>NC_090450.1:705621228-710421228 GCF_031143425.1 Pleurodeles waltl | reverse complement strand
GCTGCTTTTTCTAGAAAAGCAGTCTGTCACTACAGGAGTGAAACCAAAGCTGATAGCCCCACAACACAGGCCATGGGAGTGACTAGAGCTCACACCTGGATGTCATCTACAATGATATATGCACCAAAAGGTTACCCAGGGCCAACATCCCTACTCTTTATGATTGTGCTCAGTCCCCTTTCTTGTGCCTTCTCACTTAATCTAAGAACACCCTTTGAAGTGCACAGAGAAAGCTTGGATCTCTCCTCTCCAGTGTGTGTCCTACCCAGCACACAGGAATGCAGCAATACACAAATCTGTTGGGGGATCTCTCCAGCTCCTCTCCATATTTCACCATGCAGGCCTGGATCTCCCAAAATGGAACCCAGGGCCCTCCATGCATTTTATGATCCACACGCACATATGCACCCAGTGCATGTATATAACTTGCACACACTGCACAACACTGTATCCTCCAAGTACTGTACCACTCATAGGCATAAATGTGTTCAGCACATGCATTCACCATGCATGCATTGCACAGCACTGTATCCTTTATGTATTGTATCACTCATAGGCGCACATACATCCAGCACATGCAGTCACCATGCACGCACTGCTCAGTACTGCATTATCTCTGTATTGTACCCTTGCAGATACACCACTTCTGCGCTGCATGGCACTTCAAAACAAACAGGTGTAGGCCAAGGATGAGTTAAGCACAGAGCAGCAGAACATTAAAAATGAGTGAGCTTTTAGCCTTCACTCCAGTGACACAGGTTAACAAGGACCTGCTCTCTCCCACTGATCACTACACGGTATGCTGCCACCACCACCCTCATGAAGTTTAACTGCTGGTGAGGGCAGTAGCCTTCCACCACTATGGTGGGTCCCCACCTGGTCCAACAAGACAGCAATCTGTGAGACAGGCCTATGCCACGGCACACACACATGATCCATGTTTGCCTATAACAACAAATATCAACATTAGGGATCCAGACATCAGGACAGTAGGGCATTCAGGGCAGGGGTGCATGGACGTCATTTAGGGGTCACCAGGGGTTGCAGCTGGAAACCTCACCTTGCCCCTTGCGACTCCTGGCACTGCCTTTGAGACTCCTGGCCTCAGAAGAGGCAAAATCAGTGTCAGGAACACCGGGGCAGCTCGTCCTTAAGGACATTGCTTGGGGCTCCACTTCCTTGTTTTCAATCAGTTTTTTATTACATTAATAGTGAATAATATTACATTATTCACTATTAGTGTAATTAAAAAATGAAATACAGTTAGATGGAATATGACCCTGTTTGGTAGCTGAGGTAAGGAAAAATACATTTACATGTATATTGTGCGCATGCTTATGGGTGAGAGTGTGCTTATGTAAAAGAGAGTGTGCTTATGAGTGAATATATGTGCATGTACTTACTTTACTTACTTTGATGCCCAATATAAGCAGCCCTGCGCGCCGTGTGCTCAAGGTACGTCTCTATTCTATTTAGTGACCAGGAAGTATACCAGCTTATAAGACACGCTGTTTTAACAACTTTAGCTGTGTTTTTAATACCTATTCGCCCCTTTGCTGTTATATCGCTCTTTCGTTTTTATGTCCAATGCCCTGCCCGTGTTTAGAGGCATACGGCAGTTAGTTTTTTTTTTTACTGTTTTAAATTGCCCATTTTGACCTCACCTTACCAGCACTTTAACGGGCGCCATATTGGTAGGTGGTCTAGTTGTTAGATTTTCTTACTTTGATACTCAATATAAGCAGCCCTGCATTCCGTGCACGCCGCGGTCGCGCACAGTGCGCACGCCACTGGCGCGCCTTTGGGGCGCCAAAGGCAAGCCCATCTGCACCCATCCGGGCCCGGCAGAGACCAGAGACCAGCCCCATGGCCTCCATTAAGGCTAAATGGTTAGTTCACTCACGTCAGCAGATGCTAGCAGGTAACATACCCTTTATGATATAAGATCACTTTGTTCTTTCTCCTGAGTTGGAGGCTGGGCATGTAAGAGTGGTTCCTGGACCCTTCCCTCCGATTCAACTTCTCCCCTAACTAATTCCAAGGAACATTTGGGTAAATTATTCTTGGTCAACTGCTGATCTTTACCAGCGCACAGCCTACATACCTACTCATTGTTAGAAGAATGGTCTCCAGATATCTTGTTTCTTACAGAAACTTGGCTAAACAAAGATTCCTCCCCTGATGTGCCAAAGGTTCTACCTCATGACTGCAATTTCTCAGTTAGACAGACCCCAAGCCAGGGGAGTAGGGGTTGCTATTATCCATAAAAAATCTATTAAATGTTCTGTCACTCCACTGGATATTTTTGACGGCAAAAGCCTATTTTTCGCCCTGCCCCCCAATGCCACATTTACCCTCTCTGGGATCCTTATCTATCGTCCTCCCGGCCCATATGGGAATTTTTTGCAGGCCTTGCAAGACTTTGTAGCTGTTATCTCCTGCAAAACCCAAATTTCACCATCCGTGGTGACTTCAATATCCATGTTGATGATGAACAATCCCTCTCTACTAAATCTCTACTCTCTAATCTAACCGCATTAGACTTATTAAAGGACCAACTCATATTAAAGGGCATACTATTGACTTCGTTTTTGGTAACCTTTCCAATTTATGCCCCTACACTCCCCTTCCACTGATCTGGGCGGATCACTATCTACTGTCTCTTACTTTGTCTTGGGCTCCGTCTCCCTTTCATCACCAACCCACAAAATCAATCTATCACCAATGGGTAATCCACTGTGCTTGTTCTCTTCATTTCTAAAGGTCAGAACCTTCCAAGTTTTGGATCGTGCATTTTACTCAAACACTTTCTCCCTCACATGGGGAGTCCCACAAGGCTCGTCGTTAAGTCCTACTCTTTTTAATACATATCTCTCTCCTTTGGCCAAAATTGTGGAACCTTATGGCCTCTCTTTGATTTCACATGCGGACGACACTCAATTAGTAGTGTCACTCTCAAATTCTGGAAATACTCCTTAATCTAATATTTTATCTTGTCTGGAGGATGTAGCTAAATGGATGACTGAGTCTAAACTCAAACTCAACGACGACAAGTCGGAAGTAATGATCATTGGTAACCACCCTCTCCAATTCCTTGACAGCCTTCTCAGATGGTTTTGAAAATCTCCGGATGGCCAAGGACAACATAAAGAACTTGGGTTTTTGGCTAGATCCCTGCCTTACCATGGATTACCAATCCAAAAGGCTCGCTGAATCCTTCTTTGGCTTATTAAGAACCCTAGGGAAAATTATTAACCTTTTACCATTTTTGTCCAGAAGACTCCTCATTCAAGCATTAATATTGTCCCGTTTAGACTATGGTAATTCCCTTTTTCTTAGCCCTCCAAGCTACGTAATTAAGTGGCTGCAGATTGTGCAGAATGCTGCTGCACGACTGCTTAAAAATATTCCTAGACACACCTCTGCCAAATACGCTTTAGTCCATCTTCATTGGCTTCCCATAAAGCAACGTATCAATTTCAAGGCCATTTGCATAACCCATAAGGGCTTACATAATAAGGGGCCCAGATTTCTTAGCAAATTTTGATGGTCATTACAACCCTGGCGGATAGTGTTAAAGGTGCGGTAATACCGCAAACAGGCCTGCGGCCAAAAAAAGGGAATTATGACCGTGGCGGAAACCGCCAACAAAGACAGCCACTTTAACACTCCGCCCGCCACGGCGGTACAGACAAGCAGCATGGCGGTCATCGCCAACAGACAGGCAGGAGACAATGTACCGCCCATAGTATCACAACCCGCCAATCCGCCACCTTTTCCGGGGCGGATTCACCGTGGATAAAAACATGGCGGAAACAGTTTCTGCAATGGGAAAACGCTCACCTTAACACATCCCACGAGAAAGGAGGACACCATGGAGCCGGAATTACAAATCCTACCTGCCCTTGTATTCCTACTCATCTACGAAGACCGCCGGCGGCGAAGACAACGGTGAGTACTGCACCTACGACATAGGGGAGGGGGGAGGCAAAAGTCAGGGGGACACACACGCAACACCCCCACCCCCACCCTTGCATATTACAACACACACACCAATGCCTGTACAAACATCACAGTAACAACCCACAACCCCCCCGAAAGAATGCAAAGACAAAACAAAATCAGTTCAAACATTGTAATGTATCAAAATACATGTGTCAAATATATACAGATATATATAAACTCATACAAAGGTATATACATTACGAGAAGTAGTGCATATACCGTCTGTTTGGCAGACCAGTACATCTCTCAGGTAAATGCTATATTTCCTGGCTCAGTGCATGACGCCTACATCCTGCGGAATAGCAGCATCCCTTATATGATGGGTCAACTCCAGAGGCACCGCGTGTGGCTCTGGTTACCCCAAACTGTCATGGCTATTGACCCCAGTGAGGAATCCCAGGACCAGAGGAACGCTACAATGAGGCCCATGGGCGGATTAGGAGGGTGATCGAACTGACCTTCGGCCTCCTGAAGGCCAGGTTCAGGTGCCTCCAGATGACAGGTGGTTCCCTATTCTACTCACCGAAGAAGGTGTGCCAGATCATCATCGCCTGCTCAATGGTTCACAATCTTGCTTTGCGACGCCAGGTGCCTTTTCTGCAGGAGGATGGTCCAGATGACCGTGTTGTGGCAGCTGTGGAGCCTGTGGAGCCTGTGGAGCCTGTGGACAGTGATGAGGAGGAAGCTGAGGAAGAAGACATCGACAACAGGGAGTCAGTCATACAGGAATATTTCCAGTGACACGCAGGTGAGAACATTTTCATTTTTACCATTACATTCACTGTCACACGTCTTCCTCTATCCTGTGTGTAGTTTCATAGCATTATTTGGTAACTGAGTTGTACCTTTCCATTACGGTTTTACAGGTGTGGTTACCAACG
This sequence comes from Pleurodeles waltl, assembly GCF_031143425.1. Lineage (NCBI taxonomy): Eukaryota > Metazoa > Chordata > Amphibia > Caudata > Salamandridae > Pleurodeles > Pleurodeles waltl. The sequence goes on along the minus strand of NC_090450.1, from coordinate 710,416,342 downwards.
TGTGTCATCTGCTTGCATCCTTCAAGGACTTGTGATGTGTGACATAGGTGTGTTGGCACGCATTTTGACACTGTCATTGACAATACATTTTACCAAATCACAGACTGACTCCAGATTGTTTTGTGCTTCAAGGGTGTTTATTTAAGTGCAAAAAAATTGAGGGGGGTTGTAATATGGTGATGGGGGACGGTGGAGGAATGTCCATGGCAGAGTCCAGTCCATTGGTCACACAGGTGCACTGCCCATATGGGCAAAGGAAGTGGAGCTGGGGCAGTTAAAGTATGGACAAGGTAACAAAGTGGGACAGTGGGAGGACAATCAGGGTGGTCTCGTTTCCTGGCGGGGGTCTTGCCATCTTGCTCTGTCCTGTTCCTGGATCTCAGGGACCGCTTGTGTGGTGGTTGTCCGTCTGCAGGGGGTGGGGTGCTGGTGTGGTGGTCCTGTGGCGGGGCGTTCTGTCCACTAGCGGAGGTGGTGGGCAGTTCATCGTCCAGGCTAGTGTCAGGGGCCCCTTGGAGTGCCACGGTGTCCCTCAAGGTCTGCTGTATGTCCTTCAGCACCCCTATGATGGTGCCCAGGGCGGAGCTGATGGTCCTAAGCTCCTCCCTGAACCCCAAATACTGCTCCTCCTGCAGGTGCTGGGTCTCCTGAAACTTGTCCAGGACTGTCGCCATCGTCTCCTGGGAGTGGTGGTATGCTCCCATGATGGAGGATAGGGCCTCGTGGAGAGTGGGTTCCCTTGGCCTGTCCGCCCCCTGTCACACAGCAGCCCTCCCAGTTCCCCTGTGTTCCTGTGCCTCCGTCCCCTGGACCGTGTGCCCACTACCACTGCCCCCAGGTCCCTGTTGTTGTTGGGGTGGTGGGTTATCCTGGGTTCCCTGTAGTTGTGAACACACCGCTGATTGACCTGTCCTGGGTACGGAGGTATGGGCCCGCTGGGTGGGTGGTGTGCTGGTGTTACCAGAGGGTGGAATGTCAGTGTTGGGCTGTGCCTGTGCAAGGGGAACCGACTGTCCTGAGGACCACGATGGTCCGGGCTGGTCCTCAGGATCCAGTAGGGCAGAGCTGCTATCGTCACTGTGGGCCTCTTCTGTGGGTGGAGTGGAGTTGTCTGGACCCTCCGGTGTGGTGACGGTCCTTCGTGATCCTGCAGGGGCATGGTGTGTACCGCCAATGGAATACTGTGGTTGAAAGACCGCCGCGTGGATTCGTGTGTCGTAATAGCATGGGCGTGTTTCTGTTGGCGTGGAGGTGGAGGTTTTGTTTTCACCAGTTTAACACTGACCTTTGGTGTGGCGGACTTCTGTGGATGTCTGAATTTCGGCGGATTCCGAGTTGTGTGTCATAATAGCTGTGGCGGAGTTCCGCGGCAGCGGCGGTGTATTGGCGGTCTTCTGCACGGCGGTAAGCGCCTTTTACCGCCAATGTTGTAATGACCCCCTTTGTCTTTTTATGTTCTGACCAGGCCCCTAAGATCCTCTGCTGCCCTATCAGCTCACAGCCCCGTTTTAAGAAACCCAGATGGGGAGGTAGCTCCTTCCCAGTAAAAGCTGCGCATTTTTGGAACACTCTTCCTTTCGAACTTCATCAAGATCACATCGAACTATCTCTTCGTAAGAAATTTAAGACATTCTTATTTTCCGTTTAGGTACTCAGTGGCACTGATAAGATATTGACCTCTCCTTTAGCGCTGGGAAACCTCTGGGTATCCATGCGCTCTATAAATTATTAATCTATTCTAATCTAATGTGTAAGCATGTGCGTGTGAGTGAAAGTAAAGATGAAATGCAATACGATGTCACTTCGGCTACCCCAGGCATTTTGGTGAATTGATGTCCATACAGGGGGTGCACGTCCATTACCATGCAGAGGACTTTTCCATGAAGGAATTTTGGGCCAGGTTTAGAGTTCGGTGACGGGGTACCCTATCTGGATAATTCACTTTCTACCCACCTCATTTACAGATGGGTGTACCCTACCTTTTCCATCTATGAAGCCCCTGCTGCCCTATTTACGATGGCTATTGCGTTAAGCTTATTTCTGTCTGTCCTGCCAGGAAAAACCTGATGGAGAGGGACAAAAACAACAACAATCCCCAAGTCCACAAAGAAAAGTTTCAGGTTGTGGGGATGATTAGATTTTTGTTTTTCAAAAGAAGTTTGTTTTTGAAAAACAAAAAATGTTAAAAACTTGGTGGATGTCTGCTAAAACTGACTGTGGCCATCCATATTGCCTTTTGTACCCTAAAGAAAACCTCTGTGACGTCTGTTCCTTTCAAACCACAGAGATTGTAGCTGTTCTGATAGTCATCTCTAAATTTGGTGAATGGTTGCCGGTCAGGCAGGGTGGCAGGGTAATGTCCTCCCGAATATTGGGTATCTGCAAGCAAAACATATACAAAGGGGCTTCTGAAGGAATCATTTCAGAGTGATTAAATCTGTAGTTCACTGAATTGGTCTTGCAGAAACCAATTCAAGTTATTTTTTTCAACATCTTTATTTTCTATTTCTACATTTAATAACTCAATAACAAAAAATGTGAATATTGCATTACAACAGTACCAGACACATCAAAATCTTGTAAGCCATTCCACACATATAAGAAGCCATATTCTGTGTCAGGTGCCTATAATTCATAGAAACATATATTTTTAGAAAAAATACATTTTTCCAATAATAAATCACACAATGATAAACATTTTAATACATGGAGGATCAAAACGTTGTACAATTTAGTCAATACTAAATCACACAGTGATAAATCTTCTTTTGATACAGGAAGCATCAGTCAAATATCACACACCAAACAAGTTCAAATCAGTTGCTCCATTAATTAGTCCATGGAAGATGCCTTACATGTAGGGTGACCAGATTTTGAGGGGCAAAAACAGGGACAGGTCAGATATAAAAGAAGGACTAAAGACATTGTTTTCACTTTTATATCTGGCCTGTCTCTTTTTTTGCATAGCTTTGTGAATGTGTGCCTATACATGGGTGTGTGTGTGTGCCTATACATGTGTGTGTGTGTATATATACACATATATGTACCCACACACACACAAATATATATATATATATATATATGCATATATACACACAAACACACATTTACAAGACTACATATATAAAATTAGCTATTTGCACCCCAACCTGTCCCCACCCACCTCTCTCTGCTCCCCACTCTGTCTCTCTGTGGGGAGCAGACAGGGGACCGTTTTGCCTGACAGTAACAGACAAAGGGGGTCATTACGACCTCAGCGGTCTTTTTGCAAGACCGCTGAGGGACCTCCATGCGGAAGACCGCCTGTGCAGGCGGTTTGCCGCTCGGCGTATTATGATTGTTGGCTGCTCTCCGTCGTTATTCCGACTGAGAGCCGCCAACAGCCATACTTGCGGGCGGCGGGGAAGTGGAGGTTGCTCCACCTCCACGCCAATAGAACACCGCCCAGCGAATCACGTCCTGTGATTCGCCATGGCGGTGTTCTGTTGGCGGTGTGGTGTCGGCGGAGCTGCCCCCATGGCTCCCGTCCCCTCCCGGAGGATCGACGGACCAGGTAAGTCGATCGTCCGTTAGGGGAGGGGGTGGGGGGGTGTTGTGTGTTGTGTGTTGTGTGCGTGCATGGGGGTGTGCGTGTGTGTATGTAGAGGGGTGTGTGGGTGCGTGTATGCTTGCGGGGGTGTTGTGTGTATGGGAATGAGTGCGTGTATGGCTGTGGGTATGGCTGTATGGATGTGTGCGTGTATGTTTGAATGTGGGTGTGCGTGTCTGACTGTGTGTGGATGTAGGCATGGATGTCGGGGTGTGTGCGTCTGTGTGTTGGTGGTGCCTGCATGCGTGTCAGGTGTGTGTGAGTAATGTTATGTTGGGGGTCGTGGTGGGGAGGGGGGCCCTGCCACCTTTGGGGGGTTGCAGGGGTGGTGGGGGGTGTAGGGGAGGGAGTCGGGGTGGGAGTGGGGGGTGGGGGAGACCCCTATCAGTGCTAGGGAAGGAATTCCCTGGCACTGATAGTGCTTACCACCATGGATTTCATGGCAGTTGAAACCGCTGGAAATCCACGGTGGTAAGCCGGGTCCAAATACCGCCAGCGGTATACTGACGGCCGCCAGGCTGGAGACCCGGTCTCCAGCCCGGTGGTCATCTCCACCCTGGCGGGCGAGACGGAGAACCGGCGGATGACCATGGCGGTAACCGCCATGGTCATAATTCACCAAGGTAAGACCACCAGCCTGTTGGCGGTCTTACCGCCGGTTCTCCGCCATCAGCCAGGGTTGTAATGACCCCCAAAATACTTTAATTATTTCATAAATTGTAGGGCTCCTTAATTTATGCTTTCCTAGATGATCTGACCTTTGTCCCAAAAACTGGGACATTTATTTAAAATTAGGAGGAGCGTCGGGACACCAGGACAGTCCTCTAAAAACCGTGACTATCCGGGGAAATCCAGGACGCCTGGTCACCCTACTTACCCAGTGTATAATAGAGTATGCCCTCTAATATATATTTAACATAGTTCATATACTGTATGATAAAAAGAATGTCTTTGCTTATGATTTAACTTTTTGTGGATTGGATTCTGTGAGATCAATCCATTTAAACAGAATTCATCACTGTTAAATTATTCCTTCAAAAGCTTAAATCAAGCCCTTTATCTTGGTTACACTTTAGATATTATACCAGTTTGACTTTCTTACCACAAAAAGTTATCTTGATAGACATTTTTCTGTCTGGGTAACAAGGATATATTTTGTAAATGGGATAGCTCAGATGTTTTTAAACAAGTAATATGCATAAACATTGTGACTGGGGTATATTGATTTGAGCTTCCAGCTCTGACACCTGCAACCTCCAAGCAAAGTGCAGTAACTGAAGGGCGGCTGAAACCATTGCTTGGACCACAGCAGGGGTCCGGAGTGCGAAGATGGAGAGTGTGAACTACGGCAGCCGGGCCAGGCAAGATGGCGCTCTGAGGCGGCCAATCACCCTAACTGCTGGCCTGGTAGGCAGGGTGGAAGCAACCTATTCGTAGAAATCCCAGGACCAGTGCGGTGATCCTCTGCCGTGCCTGAGAGAGAAGGAGGAGGCAACTGTTGCGGTCCACAGTGGAGAGGAAGTGAGTGGGGGAAGGCATGTGGCAGCCCCACCCAAGACAGCAGAAAGGGGCCTCGCAGGCAGAAGCAGCCCGCAGATGATGCATTGCAGCAGCCTGCTTAGCAGGCTTCTGCCACGGTGGGATGAGCTTCAGGCTGTGTTGATCAGGAGATAACCTCTAGCAGCCCCAAGGTCATCAGAGCGGCCTTCCTGGGGACACAGCTCAGAGGCCAGGACGGTGAATGTGTATCCAGAGTATGTCACTTGACCTTGTGGAGGAGTCAGAGGTGAGAAGCTGCCCTAGATGACCAGGAGCAACGGCCTGCAGGAGCAAATGCATGCAGAGATAACGCAGGGCAGTAGCAGAGTGATGACCTTGCTTGAAGCCACACCAAAGGGTTGGTAGGAGGCTGAGGAGAGCATCATGGTGGCCCAAAAACTAAGCAAGCTGACCCAGCAGGTAGTTGTGGCAGCTACCCATGAACGTAGGGATGAGAAGACATTCCCCTATGCCTCTGCACGAACTGGAGAGCCTCATGCATAAACAGCTCGGCTGGCTGGTATGATATTCGAGGACCTGGAGGAGATTGACAAAGACCACCTTTCACAAGGAGCACAGATCTGCAAGTGACGACTGCATGGGTGGCTCTCCCCTCGACAACCAAAAGACCTAGGCAGTCCAGCCCTGATCCACTAGGATACACTGATGGCCGTGTGATAGGAGTGGGGAAGTACCTTGCTGCTGCAAAAGGACCCACAATATCCAGGTGCCCCTGAGCTCCCATCACAACCTGGTCGATACTCAGTGCTGTCAATGCGTCTCTCAACGTTTTGGAGGGAGGATCAACAAAGTGTACGTAGACTTAAACATCCTTCTAGATGATCATCGGAAGCTGGCAGACAGAGTCAGATGCAACACAGACACACTTGAAAAAGTGTGCCTGCAGATGAAGACCAAATACACACACAGCCTTACAAAATGTGTGGAGCTACTGGACCGGAGAGCTGATAATGCGGAAGGGCGCAGAAGCGCCATAGCATCAGGATGGTTGGTAACCCAGAAGGAATGGAGGAGGAGGACATGGTCGATCAGATGGAGCAGTGACTGACCAAAAAAAGTGGCCCCACAGGGACTATCTCAATTCTTTGCATTGGAACAAGCGCACAGGTTACCTGTACTCCCCCTTCATCTGGTGCACCACCCAGACTGGTGGCAGTGAGACCACTGCATTATAGGGACAAAGACATAGTGCTCCAGAGAACATGCACGCTTGGCCTCATAAAAGAGAAACCGGACCTCGTTCATGAGGGTCAAAAAGGAGCTCTGAAATGCAGGGAATCTGATATGTATTCCTCTTCCACACAGGTCTGAAGATTATGCTGGGGTAGAAGTCCTGGTTCTTTGACTAACCTGAGAGCACCTAGAACCTGGCTTGAGAAATATAAGGCAGAGATGGGTACCAACCCATGGAGCAGACCACGGCTATTGAAAAGCAAGAAGAGAAGGTGAAAGGGGTCAGAGCAGCCAGCTCGACCAACCACATCTCAGACAGTGCAAGAGAGAGCAGCAGCCATGGATGTGGCGTCTACCTTCCATGAAATGCAGAGACGGAGCGGTGACAGAAACCGCATGGACTTGACACCTAGCTCAACTGACTTTGTGAGTACCGGTGGGCCCTGCTGCCTGGGGCCAAAGGTAGCAACCCAAATGGAAGAGGGCCTATGATGCTCCTAAGAATCCCAGCTGACCACTGTATGGCTGCAAGTGGAGACTCTTCCCAAGCAGAGGATGAGGAGGAGAGACGGCAAATCATGCTCCTGGTTATTATGATTGCTGGCCTGCCCTGAGGCCTAAACTGACAGAACCTATTGAATTATCACTTACATGAGGCATTGGACTGGGGGGGCAATACAGATGTTGGAACAGAGTCAGCAATGCCCTGAGCAAACCCCAGCCGTTGGACTTGGTGTGTTAGGGTTTTGAATTTCATTAATGTTGGATTTGCACTAGTTTGGCAGGCTGGCTGCTGACAACTCTGCCCAGGGAAGGGAGTTTAGGGATTTAGGTTTTTTTTACATACCAAAGTTAATTTGTCAGTGGGGAATGGAAAACAACTGTATGCCTGCAGTGGGGGAGGGTGTGGGTTGCTCACGCAGAGGGAGTGGACAGAGACAGACAGAGTGCACATATCTCTAATACAATGCAGACTTGAGTCACTGAATACACTCTCCTCACCTGGAATGTAAGGGTAATGGACTTCACACCTGGAATGCAAATGCACAGACAAAGCTCTACTGCAGGAGACGCATATAGCAGAGGACTGAACAACAGCACTGTAAGATAAATTGCGGGTTCAGATACTGCAACCACCTACTGCATTCTCCACAGGGACTATAATATGAGTTTGACCGGGTGTCCGGTTCGTGGCTACCTGCACCAGGATTGCTAAAGAGGGATGGTATGTCATTCTCTATGGTGAAATAGATGGCTTATGTAGTGTGATTGACAGCATATATGCCTGAACACTGGCTCAGCACACTTCCTCATGGCAATGTCACCGCTCCTTATGCAGGACTTCCGATTCTGGGTGGTGACTACAACTGCGTCACAGACATATATCTGGATAGGTCTATGCCGCCGCTTGTGGACTCCTCAACTGTTCAACTTACGAGAAACTGTTGGATCGGGGCAGGAAACTGGAGCTTTGTGACTCCTAGAAGCTACAAAACCTAGGCTAGAGGAAATACTCATTGTACTCCCTAATCCTCAACCTTTACATTCGCCTCAACATGCTACTGTGCTTCCTGGAAGTGGTTGGACAGGTTGCACAGATGGACTAATTGGGGCATAGATACTTGGACCATAACCAGATGCTTATAAGTCTCAATTGAGGCAAACACATGTTACCTATTCCCACTTGGAGACTCAAGACTGGGTTCCCCAATGAGCCTGTATTCAGAGAACTCTAGCTGATTTAATCTAGGAATATTTTTTGACCAATGGCGTCACACAGTAACATGAGTGGGACGCATTCAAGGTGGTTGTGTACGGACACAACCTAGGGCAGTTAGTTGGCAGTAAAAAGCAGCTCATTAAATACCCTCGATGGTGAAAGATCCAATACAGTGCCTCAAAATAGATGAACTGTCGAACATCTGGCACTGGACCAGATATGAGAGAAGCAACAGGCCTATGCAGAACTCGTAGACAAGCTGCGACTCCTAAACAGTTGTGAATACTTTTCCACAGCACACACAAGGGGGCAGAGTGTGGAGACTTTGTTATGGTTGGCCTGCCCACAGATTAGGGAGTCACTCCAATACACGGATACAGACCACGGCCGGGGACATGGTCCATTCACAAAATGACATGCTCACAGTGTTCACCCACTACTACGCAGACCTCTACGGGGCACTCACTGCAACACAAACTGAGAACATCAAGTCCTTCCTCACTCACTCTTGAGGGAAGTGGAGGCAGAGGCCCTAGGAGGACAAGTCATGGAACCCATAATCAGGAGGGCTGTCAAGGAGCTTGTATGCCGTAAGGCCCCAAGCACCGACAGGCTACCTGTTGAATTTTATCAAACATATGTAGTTTGCTGGCGAAAGACTTGTGAACATGCATGCAGAGATGTTTACTTGAGGGAAACTAACCAGTACTACTAGGGAGGCCCTGACAGTATCCATACCCAAGTCCGCCAGTGAATCATTGGGGGGGACGCCGTACCATTCTCAGTTCATGGTCAATTTAGACTATAAGATTCTTAGCAAGGTGCTGGCTAACTGCTTACAACCTCACCTGCAAACTCTGGTACACACCAACCAGAATGGCTTTATCCCACAGCACAGCACCTCTGCTAGCATTCGTCTCTACTATGTACTAGGGGAAACCCTGTTGGACGTTTCCTTGAAGAGATTGGTGTTAACTATAGATATAGGAAAGGAGTTCGCCTCTCTCCAGTGGGACTACCTAGGAGAGATAATGAGTAGGATGGCATTGGGTAAGGCTGGTGCAACTCGGTTTCACTCCAAGACAGTGGTGCATGTGTGTGGGTCGAATGGGCAGATACACCTCTGAACCATTTGCAGTGGATGGGGCAAGAGACAAGTCTCCCCACTGTCACAGATGCTCTTTGCGTTGACAGTTACACGTTTGCTAGCATACTGCGGGCTGATGGGTGGGACAAGGGCACCTACCTTTGGGATGATGAACACTTCATTTCATTACACCCAGATGAAATGTTATTACAACTGCATGAGTACCGCACCTGGAGTACCAAGGGCCATCACGGTGTTGGTGGACATGGGTGATGTCTCTGGGCTATGCATGAATTGGAACAAGATGTGATCCATCCTGCTGATGGTAGCCAGCTGGGGGCCATCGGCGTTTGTAGGCACAACTGGAATTGGCAGGAAGCCAAGAGCATTCTGCTACTTGGGATTCAGAATTTGTCACACAGAGATGGACATCAGGAAGGGCACACTTGGGGGAGCACTTAGGGTCCTGCATTGGAGTGTGGCATTTTGGAGCACATAGTAACTGCCCATTATGTCCAGGATAGCATTACCGAAGTTGATTGCTGTGCCCCAGATACTCTATTACTTTGCCAACCTCCGAGTCTGGATTCTACTGAGCTAGTTCCATTCTCTCTATACACTATTACGAGACCTAATTTGGGATAAAATATGCAACAGTGTCCATATGCATCCTGCAAGAATCGCAGCAGGAGGGTGGTCTAAAGATACTAATGTGAGTTATATTATATTGCTGAGCAAGTGCAATGACTGTCCTGCTGGATGGCTGGGCTAGGTAAGGTGGAACTGAGAAAATTAGGAGACGAACACAGTGAGAGGACCCTTATTGCACGGCTCCTGGGAGCGACAATCCACCCCAGAGGAAACTGACGCTGCTGACTGTGAACCTCCTCTGCTGGAGGGCATCAAATAAGAGACTTGGTGGTCACCCACTAAACGCACTGACCCTCCTTCTCACCCGGACCAGAGGGGGCTTCTCTACTCCGCAATGACTGGAGAGGTGCATGGCAGCCGAACTGACGATGTTGGGGGAATACTACGAGGAGGGTGCCTTTTGAGGCTTAGAAAGCTTGTTTGAGGACTATTACCTCCTGGAACACAGTTCCAGGTCTATGAGACATTAATGAGGATGATGGGTCAGATTTATGGGACCACTGATCAGGAACACCTTACGCATGATCTTCTTTAATGGTGTTGACATTTGGGATTGGTCGTCATCTCTTCTCTTGGCTACAGCAAACGATAATGGCCATGAGCCAGGATGGACTTCCAGCATGTGTACCTGATACCATAGTAGGTTGGCAATTTGTGAAAATGCGCTTCAAGTATACACAATTCAACTGTTTGGACACCACCTTCCTGACACCCCACTGTTCAAATATTATGTACCATACTACAGATAAAAGCTGTCCTAGTCGCGTTACCAGATGTGGACTTTGGCCATATGGTGTGGAGCTGCCCGTGATCACACGTTCCTGGGAACTGGTGACGACCAAACTGGAGCGCACATTGAACCACCGGGGTTTGCGAACCACGGAGATTTGCCTCCTCTGTCTATATATCAGACAGACAGACAGGAAAGAGGGGGGAAAAGCTATTAGACCTGGTGCTCATCATAGTCCGCAGAGGTATTGCTAGGCACTGGAAGCCACCAGATGGCCCAACATATAGTCGGTTAAAGACAGAGGTGTTGAGCTGGGTGGTGTCGGAAGAGATAACGTTGAGACTACAGGATTATAGAGGGCTGCGTAAGAAACCACTGGCAGATCCATGCCAAAAAGTAATGGTCGGTTTGACAGACACAGGATGGAAGTAGGCTTGAGCACAGTTACCCCAGACTAAGATACAACCACTCATACTAGCCGTGAACAAGCTGGACACATGTGTAACTGCGGCAACTAGCCGAATTTGGATTCAGAGACTCTCCCTTCCCCTCACACATGAAGACGCTGAATACATCTTCCGACAATCCATATAGACAAACCTAACCGGACAACTCACGATCCAGATGAACTTGGGAAATTGGTTAGTTTTACTTGTTAGCAATGTGGTACAAGCAATAGGCCACAAATGTCCTTATTAAAAGATGATATACATAATAGTTGTGCACATTATGGTGAAATACTAAACCAAAACATTTATGTTATTAGAAAATGCAAAATAAAAACATTTTAAAAAACCAAGGAACATTAAAAAGAGACCTTATGAACAAAGGAAACATTTTATAACATAAAATAGTTATGCTGTTGCCTAAAATGCATCCTTCTATGCAACTAAGAATGAACTGTCACCCCTGTTTGGGCAACCATCCCTTTCTCTAAATGGAAAACAATTCAGAACCGTGAATGTACTCCCTGTAGACACACTCGTAAATCATAACACATTGTCAGTCAGTAGCCATGGCAATGTCCTGCATCCATCTAGGCAGACCCCTAAATTCCATTTACTCAAAAATGCTTCAGATCATGATAATATTTCTGACCAGTCAAGAAAGAAACAGATTCCACATGTCTAGTAGAATTCTGTGTCCTGTTTTCTTTTGTTTCCTTTAGGGGCACCAGTCATTTGAAAGTGCAGGTTGATAGTCCAAGTTATGATAAATTATATGTTTTCCACACTCTGTGGGCATGTCCCTTTTCCATTTGTATGATCAGGGACCTTTCCGGGACTTCTTATTCTGATGGTTTCTCTTCTCTGTTTGTTTAAGTACATTAAGGGGGTCATTACAACATTGGCGGTATAAGGCGTTTACCGCTGTGCAGAAGACCGCCAACACAGCGCCGCCGCCGCGGGAGCCCACCACAGCTATTATGACACACATCACGGAATCCGCTGAAATTCTGACACCCACACAATACCGCCACACCAAAGGTCAGCGATAAACATGCGAAAACAAATCCTCCACCTCCACGCCAACAGAAACACGCCCATGCTATTACGACCCACGAATCCACGCGGTGGTCTTTCAACCGCGGTATTCCATTGGCGGTACACACCGCTGCGCTCAAAATACACACACAGCTCCAAAACACAGCCACATTGGACAATTCCAAATACACACACCTGATACACATACAAACAACACTCCCACACACCCAACACAATATAAAACACACACCCACATCACCCACAAACCCCTACGACCCAAAATTAGAGAGAAGGCCAGAGAGAGACAGCACAGAACAGAGAACCCCATCACACAGAGGCACACTACACCATCACCCACACAACATCCACGCACAAAACACCACATACCACTACACTCACCACACTCATCACCACATACACCACCTCACACACACCACCCCATGGTACGCCAAAGACACCCCCGCTTTTCCGAAGAGGAGCTCAGGGTCATGGTGGAGGAAATCCTACGGGTAGAGCCACAGCTATTTGGCTCACAGGTACAGCACACATCCATAGCCAGGAAGATGGAGCTATGGCAAAGAATAGTGGACAGGGTCAACGCTGTGGGACAGCATCCAGGAAATAGGGAGGACATCAGGAAGAGGTGGAACGACCTACGGGGGAAGGTGCGTTCAGCGGTCTCCAGGCACAACATCGCGGTTCAGCGGACTGGCGGCGGACCCCCGCCTCCTCCCCCACAACTAACAACGTGGGAGGAGCAAGTCTTGTCCATCTTGCATCCTGAGGGCCTCGCAGGAGTCATTGGAAGAATGGACACTGGTAAGTCAAATCTTAACAATCATATCCCCCACCTTACCTGCATGCTATCACACCCCCCCCACCCTCACACCCTCCCCTATCACCCTAACTCCTCACTAATGTACCCATAACACCAACCACCCATCCCAACCCCAAGACCTGCATGACACAACTAAGCATGGATACCCATCACTAAAGCATGCCCACTGCAGATACCCAGAACACCCCCCAACCATCAGCACACAAGCCCCCACACAGGAATGCCTGCACTGGTGTACATGCACACACAACCATTGCACACCATGAAACACACACATGCAATAATCATGTACTTATACCCCTGCAGGAACCCGAAGGAACGTCACCACACCAGAGGGTCCAGACAACACCACTCCACCCCCAGAAGAGGCCCACAGTGACGACAGCAGCTCTGCCCTACTGGATCTTGATGACCAGCCCGGACCATCGTGGGCCTCAGGACAGTCGGTTCCCCTTGCCCAGCCACAACCCAACACAAACTTCCTCCCTCTGGTAACACCAGCACAGCACCCACCCAGCGGGCCCATACCTCCCTACCCAGGACAGGTCAATCAGCGGTGTGTCCACCACTACAGGGCACCCAGGCTAACCCAACACCCCAACAACAACAGGGACCTGGGGGCAGTGGTAGTGGGCACACGGTCCAGGGGACGGAGGCACAGGAACACAGGGGAACTGGGAGGGCTGCTGTGCGACAGAGGGAGGACAGGCCAAGGGAACCTACTCTCAACAAGGCCCTCTCCTCCATCATGGTAGCATACCACCACTCCCAGGAGACGATGGCAACGGTCCTGGACAAGTTGCAGGAGACCCTGCGTCTGCAGGAGGAGCAGTATTTGGGGTTCAGGGAGGAGCTCAGGAACATCGGCTCCGCCCTGGGCACCATTGTAGGGGTGCTGACGGACATTCAAAAGACCTTGAGGGACACCGTGGCACTCCAAGGGGCCCCTGACACTAGCCAGGACAATGAAATGCCCACCACCTCCGCCGGCGCTAGTGGACAGGATGGCCCGCCACAGGACCAACACACCAGCACCCCACCCCCTGCAGACGGACAACCACCACGAAAGCGGTCCCTGAGATCCAAGAACAGGACAGAGCAAGATGGCAAGACCCCCGCCAGGAAATAAGACCACCCTGATTGTCCCCCCACTGTACCACTTTGTTACCCTGTCCAAATCGGAACTGCCCCAGCTCCACTTACAATGGCCAGATGTGCAATGTACCTGTGAGACTAATAGACTGGACTCTGCCATGGACATTCTTCCACCATAACCCATCCCCATTTCACAACCCCCCCTTCATTGTTATGCACTTAAATAAACACTCTTGAAACACTAATAAAACTGGAGTCAGTCAATGATTTTGAACTTTGTATTGTCAATTACAGTGTCAAAAATGGTTACCCATTGGTAGGCCAACATACCAATGTCACACATCACAAACCTTTCAAGGGTGCAAGCTGTTGACACGTAGGTTACCACATTTGTGAAACTGAAATGGAAGGGGACAACTCAGTTAACAAATAGTGAGTGAAATGTAGGTACAGGATAGAGGTAGGTGTGTGAAAGTTAATGTTATGTTAAACCTGAAAATGTACTCACCTGTGTCTCACTGGAAATATTGCTGTATGACTGACTCCATATTGTCGTTTTCTTCTTCATCAGCTTCATCCTCATCACTGTCCACAGGCTCCACAGGCTCCACAGGCTCCACCGCTGCTACAACAACGTCATCTGGATCATCCTCCTGCAGAAAAGGCACCTGGCATCGCAATGCCAAATTATGGAGCATGGAGCAGGCGATGATGATGTCGCACACCTTCTTCGGTGAGTAGAATAGGGACCCACCTGTCATATGGAGGCACCTGAACCTGGCCTTCAGGAGGCCGAAGGTGCGTTCGATCACCCTCCTAGTCCGCCCATGGGCCTCATTGTACCGTTCTTCTGCCCTGGTCCTGGGATTCCTCACTGGGGTCAATAGCCAGGACAGGTTGGGGTAACCAGAGTCCCCCAATAGCCATACACGGTGCCTCTGGAGTTGACCCATCATATCAGGGATGCTGCTATTCCGCAGGATGTAGGCGTCATGCACTAAGCCAGGGAACATAGCACTTACCTGCGAGATGTACTGGTCTGCCAAACAGACCATCTGGACATTCATCGAATGATAACTCTTCGTGTTTCTGTACACCTGTTCACTCCTGCGGGGGGAACCAGAGCTACATGGGTCCCATCAATGGCCCCTATGACGTTCGGGATATGTCCAAGGGCATAGAAGTCACCTTTCACTGTAGGCAAATCCTCCACCTCAGGGAAAATGATGTATCTCCTTACGTGTTTCAGCAGGACAGACAACACTCTGGACAACACGTTGGAAAACATAGGCTGGGACATCCCTGATGCCATGGCCACAGTAGTTTGAAATGACCCACTGGCAAGGAAATGGAGCACTGACAGCACCTGAACGTCAGGGGGGATTCCAGTCGGATGGCGGATTGGTGACATCAGGTCTGGCTCCAACTGTGTACATAGTTCCTGGATTGTGGCACGGTCGAACCGGTAGGTCACGATCAAATGTCTCTCTTCCATTGTCAACAGGTCCACCAGCGGTCAGTACACCGGCGGATTCCGCCATCTTCCAATATGTCCCAACTGACGGTGCCTAAGAAGGACAACAGCGAAGAAACTGTCATCATTCCTCCAGGTATGTACCCACAGTCACACACAAGACCACAACAGACAATTAACCCATCTGGGAAATGTTTTGAGTGTAGGCCTCGGTATGTGTGACGCAGTAGTAAATGAAGCCATGTGGGCCCCTGAAATGGCGGCTGCCTGACCTCTAAACTGGGACAATGGAATTGTGGGGTAACTGCGCTGGCGTTGGACACCGTCGCGGTAGGCGTTCGTAGAGTTTGGCGCAATGCTGCGTTGGTTAACATTTGACCCAATGGGTCCCAGGAGCCAATAAACAGGTGCTCTGGCGGTGATGATGCGCCCCGCCGCGGACGTCACCACCATTTTCTATCTCTTCAATCACTAGATACCTGACCTTCGACAGGAGAGGACCTACACTGCTAGTGCTGCTGTGACCTCGGTCTGGAAGCGACGATGGCTGCTGCGTCTGGGGAAAGGGCCCCTGCCTTCACTGCACAGGAGTTGGAGAAACTTATGGATGGGGTCCTCCCCCAGTACATGCTACTCTACGGTCCTCCAGACCAACAGGTTAGTACACAGGGAGCACGTTGGATGGGCTAGGCCTTGGTGGACAGGGCTGGGTGGGAGAGGGAAGGGGGCAGAGTTCTTACAACAGAAATGCATGGGGATGAATGGGCCACATGGACAGAGTTGGGAGGGGGCCACTCACATTGACGGTGCAGTAGGTAATGTCTGTTCCTCTTTCCTTGTGCATGTCATGTAGGTCAGCGCCCACCAAAAGAGGGACATTTGGCGTGCCATCGCCAAGGAGGTCCGGACCCTGGGGGCCCACCAGAGACGGGGCACCCACTGCCGTAAGAAATGGGAGGACATTCGCCGCTGCAGCAAGAAGACGGCGGAGGCTCAGCTGGGGATGGCCTCCCAACGTGGGAGGGGTGCCTGTCGCACCATGACCCCCCTGATGTTCCGGATCCTGGCGGTGGCCTACCCGGAGTTGGATGGGCGCTTAAAGACATCACAGCAGACACAAGGGGGTGAGTACAACCTCATTCTGTGGACTTTGCGTGCAGTGGAGGTGTCTGGGTGGGGGAGATGGGCTGTGGGTGTCCCTAGGCCAGGGCGAGTTAGGTAGGCAAGGCCCCTCCGTAATGTAGGCCATGTGGGACTCTACCCCAGCTCAGAACAGAGGCAAGTTGATGTATAGTTGCCCCTTTGCCATCCATGTGCGCAGATTTCGACCATTGCCATGTAGGCCATATCCCAGAAATTGCATGTGCAGAGGGCAGGAGCACGGCGTAATGCATGGGGCTGCTGCGTCTGTCTTGTCCGCCAACGGTAGCGGTATGCCATGCACTAAAACTCTCTTTCTTCTGTCTCCCCCCCTTTTCCTGCTCTCCCTGTCCCTTTGTACATCAGCATCATCAGGCGGAGGTACAGTGGCACCGGAGCACGAGGGAGCTGCTCCCACATGGCCATGGAGGGCCACACCACAGACCCTGAATGCACCAGTGGGACGGAGGGCGAGGGGAGCTTCACGTCGGCCACAGGATCACCAACCAGAGACACAGACTCGTCCGCCGATGTGAGCTCCCCTTTGGTGGCGGCACCATCTGTGCGCCCCACTTCTACAGGTACAGCCGCCACCTCCCCTACCAGCACCGCCCTCCCAGCAGCCCCTCAGCATTCGCCCCATGCCCGCTCACCCAGGAGGGTGGGCATCACCTTCGCCCCAGGCACCTCAGGCCCTGCCCCAGTCACCCCTGCTGCCCTCAGTGAGGAGGCCATTGACCTCCTCAGGTCACTCACTGTTGGGCAGTCTACCATTGTGAATGCCATCCAGGGTGTAGAACGAGAGTTGCAACATGGTAATGCATTCCTGGAAGGCATTCATTCTGGTCAGGCTGTCCTTCAGCGAACCCTGCAATCTCTGGCCTCAGCACTGATGGCAGCCATTGTCCCTGTGTCCAGCCTCCCCCCTCCAACTTCCTCCACCCAGACCCAATCCCCTGTACCCCAGCCCATCCCAAGCACACCTACAGACCATCCTGCACACAAGTCAACACCCAAAAGTAGCTCAAGCAAACATAGGCACCACACACACCACAGGCACTCACACAAGCATCACACCCATAAAGACACAGCAACATCCACTGTCTCCACTGTGTCCCCCTCCTCCTCTTCTCCCTCCTCCCTCCCAGTGTTGTCTACACACACCTGCATGCACCACATCTACAGGCACTAGGACTCGCACCAGGACACCCAGCACCACAAGCCGCTCACCTGCACTCACCACCTCCACTGCCATTTACACGTCCCCTGTGTCCTCTCCCAGTGTGTCTGTGACGCCCCCTCCCAAAGTACCCAAATGCCGGCAATCACTCACCCAACATCCATCCACCTCACGACAGCCTCCAGTACCTGCACCCAAAACACCTAAAGTGACACCTCCTACAACCACCTCCTCTACCTCCACTCCCAGACCCCCTCCAGCTGCCCATCCCAGTGTCCATCAGAAACTGTCCCTCTGTCAAATTGACCTTTTTGCCCCCACCCCCCCCCTCCAGTTCATCAGTCCCGTCGTAGCGCCTCAGCCAAAAAGCCTCCAGTGCCAGTGGTGCGGGTTCCAGGTTTTTGGAGTGCACCGTCCACCAGGGCAGGCAGTAGGACCCGGAGCCAAGGCACTGGCAGCCCACCCCCTGTAAAGGCTCTGAAATTGGAGAGTGGACGACGGGACCGTGTCAAGACTCCTTGTGGGACAACAACTGAAATGGGATCGAAGGCGATTGGTGAGTCAGCTGTAACTCCAAAGAAGGTGGGGAAGGTCCTGAGGAAGTCTGCCCAGCCTGTTGTGAGTGTCACGGCGGAGACGTGCGCCATAATTTCCGGCGGTTGAGACACAACCGCCAGCACCGTCATTACTGGTCAGGAGACCACCGCCGGAGTCACAGCCCAGGAGGGCCCAAGTCTCGTTACTGGTCTGGAGACCACCGCCAGAGTCACAGCCCAGGAGGGCCCAAGTATCGTTACTGGTCAGGAGACCACCGCCAGAGTCACAGCCCAGGAGGGCCCAAGTCTCGTTACTGGTCAGGAGACCACCGCCAGAGTCACAGCCCAGGAGGGCCCAAGTATCGTTACTGGTCAGGAGACCACCGCCAGAGTCACAGCCCAGGAGGGACCAGGATCCCACAGCCCCGCTGGGCAATGATGGAACGCCAAGCCACACACCAATGTCCAGTGTGGAGATCGTCATGCCACACACCAATGTCCAGTGTGGAGATCGTCATGCCACACACCAATGTCCAGTGTAGAGATCGTCATGCCACACACGAATGTCCAGTGTGGAGATCATCATGCCACACACCAATGTCCAGTGTGGAGATCGTCATGCCACACACCAATGTCAGTATCCGAACCGCCATGTCAGAGCACCGCTGAACAGTCCATAGCCCGCCATGGTGAAGTCCGCTGAACAGGGCAAAGACCGCCATGGCTAAGCACCGCTGAACAGGGCAAAGACCGCCATGGTGAAGACCGCTGAACAGGGCAAAGACCGCCATGGCTAAGCACCGCTGAACAGGGCAAAGACCGCCATGGTGAAGCCCGCTGAACAGGGCAAAGACCGCCATGGCTAAGCACCGCTGAACAGGGCAAAGACCGCCATGGTGAAGACCGCTGAACAGGGCAAAGACCGCCATGGCTAAGCACTGCTGAACATGGCAAAGACCGCCATGGTGAAGACCGCTGAACAGGGCAAAGACCGCCATGGCTAAGCACCGCTGAACAGGGCAAAGTCCGTCTTGGTGAAGACCGCTGAACAGGGCAAAGACCGCCATGGCTAAGCACCGCTGAACAGGGCAAAGACCGCCATGGTGAAGACCGCTGAACAGGGCAAAGACCGCCATGGCTAAGCACCGCTGAACAGGGCAAAGACCGCCATGGTGAAGACCGCTGAACAGGGCAAAGACCGCCATGGCTAAGCACTGCTGAACAGGGCAAAGACCGCCATGGCTAAGCACCGCTGAACAGGGCAAAGACCGCCATGGTGAAGACCGCTGAACAGGGCAAAGACCGCCATGGCTAAGCACCGCTGAACAGGGCAAACACCGCCATGGTGAAGACCGCTGAACAGGGCAAAGACCGCCATGGCTAAGCACCGCTGAACAGGGCAAAGACCGCCATGGTGAAGACCGCTGAACAGGGCAAAGACCGCCATGGCTAAGCACCGCTGAACAGGGCAAAGACCGCCATGGTGAAGACCGCTGAACAGGGCAAAGACCGCCATGGCTAAGCACCGCTGAACAGGGCAAAGTCCGTCTTGGTGAAGACCGCTGAACAGGGCAAAGACCGCCATGGCTAAGCACCGCTGAACAGGGCAAAGACCGCCATGGCTAAGCACCGCTGAACAGGGCAAAGACTGCCATGGTAAAGACCGCTGAACAGGGCAAAGACCGCCATGGTGAAGACTGCTGAACAGGGCAAAGACCGCCATGGCTAAGCACCGCTGAACAGGGCAAAGACCGCCATGGTGAAGACCGCTGAACAGGGGCAAAGACCGCCATGGCTAAGCACCGCTGAACAGGGCAAAGACCGCCATGGCTAAGCACCGATGAACAGGGCAAAGACTGCCATGGTAAAGACCGCTGAACAGGGCAAAGACCGCCATGGTGAAGACTGCTGAACAGGGCAAAGACCGCCATGGCTAAGCACCGCTGAACAGGGCAAAGACCGCCATGATGAAGACTGCTGAACAGGGCAAAGACTGCCATGGTGAAGACCGCTGAACAAGGCAAACACCGTGTGGGTATGAATAGGCCGCCACATCAGGCATCCGTATCCCATGTGCAGCTGGGACAGTGACAGGACATGAACTTTCACGGGGAGACTCATCCTGTCTGGGCACCAGTCCCACCCAGTACCAGTAGAGAACTGCAGATACTAGCGAAAATGTGGCTTTGCACTCCCCAGGATGTAACAGCGGGCAAACCACCCACTGTAAAGTCTTGTGAGACTGTGGCTTTGCACTCCCCAGGATGGCACAGTGGGCAACCCACCCACTTGTGAGACTTGAGAGACTGTGGCTTTGCACTCCCCAATATACATCAATGGGCATGGAGCCCCATCGTGGATCTGGCTTCGCATTCATGTGGCTGAGGTGCCCCCCCTTCCATCCCCCCTGAGGTGCCTGTAGTGTTTCTATCTGATGCCCCGGCAGTGTTCTCTCCGATTTTGGTCAGGTGTCTATTGTGGGCCTCGCCCATGCATTTTTGGACTGTTGGTACACGGACATTGTTGTGTACATATCTGCACTACTTCTTGTATTGTATATATAATTATGACAGATTTCGAGATATATATCAGTATTTTTTTGTATGACATGTATATTGGCACATTACAATGTTTGACCGAAATTCGCTTTGTCTTTGCATTCTTCCGGGGGGATTGTGGGTTGTTCATGTGATATAGTTGACTGCATTGGTGTGTATGTTGTGATATGCGAGGGTGGGGTGGGGGTGTTTGGTGGGTGTCCCCCTAACTTTTGCCTCCCCCCTCCCCGTGTCGTAGATGCAGTACTCACCGGTATATTCTGTGCCTACGTCGCTGTTGGTCGTAGAGGAGCAGAAAGACAAAGGCAGGTAGGATTTGGAGTTCCGGCTCCATGGAGTCGTCGATCCTCGTGGAGTGTGTTAAGGTGAGCGTTTTCCCATAGCAAAAGCTGTTTCCGCCGTGTTTTTATCCACGGAGAATCCGCCCTGGAAAAGGTGGCGGATTGGCCTGTCATAATAGTGTGGGCGGTACATTGTCTCCCGCCTGTCTGTTGGCGGTGACCGCCGCGCTGTTTGTCTGTACCGCCGTGGCGGGCGATGTGTTAAAGTGGCTGCCTTTGTTGGCGGTTTCCGCCAGGTTCGTAATTCCCTTTTTTTGTCCGCCGGCCTGTTTGCGGTATTTCCGCAGCTTTAACACCGTCCGCCAGGGTTGTAATGACCACCTAAGTATCCTAGTAGTTCTACCAAGGCTTGTACCTGGCCGTCTGCTGAGCCACTTGTGCCTTTTTCTGGTCTCGTCAGTGATTGTATAGTCTACTGAATGCTGGTGCATTTGGAGAAACTCCCTTGTCACCAAATCAGTAAACAGTAGTAGCATTATTAGTATTATTATTTTTAGTAATTATTTATTAGTGTAGTTTTTTTATGATACTAATGGCGTAGTCTTATTAGTGTTATTATTTTTTGTAATGATTTATTAGTGTAGTTTTTTATGATAATAACAATATATAAAGTATTATTTGTGTTATAATTATCATTACTAATGTTAGTACAATAAAAGTAGTAATAATCATACTTGATGTGTCATTATCATGCAGTCAAGAGTCCAGCACTGAATTTACAAAAAATAGCATTTTGTGCTCATGACATTTGTGGAGTTCCAAACTGCACTGGTAAAGGTCACTGTTGGCAAGTTAATAAACATTGCAACTAGCAATGCACGTTGTTACATTGTATATATATATATATATATATATATATATATATATATATATATATATATTGTATATATTCCCCTCTCAAAAATGTTACTTTGTTTAGTGCAAGCTCTGACAATTAAAAAAATAAGATTGAAAGACCTAGCTCACTAGGGGGCTGATTTATGGAAAGTGGCGCTGCACAGACTGCAGTGCCACTCTCCCTGCACCCCTTAGCACCCCCTACCGCCACAGTTTGTGGAGGCAATACCATCATTTTTCATGACACTATTGAGGTACTCTGCAGGTGTAGCACCATAATACTTACGCTACTCCTGCTGAGTACATAGGGCCCCATTCTAAAGAATGGAAGCTCTTGAGCAGGCGTTAAAAGTGCCGTAAAAAATGGCGCAAGGAAATCTCATAGATTTCCTTACGCCATTTTTCCGGCTCCCCTAACAGGGGAACGCCCCCTTTGCACACATTATACCTGGCGCAGGCATAATGTAGCGCAAAGGGTTGCAGTGTGGCGCAATGCATGCACTGCGCCACCCTGTAAATACGGCGCGTGGATTTCGGCCTCGTTGGGCCACATTAACATAAAAAATAATGACGTTAATGTGGCGCTAGGGCATTATAAATATGCCCCTAGCTGTGCTAAGAATATACTGGGTTCTGCTAAAACTATGATCTTTAGAGACAACGATCTTAGCAGAAGCATTGAATTGACCCTTCCTTGCCATAGTGCTTGATGCCAAAGGGCATTTGCCACCCTAAAATGACCTTTTCCTATGAGCGCTCTCAGATGGCATGACTTGACTTTGGATTCATTATGAAACACAAAAGGTCCAGTATCAAGCACTGAAAGTCAGTGTGTATTTTTCCAACTGGCAATTATTCCCTATTCTTTGCCCTGGGCAGATCAACCCATCAAGATTGGTCAATATAACTCCTACACTTTATTTATACTGTGAGGAATTTTAGTTTGGAGATGAGATAAAAATAACATTCAGGGTATACAAGTGTCAGGAGATACTTGTAAACTACTTCTTTACAGCAGTGATATTCTCTTATTTATCCCCAGTTTCAGATCTTTGGTTACAGAATTTGATGACCGAGATCCAAAGCAAAGTCTAATTAACAGTTTATGAACTTAACCTGAAAAAACTGAGATTTTGTCTTGAGCCTTCTGAAAGCCCATGGACTAGCCCAGTGGTGCTTGTACCAAAGCCTCACACAAAAGATGGACAAAGGGAGATGAGGTTTTGTGTAGACTACAGAGGTCTCAATCAGGTAACAAAAACTGATGCTCACCCTATACCCAGGGCAGATGAGCTCATTGATACACTGGCATCTGCCAAGTATCTTAGCACTTTTGATTTGACTGCAGGGTATTGGCAGATCAAATTGGCAGAAGATGCTAAACCAAAGACTGCATTTTCAACTATAGGAGGGCACTACCAATTTACAGTGATGCCCTTTGGTTTGAAAAATGCACCTGCTACTTTTCAGAGGTTGGTGAACACAGTCCTGCAAGGGTTGGAGGCTTTCAGTGCAGCATATCTTGATGATATTGCTGTATTTAGCTCGAGCTGGGATGAGCACCTGGTCCACGTTTGGAACGTTTTGGAGGCCCTGCTAAAGGCAGGCTTCACTATCAAGGCCTCAAAGTGCCAGATAGGGCAGGGTAAGGTGGTTTATCTGGGACACCTGGTAGGTGGAGAACAGATTGTACCACTACAGGGGAAAATACAGACAATAATGGATTGGGTTCCACCTACAACTCAGACCCAGGTGAGAGCCTTTTTAGGCCTTACAGGGTATTACAGGAGATTCATTAAATGATCTCACAAGTAAGAAAATGCCTAAGAAGGTGTTATGGACAGCTAGCTGTCAGAAAGCTTTTGAAGAGCTCAAACAGGCCATGTGCTCTGCACCTGTCCTAAAAAGCCCATGTTACTCCAGGAAATTCATTGTTCAAACTGATGCATCTGAATTAGGGGTAGGGGCAGTCTTATCACAACTGAATTCTGAGGGCCAGGATCAACCAGTTGCTTTTATCAGTAGAAGGTTGACCCCTAGAGAAAAGCGTGGTCTGCCATAGAGAGGGAGGCCTTTGCTGTGGTCTGGTCACTGAAAAAGTTGAGGCCATACCTGTTTGGCACTCACTTTATTGTTCAGACAGACCACAAACCTCTACTTTGGTGAAAACCCTAAATTGTTGAGGTGGTCCATATCTCTACAGGGAATGGACTATACAGTGGAACATAGACCTGGGAGTACCCACTCCAATGCAGATGGACTCTCCAGATATTTCCACTTAGACAATGAAGACTCATCAGGTCATGGCTAGTCTTATTGTCCTTCGTTTGGAGGGGGGGTTGTGTAGGAAAGTACCATCTTGCCTGGCATGTTACCCCCATATTTCATTGTATGTATGTTGTTTTAGTCCATGTGTCAATGGGACCCTGCCAGGCAGGGCCCCAGTGCTCATAGTATGTGCCCTGTATGTGTTCCCTGTGTGATGCCTAACTGTCTCACTGAGGCTCTGCTAACCAGAACCTCAGTGGTTATGCTCTCTCAGCTTTCCAAATTTGTCACTAACAGGCTAGTGACTAAATTTACCAATTCACATTGGCATACTGGTACACCCATATAATTCCCTTGTATATGGTACTGAGGTACATTGGGGTTCCAGGAGATCCCTATGGTCTGCAGCATTTCTTTTGCCACCCATAGGGAGCTCTGACCATTCTTACACAGGCCTGCCACTGCAGCCTGTGTGAAATAACATCCACGTTATTTCACAGCCATTTACCACTGCACATAAGTAACTTATAAGTCTGTCAGAGTCACCAGATCCTCGGGGTCTGCACACGTTCCCAACACGTCCACCACTGAACAGCTCCAAGACTCTGATAGAGAAATCACAGAGGCTAAGAGAGTTCAAGAGGGGAAGAGGGAATTAGGAAGGGAACAGCTGGGAAGGAGACCTGTAGTAAGAAAAAGGTTAAAACACACAATATGAAAATTACATCTCATGAAATCAATACTAGTCTATGACTCTAAGCCTAGTCATTCTGAAAACATGAACAACCTAAGAATTAGGCTTAAAATAACTAAGTTTCAAGATGGCCGGATACCTGTAAGGGAATCAAGATGGATTCAATGAAACTTTCAAATTCAAGTAGTTTCCTTTACATGAGAATCAGGAAAAAACATTCTGAATAAGTTCTAAACCAGTCATATGAATCCTTTTTTAAGAATGCATACTAGGACCATGCAATATTACATCTAGAAACTCTGGTCTTCTGTGTTCTCTTGAAATGTTTCAACACGAATTGCGCACATTGCAGATTTTCATATATATAGTAAACACCATAAAAGGATTGTGCACCATTAATAACACAATATGGATTCAGGAAACAAATCACACAACTTGTCAACTCGAATATCACCTAATAAATGTCTTAGAATAAATGGCATACAATGAACAACATGTATTAAGCTTGAAGAGAGAATCGTGCGTCTTGCCGATTCGAGTGCCACCATGTAAAATGTCAAGAAATGGTAGCACGCAATGACTATCAAGGTTAAATCACCATTAAACTAATCGCACGTCTTGCCGATTCGTAAGCCACGATGTTAATGCCAAAACATAACAGCGCGCAATGAATAACAAGATTAAAGCACCATGAAAACGAATCGCGCATCTTTTGCCGATTCTTAAGCCACCATGTAAATGTCAAGAAATGGTAGTGCGCAATGAATAACAAAGTCAAATCATCATGAAAAGAATCGCGCGTCTTGCCGATTCGCAAGCCACCATGCAAATGTCAAGAAATGGTAGCGCGCAATGAATAATCAAGATCAAATCAGCATGAAACGAATCGCGCATCTTGCCGATTCGCAAGCCACCATGGAAATGTCAAGAAATGGTAGCGCGCAAAGTAATCTGTTAATCATTAAAGAATTAGGCCAAGAATATGAAAGTTCTCGATAACGGCGTCGGGAGGTCAGCCCAACCACAATCTTACCACCCAGAACAAGGATCACCAATGAAGAATGAAGGGCAGAGGCCTGGAAGATCAAATAGGCCACTGGGACAGGAGCTCAGGAAGTAGCTGCTGCTCTGCACCGGGACCTCTGAATAGTGAGCACTTGGAGCTGGGCTGGCTCCTTTTTATAGAGTCTTGGCCCAGCCCACAACCACACCCAGGCATGCTGCAGGGAAAGTCTCTGGAAGGCCCTGGAAAGGGACCACACCCTAACACACTCTGAAAGCCTGCAGCAATACATTGCAAATGAACAGTATTTGTAAACACATAAAAAATAAGTCTTCAGGATTAAACTCTGCAATGCAAAAGATTAAACAACATATCAGCACAATGCATAAATTACGTTGTTTTGAGAGTGCTGGGTTTTTGCATTGTAGTCGCCAATAGAGCGCGCACTGCCCTGGTGTTGACAAGTCACCTATATGTCTAACCTTCACTTAGTGAAGGTTGGGTGCAAAGTTACTTAGTGTGTGAGCACCCTGGCACTAGCCAAGGTGCCCCCACATCGTTCAGGGCAAATTCCCCGGACTTTGTGAGTGCGGGGACACCATTTCACGCATGTACTACACCTAGGTCACTACTTATGTATAGCGTCACAATGGTAACTCCGAACATTGCCATGTAACATGTCTAAGATCATGGAATTGTCACCCCAATACCATTCTGGTGTTGGGGGGACAATTCCATGATCCCCCGGGTCTCTAGCACAGAACCCTGGTACTGCCAAACTGCCTTTCCGGGGTCTCCACTGCAGCTGCTGCTGCTGCCAACCCCTCAGACAGGTTTCTGCCCTCTTGGGGTCCAGGCAGCTGTGGCCCAGGAAGGCAGACAAAGGATTTCCTCTGAGAGAGGGTGTTACACCCTCTCCCTTTGGAAATAGGTGTGAAGGGCTGGAGAGGAGTAGCCTCCCCCAGCCTCTGGAAATGCTTTGATGGGCACCATCTGCATGAGCCAGTCTACACCGGTTCAGGGATCCCCCAGCCCTGCTTTGGCACGAAACTGGACAAAGGAAAGGGGAGTGACCACTCCCCTGACCAGTACCTCCCAGAGGAGGTGCCCAGAGCTCCTCCAGTGTGTCCCAGACCCCTGCCATCTTGGAAACAGAGGTGTTGGGGGCACACTGGACTGCTCTGAGTGGCCACTGCCAGCACGTGACGTCAGAGGCTCCTTCTGATAGGCTCTTACCTCTCTTGGTAGCTAATCCTCCTTCCTTGGTAACCAAACCTCTCTAGCTATTTAGGGTCTCTGCTTTGGGGAATTCTTCAGATAACGAATGCAAGAGCTCACCAGAGTTCCGCTGCATCTCCCTTTTCACCTTCTACCAAGGATCGACCGCTGACTGCTCCAGGACGCCTGCAAAACCGCAACAAAGTAGCAAGATGATTACCAGCAACATTGTAGCGCCTAATCCTGACGGCTTTCTCGACTGTTTCCTGGTGGTGCCTGCTCTGGGGGTAGCCTGCCTTCACCCTGCACCAGAAGCTCCGAAGAAATCTCCTGTGGGTCGACGGAATCTTCCCCCTGCTAACGCAGGCACCAAAAGACTGAATCACTGGTCCTCTGGGTCCCCTCTCATCCCGATGAGTGTGGTCCCTGGAACACAGCAACTCTGTCCAAGTGACTCCCACAGTTAAGTGACTCTTCAGTCCAAGTTTGGTGGAGGTAAGTCCTTGCCTCCCTACGCTAGACTGCAAAGCTGTGTACCATGTGGTTTGCAGCTGCTCCAGCTCCTGTGCACTCTTCCAGGATTTCCTTCGTGCACAGCCTAGCCTGGGTCCCCAGCACTCCGTCCTGCAGTGCACAACCTACTGAGTTGTCCTCTGATGTCGTGGGACCCCCTTTTGTAACTTCGCATGGACTCCGGTACACTCTTCTTCTAAGTGCCTGTTGGGGTACTTCTACGGGTGCTGCCTGCTTCTGTGAGGGCTCTCTGAGTCACTGAGTGCCACCTCTGTCTCCTCCTCCAAAACACAATATCCTGGTCCTTCCTGGTCCTCAGCAGCACCCAAAAACCACTACTGCGACCCTTGCAGCTAGCAAGATTTGTTGGCGGTATTTCTGCGTGGGAACACCTCTGCAAGCTTCATCGCGAAGTGAGACATCCGTTTTCCAAAGGAGAAGTTCCTAGTCCTCTTCTTTCTTGCAGAACTCCAAGCTTCTTCCAACCAGGGGCAGCTTCCTTGCTCCTTCATCCGGGGTTTCCTGTGCTCCTGCCCCCCATGGACACTGTTGCGACTATTGGACTTTGTCCCCTTGCCTTGCGGGTCCTCAGGTCCGGAAATCCATTGTCAGTGCACTGCTGGTGTTCGTTCTTCCTGCAGAATCCCCCTATCACGACTATTGTGCTCTCTGGGGGTAGTAGGTGCACTTTCCTCCTACTTTTCAAGGTCTTGGGGTGGGGTATTTTTCTAACCCTCACTGTTTTCTTACAGTCCCAGCAACCCTCTACAAGCTCACATAGGTCTGGGGTCCATTCGTGGTTCGCATTCCACTTTTGGAGTATATGGTTTGTGCTGCCCCTATACCTATGTGCTCCTATTGCAACCTATTGTAATTCTACACTGTTTGCATTACTTTTCTTGCTCTTACTTACCTAATTTTTGGTTTGTGTACATATAACTTGTGTATATTACTTACCTTCTTACTGAGGGTACTCACTGAGATACTTTTGGCATATTGTCATAAAAATAAAGTACCTTTATTTTTAGTAACACTGTGTATTGTGTTTTCTTATGATATTGTGCATATGATATAAGTGGTATAGTGGGAGCTTTGCATGTCTCCTAGTTCAGCCTAAGCTGCTTTGCCATAGCTACCTTCTACCAGTCTAAGCTGCTAGAAACACCTCTTCTACACTAATAAGGGATAAGTGGACCTGGCACAAGGTGTAAGTACCTCTGGTACCCACTACAAGCCAGGCCAGCCTCCTACACTGGTCCCTTCTCAAAACAAGCTGTACCCTACAAAACCCTTGCCTGGAACCCTATAAACAGTGTGGAATGATCACTATGGGCATTGGGGGACTGACAGTAGTCCCGTCGACTGCTGCATGCTCCATGGACTGTGCTGGTACCACTTCTTGTTGATAATTTGCAAATGTAAATACTGAAATTGCAGCTGCTCGCAAGGATTCAGTGAAGTAATCTTGAATCAAGAATAGTCACATGTTAAGG
The DNA here is from genome assembly GCF_031143425.1 of Pleurodeles waltl. Lineage (NCBI taxonomy): Eukaryota > Metazoa > Chordata > Amphibia > Caudata > Salamandridae > Pleurodeles > Pleurodeles waltl. The sequence continues at coordinate 710,387,160 of NC_090450.1, read as the reverse complement.
TTTCTAAACATCCTTGCATCCACCTTGCTGCTTTATGACAGATTGAAACACCGGATAGAGCACAAAGAACTAACTACCATGTACGGCAGACGCTGTATTCTCCCAGCACTGTGATGCAACTGTGGAAAAAACACATCTGATCAGTGATCTGTATAAAAATGTTCAATAACTTGAATGTCCCACACATCCTAAAACACAGGCAGTGCAGGTGTACATTTTCAGAACAAACTAAACTTTCTTCAATTTTTTTTTAAAAATACTGCATTTTCATAATCTCAGGTGATCATCATTGGGATCAGTTAGAAGGTAAATCCAGTGGGTGAAGAAGTGAATTGGAGAGGGGAGGGACAACAAAATTCAATTACTGAAAAGAAGAGGATGTTATAAAGATTCCTAAGCCCAGATTTATACTCTGTTTGCGATGAATTAGCATAATTATTTTGACACTAATTCAGCTCATACATAACTCCATATTTATATTTTGACGCTAGACTAGTCTAAAGCAGTGCTTATTTTGTAAATAAAAAGGTGCCGGTGCTGAAAGCCCTCCTCTTAAAAATGCGGCTGCTGCAATTAAATGTGCGAATACGGAATACTGAGGCAGAGTAATTCTGAAGCCATCTCGGGCCTCCTCAATCCATTTAAAGGCACTCTCTGTCACTTCAGCTCACTCTTGCAGCTTTCTGCTTTCTCCCATTGTGACGCTTTTTCGTTTTTCTCTTCCTCCGTCTTTTCCATTTGTGTCTTTTGCTCGCAGTAAATGAATGAGGCAGAAAATTAAGCGCCGGCCAGCAAAAATAAATACTGGTGCTCTGCACCGGAAACAGCAAGCACAAATTAAGCACTGGTCTAATGTCAAAATATTGGAGTTAGAGTCATTTTTGGGATGCATGAACCCACCTTGGGTCAATGAGATGCAGGGTGGGCGTTCAAATCCAAGAAATTACTCTAAGGTCTTAGGGGGTGATTCTAACCCTGGCGGTCGGTGATAAAGCGGCGGCCAACCAGCCAACAGGCCGGCGGTCGAAAAAATGGAATTCTGACCCTGGCGGGAACCGCCAACACAGCCCGCCACATTTACACTCCGACCGCCGCGGCGGTGCAGACAAACATCGTGGCGGTCACCGCCAACATGCAGGCGGCAGACAATGTACCGCCCACAGTATCACAACTCACCAATGCGCCACCTTTTCCGGGGCGGGAGCCCCGCCGATAAAAACACGACGGAAACAGACTACGAACGGGAAAACACGCACCAAAACACACTCCACGAGGAAGGAGGACAGCATGGAACCCGAATTAAACATCCTACCTGCTCTCGTCTACCTTCTCATCTACCACGAGTACGAACGCCGGCGCAGACGACAGCGGTGAGTACTGCACCTACGACACACGGGAGGGGGGAGGAGTGAAGCTAACGGCACACACATATGCGACCCCCACCCCCCCAAACTATGTACACACTAATGCAGAGCAACAATGCACAGTGACACCACCCAAACCCCCCTTAAAAATGCAAAGACAGAATTAAATTTGGACGACAATTTTATATAAAAAATAGACTCTGATATGGAGCGGTCAACTATGCAAAATATCCATAACAAAATGATACTATATACACTGCCATGGAGAACCGAGGCAATTAGTCCTGTACATGAAAGTTAAATGGAACAGTCCGTGGGCTACAGTGTAGCGACACAAGGGCAAAGCCCACACAGGAGACCTGAGTCCTTTGGAGAGAACACTGCAGGGGCATCTGATGAAAAAACTACAGGCACCTCAGGGGGAAGGGAAGGGGGAGGCACCACAGCCACATGAGTCCACGACGCCAGATCCACGAAGGGGCCACCATGCCCATTGATGTATCCTGGGGAGTGCAAAGCCACAGTCTCTCAAGTCTCTACAGTGGGTGGGTTGCCCACTTTACCATCCTGGGGAGTGCAAAGCCACAGTCTCTCAAGTCTCTACAGTGGGTGGGTTGCCCACTGTACCATCCTGGGGAGTGCAAAGCCACAGTCTCTCAAGTCTCTACAGTGGGTGGGTTGCCCACTGTACCATCCTGGGGAGTGCAAAGCCACAGTCTCTCAAGTCTCTACAGTGGGTGGGTTGCCCACTGTACCATCCTGGGGAGTGCAAAGCCACAGTCTCACAAGTCTCTACAGTGGGTGGGTTGCCCACTTCACCATCCTGGGGAGTGCCAAGCCACAGTCTCTCAAGTCTCTACAGTGGGTGGCTTGCCCACTGTACCATCCTGGGGAGTGCAAAGCCACAGTCCATCTGGTGGATGACAGTCTCCACTGCTCAAGGAGGAGGCATGGTGGGCACAGTGAACCATAAACAGTGCTTGACAGGAAGGGCCAAGCGGAGCGGTGCTTGAGACGGCGGTGCCCAGCGGAGCAGTGCTTGAGATGAAGGGCCCAGCGGAGCGGTGCTTGAGACGGCGGGGCCCAGCGGAGCGGTGCTTGAGACGGCGGTGCCCAGCGGAGCGGTGCTTGAGATGAAGGGCCCAGCGGAGCGGTGCTTGAGACGGCGGGGCCCAGCGGAGCGGTGCTTGAGACGGCGGTGCCCAGCGGAGCGGTGCTTGAGATGAAGGGCCCAGCGGAGCGGTGCTTGAGATGAAGGGCCCAGCGGAGCGGTGCTTGAGACGGCGGGGCCCAGCGGAGCGGTGCTTGAGACGGCGGTGCCTAGCGGAGCGGTGCTTGAGATGAAGGGCCCAGCGGAGCGGTGCTTGAGACGGCGGTGCCCAGCGGAGCGGTGCTTGAGACGGCGGGGCCCAGCGGAGCGGTGCTTGAGATGAAGGGCCCAGCAGAGCGGTGCTTGAGACGGCGGGGCCCAGCGGAGCGGTGCTTGAGACGGCGGTACCCAGCGGAGCGGTGCTTGACATGAAGGGCCCAGCGGAGCGGTGCTTGAGACGGCGGGGCCCAGCGGAGCGGTGCTTGAGACGGCGGTGCCAGTGGAGCGGTGCTTGAGATGAAGGGCCCAGCGGAGCGGTGCTTGAGACGGCGGTGCCCAGCGGAGCGGTGCTTGAGACGGCGGGGCCCAGCGGAGCGGTGCTTGAGATGAAGGGCCCAGCGAAGCGGTGCTTGAGATGAAGGGCCCAGCGGAGCGGTGCTTGAGATGAAGGGCCCAGCGGAGCGGTGCTTGAGACGGCGGTGCCCAGCGGAGCGGTGCCTGAGACGGCGGGGCCCAGCGGAGCAGTGCTTGAGATGAAGGGCCCAGCGGAGCGGTCCTCTTCTGCACGGCGGGCCCTGTTCAGCGGTGCCTATCTTCACGGCGGGGCCCAGAGGAGCGGTCCTCTTCTGCACGGCGGGCCCTGTTCAGCGGTGCTCTTCTGCACGGCGGGCCCTGTTCAGTGGTGCCTATCTTCACGGCGGGCCCTGTTCAGCGGTGCCTATCTTCACGGCGGGCCCTGTTCAGCGGTGCTCTTCTGCACGGCGGGCCCTGTTCAGCGGTGCTCTTCTGCACGGCGGGCCCTGTTCAGCGGTGCCTATCTTCACGGCGGGCCCTGTTCAGCGGTGCCTATCTTCACGGCGGGGCCCAGCGGAGCGGTCCTCTTCTGCACGGCGGGCCCTGTTCAGCGGTGCTCTTCTGCACGGCGGGCCCTATTCAGCGGTGCTCTTCTGCACGGCGGGCCCTGTTCAGCGGTGCCTATCTTCACGGCGGGCCCTGTTCAGCGGTGCCTATCTTCACGGCGGGCCCTGTTCAGCGGTGCACATCCAGTAGGTCAAGGGAGCCAGACCTGGCCTGGACTCCCTGCTCAGTCGCCCTCCGACCGTGATGCTTCTGGACCCTTCAGGGCGGAGTCCTGGGCCCTTTGGTGTCCTCCTTTCCAGCTGGGATGTGGCATGTGGGGCCCACCTGCTCCGCGCTCCTGCTGCCTGACTTCTCCGCCCTGCTGCCCTTACGCTCCTTAGATGGGGCTCTCGGGCGCTTGCCTCCCCTAGATGATGTGGCTGGTGAAGTGGGCGAACTTAGCTCCTTGGGGGCTGATTGAGGTGTCACTGCTGGCAAAGGGTGGACTCCAGAACCCATGCACAACAGTGACACCCGAAGCTGGGCTGGTGGTGGCTGTGGTGCTCTTGGGACTCTTTGCAGATGGAGGGGGTAGGTCATCGGAGGGAAAGAGGTCAAGATTAGCCAGGAAAAGTTTTTTAGGGCCAAGGTAAAGGGTAGGAGAAGTGGTGATGGGAGTGGAGGAAGAGGATGTGGTTGTAGGAGAGTCAGGTGTGCTGTCATTGGGTGAAGGTGCTGGTGCTGTAGGCTGTCGTGAGGTGGATGTCTGTTGGGTGGGTGGCTGCCTGCGTTTGTGTGTCTTGGAAGAGGGGGTGACAGACACAGTGGGAGAGGACACAGGGGACGTGTAAATGGCAGTGGGGGTGGTGACTGCACGCGTGCGGACTGTACAGGAGGGTGTGGTGGTGATGGAAGCACTGGCTGATGTTGGTGTGCATGCAGGTGTGAGTGTAGACGTCACAGGGAGGGAGGAGGGAGACGAGGAGGAGGGGGACACAGGGGTGGCAGTGACTGTTGGAATGTCTGCATCTGGGTGTTGCTTGGGTGAGTGTTTGTGGGATCTGTGGTGCTTGTGTCTGGATGAGCTGCCCTTGGGTGTTGAGGTGTGTGCAGGCTGGTCAGATGGTGTGGATGGGATAGGCTGAGGAACAGGAGACAGAGACAGGCTGGAGGCAGTCAGAAGAGGGAGGCTGGAAACAGGGACAATGGCTGCCGTCAGTGCTGAGGCCAGAGCAGTGAACGATCGTTGATGGGCAGCCTGACCCGAATGAATGCCCTCCAGGTAGGCATTGCTCCGATGCACCTCCCTTTCTACCCCCTGGATGGCATTCAAAAGGGTAGTCTGCCCAACAATGAGCGTCCTCACAAGGTCAATGAGCTCCGCACTGAGGGCAGCAGGGGTGACAGGGGCAGGGGCTGAGGTGCCTGGGGCGAAGGAGACGGCCGCCTTCCTGGGCGAGCGGGCACGGAGCGTAGGCTGAGGGGCTGCAGGGAGGGCGGGGCTGGTGCGCTGGGTGGCGGCTGTACCTGTAGAGGCGGGGGGCCCGGATGTTGCCGCCACCGCTGGGGAGCACCCATCCGAGGACGTGTCTGTGTCGCTGCTCTCACCACCGGTCCCCGTTGTGGTGCTCCCCTCGCCCTCCGGATCACTGGTGCCCTCGGTGCCTGTTCCTGGTCCCACCGGGGCCTTGTGACTTGCAGCTCCCTCGTGCTCCGATGCCAAATCTCCTCTGCCTGATGATGCTAATGCACACATGCACAAGAAGATGAAGAAGAAGGGTGGGGGGAGAAAAAAGAAGACAACACCGTTGGCGGAGAGGACAGACACAGGAGCCTCATGCACTAAGCCGCGCATTCGGGGTACACTACTCAGTACTTCTGACTAAGACAACAGGTCAAGAGACGACAAACGCGCACATGTGTGAGGCTGGACCATCAATAGCTGTACTTGTCACCCTACAGAGGAGGGGGCCGGGAGCACAGGGCCATGCCTAAGGGAGAGGACTACACTACAGAAAGCGCCCTGGCCTAATGTCACCCACAACCCTCCTCCCCCACCCAGACGCCTCCACTGCGCAGAAAGATAGCAGAATGTGCTGATACTCACCCCCTTGTGTCTGCTGTGATGCTCTCAAGCGCCCATCCAAATCAGGGTAGGCCACCGCCAGGATCCGGGACATCAGGGGGGTCAGGGTACGACTGGCACCCCTCCTAGGTTGGGAGGCCATCCCCAGCAGTGACTCGGCGGTCTTACTGGTTCCGCAGCGGATGTCCTCCCACCTCTTGCGGCAGTGGGTGCCCCGTCTGACGTGGACCCCCAGGGGCCGGACTTCCTTGGCGATGGCACGCCAAATCTCGACTTTCTGATTGGCGCTGACCTATGTGACATGTACAGGGTGGGAAGGAAACATTCATCAACTTACTGCATGTTAGATGTGATTGGCCCCCCCTCCCCAACCTTGCCATATGGCACATGCTCTCATCTGTCGTGCGTTGCACTCCTCATTCGCCCCCCACCCCACCAACTTACATCCACCCCACTCCACACAGGCATCGCCCATTCCATGTGCACCCGGTGTACTTACCTGTTGGTCTGGAGGACCGTAGAGTAACGCATACTGGGGGAGGACCCCATCCACAAGCTTCTCCAAACTCTTCAGACGTGAAGGCAGGGGCCCTTTCCCCAGTCGCAGCAGCCATTGTCACTTCCAGACCGAGGTCACAGCAGCACTTGCAGTATAGGTCCTCTCCTGTGGATGATCAGGTCTCGAGTGATTAGGCAGATAGAAAATGGCGGTCACGCCCGCGGCGGTGCGTACCGCGGCGGTGCGTACCGCTACCGCCGGCGCACCTCGTCATTGGCTCCTGAAACCCATAGGCTTCAACGTTAACCAATGCGGCTCCGTGTAGCGGTCTTCGACCGCCTACCGCCACGGTGTGCTCCGCCAGCGCATTGACCTCACATCCCATTGTCCCACTTCACAGGTCAGGCAGCCGCCATTTCAAGGGCCCACATGGCATAATTTCTAGTGCGACACACAGGCCTAGGCCTTGCATTGCCACACATACACGCCTTTCAAAACATAGATAACCGTGTGCTATGCAAGCTGTGGTGAACGTACCAGTGATTAGCTTGACTCTGTGCTCCATGTTGTCATTCCTAGGCATCGTCCGCTGGGACTTGCGAGGAGAAGGATGAATCCTCGCGTGTACCGACCGCTGGTGGACCTGTCGACAATGGAAGAACGCCACATCATACTACGATGCCGACTTGACCGTGCCACTATCCATGAACTGTGTGCCCAGCTGGAGCCAGCCCTGATGTCCCCCATCCACCAACCCACAGGAATTCCCCCTCTGGTGCAGGTTCTGTCAGTCCTCCATTTTCTTGCAAGTGGCTCATTCCAGGCAGCAGTGGCCATGTCATCTGGAATGTCTCAGCCTATGTTTTCTAAAGTTTTGTCTAGAGTGTTGTCTGCCCTGACGAAACACATCCGGAGTTACATTATATTCCCTGAGGAGGTTGATTTGGCCACTGTGAAGGGTGATTTTTATGCCCTTGGACATATTCCCAACATCATTGGTGCCATTGATGGGACCCATGTAGCCTTAGTCCCTCCAAAAGACGATGAGCAGGTGTACAGAAACAGGAAAAGTTACCATTCTATGAACGTCCAGGTGGTCTGTTTGGCTGACCAGTACATCTCCCATGTGAATGCCATGTTCCCTGGGTCAGTGCATGACGCGTATGTGATGCGTAATAGCAGCATCCCTTATGTGATGGAACAGCTACAGAGACAACGTGTGTGGCTAATAGGTGACTCTGGTTACCCCAACCTGCCTTGGCTATTGACCCCAGTGAGGAATCCCCGGACCAGGGCTGAGGAACGGTACAATGAGGCCCATGGGCGAACTAGGAGGATCATAGAAAGGGCCTTTGGCCTCCTGAAGGCCAGGTTTAGGTGCCTGCATATGACAGGGGGATCCCTGATGTACTCACCAAAGAAGGTGTGCCAGATCATCGTGGCCTGCTGTATGCTTCACAATCTGGCATTGCGATGTCAGGTGCCTTTCCTGCAGGAGGATGGTCCAGATGGTGGTGTTGAAGCAGCTGTGGAGCCTGCGGAGAGTGAAGAGGAGGAAGACTCAGAGGACGACACAGACAACAGGGACAGAGTTATCCAACAGTATTTTCAGTAGCACACAGGTAAGAATCACCCACGCCATTTTACTTTTCCTGAAAGCCTCCTGCTTCTCAACTTTGTCTATGACCCCCCAGTTCTTTTAAACTGATGTTTGATTTTCCCTTCCCTTTTCAGTGCTGTATGACCCACTGCGTGACTTCTGCTTGGTTAGCCCATGGACTGATGCTTATTGATCTCGGTATGTGTTCAGCACAAAGTTAACAGAACATAATTGATCGGTAATGTGTTATACATTTGTAAATAATACAGCCTGACTCCTGTTTGATTTCAGTGCATTGAGTGATTTATTTTTTGTGCTAGATAATGGTACATGATATAAACACGGTGATGGGTGGGGGTGGAGTAATGGCCATGGCAGAGTCCAGTTCTCAGTCTCACAGGTGCATTGTCCATATGCCTGTGGAAGGATGGAGCAGGGGTAGTTCAAGGTTGGACAGGGTGGCAATGTGGGACAGTGGGATGACTTCAGGGGGTATCTCATGCTGGCGGGGGTCTTGACATCCTACTCTGTCGATTTTTTTTATCTCAGGCTCCTCTTGCGGGGTGGTTGTTCTTCAGCAGGAGGTGGGGTTCTGGTGGCCTGTCGTTGTGGTGGGGCCTCCTGTCCACTAGCGCCGGCGGAGGTGGTAGGCTGTTCCTGGCTAGTGACAGGGGCCCTGTGTGGTGCCACATGGTCCCGCAACGTGTCTTCTATCCGGTTGAGGGCCTGGACTATGCTCCCCATAGCGGTAGAGATGTTGGTGAGTTGATTGGTGAACCCCATGTAGCGTTCCTCCTGCTGTGCCTGGATCTCCTGGAACCTGGCCAGTACCGTCGCCATCGTCTCTTGGGAGTGGTGGTAGGCTGCCATGATGGTGGTGAGGGCCTCTTGGAGAGTGGGTTCCCTGGGCCTCTCCTCCCCCCCCTGTCGCACAGCAGCCCTCCGAGTTGCCCTGTTTCCCCCGGCCTCTGTCCCCTGGACGGTGTGCCCACTACCACTGCCCCCAGGTCCCTGTTGTTGTTGGGGTGGTGGGTTAGCCTGGGTGCCCTGTAGTGGAAGACACACCGCTGATTGACCTGTCCTAGAGACAGAGGCATGGGCCCGCTGGGTGGGAGCTGTGCTGTTGGTCCCAGAGGGGGTTGGGTCTGCTGTGGCCTGTGTGTGGGGAACCGACTGTCCAGAGGTCCCCGATGGTCCGGGCTGGTCATCAGGTTCCAGGTCGACAGAGCTGCTGTCATCACTGGGGGCCTCTTCCGGGGGGGGGATGGACATTTCTGGACCCTGCTGGCCGGTGTGTTGGCGTTCGGGTCCTGCATGGGGTAAGAGAGTATGGTTATTGTTTCTGTGTGTGCTATTGCGTGCCATTTATGGGTGCCCTTGTCCCCCAGTGCTGTCATTCCCTTGGGGGAGGTGTTGTGGGGGTGTTTTGGGGGGGGGGGTATGTGCAGTGGTCATGCTTAGGTGATGGGTGTCCATAGTTTGTGGTGGCATGCAGGGGTTGGTGTTGGGTGGGTTGTGCTGGAGAGACATTCTCAGGGAGGATGTGTGATGGGGGTTGGGGGTGAGGGTGGTGGTGGGGGTTAGCATGCTGGGGGGGGTGAAGTAGTTGAGATTGTACTTACCAGAATCCATTCCTCCGTGTACTCCAGCGAGGCCATCAGGATGCAGGATGTTTAGTACCTCTTGCTCCCATGCTGTGAATTCGGGTGGAGTGGGTGGGGGTCCCCTGCCAGTCTTCTGCACTGCGATGTTGTGTCGCGAGACCATCGAGCGCACCTTTCCCCTTAAGTTGTTCCAGCGTTTGCGGATGTCGTCTCGATTTCTGGGATGCTGTCCCACCGCGTTGACCCTGTCCACGATCCGCTGCCATAGCTCCGCCTTCCTGGCTATAGTGGTGTGCTGCACCTGTGAGCCGAAGAGCTGGGGTTCAACTCTTATGATTTCCTCCACCATGACCCGGAGTTCTTGGTCCGAAAAGCGTGGGTGCCTTTGGGGTGCCATGGGGTGGTGTGGATGAGGTGTGGGGTGGTGTATATGGTGATGAGTGTGTTGGTGTGTGGTGCTTTGTGCTTCTATGTGGTGTGTGTGATGGTGTAGTGTGCCTCTGTGTGATGTAGCTCTCTATTCTGTGATGTGTCTCTCTCTCCTTCGTCTCTGATCTTCGGTCGTAGGTGTTTGTGGGTGATGTGGGTGTGTGTTTTATAGTTGATTGGATGTGTGGGAGTGTTGTTGGTATGTGTGTCAGGTGTGTGTATTTCAGATTGTCCAATGTGGCAGTGTTTTGGAGCTGTGTGTGTATTTTGAGCGTGGCGGTGTGTACCGCCAATGGAATACCGCGGTTGAAAGACCGCCGCGTGGATTCGTGGGTCAGAATGGCATGGGCGTGTTTGTGTTGGCGTGGCGGTGGAGGTTTGGTCATCTCCAGTTTTCCGCGGCCCGCTGATGAGGCGGCCTTCCTTGGATGTCGGGTTTTTGGCGGATTCACAGTTGGTGGTCAGAATGACCGTGGCGGTTTACCGCGGCCGCGGCGGTAGTATGGCGGAGTTCTGACCGGCGGTATAGGCCTTTTACCACCAAGGTCAGAATGACCCCCTTAGTGCCTTATTTATCCTCCCGTGCAAAATTGGTGCACAGGAGGGAGGTGGGCCTAAATAATGGCACCAAGCCTGCTTTTATTTAACGCCTGGGTCAGGGCAGGCGTTAGGGGACCTGTGAACCCATTTCCATGGTCTAACATCATGGAAAGGGCCCACAGGTGCCCACCCAAAACCCCAGGAACACCTCCACCCACACAAGAGGGACACCACAGGATGGGGGACCCCATCCCAGGTGAGTAGAGTAAGTAGAGGTAAGTATTTTTTTTTTCTTTTCAAAGTGCCATTGGGGGCCCTGAAATGGGCCCCCCTACATGGCACTCAGTGCAATGGCCATGCCCAGGGGACCCCTGTGCTGGCCATTGGGGTGGTGGGCATGACTCCTGTCGTTTCTAAGACAGAAGTCATGTGGTATGGATGGTTTTGCATCAAGAAATGACGCTAGGCTGGTTAGAGTCATTTTGTTTTACTCTAACCAGACCAACGTAATTTGTTTTGCAAAACCCTCTTCTCCCATACCGGCTTCCCCCTCCCACGGCTAACGTCAATTTTTTTGATGCTAGCCCACCCTTTGCACTGGATTGCGCTATTCCATTAATATGGCGCCCCATCTGGCGTCCTGGAGTGGCGCAAGCAGGTGCTATACTTTTTAACGCAAAACTGCGCAAAGGCAGTTTTGCGTCAAAAAGTATAAATCTTGGCCCTGGTGTCCTGGGAACTTAATATACCAGTGCCTACATTATGCGCTGCCAAACAGGAATGAACTGAAGATACCACCTAACAATACATTCTAGGAAACAAAAAGCTTAGGGCAGTGATGTGGCTACAGTCAAGGGGCTACAATGCTGCCAACCCCTGCAGAGGGAGTGCTAGCTGAGGAGCAGCCTTTATTGATCGGATGCAGCTGAGAGACATATGAAGCCTAGCAATGATGACACCTTTAAGGCACAAAAGGAGTGTATCGCACTGGCATGCCTGCATAAGCAAGCAAAGGCTCTGGGAAAAAATGAGGATTCGTAAAAAAGAATGGCTGATTTAAATACTGACTCAATAGCTTGCTGGAGGAAGATGCCCTAGAGATTTTCCAGATAACAGTGCCAGAGAGAGTTTTGCTCCTCATGGCACACATGGTTTCCATATCTGGTTACTTAACAAAACGGAAATAAAGGAGACATTGGCAGGTACATTTACTGGAATCAGGTGGGTAGTAAAGTAAAGGAGTGGTCTTGCGGTTCACCTCTAGTGCCAAAGATTGTCCTCTGTATCTTTTCCAGTGGATGGGAATGGATGCAATTGCCAATCCCCAGATCTTCCTTCTTCTTCTGGAAAGAGGTATATGCTGGTATATTCAAATGTTAGTTGACACAGTTTTCAATTGACTCTGACATAACAAAAACTTTATATCAGCCACTTGAAGCCCATGTGGAAAGAATGTTTTAAGTGACATGCAGCTCAAAGTTGGTTTGTTATCCACATTAGTTTGAGCCTGACAGCCAAGCTGTTGGATGAGGAAGACATGGAGGAACTTGAACTGCTGTATGGAAAGATTGATGGTGGCTCAGTAACAGGGCATCCCCTCCAGAGGGTCCAGCAGAGTCCACGCTGGACTGGCTTAAAGACATAGTTGACATATAGGGAAGTTCTTTTATAAATCCTCATGACTATTGTCCTTGACCCATGTACTCACTGTCTGACATTCTCGGCTCTGGCATGGGGAGAGCATACCTGTGCAATATTAAACATATAGTATGCGTGAAGGTGAAGCGGTGTTTACAGTGAGGTGGTGAAAATGACTGTCTGAGGGAACATAGATCGAACCCTATAGTTTTAGTGCCTCAGTGCAGTGTGACCACGCCCAGGTTGTGTGTGTGTATTGTAAGGGATTGGACGCTATCACTGCAACACATCCCCATCATATAACCAATGACGACACACATATAGATAAAATAGCATTTTCTATATTTTGAGCACTTTGCATCTCACAAGTGGATGTTTGAAGCTGGCCTTGACAGATGAAGCAAGCATTCTCTGTTCCTGAGGGGCACAAGTGGTTTAGTGCAATCATCAGGTTTTGGTAGTTGTACCTGCTGGTAACCCCTATCATCCTTAAATCCCTTCATAGGCAAAAAGGGTACACTACACAACCTCAATATTGACCAGCAAACAACAGGGAAAGGTAAGTAGAAAAAGGTGACAGTAAACACTGGAATGGAGTTCACTGTGCACTGGAATGGAGGCTTTCTCTCCTTAGACTCAGCACCAAGCCTGGATATGTTCTCAATGGCCGTATAAAGCACCTGACAATAGTAAAGCGATAACATCAATAACTAATATAACAGTGTTTAGAAAGGAGGGGCGTGACCTGCAGCTGGCAAGATGGCAGCCTAAAAGGGTAGCTCCGGTCCTTGTGAACATTATCCTTCATCATCCGTCTTTTTGTTCGCCTCGGCGAGTGTCAGGAACTAAGGGCCAGATGTAGCAAAGGGTTTTACCCATTCTGTCCTTATGGGAAAATGTGTTCGTACATATGGCCCTAAATTATGCTGGTGTCTGAATCTCCATTCCCTTGCGATGCCTCTGACGCAGTGTGGTGTGGCATCTGGGGCCTGTGCTAGCATGGGACACATGGGCATAATCCTCACCTGTAGCCCCAAACTGCAACACGTGATGTTTGGAACGGTGTGGCTGTGTGGCGCAGAGGGGTCGAAGCTGAAATATTGCTGCCCGGTGCACCGACGAGGTGATGTGGTGCCAGATTGAGGGAGACGGTTGCACCGGAGAGCTGTGAGGGGGTGTAGTGGTCGCGAGCGCAGTGCTCCCCGTAGCACCAAGGAGAGTGGATAAACTGGTGGTGAGGTGAGAAGACCCCGATCGGGGGCTGGGAGGCCTGTGTGAGAGAGTGGACTTTAGTTCCCTGTTTGGTTAGCAGAGGGTGGAGCTGTGTTGTAGAAGCCTGGACAGCCCCCTCGCTTGGTAGGCCACATCGCGACGGTCTGGCCCTGTGTACCCCTGGGCTGACGGAGAAAGAAGGGAAGAGGTTGCGGTGCCCAACAGGCCACCCCTCAGACTGGAGATGGCTGCAGTTAATGCGTGGAGGCAGTTCGGGTCTTCTGCGTCCATAGACCTGAATAGGCTGGCCTGTCTAGGTTCTTCACGGTGGAACGCACGCACTGGGCAATCGTCGCTGGCCTGTTCAATTACAGGGACTGTGATGCAAACTTACAGCAGATACCATTGAAAGGCCCACCAACTTTTGAGGGGCGCCATATATTTTATTTTTCCAGACTACACTATGAAGGTCCAAACTCATCACAAAACGTTTTTGATTGCTAAACAATGACTGCGGGACCTCACCCTCCATTACGGCATGATGTTTCTGGCAAAGCTCCAAGTGGTCCATCACGGACAAGTGCACTTCTTCTACAGGGCTTAAGAGGCAAGTGATTGGGTGGAAACGTTAGCTGGGGACTCCTCACAGAGATCTGAATGGACCGGGACACCACCAAGCTGGGAGGAACAGAAAGGGTGAATATTGGTGCAGACATAACCAGGAGGAGGTCTCGGCAGCAATACGACACCAGAAGCCAGCAAAAACAACAGGAAGCGATGGTTTACCGGCTGAATTTTATCATACATATGCTGAGTTGCTGGTTGATAGACTCCTGGAAGTTTAATCGGATACACACCACCGGGGGCATCTCCCAGACACAATGCATGAAGCCCACATAATTCTGGTTCCGAAACAGGGCAAAGACCAGATGGAGGTGACATCCTGTAGACCGCTCTTACTACTGAATGTAGACATCCAAATCCAGAGTGACCTTTTAGCTGCACAACTGTTCCTTATTTGCCGACTCTGAGACATGAAGATCAGTGTGGCTTCATTACCCAAAGGTACACTATGCATAATTTGTGTTGACTGTTCCACGTTATCTGTACCCCGTGCCTGCAGAAGGTTGCTTATGTGATGGCATTCCTTGATATTGAACAAGCGTTTGACTCGGTAACATGGGCATATCTATGGGATGTACTGGAGAGAGTGGGCCCTGGGCCCAAATATGTCACGTGGGTTGGGCTATTGTATGCGGACCTGAGTGCTAGGATTCGAATGGGAGGTGTGGTATCCATGAGCTTCCGACTACGGCGTGGTACTCGGCACGGTTGTCCCTTATCGCCTTTATTGTTTGCTGTGGCAATGGAACACCTGGTGGCGTTGTTTTGCCATCGCCTGGAACTCTGGGGGATCCAAGTGGGGTATTCTATTCACGTGGTGTTTCTGTATAAGTCCCTCATGCACTTGCAAACCGCGGAGGAGTCAACCCCGGTGCTCTTGAGCACTTTGAGAATGTTTAGTGAGGTGTCTGGTCTACGCATGAATCCTGGCAAGTCCCACTTATTGCTGCTAGGGGGCCTGACTGAGATGGACCCTATGTTACTTCCAGAGGTTGGACTGTTGTGGGGTGAAGAAGGCATATGTTATTTGGGCATTAGAATTGCATATGGGAAACAACACTTCCTAGCTTTTAATATTGGTACAGTACTGGAGGGCTTATGTGCGTCGATACGGTTCTGGAGAGACCTCCCACTTTCGCTGATGGGCAGGGACTCCCTGGTTAAAATGATAGTACTGCCACGGTGTTTATACATCTTGCAGGGCACATCGTATGAGATCCCCAGGGACACTTCAGGGAACAAGACAGTTTGATCATAGACCTATTATGGGCTGATAAACGAAAGCGGTTAGCATTGGCCATGCTGAAGCAGACGTGGGAACATGGAGGTATTGAGATTCCCAATCTGGAACATCATTATTTTGCAGCCCGTCTCCAGTATGCGGTCCATTCGTTGAGCGAGGATGACAACTGGGAAAAGCATCTTTTGGGGGGCACTCATGGGGATTGTACACTTCCTGGAATACTGATGTGTGTATTCCAGTAAGGATGCGGTTCTGATCCATATGGTATGCTGTGTCTGGGAACAGACAGTTACAAGGGTGCTTCGTCGTGCACCTTATGCACAAAATATGCCGATCTGGGTGTTGAAACCATTTGCTGTCATAACTGAGGCAATGTCTGTCCAGAGGTGGCGTGATGGTGTTTATTACACGTGATGAAGTGATTGACTCCTTCATATTGGCCAGTTTATTACACTTAATGAAGCAATTGACTCCATCATGTTGGGACCCAGGCAATACCTACAATATGCTAAAATATCGGTGATGTGAAATCTGGCCTTGTTTCCCAGATGACCCCTTACCCTCACAAACGCTGACCAGATTACTATATTTATCAGGGGCCCATAGATTAATATCACATCTGTATCAGGCACTTCTGGAGGATCTCTCAGGGATCATACCTAAGATACATGGTAAGTGGGAGGAGGCACTGAGTTAGGTCATCCCTGAACAACACTGGTAACTAGTACACATGGGGGCACACACTGTGAGCTCCAATGCATGTTTTAAGCTCATCCCATATAACTACACCCATCAGGTGTGCCTTTCTCCTAAGACCCTACACATTATTTACCCTGCCTGTTTTGACAGGTGTCCACTGTGGAGTGCCGAAAGCAGACTTTCTGCACATGGCACAGAGTTGTTCCCTGATAAGACTTACTGGGAAGAAATCTTACAAAGTTTAAATGGTGCGACAGGCTGGGATGTTCCATGTAGCCCGCAGGAGATGTTGCTTGGCCTGATCCCTGCCCCGCCAGAGAAAAAGCTTAGCCGTAAATTTCTAATGCTCAGTTTAGTATTGGCTATATGACATATTGCTATCCGATGGATGAGTGCGCACCCCCTGGAATACAAAGAGTGGAGGCGCGATATGTCTGAATGGGAAGTAGCGGAGGAAATATGAATGAAACAGGTGAGGCATGATGAGCGGATGAAAGATGAATTAGCAGCATATAGACAGATGATGACAGCTCCAGAGCTGCAAGGAAGACCGAAACTGGAGCTGGGGTTGAGGTATAGGAAACTGCACACTGGAGATATAATGGCTGACAGAAGCAAAGCTATATTGACATGATTATGGCCCTCATTATGACATTGGCGGTAAATCCCACTTACCGCCACACTGACTGCCGCCAACATACCGCGGCGGTGGATATCCATTCACCATATTATGACACACCAATCCGTCACTATTCAGCTACAGACACAATTCCGCCACAACAAAAGTCAAGGCTAAACTGGCGGTATCAAAACCCACACCGTTACGCCAACAGAACTACACCCATCACATTATGACCCACAAATCACCAGGGCGGACATTCAACGGGGGTAAACCATTTGCGGTACATACCGCCACGCTCAAAATACACACACACACATAAAAAACAACATTACATTGGTCAATTTGAATAACACGCACCTGACACCCATACACATACCACACCCACACACCCACAACACTATAAAACATACACCCACATTACCCACATACCTATACCATTGCAAACCATTGGCACGAGACAGATACCACGACTACAGACAAAACCAGAGCCACACGCCACCTACACCTATACACCACCCACGCACCCACATCACACACCCCAGCACATCACCCTACACACCCTCACCCACACACCTCACACAACAACCATGGCACCACAAAGACACCCCAGATTCTCAGAGGAGGAGCTAAGGGTCATGGTGGAGGAAATCATCAGGGTAGAGCCACAGCTATTTGGAGCACAGGTGCAGCAGATATCCATTGCTAGGAAGATGGAGCTATGGGGGAGACAGCATCCAAGACCAAGGGATGACATCGGGAAGAGGTGGAACGACCTATGGGGGAAGATGCGTTCCATAGCAACAAGACACCAACTTGCTGTACAGAGGACTGGTGGTGGACCCCCACCTCCTCACCCACAATTAACAACATGGGAGGAGCATGTCCTGGCAATTATGCATCCTGAGGGCCTGGCCGGACTAGCAGGAGGACTAGATTCTGGTAAGTCAACTCTCTACTACTACTACCCCCCCTCCCTGCATGCCATCACATACCCTCACCCTCACTCCCATCACTCCACCATCTCCCACACACCCCACCATCACATCCCACCCATCCCAATGGCAAGCCCTGTATGCACTACCAATGCATGGACATCACTTACAGTCCTGCATGGGCACCTATCATCAAAGCATGCACACTAGAGATAATCAGCTAGCCCACCATATGCCAACTTACACAAGTTAAAGCTGCAAGGGCAAATACAACGAAATAGGGCAACCCACTGATGCACAATATATCACACACAGAAACATAACACAGCATTTACATCCCCACAGGTATCCCAGCCAATGTCAGCGGAGAAGAGGGGCCAGCACTATCCAGTCCCCCAACTGAAGAGGCCCACAGTGATGACAGCAACTCTGGTTGCCTGGATCTGGATGACCAACCTGGCCCACCAGGGACCTATGGACAGTCGGTTACCCAGGCCCAGTCACACACCACCACAGAGCCTCCCCCACCTGGAAACACCACCACAGCACCCACCCAGCATACCCATACCTTTGTCCCCAGGATACATCAATCAGCAGTGTGTCCACCACTACAGGGACCCCAGGACAATCAGGGACCTGGGGTCAGTTGCAGTGGGCACACTGTTCAGGAGACAGAGGCACAGGCCAACAGGGACACTGGGAGGACTGCTGTGTGCCAGGGGGAGGACAGGCCCAGGGAACCGACTCTCCAGGAGGCACTCACCAAGATCCTGGGAGCCTACCAACATTCCCAGGATACGCTGGGCCAGATCCTGGACAACGTGAAGGAGAACAGGCGGCTGCAGGAGGGACAGTACCAGGGGATCATGGCGGACTTGCAGGCCATCAACACGACCCTGGTCTCCATAGCAGGGGTGCTGGCAGACATGGCCAACATTATGAGGGAGGCAGTCTCACAACAGCGGGCCCCTGCCACTAGCCAGACACCTGAACAGCCTTCTACCCTCGCTGCCACTAGTGGACAGGAGGCCCTGCCACAGGACTCACAGGCCACCAGCACCCCTCCCCCTGCAGAAGGATAACTGTGAGAAAGTGGCCTCTTCCTAGCATGGTTACCCACACTTTTGGCCTGTTTGTGAGTGTATGTCAGTGTGTTTTTACTGTGTCACTGGGATCCTGCTAGACAGGATCCCTGGGCTCGTAGATAAAAACCTATATCTCAGTGTGTTTTGCCTGTCTCACTGGGGTCCTGCTAGCCAGGGCCCCAGTGCTCATAGTTTGTGTCCTAATGTGTGTGTTGTCAGTAGTGCTTGACTGTGTCACTGAGGCTCTGCTAACCAGAACCTCAGTGCTTATGCTCTCTCTGCTTTTAAATTTGTCACTATAGGCTAGTGACTTCATTTACCAATTTCAATTGGCACACTGGACACCCCCTTATAAGTCCCTAGTATATGGTACCCAGGTACCCAGGGCATTGGAGTTCCAGGAGATCCATATGGGTTGCAGCATTTCTTTTGCCACCCATAGGGAGCTCATACAAACACTTGCACAGGCCTGCCATTGCAGCCTGCGTGAAATAGCGCACACATTATTTCACAGCCATTTTCACTGTACTTAAGTAACTTATAAGCCACCTATATTCACTTGCTGAAGGTTAGGTGCAAATTTACTAAGTGTGAGGGGACCCTTGCACTAGCAAAAGTGCCCCCACATAGTTCAGGGCCATTTCCCAGGACTTTGTGAGTGTGGGACGCCATTACATACGTGCACTGCATGTAGGTAAATACTTATATGTAGCTTCACAATGGTAACTCCGAATATGGCCATGTAACATGTCTAAGATCATGGAATTGTCCCCCATTCCTAAGCTGGTATTGGGGAGCCAATTCAATGCATCCTGAGGGCTCCACCATGGACCCCCAGTACTGCCAAACCAGCTCTCTGAGGCTTGCACTGCAGCTACAGCTGCTGCCACCTTACAGACTGGGTTCTGGCCTCCTGGGGTCTGAGCAGGCCAGTCCTAGGAAGGTAGAACAAATCATTTCCTCTGAGAGCAGGGTGTTACACCCTCTCCCTTTGGAAATAGTTGTTACAGGCTGAAGAGGGGTAGCCTCACACAGCCTCTGAAATGCTTTGAAGGGCACAGATGGTGCCCTCCTTGCCTTGCATAAGCCAGTCTACACCAGGTCAGGGACCCGTTGTCCCCTGCTCTGGTGCAAAATTGGACGAAGGAAAGGGGAGTGACCACTCCCCTGTCCATCACCACCCTAGGGGTGGTGCCCAGAGCTCCTCCAGTGTGTCCCAGACTTCAGCCATCTTGCTTTGCAAGGTGTGGGGGCACTCTGGAGGGCTCTGAGTGGCCAGTGCCAGCAGATGACATCAGAGACCCCTCCTGATAGGTCCATACCTGATAAGGTAGCCAATCACCCTCTCAGGGCTATTTAGGGTCTCTCCTGTGGGTTCTCTTCAGATTCTGCTTGCAAGTTTCCTTCAGGAATCCTCAGCAACTACTACTTCATCCTCTGATCTCGGATCAACCGCAGCCTGCTCCAGGAACCACTGTAACAGCAACAAAGTATCCACAAGGGATACTTTTCCTCTGCAACTTCAGCTCCAGCCAGCAACTACAATAGTTTCCACAGTGTGCACGCTCTGTGGACTCCCTGTCTTCACCCTGCACTTGAAGGACCAAAGAAATCTCCTGTAGGGTGACGGAGTCACTCCCCTGCTCATGTAGGCACCTTCCAAAACGACGACTGGTACCTTTGGACTCCTCTCACAGCAACGAGCGTGCTCCTAAGGACACAAAGGTTGGACCTCATCGGCATAGACTGTCCTGAGGTCCTGCTGACGGAATTTGGAGGAGGTAAGACCTAGCTTTCCCTGAGAACGACGGTACCCCTCTGTACTGTGTCTTCTTCATCCCCTGAGGCCTCTGTGCACTATTTGCAAAATTCCTTCATGCACAGCCTGGCCCAGGTCCCCAGCACTCCATCCTGCGACACTCAACTCGCTGAGTTGTTCTCCGGCGGCGTGGGACCTTCCTTTATTGTGCTGCACCAACCACGTTTTGCACCTCCTTTGTCCCCGCATCCTGGGACTCCCGTGGGTGTTGTCTGGCATCCTGAGGGTTCCCTAAAGTGCTGAGAGCTCACTTTTCCTCCTCACACAGAGTTGAGGCCCCCAGGTCCCTCCTGGGTCCAGCCAGCGCATGTCACGAACTGCACTCGACTTCTCACCTCTGGATGCAGGATTGGAGAAAACACCTGGTCTTCTGCAGGATCTGGATAATCCCAGATAGGGGCGACCATTTCTAGTAGCCACAGTGCCGCTTGACAGAGAACGCCAAACCAGACCGTACCCTCCTGAAGGAGTCCCAGGTGTAAAAACCCCAAGAACTGGGGAAAAACCTCAAACAGGAACTCCTGAAAAAGAAGAAAAAACAGGCCTTGAAAACTGGAAAAAAAACAAGGCAAAAACTCTCCAAAGGCGAAAACAGGAACAACGAACAGGAGCAAAGAGCACTACCAAGGGGAAGTGTTTGCAACGCAAGGTAGAGCAAGACTGAGTGGCTAATATACTGGAAAAGAGGAAGTCACATCACAGGAAATGAAAATAACACCATCTTGAATTGGGAAAAGCCCATAGAAAAGAATAGGGAAAAAAGGATGTAGTATATAAGAAAAAGAGCATGCTGGGAAATGACAACAGGAAGAAGACAACATGGACACTAACAGGAACACAAAGGAATGCAGAACACAGAAGCAAGAAAAAGAAACGAAAAAAAGACAAGAAAAAAGACCAGAAAGAAGACCACCACCGACAGGGGAGAAGACAATGCCCTACAATTGGTAAGGGCAACGTGACCAGGAGCGCAAAACACGCTTCCTGGTACGCGTTGCCAAAATGGCAAGAAAACATGGGGAACGGCGCTCCGAGAATCGGCAGCGCATTCCGACCTTGGTCGGAAAAAGAGACACTGCTTCGAGGCGCGGCGTTACAGCGCCATTTTAATGCGAAACATACTTTTGTCGTAACCAAGGCTTGTTGGCGACTTCCAACACAAAATAACGTCTGCATCCATCTTCACATCGTGAGACATCCTTTGCATCATGCTAAAACCCACTGGCATCTTCCTAGGGTGCATTTCTGCAGTCTTTGACTAACCGGGGACTCTTCTTTTGCACCCTCTTCTGGGTTGGCAGGGGCTCCTGTTCTTCCTGAAACTCCTTCCGACTTCTGGACTTGGTCCCCTTCTTTTCCAGGTCTTCAGGTTCAGGAGTACAGCAGTTGTTGTTTGCAGACTTGGTTGGTTACTGCAATAATCCATATCACAAGGTTTAGTGTGTCCTAAGGAATCTTGCAGTACCTTACTCCTGCTTTTCTGGGCTCTGGGGTGGGGTAATTTACTTACCTTTACTGTATTCTTACTCTCCCAGTGATTCTGCACACTATACACTTGTTTAGGGGGGGGAATACATGATTCGCATTCCACTTTCTTTGTATATGGTTTGTGTTGCCCCAAGACCTATTTTCTCTCATTGTATTCTGTGGCATTTCCTATTGTTTGCATGGTTCTATGGCTATTTACTTGTCTAATTTTGGTGTCTAGTTTATGTATTGCGTATAATACTTACCTCCAGAAGGAGTATTGTCTCTAAGATATTTTTGGTACTGTGTCACCCAAATAAATACCTTTATTTTTGGTAACACTGAGTATTGTCTTTACTTGTGTATAAGTACTCTGTAACTATAAGTGGTATTGCATGAGCTTTGCTTGTCTCCTAGTTCAGCCTAAGCTGCTCTGCAATAGCTACCTCTGTCATCCTAAGCTGCTAGAACACTACTACATTTCACTAATAAGGGATAACTGGACCTGGTATAAGGTGTAAGTACCAAAGGTACCTACTACAAACCGGTTCAGCCTCCTATATTGGTGGTGCAGTGGTGGGATAAGTACTTGCAATTGCAATTACCACTTTTCTTACTGGCGCTTTTCACAAGAAAAGCTTGCTCCAGTACTTAGATCATATATAATATATACCTAAAAGTAATTTTCTAACTTTCTTAAAAGTTCTTTAAACTTTGCAAACGTTTTTACAAAGTTCTGAAAAGTTTTCTTCTTTTCTCTGAAAATTTAGCTCTGTTATTCTGCTAACTTTTTACTCACTTTCCCAAACTTTTTTCTTTTAATATGTCTTCTGTAGATGCTACCCCTAGAGTTGTGAAAACAACAAATGAAAGTCTTAACTAAGTTTGAGGGGGTTTCTGTACTGAAAGAAGTTTGGGGATTGGGAAGAAACCCAATAAGGAGTTCCTCTTAAATCTTCTCCTCCAAGATGATCAGGGACTCAGCACTGGTCCAGATCAGACAGGGGAAGAGGTAGAGGATGACTCCAACCAGGAGGGCTCAGAGGAGCAAACTGACAATTCTGGGAGGGTACTTCCACATATCTATCTGTCACTTAGTACACCTGGTAGTGGGAAGGGTTCACACACAAGTAGGGCTCCCTTCACCCCTAGAGGCCAGGTCACTAGAGTGGCCCCTATTAGAGATAGATTTACCTCTTCAAACTCTCATGTTACCTCTGTTTCAGAGGCATCCCACAATTCTAACCCTGAGGACCAGTCCCTAGATGGGGAACTCAGAAAGCGGAGGTTAGAGGAGGCCAGACTGAGGCTAATGCAGCAACAGTTGGCCTTAGACAGGAAATCCCTGGCTCTGTAGAAAGAGAGGCAGGGTCTGGGGTTAGTTCCCCATGGTGCAGCAGCAGTTTTAGAAATTCAAATGTTAGGGAACCTTCATTTGATTCTAAAAATCTGCACAAAGTTGTCCCTCCTTATAAGGATGGTGATGACATCTACAAGTGGTTTGCTGCACTTGAGAGGGCCTGTAAAGTTCAGAGGGTCCATCATGTAAAGTGGGCTGCTATCCTTTGGTTATCTTCTCTGGCAAGGGGAGAGACAGACATCTTATTGTCAGAGAGAATGATGCAGATAACTATCAAATTCTGAAAAAATGCACTCTTAGATGGTCTGGGCTTAACCACTGAACAGTATAGACTTAAGTTCAGAAAGACCAGAAATGAGTCATCACAGGACTGGACTGACTTTGTAGACTGTTCTGTGAAGGCCTTAGAAGGTTGGTTAAATGGCAATAAGGTGACTGACTATGAAAGCCTGTATAACTTGATTCTGAGAGAGCATATTTTGAATAACTGTGTGTCTGACTTGTTACTTCAGTATCTTGTGGACTCAGATCTGACCTCTCCCCAAGAATTGGGAAAGAAGGCAGACAAATGGGTCAGAACAAGGGTGAACAGAAAAGTTCATACAGGGGGTGACAAAGACGTAAAAAAGAAATCTCAGGACAAGCATGGGGATAAAAGTAAACACAAAGATCCTTCTTCAGGTCCAAAACACTCCTATGGGGATGGGAATAAAACTTCTTCATCTTCTTCAAACGCTTCACACAATCAGAAAAAGCATTGGTGCTATGTGTGTAGAAATAAAGGCCATTGGCCAGGGGATAAGTCCTGCACAGGTAAAGCCCATGAGCCTACCACCACTAAGACATCAGACTCTAGTGCCCTTAGCAGTAGTGGTGATAGTGGTGGGAATACTGGCAATAGTCAAACTAAAGGTGTAGTTCGGTTCACTTTTGGGTCCATAATAGAAACTGGGGTAGACAGTCCAAGACAGTTTCTGTCCTACCAGGTGGCATTGGCCTTGCCACCTTTGCTGCTTGTCTCCTTAACATGGATAAGTACAGGCAGTCAATCTTAATAAATGGTGTTGAGGCCCAGCTCTACAGGGACACAGGTGCCAGTATCACTTTGGTGAGTGAAAACTTGGTGTCACCTGCACAACATGTCCTTGGACAGAAGTACCAAGTTACTGATGTCAATAACTCCACTCAGTCTCTCCCCTTATCTGTGGTTCAACTTAGTTGGGGTGCAGTTACTGGCCCTAAGCAGGTGGTAGTATCACCTAGCTTACCTGTAGATTGTCTCTTAGAAAATGACCTAGAGTACTGGCTGAGGTAAAGTTTAAGACCCATGCATCCATGCTGGGTATCCCTGAAGAATTGCTTCCTCTCATTTCTGGTGAAATGAAAAAGCAAAGGAGAGAAAAAGACCTGAAATCTCAGGATCCCACACCTCCAACAGGTAAGAAGGGTATCAAAGTATCCCTTCCCCCACCCTACCACTAAGGTTACCATTCCTGTGGTGGGAGAAACATCTCCTGGGGTGGAACCTGTGCCAAAGGAGCCATCAGCTACCACAGCTGGATTCCCGAATTTTTCCCCCATTCCAAATCTGGTATCGGGGAGCCAATTCCATGCAATCTGGGGGCTCCACCATGGACCCCCAGTACTGCCAAACCAGCTCTCTGAGGCTTGCACTGCAGATACAGCTGCTGCCACCTCACAGACAGGGTTCTGCCCTCCTGGGGTCTGAGCAGATCAGTCCAAGGAAGGCAGAACAAAGCATTCCTTCTAAGAGCAGGGTGCTACACCCTCTCCCTTTGGAAAAAGGTGTTACAGGCTGGGGAGGGGTAGCCTCCCCCAGCCTCTGGAAATGCTTTGAAGGGCACAGATCGTGCCCTCCTTGCATAAGCCAGTCTACACCGGTTCACGGACCCCTTGTCCCCTGATTTTGCGTGAAAATGGACAAAGGAAAGGGGAGTGACCACTTCCCTGTCCATCACCACCCTAGGGGTGGTGCCCAGAGCTCCTCCAGTGTGTCACAGACTTCAGCCATCTTGCTTTGCAAGGTGTGGGGGCAGTCTGGAGGGCTCTGAGTGGCCAGTTCCAGCAGTTGACGTCAGAGATCCCTCCTGACCGCCCTGATAAGGTAGCCAGTACCCCTCTCAGGGCTATTTAGGGTCTTTCCTGTGGATGCTCTTCAGATTCTGCTTGCAAGTTTCCTTCAGGAATCCTCTGCAACTACTACTTCATCCTCTGACCGCGGATCAACCGCAGCCTCCTCCAGGAACTGCTGTAACAGCAACAAAGTATCCACAATGGATACTTTTCCTCTGCAACTTCAGCTCCAGCCAGCAACTGCAACAGTTTCCATGGTGTGCATGCTCTAGGGACTCCCTGTCTTCACCCTGCACTTGAAGGACCAAACAAATCTCCCTTGGGGTGACGGAGTCACTCCCCTGCTCAAGCAGGCACCTTCCAAGATGACGACAGGTACATTTAGACTCCTCTCACAGCGACGCAGAGGTTGGACCCCATCAACATAGACTGTCCTGGTCCTGCTTACGCAATTTGGAGGAAGTAAGACCTTGCCGTCCCTGAGAGTGATGGTACCCCTGTGTACTGCATCTTCTTCACCTCTTGAGGCCTCTGTGCACTATTTACAAAATTCCTTCATCCACACCCTGGCCCAGGTCCCCAGCACTTCATCCTGCGACGCTCAACTCGCTGAGTTATTCTCCAGTGAGGTGGGACCTTCCTTTGTGTTGCTGCAGCAACGCATTTTGCACCTCCTTTGTCCCCGTGTCCTGGAACTCCCCTGGATACTGTCTGGCATCCTGAGGGCTCTCTAAAGTGCTGAGAGCCCCCTCTTCCTCCTCACACAGAGTTGAGGCCCCCAGGTCCCTGCTGGGTCCAGACAGCACCATTTTGCTGTAAAACGTGCTTTTGTCGTAACCAAGGGTTGTTGGTGACTTCTAACAAGAAATCACATCTGCATCCATCTTCACATCGTGGGACATCCTTTACATCATGCAGGAACCCACTGGCATCTTCCTAGGGTTCATTGCTGTAGTCTTCAGCTAACCGGGGACTCTTCTTTTGCACCCTCTTCTGGGTTGGCAGGGTCTCCTGTCCTTCCTGGAACTTCTTTTGACTTCTGGACTTGGTCTCCTTCTTTTGCAGGTCTTCAGGTCCAGGAATACAGCAGTTTTGTTTGTAGACTTGTTGGTTACTGTAATAATCCATATCACGAGGTGTAGTGTGTCCTAAGGAATCTTGCAGTACTTTACTCCTGCTTTTCTGGGCTCTGGGGTGGGGTCATTTACTTACCTTTCTGTATTCTTCCTCTCCCAGTGATTCTGCACACACTACACTTGTCTAGGGGTGAATTCGTGATTTGGATTCCACTTTCTTAGTACATGGCGTCATTGTAACATTCTTCTGTCCTTGCCCTGGCATTCCTCACAGGGGTCAGTAGCCATGATAGGTGGGGGTAACCTGAGTCACCTGCAAATATCGAGGGACACAATTTAGCCACACACTATCCGATATGGCCCACACCATACTCATACACCAACATATGCTGGGTGGGAACCAGGGCTCACCCGGTGCCTCTGTAGTTGGGCCATCACATTTGGAATGCTGCTATTCCTCAGGATAAAGGCGTCATGCACAGACCCAGGATACTTAGCATTGACATGGGAGATGTACTGGTCCACTAAGCACACCATCTGCACATTCATGGAGTGAAAACTCTTAAGATTTCTGTACACCTGTTCATTTTGCCAGGGTGGGACAAATGCAATATGAATTCCATCAATCGCCCCAATTATGTGGGGGATATCTCCCCTTTCATAGAAGACAGCTTTCACTGTGGGCAAATCCTCCACCTGGTGGAAAACAATGTAGCTGCACATGTGTTTAATCAGGGCAGACAACACTCTTGTCAGCAATATTGAGAACATTGGCTGTGACATTCCTGCTGCCAAGCCCACTGTCACTTGTAAACAACCTGTTGCCAAGAAATGGAGCAGAAATAGGACTTGCACAAGAGGGGGGATCCCAGTGGGGTGATGGATAGCAGATATGGACCTGCAGCTCTGTGATTGTGGCCCTGTCAAGTCTATGGTTGAGGATAATGTGCCTGTCCTCCATTGTTGCCGAGTCCACCAGGGGTCTGTACACGGGGTATGTCTCCATCTCCTATTCATCCACAGCAGTTGCAGTCTAAGGGACAAAAGAGTGAGGAGCCAGTCACAAACAGAACATTGGAGACACAACAGTACAATGCATGATATTACTAGTAATGGGAAAGTGGGATTTGTCCTGTATGTCCAACTCTTAACTGTGACTCAGGGCCTGCTCCCTTCCAAATGGCATCAGCCTGTCCTGTGTGGAGGGACAAGTGGAAGTGAGGTAATTCCGCTGACGTTGTGCGCCGTTGCGGTAGGTGGTCGGGAACCGCCATGCAACTCCTCATTGGCTAACATTGGCCCTATGGGGTACAACAGTGGCCAATGGTGATGTATGCCGGCAGTGACGGTATGGACCACCACGGACATGACCACCATTTTCTATCTGATTCCTCACTTGCTGCCTGACCTTCAACAGGAGAGGACCTACACTGCATGTGCTGCTGTGACCTGTGTCGGGAACCTACCATGGCCCGTGTGACTTTGGAAAGGGCCCCTGCCTTCAGCTCGGTGGAGTTGGCGAGACTGGTGGATGGGGTCCTACCCCAGTACGGACTACTGTATGGGCCTCCAGACCAACAGGTGAGTACACTGTGGGTACGATGCATGTGGCATGAATGCATGGAGTGGTATGTGTGTAGGGGGATTGGGTGGATGTTCCCTGTGTGGCGTACAGCTTGTGTGCTGGGCCATGTGTGTGTAAATGGTGAGGGAAATGGGTATGGTGGGCCATAAGTGTAACAGGCCAGACGGTCTGACTGATACCATTTCCTGTGTGTATTTCCTCTGCAGGTCAGCGCCCATCAAAAGAAGGGTATATGGTGAGCCATCGCCAAGGAGGTGCGGACCCTGGGGGTCTTCGACAGGCGGAGAACCCACTGTCGGAAACAGTGGGAGGACCTTAGACGCTGGGCACAGAAGACAGCGGAGGCCCAGCTGGGGATGGCCTCCCAACGAGGAAGGGGTGCCCGTCAAACCCTGATCACCCTGTTGACCCCCATACTGGCGGTGGCCTATCCTGAGCTGGATGTGCTCTTGTGGGCATCACAGCAGCCACAAGGGGGTGAGTACAGTGCCCATCATCACAACTTACGTATAGTAGGGTGGTATCCGGGTGGGGGATGTGTGGGTGCCCCTAGGCCAGACCTGACATTGAAGAGTAGACCCCATGTTGGCCAGGGTTCTGAAGTGATAATTCTGCTACCTAGCTCGTAGGCATCCACAACTGGTCAGGGCTGTCTGGGTCCCAGGTGCATTGCATTTGGCGCTGTGTGCCCCTCCCCATGCCTTGGTGGCTAGCATTATAACTGGTAGTGCAATGCATAGTGTGTAGGGCTTTTCCCTGTGTGTGAGGGTGCTGTGTACACCAACGGTGGTGTTGGTGCAGCCATTGACCCAGTGTATCCTTTGTCTCTCCCCCCACCCTTTTTGTTTTGTCACCCTGTCCTCATGTGCATTAGCATCATCTGGCGGAGGAGCAGAGGCACCGGAGACGGAGGGAGCTGCATCCCACAGGACCCAGGAGGCAGAGTCCACCGACGCTGAGAGCAGCAGTGGGAGGGAGGTCGAAGGGAGCACCACGGCCAGGACTGGATGGGACAGTTCGGACACAGATACCTCCTCCGATGGAAGCTCCCTGGTGGTGGCAGACACCTCCGTGCCCACTCCAGCTACAGGTACATCCGCCACCCCTCGTACCAGCACCACCCTACCAGCAGCCCCTCATCGAGTTGCCAGTGCCCGCTCACCCAGGAGGGTGGGCATCTCCTTTGCCCTAGGCACCTCAGGCCCTGTCCCAGTGAGCCCTGTTGCCCTGAGTGAACAGTCTGTTGACCTCCTGAGATCCATCTCTGTAGGGCAGTCAACCATTGTGAATGCCATCCAGGGACTGGCAGTCCAGATGCAACAGACTAATGCATTCCTGGAGGGAATTCACACTGGCTTGGCGGCCCAACAGAGATCGATCCAGGCTCTGGCCTCCTCTCTGATGCAGCCATTGTCCCTGTTTCCACTCTCCCCCCCCTCAACTTCCTCTTCCCAATCCCACTCCCCTCAACCCCAACCTATCCCAAGCACACAGGCACACGAGCATGCACACAAGACAACACACAAGAGTGGTACAGGCAAACACAAGCACCACACATAATCCCACAGGCACTCACACAAACTCCATCCAGATGCAGGCATACCAACATCCACAATTTCCACTGTCTCCCCCTCCTCCTCCACCTCCCTCCCAGTTCCGTCTACACTTACACCTGCATGTACTACATCCTCATCCACTACCAGCATAACCACCACACCTAGCAGAACACACACCTCACTGGCAGACACCTCCACAACAGCCATGCACACATTGCCTGTGTCCTCTCCCACTGTGTCTGTTCACCTCCTCCCAAGGTACACAACCGCAAGCACTCAGACACCCAACAGCCATCCACCTCACAACAGCATCCAGCCCATGCACCTGCACCCAAACACAGCAGACAGACACCACCTACAACCACTCCATCTTCCTCCACTCCCAAACCTTCTCCCTCTTCCTGCCCCACTGTCCCTAAGAAACATTTCCTCTCCACCACTGACCACTTCCCTACCCCTACCCCTCCCCCCATCCTTCACGTCTGGCCAGGGTGGCAATAACCCAGGCAAGCACCACAGCCACCCAGTCCACGGGCCCAGTAGTCTCCACACCCACTTGTGGTGGGAAAGGATCTAGGGCACCTGTGCAGAGGTTGAGGGAGCCTGCATCAGGCAGCCTCAAGGAAAGGGTGCCTGTCCCAGCTGCTGGCCGGAAGACCAAGGAGCCAGCTCCAGCTGCTGCCAGGAAGGGCAAGGAGCCAGCCCCAGCTGCTGCCAGGAAGGGCAAGGAGCCAGCACCAGCTGGCAGGAAGAACATGGGGCCTGGTGCAGTGACTCAGACGGAGCCCCTACCACCAACCATGGTTGTGCAGCCTTCTGAGGCTGCAGGGGAAGGGCTGGAGCTCCACCCCCCAACTCCAGCAGCAGCACCACCACCACCACCAGTGGGCAGCCATCCGAGGCTGCAGGGGATGGGCTGGAGCCTCCCCCCCACCAGCAGCAGCACCACCACCAGTGGGCAGCCACCCGAGAATGCAGGGGATGGGCTGGAGCCTCCCCCCACCACCACCAGCAGCAGCAGCACCACCACCAGTGGGCAGCAATCCAAGGCAGCAGGGGATGGGCTAGAGCCTCCCCCCACCAGCAACAGCACTACCACCACACCCACCACCACCATTGGGTAGCCATCCGAGAACTGCAGGGGACGGGCTGGAGCCTCCCCCCTCCTACCAGCAGCAGCACCACCACCACCAGTGGGCAGCTATCTGAGGCTGCAGGGGATGGACTGGAGCCTCCCCCCACGACCACCATCAGCAGCACCACCACTACCATTGAGTAGCTGTCACTGCCGGCAGATGGTATGTAGTCCTGCATCCATGGGCTGCTGTGCGGCCTGCCCTCTGCAAATCAAGTGGGTATGAACCCACCTGTGAGACTGTGACCTTGCACTCCCCAGGATCAAGAACACAGGGCACAATGCCCCCTCCAGAACCAGTGGGTCAGACACCCACCAACCGCACCCTCCCCAGGATCAAGAGCACAGGGCACGATGCCACCTCCAGAACCAGAGGGTCAGACCCCCACTGACCCCAGCCTCCCCAAGATCAAGAGCACAGGGCACAATGCCCCCTCCTGAACCAGTGGGTCAGATACCCACCAACCCCAGGATCAAGAGCACAGGGCACAATGCCCCCTCCAGAACCAGTGGGTCAAACACCCACCAACCGCACCCTCCCCTGGATCAAGAGCACAGGTCACAATGCCCCCTCCAGAACCAGAGGGTAAGCCACCCACCGACCCCAGCCTACCCAGGATCAAGAGAACAAGGCACTATGCCCCCTCCAGAGCCAGTGGGCAAGTCACCCACTTGAGAGACTGTGGCCTTGCACTCCCCAGGACCGAGCAGTGGGCAAGTTACCCACTTGAGAGACTGGCCTTGCACTCCCCAGGATCAAGCACGGGGCACATTGCCCCCTCCAGAACCAGTGGTCTTGTTCCATCTTCCGGCTGAGGTGCACCCCCTGTTCCCCATCCCCCTGAGGTGCCTGCCTATTTTCCGACTGATGCCCCTGCAGTGTTCTCTCCATGTTGTTGAAGGTGACAAGTGGGGCCTCGGACTTTGGCCTGTGGCCCTGTGGCCCACGTACCATGAGGACTGGGCAGTGTCCCTTGAACTGTACATATGTATATATCAGTTGCAAAGCATTTTCGTTTTTCCACTGTGTTTATCTTATTGCACTCACTTTATCACATTCCTGTTGTTCTTGCATTATTCCTCAGGGGTAAATATGTTTTATTACTGCATCTGATTCTGTTTTTGGTGTTTGGGGTGGGGGTGTGTGTGCTGCGTGTGTGTGTCACTCTCTTTCCCCCCCCCCCCTTCCCAGTGTGTTAGGTGGCTGTACTCACCGCGGTCATCTTCGCCGTCGTTGATCTTCGTGGTGGAGCAGGACGTAGAAGATCATTGGAAATATCTGCAGCTCGGGTTTCATGGCGGCGTGGTTGTTCCCTGTGTCTCCAAAGGTGAGTGCTTTCCCTTCTCTGCAGTGTTTCTGCCAGGATTTTGATGTCGTTGGTACAGCCCCGGAAAAGGTGGCGGTTTCCTGGGTCTTAATATGGTGGGTGGATCATTGACTTCTGCCTGGCTGTAGGTGGCTACCGCCGTGGTGTCTGTTGTTTCCGCCCTGGTGGTCGGTGTGGTAAAGTGGCTGTCTATCTGAGTTCTCACCGCCATGGCCATAATTTGGCGGTACGTACCACCAGCCTGTGGCTGTATTACCGCCACTTCATCACCTACCACCAGGGTTGTAATGAGGGCCTATGTTCTGCAGGAGACAATGAGTATATAACAGCGACATCAGGGTGAAGGGTAACTGGGTCTACAAAGCCCACATAAAGATGTGAGATATGCTATTTACACCATATGATTCTTAATCTATGAATACATGATAAAAAGCAGGATTATGATATAAACTGCACGAGCAGCCGGGGGAGGATGGAGTTGGGGATTCAATTAGTTTATATGATATTTGGATCAGATCCTGTGATTGTACGCTTTTCTTAATCCTCCAGAAATGCTTATGATATGTATGATGCAATATGACAATTGATATTGAACTGTACAAATTGTTGACACAATTTTACAAAAAGTATATTAAAAAAAACAGTGTTTATATATCAAGTTATCATGAAGTGTGTTCAGACATTGGCTGAGCAGTGTCTTGGCATGGGGGTGTTATCACAAGTCCCAGACTTATCATAAATCCAGTCTGAAGCCACAGGATGCCAAGACAAACTGTCAATTCAGCAATGTCTAAGAAAGAGAGTCTCTGGGGAAGGAGAACGTGGAAACAATGAGAGAGGAAACAATGCCAACTGGTAAAGGGTAGGTGAACCCTAACCATGGGAGAACTGGGAAGAGAAAACAAAAGAATGGTGAGGGACTGCTGCAAAGCCAGGTTCCAACTACAGTTTATCAGAAAGCCAAAACAACTCAAGTAAAGTTAGGTATCTGCCACATGTCCTGTTTTTCCCAAAATACTGTTCTTCATAAGTTATTCCAGAAGTGATCCCACTAATCTGAAAGTGAATGTCTCTGGCAGTTCTGTTATGTGGTCTAGTCTTTGCAGATCCCTAGTCTCAAACATATTCTAGTCCACAGTCTCCACTCCCTCCTACACTTGTCAAGAGTCATGTGAGAGCTGCCTAATATCCCTTTCCATGAGGAATGCAAAAGTGATTGTGATGTTCTAGCATGCTGATTCAGACTTCAATGCCTTTTAAGTTCAAGATTGCACACAGCACTTTGTTGCTTCTTCCAAGTTGCTGTCTGACAGTGATGAACACAACGTGGCATATCTATATTATAGTGTCATGTTCACTTTCATATAGGAGGAACACCATAGGTTCATGAAAGGTGCTGAAATCATTCAATCCATTCATTTAGGTCACCAAGGGCCACAGGCACGAAAAACTAATATTGCAAGTCGGTAATAGTGTTTCAATGCGAATCGCAATTACCGACTCGCAATTCGGAATGTACATAGGAAGCGAACACCAATTTATCGATTCAGTGCCAAGTTGCATCGCAATTTGCAAAATTGCAAATTGGGATTACCTAAATTGTGAATGGGAGTGTTACAGAATCTCATTTTGCTACCCAGACTCGCAAATTGCGACTGAGTTGCAATTAGCGAACGGGAGCAAAAGAATAGAGAAACCTCACTTCCTGATACTGGGTAATGACCTAAGAATCAGGAAGTGCCTCCCATGAATGTAGGTGGAGTCTAGGCAGCCCTCACAGCAGAGGCACACAAAGCAGAGAGGAGCAACTGGAGCCATGGCTAACCAAACAAAGGGGACAAACACAGCAGGGAGGAAGTGAAAGTTAAAACATTTCTGAAAAACAGTTGGAAGTCCTCACTGAGGAGTGCTACCTACATCATGTGGTCCTGTTTGGTAAGGCAGCAATGACTGTACCTGACTCAGAGAAAAAGAGAAAAAAAATATGGATGGACATACAAAGCAATATCAATGCTATTGAAGCCAGCCACCGCTCCATTGAGGAAGTACACAAAAGGTGGTATACCTCAAGTCAAGAGCCAAGGAAAAGGTTGCAGAGCAGATGAAGGAGGTGCATGGAACAGGTGGGGGGCCATCAACAGTACCACCACCCACAGCAATAGAAAGTATGGTGGAGACCACACTGGAGCCTCAGCCTGTTGTGGGAATAGGTGACCTGGAGAGTTCAGCACCAGGAACCTCCAAAAGTAAGTTGAACATATCACATTTTCACACTTCTCAGGGCACTATGTACACAACCTCAGTTCACAAAAGCATGCATCATTCAGATAATTCCATGCCTATATGTCCAGGCCAAGTATAGTACATTATGGGTAATGTAGTCCAGTAGTCCAAAATGTGATGTAATTTTTCTATGGTAAACCATATATCTGAGAGGTCCCACAGGTCTACCTCAGTTATCCACTGATGACGCCAGTGTGGAGGGAGGTGATGATGCCACAATAGCGGCAGAGGAGTCAGTCAGAATTACCACAAATGAGTGCAACCCACAAACCATAATTTACAATGCACCTGAACCCACATATGACACAGATTTGGACAATGAGGGTGTAAACCGCCCTCCCAATCCCCAGATGGGTGATAGCCAGCCACAGAGAATTGCAGGGCATGGGCGTAGAAGGCGTCGTCTAGCACATGATGCAGGTGACAAGGATGCCATTACTCAACCTTTTTCTGGGACTGAAGGCATCCCCACTCAACAGTCAATGCCTGCAAAACAAACATATGCGCTCAATGAACAGGAAATAACAGCATATGCAATAGACTCTTACACAGGGATTTGGGAATGTGGAAACTCAATTGGCCTCCGTGAATGGCAACGTGGTCAACCACACCACTGCAATCACAGACCTATGCAGGGAAATGGTGGCAGATCGTGCCCATGCAAGGCGCCATGAGCGCAGCACTCCTGCACGGATAGACAGGCTAAGTCAGTCCATTGGCCGACTAACCATAACTACTACGTGAATGTCATGATGCACAGTCATGCTCCATGTTAAATTGGGCCATTTTGCTGGAGATGTGGCCAGGGGACTAGGCCGCATTACTGCAGCTGTGGACCTGCTTTAAACCTCCTAGGCAGCAAGAGGCACTGGTGACACCCCTCAGGACAGTGAGGACATATCCAGTGTGAGCAGCATTTCTGCATCGGGTGCACCCATCCTGCGGCATAGCAGTGTCCGCCAGACATCTGTGAATCAACCAGGCACAGACCATGGTGGTTGTAGCAGTAGGAGGGTGTGATGTAATGAGTCTGGCTTTATTTAAATGCATATGGCTAGAATGTGTCTGGTGATGTAACACCATTTTTGTTTACTTATTGGCACATGCCACTGTATTCCTATTCACATAATGCACTCCTGACATTAAAGGATATTTGTTTTTGACAACCTGGCTATGTGTGTTTGACATTTGTGAGGGCAGTGTCGGTTGTCACTTACCTGGCAAAGTAATGGGTTGCAATGTGATCCTGTCTCCATCTCCCCTCCATTGTGATGCTACCATCCCCAGGCTGTCGTAGTGGTAGCTCCTGTTACCCATCCTCAGATTCTGTGTCATCTGAGGTGAGGTGTAGCCCACGCCTAGTTGCAATGTTGTGTAGGATGGCACATCCCCACAATCTTACATGCAATCCCCGGGGCATACTGGAGTTCACCTCTACTTTTGTGCAGGCATCTGAAATGTGATTTTAACAGGCCACAGGTCCTTTAAATTACAGTTCTGGTGCGCCAATATCTAATGTTATAGTGCCTCTCATTCTGATCTGCAGGTGTTAGGTATGGAGTGAGTATCCATGGCCTCAATGCATATGCACTGTGTAACACAACAGCAAATGTGAGCATGGGTTTACCTGGTTATGCACTGACACCTATTTGTGACATTGGTGTGTACTACACAGTACCTAATAAATATCCATCATCATACTTTGCATGTTCTAGACATTGGTGTATTCCACTGTGCCTGAAAATGTATGCATCATGTATGCTCCCTGGGTATTTAGTCACTATATCAGTAATGACATTGTGGGCATCACATACCACCTGGATGTTGAATGAGTTGGTACATGTGTCCTATCAACACACCCTAATACATGGGGAAAGTTGGCAATTCTGTAGAGATTCAATTTGGTGTTGTGTATTTCCGCTGCATTCCTGGGAAGGTAAATGTAGTTGGGCATGTGTGCGTGTATGGCATCTAAGAACTGTCTGAAGAAATGTGACAAGGCACTTTGGGACACCCCCCCAGCGACAGCAATCACTCCCTGGTAGCTACCGGAGGCCAAGAGGTGCAGTGAGCACAGCACTTGCACCTGTGTGGGGATGGAGCAGCTGCGCAGGGTTTGAATTTCTAGCTGAGGTTTTAGCAGTTCTATGAGCTCTAAGATGACTGTGCTGCGAAGTCTATATTTATCATATATTTCCTCCTCACTCTGTTGAAATACGGTCTGCCTGGTTCTGTATATTCTCTCCTGTCTCTGCCTCCTCCTCCTCTGCTGGGCAGCCTGGAATCGCCTCCTCCATGCAAATCACGTAGAGTGCAGCCATTGTGGAAAACCCAGATGCCTTCTGGGTCTGCTTTTATACTTTGAATCTGCTTACCACCTGTTCAGAATCGGTGCTAAACTAGATGTGCAAAATGGCCTATTTGCGACTAGTCGCAATTTGCGACTGCCATGTACATATGGTTTGCGAGTCGCAAATTGTGATTTCCTATTTGTGATTCGCAAAATCCAGTCGCAATTATTTGCGAATCGGTAATTGGTTGCATCACTATTTGGGACTCGGAAATGGCATTTGTACATACCATTTCACTTTTTATCGCAAATAGCGCTGCAACCCATTTGCAAGTCGCAAAACGTACGTAGATGTGCCCCTAAGTGCCACATAAGTAGTGATTCTGTTAACTACATTGAGAACAGGTACGTTGGAGCAGGGTACAGCCTTGACAGTCAAACAGAGAAAGGTGGGTATGCCCAACTTAGAATGAAGATGGATGGATATGCACCAGATGTTTAGGGTATGTGCATAACAAAAATGTGGATAACATTTATCAAAATCGAACTCATTTGTGGTCAGTGTTATCCTGCAAATATGGCATGGATACAAGCTTCCTGGACGTACACTGGACAACCGTTACCGAAGCCTCATATTTGGAAGCCAGATACAGCTTTACCAGGCAAATAAAAAGGCAGGAGTGTTCTTAGTTTGAGGAGGACTGGAACCATGCACGATTTTTCAGGATGTCCACATGAGATCAATTCAGGAAAAACAATATCAAAATGAAACTCATTTGCTTAGTGGTTATCCTACAAATCGAACATGGATCTTACCCTACTGGACTTATGCAGGTAAACTCTTACCTAAACCGCCCTTGGTTAATGATTGCTTAAGGCATAGACCAGCCTTTTCATTTTTGGTCTATGTGCAGGCCTCACAACAGGGGTCCTCTGGTTAAGCTAGTGCTGTGCAGCTGCCTATATGTGTTAGTCCTCTATATAATTATACTTGCATGCCTACCTCTCACACTTCTTTCTCCATCACAATGCTGTGCCCACAACAAAATGAGTACCTCTCTAGTCACTCATGCACTACACCAAAATGCTTCCCACATGGGATCACAACAAATTCCCTTTGCCAACCGCGCACTCCCAAACGGTGAAACTTGCTACCCATCTGAAACTGCACTTAGCACCCCACATAGAAGTATAAAGCACTGTCTAAATAATATAATGCAATAAAAGGCACCCCTTAAATACCTGACTTCTGTCATAAGGTTTCTTTTGGCTGTGTGCCCATCATTGGACTTCTGCCACAAATGGCATCTAAGAAACAGCTCAAGAAGATGATTTCGATAGAGGTTTGTCATGGATAATTTCACTGAAGTGTTCTCACTGTGCTATGCTTTCTCTCAAAGTGCCTGCTTTTAACAAAACATTTGGGCCCAGATTTATACTCTGTTTGCTTTGAATTAGCGTCATTTGTTTACGCTAATTCAGCACAATCTTAACTCCATATTTATATTTTGGCTCTAGACTAGCCTCGCACCAAAATATTGGAGTTAAAGTCAATTTTTGGATGCTTGAACCTTCCTTTCGTCAATGAGATGCAAGGTAGGCGTTCCCATCCAAAAAATGACTCTAAGGCCCTAGCCCCTTATTTATCCTCCTGTGCAGAAATTGGGCACGTGAGGGAGGCGGGCCTAATAATGGGTCAGGGCAGGATTTAGGCGAACTGTGGACCCATTTTCATGGTCTAGCACCATGGAAAGAGCCCACAGGTGCCCTCCCCAAGCCCCAGGAACACCCCTACTCACACCTGAGGGACACCACAGGATGGGGGACCCCATTCCAGGTAAGTAGAGGTAAGTATTTTCCAACCTTTTTTTAAATGCCATTGGTGGCCCTGAAATGGGCCCCCCTTCATGGCACTGGGTGCAATGGCCATGCCCAGGGGTACCTTGCCCCTTGTGCTGGCCACTGGGGTGGTGGGCATGACTCCTGCCTTCTATAAGACAGGAGACATGTGGTATGGATGGATTTGCATCAAGAAATGATGCTAGGCTGGTTAGGGTTATCTTTTTTTATTCGTAATTTTTTGTTGCAAAACACCATTCTCCCATACTGCCACCCCCACCCTGCTAACGTCATTTTCCATGACATTAGCCCACGCTTTGCACCGGCTTGCACCATTCCATTAATTTGGCACCTGGCTGGAGTCCTTGAATGGAGCAAGCCAGCGCTATACGTTTTGACGCAAAATCGCACAGTTTTGCATCAAAAAGTATAAATCTGAGCCTTGTTGTCCAGACATATGAATCACACACTAGGGTGCTGGCTATATATTAAGATATAAGTTACAAGGGAGAAGAGAAGTCCTAGCTTTCATTAGCAGAGATCACCTGCCACAAATAAGTGTTGGACTACTATTGTATCTGAGTGCTTTGCCCCTAGCTACACAAAGTTCACTAGATTAAATTTGCTGCAACAAACAATATCAAAACTGATCAGAGGTACTTCAAAGGGACCATGGCGATGAAGGGGAACAAGGTAAACGTATGTGACTATCACTGAAGATACAAAGACAGACTGTGACCGTTTTGGGGAGAATCCTCATGGAATATCATGGGTCCACTCTTAGGTAAGTAATTTTGTAAAATCAGCAGTAACTTTCCTCTAGTCAGTATCGAGGACCCACTTATACTAATATTTAGGATAAAAACTTGTTACCCAGTTGTGGATCGGAGCCTATGGAGCAGGCTTCTCTAAAGAGTAACTCATTAGCTACTGGGAGGTGTCCAGCTATTTGTCAGTATCTCTCCTGTGTGCAACCAGCCTACTAAATTGGAAACATTTGACTTAATTGAATTATTCTATTGATATCAACATTGAAAAGTGTCTATTCAAGATTAAAATGTGTTTTCCAAACTCATTCCTGGTATTGGAGAAAAACGGTTGAATTTTTAAATAGAGTAAATGCTGATCAATATATAGCAACAGAGTGCAGTGTTCTACGCTATAGGTTTATATATATATATATATATATACATATATAGGAATGATAAGAAGCAGTGCTCAATTGCTGAACATAAATTTAAAGTTCATAGGAAGTAGCACTACTAGTTGTAATTTTTCTTTCTGAATGTGTGTTTTTAATAGAGTTGGCAGATTTAACAAGTTCCTTGATCTCGAGAAGATGCGTGCCAAAG
This sequence comes from Pleurodeles waltl, assembly GCF_031143425.1. NCBI lineage: Eukaryota > Metazoa > Chordata > Amphibia > Caudata > Salamandridae > Pleurodeles > Pleurodeles waltl. The sequence continues at coordinate 710,347,650 of NC_090450.1, read as the reverse complement.
AGGTTTTTGTGAGAGTGGTCAGTGCAAAGCTGCGATGGCATTGTGAAATTGTAAGGTGGAAGGCAGTGCAGTTATGAGCATGCTCACTGTGAGAAAGTGCAGGTGTTGGAGAGCGATGGTGTGACAAGAGTGCCGGGTACGAGAGAGTTCTAAAGTTGTGAAAGTGTGGGATGCCTGAAAATGCTTTCCGGTAAGAGCGGTCATGGTGAGAGAGCACAGGGTGTGAGAGCGTTGTGTGTGTGCTCAGCATACAATGCAAAATTTGGGTGTGAGAGTTTAGGTTTGAGTGCGTACTCGAAGCGTCCTTGGAGACAGACCACTTGCCCCTGACCTACACGCACACACAACTCACACAATTATACTATCGGGTAGAACGCTCAAATTCAGTATCTTCTTCACTAGTGGCTGGGCATTCTATGGGCCATATTTTTACTTTTTGACGCAAAACTGCACCGGCGCAGTTTTGCATCAAAAATAATACAGCCGGCTAACGCCATTTTGGTGCGCCGTGCGGGTGTCAAATTTATACTTTGACGCACGGCGGCACAAACCACAGGTGGGAGTCATTTATTTTGACGCACACCGCAGTGTCAAGTCGTAAAGCAAAACAGCGTTAACGTGGCGGAAATGACTGTGGGTCGATTTACGACCCCGCAGACTAGATATGCGCGGTTTTTTTGACGCAATAGCGTCAAAAAACCCAGCGAACACTGCCATTTCACCAGAGGAGAGCCAAAATGGAACCCAGATGACACTACAGACCCCAGGAAGATGACAACAGACCAGGAACCAGCCAGGAGGACCCACACAAGAACCAGGACACTTATAAGAAGAAAAGAAAGTGTTGCTTCAGTGCAGAGAAGCAGGAAATTCTGGTTAAAGAGGTGACGGAACATCAGCACCAACTGTTTGTCACCTCAAAATTGCTAATTAGTAGGAGAGAGGCTATATGGCAACAAATTGTTGACAAGATCAACAGTGCGGCAGAAGTACGCAGAACGGTCATCGAGGGCAAGAAACGCTGGCATGACTGCAAGCGCAGGACCAAGGAAAAGATGGCCAGGAACAGGAAGGCAGCACCTCATACTGGAGGTGGGAGTCCAGCACACCAGGAGGCCCTAGACCACATGGAGGAGATGGTCGCAGCCGTCATCCCTGAGGAGATCGTCACAGGGATTCAAGGACAGGACAGCGCAGACTACCAGGAGACAATGCACATACAGGGTAAGTCGCATGGGGAATTAAAATGCACTAATGTTAACTGCAACCGGGGGGGGAATACCTACTACACATTGCATTTAAGTCATCATATACATGGAGTGGCATGGGCATGGGGGCATGGCCTGCATAGACAGAAGCTGGGGCACACCATTAAACTACACCAACAACAGTCCCATGGGGGCATGCTGCCATGCCAACAATGGAGCAAAGGGAAAGCCACGCCAGGAGGGAAGGGCACAACGTCAAACTGACATCCCGGCACACGTCAGCCACCATACCCCCCACATTAACTAGGGCCCTATTAACAACCTCTAGCCATATCAACAACTGGAATGTAACTGCGACAACAGTTGCCACTATCACCTCCGCTCTGTGTGCAGCTCAAGTAGCCAATGGCAGTAACCTCCCCATGGATCATACACACCTAAATTAGAGGCTTGAGGATGACAACTTCAACAATCCCCTGAAAAAAGACAAAGGCCCCAGTACTGTCAAATGTCAATGCCCATAGTTGTTGCAAACATCAGCCAATGTCAACAACAATAGGAGCTACACAGCACTAAGGACATACCCATGCTGCAGATGTCAGGGTCCATCCTGTACCTGGTTCACTGTGTTACATCCCAAATGTCATACTGCTCAAACAACAGCATTGAGGGGGAGGACACATGTAACTGGTCACTGAAATACACCTGCACAGTCAGAGGAAGAAATAGGACACTGATACGATTATCAGGGCAATCCAGTGTACCACACATTCCCAACATCAGCTGTACTCATTAGCAGTGCCAACATACATATTGTGCCATAACATTGCTATGCATAGGATATGCTACATGTCAACTACATTTAAGTGGATGTGAAAGACCAGAGACTGGGGCAGGTTCAGATTGTTAAGTGTGCTGCCAGTGCCATCAGAACACCCACAGCCAGTGAAAGGTCTCACCATGAGAATGGATGTAGACGGAGGGTTGAGTAGGACAAGAAGGTGGCAATTCACTATTTGGCCAAAACCAACACCTAGAAGAGATGATGCCGACAAGTCTAATAACTTAATAACATACATGTGACATGCAGGTGGGCCATAGGCCTGGGAGAATGCCCATCTGAAAGACTGGAGCAATAAACACGAAACAAGATCACAATGTGAATTCATCACAAGGCAGGCATGTCACATCACTAATGCCACAACACAGACACACTAATTGTAACCCGTTTCATTGCAGAGGACAATGGATCTCCTGCGGATATGCCTGTCCCAGATTACCCTGATGACATGGATGACGAGCTGATGAACATTCCCCAGTAGACCATCCAAGAGGTCTTTGAAACCCTCCAGACCCCACCTTCAGTCACAAGGAGGAGCACAGAACAAGCAGCCATCGCAGAGGATCCACCCACCATCCCAATTGTAAGACCTGCCAGCTCCAACACAGCTGAGGACTCAATCAATCAATCAAGGATTTATAGAGTGCACTAATCACCCGTTAGGGTCTCAAGGCGCTGGGGGGGAGCTACTGGTCGTAGAGCCATGTCTTGAGGCGTTTCCTGAATGTCAAGAGGTCTTGGGTCTGGCGAAGGTGGAGCGGTAGGGAGTTACAGGTCTTGGCGGCTAGGTGAGGGAAGGACCTTCCTCTGGCGGTGGTGCAGCGGATGCGGGGGATGGAGGCGAGGGCAAGGCTGGTGGAGCGAAGATTGCGGGTGGGGGTTTGGAAGGTGAGTCTGTCGTTGAGGTAGGCTGGGCCTGTGTTGTGGAGGGCCTTGTGTGAGTGGATGAGGAGTTTGAGGTGATCCTCTTTGATACTGGTAGCCAGTGAAGGTCTCTGAGGTGGGGGAAATGTGGTCTAGGTGTGGGATGTCCAGAATGAGGTGGGCGGATGCGTTCTGGATTCTTTGCAGTTTTGTTAGGAGTTTGGTTGTTATTCCTGCATATAGGGCGTTTCCGTAGTCCAATCGGCTGCTGACCAGGGCGTGGGTGACAGTTTTCCTGGTTTCGACAGGAATCCACTTGAAGATTTTGCGGAGCATGCGGAGAGTGTTGTAGCAGGAAGAGGAGATGGCATTGACCTGCTGAGTCATGCTGAGCGTGGAGTCCAAGATGAAGCCAAGGTTGCGTGCGTGGATGGTGGGTGAGGGCACGGTTCCTAGGAAGGTGGGCCACCAGGAGTCATTCCAAGTTGAGAGGATGGTGCCACAGATGAGGATTTCTGTCTTGTCTGTGTTTAACTTGAGGTGGCTTGATTCCATCCAGCTGGCGATGGCATGAAGTCCATTGTGAACTCATACGACACAGGCACCAGCTTTGAGAGAACTGTAGTTGGGGTACAGCGGGAGCTGGCCAAGGAGGTGCGGGTGGGGATGCAAACTATGGCAGCCAGCCTAGAGGGGGTGCGTTAGTGCATGATGTCATCTGCAGATCAGGCAGCAGCTATGCAAGCCCTAACATACATCCTGCAAGGACTACAAGAAACTGTCAAGGAATTCGCCACTGCAGTAAGGGAGTTGCCACAACACCTCGCACCCCAAACCTTCCACTGCATGCACGAATGCAATCATGACACCCTCGGGGCTGACCTGGCTGCCTACCATCGTGATGTGGCTGCTATTCTTAAGAATCAGCAGATCCTCCTTGCAGCAGTACTGCCCTTAAGACCTTCACAGGTAGCAGTGACCAGGATGTCTGACTCCACGTCTTCTAACACTGAGGTGTGTGTTGCCCCTTCACAACCACCACCACCAAGAACAGAGGAGGCAACACACACATCAGAAGAAGAAGACATGGAACAGATCACCTTCACACGGAAAAGTACCCGGAAGCACTAGTCCCTGCCACATGGCCAACTATTACCAAGGTCCTGCGCTTTGTAACATGCCAGTCTTACAACAACTCTACTTAATGACTGTTCTGCTTACCACAGTATAGCCTGCCCAGTGATTGTCTCTCTCTTACTCATTGGCAAATCTTGTCCCTCTGCACTGTCTGAAACATCACCCCAGCATGTCAAAAGCATTTCCGTAACCCCTTGTGTAGGATCACAATGTAAGATGTCACTCTAATGGACTCACAATCATGGACAATCTACACATAGCACTACAGCACTTTTCAATAAATAGCACTTACACAACAAATCTTTCTCTGGGTAATGTGACATATCAACTGTGCAGTAGATAACTGAAATGTGCCTACTGTCAAATAACGTAGCTTGTCAATACAACTGTCCTGATATTATGTAGTCAGATAATTCTGCACAGTGCCCATGATTGCATCATACTCTGCCCATCCTGAGGGACATATCTGATGAAGTGAGAAACCATACACCATCATGCTGTGTTGGACAGAATAATGCTTCCTCAAGGGATATCTAAGTCATCAAATAGTGGCTGCAAAATGTTGTCACCATGCAATATTAACACATATAACAGTGCACACAAATCTAAGCAAACACTACAAAAACTGCATAAATGAAGCTGTCTGAGTTTACATACAAATAGGTACTCATGCTGACCTGTGTCACAAATGACGTATGTGAGTCATGAAGACAAGAATAGAAGAGTGCCTACGAGAACTCATCTTATAAGGGTGTCCTTGATCATCACACTGCAGTCAGACCTAAAACTGTTCCCCCAATACCAAGTCTGGAAGCACTGTTTGTGACATAGAAAACATACTTATCAACAGAAACACATTGGGATCCATATTAACTGTGATTGGTGGTTGCAACGAATGGTGGAAACTTTGCAAGGTAGCTCTGGGGTAGCTGCCAATCTTACTCAGTTGGGATTTGTTTGTAGCATAGGACACAAATGTAATAGAACAACATTCATGTACACTAATTCCAAGCCCAGGATCAAGTAGCATTTAACACATACTGTTAAGGGTTAACTATACATTTATTAAATGCTAATCACAGAAGAGGAAACTGAGGGAAAAGTCTTACCTACCCTAATCTACCCTGACTACTCATTACCCACAACTGTCCCTAACTAACCTAAGCTAAACGTACTTATCTCATGTAACGAAACGTTCTAAACATCCACCCTCCACGCCCCTTATGAGACGGGACACATGGAGGACAACACATACTAACCTAAACACATACTATCCTATACTAAACAAATATATATATTTTTGTATTATTTTTTTAATATATATTTTTTTAATTTTCTTTTTTAAACACACAAGAACCCCAACATAGAAAGCCACCCACCCACCCACACACGTAATAAGTAAAAATAGAAAGAATCTGGACCCCCCACCCACTAACACTAACTAAACTTACAGCCTATACTAACCTAACTCTAAGCCCCCTAAGCCCACTAAGTATGAGAACAAGGAAAGAGGAGGGAGGCAAGGGAAACATGTCCATATAAAAAAAGTCTAGAGTTTGGCCCTCCTGAGGGTCCTCTTGATGGACTTCACACGCCGGTTAATGTGGCGAGCATCCCGGCTCAGATGGCTTAACTTGCGCAACACACGGTCCATCTTCTGTTCCATGTTGTGGAATGCTGCAGGGTCAACAGGTGGAGCTGGGGCAGTCTGGGTACCGATGGAGGAGGTCTGTGTGTGTGTGTGGAGCCAAGGCCAGTGGGCAGTCCTGCACCTGTAGCAATGCTGGGGCCTGGAAATCCGGCAGATGTAGGGACAACAGTCCCAGCTGTGGGTGGGGCCACCTGGCTTGAAGTGGTGGTTGTGCTGGTGGTGGCTGTGGTGGGCAAAGTAGGGCCACCCTGTGGGAAGGCCCTCCATGCCCCGGAGGCCCGTTTATGGCGATATCGACGGGCCATCCTTCTGAACCCCGACTCCACCAGCAGGATGTGCTGGTATCTCATGGCCCGCCACTGGAACTCATGGACCTGGTCTGGAGTCATGTTTGCAGCTGTGAAAACAAATACAGATAATCTACATTAGGGACTGCATTGTGTGAAATGGCACAAGAAGTCAATCAGACAATACATCTACTGTACTTGTAACAGCTCATATCACAATACAGATCATTGAATGTCCCTGAGGAAGTACATGGCAGGCCAGCCTACAAATGTCACATCACACATAGCACATCCAAAACCTACAAGATGGGTAACAACTGGCATTGACTTGCCATCTGAGTTCTGCCAGTTATCAGCTAACAATCATGTTGCATATCCTCCGCCAATACCTGGGCTACAAATGTCAGTGTACGGAATGCAAAACTAAAGCCACATGGTCTGCAATTTGTAACAGGACTTGCCAGTATAATACCCATGTGCCAAACCTGAGTGTGTACACTAGGTTCCAACCAAACAGTCACGTATTCACATGTTTGTGTAACATACTGGTAGCATCAGTCCTAGGTACCCTATTCACAAACCCATGCCTGTGTTTGGGGGGGGTGGATAAACAACTATCAATTCCAAACAACATGGACACCGAGGAGTGTATAGAAAACTCCACACGTGTTTGGCTCTACACACACACCACAGGCAAGGTCTATCAACAATTAGGAGTCTGCAAACCCTTGACCAGTCATAGCGCCACACATGTCAGGAAATGCAGAGCTTGGTACACAACAAATATTTCCAGTAAGGCATGACTTACATCAGACACAGAGTTGCAAGAACACCCATGATCATGATTAGCATGCACACCTAGGCCATTGCACTCAAGTTCCACATACCTGTAGCACTACATGTGGAAGTACATGCTGCTAGGAAGTTCTACCTACAGTTTAATAAGTACCTTGGTAAATAGGGAAGCAGAAGTCTGTTGGAAAGCAATTTGCTGTACCAATCTTGGAGAATGTGGGTCTGACAGGCTGACTAAATCTGAGCTGACTTCCAGTGCGACTCTTGTTGATATAAGCGTCATCCACATGACTCACCCCAGTACTCACTGTGGTGCCTACAGGAATTGCCTACAATCACTAGATAATACAATAGGATACACATTGGCCAACTCAAAACATTTGAGAAACTGAAATCCCACTCATGGAACAAGACAAATGATTGCCCAACGCATCACACCTTGCTATGCGTTCAACACACAGGAGTCCATAATCAGCAAACACAACAAATGACAGACATATCAACACTTACTGGAGTGGTCGGGGTCCTCAAATGTAGCCACCTCTCCCACAGTGTAGGGTGCCGGTCCACCTGTAAGGCATGGAAGGAAGAAATGTGCTCAAATCTGTGCACTGACCAACAATTTCATGAACATATACTAGCGCCTTGAGACCCGCACGGGTGAGTAGCGCGCTTTATAAATGTTAATGATTTGATTTGATTTGATTTGATGTGTAGGCTGAATAAGGAAATGGCAGCCATTCAGACATGATGATACTGCATCTGATATATCACGGCCAACTTGTACATAGCATGGGTCTCCTGCGACAGGTACACACATATCTGCACACATGCAGTGGCCCAAACTATCATGTGGTGGCAAACATACCCCGTCATTAGTGACCAGAAAAAAATATGGAGCGTAATTGTCTCATCATGTGCATCCAAGAGAGACATCGAAAGCCTGGTTACTTGAGGACTGCATTACCAGTCAAACAGCCTATGTGGCCATGACACATTTATTACACATAGGTAAAATGTACAGAGGGACAGGGACTTTTGTAAGCCCTCATGTTGTTACAGTTTCTTCATTTGATGTGGCCCAGCTATGGTGATTTGCACCAACCATGGAGATGTGAACCCATGTGCATACTTTTGGACTGCCATCCCTAATTGGAATGTGGCACAACTAACTCCAAAAACCATTCTAAGATGTTAGCTGAGGGCACCTTACACCTTTTCACGATGTTTTCAAATCCAGATCTGACATGTATCCAAAAAGATAAAGGACCACAATAATCCCTAACATTCATAGAACTTCCGTGAACGCTTTCCTTACACACTCACCAGACTCACATGAGACATATGTCTGGGCCACTTTGCTATCATCAATTGCAGTGAAGCCAGCACTCATTTTCTGCATCATGTAGTGATTCTAAAGTCAGTCTAGCTATTGCGTCAACAAAGTTAGCCAACATGTTGGTACATCTTTACTTCTATGGCAAATGTGGCCTATATAGACATGATTAGCTCCTATTTTGTTTGGTTGTCTGACACAAAGGCAGCACCACTTTACTTCACGGAAAAGTATCCTGTAAGTTTGCTGATCACGTGCTACCTGACAGCTAGCAATTGTGATCCTTCCCATAGTGCATCAATTACCCAGTATGTTTCCCCAGCATTACACACAGTCAGCAACTTAGCTGGCAGACATTGTACAAATCATCTGATGTCACTACAGAGCATTTAATCGTGCACATTTACATGATTAGTACTCACCAACAGTGCTACCAATCACGATGCCCAGGTGGTCCAAGAGATCCTGCTCCCTGGTGATGCGGTCAGCCCACCAGTGCTTCAGCTGGTGGTCACTCCTCTGGCTGGCATACACACGCTGCAGGTAATGCAGCACCTTTCTCCACCAGATTCTGCACGCCTCAGTGGGATACCCCTGTATCACCCTGCCCCCTGCCTCGATCATCAGCGGCAAAAACTGGCACACAAGCCATATGAAGCCCCCCAACTCCTCTTCACCCATCCTGCCAAGACGTGGCAGGATGGGTGAAGAGGCCTACCAGACATTGTAGAAATGTGAAAGGGAATATGGGTTAACGAAATAGAAAGGGGAAAAGGGGGAAAGTAGGGGTACAAATACAGAAGAAAAGTAAACTTAACCACTAAAAGAGCCCAACTATCCCCAAACTACCACTACCGACAACAGACTCCCACAAACAACAAAAACACTAGAAAAATGGACAAATGTACACAAAACACAGTAGGACAGTATACACCAACAATATTTATTTCACAAATTGACAATAGAGACAGCACACAGGACACAAAAGCACAAAATCAATGGTCACCACTCTCTACACAGCCACAGTCTAGAAGAATCATAGACTGCTTAGTGAAAGTACACCCACTGTACATGATCTGTAAACAGGATATCTTATTACATCACTTCCTGAATAAAATGCCTACCTTTTGTCCCGTTATGCGTCATATTTTTTTTCACGCATACAGTTTGTGCGTAATTTTTTTTTATGCACAGCAGTGAAAATTAGGCCGCATCCAAATAATAATAATTAGCCTGTACAATTATCTGGATGCGGCCTAATTGTCACTCCTGTGTGTCAAAAAAAAATGATGCAAATTCTGTATTGGTGTACAAAAAATGACGCATAACGCTAGCAAAGTCAAAATTTCAGTGCATGAACTGGTTTTGGGCTTTTTTTCAGTTTTTATGTTATGTTACATTTGGGACACATCAGAGATAGCCTGATGGCACCCACTATGGTGTTGATGGTGTATGTTCACATGTGTGACATCATACTGCAGCGGACCATGATCCGCTACTTCCTTCACAGTATTTTGACGGTTGGCTGACGCACTAGATGGCCATATGTGTGGCCTAGATATATGTATTGCACAAATTGGGCATGTTTGGCATCAGGAGAAGATAGCAATGTGACGCACATATGTACAATACCTAAATGCCTTTGGCTCAATGTGTGTGCTGTGGCAACCAATGTATTTGTTGACCAAGTGTGTGTGTATCACATGATGCATTATTGCACATATGCTTGTATGAATGGGAAGTCCATGTGTCCAAACCTTAGATGCAAGTCATTGTGGAAATGAGAGAGGACATGTGTTAGTCATACATGTACCAACATCCGTAATGTGCACTTCCAAGACTTAGGGTAACGTGGACACCACATATGACAAAGCATTCACCAGATAGATGGCAGACGCTTATTCATGTCAATGGTCCACATTTTCAACATCCTATGTCCTAGAGTTTTGGTAACAGCTTCCTAGGCACTAGTTGGTGAATCCCACAGTGAGTCATACACATGCATCGAGGAAGTGGGTACCATGTTGTTTACCCAGACAGACAAAGGTGAATCACAAATGTATGATGACACCACAGTTGAGGTCATATAACTGAACCACAACTCTCAAGTGGCTGTGGTGGACCAGCAGACGAGGCAGCATGTGTCCACATATTTCCGGTGATCAATTGCACGTAGGTGTCTTGTTCATGTGTGTGGTCCAATGTTGATCCTGTATATTTTTTGGGGTGTAATTTGTCACAGTTCGGTCCAGGACTCATCATGTCAGTCAGTGTCAGCTATTCCTGTATCTACTGAGTATCCTTTGTTGAACAATGTGAGTAAAGTGGATGTGGACATAAGAACCTACATGGGGATGGTCCCACCCTGTCACTAAAGATGTGTAATCAGACAGTCAACAGGGCAACTTTGGTGTGCTGAGTGAGATAAAGTCTCAGGTGTCATGTTCCGGCAGGTGTCATTACAACATTTGTACACAGGTTAGCCTCTGCAATTCCCACTGCATCTGGGAACATCATAGCCTCTGTGCTGATTATTCTCGCAGCTATTCACCACACATGGCCCATCAATATGTTGTGAGCAATGTAATTCTGTGTGTGAACTGTCAGGGTCCTGACATGTGTGGATTTTTCATGGACATTATCAGAGGTTGCTGGTTCTGCTGAAGGCCCCGTACCCAATCCCTGCATACGGCCCTGGGACACTGTCACATTTTGTCATTCATGCATAAATGAGACCCAGACAAGGGATGGGCCATGAATTTTGGTTTTCACAGAGGATTTAACTCATATGGTACAGTTTAAAGGCAGATGATGCTATACAATGTATTTGGGTATGCATTGAAGAAGCACATGCTCAAATACCCCCTGATGAATGAGAGGTTTGCTAACGCAAGTGTGGTACATATATAGACACAGGGATACTTTAGTGTGACACACAGAGAGATGCCAGTCAGGCTGACAGAATGCAGGGTGAATCAGGATCCAGCAATTTGACAAGTTACATAATCAGTGGTATGACTAAGAGTGTTTGGAGGACGAACTAGAAGGTTGACATGTCAAACTGCGTATGTCCTGTGTTTTTGAAGGTGACAAATGAATCCAAGGCCTGTGTTACACGGCTTAATTAGTATCAATGCTTAACGGTGTATTTGACAAAATGGCAACTCCTGTGCTGTTCCAGGCATCAGCAGGGGCAGTGCTTGTTGAAATGGGTGGTGTGCATGGAGGTGATCACAGGTGTGGGTTGTTTCTCACAAGTCCTGTAGGTGAGATTTGCATTCTAATGGCCAACAGACATTTTCACACGGGAAGCAATCAACAGGTGCTAACAGGGCTTGGAAACTAGAAGCCAGTATATTAATTGACCTGACGTCCATTCAGTCAGATGTTCTATGACAATGGCATACCATAGGAAAGGGTGTAGCACACTGGATTGCTATTGACAAGCTGTGTGTGTAGAGGAGGGAATATCAGGGTACACATCTTAGTATTCCAGGGGCCTCTTCAGTTAGGAAATGGGCTGACATGTACATGGAATGTCATGTGCGCAATGCTGCTCATATGTGTGGCACTTGTGCTGTCTATGTACTGCTTATATGGAACTCTGGTCACAGATAGTCCTTGCAAATATTAGATGCAGTTGGACTTACTGCTGTCAAGAGTCTGGTCAGACATTCCTGTTACTGATGCAAAAGCACATCAACTGCCTCATGTATGAGGCTTGTTTTCCCCTTATTGAGCGATGGTGTCTTAAGTTGTGTGCCATATGCTGCGTTGGACCATGATTTCAACATGTATGTGTGAAATAGGTGTGGTCCTCTGCTATTGGCCTTCAAAGGAGAAATGTACCTGATATATGTCATTTACAGTGTGTGTGTATGTGACCATTGTATGATACGCATCACATTAGCTGTGGGATTTTCAGTGTCCTAATCGGTATATCAGCAATGCTCCATGAGGCAAAACTCCTAATCTGATAGTTAAAGATGAAGGTGTGCAAAAATGAATAGCCAAACGATGATATGGTGATAATTATAGGTGTTTATTTAAATGAGTTCATAAAGTGGTGATGGTGATTATATTTAAAAGAAATTGTTCACAATATGTTGCCGCCTGCGTAAACCAGCGGCCGTGTTCTGTTGTTCCCCCTCATGTTGCAGGCCGCCATCCTCCTCTTCAGGCATATGTGGCTCGGGTTCCAGGAGGGGAATGTTCCTTTTTATGGAAATGTTGTGCAGAATAGCACATGTTAGGATGATCTTACAGACCATCTCCGGGGACTATAGGAGGCTACCACCAGTGATGTCGAGGCACCAGAACCTTGACTTGAGGATGCCGAAGGTCCTCTTGAATATGGTGCGTGTCCTTCTATGTGCGTCATTGTAGGCACGCCCTGCTGCAGTACTCGGGTTGCCAATAGGTGTCATTATCCATGGCTGGATGCATACCCCTGATCAGCTGCAAGAGAAAATGAATGGGGTCATGTTGATGTAGCTAGCCCTATTGAAATGACCTTTCATGGCAGTAGTTATCTTGTGTTGTCTGTGTTGTAGTTATTATTATTATTATTTTTAACATGTTTTTATTGATTTTTCAAAACAAAAGCCATACATTTTCTTGCATACAAAGTCATTGATAGCAATTTGTCATTGGTTACAGTCTGTCGTCTGGCTCTCCCATATTAAGGTCAATATATATAACAAACTTCTAAGAACTTGTGTGCACTACCCGGTCCGCTAACTCTACCCAACACTTCCGAGGTTGCCGCCACGTAGGGCGAAGCGTTCAGTTGCAATGTGGTTCTATTGCCACTGGTGACAGGGGCCCTCGTGTCCACACGGGTGAGGACGGGGGGCAGAGGAAACAGGGGGGGGGGACAAGGTGGAGGGATATGGCACAATAGATCTTAGCGCTGGTGTCTATTGGTTGAGTATGCAGGCCTTTTGGTGCTGTGGCATGCATGCATGGGGGGGGGGCTGCTAAGCTATCAGTGTTGGCAAGGCATTGATGATGGATATGTATGCGTCCCCAAGTGTAGTATTGCCTTTCTGCCGGGGGCAGGGCCCGCGGCCTTCCAGGTGGATGCAGCTGTCTGTGATTCAGGGGGGTCTTTCGTCATTTTTGGCTTCTAGCCTAGACACCAAGACGCCCCAGGCCTCGCAGCCCGCCTGTCGCAGTCCCCTACGAGCTAAATTTGTTAATACCTGATGCTCAGCTCGAGCCCAACGTAGCATGAGAGCAAGCCAGACTTTTAAGTCAGGCACGTTGCGAGCCTTCCAGTTCATTGCTATCAATCTTTTGTACATTACATACGCTAGATCTACAAACCTGTGCAAGTGTTTATTTCTTTTCGTCCTTGTCCTTAGTCCGAGGAGACAGGATTTGGGATTCGTGTCCAGGTTGAGCCCCGTGATTTCCGCTAAGGCTGTGACCACCCCTTCCCATTCCCTCCGTAACCGTGGGCACTCCAAGACCATGTGATAGAACTGTGCTGCTGGTGTTTTACATCTGGGACAGGCTGGGTCCGACCCGGGGAACATGCGTTTAATCCTGGCCGGCGCCAGGTATGTCTGATGTAGATAATTGAACTGTGTATATCGGAATCTGGGGTTTCTTGAGACCTCACGTGTGTGACACAGAGCTTTTGGCCAATCTGTCCCTGAGATCGGAATGGGCAATACGATGTTCCACCTCTCCCTGGCTTTCTGCAGGTTATCTTCCGGGGGGCTGTTCAGAAGTTTATAAAGGTTTGAGACTGCTTTTCCTTGGGGGTCCCAGTTCAGCATGTGGTGCAGGGTGACTGAGATATCAGGCTCTACGTCGCCAGATGCCCACGTTTTCCTGATTGCATGGCATATCGCGTGATATGCCAAGAATTGCCCCGGATTGATCTCTGTAAGGGCCTGTATAGCTTCGAAGGTCATTAATTTCCCTTCCTCGAAACAGTCTCCTACTGCACTGATACCCGCGTCTAACCAAGTTGTAGGTGAATATGAGCCGGCTTCCACCCACCAGGGGAGCTGATCCAACGGGAGGAGTGGTGAGTAGGGTAGTTTTTTAACTCCCTTTTGGATATACTTCTTCCAATATGTGTGTGCCACTATCATCAACGGGTTTGTGCATGTGCTTTTAGTCTGTTTATCCAACAACCAAACTAGTATGGGAGCGCCTTGGAGTCGGGATTGCAACCATATAGTTTCTGCCGAGCTAGGTCTATGGAGCCAATTTAAGATCCACTGCAGCTGTGCGGCCGCAGAATAGAGCTCAAAGTTTGGGGCGCCCAGTCCACCCATTGCTACCGGATGATGCAGCGTGGTAAGTGCAACCCGCCTTCTGCCCTCGCCCCACACCAGTTGTAGCAGGATGGAGTTCAAGCCGACGAAAAAGCTTTTGGGGATAATGATTGGTAGGGCCGCAAAATAATACAACAGTCTAGGTAATATCAGCATGTTTGCTATAGCTACTTTACCCAGTGGTGACAGTGGTAATTTATTCCAGAAGCGTATTGAGCTGTTAACAGAGGACACCGCTTTCCCCAGATTTACATCCCTTAGATCTTCCGCCCTGTGGTATACGTTGATCCCTAGGTATTTAAATGTGTCGAAGCACCATTTTAGGTGGCCTGGTGGGGCACTTTCTTGCCTCGCAGGAGGCCAGCTGGTTAGTGGGAATATGCAGGATTTCCCCCAATTAACTATTAGACCAGATACCCTTCCGAACTAAGACAGCAGCGACATCACTGGGGGCAGCGACTCCTCCACTCTGCGTATGTATATCAGGGCATCATCTGCGTATAATGATATGGAGTGGAGAGTGCCGTTCCTTGACACCCCCCATTCTTCTTTTTTGGCACGGACGCGTGCAGCTAGTGGTTCCATCGCTAAGGCAAATAGGAGGGGGGAAAGGGGGCAGCCCTGTCTTGTTCCCCTGCTAATCGGAAAGCTTTCTGATATTACTCCTCCCGTCTTCACCCTAGCCTGTGGGGCAGTGTACAGAATGCGTACCCAGTTTGTGAATTTTGGACCGATACCCAGTAACTGCATAGTGGCAAACAGGAAGTCCCATTCTAATGTATCAAACGCTTTTTCTATGTCGAGCGATATCACCACCTCGTTGAGTGCGGTCGGGGGGGTGTCACCCATCACACTGAGCAGCCTCCGAATATTTAGGAAGGTGTTACGTTTCGGGATGAATCCATTCTGGTCATCGTGTACCAGGATATGCATGTAGGGAGCTAGTCTGTTAGCCAGGATTTTGCCAAGTATCTTACAGTCTAGGTTCAACAGTGAGAGAGGTCTGTAAGACCTGACGTCAGTGGGGTCACGCCCCTGCTTTGGAAGGACCACTATCATTGCCTCTCTCATTGAGGGGGGCAAGATACCACTGGTCCCTGCTTCTTCAAACGTTTTTAGGAGATGTGTGTTAAGGTGGGTCGCGAAAGTGGAGTAGTATTCTGATGGCAGGCCATCTGTCCCTGGGGCTTTATTCCTAGGTAGTTGTTCGAGAGCCTTATTAAGTTCCCCTAATGTGATGGGGGCTTCTAGTGTCTCTCTGTCGACGTGCATTAGTTGGGGCAGGGGAGAATCTGCTAGTAAGGACTCAAGTTGTTGGATCGTACATGATGTGCTTTTGGTGTATAATTGTGTATAATATTCCCTAAACGCATCATTTATTTTTACCTGCGTGGTAGCTATTGCGCCTGTGCCTGTTCCTATCGCCCCGATTGGAGGGCACCGCCGGTCCTCCCGCAGCAGCCATGCAAGCATCCTACCAGATCTGTCGCCTTCCGACTGTAGCCTAGCCACGTGGTGTTTGTGATCGTGAAGGCGTAATGTAGCATCAGCCTTTGCATGTTCTGCGCGCGTTTCCTTCAGGGCCGTGTATGGCGTTTCATTGCGGGCAACTGCGCTTTCTAGTGCTCTTAGTTTCTTCTCCAGCTTGCTAACCTCTGCATGGAGTGTGCGCCTCACCCCCCATGTAGTGGAAATACAATGTCCACGGATCACCACTTTGTGTGCGTCCCAGTCCATTGCTCTTAGTTTTGTGGTGCCGGTATTTAATTCCCAATACTGTTTCAGCGCTGTTCTCAGTGAGTCTGTGAATGCAGGGTCGTG
The DNA here is from genome assembly GCF_031143425.1 of Pleurodeles waltl. NCBI lineage: Eukaryota > Metazoa > Chordata > Amphibia > Caudata > Salamandridae > Pleurodeles > Pleurodeles waltl. The sequence continues at coordinate 710,331,417 of NC_090450.1, read as the reverse complement.
TAAGGCTTCCGCTTGTAGCCTCCACGTTGGGATAGCCTGGCGCTTCCTGCCCCAGTCCAAAACTATTTTAAGCGGTGAGTGATCTGATAGTGTCTTGGCTAGGTATTCTATTCTGCTGGTCCCTGTGCAGATCTCCTGGGTGCCCCACATCAAGTCTATCCTGGTGTGTACCTTATGTGGTGCTGAATAAAATGAATATTCCCTATGTCGTGGGTGTTTCATGCGCCATATGTCATGAAGGCTCATGTTACTAGCCCATGTCGATAATGGGCGGCTGAGGTGTCTGATGACTGTTGAATATGTGGGGGGATTTGACCTGTCCAATGCTGGATCTGGCGTGCAATTGAAGTCACCTCCCCATATGGCGAGTGTTTCGTGGTTCGTTAATAACGCTGGAGTGAGTGTGCTCAGGAACTCAAGCAGTGCGCTATTGGGAGCGTATACCCCTATAATTGACAATTGTTTGCCGTCCAGCTTACCCTACACTACCACATACCTGCCCTCGTGATCTATCTTGTGTGATGTTTGGATAAAAGGGACATTCCCTGCTATCCATATGAGTACCCACCTCACGAAGGTTGAATAGGATGTGCCCACAATCTGACCTCCCCATTTACTACGTAGATCCTGCAGGTCTGGGTCCCGCAGGTCAGTCTCTTGTAGTATTGCAATATGTGTGCCATGGCGTTTGAGTCGTGCATGCACCCTGGACCTTTTGCCCGGAGTTCCTAGTCCCCTGATGTTCCAAGTGACTATGGGGGTCATTCTGACCCCCGCGGGCGGCGGGAGCCGCCCGCCTGGAGGGAGCCGCCATATGGCCGCTCCGCGGTCGAAAGACCGCGGAGGCCATTCTGGCTTTCCCGCTGGGCTGGCGGGCGACCGCCAGAAGGCCGCCCTCCAGCCCAGCGGGAAACCCCTCCCCATGAGGAAGCCGGCTCCGAATGGAGCCGGCGGAGTGGGTATGTGCGACGGGTGCAGTGGCACCCGTCGCGTATTTCAGTGTCTGCAAAGCAGACACTGAAATACATAGTGGGGCCCTCTTATGGGGGCCCCTGCAGTGCCCATGCCATTGGCATGGGCACTGCAGGGGCCCCCAGGGGCCCCACAACACCCCATACCACCATCCTGTTCCACAGGATGGCGGTATGGGGTGTCAGAATCCCCATGGCGGTGCAGCAAGCTGCGCCGCCATGGAGGATTCTGCAGGACAGCGGAAAACCGGCCGGAGACCGCCGGTTTTCCTGTTCTGACCGCGGCAGAATGTCCTGAGGGGCACCGCCAGCCTGTTGGCGGTGCTCCCGCATCCCCGGCCCCGGCGGTCCTTGACCGCCGGGGTCGGAATGACCCCTATGTCATATTTGTATGTGCTTTGGGTTGTGGATTGGGCCATATTCAATTTGTGAGTGCATGTCTTGCTCCCCGGATCCCGGGAAGGCCCATTGGGTCTCCTCCGCCCCCGTCACCCCCGCGGGCGGGCCCCTCGCCTCAGGGCACTTATCCAGTGTTGTGAGCAGACCGGTAGTGCACAAACTAATAGTTACCCTCTTTCCCTCCCCAACTGGATCCCAACCCCAACTGTGAACTTGCAACAGGCTACACACCCATTTTAGGTGCGTGCTAAGGTGTATCCGTATGGATATCTGCGGGGGAGCAATAATACTATCCGGATGCGGCTCATTTTAGGGGCTCGCATCCTTCTGCAGACACGGTCCGCAATTGGCTTGGGGCACTCCCAGGGCACGGCCATCCGCCCCCCCCCGCCCCACGCCACCAGCCGCGCACAATATGAATAAAGGAGTTATCTCCAGGAGCAAACGTGCAAGGATACATAAGTTCAGGTGATGTGACCACCCACTTCAGAAGGAAGTCGCAAAGTTCAGTTCTGTACTCCGGCTGTGGCGGTTGGTCCCCCTTGGGGAGATAGTTCTGTATTGTTTGTTCAGAGTGTGTCTGCGGACCTGGGGGTGAACTCCGGGCCCCTCAATGCCTCCGTTAATGTAGAGTCCGAGCTGACCGAGTCAGATTCCGAGCCATACACTGGCTGGGTCCTGAGCGTCTCAAAGGAATTCTGTGTTAGTAGGGGGGTTTCTTTAAGGGCCCTGGCTCTCTCCTCTACAGCCTGTTCCACCGTGGGTTAACCCCTGGCGTGCCTCTTGGATCGTTTCCTAGGTTTCGTCGTTGACCAGTTCTCGTCGGTACCGGCTGCCTCGCGGGGTTGGGCGATGCCTTTGGCATGCATCCACGTCCAGGCATCTTCCGGAGAGGTGAACACATGGATGCGCTCATCTGTTGTTACACGTAATTTAGCTGGGAACATTAATGCGTATTTTATGTCATATTCCCGGAGGCGTTGTTTAACTTGGGTGAAGGAGTTGCGTTGCCTTTGCACTTCCTGAGTGAAGTCTGGATAAGCGTAAACAGTCGAGTCCTCACCTCATACCTGTATGGGCCTTTGCTGCGGAACTGTTGGAGTATCGTATCCCGGTCCCTGAAGTTTAGAAACCTAGCTATCAGCGGTCTCGGAGGTTGGCCCGGTGCCGGGGGCGTCCGGGGATTCTAAATGCTCTTTCCACTGAGAAGAATTTGGATGGGGTTCCATTCAGGACCTCTTTAATTAGCCAATGTTCCAGCAGGAGCTCTGAGCTTTGATCCAGTGATTTTTCAGGAAAACCAAGAAACCGTATGTTGTTGCGACGGGATCTGCCCTCCGCCTCCTCTGTTCTTCTCAGCAGTGACTTTACTTCTGCATCTAGACGGAGAATTTGTTTTTGGTTATCCGCTACCGTGGGGGCCAGTTCACTTAGCACCGCCTCCGTTGTCTTCACTTTATCAGATAGTTTTCCATGGTCTACTCTGAGGATGTTCAGGTCTTGCGATACCGTGTCTATCCTGGTTTCCAGTGAGGTTTTAGTGTCCATGATTGCTTGTAATACTTTCTCGAATTGCGAGGAATGTGACATGAGCGTGGACTCCAACGACTGCAGAGAGGGCGTATGCTGCTGATCTCTGGGTGCCTGGCCTAGCGTGTTCCGATCCTGGTTTTTAGCTGATTTGGGCCTTCCGGCCATTTTGACTTATCTGTTGTGGGCTGATTCCTCCTAGAATCACGCGCACACCTACTTTCTATGGGCCCTGCAAGCGAGGAGGGCATATATGTCCCCGCGGGGCCACGCCAGTGCAGATTTCAGTTTTTGAGGTTTCGGCCCGGCTGGTGGTCCTCTAAATGAGATCTTATTCAGGCGGTCTAGTACCACCCGTCGCTGGGTCCACATGCGTGCCTCGAGCCCCCGGTCGGCAGCCAGCTCCAGGCTCTAGGTCCACTTACGGTGTGAAGTAGAGGAGTGGTATTCCCAAGTGTGTTCGCTTAGTGTGTTACGGGTTCGCACAGTTCTTTAAGCACTGTTCCACCCTGTGGTGCAGGTCGGCGCCATTTAACAGAGGATATGGCTTAGCTTGATCCTGATCGACCCTGCGCAAACCACGTCTGTGGTGGCTTTGATATCCAGCTGCAGGTCCAGAGACGATTTCCGGGACGGGCGCCCACGCCATCAGTCATGAGATAGGGAGGCACCCCCAGTGGCCCACGACAGGATTCGTCTCCCGTCCTTCATCCCCCCTCGTGGGCGGGAGGGGGTAGTCGATGCAAGGCGAAGGCAGTGGCTCCCAGTTCCCTTCACGGCGGTCCCCGCAGACGCCGTACACCCATCTCGCCGTCAGGACCTCCAAATCTGGTGCAGAACCCCACCCCAAGGGAAGACGGCGCCAGCGGCCTCCAGGAGAGGGCGCGTCTGCTGTGGCCGAGCTCACAGCCGCCCGACAGGGCCCGTGACCACGCGTAGCAGCTGGGGGGTCCAGGGAGCGTGTCCCGACCCGCTCATGAAACTAATTCACCCCAGGCCTGTTGTTGTGGTCCCACAGGGACTTTTGCGGAGGGGGAGGCGCGTCTCTCCGCACGTCTCCAGCCGTGGCGGGGGCATCCACCCAGGGCCCCTGCCGTCCCCGCCGTTAATTCGCCGCTGCTCCTCGGAGCTCCCCTCGCCTGGTTGGGGGGGAGGGGAAACTCCGGCGGCCGATAGGCGGACGAGGAGGGGTGCCCAGGGCGGAACTGAAGCAAGATATGGGCTTCTCGCCCTCGCGAGGTGGGCCGCTCCCGCTTCCGTGCACCCACCTCTCTTCCAGTCCTCAAGGCCGCTTCCAGCCCGACACAGCCAGCAAAATGGCGGCTGCAGCTCTCCGCTCCGATCCGCTCCACGGCAGCCCCTCCGCCCGACCGCTCGATCGCGCTCGGAGCCGCCAGCGAGGGGAGAGCGGTCCCAGCAGCGGATCCCGCCACAGGGATGTGACAGCGGCACCCCAGAAGCGCCCCGCAAATATTTACGTGTCGAACCCGAGAGGAGCGCTTAATCAAGCGTCCTTCCCGGTCGCCATCTTGGCTCCTCCCCCTGTGTTGTAGTTATTATGTCGCATCCTAGGCTTGTAGGATGTACCATCTGCATTGTGTTGTTTCCTTGGCTGAACAAGTGTTTGCCTGCTGACTGGTTGTTAGCAGTATGTTTTGGGATTTGCAGTACAGTGTGCCCTCCCTAGCATTGTGACTTGTGATATAGGTGTCCCTGTGTCTTCAGTGGGGGTGAGATGATAGTTCCATACACAGATTCATTTTGACAGTGTTGTTAACACGTTCATATCAATGTACCCTGGACATCCCATACCTTTAGACTTATGCAATGGATTAATGTAAACGTCATTGGGACACTGGTGACATTTAGGCAACCCACTCCACACGTTGTGATCTTTGACGTCTTAACATTAGACAGTACACTAATTTCAGATGTTAGACAGGTTCAATGGTGACCTAAGAAACATGCCTAGTTGTGTCACGACCTCAGTGTGTTCCTGTCAACATTTTGCTGTTGTGGAGAATGTGTTGTGTGTCCTAGAGGGTTGCTGTGCAGTGTGTATATAAGTAGGTTTCTGTAATTACCAACAAGTAGTCCATTGCCATACCGTCCATCCTGGAAGTGTTCATTGATGGTGCAGTGACGGAAGATGAATGAGTCATGGACACTCCCAGGATATTTAGGCACGATGTTGGTGATCAATCCTTGGTGATCGACAATGGCCTGCACATTGATGGAATGTGTGTGCTTCCTGTTTCGGTAGAGATGTTCAGTTGCAGCAGGTGGCACAACGCGTACATGTGTGCAGTCGATTGCACCAAGGATGTGTGGGAAGACACTAATGAGGTAGAATCCCTGTTTTGTTTCCTGCTGTTTCTGCAGTGTGTTAGGGAAGCAGATGTGGCGGGGTGAAGTCCAATGATGGCATCCAGTACTTTGGGCAAAATGGCAGAGAATGATGGTTGTGATATTCCGGCAACCAGGGCACCAGTTGTTTGAAAAGAGACACTTGCCAGCATGTGAAGTACGGCAAGCAGCTTGGTTTCTGTTGGGATGGTGCGGGGTGTCAGCAAAGTGGGTGCCAACTGTGGCTCAATGTTTCGCAGCAGCTGCTGAATGGCCTGCCAGTTCAACATGTACCTCTGGATGATGTCGTGTTCCCTGAGGCCATGAAGGGTTGTTCTGGGACGGAATATCCTCTCCTGCCTTCTGCGCTGCCTTTGGGGTCCCTGCTGGTGTTGTGGTAGCTGCTGTTGTAGCTGCTGGGCTCTGTGTCTGCGTGCATGCTGGATAAGAATCACCTCCATGTCTCCCTTTTGCTGCTCTGCTGCTCTGCTGTTGCTTCTGTGTGTTCTGATTAAATACAGGTGTGTTTGCCCCATTTTAACGCCTGCCCTGACCCAGGCGTTACATTTTGACGCAAATCGGGCTGTGCATCATTTTACGCCTCCGCATCCCGGTTGTGCGTCATTTTTGCCCGAAAGCAGAAATAAAACGCACGGACGTTTAAGTAATTTTTTGGACGGGAGCGCCTACCTTGCATATAATTAACAGAAGGCGGGTTGCCGCATCCAAAAAATGACGCACACAGCTGACTTTTGTCGTCCGCAGGCTCAGGCGTCAAAGTTTAAATATGGGGCAAGGTTTGCGCTGAATGTGCGTCAAAACTTTTGACGCACATTCGGCGCAGATGGAGTATAAATATGCCCCTATGTCCTTAGCAACACAAAAGTTGTTAAAGTCACTCTAAGTGGCCAGAGAATACCTAGATGTTGGTCCCTCGCTCACTGTGCCACTGGATTCAAGGTAGCATGGCTGATGAGGGGTAATATCCCGAAACCAATCCCGGGATGCTTGCTTCTGCTCCAGGGAGGACCTGGCCTGGCAGATTGGGCTGGAATGTTCCCATGGGTAGCAGGGTCCAGTCTGATTTGCACATGGTTGGGTCCAAACTGGGGTGTCATGGTGAGCAAAAGGACAATGGATTTAAATCAGATCTGTGACTGGGGTGAGTGTTTGAAAAGTTTCAGCACTCAGTCCATCATCCTTTTGTGTTCTGAAAGTCACCCTATGTGGCAAGGGTATGCCCAGACGTGGGTCCCTTCCTCACTGTGCCACTAGATTCAAGCTAGCCTGGCTGATGAGGGGTGATACCTGTAAACTGATTGCAGTATGCTTGCTTTTGCACCAGGGAGGACCTGGCCTGGCAGTTCGGGCTGGACTGTCTCATGGGGAGCAGGGTCAAGACTGATTTTCATATAATTGGGTCCAAACTGGGGCGGCATGGTGAGCAAAAGAACAATAGATTTAACCCAGACCTGTGACTGGGGGTGAGTGTTTGAAAAGTTTAAGCAGTCTGTCAATCATCCTTTTGTGTTGCATTCTATGTCTTCCGCCTAGATGCAGAGTTGGAGAGTATTTTAGGAGAAATAGCAAAAGTGAATGAAATAAAAGAGAGAGAAAGGGAAAAGAAGATGGGGAGGAGGATGAGAGTGTAAAATAGAGAGAGATGTAATGATGAGGAAGGAGGATAGAGAGGTATAAACAGAGAGGGAGAGACAGAAGGTTGGAACGCTGAAAGTGAACAGTGAGAAAAGTGGAAAGCAAATGAATGTCAGCCTGATGATCGTGAAAGAATGTATAGAGAGAAAAGAGTATCACAGAGGAAAATGAAGGCGACTATAGAGCGAAAAAGGGATACTAAAAGATAGTGAGCGTGACGGAGGGAAGGATGAAACCAGAAAAATGGTAAAGGGGGCATACAAAAGGTGGGGTAAAGGAACCAGAGAGAAAACATGTGGGAGTGAGAGAGGCAGAGATGGTTGGCAAGGGGAGGAGACATGAGGGGACGGACAGTGAACAGGGAAGGTGAGCATGGAAGAGGTTGAAAAGGGAGTGAAAGGTGAGGTTATGTGAGGCATCAATTTATAACTTTCATTGTATCCCTCAATCCCAATAGTATACTTTGGTAAGGGAGCTGTGAGGGACAGTCCATATGTTGCTGATATCTGTGCATTACTCTTCTTCAGGTTCCCGCACAGAGGTAGAAGTGGTGAACGTCTACCCGGAACAATGTTTTCTCGATTTCTTAGTTTTACCAAAACAGCTCCATTATGTCTGTAAAAAACAGCTCTTGAACAGTTAATGCTGATCTTGAATTCCTTTATACTGAAAGAGAAAGTTAGGGTCTCCTACACTATTAATTGAGAGGGGGGACAGAGAGCTAAAGAAGAAACAAACGTTCTCTCTGATGTGCCTGTTACCTGAAAGAAATGTAAATGTGTGCAATTAGTTAATCAACAAATCTAAAAGCTATTGGAAAACCTGTCTTATACAGTGTGCAATACACTTTTAAGTTATGCCTACTAGAAAGCACAGGGGCTTACATCCCACCCATTGCTTACCATTAGTTAGCTTTACTATCACTGGTACTTGCTTCCTTTTTATTCCATGGCTTTCCTTAACACAGCTTGCACATCTTGCCTTTGTCTCTCCCCTGGAGCTTAACCTCTTTACCATATATCTCATTGGCTGGCTTCTATCTTTCTAGAGCAACTTGAAAGGAGAACCTTTTTTCTTTTCTGTTAAGCAAGCCATGGTAGTGCATCTGTTTTCCATCTGTCTCCTTCTCTCCTCATATGCTCCCACCAAGAGCCCACTCAGGCTCCGTGTTTCTCTCCTATGTACTTCTCCCCCACTTCTCCTCCACCATGTTTCCTCACCCTTTTGTGCTTCTCTCCTGCTTCCTCTAATGCCATCACTTTTAGATGCTTTGAGTACTTCTTCTCCCTATGTCCACACTCCATAGTCTTCTCTCCCTTGCCCCGCTTCATGTGTTGCTCTCTACTTCATCCAGTGCTTCCCCCTCCTCACCCTCACTCCCCCATTTGCTTCTGTTACTGCAGCCCTGACATCTGTTAAAATTAATATTGCACTTTCACAGTGAAAGAAAGCATTATTTTTATATTTAATCCAAGTGCCCTGCTACATCTTGGATTAGTAAATAAAAACAATGAAAGTAAATAGTGGCCACATTATTCACTGGTGCACACATTCATTCTGACAGATGCACACCTACATCACCAAGGATGCCTGCAGTGGTTGTGTCATCACCCCTTTCACCCCTTTTTAATTTATTTATTTTGTGAACGCTACACAGCGATAGAAGCCCAACACTATACAGCATCGCCAGTATGCAATGGCAATGCCAAAAGGTCCAAAGGGTGAGACCTATTGGCTTTGCCATTGTTTCTTTTAAACTGCAGCTGACTGTCTTATACTGTGTGTAAGTCTGATCGACTTACATATTCACAGTGCTGATTGCTGAATTTCCAAAATATACTTACAACTGATACATGAGAGATAAATCATGTGGAACTGGGGAGACCTATAACAAATGTTATTATTTTGGTGCCAAGGGCATTGCTGCTATTATTGTTTTACCCATTGAGCGGCATTCCAAATTGTCAAAAGTCTTCTATACATTACTACTGGCAACCATGGCTGATGCAGTAAGGTGACCGCAGCTAGTAATCTTGAATATGGTGGCCACTAATGTCATCCTGTCAGATGTGGTCATTATTACAACAGCAATAAACATAGTAGCTCTTATGATTTGCATTGAACACCAGTAACTTTTATTACAGAAAAGGTTGGAGACCCAAAGCACGGAGGTATGCAGGGGACTAAACCCCTGCTGTGTCTGCAACACAGATATGAACATGTCAGAGCACTCCCTATCATGCTTCTATAGTCTTGATATATTGAGGCACAATATATTATTCTGCTACTATCAGATTTCCCGTCTGAAAAGAAACAATGTTGCATCTCAAGCTTGCTAAATAAGGTTTCAGTTCAGTTAGATCCAATTTCTCTGTGCAAACTGAGCTGGCAGCTAACAGGATGTGCTGAGGTCTGGGGCAACACCCTGGCTATGAAAGACACAGAAAATGTGAGTCATCAAAACCATTTTATAGTGCAAATAGGAACCTCTTCTAGTTGGAAATTACAGCCTCAGATCAGCCTTATAGTAATGTTTATTAATCATACAAACACATGTGGATGGTGGTATGCATGGGGCAGATCCCTGAATCCTGCTGCTGCTGTCTTGCAATACGCACCGAAACCTCTAAAACTCCTCAAACTATTCTGTTTCACACTGTGACTTTGCTCCACCCTCTGGTTTGATACACTTTGGCCCATATTTAAGCAAAGGTGGTGCACCATCTTTGATGTGACACTTTTTCTGCGCCCCCTACCGCCACCTAACAACACTGTGGTTGCACTGTATTTATAATAAGGTGCACCATGGCAGTTGTTAGTACACGCTCATCAGCATTTTTTATGCTATTGTGGCACTTTGATACACTAGCATTTAGAATTTTAACGCCACTGTAGCAAAGTGCACAGAGGCCCGTAGGTTTCTATGGGTGCATTGTTTTAATGCCTGCTCTGAGCAGGCGGTAACAATAATGCCAAAAATGGTGCAGTGAAATCTGTTAAATTTCACTGTGCCATTTTTGCAGGCCTCCTGGTGGGGTAACGCCCCTCTAGCAAACATTAGGCCTGGGGCAGGTATAATGTGGGGCAAGGGCTTACAAAGTGGCGCAATGCACTTCTGTGTCACTTAGGTCTCACGTACACAGAGCGCGGACAACTGTGTACGCTGCTCAACTCCACACCACTCTATGCCATTCCGATCTACTCTATTACACTCCCACCACTTTATGCCACTCTACTTTATGACACTCCACTTTACACCACTGCAGTCTATGCCAATCCACGCCACTCAGCGCCACACCATGACACTCTATGTCACTCTACTTTCTGTCATTCAACTCTATACCACATCACTCTACACCACTCAACTCCACCCCACTCTATGCCACCCCAGTCTACACCACCCCACTCTACGTCACGCCACTCTAATCTACGTTATTGTGCTCTTTGTCACTCTGTGCCAGTCCATCCTATACCAGTCTACTCTAAACCACTCCACTCAAGTCTGTTCCACTCCAGTCTATGCCAATCCATGCCACTCTACTCTATGCCACTCCACTGTACACAATGCCACTCTGCAGAATTCTACACCATTCCACTCCACTCTACGCCACTCTACTCTACGCCACTACACTCTATACCGCTGCTGTAGAACATGGCTAAAAGACTATTGTCTTTGCTAATGCTTGTTCTCTGTAGAATGTCTGCTTTGCCTACAATAAGACTTCCTACAGCACTGAATACAATGACATTCCCCCTCCATTGCTTAGCCCATACTGAAAACTGTATTGATCCCAAAGACACTGTCAGTCCTGCTGATCTTTATTCCAATGCCATCTTCTCAAGCACGTTGCAGAAGAGCTGGCATTCTCTGCCACAAACCACTCATGGCTTCCCCTGTCCAGACAGCTTTCACTATTCTTGCCCCTATCCACCTTTGAATACCATATAATCATCCCCTTCAAGGGTATGGTTCTGGCCTTTTACCTCCAAGTGCTGAATCTTTCCTCTTTGAAGACCTTGACTACGTCCTCAAATAGATAATTCCCAATCCTCCCCTCATCATTGTGGAACTCTGAAACCTAGATTTGGGCAAACAACTAGAGTACACACTCTTTATACAGCCTGTCTCTCCAAGAACATACTGCTTAATGCTTCAAAACACCTACATGGAATCAATTATTTTTTAGTGAAAGTTCAGGCCTAGAGGTTTGACTGCACTAATCTAGAGTGAGGTGGCCACCTTAAGCATCATCGATCCCTCTCCTCCTGATCATGCCATTGTTAACATATCAGTACTCTTCTACCATCGTCTTCATTCCTACTTCCTCCTTGGCCAAGAAACAACACTCTTCCGGCATTCTAAGACCAAATCCCAAACCACCTCACACCCTTACAACAGCACACAACATTTGAAAAATTCAAGCAGACTCAACAATATGCTTTCAACTCTGACTGTCTAATGGACACATTGACCCCAAAAGCCTCTTGCTCATAACCAACCCAAAATGCTGATGAACTCACTTATTTATAAATGGTGCAAGAATAAGATCAAAGAAAATTTTAATACACACAAATAAGTAATGAAACACACTACCCACATCCCTCATAAATGCTAAATCGGTCTACTTCCAAAACCTCAGAACCTCTCTTCATCCACACCCACAACGACTGGCAAACAGAATTAACATTCTTCTTCCTCTGCCTCAGACAACTATGGGCCACATGTAGGAAACATTTTCCTGACTGCAAAAATGCTTTTAGGTATGTAAAAAAAAAAAAACTGCAATTCGGTACAGAGCAGATTAACTCATGGTTATCAGCAACTTTGCAGTAGTGTTTTAAAAAACCTCCCTTCTCATGCCATTGCACCGCTAGACAAAGGGCCTGATTTAGATCTTGGCGGCAATGGTCCCTCCATCGAATTTTCAACTGAAAACCTGTTCATCGCCATGACGGTCTACCTGACGGATTTAGGTGTTAACAATCCCATAGACAAAACCCGCCATCAGAACCACAGTCTCCGCCAAGAAACAGTGGATGCCGGTGGGACCCTAGACACCTTTCCCCCAAGGGAAGATTTGAATGTGCCTTACCGCTAAGAAAAAAAAAAGTGATACAACATCCATTTCTGAGTTGGCTGATTGGGTGGGGGAGGGTTTCCCCATTCCACCCACATCTTCAACTGGACACAACTGGACAGCACTTGCCGTTACTGCAGCCACTGATCCACTGAGAAAACATGACCCCTCACTCGCCAGACTCGAAGGCGGGGATGATGCATTGCAAGGATACATTGGGTGAGCACTGCATGGGAGGTCAGGACCACTACAGGCATATACGTTTGTGGGTGCTGTATCAATGGTGTGTGTATGTTGTGCCATGGATGTATGTCAATTGATGTTTTTGGCATGTATGGGTTGTGTTGTGTCAAAATGGCAATGGGTTGTAGTGCAAATGTGGTGTATTGCGTAGTGTGTTGAGCAGAGGTACACATAAGGGACTAAGGGACAGTTTGGGTGTGTGTCACTTACCTCTAGTCCATAGCCACTGCCATGGTACGAAGTCCATTGGATCTTGCAGCCGTTTCCTTCCATCAGCAATCCGTTGCAGGTCCACCAGTTTTTGAGTTGAAACAACTAAATACGGCGGGCAGAATGCAGTTGGCTTGACAGTCTTTTTCGGTGCGCTGCCAACACAGCTTGACTGTGACACCGTCAAGATCTAAATCAGGCCCAAAGTCTTATACTTTGCCATTTGAGCATAATAATAACAAAATTTAGATGAAATCCCCTTTTTTCACACTATTACCATCAAGGCACTTGTCTCTTCCTTAAAGCATAGATCTTTATAGATTTCAAATGCTAGAATTCAAAGCCATTCCTGGACCATCCCAGTGTACAGATACTGAGAGCCCGATTTAGGGTTTGGCTGACGGAGTAAATGGAGTCAGGGTGATAGTGGACAATACGTCTGCTATCCTACCTTTGCTACGCTCAGAAAATTTAGAGTTCACCTCCAGCCCTGTGCTTAACATTAAGGCCCTCATTACAACCCTGGCGGTAAATGCTGCTTACTGCCGTGCAGAAGACCGCCAACATACCGCTGCGGCCGTGGAATTCCACTACAGGCATTACGACCCACAGCTTGGAATCCGCCACAATACAGACATCCACACAAGTCCGCCACACCAAAGGTTAGTGATAAACTGGCGATAACAAAACCTCCACCATCACGCCAACAGGAATATGCCCACACTATCACGAATCAACGCAGCGGCCTTTCAACCACGGTAATCCATTGGCGGTACACACCGCCACGCTCAAAATACACACACATTTACAAAACACAACCACATTGGACAATTCGAAATACACACACCTGATATACATACACACACCACACCCACACACCCAATCCAATATAAAGCACACACTCACATCACCCACAAACCCTTACTACCAGAATTTTGAAACCACGCCAGAGAGAGACACTACCTAAAACAACACCAAAATCCACAGACACACAACACCATCATGTACCTCAAACAACACACAACAACACATCCCCTCACACATCACAACACACACCACCTCACACATCACCCACACCACGGCACCTCAATGACATCCCAGGTTCTCTGAGGAGGAGCTCAGGGTCATGGTGGAGGAAATCGTCCGGGTAGAGCCACAGCTATTCGGATCACAGGTGCAGCAGACTTCCATTGCAAGGAAAATGGAGTTATGGCGCAGAATAGTCGACAGGGTCAACGCAGTGGGACAGCATCCAAGGACAAGGGATGACATCAGGAAGAGGTGGAACGACCTACGGGGTAAGGTGCGTTCCATGGTCTCCAGACACCAGATTGCTGTACAGAGGACTGGCGGTGGACCCACACCTCCTCCCCCACAACTAACAACATGGGAGGAGCAAGTCTTGGCAATACTGCATCCTGAGGGCCTCGCAGGAGTAGCAGGAAGACTGGACTCTGGTAAGGCAAATCTTTATTACCATATCCCCCACCCCACCTGCATGCCAACACATACCCACACCCTCACCCTCACCCCCATCACTCCAACACCTCACATATGCCCCACTATCACAACCCAGCCATCCCAATCCCAAGCCCTGCATGCAACACCAAAGCATGGACACCCATTACCAAAGCATGTCCAGTACAGATACCCACACAGACCCCAAACCAACTATCACACAAGGACCAAGCCAAGAATACACGCACTGGGCCACTCACCCATTGCACACAATGACACACACAGATGCAATAATCATGCCTTTACACCCCTATAGGACCCCTATCCAACGTCGTCGGACAGGAGGTGCCAGACATATGCACTCCCCCCACAGAAGAGACCTACAGTGATGACAGCAGCTCTGCACAACTGGATCAAGATGACCATCCTGGCGCATCAGGGACCTCGGGACAGTCGGTTCCCCTGACACTGGCACAAGCCACCACAGAGCCTCCCCCTCAGGAAACACCAGCACAGCACCCACCCAGTGGGCCCATCCCTCTGTCCCGAGGACACGTAAATCAGCAGTGTGTCCACCACTACAGGGAACCCAGGCAACTACACTAACACCGGACGATCAGGGGCCTGGGGGCAGTGGCAGTGGGCACAGGGTTCAGGGGACAGAGGCACAGGAAAACAGGGAAGCTGGGAGGACTGCTGTGCGACAGGGGAGGACAGGCCAGGGAACCCACCCTCCAGGAGGCACTCTCCAACATCATGGGAGCTTACCATCATTCCCAGGAGACGATGGGAACAGTACTGGCCAAGTTTCAGGAGACCCAGCGGCTGCAGGAGGAACACTATCTGGGGTCAGGGAGGACCTGAAGTCCATTAACAACACCCTTGTCACCATTGCAGGGGTGCTGCAAGACCTTGTCAACACCAGGAGGGACACTGTGGCACAATAAGGGGCCCCTGACACTAGCCTGGACGATGAACAGCCCTCCACCTCCGCCGGCGCTAGTAGACAGGAGGCACCGCCACAGGAACACGACACCAGCACCCCACCCCCGGCACATGGAGAACCACCCCGCAAACGGTCCCTGAGATCCAGGAACAAGACAGAGAACATTGCCAAGACCCCCGCCAGAAAATGAGACCCCCCCTGAATGTCACCCTTTTGTCCCACTTTGTCACCCTGTCCATCCTTCAACTACCATGCCCCTTTGGACAATGCACCTGTGAAACAAATAGACTGGACTCTGCCATGGACATTCCTCCACCATCCCCCCAGCCCATTTTACAACCCCCTCCACTTATTTGCACAGAAATAAACACACTTCAATCACAAAACAATCTGGAGTCAGTCTGTGCTTTCACAAACGTGTAATTGCAATAACCATGGAATATAGCAATGTCAATTTACTTGTGCACACACCGATGTAACACAGCTGTAAGCCTGGAGGAAATATAGCAGAGGGCACAAAGTGGGACCCACATCTGTGAAATGGAAAGGCAAAGTGACAAGTCAGGTTCCATACACTGAGTGAAAATGACAGACTTCTGCTAGCTCCAACAATAGTATGAGATGTGGGAGGCAGTGACATCTTCTTACCTGTGTCTCACTGGAAGTATTGCATTATTATGTTGTTTCGGTTGTCAATATCCTCTTCTTCTGCCTTCTCCTCTTCACTGTCCACAGTCTCCACAGCTGCCACAATGCCACCAGCTGGACTATCCACCTGCAGAAAAGGCACCTGCGTCGCAAAGCCAGGTTGTGCAGCATACAGCAGGCCACGGTGATCTGGCACACCTTCTTTGGTGAGTAGTATAGGGAACCACCTGTCATATGGAGGCACTGGAATCTGGCCTTCAGGAGGCCGAAGGTTCGTTCGATCACCCTCCTAGTTCGCCCATGTGCCTCATTGTAGCGATCCTCTGCCCTTGTCCTGGGATTCCTCACTGGAGTCAGTAGCCATGACAGGTTGGGGTAACCAGAGTCACCTGAAAATATCGAGGGACAACTGTTAGACACACTAACCCTTAGGGACAACCTAATACCCAGACACCTATTCACACTGTATTGGGTCTTTGGCCTCACCTATTAGCCACACACGGTGCCTCTGGAGTTGCCCCATCACATAAGGGATGCTGCTATTACTCAAAATGTAAGCGTCATGCACTGAGCCAGGAAACTTGGCATTCACATGGGAGATGTACTGGTCTGCCAAACACACCATCTGCACATTCATTGAATGGTAGCTCTTCTGGTTTCTGTACACCTGTTCACTCCTGCGGGGGGTACCAATGCCACATGTGTCCCATCAATGGCACCAATGATGTTGGGGATATGTCCCCGAGCATAGAAGTCACCTTTCACTGTGGGCAAATCCTCCACCTGAGGGAACACGATGTAGCTGCGCATGTGTTTCAGCAGGGCAGACAATACTCTGGACAACACGTTCGAGAACATTTGCTGGGACATCCCTGATGCAATGGCCACTATTGTTTGAAAGGAACCACTTGCCAGGAAATGGAGTACTGACAGGACCTGCACTAGAGGGGGTATCCCTGTGCGATGGCGGATAGCTGACATCAGGTCTGGCTCCAACTGGGCACACAGTTCCTGGATTGTTGCACGATCAAGTCTGTATGTGCCTCACTTCCATTGTAGACAGGTCCACCAGCGGTCTGTACACCGGAGGATGCTGCCATCTCATCACCTGCCCCAGCAGACGTGCCCTATGGAGGAGAGCAGCGATCAGAGAGTCAGCCAACACTGAGGTATCCCAAAATGTAATTTGCACAAATTTATTGAGCCGCAATGTGCCTGTAACTGTGTGTATTCCAGGCCTACATAGGTGTGACGCAGTTTTTATTAATGCCATGTGGCCCCCTGAAATGGCGGCTGCTTGACCTGTAAGGTGGGACAAGGGGATATGAGGTAACTGCACTGGCGTTGTACACCGTTGCGGTGGGTGGTTGAAGAACGCGGCGCAATTCTGCATTGGTTAACATTGGGCCCTATGGGTCCGAGGAGCCAATGACGATGTACGCCGGTGGTGACGGTACGCATCGCCGCAAACGTAACCGCCATTTTCTGTCTGTTCCCTCACTTGATACCTGACCTTCAACAGGAAAGGACCTACACTGCAAGTGCTGCTGTGACCTGTGTCTAGAAGCGACGATGGCTCATGTGTCTGGGGAAAGGGCCCCTGCCTTCACTTCGGAGGAGTTGGAGAAACTAGTGGATGGGGTCCTACCCCAGTACATGCAACTGCATGGTCCTCCAGGCAAACAGGTGAGTACACTGTGAGCATGCTGCATGGTCAATGCCAGTTTTGAGTGGTGTGGATGGAAGATACATGGGGGGGCTGAGGCCTGCATGTGCGGATGGTGAGTGTATGTGCGTCAGGGCAAGGGTGGGAACGGGGGCAATGAGTCTGACGGTCCGGACGGTTAATGAATTTCCTTTCCCCCTGTACCATTCCTCTAGGTCAGCGCCCACCAGAAGAAGGGTAATTGGCGTGCTATCGCCAAGGACGTCCGGACCCTGGGGATCCACCACAGACGGAGCACCCACTGCTGTAAAAGGTGGGAGGAACTGCGCCGCTGGAGCAAGAAGACGGCGGAGGCCCAGCTGGGGATGGCCTCACAATGTGGGAGGGGTGCCCGTCGCACCATGCCCCCCCTGATGTTCCGGATCCTGACGGTGGCGTATCTGGAGTTGGATGAACGCTTGAGGGCATCACAGCAGCCACAAGGGGGTGAGTACACTCTCATTCAGCTGACTTTGTGCGCATTACGAGGTGTCTGGGCGGGAGAGGTGTTTAGTGGGTTCCCCTAGGCCAGGGCGATCTTGGTAAGCAAGGTCCCTTGTGAGGCAGGCAATGTGGCACCCCAACCCCACAAGTGGTTAGAGCCATCTACACCTAGTCAGGCTCCTGTGACTTCCTGGTGTGCAGCAATTGGGCTTAGGCCTCGTACCCCATGGGCATGTGATTAATCTAGGAACTATAACTGCATGGCGTAGTGCAGAGGGCTGCTGACTGTCTGTTGTGCCCGCCAACGGTAGTGGTGTTGCATGCACTTAACATGTCTTTCTTCTGTCTCCCCCCCCTTTTTGTGGTCTCCCTGTTCTTGTGTGCAATAGCATCATCAGGCGGAGGAGCAGTGGCACCGGAGCAGGAGGGAGATGCATCCCACTTGGCCCTGGAGGGTGAAGCTACGGAGTCTGAAGCCACCAGTGGGACTGAGGGCGACGGGAGATCCACGGCAGGGAGAGGAGCAGAGGCCAGCGACAGCGACTCCTCCTCTGATGGGAGCTCCCTTGCGGTGGCGGGCCCTCTGTGCCCACCGCATCAACAGGTACAGCCGCCAACCCCCTACCAGCACCGCCCTCCTAGAAGCCCCTCAGCATGTGTCCCGTGCCCGCTCACCCAGGAGGGTGGGCATCTCCTTCGCCCCAGGCACCTCAGGCCCTGCCCCAGTCAGCCCTGCTGCCCTCAGTGAGGAGGCTATTGACCTCCTGAGATCCCTCACTGTTGGGCAGTCTACCATTCTGAATGCCAACCAGGGTGTTGAGAGGCATTTGCAACAAACAAGTGCATACCTGGAGGGCATTTATTCTGGCCAGGCAGCCCAACAGAGAGCATCAGCACTGTTGGCAGCCATTGTCCCTGTGTCCAGCCTCCCCCTCCAACCTCCTCCACCCAGACCCAATCCCCTGTACCTCAGCCTATCCCAGGCACACCATCAGACCAGCATGCACACACATCAACACACAAGAGTGGCTCAGGCAAACATAAGCACCACACATCCCACAGGCACTACACAAGCATCATACCCATTCACACATACTAACATCCACTTCCTCCACAGTGTCCCCCTCCTCCACATCTCCCTCCTCCCTCCCAGTCTCATCTCCACTCACACCTGCATGCACTACATCCTCAGCCACTGCCTCCGTCACAAGCACGCCCATCACCACACACCGCTCACGTGCAATCACCACCCCCACTACCATTCACACATCCCCAATGTCCTCTTCCAGTGTGTCAGTGAGCACTCCTCCCAAAGTACACAAACGCAGGCACACACCCACCCAACAGCCATCCACCTCACAACAGCCTCCAGCCCATGCACCTTCACCCATATTTAGCAGACGTACACCTCCTACAACCACAACCTCTTCCTCCACTCCCAAACCCCCTCCATCTACCCGTCCCAGTGTGTTTAAAAAACTTTTCCTGTCAAACTTTGACCTCTTCCCTTCACCTCCCCCTTGTCCTTTCCCTTGGGCCAGGTTCTACAGGTCCCAGCCCAGCACCTCTGCCACCACATCCCCAGGCACAGTGGTGCCAGCAACTGCGGGGTCATGGAGTGCGCCAACCATCAGGGCTGCCAGTGTGCCACGGAGCGAGGGCAAGGACATTCCGCCACCTGCCAAGGTCAAAAAGGTGCCCACATCCCAGAGGGAGAAGCCGAAAACACCTGCCACGAAGGGGTCAGCTAAAACGAAAGGGGATAGTGGCAAGACAACTGCGCCACCATCAAAGGTGGGGAAGGGCAAAAAAATTAAGGGCAGGTCAGGAGAGGGCGTGGTGGCACCTACAGAGGGACGAGTGTCACTCCTTCTGTCCACATCCACACCAGACAGTACGGCGGTGAAGACCGCCACCTGCACCGCCTCCGGCACGTCTACAGCCGCTGCGACAGCCCCCAGCCTCTTCCCTGGTGGGCAGCCATCCGAGGCTGCAGGAGATATCCTGCTTTCTCCCTCAGTAGATGCTGACACATGCCCCGCCGCCACAGACCCCGCAGTCAGCACCACCGCCACAGACACCGCAGCCAGCACCGCCGCCACAGACCTCGCAGCCAGCACCGCCACCACAGACCCCGCAGCCAGCACCGCCGCTACCGAACCCGCAGCCAGCAGCGCCGCCACAGACCCTGCAGCCAGCACAGCCACGACGGACCCCGCAGCCAGCGCTGCCACGACTGACACCACCGCAAGCATCGCCAGAGGCACCTCGACATCCTCGGACAGCGGCACCACCGCAGACATGCCTACCATCCCCAGTGGTCAGTCGTCCGAGGCTGATGGTGAGTTCCAGGACCCTGGGCAGCTCCATGAAGCATTACTATCATCATAGTTGTTACCTGCATATGGAATGTGAAGCCGCAGCAGTGTGGGGTATGTCACTGCCTCCACGGCGTTTCATGCTACCTGTACCTCGGCTATCTCGTGGCACACACACCCAGGTGAGGGAATTGTACTGGCCACACTGCACGTGGAGCACTCTGGGCACAAAGCCCCCTCCAGAACCAGTGGAGAAAGGCATTCACTAACCCAGTCCTTGGCATGATGAAGCACTCTGGGCACCGGGCCCCCTCCAGAACCAGTGGAAACTGTTCTCCACTTGAGAGACTGTGGCTTTGCACTCCCCAGGATAAAGCAGTGGGCAAACCACCCACTGGAGAGACTTGAGAGACTGTGGCTTTGCACTCCCCAGGATCAAGCAGTGGGCAAAAAAAACACTGGAGAGACTTGAGAGACTGTGGCTTTGCACTCCCCAGGACCAAGCAGTGGGCAAACCTCGCACTGGAGAGACTTGAGAGACTGTGGCTTTGCACTCCCCAGGATAAAGCAGTGGGCAAACCACCCACTGGAGAGACTTGAGAGACTGTGGCTTTGCACTCCCCAGGATAAAGCAGTGGGCAAACCACCCACTGAAAAGACTTGAGAGACTGTGGCTTTGCACTCCCCAGGATACATCAATGGGCATGGAGCCCCCTCGTGCAGCAGTGGCATTGTGCGTTCATCTGACTGAGGTGCCCCCCTCCCCCTGAGGTGCCTGTTTCATTTCGATCTGATGCCCCTGCAGTGTTCTCTCCGTTTCCAGTCAGGTATCTTGTGTGGGCTTGGCCCATGCATTTTGGGCCCAGTGGTCCACGGAAAATGATTGGTGCACTATCCGGACGTGTGTAGTTGATGTACATAATTGCGTTTACTGGATTTTGAACTTTGATAATGAGATTTTCCATGATTACATTTGTTCAAATCAATTCCTTTTGTCCTTGCGTTCTTCCAGAGGGTGGGGGTGTATGTGTACTGTTGCTGCATGTATTTGTGTGGCGGATAGGCATCTTGTGATAGGGTGGTCGGTACAATGTCTTCCGCCTGTCTGTTGGCGGTGTCTGCCACGCTGTTTGTTTGTACCACTGTCGGAGTGTTAAAGTGGCTATCTATGTTGGCGGTTTCCGCCACGGTCGTAATCCCATTTTTTTTTCCGCCGGCCTGTTTGCACTTTAACACCGACTGCCAGGGTTGTAATGAGGGCCCAAGTTTGTATGAACCGTTGTCACAGCAGTTCATAAAAAAACATTTTAAAGTTTGGTGTGCGTCCATTGTTGGTGATGGACGCTTACACCAAACTTTTGAAAGTTTTAATTTCCCAAAAACAAATTCCCATAGAAAGCGTTTGTTTCTGGAAACGTAAGAACTAATGGCCCCAACACCATTGGACTAGTGTGGGGGAGTCTTTTTTTATTTTAACTGTCCCCCACTGCTAGATTTTCCTGGTGGTTAGAGAAAACAAAAGTCACACAACTGCCCACTCTAAATAGGGTGGATGGTCAGCTGGATTACTTCTGACAAACTGTTTCCCTTTGGCCACCAGAAGAAGGTTTACGCCAATTAAGTAAATGTTGCTCTGGCAGCATAAACCTGGTAATCCATCAGAGTCAAAATTAGGCAGATGGTCGGATAGTTTGGTGGACAGGGTACTCTATTGCTGTTGCAACCGTGTACCCTATTTGCCAAACTCTAAATCCGGCCCTATATCCCAATGCAACGTCCTAAGCTACTTCACATCACCCAATTGGCACCCACTTACTGCACCCAAATTATCCTGAGCACCGTCCACATTCTAGTCATTTCACTTTCTTCGACCCTCACATTGCAACATTCTCCCACTGAAAATCAGAGTTAGTCCAACATTGACCACCTGAAAACTTGAAGCCATGGAAGCTAAATAATCTCACTACGACCATACATTGAAAATCTATCATTTGTTTGTCAAGGCAGCAGGCATTGGCAACTTTCTTCAGTCTATTGTATATGCTTTGTATTGAACCCTATACAGATATCTGTCAGTACTTGCTGCGTTCTTGCTGTCATATGACGACCTATCTGTTAGCACTTGCTGTGTTCTTGCTCTGACGTAACGCCATATATATCTCTATAACCACACTTGGTTTTGTACTATCACATAGTCCATCTAATGTCCCATGTACTGAAATGAAAATAGTTTTTAATGTGCATTTGTGATTATAATCATCCTGGTGAGTCAGGACTGCAATTAACGAGTAGTCTACATAAATAATTAATAACATAATAATATGCAGACTATACAACAAACTGAATTGTCTTATTATCTTATAGGTAGATATTACCAAACTTGACATTTCTAATTTAATTGGCTTGAAGAGGATGAAAGGCTGATGAGGAATCAAGGTGACTGAACCATATTATTTGCTTCTAACAGAAAAAGTACTGAGAGGTTACTCAAAATACCACATTCAGTGTCTGTGAAAAAAGTTGCAGATAAAAATAGAGCGAGGAAACTAGTGCATTTGAAAAAATTCCCGTGCCACCTAATTACCTTTTCTGGGTATCCTAGTAAATCTTGGGCAGGGAAATAACAGCCAGAAGGCAACCAAATATCCTTGTGAAAAAACATAACTTGCAATTTGGATGGGCATGTAACTCCTGTTACCGGGACTATCAGATTTAAGGGCCACTCGTAACAAGGGCCTAAGTGCATGAGCTGAAGATTACGCAGACAAGCAGGCATTAAGCCGCTGGGCTAGCTCCATGGGATCAAAAACCCTGAATCGTCAGCTCTGCTCCGCCAACCTCACCCTCGCCACCGTCCCACGCATCCGCAAGATGACAACCGGCGGCAGACCCTTCTCCTACCTAGTGGGCAAGACCTCGAACACCCTCCCTATCCACCTACGGCAGACCAAGGACCTACTGACCTTCAGGAGGCTCCTCAAGACCTGGCTGTTCGAGCAGTAACAGCCCCCCCTCCCTCAAAGCGCCTTGAGACCCTCACGGGTGAGTAGCACGCTCTAAAAATACATTGATTGAGTGATTGATTGAAAAAGGTGTCCTTCAGATAACACAATGACCTCAGCAGGACTCAACCAACACTGCGCATACACACAAGCATTCACAGACGCACACCCATTCAACCTAGAACAGGTGCATTCATGCATGTGGTTCCCTTCGTAATGGGCACATTCTAACCTCTAAACATATGAGGAAGACACTACTCAGGATTAGATAAAGCGGGAAAATGATCTCTTTGCGCTTTGATATTGGTATTTATTCTATCAGCAGAAGGTTAAACAAACATTAAGCCCTGGAGGTATCACATGGGCAGATTTCACTTGAATTTCAGCAGCAGGTACATTCACCTTTCGAGCTATTGTGCTGACAGCCTGAGCTCTGTAAAAAAAAGATGATGGTGGAAGAGTCTAGCAAGGTGGTTTGAGGTTTCCTGTAGTAATGGCGTGAGAATGTGCTAAGAGCAACCGATTGGTGATGGGAAGATCTGCCCCTCTCAACAAGGAAACAGAATTGTGAATAAATAATTAAAACTGAATATGGAGTGAAGGGTTTTAAGCCTGGTATCTGAAACCACCACAGTCAGATCGAATCAGACAGCCAGAGAAGCCTTTTGTACTGTGGGCCAGAAGAGTGGAGAATGGCTGGACCAATGGCAGCTCTCCTCATCTTGCCGCTGATGCTACACACTGCCACAGGTAAAACAAGGGAATGCATCTCAGCTTGGTCAGGCGGACCGTGCAGGTAGGTGGGGTTTAATGGAAATACATGCCCCTGAATATTGGGATATATTCCTGTCACTTGAATGCTCTCATGACATAAGTAACTACTTATTGTGGGCAGGTTTTAGCCGTGGAGAGGTGCTCTTATCGGGGAACGCTTTGTTTAAGATGTTGAATGTCTTCTTCAGAGCAAATTTGAATCCTGCCAGAATAATTCATATAATTATGGCAATTTTACATTAAGCATGTTACACAAAATTCCCAAATTTAAACTTTGAGGAATAGTCACATATTGATGCCTCTTTTGCAGCAGAAGTTATAGCACGGGTACAACTTGAACACCAAAACTCAAGGGGCTGTTGGAGGAAATTCTGTTTTTTCAGTAGCGGCTCTTCTGCTTGGGCGGAGGAGCGTTGCCCCCCGCCAGCACCAGACGCTGCAAACCTTTCACAAGGAAGGAACAATATGTTTATTTTCCCTTCCTTGTGAAAGGGGCGGGGCCATGGGGTGACGAGCAGTGAGGGGAGTGCATTGTGCAATCCCCTCACTGCGCATGGATGTTTGGCCGGCTCTCTCCGGCCAGCCAAATACACATGCACAGTAGGCTCTCTCCAGCCCGGCAACAGCGAGAGCCTTCGCAGGATCCCAGCCTGCCTGGGAGCACCCAGCCAGGGTGCTCCCAGCCAATCCTGATGCTGCTCTGTGCAGCGTCAGGATTGGCTGCAGGGTAGGCTGGGAGCCTGTGCCTGAGGAGACGGAAGAGAGGAGAGGAGTGGCGCGGATGTGAGTTTTTTTTTTCTTTTTTTTTTTCATTTTTTATTTACATTTATTTACCCCCCCGCCACCACCCCACACGGCTAGCTGTGGGTAGAACGGGGTCATAGTTTGCAGTCACATGCAGATCTCTATGAGGATGCTGATAGGTATGACACCTTCATTGGAGAGCGCACACCTTTCTTAGGCTGCTGTGACCAGTGAGTCATTGCCTGGTCCATAGAGTGGGTAACTTTCCGTTATTACTTTGCATGGACCTTTGTGCTTGGAGACACTTTGCATACATGAAGGCTTGAGAAGGTGTTTATTTGTGGTGTAAGGGTCCATGAATCGTGGAGCACATTTTTGGGTTTAATTCCTTAACTCCATTTATCTAAATCAGGCTCTTTTATATGATATAACTCACCTGGAAATGTAGCGTATAGAGTGTGATTACCGTGTCACTATATATTTGAGTTCCATTCTCTTTACGATCCCTTGAGTAAACCTTGACTTTCTCCTACTGCCAACTCTTGAGATTTAAGTTAACATGCTAAATAACTATCTATCGAAATGTAATGAAATTGTATTATACCTAGAAATGCCAATGTTAACAATTTACACCAAAGATGCTGCCCAATAATTTTTAAATAATTTCCAAGTATTACTGCTCCTTTATATGGTTCGTAGTGTGATCTGCCTGTTCAGGGTTCCCTATTATTTTGGCTCAGTCTTCACCTGGGATAAAAAAACATAAATTCAACTGGCACTTACGTCAGCTGCTTGTCACTTCCTCCATTGTCACTGCATAGGTTTTCGCCTTTACTTCGACTTAATATTGCAGAAACAGGGCACTTTTACTATTATAACTTCAGTCTTTCAACTTTGAGTCTTAGAGTAACATTGTGCTCCATGTAATGTATGTAGTGAAGCATTGGATGTGTAAAGTATTGGCAGTCAATGGGGTTGTGGAAGGGCAGTAGTGGACATGTGCCTGTTTCCATTATCTTGACTTTCCTGTAATGCTGAAGACTTTTTAAGGCGAGGTAAGGAAAGGCCCAAAACAGCTGTATTTTTCCTATTGTATAGGTACCATTTCAGGGGCAACATTTGTCCGGGGCATCTAACATATTTGCATTGTTCCTACTTCCCACACTTCAGTAAATACAGGTAAAAGGTATTGGAAATGAGTCTTGCTGAGCTCTGGTTTCCTTTGGAACCAGATATGATTATTAACACATAAAAAAAAAACACATCTCAACATCTCAAATCAGTGTCACAAGGGCAACCGGAATCCAGGCCACCATATAGACGTCACCTACAACCAGTGTAGTCATTCTTGCTGCACATTTTATGCATGTCTGGTAATCGGGGTGGGGGGGATGGGTCCACAGATCTTTAAATCCTCAACCACCTTGTCATCTCTGGGGGTCAGTTTGATATGCTGCTCATCTGCAATCGCCCATTTAAATAAATCGCGCTTCCAAGGTCGGATCTCTGGCGCCCGAGGCACCTTCCATCTGACAGCAATTTATCATTGTGCCAGAACTACCCCAAGTGCCAGCATCTGCGCTGCCATTTTCGGTACCCTAGTCCACAGGAGCACTCCCAGCAAGCAAAATGTCACTGTTCTCATCAAGGTAACTCCAACTACATGCAACAATATAGTGACCACTTTGGTCCAAAAGTCCACGAACTGGGTGCAGGACTAGATCATATGCAAAAAGTCTGCTGAAGGCTGGTCACAGTTATCACACTTGGCCAGAGCTGCAGGATAAATGTTAATGAGTTTCTTAGTGGTCATATAGGTTTCATGCAGAAAGTTAAACTGAATAAGCTTGAAACAGTTGTTGGGTGTTACCAGTCGGACCTGCAAGCATGCCTTCCGCCACTTTGCATCTGTCAACATATCTGGGCAATCTGCCTTTCACCTATCTTTGGCACACGTTGTCCCTCCCACGTATCTGCGAGAGGGCCCCCTGGAGGTGTGTAAAGAGTCTCCTACAGCCTGCCAAACCCACTAGCTGTGCCATCACTGCATGCTCCTGTGGGAACTGCTTGTTAAGGCAGATATCACCTGCATTCATGCAGCCTCCCTCCATCTCACGAAAGACATATATTTTAGGAGGGCGGAAACCAGCCTCAAAGCCAATAGGCGCATATCTTCGGCATAGTGTGCTCTTCACAAGCCCATGGCCAGCACCCTAGGTCATACTCAGCCTGTTTGTTGCAATAAGTACAGGAGGGAGTTTGAAACAAATGTCCCCATCATGAATATCTCTAGGTGGGTATAGGGGTCGTGTTTGCCTACCAGCAAAGGTTTTTCCCCAAGTCGGTTTCTCACTGAGCCATTGCACCACAGTGCAGTTGCTTGCCCGCATACTATAAGAAGAAATTAGGTAGCCCAATGCTGCCATTTCTCCAAGGAAGTTTCAGTGTGCCCAGTTTTACCCAGCTCTGTCCACCTGCACACACCAGTGTCCCCAGCATCTTATCCAACTGCACAAATGTGGAAGGTATGATCTATCAGATTACATTCTGTAGCACCTATAAGCAGCGTGGCAAAAATACAACTTTAGCTTTAGATCCATCCCATTGTGGAGGGAGGGAGCATTTTCCAGAAATCAACAGACCAAGTCAGTCTCCCAGGATCCTACCCTCATTGAGGTCATAATGGGCAACTGGGCATTGATTCTCTCCACTGACCTACATTGAAGCAGAGGAGTTTTTAGGAGGGAGACACTTAAAATTAATCCATTTTTGGCTTCTCAAATCGGGAGTCTCCTGCCTGAATTGTATCTTGTGGCATGTATGAGTCTCTGTAGAGCAAGTCTCTTCAGTGCAGTATTAGGATGACCAGACATCCTGGATTAGCCTGGAAAGTCCTGGTTTTTCAAGGACTATCTCAGCATCACACTTTTTGCAAAAATAAGTACATGTCCCTGTTTTGAGAGTGGGCCAGGTGAGCACACTCATTGCTGTGAAGGGTGACATTCACACCGGCCCTCTCTTTGCACCAGGGCTGCCTGGTCTCATTCACACAGCACAACAGCACAAAAGGATTATGATTTAATGAGGGCTGAATGAGCCTTCTCAGGTGGTGCTTGTGTGCTTATTTATACACAAACCTCTATTGGATGCAAAAAAATAAAATTATATATATATATATATATATATATGTATATATATATATATATATATATATATATATATATATATATATATATATATATATATATATATATATATATAAATATATAGGAGGAGCCAAGTCAACAATTAAAATACATGCACGTGAGAGAATGGTTTCACGGAGAACATTTGAAAAAGGCTTGGTAGCTGAAAGGCGTCATGCTGAGTGGAACTAATCCATCTTAGGGAGCGAAATAAATGCAATTTTCAAGACCGAGGAGTGCTCCGTTTGTGCCTGGTGGAGGGACTTTGTTGTTGGTTCATCTATTCGTGCAGACCACATGCACGCCGGAAGCACCCGTCATTTAAGAGTTCGCAGGCTCGGTTGCCAATTGTTGGAATATATATATATATATATATAGAGAGAGAGAGAGAGAGAGAGAGAGAGAGAGAGAGAGAGAGAGATAGAGAGATTGCTGGTGGTCAGTGCATGTCAATGTCTGTGTACTGGTTTTTGTGCTGAAAATCTGGTCACTCCTTGCAGCATGCTGGACAAATGTGCACAGGCTCCTGGTCTGAAACAAATCTATTCTCTATACCTTCGGCATTGTATCTCCTACTCTCCTTCAGATTGCATCAGTTGCTTGAGTATTCTCTCCTCAAAGCCATGGAAACAAAGAACCTTAATAGAAAGATGAAGGGTAGGAGGTTGTCCTCTGTGGGCAGTGTCAATCCCCTTGCAATTGTTAATCTTGCAAAAAGACTTGTATGCAAATAGATATGAGTAACCTGAGTAATGGGTGGAATTATAGCATTTGTAAAGCATAGGCCATCCACCCATGTCATAATTAGCATTGTAAAACATGTACTCTTAATGTTTGTGAAACACCTCAAACACACAAGAATGATAAACACAAGGGTCATGTTTTTTCTAAGCCTCCAGCCTGGTCTTGCACAGACTGGGTTAACAAGGGACTATGGGCCTGATTACGACCTTGACAGAGGGAATTACTCCATCACAAACGTGGGGGATATTACAAGTTCCATTATATCCTATGGAACTTGTAATACGGTGGATGGAATATCCGTCATATTTGTGACGGAGACATTTTCTCCCTCAAGGTCCTAATCAGGCCCTAAGTGTTTGAGAATACAAAGTAGAGAGATCAATGGAAAATTAAAGTGAACCAAGGATGTGTTCTCTAGGAATGCTAATTTGCATTTCGGGAGATTCAGATATTTCAGGGACCCCACAAACTGCTTCCAAAAAGCATAAAGACGTAGGAAACTTCATGGGCAAATGAAAAAATGCAAGGATGGCACAGATCAGAGGCTTTCACCCTTACAGCCTGTATGTAATGAAAACACAATATTTACCATTATAGTAAGGTAACCCTGTTTAAAGTAAACTGACCGGTTGGCAAATTTGGTAAGGAAAAGGTTAGCATTTTTTCTACAGATTGTTAGGCAAAAATGTATTGAATAAGAAACCCAATTTTTGGAATTCATACAGATGGGTCCTGTTTTGACCATGCACCACATCACTTCCCCAATAAATTCCGAAATGGACAATGTTTTTCTTTGGAACTGTTAAGGTCTCCTGGAATAGCCTCAGAGATTTAATATGTAATCATATTTATTAAGTCAAGATTTTGGATTGAACGCTTTTGGAGTTTCTCGAGGTTTCTTGTCTCGGACAAATAAAAATTGAGTTTGGTTGTAATGTCTCCTGCTTATCTCCAAACCACAACTGTGGATCACTTACTAGTCTTCTTGTCTGGGCTTTGGTGCAGCGGTGAGTGATGTGGAGCAGGTTCATCTGGAGATCTCTGAGCTGTGTCTGCAAGGACCTGAATACTGGTGCCAGAGTGAACAGACAGCCTCACTATGCATGAAAGAAGATTACTGCATGGAACTATTAAGGAATGCCCCTGCCGAGGTAAGTCTTTAGAAAAATGATTATCTCCCAGAAATTATACTTGTTTTGTCTTAAAAAGGACGCAGAGAAATGGAACAGGGATCTTTTCTGATATTTAGGTTTGGCCTGGAGAGGGCTTGAGCTATAGGTCAGATTTTGTAAAATAATACAAAATAATTATACACAGCAGTGATCCTCTCATATGATGACTTACTGTAGAGCACTGTAGGAAAACAGGCACACAGTGGCCTATGCTTCGGGCAGCTGGAATCTGGCACTGGCAAAGGTAACCTCATCCAGCTTAGGCAGCACCATCATAACAATTTTTTTTGTTAAATTTTTTATTGGTTTTATATTTCAAATATGCGATACAAGCTGTTCAATTATCAGCAACAGGATCACCTAGAACATTTATCAGCGTTAGAACCATTTAACAACCCCAAAACCCCACACATTAGACACATCTCGGAACACTACCAATCCTTCAGTATCATTACTTGCTGCGATTGCTGGAAGCTTAGCGTGTGTTAAATATCTGCGGGGGTACTCGCGCGTGACCAGTGTGGACCCTTTGCTGCTGAGCCTGTATCGTGTGTCACCTGGTAGTGGCCCCGCCTAGGTTGGTGATAGCGGATGGCGACGGAGGTGGAATTTTACCCTGTGTGTTATAGATATTCTTGCGCTGGTGATCTAGTGGGTTATGAATACAGGAGGGAGAGGGGGTGGTCGGGACCTTGCTATGGTAATGGGCCGCCCTTCGGGTTATGCTTCTGTGGTGAGGTGTGCGGAGGGATTTATATCGCGCTTGTTCCATCTATGCGTTCCCTGGATCAAGGGGGCTTATCATCGTTTTTGGCCTCGAGTTTGGTTACCAACGATTCCCAGGCGGTGCTCCCTGTGTGATGTTGCCCCTCTTGCACCAGCTTCTTTAATACCTAGTATTCCGTGCAAGCCCAGCGTAGTGTTAAGGTGTACCAAGATTTCCGATCGGGAGCATTGGGGGCTTTCCAATGCATCGCTATCAATCTTTTATACATTAAACAGGCTAGATCTACAAATTTGTGCAGGTGTCTTTGTTTTTTAGGTCTTAACCTCAGCCCCAGTAAGCAGGACATGGGGTCTACTGTCAATGCAAGCCCCGTTATTTCAGAGATCCCCTGTACCACCTCCGTCCAGGCTTTTTGTATGTAAGGGCACTCCCAGACCATGTGGTGGAAGTGTGCTGACGGCGCTTTACATCTAGGGCATGTCGGCTCACAGTCGGGGAACATTCGCTTTATCCTGGCAGGGGACAAATCTGTTTGATGTGTGAAGTTAAACTGGGTGTACCTGAATCTGGGATTCCTCTCTCTGAGGAAGTCCTTTGTTCTGCCTTCCTGGGCCAAGCCTGGCTGGACCCCAGGAGGGCAGAAACCTGTCTGAGGGGTTGGCAGCAGCAGCAGCTGCAGTGAAACCCTGGGAAAGGTAATTTGGCAGTACCCGGGTCTGTGCTAA
Organism: Pleurodeles waltl; assembly: GCF_031143425.1. NCBI lineage: Eukaryota > Metazoa > Chordata > Amphibia > Caudata > Salamandridae > Pleurodeles > Pleurodeles waltl. The sequence continues at coordinate 710,300,392 of NC_090450.1, read as the reverse complement.
AGACTCAGGGGATCATGGAATTGTCTCCCCAATGCCAGAATGGCATTGGGGTGACAATTCCATGATCTAAGACATGTTACATGGCCATGTTCGGAGTTACCATTGTGAAGCTATACATAGGTAGTGACCTATGTATAGTGCACGCGTGTAATGGTGTCTCCGCACTCACAAAGTCCGGGGAATTTGCCCTGAATGATGTGGGGGCACCTTGGCTAGTGCCAGGGTGCCCACACACTAAGTAACTTAGCACCCAACCTTTACCAGGTAAAGGTTAGACATATAGGTGACTTATAAGTTACTTAAGTGCAGTGGTTATGGCTGTGAAATAACGTGGACGTTATTTCACTCAGGCTGCAGTGGCAGGCCTGTGTAAGAATTGTCAGAGCTCCCTATGGGTGGCAAAAGAAATGCTGCAGCCCATAGGGATCTCCTGGAACCCCAATACCCTGGGTACCTCAGTACCATATACTAGGGAATTATAAGGGTGTTCCAGTATCCCAATGTGAATTGGTGAAATTGGTCACTAGCCTGTTAGTGACAATTTGTACAGAGAGAGCATAACCACTGAGGTTCTGGTTAGCAGAGCCTCAGTGAGACAGGCATCACACAGGGAACACATACATATAGGTCACAAACTTATGAGCACTGGGGTCCTGACTAGCAGGGTCCCTGTGACACATAACAAACATAGTGAAAACATAGGGTTTTCACTATGAGCACTGGGCCCTGGCTAGCAGGATCCCAGTGAGACAGTGAAAACACCCTGACATACACTCACAAACAGGCCAAAAGTGGGGGTAACAAGGCTAGAAAGAGGCTACTTTCTCACACAACCCCCCCTCCCGCCCCCCAAACGAAGGACAATAAGGCTAACCTTGGCCAGTTGGACTTTATTGTCTACATGGTGATAAGTAGAGAGTAGCTCTGCAATAGACTGGTTACTCCCTTTATCATCCACTATATGGTTAGTTCTCTGTGGGGATGTAAACCACCCTGTTTGAAGTTTTGTTTAGCTAAGCAACAATGTGAAGATATATTTTCAGATTTTCTATCAGTAAGTTTTAGTTTAGAGCAGTGGGAATTGTCCACTGAACCTATTTGTAGTGATGAGAATGCCAGACAGGGATGCTGTCTCAGTAAAGCCATAGCTGGGTAAAAACTTTGTCCATATGGCTGGAAGAGAGAACAGGGATGCTGTTTCTCTTGATTAGGAGCAGGGCATGGATGTTGTCCTATGAGCTCCACACTAGGGCAGGGATGCTGTCCTAAGTGTTGTGAGGCAGTGCAGAGTTTCTGCACTAAAGTTTCTCTGGGAGGGTTGGAGGGATTCTCCATGTTAACTAAAATGGTGCTTTTTTCTCACCAATATGAGTTATCCCACAGAGAGGTACTTCTACCTCAGGGAGTACAGCTATGCCAGCTGATGATTCCCTTGGAACAGGTGCCACCCCAGGAGAGGTTTCTCCCACCACAGGAATGGTATCCTGAATGGCAGGGTGGTTAGGGGATACTGTGATACCCTTTTTACCTGTTGTTGGAGAGGGATCCTGAGTTTTCAGGTCTTCTCTCCTTTGCTTTTTCATTTCATTAGAAATGAGAGGGAACAATTCCTCAGGGATACCCAGCATGGCTGCATGGGTATAAAACTCTACATCAGCTCAACCTGAAGCCTCTAGGTCATTACCTAAGAGACAATCTACAGGTAAGCTAGGTGATACTACCACCTGCTTAGGGCCAGTAACTCCACCCCAACTAAGCTGAACTATAGCTAAGGGAAGATACTTAGTGGAGTTATGGGCATCAATAATCTTATACTGTTGTCCAATGATGTGTTGTTCAGGAGCCACTAGGTTTTCAGTCACCAAAGTGATACTGGCACCTGTGTCCCTGTAGGCCTGGGCCTCAACACCATTTATTGAAACTGTCTGCCTGTACTTATCCATTGTAAGGGGACAAGCAGCCAGTGTGGCAAGGCCAATGCCACTAGGTGTGACAGAAACTGTATTGGGACTGACTACCCCAGTTTCTATGATGGACCCATAAGTGAACTCAACTACACCCTTAGTTTGACTGTTGCCAGCAGTCCCACCACTAGTACCACTACTGCTAGGGGCACTAGAGCTTGATGTATTAGTGGTGGTAGGCTCAGGGGGTTTACCTGGACAGGACTTATCCCCTGGCCTATGGCCTCTGTTTTTACACACAAAGCACCAAGGCTTTTTAATGTGTATAGGTTGTGAAGAAGAGGAAGAATTTGTTTTATCCCCACCCCCTGAAGAGTGTTTAGGACTTGAAGAAGGATCTTTGGTTTTACCCTTATCCCCATGCTTATCCTGAGATTTCTCACCATCTTTCTTCTTGCCATGCTTGTCACCACCTGTATGAACTTTTCTGTTCACTCTTGTTCTGACCCATTTGTCTGCCTTCTTTCCCAATTCTTGGGGAGAGGTCAGATCTGAGTCCACTAGATATTGGTGTAATAAATCAGACACACAGTTATTAAGAATATGCTCTCTCAGGATTAAGTTATACAGGCTTTCATAGTCAGAAACTTTACTGCCATGTAACCACCCCTCCAAGGTCTTCACTGAATGGTCAACAAAGTCTACCCAGTCTTGTGAAGACTCCTTTTTGGTTTCTCTGAACGTGATCCTGTACTGTTCAGTGGTTAAGCCATAACTATCTAGGAGTGCATTCTTTAAAACTGTAAAATTATTGGCATCACTTTCCTTCACAGTAAGGAGCCTAACCTTACCCTTTCCACTGAAAGATAGCCATGGGATAGCAGCCTACTGCCTCTGAGGGACCCCCTGTACAACACAGGCCCTCTCAAGTGCAGCAAACCACTTGTTAATGTCACCCCCCTCCTTGTAAGGGGGAACTATCTTGTGCAGATTCCTAGAATCATGCTCTTTTACAGGATTACTATCTGTAATACTGCTGCTGCCACCATGGGGTCCAAACCCCAACCTCTGTCTTTCTTTTTCTAAGTCTAATGCTTCCCTGTCTAGATCCAGCTGTTGCTTTTTAAGCTTCAGCCTGGACTCTTCCACTCTCAATCTATTGAGCTCCCTTTCTAACACTCTGTCATCAGGGTGGGTGGGTTGGGCATGCTTAGACACAGAAGAATGGTGTGAATGAACAGAGGGAGACCTGTCCCTAACAGATGGCACTCTAACAACCTGGCCTAAAGGAATGACATCCCTACTGTGATTAGAGCTCACATTACTACCAGCCATGCTAGGTGGCCTGCTAAGGGGCAGGTTGGGAAGGTTCCCATCTAACACTCTTGCTGGGGCTACCCCAGAATCAGAGTGTGAACCATCTGCTAATCTCTCACCTGATGTGCCAGCTAAGGTCTTATCATTTTCAATGAGCATATTAACCAACAATTCACTAGAGGGATTCTTCCATACCCTTAAACCTCTATCAATGCAGAGACTCCTTACACCTTTCCAGTTAAGGTGGTCATAAGCTGTGCTGGCCAGATCCAGAGTTTGACCTTTTCCAGACATGATAGAAAAAGGTTTAAGGGACAGAGAAATAAAGAAAAAGTTTCAGTACTTTTTAAGGAACAGAAAAAAAAACTTTTTCAACTTTTAAGAAACTTTTAGAAAGTTTTTAGATGTACTTTTCAGCACTTAGCAAAAGAGTAAGAGAAGAAAAGCAAAACTTTTTGGTTCGGTATACATACACTGAACTTGTTTTGTATATTTTTCTCTTATGAAAAGTACAAAATGACAAAGTGGTAAGTAGTTACAAGTACTTATCCCACCGCTGCACAACCAATGTAGGAGGCTGGCCTGGTTTGTAGTGGTACCAAGGGGTACTTACACTCTGCACCAGGTCCAGTTATCCCTTATTAGTGTAGAAGAGGTGTCTAGCAGCTTAGGCTGATAGAAAAGGTAGCTTAGCAGAGCACCTTAGGCTGAACTAGGAGACGTGTGAAGCTCCTACTATACCACTGGTGTCATATGCACAATATCATAAGAAAACACAATACACAGATATACTAAAAATAAAGGTACTTTATTTTTATGACAATATGCCAAAAGTATCTCAGTGAGTACCCTCAGTATGACTATAGCAAATATACACAAGATATATGTACACAATACCAAAATTATTCAGTAATAGCAATAGAAAGCAATGCAAGCAATGTACAGCCACAATAGATTGCAATGGGAGCACATAGGTATTGGGGCAACACAAACCCTATACTCTAGAAGTGGAATGCGAACCACGAATGGACCCCAAACCTATGTGAGCTTGTAGAGGGTCGCTGGGACTGTAAGAAAACAGTGAGGGTTAGAAAAATAGCCTACCCCAAGACCCTGAAAAGTAGGTGTAAAGTGCACCTAAGTTCCCCAGAGAGCACAGAAGTCGTGATAGGGGAATTCTGAAAGGAAGACCAACACCAGCAATGCAACAACAATGGATTTCCAGACGAGAGTACCTGTGGAACAAGGGGACCAAGTCCAAGAGTCACACTCAAGTCGGGAGTGGGCAGATGCCCAAGAAATGCCAGCTGAGGTTGCAAAGAAGCTGCCACATGATGGTAGAAGCTGTGGATTCTGCAAGAACGAAGAGGACTAGGAACTTCCCCTTTGGAGGATGGATGTCCCACGTCATGAAGAAGCTTGCAGAGGTGTTCCCACGCAGAAAGACCGCAAACAAGCTTTGCTAGCTGCAAGGGTCGCGGTTAGGGTTTTTGGATGCTGCTGTGGCCCAGGAGGGACCAGGATGTCGCCAATTGCGTGAGGAGACAGAGGGGGCGACCAGCAAGACAAGGAGCCCACTCAGAAGCAAGCAGCACCCGCAGAAGTGCCGGAACAGGCACTACGAAGAAGAGTGAACCGGAGCTCGCCCGAAGTCACAAAAAAAGGTCCCACGACGCCGGAGGACAACTCAGGAGGTCGTGCACTGCAGGTTAGAGTGTCGGGGACCCATGCTTGGCTGTGCACAAAGGAAATCCTGGAAGAGTGCACAGGAGCCGGAGCAGCTGCAAATTACGTGGTACCCAGCAATGCAGTCTAGCGTGGGGAGGCAAGGACTTACCTCCACCAAACTTGGACTGAAGAGTCACTGGACTGTGGGAGTCACTTGGACAGAGTTGCTGAGTTCCAGGGACCACGCTCGTTGTGCTGAGAGGGGACCCAGAGGACCGGTGATGCAGTCTTTTGGTGCCTGCGGTTGCAGGGGGAAGATTCCGTCGACCCACGGGAGATTTCTTCAGAGCTTCTAGTGCAGAGAGGAGGCAGACTACCCCCACAGCATGCACCACCAGGAAAACAGTCGAGAAGGCGGCCGGATCAGCGATACAAGGTTGCAGTAGTCGTCTTTGCTACTTTGTTGCGGTTTTGTAGGTGTCCAGAGCAGTCAGCAGTCGATTCCTTGGCAGAAGGTGAAGAGAGAGATGCAGGGAAACTCTGATGAGCTCTTGCATTCGTTATCTAAAGAATTCCCCAAAGCAGAGACCCTAAATAGCCAGAAAAGGAGGTTTGGCTACTTAGGAAGGAGGATAGGCTAGCAACACAGGTAAGAGCCTATCAGAAGGAGTCTCTGACATCACCTGCTGGCACTGGCCACTCAGAGCAGTCCAGTGTGCCAGCAGCACCTCTGTTTCCAAGATGGCAGAGGTCTGGAGCACACTGGAGGAGCTCTGGGCACCTCCCAGGGGAGGTGCAGGTCAGGGGAGTGGTCACTCCCCTTTCCTTTGTCCAGTTTCGCGCCAGAGCAGGGCTGGGGGATCCCTGAACCGGTGTAGACTGGCTTATGCAGAGATGGGCACCATCTGTGCCCATCAAAGCATTTCCAGTGGCTGGGGGAGGCTACTCCTCCCCAGCCCTGACACCTTTTTCCAAAGGGAAAGGGTGTAACACCCTCTCTCTGAGGAAGTCCTTTGTTCTGCCTTCCTGGGCCAAGCCTGGCTGGACCCCAGGAGGGCAGAAACCTGTCTGAGTGGTTGGCAGCAGCAGCAGCAGCAGTGAAACCACGGGAAAGGTAGTTTGGCAGTACCCGGGTCTGTGCTAGAGACTCGGGGGATCATGGGTGACAATTCCCTGATCTTAGACATGTTACATGGCCATGTTCGGAGTTACCATTGTGACGCTATACATTGGTAGTGACCTATGTATAGTGCACGCGTGTAATGGTGTCCCCGCACTCACAAAGTCCGGGGAATTTGCCCTGAACGATGTGGGGGCACCTTGGCTAGTGCCAGGGTGCCCACATACGAAGTAACTTAGCACCCAACCTTTACCAGGTAAAGGTTAGACATATAGGTGACTTATAAGTTACTTAAGTGCAGTGGTTATGGCTGTGAAATAACGTGGACGTTATTTCACTCAGGCTGCAGTGGCAGGCCTGTGTAAGAATTGTCAGAGCTCCCTATGGGTGGCAAAAGAAATGCTGCAGCCCATAGGGATCTCCTGGAACCCCAATACCCTGGGTACCTCAGTACCATATACTAGGGAATTATAAGGGTGTTCCAGTATGCCAATGTGAATTGGTGAAATTGGTCACTAGCCTGTTAGTGACAATTTGTACAGAGAGAGCATAACCACTGAGGTTCTGGTTAGCAGAGCCTCGGTGAGACAGTTAGGCATCACACAGGGAACACATACATATAGGTCACAAACTTATGAGCACTGGGGTCATGACTAGCAGGGTCCCAGTGACACATAACAAACATACTGAAAACATAGGGTTTTCACTAAGAGCACTGGGCCCTGGCTAGCAGGATCCAGTGAGACAGTGAAAACACCCTGACATACACTCACAAACAGGCCAAAAGTGGGGGTAACAAGGCTAGAAAGAGGCTACTTTCTCACACATGGGAGCTTCGATTATTTCCCTGTCGGTTTGTGATAACTGCGGCAGGAGAGAGCCAGCGAGAAAAGCCTCAAGTTGTGGAGCAGTGCATGAGGTGCGTTTGGTATATAAGTTTGAGTAATATTCTCTAAACGTCCTGTTTATCTCAGCTTGTGTAGTAGCCATAGCGTGTGCACCCACGCGTATGGCCCCTATTGGGGATTGCTGTCTGTCCTCTCGGGGCAGCCACGCCAGCATTCTGCTCGATCTATCCCCTTCTGTTTGCAGCCTTATTAGATGATAGTTATAATCGTGACAGCGGAGTTTGCTGTCAGTGTCGTTGTATTTTAAGCGCCTTTCTTTTAGAACAGTGTGAGGGATTTCCCCTAGCGCTGCTGCTATTTCTGCTGCTCTGAGCTCCTTTTCTAATTTGCCAATTTCCGCCTGTAAGGTGCGTCTTACTCCCCAAGTGGAGAAGATGCATACTCTACGGACCACTACTTTGTGGGCATCCCACTCTATCGCACGTGTTGTTGCGGTCATGGCATTTGTCTCCCAGTACTGGCTTATAGTGGATTTCAATGCTTCGGCGAATGCCTGATCTTGTAGTGCTTCCACTTGGAACCGCCAAGTGGGAACCGCCTGACGCGACCTACCCCAATTCAGTATTACTCTCAGTGGTGCATGATCCGACAGTTTCTTCGCTAGGTATTCTGACTCGCTGACCAGTGCTCCTATATCCCGGGTGCCCCATATTATATCTATTCTAGTGTGGGTATTGTGTGGTGCTGAGTAGAATGAGTATTCCCTCTGTTGTGGGTGTCCTAAGCGCCATATGTCGTGCATCCTCATATCACGTGCCCAATCCTGCAGGGGGCCTTGGGTTTTCCTATTTGCTATCGAACTCACTTGAGCATGGGATCTGTCCAATGTTGCGGTTGGTGTGCTATTGAAGTCTCCGCCCCAGAGGGCCGGGGCCATTGGGTTGGACAATAATGTTGGTGTGAGGGTGCCCAGGAAACCTGCAATCCCACTATTTGGAGCGTATATACCGACTACAGCTATTTGTCTCCCGTCCAGACTGCCTTCCACTACCACGTATCTACCTCCTTGGTCTATTTTATTTGCCGATAAGAGGAATGGAACTCCCGCCGCTATACAGACCAGCACCCCCCTCGCGAAGGCGGAGTATGCGGTGCCTATCAGTTGGCCTCCCCATTTCGCAAGCAGCTCTCGTCCACTTCTAGCATGTGCGTCTCTTGTAAGATGGCAATATGCACTCCTAGTCGCCTAAGGCGTGCGTGGACTCTGGTCCGCTTGCTCGACGCACCCAGGCCCCTTACATTCCATGTTACTATGACATACTGGGTTTTGTTATTTCTCCTGTGAGGCGCCATGAGGGGTTTTGGGGATAATCCTCTGTGCTTGAGTTCTGAGCCTTGAGATTGGCCCTCCTGGTCACTACCCCTCTGACAATGCTATTTGTTAAAAGTAGCGGGTGCAGCTGTTTTCTTTGTGTTTTGAGTGATTCCGGCGCGTGCATTTTTGCTAAACTACTAACCCCACCCACCCCAAATGGATCTCCAACACTACTTACAACTTGTGTGAGACTACTAAACCCGTAAACGTGTGAAATAACCCATATCCGATTGGATTTCCATGATGGAGTTATCATATCTACCAGATGTGGCTCTTATAAGGGGCTCACATCTTTCCGCAGACTTAGGGGGTCATTCTGACCTTGGCGGTCCATGACCGCCATGGCGGAGTGCGGCGGAAGCACCGCCAACAGGCTGGCGGTGCTTCCTGGGCGATTCTGACCGCGGCGGTAAAGCCGCGGTCGGAAAAGGAGAGCCGGTGGTTTCCCGCCGGTTTCCCACTGGCCCAGGGAACCCGCCATGGCGGCGCTGCTTGCAGCACCGCCATGGGGATTCCGACCCCCTTACCGCCAGCCTGTTTCTGGCGGTGTCCACCGCCGGAACCAGGATGGCGGGAACGGGTGCCGTGGGGCCCCTGGGGGCCCCTGCACTGCCCATGCCACTGGCATGGCAGTGTAGGGGCCCCCTAACAGGGCCCCACAAAGATTTTCACTGTCTGCTTAGCAGACAGTGAAAATCGCGACGGGTGCCACTGCACCCGTCGCACCCCTTCAACTCCGCCGGCTCCATTCCGAGCCGGCTTCATCGTTGAAGGGGCTGTCCCGCTGGGCCGGCCGGCGGTCTTCTGGCGGTCGCCCGCCGGCCCAGCGGGAAAGCCGGAATGACCGCCGCGGTCTTTTGACCGCGGTGCGGTCTTTCGGGGGGAACCGCTTGGCGGGCGGCGACCGCTGACCGCCGCGGTCAGAATGACCGACTTAGTCTGCTGATACCATTGGGCGCCCCCCGGGATGTGAGACTATTCCGCCCGGCGCCACCCGCAGCGCACCCCAGTGCGCCCCGTATCGGATAGCTATACATTTATACCAAAGATACACGTTGCTGGAGGCGCATCCCCCCGGGCCCCGGCGGCGCTCCAGAGTCCCTAGTGGCTTTTCGAGTTCAGGCAACATTAGAGCCGGCGGGCCAACGGAGTAGATGTGTGCAATTAAAGTTCATCTGCGGACCTGGGGGGTGACCCTCGGCCCGCCCAGTTCTCCTGGTATTGTAGATGGGGAGCTGGCCGTGTCAGAGTCCGTGCCCATCTCAGGGGGCTTCCTAGCAGTCGCGAAGTTGCTTTGCATGTGTAAGGGCGTCTCTTTCAGCACTCTTGCTCTTTCTTCTGCTACTTGCAGGTCGTTGGGTCGGCCCCTAGTGGGCCTCCTGGACCGCTTCCTTGAGGCACAGGTTTGCCATTCCTCATCCCCTTCCGCGTCTTCCCGCGGGCGAGCAAGGCCCTTGGCGTGCAGCCATGTCCAAGCATCCTCAGTAGTGGTGAATATGTGGGTGCGGTCCTCCGCTACCACCCTTAGTTTCGCGGGAAAAAGCAAGGCTTACTTTATGTTGTGTTCACGCAGGCGCTGTTTAATTTTAACATAGGAGTTGCGTTGACTTTGCACCTCCTATGTGAAGTCCGGGTATGCGTTAATAGTCGAATCCTCGTACTTAAATGGGCCTTTGTTGCGGAATTGTTGTAATATTGTGTCCCGGTCCCTGTAGTTTAGGAATCTAGCGATCAGTGGTCTAGGCGGCTGGCCCGGGGCCGGGGGTCTGCCCGGGATTCTGTACGCCCGTTCCACGGAGAAAAACTTGGATGGAGCTCCGTTTAACACCTCCTTGATAAGCCATTGCTCCAGGGGAATTTCCGATTCTGATTGCAGCATAATTTCTGGAAATCCCAGGAATCGTACGTTGTTGCGGCGCACCCTGCTCTCCATTTCTTCCGATCTCCTCCAGAGCACTTTCAATTCTGCTTCTATGCGCTGAATCTGTTTTTGGTTGCCTTGAGCCACTCGGGTTAAGTCGGAAAGTTCTTCTTCGGCCGTTTTCACTCTTTCGGCTAAATTTCGGTGGTCCACGTGCAGGAGATTCAGGTCTTGTGAAACTGCATCTATTCTGTTTTCCAGAGAGGATTTAGTGTCCATATTCGCCTGTAATACTTTCTCAAACTGGGCAGAATGCGACATGAGAGTGTTTTCCAATGACTGTAGGGACGGGTTGGTCTGCTGGTCGTTGGGTGTTGTTCCAAGAGTGTTGCGTCCAGATTCTTAGATGACTTGGCCCTGCAGGCCATTGTGGCTGTCTGGGAATTGTGCCTTGTGAGCAGTTATTTCGCACAGTTTGGTGCTATTGACTCGGCGGGCTAGCCTTTTGCCTATTGCCCTCAATATGGCCTTTAACTCTTGGGGTGTGGAATTGGCTAGTAGAGCTAAGAAGGAGCTTATTCTTTGCTTTGAATGACCAGTGCGTGTGGCTGTGTGCTCCCTGGGTGGTGCGGCGCCCGCCGAGTCCTCCGCCGGCCTCAACGTTAAATCACCCCGGGGCTATTTGTAGTACCCCTAGCGGGGATGCGTCCAGTATGTGCTGGAGTAGGGTGCCCGTACCCCCAGGGATAGCGGCGGAGTCCGGCGGTAGCAGCGCTCCCAGAGGACAGAGGGGGCGCGGCTGGAGGCAGAAGAGGGAAGCACAACAGGGCGAGTTCAAGAAGGGGGAGCGGGTGTCTGGCCCCACTGCCGGGTTCCACGTCAGCTCCCGTGATCGCTGGTATAGATCCACGGGAGCACAGGACAGCTAGTTTCTTGCTTCTCACGGACAGTCGGTGGGGCCCAGGTGTGGCTCCTACGTTCTCGATCCGGGCCAACCACCGCTACGGAGCGGCCTGTCAGGGCGAGATCAGTGGGGCCCCAGTGGCGCACTCTGGTCCTGAACCACCTCCTGAGCTTGAGCGCTGCGTTCCGCCATTTTAAGGGCGCAGGTCGACAGTAAAAGAAGTGAAGCGAGGGGGGGCGGGGGTTTGGTGGCGTCCCCTCCGCGTATTTCAAGCTTCCCCCAGCAGGTCCCCCCCTCACCTCGGTGCGCTGTCGTGCATCACTTTTCCCGGCCCCATCTCAGGCCGCAAGCCGCAGTGCACATAAATCGCGGGCTCGATGTGTCCGTGCAGCCCAGTGAAGCGGCTCTTTCCTTCACCGCTGCAGCTCAGTTCAGTGCGGCGCTGCAGAGATGTGGCCCAGTCCTGGGCCCCCGTCTCAGCCTAGCGCTGGCTTCTCGTCAGGTTGCGGGTGCGCCGATCGCCGATCCCGGATCCCGGCCCCCGCCGGTCAAGCTCCGGTCGGCGGAGCAAGGATAGGCAGTCGCGGCCACGGCCCCCCAGCCCCCCCAGCTATGAGGAAAGCCTGGCGGGCGCGGGCGACGCCGGGCGGAGGCGCGGCAGATCCGCTGATGTGGCTCTTCACGCCAGTAGCCACGTTTAGGTCGGGGTCTGCGTCTCACGACCCACAGCCTCGCGGCCATATTTCAGCGCCGCATCCACGTTTAAGGCAGCGACCGGCCCCCGTTAGGTGCTCTGTGCCGCCCCGGGCAGACCACCACTCCCGATGTGACAGTGGGGTTCTGGGGGGCGCCCTACAGGATAGTTTTGGCGAGCCCTGGACGGAGCGCTCGCTTCAGGCGTCCATCCTGCCCGCCATTTTGGCTCATCCCCCACCATCATAACCATAATTGCAACAAACTCTTCTTTGCAGCAGTCCAGGAACTGGCAGCAGAAAACCACACTAAACCCTGACAATTAAAACACACATTTGCACACAATCAGCACATTAACCACATCCACACAACTCAATGAGACAGAGTCCTCTGGAACTTGGATAATAATATTCTTAAAATCCAATAGTGATGAAAATGTTGTGGATGGAACTTTGTCGTGAGCTCCACTTCTCAGTGAAAGGTGGGGAGGGGCGGAGGTACTCAGGTGGAGCTCCTAAGCCACAAGAGGAATAATACATAGCATATGCTCTTCACGGAAACTGAGCATAGATAGGTGTATTTTTTGCCTCACCACTTCAAGTTACTCTCATATAGATACGAAATGTTAGGAGTGAAACAGCCCTGAGAATAACTCTCATCTACATGGGGAATATTGTATATCGATATGGATTACTATTCTGGCCCCCGGAGACAATAGAAACACACAGTTGGAGAGAATTCACAATACAAGGTAATTTATAATGCACTATTCAAACAAAACTGTTATGTATCAGAATGACAGTAATTATTACGATAATTTCAGCAGTCATAATACGACATAGGATGAATATGAGAAATACTTCAAACATTGAGCATTCATGCTATCTTCATTAGATTAGTCTAGTCCCCTACCTAATATTTACATATATATTATCAGGCTTATGGTTATTCCACTGGCTGAATGATTATTAGAATCCCATTACTATTTATTAAGTCCTGAAAGTATCCCTGCGTACCTCAGAAAGCCATTGAGTCTGCAGCTGGACAGCAGTATTTCGGCATCAGCTATTAAAATAATGCCTGAAAATAAAATGGTGATCTTGCACACAGTTAACATTACCATTCATAAACACATTTTCTAGACTTCTAGCCTGACGCACAGACAGTAAGGAGTCACTGCTCTCATGTTAGCATACAATCAAGCTTGACTTTTATGTAACGTAACTATTGCCAGGAACGCCCTTCCACACATGAGAAATCAATGTAACATTAAATAGCATTTTAGCAAGTGCTACAGAGCAGCATTCCACTTTGCTGCACATTTCCAGCACCATGGTCCTACTCAGGAGCATAACCAACTTCTACTCATGACTGTTTCACCTGATGTCTTAGACTAAGGGCCTGATTTAGATCTTGGCGGAGAGGAACTCTGTCACAAACATGCTGGATATCCCGTCTGCTGTATTATGATCTCATTATATCCTATGGAGATCGTAATACGGTAGACGAGATATCCATCACATTTGAGACAAAGTATTCAATCTGCTGAGATCTAAATCAGGTCCTAAGCTTTCTCTTCGTTACTTCCAAAATGTCAGGCAGCCTAACTGCAGAACAATCAATAGCCATATGAGTTTCAATGTAACCTGAGCCGTGTCATTTTCTGTTAAATTCAACATTGTTGAATACAAAAAAGAAACAACTTCTTATTAAACCCGCTCAAGTCCGTACCCATTTAACTCTTGGGTTGTGCAATCACTTGCAAAACAAGTGGCTGAGTGACACACTGCAAGGCCCCTGTTTAGATGTAACTGGTACCCACTGTCATAAACTCACTTTATTATTATTGTTTTATAGAAGAACAATTTAGAAACATCTTAATATTACAGAAAAACAACTTATTAGACCAGTTACTCAGATGTTCTTCTTTGTAGTGTCCACAATATGACCCAACAGGTTATTAATTTAGAGAGCAAGCCTAATTTTGTCTTCTTCATTCTAGCTCTGCCCCTCTTGTCCACCTGCCAGCTTCTAACAAGTTCTTAGTCATTATCCTGAGGACTGAGACTGGTTGATTTTAGATTTTATGACTGTCGTTCTCCTAGCAAGTGGAAGGATTTCTCCCACATTTAGGGACATATTTATACTTTTTGATGCAAAACTGCACTAACGCAGTTTTGCATCAGAAAGTTTAGCACCGGCTTGCACCATTCCTGAACACCAGCGGGTGCAATATTTATGGAATGGCGCAACTCGGTGCAAAGGGTGGGCTAGCGTAAAAAATGACGTTAGCTGGGTGGGGGTGGCAGTATGGGAGAAGGGGGTTTTGCATAAAAAAATGATGTTAGGCTGGTTAGAAGAAAAGAAAATGCCTCTAACCAGCCTAGTGTCATTTTCTGACAAAACACCATCCATACCACATGACTCCTGTCTTAGAAAAGACAGGAGTCATGCCCACCATCCCAATGGCTTGCGCAGGGGGCCCCAAGTTGGGCCCCTGATGGCACTTTAATTTAAAAATAAAAATATTTACCTATACTTACCTGGGATGGGGTTCCCCATCCTCCGGTGTCCCTCTGGTGTGGGTGGGCATGTTCCTGGGGCTTGAGGAGGGCACCTGTTGACCCATTCCATGGTGTTTAACCATGGAAATGGGTCCACAGGTCCCCTAACACCTGGTCTGAGCCAGGCGTTAAATAATGGTGCAGAGAAAGCTTTGCACCATTATTTAGCCCCTCCTCCCACCCATGCGTCATTTTAGCACAGAGGGGATAAATATGGGGCTATGGGGTTAGCACCATTTTTAGATGGGAACTCCTACCTTGCATCTCATTGATGCAAGGTAGGTTCAAACATCTAAAAAAAGGTGCAAACTCCAATATTTTGAAGTTTGATGGTCTAAAGTCAAAATTTCAATATGGAGTTCGTTTTGCGCTAAATTTCCGTTATCAAAATGACACAAATTCATTGCAAAGCAGGTATTAATATGAGCCATAGTGCAACTTTGAAATTTGTGACGTGACATGTCTACTGCATGTGGTCTTAGATGGACAAATATTTCATATATCAAAGGAGCCCGAAATGAGCTCGGAAGCTTGCGGCAGGCTTCTTGTTGGTGAAGGTACAGAATGGGTACTTCCTGACAAGCTGCTTTGATGAAGTGCATTAACATTGCTATATTGATTACAACTCATTTCAGCAAACGTTAATACTAATTGATAATTCAATTATAATAATACTTTTTTTAAAGACATCCTTTATTAGGTGTTCACTTTGTTTTTTACACTAACCAGTAAATAACAAAGGTCGCCATTAACAACGTCACTTGGAGAAGTAGCATGAAAATTATACTTAATTTTAACAAAAATGACAAATACAGTTTCAAATTAAAAATGTGTAAAACTAAAAAGAGATTAAGAGTTATCAAGCAAAAAAAACAAGTACCTTTGTTGTTGTTGTTTATTTGTTTATCTTACTTGTTTCATATATTAAAGAGACCAATTGTACAGACAGGTTCAGCCCTGCCACGAAGCTGCAAGGTCACACACACTCTGGAAGAATCAATCAACACAAATTTGTACAGCGCAGCTAATCACCCATGAGAGTATCCAGGTGCTGTGTTCTGCTGTCAGTCGAAAAACCAGGTCTTGAGCTCCTTTCTGAATTCAGGGAAAAAAGGATGCTGTTCAGAGGTGCAGGCGAAGGTCGTTCGAGGATATGGCAGTGAGGTAGCAGAAGGAACGTCTTCCACTGTGGCTCTGGCAGATGAGGGAGTGTGAGTGTGAGTAAGGGTGAGGGAGGAGGAGTGAGGTGTCTGGAGGGTTGATGGAATTTCAGGTGGTGGCTGATGTATGCTCGTCCATGGTCATGGAGGGTGTATCACCATCTTGAAATGACATCTTTTATGGATGGGGAGCCAGTGGAGGTTCCTGAGGTGGAGTGTGATGTGGGTTCATCTGGAGAGGTCGAGGATGAGTCTGGCAGCTGAGTTCTGTATCGTCTGGAGTTTCTTTAGGAGTTGGTTGGTGAGTTCTGCATAGAGTGCATTGCTGTAGCCCAGCCGGCGGATGACTAGGGCTTGAGTAACAGCTTTACTGGTGTTGATGTAGGGGCCATGGGTTCTGACAATGTTGGCCAGGGGCGTCATGTAAGTTTTGAACAGGGTGTGGCTGAGGGCTGTGCCTTGAGGGACGTCACAGATGATGCTCTTGGATTCCGAAGTGAAGGACAGTAGGTGGATTTTCTTGGTTTGACCTTTGAGGAAGGATGTGATCCATTTCAGGGCATCTTCCTGGATACCAATGTGGCGGAGTCTCCTGATAAGGGTGTGGTGGTATACAGTGTTGAACGCAGCCGAGAAGTCGAGGGATCAGAGCAGCGGTCTCTCCCAGGTCGAGGAGGATACTGATGTCACTGGTGGCAGAGATCAAGGCAGTCTCAAAGCTGTGGTTGGCTCAAAAGCCGGTTTGGGAGGGGTCCAGCATGTTGTTACTTTCCGTGTCCAGTGAGTTGATGATTGATGGCTTTCTTGAGGACTTTCCCAGGGAAGGGGAGAAGAGTGAAGGGACGGTCGTTCTTTAGTTTGCTGGGGTCGAAGGAGGGTTTTTTTGTGGAGAGGGTCTGACTTCTGGTGTTTCCATTGGTCAGGGAAGGTGGCTGTGTGATGGATATGTTGAGAATGGAGGTGAGTTTGCCGCTGATTACCTTGCTCCTGACGTTCAAGAGGTGGTGGGGCAGGGGTCTGTGGGTGCTCTAGAGTAGATGGAGTTCATCAATACTGGGTTGTGTGTGGTGAACTGTTGCCATGTGGTGAGCGGATGGATGTGAGTGGAGTCCATTCGAGTGAGGTGGCTGTCAAGGTTGGCGTGTTGGGGTTCAAAGTTTCTGTAAATGGTGGCTATCTTGTTGTGGAAGTAGTCCCCCAGGTGTTGCAGAGTTCCGAGGAAGGCAAGATTGTGTTTTTGGGGGCTGATGGGCAGGACAGCTCTCTGACGATGTTGAAGAGTTCCTTGCTGTGGTTGGAGCTAGGTTCGATACGATCCACCAGGGCACATCTTTTTGTGTCTTTCAGGCATTGATTGTATTTGTTGAGTGCTGACTTGAAGGCGGCTTGGTCTGGGAGAGCTTTGCTGGTGTGGTATCATCTTTCTTGGCATTTGCAGCTGTGTTTCATGGTCCTGAGTTCTGGTATACCAGCTGGATTGTTTGGTGGATTTTCTGGTCTTTGTGAGCTTGATAGGGGTAACTGTCGGCACAGCTAGTGATTGAGGCAAAGAAGTCCTTGAGGACCTATTCCAGGTTGGTTGCGGGATCGGAATGGGTGTTGTTGAAGGTATCCATCCATTGGGTCTCTCTCACTCTGTTCCAGCTGTGGTGGGAGGAGCTGGGGCGCTTGGTGGTGGTGTAAGGGGCTCCTGCGATGGTGAATTGGATGGTGTCGTGTTCAGTCCAGATGAGTTCGGTGACATGACTGTACTTGACTCTGTTGCTAGCAGTGAAGATTGGGTCAAGCCTGTGTCCTGTGCTGTGTGGAGTTTGTGACCAGTTGAGTGAGGCCGATGTTGCTCACGCTTTCCAGAAGATTGGCAATGTTTGTATCTTTGAAATCATTGTGGTGGAAGTTGAGGTCACCAAGGACGATGCAGTGTTTGGAGTTGATGGCGAGTGGGGTGATGGATTTGGGAGTGGCATTGTAGAAGCTGGGGCCTGGAGCAGGGGTTCTGTAGGTGAGAAAGCATCTCTAGATGAATTATGGGACAGTGAAAACACTATTTTGAGGTGTTTATTAGATATTTCCACCACAATATTTCCCTCTTTTCTCCAAATCGCCTAGCCACATAGAAGTGCTGTTTGGCATGGGTTTCAATTGGCTTTTCCACTGCTTTGTCAATATTTCAGAGGTACCCACCTGACTTGTGACTGACTCTACCCCCGCCCATACAGTCTCCAAAAAATACAGCCTTGGGATGCCACTGCCTCTTCTCTCTCCTACCAGCCTATTAAAGCCACTGGCATGACATATGCCTGACTTGATCCCAGTCCTGGAGATCTCCGATTGACACCATCATGACATGATATAACTGATTATGTCCCCAAAAAACGCGGTTTTGAACCACCAGCGGTTTAGAACCACCAGCTCAGCTACACATGACTGTTCCTGCTTGCCCAGCCTTTGAGAGGCGCCCCATGGTCATGTGGTCATTCAGTAGCAGCATCCTAAGGGCACATCTCATAGTTTTACTGTAGGCTGGTTCGCCTGGTGGGCTGTGAAATGCGGCCCCCTCCCCCTCAGTATTGGGTATGTAGAATGAACGCTTTCTCACTTTTATCATTATTTCTTTTTGCCCCAGACGCTGATTGACTCTGGCGCTGGAGAGTCTGCTGGAAGTCTGAAGAATCCCTTTGGGGAGAACAAGGAGTGGAGGAGGAAAGACCGATTTATAAAGCTGCGTGGTCGCTGGTGGCTCCTGTGTAAGGCCTGCAAATTCATATTAGATTTTTTTAAAAGGAATGTAATTAATGATCAGAGCGATGTGAGTATTACAGCGTGAGGCTGTGTGTGAAGTTCCCTCAAAAATCGCTCTGTTGGAGTGGCAGAAGGTATTCAATTACCCGAGTCAAGTAGTCCTGGGGATGACTAGTTTTGTATTCGTGCAGCATCATGAAAGGATTTTTGGGGTCTTTAGAAAGACACATTTCAAAAGTTTTTGTGAGGGATGCAAACTATGTCTTACCCAGGGCCCCAAAAATCGTTAAAACAGCACGGGTCCCCTGTGTGTGTGTGTCCAGCTCTCAAGGTGACTGGCGCAATATTTGTGATCCGATCCTGTCAGCCATACAGCACTATAGGCCTCGGGGCACAGGTTCTGTACCCTAACCCCTGGGTTCATACAATCTAAGAAGACAGGCTCCGCTCACCTGCATCAATTCCAGGAGCAGTCCAGTACTAGAGGTGACTGGATTTCTATCCCAGCGCCAGTCTCTTGAGCCATCCAACGCAGTGTCTGTCTCCCTTCTCTCAACCGTAGACCCCCTCCGCCTCAGTGTGCAATAAATAACATTTATATTTCACAAATAAACACATGCATGTGATTAAACCGATATTTTTGTTCACTCTCTCGCATCTGCTGCAGGGTCAGATCAGAGGTGCACTGAGCACCGTGTGCCTAAAGACATTTTTTCTAAGGTGGCCCTGCCAATGGGCGATTGGGAAATTCAGGGATGCGATTATGCACGCTTTCGAGGAGCACCTGAACCCGACAAAGTTCTGTATCAACGTGAAACTGTGCAGCAAACGAGGTGAAGATCATTCAGGAGCCTTGGAAGTGATTCTCCTTCAGGAGTCACAGGTGGTGTACATGAAACATTGACCAGTTCAGTGGTGCTACAAGCTGATGTCTCTGAAGCAACAGGTGCCTATGTTCTTCTGCTCAGTTTATAGGCATGTTAAAAACAACTTAAGGATGATGACAACAGTAGGCGTAGTGTGTACAAATATCTACTCAGTTGTATTAACTGCAAAACCTCTGGGTTCTGATGAACTAAACAAACCACTCTACCTTCGGACATGATTTATGCAGGGTTTTAAGTGGGATTTAAAAAGGCTGTCTCTATATGCATGGCTTATACATGTAAAGTAAAGTTCTATGATCCTCATAGTGTGCCTCTCTGAGCTTTCTGTTATTGCATCCAGATATATCACAAAGACTGACATACACCTAAAACCTGCTAGGGCCATTGGCTTTGTCAATGGTTGACAACTATAAATTAAATGAGCAACACAATGATTTTGTTTTAAATAATTGATACTTAAAATGTTACAATTCTGTAATTGTGAGTGTGAATTAAACATTACTGAGGCCTTTGGAAGGGGTAGTGGTCTTGGGACTGTATAAGTCACTCCTATTATGTTCACTCATGTTAGACATGTACGCCATATTTGTCTCCACATTTCGTCCATCCGCATATCTTTCACCTTGTCTCTTTCTTCTCTTCTGAATGCACTTTCTCACATCTCCTTCACTTCACCACTCTCCAAACACAAAGTGCACACCCACTCACCTGTAAGCATTACATTTTCTTTTATTTTCACTTAGTCAATATTTTGACAGCTGTGTATCTCCTTCGCACACGCATGCACAATATTACAATTTGAACTGAAATATGTGGCCATTTCTCTATGCATGCTGCAGAGGCCAAGAATTACATTACCATGTATTCCAAACACCTTTATGACCCACTGACAGGCGCAGGGAGAAACTCTCACTGCATTAAGCCTCAAATCACGAGCTCTCAAACAAGGCCCATTATATACACCTAGATGTAGCTCAGTTCACAGAGTGATATACTACACAAAAAATATAAACATGACTAAATCACTGACAAATATTACTCCATCATTTTTACCTTTCATTGTTCAGAAATCGATCAGTATTTTTGCCAGTAAAGTTAAGGATATGGATATAGGTCTTGATAGGGACCCGTTTCAATGCCAGTTTTTAATTACTACTGGGTTTGAGATCCGGGGGAACCGGCTCACTTTAAGCCCTAGGTTCATGTCACCAGTTCCCCTTAATGGTTATATTGGACAATATGACAAGGTTAGCCATTGTGCTGGTTTTCTGTCTCTGTGGACAACACTCCCAATTAATAACCTAATGTACTGTGTCATCTCAGTACTGTACCGCACATTGCTTTGTGCGCATAAAAAGCTCCACATGCAAACACATAGAGAATACATGGAGGGCAGAGTGGTTCTATAGCGCCATCTTGTGCTTCTGACACAATCATAAACCTGTCTCTCCCGAACCCAAAGATCACCATACAGGGTATTAGCATGCATAAGGCCCATCTCCACCGCATATGGTTAACTATTCCTCCTCTTTCCTTCAAATGGTCATAGCCGTGTTGGTTAGATGCTTGGCACACTTCTCATTTGCCCCAGAACTTGTACCTTTAAAGATTGTGACATCTTTTGAATCTTATTCTTGAAGCTATTCCTATAATTCCTATACACTTCCAGGGTTTTCAAAGTGCACATCCTGGCCACCTACGACCTTCAATTTGTTATGACACTCAAAACGCTCTGTGGCCACAACTGGGTGATCACCAGTGCTGTATAAAACAATTACATAAAATTAACGGGACACTGTCACTTGTGCTATATTTCGTATGCTGCACTCCTATATTTTTAAAAGAAAATTGTCACAGAGAGAGTAGTTGTGGATCACTAACTTTTCATTTTTGCTCCAAGTAGATGCACATTTCCACCTCAGTTCAGCTGCCCTGCCAGTTTATTTTCTTTGTGTGTCTTTGACTTTGTCCTATCAGATTCGAATAGTGAGTTGGACTAATTAAATGCAGTCAAATTCACACGGGCGGACCAGGGTCCAACTGGCCTGTGGCGCAAACTGGAAGTACCCAAAGTCCAACATGTCACTGTGTTGGTCGGTTCTGGGTTGTTTGTGGGCTTGTTTTATAGCCTTGTGGGCCAGGTTTTACCGTTCAGTTCCCTGATACTACCATAAACACAGCTGTTAGTTAGAGGTATTTCAAGTAACTATAAGCATGCCCTAAGGTAACTGTAACTATAACTTGCGCCCTCACCATGTACAATTTTCTCATCAATAATTTTAATGCAAATGCTACAGTGACATTATCAATGATGTCATAGAAGATGTCATGAGTGATGTAATATCTGGGGGAATTAGCAGTGCATGGCAAGAGTGCGAGTTATAGTTACCTTAGGGCAAGAATTATAGTTACTTGAAATAACTTTAACTATAACAGCTTAATTTCTATGGTTTTGTGCATGTAAAATCCTGAACCTAACTATAACGTCCCTGCAACATTTGTTATTTTGGTGACTGTCCGTGTTTTTTAAAATTCTATTTTCTAACTATAAAGTCCCTGTAACCTTTGTTATTTTTAGTGAATTTGTAGGATTTTTTTTTTAACAATGAGTAAGGTGCCCATTGTAATGCACTGTGGGGGTGGGGGGCTGGACGCAAGGCCTTGGGTGCTGCCCCCAGCCAAGCTTGCTGCTTCTGCTCCCCATCTCTGTGCCATCCATTGTCCAAGTCCATGCTCCTGCTCCCTCATTACAGCCCTGTGTGGTGGTTGTTCTGCCACAGCCCTTCCCGTCTGCCCTGAACAATTAGCTTGTCACTCCATCCGCTTCCTACCTACCCTCTGTTGTCCGAGTCCATGAACCAGCCCTTTTCCTTCTGCCCTGTATGGTCTGATGTGCTGCCACTGCCCTCCATTTAGCTTGACATCCCTGCCCACTCCTCTTGCCCTCAGTTGCCCAATTCTATGTTTCATCATTGCTCTCCTGCTTAGCCTCTGTGCTTAGCTTGTTGTCCCTATCCTCCTCCCCCCTGCCATCTGATGTCTGTGGGCATGCCCCTGCTCCCTCGTTTTTGCACACCATGTTCCATCGGTTTGCCACTGCCTCTCCTATCTATTCTTAGTGTTGTGTTGAGCTGCCACCTCCCTCCCACACATCTGCTTCTGAGTGTTGTGTTGAGCTGCCTCTGCCCAGCCATCTGACCTAGCATTCTGTGATTCCATGCTAGGTCAGATGGCTGCCACCTGTCCCTCCCACATCCACCCTGCCTGTCCGAGTTCCATGCCACTACCCTTCCTCCTGTCCTGCATGGTCCATTCTGCTGCCACTCCCATTCTGCCCTCTGTGCTCAGTTGTGCTGCAACTGCCCCTCCTGCATGCCCTGCATGGTCTGTTGTGAAGCCACTTCCCCTGCCCTCTCTTGTTTGTATCCAGTCCCTACCTCTCCCTTCTGTCCTCCATGGTCCTTTTATGCATGCTCCCGCCCCCTCCCTCTTGCCCACCTTGGCCCTTGCTGCCGCTAACCCTCCCGCCTGCAATGAATGGTCTTCTGTGCTGCCACAGCTCCTCCCACCTGCCCTGTGTGGTCAACGTGCTGCCCTGGCCCCCTGCCACCTCCCCTCTGTTGTTTGTGTGTATGGCATTACAGATTCACTGTTGCCCTCCATGATGTGTTGTGCTTCCAGTGCCCATCTTGTCTGCCATTCATGGTCAGCTTTCTGCTCCTGCCCTACCTCCTGCCCTCCATTTCTATGTGCAGGCCTGTATCCCCTCCCTCCTACTCTGTCTGGTCCGTTGCACGTGCCCCTGCCCTTCATGGTCTGTTACACTGCAGCTGTCCTTCCAGTCTGTCCGGTATGGTCAGTCTGCTGCCCTTGCCTCTTTTCCCTCTGTTCTCTGTTGTCCATATGCATGTCCCTGTTCCCTCCCTATTGCTTTCCATGGTCTGTTCTGCTGCACTGCCGTCCCACTTGCCCTGTGTGGTGTATTGTGCTGCTGCAACCCCTGACACCTGCTGTAAGGCCAGTTTGGTGCCCCTGCCCATCTCCCTTCTGCCCTCTGTTATCCAAGTCCATGTCCCTACCTCATTCCTCCTGCTCTCCAAGAACCAATGTACCATACTTGCCAACATTCTGAACTTGGCGAGAGGGAGATTTTGAAAAAGAAACCTGGGGAATAGGTTTTACCTATTAACTTACATTGAAAAAGAGGAAATTATAGGTAGGAGACAGAGAAAATAAAGCCTTTTTGGGCTTAAAAACATTGTGAGTCTCCTGCCTGAATCAGGTTTTTCAGCTTCTAGGGATATACTGCCACTGGCTCTTCCTTCTGCCCTCAATGGTCTGTTATTTTGCCACAGCCTCTCCTGCCTAGCCTGCATGGTTGGTTGGTTTGTTGCCCCTGCCTCCCTTTCTGCTGCCCTCCATGGTCCGTTGTGGTGCCACTGCTCCTCCCGCCTGCCCATCATTGTCAACTTGTTGCCTCTGCACCCTCCTCCCTGCCCTCAATTTACCGAGTCCATGCCCCTGACCTCTGCCACACCACAGTATCCTAATGAACAACTAGATTGGTAACATCCTATATTTATTACGAAAGTGTGGCACACCTGGCATCATCTTGATGTAATCAAAAATGTAATTCCTAAATCATTTCCTTTCTAAATTAAAAAAATTAGAGGGTCTTATTTCGATAGACATTATGGTTAGTGATCTAAAAAACTAAAATGAGGACATATTGTCTGAGTTCCCAAATACTGACAAAGCATTATCTTAATTATTTGCTGTATTTATGTTTTTTATCCAGTTGATCACATGATTATATGTTTCACTTGGGGGAGAGGATATGGTGTTATGGCCAGAGCTGCAGACTTTGCATCTGGGGAACCAGGTTCACGTTTCAGCATCAGCTTGAGATTCTGTGATTCTGGGGAAATCACCTATTCTCCCCATGTCTAAAACCAAAATTAATATGTCCTTGTGTAATATAACTGATGTTCATGAAAAGCACTCCAGTACCTTAGGGTCAAGTCTGTGCTACATAAAACTGAAAAAACCCAGAGAAATGATAAATTCCCTAGATATCGTGAAGGAAAGTTTCAATTGTATTAAGGACACGGAGACAAGGACTTTGCAGTCCTTCCTTCACTTTTATTAAATACAGCAAGTTCAAAGTTCAAACGAAAAACATTGCAAAATACTCTAACTCCCACGAGGCCATCAACAGTGCCATGGAAACCATAAACCAATCATAACAGCATCCGAATGTCCATATACATGCCCATCGGGTCCAGTCCTCCTTCTTCTTCTTCACTGTACGAAGTTAAGTTCAAGCAGCCTCAATCTGTTTTTGAATCGCCTCCTAAAACATAGAAAGATATGAATGCTCTAGCTTCGAAGCAGATGAGACTACCCAAAGCAATATTACATCCAAATTCACTATAAACCAATGCTTATGAGTAAAACAATTGTCATAAAAAACAGTTGATCCCCAAATAGAATAATCTACGTAACAACATAAGAATCAAAATAAATACCATAAATAATGAAAAAGTACATAAAATACCTGCAAGAGACGTGGCCTCATGTATAGGTTTGAAACAGAATTTCTTAAAGGTGGATTCTGTTGACCTGTCGGCCGCGTTCATAATGTCCTCCAGTCTACCACATTCCTGTATGGCCTTGGAAGCCATCGCTCCTCTGGTGAATGAGTGCCAAAAAAATGGATATCAATGCCCGCTTCCATCATAATCTATCAAACCCACCTGGCAATAGTCGGTGAAGCAACCGCCCTGTGTGGTTTCTTAATAGTGATCAACAACTGCCTTTCTCCCGGAGACCTTATCTCCTCAGTCATTTCCTCATATGTTTTAAGGCATCTTAACACACACAGCTGAGGATGAGAATCAAAGCTAGGGTATGATACTGACCTGGTATTGTCTTGGTCCATTTGGAAGTTGTAAACATAAGCCCCTCAAGGGTGAAAACCCTTGCCGTAAAGTCCAGGACACGGACATCCGAAACCCTTTTGCAGGAGATAAGACACAACAACATGGCTAGTTTCACCTAAATCTCTTTCCTAGATAGGGATTGATTATCCTGCCAGGCTGAAAGAAGGCAGAGCACTCTATTCACATCCCATAAACCTGAATATCTGGGGTCCGGAGGTCGAGATAATCTGAACCATTTCAGAAGCATACTCAGCCAGGGGTGTTCCCCTACTGGTACGTTGTTGATGGGTAGGTGTCCTGCTGAAATGGCTGATCGGAAGGAATTGATCGTGGAATACGCCAATCCAGAATTGTACAGTTCCACCAGGAAATTGATTGTGAGAGTGACGGGCGCCCCCAAGGGATCCACGATCCTCTCCAAACACCAATGGGACCAATCGGTTCCAAGCTGAATAATATCTCTAAGTCGTGCCTGGTACCCAAGCTTGTCTGATAAGGTTGCTAGTGTCCTCTTAAAACTCAATGTCTTGCCATCGTACCCTGAAATCCTTCATGCCATGAGGTTGAGATGCCCCTGGTTTACTAAAGGGTGTGGGCATCCTGCCGGATCCCACAGGACCCCCCACCGAAGCAGATAACTTCAAAAGTTCCATCCAGGAAAGTTCCAGCAGAGTCAGGTACCTCGTTTGAGACTTCCAAATCGAGGTAACAAGTACTAGAGAAGCTCTCTGTCTTCTGACCTGAGCTGCCACCCTGGGGATCAGAAAAAAAGGAGGTAAGGCATATCCCTGACCCAGCATCCAGTCTTGCAGGAAGGCATCCACTGCTTCCTCTTCCGGATCTGGTCTCCAACTGAAGTGCCTGGGGAGCTGCGTGTTCAATCTGGGTGCAAAAAGGTCCACGCTATAGGGTCTCCATCGATCCATCAGAGACTGGAAAATTGAAGGATGCAATTGCTAATCACTGGAATCCTTGAGGTAGCGGGAATTTCAATTCACCACCATGCTCTGTGAACCCGGAAGATATTCTACTGTCACCTAGATCTGCTTCTGTAGGCAGTAGTGCCAGAAATCCTTGGCCAGCTCTGCCAGAGCCTCGGACCGGGTGCCTCCCAGTCTGTTGATATACTGAACCGCTGAAGTGTTGTGCATCCTCAACAGGATGCAACAGGAGACCTTGTCCTGCATCAGGGATTGGATCTCTAATGAGCCTGCTAGAATTTCAGTCAGTTCATATGAAGATTTAACTCCTCCTGTGTCCATTGTCCCCCCATGGAGATCTGTCTGCATCGGGCTCCTCAGCCCAATCTGCTGGCATCGGACTCCATTATCAAGTCTGGGAGACAGCCAGAGATTGCTGTCCTATTCCATGCATCCATGTGGTCTATCCACCATTGGATCTCCAATCCGGCTTCCAGCGATAACTCCATCAGCTCAGAGCATGTGTGAGTTCTTTCCTGAGGTGGTACACCTTCAGCCACTGTAGGGGCCTGTAATGCAGGGATAATAGCCTGGATCGAGGATGACAAAAGTCCCACAACCCTCACTATTTGTCTGAGGGAGATCCTGTCTCTCCTGATCACTTTTGAAAGTTCTTTCTTGATCTTGGAGTTTTTGCATTCCAAGAGTTTTAACGTGGCTGGTATGGTATCTATTAGAAATCCCAAGAAAATTGTGGATTGTGACGGGGTCAACATTGACTTCTCATTGTTGATGACAAATCCAAGGTCCCGAAATAAGACAATTATTGTGCTTAGGTGGACCAGCAACTGCGTGCGGGATTGGTCCATCAGGAAGATATTATTGAGATAAATTATCAGCCTGAGGCCCTGAGTCCTTAGGGTCTCCACGACCGGTTTCAGCAACTCTGTGAAGCACTAGGGTGCCAACCAAAGGCCAAATTGAACAGCAGGAAGCAACAATGCAGAGGAAATATGGGGACCATCAGGTAAGCGTCCTTGAGGTGCAGGCGAACCAGCCAATCACTTTGCAGTAAGAGGTCTCTCGAAGGAGGCAGAGACACATCTTCAAGTGCCGATAATCTAACCACTCTTTGAACTCCCTGAGGTTAGTAGCCAGAACAAAGCCCTTGTCTTTCTTTTAGACAAGGAAAATATTGCTCAAAAAAACCCTTGGGTGTAGGTTTGATTGGGTGATGGCTTCCTTGGATAGCAGTTCCTGTACCTCTGTCTCGATCATTAGAGAATCCTGTAAGTTGAACTGAATAGAGTGTGGTCTCACCTTTTGAATTGGGGTGCCATAGAATTATTTGTGTAAATTCCTGACTGTCTCCATCCTCCAAGGATCGGATGTAATCTGTCTCCAACTGTATGCAAACAGTTTCAGTCTCCCTCCCAGACTTTGAGGGGAAGAAAGGCTACTGCTTAACACTAGAGCCTTCCGGGGCATTAGCGCCTCCTCTTGCGGACCCGTAGAATCTGCCTCTACTGCCTCATCAGTTGGGGAAGAAGGCTCGCTGCCTTCAATCATTCCAGCCGTTATTGCGGCAGGCCTGTGGTCTGGAGGGGCCTGCTAGGAAGGAGCGGCTGGAGAAGCATTCCGGCCCCATAGAAAACCTTCCTGAAGAAAATCTTTTTAATAGAAGATTGAGCTTTATCAAGTGCCAAAAAGGTCACCACAAACTTTCTGAGTTCCTTTACAAAGGGTCCCTCAAAAGGGTTGCCCTGTGCAATCACTCCAGCTTCAGAGTTGGATAGTTCTCCAAGCTTGGGGTCAGTTTTTATCATGAGAGAATGACGTCTCTCTGCAGAGATGGCACAATTGGTATTTCCAAGCAGGCAAACCGCCCGCTGTGCCCAGCCCGCAAATATGTCCTCTGCCGTTGGTGACCCTGACTGCCTGGAAGATTATGCCAGCTCGATAATTTTGGTTAAGGGTCCCAAGATGACCAGGAGCTTGTCCTGGCAAGATCACCAGGAGCGATTGATCCCTTTCTTGGGATCTTGTTTGGATTTGGCATAAAAAGTACAAAGTTTTGGATCAATGGATGGAGTGGTTGCCACTTTGCCATCCAAAGGAGGCCTGGGGCACTCAGCGCACAAGTGGGCCCTCACCTCCTTGTCCAAGGGATGCCTAATTGCCTTGGCCAGGTAAGCCACCACCTTCGAATCCGGGACCCATTTAGAAGACCTAGAGTGGTAAATGTCTTCGGGATCAAACATATCTGTGTTTTCTAGCTCCTCCTCATCATAGCCTAAGGTGGTTGCAGTCAGGCGCCAAGGTCTGCCCGAATCGCACCCCTCATCCGATGAGCCCTTCTCATCGGAATCACCCCTCCTGAATCAGGGCAACCCCAGGTCAGGATCCGCTTTGAGGGTGGTTGTGGCAGGATAAATTTGTTTAGCGTTTGCGCACTCTTACGAAAGGCTTCCCTTAGCTTGTCGAAGCCTTCAGGTGCCCTGTGTCGCGCTTAACTGGCTTGGAGGAGGAAGACCTGGTCGAGGCACTGGTCTGGGCCCCTGAGTGCCTCAGAATGCCTGGGGTGTTCGAAATCTGGTCCACGAGCTTGGCCATCCTGTCCTGCAGGGGTGCCAGCTCCTTGGTAATCACCTGCGAGAGAAGTCTGTTGACCCCTGCAGGTGGGTGGTGCTGAGGAGGTCACTCATCTGCTGCCAGGTTAGGGGCATATGCATGATCCTCGAAGGACTCCAGACTAATTTGCCAACATTATGCAAATAGTCTAAACAGTTCTATTTATTCTGGAGATATGTGCAGTTTTCTCTCCACAATATTATTAATTGTATTTACTGGGGTGAGAGCACCTGTCACACGCCCTGCAACTATTATTATGAGCAGCCCCCTCGCTGGTGCTTCAGGGCCACGATCTAGGGCCTAATCCTTTTAATGTTGCCCTGAGAGGGTGTCTTGCACAGGTCGTGCCTGGACAGAGCACTCACTTGCCCTCTGAGGGCATTAGGAAAAACAGGCCTCGCCTGTCACTTACCGCCTAAAGCGGTGTCAGCGAGGGTTGAAGGGAAAAACCATCCTGCAGACCCTGAGGGCAAGGGGCAGATTGTTCTCTGATCGCGCACTGGTAGTCCGTAATAAATTCTGCTCAAAGCGATAAGACAGACTGCAGCACGCCTGACAGGACAGAGGGGGTTATTACAACTTTGGAGGAGGTGTTAATCCGTCCCAAATGTGACGGATATACCACCAGCCGTATTAGGAGTTCCATAGGATATAATGGACTCATAATACGGCTGGTGGTATATCCGTCATTTTACTGTCTCTTTTGCGATGGATTAACACCTCCTCCAAAGTTGTAATAACCCCCTGAGTATGGTGCGAAAGTGTGCCACCTAGTGGACCCGCAAGGTACTGAAAGGTGCACTCGGGCTGTAGCCTTCCACGCTGCAGGAATGAAAATGTTATATCAAACAACAGGAAACAAGTCACGCTACGTGCTCTTAACACAAGGCTATCCCCGGCAACCCCACACACAAAGAAAACGTTAAAGAAGCGAGGGACTTAACTGATGAGTCAGCAGCGAAGAAAGAGGAAGGACTGGATCCAACAGACATTTATATGGACATTTGGATACTGTTATGATTAGTTTATGGTTTCCATGGCTACGTTGATGGCCTCATGGGAGTTGGAATATTTTGCGATGTTTTTCATTTGAACTTTGAACTTGCTGTATTTAATAAAGGTGAAGAAGGGACTGCATGATCCTCACCTCCGGTCCTGACACAGAATTTAGTGTTTTACACACTTCTGTCATTGGGCTGTACTTGGGCTACAGCTGGGGGATATTTGTGCTACATTTCAGCTCTTTTTTCTCTGGTGGCCATCTTGGGAGACTTATTTGTTATGGAGCTCCCCAATCTCCTCATTTACTGCAGTACTTTCCGTAGAAAATGCTTTACATTTTTTACTTTGATTCCATCCAAATTGCACACTTTCAGCAAAAATTCAGAATGTTAGCACTCTGGTTGCTCATTAGAACACTGCAAGCTGCTGCTAGCCAGGGAGTTAACTGGCAGTCTGCTGCTGGAGTTGAAAGTGCATGTTTCAGTCTGCATGTCAGAATGTTTTAATGAAATAGAAAAGGAAGATATTTGAGAACTGACGTAAAACGTGCCCTAATTTTAATTTCTTCAGCACTACCCATAATTTCTATGACAAAATGGACCCCATCATTTGGTCCATTCTAAAATAAATGTTTTAAGTTTTATCAGTTTGATTCAATCAAGATAGCTTCAGGTGTGTCACAATTTAGTCATAAGTAAGACTGTAGCGCTCTTTGTTTTTTAGAACACTCTGGAAGGCTGCAGTAGAACACAAGGGAATCAACTGATAGACTGCTCCTATTGGAAGTTCACGTTTTGCTGAGAATGTCAGACTGCATTCTCATATGGCTGAGAAAGATAGTGTGAATTTACAGAAAATATGCTCTTATTTCAGCTTCTGGAGCACCTTCCATAACATCTATGTGAAAATCATGAGAAAACAGTTTTCTCTCAAACATAATTTATGCACTCATAGCAGGGTAAAATCACCCTAGAAACACCATAATTCCTAAAACTAGTATTGTACCATCAACAAATGATTTATATCGCAACTAAAATTTGTTTATACGTTCTCCTTTTTGTGATCCTCAAAACCTGCCATTCACTACAGTGCATTTCAATAGGGTGCTATCATGTATATTTGTCCCAAGATGGCTGCCATCGCTTTCTGGTTCAAGTGCTGACAGCCAATCAGATCTCACAATGAGATCTGTGCTTAGGCTCCCCCCCATGTATGCAAATTTGGATTTCCTTTAATATCTAAAAAACTACTGAATGGGTTTACACCCAATAACAATAAAGGCGCTTTCCGGACCAAGAGCTACCTTTCTGACAAATTCTCTGTAATTGCATCCAGCAGTTCAGGCTGCACGCATGTCTAAAGACTATATTAACATGGGAAACACACTTTTTTAATCCCCCTTTTTTCTTGGCCCCCGCTTGATGGATCATCTCAAAACTTTCCATGCTCAACAAGACACTGGAGGGCACTTTTTAGGGAAACTTTCATGAAGATTCAGCAAACGATACTAAAGATATAGGCAAGTCAAAAATGCTTTTTCATTGGAAACTAGGCCCTAACTATAACTACTAAACTCTAAATCCGGTCCGTAGTCTCAAAACTATGCTAGCCATCCAACCCTCACCGATCTATGTACCATTATTGCTGCTAAACAGTCCAGGATCCAAGTCTTACTTTGTTAGGTAAATATTAAATGAATTAGTCCAGTAATAATGCTATTTAGTTCTGAGTCCACATTTGTGGATCACTTATTTGTGTTCCTGTCTTTTTTGTTTGCAGGGGGAACTGATATGGAACTGTCCCATCTAAGCGACCCAAAGCTATGCCTGCAAGGCTCCGAATACTGGTGCCAGAGTGAAGAGACAGCCTCACTGTGCATGAAAGAAGATTACTGCATGGAGCTCTGGCAGAACGCCCTTGCCGAGGTAAGGGTTCACAAAATAATACTCACTATGTCATGCTCTGCTTTGTCAGTTTTTCCTTTGGCACAAAGGCTAAATTAAAAGTTCTGCACAGACCCTTTTCTGATATTTTATATGGGCATTCAGAATTTGTTATAGTGGTGTTTTCATTTTGTCATGTGGTCTGGTTGTTTGTGGTTTTTCATTTAAGATGGTGGTCAGTTAAAGATGCTGACGTGTTGGCTACTCTGTGCCGCTTATGAATGAAATGCAGTACCACGAAGGAAATGGTCTCAGAGACATATCAAAGGAGCTTATTTCCAGACGGCGAGCAAAACTCCAAACGTGTGTGTATGTGCGGAAAAGTATGGCAGAGGTGCACAATGCGATATGGAGAGGTGTTTTTGTTTGGCCTTACTATAAAGTATTTAGTGTTGACACAGAGACCAAAATATGTAATTCTTTCAGATGTAAAAATGACATAGTAAGCAAGTAACGAAGCATGCTACTATTGTTTGGCATTTTGCAGTGAGAAACAAAACAAGCACTGTTCGACTTGGCCACAGCAATATACTTTTGAAAGCCACCGTCCAGTGGCGGTCACTTGTCAACCGGAGTGGCGAGGGGGAGGGGGGAGTTATAAAAAAGAAAAAATTGAAAAAACAAACTTACCTCTATGTTGGGAGAGACGGTTCCGTCTCTCCTTCTCGGACTCCCGGAAGCACAAGGCTTCGAGACTCCCCTCCATTCATGTCGCTGCTGTCAACACCATGACAGCAGCATCATGATTGGTCTGAGCGCCCTGCTTCAGCGCTCAGACAGGGAGTAGAGGCCTGTGCACTTTCTCCTCCCGGCTGTTCTATACAACTGGGTGGGGAAATGCAAAGTGTGCAAGACTGTTTGGCCGGGCCAACACTGCTGGCCAAAGCGTCATGCGCACTTATGTGCACTCACCACTCTTCCTCTAGCCCTCCTCCAACCCAGCCCCGCCCCACCCTAACCTGGCTCCCTGAGGAAAAAAAATAATCATAACTTTACGTTATTAGCATTATATTTTTCCCTTTCGCCCACTGCATAAAGCAGTGGGGCAACTCTCCTCCAGCCGCCGCTGCCACCATTGTCAGAAGCTGTGGGCTAATGTATACTGTGGGCAATATTCAATGGAACTGCTTTCTGTTTATTTTCTCATTCAGTAATGTATCTAGCATATGATGCATCAAAACATTATATTATGGCATAGCTGATTCACCGGGCAAGGCAATTCCTTAGGTCTGGTGCTAGCTAGGATTTTTCGATTTTACTATTATTATATGGATAATATACTTACTTATAGGGACTTTCAGCCAGCCCCATTTGTACACTGGTTTGTTAATGTGTTGTTCATATTTCATTTTCCTTCTGCCCTACTACAGCATGGAGAAGTGGGTTAGGCTACTGAATCTATTGGCTAACAGTGTGAGTGACAGCATTCTGCCTTTTCACAAAATGCACTTACACACACACACACACACAAACACCACGCACAAAGTAGTTCCCTTACATGCCAGTACCTACCATGGCAATGAATTATTTTTGAGACCAAAAATAATTTTGCTTTTAACCAATGATTTTTTTTTTAGATTGACGAGGTCCCAGTAGCATGCCGGACAATAACATTCTATAAAAGCCATGACAAAGCAAAAGTAGCACTGACAAAGTCAACACGCTGGCAGCCAAAACCAGACCCTTTGCCTTTGCCAGTGGTTGTTTTTTCAATACGTTTCTTAGAATGCGTAATATAGTGCACCACTGTGACGAAGTCGGATACAACTGATTCTTTAATGATATGAGGCACTGCCAAAAAGTAATATTACCAGAATTTAATGGGAAAATTATGTCCCTAGAAAAGAGTCATCTCAATCAAGTAACGGAATTTATAATTCCAGCAGTACCTTTCAGGAAAAAAGAAGTACGTATCTATTAGAGAATTCATTAATTTAGAGTCAGTACAAGGGGGAGCAGTGTTTATTTATCTCTCAGTGACCAGGTTGCAGATAGAAATACAGGTTGGCCATATCGCATGTCCTTTTTACCTACCATGTATGTGTTTATTTTGTTTTATCCATTTGAATGAAGCGTAGAAAAGGCATTTTGTAAACAGATTTAGGAGAGCATATGGGGCCTCCTTCTGAGATTGCCCAACTAAACTAGGAGAATTATCAATTCCAGCCGACAACTCCACTCCAGCTAACGACCTTCACAAATTGCTGGGCCCAATATGAGGAATAACATTCCTGATCCTGTGCTGCATGCGGTTCCTGCCTAAAACCCCAGTGCATTGCTCTGAGGTCAAGAGAGTACCAAGTCCCCAAACTGAATAATATTAAACTTTGAAGTCAGCCATCAACTAAGGTAACATGTAACACTCCTAGATAGATTATTCTCCGTGATAAGATACATTTTATCTCCCTAGGCAGCAAGGTACGTGGGGATTGCATTTACAAATATTGACTCTCATCTCAGGGACACATTAGCCATCGTTAAGTGGAGAGAAAGACATATTTGATTAGCTGGTTTAGGATTTCCCGCCTTGTAAGAGAGTGGGCGGTGCAAAATATATGATTAGTGATGCCGGCCTCCATTGCTCACCTATGATCTCACCCCGAGGGGGATCTAATGTTAAAGGATGCTGTTACATCATGTCCTGTAGGGAAATGTGGAGACTACAAAGACACATTCCAAGCAAGACAAAGGACAGCCATGGATAGCTGCGGAATATATCACTTTGTCTACATGCATACAAGATGCAGACACAGGCACACCTGCTCATATCTCATACTCGAACCGCTCCACTCACTCCCGAACACTTGGCGCACGATTCGTATGCAAAAGTTGTAAATCTGCACCCATAAATGTACTTCTGCTCACGGGGCTAAATGTAGAACTTTCGGGAATTTGCACAACTTCCCAGATGTACTTCTCCAAAAAGCTGTACCAGTTAAAGCTTTACAAGTGTAGGTCTTTGACAGTTCTAAGGCATTTTTACATTTCGTTTTCCCATCAGGGGTGGTTCCTTCGCTATGGCGAAGGAGTGTTGCCGCCCTGGCCAAGAGCCAGGATGTTAAAAAAAAACGATAGTTGCACTATCGGTTTATTTTACATCTGCTGGCTCAGCCAGAAGTACAGGGAGGGGTGGGGCAGGGCCACAGGAGGTGGGAGGGGGGAGGAGAGAGTGTGGACCTAAGTGTGCACGTGTGTTTGGCCAAACACAAATGCGCACTTAACCGTCTTAGGCCGGCCAAACACAAATGCGCACTTAGGTTTCTCTAGCTCGGCTGTGCTTAACGGGAGAGCTGCAGAAACTACACAGACCCCAAGGCACTGTCTGAGACCAATCCTGGCACTGCATTCATGCTATGGTTGGCATGAAAGCAGCACCAGGATTGCTGGGGAGCCTGTGCTGGTGTCCCAGCAAATGCTGGGACACCACATGGAGGGAAGAGGAGTGTGAGGCGTCAGGAGACAGAGACAGCAGTAGGGTAAGTTTATTTTATTTTATTTTTTATTTTCCCCCCTCCGTCTCCGTACCCTCCCCCCCCACCCCTCCCCTTGAGATTTGCGGCGACCGCCGCTGATTCCCACAGGTCCCAGCATCTATGTGCAAGTGTTGATTTTCTTGCTTTGTTTTATCTTAGATGTAAACTATTTTTCCCAGTGTAGAAAACCCTTCCCTACATCACCATGAAACTTGAGGGTGCTTTGCCCCTTCCTACCCTGAAATGGGACGTAGGCAATCTCTGACCATTTTTTTAAGTGAGAAAGGGGCTCGAAAAAACTTTTAGAATGCTTTCAAACTTTGAGTATTGGGCGTCCAAAAAGTTGAACTGTGCCTTGTAACAACCACTTTCCACCCCTCACAGAGAAGTGTAATTGGATGTAATTATAATGTACAGTTGTGCTTGTAATTGCAGTTAGTTAGTGCTCACTCTCCTGATGAGGCATTGAAGTGATTTACACTGGGCAGTATAGTGCACCAGACTCAAGGTTAGTAATTAAACAAGTGTTATTGGTTATTGTTAATTACCGAAGAATAAATGGATTTACACGTTCTTTCTGTTATCTAGCAGGCCCAAATTCAGCAATTTTCAGCTACATATGTTTATGACCAAAACTGCTTTGTAAATCAGGCCCATTGTGTACAATTGATCTGGGTGAATCTCTTTAGAGAGGTACATGCTCTTCACCACTCTCTATACATAAAGGGGATCAGAGAGAAGGCCAATAAGTGCTGAAGATATCTTAGGGTGGATTGAATTAGACCATCCCTGGCAGAAAAAAAAGTATATGCCTGCATCATTCGTTACAACCAGGTCAGACTGCAAAAGGCAGGGTCCTGGTAAAAGGGCCCTACTGCAAGTTCTTCTGGGCTGGCAAGGTTGGAAATTGTGTATGTGTGTTACACAGCCAGTTCATCAAGTACACATTGTAGAAGTTAATAAAAAATGCATGGCAGGTCATTGGGAGTGTTTGAACGCCTACTGTATTGCATGTACGCCCTTCACACTAGTTCCTTATTTTTAGCCCATCCTTTGACTTCTCTAATTGAGTTATCTACTAATGTGTTGTGTGTGGAGCAAAGTGGCAGAAAGTGATGAAATGTGATGCAAACTATTAGATCAACTTACAATTAAGAATGCCTGCTACACCGCAGAAGATTGTGCAGCACAGCACAAGTACCTGAGAAACCCCTACTAAATCGAGGTCCATGTCTCAGTGATTTGTAGTCTTCTTTCTTCTACAGCTCGAGGCCTCTCCACATGGCGGTCCTGAAGATGCAACCGAGGAGGAGAAGAGGAAAAAGAAGAAGAAGAACAATAAAGGGAAGCAAGACAAGAAAGGAAAGAAGAACAAGAAAAACAAGAGAAAAGAGAAAACTGCTGTGAAATGCTCAGGCTGCACCCAGATTGTGACAAACCTGAAGAATTATGTCGGGGGAAAACTTGATGACGTGAGTGACCTAACCTTGGCATCAGAAATATCTGGGCTTGAGGTCTAGACTAAAGCATACCTTTCCACTTTTACAAGCCTCTCATTGGTGTTGCTCATCAGGTACACCAATCCATCCCTAATACCCTTATCTCTGTAGCGAGTGACCAGGGGCACCCCCTTTCTACTCCATTCTACTCGAGGCCGAGTAACTACACAGAACTTTTGGTGAGTGAGGTGGAGGGGCAAGCAGAATGAAAGGGGAAAGTTATTCCAGAACTCAAAGATGGTCTATGAGCCATGTTTAAAGTTGAAGTTTGTTTTTCATAATTTCATGGTTAAGTGGATTATTAGCTGATCCCTGGAAAGTAATTGCTAGAACAAACGAAGAATAATTTTATCCTTCCAGGCTAATGCCCTGGATCTCTAGAAATTACATGTTACCTTTGGCCACCAATCACAACAATTCAGAAAGTTAAATATGCTCTCATAGTCCAACCGGAGTTTATGATGAGCTGTCTGATATAAACACAGACAAATACCTATTACCTACCTTTTTCTCTTCTCTGTTGAAAAAGCAAAGCACTTACAAAATGTCCAAAGTAATGCAGCCTAATATATGTACCAAACTTTGCATAATTTTAAGCAGGGTCTAAAAAAAATATTTTTAAGGTCACAATGAGAAGTCATATAGCGAGATCCGTAACAAAAAAACAATGGTGGTGGGAATCACTGATGGAATGGCATGTTATGTGGTATTGACGAGTTCTGATCACTCATTGTATGTTTCTCTCTTTCACTCTTTACCTTGTAGAAAGTATTTTAGACTCTCCACATTACATTTTATTTGTGTGTTTAACACATCCTATATTTTTATAGGACACCATCAAAGGAGCTGTTGATTCTATGTGCG
This sequence comes from Pleurodeles waltl, assembly GCF_031143425.1. Classification (NCBI taxonomy): domain Eukaryota; kingdom Metazoa; phylum Chordata; class Amphibia; order Caudata; family Salamandridae; genus Pleurodeles; species Pleurodeles waltl. The sequence goes on along the minus strand of NC_090450.1, from coordinate 710,263,075 downwards.
ATAAGGTGGATGACAGTATCATGAAAATCTGCACAACAATGAAGGAGAAAAACAAGGATGATCTAGTAGCAGCTGTGAAGAATTGGGGTAGCCCAAAAGACGTCTGCACACAGATTCAGTTGTGTGAGGGCCAAGAGTTGGAGGAAAGTGAGGGTAAAGCGATGGGGTGGGGTGCCTCCTGCACTTCCAAGGTGCTATGATAACCTAGACCTTGAGGTGATAAGTCACAACCCTTGGGCTCTGATATTATCACATCATCTTGCACGTCACCTATGAAGACTGGAATCCTGAGATTGTCCATTTACTACAGGGAGAACATTTTCTCATGGACCTTTTGCTACCACACTAGCATCTGCTTCCTGTCCCTGGGATTGGGCGTTCTTATGAGTCTATCACTGTCAGCCTGTAATATTAAGCCTGTTCTGGAGGGCAGAGTTCCCTTAGATCTAGTAGAACTGGCTTTCCCCCTTGCTGTTTATGTTGTAGGTACTTGCATTAACATCTCTAATGTCTCCATAGTCTCCATTTCCTTCTCTTGGAAGTTGAAGAGTGTTTTCTTATGAATCTGGGGCAACCCAGATGATGTCTGATCTCTGATTCTGTGTGGGAGTTATTTAATAGGGATCTTTGGTTGGTAGAGTGATCTCGGATCCCTTCTTCTGGGAGTTGACAATCTGATAGGGATCTCTGATTATCACCTTGGCCCACCTATAATCTTTGTAAACTCTGCCCCTAGAGGACGGTTATCCTATTGAGCCTCTGAATGAACACTATAGGTGCTGGAGTTCAATGCCTGCTCTAGGAAGAAGATGTTCTAATGATATCAAGAACTAGTTGCTTCTTCTGGAGATGGTCCTCGTTCTTGCAAGACTGATTCTCCAGTTAACATCTGCTGATCTCATTATTTTCTGGTGTCCAGTGACTCCTCAGCAAGTTGGAACCTGTGAATGGCTATAGAAGTAGTAACCTCAACTCATATGTTCTTCTGAAAAAGGAGTCTATGGCTGACAACGCTTTGTTTCTAGGTGGATCAAAACACTAAACAAAATTCAGAAAGCGCACTACATTCCACCTTCAATATCCACAGCCACTTCTCATTTTCACCTGATCCACCTCATCACAATTGATGTCTCCCAATATTTTGCTGCTCAGTACCATGATGTGCACCTGCTATGGAGAAAATCATTCACTAGTGATAATCCTGAATTGTACAAATCTGCACTTGACACCATGAATGCTGCCCTTAATGAGGCCAAGGTGCTATCAATACCTTATTATATCTCTTTAGATCCTCATAAAGTATTTGTCCCACACAGTGAACTCACTCCTCGCACCCCCATCCCAACCATTGATCTTCCTCCACAGACCACCTTAACCACAAATAACAATCCATAATAAGATCACGACTATCAGAAACACTGAATCTGCCTTCTTCATTGCCTTCCTTTTACCTGGTCTACTCTGCCACCTCAAACTCCACACCACTATATGCCTTAACAGGATCCTTCCTACCCTTAAAACACTGAGAACCTTTCCTTGCCTTCTTAGATGGTTTCTTTTCTAAAATGATCAAATCTAAGGCTCTTTCATCGAGTGCCTTCAGTGCTCTCTAAAAAGCTATACTATTCAGTGCCTCTCCTCACCAATGTTTACTCACAATGTTTCATGAAGCTTTTATATTTAAAATACTCCTAACTATTTCTGAAATAAAAAAAATAGCACTCATTTTGAAGATGTGGAGATTTGTGACTATTGTCCAAAATAATAGTTTGCCAATGATATGCCAAAATTTAAATCCTTGAAGGTATCAAAGGATTTTGGTTAATGTACTTTTTAAAGATGAAAGAGCCATTAGAGGAAAGAGTTCCAGCTGGATTGACATTCAAGTAGTCAACGAAACTATACTACTCATATATTGGAGTGTTATTGTTAATGGGACAGTCAGAATGTGTGGAGATGAACACAGTGGTGCCAGAAAGAACACATTTTCGATATTACAGATTTCTTTTTGTAGGGTCTACATAACTGCTAACTTTCTCCTTGAGATGTTCTCCTTCAGATAGAATTGGATGCATTAGCCAACACCACTGGATGACTTCTATCTATCTATCTATCTATCTATCTATCTATCTATCTATCTATCTATCTATCTATCTATCTATCTATCTATCTATCTATCTATCTATCTATCTATCCTTAGATACGAATATATCCATCTTTCTGTCAGTTGATAGTTACTTAGAGTGTTTTGGTACATAATTATGTAGATATCTTTCTATATATTGCTAGGTAGCTAGCCATAGTAAGACAGGCATAAACAGACAGACAGACACACGCACACACATATATTTTATATATATATATATATATATATATATATATATATATATATATATATATATATATACACACACACACACCGGGGCATATTTATACTCCGTTTGCGCCGAATGTGCGTCGTTTTTTTCGACGCAAATTCGGCGCAAAACGAACGCCATATTTATACTTTGGCGTTAGACGCGTCTAGCGCCAAAGTATGGGCAAATAGCGTCATTTTTTTGCGTGAACGCCTTCCTTGCGTTAATGAGATGCAAGGAAGGCGTTCCTGTCTAAAAAAATGACGGCGACGCAAATGCGTCGTATTTATACTCCCGGGCAAAAATCACGCCCGGGAGTTGGCGGGGCCGAAAACCCCGCATTTGCGCCACTTTTTAACGCCTGGGTCAGGGCAGGCGTTAAGGGACCTGTGGGCTCAAAATGAGCCCACAGCTGCCCTCCCATGCCCCCAGGGACACCCCCTGCCATCCTTGCCCACCCCAGGAGGACACCCAAGGATGGAGGGACCCACCCCAGGGACATTCAGGTAAGTTCAGGTAAGTATAATTTTTTTTTTTTATATTTTTTTTTTGGCATAGGGGGGCCTGATTTGTGCCCCCCTACATGCCACAATGCCCAATGACCATGCCCAGGGGACAGAAGTCCCCTGGGCATGGCCATTGGGCAAGGGGGCATGACTCCTGTCTTTACTAAGACAGGAGTCATGTAAATGGCGTCTGGGCGTCGTTTAAAATGGCGCAAATCGGGTTAAGACGATTTTTTTGCGTCAACCTGACTTGCGCCATTTTTAAGACGCCCTAACGCCATTTTTCCCTACGCCGGCGCTGCCTGGTGTACGTGGTTTTTTTCCACGCACACCAGGCAGCGCCGGTCTGCTTGCGCCGGCTAACGCCATTCAATAAATACGGCGCCCGCATGGCGCTTCAGAATGGCGTTAGCCGGCGCAAAATTTTTTGACGCTAAACTGCGTTAGCGCAGTTTAGCGTCAAAAAGTATTAATACGGGCCACCATCTTTAGTTATCTAGATACAAGCATAGATAGACAGATATGGATATGTATCGAAAAGAGAGTATTTAATGAGATACTCATGAGGCAACTCACAATGAGGATACCCACCTTGTAGGCAGCTTTGTTAACAAGATTATCACTTGGAATGGTCCTTGTGTCTCCTGTCCCAGGTCCCCAACTCCCGGCGCCAAGGGTTGGTCCGACCTGTATCTTTTGCCAAGCATTCATCAGCTTTGTGAAACCTCTGCTTACTGACAAATTGCAAAATAAAGCCACTGGGCAACTGCTGGCAGGTTTCTGCATGGAACACTTTGGTAATTCGACTACGGTAAGGGCTGCTGCAATTATGTTCCCTTTTAGTATTTCAAGAGAAAATTTACTTGTTGATGGCGAGTGAAGAGTTGACGAATCAATGTGGGAATTATTCCTCATACATGCAAAGTGCCAGTCATGATGTCCATATGCCCCATGCCTTTATGACTTGAAATGTCACCTTTTGAGGAGAGTTTTCCAAGAGTAAATGATAATCCCATAAACCTCAGGCCAGATAGATCACATCAATGTTAAATGTTCCTATTGAGAATGTTGTAATTTCATTAGCCATCCAACACCTTTTCACGAAAGAAATATGTTTTGTGAAAACATTTCACACATTCAAAACATATTACCTCTGAATAACTTGAAAAGCCAAGCTATTTATGAATTAAATCTGCTACATTTGCTTCTTTACCTTTTCAGGAGTAGAACTGATAGGGTCTACATAAATTCAAATTTAAATATAAATTCACAGATGTATGTTATATAAAAATAAAACTCAAGAAAACAACTACAAACGTGAATTAGAAAATCTGTAATTAACTAAAGAAGTCTGAACATCGCTGTAAGCCAGTATGGGTGCTGGAAGGAAATATGAAACCTAAGTTACAGATTTCTCTTTAGTGCTCTGATAGCATTCCTGACTGCTCTATGGAACAATGTTGTTACTTCATAGACAATACCCTCCCATTTAATCTGGTAGTCACACTATAGCATCTATAGCCATATGTAAGAAAGCATATAAGAGGTTAATCTGAAGGCAACTGATCTCCCACACTTTGGGGGAAGAAAAGTGGAGAGAGCAGGAGTGTTGGGATTTAGATATGAAACAGTGCGAATGGAGGCAGAGTACATAACTTTGCCAACACCGGAATTGACAAATAAGATAGAGAAGAACTAAGAGGACTACAGACACCTTATATGGCAGGAAGCTAGGGCTCGCTATCCGCAAAACAAGGGCAGGACAGAAATAGATACGCAGGCTGAGATGGAGGGATGGCGGTATGGCGAGAAGCACAGCCTGGAAGATAACAGCACATTTGCGGGATGTGTACTGCATGCATGCCTCATGCGGCTCGCAGGAGCTACCAGAAGCGGCTCGCAGGGCTTTGTTGGGGAGGAGTGTCGAATGGGGCAGGGGTATTCAGGCGGGAGAAATTAATTACAAAAATAATTAAAAAAATTACTTAACTGCCTTGCCGCTGCTGCCGCCACTCCTCTCCTCCACTACAGGCACAGGCTCCGAGCCTGTCCTGCAGCCAATCCGAACACTGCTGACAGCAGCATTTGGACTGGCTGGGAGGGCCCAGCCAGGGTGCTCCCAAGCAGACTGAAAACCTGTGCCTGCTCTCCCCAGCCCAGCAATTGTGTTGCTGGGCTGGAGAAAGCCCAGTGCACATGTATGTTTGGCTGGCTCAAGACGGCCGGCCAAACATACATGCACACTGATTCCCATCATAACCCATGGCCCGCCCTTTTACTACAAAACAATAATAAATGTAGTTTATTAGTGGCTTGAAAAACAATGGAGGCTGAGATATCAGACTCTGCGAAAGCAGAGGCCCTGACTCTCTTAAAGAGTGGGAAGCACTGGGTCTTAACAGCTTTTTGCCTGATTTTTTTAGGTGCCTCCATGCTCAGATTGTACCCCAACCTGGGAATTGCTCAGGAGTGCCAGGCAAGAAGGAAACCCATATACAATGCAGGGAAATCCAGTAGGACTGCACATCCTATCAGTCCATCTTGCTGCTAAATATGGAAGTGAGGGTGTTGCCTGGGGTTCTTTCGAGTCACATGCTTCAGGTAATAGAATCTATGGTGACAGTGGACCAGTTGTGCTACATGCCACATACAGTGACGTGACACAACCTCAGGTGCCTAATCCGTTGCTTGGCCTGCAGAGAGAGAGAATTGAGGAACCAGTGGTGATTTTATCGCTAGATGCAGAAAAAGCACTTGATTCAGTGAAATTGCCCTACCTAATGGCGGTGCTAGAGAAAATGGGCTTTGGAAGGAATTTTTATAGAGTGGGTCACACTGCTCTACTGGGACCCCGGGGCAATGGTGCGAATGGCACACTTTTGGAGAAAATATGGATAGAAAGGGGCATGTGGCAGGGATGTCCCACTACTTTTTGCAGTGGCCCTTGAGCCACTTAGATATGGATATTTAGAAATGCCCAAATTCGGAGCCTGTGCTGGGACCCAGATTGGGAGGATGCAATCTCTCTGTACCCAGATGGCATCCCTCTTTATCTGGCTGATCTGGGCCAGTCCCTCCCAGATAAGAGAGAGACACTGCGAGTCTTTAGAGCATTCATGATGCTTCAGATCAACTGGAGAAAATTGGTGGCTTATCCCCTGACAGATAGGTGCCTCCACATCACGGACACATTCTGGTCCACTGAGAGTCAGCTGGTTTCAAGTAACCAGGTATTTATGTAATGACTGATCAGGAAAAGTTCTTCCAGGAGAACTTGGGAAGAATCCTGGAGGCATATAGGCAGGACATAAGCCATTGGCAGAGTCTTCCATTGCCACGGCTGGGCAAAGCAACATTATACAAAATTATGTACCTGACCAAATTCCTCTATGTCCTCTAAAATAAATTTTATGCTGTTCTGTATAGGTTTTTCTGGCACGTGGATGAGGTCACTCGAAGAAACAATCTGGGTGCGAGGGTCCCACGGATTGCCCTAGTGAGGATGATAATGAAGACATGGGCGGGGGGCATAGCGCTGCCGATCATGTGGCTGTACTACTAGGTGGCACAGCTGATGGTGGGGAATAATTCGTTTTTTTTTAACGGCACAAGCCATCCCTTCTGGCAGATAGAAGGGCCTTAGACCTGGTGGGCTATCTCTGTCACCTGTACTGGGTAGGGAAGACATAAGGGATCTTATTACAAGCAGTAATCATGGTATTGTGGTGGATATCTGGAGGAGAAGGTGCGAGTCACAGGCTGGCAAGGGAAGATAATGATGATGACATCCGTTGTGGGAGTCAGAGGCCCTAAAGGACCTTCAAGAGATTGAGGGCTACAAAAATGGGACATGCTGGGTATCTCAGAGTTGAGGGATGTCTGGAAGGAAGGACAGTTTAATCACTTCACAGAGCTTCAGTCTGAATATGATCTGATGAGTAGTCAGTTCCTGAAATACCTGCAGATGCTGCACATCCTTAAGAAGCGTAACCCCCACTGGAGGACCAACTGGAGGAATCACCCCCTGAGTATAGGTTACTGGTCTCTCCTTTGCACAACCATGCCATTTCACTAGTCTACACAACACTCCTAACTCACTCCTAGCTCAAAGTTTCCTCCCCCTAGACTCACTCAGACACAGGGGGATAGGGATTTAGGTAAAATGGCGGGTGACACAGTTACACCTCATGCCCCAGTTGGTCAAATTTGGTATATGAGGCTAGCAAACAATGGAACGATACACACTGCTCTTCTGCAACATAGTCCTGGTAGTTGCCCGACAGGACCTAATCAAACAATAGGGCAGCCCCTCTATGCCCAAGGTGCGGGAGTGAGAATAAAACTTTGACTAGTGTATGAGGGCGGAGGAGCTGGTATACAAAGCCTGAGGCTTCTCCCTCAAATTTGAGAGAGTCTGGAATTTCTAGAGGAATGAAGAGCCATGCGGTTCCCTGGAGTTCCATGTCCATACCAGATCTTATCATTTGCAATTTTACGCTGCCTGTCTGGACAAAGTTTATGTTGGGAGGTGGAGAGAGTGGGGGGGGGCTTGTTGACTGGCCCACATGTATTGTGTGTTTTGTGTTGCAAATGCTAATAAAAATATTTATATAAAAGAAGTCTGTGCATAATATTGTCAGTGGGTTTTGGCTCTTGTATTAGCATTAGCACAGGCTTCATCAGAAATATGAGGAAAATTAATTGATTTTTATGTGGATCAGATAGGAGTTTAGTGAAAATTTACAAAGTCAGATATTTTGGTACACTAAGAAAATGTGTCCATAGGCAATGTCTGCCATAGTCGTTGGATACCACAGTACTTTTGTGTCTACAAGAACCTAAAAGTGGGAAATAAAATGTCTGAACACCGATAAATATTTTGGAGACTAGTACTAATGAGCTGGAGACTTGGTCAGGGTGAGGCACATCGAGCCCAGGGAGTGCAGTTTGAATAAGGGGCTCGCTCAGAAGACGGAACCCAAAAATGGGCAGAGTGGGCCTGGTTAAGGAACTTCTGAGGATAGAGAGACTGTAGTCAGGATTGGGAGATCTTAGTCTGGGGTATATGCTCAGGGTATGGGAGATTGGCAAAGGTGTGTGGGTGTCAGTATAAGGGTCTCTGATACATGTTGTGTAGCCAAATTGGGAAGCTCTGAGGTGGGTATCTCTAGGATGGAATAAAGGGTGCTGATATTAGGGTGTGTGGTCAGGTAAAGGGGCTCTGAGATGAGAGAGAGAGAGAGAGAGAGACAGTGTGTGTGAGAGAGAGAGAGAGAGGGAGAGAGGGAGGGAGAATATGTGACTCAGACAGTGATTTGTGGTCAGACTGTGGGACTCGGAATGCGTGCGTACTACAATGAACATACTCGGCCAGGAAACTCGTGAAGTGAGGTCCAACTGATATCCATTTTATCTGTAGTGTGTAGTTAGACTTAATCATTGAATCTCTCCCTGTTTTGCTCTGCAATTTTACATTCCTTTTGTGCTTCTTATGTTTAAAGGCTCCTCCATTCGTCTCTCTACTAAAGTTTGATTCTACCTCTTTATGTTTCCCCCATAGTGCAACGGCTTCCTTTCAACTTATGGCACAGTGGTAAAGCAGGTCCTGCTAAAGCCCTGGGACCAAGTCACCACCTGCCGGGTAAGTGATAGAGCTGTGGAAAGGACCAGCAGGGCACTGATGTATGCTTGAGACCTCTATAAGTCCAGAGATCAACAACATGAGTAAATGGGCGGTGAGCTTCTCATAATTGATTAACCTAGCCTCAGAACCATGGCCTGGTATTGAAGCTACCAGGGTAATCTCACCTCCCATGCAAGGTATCTTTAAGCTGTTATTAAGGGTCTTCTGCCATTTCAGAGCTGTTTACATTTCCCAGGATGCTTGGATCAGGACATCAAACTTTTATGACTTTGAGGACCATTGGGCTGGAATGAACTGTATCTAGAGCTTGAGATGAATGGGTGCTCATGGCATAACTTTACCACCCTAGAATCTGTTAATTAACTGATTAGAGACCGCACCCTATGAAATAGATCTACCAGCAGAGACCGCACTTTGTTGGCCCCTTCTCATGGAATAAAGACCATTCCTCAGTACATGCAGGATTGAGAACTGATGTCTTCTATATATTATGGTTGCTCCAACTTTTCCGATTGGATAACAATAAAGTTATTCTCGTATTTCCCAAAACTACTGTGGTAACAACCATCCTATCGATTTTTGCTTATGTGGGGAAGTGTGTTAGGAATCGGACAAAAACCTCAGAGAATCTCTTATCTTCAGGTGAAAATGTGGACCCGTGCCTCACTTACAAAAGCAGTGCATATACACTTTCACTTTATAACAAAGTATTATTATGTGCTATTTTACAGATAATATGAGTGACAATTATTGCCATAACTATTGCAACGTAATTTACACAGGTCTGCCAAAGAATTTGACTTTAGAGATTTTAAAATTAAGGAGTCCTGGGAGAAAAGTTTAATTATGCTAGAGTACGTGGAGTAATTATGCATTACTCTTGTGATGTAAAATTATGCAATTACACCAGCTTGAGTAATTAAGAGTTATTTGGAGCAAAGATCCAACTGCATAAGCAAAGGAACTAAGAGAGAGAGAGTGGCTGCTGGCTACTGCTGTTTATGTCTTGTAGCACTTAGTGCTATTCTCTTAGTGCAAAATACATCTTCAGACCCATTGTGGAGGCAAGGGCGCATTGTGTGCTAAGAAAATAGCCCTAAATGCTGCATCATGCCTCTCACTTAACTATGCATCATTACAATTAATTTTGCTGTAATTACAAATAATTACATTAGAGAGAATTATGCCAGGTATGCCCACCCCTAAAATGAATCTGTGAAGATATGCCTCTATTTACATAAGCACAACCTTATCAAACCAGTTCAGAAAACTCTCTACTTGTATCTGGATTCTCCACAGGTCTTTTTGGGAAGCTTAACAGTATGCCAGCGAATTTACGTAGGCACAAGCGTAGACACAAACATCTTTGATTGATTTACAACTCCCTATCTCAGAGGGAGGTCTTAGTAGCCAGACAAGGATCAGAACTATTTGGTGGCACTGTGCCAATGGATAGCCACAGGGCTATCTTTACATGACTTGCTGGAGTCTAACAAAATTACTGGGATATCACCTTATGCCTTGTTGGTCACACAACTATTTGCACCTACACATAAACATGAAAAATGACTTGCATTACTGGAAGTAGCCAGGAACTCTAGGATAAGAGCCCTTAGGCACACAAATACAAAGGTGGCATAACCCCCCTCACTTACCACTCTGTACCCTGGTGGACTTCGTGAAGATGGGCAGGAGAATAGACATAGATGTTAGGACAGGTGGCGACACACAGACATTGGAGATCTAGTGAATGATAAAAGACTGCAAATGTTATAGATCCTCAGATTGAAATGGTCATTCTGGAGGGGCCGTTCCATGCTTTCACTGCATCGGTAGCCTTATTCGAAGAGATGCAGAATACTGAACTTGAGCTGTCAAAGCTTCTGCCGTGCTGCGATTAGGAAATGGAAGAAGAGCAGTAACACAATTATACCAGGTGTTGCTGGACATGATCAAGGCAGAGTTGCTTACTCTATGGGTGAGATGATCCAAGCACGTGGTACTAGACTTGACAGATGTGGAGCAGTAAAAAGTACTGGAGTACCCAAAAGCGATGTCCAGGAAAGCTTGATTAAAAGTCATACGGCACCTTACACCGCACTTATTTGACACCCATCTGTTTCCACAAGATATGTTCCTCATCATCAAGCGCATGCCCAAGATGCCAAGTTATAGAAGATGACCTGCTACATACATTTTAGTGAAGTGAAGTCCAACTATAAATTAATATAGGAAAGAAAGGATTGCAGACGCCAGGGTGGAAAGAAATTCCAAAAGAGGTTTGCCATGTTTATTAGGGAGGGCCATTAGATGTATTCTGGCATGTAGATTTCCAGGCTTGGTCCTTCTACTGACCAAGAGGCAGTTACCAGTATCATGGAAAAGTGAAAGCAAACCTCGAACATCCAACTGCAACTGGCAAACAGAACACTCTAAGTGAGTGGAGGCCAAAGGAAAGGTATAGATCAAGAACAATAGGCAGGAGGGTGGACAGCTTTGAATAATAGAATGGAAGGGGGTTCTCCTGAGTCTTGCTGAAAAGGATGATACTAAGACACCCTTGAAGTGAGTGGATTGATCCCCTACTGGGGCTACAGGTCAACGTGCCTCAGTAACTATGACCACCCAAAACCTTATTGAAAGGAACAGAGTTGAGACAAATTACCTAAGGGTGCAGCGAAAACAATGGAAGAACCAACAAAGATCAACTGAGTGTTAGTGCTTGAGTGAGGAATAAGACAACAAGTTTTTATATACTTTGAGAGATGAGAGACAAATTATTTATCAGAAACAGGCACATGTCTAATATAACTGAGAATCTACCTGCACATCTATATATAATCACAGACAATATTCAAAATGCAAATATAGAAATTTAAAAGATAAGTATGTGCACCATACACACGGCCTGCTGGAATAAATGCCCATCATGTTTACAAAATCTGGCTCAGTACTGCACCCTCACCAGAAATTAATGGTCAGCAATGTCACGTCTAGTTCCCAACATCTTTCATCAACCATCAGGGGATATCCCTGAGAGCGCAAATCTAACTACCGATCAGGAGCCCAACACAGGCCCCTGATCTCCCTTCTCCACTTAGTCTTCGGCCTATGAATTTATGACAGATACGAGAGTCTCACAGGCCTCTCACCACATTCTGCGGTTGGGGGGGCATCGGTGTGTTATGCCACCCACTGCTATATCTCTGATTCTGGAATCAGCTAAATCCCAAACATTTTATGAAGGTGTATACCTAAGGCTTTCACAGGGGTAACAACTTAAGAATTCTGGAAGGCAAGACCAGCCCACCAGAGTGGAGTCTAGTGGTCTGGTTAATAACCTTTTAGTCTTTATATTCTCCTGTTCTGTTTTTCCGGTCTGTGCTAGCACTCAGGCATGGCTCCTCCGTTAGGGCGTGGCACCCCCACCCCCCGCCAGCAGTGGCTGCTGCAAATCGCCTTTAACAAACGAAAAGATAATAAACCATGTTTATTATCTTTTCGTTTGTTAAAGGGGCGGGGCATTGGGGATGACGAGATGAGGGGAGTGCACTGTGTGCTCCCCTCACTGCGCATGTGTGTTTAGTCAAACATACATGCCCAGTAGGCTCTCTCCAACCCAGCAACACAGTTGGCAAGAGCATGCACAGGGTCCCAGTCTGCTCTGAGCAGCGTCAGGATTAGGCGCAGGGGAGGCTGGGAGCCTGTGCCTGTCTGCAGCGACAGGAGAGGACCACTGCAGTATGTGAGTGGGGCAGGTGAGTGATTTTTTGTTTTTATTTTGTTTTAGAAATTTGCCCCATGCCCCCGCACCACCTGCGACCCTATGCCACCCCGCGAGCCGCTCCTGCTAGCATTCTAAAGTTACTGTACTATGATAAATGGCACTAAATGCCTAAATAAAGTAAACAAAGTAATAAATAAGAAGTTCCAATGCCAGTGATTTTAAGATGACCAGCAATACCTGATATCAAGTGGGTGTGTGGACATTTATAAAGCATCGAAACCTGCTCCCCAAGACATCATGACACTAAGATATTGTACAAGGAAACACAATGGAGCTATCAGCTTCCTAACAGAGTAGGTGCATTTTCAGTTCTAAAAGTGGTGAGATGTGATGCTAAGACTTTCGATTCTCATTGTGAGCACTATTTTGTTCACTTACCACACACTGCATTCAACAAATGTAAACAACAATAATTAATCGTGAAAAGGCAACATTACCAGTGTCATCTCTTTGGCTAAAACTCCTCTTCTGGCTTCATTCCATTACAATAAGTCAAGCAAAGTATGAGGGGCATTCAATAAAACATAAATGGAGACCTGCTCAGAGAAGCCATTTTTCAGTATTCCAAAATGAAATTCACAAACCTTGATCTGGAAATCTTCAGGCCCTATTCAAAACCCCATTTAGGAATATGTAACCTGGTACCCGTATAATACACTGTAATACACTGTTTTACATACTACTAAGAGTGGGTGGTGACCTACACTCTGCTCGCAGAGTTTGTGGATTTCTTCCCACTCTGGTCTCTGCTTAAAGTGTGGTGTTCTGAAAAACTCTGCAACGTTACGTTTGCGGGCACGAGCAAGGAAAATCTTACTCCAGACAATCTCCCGGCGAAATTTCTCAATGCGGGCTGTCTCGGATGGTCCCTACCGCTCACACGGGGAAACCTTCCATTCGTGTTGAGGAAGCTACAGCTCAAGTAGAAAATCTAGTCGAGCGGCAGAAAAGAAGCAGCGCCCTCTTGAGCTGCGCATGATGCCATTTACGCTGATTTTACAGCACGGGACAAAAATCCGGTGCTAAAAATCAGTGCAAACGGCGCAATTTAACACAAACTGCCACTTCGCGGAACTCCACGTAGCGTGAAGGAGTTTTTTGTTCACTTCGAGGTGTTCTGCATAGATCTCTGACAAGGCCTACATACTACTACAGATCTAAAATGAAAATAAAATGGGAATTTTCGACGGTAATTTGACTATTGTTGGCATGCATTTCAGGAAATCATACTTGGCTGGTGGCTTTTTTTAATTGTAACTTTTAAAGGCATGGATCTGTATTCAACCAGAAGGCTGCCAGCAATCTGTGTGGGCTGTAACTGTATGCAACGATGCCGCTTCCTTGAAATGCCATCTACACGGGTACCCTAGTTAGAGTCACCATGTGATTTCTTCCCGCTTTATATTGCAGCACACTGTTAGCAGGAAACAAATGCATTAACATGTCACTTCATCCACCGGTGTCACTCACATGACAAGGAGCATGGTCCCTTGTTTATTTGTCTAACCTGCAAAAGTGTGAAAGGTCAGCGATTTTAAAATACAGCCTCGGGAAAATCGACAGCCCCTGCCTTACACCGGACCCACTGTTGGCTGTCTTCTTTCCTTGCTTCCCTTTGTGCTCTATTGAGTCCGTTCACTCTCAATCGCCCTGTCTCTCTTCTGTTTATTGTTGTACAGACCGCCCACCACCAGTGTTACTCTATACTTTATAAATCGTGGGCTTCAAGTTTGGTTATAAAAATCATCCTCTTAGTTATCACTCATCTTTTTTCTATTATGTGTTTTACATCGTCTACACCCAACCATCCAGCACTTTAGTTCAATTTAGTATAATTCAAAAGATTACGGCCAGTAACTACTGTGTGTTTTTTAAACCATATACTATCTTAGTATTATGTGACACTACTGTATCCTTACTACCTGTACACTACGTGTGTCATTTTTACAGCATTCTGTCCGTTGTGTCCACTTTGTCTACTGAACGATACGTATTTGTTATATTCAGGACTATGGCCCTAATTATGACTTTGGCAGTATTTTCCTAAGACCGCCGAAGCCACGGGCGCCAGAAGACCACTATATTACGATTACTGAAGGATTTGCACCACAATTTGGGTGGAAATACTCCAGTAGTCGTGCTGGTAGTCAAAGGCGCAGAGGTGGTTCCACCGCCGGCTCTGCCAAAAGGACTAAGATAGCCATATTACGACCTGTAATACGGCCTGGCGGTGCCCTAATGGTGGGCTGCTGCTGCTGGTGGGAGCGCCAGGTTCCGTCCCCTCAGGGAGGAGCACCTCGTCAGACGAGGTAAGTGTCCTCCGCAAGGGGAGGGGGGTGTGGAGTGTGAATGGATGTGTGTAAGTGTGTGCATGCGTGTCAGAAATGGGGGGAGGGAGTGGGAGTGTTTGTGCATGCATGTGTGTCTGTGTGTAAATGTGGTGATGGCGAGGTGTGTGTGGGTGAATGTGAATGCTGGGTCAGGGTGTGTGTGTGCATGGGTTTAGACAGGGGTGGGGGTTGCGTCTGTACGTTAAGGAAAAGAGGGGGTGAGGGATGAAGTGTGTATGTGTGTCAATGGGGTAAATGTAGTGAGTGCGTATGTGAGTGGGGGTGTTGTGTGTGTGTGCGTGTATGTGTGTATGGATTTGGGGGGGTTGCGTGTGTGTGTGTTTGAGCGCAAGGGTGTTGTGAGTGTATGCACGTGAGTGTAAGGGTGTAGTGAGTGTGAGTGCGTGTCAGGGTGTGCGTGTCTGTGGGTATGTGCGTGTATGCAGGGGGTGGGGGGTCACTACTGGGAGCGGAGGGGTGGGGGTTACTGGTGGTTTGGGGAGGTGGGAATATTTTAAGGGAAGGGGGGTGGGGGAGCTTTTGAGTAGGCCGGGGTGGGTTAGTCATCTACCAGGAATGCAAATTACTATCACCAGTAGCATTTCTGCCAGGAATTTCATGGCGGTGCTACCGCCACAAAATCCCTGACAGAAAGGGGACTTGTGATACCACTGGCAGTATTGGGTGGACTGCCGGGTCGTAGATTTTGATCTCTGGCCCGGCTGTCAAACCGCTCTGGCGGTACCAGCGGGGATGCGGAGGTCTGACACAGGCCAAACCACCACACTTATAATGTGGCGGTCTTCACCGCCGGCCCCTCGGCAGTGAGACTGCCACCACGGCCCTGGCGGTATTCAGACCGCCAGGGTCATAATGAGGGCCTATGTCCTTTTTAACACATGTATTTCAATGTATTGAAACTGAATTGCAGAACTATTGTGCTTACTACCCCTGTTGAGGCGTTGTGTGCGTAAAGTTCCTTGCACTACTTTTTTATAATAGCACATACATCACATTACAATCAAGGCTGTAGCTACAAGCTTAGATACCCAGATAAGAAAGTAACACTTTTTTCAATCTCTGAAAAATCACAGATTCACAAACTGTGGCATTATTTATTATTCCACTAACAACTAAAAAGTACAACCATTTCACACTTATTGGGAGCTTTTCCCATGTAGCATGCTCTTTAAAGGCTTACAGTATTTTTTTAAATGATTCCTTTTGTCATTATTTTTTACATTTTTCGCACATCACTGCCAGGTGAAACGTTTACAAATTACCATTAGTGCCAGTGAACACCTGTGCTTCCTGATGTGTTTTACAGATAAGAGTCTTGCAGACGATTTCTCCTGTGGCTGTGATTTGTTCTCCTCATAGTGATAGACACATATTTTCACTGCTGTGCCATGAAGCCTAAAGCTCCAGACAATGGCAAACGCACCAATCACCAGCTGACCAGAAGTGTAACAGCAGCTGATTGGCTTCTAGGATTTACTCCATATGTTAGACAGCCCTCATGACTGTGAGGGGCTTGTTTTAAGGTTTTCACTGTGCCTGTGTTGGTAGCCTACCACCTAAATTGGTGCGGGGTTGGCAAATGTCTTGTGAGGTGTGAGCACTTTGTTGAACATCATTCTGTTTAAATGGCTCAGCTCTCACGTCTGCTCTCCTAATCCTAACCCTTGTCTGGGACCTTCATTTTCAACCCACCACTTCTGCACTCTCCCTGTTACATCCATTCAGGCGCCAGCCCCAAATGTTCTTGGACTTTGAGGCAGCTTCAGGAGGGCATGAAATGCTTTACAAGTTATTACATCATACCATAACACAACCCTTTAAATATAGTGCTATATAGTTGCAAATTAATGACTGCAATGACTGTGTTAAAAGCAACTTAAAGTCAAATGGGCAGAAGCTACCTTACATATGATAGTAGTGAACATTCTATATGGACAAACCATCCTTAATGTAAATATATTGTTGGGGTAAATAGGTTATAGTCTTTGGTGGAGGGCAGCTAGGGGTGTTTTTTCCGCGGAGCACCACAGTATGTCATCCTACTAGTCATCCATTTCCTATCTGAAAGGCTGTGGATAAAGTCTCAATGACATTGAAGCACCTTCTCTTCTGACCCTTCTCCACCCCCAAGGCTCTATTGCCCTCATTGACTTCTAATGAAGGAGTGCACTTGCAAGAATAATGACCTGAATCTTGCTTTTACAGGAGATTGGCGCGTGTGAGGCGGAAATCTCGATGTCACAGTCTGGTGTGAAACGTGAGTAACACGTGCCTTACCCTAGTGCATACAACCTTCCAAATGTTGCTTATCCGAAGCTGGCAAACAGCCCTCTTTCTGGGACACCACGGTATACAAATGATTAAGCAAAATGTGGGATTCTTATTTTACTCTATTGTATCTGCATTTACATTGCACTCGCTACTCCTGAAGAGGCGTTGAAGTACTTAATGTCGGGCTGACAGCACACTGCGTTAGAACACTAGGTTTAGTGTTTAATCCAGTGGTTCTTGAATATTGGGATTAGTCTTCTCAAGCAAACCACTCTATGCATTCACTCCAGTTTCTTTGTGGTAGGTTAAAGTAATAGGAGTTATGTGTGATCATTATTGGGGAAAGGTGGATATGTGAAGTTCATGCAGATGTTTGGTGGGGTTAATAGATGAGCTAGAGGAGATTAGGCAATATTAGGTTGCCTGGGTATGTATTTAGAAATTGTAGTCCTACACAACCTCAACTGAACTAAAATTCTAGATTACAGTGAGATAGACATGGGAAACTTGATGAGGGAGAATGCAAGCCTTATGACGTTATGTGATATTATTGGCCTTGATATGGCAATAGTAAAACTTGATCCTTACTGATGGAGATCTTTTTTCCCTGATTCAAAAGGTGCTGCCTCGCAACATAAAAGCCTAGAAGATACATATTCCACTCAGCTGCTAATGGTCAATGACTGAGGTTAACCGGCCTCCCATGATCTTCGTGAATAACTGTGCTCAAGCTTCGCAAGTGGCGTAACATTTTGGCACCTGCAGTTCTGCTGATGCTTCTACAATGGAGAGGAATAAAGTTTCTTCTTGTCTACTTGTATTGTGGTTCCTGTTATTGGATGCCATCTGCGGAAGGAGGGTACTAGTGGTGTACATCATCACATGAGTTAATGGGACTAAAAAGTACTATTTTGAGAGCTCCCTAAATCAGTGGGTCACAACCTGTGATCCAGGGACCCCTGGGGACAGCAAAGCCTCCTCAGGGAGTCCGCAACTGCTTAGTAAATTAAATAATATTAACCCCTTCGCTGCCAGTCCTTTTCCCCACAAGTGCAGTCTGTTTTTTTGGCTATTTGGGGCAGTTTGCGCTTGTGGCCCTCATAACGTTTTGTCCACATGAGCTACCCATGCCAAATTTGTGTCCTTTTTTCCAATACTCTAGGGATTCTAGAGGTACCCAGAGTTTGTGGGTTCCCCTGGAGAAGACCACGAAATTAGGCAAAAAAGAGTTATTTTTTATTTTATTTTTTTAAATGGGGAAAAAAGGGCTGCAGAAGAAAGCTTTTGTGTTTTTCCCTGAAAATGGCATCAACAAAGGGTTTGTGGTGGTAAAATCACCATCTTCCCAGCTTGCAGGAACAGGCAGACTTGAATCAGAAAACCACATTTTACAACACAATTTTGTCATTTTACAGGGACATACCCCAATTTTACTATTTATTTGTGCTTTCAATATCCTTCCAGTTAGTGTCAGAAATGGGTATGAAACCGAGGCTGGATCCCGGACAGCTAAACATTTCTGAAAAGTAGACAACATTTTTAATTCAGCAAGGGGTCATTTGTGTAGATCCTTCAAGGTTTTCCTATACAAAGTAACAGCTATAATAAAAACAAATATTGAAGTTGAGGAGAAAAAAGAACTATTCCTGTCCACTTTTTCTTCTAGAACTTTTTCCAGCTATGACAGACTTTTCAAAAGCAAGATACCATTGCATCTGCTGGACTCTTCTGGTTGCGGTGATATATAGGGTTTGTATGTTCATCATGAACCCTAAGTACCCAGAGCCAATAAAGGAGCTGTATCTTGCAATGGGTTTTCATTGTATAATGGGTATACAGCAATTCATTTGGTGAAATATAAAGAGTGAAAAATAGGTATCAAGGAAACATTTGTATTTCCAAAATGGGCACAAGATTAGGTCTTGAGAAGCAGGAGTTATTTGCACATCTCTGAATTCCCTGGTCCCCATCATTGCATGGGAATTACAAAGCATTTCTCAAATAGACGTCTTTTTTACACACTGTCTTACATTTCGAAGGTAAAAATGTAGAGAAAGATAAAGGACAATAACACGTGTTCTTCTATTCTGTATTCTCCCAAGTCTCCCGATAAAAATGGAACCTCACTTGTGTGAGTAGGCCTAATGCTCGCGACAGGAAACGCAACATGGACACATCACATTTTTACATTGAAATCTGATGTGTTTCTTGGAAAGTGCCTAGCTGTGGATTTTGGCCTGTAGCTCAGCCTGCACCTAGAGAAACCTACCACACCTGTGCATTTTTGAAAACTAGATGCCTAGGGAAATCCAGGATGGGGTGACTTGTGGGGCTCTCATCAGGTTCTGTTACCCAGAATCCTTTGCAAACCTCACATTTTGCAAAAAAACACTTTTTCCTCACATTTCGGTGATAGAAAGTTCTGGAATCTGAGAGGAGTCACATATTTCCTTCCACCCAGCATTTCCCCAAGTTTCCCGATAAAAATGGTACCTCACTTGTGTTGGTAGGTCTAGTGCCCACGACTGGAAACACCCCAAAACGCAAAATGGACACATCAAATTTTTACATTGACAACTGACATGTTTTTTGGAAAGTGCCTAGCTGTGGATTTTGGTCTCTAGCTCAGGCGACACCTAAGGAAACCGAGCAAACCTGGATATTTCTGAAAACTAGACACCTATGGGAACCCAGGATGGGGTAACTTGTGGTGTTCTCACCAGGTTCAGTAAGCCAGTATCCTTAGCGAACTTCAAAATTTGTAAAATAAATCACACATTTTCCTCACATTTCACCACTGCAAAGTTCTGGAATCTGAGGGGAACCACAAACATCCTTGTACCCAGCATTCCCCCACATCTCTTGATAAAAATGGTACCTCTTGTGTGGGTAGGCCTAGTGCCCGCGACAGGAAATGTCCCAAAACACTACGTTGACACATCAAAATGATCAAATACAAAACTACCTGTTTTTGCTGGGCAGGGGGCACCTGCGTTTTTGGTCCTGGGCTCAGCAGCCATCTAGGGAAACCTACCAAACTCAAATATTTCTGAAAACTAGACACTCAAGGGAGTCAAGGAAGGTGTGACTTGCATAGATCCTCCAGTCTTACCCAGAATCCTAAGCAAACCTCAAATTTAGCTAAAAGAATATAAAATGTCCCCACATTTCTGTGTGGAATCACGCAATGGCACAAATTTCCTACCACCCAACATTCCTCTCGGTCTCCCAATAAAAACTTTACCTCACTTGTGTAGGTGGGCAAAGTGCCTGTGAAAGGGAAGAGCCAAAAACATGTCGAAATTGAGGGTGAACCAGAGTAGGTCCAAAAGGGCAGTTTGAAAAAAAATGTTTTTAGGCTGACAAGAGGGGCAGAATCTTTATCGGTATAGAAGCGACAATACTGGGTGGTAGGAATTTTGTGGATTCCTGCAGATTCTGGAAGGTTTCATCACAAAAATGTGGGAATAATGTGTGATTTCAAGCAAAGTTGGAGGTTTGCGGGGCATTGTGCAGGGTCGGATTAGCATGAAAAATAGGCCCGGGCACCATAAAAAAAGTGGCCACAACTGCGGATTATTCCTTTTCGCATAACACTGCTTCTCTGTTTTAAGTAGTATCAAAATAAGGAAGGGGGTTCTCCAAAAGAGGCATGTCTAAAACTCTGAATTATCTCAGTGTAGCTGCCAAGATCTATGAAATAGGTATTGATACTTAACTTTTGTCTTCTGAACTCCAGTGAGATAAAAAAAAAATGCAAACATCGCCATCACTCCTTGTGCATGGATTAGTTCACATAAGTGAACCACAGCTGAATATCATTGAGGTCACTTCTATTCAGCCCCCCCATCTGTTCTCAATCTACATACGTAAGCAGAGCCAAGTTAGGACTGTCTCGTTGTGCGCTACTATGCCTCCTTCGTATATAATGTTACAGTTTGTGATCGAGTGTCGACAAGTCTAACCAAACGCGAGTACTCGGTCCTCTACCACATTTAACGGGACTCTGTTACAAGAGAGAGCTAAATATAATTTACTAAAAGATAACTATCAATTGGTATACACGAGATAGGATATACTGGATTTAGTTTTACAGTTAAGGATAAATACGGGGTTCAACGTACCAGTTGTGAGAAGCCCTGATGAAGTCTGTGGGGAGACGTTTACCCAGATGAAACACGTGTTGGCTTGGCTGTAGCTGCTAAAAGAAACATTAAAGAAGATGATGAACATATCAATTTGGAACAGTGGACTTTGACTGTGGCTTTTATTAATACGTTTACATGGACTTGAGTGCTTCCAATGGCTTGCTTAGCTAGGGATTGCTTTCAGGCTTTCTGATTCAAGGTTGTTTAGGGGAACAACCTTGGGAAGCACCGTCCACTAAATACTAATTTTTTGACACGACAGTGAGCACCCCGTCTTTACAAAAAATCCCCTTCCTTGTATATTTGGTCTGCTGTTAGTGGTATCCAGTTTGTCACTTGTGTGTAGGTCAAGTTCCTTAAAGTAGTCCTCTAGGAGGTGCCGATTGACCTCCTTCTGGACGTCTTCTGATTTCCCTAAATTCACGTGTTGAAGTCGCCTGCGAGGATAATCTCACGATCTGGATTTTGATAAACAATTTCCTGTATTAGATCACAAGCTTCCATACCAATCTTTTTTTTGCTTTCTTTATTTGGATTGTTGTATTTATTGAGAACTATTATACTGATGGATTGGCCCCCAAGTCGCTGAGTGAGAGTCCTTGCAAGTCATGGCCGGAGACTTTTATCTCTTTTTTTTAAGTTGATGATTGAGTTTCATGAATGTTGATAGCTTACCAGTCGGCCTTTTAAAGAGATTGGTCTTCTGGGCAGTTTTGTGAAATGCATTGTAACCTGGTATTGAAGCAACCACTTTGGACCAAGGGTCAGATGTACAAAACTTTTTAACAGTTGCAAACGGTCCGATTCAGAGAAAGTATTTCTGCATGTCAAAAGCCTTATTTGCGATTTGGTAACATATTACCAAATTGCAAATAGGATTTGCGATCCGATAATAGATAAGGAAGTGTTTAGGGCGTCCCTTCCTAATACCAAATTACATTGGTCCGTGTGAATGTTTTGTGACCAAAATGCAGCTGCAAAACATTTGCATTTTACCACCTACTTCAAGTAAGTGGTAACCCATTCGCAAATGGGAAGGGGTCTTGAAGGGACCCGATTCGCCTTTGATAATGGTTGTAAAAAACAGTTTTATGAGCAGGCAGCGCCTACTCTTAAAAAATTAAAAGAAAACTTTTCATTTTTATTTTTGAAACACATTCCATTTTTCTTTCAGGAAAACTTGCTTTGTTAAAAAAAAAACAGATTGCTTTATTTAAAATCAATCACAGACATGGTGGTCTGCTGACCCCAGCAGGTCACAATTCAGGTGATTTTTGTCATGCCCAATAGTTCGCAAAGTGTGACCTACCTCATGAATATTAATGAGGTAGATCTATTTGCGACCCACTCGGAATCGCAAAAAGTGTCAAACACACTTCCTTACATATGTGTTTGCGATTACCAATAGCGATTCGCAAAAATTCACTATTTTGTAATCGCACTTACATTTTTACATCTGGCCAAAAGTTTACAGTAAGCACAGAATATTGGTAGTGGTCAGGAAGGTGACGGCTTCTTTTTGCTCTAGAAGACTTGCTATGCCTGCCACTTTCCAGCTGGTCACCCTAACACTCTCTCTGACCCGTTTTTTATTTCGTTTCGTAGTACCAGGGATGCTGCTGGTCCTTAGATGTTGAAGATACTGGCAGCCATCTGCAGTTAGGCTGCTCGGCCAATGAGAGGTTTTCTACTGGATGACTGGCAGAAATACTGTTGCCCAGACTATTTGTAAGGTGGACTGTTATTTTTCTCTGACATGAGGGATCAGTAGCTGTTTTGTACCTCACAGGATGCCATTACATCCCCAGGGCTTCGGCTTGTATTTGAAATCTGTGATAGCATGTGAGGGTACTTTTCTGTCACCAGAATGTTAATTCATATTCCCCATGCCTCAAAGTACTTGCTTTCCTTTAGTATCGTCGATTTCTTGGGGCCAATCCAGGGGCATGTTTTAAATTACACTGTTTTTAATTTTTGTGAGGCGAGGTATACTAATGATGGAATATTTTTTAGTAAACGTAGTATGTTAGTTCTGTTTAGCATTTCATAATCCCCTCGCATGATGTAATCAAGAGTGAATATTATAGTATAAATATTAAACATCAACAGGGGCCGTCCCACCTGTCTTGATGGCCAGCTTCATGTATAGAGTCACAGGCCCTGATTTCTTCCTTTGGTATGGCTTGGTTGTTAATAATTGTTTTTCAATGTTCACAGGCTTTCCAGTTTGGGTAAATTATAAGGGGAATATTTGTTAATACATACTTTAGAATGAATTCATGTACTGAGGTTCTTCCTTTGGACTATCTCTTCAGAATGTTAACTCCAATCTCTTTTTATGAACTTCATAATTGTTGGTATTCTTCGAGTTAGACGGTTTTCATTAATACACCCTGTCCAAACCCCTTTGACAGCGCCACAGGGCAAGCAGGGGTTACTGGTCCCAACCATGTAACCCTGTGTCTTGGGGCCCGACCGACTATGATTTCTGAGCAACAGTGCAAAGTACCCCTTCTGCACTTGACTCTCAATAGTACTGTGATTGAGAAGTCCAAGATTCCCTTGTGGGAAGGTGTGGATAAAGGGTAGTGAACACAGGCTCACAACTCAAAATGTGCACAGCAGCAGCAATAAATCATTGTTCAGTAAAACACTTAGGGGCATATTTACAAGCCTTCTCGTGCCTCCTTGAACCATAATAGCCTTATTGTTTTTATGCTAATGTGGCCTTAGGCAGGCATTTCCAACACGCCATATTTACAGAGTAGCCCAGTGCTTGCATTGTGCCACTTTGTAACCCCTTGCACCACATTATGCTGTCATAGTTGGACTCTTGCTCTAGGCAAGACTGCTGGTTTGAGGATGACAGCACTTATGTTTGTAGATGGCTATGCCTATCCTACAACAAGCCGCAACTATAATCCCAACCCTTCCGGCTCATTAGCAGCACCTCACCAAAACCCACACAGTTAAAGGTGATTTGTGGCAGCCTTTACGCATGGACTCAGAAGTACAACATCTCAGGGAGTGTCGTGGTTAAACGGAGATTACCCCTTTCTCACAGGTACATCATGTCTCAATCAAACACAGGCAATGACGAAGATGCAGTAAGGTTTTAATCATTTTTATTTAACACAACTGCAATCTGCGATAAGTTGTATGGGCTGCAACGAGCAGGGCAAGAAACAGAATAGTAAAGACAAGAGTCATTATTATAAAGACCCCCACTATTTTATAATGATACAAAAAGACATGAAGGTGTGTAATATGTCTTATACCCTATCATGATAGTCCTAACCTTCTACCTAAAGGAGAGCTTGGTATGCTAAACCTAATCTGCCAAAGCCATGTCCCTGAAAGGAGCCCCCAAACCTTGTTACCGTGGAATGAAGTCTCTAGCTCAGACTCCGTAGGGACACGAAGTCCACGTAAGCGTCGAGGCGACATGCAGCATCGATAGCAGCAATGGTATCTGGTCGGAATCCCTCTGATTATCTGTCTCAAGTGTGATGTATTTATACAGGTCTACTTGGACCCCTGACGTAGGTTTTTCCCAAACAATGGATAACGCTGCATGCTTGGGATGGTAATTTCTAATGTGAGTACCTACTGTTTGTTTGTCTTTGTCGCTTGAATTGACGCCTTAGCGAGGTGACATTGATAACTCTAAACCAAAGGGCCTAACTATAAACAAGGCAGCCATCTTAGAAGAATGAATTAAATAAATGGTCTAAGACAGAGCAAGCTAAGTAGGTTAAAAGTCACTAGGTGATGGGGGCACAAGTCTGCCAGCCAAAGGCTAAGCTAACTCCTGTTATCCCATTAAAACAAACTAGGATTCACTACACCCTCCCCATTGCTGTAACAAACATGACACTGTTACCGGACGCTACCAAAGGTGAGGGAATCCCAAAAAGCTAAAAAAAAGCTGCTCTGGACTAAAAGCGAACCATGAAACAAATTTAAAAACAACATAGTTAAAATGTAATAGTTCAAAAACATACTAAGAGACGTAATGGCGATCATTACAAGCACAGCAGGCCAAAGTAAATGACAATATAGCATACGCTGTATTTTAAGGCTGGTACAAAAAGCCAATTATTATTTTGTGGAACTATAGCCATGACCTTGAAGAGTAGCTCCGAAGTCACCGACCAAAAAGTCATCAAAAACTTAGGCCAAATCGTCAGATGTAAGATCGATCACATGGGCAGATGGATTCACGGAGCAGAAGTGTGCCATAGTCTCTTGTGCAGGTCCACCTGCATTAGGTCCAACCTCCGTAGAATGAAGGGCGAACTCAGTCAACACAGAGTGTTCATAGGTGGCCTCGCGGGTCAGCCTTAGTCTCATGGGGCACGACCGTGTATGAACCCTCATCGGGGACATCAGCAGTCCTTTGTCCACAGGAGGCACTGGCATGATGGCAAGACACACTGTTGGCAAATGTTCAAAGAACCACCATACGCAGCGAAAGACAGGCTGCACACACCAGAGGAGTGGTCGGAATGACAATGACCAATTCCACTCTAGTTCCTCCAGCAAGGAAACATCCAAAATCTGAACCAAGCGTTCACGGTACAGTTGTACTGGTGGCAGCTGCTCCATTTCTCTGTGTAGCTGTAAAGAAACAACCACTGCGAATCAGAAGATATAGCAGTAATATTCTGTCAATTAATGCCAAAATTACAGGAAAGCCCCCAAACGCACTCGAAAAGAGTGAATGGATGGCCGACGGGATGACTCCGAAGATAGTCTGGAAGACTGACACAAATCCAGACCCGACAGCCTTAAAGAAATAGACAATCCCAGTAGTGCGTGAGGCGTTGAAAATTCTGGATACCAGCTCACCAAAATGCTTGGGGAAGTTGGTATTTGATAGTCATTGTATCTCGTCTGAAAATCTCACAATCTGGAGAGCATACGTCTCTCTAGTGGATGTCAACGCGACCTGTTTTTGAAACAGAAGCGCCTTTAGTCTGCTCAACTTGTCATAATTTAGATTAATAGTATCAATGTGAGGCTACCTTTCTGATTCCTTTATCTCTCGTGTGGGGGGGAATAAAACATGTCCACAACACGTAACGACCTTAGAGACCGAAATTGCGTAGGCAATTCCTGGTCACATACCAAAACAGCTTTGGTCACTCAGCACCACATAACTTCCATTCGAAAGTACATGAAATGCTGGTCGAATCAAAGGGACGGGAGTACCCTTCAGAAAACAGGCCAAGTTCGCAACCCCCTCATTGCATTGGCCGTGAAGGGACACCTGCTTGCAGATCATTGAATGACTAACAGTAGTCTCACATTCGCTAAGAAAGACCTCTGTTTCGCTTTTCAAAAACTTATATTCAAAGGGCAGTTCCCACTCTTCCTTAATATAGCTATCACCCAGTCACCCGTACCTTCCCACAGCAAGATGTTTCAAGCATTTTGAAAAACTCAAAGTGGAAATAGGCAGATTAATTATGCCGTGTAGAAGCCATATAGTTGAAGGACTTTTGGCGACCGTGATAGGCAACTTATTTAACTTCTCTATATGAAGCATGGTGAAACTTGCTTCCTTTTTCGCCATTGTCTTTTGTTCCCTGGATAAATTAAAAGCAGTGAACACTTCACTACCGTTAATGTATCGCCACGGAATACGGCCATTTTTCAATGTTTGTAATGTCCAACCAAGTTGCATGATGGAACGCAGCTGACTTTGTCCATGGTATAAACGGGACATGTCCATCTGAACGATGTCTATGGTAGACAACACTATATTTGTCAATTAATAAATTCTGTTGGACAGTGTTCATGTCATTATCAACAACCGCCAAAGCCTTTTCTAAGTTTTCCTTATCTAATTGCCTTAATCGCGCAGCAGCTTCTATTTGAGAAAGTTTCCATATCTCATTATACATAGCATAGACAAACCTTTTAGAGCACTGTTCCCTAGGACCTAACAAGAAGTCCTGTAAGTCGATATCTTCGGAAAGTGTGTTAAGGTGTTCTTTAACTGCGGCTAACGTGTTAGACCATACCCATTGTTGGCACAGTTTACCCACACTATATGTAGGAACTATCCCTGTGTGTTGACCTGAGATAAAGCAAGGATCTGGCCGGCTAATCTTGAACCCCCCTGAGGTATTCAAAAATCGTGCCTTACACCCATTAGTGTCTACTGGCCATATTAACCACCCACCGGGACTGGAAAGTAAAGAATTATAGGTACCAGTCTGAACCTTTGCATCTAGCTCATCCTCAGTGTTATTCAAGAAGAATTGCCAATCATTCAATTTTGCCGGTGTGGGAATACTGGGCGTGTTCATTTCCTTTATTTTTGCTAACCCCAGGCAGGACGTCTCTTGAATAGTGTCATTTAAAAAGATCATTTGCACAGGAATCAGGCATGCTCTGAATAAAGATTCCCTACCCAGTATCTGCCAATCTTGTGTTCCCCAGACACTCTTAGAATCAATAGTGTTCTTCCAGTGATCGTAACCTTCGATAGCAAGACGGGAAACAAAGGAAGCTGAATAAATCAGTTTTGTATCTGTCAGCAAAATTTTCTGAATTTTGGAAGGAGGTAACTTGAAGTAATATGATTTGAGATTTTTTGTATCATGCCCAGAAAAATAAGTACATTTCGCTAAATAACTTTTCAGACTCCCCACTTGTGGTGTCGAACAATGTTCCCACTGTTTGTAATTAAGTACCGGTCTATGTCTAGTTACACGGTGCAGGTAGTAATGTCCCCAATTATTGTAGCAGAACATTTCCCCGTAATTCATTATATTTACATATACATCATCACTTTCAAATACTGAATAGTCCTTCATTTCAGTTAACATAGAATCAAATGTCTGGACATACCAATCATCAGATACAACACTGGGTGTAATAACATCTGTCATAGATATGTTGAATACGTATGGTATTTGAATAACCTCAGTAGGCCCGTGTATTTCAAATGAAACCTTGTCCCATACAATCCCATCAGAAATGGGTACAGCTGAAATTCTCACTGGGGAAAAGTCCCTGCGGACATTGTGTGAGGAATGATATGGACTTAAGACTTCATCCACAGGCTCTATATATGTGTGTTCAGGAATGTAATGACCATTTATAAGCAAGAAGAAAACAGTCACGAAACCAATCCATAGTAATAAGGTGGAAAATGTCAGGCAGAACCATAAATAGTTCCATGGGTATATTAAGTAATTTGTTTTAAGCCATAGATATAGCTTATGTGTTTTTGAAACATTTTCAATCACTGGAGTGGTTGAGTCTGAAGAAAAGTAATCAATGTCAATGAAATAACCAAAGGCAGTCTCTGCAAATACGGGAGCAAGTGCAGTACTTGTAGATGGGTCCATTTCACGTGGAGGCTCATAGTAGACTGTGCCATCAGTCTGTGTTGTATTGGTGTAGAAAACGGCCAAATCTTGGACAGGTGTTGTCGTTGAAGTGGTAGCAGGGACCAGCAAAGGCTCATTTTCCACCCTCCCCACGGTCGGGGAGGAATTCGTAGCGATGTTGGACATTGTTGCGTAGTCCACGTAGTGTGGTTCACTCTATTCTGAAGAGTTATGTCCTGTTGGGTAGTGAGAGGGGATTGGGAACTACCCAAGGGACCTCTGGGTCTACTGTGCAGGATCGGCCACATGGTGAAGTTTGACGTTGTCAATTGAAACAATTCTGTTTCCTCGTGAACCAGGCAACAGTGGCAAGATAACAGTTCTGGTACCTTGTATTCCTAGGACTGAGACCGGTGCTCTGTAGGATAGACTGAGTTCCTTCTTCACAGCAATCTTTTCATGAACCAGATCCCCAACTTTAGGAATCCAGCCAGTGCGAGTTGTCGGTATATCCCTCATTCCTAAGGTGGCAGCAATGGTGGATGATTTATCATCACAAAATTGCTAAAGCTCTTGTAAGACAGTGAGACGTTCATTTATGTCAAAAGGCGTTTCTGCTGCCACCATACCAGAACCATCAAGATCTGGGACATACATAGGTATCCCAAAGAGAATCTCATAGGGTGTGCATCCCCCCAAGGACCGTCTTGGCAGATTATTCAGTGCTCTCTGGACCCCATATAGGGGATGAAGCCAGCTGCGGCCAGAACCTAATACCCTAGCTGTTAAGAACTGCTTTAGATTACGGTTTTGCCTCTCCACGACCGAATTTCTCTCGGGATGGTATGGTGAGGAGTAATGGAGTTCAACACCCATCACCGAATGGTGTCCCTGAATGCCTTAGAGGCAAATGCAGGGCCCTGGTCCGAATGGAATGCTGCAACCGCATATGTACCGCTGTGTCCATACCCACTGGAACCTAGAACAAGAATCTACAGTGACTAAGATATATTTGTATGCACCATCAGGTTGAAGTGGACCCCAGTGGTCCAGGTACACACATTGTAGTGGCCTGCTGGACACTACGAGGGATGTCTGTGGTGGGCGTTTGATATTGGAGCCCCTTATTTGCTGGCATATGTCACAACAAAAGACATATTGTTTTGTCCGTTTGCATAGACCAGGTCACCAGAAGCGTTTCTGTAAGAGTGTTATTGTGGCTGTGATAACAGCATGAGCAGAAGCGACACCCTCATGCGCTGCTTTCACTAGATCTAATCTCTGGTCTTCGTTGGGGATCACCCAATCTCCAACCCCAGGAATTGTTGCATAGGCAACATTCTGTGCACTGATGTGGTAAGAATAGTTTGTAGGATACCCTTTCGGAAGAGACTTGCCCTCAGCTGAAGCTTTCACGGAGGTCAAACTTTCATTATCCAATCTCGTATGAGAAAGAGTCATTGCAGCCACAGAAGCCGTAGCTACTGTGGATTTGGCTTCTTCGTCAGCCAAAGTATTACCAATAACGTGTACTCCTACACGTTCGTGGCCCAATGTATGTACTACATAGACACACTGTAGCTTATCCTTAAGATCAGCCACCCTCCCCCACAATGTCTTCTGTTTTATGGTATTCCCTTTAGAATCTCTAAACCCGTTTAGCTTCCAATGATTAAGATAATCATTGTAGGACTGCACACAGTAGTATGAGTCACACACTATTAAGGTCAGTTTTCCTGTTTCTGTTTTTTCTAGCACTAATAGCAGGGCTTTAAGTTCAGCCAACTGACCTGTGCAGTCCCCTAGAGTCTGCGTGCAGGTGTTGTGAGAGTGAAAGACTCCATCCTTCATCAAGTAAACCCAATAGCACCCGCAATTATCCTTCCATCATATACTGTTGTAACTCCCTGAGGGTGCTTGTGTGTTCAACTGTCCAGTGTCGGCTAGAAAAATCTGGACGTATTAAGTCGTATAGTGGCTTGATACGTTGTGCATAGTCAGGAATGTATGTTCTGCCAAAATTAAAGAAACCAAGTAAAGACTGTAGTTTTTTTAAAGTGTTCAGTGGGTGCAATTGTGCACATTTCTCTAGAAAGTGCGGGGCCAGGCACTTCCCCCTCATTTGATAGCTCGTATCCCAGGAATAAAACACAGAGAAAAGCTATTTTTGTTTTCTTAAAATTGAATTTGTATCCAAGGGCTGCGAATCCTAAAATGATCCGATCAACCCTGACAAGATGAATGTTGAGGTCGTTATCTGTGAGATAGATGTCATCCACATAGGACAATGCTTCAGAATCAATATCATGTAATATTGATGTAACCTGGGCTGAGAACAGCCCTGGGCTATTCTTATAGCCTTGGGGCAAATGGCAGAAGCGTTTTTGTGAGCCAAATGAGAATGCACTCAGGTCCTGACTTTCATTCGCAAAATTCTGGCAGAAAAACCCATTGGAAATATCCAACGTTGTTTTTTATTTTTTGCATACAATATTGTTCATTAATGCTGTGCAATGAGAATTTTGTATGGCATATGTATGTGTATCACTGTTTAAATGTCTGTAATCTATGACTATTCTATAGGAATGGTCTGGCTTCGCAACTGGGAATAACAGGTTAATCATTGCAGAGGCACAGGGCTCAACTACCCCCTGATATTCTAGCTGAGTGAGGATCTCCCTCACTGGAGCCTTTGCCTCATGTTTAATTGGATATTGTGGCTGAGGCTGGGGTCTACACCTGATAGGGATTATATGACATGGAGAGTCCCTGACCCTACCTACATGATTACGGTATAATGCCTGTGCCTGTGCTAAAGCCCATTTGACAGCGTAGGCTTCTTATTCTGCTTCTGGAACAAGATTAGAGAAAGATGGCAAAATTACATTTTCCCCATGTGGGAGCTTACGGACATGTTCAGGCGGCCAATCTCTTTCCGCCAATAGGATGTCACAATTAAGTTCGTCCCAAAATATCACACCAATGGTGCGCTCCACGTCGCCCTCAGTTTGAATCTTTAGATCATAAAGCCTATCGGGTGGGAGTATGTGCCCTTCTGCTGTTTCAACCACAATAAAATCGCTAGTTGCCGTCGCATCCAGATGATCTTTCAGACACTGGCGACATATCGTGACCTCTGCTGCGATGTCTAACAGTGTCACTGCCCACATCTTGTTCTTCAGCAGTGTTCTCAAGTATACCGGCATTTTTAACTGATAGTGCTGTCACCCTTTCTTTTTAAACTGTGGCTTTTGTTGTATAGGCTTTTCTTCTTTTTTGACTATGGACTGCAACAAGTCTTTCTTTTGTTTCACGTACTAAGGACGTCGATCAGGACGGTCCCCTCTCTCGCTACGTACATCCAGTGCGTCCTCAAAGGAAGGAGAGGGACGTGAATCAGTATATGTATCAGGAGTTTTTATATTCTCCCTATTTCTGAGAGTGTATCTCCTTTCGGAGTTCTCCGGATGTGGAGAGTCTGCTCTCTTCTTTTGTCTGTCATTAAATTGTCTTGAATTTTCCCAGCGCTTTTTAGAACCCTCCTGTACTATTTTTCATACCTTCCTTAGGGGCGGTATTCTGTATTTCTAGCTTCTTTGGCTTGGCTCCCAAACTGTCCCGTCCTATACTAATATAGGATGGGACATCGGTATCGGGAATAATTTTCGATAGCTGTCTCTCTTGTTCCAAATGTGGAGTTTCTCGGGGACGCTGGTGTATAGCCAGTGCTACCACTTTCCCTTTAATGTTACTGATTATTATCGAGGAAACCGCGTTGAAGTTACGCATTAGTTTCATCCCCAAATCTAGGGCCGGTGCTGCCCCATTCTCGTTCGGTATTTGTCTTAACACTTCCGTTAAATTGGAAAGTGTCGGGGTACCATGTGTGGTAGTATATTGCAGTGAAGACAATACCCTAAGTGGTGCAGTCATCCACCGAGGGAACCGTCCCAAAGGGCAAGCACATTGTGAGAATTCTATGTTTCTCCTGTGGTCCCGTATGGGGAAACACAGCTTCCAGCTGATTTGTTTTCTGGCCTATCCTGTATGGTATCTTCTCCCGTTCTGTGGGAACCTTACCCATAATAGTATACACTGTTTGTGGATTAATCCCAGTAGCCAATTGGTATCCAGCAGGTGCTGGTGGTGCCAAAGCGCTGGTGTTGTGTTCAAAGTCCACATTACGAACTGAACAAGTAATCTGTATAATGTTACTATCTCATTGTATAAATTTCGCAAATCTGCTGATTGCATGTTTTGTATGCCTGGGTGAGGTGTTTATGTGGCAAACATGGGCCACGTTGGTCAATCATTTCCTAAAGGACCTAATCTCACTTGTTGTATTACATGTGGTAGGGCGCCTTCAAACCAGTTCAAATGATTTGTGAGCGGTATTTCATGATACTGGTATGCTTGGTAGCTTTGGGGTATGTTTGCAATTTTATTTGTATGAAATGTGACTGACCTGTGGTCTTCCTCGGGAAAGGTGACCCAGGAGTAGAATGTTTCCATTGGGTAAGCTTCATTAGCCTCCACTATGAAGGTGACGTCCCCGCCCTCGTCTGTTAAGCTATGCGCTACTAGATGTAAAGTTAATGCTTGTCTAGCATTCTCAGGAATGTTGATGGCATTAGCCATATTGTAAAAAAATGGGTGAGGAGATGGAACACCAACTGGGAAGTAGAGTCCTTTTATGAGTTCGAATTTGAACGACCTACAGCCTAATTAGGTGTTCCCTGTTCAACTGAGGAGGATTTTCCCAAAGACCACGGACGTCTCCGTATGTTGGTACTTAGGGTACCTGTCATCTGTGAGACAGTGATAGTCGGCGTATCCGTAAATTAGTGCCTAAACACCATCGTTGGTGGCGCCAAGTGGTAGTTGGACTCTTGCTCTAGGCAAGACTGCTGGTTTGAGGATGACAGTACTTATGTTTGTAGGTGACTATGCCTATCCTACAACAATTCGCAACTGTAATCCCAACCCTTCTGGCTCATTAGCAGCACCTCACCAAAACCCACACAGTTAAAGGTGATTTGTGGCAGCCTTTACGCATGGGCTCAGAAGTACAACATCTCAGGGAGTGTTGTGGTTAAACGGAGATCACCCCTTCCTCACAGGTACATCATATTTCAATCAAACACAGGCAATGACGAAGATGCAGTAAGGTTTTAATAGTTTTTATTTAACACAACTGCATTCTGCAATAAGGTGTATGGGCTGCAATGATTAGGATAACGAGCAGTGCAAGGAACAGAAGAGTAAAGATAAGAGTCATTACTATAAAGACCCCCACCATCTTATAATGATACAAAAAGACATGAAGCGTGTAATATGTCCTAATACCCTATCATGATAGGCCTAACCTTCTCCCTAAAGGAGAGCTTGGTATGCTAAACCTAATCTGCCAATGCCATGTCCCTGAAAGGAGCCCCCAACCCTCGTTACCTTGGAATGAGGTCTCTAGCTCAGACTCCGTAAGGACACGAAGTCCAGGTCAGCGTCGAGGCGATAGCAGCGATGGTATCTGGTCGGAATCCTTCTGATTATCTGTCTCAAGTGTGATGTATTTATACAGATCTACTTGGACCACTGATGTAGGTTGTTCCCAAACAATAGATAACGCCACATGCTTGGGATGGTCATTTCTAATGTGAGCACCTACTGTATGTTTGTCTTTGTCGCTTGATTTGACACCTTAGCGAGGTGACACTGATAACATAACTCCAAACAAAAGGGCCTAACTATAAACAAGGCAGCCATCTTAGAAGAATTAATTAAATAAATGGTCCTTCGACAGAGCAAGCTAAGTAGGTTAAAAGTCAGTAGGTGACGGAGGCACAAGTCTGCAAGCCAAAAGCTAAGCTAACTCATGTTATCCCATTAAAACAAACTAGGATTCAATACAATGCCTGCACCAGGCATAATGTATGCAAAGGGGTGTTCTGGCGCTGGGAGACACAAAAAAATGGAGCAGTGAAATTTACAAGATTTCACTGCCCATTTTTTGCATCATTTTTACCACCTACTCAAGCAGGCATTAAAATGACACACCCAGTATGTTCACTTGGCCTTCCTGTGCTTTGCTGCAAGCATCAACATTTTTGACGCTAGTGTAGCAGAGCGCCAAAATGGCGTCAAAACGTTTGATGCTATTGTGCTAATGACTGTCATGGTGCACTGTATTGTAAATATGGCGTAACCATGGTGTTGTTAGGTGCTGAAGGGGGGCACAAGAAAAGTGGTGCATCATCTATGATGTGCCACTTTCTTTTACATATGCCTCTTACCTTTATGAAAAAACAAGAAGTTTTTTATTTTCTACTGGTACCAGCACAAAGGAAAAATGTGGCACTCATGAAGAAGAACACAGTCCTCCCCTTGAGGTTGGGGCTCTAGTATTTCTTTGGCCATTCCCTGCCCCACTCTCTTCTGACGTTAGAGACAGTGGTTATTCCTCATGCACTATTGGTACCATCCACGATATGCCCCACTAGCAGTCTGAGGCTCAAGAGTCAACTTTGACTCTGAATTAAAGACAATAGTGGTCCGGAGCTAAAGCAATTTTTTAGCAACAAGTTCCCACTTGGATGACCGGCTCTAAACCAGTCTGAATAGACTGACAGGCATGAAGTGTATGGAGTTCTTGAGTGCACCACATCCGCAGGCAGTCACAGCAGCTGTAGCTGAGTTCAGGTGAGTTGACCGCATGTGGCCCAGGCTGCTGCACTCAGCAGAGTATCTCACATGCGGTCATACTACAGAAGCGACCAGAGGGTCTCTGCAGCTCCTCCTGTGGCTTAAGGGTCCAGTTGATCTCTCAGTGAGGGTGGCTGCAATGATCCTGACTTGGGTCCCTGACCTGGGTGATGGTGAGCAGGTGGTCCAATGGCGTCTACACTTCTCCAGTGCGAGGTAGATCAGGTTGCAGTTCTATTATCCCCTTGGTCAAACAGGTCATAGTATCTCACATCACACGGGCTCCCGCTCGATCAGCATGGTGGAAATCCTTCACAGTGGCCCCTCGTAGTATACGGTGTTGCTGCCTACTACCATACAAGGCTACAGCCTCTGCCACATGGCAGTCCTTCTTAACACACAGGGAACTACGTATGGGTTCTGGACCAATCGCTGCTGCACATTGCTCAATTCCCAGCTGCTCTTTCCTGGCATACGGAGGTCGCAGATTCTGTCCTGCACATGAGCAACAACACGATTGGTGCAGCAGCTGTTTGCTCACACCTTGCACAGGGAGTCCACTCGACAGGCCTCTGCACTGGATTTCGCTTCCTCTAATGCTCTACTCTTCCTCACAGGACACACACTTTTCTTGGCATCCCTGGGGGACATCCCCTCATTCAGCAGGGAAACTATTGCTTCAAGGACCCCAGTCCTGGTCATAGAAAGAAGTCTTGCAGTTCCCCTTCTCACACGGCCCTTGTGGCTGCTTGGCAGATGACAATGTTTGGGGTCTAAACCTCCCCTTCTTATACTGCATTCCCAGACACTAAGGCCCGTATTTATACTCCGTTTGCGCCGAATTAGCGTCGTTTTTTTCGACGCAAATTCGGCGCAAAACTAACGCCATATTTATACTTTGGCGTTAGACGCGTCTAGCGCCAAAGTATGGGCAAAGAGCGTCATTTTTTAGCGTGAACGCCTTCCTTGCGTTAATGAGATGCAAGGAAGGCATTCCCGTCTAAAAAAATGACGGCGACGCAAATGCGTCGTATTTATACTCCCGGGCAAAAATCACGCCCGGGAGGTGGCGGGTCAAAAAACCCCGCATTTGCGCCACTTTTTAACGCCTGGGTCAGGGTAGACGTTAAGGGGCCTGTGGGCTCAAAATGAGCCCACAGGTGCCCTCCCCTGCCCCCAGGGACCCCCCCTGTGAGGAAATTCGATTTTTAATACGATCGTATCGACCCGCCATTTTGTGGCCCGCCGCCATTTTATGTTGCCTTCACTCAGGCAGCACAGCGAACGAAGTCCATTCTGCCTTTTCTGCTTATTCTGCAACATGGTGTTCAAAACAGCCTTCTGCCTCTATCTTTACAAGGCTGGTATTAAGGTCTGACCGAGTACACTAATCCCTGTCTGGTTTTCTAATCCTTGTTTCAACTATCTGTAGGCTCACACTATTCTCCGCCGATCTTATCTTATCGTCTGGCCTTCGCTGTCCTTTGCTAGTATTCTCTCATTTCACAACTGTCCTCCAAACGCACACAAACTTATCGCACCACATGCAACTTCGTTGTGGATCGGTTAATGAATTAGTTCAAGGGAGGGGTGACAAACACAGCTGGAGGGGAGGCAACCTTAAGTCACTTGATACTTTGTTTTCCAATTCCTTCTATTGGTGCTGTCTTGTTTTCCGACATTTCTATTGGCTCTGTTCTATCTTTACGTTATTCTTACTGGCTCCTTTCTATGTGTTCTGGGAGTGTATGTAGTTAATAAATGATTTTTATACGGTATATAAGATTGTGCGCCACAAAGTAAAGTGGCAGTCTCCTGAGAACATACCTTGTGTACTTCTTGGACAACTGTACTAGCTGCAGCTAATAAAATCTGATCTTTTACGCCTGACAGAGTGTCCCGTGTCTCTGTTAGTTGAGGCAGGTGAATCCAAGGAGATTTCAGGCGTACCCTGCGCCGCCAGGCCCATAAGGTTCTGGTTCTTCACCTGCCACCCCTGCCCACCCCAGGAGGACACCCAAGGATGGAGGGACCCACCCCAGGGACATTCAGGTAAGTTCACGTAAGTATAATTTTTTATATTTTTCAATTTTTTTTGGGTGGCATAGGGGGGCCTTATTTGTGCCCCCCTGCATGCCACTATGCCCAATGACCATGCCCAGGGGACATAAGTCCCCTGGGCATGGCCATTGGGCAAGGGGGCATGACTCCTGTCTTTACTAAGACAGGAGTCATTTAAATGGCGTCTGGGCGTCGAAAAAATGGCGCAAATCGGGTTAAGACGATTTTTTAGCATCAACCCGACTTGCGCCATTTTAAGACGCCCTAGCGCCATTTTCCCCCTACGCCGGCGCTGCCTGGTGTACGTGGTTTTTTTCCACGCACACCAGGCAGCGCCGGTCTGCTTGCGCCGGCTAACGCCATTCCATAAATACGGCGCCCGCATGGCGCTTCGGAATGGCGTTAGACGGCGCTAAATTTTTTGACGCTAAACTGCGTTAGCGCAGTTTAGCGTCAAAAAGTATAAATATGGGCCTAAATGTGATTCAGGGTCTGGGTATTTGAAGTTTTATGTTGGGGGGCTGCTTCTTTTGATGTGTCCACTCATCTGCTGCTGCTTTTTCTAGAAATGCAGTCTGTCACTACAGGAGTGAAACCAAAGCTGATAGCCCCACAACACAGGCCATGGGAGTGACTAGAGCTCACACCTGGATGTCATCTACAATGATATATGCACCAAAAGGTTACCCAGGGCCAACATCCCTACTCTTTATGATTGTGCTCAGTCCCCTTTCTTGTGCCTTCTCACTTAATCTAAGAACACCCTTTGAAGTGCACAGAGAATGCTTGGATCTCTCCTATCCAGTGTGTGTCCTACCCAGCACACAGGAATGCAGAAATACACAAATCTGTCGGGGATCTCTCCAGCTACTCTCCATATTTCACCATGCAGGCCTGGATCTCCCAAAATGGAACCTAGGGCCCTCCATGCATTTTATGATCCACACGCACATATGCACCCAGAGCATTTATATAACTTGCACACACTGCACAACACTGTATCCTCCATGTACTGTACCACTCATAGGCATACATGTGTTCAGCACATGCATTCACCATGCATGCATTGCACAGCACTGTATCCTTTATGTATTGTATCACTCATAGGCGCACATAC
The DNA here is from genome assembly GCF_031143425.1 of Pleurodeles waltl. NCBI lineage: Eukaryota > Metazoa > Chordata > Amphibia > Caudata > Salamandridae > Pleurodeles > Pleurodeles waltl. Next base: position 710,224,788 of record NC_090450.1, on the reverse strand, counting down.
ACCCAGCACATGCAGTCACCATACACGCACTGCTCAGTACTGCATTATCTCTGTATTGTACCCTTGCAGATACACCACTTCTGCGCTGCATGGCACTTCAAAACAAACAGGTGTAGGCCAAGGATGAGTTAAGCACAGAGCAGCAGAACATTAAAAATGAGTGAGCTTTTAGCCTTCACTCCAGTGACACAGGTTAACAAGGACCTGCTCTCTCCCACTGATCACTACACGGTATGCTGCCACCACCACCCTCATGAAGTTTAATTGCTGGTGAGGGCCGTAGCCTTCCACCACTAAAGTGGGTTCCCACCTGGTCCAACAAGACAGCAATCTGTGAGACAGGCCTATCCCACGGCACACACACATGATCCATGTTTGCCTATGACAACAAATATCAACATTAGGGATCCAGACATCAGTACAGTAGGACATTCAGGGCAGGGGTGCATGGACGTCATTTAGGGGTCACCAGGGGTTGCAGCTGGAAACCTCACCTTGCCCCTTGCGACTCCTGGCACTGCCTTTGAGACTTCTGGCCTCAGAAGAGGCAAAATCAGTGTCAGGAACACAGGGGCCGCTCGTCCTTAAGGACATTGCTTGGGGCTCCACTTCCTTGTTTTCAATCAGTTTTTTATTACATTAATAGTGAATAATATTATATTATTCACTATTAGTGTAATTAAAAAATGAAATACAGTTAGATGGAATATGACCCTGTTTGGTAGCTGAGGTAAGGAAAAACACATTTACATGTATATTGTGCGCATGCTTATGGGTGAGAATGTGCTTATGTAAAAGAGAGTGTGCTTATGAGTGAATATATGTGCATGTACTTACTTTACTTACTTTGATGCCCAATATAAGCAGCCCTGCACGCCGTGTGCTCAAGGTACGTCTCTATTCTATTTAGTGACCAGGAAGTATACCAGCTTATAAGACACGCTGTTTTAACAACTTTAGCTGTGTTTTTAATACCTCTTCGCCCCCTTGCTGTTATAGCGCTCTTTCGTTTTTATGTCCACTGCCCTGCCCGTGTTTAGAGGCATACGGCAGTTAGTTTTTTTTTTTTACTGTTTTAAATTGCCCATTTTGACCTCACCTTACCAGCACTTTAACGGCCGCCATATTGGTAGGTGGTCTAGTTGTTAGATTTTCTTACTTTGATGCTCAATATAAGCAGCCCTGCATTCCGTGCACGCCGCGGTCGCGCACAGTAGGCACGTCGCTGGCGCGCCTTTGGGGCGCCAAAGGCAAGGCCATCTGCACCCATCCGTGCCCGGCAGAGACCAGTGCCATGGCCTCCATTAAGGCTAAATGGTTAGTTCACTCACGTCAGCAGATGCTAGCAGGTAACATACCCTTTATGATGTAAGATCACTTTGTTCTTTCTCCTGAGTTGGAGGCTGGGCATGTAAGAGTTGTTCCTGGACCCTTCCCTCCGATTCAACTTCTCCCCTAACTAATTCCAAGGAACATTTGGGTAAATTATTCTTGGTCAACTGCTGATCTTTACCAGCGCACAGCCTACATACCTACTCATTGTTAGAAGAATGGTCTCCAGATATCTTATTTCTTACAGAAACTTGGCTAAACAAAGATTCCTCCCCTGATGTGCCAAAGGTTCTACCTCATGACTGCAATTTCTCATTTAGCCAGACCCCAAGCCAGAGGAGTAGGGGTTGCTATTATCCATAAGAAATCTACTAAATGTTCTGTCACTCCACTGGATATTTTTGACGGCAAAAGCCTATTTTTCATCCTGAGCCCCAATGCCACATTTACCCTCTCTGAGATACTTATCTATCGTCCTCCCGGCCCATATGGGAATTTTTTGCAGGCCTTGCCAGACTTTGTAGCCGATATCTCCTGCAAACCCCAAATTTCACCATCCGTGGTGACTTCAATATCCATGTTGATGATGAACAATCCCTCTCTACTAAATCTCTACTCTCTAATCTAACCTCATTAGACTTGGTTCAGCTTATTAAAGGACCAACTCATATTAAAGGGCATACTATTGACTTCGTTTTTGGTAACTTTTCCAATTTATGCCCCTACACTCCCCTTCCACTGATCTGGGCGGATCACTATCTACTGTCTCTTACTTTGTCCTGGGCTCCGTCTCCCTTTCATCACCAACCCACAAAATCAATCCCTCGCCAATGGGTAATCCACTGTGCTTGTTCTCTTCATTTCTAAAGGACAGAACCTTCCAAGTTTTGGATTGTGCATTTTACTCAAACACTTTCTCCCTCCCATGTGGAGTCCCACAAGGCTCGTCGTTAAGTCCTACTCTTTTTAATACATATCTCTCTCCTTTGGCCAAAATTGTGGAACCTTATGGCCTCTCTTTGATTTCATATGCGTAATACACTCAATTAGTAGTGTCACTCTCAAATTCTGGAAATACTCCTCAATCTAATATTTTATCTTGTCTGGAGGATGTAGCTAAATGGATGACTGAGTCTAAACTCAAACTCAATGATGACAAGTCGGAAGTAATGATCATTGGTAATCACACCCTCTCCAATTCCTTGACAGCCTTCTCAGATGGTTTTGAAAATCTCTGGATGGCCAAGGACAACATAAAGAGCTTGGGTTTTTGGCTAGATCCCTGCCTTACCATGGATTACCAATCCAAAAGGCCAGCTGAATCCTGCTTTGGCTTATTAAGAACCCTAGGGAAAATTATTAACCTTTTACCATTTTTGGCCAGAAGACTCCTCATTCAAGCATTAATATTGTCCCATTTAGACTATGGTAATTCCCTTTTTCTTAGCTCTCCAAGCTATGTAATTAAGAGGCTGCAGATTGTGCAGAATGCTGCTGCACGACTGCTTAAAAATATTCCTAGACACACCTCTGCCAAATACGCTTTAGTCTCTCTTCATTGGCTTCCCATAAAGCAACGTATCAATTTCAAGGCCATTTGCATAACCCATAAGGGCTTGCATAATAAGGGGCCCAGATTTCTTAGCAAATTTTGATGGTCATTACAACCCTGGCGGATGGTGTTAAAGGTGCGGTAATACTGCAAACAGGCCGGCGGACAAAAAAAGGGAATTATGACCGTGGCGGAAACCGCCAACAAAGACAGCCACTTTAACACTCCGCCCGCCACAAGCAGCACGGCGGTCACCGCCAACAGACAGGCAGGAGACAATGTACCGCCCATAGTATCACAACCCGCCAATCCGCCACCTTTGCCGGGGCGGATTCACTGTGGATAAAAAAACACGTCAGAAACAGTTTCTGCAATGGGAAAACGCTCACCTTAACACATCCCACGAGGAAGGAGGACACCATGGAGCCGGAATTACAAATCCTACCTGCCCTTGTATTCCTACTCATCTACGAAGACCGGCGGCGGCGAAGACAACGGTGAGTACCTCACCTATGACATAGGGGAGGGGGGAGGCAAAAGTCAGGGGGACACACACGCAACACCCCCACCCTCACCCTTGCATATTACAACACACACACCAATGCATGTACAAACATCACAGTAACAACCCACAACCCCCCCGGAAGAATGCAAAGACAAAACAAAATTAGTTCAAACATTGTAATGTATCAAAATACATGAGCCAAATATATACAGATATATATAAACTCATACAAAGGTATGTACATTACGAGAAGTAGTGCAGATATGCATATCTCAATGTCCATGCACCACTAGGCCAAAAATGCATGGGCGAGGCCCACACAAGATACCTGTCCACAAACAGAGAGAACACTGCCGGGGCATAAGAGAGAAAAACAACAAGCACCTCAGGGGGAAGGGAAGGGGGGGCACCTCAGCCGGATTACATCCCCACGCCACATCCATGACAGGGCTCCATGCCCATTGATGTATCCTGGGGAGTGCAAAGCCACAGTCTCTCAAGTAGATAACAGCCTCCCCTGGTTCTGGAGGGGGACTGGTGCCCAGAGTACTTCACCCTGTGAGGGACATAGGTAGTGGATGGATCTCTCCACTGGTTCTGGAGGGGGACTGGTGCCCAGAGTGCTTCATCCTGTGAAGGACAGAGGTAGTGGATAGATCTCTCCACTGGTTCTGGAGGGGGACTGGTGCCCAGAGTGCTTCATCCTGTGAAGGACAGAGGTAGTGGATGGATCTCTCCACTGGTTCTGGATGGGGACTGGTGCCTAGACTGGATTAGTCTCCCCGTGACAGTTCCTGTCCAGTCACTGTCCCAGCTGCACATGGGATAACGATGCTTGATGTGGCAGTCTTTTCCTTCTTCAGCGGTGCATGCCCTGTTCAGCGGTGCTTTGCCATGGCGGTCTCTGGACTGTTCAGCGGTGCTTCGCCATGGTGGTCTCTGGACTGTTCAGCGGTGCTTGCTCTGCTCAGCGGTGCATGCCCTGTTCAGCGGTGCTTCGCCATGGCGGTCTCAGGACTGTTCAGCGGTCCTTGCCCTGTTCAGCGGTGCATGCCCTGTTCAGCGGTGCTTCGCCATGGCGGTCTCTGGACTGTTCAGCGGTGCTTGCCCTGTTCAGCGGTGCATGCCCTGTTCAGCGGTGCTTTGACACGGCGGTCTCTGGAATGTTCAGCGGTGCTTTGCCATGGTGGTCTCTTACCTGTGCATTGGTGTGTGGCATGACGGTCCCTCATTGCCCAGCGGGGCTGTAGCTGCCGGGGCCCTCCTGGGCAATGACTCTGGCGGTAGTCTCCTGACCAGTGACGATACTTGTGCCCTCCTGGGCACTGACTCTGGCGGTGGTCTCCTGACCAGTGACGATACTTGTGCCCTCCTGGGCAATGACTCTGGCGGTGGTCTCCTGACAAGTGACAATACTTGTGCCCTCCTGGGCAATGACTCTGGCGGTGGTCTCCTGACTGGTGACGATACTTGTGCCCTCCTGGGCATTGAATGTGGCGGTGGTCTTCTGACCAGTGACGATACTTGTGCCCTCCTGGGCAATGACTCCGGCGGTGTTCTCCTGACCAGTGACGATGGTGCTGGCGGTGGCGTCCCGGCCGCCGGGAAGGATGCCACCCTTCTACGCCGTGATGCTCACACCAGGCTGTGCAGACTTCTTCGGGCCCTTCCCCACCTTTGGAGGAGTCACAGCTGACTCTGCAATCCCCTGGGACCCCTGTGAGTTGTTTTGCCTCCAGAGTCTTCACCCGGTTCCGTCGGCCACTTTCCAACTTCAGAGCCTTTACAGGGGGTGGACTGGCAGTGCCTTGGCTCCGTGTCACACTGCCTGCCCTGGTGGCCGGTGCACTGCACACACCTGTAACACGCACCACTGGTACTGGAGGCTTTTTGGCTGAGGCGCTACGACGGGACTGATGAATTGGAGGGGTGGGGCAAAAAGGTCAACTTTGCAGTGGGACAGTTTCTGACGAACACTGGGATGGGTAGCTGGAGGGGATCTGGGAGTGGAGGAAAAGAAGGTGGTTGTAGGAGGTGTCACTTTAGGTGTTTTGGGTGCAGGTGCAGGTACTGGAGGCTGTTGTGAGGTGGATGGATGTTGGGTGTGTGGGTGGCCGCGTTTGTGTACTTTGGGAGGGGGCGTCACAGACACACTGGGAGAGGACACAGGGGACGTGTAAATGGGAATGGAGGTGGTGAGTGCAGGTGAGCGGGTGTGGTGCTGGGTGTTCTGGTGCGAGTCCTGGTGCCTGTAGATGTAGTGCATGCAGGTGAGAGTGTAGACGTGACTGGGAGGGAGGAGTCAGACGACGAGGAGGGGGACACAGTGGAGGCAGTGGATGTTGCTGTGTCTGCATGTGTGTGATGCTTGTGTGTGTGTCTGTGGGTTGTGTGGCGCCTATGTTTGCCTGAGCTACTTTTGTGTGTTGAGGTGTATGCATGCTTGTCTGATGGTGTGCTTGGGACAGGCTGGGGTACAGGTGATTGGGTCTGGGTGGAGGAAGTTGGAAGGGGGAGGCTAGAGACAGGGACAATGGTTGCCATCAGTGCTGAGGCCAGAGATTGCAGGGTTCGATGATGGGCAGCCTGACCAGAATGAATGCCCTCCAGGAATTCATTAGTGTGTTGCAACTGCCTTTCTACACCCTGGATGGCATTCACAATGGTAGAATGCCCAACAGTGAGTGACCTGAGGAGGTCAATGGCCTCCTCACTGAGGGCAGCAGGGGTGACAGGGGCAGGGCCTGAGGTGCCTGGGGCGAAGGTGATGCCCACCCTCCTGGGTGAGCGGGCACGGGACGAAGGCTGAGGGGCTGCTGGGACGGCGGTGCTGGTAGGAGAGGTGGCGGCAGTACCTGTAGAAGTGGGGGGCACAGATGGTGCCGCCACCACAAGGGAGCTCCCATCGGCGGACGAGTCTGTGTCGCTGGTTGGTGATCCGGTGACCGATGTGTAGCTCCCCTCGCCCTGCGTCCCACTGGTGCATTCTGAGTCCGTGGTGTGGCCCTCCATGGCCATGTGGGATGCAGCTCCCTCGTGCCCCAATGCCACTGTACCTCCGCCTGATGATGCTGAGGCACAAAAGAACAGGGAGAGCGGAAAAAGGGGGAGGGGACGACAGAAGAAACACAGGTTGAGTCCATGGCTTACCGCTACCGTTGGCGGACAATACAGACACAGCAGCCCCCTGCACTACGCCGTGCTCTTGGCCTCTACAGAAGCAAATCCTGGGATCTGGCCTACATGCCTATGGTGGACATCTGCACACATGGATGCCACAGGGGCATCTATACCTGTACTTGGCCCACTACTGAGGTGTGGTGGAGTGCCACATGCCCTGCATTACAGAGGGGCCTAGCCTACGTATTTCTGCCTGGCCTAGGTACACCCACAGCCCTCCTCCCTCAGCCAGCCCCTCAACTGCGCGCCAAGTACCCAGAATGAGGTTGTACTCACCCCCTTGTGTCTGCTGTGATGTCCTCAAGCACCCATCCAACTCAGGGTAGGCCACCGCCAGGATCCGGAACATCAGGGGGGTCATGGTGCGACGGGCACCCCTCCCACGTTCGGAGGCCATCCCCAGCTGAGCCTCCACCGTCTTCTTGCTCCGGTGGCAAATGTCCTCCCATCTTTTCCGGCAGTGGGTGCCCCGTCTCTGGTGGACCCCCCAGGGTCCGGACGTCCTTGGTGATGGCACGCCAAATGTCCTTCTTCTGGTGGGCGCTGACCTACATGACATGCACAAGGGAAGAAGAGAAGTTATTACCAACTGCACCGTCGATGTGAGTGTCCCCCCTCCCTACCCTAGCCATGTGGCACATGCATTAACATGCATTCATGTTCCCTAAACTCTGCCCCCTTCCCTCTTACAACCAGCCCTCTCCACCCAGGCCTAGCCCATACAAAGTGCTCCCTGTGTACTTACCTTTTGGTCTGGAGGACCGTAGAGTAGCGTGTACTGGGGGAGGACCCCGTCTACTAATTTCTCCAACTCCTGAGCAGTGAAGGTAGGGGCCCTTTCCCCAGACACAGCAGCCATCGTCGCTTCCAGACCCAGATCACAGCAGCACTTGCAGTGTAGGTCCTCTCCTGTCGAAGATCAGGTATCGAGTGATGGAACAGATAGAAAATGCCGGTGACGTCCGCGGCGGTGCGTATCATCAACGCCGGCGCACTTCTTCATTGGCTCCTGGGACCCATAGGGTCCAATGTTAACCAATGCAGCATTGCGCCGCGGTCTACGACCGCCTACCGCGACGGTGTGCAATGCCAGCGCAGTTACCTCACAATCCCATTGTCCCAGTTTAGAGGTCAGGCAGCTGCCATTTCAGGGGCCCACATGGCTTCATTTACTTCTGCGTCACACATAGCTAGGCCTACACTCAACACACATACAGGAAGGGTTTTGTGTTTGGTGTCGTGTTCTGTGTATCTGTGGGTACATACCTGGAAAATAGTTGACTCTGTGGTTGCTGTTGTCCTTCCTAGGCACCGTCAGCTGGGACAATTGAGAAGATGGCGGAATCCTCCGGTGCACCGACCGCTGGTGGACCTGTTGACAATGGAGGAGCGACATTTAATTGTCAGCTACAGGTTTGACCGTGCCACTATCCAGGAACTATGTACCCAGTTGGAGCCAGACCTGATGTCACCAATCTGCTATCCCACTGGAATCCCCCCTGACGTGCAGGTGCTGTCAGTGCTCCATTTCCTTGCAAGTGGGTCTTTTCAGAAAACAGTGGCCATAGCATCAGGGATGTCCCAGCCTATGTTTTCCAACGTGCTGTCCAGAGTGTTGGCTGCCCTGCTGAAACACGTAAGGAGAAACATCATTTTCCCTGAGGTGGAAGATTTGGCTACAGTTAAAGGTGACTTCTATGCCCTTGGACATATCCCCAACATCATAGGTGCTATTGATGGCACCCATGTAGCTCTGGTCCCCCCCCCACAGGAGTGAACAGGTGTACAGGAACCGGAAGAGTTATCATTCTATGAATATACAGATGGTATGTTTGGCAGACCAGTACATCTCTCAGGTAAATGCTATGTTTCCTGGCTCAGTGCATGACGCCTACATCCTGCGGAATAGCAGCATCCCTTATATGATGGGTCAACTCCAGAGGCACCGTGTGTGGCTATTAGGGGACTCTGGTTACCCCAACCCGTCATGGCTATTGACCCCAGTGAGGAATCCCAGGACCAGGGCAGAGGAACACTACAATGAGGCCCATGGGTGGACTAGGAGGGTGATCGAACGGACCTTCGGCCTCCTGAAGGCCAGGTTCAGGTGCCTCCATATGACAGGTGGTTCCCTATTCTACTCACCGAAGAAGGTGTGCCAGATCATCATCGCCTGCTCGATGCTTCACAATCTTGCTTTGCGACGCCAGGTGCCTTTTCTGCAGGAGGATGGTCCAGATGACGGTGTTGTGGCAGCCGTGGAGCCTGTGGAGCCTGTGGAGAGTGATGAGGAGGAAGCTGAGGAAGAAGACATCGACAACAGGGAGTCAGTCATACAGCAATATTTCCAGTGACACACAGGTGAGAACATTTTCATTTTTACCATTACATTCACTGTCACACGTCCTCCTCTATCCTGTGTGTAGTTTCATAGCATTATTTGGTAACTGAGTTGTACCTTTCCATTACGGTTTCACAGCTGTGGTTACCAACGTGTGTCATCTGCTTGCATCCTTCAAGGACTTGTGATGTGTGACATAGGTGTGTTGGCTTTACAACTAGAAACGCATTTTGACACTGTCATTGATAATACATTTTACCAAATCACAGACTGACTCCAGATTGTTTTGTGCTTCAAGGGTGTTTATTTAAGTGCTAAAAAATTGAGGGGGGTTGTAATATGGTGATGGGGGACGGTGGAGGAATGTCCATGGCAGAGTCCAGTCCATTGGTCACACAGGTGCACTGCCCATATGGGCAAAGGAAGTGGAGCTGGGGCAGTTAAAGTATGGACAAGGTAACAAAGTGGGACAGTGGGAGGACAATCAGGGTGGTCTCATTTCCTGGCGGGAGTCTTGCCATCTAGCTCTGTCCTGTTCCTGGATCTCAGGGACCGCTTGCGTGGTGGTTGTAAGGCTGCCGGGGGTGGGGTGCTGGTGTGGTGGTCCTATGGCGGGGCGTCCTGTCCACTAGCGCCGGCGGAGGTGGTGGGCAGTTCATCATCCAGGCTAGTGTCAGGGGCCCCCTGGAGTGCCACGGTGTCCTTCAAGGTCTGCTGTATGTCCTTCAGCACCCCTACGATGGTGCCCAGGGCGGAGCTGATGGTCCTAAGCTCCTCCCTGAACCCCAAATACTGCTCCTCCTGCAGGCGCTGGGTCTCCTGAAACTTGTCCAGGACTGTCGCCATCGTCTTCTGGGAGTGGTGGTATGCTCCCATGATGGAGGATAGGGCCTTGTGGAGAGTGGGTTCCCTTGGCCTGTCCGCCCCCTGTCACACAGCAGCCCTCCCAGTTCCCCTGTGTTCCTGTGCCTCCGTCCCCTGGACAGTGTGCCCACTACCACTGCCCCCAGGTCCCTGTTGTTGTTGGGGTGGTGGGTTATCCTGGGTTCCCTGTAGTGGTGGACACACCGCTGATTGACCTGTCCTGGGTACGGAGGTATGGGCCCGCTGGGTGGGTGCTGTGCTGGTGTTACCAGAGGGTGGAAGGTCAGTGTTGGGCTGTGCCTGTGCAAGGGGAACCGACTGTCCCGAGGCCCACAATGGTCTGGGCTGGTCATCAGGATCCAGTAGGCCAGAGCTGCTATTGTCACTGTGGGCCTCTTCTGTGGGTAGAGTGGAGTTGTCTGGACCCTCCGGTGTGGTGACGGTCCTTCGTGATCCTGCAGGGGCATAAGAGCATGATTATTGCATGTGTGTGTGTCATGGTGTGCAATGGGTGGCTCACCGTGTACACCAGTGCAAGCATTCCTGTGTGGGGGGACTTGTGTGATGATGGTTGGGGGGGTGTTCTGGGTATGTGCAGTGAGCATGCTTTGGTGAGGGGTGACCATGCTTAGTTGTGTCATGCAGGGCTTGGTGTTGTGATGGGTGGTTTGTGTTATTAGTACATTAGTGAGGAGTTGGAGTGATAGGGGAGGGGGTGAGGGTGGGGGTGTGTGATAGCATGCAGGTAGGGTGGGGGATATGATAGTTAAGATTTGACTTACCAGTGTCCATTCCTCCACCAACTCCTCCGAGGCCCTCTGGATGCATGATGGTCAAGACTTGCTCCTCCCATGTTGTTAGTTGTTGGGGAGGAGGTGGGGGTCCGCCACCAGTCCACTGAACCGCGATGTTGTGCCTGGAGACCGCTGAACGCACCTTCCCCCGTAGGTCGTTCCACCTCTTCCTGATGTCCTCCCGATTTCTTGGATGCTGTCCCACAGCGTTAACCCTGTCGACCATTCTGCGCCATAGCTCCATCTTCCTGGCTATGGATGTGTGCTGCACCTGTGAGCCAAATAGCTGTGGCTCTACCCATAGGATTTCCTCCACCATGACCCAGAGCTCCTCCTCTTTGGCGTGACATGGGGTGGTGTGGGTGATGTGTGGGGCGGTGTCAGTGTTGATGTGTGTGGTGATGTGTAGTGGTGTGTGGTGTTTTGTGCGTGGATGTTGTGTGGGTGATTGTGTTGTGTGCCTCTGTGTGGTGGGATTGTCTATTCTGTGCTCTCTCTCTGGCCTTTGTCAATCAGTTTTGGTCGTAGGGGTTTGTGGGTGATGTGGGTGTGTGTTTTATATTGTGTTGGGTGTGTGGGAGTGGTGTGTGTATGTGTATCAGGTGTGTGTATTTTGAATTGTCCAATGGGGCGGTGTTTTGGAGATGTGTGTGTATTTTGAGCGCGGCGGTGTGTACCGCCAATGGAATACCGCGGTTGAAAGACCACCGCGTGGATTTGTGGGTCGTAATAGCATGGGCGTGTTTCTGTTGGCGTGGAGGTGGAGGTTTTGTTTTTGCCAGTTTAACATTGACCTTTGGTGTGTCGGACTTCTGTGGGTGTCTGAATTTCGGCGGATTCCGAGATGTGTGTCATAATAGCTGTGGCGGAGTTCCGCGGCAGCGGCGGTGTATTGGCGGTCTTCTGCACGGCTGTAAGCGCCTTTTACTGCCAATGTTGTAATGACCCCCTTTGTCTTTTTATGTTCTGACCAGGCCCCTAAGATCCTCTGCTGCCCTATCAGCTCACAGCCCCGTTTTAAGAAACCTAGATGGGGAGGTAGCTCCTTCCCAGTAAAAACTGCGCATCTTTGGAACACTCTTCCTTTGGAACTTCATCAAGATCACATCGAACTATCTCTTCGTAAGAAATTTAGGACATTCTTATTTTCCGTTTAGGTACTCAGTGGCACTGATAAGATATTGACCTCTCCTTTAGCGCTGGGAAACCTCTGGGTATCCATGCGCTCTATAAATTATGAATCTATTCTAATCTAATGTGTAAGCATGTGTGTGTGAGTGAAAGTAAAGATGAAATGCAATACGATGTCACTTCGGCTACCCCAGGCATTTTGGTGAATTGATGTCCATACAGGGGGTGCACGTCCATTACCATGCAGAGGACTTTTCCATGAAGGAATTTTGGGCCAGGCTTAGAGTTCGGTGACGGGGTACCCTGTCTGGATAATTCACTTTCTACCCACCTCATTTACAGATGGGTGTACCCTAACTTTTCCATCTATGAAGCCCCTGCTGCCCTATTTACGATGGCTATTGCGTTAAGCTTATTTCTGTCTGTCCTGCCAGGAAAAACCTGATGGAGAGGGACAAAAACAATAACAATCCCCAAGTCCTGAAAGAAAAGTTTCAGGTTGTGGGGATGACTAGATTTTTGTTTTTCAAAAGAAGTTTGTTTTTGAAAAACAAAAAATGTTAAAAACTTGGTGGATGTCTGCTAAAACTGACTGTGGCCATCGATATTGCCTTTTTTTACCCTCAAGAAAACCTCTGTGACGTCTGTTCCTTTCAAACCACAGAGATTGTAGCTGTTCTGACAGTCATCTCTAAATTTGGTGAATGGTTGCCGGTGAGGCAGGGTGGCAGGGTAATGTCCTTCCGCATATTGGGTATCTGCAAGCAAAACATATACAAAGGGGCTTCTGAAGGAATCATTTCAGAGTGATTAAATCTGTAGTTCACTGAATTGGTCTTGCAAAAACCAATTCAAGTTATTTTTTTCAACATCTTTATTTTCTATTTCTACATTTAATAACTCAATAACAAAACATGTGAATATGGAATTACAACAGTACCAGACACATCAAAATCTTGTAAGCCATTCCACACATATAAGAAGCCATATTCTGTGTCAGGTGCCTATAATTTATAGAAACATATGTTTTTAGAAAAAATACATTTTTCCAATAATAAATCACACAATGATAAACATTTTAATGCATGGAGGATCAAAACGTTGTACAATTTAGTCAATACTAAATTACACAGTGATAAATCTTCTTTTGATACAGGAAGCATCAGTCAAATATCACACACCAAACAAGTTCAAATCAGTTGCTCCATTAATTAGTCCATGGAAGATGCCTTACATGTAGGGTGACCAGATTTTGAGGGGCAAAAACCGGGACAGGTCAGATATAAAAGAAGGACTAAAGACATTGTTTTCACTTTTATATCTGGCCTGTCCCTTTTTTTGCAAAGCTTTGTGAATGTGTGCCTATAAATGGGTGTGTGTGTGCCTATACATGTGTGTGTGTACATATACACATATATGTACCCACACACACACAAATATATATATATATATTTACAAGACTACATATATAAAATTAGCTATGGCTTGACCTCCCACCCTGCACCCCAACCTGTCCCCACCAACCTCTCTCTGCTCCCCACTCCGTCTCTCTGTGGGGAGCAGACAGGGGACCGTTTTGCCTGACAGTAACAGACAAAGGGGGTCATTACGACCTCGGCGGTCTTTTTGCAAGACCGCTGAGGGACCGCCGGCGTATTATGATTGTTGGCTGCTCTCCGTCGTTATTCCGACTGAGAGCCGCCAACAGCCATACTTGCGGGCGGCGGGGAAGTGGAGGTTGCTCCACCTCCACGCCAACAGAACACCGCCCAGCGAATCACGTCCTGTGATTCGCCATGGCGGTGTTCTGTTGGCGGTGTGGTGTTGGCGGAGCTGCCCCCATGGCTCCCGTCCCCTCCCGGAGGATCGACGGACCAGGTAAGTCGATCGTCTGTTAGGGGAGGGGGGTGGGAGGGTGTTGTGTGCGTGCATGGGGGTGTGCGTGTGTGTATGTAGAGGGGTGAGTGGGTGCGTGTATGCTTGCGGGGGTGTTGTGTGTATGGGAATGAGTGCGTGTATGGCTGTGGGTATTGCTGTATGGATGTGTGCGTGTATGTTTGAATGTGGGTGTGCGTGTCTGACTGTGTGTGTGGATGTAGGCATGTATGTCGGGGTGTGTGTGTGTGTGTGTTGGTGGTGCCTGCATGCGTGTCAGGTGTGTGTGAGTAATGTTATGTTGGGGGTCGTGGTGGGTAGGGGGGCCCTGCCACCTTTGGGGGGTTGCAGGGGTGGTGGGGGTTGTAGCTGAGGGAGTCGGAGTGGGGATGGGGGGTGGGGGAGACCCCTATCAGTGCCAGGGAACGAATTCCCTGGCACTGATAGTGCTTACCGCCATGGATTTCATGGCGGTTGAAACCGCTGGAAATCCACAGCGGTAAGCCGGGTCCAAATACCGCCGGTGGTATACTGACGACCGCCAGGCTGGAGACCCAGGTCTACAGCCCGGCGGTCGTCTCCACCCTGGCGGGCGGGACGGAGAACCGGCGGATGACCATGGCGGTAACCGCCACGGTCATAATTCACCAAGGTCAGACCGCCAGCCTGTTGGCAGTCTTACCACCGGTTCTCCGCCATCAGCCAGGGTTGTAATGACCCCCAAAATACTTTAATTATTTCATACTTTGTAGGCCTCTTTAATTTATGCTTTCCTAGATGATCTGACCTTTGTCCCAAAAACTGGGACATTTATTTAAAATTAGGAGGAGCGTCGGGACACCAGGACAGTCCTCTAAAAACCGTGACTATCCGGGGAAATCCGGGACGCCTGGTCACCCTACTTACGCAGTGTATAATAGAGTATGCCCTCTAATATATATTTAACATAGTTCATATACTGTATGATAAAAAGAATGTCTTTGCTTATGATTTAACTTTATGTGGATTGGATTCTGTGAGATCAATCCATTTAAACAGAATTAATCACTGTTAAATTATTCCTTCAAAAGCTTAAATCAAGCCCTTTATCTTGGTTACACTTTAGATATTATACCAGTTTGACTTTCTTACCACAAAAAGTTATCTTGAGAGACATTTTTCTGTCTGGGTAACAAGGATATATTTTGTAAATGGGATAGCTCAGATGTTTTTAAACAAGTAATATGCATAAACATTGTGACTGGGGTATATTGATTTGAGTTCCAGCTCTGACACCTGCAACCTCCAAGCAAAGCGCAGTAACTGAAGGGCGGCTGAAACCATTGTTTGGACCACAGCAGGGGTCCGGAGTGCGAAGATGGGGAGTGTGAACTCCGGCAGCCGGGCCAGGCAAGATAGCGCCCGGAGGCGGGCAATCACCCTAACTGCTGGCCTGGTAGGCAGGATGGAAGCAACCGATCCTTAGAAATCCCAGGACCAGTGCGGTGATCCTCTGCCGTGCCTGAGAGAGAAGGAGGAGGCAACTGTTGCGGTCCACAGTGGAGAGGAAGTGAGTGGGGGAATGCGTGTGGCAGCCCCACCCAAGACAGCAGAAAGGGGCCTCGCAGGCAGAAGCAGCCCGCAGATGATGCATTGCAGCAGCCTGCTTAGCAGGCTTCTGCCACGGCGGGATGAGCTTCAGGCTGTGTTGATCAGGAGATAACCTCTAGCAGCCCCAAGGTCATCAGAGCGGCCTTCCTGGGGACACAGCTCAGAGGCCAGGACGGTGAATGTGTACCCAGAGTATGCCACTTGACCTTGTGGAGGAGTCAGAGGTGAGAAGCTGCCCCAAATGACCAGGAGCAATGGCCTGCAGGAGCAAATGCATGCAGAGATAACGCAGGGCAGTAGCAGAGTGATGACTTTGCTTGAAGCCACACCAAAGGGTTGGTAGGAGGCAGAGGAGAGCATAATGGTGGCCCAAAAACTAGGCAAGCTGACCCAGCAGGTAGTTGTAGCAGCTATCCATGAACGTAGGGATGAGAAGACATACCCCTATGCCTCTGCACGAACTGGAGAGCCGCATGCATAAACAGCTCGGCTGGCTGGTATGATATTCGAGGACCTGGAGGAGATTGACAAAGACCACCTTTCACAAGGAGCACAGATCTGCAAGTGACAACTGCATGGGTGGCTCCCCCCTCGACAACCACCAGACGAAGGCAGTCCAGCCCTGATCCACTAGGATACACTGATGGCCGTGTGATAGGAGTGGGGAAGTACCTTGCTGCTGCAAAAGGACCCACAATATTCAGATGCCCCTGAGCTCCCATCACAACCTGGTTGATACTCAGTGCTGTCAATGCGTCTCTCAACATTTTGGAGGGAGGATCAACAAAGTGTACGTAGACTTAAACATCCTTCTAGATGATCATCGGAAGCTGGCAGACAGAGTCAGATGCAACACAGACACACTTGGAAAGGTGTGCCTGCAGATGAAGACCAAATACACACACAGCCTTACAAAAAGTGTGGAGCTACTGGACCGGAGAGCTGATAATGCGGAAGGGCGCAGAAGCGCCATAGCATCAGGATGGTTGGTAACCCAGAAGGAATGGCGGAAGAGGACATGGTCGATCAGTTGGAGCAGTGACTGACCAAAAAAAGTGGCCCCACAGGGACTATCTCAATTCTTTGCATTGGAACAAGCGCACAGGTTACCTGTACTCCCCCTTCATAGTGCTCCAGAGAACATGCACGCTTGGCCTCATAAAAGAGAAACCGCACCTCGTTCATGAGGGTCAAAAAGGAGCTCTGAAATGCAGGGAATCTGATACGTATTCCTCTTCCACACAGGTCTGAAGATTAAGCTGGGGTAGAAATCCTGGTTCTTTGACTAACCTGAGAGCCCGTAGAACCTGGCTTGAGAAATATAAGACAGAGATGGGTACCAACCCATGGAGCAGACCACAGCTATTGAAAAGCAAGAGGAGAAGGTGAAAGGGGTCAGAGCAGCCAGCTCGACCAACCACATCTCAGACAGTGCAAGAGAGAGTAGCAGCCATGGATGTGGCGTCTACCTTCCATGAAATGCAGAGACAGAGTGGTGACAGAAACCGCATGGACTTGACACCTAGCTCAACTGACTTTGTGAGTACCGGTGGGCCCTGCTGCCTGGGGCCAAAGGTAGCACCCCAAATGGAAGAGGGCCTATGATGCTCCTGAGAATCCCAGCTGACCACTGTATGGCTGCAAGTGGAGACTCTTCACAAGCAGAGGATGAGGAGGACAGACGGCAAATCATGCTCCTGGTTATTATGATTGCTGGCCTGCCCTGAGGCCTAAACTGACAGAACCTATTGAATTATCACTTACATGAGGCATTGGACTGGGGGGGCAATACAGATGTTGGAACAGAGTCAGCTATGCCCTGAGCAAACCCCAGCCGTTGGACTTGGTGTGTTAGGGTTTTGAATTTCATTAATGTTGGATTTGCACTAGTTTGGCAGGCTGGCTGCTGACAACTCTGCCCAGGGAAGGGAGTTTAGGGATTTAGGGTTTTTTACATACCAAAGTTAATTTGTCAGTGGGGAATGGAAAACAACTGTATGCCTGCGGTGGGGGAGGGTGTGGGTTGCTCACGCAGAGGGAGTGGACAGAGACAGACAGAGTGAACATATCTCTAATACAAGCAGACTTGAGTCACTGAATACACTCTCCTCACCTGGAATGTAAGGGGAATGGACTTCACACCTGGAATGCAAATGCACAGACATAGCTCTACTGCAGGAGACGCATATATCAGAGGACTGAAATACAGCACTGTAAGATAAATTGCGGGTTCAGATACTGCAACCACCTACTGCCTTCTCCACAGGGACTATAATATGAGTTTGACCGGGTGTCTGGTTCGTGGCTACCTGCACCAGGATTGCTAAAGAGGGATAATATGTCATTCTCTATGGTGAAATAGATGGCTTATGTAGTGTGATTGACAGCATATATGCCCGAACACTGGCCCAGCACACTTCCTCATGGCAATGTCACTGCTCCTTATGCAGGACTTCCGATTCTGGGTGGTGACTACAACTGCATCACAGATATCTGGATAGGTCTGTGCCGCCGCTTGTGGACTCCTCAACTGTTCAACTTACGAGAAACTGTCGGATAGGGGCAGGAAACTGGAGCTTTGTGACTCCTAGAAGCTAAAAAACCTAGGCTAGAGGAAATACTCATTGTACTCCCTAATCCTCAACCTTTACATTCGCCTCAACATGCTACTGTGCTCCCTGGAAGTGGTTGGACAGGTTGCACAGATGGACTAATTGGGGCTTAGATATTTGGACCATTAACCAGATGCTTATAAGTCTCAATTGAGGCAAACACATGTTACCTATTCCCACTTGGAGACTCCAGACTGGGTTCCCCAATTAGCCTGTATTCAGAGAACTCTATCTGATTTAATCTAGGAATATTTTTTGACCAATGACCAGTTGGCGTCACACAGTAACATGAGTGGGACGCATTCAAGGTGGTTGTGTACGGACACAACCTAGGGCAGTCACTTGGCAGTAAAAAGCAGCTCATTAAATACCTGCGATGGTGAAAGATGCAATACAGTGCCTCAAAATAGATGAACTGTCGAACATCTGGCACTGGGCCAGGTATGAGAGAAGCAACAGGCCTATGCAGAACTCGTATACAAGCTGCGACTTCTAAACAGTTGTGAATACTTTTCCACAGCACACACAAGGGGGCAGAGTGTGGAGACTCTGTTATGGTTGGCCTGCCCACAGATTAGGGAGTCACTCCAATACACGGATACAAACCACGGCCGGGGACATGGTCCATTCACAAAATTACATGTTCACAGTGTTCACCCACTACTACGCAGACCTCTATGGGGCACTCACTGCAACACGGACTGAGAACATCAAGTCCTTCCTCACTCACTCTTGAGGGAAGTGGAGGCAGAGCCCTAGGAGGCCAAGTCATGGAACCCATAATCAGGAGGGCTGTCAAGGAGCTTGAAGAGATTGGTGTTAACTATAGATATAGGAAAGGAGTTCGACTCTCTCCAGTGGGACTACCTAGGAGAGATAATGAGTAGGATGGCATTGGGTAAGGCTGGTGCAAGTCGGTTTCACTCCTAGACAGTGGTGCATGTGTGTGGGTCGAATGGGCAGATACACCTCTGAACCATTTGCAGTGGATGGGGCACGAGACAAGTCTCCCCACTGT
Source organism: Pleurodeles waltl (assembly GCF_031143425.1). NCBI lineage: Eukaryota > Metazoa > Chordata > Amphibia > Caudata > Salamandridae > Pleurodeles > Pleurodeles waltl. The sequence goes on along the minus strand of NC_090450.1, from coordinate 710,205,994 downwards.
CACAGATGCTCTTTGCGTTGACAGTTGCACGTTTGCTAGCATACTGCGGGCTGATGGGTGGGACAAGGGCACCTACCTTTGGGATGATGAACACTTCATTTCATTACACCCAGACAAAATGGTATTACAACTGCATGAGTACCGCACCTGGAGTACCAAGGGCCATCACAGTGTTGGTGGACATGGGTGATGTCTCTGGGCTATGCATGAATTGAAACAAGATGTGATCCATCCTGCTGATGGTAGCCAGCTGGGGGCCATTGGCGTTTGTAGGCACAACTGGAATTGGCAGGAAGCTAAGAGCATTCTGCTATTTGGGATTCAGAATTTGTCACACAGATATGGACATCAGGAAGGGCGCACTTGGGGGAACACTTAGGATCCTGCAGTGGAGTGTGGCATTTTGGAGCACATAGTAACTGCCCATTATGGCCAGGATAGCATTACCGAAGTTGATTGCTGTGCCCCAGATACTCTATTACTTTGCCAATCTCCGAGTCTGGATTCCACTGAGCTAGTTCCATTCTCTCTATACACTATTACAAGACCTAATTTGGGATAAAATATGCAACAGTGTCCATACGCATCCTGCAAGAATCGCAGCAGGAGGGTGTTCTAAAGATACTTGGCTGTGAGTTCTATTATATTGCTGAGCAAGTGCAATGACTGTCCTGCTGGATGGCTGGGCTAGGTAAGGTGGAACTGAGAAAATTAGGAGACGAACACAGTGAGAGGACCCTTATTGCACGGCTCCTGGGAGCGACAATACACCCCAGAGGAAACTGACGCTGCTGACTGTGAACCTCCTCTGCTGGAGGGCATCAAATAAGAGGCTTGGTGGTCACCCACTATACGCACTGCCCCTCCTTCTCACCCAGACCAGAGGTGGCTTCTCTACTGCGCAATGACTGGAGGGGTGCATGGCAGCCGAACTGACGATGTTGGGGGAATACTACGAGGAGGGTGCCTTTTGAGGCTTAGAAAGCTTGTTTGAGGACTATTACCTCCTGGAGCACAGTTCCTGGTCTATGAGGCATTAATGAGGATGATGGGTCAGATTTATGGAACCACTGATCAGGAACACTTTACGCATGATCTTCTTTAATGGTGTTGACATTTGGGATTGGTCGTCATCTCTTCTCTTGGCTACAGCAAACGATAATGGCGATGAGCCAGGATGGACTCCCAGTATGTGTGCCTAATACCATAATAGGTTGGCAATTTGTGAAAATGCGCTTCAAGTATACACAATTCAACTGTTTGGACACCACCTTCCTGACACCCCACTGTTCAAATGTTATGTACCATACTACAGATAAAAGCTGTCCTAGTCGCCTTACCAGATGTGGACTTTGGCCATATGGTGTGGAGCTGCCCAGTGATCACACGTTCCTGGGAACTGGTGACGACCAAACTGAAGCGCACATTGAACCACCGGGGTTTGCGAACCAAGGAGATTTGCCTCCTCTGTCTATATATCAGACAGACAGACAGGAAAGAGGGGGGAAAAGCTATTAGACCTGGTGCTCAGCATAGTCCGCAGAGGTATTGCTAGGCACTGGAAGCCACCAGATGGCCCAACATATAGTCGGTTAAAGACAGAGGTGTTGAGCTGGGTGGTGTCAGAAGAGATAACGTTGAGACTACAGGATTATAGAGGGCTGCGTAAGAAACCACTGGCAGATCCATGCCAAAAAGAAATGGTCGGTTTGACAGACACAGGATGGAAGGAGGCTTGAGCACAGTTACCCCAGACTAAGATACAACCACTCATACCAGCCGTGAACAAGTAGGACACATGTGTAACTGCGGCAACTAGCCGAATTTGGATTCAGAGACCCTCCCTTCCCCTCACACATGCAGACGCTGAATACATCTTCCGACAATCCATATAGACAAACCTTACCGGACACCTCACGATCCAGATGAACTTGGGAAATTGGTTAGTTTTACTTGTTAGCAATGTGGTACAAGCAATAGGCCACAAATGTCCTTATTAAAAGATGAAATACATAATAGCTGTGCACATTATGGTGAAATACTAAACCAAAACATTTATGTTATTAGAAAATGCAAAATAAAAACATTTAAAAAACCAAGGAACATTAAAAAGAGACCTTATGAACAAAGGAAACATTTTATAACATAAAATAGTTATGCTGTTGCCTAAAATGCATCCTCCTATGTAACTAAGAATGAACTGTCACCCCTGTCTGGGCAACCATCCCTTTCTCTAAATGGAAAACAATATATTGGGGAGATAAAACTTCAGAACCGTGAATGTACTCCCTGTAGACACACTTGTAAATCATAACACATTGTCAGTCAGTAGCCTTGGCAATGCCCTGCATCCATCTAGGCAGACCCTTAAATGCCATTTACTCAAAAATGCTTCAGATCATGATAATATTTCTGACCAGTCAAGAAAGAAAAAGATTCCACATGTCTAGTAGAATTCTGTGTCCTGTTTTCTTTTGTTTCCCTTAGGGGCACCAGTCATTTGAAAGTGCAGGTTGATAGTCCAAGTTATGATAAATTATACGTTTTCCACACTCTGTGGGCATGTCCCTTTTCCATTTGTATGATCAGGGACCTTTCCGGGACTTCTTATTCTGATGGTTTTTCTTCTCTGTTTGTTTAAGTACATTAAGTATCCTAGTAGTTCTACCAAGGCTTGTACCTGGCCGTCTGCTGAGCCACTTGTGCCTTTTTCTGGTCTCGTCAGAGATTGCATAGTCTACTGAATTCTGGTGCCTTTGGAGAAACTCGCTGGTCACCAAATCAGTAAACAGTAGCAGCATTATTAGTATTAGTATTTTTAGTAATTATTTATTAGTGTAGTTTTTTTATGATACTAATGTCGTAGTCTTATTAGTGTTATTATTTTTTGTAATGATTTATTAGTGTAGTTTTTTATGATAATAACAATATATAAAGTATTATTTGTGTTATAATTATCATTACTAATGTTAGTACAATAAAAGTAGTAATAACCATACTTGATGTGTCATTATCATGCAGTCAAGAGTCCGGCACTGAATTTACAAAAAATAGCATTTTGTGCTCATGTCATTTGTGGAGTTCCAAACTGCACTGGTAAAGGTCACTGTTGGCAAGTTAATGAACATTGCAACTACAATGCACGTTGTTACATTGCATATATATATATTGTATATATTCCCCTCTCAAAAATGTTACTTTGTTTAGTGCAAGCTCTGACAATTAAAAAAATAAGATTGAAAGACCTAGCTCACTAGGGGGCTGATTTATGGAAAGTGGCGCTGCACAGACTGCAGTGCCACTCTCCCTGCACCCCTTAGCATCCCCTACCGCCACCATTTGTGGAGGCAATACCATCATTTTTCATGACACTATTGAGGTACTCTGCAGGAGTAGAACCATAATATTGGCGCTACTCCTGCTGAGTACATAGGGCCCCATTCTAAAGAATGGAAGCTCTTGAGCAGGCGTTAAAAGTGCCGTAAAAAAATGGCGCAAGGAAATCTCATAGATTTCCTTACGCCATTTTTCCGGCTCCCCTAACAGGGGAACGCCCCCTTTGCACACATTATACCTGGCGCAGGCATAATGTAGCGCAAAGGGTTGCAGTGTGGCGCAATGCATGCACTGCGCCACCCTGTAAATACAGCGTGGGGATTTCGGCCTCGTTGGGCCACATTAACATAAAAAATAATGACGTTAATGTGGCACTAGGGCATTATAAATATGCCCTTAGGTGTGCTAAGAATATACTGGGTTCTGCTAAAACCATGATCTTTAGAGACAACGATCTTAGCAAAAGCATTGAATTGACCCTTCCTTGCCATAGTGTTTGATGCCAAAGGGCATTTGCCACCCTAAAATGACCTTTTCCTATGAGCGCTGTGAGATGGCATGACTTGACTTTGGATTCATTATGAAACACAAAAGGTCCAGTATCAAGCACTGAAAGTCAGTGTGTATTTTTCCAACTGGTAATTATTCCCTATTCTTTGACCTGGGCAGATCAACCCATCAAGATTGGTCAATATAACTCTTACACTTTATTTATTCTGTGAGGAATTTTAGTTTGGAAATGAGATAAAAATAACATTCAGGGTATACAAGTGTCAGGAGATACTTGTAAACTACTTTACACCAGTGATGTTCTCTTATTTATCCCCAGTTTCAGATCTTTGGTTACAGAATTTGATGACCGAGATCCAAAGCAAAGTCTAATTAACAGTTTATGAACTTAACCTGAAAAAACTGAGATTTTGTCTTGAGCCTTCTTAAAGCCCATGGACTAGCCCAGTGGTGCTTGTACCAAAGCCTCATATAAAAGATGGACAAAGGGAGATGAGGTTTTGTGTAGACTACAGAGGTCTCAATCAGGTAACAAAAACTGATGCTCACCCTATACCCAGGGCAGATGAGCTCATTGATACACTGGCATCTGCCAAGTATCTTAGCACTTTTGATTTGACTGCAGGGTATTGGCAGATCAAGTTGGCAGAAGATGCTAAACCAAAGACTGCATTTTCAACTATAGGAGGGCACTACCAATTTGCAGTGATGCCCTTTGGTTTGAAAAATGCACCTGCTACTTTTCAGAGGTTGGTGAACACAGTCCTGCAAGGGTTGGAGGCTTTCAGTGCAGCATATCTTGATGATATTGCTGTTTTTAGCTCAACCTGGGATGAGCACCTGGTCCACTTTGGAACGTTTTGGAGGCCCTGCAAAAGGCAGGCCTCACTATCAAGGCCTCAAAGTGCCAGATAGGGCAGGGGAAGGTGGTTTATCTGGGCCACCTGGTAGGTGGAGAACAGATTGCACCACTACAGGGGAAAATCCAGACAATCATGGATTGGGTTCCCACTACAACTCAGACCCAGGTGAGAGCCTTTTTAGGCCTTACAGGGTATTACAGGAGATTCATTAAATGATCTCACAAGTAAGAAAATGCCTAAGAAGGTGTTATGGACAGCTAGCTGTCAGAAAGCTTTTGAGGAGCTCAAACAGGCCATGTGCTCTGCACCAGTCCTAAAAAGCCCATGTTACTCCAGGAAATTAATTGTTCAAACTGATGCATCTGAATTAGGGGTAGGGGCAGTCTTATCACAACTGAATTCTGAGGGCCAGGATCAACCAGTTGCTTTTATCAACAGAAGGTTGACCCCTAGAGCAAAGCGTTGGTCTGCCATAGAGAGGGAGGCCTTTGCTGTGGTCTGGGCACTGAAAAAGTTGAGGCCATACCTGTTTGGCACTCACTTTATTGTTCAGACAGACCACAAACCTCTACTTTGGTGAAAACCCTAAATTGTTGAGGTGGTCCATATCTCTACAGGGAATGGGCTATACAGTGGAACATAGACCTGGGAGTACCCACTCCAATGCAGAGGGACTCTCCAGATATTTCCACTTAGACAATGAAGACTCATTAGGTCATGGCTAGTCTTATTGTCCTTCGTTTGGTGGGGGGGGGTTGTGTAGGAAAGTACCATCTTGCCTGGCATGTTACCCCCATATTTCATTGTATGTATGTTGTTTTAGTCCATGTGTCACTGGGACCCTGCCAGGCAGGGCCCCAGTGCTCATAGTATGTGCCCTGTATGTGTTCCTTGTGCGATGCCTAACTGTCTCACTGAGGCTCTGCTAACATCTCTCTGCTTTCCAAATTTGTCACTAACAGGCTAGTGACTAGATTTACCAATTCACATTGGCATACTGGTGCACCCATATAATTTCCTTGTATATGGTACTGAGGTACCCAGGGTATTGGGGTTCCACAGGAGATCCCTATGGTCTGCAGCATTTCTTTTGCCACCCATAGGGAGCTCTGACCATTCTTACACAGGCCTGCCACTGCAGCCTGTGTGAAATAACGTCCACGTTATTTCACAGCCATTTACCACTGCACATAAGTAACTTATAAGTCTGTCAGAGTCACCAGATCCTCTGGGTCTGCCCACGTTCCCAACACGTCCACCACTGAACAGCTCCAAGACTCTGATAGATAAATCACAGAGGCTAAGAGAGTTCAAGAGGGGAAGAGAGGATTAGGAAGGTAACAGCTGGGAAGGAGACCTGTAGTAAGAAAAAGGTTAAAACACACAATATGAAAATTACATCTCATGAAATCAATACTAGTCTATGACTCTAAGCCTAGTCATTCTGAAAACATGAACAACCTAAGAATTAGGCTTAAAATAACTAAGTTTCAAGATGGCCGGATACCTGTAAGGGAATAAAGATGGATTAAATGAAACTTTCAAAATCAAGTAGTTTCCTTTACATGAGAATCAGGAAAAAACATTCTGAATAAGTTCTAAACCAGTCATATGAATCCTTTTTGAGAATGCATACTAGGACCATGCAATATTACATCTAGAAACTCAGGTCTTCTGTGTTCTCTTGAAATGTTTCAACACGATTTGCGCACATTGCAGATTTTCATATATATAGTAAACACCATAAAAGGATTGTGCACCATGAATAACACAATATGGATTCAGGAAACAAATCACACAACTTGTCAACTCGAATATTACCTAATAAATGTCTTAGAATAAATGGCATACAATGAATAACATGAATTAAGCTCGAAGAGAGAATCGTACGTCTTGCCGATTCGAGTGCCACCATGTAAAATGTCAAGAAATGGTAGCACGCAATGACTCTCAAGGTTAAATCACCATTAAACGAATCGCGCGTCTTGCCGATTCGTAAGCCACGATGTTAAGGCCACAAAATAACAGCGCGCAATGAATAACAAGATTAAAGCACCATCTTGCCGATTCGCAAGCCACCATGCAAATGTCAAGAAATGGTAGCGCGCAATGAATAATCAAGATCAAATCAGCATGAAATGAATCGCACGTCTTGCCAATTCGCAAGCCACCATGCAAATGTCAAGAAATGGTAGCGCACAATGAATAACAAGATCAAATCAGCATGAAACGAATCGCGCATCTTGCCGATGCGCAAGCCACCATGCAAATGTCAAGAAATGGTAGCGCGCAAAGTAATCTGTTAATCATTAAAGAATTAGGCCAAGAATATAAAAGTTCTCGATAACGGCGTCGGGAGGTCAGCCCAACCACTGTCTTACCACCCAGAACAAGGATCACCAATGAAGAATGAAGGGCAGAGGCCTGGAAGATCAATTAGGCCACCGGGACAGGAGCTCAGGAAGTAGCTGCTGCTCTGCACCGGGACCTCTGAATAGTGAGCACTTGGAGCTGGGCTGGCTCCTTTTTATAGAGTCTTGGCCCAGCCCACAACTACACCCAGGCATGCTGCAGGGAAAGTCTCTGGAAGGCCCTGGAAAGGGACCACACCCTAACACACTCTGAAAGCCTGCAGCAATACATTGCAAATGAACAGTATTTGTAAACACATAAAAAATAAGTCTTCAGGATTAAACTCTACAATGCAAAAGATTAAACAACAACATATCACCACAATGCATAAATTACGTTGTTTTGAGAGTGCTGGGTTTTTGCATTCTAGTCGCCAATATAGTGCACACTGCCCTGGTGTTGACAGTACTCCCCTCTCCCAGACGCGCTCTAGGGCCTGGTTTGCCTGGATTAAGACGATGAATGCGTCTCACAAGTACTGGAGCATGAACATCAGATGCGGAAACCCATGAGTTACTTTCAGGACCATAACCTTTCCATGAGATTAAGTACCATAGATTATGCCCTCTCAGTTTAGAATCCAACACTTTCTTAACTTCGTATTCTTCTTCCCCTTGTACTAGAACAGGAGCTGGATGAGGGTGGACTTTTTGGACTGCCTTCTTCAAGAGGGAAGTGTGGAACACTGGATAAATCTGTAAGGATCTGGGCAATTGTAGTTTATAGGTCACTAGATTAATTTGCTGGAGGACAGTGTAAGGACCTATGAATTTGGGGCTAAACATGTGCTTCTTCTTGAAATCTATATGTTTTGTGGAAAGCCACACTTTGTCACCTGGTTGGTATTGCGGTCCCATGCAATGTTTCTTGTCATAGTGCCTTTTGTATTTTTGTTTGGCTTTTTCTAAATGCTGTTGAATCAGTTTCTGGGATTGAAGCAAATGCTGAATGGTTTCTGACACAGCTGGAGGAAGAGAACTTTCTTGAGGAATTGTGATGGGCAAGGTGTCAGGATGATAGTCAAATAAACCAAAAAAGGGTGTAACACCAATAGAAGTGTGGAATGAGTTATTGTAGGCTAACTCAGCTAACCAGAGCATAGCTGTCCAAGAATGAAGTGCCTTTTCAGAGTAGGCACGTAGGTATTGTTTCAAAGTCTGATTTAGTCTCTCCGTTTAACCATCTGTTTGAGGATGGTGACTAGTAGATAGTGTAGATGTCACTTGGAGTGTTTTACACCATGTCTTCCAGAAATTGGAGGCGAATTGCGACCCCCGATTGGAGAGGATAACTTTTGGCAGTCCATGATAACGAACCACTCTGTTCAGTAAAATAGTTGCCAATTCACTAGAAGTGGGCAATTTCTTACAGGCAATGAAATGTCCATATTTCGTGGGACTATCTACTAGCACCAGAATTACTGAATACTGTTGAACCACTGGCAGACCGGTAATAAAGTCTAAAGAAATGTGTTCCCATGGACGACTTGGGGTTGGAAGTGGATGTAACAACCCTTTTGGTTTTGAATGACTTGTTTTAGTGCGAGCACAGACTTCGCAGTTGTTTACCATTGCTTTTACATCTTTTGTTAGGGTAGGCCACCAAAAATAGCGTTGGATCAGTTCAAGAGTTTTAGGAGTACCTGGGTGACCTGCCGTAGGTATAACATGCAACCAATGAAACACTATCTTGCGAAGTTTGGTAGTGGGTACGAACAAACGAGCGTTGTGAAAGGATAGTCCTTGCTTGATTGACCTTTTGGGGTCTGCTTGGGCCCATGTTTGCCATTTCTCAACAGTGAAAGAGTTGCAAATTTCTTCAAAGAAATCTTCAGTTTTTATGATACATAGAACCTTGTCAGGGGCAATGATAGCTCTGGAGGCTTGAAATGCAGGCAATGTGGTAGACTCTTTGCGGGACAAGGCGTCAGCTTTGCGATTATCTTTACCAGGCCGGAAGGTTACTACAAAATCAAATTCGTCAAAAAACAGCATCCAGCGTAATTGCCGAGGAGTCAAAAGTCTGGCAGAACTCATGAATTGAAGATTACGATGATCAGTATATACTGTGACAGTGTATTTGGCACCCAACAAATGATGTCTCCATTCTTTAAAGGCGTCACGAATCCCCAGAAGCTCTTTTTCAGCAATGACATAGCTCTGTTCGGCTTCGTTCAACTTCCAAGACATATAAGCTACAGGATGGAGTTGACCAGTGTCTTTATTTCATTGCGATAAGACGGCTCCTATTGCTACATCTGAAGCATCAGCTTCCACTATAAAAGGTCGATTCGCATCAGGATTAGTCAAGACTGGGGCAGTGGAGAAAGCTTCCTTCAAAGTAGAGAAGGCTTGGTCAACTTCTGGGGACCATGCAAACTTTTCTTTCTTTCTTAATAGCTTAGTGATTGGAGCCACTGTCTGGGAGAAATGATTTATGAACCTCCGGTAAAAATTTGCAAACCCCAGGAAACATTGTACATCACGAACAGTCTTTGGGGTGGGCCAATCAGATACGGCTTTTACTTTCTTTTCTGCCATCACCATACCTTGAGGGGTAAGAATAACCCCTAAAAACTCAACTGTGGTAACATGAAACTCACACTTGGTTAGTTTGCAATATAAATGGTGTTTTCGAAGGGTTGCAAGAATTTTCTTGACATGTTGGACATGTTCGTTTTCATTGTCTGAGTAGATCAAAATGTCATCGATGTATCCTATGGCAAATATGCTGAGGACTCTCTAAGAACGTCATTCAAGAAAAATGGAAATACTGCTGGAGCATTACACAGACCAAAAGGCATGACGGTGTATTCAAAAAGGCCATACCTTGTCTTGAACGCTGTTTTCCATTCGTCACCCTCTCTCATTCTGACCAAATGATAAGCACCTCGAAGGTCAAGCTTCGTGTAGATTTTTGCTCTCTTTACTTGTTCCAATAAGACCGGAATTAGGGGTAAAGGATATTTATTCTTGATGGTGACTTTGTTCAATCCCCTATAGTCGATACAAGCTCGAAGTTCTCCATTAGCTTTTGGAACAAAAAACAAAGGCGAAGCTGCAGGAGACTTAGAGGGGCGAATGAAACCATTGTCCAAAAATTGATCTAGGTATTTTCGTAAATGTTGATTTTCATGTTCTGACAGGGCATACACACGACAGTTGGGAAGTATTGCACCTGGGGCTAGATCAATTTGACAGTCATAAGATCTATGAGGAGGTAGGGTCTCTGCTCCTTTCTCATCAAATACATCTTTGTAAGATGAATACTGTTTGGGCAGTTTAATTTCTTTCTCTGCAGTATTAGCTATGTAGGAGTTGCAGACTTTTGGTACTTGAATCTTTTGGAGACATTGGCCCTCATTACGAGCCTGGCGGTCTGTGACCGCCAGGCTCGCGGTTGGCGGGAGCACCGCCGACAGCCCGGCGGTGCACCGCAGGGCATTCTGACCGCGGCGCTTTGGCCGCGGTCAGTGCAGGAAAAGCGGCGGTATCCCGCCGGTTTTCCGCTGCCCGTTGGAATCCTCCAAGGCGGCGCAGCTTGCTGCGCCGCCTTGGGGATTCTGACACCCCCTACCGCCATTCTGTTCCTGGCGGTTCGCCAATGGCATGGGCACTGCAGGGGCCCCCGTAAGAGGGCCCGCTTGTATTTCACTGTCTGCATAGCAGACAGTGAAATACGCGACGGGTGAAGTAGCACCCGTCGCACCTTCCCACTCCGCCGGCTCGATTCCGAGCCGGCGTCCTCGTGGGAAGGTTGTTTCCCGCTGGGCTGGCGGGCGGCCTTAAGGCGGCCGCCCGTCCGCCCAGCGGGAAACTCAGAATGCCGGCCGCGGTCTTCAGACCGCGGTGCGGTATTCCTGCGGCGCAACTTTGGCGGGCGGCCTCCGCCCCCCGTCAAAGTTGTAATGAGGGCCATTGTTCTTTACATAGCACAGATGAGAACATGATTTTTCGTCCTGCCCAATTGATCTCTGGATTGTGATGAGTTAACCATGGCAAGCCAAGGATAATCCCATATTGGGGAGCATGGATCACGTCAAGGATGATTTTCTCTTTATGTTTCTTTCTTTGATTCTTATCTTCACAAATCATCGATAAGGGAATAGTCTGAAGAGTTACTGGACCTCCAGTCAATTTTTCCATTGACTGCCTGGATTATTTCTGGGGTCTTCTTTTCAATACATAGGATCCCCCATGCACGAACCAATTGGGCGTCAACAAAGTTCCCAGTAACCCCAGAATCGACTAGAGCTTTTTTTAAATAGATCTTTTTCTTCACCTGAACTTTTATTTCCAGTTTAAGATGTCTAGATTGTGAAGGGTCCACAGTGACACCCAAGAGCAACCCTTCTCTGCATCTTTGGTGTTTTGGTTTTCCAACTCGACTGGTGCATTGGCTGCGACCTTCTGAACTGGACCTTGCTTGCTCTTTTGGTTTTATTGGGCAATCTTTGGCAAAATGACCCTTCCGCCCACAGTAAAGACATTGTCCATTTTTTCTGCGTAGGTCCTTTTCATCTTTGGTCAAAGGTCTTCTGATGGTTCCAATTTCCATCGGTTCCGGCGTTCTTTCTTTCGGAGTTCTTGAGTCTCTGTTATCATGAACACGCCATGAATATTTTTCAGTCTTTTTGCGCATTCCTTTAAGTACTGATAAACGATGATCAAGTCTCAAGACAAGGTTTATTTATTCTTGACAGTCTGTAGGTTGTGGGTCGATTTGCACTAAGATATCTTTAGTTCCTCTTTGAGTCCCTTGTAAAACAAGACCGCTTGTTTTTCTTCAAGCCAGGATGTCTCGGCAACCAGCCGGTTAAAGTTGGCTGGATTCGACACTAGGTCCTGATTCCCTTGGCGTAAATCTAATAATTCACGATCTGCTGACTGTTTTACAGTTCTAAGATCAAAAACTCTCTCAAACTCACAAACAAAATTTCTCCAGTTGTACAACAAGGGACTATCTTTACGCACAAGAGGAATTGCCCAGGTAGCTGCATCCCCAGACAGATATGATAACAAGAAAGCTACTTTGGACTGGGCATCTGGGAAAGTATGTGGTCTACAGGTGAAGTGTAGTTCCACTTGAACCAGGAAAGATTGCGCTTTCAAAGGGTCACCTGAAAAACATTCTGGGGGAGCTAAAGGAATTGCGGAAGGGACATTGAGGGAAATGCTTGTCGGATTACTTCCAGAAGTCTGAGAAGAAGTACCTGGCCAAGACACACCTGTGGGACTTTGTTCCTTCTTCTCTCCCTTATCTTGTAACTGACTCACTCTCTCAGCTAGGCTAGTTGTCAATTCTTTGGATGATACCGCCTCTGCCTGGAGCTGGGTCATAGCCTTGACTAACTCGTCCAGCGTGGCCATGCTGAGGACATCCACAAACCAGGAGGATAATAATTTGTGGGCTCACTATTCTGTCAGAGTCACCATATCCTCGGGGTCTGCGCACGTTCCCAACACGTCCACCACTGAACAGCTCCAAGACTCTGATAGATAAATCACAGAGGCTAAGAGAGTTCAAGAGGGGAAGAGGGGATTAGGAAGGGAACAGCTGGGAAGGAGACCTGTAGTAAGAAAAAGGTTAAAACACACAATATGAAAATTACATCTCATGAAATCAATACTAGACTTTGACTCTAAGCCTAGTCATTCTGAAAACATGAACAACCTAAGAATTAGGCTTAAAATAACTAAGTTTCAAGATGGCCGGATACCTGTAAGGGAATCAAGATGGATTAAATGAAAATTTCAAATTCAAGTACTTTCTTTTACATGAGAATCAGGAAAAAAACATTCTGAATAAGTTCTAAACCAGTCATATGAATCCTTTTTTGAGAATGCATACTAGGACCATGCAATATTACATCTAGAAACTCTGGTCTTCTGTGTTCTCTTGAAATGTTTCAACACGAATTGCGCACATTGCAGATTTTCATATATATAGTAAACACCATAAAAGGATTGTGCACCATGAATAACACAATATGGATTCAGGAAACAAATCACGCAACTTGTCAACTCGAATATTACCTAATAAATGTCTTAGAATAAATGGCATACAATGAACAACATGACTTAAGCTTGAAGAGAGAATCGTGCAACTTGCCGATTAGAATGGCACCATGTAAAATGTCAAGAAATGGTAGCACGCAATGAATATCAAGGTTAAATCACCATTAAACGAATCGCGTGCCTTGCCGATTCGTAAGCCACGATGTAACTGCCAAAAAAAATGTCAAGAAATGGTAGCGCGCAATGAATAACAAGATTAAAGCACCATGAAAACTAATCGCGCGTCTTTTTCTGATTCTTAAGCCACCATGTAAATGTCAAGAAATGGTAGCGCGCATTGAATAACAAAGTCAAATCATCATGAAACGAATCGTGCGTCTTGCCGATTCGCAAGCCACCATGCAAATGTCAAGAAATGGTAGCGCGCAATGAATATTCAAGATCAAATCAGCATGAAACGAATTGCGCGTCTTGCCAATTCGCAAGCCACCATGCAAATGTCAAGAAATGGTAGCGCGCAATGAATAACAAGATCAAATCAGCATGAAACTAATCGCTCGTCTTGCCGATGCGCATGCCATCATGCAAATGTCAAGAAATGGTAGCGCGCAAAGTAATCTGTTAATCATTAAAGAATTAGGCCAAGAATATGAAAGTTCTCAATAATGGCGTCGGGAGGTCAGCCCAACCACCGTATTACCGCCCAGAACAAGGATCACCAATGAAGAATGAAGGGCAGAAGCCTAGAAGATCAAATAGGCCACCGGGGCAGGAGCTCAGGAAGTAGCTGCTGCTCTGCATCGGGACCTCTGAATAATGAGCACTTGGAGCTGGGCTGGCTCCTTTTATAGAGTCTTGGCCCAGCCCACAACCACACCCAGGCATGGTGCAGAGAAAGTCTCTGGAAGGCCCTGGAAAGGGACCACACCCTAACACACTCTGAAAGCCTGCAGCAATACATTGCAAATGAACAGTATTTGTAAACACATAAAAAATAAGACTTCAGGATTAAACTCTGCAATGCAAAAGATTAAACAACAACATATCAGCACGATGCATAAATTAAGTTGTTTTGAGAGTGCTGGGTTTTTGCATTCTAGTCGCCAATAGAGCGCGCACTGTCCTGGTGTTGACAAGTCACCTATATGTCTAACCTTCACTTAGTGAAGGTTGGGTGCAAAGTTACTTAGCGTGTGAGCACCCTGGCACTAGCCAAGGTGCCCCACATCGTTCAGGGCAAATTCCCCGGACTTTGTGAGTGCGGGGACACCATTTCACGCGTGCACTATACATAGGTCACTACTTATGTATAGCGTCACAATGGTAACTCCGAACATGGCCATGTAACATGTCTAAGATCATGGAATTGTCACACCAATACCATTCTGGTGTTCGGGAGACAATTCTATGATCCCCCGGGTCTCTAGCACAGAACCCGGGTACTGCCAAACTGCCTTTCCGGGGTCTCCACTGCAGCTGCTGCCAACCCCTCAGACAGGTTTCTGCCCTCTTGGGGTCCAGGCAGCTGTGGCCCAGGAAGGCAGAACAAAGGATTTCCTCTGAGAGAGGGTGTTACACCCTCTCCCTTTGGAAATAGGTGTGAAGGGCTGGGGAGGAGTAGCCTCCCCCAGCCTTTGGAAATGCTTTGATGGGCACAGATGATGCCCATCTCTGCATGAGCCAGTCTACACCGGTTCAGGGATCCCCCAGCCCTGCTCTGGCACGAAACTGGACAAAGGAAAGGGGAGTGACCACTCCCCTGACCAGTACCTCCCATGGGAGGTGCCCAGAGCTCCTCAAGTGTGTCCCAGACCTCTGTCATCTTGGAAACAGAGGTGTTGGGGGCACACTGGACTGCTCTGAGTGGCCAGTGCCAGCAGGTGACGTCAGAGGCTCCTTCTGATAGGCTCTTACCTCTCTTGGTAGCCAATCCTCCTTCCTTGGTAACCAAACCTCTCTAGCTATTTAGGGTCTCTGCTTTGGGGAATTCTTCAGATAACGAATGCAAGAGCTCACCAGAGTTCCTCTGCATCTCCCTTTTCACCTTCTACCAAGGATCGACCGCTGACTGCTCCAGGATGCCTGCAAAACCGCAACAAAGTAGCAAGATGACTACCAGCAACATTGTAGTGCCTAATCCTGCCGGCTTTCTCGACTGTTTCCTGGTGGTGCCTGCTCTGGGGTAGCCTGCCTTCACCCTGCACCAGAAGCTCCGAAGAAATCTCCTGTGGGTTGACAGAATCTTCCCCCTGCTAACGCAGGCACCAAAAGACTGCATCACTGGTCCTCTGGGTCCCCCCTCATCCCGACGAGTGTGGTCCCTGGAACACAGCAACTCTGTCCAAGTGACTCCAACAGTCAAATGACTCTTCAGTCCAAGTTTGGTGGAGGTAAGTCCTTGCCTCCCTACGCTAGACTGCAAAGCTGTGTACCGTGTGGTTTGCAGCTGCTCCGGCTCCTGTGCACTCTTCCAGAATTTCCTTCGTGCACAGCCTAGCCTGGGTCCCCAGCACTCCGTCCTGCAGTGCACAACCTACTGAGTTGTCCTCTGATGTCGTGGGACCCCCTTTTGTAACTTTGCATGGACTCTGGTACACTCTTTTTCTAAGTGCCTGTTGGGGTACTTCTGCGGGTGCTGCCTGCTTCTGTGAGGGCTCTCTGAGTTGCTGAGCACCCCCTCTGTCTCCTCCTCCAAAACGCTACATCGTGGTCCTTCCTGGTCCTCAGCAGCACCAAAAAAACCTCTACCGCGACCCTTGCAGCTAGCAAGGTTTGTTGGCGGTATTTCTGGATGGGAACACCTCTGCAAGGTTCATCGCGACGTGGGACATCCGTCTTCCAAAGGAGAAGTTCCTAGTCCTCTTCTTTCTTGCAGAACTCCAAGCTTCTTCCAACCGGGGGCAGCTTCTTTGCACCTTCAGCCGGGGTTTCCTGGGCTCCTGCCCCCCCATGGACACTGTTGCGACTATTGGATTTGGTCCCCTTGCCTTGCAGGTCCTCAGGTCCGGAAATCCATTGTCAGTGCACTGCTGGTGTTCGTTCTTCCTGCAGAATCCCCCTATCACAACTATTGTGCTCTCTGGGGGTAGTAGGTGCATTTTACTCCTACTTTCCAAGGTTTTGGGGTGGGGTGTTTTTCTAACCCTCACTGTTTTCTTACAGTCCCTGCAACCCTCTACAAGCTCACATAGGTCTGGCGTCCATTTGTGGTTCGCATTCCACTTTTGGAGTATATGGTTTGTGCTGCCCCTATACCTATGTGCTCCTATTGCAACCTATTGTAATTCTACACTGTTTGCATTACTTTTCTTGCTCTTACTTACCTAATTTTTGGTTTGTGTACATATAACTTGTGTATATTACTTACCTTCTTACTGAGGGTACTCACTGAGATACTTTTGGCATATTGTCATAAAAATAAAGTACCTTTATTTTTAGTAACACTGTGTATTGTGTTTTCTTATGATATTGTGCATATGATATAAGTGGTATAGTGGGAGCTTTGCATGTCTCCTAGTTCAGCCTAAGCTGCTTTGCCATAGCTACCTTCTATCAGTCTAAGCTGCTAGAAACACCTCTTCTACACTAATAAGGGATAAGTGGACCTGGCACAAGGTGTAGGTACCTCTGGTACCAACTACAAGCCAGGCCAGCCTCCTACACTGGTCCCTTCTCAAAACAAGCTGTACCCTACAATACCCTTGCCTGGAACCCTATGTACAGTGTGGAATGATCACTGTGGGCATTGGGGGACTGACAGTAGTCCCGTCAACTGCTGCATGCTCCATGGACTGTGCTGTTACCATTTTTTGTTGATAATTTGCAAATGTAAATACTGAAATTGCAGCTGCTCGCAAGGATTCAGTGAAGTAATCTTGAATCAAGAATAGTTACATGTTAAGGTTTCTAAAAATCCTTGCATCCACCTTGTTGCTTTATGACAGATTGAAACACCGGATACAGCACAAAGAACTAACTGCCATGCACGGCAGACGCTGTATTCTCCCAGCACTGTGATGCAACTGTGGAAAAAACACATCTGATCAGTGATCTGTATAAAAATGTTCAATAACTTGAATGTCCCACACATGCTAAAACACAAGCAGTGCAGGTGTACATTTTCAAAACAAACTAAACTTTCTTCAATTTTTTTTTCAAAAATACTGCATTTTCATTATCTCAGGTGATCATTATTGGGATCCGTTAGAAGGTAAATCCAGTGAGTGAAGAAGTGAATTGGAGAGGGGAGGGACAACAAAATTCAATTACTGAAAAGAAGAGGATGTTACAAAGATTCCTAAGCCCAGATTTATACTCTGTTTGCGATGAATTAGCATAATTATTTTGAC
This sequence comes from Pleurodeles waltl, assembly GCF_031143425.1. NCBI lineage: Eukaryota > Metazoa > Chordata > Amphibia > Caudata > Salamandridae > Pleurodeles > Pleurodeles waltl. Next base: position 710,188,507 of record NC_090450.1, on the reverse strand, counting down.
TCTAATTCAGCTCATACATAACTCCATATTTATATTTTGACGCTAGACTAGTCTAACGCAGTGCTTATTTTGTAAATAAAAAGGTGCCGGTGCTCAAAGCCCTCCTCTTAAAAATGCGGCTGCTGCAATTAAATGTGCGAACACGGAATACTGAGGCAGAATAATTCTGAAGCCATCTCAGGCCTCCTCAATCCATTTAAAGGCACTCTCTGTCCCTTCAGCTCACTCTTGCAGCTTTCTGCTTTCTCCCATTGTGATGCTTTTTCGTTTTTCTCTTCCTCCGTCTTTTCCATTTGTGTCTTTTGCTCGCAGTAAATGAATGAGGCAGAAAATTAAGGGCCGGCCAGCAAAAATAAGTACTGGTGCTCTGCACCGGAAACAACAAGCACAAATTAAGCACTGATCTAATGTCAAAATATTGGAGTTAGAGTCAATTTTTGGATGCATGAACTCACCTTGGGTCAATGAGATGCAGGGTGGGCGTTCAAATCCAAGAAATTACTCTAAGGTCTTAGGCCCTCATTCTGACCCTGGCGGTCGGCGGAGAGACGGCGGTCGGACCGCGAACAGACCGGTGGTATTAAAAATGGCATTCTGACCGCGGCGGTCCCCGCCGCGACCGACCGCTACTTCTCCACTCCGACCGCCACGGCGGTCATGACCGCGGGGCTGGAGTTTGCGCACTCCGGCCCGGCGGTCGTCCCAAGACCGCCAAGGGTATTATGACCCTGCCTACCGCCGCGGTTTCTTGCGGGCGGGAACCGCCGTGCGAACCATGGCGGTAAGCACTATCGGGGCCAGGGAATTCCTTCCCTGGCACTGATAGGGGTCTCCCCCACCCCCCACTACCCACCCGAGTCCTCCCCCCACACCCTCCACCCCCCTGCCACCCCCCAGAGGTGGTACGAACCCCCTCCCCACCCCCACCCCGACATGCACATACATGTACCCCGACATGCACACACCCCCAACATGCACATATACACACCCCCTACACACACATACACAACGGGGACACATACCCGCACACATACATGCCGACATGCGCACCTGCCGAACAGCACACATTACCCATAGACACAGCAGCACCCCCCGCCCGCATACACGCACTCACACACCCCCTCTACACACTCACACGCACACCCCCATGCACGCCCACATCACACAACACCCCCCCACCCCCTCCCCTCACGGACGATCAACTTACCTTGTGCGTTGGTCCTCCGGGAGGCGACGGGAGCCATAGGGACGTGACCGCCAACAGAAGACCGCCAACAGAAGACCGCCACACGGAAATGTGGGTCGTAATTCTGTGGGCGGTGTTCTGCTGGCGTGCGGTGGAGGTTGACCAGTCTCCACTTTCCCGCCGACCGCCAGTGTGGCTGCTGGCGGTTTTCCGGCGGAACGCTCCCAGCGGTCAGAATGCGCACAGCGGCACACCGCCGCGGTCGGCGGTCTTCACCGCGGCGGTAACTCAGCGGTCTTGCGAAAAGACCGCCAAGGTCAGAATGAGGGCCTTAGTGCCTTATTTATCCTCCCGTGCAAAATTGGTGCACGGGAGGGAGGTGGGCCTAAATAATGGCACTAAGCCTGTTTTTATTCAACGCCTGGGTCAGGGCAGGCGTTAGAGGACCTGTGAACCCATTTCCATGGTCTAACACCATGGAAAGGGCCCACAGGTCGATGGCAGCCTAAAAGGGTAGCTCCGGTCCGTGTGAACATTATCCTTCATCATCCGTCTTTTTGTTTGCCTCGGCGAGTGTCAGGAACTAAGGGCCAGATGTAGCAAAGGGTTTTACCCATTGTGTCCTTATGGGAAAATGTGTTCGTACATATGGCCCCAAATTATGCTGGTGTCTGAATCTCCATTCCCTTGCGATGCCTCTGACGCAGTGTGGTGTGGCATCTGGGGCCTGTGCTAGCATGGGACACATGGGCATAATCCTCACCTGTAGCCCCGAACTGCAACACGCGATGTTTGGAACAGTGTGGCTGTGTGGCGCAGAGGGGTTGAAGCCGAAATATTGCTGGCCGGTGCGCCGACGAGGTGATGTGGTGCCAGATTGAGGGAGACGGCTGCACCAGAGAGCTGTGAGGGGGTGTAGTGGCCGCGAGCGAGGGCTCCCCGTAGCACCAAGGAGAGTGGATGAACTGGTGGTGAGGTGAGAAGACCCCGATCAGGAGGGGAGGCCTGTGTGAGAGAGTGGACTTTTGTTGCCTGTTTGGTTAGCAGAGGGTGGAGCTGTGTTGTAGAAGCCTACACAGCCCCCTCTCTTGGTAGGCCACATCGCGACGGTCTGGCCCTGTGTGCCCCATGGCTGACGGAGAAAGAAGGGAAGAGGTTGCGGTGCCCAACAGGCCACCCCTCGGACTGGAGATGGCTTCAGTTAATGCGTGGAGGCAGTTCGGGTTTCTGCGTCCATAGACCTGAATAGGCTGGCCTGTCTAGGTTCTTCACGGTGGAACGCACGCACTGGGCCATCGTCGCTGGCCTGTTCAATTACAGGAACTGTGATGCAAACTTACAGCAGATCCCATTGAAAGGCCAACCAATTTTTGAGGTGCGCCATATATTTTATTTTTCCAGACTACACTATGAAGGTCCAAACTCATCACAAAACGTTTTTGATTGCTAAACAACGACTGCGGGACCTCACCCTCCATTACGGCCTGATGTTTCTGGCAAAGCTCCAAGTGGTCCATCACAAACAAGTGCACTTCATCTACAGGGCTTAAGAGGCAAGTGATTGGGTGGAAACGTTAGCTGGGGACTCCTCACAGAGATCTGAATGGACCGGGACACCACCAAGCTGGGAGGAACAGAAATATTGGTGCAGACATAACTAGGAGGAGGTCTTGGCAGCAATACGACACCAGAAGCCAGCAAAAACAACAGGAGGCGATGGTTTACCGGCTGAATTTTATCATACATATGCTGAGTTGCTGGTTGATAGACTCCTGGAAGTGTATCAAGAGGCACACCTCCGGGGGCATCTCCCAGACACAATGCATGAAGCCCACATAGTTCTGGTTCCGAAACAGGGCAAAGACCAGATGGAGGTGACATCCTGTAGACCGCTCTTACTACTGAATGTATACGTCAAAATCCAGAGTGACCTTTTAGCTGCACAACTGTTCCTTATTCGCCGACTCTGATACATGAATATCAGTGTGGCTTCATTACCCAAAGGTACACTATGCATAATTTGTGTTGACTGTTCTACGTTATCTGTACCCAGTGCCTGCAGAAGGGTGCTTATGTGATGGCATTCCTTGATATTGAACAAGCGCTTGACTCGGTAACATGGGCATGTCTATGGGATGTACTGGAAAGAGTGGGCTCTGGGCCCAAATATGTCACGTGGATTGGGCTATTGTATGCAGACCTGAGTGCTAGGATTCGAATGGGAGGTGTGATATCTGTGAGCTTCCGACTACAGCGTGGTACTCGGCACGGTTGTCCCTTATCGCCTTTATTGTTTGCCGTGGCAATGGAACACCTTGTGGCGTTGTTGTGCCATCGCATGGAACTCTGGGGGATCCAAGTGGGGTATTCTATTCACGTGGTGTTTCTGTATAAGTCCCTCATGCACTTGCAAACCGCGGAGGAGTCAACCCGGGTGCTCTTGAGCACCTTGAGAATGTTTAGTGAGGTGTCCGGTCTACGCATGAATCCTGGCAAGTCCCACTTATTGCTGCTAGGGGGCCTGACTGAGATGGACCCTATGTTGCTTCCAGAGGTTGGACTGTTGTGGGGTGAAGAAGGCATACGTTATTTGGACATTAGAATTGCATATGGGAAACAACACTTCCTAGCTTTTAATATTGGTGCAGTACTGGAGGGCTTATGTGCGTCGATACGGTTCTGGAGAGACCTCCCACTTTCGCTGATGGGCAGGGACTCCCTGGTTAAAATGATAGTACTGCCACGGTGTTTATACATCTTGCAGGGCACATTGTATGAGATCCCCAGGGACACTTCAGGGAACAAGACAGTTTGATCATAGACCTATTATGGGCTGATAAACGAAAGCGGTTAGGATTGGCCACGCTGAAGCAAAAGTGGGAACATGGAGGTATTGAGATTCCCAATTTGGAACATCATTATTTTGCAGGCCATCTCCAGTATGCGGTCCATTGGTTGAGCGAGGATGACAACTGGGAAAAGCATCTTTTGCGGGGCACTCATGGGGATTGTACACTTCCTGGAATACTTATGTGTGTATTCCAGTAACAATGCGGTTCTGATCCATATGGTATGCTGTGTCTGGGAACAGACAGTTACAAGGGTGCTTCGTCGTGCACCTTATGCACAAAATATGCCGATCTGGGTGTTGAAACCATTTGCTGACATAACTGAGGCAATGTCTGTCCAGAGGTGGCGTGATGGTGTTTATTACACGTGATGAAGTGATTGACTCCTTCATCTTGGCCATGGTATTACACTTAATGAAGCAATTGACTCCATCATGTTGGGACCCAGGCAATACCTACAATATGCTAAAATATCGGTGATGTGAAATCTGGCCTTGTTTCCCAGATGACCCCTTACCCTCACAAACGCTGACCAGATTACTATATTTATCAGGAGCCCATAGATTAATATCACATCTGTATCAGGCACTTCTGGAGGATCTCTCTGGGATCATACCTAAGATACATGGTAAGTGGGAGGAGGCACTGAGTTAGGTCATCCCTGAACAACACTGGTAACTAGTACACATGGGGGCATACACTGTGAGCTCCAATGCATGTTTTAAGCTCATACCATATAACTACACCCATCAGGTGTGCCTTTCTCCTAAGACCCTACACATTATTTACCCTGCCTGTTTTGACAGGTGTCCACTGTGGAATGCCAAAAGCAGACTTTCTGCACATGGCACGGAGTTGTTCCCTGATAAGACTTACTGGGAAGAAATCTTACAAAGTTTAAATGGTGCGACAGGCTGGGATGTTCCATGTAGCCCGCAGGAGATGTTGCTTGGCCTGATCCCTGCCCCGCCAGAGAAAAAGCTTAGCCGTAAATTTCTAATGCTCAGTTTAGTATTGGCTATATGACATATTGCTATCCGATGGATGAGTGCGTGCCCCCTGGAATACAAAGAGTGGAGGCGCGATATGTCTGAATGGGAAGTAGCAGAGGAAATATGAATGAAACAGGTGAGGCATGATGAGCGGATGAAAGATGAATTAGCAGCATATAGACAGATGATGACACAGCTACAGAGCTGCAAGGAAGACAGAAACTGGAGCTGGGGTTGAGGTATGGGAAACTGCACACTGGAGATATAATGGCTGACAGAAGCAAAGCTATATTGACATGATTATGGCCCTCATTATGACATTGGCGGTAAATCCCACTTATCGCCACACTGACTGCCGCCAACATACCGCGGCGGTGGATATCCATTCACCATATTATGACACACACACCAATCCGTCACTATTCAGCTATAGACACAATTCTGCCACAACAAAAGTCAAGGCTAAACTGGCGGTATCAAAACCCACACCGTTATGCCAACAGAACTACACCCATCACATTATGACCCACAAATCACCAGGGCGGACATTCAACGGCGGTAAACCATTTGCGGTACATACCGCCGCGCTCAAAATACACACACACACAGATAAAAAACAACATTACATTGGTCAATTTGAACAACACGCACCTGACACCCATACACATACCACACCCACACACCCACACCACTATAAAACATACACCCACATTACCCACATACCTATACCATTGCAAACCATTGGCACGAGACAGATACCACGACTACAGACAAAACCAGAGCCACACGCCACCTACACCTATACACCACCCACGCACCCACATCACACACCCCAGCACATCACCCTACACACCCTCACCCACACACCTCACACAACAACCATGGCACCGCAAAGACACCCCAGATTCTCAGAGGAGGAGCTAAGGGTCATGGTGGAGGAAATCATCAGGGTAGAGCCACAGCTATTTGGAGCACAGGTGCAGCAGATACTCATTGCTAGGAAGATGGAGCTATGGGGGAGAATCGTGGGCAGGGTCAACGCCGTGGGACAGCATCCAAGACCAAGGGATGACATCGGGAAGAGGTGGAAAAACCTATGGGTGAAGATGCGTTCCATAGCAGCAAGACACCAACTTGCTGTACAGAGGACTGGCGGTGGACCCCCACCTCCTCCCCCACAATTAACAACATGGGAGGAGCAAGTCCTGGCAATCATGCATCCTGAGGGCCTGGCCGGAGTAGCAGGAGGACTAGATTCTGGTAAGTCAACTCTCTACTACTACTACCCCACTCCCTGCATGCCATCACATACCCTCACCCTCACTCCCATCACTCCACCATCTCCCACACACCCCACCATCACATCCCACCCATCCCAATGGCAAGCCCTGTATGCACCACCAATGCATAGACATCACTCACAGCCCTGCATGGGCACCTATTATCAAAGCATGCACACTAGAGATAATCAGCTAGCCCACCATATGCCAACTTACACAAGTTAAAGCTGCCAGGGCAAACACAACCAAATAGGGCAACCCACTGACGCACAATATATCATACACAGAAACATAACACAGCATTTACATCCCAGCCAATGTCAGCGGAGAAGAGGGGCCAGCACTATCCAGTCCCCCAACTGAAGAGGCCCACAGTGATGACAGCAACTCTGGTTGCCTGGATCTGGATGACCAACCTGGCCCATCAGGGACCTATGGACAGTTGGTTACCCAGACCCAGTCAAACACCACCACAGAGCCTCCCCCACCTGGAAACACCACCACAGCACCAACCCAGCATACCCATACCTCTGTCCCCAGGATACGTCAATCAGCAGTGTGTCCACCACTACAGGGACCCCAGGACAATCAGGGACCTGGGGTCAGTTGCAGTGGGCACACTGTTCAGGGGACAGAGGCACAGGCCAACAGGGACACTGGGAGGACTGCTGTGCAACAGGGGGAGGACAGGCCCAGGGAACCGACTCTCCAGGAGGCACTCACCAAGATCCTGGGAGACTACCAACATTCTCAGGATACGCTGGGCCAGATCCTGGACAACGTGAAAGAGAACAGGCGGCTGCAGGAGGGACAGTACCAGGGGATCATGGCGGACGTGCAGGCCATCAACACGACCCTGGTCTCCATAGCAGGGGTGCTGGCAGACATGGCCAACATTATGAGGGAGGCAGTCTCACAACAGCGGGCCCCTGCCACTAGCCAGACACCTGAACAGCCTTCCACCTTCGCTCCCACTAGTGGACAGGAGGCCCTGCCACAGGACTCACAGGCCACCAGCACCCCCCCCTGCAGAAGGATAACTGTGAGAAAGTAGCCTCTTCCTAGCATGGTTACCCACACTTTTGGCCTGTTTGTGAGTGTATGTCAGTGTGTTTTTACTGTGTCACTTGGATCCTGCTAGACAGGATCCCTGGGCTCATAGATAAAAACATATATGTCAGCGTGTTTTACCTGTCTCACTGGTGTCCTGCTAGCCAGGGCCCCAGTGCTCATAGTTTGTGTCCTAATGTGTGTGTTGTCAGTAGTGCTTGACTGTGTCACTGAGGCTCTGCTAACCAGAACCTCAGTGCTTATGCTCTCTCTGCTTTTAAATTTGTCACTATAGGCTAGTGACTTCATTTACCAATTTCAATTGGCACACTGGACTCCCCCTTATAAGTCCCTAGTATATGGTACCCAGGTACCCAGGGCATTGGGGTTCCAGGAGATCCATATGGGTTGCAGCATTTATTTTGCCACCCATAGGGAGCTCATACAAACCCTTGCACAGGCCTGCCATTGCAGCCTGCGTGAAATAGCGCACACATTATTTCACAGCCATTTTCACTGTACTTAAGTAACTTATAAACCACCTATATGTCTAACCTTCACTTGCTGAAGGTTAGGTGCAAATTTACTAAGTGTGAGGGAACCCTTGCACTAGCAAAAGTGCCCCCACATAGTTCAGGGCCATTTCCCAGGACTTTGTGAGTGTGGGACGCCATTACATACGTGCACTGCATGTAGGTAAATACTTATATGTAGCTTCACAATGGTAACTCCGAATATGGCCATGTAACATGTCTAAGATCATGGAATTGTCCCCCATTCCAAAGCTGGTATTGGGGAGCCAATTCAATGCATCCTGAGGGATGGACCATGGACCCCCAGTACTGCCAAACCAGCTCTCTGAGGCTTGCACTGCAGCTACAGCTGCTGCCACCTCACAGACTGGGTTCTGCCCTCCTGGGTCTGAGCAGGCCAGTCCTAGGAAGGCAGAACAAAGCATTTCCTCTGAGAGCAGGGTGTTACACCCTCTTCCTTTGGAAATAGTTGTTACGGGCTGAAGAGGGGTAGCCTCACCCAGCCTCTGAAATGCTTTGAAGGGCACAGATGGTGCCCTCCTTGCATAAGCCAGTCTACACCAGTTCAGGGACCCGTTGTCCCCTGCTCTGGTGCAAAATTGGAGGAAGGAAAGGGGAGTGACCACTCGCCTGTCCATCACCACCTAAGGGGTGGTGCCCAGAGCTCCTCCAGTGTGTCCCAGACTTCAGCCATCTCACTTTGCAAGGTGTGGGGGCACTCTGGAGGGCTCTGAGTGGCCAGTGCCAGCAGATGACATCAGAGACCCCTCCTGATAGGTCCATACCCGATAAGGTAGCCAATCACCCTCTCAGGGCTATTTAGGGTCTCTCCTGTGGGTTCTCTTCAGATTCTGCTTGCAAGTTTCCTTCAGGAATCCTCAGCAACTACTACTTCATCCTCTGATCTCGGATCAACCACAGCCTGCTCCAGGAACCACTGTAACAGCAACAAAGTATCCACAAGGGATATTTTTCCTCTGCAACTTCAGCTCCAGCCAGCAACTGCAATAGTTTCCACAGTGTGCACGCTCTGTGGACTCCCTGTCTTCACCCTGCACTTGAAGGACCAAAGAAATCTCCTGTGGGGTGACAGAGTCACGCCCCTGCTCATGTAGGCACCTTCCAAAACGACGACTGGTACCTTTGGACTCCTCTCACAGCGATGAGCATGATCCTAAGGACACAAAGGTTGGATCTCATCGACATAGACTGTCCTGAGGTCCTGCTGATGGAATTTGGAGGAGGTAAGTCCTAGCCTTCCATGAGAGCGACGGTACCCCTCTGTACTGCGTCTTCTTCACCCCCTGAGGCCTCTGTGCACTATTTGCAAAATTCCTTCATGCACAGCCTGGCCCAGGTCCCCAGCACTCCATCCTGTGACGCTGAACTCGCTGAGTTGTTCTCCGGCGGCGTGGGACCTTCCTTTATTGTGCTTCGCCAACCGCTTTTTGCACCTCCTTTGTCCCCGCATCCTGGGACTCCCATGGGTGTTGTCTGGCATCCTGAGGGATCCCTAAAGTGCTGAGAGCCCACTCTTCCTCCTCACACAGAGTTGAGGTCCCCAGGTCCCTCCTGGGTCCAGCCAGCGCATGTCACGAACTGCACTCGACTTCTCACCTCTAGATGCAGGATTGGAGAAAACACCTGGTCTTCTGCAGGTTCTGGATAATCCCAGATAGGGGCGACCATTTCTAGTAGCCACAGTGCCGCTTGACAGAGAACACCAAAGCAGACCGTACCCTCCTGAAGGAGTCCCAGGGGTAAAAACCCCAAGAACTGGGGAAAAACCTCAAACAGGAACTCCTGAAAAAGAAGAAAAAACAGGCCTTGAAAACTGGAAAAAAAAACAAGGCAAAAACTCTCCAAAGGCGAAAAAAGGAACAACGAACAGGAGCAAAGAGCACTACCAAGGGAAAGTGTTTGCAATGCAAGGTAGAGCAAGACTGAGTGGCTTATATACTGGAAAAGAGGAAGTGACATCACAGGAGAAAAGCCCATAGAAAAGAATAGGGAAAAAGGATGTAGTATATAAGAAAAAGAGCAACTGGGAAATGAAAACAGGAAGAAGACGACATGGACACCAACAGGAATACGAGGGAATGCAGAACACAGAAGCAAGAAAAAGAAACGAAAAAAGACCAGAAAGAAGACCACCACCGACATGGGAGAAGACAATGCCCTACAATTGGTAAGGGCAAAACACGCTTCCCGGTACGCGTTGCCAAAAGAAAACGTGGGGAACAGTGCTCCGAGAATCAGCAGCGTGTTCCGACCGCGGTCGGAAAAAGAGACGCCACGTCAAGGTGCAGCGTTACAGTAGGTCCCCTCCCCGAGGCCCCAGGTTTGTCAGGGTGATGGGCAAAAAACAGACGAACCAAGCGGGGAGCATGGACAGAGGAGGCATCCTCCCAAAAGCAGTCACTGATAGGGTAGCCTTTCCAGTGAACCAAATATTGCAGTCTGCGCCTAAAAAATCGGGATTCACAAATTTCCTGGACTTCATATTCAGGCTGACCGTCAACAAAAAGAGGAGGACGTTGAAATTGTCGGTGGTATGGATCAGGAACAAAGGGCTTCAATTGGGAAACATGAAAAACTGGATGAACCCTCCAAGTATGAGGCAATCGTAGTTGCACAACAACAGGATTCAATATTTGCAAAATCCGAAAGGGTCCATAAAGACGTGGTTTGAATTTATTGACAGAAAATCGGGAGGGTAGAAATCTGGAGGAAAGCCACACCTTCTGGCCTACTTGATACGAAGGTGTTGTTTGTCGATAGCAATCTGCTTTTCGTTTCATTGCTTGTTTAGAAGCTAAGAGAGTTGTATGAGTTAGGCTCTGGATTTGTAGGATCTGACATGCAAAAGAAGTGACTGCAGGAACAAAAGAGGATTTACTGGGAAAAGTAGATATGGCCCTAGGATGATATCCATAGGTGCAATAAAAAGGTGTGGCCTTGGTCGCACTATGCACTGTGTTATTATAGGAGAACTCAGCAAGGGCAGGAAACTCCGACCAAGTAGTCTGAGTGGCATTGCAGTAACATCTCAGATACTGTTGGAGTTCCTGATTCACTCATTCAGTTTGACCATTCATTTGTGGATGGAAACCAGAGGATAAGGAGACCTCAAAAGGCACAAAAGGCTCTCCAGAATTGTGACACATATTGTGGTCCTCTTTCCGAAATGACCTCTTGCGGAAGACCATGGAGGCGAAAAATATCCCGCATGAATATGCGACTCATTTCAGGGGCTGTTGGTAACTTTTTTAAAGCTGTGAAATGTGCCATTGTGGTGAAGGAATCAACTGTTACCATGATTACGTGGTTACCAGAAGAAGTTGGTAAGGAACTTATTAAATCCAAGGAGCTGAGGGAAGCGGTAAAGGCCTTAATAAACCTGCTGACTTAGTTTGGGGTGTCTTGGTGTGGGCACATACTGGACATGCTGAAACATAGGTTTCTGTACCTTTCTTAAGCGAAGGCCACCAAAATGATCGTTACAGCAGCTCCTGGGTCTTCTTGATTCCTCGATGCCCGGCTATCAGGGAATCATGACACATTTGTAATGCCTCCGTCTGAACTTTCTTAGTAGGTAAGAAAAGAGCCTGCTGATGATAGAAGTAATCATCTTTCTTCTGCAAGAAGGGTGTCACTCTATCCCGTTCCAAAGTAGAAAGAAACAGGTACTCAGATTTAACACGTTCTTGAAAAGCTTGAGTAGCTCCTATGATTCTACTAGACTCAATAATGTGTGGAAAAGAGATCTTAGCGACGTCATGACATGGATGGGATAAAGCATCTGCCACTAAATTCTGGGAACCAGGTATGTACGTAATCATGAAATCATACTGGCTAAAGAAGAAAGCCCATCTTGCTTGACAACTGTTGCGACACTGGAAACTCCGAAGACATTGTAAATTACGGTGGTCAGTCCTGGCTTCAAAAGGTTCTCTGGAACCCATCTAGAAATGCCTCCATTCCTTACATGCTACTTTGAGAGCAAGTAATTTGTGTTTCAGTATGGAATAATTGCATTCTGCTTCTGATAAAATATGAGAAAGACAAAATATAGGATGTTCTAATCCATCATTGTCTTGTTTCTGCAGAAGAACTGCCCCAATTGCTCTTTCTGAGGCATCTGTCACAACTATAATTTTTTTGGTAATGTCAGGGTGTCGCAAAAGGGTGCTTGGGTGAAGGACTTCTTTAATTCTTGAAAAGCGCGTTCAGCATTCTCGTCCCAGACTAAGCACTTCTTCAGATTCTCTTTCTTAATTGTTTGGGAAATGAAACTTTGTAGGTAGGCAAAGTTCTAAATAAACTGGCGATAGAAGTTTCATAGCCCAAGGAAACATTGCGTTTCCTTTATTGACGATGGAGAAGGCCAATCTAGGATGGCGCTGACCTTGTCAGGGTCCATGGATATTCTGTGTTGATTGATACTGAATCCCAAATACTTCACTTTGGTCTTATGAAATTCGCACTTCTCTGGTTTACAAAATAACTGGTTCTTCTTAATTCTTCCCAAGACCTGCAGTTCATGTTCCGTATGTTGCTCAGAATCACGGGAATATATCAGGATATCATCCAGATAGATTACTACATATTGGTTTAATAAGTCAGAAAACACTGAATCCATGAATCGTTGGAAGACAGAAGGTGCATTGGTCAACCCAAAAGGCATGACATGATACTCATAGTGTCCGAAAGGAGTATGGAAAGCTGTCTTCCATTCATCTCATTCTTTGATCCATAAAAGATGATAGGCACCCCTTAAATCTAATTTGGTGAACATCTTGGCTCCTTGGATGGCATCCAATATATCCCAAATTAAGGGCAAAGGGTAACGATCCTTAATTGTTCTATTGAGTTTGCGAAAGTCGACACATGGACACAGATCTTTCGTCTTCTTGGGGACGAAGAAAAGAGGAGCCCCAGCAGGAGACGTAGAAGGAGCAATTAACCCGTTCTGTAGGTTGTCATCTAGGTATTCCTTGAGCACTTTCTTTTCTTGATCTGTCAATGGATACATTCGACCAAAAGGTACGACTTCATCGGACCCAATGGAATAGCACAGTCATAGATTCGGTGAGGAGGTAGAATGGGATTACAGGGTTTTTGAAAAATCCCAATATATTCTTGATAACAATATGGAACTCCCTGAATCATGTTTATGATTATCCTTAGTTGACTGACAGGACCTTTAAGGAGACCAATAGGAGTTAGTGGTATAACAGTTATGCTGACAAAACAAAGATGTTAAAGATATAGTTCTCGTTTCCCAATTGATGTAGGGGTTGTGTCAGGTGAACCAGGGTATTCCTAAAATAATTCGGTGACGCCATAAGGTCAAAGGCAACATGTTCTTGGTGCCCCCCAAATGTCAGACAGAGTGTAGGAGTTGAGGCCACCACAGGACCTGAGGTTAAAGGAGAACCATCAACCGTGTGTAGCTGCTCAGGGGTTTCTTTAGGAATATGTGGAATTCCTTTATTCGTAGCCCAGGTCTCATCCAAATAGATTCCACTGGCTCCACAATCTATGAGCGCTAGGAGATGTTCTTCTTGATCCTGTGAGCTTTGTAACTTGACCGAGAGGATAAACAGGGTGGAGATACTTTCTCTGGAGGAACATATCGATGGTACTTCAGCTCCTCCCGTCTCCTTCCTCCTTACAGGGGATGGGAGTTGGCGTTTCCCACAGGTCTGGAGGGGCGAACAGGGCAACTACGAATCAGATGGCCAGCTTTACCACAATACAGACAAAGGGGGTCATTACAACATTGGCAGTAAAAGGCGCTTACCGCTGTGCAGAAGACCGCCAATACACCGCCGCGCCTGCGCCATTCCACCACAGCTATTATGACACACATCTTGGAATCCGCCGAAATTCAGACACCTACACAAGACCGCCACACCAAAGGTCAGTGATAAACTGGCGGAAAAAAATCCTCCACCTCCACGGCAACAAAAACACGCCCATGCTATTACGACCCACGAATCCACGCGGCGGTCTTTCAACCGCGGTATTCCATTGGAGGTACACACCGCCCGCTCAAAATACATACACTTCTACAAAACACCGCCACATTGGACAATTACAAATACACACACCTGAGACACATACAAAAAACACTCCCACACACCCAATACAATATAAAACACACACCCATATCACCCACAAACCCCTACAACCAAAAATTTGAGACGAAGGCACAGAGAGAGAGAGAGCACAGAATAGACAACCCCACTACACAGAGGCACACAATACCATCACCCACACAACATCCACGCACAAAACACCACACACCACTACACTCACCACAACCATCACCACATACACCACCCCACACATCACCCACACCACCCCATGTCACGCCAAAGACACCCCCGCTTCTCCGAGGAGGAGCTCAGGGTCATGGTGGAGGAAATTGTCCGGGTAGAGCCACAGCTATTTGGCTCAGAGGTACAGCACACATCAATAGCCAGGAAGATGGAGTTATGGCGCAGAATAGTGGGCAGGGTGAATGCCGTGGCACAGCACCCAAGAAATAGGGAGGACATCAGGAAGAGGTGGAACGACCTAAGGGGGAAGGTGCTTTCAACGGTCTCCAGGCACAACATCGCGGTACAGCGGACTGGCGGCGGACCCCCACCTCCTCCCCCACAACTAACAACATGGGAGGAGCAAGTCTTTACCATCTTGCATCCCGAGGGCCTCGCAGGAGTCGGTGGAGGATGGGACACTGGTAAGTCAATTCTTAACTATCATATCCCCCACCCTACCTGCATGCTATCACACACCCCCTCCCTCTCCCCCTCCCCTATCACTACAACTCCTCACTAATGTACTAATATCACAAACCACCCATCCCAACACCAAGCCCTGCATGACACAACTAAGCATGGACACCCCTCACTAAAGCATGCCCACTGCACATACCCAGTACACCCCCCCAACCATCACCACACAACCCCACAAACAGGAATGCACCCATTGCACACCATTACACCCACACGTGCAATAATCTAGCTCTTATGCCCCTGCAGGAACCCGAAGGACCGTCACCACACCAGAGGGTCCAGACAACACCACGCCACCCCCAGAAGAGGCCCACAGTGACGAGAGCAGCTCTGCCCTACTGGATCCTGATGACCAGCCCGGACCATCATGGGCCTCGGGACAGTCGGTTACCCTTGCACAGGCACAGCCCAACACCGACCTTCCACCCTCTGGTAACACCAGCACAGCACCCACCCAGCCGGCCCAAACCTCCCTACCCAGGACAGGTCAATCAGCGGTGTGTCCACCACTACAGGGCACCCAGGGTAACCCACCACCCCAACAACAACAGGGACCTGGGGGCAGTGGTAGTGGGCACACAGTCCAGGGGATGGAGGCACAGGAACACAGGGGAACTGGGAGGGCTGCTGTGCGACAGGGGGCGGACAGGCCCAGGGAACCCACTCTCCAGGAGGCCCTATCCTCCATCATGGGAGCACACCACCACTCCCAGGAGACAATGGTGACAGTCCTGGACAAGTTGCAGGAGACCCTGCACCTGCAGGACGAACTGTATTTGGGGTTCAGGGAGGAGCTCAGGACCATCAGCTCCGCCCTGGGCACCATCGTAGGGGTGCTGAAGGACATACAGCAGACCTTGAGGGACACCGTGGCACTCCAAGGGGCCCCTGACACTAGCCAGGACGATGAACTGCCCACCACCTCCGCCGGCGCTAGTGGACAGGACGCCCCGCCACAGGACCACCACACCAGCACCCCACCCCCTGCAGACGGACAACCACCACGCAAGCGGTCCCTGAGATCCAGGGACAGGACAGAGCAAGATGGCAAGACCCCCGCCAGGAAATGAGACCACCCTGTTTATCCTCCCACTGTCCCACTTTGTTACCCTGTCCATACATAAACTGCCCCAGCTCCACTTCCTATGCCCAGATGGGCATTGCACCTGTGAGACTAATAGACTGGACTCTGCCATGGACATTCCTCCGCCATCACCCATCCTCATTTTACAACCCCCTCCCATTTGTGAGCACTTCAATAAACACCCTTGAAACACAAAACAATCTGGAGTCAGTCTGTGATTTAGTAAAAATGCATTATCAATGACAGTGTCATAATGGGTGTACCATTGTAAAGCTAACATACCTATGTCACACATCACAAGCCCTTGAAGGATGCAAGCAGTTGACACGTAGGTAACCACACCTGTGAAACCGTAATGGAAGGGTACAACTCAGTAACCAAATAGTGATTTAAATCGAAAAACAGGATAGAGGTAGACATGTGAAAGTTATTGTAATGCTAATAATGAAAATGTTCTCACCTGTGTCTCACTGGAAATATTGCCGTATGACTGACTCCCTGTTGTCGTTGTCTTCTTCCTCAGCTTCATCCTCATCACTGTCCACAGGCTCCACAGCTGCTACAACACCGTCATCGGGATCATCCTCCTGCAGAAAAGGCACCTGGCGTCGCAAAGCCAAATTATGGAGCAGGCGATGATGATGTCGCACACCTTCTTCGGTGAGTAGAATAGGGATCCACCTGTCATATGGAGGCACCTGAACCTGGCCTTCAGGAGGCCGAAGGTGCGTTCGATCACCCTCCTAGTCCGCCCATGGGCCTCATTGTACCGTTCCTCTGCCCTGGTCCTGTGATTCCTCACTGGGGTCAATAGCCAGGACAGGTTGGGGTAACCAGAGTCCCCCAATAGCCATACACCGTGCCTCTGGAGTTGACCCATCATATCAGGGATGCTGCTATTCCGCAGGATGTAGGGGTCATGCACTGAGCCAGGGAACATAGCATTTACCTGCGAGATGTACTGGTCTGCCAAACAGACCATCTGTACATTCATGGAATGATAACTCTTCCGGTCCTGTACACCTGTGCACTCCTGTCCGGGGGACCAGAGCTACATGGGTCCCATCAATAGCACCTATGACGTTGGGGATATGTCCTTGGGCATAGAAGTCACCTTTCACTGTAGGCAAATCCTCCACCTCAGGGAAAATGATGTATCTCCTTACGTGTTTCAGCAGGGCAGCCAACACTCTGGACAACACGTTGGAAAACATAGGCTGGGACATCCCTGATGCCATGGCCACTGTTGTCTGAAAAGACCCACTTGCAAGGAAATGGAGCACTGACAGCACCTGCATGTCAGGGGGGATTCCAGTCGGATGGCGGATTGGTGACATCAGGTCTGGCTCCAACTGTGTACATAGTTCCTGGATTGTGGCACGGTCAAACCGGTAGGTTACGATGACGTGTCTCTCTTCCATTGTCAACAGGTCCACCAGCGGTCGGTACACCGGAGGATTCCGCCATCTTCTCATATGTCCCAGCAGACGGTGCCTACGAAGGACAACAGCGAAGAACCAGTCATTATTCCTCTAGGTATGTACCCACAGTTACACACAAGACCACCACTCACAAAACCCTTCCTGTATGTGTGCTGAGTGTAGGCCTAGCTATGTGTGACGCAGTAGTAAATGAAGCCATGTGGGCCCCTGAAATGGCGGCTGCCTGACCTCTAAAGTGGGACAATGGGATTGTGGGGTAACTGCGCTGGCGTTGCACACCGTCGCGGTAGGTGGTCGTAGACCGCGGCGCAATGCTGCATTGGTTAACATTGGACCCTATGGGTCCCAGGAGCCAATGAACAGGTGCGCTGGTGGTGATGATGCGCACCGCCGCGGATGTCACCGCCATTTTCTATCTGTTCAATCACTAGATACCTGACCTTCGACAGGAGAGGACCTACACTGCAAGTGCTGCTGTGACTTCGGTCTGGAAGCGACGATGGCTGCTGCGTCTGGGGAAAGGGCCCCTGCCTTCACTGCACAGGAGTTGGAGAAACTTGTGGATGGGGTCCTCCCCCAGTACACGCTACTCTACGGTCCTCCAGACCAACAGGTTAGTACACAGGGAGCACGTTGTATGGGCTAGGCCTGGGTGGGGAGGGCTGGTTGGAAGAGGGAAGGGGGCAGAGTTCATAGAATATTAATGCATGTGAATGAATGGGCCAAATGGCCAGAGTAGGGAGGGGGCCACTCACAACGACGGTGCAGTTGGTAATGACTGTTCCTCTTCCCTTGTGCATGTCATGTAGGTCAGCGCCCACCAGAAGAGGGACATCTGGCGTGCTATCGCCAAGGAGGTCCGGACCCTGGGGGCCCACCAGAGACGGGGCACCCACTGCCGTAAGAGATGGGAGGACATTCGCCGCTGCAGCAAGAAGACGGCGGAGGCTCAGCTTGGGATGGCCTCCCAACGTGGGAGGGGTGCCCGTCGCAACATGACCCCCCTGATGTTCCGGATCCTGGCGGTGGCCTACCCGGAGTTGGATAGGCGCTTGAGGGCATCACAGCAGACACAAGGGGGTGAGTACACTCTCATTCTGCGGACTTTGCGTGCAGTGGAGGTGTCTGGGTGGGGGAGGTGGGCTGTTGGTGTACCTAGGCCAGGGCGAGTTAGGTAGGCAAGGCCCCTCCGTAATGTAGGCCATGTAGCACTCTACCCCACCTCAGCAGAGTGCCAAGTCGAGGTATAGTTGCCCCTGTGGCATGCATGTGCACAGATGTCCCCATTGCCATATACACCATATCCCAGAAATTGCATGTGCTGAGGGCAGGAGCACGGCATAATGCAGGGGGCAGCTGCGTTTGTCTTGTCCGCCAACGGTAGCGGTATGCCATGCACTAAAACTCTCATTCTTCTGTCTCCCCCCCTTTTTCTGCTCTCCCTGTCCTTTTGTACATCAGCATCAACAGGCGGAGGTACAGTGGCACCGGAGCACGAGGGAGCTGCATCCCACATGGCCATGGAGGGCCACACCACGGACTCTGAATGCACCAGTGGGACGGAGGGCGAGGGGAGCTTCACGTCGGCCACCGGATCACCAAGCAGCGACACGGACTCGTTCGACGATGTGGGCTCCCTTGTGGTGGCGGCACCATCTGTGTCCCCCACCTCTACAGGTACAGCCGCCACCTCCCCTACCAGCCCCGCCCTCCCAGCAGCCCCTCAGCGTTCGCCCGTGCCCCCTCACCCAGGAGGGTGGGCATCACCTTCGCCTCAGGCACCTCAGGCCCTGCCACAGTCACCCCTGGTGCCCTCAGTGAGGAGGCCATTGACCTCCTCAGGTAACTCACTGTTGGGCAGTCTACCATTGTGAATGCCATCCAGGGTGTAGAACGAGAGTTGCAACACGGTAATGCATTCCTGGAGGGCATTCATTCTGGTCAGGCTGCCCTTCAGCGAACCCTGCAATCTCTGGCCTCAGCACTGATGGCAGCCATTGTCCCTGTGTCTAGCCTCCCCCCTCCAACTTCCTCCACCCAGACCCAATCTCCTGTACCCCAGCCCATCCCAAGCACACCTGCAGACCAGCATGCACACAAGTCAACACACATAAGTAGCTCAAGCAAACATAGGCACCACACACACCACAGGCACTCTTGCAAGCCTCAGCCACATACAGACACAACAAAATCCACTGCCTCCACTGTGTCCCCCTCCTCCTCTTCTCCCTCCTCCTCCCTCCCAGTCTCGTCTACACACACACCTGCATGCACCACATCTACAGACAACATTAATCGCACCAGGACACCCAGCACCACAAGCCGCTCACCTGCACTCACCACCTCCACTGCCATTTACACGTCCCCTGTGTCCTCTCCCAGTGTGTCTGTGACGCCCCCTCCCAAATACACAAACGCCGGCAATCACTCACCCAACATCCATCCACCTCACGACAGCCTCCAATATCTGCACCTGCACCCAAAACAGCTAAAGTGACACCTCCTACAACCACCTCCTCTTCCTCCACTC
Source organism: Pleurodeles waltl (assembly GCF_031143425.1). Classification (NCBI taxonomy): domain Eukaryota; kingdom Metazoa; phylum Chordata; class Amphibia; order Caudata; family Salamandridae; genus Pleurodeles; species Pleurodeles waltl. The sequence continues at coordinate 710,168,755 of NC_090450.1, read as the reverse complement.
CCAGACCCTCTCCAGCTACCCATCCCAATGTTCGTCAGAAACTGTCCCTCTGTAAAGTTGACCTTTTTGCCCCCACCCCCCTCTCCAATTCATCAGTCCCGTCATAGCGCCTCAGCCAAAAAGCCTCCAATACCAGTGGTGCCTGTTCAAGGTTTGTGGAGTGCACCGGCCACCAGGGCAGGCAGTAGGACCCGGAGCCAAGGCACTGGCAGCCCACCCCCTGTAAAGGCTCTATAATTGGAGAGTGGACGACGGGACCGTGTTAAGACTCCTGGAGGGAAAACAACTGACATGGGTTCCAAGGGGATTGGAGAGTCAGCTGTGACTCCACCAAAGGTGGGGAAGGGCCAGAGGAAGTCTCCCCAGCCTGTTGTGAGTGTCACGGCGGAGAAGTGCGCCATCATTTCCGGCGGTCGAGACACAACCGCCAGCACCGTCGTCACTGGTCCAGAGACCACCGCCAGAGTCACAGCCCAGGAGGGCCCACGTATCGTCACTGGTCCAGAGACCACCGCCGGAGTCACAGCCCAGGAGGGCCCAAGTATCGTCACTGGTCCAGAGACCACCGCCAGAGTCACAGCCCAGGAGGGCCCAAGTATCGTCACTGGTCCAGAGACCACCGCCAGAGTCAGTGCCCAGGAGGGCCCAAGTATCGTCACTGGTCCAGAGACCACCGCCAGAGTCAGTGCCCAGGAGGGCACAAGTATCTTCATGGGTCCAGAGACCACCGCCACCGCCGGAGTCAGTGCCCAGGAGGGCCCAAGTATCGTCACTGGTCCAGAGACCACCGCCAGAGTCTGTGCCCAGGAGGGCCCAAGTATCGTCACTGGTCCAGAGACCACCGCCAGAGTCAGTGCCCAGGAGGGCACAAGTATCGTCACTGGTCAAGAGACCACCGCCACCGCCGGAGTCAGTGCCCAGGAGGGCCCAAGTATCGTCACTGGTCCAGAGACCACCGCCAGAGTCAGTGCCCAGGAGGGCACAAGTATCGTCACTGGTCCAGAAACCACCGCCACTGCCGGAGTCAGTGCCCAAGAGGGCCCAAGTATCGTTACTGGTCAGGAGACCACCGCCGGGGTCAGTGCCCTGGAGGGCCCCGGCTGCCACAGCCCCGCTGGGCAATGATGAAACGTCATGCCACACACCAATGTCCAGTGTAGAGAACTTCATGCCACACACCAATGTCCAGTGTAGAGAACGTCATGCCACACACCAATATCCTTATCAGAACCGCCATGTCAAAGGACCGCTGAACAGGGCAAAGACCGCAATGGCAAAGCACCGCTGAACAGTCCTGAACCGCCATGGCAAAGCACCGCTGAACAGGGCAAAGACCGCCATGTCAAGGCACCGCTGAACAGGTCAAAGACCGCCATGGCAAAGCATCGCTGAACAGGGCAAAGACCGCCATGTCAAAGCACTGCTGAACAGGGCAAAGACCGCCATGGCAAAGCACTGCTGAACAGTCCTGAAGCGCCATGGCAAAGCACCGCTGAACAGTCCTGAACCGCCATGTCAAAGCACCGCTGAACAGGGCAAAGACTGCCATGGCAAAGCACCGCTGAACAGGGCAAAGACCGCCATGTCAAGGCACAGCTGAATAAGGCAAAGACCGCCATGGCAAAGCACCGCTGCACAGGGCAAGCACCGGGTAGGAATGAATGGACCGCCACATCAGGCATCCTTATCCCATGTGCAGCTGGGACAGTGACAGGACACGACCTTTCACGGGGAGACTCATCCAGTCTGGGCACCAGTCCCCCCCAGTACCAGTTGAGACCTGCATCAACTTGAGAGACTGTGGCTTTGCACTCCCCAGGATGGCACAGTGGGCAAACCACCCACTGTATAGACTTGAGAGACTGTGGCTTTGCACTCCCCAGGATGGCACAGTGGGCAAACCACCCACTGTATAGACTTGAGAGACTGTGGCTTTGCACTCCCCAGGATGGCACAGTGGGCAAACCACCCACTGTATAGACTTGAGAGTCTGTGGCTTTGCACTCCCCAGGATGGCACAGTGGGCAAACCACCCACTGTATTGACTTGAGAGACTGTGGCTTTGCACTCCCCAGGATGGCATAAATGGGCATGGAGCCCCGTCGTGGATCTGGCTTTGCAGTAATCCGGCTGAGGTGCCCCCTCTTCCCTTCCCCCTGAGGTGCCTGTAGTATTTCTATCTGATGCCCCAACAATGTTCTCTCCGATTGTGGTCAGGTATCGTTTGTGGGCCTTGCCCATGCATTTTTGGACTGATGGTGCACGGACATTGTTATGTACATATCTGCACTACTTCTCGTATTGTATATAATTATGACTGATTTTCAAATATATATCTGTATATTTTTGTATGACATGTATATTGGCACATTACATTGTTTGACCGATTTTCGCTTTGTGTTTTCATTCTTCCGGGGGGATTGTGGGTTGTTACTGTGATTTTTTGTGAATGTATTGGTGTGTGTGTTGTAATATGCGAGGGTGGGGGTGGGGGTGTTTGGTGGGTGTCCCCCTAACTTTTCCCTCCCCCATGTCGTAGGTGCAGTACTCACCGTTGTCTTCAGCGCCTACGTAGATGATGGTCGTAGAGGAGCAGAAACACAAGGGCAGGGAGTATTTGGAGTTCCGGCTCCATGGATTCCTCGTTCCTCGTGGGATATGTTCAGGTGAGCGTTTTCCCATAGCAAAAGCAGTTTCCGCCGTGTTTTTATCCACGGTGAATCCGCCCCGGAAAAGGTGGCAGATTGGCGGGTTGTAATAGTGTGGGCGATACATTGTCTCCCGCCTGTCTGTTGGCGGTGACTGACGCGCTGCTTGTCTGTACCGCTGTGGCGGGCGAAGTGTTAAAGTGGCTGTCTTTGTTGGCGGTTTCCACCAGGGTCATAATTCCCTTTTTTTGTCCGCCGGCCTGTTTGCGGTATTTCCGCTGCTTTAACACCGTCCGCCAGGGTTGTAATGACCCCTAAAGTCCCTTTCGTCTTCCATCCTCCCTTTCTGATTCAGTTAACGGACCACATGATCAATCTGCATGGAATCTTCAGTGGGGGATGGAGAGGCTTCGGATGGGACATCGTCCGTTCGCCGACTGCTGGTACGTAAATTACCAGACTGGTATGGAACTCGTGTTCTTCGTCTCTCCATCTTGCGCTCTCGTAGTCTATATTCAATGTTCATGACTTGATCCATCAATTCCTTCAAGGAACAGGCTGGAGTAGAATGTACAAGTTCATCTTTAATTTCTTCACGCAGGCCTTGGCGGAACAAGGTTACAAAGGTGCGTCCCACCCAAGAGGTTTCAGCTGCTAGCTGTTTGAAACGAGTTATATTCTGCAGAACATCCTGATTTCCCTGCTGTATATCACATAAGGTCTCCTCAGCAGCTGCTTCCACCCCAGGCCTCTCAAACATCTGTTTGAAAAGAGTCAGGAAAGCAGGATAACTACTCAGGACTGGATCTTCCGCAGAGACCAGAGGAGTCACCCAAGCAAGTGCAGGACCAGACAAGTCACTGATCAGATAGCCTACCTTAACCTTATCGGAGGAGAATTGGAGTGGACGAAAGGCAAAGAAGACCATTAAGGCATCCAAAAACTCCTTTATCTTCAGAGGATCTCCTGAATATCGAGGAGTAGTGGCAGATACCGGTGGTATATCCATTGACCGGGAGGACAGGACTTGTCGTAGTGCAGTGTTTTCAGTCTGTAATTGTTGTAACTCTTGAGTTTGTTGTTGGACTGTCTGCAGCATGGCTTGAGCATTTTCTGCCGCCTCTCCCTGTGGACCTTCAAAGGCTGCCTCGAAACGCGGAATCTTTTGGCGTTGCAATCTGTCACAAACTGCACTTGACTTCTCACCTCTGGATGCAGGATTGGAGCAAACACCCGGTCTTCTGCAGGTTCTGGATAATCCCAGATAGGGGCGACCCCTTCTAGTAGCCACGGTGCCGCTTGACAGAGAACGCCAAAGCAGACCGTACCCTCCAGAAGGAGTCCCAGAGGAAAAAACACCAAGAGCTGGGGAAAAACATCCAACAGGGACTCCTGAAAAAGAAGAAACAACAGGACTTGAAAACAGGAAATAAAACAAGGCAAAAATTCTCCAAAGGTGAAAACAGGAACGACAAACAGGAGCGAAGAGCACTATGAAGGGGAAGTGTTTGCAACGCAAGGTAGAGCAAGACTGAGTGGCTTATATACTGGAAAAGAGGAAGTGACATCACAGGAAATGAAAATAACACCATCTTGAATTGGGAAAAGCCCATAGAAAAGAATAGGAAAAAAAGGATGTGGTATATAAGAAAAAGAGCATGCTGGGAAATTACAACAGGAAGAAGACAACATGGACACTAACGGGAACACAAAGGAATGTAGAACACAGAAGCAAGAAAAAGAAACGAAAAAAAGACAAGAAAAAAGACCAGAAAGAAGACCACCACCGACAGGGGGGAAGACAATGCCCTACAATTGGTAAGGGCAACGCGTCCAGGAGCGCAAAACACGCTTCCTGGTACGCGTTGCCAAAACGGCAAGAAAACATGGGGAACGGCGCTCCGAGAATCGGCAGCGCATTCCGACCTTGGTCGGAAAAAGAGACGCTGCGTCGAGGCGCGGCGTTACAGCGCCATTTTAACGCGAAACATACTTTTGTCGTAACCAAGGCTTGCTGGCGACTTCCAACACAAAATAACGTCTGCATCCATCTTCACATCGTGAGACATCCTTTGCATCATGCTAAAACTCGCTGGCATCTTCCTAGGGTGCATTCCTGCAGTCTTTGACTAACCGGGGACTCTTCTTTTGCACCCTCTTCTGGGTTGGCAGGGGCTCCTGTCCTTCCTGAAACTTCTTCCAACTTCTGGACTTGGTCCCCTTCTTTTCCAGGTCTTCAGGTTCAGGAATACAGCAGTTGTTGTTTGCAGACTTGGTTGGTAACTGCAATAATCCATATCACAAGGTGTAGTGTGTCCTAAGGAATCTTGCAGTACCTTACTCCTGCTTTTCTGGGCTCTGGGGTGGGGTAATTTACTTACCTTTACTGTATTCTTACTCTCCCAGTGATTCTGCACACACTACACATGATTCGCATTCCACTTTCTTTGTATATGGTTTGTGTTGCCCCAATACCTATTTTCTCTCATTGTATTCTGTGGCATTTCCTATTGTTTGCATGGTTCTATGGCTATTTACTTGTCTAATTTTGGTGTCTAGTGTATGTATTGCGTATAATACTTACCCCCAGAAGGAGTATTGTCTCTAAGATATTTTTGGTACTGTGTCACCCAAATAAATACCTTTATTTTTGGTAACACTGAGTATTGTCTTTACTTGTTTATAAGTACTCTGTAACTATAAGTGGTATTGCATGAGCTTTGCTTGTCTCCTAGTTCAGCCTAAGCTGCTCTGCAGTAGCTACCTCTATCATCCCAAGCTGCTAGAACACTACTACATTTCACTAATAAGGGATAACTGGACCTTGTATAAGGTGTAAGTAACCAAGGTACCTACTACAAACCGGTCCAGCCTCCTACATTGGTGGTGCAGTGGTGGGATAAGTACTTGCAATTGCAATTACCACTTTTCTTACTGGTGCTTTTCACAAGAAAAGCTTGCTCCAGTACTTAGATCATATATAATATATACCTAAAAGTAATTTTCTAACTTTCTTAAAAGTTCTTTAAACTTTGCAAAAGTTTTTACAAAGTTCTGAAAAGGTGTCTTCTTTTCTCTAAAAAGTTAGCTCTGTTATTCTGCTAACTTTTTACTCACTTTCCCAAACTTTTTTCTTTCAATATGTCTTCTGTAGATGCTACCCCTAGAGTTCTGAAAACAACAAATGAAAGTCTTAACTAAGTTTGAGGGGGTCTCTGTACTGAAAGAAGTTTGGGGATTGGGAAGAAACCCAATAAGGAGTTCCTCTTAAATCTTCTCCTCCAAGATGACCAGGGACTCAGCACTGGTCCAGATCAGACAGGGGAAGAGGTAGAGGATGACTACAACCAGGAGGGCTCAGAGGAGCAAACTGACAATTCTGGGAGGGTACTTCCACATATCTATCTGTCACTTAGTACATATGGTAGTGGGAAGGGTTCACACACACGTAGGGCTCCCTTCACCTCTAGAGGCCAGGTCACTAGAGTGGCCCTTGTTAGAGATAGATTTACCTCTGCAAACTCTCATGTTACCTCAGAGGCATCCCACAATTCTAACCCTGAGAACCAGTCCCTAGATGGTGAACTCAGAAAGCGGAGGTTAGAGGAGGCCAGACTGAGGCTAATGCAGCAACAGTTGGCCTTAGACAGGAAATCCCTGGCTGTGGAGAAAGAGAGGCAGGGTTTGGGGTTAGTTCCCCATGGTGGTAGCAGCAGTTTAAAAATTCAAATGTTAGGGAACCTTCATTTGATTCTAAAAATCTGCACAAAGTTGTCCCTCCTTATAAGGATGGTGATGGCATCTACAAGTGGTTTGCTGCACTTGAGAGGGACTGTAAAGTTCAGAGGGTCCATCATGTAAAGTGGGCTGCTATCCTTTGGTTATCTTCTCTGGCAAGGGGAGAGACAGACTTCTTATTGTCAGAGAGAATGATGCAGATAACTATCAAATTCTGAAAAAATGCACTCTTAGATGGTCTGGGCTTAACCACTGAACAGTATAGACTTAAGTTAAGAAAGACCAGAAATGAGTCATCACAGGACTGGACCGACTTTGTAGACAGTTCTGTGAAGGCCTTAGAATGTTGGATAAATGGCAATAAGATGACTGACTATGAAAGCCTGTATAACTTGATTCTGAGAGACCATATTATGAATAACTGTGTGTCTGACTTTTTACTTCAGTATCTTGTGGATTCAGATCTGACCTCTCCCCAAGAATTGGGAAAGAAGGCAGACAAATGTGTCAGAACAAGGGTGAACAGAAAAGTTCATACAGGGGGTGACAAAGACATAAAAAAGAAATCTCAGGACAAGCATGGGGATAAAAGTAAACACAAAGATCCTTCTTCAAGTCCAAAACACTCCTATGGGGATGGGAATAAAACTTCTTCATCTTCTTCAAACGCTTCACACAATCAGAAAAAGCCTTGGTGCTATGTGTGTTGAAATAAAGGCCATTGGCCAGGGGATAAGTCCTGCACAGGTAAAGCCCATGAGCCTACCACCACTAAGACATCAGACTCTAGTGCCCTTAGCAGTAGTGGTGATAGTGGTGGGAATACTGTCAATAGTCAAACTAACGGTGTAGTTGGGTTCACTTTTGGGTCCATAATAGAAACTGGGGTAGACAGTCCCAAGACATTTTCTGTCCTACCAGGTGGCATTGGCCTTGCCACCTTGGCTGCTTGTCTCCTTAACATGGATAAGTACAGGCAGACAATCTTAATAAATTGTGTTGAGGCCCAGCTCTACAGGGACACAGGTGCCAGTATCACTTTGGTGAGTGAAAACTTGGTGTCACCTGCACAACATGTCCTTGGACAGAAGTACCAAGTTACTGATGTCAATAACTCCACTCAGTGTCTCCCCTTATCTGTGGTTCAACTTAGTTGGGGTGCAGTTACTGGCCCTAAGCAGGTGGTAGTATCACCTAGCTTACCTGTAGATTGTCTCTTAGGAAATGACCTAGAGGACTGGCTGAGGTAAAGTTTAAGACCCATGCATCCATGCTGGGTATCCCTGGGGAATTGCTTCCTCTCATTTCTGGTGAAATGAAAAAGCAAAGGAGAGAAAAAGACCTGAAATCTCAGGATCCCACACCTCCAACAGGTAAGAAGGGTATCAAAGTATTCCTTCCCCCACCCTACCACTAAGGTTACCATTCCTGTGGTGGGAGAAACCTCTCCTGGGGTGGAACCTGTGCCGAAGGAGCCATCAGCTACCACAGCTGGATTCCCGAATTGTTCCCCCATTCCAAATCTGGTATCGGGGAGCCAATTCTATGCAATCTGGGGGTTCCACCATGGACTACCAGTACTGCCAAACCAGCTCTCTGAGGCTTGCACTGCAGCTACAGCTACTGCCACCTCACAGACAGGGTTCTGCCCTCCTGGGGTCTAAGCAGTTCAGTCCCAGGAAGGCAGAACAAAGCATTCCCTCTAAGAGCAGGGTGCTACACCCTCTCCCTTTGGAAAAAGGCGTTACAGGCTGGGGAGGGGTAGCCTCCCCCAGCCTCTGGATATGCTTTGAAGGGCACAGATGGTGCCCTCCTTGCATAAGCCTGTCTACACCGGTTCACGGGCCCCTCGTCCCCTGATCTGGCGTGAAACTGGACAAAGGAAAGGGGAGTGACCACTTCCCTGTCCATCAACACCCTAGGGGTGGTGCCCAGAGCTCCTCCAGTGTGTCACAGACTTCAGCCATCTTGCTTTGCAAGGTGTGAGGGCAGTCTGGAGGGCTCTGAGTGGCCAGTGCCAGCAGGTGACGTCAGAGATCCCTCCTGACCACCCTGATAAGGTAGCCAGTACCCCTCTCAGGGCTATTTAGGGTCTTTCCTGTGGATGCTCTTCAGATTCTGCTTGCAAGTTTCCTTCAGGAATCTTCTGCAACTACTACTTCATCCTCTGACCTCGGATCAACCGCAGCCTCCTCCAGGAACTGCTGTAACAGCAACAAAGTATCCACAATGGATACTTTTCCTCTGCAACTTCAGCTTCAGCCAGCAACTGCAACAGTGTCCATGGTGTGCACGCTCTAGGGACTCCCTGTCTTCACCCTGCACCTGAAGGACCGAACAAATCTCCCTTGGGGTGACGGAGTCACTCCCCTGCTCAAGCAGGCACCTTCCAAGATGACGACAGGTACATTTAAACTCCTCTCACAGCGACGAGCGTGCTCCTAAGGACACAGAGGTTGGACCCCATCAACATAGACAGTCCTGGTCCTGCTGACGCAATTTGGAGGAGGTAAGACCTCGCCGTCCCTGAGAGTGATGGTACCCGTGTGTACTGCATCTTCTTCACCTCTTGAGGCCTCTGTGCACTATATACAAAATTCCTTCATCCACAGCCTGGCCCAGGTCCCCAGCACTTCATCCTGCGACGCTCAACTCGCTGAGTTATTCTCCGGTGACATGGGACCTTCCTTTGTGTTGCTGCAGCAACGCATTTTGCACCTCCTTTGTCCCCGTGTCCTGGAACTCCCCTGGATACTGTCTGGCATCCTGAGGGCTCTCTAAAGTGCTGAGAGCCCCCTCTTCCTCCTCACACAGAGTTGAGGCCCCCAGGTCCCTGCTGGGTTCAGACAGCGCCATTGTGACGTAAAACGTGCTTTTGTCGTAACCAAGGGTTGTTGGTGACTTCCAACAAGAAATCACATCTGCATCCATCTTCACATCATGGGACATCCTTTACATCATGCAGGAACCCACTGGCATCTTCCTAGGGTGCATTGCTGTAGTCTTCAGCTAACCAGGGACTCTTCTTTTGCACCCTCTTCTGGGTTGGCAGGGTCTCCTGTCCTTCCTGGAACTTCTTTTGACTTCTGGACTTGGTCCCCTTCTTTTGCAGGTCTTCAGGTCCAGGAATACAGCAGTTTTGTTTGCAGACTTGTTGGTTACTGTAATAATCCATATCACGAGGTGTAGTGTGTCCTAAGGAATCTTGCAGTACTTTACTCCTGCTTTTCTGGGCTCTGGGGTGGGGTAATCTACTTACCTTTCTGTATTCTTACTCTCCCAGTGATTCTGCACACACTACTCTTGTCTAGGGGGGAATTCGTGATTTGCATTCCACTTTCTTAGTATATGGTTTGTGTTGCCCCTAGAACTATTTTCTCCCATTGCATTCTATAGTATTTCCTATTGTTTGCACTGTCTATGACTATTTACTTGTCTAATTTTGGTGTCTAGTTTATATATTGTTTATAATACTTACCTCCAGAAGGCATATTGTCTCTAAGATATTTTTGGTACTGTGTCACCCAAATAAATCCCTTTATTTTTGGTAACACTGAGTATTGTCTTTACTTGTGTATAAGTACTGTGTAACTAAAAGTGGTATTGCATGAGCTTTGCATGTCTCCTAGTTCAGCCTAAGCTGCTCTGCTATAGCTACCTCTATCAGCCTAAGCTGCTAGAACACTACTACATTTCACTAATAAGGGATAACTGGACCTGGTATAAGTTGTAAGTACCTAAGGTACCCACTGCAAACAAGGCCAGCCTCCTACAAGAACCACCCTGCAAACGTCCCCTCTGATCCAGGCAGAAGCCAGGGACTATTGCCAAGACCCCCACCAGGAAATGAGACTCTCCGGATTGTCACCCTTGTGTCCCACTCTGTCACCCTTTCCACCTTGAACTGCCATTGCTCCCCTTCCTATGTCCCCTTGGACAATGCACCTGTGCTACAAACAGACTGGAACAATACCACAGACTTTCCTCCATCATCACCTCATCCCCTTGCACTTGCCCCTATTCTTCTTAGCACTTCAATAAACACCTCTGGAAAAAATGCAAGTATGGAGTATGTAAGATTTTTAAGTATGTATTTTTTTTAACCAGGTTCAAACATTGCAATTCAACTGTATAGTAATGTTCACATAGGAAAGACCTATAGTGTCCTACAGTGATCACACCAGAAGCGATAGTGGGGCAACAACATCTGCAAAAGGAATTGCCAAAGGGTACTGTGAGTGGCCATAGAAGTGGGAAATGACAGCATGCCAGTGCCAAAGATAATCTAAATAATGATAATGAAATGTGAAGTAACACTGTCTTACCTGTGTGTCATTGGAAATATTGTCTGATCACTGCTGTTCTGTTGTCCTCATCCTCTGCCTCCTCATCCTCACTGTCCACAGGGTCCACTGCTGCCACACGGCCATCTCCAGCCTCCTCCTCCTAAAGAAAAGGCACATGGCGTCTCAAGGCAAGGTTGTGCAACATGCAGCATGCCACGATTATCTGGCAGACCTTCTTGGGTGAGTAGCACAGGGATCCACCTGTTAGATGGAGGCACCGAAACCTGGCCTCCAGGAGGCCAAAGGTACGTTTGATTATACTTCTTGTTCGCCCATGTACCTCATTGTAACATTCTTCTGTCCTTGTCCTGGCATTCCTCACAGGGGTCAGTAACCATGATAGGTGGGGGTAACCTGAGTCACCTGCAAATATCGAGGGACAACATTTAGCCACACACTATCCGATTTGCCCCACACCATACTCATACACCAACATATGCTGGGTGGGAACCAGGGCTCACCTATTAGCCACACCCGGTGCCTCTGTAGTTGGGCGATCACATTTGGAATGCTGCTATTCCTCAGGATAAAGGCATCATGCACAGACCCAGGATACTTAGCATTGACATGGGAGATGTACTGGTCCACTAAGCACACCATCTGCACATTCATGGAGTGAAAACTCTTAAGATTTCTGTACACCTGTTCATTTTGCCAGGGTGGGACAAAAGCAATATGAGTTCCATCAATCGCCCCAATTATGTTGGGGATATCTCCCCTTTCATAGAAGACAGCTTTCACTGTGGGCAAATCCTCCACCTGGGAGAAAACAATGTAGCTGCACATGTGTTTAATCAGGGCAGACAACACTCTTGTCAGCAATATTGAGAACATTGGCTGTGACATTCCTGCTGCCAAGCCCACTGTCACTTGTAAACAACCTGTTGCCAAGAAATGGAGCAGAAATAGGATTTGCACAAGAGGGGGGATCCCAGTGGGGTGATGGATAGCAGATATCAGGTCAGGCTTCAGTTGGACCCGCAGCTCTGTGATTGTGGCCCTGTCAAGTCTATGGTTAAGGATAATGTGCCTGTCCTCCATTGTTGCTGAGTCCACCAGGGGTCTGTACACGGGGTATGTCTCCATCTCCTATTCATCCACAGCAGTTGCAGTCTAAGGGACAAAAGAGTGAGGAGCCAGTCACAAACTGAACATTGGAGACACAACAGTACAATGCATGATATTACTAGTAATGGGTAAGTGGGATTTGTCCTGTATGTCCAATTCTTAACTGTGACGCAGGGCCTGCTCCCTTCAAAATGGCATCAGCCTGTCCTGTGTGGAGGGACAAGTGGAAGTGAGGTAATTCCGCTGACGTTGTGCGCCATTGCGGTAGGTGGTCGGGAACCGCCATGCAACTCCTCATTGGCTAACCTTGGCCCTATGGAGTACAACAGTGGCCAATGGTGATGTATGCCGGCAGTGACGGTATGGACCACCATGGACATGACCGCCATTTTCTATCTGATTCCTCACTTGCTACCTGACCTTCAACAGGAGAGGACCTACACTGCATGTGCTGCTGTGACCTGTGTCTGGATCCTACCATGGCCCGTGTGATTTTGGAAAGGGCCCCTGCCTTCATCTCGGTGGAGTTGGCGAGACTGGTGTATGTGGTCCTACCCCAGTACGGACTGCTGTATGGGCCTCCAGACCAACAGGTGAGTACACTGTGGGTACGATGCATGTGGCATGAATGCATGGAGTGCTGTGTGTGAAGGCCGCGTGCAGGGGGATTGGGTGGATGTTCCCTGTGTGGTGTACAGCTTGTGTGCTGGGCCATGTGTGTGTAAATGGTGAGGGAAATGGGTATGGTGGGCCATAAGTGTAACAGGCCAGACGGTCTGACTGATACCATTTCCTGTGTGTATTTCCTCTGCAGGTCAGCGCCCATCAAAAGAAGGGTATATGGTGAGCCATTGCCAAGGAGGTGCAGACCCTGGTGGTCTTCGGCAGGTGGAGAACCCACTGTCGGAAACAGTGGGAGGACCTTAGACGCTGGGCACAGAAGACAGCGGAGGCCCAGTTGGGGATGGCCTCCCAACGAGGAAGGGGTGCCCGTCAAACTCTGATCACCCAGATCACCCTGATGGCCCCCATACTGGCAGTGGCCTATCCTGAGCTGGATGGGCTCTTGGGGGCATCACAGCAGCCACAAGGGGGTGAGCACAGTGCCCATCATCACAACTTACATATAGTAGGGTGGTATCCGTGTGGGCGATATGTGGGTGCCCCTAGGCCAGGCCTGACATTGAAGAGTAGACCCCATGTTGGCCAGGGTTCTGAAGTGATAATTCTGCTACCTAGCTCGTAGGCATCCACAACTGGTTAGGGCTGTCTGGGTCCCAGGTGCGTTGCATTTGGCGCTGTGTGCCCCTCCCCATACCTTGGTGGCTAGCATTATAACTGGTAGTGCAATGCATAGTGCGTAGGGCTTTTCCCTGTGTGTGAGGGTGCTGTGTACTCCAACGGTGGTGTTGGTGCAGCTATTGACCCAGTGTATCCTTTGTCTCTCCCCCCACCCTTTTTGTTTTGTCACCCTGTCCTCATGTGCATTAGCATCATCTGGCGGAGGAGCAGAGGCACCGGAGACGGAGGGAGCTGCATCCCACAGGACCCAGGAGGCAGAGTCCACCGACGCTGAGGGCAGCAATGGGAGGGAGGTCGAAGGGAGCACCACGGCCGGGACTGGATGGAACAGTTCGGACACAGATACCTCCTCCAATGGAAGCTCCCTAGTGGTGGCGGACACCTCCGTGCCCACTCCAGCTACAGGTACATCCGCCACCCCTTGTACCAGCACCACCCTACCAGCAGCCCCTCATCGAGTTGCCAGTGCCCGCTCACCCAGGAGGGTGGGCATCTCCTTTGCCCTAGGCACCTCAGGCCCTGTCCCAGTGAGCCCTGCTGCCCTGAGTGAACAGTCTGTTGACCTCCTGAGATCCATCTCTGTAGGGCAGTCAACCATTGTGAATGCCATCCAGGGACTGGCAGTCCAGATGCAACAGACTAATGCATTCCTGGAGGGAATTCACACTGGCTTGGCGGCCGAACAGAGATGGATCCAGGCTCTGGCCTCCTCTCTGATGCAGCCATTGTCCCTGTTTCCACTCTCCCCCCTCCAACTTCCTCTTCCCAATCCCATTCCCCTCAACCCCAACCTATCCCAAGCACACACAGGCACACGAGCATGCACACAAGACAACACACAAGAGTGGCACAGGCAAACACAAGCACCACACATCATCCCACAGGCACTCACACAAACACCATCCAGATGCAGGCATACCAACATCCACAATTTCCACTGTCTCCCCCTCCTCCTCCACCTCCCTCCCAGTTCCGTCTACACTTACACCTGCATGTACTACATCCTCATCCACTACCAGCTTAACCACCACACCTAGCAGAACACACACCTCACTGGCAGACACCTCCACAACAGCCATGCACACGTCGCCTGTGTCCTCTCTCACTGTGTCTGTTCACCTCCTCCCAAGGTACACAACCGCAAGCACTCAGACACCCAACAGCTATCCACCTCACAACAGCATCCAGCCCATGCACCTGCACCCAAACACAGCAGACAGACACCACCTACAACCCCTCCCTCTTCCTCCACTCCCAAACCTTCTCCCTCTTCCTGCCCCACTGTCCCTAAGAAACATTTCCTCTCCACCACTGACCTCTTCCCTACCCATACCTCTCCCCCCATCCTTCACGTCTGGCCAGGGTGGCAATAACCCAGGCAAGCACCTCAGCCACCCAGTCCACGGGCCCAGTAGTCTCCACACCCACTTGTGGTGGGAAAGGATCTAGGGCACTTGTGCAGAGGTTGAGGGAGCCTGCATCAGGCAGCCTCAAGGAAAGGGTGCCTGTCCCAGCTGCTGGCCGGAAGACCAAGGAGCCAGCTCCAGCTGCTGCCAGGAAGGGCAAGGAGCCAGCCCCAGCTGCTGCCAGGAAGGGCAAGGAGCCAGCACCAGCTGGCAGGAAGGACATGGGGCCTGGTGCAGGGACACAGACGGAGCCCCCACCACCAACCATGGTTTGTGCAGCCTTCCGAGGCTGCAGTGTAAGGGCTGGAGCTCCACCCCCCAACTCCAGCAGCAGCAGCACCACCACCACCAGTGGGCAGCCATCCGAGGCTGCAGGGGATGGGCTAGAGCCTCCCCCCCACCAGCAGCAGCACCACCATCAGTGGGCAGCCATCCGAGAATGCAGGGGATGGGCTGGAGCCTCCCCCCACCACCACCACCAGCAGCAGCACCACCACCAGTGGGCAGCCATCCAAGGCAGCAGGGGATGGGCTAGAGCCTCCCCCCACCAGCTGCAGCACTACCACCACACCCACCACCACCAGTGGGCAGCCATCCGAGAACTGCAGGGGATGGGCTGGAGTCTCCCCACTCCCACCAGCAGCAGCAGCACCACCACCAGTGGGCAGCTATCTGAGGCTGCAGGGGATGGACTGGAGCCTCCCCCCACGACCACCATCAGCAGCACCACCACCACCATTGAGTAGCTGTCACTGCCGGCAGATGGTATGTAGTCCTGCATCCATGGGCTGCTGTGCGGCCTGCCCTCTGCAAATCAAGTGGGTATGAACCCACCTGTGAGACTGTGACCTTGCACTCCCCAGGATCAAGAACACAGGGCACGATGCCCCCTCCAGAACCAGTGGGTCAGACACCCACCAACCGCACCTTCCCCAGGATCAAGAGCACAGGGCATGATGCCCCCTCCAGAACCAGAGGGTCAGACACCCACCGACCCCAGCCTCCCCAAGATCAAGAGCACAGGGCACAATGCCCCCTCCTGAACCAGTGGGTCAGATACCCACCAACCCAAGGATCAAGAGCACAGGGCACAATGCCCCCTCCAGAACCAGTGGGTCAAACACCCACTAACCGTACCCTCCCCTGGATCAAGAGCACAGGTCATGATGTCCCCTCCAGAACCAGAGGGTAAGCCATCCACCGACCCCACCCTACCCAGGATCAAGAGAACAAGGCACTATGCCCCCTCCAGAGCCAGTGGGCAAGTCACCCACTTGAGAGACTGTGGCCTTGCACTCCCCAGGACCAAGCAGTGGGCAAGTTACCCACTTGAGAGACTGTGGCCTTGCACTCTCCAGGATCAAGCACGGGGCACATTGCCCCCTCCAGAACCAGTGGTCTTGTTCCATCTTCCGGCTGAGGTGCACCCCCCGTTCCCCATCCCCCTGAGGTGCCTGCCTATTTTCCAACTGATGCCCCTGAAGTGTTCTCTCCATGTTGTTGAAGGTGACAAGTGGGGCCTTGGACTTTGGCCTGTGGCCCTGTGGCCCACGTACCATGAGGACTGGGCAGCATCCCTTGAACTGTACATATGTATATATCAGTTGCAAAGCATTTTCGTTTTTCTACTGTGTTGATCTTATTGCACTCACTTTATCACATTCCTGTTGTTCTTGCATTTTTCCTCAGGGGTACAGGGTAAATATGTTTTATTACTGCATCTGATTCTGTGTATGGTGTTTGGGGTGGGGGTGTGTGCTGTGTGTGTGTGTCACTCTTTTTTTCCTCCCCCCCTTCCCAGTGTGTTAGGTGGCTGTACTCACCTCGGTTATCTTCGCGGTCGTTGATCTTCGTGGTGGAGCAGGTCATAGAAGATCATTGGAAATATCCGCAGCTCGGGCTCCATGGTGGCGTGGTTGTTCCCTGTGTCTCCAAAGGTGAGTGCTTTCCCTTCTCTGCAGTGTTTCTGCCAGGCTTTTGATGTAGTTGGTACAGCCCCGGAAAAGGTGGCGGTTTCCTGGGTCTTAATATGGTGGGTGAATCATTGACTTCTGCCTGGCTGTAGGTGGCTACCGCCGTGGTGGCTGTTGTTTCCGCCCTGGTGGTTGGTTTGGTAAAGTGGCTGTCTATCTGAGTTCTCACCACCATGGCCATAATTTGGCGGTACGTACCACCAGCCTGTGGCGGTATTACCGCCACTTCATCACCTACCACCAGGGTTGTAATGAGGGCCTATGTTCTGCAGGAGACAATGAGTATATAACAGCGACATCAGGGTGAGGGTAACTGGGTCTAAAAAGCCCACATAAAGATGTGAGATATGCTATTTACACCATATGATTCTTAATCTATGAATACATGATAAAAAGCAGGATTATGATATTAACAGCACGAGCAGCCGGGGGAGGATGGAGTTGGTGATTCAATTAGTTTATATGATATTTGGATCAGATCCTGTGATTGTACGCTTTTCTTAATCCTCCAGAAATGCATATGATATGTATGATGCAATACGACAATTGATATTGAACTGTACAAATTGTTGACACAATTTTACAAAAAGTATATTAAAAAAAACTGTGTTTATATATCAAGTTGTCATGAAGTGTGTTCAGACATTGGCTGAGCAGTGTCTTGGCATGGGGGTGTTATCACAAGTCCCAGACTTATCATAAATCCAGTCTGGAGCCACAGGATGCCAAGACAAACTGTCAATTCAGCAATGTCTAAGAAAGAGAGTCTCTGGGGAAGGAGAACGAGCAAACAATGAGAGAGGAAACAATGCCAACTGGTAAAGGGTAGGTGAACCCTAACCATGGGAGAACTGGGAAGAGAAAACAAAAGAATGGTGAGGGACTGCTGCAAAGCCAGGTTCCAACTACAGTTTATCAGAAAGCCAAAACAACTCAAGTAAAGTTAGGCATCTGCCACATGTCCTGTTTTTCCCAAAATACTGTTCTTCATAAGTTATTCCAGAAGTGATCCCACTAACCTGAAAGTGAATGTCTCTGGCAGTTCTGTTATGTGGTCTAGTCTTTGCAGATCCCTAGTCTCAAACATACTCTTGTCCACAGTCTCCACTCCCTCCTACACTTGTAAAGAGTCATGTGAGAGCTGCCTAATATCCCTTTCCAAGAGGAATGCAAAAGTGATTGTGATGTTCTAGCATGATGATTCAGACTTCAATGCCTTTTACGTTCAAGATTGCACACAGCACTCTGTTGCTTCTTCCAAGTTGCTGTCTGACAGGGATGAACACAACGTGGCATATCTATATTATAGTGTCATGTTCACTTTCATATAGGAGGAACACTATAGGTTCATGAAAGGTGCTGAAATCATTCAATCCATTCATTTAGGTCACCAAGGGCCACAGGTACGAAAAACGAATATTGCAAGTCGGTAATAGTGTTTCAATGCGAATCGCAATTACCGACTCGCAATTCGGAATGTACATAGGAAGCAAACACCAATTTATCGATTCTGTGCCGAGTTGCATCGCAATTTGCAAAATTGCAAATTGCGATTACCTAAATTGTGAATGGGAGTGTTACAGAATCTCATTTTGCTACCCAGACTCGCAAATTGCGACTGAGTCGCAATTAGCGAACGGGAGCAAATGAATAGAGAAACCTCACTTCCTGATACTGGGTAATGACCTTAAAATCAGGAAGTGCCTCCCATGAATGTAGGTGGAGTCTAGGCAGCCCTCACAGCAGAGGCACACAAAGCAGAGAGGAGCAACTGGAGCCATGGCTAACCAAACAAAGGGGACAAACATAGCAGGGAGGAAGCGAAAGTTCAAAAATTTCTGAAAAAGAGTTGTCCTCACTGAGGAGTGCTGCCTACATCATGTGGTCCTGTTTGGTAAGGCAGCAATGGCTGTACCTGACTCAGAGAAAAAGAGAAAAAAAATATGGATGGACATACAAAGCAATATCAATGCTATTGAAGCCAGCCACCGCTCCATTGAGGAAGTACACAAAAGGTGGTATACCTCAAGTCAAGAGCCAAGTAAAAGGTTGCAGAGCAGATGAAGGAGGTGCATGGAACAGGTGGGGGGCCATCAACAGTACCACCACCCACAGCAATAGAAAGTATGGTGGAAACCACACTGGAGCCGCAGCCTGTTGTGGGAATAGGTGACCTGGAGAGTTCAGCACCAGGAACCTCCAAAAGTAAGTTGAACATATCACATTTTCACACTTCTCAGGGCACTATGCACACAACCTCAGTTCACAAAAGCATGCATCATTCAGAAAATTCCATGCCTATAAGTCCAGGCCAAGTATAGTACATTATGGGTAATGTAGTCCAGTAGTCCAAAATGTGATGTAATTTTATTATGGTAAACCATATATCTGAGAGGTCCCACAGGTCTACCTCAGTTATCCACTGATGACGCCAGTGTGGAGGGAGGTGATGATGCCACAATAGCGGCAGAGGAGTCAGTCAGAATTACCACAAATGAGTTCAACCCACAAACCATAATTTACAATGCATCTGAACCCACACAGATTTGGACAATGAGGGTGTAAACCTCCTTCCCAGTCCCCAGATGGGTGATAGCCAGCCACAGAGAATTGCAGGGCATGAGCGTAGAAGGCGTCGTCTAGCACATGATGCAGGTGACAAGAATGCCATTACTCAACCTTTTTCTGGGACTGAAGGCATCCCCACTCAACAGTCAATGCCTGCAAAACAAACATATGCGCTTAATGAACAGGAATTAACAGCATATGCAACAGACTCTTACACAGGGATTTGGGAATGTGGAAACTCAATTGGCCTCCGTGAATGGCAAACATGGTCAACCTCACCACTGCAATCACAGACCTATGCAGGGAAATGGTGGCAGATCGTGCCCATGCAAGGCGCCATGAGCGCAGCACTCCTGCACGGATGGACAGGCTAAGTCAGTCCATTGGCCGACTAACCATAACTACTACGTGAATGTCATGATGCACAGTCATGCTCCATGTTAAATTGGGCCATTTTGCTGGAGATGTGGCCAGGGGACTAGGCCGCATTACTGCAGCTGTGGACCTGCTTTAAACCTCCTAGGCAGCAAGAGGCACTGGTGACACCCCTCAGGACAGTGAGGACATATCCAGTGTGAGCAGCATTTCCGCATCGGGTGCCCCCATCCTGCGGCATAGCAGTGTACGCCAGACATCTGTGGACCAACCAGGCACAGACCATGGTGGTCGTAGCAGTAGGAGGGTGTGATGTAATGAGTCTGGCTTTATTTAAATGCATATGGCTAGAATGTGTCTGGTGATGTAACACCATTTTTGTTTACTTATTGGCACATGCCACTGTATTCCTCTTCACATAATGCACTCCTGACATTAAAGGATATTTGTTTTTGACAACCTGGCTATGTGTGTTTGACATTTGTGAGGGCAGTGTCAGTTGTCACTTACCTGGCAAAGTAATGGGTTGCAATGTGATCCTGTCTCCATCTGCCCTCCATTTTGATGCTACCTTCCCCAGGCTGTCGTAGTGGTAGCTCCTGTTACCCATCCTCAGATTCTGTGTCATCTGAGGTGAGGTGTAGCCCACACCTAGTTGCAATGTTGTGTAGGATGGCACATCCCCACAATCTTACATGCAATCCCAAGGGCATACTGGAGTTCACCTCTACTTTTGTGCAGGCATCTGAAATGTGATTTTAACAGACCACAGGTCCTTTCAATTACAGTTCTGGTGTGCCAATATCTAATGTTATAGTGCCTCTCATTCTGATCAGCAGGTGTTAGGTATGGAGTGAGTATCCATGGCCTCAATGCATATACACTGTCAACTGTGTAACACAACAGCAAATGTGAGCATGGGTTTACCTGGTTATGCACTGACACCTATTTGTGACATTGGTGTGTACTACACAGTACCTAATAAATATCCATCATCATACTTTGCATGTTCTAGACGTTGGTGTATTCCACTGTGCCTGAAAATGTATGCATCATGTGTGCTCCCTGGGTATTTAGTCACCATATCAGTAATGACATTGTGGGCATCACATACCACCTGGATGTTGAATGAGTGGGTACATGTGTCCCATCAACACACCCTAATACATGGGGAAAGTTGGCAATTCTGTAGAGATTCAATTTGGTGTTGTGTATTTCCTCTGCATTCCTGGGAAGGTAAATGTAGTTGGGCATGTGTGCGTGTATGGCATCTAAGAACTGTCTGAAGAAATGTGACAAGGCACTTTGGGACACCCCCCAGCAACAGCAATCACTCCCTGGTAGCTACCCGAGGCCAAGAGGTGCAGTGAGCACAGCACTTGCACCTGTGTGGGGATGGAGCAGCTGCGCAGGGTTTGGATTTCTAGCTGAGGTTTTAGCAGTTCTATGAGCTCTAAGATGACTGTGCTGCGAAGTCTATATTTATCATATATTTCCTCCTCACTCTATTGAAATACGGTCTGCCTGGTTCTGTATATTCTCTCCTGTATCTGCCTCCTCCTCCTCCTCTGCTGGTCAGCCTGGAATCGCCTTCTCCATGCAAATCACGTAGAGTGCAGCCATTGTGGAAAACCCAGATGCCTTCTGGGTCTGCTTTTATACTTTGAATCTGCTTACCACCTGTTCAGAATCGGTGCTAAAATAGATGTGCAAAATGGCCAATTTGCGACTAGTCGCAATTTGAAACTGCCATGTACATATGGTTTGCGATTCGCAAATTGTGATTTCCTATTTGTGACTCGCAAAATCCAGTCGCAATTATTTGCGATTCGGTAATTGGTTGCATCACTATTTGGGACTCGGAAATGGCATTTGTTCATACCATTTCACTTTTTGCACTGTCGCAAACAGCGCTGCGACCCATTTGCAAGTCGCAAAACGTATGCAGATGTGCCCCTAAGTGCCACATAAGTAGTGGTTCTGTTAACTACATTGAGAACAGGTACGTTGGAGCAGGGTACAGCCTTGACAGTCAAACAGAGAAAGGTGGGTATGCCCAACTTAGAATGAAGATGGATGGATATGCACCAGATGTTTAGGGTATGTGCATAACAAAAATGTGGATAACATTTATCAAAATCGAACTCATTTGTGGTCAGTGTTATCCTACAAATATGGCATGGATACAAGCCTTTTGGACGTACCCTGGACAACCGTTACCTAAGCCTCATATTTGGAAGCCAGATACAGCTTTACCAGGCAAATAACAAAGGCAGGAGTGTTCTAAGTTTGAGGAGGACTGGAACCATGCACGATTTTTCAGGATGTCCACATGAGATCAATTCAGGAAAAACAATATCAAAATGAAACTCATTTGCTTAGTGGTTATCCTACAAATCAAACATGGATCTTACCCTACTGGACTTATGCAGGTAAACTCTTACCTAAACCGCCCTTGGTTAATGATTGCTTAAGGCATAGACCAGCCTTTTCATTTTTGGTCTATGTGCAGGCCTCACAACAGGGGCCCTCTGGTTAAGCTAGTGCTGTGCAGCTGCCTATATGTTTTAGTCCTCTATATAATTATACTTGCATGCCTACCTCTAACACTTCTCTCTCCATCACAATGCTGTGCCCAGAACAAAATGAGTACCTCTCTAGTCACTCATGCACCACACCAAAATGCTTCCCACATGGGATCACAACAAATACGCTTTGCCAACCGCGCACTCCCGAACGGTGAAACTTGCTACCCATCTGAAACTGCACTTAGCACCTCACATAGAAGTATAAAGCACTGTCTAAATAATAGAATGCAATAAAAGGCACCCCTTAAATACCTGACTTCTGTCATAAGGTTTCTTTTGGCTGTGTGCCCATCATTGGACTTCTGCCACAAATGGCATCTAAGAAACAGCTCAAGAAGATGATTTCGATAGAGGTTTGTCAGGGATAATTTCACTGAAGTGTTCTCACTTTGCTATGCTTTCTCTCAAAGTGCCTGCTTTTAACAAAACATTTGGGCCCAGATTTATACTCTGTTTGCTTTAAATTAGCCGTCATTTGTTTACGCTAATTCAGCACAAACTTAACTCCATATTTATATTTTGGCTCTAGACTAGCCTCACACCAAAATATTGGAGTTAAAGTCATTTTTTGGATGCTTGAACCTTCCTTTCGTCAATGAGATGCAAGGTAGGCGTTCCCATCCAAAAAATTACTCTAAGGCCCTAGCCCCTTATTTATCCTCCTGTGCAGAAATTGTGCACGTGAGGGAGGCAGGCCTAATAATGGGTCAGGGCAGGCTTTAGGCGAACTGTGGACCCATTTTCATGGTCTAGCACCATGGAACGAGCCCACAGGTGCCCTCCCCAAGCCCCAGGAACACCCCTACTCACACCTGAGGGACACCACAGTATGGGGGACCCCATTCCAGGTAAGTAGAGGTAAGTATTTTCAAACATTTTTTTAAATGCCATTGGTGGCCCTGAATTGGGCCCCCCTTCATGGCACAGGGTGCAATGGCCATGCCCAGGGGAATCTTGTCCCTTGTGCTGGCCACTGGGGTGGTGGGCATGACTCCTGCCTTTTATAAGACAGGAGACATGTGGTATGGATGGATTTGCATCAAGAAATGATGCTAGGCTGTTTAGGGTCATCTTTTTTTACTCGTCATTTTTTGTTGCAAAACACCATTCTCCCATACTGCCACCCCCACCCTGCTAACGTCATTTTCCATGACATTAGCCCACCCTTTGCACCTGCTTGCACCATTCCATTAATTTGGCACCTGGCTGGAGTCCTTGAATGGAGCAAGCCAGCTCTATACGTTTTGACGCAAAATCGCACAGTTTTGCATCAAAAAGTATAAATCTGAGCCTTGTTGTCCAGACATATGAATCACACACCAGGGTGCTGGCTATATATTAAGATATAAGTTACAAGGGAGAAGAGAAGTACTAGCTTTCATTAGCAGAGATCACCTGCCACAAATAAGTGTTGGACTACTATTGTATCTGAGTGCTTTGCCCCTAGCTAAACAAAGTTCACTAGATTAAATTTTGGTGCAACAAACAATATCAAAACTGATCAGAGGTACTTCAAAGGGACCATGGCGATGAAGGGGAACAAGGTAAAAGTATGTGACTATCACTGAAGATACAAAGACAGACTGTGACCGTTTTGGGGAGAATCCTCATGGAATATCATGGGTCCACTCTTAGGTAAGTAATTTTGCAAAATCAGCAGTAACTTTCCTCTAGTCAGTATCGAGGACCTACTTATACTAATATTTAGGATAAAAACTTGTTACCCAGTTGTGGATCGGAGCCTATGGAGCAGGCGTCTCTAAAGAGTAACTCATGAGCTACTGGGAGGTGTCCAGCTATTTGTCAGTATCTCTCCTGTGTGCAACCAGCCTACTAAATTGGAAACATTTGACTTAGTTGAATTATTCTATTGATATTAAAATTGAAAAGTGTGTATTCAAGATTAAAATGTGTTTTCCAAACTCATTTCTGGTATTGGAGAAAAATGGTTGAATTTTTAAATAGAGTAAATGCTGATCAATATATAGCAACAGAGTGCAGTGTTATAGGTTTATATATATATATATATATATATATATATATATATATGTATATATATATATGAATGATAAGAAGCAGTGCTCAATTGCTGAACATAAATTTTAAGTTCATAGGAAGTAGCACTACTGGTTGTAATTTTTCTTTCTGAATGTGTGTTTTTAATAGAGTTGGCAGATTTAACAAGTTCCTTGATGTCGAGAAGATGCGTGCCAAAAAGGTTTTTGTGAGAGTGGTCAGTGCAAAGCTGCGATGGCATTGTGAAATTGTAAGGTGTAAGGCAGTGCAGTTATGAGCATGCTCACTGTGAGAAAGTGCAGGTGTTGGAGAGCGATGGTGTGACAAGAGTGCCGGGTACGAGAGAGTTCTAAAGTTGTGAAAGTGTGGGATGCCTGAAAATGCTTTCCGGTAAGAGCGGTCATGGTGAGAGAGCACAGGGTGTGAGAGCGTTGTGTGTGTGCTCAGCATACAATGCAAAATTTGGGTGTGAGAGTTTAGGTTTGAGTGCGTACTCGAAGCGTCCTTGGAGACAGACCACTTGCCCCTGACCTACACGCACACACAACTCACACAATTATACTGTTCGGGTAGAACGCTCAAATTCAGTATCTACTTCACTAGTGGCTGGGCATTCTATGGGCCATATTTATACATTTTGACGCAAAACTGCGCCGGCGCAGTTTTGCATCAAAAATAATACAGCCGGCTAACGCCATTTTGGTGCGCTGTGCGGGTGTCAAATTTATACTTTGACGCACGGCAGCGCAAACCACAGGTGGGAGTCATTTATTTTGACGCACACCGCAGCGTCAAGTCGTAAAGCAAAACGACGTTAATGCTGCGGAAATGACTGTGGGTCGATTTACGACCCCGCAAACCGGATATGCGCCGTTTTTTTGACGCAATAGCATCAAAAAACCCCGCGAACACTGACATTTCACCAGAGGAGAGCCAAAATGGAACCCAGATGACACTACAGACCCCAGGAAGATGACAACAGACCAGGGACCAGCCAGGAGGACCCACACAGGAACCAGGACACATAAGAAGAAAAGAAAGTGTCGCTTCAGTGCAGAGAAGCAGGAAATTCTGGTTATAGAGGTGACGGAACATCAGCACCAACTGTTTGTCACCTCAAAATTGCCAATTAGTAGGAGAGAGGCTATATGGCAACAAATTGTTGACAAGATCAACAGTGCGGCAGAAGTACGCAGAACAGTCATCGAGGGCAAGAAACGCTGGCATGACTGCAAGCGCAGGACCAAGCAAAAGATGGCCAGGAACAGGAATGCAGCACCTCAGACTGGAGGTGGGAGTCCAGCACACCAGGAGGCCCTGGACCACATGGAGGAGATGGTCGCAGCCGTCATCCCTGAGGAGATCGTCACATGGATTCAAGGACAGGACAGCGCAGACTACCAGGAGACAATGCACATACAGGGTAAGTCGCATGGGGTATTAAAATGCACTAATGTTAACTGCAACCGGGTGGGGGGGATACCTACTGCACATTGCATGTAAGTCATCATATACATGGAGTGGCATGGGCATGGGGGCATGGCCTGCACAGACAGAAGCTGGGGCACACCGTTACACTACACCAACAACAGTCCCATGGGGGCATGCTGCCATGCCAACGATGGAGCAAAGGGAAAGCCACGGCAGGAGGGAAGGGCACAACGTCAAACTGACATCCCGGCACACGTCAGCCACCATACCCCCCACATTAACTAGGGCCTTATTAACAACCTCTAGCCATACCGACAACTGGAATGTAACTGTGACAACAGTAACCAGTATCACCTCCGCTCTGTGTGCAGCTCAAGTAGCCAATGGCAGTAATCTCCTCATGGATCATACACTCCTAAATTAGAGGGTTGAAGATGACAACTTCAACAATCCCCTGAAAAAAGACAAAGGCCCCAGTACTGTCAAATGTCAATGCCCATAGTTGTCACAAACATCAGCCAATGTCAACAACAATAGGAGCTACACAGCACTAAGGACATACCCATGCTGCAGATGTCAGAGTCCATCCTGTACCTGGGTCACAATGTTACATCCCAAATGTCGTACTGCTCAGACACAGCATTGAAGGGGAGGACACATGTAACTGGTCACTGAAATATACCTGCACAGTCAGGGAAGGAAATAGGACACTGATACGATTATCAGGGCAATCCAATGTACCACACATTCCCAACATCAGCTGTACTCATTAGCAGTGCCAACATCCATATCGTGCCATAACATTGCTATGCATAGGATATGCTACATGTCAACTACATTAAAGTAAATGTGAAAGATCAGAGACTGGGGCAGGTTCAGATTGTTAAGTGTGCTGCCAGTGCCATCAGAACACCCACAGCCAGTGAAAGGTCTCACCATGAGAATAGATGTAGACGGAGGGTTGAGTAGGACAAGAAGGTGGCAATTCACTATTTGGCCAAAACCAACACCTAGAAGAGATGATGCCGACAAGTCTAATAACTTAATAACATACATGTGACATGCAGGTGGGCCATAGGCCTGGGAGAATGCCCATCTGAAAGACTGGAGCAATAAACACGAAACAAGATCACAATGTGAATTCATCACAAGGCAGGCATGTCACATCACTATTGCCACAACACAGACACAATAATTGTACCCCGTTTCATTGCAGAGGACAATGGATCTCCTGCGGATATGCCTGTCCCAGATTACCCTGATGACATGGATGACGAGCTGATAAACATTCCCCAGGAGACCATCCAAGAGGTCCTTGAAACCCTCCAGACCCCACCTTCAGTCACAAGGAGGAGCACAGAACAAGCAGCCATCGCAGAGGATCCACCCACCACCCCAATTGTAAGACCTGCCAGCTCCAACACAGCTGAGGACTCAATCAATCAATCAAGGATTTATAGAGCGCACTAATCACCCGTTAGGGTCTCATGGCGCTGGGGGGGAGCTACTAGTCGTAGAGCCATGTCTTGCGTTTCCTGAATGTCAAGCGGTCTTGGGTCTGGCGAAGGTAGAGCGGTAGGGAGTTACAGGTCTTGGCGGCTAGGTGAGGGAAGGATCTTTCTCCGGCGGTGGTGCAGCGGATGCGGGGGATGGATGCGAGGGCAAGGCTGGTGGAGCGAAGATTGCGGGTGGGGGTGTGGAAGGTGAGTCTGTCGTTGAGGTAGGCTGGGCCTGTGTTGTGGAGGGCCTTGTGTGCGAGGATGAGGAGTTTGAGGTGATCCTCTTTAATACTGGTAGCCAGTGAAGGTCTCTGAGGTGGGGGAAATGTGGTCTTGGCGTGGGATGTCCAGAATGAGGCGGGCATATGCGTTCTGGATTCTTTGCAGTTTTGTTAGGAGTTTGGTTGTTATTCCTGCATATAGGGCGTTTCCGTAGTCCAATCGGCTGCTGACCAGGGCGTGGGTGACAGTTTTCCTGGTTTCGACGGGAATCCACTTGAAGATTTTGCAGAGCATGCGGAGAGTGTTGTAGCAGGAAGAGGAGATGGCATTGACCTGCTGAGTCATGCTGAGTGTGGAGTCCAAGATGAAGCCTAGGTTGCGTGCGTGGGTGGTGGGTGAGGGCGCGGTTCCTAGGGAGGTGGGCCACCAGGAGTCATTCCAAGTTGAGGGGATGGTGCCAAAGATGAGGATTTCTGTCTTGTCTGTGTTTAACTTGAGGTGGCTTGATTCCATCCAGCTGGCGATTGCGTGAAGTCCATTGTGAACTCAGACGACACAGGCACCAGCTTTGAGAGAACTGTAGTTGGGGGTACAGCGGGAGCTGGCCAAGGAGGTGCGGGTGGGGATGCAAACTATGGCAGCCAGCCTAGAGGGGGTGCGTTCGTGCATGATGTCATCTGCAGATCAGGCAGCAGCTATGCAAGCCCTAACATACATCCTGCAAGGACTACAAGAAACTGTCAAGGAATTCGCCACTGCAGTAAGGGAGTTGCCACAACACCTCGCACCCCAAACCTTCCACTGCATGCACGAATGCAATCATGACACCCTCAGGGCTGACCTGGCTGCCTACCATCGTGATGTGGCTGCTATTCTTAAGAATCAGCAGATCCTCCTTGCAGCAGTACTGCCCTTTAGACCTTCACAGGTAGCAGTGACCAGAATGTCTGACTCCACGTCTTCTAACACTGAGGTGTGTGTTGCCCCTTCACAACCACCACCACCAAGAACAGAGGAGGCAACACACACATCAGAAGAAGAAGACATGGAACAGATCACCTTCACACGGAAAAGTACCAGGAAGCACTAGTCCCTGCCACATGGCCAACTATTACCAAGGTCCTGCGCTTTGTAACATGCCAGTCTTACAACAACTCTACTTAATGACTGTTCTGCTTACCACAGTATATCTTGTCAGCCTGCCCAGTGATTGTCTCTCTCTTACTCATTGGCAAATCCTGTCCCTCTGCACTGTCTGAAACATCACCCCAGCATGTCAAAAGCATTTCCGTAACCCCTTGTGTAGGATCACAATGTAAGATGTCACTCTAATGGACTCACAATCATGGACAATGTACATATAGCACTACAGCACTTTTCAATAAATAGCACTTACTCAACAAATCTGTCAATGGGTAATGTGACATATCAACTGTGCAGTAGATAACTGAAATGTGCCTACTGTCAAATAACGTAGCTTGTCAATACAACTGTCCTGATATTATGTAGTCAGATAATTCTGCACAGTGCCCATGATTGCATCATACTCTGCCCATCCTGAGGGACATATCTGATGAAGTGAGAAACCATACACCATCATGATGTGTTGGACAGAATAATGCTTCCTCAAGGGATATCTAAGTCATCAAATAGTGGCTGCAAAATGTTGTCAACATGCAATACTAACACATATAACAGGTCACACAAATCTAAGCAAACACTACAAAAACTGCATGAATGAAGCTGTCTGAGTTTACATACAAATAGGTACTCATGCTGAACTGTGTCACAAATGACGGATGTGAGTCATGAAGACAAGAATACAAGAGTGCCTAGGAGAACTCATCTTATAAGGATGTCCTTGATCATCACACTGCAGTCAGACCTAAAACTGTTCCCCCAATCCCAAGCCTGGAAGCACTGTTTGTGACGTAGAAAACATACTTATCAACAGAAACACTTTGGGATCCATATTAACTGTGATTGGTGGTTGCAACGAATGGTGGAAACTTTGCAAGGTAGCTCTGGGGTAGCTGCCAATCTTACTCATTTGGGATTTGTTTGTAGCATAGGACACAAATGTAATAGAACAACATTCATGTACACTAATTCCAAGCCCAGGATCAAGTAGCATTTAACACATACTGTTAAGGGTTAACTATATATTTATTAAATGCTAATCACAGAAGAGGAAACTGAGGGAAAAGTCTTACCTACCCTAATCTACCCTGACTACTCATTACCCACAACTGTCCCTAACTAACCTAAGCTAAACGTACTTATCACATGTAACGAAACATTCTAAACATCCACCCCCAACAACCCATATGAGACGGGACACATGGAGGACAACACATACTAACCTAAACACATACTATCCTATACTAAACAAATATATATATATTTAATTTTTTTTTAAATATATTTCTTTTTAATTTTCTTTTTTAAACACACAAGAACCCCAACATAGCAAGACATGTAATAAGTAAAAATAGAAAGAATCAGGACACCCCCACCCACTAACACTAACTAAACTAACATCCTATACTAACCTAAATCTAAGCCCCCTAAGCCCACTAAGTATGAGAACAAGGAAAGAGGAGGGAGGCGAGGGAATCATGTCCATATCAAAAAAGTCTAGAGGTTGGCCCTCCGGAGGGTCCTCTTGATGGACTTCACACGCCGGTTAATGTGGCGAGCATCCTGGCTCAGATGGCTTAACTTGCGCAACACACGGTCAATCTTCTGTTCCATGTTGTGGAATGCTGCAGGGTCAACAGGTGGAGCTGGGGCAGTCTGGGTACCGGTGGAGGAGGTCTGTGTGTGTGTGGAGCCAAGGCCAGTGGGCTGTCCTGCACCTGTAGCAATGCTGGGGCCTGGAAATCCGGTAGATGTAGGGACAACAGTCCCAGCTGTGGGTGGGGCCACCTGGCTTGAAGTGGTGGTTGTGCTGGTGGTGGCTGTGGTGGGCAAAGTAGGGTCACCCTGTGGGAAGGCCCTCCATGCCCCAGAGGCCCGTTCATGGCGATATCGACGGGCCATCCTTCTGAACCCCCACTCCACCAGCAGGATGTGCTGGTATCTCATGGCCCACCACTGGAACTCACGGACCTGGTCTGGAGTCATGTTTGCAGCTGTGAAGACAAATGCAGATAATCTACATTAGGGACTGCATTGTGTGAAATGGCACAAGAAGTCAATCAGACAATACATCTACTGTACTTACAGCTCATATCACAATACAGATCATTGAATGTCCCTGAGGAAGTACATGGCAGGCCAGCCTACAAATCTCACATCACACATCCAAAACCTACAAGATGGGTAACAACTGGCATTGACTTGCCATCTGAGTTCTGCCAGTTATCAGCTAACAATCATGTTGCATATCCTCCGCCAATACCTGGGCTACAAATGTCAGTGTACGGAATGCAAAACTAAAGCCACATGGTCTGCAAGTTGTAACAGGACTTGCCAGTATAATACCCATGTGCCAAACCTGAGTGTGTACACTAGGTTCCAACCAAACAGTCACGTATTCACATGTATGTGTAACATACTGGTAACATCAGTCCTAGGTACCCTATTCACAAACCCATGCCTGTGTTTGGGGGGGGGGTGGATAAACAACTATCAATTCCAAACAACATGGACACCGAGGAGTGTATAGAAAACTCCACACATGTTTGCCTCTACACACACACCACAGGCAAGGTCTATCAACAATTAGGAGTCTGCAAACCCTTGACCAATCATAGCGCCACACATATCAGGAAATGCAGAGCTTGGTACCCAACAAATACTTACAGTAAGGCATGACTTACATCAGACACAGAGTTGCAAGAACACCCATGATCATGATTAGCATGCACACCTAGGCCATTGCACTCAAGTTCCACATACTTGTAGCACTACATGTGGAAGTACATGCTGCTAGGAAGTTCTACCTACAGTTTAATAAGTACCTTAGTAAATAGGGAAGCAGAAGTCTGTTGGAAAGTAATGTGCTGTACCAATCTTGGAGAATGTGGGTCTGACAGGCTGACTAAATCTGAGCTGACTTCCAGTGCGACTCTTGTTGATATAAGCGTCATCCACATGACTCACCCCAGTACTCACTGTGGTGCCTACAGGAAAGGCCTACAATCCCTAGATAATACAATAGGATACGCATTGGCCAACTCAAAACATTTGAGAAACTGAAATCCCACTCATGCAACAAGACAAATTATTGCCCAACGCATCACACCTTGCTATGCGTTCAACACACAGGAGTCAATAACCAGCAAACACAACACATAACAGACATATCAACACTTACTGGAGTGGTCGGGGTCCTTAAATGTAGCCACCTCTCCCACAGTGTAGGGTGCCGGTCTACCTGTAAGGCATGGAAGGAAGAAATGTGCTCAAATCTGTGCACTGACCAACAATTTCATGAACATATACAATGTGTAGGCTGAATAAGGAAATGGCAGCCATTCAGACATGATGATACTGCATCTGATATATCACGGCCAACTTGTACATAGCATGGGTCTCCTGTGACAGGTACACACATATCTGCACACATGCAGTGGGCCAAACTATCATGTGGTGGCAAACATACCCCGTCATTAGTGACCAGAAAAAAATATGGAGTGTAATTGTCTCATGATGTGCATCCAAGAGAGACATCCAAAGCCTGGTTACTTGAGGACTGCATTACCAGTCAAACAGCCTATGTGGCCATGACACATTTATTACACATAGGTACAATGTACAGAGGGACAGGGACTTTTGTAAGCCCTCATGTTGTTACAGTTTCTTCATTTGATGTGGCCCAGCTATGGTGATTTGCACCAACCATGGAGATGTGAACCCATGTGCATACCTTTGGACTGCCATCCCTAATTGGAATGTGGCACAACTAACTCCAAAAACCATTATAAGATGTTAGCTGAGGGCACCATACACCTTTTCACAATGTTTTCAAATCCAGATCTGACATGTATCCAAAAAGATAAAGGACCACAATAATCCCTAACATTCATAGAACTTTCGTGAACGCTTTCCTTACACACTCACTAGACTCACATGAGACATATGTCTGGGCCACTTTGCTATCATCAATTGACGTGAAGCCAGCGCTCATTTTCTGCATCATGTAGTGATTCTAAAGTCAGTCTAGCTATTGCGTCAACAAAGTTAGCCAATATGTTGGTACATCTTTACTTCTATGGCAAATGTGGCCTATATAGACATGATTGGCTCCTATTTTATTTGGTTGTCTGACACAAAGGCAGCACCACTTTACTTCACGGAAAAGTATCCTGTAAGTTTGCTGATCACATGCTACCTGACAGCTAGCAATTGTGATCCTTCCCATAGTGCATCAATTACCCAGCATGATTCCCCAGCATTACACACAGTCAGCAACTTAGCTGGCAGACATGGTACAAATCATCTGATGCCACTACAGAGCATTTAATCGTGCACATTTACATGATTAGTACTCACCAACAGTGCCACCAATCACGATGCCCAGGTGGTCCAAGAGATCCTGCTCTCTGGTGATGAGGTCATCCCACCGGTGCTTCAGCTGGTGGTCACTCCTCTGGCTGGCATACACACGCTGCAGGTGATGCAGCACCTTTCCCCACCGGATTCTGCGCGCCTCAGTGGGATACCCCTGTATCACCCTGCCCCCTGCCTCGATCATCAGTGGCAAGAACTGGCACACAAGCCATTTGAAGCCCCCCAACTCCTCTTCACACATCCTGCCAAGACGTGGCAGGATGGGTGAAGAGGCCTACCAGACATTGTAGAAATGTGAAAGGGAATAGGGGTTAAAGAAATAGAAAGGGGAAAAGAGGGAAAGTAGGGGTACAAATACAGAAGACAAGTAAACTTAACCACTAAAAGAGCCCAACTATCCCCAAACTACCACTACCCACAACAGACTCTCACAAACAACAAAAACACTAGAAAAATGGACAAATGGACACAAAACACAGTAGGACAGTATACACCAACAATATTTATTTCACAAATTAACAATAGAAACAGCACACAGGACACAAAAGCACAAAATCAATGGTCACCACTCTCTACACAGCCACACAGTCTAGAAGAATCATAGACTGCTTAGTGAAAGTACACCCACTGTACATGATCTGTAAACAGGATATCTTATTACATCACTTCCTGAATAAAACGTCCACCCTTTGTTCCATTATGCGTCATATTTTTTGCGCGCATACAGTTTGTGCGTAATTTTTTTTTATGCAGAGCAGTGAAAATTAGGCTGCATCCAAATAATAGTAAATAGCCTGTACAATTATCTGGATGCGGCCTAATTTTCACTTCTGTGCGTCAAAATAAATTACGCAAATTCTGTATTGGTGTACAAAAAATGACGCATAACTCTAGCAAAGTCAAAATTTCAGTGCATCAACTGGTTTTGGCCTTTTTTTCTGTTTTTATGTTATGTTTCATTTGGGACACATCAGAGATAGCCTGATGGCACCCACTATGGTGTTGATGGTGTATATTCACATGTGTGACATCATACTGCAGCGGACCATGATCCGCTACTTCCTTCACAGTATTTTGACGGTTGGCTGACGCACTAGATGGCCATATGTGTAGATATATGTATTGCACAAATTGGGCATGTTTGGCATCAGGAGAAGATAGCAATGTGACGCACATATGTACAATACCTAAATGCCTTTGGCTCAATGTGTGTGCTGTGGCAACCAATGTATTTGTTGACCAAGTGTGTGTGTATCACATGATGCATTATTGCACATATGCTTGTATGAATGTGAAGTCCATGTGTCCAAACCTTAGATGCAAGTCATTGTGGAAATGAGAGAGGACATGTGTTAGTCATACATGTAGCAACATCCATAATGTGCACTTCCAAGACTTAGGTTAACGTAGACACCACTTATGACAAAGCATTCACCAGATAGATGGCAGACGCTTATTCATGTCAATGGTCCACATTTTCAACATCCTATGTCCTAGAGTTTTGGTAACAGCTTCCTATGCACTAGTTGGTGAATCCCACAGTGAGTCATACACATGCATTGAGGAAGTGGATACCATGTTGTTTGCCCAGACAGACAAGGTGAATCACAAATGTTTGATGACACCACAGATGAGGTCATATAACTGAGCCACAACTCTCAAGTGGCTGTGGTGGACCAGCAGACGAGGCAGCACGTGTCCACATATTTCCGGTGATCAATTGCACATAGGTGTCTTGTTCATGTGTGTGGTCCAATGTTGATCCTGTACAGTTTTTGGGGTGTAATTTGTCACAGTTCGGTCCAGGACTCATCATGAGTCAGTGGCAGCTATTCCTGTATCTACTGAGTATCCTTTGTTGATCAATGTGAGTAAAGTGGATGTGGACATAAGAACCTACATGGGGATGGTCCCACCCTGTCACTAAAGACATGTAATGAGACAGTCAACAGGGCAACCTTGTTGTGCTGAGTGAGATAAAGTCTCAGGTGTCATGTTCCAGCAGGTGTCATTACAACATTTGTACACAGGTTAGCCTCTGCAATTCCCACTGCATCTGGGAACATCATAGCCTCTGTGCTGATTATTCTCACAGCTATTCACCACACACGGCCCATCAATATGTTGTGAGCAATGTAATTCTGTGTGTGAACTGTCAGGGTCCTGACATGTGTGGATTTTTCATGGACATTATCAGAGGTTGCTGGTTCTGCTGAAGGCCCCGTACCCAATCCCTGCATACGGCCCTGGGACACTGTCACACTTTGTCATTCATGCATAAATGAGACCCAGACAAGGGATGGGCCATGAATTTTGGTTTTCACAGAGGATTTAACTCATATGGTACAGTTAAAAGGCAGATGATGCTATACAATGTATTTGGGTATGCATTGAAGAAGCACATGCCCAAATACCCCCTGATGAATGAGAGGTTTGCTAACGCAAGTGTGGTACATATGTAGACACAGGGATACTTTAGTGTGACACACAGAGAGATGCCAGTCAGGCTGACAGAATGCAGGGTGAATCAGGATCCAGCAATTTGACAGGTTACATAATCAGTGGTATGACTAAGACTGTTTGGAGGACGAACTAGACAGTTGACATGTCAAACTGCGTATGTCCTGTGTTTTTGAAGGTGACAAATAAACCCAAGGGCTGTGTTACACGGCTTAATTAGTATCAATGCTTAACGGTGTATTTGACAAAATGGCAACTCCTATGCTGTTCCAGGCATCAGCAGGGGCAGTGCTTGGTGAAATGGGTGGTGTGCATGGAGGTGATCACAGGTGTGGGCTGCATCTGTTTCTCACAAGTCCTGTAGGTGAGATTTGCATTCTAATGGCCAACAGACATTTTCACACTGGAAGCATTCAACAGGTGCTAACAGGGCTTAGAAACTAGAAGCCAGTATATTAATTGAACTTACGTCAAGAGTCTGGTCAGACATTCCTGTTATTGATGCAAAAGCACATCAACTGCCTCATGTGTGAGGCTTGTTTTCCCCTATTGAGCGATGGTGTCTTAGTTGTGTGCCATATTCTGCGTTGGACCATGATTTCAACATGTATGTGTGAAATAGGTGTGGTCCTCTGCTATTGGCCTTCAAAGGAGAAATGTACATGATATATGTCATTTACAGTGTGTGTGTATGTGACCATTGTATGATACGCATCACATTAGCTCTGGGATTTTCAGTGTCCTAATCGGTATATCAGCAATGCTCCATGGGGCAACACTCCTAATCTGATAGTTAGAGATGAAGGTGTGCAAAAATGAATAGCCAAACAATGATATGGTGATATTTATAAGTGTTTATTTAAATTAGTTCATAAAGTGGTGATGGTGATTATATTTAAAAGAAATTGTTCACGATATGTTGCCGCCTGTGTAAACCAGCGGCCGTGTTCTGTTGTTCCCCCTCATGTTGCAGGCCACCATCCTCCTCTTCCTCCTCTTCAGGCATATGTGGCTCGGGTTCCAGGAGGGGAATGTTCATTTTTATGGAAATGTTGTGCAGAATAGCACATGTTAGGATGATCTTACAGACCATCTCCGGGGAATATAGAAGGCTACCACCAGTGATGTTGAGGCACCGGAACCTTGACTTGAGGATGCCGAAGGTCCTCTTGACTATGGTGCGTGTCCTCCTACGTGTGTCATTGTAGGCACGCCCTGCTGCAGTACTCGGGTTGCCAATAGGTGTCATTATCCATGGCTGGATGCATACCCTTGATCAGCTGCAAGAGAAAATGAATGGGATCATGTTGATGTAGCTAGCCCTATTGAAATGACCTTTCATGGCAGTAGTTATCTTGTGTTGTCTGTGACTCTTTTGTGTTATTATGTCGCATCCTAGGCTTGTAGGATGTACCATCTGCATTGTGTTGTTTCCTTGGCTGAACGAGTGTTTGCCTGCTGACCGGTTGTTAGCAGTATGTTTTGGGATTTGCAATACAGTGTGCCCTCCCTAGCATTGTTACTTGTGATACAGGTGTCCCTGTGTCTTCAGTGGGGGTGAGATGATAGTTCCATACACAGATTCATTTTGACAGTGTTGTTAACACGTTCATATCAATGTACCCTGGACATCCCATACCTTTAGACTTATGCAATGGATTAATGTAAACGTCATTGGGACACTTACAATTTGCAAGGTGACATTTAGGCAACCCACTCCACACATTGTGATCTTTGACGTCTTAACATTAGACAGTACACTAATTTCAGATGTGTGACAGGTTCAATGGTGACCTAAGAAACATGCCT
Organism: Pleurodeles waltl; assembly: GCF_031143425.1. Lineage (NCBI taxonomy): Eukaryota > Metazoa > Chordata > Amphibia > Caudata > Salamandridae > Pleurodeles > Pleurodeles waltl. The sequence continues at coordinate 710,131,789 of NC_090450.1, read as the reverse complement.
AGCGGTGTCACGACCTCAGTGTGTTCCTGTCGACATGTTGCTGTTGTGGAGAATGTGTTGTGTGTCCTAGAGGGTTGCTGTGCAGTGTGTATATAAGTAGGTTTCTGTACTTACCAACAAGTAGTCCATTGCCATACCGTCCATCCTGGAAGTGTTCATTGATAGTGCAGTGACGGAAGATGAATGAGTCATGGACACTCCCAGGATATTTAGCCACAATGTTGGTGATCAATCCTTGGTGATCGACAATGGCCTGCACATTGATGGAATGTGTGTGCTTCCTGTTGCGGTAGAGATGTTCAGTTGCAGCAGGTGGCACAAGGCGTACATGTGTGCAATCGATTGCACCAAGGACGTGTGGGAAGCCACTAATGAGGTAGACTCCCTGTTTTGTTTCCTGCTGCTTCTGCCGTGTGTTAGAGAAGCAGATGTGGCGGGGTGTAAGTCCAATGATGGCATCCAGTACTTTGGGCAAAATGGCAGAGAATGATGGTTGTGATATTCCGGCAACCAGGGCACCAGTTGTTTGAAAAGAGCCACTTGCCAGCATGTGAAGTACAGCAAGCAGCTTGGTTTCTGTTGGGATGGTGCGGGGTGTCAGCAAAGTGGGTGCCAACTGTGGCTCAATGTTTCGCAGCAGCTGCTGAATGGCCTGTCAGTTCAACCTGTACCTCTAGATGATGTCGTGTTCCCTGAGGCCATGAAGGGTTGTTCTGGGACGGAATATCCTCTCCTGCCTTCTGCGCTGCCTTTGGGGTCCCTGCTGGTGTTGTGGTAGCTGCTGTTGTAGCTGCTGGGCTCTGTGTCTGCGTGCACGCTGGATAAGAATCACCTCCATGTCTCCCTTTTGCTGCTCTGCTGCTCTGCTGTTGCTTCTGTGTGTTCTGATTAAATACAGGTGTGTTTGCCCCATTTTAACGCCTGCCCTGACCCAGGCATTAAATTTTGACGCAAATCGGGCTGTGCGTCATTTTCCGCCTCCACCTCCCGGCTGTGCGTCATTTTTGCCCGAAAGCATAAATACAACGCACGCCCGTTTAAGTAATTTTTTGGACGGGAACACCTACCTTGCATATAATTAACAGAAGGCGGGTTGCCGCATCCAAAAAATGACGCACACGGCTGACTTTTGTTGTCCGCGGGCTCAGGCGTCAAAGTTTAAATATGGGGCAAGGTTTGCGCTGAATGTGCGTCAAAATTTTTGACGCACATTCGGTGCAGACGGAGTATAAATATGCCCCTATGTCAGTGGTCCCCAAACTTTTTCGACCCATGGCTCCCTTGACCTATTGGCAGTTGGCTGCGGCTCCCCACTTTGTTATTTTTGTTTTGGCGAGTGGGGGAGGGGAGGGGGCTTGTAAGCCCGGCCTCTGGAGTTCTTCCATTTTGTTCCCTCAAAAATACTTGGTATGATATTAAGGTATTATAATCATAGATGTAGCAAAATAAAGAAAATATAACAGTTGTTTAATAAAAAAAAAAACGTTCATTGGTTAAGACAGAAACAATGCTCTTCAGCACTGTGGTCCGCATAATGATTTTCTTTAAAACTATGTTTTGTTCCTTAAAAATTGCCTCCAGCACAGGGAGCTCTTCTTCAAGTCATTCTAGTTGTCAAGGAGCCACTTTGGATATATAAGAATGTAGCTCCACTAATCAGCTCTACTATATTTCACTTTCAAGTACTTTACTAAAGTACTTTACTAAATGTTCCAGCAGCCACCATTATCTTAACTCTGCTTCAGTCTCTTCTAGCATCTGATGGAGTCATTGCACTCTCCTGTCTCAGACCTCAGAATTTGTCTTCAGTCTCTGATTCCTTCTTACTATAGTCGTGTGTCACAGTTCGTGTCAATTCAGTTCTTATTATGGTACAAAACTCCGATGGAGGTCCACATAACACCATATCAAAAGTAAAAACACATTTATGCATTAAACATGTTCCATACTATCATAGTTAAGAACTTATTCATACACTACAAGAGATGTTAAAAAGTCTTCCCCCCAACTAACATTAACAAGACTAAAAACAGTGCCCTTCAGGATTAAATCAAATATATTATTAAAACAACACCACAATTTCCTTAAAAGTGACACCATACATACCTAAGTCCAACACGTGCCTCTGTTTTTATTTCTGCATTGGTCATAGTTTGTGTTAACTGTTCTGACAGATAGGAGCAATTCCTGTGCCGTTTTGCATGTCGCACTGCCATCTAATGGTGCTATAGGGAGTTTCATCTTAACAAAACATGTTTGAAAGCCAGCTTGAAAAATGAAAGAAATTGCACTGGGAACATTGAGGCTTTACATCGTGGCGCCCCTGGGTAGTTTTGGAGGCGCAGCAGGGTGCCACGGCGCACAGATTGGGAACCTCTGCCCTATATCTTTAGCAACACAAAAGTTGTTAAAGTCACCCTGTGTGGCCAGGGAATACCTAGATGTGGGTCCCTCGCTCACTGTGCCACTGGATTCAAGCTAGCTTGGCTGATGAGGGGTAATATCCCGAAACTAATCCCGGGATGCTTGCTTCTGCTCCAGGGAGGACCTGGCCTGGCAGGTCAGGCTGGAATGTTCCCATGGGTAGCAGGGTCAAGTCTGATTTGCACATGGCTAGGTCCAAACTGGGGTGTCATGGTGAGCAAAAGGACAATGGATTTAAATCAGATCTGTGACTGGGGTGAGTATTTGAAAAGTTTCAGCACTCAGTCCAAGTCACCCTATGTGGCCAGGGTATGCCCAGACGTGGGTCCCTTCCTCACTGTGCCACTAGATTCAAGCTAGCCTGGCTGATGAGGGGTGATACCTGTAAACTGATTGCGGTATGCTTGCTTTTGCTCCAGGGAGGACCTGGCCTGGCAGTTCGGGCTGGACTGTTCTCATGGGGAGCAGGGTCAAGACTGATTTTCATATAGCTGGGTCCAAACTGGGGTGGCATGGTGAGCAAAAGAACAATGGATTTAACCCAGACCTGTGACTGGGGGTGAGTGTTTGAAAATTTTAAGCAGTCTGTCAATCATCCTTTTGTGTTGCATTCAATGTCTTCCACCTAGATGCAGAGTTGGAGAGTATTTTAGGAGAAATAGCAAAAGTAAACAAGTGAATGAAATAAAAGAGAGAGAAAGGGAAAAGAAGATGGGGAGGAGGATGAGAGTGTAAAATAGAGAGAGATGTAATGATGAGGAAGGAGGATAGAGAGGTATAAACAGAGAGGGAGAGACAGAAGGTTGGAACGCTGAAAGTGAACAGTGAGAAAAGTGGAAAGCAAATGAATGTGAGCCTGATGATCGTGAAAGAATGTATAGAGAGAAAAGAGGATCACAGAGGAAAATGAAGGCGACTATAGAGCGAAAAAGGGATACTAAAAGATAGTGAGCGTGACGGAGGGAAGGATGAAACCAGAAAAATGGTAAAGGGAGCATACAAAAGGTGGGGTAAAGGAACCAGAGAGAAAACATGTGGGAGTGAGAGAGGCAGAGATGGTTGGCAAGGGTAGAAGACAGGACAGGACAGACAGTGAACAGGGAAAGTGAGCATGGAAGAGGTTGAAAAGGGAGTGAAAGGAGAGGTTATGTGAGGCATCAATTTATAACTTTCATTGTATCCCTCAATCCCAATAGTATACTTTGGTAAGGGTGCTGTGAGGGACAGTCCATATGTTGCTGATATCTGTGCATTACTCTTCTTCAGGTTCCCGCACAGAGGTAGAAGTGGTGAACGTCTACCTGGAACAATGTTTTCTCGATTTCTTAGTTTTACCAAAACAGCTCCATTACGTCTGTAAAAAACAGCTCTTGAACAGTTAATGCTGATCTTGAATTCCTTTATACTGAAAGAGAAAGTTAGGGTCTCCTACACTATTAATTGAGAGGGGGGACAGAGAGCTAAAGAAGAAACAAACGTTCTCTCTGATGTGCCTGTTACCTGAAAGAAATGTAAAGGTGTGCAATTAGTTAATCAACAAATCTAAAAGCTATTGGAAAACCTGTCTTATACAGTGTGCAATACACTTTTAAGTTATGCCTACTAGAAAGCACAGGGGCTTACATCCCACCCATTGCTTACCATTAGTTAGCTTTACTATCACTGGTACTTGCTTCCTTTTTATTCCATGGCTTTCCTTAACACAGCTTGCACATCTTGCCTTTGTCTCTCCCCTGGAGCTTAACCTCATTACCATATATCTCATCGGCTGGCTTCAATCTTTCCAGAGCAACTGGAAAGGAGAACCTTTTTTCTTTTTTGTTAATCAAGCCATGGTAGTGCATCTGTTTTCCATCTGTCTCCTTCTCTCCTCATATGCTCCCACCAAGAGCCCACTCAGGCTCCGTGTTTCTCTCCTATGTACTTCTCCCCCACTTCTCCTCCACCATGTTTCCTCACCCTTTTGTGCTTCTCCCCTGCTTCCTCTAATGCCATCACTTTTAGATGCATTGAGTACTTCTTCTCCCTATGCCCACACTCCATGGCCTTCTCTCCCTTGCCCGCTTCATGTGTTGCTCTCTACTTCATCCAGTGCTTCCCCTCCTCACCCTCACTCCCCCATTTGCTTCTGTTACTGCAGCCCTGAAATCTGTTAAAATTAATATTGCACTTTCACAGTGAAAGAAAGCATTATTTTTATATTTAATCCAAGTGCCCTGCTACATCTTGGATTAGTAAATAAAAACAATGAAAGTAAATAGTGGCCACATTATTCACTGGTGCACACATTCATTCTGACAGATGCACACCTACATCACCAAGGATGCCTGCAGTGGTTGTGTCATCACCCCTTTCACCCCTTTTTAATTTATTTATTTTGAGAACGCTGCACAGCGATAGAAGCCCAACACTATACAGCATCGCCAGTATGCAATGGCAATGCCAAAAGGTCCAAAGGGTGAGACCTATTGGCTTTGCCATTGCTTCTTTTAAACTGCAGCTGACTGTCTTATACTGTATGTAAGTCTGATCGACTGACATATTCAGTGCTGATTGCTGAATTTCCAAAATATATTTACAACTGATACATGAGAGATAAATCATGTGGAACTGGGGAGACCTATAACAAATGTTATTATTTTGGTGCCAAGGGCATTGCTGCTATTATTGTTTTACCCATTGAGAGGCATTCCAAATTGTCAAAAGTCTTCTATACATTACTACTGGCAACCATGGCTGATGTAGTAAGGTGACCGCAGCTAGTAATCTTGAATATGGTGGCCACTAATGTCGTCCTGTCAGATGTGGTCATTATTACAACAGCAATAAACATAGTAGCTCTTATGATTTGCATTGAACACCAGTAACTATTATTACAGAAAAGGTTGGAGTCCCAAAGCACGGAGGTATGCAGGGGACTAAACCCCTGCTTTGTCTGCAACACAGATATGAACATGTCAGAGCACTCCCTATCATGCTTCTATAGTCTTGATATATTGAGGCACAATATATTATTCTGCTACTATCAGATTTCCCGTCTGAAAAGAAACAATGTTGCATCTCAAGCTTGCTAAATAAGGTTTCAGTTCAGTTAGATCCAATGTCTCTGTGCAAACTGAGCTGGCAGCTAACAGGATGTGCTGAGGTCTGGGGCAACACTCTGGCTATGAAAGACACAGAAAATGTGAGTCAACAAAACCATGTTATAGTGCAAATAGGAACCTCTTCTAGTTGGAAATTACAGCCTCAGATCAGCCTTATAGTAATGTTTATTAATCATACAAACACATGTGGATGGTGGTATGCATGGGGCAGATCCCCGAATCCTGCTGCTGCTGTCTTGCAATACGCACCGAAACCTCTAGAACTCCTCAAACTATTCTGTTTCACACTGTGACTTTGCTCCACCCTCTGGTTTGATACACTTTGGCCCATAATTAGGCAAAAGTGGTGCACCATCTTTGATGTGCCACTTTTTCTGCGCCCCCTACCGCCACCTAACAACACTGTGGTTGCACTGTATTTATAATACGGTGCACCATGGCAGTTGTTAGTACACACTCATCAGCATTTTTTATGTTATTGTGGCACTTTGATACACTAGCATTTAGAATTTTAACGCCACTGTAGCAAATTGCACAGAGGCCCGTAGGTTTCTATGGGTGCATTGTTTTAATGCCTGCTCTGAGCAGGTGGTAACAATAATGCCAAAAATGGTGCAGTGAAATCTGTTAAATTTCACTGTGCCATTTTTACAGGCCTCCTGGTGGGGTAACGCCCCCCCTAGCAAACATTAGGCCTGGGGCAGGTATAATGTGGGGCAAGGGCTTACAAAGTGGCGCAATGCACTTCTGTGTCACTTAGGTCTCAGGTACACAGAGCGCGGACAACTGTGTACGCTGCTCAACTCCACACCACTCTATGCCATTCCAATCTACTCTATTACACTCCACCCCACTTTATGCCACTCTACTTTATGACACTCCACTTTACACCACTGCAGTCTATGCCACTCCACGCCACTCAGCGCCACACCATGACACTCTATGTCACTCTACTTTCTGCCACTCAACTCTATGCCACATCACTCTACAGCACTCAACTCCACCCGACTCTATGCCACCCCAGACTACACCACCCCACTCTACGTCACGCCACTCTAATCTATGTTATTGTGCTCTTTGTCACTCTGTGCCAGTCCATCCTATACCAGTCTACTCTAAACCACTCCACTCAAGTCTGTTCCACTCCAGTCTATGGCACTCCATGCCACTCTACTCTATGCCACTCCACTGTACACAATGCCACGCTGCAGAATTCTACACCATTCCACTCCACTCTACGCCGCTCTACTCTACCCAACTCCACTCTATACCGCTGCTGTAGAACATGGCTAAAAGACTATTGTCTTTGCCAATGCTTGTTCTCTGTAGAATGTCTGCATTGCCTACAATAAGACTTCCTACAGCACTGAATACAATGACATTCCCCCTCCACTGCTTAGCCTATACTGAAAACTGGATTGATCCCAAAGACACTGTCAGTCCTGCTGATCTTTATTCCAATGCCATCTTCTCAAGCACGTTGCAGAAGAGCTGGCATTCTCTGCCACAAACCACTCATGGCTTCCCCTGTCCAGACAGCTTTCACTATTCTTGCCCCTATCCACCTTTGAATACCATATAATCATCCCCTTCAAGGGTATGGTTCTGGCCTTTTACCTCCAAGTGCTGCATCTTTCCTCTTTGAAGACCTTGACTATGTCCTCAAATAGATAATTCCCAATCCTCCCCTCATCACTGTGGAAGTCTGAAACCTGGATTTGGGCAAACAACTAGAGTACACACTCTTTATACAGCCTGTCTCTCCAAGAACATACTGCTTAATACTTCAAAACACCTACGTGGAATCAATTATTTTTTAGTGAAAGTTCAGGCCTAGAGGTAGTGACTGCACTAATCTAGAGTGAGGTGGCCACCTTAAGCATCATCGATCCCTCTGCTCCTGATCATGCCATTGTTAACATATCAGTCCTCTTCTACCATCGTCTTCGTTCCTACTTCCTCCTTGGCCAAAAAACAACACTCTTCCGGCATTCTTAGACCAAATCCCAAACCACCTCACACCCTTACAACAGCACACAACATTTGAAAAATTCAAGCAGACTCAACAATATGCTTTCAACTCTGACTGTCTTATGGACACATTGACCCCAAAAGACTCTTGCTCATAACCAAGAATTATATTATGCATTTTTTCACCCAAAATGCTGATGCACTCACTTATTTATAAATGGTGCAAGAATAAGATCAAAGAAAATTTTAATACACACAAATAAGTAATGAAACACACTACCCACATCCCTCATAAATGCTAAATCGGTCTACTTCCAAAACTTCAGAACCTCTGTTCATCTACACCCACAACAACTGGCAAACAGAATTAACATTCTTCTTCCTCTGCCTCAGACAACTATGGGCCACATGTAGGAAACATTTTCCTGACTGCAAAAATGCTTTTAGGTATGTACAAAAAAAAAACTGCAATTCGATACAGAGCAGATTAACTCGTGGTTATCAGCAACTTTGCAGTAGTGTTTTAAAAAACCTCCCTTCTCATGCCATTGCACCGCTAGACAAAGGGCCTGATTTAGATCTTAGCGGCAATGGTCCTTCCATCGACTTTTCAACTGAAAACCTGTTCATCGCCATGACGGTCTGCCTGACGGATTTAGGTGTTAACAATCCCATAGACAAAACCCCCCATCAGAACCACAGTCTCCGCCAAAAAACAGTGGATGCCGGTGGGACCCCAGACACATTTCCCACATTTGAATGTGCCTTACCGCTAAGGAAAAAATAGTGATACAACATCCATTTCTGAGTTGGCAGATTGGGTGGGGGAGGGTTTCCCCATTCCACCCACATCTTCAACTGGACACAACTGGACAGCACTTGCCATCACTGCAGCCACTGATCCACTGAGAAAACATGACCCCTCACTCGCCAGACTCGAAGGTAGGGATGATGCATTGCAAGGATACATTGGGTGAGCACTGCATGGGAGGTCAGGACCACTACAGGCATATACGTTTGTGGGTGCTGTGTCAATGGTGTGTGTATGTTGTGCCATGGATGTATGTCAATTGATGTTTTTGGCATGTATGGGATGTGTTGTGTCAAAATGGCAATGGGTTGTAGTGCAAATGTGGTGTATTGCGTAGTGTGTTGAGCAGAGGTACACATAAGGGACTAAGAGACAGTTTGGGTGTGTGTCACTTACCTCTAGTCCATAGCTACTGCCATGGTACGAAGTCCATTGGATCTTGCAGCCGTCTCATTCCATCAGTAATCCGTTGCAGGTCCACCAGTTTCCAAGCTGAAACATCTAAATACGGCGGGCAGAATGCAGTTGGATTGACGGTCTTTTTCGGTGCGCTGCCAACACAGCTTGGCTGTGACACCGTCAAGATCTAAATCAGGCCCAAAGTCTTATACTTTGCCATTTGAGCATAATAATAACAAAATTTAGATGAAATCCCCTTTTTTCACACTATTACCATCAAGGCACTTGTCTCTTCATTAAAGCATAGATCTTTATAGATTTCAAATGCTAGAATTCAAAGCCATTCCTGGACCATCCCAGTGTACAGCTACTGAGAGCCCGATTTAGGGTTTGGCTGACGGAGTAAACGGAGTCAGGGTGATGGTGGACAATACGTCTGCTATCCTACCTTTGCAACGCTCAGCAAATTTAGAGTTCACCTCCAGCCCTGTGCTTAACACTAAGGCCCTCATTACAACTCTGGCAGTAAATGCCATGTACTGCCGTGCAGAAGACCGCCAACATACTGCTGCGGCCGCAGAATTCCGCTACAGGCATTACGACCCACAGCTCGGAATCCGCCACAATACAGACACCCACACAAGTCCGCCACACCAAAGGTCAGTGATAAACTGGCGATAACAAAACCTCCACCGTCACGCCAACAGGAACATGCCCACGCTATCACGAATCAATGCGGCGGTCTTTCAACCACGGTAACCCATTTGCGGTACTCACCGCCAAGCTCAAAATACACACACATTTACAAAACACAACCACATTGGACAATTCGAATACACACACCTGATACACATACACACACCACACCCACACACCCAATCCAATATAAAGCACACACTCACATTACCCACAAACCCTTACTACCAGAATTTTGAAAACCACGCCAGAGAGAGACACTACCTAAAACAACACCAGAATCCACAGACACACAACACCATCACTTACACAACATCCACGCACCTCAAACAACACACAACAACACATCCCCTCACACATCACAACACACACCACCTCACACATCACCCACACCACATCATGGCACCTCAACAACACCCCAGGTTCTCTGAGGAGGAGCTCAGGGTCATGGTGAAGGAAATCGTCCGGGTAGAGCCACAGCTACTCGGATCACAGGTGCAGCAGACTTCCATTGCAAGGAAAATGGAGCTATGGCGCAGAATAGTCGACAGGGTCAACGCAGTGGGACAGCATCCAAGAACACGGGATGACATCAGGAAGAGGTGGAACGACCTACGGGGGAAGGCGTGTTCCGTGGTCTCCAGACACCAGATTGCTGTACAGAGGACTGGCGGTGGACCCACACCTCCTCCCTCACAACTAACAACATGGGAGGAGCAAGTCTTGGCAATACTGCATCCTGAGGGCCTCGCAGGAGTAGCAGGAAGACTGGACTCTGGTAAGGCAAATCTTTATTACCATATCCCCCACCCCACCTGCATGCCATCACATACCCACACCCTCACCCCCATCACTCCAACACCTCATATATGCCCCACTATCACAACCCAGACATCCCAATCCCAAGCCCTGCATGCAACACGAAAGCATGGACACCCATTACCAAAGCATGTCCAGTACAGATACCCACACAGACCCCAAACCAACTATCACACAAGGACCAAGCCAAGAATGCATGCACTGGAGTACAGGGTCACTCACCCATTGCACACGATGACACACACAGATGCAATAATCATGCCTTTACACCCCAATAGGACCCCTATCCAACGTCGCTGGACAGGAGGTGCCAGACATATCCACTCCCCCCACAGAAGAGACCCACAGTGATGACAACAGCTCTGCACAACTGGATCAAGATGACCAACCTGGCCCATCAGGGACCTCAGGACAGTCGGTTCCCCTGACACTGGCACAAGCCACCACAGAGCCTCCCCCGCAGGAAACACCAGCACAGCACCCACCCAGAGGGCCCATCCCTCTGACCCCAGGACACGTAAATCAGCAGTGTGTCCACCACTACTCGAACCCAGGCAACTCCACTAACACCGGACGATCAGGGGCAGTGGGCACAGGGTTCAGGGGACAGAGGCACAGGAAAACAGGGAAGCTGGGAGGACTGCTGTGCGACAAGGGAGGACAGGCCCAGGGAACCCACTCTCCACGAGGCACTCTCCAACATCATGGGAGCTTACAATCGTTCCCAGGAGACGATGGGAACAGTACTGGCCAAGTTTCAGGAGACCCAGCGGCTGCAGGAGGAACACTATCTGGGGATCAGGGAGGACCTGAAGTCCATTAATAACACCCTTGTCACCATTGCAGGGGTGCTGCAAGACCTTGTCAACACCAGGAGGGACACTGTGGCACAACAAGGGGCCCCTGACTCTAGCCTGGACGATGAACAGCCCTCCACCTCCGCCGGCGCTTGTGGACAGGAGGCACTGCCACAGGAACACGACACCAGCACCCCACCCCTGGCAGATGGAGAACCACCCCGCAAACGGTCCCTGAGATCCAGGAACAAGACAGAGAACATTGCCAAGACCCCCGCCAGGAAATGAGATCCCCCTGAATGTCACCCTTTTGTCCCACTTTGTCACCCTGTCCATCCTTCAACTGCCATTGCCCCACTTCCTATGTCCCTTTGGACGATGCACCTGTGAAACAAATAGACTGGACTCTGCAATGGACATTCCTCCACCATCCCCCCAGCCCATTTTACAACCCCCTCCACTTATTTGCACAGAAATAAACACACTTCAATCACAAAACAATCTGGAGTCAGTCTGTGCTTTCACAAATGTGTAATTGCAATAACCATGGAATATAGCAATGTCAATTTACTTGTGCACATACCGATCTAACACAGCTGTAAGCCTGGAGGAAATATAGCAGAGGGCACAAAGTGGGACCCACATCTGTGAAATGGAAAGGCAAAGTGACAAGTCAGGGTCCATTCACTGAGTGAAAATTACAGACTTCTGCTAGCTCCAACAATAGTATGAGGTGTGGGAGGCAGTGACATCTTCTTACCTGTGTCTCACTGGAAGTATTGCATGATTATGTTGTTTCGGTTGTCGATATCCTCTTCTTCTGCCTTCTCATCTTCACTGTCCACAGGCTCCACAGCTGCCACAAGGCCACCAGCTGGACCATCCTCCTGCAGAAAAGGCACCTGCGTCGCAAAGCCAGGTTGTGCAGCATACAGCAGGCCACGATGATCTGGCACACCTTCTTTGGTGAGTAGTATAGGGAACCACCTGTCATATGGAGGCACTGGAATGTGGCCTTCAGGAGGCCGAAGGTTCGTTCGATCACCCTCCTAGTTCGCCCATGTGCCTCATTGTAGCTATCCTCTGCCCTTGTCCTGGGATTCCTCACTGGAGTCAGTAGCCATGACAGGTTGGGGTAACCAGAGTCACCTGAAAATATCGAGGGAAAACTGTTAGACACACACTAACCCTTAGGGAAAACCTAATACCCAGACACCTATTCACACTGTATTGGGTCTTTGGCCTCACCTATTAGTCACACACGGTGCCTCTGGAGTTGCCCCATCACATAAGGGATGCTGCTATTACTCAAAATGTAAGCATCATGCACTGAGCCAGGAAACCTGGCATTCACATGGGAGATGTACTGGTCTGCCAAACACACCATCTGCACATTCATTGAATGGTAGCTCTTCTGGTTTCTGTACACCTGTTCACTCCTGAGGGGGGTACCAATGCCACATGGCACCAATGATGTTGGGGATATGTCCCCGAGCATAAAAGTCACCTTTCACTGTGGGCAAATCCTCCACCTGAGGGAACACGATGTAGCTGCGCATGTGTTTCAGCAGGGCAGACAACACTCTGGACAACACGTTAGAGAACATTGGCTGGGACATCCCTGATGCAATGGCCACTGTTGTTTGAAAGGAACCACTTGCCAGGAAATGGAGTACTGACAGGACCTGCACTAGAGGGGGTATCCCTGTGGGATGGCGGATAGCTGACATCAGGTCTGGCTCCAACTGGGCACACAGTTCCTGGATTGTTGCACGATCAAGTCTGTATGTGACTATTATGTGTCTCTCTTCCATTGTAGACAGGTCCAACAGCGGTCTGTACACCGGAGGATGCTGCCATCTCATCACCTGCCCCAGCAGACGTGCCTTATGGAGGAGAACAGCGAGCAGAGAGTCAGCCAACACTGAGGTATCCCAAAATGTCATTGGCACAAATTTATTGAGCCCCAATGTGCCTGTAACTGTGTGTATTCCAGGCCTACATAGGTGTGACGCAGTTTTTATTAATTCCATGTGGCCCCCTGAAATGGCGGCTGCTTGACCTGTAAGGTGGGACAAGGGGATATGAGGTAACTGCACTGGCGTTGTACACCGTTGCAGTGGGTGGTTGAAGACCGCGGCACAATTCTGCATTGGTTAACATTGGGCCCTATGGGTCCGAGGAGCCAATGACGATGTAAGCCGGTGGTGACGGTACGCACCACCGTGGACGTAACCGCCATTTTCTGTCTGTTCCCTCACTTGATACCTGACCTTCAACAGGAAAGGACCTACACTGCAAGTGCTGCTGTGGCCTGTGTCTGGAAGCGAAGATGGCTCATGTGTCTGGGGAAAGGGCCCCTGCCTTCACTTCGGAGGAGTTGGAGAAACTAGTGGATGGGGTCCTACCCTAGTACACACAACTGTATGGTCCTCCAGACAAACAGGTGAGTACACTGTGAGCATACTGCATGGGCAATGCCTGTTTTGAGTGGTGTGGATGGAAGATACATGGGGGGGCTGAGGCCTGCATGTGCGGATGGTGAGTGTATGTGCGTCAGGGCAAGGGTGGGAACGGGGGCAATGAGTCTGACGGTCTGGACGGTTAATGAATTTCCTTCCCCCCTGTACCATTCCTCTAGGTCAGCGCCCACCAGAAGAAGGGTATTTGGCGTGCTATCGCCAAGGACGTTCGGACCCTGGGGATCCACCACAGACGGAGCACCCACTGCTGTAAAAGGTGGGAGGAACTGCGCAGCTGGAGCAAGAAGACGACGGAGGCCCAGGTGGGGATGGCCTCCCAACATGGGAGGGGTGCCCGTCGCACCATGACCCCCCTGATGTTCCGGATCCTGGCGGTGGTGTATCTGGAGTTGGATGGGCGCTTGAGGGCATCACAGCAGCCACAAGAGGGTGAGTACACTCTCATTCAGCTGACTTTGAGCGCATTACGAGGTGTCTGGGCGGGAGAGGTGTTTAGTGGGTTCCCCTAGGCCAGGGCGATCTTGGTAAGCAAGGTCCCTTGTGAGGCAGGCAATGTGGCTCCCCACCCCAACAAGTGGTTAGAGCCATCTACACCTAGTCAGGCTCCTGTGACTTCCCGGTGTGCAGCAATTGGGCTTAGGCCTTGTACCCCATGGGCATGTGATTAATCTAGGAACTATAAGTGCATGGCGTAGTGCAGAGGGCTGCTGACTGTCTTTTGTGCCCGCCAACGGTAGTGGTGTTGCATGCACTTAACATGTCTTTCTTCTGCCCCCCCCCCTTTTTGTGGTCTCCCTGTTCTTGTGTGCAATAGCACCCTCTGTGCCCACCGCATCAACAGGCACAGCCGCCACCCCCCCTACCAGCACCGCCCTCCCAGAAGCCCCTCAGCATGTGTCCCGTGCCCGCTCACCCAGGAGGGTGGGCATCTCCTTCACCCCAGGCACCTCAGGCCCTACCCTAGTCAGCCCTGCTGCCCTCAGTGAGGAGGCTATTGACCTCCTGAGATCCCTCACTGTTGGGCAGTCTACCATTCTGAATGCCAACCAGGGTGTTGAGAGGCATTTGCAACAAACAAATGCATACCTGGAGGGCATTTATTCCGGCCAGGCAGCTGAACAGAGAGCATCAGCACTGATGGCAGCCATTGTCCCTTTGTCCAGCCTCCCCCTCCAACCTCCTCAACCCAGACCCAATCCCCCGTACCTCAGCCTATCCCAGGCACACCATCAGACCAGCATGCACACACATCAACACACAAGATTGGCTCAGGCAAACATAAGCACCACACATCCCACAGGCACTACACAAGCATCATACCCATTCACACACACCAACATCCACTTCCTCCACAGTGTCACCCTCCTCCACATCTCCCTCCTCCCTCCCAGTCTCATCTCCACTCACACCTGCATGCACTACATCCTCAGCCACTGCCTCCATCACCAGCACACCCATCACCACACACCGCTCACGTGCAATCACCACCCCCACTACCATTCACACATCCCCAGTGTCCTCTCTCAGTGTGTCAGTGAGCCCTCCTCCCAAAGTACACAAAAGCAGGCACACACCCACCCAACAGCCCTCCACCTCACAACAGCCTCCAGCCCATGCACCTTCACTCAAATTTAGCAGACATACACCTCCTACAACCACTACCTCTTCCTCCACTCCCAAACCCCCTCCATCTACCCCCCGAGTGTGTCTAAAAAACTTTTCCTGTCAAACCTTGACCTCTTCCCTTCACCCCCCCCGTCCTTCCCCTAGGGCCAGGCTTTCCAGGTCCCAGCCCAGCACCTCAGCCACCACATCCCCAGGCACAGTGGTGCCAGCAACTGCGGGGTCATGGAGTGCGCCAACCATCAGGGCTGCCAGTGTGCCACCGAGCAAGGGCAAGGACATTCCGCCACCTGCCAAGGTCAAAAAGGTGCCCACATCCCAGAGGGAGAAGCCGAAAACACCTACCACCAAGGGGTCAGCGAAAACGAAAGGGGATAGTGGCAAGACAACTGCACCACCATCAAAGGTGGGGAAGGGCAAAAAAATTAAGGGCAGGTCAGGAGAGGGCATGGTGGCACCTACAGAGGGACGAGTGTCACACCTTCTGTCCACTTCCACGCCAGCCTGTACGGCGGTGAAAACCTGCACCGCCACCTGCACCGCCTCCAGCACGTCTACAGCCGCTGCGACAGCCCCCAGCTTCTTCCCTGGTGGGCAGCCATCCGAGGCTGCAGGAGACATCCTGCTTTCTCCCTCAGTAGATGCTGACACATGCCCCGCCGCCACAGACCCTGCAGTCAGCACCACCGCCACAGACACCGCAGCCAGCACCGCCGCCACAGACCCTGCAGCCAGCACCGCCGCCACAGACCCCGCAGCCAGCACCACCGCTACCGACCCCGCAGCCAGCAGCGCTGCCACAGACCCTGCAGCCAGCACTGCCACGACGGACCCCGCAGCCAGCACCGCCACAACTGACACCACCGCAAGCATCGCCAGAGGCACCGCAACGTCCTCGGACAGTGGCACCACCGCAGACATGCCTACCATCCCCAGTGGTCAGTCGTCCGAGGCTGGTGGTGAGTTCCAGGACCCTGGGCAGCTTCCATGAAGCATCACTATCATCACAGTTGTCACCTGCATATGGAATGCGAAGCCGCAGCAGTGTGGGGTATGTCTCTGCCTCCATGGTGTATCATGCTACCTGTACCTCGGCTATCTCGGGGCACACACACCCAGGTGAGGGAATTGTACCGGCCACACTGCACATGGAGCACTCTGGGCACAAAGCCCCCTCCAGAACCAGCGGAGAAAGGAATCCACTAACCCCGACCTTGGCAGAATGAAGCACTCTGGGCACCGGGCCCCCTCCAGAACCAGTGGAAACTGTTCTCCACTTGAGAGACTGTAGCTTTGCACTCCCCAGGATAAAGCAGTGGGCAAACCACCCACTGAAGAGACTTGAGAGATTGTGGCTTTGCGCTCCCCAGGATCAAGCAGTGGACAAAAAACCCACTGGAGAGACTTGAGAGACTGTGGCTTTGCACTCCCCAGGACCAAGCAGTGGGCAAGCCACCCACTGGAGAGACTTGAGAGATTGTGGCTTTGCACTCCCGAGGATAAAGCAGTGGGCAAACCACCCACTGGAGAGACTTGAGAGACTGTGGCTTTGCACTCCCCAGGATAAAGCAGTGGGCAAACCACCCACTGAAAAGACTTGAGAGACTGTGGCTTTGTACTCCCCAGGACACATCAATGGGCATGGAGCCCCCTCGTGCAGCAGTGGTGTTGTACGTGCATCTGACTGAGGTGCCCGCCTCCCCCTCCTCCTGAGGTGCCTATTTTATTTCGATCTGATGCCCCTGCAGTGTTCTCTCTGTTTCCAGTCAGGTGTCTTGTGTGGGCTTGGCCCATGCATTTTGGTCCCAGTGGTCCACGGACAATGATTGGTGACCTATCCGGACGTGTGTAGTTGATGTACATAATTGCGTTTACTGGATTTTGAACTTTGATAATGAGATTTTCCATGATTACATTTGTTCAAATCAATTCCTTTTGTCCTTGCGTTCTTCCAGAGGGTGGGGGGTGTATGTGTACTGTTGCTGCATGTATTTGTGTGTATGGTGTTGTGGGTGAAGGTGAGGGTGGGGGTGTTGCATGTTGCGTGTGTGTGTCACTCTCTTTTCCCTCCCCTGTGTTGTAGGTGCAGTACTCACCGTGATCGTCGCCTCTGTCGTTTGGAGCTCCTGATAGAAGAGAAGGTAGACCATCATCTGCAGTATCTGCAATTCGGGGTCCATGGAGTCCTGGCTCCTCGTGGGGTGTGGAGAGGTGAGTGTTTTCCCTTCTGTGTACTGTTTCCACCGTGTTTTTGTTCGCGTTGGTTCTGCCCCGGAAAAGGTGGCGGATAGGCATCTTGTGATAGGGTGGCCGGTACAATGTCTTCCGCCTGTCTGTTGGCGGTGTCTGCCACGCTGTTTGTTTGTACCGCCGTCGGAGTGTTAAAGTGGCTGTCTATGTTGGCGGTTTCCGCCACGGTCGTAATCCCATTTTTTTTTCCGCCGGCCTGTTTGCGCTTTAACACCGACTGCCAGGGTTGTAATGAGAGCCCAAGTTTGTATGAACCGTTATCACAGCAGTTCATAAAAAAACATTGAAAAGTTTGGTGTGCGTCCATTGTTGGTGATGGACGCTTACACCAATATTTTAAAAGTTTTAATTTCCCAAAAACAAATTCCCATAGAAAGCGTTTGTTTCTGGAAAAGTAAGAACTAATGGCCCCAACACCATTAGGCTAGTGTGGGGGAGTCTTTTTTTATTTTAACTGTCCCCCACTGCCAGATTTTCCTGGTGGTTATAGAAAACAAAAGTCACACGACTGCCCACTCTAAATAGGGTGGATGGTCAGCTGGATTACTTCTGACAAACTGTTTCCCTTTGGCCATCAGAAGAAGGTTCACGCCAATTAAGTAAATGTTATTCTGGCAGCATAAACCTGGTAATCCATCAGAGTCAAAATTAGGCAGATGATCGGATAGTTTGGTGGACAGGGTACTCTATTGCTGTTGCAACCGTGTACCCTATTTGCCAAACTCTAAATCCGGCCCTATATCCCAATGCAACGTCTTAAGCTACTTCACATCACCCAATTGGCACCCACTTACTGCACCTAAATTATCCTGTGCACCGTCCACATTCTAGTCATTTCACTTTCTTCGACCCTCACATTGCAACATTCTCCCACTGAAAATCAGAGTTAGTCCAACATTAACCACCTGAAAACTTGAAGCCATGGAAGCTAAATAATCTCACTATGACCATACATTGAAAATCTATCATTTGTTTGTCAAGGCAGTAGGCATTTGCAACTTTCTTCAGTCTATTGTATATGCTTTGTATTGTACCCTATACAGATATCTGTTAGTACTTGCTGCGTTCTTGCTGTCACATGACGACCTATCTGTTAGCACTTGCTGTGTTCTTGCTCTGACGTAACGCCATATATATCTCTATAACCATACTTGGTTTTGTACTATCACATAGTCCATCTAATGTCCCATGTACTGAAATGAAAATAGTTTTTAATGTACATTTGTGATTATAATCATCCTGGTGAGTCAGGACTGCAATTATAGAGTAGTCTACATAAATAATTAATAACATAATAATATGCAGACTATACAACAAACTGAATTGTCTTATTATCTTATAGGTAGATATTACCAAACTTGACATTTCTACTTTAATTGGCTTGAAGAGGATGAAAGGCTGATGAGGATTCAATGTGACTGAACCATATTATTTGCTTATAACAGAAAAAGTACTAACAGGTTACTCAAAATACCACATTCAGTGTCTGTGAAAAATGTTGCAGATAAAAATAGAGCGAGGAAACTAGTGCATTTGAAAGAATTCCCCTGCCACCTAATTACCTTTTCTGGGTATCCTAGTAAATCTTGGGCACGGAAATAACAGCCAGAAGGCAACCAAATATCCTAGTGAAAAAACATAACTTGCAATTCGGATGGGCCTGTAACTCCTGTTACCGGGACTATCAGATTTAAGGGCCACTCGAAACAAGGGCCTAAGTGCATGAGCTAAAGATTACGCAGACAAGCAGGCATTAAGCCACTGGGCTAGCTCCATGGGATCAAAAACCCCGAATCTTCAGCTCTGCTCCACCAACCTCGCCCTCGCCACCGTCCCACGCATCTGCAAGATGACAACCGGCGGCAGATCCTTCTCCTACCTAGTGGCCAAGACCTGGAACACCCTCCCCATCCACCTACGGCAGACCAAGGACTTACTGACCTTCAGGAGGCTCCTCAAGACCTGGCTGTTCGAGCAGTATCAGCCCCCCCCTCCCCTCAAAGCGCCTTGAGACCCTCACGGGTGAGTAGCACGCTCTACAAATACATTGATTGAGTGATTGATTGTAAAAGGTGTCCTTCAGATAACACAATGACCTCAGCAGGACTCAACCAACACCGTGCACACACACAAGCATTCACAGACGCACACCCATTCAACCTAGAACAGGTGCATTCATGCATGTGGTTCCCTTTGCACTGGGCACATTCTAACCTCTAAACATATGAGGGAGACACTACTCAGGATTAGATAAAGCGGGCAAATTATCTCTTTGCGCTTTGTTATTGGTATTTATCCTATCAGCAGAAGGTTAAACAAACATTAAGCCCTGGAGGTATCACATGGGCAGATTTCACTTGAATTTCAGCAGCAGGTACATTCACCTTTCGAGCTATTGTGCTGACAGCCTGAGATCTGTAAAAAAAAGATGATGGTGGAAGAGTCTAGCAAGGTGGTTTGAGGTTTCCTGTAGTAATGGCATGAGAATGTGCTAAGAGCAACCGATTGGTGAGGGGAAGATCTGCCCCTCTCAACAAGGAAACAGAATTGTGAATAAATAATTCAAACAGAATATGGAGTGAAGGGTTTTAAGCCTGGTATCTGAAACCACCACAGTCAGATCGAATCAGACAGCCAGAGCAGCCTTTTGTACTGTGGGCCAGAAGAGTGGAGAATGGCTGGACCAATGGCAGCTCTCCTCATCTTGCCGCTGATGCTGCACACTGCCACAGGTAAAACAAGGGAATGCATCTCTGCTTGGTCAGGCAGACTGTGGAGATAGGTGGGGTTTAATGGAAATACATGCCTCTGAATAATGGGATATATTCCTGGCACTTGAATGCTCTCATGATGTAAGTAACTACCAGTGTGGGCAGGTTTTAGCTGTGGAGAGATTCTCTCATTGGGGAACGCTTTGTTTAAGATGTTGCATATCTTCTTCAGGACAAAATTTAAATCACGGCAGCATAATTCATATAATTTTGGCAATTTTACGTTAAGCTTGTTACACAATATTTCCAAACTCACACCTTGACGACAGTCACATATTGATGCCTCTTTTTGAAGCAGAAGTTATAGCTCGGGTACAACTTGAACACCAAAACTCAAGGAGCTGTTGGAGGTAATTCTGTTTTGTCAGTGGCGGCTCCTCCGCCCAAGCATTGCCCTTCGCCGCCAGCAGCAGCAGCTGCAAACCTTTCACAAGAAAGGGACAATGGGGGTTATTACAACTTTGGAGGAGGTGTTAATCCATCCCAAAAGTGACGGTAAAGTGACGGATATACCACCAGCTGTATTACGAGTTCCATAGGATATAATGGCCTCGTAATACGGCTGGTGGTATATCCGTCACTTTACCGTCACTTTTGGGACGGATTAACACCTCCTACAAAGTTGTAATAACCCCCAATATGTTTATTGTTCCTTCCTTTATGAAAGGGGCGGGGCTATCGGGTGATGAGCAGTGAGGGGAGTGCACAGTGCACTGTATTGTATATGCTTTGTATTGTACCCTATACAGATATCTGTTAGTACTTGCTGTTTTCTTGCTGTCACATGACGACCTATCTGTTAGCACTTGCTGTGTTCTTGCTCTGACGTAACGCCATATATACCTCTATCACCACACTTGGTTTTGTACTCTCACATAGTCCATCTAATGTCCCATGTACTGAAATGAAAATAGTTTTTAATATACATTTGTGATTATAATCATCCTGGTGAGTCAGGACTGCAATTATCGAGTATTCTACATAAATAATTAATAACATAATAATATGCAGACTACACAACAAACTGAATTGTCTTATTATCTTATTGGTAGATATTACCAAACTTGACATTTCTAATTTCATTGGCTTGAAGGGGATGCAAGGCTGATGAGGAATCAAGGTGATTGAACCATATTATTTGCTTCTAACAGAATAAGTACTAACAGGTTACTCAAAATATCACATTCAGTGTCTGTGAAAAAGGTTGCAGATAAAAATTGAGCGAGGAAAGTAGTGCATTTGAAAGAATTCCCCTGCCACCTAATTACCTTTTCTGGGTATCCTAGTAAATCTTGGGCAGGAAAATAACAGCCAGAAGGCAACAAAATATCCTTGTGAAAAAACATAACTTGCAATTCGGATAGGCCTGTAACTCCTGTTACCGGGGCTATCAGATTTAAGGGCCACTCCTAACAAGGGCCTAAGTTCATGAGCTGAAGATTACGTAGACAGGCAGGCAATAAACCGCTGGGCTAGCTCCATGGGATCAAAAAACCCCGAATCCTCAGCTCCGCTCCACCAACCTCGCCCTCGCCACCGTCCCACACATCTGCAAGACGACAACCGGCGGCAGATCCTTCTCCTCCCTAGAGACCAGGACCTGGAACACCCTCCCCATCCACCTACGGCAGACCAAGGACCTAGTGACCTTCAGGAGACTCTCAAGACCTGGCTGTTCGAGCAGTAGCAGCCCCTCCACCCCCCAAAACACCTTGAGACCCTCACGGGTGAGTAGAACGCTCTACAAATACATTGATTGATTGATTGATTGAGAAAGGTGTCCTTCAGATAACACAATGACCTCAGCAGGACTCAACCAACATTGCGCACACACAAGCATTCACAGACGCACACCCATTCCACCTAGAACAGGTGCATTCATGCATGTGGTTCCCTTTGCACTGGGCACATTCTAACTTCTGAACATATGAGGGAGACACTACTCAGGATTAGATAAAGCGGGCAAATTATCTCTTTGCGCTTTGTTATTGGTATTTATCCTATCAGCAGAAGGTTAAACAAACATTAAGCCCTGGAGGTATCACAGGGACAGATTTCACTTGAATTTCAGCAGCAGGTACATTCACCTTTTGAGCTATTGTGCTGACAGCCTGAGCTCTGTAGAAAAGATGATGGTCGAAGAGTCTAGCAAGGTGGTCTGAGGTTTCTTGTACCAATGGCATGAGAATGTGCTAAAAGCAACCGATTGGTGAGGAGAAGATCTGCCCCTCTCAACAACGAAACAGAATTGTGAATAAATAATTAAACGAGAATATGGAGTGAAGGGTTTTAAGCACGTTATCTGAAACCAGCACAGTCAGTTCGAATCAGACAGACAGGGAAGCTTTTTGTACTGTGGGTCAGAAGAGTAGAGAATGTCTGGACCAATGGCAACTCTCCTCATCTTGCCACTGATGCTACACACTGCCGCAGGTAAAACAAGGGAATGCATCTCAGCTTGGTCAGGCGGACCGTGCAGGTAGGTGGGGTTTAATGGAAATACATGCCCCTGAATATTGGGATATATTCCTGTCACTTGAATGCTCTTATGAGATAAGTAACTACTTATTGTGGGCAGGTTTTAGCTGTGGAGAGGTGCTCTTATCGCGGAACGCTTTGTTTAAGATGTTGTATGTCTTCTTCAGGGCAAATTTGAATTATGCCAGCATAATTCATATAATTATGGCAATTTTACATTAAGTATGTTACACAAAATTCCCAAATTTAAACTTTGAGGAATAGTCACATATTGATGCCTCTTTTGCAGCAGAAGTTATAGCACGGGTACAACTTGAACACCAAAACTCAAGGGGCTGTTGGAGAAAATTCTGTTTTTTCAGTAGCGGCTCTTCCGCTTGGGCGGAGTAGCGTTGCCCCCCCCACCAGCAGCAGAAGCCACAAACCTTTCACAAGGAAGGAACAATATGTTTATTGTCCCTTCCTTGTGAAAGGGGCGGGTCATGGGGTGACTAGCAGTGAGGGGAGTGCATTGTACAATCCCCTCACTGCGCATGTATGTTTGGCCGGCTGGCTCGGGCCAGCCAAATACACATGCACAGTAGGCTCTCTCCAGCCCGGCAACAGCGAGAGCCTGCGCAGGATCCCAGCCTGCCTGGGAGCACCCAGCCAGGGCGCTCCCAGCCAATCCTGATGCTGCTCTGTGCAGCGTCAGGATTGGCTGCAGGGTAGGCTGGGAGCCTGTGCCTGCCTGCAGTGTGAGGAGATGGAAGAGAGGAGAGGAGTGGCGCGGATGTAAGTTTATTTTTTTTTCCATTTTTTATTTACATTTATTTACCCCCCTGCTAACACCCTTCACGGCTAGCTGTGGGTAGAATGGGGTCATAGTTTGCAGTCACATGCAGATCTCTATGAGGATGCTGATAAGCATGACACCTTCAGTGGTGAGCGCACACCTTTCTTACGCTGCTGTGACCAGTGAGTCATTGCCTGGTCCATAGAGTGGGCAACTTTCCGTTATTACTTTGCATGGACCTTTGCGCGTGGAGACACTTTAAATACATGGAGGCTTGAGAAGATGTTGGTTGTGGAGTAAGGGGCCTATGAATCGGGGAGCACGTTTTTTGTGTTTCGTTCCTTAACCTCCTTTTCTCTAAATCAGGCTCTTTTATATGATATACCTCAGCTGGAAATTTAGCGTATAGAGTGTGATTACCGTGTCACTATGTATTTGAGTTCCATTTTCCTTACCACCCCTTGAGTAAAGGTTGACTTTCTCTTACTGCCATCTCTTGATATTTAAGTTAACACACTAAATAAATCTGTCATAAAAATGTTATGAAATCGTAGAAGGCCCTGAAAAGCCAATGTGAACAGTATACACCACAGATAATGCCCAGAAGGTGGTAGTCACATATTACCTTAGGACACAGAAAAGCAACTCTCGATCTAGGTCTGGAGACATGGACTTTCATCCTGGCCTTTCCATTTGATGACATGTGCTCTTGCCCAATCCCCTTTTAAACGTACTTCTCAACTACCATACTTTGTCAAGATTGAGAATTTGTATATCTATTCTAAAACCTGTGAGTAGGTGTGTGATAAAAAGAACATTTACTGTATTATTCCGGAGTTGGCAGCCTCCAGTTTCATGGTTTATTAGCCAAAATGTAATTAGAGGATACAGTTATAGTCTTTGGAGCAAGCAGTACTGCGTTGTCATCTCAGAATGTATTCAATCCATTCGATTTTGGGCAAATATCATGCTCCTTGCCTCTACTCTGAGGAGAACTGAGGGCTTTGAAACAGTCTTCATGGTTTTCATTCACACTTCCAGGACCCTGTAACTGCAGATGTCCACATTCTGTATCAGCGTTGCTGAAGTGAACATGTTTCTGAAGCTGCATTGTGCAGGGCTTCACCTGCTGGCAGCCCCTCCCTCCAGTCATGCAGTAAACAAATACTAGCCACCGATAGGTACCTCTTTATCAGCTGAAAGGCTGATAGTGGGACATTCAGCCAGGTCACTCAAGGTGTGCAGTCGGGCAGCCCAATCCTTCCAGAGAGCCTTTGTCCTCTTTGTCCCACAAAGCACAAAAGCATTTGGCGCCCTGTAGCGGCTCAGGATGGGCCACAGGACTGAACATCCAAAAGGGGGACCAAACCTGCAGAAAAAGGGACACACTGGGCCACCTTATCATGCATAAACAGCCTTTATTTTCAATTCCCTTATTTAAGAGTCTGACTGTATGTGTTCTGAATTTTGATGAGCTAATTGAACGCCTGCATGGGTTCATTTGCACCACTAGGACTACTCTTGTGTTTGATGCAAATTCCGCTAGTATTCAAAAACGACCCTAGTTGTAATTTTCAGAAATAGACGCGTCCATTTGATATTTTTTAAAATAATTTCCAAATATTAGTGCTCCTGGTAATGATTTGTAGTTTGTCTAGAAAGCACTACCTGTTTAGGGTTCCAATTATTTTAACTCAGTCTTCACCTGGGATGAAAGCCATCAATTCACTGGCAATTACGTCAGCTGCCAGCGACTTCCTCCATTCCTACTATATAGTCTTTGGCCTTTACTTCGACTTAATATTGCAGAAACAGGACATATATACTATTCTAACTACTGTTCTAGAACTTTGAACATTAGAGCAAGCATTGGTTATGTGAAGGATTGGCAGTAAATGGGGTTGTAGAAGGGCAGTAGTGGAGATGAGTCTGTTTCCCATATCTTGACTTTCCTGTAGTGCTGATGTATTTATAAGGCGATGTAAACTAGCAGCCTCAGGGTGCAAACACTAGGTGGTGCCAAATAACAAGGAAAGGCCCTACACAGCTGTATTGTTCCTATTGTCAGAGTGGCAATTTAGGGGCAACATTTTGTCCAGAGCGTCTAACATATTTACATTGTTTGCTCCCCGCACTTTAGTAAATACATTCATAAGGTCTTGCAAATGAGTTTAGCTGAGCTCTGGCTTTCTTTGGAGCTTAAAGTTTGCAGGCTTGTTTTTTAAAGATATTTTATTAACATTTTTTATAAAAAAAAAGACATATCAAATCAGTGTCACAAGTGCAACCAAGTTACAATTTTTATCTTTACAAATTGTTGTAGTAGGGCTTGCCCAAAAACCCTCACCCCCCACAATCCAGCCCACAATGTAGCCAACCATTTATTCATCTATAACCAGTGTAGTCATTTCTGCTGCAGCATTTACGTAGGTCTGGCATGTGGGGGTTCTATTACCTTTACAAGCATCTCCCCCTAGATCTCTAAATCCTCAACAACCATGTCATCTCTGCGGGCATGTTTGATGTGCTGCTCATCTCCAATTACTCATTCAAGTATACTGTGCTTCCAAACCCAGATCTCTGGCGCCTCAGACACATTTCATCAGATAGCAATTCATCATCGTGCCAAAATTACCTTAAACACTAGCACCACGTTGGCATTTTCGGTACCCCATTCCTAGAAAGCAAATTTTCAGCATTCCCATCAAGGTAACTCCAACTACATGCAACAGTATAGTGACCACTTCTGTCCAAAACTCCAAGATACGGGTGCAAAATGTCTGCTGAAGGCTGGCAGCACCTACCACACTTGGCCAGAGTCGTGGGATACATTTTAGTGAGTTTCTTAGCGTCATATAGGTTCGATGTAGAAATTTAAACTGAATAAGCTTGAAATGGGTGTTGGGTGATACCAGTTAGACCTGAGCGCATGCCCTCTACCACTTTGGATCTGTCAACCCATCTGGGCAAACTGTGTTTCACCTATCCTTCACACACATTGTCTCCTCCCCCCCTATATCTGCGAGTAGAGACACCTGGAGGTGTGTAATGAGTCTCCTACACCCTACCAAACCCACCAGCTGAGTCATCAATGCATGCTCCTTAGGCTCCTCCAGGAATGAGGTCCAGAGCCCTAGGCCCATATGAGCCAGCCTCGTAAACTGCAGGAATTGTCCCTGGCCCACCCCAAACGGCTCCTGAGCCTACTCAAAGGAGAGAAACAGCTTATTAAGATAGAGATCTTCTGCATTTGTGCAGCCTCCCTCATGTCGTTTAGTGAAGGACGTATTTTTGAGGAAGGTGGAGGATGACCTCAAGGCCCATACCTTCTGTGCAGGGTGCTCTTCACAGGACCGTGGCCACCACCCTATGTTACACTTGCCCTGCCTGTTGCAATAAGTATTGGAGGGAGTTTGGAACCAATTTCCCAATCATGAGTACCTCTAGTAGGGCATACAGGTCATACATATCTGAAAACAGAGTTATTCCCCAGTTGGGTCCTCATAGAGCCACTGCACTACATATTGGAGTTGTGTGGCCCCATAGTATAAGAGATCTGGTAGCTAAAGGCCGTCATCCCTCCAAAGGAGCTTCAGTGTGTCCAGTTTTACCCTGCTTCGCCATGCACAGTTTTCTGATCAATATTTTTTTGAAAATATTCTGATGTCATATAAGATGTTATCACTGATGTAATATGTATGGTAATTAGCAGTACATGGCGAGGGTGTGAGTTACAATTACCTTAGGGAGCAAGTATAGTTGGTTAAGTTAACCATAATTATAACTGCTGATTTTTTTATGGTTTTGTGCGGGTAAATTCAGAACCTAACTATAACGTCCTTTAAGTGACTTTCTCTGTTTTTTTAAATTTGATTTTCTAACTGTCACATCACTGTTATCTTTGTTTTTTTCCAGTGGATTTTTATGTTTTTTTTAAACGTAAGTAATTTTAATTACGTTACGTTAATACAACCACCATGTGGCCGTGCACAGTGGGGGTCGGTTGCAATGCCTGGCCTGTGGCCAGACTCTGCTCCCAACTCCCTATAAACACTAAACCCTGCACTGTGCATGTCCTTTGGCCTGGACCTGTGGAAAACCCCATATAAGCACTCAAACCCGCCATTATGAGATGGACCAGAGAGGGAGAGAGAGAGGGAAAGAGAGAGAGAGAGAGAGAGAGAGAGAGAGAGAGAAATTGAGAGCGTGAGAGAGATTTAGAGAAAGTGATTGAAAGATAAATTGAGAGAGAGATTTTTTTTTTAGGCTTTGATGAATGATATACTTAAAATGAAATATTATTGGACAAATTGAAAAGAAAAATGCATTTGTCGTATACATAGATTATGATGCCCTTTCAGTATGTACTTGAAATATTTAAACTTTAAAATAAATTTAAACAAAGAACTGACCACTGACACACCTAGACTTAGGCCGTCAACCTTCAGTGTGAGGACGTGAGCTGTTAACCACTAGGCTACAGATGACTCCTGAGACGACAATGTCCACACATAACTATGACATTCAACCCAACGATTGTGAATAGAAGAAGACAAATGTTCTATCACTAGGAATGTTTATTATTCGAAATATTAGTAAATAAGCAAACACACTACCATGAAATACTAGGATTTGAACTATCAACCTACTGGGTGAGAGTCAAAAAGCTTTACCATTAGGCCAGATGTGCCTCTGTTATGCGCTACATTAAAACCTAAATATAACATTTGAATCAAACAGCTTGCTAGTGTGACACTTTGAAGTCACTGTATGGTGAGACCATTGCAATACCAATCTCTCTCTCTCTTTCATCCCATTATGGGATGGAAGAAAGAGAGAGAGAGAAAGTGAGAGATTGAGAAAGAGAGAGATTTAGAAAAATAGATTGACAGAGAAATTGAGAGAGAGAGAGACAGAGAGAGAGATAATTTTTAGGCTTTGATCAATGATATGCTTAGTGTGAGATATTTCCGGACAAATTGTAAAGAAAAAATTATTTGTGATGTAAAAAGAGTGAGATCACCTTTTGGTATGCATCTTAAATATTTGAAGTTAAAAAGAAAATAAAGCAGGGAGATGACCACTGATGCACCTACACTGGAACACTCAATTTTCAAGGTGGAGGTCTGAGACCTTAACCACCAGGCCAAAAGTGCCTCCCTACTATCCACTGTTCAGAGATAGCTATGACATTCGAAGCAACGATTTTGATGAGAAAAAGACATGAATGTCCCATCACTAGGCGTGTTAAATATTAAAAAGCCTAGTAAATAAATAGACATGCCACCATGCAATGCCAGGATTTTAACCTTCAATCTATTGAGTTCCAGTTTATGCACTTTACTAGCAGGCCACAAGCAACATTATACTGCTGTGGTGCAGTAAAACATAACTATGACAGTCAAACCTAACATTACAATAACAGAGTCTCTCTGTCTCTTTGAGTGAGAGATTGAGAGAGAGAGAGAGAGAGAGAGACGCTCAGAGAAAGATATTGACAAAGATAAAGAGAGAGAGAGACGTTGGAGAGAGATATCCAATGATTTAGCGACCATACTGTGAAGGAGAAAATTATCATGGGTTCCATAAACTAAAGTGGACTTCACCTAGTTCCTGTCATGATCTCCCTGAAATATTTTTTTTTAATCCAAACTCACTGCAGTAAAGTAGCATTTTAATTTCTTCAAAAATAATCTGTTTTGTGGAAGCCCTGATTATATTTACCTTCTGCACATGCAGTATTCAAGCATTTTGTGCAACGCATCCTCCAAGGACTTCAGCGGCTCCTGATGTGACAACAGTGCCACCTGGAGCTTTGATCTCATTGATGCTCCGTTCAGCCCCACTTTTAGCAACTTTCCCA
This sequence comes from Pleurodeles waltl, assembly GCF_031143425.1. Taxonomy (NCBI): domain Eukaryota; kingdom Metazoa; phylum Chordata; class Amphibia; order Caudata; family Salamandridae; genus Pleurodeles; species Pleurodeles waltl. Next base: position 710,102,525 of record NC_090450.1, on the reverse strand, counting down.
CGAGGAGGCAGGGAGGACCCGGGTTGTGGCTCTCTGGCTGAAAGACGCCTTTCATGTAGATAAGAAAGCAGAATGTGTGTGCTTCTTGGTATGCATACCGTGCAGGGGCAGCTCCTACTGGGGCAAAGGTGCGGGGGCACAAAACAAACAACATTACAAGTAAAAAAATAACTTACCTGACTCGCTGCCGCCACTCCTTTGTCCTCACTCACTACAGGCACAAGCTCACAGCTTACCCTGTCGCCAATCCTAATGCTACTCTCAGGCTGCTGGCAGCATGAGGGCAGTGTTGGGATTAGACTGAGCGCCCTGTCTTGGCACTCCCAGGCAGACTGGGAGCCTGTGCCTGCTGTGTTGGAGAGAGCTCAGAGTACATATGTGTTTGGCCGTCCTGAGACAGCCGGCCAAACACACATGCACACTGAGGGGAGTGCACACCAGCATCCACAATGACTGGTGCACTGCCTACACAGGTATGGGGCAACAACTTGGGGGCAAAAGCGCTGAAGCAGGTCAGCTCAGCTACAGGGGGTGTAGGCACTGGAGGCGTACAAAAGAGGCAGCCTAGGGAGGCCTTACATGATCGCTAGATCACCTGGCTTAGCCATTATGATACCGTTAGCGGTCAAGTAGCGTATTTGGCACAGAGAATTCATTGATATATTCTCATACCTGGAGATACAAGTGGAGGGCCTTGATTTGACCATGGTAGACAAGAAAGAAGAGGAGAAAAGAGAGAGGAATAGGATAAGAATGGAGAGGAATTTTGGTAACTGGTGTGACACATTTAGGATTATGGTTTGTATCATAGAGAAGCTTCCGCATGGTGCAAAAGACTTATGAGTTATGAGTCAAAGATACATGAAGCACAGAGACAGTTTTGTGGGTGACGCATGACTAGATTATGAAAAAGGTTTCAAGGTAAAAATGCAGGCCCACCCAGAAATAGAATGGGACAAGGAGGACGTGGCAGGCTACAGGCACAAAATGATGACAGCAAGGGAGACCAAGAGCTGGTCAGGAAAAAGAGAGCACTCCTTTTGTAGGAGCTATCAGAAAGGGAGGCAAGAGAAGCTGAGGCCCAACTACAAGCAGCAGCACTACACAAACTGGAAAGGAACACAGTAAGGCAAAGGGGCATCGTCCATATGTTTCAAATATGGCAAAGATGAATGTACCTGGGGAGCAGCGTGCAAAATCAGGCATGTGTGCTCCACATGTGGGGGAGGGCACCCAGCAGCAGAGTGCAGGAAAAGCAGGGGAGGCAGCCACAAGAGGGACAAAGAGAAGAAGAAGTAGTAGTAGTAGTGAGAGCAAAGCCTGGCTGGGGAGAGAAGTGGTTGGCTAGATCCCCCTTAAACACATATAGGTGAAAAGCTGCACAGCCTAGATGATTTTCTATTTGTAGGGCATCCCGGCAGGCCAGAGTTCAGAGATTTACTAAGGACTTTCCAAACGTTAGCAGCAGAGCTGGGAGTACCGCTGGCAGACGACATGACAGCGGGTCCAACTACTAGATTGGTATTCTTAGGCATAGAGCTGGACTCCAGAGCATGCACATCCAGCATGTCCCGAGAAAGGTGTAGAACATAAGAAAGGACATTCAAAAGCTATTGGGCAACAGAAAGTCACCCTAGGGGAGCTACAAGGGCTAATCAGTAAGCAAAATTTTGCAGCACAAGCCATCCCAGCAGGGAGGGTGTTCGCTAGGCGACTCATACACTTGACAAAGGGGCTTCAGAAGAAGCACCACCACACTAGGCTGGGCTCAGGGGTAAAATAGGACCTAAAGACATGGCTAACAATTCTAGAAGAGTTTAACGGGACCTTGATCGGGAGAGAAGGCTGGGTGTCAGCAAAACAAATTGAGCAATACACTGATGCATCTGGCAGCATAGGCTTCGGGGCGATCATTAAGAGCAAATGGTGTGCCGAAAAGTGGCGCAGGGAATGCACTGCAGCAAGCCTCATCAAAAGTATCAGGCTCCTCGAGCTATTCCCCATTGTGGTGGCTCCAACTACATGACAGGAGCAGCTGAAGAACATGAAGATCACGCTGTGGTCAGAAAACCAAGCGGTGGTTCAAGCGATTAACAAGGGAGCTGCCCAGTGCCCAAGAGTGTTAAAGTTGCTGTGGTACTTGGTAAAAATGCAACTGACAAGCATTATGGATGTTAGGGCAAAGCATGTCCCAGGAGTAAATAATGCTAGAGCAGATGCACTCTCTCGCTTCCAGGTGAAGAGATTCAGGAGTTTGCCGCCAGGAGCAAAGCAGGAGATGTCACAGTTCCCGAGCAGTGTGTGGGGCCTGCAGGAGGTGAACTGTCTCATGTAATAGAACATGCGTTAGCCACAAAGACAGCAAGACAATATGCAACCTATGAAAGAACAGTACAGAATGCAATAGAGTTAAGGGCGTTGAGAGCCACGAGGAATCGGTAGGGCGATAAAAAAAAAATGACACAGTGTGAATTCACCCAAAAGAAGTCAGAGTCATGGGTGCAAGCACACCTAACAATGGTAGCACATTTCAGCAAACTCGCATCAAGACAGGACCCCACCAGCTCACATTATATAAGGGCAGCAATGAAAGGGAGGCGCAAACTAGAGGGACACACAAAGGATGCGAGGCCCCCAATCGAATTCCACACTCTGAAGCAGCTGGTGGGGGTGATTGACTTGATATGCCTACACAGTTTTTAAAAGCACACTGTTCAAAGCAGCATTCACACTAGCATTATTTGAGGCTTTTTGGGTAAGCGAGCTAGTGGCCCTCGCCCCCTTTACTCTAGGGGGTGCTCACACATGCCTACAGAATCAGGATGTGCAGGTAAACACAAGGTAGATGCAAATACTACTGAGGAGGTCCAAGACAAGTCGTGTTTGGATAATCATGACTTATACAAGGCTGAATTGGAGGGGACCAAGTCGGCGAGAGCCATTAGAGAAACTGAACGTGACAGTTAAATGTTTTGCATTGCTAACTGCTGGGACAGCAACCAGCATGGCCTGATCAACCTACCAGAGGCTGGAGTATTTCAGTGACGATGGGATACATCTGTCCACAGAGGGGAGGGAGGTCTTCTGGGCCAACCATTGGGCAGCCATGCAGCTAGTGGGCTGTGAATAAAAAGGGATGGAATTGAGGGGAGCCGCCTGTGGGCTGTAACCCAAAGGTGGCGTGGCAGAAAGGAACATTAAGGATGATGGGAGGTCGCACCGAACACGCCAGGGTGGCAGGACTACTTACCATAGGATGCCTTACGGCAGGGTAAGGCAAGTCAGTGGAGGAGGTACATGAAACACGGTACTCGCAGCCCAGGTCCGCCATAGGGCTGGACGCAAGGAGTAACCAAAGATAGCGAGTTAAGCCTAAAAAGTAAAAAGAATAGCCCCTACACGAAAGGACAAACGCCAAGGCACAATGTACTCAAAAAACTGATTGATTTATGGGCATGTGATCTGCAAATGTCGAATGATTCATGGTAAGCCTGTCAACAATGACTTGTGACATGTAAATGTCAAAAGTGATTTATGACAGGCAAACAATTCAAGGTCCGTAATTATCATACATGTTGAAAGGGGTTTGACAAAATGATTTATGGTCCTTATAAAGAATATAAGGGTGGTCTTGCTATAAATCAGTGTTAATAAACTGCGGCCAATATTTCCCAAAACCACATAAAGGTCTCAGGTATCATTATGTTTTCGGGAGTAGGCTGCATGGAGGAGTTTAAAGTCAGGCACTGGGCACTAAGACACTCACAAGATCCTGTTGAAAAGAACTCACGGATGTGAGGGCAGCAACCACTTCTCTGGTGCGCGTACAGACACACACCATCCTCCCTTAGGTGTTGCTGCAAGCTCCTGAAAGAGGCATCAAAACTGCTTTTAAAGTCATTTCCATTCATTGCAGCTTTTTCACAAAGTTAAATAAGTTGCTTCCACTTTCAACGTATCACCTGCTGCACGGTTAGCGGCCAGGAAAAGATGGGGCAAGAAAATATGCATTTTCTTCAACGTTCGCTTAAAGGTAGCGAATGAGATGCAACTGTTATGTAATTCGTTTTATTACATCGGAGTTCAGCGTTGTTCTCTGTAATTACGGGTTTGCGCAGTGATCACGGGGAATTTGTTGTGCAAAGGATGTAAACCTCCAGCAACCTGTGCACACAGTCCTGTCAGCACTCAGAGGTCAAGGTGCACAGGGGGACGTTCACCCAAATAAAGTCTTAGAGGTCGACTGTGTCCCCTGCCTGGCACAAGCGAAGAGCCCACATTTCATGTTAATATTGTGTTTTTTAAGCGCCACTGAACCGGTGCTTAATTTGTGCTTGTTGTTTCCGGTGCTGAGCAAAGGCACTTATTTTTGAGGGCCGGGGCTTGCTCCTCTGCCTCAAGCATTTGCTGCAAGCAAAAGACACATATGGGAAAGACGGAGGAAGGGAAAAACGAAAAAGCGTCACAATGGGAGAAAGCAGAAAGCTGCAAGAGTGAGCTGGAGGGGCAGGGAGTGGCTTTAAATGGATTGAGGAGGCCCGAGATGGCTTTAGGATTACGCTGCCTCAGTATTCCGTGTTCACACATTTAAATGCAGCAGCTGCGTGTTTAAGAGGAGGGCTTTGGGCACCGGCACCTCTTTATTTACAAATTAAGCACTGCACTGAACTTCCCTGTGAGATAACCGCACACACTGTACACCAAAGGTAACTCCCAAAGCAAAGGGCACACTGGTGTCTTAGGACAAGTTTTAACACATCGTGTCAAGACGTATCAAGGTCTTCCTATTTCATTTCTAACTCCTCAAAGCTGTTTAAGGAGTTTTTAGCTCTCAGAAATCTATAGTACAATAACCCCCATTTCACACAGGCTAAGTAACTGATGTGTCGTGTGTTCAGCTGTGTCTTTTCTGCCACAGTAAAGATAACTTGAAGCCAGCTGCAAACAACTGTGAAAAAAACGCAACGTATAATGCAAATGCTTTCAGTGAGCAATGGAAAGGGGGGTAACATGTCACTGCTGCCGGCACCTAAAGCGCAGAGAAAGATAAACACAATACAAATGCGCAGGCCCCCAGCAGCAATCCAATATGTCCCTGAGCACATTGGGCAGGAGAGGTGTGCAAAGACCCAGAAGGAAGGGAGTGGGACGCTGCATTGACTACCAGTGATGGGAATGGGCTCTTGGCTCTCTAAACTGTTTCTCTCTGGCCCAACCATTAAGTATTATTGCCCCAGGGAGGTGGTGGTCCCTGGTGTTTTTGTAAACCCTAGGATGGGGTCCGTGCCACCCTCCTCTTTTTATTTAAGTCTGCATGTCCCCGGGACCTGGCTCCCCAAAGGGCAACATTAAAAGCAAGTGCAGGAGACTGTGCTTACTATTTTTTTTAAAAAATCACAGTGAAATTTGTGAATATTCGAAAATGTTGCCGTGATTTAAAAAAATATATGCTTTTTTGCCCTGGCGAGGTCCCAGGAGGGCCGCTGCACCAAGGCTACAGGGTCAGGGATACCCTGCCCCCTTTTCTCTTTTTAACATTTGTTTTTTAAATGGCTGCCAAATGCTTCCTGGTCGAAGTGTTGGCAGCCAATCAGATCTCTGCATGAGATTGGAAGGATTTGCCAATACTTTGCACCTCCAGATATACAAATTTCTTTTGTCTTTATTTTCTCTTAAACTACCGAACAGATTTACACCAAATAAGAAAAAGCGTAATCTGCATACCAAAAGCTACCTTTCTGCCAAATTTGGTTCAATTCCGTCCAGCGGTTCAGGCTGTAGTTGTGTTAAAAGCTTATATGGGAATTATCATGGGAAATGCACTTTTTTTTTTACCCTTCCCCCCCTTTTTCTCTGTCGCACTTGACGGATCACCCTGAAACTTCCCATGCACAATAAGATTCTTGGGCACACCTTTTTGGGGAAATTTTGTGAAAATTTCATGAAGATAGTTTAGCATTTTTTTACAAGCTGTGAGCCAAAACGTGCTGAATAAGAAAGTCAGTTTTTGGAACTCATTGTCCCCTTTTGACCATGCACCCTAGAACTTCCCCAGTACATTTGGAAATGCACAATTTTTTCTTTGGAAAAATTGAGGAGGACCAGGTAGATGAGGCCTAACATTTAGGTCTCTTGAAGTAGCCTCAGAGGTCCTATCTAATATGCAATTATAATTATGAATTCAACATGTTGAGTCGAACCCTATCAGGGCTTCCTAAGCTTTCCTTTTCTGGGACCAATGAAAATTGAGTTTGTAATATTTTCCTGTATATTCTAAACCACATTTGTGCATCACTTAGTAGTCTTCTTGTCTGTGCTTTGGTGGAGCAGGGGCTAGTGTGGAGCAGGTTCATCTGGAGATCCCTAAGCTGTGTCTGCAAGGCCCTGAATACTGGTGCCAGAGTGAAAAGACTGCCTCACTGTGCATGAAAGAAGATTACTGCATGGAGCGCTGGGTAAGTCTTCCAAAAAGGATTATCTCTGTGGAATGTTTTTTGTTAGTACTTGTATTGACTTAAAAAGGAAGCAGAGAAATGGAACAGGGACCTTTCTTTTTGATTTTTAGGTGTGACCTGGAGAAGGCTTTCGCTATATATCAGATTGATTTTTTAAACTAATACAAAATCATGATGCACACTAGTGATCCTTTAATCATGCTGGCTTACTTTACAGCACTGCAGGAAACTAGGAAACAGTGGCTGAGGCTTCAAGCAGCTGGAGTTGAGGGTGGCTGACTTCAGATTTTATGTCTGTCTTCCTCCTAGCAAGTGAAAGCTTTTATCCCACATTTGGTGCAACTCTGAAATATGTGACGTGGCCTGTCTACTCCCAATTTATTTTAGGGTGGACAAATATACCAAATATCAGAAGGAGCCAGAAATGAGCCTCAGAAACTTAACACAGGCTTCGTGTTGGTGAAGATATGAATGGATACTTGCGGACTGCCCTCCCCAACAAACTGCTTTGGCCAAGTTCATTAACATTGCTAATTGGATACAACTCATTTCAAACATTACTAACGTTACTAACAATCGATAAATAAATTATACTTTAACAAAAATGAAAAATATATTTTCAAATTAAAAATTTGTAAAACTAGAAAGAGATAAGAGAGATCAAACAAAAAAAACAAGTTTCTTTGCTCTTGTTTTCTATTTGATATCACTCAGAACTCATCGGTTATTCATTGTTACCCATATATAATTCTATATGTAATCGTCAGCATTCTGTTCAGCACTGCAGTAAGTTAATGACTCCAAATTAAAAAGGAGGTAAACAAAAAAACTTTCTTTGTTCCCTGACCATCTTAAATCTTTCCTTTCCCCTGCTATTTAGATTTTTGTTTCTTGTTTTATCGTGGGGATTCCTGACAAAGGAGTCTGGTGTTGCTCCTTTCACCCTCACTTTGTACCTCCTTCATCAGTTTTTTTTTGTACTTAACTTTTCATTTAATGGTCCCTGTCTGGGCTGAAAAACAGTTGACACAGAAAACACACAACAGCAATGGTTAGTACCTTATATAGGACACCCTGGGCCTCATTCTGACCCTGGCGGACGGCGGAGGCCGTCCGCCAGGGTACCGCCGCTGAATGACCGCACCGCGGTCAAAAGACCGCGGCGGCCATTCAGACATTTCCTCTGGGCCGGCGGGCGCTCTCCAAAAGAGCGCCCGCCGGCCCAGAGGAAATGCCCCTGCAACGAGGACGCGGCTCAGAATTGAGCCGGCGTAGTTGCAGGGGTGCGACGGGTGCAGTTGCACCCGTCGCGTATTTCAGTGTCTGCTTAGCAGACACTGAAATACTTTTCGGGGGCCCCTGCCGTGCCCATGCCATTGGCATGGGCACGGCAGGGGCCCCCAGGGGCCCCGCGGCACCCCCTACCGCCATCCTGTTCCTGGCGGGCGAACCGCCAGGAACAGGATGGCGGTAGGGGGTGTCAGAATCCCCCATGGCGGCGCAGCAAGCTGCGCCGCCATGGGGGATTCTAAGGGCAGCGGTAAACCGGCGGGAGACCGCCGGTTTGCCTCTTCTGACCGCGGCCGAACCGCCGCGGTCAGAATGCCCTGCGGGGCACCGCCGACCCTGGCCCCGGCGGTCTTAGACCGCCGGGGTCAGAATGACCCCCCCTGTCTTTTATTTATTTCGGCCTAATTGTTGTTACAATTCATATTATTTTATGGATTACAATATGTTTTGAAATTATTGTATAGCTAACTTGGGATTTCACCCTATGTCTGGTATCATTTTTCCCTTTAGTTAGTTATTTATCATTGTTAGAAATGGGGTTTTTGGTTGGCAGTCAGGTTACCCCCTGTCCAAGCAAAAGCCCTCACTCTAGTCAGGGTAAGTCACACACAATCCAAGATTATCCTGTGCCCACCCTCTGGTAGCTTGGCACGAGCAGTCAGGCTTAACTTAGAAGGCAATGTGTAAAGTATTTGTGCAATAAATCATACAATACCACCATATAGCACCACAAAAATACACCACACAGTGTTTAGAAAAATATGTAATATTTATCAGGATAATTGTAGGTCAAAAGGAATAAAGTTGCAATGTGAATTTGTAGAGATATCACTGGAAAGTGATATAAAGTTTCTTAAGTCTTTAAAAAGCAAACAAAGTCTCTTTCACGCACAAAGTACCTGGTTTGGAGTGGAAAATCTCCTCAGAGGGCCACAGAAGAAGAGATACGTGGAAAAAGGGTGTGTGCGTCGATTTCTCCCCATGCGTCGTTATTTTTCACGCGGGGAAGTCGTGCGTCGTTTTCCGGCACGCGGACAGTCTCTTTCTGTGGATCGCGGGGATTACCAGATGTCCCGGGTCTGTGCGTGGATTTTCCTGCTTGTTTTCCGGCTGCGTGTCGTTCTGTGGGGCTGCGCGTCGAAATTACGATCTCACGGCAGGCGTCGCAGCGATTTCTCCTCTAGAGGTCGGGCGGCGTTGTCCTTGCGAAGCCGTGCGTCGAAGTTCCGGTCGTCCCGAAGGCGTCGCGTCGATCAGCGTCGGTGTGCGGTGTTTTTCTCGCTGTGGAACAAGCTGTGCGTCAAAATGTTCGGCGCACGGAGCGTCCAAGTGAAAAAAAGAAGTCTTTTTGGTCCTGAGACTTCAGGGAACAGGAGGCAAGCTCTATCCAAGCCCTTGGAGAGCACTTTCACAGCCAGACAAGAGTTTAGCAAGGCAGCAGGCCAACAGCAAGGCAGCAGTCCTTTGTAGAAAGCAGACAGGTGAGTCCTTTGAGCAGCCAGGCAGTTCTTCTTGGCAGGATGTAGGTTCTGGTTCAGGTTTCTTCTCCAGCAAGTGTCTGATGAGGTAGGGCAGAGGCCCTGTTTTATACCCAAATGTGCCTTTGAAGTGGGGGAGACTTCAAAGAGTGGCTAAGAAGTGCACCAGGTCCCCTTTCAGTTCAATCCTGTCTGCCAGGGTCCCAGTAGGGGGTGTGGCAGTCCTTTGTGTGAGACCAGGCCCTCCACCCTCCCAGCCCAGGAAGACCCATTCAAAATGCAGATGTATGCAAGTGAGGTTGAGTACCCTGTGTTTGGGGTGTGTCTGAGTGAATGCACAAGGAGCTGTCAACTAAGCCCAGCCAGACGTGGATTGTAAGGCACAGAAAGATTTAAGTGCAAAGAAATGCTCACTTTCTAAAAGTGGCATTTCTAGAATAGTAATATTAAATCCAACTTCACCAGTCAGCAGGATTTTATATTACCATTCTGGCCGTACTAAATATGACCTTCCTACTCCTTTCAGATCAGCAGCTACCACTTCAATACTGTATGAGGGCAGCCCCAATGTTAGCCTATGAAGGGAGCAGGCCTCACAGTAGTGCAAAAACGAATTTAGGAGTTGTACACTACCAGGACATGTAAACTACACAGGTACATGTCCTGCCTTTCACCCACACAGCACCCTGCTCTAGGGGTTACCCAGGGCACACATTAGAGGTGACTTATATGTGGAGAAAGGGAGGTTTAGGCTTGGCAAGTACTTTTAAATGCCAAGTCGAGGTGACAGTGAAACTGCACACACAGGCCTTGCAATGGCAGGCCTGAGAGAAGGGAAAGTGGCTACTTAAGTGGGTGGCACAACCAGTGCTTCAGGCCCACTAGTAGCATTTAATCTACCGGCCCTATGCACATAGAGTGCACATTACTAGGGACTTATAAGTAAATTAATAGTCCAATCAGGTATGATTCAAGGTTACCATGTTTTAAGGGAGAGAGCATATGCACTTTAGCACTGGTTAGCAGTGGTAAAGTGCGCAGAGTCTAAAAGCCAGCAAAAACAGTGTCCAAAAAGTGGAGGGAGGCAGGCAAAAAGTTAGGGGTGACCACCCTAAGGCTGTCAGGTCTAACAATCATGAAAATGGTTTGCCCATGGAAATCATTTTGTAAGAAAATTGGTTATTAGCTGAGGAGGATGTGAGTCATTCCCAAGTAATAAGTTCCCAAATCCTGTCAGGTCGAACTTTCAATGATTTAAACCTGACCTCAACCACTGTTGCTGTGGCACAGAGTAGGCAGGCTTAATTTTGAAAATTATGCACGCATTTACCAACACTGCAACAGTCAAAAAGTCTAAACACAACGTAATTAAAATCCCACAACCAATTTCTAAGGATTATGAAAACAATAATAAAGAAAAGTACACCAAAACCACTAAAATCCTACAAGGGGGAGGAGATATGAATTTTTAAATCCTTTAAGAGAAAAAGCACCAAATAAAAATATAGTGCTAATATGAAATTACTGATCTCGGTTGACTGGGAACTAGTCGCAGTTTCAGGCTGACTGTGATGAAGCCAATAAGGTCAACGTTTTGACCTTCTAACTTGGACAATTTTACTATGTTTTAGGGGTCAGAGCACATTCACTGGGGAGGGTACAGCAGTGCCTTAGTGAACAGAGTTAAAGTTGTGTGAGTTAAAAAAATGAGGATCATAAGTCCTCAAAACATGGGGGTGGCCATGCAAAACGTGGAATGTAACAACACATTTGTATTTTGTGGACATGACTTTCTAAGTCTTAGCATTTCTTCAAAATGGATTGTAACTAGTCAGGAGTCATCAGAGTGGTATTTTCCATTGCAGAGTTTTGGCTGTTTAAGGTAGTTCTGTAGGGTAGCTCAGCTTTTACTATTTGGTTTTGCCTCAGACATTGATTGGTTCGGGTGCTGAAGAGTCTTCTGAAAGTCTGAAGACTCCCTTCTGGGAGAACATGGAGTGGAGGAGGAAACAGGGAACAAAACAGATGAGTGACGGCTGGGGAATCAAGTGCCATGCCTGCAAATTTCTATTCATGGTTTTGAAACAAAAAGTGGCTGATGACCACAATGATGTGAGTATTAAAGTGTGAAACTGTGTGTGAAGTCCCCTCAAAGATGTCACCATAGGAATAGCAGGATGAGTCTAATTCTTCGTGTCATGTAGTTCTCGGGGATGACTAGCTCAGGATTCCTGCTACAGTCATGCAAGGATTTATGTGGGCTGTGGAAAGGGATAGTTCAACTGTTTCTGTGTGAACCTCTATCTGAAAGTTTGTTTGACATCATGAGGGCTTTGATTAGCAGAAAAATTATGAACAGAGGGCCCCAAAATCTTTAAAACAACACTGGTTCTGTGTGTGTCCAGCTCTAAAGATGACTGAACCAAATATCTGTGTCCCGATCTTGTCAGCCCTATAGGATATGGCACATACAATCTGTACGACAAGACCTTGGGCTCATATAGTCTAAGAAGGCTGGCTCTGTTCACTTGAATCAATACCAGGGGCAGTCTAGTTCTAAAGGTGACTAGCTTTCTATCCCACTGCCAGTCTCGTGAGCCGTCCAGCCCAGGAGGGTACAGGTTCTGCCTCTCTTCATTTAATCTTAAACCTCCTCCCCTTCAGTATTCAATAAATAAAATGAATGTTTCATATATGAGCACATGTATGTGATTAAACCATCTTTTTGTTCATTTTCTGTTTAATTCCCCGACTCTCTCGCACCTGCTGTAGGAAGAGATCAGTAGTGCACTGGACAAAGTGTGCAACAATCTAGCATTTATTTTTAGGTGGCCCTGCGAAAAGGTGATTAGAAGATTCAGGGCTGAGATTATACAGGCTTTCGAAGAGAAGAAGAATCCAGCAACATTCTGTGCCAGCATAAACATGTGCAAAAACACAGGTGAGGAAATACACAAACCACCAGATCTTCGGTCATGTGGTTTATGCAGGGCTTTAAGTGGGATGATAAAAAGTAGGCTGTCTCTATAAGGGGTGCGGACTATGAAATTATGAGCATAGTTTAAAACAAGTAAACAAAATTTCTGTTATTCCCATAGTGTGTCACCCAGCTTGTATTTTGTTTCCTTCCTGAGCTTTCAGTTTTTGCTTCCAGATATACCACAACAAATTATATACATCTAAAACCAAGTAGTGCTATTGGCTTTGTCAATAGTTGTTTGTTATGCTAAATGAGTAACAACAATGATTTTGTTATAAATAATTGTTATGGCAAATGTCTCAATTCTGTAATTGTGGGACTGTGAATGAAATATTGCTGAGACCTATGGAAGCGGTAGTGGGATTCAAAGTGTAGAAGTCACTCCCCTTATGTTCACTCATGTTAGACATGTACGTCATACTTGTCTCCACTTGTCATCCATGAGCATATCTCACACCTCATCCCTTTCTTCTTCTGCACACTCTTTGAACTGTATCCTGAATGCACTTTCTCATATCTCTTTCATGTCACCAGTCCAAACACCCAACACACCCGCTCACCTATAAGCACTGTATTTTCTTTTACTTTCGCTTTGTCAATATTTTGAACAGATGCACTCAGGGTGCCTCGGGGAAATGGGCACAGAGTACATTTGTCTCTCCTGGGAGGAGAAAGCCAGTGTCTTAATGTGAGCATGGTAGGTGTGTGTGGGTGAGAAGCTGGGTCAGTGAAGCTACTATGTAAACCTTTTCTTCTTATTCATCTTATGGGTTTTTAGTTAAATTAATGTTATGATTCCGAACCCCTGTGTTTGGCTGTATCAATGTACTGCTCTGTGAAAGATCACAGCCCGGGGGTGCAATCCTGAACCCCTAAAAGACCCATGTATAGGTAATGAGAGAGGGATCATGCAGCATTTTGTTCAAGCTGCTGAGGGTACTAATCACAAAATGCATTTTGAAGTATGTGAAGTAGTACTACTTATGTACTTCAAGATGCTATTCACATATGTGTCAAGTAGGTAAAGATCCCACACATAAGTTTGTGATTTACATGTATTTGTGGGCTTGATAAGGGGGAGTGGTAGGAAAATGGGAAATAATTACTCAAAAATAGGAGTAGTTTAGGTAAGCGTAAAGCAAGGTTTAGGGGGTGGCATGATACTACAGACACGCACCCATAAAAGAGTAAAGGTCACGCTATGCACAAACTCCACTTCTAAAGTTACTACAGACTTAAAATAAGGTGTAAATATACTGCTGCCCAGCACTGAGGTAGGTCTCGCACCACACATGGCCGCTCACAGGTGCTGCAACACACTACCATAGGAACTATTGGAGTTGGAGACTTGAAATATCACACCATAGGAAATAATGTTAAAATACATACATTATTTTGACTTTTAACTGAAATGTATATTTTTAGTGTAAAAAATGATAAAAAATTACCTATTGTATTAATTAAAGATGTAAATTGTGAAATTCAGCACACATCAACACCCATCATGGAGTAACCCGTTTTTGCAGATGTGATGAGGCTTTACCTCTCACAAATACCGACTCCTCCTCACACTCGACAATGGTAATAAGTAGCACTCTGCTCATCTGCATATGCCATTTAAACCAATATTTTACAGGGAACTGAAAATTATGGGAAACATTTCACTGTCGTCTGTGAAATACAGATTTCATCATCAAGACATCACCAAAACCACTCTGCAGAGCTTTAACATTGCCAGAGCTACTAGGATTAGGCAGTGTGGAGGATCAAATTATGCAGCAAGGTCATTTAAACGGTGTGGCAAGAAATGCAAATCTGCATTACATTCTTTGTCAGTATCATTTGTACCCATTCAAAATGGGATACAAATTGTTGGTAAAATATGCAAGTTTGGTAAATTACGAGGCAACTGCACTAAATTCATAATTACATGGTAAAAGCTGCAGCCACAGAATCACTTACATTCACTGACCCTCACTGTTTCCTCTGATGTATTAACAGTTTATTCAAGAAAGGAAAACAAAGCCAGGACATTCTGATTCCAATAAGTGCCAATTGTTAGCTGCACTTTGAAGAAAACAGATTTTTAATTCTAACCAATCCCAAAATAAACATGTGATTTAAAAATTAAGTTACTGGTCCCATGTATACTATGGTTCTATACTTCCATAATGGGGTTCTGGTGACATTTACAGACCACTGATCATTTCGCCTTCTCGGTTATTATGATATCACCAGAACACCTCCATTGCAATATTAGACCATATTGCCAATATATGTATAATGTACACGCGCACACCCACACACACATATTTAGATATGCACATACATATATAGATATTCCGTAGTGGCGATTGCCACTCGGTAGTTATAGTTAGGGCCTAGTTTCTACAGAAAAAGTGTTTTTTGTTTTGGTAATAACTTTGGCACTGTTTGATCAATCTTTATGACATTTTCCAAGAAAATACAACTCTGACTTTAGCTGCTTTCTGGAAAGTTTTGGGATGACCTGTCAAGTGGGGACCGAGAAAAAGGAGGGGGGGGGGGTCACAAAACAAGTTTTCCCTATAAATGTTTCCTTAGGGATTTTGAACAGCCATAGCGCCCAAACTACTGGACGGAATTGCACCAAATTTGGCAGGGAGGTAGCTCTTGGCCCAAAAAGAGCCCTTTTTGTTCTTTGGTGTAAATCCATTCAGTATTTTTAATAATTTAAAGAAAACCCAAATTTGCATATTTAGGGACGCGGTTCTGTTGTGGCTGCTGCACAGTGCGCTGCGGCTCCTCGCGACACAAGACAGTACTGTGATTGGCTGGCCACAACCTGTGGAAAAAGTTGCATCCGCCATCTTATCAACCAGTGCACGGTCCCGGGGTATGGAAATAGGGGCTGTAAACAGTGAAATAGAATATATATATATGCTTTCACACAGTCACTCGCACACTGGTGCATGCACTGACCCACTCAGACACTCACAGTCCCACTTCTAGACAAAGACAGACAATTGTACACCCACTCAGAGGTCCGCTCAGTCACTCATACACCCACTCACAGACCCAATGACACACTCATGCACCCACTCACAGACACAGTGACACTGAAACACCTGCTGAAGGACCAAGACACTCAGACTCCCACTCGCAGACCCACTCGGACACTCACGCACACGCTGACAGGCACACTCGGACTGTCATGCACCCACTCACAGACCCAGTCACACACCCATCCACAGACCCGGACACTTGTGCACCCACTCAGAGGTCCATTGAATCACTCATACACCCACTCACAAACACACTGACAAACTCATGCACCCACTCACAGATACAATGACACTCCTAAACCCCCTGAAAGACCCACTCAGACACTCCCATACCAACTTAAAGACCCAGACAGACACATGTACACCCACCCAGAAGTCCACTCAGTCACTCATACACCCAGTCACAGGCAGGATGACACACTCATGCACCCACTCACAGACATGGTGACACTCATACACTCACAGAAAGACCCAGTCAGACACTCAGACACCCACTCACAGACCCGCTCAGACACTCACGCACCCAATCACAGCCCCACTCAGACCCTCATGCACCCACTCACAGACCCACTCACACTCTCACACACCTACTCACAGACCCACTGAAACCCTCACACACCCACTCAAAGACACACATAGACACTGATGCACCCATTCTCACACCCAGACACTCTCACAGCCACTATCACACCCAGATACACCCTGTCACCTAGAGAGACAGGCCGGGGCCAACTCCTGCTGAACACAACCAAAGGGCTGTGCGCAGCGTGGGGTTGGGTGGTTAGCGTGATTGGATGCAGGGTCTGACCTTCGGCCATGGGGAGCGGTGGTTGGATTAACGTATAGTAATGAAAACCACTTTAGGTAAAAATAAACCATAGAAATTCACTGAAAAAAACAAAAGTTACAGGGACATTAAAAAAACATAGAAATTCACTTAAAAACACAAAGGTTACAGGGACTTAGAGTTAGACTCACATTTTAAATGTGCCAACCTATAGAAATGTCTCAGTTTTAGTTAGAGTTATCTCAAGTAACTACACCTCGTGCCCTAAGGTAACTATAGCTCGAGCCCTTGCCATGGACTGCTAATTACCTCACAAATTACAGCACTCATGACATCTTTGATGACATCATTGATAATGTGAGTGTAACATCTGCAGTAAAATTATTGATAAGATAACTGTCCATGGCGGCGGTGCAAGTTATAATTACCTTAGGACCAGCTGCAGCCACGGCAGATCTCAATGATATATAATTATGCTGCAAGCATTCCACACCTTACCTACTTAGGCCCTGATTATAAGTGTAGGTGCTATTTAGCACACTTGTTAAATAACAATACCACGGGGTGCTTAATCATGTGCAATCTATAGCCCCTATCAAGAGTTTGTGGGGAATGACGTGGATTTTTGTGTTTAATGCACCAAACATCGCATGATATGGTAAATAATGTGCATCTTTCCCATGTTAATTTTCAGCCGAATTGACCTGGCAATATTTAACAAAGCTTGAGTTATTTAATGCATTTGATAATTATTGGATACTTTAAAGACCTTCAAATTTATAATTTTCACTCATTTGTAAACAGTGTTGCTGCATGAGTTGCAATTAATTGACGGGTCTGCGCAGTGATCACAGGGGATTTGTTGTGCAAAGGATGTAGACCTCCAGCAACCCGTGCACACAGTCCTGTCAGCACTCAGACGTCAAGGTGCACAGGGGGACGTTCACTCAAATAAAGTCTTAGAGGTCGACTGTGTCCCCTGCCGGGCACTAGCGAAGAGCCCACATTTCATGTTAATATTGTGTTTTTTAAGCGCCACTGAACCAGTGCTTAATTTGTGCTTGTTGTTTCCGGTGCTGAGCACCAGCACTTATTTTTGAGTGCTGGGGCTTGCTCTTCTGCCTTAAGCATTTGCTGCAAGCAAAAGACACATATGGGAAAGACGGAGGAAGGGAAAAACAAAAAAGCGTCACAATGGGAGAAAGCAGAAAGCTGCAAGAGTGAGCTGGAGGGGCAGGGAGTGGCTTTAAATGGATTGAGGAGGCCCGAGATGGCTTTAGGATTACGCTGCCCCAGTATTCTGTGTTCACACATTTAAATGCAGCAGCTGCGTGTTTAAGAGGAGGGCTTTGGGCACCGGCACCTCTTTATTTACAAATTAAGCACTGCACTGAACTTCTCCGTGAGATAACTGCACACACTGTACACCAAAGGTAACTCCCAGAGCAAAGGGCACGCTGCTGTCTTAGGACAAGTTTTAAACACACCGTGTCAAGACGTATCTAGGTCTTCCTATTTCATTTCTAACTCCTCAAAGCTGTTTAAGGAGTTTTAAGCTCTCCAAAATCTATAGTACAATAACCCCCATTTCACACAGGCTAAGTAACTGATGTGTCGTGTGTTCAGCTGTGTCTTTTCTGCCACAGTTAAGATAACTTGAAGCCAGCTGCAAACAACTGTGAAAAAAACACAACGTATAATGCAAATGCTTTCAGTGAGCAATGGAATGGGGGTAACATGTCACTGCTGCCGGCACCTAAAGCGCAGAGAAAGGTAAACACAATCCAAATGCGCAGGGCCCCAGCAGCAATCCAATATGTCCCTGAGCACATTGGGCAGGAGAGGTGTGCAAAGACCCAGAAGGAAGGGAGTGGGCGCTGCATTGTCTACCAGTGATCGGAATGGGCTGTTGGCTCTCTAAACTGTTTCTCTCTGGCTCGACCATGAAGTATTATTGTCCCAGGGAGGTGGTGGTCCCCGGGGTTTTTGTAAACCCTAGGATGGGGGCCCGTGCCCCCCTCCTCTTTTTATTTAAGTCTGCATGTCCCCTGGACCTGGCTCCCCAAAGGGCAACATTAAAAGCAAGTGCTGGAGACCGTGCTTTACCATCACAACTAATACTAACTGCCCTGACACACACCCATCACCTCTTACACACCTCGTACATTCATCTCCAAAACAAATCAACACCCCATCTAACACTCAAATTCCACTTACCAGCACTAACTCACATACAAATCCCTCACCAAAAACAAGTACACCGATATCCCCTCTCACTATTCCACAAAAACAATACCGACCACAAAGATCAGCACATCAAAGCAACACAAACTTACATTACACTTATCGTCATACCCACTCCCACCCTCAGGACTACACAAAGAATACAAATTCCATCCTATCTCCACCCCTACTTTCTCACTCTTCACAAACACCTACCACAAGCACCCTAACCCAGCAACTTTCATTCACTCGCCTCTCCTCCATTGCACAATTTAGAGCCTTACATCATGATCCACATGCTCCTCCACCACCCCTAACCCATAATCCATCCACACTAAACAAACGCAAACAAAATAAAAAACATGCCACTCATAGCAACCTCGCATCCCCTTGTCTGTTACATAATAAAACTACCCTACAAAAAACAGTACACTCCTCATGGCTCTCTCACCCACCAAGTCCACCACCCACACACACAGACCCAAGAAAATGCCTCCTTAACCTGCTGGAAGAGGAACACTATATTGAATAGCAAGACTATTGTGAGCCTCAAACAGTTATCACAACTAGCAACACTCCTGCTTCAAGCTCACATTATACTACTTACCCTTCTCCTAAACAAAACAACACTACCACTAACACACCTTTTCTAAACTGCCAGGTCATAAATGCTCGATCACTCTAAAAAAACAAGCACCACATCTACGACCTGCTCACAGACACACAACCTGTCTTACTATTCATAACTGAATCCTGGTTGGGAGATGACATGGCACCAGTGTTGCACGAAGCCGTTCCTCCGGGCTATCAAACCATCATTCAAAACCATATAGGCAAGAGAGGAGGTGGACTAGCTATTATATTCAAACAGGCAATGAACCTCAGTAAAACAGACAACATCTCCATACAAGGTTGTGAAGCCCTCCTTACCAGATGCCACCCTACTCCAACTTCCTCCTGTAACTTTCTCCTCCTTTACAGACCTCCACCTAACAACTCCACATTCCCAGATGCTTTTCTAGGCATAGTCTCAAACCTTATTACACTATACTCCAATCTATGCATTCTTGGGGATCTAAACATTTGGTTTGACAAACCCAATATGCCCCATCCAAAAGCTATCACCACTGGCCTAGTTGCATTGAACCTACATCAGATTGTACACAATCCCACACACATCGCTGGTCACATCCTAGATGTAATTTTTGCTAAGCCTGAACTAGTTACTATTCATAGCATCACGCCAATCACTTGGTCAGACCACCATATGATAACTTTCCGACATACAACTCCACAAATCAACACCCCCCACAACTACTTACATACATACACCTATCGACCATGGAGCAAACTTAATTTGAATCACTTAGAAACACAACTAACAGCAAACACAGATCTAGATATAATTAATTCTGTGCCAAAACTTTATGAGTGGCTACAGGAAGCTTTTGATATCCTGATACCACTCAGAAAAACTAAACACAACAAAAGAAAACCAACACCTTGGAGAAACACAGAACTTAAAAAGATAAAGCAACAAATCAGAAAGTTGAAGCGGACCTGGCTCAAAACAAACAACAGTCAAGACAAACTGCAGCTACACAAACTTAACAGGATATACAAATCAGCAATCAAAAAAGCTAAAAAAAACATACTACTAAGACAGAATTCAAAATGCTCAATCTACAACCAAGGAATTTTATAAAATTCTCAATGAATTTCGAAAACCTACATGCATGGAAGGAAGTCATCCCACTACTCAAGATTTCACAAACAAATTGGCAACTCACTACACAACCAAGGCAGACATATTGGACTCCTATTTAAAACAGAAGAAAACCATCAGCACCAACCCCTTTCCTAAAATACCCTCTAAGAATAAACCAACCCAACCTCTACAGTCCTTCAAACAAATATCCCAGAATGAATTTATGGATTTGGTCAAAGCAAGCAGACCTTCTGGTTGCCCTTCTGACCCTTGCTCACCACAAATCTTCAAAAACATTCTTCTATCTACTTCTGCTGCCACACCTGTAAGAAGAATCATCAACAACTCTTTAACTTCAGGAACTTTTCCTGTAGACCTGAAAAAGGCATACATACGACCTTTATTAAAGAAAACAAACCTAGACCCGCAAGACCCCAACAACTACAGACCAATCACAAATGGACCTTTCCTGGGCAAATTGATAGAAAGAGCAGCATTTGCCCAGATGTCACAATTCATTGAAGACAATTTTATACTTTCAGACTTCCAAACTGGATTCCGCCCAGGAAGAAGCACTGAATCAGCACTCATAGCAATCTCGGATAATCTTAAAAACACAGTCGACCGCAATGGAGTTGCTGCACTACTTCTCTAGGACCTCTCAACTGCCTTTGATACGGTTGACCATGACACCCTAACTCAAAGACTCCACAAAGCCGGCATACAAGGGATTGCTCTCGACTAGATTACTTCCTATCTTCAAAAAAGATCGAATATCATCCACTTGGCCCCCTTCTCGTCCGAACCCTACCTCACAAAAGCAGGGGTCCCCCAAGGGTCAATCATCTCACCTTTGCTTTTCAACATCTACATGATATCTTTACCATTACTGATCAATGATTTCCATCTCACATGCTACAACTATGCAGGTGACACACAAATACTACTTAAATTAGAATGCCCCAAAAACATTGAAAACTCACAAATCTTCAGTTGCCTCAGAGCCGTTGATCAGTGGATGACCTGGAGCCATCTCAAACTAAATACCTCCAAAACAGAAATACTCATATGTGGTGACTGGAAAAATTATGACCCTCTGTACGTCTGGCCTGACGATCTTGGACCACCTCCTTAATTATCCAAGGAATTTAAAAACCTAGGAATCACCATGGATTCCAAGTTAACTTTGAATGCCCACGTGGACAAATTAGCACGAACAAGCTTCATCACCTTGAAGACTTTATGACGCATCTTCCCCACCTCAGATTTCCACACAAGGTGCAAGCTACTATCTCGCTTGTACTATCCAAACTGGATTATGCCAATGGCCTCTACCATGGATCATCTCTATCTGTTATGAAAAATCTACAACATATCAAGAATTCCGCAGCCAGGCTACTATTACATGTAAAGCCGCAAGCCCACATCTCCCCGGCCTTGAGAGCACTACACTGGATACCCGTTGCCCGAAGATGCACTTTCAAGCTGCTTTGTATCACCCACAAAGCTATACATGGAACAGGATGCTTTTTATCAGAAACAAAATTACCAAATACATCCAACAAAGAAACCTCCACTCAAGATTGGCACCCCGCCTTAGAACACCACCATACAAGACTGTAGGTGGTACATCCTTCTCCGTCCAAGCAGCCAAACTATGGAATTCATTACCCCCAACTATAAGAGCCACTGATAACTTTCTCATCTTCAGAAAACTACTCAAGAGTTGGCTCTTTCCTTCATAACCACCATATTCAAACAACTATGAACTGCATATGCCTATGTTGATAAATATTTTTTCAGATTATGTGTATATTTCTATTTATTTATATTTTCTTTAGAAAATATGCATCGCTACTATGTCATAACAATAAAATACACACACACTCTTTAAACTCTTTAAACCTGTTTGACTAAGTATTTTTTACCCATGGTTCTAATTATGTATTGTATGTGCATGTATTCATGTGTGTGTGTGTGTGTGTGTGTATATATATGTGTGTATGTGTATATGTTGTTTCTGTGCTTGGCATGTTCGTGGATCATTGCATGGCTCCTGGGTGGGTTGTTATACTAGATATCAATGAATTCCTGCTCTCATCTTATCACACTTATCTACTCATCATCATATGTCATGTCTCTATCAAACTATCCTCCATTCTCACTCTGACTCATTCCAAATCCCTTCTACTACTTTCATCTCCTAAATAACTCTGCCTAAGCTCTTCCTTCCGCTTCCACATCTAACTCACCAAACCTCACTCTACTACTGTGACCTCCCACACAACCGTACTAAATTCTCCCGCATTTATCTCACCCTGCTACTATGCTCTCCATAACCCTTCCACATACTCTTCCCTCCTCCACCCCCATTTACTCATCCCAAGCCTTTGGGTTGAGCAAATAAAGGATATACTCCCAATTAACACTTCTGGATTTCTTTCCTCCTCCACCCCTCCATTACTGCAGTCAATCTAACTAACAAACTCCCATGTCCGCGGCTCAAATTAACTCGTAATAATACTAAAACTGTACTCATTATTTCCCGATACTAATCCATCACTAATTCTTGTTGGGTTCCAGAGGAGCGTGCTACTCATCGAAAAGCGCTTCGACGCCTCGTCAGGGGTAGTAAGCGCTATATAAATACGATTACAATACAATACAATTTAAAAAAAACACAATCACAGTAAAATTTGTGAATATTTGAAAAAGTTGCCATGATTTTTTTAAAAAAATGCTTTTTTGCCCTGGTCGAGGTCCCAGGAGGGCCACTGCACCAAAGCTACAGGGTCAGGGATACCCTGCCCCCTTTTCTTTTTTTAACATTTGTTTTTTAAATGGCTGCCAAATGCTTCCTGGTTGAAGTGTTGGCAGCCAATCAGATCTCTGCATGAGATTGGAAGGATTTGCCAATCCTTGGCACCTCTAGCTATACAAATTTATTTTTTCTTTATTTTCTCGTAAACTACTGAACAGGTTTACACCAAATAAGAAAAAGCATAATCTGCATACCAAAAGCTACCTTTCTGCCAAATTTGGTTCAATTCCGTCCAGCGTTTCGGGCTGTAGTCGTGTTAAAAGCTTAAATGGGAATTATCATGGGAAATGCACTTTTTTTTACCCCTCACCCCCCTTTTTCACTGCCCCACTTTACGGATCACCCTAAAACTTCCCATGCAAAATAAGATTCTTGGGCACACCTTTTTGGGAAAGTTTTGTGAACATTTCATGAAGATAGGTTAGCATGTTTTTACAAGCTGTGAGCCAAAACGTGCTGAATAAGAAAGTCAGTTTTTGGAACCCTTTTGACCATGCACCCTAGAACTTCCCCAATACATTTGGAAATGCACAATTTTTTCATTTGGAAAAATTGGTGAGGACCAGGTAGATGAGGCCTAAAATTTAGGTCTCTTGAAGTAGCCTCAGAGGTCCTATCTAATATGCAATTATAATTATGAATTCAACATGTTGAGTCGAACCCTATCAGGGCTTCCTAAGCTTTCCTTTTCTGGGACCAATGAAAATTGAGTTTGTAATATTTTCCTGTATATTCTAAACCACATTTGTGCATCACTTAGTAGTCTTCTTGTCTGTGCTTTGGTGCAGCAGGGGCTAGTGTGGAGCAGGTTCATCTGGAGATCCCTAAGCTGTGTCTGCAAGGCCCTGAATACTGGTGCCAGAGGGAAAAGACTGCCTCACTGTGCATGAAAGAAGATTACTGCATGGAGCTCTGGGTAAGTGTTCCAAAAAGGATTATCTCTGTGAAATGTTTTTTGTTAGTACTTGTATTGACTTAAAAAGGAAGCAGAGAAATGGAACAGGGGCCTTTCTTTTTGATTTTTAGGTGTGACCTGGAGAAGGCTTTCGCTATATATCGAATTGATTTTTTAAACTAATACAAAATCATGATGCACACTAGTGATCCTTTAATCATGCTGGCTTACTTTACAGCACTGCAGGAAACTAGGAAACAGTGGCTGAGGCTTCAAGCAGCTGGAGTTGAGGGTGGCTGATTTCAGATTTTATGTCTATCTTCCTCCTAGCAAGTGGAAGCTTTTATCCCACATTTGGTGCAACTCTGAAATATGTGACGTGGCCTGTGTACTCCCAATTTATTTTAGGGTGGACAAATATACCAAATATCAGAAGGAGCCAGAAACGAGCCTCAGAAACTTAACACAGGCTTCGTGTTGGTGAAGATATGAATGGATACTTGCGGACTGCCCTCCCCACAAACTGCTTTGGTCAAGTTCATTAGCATTGCTAATTGGATACAACTCATTTAAACATTACTAACGTTACTAACAATCGATAAATAAATTATACTTTAACAAAAATGAAAAATATATTTTCAAATTAAAAATTTGTAAAACTAGAAAGAGATAGGAGAGATCAAACCAAAAAAACAAGTTTCTTTGCTCTTGTTTTCTATTTGATATCACTCAGAACTCATCGGTTATTCATTGTTACCCATATATAAATCTATATGTAATCGTCAGCATTCCATTCAGGACTGCAGTAAGTTAATGACTCCAAATTAAAGTGGAGGTGAAAAAACACACTTTTTCTGTCCCCAGACCATCTTAAATCTTTCCTTTCCCCTGCTACTTAGATTTCTTTTTCTTGTTTTATTGTGGGGATTCCTAACAAAGGAATCTGGTGTTGCTCCTTTCACCCTCACTTTGTACCTCCCTCATCTGTTTTTTTTGCACTTAACTTTTCACTTAATGGTCCCTGTCTGGGCTGAAAAACAGTTGACACAGAAAACACACAACAGCAATGGTTAGTACCTTGTATAGGACACCCCGTCTTTTATTTATTTCGGCCTAATTGTTGTTACAATTCATATTATTTTATGGATTACAATATGTTTTGAAATTATTGTATAGCTAACTTGGGATTTCACCCTATGTCAGGTATGATTTTTCCCTTTAATTAGTTAGTTATCTTGAAAATGGTTTGCCCATCGAAATCATTTTGTAAGAAAATTGGTTATTAGCTGAGGAGGATGTGAGTCATTCCCAAGTAATAAGTTCCCAAATCCTGTCAGGTCGAACTTTCAATGATTTAAACCTGACCTCAACCACTGTTGCTGTGGCACAGAGCAGGAAGGCTTAATTGTGAAAATTATGCACGCATTTAGCAACACTGCAACAGTCAAAAAGTCTAAACACAACGTAATTAAAATCCCACAACCAATTTCTAAGGATTATGAAAACAATAATAAAGAAAAGTACACTAAAACCACTAAAATCCTACAAGGGGGAGGAGATATGAATTGTTAAATCCTTTAAGAGAAAAAGCACCAAATAAAAATAAAGTGCTAATAAGAAATTACTGATCTCGGTCGACTGGGAACTAGTCACAGTTTCAGGCTGACTGTGAATAAGGTCAATGTTTTGACCTTCTAACTTGGACAATTTTACTATGTTTTAGGGGTCAGAGCACATACACTGGGGAGGTTACATCAGTGCCTTAGTGAACATAGTTAAAGTTGTGTGAGTTAAAAAAAATGAGGATCATAAGTCCTCAAAACATGGGGGTGGCCATGCAAAATGTGGAATGTAATAACGCATTTGTATTTTGTGGGCATGACTTTCTAAGTCCTAGCATTTCTTCAAAATGGATTGTAACTAGTCAGGAGTCATCAGAGTGGTATTTTCCATTTCAGAGTTTCGGCTGTTTAAGGTAGTTCTGTAGGGTAGCTCAGCATTTCTATAAACGTGTATCTTACTTGCACCACTTGTAAAATAGACTAACCTTACTCAGACAATTTCAGCCCTGTCATTAAACTGGTAGGGCACATACTCAATGGAAGAAAACCTCTCCAGATGCATATTGGGACAGTGAAAACACTATTTTGAAATGTACATTAGCTATTTCCATCAGAATGTTTCCCTCATTTTTCCAGCTCTAATAGCCATGCAGAATTACTGTCTGGCGTGGATTTCAATTAGCTTTTCAACAGCTTTGTCACCTTTTCAGAGGCACCAATTAGACTTGTGATAAACTCTATTGCTACCCATCCAGTCTCCAAACAACACAGCCCTAGGATACCACTACCTTTTTCCTCTCCTGCCAGCCTATTTAAGCCACTGGCATGACATATGGCTGACTTGATCCCAGTCCTGGAGGTCTCTGATTGACACCAGCTTGACATGATATAACTGATTCTGTCCCAATTGACCCACTTTTTTGAGCCAGCAGGGCAACCTATATCTGACTGATGCTGCTTGGCCAACCTTTGAGAGGCACACTAGAGACGAGACTGACTCTACCTCAGGCCTAAAGGGCTTTCAGTAGCAATCTCCTGCGGGTAAATCTCCCAGTTTTGCTGTAGATTGGTCTGCCCGGTGGGTTGTAAAAGGCAGGCCAGAATCCTGGGTATTTAGAATGAACTCTTATTCACTTCTACTATTTGGTTTTGCCCCAGACATTGATTGGTTCGGGTGCTGAAGAGTCTTCTGAAAGTCTGAAGACTCCCTTCTGGGAGAACATGGAGTGGAGGAGGAAACAGGGAACAAAACAGATGAGTGACGGCTGGGGAATCAAGTGCAAGGCCTGCAAATTTCTATTCATGGTTTTGAAACAAAAAGTGGCTGATGACCACAACGATGTGAGTATTAAAGCGTGAAACTGTGTGTGAAGTCCCCTCAAAAATGTCACCATAGGAATAGCAGGATGAGTCTAATTCCTCGTGTCATGTAGTTCTCGGGGATGACTAGCTCTGGATTCCTGCTACAGTCATGCAAGGATTTTTGTGGGCTGTGGAAAGGGATAGTTCAACTGTTTCTGTGTGAACCTCTTTCTGAAAGTTTGTTTGACATCATGAGGGCTTTTATTAGCAGAAACATTACGAGCAGAGGGCCCCAAAATCTTTAAAACAGCACTGGTTCTGTGCGTGTGTGTGTCCAGCTCTAAAGATGACTGAACCAAATATCCGTGTCCCGATCTTGTCAGCCCTATAGGATATGGCACATACAATCTGTACGCCAAGACCTTGGGCTCATATAGTCTAAGAAGGCTGCCTCTGTTCACTTGTATCAAATAATAGGCGCAGTCTAGTTCTAAAGATGACTAGCTTTCTATCCCACTGCCAGTCTCATGAGCCATCCACCCCAGGAGGGTACAGGTTCTGCCTCTCTTCATTTAATCTTAAACCTCCTCCCCTTCAGTATTTAACAAATAAAATGAATGTTTCATATATGAGCACATGTATGTGATTAAACCATCTTTTTGTTCATTGTCTGTTTATTTCCCCGACTCTCTCGCACCTGCTGTAGGAAGAGATCAGTAGTGCACTGGACAAAGTGTGCAACAATCTAGCATTTATTTTTAAGTGGCCCTGCGAAAAGGTGATTAGAAGATTCAGGGAGGAGATTATACAGGCTTTCGAAAAGAAGAAGGATCCAGCAACATTCTGTGCCAGCATAAACATGTGCAAAAACCCAGGTGAGGATCATTCATGGAACTTGGAAGTGATTCTCCTCCAAGAGTCACGGGTGTGTCAAATAAAACATTGACTAGGTGTGTAGTGTCACAAAACGATTACTCTGAAGCAACAGGTGCTTGTATTCCTCCACTCATTTATAAGCATGGTAACAACCACTTAAGGATGATGACAGAAGTAGGTGCAGTGTGCACAAGTATAGCTACTCAGTTATCTTAATAACTGCAAAACATCTGGGTACTGATGAAATACACAAACCACCAGATCTTCGGTCATGTGGTTTATGCAGGGCTTTAAGTGGGATGATAAAAAGTAGGCTGTCTCTATAAGGGGTGCGGACTATGAAATTATGAGCATAGTTTAAAACACGTAAACTACATTTCTTTTATTCCCATAGTGTGTCACCCAGCTGGTATTTTGTTTCCTTCCTGAGCTTTCAGTTTTTGCTTCCAGATATACCACAACAACGGATATACATCTAAAACCAAGTAGGGCTATTGGCTTTGTCAATAGTTGTTTGTTATGCTAAATGAGTAACAACAATGATTTTGTTATAAATAATTGTTATGGCAAATATCTCAATTCTGTAATTGTGGGACTGTGAATGAAATATTGCTGAGACCTATGGAAGCGGTAATGGGCTTCAGAGTGTAGAAGTCACTCCCCTTATGTTCACTCATGTTAGACATGTACGTCATACTTGTCTCCACTTGTCAACCATGTGCGTTTTTTACACATCATCCCTTTCTTCTTCTGCACACTCTTTGAACTGTATCCTGAATGCACTTTCTCATATCTCTTTCATGTCACCAGTCCAAACACCCATCACACCCGCTCACCTATAAGCACTGTATTTTCTTTAACTTTAGCTTTGTCAATATTTTGAACAGATCCACTCAGGGTGCCTCGGGGAAATGGGTACAGAGTACATTTGTCTCTCCTGGGAGGAGAAAGCCAGTGTCTTAATGTGAGCATGGTAGGTGTGTGTGGGTGAGAAGCTGGGTCAGTGAAGCTACTATGTCAACCTTTTCCTCTTATTCATATGATGGGTTTTTGGTTAAATTAATGTTATGATTCCAGAACCCCTGTGTTTGGCTGTATCAACGTACTGCTCTGTGAAAGATCACAGCCCGGGGGTGCAATCCTGAACCCCTAAAAGACCCATGCATAGGCAATGAGGGAGGAATCATGCAGCATTTTGTTCAAGATGCTGAGGGTACTAATCACAAAATGCATTTTGAAGTATGTGAAGTAGTACTACTTATGTACTTCAAGATGCTATTCACATATGTGTCAAGTAGGTAAAGATCCCACACATAAGTTTGTGATTTACATGTATTTGTGGGCTTGATAAGGGGGAGTGGTAGGAAAATGGGAAATAATTACTCAAAAATAGGAGTAGTTTAGGTAAGCGTAAAGCAAGGTTTAGGGGGTGGCATGATACTACAGACACGCACCCATAAAAGAGTAAAGGTCACGCTATGCACAAACTCCACTTCTAAAGTTACTACAGACTTAAAATAAGGTGTAAATATACTGCTGCCCAGCACTGAGGTAGGTCTCGCACCACACATGGCCGCTCACAGGTGCTGCAACACACTACCATAGGAACTATTGGAGTTAGAGACTTGAAATATCACACCATAGGAAATAATGTTAAAATACATACATTATTTTGACTTTTAACTGAAATGTATATTTTTTATGTAAAAAATGATATAAAATTAAAAATTACCTATTGTATTAGTTAAAAATGTAAATTGGGAGAATAAGCACACATCAAAACCCATCTTGGAGTAACCCGTTTTTGCAGATGTGAAGAGGCTTTGCCTCTCACAAATACCGACTCCTCCTCACACTCAACAATGGTAATAAGTTGCACTCGGCTCATCTGCATATGCCATTCAAACCAATATTTTACAGGGAACTGAAAATTATGGGAAACATTTCACTGTCGCCTGTGAAATACAGATTTCATCATCAAGACATCACCAAAACCACTCCGCAGAGCTTTAACATTGCCAGAGCTACTAGGATTAGGCAGTGTGGAGGATCAAATTATGCAGCAAGGTAATTTAACGGTGTGGCAAAAAATGCAAATCTGCATTACATTCTTTGTCAGTATCATTTGTACCCATTCGAAATGGGATACAAATTGTTGGTAAAATCTGCAAGTTTGGTAAATTACGAGGCAACTGCACTAAGGGGGTCATTCCAACTTTGGCGGGCGGCGGAGGCCGCCCGACAAAGTTCCCCCGTCGAAAGACCGCGGGGGTCATTTCAACTTTCCCGCTGGGCCGGCGGGCGACTGCCAAAAGGGCGGCCGCCGGCCCAGCGGGAAAGACCCTGCAACAAGGAAGCCGGCTCCGAATGGAGCTGGCGGAGTTGCAGGGGTGCGACGGGTGCAGTGGCACCCGTCGCGATTTTCACTGTCTGCAAAGCAGACAGTGAAAATCTGTATGGGGCCCTGTTAAACAGATTTTTAATTCTAACCAATCCCAAAATAAACATGTGATTTAAAAATTAAGTTACTGGTCCCATGTATACTATGGTTCTATACTGCCATAATGGGGTTCTGGTGACATTTACAGACCACTGATCATTTCGCCTTCTCGGTTATTATGATATCACCAGAACACCTCCATTGCAATATTAGACCATATTACCATATTGCACATATATGTATAATGTATTCTCTCTATATATATCTCTCTCCACACACACACACACGCACACCCACACACACATTTTAGATATACACATACATATATAGATATTCCGTAGTGGCGATTGCTACTAGGTAGTTATAGTTAGGGCCTAGTTTCTATAGAAAAAGTGTTTTTTGTTTTGGTAATAACTTTGGCACTGTTTGATCAATCTTAATTACATTTTCCAAGAAAATACAACTCTGACTTCAGCTGCTTTCTGGAAAGTTTTGGGATGACCTGTCAAGCAGGGACCGAGAAAAAGGAGGGGGGGTCACAAAACAAGTTTTCCCTATTAATTTTTTCTTAGGGATTTTGGACAGCCATAGCGCCCAAACTACTGGACGGAATTGCACCAAATTTGGTAGAAAGGTAGCTGTTGGCCCAAAAAGAGCCCTTTTTGTTATTTGGTGTAAATCCATTCAGTATTTTTAAGAATTTAAAGAAAACCCAAATTTGCATATTTAGGGACCCGGTTCTGTTGTGGCTGCTGCACAGTGCGCTGCGGCTCCTCGCGACACAAGGCAGTACTGTGATTGGCTGGCCACAACCTGTGGAGAAAGTTGCATCCGCCATCTTATCAACCAGTGCACAGTCCTGGGGTATGGAAATAGGGGCTGTAAACAGTGAAAAAGAATATATATATATATATATATATATATATATATATATATATATATATATATATATATACTTTCACACACTTACTCACACACTGGTGCATGCACTGACCCACCCAGACACTCATAGACCCACTTCCAGACCCAGACAGACACCTGTACACCAACTCAGAAGTCCGCTCAGTCACTCTTACACCCACTCACAGACCCAATGACACACTCATGCACCCACTCACAGACACAGTGACACTCATACACCTGCTGAAAGACCCAGACACTCAGACTCCCACTCGCAGACCCGCTCGGACACTCACGCACCCGCCGACAGACACACTCGGACTGTCATGCACCCACTCACAGACCCAGTCACACACCCATCCACAGACCAGGACACGTGTACACCCACTCAGAGGTCCACTGAGTCATTCATACACCCACTCACAAACACACTGAAAAACTCATGCAGCCACTCACAGATACAATAACACTCCTACACCCCCTGAAAGACCCACTCAGACACTCCCATACCCACTTAAAGACCCAGACCGACACCTGTACACCCACCCAGAGGTCCACTCAGTCACTCATACACCCAATCACAGGCAGGATGACACACTCATGCACCCACTCACACACACAGTGATACTCATACACTCACAGAAAGACCCAGTCAGACACTCAGACACCCACTCACTGACCCGCTCAGACACTCACATACCCACTCACAGCCCCACTCAGACCCTCACGCACCCACTCACACTCTCACACACCTACTCACAGACCCACTGAAACCCTCACACACCTACTCAAAGACACACACAGACACTGATGCACCCACTCTCACACCCAGACACTCTCACAGCCACTATCACACCCAGATACACCCTGTCACCTAGAGAGACAGGCCGGGCCAACTCCTGCTGAACACAACCAAAGGGCTGTGCGCAGCATGGGGTTGGGTGGTTAGCGTGATTGGCTGCAGGGTCTGGCCTTCGCCATGGGGATCAGTGGTTGGATTAACGTATAGTAATGAAAACCACTTTAGGTAAAAATAAACCATAGAAATTCACTGAAAAAAACAAAAGATACAGGGATGTTAAAAAACATAGAAATTCACTTAAAAAACACAAAGGTTACAGGGACTTATAGTTAGACTCACATTTTAAATGTGTCAACCTATAGAAATTCTTCAGTTTTAGTTAGAGTTATCTCAAGTAACTACACCTTGTGCCCTAAGGTAACTATAGCTCGAGCCCTTGCCATGGACTGCAAATTACCTCACAAATTACAGCACGTATGACATCTTGGATGACATCATTGATAATGTGAGTGTAACATCTGCAGTAAAATTATTGATAAGATAACTGTGCATGGCGGCGGTGCAAGTTATAGTTACCTTAGGACCAGCTGCAGCCGCCGCAGATCTCAATGATATATAATTATGCTGCAAGCATTCCACACATGACCTACTTAGGCCCTGATTATAAGTGTAGGTGCTATTTAGCACACTTGTTAAATAACGATACCACGGGGTGCTTATTCATGTGCAATATATAGCCCCTATTAAGAGTTTGTGGGGAATAACGTGGATTTTTGTGTTTAATGCACCAAACATCGCATGATATGGTAAATAATGTACATATTTCCCATGTTAATTTTCAGCAGAATTGACCTGCCAATATTTAACAAAGCTTGAGTTATTTAATGCATTTGATAATTATCGGATACGTTAAAGACCTTCAAATTTATAATTTTCACTCATTTGTAAACAGTGTTGCTGCATGAGTTGCAATTAACTGACCCACTCTTAATCAGGCCCTTAGTCACAAAATTATGCTAGCCACCCCTCCCTCACCAATCTATGTACTGTTATTTCTGCTAGGTAAACATTTTTGATCAGAATCTTACCTTGCTAGATAACAATTAAATTAAGTTTTACGGTAATCATGCTGTTTATTTCTGAATTCACAATCGTGGATCACTTATTTGTGTTCCTCTTGTCTTGATGCAGGGGAACCTGATCTGGAACTGTCCCATCTAGGTGACCCAAAGCTGTGCCTGCAAGGCTCCGAATACTGGTGCCAAAGTGAAGAGACAGCCTCACTATGCATGAAAGACGATTACTGCATGGAGCTCTGGCAGAACGTCCCTTCAGAGGTAAGCCTTCACAAAACAATTCTCACCTTGAAATGCTCTGATGCTATACCTAGCATGAGAGCAGCACTAGGATTTGTCTGAGCGGCTTGTCCTTCCACTCAGATACCACGTGGGAGTCTGTACAGTTTCTCCAACCCGGCTGTACAACACAGCCAGGTTGGAGAAACCTATGTGTACATGTCAGATTGTCTGGCCTAATAAAAACGGCCAAACTGATATGCGCACTTAGTGCACTGACTCCACTCCTCCTTCTCTCCCCTTCCATAGACCAGTCCCACCTCTCCCTGAACCTGCTGCCACAGCTATAAAGGGGCTGTTGTTTTCTGATATTTTACACGGGTATGTGGAATTTGTTAAAGTGACATTTGTGATTTTGTGGTGTGGTGTGATTTAAGATGGTGATTGATTCAAGATTCTGACTTGTAGTCTACTCTATACTGCTTGTGAATGAAATGCAGTATCACTAAGACGAAAGACATATAAAAGAACTCCTGTCACTCTTATTTGTCAAGGGGGCTTATTTCAACATGGCGACCAAAACTTCTATGATCTATGTGGTGAGAAGTACGTAAGAAGTACACAATGCTCACTAAAAAAGCGTTGGTGTTTCTTCTTACTGTAATGTATTCAATGTTGACACAAAGATTAAAATGTGTTATTCTTCTATAAACAATAAAGGAATAGTAAATAAGTAACAAAGCATGCTAGTTTCACATTTCCAACTCACAGCCACAAAACTAGTACTGTTCAATTTTGGCATGCCACCGCAATATAATTTTGAAAGCCACTGTTGTCATACGCTGAACACTGCTATACCCCGGAACAGTATTCAATGGAGCTGCTTTCTGTTCATTTTTTCCATTCAGCAATGTATCTGGCATATGATGCATCAAACCATTCTAGGATGGTGTAGCTGATTAACAGATACATCTGCTAAGGCAATTCATTAGGTCTGGCACTAGCTATGACTTTTAAATTTTACTAAAATCATGTGTATAATATATTTACTCATAGGGTCTTTCCACCAGCCCTCTTCATACATTTGCTTTGTTTGCAAGTGTTCCTCCTGCTCACTGCAGCACATAGCATGGTGCAGCAGGTCAGCCAAGTTAATCTATTGGCTAACTTCAGTGGAAGTGACATCATTCTGCCATTTCCCAAAGAGCACTTCCATTCAAACATAGTAATTCCCTTAATTGCCAGGGAATGCTATGGTAATGTGTTCTTTTTGAGACCAAAACATTTTTTAGCATTTAGACAATTTTCTTTTGTACATTGACGAGGGCCAAGAAGCATCCCCAACAATAAGGTTTTTGTAAAAACCATGACTATAAGAATAGCATTGACAAAGTCAAAAGGCTAATACCCAAAACCAGACAGTGGTTTTGCTAATGGTTGTCTGTGATATGTTTCTTTGAACGTGTAAAACGTTGCACAACTTTAACTGATACAGATGGCCCGAATTCTCTAAAGATAAAATTCTCTAAATAATATGCAGCACGGGCAAAACGTATTTTGTCCAGTATATGGCAGGTAACACTTTTTTTTTTTTTTTTAAGTTTACTTTTTTTTTTTATCTGTTTATTAATCGTAACATTCACACAATAGTACAGTGGCTGTTAATCATTTTGCGATCCATTTGCTTACTTATATAAACTTGCACAGCATTATTACACAATAAGGTGTCAAAAGGGACGGGGAAAAACGAAAAAAGCAAATATAAAACAACATGGAAATACAAAAAAATAAAAAAATAAAGCAACATTCAGCTTGAAAACTGTGTATTAACTAATTGACATTTAAAGATGCAGCTAATCGCTATTAATGTCATTGCTAGTATAGACAATCCCCAACCGAAGGTGGGGGAAGAGAAAAGAAGGGGTACAGCTAATATGTATGAATAAGACGGGTGTCACAACTGAGGTGTGGATTATGTTTTGCGGTGTTTGACGGGATACAGGGCAAGAGTAATATTAAGTGAACTAGGTATGGGTTGCATGAAGACTTGACCGCAGAGAAAGTGTCCTAATGTGTTGCGAAATTGCATTGTGGAGAAGGCCGAGGATGTTGATAGTGAGTATGAGTGAGTTTGAGTGAGATTGGGGCAGCTTAATTAGCGTGTTGACGGTGTCAACCAGGGCTGTGATGGCTATGTATGGTGCCCCGTTCACAGAGGAGAATGATCAATAGAGAGGCCTTGTGTTTTTATCTTGTAGAATTTTTTATGCATTCAAAAAAAGGTCACATGTCAGGTAATGTCTTCTGACAAATTTCTGCTTGTTTTTCTCTAATGTGGAGACTGGTGTTTACTTTTCCCTTCTCCTAGTGCAAAGCAGTGAATTTTGCAACCAAGTGGCAATCCTCATGGAGCCCAGAGAGTGTGAAAGGAGAAGGCAGCAATATGTCAAAAGATTTCAACACACAAAATTGAAATACTTGTCATTAAATTTTGCAAATACTTAGAAATATTTTAGTAGCAAATGAGGCATATTGCTTTTTCTAATTCTGAAGTTTGATAGAAACAAAGATCGTAGTAGGATCACAACAAACCTAGGGCCAGGCGTATGTACCTTTAAGATATCGATTTCCAAATAGTGACTTTTTCCGAATCGCTATTTGGTAATAACTACTCCAAATGTATGAAAGTTTTATTTCATATTTAGTGGTTCATAGTGGGGTTGAACATCGACCTACCTCCTGAATATTAATAACATCAGTCACAATGTGTGACCACTGGGAAACGCTGCCTTTACAGGAATGGTGGTCTGCTGGGGGCAGCAACAACAACAAGAATTTATAAAGAGCGACAGATGTTCCGAAGAGTGTCCTAGTGATGTCTGTGATTTTTTTTAAATAATGCATTTTAAAAAAAAAATGTATCTCATTTTCCCTAAAGAAAATGGGATGTGTTTAAAAACCAGAAAAGTTTAAGTTTCATTTTTCAAGAATAGGCAGTGGTCCCTGGGACCATGGGATCATTGGATGACTGTCTGCTCTTAAAAAAATAGACTATTTTACATTCTCAAAAGGGAAGTGGTCCCTTGGGGTTACCACCTTCTTGGAGTGTTGGTAAAATACTAATGTTTTGCGACTGGATTTTGGTTGCAAAACATTCATACATACCACTGCAAATGGTATTTAGGAGGGACACCCTAAAACAGCTCTTTTAAATACTGATTCACAATCCCAAATTGTGAATTGTTAATCCCAATTTGCTTTATGTACATTTTCAAAAAAGCATTTTACGGTGGCAGTCACCTGATTTTTCAAATCGGGCTGTTTGCAACCTCATAAATGCTTTCATGTATCTGGACCCAAGGCACTTTACCCGTGAGATAAATATACACAGGCACCAAGGCCCATATTTATGGAAAGTTAGCACCGCCTTAGCATCATTTTTTTTATGTTAAAGCAGCTCTTAACTCCAGATTTATATTTTGACCTGGCTAGCGTCCACATATCTGAGTTAGCATAATTTTTAGGAAGCGCAAACCCACCTTGGGCCGAATAGCGACAATAATATGCAAGGTAGGCGTTCCCTTCCTAAAAATGATGCTAGCGCTCCAGCGCCATATTTACCTCTTGACGCTAAAACAACGCACACTAAGGAAGTGGACTTAAAGAGTAGAGAAAATTTTACTCCAGACCACCTCTTGACGAGATTTCTCAATGCAAGCGGCCGCATATGGTCGCGACCTCTTAAGTTGAGAAACCTTCCTTTCGTGTTGAAATTGCTGCTTGAGCGGCAGAAAAGAAGCAACGCCCTCTTGCGCTGTATGGGGTGCAGTTTGTGCTGATTTTTCAGTGTGGGATAAACACCTGGCGCTAAATATCAGAGCGAACGGCATGATACAACACACTCCTCCGTTTGAGGAACTCCACATAGTGCGGAAAAGTTTTTGGGTCACAACTCTGCCCAGGCCTATTTAAAATCCTAGCCTGGACAGTGCACACCTGTTGACAGGTCACTGAAGCAGTAGTATTTGGTGCATACAATTCCATTGAGCTCTGCCTGATCACTTGTGGACAAGCAAGCATGGCGCAGTGACAGAGTTGAAGGCTTGGCACTCAAGATGCCTAGCAGTGCAATGTTCACAGTGCCTTTCCCAAGAATGTAGTCGTTGCAGTTTTTTCACAAATAGCCTGAATACTTTCTGTGAGCCATTAGATTCCACAATTGGGAGGGGCCTGGTGCATCATGCATCAACACTGTACTAGAACACACATTCAAATGTCACCATTATATATATAAACCACAAGCATCCTCAGCCCTGAAAGGGAAAATGTTATGGAATGCTCTGGTTTTATGGGCTGCTCAAATATGATTTGTCTAACATTCAAACTATCCAATCATATCTACTCCCTCACATTTGTAGTATAAATGGTCCCAGAAGAGCAACAGAAAAGTGACTGGCGGCTGAAAGTTGCTCCACAATGGAAGCATGTATAGAACAAGAGCGTTCGGGCCACCAAGTTACCTTCAGTGCAGCTGGAATTATGGAAACTCATCTTCTGAAGTGATACAACCTTTGTATTTCATGTTGCAGGAGTTGCTGGCACAGTAAAATACAGATTGCAGAACAAAAAAGTGTTAGTCAACAAAAGGACATACATTTTGAAGTCAGCCAACAACCAAAGTAACATGTAAAACTCCCAGAGAGAATACTCTCTATGGTGATAAGATGTATTGTACCTTCATAACCAGCAAGACACGTGGGATTGTATTTGTCTCTGTGCACATGGTCACCTTAAATCTTTCTGTCTAACAACAGAAGTGGTTGGGGCCAAAAATATAATTAGGGATGCCGGCGTCCATTGTTCACCTATGATCTCACCCGGAGAGGGATCTAAAGTCAAAGGATGCTGGTGCACCATATCCTGTAAGAAAAGGTGGAGACCACAAAGTCACGTTCCTAGCAAGACAAGGACAGCTATGGAATGCATCACTTTGTCTACATCCATGCAAGATGCAGACACATGCATACGTGCTCACAGCTCCAACAGCTCCACTCTCACTTATGACTCATAAAACAAGTCGTACATCTGAACCCCTAAATGCACTTCTTCTCATGGGTACAGATGTATAACTTTTGGGAATATACACAATTTCCTAGATGTACTTCTGGAAAGCTGTGCCAGTTAAAGCTTTACTAGTGTATTACTTAAACAGTAATTAGGCATTTTCAGGTTGCGTATTCCCACAGATAAACAGCATCTATGTACAGTTGTACTTTGTTTTCTAGTTATGTTTTGTGGAGAAAGCCCTTCCCTCCATCTTCGTGAAGTTTGCAATGACATAAAAGGGTGTTCTGCCCCCTTCATACCCTTAAATGGGACTTAAGTAATCGCTGACCATTTCCAAGGTGAGAAAGTCTCGAGAAGTCTTTGGGCATTCACAAAGTTGAACCATGTCTTGTAACGACCACTTTCCACCCCTTAAAGGAGAGTTATTGCAGTGGACCTGAAATTATAGTGTAATTGTAACTGCATTTATCTAGTGCTTACTACTCCTAACAAGGTGTTGAAGCACTTTACGCGGGGCAGCATTCTGCTCCAGAACCTAAGGTTAGTGGTTAGTCTAGGTTTATTGGTTATTGTTAGTTATAGAAGACTATATGGATTAATACCTCTTTTGTGTTAAGTAACAGATAAATCTAGCCATTTTCAGTTACGTATGTCTTTGACCAAAAATGACTTTTTATGGTTTACATTTGATCTGAGAGAAACCCTTCAGAGAGGCATGTGCTCACCGCCACTCCCTACACATAAAAGGGATCATAGAGAAGGACTTTGAGTGCTGAAGATATCTTAGGGTGGTTTGGATTACACCATTCCTGTGAGAAAAAACTATTATGTGCCTGGATCATTCGTTACAACCAGGTCAGGCTGTAAGGAGAAGGCCCTAGTACCAAGGACCCTGCTACAAGTTCAATCAGGCTGGGCAAGGTTGGGGACTGTGTGTCTGTGTGTGTGTGTAAGACAAAGCCAGTGTATCAAGTACAAATTGTTTTTTTTTAATGCATCACAGGGTCATTAGGAGTTCTTCAAAGCCTACTATACTGCTTATTTGCCCTTCACCCTAGCTCCTCATTTCTAGCTCACCCCTGACTTTTCTATTAGAGGTATTTACTAATGTTTTGCATGTGGAGCAAGTGACAGGAGCAATGGAATATGATGTAAACCATTAGGTCAACTTACAATTAAAAATATCTACTGCACAGTGCCAATTTGTGCAGCACAGAGCAAGTCCCTAGGAAACCCTTATTAAATTGAGGTCCATGTCTCAATGATTTGTACTTTTCTTTCCATCACCTCCACAGCACAAGGCCTCTTCACATGGTGCTCCTGAAGATGCTACCAAGGAGGAGGAGAAAAAAAAGAAGAAGAAGGACAAGAAGGGGAAGAAGGACAAAAAAGGAAAAAAGGGCAAGAAAAACAAGAAGAGAAAAGACAACAGTGACCTGAAATGTTCAGGCTGCACCAAGATTTTGACAAACTTACAGAATTACGTTGGGGAAAATCTTGATGACGTGAGTGACTTAACCTTGATGTCAGACAGGTCTGGGCTCTAGGACTGCACAAAAACATACCTTTCTACTTCCACCACTATCTCCTTGGTGTTTGGAAGCCTCTCGCCAGGTACAGCAATCTGCTTCTACTACCCTTTTCTCTTTAGCGAGAGACCAGGGGCACCCCATTTCTTCTCCATTCTTCTCAAGGCAGAGTAACTACACAGAACTGTGGGTGGGTGAGGTGGAGGGCAAGCAGAATTAAAGGGGAAAGTTGTTCCACAACTCAAAGATGGTCTACAAACAGTTGCAGTTTGGATTACGGAATTTCATAGTTAAATGGATAAATAGCTGATCCCTAGAAATTGATTGCTAGAACAGAAGAGAAATCCTTTATTCTTTACAGACTAATTCCTCGAATCACTAGAAATCACATATTACCTTTAGCCATCAAACACATTAATTCAGAAAATTAAATACGCTGTCATAGCACAAACTAAATTTATGATGGGCTACCTCACTTACACACAGAAAGATACCTATTACCTATGCATATGCTTTTTCCCTTCTCTGTTGAAAACAGCGCAGCGCTTACAAAATGTCCAAAGTAATGCAGCCTAATATATGTACCAAACTTTGCAAAGTTATAAGCAGGGTCTAAAAACGTTATTTTTAATGTCACAACGAGAAATTCCACAGTGAGATTTCACTAGAAACAGCTGAATGACAACCCCCCAAAACTGAAAGCACTAACAGCTTATCCTCATTCAGTGTGTTCTCCAATTCTGGTGATTTTTAGTTGAGCCGTAGTTGAGAAGACCTAAAACTACAGCTGTCTAATATACATGCATGAATTGTAAATCTATAATCGATAGCCAATGGTGGTGGGAATCAGTGACGAAATGTTATGTGTGGTATTGACAGTTTCTGATCACTATATGTTTCCCTTTTTCACTCTTCACCTTATAGAAAGTCTTTTACACTCTCCAGATTCCTTTTCATTTTTTTGCTTAACACATCCTATATTTTTATAGGATACCATCAATAGAGCTGTTGATTCCATGTGCGATGAGGTGTATGAGAGTATCCTTGAAATCTGCACAACCATGAAGGAGAACAATAGAGATGATGTTATGGAAGCTGTGAAGAATGGGGATATCCCTAAAGATGTCTGCACACAGATTCAGATGTGTGAAGGCCAAGAGTTGGAGGACATTGTAGGTACGGCCATGAGGTGGGACGCATCCAGCATTTCAAAGTTGCTATGTCAAATCTAGACCTCAAAGAGATAAGTCAGAGCCCGTGGGCTCTGATCTTCTCACATCATTGTGCACTTCACCTATGGAGCATGGCCTCCTGAGATTAGCCGTTTACTACAGAGAGAGTATGCTCTC
Source organism: Pleurodeles waltl (assembly GCF_031143425.1). Taxonomy (NCBI): domain Eukaryota; kingdom Metazoa; phylum Chordata; class Amphibia; order Caudata; family Salamandridae; genus Pleurodeles; species Pleurodeles waltl. The sequence continues at coordinate 710,061,722 of NC_090450.1, read as the reverse complement.
ATGGGCCTTTTGATACCATGTTGGCATTTGCTTCCTGTCCGTGGGAATGGGTGCTGTTATGGGTCTCTCACTGTAAGCCTATACTATAATGTTTGTTCTAAAGAGTAGGGTTCTTTTAGATCTAGGATTGTTGATCTGGCCTCTGCTCACTTCACTTTGTGAAGAGGCTCACACGAATCAAGGACAGCTAGTCCTAGGCTGCTTCCTCTGTGTTTTAGGTTGCAGGTACTTGCATCAACATCACTGATGTCTCCATCATCTCTGTTTCCTTCTGTTGGAGGTTGAATGGTGCTATTATATGTCGAACTGGGGTTTCCCGGATGATGTCTGATCTCTGGGTGAGAGTGCTTCAATAAGGATCTTTGATTGGTACCCTGACCTTAGGTTCCTTCTTCCAGTAGATGATGACCTGATAAGGATATAGGACTACCACCTTGGTCTGCAATCTCTGCCCCTAGAGGAAAGTTCTCCTCTTGGGCCTCCAGTTGGATACTATCGGTGCTGGAGCCCAATGCCTACTCTGAGAAGAAGATGCTCTCATGATGTCAAGATCTAGTTGCCTATTGTGAAGATGGTCCTTGTTTTTTTAAGACACGTTATCTAATTAACATTTGCTGTCCTGGGTATTTTCTGGTGTTAAATGACTCCTTGGCAAGTTAGAACCTATGAATGACTACAAAACTAGTTGCCTGGACTTCTATATTCTTCTGAAAAAGGAGTCTCTGGCTGGCAAGGCTTTGTTTCTAGGTGGTTCAAAACACCAAACAAAATTCCAAAATCACTCTGCACTCCACCCACAATTCCCTAAAGCCACTTCTCATTTTCACCTGATGCACCCCATCCTTAACCATTGATGATTTCCTATATTTTCCTGCCAAGAACCATGCTGGGCACATGCCTTTGTAAGTGGAGAATAACACTCACCACTGTTAATTCTGAATTGTACAGATCTGCACTTAACAACAATGCTGCCCTTGATGAGGGCAAGGTGCTGCCAAGACATAATTATCTCTCTTTATAGCCTCACAATACATTTGACCCACAAAGTCAATACACTCTTTGCCCTCACACACCCTCCCAGACGGATCCTCTTCCACAGACCACCATCACCTCATCCAGCATTTTAATTTTTTTGCTAATAATATTAATAATATCACCAATATCAGAAAGATTTTGTTCGCACTATTAATCGCTGCCATTTTACCAGGCCCCCGTGCACCTTGAACTCCACCACCACCACACTCTCTAACAGGATCTTTCTTATCCTTAAAACCAAGAACCTTTCTTTGCCCTCTCAAAAGTTTCCTTTTCTCAAATTATCAAATCTTTGGCTCTTTCCTCAAGTGTCTTCAGTACTCTCTAAAAAGCTAAACTATTCAGTTTCTCTCTCCTCACTAGTGTTTACTCACAATATTTAAAGAAGCCTTTCTGCTTAAAATACTCCTACCTATTGCTCAAATAAAAAAATAACACTCAATGGGAAAATGTGGAGATTTGTGACTATCGCCCAAATTAAAAGTTTTCCTGAAAGATTCTGGTGAATATTTTGTTTTAAGATTAAGGAGCCATATAAGAGAAGATTCCATCTGAACTAAGGTTCAAGTACTCAACATAGCTACACTATTTGTATATTGAAGTGTTATTGTTACTGGGACCACCACTCTGAGTGAAAATGAACACAGTGGTACCAGAAAGAACTGTTATTGTCGATATTACATGTTTCTTTTATTAGGGTCCACATAACTGCTAATTTCCCCCTTGAGATGGTTCCCTTCAGTTAGCACTGGCTCTCTTAGCCAACAAAACTTAGGATTCTGGGTGATTGGTCTATCTATCTATCTCTCTATCTATCTATCTATCTATCTATCTATCTATCTATCTATCTATCTATCTATTGCTAGGTAATTATCTATAGAATAACATGCATAAACACACATACACTTCCATCTATATACGTGGATAGAAACATAGATGGATGGATGGATGGATGGATAGATAGATAGATAGGATAGATAGATAGATAGATAGATAGATAGATAGATAGATAGATAGATAGATAGATAGATAGACAGATAGATAGATAGATAGATAGATAGATAGATAGATAGATAGATAGATAGATAGATAGATAGATAGATAGATAATGTTGCGCTTCATGGGACCAACTGCAATGTGGGGGCTCGCCTTGTGGGCGTTTTTTTTGTTTACAGTATTTTCACTTGGAATGGTCCTTGTGTCTCCTGTCGCAGTTACCCCTGTTCCTGCTCCAAGTGTTAGTCCAACCTGCATCTTTTGTCAAGCATTCATCAGCTTTGTGAAACCTCTGCTTACTGACAACATGCAAAAGAAAGACACTGAGCAAGTGCTGGAAAATGTCTGCATTGGACACTTTGGCAATTCGACTATGGTAAGTTTTGCTGCAAATGTGTTCCCTCTCAGTATTTCAAGGGAAAATGTGCTTGTTGGTGGGAAGTGATGGGTTGATGACTCAATGTGGAAATAATTCCTCATACATACAGAATGCCAGCCGTGGTGTCCATGTGCCCCTTGCCTTTTTTACTTAATATTTCAGCTCTTGCGGCCAGTACTAAAAGATTCAATGGGACTCCTATAAACCTCAGGCCAGGTAGCATACATCAAGGTTAGATTTTCCCATTGAGAATGGTGTAATTTAACTAGCCATCTAAAAGCTTTTCACAGAAGAAATGTGTGGTATGATAGGCTTCATTCAAAACATATTCCTTCTGAATAAGTTGGAGAACCAAGCTATGTACATTAAATCTGATATATTTACTTCCAAAACGTTTCATGAATACAAGTGATATGTTCTACATAGATATAAATATATAAATGTACATAATACACATTTATAAAACTGAAAAACACCTACAGGTATGAATCTGAACATCTGTAATTGAATAAAGAAGTCTGAATATAGCCGTAAGTCAGAATATATGCAGGAAGAAATAGGGAGAAAATATGAATGCTTTATTACACATTTATCTATAAATGCTCTGTTGGTGTTTCTTACCACTCTGTGCAACACTGTTGTGACATCATAAACAGTGTCCTACCATTTAATCCGCTAGTCATACTATAACTTCTAAATCTGTGCATAATGTCAATGAGTTTTGGCTCTTGTATTAGCATAAGCAAAGTCATCATCAAAACGATGAGGAACATTAACTCATTTGTATACAGATCATAAAGGAGTCTGGCGAAAATGCCCAAGTCAGGTGTTTTGGTAAACTAGGCAAGTATGTCCACAGTCAATGTCCAGTGTACTCTTTGAATAGCTCCAACTTTTTGTGCCAAGAAGAACCTGGGAGTACGGAATAAAACCCATGAACAAAGATAATGATTTTTGGGACTTGTAATGTACCGGGAACTTGGACAGAATAAGGCACCCTGAGACCAGGGAGTGTTGTTTGATTAAGGGGCTCTGGGGTGCACTCAGAAGAAGGGCCCAAAGATGGGCAGAATGGACTAGGTTAAGCAGTTTCTAAGAATGGAGAGACTAGTTTGAATACAGAGATCTGAGCCTGGGGTGTATGTTCATGTTCTGGGGCATTGAGAAGGGTGTATGGGTGTCAGAAAAAGGGTTTATGATACTGATTGTGTGGTCAAGGTGAGGGGCTCTGAGATGGGTGTGTGGGCCAGAATATGTGACTCAGAGACTGGGATGTATGGTCAGGCTGAGGGGCTCAGACTCCGTGAATATCACTGTGAGAATTCCAGGGCATGAAACGTGTGAAGTGTGGTCCAATTGAGATTCACTGATTTTGTAGTGTGCAGTTAGACTTGTTCATTTAATCTCTCCATATTTTGCTCTGCATGTTATGTTCCTCTTGTGTTTCTTATGTATATAGGTTTCTTCATTCGACTCTCTACTAAAGTTTAATTCGGCCACTTTATATTTCCCCCACAGTGCAACAACTTCCTATCAACCTATGGCACAATGTTGAAGCATGCCCTACTAAAGCCCTGGGACAAAGTCTCCACCTGTCAGGTAAGTGCTAGTGTCCAGAAAGAGACCATCAGGGTACTGTGGTATGCTTGAGACCTCCAGAAGTGCAGAGATAAACAGTATGAGGGAATGGTCGGTGAGCTTCTCTTAACTGATTAAGCCTGCCTCAGAACCATGGGCTGTTATGGAGGCTCCCATGGTGGTGTCACTTCCCAAGCAATGCACTATTAAGCTGCTTTTAAGGATCTTTCCATCATTCGAGTCCTGTTACATTTCCCAGGCTGCTTGGATCAAGACATCAAACTTTAGTGACTTTGGGGACCACTGGGCTGGAATGAACTGCACCTGGAGCTTGAGATTAAAGGTTGTTCATGGCAAAACATTAGCCCCCCAAAATCCAACAATTAACTGACCAGAGGCTGCAGCCTATGAAATAGATCTACCAGCAGAAACTACTCTGCTCACCCCTTCTTATGGACAGAGGACCGTACCTTGGCTAATGTGGGACTGAGAACTGATGTATTTCAGATATTGTGATAGCTTAAATGTTCACTTTTCTGAAGTGACAACAAAGTCATTCTTATATTTCCTAACAGCTTTTCATCAGTACCTAAAATTGGGACAACCTAGTCCTCACTAAGAGAGTAAGGGTGCTCTCATTGTAATGTGTGCCTACAACCTATCGCACTTACATAGGTGTTATGTATTGCCTAATTTAAGTAACCCTCCTAGATTCAGACAAGGAGCCCTTGGGATATCGACGATGCTACAGCTCCTATACCTGGGTTTATGGATGACGGGTAGGTCAGTAGACCACAGCCTCTGCATACACATTTATAGGAGCTGTACTCTCTAAGTGAGGACTAGGTTGTCACAATTGTATGTCCTGATGCAGCGCCGTTAGATCCTTGGTGACTATTTAGGGAGTGAAACATGTGGACCACATCATTGTAGTGTAGGTAATCCTACATACAGTTTGATGTGTTTATATTGCATCCCTGTAGTTTACCAAATCATCACTTTTGTCAATTCCCACCCTTTGTCTTTAACCTTGACATAGGTTCCATCAGCTTAGAGTAAAGTTACAGCACTGGTATCTATAGTCAATTTTAACTATACTCACACTCCTTCCAGTCTCTCACCAGTCATTGACAAGGGAACACTCAACAGCCATGCCACTTTTATCGGCAACTTTCAACAAAAGATCTCCAGCAAAGAGTCCTCTCGCGGGTCCCGTCAGGCACTATAGTGCCGCACCCGATGAGGAGCAAACCCAGGATGAAGCATGTCATCTAATGGTGGGTGAGAGCCCTTGCTCCTAACAAGCAACTGCTTTGGTGACCCCTGCCCCTCTTCTGAATTGGTATTGAGGAGTTGTCACTTTGGAACAGTGTACTCGTTGTTTATTATTTGTAAAGAGGTTATTGTCATTGATGGATTGCAGCCATGGGTGTTCTTTCCCTACAGCACCACAAAATATGAATCTACTAGTTCTCCATTTCATACTTCAAAAGCTGTGGATAAAATATGAATGACGTGGAAGCACCCTTTCTTCTGACCCCTCCAAAGACTCTTTTGTCCTCACTGACTGCTAGTGAGGGAGTGCACTTGCCAGAATAATGACCTGAATTTTGCTTTTACAGGAGGTTGGTGCATGTGAGGCAAGAATCCCGAAGCCACAGTTTGGTGTGAAATGTGAGTAACACATGCCTTAACCTGGTACATACAGCCTTCAATGCATTGCTTATCCAGAGGTGGCAAACAGTCGTCCTACTGGGGCACCACAATATATGAATGATGAAGTAAATTGTAGGATTCTTTATTGTATCTGAATTTATATACGCTTAATACTCCAGAAGAGGCATTGAAGCACTTAATACCAGGTGGGCAGCACACTGCTCCAGAACTCAAGGTTTAGTGGTTAGTCCAGTGCACTCAAGCAAACCATTCCATGCATTCACTCCAGCTCTTTTGGGGTGCATTATAGAGATAGGAGTTATGTGTGATCATTATTGGAGAAAGGTGGTTAGGTTAAGTTCATGTAGTTGTTTGGTTGGGTTAATAGATCACCAAGAGGAGATTAGGCAGTATTAGGTTGCATGGACTGCATGTAGTTCTACTTCACCTCAACTGAACTAAAGTTCTTGATTACAGTGAGGTAGACATGGGAAACTTGATGTGGAAAAAGGGGTGCCTGATTACATGTTATGTTATATTATCGGCCTTGATGTAGCAATTGTAGACCCTGATCCTTACTGATGGCCATCTATTTCTCCTGCTTCAGTTGGTGCTGCCTCACTACGTAAAGGCCTGGAAAATATGCGTTCCACTCAGCTGGCAATTGTCAATGACTGAGGGCAACTGGTCCTTCTATGAGCTTCATGAACAGCTACTCTCAAGCTTCGCAAGTGGAAACACACCTTATCACCTGCAGTGCTGCTGATGCTTTCACAATGGAGAGAAATAAAGTTTCTTCTTGAGCACTTGTACTGTGGTCCCTGTTATTTGATGCAGTCTGTGGGAGGAGGGTACAGTGGAATACATCATGCACATCAGTTAATGGAACTAAGAAGTACTAGTTGGACAGCTCCTTAAATGATACAGTAGCCCATGCCTCCTTTAACACTTTTCAAATTTTTATATTAACCACAGATTTCCAACATTGGTAAAAACATTAACCAACATGATTGTCATTTACACAGAAATCACCCCATACTCCAAAAATTTAAACAGAAATAGTCATAGATCAGTGATGACTAAATTAGACAATTTTTCATGAACATTTAGATCTTAACACAAATATCTCTTGAAATTAATAGAGGTGCCCACATCCTCCTGAATTGCAAATAAGTTAGACACATTTTACGGAAATATGTATACATGGCCACGTCTTTGCATTTGACAATCGTTACCAACATGTTATTGATATTTATAAAAAGCACTAAATATCTTCTTTTATCCTACCACTTACAGATCAGATACTTGACATAGTTCTGAAGTGCAAACATATTACAACCACGTCCCTTGAAATTCATGGAATTTACCCTCTCGTTTAAATAAAGATGACACCATTTATCCCTAAAATGTCAGTAGGACAATTCACCCCAAAGCAAATCGTATTGAAAACAGCTCAAAATTAAGATCTCAGCAAGTTGTGAATTGCCCCATTTTTTCACACAGTTGTACAAAAATGCATGATTTGGGAATTCAAAACAAAATAATTTATGACAATAATCAAAGTTACTCATAAAAATATCACTATTTTGTAACAATGTAAATATGTTCTTAAAAACTAAACACCCAAATTTCTACATTTGGTAGGTTACATACTTTAAGCCAGTGCATACACTCAACTCTTTCTCAGTTAAGCGAATCGGCACATTTTTCTAATATCCAAATGAATTTGCAAATTACAAAACATTTTAAGAACCCTTCACTGTTATGTACTTGCAATATGTAGGAAGTATGTGCCCCACAGCTAATAAACATTTATTTAGAAATGTCCTAGTAACTACATGAAACATATTCAGGGGGCCCACTGCCTTCCTAAAATGTATAGAACTGGCCACCTATCTTTCTAAAATCTATACAAATTGCCCGACAATGTCTATAAATGTCTTCCTAAGTCTGAGAAGATCATCTATAGCCTTTTATCACTCTGGAATTTATAGAAATTACCACATTCGTCCTTGCAGGTTATATAAATAATCTAATCTTCCTGAAAGGTATATACAAATCACTCCAACCAAAATAGGGAAAACCAACCTTTCACTGAAATGCAGATAAATCATTCAATCTATGCTTGAAATCCATAGAAAGTAATCTGTTCCTGAACGTTATAGATCAACTTCATGAAACATATACAAGATTATTTCACATTGTGCTGAAAAATTAGAAAACTAGACTAAATAGTACCTATTGCCTCTAATCATCAGAGTGTAATGCAGTGACAGTTTTTTAAATTTGACTGATATAAATTGATAGCAACATGGAAGAGTACATTTACTTTTGAGAACGGGAAGATCTCTTCTTCAGATGTAATGGTGCTTTACTGACAATACGAATTGATTGAAATCGAAGGAATTTTATGTGTTTAAAATATGTGTTTTGTATATTTGAAGCCTTGAAGCAAAAGAGGTAATCAGAGTTCAGCCCGATTGTGCCTACTAAATTGAGTATGTATGTTAGATTTACACACAAGAGCATTGCAAATAATATATAGGTGTTCGTAGTTAGAAACCTATAGCAATACTAAGTTCATATTGCCAAATTTTGATTGATTAACCCTATGCCATGATTTAGCCAATCATGTCAGGCCCAAGCTATTTTTCAAACCCTTCAAAATTCGGCAGCAACATTGCTGTCTGGAACTTCTTTCTTCAAGCCATATTTCCTTGGTCTGAGAGATCATCACTGAAGGAATGTGTAAAAATCACAGCAACACATGGCAGGGAAAAACCTTTGTGGGGCAAATGACTGGATTGGTTCTAAACACCCTCTGTTCCCCAACAAACGTATTTCTGGGCAATTTCAAATCGCTCCATTCCAAAATCCAAATAATCTCTCATTGAATCGCATCATCTCAAGCAGGTAATATCATAATGCAGTACAAATTCCCTCCAATTGGAGCTCTTTGCCTCTAAAAAGAAGAGGACCCAAGCTATGTAACTCTATATGAAACATTGCCATGGGCAGTGCAGGGGACCCTCTCCCCAGCACCCTCAAAATGTACTAGGGAGGCCCCCTGTGCGACGGCATTGCACTTGGCTCCATGTGGAGCTGAGTACAATGCTACTGCACATTTTTCACTGTGCCGGTCAGCCAAGTGGACAATCTGTAATTGGGAAGTTGGGGAGACTGCCAATCTTGCAATCAGGCACTTAGCGCCTCATTATGACCTTGGTAGAGGGGATTACTCCGTTCCAAAGGTGACTGGAATCTTGCTTGCGGTATTACAAATTCCATTACATCCTATGAAACTTGTAAAACGGCAGATGGGATATCTGTCACTTTTGGGACAGAGCAATCCCCTCTGTCAAGGTTGTAATCTGGCCCTTTATGTCTTTATGGCAGTCACTTTCTGCCTTTTTTTATCCTATCGTAATTAGTGTCTTCTGGAATAAAACGTTGAGATCCCATTATATGTATAAGACGATGTTTTATGTGAATAAGAATATTATAATTTATTCTAGTACATATTGCTAAACTTAAAATCCCAACCTGATCTTCGCAGAGTTAAAAAACAATTCTTACAGATCATGGCAACCTCTCCATCCTACATTTTAATATCTCAAATACTCATTTGCATGAGGGCACCGCTCCAGGCAAATGAGGGAATCACTTTGTGCTTGCTGCACCTGCCTAAAGGTGCTTTGTGCCGTAGACAGTGTGCCCACTGCATAATATTTACTGTTCTTGCTCCAGTCCAAAAAAATAGTGGAAAAACTGAATGAATTGAATGGGGTCGATTTAATATTAGAACATTCGAATGTTGGCATGTCCATTGAAGACAATGGAGTGCTGCAGGCTTTTACAGGCCGGTAAAAGCCCGCAGCGTCAACATTCCAATGTTCCTTTGTTCACAGCAACAGCTGTGAACAAAGCCTCACGGAGCCCGAGGGGATTTTAATCCCCTCGGGCTCCGTAAGCAATTTGTTTTTTTAATGGAACATTCTGCCCTGAGTGGCAGAATGTTCTAATAGCCTTAGAACCCGCTGTAGCGGGCTCTACTGGCTATTAAAGGCCCTTTCCCTTGTTAAATGCCCTCGCCTTGGGCATTTAACGCGGGAGCGGGCCTTTAATAGCCGGTAGAGCCCGCTACGGCGGGTTCTAAGGCTATATTCTAACTCTAGAGGTGGTACAGTGAAGATCCAAGTGGCTGTTGTTTTCATGGGAGGTGTTGATTTCTCCAAGGTAATGCATGAACTTTAAGCACAGTTGGAAACAGAGAGAAACAATACATGCTCACTGTTTCCATCTTTTTCTGTTTAAAGTTCATGCTTTAACTACAAAATTACGAGTTATATATTTGAACTTTAGACACTTCACATGAAAAACAAATTGGGCCTTACAACCATTAGGGAAAAATAGATACTTTGAAAGAAGTGGGGGTGTTGTTATTTCAATATTACTGCAAGTAGATATATTTTTGTGAAATTAAACATGTATTATATATATGTGCTTCAATATCATATCAGTAATCATATAATGTTTAAAATATTTGTAACGTTTGTTTTCAGATAAATACATCAAAATTATAGGTATTAATTATATATATGGCCTTCAAAATTCATATTTGGGCAATTATTGTAAGTTTAAATTTTTAAATGAAATTAGACTTTTCACTAACAATAGCTATTAGTTTAAACACATAAACCCACAGTTGTTCTTTAAAACATACATATTTAATGCAATAAATTAACCATAATCCCCAAAGTGAATGAAAACCAATGTTCCTAAAAAAAAATACACAGATACCCTAATGAAAAAAAGAAAAAGTTTTTTCAATTCAACACATTTTAACGAATATGACCAATGTTTAAATAATTTAACATTTGATTAAATAACATGTAATTAAAATGTAATATTTTCAATTTGATGCACATATTCTTAAAATAAAACACTATGAAATAAAAACCCCACAATGTTTAAAAATAAAATTAGCCCAATGTTTTACTAAAAAAAACATGATTTATTTAATAAAATACAAAATATAACACTTTTTAAATTAAGCACTACCAAACAAATCCTCAAAATAAAAAAATTAACTTAAATAAAAATATTTTTACAAATAGTAATTAAAACTTAATTAAAAGAAACAGGAAAAATATTTATTAATATATACTAGTATGCTATATTTTAAACATTTACATTATTTACAGAGATAAAAAGCATGTTCTCACCCCGATATTCTGTTCCACAACTGCATTTTAGCCAATGATATTATGGCCAAAAGATATTTTGGATGGGATATTCAGGTAGGACATTGTTATAATCTAAACATAAGAGTATAAGTGATTTCACTGCTCTTTATAGGTCTTCTGACTGCAGGAAAGGCAAACAGTTAGGATTCATTTAAGTTGAACAATGCAGATTTTTCACAGTTTTAAAAGGTAGAAAATCAAGATTTTATTAAAGACACAGAGGCAATTATTTTGCATACTCCCTTTATTGCCCTCATACACAGCAGCAACACATGAACTCAGAAACAGAATTAGAACATTAAACATTCTGGAACTTCTTAGAAAATGCTCATAACCCTAGAACCCACAGGAATCTTTCTTCTTTTTGCTTGAAATAACTCAAAGTCCAATCCAACTCTTAAATAAAAAATAGTCTTCTTTTGTTGTTTATCTATAATCATCCTCCATAATACCAACAATCCACTCTCGTTTGATGCCTTCTTAACTTTGTCCTGGAAAACAAAATTCAGACACATCAATATGGTTCGGTAGATCATGCGTGGGATAATATCAGCCTCCATGTCTTTAATAAAATCCTGAGTTTCTTTTCTTTAAAACAGTGGAAAATCTGTATTTTATGTCAAGGCACAGAAGCCAATATTATGCATGTTCAAATCACATCCATAATATTCTCGACAGCATCTCCACAGGCTTAAAGTAAAATCTGTTAAACATTGCATGCTTCCATTATAACTCTAAGACTACTGCCTGCCATGTAAGCCTTACTTGCCATTGCCCCTCTAGTAGAATGTGCTCCAAACTGACTCAAAGTGATGGCGCAGACACTGCACAATTTGGATGCTTAAAAACAATCAACACTGAGTACTTCCATTAGCTCTCAACCTCAAAGTTCTTCTCTCATACACCTTTAAACACCTTACCACACATAAAATATCATGACCTTCCATTCTAGGATACAAAATCATCCTTGACATTGCCTTTGTGTGCTTTCTTACCTCAAATCACACCCTCTGGTGGAAAACTTCTTGAAGACACTTCCAAAAGCCTTATGTCTTGGCACCTTCCTCAGCAAAACTAAACAAAGCAAAACATCCATCTTCTAAGATAACAGTTTTGAAGAAAGGAGCTCATTACTCCCCAGCTTCCAATCTCCTTCAATACCAGTGTCACATCCCATAGCAAAGAATACTTGGCTTTTGGTGGAACCTCCATTCAAACACTCTTAATTATCCTTCTCACCATTATATGTTGTCCTACTGGTACCCCATCTACCAAAATATGATCTGCTGAAATTGCTGAGCTACTTAATTTTACTGAACTATAGGAAAAACCTTCCTTAAAGACCTCCGTCAAGTAGTTGGCTACCTCCAATACAGGTGCTGATACGGAATCCAAACCCCTTGCAGTACAACAACCACTCCATCTCCTCCATGCTGTCCTGTATACCATTGTGTATGCCTTTGTTGTACCTGGTGCCTAAGACTGTTTGATAAGCTCTGAAGCGCCCTCTGATAATCCAGACACCTGCCAAACTATCCATAAATCATCCATTCCACAAGCACCAGCTGTACTGGCTCTACCAATTCATGGTATCTTCCCTTAACATCCACCAGCAATTGCGGAAAGCATGTTTACAACACCAGATCGTCTATCAATAGACTCATCATGTCTGGAAACTACACCTGTGACTGCCCAAATGGAGTTATCAACAACAACGCTGCCATTTCTCCCTTGACCTTCATAAATACCCTCTAAATCAGTGTGAAAGGAGGAAACACATAAAGCTTTCCATCCCCCCATTTCAGAATAAATGGATCTACTGCACTTGCCTTTGGATCCAACTGTAAAATCTCAGAAGTTGTGCATTCAACCCGTCTCCAAACAAATCCACTTCCAATGGACCCCATTTTCTGCTCAATCTCAAAAATATTTCCCTGTCCAACCTCCAGTTGCTTGAATCCCTCAAATTTATTGTGCTCTGATACGCTTCCTCATTGCTCTTCCCCAGAATATACTGTACCTTAACTATGATCTCCTTATCTAAACAATAATTCCAAAACTCCTTTGCCATCTCCGCCAATAGCCTTGACCGAGGTCCCTCCAACTTGTTGACATACCTCACCACTGAGACATTGCCCATTTTCAACAAAACACAGCACCTCACCTGATCCTCACAAAACTCTTCACCGCAAACAATCCTGCCAACAACTCTAGGCAATTGATATGTATTCCACTCTCGTTGACTGACCAACGTCCCCCAGTTGTCACTGAGCCATCCTTGAAGACCTGCATCTGACTCAATCACCACTTCTGGAATCTCTCCAAAAATTGCCCTGCCGTTCCATGACTCTATATTCATCAACCACTGATTCACCTACACTGCTTCCTAACTTAACCTCACCTGTTGTGAATACTTTGCCCCCAAATGTAAATGATATCCTTTCAACCTCTAAAGCGCGCTGTAATGCGGGGTGCTGGAAAAATGCCCTGAATCGACGCCAACAGTAAATCCAAAACCTCGCTAACTGTTGTAAAGAGATCCATTCTGACCACTCCACTCTCTTCAATTCCCTGTGAATCTTTCTCACTTTCTCCATGGGCAATTTCAACATAGCCTCCAAGATCTGTATCTGAAAACCTAAAAAATTAATCTCCTGTATGGGTGTTAAACATGACTTCTCCCTCTTTACCACAAAACCTAAATCCTCCAGAATCCTCCCAACCTACTCCGTCTGCTCCACTGCCAGTCCCCTCGTCTCCACCATAATCAGAACATTATCTAGATAAATTATCAGACATACTCCTCCTAACCTCAACAAAGCCATTACTAGCATATGGCAATAGGCTTGTAGCCCTGGGACCCACTGGTGCATTTCCACTACACCTATGCCTGCATTACCAATGTGAGCCTCCTCACACATATGAAATACCTTTGGAAAATGGGTCTAGTATGTCTAAGAGTCTTTCTTGGCATCCGTTTAGACTCTTATCCAAACCCTTTTTAGGGTTATGGCCTTATTTATTCAGAAACCTCATTGTCTTCAGATCCAACTCTGGTGCATATGCCACCTTAGAGTCCAACATAGGCCTTAGACACTCAGAGCTCAACCAAGTCCATACCTACTTTGGTATTTCCCTCTAGATCCAGTAGGATAAATATTGAGCCACATGCTCAGTCGGCCTCCACTGAGGTGATAGTGGGTGCTGTATCAAATAGGGAGGGGTTAAACATCTCCTCCTTCAATTGATTCACAAATCACTAATCTCTAATTTAATCTTTTTCTGTTTTACTTTATGGTTTTTTTTTTTTGCATTCCTCCTCTGTTTCATCTAGGTCTGATGAACAGGACAATTCCATATCCCCACTACTTGATGTCCTGTGACATGCCACTGCATTATGACTTTTTCCGTTAGCCTTTTAGCTTTCCCCAACTCTGGAGCCTTACGCCCAGAACCTCTCACATTTTTATTGCCATGCACCTCAATGTGCTTTCTCTTTCGTGTTTTTTCGACCAACCACACCAGAGCCACCTGCTGCGGGTTCAATGGCCTTCACTGAGCAATTCCTTTCATCCTCTACCACATTCTGAGTGGCTTCCCTTTTTATTAGCTACCTTTCCACACAATCATCTATTTTTCTATCCAGTCTATCTGCCAAGTCACCAACAAAAATTCTCTACATGACCCCTGACCTGAACGTCAAGTGCCTGCTGCTCAACTGGGTCCATTGCGATATTCCTACTTAAAAAAAAAAAATACTGTCCTCAGCAAACAAATAAAAACTCCTTCTCTCCTGAGATGCCTCAAAACAATTGTTCTACTGTTGTTAGGTAACTGTAATTCCCCATGAGATTGCGATTTTACCAAAATATGGTGCCTCCAAAATCCTGCATTCACAGTTATGTGACCCAGGACACTGGCAGCAGGCATCAAATGATCAGGACAAGAAAATGCCAACTTTCTAAAAGTGGCATTTCCAGAATTGTGACTTAAAATCCAACTTTACCACTAAAGGGGATTATAAATTACAATTCATTTGAGTCTGAACATGAAATCCCTATCTGCTCCCAATCATAGGTTTCGCACTTAATAAAGGAAATAAGGTAATCCAATATCAACTAATGAGAGAGATAAGCCTTACAGTAGGGAAAAACTTGTTTACAAAACTTCAATCAATCAATCAAGTTGTATTTGTATATTGTGACTTGTCACACGGGTGGGTATTCAGGTGCTTACTGCAGGTGTTTGAAAGGCCAGGTTTTCAGTCCTTTTCTGAAGTGGGTCAGCAAGGGTGCGGTGTGTAGGGGGCAGGGGAATCCAGGCTAAGGGGGCGAGGTGGGAGAGGGAGCGTCCTCCAGCATGGCAGCGGCGTATGCACGGTATCTTTTTGAGGGCAATGTGTGCCAAGCAAATGTTCCCGGTCAATTGGTGGAGGTGAAGGCAGTGGTTCGGGTAGGCGGGTCCTTGGTTATGGAGGGCTTTGTAGGCATGGGTCAGGAGCTTGAAGTAGCATATTTTCTGGATTGAGAGTCAATGGAGGTCCTTCAGGGGCTAGATGATGTGGGTTCTCTTGAGCAGGTAGAGGATCAGTCTGGCAGCTGCGTTCTAGATTGGCTAGAGTCTTTGCATGACTTTGGTGGTGGTGCCTACATAGGGTGCATTGCCGTGGTCCAGTCGGCTGGGGATGAAGGCCTGCATCACTGTCTTCTTTGTGCTGATGGGGAGCCACTTAAAGATCTTACAGAGAATGCAGAGCGTATGGAAGCAGGCTGAGGAAACTGCGTTGAACTGGCCTTTCATGGAGAGTTCGCTGTCGAACATGATGCAGAGGTTGTGTGAGTGATCTTTCAGTATAGGAGTCGGTCCAAGCTCTGCTGGCCACCATGTATGATTCCAGAGGGTTGAGTGTCTGACGAAGATCAGAACCTCAGTTTTATCCATGTTGAGCTTCAGGCAGCTGTCCTTCATCCAAGCAGATACGTTCTTTACACAGTTGTGGAAGTTGGTCTTCATCTTGGTCTGGTCTGTTGAGAGAGAGAAGACTGTGTGTCGTCAGCATAGGAGATGAAATTGATGTTGTGCAATCTCACAATGTTTGCGAGTGGTGTCATGTAGACATGGAAGACTATTGGACTTATGGAGGAGCCTTTGGTGACACCGCAGATAGTGTGTTTGACCTGCAAGGTGAAAGGGGGGAGGTGGAATCTCTAGGTGCATCCCATGAGGAAGGGTGCCATCCATCTGAGCGCATCGTCTGTGATCCCAATCTGGCATAGTCGGTTGATCAGATCAGGTGTCGAAGGTGGCAGAGAGGTCGAGCAGGATCAGAGTGTCTGCTTCTCCTCTGCTGAGCAGGGCACGGATGTTGTCTGTTGCGGTGATCAGGGCTGTCTCGGTGCTGTGACTGTCTCTGAAGCTTGATTAGGAACAGTCTAACAGTTGTTTCTCGCCAGGTGTTCTGTGAGTTGGAGGTTAATGGCCTTCTCTAGGACTCTGGTGGGGATCGGGAGCAGAGAGATTGTAGGTAATTTTGGAACTCACTTGGGTCATCAGACGGCTTCTTGATGAGGAGTCTGATCTCTGCGAATTTCCAGGCTTAAGTTAACATGTCCTTTTTTATATTTTAAATACAATGCACACTGCCCTTTCGGCCTGCAGGGCCTACGTTAGGGGGGACTTATATGTCATAAAAAGGAAGGTTCGTATAACCTCTCCAGTCATATAGGGAAAGGCAGGTGTGTCCATCTTAGATTGAGGTTGGATGGACCCATACCATATTTTTAGGGTATATGAATCAGATAAAGTTAGGTAACATTTATCAAAATGGAACTAATTTACATAGTCTGTGGTTATCCTGCAAATATGGCATGGATACCACTCTCTTGGACATGCACTGAACAACCTGTATCTAAGAGAGATATGGGGAAGAGAGACACATCTTTTCCAGGAAAATAGCTAATGCAGGGTGTGTTTTTCTTAGGCTGAGAGGGCTGGATCCATGCACGCTTTTCAGGATGTCCACATGAGATCAATTTGGAAAACAGTTTTCAAAATTGTATCCTACTAGACTTAGACTGGCCAACGTTTATCTATACCATCCTCAGTTAGTGACTGCTTAAGGCATTCACTAGCCTTTTAATTTTTGGTCTACATCTAGGCAGCACCACAGGGTGCCTCTGGCAAATGCCTAGATGCCTATATGCTTTAGTCCTAACTATAAATATAATAATAATTTGCACACCTACCTCTAACATTCCTTTCTACATCACAATGCTGTGCCCTAAGACAAGATAAGAGCACCTCTCTGGTCCCTCATTCACAATACCAAAATATCCATCTCCAACTGCTGCGATACTCTAGCTGGTGTGGACTGACTTGCTAATGCCATTCAGATTGCTCCTTCTAGTGCTGGCAAATTGGGGAAAGATACCAGGGGTGACTATTTTAGGGGCTCTGGGAGTGGGCAGGAGATGTTCACCGCTCATTGTGACCTCAGAACAAGGTATGACTCCAGTAATTGTTGTCTGACTAAATAAGAAGTTGATAATGGTCAAGGATCTTCTGAATTAGGGACCCCCTAGTGTTAATCTACTCTAAACCATGCCTGAGCATGGTCATAGAGTAGGCTCCTCAGGGGTGGGACGGTAACATCAAGGTGAATTATCTAATCAGAGGCATCATGTAAAGCCTAGACTTATTATTGATAGTATTACTCTTTACATGCCTTCTAAATAAATAGAGAGCAGTGGCACAGCTCCTTGCTCAGGTAATGAGTGGGTTTCTGCTACCAGCCGTTTAGCTCCCTCTACCAAACTAGTATCCTGGAATACTGGAGGGCCCACCTCTAAATTAAATTGCCCCGATTGGTGTCAATACATTGACAAACATGACCTTTGTCTCTTTCAAGAGACTTGCTTTTTCAAACCCCTGTTTTGTAGAGGCTTTGTCAACTTTAGCCAGGAAGATGTAACACGTGGGAAAGGTAGGGCCTGGGGGGATGCTTCCAATTAGGGTTAATGCCATCTTATTCTGTAAGGTCAAGGAGATTTAATTGGGCTCACCTGACATATTGCGCATCAGCTTGACTTCTCTGCACAATGTAGTCTAGATTATTTACAATGTGTACTGTAGAACAGTGAGAAATAAAACCAAATCCCTGGTTTTATATTTCCCGACCTCCCATCAGGCACCATTACCTGTTGGAGTAATACAAATTGTGGGGGAGTCCTCAGTTGTCAACATGAACCACTTGATGCTAATAGTGAGGCCCTCACACATGAGGAAGATAACGTATGGTCCATGCTGGGACTAGTAATTCCACCCATAAAAAAATGGTCCCCACTGGAAGTTCAATTGAATGCATTCACCCTGAACCAGGGGCTATGAGCCTGTAATTGCAGAACAAGTTCTGACAGAGAGGAAAACCATACATTTATTCGTGCACAAAGTACTAGTCTTATTGACTATGTACTGCTTGACGTAAGGCTGTCGCCCTACTTAAATGACATGATTGTAACACCCTGCCAAGACAGGGACCATAATGTCCTTGATCTTGACCTCAGGATTTTAGCCTGCACTGGCCCCACTAACTGTGTCAAGCCATTCAATAGGAGGCTGAGAATGGCCAATACTCGCCACAGAGCCAAATGGAGCACAGGGAGTGTACAAAAACACTGTTACAGAAGCTAAAAAGGATTGGGAGCACAGGAGACTAGAAAGTTTGCTGGCTGCAACCACAGGCAGAAATTGCCAATACTTTTGGAATATTGTGTCCAAGGGAAGCCAAGGGGGCTTCTCCCCCATTTCAAATCATAATGTGGCATCAAACTGCATTGCTTACTTTTCTAGCTTTTATTTCATGCCAGGCAAATCTAAAGATGCCCAAAGTGTCCCAGGAGGCCTAGAGGCATTTATCTAGCTCCATACAGGTAGACTTGCAGGGATGCACATCAATGTGACCAGACCCACAAAGGTGAGTGAATATCTAGAGGCTACCTATATTATCCTAGAGCAGGTGTTAAATAAAAAAGTATTAATGAGTGTTTATGTATTTTGAATAATGAGTTTAAGTAAAGAATGAAATAATGTAGAAAAATAATACACACATTTGAAAAAGTGACCTTGAAGAATGGCCACCAGTGTTCACAAAATGTACTAATTGGTGATTAATACTTATGAAATATTGAATATGTACTAGATTAATGCAGTAATATGTCATATTAAGGCTTATGAAGTATGCTTTAGTTCTATTTATTGTAGGCCTTAACTTAGCGAGTGTCTTGGCCTGTTTTGCCAGGCCTCATGCAGTAGCTGTATTTCTTAGCGTTTAATAAAAATGCTGATCGGCTGAATTAAGCTGTGAAATGTCCATTGTCTTGTTAAATGTGCTTAATGGAAGCTTTTCATGAGAACTGACTGCAAGGAGATGATAATCCCGCTAGTGTAACATTTTCGATGTAATGTCTGTGAGACTGACTTTCCCAGGACAAGAACAATGAAGAGACTGACTGGAGTGAAAGTAGCAACAATATTGTTACCTGACAAGCTGGATGATGAGAACATCGTAAGGCGGACCAATCAACTGCATTTGAATGGTGAAATATTAGAATTCATAGGTTTGGTATAGAAATTTTAGTGAACAAAGTATGAACATACGATTAACTGACCAATAAGGAATTAGGGGATAGTTTAGGTGACTTTGATATAACAATGCCGCAGAGGGAAGAGACTTAAGACTCTTTAAGAGAGGGAGAGATTTTGGTGAGACTTATTGATATTTTAGGAGAGAAACATTCATACCAACATTGGGCTCATACTCTCTGACTGAGAGCCTGATGGTTTGCTGATCGACAGATGACCTGAGGACGAAGACTGATTCTGCTTTGCTGACCCATACCGAGGATAGGCATACGATGATAAATTGTGACTTGCTTTTTCTTTCTAGGCACCAACTGCGCTGTTTTGATAGAACCATAGTTAGATGTTTTCTAAATTTGTGTTACTAAAACGTTTTCTATGAAGCCGAACATGCTGATGCTAATCTGGTGTTAGTTAAAGGCCCTCACAAATGACTGACGATTATAGGGACTAAGGGTCAGATGTAGGTAGCCAAAAATTTGCGAGTCGGAAATTTGCGAGTCGTTGCGACTAGCAATTTCCGACTCGCAAACAGGTATCCAACAAGAAGAAGCAACTTCATTTTGCGACTCGCCAATGAAGTCACACCGCAGATTGCGAGTCTGCTGTTTGCGGGGTCGCTTTTTGCGACCTAGCTAAAAACGAACACGCAAATTGCGAGTGGGTGTCGCAAATTGCGACTGTGCCGCAAATTGCATGCAGGTGCAGCAGAACACTCTGGAAAACACTTCCTGGCTCTTGATGATGACATCACAGCCAGGAAGTTTACAAATGCACCTGGGAGGAGGGAGGAGCACACCCATTTCCAACTGCTGAACAACCACCAGGAGGAACAGCAGCAAGAATGGAGGACTCTGGCAGGAAGAGAAAACTCACATTTTCAGAGAAGGAACTGGAGGTGCTGACAGATGAATGCTGCCAGCACCATGACCAGCTATTTGGAAGGGCTGCCCTCAGTGTGCCAGAGTCTGACAAAAGGAGGATTTGGACTGTCTCCAGGAGAAGGTAAATGCAATTGGGGTGAGCGACAGGAGCATTGAAGAGCTGAAAAAGAGATGGTACGACCCTCGCTCCAGGACCAAGGAGAGGGTGGCAGAGCGCCTCCGGGAGATGAGGGGCACAGGAGGAGGCCCATCTACCGTCCCATCACCCACACCCATGGAGGAACGTGTGCAACAGACCCTGGAGCCAGAGGCAGTGGCTGGAATAGGAGAGCTGGACACGTCAGCGCCAGGACCATCAACAAGTGAGTACTATGAAACATGCATGTACACCCATATCTGCCATACCCCCACCCACCCAGTACACCACAGCATGCACAACCAAATTAGCTCAATTTCAGAGTAGCAACCACCAGAGTGGTGCATTATGGGCAATGTAGTCCAGTAGGCAGCTGATAGGCAACAGTTTATTAGGAAGCATACAACAGATGTTAGATACGGACAGTGTGTTCCCTATGTCCCACAGGTCTCCCACAAGACATCCCCACCAGCCAGTCCGTCCAGGGTGCAGAGGGCAGCCAACAGGCAGCACAATACCCAGGAGCAGCCACCACAGAGCCCTGCACCACCCGACCACAGTCCCCTTCAGATGCACCATTGGACATTGTGGAGATTGACCCAGCACCCGGTCCCAGCCACAGTGCCAGCCAACAGGACCCTAATGCTCCACCGCGTCGCAGATGACGTGTCCATGTCCCTGCAGTGTCCCAGGGAGATGTAGGCGACTCCTCCATGTCTGCCGCCGAGGCAGCTCTCATCAGAGGTCAGCGCCTGCAAACAAGGCAGATGAGAGTCATATCAGGGGCCATGCAGCGAATGGAGAGAAATTTCACAACAGGGCTGGCACAGGTGCACACAGACTTCCAAAGCCTGAACAGTCATGTCGGTGACCTTGCACTCTCCATCAGGCAACTAGTGACTGAACTTGTTTCAGAGAGAGAGAGAGTACAAGGCGCCGTGAACGCCAACTCATACACCGTTTGGACCGCATGGCAGCCTCAATTGTCCGTATGGCTGTCAATACAACAGGGCTGTCACGCCGGACAGTCAGTTTACAAGTAGACTTGGGCCACTTTGCAGGCGATGTGGCTCGTGGACTGGGACGGATAAGCCACGTTGTGGACATGATGGAGACAAGACAGGTGGCTAGGGGTACGGCAGACACACCTCAAGATAGTGAGGAGGGCTCCACTGTCAGTAGTGCATCTGCCACGGACACCAGGGTATTGAGGAGTGGCAGTGCACATCAGGGATCTGCTGACACTCCAGGCACTAGCCATGCTGGGCGTCCCAGGCGTAGGAGTTGAGCTACGCACTTACGGACAATTGAGGCACATGATGTGAATGTGTCCTCATTGCAGGTGGACATTTACAGCCCCTGACCAACAGTTCAGTTCTTTAGTTATTTGGTTCACTTAATAAAAGTTCTTGTTTGTTCCACTTCACACCTGGGCTCTTTGTGTGTGACATTCGTGTGTGTGGTGACAGACAGCACATACCTGCCAAAGTATTGGTTTGCAATGTGGTCCCGTCTCTGTCTGCCTTGATTTGCAATGCTTCTATCCCCATGATGGCGATGTGGTAGCTCTTGCTCGTCATCCTCCGAATCTGGGTCTTCTGGGGTGAGATGTAGCCCACGTCTGGTGGCAATGTTGTGCAGTATAGCGCATGTGCCAACAATCTTGAATGCTGTTATTGGGGCATACTGGAGGGCACCTCCACTTCTGTGGAGGCATCTGAATCTTGCCTTCAACAGTCCAAAGGTCCTCTCTATAACATTTCAGGTCCTCCTATGTGCACTGTTGTATCGCCTCTCAGTCTCATTGCTGGGTGTTAAGTACGGGGTAAGTATCCATGGTCGTAGCGCATATGCACTGTCACCTGTTTGGCAAAAATGAACAATGTTAGCAGGGCATGGATGGTTTCCACATTTACCTGTGTGTATGTCTTCAAGGTGTATTCAGCAATACCTAGGAAATATCCGTCTCCAAACTCCCCACGTTCTAGGCGTTGGTGTATCCCACTATGCCTGAAAATGTAAGAGTCATGTGTACTCCCTGGCAATTTGGCTACCATGTCAGTGATTACATAATGGGCGTCACATACCACCTGGATGTTCAGTTGGTGGGTACACTTACAGTTGTGGAACAGATATTCCAGATTTGCAGGAGGGCATATTTGTATATGTGTCCCGTCTACACACTCTATTACATGAGGGAAGTTGGCATTCCTGTAGCATTCCAACTTGGTGCTGTTGATTTCTGCCTCATTCCTGGGTAGGTATATGTATCTGGACATGTGTGTGAGTATGGCATCTAAGAAACATCTGAAAACCCGTGAGAGTGCACTTTGGGATACCTCACCTGCCACAGCAATGACCCCCTGATAGCTACCCGAGGCCAAGAGGTGCAGTGAGCATAGCACTTGCACATGTGTGGTGATGGCGCTGCCGCGCACAGTCTGTTGTTGAAGCTGTGGATTGAGTAGATCTATTATTTCTAATATTGCTGCACTGCTGAGTCTGTATTTATCATAAATCTCCTCCTCTGTTTGTTGGAAAAGTGTCTGCCTGGTTCTGTATATCCTCTCCTGTCTCTGGCTCCTCCTCATCCTCTGCTGTGCGGCGTGGACTCTCCTCCTCCTTGCTATCACATATATCTCTGCCATCTTGAGTCACCCAGATGCCTTCTGGGTCTCGTTTTATAGTTTGGTTCTGGTTACCACCTGCTCTGAGTTAGTGGTAAATTGGGTGTGCAAAATGGGCTTTTTGCGACTAGTCGCAATTTGCGAGTGGCTTTTTCATATGGTTTGCGACTAGCAAATTGCGACTTCCTATTTGAGGGTCGCACAATGGTGTCACAAATTTTGCGAGTCGGTAATGGCTCGTGTCGCTATTTGCGATTCGGAAATGGGGTTTTTGCATCCCATTTCTGATTTTGCGGGGTCGCAAATAGCGATTCGGGCCATTTGCGACTCGCAAAATTTTGCTACATCTGGCCCTAAATGTTTGACAACTTATTTTGTTGAATTCCATGTACATTATAACTTTGTTGCAGCTGAATCTGCTATTGATTTGTACTGTAACGTTAAAATGTGTCGCGGTTAGAGCTTTGATTGGATTGCGTTTCTTCTGCCGCTTTGGACAACCAGTGTTGTTTTTATATGTGTTTCATTTGATTTTCAGATTAATCTACATGACCTTAGCAGTGTTAATATAGGGAAATAAACTTACTAAACTTTTACTAAAGGTGTGGTTATTCATGGCTGAAAGGTCATGGTGTGTGACAATTACTGACTCCATTAATTATTGATTACTAATGATTGTTGATTATTTTGTATTGATAATTGATTATGTACTGGAGCTATGGTAAGAACTTCTTAATTGCGACTCAAAAGTTTCATCAACCCATTCGTGTCCCCTTGTAAGTATACTTATTAAGGTCTGACGTGCTAACAGTTATGGTAGCAGACTGATGGTCTGTCTCCTTAAGAGCTTGCCAAAGATGTTTGGAACAGAGTGATAACAGAGGCGGTAAGAGATCATAGACGTGCAGTATACAGTGACAGGTGCCACCAGTTATTGTAGCAGTTTGTAGCGGTCCTTTCGGGAGTCATTATTTCTGAGATTTAGATTTTGGTTTTCAATGATGTTAATTGGAGAAAAAATGATGTTCCCTTAAGCCCAGAAATGACTTTCCCAGATCCTGGATCCTGCTAATGGTTGTTGAGAATGTTTCCGGCATTCTAGTGATAGAGTGAGTGAAATAGGTTGAGCTTTCCTAAGCTTATGCAAATCGTAGGTGAATTGTGAGGATTGTGAGGGTTTAGGGAGCTTGCATTCTCCAAATAAAGTTGTAGTAGGAGTGTGCGTACTCCGCAGTGTTAGAGTAGGGACGTCGTTGAACTTCAAATGTGTGTGGTGCTTTGTGCTCAAAAATTGTCCACGTGGTTGTTGATGTATGGACCCTGAGTGGTCTGAGGCTCCAGAGTATGTTGGAAAGGGTATGAGACACTTGGTTATATGTTGTAATTTGTCTGGTTTAGTAGGTTGATTGGGCGTGGTCAGCAAGTCAGTGTGTGTGAGTTAAAGTGGGCGAGAGAAAGTTTAGACTGAGATTTGGCGAGTCCTATGTGCACCAGGATAGACCCATGGATCAGCTGAGAGTAAAATTTTCCGGTCAAATTTTGCTTGCGAATCTGGGAGACCGAAAAAGAGGAATAGCTGTAAGTGCAGAAAGGGCCATCAGTGAAAACCTGTAAGGTTTCTGAAGCGGTTGTGTTACCTTTCCGGTAGTAAACCAGCAGATTTGTTTTCGGTTTTTGTTTTTTGATTAGTGCTCGCAATATTTTGCATTAGTTTTGTGTGGATTGGAGTTTAGGAGGACAAGCCGCAAGACTGTCAGCCGCAGTACGTGTTAGTGTGACGCCATTGGAGCCACGTTGGGATAGGTCGGTTAGTGAGAAGGGTCGCGCACGGATTGGCAGCCGTCTGTAAGAGGCAAAATGGTTGAGAAACATGGGTAAAAGGAATCTTGGGATTAAAGGTAATTTCCTGATTTGATTTTGAATAAGCAAAAGTAAAAAAGATTCTTTTTTTCAAAGCACTGAGAAGTGCCCTAAGGGGAGATGCGTACATTACAGTGAGTGGAGGCGAGGCTATACCGCCGGAAGGTACACCGGCTTACATTGTAATAAAGAAATGATGCAAGTTGACAGAGAAAGACAGGAACTTAGCATTTCCTGCAAATGGGACGTTCAATTTGAGGGTTTGGGAGCATTATGAATGGCGCTATATGAGTAGAAGCCCCTTCCGAGACCAGCACAGTTTGAGGCATTAGCGGTTTCGGAACTAGTAGCCAGACAGCAACAGCAATTGAAATTTGAGCAAAGGATGAGAAGGACAAAAAATACTTTACCAGAGGCTAAATGGGATTGAGATCAAAAGATATGGAGAACAGAGACTTTGCATAGGATTAAGTTGTTTACAGCGATTACGCAGGAGGGTGAGAAGGAAGGAAAGAAAGCAACTAGGAAAACGAATAGAAGTCTGTCCGAAAGTAAGGGAGCTAGAAAGTCACCAAGAATAGAGGAATCAGACGATGAAGAGTTCCTTACAAAGTTATTGAGAGATCGACTACTACCATATACTGTACGTGAGAGTGGTCCGAGTACTAGTGCTGATCCGACAGCCTTGACAGGTTAATGGTACAGCGAGTCCGGTGTGGGTTAATGCCAACCTGACACCGAATGCAGTGCAAAATGGTCCTTATGTGTAGATTACTCCTGTAGTACAGACTCTGATGCAGGCGTCACAGGTACAGAGAATATATACTGATGTGCCCATTTTAGATACAACTTCAAATTTAGTGGTGCCCACGGAGCAAGTGGTTCCGAGACCAATACTGGTCCAGACTTAGCTGACTCCGATTTTTTTGCCCCAAGTGCAGACACAGGTAATGCAGAGATTTATGCCAGTGACAGGGACACAGTCAGACATGACTCTGATGATGAATCAGAATATGGGGGTTACTCTCCCACAGAGTGTAGGTGACAGAGCAGCCCCGAATGCCATATCGCTGCCGATTACTCTTGGTCCAGCGGTACCATTATTTGCACAAAAGAAACCAACTGTGAGTGAACAGGGACCAATGGCCCAGAGTCAAATGAGGGGAGGACATAATGAACAAGTTCATTGTCAGTTTTCAGTCCACTTGTTGCACTTCCAGATGCTGTGACAGGATCGAATGTAAGCCAGAGCCTGAAATTATTGATATTGCAGAATTCGAATGCAGTTGCCCTGTGTAGGAGGCTGGACTGGCTTGTAGTGAGTACCAAGGGGTACTTACACCTTGCACCAGGCCCAGTTATCCCTTATTAGTGTATAGGGGTGTCTAACAGCTAAGGCTGATAGAAAATGGTAGCTTAGTAGAGCAGCTTAGGATGAACTAGGAGACGAGTGAAGCTCCTACAGTACCACTAGTGTCACTTGCACAATATCATAAGAAAACACAATACACAGATATACTAAAAATAAAGGAACTTTATTTTTATGACAATATGCCAAAGTATCTCAGTGAGTACCCTCAGTATGAGGATAGCAAATATACACAAGATATATGTACACAATACCAAAATATGCAGTAATAGCAATAGAAAACAGTGCAAACAATGTATAGTCACAATAGAATGCAATGGGGGCACATAGGGATAGGGGCAACACAAACCATATACTCTAGAAGTGGAATGCGAACCACGAATGGACCCCAAACCTATGTGACCTTGTAGAGGGTCGCTGGGACTGTAAGAAAACAGTGAGGGTTAGAAAAATAGCCCACCGCAAGACCCTGAAAAGTGGGTGCAAAGTGCACCTAAGTTCCCCAAAGAGCACAGAAGTCGTGATAGGGGAATTCTGCAGGAAAGACCAACACCAGCAATGCAACAACGATGGATTTCCAGACGAGAGTACCTGTGGAACAAGGGGACCAAGTCCAAAAGTCACGATCAAGTCGGGAGTGGGCAGATGCCCAGGAAATGCCAGCTGTGGGTGCAAGGAAGCTGCCACCAGATGGTAGAAGCTGAGGATTCTGCAAGAACAACAAGGGCTAGAAACTTCCCCTTTGGAGGACGGATGTCCCACGTCATGAAAAGTCGTGCAGAAGTGTTCTCTTGCAGAAAGACCGCAAACAAGCCTTGCTAGCTGCAAAGCTTGCGGTTAGGGTTTTTGGATGTTGCTGTGGCCCAGGAGGGAACAGGATGTCACCAATTGCGTGAGGGGACAGAGGGGGCATCCAGCAAGACAAAGAACCCTCTCAGAAGCAAGCAGCACCCGCAGAAGTGCCAGAACAGGCACTACGAAGTGGAGTGAAACGGTGCTCGCCCGAAGTTACACAAGAGAGTCCCACGCCGCCGGAGGACAACTCAGAAGGTTGTGCAATGCAGGTTAGAGTGCCGTGGACCCAGGCTTGGCTGTGCACAAAGGAAATCTTCGTGGAGTACACAGGAGCCGGAGTAGCTGCAAAACACGCCGTTCCCAGCAATGCAGTCTAGCGTGGAGAGGCAAGGACTTACCGCCACCAAACTTGGACTGAAGAGTCACTGGACTGTGGGAGTCACTTGGACAGAGTTGCTGAGTTCAAGGGACCTCGCTCGTCGTACTGAGAGGAGACCCAGAGGACCGGTGATGCAGTTCTTTGGTGCCTGCGGTTGCAGGGGGAAGATTCCATCGACCCACGGGAGATTTCTTCAGAGCTTCTAGTGCAGAGAGGAGGCAGACTACCCCCACAGCATGCACCACCAGGAAAACAGTCGAGAAGGCGGCAGGATAAGCGTTACAAGGTCGCAGTAGTTGTCTTTGCTACTTTGTTGCAGTTTTGCAGGCTTCCAGCATGGTCAGCAGTCGATTCCTTGGCAGAAGGTGAAGAGAGAGATGCAGAGGAACTCTGATGAGCTCTTGCATTCGTTATCTAAGGAATTCCCCAAAGCAGAGACCCTAAATAGCCAGAAAAGAGGGTTTGGCTACTTAGGAGAGAGGATAGGCTAGCAACACCTGAAGGAGCCTATCAGAAGGAGTCTCTGACGTCACCTGCTGGCACTGGCCACTCAGAGCAGTCCAGTGTGCCAGCATCACCTCTGTTTCCAAGATGGCAGAGGTCTGGAGCACACTGGAGGAGCTCTGGGCACCTCCCAGGGGAGGTGCAGGTCAGGGGAGTGGTCACTCCCCTTTCCTTTGTCCAGTTTCGCGCCAGAGCAGGGATGAGGGATCCCTGAACCGGTGCAGACTGGCTTATGCAGAGATGGGCACCATCTGTGCCCATCAAAGCATTTCCAGAGGCTGGGGGAGGCTACTCCTCCCGAGCCCTGACACCTTTTTCCAAAGGGAGTCCTTTGTTCTGCCTTCCTGGGCCAGGCCTGGCTGGACCCCAGGAGGGCAGAAACCTGTCTGAGGGGTTGGCAGCAGCTGCATTGAAACCCCAGGAAAGGTAGTTTGGCAGTACCCGGGTCTGTGCTAGAGACCCGGGGGATCATGGGATTGT
Organism: Pleurodeles waltl; assembly: GCF_031143425.1. Taxonomy (NCBI): domain Eukaryota; kingdom Metazoa; phylum Chordata; class Amphibia; order Caudata; family Salamandridae; genus Pleurodeles; species Pleurodeles waltl. The sequence continues at coordinate 710,033,161 of NC_090450.1, read as the reverse complement.
GCCAACAATGCTAGGATGGCATTGAGGGGGCAATTCCATGATCATAGACATGTTACATGGCCATATTCGGAGTTACCATTGTGAAGCTATACATAGGTAGTGACCTATGTATAGTGCACGCGTGTAATGGTGTCCCCGCACTCACAAAGTCCGGGGAATTTGCCCTGAACAATGTGGGAGCACCTTGGCTAGTGCCAGGGTGCCCACACCCTAAGTAACTTAGCACCCAACCTTTACCAGGTAAAGGTTAGACATATAGGTGACTTATAAGTTACTTAAGTGCAGTGTAAAATGGCTGTGAAATAATGTGGGCATTATTTCACTCAGACTGCAGTGGCATGCCTGTGTAAGAATTGCCAGAGCTCCCTATGGGTGGCATAAGAAATGCTGCAGCCCATAGGGATCTCTTGGAACACCAATACCCTGGGTACCTTAGTACCATATACTAGGGAATTATAAGGGTGTTCCAGTATGCCAATGTAAATTGGTGAAATTGGTCACTAGCCTGTTAGTGACACTTTGGAAAGAAATGAGAGAGCATAACCACTGAGGTTCTGAATATCAGAGCCTCAGTGAGACAGTTAGTCATAACACAGGTAACACATACAGGGCACACTTATGAGCACTGGGGCCCTGGCTGGCAGGGTCCCAGTGACACATACAACTAAAACAACATATATACAGTGAAAAATGTGGGTAACATGCCAGGCAAGATGGTACTTTCCTACACCCAGCAGATGCCATCGATTCACGCGAGTAACATTTCGTTACACGGACTGACAGGTCAGCAATTGACTGAATGGTTAGACAAAATGAATACCCCACAGAATGCCCCTAAAGGAGAGGAGTATTTGAATTGTGCCAGACTAAGCATGGAAGTGGGTGAACTCATTGAGGGAACGATGGGGGTTAATAAGTTAGAGTCCTACACAGTGGTAGATTTGAGATACTTGTGCCCAAAGATTATAAGAGAAGTGAGCAGGGTGCATCAGAGATTAGCAGATTTCGCAGAGAAATATGGCATAGAGATTGAGAAAATGAAGCATTTGAAAAGGAGCTACAGATTAGATTTTGAGGCAAAGGAATTTGAACATATGAGGTCGGCCGGAATGAAGGCACACCTTAAAGAATTACTGCAGAGTGCTCAGACCTGGGGAGCATTAGACAAATGAGAAGGCAGATGGGTAAAGAAAAGAGACAAGAGAAAAAAGGACTCTTTGGAGTTGACTGAAAATGTGCAGCAGAACAAAGATCCAGTAAAGATATTACCAATGAGAGAAAATCCAGGGGGGAATTCTGTTCATGTTTCCTTGGAGCAGAAGTGCCATTCCATCATTTACAAATGATTATCCAAAATTGAGAGAAAAGCCAGTAGAATGGTATCAGCAGACAGACAGGTTTGTGAAACTTACGAAGTGTTTGTAGGAGGACTTGAACACATTACTAGAGATAGTGGTTCCAGCTGACTTGTGGGTCGAGTGTAAGAGGAGTGAAGACTGGCCAACAAGTGAACAGGAGAGAGATAAGAATACAGGTGCACCATCTCCTGAGGTAATGAAATATTACTATAAGTTGATTGAGTTTCTGAAATCGAGGATTTCGCTGAAGAATATTGATTGGCAGGACAGCTAAGAAAGCAAAGGAGTCGATACATGCGTACTATGAGAGATTGTTGCAGGCATTCAAGCATTAGAGTGGTACAGAAACAATTGAGGTGAAAGACATGATACACTTTTTGTTCATATTTGTGGAAGGATTGAGACCCGAAATTAGCCAGATGATTAGGAATCATTTGATTTGCTGGCAATTGAAGCCGATTGATGAGGTGTTGCAGTATGGGAAATACTGCAGCGATGAGATTGAGTTGAAACAGAAAAAGTTGAAAGAGAAGGCGATGGTGATGCAGATTAAAGCAGCTCAAACAGATGTGCAAGGGAATTTTGTGCAACAGGTGCCACAGCAGCAGGGAAATGTTATGTTTCAGCCCCAGATGAGAGGTAGAGGTCGTGGAGGTCATATGAATCGTGGTCTGGATTTGAATACTGTAGTGGTTCAGAATGATGTGCAGGGAACGAAGAAGCTATTGCTGTGTCACATTTGTGGAGCAGTGGCTCATTTGAAATGGGATTGTCCAATGATGGTACAAGAAGGTGGTCTTCAACAAAGTAATGACGTCAATTTATTTCAGAATGTGAGAGGACCGATACTGAGGGGTCCTAATTCCAATTTTCAGAACAATGTGAATCAAGTGCAAAATGTTCAGCCCATGCAACAGGTGCAAATGCCCCATGCACAAGTGTCACAGTTGCAGTCAATGCAGCAGCAGGTTCCCATGGTACTTAGACAGCAAATGCAAATACCACAAGCACCGATGGAGCAGCAACAGATGATGGTTTTTCAAAAGGTCACAGGTCAGAGGCAAAACAGAAGTAGTGACACAGTGCACCAATTCCCGTTACATAGTGAGGATGGAATGAATGGTGAATGGACGAGTGACAGTCCAGACGAGGAGCCATGTGTGCTTGTGACTTCTTTAGAGGTACATCAGAGATTGGCAATTTTCAGGGACTGCATAATTTTGTAGTCTGCGATTCAAGTCTGGTATTCCTACTGGGAAGAGACCTGCTGTGTAAGACAAAATGTTTGATTACTTGCTCAAATGACGGAGTTGAGAGTCAGAAAAATAGTGATGATGAGGAAGACCAAGCCCCAGAAACAGAGTGTGAAAATACAAATAAGGAGTACCCTTTGATTGAGTTTTTCCCGATGTTCACTGTGAAAGAGCTCCATCCTGATTTGCAGGGAACAGTACAAGAGAAAGTGTGGGATCTGACAGGAAAAGAAGTAGGTTTGTTTAAAGGAGTGGAGCCAGTCAAAATCACCATACAAATGAATGCAGTTTTTCCCCAACTTCCGCAGTACCACATGCCACAAGATGTCCTGATTAAAGTGGCTCAGATAATTGCAGATTTTGTGAAACAAGGAGTTCTGAAGGAAGTGTTGAGCAGTCCATGTCACTCACCGATAAGGGGTTTGAAGAAGCCTTGTGGGAAGGTTTGGATTGTTCAGGATTTGAGAAAAATAAACGAGATAGTGGTCAAATGTTGTCCTGTAGTGCCAAATCCAGCTGTGATACTATTTCAGATTCCATGTGATGCAGAGTGGTTCACAGTGAATCATATGTCACAAGCATACTTTCCTGCGCCCCTTCATGAGGATAGCCAATTTCTCTTTTGTTTCAAATTCCTGGATCAAGTCTATTGCTGTTGCAGAATTCCTCAAGGGTATTCAGAGTCACCTTCTGTGAGAAAGTAGCCTCTTTCTAGCCTTATTATCCATTTGTGGCCTGTTTGTGAGTATTTGTCAGGGTGTTTTCACTGTCTCACTGGGACCCTGCTAGCAAGGGCCCAGTGCTCATAGTGAAAACCCTATGTTGTCAGTGTGTTTGTTATGTGTCACAGGGACCCTGCTAGCCAGGATCCCAGTGCTCATATGTTTGTGGCCTATATATATGTGTTCCCTGTGTGATGCCTAACTGTCTCACTGAGAATCTGGTAACCAGAACCTTAGTGGTTATGCTCTCTCAGCTTTCCAAATTGTCACTAACAGGCTAGTGACCAATTTCACCAATTCACATTGGCATACTGGAACACCCTTATAATTCCCTGGTGTATATGGTACTGAGGTACCCAGGGTATTGGGGTTCCAGGAGATCCCTATGGGCTGCAGCATTTCTTTTGCCACCCATAGGGAGATCTGACAAATCTTACACAGGCCTGCCAGTGCAGCCTGAGTGAAATAACATCCACGTTATTTCACAGCCATTTACCACTGCACTTAAGTGACTTATAAGTCACCTATATGTCTAACCTTCACCTGGTGAAGGTTGGGTGCAAAGTTACTTAGTTTGTGGGCACCCTGGCACTAGCCAAGGTGCCCCCACATTGTTCAGGGCAAATTCCCCGGACTTTGTGAGTGCGGGGACACCATTTCACGTGTGCACTATACATAGGTCACTACCTATGTATAGTGTCACAATGGTAACTCCGAACATGGCCATGTAACATGTCTAAGATCATGGAATTGTCACCCCAATGCCATTCTGGCATTGGGGAGACAATTCCATGATGCCCCGGGATTCTAGCACAGAACCCGGGTACTGCCAAACTGCCTTTCCGGGGTCTCCACTGCAGCTGCTGCCAACCCCTCAGACAGGTTTCTGCCCTCCTGGGGTCCAGGCAGCCCTGGCCCAGGAAGGCAGAACAAAGGATTTCCTCTGAGAGAGGGTGTGACACCCGCTCCCTTTGGAAATAGGTGTGATGGCTGGGGAGAAGTAGCCTCCCCCAGCCTCTGAAAATGCTTTGATGGGCACAGATGCTGCCCATCTCTGCATAAGCCAGTTTACACTGGTTTAGGGATCCCCCAGCCCTGCTCTGGCACGAAACTGGACAAAGGAGGTGGAGGGGAGGTGCCCAGAGCTCCGCCAGTGTGCCCCAGACCTCTGCCATCTTGGAAACAGGGGTGTTGCTGGCACACTGTTCTGCTCTGAGTGGCCAGTGCCAGCAGGTGACGTCAGAGACTCCTTCTGATAGGCTCTTACCTCTCTTAGTAGCCAATCCTCCTTCCTAGGTAGCCAAACCTCCTTTTCTGGCTATTTAGGGTCTCTGCTTTGGGGAATTCTTCAGATACCGAATGCAAGAGCTCACCAGAGTTCCTCTGCATCTCCCTCTTCACCTTCTGCCAAAGGATCGACCGCTGACTGCTCAGGACGCCTGCAAAACTGCAACAAAGTAGCAAAGATGACTACTGCAACCTTGTATCGCTTCATCCTGCCGGCTTTCTCGTCTGTTTCCTGGTGGTGCAGGCTCTGGGGGTAGCCTGCCTCCTTCATGCACCATGAGCTCTGAAGAAATCTCCGTGGGTCGATGGAATCTTCCCCCTGCAACCGCAGGCAATAAAAGACTGCATCACCGGTCCTCTGGGTCCCCTCTCAGCATGATGAGCGTGGTCCCTGGAACTCAGCAACTCTGTCCAAGTGACTCCCACAGTCCAGTGACTCTTCAGTCCAAGTTTGGTGGAGGTAAGTCCTTGCCTTCCCACGCTAGACTGTATTGCTGGGTACCGCGTCATTTGCAGCTGCTCTGGATCCTGTGCAATCTTCCAGGATTTCCTTCGTGCACAGCCAAGCCTGGATCCCCGACATTCTAACCTGCAGTGCACAACCTTCTGAGTTGTCCTCTGGCATCGTGGGAATACCTTTTGTGACTTCAGGTGGACTCCGGTTCACTCCTCTTCTAAGTGCCTGATCTGGTACTTCTGCGGGTGCTGCCTGCTTCTGTGAGGGCTCCCTGACTTGCTGGGCACCCCCTCTGTCTCCTCATCCAAATGGCGACATCCTGGTCCCTCCTGTGCCACAGCAGCATCCAAAAACCCTAACCGCAACCCTTGCAGCCAGCAAGGCTTGTTTGCCGTCTTTCTGTGTGGGAACACCTCTGCAAGCTTCTTCACGACATGGGACATCTATCCTCCAAAGGGGAAGTTCCTAGTCCTCTTCGTTCTTGCAAAACACCAAGCTTCTTCCATCCGGTGGCAGCTTCCTTGCACCCTCAGCTGGCCTTTCCTGGGCTCCTGCCCACTCTCGACACTGTCGCGACTCTTGGACTTGTTCTCCTTGTCTTATAGGTACTCAGGTCTGGAAATCCACTGTTGTTGCATTGCTGGTGTTGGTTTTCCTTGCAGAATCCCCCTATCACGACCTCTGTGCTCTCTGGGGGTTGTAGGTGCACTTTACACCTACCTTACAGGGTCTTGGGGTGGGCTATTTTTCTAACCCTCACTGTTTTCTTACAGTCCCAGCGACCCTCTACAAGCTCACATAGATTTGGGGTCCATTCGTGCTTTCCATTCCACTTTTGGAGCATATGGTTTGTGTTGCCCCTATACATCTTGTGTATATTTGGCATCCTCATACTGAGGGTACTCACTGAGATACTTTTGGCATATTGTCATAAAAATAAGGTACCTTTATTTTTAGTATATCTGTGTATTGTGTTTTCTTATGATATTGTGCATATGACACCAGTGGTATAGTAGGAGCTTTGCATGTCTCTTAGTTCAGCCTAAGCTGCTCTGCTATAGCTACCTTCTATCAGCCTAAGCTGCTAGAAACACCTCTTCTACACTAATAAGGGATAACTGGACCTGGCACAAGGTGTAAGTAACTCTGGTACCCACTACAAGCCAGGCCAGCCTCCTACACCTTCCTTATTCAATCAGATTTCGAAAAATAATTTGGAGTCGTTGGAATTGCCTTTCCAATCGACTCTGGTGCAGTACATCAATGATTTACTGATTGCGTCCAAGACAAGGGACGAGCGCAAGTATGATACGATTGCCTTGTTGAACCATTTGGGAAAGAATGGTCATAAAGTGTCTCCACTGAAATTGCAGTACTGTCAAAAAGTAGTGAAGTATATGGGTCATCAGATTGAGAAAGGGTCGAGAAAGATATCTAGAGAAAGAATTACAACACTATTGCAGATAAGTCCCCCTATCACACAGAGAGATGTCAGGATGTTTTGGGAATGGTGGGCTACTGTTGCCAATGGATCCCAAATTTTTCAGTTATTTCAAAACCATTGCAGAAGCTGACTCATAAGGAAGTCACTGATTCCATAGTGTTAGACCAGGATGAGATGAAAGCGTTCACTGAGTGAAGAGAGAGTTTGTGCAGAGTTCCAGCGTTGGGTATGCCTGACTACACAGAGCCTTTCACATTGTTTTGTCATGAGCGTGATGCATGTTCATTGTCTGTCTTGACTCAAGTCCATGGAGGAGCACATTGCCCAGTAGCATATTTTTCAGCTACTTTGGACCCAGTTGCAGCAGCCTTACCAGGTTGTTTGCGTGCAGTTGCCGCAGTTGGTCAAAGTCTTTCACAGTGTGAAGGTGTGGTGACGGGATATCCCCTGACTGTAATGGTCCCTCAATTGATTGAGATTTTACTGACAAGGATGAAAACACAATACTTGCCTGGTGCTAGGTTGACTAGGTATGAGATTAGCATTTTGTGGTCACCGAACGTGACATTGAAAAGGTGTACAGTGCTGAACCCGACAACCTTACTTCCGAGTGAAAATGCTGAAATTGGAAAAGAGGAAGATGTTGAACATGATTGTCTCGAAGTAACTGAGTTGTGCACAAAACCAAGACCTGACTTTAGAGATACCCGATTAGAGGAAAATGACCACATTATTTTTGTTGATGGGTCTTGTCTGAGAGACAATACAGGGACACTGAGAGCAGGATATGCTGTGTGCACAATCACAGGTACCTTGGAAGCTTCCTGCCTTCGAGGAGTGTATTCTGCCTAGGTAGTGGAACTGGTCATCCTTACTAGAGCGTGCCATGTTTCTGCCCAGTTGAGAGTTACAATCTATATGGATAGTCAATATGGATTCGGAATAGTTAATGATTGTGGGCAATTGTGGTCACAGAGAGGTTTCCTGACCTCTTCTGGTTCACCAGTGAGAAATAGTGAGTGAATTAAAGAACTGTATATGCAGTTCAAATGCCTGAAAAGATTGCCATGGTGAAATGCAGTGCATATCTAAAGTCGCAGGACTATGTGTCATTAGGAAATGGATATGTGGATCAAGTCACAAGGATTTGCGCATTGAACTGTATATGGTTCAAAGACAAGAGGGAACTGTTACTGGAAGAAGACAAAACTTATGCAAGCTATGCTAATTGACACTTTGGAAGAATGAAAATCTTTTAATTTTGACAAGGAGGAAAATCGTTCATGGATCAAAATGAAATGTGTCCAAAGACAAGATGAATTGTGGGTTTCTGAGGAGGGTCAATTGGTTTTGCCAATCAGCTTGTAGTATCAAATGGCAAGGTACTATCATGGACAAGCACATATTGGGAGGGATGCCATGGTTCATCTGTTTAAACATGATTGGTTCAACCCAAAGTTTAGACAAGTTGCTGAAGCAGTTTGTCATTTTTGTGCCATTTGCCAACAGTCACATGCGGGGAAAGGGACAGTGCTTAATTTGAGCCACATTGGAGGAGCAGGAGAACAATTGAGCGGAATGCAAATGGATTTTATTGAGATGCCTGTGTGTGGAGGTTTGAGATGTGTGTTGGTGATTGTGTGCATCTTTAGTCACTGGATTGAAGCGTACCCTACACAAAGAAATGACAGTCTCACAGTAGTGAAACTACTGTTTAGGGAACTGATACTGCGTTTCGGGTTTCCAATCTCTTTAGCATCAGATAGGGGAAGCCACTTCAACAACTAAGGGGGTTGTTCCAACTTTGGAGGAAGTGGTAATCCGTCCCAAAAGTGACGGTAAAGTGACGGATATACCACCAGCCGTATTACGAGTCCATTATATCCTATGGAACTCGTAATACGGCTGGTGGTAAATCCGTCACATTTGGGACGGATTACCACCTCCTCCAAAGTTGGAATAACCCCCTGAGTAATTTAATTACTGTGCGCAGCATTGAACATTGAGCAGAAGTTGCATTGTAGTTACCGCCCTGAAGCATCAGGACTAGTGGAACAGATGAATGATACCTTTGTCACATAGACTCTCATTAGATTAATGAGACTACTGGATTTTGAGCAGCAAGATCGTCCACAATGTTGGGGACTGAGTCTGACCCACGGTGGATGGCGCTTGTCACTCCAAATCCGGGTTTTGCTCCGGCTACCTAGCAGTGCCTCATCTCCCCCCAATGGCAGAGGCAATTGGGCAGCTGAGCGCATGACATATCAGTACTTCTCAGGGAAGTCGTGGTCACTCAGGTCACAACCGGTTCTCTCATACACAGTGCGGTCTCATATATAAATGACAATAAAGGCAGTATAAGTTTTAAAGATTGGTTTAATAAAACAACTGCATTTTGGATAGCAAAGCGTGAGCTGCAATAACCAGAACTACACAACACAGTAATATTAAAATAGTAACGACGAGAGTGAAGCATAAGAATAAGGCTATCATAGTGCTGCTAGATTATTTTCTCTCTAAGTTATATTTCAAGCACAGCATGTCAAGCTCTAAACCTGCCTTTCAGGTTCCCCCAGGAAGACATCAACCCTCATACCTGAGAAAAGGACTGTAATCTGTATCAGCATCTGCAACAGGGCATTCAGCATACAGTTGTGGTTCCCTGGCTGGAATCTCCCTCTTGAAGTGTACTAGGACTAGAAAGTGTTTTTATAACTAACACGCAGATGTTCTAAGAAAATGTCCCTACGTAAGGATGTGTATTTTCTACGAATGCTGGAGACTAAACTTCTACCACGTTTACCGGCAATGTACCAAACTGTAGCCTTGACTGAAGCACAGGGCGATCAAGAATGCATTATTTGAGAACACAGTGCTGAACTAAGCTAAACAGTGTGATAGAAGAAATTAAAACAAGACCGTAAAAACTGGTTATTGTAAAATAATAGTACGAAGCTGAATAAAATATATCTAGGGCAAAGTGCACAGTGGCCTAGTATGTTAAACTAACGTGCATGGAGCTGCACATAAAATGGCTACACAACACCCTCCCCTTATCGGTAGAAAGTGGTTCAAGCCAAAGCTAAAATGCCCTAACCTAAAATATATTTAAAACCCTACTAAATTTTGACAAGTTAAGAGGACACATAAGCATATTACTTGACAATTTAGATATGAGCATGCGGTTCAGAGCCGAATTCAAATTGAAATGTCAATTTAGAACAGTTACGAATCAATCACAATTCATGGAAAGCAGGAGATCTTCCACTTTGGCAGATAACAGAACCGGTAAATCTGTGCCAAAAACGACTAAGGAGCATGTGTGTTCCATAGCCCCAGTATCAACCAAGGCGGCATCCCGTGCAGTGCCCATTAACGAGTCGATGTTAACTTCCTCCAGGAAGGGTAGCTCGTAATCAGCTTCTCTCAGCAAACGCAGCCGCAGTGTGCATGTCTGGTAATGAACCCTCAACGAGAACATCAACAGATCAGCATCAATCACTGAGGGGCGTTGCTGTAAAAGACAAACTTCTAGTGCATGTTCAAAAGAGCACTAATAGCACCGAAGCATGGGCTGCACATGATCCAAAACCGGTCTGAATGACAAAGACCAGTCACACCCCAAATGTTCCAGGAGTGTTGCTCCAAACTGCTGCATCATGCGTTCACGACACAGCTACGCTGATGGGAGCGCCTTCATTTGTCCTTGTTGTGGCGGGACAGCCATTGCGGAAAAACTACAGCAACAGCAAAATGCTGGCTAATAAAGCCAAAGATATTGGAAAACCCCCAAAAATACTTTCGAAAATTGAGTGAATAGCTGATGGTATCGAACCGAATATAGAGGAGAAGGTGTGAACTAAACCAATACCAACAGCTTTGAAAAAGTGTGCTAATCCAGCCCTGCTGGACGCATTGAATATATGTCCCACGAGTTCACCAAAGTGTCTTGGAAGGTTCGTATTTAACAGGGTCTGTATTTCTGCAGACAACCATGCCACTTAAAGTGCATAGGTCTTGCGTGCAGATGTAAGGGCCACATGCTTCTGAAACAATAAAGCCTTGAGTCTACTCAACCTGCCAAAATTCACCTTGGAAGTAGCAATGTGAGGCCAGATGTCAGCTACCTCTCTTAATTTAGTGGGGGGAAACAACACGTTCCCGCAGCATGTAACGACCTTAGAGACCGAAACAACGTAAACTATTCCGGCCTGCATGCCACAACAGTCTTCACTATTGAGAAGGACGTAGCTGCTGTGTGAAAGCACCTGGATCGTGCGTTTAATCAAGGGGACTGGACCTCCCTTCAGATAGCAAGCCAAGTTTGCAACCGAGGCATTACACGCCCCATGCAAGGACAGCTGCTTACAAATCATCGAATGGCTGACTGAAGTCTTGCATTCACTACCGTTAAGAAAGACCTCTTTCATGCCATTGAGGCATTTGTACGAGAAGGGAAGCTCCCACACCTCATGGATGTAACTATCTCCCAACTTTTCATATCTGCCTACCGGAATGTGTTTCAAACAAGTGAATTGTAATGTTGAAATAGGCAGATTAATAACCCTGTGTATTAACCACTCCGCCGAAGGAATCTCGGCCACGGTAAAAGGCAGTCTTTCTATCTGTTCAATGTTAAGCATGACATGAGTCGCTTCTTTCTTAGCCATTAGTTGTTGTTGCCGCGTCAAATTAAAGGAAAAAAATATTTCCCTGGCACTGATGTGCTGCCATGGAACGCGATCCGCCTTCAATGTCTGAATTGTCCAACCCAACTGCATAATGGACCTGGTCTGATTCTGTCCATGATATAAAGATGACATATCCGATCGTATAATGTCTATAGCAGAAGAAACAATTTTAATAACTGTATATATCCGGTCTGGCAAGGTGTGTATCCCATTATCCACAACAGCTAATGCCTTTTTCAAATTTTCCTGATCTATTTGCCTTAACCAGGCTGCAGCCTCTTGTTGAGAAAGTTTCCATATTTCATTGTATACTTCATACAAGAAACGTTTCCTACGTGGTATCTTGGGGCCTGACAAGAAATCTTATAAATCAGTGTTGTTAGACAAGAGATTGAGGTGCGCTTTAACTGCATCAAGTGAGGACGATTTTAGCCACCGTTGGCACAATTTCCCTACACTATTTGTTATAATTATGTCAGAATGTTCTGGTGATACATAGCGAGGGCCTGGCCTACTCGTCCGGAACTGCCCGAGGAGGTGACAAAACGTTGATGACACCCGTTGGTATCTATGGGCCACAATAACCACCCGCCTGGACGTGTCAGTGAAGCATTAAACGTACCATTCTGGACCCACTCATTAAGCTTGTGTATGGTTGCATTTGTGTATTTTTGCCAGTTGTCAAATTTTGCAGGGGCAGGTATACTGGGCATGTTTAATTCTCTAATTGTTGCTAAGCCTAAACAACTTGTTTGTTGCACTGTTTCATTTAAAAAGATAACTTGAACAGAGATGAGACATGCTCTAAACAATGTTTCTTTACCCTTAGTCCGCCAATTTTTTGTTCCCTAAACACTTTTCAAATCAATAACCGGGAAACAGAGGATTCCGAATATAGAAATTTCATGTTGGTCAATAACATATGTATATCCTTAGTAGGAGTTACTTTAAAATAATATGGCTCAGCATTTTTTTTACGATGCCCAGAAAAATACGCGAACTTTTCAGTTTAAGTTTTTGAACTCCCTTGTGATGGAGTTGGACAATGTTCTCATTGCGTGTAATTAAATATAGTTTTGGGACTACTCGCTCTATGTATGAAGTGGTGCCCATAATAATTATAGCAAAACATATCACCATATTTTTCTTTAAACTGGTAAACATCTTCGTTTTCATAGACCGTATAATATTGCAATTCTGTTATCACAGAATCAACTGTTTTCACATCCCAATCATCAGACACAATGCCTGGTATGACTACATCATTCATAGATAATTTTAACACATACAGTATTTGAATGATTTCCGTGGGACCGTAAAGATCAAACATTACTTTGTCCCAAACAATCCCATCAGGAATTGGCACTGCGGAAATGTTCACAAAGGATAAGTCTCTTCGGACCTTATGTGATGAAAAATGTGGTTTCAAAACCTCCTCCACCTGTTCAACCGCTGATCTCTCGGGAAGAAAATGACCATGTATCAACAAGAAAAAGGTAATAACAAACCCAATCCAAAGTAGAAATGCTAGGACAGTCAAAGAAAGCCATACATAGTTCCATGGAAAAATTAAGTATGTGTCTTTAAGCCAATGAATTAGCTTAGGTGCACTTGACAGGTCAGCTGTCGAAGAGGCAAATGAGTCCGATAGAGCGTCGTTGAAGTCGGCAAAGTAACTAGAGGCAGTTCGTGCAAATAGCGTAGCCGTGGTCAATGGTGGAGTTGGTGTTTCCTGTGGTGGTACACTGTAGGCAGCACCATCCGTCTGGCTAGTAGTCATGGTGACTTGATCAAACGTTTCTAAATTGCTTGTTGTTAGTGGAACTAATGTAAGATCATCATCCACCCTCCCCAAGCTCAGAGAGGTGTCATTGTTGGTATAAACTACTTGAAGGGGAAATTCTTCTCCAGTAGTGAGAGGGATCCGGAAACTACTGGATCTTCCTCTTGGTCGGCTGTGCAGAATCGGCCACATGTTGTAGTTTGACATTGTCAATTGAAACAAAATGATTTTCTTTGGCACCTGGCAACGGTGGTAGAATAACAGTTCTGGTACCGTGTATCCCCAGTACAGGGACTGGTGCCCGATAAGAAGGGCCAAATTATTTTTTCACTGAGACCTTTTCACGTACAAGATCCCCAACCCTAGGAATCCAGCCGGTCGATATTACAGGCACATCCTTAATTCCTGTGGAGGCAGCACTTTTAGAAGAGTTATCCTCACTGAACTGTTGTAATTCCTGTAAAACAGTGACACAATCATTTATGTCAAAAGGTGTTTCTGCTGCATCCACACCAGGACCATCAAAATCCGGAACAAACATTCGAGTTCCGAACAGGCACTCATATGAAGTACGACCCCCCGGGGACCTTCTAGGCAAGTTATTTAGTGCTCTCTGAACTCCATACAGGTGGGTTAGCCAACTACGACCCGTACCTAAGACTCTGGCTGTTAAGGATTGCTTTATATCGCGGTTTAATCGCTCCACGACAATACTTCCCTAGGGATGAAATGGAGATGAGTACTGCAGTTGGACCCACAACTAAGCCATGGTGTCCCTGAATGCCCTTGAGGCGAAAGAAGGGCCCTGGTCCGAACGGTTCGCTGCAACTGCATATGTACCAATAAAGACTTGCAAATCTTTAATAACAGTCTGAGCGTCAGCCGAGCATTGTGGCCACACCCACACAAATCTGGAGCATGAATCAACATCGACTAATATGTATTTGTATGCACTATCAGGTGTTAATGGACCGCAGTGGTCCAAGTACACACCTTGTAATGGTCTATTGGAAATTAAGAGGGGTGTCTGTGGCGGGCGCTTGGCCGTGGAAACTTTAATTTGTTGACAGATGTCACAACAGGAAAACAGGATTTTTGTCGACATTACAGATGAAATGGTGTTGGATTACTGCAAGGGTCTGGCTGAAGTAGTCCGCTCTTTTTCTCAGCAAGTGGAGGCCACCACACTGCCACTGATCCATGACCCAGGGCACAACCTGAGAGCTGGGGACTGGGTTGTTGTCAGCAAACACATGAGAATGACGTGTTTAGAGCCTCATTGGAAGGGACCATGCCAAGTGGTCCTGGTGACTACTACAGCTGTGAAGTGGGCTGGGATCCCAAACTGGATTCAAACAAGTCACACGAAGAAAGTGGCATGTCCACTGGATCATGAAGAAGCATTGTTGAGAGTACCAACAACAGTGAGAGAAGTCTCAGGGCTGAAAGAAGAGGAGAGAGGAACTGAGACCGGATCTGAGCTTGTTTAGGACGTTTCAGTCACTCCTTAGAGAGACGAGGGAGGAGACCGCCAGGAGAGTATTGAAGAACCTATTTCAACTGAAGCAGCAGGAGAGCCTAGTCAGAGGAGGAATTTCCCAGAAGCAGACGATCTTGAGAGACAAACAGAGCAATTGCCAGACCCAGAAGGGGAAGGAGTTGAGGTGGATCAAAGTCAAAGTGATCTGACTCCTTCTGAACTGGTTGCAGGTCTGTCAAGAGAAAACACCACAGAACAAGGAAAATGTTCAAGTTCAATCTGAAAGAGAATACTGACATAGGGTCCACTAAAAGAAGATAAGTGGCCGGCAAATGGAGAAAGGGAAAGAGGTGGTTGTCGAACCAACAATCGAGGAAGAAGTAGACACCACAAGGAAAGAAGATCTAAGTGAAGGAGAACTCAATGGTGATCGAAAATTGAAGAGAAAGAGAATAGCAAATTGAAGATATGCAGGTCCTGAATGGGCGTATGCAACTACAAACGAATGGCAGCAAGAGTTTTTGTCTTTTTGTTTTGATATAGAAGTTCTGGGTCAGTATTTTGAGGTGACCTGAAGGAAGCTAATGAACTGAACTGTTGAAACTATCTGAGAGAAAAACGTTTTGGAGAAAGAGACCGTTGAAAATAACCGTAAGATACACTAATAACCTGATTTGACTTTTGAAACCTGATTTTGACAAAGCTGCTAACCGATTTTGACAAGGATGAGGGTTCCTGAAAGCAAAACTGAACTGTTGAAAGAAGAGTTGTCTTTTTTTTATCTTTGCTGCAAGTTTTTCTAAATTTCTTCTGCTTTCTGATTCTTTACAGATCATGGCTGTCTTTAATAAACAAGGTAGAGTTGCTAGGCGCTGTAAATATATAAGCATTGGGTTGGCAATTATGTGTGGGATATTATTTGTGGTGTTGATTGTGGGTATGTCTGTTCTTGATATGAGAGGAGCCAACCATACTTCTGCTTTTGAGATGACTACTGCACTAACGGCATTAGAGAAGTCTAAGTTAGATGAAAACTATTTGCATGATTATACTAATGCGCAGGGAGAACTTTCTTCTAACGTTTTCTATCGCTTATTGAGCGAGTATGTTGAGACAATGGATGTGAAGAATTGTTTTGTGTGTATGCAGATTCCTTCATGAGTTGAGGAAGGAGTCACATATCAGAGTTTACCCCTAATGTATGGGATACGTTGTAGTCTGTCACTAACAAGGTTTTATAACCAGGAGTGCATTCAATACTTCTATTCAAAGCATGGCATGGTGTTTTCATTTGCTTCTAAATGTAGGTATTTGAATAAGGTAGCTAAGGTATTAGTTAGAGGATTCTTTGAACCTACATTAACATTTGGCACAGCTTATGCACACCGCAGCAATCTGACATGCTTGCTTACACCTTTAGAGAAGAGCTTTTTAAATCACACAGACAACAGGAGAAAGTCGTTAAAGGAGAAATTAGAAAAAGACTTAGAGAAAAGGACTTACAAGAATGATTATGCTTATCTGCAATTAAAACGCAAGGGAAATTAGCTTTAGATGCACAACACGTAGGGAAGCTTTGTATATATAGGCCTAAATCACGCACTGACACTTTATTTGTGGGTATGAGTGAATGCAGGCATGTGTTTTTTGTTTCAGAGTAAATGGACTTTTATGTTGAATGAACAGGACCCTGCAATTCTAGGGATATATTATATTTGTGGACTGAATGCTTATTACCGTCTTCCAAGAGGATGGTATGGGACATGTTATTTGGGGATAGATTTCCCAAAGATTTGTGAAATGGAGGATTTGAAAAAGTTTCCGAAAATGACTGAATTACATCATAAGAGACAGAGGAGAGAGTACTCTTCTACAATAGTGGGAGATATATTTGGAGTGGTGATTCCTTCATTGGGAGTCATTCTGAATTTGATTATGATTCAAAAGTTGTCTACTATTGTGGATAACATGCTGACAAATTTTTCAGGGGCCATACTCCTGATAGATACAGAATTAGCTCCGGATAGAGCCATGATTCTTCAAAATCGTCTTGCTTTAGACATTCTTTTAGCAAAGGATGGCAGAGTCTGTAGAATGATTTATTCTAGGCATTGCTGTTTGTATATACCTGATATTAGTAAAGAGATAGGAGACTTACTTACTAATCTGACTAATATAAGAGCTGATTCGAAAGAATTGAAAGAACCAGGTGTTTGGGAAAAGGTTGGCAAAGGGTTTGCTTCAGTGGGAAATTGGCTCAGCATCATTTGGAATGGGATTCTATTGAAAATATTACAGAGAATATTAATTGCTGTGGTTTGTCTAATTGGGATATGGGGATTATGCAAATTGTGTAAAAGACTAAACTGAAAAGGTCTAAGAATAATCAGAGGAGGGAAGAAAAAAAGGAACATTTTTATAGGGAAAATTCAAGGGGAAGACAAAATTATGAAGAAATTGAATTGTAAAAGTTTGTGGGTGTTAGTATGATGACATACTTATTCATCCGAGGAGGGATTACTAGCGCAGGTGTTTTAATTAGAAATTATTAATGAGTGTTTATGTATTTTGAATAATGAGTTTAAGTAAAAAATTAAATAACGTAGAAAAATAATGCACGCATTTGAAAATGTGTCCTCGAAGAATGGCCACCAATGTTCACGAAATGAACTAATGAGTGATTAATACTTATGAAATATTGAATATGTACTAAATTAATGCAGTAATATGTCATATTAAGGCTTATGAAGTACGCTTTAGTTCTATTAATTGTAGGCCTTAACTTAGCGAGTGTCTTGGCCTGTTTTGCCAGGCCTCATGCAGATGCTGTATTATATCTTCACGTTTAATAAAAATGCTGACCCAGTGAATTAAACTGTGAAATGTCCATTGTCTTATTAAATGTGCTTAATGGAAGCTTTTCATGAGAACTGACTGCAAGGAGATGATGATCCCGCTAGTGTAACATTTTTGATGTAATGTGTGTGAGACTGACTTTCCCAGGACAAGAACAATGAAGATACTGACTGGAGTGGAAGATGCAGCAATATTGTTACCTGACAAGCTGGATAATGAGAACATCGTAAGGTGGACCAATCAACTGCATTTGAATGGTGAAATATTAGAATTCATAGATTTGGTATAGAATTTTTAGTGAACAAAGTATGAACATACGATTAACTTACCAATAGGGAAATAGGGGATAGTTTAGGTGACTTTGATATAACAACACCACAGAGGGAAGAGACTTAAGACTCTTTAGGAGGGGGAGAGTGTTGGAAATGGCCTTTTTTGCAGGGTTATCCCCAAACATTTTGCCTTCTTCCTCCTATTTTTTCAGGTCTGTTTTTGCTGGTTTATTGTGTCTGCACACTTTACCACTGCTAATCAGTGCTAAAGTGCAACTGCTCCCTATAGAAATTGTACTGTTGATTGATTTATCGATGATTGGCATATTTGATTTACTGGAATACCCTAGTAAAGTGCACTACATGTGCCCAGGGCCTGTAAATCAAATGCTACTAGTGGGCCTGCAGCACTGGTTGTGCCACCCACATAAGTAGATCTGTAATCATGTCTCAGACCTTCCACTGCAGTGTCTGTGTGTGCAGTTTTGACTGTAACTTTGACTTTGCAAGTGTACCTACTTGCCAGGACTCAACCGTCCCTTTTACTACATGTAAGGCACCCCTAAGTTAGGCCCTAGGTAGCCCTATGGGCAGGGTGCAGTATATGTTTAAGGTATAGGACATATACTAGTATGTTTTATATGTCCTAACAGTGAAATACTGCCAAATTCGGTTTTCACTGGGCAAGGCCTATCTCTCCCATAGGTTAACATGGGGGCTGGCTTTAAATATCCTTAAAGCGCAGATTCCCTTTGAGAGTAGATACAAATGCGGAGTTTAGGGTCTCTGAACTCACAATTTAAAAATACATATTTTAGTGAAGTTGGTTCTTAAATTGTCTGTTTGAAAATACCACTTTTAGAAAGTAGGCATTTTCTTGCTTAATCCATTCTGTGACTCTGCCTGTTTGTGGATTCCCTGTCTGGGTCAGTTTGACAGTTGGGCTGTTCACACCTCTCCTCTAGACAGTGACACAAAGGGGGCTGGGGTGTAGCCTGCATATCTTGATTAGCCATCTGTGCTGGAGGGGAGGGGAGGAGTGGTCACTCACTCCTGAAAGGACTGTGCCTGCCCTCACACGATGCCGTCTCTGACCCCCTGGTGAGTGTCTGGGGCCTGGCCTGGACAAGGAAGGATCTTGCAAACACTTGAGACTTTGCTTTGAAGTTTGCAAACTCCAAAGGCAGAACTGGGTATAAGAAGCAGACCCAAAACCCCAGACTTTTAGAATCTTTCGGGAATCAAGAGGAACCTCTACCCAGGAGAAGAGCTGAAGGAGGAGTACTGTCCCTTTGCTGTGTTGCTTTGCTGGACTTGCCTGCAGTTGCTGCTTCTGCCTGAAAAGAGTGCTAAGGGTGAACTTTGCTGTCTGTCCTGCTTGAGAAAATTCTCCAAGGGCTTGGAGTAGAGCTTGCCTCCTGTTGGAAGTCTCAGGGACACCAAAGACTTCATTTTCCTCGACCTGCAGCACTAGGAACTGTGTGTTTTGTGCTGTTCAAGAGGAGAAACTACTGCGGCGCCACCAACGACGCGCCTGGCCTGCACCGTGACCTGCCGACACCACACAGAGTCGCATTGCCCCGCTTTGCACCGTGACCCGGGTCTCACCGATGCCGTCATCGGACGACTTCACCGAGCTGCTGCTCACACCACGACCTGTGGGCCCCATACTCTGGCTCACACCGCAGCCTGGGCATCCCTGACGACGACGTTCCTGCTGACACCGGCGCCACTGCCTGCACCGTGGCTGTGGACACCGCTTGTGAGGTACACGAAGCACCGTCCCGTCCTGCACCGCAACCCCTGTACACCGACGCCAGCACCATCGACTCCTGTGTCGTCCCCAGGCATCCTGCCTGCACAGTGGCCTGTGGACACCGCTCATGAGGGTCATGAAGCACCGTCCCGTCCCGCACTGCTGGCTTGGGCCTACCGATGACAGCGCTTCAGCAACGACGACGACGCTGCCTGCACCATGACATGTGGACACCACACGTCGCACCACCCCGCTCCACACCGCAGCCCTGGTCTCACCGACGCCGATGGATGCTGTCACCGAGCCGCTGCCTGCACCGTGACCTGTGGGCACCGCACTTCGCACCGTCCCACTTCGCACCGCAGCTCGACACCATCCACGCCAGCGCACCTGACTTCATCAGCCTGGAGTTCGATCTGCAGCGCGTGTGACCTCAAGGGCCGACGACTCCTGCACTGACTCTGGACCCGACACCGCGACATCAGTGACGCCGCCCTCCGGAGCTCACCACGAGGATCACGACGCCCTGCAAATCCAAGGTACTATTTGCGGGTCTTCCTGACACCGTAGCTGGCCCGCAACGCCGGCCTGAAGTGTTGGTTTTGTTGATCACGACACCGTGATAGCCCCAGGTGGAGCTATCGACTTCAAGGAACTGTAGTTTTGAGTAAACCTTGCATAATTCATATTTTTCTTACTGTATGTTGGATTCTTATCGTATTTGGTCTTGTTTAATATAGATAAATATTGGCTACTTTTCTAAAACTGGTGTGGTGTCCTTTTGTAGTTTTTTCACTTATGACTGTGTGTTATGTGCAAATGCTTTACACATTGCATCTGAGATAAGCCTGACTGCTCGTGCCAAGCTACCAAGGGGGTTAGCAGGGGTTATCTGAGCGGGTATCTCCCTTATCCTGACTAGAGTGAAGGTCCCTACTTGGACAGGGTGCAAACCGACAGCCAATTAGAGACCCCATTTCTAACAGAGAGATTTTAGCAGGACTTATTGATATTTTAGGAGAGAAACCTTCATACCGATATTGGGCTCATACTCTCTGACCGAGAGCCTGATGCTTTGCTGATTGACAAATGACCCAAGGACAAAGACAGATTCTGCTTTGCTGACCCATACTGAGGATAGGTATACAATGATAAATTGTGACTGTTATGCATATTCTTGCTTTTTCTTTCTAGGTACCAACTGCGCTGTTTTGATAGAACCATAGTTAGATGTTTTCTAAATTTGTGTCACTAAAACGGTTTGCATGAAGCCCAACATGCTGATGCTAATCTGGTATTAGTTAAAGGTCCTCAGAAAATTGGATAGATTACAAGAATGGTTAACCTTGAAAGAGATTTTGATTCCCTTGCAAGATGGATTCTGAGAACGCACTAGTACAATTGATCAGATGTTTTGTCTCTGGCTTTTATTCTAGAAAACTGTCCTTCTAGGGGGCGGACATCTTTACGTGGTATTCGTAGATTTATGGACTGTATTCAATCTTGTACCTAGATCTACTTTCTGGCAGATAATGACCACATCAGGGTATCCAGTATCTCCTGGGTATCATCAACAGGCTGATGAAAATAACTGGGTGAATTGACCAATCCGTTCCCAGTCAATAGAGGGGTAAGACAGGGTTGCATCCTCGCCCAACTCTACTCACATTGCACCTCAATGGTCTATTAGCCCACCTGGAACAAAGTGAGAATGATGCACTATGTTTACCTAATATCAGGGTCCCTGCTTTAATGTTTGCAGATGACACAAGACTGCTTTCAAAAACACATGTGAGGCTGCAAAGAACACTAGATCAATTTGAAAGATTTCGAAAGCAAAAGGGGCCTTGGGATTAACATAGGAAAAATTGGGGTACATGGTTCTTAATCCATGTCATTCCACGCTACGGATAGGATTAGGAGTGTGTGCATACTTATGATTATTTGGGGATTACCTTAACGGGGCAACTCAATCTAGAACAAATAACAGGGAGAATAGTAAAAATGCACCCAGGCACTCAATTCCTCCCCATCTCCTCGGCACTTCATATTTATAATCACCAAGCCCTAGAAGCATCCCTCTAAGGTGCAGAGTTGAGGGGCCATAGGGATGTGACTGTCTTGGTGGCAGTAGTGAAAAATGATAAATGCAACAACTGACGGGTCTCCCTGTTAGCACCACACTGCTCCCCACCCCCCAAGGTTAGATATGTGGCTTAGATCAATCTCTTGCAGAACAGGAGTGAGAGCCATCCTGTATTGGGTGAGGATCTGGGCTACGTCAGAGTTATGCTCATATAGATAGGGCCTAGAAAAAGTGCTACACATCTCAGGTTCACGTAACATATCCTGGATTAGATACATAAAAATGACCCTCATAGTGATTGAGAACGAGAGTCTATGGGCTATTCCTGGGGAGGCATGTACGATCTCTAAACTGGCCTTTAAGAATGACTACTGGCAATATAAAACGGGAACTATACAGGGGCAGTCAAACGTAGCTTCACTAACTTCCGCTTTTTTTATGATGATGGATAATTTTGCAGAATAGCAGTTCCTAGATGAACTTGAACCTGCAGTTGCCAGGAAGCACTACCTGCAATTATGGTATGGGATTTTACCGCTCCATCCCTTCACTGCTAAATGGGTGTGCGATCGCAGGCAATAGATTGGTAGTGCACCATCTGCAGAGAAATTAAAATAATTATTGAGCATGCCTTATTCTTCTGCCCAGCCGGTCAGAGTAGCAGGAAGAAATGGATTACCAGTTTGCCGCAATCTGGGTGTTAGTGAACACAAAGAAGCATTAAGAGTTTTGAAAACAGACACAAGACAATGCATAGTTTTTCCAGACTCCGGTTTCTGATGTGGATGTGGACGACCAGACAGAAGCGGACTATCCAGGTAGTACAATAAGGTATTGATGCCCATTTAATGTACCTTATACCCTATTATCTCCAAAGCCCACAGACCTTTACTGAGTTAGGACATGGCAAAGACTTCTATATGCTTATTATGAATTATGCACATTTTACAGCTGTTTTAATGAAGCGGAATTACCTATGGTTGTATTTTATGAATCTTTATATAATTACTGTATTCACTTGTATTTTATCTCTAATTTTATGTTCACTTGGTATTTTTATATGTACTTTTATGGCATCCGCCAAATAAAGATTCTAATAACTAAAAGAAAAACAAGAACAAAATACTTTTTACATGGAAAAACAACAAGTACACTCTGCCAACCACACACTCCCCAACGATGTGGCTTGCTACCTATCTGAACGTGCACTTAAGTGCCCCACTTAGAGGCACGAGGCACTGTCTAAATACTACAATGCACTCCAAGGCACCCCTTGTTTACCCGGCCTCTATCAGGTGGTTTCTACCTGGCTATGTGACCATCACCAAGCTTCTGCCACAAATAACATCTAAGATAAAGAGCTCAAGATGATAGAGGTTTGTCAGGAATAATTTAATTTGTCAACGCTTTTGCCCGCTTCACCGGTCTTTCCTGAAAGCGTCTGATTAAAACAAACCAAAAAGTTTGTTGCCCCAACATATGAATCAGGCACTAACTAGTGCGCTGGCCATATATTCAGTTATAACTTACAAGGGAGGACAAAAGCCGTAGCTTTCATTCGCAGATATTACCTGCCACAAAGAAGCGTTGGGCTAAAATTGTATGTGAGTGCTTTGCTCTCATTTAGACAAAGTTCACAAGATTCAGGTTTTGGTGCACCAAACACGATCCAAACCATCAGAAGAACTTCAAGGGACCATGAAGATGAAGGGGAAGAGTTCAATAGTAATGAGGTGGTCGCTTGGGTACAAGCCTGAATGCTTTTGGGCCGAAGCAGGGGAATCCTCATGGATTATAGTGGGTCCACTCTTAGGTAAGAAACCTTTCCAAATCAGCTATAACTTTTCGCCAGACAGCATTGTGTATGTGTGTGTGCTCAGCATACAGTGCAACATTTACAGCTGCCACACACATACTTATACCCACTACTACTGCATCAGCGTTTTGTGTGTGAGTGCAGACGTGAGTGTGCACTAGAGAGTGTCTTTGGAGACAGCTCCCCACCGCCCCCCGCCACACACACACAATTCCACCAATTCTCCCCGGGTACAAGGCTCAAAATCAGTATTTACTCAAAGGAGGGCGTTGATTTTCCTGGCAACAAGTGGGTATGTTCAAAATCAGACGTGAGCAGAGGACATTGCAAAGGGAGGTGCTAATGGTCAAGAGGGTCCTAACAGTACCTTAGCATCACCAGTGGCTGTGCATGCTACTACTACCACCTAGAGGTGGGATTGGAGAGTACCCTAGGAGAGAGAGAGAACGCAAACAAAAGTGCAGAAAGGGCACTGAAAAGTTTGGGAAACAGAGGGGAAAGAAAGGTGATAGGGAGGAGGAAGAGAGTGTAAAATGGAGAGAGAATTGTACCGAGGAAGGAGGAGAGAGCTATGTGCTTAGAGGGAGAGACAGAAGATTGGAACGCTAATAGTGAACAGTGAGAAAAGTTGGAAGAAAATGAATATCAGTCTGATGAGAGTGAAAGAAAGGAATGTGAAGGAGAGAAAAGAGTATCACAGAGGAAGATGAGGCAGGTTACAGGGGGAAAAGGAAATACAGAAAGATGCTGACGGTGACAAGAAGGATAAAAACAGAAGGTAAAGGGTAAAAGGTGAGATAGAGGGGCCAGAGAGAAAACATGTGGAAGTGAGAGAGGGAGAGATGATTGGCAAGGTTAGGAGGCAGGAGGGGGAGACAGAGAAAAGGAACGATGTGAGAAGAAGAGAATAAAAAGGGAGTGAATTAAGATATTATGTGAGGCCTCAGTTTGTAACTTGCATCAAAGATCTCAGTCTCAATACTATACCTTGCTAAAGGAGCTGAGAGGACAATCTACATGTTGCGGACATTTGTGCTGAACCCTTCTTGAGTGCCCTGCACAGAGGTGGAACTGGACAGAACCTACTGGGAACAACCTTCTCTGGCTTTCTTAATTTTGGCAAAACAGTTCCCATACTTCTGTTAAACAACAGCCTTTAAATAGTTAATGCTGATTTTGAGTTGCCTCCGGGTGAAAGGGAAAGTTAAGGTCTCCTATACTGTGAAGAGAGAGGAGTGCCATACAGCTATAGCAGAAACAAGCACTCTGTCTGTTTCCTGAAAGAAATGTATAAATGTGCAAGTAGTTAATCAGCAAATCTAAAAGCATCTGGTGAACCTCTTGTATACTGCATGCATTACATTTTAGGTCAAGCCTACAAGACAGCACAGGGGTCTACAGCCCTTCCATTGCTCACTATTTGTTAGCTTTACTATCACTTGCATCGGCTTGTCTTTTATTCAATGGCTTTCCTTGGCGAGGCATGCCCCTCTTGTTTTAGTCCCACCCCTGGAACGTAGCCTGTTTACCATATCTATCATTGGCTGGCTTCTTTATTTCAAGAGCTACTCGAAAGGTGAACGTTTTTCCCTTTTAGTTATGCACTCCGTGAGAGTGAACGTGTTTTCCAGTTCACACCACCTCTCCTCTCCTCTCCCTAAGTGTCCATCCAGGTTCCGTGCTTCTGTCCCGTGTACTTCTCCCCGACCACCCTTGTGCTACATGTTGTACCCACCCTGCCTGCTTCTTCTCTGCTCCCTATGGTTCTATCACTTTTAGGTGTTGTGGGTCGTTTTCCCGCCCGATGCTCACGCTCCTTGCTCTTCTGTCCCATATCTCCCTGTGCTCTGAGTTCTTTGCTCCATGCGTACTTGTCCCTCCGCTTCCTGTATTGCTCTCTCTTTCACCCAACGCTTCCCCTCTGCTCACCCTCACTCTCGCCCCCATTCACACCTCTGTCACATCAATCCTGCAATTCTTTATTTTAAAAAGAAAATTGCACTTTCACAGAAAAGAAACCATCATTTTATATTTACTTATCCAAGTGGCATCCTCCATCCTGGATCAGTAAATAAAAATGAAAGTAAATCGCGCCCACATTTTTCCTCTGGTGCACGCACTGATTCTGACGCATGCACGCGCATCACCAAGGACGCCTGCAGTAGTTGTGTCATCATGCATTTTTTAACTTATTTATTTTGACAACGCTGTACAGTGTCAGAATAAAAGCCCGACGCTATGCAGCATCGCCAAAATGCAATGGCAATACCAATAGGTTCGAAAGGCAAGACCTATTGGCTTTGCCAATGCTGGTTTTAAACTAGAGCTGGCTGTCTTATGCTGTGTCTAATTCTGATTTTTTTAATTACCGATTTACATATTCACAGTGCTTTCTGTCACGTGCTGTGACTTCATAGCACCATATTAAAGTCCTTATTCCTCATCGCACCAAACAGGATTAAAATAAGCGACTTTCCGGTTAGACACACGTCTGAAGTGAATGCGGTAACCAACTAAGCTTTGTTACCATAAAAGTGCATTTCAGATACATTAACTTATGTTTACGATTCGTTTAAGGTGCATTCGTTGTATTTATTGTATATCTTTGTCTTTTTAGCTTCGGCTCTGACCCTCGCCCCCACTGCACTCAAGGTCAGAGGTCCTGCAGTTGAAAAGCTGTGCCTCCTACAGCAGAACACTGAGGCTTCTTGTAGGGAACTGCTGCAGATGAGGCTGACACAGTTCCTTAACCTCCGTTCAGCAGGGGGCGCTGCATGGGTTTTGAAATGTTTGACAGGTCCCAGACCTGAAGTTCACAGTTAGCGCTTACTTGAAAGATATCTATAGTTTTTCACCAAAGTTGGTGCAGACATTGCTGTATATCTCTAGACTCCTGTTTCTGGGTTTAGCCTTTCATCAGTAGAGAGTATAGAACAAAGAAAATTCATCCGGGATTGCTGGAAATGCTGCCAAAATCCTCTCAGGTCAAGTATCACTCACAGGCACACAGGTGCATCTCCAAAGCTCGTCAGCTCCCAGGCTCAAAGGAGCCTTTTAAACAGGAAGTGGGGTTGGGAGTACACTGCCTCACATCCCAGCACAGCTCGCCCCTTTGCATCCTGGTAAATGCAGTTCACAGTTAGTGCTTACTTGAAAGATATCTGTAGTTTTTCACCAAAGTTGGTGCAGACATTGCTGTATATCTCTAGACACGTGTTAACCATGTCTAGAGCTCCCAACCCCCCTTCAGGTCCCAGACCTGCCACTGCTCACTGCAGTTCCCACAATTACGGGCAGGAGGAGTCCTTGAAAGGGATGACGAGGGGCAAGGGACTTGAGACCGAAAAAAGGGGTGGTCCATGAAATTTACAGACGTGTGGTCTCCCTAATTTCAGCACATATTGCAAGCCAGAAAAAAGGTGCTTGCCAGAGGTTTGGAGAGGTGTGAGCACTGATAAATGTAGCAGTCAATGTTGCAGGCCAGGGTGGTGAATGCACTGTAAGAGTGCTGTACCTGTCTCAATACTGTGTACATCAGGGTACAGGAGCATGCTAAAAATATCCTTGACTGTCTTGATACAGTTTAACAGATAAATAGTGCAGGGCAGAGGTGATTTTAAAAAACTCCAGTTTTTTCAGTACTTGATGCCCAGGGTATGAGTATTTTGTTATGGGTGTTGTTTTAGAGCTCAGCAGATGTCAAAGTACTGGTGTGTAGGGATGGGAAGGATGGGAAGAGGGCATCAGATAGGAAATGGAGGGATCTCTAGGAGTTTCTCAATGTGCATGTGAAGTTTTGCTTTTCTCAGGACTATAAGAACTTATTTGGGACAACTATTGGTCAGAAGAAAGACCTTAAGTTGGTCTTCCAACCCATTTAGGGAGGACATGGATAGTATGTCTACTTAAATGAATTGCCTAAAGACAATGGGTTGATGAGTCGGTGCCCATGCTCAGCAAAGGCAATGGCCATGAGTTAAGGTATCTAAATATAATGTTCAAATTTGATCATCTCACCAGGCAACTATAACGAGTATCTTGTGAGCTACTGGTAGCTCTCCAGAGAGCTGTATGTAGCTCTACTGCGTGCAGCCAGCATTTGCTTGGTTGAAATAATATATGCATACCAAAACTGAGAGGGAATATTCCAGACAGAAATCTGTGTATTGTCACAACTCATAACTTATGTTTTGAGGAAAATTGCTGAATTTCCAAAATATATCTAAAACTAATATTTGAAAGATAAATTATGTGGATCTGTGGAGAATTATTACAAATATTATTACCCTGGTGACAGGGGCATTGGTGCTATGACTGTTTTACTCATGTAGAGGCATTCCCGATTGACAAAGTCTTCTATACATTGTTATTGGCAACCATGGCTGATGCACATAGGAAATCACTGCTATTAATCTTGAATATGGTGGCCACTAATGTTATGTTTTCTGATGTGGCCATTATTACAATACTAATACAAATAGTAGCTCTTATGGTTTTCATTGAACACCAGTACCTTTTTCACAGAAAAGGCTGGAGGGCCAAAGCACGGAGGCCTGCAGGGAACTAAGCCCCTGTTGCCTTTGCAACACAGATATGGAAACCTCAGAGCACTCCCTATTATTCTTTGATAGTATTAATATAGCAAGGAAAATTATATTATTCAGCTACTATCAGATTCCTTGTCTCAAAAGAAACAATTTTGCATCTCAAGCTTGTTCAAAAGGGTTTCAATTCATTTAGATCTAATTTCTCCGTGCAAACTGAGCTGGTGAGGTCTGGGACAACACTCTGGGTGTGAAAGACACTGAAAATGCGTGTCAACATAACTATGCCATGGTGCAAAAAGGAATCACACCTTAGTTGGAAATTGCAGCATGAGATCAGCCTTATATGTGTGTATTAATCAGACAGACCACGTATGCATAGGGCAGACCTCCGGAATTCTGCAGCTGCTGTCTGCAATATGTATCAAAAACTCTAGAACTCCTTACAATATTGTACTCCATACTGTGACTTTTGGCCACCTGTTGGTTTGATGCACATTGTATCTTTGCTCCCAGCTGCTACTGATTTCACACTGTGACTTTGCTCCATACTGTGCCTTCGTCCACCCTCTGATTTGCTCCGTACTGTAACTTTGCTCCGCAGTGACTTATTTCACACTGATCTTTCTCCACTGTGATTTGCTCCACACTGACTTTGCTCCACACTGTCAAGTCACTGTGTTGCCTTACACTGCGTCAGGGAGCTGTATCATGGGTGTTGCTGTGGGTGTGCCCAAGCAACACCCACGGGTTTTGACGCATTCTCAGATTTACAAGAAACTGTAAACCTGGTAATGCGTCAAAACTGTACGCCTCCCCAGGGCAGATGCAACAAGGAGAAATATCTTTATTTCTCCTGATTGTTTCCTCTTTCTATGTGTGCTGCATTTTGCAGCACACACAGAAAAAGGAAAGTGCCTCCCAGGATTGTTTTTGTGCAGGAAAGTACCCCTTCCTGGACAAAAACAATCCTGCTGACAACACAGACACCCTTGCACCATGGTGCAAAGGTGCCTGCGTTGGCACTAGGCAGTAATTTGTGTTCCAGCGCACGGGGAAAGGACAGCAATGCACTGTATCTTGTAGATACAGTATTTTTGGCTCTTTATATGTGGCACAGGGCAACGCAGCAAGGTCACTTGTTGCGCTGCACTGCGCCACGGGGCTTGTAAATATGCCCCTTTGTTTTTTTTAAGCATTTTGTTATTATTCCTGGATGTGCAATCTGCTTTTCTTCTTTTAACACAGGCATACAGCTTCTTATTTATGTTGCTTTCACCCTGTCTGCCATTTCTATTGATGCCTTAGTTAATTAAACCCACAACTGTACTACTCTACGCCACTCCACTCCACACCACTCTATATCACTCTATACTACTCTATGCCACTTCATTCTACTATATGCCACTCTACACCACTCCACCCCACTCTGCTGTACGTCACTCCACTCTATGGCACTCCATACAACACAACTCTATTCTGTGCCACTCCATTCTACACCACTCCACGCCACTCCAATTAACTTTACCCCACTCTATGCCACTCTATACCTCTCCATGCCTCTTCATTGTATGCCACTCCACTACACACAATGTCACTCTTACCCACTCTACTCTACACCACTCTAGTCTCCTCCACATCACTCTGCACCATCAACTCCACTGTACTCTACATCACTCCACTCTACTATACGCCACTCTACTCTACCCCATTCTACTCTATGCCACTCTGCAGCACCCCATTCTATACCAATATACTCTACACCACTCTACTCCTCTCTGTGCCACATCACTTTGCTTTATGCCAGTCCACGCCACTCCACACAATGCCACTCTATGCCATTCCAATCTCTGCCACTGCAAACCACTCTATTAAGCTCCACTCTTCTCTATGTGCCACTCCACTCTACCCTAAGCCACTCTACCTTATGCCACTAAACGCTATGCCACTCAACTTCACTCTCCTCTGCGCCGCTCTCCTTTATGTCACTCTACTCTATGACAATCTATTCTATGTTTTGCCACTATCTTTTTGTCATGCTGGACAACAGCCATATTGCTGTGCAATGTGGCTAAAAGACATTTGCATAGCCAATAACTCTCACATAAGCAAAGCCTATTGCTTTGCCAATACTTGTTCTTTTCGGAATTTCTGTTCTGACTGCAATAAATACGATTTCCCACATCAGTGAATACTCTGGAATCTCCCCTGCTACTTCTTAACCTAAGCTGAGTCTGGATTGATCCCAAAGACTCTGTCAATCCTGAAGATCTACATCCTGGTGCCATTTTCTCATACATCTCACAGAAGAGCTGGCCTTCTCTGACATAAATCACTTATGGCTGCCTCTGTCCAGACACCCTTCACTCCATTATCTGCCTTTGAATATCATTTAGCAATAATAATCACTCCCTTCAAGGCCATGGTACTGACCCTCTATCTCCAAGTGCTGCATCTTTCCTCTTTAAAGACCTTGACTATGTTCTGAAATAGATAATTCCAAATATTCTACTCATCATTGTGGGAGTCTGAAAGCTGGACCCTAGCAAACAACTAGAGTACACTCTCTTTAGGCAGCTACGCTCCAACAACAGACTACTTAATACTTCAAAACACCCACAGAGAATCAAAACATTGATGGTGATAATTTCAGGCATAGAGGTAGTTTCAGCAATAACCTGGAGTGAGGTGGCCACCTTAACCACCATCGAATCCTCGCCTTTTGATGATGCAATTATTAACATATCAGCCCCCTTCTACCAACCCATTCATTCATACTTTCTCCTTGCCCTAAAAATAACACTCTTCCACCTCCCTCATAGCATTCTTAGGGCAAATCCCCAACCACTTCACACCCTTACAACTGCATACGTCATTTGCAAACTTGAAGCAGACCCAACAACATACTTTCAACTCTGTCTTATGCACACATTGGCCACAACCAAGGATTATATTATGCATTTATTCCTCCAAAATTCTGATACACTCACTTATTTATAAATTGTGCAAAAATAAGACCATACAAATGTTTATGCATTCAAATAAGTCATGAAAAACACTACAGACATCCTCCAATAATGTGAAATCAATCTACTTTCAAAACTTCATAACCTCTGTTCACCTACACCCACAATGACTGATGCACACAATTAACGTTCTTCTTGCTCAGACAACTATATCTCTATACTCTCTCTCCTTAAAAGAGTCTGTACCCTTCTGTTCTTCAAAAAGCACCAAACTGTACTAACCCTCAATGCACTAACTGGCCTATTACCTCCTCTTGCATTCCTTTGACTCACCAATTGCACTCTTCAATGCTTCTAGATTTTACCTCTACCTCACCAATAGAGCTAATGGCAATACTCAAATCTACTAAACTATTTTGTTTCTCATCTGACTCTTTTAGTCCTCAAACCATTAAATATCTTGGTTCACCCACCAAGGTATTTCTTGACCTGAACTCCTAATTTACTCATTCGCTCTTATCAGGTACCAGTACCACATACTTTAAATCTGTGCTGCTTCTATCATTAGAGAAGAAACACAACAAAATCCTCCAACCACCAGACCGTTTATATTGATTTATACAACTTGCTCAACTCCTTCTAGTGAGGTGTCTGCTCTATGCACCCCTCTTAAAGAGCCCTCGTATGTGTACCTACCTACATCACCAACCATATCTCACACACCTTCACAGATCCTCATAAACCTTGATGTAGATTCAACTTCCAACATTGTTGACCAACCTACTTTATTCAACAGCCCTAAGGAACCTTAGCACAGAAAATTACATTTTAAGTTAGTTTTCCTCTTACCTCTCTGACAGATCTTCTGTCTTGACTGGCAGATCACCCCCATTCCATTACATGTAGGTGTCCTGGAATGCTCTGTCCTTGGTCCTCGCTATATCTGCTTTATATGACTTTACACTACTTTCTTTTGGGTTTTCTTACCACTTTAAGCACATAACATCCAAATATTCTCTTTCTCCACTTTCTCACTTCATCTACCATTACCAAAATCTCACTGTTTAACTGACATTCATAATTGGATTGGATACACTCCTTCGTGCTGAACTTTTGTAAGGCAAGGGTCCTATACTTCTTCCTTCTCTACGACAAATCCTGCCACAAGCTGCATCAAAGTCCCACTGAATACACAGACTTTTGTCGCATCTGTAAGATACCTTTTCAACCCCTGGGTGTGGTTAGAATCTTTCAACACACCACTGCCACTGCAGGAGAATATGAAATCCTAAATAAAACCAGGATTTGTTCGAATAGCACCTTCTGCACAGCCAAAGAGCAGATAATGAATTCATTGATTATCAGCAACTGGATTATTTCTGTATTTTTTCAGCAAGCTTTCCTCTTCATGTCATTGCACCACTAGAAAAAGTCATAAACTTTGCCTTTCGAGCAAAATAAAGTCTCCTCAGAAATACCTCGACTTCACACTATAACCATCAAGGCACTTACTTGTCTTTGCGTTAAAAATATTGATTTTTATAAACTTCAAATGCTAGTGTTTAAAGCCATTGCTGGTACATCCCAAGGTCACCTATCAGATACTGAGGTGGGCATATTTGGTGAAGTACAAACTGAAATGGTGCACTGATCACAAAAGGCCCACTCATGGTTTGCAATGCACAAGCATGTCAAGGAGTAGCGGCATGTGACTAGGCATCATCTTTGCCACTACTGTCCAAAACGTCTGACCGAGAGTCAACCCCCACAATGGCCAGAGTTCCATGATGCTGAACAACGCATATGCGTGGTTAAGACAGAGAAAAAGGCAGAGTGGATCGGGAGAGGATGCGATCAGGTAAGTGGGGTTGGGGCAGGGTTTGGGGGTAGTTTTTAGGGGTGGGGTGGATTAAGTGCTAGGGGCGGGAGAGGGGGGGTCGGAGAAGTTCTGTTTTTAGGGGCGGGGTTGGGGGATCGGGGTAGATTTTTTTAAGGGGGGGTGGGGGAATCAGGGCAGTTCGGTTTTTAGGGTGGTTTTTTTGTCAGGTAGTTTTGTTTTTAGGGGAGTGGATGGGGGGTCGGGTAGTTTTGTCTGTAGGGGTGGGGATCAGGTAGTTTGTTTTTTAGGGGCGGGGTGGGGGTATCGGGGTAGTTTGGTTGTTAGGGGTGGGGAATCGGGGATGGGTTGGTGTTTCGGGGCAGGGGATCGGGGTAGTTTTGTTTTTAGGGGTGGGGGATCATGGTAGTTTGGTTCTTAGGGGCAGGGTATCGGGGTAGTTCTGTTTGTAGGGGCAGGAGTGGGGGGCAGGGTAGTTTGGTTTTTAGGGAAGGGTGAGGGGTCGGGGTGGTTTTGTTTTTGGGGTTTGGGGTTGGGGGTAAGGGTAGTTTTGTTTTTGGGGGAGGGGTGGGGGTCGGGGTAGTTCTGTTTTTAGGGGCAGGGGCGGGGGGATTGGGGTAGTTTGATTTTTAGGGGCAGAGGTGGGGAAATTGGGGTAGTTTGTTTGTTAGGGGTGGAGGGATCGGGATAGTTTGGTTCTTAGGGGCAGGGTATCGGGGTAGTTCTGTTTGTAGGGGCAGGAGTGGGGGGCAGGGTAGTTTGGTTTTTAGGGAAGGGTGAGGGGTCGGGGTAGTTTTGTTTTTGGGGGTTGGGGGTAAGGGTAGTTTTGTTTTTGGGGAGGGGTGGGGGGATTGGGGTAGTTTGGTTTTTAGGGGCAGAGGTGGGGGATTGGGGTAGGTATGTTTTTAGGGGTGAGTGTGCAGGGTTGGGTAATTTTGTTTTTGGAGGTCGGCCTAGTTTTGTTTTTAGGGATGAGGGTAAGAGGGTCGGGGTAGTTTGGTTTTTATGGGCAGGGTGGGATGATCAGGGTACTTCTGTTTTTAGGGGCTAGAGTGCAGGGTTGGTGTAGTTTTGGTTTTGGGGGTGGGGCATGGGGGTAGTTTTGTTTTTAGGGGCAGGACTGCGGGGTCGGTGTAGTTTTGATTTTTGGGGCGGGGTGAGGGGGTCGGTGTAGTTTGTTTTTTTAGGGGCAGGGTGGGAGGATTGGGGTAGATCTGTTTTTACTGGTGGGGGTTCGGGGTAGTTTTTTTGGGGTGCTGGGGGATCGGGATAGTTTTGTATTTAGGGATGGGGTTGGGGATCAGGGTCGTTTTGTTTTTAGGGGCAGTGGTCGGGGTGGTTCTGTTTTTAGGGGTGAGGGTTGGGATACTTTTGCTTTTGGGGTGGGGTTGGGGTAGTTTTGTTTTTAGGGGCAGGGTGGGGGGATCGGATAGTTCTGTTTGTAGAGATGGGTGTTGAGGTAGTTTTGTTTGAGGGTGGGGGTTGGGGTAGTTTTGTTTTTGGGGGTGGGGTTTCAGGTTAGTTTGTTTTTTGGGGCGGAGTGGGGGAGTCAGTTGTTTTTAGGGTGGGTGGGGGAGGTCTGGGAGGTTTTAGGGCTCAGGGTGGGTGGGAGGTATCTGGGGTAGTTTTGTTTTTAGGGGTGAGGGGGTCGGGGTAGTTTTAGGTTTGGGGTACTTCTGGGCCTTAGGGCAGGGGTGGGTGGCATGCTAGAACCACGCATGCTGTTCCCACGAATGCCTTTACTACGTATGCTTTTACAATGAAAAATCATTGTAAAGGCATGCGTGGTTAAGGCGTTCATGGTAACAACGCGGTCGTTGTTCCGAACGTGTTGTTCAGGCATGCGTGGTTCCAGCATTCGTTGTTCCATCATACATTCGCTCCAGAAAAATCAAAGTTCAGGCCCAAACATCAGCTCAGTTTGGGGGGGGGGGGGCTCTCCCAGCACTCCATCCAATCAGGTGATTACCATTGGTAGCACATTTAAAGGGGGGGGGGGGGGGCGTCCCAAACTCCACATGACTCCCTCAGCCCACTGCTCCAACTCCCTCACCACTGAATCAGCACCTCAGGGCCACAGGCGCCAAACTCTGCAGGCTGGGTGGGGGTGCAAGGGCAGGGAACACACTCCAGCAGGGTTCCTTGTGGCTTGGTCTCTTCCCCCTTACAATCACGGCCCCACCTCTGCCCCTCGGGGGTTCACCAGGTGCTCAAAGAGGGCAGTGCCGCACAGGCAGGCACTGGTCTCACAGGTATATGGGTGGCGGTCGCTCTCTTCCTCGACCCCAACACTTCCCCTTGTGGTATGGGGGTTATCATCCCTCACATTCTGGCCCAGAAGGCAGCGGGACCCCAGTCGGCCCTGCCTCCAGGAGCTATTGGCCCGGCATCCGGCAGAGCCCGTGGTTGGCCGCCATCTTTGCACAGGCCTCTTGCTGTCGGGCTCTTTGCATCCAGATATCACCTCAGGGCTGCTGCCACAGGTCGTTCGAACCCGTCAGTGAGAGCACGGGGTTCCCACTAGAGCAGAGCACAGGCCCATGCCCTGGTGGCAGCTGCAGGGGCTTCGGATTACGACGAATCACACGGGAGGCCTGCAGAGCTTCGGCTCAGTACATGTTGCCTGGCCATGCCCCCCGAAAATCTTTTTTTTAATGTACATTTGTGATTATAATCATCGTGGTGCGTCTTTTTGCCAACAGGACTGCAACTGCCCAGTATTTTAGACAAAAAAATAATTAAGAATAATAATATGTAGACTGGACAAAAATTGTCTTACTATCTTATAAATAGGTATTATCAAACTTGACTTTACTAATTTCATTGGCTTAAAGAGGGTGAACGGCTGATGAGGAATCAGGTGATTGAAACATGTTACTTGCTTCTAACAGAACAGGTACTAACAGGTTACTCAAAATACCACTTTCACAGTGGCTGTGAAAAAGTTGCACATCAAAATAGTGCATCTGAAAGAACTGAAGACGTATGATACAGAAATAGACATTGTCACTGGAAAACGAGTACATTTTATTTTTCTAGAATGTCCTGTGTGGGCCTGTACGTAAATCCATTAGAACTATAGGCTGTAGGCATCTTTTATAAAATCTATTTGCAAGTCACTTTGTTACTATGTAGATCGTTTACTACATACTATTTTTCAATGAGCTGAGTCAGTTAGTTTAGGTGTAAACTATTAAATCAACAATTGTTACAAATTACCAAACTATCTCACCACGATTCATGCTTGTACCCTGCAGCATGCACACACATCTCTGCAACAGAAGCTTGAGGATATTTCAAATATGCAAGCTGCTCTTTAGATACAAATGTCTGCATCAGGTAATTAACCAATGGAGCTATCATATTCAGGCCCCCAATGGGAGCAGCCTGTTAAAGTCCCTAATATTTTCCTGCCATGGAATTATCTTTCCATTAATTCCTGGGCAGTGAAACAACAGACATAAGTCAGCCAAAATCTCCTTGTGAAACACCAAAACCTGTGAACTGGATGGGTCTGTTAACTCCTCATGAAATCAGAATTTCATGGCCACTCCTAATAAGGAATTCAGTAGCCGAAGATTTGTAGACCGGCAGATAGCTGTTACATTAAACTAGGGATGTGAGGAACTGTTGGAATTTCACACCATGGAATTCTGTAGAGTTACATAAAAACTGTGAGATTCAGTGGCCTTCCACCAATGGGTGGAAATCAACACTCGCGCTGCTCATGCTGTGATTTAGCGCCATTATCACGTTTCGTGCTAATGTTAAAAAAATCAGCTGGAGAGACACCAGATGGAGCGCAAAAGCATGCAGCCAATCAAGTTGATTTTGCTGCCGCTCAAGTAGAGAATCTTCTCGAGAAGCAGCCCTCTGACTGCAACCACCCACAAAATCTCATAGTAAGTCCTTCAGGCGTCTAGAAATCCCACCAAGGGATGCCAAATCTCACTCGCGCTCACCAGGAAAGACTCATGAGAGAAAAAATTCCACCACACAGTGAGTGGCGAAATTTGGCCAGAACGTGGCATCACAAGAGAAATGCAGAGTTGCCAAATTCCACTTTCCGCCTGGACCTAATTAAAATACTGAGCTCGCCCCATGGGATCAAAACAGGTGCCCTACAGATAACACAATGACCTAAGCAGCACTCATCTAACACTGCACGCACACAAGCATTCACACACATACTCACCTCAGACTGGTGCATTCATTCCTGTGATTCTCTTTGTACTGAGCACATTCAATGTAACCTGTGAGCATATGACATAGACATTAATCATGAATAGCTAAAGCAGACGGTACTCAGCATCCGGCAAATTTCACTTCTCTCTCCTCTGCAAGTACATTCATCTCTTGAGCTATATTGCTGACAGATTGTACACTGCAGAAACGATGATGGTAGAAGTGCTTAGAAGGGCGAGGACCGTGGTTTGAGGTTCCCCATTCTAACGGCTGAACATGTGTGAAAAGTAACTGATTGGTGAGAAGAAGATCTGCCCCTCTCAGAGCTGAGCTATTAAAGGGCTGAGCATCTCTGCGTCTGACAATGTGTGACAGATCAACAAGGAAACAGAATTCTGACTAAATAATTCAAAGAGAGTAGGGAGTGAAGGGGCTTGAGCCTCCGTATCCGAAACCACCACAGTCAGATCGAACCAGACAGCCCGAGAAGCCTCTTGTACTGTGGGCCAGAAGAGTGGAGAATGGCTGGACCAATGACAGCTCTCCTCATCTTGCCGCTGATGCTACACACTGCCACAGGTAAGAGATGGGAATGCACCTCTGCTTGGTTAGGCGGACTGTGGGGATAGGTGGGGTTCGTGCCCCTGAATATGAGGATATATTCCTGTCACGTGAATGTTCTCATGACATTAGTTACTACCATTCTGGGGCAGGTTTCAACTGTGAAGAGATGGTCTTATCAGGGGAACGCTTTCTTTAAGATGTACATATTTTTCAGGGGGAAATTTAAATTATGCCAGTTTAATTAATGTAATTTCGAGAATTTCACACTATGCCTGTTACACGAAATTCGCAAACTTACACCGTGACAGCAGTCACATATTGATCCCTCTTTATGCAGCAAAAGTTATACCCCGGAGCGCAGGAACAACCTGAACACCAGAACTCAAGTGCCTGTTGTTGGAGGTAATTCTGTTTTGCTTGCTATGTTTTAGTGCAAACTGTAGCCTCATGTTGAGGACACGCTTTGTGTTAAAATGCATGAATATATCTAGATGGGTATAGGGGTCGTGTTTGCCTACCAGCAAATGTTTTTCCCCAAGTCGGTTTCTCACTGAGCCATTGCACCACAGTGCAGTTGCTTGCCCGCATACTATCAGAAGAAATTAGGTAGCCCAATGCTGCCATTTCTCCAAGGAAGTTTCAGTGTGCCCAGTTTTACCCAGCTCTGTCCACCTGCACACACCAGTGTCCCCAGCATCTTATCCAACTGCACAAATGTGGAAGGTATGATCTATCAGATTACATTCTGTAGCACCTATAGGCAGCGTGGCAAAAATACAACTTTAGCTTTAGATCCGTCCCATTGTGGAGGGAGGGAGCATTTTCCAGAAATCAACAGACCAAGTCAGTCCCCCAGGATCCTGCCCTCATTGAGGTCATAGGGGGTGATTCTCACCCTGGCGGGCGGCGGAGGCCGCCCGCCAGAGTTCCCCCCTCCAAAATACCGCTCCGCGGTCGAAAGACCGCTGAGGGTATTTTGGGTTTTGCACTGGGCTGGCGGGCGACCGCCAAAAGGCCGCCCGCCAGCCCAGTGCAAAACGGCCTTCCCACGAGGACGGCGGCTCAGAATTGAGCCGGCGGAGTGGGAAGGTGCGACGGGTGCAGTGGCACCCGTCGCGTATTTCAGTGTCTGCAAAGCAGACACTGAAATACAAAGTGGGGCCCTCTTACGGGGGCCCCTGCAGTGCCCATGCCATTGGCATGGGCACTGCAGGGGCCCCCAGGGGCCCCACGACACCCCATACCGCCATCCTGTTCCTGGCGGCTCTGCCGCTAGGAACAGGATGGCGGTATGAGGTGTCAGAATCCCCATGGCGGCGCAGCGAGCTGCGCCGCCATGGAGGATTCTACAGGGCAGCGGAAAACCGTCGGGAGACCGCCGGTTTTCCCTTTCTGGCCGCGGCTGAACCGCCGCAGTCAGAATACCCTGTGGAGCACCGCCAGCCTTTTGGCGGTGCTCCCTCCAAACCTGGCCCCGGCGGTCCATGACCGCCGGGGTCAGAATGACCCCCATAATGAGCAACTGGGCATTGATTATCTCCACTGACCTACATTGAAGCAGAGGAGTTTTTAGGAGGGAGACACTTAAAATTAAGCCATTTTTGGCTTCACAAATCGGGAGTCTCCTGCCTGAATTGTATCTTGTGGCATGTATGAGTCTCTGTAGAGCAAGTCTCTTCAGTGCAGTATTAGGATGACCAGACATCCTGGATTAGCCCGGACAGTCCTGGTTTTTCAAGGACTATCTCAGCATCATACTTTTTGCAAAAATAAGTACATGTCCCTGTTTTGAGAGTGGGTCAGGTGAGCACACTCATTGCTGTGAAGGGTGACATTCACACCGGCCCTCTCTTTGCACCAGGGCTGCCTGGTCTCATTCACACAGCACAAAAGGATTATGATTTAATGAGGGCTGAATGAGTCTTCTCAGGTGGTGCTTGTGTGCTTATTTATACACAAACCTCTATTGGATGCAAAAAATATATATATATATATATATATATATATAAATATATAGGAGGAGTCAAGTCAACAATTAAAATACATGCACGTGAGAGAATGGTTTCACGGAGAACATTTGAAAAAGGCTTGGTAGCCGAAAGACGTCATGCTGAGTGGAACTGATCCATCTTAGAGAGCAAAATAAATGCAATTTTCAAGCCCGAGGAGTGCTCCGTTTGTGCCTGGTGGAGGGACTTTGTTGTTGGTTCATCTATTTGTGCAGACCACATGCACGCCGGAAGCACCTGTCATTTAAGAGTTTGCAGGCTCGGTTGCCAATTGTTGGAATATATAGAGAGAGAGATTGCTGGTGGTCAGTGCATGTCAATGTCTGTGTATTGGTTTTTGTGCTGGTCACTCCATGCAGCATGCTGGACAAATGTGCACAGGCTCCTAGTCTGAAACAAATCTATTCTCTATACATTCGGCATTGTATCTCCTACTCTCCTTCAGATTGCAACAGTTGCTTGAGTATTCTCTCCTCAAAGCCATGGAAACAAAGAACCTTAATAGAAAGATGAAGTGTAGGAGGTTGTCCTCTGTGGGCAGTGTCAATCCCCTTGCAATTGATAATCTTGCAAAAAGACTTGTATGCAAATAGATATGAGTAACCTGAGTGATGTGTGAAATTATAGCATTTGCAAAGCATAGGCCATACACCCACGTCATAATTAGCATTGTAAAACATGTACTCTTAATGTTTGTGAAACACCTCAAACACACAAGAACCATAAACACAAGGGTCATGTTTTTTCTAAGCCTCCAGCCTGGTCTTGCACAGACTGGGTTAACAAGGGACTATGGGCCTGATTACGACCTTGACAGAGGGAATTACTCCATCACAAACGTGGAGGATATTACAAGTTCCATTATATTCTATGGAACTTGTGATACGGTGGACGGAATATCCGTCACATTTGGGAGAAATTTTCTCCCTAAAGGTCCTAATCAAGCCCTAAGTGTTTGAGAACACAAAGTAGAGAGATCAATGGAAAATTAAAGTGAACCAAGGATGTGTTCTCTAGGAATGCTAATTTGGATTTCTGGAGATTCAGATATTTCAGGGACCCCACAAACTGCTGCCAAAAAGCATAAAGACATAGGAAACTTCATGGGCAAATGAAATAAATGCAAGGATGGCACAGATCAGAGCCTTTCACCCTTACAGCGTGTATGTAATGAAAACACAACATTTACCACTATAGTAAGGTAACCCTGTTTAAAGTAAACTGACCGGTTGGCAAATTTGGTAAGAAAAAGGTTAGCATTTTTTCTACAGATTGTTAGGCAAAAATTTATCGAATAAGAAACCCAATTTTTGGAATTCATACAGATGGGTCCAGTTTTGACCATGCACCACATAACCTCCCCAATAAATTCAGAAATGGACAATGTTTTTCTTTGGAACTTTTAAGGTCTCTTGGAATAGCCTCTGAGATTTAATATGTAATCATATTTATTAAGTCAACATTTTGGATCAAACGCTTTTGGAGTTTCTCGAGGTTTCTTGTCTGGGACAAATAAAAATTGAGTTTGGTTGTAATGTCTCCTGCTTATCTCCAAACCACATCTGTGGATCACTTACTAGTATTCTTGTCTGGGTTTTGGTGCAGCGGTGAGTGATGTGGAGCAGGTTCACCTGGAGATCTCTGAGCTGTGTCTGAAAGGCCCTGAATACTGGTGCCAGAGTGAACAGACAGCCTCATTATGCATGAAAGAAGAGTACTGCATGGAGCTCTTACAGAACGCCCCTGCCGAGGTAAGTCTTTAGAAAAATGATTATCTCCTAGATATTATACTTGTTTTGTCTTAAAAAGGACGCAGAGAAATGGAACAGGGATCTTTTCTGATATTTAGGTTTGGCCTGGAGAAGGCTTGAGCTACAGGTCAGATTTTGTAAAATAATACAAAATAATTATACACAGCAGTGATCCTCTCATCATGGTGACTTACTGTAGAGCACTGTAGGAAAACAGGCACATAGTGGCCTATGCTTCGGGCAGCTGGAATCTGGCACTGGCAAAGGTAACCTCATCCAGCTTAGGCAGCACCATCATAACCATAATTGCAACAAACTCTTCTTTGCAGCAGTCCAGGAACTGACAGCAGAAAACCACACTAAACCCTGACAATTAAAACACACATTTGCACACAATCAGCACATTAACCACATCCACACAACTCAATGAGACAGAGTGCTCCGGAACTTGGATGTTAATATTCTTAAAATCCAATAGTGATGAAATTGTTGTGGATGGAACTTTGTCGTGAGCTCCACTTCTCAGTGAAAAGGGGGAGGGGCGGAGGTACCCAGGTGGAGTTCCTAAGCCACAAGAGGAATAATACATAGCATATGCTCTTCACAGAAACTGAGCATAGATAGGTGTATTTTTTGCCTCACCACTACAAGTTACTCTCATATAGATATGAAATGTTAGGAGTGAAACAGCCTGAGAATAACTTTCATCTACATGGGGAATATTGTATATGGATATGGATTACTATTCTGGCCCCCGGAGACAATAGAAACACACAGTTGGAGAGATTTCACAATTCAAGGTAATTTATAATGCACTATTCAAACAAAACTGTTATGATTAAGAATGACAGTAATTATCATGATCATTTCAGCAGTCATAATACGAAATAGGATGAATATGAGAAATACTTCAAACATTGA
The DNA here is from genome assembly GCF_031143425.1 of Pleurodeles waltl. Classification (NCBI taxonomy): domain Eukaryota; kingdom Metazoa; phylum Chordata; class Amphibia; order Caudata; family Salamandridae; genus Pleurodeles; species Pleurodeles waltl. Next base: position 709,991,120 of record NC_090450.1, on the reverse strand, counting down.
GCATTCATGCTATCTTCATTAGATTAGTCTAGTCCCCTACCTAATATTTACATACATATTATCAGGCTTATGGTTATTCCACTGGCAGAATGATTATTAGAATCCCATTACTATTTATTAAGTCCTGAAAGTATCCCCTCGTACCTCAGAAAGCCATTGAGTCTGCAGCTGGACAGCAGTACTTCGGCATCAGCTATGAAAATAATGCCTGAAAATAAAATGGTGATCTTGCACACAGTTAACATTACCATTAAAAAAATAATTTGCTAGACTCCTAGCCTGACGCACAGACAGTAAGGAGTCACTGCTCTCATGTTAGCATACAATCAGGCTTGACTTTTATGTAACATGTACCTATTGCCAGGAAAGCCCTTCCACACATGAGAAATCAATGTAACATTAAATAGCATTCTAGCAAGTGCTACAGGGCAGCATTCCATTCTCCTGCACATTTCCAGCACCATGGTCCTACTCAGGAGCATAACCAACTTCTACTCATGACTGTTTCACCTGATGTCTTAGACTAAGGGCCTGATTTAGACCTTGGCGGAGAGGAATACTCTGTAACAAACATGCTGGATATCCCATCTGCTGTATCATGATCTCATTATATCCCATGGAGATTGTAATATGGTGGACGGGATATCCATCACATTTGTGACGAAGTATTCCATCTGCTGAGATCTAAATCAGTTCCTAAGCTTTTTCTTCATTAATTCCAAAATGTCCAGCGGCCTAACTGCAGAACATCCAAAAGCCATGTGAGTTTCAATGTAATCTGAAAAGTGTAATTTTCTGTTAAATTCAACATTGTTGAAAAAAAAAAGAAACAACTTCTTATTAAACTCTCTCAAGTCCCTACCCATTTAACTCTTGGGTTGTGCAATCACTTGCAAAATAAGTGGCTGAGTGGCACACTGCAAGGCCGCTGTTTCGATGTAAATGGTAACGACTGTCATAAACTCACTTTATTATTATTGTTTTATTGAAGAACAATATAGAAGCATCTTAATATTGCAGAAAAACAACTTATTAGACAAGTTATCCAGATGCTCTTCTTTGTAGTGTCCAAAATATGACCCAACAGGTTATTAATTTAGAGAGCAAGCCCAATTTTGCCTTCTTCATTCTAGCTCTGCCCCTCTTGTCCACCTGCCAGCTTCTAAAAAGTTCTTACTCATTATCCTGAAGACTGAGACTGGCTGATTTTAGATTTTATGACTGTTGTTCTCCTAGCAAGTGGAAGGATTTCTCCCACATTTAGGGGCATATTTATACTTTTTGATGCAAAACTGCACTAACGCAGTTTTGCATCAAAAAGTTTAGCACTGGCTTGCTCCATTGCTGAGCGCCAGTGGGCGCCATATTTATGGAATGGCGCAAGCAGGTGCAAAGGGTGGGCTAGCGTAAAACAAATGCAGTTAGCTGGGTGGGGGTGGCTGCATGGGAGAAGAGGGCTTTGCACAAAAAAATGGCGTTAGGCTGGATAGAGGCAAACAAAATGCCTCTAACCAGCCTACCGTCATTTTCTGACGCAAAACCATCCATGCCACATGACTCCTGTCTTAGATAAGACAGGATTCATGCCCACCACCCCAATGGCTAGCACAGGGGACCCCAAGTTGGGCCCCCGATGGCACTTTAATTTAAAAATAAAAATACTTACCTATACTTATCCTACTTACCTGGGATGGGGTCCCCCATCCGCCGGTGTCCCTCTGGTGTGGTTGGGGGTGTTCTTGGGGCTTGAGGAGGGCACCTGTTGACCCATTCCATGGTGTTTAACCATGGAAATGGGTCCACAGGTCCCCTAACGCCTGGCTGGTCTGGCCCAGGCGTTAAATAATGGTGCAGAGCAAGCTTTGCACCATTATTTATCCCCTCCTCCCACCCATGCGTCATTTTAGCATGGGGGCTATGGGGTCAGTACCACTTTTTAGATGGAAACTCATACCTTGCATCTCATTGACACAAGGTAGGTTCATGCATCTAAAAAATTGTGCAAACTCCATTATTTTGACGTTAGACGGTCTAACATCAAAATATAAATATGGAGTTAGTTTTGCTCTGAATTTGCGTTAAAAAGAAGTACGCAAATTAGTTGCAAAGCAGGTATAAATATGAGACTTAGTGCAACTTTGAAATTTGTGACGTGGCATGTCTACTGCATGTTGGTCTTAGATGGACAAATATTTCATATATAAAAGGAGCCCGAAATGAGCCTCTAAAGCTTGCGGCAGGCTTCTTGATGGTAAAGGTACAGAATGGGTGCTTCTTGACAGTCCTCCCCCACCAGCTGCTTTGATGAAGTGCATTAACATTGCTATATTGATTACAACTTGTTTCAGCAAACGCTAATACCAATTGATAATTCAATTATAATAATACTTTTTTTTAAGACATCCTTTATTGGGTGTTCACTTACTTTTTTTGTTTTTTACACTAACCAGTAAATAACAACGGTCACCATGAACAACAATGTCACTGGGAGAAGTAGCATGAAAATTATACTTGATTTTAACAAAAATGACAAATATATTCTCAAATTAAAAATGTGTAAAACTAAAAAGAGATTGAGAGTTATCAAGCAAATAAAAACAAGTATCTTTGTTGTTGTTGTTTATTTGATATCACTCAGAACCCTTGGGTTAGTCACTGTTACCCATCTATAGTTCTATATGTAATATTTGGCATTCTATTTAGGATCGCAATGAGTTATTGACTCCAAATTCAAATGCAGGTAAATAAAATAATTTTTACTGTTCCCTGCCCAGCTTTAAACTTCCCTTTCCCATGCGTTTTTAACTGTTTGTTTCTTGTTTTATTGTGGGGCACTCATGGAGTTTGGTGTTGCTCCTTTCACCTCCACTTTGCACCTCTTTCATCTGCTTAGTTGTTTTAATTTACTTACCATTTCACTGAAACTCCTTTCTCTGGGCTCCAAAGCAGTGGACATTGAAACACACTACATCAATGGTGAGTACCTTACATAGGACCTTGTATTTTATTTATTTGTGTTAATTGGTGCTACAATACATATTATTTTATGGATTACAATAGGTTTAGTCATTTGTTTGTATACCTAACCTGGGATTTCACACTGTGTCGTTTTTCCCTGTACTTAGTAATTTTTCATGAAAATGGTTTATCCATGGAAATTGTCTTGTAAAAAAATTAGTTATTAGTTGAGGAGGATGTGAGTCGTTCCCAAGTGAAACGTCCCAAAACTCCAGTCAGGTCAAACACAGTTTCAATACTTTAAAGGTGTCCTCAACCATTGTAGCTGTGACAGAGAACAAACAGGTTTAATTCTGAAAATTGTGCAAGAATTTTGCAACACTAAATCAGTCAAAAAGTCTAAACACAACACAATGCAAATCTCACAACCAATTTCTGGGGATTACGAAAAATAAAATAAAAACATAAAAACCACTTAAATACTCTTTTGGGGGCAGTATATATGAATTTTAAAATATTTTTAAGACAAACAGCACAAAAAAGTAAAGTGCCCATCAGAAATCACTGTTCACAGTTGACTGGTTCCAAGGGGCACTCAGGCCGACTGTGATGGAGCCAATCAGGTCAGCTGGCTCAAAGTTTTTACCTTATAAATTGCGCAATGTTACCATGTTTTAAGTGTTAGAGCACATACTCTGGAAAATGAACAGCAGTTCCTTAGTGAACAGAGTTAATGTTGTGTGAGCTAAAAAGCCAAGATCATCAGTCCTCAAAACATAGAGGTGACCACACACAAAGGGGCATGATCTCACACATTTGTATTTTATGGACTTGGTTTTACAAGCTTAGCATTTCTCCAAAATGGAATGTAACCATCCAAGAATTATTGAAGTGGTATTTTCTATTTCAGAGTTTTGTCTCTTTGAGGTAGTTCTGTGAGGTAATTCTGCTTATAGCGACAATCAACCTTGTGGCAGCATTTTTATGACCTTTTATCTTACTTGTTCCATATATAAAAGAGACCAATTGTACTCAGACAAGTTCAGCCCTGCCACGAAGCTGCTAGGTCACACACACTCTGGATGAATCAATCAATCAGTCAATCAATCAACACCAATTTGAACAGCGTGGCTAATCACCAGTGAGAGTATCCAGGTGCTGTGTTCTTGCTCATGTCAGTCGAAAAACCAGATCTTGAGCTCCTTTCTGAATTCAGGAGAGAAAGGATGTTGTTCAGAGGTGCAGGCGAAGGTCGTTCGAGGACATGGCAGCGAGGTAGCAGAAGGAACATCTTCCACTGTGGCTCCACTGGATGAGGGAGTGTGAGTGAGGGCAAGGGAGGAGGAGTGAGGTGTCTGGAGGGTTGGTGGAAATTCAGGTGGTGGTTGATGTATGCTCGTCCTTGGTCATGGAGGGTGTATCAGCATCTTGAATTGACATCTTTTCTGGATGGGGAGCCAGTGGAGGTTCCTGAGGAGGAGTATGAGGTGGGTTCATCTGGAGAGGTCGAGGATGAGTCTGGCAACTGAGTTCTGTATCGTCTGGAGTTTCTTTAGGAGTTGGTTGGTGAGTCCTGCATAGAATGCATTGCTGTCGCCGAGCCGGTGGGTGACTAGGACTTGAGTGACAGCTTTACTGGTGTTGATGTAGAGGCCATGGGTTCTGACAATGTTGGCCAGGGGCGTCATCTACATGTTGAACAGGGTGGGACTGAGGTCTGAGCCTTGAGGGACGTCACTGATGATGCTCTTGGATTCCGAAATGAAGGACGGTAGGTGGATTTTCTTGGTTTGACCTTTGAGGAAGGATGTGATCCATTTCAGGGCTGGAAGAGGCTCGACTGTTAAGTCTGTTTCCAGAGGCGCTGGTTAAGCGCGTAATTACTAAGTGAAGAGTATAAGGTGGATGTTGTTTATGCTGTGTCTAAAAGAGGGAGTTCCCTTCACGGACTAGGTGGTCTCACACACATTATAGTGTCATGCTTCATCACTTGACCACCTAGCCCCACCCAGGTAAGATGATACTACCTGGGCGGACTCAACCTCGTTGTTAAAAGAACTACTGAGGGAGTGCTGAAATTAGAATCTGACTGGATATCTACAGGGATCCGGATGGAGTATAGATAAAATTACCTTACAAGTCACCTAATAAGGTCAGGAATAAATTTAATGTAGGCGTATGTAGGTGAGGCTAAAATCTAAGTGAGGGACTCAGTTGAGATTAATGGCTCACGGAGTCTAAAAATCAGGGACCAACATGTTTCTGCCCACACTAAGAGCTGGAAGTTCTGGGTCATTCCTCAGGGTCATGGAGGGGTGTAAGCATGAAAGCATGCTTGAATGGTAAAGTGAAATAATAGAGGGCCTACCTGAACAATTTGTTCTCTGTTGGTAGGCCTATTAGGAGGGTAAAAACAGCAGTGAGAATTAAGTGTCACTACAAACAACACAGCACACTGGGTGACAAAAAACACTGTCAACGTCATTCGCAAAAACACATGCACAAAGGAAAGCGGCAGGGGAGGACTTACCCTACATATCAAGGCGGATAACCTCTGGTCTTGGAGGAAACGGAGGGAGGGTTTTCCTTATTGTCACACTCTGTTAGGAGAATGGACAATATTGCTAATAAAAACAAAAACTGAAAGAAGACGTTGGTATGAGCTAATAGGCACATGGAAATAATAAGTACAAGCAAATACTGACAGGACCAGGCGTAAAATGTAAAATGAGGTATGAGTCAATAGATTCATATCAGGTGGGAGAAAGATAGCCCCCAGAGGGAAAAAGAGTGTTTCAAAAACACTTACCACTCCAAAAGAAATACCCAGGGGCTGTACCTGTTGTCCGTGTCCCAGCCGCTTGAGTGAGGAGCAAGACGAGCGCTGGGAATTTAAAGGCTGGAGGGAAGCCAATTAGGCAATGATTGAAAATCAAGATCAGCTGGTGCCCGATGGACATTAGAAGTGCGCTGTGACTCTGGGCTATTAATCGAGCCTCCCGAGGAGGGAACTCAAGCACTTACCAATGACGCAATGCATCTGAAGGCACGGGCGTCTGGGAAGAGGATTTCCCAGCTGTCTGAAGTCTACAGGTATGGTTGCCTAGTAACCACAAAACACCAATGACGTGATGCGTCTAAGGGCCACAGGCGTCTGGGAAAGGATTCCCCAGCCATCCGAAGAGGTCTACAGGTGTGGTTGCCTAGCAACCACCAAACATTTCACGGGGTGGGAAGCGCTGCTTGTCAGCGACTCGTCCCGCTCCCTGTGCATGCCGTAGTAGGCAAAGTAAAAGAAAGGAAAAAAGAACGAAGATGAGAGAAAGAAAGAAAGAAAAGGATCAAAAGAGAAAGATGAGGAGAGGCGGGAGGGGAAAAAAGGGAAGGGGAGATAGAAGGAAGGGAGGGGGGAAAGAAGGGGGGTGAAGAAAAGAGGGGGGCTGGAGAGCAAGGGGGTAGAAGAGGAAGGTAGGAGAAAGATGGAGAAGAAGAAAAAGGAAGGGAAAGGAAAAACACAAGGCGTCTGCTGAGGCCTTGGAAAATGCTGCACTAATACAAGGCTGCAGATAATGAACTGGGCAAAGGAGAGTCGGAGGCACATTGTTATCTTAGTGTAGACCATTGGATATTGTCATTTAACGCACAATTGCAAAATTTTAGAAAGATTTACAGAAATTTTCACTAGAAAAGGTACACCCGTACTCAAAGGATGATTATGTTGTTAAATCTCCCCTACCATCAGACACCTCCTCAGGATGATTTTCGAGCTCAGACTCAGAGATGAACTCCAGACAGTCCTCACGCCCAAGACGTGGAAGAAGGGGTACCCCCAGAAATAGATGGATACCCCCATATGCAGGCCCCCAAGCTCCACAAGTAAATGTGCCACCTTCGGGATGGCCGTCCCTTTATGGGCCTCCCAACCAATTTTAACCCCCGATTTACCCGGTACCACTGGTGCCCTGGGCTTACCCAAATGCTCCTTTTTTGGGGAGAGGCACTGGAAGAGCAAGGGGAAGGAAAAAAGGAGTAAGCTGGAACCTAAGAGAGGAACAATCATACAACAAGACTCCCAGCACGAGCAAGACCTAACAAGCAAACCAACTACCATTATCAACCTGAGCAAAAATATATTAAAGGATAATGAGTTGAAAGCTTGGAGAAAGAGCTGGGTTTTGTCCCTACACCAAAGCTTGATATCTTCAAGCTGAGAATAGAACTAGCTGAATTCTTACGAAAGATAAGACTGAAAACCTTCTTTCTAAACCATCCTGAATCTAACACAGGACAGGATATTAATACAGGACTGCATCCTAAATCTAGATTTACTCCCTCGTGCCAACAAATGCCACCGGAAGTGTTGGCCTTTGAGAAGTTGGTAAACCAAAAAATAGATAATCTACGAGAGGATCACACTGAGATATTTCATAATATAAGTATGCAGGAAATTGCAGCCTTAAATGACCTCAATGATGATACCTCTAGAATCGTAAAACCAGCAGACAAAGGAGGTGCCATAGTGATACTGCCAACGGTCATGTATGAGGAGGAGTGTCTATGTTTACTAGGGAATACCCATCACTACAAGAAATTGTATAGAGACCATACACCAGAAATCAAAGACGAAATAGCCTTCTTAACAAATAAAAGCCTAGACAACGGATGGATTACTAAGCACGAGGCCGCCTTCCTGAACCAAGTGAATCCTCAAACACCTTACTTTTATATTCTACCCAAGATACATAAGAACAAACATCTACCACCAGGGAGACCCATAGTATCTGGGATCGGATCAGTTTTGGAACCTCTCTCACAGTTTTGCGACTGGTTCCTGCAACCTTTTGTGCGACGTATCCCAACATATCTAAAAGACACGAAAGATGTCCTGATATTACTAGATTGCCTTGAGTTCGACAAAGATCACAAACACCTGATAACTCTAGACGTTGAGTCCCTATACACTAATATCCCACAGGAAGCAACTCTTGAAGTCATCAGCAACCTCTTGAACAACAGTACTTGGGACTCCATAATACCTCAAGAATTTGCCCTGGACCTCGCACATTTAGCACTCACTAGAAATTTCTTTGAGTTCAATAAGAATTTCTATCTGCAGATACAAGGTACCTCGATGGGTAGCACATTTGCCCCGAGTCTAGCCTGTTTATATGTGGACCATTTCGAGAGAGAGACTGTACTGACTGAAGAAAATCCATACTTTGATAACATTAAGGTATGGAAACGATACATCGATGACATCCTCCTCATTTGGAAGGGCACCAAGGAGGAAGCGACTACTTTTGTGGCATGGCTCAACGCCTTAAATTCTTTCCACAAATTTACATCCATCATGGGTGACCCGGACATTTCTTTCATTGACCTCCTCATTAAAGAAAAAAATGGCTACCTCAAAACTGAAGTGTACCACAAACCAACTGACAGGAACAATATGTTGCAATTCCAAAGTTGTCACCCTCACTCCCTGAAGGAAAACCTACCAGTGGGCCAATTCTTGCACTTGCTACGCAATTGTACAGAACTGACTGAATATAACAAACATGCCAAAAAGCTCACTGACAAATTACGGGCTAAAGGATATCCCACATACCTCTTGAGACGAGACAAAAAACGAGCTCACTCGAGCAATAGAGATACACTGTTGCAACCTTCTATCAGGACCAACAATAAAGACACCATAATTTGTGTGACAACTTTTAATCCTGCATCTAACAAGAACAAAAAGAGAATTAAAGAGGATTGGAATATCTTAACCTCTGGAGGCCTTCACTTCCAACCTCCCCTCAATGGTTTCAAAAGAGCCAAGAGTATCCGGGACATAATCGTCCATACCCAACCAAGGGATAAGCCCCTCAACAAGAGACAAGGAACCTTCTGGGGTCTACAACCGCCCAGAGGCCATGTCCCCTGTGGGAACTGCAGTGTATGGCAGTTCACCAAAAAGACCTCTAAGGTGGAATTGGGTCTGCAGACACCGTGGGAGCTGAGGGATTTTACCAATTGTAATAGCAAGAATGTTATTTACATGGTAAAGTGTCCATGTGGATTCAAGTATATTGGAATGACCACCAGAAGGGTAGGCACTCACATCTGCGAACACAGAAGCACAATCAGATGTAAAAGAGATGCCACTCGATTGACCGAACATTATATCACCAACAACCATAATCCCGACAACATAGATTGGGTCATCATTGATCAGCTAAATCACTCAACGCCGAACTTGAAGCAGAAGTTACTGTTTTATGAACAAAGATGGGTGTGGAGGCTACATACTGACACCATTGGATTAAATGACAATATCCAATGGTCTACACTAAGATAACAACGTGCCTCCGACTTTCCTTTGCCCAGTTCATTATCCGCAGCCTTGTATTCGTGCGGCATTTTCCAAGGCCTCTGCAGACGCCTTGTGTTTTTCCTTTCCCTTCCTTTTTCTTCTTCTCCATCTTTTTCCCACCTTCCTCTTCTACCCCCTTGCTCTCCAGCCCCCCCTTTTTTCTTCAAGCCCCTTCTTTTCCCCCTCCCTTCCTTCTATCTCCCCTTCCCTTTTTCCCCCTCCCCCTCCCTCTCTCCTCGTCTTTCTCTTTTGTTCCTTTTCGTTCTTTCTCTCATCTTCTTTCTTTTTTCCTTTCTTTTACTTTGCCTACTACGGCATGCACAGGGAGCGGGACGAGTCGCTGACAAGCAGCGCTTCCCCCCCTGTGAAATGTTTGGTGGTTGCTAGGCAACCATACCCGTAGACCTCTTCGGACGGCTGGGGAATCCTCTTCCCGGACGCCTGTGCCTTCAGACGCATTGCGTCATTGGTAAGCGCTTGAGTTCTGTCCTCCGGAGGTTCAATTAGTAGCCCCGAGTCACGGCGCACTTCTAATGCTGATCTTGATTTTCAATCATTGCCTAATTGGCTTCCCACCGGCCTTTAAATTCCCAGCGCTCGTCTTGCTCCTCACTCGAGCGGCTGGGACACGGACAACAGGTAGAACCACTGGGTACTTCCTTTGGAGTGGTAAGTGTTTTTGAAACACTCTTTTTCCCTCTGGGGGCTATCTTTCTCCCAGTTGATACGAGTCTATTGACTCATACCTCATTTTACATTTCACGCCTGGTCCTGTCAGTATGGGCTTGTGCTTATTATTTCCATGTGCCTATTAGCTCATACCAACGTCTTCTTTCAGTTTTTGCTTTTTTTAGCAATTCTGTCTATTCTCCTAACAGAGTGTGACAATAAGGGAAACCCTCCCTCTGTTTGCTCTCAGACCAGAGGCTATCTGCCTTGATATGCAGGGTAAGTCCTCCCCTGCCGCTTTCCTTGGTGCATGTGTTTTTGCGAGTGACATTCACAGTGTTTTTTGTCACCCAGTGTGCTGTGTTGTTTGTAGTGGCACTTTATTCTCACCACTGTTTTTACCCTCCTAATAGGCCTACCCACAGAGAACAAATTTTCCAGGTAAGCCCTCTATTATTTCACTTTACAAGTCAAGCATGTTTTGATGCTTACACCCTTAGGGGATCCATGACCCTGACAAATGCCCCCGACCTTCCAGCTCTTAGTGTGGGCAGAAATATGTTGGTCTCTGATTTTTAGACTCCGTGAGCCATTAATCTCAACTGAGTCCCTCACATAGATTTTAGCCTTACCTACATACACCTACATTAAATTTATTCCTGAACTTATTAGGTGACTTGTAAGGTAATTTTATCTATACTCCATCCGGATCCCTGTAGATATCCAGTCAGATTCTAATTCCAGCACTCCCTCTGTAGTTCTTTTAACAACGAGGTTGAGTCCGCCCAGGTAGTATCATCTTACCTGGGTGGGGCTAGGTGGTCAAATGATGAAGCATGACACTATAATGTGGGTGAGACCACCTAGTCCGTAAAGGGAACTCCCTCTTTTAGACACAGTATAAACCACATCCACCTTATACTCTTCTAACCACTTAGTAATTACGTGCTTAACCAGCGCCTCTGGAAACGGGCTTAACAGTCTAGCCTCTTCTAGCCTTACACCCCACACCTTCAGTGGTTGTTTGACTTTCTAGTCTAATCTGGAGCTAGTGTGGGGCTGATCCACTCCCGTTACTCTCTCCTTTGTGTTGTAATAATCCATTTCAGTGCATCTCCCTGGATCCCGATGTGGCGGAGTCTCTTAATAAAGTTGTGGTGGTTTAGAGTGTTGAACGCTGCTGAGAAGTTGAGGGATCAGAGCTGTGGTCTCGCCCAGGTTGAGGAGGATACTGATGTCACAGATAGCAGAGATCAAGGCAGTCTCAAAGCTGTGGTTGGCGTGAAAACCGGTTTGGGAGGTGTCCAGCATGTTGTTACTCTCCGTGTCCAGTGAGTTGATTATTGATGGCTTTCTTGAGGACTTTGGCAGGGAAGGGGAGAAGAGAGATGGGGCGGTAGTTCTTGAGTTCACTCAGGTCAAAGGAGGGTTTTTTGTAGAGAGGGTCTGACATCTGGTGTTTCCATTGGTCATGGAAGGTGGCTGTGTGATTGAGAATGGAGGTAAATTCGCCACTGATTTCCTTGCTCCCAAAGTTCAAGAGGTGGTGGGGCAGGGGTCAGTGGGTGCTCCAGAGTAGATGGGGTTCATGAAGGCTGTTTTGTGTGTGGTGAACTGTTGCCATGTGGTGAGCGGATGGATGTGAGTGGAGTCCATTCGAGTGAGGTGGCTGTAAAGGTTGGTGTGTTGGGGGTTCAAAGTTTTTATAAATGGTGGCTATCTTGTTGTGGCAGTAGTCCCCCAGGTGTTGCAGCGTTCCTATTAAGGCGAGGTTGTGTTCTTGGTGGCTGACGGGCAGGACAACTCTCTGACAATGTTGAAGAGTTCCTTGCTGTGGTTGGAGCTAGGTTTGGTGTGATCCGCCAGGGTACATCTTTTCGTGTCTTTCAGGCATTGATGGTATTTGGTGAATGTTGACTTGAAGGCGGCTTGGTCTGGGAGAGCTTAGCTGGTGTGGTATCATCTTTCTAGGCACTTGCAGCTTTGTTTATTTGTCCTGAGTTCAGGTATACCAGCTGGCTTGGTCTTTGTGAGCTTGATAGGGGTAACTCTGTCGGCACAGCTAGTGATCCAGGCAAAGAAGTCCTTGAGGACCTATTCCAGGTTGGTTGCAGGATGGAATGGGTGTTGTTGAAGGTATGCATCCATTGGGTCTCTCTCACTCTCTGTTCCAGCTGTGCTGGGAGGAGCTTGGGCGCTTGGTGGTAGTGTAAGGGGATCCTGCGATGGTGAAGTGGATGGTGGCGTGTTCAGTACAGATGAGTTTGGTGACATGACTGTACTTGACTCTGTTGCTAGCAGTGAAGATTGGGTCAAGCATGTGTCCTGTGCTGTGTGGAGTTTGTGACCAGGTGAGTGAGACCAATGTTGCTCATGCTTTCCAGAAGATTGGCGATGTTTGTATCTTTGAAGTCATTGTGGTGGAAGTTGAGGTCACTGAGGAAGATGCAGTGCTTGGAGTCGATGGCAAGTGGGGTGATGGATTTGTGAATGGCATTGTAGAAGCTGGGGCGTGGCCTAGGGGTTCTGCAGGTGAGAAAGCATCTTGAGATGAATTTTGGGACAGTGAAAACACTGTTTTGAAGTGTTTATTAGAAATTTCCACCACAATATTTCCCCCTTTTCTCCAAATCGACTAGCCACTTAGAAGTGCTGTCTGGCATGGGTTTCAATTGGCTTTTCCACTGCTTTGTCAGTATTTCAGAGGTACCTATCTGACTTGTGACTGACTCTACCCCCACCCATCTAGCCTCCAAAAAATACAGCCTTGGGATGCCACTGCCTCTTCTCTCTATTACCAGCCTATTAAAGCCACAGGCATGACATATGCCTGACTTGATCCCAGTCCTGGAGGTCTCCGATTGACACCAACGTGACATGATATAACTGATTATGTCCCAAAAAACAGCTCAGCATATACACGACTGTTCCTGCTTGCCCAGCCTTTGAGAGGCGCCCTATGGTCATGTGACTGACTCTACTCTATCCCAGCCCTAAAGGGCTTTCAGTAGCAGCACATCTCCCAGTTTTAATGTAGGCTGGTTCGCCTGGTGGGTTGTGAAATGAACTCCCCTCCCCCTCAGTATTGGGTATGTAGAACGAACTCTTTCTCACTTTTATCATTATTTCTTTCTGCCCCAGGCGCTGATTGGCTCTGGCGCTGGAGAGACTGCTGGAAGTCTGAAGAATCCCTTTGGGGAGAACAAGGAGTGGAGGAGGAAAGACCGATTTAAAAAGCTGCGTGGTGGCTGGGGACTCAAGTGCAAGGCCTGCAAATTCGTATTCAAGTTTTTGAAAAATAATGTAGCTGATGATCAGAGCGATGTGAGTATTACAGCCTGAGGCTGTGTGTGAAGTTCCCTTAAAAATCGCGCTGTTGGAGTGGCAGAAGGTATTCAATTACCAGAGTTATGTAGTCCAGGGGGTGACTAGTTTTGTATTCGTGCAGCATCGTAAAAGGATTTTTGGGGTCTTTAGAAAGACACATTTCAACAGTTTTTGTGAGGGCCGCAAAATATGTCTTAACCAGGGCCCCAAAAATCGTTAAAACAGCACGGGTCCCCTGTGTGTGTGCCCAGCTCTCAAGGTGACTGGCGCAATATTTGTGATCCGATCCTGTCAGCCATACAGCTCTATAGGCTATGGGCATAGGCTCTGTACCCTAACCCCTGGGTTCATACAATCTAAGAAGACAGGCTCCGCTCACCTGCATCAATTCCAGGAGCAGTCCAGTACTAGAGGTGACTGGATTTCTATCCCAGCGCCAGTCTCTTGAGCCGTCCAACCCAATGTCTGTCTCCCTTCACTCAACCGTAGACCCCCTCCGCCTCAGTGTGCAATAAATAACATTTATATTTCACAAATAAACACATGCATGTGATTAAACCCATATTTTTGTTCACTCTCTCGCATCTGCTGCAGGGTGAGATCAGAAGTGCACTGGACAGAGTGTGCCAATCGGTAACATTTCTTCTTAGGTTTCCCTGCAAATGGGTGATTAGGAAATTCAAGGATGCGATTATAGACGCTTTCGAGGGGCACCTGGACCCAGCAACGTTTTGTGCCAACGTGAAAATGTGCAGCAAACAAGGTGAGGATCATTCAGGAGCCTTGGAAGTGATTCTTCTTCAGGAGTCACAGGTGGTGTACATGAAACATTGACCAGTTCAGTGGTGCTACAAGCTGATGTCTCTGAAGCAACAGGTGCCTATGTTCTTCTGCTCAGTTTATAATTGTTAACAGCAACTTAAGGATGATGACAACAGTAGGCGTAGTGTGTACAAATATCTACTCAGTTGTATTAAGTGCAAAACCTCTGGGTTCTGATGAACCAAACAAGCCACTCTACCTTCGGCCATGTGGTTTATGCAGGGTTTTAAGTGGGATTTAAAAAGTAGGCTGTCTCTATATGCATGGCTTATACATGTAAAGAAAAGTTCTATGATTCTCATAGTGTGCCTCTCTGAGCCTTCAGTTATTGCATCCAGATATATATCACAAAGCCTGACATACACCTAAAACCTGCTAGGGCCATTGGCTTTCCCAACGGTTGACAACTATAAATTAAATGAGCAACACAATGATTTTGTTTTAAATAATTGACACTTAAAATGTTACAATTCTGTAATTGTGAGTGTGAATTAAACATTACTGAGGCCTGTGGAAGGGGTAGTGGTCTTGGGACTGTATAAGTCACTCCTATTATGTTCACTCATGTTAGACATGTACGCCATATTTGTCTCCATATTTCGTCCATCCGCATATCTTTCACCTCGTCTCTTTCTTCTCTTCTGAATGCACTTTCTCACATCTCCTTCACTTCAGCACTCTCCAAACACAAAGTGCACATCCACTCACCTGTAAGCATTACATTTTCTTTTATTTTCCGTATATTTTCACTTAGTCAATATTTTGACAACTGTGTATCTCCTTCGCACACGCATGCACAATATTACAATTGCAACTGAAATATGTGACCATTTCTCTATGCATTCTGCAGAGGCCAAGAATTACATTACCATGTATTCCAAACACCTTTATGACCCACTGACAGGCGCAGGAAGAAACTCTCACTGCAATAAGCCTCAAATCACGAGCTCTCAGTCGTGGCCCATTATATACACCTAGATGTAGCTCAGTTCAAAGAGTGATATACTGCACAAAAAAATATAAACAGGACTAAATCACTGACAAATATTACTCCATCATTTTTACCATTCATTATTCAGAAATCGATCAGTATTTTTGCCAGTGAAGTTAAGGATATGGATATAGGTCTTGATAAGGACCCGTTTCAATGTCAGTCTTTAATTACTACCGGGTTCGAGATCCGGAAGAACCGGCTCATTTTAAGCCCTGGGTCCATGTCACCAGTTCCCCTTAATGGCTATATTGGACCATATGACAAGGTTAGCCATTGTGCTGGTTTTCTGTCTCTGTGGACAACACTCCCAATCCATCACCTAATGTACTGTGTTATCTCAATACTGTACCGCACTCCATTGCTTTGTGCGCATAAAACGCGCCACATGCAAACACATAGAGAATACATAGAGGGCAGAGTGGTTCTATAGCGCCATCTTGTGCTTCTGACACAATCATAAACCTGTCTCACCCGAACCCAAAGATCACCATACAGGGTATTAGCATGCATAAGGCCCATCTCCACCGCATATGGTTAACAATTCCTCCTCTTCCCTTCAAATGTTCATAGCTGTGTTGATTAGATGCTTGGAACACTTCTCATTTGCCCCAGAACTTGTACATTTAAAGACTGTGACATCTTTTGAATCTTATTCTAGAAGCTATTAATATCATTCCTATACATTTCCAGGGTTTTCAAAGTACATCATGGCCACTTGCCACCTTCAATTTGTTATGACACTCAAAACGCTCTGTGGCCTCACCAGTGCTGTATATATTTTCTCCAAGTAGATGCACATTTCCACCTCAGTTCAGCTGCCCTGCCAGTTTATTTTCTTTGTGTGTCTTTGACTTGTCCTATCATATTCAAATAGTGAGTTGGACTAATTAAATGCAGTCAAATTCACACGGGCGGACCAGGGTCCGATTGACCTATGGCGCACACTGGAAGTACCCAAAGTCCGACATGTCACTGTGTTGGTCGGTTCTGGGTTGTTTGTGGGCTTGTTTTATAGCCTGGTGTGCCAGTTTTTACCGTTGAGTGCTCTGATACTACCATAAACACAGCTGTTAGTTAGAGGTATTTCAAGTAACTATAAGCGTGCCCTAAGGTAATTGTAACTGTAACTTGCACCCTCACCGTGTACAATTTTCTCATCAATAATGTTAATGCAAATGCTACAGTGACATTATCAATGGTGTCATAGAAGATGTCATGAGTGATGTAATATCTGGGGTAATTAGCAGTGCATGGCAAGAGTGCGAGTTATAGTTACCTTAGGCAAAGAATTATAGTTACTTGAAATAACTTTATCTATAACAGCTGAATTTCTATGGTTTTGTGCATGTAAAATCTGAACCTAACTATAACACCCCTGCAACATTTGATTTTTTGGTGACTGTCCGTGTTTTTTAAAATTCTATTTCTAACTATAACGTCCCTGTAAAGTTTGTTATTTTCAGTGAATTTGTAGGATTTTTTTTTAACAATGAGTAAGGTGCCCATCGTAATGCACTGTGGGGGTGGGAGGCTGGACGCAAAGCCTTGGGTGCTGCCCCCACCCAAGCTTGCTGCTTCTGCTCCCCTCCTCCGTGCCAACCATTGTCCAAGTCCATGCTCCTGCTCCCTCATTACAGCCCTGTGTGGTGGTTGTTCTGCCACAGGCCTTCCCGTCTGCCCTGAACAATTAGCTTGTCACTCCATCCGCTTCCTACCTACCCTCTGTTGTCCGAGTCCATGCACCAGCCCTCTTCCTTCTGCCCTGTATGGTCTGATGTGCTGCCACTGCCCTCCATTTAGCTTGATATCCCTGCCCACTCCTCCTGCCCTCAGTTGCCCAATTCAATGCTTCTTTATTGCTCTCCTTCTTAGCCTCTGTGCTTAGCTTGCTGTCCCTATCCTCCTTCCCCCTGCCATCCGATGTATGTGTGCATGCCCCTGCTCCCTCCTTTTTGCACACCATTGTCCATCGGTCTGCCACTGCCCCTCCTATCTACTCTGAGTGTTGTGTTGAGCTGCCACTGCCCAGCCATCTGACCGGTCCCTCCCACCTCCACCCTGCCTGTCTGAGTTCCATGCCACTACCCCCTCCCTCCTGGCCTGCATGGTTCATTCTGCTGCCACTCCCATTCTTCCCTCCCTGCTCAGTTGTGCTGCAACTGCCCCTCCTGCCTGCCCTGCGTGGTCTGTCGTGAAGCCACTTCCCCTGCCCTCTCTTGTCTGTATCCAGTCCCTACCTCTCCCTTTTGTCCTCCATGGCCCTTTTATGCATGCTCCCGCCCCCTCTCTCTTGCTCACCTTGGCCCTTGCTGCCACCAACCCTCCCGCCTGCAATGCATAGTCTTTTGTGCTGCCACAGCTCCTCCCACCTGCCGCTTGTGTAGCCAACTTGCTGCCCTTGCCCCCTGCCACCTCCCCTCTGTTGTTTGTGTGTAGAGCATTACAGTATAACTGTTGCCCTCCATGGTGTGTTGTGCTTCCAGTGCCTATGTTGCCTGCCCTTCATGGTCAGCTTTCTGCTCCTGCCCTACCTCCTGCCCTCCATTTTCTATGTGCAGGCCTGTATCCCCTCCAACCTGCTCTGTCTGTTGTCGTACCCCTGCCCTTCATGGTCTGTTACTCTGCAGCTGTCCCTCCTATCTGTCCGATATGGGCTGCCTGATGCACTTGCCTCTTTCCCCTCTGTTCTCTGTTGTCCATATGCACGGCCCTGCCCCCCTCCCTATTGCTTTCAATGGTCTGTTGTGCTGCACTGCCGTCCCACTTGCCCTGTGTGGTGTATTGTGCTGCTGCAACCCCTGACACCTGCCCTGCAAGGCCAGTTTGGTGCCCCTGCCCATCTCCCTTCTGCCCCCTGTTATCCAAGGCCTACCCCTTTCCTCCTGCCCTCCAAGAACCAATGTACCATACTTGCCAACATTCTGAACTTGGTGAGAGGGAGATTTTGAAAAAGAAACCTGGGGACCTGCTTTTCCCTATTAACTTACGTAGAGAAAGAGAACATTTTAGGTAGGAGACAGATCAAATAAAGTCCTTTTGGGTTTAAAAACATTGTGAGTCTCCTGCCTGAATCAGGTCTTTTGGCATCTAGGGCTGTACTACCATTGCCTCTCCCTTCTGCCCTCAATGATCTGTTATATTGCCACAGCCTCTCCTGCCTAGCCTGCATGGTTGGTTGGTTTGTTGCCCCTGCCCACCCTTCCTGCTGCCCTCCACGATGCGTTGTGGTGCCACTGCCCCTCCTGCCTGCCCATCATGGTCAACTTGTTGCCTCTGCACCCTCCTCTCTGCCCTCAATTCTCCGAGTCCGTGCCCCTGACCTCTGCCACAGCACAGTATTCTAATGAACAACTAGATTGCTAACATCGTATATTTATTACGAAAGTGTGGCACGCCTGGCGTCATCTTGATGTAATCAAAATTGTAATTCCTAAAACATTTCCTTTCTAAATTATAAAAATTAGAGGGTCTTATTTTGATAGAATTATGAAAAAATAAAATGAGGACATATTGTCTGAGTTGCCAAATACTGACAAAGCATTTTCTTAATTAGTTGCTGTATTTATGGTTTTTTATCCAGTTGATCACGTTATTATATGTTTCACTCAGGGGAGAGGTTATGGTGTTATGGTCAGAGCTGCAGACTTTGCTTCTGGGGGCCCAGGTTCAAGTTTCAGCGTCAGCTCGACATTCCATGATTCTGGGGCAATCACCTATTCTCCCAATGTCTAAATACAAAATGAATATGTCCTTGTGTAATTTAACTGATGTTCATGTAAAGCACCACAGTACCTTTGGGTCAAGTCTGTGCTATATATATCTGAAAAAAAACAAAGAAATGAGAAATGTCCTAGCTATCATGAAGGAAAGCATAAATTCTATTAAGGACACGGATGCAAGGATTTTGCAGTCCTTTCTTCACTTTTATTAAATACAGCAAGTTCAAATGAAAAACATCATACTCCAAATCCCATGAGGCCATCAACATAGCCATGGAAACCATAAACCAATCATAACAGTGTCCGAATTTCCACATCCATGTCCATCGGGTCCAGTCCTTCTTCTTCTTCAATGTAGGAAGTTAAATTTAAGTGACTTCAATCTGTTTCCGAATCGCCTCCTAAAACATAGAAAGATATGAATGCTCTGGCTTTAAACCAGATGAGACTACCCAAAGCAATATTACATCCAAATTCACCATAAACCAATGCTTATGAGTAAAACAATTGTCATGATTAACAGTTGATAACCAAATAGAATAATCTACATAACAACATAAGAATCAAAATAAATACCATAAATATGGAAAAAAATACATAAAATACTTGTAAGTTACTGAGTTCTATTATACTAGTATGCCCTGAACAAACCGCTCCACTCACTGGAAATCAGGGAGGGATTACTATCAAAGTATTTGGATGGATAATCCTCGCCTCAGTGTCCTAAATAAAATTGAAACTTTCCTTCACGATAGCTAGGAAATTTCTCATTCTATGTCAGGACCGGAGGCGAGGATTATGCAGGTTCAAAGCTTACTTACCACCAGAGACTTGGCCTCATGTATAGGTTTGAAATAGAATTTCTTAAAGGTGGATTGAGTTGACCAGTCGGCCGTGTTCATAATGTCCTCCAGTCTACCACCTTCCTATATGGCCTTAGAAACCATCGCTCCTCTGGTGAATGAGTGCCAAAAAATTGGATATCGATGCCTCCTTCCATCATAATCTAACTAGCAGTAGTTGGTGAAGCAACCACCCTGTGTGGTTTCTTAATTGTGATCAACTACTGCCTCTCTCCTGGAGGCCTTATCTCCTCAGTCATTTCCTCATATGTTTTAAGGCATCTTAACACACACAGCTTAGGATCAGGATCAAAGCTAGGGTATGATACTGACCTGGTATTTGTCTTGGTCCATCTGGAAGTTGTAAACATAGCCCCTCAGGGGTGAAAACCCTTGCCGTAATGTCCAGGACCCAGACATCCAAAACCCTTTTGCAGGAGATAAGACACAACATAGCTAGTTTTGCTGAGATCTCTTTCCTAGATAGGAATTGATTATCCTGCCAGGCTGAAAGAAGGCAGAGAACTCTATTCACATCCCATAACCCTGAATATCGGGGTTCCAGAGGTCTAATGGGTGTTCCCCTACTGGTAAGTTGTGGATGGGCAGGTGTCCTGCTGAAATGGCTGATCGGAAGGAATTGATCGTGGAATTCGCCAATCCAGAATCCAGAATTGTACAGTTCCACCAGGAAATTGATTATGAGAGTGACGGGTCCCCCCAAGGGATCCACGTCCCTCTCCAAACACCAATGGGCCCTTTGGTTCCAAGCTGATGTATATCTCTTAGTCGTACCTAGAGCCCAAGCTTGTCTGATGAGGTTGCTACTGTCCTCTGAAAACTTGATGTCTTGCCATCGTCCCCTGAAATCCTTCATGCCATGAGGCTGAGATGCCCCTGGGTCACTAAAGGGTGTGCTCATCCTGCTGGTTCCCACATGACCCCCACTGAAGCAGTTAACTTCAAAGGTTCCAACCAGGAAAGTTCCAGCAGAGTCGGGTACCTTGTTTGAGACTTACAAATCGGGGTAACTAGTACTAGAGAAGCTCTCTGTCTTTGGAACTGAGCTGCCACCCTGTGGATCAGAAGAAAAGGAGGGAAGGCATATCCCTGACCCAGCATCCAGTCTTGCAGGAAGGCTTCCACTGCGTTCTCTTCCGGATCCGGTCTCCAACTGAAGTGCCTGGGGAGCTGCATGTTCAATCTGGGTGCAAAAAGGTCCACGCTCTAGGGTCCCCATCGATCCATCAGAGACTGCAAAATTGAAGGATGCAATTGCCAATTGCTGGAATCCTTGATGTAGCGGGAATTCCAATATGCCACCATGTTCTGTGATCCCGGAAGATATTCCGCTGTCACTTAGATCTGCTTCTGTAGGCAGTAGTGCCAGAAATCCTTGGCCAGCTCTGCCGGAGCCTTGGACTGGGTGCCTCCCAGTCTGTTAATATACTGAACCGCTGAAGTGTTGTCCATCCTCAACAGGATGCAACAGGAGACATTAGAAATCCCAGGAAAACTGTGGATAGTGACGGGGTCAACATTGACTTCTCATTGTTGACAACAAATCCAAGGTCCTGAAGTAATAGTTGTACTTAGGTGGACCAGCAATTGTGTGTGGGATTGGTCCTTCAGGAGGATTTCGGTGAGATAAATTATCAGCCTGAGGCCCTGAGTCCTTAGGGTCTCCACGACCGGTTTCAGCAACTTTGTGAAGTACCAGGGTGCCAACCAAAGGCCAAATTGAACTGCAGGAAGCAACAGTGCAGAGAAAAGATGGCGACCATCAGGTAAGCATCCTTGAGGTGCATGCGAACCAGCCAATCGTCTTGAAGTAAGAGGTCTCTCGAAGGAGGTGGATACTTTCCATCTTGAAGTGGCAATAAAATCACCACTCTTTAAACTCCCTGAGGTTTATAGCCGGACGGAAGCCCTTGTCTTTATTTTTGATGAGGAAAAGATTGCTCAAAAAAACCCTTGGAAGTAGGTTTGATTGGGTGATGGCTTCCTTGGATAGCAGTTCCTGTACCTCTGCCTCGATCATTAGAAAATCCTGTAAGTTGAACTGAATAGGGTGTGGTCTCACCTTCTGAATTGGTGTGCCATAGAATTCTATGTGTAAATGCCTGACTGTCTCCATCACCCAAGGATCGGATGTAATGTGTCTCCAATTGTGTGCAAACAGTTTCAGTCTCCCTCCCAGACTTCAAAGGGAAAAAAAGCTACTGCTTACCACTAGAGCCTTCTGGGGTATTAGCGCCTCCTCTTGCAGACCGGTAGGATATGCCTCTACTGCCTCCTCGGTTGGGGAAGAAGGCTCTCTGCTTTCCATCATTCCAGCCGTTGTTGCGCCGGGCCTGTGCTCTGGAGGGGCCAGCTTGGAAGGAGCGGCTGGAGGAGCGAACCCTGCCTTTTCCGGCCCCATAGAAAACCTTCCCTTGGAAAAACTTTTAAATAGAATATTGAGCTTTATCAAGTGCCAAAAAGGTCACCACAAACTTCCTGAGTTCCTTTATGAAGGGTTCTCCGAAAAGGTTGCCTTGTGCAATCACTCCAGCTTCAGAATTGGATAGTTCACCAAGCTTGGGGTCAGTTTTTATCAGGAGAGAACGTTGTGTCTCTGCGGAGATGGAATTGGCATTTCCAAGCAGGCAATCCACCCGCTGTGCCCAGCCCGCGAATATGTCCATTGCCATTGGTGACCCTGACTGCTTGGAAGATTCTGCTAGCTCGATCATTTTAGTTAAGGGTTCCAAGATGACCAGGAGCTTGTCCTGGCAAGCTCATCAGGAGCGATTGATCCCTGTCTTGGGATATTGCATGTATTTGGCGAAAAAGTACAAAGCTTTGGATCAGTGGATGAAGTGGTTGCCACATTGCCATCCAAAGGAGGCCTGGGGCACTCCACGCACAAGCGGACCCTCACATCATTGTCTATGAGATGCTTAATTGCTCTGGCCACGTATGCCGCCACCTTCTAATCCGGGACCCACTCCAAAGACCTAGGGTGGTAAATGTCTTTGGGGACAAACATATCTGTGTCTTCTAGCTCCTTCTCATCATAGCCTGAGGTGGTTGCAGGTGGGCGCCAAGGTCTGCCCGAATCACACCCCTTATCTGATGAGCCCTCCTCATCGGAATCACGCCCCCTGAATCGGGGCAGCCCCAGGTCGGGATCCGCATCCAGGGCAGCCGTGCCACCAGGCTCTCTGGGCATTGCATCCTCCTGGCAGGGTAAATTTGTTTTAGCCTTTGTGCACTCTTATGGAAGGCTTCCTTTAGCTTGTCGAAGCCTTCCATGTGCCCCGTGTCACGCTTAACTGGCTTGGAGGTGGAAGAGCTGGTCGAGGCACTGGGCCAGGCCCCTGAGTCCCTCAGAATGCCTGGGGTGCTCGAAATCCGGTCCATGAGCTTGGCCATCCTGTCCTGCAGGAGTGCCAATGCCTTGGCAATCACCTGCAAGAGTCTGTTGACCCCTGCAGACGGGTGGTGCCGAGGAGGTCACTCCTCTTCTGCCAGGGTAGGGGCATACGCATGGTCCTTGAAGGACTCCAGACTATTTTGCCAAAATGATGTAAATAGTCTAAACAGTGCTATTTATGCTGGAGATATGTGCAGTGTTCTCTCCACAAGATTGTTAATTGTATTTACTGGGGTGAGAGCACCTGTCACATGCCCTGCCACTTTTATTAAGAGCAGCGCCCTCGCTGGTGCTTCAGGGCCACGATCTAGGGCCTAATCCTTTTAGTGTTGCCCTGAGAGGGTGTCTTGCACAGGTCGCGCAGAGCAGTCACTTGCCCTCTGAGGGCGTTTGGAAAAAACAGGCCTTGCTTGTCACTTACTGTCTAAAGCAGTGTCAGCGAGGGTTGAAGGGGAAAACGATCCTGCAGACCCTGAGGCAAGGGTCAGATCGTTCTCTGATCGCGCACTGGTAGTCGTAATACGTGCTGCTCAAAGCGATAAGACGGACTGCAGTGCGCCTGACAGGACAGAGTGCGGTGCGAAAGTGTGCCACCTAGTGGACCCGTTAGGTACTGAAAAGTCCCCTCGGGCCATAGCCTGCCCCGCTGCAGGAAGGAAAATGTTATATCAAACAACATGAAAAAAGGCACGCTAAGCGCTCTTAACACAAGGCAATCCCCGGCAACCCCACACGCAAAGAAAACATTAAGGAAGCGAGGGACTTAACTGATGAGTCAGCAGTGAAGAAAGAGGAAGGACTGGAACCGACGGACATTTATATGGACATTCGGATACTGCTATCATTGGTTTATGCTTTCCATGGCTAAGTTGATGGCCTCATGGGAGTTGTAATATGTTTCGATGTTTTTCATTTGAACTTTAAACTTGCTGTATTTAATAAAGGTGAAGAAAGGACTGCATAATCCTCGCCTCCTGTCCTGACATAAAATTAAGGCCCACATTACAACATCGGTGGTAAAAACCTCCTACCGTCGTGACGAGGGCTGCCAAAAGACTGTCGCCACAGCTACCAGCCGACCACCATAATATGACCACAGACGGATTTCCGCCACAACAATGACAGAAATCTGGCTGTGGCCGTTCTGGTGGATGGCGGTAAGGTGGCGCTGCTACTACCAGCAGCGCCACACCGGTAGATCGCCGCCAGTCATATTTTGACAAATAATACGGCCTGGCAGTGTTCTGCAGCGCCCCGTCCCGTCCCCTGCCGGAGGACCCCCTGCATCCAGGTAAGTCGGGTCTCCGACAGGGGAGGAGAGTGGGGGGCGTTGTGTGTGTGTGTGTGTGTGTGTGAGAATGTATGTGTGTGCGTGAATGCGGGTGTGTGTTGAGTGTTGAATGCATGTGTGCATGTACGGACATTTGAGTGCATGTATGTTGTGAAATGTGAATGCGTGTCTGCGTGCATATTTGTGCGGATGTGTCTGAGATTGGATGTATGCATGCGTGTAGGTATGTGTGAATGAGTGTGTGTATGCATGTGTGTGTCTGTGTGTGAAGGGGAGGTCTGGATGTGGGGTGTAGGGGACGGTTGGAGAGGTAGGGGGTGGGTGGAGGGGTATCTAGAGAGGTAGAAGGGGGCCCCATCAGTGACAGGGAAGGAATTCCCTGTCACTGATATGGCCTACTGCCATGGTTTCGTGCAAACCATAGCGGTAGGCGGGGTCATAATCCCACAGGCGGCACAATGGCGGCCGCCGGGCTTGAGATGGATATTTCCAGCCCGGCGGCTGTTACCGCCGTGGCGTTCGGAGTGGTACATTGGCAGGCCGGGGTAGTAATGACCCCCTAAGTGTTTTGCACACTTCTGCCATTGGCCTGTACTTGGGCTACAGTTGGGTGATATTTGTGCTACATTTGAGCTCTTTTTTCTCTGGTGGCCATCTTGGAAGACTTATTTGTTATGGAGCTTCAGTAGAAAATGCTTTCCATTTTTGACTTTGATTCCATCAAAATTGCACACTTTCAACAAAAATTCAGAATGTTAGCACTCTGGTTGCTCATCAGAACACTGCAAGCTGCTGCTAGACTGGGAGTTAACTGGCAGTCTGCTGCTGGTGTTGAAAGTGCATCTATAAGACTGCATGTCAGAATGTTTTAATGAAATAGAAAAGGAAGATATTTGAGAACTCACTTAAAATATGTTCTCATTTTTTTTCTTCAGCACTACCCATAATTTCAATGACAAAATGAACCCCATCATTTTGTTCCTTTCTAAATTTAATGTTTTAAGTTTTACCAGTTTGATTCAATCAAGATGGCTTCAGGTGTGCCACAATTTAGTCATAAGTAAGACTGTAGCCCTCTATTTGTTTTTTAGAACACTCTGGAAGGCTGCAGTAGAACACAAGGGAATCAACTGATAGACTGCTTGTATTGGAAGATCATGTTTTGCTGAGAATGTCAGACTTCATTCTCATATGGCTGAGAAAGATAGTGTGAATTTACAGAAAATATGTTCTCATTTCAGCTTCTGGAGCACCTTCCATAACCTTTCTGTGAAAATCATGAGAAAACAGTTTTCTCTCAGAGATAATTCATGAACTCCTAGCAGGGTAAAATCACCTTAGAACACACCACACTTTTTTAAACTAGTATTGTACAATCAACAAATGATTTATATCGTAACTACAATTTGTTTATACGTTCTCCTTTTTGTGATCCTCAAAACCTGCCATTCACTACAATGTATTTCAATGGGGTGCTATCATGTATATTGGTCCCAAGATGGCTGCCATCGCCTTCTGGTTGAAGTGCTGACAGCCAATCAGTTCTCATAATGAGATCTGTGCTTAGGCACCGCCCATGTATGCAAATTTGGATTTCCTTTAATATCTCAAAACTACTGAACAGGTTTACACCAAATAACAAAAAAGGCGCTTTCGGGATCAAGAGCCACCTTTCTGCCAAATTCCGTGTAATTGCGTCCAGCGGTTTGGGCTGCAAGCATGTCTAAAGACTATATTAACATGGAAAAAACACACTTTTTAAACACCCTTTTTTCTTATCCCCCGCTTGATGGATCATCCCAAAACTTTCCAAGCTCAACAAGACCCTAGAGGGCACTTTTTAGGGAAAATTTCATGAAGATTCATCAAATGATACCAAAGATATAGGCAAGTCAAAAATAGCTTTTTCTATGGAAACTAGGCCCTAACTATAACTACTAAACTCTAAATCCGGTCTGTAGTCTCAAAACTATGCTATCTATCCAATTATATCATTATTGCTGCTAAACAGTCCATGATCCAAGTCTTACTTTGTTAGGTAAATATTAAATGAATTAGTCCAGTAATAATGCTGTTTAGTTCTGAGTCCACATTCGTGGATCACTTATTTGTGCTCCTGTCTTTTTTGTGGCAGAGGAAACTGATATGGAACTGTCCCATCTAGGCGACCCAAAGCTATGCCTGCAAGACTCTGAATACTGGTGCCAGAGTGGAGAGACAGCCTCACTATGCATGAAAGAAGATTACTGCATGGAGCTCTGGCAGAACGCCCCTGCCGAGGTAAGGGTTCACAAAATAATACTCACTATGAAATGCTCTGCTTCGTCAGTTTTTCCTTTGGCACAAAGGCTAAATTAAAGTCTGCACAGATATACAATGGGGCTCTCTTCTGATATTTTATATGGGCATTCAGAATTTGTTATAGTGGTGTTGTCATTATGTCATGTGGTTGGTTGTTTGTGGCTTTTCATTTAAGATGGTGGTCAGTTAAAGATGCTGACGTGTTGGCTACTCTGTGCCGCTTATGAATGAAATGCAGTACCAAAAAGGAAATTGTCTCAGAGACATATAAAAGTACTCCTGTCACCCTTATTTGTCAAGGGAGCTTATTTCCAAATGGCGAACAAATCTCCAAATGTGTGTGTATGTGCGGGTAAATATGGCAGAGGTGCACAATACGATCTGGAGAGGTGTTTTTGATTGGCCTTACTATAAAGTATTCAGTGTTGACACAGAGACAAAAATATGTAATTCTTCCATATGCAAAAATGGCATAGTAAGCAAGTAACGAAGCATGCTGCTATTGTTTCACATTTTGCAGTGAGACACAAAACAAGCACTGTTCGACTTGGCCACAACAATATACTTTTGAAAGCCACCGTCCAGTGGCAGTCACTTGTCAAACGTAGTGGCGGAGTGGGGAGGGTTATAAAAAAATATATATATTTTTTTAAACAAACTTACATCTATGTTGGGAGAGATGGTTCCGTCTCACCCTCCATCCTTCTCGGACCCCCGGAAGCACAAGACTTCCAGACTCCCCTCCAATCATGGCGCTGCTGTCAACAACATGACAGCAGCATCATGATTGGTCTGAGCGCCCTGCTTCAGCGTTCAGACAGGGAGTAGGGCCGTGTGCACTTTCTCCTCCCGGCTGTTCTATACAGCCGGGTGGACAAATGCAAAGTGCGCAAAACTGTTTGGCCGGGCGAACACGGCTGGCCAAAGCATCATGCACACTTATGTACACTCACCACTCTGCCTTTAGCCCTCCTCCTGCTCCAGCCCAGCCCCGCACCACCCTAACCTGTCTCCAGAGGAAACAAAAATGATAATAATGTTACATTATTATCATTTTATTTTTCCCTTTCCTCCACTGCATAAAGGAGGTGGGGCGACACTCCTCCCGCCTTAGCAGAGGAGCCACCGCTGCCACCGTTGTTAGAAGCTGCGCGCTAACGTACACTGTGGGCAATATTCAATGGAACTGCTTTCTGTTTATTTTCTCATTCAGCAATGTATCTAGCATATGATGCAACAAAACATTACATTGTGGCATAGCTGATTCACTGGGCAAGGCAATTCATTAGGTCTGGTGCTAGCTAAGACTTTTCGATTTTACTAATATTATATGTACAATATACTTACTTATAGGGACTTTCAGCCAGCCCTCTTTGTACACTGGTTTGCTAGTGTGTTGTTCATATTTCATTTTCCTTCTGCCCTACTATAGCATGGAGCAGTGGGTTAGGCGACTGAATCTATTGGCTAACAGCGTGAGTGAAAGCATTCTGCCTTTTCACAAAGAGCACTTACACACACACACACACACACACACACAAAGTAGTTCCCTTACATGCCAGTACCTGCCATGGCAATGAATTATTTTTGAGACCAACAATAATTTTGCTTTTAACCAATGAATGTTTTTTAGATTGACGAGGTCCCAGTAGCATGCCGAACAATAAAATTCTATAAAAACCATGACAAAGCAAAAGTAGCACTGACAAAGTCAACACGCCGGCAGCCAAAACCAGACCCTCGGCCCTTGCCAGTGGTTGTTTTTTCAATACGTTTCTTAGAATGCGCAATATAGTGCACCACTGTGACAAAGTTAGATACAACTGATTCTTTAATGATATGAGGCACTGCCAAAAAGTAATATTACCAGAAATTAATGGGAAAATTATGTCCCTAGAAAAGAGTCATCTCAATCAAGTAACAGGACTTATAAATCCAGCGGTACAATTCATGAAAAAAGAAGTACTTATCAATTAGAGAATTCATTAATTTAGAGTCAGTACAAGGGGGAGCAGTGTTTATTTATCTCTCAGTGACCAGGTTGCAGATAGAAATACAGGTTGGCCATATCGCATGTCCTTTTTACCTACCATGTATGTGTTTATTTTGTTTTATCCATTTGAATGAAGCATAGAAAAGGCATTTTGTAAACAGATTTAGGAGAGCAAATGGGGCCTCCTTCTGAGATTGTCTGTAACTAAACTAGGAGAATTATCAATTCCAGCCGACAACTCCACTCCAGCTAACGACCTTCACAAATTGCTGGGCCCAAAATGAGGAATAACATTCCTGATCCTGTACTGCATGCAGTTCCTGCCTAAAATCCCAGTGCATTGCTCTGAGGTCAAGAGAGTACCAAGTCTCCAAACTGAATAATATTAAACTTTGAAGTCAGCCACCAACTAAGGTAACATGTAACACTCCTAGATAGATTATTCTCCGTGATAAGATACATTTTATCTCCCTAGGCAGCAAGGTACGTGGGGATTGCATTTAGAAATATTGACTCTCATCTCAGGGACACATTAGCCATCGTTAAGTCTAGAGAAAGAAATCTTTGATTTGCTGGTTTAGGATTTCCCGCCTTGTAAGAGAGTGGGCGGTGCAAAATATATGGTTAGTGATGCTGGCATCCATTGCTCACCTATGATCTCACCCCGAGGGGGATCTAATGTCAAAGGATGCTGTTACATCATGTCCTGTAGGGAAATGTAGAGACTACAAAGGCACATTCCAAGCAAGACAAAGGACAGCCATAGATAGCTACGGAATATATCACTTTGTCTACATGCATACAAGATGCAGACACAGGCACACCTGCTCATATCTCATACTCGAACCGCTCCACTCACTCCTGAACACTTCGGGCACGATTCGTATGCAAAAGTTGTAAATCTGCACCCATAAATGTACTTCTACTCACGGGGCTTAATATATAACTTTCGGGAATTTACACAACTTCCCAGATGTACTTCTCCAAAAAGCTGTACCAGTTAAAGCTTTACAAGTGTAGGTCTTTGACAGTTATAAGGCATTTTTACATTTTGTATTCCCCTCAGGGGTGGTTCCTTCGCGAAGGAGTGTTGCCGCCCTGGCCAAGAGCCAGGATGTTAAAAAAAACGATAGTTGCACTATCGTTTTATTTTACATCTGCTGGCTCAGCCAGAAGTACAGGGAGGAAATTTTAATTGATAAATCAAAGTCATTTCATTTAATATTTACTAAGAAAAAATTGTTGTTTACAAAATTTGACAATACAAATGTAATTCAATATCAAATACCCTATCCATACATGAAAACAATTATTTATACCAGAATAGGACAAAAATATATTCAAATCAACAGAAGAGTAATTAGTCCCTTAGCAAATTCATACAAAGTCCAGCAAATTGATCATAGGGACAGAAAATGTCCACTCTGGTGATATGGAAGCAGAAAGAATTGTCTTCATCCAATAGAGAAAAAAGTTATCCGGTTCATCCAGATTCAGCCGACACGTGTTTCGTCCCAAATGGGACTTTATCAAGGCTGACAAGACAAATATTAGAATATTTGTTTATACCTATTGTACTGCCAATGTCCCAAATATTAATAAAGAGTTTTTTTGTTTTTTTGTTTTTATATATAAA
Organism: Pleurodeles waltl; assembly: GCF_031143425.1. Taxonomy (NCBI): domain Eukaryota; kingdom Metazoa; phylum Chordata; class Amphibia; order Caudata; family Salamandridae; genus Pleurodeles; species Pleurodeles waltl. The sequence continues at coordinate 709,960,792 of NC_090450.1, read as the reverse complement.
ATATCTCACAATATAACGACATGATAATGAAGATATAAGTATCATAAAAATAGAGTGCACCAGGATACCACGGAGATATATCACCAATTATTAGATGTGATAAAAAACAAACAGAGACCATGCTTCTAGATATCTTCATTTAAAAACAATTTTTTTTACATAAGCCAAAGAAAAAGAAGAAAAGGAAGGAAAAAGAAAAGATGAAGAAAGTGCTAGCCCAAGCTTGTGTGAGAAGAACAACAATGAACAATATAATGTCATGCATAATTGTTGTATTCCATTCCAAAGAACCAGAATTTATGAAAAGTATCACAGAAAGTCAGATATTATGAATAGTTAATAATATTAGTTTGTGACTGCAATCCCAAGTGTAAATTTTGACAACTGAAGAGATATATTGGATTGTATACCTTTGAAGATTTCAACTATTCATAATATCCGACTTTCTGTGATACTTTTCATAAATTCTGGTTCTTGAGATTATATTGTTCATTGTTGTTCTTCTCACACAAGCTTGGGCTAGCACTTTCTTCATCTTTTCTTTTTCATTCCTTTTCTTCTTTTTCTTTGGCTTATGTAAAAAAAATTGTTTTTAAATGAAGATATCTAGAAGCATGGTCACTGTTTGTTTTTTATCACATCTAATAATCGGTGATATATCTCCGTGGTATCCTGGTGCACTCTATTTTTATGATACTTATATCTTCATTATCATGTCGATATATTGTGAGATATTTTATATATAAAAAAAAAATATTAAAAAAAAAAACTCTTTATTAATATTGGGGACATTGGCAGTACAATAGGTATAAACAAATATTCTAATATTTGTCTTGTCAGCCTTGATAAAGTCCCATTTGGGACGAAACACGTGTCGGCTGAATCTGGATGAACCGGATAACTTTTTTCTCTATTGGATGAAGCCAATTCTTTCTGCTTCTATATCACCAGAGTGGACATTTTCTGTCCCTATGATCAACTTGCTGGACTTTGTATGAATTTGCTAAGGGACTAATTACTCTTCTGTTGATTTGAATATATTTTTGTCCTATTCTGGTATAAATAATTGTTTTCATGTATGGATAGGGTATTTGATATTGAATTACATTTGTATTGTCAAATTTTGTAAACAACAATTTTTTCTTAGTACATATTAAATGAAATGACTTTGATTTATCAATTAAAATTTCCTCTTTAACTTTTTAACTATCAATGTTTGTACTGATACCACTTTTTGTAGGAATTTATATCACAGTTCTCTTACACAACTTATTGACTTATGACCATTCTATAATTGTTAATAGAGTGTTATTACTTTTTATGTGTGCTCCATTCTCATCTTCTCATAAAGTTAATTTGCTGGCACAAGCTCGCTTGTGCCGACACACATGCTTGACAACAGGCATGTTTTGAATGTATGAGCACCTATACAATACTCGGTATTATAGGAATATGGGGCAAACTTTGGGTTTCTGTTGTCAATTTCTTGTAACAGAAGTACAGGGAGGGACGGGGCAGGGCCTCAGGAGGTGGGAGGGAGGAGGAGGAGAGAGTGTGCACCTAAGTGTGCATGTGTGTTTGGCCAGCCGTCTCAGGCTGGCCAAACACAAATGCGCACTTAGCCGTCCTAGGCCGGCCAAGCACAAATGCGCACTTAGGTTTCTCCAGCTCGGCTGTGCTTAACGGAAGAGCTGCAGAAACTGCACAGACCCCAAGGCACTGTCTGAGACCAATCCTGGCACTGCATTCATGCTATGGTTGGCATGAAAGCAGCACCAGGATTGCTGGGGAGCCTGTGCTGGTGTCCCAGCAAATGCTGGGACACCACATGGAGGGAAGAGGAGTGTGAGGCGTCAGGAGACAGAGACAGCAGTAAGGTACGTTTATTTAATTTAATTTTTTATTTTCCCCCCTCCATCTCCGTACCCTCACCCCTCCCCTTGAGATTTGCGGCGACCGCCGCTGATTCCCACAGGTTCCAGCATCTATGTGCAAGTGTTGATTTTCGTGCTTTGTTTTATCTTAGATGCAAACTATTTTTCCCAGTGTAGAAAACCTCCCTACATCACTATGAAACTTGAGGGTGCTCTGCCCCTTCCTACCCTGAAATGGGACGTAGGCAATCTCTGACCTTTTTTTTTTTTTAGAATGCTTTCAAACTTTGAGTATTGGGCATCCAAAAAGTTGAACTGTGCCTTGTAGCAACCACTTTCCACCCCTCACAGAGAAATGTAATTGCATATAATTATAATGTACAGTTGTGCTTGTAATTGCAGTTAGATAGTGCTCACTCTCCTGATGAGGCATTGAAGTGCTTTACACTGGGCAGTATAGTGCACCAGACTCAAGGTTAGTGGTTAAACTAGTGTTATTGGTTATGGTTAATTACAGAAGAATACATGGATTTACACGTCCTTTCTGTTATCTAGCAGGCCCAAATTCAGCAATTTTCAGCTACATATGTTTATGACCAAAACTGCTTTGTAAATCAGGCCCATTGTGTACAATTGATCTGGGTGAATCTCTTTAGAGAGGTACATGCTCTTCACCACTCTCTATACATAAAGGGGATCAGAGAGAAGGCCAATAAGTGCTGAAGATTTCTTAGGGTGGATTGAATTAGACCATCCCTGGCAAAAAAAAAAATATGCCTGCATCATTCGTTACAACCAGGTCAGACTGCAAGGGGCAGGGTCCTGGTAAAAGGGCCCTACTGCAAGTTCTTCCGGGCTGGCAAGGTTGGAAATTGTGTATGTGTGTGACACAGCCAGTTCATCAAGTACACATTGTACAAGTTAATAAAAAATGCATGGCAGGTCATTGGGAGTGGTTGAACGTCTTCTGTATTGCATGTACGCCCTTCACACTAGTTCCTTATTTTTAGCCCATCCTTTGACTTCTCTAATGGAGTTATCTACTAATGTGTTGTGTGTGGAGCAAAGTGGCAGAAAGTGATGAAATGTGATGCAAACTATTAGATCAACTTACAATTTAGAATGCCTGCTACACCGCAGAAAATTGTGCGGCACAGCACAAGTACCTGAGAAACCCCTACTAAATCGAGATCCATGTCTCAGTGATTTGTAGTCTTCTTTCTGTCACTTCTACAGCTCGAGGCCTCTTCACATGGCGGTCCTGAAGATGCAACCGAGGAGGGGAAGAGGAAAAAGAACAAGAAGAACAAGAAAGGGAAGCAAGACAAGAAAGGAAAGAAGGGCAAGAAAAACAAGAGAAAAGAGAAAACTGCTGTGAAATGCTCAGGCTGCACCCAGATTGTGACAAACCTGAAGAATTATGTTGGGGGAAAACTTGATGACGTGAGTGATCTAACCTTGGCATCAGAAATATCTGGGCTTGAGATCTAGACTAAATCGTAACTTTCCACTTTTACCAGTCTCTCCTTGGTGTTGCTCACCAGATACACCAATCCATCCCTAATACCCTTATCTCTGTAGCGAGTGACCAGGGGCACCCCCTTTCTACTCCATTCTACTCGAGGCCGAGTAACTACACAGAACCTTTGGTGAGTAAGGTGGAGGGGCAAGCAGAATGAAAGGGGAAAGTTATTCCAGAACTCAAAGATGGTCTATGAGCCATGTTTAAATTTGAAGTTTGTTTTTCATAATTTCATGGTTAAGTGGATTATTAGCTGATCCCTGGAAAGTAATTGCTAGAACAAACGAATATTCATTTTATCCTTCCAGGCTAATGCCCTGGATCTCTAGAAATTACATGTTACCTTTGGCCACCAATCACAACAATTCGAAAAGTTAAATATGCTCTCATAGTCCAAACTGAGTTTATGATGAGCTGTCTGATATAAACACAAACAAATACCTATTACCTACGCCTGTGCTTTTTCTCTTCTCTGTTGAAAAAGCAAAGCACTTACAAAATGTCCAAAGTAATGCAGCCTAATATATGTACCAAACTTTGCATAATTATAAGGAGGGTCTAAACAAATTATTTTTAAGGTCACAATAAGAAGTCATATAATGAGATTCGTAATAAAAAGCCAATGGTGGTGGGAATCACTGATGGAATGGCATGTTATTTGGTATTGACGGGTTCTGATCACTCATTGTATGTTTCTCTCTTTCACTCTTTACCTTGTAGAAAGTATTTTAGACTCTCCACATTACATTTCATTTGTGTGTTTAACACATCCTATATTTTTATAGGACACCATCAAAGGAGCTGTTGATTCCATGTGTGATAAGGTGGATGACAGTATCATGAAAATCTGCACAACCATAAAGGAGAAAAACAAGGATGACCTAGTAGCAGCTGTGAAGAATGGGGGTAGCCCAAAAGACGTCTGCACACAGATTCAGTTGTGTGAGGGCCAAGAGTTGGAGGAAAGTGACGGTAAGGCGATGGGATGGGGTGCCTCCTGCACTTCTAAGGTGCTATGATAACCTAGACCTTGAGGTGATATGTCAGAACCCTTGGGCTCTGATATTATCACATCATCTTGCACGTCACCTATGAAGACTGGAATCCTGAGATTGTCCATTTACTACAGGGAGAACATTTTCTCATGGACCTTTTGCTACCACACTAGCATCTGCTTCCTGTCCCTGGGATTGGGCGTTCTTATGAGTCTATCACTGTCAGCCTGTAATATTAAGCCTGTTCTGGAGGGCAGAGTTCCCTTAGATCTAGTAGAACTGGCTTTCCCCCTTGCTGTTTATGTTGTAGGTACTTGCACTAACATCACTAATGTCTCCATAGCCTCCATTTCCTTCTCTTGGAAGTTGAAGAGTGTTTTCTTATGAATCTGGGGCAACCCAGATGATGTCTGATCTCTGATTCTGTGTGGGTGTTATTTAATAGGGATCTTTGATTGGTAGAGTGATCTCGGATCCCTTCTTCTGGGAGTTGACAATCTGATAGGGATCTCGGATTATCACCTTGGCACACCTATAATCTTTGTAAACTCTGCCCCTAGAGGACGGTTATCCTATTGAGCCTCTGGTTGAACACTATAGGTGCTGGAGTTCAATGCCTGCTCTGGAAAGAAGATGTTTTCATGATATCAAGAACTAGTTGCTTCTTCTGGAGATGGTCCTCGTTCTTGCAAGACTGATTCTCTAGTTAACATCTGCTGATCTCATTATTTTCTGGTGTCCAGTGACTCCTCAGCAAGTTGGAACCTGTGAATGGCTATAGAACTAGTAACCTCGACTCATATGTTCTTCTGAAAAAGGAGTCTATGGCTGACAACGCTTTGTTTCTATGTGGTTCAAAACACTAAACAAAATTCAGAAATCACACTACATTACACCCTCAATGTCCACAGCCACTTCTCATTTTCACCTGATCCACCTCATCACAATTGATGTCTCCCAATATTTTGCTCCTCAGTACCATGATGTGCAACTGCTATGGAGAAAATCATTCACTAGTGATAATCCTGAATTGTACAAATCTGCACTTGACACCATCAATGCTGCCCTTTATGAGGCCAAGGTGCTATCAAGACCTTATTATATCTCTTTAGATCCTCACAAAGTATTTGTCCCACACAGTGAACTCACTCCTCGCACCCCCATCCCAACCACCCATCTTCCTCCACAGACCACCTTATCCTCAAACAACAATCCATAATAAGATCACGACTATCAGAAACACTGAATCTGCCCTCTTCATTGTCTTCCTTTTACCTGGTCTACTCTGCCACCTCAAACTCCACAGCACTATATGCCTTAACAGGATCCTTCCTACCCTTAAAACACTGAGAACCTTCCCTTGCCCTCTCAGATGGTTTCTTTTCTAAAATGATCAAATCTAAGGCTCTTTCATCGAGTGCCTTCAGTTCTCTCTAAAAAGCTATACCATTCAGTGCCTCTCTTCACCAATGTTTACTCACAATGTTTCATGAAGCTTTTATATTTAACGTACTCCTAACTATTTCTCAAATAAAAAAATAGCACTAATTTTGAAGATGTGGAGATTTCTGACTATTGTCCAAAATAATAGTTTGCCAATGATATGCCAAAATTCAAAGCTTTGAAGATATCAAAGGATTTTGGTTAATGTACTTTTTAAAGATGAAAGAGCCATTAGAGGAAAGAGTTCCAACTGGATTGACATTCAAGTAGTCAACGTAACTATACTACTCATATATTGGAGTGTTATTGTTAATGGGACAGTCAGAATGTGTGGAGATTAACACAGTGGTGCCAGAAAGAACACATTTTCGAGACTACAGATTTATTTTTGTAGGGTCTACATAACTGCTAACTTTCTCCTTGAGATGTTCTCCTTCAGATAGAATTGGATGCATTAGCCAACAACACTGGGTGACTTCTATCTATCTATCTATCTATCTATCTATCTATCTATCTATCTATCTATCTATCTATCTATCTATCTATCTATCTATCTATCTACCTATCTATCCTTAGCTACGAAGATATCCATCTTTCTGTCAGTTGATAGTTACTTAGAGTGTTTAGGTACATAATTATATAGATACCTTTCTATATATTGCTAGGTAGCTAGCCATAGTAAGACAGGCATAAACAGACAGACACACGCACATACACACACACACACACACACACACACACACATATATATATACACACACACACACACACACCCCATCTTTAGTTATCTAGATACAAGCATGGATAGACAGATATGGATAGGTATCGAAAAGAGAGTATTTAATGTGATACTCATGAGGTAACTCACAATGAGGATACCCACCTTGTAGGCAGCTTTGTTAACAAGATTATCACTTGGAATGGTCCTTGTGTCTCCTGTCCCAGGTCCTCATCTCCCGGCGCCAAGGGTTGGTCCGACCTGTATCTTTTGCCAAGCATTCATCAGCTTTGTGAAACCTCTGCTTACTGAGAAAGTGCAAAATAAAGCCACTGGGCAAGTGCTGGCAGGTTTCTGCATGGAACACTTTGGTAATTCGACTACGGTAAGGGCTGCTGCAATTATGTTCCCTTTTAGTATTGCAAGAGAAAATGTACTTGTTGATGGCGAGTGAAGAGTTGACGAATCAATGAGGGAATTATTCCTCATACATGCAAAGTGCCAGTCATGATGTCCATATGCCCCATGCCTTTTTGACTTGAAATGTCACCTTTTGAGGAGAGTTTTCCAAGAGTAAATGATAATACTATAAACCTCAGGCCAGATAGATCACATCAATGTTAAATGTTCCTATTGAGAATGTTGTAATTTCATTAGCCATCCAACACCTTTTCACGGAAGAAATATGTAGTGTGAAAACATTCCACACACTCAAAACATATTACCTCTGAATATCTTGAAAAGCCAAGCTATTTATGAATTAAATCTGCTTCATTTGCTTCTTTACCTTTTCAGGAGTAGAACTGATATGGTCTACATAAATTTAAATTTAAATATAAATTCACAGATGTATGTAATATAAATATAAAACTCAAGAAAACACCTACAAAATCTGTAATTAACTAAAGAAGTCTGAACATCGCTGTAAGCCAGTATAGGTGCTGGAAGGAAATATGAAACCTAAGTTACAGATTTATCTTTAGTGCTCTGATAGCGTTCCTGACTGCTCTATGGAACAATGTTGTTACTTCATAGACAATACCCTTCCATTTAATCTGGTAGTCACACTATAGCATATATAGCCATATATAAGAAAGCATATAAGAGGTTAATCTGAGGGCAACTGATCTCCCACACTTTGGGGGAAGAAAAGTGGAGAGAGCAGGAGTGTTGGGATTTAGATATGAAACAGTGCAAATGGAGGCAGAGTACATAACTTTGCCAACACCGGAATTGACAAATAAGATAGAGAAGAACTAAGAGGACTACAGACACCTGATATGGCAGGAAGCTAGGGCTCGCTATCGGCAAAACAAGGGCAGGACAGAAATAGATACGCAGGCTGAGATGGAGGGATGGTGGTATGGCGAGAAGCACAGCCTGGAAGAAAACAGCACATTTGCTGGATGTATACCGCATGCATGCCTCATGCGGCTCGCAGGAGCTACCAGGAGCGGCTCGCGGGGCTTTGCTGGGGAGGGGTGGCGAATGGGGCAGGGGTATTCAGGCGGGGGGGAATTAATTTAAAAAATAATTAAAAAAATTACTTACCTGCTTCACCGCCGCTGCGCCACTACTCTCCTGCACTACAGGCACAGGCTCTGAGCCTGTACTGCAGCCAATCCGAACACTGCTGACAGCAGCATTTGGACTGGCTGGGAGGGCCCAGCTATGGTGCTCCCAGGCAGACTGGAAGCCTGTGCCTGCTCTCCCCAGCCGAGCAATTGTGTCTCGGGCCGGCCAAACATACATGCACACTGATTCCCATCATAGCCCATGGCCCGCCCTTTTACTACAAAACAATAATAAATGTAGTTTATTAGCGGCTTGAAAAACACTGGAGGCTGAGATATCAGACAATGCGATAGCAGAGGCCCTGACCCACTTAAAGAGTGGGAAGGACTGGGTCTTAACAGCTATTTGCCTGAATTTTTTAGGTGCCTCCATGCTCAGATTGTACCCCAACTTGGGAATTGCTCAGGAGTGCCAGGCAGGAAGGAGACCCATATAGAATGCAGGGAAATCCAGTAGGACTGCACATCCTATCAGTCCACCTCGCTCCTAAATATGGAAGTGATGGTGTTGCCTTGGGTTCTTTCGAGCCACATGCTTCAGGTAATAGAATCTATGGTGACAGTGGACCAGTTGAGCTTCATGCCACATACAGTGACGTGACACAACCTCAGGTGCCTATTCTGTTGCTTGGCCTGCAGAGAGAGAGAATTGGGGAACCAGTGGTGATTTTCTCACTAGAGCAGAAAAAGCACTTGATTCAGTGAAATTATCCTACCTAATGGCGGTGCTAGAGAAAATCGGCTTTGGAAGGAATTTTCTAGAGTAGGCCACACTGCTCTACTGGGACCCCAGGGCAATGGTGCTAGTGAATTGGACACTTTTGGAGAAAATATGGATAGAAAGGGGCATGTGGCAGGGATGTCCCACTACTATTTGCAGTGGCCCTTGAGCCACTTAGATATGGATGTGTAGCGATGGCCAAATTCGGAGCCTGTGCTGAGACCCAGATTGGGAGGATGTAATCTCTCTGTACCCAGATGGCATCCCTCTTTATCTGGCTGATCTGGGCCAGTTCCTCCCAGATTAGAGAGAGACACTGCTAGTCTTTGGAGCATTCATGAGGCTTCGGATCAACTGGAGAAAATTGGTGGCTTATCCCCTGACAGATAGGTGCCTCCACATCACGGACACATTCTGGTCCACTGAGAGTCAGCTGGTTTCAAGTAACCAGGTATTTATGTAATGACTGATCAGGAAAAGGTTTTCCAGGAGAACTTGGGAAGAATCCTGGAGGCATATAGGCAAGACATAGGCCAATGGCAGAGTCTTCCATTGCCACGGCTAAGCAAAGCAACATTATACAAAATGATGTACCTGACCAAATTCCTCTATGTCCTCTAAAATACATCTTATGTTGTTCCGTATAGGTTTTTCCGGCACGTGGATGAGGTCACTTGAACACTGATATGGGTGCGAGGGTCCCACGGATTGCCCCAGCGAAGATGATAATGAAGACATGGGCGGGGGCATAGCGCTCCCGACCCTGTGGCTGTACTACTAGGTGGCACAGCTGGTGGTGGGGAATGATTGTTTTTTTTTTTAACGGCACAAGCCATCCCTTCTGGCAGATAGAAGGACCTTAGACCTGGTGGGCTATCTCTGTCACCTGTACTGGGTAGGGAAGACATAAGGGATCTCATTACAAGCAGTAATCGTGGTATTGTGGTGGATATCTGGAGGAGAAGGTGCGAGTCACAGGCTGGCAAGGGAAGATAATGATGATGACATCCGTTGTGGGAGTCAGAGGCCCTAAAGGACCTTTAAGAGATTGAGGGCTACAAAAATGGAACATGCTGGGTATCTCAGAGTTGAGGGATGTCTGGAAGGAAGGACAGTTTAATCACGTCATAGAGCTGCAGGCCGAATATGATCTGTTGAGTAGTCAGTTCCTGAGATACCTGCAGATGCTGCACATCTTTAAGAAGCGTAACCCCCACTGGAGGACCAGCTGGAGGAATCCCCCCCTGAGTATAGGTTACTGGTCTCTCCTTTGCACAACCATGCCATTTCACTAGTCTACACAACTCCTAACTCACTCCTAGCTCAAAGTTTCCTCCCCATAGACTCACTCAGACACAGGTGGATAGGAATTTAGGTAAAATGGCAGGTGACACAGTTACACCTCATGCCCCAGTTGGTCACATTTGGTATGTGAGGCTAGCAAACAATGGAACGATACACACTGCTCTTCTGCAACATATTCCTGGTAGTTGCCCGACAGGACTTAATCAAACAATAGGGTAGCCCCTCCATGCCCGAAGTGCGGGAGTGGGAATCAAACTTTGACTAGTGCATGAGGGCGGAGGAGCTGGTATACAAAGCCTGAGGCTTCTCCCGCAAATTTGAGAGAGTCTGGAATTTCTAGAGGAATGAAGAGCCATGCGGTTGCCTGGAGCTCCATGTCCATGCCAGATATTATCATTTGCAATTTTACGCTGCCTGCCTGGACAAAGTTTATGTTGGGAGGTGGAGAGAGTGGGGGGTTGGGGCTTGTTGACTGGCCCACATGTATTGTATGTTTTGTGTTGCAAATGCTAATAAAAATATTTACATAAGAGAAGTCTGTGCATAACAATGTCAGTGGGTTTTGGCTCTTGTATTAGCATTAGCAAAGTCTTCATCAGAAATATGAGGAAAATTAATTGATTTTTATGTGGAACAGATAGTGAAAATTGACAAAGTCAGATATTTTGGTACACTAAGAAAATGTGCCCATAGTCAATGTCCGCCATAGTCTTTGGATACCACAGTACTTTTGTGCCTACAAGAACCTAAAAGTGGGAAATAAAATGTCTGAACACAGATAAATGTTTTGGAGACTAGTACTAATGATCTGGAGACTTGGTCAGGGTGAGGCACATTGAACTCAGGGAGTGCAGTTTGAAAAAGGGGCTCGCTCAGAAGAAGGAACCCAAAAATGAGCAGAGTGGGCCTGGTTAAGGAACTTCTGAGGATAGAGAGTCTGTAGTCAGGATAGGGAGATCTGAGCCTGGGGTGTATGCTCAGGGTATTGGACATTGGCAAAGGTGTGTGGGTGTCAGTATAAAGGTCTCTGATACATGTTGTGTAGCCAAAGTGGGAGGCTCTGAGGTGGGTATCTCTAGGATGGAATAAAGGGTTCTGATATTAGGATGTGTGGTCAGGTAAAGGGGCTCTGAGATGAGAGAGAGAGAGAGAGAGAGAGAGAGAGAGAGAGAGAGAGAGAGTGAGAGAGAGAGAGAGAGAGAGAGAGAGAGAGAATATGTGACTCAGACAGTGATTTGTGGTCAGACTGAGGGACTCGGAATGCATGCGTACTACAATGAACATACTCGGCCAGGAAACTCGTGAAGTGAGGTCCAACTGATGTCCATTTTAGTTAGACTTATTCATTGAATCTCTCCCTGTTTTGCTCTACATTTTTACATTCCTGTTGTGCTTCTCATGTTTAAAGGCTCCTCCATTCGTCTCTCTACTAAAGTTTCATTATACCTCTTTATGTTTCCCCCATAGTGCAACGGCTTCCTTTCAACTTATGGAACAGTGGTAAAGCAGGTCCTGCTAAAGCCCTGGGACCAAGTCATCACCTGCTGGGTAAGTGATAGGGCTGTGGAAAGGACCAGCAGGGCACAGAAGTATGCTTGAGACCTCTAGAAGTCCAGAGATAGACAACATGAGTAAATGGGCGGTGAGCTTCTCATAATTGATGAACCTAGCCTCAGAACCATGGCCTGGTATTGAAGCTTCCAGGGTAATCTCACCTCCCAAGCAAGGTATCTTTAAGCTGTTATTAAGGGTCTATCTGCCAGCTGTCATTAAGGGTCTATCTGCCATTTCAGAGCTGTTTACATTTCCCAAGATGCTTGGATCAGGAAATCAAACTTTTGTGACTGTGAGGACCATTGGGCTGGAATGAACTGTATCTAGAGCTTGAGATGAATGGGTGCTCATGGCATAACTTTACCACCCTAGAATCTGTTAATTAACTAATCTGAGACCGCACCCTACGAAATAGATCTACCAGCAGAGATCGCACTTTGTTCTCATGGAATAAAGACCATTCCTCAGTCCATGCAGGACTGAGAACTGATGTCTTCTATATATTATGGTTGCTCCAACTTACACTTTTCCGATTGGATAACAATAAAGTTATTCTCGTATTTCCCAAAACTACTGTGGTAACAACCATCCTATCGATTTTTGCTTACGTGGGGAAGTGTGTTAGGAATCAGACAAAAACATCAGAGAATCTCTTATCTTCAGGTGAAAATGTGGACCCCTGCCCCACTTACAAAGGCAGTAAATATACACTTTCACTGTATAACAAAGTATTATTATGTGCTATTTTACAGATAATATGAGTGACAATTATTGCCATAACTATTGCAACGTAATTTACACAGGTCTGCCAAAGAATTTGACTTTAGAGATTCTAAAATTAAGGAGTCCTGGGAGAAATTTTAATTATGCTAGAGTACTTGGAGTAATTATGCATTACTCTTGTGATGTAAAATTATGCAATTGCACCAGCTGAGTAATTTGAGTTATTTGGAGCAAAGATCCAACTGCATAAGCAAAGGAACTAAGAGAGAGAGTGGCTGCTGGCTACTGCTGTTTATGTCTTGTAGCACTTAGTGCTATTCTCTTAGTGCAAAATACATCTTCAGACCCATTGTGGAGGCAAGGGCGCATTGTGTGCTAAGAAAATAGCCCTAAATGCTGCATCATGCTTCTCACTTAACTATGCATCATTACAATTAATTTTGCTGTAATTACAAATAATTACATTAGAGAGAATTATGCCAGTTATACCCACCACTAAAATGAATCTGTGAAGATACGCCTCTATTTTCATAAACACAACCTTATCAAACCAGCTAAATAAACTCTCTACTTGTATCTACATTCTCCACAGGTCTTTTTGGGAAGCTTAACGGTATGCCAGCGACTTTACGTAGGCACAAGCGTAGACACAAACATCTTTGATTAATTTACGACTCCCTATCTCAGAGGGAGGTCTTAGTAGCCAGACAAGGATCAGAACTATTTGGTGGCACTGTGCCAATGGATAGCCACAGGGCTATCATGACATGATTTGCTTGAACCTAACAAAATTACTGGGATATCACCTTATGCCTTGTTGGTCACACAACTATTTGCACCTACACATAAACATGAAAAATGACTTGCATTACTGGAAGTAGCCAGGCACTCTAGGATAAGAGCCCCTAGGCACACAAATACAAAGGTGGCATAACCCCCCTCACTTACCACTCTGTACTCTGGTAGACTTCGTGAAGATGGGCAGGAGAATAGACATAGATGTTAGGACAGGTGGTGACACACAGACATTAGGAGATCTGGTGAATGATAAAAGACTGCAAATGTTATAAATCCTCAGATTGAAATGGTCATCCTGGCGGGGCCGTTCCATGCTTTCACTGCATCGGTAGCCTTATTCGAAGAGATGCAGAATACTGAACTTGAGCTGTCAAAGCTTCTGTCGTGCTGCGATTAGGGAATGGAAGAAGAGCAGTAACACAATTATACTAGGTGTTGCTGGACATGATCAAGGCAGAGTTGGTTACTCTACAGGTGAGATGATCCAAGCACGTGGGACAGGACTTGACAGATGTGGAGAGGTAAAAAGTACTGGACTACCCAAAAGCAGTGTCCAGGAAAGCTAGATTAAAAGTCATACAGCATCTTACAACGCACTTATTTGACACCCATCTGTTTCTACAAGATATTTTCCTCAACATCAAGCGCATGCCCAAGATGCCAAGTTATAGAAGATGACCTGCAACATACATTTTAGTGAAGTGAAGTCCAACTATAAATTCATATAGGAAAGAAAGGATTGCAGACACCAGGGTGGAACGAAATTCCAAAAGAGGTATGCGAGGTTTATTAGGGAGGCCCATTAGATGTATTCTGGCATGTAGATTTCCAGGCTCACCCTTCTATTGACCAAGAGGCAGCTAACAGTATCATGGAAAAGTGAAAGCAAACCTCGAACATCCAACTGCAACTGGCAAACAGAACACTCTAAGTGAGTGGAGGTCAAAGGAAAGGTATAGATCAAGAATAATAGGCAGGAGGGTGGACAGCTTTGAATAATAGAATGGAAGGGGGTTCTCCTGAGTCTTACTGAAAAGGATGATACTAAGACCCCCTTGAAGTGGGTGGGTTGATCCCCTACTGGGGCTACAGGTCAGCGTGCCTCAGTAACTATGACCACCCAAAACCTTATTGAAAGTAGAAGGGAACAGGGTTGAGACAAATTACCTAAGGGTGCAGGGAAAACAATGGAAGAACCAGCAAAAATCAACTGAGTGTTAGTGCTTGAGTGAAGAATAAGACAACACATTTTTATATACTTTGAGAGATGAGAGACAAATTATTTATCAGAAACAGGCATATGTTATATAACTAAGAATCTATCTGCACAGCTATATATAATCACAGACAACATTCAAAATGCAAATATAGAAATTTAAAAGATAGGTATGTGCACCATACACACGGCCTGCTGGAATAAATGCCCATCATGTTTACAAAATCTGGCTCAGTACTGCACCCTCACCAGAAACTAATGGTCAGCAATGTCACGTCTGGTTCCCAACATGTTTCTTCAACCATCAGGGGATATCCCTGAGAGCGCAAATCTAACTACCGATCAGGAGCCCAACACAGGTCCCTGATCCCCCTTTTCCACCTAGTCTTCGGCCCATGAATTTATGAGAGATCCGAGAGTCTCAAATGCCTCTCACCACATTCTGCGGTTGGGAGGGGCATGGGTGTGTTATGCCACCCACTGCTATATCTCGGACTCAGAAATCTGCTAAATCCCAAACATTTTATGAAGGTGAATACCTAGGGCTTTCACAGGGGTAACAACTTAAGAATTCTGGAAGGCAAGATCAGCCCACCAGAGTGGAATCTAGTGGTCTGGTTAATAACCTTTTACTCTTTATATCTTCTTGTTCTGTTTTTCCGGTCTGTGCTAGCACTCAGGCATGGCTCCTCCGTTAGGGCTCGTCACATTCCCTCCCGCCCCCCCCGCCAGCAGTGGCAGTAGCAAATCGCCTTTAACAAGCAAAAAGATAATAAACCATGTTTATTATCTTTTCAATTGTTAAAGGGGCACGGCATTGGGGATGATGAGATGAGGGGAGTGCACTGTGTGCTCCCCTCACTGCGCATGTGCGTTTAGTCGGCCGTCTCAGGCCGGCCAAGCATACATGCCCAGTAGGCTCTCTCCAACCCAGCAAAACAGTTGCCGGGCTGGCAAGAGCATGCACAGGCTCCCAGTCTGCTCTGAGCAGCGTCAGGATTGGGCACAGGGGAGGCTGGGAGCCTGTGCCTGCCTGCAGCGACAGGAGAGGAGCACTGCAGCATGGGAGTGGGGCAGGTAAGTGATTTTTTCCCAAGCCCCCCACACCACCTGCGACCCTGTGCCACCCTGTGAGCCGCTCCTGCTAGCGTTCTAAAGTTACTGCACTATGATAAATGGAACTTTTTTAATGCCTAAATAAAGTAAACAAAGTAATAAATAAGAAGTTCCAATGCCAGTGATTTAAAGATGACCAGCAATACCTGATATCAAGTGGGTGTGTGGACATTTATAAAGCATCAAAACCTGCTCCCCAAGACATCATGACAGTAAGATATTGTACAAGGAAACACAATGGAGCTATCAGCTTCCTAACAGAGTAGGTGCATTTTCAGTTCTAAAAGTGGTGAGATTTGATGCCAAGACTTTCGATTCTCATTGTGAGCACTATTTTGTTCACTTACCACACACTGCGTTCAACAAATGTAAACAACAATAAGTAATTGTGAAAAGGCAACATTACCAGTGTCATCTCTTTGGCTGAAACTCCTCTTCTGGCTTCATTCCATTACAATAAGTCAAGCAAAGTATGAGGGGCATTCAATAAAACACAAATGGAGACCTGCTCAGAGAAGCCATTTTGCAGTACTCCAAAATGAAATTCACAAACCTTGATCTGGAAATCTTCAAGCCCTATTCAAAACCCCATTTAGGAATATGTAACCTGGTACCCGTATAATACACTGTAATACACTGTTTTACATACTACTAGGAGTGGGTGGTGACCTACACTCTGCTCGCAGAGTTTGTGGATTTCTTCCCACTCTGGTCTCTGCTTAAAGTGTGGTGTTCTGAAAAACTCTGCAACGTTAAGTTTGCGGGCACGAGCAAGGAAAATCTTACTCCAGACAATCTCCCAGCGAGATTTCTCAATGCGGGCTGTCTCGGATGGTCCCTACCGCTCACACGGGGAAACCTTCCATTCATGTTGAGGAAGCTACAGCTCAAGTAGAAAATCTAGTCAAGCGGCAGAAAAGAAGCAGCGCCCTCTTGAGCTGCGCATGATGCCATTTACGCTGATTTTACAGCACGGGACAAACACCCGGTACTAAAAATCAGTGCAAACGGCGCAATTTAACAAAATCTGCCACTTCGCGGAACTCCACGTAGCGTAAAGGAGTTTTTTGGTCACTTCGAGGTGTTCTGCATAGATCTCTGCCCAGGCCTACATACTAATACAGATCTAAAATGAAAATAAAATGGGAATTTTTGAGGGTAATTTGACTACTGGTGGCATGCATTTCAGGAAAACCTTCTTGGCTGGTGCCCTTTTTTTAATTTTAACTTTCAAAGGCACGGATCTGTATTCAACCAGAAGGCTGCCAGCAGTATGTGTGGGCTGTAACTGTACTCAACGATGCTGCTTCCTTGAAATGCCAACTACAGGGGTACCCTAGTTAGAGTCACCATGTGATTTTTTCCCGCTTTATATTGCAGCACACTGTTAGCAGGAAACAAATGCATTAACATGCCACTTCATCCACCGGTGTCACTCACATGGCAAGGAGCATGGTCCCTTGTTTATTTGTCTAACCTGCAAAAGTGTGAAAGCTCAGCGATTTTAAAATACAGCCTCGGGAAAATCGATAGCCCCTGCCTTACACCGGACCCACTGTTGGCTGTCTTCTTTTCTTGCTTCCCTTTGTGCTCTATTGATTCCGTTCACTCTCACTCATCCTGTCTCTCTTCTGTTTATTGTTGCACAAACCGCCCACTACCAGTGTTACTCTGTACCTTATAGATCGTGGGCTTCACGTTTGGTTATAAAAATCCTCCTCTTAGTTATCACTCATCTTTTTTCTATTATGTGTTTTACATCGTCTACACCCAACCATCCAGCACTTTAGTTCAATTTAGTATAATTCAAAAGATTACGGCCAGTAACTACTGTGTGTTTTTAAAACCATATACTATCTTAGTAATATGTGACACTAATGTATCCTTACTACCTGTACACGACGTGTGTCATTTTTACAGCATTCTGTCCGTTGTGTCCACTTTGTCCACTGAACTATCCGTATTTGTTATATTCAGGACTATAGCCCTCAATATGACTTTGACAGTTTTTTCCTAAGATTGCCGAAGCCACGGACGCCAGAAGACCACTATATTACGATTACTGAAGGATTTCCACCACAATTTGGGCGGAAATACTCCAGTAGTCGTGCTGGCAGTCGGAGGCGCAGAGGTGGTTCCCCCGCCGGCCCTGCCAAAAGGACTCCGCCAGCCATATTACGACCTGTAATACGGCCTGGTGGTGTCGTAACGGCGGGCCGCTGCCGGTGGTGGAATCGCTGTGTTCCATCACCTCAGGGAGGAGCACCTCGGCAGAGGTAAGTGTCCTCCGCAAAGGGAGGGGGTGGGGAGTGTGAATGGATGTGTGTGAGTGTGTGTATGCGTGTCATAAATGGGGGGAGGGAGTGGGAGTGTTTTTGCATGCATGTGTGACTGTGTGTAAATATGGTGATGGCGAGGTGTGTGTGGGTGAATGTGAATGCTGGGTCAGGGTGTGTGTGTGCATGGGTATAGACAGGGGTGGGGGTTGTGTCTGTATGTTGAGGAAAGGAGGGGGTGGGGAATGGGGTGCGTATGTGTGTCAATGGGGTAAATGTAGTGAGTGCGTGTGTGAGTGGGGGTGTTGTGCGTATATGGATTTGGGGGATGCGTGTGTGTGTGAGCGTAAGGGTGTTGTGAGTGTACGCCCGTAAGTATAAGGGTGTAGTGAGTGTGAGTGCGTGTCAAGGTGTGCGTGTCTGTTGGTGCGTGCATGTATGCAGGGGGAGGGTGGCCACTACTGGGAGCAGAGGGGTGGGGGGTTGCTGGTGGTTTGTGGAGGTGCAAATATTTTAAGGGAAGGGTGGTGGGAGGGCTTTTGAGTAGGTGAGGGGTGGGTTAGTCGTCTACCAGCGACAGGAATGCAAATTACTATCAACGGTAGCATTTCTGCCAGGAATTTCATGGCGGTGCTGCTGCCACAAAATCCCTGACAGAAAGGGGACTCGTGATACCACTGGCAGTATTGGGTGGACTGCCGGGTTGTAGATTTTGATCTCTGCCTGGCTGTCCAACCGCTCTGGCAGTACCAGCGGGGATGCAGCGGTTTGACACAGGACAAACCGCCACACTTATAATGTGGCGGTCTTCACTGCCCGCCCGTCGGTGGTGAGACTGCCACCACTGCTCTGGCGGTATTCAGACTGCCAGGGTCATAATGAGGGCCTATGTCCTTTTTAACACATGTATTTCAATGTAGTGAAACTGAATTGCAGAACTATTGTGCTTACTACCCCTGTCAAGGCGTTGTGTGCGTAAAGTTCCTTGCACTACTTTTTTATAATAGCACATACAGCACATTACAATCAAGGCTGTAGCTACAAGCTTAGATACCCAGATAAGAAAGTAACACTTTTTTCAGTCTCTGAAAAATCACAGATACACAAACTGTGGCATTATTTATTATTCCACTAACAACTGAAAGGTACAACTATTTCACACTTATTGGGAGATTTTCTCATATAGCATGTACTTTAAAGGCTTACAGTATTTTTTTAAATGCTTCCTTTTGTCATTATTTTTTACATTTTTCGCACATCACTGCCAGGTGAAACGTTTACAAATTACCATTAGTGCCAGTGAACACCTGTGCTTCCTGATGTGTTTTACAGATAAGAGTCTTGCAGACGATTTCGCCTGTGCCTGCGATTTGTTCTCCTCATAGTGATATACACATATTTCCACTGCTGTGCCATGAAGCCTAAAGCACCAGACAATGGCAAACGCACCAATCACCGGCTGACCAGAAGTGTAACAGCAGTTGATTGGCTTCTAGGATTTACTCCATATGTTAGACAGCCCTCATGGCTGTGAGGGGCTTGTTTTAAGGTTTTCACTGTGCCTGTGTTGGTGGCCTACCACCTAAATTGGTGCGGGGTTGGCAAATGTCTTGTGAGGTGTGAGCACTTTGTTGAAGATCATTCTGTTTAAATGGCTCAGCTCTCACGTCTGCTCTCCTAATCCTAACCCTTGTCTGGGACCTTCCTTTCCAGCCCACCTCTTCTGCACTCTCACTGTTGCAGCCATTCAGGTGCCAGCCCCAAATTTCCTTGGACTTTGAGGCAGCTTCAGGAGGGCATGAAATGCTTTACAAGTTATTACATCATACCATAACACAACCCTTTAAATATAGTGCTATATAGTTGCAAATTAGTGACTGCAATGACTATGTTAAAAGCAACTTAATGTCAAATGGGCAGAAGCTACCTTACATATGATAGTAGTGAACATTCTATATGGACAAACCACCCTTAATGTAAATATATTGTTGGGGTAAATAGGTTATAGTCTTTGGTGGAGGGCAGCTAGGGGTGTTTTTTCTGTAGAGCACCACAGTATGTCTTCCTACTAGTCATCCATTTCCTATCTGAAAGGCTGTGGATAAAGTCTCAATGACATTGAAGCACCTTCTCTTCTGACCCTTCTCCACCCCCAAGGCTCTATTGCCCTCATTGACTTCTAATGAAGGAGTGCACTTGCAAGAATAATGACGTGAATCTTGCTTTTACAGGAGATTGGCGCGTGTGAGGCAGAAATCTCGATGTCACAGTCTGGTGTGAAACGTGAGTAACACGTGCCTTACGCTAGTGCATACAACCTTCCAAATGTTGCTTATCCGAAGCTGGCAAACAGCCCTCTTTCTGGGACACCACGGTATACAAATGATTAAGCAAAATGTGGGATTCTTATTTTACTCTATTGTATCTGCATTTACATTGCACTCGCTACTCCTGAAGAGGCGTTGAAGTACTTAATGTCGGGCTGACAGCACACTGCGTTAGAACTCTAGGTTTAGTGTTTAATCCAGTGGTTCTTGAATATTGGGATTAGTCTTCTCAAGCAAACCACTCTATGCATTCACTCCAGTTTCTTTGTGGTAGGTTAAAGTAAAAGGAGTTATGTGTGATCATTATTGGGGAAAGGTGGATATGTGAAGTTCATGCAGATGTTTGGTGGGGTTAATAGATGAGCTAGAGGAGATTAGGCAGTATTAGGTTGCCTGGGTATGTATTTAGAAATTGTAGTCCTACATAACCTCAACTGAACCGAAATTCTAGATTACAGTGAGATAGACATGGGAAACTTGATGAGGAAGATTGCAAGCCTTCTGACGTTATGTGATATTATTGGCCTTGATATGGTAATAGTAAAATCTGATCCTTACTGATGGAGATCTTTTTTCCCTGATTCAAAAGGTGCTGCCTCACAACATAAAAGCCTAGAAGATACATATTCCACTCAGCTGCTAATGGTCAATGACTGAGGTTAACCGGCCTCCCATGATCTTCGTGAATAACTGTGCTCAAGCTTTGCAAGTGGCGTAACATTTTGGCACCTGCAGCTCTGCTGATGCTTCTACAATGGAGAGGAATAAAGTTTCTTCTTGTCTACTTGTATTGTGGTTCCTGTTATTGGATGCAATCTGCAGAAGGAGGGTACTAGTGGTGTACATCATCACATGAGTTAATGGGACAAAGAAGTACTATTTTGAGAGCTCCCTAAATCAGTGGTTCACAACCTGTGATCCAGGGACCCCTGGGGACCGCAAAGCCTCCTCAGGGAGTCCGTGACTGCTTAGTAAATTAAATAATATTAACCCCTTCGCTGCCAGGCGTTTTCCCCTCAGGTGCAGTCTTTTTTGGGCTATTTGGGGTAGTTTGCGCTTAAGCCCTCATAACGTTTTGTCCACATAAGCTACCCATGCCAAATTTGTGTCATTTTTTCCAATACCCTAGGGATTCTAGAGGTACCCAGAGTTTGTGGGTTCCCCTGGAGAAGACCACGAAATTAACCAGAAAAGTAAAAAAACATTTATTTTTTTTAATGGGAAAAAAGGGCCGCAGAAGAAAGCTTTTGTGTTTTCCCTGAAAATGGCATCATCAAAGGGTTTGTGGTGGTAAAATCACCATCTTCCCAGCTTTCAGGAACAGGCAGACTTGAATCAGAAAACCACATTTCACAACACAATATTGGCATTTTACAGGGACATACCCCATTTTTAATATTTATTTGTGCTTTCAATATCCTTCCAGTTAGTGTCAGAAATGGGTATGAAACCGAGGCTGGATCCCGGACAGCTAAACATTTCTGAAAAGTATACATTTTTAATTCAGCAAGGGGTCAGTTGTGTAGATCCTTCAAGGTTTTCCTATGCAAAGTAACAGCTATAATAAAAACAAATATTGAAATTGAGGAGAAAAAAGAACCATTCCTGTCCTCGTTTTCTTCTAGAACTTTTTCCAGCTATGACAGACTTTTCAAAAGCAATATACCGTTACATCTGCTGGGCTC
The DNA here is from genome assembly GCF_031143425.1 of Pleurodeles waltl. NCBI lineage: Eukaryota > Metazoa > Chordata > Amphibia > Caudata > Salamandridae > Pleurodeles > Pleurodeles waltl. The sequence goes on along the minus strand of NC_090450.1, from coordinate 709,938,945 downwards.
TTCTGGTTGCGGGGATATATAGGGTTTGTAGGTCCATCATGAACCCTAGGTACCCAGAGCCAATAAAGGAGCTGCATCTTGCAATGGGTTTTCATTGTATAATGGGTATACAGCAATTCATTTGGTGAAATATAAAGAGTGAAAAATAGGTATCAAGGAAACATTTGTATTTCCAAAATGGGCACAAGATTAGGTGTTGAGAAGCAGGAGTTATTTGCACATCTCTGAATTCCCGGGTCCCCATAATAGCATGGGAATTACAGAGCATTTCTCAAATAGACGTCTTTTTTACACACTGTCTTACATTTGGAAGGAAAAAATTTAGAGAAAGATAAAGGACAATAACACATGTTCTTCTATTCTGTATTCTCCCAAGTCTCCCGATAAAAATGGAACCTCACTTGTGTGAGTAGGCCTAATGCTCGCGACAGGAAACGCAACATGGACACATCACATTTTTACATTGAAATCTGATGTGTTTCTGGGAAAGTGCCTAGCTGTGGATTTTGCCCTGTAGCTCAGCCGGCACCTAGAGAAACCTACCACACCTGTGCATATTTTAAAACTAGACACCTAGGGAATTCCAGGATGGGGTGACTTGTGGGGCTCTCATCAGGTTTTGTTACCCAGAATCCTTTGCAAACCCCAAATGTTGCAAAAAAACACTTTTTCCTCACATTTCATTGATAGAAAGTTCTGGAATCTGAGAGGAGCCACAAATTTCCTTCCACCCAGCATTTCCCCAAGTCTCCCAATAAAAATGGTACCTCACTTGTGTTGGTAGGCCTAGTGCCCACGACAGGAAACACCCCAAAACGCAACATGGACACATCAAATGTTTACATTGACAACTGACATGTTTTTTTAAAGTGCCTAGCTGTGGATTTTGGTCTCTAGCTCAGGCGACATCTAGGGAAACCGAGCTAACCTGAATATTTCTGAAAACTAGACACCTATGGGAACCCAGGATGGGGTAACTTGTGGTGTTCTCACCAGGTTCTGTCACTCGGTATCCTTAGCAAACTCCAACATTTGTAAAAAAAAAAAAAAACATTTTCCTCACATTTCACCACTGCAAAGTTCTGGAATCTGAGGGGAACCACAAACATCCTTCTACCCAGCCTTCCCCCACATCTCTTGATAAAAATGGTACCTCTTGTGTGGGTAGGCCTAGTGCCCGCGACAGGAAATGTCCCAAAACACTACGTGGACACATCAAAATGATCAAATACTAAACTACCTGTTTTTGCTGGGCAGGGGGCACCTGCGTTTTTGGTCCTGGGCTCAGCAGCCATCTAGGGAAACCTACCAAACTCAAACATTTCTGAAAACTAGACACTCAAGGGAGTCAAGGAAGGTGTGACTTTCATAGATCTCCCACTCTTACCCAGAATCCTAAGCAAACCTCAAATTTAACCAAAAGAAAATAACATTTCCCCACATTTCTGTGTGGAATCACCGCACTGGCACAAAATTCCTACCACCCAACATTCCTCTTGGTCTCCCAATAAAAACTTTACCTCACTTGTGTAGGTGGGCAAAGTGCCTGTGAAAGGGAAGATCCAAAAACATGTCAAAATTGAGAGAGAACCAAAGTGGGTCCAAAAGGGCAGTTTGAAAAAAAAATTTTTTTAGGCTGACAAGAGGGGCAGAATCTTTATCTGTATAGAAGCGACAATACTGGGTGGTAGGAATTTTGTGGATTCCTGCAGATTCTGGAAGGTTTCATCACAAAAATATGGGAAAAATGTGTGATTTCAAGCAAAGTTGGAGGTTTGCGGGGCATTGTGCAGGGTCGGATTGGCATGAAAAATAGGCCCGGGCACCATAAAAAAAGTGGCCCACAACTGCGGATTATTCCTTTTCGCATAACACTGCTTCTGTGTTTTAAGTAGTATCAAAATAAGGAAGGGGGTTCTGCAAAAGAGGCATGTCTAAAACTCTGAATTATCTCAGTCTAGCTGCCAAGATCTATGAAATAGTTATTGATACTTAACTTTTGTCTTCTGAACTCCATTGAGATAAAAAAAAAAAAAAAGCAAACATCGCCATCACTCCTTGTGCATGGATTAGTTCACATAAGTGAACCACAGCTGAATATCATTGAGGTCACTTCTATTCAGCCCCCCCATCTCTTCTCAATCTACATACGTAAGCAGAGCCAAGTTAGCTTTTTATATCAATGGCCAGCCCAGTGGGGTGCTCGCATTGATGACTCCTGCCCTGTTTGTTGGTGAGAAGAAGGTAACAGAAGCCCATGTGCCTCCTGATGGTGGCCTCCAGGAATGCCACTTAAGCCCCCACTGAGCCGCTGGTGGCATCTAAACAGCAGAGATTGATCACAAATCGGTCACCAGTCTGCCCTAAAAAGCAGCCCACAGCTACATCTCAGACACTGGCCCACCTTACCTATTCGACCCTGGCTTTGTGGGTAAGAAAACGGTGCAGGGTGCATGTGAAGCACACCACCCTGGACTCACCCAGATGTTTTGTTTTCAGATGTGTCTAGGTCTCTTAGATTTTTCTACATGGCAGCACCCCAAAGTGCAGACCTCACCATTCCAAGTAGGACGATTTTGAAAGTCAGACAAGCTCTCATGGCCCAAATGTAAAACCAAAACCCCAAATAATCGAATATCTTCTTGTTTGCCATTGGGATAACATCTTTTAGTTTGAAGGGGGAAGAGCTGAAAGACTGTTACCCCCTTCAGTTGGGGTGGGGGCATAACCATGCCCATACTGGTTGGTATCCACCACCCTACTTTTTTTTTTTTAATTCCCTGGCATCTAGTAGGCTTTCTGCCCCCCGGGGAGTGGATTGGGGTAATTGCCCCATCTGCTCACCAGTGGGCAGAACAATTTTGTACCCATTTATTTGGTGTGGGGGTATGGTCATACCCCAACCCTCTTTAAAAAAAAAAAAAATCTTCCCTGGTGTCTGGTGGGCTTTCAACCCCCTTAGGGGCAGATGGGCCCAACACAAAAAGGGCGATCTGCCCCAAAGGTGGGCAGAAATGGCCACCGGTAATGTGCCCTCATGGGGAGTGACCCTTGCCCAAGGGGCCGCCGCCCCAAACAAAACACACACACACACACCAATCCCTGGTGCCTAAGTGGTTCCTGCCCCCCCCCCCCAAGGGCAGATTGGCTTAATAGAAATAGGCCGATCTACCCCCATCAGGAGGCAGAAATGGCCTAAAATAAATTTGACCCCCCCTCCCCCGGGAAGCGACCCTTGCGTAAGTGGTCGCTGCCCATCTGTAAAAAAACAAAAAATAAAAAATAAATCCTGGTGCCTAGTGGTTTCTAGGCTGATCTGCCCCAAAGGGTGGCAGAAATGGCCTAAAATAAATTTGTCCCCCAGGGGAGAGACCCTTGCCTAAGGGGTCACTCCCCTTATGAAATTATAAAAGAAAAAAAATCCCTGGTTTCTCGTGGTTTCTGCCCCCCCTTGGGGGCACATTGGCCTAAGAAAAATAGGCACCCAAGAAGACAAATTTACTACAGTTGGTGGGTTAGATATTTAAAGCCGATGCATAAACTCACCTCTTTCTCAGTGCTACAAATCTGCATGTTTTTTTCTGGTATTCAACTTAATTTGCAAATTGTAAAACGTTTCAATAAACATTCACTGTGCTATACTTCCAATATGTTGGAAGCATGTAATCCATAGCTAATATTTATTTGTTTTTAAATGTCCCTATAACTACATGAAAGACACTGGAGGTGCCAACTCTCTTCTTAAAATGCATAAACCTGGAAACCTATCTTTCTGAAATCTATAAAAAATGCCCTCATATTGTCTTTAAATATCTTCTTATGTCTGAGAAGATTATCCACATGATCCTCTATCTCCACGAAAGGTACAGCCTTTAAGAACCCCAACAATTGTAGAAATTACTCTATTTGTCCTTGCAGGTTGTAGAAATAAACTCATGTTCCTTAAAGGTATATACAAATCTCTCCAACATTTCCCTGAAATGCACATGAATCATTTCATCTATCCTTGAAATCCATAGAAATGTATGTGTTCCTGAAATGTACACGTCATCATCAAAAGATGTGCTCAAGAATATTTCACATATTATTGAAATTTTTTAAATTAGACCATTTGCACTAAAATGGTACCTTTTACCTCAAATCATCAGAGTGTAATGAAGTGGGTTTTTTTGACTGACATCTTTGGTAGCAACATGGAAGAGTACCTTAACTCGAGAACGCACAGATCTCTTCTTCAGGGGTGATAGTGTACAGCTGTGAAAAATCAAAGGAATTTCATGTATTTTAAATATGTGCTTTGTATTTTTGAAGCCTTCAACCAACAGATAATCACAGTTCAGCCCAATTGTGCTTAGTAAATTGAATATGTATATTAGATTAAGATGAGAGCATTGCAAATTACATATGAATGCTCACAGTTAGAAACATTACAGCCTTCTCAGGTTCATATTGCCAAACTTTGGGTGATAAACCCAATGCCACGATTTAGCCAATGACATCAATCTCAAACTATTTCCCTCAAACCCCTCGAAATTCAGCAGAAACATTGCAGTTCAAGGCCTATTTCCTAGGTCTGAGAGATCCTCACTGAAGCAATGTGTAAAATTCACAGCAGCACATGGCATGTGAAAACCTTTGAGGAGCAAACAACTGAATTGATTCTAGACATGCCACTCCAAACATGTATTGCTGGGCGATGTCAACATTCACTGGGTAGCAAAAACGACTTATACGTGAACATTTAACTATCATAGTGCCAAGCAATTATCTTATTCAGCACTTCTTGCCCCTACTGACAAAAAATAATTGATTATGGAACATGATTGCAAAATGTGTTTTTATCAAAATTATATACCCACACCTGATAGACTAGCCTGACCACTTCATTCTCCCATTTGTAATCACATCCACATCACATGCACTATAATCAAAAGACAAAACAAATCCATACAATGGATCAGGGGCTATAAAACATTGACCTACTGGTCCTTGTGGGGAAGCTAACCGGTTCCCTCCATAAAAAGTGCATGCATTATTCACAAATTGCTCGATTCTAAAGCTCAAAATTATCTCTAAATGAATCTCGTCATCTCCAGCAGGTTATGTCATTGTGCAGTATAAATTCCCTCCAATTGAAGCCCTTTGTCTGTAAAAAGAAGGATCTCTGGATCTGCTCCCCAACTATGGAACTCTATTTCCTCCCTGCGTCAGAATGAATCCATTGTTCAACATCTTGAAAGGTGAGCTGAAAAGCTATTTTTCCAGCATTATTTCTAACCTTAACTGCCTACACTTCCTCAGGTTGTTACTCCATGATTATATATCTTTATGACAGTCACTATCTGCCTTATTTGATTTTATCTGACTAAGGCCCTCATTACAATCCTGGCGGTCGGTGATATAGTGGCAGTAATAAATATGAAATTATGACCACAGCGGAAACTGCTCAGACAGACAGCCACTTTAACACATCGACCGCTAGGGCGAAATCAACAGGCACCACAGGGGTAACAGCCTACAGCCAGGCGGAAGATAATGTACCACCCACTGTATAATGACACACCAATCCACCACCTTTTCCGGGGCAGTACCAACGACATCAAAAGCCTGGCGGAAACACTGCACAGAAGGGAAACGACTCACCTCTGGAGACTCAAGGAAGAACCACGCCACCATGGAGCCCGAGTTGCATGTCTTCCCCATGTTCTTCTATGTTCTGCTCCACTACGAACACCAACGCTGGCGAAAACGACCACAGTGAGTACTGCCACCCAGCACACAGGGCAGGGTGGGAGGAAAAAGAGAGTGACACACACACAAGCAACACCCCAACCCCCACCCCAACACCATACACACAAGCACATGCACTAACATTACATATTCACCCCGTACCCCTCAGGAATAATGCAAGGACAACCAAAATAGAGTAAAAAGAGTGTAATAAGATAAATATAGTAGTAATAAGTGCATCCCAATCAAAAAGTATATACATATTCACAAATCAAAGGCCACTGCCCAGTCCTCAATTTTCGTGGGCCACAGGGCCACATCACAAAGTCCAAGGCCCCATCTCACTCCTGCAACATCACAGAGAGAATACTGCAGGGGCATCAGGTCGAAAATAGCCAGACACCTCAGAGGGACGGGGAATGGGGGGCACCTCAGCTGGAAGATGGTACAACACCACTGGTCCTGGAGAGGGCAACATGCCCATCATTCTGTCCTGGGGAGGGCAAGGCCACCGTCTCTCAAGTGGGTGACTTGCCCACATGCTCTGGAGGGGCAACATGCCCTGTGCTTGGTCCTGGGGAGTGCAAGGCCACAGTCTCTCAAGTGGGTGACCTGCCCACATGCTCTGGAGGGGGCAACATGCCCTGTGCTTGGTCCTGGGGAGCGCAAGGCCACAGTCTCTCAAGTAGGTGACTTGCCCACTGGTTCTGGAGGGGGGCATTGTGCCCAGTGATCTTCATCCTGGGAAGGATGGCTTCTCCACTGGTTCTGGAGGTGATGCAGATCTTGGGGAGTGCAAGGTCACAGTCTCTCACCTGGGTGTGATACCCACAAGATTTGCAGGGGCCAGGCCGCACCACAGCCCATGGACACAGGACTACACACTGTCCGCCGGTGGAGATGGCTGCTCAGTGGTGGCAGTGGTGCTGCTGCTGGTGGAGCTGGCAGTGGTGGGGGGAGGCTCCAGCCTATCCCCGGCAGCCTCGGACAGCTGCCCACTGGGGCTGCTGCTGCTGGTGGCGGTGCTCTTGGTGGTGCTAGCAGTGGTGGGGGGAGGCTCCAGCCCATCCCCTACAGCCTCGGACAGCTGCCCACTGGGGCTGCTGCCGCTGGTGGTGGTGCTGGTGGCGGTACTGGCAGTGGTGGGGGGAGGCTCCAGCCCATCTCCTGCAGCCTTGGACGGCTGCCCACTGGGGCTGCTACTGCTGGTGGCGGTGCTGGCAGTGGTGGGGGGAGGCTCCAGCACATCCCCTGCAGCCTCAGATGGCTGCACCACCATGGCTGGTGGTGAGGGCTCTGACTGAGTCCCAGCATCAGGCCCCTTGTCTCGACTGCCTGCTGTTGCAGGCCCCTTGCCCTTCCTTCCAGCAGCTGGGGCTGCCTCCTTGCCCTTCCTTCCTGCAGCTGGGGCTGCTTCCTTGCCCTTCCTTCCTGCAGCTGGGGCTGACTACTTGCCCTTCCTTGACGCACTTGCAATGTTTGAACCTGGTTAAACAAATACATTTTGAAAACATTTGATATACTCCATAATTGTATTTTCACAAAGTGTGTTTATTGCAGTGCTCTGAAGAAGAGGGGGTACTGGAATGGGCTGGGGTGATGATGGAAGAAAGTCCAGGTTAGAATCCAGTCTATTTGTATCACAGGTGCATTGTCCAAGGGGGCATAGGAAGGGGAGCAATGGCAGTTCAAGGTGGACAGGGAGACAACTCAGGAGAGTCTAATTTCCTGGCGGGGGTCTTGGCAATAGTCTTTGGCTTCTGCCTTGATCGCAGGTAACGTTTGCGGGATGGTTCTCCTTCTGCAGGGGGAGGGGTGCTGGTGGCCTGTTGGTCCTGTGGCGGGGCCTCCTGTCCACTAGCAGCAGGGGCCCGGTGGTGTGCAACTGTATCCCTAATACTGTTAGCCATGTCTGCCAGCACCCCTGCAATGGAGACCAGCGTGGTGTTGATGTCCTTCAAGTCCTCCCTGATCCCCAGGTACTGTCCCTCCTGCAGCTGCATGTTCTCCTGCAACCTGTCCAGAATCTGGCCCAGCGTATCCTGGGAATGTTGGTATGCTCCCAGGATCGCGGTGAGTGCCTCCTGGAGGGTTGATTCCCTGGGCCTGTCCTCCCCCTGTCACACAGCAGTCCTCCCAGCTTCCCTGTTGTCCTGTGCCTCTCTCCCCTGAACCATGTGCCCACTGTCACTAACACCGGGTTCATGATTGTCCTGTGTTTGTGGGGTGCCCTGGGGTCCCTGTAGTGGTGGACACACTGCTGACACACTGCTGATTGACGTGTCCTGGGGACCGAGGTATGGGCTGCTGGGTGGGTGCTGTGGTGGTGTTTCCTGCAGGGGAGGCTCTGTGGTGGTATGAGAGGGTGCCTGGGTAACCGACTGTCCGGAGGTCCCAGATGGGCCAGGTTGGTCATCCAGATCCAAACGACCAGAGTTGCTGTCATCACTGTGGGCCTCTTCTGTGGGGGGAATGGATGTTGCTGGCACCTCTTCGCCGGTGACATTGGCTGGGTTACCTGTGGGGATGTAAATGAAATGTTATTGTTTCTGTGTGTGACATATTGTGCATGGGTGTGTTGCCCTCTTTGGTTGGATTTGCCCTGGCAGCTTTTCCTTGTGTGAGTTGTTATGTGGTGGGCTAGGTGATTCTCTCTAGTGTGCATGCTGTGGTGATAGGTGTCCATGCAGGTCTGTGAGGGGTGTCCATGCATTGGTGTTGCATGCAGGGCTTGGCATTGGGATGAGTGGGTTGTGATGGTGGGGTGTGTGGGGGTGGTGGAGTGATGGGAGTGAGGGTGAGGTTGGGGTATGTGATGGCATGCAGGTAGGGGGATGGTAGTAATAGAGAGTTGACTTACCAGAGTCCAGTCCTCCTGCTACTCCTGTCAGGATGCATGATTGCCAAGACTTGCTCCTCCTATGTTGTTAGTTGTGGGGTAGGAGGTGGAGGTCCACCTCCAGTCCTTTGTACAGCTAGTTGGTGTCTTGCTGCAATGGAACATACCTTTTCCCGTAGGTCGTTCCACCTCTTCCTGATGTCATCCCTTGTTCTGGGGTGCTGTCCCACGGAGTTGACGCTGTCCACGATCCTCCACCATAACTCCATCTTCCTAGCAAATGGATATCTGCTGCACCTATGATCCAAATAGCTGTGGCTCTACCCGAATGATTTCCTCCACCGTGACCCTTAGCTCCTCCTCAGAGAACCTGGGGTGTTGTTGTGGTGCCATGAGTGTGGTGTGGGTGGTGTGGGTGAGGGTGTGTAGGGTGATGTGTTGGGGTGGGTGTTGTGAGTTGCGTGGGTGGTGTATAGGTGATGGTGGTATGTGGCTCTGGTTCTGTGGGTGCTCTTGCTGTCTCTCTCTCTGTTGGCAATGGTTAGTAGTCATAAAGGGTTGTGGGTAATGTGGGTGTTTGTTTTATAGTGTTGTGGGTGTGTGGGTGTGTGGGTGTTGTGTGTCTAGGTGTCAGGTGTGTGTTGAATTGACCAATGCAGTGTTGTTTTGTTAGGTTGTGTGTATTTTGAGCGTGGCGGTATGTACCACCAATGGTTTACAGCCACTGAATGTCCACCGCAGTGATTCGTGGGTCATAATGTTGTGGGCGTAGTTCTGTTGGCGTAACGGTGTGGGTTTGGATACTGCCAGTTTATCACTGACCTTCGGGCTTGCGGACTTGTGTGTGTGACTGTATAGTGACAGATTGGTATGTGTGTGTCATAATATAGTTGGCGGATATCCTCCGCGGCGGAGGTGTGTTGGAGGCAGTCGACATGGCAGTAAGTGGGATTTACCGTCAATGTCATAATGAGGGCCTAAGTGCCTTCTAGCACTTCTGGAATAAAACTTTGTGATCCAGTTATATGTATAAGGCCATGTTTTAGGTGATTAAGAATCTTATAATCTATTCTAGTGTATGTTGCTAAGTTTAAAAAGCAACGTGTCCCCAGCGAAGTTAAGAATTAATGCTTACAGTTCATACCAACCTCTACATCCTTCATTGTAATTTCTCAAATACTCTATTACCAGATTATCCCCAAGTCACTTCTTTTACCCTCATACCCACAACTTTTTTTATTTTGCTATCCTAACTCGTGCAGCACACTGACACCGCAACATATCTAGTTTGTGTTATGTACCTCAAAGAAATACATTAATAAACCCAGCTATAAGTACAATATCAACCAATAACTCTAATCCACCATCACATTTTAAACCAGGGGCAAAGCTATCAATAGTGCAGAGGGTGCAGTGGTGGCAGAGGCCTTGGTTGTGAGTGGCCTGCTGCACCCCACATGTGACTGTTTTTTAGAATGAAACCAGGAGATGCGATAGTTTCCTTGCTTGCATTATGGCCCAAAGCACATTTGCTATTCTACTAGCTAAACCCCAGCCCCTTATTGCAGACCCCCACTCCACCTTTAAAGCCCAACCCTAACCTCAGTAGGGAGGCCTTCAAAGTAGAGATCAACCATGACGCCCTCTGGAGGGGGGTTCAAAGTTCTGCAGCATTGGTGGAGCATATGGTCAACGTTGGCTGGAGGAGGTTCAGCGTACCAGTGCCTGTCAATGAGAATAGCCTGGAAGTGCATCCTTGTTTGGCCTGTTTCCAGGCTGTCTTTCTTCAGACTTGGAGCTGTTCAAGTGTAGTGGGAGGTGAAGGGAAGGCTGCTGGGCTGATGGGTTGCAACTGGTGTGGTGACCTTCACAGAGAAAGAAATTATTTTTGCGGTCTGTTTTAAAGGTTTGAGTTGAAAACTTTTCAAAATGTGGGCTTCATTGGGTACTTTTTTGAACGGTTTTGACACGACTAGACATACCAGCTATGCCTGTAAAGTACTGGCAGGGTAGCACCCCTCGTTGCAGCATGGGCTAGCAGACTGGCTTAGTGTCTGGACTCCTGGGGGCCTCTGAACAATGGCCCATGGGAGGGAAGCGAAATATAGTATTCTTTAACCTCCTTATTTACAGCTCTTGGGACTAGTGGGCAGTATTTAGGGCTATGTAAAACAGAAAAAAGCATATTTTAGTATGTTATTTAAAGTGCATTATTAAAATGGTAAGCACTATGTAGTCCTGTATGGAACAGTGTGATCAATTGGTGGAAGGAGACCCTACTTGGGACCGGGGAGGCAGAGACACTCTCTTTTTAATATCTGTGCAGGGGCATGGCTATCAATAGTGCAGCATGTGCAGTGGTACCTGGGCCCAAGAGTATAAAGGGTGCCGCTGAAACTCCAAATGTGGCTGTATTTATGTCTAAACCAGTAGATGGCGGGCCCATATTCCTTACTTGCATGAGGGCCTGGAACATTCCATGTGTGCCACTCCAACTGTTATCTGCAGTGCTTAGAAACTGCATGCTCTATGTAGCACATATAGAAAACGATTATTAAGATGCCTCCCTACAGCTCACCGCACCTACTGGCTGGCATTTCCACCTATTTCCAATTCTCTCTCGGTAAAACGTCCTTGTGTAGTACCTACGATTATTCTTCAATGCCGTTCCATAGATCCCTTGTTCTTGAACCGAAGCACAAATAGAATAGGTTCTCGTGGCAGTATTACAGGTGGTTCTGGTAAGTAAACACTCATCACTGACATCTGCTGGGACATACATGTCGTGAGTTTGAATGCTACTATGCCTATCTTAACAATGCATCCTTTTGAGTTCAGTAACCACAGTAATACTGAACTGGGAATGGCAGCACTACTAATTTACAGCACATAGACAATGCAGTGCTATATACAAAACAAATTATTATTTTTAGTACTTCTGCGATACAGAAATACCTCTTAACTCCACTCACCCTTCCAGAGTGGGCAGGGTTTGAATGCTGTCTCTTGTGCACTGTAATGGGTTTCTTGCTCACGGTTTTACTCACTGCTACTATGAGAATTTTTTTTTTTGTAAAAGTAAAAAAAAATCAATTTTATGAATAGTAATGTATAGGTTTGCACTATTACATACCATTCTATGTTTTATATTGTATCTTTATATTTTGTTTATATAAAATGAAGCATCACTGAATATTTGTGTGTGAATATGTTTTCCCTTGGTGCATTTGAGTTAATGTAACCTCCCCATCTAGTTATGAGGTAAATAAATGGCACCCTCTGAAATTATTTAATAGGCTCCACCCTATTCTACATCCCCCTTTTCCTCATTTTTGATGCCAGAGTTTCGGAGGTAGGTACTGACTTGAACACATTTTAATGGGGGGTGGGGGGATGGGAGGCAAGGGTCACAGTACAAAAAGTTTGAAGACCGTTTCTTTAGTTCCAATTTGAAACTTATTACATAAACCATGCCCCCAACCATATCTAAATGTAACGTTATTAATTTAGTTTAAAGGAAATAATCCACAATATAACCATTTGCAATTTCGAATAAACCTTAGATAATTAAAGTTATAACGAATGTTTTAATTAATCGAACCATTATTAAAAGTTGAAATTATAATTAAATATATTTTCTAATAATCTTATAAATAATGAAAGCATATATTTAATGCTTTAAAATTCACAGTACAACAAAAACATAAACCAAACAAAATTAAGTAGAATTTTGCATTCACATTAATGCTTGAAATTCTCAAACATTTGTTTTTGGGGGTTACGATTTAGTATTCCAACTTTAGTTCTAAATAAATAGGGGAAGGTGAATAAATTAAAAGGGGTCACATTTACTGTTCTAAACCAAAAAGTACTTATATTGAGAAAGGGGATGGGGTCAGATGTGATATTCTAACTCCAGTACAACAAACAAAGGGAAAAGTGCATAGAGTGGAAGAAGGTCAGATTCATTATTTTAATGCCAGTCCAACAACCACTAGGAAAGTGCATGATTTGATGGGGTGGAAGTTTACTATTCTAACTCCAATTTAGAAATATTTACTAAAGAACATAAGTTAAAGGAGTTCAGATTTAGCACTTTAACTCCAGGGCCTATAATATAGATTACGCCCATGGGACGCAATAGGCGTGTGTGCCTGCTTTGTGCACTCTCAAGTCACTATAGTGTTACAAAAGGGGCTGCAGACGGATGCCAGCTTGGCCCCCATGCAAAACAGGGAATCACTTCACGCTTGGTACATCTGCTTAAAGATGCTCCACAACATAAACAGGGACAGTGCGCTCATTACATAATACAGGCCCTGTCCTGCTTGTGCTGAGGAAAGTGCATCTATTGGGGGGCATATTTACTATTCTAACTCCAGTCCAACAAGTACTGGGGAAACTGCATGAAATCAATGGGGCTGATTTAATATTCTGACTCTGGTATAATTAAGGGCGAGTGCCTGTTGTTTCTGTGCGAGGTGTCTATACTCGAAATCTCTCCAAGTTAATGCATGAACGTTAGACAGAACAAGTGAGAAACAGAAACACACAATCCCTGCTCACTGTTTCCATCCTGTTCTGTTTAAAATTCTGTCTCAGCAAACCCTTTCCTCTCCCAATGCTAAAACGTATTTAGTCGAGGAGACCACAATGAACATTAGTAGTTCATTACCTTCACAAGTGTCATAGTTAGGTGCCAACTTCTCTAGAAAACCAGTCAATTCTGCCATCAACAACTAAATTGGCTCAGAAGCCAACCACCAATTATCTTTTTACCCTTAATATCAATCAAGGGCAAGTGTGATAGTTTGAATTGGGGTAATATTTGCAGATAACCACAAGAGCTCCCGACACTTAGACTTCTGAACTCGGTAAATATTATATTGATTCGTAACTCCCTCTGCTTAAAGTGCGAATTAAATCGCACTAGTAATATGGTAAATAAGAGACATTGTGGATCTTGTGTTAGAGCATGGGGAAGCATTCAAAAATAGGAGAATCAGTCTTAAGTTTCTGAGTCTTAAGAGTCCACTTGGCTCCACCAGCCTGCCCCATGCCCCTGATCCGTCTGACTGCCGCCTGGACAGCAGTTCGAGGTCCTCCTCCACCCGCAGGCGCCCGCCTGCGCCTCATCCCTGGTGCCTAGTGGTAGGCAGCTCCGGTTTACTGTGTAAGTAATCCTTTTGTGTTTTTCTATTTCTGTACTCTGTAGATGCCGTGTACATATTTTTTATATTCTGTATATGCTGTTTTTTCATAGCCTCCCACTCCTCCTGTGATCCTCTGCAATGCACCTTTCTGCCCCCCCTGCCCTCCCCTGCTCTCAGCGCTCGCTCGGCTCTCTCTCTGCCGCCCGTTTTTCCCTTCACCAGCTCCGGCCGGTCTCCGTTTCCCCTCCCGCTGCCTCCCCTGTGGCCCCACCCCCTGCGCATACCCATTGGCCCTCCCTCCTCCCAGCTGCTCCACCCTCCTACCCCACCCTCTTAATGGTGGCCGCTGCACAGCCGCGCCGCTGGCGCGCCAGAGGCAAGCCCGTCTGCGCCCGTCCGTGCCTGGACCGCGCCCAGCGCCAGCCCCCTAGTCCACCCAGCCAAGACCCCCCCAGACAACACTACTTCACAAACACACTCCACTCCCTCAACCCAGGACCACGCCCTGTATGCACCCAAACCAACCACACACACAAGGACCCTTCACCTGCTATGACTGCCGTTTTTCCAGCTCCACCTCTCACACCTCCAACACCCACACGCCCCACACCAACCCCAGCGCCCCCCACAACAAACACCACAACCTCAACACAACAGACTCACTCACAACCCCCGCACACCCCAACAGGCCCCACCTAAAAAAAAACACAACCTGAACACACTCCACGACAACACCCCCACAACCCACAGCAACACCACAAGCACCCACACCAACACCAACACCATCACACAACACAACAACAACACCCCCCACAACCATCTCAACTGCCTACTCCTCAACACCCGATCCCTACACAAACACGACATAGAACTCTGGGACCTCATCACATCACACTCACCTGACATCGTCTTCCTCACAGAAACCTGGACAAACCACTCATCTGAGCCCGACATAACCACAGCCACCACTGAGGGATACAAACTCCAACGCAAAGACCGCCTAAACAAACCAGGACGTGGCATCGCCATCCTGCACAAAGACACCATTAAGGTCACCACCAACACACATGCAGAACACATGCACTTCCTAGTCCACATAAACAATAATACCACCCTCAGAGGTACACTCATATACAGACCCCCAAGTCCACGCCCCCCCTTCTGCAACACCATCGCGACACCATCAGCCCTCATGCACTCATCTCCACAGACTACATCCTCCTTGGGGATTTTAACTTTCACTTGGAGAACCCCCAAGACCACAACTCCTCTTTCCTCCTAGACAACCTCACCAACCTCAGACTCAAATAACTGGTCACAGCACCCACACACTCAGCATGACACACACTAGATGCAATCTTCACTTCGAGCCAACATATAACCTACTCCCACACCAGCGAACTCCACTGGACTGACCACCACTGCGTCCACTTCTCCTTCGCCAAACTCCCCACACCACCAACAACACACCACGCCCTACCGCTTATGGGACAAGATCCCCACAGAACACCTGAACTCCCAACTAGCAAAGAACCCCCCGCCCACACCAAGGACCCCAACACTGCTGCCCACAACCTCTCAAAATGGATCACCACCTGTGCAGACTCACTCGCCCCCCTCCGAAAAAAACATCACCACCTGCAACATCAAGAACGCCCCATGGTTCACCACTGAACTCCAAGACTCCAAACGCAATGCCCCAAAGCTGAGAAAGGCTGGCGACAGGAACACTCAACCACTAACTTCTCCACCTTCAAAACCACCATTCACAATCACCACCAACTCATACGCACCACCAAAAGAGCATACTACAAGGAACGCATAGATAGCAACTCCAACAACAGCAAAGAACTCTTTACCATCACCAAAGAGCTCTCCAAACCCAAAGCCAACAACATAGACCCCACGCACACACACCTCCTCTGCAACTCCCTCTCAAACCACTTCCACTGCAAAATCCTAGACATACACAATAGTTTCACACCACAAACACCCACTGCACATCCCCCCACCCACCCAACACAGACCCCCCTCACACCCCCCCACCTACTTACCACCTGGGCCCCAACCACCGATGAAGAAACTGAAAAAACTATGAGCTCCATCCACTCCGACCCCTGATCCCACCGCATCAACAACAAAGCCAGCCCAACCATCGCCCCCAAGCTTCGCGACATAATCAACACCTCATTCGACACCGCCACCTTCCCAGACCCCTGGAAGCACGCAGAAATCACTGCACTCCTAAAAAAGCCCAAAGGTGAACCGGACGACCTCTCCAACTACCGCCCCATCTCTCTCCTCCCTTTCCCAGCCAAGGTCGCTGAAAAACTAGTAAACACACGCCTATCCCACTTCCTGGAGGAAAACAACACACTCGACCCCTCCCAGTACAGTTTCCGCAAGAACCACAGCATGGAAACCGCCCTCATTGCATGTACTGACGACATCAGAACCAGAGTCGACAAGGTTGAGACCCTCGCACTCATCCTCCTAGACCTCTCTGCGGCCTTTGACACAGTCTGCCATCATACACTCCGCACACGCCCCCACAACGCAGGGATTCAACACAAAGCCCTAGACTGGCTCACCTCCTTCCTCACCGATAGAACCCAAAAACTCCACCTCCCTCCTTTCCAATCCACTGCCACCAAAATCATCTGTGGTTTCCCCCAAGGATCCTCCCTCAGCACCACCCTCTTCAACATTTACATGACCCCACTCGCCAACATCCTCCGACCACACAGAATCACCATCCTCTCCTACGCAGACGACACCCAACTCATCATCTCCCTCACCCGCAACCCTACTACCACCAAAACCAACCTCCACGCTGCACTCCTCGACACCGCCACTTGGATGACAGCCAACCACCTCAAGCTCAACTCCAACAAAACCAAAATAATCATTGTTGGACCCAACAAAACCATATGGGACGACTCCTGGTCGCCCACCGCCCTAGGCCCCCCACCTACCCCTGCAAACCACGCACGCAACCTTGGCATCATCCTGGACCCCTCCCTCTCCATGACCCAGCAAATCAACGCCGTCACCTCCTCCTGTTTCAACACACTCCGCGCGCTGAAAAAAACCTTCAAATGGATTCCCATAGAGACCAGAAAGACCGTCACCCATGCACTCATCAGCAACAGGCTAGACTACGGTAACACCCTCTACGCCAGAAGCACACTCAAACGCAAACTCCAGAGAATCCAGAACACAACCGCACGCCTCATCCTGGATCTCCCTCGCCATGAACACATCTCATCACACCTTAAATCCCTTCACTGGCTCCCCATCGACAAGAGGATCATCTTTAAAATCCTCATCCACGTGCACAAGTCTCTCCACAACCTATCTCAACCAAAGAGTGAACTTCCACACTCCCTTCCGCCACCTCCGATCTGCCGACCTTGCACTCGCCACAGTCCCCTGCATCAAACGCACCACCACAGGAGGCAGATCCTTCTCCTACCTCGCCCCCAAGGCCTGGAACTCCCGCCCCACCGACCTCCGCAAGAGCCAAGACCTCCTGCTCTTCAGAAAAAAACTGAGGACATGACTGTTCGAACAGTGACCCTCCTTCCCTCCCCCCCCCAGGCGCCTTGAGACCCTCACGGGTAAGCAGCGCGCTCTATACATTTTTTGATTGACTGATTAAGTGAGAGTTACTCCATTAACACTTAACTTCCAAATGCCATTTTCATAAAAAATATCTAGACAGGGCTGGGTTTTTAAAGCAATAGCTCGATAATTTTAACAGTTGTAGGGCCTTCTCATCATAAAAGTTTTCAAATATAAGTATTTTGTGGTTGCCGGTCACAGCAAGAACTTGCTGGCTAGATGAGTACTCGGTGTGCTGTCCCCTGCAGTCCGATTAGAGCTGGCCACTGGTAATTATTTGACAAAAATTGATAAGTGAAAGAGCAAAGGTTCTTTCGCTGTCTAATTTTATGCTAACATCCCTCAATCTATGAAAACCTGTTACTAAAATATCAGTGAGTTTACATCTTTGCTGCAAGATCTTTGGAATATTTGGTACAGTTTGATCTACTGATGTCGCAAGAAACCTTACTAAGTGTATGATCTCTGATTAGCATACTTAGGCTCAGATTCTCAAAAGTTTAGCGTTGGTTTACCTTTTTTAACACTAAACCGACGCTATAGTTTTTTTGCATTCACAAACCAACGCACATAGGTATTTGTGTTGGTTTGTGTGGCAAAGTAACGCAAACCAACACGAACCGCTGCTTTCCATTACTTTGCTTCAAAGGGGCATATCTGTGCTACCACCCAAGCTACTTGACACTAAACCCCATTTTGAAAGGTCAGAAGAAAGGGTTTAGCGCCAAAAATGAATGCCTTTTAAAAGCAGGTGCAAAACTGAGAAATGTTTTCTTTTCTCACTGCTTTTCGGACTCTGCATGTGTGCTGCACTGTGCAGCACACATACAAAGTGGGAAAAGCATTTGCATTTGCCTAGGCATAATATGTTGTACAGGGAGGATACCCTTCTTGTGTAAAACCTATGTTGGACTCACGCACACACCCTAGCACTATGGCACTAAGCTGTGCGCATGACCCACGGCAATTGAAATTAGCGCTGGCACTAGGGAGAGGGTAGGAGAGTGCCATTTCTATGTGAATGTGGCGCTCGGCTGCTCTCACTTTGTAACGCAGTGTAGTGAAGCTTTTTTGAATGCTGTACTGCACTGCATAACACCTACCAGAATCTGGGCCTTAGAGTTTTAGTTAGCTGCAATAAAACCCACAAAATAATCTTGCCCAAGTATGGTTCTCAATTTATATTTGCATATACGTAACCAGAAAAATCACAAAACTGGTTACAAACTTATCATTTGTTCAGGGTCTGTTGATTGAAGAATTAAAAAATTGATGCTGACGCACCAGGCGGGAAACCACTGCTACCTAATATATCATTAAATACTGACCCAAATGGAAAAAAGTACTTCTTAGATGAAGTCATTTATATTGAAAGTGAACTAATCATCAGCCATTCTGAAGCATATCAAATTTTCTATGGAGTGTTCAATTTAAGTTTGATGGAGGCCAGTAAAGAAAAACAGGTCTCCTAGTAAATTATTATATGGCAAATTAAAGAGAGTGGCAATATGCCCTATAAAAAAGAATGTTAAGGGAAAGATTTATCCAGATAGGCAAACATTGCTTACTCACTCATCCCAGTAGGAAAAAAAACTGTTTTGGATTACACATTTGTCTCTTTAGAAACAAAATACATCTGACTTTGATATTTTAAAAAGATATTAGAAAGCTGCCATTACCAGCAAATATTTTCTGTCCGTGAGGCAATGTCCTTATAACCTCTCACTAAAAGGATTGGTTCGAGGGTGGTACTCAATTGTTGAAACAGATTAAATGGGTAAGCAAAGGTGGGGTTAAATTAACAATTTGCAAGTCACAGCATCAAACCACGCCCCCAATCCTTGAACTGTCTGATTTTGCGCTTGGCAAGGTTATAACTGCGTGGGATAAAATTACAGCTTCTCTTCCTAATCATTATCCAAACAGTGATAAACAACTGTAGTGTCCTGCTGGACACGTTCTAGTGTTTGGCCAGCCTCTCTGCTGAGGGCTGGCCTCCAACATAAACCCCACACCCACCCAACACAGGCGTCACCGGTCAGGTGACCCTGGCAATAAAAAGTGCCAGGCACACGTGCCCAGGGCCAGTTACACCCACCAAGAAATTGTGTCTGTCTCGTCTCATTTTAGTAGCATGGGGGCCTAGGGCCCCAACACTACAACAACCTGAAAGGGGCAACATTTAAAATAGCCAATTAATGTTACTTTGCTTATCTCAGGGAGGAAGGGATGAATTAAAATAAATAAATATGAATTTTAAACATGATACTGATAAACCTAGAGCAAATGGGAATAGTCGGTTTTGGCATAAAGCTTAGAAAAAAGGGAATTTGGAATGCTAAACATATTCATTTAGCGAAGTCCTTAGCAGACATTCACGCAATATGCATCAAGAATGATGCAAACCAGTTAAGACAATACATTGACAGCCTTGATTGGGGCATTGACAGTATCCCAGGCAATAATATTCCATCTCACACATGACTCAATTACATCAGCCTAATATATCAAAGTGAAAAGGCGTCAGGTGCACAGAACGCCACGAAAATTTAAGTTTGTTCACTGGATACTACTTAAAGCAAATAGAGGCAAGCACGGGAATTCTATTCAGTTGAATTCAATCCGTGACTCTCGACAGGTGACTATTTTACAACACCTGCGTAAGAAGGAGCCACAAGCGAGCCAGTAAATTACTGTTAGATATAGCGAATTTATATATAATTTCATGCCAAATTCCTAATAGAGGTCTAGAAATTTGTGTTCCTGTAAAATAGCTCAACATTAGATAATATAAGGTCTGAATTACAGTTTGTTGGACAGGATACTCGATCGCAAATGATGATATAAGGTACGGCACACCCAACAGAAACTTATTGTGAGCTTATTGTAAATGATCAAAAAGAACAAAGTCAAACATCAATTTTTAATACATATTTGAAAGAGTCCATTCTTTTTCAGCGCTTTGAATACTTCTTCCTCATGTGTATATACATTTCTCAATAGTAGTACAAATCAAGCCGTGTTTAACAACACCTCCATAGTAATACAATTCAAGCCAACACGTGTTTCGTCTTGGGAAAACTCCAATCCAATCCCAAATGACT
This sequence comes from Pleurodeles waltl, assembly GCF_031143425.1. Classification (NCBI taxonomy): domain Eukaryota; kingdom Metazoa; phylum Chordata; class Amphibia; order Caudata; family Salamandridae; genus Pleurodeles; species Pleurodeles waltl. The sequence goes on along the minus strand of NC_090450.1, from coordinate 709,918,495 downwards.
TCTTCAGGGCTAAAATTGTAAACAAATGTATCGAGTTAATAACCAAAATACTAGAACTAAGTCTTCAAAGTTATCAAGAAAAAGGTTAACAGGTTTTGGTAGAAACTCCAACTTATAGTTCAAACAAAATGGCCGAAGTGATGACCGCATAGTGACTCATGTCTTGTACAAGTGTTCCAAATAACGAAGGGTGGAATGAGAACCAAAGAAAAATGAATGGGTATAGACTACCCTTAAGTGTACAAAATGTATATATAAAGCTAAAAAACAGACTATATGTTCAATAGGACAACAAACACTAACGTGCACTAGCCACAAGCTCCAATAATCAAGTGAGAAAACACCACTGTGTTAATTAACGTGCAACACCATGTGGAAGTCATACCTCCTTATTTCCAAAATATTAACCAACTTCAACCGTCAATAAACAATATCCAAACGATACCAATCGGTAAGTAAGTAGTGATCTTGGAAAACAAAGAATAACATTATTTGTACCTCCTTGTTCAAGAAATACACAAAATGACAGTGAGTCTATGAGGCTACATATATAGAATTACCTATTGTCACATGGCTTATATGCTCCAATGAGCAGTTTCACCCCTCAGTATAGGTAGCGAATCCATGAATCAATATACATCAGGTACATCAACCTTATTAGGCCTCAGATCTAGTAAGAAAACAAACAAAATAAATGCAAGTACATAACATACCCCTTATGATGGTCTGCACACCTCATTGAACAAAAATAATTCATAAAAGAAAAGACCTCCAAATGTCTCATAGAATCATTTTCTTAGTTTAAATACGTGTAAACTAAAACATCCTAAGTATTAAGACATCCTTCAAGCTAAATCGGAGGTAAAGGCTATTACGTTGTGAAAGAGATCCTTATCATTTGTACTAAAAAACCCAAGCCGGGTCAGCCAAAAAGAATAAACATCCTCGAACAACAACCAAAAACACCGATACTCACCATAGCTAAATTCGAGCACGGTATGCTCCACAAACCTCTCCTGTAATGAGAGAAGCGAGTACGCCGCTCTCAATGCGGTCAGAGCAAAAGAAAACGAGAAACCTTTAATCCCACCCCAATCACTTCCAATTTTTACTACGTTTGGATTCAAGGATCTTCCAATCCTGGAATAGTATATCAGAAATCACTTCTCACATAATTCGTTTTTGCGAAGGCTTTTATGACTTTATGATTTATGAGATTCAGAAAGTGAAATTAGCGATAGAGGCTCTCTATGAGAGCCATATATAATAGAATAGAATTACAGATAGCTAGCATCGTAGTAAACATTGGAAGTGATTGGGGTGGGATTAAAGGACCTTTAATCCCACCCCAATCACTTCCAATTTTGACTACGTTTGGGTTCAAGGATCTTCCAATCCTGGAATAGTATATCAGAAATCACTTCTCACATAATTCGTTTTTGCTCACTACTCGGTGGTGCTTGATGGTATCTTATCTTTTCCTTTCTCACAAGATTAACTCTGTTATAGAACTTGATTCTTTCCATCTTTTTCAGCCTTGAGAAAGCCCCGGCTTAATAGCCAGAGGGGGCGAAACACGTGTTGGCTGATCCTTTCTCGTTACCATTTTGGACTTCGCTTCTGTCTTGAGAAAGAAATGACTCTTTGAGTTTTTGGAATCAAAACGCCTGTACAACAATGAAATAAATATTAATTTGAGTTGCTTAACCATGAGTTTCATATATCTACTGGATTCAACTTTAAGAATCTTTTGAGTGGGACTTTACCTTTTGTTTGTACTGTATACCCCCTTTAGAGGACGTGGGTCCTTATCCTCTGGCTAAGTCCCCCAACTCATCTCATGAACAAGGCATTTCATACAGGAGAATAGTGCCTTTGGACCCTCTCCAGCACTGGAGTTTGCTTAGCTTATAAAAGCCTTCCAGGCCAAGAAGACAGGGCTCTCTGAGAGCCTGTCAATGCAGTGCTGCTTGCCTGCTTTGGTGGAAAGGAGAAAACACAGCTGCAGGAGGGTGTAGGAAGGCAGACGGGTGGTGGGGGTTGGTCAGGAATGGCAGGCACTATTTTTAAACCTTTTAGACAGAAATACATACCAGAGACCATGTTACGAATGACTTCCCCATTTCTCTGCCACTGTGTAGCAGTTGCAAGAAGGGCAGGATATTTGGGGGGGGCACACAAAACATAAGGCTATAGATGGGTAAAAAGTTAATTACGAGGATTTCGCTATTGTTGTCTATTTGATGTCACTCAGAAACCCCCAGTGAAAAACATCCCTATAATTTACAGCTACCAAGGTATAATTATATATGTTTCTTCAACTAACCTGTGACTAATTATGGTTTTATGTTCTGTATAGAAAGTTATTCTTTCTGAGATGAGGGTATGTTTGTGATTTGAATTGCAATGGTTTTTATTAACTCACAAACAAATATGACTTTGACTTTAACATTTGCATGGTTAATTTGTGGGCTTTCACCAAAGAGCACAGTGGTGTTTAGTGCATTAATAGCAACCTTCTCCAGCACAACCATGCTCTAAAACAAGATTTGCTGTAACATGCACCAAAAATGCTTTACAAATACTTACAGCATCTTTCCTTGATTTCACATTGAATCCTTTTAGAATAGGTTTAAGCCAATAATGTCGTAATTTAGAATAGAAAGTACATAAAAGAGAAAAATTTATCTCATTTTCACATTGGGCCAAATAGCACAAACAGTATGTACAATTGTCAGAAGACTATCTAGACATAGAACTAGATGGTAAAGTACTTAGGCAAAATGTTCATTCTTCATAAGCGGAGAAGTCATATAATGTAAATATTCTTCTCTCCTTGGAAAACGTTTATGATACAGAATTTGGAGCAAGAAATATCTTAGAAATTACATACAACTTGTCTAACATCATCTTGCCCCAAAATCATAATATATTTGTTGAGATAATAACCTGATTTAGCTCGTGCTCATCAGATCAAACTTCATTCAAACCATTTTTTTCTAAAGTTTTGGATATATATGTTAAGCAGGGAAGCCCTAAGGCCTGCTTAATACTTGAAAGTTCCTTCAGACTCTTGTGTTACAGTGAGACATTTGGGTTAAACCATAATTTGGCCCCTAACAAAAGAGGTTTCATGGATGTGATGTAGATAATATTTCTTACACCTCGATCCTTATTCCACAAGTTTAAAGAACGTGTTTTCAGGATATTAGAGACTCCCCGCAATATTTCAATTTTGGGGAGCAACAAGGAGCACAGATTAGTCCCTCTACTTCCATTTTCACTCTATTTTAGGATGCATTACTGAGAGACTCCACTTACATATTGATGTTGCATCATTCAGGATTCCATTGGTCATTGGTCAGGTATTGCATGTTTCACGCTCAACTTCAAGATGTGTAGTCACATTCTGTGCATCTTGCACACATCATTTTCTCACACATATTTTCCTTATCCTTCTTTTCCCACTGTCAATTCCACCCCACTACCACTGTCCCATGAAGAAGAGGAGAAGTACTAGGAAAGAGACACATTTCTACCAGGAAGAAGAAGCGGCCAAGGGCCAGCAACTTTCGAATAAAGATCCTGTAAATTTGATGTGTCAAATGGTAGAATTTGCATCCGGATAGCTGATCAGAACATTGTCTGGTGTGATTGCTTTGGAAACACATTTCCGAAGATTTTATGTCATTGTCTCAAATGGAGGAATAATGAGTTTTTTTTAACTTGTGGTGCAGGGGGAAATGCGCACCTGTTTTGGCACCGAACAGGATTGATTGGGTGATTAGCGTGGTCAAAGCCACAGCGGAAGAATTATATCGCTGAAGTTGCAGACTGGCCACCTCTAACTCTTTTCAGAGCATTTGCACTAAAGCATTGTCACTTTAACTTCAGAACATTTGTTTTACTTATTGGAGAAAATCCTTTTTGAACCTACCAAGCAAGCCTACCATACCCTTTGTTGAAAATGGTGTGACTTTCTGTAATTTTAGAGCTGGATTAACCATTGTATGTTAAAACTATACTGGTGGAGTTAAAAAAGGTAAAAAAGTGATATTTTCCTATTGTCTGTGTGAGAGCCCTTTCTAGGATGGAGTGACATTTGTGCTTATGCTAATCAATCACGTTCTGTGAATCTGGCCTAAGTGTAGTTGCCTGTGTAACATGGGACTCACCTTAGAGATAGCTTTGAGAACCTTGCTATGATGTATCTGGGCTAGGTAGGCAATGGCTATTGCTAGCCACCCTGAGCTCACAAGAGCCTTCCTGGTCGCACAAGAGTCTTTTGGGATTTTCAAGAGCTTCCCCTAAATCTAAATCTCCCCTGACCCCCCGAGATTTCCTTGAATCATCACTAGTTAGCGTGCACTTGCAGGAGTCCCTCTCTACACAAGAGCATGTCTATACCTGCACAACTTCCATTGAACCTGAAATAATTTTCCTGAACCCACAGGGGCACTCTTATGCCTCTAGGTGTCTCTATTGATCTATAGGGTTCTTTCTAATCTGAAAGGGTCTCCACAAGTGTCTCCCTAAAACTGTTGAGTTCTTCATGAACCTGAGGGACTCTCCCCTAGCCAAAGTAGTCTCCAAGAAACTGAAGGAATCTCATTTAATATTTAGGATGTTCTATGACTCTCAGGTAGACTCTCAACTTGAAGGAATCTCCTTGAACGTGAATGAGTATCTTTAAACTGGCAAACATTTCACTTACTCTAAAGCAGTATCCCTGAACTGGAAGGGGTGTCCCAGAATTGTAAAAAGTCTGTCTGAAAATGAAACAAGGATGTGCAGTTATTGATGCTGGAAACACCAAACTTCACAAATTATTGCCTTTTTTGAGTACACAAATCAGAATAGGTGATAATTATCACATCAGACATGTTCCGAACACAGCATTGTTGGACTTTATTGGGTGCAAGCCATATGACACAAGGATCTGCTAAAAGCTGCATAGAATACAGATGAGACCCAAATGTATACTATAATTCACATGTTTCTAGTATTAGTGACATTCACAGCAAGAATCTGAGCTCATAAGAACCATAGGGTGGCCTTCACAAACAACAAAAATATAAACAGTTTTGGCATGAGCATACTAACTACTTAAAATGTTCACACCTCAACAAAGGAAACAGAGTGCCTCAACATTAGAGATGGACATCAATATATAGCTGGGCTGAAGAGAGCCTGCACAGGTTCCCAGTCTGCCTGGGAACGCCCTGGCTGGGTGCCCCCAACCAATCCTGATGCTGCTTTGAGCAGCGTCAGGATTGGTCGCAGGGCCGGCTGGGAGCCTGTGCCTGCACCAAGAAGACAGAGGAGCAAAGCGGAGCTGCGTGAAAGTGAGGAGGTAAGTGTTTTTTTTTCTTATTTAATTTTTATTCCCCACCTTCTGCGCCACCCTGCCCCTTCTGCGCTCCATGAACTGCCACTGTCTAACACCCTACAATGGTATCAGTCAGGCTACAAAACAATTAAATAAAATGAGTCATCCAATATTTGTGTACTTATTCAAATCTCAAACGGACTGATAGATCTTGCTTTCTTACAGTGCAAGCCCATCTCTTACATAAGGAGTCCAACAAAATTAAACACTTGCCTATTTTATCCTAAGTACTTGTCAAGTGGTAACAAGCAGTGCACTTTTATTTCCTTCCATTACATTGGCATCTAGGTGTTAGGTTCTAGGTGGCTCCAAGTCAAGATGATTAGCAATCAAAAAGAAGGCTGATAGCCCTTTAAATCAGGCCTTTGTTTAGGGCCCAGCTGAAATCTAAAATCAGGGGGTTGCTGCTGCTGCTAATTGTGTGAAGGTGAGGGAAAATGACACTAGAACAAATGCAGCATTTTTCCCTGGGTCCTCGGATCCCAGATACAGCCTAGAAATAGCTGCCGGAACCAGGATCCAGCCCGATCCCTCTACCTTCCAGGATTCTAAATTTACAGCTCAACCTTCAATGAAGCCCTTGGTGCTTTGAAAGGGCCACTATACAGTGAGTGTGCACTAAAGAAATGCAAAATAAAGAAATGCATGGACTGACAAATAACTAGATAAACAGAAGGCCAGTGCTTCCTATTATCGGTGAGTTGGTGCTAACCACCAGGTTCTTCTAGTCTGTTAGAGGGGTGCTAGTTACATTTACCGATGGGCGGGTACACTTTCGGAATACCCCCTGGAGGGCATTTAGCTCTGCCAGCATCACTCCTACACATTGTGGAGCTACATCACACTTGAAGATATCGAGTCCTCTGGTGGTAAAAAATAACTCTGATGGGGAAACAAGTTCAGTGGGAACAAAGTTGCAAAGATAGAAACACTTGATAAGTTGCCTTTAGGTGGTGAAGCTGTGAAATTTCCGTGGCAAGAACGGTTTCACAGCAGTTAAAGTTGGCACAAAGTTTTCACAGGCTGTCTGGTCAGGAAGTGCCCAGGGGCGGAGCTGAGAATGGTGCAGCACATGCAGTGGCACCGAGACACAGGGCCCTTACGTACAATAGTGAACCTCAGGTCGGGCGTGAGGTTCAGTGTTAGATCTGTGTATATTTCAGAAGACCCAGGGCCCTTATGCAAGAGCAGATGCTCGCTTCAATACCTGAAATAAAGAGTTTTGATGAACAGAAGGGTGAAGATTCTTTGATAAAGCTATATGTGCGGCACTGCACTGGAACAACAGCTGTACTGCCAGGGGTGTAGCTTGGTCAGTGAATTTGGGAGGGGGGAGTGAGCTGCAGATTTTCCAACAATTACACTGGCATATACAAAGTAGGAATCGCTTTTAGGAAATCGCAATTAAGAAATCCCACGGCATTTGTTACAATGAGTTGGTTTTGCATTTCCAAAATAACGATTTCTTATTAGAAAATCACTATTTTGGAATGCAAAACCACGAATGGCTATGGGCAAAAGGCCCTCTGTAATGCACCACAAAAATAGTGGTGCACATTTAGAGCACACATATGCCCTTGGGGCATGTGTGTGCTCTAATGCACTTTAAAAAAAAAAAAAACATCTTTTGTGCTTTTTTTAAATGCACATGTTTACCATCGAGTTGGAGTCGATGGCAATTGCATTTCCCAAATGCTAAATTTGCATTTTGGAAATGCGTTGAAAATCTGAATAGGAATCGCAAATAGGTAATCCCTATTTGCGATTTCCTATTTAGAGGATCGCAAATTGCTATCTTTACTGGGTAGAAATCCTAATTTGCGATTACCTGAAGCGTTTTGTACAGCTGAAAAGCCCATTTAGCATTTCTTAACCACAGCCCTAAATAGCAATTCGGACCTTTAAGAAATGTTTAATTGCTTTGTACACCTGGGCCGAAATTTTTTAAAATATCTAACATTTCTTAGGACTTTTAAAACAGAGAGAGGGAGAGAGTGTGTGTATGCGTTTTTGTATGCGTGTATGTAAATATTCTGGTGAAATCTGTCAGAAAACTCCCTGCACCTAAGTATTTATCAGAAAATACATTTATTAGGGGGGTGTAAGACCCCAAACACACCCGCCCGAAGCTATGCCCCTGTGTGATGTAGGTCAGGATTGACGTATCCTGGCGGAGCCCCGCTTTCGTTGAAGGATTGGAACATTAATGTGGGCCTCGCGGCACCAGCTAGCTCCATTGGGTCACGTCACTGAAACAGTAATGCGCTAGGATCGAGCTGCAATGGCAGAGCTGTGTGTACGTTTCAGTGCTGGAACAGTATGGGGTGCGGCAGGTCAGGGCCAGGGTGCACAGGCAGAGCTTTGAACCAGTCCTACCAGTAGGTACGCAGTGTTGTGCATGCCCGGGGTTGAGGCAGAGTCTCAGAGCTGGACGCTGGTTTCAGTACTAGATTACTACAGGGTGTTGGAATTTCGTACCACGTGCACTGACCGAGTCCGGTCCGGTTCTGGGTATATGAACAGCAGGGTGGCTGTACATCGGGACTGAGATGCATTAGCAGAGCCAGGAGTGAGCTCCAGTTCGTGGTTAGCATGCACTGAGGGTGTGTGGTCCAGCACCGGACTAGTACGGTAACAGCAGGTATCGCAGCTGAGGACCCGGGTGCATTGGCCGCATAGAGTGCAGGTCACTGTGCTGAATAGAAGAGGCTATGGCGATAAACTAAGGTGCACTGACAGATGTGTGTGGGCACAGTACGTAAACACCAGGGGTGACGTCCATATGGTAGAGGCGCATTGGCTGGGGTGTGTGTCAATCTCCCTCCTAGAGTAGAAGTGACAATGGTGACACAGTTGAGGTGCATTGGCTGAGATGTGCGGGTCCCTGAACTAGAATAGCAGCGGTGACTGTGCTAAGGTTGAGGTGCATTGCCTGAGATGTGCGGGTCCCTCAAGTAGAATAGCAGCGGTGACTGTGCTAAGGTTGAGGTGTGTTGGCTGAGATGTGTGTCGGACCCATTACTAGAATAGCAGCGGTGACTGTGGTAAGGTTGAGGTGTGTTAACTGAGATGCATGCGGGTCCCTGCGCTAGCAGCGGTGACTGTGCGAAGGTTGAGGTGTGTTGGCTGAGATGTGTGCGGGTCCCTGCACTAGAATAGCGGTGACTGTGTGAAGGTTGAGGTGTGTTGGCTGAGATGTGTGCCGGTCCCTGCACTAGAATAGCGGTGGAGATTCTGATAAAGGCCAGTAGCATAGACTGAGATGTGTGCGGTCCCTACACTGATATAGCATGAGTGATAGTGATAAAGTTAAAGGTGCACTGATAGCAGTGTGTGCTGGTGCCTGTTCTAGAATAGCTGAGGAGACGGTGGCAACAAAGGGAAAGGTGAATTGGCAGAATTTCATGTGGCCATAACTCTCGTGCGAACATGTGCCCCAGTGTTCGATCGAACAGTAGTGAACCTCAGGTCGGGCCTGACATTCAGTGTTAGATCCGTGTATGTTTCGTTAGTAATGGTTTAACAAAGGACACTCCCGTTCGGCAGTGTGGTGTATTGGAAGTGCTGTGGTGGAGACTCGCTGCTAGGGTGACCACCTGGGATTGAGGCAAATTCTGGACCGGACTGTAAAAAATTCAGGACAAAGGGTCAAAATTCAGGACAAAAATTCAGGACAAAGGGTCAAAATTCAGGACAAAAATTCAAGAACAAACGTCAGTTTTACAGACACACGCAAGAGAGGCCATGCCTTGTCAGTGCATTTATGTACTCTTTTTTAACATACCACTATTTATTCACTGTGGTCTTTTTGTGATTGCCTCCTGGTATGCTACATTCAGGCGTCACATTACGTCCTTGTTCAGTAGTAAATTAATGCCCTTTCAGTACTGTGGAAAGCCCATCCCCCTACACAAATCTACCCGATCTTTCTTGAAGAGAAAGTAACAGCAACATTTTTATTATGTTTCTGAACATTTTAAAACCCCTGGCAAACAGTATGGGAAACATTAAGGTAATTAACCTTATGCTAATTTAAACAAATTGAACAAAAACATCTGGCTTACCCCAACCGCCCATGGACTTTCAACCTATTTTTTTTTTTTAAAGAGGCTGGGCAGATGGTGTGGACGACAGTCTCACACCTAATGTCAGGATGAGAGGCACCCATAACTTGTCTGTAGTCTCACTGCACTAGAGTGTATGTCTGGGACTCTACATTTATCTCAGAAATGGGAGCCTGGACTGCAAATCAAAGATAATAAAAGAGGAGGATGAAATTGAGATCAAATGGGAGACCCGCAGCAAGTAATTCAAAGCGTTGTTGCTAATAACTGGATAAATAAAGAAGAGAAGAACAAGGTGGGACAATTCCTAAAATCAGACAAGATGGGTCTACCAAGACTATTTGAAGGTATTGGGTACCTGTACACAGGAGCGAAACAGAAGAGGCACTGTCAAGTGGTCGAACAAGCAACACCCATCCACCTTGGCAAACTCTTCTGGTGCAATGGTCCGCTGTTAGTGCTTGTGAAAGATGAGCGGGGGGCAGACCCCTTGCAAGGTTGTGCAAGGCAATTGCCTGCTTTGTCCATGTCTTTAAATGGTTTTGAAATTGAGCAAAAGCCAAACTAGAGATCTGGGTTATCCTTAAGTGTCAAGTACACATAGAATCTTCAAAATATTTGGGATGTAAATTTTACAAACAAAATGTACAAATTTTAAAATGTAATTAGTGTTTCTTAAACATATGGCACTGTTTTCCCCTTTATATACAATTAGATCTCAGATTGAACTAGGAACCAGTTACCTTTTGATATCTAGTGATTAAGATCTACCATTCTTACACTGATTTCCAGGATGAAAATCTCGGCAGAGCGAATGGTCCCTCCAAGCCCAGTTTGCTTTTTGGTCTTCTCTTCTGCTTTCTTAATGGGCCATGTGGCACTAGCGAAGATGGTGTGCTATCCCAATGATAGTATTATTTTGCAAACCTTCCCCTGCTCGTCCTTCATTCCTTCTTCAGACAGGCCATACATCTGATTTGGTTGCTGTGGTGCCATCGGGTAGCTCTTTCCACTCTAAAGTTACCTGTGACTGCGGGTGGATTAGGTCTTCTGGACTTAGAATGCTATTATTCAGCTGCACAGGTCCAATGGGTGGCTCGCTGGCTTTCTGCCCACCTCCCTGCATTAGATGGGGTTTACCAATAAATACTTTTAAGGAAGGCTTAATACACTGCTCATTGTTTCCTACTGACCATTCCATGGATCACCATCTGGGGTTATCATGCACAGCTTTCTCTTGCCTTGCCAGAACCTGTAAACTCACTGACCTGAAGAAACCCCATGCTCCTACACTACCTTTGCTAAGCCTTCCCTCCTGCACACTGCACTGGTCGCCACTGTACTCTACACCACTCTGCTCTGTACTAGTGCATTCTGCACCAATACACTCTATTCTACTGCACTCTATGCCACTCTACCCTGCCCAATGCCACTCTATGCAACTGCACTCTACACCAGTGCACTCTAAACAACTGCACTGTGTGCCACTGCCCTTTACTCTGAACCACTGTACTCTATGCCACTGTTCTCTGTACCACTCTACACCACTGCACTGACACTCTACTCTGCAACTCTGCACTCTACACCACTCTACTCTATGCCACTGAACGCTAGGCACTATACTCTACTCGACACCACTCTACAATACTCCTCTCTGCACCACTCTACACCACTGCACTCTATGCCACATGAGTCTACTCTGCACTCTGACACTGCACCACTCTGCATTATTGCAGTCTCTGCTACTCCACTGCACTCTATGTAACTCTACCCCATGCCACTCTATTCCACTTTACTCTGCGCCAATGTACTCTAAACAACTGCACTGTACTCCACTGCCCTCTACTCTGTACCACTGTACTCTACGCCACTCTGTGCCACTCTACATCACTGCACTGACACTCTACTCTACAGCGTTGCACTCTCCACCACTGTACTATACACCAATCTACTATGTACTACTGCATTCTATGCCAATGCACTCTATGCCACTCTACTCTGCATCACTCCACTCTACTGCACTATACTCTACTCTGCACCACTCTACACTACGCCACTGCACTCCCTGCAACACAAGTCTAATCTGTAATCTATGCCACTGTACCACTCTACACTACTGCTCTCTGCCCTCTATTGTATGCCACTCTACTCCACTGCACTCTACTCTGTCCCACGCCACTCCATGCCACTGCACTCTAAACCACTGCACTCTACGCTAACGCACTCTAAACAACTGCACTGTACCCCACTGCACTGTACTTTGCACCACTGGGCTCTACGCCACTGCTCCTATGCTACTCTACTCCACTCCACACAACTATGCCACTAACCTTAAGCCATGCTGAACAGCAGCTACTCTGGTGTATAACATGGCTAAAACACATTAGCAAAGACAATAACTCTTTCGTAGACGAGACCTGCTGGCTTTGCCAATGTTTGTTAGTACTATGAGGTACAGAGGTCGCTGAAAGAACTGTGAAAAATACAATTACATCATAATAAAGGCTGCTACAAAATGCGAAAATACGTTTCAGTTAAATAAAAAAAAACGCTTCTCAAATACAGATTTGAATAATATACAGTTTATACCTAGTACTAAAAAATGTTATAACACTCCATTAAAACCACACACTCCACAGCTCACCTTGGAACACCATTACAATACCTCTCTAAAAGAAATATCTTTGCCACCAGAAAACTTCAAGTGACTTGTTTTAGCAAAGTCAATGCAGGTTTTCAAGCCCCTTTGTATTTGCAGATTTACCAGTTGGGCACATTTACATGTCTTTAGGGAAGGAGACCCCCTGGCAAGAGGGTCTGATTCTTATCGGTCTGCCCCTCCCTCCCTCAGAGCACACAAGACTCCCTGCCTTTGAAACCTGCTGGGGAAACTAATCGGCCCGTAATTTCGCTCTACCTTCCCTTGTCCATTTGGTGAAAGGCTAAAATTACGGACAAATGCCGTCCGTTAAGCCTTTCATCACGGACAACGGACGGCAGGGAGAAATTACGGACAGTCCGTGAAATTTACGGACGGGTGGTCACCCTATAGGCGGGGTTGGTGTTGGCCACAGTGGAGATGAACGGGCACAGCTGTATAGGTGTCAGAACACAGAACAAGCGACAGAGCTGTGGCTGTCAGTTCTAAACTGAGGAAGCAGCAGGTCAGGATTGAGTTGTACTGGTGCAGCAGTGACACCCAGTGGTCAGAGAGAATAAGAGATTAATATTACAATATATTACTCTTCTCTCGATCATCTCCTCATGGGCGTCAATTCACCAAAATGCCAAGGGTAGCGTAGGTTACATCACGGGCCCTTCGCTCCCAATTGCACTCACACACACAGATACTTACATAACCACACAAATTCACACTTACACACACCCTCTCTCACATAAACACTCTCTCTCACCAACAAGCACGCACACAAGAAACATTTACAAATATTTTTAAATACCTCAGCTGCTGGGCGATACAAGGAATTATGTGAAGGACAGAGTGAAAAGAGGATGCTGAAGAGGAAAGATATAAGGTGTGGGATATGCAGATGGAAGGTTTCATAAACCTATCAGGAGAAAAAGGGCATAAGTGTCCAACAGAGACTGCAAAACAGGAGAACTTAAGGGAGTGAGACACTCTAAAGACCACTATCCCTTCCAAAGACCTCAGTAAGGTTAATTCACAGTCTGCACAAATTACTTTGTGTGTGTGTGTGTGTATAAATATATATATGTATTTATTTTCACACAAAAAAACAAAGGCTAAAGTAACATTATTAGTTAGGTGTGATTAAAAGTTCTTTTTTTTTTTAAAACCTTAGAAATTCACTGAAAAACCCAAAGGTTAAAGTAACATTATAGTTAGGTGTGATAAAAAGATCTCTTCTTGTTTAAATAAAAAAATAGAAATTCACTGACAAAATCAAAGGTTAAAGTAACATTATAGTTAGGTGAATTTGTCAGTGACAACCCTGTGACATCCCCTGGGGAAATATTCCAAGGAGAGGGGGATAGGGGAGTGGGGGCTTGGGGATGTGCAGCTACCCTCCCTGAGCCTCACTAGGCTCTGGGTACCCCATTCCCTGAGGCTTCATTTTATTATAAAGGGGAGGCGAGCCTTCTCAGCCCTGGGGACTCCATCCCCAGGACCAAATATAATAGGAAAGGGGAGGGGCTGCAATCACTCTCACCAAACCTATTTTGGCCCCTGGGATACCATCCCTCAGAGCCTGCATTAATTATAGGTGGATGCGCCAGTGCCCACCTGGGGCACCCACCATTCATCACGTTTGGGGTAGCAGGGAGAGCTCCAGGCCTGTGTGGACCCAGCTAGCTTCCCACATGGTGTGGCAGACAGAATTGCACCTGCTCGGAGTGAGCATCTATTTTCTGTTTGCTCCCTCCAGGTAGGAGCAATTTATGTTCTCACACCTGTAAACAGGGAAACAGAACACAATTCTGTTTCCAGCCAGCAGAAGCATGTTTATTTCTCCTGTTAGTGGGGTGCAGACTTCCATGTTTGATGCCATATGGCAGGAGATTTAAAAATGCTCCTGCCAGATGCGAGTAAACATGTTTACCTGCCCACACTGGTGTGGGGTGGGAAACTTCTGTGTTCCAGGAGTGGGGCCCCTGGGACACAGCAAATGAGCCAGCCCAGGTGATGGAATCCTCGGAGTCTATGTAGGCTCAGGGATGGGGAAGGGTATCCCTACCCTTTCTCCTTATCTTGTATTATTGTTCTTTTTAAACCTCAGGACAGGGGTCTATTTCCTCAAGTCCTGTAATGGCTACCAGCAACTTTTTTCTCATGTTGCTGGCAGCCAGTCAGAGCGCTTGTTCCAGTGGCAGTCTGACTCCTGCAAAAGAGAAAAAAAACTCCCTGGGCCTATGAGAATGCTCTATTTTTGGACTGACATTCCCACAAGATTCTAGTGGGAGTCCCTCAAAACCACAGTCCTGATATACAAATATAATTGACCCTTAAGTTCTCAAAAAATACTGAACAGATTTACGCCACATCATAAAAAGCACAATCTGAAGCTCAAGATCTAGCTTCCTTCCAAATTTGGTGTAAATCCATTCAATAGTTATTTTTAGATTTAAGAATAAAAAATTATTTATATATCTGTAAGGTTTTGTCTGTGAGAGGATTGAGAGACTCTCGCAGTAGTATCAATTTGAACATGGAGCATTTTGATTGGTGCAGGGAGGTGTTTTCCCCTTGGGCCAATTTGCTCTCATAGGAGTCGGACTACCGCAGGAGCCAGTGCTCTGATTGGCCTCCAAAACCATCAGAACAATTTTGCTGGCAGCTACTGCAAAACTCGGGGAATTGGTCACCTGTCCTGAAGTAAAAAAAAAAAAAGCAATAAAAGGGGTCAGGGTAGGGATAACCTGCCCCGTAGGCCACGTGAGGGGGATGTAAAGAGACCTCCATGGGGCCAAAATAAAAATAAAATCCAGTTTTTCCATAATCCTGCAATAATTTCGTGGGATCAGAAAAAAGATGATCACTGGGGCTAAATTCTTCAATGATAGGCCTGCGGGAGCCCACTTTCAGAGCTGCAGTACGTATTTAAGAGGAGGGGGCATGGGCCCCTTCCCTGAGCCATCATAGGTCCCACGGAGCCCACCCCTGAGGCCACATTACATAAGGGGAGGCGGGGGTGCACCTCTCCCCCCTCTCCAGCCTGTTTCAGCCCCAGGGACCTCATCCCCACGGGTTCAAAGTACTTTTTTTATGGGAGGGGTGCATGGCCCCCATCCCATTGCTTCCAGCCCTGTGGACCCCATACCCTGGGGCCCAATCTAATGAATTACAGGAGGGGGCGCAAGGCCTCCCTCCCCAAGCACCAGGAAGCCCACCTTTGGGGGCAAAATATGCTAAAAACAGGAGGGGGTCACATAGCCTCTCTCACCAAGCTTTGAAAAGGCCCTGGGAACCTAGCCACCAGGGCCACTAACTTTACCAAAAGGGAGAGGGCTGCACGGCCTCCCTTCCTGAGCCATTAATTGCCCTTTGGGTACCATCCCCCATGTCCTGTTCACTGGCTGTATCCTGGGGAGCCTACCCCCGGGCGCAGCTGTTTCTCTGCCCGCACCTGAGTGGGCAGGGAAACCTGTGTTTGCTCATGCCAGCGGAAGCATTTTCAAAACTCCTGGCAAACTCAAGCAAACACAGAGGGGGTCATATGAGTTTGGTGGACTGAAAACTCTGTACGCCAAACTCCTGACAGGGTGGCCGCTGCCTGCAGGGTGACCTCCCACCCGGAGCTATTCTGGGTTTCCTGCTGGGTCAGTAGTTGAAAAGCACACCTACAGCATTGACTCCAGCTTGTAATCGAACCAATGGAAATGCTGTCGCCTGCAGGGTGCACCAGACCCCTTGCTAAATGTTCACTGTCTGTAGAGCAGACAGTGAACCCTGCAACGGTGCTGGCCAGGGGCCCCCTGTGGCCCCCTGCACCTGTTCTCTACCAGCATTTTCATGGTGGTGTTACTGCCATCAAAAGGCTGGCGGAGAATGAGGTCGTAATTCCTAGGGCAGCGCTGCTTGCAGCGTTGCCCTGGCAGACTAGGATCTCCGCCACCTTCAGAACGCCGGGATCCAAGATCCTGGTGGAGCATGCAGTTACCTGGCGGTCTAACTGCCATGGTTTTTAATGTGGCGGTCTGACAGCCGGATTGGTGGCAGTCCAGACAGCCAATGCAAGTGTGGCAGTCTATAGACCGCCACAGTCGTAATCAGGCCCAAAGCATGCACCCAGGGGGCTGGAGCTTTGAAAATGATCCCACCGACTGGAGCAAACTTTTGAGCTGTTTCCCTGCCCGAACTGATGCAGACAGGGAAACAGTTCAAGAGATTGTCCGCACCTGGAGGGAGCAGCAAACTAGCTGTTCCCTGTGGGCATGAGCAATGCTGGCTCCTGCAGTTAGCAAGGAACCGGCTGGGACAGTGGGGGCCGTGGGGCTCCCCCTGCAACTCCTAATATTGTGGAAATAGGGTGCGCCTTAAATGGTCTCTAGAGCACCCACCTATATTAACACAGGCACTGGGTGATGCAGACCCTAGGGCCAGATTAGGCTCGGGGAGGGTGCTGCGCTGCCTCTCACAACTTAACTTAGTTAGTGGCCCTTGGGGATGGGGCCCCAGGGCTTAATAAGGCTTAGGAAGTGTGGCCACGTGGGCCCCCCTCCCGTATAAAATAAAAAAAAAGCCCTGGGGAAGGGCGTATCCAGGGCCTAAGAAGGCTTTGGATGGGGGCACAAACGGCCCCCTCCCCTTAATGAAAAAGTGGTCCGAGTGAGATGGGTTCCCCAGGGTCTGATGAGGCTCCGGAAATGCCCCCCCTCCCCTATAAAATACTTAAGGCCATGGACGATAGGGACGCCAGGGCCTAATGAGGCTCAGGGAGGAGGGCTACGTGACCTCCTCATTTAAAAAAAAAACATGGCCCTGGGATGTGTTTTGCCCTGGGCCTAATGAGGTTCAGGGCAGGGGGCACACAGCCCCTCTCACCGTTTTCAGTAGTGTGGCCCCAGGGGATGAGATCCTCAGGGCCTAATAAGGTTTGGGAGGGGGCCTTAGATTATGGCCCCAGGGGATGAGTCCCTGGGGGCCCAAGAAGGCTCACGGCCTACTCCCATTTTTCTTGGAAATTGTCCCAGAGATGGGGGTCCCCAGGGCCAATTAAGGGTTCCTCCTTAATATATATTTTTTGCCCCCGGGGATGAGGTCCCCAGGGTCCAAAAGCCAATTCTACGCTGTGCACACCAAAGGTTGTGCGCAGTGTGGGTTTAATAGCCTACTCGGGTTTGGCCACAGGGCCTGACGGCAGTCCAAACCCTGTGGCAAACACTTCACTGAGCAAGGCCAAAGGCTGTGTGCAGCATGGGATTAACAGTCTAATGGGAACTGGAAACTGAGCCAGGCTGCAAGGCATGTCCTGCAGTCTACACCAAAGGTTGTGTGTGGTGTGGGATTAGTAAAGATACAAGGGTGGATGTTTTAGAGGAATTGGCGCCCACAAATACCCAACTCTCGAAGTCTCTCTTGATCCTAATCTCCAAAAGGCGGTGCACTTTAAGGGGGGGAAAACACACCTGCAACACCCAAATTTGAACAATCAAAGACTGTCATGACCTATAAGCAATTCCAAGACATTATTTACTCATATTGTGGATAGTCCATATATAATATAATGTTCATTCATCAGATGGCACTCAAACTTCAAATCCAAACTCCAAGTGGTTCGATTCGATTTGGCCTGTCGCAAATTGAAATTCCAGTCCTGCAGTGCATTTCAGCCATTCTTAATCAGTTTCAAATCAGGGCCTGGACGTGCGTGGCTTGGTTGCCTTCAGGTGGCTGCCTGTGGGGAGCTGGGTGGAGGGGCTGGTTGCAAGCCAGGCCCTCCAGCCAACTCCATGCTGCACACGGCCAACCCCAACCTGAAGGTGATGAAAAGCTGGGTTGGCTCCCTCTGGGCTGTTCGTCCAGAGGCCTGGGTGCAGACCAGGCCCCGTAGCTACCTCCCCTTCTGCCCCTGCCATGTAAGGCTAAAAGCCCTGCGCGGCGGGTGTTGGCTTTACTTATTGTAATTATTACTTTTTTTTTTTTAACTAGAAATTTTATAAAAAAATTAAAGGTTAAAGTAACTTTTTAGTTATGAGCTATTTAGCAGTTGCTTTCACAGTTCTAATGTCATATCTGTTGACAGAGCAATGTGTGCCAAAGAAGTTTGGAAGATGTGATCAGTGACGTCATTAAAGATGTCTTTTGAGATGTTATCAGTGATGTCATAAATGGTGTCATAGAACATGCCATGAGCAATATAACATGTGAGGTCATAAGCGGTGCACTGCGAAGGTGCAAGTTATAGTTAGCTCTGCTAAGTATAACTCGTGAATCTCTGTGTTTTTTTGGTTCAAAACGATGTTTCACTGACATATTCACCTAATTATAATGTTACTTTCACCTTTGTTTTTTTCAGTGGATTTCTAAGGTTTATTTTTGTAACTAAAACAGATCTGTTTATCAGACCTAACTATAATATTACTTTTAACGTTATTTTTTTCCAGTGATAATACATATATATATATATATATATATATATATATATATATATATATATATATATATTTATACACACATGAACACACACACATAATCTTCATGATGTCCCCTTATGGGTAGCCCACAGCCCCGACACTTTTATTTCTTTCCCCTTGTGTGACCCACCCTAACAAAATCACTCCCAGAGACACCACTGTTCCTGCTCTTAGTCTCCACAGCCCTCATCCATGTTGGACATTTTTACCATGCAGTAATTTTGCTCCAGGGAACATTTGTTACCACATTTTGTGCTCCCTCCATGGTAAGATTACGAACAGCTTCCAAATTTACTACCATGTGATAATGCATAACATACAAAATCAGTTACCTCACTCAGACTCCACACATTTTCTATCATTCTAACCATTTATCCTCGTTGGAGTTTCCCCAGGATGTCAAATGTGCACAGGTAAAAATCAAAGATGTGCAAGTATCATGGCAGAATATGCAATACTGGAACCGAACGTAAACACTCTTTGGGTTAGCTCGAGGGTTGATTATACCTGCCTACTTAATTTCTAGGGTTGATGGACAGAAGTACACGAATTTCACCCAGAGAGTTCGGCTGCTGAAAAAACTCCAAGTGAAATACCAGATATGAAATGGGAAATCCCTTGGGGACTTATAATTACCAATACTCCTGATAGTTCTTAATTTATAAAGAGACCCTTGAGATACCACTTGCAAACTGGTTAACTCCAGCCATCCACACAGGGAATTACCAGTTTTCCTGTGTCCTTAACTCCAGTTACCAGGTACTATACAGTGAATGAGGTCTGGAGAATAAGAACCTTAAGCTTGCACCCTGTGAGGATGTGCTGAAAGAGACTCAGGACAAAAGAATGACTAAAGACATCCTTGTGCTTCAAGGTTCACTTACGCCTCCATCTACAAACACGCCACTCACTAAATCCCCCTCTTGAAGGAGGTCTTGTGCCCCACCCATATGCTCGTGTGGTTTGGAAACCTTCCTACCACATGGCCATGGTTGGATCCTGGCTGTTTCTGCGAGCTGCATAGAAGGGAAGAGCGGAGGGTGGCCGGTCCTCACTGTCTCGCAATATTTACTATCATCCCAGTGCTCCAGAGGCTCTTCATCCCCAGGAATGTTCATCCTGGAGCCACTCAATATGTGGTGTGCGTCACAAAGCTGTCTTCTGCGTAAACATTAGGAGCGCACTGAAAATCAGACAAGGTTCTTCAGAAGGTACTATAAAGAGTACAAATGAAAGTGTGCATGAGTGAAAGCTTTGGATTTTTATGAATGTTTTGCAGTTTGCTTTTCAGGTCTCGGCTCTAGACGGCGCACATGCACTGTCTCAAACTGAGACATGCTGCATCTACATCGTGTGGTTCAGCCCGCCCATAATCTTCGCATTTGCTGGCACCGTCGTCGCTGTATTTTGCAGTATCCCCATTCATATGACATGCCTTTTCCGGTAATTAGCCCTCCCTGAGAGCACTGGCCAACTACTGTCAGCGAAAGCAGTGGCCTTTTTTAGCCATTGTTTCGGGGCAACTTTTTTATTTTGTTTTCAATGGGTGACCAGTCCCGCCACACAAAGCAATGGGTGACCAGTCCCGCCACACAAAAGGAGCCCTATTGGGCCTGTCGCTTGGTTTGTTTCACATGGCTGCTTACTTTTCCACATAGGCTTGAATGTTTGACATTGCAGTTTGTGCTTCATGAGCTGCGTTGTTGATTCTGTGAGACTGGAAACATGTTAAAGAGGAAGTATTTGCGAAAGGGAAGTTCTGCGCTATGATTCCTGTTGCTCGGTTTGTTTCATATGGCTGCTTTCTTTTCCGTGTAGGCTTGGATGTTTAACATTTCAGTTTGTGTTTTTTGAGCCATGCCATTCTGCCCATTTCTTGCCCTCTGTTTGTGCCTTTCAGCTTGTTTCTTGCCCTCTGTTTTTACCTCTCTGCTCATTTCTTGCCCTCTGTTTGTGCCGTTCAGCTAATTTCTTGCCCTCTGTTTGTGCCTCTCTGCCCATTTTCTGCTTGTTTATTGCCCTCTGTGTCTCCCTTTCTGCTTGTTTCTTGCTCTCTGTTTGTGGCTTTCTGCCCATTTCTTGCCCTCTGTTTGTGCCTCTCTACTCATTTCTTGCCCTCTGTTTGTGCCTCTCTGCTTGTTTCTTGCCCTCTGTTTCTGCCTTTCTGCTCAATTTCTTGCCCTTTGTTTGTGCCTCTCTGCCCGTTTTCTGCTTATTTCATGCCCTCTGTTTCTTTCTGCTCTTTTCTTGCCCTCTGTTTCTGTCTTTCTGCTCATTTCTTTCCCTCTGTGTGTGCCTCTCTGCCCAATTTCTGCTTGTTTCCTGCCCTCTGTTTATGCCTCTCTGCTTGTTTTCTGCCTCTTTGTTGTCCTCAATTTGTGCCTCTCTACCCACTTCATACCCTCTGTCTGGGCCTCTCTGCAAATTTTCTGCTTGTTTTTTGCCCTTTGTTTGTGCCTCTCTGCCCATTTCTTGTGCTTTGTTTGTGCCTTTCTGCTCGTTTCTTGCCTACTGTTTGTGCCTCTCTGTTCATTTCGTGCCCTCTGTTTGCGCCTCTCAGTCGATTTTCTGCATGGCTAAGGCATGGATTTTTTCTTTGATACATGACTGGCACTGTCCTATTGTTAGGAACCTGTTAGGGGTACTGGTCTGAAATGTAGCTGTTTCTACTGCAGGTCAATGGGCCTATCAGACGCACTGTACCAGTATGTGACTGGCTTTAACAGAGCATTACAGGCCTATCTGAGTATCAACATGCTGTGTTACTGCCAAATTACTGAGAACCCACCAGGTAGATTCACAAAGCCCCAAAATGAAGCTGTAACTTTTTTCTAGAAAAGGTAAACTGGTAGGTGTCTCTCACCCTCCCCCATTGAGTTCTGCTAGTGTGGAGTTTTAAGTGTCAAACAAACCCTGTCCGAGAATGGCGCTTCTCCAATTAACATGCAGAGAGAATCTTGATTTCATTAAAAACACCAGAGGCTATCATTATGCATAAAACTTTCATTGCTGCCCCAGCATGCAGCCCTTTACAGAACATAAACACATCACAGAGTAAATCATTCAAATCCAGAACCATAGTATTGTGTATATGTCCATGGCAATGGCTCTCTTCCTTTTTTAGGCTACAAAATGATTTGAACTCAAAAGAAGACAAGACATCTTCATTGAAGAGACAAGTATACTATTGATCTCTTCTATATATTATTGTTTTTTTGCTGATATTCGCTCTAGAATATTTCATTGTTTTGAGTTGTTCCAATTTGTGGAATAAAGTCTCTCATTCCATGTGTTTATTTTCTTTAGTTTTTTTTGGCTAATGATATTGTTTTTATATTGTTGTTCATTTTCTGTTTAAAAATAGTGTGGTGGGTACATACAACTTTTACTTGAAGGTGTAGCGTGTTTACCTCTTTGCAATAGTTTTTCTTCTTTTCATTTTAATGCGCACCCAGCCGACCGCTCATGAGCATCAGAGGTACTGGGAGAATTGGCCGAGATAACAAAAACAGTGCAGCAGCTCTCTTGGTTCCACGGGTACACCAGGAGAATCAGCCCAATGTAGTCAAGCAGTTCTGTTTTAATAAGAAGTGTCTTTCTCTTGTGCAGCTTGATGCGCCTTTGTTCTGCTGAGCTCCCAAACACCCCGACTCGGATGGGGCTCCCACACGGAGACGTAGCGTTTCCTGACAGTGGCACGAGCCTTTTGTTTTCCTGCTGAGTGGGCGTATTGAACTTTCAGCTCTCTCCTGTGCTGATCCTTATTTTCAGCGACCCCGATTGTGGTGGTGAGTTAGTTAGTAAAGATTGAAAGTGGACTGAGTTTCAGCCGCCACCACAGTATGGGCTGCATTGATTGAGCGTTTCCATGAAAACACAGTCTACAAATCAAACGCTGGCTACTCTTAACTGACTTACATTTCTCGACGATAAGCTGCCCATATATTTAACTATTTCTACCTTTACAGAGGGCATAAAAAAAGGAGGAAGAGCCTATTTATAGTGCCAATTTTAGTTTGACTAACAAAATTAAGTAAGAGTTTAGATTTTAAAGTTAATGTTAGAAATGGGGTCTTTGTTTGCCTGTCAAAGCAAGGACCCTCACTCTAGTCAGGGTAAAAGAGAATCACCCTCAGCTAACACCCGCTCACCCCATTGGTAGCTTGGCACGAGCAGTAGTGCTAAGTGTAAAGTATTTGTACCAACAAACACAGTAACTTAATGAAAACACTACAAAATGACACAACACAGGTTTAGAAAAATAGTAAATATCTAAACAAAACAAGACCACAATGACAAAAATCCACAGTACACATGTCAAGTTATCAATCACAAACCAAAAAGAGTCTTCAAGTCATTTTAAACACAACGCTAATGCTGTTAGCGTGAAAATGTACATTGGGTGCGTCAAAATTAACCCTGCATGGGTGAGTGTGCGTCAAAAAGGGCTTACGATGCGTTGATTTCACTCACTCACGAGACCTTGCGCCCTTTCTCCTTTAGTTGGGTCGGCATACGCCAGTTCTTCCCTCTGCAGGAGAGCGAAGCGTCGTTCCGGTCAGCACTCTTGGATCCGGGCAGACTTTGCGTCACTTTTACATGCCCAGCGGTGTTTGCGTCAGAAATTCAGCTGCACGATGATCCGAAAACTACTCAGCGCGGGTTGCGTAGATTTTCAGCCCCGAAGCCGGCGGTGCATCAATTTTTCAACCGCAGATCGGAGTCACGGCAATCTTTTCCCGCACGGCAGTCAATGCATGGAATTCTCACTCTTGGGCTGCCAGCTTCTTCTTTCAGAGTCCCAGGAACTGGATGGGCACCACTTGGCAGAGTAGGAGTCTCACTCAGAGGCTCTATGTGCTGGCAGAGAGAAGTCTTTGCTGTCCCTGAGACTTCAAACAACAGGAGGCAAGCTCTAAATCAAGCCCTTGGAGATCTTCACAAAAAGGAAGGCAACACAACATCCAGTCTTTGTCCTCTTGCACAGGCAGAAGTAGCAACTGCAGGAGGGCTCCACAAAGCACAGTCACAGGCTCTTCTTCCTCAACTCTTCAGCTCTTCTCCAGGCAAAGATTCCACTTGGTTTCCAGAAGTGTTCTAGAGTCTGTGGTTTTGGGTGCCCTTCTTATACCCATTTTGCCCTTTGAAGTAGGCTTACTTCAAAGAAAAGTCCCTCTTGTTTGTGAAATCCTGCCATGCCCAGGCCAGGCCCCAGACATACACCAGGGAGTAGGGGACTGCATTGTGTGAGGGAGTGGCCACTCTTCCCCTCCCTCCCAGCACAGATGACTCATCGGGATATGCAGGTTACACCCCAGCTCCCTTTGTGTCACTGTCTAGTGAGAGGTGCAACCAGCCCAACTGTCAAACTGAGCCAGACAGGGAATCCACAACCAGGCAGAGTCACAGAAATGGTTTAAGCAAGAAAATACCCACTTTCTAAAAGTGCCATTTTCTAACACACAATCTTAAAATCAACTTTACTAAAATATGTATTTTTAAATTGTGAGCTTAGAGACCCCAAACTCCACATGTCTATCCGCTCCCAAAGGGAATCTACATTTTATTCATATTTAAAGGTAGCCCCCCTGTTAACCTGTGAGAGGGACAGGCCTTGCAACAGTGAAAAACAAATTTAGCAATATTTCACTGTCAGGGCATATAAAACACATTACTATATGTCCTACCTTAACCATACATTGCACCCTGCCCTTGGGGCTACCTAGGGCCTACCTTAGGGGTGCCTTACATGTAAGGAAAGGGAAGGATTAGGCCTGGCAAGTGGGTACACTTGCCAAGTCGAATTTACAGTTAAAAACTGCACACACAGACACTGCAGTAGCAGGTCTGAGACATGATTACAGAGCTACTTATGTGGGTGGCACAACCCGTGCTGCAGGCCCGCTAGTAGCATTTGATTTACAGGCCCTGGCTACCTCTAGTGCAGTGCACTAGGGACTTACGTAGTAAATCAAATATACCAATCATGGATAAACCAATCAACCATACAATTTACACAGAGAGCATATGCACTTTAGCACTGGTTAGCAGTGGTAAAGTGCTCAGAGTTCAAAAGCCAACAGCAACAGGTTAGAAAAAGTAGGAGGCAGGAGGCAAAAAGTGTGGGGATGGCCCTGCATAACCAAAAAAGTCCAACAGTTAAGAATTTATAATCTATTAATATTAATTACTTTCATTTTGAATTTTTAGTATAATAATAAGTGTTTTGTAGGTAGCATGGCTGAGATTGAGGTAAGTGAGAAGATGTTTAAAAATGTTTTTGAGGAAAGGTTAAAATACTCTATAAAAGAAGCAATAGAGACTGCTATGTCCAAAAGGAAGAGAAGTAGCCCTTCTAAGGAAGAGTACTTCTCTGTCTCTGATGAGGAAAGACCACCAATACTTAAAAAAGGTAGCAACGTTTTAAAGAAATCAAAACATTTAAACAAAACTGTTCTCATTGGGTTGAGATCAGAAAGGGATGATCACTCTTCTTCTATGAGTAGTAACCTTAGAGCTACAAAAAATTGAGGTAGCCTTAGCACTACAAAAGGTGATTGTGTCCATTACGGCACAAGAGACAGTGGTGTCCTTAGGGGCACAATAGACAACCAGGGTTCAATTAGCCTGGATGACATAATTAATGTCGCTAGTAAAGATTTGGAGGAGTTTGTTTTTGACCCAGATGAAGGTTTAGACACCTTTGGGAGTTTAGATGAGGACCTTCAGGGTGCCTTGACTTCATCCTTTAAGCCCTCAAAGATCCTTTGGGGAAAGAAATGTTTAACCCAGATACAATAACATAGCCACGTAGTTCAGAGTGGTGGCCTCTTTCATATATAAATCTAAATGTATTAAACAATGGGTGAGAAGGCCCCTTGAGAAGCAACACCATAATCTAATGTGTTTGAATGCCCTAGATCAGTAATAGAGGACAACGCATGTCTTACGCCAATTCTAGAGCCTGAATTAATAATGTTTTTATTTAAATCTGGTAAAGACCGGTGCCTTAAACAATGTCAGGATCATTTACTGGACATCTTAGGTCCATTGGCATGTATCTTGGATATTGCAGAAGATGCTTATCTTAAGTTCACTGAAGTGACATAGGCTTATTAGGAGCCTGTAGTCAAAGGGCAATCTGTATGTTAGGCAATGCCAATGCAGGTTTAATATCAGAGAGAAAAAGGCCATACTTATTAAAATAAGCCCTAAATTGACTGAACTGGCCACTAAAGATTCTAACAATGATTTTGAGAACCTACTCTTTGGACATGATTTCATTAAAATATTGGGCAAATATGTCTCCACATTCATGTCTTTAAGCAAAGCACAGAACAATATGAGGCATGTTTTCGGGACACATGTTTTTGCAAGTGCTGGCAGAAGGGGACTAACTGTAGGCCGAGAAGGTTATGGCAGAGGTTTTTAAACCTCATCAGGCTTCTTCTCGCAAATAGAAAGATCTAGAAGCAGAGGCAGAAGAACCAAATCTCAAGGCACAGGATTCAAAGGTAAGTGGAACAATGTGTTCTGGTTCTTTCCAGACAAATGTTGGCAGAAGACTAAAACTTTCTATTCAGAAAAGGGTAAAAGTGACAAACGATCTCTGGATTCTGCAAACTGTACCAAGTGTCAGGATAGACTTCTGGGAAACCCCTATTCAGATCTCTCACCCACAGAAGATTGTTTTTAACAAAGAAAAAAAATAACTGGTGGATGTAGAGGTTTCTCAAATGTTGCAATAATACAGGTTGTAGATTTAAACAATGGTTTTGTGAGCAGAATTTTCTAGGTAAAAAAGAAAGTCAAAGGATGGCGCCCAGTGATAAATTTAAGAGAACTAAATAAATATTTGGTTTACAGGCAATTCAAGATGGCAGGTATCCATCTTTAACAGGACATACTCACAGGAAAAAGACTGGTTAGTAAAACTAGGTCTAAAGAATGTGTATTTCATGATTACTATGGAGAAGGATTTGAAGAAATACCTCAGATTCAAATGGAGAGGTGTTGTTTATCAATTTGTCTTTGAAGTCAATTAATAATATAGGTGGACGATAAACTCTTGATGAGCCAAGTAAAATCAGAACTTCTAGACTATTTACCTATGATGAGGAAACTTCTAGAAAACATTAGGAATAATTGTAAACATGGGCAAGTCAGTCTTGATGCGAGTCAATCTTTGGAATTCCTAGGTTTTCAGGTGAACACCCTTCGAGCACTGTTACGTTTGCCTCAGAAAAAGATAAAGAAAATATGAAAAGAAGTAAAATACATTTTGGGAAAAATAGAAGTGGCACTGAGGGAGTTAGCAAGGACTACTGATCTCCTGTCCTCATGAGTGCAGGCAATTTCTCCAGCCTCCTTGCACTTCATAGCTCTCCAGATGTTAAAGGGAATTGGCCTAAAAAAAGGTCTATGGTATGCTGATTCAGCAAGTTCATCTCTGGAAGCTCGAAAAGATCTGGAGTGGTGGCTTTACAGGCCAGAGAGTTGAAATGGCAAGGCAATTTTGGGGAATGTGGCAGAATATATTTTAGAAACAGATGCAAGTTCTTTTGGTTTGGGGGGCCCACCTGAACAATTTGGAGACAAGAGAAAGATGGTCAAGACAGGAGAGTTGACTCCACAAATTTCCTAGAATTGATGGTATGGCTGAATGGTTTGAAGAGCTTCATAAATGTTTTAATGAACAGTGCAATGCTGATTCGCATGGACAATGTTTCCGAGGGCAGACTGGAATTCATGTCATCTGAGATTTCAGCGATTGGCAATTGAATCCAATGATTTTCAGGAAGGCTCAAGAACTTTGTGGCTCAATAGAATTAGATTCATTCACCAGCAGGTTGACCTGTCAAGTCCCAGGAAATTTCAGTTGGAGACCGGACCCAGAAGCATTGGCAGTGGATGCCTTTGGTGGAGATAGCTTATGCATTACCGCCATTTGCAATGATTCAGAGAGTATTATGGAATTTACTGAAAGAAGGTTGCAGGTCAATTCTGGTGACCCAATTTTGGACTTCACAAGTATGGTTCCCAGGGCCCATCCTTTGGTCTTAGAAGGACACCTGAACCTTCTTGTTTGGAACATATCAGGGGTCCAGAAGAAGCTCTGTCCTTTCAGTAAAAGGATAAAGGTTTATTAGATCAATCATGGGCACAAGGTACTCTGAAGAAATATAAAGGGGTCTGGGGTAGATAGTGTAGTTGGTACTTGGAACATGGTCTGGATCCGATGGAGGCTTCTGTGACAGAATTGGCAAATTATTTGACAGAACTTCTCCAGTCAGGCTTATTTTAGAACTATTAATTGCCATAGGTCGGGTGTTTCAGATGGCCATGCCGTTGTAGGTGTTACTGCAATTCTTATATGTAGAATGAGAAAGGGAATAAGTCTTAAGAGACCACCTAAGGCTTGTTATAGCTTCTTATGGGATGCAAACCTGGTCAGTTAATTTATTTAGCTGCTCTTTCTCTGGCTGTGAAGTTAAGTGCCATGCAGCCATTTGCCATTCTCCTGATCATCTATGTCTTTATTTTAACTTCCAGGGGAGAATGATCCGAAATACCACATGCTCTGAGTTGTGATTCTGTGGAGTGTAAGCTTAGGCCTAAATATATACTCTATGTGGGAATGCACATTGAGGGTCATTCCTACCCTGGCGGTCATGGACTGCCAGGGCAGGGGACGGAGGAAGCACCGCCAACAGGCTGGCGGTGCTTCAGGGGCCATTCTGACCGCGGCGGTAAAGCCGCGGTCAGAAAAGGGAAACCGGCGGTTTCCCGCCGGTTTTCCCCTGCCCCAGGGAATCCTCCACGGCGGCGCTGCAAGCAGCGCCACCATGGGGATTCCGACCCCCTTCCCGCCATCCCGGTTTTCACCGCCAGAAACAGGATGGCGGGAACGGGTGTTGTGGGGCCCCTGGGGGCCACTGCAGTGCCCATGCCACTGGCATGGGCACTGCAGAGGCCCCCTAACAGGGCCCCATTCAGATTTTCAGTGTCTGCAAAGCAGACACTGAAAATCGCGACGGGTGCAACTGCACACCATTCGGAGCCGGCTTCATCGTTGCTGGGGCTTTCCCGCTGGGCGGGCGGGCGGCCTTTTGGCGGTCGCCCGCCAGCCCAGCGGGAAAGTCAAATTGACCGCCGCGGTCTTTTGACCGTGGTACGGTCTTTTGGCGATCACCGCCTGGCAGGCGGCGCCCGCCGCTCGCCGGGGTAGGAATGACCCCCATTGTGAGCTCCAGAGTAATAAGAATAAGCTTGATCTTGAGGATGCACGGAACACCACATGTCTACCATTCTTATTGCCCATATAAGTCCACTGAGTCTCCCTTCATGGGCACTGCAACTTGTTTTGTATATGTCCTATCCACAATGGGATCCCTAAGCATATTAAAGTTGCCTTCTAATATCGTAGGGCCTGTGGGATTTCCATTATCATCTGACTTAGGACCTGCAGCGTCTCAGCTTGCAGGCTCGGGGGCACATATACATTAATCAGTGCCACTTGTTCTTCCTCCCAGCACCTCACAGTCTTAATATAGAGCCCTTGTGTGTACCTCCATATCTTAGTAACTTCAAAAGGAAATATTTCCATATTTGGATCGCCACCCCCCTGGAGCCTCTAGTGTAGCCAGCATGTCCCGCTAGTTTATATTTCCCCCAATTCAGTGGCAGAGCGAGTGTACCATTCATATGAGTTTCCCCTAAGAAAACTATATCTGCAGCATAATGTGCAAGAGCTTTAGTAACCAGACCTTGCGTAATTTTATGACCTAATTCATTGCCATTCCATGTTAACACTGGTATTTGGTGAGGTTATAGAAGGACAACTCAACTACTTCACCTTTGCAAATTTGTATTTGCGACCAGTATAAACACGTTAGTAGGATTGTTTTAGGTAGCTTTAAACATGTATAACAATAGCCTTCAGTCTTGTAATGAAATGACGATTCTCCAATTAACATGCAGAGAGAATCTTGATTTCATTAAAGGCAACGGAGGCTATCATTATCCCATCCACATCACTCTGTATTTAACTGCTCTGGAATACATATAAAAATGTATATTAATATGAAATATTATTACTTTTAGAGTGAAGAATGATATGTTTAACATGCTTTTTTTTCATAGAGGAAAAAAACTATACAGATGAATATCATTAATTTTTGTCTTTTCCATAGGAAACAGTTTGTGACTGGATCAGATCATGTTGGATTGATGGAGTTCTTGTGTTGCTTCAGATGGTTCTTTTTCTTTCAATTTCAAGTCATTTCACAGCCTAAAAGAGGAAGAGAGCCCTTACCATAAGACAAATATACTTTACTATGATCATGGATTACAATGATTTACTTTGTAATGTGTTTATGTTCTTTAACTCCTCACGTGCCAGGGACG
The DNA here is from genome assembly GCF_031143425.1 of Pleurodeles waltl. NCBI lineage: Eukaryota > Metazoa > Chordata > Amphibia > Caudata > Salamandridae > Pleurodeles > Pleurodeles waltl. Next base: position 709,888,522 of record NC_090450.1, on the reverse strand, counting down.
TAACCACCTCATCCACGTATAGGCCCTCGGGGCGTCTGATGATGTCAGCGTGAAATCGCGTGCTGACCTCATCAGAGGCCGCCCCCACCAAGAAATGCTTTGCGTTTCTCTTCCGATCACAGGCTGGGGGAGGAAGAGGCATCAAAGGAAAGGAAAGGCCTTTCCTTTCCTTTGATGCCTCTCTGAGCATTTCTGCAGCACGATTGTGAAGTGATCGGGCTGCAGAAATGGCCACTAGACACCAGGGAGTTGTTTTTTAATTATAAACAATGAAGGGGAGCGACTCCTTTGGCAAGGGTCTCTCCCCTAGGGGCATTTTTTTAAGGCCTTTTCTGACCTGCTGGGGGCAGATCAGCATATTGAAACGTCTGGACATGAGGCATCATTTTTCTAAAAATGTTCCTATTGTTTATCCTTGGGGAGCACTGTCTTTAGACCATTTCTGTCGGCCTTGGGGGCAGATCAGTCTATTTTTCTTAGGCCAATCCGCACCCAAGGGGGGCAGAAACCAATAGACACCAGGGTTTTTTTAGGTCAATTTCACTCTAGGGGAGCGACCCTTTAGGCAAGGGTCGCTCCCCTGGGGGGGGGCAGTTATTTTAAGCCATTTCTGCCCCCTCTTGGGGCCAGATCGGCCTATTTTAATTAGGTCGATCTGCCCCCAACGGGGGCATAAACCACTAGCCACCAGGGCTTTTTCTTTTTCAACAGATGGGGTGCAATCCCTTAGGCAAGGGTCAGTCCCCTGGGGGGCAAATTTATTTTAGACCATTTCTGCCCCTCTTGGGGGCAGATCGGCCTATTTCTATTAGGCCGATCTTCCCCCGGGGGGGCAGAAACCACTTAGGCACCAGGGATTGGTGTGTGTCTTGTTTGGGGGGCAGTCCCTTGGGCAAGGATTGCTCCCCATGGGGCACATTACTGTTGGCCATTTCTGCCCGCCTTGGGGGCAGATCGGACAATTTTTGTAAGGCCAATCTGTCCCCAAAGGGGGCAGAAAGCCCACTAGAGACCAGGGAAGATATTTTTCAAAAAAAGATGGTGGGGGGTATGGCCATACCCCCACCCCAAATAAATGGGGACTAAGTTGTTCTGTCCACCGATGGGCAGGTGGAGCAATTACCCTCGATCCACTCCCCGGAGGGAGGGGGCAGAAGGCCTACTAGATGCCAGGGAATAAAAAAAAACTAATAATAATGGGGTGGTGGCTACCAACCAGTGTGGGCATGATTATGCCCCCACCCCAACTGAAGGGGGTAACAGTCTTTTAGCTCTCCCTCCACACACTAAAACATCTTATCAAACGGCAAGCAAGAGGACATTTGATTATTTGGGGTTTTGGTTTTATATTTGGGCCATGAGAGCTTGTCTGACTCTCATAATCGTCCCACTGGTAATGGTGAGAGCTGCACTTTTTGGACTTTGGGACGCTAACACGTAGAAAAATCTACGAGACCTAGAGACATCTGAAAACTAAACATCTGGGTGAGTCCAGGGTGGTGTGCTTCACCTGCAGCTCGCACCATTTTCTTACCCTCAATGCCCTGCAAACCTCCTACTTGGCATGAAATCACACATTTTTACCACATTTTTGTGATGGAACCTTCCGGAATCTGCAGGAATCCACAAAATTGCTACCGCCCAGCATTCTCACATATATCCTGATTAAAATTCTGCCCCACTTGTCAGCCTACAACTGTTTTTTTTCCAAACTGCCCTTTTGGACCAGCTTTGGTTCCTCCTCATTTTCAACATGTTTTTGGCTCGTCCCTGTCACAGGCTCTTGGCCCACCTACACAAGTGAGGTATCATTTTTACCGGGAGACTGAGAGGAACGTTGGGTGGTAGGATAATTGTGCTGGTGCGGTGATCCCACACAGAAATGTGGGAAAAATGAGATTTTTTTAGCTAAATTTGAGGTTTGCTGAGGATTCTGGGAAATAAAACACTGGGGGATCCACTCAAATCACACATCCCAGGACTCTCTCGGGTGTCTAGTTTTCAGAAATGGTTGGGTTTGGTAGGTTTCCCTAGATGGCTGCTGAGCCCAGGACCGAAAACGCAGGTGCCCCTCGCAAAAACTGGCAGTTTTGTATTTGATCATTTTGATGTGTCCACATGGTGTTTTAGGGCATTTCCCATCCCGGGCACTAGGCCTACCCTCACAAGTGAGGTACCATTTTTATTGGGATACCTGGGGTAATGCTGGGTAGAAGGAAGTTTGTGGCTCCCTTTAGATTCCAGAACTTTGCAGCACCAAAATGTGAGAAAAAAGTGTTTTTTTTTGCCACATTTTGAGGTTTGCAAAGGATTCTGGGTAACAGAACATGGTGGGAGCGCCACAAGTTACCACATCCTTGGTTCCCCTAGGTGTCTAGTTTTAAAAAATGCACAGGTTTATTAGGTTTCCCTAGGTGCCGGCTGAGCTAGAGGCCAAAATCCACAGCTAGGCACTTTGCAAAACACAGGTTAGTTTTCTTTGGGAAAATGTGATGCGCCAATGTTGTGTTTTGGGGCATTCCCTGTTGCGAGCACTAGGCCTAGCCACACAAGTGAGGTACCCTTTTTTATGGGAAGACTTGGGGAATGCTGGGTGGAAGGAAATGTGTGGCTCCTCTCAGATTCCAGAACTTTCTATCACCGAAATGTGAGCAAAAAGTGTTTTTTTGTCAATTTTTTTGAGGTTTGCAAAGGATTCACGTCACCCCATTCTGAATTCCCCAATGCGTCTAGTTTTCACAAATGTATACGTTTGCCAGGTTTCACTAGGTGCTGGCTGAGTTACAGGCCAAAATTCACAGCTAGGCACTTTGCAAAAAACATGCCTGTTTACTTTGGGAAAATGTGATGAGCCACGTTGTGTTTTGGGGCATTTCCTGTTGCGGGCACTAGGCCTACCCACTCAAATGAGGTACTATTTTTATCAGGAAACTTGAGGGAAGCTGAGTGGAAGGAAATTGGTGGCTCCTCTCCGATTCCAGAACTTTGTATCACCGAAGTTTCAAGAAAAAGTGTTTTTTTGCAACATTTTGAGGGTTGCAAAGGATTCTGGGTAACAGAACCTGGTGAAAGCCCCACAAGTCACTCCATCCTGGATTCCCCCTATGTGTCTAGTTTAAAAAAATGCACAGGTTTGCTAGGTTTCCCTAGATGCCGGCTGAGCTGGAGGCCAAAATCCACAGCTAGGCACTTTCCAAAAAACATGTCAGATTTCAATGTAAAAATGTGATGTGTCCATGTTGTGTTTCCTGTCACGGGCATTAGGCCTACCTACGCAAGTGAGGTACCATTTTTATCGAGAGACTTGGAGGAACACAGAATAGAAGAACAAGTGTAATTGCCGCTTGTCTTTCTCTACAATTTTTCCTTACAAATGTAAGAGAATGTGTAAAAAAAAGACGTCTCTTTGAGAAATGCCCTGTGATCCTCATGCTAGTATGGGGACCCCAGAATTCAGAGATGTGCAAATAACCACTGCTTCTCAATACCTTATCTTTTTCCCATTTTGGAAATACAAAGGTTTCCTGATACCTATTTTTCACTCTTTAAATTTCAGCAAATGAATTGCTGTATACCCGGTATACAACGAAAACCCATTGCAAAGTGTAGCTAATTTATTGGGTTTTGGTACCTAGGGGTCTTCTTCAACCTACAAGCCCTATATATCCCCAGAACCGGAAGAATCCAGCAGATGTAACAGTATATTGCTTTTTAAAATCTGACATCGCAGGAAAAAGTTACAGAGTAAAACATGGCGAGAAATGGCTGTTTTTTCACCTCAATTTAAATATTTTTTTATATTGCTGTTATTTTCTGTAGGAAAGCCTTGTAGGATCTACACAAATGCTCCATGCTGAATTCAGAATTTAGTCTACTTTTGAGGAATGTTTAGCTGTCCGGGATCCAGCATTTCCTTCATACCCATTATTGTCACTAACTGGAAGGAGGCTAAAGCATAAAAAATAGTAAAAATGGGTTATGTCCCAGTAAAATGCCAAAATTGTGTTGAAAATTGTGGTTTTCTGATTCAAGTCTGCCTGTTCCTGAAACCTGGGAAGATGGTGATTTTAGCACTGCAAACCCTTTGTTGACGCCATTTTCAGGGAAAAAAACACACGCCTTCTTCTGCAGCCCTTTTTCCATTTTTTTTAACAGAATGTTTGCTATATTTTGGCTAATTTCTTGGTCTCCTCTAGGGGAACCCACAAACTCTGGATACCTCTAGAATCCCTAGGATGTTGGAAAAAAAGAATTCAAATTTGGTGTGGGTAGCTTATATGGACAAAACGTTATGAGGGCCTAAGCGCAAACTGCCTCAAATAGCCAAAAAAAAGGCCTGGCACCTGAGGGGGAAAAGGCCTGGCAGAGAAGGGGTTAAAGGACTACATGTTGGGGCAGAAATAAAGGTTTTATGCATAATGATAGCCTCCGGTCTTGTAATGAAATCCTTTATCTGCAGGTGCTATAATAAAGTGCCACCCTGATCCCAAATTTGGTACAAACACATGTATTTCTATTTTATAGCTTATCATTATTTATTATTAGCTATTTGTCTACTTATAATATGAATAAGAATTATGGCCCTCAGGCCGAAAGCAGAAACTTTGTATTTCATAATTCCTCCAGCAACCAGTCCCTAGATCCATCCATACCCCACACACTGGATATTATTTAAAATTATCGTTTTTTAGTGTTTTCATATGTTACATACAATATGAAACAGCATGCAGTTATACAATAGCACAGCCCCTCACACTGGAGGGGGCAGAGGACCAATGAAGAATGCAAATGACAGCACAATTCCAAGAAGTGAACCAACAAGGTAGGAGAAGCTGCACTAATGAGGTGAGTGTGCTGTGGTATGTAAAGAGGGTTCTACTTTGTGAGTTTTATGTAAGCCCACGGAGTTCGTGGTGGTGGGTGCATATAAGACAATATCCATGTGTGCGCAGATTGGGAAGGATGCATTGGCTAGCCACCATGATGCCCTGACGTCCAAGGTGGAGCGAGGTGTGCAAAAACAGTGGTGACCTTGTGACAGTGACCTACGGTGTTACTAAGTCTGACCCCTATCTAGGGCCAACTGAATAGTGTCCCAGCTAGTTATGGATGCAGGTTTCCCAGCCCTATGTCCTATCATATCATCCTCCACTGAGGCCCTTTTCTGAAGCTCCAATTTCAAACTATTCAAGACTGGAGAGGGGCAGGACTTACGGTTCAGTGCTATCATACCTTTTGCAAGCACAAGAGCTAGGTCAGTAAATGTAATGTCTGTTTTTGCGGCCTTTGGGCGAGGCATCAACTCCAGGAGACATGGTTTCAGCGTTTGGACGTAAAGTCTGCCTGTAACTTAGGTGACCAACTTGCACACACCTCTCTGGAAGGGATGGAGTCCAGCACACTGCCACGTCATGTGGAAGAAGTCTACTAGGACTTCATCACATCAGGGACATTCATGAGATGCAGTGACAAATACTCAATGCAGCATTGTCGGTGTGAAGTATGTGTAATGGACATAATAAAATGCTGCAATTTAGGTTGCACATTTCTTGAGATCTTAGGTATATAGCTGAGGGTTGCAAAGCAATCCTTGTCAGAAAGTCTGATATGGATGGAGGTCATGACTCCTTCAAAGTTTAGGAGTCGTCAAAGGCAATGAATGACCTTGCCCGAGTGTGCAATATATGTTTGTGGTTCTATGGTGCTTAGAGTCCGTCTTAGGCTCCATGTCAGGTGCTGCCAACTGTCCTGCAGAGTTCCTCGTACGTTACAACTTGCCCCTGAAGGACAGCTGAGGACTCGAGTAAGTCCATGAATGACAGGATGGACTCCGAATCAAATGACTGCTCTGTAGTCACCATGGCAGCATTCATCCAGTGTGATTTTTTGGCTATCATCCCCATCTTCGCAGGACCGGGCATGCGCCAAAGCAGGAAGATCTGGTGAGGAGTTGGTGCGACCCTGGTCATAAACCACTGGAACTGTGCTGCCAAGAAGCACAATCCATACATAATTCTGTGCACCCAGGCTGTCAGCATCCAGAGGAATAAACAGATTATGTAGGGCCACCTGGTCCTCAGACGAGCTTGGAGAACTAACTATTCAGCTCCCGGTATAGTATCAAAGGTAGACTGGCATATTAATAGAAAAGACGCAGCAAGGCCACCATTTTGAAAAACCTATTCATCCTAGAGGAGACAATGGGAGTCTCTTCTAGAATACAGAAAACCATAGATATGCCATAGTTTTGACTAGATTCCCTTCTTTGACATTGTAAAACAACATTTTTAGACAAACAATATTACAGCTTCCACAATCCATGATATCACTTTATTTCTTTTTGTTTTAAATAGAGTTGAAATTGAAAAACACTTTTTAGTATTGTGGAAAATTCATGAAATAACCATGTGATATTAAGGTTTTCATATGGAGTCAATGTGGACATTTCAAATTATTGAATGAGCCCAAATAATAAATTGAGGCCCGTATTTATACTCCGTTTGCGCCGAATTAGCGTCGTTTTTTTCGACGCAAATTCGGCGCAAAACTAACGCCATATTTATACTTTGGCGTTAGACGCGTCTAGCGCCAAAGTATGAAGAAAGAGCGTAATTTTTTTGCGTGAACGCCTTCCTTGCGTTAATGAGATGCAAGGAAGGCGTTCCCGTCTAAAAAAATGACGGCGACGCAAATGCGTCGTATTTATACTCCCGGGCAAAAATCACGCCCGGGAGGTGGCGGGTCAAAAAACCCCGCATTTGCGCCTGAATTTAACGCCTGGGTCAGGGTAGGCGTTAAGGGATCTGTGGGCTCAGAATGAGCCCACAGGTGCCCTCCCCTGCCCCCAGGGACATCCCCTGCCACCCCTGCCCACCCCAGGAGGACACCCAAGGATGGAGGGACCCATCCCAGTGAAGTACAGGTAAGTTCAGGTAAGTATAATTTTTTTTTTTTTTTTTTTTTTTTTTGTGGCATAGGGGGGCCTTATTTGTGCCCCCCTACATGCCACTATGCCCAATGACCATGCCCAGGGGACACAAGTCCCCTGGGCATGGCCATTGGGCAAGGGGGCATGACTCCTGTCTTTACTAAGAAAGGAGTCATGAAATGGCGTCTGGGCGTCGAACAAATGGCGCAAATCGGGTGAAGTCGATTTTTTAGCGTCAACCTGACTTGCGCCATTTTAAGACGCCCTAACGTCATTTTTTCCCAACGCCGGCGCTGCCTGGTCTACGTGGTTTTTTTCCACGCACACCAGGCAGCGCCGGTCTGATTGCGCCGTCTAATGCCATTCCATAAATACGGCGCCCGCATGGCGCTTCAGAATGGCGTTAGACGGCGCAAAAATTTTTTACGCTAAACTGCGTTAGCGCAGTTTAGCGTCAAAAAGTATAAATATGGGCCTGAGTCTTTTATTCAGAATTTTCTGATATGAGTTCATACCATAAGGTTCAATTTATTAAGGATTCGTTAGTAAGGTTCTACATAATATCAGCACCTGTAAAGAAGATTGCAATTTAAATATAGCTTTGTATTATTTCTGCTCATTTTTGTAACTTTCCTGTATCTCTCTTATGATCTCAAAGGCAGATGATGCTGATCTGAAACTGAATATATTCTTTATTTAAGTTTTCTTAAGTCCCCAACTATCATTCTTGTCCTGGACTCCCATATGAAATTTGGCGATCCCGGCAGGCAGAGGGGTATCTCCTGCTATGGAGGGCGGTCCTCCGTCTGTAGAGATGAGGCTGTGGACTCTGCTGACCTAGTGGGCCGGTGGACAACCTGCTATACTCTAGATGACCTCCTCTGCAACCTAAGCAGGAGGCATTCCTACCCAAAAAACGTCTTATGAAGGAAAGCCGCAGTCTAAATGCCTGAAAGGTAAACGGCCATAAGTAATGTTACAACTCGGTCATGATGCATCACAATCAGCAAAGGCTTGACAGAAAAAAATCAGAAAATGAAGGGCACCTTCAGCAATAGACTTCATTAGTTTCCATTAATTTTACAAAAAGCAATAGACAAAGAAAAAAATGGCCGGTTTGTGGATTATAGATATATGAACAGGTACACCATGTTGAGCTCCCAAATGAATGTTAGCTACTTCAGGCTTTGAAAGTTGCTGTATGGAACTCTGTTATGCATTCTGATTGGAAAGTTTTGTGGCATATCAACAATGCCAAATATAATAGAATATTTAGTAACCTCTGCAATAGTAACAAGCATTGGCAAAGCCAATAGATTTCCCCTATGCTAGATCTATTGGCTTTACCAATGCTTTATTAGACATCACAGCTTTAAATCAAGAGGAAAAAAAGCGTTATGACAGTGCTGACAGCCACGTGGTGCTTTTTTCTTGACTTTAAGCCATACTGCAAAGCTGCTCGGGTTGCTGTGCAACATGCCTTAACAACGTCAATAGCTCCTGCATCAGTCAAAGCTCTTGCATCGGTCAAGGCTGTCTTTTCGCTTTCCCAAAATCCGAGCACAGTTCAAACTATGCAAAGAGTATGTTTCTTGCAATGTAAGGTAAGTCTCATTTTCGGACCACCCACCTGGAAAATGAGTGCTATTTCCTGCTGGAGTCCACATGAATCATTCTGTCAAGTGGATGCTAATGTCTGAAGAATTAACCCAGATCTTCACTTTATCATACTGGTAATTTTTCCACCCACCAGCTTCGTTGATCCAAGTCATGCTGAACATATCACACTGGCCACCCTTAAAGTGGACAAAGCATGTCAGAGATAGTTGAACGGCTTTGAGAGATGTCTGTCTTTAGAGGCTTGACTTTGCACTGTCTTGGATTGTGACTGCAACTTTACTGTGGGCTATTGTTTTTAGTCTACCAAACAAAAATGGGTGTGATACTGCTACAAATTAGGGTAAACTTTTCCCAGACAGTGTTAACACGTGTTAAATGACAGAATAGCAAAATGATACTGCCATAGAATGTGCCACATTACGGTGCACCATTTGCCTTTTCTAGCTACATAATTTAGTCAATCCTGCTACATAAACTAGTTCTCAATTGCCACATGATTCCAGTTATTGAAAACATTTGCCTTAAGGTGCATGCTAAATACAGTTAGCTTAGTGCCTTTCCAAATGTGCCAGTCTATGCCCAACACTCTGCTGGCCCCAGGCAGCTCCCAACTTAAAAAATGTAAAATCAGTGCAGCAAAAAACAAAACATCACTACCTGATTCACAAAACTGTTCTAGATTTACACCTCTGTGATTGCTCAAACGTGTGGGCTAGATTTACAGTTTATGTGATTTTGAAGAGAATTCCAGGAGTACGTTTTCTGAGTTCCAGGAGTACTCCAAATTGTAAACACTTACTATACATGTGATTTATTGCAGTGCAAGACAGCGGATTCAATGCTTAGCTTTTGGCTCCCAATTCCTTGGCAGAGAACATGTGGCAATGCACTTATCCAACTCAGGGTCACAAAAGGCATATTTACTGCGTGGTAACACCCGGTCAGCTGCTGTTCTCTCACAAAAACCTGAAACTTTTCTCAGCTACTCTTCGCAAATGAACAGTTCTTACATCATGAGTGTGAGTCAGGGCTGGTAGAAGCAACAACGTGGATGAACGGGCTCTGTTACAGGGGTGAGGGGAGACCGTCGAAAAGCATGTACACCCTTATGAAGTGTGGAAATATAAATAAAAAATAAGTACCTCAAATAGCATGCGGATAGTGGAAGAACACAGACACCAGCCAATGGCGTCAACCGGAAACTGTAGTTTGGCCAGGCTCCAAAGAACAGCCAGAAAAGAGGAAGTGAACCCACATGACGTGACCCGGATGCTACAGTCCAATGAGAAGCCAGAAAATGAGAGTGAGCTGAAAGCCTACAAATGGTAAATAGGGGGGCGGGTTGTAAGTCCGTTTTAAGGTTTATTGTTTTTTAATCAGAAGAGATTTCAGAAGCACAGCACAAGCGCTGTGCAGGTAAAACTTAAAAAGAAACACTATTCCACAGTTCTGAACAGAATAATAAGAATTACACAACATCAATGAAATTGGCCCTATTGAATGCAACACGTCCATTCAATTTGAAACTTTAAAAAAAATAATGGCATAGCAGGTCATGAGTTATGCGTGATGAAAACATAGGGCGATTCCATTCTAAAGCCAATAACTGCAAATCATCCATTTAGAGACATCATTTTTCTTCTTAATCATGCCCATCAAAGCCTTCAATTGATATCATCCAAGGGGCTTCACGCACCTAACACAGCATATCTAACAAACACCAGCAACTCCTGTCAGATAAAATTAAAGAGCAAATATAAAATGAGAGGAACCCCTTGCAGCAAATAGGCATCACCAAGCCTGCTCGGTAGCAGCACTTCACATTTGAGAAGGCAAAACTAGGAATCTAGTACTAGCAGGTCATGGCCAGTACATCCTCTGAAGTCCTAAAATAAATTGCATTAGCCAAGTACAAAGAGCTCAATTTCACAGACATGAAGGGGCATATTTATACTCCGTTTGCGCCGAATTTGCGTCGTTTTTTTCGACGCAAATTCGACGCAAAACTAACTCCATATTTATACTTTGGCGTTAGACGCGTCTAGCGCCAAAGTTCATGGAGTTAGCGTCATTTTTTTGCGTGAACACCTTCCTTGCGTTAATGATATGCAAGGTAGGCGTTCCCGTCTTAAAAAATGACTGCGATGCATATGCGTCGTATTTATACTCCCGGGCAAAAATGACGCCCGGGAGTGGGCGGGACTAAAAAACCCGCATTTGCGCCGGATTTTAGTGCCTGGGTCAGGGCAGGCGTTAAGGGACCTGTGGGCTCAGAATGAGCCCAGAGGTGCCCTCCCAAGCCCCCAGGGACACCCCCTGCCACCCTTGCCCACCCCAGGACGACACCCAAGGATGGAGGGACCCATCCCAGGGAAGACAAGGTAAGTTGTGGTAAGTATTTTTTTTTATTTTTTTTGTGGCATAGGGGGGCCTGATTTGTGCCCCCCTACATGCCACTGTGCCCAATGACCATGCCCAGGGGACGTAAGTCCCCTGGGCATGGCCATTGGGCAAGGGGGCATGACTCCTGTCTTTGCTAAGACAGGAGTCATGTTAATGGCGTCTGGGCGCCAACAAAAAATGGCGCAAATCGGGTTAAGACGATTTTTTTGCCTCAGCCTGACTTGCCCCATTTTTGGACGCCCAAACGCCATTTTTCCCTATGCCGGCGCTGCCTGGTGTACGTGGTTTTTTTTCACGCACACCAGGCAGCGCCGGTCGGCTAACGCCGGCTAACGCCATTCAATAAATACGGCACCCACATGGTGCTTCAGAATGGCGTTAGCCGGCGCTAATTTTTTTGGCGCAAAACTGCGTTAGCGCAGTTTTGCGTCAAAAAGTATAAATATGGCCCGAAATAGCTTCAAGGAATTAATTCATCCAAAGATAAGAGGCATACCAACAGTTAAGTCAGTTTTTATCTCTTCTTATATTGATACACCTCAGACAGCTTACCCATTCTAGAAAAAGGTGTACAATTCCTCTAAACGTTTTAAAGGAATTACAAGAAATAAATCACAGCTAACGACAACCATCATTAGAAAACAACAACAAAGATAATGGAGTAAGAACAAGAATATACATTACTTAATATAGTAGTATTGTAAAGAGCTTACAGTTAGCATCTTGCAGCCTGTAAACTTTGTAAATAGCATTTCTATTACGCCCAAGCCCAAATTGTCAGCACTTATAATATTATCTTTATGAGCAAGAAGACATCCTATAACAAAGGAACTGATCCAGACTTAGCACAATAGCACCAGGGGACAAGAAGAAACCATGCCAATGCCTGTGATGCTGCAGAATCTACCATCTAAGGGAGATTTCTTTACAAACTGGCTAGCAGGCAGTCACGAAGGGCCTGGACTGAGATACACCCATTCCACTTTAGCTCTCATAACCACTATTGACTTCACCACCAATTACCTGAAGAGGTATTCCACATACGTATACCGCTCTGGGCAACTGCGACTTTCTTGGTGTCTCTAGGCCTGGATTTAGAGAGTCTGCAAACTTCAGACCCCATCATTCCGGGCTAACTCCTTAGGGAAGCTGTGGGGGCCTGGAGACTTTGGACAGCTGGTGCATTCATCCTCCCCCATCTTCCTGCAGACTGAGCAATGTGGGGGCAGAAAAAAGCTCTCCTCAGATGGAGCTAAACCTGTCCTACCCTCCTGCATTCTCTTCCACCCCAAACTGCACAGCCGAGAACAAAGGTCCCTCATTGATTTACCACATTTTCAAGCAGGTAGTAAATGTGCATGGGTTAGCACATTATTTGTGGACCATATGGACTACCTGTTAGTCTCCCTTCCATGGGAAATGACTTGTAATCCAGATGCAGGGCTATGGGCTGGAATCTGAGACTTTGGGCTTTTGGTATGCCAGAACCTATATTAGCGGATTTCCTAATGCAGGCCTATGCAGCAAAGTCCTGTTTCTTTTCATAGGTGTTACAGAACACATGAAGAGTCAAACTATGCAAAGCAGAACTATAGCAAATGTTAATGCCGAATGACAAAGCAGATAAAAGGAAAGTAAAAGCAAAATTTCCGAACACTTTGCTTCAAACAACCTATAGATATAGTACCACACGTGTACTGTGTTCAAATAACAAGGACTACTGCTTGGATTTTTCAAGAACAGCCTAGATTGGCAAGGAACTGCTATATCTTGTAAGAATATCAGTTTTCCCATCTTCCATTCTGTCATTTTCATCATCTACTCTTCTATAGTTGGTATTTCCTTACTTTACCACATTTTCACTGTTACAATCTTCAGTGAACATGAATCCTTGAAGGTTTTTGGCTCAGAGCCCTCCAATCCATGTATGATTTGGGGAAATCTGAAATCATTTATTTCAGAACCAAGTTGGTTGCACTCTCCATATTAGAACAGCATTGTACTTTGTGGTGTTAAAGGTAACTACAGGGGTGCTGGTACTCACTATCAAGAGTACCTGCTTGCTCTTGAGAAGTGACAGTGTTCTCCTATTACATGCATTTCAGCAGTGCTGAGAAGTTCAGGTACTCTCCCTTGCAAATGAAAGAAGTGCAGGAACTCAGTACCGGACAGTACCTGCCCATATAAAGCACTGCTTGTAGTCCAAATGTATCACTGTTGGATGCTAGCACAACTGTATCCTCTACATCTTGGGATCACCGAAGACAGTCCGAACTAGCATACATCTAAAAGTGGGCTGTGTCGGTGTCTGAGCAGAGATACAAACACTTTTTGCATGTGTTTTTGTTTCAGGAGTCTTTTGAAAATCAGGATCTGCACATTAAAGAGATTAAACTCAAAGGTTGATGACCTATGCTCTTTTAATGATTTACCATAGTGCAGTCCTCTGTGGAAGATGCTGGGAAACAAAATACTCCGTGTATGAACAGAGGCCAAATTTAGATCAACACATCAATGTAAGATGTAGCTAACATAAGGAGAAAGTGTAATATTAAAGGTGCTGAAGCCAATAATGAGGCAAGCATCAAATACAAATAAGGCCATCAAGAACTTTTCCTCTTGGGGGGGCGTGGCCAACATGGCGACCGGAGAGGCAGCATAAACTGCAGCTCTGATACCTGGCCCTTTCAGATATCCTGTTTGCGGCGCCTGTGCCCCCTTTTAAGGGTGACAGGCGTCGCCTACTCGGCCGCCCGGGACCCACGCTGGGGTCAGTGGCTGCACATTAGACGACGCGGCCGCTCTGGGAGATAGGAGCGGGCCGCCGTGCTGCCGGGCCGTGGCTGAGGTCTGCGTGTTCGCCGCCCAAAGCCGCGGGCCGCCTCCTGGGGTTCGGTCCCAGGTAACGGAGCCGAGCCCGGTCCAGTGGATGCGACGTGGGAGCTCCGGCCCCACGAACAGTGCCGGAGGCGGGCGCTCCGCTCCTTCTTGCCTTCTGGGGCGGCCGCGCCGCTACGAGGCAGGCCCGCTGCGGTGCCGCACCCCGCCCGCCGGCGCCCATTGAAGCGGGCTCAAACCTGCACTGACCTCCGTGTGAGGTAGCCAACGCGGGTAAACTTCCCCCGACTCCCCCACTCGCTGGAGGGGGGCGCGCTCATCACCTGTTTCTGCCCCAAGGCTCGGGGGAGCTGGGGCCTGATCGGATGAGACCTGTCAGCGTAGAGGCCTCAAGGACGACGCGCAGCCTGGAGGCTGGGCCTAAGATGCCATCTAAGTGACCACAGACCTGGGGCCTCACCTGGAACTCGCCCTAACTTCATCACAAGAGAAGCGAAGAAACAGGTGTGATGGGGGAAGACAAGTGTGCAGCAGGAAGGAGAGGAGAAAGGAAGTAAGAGGTGAGCTTTTCAGCGACATTAATCGAGTGTGATGACCACCTCCCCCCTCAGCCCAATTTATACGGAGCAGTATGAGGCGCTAACAAGGCACATGAGGTACCACCCTTGACCCTCCGGGCCCTACATACAATTTCCCACCAGCGCAATCACCCCCGGGCCGCGCAAGCAACCGCCAGTATATTAGGCCATCACCCATTATCCTACACTGGCCTGCTAATGCTTTGTCTGGCCTCAGTGCCCATGCAGAACTAAGCTGAGGCGCGCCTCTGTCCCGGCTGAATACAACACTTTCCACATCTCGGCCGCCCCGGCACCCTTGCGTGGTTACTGGGCTTCACCGCCTTATGTGGACATAGGAGTATACTGCGCTTGGCCCCTTTGCTGACAGGAATCTAGAGGCGCGGCAGGCACATGGCTCAGCGCTAAAGCATTCTGCTAACCACCAGCAACTTGTCTGATCGCTTTATTACCACGAACCTGTACTCTTGGCCCGGGAGCGTTTGCGGCATATCCCAAACTTAGCACAACACTCAACTGACTCTAGTATATCGCTTCTGGCCCTCAAGAATTACCCATAGCCCTTTGGAACTGGATCCTCACAACACCGCAGCTTACTTGTTTGTCCGCCCTGCCCACTTCGTCTCCAGCCGACCCTACTCTGTTAGCAACCACCTGGAACAGCACTTGCCAAATGGTCAAACCAAAAATCCCACGGGCACCTCCGGGTAGAATGGACTCCGGCGCCCCCCCCCTCCTCTGAGGCCCACGTCACCATGCAACTGGCTTTGCAGAAGATGGAACTCACCTTACAATCACACACGTCACAGTTCGAAAAGATATTGCAAGCCATCCTAGACACCAAGTCCACCCTGGAAGCCAAAACAGGCTCGGTGACAGAGGACGTCAACATACTGCGCACCGACCAACACGCACTGGCTGACAGGGTGTCTGAACTGGAAAAAGACTCCGTATCTCTCCCTCGTTCTGTGAAAGGTCTCCAATCGCAATTGTCTCATTTAACAACTGAGGTGGACTTCCTAAAACGTAGAGCTGAAGATGCAGAGGGTAGGTCCCGACGCAACAACATTCGCTTGGTAGGGTTTCCTGAGCGTGTCGAAGGCCCCAGCACGGAATTATTTGTAGAACAATGGCTTACGGAAACAATTCTTAAAGACAATATCCCAAAGTTTTTCTCAGTTGAGCGTGCCCACAGGGTTCCTGGCAGACCCCCCCACCTGGTGCGCAACCTCGCCCGTTGATAGCTAGACTCCTTAATTACCGCGACAGAGATCTCATCCTACAGTTATTCCGCAAATCAGGCCCGTCACGCTTTGAAAACGCAGAGATCACAGCTTACCCAGACTTTACAGCAGAAGTTCAAAGGAAGCGGAGCTCTTTTTATCGGGTTAAAGAATGCCTTCGCAAACACAACATCAAGTATGCGTTGCTGTTCCCAGCCAGGCTCCGTGTACAGGATGACACACGGGTACTCTTCTTCACTACACCAGAAGACGACTGGACCTGGCTGCACGCCAAGGGCCTCGCTGACCCGATAGACACGGGCACTCCGGGTGAAAATCGGTCCTCTCCCAAGACAAGGCGCAGGCAACGCAAAAAACAAGGCAGTAAACCCTCACCTGAACAGTCACAAACTGAACGCTCCCTTCTCCTGCAAGCCACATCTAGATTTGTTAACATGTCCCCATCGGCCCTGTCCACTCAAACTGACGGGGAACCAGATCATGACGTAAACTCCGATTCGCCGGAATCTGCACGGGGACCGACCCTCACGCCGTGTACAGCAGATGATATTTGCTGAGTCAATTAAGCACCACCTATCTCCGCTCCACATTTACAACAACATGGCCTGCCTCCCCCAGCTGATCAGAAGCGGCCTGGCAGCACCACCGGTCCTTTGTTGCAGCGCACTGCCCGCTAGCGTTCCTGGGCGGCCGACCCAACACGGAGAGTAATTTGGGCAGGGTAATCCCATGACTTTGAACTAACGTCCTTTGGCACCCCCCTGCTCCATATGGACTGTTCTCCCAAGCCTGCATTCGCGGGAATTTCTTTCGACTCTTCTTTATTGCTGTTGATGTTATACACTGTTTTTGTGTGCTTTTTTTTCGTTGGTTTTATCACACGCTATTTAATCGTAAACATATTCACAGTTGCGCATGTCACATGTACCTTATCAAGAGGTTTATACTTAATAACACTAAGGACATTAACTGGCTGGCCCTGGAGGGTAATCGACACAATACTTCCACAATGGGAATAGGGGACACACATTTCTCCGGTGTTGCTAAATCCATAATTGTCACATGACTTCTCAAACTCAACAAGGTATCTTGAAATATAAGATACTCACATGGAATATTAAAGGCATGGCAACACCATGTAAGCGGCAAAGGATTCATACATTTCTTAAGAGACATCAGGTACACATAGCCCTACTACAAGAGACACATCTCTCTAAATCCACGTTGGAAAGCACACGCTTAAAATGGAAAGGACAATTACATGGCACCACTTCTTCGTCCTTCGCCCGAGGGGTAGCGATTTGGATTGCTCCAGGAGTCCCACTCATCACATCTCGTACACAATACGACCCAAACGGTAGATACGTGATACTAGAAGGCGTCCTTGACGGGTCCCCCATAGCATTGGTGGCATTGTATTCCCCAAATGCAAATCAACGCGACTTCCTGAGCACGCTCTCCACTGGTAACCTTAGTGACCCCACATTAGAGTGCATATGGGGGGCGACTTCAACAGCGTCCTAGATACTCAAACAGACCGCTCATTCCCCCCACTCGCCACGGCTCCATCCAATCGTGCTTCACAAGCACTAGCAAACTGGGCCTCCAATAATGGTTTGAGCGACATCTGGAGGGTCGGTCATCCCACTTACTGTGAATATTCTTATTATTCCTCTGTGCACAAGTTACATACCAGAATGGACATGATTTTCGTATCCACAGCCGGAAGGTGTGCACGACAGAGTACCTGGCACGCACCATATCGGATCATAACCCGCTCTGCGCAATAATGGTCTGGGGCCACACACATACTCGCATACCAACATGGCGTTTACACACTGAAGCTCTTTTAGACCCCCCTTTCCACGCAGAATTGTCCAAGCGACTGGCAGATTATTTCTCACTGAATAAAAATACAACTTCGTCTCGTGCCATAGAGTGGGATGCCCACAAAGCGGTAATTCGAGGACACTGCCTTGCGGCAATAGTGGGGGTAAGAAGGACACTCAACAGAGAACTACAAGCTTTGGAAGTCAAACTCCGCAAAACGGAGATTGAGTTTTCCAGAAATGAGTCTACACTGGCAGCACTAAATTTGCTTAGAGCTGCCCATAGAGAAACAGACACTAGACTATGTAAGCATGATTACAGACATTACATGACACGGCAACACGCTGAGGGGGATAGATCAGGTAGACTGTTGGCGTGGCTGACTCGCCAACCCTCGCAACCTTCGCCCATTGGTGCGATACGCTTGAACTCTGACGACATTATCAATACCCAAGTTGGAATCAACGAAGCCTTCTATACGTACTATCGTGCCCTATACACGTCTCCTTCCCCCCATCGGAGCAGCAACTAGTTGACATACTATCACTCGTTTCCCAAAACCAACACATTATTGATGATGCAGGCACATTAGATGGTCCCATTACTATAGAAGAACTGCGCTCAACTCTGTCACAAATGGCACGCAGTAAAACCCCTGGCTCAGACGGCCTACCGGTAGAGTATTTTAACTCCCATGCTACTCACCTCCTACAACCACTTATAGAGGTATTCAACGAAGCACGCAATAAATTACAATTGCCAGACTCCATGCGCAAAGCCCTGATAGTTGTCCTTCCAAAGGTGGGTCGCGACCCTCTTGACGTTAAATCATATAGGCCGCTCTCTCTACTAAACACAGACTGCAAACTAGTTGGAAAAATATTGGCAAATAGGCTACTCCCCCACCTGCCAAGCTTAATACACTCTGATCAGTCTGGCTTTATTCTAGAAAGAAGCACCTTCTTAAATATTAGAAGACTGATCCACATAATGCACAGCAACATAGAATCAGAAGCGGTGGCCCTCTCCCTAGATATTGAAAAAGCGTTTGATACGTTGAGTTGGGACTATCTTATACGTACACTCAAAGCGTTTGGATTTGGCCCCGGCTTCATTAGATGGATCAAAACACTCTACTCCAAACTCACAGCCCGTGTCAAAAATGGACGAGCTATCTCCGATGCATTCCCCATAGGCAGAGGTACCAGACAAGGCTGTCCATTATCCCTTTATTATTTGCTATAGCCATGGAGCCATTAGCAATTAAGCTACGTAGCTACGCACACATATGGGGCATCACTGAATTTAATACACATCATATTATAGCCTTATATGCAGATGATGCCCTGATATACCTGCGGAATCACTCCACCTGTATGGCAGGGGTGTTGCTAATACTGGACTCCTTCGCACTTGCCTCTGGACTACGAGTCAATTGGTCCAAGTCAAGTATTTTCCCTCTCACCCCCATACCAATCGACGTTCATATGCTACTACCGCAATATCAACTGCCATGGTCACACACTACCTTTAAATACCTCAGGATACAAATTTACCACTCCATTGCCGACCTGAGAGAGGGCAACATTGACAGGCACTCATTTCCACCCGTAGCTCATTGTCGTTCTGGAGCTCACTTCCCCTATCCCCTATGGGTCGGGTAGCAATAGCCAAAATGCTTATCCTTCCCAGGTTCCTGTACTATTTTACCGCCCTTCCACTATGCCTACCACGCTCGTTCTTTCACAAACTGCACTCATTATTAACCGACCTGCTCTGGTGCAAAGATAGACGCAGAGTAGCGTTATCTATAACACAATATCTGCAAGAAGCGGGCGGAGTAGGCATGCCTAATTTCAAAATATACTATGCAGCTGCCCAGCTGTTATGGCTACCCACATGGCTCAGGGAAACTCAGCCCCCCCCCCCGAAAGCATAATGCTGCAGGCACATACAGCCCCACAAACGGTATTGACCTCGCTTTTATCCGGCCCTAACCGCCTATTGTCAAAATCCATATTGTTGGAAGCAGTTAGATTCTGCTGGCGTAGATACGTTCAAAGTAAGTCCCCCTTACCTCCTTACTCCCCTCTGCTACCGCTATGTCAACTGCCGGGCACCCGAACACTCTCATTACACCACAATACACGCGTCATAAGTACGTTGAATGTGTGTTACTACTCTAGCTCCACAATGCGCACCTTCGCAGAACTAGTGGCTGATGGGGTAATGCACACTGGAGCCTTTTTGACATATAGCGCCACTAAACGTCTACTCAATAACTTATGGGGCTCTGGCAACAACGAACCACCCGAATCCCAATTATTCACCACTATCCTTACCATAGGAAGCACAAAAGGTATCATAACTAAACTATATAAAGTGCTGTTAGCTGAAGTCTGCTCTGCCTTGCCGCTTGCTAAAGCACGTTGGGACTCCGTCCTCCCTTCACCACTATCACAAAAAACTTGGGTCGCGGCTCTCACAACAATCAAGTCAATATCCTGCAATCCCAGATTGCGTTATACCCAATTCAATTATATTCACCACTCATACCTATCCCCGGCACGCATCCAAAGAATATACCCGAACACAAACCCGGTATGTTCCAGATACGCTACTCCAGCAGCAGACTTTTACCACATGGTTTGGAGCTGCCATTCAATAAACTCGGCCTGGCACCGCATTACGGATGACACAGCAGACATCTTGTCTCACAATCTGTTACCCACCCCAGACTCTTGTCTACTTGGCATACGACACCGAACCAAAGGCGATAAACATCTACACAGATTTATCGATCTAGCATTTGTTGTCTTCAAGCGACTAATCGCCACGCACTGGAAGGCCCCACACGTTCCCTCTCATTCTGCCTGGCTCCGGGACTTACACAGTCGCTCACAGGCTGAAGCTCAAACATTATGTTTATTACAACATAAAGGCCTACTACAAGATGGTGCCGAAATCTGGGATACTTTTGTGGTAGCAATAGAAGCAGGGATGACACATACCCCCCCTAAATTAGCAACTGTAAATGTATTATCTCTTTGCGCCATATTTATACCACACCCCTCCTAGTTGCCCCCCCATCACTCGTTCTCTATATCAATTCCTCCACCTCCCTCCTTAATGTAATAACGAAACGGTTTGGGGTGCTTTTCCTACAGCCATGCTCTTATGCAACCCACGTTCAGCATTGCTCACTACTCTATTGGCTCTGCGCCCCTTTTTGTCACACAATCAATATTTCAACTATGGCCTCACGGCTACCATGCACAGCAGTTGTATCTTTTTGTTTTCTTTTTCTCTCCCCCCACCCTCCAATTGGTGTAGCCAGCACCATGTGTGATATCAGCATTCTTTATTTGGTACTCAGTTGTGACTTTAACCACTTGTTGCACAGGTTCAAGTTCTATTTCAGTATTTTATTGTGCAATCGCGCTGTACAAGCTTATAAATGAGCATAAACAGTTCGCAAAATTATTAATAGCAAAATGTACTGTTGTGTATGCATAATGACTAATAAACAGATTTTTTTAAAAAAAAGAACTTTTCCTATTACCATTTAACACAAGCATTGGCAATGCCGAAAGGCCTGGCTTTACAAGAATGTTGTATGACAATGTAAGCATTACTCATAAAAAGCAAGGGAATGAATATGTATTTAACCGGAGGCAGAAAATTACTGGTGTAAGTTCATAGTCAGGTGACAATTGCACTGTCATACCAAACCTACAAACCCTGTAGTTTAGAGATTGTTCTCCTGTCTCTGTTCCTACCAGAGAAAACAACATAAATTATGTTGTGATAGAAGATAGATGCTCTTGAAAGTTCAATCTCGGCTGCTGGATAAATAAACAAGATGATCACAGCTGCATAGAGGGTGAACACTCTTTTGTCGAAGCACACAACTTCTGCCCAATCAAAACATGTTATCCTGGCTCCCAACATGTGGGTGGAGCCACATTTCGTCTCTAGTAATACTCACATAATTGTCTGGCAACAGCTGCACTGCCAAACCTGACCATAAAAACAGTTGTATCATCAAGATCCGTTAGATCTAATAGTTGCTGATAAAGACTGCAAATTCTGCTACAATCAGGCAATAAAAGGATTTGCTCATTTCCTTCCATATGTGGAAATCAGTTTTCTGAACTTACCAACATGCAGATGATAATATCCATGGCTAGGTACTGTGAATAATGCAATCTTCGGCTAAGGATAGATGGTGGGTCCAGTGTGAAAAACACTTTCATTTGATTACCCCATTCTTTTTTACAAGCTATACACAAATGTCCTCGTTCCCTTCAACAACAATGTATTAGAAACAATGTAAGAGATTAATTCTCCTGCAAATGACTGAATGGATTCAAATATTGCAATGGATTCATAAAAGCCAAGCCTTACTTGCTTTAAAAATGTAAACTCAATATTTCAGCAGCAGATTTGATGGACCTTTTACCCATGCTTTGGTATTCTAGTGCTCAAATACCAGCCCATTCATACAATATAAAATTAGTGGTTGCCATTCTTCTTGATCTTACAATGAGTGAGAATTTTCCAAGGCAAGTTAGCCTTGAAATGTGTATTCCCCAAGTTCAATTGTTTCATAACATTCACTTCCCCTAGTGATAAGAAGCAACCCAAATGCCAATGGTCCAAATCAAATCTGGTTCTAATAAAAAAAAGAGTTCCTAGTGGACTTTAAAATGATTATCAAAAAATTTCTGGACATCTACAGACCCCCTAAGAGCAGGTCTTAGACAATTTCTGTGTACCCTTATTCATTCTAGATGGTGATGGAGAGAAAAGGAGAGCCTCAAAATGCACTATGGACACAAAAACATCCAGGACCTCCTGTCTGATACCCAGATTTGAGCTGAAAATCTGACTACGAGCCCTCAACACACCAATGGGGAGCAGCTAACAACCTCATCTTCTTGCCAGAAGGTGCCTTGGGTCCACTGACCCTATGATCCGGATAGTTGCTACAGTCCTGCTTGGCGACATAATGAGGCTTCACCATTCTCTCTCCACCCAAAGAGCACCCAGGAGTCCAGTTCACAGAGACAAACACGGACATCATTGTCTCCCTGAATGTAGACGGCTCCCAACTAAAAACGGTTGGGAAGCACAACGAGTTGGTGGACTTTATATTGTTGTTCGAGGGAAAATTCAGCAGCTTTCCATATGAGCAAGAAGATGCTGCAAGGCCAGAGGATGTGCGACCTTTCAAAGCAATCCAGATCCCAGCTAAGGAAGCAAAATCCAAAGAGACCAAGTGGAGTTGGCCGTGATGGTAGTCCTAAATCCACACACACTAGCCAGCAGTGAGAACACCCAGCCCTCTCCAACGAAATGTAAGCCCCAACTCCTGCTTTACCTTAGAAGTCCTTATTCGACGAATGCTGAAAGGAATATTTCACCATCCTTTACAGTATCTAGCACAAGGCACTGTACAAGTGTGTTGAGTAGGGTGGGAATTTCTCTCTGAAAGTAGCTATGTGATCATAATCATGACAAATATAATATAAAACACAAAAGCATAAAACTCTGACCACCGTAGAGTAAGAAATATCGGTCTGATGCACAAAGGTATTTTGCTGTTGCAAAGCCTGCAATTACTAATATTACAGGGTTTGTGACTACAAAATACAATTTTAGTATTTACACAAGCACATTTATGTGTCAGAAAAGTCTTTCTGACTGATAAAGAAGTTTTTGTGACACTATCCAACCCGTGCATAGGAAGGAACATGAAATGGCAGCCTCTTCTATCGGTGGCTCAGAGAAGAATTTATCAATGGTTTGTGACAGCAATTGCAGTCGCAAACCACTGATTAGGCACTCACACATTAAAGAGGTGGTATCTAGTTTGGAAGCTGTCGTCATGGCACGTCCTGCCTCAGGGGAAGGAAGCACAGTCGCACAAGATCCCCGCCTGCTCTTCCCAGTGTCTTACCAAATGAGAAATGTTCTTTAAGCTGCACAGTTCCATTGAACTGACACAGGCCGCTTTTAACAAATAATTCCCATTTGGGTAAGCAAATGAAGTGAGTAAAATCTAATGTCCCTTGTATGCCTCCTCCCCTGTGTTTGCAGCCAATCATAAAGGGTCGCAAACTGCTATTTGCCTGATTCATTTCCATTAAGCAGTTCACTTTCCCCCTTCGAATGTACAATTTGTGATGTGACCTATTACAGAGGCCACCCTGCAAATTTCATTATTTTTCAGAAACCAGTCAGTGTGCAAACTGCACATCTATGGTTTGCAAATGGCAATTTATATCAGGCCCACATGACCTTATTTAGGGTTTGGTTGGTGCAGGAAGAATCTTGTTAACCGTCATCCTACCAATCCATGGTTCCCCCACTCTATTTAGAGTTGCGGAAACCAATGGGTTATCGTCATCGGAGCCTCTCCTGACCGAGCGGTCTGTCCACTATGGGACTGATGGGACACAGTGACGGTGATCCCACCTTCTCCAGAGTGGTACCTCCGTTCCAGAGACCCTCTGTAGTAGGGCAGAATTTTAGGAGCATAGGACAGAGGGCCCCCTTGAAGCGTAGGGAGTATTCCCTGCCCTTTTCTGGCCCATAGCTCACTGGAAAGGAAAATCCTCTCACCCCATCAGCACAAGCAGGTTAACCGGTAGTTAAGCGGGTCAGCACCTCCCTCTTTTCTCTCCATGTTTTGGGTGTCCTCTGTCAGGAGACTCCCAACTCTCCACCATCTTGCTGACATTTGTGGACAAAGACTATGGCTGGACAAGTGTGGAGATGGAAGCAAAATCAAACTAGTCACACAAGCAGAAACGCTATCTGAAACTTTAGTACAATAAGGGCCTGCAACTTCCAGCCAGTGTGCTTCAGTTTGTAACAATTAGGATGTGCACGTCCGCTTGATTAAAAGCTGTTGGGGATGAATTGCTGGACCCAGGTTGTCGAGTGATTACTGCATGACATTAATGCAGAGTTTGTGCTCCTCTGAATGTGGGCGACCTGTTCGTGGCTTCAGCTATCCATTAAAAAATGTCAGCCCTGGCTGGCACTCCGGGAAAAAATCTGAGGGTAACCTACAGAACATATGCAGCCATTTACAGACCATTTGCAGGTTGTTTACATGCAGAAGAGTATGCCTCGGTTTTGGACTGTCTAGCCATATTCACTGGAAGGAAAAAATCTAAATTGTCTTAGTCCAACGGCATAGACTAGTTGAAAAAATAAATGTACATCTACAGCTTGTTAGAGTTTTACATCAATTCCAGTAGGCGCTGCAAATTGCATCAAGCTTAGTAGAATGCCTGGAGAATTTAATTGACCTCTTGTTTGCAGTTATTTTGTTGATTTGTTAAGGGACACCGCTTGAATGCGATGCCGTAATTTCTTGCAGAAGGAGAAATATGGAAGAGCAGCAATCATATTTGTACTCCTCGGTATTCTAGAAGGAAAACTCTGACAAAAGATGGACATAAACAGCGGAAATCGTCTCGTTTCATTTTGCCATTACACCATTTCCTCACTAGATGGCGCGCAGACATGCTTTGAAAAGAAGAAGGTCGTGAATTTCGTCTCCCGAAAACAGGTTTTATGCATCCCACCATATCCACGTAAAGAAACCATCCTCTATCCCAGAGGTCTTCAAACTGGGGGGCGGCCCCCCCTAAGGGGGCCTCAAGTGATCCCAGGGGGGGGCCTCCAGTGATCCCAAGGGGGGCGCCAAACGCTAGCCAAAAGAAATATTATACAGATAACATGCCTTTGTTTTAAGCAGAAGCATGTTATTATTGCAGGTTTAAAAGGGTAACAGTACTTCACTGCAATGTTTAAAAAGGTTTAGACATATTTAAACATTGCCATCTTTCTAAAATAATTGTGAAAAATTCTGAGGGGGGGGCCAAAGATTTTTATTTTTGAACTAGTGGCGTGGCATTAAAAAGTTTGAAGACCACTGCTATCCATAAAAATGTGTTTTTATGCAGCATTTACCAGTGTAGTTTCGGGTACACATTGTTTTAATCAGGCATAACTGTGACCAGTATTAATTGCATCCAGTTCACCGATCCCTGAAGGACGTAAGGCCCATGCAGCCCTACATCAGGAATAACAGTGAAGCAAGAACTATGACTAGATTTTAGGGTAGTCAAATCTTAAAATGGTAAAATCCAATCATTCTACCAGAAATTTGAAAAATCTCAGTTGAAGTTCATTATGCTTACATTTTACAACAGCATATCCATTATCTACATCCTAAAGCTACTACTGGATTGTACTGTTCGGTGGGAGGACAAGCTTAGCCTTAACTGGGACTAATCACTGTAAATTAAAGTCAAAGGGCATGATTCCCTCCCCCCAAAAAATGCCCACTGATGATAGAAATCCAGTGAATGGATGGGTGCAGGTTTATTAATATGATCACTAATTCTTTATCTATGGGAATCTTTCCAAAAGACCTAAAAAAAGGCATACTTATGCTCATTCTTAAAGAAAACAAACCTGGACTTCCATGACCCCAACAATTACAGACCAATTACAAATGGACCCTATCCCGGGCATACTGATAGAAAGAGCAGCATTCACACACAGATATCACAATTTGGTGAACATGACTCCATACTTTCAGACTACCAAACTGTATTTTACTCAGGAAGAGGCACAGAATCTGCCCTCATCTCTATCTGGGATGACCTTAAAAACACAGTAGACTGGAACAAGGTTGCTGCACTACTTCTCTGGGACTCTCAGCTGCCTTTGACACAGTTGACCAAGACACCCAAATACAAAGACTCTACGAAGCCGGCATAGAGGGGACTACTCTCAACTGGATAACATCCTACCTTCAAGACAGAACAAATGTCATCCATTCTCCCCCTTTCTCATCCAAATTGTAATTCACAAAAGCCGGGGTCCCATAAGACTATCATCATCTCACCCATGCTTTTCAACATCAACATGAAGTTATTGCTGGCAAAGATCAATTAATTTCAGCTCACATGCTACAACTATGCAGATGACACACAAATACTTATTAAACTGGAAAGCCCCAAGCACACTGGAAACTCAAAAATCTCCAGTTGCCTCAAAGCAGCTGAACAGTGGATGACGTGGGGCCATCTCAACCTGAGCACTTTCAAAATGGAAATACTCACATGTGGCGATTGGAAAAATTATGACCCAGTCTGTGCCTGTCCTGATGATCTGGGACCACCTCCTAAAGTGTCTAATGAAGTAAGCAACCCTGGAATTATCATGGACTCCAAGTTAACTATGAATGCCCAAGTGGACAAATTAGCAAGATCAAGTTTCATTAGCATGAAAACTCTGCAAGGCATCTCCCCCACCTAGGAATTTCACACAAGGTCCAGGCTACTATCTCTCTTGTACAGTCTAAACTGGATTACGCCAATGGCTCTACCACAGATCATGTCTATCAACTATGAGAAGAATACAACAGACTCAGAGCTCTGCTGCTAGGCTATTCCTACATGTAAAGCCACAAGCTCACATCTCCCCTGCCTTGAAGGGCCTAAAGTGGTTACTGACTGGCAGAAGATACACCTTCAACCTGCTTCGTATCACCCACAAAGCAAAACATGGAACAAAACCTCTTTTCATCAGGAATAAATCACCAAATACATTCACCAAAGGAACCTCCGCTCAAGATTGGCACCTCGCCTCAACATCCCAACATACAAGAAAAAGACCATAGGTGGTACATCTTTCTATATTCAAGCAGCCTAACTATGGTCTTCATTACCCTCAAATAAAAGATCCACGAATAACTATCTTCAGAAGATTACTCAAATGTTGGCTCTTTCCTACATAACCACCATACTCAAACACTAGTGTACAGAATATCATTGAGTATGTAAACATTTATAATTTGATCATAAGTATGTATCTAGATGTGTGCATTTTTTGTACAAATACAGTATGTATAATAACTGTGGTTTTTATAATATATAGATATTTTTTAAGTCTGCTCAACAAATTTATATATTACTTGAGGTTAATTACTTATATATTTTTTTATGTGCTTAACATGTTTATAGGCCATAGCATAGTTTTTATATAAGTTGTCTGTTTAGATGCATATGGGTCTCTGCTCTATTTATCTATGATAGTATGTGAATATTATCAAAACTCTCTTATCTACAAGTGATTGACTAAAATTTAGAAAAAACTTGCTTTATAAAAAATAATCCACACATAAATTAGCTGTAAGTACAGCAACACTTGAAAATCAGAGTTTATGCAATACAACTTTATATATCAAAATATTATCTTCCTTATACAGACATACCCTTTCTATGTAGTATTGCATCTATTTATTAATACTCAGAAAGAAAATAACTTTCACTCTACTCTGTGTCACCCTATACCTCTATCAATATATTTCCTACCTCCGCTCTCTGAATCATCCCAAATCTCATTCTACCACAGTGATTCCAAAAAAACCCTTTCTGGACTCTTCACTCCTTTATCCCTCCTGGCTCACCCCAAACCTCAGTTTATTAATATGAATTCTCAATTCTTCCCTCAGGTATTCCTCATTTTACTCATCCCAAACCTCATCTTACTGCTATGAACTCCCAAATAACACTTTCTAAACTCTTTCCTCCTCTATCCCTCCATTATCATATTCAATCCAACTAACAGGCTCACATGTCCACTACTCAAATAACTCATATTTCCCTATACACCACCACTAATCCTTTTTGGTCTAGGAGTAGGTTGTTACTCACCAAAAAAGCATATTGACGCCTTATCGGGGTAGTAAACTTTATAAATAAAATTACAGTTACAAGCTGCAATTCAGAGATGTCGAAGGTCATATGTATAAAGAAACATGCCAGTCCCAGGCCTCCAATATTACCGTACGAACATCATGTGGCATCATTTTTTCATGTTGCTAATCCCCAATGTATAATTGCACATGAATTACAATTTAATACTGGGGAAAGGCAACTCATATGTGCAAGTGCAATATTGTTCTTTTTTTCTCCAAGGGGAAGTAATTTTTAGGTCGAGCGTACGACCTCTTGTATACTTTTAAGTATACTTCTGTGGGCTTCTCATTTGTTAGTTGCCGTGTAATTTAAAAATTCTTGCTTGCTTGCTTGCTTGCTAGCGTTCATGCATGCCTCTTTGTCCCTCCTTGTTTTGTGTGGGAGCAGGGACCAACTACTGTATAATTATGCTTTGTTCTGTTTACCTGGTCTGCAGGGGACTTTTTTCAAACTTTGTTTCCTACTCATGTCCAGAGAAGCTTCCCTTTTCATTTACAGAGCATTCTTCCTCTAAGCTTAGCTGTAAACAAGGCTATAAATCAGGCTGTTATCTTGTTCACGTTTGGTCTTTGTGAGATCTCTGCACCCTCTCTCAACTGTCTGGTGCCCGCCCTTCCTTGGCTTGGAATTTTTTACCAAGTGTGCCTGCCTGTGTGCTGCGAGCAAGGGCGGGGCATCGCTTGTAATTGCTTATAGCCTAGGCACCCAGCTCTACCAGGGCTCCTCAATCCTTAGAAACAGTGTCCACTTATGCCTCTTACTGGGATCCCACTCGCAGCTTCATCAGTGCACCTCAGTTCACACACTATAGGCATTCAGCTGTGCCAGTGCCAGGTACCCCACACATGCAGTCTGCCAGAGCACCTCAGTTCTTGCAGTCAGTACACTCTGCTGCTCCAGTACTGGGACCTCGGGCGCAGCTCCATCAGTACACCGAGGTTCACACACTCCAGGCCCTCAGCCATGCCAGTGACAGGAACCCCACACACGCGGTCTGCCACAGCACCTCAGTTCTTGCAGTCAGTACACTCTGCTGCTCCAGTCCTGGGACCTCAGGCGCAGCTCCATCAGTGCACTACAGTTCACACACTCCAAGCCCTCAGCCATGCCAACACCAGGAACCCCACACACACTGTCTGCCAGCGCACCTCAGTTCTTGCAGTCTGTACACTCTGCTGCTCCAGTACTGGGACCTTGAGCGCAACTCCATCAGTGCACTGCAGTTCACGCACTCTAAGCCCTCAGCCGTGCCAGTGCCAGGAACCCCACACACACTGTCTGCCAGAGCACCTCAGTTCTTGCAGTCAGTACACTCTGCTGCTCCAGTACTGGGACCTCGGGCGCAGCTCCATCAGTGCACCACAGTTCAAACACTCCAATCCCTCAGCCATGCCAGTGCCAGGAACCCTACACATGCTGTCTGCCAGCGCACCTCAGTTCTTGCAGTCAGTACACTGTGCTGCTCTAGTACTGGGACCTCGGACGCAGCTCCATCAGTGCACAGCAGTTTACACACTCCAAGCCCTCAGCCGTGCCAGTGCCAGGAACCCCACACATGCTGTCTGCCAGAGCACCTCAATTATTGCAGTCCGTACACTCTGCTGCTCCAGTACTAGGACCTCAGGTGCAGCTCCATCAGTGCACCACAGTTCAAACACTACAAGCCCTCAGCCGTGGAAGTGCCAGGAACCCACACACGCTGTCTGCCAGCACACTTCACTTCTTCCAGTCAGTAGACTGTGCTGATCTAGTACTGGGACCTCAGGTGCAGCTCCGTCAGTGCACAGCAGTTCACACACTCCAAGCCCTCAGCCGTGCCAGTGCCAGGAACCCCACACCTGCTGTCTGCCAGAGCACCTCAGTTCTTGCAGTCAGTACACTCTGCTCCTCCAGTACTGGGTCGCCGGGTGCAGCGCCATCAGTGCACTGTAGCTCAAACACTCCAAGCCCTCAGCCGTGCCAGGACCCCTCCCACATGCTGTCTGCCAGAGCGCCTCAGTAATTGCAGTCAGTACACTCTGCTGCTCCAGTACTAGGACCTCAGGCGCAGCTCCATCAGTGCACCGCAGTTCAAACACTCCAAGCCCTCAGCTGTGCCAGTGCCGGAAACCCAACACACACTGTCTGCCAGAGCACCTCAGATCTTGCAGTCAGTACACTCTGCTGCTCCAGTTCTGGGACCTTGGGTGCAGCTCCATCAGTGCACCACAGTTCAAACACTCCAAGCTCTCAGCCGTGCCAGTGGCAGGAACCCCACACATGCTGTCTGTCAGTGCACCTCAGTTCTTGCAGTCAGTACACTCTGCTGCTCCAGTACTGGGACCTCAGGTGCAGCTCCATCAGTGCATGGCAGTTCACACACTCCAAGCCCTCAGCTTTGCCAGTGCCAGGAACCCCACACACGATGTCTGCCAGAGCACCTTGGTTCTTGCAGTCAGTAGACTCTGCTGCTCCTGTAGTGAGAACTCAGGTGCAGCTCCATCAGTGCACCACAATTCACACACTCCAAGACCTCAGCTGTGCCAGTGCCAGGAACCACACATATGCTGTCTGCCAGAGCACCTCAGTTCTTGCAGTCAGTACACTCTGCTCCTCCAGTACTGGGTCGCCGGGTGCAGCGCCATCAGTGCACTGTAGCTCAAACACTCCAAGCCCTCAGCCGTGCCAGGACCCCTCCCACATGTTGTCTGCCAGAGCGCCTCAGTAATTGCAGTCAGTACACTCTGCTGCTCCAGTACAAGGACCTTGGGCGCAGCTCCATCAGTGCACCTCAGTTCACACACTCCAAGCCCTCAGCTGTGCCTCTGCCAGAATCCACACACACTGTCTTTCAGAGCACCTCAGTTTCTGAGCATAGCTGCAAAGAAGGCTATAAATCAGGCTGTACTCTTGGTTACATTTGGTCTGCCTGTCTGGGGTCCATGGTACTGAGAGCAAGGGAGGGTGGCTTGTAATTGTTTATAGCCTAGCTGCCAAGAGCTTCTTACATCAGGGTCTGCAACAAAATTTGCAGTGGTATCTGCATACCACAAAATTGTTTTCATGAACTTTGGAATATACTGTGACTACTTGACATTTCCTGCTTTCTTAGTCAGATGTGCCTGACCTTACCTAATTAAGTAATTCAGTGGCATGTAAATTAACCTGCTACCTCCACTTTAGCCCTAACAAGCATACATGAATGTTTCCCGATCCAGAGGCCCACCCCCAGATGTAACCTGATGTCACCTAGGAAATATTTGTAAGGCTTCCCTCCTCTTTCAGCTCTGATACCCACATGCAGCTCAGCCAAAACACCTTAGTCCAAGCACTCAGTATCCACTGCTGTTCCAGTGCTGGGACTCCTCACCCAGCTCTACCAGGGCTCCACAATCCTTAAGTACAGTGCCCACTTCTGCTCCATACTGGGATCCCACTTGCAGCTCCATCAGTGCACCTCAGTTCACACACTCCAAGCCCTCAGCTGTGCCAGTGCCAGAACCCCACACACGCTGTCTGCCAGAGCACCTCAGGTCTCACAGTCCGTGCACTCTGCTGTTCAAGTACTAGGACCTCAGGCACAGCCTCATCAGTGCACCTCAGTTCTACCCCAGCAGGGTCACTTCCTTTCCTATACTGAGACCCCACTAACATACAGTTCCATTTCAGTAGCTCAATTCTAATATTCAGTCACACTGCCAAGCCAGTAATGGACCCAAAAGAGTAAAACACAGCTCAGCCAGTGCACCTCAAGTCTAACATCCAACGCCACTGCTGATGAGAACCACCACAGCTCTGCCAGAATCCATCAATTCTAACATTCAGTGCACATTTCTTCTCAGTACTAAGGCTCACACACATGCCCTATTGGACTCCTCACTTCTGTGGTTCAGAGGCAATGCCACTCCCATACTGGGCCCCACACACAGCTTCACCAGGGCACCGCCAGGCAAACACACGGCAACACTGGCATGCCAATACTACATTCCACACATATCTCCATTAACATACCTCACTTCTGGCCTTGTGTGCCCGTTACTATTCCAGTACTGCAGCCCGCACACAACTCTTTCAGTGCACCTCAACCCTAACCTGCAACGCTCCATTATTCAATACAAGGAATTACACAGCGCTTTGTTTCTCATTCCTCACCCGCTGCCTGTTTTTTTATTCCAGAACTGGGCCTGGACCACAATCCTTATCTAAAGCGCCCCAATATTGCTGTATTGGGGTTCACAAATAATTCTACTAATGCGTCTCCTGCTGTTCTGCAGTGCCCCCTGCTGTTCCACAGTATGACTTCTGTTTGAGGACATGAGGGAGCCAATTAAATCTATTCTTAGCTGCCATCTTTATTTGGGAGGGTCTGTATCACCTATCTCACTCCGTTCTTTCCTTTACTCTGCTTACTCTCAATTATTTTTTTCTCCCCCACTTTTCTCTTTCCAGTTGTTAAAATCCAAATGATAACAGTTTTGCTCTTTCTTTCAACTGTTTATTTCTACTCCTCTCCTTTTTTTTATTTCCCACTTCCTACCTCCTCTTTCAAACTCGCAAAAACTTGATTATTTCTTTCCTTGTTTCGTTCCTCTCTTTTTTCTTCATCAGGCGTTCATTCTGTCACTATTTTTTCTCTTGCATTCATTCTTTCTTTCTCTTTTTTATTTGCTCTTTCCTTTGACCCAGTACGCGTCCTGACTGCCTGTATGTGGAAACCACACGTTAATTGTCGGGACCCCAAGTGTCAAAGTGGCTTTCCCATTCTGTGTCTGTAGGAAATGTATCAGTACATACATGCCCTGGTTCTTTCACTGCTTGTTTCTCACACCATCTCTCTTTTTTTCTCTAATGTTCATTTTTCTTTCTTTTCACACTTCTTTAATAATTTTTTCTTTTTTTATCTTTCACTTGCTGGCTTCCTTCCCTTTTTTCTTTCGTCTCACACATTTGCTCTGTTTCTTGTCTTAGTTGTGTTTTCATTTTCTCGTTTTTTCTTTCCCTTCTTTCTTTCATTTCTTTGCAATCCCTTCTTTTTCTTCCTTTTGTCTGATGTATTCCTTTTGCTTCACTTTTTCTGTTCCATCCACTTTCTCTCCTGAGGCCTAGTTATCAATGGAGCAACATGTGCAGTGGCACTGGGGCCCAGAGACCTATGGACCTCACTCAACTCTAATTACTGCTGTCTTTTCTTACCAAAATTGCAGTCAACCATTTTCCTGCAGGGCCCATGGCACCGTTACTAAGCCACTTGTCCCATCCATCTTTATTCCCGACTCCCTCTTTTCTTTCACCCTCCAAACCATCCCAAATGATATTTTTGTTATGGTGTTTTGAGCATTACACTCTAATGCCAAAAGTTTCTTTCTGATAAAGCTTTATATGATAATTGTATATGTCTTAAGATAGAGGAAGAAGGTACATAGAAGTGCTTTAGTTAAATGCTGGGCCACTGGAATTATATGGCAGGAAAAGACGAAATTATGAGCAGGGTTGACCAATTTATGTGGCAGGAAAAGTCCAGTTAGGAATTTGCAATGCCAATAGCTTTAACTCAAGAAAATGCGAGACCTATTACATTGCAAATGCTTGCTTCCCTTTTGTGGATTCCTGGCAAGCGCAATGGAGCAGTTTTCAGCCGTCAATGTACATTTAAGGAATGGATTTGTGAATTGGGCCTAGCTGGCATTCAGTGGGATAAAGCAAAAAGAAAAGAGAGAAATGCATAATTGGATGGAAGGAAAGCGATACTAAAAACAAATTCCCTTATCTCGTGAGCTCTGCCTCCACGTAGACACCAAGGTTAACTGCATCTATAGACCGAAGGACTGCAAAGCTTCTTTCTCAGGACGGAATTATTGCCTTTCAGGTGATCAGAAATAAAGATCTTGCAAAAGATGAGACAAGATGCCGTTCAGCACTTATCTGCAACAAGTACAGGCTGCTGAACTTTGAAAGTGTCGAGACATACATTCTTGCCACAGCCTTGACATCGCAAACAAGTGAGTATTGCCCGGCTTCCTTCATTTTGTAAAATTTAACACCACAATTTTCACATTAATTACCTACAAATCCAGAGCTCCTAAAGTCTTTGCAGTTAATATTACAATAGGTATGTGGTGTACAAAGAACTTCTTACCCCCTATCCTTCCAAAGAAAATATTGAAAAATTGGGGGCAGAACAGTGAATTTGTCAGCACAATTTCAAAAACATTTGGCCTCAGAACTGTACGTTTTGCAGGACATTAAATACAAATCTGGGTATGCAATGTCACATGGCCTATATATTTCCACTTCATTCATTTTATTTTTCCTTCTTGGCCCAACTAAGTAGAATCCTAGTCATATGGTATGACTGAGAATTGACTTGGAAGGGAAAAGGTGACAGAATGAACAACTAAAACAATCTCAGGAACACAGGAAACACAGGTTACAGGAAGTAAGCCTAGACGTGTCCTGCAGGCTCATAAAAAATGCCACTGCCCAAGCTTGCAAGATAAGGAAGTAAGCAGGTTGCATCATTCTTACATGCTGAGACCCTAGATAGCGTTAGTGATATCACAGAAAACGTAATCAGTATAGATCAAGAAGTGCTTCCGCACAAGTCATGAACTAATAGCCACAGCAATTGGTATCCATTGGCACCAAGAACACAAAATCGCTACATGTCTCCCTCACATAGCATGAACTATCCTCAAATATCTTTAATTCTCTTTTTAAAATACAATCATAGTGTCTGAAACAACAGCTGTCAAGTTTCTGAAATTGCTGAAATACAGTATTTTTTTTTAGAAATAAGATCAATTCCCTTGTACGCATTTTTTATAATTTCATGAAAAAATATTTATTGTCATAAAACGCCAGACTTCTATTTTGATGAAAAAAACTGGGTTGGTCCCCAAATATCAACTAGTCATTTTAACAAAGTACGTCAGTATGCAACTTCACACATGGAAAGAATCTGCCTTTCATTCTTTTTTTATCCTCAAATTTCAGAGATGTCCATCACTATTGTGGCAGGATAGGCAAACATAAACCAGGCATACCCACAATAGGTTAAGGGTGAGCACCACTGCATGAGTGGCAGCATTGCACAATGATGCCAAAGACGCCCAAATATGCCGTGGCTGGGCTACTATAATTGCAAGGGTAGCTGGGGTGTTTTCAAGAATGGCCACACAATAATAGGGGCAGTCTACTGCTGTGCACAGGATAACAAGAAATTCACTCGGAAAGCTCACTGTATTTCAAGGATCATAGACTACCATGGCAGGGAAAAGCAGAATGTCCGCAGGAGTATCCAACATTTGCCAATGTTTTTTTCACTATCATGAAACGATGTCTCTGAGAAAGCTAACTGTATGTTTAGGGTTTGCCTTTGCTATACAAGTGATAACCAGAATATTGCCAAGCATACTCAGAGTTTGTCAAGCACTTGTCACTATATTGTCAGGGATAACCAGAACGGTTCTAGGAATTCCCACAGTACGTCAAGGATAGGTCGCTAGTATGCCAGAAATACAAAAATGTCACAAAAAAGCTGATGAGAGGAGTGCTTGAAGTAATCTGAGTCACCGGTAAGTACTGTGGCTGACATTACTTTCCATTAATTTAAGCTCATCTGTGCCACTTCATACAGTGGCAAACGAGACACAAATTAATTTTGGCTTCAATTGAAGCACGACCATGGCTAATTTTTGCACACCGTTCCGTGTATGTAGTGGCCAGTGAGCGAAAATATGATGGACTGGAATGTGGCTAGAGTAAATATCAGTGGCTAAAATTATTTCAAGCACAAACCATCAAACCAGTCACTGTTTGTTCTTCTCAGTGTAATTGAACAAAGGCTAAGGAGATGACTAGATATGTCTTACGGGCAAGCTTCACCTCAGCGATGGGCCCGACCAAGATGCAACTGATCTGGGATGCTAATTATCCCAGGTGAGATGAGGCCTAGCAGTTGGGTCTGGACTGTTCCTACTGGAACAAGAGCAAGGCTCATTTGTATATGATTGTTCCTTGGTGCAGCAGTACAGAAACTAAATAACAATGAATCACAATGTGTCTCAGAGTGATTATCAGTGGTAGAGCTTAATTAATGGATTTCAATAATCACTTTTGTGTTTTTTCATAAAAATAATTTAGTTAAGTTTATCTTGAACATGACAAGTTTTACCACTTTTGTGGAAGAATACCAAAATGTTGTCAGGAAAACCCAAATATATGAAGAAAAGTCTATTGTAATATGCAAATTAGAACATTAGATACAAAATGCACACATGGCTCAGTCACTAGTAAGCAGTCAGCCACCCTCTTCATAGCCATACATAGAACAACCCCCACACACATACTGGGCACACTTACTCACATACATGCACACAAATACACACATTCACAACTAAATACATGATCGCCGACAATTAATCATTCAGCCTCAGACAATTTTCTTGTCTCTTACTTCTCTGACAGCTGCAGTCATCCTTGCTCCCAGCTCAGCAGCTTACCAGTGGTCGCCTCCGAACTCTACATCATCCTCCAATGAAGGCAGCAGCATGCAATGGCCCTAAGCTATGTATTGCTGTGCCTCACCAAAACTCATGAGACATAGAGCTGCAGCTGGGAGCTATCTGTCTTCTGAGACTTGAGGAGGCCCAGCACTGGAAAATACTAGGTCAATTGAGCATAGGAGATTTGGGTCCACTATGTCATAGGTGAACACAACAGGTCAGGACTACAGTCTAAAGGATGGGACAAATCAAAAATATCCACCCACTCCATGAGGCCAGTGAATCAAGAGAAGGGCAGGGGGGTACAGCACCCAATCTTGTTTTCTTCAATCTAAAGTGTAGCAGTTAAAAAAATGGTATGGGCCTTATTTAAAGTTTGGCGGATGGGTTACTATGCCGCTGCATGGAAGTGGCCTTGGAAACTGGTACCTACCTGGCCATATAATTATGTTCTTAACTGTACAGGCAAAAGGGGCTCGGCCAAGATGGCTGCCGCGACGGGTGCCTGAAACGTAGGCTCCGTCCCGGGCCCACTGACAAATCCTGCTTGGCGCTCCCGGAGGAGTTAAAACTGCAGGCGCAGTCCAGCAGAGCCCCTCCAGAACCGATTGAGGGGCAGAGAGGCGTTGCAGTGTGACTAGCGCGTCCCCGCGGATCTCCAGGTCGGAAGAGGCCTTGCCGACTGCCGGAGCCTGGGAGTCGCGTTCGTGGAGGACACCGAGGGGGGGAACCCGGCGATTCATCGTGTCCGGGGGAACAGACACTTGCGGACTTAGGCGGGGTGCGGTGAGTGGCTTAGGGGGGTCACCGGTAGGGGGGCCGACACAAGCCAAGTGGCACTCCTCCCCCCCCTTCTCTCAGGGAAAGCGAGGCAGTGGCAGACGGAGCCCCTCGGTGGCCTCCCAGCAGCAAACTACTGTGGAGTTGGGGGGACCTTCTCCCCCACCCTTCATCCTTCATTGGGAGTGCGGAGATTGCGGGGAGCACATGCACGAATTCAGGGGCCTAGAATGGAGAGGCTGGGTTGCCATGGCTGGCTGGATGGGGCCCAGGCACCAGCCCATATAGGAGTTGGAGAGGAGATCTGCTCACCGAACTGGGACACTGGGTTGTTCCCCCAATACTACAAACTAACCAAAATTAGTGGGCCGTTTTGATAGGGATATCATCCTTCACACTGTCTGCTGCTGTCGCAAAAAAAAAAAAGGAGGGGAGGAAAAAACAAAAAGGGCGCTTATTGAACTATGAACCCCACTATCCGTGGGGACTCTTGCTGATGCGGAGCGGGATGGCCCGTATGGAGTGATTCTATACTGGATCGTGGGAGCAAATCTCCTGGGGAAACTTAATGTGCAAACCACATACTGGAACATTGATCCAAACCGCAGTGGAGAGACACTGAGCGGAGGTCATGGGGGGGAAATCCAAGACAGCTAAAGCCCAGGAACGTCCTGTACCCACGGTAACACCAGGTGAGCAGCAAACAACGCCTAGTTTACAATCCCTAGAAACCACGCTACAAGCCTAGTCGACCCAATTCGAGAAAATTCTGAAGGCAATCATGGACACTAAATCCTCGTTAGAAAATAGAATCGACACAGTATCCCAAGACCTCAATCTACTAAGGGTGGATCACTGCAATCTGACGGAAAGAGTCGGAACAGTGGAGGACACGTTGAGCGGGCTGGACCCATTGGTCGCAGAGAACCAGAAACAAATCCAACACTTGGACTCTGAGGTGAAGGTCCTATGGCGACGTGCTGAAGAAGCTGAAGGCAGGTCATATCGCAATAATGTCCACTTCTTGGGGTTTCCCGAAAGATCGGGAGGGCAAAACTCCGAACTATTCTTGGTGCAATGGCTGATCAAAGAGGTACTGCTTGGTGCCCCATCAAAGTTTTTCTCTGTGGAAAGAGCACACAGAGTCCAGGGGAGACAACCAGCTCCAGGGCCACCGCCTAGACCGTTGATTGCAAGATTTCTAAGTTATAGCGATTGGGACGCAATACTGCAATATTTTTGCAGTAAAGGCCCTATTCAACATGAGGGCTCCTCTATCACTGCCTACCCGGATTTTACCCAAGAAGTACAGAGACAGCGCTATTCCTACATGAAAATCAAACAGTGCCTCTGCGAGCACAATATTAAATATGCCCTGATGTTTCCTGCTAAACTGAGAGTAATCTCGGATGATCGAACGCACGTTTTCACCACCCCTGAAGATGCTTGGACATAGATGCACGCTAAAGGTATGGTACAGCCCCAGGAGGGGATGGGGGATGGCGACGCATGGATCACGTCACCAGCACGGAGGAGACCGAGGAAGCGCTCAAAGGCCCAACCTTCCAAAAAACAAGCTGCGGCCGAGAGAGCAAAGGTGTTGAAGGAAGAGACTGTGCACACGCAAAACTCCTTCGGTGTGCTACGGACTAATCTAAATGACCATATAGACTCAGACTCAGCTAGCTCCGACTCGACGATACTGGAGGCACTAAGGGGCCCGAAGTTCACACCCAGATCTGCGGATGCATTGTGACTGTTTAGAGGAGAGATTGGTGGAACTGCCTCATTTCTCATTGAGCTCCGTGGCATTATAGCGGAACTCTGGAACTGAGGGGCTGGACAGAACAGGAAAGACACTGCCTTTACACATAAGTATCAGTTGGTTAGCCTTCTCTTTCTATATACTTGTAACTTACAATATTGAGGCCAAAGTGATAGAGAGGCCAGAACTCTGGGAGCGCCAACACGTGCATTCTTTTTTGTTTTAATGTTGGGGGCCCCTCATAAGGGCCACCTTCAAATATCAATATGACTCCCCAGAAGTTATCCATATGGATACAGTTTTTCACTGTTAGAACTGTGTTGTGCTTTTTGCTATCACAGACGGCAGTTAGAACAATGCAAGTATATCATAGTTGTTGGGGATTAGTTGGGGTGGGTAGCGGGCGGGAATGTGTTTACTCATGTTCACTAGGTCTATCTAAATTGCAAAGTATTTTACTGCAGCTGTTAGTCTACAATGAATATCAGAAATGGAACAGAATAGTCTGGGGCGGAACTGAAATCCGGATCATAACACACACACAAATACTCTAAAATAGAACATGGTTCAGGTTGCAATCCGTGCTATGCAGGAATACAACATAATTACGTGGAACGTGCGGGGTATGGCAGCGCAGGGCAAGAGACACCAAATTCACGCCCGCCTCAAGCACCAGGGGATGCATATTGCCATCCTACAAGAGACACATCTACTGGAGACTGATTTGAGAGCATTAAGGGGGCGTTGGGGAGGACAGATTTTGGGCACATCATACTCGGCCTATGCAAGGGGGTATTGGTGTGGATAGCACAGGGGGTACCGTATGTCCAACACACCCATAGGATAGATCAAGGGGGCAGATATGTGGTAATAGAGGGGCAACTAGATGGTAGACAACTCACGATAATAGGGATCTACGCCCCTAACAGCGCGCTGACTGAATTCTTACGCACACTGACACCAGCATTGCTGGTGAATCCCGAAGCGCCGGCCCTGTGGGGGGGGACTTTAATAGTACACCGGATATGTTACTTGATCGATCAATTCCACCCCTGTGAGGGCTGACACAAAGGAGCGTCACTGGTCCACTGTTGACATGGGTGGGAGACATGAGACTATATGATATCTGGTGCATCGGACACCCGATGCAAAGGGAATACTCATTCTATTCTGCACCCCACAAGGTACACACCAGGATAGATATTATATGGGGGACCCCTGATATATGCTCCCTAGTTAAGGACACTGAATACCTGGGCAAAACGCTATCTGATCATTCTCTGCTAATGTTGACACTACGATGGGGTAGGAGACGCTCCGTGATCCCCACTTGGCGCTTGCAGGTGGAGGCCCTCCAGGACCAGGCTTTTAGGGAAGAATTGAACACAACAATAAGACAGTACTGAGAAATAAATAGGGACTCTACAGAAACAAGAACAATGGAGTGGGATGCTCATAAAGTTGTTGTTCGGGGTTATTGTCTATCGGCCACTTGAGGTGTGCGGCGTACCCTTCATGTTGAGGTTGCCAAACTGGAGAAAGAAATGAGAGCTCTGGAAGTTGCAGTGGCACAAAACGGGGCACCATACACAGCACTAAGAGACGTGCGCATAAAATACGATGAGGTGGATTTACGGCTTCGCCATCACGATTACAACTACCACTTGATGTGCTTACAAACAGAAGGAGATAAATCGGGGAGACTGTTGGCGTGAGGATCGCCAGCAAGCGCCTTCGTGAGGATCGCCAGCAAGCGCCTATAGGGACTATACACCTGGCTGATGGAACTATGGCCACCAGTCAGGAAGCGATCAACAAAGCGTTTAAAGGACTATTATATGGGCTTGTACAGGGGACAGACTGTATTGCACTACCCAACAATTGGGGTCTTTTCTCTGAGGGGTGCCCTTAGCACAGTTGTCACAATCAGATAAAGAGACATTGGAGGCTCCTCTAAAAATGGAAGAGTTGGAGGTGGCCATAGCACAGATGTCCCGAAACAAAGCACCAGGAATAGATGGCTTGCCAATACAGTATTACACCACTTTCTCGAATCACCTGAAACCCCGCTTGTTGGCAGCGTTTGAGGAGGCGTGGTCCTGCAGTCTGCTCCCGCCTACACAAAGAGAAGCACTGATAGTGGTCCTTCCTAAGCAAGGCCGTGACCCTGCAGACATTAAGTCAGATATACCGCTCTCACTCCTAAACTTAGATTGCAAAATTCTGGATAAAGTTCTGGCAAACAGGCTTGCTCCCATAATACATACCTTAATACACAAAGACCAGAATGGCTTTATCCCAAAACGCAATACATTCCTAAATATCCGCACGCTGCTTAGCATCATGGGTGATACTCCGCCGGGGGCATACGATAATGTGGCGGTGTCATATCGGGATTGGTGGTGAACCGGGATAAATCCTATGTGTTCCCACTGACTGATTGGCCTGTGGAGATGAGGGAAACTGCTCTAATGGGACGCCTGAGGTGGTGCTTTGATACATTAAAATACCTAGGAGTTCACATTTACCATAAGCCTGGGGATTTGAGGGACGGCAACCCGAGGCGGGCGCTGAACTACATGAAGGGATCCCTGCGCTTCTGGTGCTCACTACCACTGTCGCCGCTAGGCAGAGTGGCTGTGGCGAACATGTTATTACTCCCCCGCCTCCTCTACTATTTTGCGGCATTACCGGTCGCAGTGCCTAAAAGCTTTTTCTGCAAATTAAATACAGTACTACTGGGACTTATATGGGGAAGGGGCAGGATCTGAGTAGCACTCACCACCCTGCATCGTCCATTAAGTGAGGGTGGACTAGGCACCCCCAACTTTGAACTTTACTTTGCTTCAGTGCAATTGCAAGGGATGCTAAATTGGATTCACAGACCCGAATCAGCAGAATCTGCATGGATCAATACACAGCTGCACGGCGTGTCGCTGATTACATGGCTGTCGAATAATTTAACGAAAGGTGCCTCCGGTAATCCATTAATGATAGCTGCACATGAATGCTGGAAACGGTATATACAAAAGGGCCGCATGAAGTCCCCATACTCTCCCCTTATCCTCCTAGGAAAAATCCCGGGAAGGGGTAATATGTCTAGAACGTACTCCACTGCTGCTTGAGCAGAGGCGCGGATGTTGACGGTAGGAGATTGCTTTGAGGAAGGCGTAACTAATGTCATTTGAGTCCATAAAAGACCTTACGTCATTGAGACCAGGGCAATATATAGCATATTATTCTATATGCCACTTAATTAAGAAGGTGTGGTCGTCAGGCGACCGGGAACCAACTATCTCCCCGCACTACACCATATGTTGCTATATGACAGTCAAACTAAAGTCATAACAAATCTCTATAAAG
Organism: Pleurodeles waltl; assembly: GCF_031143425.1. Classification (NCBI taxonomy): domain Eukaryota; kingdom Metazoa; phylum Chordata; class Amphibia; order Caudata; family Salamandridae; genus Pleurodeles; species Pleurodeles waltl. The sequence goes on along the minus strand of NC_090450.1, from coordinate 709,845,900 downwards.
TTTTAAATAGATTCCCCGAAACTGGATTGTAGAGTGTAAGGGGGCGATGGAACGAGCTATCACCTCAGGATTGGTCGCAGGCCCTCTATCACGCTCAACAGGTGTCAAGGAACCCCACGTTCCAGTACACCTAATTCAATTATACCCACCAGACGTACCTCTCACCTGCTCGGCTGAGGCGCATGTTCCCTGGGTCTGACCCTCTCTGCCCCCGCTGCGGTTCCCCGTCAGCCCACTTCTATCACTTGGTTTAGGAATGTGGTCCTCTGGAGGTGGTGTGGCGGGGAGTAGTAGCTGACATCTCAGAAATAACGGACCATTTATTCCCGCTGGACCCCAGATCCTGCTTACTGGGTGTTAGGATAAAGGAAAAAAAGCACAGATACGTCCATAGGTTTGCAGGCCTAGCACTCATAATGTACAAAAGATTAATTGAAATGAACTGGAAAGCCTCTAAAGCACTAGAACTGAAAGCGTGGTGGGCCTTGACATTGCGCTTGGCATGAATGGAGCATCAAGTACTACGCAGGTTGCGAGACAGAGTCCAGACACACACTGGAAGCGATGCTTGGGAAACATTTGTCACTAAGTTGGAGGTAAAAAATGACGAGCGCCCACCATGAACCCCGATATTAACACAGATACCGAGGGAGGAGGATACCCCGAACACTGCCTTGCACACATGAGAAAATAATCACACAAAATACACCCATCGAGAATGCACAAGCAGACTGATATTGACCCAGCATCCAGCAAGGGTTAAAATGGCAGGGTTGAGGTGGGAATGCCGAAGGGCCCTAAATACATTGTGAGATTGTGCAACCACAGCACCGGACATAATGGGGGACAGTTCAGGCCTCATGTGTTCCACAAGGAAGTAACAAACACACTGTCGGAGCACACATTATAGCATGCAATATTACACAACACCCCACCGCCACACATTGAGTGTGAAAAAATGAGAAACTGATTCTGGCAAAACTGCTGTCCACCTACAACTCTTGATACAGCTGTGTACTAAAGAAGGTGAATCCTGACAGATGTAATTAGACCTAAGTTGTTGTTAATGTACCATGTTATCACAGATCAGCTAAATCCTGTCATTGCAACAGTAGAATGTATTGTCAAGTATCTGTGCAGAAAATAATAAAAAAATATGTTTTAAAAAAACAACTTTACAGGCAAAAAAAACGGATTGATTCCTCAAAAATGACGTAAAGACCCTTAAGATAATCCATGTCAGCAAAATACTTCACATTTTACTTTATCTTGCATAGCCAAGAGTATTTTCCCTGATGCTTTGTTTCTGTACATTGTCCAAGCAACATTGGGTTCTTGCATGGATGGTGCACATGGAGAATTGAGCCCCCTCTATGTGTCTGGGTGAGTTCAAATTGTCAGTGAGTGCACAAGTGAGAGTTCTGAAGTTGAAACTGGAGGCAGTGCCAGTTTCTCAAAGTGCCTGTCAGTGGTTTATTAAGTTGGCCAGACTACATGCTCATCCAATCCTTGGCCTCTCTGCAGAGGGCTGAGGTTGAGGATCACGTGTGCCAATTTTCATTGGAATTTTAGATAAAAATGTGTGAAGAGGTATACACAACTGATGCACTATTGAAAGCACCAAAGGAAGTACATGCAAGAAGGCAGTGATGAAGAGGAAGGAGATACCTTGTGAAGTTCAGACTGAGGATTTCAGAAACATTTTGGGAGAAAAAAGGGCATAAGTATCCAATAGAGTGAGTGACTGCCGAGGAGAGTGGTATAAAGCAGAGAACAGGAATGAATTAAACACTCCGAAGAGCACTGTCCCTTCTACAGCCCTTACTAGTATATGATGAATGGTGTCATAATTTCAGAATTCAAACAATTTAAATTCTTATCATTTACAACAAATGGTGTTACTCATTGTAGCACTTCTGTACAAAGTTTTCTGACAAGCAAGGTGGGGAATAAACATGTAGATTTATTTAGTAAGGAATGCCAGCTCCCTCACTGGAACCTAGAATGTAGAATGCTTCTGCACCCCATGTTCTAACACCAGATCATAACATATCTTCCTCCTTTATAAATAATACACAAAAAAACACAAGACCATCAAATACAACCAAAGAACTAAAGCTAAAGATAATGTTAGTTTCACACATACTATACCTAATAACTTTATATAACGAAGCAATAAAAAATGTTTACAAAGATAATGTCAGTTTCACATATACTATACCTAATTAAAATGTTACAAAGTAGCAAAGAAAACAATTTTACATTTGACATACACAATCTCCTAAATATGAAGGAAGTTGGCGATCCCTCCTACTCCTTATTACTTTAATAGAATGGTTGGGTTCCAAACCCACCTGAGCCCCACTATCTCCTCTATCTTCCAATCTGCTTCATTTTATCTACATCATTCTGCCCACCTCTCTGATACAAGGCTACCAGTCTATTATTCAATGTTTCTCCATTTTCTAAGACAACAAAGAATCTGATGACCTCCTCAACTTTGTAGTGGCCTTTGAATTTCATCTACCCTCTTCTTTTCTGACCATAAAGAACTTTCAACCAATCTCCACCACTGACACATCTTTGAATCTCTATATCATCTTCACTTTTACTTTTATTCAGAATTCTCTCCTGGGATTTTTCAACTATTTCCTTAAACTATGCTGGAACTAAGTTGGTTCCTGGCAACCTTCCCGGCATCAATTTAAATGGTATACTGCCTTTCACACTATGTTCACTCGTCCTGTAAGCCCACACCATTTCCACCATCATTCTCTCAATATCCTGTTTGCTTGCAACAACCATATGAATTGTTCATTTTACTAATCTATTAGCTCTCTCAGCCATACCATCTCCTTGGGGATTATACAATGAGGTGTGATTGTGTTTAACCCCCAATGTTTCCAAGAACATTTTCATTTCATGTGAGGTCAATTGCGTACCCTTATCAGTTATCAAAACTGAAGGAATACCTTCTTCACCAAACACTTTCTATAAACAAACTATTGTTGTTTTTGTAGTTATTTCTCTCATCAACTTCACGATCAACCACTTGGTATGGACATCAATAACTACCATGGCGTATCTCAAATCAGGTTTCAAACCATCCATAGGTCCAATTAAGTCTAGGGACACCGTGTGGCAAGCTTTCCTAGGATCATGAATGTGCCCCAGGTCTGCTTGGTTTCCTACCTTCAAACTTTTTTCACCTTCTTTACATACACCACATCTCTCTACCCATTCAGCCACCTGATTATCCATTCCAGGCCACCACCAATTTTCTCTCAATCTCTTCTTTGTTCTTGTCCTACCCAAATGCCCCTCATGCGCCGTTTCAACCTGTCTAATCCTAAAACCTAAAGGAGGGACATATTTAGCTCCCCTCATAACTATCACTTCATCGCAAACTGATAACTCTTCAATAATTTTAACATAGGGTCTAACTGAAATAGGGACACTACTTTCCCTTCTAGTGCCTAGAGAAATCAAATGTTTCACTTCTTTAAGTGTGGAATCTAATTCCATCTCCTTGATCCATTCCTGCTCAGTGATAGCGCCTCCTTCCTGCACTCACAATACATCTTGTATTGAAGCTACAACATCCTCCGCTGCTAGCTAAAACACCTGGACAATCTACATTTCTCCAACCTAATGACATCCTGCATAAACAGTCCGCCTGACAATTTTTCCACCCTTGACTGTATTCCAAAGTATAGCAATATTCTTGTAAGCGACCTGAAAGTCTAATTAGTCTTGCTGATACCCGCCAGCCCCTCCTAGGAGAAGAATTCTTACTAAGGGCTTATGACCAGTTCACAATCTAACTTTGGTACCCCACAAATAAATTTGAAAATATTCAACACCCCACACTGCTGCCAGTGCCTCCCTTTCAATCACTGAATAATTTAGTTCTGAAGCGGTCAAAGTTCTAGATGCAAATGCTACCATTTTCACTTTCTTTCCACACACATGAGCCAAAACAGCCCCCAAGCCTGTGGCACTTGCATCCACTGTCAAAATCGATTTCAACTTAGTGTTATATGGTGTAAAAATTCCTGCATTACAAATCTCTTCTTTTATGTGCTCAAAGCATTTCTGTTGTACCTCACCCCAAACAAAGTTTGTCCCTTTTTTCAGCAACACCCTCAAGGATTCCATTTTATTTGAGAACCCCTGTACAAACTTGGAATATTATTCAATGAATAATAGAAACAATCTCAAATTATCTTCATCTTTTGGTGCTGGAGCTAATCTTATGCTGTCTAATAGATTTAAATACACACTTGTTATGTCTAACCAGCTTCATTCAATCTATGAAGAGCTTGTCTAAGTACCATGTTAGGCTGTTGTACAGCATCACCAAAAATCTGAATGTTGTCCTGAAAATACAATATATTACCCATGCCTTTGAATATCTCACTCATCATTCTTTGAAAAACACTTGCTGCCGAACATAAACCAAACAGCATGCGAGTGAATTGAAAAGTTCCTTCATTTTTAATGGATGCTGTGAGGGACTTAGACTCTTCATGTGACCTTATCTGATGGTAGGCGTTTCTAAATCTAACTTAGAAAAATATTTCCCTCCACCTAATGCTAAAATCAGTTTGTTAATGTTCAGCAAAGGGTAGGTATCCATAACAACATTTTGATTCAAAGATCTACGGTCAACCCAAAATCTATACTTCCCATCAGCTTTCTTCGTAACAACTATGGGAGATATCCATCTAGACGTTTCTGTTGGTTCAACCACTCCAGAATCAATCATCTCCTTCAATAATTATTTTACTGCATCTTGAGCTACTAAAGGGACATGCCTCAGTTAATGTTGAACAGGTTTGAACACTATTTTATGGACATGTCCTTTCAAGAAGCCAACTTTTTCTCTAAACAGTTCTTGTGCTTCACACAAAATATCTGAAAGCGTGATGTCCTCTACCACCATTACTTGGTTGGGAGCTCTAGGACTTACTACAATATTAAGATCATATTAGTGCATCCAACCTAGTATAGGTGGACGACTTTCAGGCACATATACTTTGCCACAAGTACATCTCTCTCCAAACTCAATAGTTGCTTCCATGTATCCCACCAAATCAATGTTTTCCCTTGATAACCACTAGGGTTAATATCCTTCGATAACAGCTTAGAATTAGGCCTCAAAGCAGTAAACATTTGTTTTAGAACAATGGTATACATAGAACCGGAGTCTATCATTAACTGTACTACCTTGTCATTTATTCTAAAATCAGCTAGTGGTCTTTTCTTTCTACTCTGATTACCTTCCTCATCTCCTACTAAGAAGAATTCTATCAGTTAATTCAGTACAGTGTGTTGCATGAGGTTCTGCATCAACCGTGGCCACCCTAGTTTTGTTCTCCTGTCTACATGCGTAAGCAAAATGCCCTTAACGTCCACACTTTTGACAGGCTTTGTCTACAGCTATGCACGTTGCGTAATCTGCAGTGTGGAAACTGCTTCTACATCGATAACATCTTCTAGACAGTTGTTTAGATTTTGAGAATCCTTTGTTACTCTTCGCAACTGCCCCAACTTCTGGTTCAGTTTTTCCAGTAGTGGTGGATATTCTACTTATACTATTTTCCTTTTCCATTTCTCTCATACAATATTCAAATTGTTCAACAATTCTTGCAATATCAATGGCATCCCGGAGAGAAGGATTCTTAGATGCCTATAGTCGCTCCTACATTTTCCTGCTTTTACAGTGCACAATAAGTTGATCACGTACCAACTCATCCGTTGTGACACCAAATTTACATTTCAAAGACAGTTCTCTTAGCTTTGAAACATAGTCATCAATCGCCTCGCATTCTGATTGTGAATGGGTATAAAATGTATATCTCTTCATAACTATGTTTATTTCCTTTGCAAATCTACTTTCTGAGTGTTTTTTTACTTCAAGATACACATCTTCCAGTAGATCTCCATTAGATGCCATAGCAACTGGTAAGTATTTAAACATGTGTTGACCTTCTTTACCTAAAGCATTGAGAAGTAAGACTTTTTCCTTCCAGCATTAAAGTATTGACCACCTAAAGCTTCCACATAAGTTTTGAGCATAGTTCTCCAATCATCCCATTCTATAGATAATGATCCTGGTTGATCTAGAAATGTCGGGGGTGAATTTATGGTATTGAGCTGCATGTTAAAACTAAAGTGCACTAGCTATGCACAGTAAAATACTAAATGAGTTATATGACACAGTGGTGGAACCGAAACCCCCCCCCCAAATATTATGCACAGTTAACAGGTGCACGTATCACCATTGATATACGCGATGACACACTTAATTGGAGAGAAAGAACAATATGGTATGCCTATCACCGTTTATGACCATGCAATGTATAATGGTGTTTGTCTAGTGAAGGCACAACGAGTTAATGAAGTATGCGTATCACTGTTTGCCGGAAAAAAATTACAAAGTTAACAGGTGTGCGTATCACTGTCGATGCACAACGAGTTAATGAAGTGTGTATCACTGTTTTCCAGAAAAAATATACAAAGTTAACAGGTGTGTGGATCAAAGTCAATATACGTGATGACGCGCTACAATGAAGTGTGCGTGTCGCTGTCTGCTGTGTGATGCGCAATATACTGATTCAAGGGCGATGGAAAATGGTGTGCGTCTCACCATTGCTATGTTCCTTTCAAGATAGGGGTGCGCACGACACCACCAATGTGAAGATGCGTGCAATGGTGGCACGTCCTCAACACCAGCTGCCTGACGAAGAAAGAGAGCCCGAGGAGAATCATCACAAGAGCGTTGCACACGATGCCTGACACAGGGAATGCTGGCATGAGAGAGCGAGGAAATGACCAACGAGAGCGCTCAAAGGTTCGACAAAACAAACAGTCATAACAAAATGTACCGTCAATACTTGTACGTACTTAGCTTCGGTGGTAACATCGAATTAGTGTTACCGTACTCCTGTAACTGTCAATATTCCGATGGGTCCAAAGCCACCTCAGGTGGTTGTGAAGACCAACTTGCTCAGCTCGTCGCCAAATCTTGTAGCACTTCTGTACAAACTCTTCCGACAAGTGAGGTGGGGAATAAACATGTACATTTATTTAGTAAGTGTCTCACAACTGGAGCGCGGCTGTCCCTTGGCCAGTCCAACACCAACTGCCTTCCTAGGAACGCCAGCTCCCTCACTGGAACCTAGAATGCAGAATGCTTCTGCACCCTACATTCTTACATCAGATCATAACACTAATGTATCTGATACTGCTAACAAGCATTGGCCAAGCCAATAGATCAGGCTTGTTTTAGGCATATGCTTGTAATGTAATATGTGTGTGCACAATAAAAGAAAACTATCATAGAGGCAACAAAACACTGGTTCCAGGCATGCTATTTCAAGCACAGAATTTTTAGTTTATGTGTTTTAGGCAACACCCTTAACTACAAAGGCCACACATCTTGGAAAGTTTTCCTAGCTACGCTTCTTTAGCCATGGTCCTTTAGAGACCTTCTGCCTCTTACATCCCATTTAAAATACAGATTATTAGTTTATTTGAAAGTTGGAACCCACTTCAAATACAGATTATTAGATTATTTTAAAATTGGAACGCACATCAAATACAGAGTATTCGATTATTTGAATGTGGGAGCCCAAAATCAGTATGATGAACTAAATGTAAATCTGTTCTCTGTTTATTTAAACTTTATTCACATGATGAATGCCGCATTTGCAGCAAAACCTAAAAAGTGAAAAATAAGTTGGAGGCACATTTTGGTAGAAGTAAATCAGAGGATGGTTAAATGTTGTCCTGCATGTGGTTGTTAGATGGGCCAGAGTATGTGACACCTTATGTGGATATCTTAATGTATCCTTTTACTGTTAGCGAGACGGTAGTGGGTGAAGGTGTTGCCCTTGACATGGGACTACATGGAAGCTGTGGTCATGGTGTGGAGAAAGCCTTGGTGAAGATGATTGTCTTAAGGAGAGAAGATAGGTTTTCTACCCCGCTGTATTTTTTATCAGACTGGCTTGTATTTTTAGGTCCAGGCAGGTTATCAGAGCAAACCGAGGATTGATTGCCATATTTCTAATGAATACTAACAATTTCACATAAATTGTTTTTCACCTACCAGTGCACGGCTGTTCTCGAACAGCAAAATGTAAACAAATGGCCAGTATTTGTTCTCAAAATGGTAACAAGAGTAGGAGGAGATGTAACATAGTCTATAATGGGGCTTCAGTTTTTAACATTCGCCGATTCTTGTCAAATCACTTATTCTTCATATGTGGTGAAGTCAGATTCTACTGTAAAGTGCGTTAAAGCCCCTGGACCAGTTTCATGCTATAGAAAACTGCCCAAAAAGGCTCACTTCAAATACAACAAGATGAGTGGGTGCTTCACGTGTAGATACGAGTGCCAGGTTCTGCTATTCATTCATATACTTGTAAAACTTTAACTTTAACTGGGCAGACGGTTTGTCAATATTCACAATTATTTTTCTCAGCCCCTCCCACGCTGGAAATGGTATGAGATTTATTCTTAATCATGGAAGAAGTAAATCCATTTCCTCTTTGGTAATGGCACAACCACAAACTGGTTAAGGTATTTCTCTGTACTGAAATAAAATACAAAAATATAAAACTGTGAAGGTCTTTCTGCATTTGTTGTTTTGCTCTAAGTACAGTTAAGCATGCAGAAAAGTGTCATAATTCAGAACTTGCAAAGGCTTTTCAGGAGTAAAAAAGTAAATCTTTTATGCATAAGTTTTATAAAACCATGTATAATAACAACAACCCGATATATCATAAAACTGCATAAATACAATATTCCCTTCTATTAGTATAAAATCTGTTTTCCATTTCTTCAACTCAGAAGCATATTATTGGCTTAGTCAAGATGTTTTATATAACAACCAACTATTTTTGTTGAAAAACCCTTAAAGCAATATAAAGTTGCCTCAGTAACAGATCTGGTATTGCCTAATCAGAAAATCAGTTTCAAGTGTTTGCTCTGAAAATCAAGCAAGCTTGGACCGAAAAGGTATGTGTTCCATCTTGCGAGCTACAATAATGATAAGTAGTGTCCCCATAGTTACATTTCTCCAAGAGCCATTAAAGTGAGCAAAGGGGAAACAAAGCAGTTTAAATCATATAAAATAGTATTGTTGTTTGGTGACATTAGGTCCAGATAAGGCCGTTTCTGCATCATATATGTTGCAACTGTAGATCTATTATTGTATCCATTAATGGTTTATCAATGTCCAATAAAAAGTCGTTGGTATTAATTGTTTGTTTCACCAATGGTTTTCAGTTTGATATGCTTATTTTTGTAAGTTCAGATAAATATAAGGATATTAGAATGTTATTTTCTAACAGTAACATGGAAATTAATTGTTCAGATATTATTTGATCTTTATCATGAAATGTCCATTGTTCTTCAATTAGTGATTTTAAAGTATTCTTTTCAGCAGAAAGAAAGTCAATCAAATAATTTATTTAATTAATGCAAATGATTGCCCTTAAAGGTGTTTAGGACTCTGCTGTCCCCTTATCCCTCCACACCACAGTCCCTGCAGCTGCTGCTATGTGTCTCATGACTCAGGTATTTGCTCATTCCGTCTGGGTTCCTTAAACATTTTGCATTTACAACACCTACTCATTTACTTTATTATATCCTTTTCAGTATCTTAAAAAGTATTTTGCAGTTCATCAAAGTCATGAGCACAGGTCTGTGGCACTCTCCTATGATGTGTGCCTGCTTCATTTCCGTTTGCAGTTGTTGGCGCTTTGCACCAATAAAATATTAAGAGTCTTTGAGCAGGAGAGGAGTTGTGTAAGTAACAAAAGATGATGACCCAAGGCAAATTAAGAAAACCCACAACAATATTCAAAGTCCAAACCATAAAGATTTATTCAAAATTAAGAGTCATTACAGAAAGCAAGAGCTAATTAGTTAATCAGGTAATTCAATAATGCATAACAAGCAAGTGGTTTCAACATAAGGTCACCCTCCAGAATAAATTATTAGCTAGAATCAAACAATAGTCTGACATGGGAACTGCTCATTTAAAAAGGCAAGAAAAGTCTAAGTACAAAGTCAAATAACAGACTGACACTGGGGCTCATTATGACTTCGGTGGACGGTTTACACCGTACGCCGAAGTCCCGACGGTCAGATTGTTGCCAGGGTCATAAACAGGCAGACCGCCAGGGTCACGGTGGCAGTCTGACTGCCACCAAGACGGTGGTCTGACTGCTTTGGTGGAGGTCTGACTGCCACATTATGACTGTGGCGGATGTGCCACATTGGACCGCCAGCACCGCCAGTTTTCCTCCTCAGGAGGGACTGGCGGTCATGGCGATCTAATCCACACTTGGCATGGGCAGCACAGGGCCCCCTCTGGCCAGCCCCGTCGCAAGGCTCACTGTCTTGGGGACAGGTGCTGGCGCACCGTATGCACTACAGCATTGCCGCCGGCTCTATTATAAGCCAGCGACAATGCTGTAGGCCGTTAACCGCTGGGCCAGTGGGCAGAAACTCTGTTTCCGCCCCTTTACCCAGCAGGTAACTCGTAATGGAGCCCACTGGAAGGCAGCCACACTGGGGGCAAACTAATCGTCAGGACTTCGGCAGATGGTGTAAACCATACGCCGAAGTCATAATGACCCCCCTAGTGTCTGCCTTCATTAAAGCAATCAAAAGGTGTAGGAAAGTACCATCTTGCCTGGCATGTTACCCCCATATTTCACTGTATGTATGTTGTTTTAGTCCTTGTGTCATTGGGACCCTACCAGGCAGGGCCCCAGTGCTCATAGTATGTGCCCTGTATGTGCTAACCAGAACCTCTGTGTTTATGCTCTCTCTGCTTTCTAAATTTGTCACTGCAGGCTAGTGACTAAATTTACCAATTCTCATTGGCACACTGGTACACCCATATAATTCCCTTGTATATGGTACTTAGGTACCCAGGGTATTGGGGTTCCAGGAGATCCCTATAGGCTGCAGCATTTCTTTTGCCACCCATAGGGAGCTCAGACAAATCTTACACAGGCCTGCCACTGCAGCCTGCGTGAAATAATGTCCACGTTATTTCACAGCCATTTTCCACTGCACATAAGTAACTTATAAGTCACCTATATGTCTAACCTTCACCTGGTGAAGGTTGGGTGCAAAGTTATTTAGTGTGTGGGCACCCTGGCACTAGCCAAGGTGCCCCCACATCGCTCAGGGCAAATTCCCCGGACTTTGTGAGTGCGGGGACACCATTACACGTGTGCACTCTACATAGGTCACTACCTATGTATAGTGTCACAATGGTAACTCCGAACATGGCCATGTAACATGTCTAAGATCATGGAATTGTCACCCAAATACGGGGGACAATTCCATGATACCCCGGGTCTCTAGCACAGAACCCGGGTGCTGCCAAACTGCCTTTCCGGGGTTTCCACTGCAGCTGCTGCTGCTGCCGACCCCTCAGACAGGTTTCTGCCCTCCTGGGGTCCAGGCAGCCCTGGCCCAGGAAGACAGAATAATGGATTTCCTCTGAGAGAGGGTGTTACACCCTCTCCCTTTGGAAATGAGTGTGAAGGGCTGGGGAGGAGTAGCCTCCCCCAGCCTCTGGAAATGCTTTGATGGGCACAGATGGTGCCCATCTCTGCATAAGCCAGTCTACACCGGTTCAGGGATCCCCAGCCCTGCTCTGGCGCAAAACTGGACAAAGGAAAGGGGAGTGACCACTCCCCTGACCAGTACCTCCCAGGGGAGGTGCCCAGAGCTCCTCCAGTGTGTCCCAGACCTCTGCCATCTTGGAAACAGAGGTTTTGGGGGCACACTAGACTGCTCTGAGTGGCCAGTGCCAGCAGGTGACGTCCGAGACCCACTCTGATAGGCTCTTACCTTTCTTGGTAGCCAATCCTCCTTTCTTGGCAGCCAAACCTCCTTTTCTGGCTATTTAGGGTCTCTGCTTTGGGGAATTCTTCCGATAACGAATGCAAGAGCTCACCAGAGTTCCTCTGCATCTCCCTCTTCGACTTCTACCAAGGATCGACCGCTGACTGCTTCAGGAGGCCTGCAAAACTGCAACAAAGTAGCAAGACGACTACCAGCAACATTGTAGCACCTAATCCTGCCAGCTTTCTCGACTGTTTCCTGGTAGTGCATGCTCTGGGGGTCACCTGCCTTCACCCTGCACAGGAAGCACAGAAGAAATCTCCTGTGGGTCGACGGAATCTTCCCCCTGCTAACGCAGGCACCAAAAGACTGCATCACTGGTCCTCTGGGTCCCCTCTCATCCTGACGAGTGTGGTCCCTGTAACACAGGAACTCTACCCAAGTGACTCCCACAGTCCAGTGGCCCTTCAGTCCAAGCTTGGTGGAGGTAAGTCCTTGCCTCCCCCCGCTAGACTGCAAACCTGTGTACTGCGTTATTTGCAGATGCTCCGGCTTATGTGCACTCTTCCAGGATTTCCTTCATGCACAGCCTAGCCTAGGTCCCCAGCACTCCGTCCTGCAGTGCTCAACCAGCTGAGTTAGCCTCCAACGTCGTGGGACCCTCTATTGTAACTCTGCGTGGACTCCAGTTCACAAATCTTCCAAGTGCCTGTTCAGGTACTTCTGCGGGTGCTGCCTGCTTCTGTGAGGGCTCTCTGAGTTGCTCAGCGCCCCCTCTGTCTCCTCCTCCAAGGGGCGACATCCTGGTTCTTCCTGGTCCTCAGCAGCACCCAAAAACCTCTACCGCAACCCTTGCAGCTAGCAAGGCTTGTTTTCACTGTTTCTGAATGAGAATACTTCTGCAACCTTCATTGCGACGTGGGACATCTTCCTTCCAAAAGAGAATTTCCTAGTCCTCTTCGTTCTTGCAGAATTCCAAGCTTCTTCCATCCGGAGGCAGCTTCTTTGCACCTTCATCCGGGGTTTCCTGGGCTCCTGCTCCCCCCGGACACTGTCGAGACTATTGGACTTGGTCCCCTTGCCTTGCAGGTCCTCAGGTCCAGAAATCGGTTGTCAGTGCACTACTGGTGTTTTTTGTTCTTGTAGAATCCCCCTATCACGACTATTGTGCTCTCTTCGGGTAGTAGGTGTACTTTACTCCTACTTTTCAGGGTCTTGGGGTGGGGTATCCTGGACACCCTGACTGTTTTCTTACAGTCCCAGTGACCCTCTACAAGCTCCCATAGGTCTGGGGTCCATTTGTGATTCGCATTCCACTTTCGGAGTATATGGTTTGTGTTGCCCCTAGACCTATGCTTGCCTATTGCAACCTATTGTAATTCTACACTGTTTGCATTACTTTTGTGACTCTTACTTACCTATTTGTGGTTTGTGTACGTATACCTTGTGTACATTACTTACCTTCTTACTAAGGGTACTCACTGAGATACTTGTGGCATATTATCATAAAAATAAAGTACCTTTATTTTTAGTAACTCTGTGTATTGCGTTTTCTTATGATATTGTCCATATGATATAAGTGGTATAATAGGAGCTGTGCATGTCTCCTAGTTCAGCCTAAGCTGCTTTGCCATAGCTACCTTCTATCAGCCTAAGCCGCTAGAAACACCTCTATTCTACTAATAAGGGATAACTGGACCTGGCACAAGGTGTAAGTACCTTTGGTACCCACTACAAGCCAGGCCAGCCTCCTACATTGGTGGTGCAGCGGTGGGATAAGTACTTGTAACTGCTTTACCACTTTGTCATTTTGTACTTTTCATAAGAGAATCATATAGCAAGCAGTTCAGTGTATGTACACTTAACCCAAAAAGTTTGCTTTTCTATCCTAAAACTTTTTTTCAAAGTTCTGAAAAGTTTCTTAAAACTTCTGAAAGTTTTCTAAAAGTTAGAAAACCCTTTTTCTCTGTGCTGTCAAAAGTTCCAAAACTTTTTTTCTCTTCTCCCTATCTCTAAACCTTTTACTATCATGTCTGTGGTAGATTCCACTCTCAAAACTGTCAATGCTACTTATGGCATTATGAACTACAAGAGCTTAAGGAGTCTCTGCTTAGATAGAGGTTTAATTATAGGAAAGAACCCTACAAAAGAGTCTCTTTTTAACATGCTTGTTGTGGATGACCAGAACCAGTCTGGCCCATCAAATGAGAGGTTAGAAAATGTAGAAGCTTCCCAGTCTGACTCAGGAGAGTTCCCTGAGAAGGATGGGGAGGGTTCTGATCAGGGTCTGCCCCCTAGCAGGGCACCTAGTAATGCTGGTAGTGATAGAGGTTCCCATCACGGTAGGGCATCCTTTATTCCTAGAGGCCAGGTTACCAGGGTCCAGACAGTTAGGGACAGGTTCCCCTCTGAAGTTTCCAATTTGTCATCTGTGTCAAAGCATTCCCACCCACCCACCCTGAGGATAACTTGTTAGAAAGGGAACTCAAAAAGTTGAGGGTTGAAGAGACCAGGCTGAAGCTTAAACAGCAACAGCCGCCCCTAGATAGGGAATCCCTAGACATTGAGAAGGAAAGACAGAGGTTGGGGTTGGTTCCCCATGGTGGCAGCAGCAGTATTCCTGATAGCAATTCTGTTAGAGAGCAAGATTTCAGGAATCTGCACAAGATAGTCCCTCTTACAAGGAGGGGGATGACATCAATAAGTGGTTTGCTGCACTTGAGAGGGCCTGTATGGTACTTTTGGTCCCTCAAAGGCAGTGGGCTGCTATTTTGTGGCTCTCTTTCTCTGGAAAGGGTAGGGATAGACTCCTTACTGTAGAGAAAGTGAAGCTAACAACTACACAGTATTGAAAGATGCACTCTTGGATGGATTTGGCTCAACCACTGAACAATACAGGATTAAGTTCAGAGACACCAGAAAACAGTCTTCTCAAGACTGGACAGATTTTGTGGACTGTTCAGTGAAGGCCTTGGAGGGGTAGTTACATGACAGTAAGGTATCTGACTATGAAAGCCAGTATAATCTTATTCTGAGAGAGCATATTCTGAACAACTGTGTGTCTGACTTGTTGCACCAATACCTAGTAGACTCGGATCTGACCTCTCCCCAAGAATTGGAAAAGAAGGCAGACAAGTGGGTCAGAACAAGGGTGAACAGAAAAGTTCATACAGGGGGCGACAAGGATGGCAAGAAGAAGGATGGTAAGTCTTCTGACAAGGGTGGGGACAAAAGTAAACATTCTGAGTCTTCATCAGGCCCACAAAACTCCTCTGGGGGTGGTGGGTCCAAATCCTCTTCCAATAATCCACCTAAAAAGCCTTGTGTTATTTGTGTAAAGTCAAAGGCCATTGGGCAACTGATTCCAGTTGTCCAAAGAAACACACCAAACCTCGCACCACCACAACCCCTG
The DNA here is from genome assembly GCF_031143425.1 of Pleurodeles waltl. Classification (NCBI taxonomy): domain Eukaryota; kingdom Metazoa; phylum Chordata; class Amphibia; order Caudata; family Salamandridae; genus Pleurodeles; species Pleurodeles waltl. Next base: position 709,830,608 of record NC_090450.1, on the reverse strand, counting down.
CTGCAAATTCTAGTGTCCCTAGTAATAGCAGTGGTGGTGGGAAATCTACTACTAATTGCTAATCCAAGGGTGTAGCTGGGCTCACTATTGGCAATGTAGTTGGGGTTAGTCTTGTTAGGGAGACCACAGAGGCTGTTTTAGTCTCTGAAGGTGACATTGATTTGGCCACCTTGGTTGCTTGTCCCCTTAATATGGATAAGTACAAGCAACTTCCCCTAATAAATGGTGTTGAGGTTCAGGCCTACAGGGACACAGGAGCCAGTGTAACTATGGTGATAGAAAAACTGGTCCACCCTGAACAACACCTACTTGGTCAGCAGCACCAAGTGACAGACGCTCATGACAACACTCTTAGCCACCCCATGGCTGTTGTGAATCTCAACTGGGGGGTGGGGGGTTACTGGTCCAAAGAAAGTTGTGGTTGCCTCAGATTTACCTGTAGACTGTCTACTAGGGAATGATTTAGAGACATCAGCTTGGGCAGATATGGAGTTGGAGGCTCATGCAGCAATGCTGGGTATTCCTGGGCATAGTTTTGCTTTAACCAGGGCTCAGGCCAAAAAGCAAAAAGGACAGGGTAACTTGGATTCTGGAACAATGGACCAAGTGCTCCCCAAAGCTAGGGGTAGCAAGGGTAAATCCCTACCCACTATCCCTCCCTCTACAGATGATTCCCCTTCTGAGGAAGAGGAATTTCCTCCTTGTGCAGAACCTACACCAGAGGAGCTCGCAGCAGACACTGCTGAGCTTTTGGGTGGAGGGGGGCCTGCCAGGGATGAGCTGAGTGTGGCACAGCAAACCTGTCCCACATTAGAGGGTCTCAGACAGCAAGCTGTCAAACAGCAAAATGGGGATGTCAGTGACAGTCATAGAGTATACTGGGAAGATAACCTCTTGTACACAGAGGCAAGGGACCCAAAACCTGGAGCAGCCAGGAGATTGGTAATTCCCCTGCAGTACAGAGAGTTTCTTCTTACTCTTGCACATGACATTCCTTTGGCTGGGAATTTGGGCCAGATAAAAACTTGGGAAAGACTTGTCCCCTTGTTTCACTGGCCTTGTATGTCAGAGGCCAACAAAGATTTTTGCAAGTCTTGTGTGATCTGCCAAGCCAGTGGCAAGACTGGTGGCACTCCAAAGGCCCCTCTAATTCCACTTTCAGTGGTTGGGGTGCCCTTTGAAAGGGTAGGGGTTGACATAGTTGGCCCCCTTGACCCTCCTACTGCTTCAGGCAATAGATTTATCTTGGTGGTTGTGGACAATGCCACAAGATATCCTGAATCTATACCCTTAAGGACCACTACAGCTCCTGCAGTGGCAAAGGCCCTCCTGGGAATCTTTTCCAGGGTGGGTTTTCCTAAAGAAGTAGTATCAGACAGGGGTAGCAACTTCATGTCTGCATACTTGAAAGCAATGTGGAAGGAGTGTGGTGTTACCTACAAGTTCACCACCCCTTACCATCCACAGACTAAAGGACTGGTAGAGAGATTTAATAAAACTCTCAAAGGTATGATAATGGGACTCCCTGAAAAACTCAGGAGGGGATGGGATGTCCTGTTACCTTGCCTCCTTTTTGCTTACAGGGAGGTACCCCAGAAAGGAGTGGGCTTCAGCCCCTTTGAACTGCTCTTTGGGCACCCTGTAAGAGGTCCACTCACTCTTGAGAAGGAGGGTTGGGAACAACCTTTAAAAGCCCCTAAACAGGACATAGTGGATTATGTACTTGGCCTAAGATCCAGAATGGCTGAGTACATGAAAAAGGCCAGTAAAAACCTTCCGGCCAGCCAGGAGCTGCAAAAGCAATGGCATGACCAGAAGGCTGTTCTGATCCAGTACCAACCAGGACAGAAGGTGTGGGTATTGGAGCCTGTGGCCCCAAGAGCACTCCAAGACAAATGGAGTGGACCCCATCTAATTGTTGAGAAAAAGGGTGAGGTTACCTATTTGGTAGACCTGGGCACTGTCAGGAGTCCCCTTAGCGTGATTCATGTCAACCGCCTGAAACCCTACTATGACAGGGCTGATCTCACCCTGCTCGTGGCAACAGATGAGGGACAGGAAGAAGAGAGTGACCCTCTCTCTGATCTCTTCTCCACCACTGAAGCAGATGCCATAGTGGAGGGAGTGGTTTTAGCAGATTGTTTGACTGCAGAAGAGAGAGACAACTGCATCAATCTCCTAGACCAATTTTCAAACCTCTTTTCAATTGTACCAGGTACAACATCCTGGTGTGAACACACAATTGACACTGGAGACAGCCTGCCTGTCAAAAGTAAAATTTATAGGCACCCTGACCATGTCAGAGACTGCATTAAACAAGAGGTGCAGAAAATGTTGGATCTGGGAGTGATTGAACCTTCTGAAAGCCCATGGGCTAGCCCAGTGGTGCTTGTACCAAAACCTCGCACCAAAGATGGAAAGAGCGAGATGAGGTTTTATGTAGACTACAGAGGTCTCAATCAGGTAACAAATACTGATGCTCACCCAATACCCAGGGCAGATGAGCTCATTGATACACTGGCTTCTGCCAGGTATCTTAGCACTGTTGATCTGACTGCAGGGTATTGGCAGATCAGATTGGCAGAAGATGCTAAACCAAAGACTGCATTTTCAACTATAGGAGGGCACTACAAATTCACAGTGATGCCCTTTGGTTTGGAAAATGCACCTGCCACTTTTCAGAGGTTGGTGAACACAGTCCTGCAAGGGTTGGAGGCTTTCAGTGCAGCATATCTTGATGATATTGCTGTCTTTAGCTCAACCTGCGATGAGCACCTGGTCCACCTTTAGAATATTTTGGAGGCCCCGCAAAAGGCAGGTCTCACTATCAAGGCCTCAAAGTGCCAGATAGGGCAGGGGAAAGTGGTTTATCTGGCCCACCTGGTAGGTGGAGAACAGATTGCACGACTACAGGGGAAAATCCAAACAATCATGGATTAGGTTCCCCCTACAACTCAGACCCAGGTGAGAGCCTGTTTAGGCCTCACAGTGTACTACAGGAGTTTCATTAAAAATTATGGCTCCATAGCAGCCCCTCTTAATGATCTAACAAGCAAGAAAATGCCTAAAAAGGTGTTATGGACAGCTAGCTGTCAGAAAGCTTTTGAGGAGCTCAAACAGGCCATGTGCTCTGCACCTGTCCTAAAAAGCCCATGTTACTCCAATAAATTCATTGTTCAAACTGATGCATCTGAATTAGGGGTAGGGGCAGTCTTATCACAACTGAATTCTGAGGGCCAGGATCAACTAGTTGCTTTTATCAGCAGAAGGTTGACCCCTAGAGAAAAGCGTTGGTCTGCCATAGAGAGGGAGGCCTTTGCTGTGGTCTGGGCACTGAAAAGGTTGAGGCCATACCTGTTTGGCAGTCACTTTATTGTTCAGACAGTCCACAAACCTCTACTTTGGCTAAAACAAATGAAAGGTGAAAATCCTAAATTGTAGAGGTGGTCCATATCTCTACAGGGAATGGACTATACAATGGAACATAGACCTGGGAGTACCCACTCCATTGCAGATGGACTCTCCAGATATTTCCACTTAGACAATGAAGACTCATCAGGTCATGGCTAGTCTTATTGTCCTTCGTTTGGGGGGGTTGTGTAGGAAAGTACCATCTTGCCTGGCATGTTACCCCCATATTTCACTGTATGTATGTTGTCTTAGTCCTTGTGTCAGTGGGACCCTGCCAGGCAGGGCCCCAGCGCTCATAGTATGTGCCCTGTATGTGTTCCCTGTGTAGTGCCTAACTGTATCACTGAGGCTCTGCTAACCAGAACCTTAGTGTTAATGCTCTCTCTGCTTTCTAAATTTGTCACTGCAGGCTAGTGACTAAAGTTACCAATTCTCATTGGCACACTGGTAGACCCATATCATTCCCTTGTATATGGTACTTAGGTACCCAGGGTATTGGGGTTCCAGGAGATCCCTATGGGCAGCAGGATTTCTTTTGCCACCCATAGGGAGCTCAGACAATTCTTACACAGGCCTGCCACTGCAGCCTGCGTGAAATAACATCCACGTTATTTCACAGCCATTTTCCACTGCACATAAGTAACTTATAAGTCATCTATATGTCTAGCCTTCACCTGGTGAAGGTTGGGTGCAAAGTTACTTAGTGTGTGGGCACCCTGGCACTAGCCAAGGTGCCCCCACATCGTTCAGGGCAAATTCTCCGGACTTTGTGAGTGCGGGGACACCATTACACGCATGCACTATACATAGGTCACTCCCTATGTATAGCGTCACAATGGTAACTCTGAACATTGCCATGTAACATGTCCACGATCATGGAATTGTCACCCCCAATACCATTCTGGTATTGGGGGTGACAATTCCATGATCCCCCAGATCTCTAGAACAGAACCCGGGTACTGCCAAACTGCCATTCCGGGGTTTCCACTGCAGCTGCTGCTGCTGCCAACCCCTCAGACAGGTTTTTGCCCTCCTGGGGTCCAGGCAGCCCTGGCCCAGGAAGGCAGAACAAAGTATTTCCTCTGAGAGAGGATGTTACACCCTCTCCCTTTGAAAATCGGTGTGAAGGGCTGGGGAGGAGTAGCCTCCCCCAGCCTATGGAACTGCTTTGATGGGCACAGATGGTGCCCATCTCTGCATAAGCCAGTCTACACCGGTTCAGGGATCCCCAAGCACTGCTCTGGCGCGAAACTGGACAAAGGAAATGGAAGTGACCACTCCCCTGACCAGTACCTGCCAGGGGAGGTGCCCAGAGCTCCTCCAGTGTGTCCCAGACCCCTGCCATCTTGGAAACAGAGGTGTTGGGGGCACACTGGACTGCTCTGAGTGGCCAGTGCCAGCAGGTGCCGTCAGAGACCCCCTCTGATAGGCTCTTACCTTTCTTGGTAGCCAATCCTCCTTTCTTGGTAGCCAAACCTCCTTTTCTGGCTATTTAGGGTTTCTGCTTTGGGGAATTCTTCAGAAAATGAATGCAAGAGCCCACCAGAGTTCCTCTGCATCTCCCTCTTCGACTTCTACCAAGGATCGACGGCTGACTGCTTCAGGACGCCTGCATAACCGCAACAAAGTAGCAAGACAACTACCAGCAACATTGTAGCGCCTAATCCTACCGGCTTTCTTGACTGTTTCCTGGTGGTGCATGCTCTGGGGGTCACCTGCCTTCACCCTGCACCAGAAGCACAGAAGAAATCTCCCGTGGGTCAACGGAATCTTCCCCCTGCTAATGCAGGCACCAAAAGACTGCATCACTGGTCCTCTGGCTCCCCTCTCATCCTGATGAGCGTGGTCCCTAGAACACAGGAACTCTACCCAAGTGACTCCCACAGTCCAGTGGCCCTTCAGTCCAAGTTTGGTGGAGGTAAGTCCTTGCCTCCCCATGCTAGACTGCAAACCTGTGTACTGCTTGATTTGCAGCTGCTCCGGCCTCTGTGCACTCTTCCAGGATTTCCTTCATACACAGCCTAGCCTAGGTCCCCAGCACTCCCTCCTGCAGTGCTCAACCCACTGAGTTGGCCTCCGACGTCGTGGAATCCTCTTTTGTAACACTGCGTGGACTCCGGTTCACAAATCTTCCAAGTGCCTGTTCAGGTACTTCTGTGGGTGCTGCCTGCTTCTGTGAGGGCTCTCTGAGTTGCTGAGCGCCCCCTCTGTCTCCTCCTCCAAGGGGCGACATCCTGGTTCTTCCTGGTCCTCAGCAGCACCCAAAAACCTCTACTGCAACCGTTGCAGCTAGCAAGGCTTGTTTGCAGTGTTTCTGAATGAGAATACTTTTGCAACCTTCATTGCGATGTGGGACATCTTCCTTCCAAAAGAGAATTTCCTAGTCCTCTTCGTTCTTGCAGAATTCCAAGCTTCTTCCATCCGGAGGCAGCTTTCGTGCACCTTCATCTGGGGTTTCCTGGGCTCCTGACCCCCCTGGACACTGTCGCGACTATTGGACTTGGTCCCCTTGCCTTGCAGGTCCTCAGGTCCAGAAATCGGTTGTCAGTGCACTACTGGTGTTTGTTGTTCTTGCAGAATCCCCCGATCACAACTATTGTGCTCTCTTGGGGTAGTAGGTGTACTTTACTCCTACTTTTCAGGGTCTTGGGGTGGGGTATCTTGGACACCCTGACTGTTTTCTTACAGTCCCAGCGACCCTCTACAAGCTCCCATAGGTCTGGGGTCCATTTGTGATTCGCATTCCACTTTTGGAGTATATGGTTTGTGTTGCCCCTAGACCTATGCTTGCCTATTGCAACCTATTGTAATTCTACACTGTTTGCATTACTTTTCTGACTCTTACTTACCTATTTGTGGTTTGTGTACATATAACGTGTGTATATTACTTACCTTCTTACTGAGGTTACTCACTGAGATACTTGTGGCATATTGTCATAAAAATAAAGTACCTTTATTTTTAGTAACTCTGTGTATTGTGTTTTCTTATGATATTGTGCATATGATATAAGTGGTATAGTATGAGCTTTGCATGTCTCCTAGTTCAGCCTAAGCTGCTTTGTCATAGCTACCTTCTATCAGCCTAAACTGCTAGAAACACCTCTATTCTACTAATAAGGTATGACTGGAACTGGCACAAGGTGTAAGTACCTTTGGTACCCACTACAAGCCAGGCCAGCCTCCTACAAAAGGTTTGTACTCCCATCCCAAAAAGAGGCCTTTTTATAGACTTTCAGATAGTGAAAGTCACACTCATGACATGGTGTGAAATGAAGTAAAAGTTGACAAAAAACAATAGATTTTCATAAACATATATTACAGTAACTGCAAAACTGGTTACAATGCCTTTAGAATGCATAATTAATGGTAACCCTGAACCTAAAAGCAAGAGAATGGCACTACAGCTTTGTGCGTATTAACCACTTGGGTGCCCTGGACGTAACAATTACGATCTGGACAGCTGCCCAGGAGGCAACCGTTACGTCCAAGTAGGGGCTCTCGGGGGAAGCGCTAGTGCTCCCCCCCGGGGGCCTCGCACCCCCCTCCCCTGGGCAGGGGGCCAAGGTGGCAGAAAGCCCATCAGGGAAGATTTTTTTTTCAAAATAAGAGGATTAGGGTATGGCCATACCCTCACCCCAAAGAAATGGGGCCAAAGTTGTTCTGCCCACCAGTGGGCAGATGGGCCAATTACCCCTGAGCCCCACCCCGGGGGGCAGGAAGTCTACTAGATGCCATGGAATTTTGAAAAAATAGTAGGGTGGTGGCTATCAACCAGTATGGGCATGGTTATACCCCCACTCTCACTGAAGGGGGTAACAGTTTTTCAGGTCCCCCCACACACTAAAACATCTTATCCCACGGCAAGCAAGAAGTCATTTGATTATTTTGGGTTTTGGTTTTACATTTGGGCCTTGAGAGCTTGGCTAACTCTCAAAATCGTCCCACTTCAAATGGTGAGGGCTGCACTTTTTGGACTTTGGGACGCTGCCATGTAGAAAAATCCACAAGACTGAGACACATCTGAAAACTAAACATCTGGGTGAGTCTAGGGCGGTGTACTTCACATGCACCCCGCACCATTTTTTTACCCACAATGCCCTGCTGACCTCCAACTTTGCTGGCAAACTCACCTTTTTTCCTCATTTTTGTGATGGAACCTTCCTGAATCTGCAGGAATCCACAAAATTCCTACCAGCCAGCATTGTCTCATCTATACCGATAAACATTCTGCCCCCCTAGAAATGTATTTGTTTCAAACTGCCGTTTTGGACCTACTTTGGTTCCCCCTCAATTTTGACATATTTTTGGCTCGTCCCTTTCACAGGCACCTGGCTCACCTATACAAGTGAGATATCATTTTTACCGGGAGACTGAGGGGAACGTTGGGTGGTAGGAAATTTGTCCCGGTGCGAAGATCCCACACAGAAATGTGGGATTTTTTTTTTTTTTTTTAGCTAATTTTGAGGTTTGCTTAGGATTCTGGGTAGTGGAGGATCCATGCAAGTCACACCTCCCTTGACTCCCTCGGGTGTCTAGTTTCCAGAAATGTCAGGGTTTGGTAGGTTTCCCTGTATGGCTGCTGAGCCCAGGACCAAAAACGCAGGTGAACCCCCCCTCAGCAAATAAAGGGAGTTTTGTATTTGATCATTTTGATGTGTCCAGATAGTGTTTTGGGGCATTTCCTTCCGCCGGCACTAGGCCTACCCACACAAGTGAGGTACCATTTTTATCGGGAGACGTAGGGGAATAATGGGTGGAAGGAAATTTGTGGCTCCTCTCAGATTCCAGAACTTTCTGTCACAGAAATATGAGGAAAAAGTGTTTTTTGGCCAAATTTTGAGATGTGCAAAGGATTCTGGGTAACAGAACCTGGTGAGAGCCCCACAAGTTTAGTTTTAAAAAATGCACATCTTTGGTAGGTTTCTCTAGGTGCTGGCTGAGCTAGAGATCAAAATCCACAGCTAGGCACTTTCCAAAAAACAATGTAAAAATGTGATGTGTCCATGTTGGCTTTCCTGTCGCGGGCATTAGGCCTACTCACGCAAGGAGACTTGGGGGAACACAGAATAGTTGAACAAGTGTTCTTGCCCCTTGTCTTTCTCTACATTTTTTCCTTCTAAATGTAAGACAGTGTGTAAAAAAGATGTCTATTTGAGAAATGTCCTGTAATTCACATTCTTGTATAGGGATCACAGAATTCAGAGATTTGCGAATAACCATTGCTTCTCAACACCTTTTCTTGTGCCAGTTTTGGAAATACAAAGGTTTTCTTGATACCTATTTTTCACTCTTTATATTTCACCAAATGAATTGCTGTATACCTGGTATAGAATGAAAACTCATTGCAAGGTGCAGCTCATTTTTTGGCTCAGGGTACCAAGGGTTCTTGATAACTCTGCAAGCCCTATATATCCCCACAACCAGAAGAGTCTAGCAGACGTAACGGTATATTGTTTTCACAAATCTGACATGGTAGGAAAAAGTTACAGAGTAAAATGTGAAGAAAAATGGCTGTTTTTTTCAGCTCAATTTCAATATTGTTTTATTTTCAGCTGTTTTTTCTGTAGGAAAACCTTGTAGGATCTACACAAATGACCCCTTGGTAAATTCAGAATTGTGCCTACTTTTTAGAAATGTTTAGCTCTCCGGGATCCAGCATTGGTTTCATACCCATTTCTGTCACTAACTGCAAGGGGGCTAAAAGTAAAAAAAATAGTAAAATGGAGTATGTCCCAGTAAAATGCCAAAATTGTGTTGAAAAATTTGGTTTTCTGATTCAAGTCTGCCTCATCCTGAAAGCTGGAAAGATGGTGATTTTAGCACCACAAATCCTTTGTTGATGCCCTTTTCAGGGGGAAAGAAAATCACAAGCCTTCTTCTGCAGGCCTTTTTTCCCATTTTATTTTTAAACGATAATTTTGCTGTATTTTGGCTAATTTCTTGGTCTCCTTCAGGGAAACCCACAAACTCTGGGTACCTCTTGAATCCCTAGGATGTTGGGAAAAGAGGACGTAAATTTGGCGAGGGTAGCTTATGTGGACAAAAAGTTATGAGGGCCTAAGCGCAAACTGCCCCAAATAGCCAAAAAAAAGACCTGGCAGCTGAGGGAGGAAAGGTCTGGCAGCGAAGGGGTTAAGTACAATGGACCTTTCCGAGTAATGCACAGTTGGAACACAGCTTCCTCTTAAGCTATGAAGAAATGACATTTCATTTCAGCAGGGTAAATCCTACTTCTGCTATTTTCTGTTTATGAAAAAAACACCAGCAGACGTTTTAATGTGAAGAGTAAAACAGCATTACTTTGTTTTTGTAATTGAGTAGGTGCATGTCAAAACAGGAAGTCTGACCCAGTCATGTCAACGCGAGGCCTGGTTATACAAACTTAAACACACATAAATGGATATTAATTTTAATTAATAAATCAGGTCTAATATGGTCATTTCGTAGCATGAGATCAGGGTGCAGAAATGTTTATAATCCCACTGTTCTATAAACAGATTTCATCTCACAGGATATGTCAACCCGCAGCTTCCAGTGCCGAAACAGTCAAAGTGTTATGCTTAGTGTTTTCTGACACTGTGGTGTTGTGGTTGTGTTAGCAGCTGCCAAGCAGCCCAATCTCATTTGAGACACTTTCAGTCAGTTCTTACTTTTAAATCAGCACGTGTCATTCTGGAACTTTAAACCAAGCCATATATGGATACTTATAAACCCTTGTCATTGTTTGAGACCGAGTCAAAGACCAGTGTAAACAAACTTGAAGTGTTTTTTGTTGTGTTTGTGTTCATTAAGTAAAGCCTTGTTTGTTTCAATACTTGTAGATGTATTTCTGGATGTATGTATGGCGCTGGGAATGGGGGATGCTAGTTGTGCTGAAAACAGACTTGTAGGACTTTCTGCTCTAAGCTTACGGAAATAAGCAATTAGAGTGAGCCCTTGGTACATAGAGCAACTAACTTGCTTTTGTGGAGCACGTGCAGAATATGTATCCTCGTGAAGAGCATCAGCATAGACATTTAGTATCTCTGTTTCAGCATTTCACGGGAAAAGAGACTTAAAAACAAGGCTAAATGAGGAATTTGCCCATTTTCTTGTGCAGAGCAAAGGACTGCTTCATTGCAGTTTATTGGGACAAAACATGTCCTGCAGTGTGCATTTCTGAACACATTTCCTGAAAATGATTTTTGACTTGCATCTCCCTGTACACCCAAAGTAGAGGCAATGATTAATTAACAGGTGCTTACAGACATTGCTGGTGGGGTAGCATGAGAAGCAATTGTCATAGATGAAAATGTTTAAAGAGATAATGAGTTGTAGTTGTGTTGTTCTTTTTGTAGTAAGCATATCCTGCATAATGGGTTGTCTGCCCTCCCACAGCCCCCGATCCCAAACCTTCAGCTAACTAGCTGGTCTTCTTACCCTAGCCACGTATCGTGTCTCTTGTGCTATTTTTTTAAGGATGCCTCTTGCCTCCTCTCCATCATTGCCTCCTGGGATTTTGTGCTTAAAGTGTGGCTTGGCTCAAGGACCATATCCAGCTAATAAACTGAATCAATCTCCCACACAGTGATGGAAGCACAACAACATGCATAGCCATTTCCCAGCTGCTCTCTTCCATGCATAAGATAAGCTACAAAAAAATAACAGAAAGCCTGGTTGAAGCACTTCACTGAAACACTTTTCCCTTGAAACCCATACCCTTTTAACTATATCATATTTCGGTGTAGCCACTTCAGCACCTCTGGATTTTTTGTCCTCTTCTGTGAAAAATGTCATATAAAATGCACCATTTAGCCCCATTTTTTAAAATAGTTTCTCCAGGAAAGAACCCACCAAGACAACCCTCAAGGAGCCCAGAATACGAAATTTCCTAGCTATCGTGAAGGAAAATTTCAATTCTATTAAGGACACGGAGGCGAGGATTATGCAGATCTTTCTTCACTTTTAATTAAACAGCAAGTTCAAAGTAAAACAAAACATGAACAAAAAAACTACAAGTTCCATGAGCCCGCCGCCATGGTAACGAGTATCCAATGAGGTGCACTCCTTCACGTTGGTATAAATATCCCGAAATGCGTCACACTTCCTCGACTTCACTGCGGAAGGAATCCTGGTAGAGTCAATTGGTCGTAGTTTCGGAACCTACCAAAAAAGGTATAATTAGATGCAAATCCGATAAAACACAGATACATACCGACTGCAATAAAGTCATGAACCTTAAAATACCTCTAAATAGAATGTGATCACATCTGAATCAAGTACTACATGATGTATTTAGAATATGATCAGAATAACAATAAACAAATGTACAAACTCAAGTATACTACCTTGTTACGCAGGTAGATGTAATCGGGAGGGGACATACCAGCGTAATGTATGTGGGTGGGATAATCCTCGCCTCCGTGTCCTTAATAGAATTGAAACTTTCCTTCACGATAGCTAGGAAATTTCGTATTCTATCACAGGACCGGAGGCGAGGATTATGCAAGTTTAAAGCTTACTCACCACAAGTGCGGCTGCTTCAAGAATTGGTTTAAAGTAAAACTTCTTAAAAGTAGACTCTGAAGACCAATCAGCAGCATGCATGATGTCCTCCAATCTGCCCCCCACTTGTATGGCTTTGGAAGCCATAGCTCCCCGAGTAGAATGGGCGCCAAAAACTTGAACATCTACTCCTGCCTCAGAGAGAATCCATCGAATCCATCTGGCAACGGAAGGGGAAGAAACCGCCTTGAACGGTTTCTTTATAGAAATCAATAATTGCTTGACACCTGGAGGTCTACAAGAACTGGTTACTTCCTCATAGACTTTGAGACATCGAACCACACATAGCTTCGGGGAATCAGGAAAAGCGGGATAGGATACCGACCTGGTATTAGACTTTGTCCTCCTTGCAATAGTAAACGTGACTCCCTCTGGAGTAAAGACACGAGCGGAAATATCCAATGCTCTGACATCGGACACTCGCTTACAGGAAATGAGGCAGAGAAGCATGGCTAATTTGGCTGACAATTCTTTCAGTGACAAATATTGGTTGTCCCGCCAAGAGGACAAGAGATTAAGAACTAAGTTCACGTCCCAGAGTTCCGAATATCTGGGTTGCGGAGGTCTGGAGAGTCTAATACCCTTAAGAAGTTTACAAATCCAGGGATGCTCCCCGATCGGGAGATTGTTAAGGGGCGGGTGGCCCGCCGAGATGGCCGAACGAAAAGAATTGATAGTGCGATACGCTAAGCCAGATTCCCCTAATTCTGCAAGGAAATTGATGATGTCGGTAATACTGGCCCCCATGGGATCACAGTGTTTGCCCACACACCAACGAGACCATCTGTTCCATGCAGATCTATATCGTTTGCATGTACCCGGGGCCCAGGCCTGTGCGATGAAGTTATTAGCCTCCTGCGAAAGTCGGTTGTCTTGCCAACGATGCCGGAAATCTTCCAAGCTATGAGGGAAAGATGACCTTGAAGGACCAGAGGGTGATAGGAACCCAACGGATCCAGGAGTATCGAGGGAAAATGCGGGAGGCGAAGAGGACACTCGCACGAGAGTTCCAACAGGGTCGGGAACCACGGCTGTGACCTCCACCAGGGGGTTATCAGAACCACCGTCGCCTCTTGGCGGCGAACCTGAGCCGCAACCCGCGGAATAAGGAGAAACGGGGGAAAAGCATAACCCTGAAGGGTACCCCAATGTTGGAGAAACGCATCTACTGCCGCCGCTCCCGGATCCGGCCGCCAGCTGAAGTATAGGGGAAGTTGAGCATTCCAACGAGACGCAAAGAGATCCACTGAACAGGGACCCCAACGATCCATGATCGGCTGAAAAACCGAGCGATGTAGTCGCCAATCGCTGGGATCCTGGAGAAACCGAGAATTCCAGTCTGCCCATACATTCTGGGTTCCCGGAAGATACTCTGCTGTGACTGAGATTTGGCGTTGAAGGCAAAAATGCCAAAAATTCTTCGCCAGTTCCGCTAGGGCTCTTGATCTTGTTCCCCCTAAGCGATTTATGTATTGTACCGCCGATACGTTGTCCATCCGTAGTAGAACAACACATGAGACTCTGTCTCTCGTGAGAGATTTGATCGCAAAAGATCCCGCCAGGAGTTCCAGGCAGTTGATATGCATGGTTAGTTCCTGCGGGGTCCAGCGTCCCCCGAACGATATGTCTCCGCAACGAGCCCCCCATCCCTGGCGACTGGCGTCTGATTCGATCACCAGATCCGGGGCTGCACCAAAAATGGCCCTGCCATTCCATGCCTCCATGTGGTCCAGCCACCAAAACAACTCCGTCCTTGCCTCTGGAGACAGGGAGATCAACTCGGAGTACGTGACCCCTCGGCGAAGGTGAAACGCTTTCAAGCGTTGCAGGGCTCTGTAGTGTAGGGGACCCGGAAAAATGGCCTGAATCGAAGAGGAAAGCAGGCCGACCACCCTGGCTAATTGACGTAGTGAAATGTGGTCTCGTCGAAGGACTTTCCTCAGTTCCTTCTTTATCTTGGAGATCTTCGGCATCGGGAGACTGAGAGACGCCGATCGGGAATCCACTAGAAACCCTAGGAAGACTAACGATTGAGTCGGAGTAAGTTGCGACTTCTGTTGGCTGATCACGAAACCAAGGTCCTGGAAAAGCGCAATAGTTGTGTTCAGATTGAACATCAACTGAGCCCTGGACTGGTCCATCAAAAGGAGGTCGTCCAGATAAATTATGAGGCGTATGCCTAGCAACCTCAGTTTTTCCACTATTGGTTTGAGAAGTTTTGTGAAGCACCAAGGTGCCGATGACAGGCCGAAGGGGAGTGTGGTGAATTCGAACACCTGAGACAGTTTGGAGAACCCATGCGTCGGAGGTAATGCGCCTCCAATTGTCCCTGAAAAACCTCAATCTCCCTCCAAAATTTTTTGGGGAAAAAGGGTGTAAAAGCGACCTTATCCGATAAAGACGGGCGTGGGCACTCCGCCCGTAGCCGGGCCCGCACCTCCTTGTCCAGAGGTTGCCTAATTTTGCTGGCGACATACTCAGCCACCTTGTGGTCTGGGCGCCACTCCGAAGAACGTGGATGGTAGATACCCTCCGGCTCAAACATATCGGAGTCAGAATCAGCGCGATCCGAAGGATCTGGTAGGGTAGCCCCAGGGCGCCAAGGGCGACCTGAGTCGTCATCCAAAGATGATGAGTCCTCATCTGAACCTCCCATGAAGCCTTTGGGGGATCCCAAATCAGGGTTCCATAGGTGGTGAAGCTTGTCACCTATTACCCCGGGCAAACAGCCCTCCCGGGAGGGTAAGCGCGTATGCGCGCGCGCACTCTTGGGATGGGAAAAAAAACTCGCCCTCCTCCAGGTGCCCCGCGTCGCGCTTGCGCAGTTTCCTGGGAGCCGAAAGGGTAGAGGAATCACCCTCCGCTCCCGTCACACCAAACATGCCCGTACCTCTGGACACCTGTTCAGTAAGTTTAGCTACAGTATCCCTAAGAGGGGCTAAAGCGTGGGAAATAGCCTGTGAAAACAAAGTGTCCACCCCGGGGGGGAGGGTACGGTGAGAGGAACCCTCACCTGGGGACATGTTGGGAAAAGGTTCATTCTCTTGAGAGGAGTGCATAATGAGGACTGGACAGAGTGTACACCCAACAAAAAATATGATATACAGGGTAAATCCCTACCCACTCTGTCACTGTAAGTGCAAGAAAATAATGTCTTCCCTGATGGGGTAAACCTTACCCAAATGGGTGTCACAGGTAGGGACAAAACTGTACCGAAGGCACAAACGTGTTATTGAGGGCAAAACCCTCAATTTGGAAAGAAAAGAAAACAAACGCGAGGCGCGAGCGCCGAGCGCTGAGAGCTACATGCTCTCCGAAAAAACAGCGTGCGCGCGCCCTCTAGTGGGCCCGACGTGTATTTAAACACGCCGAAGGAAAGAAAAATGAAAAAACGCTCGAGCAGAACGTTCGTTCCGGCGAACGAAATAATACAGACAATGCAATGTAGCAGAGACGCGCCAAAGCAATAAACAGAACCCCCGAACCGGAGGCAGAAAGGCACTTATCTGGCTCACAGCAGTGAAGAAAGAGGAAGTGTGACGCATTTCGGGATATTTATACCAACGTGAAGGAGTGCACCTCATTGGATACTCGTTACCATGGCGGCGGGCTCATGGAACTTGTAGTTTTTTTGTTCATGTTTTGTTTTACTTTGAACTTGCTGTTTAATTAAAAGTGAAGAAAGATCTGCATAATCCTCGCCTCCGGTCCTGTGATAGAATTGCTTGCTCTTTCGATCCTATTCGAGAAAGGTATTTAAGCCCCAGCACATTCAGATCTAACCGGCTACCACTGAATCTCACTGTCTCCTCGTCTCCATTTCTCTGTGTCTGAGCCATAAGCTTTGACAGAGTGAAGGATGGCAAAGGGGACCTGTGGGAGAGTGCAGAGCAGTGTAGAGCTGCAAGACTGGAGAGCTGAAGTGATCAAGGGGGTTGGAGCATGAGCACTCCCATCAGCCGTGACAGAAACATGACATGAAAGGAGCAGTGCACCTTGATGGAGAATGAATTCTCTGAGTAATGGAAGATTACTCCATTTACACCAAAAGTAGAGGCTATAATTAATGTACAGGTGCTTACAGACATTGCTGGTGGGGTAGCATGATAAGCAATTGTCATGGATGAAAAATGTTTAAAGAGGTAATGAGTTGTAGTTGTGCTGTTCTTTTTAAAGTAAGCATATCCTGCACTCTCTAAATCATGTTCGCAACCCTGACATTCGACAGACTACAAAGAAACTCTTTGGGCCACTGCGCTTACTTTTTAAGTTTATATTTATTATTATTTTTAACAAATAAAGCAATGGGCCCAGGTAAGGATGGTATGGGGTTAGCCTGGAGGAACATTCTCACGATCGAGAATAGGAAATCAGTATATTTTGTGACAACTATAGTCTGATAACTAACACACAAACACTGTGGGCTCCTCCACCGCACTTAGCCTATAATTTGATCTGTTGGACTGGGAGTCGTTTCCATTTCCTACTGCCCTCTAGTTCATCTGCATGAATCAAGTCATCACTATATGATATTTTAGACTGGAACAGCCCAGGAACGATCCTTACGTTTCCATTCCGGAAACGTTTTACCTTTTTAACAGGAGGGATGTTAGCAGTTCCCCCGCGTAAGTGTTGAACTAAAAAAAAAGTTTCGTCTCATTTTGATATTCCACCATTTGTCCACCAGATGGCGATACAAGCATGTCGTGAAAAAACGTCAGGCTACCCGTGTTTGCTCAGACTAAATAGACGCCTGCGTGGTTGTTGCAGAAACTCTTAAAATAGAAACTCATTTTTAGCTTTTGCTTCAGAGCGAGGTTGTTGGATCCCTATTGTTACCAATGGTTCAACACAGACGCAGAGTGGCCTTTGGCTCTGCCTGGACGAGCATTACATTTTCACCTAATAGTATTGGCTATTTTGTTACCCTTCCACGTCCTAGGAGTGCTTGCATTGCATGAGGGTTTAGTCTACAGCTCAAATGTACAATTAATTACTCGCCATCTCCTTTGTAAAGGGCGACCAGACGTCCGGAATTTTTCCAGATCATCCCAGCTTTTCTACGTCTGTCCCAGCATCCTCAATGCAAGTCCTGGCTTTTGAGAGACTTGTAGTGAGCATGTGTACATTCCCACTTGCCATCTCTAATTTGCATTACGACTTCAACAATACTAGTTTGATTAAAAGACTCCCTTGCTGTGTTGCCTTACTCCTAGAAGGCAATCGGCTTTAAAGAAACATACCAGCGGCCGAGAATGCATACAAGCCGCAGCACAACAAACGGTTGTTTTGTATCACATTTCATAGAAAGGGCTATAGCAAGTCTGGAAAAAGAAGCGCCATTTGTGTTGGTTCCATGCATAGGAAATGCAAATTATTTCAATTAAGGACCCATTGTGAATCCCTCTACTACCTTCCATATATATTGTGCTACTGAAAACTTTATGACATGGCTTAAAGGCAGGGCTACTGGAACTATGTGATATGAGTGGAGCAAATTATGTAACAGAGTGAATTAAATTATGTGGCAAGAAAAGGCAAATTATGCAACATTAGACGCCACATCCATTGCATTATTTTTTCTTTTTTTACATGTTACCGCAGTCTAGGCAAATGTTCCCTCTTATTAGTAACAGTTTAACACTCAAGCAGTTGAAAAATGACCAATCGAATTTTGTGGAGGGCCTTTTAATTCATGGCAACATATGTGGCTGCATTTCTAGTTACCTTTGATCCATTTGAGCTAGAAACAATTTATTTCCTATAAAATCTGCAAATTGTGCAGCAGATGTTGGAGTGTGTTGCAAATCTGATCATAAAACTCAGCAGCCGCAGAATGGCATAATTCCACTGTCTTGATAAAAGCACATAACCTCTGAAACACTGTTTTTAACCTATACCCAAATTGTCTCATAGATCTGTGCAGTCAGTGGCTTAGTCAGTGGATGTCCTGAAACCTCGAAATGGATCCAGGCCTCCAGACCCATTTTGAATGGACAGTCCTGTAAGTCGTTTTTGCCTCCATGCAAAGTGGCATTATGTCGTCCTATTTCTAATTTTGTCACGTTACTGGTACTTTTCATTTTGACTATTGGGTCGTCCTATTTTTGTTACAAATCAGCATCCAAAGCCTGAAAGGCTGCGACTGTACTCATCTTTAGACCCTGGGTTAGACAAAGAGCTCTACAACAAACTACCTACTGAGCTATATTGTCTCTCGTATTTTCCCTTTTTTATGCATTTCTTGTTTTGGAGGACTCCTGTAATTAGACCGATCACATTTCTGCATGAAATATACAAACGTAATTTACCTAGGTTTCTTCACACTTCAATGCAACTTGTCCTTTTCCCTTCTGCCACCTGTTCAATAAAGGTAGCAGGGCCACAACATTATTTCAAAGACATTTTAACCTGAATACTCAACAAAATCTTTAGTTTCACAGCGTTCATCCCAAAAGCGCATCCTTGTTTCAGAGGACAAGGCTTTCCTAGAGTTAGGCGAGTCACTTAAACCGAGAGATGATTTAAGGCGTGGGCAATGTGGGCTCTAGAAGAGGCCCCCAGCCTTCCAGGGGCCCCATGATAGACCCAGCTCTGTTCTCCACACAGACCTGATGATCTTCACTTAAACCCAGAGATGATTTAAGGCGTGGGCAATGTGGGCTCTGGAAGAGGGCCCCAGCCTTTCAAGAGCCCCCTGATAGACCCAGCTCTGTTCTCCACACAACCCTGATGATCTTGAATGATTCTTAAACATAGATAGTTTAAAATACTATTTTCCTTCAATTTAATTTTTAATACTGATGATGCGCGGAATCTACCACTGACATTTTGTGGGGACATTTTGTTTGTTTTTCAACACCAAGCAACAACCATAAAAAAAGCTCCTTTGAGAAATGGCAGTTGGTTGCAGAGATTATTTGCACTAAGTTTAGTGAGCTGATGCTATATTACAATATTGAGAATACACATCACTATCCTGGAATATTAAATTGTAACACATTTAGAATTTGGACCAGTGTGCCTGTGCAGTGTTGGTAACCTGACCAAAGGGGGCATGAAAAAAGATGAAACTGCATTGTAAAATCAAAGCTGTTCTGAACAGGCCACCCCCTAAATAAGTTTGGCCCAGGGCCCCCAAAATCTTTAAGATGTCCCTGCTGAAACCTCGAGCCAGGATCAAGCCTGAAGCCTGGCTCCGGCTCAGTTTGAGGACTCCTTGTAGCCTCAAGCCCATAAAGGGCTGGGATTCCATGTGGCTTCTGTATGCATCCTCATTCCACCCCTCATTCATAAAGAGGTAAAAAGAAAGCATTAACATCTTATTGAAACGTGATTGGCAAACAGATACCTGTTTAGTGACTGATTTGTACAAAGTAAAACCAGAAAACCTGGAGTAACCACATCTTATTCCGCTTATCCAAATTGTGTGATTTTAGGCAAATATATTATTTTACCAATCCTCCTTTTTCTTCAACATTGCATATGAAAGCATATTCAGATATGCGAGTTCAGAATACCAGCAGTACAAAAACTTATTGTGTTTGATTACATAGACTATAATGTTGCTCTATCTATAAGAATGTTGACCACATACTTCACTAATGGCAATGTCGCCAGGATGGGGCAGGTCAAGGATCGTTCTAAGTTCATGTTTAAAAATGATCACTTTTAATATGTACTTCTCAGCGCAGCTGCTATAATGTGCCAATTAAATGACAAAGCCTCAAGTTGTGAATTGTCAAGAGTCTTAATTTACTTCATGTTTGTTGAATGATTTGCATGGCAAACCTTTTCAGGGCTCGGCTCATGCACAGTATCTAAGATACAAGTCAGGCCCTTGGCTCGGATCTGGCTTGGCTCGCCCGGTTAATTTGTTGGTTCGCCGTCCTCCTCTTTCAGCTTGCCAAGGATGGGTGCAGTTCTGACTACTTTGAGTGCGGTTCACTCTGCCCGGATACGCTGGACTTTCAAAGACCATGCCACCAGCGTATTCTCTAATCTACACACTCTTTTGAGACACCAGCATGAGATCTGACTAATTCTGTTCCTCCATCTTAGACCATCAAAAAACATGTGGCAGAGTCTGTACCCAAGTCAATTGGCCATTCGGAAGGTCTGTCCAGACCTTTCTGCCTTTCAAGTACACCAGGCATACACTTCCCCAGGCCTACCACTGCTTATGAGAAAGGAGCACCATTTTGGCCAGTGGCTGACTGCCCAGCTCCCTCAGCCTAATAAAGACTATATGACCGACACTGACTGAACTCTATCAGTCCTTTCGATGAAACAGCCTGGCCTGCGACAGACTCTGCCCCAGCTCCTTTTACTCTTCAAACACCATGAAACAGACTGTCTGGTCAGTGAATGACTGCTCAGCTCCTTGATCCCTATAAAGTCTATATGGCCAACATTGATCCCACCTGCCCTCCAGATCCACCAGCCTTACCTACGGTTGATTCTGCCCCATCCCAAGTGACAAGAGCCTGATAAATGAATGACTGGCTCTGCGCAGCCCTCCTACCCTCTCGGAGACGCCAGACACTTAAACAATCTCCCGACTTCAGTAGTTATTAAGCAGTGCTTAATTTGTTAAAAATAAGTACCAGGGCTCTCGTCTCGAGGCCACTGCAGCTTGCACCAGACATTGCCCATGCCATCCTGCCAATGACAATACCAACACAACTACCATCACACTCCTACAAGTGTGACAATTCAGACTACTCCAGGCTCGCAAAGCTAGAAGAATGGCTTGGGCTGCAGGTAATAGTCATTTTTAATGTATGTTGAATTAATAATTAACCGTTGTTGTGATAATTTCTAAATTAACCAGACAGCGAACCTTGTGGCAGACTGCAATAAGCACCGTATTCACAATTAAGTTCCTGTGCCAGGCACCGGAAACCACCGGCTAAAATTAAGCCCTGACAGATGCTGGTATTCAGTCTCTTGAACTATCTTCTTCTGTGGCTTCTGCTTTGATGCCTTTCCCGGTGAACTTTAAAACGCACTCACTCACAATATCATAGAACTAAATATATCCAATGGTCATTGAAAATCATTAAAAAATATAAAAAAAATGTGGTATTCTGTCCTTACAGTGACTGACAGCACTTGGAACTCAGTACATCACGTGTGCGAAGCGCTGCACGAAAATGTATATTATGGGACCAAAGAGGTATGCAGCAGGGTCCAAAAGAGAGAAGCTGGAGTAACCCTATCACTGTCTAAAAGAAGCCCACCTTGGAAAAAGAACGAGAGATGACACACGTGAGGCGAGGTGTGACGCAGCTGGAAATGTCCGCACCAAACTTCCTTTGAGATTTCTCATCATTTTCAGGTGAACATTCCAACACTAAAGAGCTCTGAAACAATCTTAAAGTTGCACGCTGATCTTTACAAAAATTATAATTACTCCTCATTCTATGTTACATTCTGCTACGGCGTGTTTTTTGTTGCTTTTTAACTGCTTGCTGACCTTCCGGGAGTGCACGCTTTGATCGCCGTACCTGCTATGTCACGCCTTGCTTGGCAATTCTGCAATGCCCTCCTAAAAGGTGCGCCACAAAGACCAGCTTTCCGCGGCAGTTTCAGATAAAATTAGGGGAGGGGCCTTGGTTTTCATGAGAAGAAAGCGGCGAGCTTTACCCAGACGCTAAGGTATCCCACACCCCCTGCCCTCAGCCCACGCTCCCACAAGTCTCCTGTGGCGGTCATTAATTTCTACGAAGTGAGGCGTTATCCTTTTAATTAAGGAGAAAGAAAACGAGGAAACCGCTGAAGCGTTCCACCGAGGGCCGAGGCTGGAGCAGGGACGCCAGCAATGTTTGACTAAATGTATTTTTCTAGCTTTAAATGTCCCGGACGGGGTCACCCGGAGCTCCCAGAACGTCAAATCAAACATTCCCCGGACCTATAACTTATTGTGGTCCACTGGGAGCTTTCGCAAAGTTTGAAAGGGGTGTGTTTGTGGGAGGAACACTGTTACCACGGAGATGGGTATCTTATAGCGCAGTTCAGATTGGTCCTAGCGTTTCATTAGACAGATGAAAGGCTGAGTCTAATTACGTAGATAAGAGGAGTGGGCTGTTGGGAGGAAATTGGGTGTCAATTCACACCACAAACAATCCGACAAGAGAAGCGTTGTTAGAGCCTGGCAGGCCCCAGGGGCACAGGTGTAGGGAGTGAGCCAGAAGTTACAGTCTTTAAGGGTTTGCTATGCTTAACTGCCTTCGATAAATGTAATATGTCTGTCGAAGGTTGATGTTTTTGTTCAATGACGTATACGGAGGCACATACATGTGCCACTAATAAACTGGGTTGGGTACTCCTGTCAAATGTGCCCTGCTTGAGCTCATTACCTTAACCGTTGTGCAGAATTAAATTAAGAATATTTCTGCATTTTTAGAAAGATGTATGTGTGTGTGTGTGTGTGTATATATATATTTATATACATATATATAAATAATCACACTACATTTTAAGCACAGAGAGGATAATGGGGCCTGTTCACAAAGAAATAAGCTGTGGTACTTTTCTTTTTGCAGTTCTGACATACCTTAGAGAATTGACCCAAAACATCTAACCAGGAATAAAAGGATTTAATTAATGGAATTTATATGTATTGTATTTTAATAGTATTTATATAGCGCTTACTACCCCTGACGAGGCGTCAAAGCGCTTTTTGGCGAGTAGCACGCTACTCCGGAACCCAAAAGGAATTAGTGGTGGATTAGTATAGGGAAATATGAGTACAGTTTTAGTATTATTAAGAGTTAATTTGAGCTGCGGATATGTGAGTTTGTTTGTTGGATTGACTGGAGTAATGGAGGGGTGGAGGAGGGAAGAATCCAGAAGTGTTAATTGGGAGTTTATGGTAATAGGATTGAGGCTTGGGATGAGTAAAGGGGGGTGGGTGGAGGAGGGAAGAGTCTGTGCAAAGGGTTAGGGAGATCATAGTAGCAGGGTGAGATAAATGAGGGAGAATTTAGTAGGATTGTTTGGGAGATCATGGTAGTAAAGTGAGGTTTTGGTTGAGTTAGATGTGGAAAAGGAGGGAAAAGCTTAGGCAGGGTTATTTAGGAGATAAAAGTAGTAGAATGGATTTGGGATGAGTCAGAGTGGGAATGGAGGATAGATTGATAGAGACATGACATATGGTGATGGGTAGACAAGGTGTGACATAAAATGAGAGCAGGGATTCATAAGTATTGAATATAACAACTTATCTAGGAGTTACGCAATGACCTATGAACATGTTAAGCATAGAATAACATAAAAACACACACATATATATATATATATATATATATGTATATATAGTATATACATATATATATATATATATATACGCACACACATACATACACACATTAATACATACACATATGCACACATATATGTACATATATATACATATTTAAACCATGAGTAAATATACATTAGTGAAACAGGTTTAAAGAGTATGTGTGTAGTTTATTGTTATAACATAGTAGCAATACATATTCTCTAAAGAACTATAAATAACTATAATATACACATAAACAGATAACAAATATTTATCAACATAGGCATATGCAGTCCATAGTTGTTTGAATATGGTGGTTATGAAGGAAAGAGCCAACTCTTGAGTAGTTTTCTGAAGACAAGATAGTTATCTGTGGCTCTTACAGTTGGGGGTAATGAATTCTACAGTTTGGCTGCTTGAACGGAGAAGGATGTACCACCTATAGTCTTTTTGTTGTATGGTGGTGTTCTAAGGCAGGGTGCCATTCTTGAGCGGAGGTTTCTTTGTTGAATGTATTTGGTTATTTTGTTTCTGATAAAGAGTGGTCCTGTTCCATGTATAGCTTTGTGGGTGATACAAAGCAGCTTGAAGGAGCATCTTCTGGCAACGGGTAACCAGTGTAGTGTTCTCAAGGCAGGGGAGATGTGGGCTTGTGGCTTTACACGCAATAGTAGCCTGGCTGTGGATTTCTAAATACGGTGTAGTTTTTTCATAATAGATAGAGAAGATCCATGGTAGAGGCCATTGGCATAATCCAGTTTGGATAGTACAAACAAGATAGTAGCTTGCACCTTCTGTGGAAATCCGAGGTGGGGGAAGATGCGTTGTATAGTTTTCAAGGTCATGAAGCTTGTTTGTGCTAATTTGTCCACTTGGGCATTCATTGTTAACTTGGAGTCCATGGTGATTCCAAGGTTTTTAACTTCCTTGGATAACTGAAGAGGTGGTCCAAGATCTTCAGCCCAGGTGCACAGTGGGTCATAATTTTTCCAGTCACCACATATGAGTATTTCTGCTTTGGAGGCATTTAGTTTGAGATGGCTCCAAGTCATCCACTGATCAACGGCTCTGAGGCAACTGAAGATTAGTGAGTTTTCAATGTTTTTGGGACATTCTAATTTAAGTAGTATTTGTGTGCCAGCTGCATAGTTGTAGCATGTGAGATGAAAATCATTGATCAGTTCTGGTAATGATATCATGTAGATGTTGAAAAGCAAAGGTGAGATGATTGATCCTTGGGAGACCCCTGCTTTTGTGAGGTAGGGTTTGGACGAGAAGGGGGGGCGAATAGATGATATTAGTTCTTTTTTGAAGGTAAGATGTAATCCAGTCGAGAGCAGTCCCTTCTGTGCCGGCTTCATGGAGTAAATTAGGGTGTCATGGTCAACCGTATTAAAGACAGCTGAGAGATCCAAGAGAAGTAGTGCAGCAACTCCATTGTGGTCGACTGTGTTTTTAAGATCATCCCAGATTGCTATGAGTGCCAATTCAGTGGCTCTTCCTGGACTGAATCCAGTTTGGAAGTCTGAAAGTATAGAATTGCCTTCAATGAATTGTGACATCTGGGTGAATGCTGCTCTTTCTATCAGTTTGCCCAGGAAAGGTCCATTTGTTATTGGTCTGTAGTTGTTGGGGTCTTGCGGGTCTAGGTTTGTTTTCTTTAATAACGGTCGTATGTATGCCTTTTTCAGGTCTTCAGGAAAAGTTCCTGTAGTTAAAGAGTTGTTGATGGTTCTTCTTACAGGTGTGGCAGCAGAAGTAGATAAAAGAATGTTCTTGAAGAGGTGTTGTGGGCAAGGGTCAGAAGGGCAACCAGAAGGTCTGCTTGCTTTGACCAAATCCATAAATTCACCTTGTGATATTTGTTTAAAGGACTGTAGAGGCTGGGTTGGTTTATTCTTAGAGGGTATTTTAAGAAAGGGGCTGGTGCAAATGGTTTTCTTCTATTTTAAATAGGAGTCCAATGTGTCTGCCTTGGTTGTGTAATGAGTTGCCAGTTTGTTTGTGAAATCTTGAGTAATGGGGTGACTTCCTTCTATGCATGTAGGTTTTCGAAATTCATTGAGAATTTTATAAATTTCTTTGGTTGCAGATTTAGCATTTTGAATTCTGTCTGAGTAGTACCTTTTTTAGCTTTTTTGATTGATGATTTGTATATTCTGTTAAGTTTGTGTAGCTGCAGTTTGTCTTGACTGTTGTTTGTTTTGCGCCAGGTCCGCTGCAACTTTCTGATTTGTTGCTTTATCTTTTTAAGTTCTGTGTTTCTCCAAGGTGTTGGTTTTCTTTTGTTGTGTTTAGTTTTTCTGAGTGGTAGTAGGATACCAAAAGCTTCCTGAAGCCACTCATAAAGTTTTGGAACATAATTAATTGTATCTAGATCTGTGTTGGCTATTAGTTGTGTTTCTAAGTCATTAAAATCGAGTTTTCTCCAACATTGATAGGTGCAGGTATGTAAGTAGTTGTGGGGTGTGTTGATTTGTAGAGTTTTATGTCGGAAAGTTATCAAATGGTGGTCTGACCATGTGATTGGCGTAATGCTATGAATGGTAACTAGTTCAGGCTTAGCAAAAATGACATCTAGGATGTGTCCAGCGATGTGTGTGGGATTGTGCACAATCTGATGTAGGTTCAATGCGACTAGGCCAGTGGTGATAGCTTTTGGATGGGGCATATTGGGTTTGTCAAACCAAATGTTTAGGTCCCCAAGAATCCAAAGGTTTGAGTATAATGTAATGATGCTTGAAACTGTATCTAGAAAAGTGTTTGGGAATGTGGAGTTGTTAGGTGGAGGTCTGTAAAGGAGGAGAAAGTTACAGGAGGAAGTTGGAGTAGGGTGGCATCTGGTGAGGAGGGCTTCATAACCTTGCATGGAAATGTTGTCTGTTTTACTGAGATTTATTGCCTGTTTGAATATAATAGCTAGCCAACTCCTCTCTTGCCTATAAGGTTTTGTGTGATGGTTTGATAGTCCGGAGGAAGGGCCTCGTGCAACACTGGGGCCATGTCATCTCCCAACCATGATTCTGTTATGGATAGTAAGTCAGGTTGTGTATCTGTGAGCAGGTCATAGATGTGGTGCTTGTTTTTTTAGAGTGACCGAGCATTTATGAGCTGGCAGTTTAGAAAAAGTGTGTTAGTGGTGGTGTTGTTTGTTTAGGAGAAGGGTAAGCAGTATATTTTGAGCTTGTAGCAGGTGTGTTAGTTGTGATAACTGTGTGAGGGTCACAATAGTCATGTTTTTCAATATAGTGTTCCTCTTCCAGCAGGTTTAGGAGGCATTTTGTTGAGTCTGTGTGTGTGGGTGGTGGACTTGGTGGCTGAGAGAGACATGAATAGTGTACTATTATTTGCAGGGTAGCCTTATTATATAATAGACAAGGGGATGCAAAGTTGTTAAGAGTGGCATATTGTTTATTTTGTTTGCATGTGTTTAGTGTGGATAGAGTATGGGTTAGGGGTGGTGGAGGAGCATGTGGATCATGATGTAAGGCTCTAAATTGTGCAATGGAGGAGAGGGGGTGAATTAAAGTTGCTGGGTTGGGGTGCTTGTGGTAGATGTTTGTGAAGAGTGAGAATGTAGGGGTATAGATTGGACAGGATTTGTATGCTTTGTGTAGTCATGAGGGTGGGAGTGGGTGTGACGATAAGTATAATGAAAGTTTGTGTTGACTGGATGTGCTGATGTGTGTGGTATGTATTGTTTTTGTGGAATAGTGAGAAGGGATATTGATGTAGTTGTTTTCAGAGAGGGATTTGTATGTGAGTCAGTGCTGGTGAGTGGAGTTAGAGTATTACGGGGGTGTTGATGTGTTTTGGAGATGAATGTATGAGATGTGTAAAAGGGGATGGATGTGTGTCAGGGGAGTTTGTGTTAGTTGTGATAACTGGAAAAGGTAGTATGTGTGGTGGAGTGGCATGTGAGGATGGTGAAAAGAGGGGAAGGGCGTTTGTAGATGGTGTGTTGGAAGGCTGGGTTTGGGAAATGTTATGATGAAAGGTGGTCTGTGTGGAGCAAATAGAGGATAGTGTACCATTAGTAGAAATAAAGAGACAGAAAGGACTGGTCCACCTTTCCACTTTTACAACTTATTAGCAAAAGTGTAAAGATGGGGAGATGATCGTTTTGGGGGTTGAGTCACAGGGGCATGTAAGAGGTCATAAAAGAGTACTCCTTCAGTAGTACTTCCCTTACTCATACATGATTTTGTGAAGTGGCACAGAGGTGATTTGCACATAGTCACACAAACTACATTCAAGTGCAGAGCCACAACCACAGATGACAGCTTAGCCACCAGACTGGAACGTTTCCATGTTACTTATTGAGTGTTTTCAGTGCTTCATTTCTAGACGGGTGTGAAATCTGTGCAATTTGCTTTTGCCTAATTACGCAAAATGCCTTCGAAATTAAATGAAGTTACGTAAAATATACATCTACATTTAGCTGTTTTTTAGCAAAAAAATCATTTTTGCATATTTCTTTAACACAAGTACACATTTAAACCAATTGAATAAAGAACATTCCCATTAGTTTGAGGTACATTTTTATCACGTACGGCGCATTTCATTGTAGATTTATACCACGGACAGAGTGTAATTACAGAAAAGTGGTGTAATGGCATAATTTTGGGAATTTCAGAAAACAAACGACACGTGAAGTTACCAATTTTTTCAATGATTTATGCCATAGTGATTTACATTTTGTCCAGGCTTATTCATAAAACAATTCAACTATAACTAGGGACACCAGAATTATGTGATTTTGCTGTCGCTGCATTTTCCATAAATGTATGAATTTGCAGCATTTGCCACATAATCCATAATGAGCTACTTAATTTGCAGATTTTACCCCAAAAAAAATTCTAGCTTAAGCGGATATAAAGTTACTTACAATGATACAACACGTGTTGCTGTGTAATGGCAGGCCCTTTGCAAATGTTGACTGATCACCTTTCAATTGCCTATTACTGTATTTAGGTATGATACATATTAATGAGGTAAAACCTTTGCCCAGACAGCATTAACAAAACAAAAACATTAAAAAAAGATAAAATAAAGTCGTGAATGTGGTCACAAGAAATGTCCTTCATTATGCCTCATAATATTCCTTTTCTGGCTGCATAATTTAGTCATCCTGCAGGATAATTTGAGCCTCCACTGTCACATAATTCCTCTGGCCCTGACCCTAAGGTGTTACTGTTAGGTATTGTACTGATACTCTGTGAACTAACTTCAGGACGATGCAAGGCTGGGTAGGTTTTAGCAGGACTCAAATGCATGACTGGTGATTACCATCATGTCTGCCGCAAGTGTCCAGTTTACTGGGCCATCCTAAATACTGAGGTTACTTCTAGAACAGCTACTACAACTAATGATAACAAATATATAAAGAATCTAGATACATTGGTCATACCCACTAGGGGGCAGCTTTATGCTATTATTATAATAGGAGCTCCCAGTTTTATGCTTGTTTTATATTAACATATGTATTTATCTTTCTTTATTTTTGTTCAGTTTTATGTGTATTTATTTTATGTCTAGGGCAAAAAATCTGCCATGAGTTTAGTTCCACATTTATTTAACTGATACATGTATTCTCACATTTTAATATCCTACAGCTTGAACTATTTATAGTACAATACAGTAATCTAAAAACTTCCCTACCAGCCAATTGACAGAGCTGACATTCATGAGTGACAGTAGCAAGAATCATGCAAAGAAGACCCATTTCCCTTATTTGGCATATTTTAAAATAAATTCAGATAGGGAAATAGATAGTTTGCTATTTGCAAAAATCAGTAAACAATAAGAACTGGGAGCCTTAATTATACTAATTGTTAATAATACTTCTGCTACTAATAATAATTGGAAAGATGATAATTGTTAAGGTGCTAATTGTATATGCACAGCTCTTGCTATCCAGCTTTACGAATACCAGGCTAATGTTAAGTAATTCTAGGAAGGTAATCCAGTTAAAAAAGGAGGAAGTAGGCTGCCCCTTCACAGCAAGAAGCTGATGTTTACACTTCAGCATTAAAAACCACCTTCCCAGCCCTGTACACTTAAAGCAGAGCCCGGTAAGTAAGTACTTGGTACACTGGATAATATTCTGTGCACACACCTTCGTATACGCATCATTATCGTCAGGTGTGCGACGGAATTCAGCAGCCCTTATTAGGAAAACTCTTATTACTGTCGGGGGTATTGCAGTTTCACGTGCATTACAAACTCAAATTAATCTCAGGTTGCACAACAGTGCTAATTCCTCGGTCGTGAAAGTGTAACGTGCTGAGTTGCCCAGCATACATAGCTCCATTTTCCATGATAGACTTTAAGGAGCTTCATAGCTGGCTACTTGCTGTAAGCGACTCACTATGAATGTGATATTGATCTGATGTCTCTCAGAGGGTTAAATCATTATTGCTATAACCAGTAATATTTTTCTATTTATAGTGCTGGTTGACAAAATGTTGTTTTATAGCACTTCAGATAATCGGTGTGACTATTACCCAACTTAGGCCCACATTTAAGAGGGCCTAGCTCCTCGTTGCGCCATATTAGGACAATTTTTTATGACGTTAATGTGTCTCAACAAGGCCATATTTGCCGCGTCATATTTACGAAGTGGTGCAATGCTTGCATTGCGCCACTTTATAAACCGCTGCGCCACTTTATGCCTGCACCAGGCATAATGTATTGAAGGGAGGCGTTCCCACGTTAGGGGGACCGCAAAAATGGCGCAGTGGAATGTAACATATTCCACTGTGCCATTTGTTGCTGCATTTTTTTGCGCCAGCACAGAGCAGGCATTAGTGGATCGCTAAGGAACGCAAGAAAAATGGCGCTGCACATAATGTAGCACCACTTTTATTAAATTTGGGCCTAAGAGATTCCACAGGGCCATTTTTGCTGCATTTTTTAACGATTGCACAGAGCAGGCATTAAAAGGAGGCACTCCATTATTTATAATGGGCCTCCATGCACTTTGCAGGATTAGCGCCAACAATTTTGGTGCTACTCCTGCAAAGTACAACAATAGCATCAAAATATTTGACGCTATTGTCCCTCCCTGCCCCATGGTGCGCTATATGTTTAATACGGCGCACATATGATGGCATTACGGGGGCACTAAGGGACACAAGAAAAGTGGCAAGGCATATAATGCAGCGGCACTTTTCTTAAATTTGGGCCTTCATTTTCACTAATTTTATCGACGGTGGAAGAATGCAAACGCGAGTAAGACCCTGCTCAAAGGATGAGAAAATACAGCTATCTATCTGTTCTAATTTATAAAGCATGCTATTAATCGACGTGTCCTAGCATGAGTGCCCATGCACGAAGACTTAATTAGATGGAGGGGAAGTTAAGGATTGTGTGGATTTTAGGAGATTATTGAAATAAAAGATTTCAAAAAAGTCTAGGAATCTTAAAAGATTGGGTTTTGCACGAATCTCGAGAGAGAAATTGTTTCAGGCTTCCAGGAAACCTGACAATAGCACAAAGATCTCCGCAACAGATGCTTTAACCCACCGAGCTTTCTCTCTGGCATTGGATGATGTCACTTGCAGGATCACAAACACATATTTGGAGAAAGTACATTAAACTGCTGCGACGTCTTCTGGGACTGAAACTTGAAGGCCAAACTTAAGTTTACAGCCACGCAAAACCGTAAACAGAAAATGCATATATCAACTGAACGTTTTACTATAATGAGAGGGCGTGGCCTGCTAGGTAACATACCTGGATAGAAGGTAAGTTTGTTTAACTCTCTAAGTGAGTAAGAATGTGTGGTCTGCACTTTTGCACTCAGAGCGCTACAGCCGTGGCTGTAACAAGATTAGCTATTTTACTGGGATTAGAACTAGTGACCTACAGGTCACGCACAAATCTTTACAACAGGTGCATTAACCCGCTGACCCCTCTTGGCGGCTGAGCTCTCTGCACCGAGGCTACACCTGCTCAAAAGTAAGACAGGAAGAAAGCGCCTCGGCGAAAAATTTAAATAATTCTGGAATTTCAGGCACTCTTTAAATAAAGCAGAGCAATTCTGGCGACGTTCACAATTCCGTAGCCTTTTAATTTACTATTCCATGTGCTTGTAAAACAATCCGACATAGTGTTTTAAGAACTCTGCCGACTTTTGAACTAAATCTTCATCTTTTTAACTATGGTGATTTTTTTTCAAGAGACCCCTTCTTGGTTTTTTTAAGAGCTGTACTTAGAGTTCAAAAATAGGTGCATAGAATTGTGCATAAAATCACATAATTTCTACATACAGGCAATGTTGCTGGATGTAAAATTCAACATTATTGGGGCATTTGGACAGCGTGTGTTC
Organism: Pleurodeles waltl; assembly: GCF_031143425.1. Taxonomy (NCBI): domain Eukaryota; kingdom Metazoa; phylum Chordata; class Amphibia; order Caudata; family Salamandridae; genus Pleurodeles; species Pleurodeles waltl. Next base: position 709,799,034 of record NC_090450.1, on the reverse strand, counting down.
TTATGGACTTTCATTTTAACGGGTCAGTGCAAGAACTTCTCGAGAAGGCCAATACATTTAATAGGACTGTACAATCCTTCTATACCTTCAGTTTATCAGTAAAGGCTCTTCTCAGGGGCTGCAATACCACCAATGTGTTCAGTTCTCCCGAGGGCTGCCCCGCTTTCAAAGGGTCTGTTCAAGTACTACTTGCCTCAGTTGGGGGGCTGCTATTCTTCAAATACCATTGTACAAGCCCTGCTTAAGCGGGCAGCTATATTTTTAGTGGGTCAGTTAAAGCACCATTTTTAAAGGGCCAGTGCTAGAATTTCTCAGGAAAGCCACAATACTTTGAATGGGGCAGTGTAAGTATGAACACCACTCTGCAGGGCTGCCATAACTTTAATGGGCAGTATGAGCACCACTCTGCAGGGCTGCCATTACTTTAATGGGCAGTATGAGCACCACTCTGCAGTGCTGCCATAACTTTAATTAGCAGTATGGACACCACTCTGCAGGGCTTCTATCATTTTAATGGGCAGAATGAACATCACTCTGCAGGGCTGCCATAACTTTAATGGACAGTATGAACACCACTCTGCAGGGCAACCATAATTTTAATGGGCAGTATGAACACCACCCTTTAGGGCTGCTATAACTTCAATGGGAAGTATGAACACCACTCTACAGGGCTACCATAATTTAAATGGGAAGTATGAACACCACTCTTGATGGCTGCCATAATTTTAATGGACAATATGAACACCACCCTGCAGGGCTGCCATACCTTTAATGGGCAGTATGAACACCACTGTTGATGGCTGCAATAACTTTAATGGGAAGTATGACCACCACTCTTGAGGGCTGCCATAACTTAAATAGGCAGTATGAGCACCACTCTGCAGGGCTGCCATAACTTTAATGGGCAGTATGAGCACCACTCTTGAGGGCTGCCATAGCTTAAATGGGCAGTATGAGCACCACTCTGCAGGGCTGCCATAACCTTAATAGGCAGTATGAACACCACTCTGCAGGGCTGCCATAACTTAAATGGGCAGTATGAGCACCACTCTGCAGAGCTGCCATAACTTTAATGGGCAGTATGAGCACCACTCTGCAGGGCTGCCATAACCTTAATAGGCAGTATGAGCACCACTCTGCAGGGCTGCCATAACTTAAATGGGCAGTATGAGCACCACTCTGCAGGGCTGCCATAACCTTAATAGGCAGTATGAGCACCACTCTGCAGGGCTGCCATAACCTTAATAGGCAGTATGACCACCACTCTGCAGGGATGCCATAACTTAAATGGGCAGTATGAGCACCACTCTGCAGGGCTGTCATAACTTTAATGGGCAGTATGAGCACCACTCTTGAGGGCTGCCATAACTTAAATGGGCAGTATGAGCACCACTCTGCAGGGCTGCTATTCTTTTAACGTAGGGCTAGCATGGCCTTCATGGGACAAAACCAGCATGCATCTTTGGGGCTGATTCCCCCGTGAGAGGGCTATAGCAGCGTTTTAGAATATTGATGCCACATTTTAATGGGCACTAGCGCTTCTCGGCGCTTGCTATTCTTTCACTGGGGCACAGTCACACACCTTTCAACGTGGTTGATCGACATTCATTGGGAACATATTAGCACTACCCAGCAGAGCAGCGGCACTGTTGATGGAGCAAAATGTGCACTCCTAAGCCAAATTGACGTTAATGTAATGGGAGAGCACCAGACCTTACAATTAGGGCGGGTATACTCTTATAGTGTAGTGACACGTCTCAGCTGGTAGGCTCTGCAGTCAATGGGGAGTACCGGTACTTGTCAGCAGAGCTGATGCACTTTTAATGTGGAGTACCAGCACTTCACAGCCAGGCTGACGTTCATTCAATGAGCGACTACTAATACTTCTAGGCAGATATTCTATATTTTTCTGGGGTACCTTTAAACATGGTTGATTTACATTTATTGAGAACCCACTAGCACTTCTCAGCAATTAAGCTACACTTTTAATGGAGCAGCCTATGTACTTCTCAGTCAAGCTGACCCTCATTTAATGGGACAGTGACAGCTCTTCCCAGTTGAGCTGGTATAATCTTATAGGGCAGTGACAGAAGTCCCCGCAGCATGGCCCAGCTGTTAGAGAAGGTACCGGCACTTGTCAGCCCAGCCGATACACTTTTTAATGGGGCGGTACCTGCACTTCTTGGCCGGGCTGACATTCATTTAACGAAAAAGTGCTAACACTTCTTGGCAGGACGGCTATACTCTTAAAAGTAGCGTCAGTACTGCCCAGAAGTGTTGCTATCCTTTTAACAGGGCGCTACCGGGACCTCTCACCCAGAGTTTGGGACTGCGCGGCTGTGAGTGCCCACGTATTTATGTTCCTCTCACAGCAGAAGAAGCGAGCAGCCATTCCAGGATGGAAACTTCACCTGCCGATTAACCAGGGGGTCGGGCTGATGTAAGGGGCATAGAATTGAGAAGTATGTTAATAGCCTCCCTCCCTCCTCTTCCCAGGCCCCCTCTCCTCTGATCTCAGTGACAGCAGAATAGCCACAAGAATCCTCAATTTCCTCTCTGCTAAGAGGAGTGCAGCCTCGGGGCCAAGAGGTCAAGTGGGAGGTCACCTCTGAGGAAAATTGAAGGGTGCTCAGAGGGAAACATATCATGTCACCCCTTCCTCCTACTCCCAAACGCTGTACCTCGGGCCTGACTCGGGTTTCCAAGAGTGGCAGGGGAAGGGGAGGTGAAGTGGTTCCCGAAGGCCTCTGACAGACACAGGGCCTTGTGCCACGGGTTGGCAGGCACATTTTCTGAAGGTGGCTGTCGATTTACAGGCGGGCAACACCTGCACAAACAGCGCCCCTCCAGGCCGGCCTGCCAGGGCGCTGGGACAGCACTAAACCCGACAGCAGAAGGTGGAAATACGACGCCCGAGGGGCCCTGTGAGCTCTGGGGGACCTTCTCGAGCATTCGATACTTCGGGCCCCAGAGCCTGCAGGGTCACATCGGCTCCAGGGGAGAGTGTCGCCCCGAACTTTGAAATGCGGCTTCGGTTCATCAGGAGGGGCGGGGGTGGCAGAAGGGCAGCTCTGTTGTTAGGGCCATGCCTCAGAAACTTTTACACTAGGAAACAGAGCTCCGTAGCCGTGCTTTGGGCGGTTAAAGAAGTGAAATCGAGGAACCACAATGGGTGCAGCGCGCCTGGGGCGTAGCTTTAATCAGTGCAGCAGGTGCAGTGGTACCAGAGTCCAGGAGTGTGAGCGGCCCACTGCATCCAATGGCTGTACTGACTATAATGCCACTCTGAGCTACACCGTGGTCCTTCTTGTGTATATTCACACCCTTTTGTGCTGTAGAGATGAATTCTTTATTTGCTTGCCTGCCTTTGAATTGAATGGGGACAGCCTTGTATGTGCTACAGGTACAAAACTCAGTAGTCAACATTAGTGTAAAGATAGACAATTAAGCAATAACACAACGCTGCATGCTGCGTTACCCTGTGCACAACCATAAGCTCACGGCTTATATGTTTTTGTTTACTTTGGAATATTTCTGCTTTACTCGCATTTATTCATCCACACTAGAAAACACTGTGCCCATCACATTTCCAAATGCTCAGAATGCACCATGCTTTTGGTGTGCTGAGCGCACCACTGGCCATTCTAGAGGGGGCCAGAAGGTGCCCGTGCCCTTGCACTATTTGTCCACCCCCCACCTTTTTGGGTCGCACTATCACAGTTGTTGAATGTGCCAGGCTGTTACACAGAAAAAAAAACAACAAACAGCCACTGTACCCTGGGACACAGATTAATTTTTCCAAATATCTTTCATACCCAGAAGTGTAATTTGCTTAAAATGTTTAAATCTGACTTTGTATGTGTATTTATCTACATACACAAAGAAAACATGTTATATCACTAGATACACAGATAGATCCTCAGCACTTCTATCTTTGGTCAAATCTGTGCACCTTTAAAATTCACTTCTAGAGACATCATTGCAGCAAACTCAGAAACGGAAGACGGTTTGTAAAACAATCCTAAAATGGTCCCGCAGGGCCCCTGTCCTGACACCAGACTGGAAGAATCTGATCGTACACAAGGCAGGTCTTTATGCAGAGCAGATCAACTTTGTCCGTTTCATTTGCCTCGCAGGTGGGTAGAGCTATTCGAATTACACTTTTGGTTCAAGCAGGATTCTGATGTGTACATCACAAGGTGTAAATAAATGGCTGGCCACCATGCCAAGAGATAATATTATTAACATAATATCTACAGATAACAGTCATGAGTAGAGATGTGCACTTTTTCAGGTTTATGAACTTATATTCTCAGCATGTGAATGTATACTATTTTAGCAACTGACTGCGAGATTCTCTTGGTGCAGAGAGATATATAGTCGAAATGCACTGAGGCAAACAAACACTGACACAAAAAGGGGAATAATTAGAAACAAAGACCTGATAAAAAAAATAGATATACAAATAAATATAAATATTTAAATATATATATATATATATATATATATATATATATATATATATAGTTAGGACGTAGTTTCTATAGAAAAGCATTTTTTGTTTTGTCTATAGCTTTGGCGCCGCTTGACAAATCTTGACAACATTTTAAAAACGTATACTTTGCTAAGTTCAGCTTCTGCCTTTAAAGTTTCGGGGCGATCTGTCAAGTGGGGGCAGAGAAAAAGGGGGGGTCTCAAAACACGTTTTCCCCATTCATTTTTCCACAGGACCTTTAGACATGCCTACAGCCCGAACCACTGAACAGAATGAGACCAAATTTGGCACAAAGCTAGATTCTGTTCCGCAAATCACACTTTTTGGGATTTGGTGCAAATCCTTTTCGTAGTTTCTGAGAAATTTAAGGCCAAAAACATAGATATATAGGGATACGGATCCTCCGCAGCTCCAACTGTCATATATATATATATATATATGTATGTGTATATATATATATATATATATATATATATATATATATATATATATATATACACAACACCCTTTCCAAACATTGTATCAGCTGATGCGTTTCAACCGTTGTGGTCTTATTCTTAGCCCAATATTTGATACAAGCCGATACAATGTTACTAACAATGGATACAAAATAAACTTTGGAGATGACAGCTGTTTGGAGTGCCAGCTAATGTGGATAGGATAATGGACTATTTTTGCGTACAGTTGTGAATTAATATTAACAAAAGCTTAATCAACTGGTATGTCATCAAAAACTACTTCTGAGAATTTCTTGCACTGGAACTTTGAAAACAGAGCTTTAACCAACCCATTATTAAAAATATAACTGCTTTTCACATTAGTGCTTGCACAGACCTATTAAAAGTATAGCACCCCCACCACCACCACCAATCTCGAGAAGTGCTTGTACAGACCTTTTGAAAGGGAGGCAGCCTTCCGGAGATGTGATGTACTGACCCGTTCAAGGTGTACCAGCCATACCCTCCCCTAAGACCCAATAAAAAAGTCTATCAGTCCCTGCCACCCCCAAGAAGAACTAGTGCTGATCCTTTGAAAGTGTGGCAGACCACTTCATGAGTATTATCACCATTGTATAAAAAGTAAGTCATAGAAAGGTGGGTACATACCACAGTAACATAATTTCGGATCTGTACGAAGGTGCTGAAATTGCCCCATTAAAGTTATGGGCCTAGGCAAAATTACACATGTTTTCAAAACTTCATAAATTCAAGAAGAGGGATGAAAACCCTTTGTGTTTGTTTTTGTTGATGAAAAACCTGATCATTTTTACTAAAATAAAAGTAAAATCATTTACTGTTTTTAAAAGAGAAAATCAGAATCTCACATCATACCAAAACATGCAACATTATTAAAATTATCAGATTTGTGCTCAAAATCCGATGCAAGCATTTGGTAACTCTGAGTAGGGATCGTTAGAAAAGAAAACAAACAAAAACCAGGAAAGATACTTTCTGAAAAAGAGGTGAGCATTTTTTTTTAAACATCTGCATTTATTATAAAAACAGTCTCCAGATCTGGTTAAGTGAAAGAATAGATGAAACGGCTACACAATAGTGAAGGTGGCAAAAAAGTGTGAGGTTGAGAGAGCGTAGTTTAAATATTACATATTAGATGTGAAATGCTTATACCTAACAATGCTGCATACAAAAACGATCACAAAATATTATTCGCTTGGATGTACAGTATTCTTAACATGATTATACAGGGAGTGCAGAATTATTAGGCAAATGAGTATTTTGACCACATCATCCTCTTTATGCATGTTGTCTTACTCCAAGCTGTATAGGCTCGAAAGCCTACTACCAATTAAGCATATTAGGTGATGTGCATCTCTGTAATGAGAAGGGGTGTGGTCTAATGACATCAACACCCTATATCAGGTGTGCATAATTATTAGGCAACTTCCTTTCCTTTGGCAAAATGGGTCAAAAGAAGGACTTGACAGGCTCAGAAAAGTCAAAAATAGTGAGATATCTTGCAGAGGGATGCAGCACTCTTAAAATTGCAAAGCTTCTGAAGCGTGATCATCGAACAATCAAGCGTTTCATTCAAAATAGTCAACAGGGTCGCAAGAAGCGTGTGGAAAAACCAAGGTGCAAATTAACTGCCCATGAACTGAGAAAAGTCAAGCGTGCAGCTGCCACAATGCCACTTGCCACCAGTTTGGCCATATTTCAGAGCTGCAACATCACTGGAGTGCCCAAAAGCACAAGGTGTGCAATACTCAGAGACATGGCCAAGGTAAGAAAGGCTGAAAGACGACCACCACTGAACAAGACACACAAGCTGAAACGTCAAGACTGGGCCAAGAAATATCTCAAGACTGATTTTCCTAAGGTTTTATGGACTGATGAAATGAGAGTGAGTCTTGATGGGCCAGATGGATGGGCCCGGTGGCTGGATTGGTAAAGGGCAGAGAGCTCCAGTCCGACTCAGACGCCAGCAAGGTGGAGGTGGAGTACTGGTTTGGGCTGGTATCATCAAAGATGAGCTTGTGGGGCCTTTTCGGGTTGAGGATGGAGTCAAGCTCAACTCCCAGTCCTACTGCCAGTTCCTGGAAGACACCTTCTTCAAGCAGTGGTACAGGAAGAAGTCTGCATCCTTCAAGAAAAACATGATTTTCATGCAGGACAATGCTCCATCACACGCGTCCAAGTACTCCACAGCGTGGCTGGCAAGAAAGGGTATAAAAGAAGGAAATTGAATGACATGGCCTCCTTGTTCACCTGATCTGAACCCCATTGAGAACCTGTGGTCCATCATCAAATGTGAGATTTACAAGGAGGGAAAACAGTACACCTCTCTGAACAGTGTCTGGGAGGCTGTGGTTGCTGCTGCACGCAATGTTGATGGTGAACAGATCAAAACACTGACAGAATCCATGGATGGCAGGCTTTTGAGTGTCCTTGCAAAGAAAGGGGGCTATATTGGTCACTGATTTGTTTTTGTTTTGTTTTTGAATGTCAGAAATGTATATTTGTGAATGTTGAGATGTTATATTGGTTTCACTGGTAATAATAAATAATTGAAATGGGTATATATATTTTTTTTTTAAGTTGCCTAATAATTATGCACAGTAATAGTCACCTGCACACACAGATATCCCCCTAACATAGCTAAAACTAAAAACAAACTAAAAACTACTTCCAAAAATATCAGCTTTGATATTAATGAGTTTTTTGGGTTCATTGAGAACATGGTTGTTGTTCAATAATAAAATTAATCCTCAAAAATACAACTTGCCTAATAATTCTGCACTCCCTGTAAGTGTGAAGAAACTATTGTACACATATACTAATGTCGACTATAAGAAATAATTGCTTGCATTATGATTAATTGAATATGTTAACACCTACGAAGATTGCGTTTACTACAATCAATAAGTCTTAAGTTAGCGTGAGCCGAAAACTTAGCTGTGTAGCTCTCATATTAAAGCATATTTTTCTGTTTCTTCAGTGTGCTGACTCGCAAAAGGCCATGACCCAGCATGTGTTCTTTTTCTTTGTTATATGTTGCAAGTTAGGATTCTTCCCATCTGCATGCTAGCTGCTTTAGTATAATTTTTATACGTTTTGCAACAAAATTTGAAACATCCAAGGGCAATCGACCATGGAAAAGAGAACTTTTGACCTGAAGAACGTGCCAGAGAATGAAGTAACCCCGGATGTGCCACCTACGAAAAAACGTCAATTATGAAGACCAATCAAAGTGTTATAAATTATCGTGGGGTGACAATTGCATTACCTAATGTATAATTTGATAGGTTAGAGATAGTGGGGTATAGCGATTATCCAATAGAATTTTGGGAGAAGGTATTGCGAAAAAGGGATAAAAACTCATGACACAGAAGGGTCGAGAGAACTAGGTAGGGAATGATATCGATTGCATCCAGAAACTCTGTCACTCTGTTTGGTGATTTGAGACTTAAAACCATCCTCATCTATAGACTGCCCCATTACACTTTTCCTCCTTATGAGGGAAGTGTCCCCCGTCCCTTAGACGAAATAAATTGACGACGATCTAACTGATGTCCTGAAGACGAAGACTGATCCTGTATGCTGACTCATTCCGAGGAGGGTAATTATGACAATTGCTATCGTAATTTGTCTATCTGCTTTTCCTTTCTAGGTACCAACTGCTGTATTTTTGGATAGAGACCCTAGTTAGATGTTTTCTAAATTAGTGTTCTAAATTGTTTTGCATGAAGTCCAACATGCTGATGCTAATTAGTGGTTAGATTAGGCGTTCACCTTGACTGATGCAACAGACGTGACTGACTTTGTGCTATGCTGAACTAAGACGTATATGATGTTCTATGCACTCTGATCTGTGTATATCTTACATTGGTGCTTTTATGTTTGTGATCTTTGCATTATCAAAATCTCGTCACAGTTGCCATATCGTGACTATGCTCTTTTGCTTCTTGGTTTTGAGATTGATACTCTTATTATTAGATTGTAATCAATAGGGAATAAAATTCATAAAACTTCAATAAAGGTGTGGTTATTCATGACTGAAAGGTCATGGTTGCGTCAACAGTTTAATCAATGTCTAAAGTAAAGTATATTGTGGTGATATATGTTGATAATATCATTGATATATTGCTTGACATATTGATCAGTTATCTCGTTCTACGGTGTCTCACCACTTGGTCAAAAGATTAATTGGCCTAAAACGAGTCCTAATGTGTATAAATTGACATAAAGGGACGCGTTAACAGTTTGGTAGCAGAGCGACGGTTTGGCCCTTGGGGGCCCTAGGACGGAGATTCATTGTTTAATTTGTTTTTCTGTGATAATGCAATTCGGAGGTATGATGGGTTTCTAAGTTCACCATGGCTTTCCCGGGATCTCGGAGCTTGCCTAAATGAGTTGGGAATGTTCTCGGCGCCATAGAGTGTGTGGTTAGGGTCTCTGCGCTTGCCTAAGCTTATGCATTTTGCAGGTGATTGTGAAAATTTGTGTACATTTAGGCCAAATCTAGTGTTGTTTAGTAGGAGTGGGCGTACTCCACAGTATGAGAGTAGGGAAGTCGGCGTACTTCATGTGAATGTAGCGCTTGATGCTCAAAATTATCCACGTGGTTGGTTGTTGTGTACGGACCTGTTGAGGTCTAAGACTCCGGAGAATGAAGATAAATGTGGTTTATGTTGTAATCTGTGCGGTTTAATAGGTCAATCGGGCGTGGTTGACAAGTCGAGTTTGAGCTATAATGTGTGTATGAAACCTTCGATGGAGATTTGACAAATTCTAAAGTGCACTAGAAGGAGTCATTGACAAGTCGAGAGTAGAATTTGCGGGTCGAATTCTGCTTGCGTATGCGGGAACTGATAAGGAGAGAGTAGCGGCTGAGGCTTCAAGTGAAATCTCTGTAAAGTTCTGAAGCAAATGTGTTACCCTTCCTGTAGTAAACCAACAGATTTGTGTTGCCATTTTAAGGTGCTCGCAATAATTTGCATTAGTTTGTGTGAGTTATAGGGGTTTAGTGAGGAGCGGACAAGCCGCAAGACTTTGTCAGCTGCAGTGTGTGTGAGTGTGACGTCAGTGGTGCCGCGCTGAGATAGGTCAGATGTCGAGAGGGGTCGCGCACGGATTGGCTGCCGTCCGTGAGAGGCAATAGGTTGAGAAAGGCAGGTGAAGAGTGTCCTGGGAACTAAGCCATTTCTGATTAAATACGAAATAAGAGAATTGCAAAAATGAATTTTGTCAAAGCATTCAAGAGCGCTCCAAAGGGAGATGTATATATTGTTGCAACCGATGGGGAACCTACACCACCTGAGGGTACTCCAGCTTATACAGTTATGGAAGAGAAAGGTGTTGCACCTTGTTTATGGATGAAACAGTGGCGCAAATTAACAGAGAAAGAAGGGTGTCTAGCGTTCCCAGAACATGGGACGTTTAACCCAAAGGTGCTAGAAAATTTGAGGTGGATGTTAAGTAAGCAGAAACCACCTCCGAGACCGGCACAATATGAGGCTTTGGCGATTTGGGACTTGATGGCTCTTAAACATAGACAAGAAAGGTTTCAGAGAAGACTGAGGAGGGCAGAAAAATCCTATGCAGAGGTTAGATTGGATAATGAGAGCAAAATGTGGAGACGGGGAATTGTAGACGGGTTGAAGTTATTCCCAGCGATAACACAGGGAGAAGAAACGCAGGGAAAGAAAGCCTCCTGTAAAACCGACAAAGACTCAGGCAAATCTAAAGAGAATAAAAGATCCCAGGAAGAGGAAGATGATTCAGACGATGAGGAATTTATGGATAGATTGTTACATGATCGTCCGCCACCATATGCGGTGAGCGACAGTGCTCCAAGTACTAGCTTGGATCCTGGGAACCAGACGCAGGAAAAGGGAGCCTTGATACAGAATGGTGTCAGTGTACCCACTGCACCAGACATGCCGATACAGTTACAGCCTCCACCGCAGATAAAGAGAATCTACCCTGATGTTCCAGTACTTGGGGCTACTACGAATTTGATTGTGCCGCCAGACCCGATATATACAAAGCCAAAGCTAATACAGATTGAATTGAGTCCGAAATTAATGTCTCAACCACAACCACAGTTAATACCAGGGTATAACCCTGTAGCGGGACCACCGTTAGTACCTGTTCCGGGTACATTGGAACAGACCTATGGAGTTGCTGCTCCAAGAGGTCTGGGTCCAGGTCAGACACCTGCCGCAATATCGTTACCCATTACTGTTGGTCCCCCAGTGCCATTATATGCACAAGGTAAAGTAGGGGTGTGTGACCAGGGAGTGATGACTCAGGAGGCGATAAGAGGTGGGTCTATGGGAACTCCACAGATAATGGCCCCTGGAGAGCAAGTAAATGAACCACCGAGACCCCTAATGGACCTTAGTCCAGTGGGGGCACCTCTTGAAGCAATGCGTCAAGCAGGGTTGGGAGTTCTAACTCCGCAAACCATGAGTACGAATACCTCACATTCTCCAATGATACATGCAGGGAACATTTCACTGCAGGGTTTTACAGTTCAACAGTTAAATGAATGGTTAGAAAAAACTTATACTTCACAGAAGACTGCAGTGACTACAGTTGAACCTGAGAAAGAAAAGCAAGATGAATACCTGAACTTTGTACGACTAGGGGTGGAAGCTGCCGAGTTAGTAGAAGGGACAATGGGAGTAAATAGATTGGAATCATACACAGAGTCAGAATTGAGATACTTGTGTCCCAAGATTACCAAGGAGATAGGCAAAGTACATCAGAGATTAGCGAATTTAGCAGACAAATACAATATCGATATCGGAAACACTAAGCATTTGAAAAGGAGTTACAGATTAGATTTTGACTCAAAAGATTTTGAACATATGAGATCCGCAGGCATGAAGGCACATTTGAGAGAACTGTTGCAAAGTGCACAGATTTGGGGTGCATTGGAGAAATGGGAAGGCCGATGGGCAAAGAAAAGAGATAAGGGAAAAGGTGACAGCCCAGGGTCTAATCAAGCCAAGACCTCACCTGATTTGGAATCTGTAAAAATATTACCTATGAGAGTGACAGCTAGTGGTGTTTTAGTACATGTGCCATGGACTAGAGGAGATATTCTATCCTTTACTAATGATTATCCCAGATTGAGAGAGAAACCGATTGAGTGGTATCAACAAACGGACAGGTTTGTGAAACTTGCAAAGTGTCTCTGGGAGGACTTGAATACTTTGTTTGAGATTATTGTTCTGCCTGATTTGTGGCTCGAGTGCAAGAGAGGGGTAGATTGGCCGACGAAGGAGCCGGCGAGAGATAAGGTGACTGGAGCACCTTCAGAAGAGGTGATGAAGTATTATCATAAGGTGATCGAGTTTTTGAAACAAAAGGTGTCGCCGAAGGTAACCGACTGGCAGAAAATCGACCGGACTTCTCAAGAGGTTAAGGAGTCAATACATGCTTATTATGAGAGATTGTTGAAAGCATTTAAGCATTACAGTGGTACTGAGACTATTGAACCGAAAGACATGAACCACCTTGTGTTTAGATTCGTCTAAGGATTGAGACTGGAGGTTAGCCAAATTATTAAGAATCATTTGATTTGTTGGCAAGCTAAACCGATTGATGAGGTATTGCAGTATGCAAAGTACTGTAGTGATGAGATTGAGCTGAAGCAGAAAAAGTTAAAGGAAAAGGTGATGGTGATGCAGATAAGAGCTGCACAGGCTGTAATACAGGGAAATGGAGTTCAACAGATGATACAGCAGCAACCGCAAATGAATGGTGTGTTTCAGGCACAGCCGAGGGGCCGAGGTCGAGGGTTTGTGAACCGTGGTTCGGACCTGAATAATGTTGTTATTCAAAATGATGTTCAAGGAGCAAAAAAGATGTCACCATGTCACGCGTGCGGGGGCGTGGGGCACTGGAAACGGGAGTGTCCGAATATGGTGCAGAATGGTGCAGTTCAGCAAAGCACTAATGTTGGTACATTACAAAACTCACGAGGTCCGAAAATAAGACATCAAAACCCGAATTTTCAGAATAATTTGGTACAAGTGCAAGGGGTACAGCCCATGCAGCAGATGCAAATGCCACATTTTCAGTCAATACAAATGCAACCAGTACAGCAGCAGATTCCTATGGTGCCTAGACAGCAAATGCAATTACCAATGGCTCCGATGGGACAGCAACAGGTGATGCTTCCTCAGCAGGTCAGGTAACAAATCAAAACAACACCGTACAACAGTTCCCACTACGAGGTAAAAATGGGATGAATGAGGATTGGTCAGACGATAGTTCAGACAGCGAAGAGTGCAGGCTTGCAGCATCCTTAGAGGTAGATCAGAGAGGCCCATACGTCGAGGGAAAGGTGATGGGGTATAAGGTTTCATTCTTGGTTGACACAGGAGCTACATGCTCTACAGTTCGAAGTGCAGAAGTCCCAAGATTACCTCTCTCGGGGCGTACCATACGAGTGGTAGGAGTAGCAAATCAGTATCTGACCAACCCGATTACAGATCCAGTACAGGTTGAGATTGGCAACTTCCAGGGACTACATAGGTTTGTAGTATGTGATTCAAGTCCGGTATCCCTACTGGGAAGAGACTTACTGTGTAAGACAAAATGTTCAATTACCTGTTCCAATGACGGAATTGAAGTACAGACAAATAGTGACGATGAGGGAGACGAAAGTCAATTTTTAGAGGAAGAAACAGGGACAAATGAAGATTACCCTTTGATTACTCTATTCCCAATGCATACTTTGATTGATCTGCCTGTTGAACTGCAAGGAACGGTAACAGAGAAAGTGTGGGATTTGACCGGGAAAGAAGTAGGATTGATGAAGGGAGTAGAACCAGTCAAAGTTCAGATAAAACCGAATGCAGTGTTCCCACAAGTGCCACAATATCACATGACCCAAGACGTTCTCATTGAAGTGTCACAAATAATTGCAGACTTTCTCAGACAGGGAGTCCTGAAAGAGGTTTTGAGCAGTCCATGTAACTCTCCCATAATGGGATTAAGGAAGCCCTGTGGAAAAGTTTGAATTGTGCAAGACTTGAGAAAAATAAATGAAATTGTGATAAAATGTTGCCCTGTGGTACCTAACTCAGCAGTAATAATGTTCCAGGTTCCCTGTGATGCTGAATGGTTTACTGTAGTAGACCTATCACAAGCCTTCTTTTCAATACCTCTTCATGAGGACAGCCAATTTTTGTTCAGTTTCAAATTCCTGGACAAGGTGTACAGTTGGTGCAGAATTCCTCAAGGGTTTTCTGAATCACCATCCATCTTCAATCAGATATTGAAAAAGGATTTGGAACCTCTTGTGCTGCCTTTTAATTCAACTCTTGTGCAGTACATTGATGATTTGCTAATTGCGTCTAAAACAAGAGACAGTTGCAAATACGATACCATTGCATTACTAAATCATCTGGGAAAGAATGGGCACAAGGTGTCACCCAGAAAGTTACAATATTGTCAGAAAGAAGTAAAATACTTGGGACATTTGATTGAGAAAGGGTCCAGAAGAATATCAAAAGAAAGGATAACAGCTGTTTTGCAAATGAATCCCCCAACAACAAAAAGAGATGTCAGGATGTTTTTGGGAATGGTGGGCTACTGTCGCCAGTGGATACCCAACTTCTCAATCATTTCGAAGCCATTGATAAAACTGACAGGTAAAGAAATCAAGGATGAGCCATATACTATAACCCTATCAAAAGAAGAACTTGAGTCGTTTTTGGAGTTAAGAGAGTGTATGTGCAGGGCACCAGCACTGGGAATGCCAAACTACGAGAAACCTTTTCTGTTGTTTTGTCATGAACGTGATGCTTGTTCTTTGTCTGTCTTAACACAGGTCCACGGAGATGCAAATCTCCCTGTAGCATATTTTTCAGCTACCTTGGACCCTGTCGCAGCAGCCTTTCCGGGTTGTTTGCGTGCAGTTGCAGCAGTTGGTCAAAGCCTTTTACAATGCAAAGGCATAGTCATGGGATATCCTCTGACAGTAATGGTTCCACATTCAGTTGAAATTCTGTTGACACGAACTAAGACGCAGCACATGACAAATGCACGTCTCACTAAGTATGAGACGATCATACTGGGGTCGCCTAATGTCACTCTTAGAAGATGCACTGTACTAAACCCGGCAACTTTGCTTCCAAATGAAAATACAGAAATTAAAGATGGTGAAGAATTTGAACATGATTGTCTTGAGGTGACTGAGCTGTGCACCAAACCTCGTCCAGATATTCAGGACACTCAATTGAAAGAAAATGACTGCATTATGTTTGTCGATGGGTCCTGTCTAAGAGATTCTGCAGGAACACTGAGAGCGGGTTATGCAGTATGTACTATAACTGGCATTGTCGAAGCCTCCTGGCTCGAGAAAGTATTTTCAGTGGCAGAATTAATCGCCCTTACTAAGGCATGCCACGCGGCTGTAAATTTGAAAGTCACTATCTATACTGACAGCAGATACGGATTCGGAATTGTGCATGATTTTGGTCAACTTTGGTCACAGAGAGGTTTTATGACCTCCTCTGGTTCTCCTGTGAAAAACGGTGAACACATAAGAGATTTGTTACACACGATTCAGTTACAGTGCAGTGCTCACATCAGATCACAATATTTTGTGTCTATGGGCAACGGCTATGCAGATCAAGTCGCAAGATTTTGTGCATTGAACTGTATATCATTCAAGGAGCAATGGGAATTGTTACCACAAACTGAGAATGACACATGTTTGAACCTAGCATTACGTGTGGTTGACACCTTAGATGAACTGAAAACATTACAAGGTCGTGCGAGCAAAGAAGAAAAACGCTCTTGGCAAAGAATGCAATGTGTACAAAGAGCTGATGATCTATGGGTTTCAGAGGAGGGAAAATTATTCTTGCCAAACAACCTTTTATCCTAGTTTGCCAGACTCTAACATGGGCAGGCACACCTGGGAAAGGATGTCATGATCAGGTCCTTTAAAATTGATTGGTTTAATCCAAAATTCAGACATGCCGCAGAAATCACTTGCCACAGGTGCGTCATCTGTCAACAGATGAACGCCGGAAAAGGAACTGTGGTAACTTTGAGCCATATTGGGAGAGCTGGAGGTCCATTCAACAAAATGCAAATGGATTTTATCGAAATGCCTGTTTGTGGAGGATTGAAGTACGTGTTGGTGATTGTGTGTGTTTTCAGTCATTGGATTGAGGCATATCCCACACGTGGAAATGACAGTCTTACAGTTCCAAAACTACTACTTAGGGAACTGATACCAAGATTCGGGTTTCCGGTTTCTATAGAATCGGATAGGGGTAGACACTTCGACAATGAGGTGATTAAACTCCTGTGTGCCGCACTCAACATTGAACAAAAGCTGCATTGTAGCTATCGTCCTGAAGCATTAGGATTAGTAGAACAGATGAATGGTACTTTGAAATCAAGGATGGCAAAAATGTGCGCAGCAACCAATATGAAGTGGCCAGATGCCTTACCTCTAGTGCTGATGTCAATGAGAAATACCCCAGACAAGAAAACGGGACTGTCCCCCCATGAAATCCTCATGGGCAGAGCTATGAGATTACCAGAAGTATCTGCAAATGCACTAGTGAATATTACAGATGATATGGTGTTGGATTACTGCAAAGGTTTGGCTGACGTGATTTGCTCTTTTTCTCACCAGGTGGAAGCTAACACGTTGCCGCCGATTGGCGATCCAGGCCACTCTCTACAAGCCGGTGATTGGGTGGTTGTCAAGAAGCACGTGAGGAAATCGTGTCCAGAACCACGTTGGAAAGAGCCATATCAAGTAATATTGACGACTACTACTGCTGTAAAGTGTGCCGGGGTTCCCAACTGGATACATGCCAGTCACACGAAAAAGGTAACGTGTCCTGTTGAAGAGGAACTTGAAGTTTCCGGCACAGCAACTTTGGAGGGAGAGGTCTCAGGGTCAGAGAACAGTCAAGAAGGAACTGAGACTACCGGAGGGCCCACTGAGAACGGCTTTGTCCCTCAAACAACCAATGAGGTCGAGAGGGGTGACAGAGTGCCTATCTCAGTAGAGGCAGCAGGAGAACTAAGTCAAGGAGAGGTTCTCCCAGAAGTAGACGGATACGGGTTAGAGCCCGAACCCAACTTAGAACCGGAAGAAGAAAGAGAAGGAGAAATTGTAGAGAGAAGTCAAAACGTGTAAGAATCTCCAGAACCAGTTGCAGGTCCGTCAAGAGAAAACACCATATCACAAGAGGAGGGTGCTGTCCAACGTCCTGAAGGAAAACGTCGAGAAAAGACACATAGAGGAGACAATTGGCCAGACAAGCAACTCCTTAAAATAAGGGAGATATCAAATGACACAATAATAGAAGAGAGTGATACTTCTCAAGCAGATGATCTGAGTGAAGGAGAACAACAAGGTGAACGAAGGTTAAAAAGAAAATGAATCGCAAATAGAAGATATACAGGTCCTGAATGGGCATACGCTACAACCTCTGAATGGCAACAAGAATTCCTAGCATTCTGCTTTGATCGAGAAGTACCAGGCCAATACTACGGTACCTGAACGAATCTGAGGGAAGCTTGCTTAAATTCTGAAAAAAAATGAATTTTGAAACTGAAAAGAGACATTATAAACTACCGGAAGTGACACTGAAACTGGATTGACTTTAAACCTGATTAAGACAAGCTGCTAACCGAATTTGACAAGAGGTTCTGGAGTGAGTGAAGACGCTGTAAAATACGCAGAAAAGAAAAAAAAAAAGTTTATCCTCAAGTTGATTGTTGATCTACTATTCTGATTCTATACAAACATGGCTTATAATAGAAATATTAGAAAGGGGAGTAAGGTGTGTGGTTGGTTAGGTCTTATAATAGGTGTTGTGTGTGCAGTAATAATTGTGGGAGTGATTGTAGGAATGCCATGGATAGAGAAAGAGACTATTAACGCTACTTCAAAACCTGAAACTACTACACTAACACCGTGGGAGAGATTTGAGCAGGATGCAGGACACATGCATGAGGGAACTAATGCAAAAGGGGAACTCTCTACTAATGTCTTCTATCGCTTACTAAATGAGTATGTGGAAACCATGGATGCGAAAGATTGTTATGTATGTACTAAAATTCCTTCACCTGTGCAGGAGGGGGTTACTTATCATAGCCTCCCTTTAACCTATGGAATTAGTTGCAGCTTGCTACTAACAAGATTCTATAATCAGGAGCATGCGCAGTACTTTTATTCAAATTTGGATGTTGTGTTTTCTTTTGTGCCTGTGATTGAATTCTTAAATAAATTAGCTAAAGAGCACGATATAAAAATAGTTAGAGGATTCTTTGAGCCAACACTTACATTTGGAACTGCTTATGCACATCGCAACAATTTGACTTGCTTATTATCACCTGTAGAGAAAAGCTTCTTAGATCACACAGATGATAGACTCAAAGCATTAAAAGAAAGATTAGAAAAAGGATTAGAGAAACGTACATATGCAAATGTTTATGCTTATACTGCAATCAAGACGCAAGGCAAATTAGCTATAGATGCATTACATGTAGGTAGGCTTTGTATATATAGGCCGAAATCTGAACAGGATAATTTGTTTGTGGGAACGAGTGAATGCAGGCATGTGTTTTTGTTTCAGAGCAAGTGGACCTTTATGCTGAATGGACAAGATCCAGCAATCACTGGAATCTATTACATCTGTGGGCTAAATGCTTATTACCGTCTCCCTAAGGGATGGTATGGAACATGTTATTTTGGGATAGTATTGATGACTTAAAACAAATACCTAAGACATCTGAATTACAACATCCTAGACAGAAACGAGAATCAGTGGCGGCTGTCATTGGTGATATATTTGGAGCTATAATCCCATCAGTAGGGGTTATCTTAAATTCCATGAAAATTCAAAAGTTGTCTACTATAGTGGATAACATGTTGACAAATTTTACAGGGGCTATACTCCTGATGGATACTGAACTTGCTGCAGAAAGAGCTATGACTCTTCAAAATCCGCTTGCTTTAGACATTCTTTTAGCTAAAAGTGGAGGGGTCTGCAAAATGCTCAATGAGCGTCATTGTTGCTCATTTAGCCCGGATAACAGTAAGAAAATTAGAAGCATGCTTACTAACCTTACTAGAGATAGTACAGATTTGAAGGATTTGAAAGAACCTGGTGTTTGGGAGAAATTTGGAAAGGGAATTGCCCGAGTTGGAAGCTGGTTTACCAACATTTGGAATGGGGTACTTGCAAAAATTCTGATGGGTTTACTAATTGTTTTGGTTTGTCTATTCGGATTATGGTGGGCATGTAAAATTAATGACAAAATAAAAAAGAAATTGGACTAAAAGAACCAGAAGAAATGAAGAGAGTGAAAGAGAGAAAATGTTCAATGAGATATGGGAAAGCTCACATAAAGGGCAAGATGTTGAAATGCGTATTATGCGCAAGGTGAAAAATTTGATCAAAGAAAGATTTGTGTGATGACGAGCGTCATCAGAGGAGGGACTGAGAGAGCGTAGTTTAAATATTACATATTAGATGTGAAATGCTTATACCTAACAATGCTGCATACAAAAACGATCACAAAATATTATTCGCTTGGATGTATTCTTAACATGATTATAAGTGTGAAGAAACTATTGTACACATATACTAATGTCAACTATAAGAAATAATTGCTTGCATTATGATTAATTGAATATGTTAACACCTACGAAGATTGCGTTTATTAGAATCCATAAGTCCTAAGTTAGCGTGAGCCGAAAACTTAGCTGTGTAGCTCTCATATTAAAGCATATGTTTCTGTTTCTTCAGTGTGCTGACTCGCAAAAGGTCATGACCCAGCATGTGTTATTTTTCTTTGTTATATGTTGCAAGTTAGGATTCTTCCCATCCGCATGCTAGCTGCTTTAGTATAAGTTTTATACGTTTTGCAACAAAATTTGAAACATCCAAGGACAATCGACCATGGAAAAGAGAACTTTTGACCTGAAGAACGTGCCAGAGAATGAAGTAACCCCGGATGTGCCACCTACGAAAAAACGTCAATTATGAAGACCAATCAAAGTGTTATAAATTATCGTGGGGTGACAATTGCATTACCTAATGTATAATTTGATAGGTTAGAGATAGTGGGGTATAGCGATTATCCAATAGAATTTTGGGGGAAGGTATTGCGAAAAAGGGATAAAAACTCATGACACAGAAGGGTCGAGAGAACTAGGTAGGGAATGATATCGATTGCATCCAGAAACTCTGTCACTCTGTTTGGTGATTTGAGACTTAAAACCATCCTCATCTATAGACTGCCCCATTACACTTTTCCTCCTTATGAGGGAAGTGTCCCCCGTCCCTTAGACGAAATAGATTGACGCCGATCTAACTGATGTCCTGAAGACGAAGACTGATCTTGTATGCTGACTCATTCCGCGGAGGGTAATTATGACAATTGCTATCGTAATTTGTCTATCTGCTTTTCCTTTCTAGGTACCAACTGCTGTATTTTTGGATAGCGACCCTAGTTAGATGTTTTCTAAATTAGTGTTCTAAATTGTTTTGCATGAAGTCCAACATGCTGATGCTAATTAGTGGTTAGATTAGGCGTTCACCTTGACTGATGCAACAGACGTGACTGACTTTGTGCTATGCTGAACTAAGACGTATATGATGTTCTATGCACTCTGATCTGTGTATATCTTACATTGGTGCTTTTATGTTTGTGATCTTTGCATTATCAAAATTTCGTCACAGTTGCCATATCGTGACTATGCTCTTTTGCTTCTTGGTTTTGAGATTGATACTCTTATTATTAGATTGTAATCAATAGGGAATAAAATTCATAAAACTTCAATAAAGGTGTGGTTATTCATGACTGAAAGGTCATGGTTGCGTCAACAGTTTATTCAATGTCTAAAGTAAAGTATATTGTGGTGATATATGTTGATAATATCATTGATATATTGCTTGACATATTGATCAGTTATCTCATTCTACCGTGTCTCACCACTGGGTCAAAAGATTCATCGGCCTAAAATGAGTCCTAATGTGTATAAATTGACATAAAGGCACGCGTTAACAAGGTAAATAGCTTGACTTTATTAATAAAGAATCTGAAGCATGTAGGATCCCAGTAGATGAGTCAGATTAGGGCATATTATTTGCTTTTGTTGGTGATCAAAAGGCCTTGTTTAGGTTGAGCTTTAATTAGGTGGTGGAACGAGGTGCAAGCAGACTTTGTGCAAAGTGTGGTAGAGTTGTGTAGTACAGTTTGTGCTTTGACATATATGGTTGGGCCTTTGTAGAGGTGGTGCTTGATGGTGCATTGCGTAGTGTTGAGTGGTGTGGTATGTGCTGATAAATAGTGTGTACTGCCTTGAATGGCGGAACATTGTCTTGAATGGTGCAACGTGTTGTGTTACATTCTTTAATGTAATTGTATTGGGAGATGTAGAACACCAGATGTGATGTTTTGTGTAGTTTCGAATGTCACAGCAAGTGCTTCTGTACGTGGTCTGGTCTGTGTGTTGATATGTTAGCATGATGGCAGCCAACTACACAGGTCAATCCTTCAACCAAGAAAAACTGCACAGATACAGAAAGGAACACTTCACTCCAAACTGACATCCCATCTGACAGCTACAAGTAGAAACGGAACCGCCTTCTTTACTGTACAGGCACCATAACTCCTCCCACCCCCGAAAAGACAAAAAACTTTCAAGACCACCTTGAATTCATGAAGACAGTGAAAACCTGCTTCTTTATAATTCCACCAGCCAGCTGAGAGAACCATTGACCATCACAAGGAGGACATGGGCAGCACAAGACTGATAATCACACTCTGCATACAACTGAAACAAATCTCTCTCACGGGTGGTAGATAGGAGCACATAGGTGGCTGTCTCTCTCTCATTTGCTCCATTCTAGACATATGTTGTGCTACAAATCTTCAATGGCATGATATATGCAGCCTGCCTCAAAACTGCACAACATCAAAATACTGTCCACAAAGGCCATACTTTTCCAACTATGGCATAACATGGTGTAAGTGTCCCATCTCTTACTTGCTCCGCTAATGGTGCAGCACAGTGCTACCTAACATGATAAGAGCACAACTATGGTCATCATTCATGATAGTAAAACACATCCCACATAAGATTAAAAAAAACACCCTGTTCCAAGCAAGCACAACCAATGTAGTACTGTGCTACTCATGTGAAATAATTTAGACACCTAATCTGCGGTCAAATGGGCTACAGAAATGCAACTACAATATAAAACACACGTTAGTAGTGTTAAGGAAAGCTGTAAGATATTATTTTGTAAGTTATGGTGTGATGTGATTATGGCTGTGTGAAGTGCTGGAGTCTCAAAAGTTGCAGTATCTTAATAGTTTTTCAATGTTGGCCCACTTTGCGATCATGGGGGATTCCTGTGCAACGGTCGGAAGTTTCCACCTGGTGTGCAGGTGCTGTGACTTTTCAAGCAAAAACACCAAAAAGTAGTGGTGGCCGTACAGACAAATAAATACAAAACTTAAGGAATCGACAGTGAAACCATCAATTATCATTGGATAATGAATTTAACTCAAACAAAAATAAATTTATCAGTTATCACCTGCATATGTACACATATACACTCAATGTTAACATGTATTCAGACACATTTTCAGAGATGAATTTTCATAAACCAGCATTAAGTATTTTGTGCCACAGGATAACTGCCTTACTGGTTATAGGAGACTTTCACCTTTGGGACTTATTGTATGAAGCAACCACTTTTAGGCTTGGCATTGTAGGAAGCTGGCTCTGTACATACTATATCAAAATGAGATATAGTGTGCACAGAATCCAGGGATTCCTCAGAGGCTTAACAGAGGCTAAAGTAGATAATACAAAGTCTCTCTTTTGTGGTAGTGTGGTCGACCAGTTAGGCTTATCAGGGGATAGTGCAAAGCAGTTGTTGTACACACACAGACAATAGAAGAAGCACACAATCAATGACTTAACTCCAGACCAATTGTTTTAATAGAGAAAAAATATCTTTTGGTAATTCATTTCTAGAACCACAAGATTCAAGTTGCAGGTAAGTACATAAATAAATATTTCACAGATGTATCAAAACCGCTTTGATTGAAATTGGTAAGTTGTACAGTTTTTGATTAAATGGCAATAATATCTTTAAAAATTTGACAGTGCAATTTTCAGAACAGTTCCTGGGGGGAAGAAGCATTAGTATGTTTTGCAGGTATGTACAACACTTATCCAGTCTACAGGGGTTAGGAAGTCCACTGGCTGGGGTTCAAGTTAACCCCAAACACCCCCCACCGGCAACAAGGGGACAGTCGGATGCAGAGGTCAAAGATGAGGCACGTTTAACATGGGCTCCTATGGAGACTGGAGGCACTCGGTTTCAGATCTGCTTGCAGGTAAGTACCCGAGTCTTCGGGGGGAAGACCCGGGGGGTTTTGAGAAGCACTGGGGGAGTCACAGGTAATCACCAAACTCAGACCCTCAGCGGTGCAGGGGCCGCCGGGTGCAGGGTGCAAACAGAGCGTCCGGCTCCCAATGTTTTCCTAGGACGGGACCCCGGGGTCACTTGGAGGCTGCAGGCTGGGTCCAGGGAGTCGGTTCCCCGAAAACCACAGGCTGGACAAGTAGGAGGACTATCTGCTGAACGTTTCTGCACTGGAGGTCGGGTTCCCCAAGGACAGGGGGCTGCAGGTGCATTGTGCCTTTTGGCATCGGGTATCTTCGTCTAGTGCTGTTGCAGTCATGGGGTCCTCTAGATTCACACAGCAGGTATCATCGTGGGGGACAGGAGAGGTCAACCCAGGGTGGGCACATGCTCGGAATCGCCTGGGGATCCTCTCTAGTTGGTCCGGTCACCTGGACACGGGCCATGGGTGTCAGTTGCAAAGTGGTCAGGACTTGCGGATCCGGGGAGGCTTAGGAGTCCTTAGATGTAATTTCTTCTTGGACAGGGCCACTGTCCACAGGGGTTTTTGGTCCTCTGGGATACAGGCCATCCTCTGGAGTTTTGGCAAAGGGCGCTGGACCTGCAGGATGCATCGCTGTCTTTTGTAGGTTCTCTGAAGCAGGAGACAGGCTGGTAGGGCTGTGGCCATGTCAGTTTTTGTCTTCCTTCTTCTCTGCTGGGGGTCCAGTTTAGCAGTCCTTCTTATTTCTTAAGTGTTTGCCAGGAATCTGACAACTTGGGTTCAGAGGAGCCCTTAAATCCTGGATTTAGGGGCGTTGCAGAGGTCAGGGGTAGTACCCAATGGCTATGACCCTGAGGGTGGCTACAACCTTCTTGTGTCCACTCCCTTTGAGGAGGGGGACACAAACCAACACCTATTGGTCCCTGGCCTCCAAACTAAGATGAGGATTATGCAGGGAGGGGGTGTCACCTCAGATCTGGAAACCTTAGGATTGGTCCTAGCTGGGGTGGTCAAGCCTTACTGCTTTCCATAATTTTCCTTCCGGACTTGCCACCAAAAGTGGGGTTTTGTCCCATGGGGTGGGCAACTCCACTAGCTGGTGTGCCCTGGGACACTGTAACAAGAGGCCCGAGCCTTTGAGACTCACTGCTAGGTGTTACGGTTCCTGCAGGGGGGACGTGTGAATCACCTCCACCCAGTGCAGGCTTTGTTTCTGGTCACCAAGAGTACAACGGCTGTCATCCCATGTGGCCAGAAACGTGTCTCTTAGTGGCAAGCTGGCACTGACCAATCAGTCCTGCACTAAAGGATCTCTAAGATGCCATCTGGGTGCATTGCCAACACTGGCATCAGTATGGGTTTATTGTGCTGAGAAGTTTGATTCCAAACTTCTCAGAATTCAGTGAAGCTATTATGGAGCTGTGGCGTTCATGTAAACAAACTC
Source organism: Pleurodeles waltl (assembly GCF_031143425.1). Lineage (NCBI taxonomy): Eukaryota > Metazoa > Chordata > Amphibia > Caudata > Salamandridae > Pleurodeles > Pleurodeles waltl. Next base: position 709,774,208 of record NC_090450.1, on the reverse strand, counting down.
CCAGACCATATACTTAATATGGCTACTTGGAACTTACAATGTCAAGAATGGACTTAGTCACTGTTGGGGCATATTGCTCATGCAGCTATGCCATCCCCTGTGGTATAGTGCACCCTGCCTTGGGCTGTAAGGCCTGCTAGAGGGGTGACTAACCTATGCCACGGGCAATGGTCTGTGAGCATAGCACCCTGAGAGGGGTGCCATATCGACTTTGCCTTTTTCTCCCCACCAGCACACACAAGCTGCAAAGGCAGTGTGCATGTTCTTGGTAAGGGTCCCCCAGGGTGGCATAAAACATGCTGTAGCCCTTGGCGACCTTCCCTGGCCACAGGTCTCTTGGTACCATGATTACCTTTTACCAGGGACTTAACTGGGTGCCAGGGGTGTGCCAATTGTGTAAACAAAGGTACAGATTTTGGGAAAGAACACTGGTGCTGGGGCCTGATTAGCAGGATCCCAGGATGCTCTCAATCAAAGTTGGCATCAATATCAGGCAAAAAGTGGGGGGTAACCATGCCAACAAGGGCACTTTCCAACTTACATATCTTGTTTGGGCTTCAGTTTGGCCAGTCTGGGATACATTATCGTTATTTATTTTGTAGGATTGAATACTTGAAAGTGTAGATTTCATGGGTACCCCGTGTGAGATATTTATAGGTATTTACAACTATTGTAGGTTGCATGTATATATGTTCATGGTTCTTTCTATGCATTGAAGAGGCACCTGCAAGACATCACATGGCCATCACATGTTAATTTCAAGATGTGTTTATAATGAAATTGGTTGCAGGGCATGCCTGTATGTACCTGTATATACAGACTTTTTTTGAAATACTAACATTGGCTTCATTGATGAGTGTCCTCATTCTTTGGTGGACACATTTCTAGCATATATACGTTACTTTTTTCAGTTAAGTCAGGATTTTGACTGAATATTTTACCACTATCTTATGGCGCATTGAGTCTCTGATATAGTATGTTCACTTTGAATCTGTATATATTAGGTTTTTGATTTTCTGATTGATTTATCTTTAGGTTTTTCTTTCTTTTTGTATTTCTGGTCCTCTGGAGGTCAAAAAGATATAATTGCCCTAACGTGTTGACTTTTCAGATACGAGGAGCCCCATAAGATATATTACAGGGCTACTAGCACAGCCATAAGGAGAAATGATAAGGTGTGGGGCATTGAAGTCCGTAGATTCAGTGGCGACCTCTAAGTGGTATAACACCTAGACTTCTTTGATGTGACCACCTCTTTGCAAAATAATAAGGAATTAAGGCAGAACTAGACAATCTCCAAACCACAGGGGAATATTTGGAGGACACATCTCATTAAAGATAGGATTATATATGGGGAAACAGCCTTTAAAACGAGGGCTAAACCCACATAGCTTCACCACGCAGGCTTAACCACGCATGCATCTTTACCGCACATGTCCTTACCACGCATGTCTTTACAACAAATATGCCTTTACCATGCATGGCATTACAATAAATTTCATTGTAAAGGAATGAATGGTAAAGGCATATTCATCGAAAAGGTTTCACAGGTAAGTATTAAGGGCCTCATTATGAGGCAGGCGGTTCAAGGACCGCCAGCCTCACCGTGACGGTGGGACTGCTGCAACTGTGGTGGTCTGACCGCTAAATTACAACCTTGGTAGGCGGACCCAGCAGGAGACTGCTGTCTCCGCTGGGAATGTGGTTCCTGATGGGTCGACAGCGGCCAGAGTTGTACTCAGCCACAGCAGCAATGAACTCAGTGTTGCCGTGCTGATTACAACCCCACTTTCTGCCAGCCTTTCCATGGCGGTCGCTCCACCATGGAAAGGCTGGAGGAAAGCCAGTGAGGAGGGTCCCCCTGCCCAGCACCATTGAAATGCGCACTGTCTACATTACAGACAGTGCACATTCTAATGGTGCTGGGATGCTACGCCCATTATGGGAGCAGAGGCCAATACCGTAGCACTGTTCCTGCCGGACACAGGGGAACAGTGTCAAGACTGATATACATATGGCTGGGTCCAAACTGGGATGGCATGGTGAGCAAAAGAGCGATAGATTAAACCCAGATCTGTGACTGTGGGTGAGTGTTTGAAAAGTTTCAGCACTTTGTCTATCATCCTTTTGTATTGGAAGTGTCCCACTGACATGTTGACTTTGCATTTAAAACCCTTTGCCAAGCCCTAAACTCCCCCCTTTAATACATATAAGTCACCCTTAAGGTAGGCTCTAGGTAGCCCATAGGGTAGGGTACTGTTTAAGTAAAAGGTAGGACATGTACTTTTTAGTTTTACATTTCCTAGTAGTGAAAAACTCTCAAAATTGTTTTCTCACTACTGAGAGGCCTACAATAGGGTAACACTGGATATTCCTTATTAGAATGAATAAGTTGTAATTCCTAAACCAGAGGGGGTACGTATATCATGTTTGGTATCTATGACATTGTAATGGTAAGCCCTCTTTAATGGTGAAGTCAGATTTATCATTACAAGTTTTTAAAATGCCACTTTAAGAAAGTTGGCATTTTACATCCCTTAACCCTCTGTGCTTGTAGCCTGCCTTAGGTCACATTACTGAGTGTAACTTACAGTTGAGTCTTTGTGAATTCACTCCAGATAGTCACACAATAATGGAATTAGCAGATCCTGAAAGGACCATTAACTGACTTGATGGGTGGGGTGGAGCTAAGCACAGCTCCACTTGCAGCTGAATAGGCAGAGCTCTGCCACCACACAGTAGGCTTATCGGCCCTGTATTTTCAGGGCAGCCAGTAAGGAGCCATGGCAGGGGAGGCAGGAAACCCCTAGAACTTCAGGGAACCCTTGTGGAAACTTCTCCCCGCTTCTAGGAGCAGGGCACGAGGAGATAAAAATGGGGCTCTCAGACCCACTCTTCATTTCACTACTGGACCTACAGAAGGACTCTCAGAAGACTGCATGGTGCTGTGACCTGCTGTACCATCTACTGGACTGCAGCTGTACCTGCAAGGACTGCTTTGCTGCTTGGAGCCTGCCTTGAATATTCAGAGGTCAGCCCTGCTGTGAAGCCCTGCATCTTCACCTTCAGAAGTGACTTCAATGGCTAGCTTAGCTGGCTTCCTGTTCTCACCCAAAGGAACATAACAGGCTCCAACCATCTTGTACCCGCACCTGGACACAGACTGAGTGAGTCTTAAACCCCCAGGAGGTCTCCATCCACTCCCGGACCCTTGCTTGTGGTGCTAAAGGTGCCCAGGTTGCCATTTTCTAAAACTGAGGACTTGTTATTTTGAACCTTAAACTTTAAAAATTCATAACACAGGTTCTACTAATTCAATTTTGATGGTTTTGGTGTCAAATAATTTAATAAAGGTTTCTAAATTTTTCTAAATTGGTTTGGGATTTTTATTGTATTGTATTTTCACTGTAGTGCTGTTTGTGTGCTGCATAAATACTTTACACATTGCCTCTAAGTTTAGCCTGACTGATTTTTGTGCCAAGCTACCCAGGGTTACGCATAGGTTAATTTATTGACTTTTGCGATTTGCCTTGTAAGTGGACTGTGGCTTTTGCTTGATCAGGGCTCACACCCCAATCAACCAACAACCCAATTTCTCAAATTGGTGGCGGTGTTGGGATCATGAATTGTGTTTGTGCAGTACCATAAAGTGATTTGTGTTACACAAAAATCCCAGACAAATAATTTGGCATCAGAATTATTTTTTATATTCTTCTTTTGTTCTCTCCACAATAATCCAATGTGAAAATTGGAATAGGAATTGCCAATTTTATTACCACTGAACTCACAGCATGTACTTAACAGAAGGTTTAGCATGGGTTGTTAAAACACTTCCAGCCCCAAAGGTAGGAGAAGGAAGAACATAGAGGTGTCCTTTCTAAGGTAACTAACATTAGAATTACTAGGTTATCATTGTTTTGAGACTATTATTGGTGTTGTCATTGACTAACAAGATCAAAGAGGTATTAAAGACCTATCCATAGTGAAATAATCAGAACAATAGTGGCATGGATAAATATGTTATGATTAAGTCATTGATAATGTACATGAGTTCCCAGCATATAGTTAAACTACTGGAACACACAAAAATATAATTTGATTATGGAACTCACTGGATCTGTTCTGGACATCTATTGAAAATATGCCATCTCTAGGTAACACAACCTGGCAGAACCTGTCCTCATATCTCTTAACAGTGACAAAATCACAGTTGTAGAATGCCTTCCAGTTCATCCGAAGTGGTTTACAGGTTGAAATCACCTGCTCAGCACAAAATTAAAAATCTTGTTTTTCATAAAAATGAAAAATACACATAACTAATTCTTTTTTATCATGCTCCTTACTTGTGGTGCATGTTTGACTTTTTGTTTGAAAATAGTTGCCCTGATGTGGCTCCTGAGAAAGTACCAATAAAATGAATACATTTAAAAAAAATACTTTGTTACATGTTCATGAGATACATATATATATGTTCAGATGTTTTAAAAACCTGTTGGGGCATACATTTTGGATGCCCCTAGCGCCACCTTGTGCCACATTTGCATCATTAATGCAAATGTAGTGTTAAGGTAGCATTTCCCATGTGCCATATTTACAAAGTGGTGCAATGCAAGCATTACGCCACTTTGTAAACCCTTTGTGCCACATTATGCCGGCACCAGATTTAATGTATGCAAGGGGGGTGTTCCCACGTAGGGAGGCCACGAAAAATGGCGCAGTAAAATTTACTAGATTTCACTGCGCCATTTTTAGCATCATTATTAATGCCTGCCTAAGGCAGGCATTAAGATGACGCTGCCATTGAAGACTATGGGGCCTCTAAGTGCTTTGCTACATTAGCGCCATAATGTATGGAGCTAATCCACCAAAGCACAACATTAGCGCCATAAATGATGATGCTAATGTGGACACGACCACCATGGTGCACCATATTGTAAATACGGCGCACACATTGTGTTGTTAGGGGGACGCAATGGGGCACTAGAAAAGTGGTGAATCATGAATGATGCTCCTCTTTTCCATAAATATGCCCTTCATCTCGGATGGATGATGTGGTTTTGGCATAATTGGTAATGCATATGTTAACTGAATATAAAAACTTTTACAGGATTTGCCACATTCTTACCATTGAACTCACAACACAGACTTACAAGGCAGTATTGTGCAGGTTCTCAACAAGCACTGCCACCCCAAATGGAGGCAAAACTGGAAGTGCCCATTTACAGTCAAGTGTATGGCAGAGATCAGGATAGAGCACTGAGAGCTGATGGTGGTCCTCACCAGCCCTGAGAAACAACAGCTACCACAAACACTGAAAGATGGCGAACTGTGGCTATTATAGCTGCATGATTTGCTCTGTTCATTTGATGGGACATTGGTTACCTCAGATAGTGCCTTACTGTCATTTCACTTCGAAGAATGATGATATATCACACCCCAGGAGCTACACTGGTGTGAGAAGACAGCCACCAATGGGTGCCAATATTCTTAAAACAATGGGCCACCTTGTTTAAACAGAGCAAATCTTAAATTGATAACACATTATATTAAATGCCTCTCGAGCCGTATGTAAATTCCATCATTTCTTGTTTATTTAAACCCAAAAACATGATTTTCTCAATATAGTTTCATCATGTATGCTATAACAAATTGATACAGAATGAGCAAAACTTCACAAAAAAAACCCTCAGTACAATAACCTCATATGCACTATATCATACAAACACTCACTTCACATCCAGGCTCAGGCATCCACATATATTCGACATTAATCAATTTCCCCGTAATCCCTCAACTCTTTATTGAAAATCCAATATATAAACAATATTACAACTACCATAAAATATTGAATTAATTCATAATCCATTAGATCCTATATATGCTTAGTTGGGTTTAGCCTACAAATCATCCAATAAACATTAGTCTTACGATAACAAGAAAAAATACAGTGCCATTGGTTCATAGTCCATTTTATCCTATGTATGATTTGTTGGCCTGAGTCTATAAATCACCCAGATTAGCCTTGGTCTTGTGTCCAAGAAGATTGAAGTGCCGACACGCATTTCAGTGTCACTCCTCCTACCAAACCACCTTCATCTGGGCACATTCATATTCCCAAATGTCAGGGGGAGACCATTGTTTACATGACTTATATATATAAGGTTCTTCAACATCTGATATGCAGGTATATGATATCTTTATCTGCAGTCTGAAACAAAAACATATAGGGCTCGTGAGGACCAACTATGAACAGTTACTTTTTTTTAATTAATCACAGGTCCTCGGTTCCGGCAGTCTCCAACACCACTTTGATATACATGCACTACTACGTGTTTGTGCCAATGATATCACTAAAGATAAGTGAATGAAAAGATAGCCACCACCAATAGTTGTTAAGTGGTGAGTTACACACGTGCCCTTCATAGGATCCATCTCCCGTACATCATATTAGCTAGTTCTTAATCTATAGATCGCACGCTAACCTCTTAAGGAGTCCTCCTTCTCCGAAAGGGTATATAGATGATAGGAAGTAATGGGGATGAGTAGGATTCAATGCACAAATTCTAGAAGAGACGAATATGGAGTGAAGTTGACATAGGGATAGATCTAATGAGATTGTTATAATTCCCACTGAGGTGCCTCTTATCAACCCATGTGATATAGGTACCTCTAGATGGCTTAAATCTCTCTCACATTCCCAGTGTGTATTCCAAGTTACTGTATAAAACGAATAAAGACTGATATCTGTGGGTCTACAAATAGTAAAAGGATCAAGTCAAACTTCAGAAGTTGCATGTTAGTATTTAAGATGTTCAACACATATCTACTGTATAGCTTGAAGAGAGGGCAGGACAATATTATCATAATGTGATACCCCCGAATCACACATAGAGGTGACATTATCTCTGTCTGGATGAGGTATCAATAGGTATTCAAAAACTTAAAACGAGCCATAGTATTCACGTGAGGAAAAAGAAGTACACACTTAATACCTGTATAGTATTTGAAACAGCAAAAACAGTATTCTTTGATAAGCTAGATCCAAATCTCACCTCTTAAAAAGTAGTTCAACTAGAAATGCAAGTATACTTAGAAGGACACTATCAGGGACAAAACTAGTCATACTTTAGGACCTTATAAATGCAGGATTGACTGCTTAGCTGATCAAAACCTGGCACCAACCAATTCTGGGATGTGTCTAAAATGAAAAATGTGGGAGCTCTCAAAGGAGTCTTACCTGACCGAGAAGATGATAAAAACAGTACCGCTAGCGTCCCAGGCATTCAAAAGATGGAACGGTTCCCATTTGCGTGCTTATTTAAATGCTCTGATATGGAAACTACAGCGCTTGAAGCACATATTCAAGTATAAAATCTGCATGCAACTCAGTACGTTTAACCTTTTCTTCAGTTCCAGAATTTTATTCCACTCATCTTGTAACTGATTGAAAACTGTGGCCCTACTGTTTCCTATTTTAGTCTGACCCAAAAGCTTGGATAAATCCTCATCATTAAATCCAAAGGTTTTAATACTATCCACATCAATCCTAGTTCACTGGCCTGTCCGAACTCTAACTATAAGCACCACTAGAGAAGTAGCTATCCTCCGTTCTACCTTGCTATCGATGTGGGCCCAGGAACTATCATGTTGTCCTCTAGGGATGGTGAAGCCTCATTTCTAAGAAACTGTTAGTGTGATAGATTATACCATAATAACACAGTGTTCTCAGAATGATACAAAACCCATAGCCTGTCCACCAACTTATAAATGTTTAGGTCTACAAGACTAGGTAAGCTGGAACCTATACCTGTAGATCAAAACCTTAAAAAATGGAAAATAAATAAATAACAAAAGGAAATAAACATAGAAAAAGCAAAAAAGCCAAACAAAAAGCTCACAGCAACATGCCAGGAATATAGCCACTTAAACAAGAGGGTCGGTCCCTGACCCAATACAGTGGCCCAACCAGGGACAAAATCAATATTCTTAAAACAATGGGCCACCCTGATTAAATAGAGCAAACCTTAAATTGATAACATATTATAGTAAATGCCTCTCGAGCTCGTATGTAAATTCCATGATTTCTTGTTTATTTAAACCCAAAAACATGATTTGCTCAATATAGTTTCATCATATATGCTATAACATAACAGGGCATTCAAAAGATTGAAATGAATTGCTCTATTTAAACAGGGTTTCCCATTGTTTTAAGAATAATGATTTTGTCCCTGGTTGGACCACTATATTAGGTCAGGGAACCTCTTGTTTAAGTGACCAGTGGGTGCCAAAGCAGACCCTCTGCAATTACTTAAGAGCCCTACATCTTGAAGTCCCCATCGACCTTGGGGTGCTCATTTGACCACTGAAGCCAAGAGTTCAAGGAAGGTTCTTGGGTGCTTCAACAGTTCCCGGTATCCTGTTGGTGACACCAAAAACCTTGGTGCAATCTCTCGAGGCACCTGCAGCCCTGAGAAGGTACCTGGATTCAGCAGTAGCACAGAGGCTGATGAAGGTGAGGACAGGCCAAACATTACCTTGGAAAGGGGCCCAGAGGCATAAAGAACTTAGGGGTATATTTATACTTGTTTTGCCCCAAATTTGCTTCATTTTTTCTTATGCAAATTCAGTGCAAAACTAAGTCCATATTTATACTTTGGCGCTATACCGGTCTAGCGCCAAAGTTATGGAGTTAAAGTCATTTTTTGGACATGGAAACCTACCTTGCGACAATGAGATGCAAGGTAGGTGTTCCCATGCAAAAAATGACTCTATGGCCTTAGCGCCATATTTATCTCCCATGCTAAAATCACGCACGGCGGGAGAAGGGGTCAAATAATGCTGCAAAGCTTGCTTTGCACCATTATTTAACGCCTGGGTCAGGACAGGCGTTAGGGGACCTGTGGGCATGATTCCATTGTCTGAGACCATGTAAAGAGCCCTCAGGTGCCCTTCCCTGTCCCCAGGGACACCTCCACCCACACCAGAGGGGCACCGCAGGATGGAGGACCCATCCCAGGTAGGTCCCGGTAAGTGTATATATTTTTTTTTTCCCCTCTCGGGGGCCCTAACCTGGGGCCCCCTGCTTGGCACTGGCCCCAATGGCCATGCCCAGGGGACATTTGTCTCCTGGGCATGGCCATTGGGGTGGTGGGCATGACTTCTGTACTAAAATAGGAGCCATGTCCATGGGGGTTGTGAGTCAGGAAATAGCGTTACTCTGCCTAGAGGCAATTTGTTTGCCTCTAAATAGTGTAGCGCCATTATTCATCGCACAACCCTCGATTCCCCCTAAACCTCCCCTACCCGGTTAGCGTCAGTGGGCATTACTGCCGGCTAGCACCATTACTTAAATAAGGCGCTCAGCTGGCGCCCAGGAATGGCACTAGTCGGCGCTATACTTTTACACGCAAAACTGCACTAACGCAGGTTTGTGTGTAAAAGTATAAATCAGGGCCCTAGGATATGGATGGGAAAGGACCCTGTAAGTATAAAAATGACTCCCCTGTCAATGGTATTAAGGTGCTGAGAGACAGAGAACACACGGGAGCTACCAGGAGGCACTGAAAGGCCACTGCAATGTTCAAAAGAATTGGGAGGGTTCCTGGTGCGTCTTTTTGAGGCCTCTCTGTTCCACTTCGAAAATGTAATTCCATGCATGCTCTGAGGAAAGGAAGTAGTCCACATTTCACTCCCCACTGTAGGGGAGGGCTTGGGAAATGTAATAAGAAGACGTGGAAATGTATCAATTAAGGAACATTTGGAGAACTTTGAAACTCATTACATCCAGTCCTGGGGCTTCAGCGCCCTTCAAATTCACCCACTAGGCTTCGACGATGACTGAACCCATCCAAGGTCTTGGTTCATTGGGCGCCAGGTCCCCAGCACCAAACCCGTTAAACCTCATATCTTCTAAGGCCACTATAAATAAGCTTCAAGCAGGGTCCCTTTATGTATTTATATAGCGCTAATCTAACCCTTGGATGTAGCTAAAACATGAGCGGTTTATAGAGACCACCTAAGCAACAGATGAGCTCCCAGAAATATATTTAACTATGCACAGCAAAAGTACTCAGTATAACTTAACATTATGGAGACAAAAGAACATTTAAAAACTATTAATAAGGAGAGGGGAGATACGGGTAAGAAGTGCCTGTGAAAACAAATCTATTGTAAAAGAATGTGGCACCAAGCCATTCATACAGTAGAAATGGAAATACATCATATTAAATGTTCAAGTGCATGTCGAAGAGCACCGCTTTGAGTTTCTTCCTAAAAGGGCAAATTTCTACTTGATACCCTGATGCCTCCTGGAAGAGAGCTCCATAATAGGGGGGTTGGTGTAATCGCCCCCCCCCCCCCCTTTTATAATGCAGGGCCCAGATCCGAGTCTCATTACGTGTCACAAGGAACTCACAGAGAACACACAATTGTAGGGTGTGGAAATTTTTAAAAAACGCCCCAAAACACCTTTTTTTGGCACTCACTGCCGGGCCTGGTACAGTTGCAAGGCAACAGTGGGTAGTTTTCTACACCTTCGCCAGCAGAGTGTGCCAGACAGATTGCCCCTGAAATCATCAGTTACATTTACGGTCCCATGTCAGGGGATATGCCGGGATTCAGTAACGTTTTTTGTTCATTTCTTAATAGACTGGAGCCTTTTTCCCAGCCCCGCCGGCCTGCTAGAATGCATTCCTACCCCAGCCCCGCCGGCCTGCCAGGATGCATTCCTACCACTACCACAGGGGACGCCCGCCGCTGTTGACGCCGCGGCGCATCACCGTAAACCATGAACGGCCAATTGAGACGTCGGACTAATTCCGACCTAACGATGTCCCCACAGGAGTCAATTTTCTTAACACAACAAGGAGTTGTCCCCCTCGGAGCGGGTTATTGACAACTGAAGAGGGTGGGCTCAGGTCTACCTTACACAAAAAGAAACAGAAATAAATATTTCCTAAATGTCAACGCTAGTTCGTCGAATAAAATCCCTCCAAACCCCACCTTAATCAATTTTAATGTCAGAGCGATAGACTGTCTGGGGGGCCTGGGTAGGGGGGCGAGGAGCGAATTAATAAAATAAAGCGCAGCTAATTTATCAAAGTCCCCCCCATTTAATATATTAAATATTAAATGCTCCTTTGCATCCGAGTGCGGGAGCAAGAGAGAGAGAGGGTTTAGGTCGTAAATGCTTCAGATAATTGGTTTTTAGGATTTCCTCCCCCTCCCTCCCCGTCTCTTTCTTCTTGGCCGATTCTCAATTTCCCTATAAAAGAGAAAATTCATTTCCAGGCGCTAATGCAGTGTCAGCCCCCCTGTTTACCGAGCATGGATGATGTATCGGGGACACTGCGCCGGGAGGACGACTTAATGATGCATAGAATTAAAGCCGCCCGCCTCAGCTGCGCCCCCTCCTGCTGCCCGGGCGCGGTGCATGATGGGCCAGGCGGGCTGGGGGCCTCGGGGAGCTCAGGGAGGAGGCTGGGGCCCTGGGTCCGAGCCAAACGCGCTGCATGATGGTCCAGGAAGGCAGGAGAGTTTGGGGGAATATGATAAAGCCAAGGGTGGGTGGCACTGAGAGCGGATGTATTATGAAGGCTTGAAGTATGGGGTAAAGGAGATCAGGGTGTGTGAATGGGACGTACTAGGGTGCTCAGAAGAGCTTGGCGGGGGGGGAGGGGGCGTTGAAGTCCTTGTTTCAGCCGCGGTGCATGATAGTCCAAGAGGTTCGAGGGGAGATGGGGAGAGGCTGATGAAGTGGGAGATAGTTCTGGGAAATGAGGTGCCAAGTGTTGTGGCATCCCTGCCCCCTTTACGTCGTCTCACCCCTTTCTGTACTTCTCTTTCGTTACACCGTCCTTGCTGCCTGAATTGTGTTCTTTCTTTTCCCCAATATCATCCTTACCAATTGCAGGTGTCTCAAACATGCTGTTATTCCTCGTCGCTTTTCTATCTGATCATCACTTTTTGTTCTTTCCACTCATACCTTTTTTCTTTTTCACGCCTCCCCTATCATCCACATTTCCCTTTCTCCACCTACTCCTTCCTGATGTATTTCTCTGCTCTCTTCCTTTCCACTGTTTTTTCTATGTGTCATTCTCCGCTAACGTCCCGTCGATGTTTTCGCCATCTTTCTTTCACTCCTTCTCCTCGCCCACCTTTTCCTCCTGTCTCTCGCATTTAACTTTCAAGGTCTCTCCCTCCCTCCTCCCCAGTCCTTACTTCATCCCTCGGTATTAGGCTCCAGTTCTCTCTCATTCTTCCTCTCTCTTCTTTGTACCGTCCCTGCCTCAGCCATCAGCCGTTCCATTCATCCCACCCTACCATTCTTCCTCTCTACTTCCTCCTTGGCACCCTCCTTCCCCATCCCTCACATTCTTCTCTCCCCTACTATTCCTTTCTCATCACCTCTTCCGTTGTACCCACCTTCCCATCCTACACCCCTTCTTCCTCTGTCCCTACAGCACCCCTTACATTCACTCTAGTGCCTCTCGTAGCCCCAGCTTCCTTCTGATGGCATCTCTTTTTTCGTCCCATCAACCCCCCCCCTCCCCCCACCCCTCAGCTCTCTCAGGCCTCACGTTGCTCTTCTCTCTCATTCAGAGGGAGGAAGTATCTCCATTCAACTTCCACTACCCCCTTTCGTTTTCCCTCTCCTTCCTGGACCTCTTTCCCTCCATATGTCCCTATGTTTCTTTCTCTACCACAGGCGGAACGAGAGACATCGACATATTTTACTGGCCTCACCACCACTTGATTCTCCAGACAACTGACCTCCAAAGTCCCACATTGAAGTTAACAGCTTACAAAGCTGCCAAGTCAGGTGAGGCACCTTCCGCCATTCCTAGCTTTTTAGCTTCCACAGCCTAGCATACTGGGACGGGTCCGTTCTTCTGCTCCCGATATGGTCTTAAAAATCTCACGATGCAGACAAAGTGCTGTTAAATGAAGTCATGTCCACAGCCTGACTACAGTGTCCTCGCGGCACTTGCTATAGAGGTAAGCCCAGCCTCGGGTGATTGCGCAGCACTGCTGAATAACGGACACCACAGCACACTTGTTTGGATGACGCCACTTTTCTTGCACCCTTTAGCGCCCCCCTGAAGCCACCATGTGTGTGCCATATTTAACCTATGGCGCATCATGACGGTAGTTAGGGAACTAGCGTCAATATTTTTTACGCTAGTTTGGCGCTTTGCTGGATTAGCGCCAAAAATGTTGACGCTAATCCTGCAAACCCATTGAGGCCCATTGAAAACAATGGTGTGCTCCTTTTAACAACTGCTCTGTGTAGACGTTAAAAATGAAGCTAAAACTGGCACAAAGAAATCTTTTAGATTTCATTGTACCACTTTCTTGGACCCCTAACGGGGGAACACCCCCCTCGCATGCATTATGCCTGGCGCAGGCATAGTGTGGCGCAAGGGCTTATAAAGTGGTGCAATGCGAGCATTGCACCACTTTCTAAATAAAGCACAGCGTTTTTGCCATAATATCACCACAGTAGCGAGAAAAAAAATTACGCTAATGTGGCAATATATGGTGCTATGCCCTCTTAAATCTGGGCCTTAGTTCCTTTGCTGGGATACAAAGCAGGTAACAAAGTTAACTTAGCATACAAGGTCTCTAAATCTCTGGCTTGGTGTAGGATTGGGGTGGAGATTGTACTTCCGTACACTCAAAGGGAGGTTCCACCGGTGTGTCTGGGGGCCCGCCTCTGCTCTTGGGCACAGACACACCATCTTTCGAGCCGATGGCTCTGTCACCATGGGTCCCTCCTTCATCAGCTTCCCTGGGTTCACCATTTCATCTGCATTTGCTATCCCTTCATCTTGGTCTCCTGGGGTTTCAGGCCACTCGTCTGGAAAGTGTGAGACCCATTTGAACCATGAAATGTTCTGTAGCACGGTGGGCTGCCCCATCTCTTTATGGTGACCATGGTCCATTTGAATGGGGTGCAGAATTTCCATCCAGGATGTCAATCCTTCATAACAACCAGGTCACCCACCGACAGAGTTGGAGCAATCTCATGGCAAGCCCTGCTGGCTTAGTCTTAGGTCTTTTACATTTTCCTTGGCTGCTTGCACATCAAGAATAGTTGGCTGCCAGCTCCGGCCTTCGGCAATGCTGTCTCGGGTGGCCCATTGAAGTAGCAGGCTCATGGTTGTGCACCCCGTTGTTCTGTGTGGAGTCTGGCCATACTCTTGCAAGATCCTGTGAAGGCAGCACTCTCCATCTTCGCCTTGCTCCACCCTAATGCGTAAGGCTTGGTTCAGGGTATGTATAAAGCATTTCACTTCCCCATTTGCCTTAGGCCACTGCGGAGTCACATTGCTATGTTTGATGTTTAGTGATTGTGGAAATTGCTAAAATTCTTGACCTTGGAAGGGAGACCTGTTGTTTGTTTTGATTTCATCAGGAAGACAAAAGGTAGCGAAGATCTTTTAAAAAACAGATTTCCCTTTAGGGAATGTAAAACTGTAAACTTTGCACTTGTATAGCACACTACTCACCCGTTAGGGTCTCAAGGCACTGTACACATACCACCGTAGAACCCCTCCTGTCTTTTCCCTGGGAAGCACCCACTCCTGGGCAACCCCAGGGTGAAGCCACGTATCCACGTGCTGTTGGGGCCATTGTGGAGATTAAGCAAGCTATGGCCCAAAGTTACAGAGTGGGACCCATTAATTAGATTAGGCACAGAGGCGAGAATTATCTGGCCCAAGGGAATTGAGCCCAAGACCTGCTGAGGCAGGAAATGAACCCTTGTCCCAGGCCAGATCTCTGCATCAGGGTCTGCTGCTCTAACCATTGTGCCACACTTCTCTGTACTAGTTCCATTACTGGGTTCTTGGTGTGGCTGTCAATCAGCACCGCCACAGTCCTCCAATCAGGGAAGCTGCCAAAGTCCATATTGAGGCGTGACCACGGTTTCAGTCAAGGTTCCTAAGTGATTCTCCACTGGTGACTGTACATGAGTGGCAGTCCCACACTTTTTCATCAACCAGTCCATCCTTTCTGGGCAACCTTGTTGCGCAGCTGAACCTTGGTTTTCACTACTCCTTGATGAGCTTGGTGCAGTAAGTCAACCGCTCTTCTCCACAGGCTGCAGGGCATCACTATGCACCGCCGTCTCAACAACAGCACTTAGTCACTGGAACTCAACTCATCTCTGGCTCTCCAGAGGTAGATCATCGGGGCTTGGTCCTCCTGGTTTAAAAACTTTGCTCCTTCTAAGGTCTTCCATTACTTCTTGGAGAGGACCTCCTTCACTTTTGACAGTGTCGAGGTCACCATGGTTGCTTCTATGACCTCTTTAAGTGACAACGCTCAAGGGCATGCATTGCGCACAATCATCTGTACAAACTCCTTAGTGCCTTCATCCTCCTCACAAGGAGTGTCAGTTGGCCCCTCCTGAGGGTGACGGGACAAGTAGTCAGCCAGATTGTTGACTCGAGATGGCATTGCACATCAAAGGAGTAAGGCTGCAGTTGTACTGCCCATCTCTCATTGCGGGGTGGGACATGGCAAGAGGGCCCCATGAAGAGAGAGGCAAGTGGTTTATGGTCGATTACAATGTAGAATTGCTGGTCACATATCTGTAAGTGGAAATGGCGCAACACCCATTAAATCGCCAGAGCTTAGTGTTCTATTTGTCCATATCGAGTTTCCATTTCCCAACGTGCCTGGCTGGCATATGCAATGGTGACCCACAACCCTGTGCTCTTCTCTTGCAAGAGGATGGCACCCAGCCCAACAAGGCTGGCATCGATGACAAGTTCTGTCTTGCACTGAGAGTCAAAGTCCACCATCGTGGCATTGGCCAGAAATGATTACTTCAACCTGTGAAATGCTTTTTCATCCTTGTCAGTCCAGTTCCCTATGGTGTTTGCCTTCGTCAGGGCTCCTAAGGGCTTGGGCAGGATGGCCAGCTTCGGGATGAACTGCCAAAATAAGTCCCCATTACTAAAAAGCTCCTCACCTCAGTGGTGTTCCGGGGGGTTGCTGCGTTTCTTATCGCTTCCACTTTTCGGGGGTTAACTCTCAGCTCATCTCTGGAAGACATGTCCAAAGAAGTCTACAGAGTTCTGACAGACTGAACATTTCTTCTGGTGAAGTGAGAGGCCACACTTGTCAAGTCTCTCCAGAGTTGCTCCGAGATGCACATGGTGCTCTTCCAGAGTTTCAGATAATATTACGATGTCATCACTTATGTTTATGACACCAATCAGGCCAAAGAGAACCTCGCGGATGGTGTTCTGGAACACCTCCGCTGCTGAAGATGTGCCAATGTTTAGCCTGTGGTACCTTCTGAGCCCAGATGAGTTTAAAATGTTGTTGTGTATCAACTGGCTGAGTCTAATTGCACTTGATTATAGCCAGCGTTAACATCTAACTTGGAGAAGCACTGTGCTCCGTTGAGGTCTGCCACAATGTCATCCATGGTTGGAGTTATGTGGTGCTCTCTTTTAATGGCTTTGTTGAGAAGCCGCATATTCACGCAGAGCGGTGCGGCAGCCTAGGAGGGTGCCAGTGCTGTCCTTAGTGACTTGGAAATGAGTTCTCGTAAATGGATCCTCGCTCACTACTGTGTCTTCGATCTACCCCCATTAGGGGCAATGGCTCAGTTCCACCATACATGCATAGTCTCGCTCTTGTGGTGGATATCTCTGGTCTAGGAACTATCTTTTGAAATTGGGTGGGATCCATCACATTTACTGATGCACCTGTGTCAGTTAGAGCTCTTTCAAGGGTGTTTCTGACCTCCACTGTTCACATGGGTGGTGGACGCTTGCTATTCCCTCAGCTCCCTGAAGACCTACTGAAGACCTTATTGTCACCGTCATCCCCCACCAGTGGGCGAGTCCTTGAGAGTTTCCATGTGCTCTCCATCATCAATGGACAGTTGCTGTAGTGCTCCCCTCAGCTTGTCAGAGTTGACAGCTCTTGCACACCTTCACAAAATGATTCATTTGCACGCAGCTGAAACATGCATGCCCCTGGGCTGGCCAGACATTCTCCTTGGTGGGGGTTGTATGGGACCTGCTGGGGACAGGGTTGCCTTTGGATGGTGTCCACTTGTTCTTCTTTCACTTTTACAAGGCAACCCGCATTGGAGGCAAATGCTTCCTTCACGAGGGCCACTTGCATGTCATTGGCTCGGCTGTTCGCTAGTTCATGGGAGAAGGTCAACACTAGAATGGCGTCCAACATGATACTAGGCTGGCACAGGATGAGCTTCTGTAGGACTGCTCACTTACACTCTTGAATTATCTGTGCCCTGATTTCCTCCATCTGATCAATGTTGGCCTATGTGCTCACCATTTTCCCGAGGCATGCGTAGAAGATGTCTATCATTCATCTTCAGCTTGCCTGGCCTGTCATAACTTATATCGCTCGTAGTCAGGGTTCAGTTGAGGGTTAAAATGCCTGTCTAGAACTGCCAGTGCGATGTCGAAGTCAGCATCATCACTTGTGTTGGGCAATGTTTCAAGTAGCTTGTACAGTTCCGCCCCTCCAAAGGCACGGCAGGAGCTACCTCTTCAGTGTGCCATCCGTCTCTCTTGTCTCACAAAAGTAGTGTTGCAGTCTTTTGACCCCCATGCACCATCGTAATGCGGCTGTTGCTGGGTCAGCGAGTTTGCTGTGGAGCAGCCTAGCTGTGACGGATGAATGAGTGTTCTGAGTGTGTGGCAAGGGACGTGGATGTTGCTGTGGTTTACAGAGTCTATCATGGCCCCTGTGGTGTCTTTTTATTTTTTATTTTATCACAGTCTCCCAGGCACTGAACCAGCATGCACACAGTTTCACCACTCCTTTGTTTTTTTTTTTTTTCTCTGTTCTGTTTTTTTAGTTGTTGCATAGTTCTGGGGTAGGTACTCATGGCCAGGCCCAACACAGGCTCGCAGTCCCTCAACACACTTTGTCTGGATAAGGCCATGTGCTCCCAGTGTGGAAAAACTGCCCCCTCGACATGTGCTGCATGGGCAATGCTGGTAAAATTCAGGAGCAGATGACAGGGAGCAGCGCCCATCGACATGCAATTCCCATATGGTGTGGAATGTACTCGGATGATCCACTTTGCCCTGCACTCCAGCAGGTGGTGCTGAGCACATGGTAGCAGTGAGGCTCGCCATGTGGTCTTCTGGCACCGGCGAGCTGTGGCAGGCTATGCAGGGGGGTTGCACACCACACTGATGCCCACAGTTTGTCTGGCGATCAGAGGCATGGTGTCATGGCGCAGGCACCTGCAAGCAGGAACAGTGCCCGGTGAGGGTAAACCAGTTTTCTTCGCCAGTGTACTGCCCTGACAGCAAGTGCTAGAGAGGTAGGCCCAATCTCAGGCGATTGTGCAGAGCTGCTGAATAACTTACACCGCAGTAAACTTGCTTGGGTGATGCCAGTGAGCCACAAGCAGTCTCCCCAGCTTCTATTAATACATTTGGGCTGAGCCCAGTCCTCAGGGTGCATGTTTGTAACAAAGTATTGCAGTGGCGTCTGCCACAAATCTCAAGGGGAGGGGGCAGGGTGTGGGGGGGGGGGAGGAAAACATTAAATAAAAAAAATTTAAAAAAACTTTACCTGTCTGCCGCTGCTGCCGGACTCCTCTCTGCTCTCCCAATGGTGATGGTGTCCTAGCAGTCCCAGCACGGGTTCTACACGCAATCCTGGTGCTGCTCTCATGCCATTCTTAGCATGAGAGTAGGTCTAGGTTTGGTCTGAGCAGCTTGGTCTGCCGCTTACACACTGCATGTGATCTGTGTTGCACAGCCTGGTTGGAGAAGTTGGAGTAACCTAAGTACGCCTGTCAGTTTGGCTAGCCTGAGATGGCTGGCCAAACTCACATGTGCACTTCGTGCACTCATTCCACTCCTCCTCCTATGGCCCGACTCTCCCCGCACATGCTGGCTGAGCCAACAGCTGACTAATAAAACAATAATCAAATATAGTTGTATTTTTTAGCTGCTGGCTCTGAGCCAGCGGGGTAATGCTCCTTCGCCATTGGGGAGGAGCCCCTGATGTATTGTAGATACCTTGTGGCACTCCACACTGATCATAGTGCCAACCATTGGGTAAACCCATAACCCCTGGTAAGCTCTGCACCAAAGCTTTAAGAGGGCAAGTACCAGACGAAAGAATGCTACACAAGATTGCACAACATAGGCAAAAACATTATGAATTCTTGGGCTGACTTTGAAGAGAAGGTGTGCCTGTTGTTGTACAAAGCAGCTTCAGCGTTAATTTCAAGTGAAGTCCCCAAGCGATGCAGTACTTGCTTTGCTTTTCCATCATTTAATTTTTATTGTCAATGTTTTTGTCTCAATGAATGTTGTTTCGTAGTTTTTCACACCATTGCCTTTTTTATAATTTAAAATGGTCCTCACATGATCCATGAAACATGACACCAGGACAGCCTGTATCCAGTACATTTGGTAACTTAGGGCCAGATGTAGGAAGCCTTTTACACCTCGCAAACTGCGAAAAACGCAGTTTGCGAGGTGCAAAAGGCCAAACACGATGCACAACCACAAATTGCGAGTCGGTACCGACTCGCAATTTGAGGCTCCGACTCGCAAATAGGAAGGGGTGTTCCCTTCCTATTTGCGACTGCATCGCCATGCTGTGTTGCTTTGGGACCGCGAATGCTTTGTGAATGCCCCAATTTTTTTTTTTCAGAGCAGGCAGTGGTCCTATGGACCACTGCCTACTCTGTAAAAACAGAAACCAAATGGTTTCGGAAGTTTTTCTTTTTGCAGCTTGTTTTCCTTTAAGGAAAACGGGCTGCAAAAAGAAAAAAAAATGCTTTATTAAAAAAGTAGTCACAGACATGGTGGTCTGCTGTCTCCAGCAGGCCACCATCCCTGTGAGTGCATGGACTCGCTATGGGGTCGCAAACTGCGACCCACCTCATTAATATTCATGAGGTGGGACTTTGCGACCCCATACCGAGTCGCAGAAGGTGTCTGAGACACCTTTCTGCATTTGGTTTTGCGAGTTGCAATTTGCGAGTCGCTGTGACTCGCAAATTGCAAGTCGCAAAATTCTACCTACCTACATCTGGCCCTTAATGAGCTCTGGGATTTGTAGTCTAGGCGAGGGCCGGCTTTAGGGCAGTGCGACCGGTGCAGCCGGTTTAGTATAAGTTATGATTTAAAAGCACCTGCTGCAGAGTTCTTGTGGGTCCAGCTTTCAGGCTGTAATAATAATGTCAAGGTAACTCTTTTGATTAATGTTCCTGCTAGAGTGAGAGATTGAGTTTTATCCAGTGACAGTTTTGACTCGCCATAAGGTAGTGCACAGGGTTAATACACCTGCTGCAAAGAACACATCTGTATTTTATGTAGATAGCTGAGTGGATTAGTAAAGCCAGCCTTTACCAGCAACTTAAAACAAATCAAATGTAAGTGAGAGAGGATCTATGGAGAGATGAGGGGCAGTTTTGGTAGTGAGGGAATCCAAGAATAGGGGCTGACACATGAAATAATCTTGAGTGGCTCTCTTAGGTACCTTCAGAGGAGCTTACCTTTCAATAGCAGCATTTTGCTTTAAATGTTTTAAATAGTAAAGCCTAGGGAGAGTCTAAAGATACAAAAAATATGTAAATGTCTGCTAAACTAGTTTCTGGTTTGTATGGAAAAAGAAGATGAAATCTGTGTAAGGCTGGTGGAAAATTATGCCACTTCATTAGACCTATTTAAAACAAGCATTAGCAAAGCCAATAGGATTCGCCTATAGAAGAGCTGTTGGGTTTGGCAATGTGGTTTGCCATATTGCACACCAGTGTAGATACTGTTGAGCAAGGCTAAAATTTAGTGGCGTGGAGTGTCAGAGTCGAGTGGGGGAGCAGAGTGTCGTAGAGTGTATTTGTTGGAATATCGTAGAGTGGAGTAGGAGGAGTAGAGTGTTGTAGAGTTGAGTAGAGAGGGAGTACAGTTCAGTGGTTCACTGGCACAGAGTTTTGTGGGGTGGAATAGGGTAGAGTGGGTTGGAGAGGATTGAGGTAGTTGGGTGGATTGGATTGGAGTAGAGTAGACTTCAGTCTGCCCAAATCCAAAACAATCTGCCCCACTGCAATCTGTTGCGCTCTAATCCAAAGCAATGTGCCCCACTCCAATCTGCTCCACTGCAATCCAAAACAATGTGCCCCACTCCAAATCGAAACAATCTGCCCCACTCCAATCTGCCTTACTTCAAACTACCCCCTTTACCCTGAAACAATCTGCCCCACACCAATAACCACCCAACTCCAATCTGCCCACTATAATCCAACCTTTCAGTCCCACTTGAACCCACCCCCTGCATCTGCCCCACTCCTATTGAAAACAAGTTGCCCCCCTCCAATTCAAAGCAAAAACAACAAGTGATGGACGGAATGCTGAACATTGTCAAACACTCACCCCCAGTCATAGATCTGGGTTTAATCCATCGTTCTTTTGCTCACCATGCCACCCCAGTTTGGACCCAGCCATATGCAAATCAGTCTTGACCCTGTTCCTCATGGGAACAGTCCAGACCGAACTGCCAAGCCAGGTCCTCACTGGACCGGAAACAAGCATCCTGGGACCGGTTTCGGGGTTTCACCCCTCATCAGCCAGGCTAGCTTGAATCCAGTGGCATGGGAAGCACGGGACCCACGTCTGGGCATACCCTTCCCACTTAGGGCGACAAAGCAAAAACAACAAGTGATGGACGGAATGCTGAACATTGTCAAACACTCACCCCCAGTCATAGATCTGGGTTTAATCCATCGTTCTTTTGCTCACCATGCCACCCCAGTTTGGACCCAGCCATATGCAAATCAGTCTTGACCCTGTTCCTCATGGGAACAGTCCGGACCGAACTGCCAAGCCAGGTCCTCACTGGACCGGAAACAAGCATCCTGGGACCGGTTTCGGGGTTTCACCCCTCATCAGCCAGGCTAGCTTGAATCCAGTGGCATGGGAAGCACGGGACCCACGTCTGGGCATACCCTTCCCACTTAGGGCGACAAAGCAAAAACAACAAGTGATGGACCGAATGCTGAACATTGTCAAACACTCACCCCCAGTCATAGATCTGGGTTTAATCCATCGTTCTTTTGCTCACCATGCCACCCCAGTTTGGACCCAGCCATATGCAAATCAGTCTTGACCCTGTTCCTCATGGGAACAGTCCAGACCGAACTGCCAAGCCAGGTCCTCACTGGACCGGAAACAAGCATCCTGGGACCCGGGACCCACGTCTGGGCATACCCTTCCCACTTAGGGCGACAAAGCAAAAACAACAAGTGATGGACGGAATGCTGAACATTGTCAAACACTCACCCCCAGTCATAGATCTGGGTTTAATCCATCGTTCTTTTGCTCACCATGCCACCCCAGTTTGGACCCAGCCATATGCAAATCAGTCTTGACCCTGTTCCTCATGGGAACAGTCCGGACCGAACTGCCAAGCCAGGTCCTCACTGGACCGGAAACAAGCATCCTGGGACCGGTTTCGGGGTTTCACCCCTCATCAGCCAGGCTAGCTTGAATCCAGTGGCATGGGAAGCACGGGACCCACGTCTGGGCATACCCTTCCCACTTAGGGCGACAAAGCAAAAACAACAAGTGATGGACGGAATGCTGAACATTGTCAAACACTCACCCCTCCAATTCAAAACAATAAGGCCCACTCCAATCCAATCCACCTCACCCCAGTCCAATCCACCCCACCTCATCCAAATTCACCTCACTTGAATCCACCCTACTCCCATCCAATCCACCCCACTCCAGTCCAGTCCACCCCATTCCAGTTCAAAACACCCCACTCCAATCCACCCTAGTACAATGTGCCCCACTTCATTATGACCCACTTCAATCTGCCCACTCCAACCTGAAACAATCTTTCCCACTCCAAGCCAAAACAATCTGTCCCACTCCTATCTGCCCCAATCCAATCAGCCCCACTCGAATCCAAAACAATCTGTCCCTCCCCAATCCCAAACAAGTTGCCCCACTCCAATTTGCCCACTTCAATCCAAAACAACCTGCCCCACTCCTATCCATGCCAGTATGCCCCGCTCCAATCTGCCCCACTTCAATCCAAAACAATCTTCTCCACTCCAACCTCCCCCACTCCAATCGAATCCCAAACAACTCACTCCAATCCAAAACAATCTGCCCTACTCCAATTTGCCCCACTCCTATCTAGTCAATCCACCTCACCTTGCCTCACTCCAATCCACCACTATCTACGCCATTACAATCCCATTCACCCAACACCAATCCAATCCACCCCACACCAGCCTAATCACACAAATCCAGCCCTGTCCAATCTACCCCACTCCAATCCAGTACACTTCACCCCAATCCAAGCCACCCCAATCCCTCAAATCTAATCCACCCACTCCAGTTCAATCCACCCCACTCAATTCCTATCCACCTCACTACAGTCCAGTCCAATCCTTCCCACTACAGTCCTATCCACCCCACTACATTCCAATCCAACCCAATCCAACCCACCCCACTCCAGTCCACCCACTCCACCCCTATCCAACCCATCCCACTCTAATCCAATCTGACCCAACCCAATCCACCCCACTCCAATCAAGTCCACCACTACCCAACCCCACCTTACTTCAATCAAATCCACCCACACCACCCCAATCTATCCCACTCCTATACAATCCACTTTAATCCACCCTACTCCGGTCCAAACCAATCCATATGAATCCACCCTACTCCAGTTCAATCCACCCACTCCAAACCACCTTAATTTACACCCACACCAATCCAGTCCACCCATCTCCAATCAATCCACCTCACACCAATCCAATCCACCCCCTCCAATTAAATCCAACCCACTCCAATCCATTTCACCCCACTTCAGTCCAATCCACCACCATCCACTTGACTCCAGTCCACCCAACCACACTCAAATCTACCCCACCCCAATTCAATCCACCCTACCTCAATCCAATCCGCCCCACCCCACCCCTATCAAACCCACCCCAATCCAATCTACCACGCCCAATCCTATCCACCCACACCACCTTAATGCACCCCATCCTAACCCACCCCAATCGATACAATCCAGCCTTCCTCAATCCAATCCACCCCACCCCTATCCAACCACCCCATTCCAATCCACCATGCTCACTCCTATCCACCCACACCACCCTAATGCACCCCACCCTAATCCACCCCAATCAATCCATTCCACCCCACTCATTCTAATCCACCCCACTTAATCCAATCCATTTCACTCCAATCCACCCCATGCCAATCCACCCTACCCCACCCCAAACTGATCTACCCCAATCTGATCCACCCCAGTCTGATCCACTCCAATCCAATTTACCCCATCCTACACCAATCCACCTCACCTCATTGCAATCCACCCCACTCCAATCCACCCTAATCCAATCCATTCCACCCACTCCAATCTAACCCACCCCTTACATTCCACCCCAGCCCAATTCACCCACCCCATTTCAACCCACTTCACTACACCCCACTCTAATCCACCCTAATCCAATCCACCCACTCTACTCCAATCCAACCCATCCTATCCCAGTTCAGCCCACCTCATTCAAATCCAATCCATCCAACCTACCCTACTCCAATCCACCCCACTCCAATCCAATCCACCTCAGTCCTATCCACCCCACCCCATGCCAATCCACTCCACTGCAATCAACCCCACTACAATCCACCACACCCCAGTTCAATTCACTCCACCCCTTCCCCGTTCACGCCACTCCAGTCCAATCTTCCACCATACCCCACTAAACCTCACCCCACTCCAGTCCACCCCAGCCTACTCCAATCCACTCCACACAAATCCAATTCAATACACCCCATACCAATCCTATCCACACCACTCCAATCCAATCTACCCCACTCCAATCCCTTCCACCCACCTCCAGTTTAATCCACCACCATCCACTTGACCCCACCCCACTCCAATCCACCCCACCCCACTCCAATCCACCCCTCCCTGATGGAATCCCCCCTACCTCATTCCAATCCACCCCATCCCAATACAACCCACCACACTCAATCCTATCCACCCACACCACCCTAATGCACCCCACACCACCCTATTCCATCCCAATCAATCCATTCTGCTCCACTCAATCAAATCCACAACACTTAATCCAATCCATCTCACTCCAATCCACTCCATGCCAATCCACCCCACCCCAATCTGATCTACCCCAATCTGATCCACCCCAATTTGAATCACCCCACTCCAATCCAGTTCACCTCATGCCAATCCAATCCACCTCACCTCAGTGAAATCCATCCCACTCTAATCCACCCCGCTCCAATCCACCCCATCGTACCCCAATCCAACCAAACCCAGGCAATCCAATCCACCCCACTCCAATCTAATCCACCTCCTTCAGCCCAGCCCACCCATTCCAGCCCACCTCATTTCAAACCACTTCACTCCACCCCACTCCAATCCACCCACTCCAATCAAACCACCCACTCTACAACAATCCAGTCCAACCCATGCTATCCCAGTTCAGTCCACTGTACTCCAATCCAATCCATCCAGCCTACCCTACTCCAATCCACCCCACTCCGTTGCAATCCACCTCAATCCAATCCAATCTAATCCACCCCATGCCAATCCACTCCACTATAATCCACCCCACTACAATCCACCCCACCCCTATTCAATTCACCCAACCCCATCCCAAATCACCCCACTCCAATCCAATCATCCACCCACACCACTCCAATCCACACCACACCAATCCAATCCAGTCCACCCCATACCAATCCAGTCCACCCCACTCCAATCACCTCCACCCCAATCTAGTCCAATCCACCACCATCCACTTCACTCCAGTCCATCCAAATCCACCCCATCCCAATCCAATCCACCCCACCCCTATTCAATCCACCCCAATCCAATCTACCATGCTCAATCCTATCCACCCACACCTCCCTAATGCACCCCACCCTAATCCACCCCAAGCAATCAATCCAATCCACCCTACCTCAATCCAATCCACCCACCCATATCCAACCAAACCCCACTCCAATCCACCAGGCTAAATCCTATCCACCCACACCAACCTAATGCACCCCATCCCACACTAATCCACCCCAATCAATTAATTCTGCCCCACTCAATCTAATGCACTCCACTCAATCCAATCCTCCTCACTCCAATCCACTCCATGTCAATCCACCCCACCCCACGGCACCCCAATCTTATCTACCCCAATCTGATCCACCCAGTCAGATCCAATCCGATCCATCGCAATCCGGATCACCTGACTCCAGTCCACTCCACTCCAATCCACTTCACCCCACGCCAATCCAATCCACCTCACCTCAGTGCAATCCTCCCCACCCCAATCCACTTCACTCCATTCCACCCTGCCCAATTCCAATCCACCCCATCCCAACCCAGTCTAATCCACCCTACTCAAATCCACCCAATTCAATCCACCTTAAACCATTTCATCCACCCCACTCCAATCCATCCCACACCAATCCACCCCACTCTACTCAATCCACCCCACTCTAATCCAATCCAATCCACCCCACTACCTCAATCCACTCCAACCCACTCTACACTACTTCACCCAACTCCAATCCACTCTACGATACTCTCTGCATTGAACCACTGAAATCCTCTCAGCTCTTCGACACACACTTCACTCCCCCTATTCCGCCCTATGACACTCCAGCAAATCCACTCTTAGATACTCTACTCCCCCACTCCACGATGACACTCCACACCACTAACGTTTAGCCATGCTAAACACAGCCACTCAGGTGTACAACATGGCAAAACATATTGCCAAAGCCAATAGCTCTTGTATAGGTGAGACCTATGGGCTTTGCCAGTGCTTGTTTTTCTTTGACATCTGGGGTTTGTAGTTTTGTTTATTCCATTATAAAATAGGACTACAGGTACCTTAATTAAAAGGAAACAATCTAGACTGAAGGAACACGTCAAACATGGACCCAGAAAACTTGGTAACTATGGGAATACTATTGCACCTCTTGTGAGGCTTTTTGTAGGATGCATATTTCTCCTTTGTGGAAGTGTACATGACATTTCCACACATTGGGAAGAGCAGCCACGTGTGCAAAAGTACATTTTTGTCTGTTTTGTTCTCCATGAGGAATACATTTTTCCAGTGGAGAAAGTCCTTCCCATAATCCCCCCATCAAATTAGGTGGTAGAGATAGGTGGTCTGTTTTCCTTCCCATAGAATGGAAGTCTCTCTACTCCTTGGCTGGAATAAATTTGCAACCATTTCCCGGGAGGGAAAGTATGGAATTTCAGTTTGTGAATGTCCGTAACCATACACGTTTAAACACTTTTTCTATAAAAACAGACACTAGGTCTTAACTATAAGTAAGTACCTATTGGTAACAATATATACATATATAACCTACTGACAGTCACCAGTACGTAGTTATAGTTAGTACTAAATTCTATAGGAAAATAATTTTTTGTTTTGCTAATAACTTTGCCGCCGTCTTATGAATCTTCACAAAATCTTCAAAACAAGTACGTCAATCACTTCAGCTGCTGTATTGAAAATCTCAGGGTGATCCGTCAATTGGGTGACGAGGAAAAGGGGATCCAAAAAGCTTTTTCCCCTTGCAACTTCAGTAGGGAGTTTTAGACAAGGCTACAGCCCGAACCATTGGACAGAATTACACCAAATTTGGAAGAAAGTTAGCTCTTGGTCCAAACAGCATATTTGTTGGGATTTGGTGTAAATCCATTGAGTAGTTTTTGAGTAATTGTAGAAAAACAAAATTGTATGTCCAGGGAAGCGGATCCTTTGCGGATCCAATAGTCCCCATCCTGATATCCGATTGGCTGCCAATACTTTAACCAGTAAGTGTTGGCAGTCACTTTAGGACTCAGAGTCAGCTAAGTCACAAAATAAACATAAAAATGAAGGAAAGGAGGCACAGTAGGAATACCCTGACCCTCTAGGCCTGGTGCTGGGGTTAAAAAAAATAATAATCTGCAAAACCATGCTGATTCTGAGGATCTGGGGAAAATTGAAAAAAAACAAGCGTGATTTCTCGCTCTTGTTTTCTTTTCAGCCCCCAGGTGGCCCAGGTTCCGGGGGCACACTTAAATATAAAAAAAGGGAAGGGGATGCATGCAGCCACTCGCCCAAATCCCCAGGAATTTATGGAATAGTAGGAGGGGCAACAACATGGCCCTCCTCTGTAGGCCTTAAAAGGCCTCAGGGGCCACCAGCTTCTCATATGAGATAAAAGGGGGCTGCACAGACCTCCCTCCTTTGTATGAAACGGTGAACATCCGGAACCACTACGTCATTGTTAATGCAAGCGGAACCACACTTGCATTAATGACTCCCTTTTTCTCTGCCTTAACCATGCATGTGCTGAACAACGCCCATGCGTGGTTAAGGCAGAGAAAAAGGGAGTCCGCATCAAGAGAGGATGCGGTCAGGTAAGTGGGGCTGGGCAGTGTTGGGGGGTAGTTTTTAGGGGCGGGTGGATTAAGGGCTTGAAGTTGGGGGAGGTCGGGGTAGTTTGTTTTTTTAGGTGCAGGGGTGGGGGGATTGGGGTAGTTCTGGTTTTCAGGGGCAGGGGGATCAGGGCAGTTCTGTTTTTAGGGGCGGGGGTTGGGGTACTTTTGTTTTTGGGGGTGGGGGATCAAGGTAGTTTGTTTTTTTGGGGGTGGGGGTCAGGTAGTTTGTTTTTTTGGGGGTAGTGGTCGGGTAGTTTTGTTTTTAGGGGTGGGGGATCGGGGTAGTTTGGTTTTTAGGGGTTGGTGTTGGGGGTTTTCAGGGGCAGGGGATCAGAGCAGTTCTGTTTTTGGGGGTGGGGTGTCAGGGTACATTTGTTTTTGGGGGTGGGGGATCTAGGTAGTTTGTGTTTTGGGGATGGGGGAGCAGAGTCGTTTGTATTTTGGGGGTGGGGGATCGGGTAGTTTCATTTTTAGGGAAGGGGTAGTTACTGTTTCTGGGGGCGGGGGGTCAGGGTAGTTTGGTTTTTGGGAATGGGGTCGGGGTAGTTTGGTTTTTGGGGGTGGGAGGGTCATTGGTTTTTGGGGGTGGGAGGTCAGGGTAATTTTGTTTTTGAGGATGGGGATTGGGGTAGTTTGGTTTTTGGGGGTGAGGGGTGGGAGAATTGGGGTATTTTGGTTTTTGAGGGTGGGGGTCATTGGTTTTTGGGGTTTGGGAGTCGGGGTAATTTTGTTTTTAGGGGCGGGGTAGTTTTACTTTTGGGGTGGGGTTGGTTGTTTTCACGCTGGGTGGGGTGTTGGGTTAGGTTTTAGGTCTCAGGGTGGGTGGGAGGTATCGGGTAGTTGTATTTTTAGGGCGGGTGGAGGGATGGCATGCGAAAACCATGCATGCTGTTCCACACATGTCTTTACTAGGCATGCCTTTACAATGAAAAATCTTTATAAAGGCATGCATGGTAAAGGCATTTGTGGGAACCCACGCAGTCGTTGTTCTGACCCGTTGTTCAGGCATGCGTGGTTGGCGCATGTGTTGTTCCATCATACTTTTGTATGAAAATGCCTCAGGGACCACCACCTCCCCGGGGCACTGAATTTCGAAACTTTCAGGGTCTTATTCTTTAAAATCTTTATTCGGTTATACACAATTCAATAATCATAAAATGTATAAAATCAACATGAAATGAAGAACATTCATAAAATCCATTTGAGAAAGGGAATGATCTGCAGTAAATCTATCCAGCTCAATCAAGTCTAGAATCCCTGGAACATAAAACAGCTCTTAAAAAATCTAAAACAAGGGAAAATATAAATTCACTCAGGAGCATTTGAAGATAAATAAGTGATGGACGTACCTGTAGAAAGTTCAACCTCTTCAATACAGGAACCAGGAACAGCTCCCTAGGGTGACTAAAATAATGACAAAGCATAACAAAGTGCATTGTGTCCTGCAGAAACCTATTGTCGCAGCCACAGGACAACAAAGAATTATGGCTTACCCAACCATTGCTTGAGGCTAAGAAATGATGCAACAGATTAAACCTAAACTGGTCAGAACAAACTCATCTCTCCTATTAGGGACCCAGGTTAGATAGGGTTCCATACCATCCACAGTGTTTGATAAAATGTATTTCCTAACTGTGGGCTTGGCTAACTCAGTCTGTTCCCGAGCGAGCCAAACGTACTCCAGAAATAGATATTTCATGCTCTTCAAGTCCAAAGAAGACAGGGAGTATGGTTTAGTGAAGATATCTGCATGCCCTATCATGGCTGCATCTTTTTTAACATGGACCAGCCAGGGAATTTTTATTAGCCTTTTCTAGGGCCAGAGAAATGTGCTGAATCTCTCTATTAAGGGTTATGCCCTCACTTGTCCAGATCATAATTAGACATATAAGAGGGCTAAGAATCGCTCTATCCTATAGGCTTGAGGGCCCTAATATCTCAAGCACCAAAAAGGCAGAAGTGCTTTGAGGAACTTGAATCATATGTCTAAAAAACTAGTTTTCAGTTCTCTGCAGATTATCCAGCTTCACATAACCTCATACCTCAGAGTCATAAAGGGCCTGTGGCACACACTTAGCCTGATAAATTTTTCGAAGGTTGCCAACCCAACCGCTGAGCAAAAACAGTCACTGCACCTATGGACCTTAAAAGCCCAGACCGTCTACCATCAAGCAACGTTTTCCAGTTGTTTGAACCATCAAATAGCACCCCCAAATAAGGGAAACCTGAGACTTTAGAGAGAGAAAGGTTTCTGACCTTAAACATCTTAGACCGCGAAGCACGTGGGCTAACTACAATTACAAAAGACTTGGTAAAATTAAGGCCCTCATTACAACATTGGCGGTAAAAGCCACTTACCGCCGTGCAGAAGACTGCCAACACACCGCCGCGGCTGGGGAATTCCGCCACAGCTATTATGACCCACAGCACGGAATCCGCCAAAATTCAGACACCCACACATGTCCGCCACACCAAAGGTCAGTGATAAACTGGCAAAAACAAAACCTCCACCGTCATGCCAACAGAAATACGCCCACACTATCACGACCCACGAATCCACGCAGCGGTCTTTCAACCGCGGTATTCCATTGGCGGTACACACCGCCGGACTCAAAATACACACACGCATACAAAACACTGCCACATTGGACAATTCCAAATACATACACCTGATACACATACACACACCACTCCCACACACTCAATACAATATAAAACACACACCCACATCACCCACAAACCCATACTACCAAAAATTCCAAAAAGAAGGCCAGAGAGAGACAGTACCAGCAAGAACAACAGCATCCACAGGCACACAACACCATCACCCACAGAACTTCCAAGTACCTCACACAACACCCCACTACATATCAGCACACTTATCACCACACACTCCACCCCACACATCACCTACACCACCCCATGGCACGGCAAAGACACCCCAGGTTCTCGGAGGAGGAGCTCAGGGTCATGGTGGAGGAAATCGTCCAGGTAGAGCCACAGCTATTCAGAGCACAGGTGCAGCACACCTCAATTGCAAGGAAGATGGAGCTTTGGTAAAAAATAGCGGACAGGGTAAACGCAGTGGGACAGCACCCAAGAAATCGGGAGGACATCAGAAAGAGGTGGAACGACCTACGGGGGAAGGTGCGTTCCGTGGTCTCAAGACACCACCTGGCGGTTCAGCGGACTGGCGGCGGACCCCCACCTCCTCCCCAACAACTAACAACATGGGAGGAGCAGGTCTTGGCGATTCTGCATCGTGAGGGCCTCGCAGGAGTAGGTGGAGGAATGGACTCTGGTAAGACAAATCTTAACTATTACATCCCCCACCCTACCTGCATGCATCACATACCCCCACCCTCACCCTCACCCCCAGCACTCCAACTCCTCAAATATGTCCCAACATCACAAACCACACATCCCAACACCAAGCCCTGCATGCAACAACTAAGCATGGACACCCATCACTAAAGCATGCCCACTGCACATACCCATACAACCCCCTAAACCATCATCACACAAGGTCCCACACAGGAATGCAAGCACTGGGGTACACGGTCACCCACCCATTGCACACCATGACACACACAGATGTAATAACCATCCTTTTATACCCCTGCAGGACCCCTACCCAACGTCACCGGAGAGGAGGGTCCACACATGTCCACACCACCAACAGAAGAGGCCCACAGTGATGACAGCAGCTCTGTCCAACTGGATCTAGATGACAATCCCGGTCCATCGGGGACCTCTGGACAGTCGGTTGCGCTCACCCAGTCACAGGCCACCACAGACCTTCCCCCCTCTGGAAACACCAGCACAGCACCCACCCAGCGGGCCCATACCTCCGTCCCCAGAACACGTCAATCAGCTGTGTGTCTACCACTACAGGGAACCCAGGCTAACCCACCACCCCAACAACAACAGGGACCTGTGGGCAGTGGTAGTGGGCACACGGACCAGGGGACGGAGGACCAGGAACACAGGGGAACTGGGAGGGCTGCTGTGCGACAGGGGGCGGACAGGCTAAGGGAAGCCACTCTTCACGAGGCCCTCTCCTCCATCATGGGAGCCTACCACTACTCCCAGGAGACGATGACAATGGTACTGGCCAAGTTTCAGGAGACCCAGCGCCTGCAGGAGGAACAGTATATGGGCTTCAGGGAGGAACTCAGAACCATCAGCTCCACCCTGGGCACCATCGTAGGGGTGCTGAAGGAAGTACTCAACACCAGGAGGGACACTGTGGCACTACAAGGGGCCCCTGACACTAGCATGGACGATGAACTGTCCACCACCTCCGCCGGCGCTAGTGGATAGGACGCCCGCCACAGGACCACCACACCAGCACCCCACCCCCTGCAGAGGGAGAACCACCCCGCAAACGGTCCCTGAGATCCAGGAACAAGACAGAGCGCGATGCCAAGACCCCCGCCAAGAAATTAGACCACCCTGATTGTCATCCTACTGGCCCACTTTGTCACCCTGTCCATACTTAAACTGACCCAGCTCCACTTCCTATGTCCATATGGGCAATGCACCTGTGAGACTAATAGACTGGACTCTGCCATGGACATTCCTCCGCCATCACCCCTCACCATTTCCCTACCCCCTCCAATATTGAGCACTTAAATAAACACACTTAAAGCACAAAACAATCTGGAGTCTGTCTGTGATTTTGAAATAGTGTATTAGCAATTACAGTGACATACCTATGTCACACAGCTCTAGTCCATGAGGAATCTAAGTAGATGTCACACAGTGGGACCCACATCTGTGAAATCGTAAGGGAAAGTGACAACTCAGTGACCATACAATGGGTGAAAATGACAGACAGTAGAGAGGTAGTAGTGTTAAAGTACATGTAGTAGGCAGGTCTGTACTCTTACCTGTGTCTCACTGGAAATATTGCTGGATCACTGAGTCCCTGTTGTTCATATCTTCTTCCTCTGCTTCCTCGTCTTCACTGTCCACAGGCTCCACAGCTGCCACAACACCGCCATCTGGACCATCCTCCTGCAGAAAAGGCACCTGTCATCGCAAAGCCAAGTTGTGAAGCATACAGCAGGCCACGATGATCTGGCACACCTTCTTTGGTGAGTAGAATAGGGATCCACCTGTCATATGGAGGCACCGGAACCTGGCCTTCAGGAGGCCGAAGGTCCGTTCGATCACCCTCCTAGTTCACCCATGGGTCTCATTGTAGCGTTCTTCTGCCCTTGTCCTGGGATTCCTCACTGGGGTCAGTAGCCATGACAGGTTGGGGTAATGTCAGAGTCACCAGATCCTCAGGGTCTGCGCACGTTCCCAATACGTCCACCACTGAACAGCTCTAAGACTCTGATAGATAAATCACAGCGGCTAAGAGAGTTCAAGAGGGGAAGAGGGGATTAGGAAGGGAAACAGCTGGGAAGGAGACCTGTAGTAAGAAAAAGGTTAGAACACACAATATGAAAATTATATCTCCTGAAATCAATACTAGACTATGATTCTAAGCATAGTCATTCTGAAAACATGAACAATCTAAGAATTAAGTTTAAAATGACTACGTTTTAAGATGGCCGGATACCTGTAAGGGAATCAAGATGGATTAAATGAAAACTTTCTTATTCAAGTACTTTCCTTTACATGAGAATCAGAAAAACGTTCTGACTAAATTTTAAACCAGTCATATAAATCCTTTTTTGAGAATGCATACTAGGACCATACAATATTGCATCTAGACATTCTGATCTTCTGTGTACTCTTAAAATGTTTCAACACAAATTGCGCATATTGTAGATTTATATATATACATATATATATATATATATATATATATATATATATATATATATATATAGTAAACACCATAAAAGGATTGTGCACCATGAATAACACAATATGGATTCAGGAAAAACAAATCACATAACTTGTCAACTCGAATATTACATGATAAATGTCTTAGAACAGTGGCATACAATAAACAACATGAATTAAACTCGAGGAGAGAATCGTGCGTCTTGCCGATTCGTAAACCACGATGTAAATGCCAAGAAATAACAGCTCACAATGAATAACAAGCTCAAAGTACAATGAAACGAATTGCGCATCTTTTGCCAATTCTTAAGCCACCATGTAAATGTCAAGAAATGGTAGCACGCAATGAACAACAAAGTTAAAACACCATAAAGCGAATCACGCGTCTTGACGATTCTTAAGCCACCATGTAAATGTCAAGAAATGGTAGCGCGCAATGAACAACAAAGTTAAATCACCATAAAACGAATCGCGCTTCTTGCCGATTCTGAAGCCACCATGTAAATGTCAAGAAATGGTAGCGCGCAATAATTAACAAGATTAAATTATCATGAAACGAATCGCGCGTCTTGCTGATTCGCAAGTCACCCTGCAAATGTCACAAACACTCAAGCGCATATTTCACACGTGCAAAGTACTCTGTCAAATCATAAAAGAATTAGGCCCAAGAACATGAGAGTTCTCGATAACGGCGTCGGGAGGCCAGCCCAACCACTGTCTTACCGCCCAGAAAAGGATCTCCAAATGAAGAATGAAAGTCAGATGTCTGGAAGATCAAATAGGCCACCGGGACAGGAGCTCAGGAAGTAGCTGCTGCTCTGCATCGGGACCTCTGAATAGTGAGCTCTTGGAGCTGGTCTGGCTCCTTTTTATAGAGTCTTGGCCCAGCCCACAACCACACCCAGGCATGTTGCAGGGAAAGTCTCTAGAAGGCCCTGGAAAGGGACCACACCCTAACACACTCTGAAAGCCTGTAGCAATACATTGCAAATGAACAGCATTTGTAAGCACATTAAAAATAAGCCTTCAGGATTGAACTCTGCAATGCAAAAGGTTAAACGACAACATATCAGCACAATGCATAAATTACGCTGTTTTGAGAGTGCTGGGTTTTTGCATTCTAGTCGCCAATAGAGCGCGCACTGCCCTGGTGTTGACAGGTAACCAGAGTCACCTGCAAATGGTGAGGGGCAACTGTTAGACACACACTAACCTGGAGGGATATCCCCAGACCCAGACAACCATTCCCACTGACTAGCTTCCAGGTGCTCACCTAATAGCCACACACAGTGCCTCTGGAGTTGACCCATCACATAAGGGATGCTGCTATTCCGCAGGATGTAGGAGTCATGCACTGAGCCAGGGAACATGGCATTCACATGGGAGATGTACTGGTCTGCCAAACATACCATCTGTACATTCATCGAATGAAACTCTTCCAGTTTCTGTACACCTGTTCACTCCTGTGGCGGGGGGGACCAAAGCCACATGGGTCCCATCAATGGCACCTATGATGTTGGGGATGTGTCCCAGGGCATAGAAATCACCTTTCACTGTAGGCAAATCCTCCACCTGAGGAAAAACGACGTAGCTCCTCATGTGTTTCAGAAGGGCAGACAACACTCTTGACAATACGTTGGAAAACATAGGCTGGGACATCCCTGATGCTATGGCCACTGTTGTTTGAAAATACCCACTTGCAAAGAAATGGAGCACTGACAGCACCTGCACTTGAGGGGGGATTCCTGTGGGATGGCGGATTGCTGACATCAGGTCTGGCTCCAACTGGGTACACAGTTCCTGGATTGTGGCACGGTCAAGTCTGTATGTGATAATCACATGTCGCTCCTCCATTGTCGACAGGTCCACCAACGGTCGGTACACCGGAGGATGCCGCCATCTCCTCACATGTCCCAGTGGACGGTGCCTATGAAGGACAACAGCCGAGAGTCAAAAAACTCAGAGGTACATACCCACAGTTTACACAGAACGCCATTCATACACAAAAGGTATGTGTGTTGAGTCTAGGCCTAGGAATGTGTGACGCGGTTGAAAATAAAGCCATGTGGGCCCCTGAAATGGCAGTTGCCTGACCTGTAAAGTGGGACAATGGGATGTGAGGTAACTGTGCTGGCGTTAAACACTGTCGTGGTAGGCGGTCGAAGACCGCAGCGCTATGCTGCATTGGTTAAAATTGGACCCTATGGGTCCCAGGAGCCAATGACGATGTACGCCGGCGTGACGGTACGCACCGCCGCGGACGTGACCGCCATTTTCTATCTGTTCAATCACTCGATACCTGATCTTCGACAGGAGAGGATCTACACTGCAAGTGCTGCTGTGACCTCGGTCTGGAAGAGACAATAGCTTGAGTGTCTGGGGAAAGGGCCCCTGCCTTCACATCAGAGGAGTTGGAGAAACTCGTGGATGGGGTCCTCCCCCAGTACACGCTACTCTACATTCCTCCAGACAAACAGGTAAGTACACAGGGAGCATGTTGTATGGGCTATGCCTGTGTGGAGAGGGCTGGATGTAAGAAGGAAGGGGGGAGAGTGCTGCTTGCATGAAAGACGGTGAATGCATGTGCCACATGGCAAGAGTAGGGATGGGGGCGAATCAGTTTGACGGTGCAGTTGGTAATAACTTCTCTTTTTCCACTGTACATTTCATGTAGGTCAGCGCCCACCAGAAAAAAGATATTTGGCGTGCCATCGCCAAGGAGGTACGGACCCTGGGGGTCTACCACAGACGGAGCACCCACTGCCGGAAAAGATGGGAGGACATTCACCGCTGGAGCAAGAAGATGGCGGAGGCTCAGCTGGGGATGGCCTCCCAACATGGGAGGGGTGCCCGTCGCACCATGACCCCCCTGATGATCAGGATCCTGGCGGTGGCCTACCCGGAGTTGGATGGGCGCTTGAGGGCATCACAGCAGACACAACAGGGTGAATACACTCTCATTCTGCTGACTTTGCGCGCAGTGGAGGTGTCTGGGTGGGGGAGGTGGGCTGTGGGTTTCCCTAGGCCAGGGCAAGTTCCGTAGGCAAGGCCCCTCCGTAAGGCAGGTCATGTGGCACCCCGCCCCACCTCTGTAGAGTGACAACTACACCTAATCATGCCCCTGTGTCATCTATGTGTGCAGATGTCGTCGATAGCCTTGTAGGCCATTTCCCAGGAATTGAACAGTGGAGCCCAAGAGTGCGGCATAGTGC
The DNA here is from genome assembly GCF_031143425.1 of Pleurodeles waltl. Taxonomy (NCBI): domain Eukaryota; kingdom Metazoa; phylum Chordata; class Amphibia; order Caudata; family Salamandridae; genus Pleurodeles; species Pleurodeles waltl. Next base: position 709,736,742 of record NC_090450.1, on the reverse strand, counting down.
AGGGGGCTTCTGTATCTGTCGTGTCCGCCAACGGTAGCGGTGTTGCATGCACTCAACATGTCTTTCTTCTGTCGTCCTCCCCTTTTTGTGGTCTCCCTGTTCTTGTGTGCATTAGCATCATCAGGAGGAGGAGCAGTGGCACCGGAGCACCAGGGGGCTGCATCCCACATGGCCATGGAGGGCCACACTACGGACTCAGGCTTCACCAGTGGGATGGAGGGCGAGAGGAGCTCCACAGCGGGGACAGGAGCTGAGACCAGTGACACGGACTCGTCCTCTGATGGGAGCTCCCTTGTGGTGGCGGCAACATTTGTGCCACCCCCATCTACAGGTACAGCCGCCACCCCCCTTCCAGCACCGCCCTCCCAGCAGCCCCTCAGCCTTCGCCCAGTGCCCGCTCATCCAGGAGGGTGGGCATCACCTTCGCCCCAGGCACCTCAGGCCCTGCTCAGTCACCCCCGCTGCCCTCAGTGAGGAGGCCATTGACCTCCTCAGGTCCCTCACTGTTGGGCAGTCTACAATTTTGAAAGCCATCCAGGGTGTAGAAAGGCAGTTGCAACAAACAAATGCATTCCTGGAGAGCATTCATTCTGGTCAGGCGGCCCTTCAGCGAGCTTTTCAGACTCTGGCCTCAGCACTGATGGCAGCCATTGTCCCTGTGTCTAGCCTCCCCCTCCAACTTCCCCCACCCCGACCCAATCCCCTGTACCTCAGCCTATCACAAGCACACCTACAGACCAGCATGCACACACCTCAACAGACAAGGGAAGCTCAGGCAAAGATAAACACCACACATCCCACAGGCACTCACGCAAGCATCACACACATGCAGACACACCAACATCCACTGCCTCCACTGTGTCCCCCTCCTTGTCATCTCCCTCCTCCCTCCCAGTCTCGTCTACACTCACACCTGCATGCACTACCTCTACAGCCACTACGTCCCTGTCCAGCACACCCACCACAACACCCCGCTCACGTGCAGTCACCACCCCCACTGCCATTCACACGTCCCCTGTGTCCTCTCCCAGTGTGTCTGTGACGCCCCCTCCCAAGGTACACAAACGCAGGCACACACCTACCCAACATCCATCCACCTCACGACAGCCTCCAGCGCATGCACCTTCACCCAAATTCACCAAACGTACACCTTCTACAACCACCACCTCTTCCTCCACTCCCAAACCCCCTCCAGCTTCCCGTCCCAGTGTGTCCCAAAAACTTTTCCTGTCCAACCTTGACCTCTTTCCCACACCTCCCCCACCCCGTCTGTCTCATAGGTCCCGAACTAGCACCTCAGACACAACATCTCCGGGACCAGTGGTGCCTGTAGTCACCAGAATCTGGAGTGCACCGGCCACCAGGGCAGCCAGTGTGGCACGGAGCCACAGCACAGACAGTACCCCACCTGTGAAGCATCAGAAGTTGGCCAGTGCTCGGCAGGAGAGGGGGAAGTCTCCAGCCACCGAAGCCGCTCCCAGGGGTCCCGGTGGGAGTGTGGAGTCAGCTGTGACACCTTCCAAGGTGGGGAAGGGCCACAAGAAACCCGGAAAGTCTGGGAAGAGCAGCACGGCGGAGAAGACCGCCATCATCCCCGCTGCCCAGGAGGCCACCTCTAGCACAAGCCAGGCTGCCCAGGACAGGACCACCAGCACAAGCCCAGCTGCCCATGACAGGCCCGCCAGCACAAGCCCAGCTGCCCAGGACAGGACCGCCAGCACAAGACCAGCTGCCCATGACAGGCCCGCCAGCACAAGCCCAGCTGCCCAGGACAGGACCGCCAGCACAAGCCCAGCTGCCCAGAAGGGGCCCGCCAGCACCAGCCCAGCTGCCCAGGAGGGGCCTGCCAGCACCAGCCCAGCTGCCCAGGAGGGGCCCGCCAGCACCAGCCCAGCTGCCCAGGAGGGGCCCGCCAGCACCAGCCCACCTGCCCAGGACGGGCCCGCCAGCACAAGCACCGCTGGGCAATGAAGGCCCGCCAGCAAAAGCCCCGCTGGGCCATGAAGGACCGCCAGCAACTGAGTCCCTGCAATGGAGACCGCCGCCTCAAGCACCGCTGAACAGGGCACTGCCGCCTCAAGTACCGCTGAACAGGGCACCGCCGTCTCAAGCACCACTGAACAGGGCACAGCCGTCTCAAGCACCGCTGAACAGGGCACCGCCGTCTCAAGCATCGCTGAACAGGGCACCGCCATCTCAAGCACCGCTGAACAGGGCACCACCGTCTCAAGCACCGCTGAACAGGGCACCGCCGCCTCAAGCACCGCTGAACAGGGCACCGCCATCTCAAACACCGCTGAACAGGGCACCGCCGTCTCAAGCACCACTGAACAGGGCACCACTGTCTCAAGCACCGCTGGCCCATGAGCGGCAAGGGCACTGACGCAACTGAGTCAGTCACAGGGTGAATGATGCACTCTGGGCACCATGCCCCCTCCAGAACCAGTGGAGATTCACATCCACTACCTCAGTCCTTGGCAGGATGAAGCACTCTGGGCACCATGCCCCCTCCAGAACCAGTGGTGATTCACATCCACTACCTCAGTCCTTGGCAGGATGAAGCACTCTGGGCACCATGCCCCCTCAAGAACCAGTGGTGATTCACATCCACTACCTCAGTCCTTGGCAGGATGAAGCACTCTGGGGACCATGCCCCCTCCAGAACCATTGGAGACTGTCATCCACTACCTCTGTCCTTGGCAGGATAAAGAACTCTGGGCACCATGCCCCCTCCCGAACCAGTGGAGACTGTCATCCACTACCTCTGTCCTTGGCAGGATGAAGCACTCTGGGCACCATGCCCCCTCCAGAACCAGTGGAGACTGTCATCCACTACCTCTGTCCTTGGCAGGATGAAGCACTCTGGGCACCATGCCCTCTCCAGAACCAGTGGAGACTGTTATGCACTTGAGAGACTGTGGCTTTGCACTCCCCAGGATATGGCAGTGGGCAACCCACCCACTGCAGAGACGTGAGAGACTGTGGCTTTGCACTCCAGAGACTTGAGAGACTGTGGCTTTGCACTCCCCAGGATATGGCAGTGGGCAAACCACCTACTGTAGAGATTTGAGAGACTGTGGCTTTGCACTCCCCAGGATATGGCAGTGGGCAACCCACCCACTGTAGAGACTTGAGAGACTGTGGCTTTGCACTCCCCAGGCTATGGCAGTGGGCAAACCACCCACGGTGGAGACATGAGAGACTGTGGCTTTGCATTCCCAAGGATATGGCAGTGGGCAAACCACCCACTGTAGAGACTTGAGAGACTGTGGCTTTGCACTCCCCAGGATTGAACAGTGGGCATGTGGCCCCCTCGTGGATTTGGCGTCGTGCACTCAAGCGGCTGCGGTGCCCCCCCTTTCCCTCCCCCTGAGGTGCCTGTTTAGTTGCTCTCTGATGCCCCTGCAGTGTTCTCTCCATCATGGTCGGGGATTTTGTGTGGGCCTCGCCCATACCGTGTGGTCCCAGTGTTCCACAGACTTTCTTAGAGCACTACCTGGACTACTGTGCTTGGTATATCTTTTGTACATGGTGTATATATATATTTCTGCCTACTTGCTTTTAATATATATTACAATGGTTACACTAATTTTCTATTGTCTTTGCATTCTTTTGGGGGTTGAGGGGGATGTAACTGTGATGTATTGATTTGCAGTAGTGTGTGTGTGTGTAGTGGGTGAGAGGGGGGTGTTGCGTGTGTATGTCCCTGTTTCTTCCCTCCCCCCTCCCCTGTGTCGTAGGTGCTGTACTCGCCGTGGACTTCGCCACCGGCTTTCGTGCTCCTGGTAGAGGAGCAGAAAGACTATTGCAGGGAGAATTTGGAGTTCCGGATCCATTGTGTCCTCGTTCCTCGTGGGGTGTGTAGAGGTGAGCGTTTTCCCTTCGGGATTCCTGTTTCCGCCGTGTTTTTATCCACTGTGAATCCGCCCTGGAAAAGGTGGCGGATTGGCCTGTCATAATAGTGTGGGCGGTACATTGTCTCCTGCCTGTCTGTTGCCGGTGACTGCCGCGCTGTTTGTTTGTACCGCCGCGGCGGTCGGAGTGTTAAAGTGGCTGTCTTTGTTGGCGGTTTCCGCCACTGTCGTAATTGCAATTTTTTTACCACCGGCCTGTTGGCGGTCTTACCGCCGCTTTAACACCGACCGCCAGGGTTGTAATGACCACCTAATTGTCAAATCCAAGGACCCCATAAACTCTACAAACCTGTCCAAAAGCAGCTGAAAACCATAAGGACAGCATTGTCGGCGTAGAGCAAAACCAGCAGCAACCTTGTCCCCGCTCTCAGAAATTCTGCCTGATCAGAAAGAAGAGCCTTCTCCAGGCCATTTATATAAAGGGTGAACAAAAAGAGCATAAGCATGGACCCTTGTCGGACACCCTTGCGATTATGGAAAGGTCACGAATGACTAGCTCCGGAAGTGAGCTGCACTGACAGCGTAGTACACACATGCAGGTCAGCTAGGAGGGCCACAAGTTTAGGATCTGCACCTAACTCAACCAACAAACCTCACAACTTAGCCCAATTTACCCAATCAAAAATAGACGTAAAGCCATTAAAAGCCAAGTGTAAAGATTCTGTCCAAGCAACTGTGTATTTATTCAATATCAAATGAAGATTCAGGCCTTGTTCCACAGTCGACCTACCTTCCCTAAAACCACATTGAATCTCAGTGAGAACATTATTAGCATCAGTCCAGTCCTTCAACCTATTTAAGATGACTCTTCCCAAGACCATTGCGACTGCATCAATTAATGAAATTGGCTGATAGCACTGGGGGTTATCTTTACCCCCCTTTTAAAATACTGGCACAATCACTGCAGAAGGCCAGGAAGGCAACACACCAACTTGCGCCACCGCGTTCAACACCAGAGTTAAAATAGGGCCCCAGATCTTAACCTCATCCAACAATTAATCCAGGGGGATCGCATCAGGGCCCGGAGCCTTCTGTCTCGACAGTGTCGTAATACCTTCGGAAACTTCTTCAAGGGAAAAAAAAAACACTGCCCTGCCCATTCCTCCCTTCCACCCTGGCTGCACCATCATCAATTGCCTTAAAATCATACACCCCTTCAAAGTGGTCAATCCACTGCTGTTCAGAAATATGGTGACATAAATCTGGGCCAATGCCCTCCGTGAAGCAAGGCCTATTAACCACCTCTCGAAACAAAGCACTATCTCTTAGGTCACAGGCCCGGTTCAACTCCTGCCATGCTGCAGCTATCAGTGCAACTTTATGACTTGCTTAGGCCATCTTATATGCACTACAAAACAGGACTACTAAATTCCTATCTCTAAGTACCTGCTTCAAGGCCCTGAACAATTTCTATCAAACCACTTTGGGTCCTGCAAAAATTGCCTTTTCTCTGGAGTCCGCAATAACTCTGACACTCTATGAGTAAGATCAGCAAAAGCTGACAAGATGTCCCTATCCTCAGCACCCGGATCCAAGCAGATAGAAAGCTCCCTCTGACAACTAGAAAATAGGGAAGCTTTAAAAAGAATGGGGTCAACCTGAGTCCACTTAAGTTTATGCCCTTCATCAGTGATACTAATCCCTCTTATCTTATTTCCACCCAACTTGTCCTTTTTTACACCCATAAAAACTACTGACAGGGGACTGTTGTCCTTGAAGGGGCTATGGATAACCTGATGGTTAGAAATATAATCGGATAGGGGAGCGTCAATAAAAATCCAATCAATTATGGTTCTCCTCCCACTTACTTTTAATTTTGGCACACAAACTGGATTCAGGGAGTTAGCCAGCTTCTCTAAAGCAGTGACCAAATTGTAAGAATCCAAGTTGGAAGTAAGCTCTGTTCCCTCCCTATTATGAACCAGAAGAAGCCCCTCCTCCAGTGTACAACTGTGAACCCCAGCCTCTATTTCTAGTGGGCAGGTACACAGGTGGCAATTAAAATCCCCCAAGAGCACAATCAACTCCCTCATAGGGCCCTGCTTAAACACGGATCTTAGAGAGGAAAGCAGCACAAGAGAAAGAACTCAAGATCCCAGAATTACCCCTTTGAGCATTGTAAAAATGTATCACTATTAAGGGTGTAGTTCCTTGAGCCACCAACCTCAGACCTTGTACTATACTGATGTCCTAATTAAAAGCCCTTATTGCACCACACCACTCCTAAACAACAAAAATAAGTACCCCCTGCCCTCCCTGCCCCAGAAGGCATGGCTGGACAAAAATGGTCTTATAATCCTCTGCAATAAAGTATTATGCACTTCCCAGGTTTCTTGGAGACAAACAATCTGGTAACCCTTCACAAGTTCTAACCATGCTGGGTCTTTGAATTTGGCAGTAGGCCTGGGTGGAGTTCACAGAGTCTGACTCCGCAGAATTCTGCGTAGTTGAATAGAAACTGTGTGGAATTCCGCAGAGGCGGGGTTCTGTGACCCTCTGAGTCCTGAATGCACTATATCTCAGAAGGTCTATGCAGAGTCACGGCTGGCTAGCCAGGCCCAACCCTCCTTAGTACTTCCGAGATTGGGAGCATTTAGGAGGGCCGTAGGCAGTGAAAGCTGCAGTTTCAGACCTCTTGTGCACCAGCCTGTCCTGTGTGTAGTGCACATGGGGCAGGCCAGTGCACAAGAGGCCGGAAATGGCAGCTTTCACTGCCTACGGCCTTGGCCTGATTTCAGGTCAGGGCCGTAGGGAGTGAAAAGTTGCAGTTTCAGTCCTTGTTTGTGCACCAGTGTTCACAAACAATGACAAAAAAAAACAAAGAAAGAGACAAGGACTTACCTGAGTCTTTCGGGGGTTCTCCTCGTCATCGTGTCACCTCCCTCTGGTCTCTGCTCCTGGGCTCCAGTAGGCACACTGCAGTCACGTTATGGGCTGCACAGCGCAAGCACAGACTGTCTGTGCTTGCGCTGTGCAGCCCATACTGAGCTGCAGTGCGCACCGTGTGAGCTTCGCTCCACTGGCGGGGCTAGCGGTGTTTTTGACTAACTCCATGCTCCAAGCGGAGCGCGAAGTTCCAAAAACTCTGTAAGCTCCGCAAGCAGAGCTTCCTGCACACCCCTATTTGGCGGACAACCCTGCAATGTTCCTGGATAATAACTTCACATCCATCAGAGGTGCCTCTACTAGCTAAAGGAGGGATGATGGAGGAACAGGAAAATTGGGGGCCAGATGCAAGACCGGGGATACTCACTCGATCGTGTGAATCTAAGGGGCAGATTTAAGAACAATATGGCACACTTTGGCACAGGGTAGGGGGCAATAGCATCAGAACAAGTCAAGTAAGTCTTGTGATTATGTTTCTGTTACAAAAGGATCTGACTTTTGTCTAGTGGTAGTTTTGATGCCATAAAGTAGCACAGAAGGTTTATATGCCTAATGTAAAGATCAAATCTGTATTTTATGTAAATAGTTGAGTAGATTAGTAAAGTCAGTTATTACCTGCCCTATCATACAAATTAAATGTATGTGCGGGGGGGTATGGAGAGGTGAAGGGCACTTTTGTTGGGTGGTAGTGAGGGAATCCGAGGAGGAGGTCATGGGAGTGGAAGAACCAATAATGATTGTTGGACTGGGCGCTAGAGGCGCTAAAGACTGTGACGAATGGTATGTGAAAAGGTGAAGTAATAGTGTGTCTTTTTTTTAATGTCTTGAAAGAACATGCTGATTGAGGGAAGAAGCAAAGGTAAGGTGACCTCTACTGTTGCACGTATCACACACACATACCCACCAGCAATTTTGTGACTGTCTACGTAGGCTAGTGTTTTAGAGCAACAGTTTAGCCAGTAGCAGAGATGGCTTCTCGTTGGATGACTGCTGCTCAATTCCTCACTCGGGTTATAGAGGACACCTCTGACGTAGGATCAGAGACTGAGACAGCAGGTACGGAGACAGCATCTGAGGGATAGGACAGTGATGCAGACTCTGGGAGTGATTTTTCAGCCAGATGAGTCCCAGTCGATAACTCCTCTTCATTGATTATGAAGGAGGTGATGAGGACGGTCCTGCTGTCCCTTCGCAACACAGTCTGTGCAGCAGGACAATAGCGGGTTAGCCCAACCCAGAGAGCAGGTGCATGCGGCGGCAAGCACAGAGGGAGTGCTCTCTTGGGAGCTCCCCAATTTCGTTCAGCCACAAATTCCGCCGCTGAAATCGTATTGTAGAGACATCAAAATTATCTATCACAAAGCAACCTGGTTTTGTAAGGCAGGCACCTGCGTTTTTGGTCCTGGGCTCGGAGGCCATATAGGGAAACCTACCAAACCCAGACATTCCCGGAAACTAGACATGTGGGGGAGTCCACAGAGGTGTGATTTGTGTGGATTACCCAAAGTTTTCTTACTCAGAGTACCCTGCAAAGGTGAAATGTTGAACAAAAAAATATTTGTTTCTTGCCTTTCTGTCTCACAAGCTACAGGAATATGGTGGGATCCATACAATTCCTACCACCCAGTGTTTTCTCACCTGTCCTGATAAAAATGCTACCTCACTTGAGTGTCTGTACCTAGTGCCTGCGTCAGGAATGGATCACCCAAGGGTCAACAGTTGCCCTCATGTAAGGACCAACACTGACCGTTGTGTGATCTATTCCTGTTGCGGGCACTAGGCCTACCCACACAAGTGAGGGACCATTTTTATCGGGAGACTTGGGAGAATGCTGGGTGGAAGGACATTTGTGGCTCCTCTCAGATTCCAGAACGTTTCATCACCGAAATGTGAGGAAATAGTGTTTTTTCCCAAATATTGAGGTTTGTAAAAGATTCTGGGTAACAGAACCTGGAGAGAGCTCCATAAGCCACCCCATTCTGAATTCCCCTAGGTGTCTAGTTTCCAAAAATATATAGGTTAGCTAGGTTTCCCTAGGTGCCGGCTGAGCTAGAGGCCAAAATCCACAGCTAGGCACTTTGCAAAAAAACACGTCAGTTTTCTTCGGAAAAATTTGATATGTCCACGTTGTGTTTTGGGGCATTTCCTGTTGGGGGCAATAGGCTTACCCACACAAGTGAGGAACCATTTTTATAGGGCGACTTGGGACACTGCTGGGTGGAAGGAAGTTTGTGGCTCCTCTCAGATTCCAGAACTTTGCAGCACTGAAATCGGAGGGAAAGTGGGTTTTTTTTGCCAAATTTTGAGGTTTGCAAAGGATTCGGAGTAACAGAACCTGGTGAGAGCCCCACAAGTCACCCCTCCTGGATTCCTCCAGGTATCTAGTTTTGAAACATGCATAGGTTTGGTAGCTTTCCCTAGGTGCCAGCTGAGCTATAGGCCAAAATCCACAGCTAGGCACTTTCCAAAAAACACGTCCGATTTCAATGTAAAAATGTGATGTGTCCATGTTGCATTTCCTGTTGCAGGCATTAGGCCTACCCACGCAAGTCGGAAGACTTGGGGGAACACAGAATATCAGAACAAGTGTTATTACCCCTTGTCTTTCTCTTCATTTTTTCCTTCCAAATGTAAGACAGTGTGTAAAAAAGACATCTATTCGAGAAATGCGATGAAATTCACATGCTAGCATGGGCACCCCAGAATTCAGAGATGTGCAAATAATCACTGCTTCTCAACACCTTATCTTGTGCCGATTTAGGAAATACAAAGGGTTCCTTGATACCTATTTTTGACTCTTTATATTTCATCAAATAAATTGCTGTACACCCGGTTTATAATGAAAATCCATTGCAAGGTGCAGCTCACTTATTGGCTCTGGGTACCTAGGGTTCTTTATGAACCTACAAGCCCTATATATCCCCGCAACCAGAAGAGTCCAGCAGACATAGCGGTATATTACTTTTGAAAATATGACATCGCATGAAAAAGTCATGTAAGAGTAAACCGTGGAGAAAAATGGCTGTTTTTTCCACCTCGATTTCAATATTTTTTTATTTCAGCTGTTATTTTCTGTAGGAAAACCTTGTAGGATCTACACAAATGACCCCTTGCTTAATTCAGACTTTTGTCTACTTTTCAGAACTGTTTAGCTGTCCTGGACCTAGCATTGGTTTCATACCCATTTCTGTCACTAACTAGAAGGAGGCTAAAAGCACAAAAAATAGTAAAAATGGGGTATGTCCAAGTAAAATGCCGAAATTGTGTTGAAAAATGTGGTTTCCTGATTGAAGTCTGCCTGTTCCCGAAAGCTGGGAAGATGGTGATTTTAGCGCTGCAAAACTTTTGTTGATTCCATTTTCAGGGGAAAAAACACATGCTTTCTCCTGCAGCCCTTTTTTCACATTTTTCTGAAAAAACTTAATTTCAGCTGTATTTTGGCAAATTTCTTGGTCTCCTCCAGGGGAAGCCACAAACTCTGGGTACCTTTAGAATCCCTAGGATGTTTGAAAAAAGGACACAAATTTGGCATGGATAGCTTATGTGGACAAAAAGCTATGTAAGTCTGAGCGCAAACTACCCTAACTAGCCAACAAAGGGTTCCGAACTATGGGGGGGGGGGAGGTGGGAGTGCAAGGCCCTGTAGCTAAGGGGTTAAGAATATTATTATGTGACCCAGTTTGAGCTAGGCAGGTGCTTGACACTACCTAATTGTACTCATCGGCGCTCATTTTAGCTGATTATTTAAGAAGCCATTGCAGACTCCTCTGTCCTCCCATCACCATAGTGAATTAGTGATATCAGTGAGTTAGCATTCTTTGCGACTTTATGAAGCTCGTAGAGTCCCAAACAAATTCACAGTGTTGTGTGGTACTAGTATGCATCTATGCATTGCAAAAAGGTGGCTGAGTTGGTTCATCAAGGGTGTTGTGAAGTAAGAATAGGATCAAAGACCATTCATTGAAATGCATTAGTTCCAAATGTAGTTATTGTTTAAGAAATTTGGAATAGGGATTTTAGGATTAGTATGGCCAACTTAATGATAGTCAACATTAGTACCATAGACGATCGATTTAGATAAGTATAGTGTTACTGCATTTGTCTGTTATAAGAATTTTGTGGTGAGTAACTGTACCACTAATACATTTTTTTATCTTCTTTATTTCTTAAATCAGCACCCAAGAGCAAGAAGAGGGGCAGCACAGATGTGGGTCTGGGAAAAGATGGGGAGGAGGTGCCGACCACCAGTGCCACTGCTGAGGGCTCTGCTTGTGCTAGTAAGTCCATTTATTTATTTATTGTTATTATTATTATTATTATTATTATTATTATTATTATTATTATTATTATTATTATTATTATTATTTCCCTAACTTTCACCACTGCTCATTATTATATACTACTTTTAATTTTGCCTTGTTTATTTTATTATGCTTTTCCTTTTTTCCCAACTCCTCTATTCAATTTTTATTTAATTTCTGTTATCCCTACATTATTTTTTTCCTCATTTCGTGTTTTTTGGTAGCTGACTTTTTCCAGTCTGTACTAGTCTTTAGATTTCTTCTGCTTTGTAGGTAATCTTTCACTTTCCCCTATATAACTTGTGATATTGTAAGACTAAATACAGGTTGTTGGTACTCTACTGTGAAAATTGCAGCCCAAGTAAGCTAGTATTATAAATAATATTCGTCACATATGTTTGTTGAGAAGACTTTCTATTTTTTGCACAGGCTCTAACAGTTAACAAGAGAGTGGCCATGGTCATGGACCACCCCCAACCCCTATGATGTGCTGTGTTATTCATTTATACAGAATACCAGGAGTTCCCACGATAGTGCAGCATGGCTAAAAAGTACGAGGCCCCAGTGCATTTGCCGACCAATACCATATGTATTTCATGTGCCATTATTAGTCCACCCCTTCATTGTGCTTCAGTCATCCAGAGTCATCATCATCATAGGCTATAGCTCTGCCTCTCCATTATGAAAAGTTTTTGGTTGGCTTGACTACATAGCTTTTCTAACATTGTGAACCAAGAAAATGCCCAGAGTGATATTTTTGATAGAAGATACCGCAGTGCTATGCTAACCGAATTGTAGTGATGTATTGCAGTTGTATTTTTTTTATAAAAAGAATTAAGGGGAAGCATATCTTGAATGTAAAAAGTGTGTATTTTGTTTTCTAGCTGCACCAACCACTAGTGCCGCCGACTCAAGTGCCGCTGCAGGAGTAGAGTCAATTGGAGGGGGAGAAGCAGCAGTAGGGACGGGCCGTGGTTAGTCACATTGCTTACTTATTGACAAGTACTATTATACTCACTAGCTACAGAGGCATCGTCGTGACTCATGATTGTCAACCACCAACTTTAACAGCTACTGGGATGGCTGAGTTATGGCCTCTTCTATCTGCAACTCATCAAAAGCTCACATAATGTATGGTAAAAATTATGGCTTGATTGAAATGGGCAAGAACAGAAGGTTAAAAGAAAGGATGGGTGAAATGAGTGAAAAGAAAGGATGCATGGGTGGGTGAAAGGATGCCTGGGTGAGTATTAGGTAAATGTATGGATGGGTGAAAGGATAATTGAAAGAAAGGGTAGATACTGAATGGATAGATAATAGACTGAACATTTTGTTCAGGTGGCTAGGGTTAATAGAGTAGGAAGAATGAAACGATGATTGAATAATTGCATGGATGAATAAACAAGGGAGCTCTTCTGGAGAGGGGCATGCTGCTCTCATACTTCACTTACTTTATTTTATGGTTATCAAAGCTATAGTTCTAATTCTATTCTATAACAAAAGCTCTATTTTTCTGCCTAATCCCTCCACATTACCCTGCAGAAGAGTATGTCCAGTTTTGTTCCCTAGCTGCCCAGTGAATGCATTTGTTGGAAATGCCAGTGAGTAAAATGGGACTCAGTGCCTGATTTCATTTTATGTTTGGTGTAAGGAATACTCTGTGGTGAACCTGCCAAATAAAATCTGTATAATTTGTTCCTTTCCCTGTAGTACAGTGCATAATTTTCCACATTGTCTGCTAATGGTAGACAGGATAATAATATCTGCATTTTTTACTTGCCATGTGTGACGAAGTATCTTATTTATTACTCATCTGCCTTTTTGGAGTCATGGTAGAAATTGAAAGGCAATCAAAATGCATTTGGGGAAGAGCAGAGCCACTGGAATTAAAGATAGATAATTTTCAACTGCAGCTGCCCCAGTTGCAGACAATTGCAAAGTACTGGAAGCGCTGGCTTGCATGCCTCCATTAATTTAGCACAACAACTTGTACTCCTTAGTGCATAATGCCTTACTCATAATTGAGAGGCAATTTATTTTTATTTTTCCACTCAAAGTCTCTGTTCTGTTACTAAAAAAGCCTTTTAAAGAAAAAAATCAAATCACAGTTTTTTTAATCTGGTGGTATTCTGCCTTAATGCTTTTCTGACAGATTGTCAGTGCTTTTTATGTGAGGTATGTGGGGGTAAAAATAGAGTTGGCCCCGTGACTCTCCCAACCATAATCTCAACAAATTCCAATGGCCCTAGTGGACCGAAAATGTACTGTTACTGTGCCACCCACTTCTTAATTTTAAACAAGTGTTTGCATAGAGCATTTTTTACAATTTGTCTTTTTTCTTTTTGTTTTCCTTGATATAGCTACTCCTGCTGGTCCACCAGCACCAGCCACCAGGCAGGAAATAGAGGCCCATCTGCGGCGGCAGAGGCTGGAGATCATCCACTCAGAATACCAGTGGCTGGTGGCCCTGGAGGATGAAGAGGCGGAGGAAGCCACCTCTGACTCGGATCCCAGTTCAGCAAGCCAGCCCCAGCCTCTAGCGTCTCAGCCATTACATCACCGGCACTGCTGCCAGCTGTCAGGGGCTCTAACTTCCACTGCTGCCACCCCCTCACCTTCAGAGAACATTGCTGTGGCCCATCCTGCATCAGTTAGACTGCCTGAAGAGGCGAGTGGAGAGTTGGCTGGTGAGGATTGAGTGGACTTGTTGTGGGTGGAAAGGTTGGAAACTTTGGTCTGTAGTTGTGGACTTTTGTTTTTTTGCTGTGGACTTTCGTTGGACTTTTGGGGACAGGGCCATTTGTTTGGGGAGAAGGGTGGGCCTGTTGTGGGTGGAAAGGGTGAGTTTTCTATTTGTAAAAAATAAAAGGGGATAGTTTATTTTACGTCATTCATGCCTCAAATGTTTAGTTTAGTGTTTTAGTTTGCACTGCTGCCTTTTATTGTAGCATGTTTTTTAAATCTGCTAAACAAAGTGTATATCATTTCCTTATACACTTTCTCTACTCCCCCTTGCAACTATATTGACCACTAGGGAATGATTGTCATTGCCTATTTTGCATACAAAAACCTAGATACATAGAAACAACATATTCTTCAGTAGAAGTGAATTACTAACTAAACAGTAGTTCTTCTCCTATCTGAATAGATGAAGCGGAGGCTGATACCTCAGTCTTCTTATTGCAGGGTGTTTACAAGTTGACATCTTATCTTAAGGGGGGGTTGTTGTAATGGCAGGCTAGTGTGCTAACAGGGGAGGCACAAGGTTCCACTCCCACCTATGTGAACTCCAACTGCAGGATTAATCAAAGGGTTATCCATCACTGTCAACTAGTTTGAAAAGAAACAGAGTTAGTGTGTCACATATTATACCATAACTTTAGGAAGACTGAGACCAGACTACCACAATAAAAGTATTTGACAACAAACAAAAACCTGATAAGATAATAAAAACTAGCAATATCAGCTTCTTCTGAGCAATGGGGAACAAGTATTTAATGAAAACTAAACTTGGGAAATGACAATCTCGAGTCAGGAGAAGTGGGCTCAGAGTCAGTTGTGGCTGGGCAAGGATTATCATTTACGCAACACTAGACCTGGGTGGAGTTCACGAAGTCCGACTCCATGGAATTCCGCAAAGTTGAATAAAAACTAATTGGAATTCCGCGGAGGCGGAGTTCTGTGACCTGCGGAGTCCTGAATGCGCCAGCTCTCAGAAGCGCTAAGCAGGGTCGGGCCTGGTTAGCCAGACCTGACCCTGGTTATCGCTGCCGAAATCGGAGCATTCAGGAGGGCCCTCGGCAGGGAAAGCTGCCATTTCAGGCCACTTGTGCACTGGCCTGTTCTGCACTGCACATGGGGCAGGCCGGTGCACAAGAGGCCTGAAACATCAGCTTCCTTTTGCTGCCAACAGCCCTGGCCTCAATTCAGGCCAGGTCCGTATGCAGTGAAAGCTGCAGTTTCAGGCCTCTTGTGAACCGGCCTGTCCTGTGTGCACTGCACACGGGGCAGGCTGGTGCACAACAGGCCTGGCAGCTTTCGCTGCCTACAGCCCTGGCCTGAACAAGAGGCCTGAAACTGTAGCTTTCACTGCATTGGCCCTGGCCTGAACTCAGGCTGCTGTTTCAATCCTTGTTTGTACACAATGACAAAAAAACTTTAAAAAAAGACGAGGACTTACCTGGGTCTTCCAGAGGGTCATCCTCTCCTCATCATCGTCTCTCCTCCCACTTGTCTCTGCTCCCGGGCCAGTTATGGGCTGCACAGTGCAAGCGCAGACTGTCCCATAACTGGGCTGCAGTGTGCACCAGGTGAGCTCCGCTGTCGGAGCTAGCGGAGTTTTTGACTAACTCCGTGCTCCAAGCGGAACGCGGAGTTCCAAAAACGCTGTTACCTCTGCCAGCATAGTGGAGCTGCCCACACACCCCTACTCAACACCCCACACAAGGCCGTATGATGGGGCCAGTGTGGAATTTTGCTCAGGTAATAGAACGTCATGCAGTGAGTTGGTGTTGCTTTCACCACATCTGCCCCAGCAAGTGTGTGATCCATTTTTGGTGTAAAATTAAGTCGCACCTCCATAAATCAGACAGCCCAGGGGAATAGGATTAGGGGCTCGATGAATGGATGGGAAATGGGATTTGGGGAAGGTGTGGCAAAGACAAACACTACACAAAACAAAAACCCACAACAATATTCATCGGAGTGCTGAGCAGCACACCATCATCAATCTGTTGTGGAAGGAAACAATAAGTATCATACAGTTCAGTTGAATGCATTGCAAACAGTCCTTCTGCCCCAGAGAGACTCCAGATAGTATATCTCTAAATGTTATGTCTTCTAGGTTTGAAAAATACAAATTATGGATAACTGAAGTTAAAGAAAATGATACTGTTTTGCCAGATTGGGTGGTGCATTTCCATTCTTCTTGGAATGTCCATCACTCTTGGGTGCCTGGCTGAACCTGTTCAGTAGGTAAGCTGGAGTGTTGAGCTTTCAACTGCGGACCTCCTCCCAGGGGCCGAAAGACATTCAAAAGGGGAGGGTGCAGCGCTCTCCAAGCCTTAAAAATACCCCGGAACACTATACCCTAGAGCTGTCATACTAATTGAAAGGGATGGGGAAGGCCCCAGGTACCACGCCCCCGGGACCGGCTCACTTGCTGTGGCGTAGAGAGCCCACCCCTGGGACATTGTAATTTTCCTGCCTGCACTACAGCATGCAGGGAAACAGATGTTTGCTCCCGTTTAGTGGGACCGTTTTAAAATCTCCTGCCAAACAGGAGCAAACATGGAAATCTACTCCTAGCCGGCAGGAGATTTTAATATGCTCCTGCCGGATGGGAGCAGACTTCTGTTATGTTTCCCTGTTTGCCCTCTTGCGGGCAGGAGAAGAGAGCATATATTGCTCCCACACAGAGAAGGAAGCAAAAAACGTCTGCTCCCTCTGAGTGGGTGAAAAGGTGGCACCCACACTGTGCCCTTTGGCTCCCCCTGCAGGCCCCCAGCATGGTTCTTTGTGGGTGCCCCAGGTGGCACAACAACAGAAATTCACTGGTTATATCTATAAATATCTCAATTAACTATAACTTGTGACCAAAGGTAACTATAACTCAGACGCTGACCATGCACTGATAATTAACCCACATATTACATGATATCATTTATGTTATCTTCTATGTCATCATTCATAATATCACTGCAACATTTGCAATGTAATTATTGATGAAGAAAATGTGCATAGCGGAGGCTCTAGTTATACTTACCTTACAGCGCGAGGTATTACTTGAGATAATGAACTGGTCAAAACATGGACATTATAACAGCTGAAGTCATTTTGTCTGAGAACAGCCATAGCATGTAACCAGACTTTAGGGCAATATGTAGAAACTTTATTGGCCAGTTTTACTGTATGTTTTGCTAATATACATTTTTGTGATTCCTCCTGCTGCCTTTCTTTTCGTTTATTCGCCATGCAGTAACCTTCAATAGAAGCAGCTTTTCTGTAAGCTGTCATGCCAAAAAGTGTCTTGCGGGAGATATACTTGGGAGGACAGATAGTCAAATATGGTGCAAACGTAGACCTAACTATCCACCCCATAAATTGTGCAGTGCAGTGCACGGTATGAGGTAGATATCTCTATTTTAACTTCTCGTGCTCACCTCCTACCAACCCCACTTTCTCTGCTTGTTTAGTGACATTTTCTCGACACACACTCGTAATATCGCACAAGTCCTTAAAACGCTCACTTTCACCTGTGGGTGGCGCTGAATAACACATGTCCTACTGTTACTAAATGTATCATCCCCCTAGAGGATGAATGTCTTGAAGGACCGACAGTGATTTACTCCTGCGAGCACAGATTCAAAAACAGACTCCTGGATGGATGCACTGGTGCAGTGAGCCATCAGACTTAGCATTTGTGTTTCAATTTTTATTTGCCACTCGTTCATGCTCTATTTTACCTCATTCTTCTTATTACACAGTGGCCTTTTCATTTTTAGGTCGAGCATAGCAGCTTGCAAGCGCTACTTTTCTGACCTGTTGGTATGTATCTGGGCTTTTAACCAGGCCCATTGCACGCCCATCACTATCACTCGTTCATGAGCTTGCCTTTCAAAAATCGTTTGTTTTCGTTGGTAACTGCTTTACGTTTGTCCCTTCTTAGTGTGGTTTGTTAGGCCTTGGCCATCGACTCTGTTACATGGCTAATTGCACTTTTGCCGTTAACTTTGACTGCGAGTGAACTTCTTTTTCCTTTTGTCTCTCTCTTCACGGCAGCGCTTTGAATCGGCATGCTTATGTCAACTGTTTTACTTTTTATTTACAGTTTGTGTGGCAAGGAACGTCCAGTTAGGAATTTACAACGCTAATAGCTTTACCCTGAGCAAAGGCGAGACCCATTGCATTGCAAAAGCTTGTTTGTTTTTTGCATCTCTTTCCCATCTTTCTAACAAGCCCTATTCTGCCGCCGATGTCTGACCCTCTGTCTCTTTTTGTCTCGCTCCTTCCTTCCCTCCCTCTCATCTGTGCTCCCCCATCTCGCCATTCTCTTCTTCCCGTCCCTTGTTAAGTGTTTAAAGCCCCAGGCTTTAGGCACAAAATAAATTGCTTTTACCCTTTACGTGTTCTCTGTAGCTTCTCCATCACGTTACACGTGTAAGCCCCCCACGAGGAGTCGTTTGAAAGGGAACATAACGTTTATTTTATATTAAAAAAATCATTCTCTTTTGTCTGGTTTCCATCTTGCTGGTGGAAAGCATCAGAAAACCAAACAACCGGTATACACCTACCACAGAAATATTGGTAACAAAGCAAAAGATAAAATACCTAGGAGTGACAAGGCCAGTAGGTCTGGCATTTTCCGCCAGCCTATTGTTTTTGCCAATGTGTGTTTTTATAATGTTTTGTAAATCGTTAGTACAAAAACATTACAAATTGGCTGCCCGTGAGCACACATTGGTGGTATGCATGAGCGGCCCACTTTGAATAAGATTAAGTCCATCAAAACAAGCTATGGCAAAGCTAAAAGGTCTGGAATTGGCTGCCAGACTTTTGACTTTGCCAATTATTTTTTTTATTGTTTTAGCAAAACATCATTATTAAGGAAGCGGCTGGACCCAGTATTTTAAAAAAATCCCTAAAAGCAAAAATATGTTTTGGTCAGAAAAGCACCCCTTTCCATAGCAGTCTAGAGCATTAAGAGAACTATTATGTGTATGAATATATTCCCAGTAAAAGAGCAGAAACCCGTCAATCATAGTGAATTTAGCCAGTTACTCTAGGTGTTCAATCCACTGCCCGATGTTTTATGCTGTGGTCAGTGGGTGGAAGTAAAATGTCAATGACACAACTTCAGACCAATGGATGAATAGGGCTAGGGCTGAAAGCCCCTTTATGTATATTATGTATATATAATTTTAGTAAAATCAAAAGGTCTAAGCTAAGCACGAGCACTACACACCCAGAATGCTGCACTCTCTGACTGGTGACAAGGTCCCGGTAGCAGTGTTTGGGGAGCTGCTGAACATTCACAACGTTTAAAAAAAGTAAAGTATGTAATATGATAATTTAGAAAAAGTACAAAATTGCCCACAATTCCCTGGCAACTAATTAGACTACTTAATCCGTGGGTGTTGACACTATGGTTCAGGAGAATGATATTTCTCTCAGGGATAGGAACCAATGGTTGAAGAGGGCTGACCTATAGCCCCATGCAGTATGCTATGCAGGTGGAAGCAAAATATGAATGACAGTTAAGAAGAGCAATGGGTGGAATGGGCTAGCTGAAAGTTCCTATAAGTAAACACATTTACTTTGAAATCACATTTTGTGAAATCTAAAGGTCTTGGCTAACACTAAACCTAACAAGCACTGGGAAAGCCAATAGGACTGGCAATGGCACCTGCCTTTTGGTCTTATCAATGCTTGTTTTGTTTAGCTTTGGGGTTTGTGAAAAATTATTGTTGGGAAGTAGTCAAGGCCCTCATCAATCCAAAAAAGAGCAATTAGGTCACCTATATACTGTATTCCTACCTTCTGATGGAACCTCCAACAAAAGTCTCTTACACATGTTTTCAGCAGTCTGAATATTGTCGGCTTTCATATAACCCAATACCTCAATACCTCACTGCCATTTAATGCCTTGAAGACACATTTAGCTTGATAAATCTTAGCAAAAATGCTAGATGGCCTAGAGTCCAACCTCTGGGCAAAATTGGCTACTGCCCCCATGACCTTAACAAGCTCAACTTTCCTCCCCTCCGCCAAGGACTTTCAGGTTTTATTTGCGTCAAACAGCATCCCAAGGTATGAAAAGACCAGGACTTTAGCCAGGATGTGATCTTCCACCTTGAAAGTTCTTGATCTGGTGGACCGCGGACCAACTACCATAACATATGATTTTGTAAAGTTTATGGCAAGATCCTAACTAGCCATAAAGGCCACAAACATGTCCAATAACGACTGCAAACTCACGACCATCTGTGACATGAGAACCGCGTTATGGGCATACAATAAACTGGAAGTGATCTCCTCCCCACCCTTGGGCAATCCACCTTCATTGAGAGAAGGGCCTGTTCCAACCCATTAATATAAGTCTTGGGTAACACCAGACCTAAAAATGTCATGGTATTGTCATGGCATCTGAACAATCATATTGCAGGACACTCCTCTTTGCTCCAGTTCACACTCCTTGGAATATAAAACAAACTATAAGGCTCAAGTTTGAAGGTTTATTTACACTGATTACAAATGTTTGCAATCACCAAACAAAACAAATATATAGCTTGCTACCTAGGACCAAGCATTAGAGGGAAAAAAAACAAATAATTAAAACAAAAATCCCAAGAAAGTAAGTCTACGGAGGAAGTATAAACCAAAAAAATGTAGCTCGCTCTCTTAATTCTGATTGGCTGTTGCCTGTTACCAACCAATCAGTGTGAAGTGGTGTTTCACAACATTGAAAGTGTGTTGGTAAGACTGAGGGATGAGGAATGAGAAGTAAGGATATGGATGATGAGTAGAGAGTAGAAGTAGGGAATATGGATGAGAAGTAAGGATGAGAAATATGGGCCATGGATGAGAAGCGTGAATTAGATGTAGTGATGATGGATGAGAAGTAGGGATGAGAAGTAAGGATGATGGGTGAGGAGTGGGGATTATGGATGAGAAGTAGGGATGATGGATGAGAAGTAGAAATGATGGATGAGGAGTGGGAATGAGAAGCAAGGATGAGGGATGAGAAGTAGGAATGAGGAGCAGGGATGAGGGATGAGAAGTAAGGATTATGGATGAGAAGTAGGGATGAGAAGTAGAGGTGATGGGTGAAAAGTAGGGATGCAAAATAAGGATGATGGGTGAAAAGTAGGGATTATGGATGAAAAGTAGGGATTAGAACTAGGGATGATGGGTGAGACGTAGGGATGAGAAGCAGAGATGATGGATGAGAATTAGGGAAACGAAGCAAGGATGATGGATGAGACGTAGGGATGATGGATGAGAAGTAGAGATGATAAGCAGGGATGAGGGAAGAGGAGTAGGGATGATTGATAATAAGTAGGCAAGATGGATGAGAAACAGGGATGAGAAGTAGGGATGAGGAATGAAGAATGAGGATGTTCTAAAATGGATGCTGTATACATGACATGCAAGGGTCCTCAATTCTCCAAGCTAAGGATCTAGATGTATCTTAAGGGAAGGAGTATTCAGGTGACATTCCTCCAAGATTCCCATATTATGCAACCTGAAAGTTTGGCACTACAGGAATGCTAAAGGGGGAAGACCTATGCCACTACTTACTTCTGCTTTGCTAGGAAAGTGTTGATATGGGTGCTCCTAGGAACCCCTTTTAATCCCCAAGTGCAGATCATAGATTCAGCGGGTCATAATGTGGTGCTGGGAGGGGCAAAATGGATGGCCACAATACTGCCTCCATCAATGTGTACGTGCCAAACAATGCTCTACCCATGTTCTTGACCTCCCTTGCCACGCATCTCGCGAAGTTGTTGCAGTTCCTGCTCCTAGTGGGAGGTGACTTTCATTGCATAGCAGATGTAGAGTGTGATAAATCCAACCCCCCCTTCTCACTTCCTTGCATTATAAATTTGCACTGTCTTGGTTTGGTGGTGGAATGGGCACTGGTTGATACTGGGGGAATGCAGAATCCCCTCAGTACCTCCTATTCCTGTTATTCTGGTTTACATGTACTTACATCTTCCTGCGCTCTACAATGATCCATAGCAAGGCTACTTGGATTAAATATCTTGCTAAGGCACATTTAGATCATAACCCTCTGTTGTTGACCTGTGTGTGGGCCATATTTAACCCCCTATACCTTCCTGGAGACTGAATGTTTTTACACTTGGTGACCCTGCTTTCCATGCAGGACTAGGGTCTGCGATCCATGACTGCTTTGCAGTGAACAAGGGCATGGCTTCTTTACCCCTTGCTGAGTGGGAAGCATTTAAGGTAGTTCTCCGGGGACCATTGCATATCTAATATTATCGGGATCCAAACTCAGCTACACAAGGACATTAAGTAACAAGAGGACCTCCTACCAGGCTTGGAGTTTGAACAGGAGAAGTTGCTAACACTCATTGAGTGTGTTCAGGTTTATTATTATAGGCCTGTATTACTAAAGCACATGACCAACATGATAGGATAAGTGGGATGTTAGTCTGGTTGGTGAGCCCTGATCACCGAGCCTCTCAGATCCTGCAGATAGGTGCACCCGCAATTAGGGTGGTGTATACACAAATTGAAATCAATTTGGTTTAAGCAGGGTACTACACACCGCTTTTTGAGGAGCAGGGTGGGATTCTAGGCCACTCCTTGCAGTATTATATCTTAGGTGCATGTGCACCCAGATTCCCTGACACAGCTGAAGTGGCCATGTGTAGTAAAATTCGGTTGCAGGTCTTGAGGGACAGTCAAGGCACTGGCTTGAGGCAAAGACCCTGGCCCAGATGGCCTCCCCGTCCAACTTTATTCAACATATATTGACATCCTCGCCCTGACATTGACTAAACACTGTCCAATGCTGCCAAAAACGCAGGCTCCTTCCCTCCGACACTGTGCGACGCTCTGCTGATTTCCCTTGTTAAGAAGATTAAGCCTGAGGAGTTGGTAACTTCTTACAGACCCCTGTCTATTCTTATTATGTTGATGATACATTTTTGAGTAAAATTTTGGTGAGCAGACTGCTCTCCCATGTCCACAGCCTCATTCATGAGGACCAGTCGGATTTATCTGTACGCAGAATATTGCAAGCAATGTTCACCAACTGATACAGGTTATGCACTCTGCACCTGGTGACCATCCATAAGCCTTGGTCATAGCTGTTGGTATTGAAAAGGCCTTTGATTTCCCTAGGATTATCTGTATGCCACTATGTCCAAATTGGGGGTGGGTGACAGATTCCTCGCCTTGAATTGCCTTCTCTAAATGCACTCAATGGCAAAGGTTAAGGCTGTTTTTGGTATTTCTGCACCACACATAATTGAGAGTAGTACATGCCAAGGCTACCCTCTCTCCCCCATTATTTGTATTGGATATGGTACCACTTGCCTGTACCCTTCTTACTGGCTATCATTACTGGGGGCTGAGGGCTTGGAGTACTCTGCTATATATCTCACTCTGCGCAAATTATTTTCTTCTCTACACTTGTGGAGAGTGCTTCAATGTGGAGGGGCCTGTCTCCGCTTTGGCAGAATCTGCCCGACATGCTGGCCTTCTGGTTAACTGGGATACGTTTAATGCATTCCCACTACTTACCCTGCCCATGCTGGCTCTCCCTCTCAAGGTAGGTTCTGCCCTGCATTGGGAATCGGTTGTGTTCCGTAATATACGAGTATCGGTACATCATACAGAATCAAAGCTCATAGAGGGTAATATTAGAGCTACCTTTGCCTTCCTCCATCACACTTTGTGCTTTTGGCGCTCCCTACCTCTCTGTGATGGGACGAATTGCCCTATCGAAGGTGATATGCCTGCCTCAAGTCCTTTACTTCTTTGCCAGACTACTGGTCTGACTCCCAAGATCTCTTTTTAAGGAAATCGATAGCCTATTGATTCAGCTTGTTTGGGGTACTGAACACCATTGCATAGCACTGGGCAAATTATGCCTCCCAACCAATGAAGGGGAGGCTTGCAGTTCCAGATATGGAACTCTATTTCGCTGCACAACTGAAATGGGCAACTCATTGGCACAATCTTTGTTTTGGTTAAGATGGTAGTGGTCAACTCAACAGCTACCATACACCTGCTATGAGGCAGAGGGAGAGTAGGACCCATTGAACATAATTGTCTCCAGACTCTTCATTATCTATCATTGCTCTCCCAAACTAAGCACAATCTCACCCTTCTACAGGACCTTAGAACTGAAAGACAGAGACTGGTCTACTATTCTAAGCTATGCCCCTCACACCTGTGATAACTCTTGCTTTACAATGATACAATATTCCTACCTACACAGTGTACTTGACTCCTAAGCATATCAACTAAATGTTTCCAGGGATTTCTGCCATCTGCCCCAGATGTCAACTGGATTTGGAGCATTTCACATGATGTAGAATTGCCGATCTCCCACTTCATATTGGGATACAGTGTTTGCTCTTTCAAATGCGGCCACTGGCTGCAACCTCAGCAAGACACCTGCAGTCGGTTTCCTAGGGTTGTTTCCCAAATGTTATACCAAGGCCATCACCTTGAAACTCATGGACCTAGCATTGATTGTGGCCTACCTACATATTGCTATGCTTTGGAATGTTCCTGCAGTTCCTCCACTGTTAGGATGGATACGCAAACTGACTAGGTTTGTGGAATGTGATAGTGCCATTATGTTGCTTGAGGTGCACAGAGGGAGGCACAATCCTGAGCATACACAAGCATGGGAGATCATGCATGACTGACAATGATAACTTATGATGGCCAACTGTATCCCATCTTGGGAGAGGACTCCTCTGATGTGGATGATGCCAATACTTGCCCCGCTGAGATCCTGTGCCAACCACACACACGCTGAACATACTGCAGACCTGCCATACCTGTCCCCTCGCACCCCCTCCACCCCATTGTATTATTCTCCACCTATTCACCTAGCATCATAATAATGTTAATAGATCTTCCCCAGTGCATTGGTAGTTCTGCCTGTAAAGTGTTGGGCTTACGGTTGCTACTTTTCTTTTAGTTTAATGCCCCTTATTCCTGTAAAGGCCCTTTAATCTTGTGGGACTTTTTCACTTTCACTGTCTTGAGTGAATAAGTAATCCTTTGCCTCATGGTTGTCAGTACATTATCATTCCAATGACTGCTGCATCTTTCTGTTTGTTAATACAATGGCTTAATATGACTTCCGTTGCTGCAACTAACTTGATGGGTGCCACAAGTCATTGACTTTTAATGTGATTGCTTTTGCACATGGAAATTCTAATAAAATTTGTTTAAAAAAGGCCGTTAGTCAAGGGGATAGACCTGATCTGCATGGTATAAAAAATTGTGATAAGGCAGTTAACATTACCTACTTAACATTACCTACTTATGTAGAAAGCATATGTGAAATCTAATGTGCCTAGAAGATTGGATTATTCTTATATTGTGGTAAAGCTGGTATTTTGTTGCAGTAATTCTTGCAGATTGCTATAGCTGGTGAGGATTTAGGGGGGTGGTTACCCCCTTGTGACAATTACTGTGGGTAGAAGATTTACACTTTGAGAGTCCTTCTTATGCCGTTTAAGGAAGGGCTGGTCAACAGTACATATTTGTAATTTTATGACTACTGAGAAAAGGGGCTTGGCTCAGCGAAAGGTTTGATTCTTCTGAGTACCGATTTCGATTGGGCAGAAATTGTGTGCTTCTACTTGAAAATAGTACTTGCGGTGCAGTTTTTGCCTTGTAAGAAAGCTTATTCTCAACATAGTAAGACTAAATTAGTTAAGGTGACAAACCATTAATCAAGGTCATATTCCTAATGTGTATATTATGACAATTTACGACAAAGATAGCGGGCCTGACTTATTTGTTGTCAAACACACATATAAATGGAAATAGGCCTTAACAGTGAATTGTCATGACACTATGTTAAAGGTTGTAGACAGAAATTTTGTTACAAGCACTATCTCAGATTACATTAGTAGGTAAGGATTTGGGTGTTGGTTACCACTCTGTGACAAACCCTAAGGGTAGAAGATTTACACTTTGAGAATCCTTGTATGGCGTTTGAGGAAGAGTTGTACAATATTTTGCAATCTAGTATGAAGGTATAGCAATAGTTGAATTGTAAAAACGCTTATGCAGTATACATTTGGCCTAAGCTGGTTATGGTGACAAGGAGCCGTAGGTGACATTTAAATTATGCCTGCGTAATTTTGGGAATCCCGCCTAATGCTAGTTCCCCAGATTACACAATTACATTACTACTGCATAAAAAGTGCACCATTTGCGGTACAAATTACCAACATTTTGCATTATTACTCAAAAGCAAATTATGCAGATTTTTCACATCCTTAGTGACAAACCAGTGATAAGTTACAGGCCTATTTGGTTCATTAAAAGGTTATGCCAGAGGCCATAGGTATAATCTTGTATTTATCTAAAATAATATCTGACATGATTTATTTATGATGAAATTAATATATTAAAGCCGACATGTCTTTAAGTGTAGATTGTTATTACAATGCGTTAAAGCCTTAAGACAGGTGTTATGTTACATGGATCCTTGCAGATCACTGAATTAAGCCAGGGTTTTAGTGTTGATTTTGCATTATGGCTTCCCTCTCTATGACAAACCCTGTGGGTAGAAGATTTGCACTTTGATAACCGTTGTTAACCTTCCTAGGAGTGGCTAAATATTGTTTTGCCAATTTTAATTTTGTGTAGACACATGTAATTTTCTGACTATGTCTGAGGGTTGCCTTGTGGGAAAGCCTATGACGAATTTGGTAGTATTACCTTGGTTATGTTGACAAGCTAGGCCCGATTGATTCTTTGGGAAACATTACTTCAGATGCCATGTTCTAACATGTTTGTTATAAAAATTTGCAATAAAGGGAGCAAGCATGGACACTTCATTGTGAAAAGCATTCTTTAGCACTAATAGGCCTTTAAGGGTGGGTCGTCATTGCACCTTGTTAAAGGCTGTATATAGATATTTTGCTACATAAAATCTCACAGATTAACACTGTAGGCAAAGCAGATTAAGGCTCTGCATCTGACAAACATTTAGAGTTGAAGATCTATAATGTGATCATCATTGTTAGGCCCTTTTCATAGGGTTGTCTATTCTTTTGCCAACTGGAATTGTGTTTATATTTGCCATTTATTAACTGTTCCCGATGGTTGCCAGTTTAAGTGCATACAGGTGGCCTCATTCATTGAGGCAACAGGCCCATGATGAAGGCTATACGTTTAATTGGATCATTGGAGATTTACGGGAAACGTTATGTCATCTGCCATAGGTCTGATCTGTTTATTATGAAAAGTTATGACCAAGTATGCCTGACTTATTCATTTTGAAATGCAGAGTTGTAGGCTGTAGACTGGTTTATTAATACATGGAATCTCAAAGATTAACATAATTAGTAAGCAACAGTTTTGGTGTTGGATTCCCCCTTCAATAAACCAACTGGGGAAGTAGATTTTTACTGTGGTAACACTTTTAAACTTTTTAAGTATGGTTGTTTCTGCCAGACTCATATAAAATAGCATAAACCTCTACAAATATACATATATAGACATAAATGGTCTTTGGTCCGGCCCACTTCTATCTCCCCATGATCATTCTGTATTGATCAATCAGTTAGCCCATTTCTATGATTGTCCCTATTGCCCTGTCAGTAATAGCATTTACCTTGACCACATATGCAAATCCACCTAAAAAACAGTGTGCTTCACTGTCTGGGCTAGTGACTGTTCCTTTAGTATTAATAGCTTTCCTTTTAGAAGATCTCCTTTCTGTTGCTCCCTAGATAGTCCAACAGGGCTGCTTGCTTGACCCTCATTTCATCTACAATGTATTGCATCCTTTTGGCCACTATTTCTTACCTGGGTTACCATCTTGTGATCATATTGTCCACAGTGTATTGTTGTTTTACCATTCTAAGATGGCAAGCGTGTTTAGAAGCAGTATGATGGCTAACTTTACTTAGTGCAACATTTATGCACTTATACAAGTTAGCACCCAAAGATGGGTGCCCAGCGCAATGTTTACAGAGCAGCTACCCTGAAATGGTATTGTGCACAGTGTTTCATTTTTAGGTCTCACCTAGAGAGCACAGGCACTGTCTTTTCAAGGCCTTTGTTTTCTATTAGGGAGTTTAGAGACCACCCATTGCTTACCCTTGGTTGGCTTAGTTGTCATTATCATTTGCTTGTTTCATATTGGTCAGCGGCAGTAGGCTTCCTTTCTCTACCAGAGTTCCTCCATTTCAACTGGCTCCCTCTTATACTTCTCTCCCATGTCCCTCTGCTTGACCCACCCTCCTCCCTTTTTCCATTGTGCGTGTTGGCTTGCCTCCACCCTCTATCCTTCCATTTGTTGCCCGTGTTAGCTTGCCCCTAACCTCTCTCCCTCCCTCCTTTTGTTGTCCTATTGGCTTGCCCTGACCCTCCCTCCCTCTGTTTGTTGTACATGCTGGCTTCTGTCCGTTCATGTTAGCTTGCCTACACGCTCCAATCCCTCCATTTCTCCCTCTGTGTATTGTCCATGTTAGGTTGCTTCTCATCCTCTCTCTCTGTTGTCTGTGTTTGGTTGAATCTGTTTGTTGTCCATGGTATCTTGCCCCCATCCTCCCTCTCTTCATTCATTGTCCATATTGGCTTGCCCCACCACCACTTACCCTCCCTCCTTCCATTGTTCCTTTTGCCCTGACCCTTTCCTCCATCCATTGCCAATATTGTCCCCCCTACTGGTCGGAGCAAAAAAAGCAACATGATGCGGACACTGCTGGTTCTGGTATAGCGCTTGTTTCCACACACCTTTTGTCCTCTTTGTTGCCTCCTCCTCCCTCCATGTTGCCTCAAGCCCTTCTCTCCATCCCAGCAGCATTAAAGAAAAGCTTTTGCAAAGCCAGTAGGTCTCGCCTATACGAGATCTATTGCTTTTGTCAATGTTTTTTAGCCATGTTGCATAGCAGCATGTTCACTGTGCAACATAGCTGAAAGTATAAATAATAAAAGCTCTATGATGTAGTCAATGTTGACTCCGTCATAGCACTTTAATTTTCTTTACTCTCAGCCATGTTGGACAGCAGCATGGCTGCTATGCAATATAGCTAAAAGACACTTACAAGGCCTATATATCTTGTATAGGCGAGACCTATTGGCTTTGCAATGCTTCTGACACTGTTACAAGAGCAAAATACCTTCACTCACCAAGTGGTAAAACCAATGGCTGAAGTGAGCTGACCCATTACCTCATGCTGTATGTATAGTGGGCGGAAATAAAATGTGAATGACAACAAGAGACCAATGGAAAAAGAGAGATCACTAAAAGTACCAAAATGTTAATTATTATTGACACCAGAAGAGCTTGGCTGACAGTGGACTTTAAAACTAGATGTCAGGTATGAAGTGCTATTTGCTAAGCAATTTATTAATATTCATAGTGTTGGGAGGGAGCATCAGACTGAGGCCCTCATTACAACCCTGGCGGTAAATGCCACCTACCGCCGTGCTGACGGCCGCCAACATACCGTGACCGCGGTGGTATAACGCTACGGGTATTATGACCCACACAGAGAAATCCACCACTATATAGACACTCACACAAGTCCGCCAGACCAAAGGCCAGTAATAAATTGGTGGTACCAAAACCCACACCGTTACGCCAACAGGAATACTCCCACAGTATCAGGACCCACGAATCACTGCGGCGGTCTTTCAACTGCAGAAAACCTTTGGCGGTACACACCGCTGCGCTCAAAATACACACACACTAACAAAACTACAACACATTGGACAATTCAAACTATGCACACCTGACACACATACAAACACCACACCCACACATTCAGACCACTATAAAACACACACCCACATTACCCACAACCCTTATAACAAAAAAAAAGATTGCCAACAGAGAGAGAAAGACAAACCAGCGGCACCCACCCAATCTGAGCCACAGAACACCATCACCCATACACCATCCAGACACCTCACAGCACACACCACAACACATCACTCCACACATCACCCTACACATCCTAACACATATCACTCACACCACATCCATGGCACACCAAAGACACCCCAGGTTTTCAGAGGAGGAGCTAAGAGTCATGGTGGAGGAAATCATCCGGGTAGAGCCACAGCTATTCAGATCACAGGTGCAGCAGACCTCCATTGCAAGGAAGATGGAGCTATGGCGGAGAATCGTGGACAGGGTCAATGCCATGGGACAGCACCCCAGAACAAGGGATGACATCAGGAAGAGGTGGAACGACCTACGGGGAAGGGGCGGTCCATGGTTGCAAGACACCAGGCAGCTGTACAGAGGACTTGCGGTGGATCCTGAGGGCCTCGTAGGAGTAGCAAGAGGACTGGACTCTGGTAAGTCAAATCTTTACTATTATATCCCCCACTCTACCTGCATGCCACACACACAAACTCCTACCCCTACCCTCACCCCCATCACTCCACCACCTCAAATATACCCCACTATCACACCCCACCCATACCCATACCAATACCAAGCCCTGCATGCCACACCAATCCATGGACCCCCATCACGGACCTGCATGGACACCCATCACCACAGCTTGCCCATTAGAGAGAATCACCAAGCCCACAAAATCACCACTCACACAACACAAAGCTGACAGGGCAATCACAACCATACAGGGAAACACACCCATGCACAAGATGGCACATGCAGATACAATAGCACTGCATTTGCATCCCGACAGGACCTCTACTCAATGTCACCGGAGAGGAGTTGCCAGCAACATCCAGTCCTCCCCCCTCCAGAAGAGGCCCACAGTGATGACAGCAGCTCTGCACGCCTGGATCACGATGATCAACCTGGCCCATCAGGGACCTCTGGCCAGTCGGTTACCCTGTCACAGTCCCATACCACCACAGAGCCTCCTTCCTCAGGAAACACCAGCACAGCACCCACCCAGCGGGCCCATGCCACTGTCCCCAGGACACGTCAATCAGCAGTGTGTCCACCACTTCAGGGACCCCAGGCAACCCCACAAACCCAAGAAAATCATGGACCTGGGGTCAGTGGCAGTGGGCACATGGTTCAGGGAGCAGAGGCACAGGACAACAGGGAAGCTGGGAGGACTGCTGTGCGACAGGGGGAGGACAAGGCCCCGGGAACTGACTCTCCAGGAGGCACTCACAAACATCCTGGGAGGATATCACCATTCCCAGGAGACGATGGGCCAGATACTGGCCAAGTTGCAGTAGACCCAGCAGCTGCAGGAGGGACAGTACCTGGGGATCAGGGAGGACCTAAAACACATCCACACCATCCTGTTCACCACTGCAGGGGTGCTGGCTGCCATGGCCAACACCATGAGGGAGGCAGTGGCACACCAACAGGCCGCTGACACTAGCCACACCGATGAACAGCCCTCCAACTCTGCCAGCGCTAGTGGACAGGAGGCCCCGCCACAGGACCAACAGGCCACTGGCACCCCACCCCCTGCAAAAGGAGAACCACCCCCCAAACAGTCCCTGCGATCCAGGCAATAGCCAGAGAACATTTGCAAGACCCCTGCCAGGATATAAGACTCTCCTGATTGTCACCCTTGTCTTCCACTCTGTCACCTTGTCCACCTTGAACTGCCATTACTCCCCTTCCTATGCCCCATTGGACAATGCACCTGTGATACCAAGAGACTGGACTGTAACTGGACATTCCTCCACCATCACCCCAGCCCATTGCACATCCCCCTCTACTTATTAGCACTTAAAAAAACACTCTTGGAACAAATACAAATCTGGAGTCCGTCAATTGATTGAAATATGTATTAGTACAACATTCTGAAAACATTGCAATTCATATGTACAGAAGTTAATACATCGGTATGACCTTTAGTGGGCTGCAGTATACATATCAGGAGCCAGAGCGGGCACAGAGATCTGAAAATAGAGATGCCAAAGGTTACAGTAAGTGGCCATAGACATAGGGAAATCATGCTGCCATGTACAATGTCCAACAGAAAACTGAAAAGTGAAGTGAAGCTACAGTGTCTTACCTGTGTGTCACTGGAAGTGCTGCTGTATTATATTACTTCTGTTGTCCACATCTTCTTCCTCTGCCTCCTCTTCCTCACGCCCCACAGGCTCCACCGCTGCCACAAGACCATCTCCAGGCTCATCCTCCTGCAGAAAAGGCACCTGGCGTCTCAAGGCCAGGTTGTGCAACATGCAACATGCAACGATGATCTGGCACACCTTTTTGGGTGAGTAGTACAGGGATCCACCTGTCAGATGGAGGCACCAGAAACTGGCCTTCAGAAGGCCGTAGGTTCGCTCAATAATCCTACTTGTTCGCCCATGTGCCTCATTGTAACGTTCCTCTGCCCTTGTCCTGGCATTCCTCATTGGGGTCAGTAGCCATGAGAGGTTGGGGTAACCAGAGTCACCTGTAAACATCGAGGGTCAACTTTTAGACACACACTAACCCTTAGGGACAACCCCATACCCAGACACCGACATGTACTGGGTGGAGACCTTGGGCTCACATATTAGCCACACCCAGTGCCTCTGGAGTTGAGCCATCACATATGGGATGCTGCTATTCCTCAAGATAAAAGCATCATGCACAGAGCTAGGATACTTGGCCTTCACATGGGAGATGTACTGGTCAGCCAAACACACATTTATAGAGTGATAGCCGTTTCTATTTCTGAACACCTGTTCATTTCCCCAGGGGGGGGGGGGGACAAATGCTACATGTGTACTATCAAAGGCACCAATGATGTTGGGGATATGTCCCAGGGCATAAAAGTCAGCTTTCACTGTGGCCAAATCCTCCACCTGGGGGAATACGATGTAGCTGCGCATGTGTCTCTGCAGGGCAGACAACACTCTGGTCAACACGTTGTAGAACATTGGCTGAGACATCCCTGATGCCAGGGCCACAGTTGTTTGGAAGGAACCACTTGCCAGTAATTGGAGCACTGACAGGACCTGCACTAGAGGGGGGATACCTGTGGGCTGGCGGATAGCTGACATCAGGTCTGGCTCCAATTGGGCACACAGTTCTTGGATTGTGGCCCGATCAAGTCTGTAGTTTAGCATAATGTGTCTGTCCTCCATTGTCGCAAGGTCCACCAGGGGTCTCTACACTGGAGGATGTCTCCATCTCATATTCATCCTCAGCTGTCGAGGCCTAGGGAGGGAAACGGTGAGCAGAGGGTCATATTCACACATCTATCGCAATAAAGATGCATATCTTCATTTACAGAACCAGTATGTGAATCAGAGAGTCAGTTGATGTGCCAAGCTCTGCTGTGACGCAGTTAGGTGCCATCGCCTATGCCCCCCTGAAATGGCGGCTGCCTGACCTGTGTGTACAAGTGGAAATGAGGTAAGTCCGCTGGTGTTGTCCGCCGTCGCGGTAGGCGGTCGATGACCGCCGCGCAAGTTTGCATTGGTTATCATTGGGCCCTATGGGTTCCAGGAGCCAATGTTGATGTACGCCGGCGGTGACGGTACGCACCGCCGTGAACGTGACTGACATTTTCTATCTGTTCACTCACTTGCTACCTGACCTTCAACAGGAGAGGACCTACTCTACAAGTGCTGCTGTGACCTTTGTCTGGAAGCGACAATGGCTCATGTGTCTGTGGGAAGGGCCCCAGCCTTCACTGCGGAGGAGTTGGAGAGACTTGTGGATGGGGTCCTACCCCAGTACACTTTACTCTAAGGTCCTCCAGACAAACAGGTGAGTACACTGTGAGCATGATGCGTGGGCCATGAATGTATGGATTGCTGTGTGTGTAAGACCCGTGTAGGGGTGGGTCTGAGGGGTCCTGGACAGAGTGCTGCATTTATGGTGGTCAATGTATGTGCGATAGTGGATGGGAGGGATATGGTGGGCCATGAGTGTGACGGTCCAGACGGTATCACTAATCCCTTTTTGCTTTATTTTTCCTGCAGGTCAGTGCCCATCAGAAAAAAGGTTTTTGGCGTGCCATCGCCAAGGAGGTGCGGACCCTGGGGGTCTTTGACAGGTGGAACACCCACTGCCGCAAACGGTGGGAGCACCTGTGCCACTGGGCAGCGAAGATGGTGGAGGCCCAGCTGGGGCTGGCCTACCAACGAGGAAGGGGTGCCTGTCGTGCCCTGACCCCCTGATGTTCCGCATCCTGGCGGTGGCCTATCCAGAGTTGGATGGGGATGGATGCTTGAGGGCATTACAGCAGCCACAAGGGGGGTGAGTACAAATTCAGATTCAGGATTTGGCGAGTGTTAAGGTTTTACCTGGGTGAGGGGTGTGGACTGTGGGTGCCCCTAGGCCAGGGCAAACATGGCAGGGTAGGTCCCTTGTTGGGCAGGCTCTGAAGCACTCCAAACCCAATGGTGTTAGTGGGCATCTACTACTGAGCAGGGTCCTGCGGATTTCAGGTGTGCAGCTGATAGCATTATGCCATGTCCCCCATGGGCTGGTGACTAGCATTGTAACTGGTAGTGCATGGCCTAGCGCATAGGGCAGCTCCCTGTGTGTTGTGTATGCCAACGGTAGTGTTGTTGCTGGCATTGACCAAGTGTATCCTCTGTCTCTCCTCCCCCTTTTTGTTTTTTCACTCTGTCATTGTGTGCATTAGTATCATCTGGCGGAGGAGCAGAGGCACCGGCGACGGAGAGAGCTGCATCCCACATGGGCCTGGGAGCCGAATCCACCGACAGTGAGGGCACCAGTGGGACGGAGGGCGAGGGGAGCACTACGACGGAGACAGGAGGAGACACTACAGACAGCGACTCCTCCTCCAATGGAAGCTCCCTGGCGGTGGCGGACCCCTATGTGCCCACGCCAACAACAGGTACAGCCGCCCCCCCCCTACCAGCACCGCCCTCCCAGCAGCCCCTCAGTGTGTTTCCCGTGCCCGCTCACCCAGGAGGGTGGGCATCTCCTTCGCCCCAGGCACCTCAGGCCCTGCCCCAGTCAGCCCTGCTGCCCTCAGTGAGGAAGCTATTGACCTCCTGAGATCCCTCACTGTTGAGCAGTCAACCATACTGAATGCCATCCAGGGTGTCAAGAGGCATTTGCAACAAACAAATGCATACCTGGAGGGCATTCAGTCTGGCGTGGCGGCCCAACAGAGAGCATTTCAGGCTCTGGCCTCCGCACTAATGGCAGCCATTGTCCCTGTGTCTAGCCTCCCCCCTCAAACTTCCTCTACCCAGTTCCAATACCCTCAACTTCAACCTATCCCAAGCACACCTTCAGACCAGCATTCACCCAAATCAACACACAAAAGTGGCTAAGGCAAACGCAAGCACCACACTTCATCTCACAGGCACTCACACAAGCACCATCCCCATGCAGACACACCAACATCCATTGCCTCCATTGTGT
Source organism: Pleurodeles waltl (assembly GCF_031143425.1). Classification (NCBI taxonomy): domain Eukaryota; kingdom Metazoa; phylum Chordata; class Amphibia; order Caudata; family Salamandridae; genus Pleurodeles; species Pleurodeles waltl. The sequence continues at coordinate 709,701,610 of NC_090450.1, read as the reverse complement.
CCCCCTCCTCCTCGTCGTCCACCTCCCTCCCAGTAGCTTCTCCACTCACACCTGCATGCACTATATCCTCATCCACTACCTCCATCACCAGCACGCCCATCACTACACACCCCTTGCTGGCAGTCACCACCCCAACATCCATGCACACGTCTCCTGTGTCCTCTCCCACTGTGTCTGTGACCCCTCCTCCCAAAGTACACAAACGCAAGAACACACCCACCCAACAGCCATCCACCTCACACCAGCATCCAGCTCATGCACCTGGACCCAAACACAGCAAACGGACACCTCCTACAACCACTACCTCCACCTCCTCTCCCAAACCTTCACCCTCTTCCCACCCCACTGTCCCTAAGAAGCTTTTCCTAGCCAACATTGACATGTTACCTACCCCGCTACCCCCGTCCTTCCCCTTGGGCCAGGAAGGTCAAAACCCAGCCCAGCACCTCAGCCACCAAGTCCACATCCGCTGTGGTTCCTGCCGCTGTCATAGGCTCAAAGGGGGCACCCGTCAGGCCAGTCAGTGTGCCACCAACCCTTGCCAAGGCAAAGAACATTCCGCCACCTGGCAAGGTGAAGAAGGGGACAGCATCCAGTAAGGGGAAGGAGCCACAATCACCCAGAAGGGCCACGTCAAAGACTCCAGCTGCCAGACCCAAGGTGACACCACCATCTGCCAAGGGCAGGAAGGGGCAGAAAACACCAGCCAAGGCACTTCAGCCGTCCGAGTCTGCAGGTGAAGGCCTGGTGGCTACCAGCACAACAGCCAGCACCACCACCTGCACCGCGGCCAGCACCGCAGCAAGCACTGCCACCTGTACCTCCACCTGCACCTCCGCAAGCACCACTACTGTCAGCAGCAGCAGCCCCAGTTGGTAGCCGTCTGAGCCCACAGCGGATGGACTGTAGCCCTGCCTCCATGGACTATCATGCATCCTGGCCACTACAAATCTCGTGGCTGTGACACCCAGGTGAGGGACTGTGACCTGGCACCCCCCAATTGCTGAATCACTGGGCACACAGCCTCCTCCAGAACCAGTGGAGAAAGGCATCCACACACCCTATCCTTGGCAGGATGAAGCACACTGGGCACACAGCCCCCTCCAGAACCAGAGGAGAAAGGCATCCACTCACCCCCTCCTTGGAAGGATGAAGCACACTGGGCACAAATCTCCCTCCAGAACCAGTGGAAGAAGCCATCCACTTGAGAGACTGTGGCCTTGCACTCCCCAGGACCAAGCAGTGGGCAACCCACCGACTAGAGAGACTGTGGCCTTACACTGCACTCCCCAGGACCAGGGAGTGGGCAAACCACCCATTTGAGAGACTGTGGCTTTGCACTCCCCAGGACCAAGCAGTGGGCAACCCACCCACTAGAGAGACTGTGGCCTTGCACTGCACTCCCCAGGACCAGGCAGTGGACAAACCACCCATTTGAGAGACTGTGGCTTTGCACTCCCCAGGTCATCGCTGTGGGCATGGAGCCCCCTCCAGGAGCAGTGGCGTAGTACCATCTTCTGGCTGAGGTGCCCCCCCCCCCCCTTCCCCATCCCCCTGAGGTGCCTGTGTGTTTTCGACCTGATGCCCCTGCAGTGTTCTCTCCGTTTTGAGGCAGGAGTCAGATGTGGGCTTGGCCTATGTGTTTTGACCCAGTGGGCCACAGACTATTTTTGTGTGGACATTGTCCCTCATTTTGTATATATTGTATATATTGTACATACTGTTTATTTATTTATGAACGTATTTCTCTTAAATTCTAATATTCCACTAATTTGACTCAATTCCTTTTGTCCTTGCGTTATTTCAGAGGGTTACTGGGTGTATAAGTAATGTTGTTGCATGTGTTAGTGTGTATAGTGTTAGGGGTGGGGGTGGGGGTGTTGCGTATGTGTGTCGCTCTCTTTCCCCCCCTCCCCTGTCTACTAGGTGCTGTACTCACCGTGGGCATCGTTGCTGCCGTTGGTACTCCTCATGTATGAGAAGATAGCCCCGCATGGGCAGGACCTGAAGCTCGGGATCCAAGGCGACCTGGTTCTTCCTTGAGTGTGGAGAGGTGAGTGGTTTCCCTTCCAAGTACTGTGGTCGTGATTCCATTTTTTTTTTACCACCGGCCTGTTGGTGGTATTACTGCCACTTTAACACTGACCGCCAGGGTTGTAATGAGAGCCTGAGTCTGTGTACAAAACAAGTTATTTTTCAAACGTTGGGGGCATGAGACTATGGGGCTGATTTAAGAGCCTCTAGCGCCATCCTAACAACACATTAGTGTCATTTTGTTTTTTACACTAATGTGGTGTTAGATGGACAAAAATGAAGCACCATATTCACAAAGTGGCGCAATGCATGCATTGCTCCACTTTGTAACCCTTTGCGCTACTTGTCTGCGCCAGGCATAATATATGTAAAGGGGGTGTTCCCCCATTAGGGGGGCCGAAAAAATGGCACAAGGAAATCTAAGAGATTTCCTTGCGCCATTTTTTTCAGCACTTTTAGCTCCTGCTCATAACAAGCCTTAAAAGGGGGCATGCCATTGAATACAATGGGCTCCTAAGTACTCTGCGTGCAGCGCCACTTTCCTTAAATCAGGCCCTGAGTCTTTAACAGTGAGGAGGGACACCTGGAGAGAGAATGACTGAGTGGGCGCTTATAGTCACATACACTGGTCTACACTGTGTGCTACAAAATGAGAAGGGAACGGTACACAACAGAGTTGGTGGGGAGGGTGTCAGTCACGCAAAATTGTAATGCAGTTCTGTGCTGAGGAGCAGTTTCAGAAATGGCGGTGTTAAAAACCTTACTGTGAGTAATACCTAGATCTGGCTTCGGAAACACATTCCCTCTTTTGTTTATTCATTGTAACCTCATTCAGATGACTGCACGTTGGATTCTACGTGGTGTGCACTCTACTGTAGATCTCAGTAGTATGTCTGCAACTATCGATGCTGTTGACACGTTGTAGCTGCATTGCAATTGCAGAGTTCCATTTAACACAGGATGAATGTTTTCTTTGGTGGTCAGTCTTCACACATGTCTGATAAACTCAGATTGCTGACTCTCACGAAAAGAGGCATCCTCTCTCTCGCAACATACATCAAGGAGAACGATATATCGCTTAGAGGAGCAAAGAGGAGCTAGACATCCAGGGGTATATACGGCACTGAGAGAGCATGTGGCCGAGGAAGTGTTCCTCTTTGAATGATGAGAGGTATACATAGGGAGTACAGTATGTTCTTGGGTGGTGGTGTGTAGAGGGCGGAAGCTGCACGTGAGTGTTACAAAGCTCAGAAGGTGCACGTTGAACCACTACCCTGTGTCTGGGTTGGTGCATGTGAAGGCTGCACTGTGTAAGAAGAATGTTCCACGGCTGAGTGTATGTGTGGCTGTAGAGCCACGTGAGTGCTCACAGGTAGACACAACAGGGCAAAGGGTGAGTGATAGACTGTGGAGGTCACTACTGTATGATGCATGGTAGAGCTGGGTCTGTGAGAGCTGTGGGGTGGAAATGCCATTAAAGAAATCAAAAGAATGCTGATGCGAAAATATGCGAACCAAAAAATAAATACGACGATCCGAAACCAAAATAAGTGTTGCAAAAACAGTTCTTATAAGCACAGCCTCAGGAGCGGAAGAACACAGATGAAACCAAATTTATTAGCACTTTGCTCAAGCTCTAGAACAGTAAAAGAAAGTGATATTATACTTTTGATAGCTAATCACGAAAATGTCTAAAATCAAGCCTGCAAATGGTAAGTGGTGGCGGGGTTCCAAGCCCTTTACTGCATACAATACACCTTGCAGCAACAGCACATGTGCGCTTTAAAGCGAGACCTGAAAAATCGCTAGCTTCATCATAGCGATTTTTTTAAACTTTCAGCCACGCTGCACTGCAGTCACACACGTGTACAACATGATTAAAAAAATGGACCAAATTAATACCTCACAAAGGCACACTTATAAGCTTCGTCAGTGCTTGATTTTTAACCTCTAAGATACTCAAACCAATGCTTCTAAATGTGGCAGCATCCTTGGTACTTCAAAATGGCTATACACTATAAAACCATTGTAAATAGCCACCAGTTATTTATTTTTGTAGTGCAAGCATATGCTCACCAAGTTCAGATGGCGGCATGTTTTCCTTCGGGACACAGTCAGTGACACTGTCTAGGTAGTGTAAAAGGCCATTTATTTAGGACAGGATTGCATCTTATACATAACATTTAACATAACAAAATCAAACTCCAACTTTAAACCCCGCCCCTTTAGAAGCTTCTCCCCAGTACTCCTTTTCACGCATTCCCTCACTTTTCCACTTCTATTCCCCCACACATCCCCCTTTTCCTTTCATACCCTACCTACTTCGGGCATCCTCCACGCTCTCATCCTTCACCTGCTTCTTTTTCACTCCTGGAACGGTGGCCTAGCCTGCATCTAACTCTCCACCCTCCCCCATCTACCACCTTTAAGCCTCTCTTAGCAACCTGCCCTAGACTGGCGCTCTCCCTCACATACTCTCACTCCAAACCACCCAATCCATCCTCCTATCCTCTTGCTCCTTTGTCTGTGGAGTGGGTGGGCGGCCAAACTTCCAAACTGCGCAATGGGCTAGAACGAAAGAGGTCAGTCCCTCCCCTGCAACTCCTATATAACACCCTCCGATAGTCCCTCCCCCACATAGCCTTACCCAATCCTGCCTTGCTTGCCTCACTTCCCCATCCCGAAAGCTCCTGTGGAGAGACTAGACTGTGTCTGCTCTCCACGGGGGCCTCGATTGGGACACAGTCAGTGATACAGTCTACGTAGTGTAAAAGGCCATTTATTTAGGACAGGATTGCATCTTATACATAACATTTAACATACCGAAATCAAACTCCAAATTTAAACCCCACCCCTTTTGAATCTTCTCCCCAATCCTCCTTTCCACTCATTCCCTCACTTGTCCACTTCCATTCCCTCACACATCCCCCTTTTCCTTTCATCCCCTACCTGCTTTGGGCATCCTTCATGCTCTCATCCTTCACCTGCTTATTTCTCCCCTGGAAGTGTGGCCAAGCCTGCATCTGACTCTCCACCCTCCCCCATCTACCGCCACACAGCCAAACCCTCTAGGCATTTTGCTGCCCTACCAGCGAACCCACAGCATCATTGCACACCTTAGACCTTTTCCTTGAGCCACATCTTCTCTCCCCACAAATCTCCCACAATTAAACAAAGCTTTGTAAGATAATATGCAGTCCCCAAATCTGACAGATGCATACCATCATTCCTGAAAAACCCCTCTTCCTCCTCTATAATCTCCTCGTGCTTCAGTACCTTAATATCATGCGCCCAGCAGAAAACCCTCATAGCTCGATTGAGCTTCCATCCAAGCCCTCTCAATGGCCCCATGTTTCATTGCCCATCTCTATTTGTTCCTAGGCACAAACTCAGTCCATACTAAGCAAGTACAGTGCATTTTCTGCTGAAGCTACACCAAACCCCGTTGCATATGTTGCAGTAGGGTGAGCCTCGAAAGGTGCACCAGATCATTCTCCCCAAGGTGTATTAGCAGAAGATCAGGACAACCCCAACTCAGCATGATAGACATTAAAAAAGGAAGTAAATTCCCCCACCTCATTCCGCTCTTACCTCACCATAGAACTTCATGATGGCTACTAGGTAGTCCATAAATCTGTTTCTCGGCATATCTTGCGGCCCAGTGTATAAAGGAATGCCAGAACATCCAGTTGACCATTTCCGCACTCCTGGGGCTATGCATGCAACCTGCAAAGGGAACAAACTTTAATACAATGTTGACAACCCCCAAACTCTCTTATTCAAGACACCAGTAACTCTCCTACCCCCTGTTGCCTGCCTTCCCAACATCAAGTCCCCACATATCGCTCGCAGCAACAGGATCTCCACTCACCAGTCTTCTTAATCTGTGCCAAGTCCCAGCCTAGATGAGCTGCTGCTGTAGCTGCCCCTATTCTAAATGAGTGAGTTCCATAACACTGCGCCTGTCTCCCTGTCAGTCGCAAAGCCAACAGTAACGCATGCAACAACTGAAAGGCTGTGAGCTTTTTGCCAATTGAGTGCCTGAAAACCCAAACCCCAACTGACACTCTTTGTGCTCGAAAACCTATCCACTCCAGGACCGGGCAAGCAGCCACATTCCCCCCTTCATGCAACCGCACCCATTTCCCTGTCCCCATCTGATCAGTCTTTAACCTTCTGAGCCATATGCCCAAGCACCCCCCTCTCAAGTAGACTCCCCCCACTTTCACGCCCACAGCTTTTCCTACACCCAGAAGCTCAGACACCCGAAAACCCCCAAAACAACATACACACCATGCACAAACAAAACAATGCCAGCTCATGAGCATCAATACAACAAACCTGTAAAACATGTAATAACTTCAATAATAACTGAAACATGATCTGTTCCCTCACCACCATGTTTGACCCGCTCTGGTCCTACTCCATCCTTTCAGCATTCTCCCCAAAAGGTCATCCTTGGTCGGGTCGCAACCAAAAAAAAAAATTTTCCATAAAAGAAAACACCTGCCAACTTGCCACCAATCATGGTGGGTGACAAACCCTTCTGTATCAGAAACAAAACAAAAAGCAAAACCCGGAACTGAAGCACGCTGCCATCTTGTAACCAGAAATCCCCTTCAAAACTTTCAAAGCTCTGAAACTCCAACCATGCCAGGTGATAGCTCCTCAGAGTAAATTCCACTAAAGACATCTCCACCAACCCAATGATCATCACGCCCCCCACTCCCAAATGTCTGCCGGGACCGCTGTCTTGTGCTGCTCTGCTCTTGGTGCCAGACTGCTAAAATATCACCACTGTGACCGAGACAGGGAATCTGCAATAGCATTGTTCACCCCAGGGATGTGTGCTGCTTTAAATATAACATTTAAAGACCAACAGCTGAGCATAAAACACCTCAGTAATCGCAATACCCTAACGTCTTTTGCCCTCTGTCTGTACACAAGTTCCACCATTGTCATGTTATCCACCTGAAACACTACAGTCCTGTCAGCTAGCTCATCCCCCCACACTGTCAAGGCCACCAGTAGAGGAAAAAATTACAGGAAGCAATGCTCCTCCCTTGCGTCAACCAATGGTCAGGCCATGTCTCTGCACACCACCTCCTATCCCAGAAAAGACAAAACCAGAAGCCCCCGCTGCATCTGAGAAAATTTGAACCTGCCATATTGTGTCCTCCTCCTGTAAAAGCATGGATACCCCATTGAATTGTGTCAAGAATGTCTCCCACACCCTGATGTCTTCTCTCATGCCCACTGACACGAGAATCCTGTGATGCAGAAGGGAGACACTGGCCATAGCTATTCCCAGCTGCCTTCAAAACGTTCTGCCCCCCAACTCCGACCACCCTGAATGCAAAATTGAGAAAACCCAGAAGTTGTTGTGCCATGCCCAAGTTGATTTTATGCAAGGAACGGATATGTTTCAGGAACTCTAGAATCTCAGCCACATTCCCAGCTGGCAATCTCGCTACTAAGCCTTCTGTGTCCAGTTCTATTCCCAAGAAAGTCAGCATACAAGTGGGGCCCTCCTAGTTCTCCGGAGCCAAAGGAATCCTCATCTCCCGGGCCAGCCCTTCAAGCCCTGCCAAAGCCTTCCTACAACAACCCGATCCAGCCTGACCCACAAACAGAAAATCGTCCAAGTAAAGTGTCACTTCCCCATGCCCACTCACCTTAATGAACACCCATTGCAGGAAAGTACTAATAGCCTCTAACAGCGCGCATGAAATGGCGCAACCCATTGGGAGTACTTTCTCCACATAGAATGCCCCATCCAGCTGCATGCCCAATAGTGCAAAATCCTCAGGATGGCTAGGCAGGAGCCAAAAGGCTGCTTTAATGTCACACTTTGCCAGTTCAGCTCCCCTGCCACAGCCACGAACGAGCCGAATGGCATTGTCTACTGATGCGTACACCACCCTCTTGTCCTCCGGCGCAATGAAGTAATTCACCGACACCCCCTCAGGCCAGGACAAGTGATGGATGAGCGAAACTCACTGCTAGTCATGTTGGAAACCACACCCTGAGGTGAAATCATCAGATTCTCCATAGGCCATTCAAAAAACGGACCCACAATTCTGCCTTCTGACAGTTCTTTAGCCAACTTCTCTGCAACCACCCGAGGCATTTCTTTGGCAGACCGCAAATTGTCCGCCCATCTCTTCATTCTCAGCCCTTGATAACCTATCCGAAACCCTTCCTGGAAACCCCACTCCAATTTGGACCCTATGCCCCCATCTGTGTACATGCGCAACCACAGCAGCAAAACCTCCAGCCTAATTGGCGTAGGCACCCTTTGCCGCAGGAGCGCCCTGCATCCCCTTCCCCCTGGCCGTTCTCCACTGCTCGGCTGGGCAGGTGAGCGAAAAACACTGCATGACTGGGTGTCTTCCCCCACATTCAGAGCACTCATGTTTGAATTTACATGGGTGTCCAAAGCAGACACCTTTCTTAAAGTTCCAACAGGCACCTGAGGTAGGCGTCTGGGGTCGCTGTCCATTACCCGCCCCCACTGGGGCAGGACGGGACTGAAAAGGCTCATAAACCACCGGTAGGCCACTAGCAGTATGTGTTGACGCTGATGAGTGTGATGAAGTCATACACTGCATACACAATTCTGAGTCCACATCCCCGCACAGCTTGTCCGGATTCACATTTACCCTTGACCGAAACTCTTTGTCATAGCTCAGCCAGGCAAACCCCCCAAAATGCATTTGGGCTTTGCGTATAATGTCCATGTACTTAAACATTGCGATGGCGCCGTCGGGAAATTTCTCGCAATATATACTGGCATATCAGAAAAGCTGAGATCCGGTTATCCATAGTGGTCGGTTCCCTGGGCCGGCGAGCTAACTCCCACTCTTCTTCTTTGGAGCCCTCCTTCCCCTGTACGTCCTTCTGAAGTAACTTGAAAACATCCACATACTTATATCGCCAAATCCTAGCCTTCATCTTGTCAGCCACATGTGAACCTAACGGCATCGCAAGGCCCATATAAGGGAGCCTCTTCTTATGTCCCCCACCTTCCTTTTCGTCCCCTTCGGTACCATCTCCGGTTGCCTTAACCCCAGCCTCACCTGCAGTAGTCGTGTCTTGTACTGTCATCTGCTTGCCGTCCCCACCTGTGCCACACTTACTCCAGGTATGTGTACAGATTGGTCACCTGCCCCTATTGACTTGTGCGTTTTAGCCACAACAGTGCCTTGGGCTTCTCCCCACACCGACCACCATTCTCCCTTACCTTTGATTCTGTTATAACCTTGTGACCACTCTCCTCCTTGTTTCCTGCCTCCTGTGAGGTCCCACTGTTCTTATTCTCTTGCAAGACAGAAAATGAAGAGGGGGTTGTAGCACTCATGTGCCCTTTCCCCCTCCCTTTATCTCCGCTCACCTCACTTTCACGAATATCCCCATCTTCCCATTCGTCCATCTCATCCTAATAGTCAAGTTGCACCACCTCATCTTCGTCCATCACACACTTATCCTCATCGCCCCTCGCATCCATTGCCTCACTTCACTATTCCAACGCTTGTCCCCCATGGCGCATGCCATACATGCGACTGCCACATTCCTGTGCTGTAGAGATGGCCACCAAAGACCCCTCTATTGCTTCAGACCAATGTCCAGGGGCTGTGTTGCCCTCCATTGGCGTCACCTTTCTGCCAGCCTCCATCGCTGGCTTGGACTCCCCACGCCTCTCTTGGCCATGTGCGCCACTCGTTCCCTTCACGCAGCCAGACCCCGCGGCGGCACAAGCCTCTTGACCCTGCTCCTTTTCTGTGCTTGGAACCCATACCCAATTGCCTGCTCCCACTGCTGGGCCTGAGAGCCCCTCGAACCCACTCCTCCCAATTTCCGGTAAGACTGCCTCTCTCTTCCCAAGGACACCTCCCAGTCCCTGCAAACTGGGCCCACCTTTCTTCAGTTTCTATTACCACCCTCCTTTGTTCTCTGATCCTGGCCTCTATATCCACTGTCAACCAATCAGGCGCCCTAGACTGCCCTACTGTACTAGCTATGGGAGTCTCACTCGTGTGGCCTAGCATGTCCCCTTGAAACCCCCTCAACCCCTCTGGCTCCCTGCTGCCCTCCATAACTCCAGCCTCCTGTGTCTTGCTGTGCTCAGGCCCCTTACTCAGCTTCGCCACCCCTTTTCTTTTCCTCTTCCCTAGTGCCCCATCTCCCACCCGTACTGGCCCTGCTCTTGCCCAAAGAAAGATCCAGGGGCTAGCTGCCCTCATCACTGGGCCCAGCTGCCTCATTTTTCTGTCCCCCTGGCAGAAGCAACACCTGCTCCTCCAAAGCAGGCCCCACAGGGCCCAGCGTGATCTCTTCCTGTTGAGGCCCCACTCCCTCCTCCCTTGCGTCGGCCCCTTCTGACAAAAACATGCCCAGTTTGAAGTCCGGGGGACTGGATTCTCTGTGGCCCTTCCCCCCCACCGCAGATTTTTCTTCTTAGTCGGGTGAAACACACGCTGCCACTGCGACAATGCCGGAAGCGGCGCGCATCTGGCGCGTCATGCAGACCCAGGCCTCGTCCAAAACACCAGGCCTGAGTAAATCGGCACGCCCAGCTTCACCAAGAAGGCGAAGCGCGGCCCTCACAGCATCAGCGTCATGGCCTGAAGCCATGCCGCTGCTCATACACCACTCCCCTACCTGCCTACTAGGACCAGCCAAACTTCCAAACTGCACAATGGGCTAGCGCAGAAGAGGCGGCCCCTCCCCTGCACCTCCTATATAACCCCCTTTCATAGTCCCAGCCTCATGTAGCCTTACCCAAGCCTGCCTTGCTTGCCTCGCGTCCCCCTGCCGAAAGCTCTAGTGGAAAGACTAGACTGTGTCTTCTCTCCACAGGGCCCTCCATTTAGCTCTTTTTTTGTTTTAATAAATTACTACTGATTGCAATGCTTCTTTGCCTTTTTTGCACTATTTACCCTGCAATTCTCTTTTCACACTCTGTGCTTCTTCATTTGCTTAACACTTTTTTAAAAGAAGGAACAAAGAACAAAACGCACAAAAGAGATTTGGTTGAGGCACATTCAAAACAGTGAATGTATTATATTATTAGTCTGAAGATCAAAGTCTGTAGAAGTACCATTTTGTTGTTTATAATATTTTGTGGGTTATCACGTATTTCTTCTGGTGTTGGACTTTCTCAGGCGTGAACAAATTTTTCTTACAATGGTGCAAGTGCTGTCCCGTTATTAGGAACATAATGAATGTTTGAGAGCAATTGTGCTCAACATCTAATTGCGCAGTGCAGCCAAAACCAGTTGATACAGCTATGCCATCAGCAGTGAGATTTTGAGCTCTGTGATGTTATTAGCAAAAAGCCGGCAAGATATCTGATGTCATCAGCTGTTGTACACTGAGCTCTGGTGTGTCATCAGCAGTGAGGAGTGGTGTGCATACTAAGTGCCTGATTTAGTGTTTGGCAGAAGGATTACTCTGTCACAACGGTGACGAATATCTCTCACACTGAAATATAAATCCCATTATATCCTATGTGGTTTATATTTCGGTGGACGGGATATTCATCACCATTGTGACAGAGTAACTCTAAATCAGGCCCTAAATATAAAAGTAAGAATATCGAGGGTACTAAATATCGAGGACAAAACACACAAAAAAATGTTGATAGGCAAGTAAGTCTAGATTTTCTGTAGCTACTACCTATTTGTACCTATGTGGTACATATATCTTCAAGGTACCTAGATGTGGAATAGTACATCCATACTCCTCTATCTGCACTTACCTTTCAACATTTTGTCCCTCAATATTCTGTCCTCAATAATCTTGTATGTCAATATTCTTCATGTTGATATTCAGTAGTACAACCTTGATGCAGTGTATTCTGTAGTCATCAGAAGTTAAATAAAGTGTTGTGTGATATCAGTACAGCGACGAGTGTGACAGAAGTGTGATGTTGTATGGAATGAGACTAAGCCTAGGGCCGGGTATGGACTAAGCCTAGGACCCGGTATGCCCAGACATGGGTCCCTTGCTCACTGTGCCACTGGATTCAAGCCAGCCTGGCTGATGATGGGTGATACCCCTGAAACCAGTCCCAGGATGCTTGTTTCCGGTCCAGGAAGGACCGGGCTTGGCAGTTCTGGCTGGACTGTTCCCCTGAGGAGCAGGGTCAAGATTGATTTGCATGTGGCTGGGTCCAAACTGTGGTGCCATGGTGAGCAAAGGAACTGTGGAGCAGGGGCTGCTGTTGCGTATGTCAAGAAGGCGGGGGGATGACGAGGACGGGGAAAACTACTTTAAAAAAAACACTTACCTTTATCATTGCCACACCTCGCCGCCTCCTTCCGCCTCTCGCTCTTCTTCTGGTGTCCCAGCATTCACTGGGATACCAGCAAAAGCTCCTGAGCAATCCTGGTGCTGCTTTCATGCTAAACCAAGCATGAAAGCAGCGTCAGGATTAGTTTGAGCGACTTGGACTGACGCTCAGACTCTTCCCTGGGATCTGTGCAGTTTGTCCTGCCTGGCTGTTCAACACAGCAGGGCTCGAGAAACTTAAGTGCGCATGAGTGTTTGGCCGGCACTCTCTATTCCTTCCCCCTCCCGTGACCCAACCCCACCTCTCCCTGCACTGCTGGCTGAGCCTCCAGATTAAAAATAAAACAATATTAAACTATTGCAGAGGAAACGCTTCTGCAATGGAATAAACCCAGATCTGTGACTGTGGTTGAGTGTTTGAAAAGTTTCAGCACTCCGTCCATCAGCCTTTTGTGTTGCTAACGTCACCCTAAGAGGCCGGGGTATGCCTAGACATGAGTCCCCTGCTCACTGTGCCACTGGATTCAAGCTAGTCTGGCTGATGAGGGGCCATACCCTGAAACCGGTCCCATGATGATTGTTTTTAGTCCAGGGAGGAACTGGCCTGGCAGTTCGGGCTAGACTGTTCCCATGGGGAGCCGGGTCAAGACTGATCTGCATATGTCCAAACTGGGATGGAATGGTGTGCAAAAGAACGATGGATTAAACCCAGATTTGTGACTGGGGTGAGTGTTGGAAAAGTTTCAGCACTCCGTCCATCATCCTTTTGTGTTGCTAAACTAAGCCCTATGTTGTCATCAGCAGAGAGGGAGAGAGCCCTGGACATAATCACCAATGAGATAGTAGCCTTTGTGATGTCATCAAAAGTGAGACTATGGCCCTCATTACAACCCTGGCGGTCGTTGGAGAAGTGGCGGTAATACAGCAAACGGGCCGGCGGTAAAAAAAATGAAATTACAAGCATGGCGGTGACCACCATGCCAAAACGCCACTTCTCCACTCCGACCGCCAGGGTGGTAACGACCGCTGGGCTGGAGACTTCAGTCTCCAGCCCGGCGGCTGACAGTATCACGACCCCGCATACCGCCATGGATTTCGTGGGGTTCTGTACCGCCACGAAAATCCATGGCGGCAGGCACTATCAATGCCAGGGAATTTGTTCCCTGGCACTGATAGGGGTCTCCCCCGCCCCCCTCCCCAGAGTCCTCCCGCCAAAACCCACGAACCCCCTACTGCCCCCAAAGGTGGTAGGACTCCCCTCCCCACTCCCCCAAACATTTGCAAACACACAGACCCCCCCACACGCACACTCACACAACTACTACACATACACGCACACATACACGCACACAGACATACACACATTTGCCATACACACAACACACCCCTGCATACATACATGCACTCACACACCCCCTCTACACACTCACACACACACCCCCATGCACGCAGACAACACACAACACCCGCCCAACCCCCTCCCCTAATGAACGATCACCTTACCTGGTCCGGTGATCCTCCGGGAGGGAACAGGATCCATGGGGGCTGCTCCGCCACCAGCACCCCGTCACCAGAACACAGCCCCACCGAATCCTGGGATGTGATTCGGTGGGCAGTGTTCTGATGATATGGCGGTGGCGGTGGAGGTGGTGAAGCCTCCACTTCACCCCAGACCGCCAGTATGGCTGCTGGCGGCTCTCCGTCCGGAAAAGGGCAGAGCGCTGCCAGCAGTCATAATACGCTGTGCGGAAAACCACCTGCACTGGCGGTCTTCAGCAGGGCGGTACCTCAGCGGTCTTGAAAAAATACCACTGAGGTCCAAATGAGGCCCTATATGTTCTGTGATGCAATCATAAGTAACACTATGGTGGTCATTACAACCTCGGCGGTCTTTCTACAAGACTGCCGAGGGACCGCCGTGCTGAAGACCACCAGTGGTGGCGGTTTGCCGCTCGGCCTATTATGACCGTTGGCAGCTCTCCGTCCTTTTACAGATGGAGAGCCACCAACAGCAATACTGGCGGGAGGCGGGGAAGTGGAGGTTGCTCCACCTCCACCGCCACGCCAACAGAACACCACCCAGCGAATCACGGGTGTGGTGTCGGCGGAGCTGCCCCCATGGCTCCCGTCCCCTCCCAGAGGATCGACGGAACAGGTAAGTCGATCGTCTGTTAGGGGAGGGCGGTGGGGGGGTGTTGTGTGTTGTGTGGGTGCATGGGGGTGTGCGTCTGTGTATGTAGAGGGGGTGTGTGAGTGCGTGTATGCTTGCGGGGGTGTTGCGTGTTTTGGGAATGAGTGCGTGTATGTCTGTGGGTATGTCTGTATGGATATGTGCGTGTATGTTTGTATGTGGGTGTGCGTGTCTGACTGTGTGTGTGGATGTAGGCATGTATGTCTGTGTGTGTGCGTGTGTGTGTTGGTGGTGCCTGCGTGCGTGTCGTGTGAGTTTCTGTGATGTTGGGGGTAGGGGTGGGGGGCCCTGCCACCTTTGGGGGGTGGCAGGGGTGGTGGGGGGTGTAGGGGAGGGAGTCGGGTTGGGGGTGGAGGGTGGGGGAGACCCCTATCAGTGCCAGGGAAGGAATTCCCTGGCACTGATAGTGCTTACCACCATGGATTTCATGGCGGTTCCAACCGCAGGAAATCCACGGCGGTAAGCCGGGTCAAAATGCAGCCGGCGGTATAGTGACGGCCGCCGGGCTGGAGATCCAGGTCTCCAGCCCAGCGGTCGTCTCCGCCCTGGCAGGCGGAACAGAGAACAGGCGGATGACCATGGCGGTAACCGCCATGGTCATAATACATAAAAAAAGACCGCCAGCCTGTTGGCGGTCTTACCGCCGCTTCTCTGCCTTCCGCCAGGGTCATAATGACCCCCTATATGTTCTATGATGCCATCTGTAGTGAGCCACTAAAAAGGTAATTAGAAAAAAGTTTTGGGATACCCCTTAAAGGGGATAATACAGTGGATTGTGGGAATTGTTCTTCAGTGGGGAAATATTATTCCAAATGAACATGAGCCTTTAATGAGCTGTGAACTGCTCCTTCTATTCCATGTATAATAGCAACAATTTAGGTTTCATAAAGAGTCTGAACATTCTGCTGTGTTGTTGTGTTGTAGACAACACACTATATTATTATTACTCAAGTTAACTGCACTCAATGTTTTTGAACTTGGAAAAACATTTGACCTGATGCCTCTCTCTGCAAGACAAATTGTTCTTTTAGAGGGGGCATTGTGTTGCATTGTTTTGTATTGCAGATGTTTTTTTATAGTGCTTTATATCATTGACGTGGTGGTCTAGTGTTTTGGTCAGTGAGTAGCACTCTACTTCATAAGCTGTGCTGGGATGAAAGGATGTAGTTTAGTAGTGTGGCATGTAGGGAAGCATTTTGGTATTGTGTGTGATATTTAGAGTTGTATTCTCATCGCATCATATATCCCTGCATCTTGGCCTGTAGTGGAGCAAGAAGGAGTTAATGATAGAATTCCTAGGTCTATATGCTGATTTTATGCCTCGTTGGAAGGGTGTGTGGAATAACCTTTTGAAGAGTCCCATTGCAACCTGGGCTTTCTTGGTTCAGCTTGAGTCTTTTACTGTTGACTTACTGGGTGTAACCTTACGGGAAGTATAAGGAACAACGCGTCCGGAACCACGCCTGCATTATTCATGCAAGCGGAACAATGCTTGCCTGAACAACGCAGGGCTTTTTCTCTGCCTTAACCACGCATGTGCTGAACAATATATTTGCATGGTTAAGGCAGAGAAAAAGGACGAGCCATCGGGAGAGGACGCGGTCAGGTAAGTGGGGCTGTGGCAGGGTTGGGGGTAGTTTTTAATTGTGGGGGTTGGGGTGGTTAGTTTTTTTTTTTTTTATGGTGTATTTAGGGAGGGTGGGGGTCAGGTATTCAGGGGCGGGGTGGGGGGTCAGGGTAATTTTGTATTCGGGGTTGGGTTAATTATGTTTTTAGGGGGTGTTTTTTTTAGGGGTGGGGGTCGGGGTAATTTTGTATTTAGGGTGGGTGGGGGGTCAGGTTTTTAGGAGTGGGGTTGGGGTTTGAGGTAATTTTGTATTTAGGCCAGGTAGGGGGTGTTATTAGGGGAAGGGGTGGGGGGTCAGGGTCATTTTGTATTTAGAGCAGGTGGGGGGTCGGGTTTTTAGGGGCAGGGATTGGTGGGGATCGGGGTCATTTTGTTTTTAGGGGTTGGGTATTTTTATTGAGGTTGGGGTCATTTTGTATTCAGGGCAGGTGGTGGGGTTGGGTTTTTAGGGGCGGGTGGGGGTTGGGGTAATTTTGTATTGAGGGCGGGTTGGGGGTAGGTTATTAGGGGTGGGGGTAATTTTGTATTTAGGATGGGGGTGGGATTTTTAGGGGTGGGGCGGGGTAATTTTGTATTTCGGGTGGTGGGGAGTCGGGATTTTAGGGGCAGGGGTTGGCGGGATCGGGGTAGTTTTGTTTTTAGGGGTTTGGTATTTTTATTTTTGGCGGTGGGGGTCGGTTTTAGGGATGAGGGTGGGTGGGGGTATCAGGGTTGTTTTTAAAGGTGGGGGATCAGGGTACTTTTGATTTAGGGGCAGGGTGGGGGGTTCAGGGTAATTTTGTATTTAGGGGTTGGGTTATTTTATTTTTGGGGGTGGGGTCGGTTTTAGGGCTCAGGATTGGTGGGGGTATCAGGGTAGTTTTTAATGGTGGGAGGGTTAGGGTACTTCTGTTTTTAGGGTGGGGGTGGCATGCGACAACTACGCATGCCGTTTCCACAGATGCCAAACAATTGTTGTAAAGGCATGCGTGGTAAAGGCATGTGTGGAAACACCGCTGTCATTGTTCCAACTGCGTTCTATAGGCATGTGTGGTTGCCGCATGCGTGGTTTCATCATACAACCGCTGAGCATCACCCTTTTAGCACTTGACTTTCAGGGTAAAGAAGTTGAGCCGTCCAAGGCATTCTGCGGGAGTTGTTGTGGGGTGAGAGATTTAGAATTCAATAAACCATCCAATACTACATAGAGCCTGTTATGCCACCTGGCATGTAGGTCAGCAATGAAAGACCTCTACTTCAATCTGACCTGGGCAAGTGTCTTTACTGTGGCCTAGCTGTGGTTCAGGGTTTTAATTTCTGTTTACACAGTTTGTCTCCAGGTTTTATTTTGCCAGCCACTTTTCCATTGTCTTTTGGGTCCAGTGGAGAGCTGCTCTTGTGATGAAGTCTTGTCCTCTTCTGATCGTGTTTCCTAACCATCTTCATCTTTTTCTTGTAATGATGTTGCTTGCATCTGGTAAGCAGTTCCTCTTCGGAGATGGTTCATTACCAGAAAATGCACAAGATTCTTCTCAGGTTACTGGTGTGAAAGGCTGACAGTTTGGTGATGTAGGTCTTCATCATCTGGTAGCATTCTGATCCATACAGGGATGTGGTCGGAACACAGCTCTGGTAAAGACTCATCTTGGTTTTCTTCTGTGCTGAGATGACCTCCATACATTGTTGAGCATCCTCATGGTATTCCTGGCCTTGTCCAGTCTGCTCTTGATGTCACTTCCTGCCCATCCATCATGTCTGATAGTACTGCCTAGGTAGGTTAATTCTTCAGTCATGGCTAGGTCCTTTCCATCCGTCCTGATTGGTGAGGGATTTGGGAAATGAGTGGCATGACTTATGATTTCTTCGTGTTGATCTTCAGGCCCACTTGCTGTGCACTTGCTGGGCACAGAAAAACATTTCAGGCCATGTACTAAGCCGATTTTATTAGTCAGTGAAGTTGTAGGGGTCTCTTCCAAATAGCAATTCCTATCCACACGTATCAATGGTTTTCAGTGGTAACCACTGAAAAGTTACCAATCCCCAAGCTGGGTTGGTTGCTCATTCCCAAAAGGGAAGGGATCGTTGCTCGGGAAGTAGAGAGTTGTCCAGGAGACCACTGCCCACTCTCACAAAAACGTTTTAAAAAACATTTTTTTAAAGCAACCCTGTTTCCTTTAAGGGAAATGAGTTGTGTGAAACATCAGCTTACTGGTTGAGGGTGTGTGAAAGCCCCACTCAGGCAACAACCACAATTCTTGTGAGGGTGTACCACAAAAGTTACTAAATTCATCTATGCCTCACCCTCTCAAAATCTGGCACAAATCAGTCAGGCTCAGAGGCAAAGTATAAAGTATTTATAAAGCACACAAACAGTTATAAAGTGAAAACAAAACACAAGGAAAATCCCAAACCAATTCCGAAAAATAGAGTAAATTTTAATAAAATGATATCAGAATAAGAAGATCCAATTAGTAGAACCGGAGCTATTCAATTTCAGAGTTTTAGGTACATATTGCACCTAAAACCACAATATAACAATTGCGGTAATCTTGTAGTGCTAGACCAGGGGAAAGTCACAGGTTCAGGCCAACTGTAATGGAGTACAGACCGGATACAGGAACTAGGTTACTTCAGTTGAAAAAGTTACCTTCTCAAAGTACAGCATAAAATGTTCCATTCACAGTGGAGGAGGCCACGAGGGCCAGAAGGTGTTGGCTGTTGTTGCTGTAGTGCAAAAAGCTGGTCTCCCGTCGCAAATGGTCATTGCTGGAGGTTTGCTTTGGTGGTCACCGTGGGCTGTTGTTGCTGTAGTGTGAACTGCAAATCTTCAACAACAGCCCACGGAAGCAAGGTAGTCCATCTTCTGTAATGTCCACAGATCCAGGAGTTTACAGAAGAGTGGCTCTGGAGTTCCAATATTTATACCTGGTGTCAGCCCTTGAAATGGGTGGGATTCATTATATAACCCTCACATATGGTCCTGGAAAGTTCCTTCCATCCCCTGTCAAGGTTTCAAAATGTTTGGGGTGACAAAGTACTAGTGTCAGGTTCCTTTGTGTGTGCTGGAGGCAAGCCCTTTGAAGTGTAATTGGGGCAAGACACAGCTCTGTCTCCAGTCATCCTGGCTGGATGGCATATCTTGCATACACCTAGCCCCCTTTGTTTCACTGTCTAGGAAGAATACACAACCCCGTCAGCAGATCTATTCAGAGTCATGTGACCCAGGGCAATGGAAGAAGGTCCAACTTTCTAAAAGTAGCATTTTCAGAATTGTGACTTAAAATCTGATTTTACCATTAATGAAGATTTGAAATTGCAATTCATTTGGTGTAAACACCATATCTATATCTGCTCAAAATCAAAAGTTATCACTTATTAAATTTAATGAGGTAACCCCGTGCTAGTCAATGGAAGACATCAGCCTTACAACAGCGGAAAGAAAATATTAGGGGTTTTTCACTGCTAGGACATGTAAAATGTAAACTCCCATGTCCTACTTTTTAGATATAATGCACCATGCCCTATGAGCCTTTAGGGCCTGCCCTAGGGATGACTTACATGTAATTAAAAAAGGGAGCACCACACAGGCAGGGACACAAATGTTTCAGCTCCCGCTACAGGGGTACAGGGGTACCTTAACTCTTGCAAAAGGCTGCTGCATCTTCCCAGAGTCACATTGGATGGTTTCGTTTGTCCCACCTTGGCTCCTTAGCAGGCCCTTTTTTTAAAAAAAGGGCCTTACTTGTCTAATGTCCATTGTGAGTAGTTGATCCGTTCCCTCTTTCAAAGCAGAGTCAATGCAGCTTCTCATAGAATACTTCTACAACTCCCCAGATATCTGGGCTCAGACATAAAATAGGGAGCTGCCAGTGAATCTCTAACCCAGGGTCATAGAGAGGTTCTCAGGCTTCACTGATGAGGGATTCTAGATCCTGGCAGAGAACTCTTGGAGCACTTGCTGGACGTTTCTCTCCCATCTTTATACTAAAGTTGCAAATAGCATTGTGTGCTCTGATGGTCAGTTTTGTGACCAGTTTTGTGCAGTTCTTGCCTTTTGGTTATTCCTCTCAGTCTGGTCAAAACCATGGTATTCGTCCTCAGGTGTCAGCAAGAAAGTGGGATGGACTTAGGAGTCTTCTATAAAAAAAGACTCAAACAAAGACCTAAAAGTAGGGGAGGCTGCCAACATTAACTTCCTTTTAAACTGTGGGCAGCGCAGTAGCCTTTCCAGTAAATAATGGGGCAGCAGAGGGCATTGGAAACTCTATACTTTAAAGCAACACTTTGCTCCTCTCCTTCTCCCTCCCCCAACACCAGCGCTTAATTTGAGCCAGTGGTTGCCAGTGGGGGGCACTGTCACTTACTTTTGAGGGCCAGTACTTATTTTTCTGCATCAGGCAAAAGGCACATTTGGGAAAGATGGAGCAAAGAAAGATGGAAAAGTGTCACAAAGGGAGAAAGTAGAAAGCTGCTAGAGTGAGCTGAAGGGTCAGGGAGTAGCCGTACGTGAATTAAAAAGGCCTGAGACAGCTTTGCCTCAGTATTCTGTGCTTGCACATTTAAATGCAGCAATCACGTATTTCAGAGGACAACTTCAGGCACCAGCACATTTTTATTTACAAATTAACCGCTGCCTATTACAAAGGATCTCTGGGATGTGGTGGAGGAACTTTGCACTTCACAATATTATCTGTGGCTCTCTCTGCCCATCACATTACGTACCACTTGGATTCAGGAAAACAAAATGGGTTCTTGTGTGGCAATATGCAACAGACACTTTGCATGCAACCTCTGCATACAGACAAAACATATATACATGCATCATCCATGTACCATGTGGATGGGGAAAATTACCTTGTTGCCAGGGCACGACAGACCAATTTAAAAACTGCAGAAGAGGCCAGTAAGCAACTCTTCCTGGCAGAGGCATGTAAACAGACCAGTCTTATCACTGCCTCTACTGTCATTAGGTTGAGCCTAGGCGCTGTCTCTGTGAAACATGCTGTGTTCAGTATATGGGCTTTAACTACGTCTACTTGTGCCATTTGTTCTTTGTTGTGCTTGTCTTAAATGCTTCATTTTTATTGGTGCATTTTGCCAAATGTCCCTCCTTTTCGTGCTAAATTTCCAACCAGGGAGCTTTCACCAAGAGAACATTTTTGTTGGCCATCACACTACGTCATGCTTCCTCCTGTTACATCGTTTGATGGCACCGCCTCCTGTCTTGTTCCGGTTTTCCCTGTAATCCGAGCCACAAACCTTTCTCCTCGCCCCTCAGCACCATGCTTCATGTTCCAATGCATGTTTTTTAACAGTTGTTTTTTAGGTCAACTGAGCAAGCGCTTCTGACCTACTTTTTTTTACGTCAAGCAAATAGCTTGACCTTCTCTCGATTGGAAGTATTAGAGTGATTTGCATAACTACCTGTTACTTGTTATTGTTACTTTTTTCAGTCACACTCGTGGCGCTTTTATGTTTTATGCAGCGGGAACTCGATCTGCAGTACTGGAGCGCTTTATGCAAATCGCTCCAATACTGCAGATCGAGTTCCCACTGTATAAAAATTGAAAGGGCCATGAGGGGAACTCAAAAACAAAAGAAACACTAACAAGTAACTGGTAGCTATGCAAATCCCTCCAATAGTGCCGATCGAGTTCCCGCTACAGGAACTTGATCTGCACTATTGAAGTGATTTGCATAACTACCAGTTACTTGTCATTGTTTCTTTTGTTTTTCAGTCGCACTCATGGAAGCTATGGCGCATTCAAGTTTTACACAGCACAATGGGCAGTATTAGAGCGCTTTGCAAGACTACAAGTGACTTCACATTGTTTCTTTTGTTTTTCATTCATGTTCATGGCGGACATGGCACTTTCAATTTTATACAGCACAATGGGCAGTATTGGAGCACTTTGTATGACTACCAGTTACTTCCTATTGTTTATTTTGTATTTCCAAAGCGCTCATGGAGGCCATACAACATTCAAGTTTGACATAACGCAATGGGCAGAATTGGAGCGCTTTGCATGACTACCAGTTACTTCACATTGTTTCTTTTGTTTTTCCTATGCACTCATGGCTGCCTTTGAGCATTCAATTTTTACACAGCGCAATTGGTAGTATTGGAGCGCTTGCACGACTACTAGTTACTTCTTATTGTTTGTTTTGTTCTTCTTTCGGGCTGATAGTGCCCATGGCGCTTTCAAGTGTTACACAGCGCAATGGGCAGTACTGAAGCGATGTGCATAACTACCAGTTGCTTGTCATGCTTGTTTTGTTTTTCCTTCGTGCTCATGGCGCTTTCAAGTTTTACACAGAGCAATGGGCAGCATTGGAGCAATTTGCATGACTATCAGTTACTTCATTTTTTTTCTTAGTTACCCCACATCACAGTTACAGAGAGGACAATGCATCCTGTTTGTGCACAGCTTACAAAATGTCACCACAAATCTTCCTTAACTATAGTTAAGCACTTACATTTTCATCACTGTATGGCGCTGTGATACCCTATCCTTCACAATACTTGTTTCATCGTTTCTCCTTAAAAGCTTGCTTTTGTCATGCCTGGTCTTGTAGAGTTGCTTGCTCAGTGGTATTATGTGTCAGGAAAGGACCAAATTATGAGACAGGGTTGACTAATTTATGTGGCAAAAAAGTCCACTTATCCATTTACAATACCAATAACTCTAATTCTCACAAATGTGAGACCTATTCCATTGCAAATGCTTGTTTAACCACTAGTCAACTTCAATCAGGACAGTGCACATGGTGTGCTCCTCCGAACCACAGAGCCCACTCTGGGCCACAATCCATGACACAGAAAAGGCATTCAGTGCACATGCATGATTGATATTTGTGCTGAGGTCGGTCTAAAAACCTACAGAGCTTTGTAGGAAGAATTTGAGGCTTTCTGGCGCATGGAGCCCTTCTGGATCTCATTAGCGTTGGAATCAAATTATGGGTTGTGTGATGAGTGTTTTTGCAACTTACGTAACTTTCAATTGTTTTTCTTAACTTGTCACTGCAAACGTATAGCTGTGCTATTGCTTCGAAGGAGAGTGAGAGCTGTGCCTGTGACCATGCCACAAATTACTGTGGGAGATTTGTTTCCTGACCGACGGTGGGTATGATCCAGAGTCCTGTGCTACCAATACCTGCCCTGTGATGCTTAATGGCTCGATCCGATGGTTGGTCCTTGATCATTGATTGGTGAAGAGACTTTAGTATCTCACAGAACTCCACCTAGTCTTGGATAATTCTTGTCTTGACAGGGAGAGTTCAATAATTTTGTCGCCTTAACAAAATAGATTTCCCCAACGTATTCCTCCTTGTAGAAGAGAGGTGCCAATCTAGAACTGAGGGCTCTGTTCAGTAAGAACCTTTGTAGGTTTACTGGATGATTGTTTGACCTGTGCTGTGGGTGGCCCTATGGGCAAGGCAGAGTGCTTTGAAAGCCATGCTGTCAGGCTAATGTGATCTAGTCACTTAAATGAAAATGTAGAAGTTATCTTCCTGCAGCATTCTGCATGCTTTGGAGTCTGTGCACAGAGCTAGCAGTGCACACTCTCCGTCTCCTACCCCATCATAAACATACATTAGCAAAGCCATAGGTCTCACCTATACAGGAGCTATTGGTTCTGGCAAGGTCTTTCTGCCATGTTGTACATAAGTGTGGCTGCTGTTCAGCAAGGCTAAAAGTTAGTGGCATGGAGTGTCGTAGAGTGGAGGGGGTGAGTTGATTGTTGTAGAGTGGAGTGGGGGGAGTAGATTGTCGTAGAGTTGAGTGGAGGATAGTAGAGTTCAATGGTTCAGTAGCAGAGAGAGTCATGGTGTAGAGTGGCATGGGGTGGAATAGGGTGGAGTGGGTTGGAGTGGATTGAGGTAGTGGGGTGGATTGGAGTAGAGTGGGGTGGATTGAAAGGAGTGGAGTGGATTGGGGTGGGGTGGATTGAAATTGGTGAGGTGGCTTGGAGTGGCTTGGATTGGAGTGGGGTGATTAGACTGGATTGTTTTCTTTTTATTGGACTGAAGTGATAGGAATAAGGTGGGGTGGATTGGATTGTGGTGGATTTGAGTATGATGAATTGGAGTGGAGTGGGTCAGACTGGAGAGGGGTGGATTGGAGTAGACTGGAGTGGGTGGATTTGATTCACTGTATTGGAGTGGGGTGGGTTGGGCTGGAGTGGACCAGACTGGGTGGATGGATTGGAGTGGCATGGGGTAGATTGGAGTGAGTTGGGCTGGATGGATTGGAGTGGGGTGGACTCAACTGGGGTGGGGTGGATAGGATTTGGGTGCAGTGGAGTGGACTGGACTAGACTGGGTAGATTGGACTAGAATAGAGTGGGTGGATTGGAGTGGAGTGGGGTGAATTGAAGTGAAGCTGGGTGGATTGGAGTAGGGTTGACTGGATTGAAATGGGGTGAGGTGGACTGGAGTGGGGGTGGAATGGATTTGAATGCAGTGGATTGGATTGGATTGGGGTGGTTGGGATGGATTGTGGTGGGGTGGATTGCACTGAGGTGGAGTGGATTGGAATGGGGCAATTGGACTGGGATGAGGTGAACTGGACTGGAGTGGGGTGGATTGGACCTGAGAGAACAGGAGTGGGGTGGAATTGTGCGTGGTTTAGTGGATTGAGTGAGGTGGACTCGATTGGGGCGGGTTGGGATGGGATGGAGTTGGTTGAGGTTGTTTGGATTGAGTCTGTGGATTGGATTAAGGTGGAATGGAGTTTTTGGAGTGTGGTGGATTAGATAGGAGTGGACTGGATTTGAGTAGTGTGGATTGTTGTGGACTGGACTAGAGTGCGGCGGATGGGAGTGGGTTGTATTTGATTGGAGTGGGGAGGATTGTAGTCAGTGGATTGGAATGAAGTGGGTGGATTGGATTGATGTGGGTTGGATTAAGGTGGTTTGGAGTTGGGTGGATTGCTTAGGAGTGAGGTGGATTAAAGTGGACTGTATTGGACTGGTGTGGGTTAATTGGATTGGAGAAGGATAGATTGGATTGGAGGGGGGGGGACTGAACTGGGGTGGTGCAGAATGGGGTGGAGTGGTGGGGAGCGAGGTGGATTGGAGTAGAGTGGACTGTGGTGGATTGGAGTGGAGTGGGGTGGATTGGAGTAGAGTGGGTAGGATAGAGTTAGAGTGGGATGGATTGGCATAGAGTGGGATGAGGTGGATTGAAGTGTGGTGGAGTGGATGGGCTGGATTGGACTGGAGTGGATTAAAATGGGGTGGGTTGGGGTGGACTGGATGGGATGGATTTAAGTGGGGTGGATTGGATTAGAGTGGGATGGACTGGATTGGGAGGGTTGAGTGGGATTGGGTATGGTAGGATGGATTGGAGTGAGGTGGAATGTATTGAAGTGGGTGGATTGGATTACATTGTAGTGGAGTGGAGTAAATTGGATTGAGTGGGGTGAATTGGATTGGAGTTAAGTGGACTGGAATGGGGTCTACAGGAATTGAGTGAGGTGGATTGGATTGAGTGGGGTGGACTGGATTGGGGTGGGTAGTATTTGTCTGGATTGGATTGGATTGAATTGGATTGGATTGGAATGGATTGGACTGGAGTGGGGTGACTTGGATTTGAGTGGGATGGATTAGGTTGGTATGGAGTGTGGTGGATTGTATTGGTGTCGAGTGGGGTGGATGAATTGTATTGGAGTGGATTAAAGTGGTGTGGGGTGGATTGGAGTGGAGTGGGTGGATTAAGGGGAACTGGATTGGAATGGAATGGATTAAGGTGGATTGGATTGGAATGGGATGGAATGGAGTGAGGCAGGTGGACTGGAGAGGGGTGAACTAGGTTAGATTAAATTGGGGTCAGTTGGATTATAGTGGGGTGGGTTGGAGTGAGATGGGTTTGATTAGAGTGTGGTGGGTTGAACTGGAGTGGGTTGTATTGTGGTGAATTGGAGTGGGTAGATTGGACTGGATTGGAGTGGGGTAGAATGGATTGGGCTGGATTGGGGTGGATTGGATTGATGTGGGATGGATTGTGGCAAATTGGAGTGGGTTGAATTTGGAATGGAGTGGGGTGAATTTGGATAGAGTGGAGTGAACTGGATTGGAGCAGGGAGGACTGGAGTGTAACGGACTGGAGTGGGGCAGATTGTTTTGAATCGGAGTGGGGCCGATTGCTTTGGGTTGGAGTGAGGCAGAATAGAGTGGAACAGATTGTTTTGGATTGATGTGGAACAGATTGAAGTGGAGCAGATATTTTTGGAGTGGAGTGGGGCAGATTGTTTAGGATTGCAGTTGGGCAGGTCAGAGTGGGGCAGATCAGAGTGGGACAGATTGGAGTGGGGTGGATTGGGGTAGATTGGAGTGGGGTGGAGTGGGGTAGAATAGGGTGACGTGGACTGTATTGGAGTGTGGTGGACTGTATTGGGGCGGACTGGATTGGCATTGGGCAGATTGAAGTGGGGCAGATTGTTTTGCATTGTAGTGGGGTCGATTGTTTTGGACTGGAGTGGGGCCGGTGGTTTTTGATTGGCGTGGGGCAGATTTGAGTAGGGCAGATTGTTAGGGTCGAGATTGCATTAGCATGCGTGACGCTGTAGTAGTTAGAAAAGTTGTCGGAGCCCCGTCCATGTCACGTCAGTGTCTTTCATTGGTTCGTGGGCTTGCCTTTCATAATCTGTTTGCTTTCATTAGTGGAAGGCATGCATACGTCATGCCTTTTCCGGTGGTTAGCCCTCCTCGAGCGCAGTGACCAAGTACTGAAAAGATACGAGGCGCGCTGTTTTCCATCCGGTTTGTGGACTACTTTTTCTCTTTTTTTTGCAGCGCAATCTCGCTTGGCAGAAGTCGAGCACTTTGCATGACATCGACCCTGTTACATAGATAATTGCACTTTTGCCGACAGGTTTCACTATGAGTGAACTGTAGCAGTGCGATCACGCTCTTTTTTTCCATTTATTGAGGCAAGACAAGTCCGGTTGGGAGTTTACAACTGCTAATAGCTCTAACTCGGAGAAATTTGAAACCCGTTGCATTGCAAATGCTTGTTTTAGATTGGAGTGGAGCATATTGTTCTGGATTGGAGTGGGGCAGATTTTTTGAATTGGAGTGGGGCACATTGTTTTGGAATGGGGCGGGCAGATTGTTTTGGAGTGGGGCGGGGCAGATTGTAGCAGGACAGATTGTTTTGGAATGCTGGATTGGAGTGGGAAGATTGTTTTGGTTTGAAATAGGGGGGAGTGGAGCAGGGTGGGTTGGATGTATTGAAGTGTGGTGGACTGGGATGGAGTGAGGTGGATTGGGTTGGGGTGTGGCAAACTGGACTGGAGTAGGGCTGACTGTAGCGGGGCAGATTCTTTTGGAGTGGGGCACATTGTTTTGGATTGGAGTGGGACAGATTGTTTTGGATTGGAGTGGAACGGATTGTTTTGGATTGGAGTGGGGTAGATTGCTTTGGATTGGAGTGAGGTAGATTGAAGTGGGGCAGATTGTTTTGGATTGCAGTTGACAGATTGTTTTGGATTGGAGTTCGGCAGATTGTTCTGGATTGGAGTGTAGCAGGTTGGAGTGAGCAAATAGTTTGGGTTTGGAGTGGGGTAGATTGTTTTGATTGGAGTGGCGCAATTTATCTTGGATTGGGATGGGGCAGATTGTAGTGTGGCAGGTTGTTCTGGATTGCTGCAGTGGAGTGGGGCAGATTTATTTGGATTGGAATGGGGCAGATTGTTTTGGATAATTGAAATGGGGCAGATTGGAGGTGAGTGGGTTGGGAGTATTGGAGTGTGGTGGATTGGAGTGGATTGTGTGAGTGGTTTGGATAAGGGTGGGGAAGATTGGATTGAAGTGGGGTGGATTGTGGCGTACTGGATGATTATGTGTTAAAATATAATTTTGAAAATTACACATAAGAAAGAAACAATGTTGCTTTGCAATATTTAGAACATTATAAGAGTCATCTTTTGAGAACAGAGTCCAAAGCAAAAACAAAACAAAACAAAACATGAGTGCAAAGTGACAAAAGAAGACTTGGCAACATACAAAACTGTTAACTATAGAAAATAAAACTTTGCAACTTTGTTTGTCCTGCTGGGCACGTTTTTGCCAGTCATACACCTTCTATTTGCAGGGCGCTAGAGGGTAAAAAATACAAAATACTCCCTCAATCTCAGGGAGCAGGGGATGGCACTAATTAAGTTGCATCTATCAGTGCTTGGTCCCTGCTCCATGGACAGGAATGGAAATGAGGATATGCCACCCGTGACCAATCACAGGGCAGCAAAGATTGCCCCAAAATCAAAAAAATTATAAGTAACAGATGGGCTACAAGTCCTTTCTATAAACAACAGCATCTTGCAAGCGATATGCATGCGCTAGAGCATGTTCTCTGAGGCTAAAACTTAAAAAGGGCCAACCACTAAGCACTGGCTTGACAGTGAAAGAACATTGGTGCTATCTAACACAGAACACTTCACAACATATTCAGGCTCCTCAAGAAATACATTTCACAGACTCTTAAAGGTAATGTATCAAGCAGGCATAATGTGTCTGAACCTAAGAAGTACTTACTGCACAGCTTGCTGCCTGAGGACTTCTCTAAATCCTAATGGAGCAAAAAAACAAAGTTCTTCAGAAGCAGTCTCCGCTCTAGAATTCAACATCTAATATCATTTTGCAGCACAAAAGGCAATATTCCGGCTGAAAAAGCTTCATAATGCTGAAGTTGTCACAAATCGGATATTCTTTGGACTCATAGGTGAGAGGTTTACCTAGCAATCCCACTTGCTACCGAGAAGAAATCTAAAAACATGTATTTTCAAAATAGTCTTCCTAACAAATTAACTCACTTAAAATGGGTTCCCCCACTGTCTACTGAGGGATTCATTACTCTTGCCCTGAAGAACCACTCACGCTACTTTTCATGTTAAGGCCTTATATTCAGTGAGCCACTCGTACAGACATCGGCACCCTATGTCTTCATACATGCCATTTTCACACGGGACTGGCAATGTTGTGCTGGGAGGAGGCAATAAGGCAGCATGTTCATGCTCATCAAAACAAAAAGGTGAAGGGTAACTTTTTTATTGTTAGCATAGTTACTTAATTTCCTACACTTGTATTAAACAAGTGTGAAAAAGTAATTAAGCAAGGTAAAAGAATATGTTCTAGCCACTCTCCTTCCTTATGAATCTCTCATCAGCTTTACTTAATCACCACAAAAATGAACCCTGGATGATGATCTTGCCATTGGAAAAAATGACCGAATACCAGGCAGAGGATTGAATATATATAAAGGCTTCTGAAAAATTAAGAATTGTTGAATAATTACTAACACATTAAAAAAAAAATCCAAAATGCGGGAAAGAGTGTTAAAGGTTAAAGAAAATATGTGACAACATCACAAAATAAAATGATGGGCGGAGTGCTGAAACTTTTCACTCACTCCAGACACAGATCTGGGTTTAATCCATCACTATTTTGAACGCCAGGTCACCCCAGTTTGGACCCAGCCACAGACGGGCCAACTCACACAGTGCCACCGTGTGACACACAATATTGGCTCCCCTCACATGCTCTCCCGGTGAGGAGCCAATATCACAGGGTTGGAAGGAAAACTAGCTAAAACCCACCGTCAACATTGTTTTTCAGCTAATTTTCGGAGGCTTTTAACTGCTGATGCCCATTAATGGGTGTGAAAACACTCCTGGACATCGCTGCAGCCTCAGCCAGCTTGTTTTATTTTGAGGAGGGGGTTTGGGGCAAAATTGCCTCTTAAGTGCTCTCTGCACTAGGCCATGCCCCCTCCAAGGCCCCACCCCCTCCTCACACTATGAGGCTTTTGGTAAAGTTGGCAGGTCTGAGCCATATGCAAATCAGTCTTGACCCTGCTCTCCATGGGAACAGTCTAATCCGAGCTGCCAAACAAGGTCCTCCCTGGACCGGAAACAAGCATCTCAGGACTTTTTAGAGGTATCACCCCTCATCAGCCAGGCTAGCTTGAATCCAGTAGTGCAGCTGTCAAAGGACCCATGTCTAGGCATACCCTAGCCACCTAGGACGCACAAATCAACATCACATAATAAAATGATGGATGGAGTGCTGAAACTGTTCAAAGACTCACCCCCAGTCACAGATCAGGGTTTAATCCATTGTTATTTTGCATGCCACGTCAGCCCGGTTTGAACCCAGCCCTATGCAAATCAGTCTTGACCCTGCTCCCAATCGGCACAGTTTAGCCTGACCTGCCTGGCCAGAAACAAAGAAAAATAGTCACCTGGCCTGTTTTCTGTCTGCTACAATCTGAAGGAGTAGGATCTCTTTGGGAAATAACCTGGAACAATGCAGGGAAAAAACAGAAAAGATAAGTAAAAAGAAAAAGACTCAGGACGGAGGATGGGGGGAGAATAGCTTTTAAGTTTGAGGCATTCCAAATAGTTTGACCTTATAGGAAAAAGCAATACTAAAAAATGAAAAGGAATATTAAAGTACAAGGCATAAGTAATGTGGGAGGAAGAGGGGGATCATACAAAAGGGGATTTGGAAGAACTTCCTGAAAAAAAGTCCAAACTTTTATGAGGTTTGGGGAGGAGGGAGAAAGGCTGTTAACCGCTCACATAAAAATTTATTGGCAAAGCCCATAGGTCTTGCCTTTTAAATGGGGGAGCAGAGCTATTGGTTTTTCTAATTCTTGTTGGTTTTGGCACAATCTATGGCCAAAAGCATTCCGAGTTGGTTGCCTTTGCCTGCATATGTGTGCAGATTATCTGGAATGTATTTTTCAAAGTACAAAAGAAATTGAGTGCTGGTGTGTAACCACACAAGTGCACACACTAGTCCATTTTGGAATTATTATTGCTGTATTTAAAAAAAACATAATTGAATATTACCTCCACGACCCTGCACATTTTTTTAAAGAGTGTTTATGGGAGTACTGGGTGCTGAAGGCATAGAAGCAAATGTCCAAAGGTGAACAGCCCAGTGGCAGTGTGCAGCTGCAAGGTCCTCACAAAAATAAATAAATAAATAAAAATAGTGGGGGAGGAGGATGGGGAAAAGGTCAAAGAAAGTGGTGTACGCCTCTGTAGTGTTGAAAGTCTAACACATAAATAAATAAATATCATCTCATGTCAGCAGTGCAAGGATACAAGTCATCCAGTCATAACCAATATAAACATAAATGCTTCAGATGCGGAAAAAGTGCAAGAATAGGAAGGAAAGCCACTGAATAAGGAACATAGCACTGAGACAAGAAGAACATCCAGTCATGAACAGTGGGCTGACCCAAAGCCAATTTTATGTGTATTATTTTGTAGACAATCAATCATCAAAGACAGCTAAAGCTGTATGTACAGGCAAGACCTAAAAATAGGAGCAAGTGGAATAAAGGTCCAAGGAAAAAAATATATAATATCATTTTTGGCCAAGAAGGGCCTTACACCTAGAAATATTTGATGGCCTTATAAAAGTGCTATAAGTCTGTAACCCAGTGGTCTTCAAACTTTTTAATGCCGCGCCCCCCCAGTTGAAAAATAAAAATCATTGGGCCCCCCTCAGAATTTTTTACAATTATTTTAGAAAGATGGCAACGTTTAAATTGGTCTAAACCTATTTAAACATTGCAGTTAAGTACTGTTACCTTTTTAAAACTGCAATAACATGCTTCTGCTTAAAACAAAGGCATGTTATCTGTATATTTCTTTTGGCCAGAGTTTGGAGCCCCCCTCCCGATCACTTGAGGCCCCCCAAGGGGGGCCCGCTCCCCAGTTTGAAGACCTCTGATGTAACCGGTAGAGTAGTTGGTCCAACGCTATTGCAGTTCTGCAGTTCCGTGTAGCTTGGTCGCCCTCTGGAACCACAACAGTGTTGGACCGGCTACTCTACCAGTTACTGACATATCACGTCTATGGCACCTACCTTAGAGCCGCAGATTTAATTCCAAACTTATTACGATAACATTAAACAAAATACAGACTATGGTCTTGAAATAAACCACTGATGCACATTCTTTGATACTTCTAATAGCTATGAGGATGTAATTGCCGATGTCATCGGTGATGAAACACACGTTGGCTGTCTAGAATGGAATTGTGGAAAACAAGTATTTGCAATGCAATAGGGCTCTCCTTTGTTTGAGTTAGAGCTATTGGTATTGTGAATTTATAACTGGACTTTTCTTGCTACATAAATTGCTCAACCCTGCCTCATAATTTTGTCTTTTCCTGCCATATAATTCCAGTGGCCCTGCACATAACGAAAGCACTTCAATGTACCTTCTTCCTTTATCTTCAGCAAAAAATGAAAATGCTGTCATTTAGCATCCTAATTTAAATCTGACATGATAATTCCAATAGAACAACACTTTTACCCCCTCCATCAGAGTTGCTGGCTGGCTAACACAATTCCCTAAAAAAGACACAAGACAGACACAGAGGAGAAATAAACTAGAAGTGTCAACCAAACATATCAAGAGTGTTTAAACAGTCGTCATGTGATAAGGATGTTAACTTGGCCTGAATCATGGTCATGATTGTAACAAGTAGAGATTATTAAAACATATACAATTATCATATAAAACTGTATCAGAATTAATGTTTTGGCATTAGAGTGTAATGCTCAAAACAACCTCTACAGAGCACCCGAAAAAAAATATCATTTGTAAGAAACATGGTCATTTAACCATATTGTTAGTCCCTAGAGGGCACAACCCCATGAAAAAAAACAGAAGGTAATACAGTGTAACCATATACTTAGCCCATAGAGGGCGTTTTTAGGGCTAGCAGGCCTACTGCAATGCTATTCCAAAAAATAAGGCCTCTAAAGCAAAACGTCTCCCAGCTGTAAAACAAAAGGTCTAGCCATGTGAAAGCTTAAAAGATACTGAATGGTGGGATGGGTTATTATTCTGGGGTCCCTACTAACCTAGTGTGGGTACCCAGAGATGATGTTGACAGAAAGAGCACATCGTCGTCAATGTTGTTAAGGCAGTTCCATTGTCCTAGGACCATCACAGGCTGAGTTATGAGCAAACATGTTTTGTAAAAGTAATGGCCTGTAAAGCATTATGAGGCAAGTTACCGTCCCACAAATATTTTAGTATGTTGATATGACTGTACTGTTTAGAACAGCCCCTAGAAGATACCACAATTAAAATAGCATTTGTAAGAAACATGCAGTGTAAATTAAAGTAAACAGAAAAACCAGGGGAATGCAAAACAGGTTTGAAATCTTGATTAAGGTCTTGAGATGTTACACTCTTTCCTACTGCCCACCTTACTAATGGAGTTCCCTAGTGTCTGTGATTCCTGACATCTAATCTGGGACACAGAGCTGATTAGGCACAGGAGCAGTTCACTTAATCACCCCAAGGAGTACATGTGCCCAATAGTTAATTTCACTTTGATGTCTTGTGGATACACATAAAAAGACTAAGGTGGTCATTACAACCCTGGCGGTCGGTGTTAAAGCGGCGGTAAAACCGGCAACAGGCCGGTGGAAAAAATTTGGAATCACGACCGTGGCGGAAACCGCCAACATAGACAGCCACTTTAACACTCC
This sequence comes from Pleurodeles waltl, assembly GCF_031143425.1. Taxonomy (NCBI): domain Eukaryota; kingdom Metazoa; phylum Chordata; class Amphibia; order Caudata; family Salamandridae; genus Pleurodeles; species Pleurodeles waltl. The sequence continues at coordinate 709,667,964 of NC_090450.1, read as the reverse complement.
GACCGCCAAGGCGGTACAAACAAACACCGCTGCGGTAACCACCAACAGACAGGCGGAGGACAATGTACCGCCCACAGAATTACAACAGTGCAATCCGCCACCTTTTCCGTGGCGGATTCACCACAAACAAAAACACGGCGGAAACAGAACTTGGAACGGAAAACGCTCACCTCTACACACCCCAGGATGAACCAGGACGCCATGGAACCGGAACTTCAGATTCTCCCTGCCTTTGTCTTCCTGCTCCTCTACCAGGAGCACGAACGCCGGCGGCGAAGACCATGGTGAGTACTGCACCTACGACACAAGGAAGGGGGGAGGAAAAAGAGAGTGACACTAACACGCAACATGCAACACCCCCACCCCCACCCTCACCCACTACAACACACTCACTAATACATCATGATACATTACAGTTACACCCCTCAACCCCCCTGGAAGAATGCAAGGACAAAAGGAAATGAGTCGAATGATTATAATATATTCAAAGACAGGAATCAAAAATATATACATATATAAAGATATTCACACTATAAACAAATATATACACCAAGAATACAAGTCCAAGGGATTCCACCATCATAGTCCGTGGACCACTGGGCCCAAAATGCATGGCCGACGCCCACACAAGATACCTGAACAAGACGGAGAGAACACTGCTGGGGCATCAGATAGAAATAAAACAGGCACCTCAGAGGGAAGTGAAGGGGGGCACCTCAGCCGGATGAGTGCACGACGCCAGATCCACAAGGAGGCTCCATGCCCACTGATGTATCATGGGGAGTGCAAAGCCACAGTCTCTCAAGTCTCTACAGTGGGTGGGTTGCCCACTGCTTTATCCTGGGGAGTGCAAAGCCACAGTCTCTCAAGTCTTTACAGTGGGTGGTTTGCCCACTGCTGCATCCTGGGGAGTGCAAAGCCACAGTCTCTCAAGTCTCTACAGTGGGTGGGTTGCCCACTGCTTTATCCTGGGAAGTGCAAAGCCACAGTCACTCAAGTGGATAACAGTCTTCACCGGTTCTGGAGGGGGCTTTGTGCCCAGAGTGCTTCATCCTGCCAAGGACTGAGGTAGTGGATGTCATTCTCCACTGGTTCTGGAGGGGGCTTTGTGCCCAGAGTGCTTCATCCTGCCAAGGACAGAGGTAGTGGATGTCATTCTACACTGGGTCTGGAGGGGGCTTTGTGCCCAGAGTGCTTCATCCTGCCAAGGACTGAGGTAGTGGATGTATCTCTCCACTGGCTCTGGAGGGGGCTTTGTGCCCAGAGTGCTTCATCCTGCTCGTGGCGGCCTCAGTAGCTTTGGCGCTCAGTGGCCTGCGGTGCTGGTTGCAGCAGTGTCCTGTTCAGCTGTGCTGGTGGCAGCGGTGTCCTTGGCAGTGGTGCTGGTGGCGGCGGTGTCCTTGGCGGTGGTGCTTGTGGCGGTTTTGTCCGCCATGCAGGTTTTCCCAGACTTGCCAGTTTTAGTGTGCCCCTTCCCCACCTTGGATGGTGGCGCAGCTGGACCCACACTCTCACCTGTACACCCTGGGAACGGCTTTGTTTGAGGATTTTTTTCCTCTCTACCGCCGGGCACTGGCCAGCGTTTGGTGTTTTTGAGGTGGGGGACTGTCCGTGCTCTGGCTCCTTGGCACACTGGCTGCCCTGCTGCATGGCGCACTCCAGAAGCCGGTCACTACGGGCACCACTGCTCCCGCTGATGTTGTGGCTGAGGTGCTGGGTTGGGACCTGGAGAGGCGGGCCCTAGGAGACTGAAGGGGTGGGGGAGGTGAGGGGAAGAGGTCAAGGTTGGACAGGAAAAGTTTTTGGGACACACTGGGACGGGTAGATGGAGGGGGTTTGGGAGTTGAGGAAGAGGTAGTGGTTGTAGGAGGTGTACATTTGGTGACTTTGGGTGAAGGTGCATGGGCTGGAGGCTGTCATGAGGTGGATGGCTGTTGGGTGGGTGTGTAGCTGCGTTTGTGTACCTTGGGAGGGTGGCTCACAGACACACTGGGAGAGGACACAGGGGATGTGTGAATGGTAGGGAAGGGTGGTGACTGCACGTGAGCGGGGTGTGGTGGTGGGTGTGCCGGTGATGGAGGTAGTGGCTGACGATGTAGTGCATGCAGGTGTGAGTGGAGACGAGACTGGGAGGGAGGAGGGAGACGAGGAGGAGGGGGACACAGTGGAGGTAGTGGCTGTTGGTATGTCTGCATGTGTATGATGTTTGCGTGAGTGCCTGTGGGATGTGTGGTGCTTATGTTTGCCAGAGCTTCCCTTGTGTGTTGAGGTGTGTGCATGCTGGTCTGAGGGTGTGCTTGGGATAGGCTGAGGTACAGGGGTTTGGATCTGGGTGGAGGAAGTTGGAGGGGGGAGGCTAGAGACAGGGACAATGGCTGCCATCAGTGCAGAGGCCAGAGTCTGAAAAGCTCACTGATGGGCTGCCTGACCAGAATGAATGCCCTCCAGGTATTCATTGGTTTGTTGCAACTGCCTCTCTACACCCTGGATGGCATTCAAAATGGTAGACTGCCCAACAGTGAGGGACCTGAGGAGGTCAATGGCCTCCTCACTGAGGGCAGCAGGGGTGACAGGGGCAGGGGCTGATGTGCCTGGGGCGAAGGAGATGCCCACTCTCCTGGGTGAGCGGCCATGTGGCAAACGCTGAGGGGCTGCTGGGAGTGTGGTGCTGGTAGTGGGGGTGGCGGCTGTACCTGTAGATGCGGGGGGCACAGAGGGGCCCGCCACCGCAAGGGAGCTCCAATCAGAGGAGGAGTCCGTATCGCTGGTCGCAGCTCCTGTACCCGCCGTGGAGCTCCCCTCGCCCTCTGTCCCACTGGTGGCTTCTGACTCCGTTGTCTCGCCCTCCAGGGCCATGTGGGATACAGCTCCCTCCTGCTCCGGTGCCACTGCTCCTCCGCCTGACGATGCTAATGCACACAAGCACAGGGAGACCACAAAAAGGGGGGGAACAGAAGAAAGACATGTTGAGTGCATGCAATACCGCTACCGTTGGCGTACACTACAGACACAGAAGTCCCCTGCACTACGCCGTGCACTTGGAGTTCCCTAATCAATCCCAGGGACATGGTTTACAGGGCTATGCCCGATTGTTGCACACATGGATGTCACAGGAGTCTGACAAGGTGTTGTTGGCTCTGTACACAGGTGGGGTGGGGTGCCACAGGACATGCCTTAAGAAGGGACCCTGCCTACTAAACTCGCCCTGGCCTAGGGGAACCCACAGCCCACCTCCCCCACCCACACACCTCCACTGCACGCTGAATCAGCTGAATGAGAGTGTACTCACCCCCTTGTGGCTGCTGTGATGCCCTCAAGCACCCATCCAACTCCGGGTACGCCACCGCCAGGATCCGGAACATCAGGGGGGTCATGGTGCGACGGGCACCCCTCCCACGTTGGGAGGCCATCCCCAGCTGGGCCTCTGCCATCTTCTTGCTCCAGCGGCGAATGTCCTCCTATTTTTTCCAGCAGTGGGTGCTCCGTCTGTGGTAGACACCCAGGGTCCGGACTTCCTAGGCGATGGCACGCCAAATATCCTTCTTCTGGTGGGCACTGACCTACACGAATAGTACAGGGTAAAAGGAGAAGATATAAGCGCCCGCACCGTCACAGTCATTGGCCCGCATCCCTGCCCTTGCCATGTCGCACATGCACTCACCGTCGTTTCAAGCACGCCTCATTCTCCCCCCCATTTTTCATCCACACCACTCCAAACAGCCACTGCCCATACAGAATGATCAGAGTGTACTCACCTGTTTGTCTGGAGGACTGTAGAGTACTGTGTACTGGGGGAGGACCCCATCCACTACTTTCTCCAACTCCTCCGTGCTGAATGCAGGGGCCCTTTCCCCAGACACACGAGCCATTGTCTCTTCCAGACTGAGGTCACAGCAGCACTTGCAGTGTAGGTCCTCTCCTGTCAAAGATCAGGTATCAAGTGATTGAACAGAGAGAAAATGGCGGTCACGTCCGCGGCGGTGCGTACCTTCACCGCCGGCATACATTGTCATTGGCTCCTGGGACCCATAGGGTCCAATGTTAACCAATGCAGGTTTGCGCCGCGGTCTTCGACCGCCTACCGCGACAGTGTACAATGCCAGCGCAATTACCTCATATCCCCTTGTCCCACCTTACAGGTCAGGCAGCCGCCATTTCAGTGGGCCACGTGACATTAATTTTAAATGCATCACACATATATAGGCCTTGATTATACACTAAGACAGCCATATGTCGATTTTGAAAAATGTTCATATAAAGTTGTGTTTACGTACCTCAGTGTTGGTTGACTCTCTGCTCCCTGTTCTCCTCCATAGAGCACGTCCGCTGGGGCAGGTGAGGTGATGGCAGCATCCTCCGGTGTACAGACTGCTGGTGGACCTGTCGACAATGGAGGAGCGACATGTGATCATCACCTACAGACTTGATCGTGCCACAATCCAGGAACTGTGTGCCCAGTTGGAGCCAGACCTGATGTCAGCTATCTGCCATCCCACAGGAATCCCCTCTCTAGTGCAGGTGCTGTCAGTACTCCATTTCCTGGCAAGTGGGTCTTTTCAAACAACAGTGGCCATAGCATCAGGGATGTCCCAGCCTATGTTTTCCAACGTGTTGGCCAGAGTGTTGTCTGCCCTGCTGAAACACATGCGGAGCTACATCGTTTTCCCTCAGTGAAAGGAGACGTCTATGCCCTGGGACATATCCCCAACATCAAGGGTGACATTGATGGGACACATGTAGCCTTGGTCCCCGCATGCAAGAGTGAACAGGTGTACAGAAACCGGAAGAGTTACCATTTGATGAATGTGCAGATGGTGTGTTTGGCAGACCAGTACATCTCCCATGTGAATGCCAAATTTCCTGGCTCAGTGCATGAAGCTTACATTCTGAGGAATAGCAGCATCCCTTATGTGATGGGGCAACTCCAGAGGCACTGTGTGTGGCTATTAGGTGAGGACATGGACCCAATACAGTTTGACTAGGTGTCTGGGTCTGGGGATGTCTCTAAGAGTTAGTGTGTGTCTAACAGTTGTCCCTCGATATTTGCAGGTGACTCTGGTTACCCCAACCTGTCATGGCTACTGACCCCAGTGAGGAATCCCAGGACAAGGGCAGAGGAACTCTACAATAAGGCACATGGTCGAACTAGGAGGATTATAGAGAGGACCTTCGGCCTCCTGAAGGCCAGGTTCAGGTGCCTTCATATGACAGGTGGTTCCCTATTCTACTCACCAAAGAAGGTGTGCCAGCTCATCGTGGCCTGCTGTATGCTTCACAACTTGGCTTTGCGACGTCAGGTGCCTTTTCTGCAGGAGGATGGTCGAGATGGAGGTGTTGTGGCAGCTGTGGAGCCTGTGGACAGTGAAGATGAGGAAGCAGAAGACGAGGACATAGACAACAGGAACACGTGATCCAACAATACTTCCAGTGAGAAACAGGTAAGAAGACAACACTGCCTGCTACATCTGTTTGATCCTTCTACCTCTCATCTGTCTGTCATTTTCGCACAGTGTATGGACCCTGAGTTGTCACTTTCCCTTTCGATTTCACAGATGTCGGTCCCACTGTGTAACATCTGCGTTGTTTCCCCATGGACTAGAGCTGTGTGACATAGGTATGTTGACAATATAATGGATATAGCATTTTTCCACAGTTATTGCAAATACACATTTTCGAAAGCACATACTGACTCCAGATAGTTTTGTGATTTAGGGTGTTTATTTAAGTGCTAAATAGTGGAGGGGGTTGTAAAATGGTCAGGGGTGATGGTGGAGGAATGTCCATGGCAGAGTCCAGTCTATTAGTCTCACAGATGCATTGTCCAAAGGTACATAGGAAATGGAGCTGGGGCAGTTTAAGGATGGACAGGGTGACAAGGTGGGACAGAAGGATGACAATCAGGGTGGTCTCATTTCTTGGCGGGGGTCTTGGCATTGTTCTCTGTCTTTGTCCTGGATCTCACGGACCGCTTGCGGGGTGGTTCTCCATCTGCAGGGGGTGGGGTGTGGTGTGGTGGTCCTGTGGCGGTGCCTCCTGTCCACTAGCGCCGGTGGAGGTGGTGGGCAGTTCATCATCCAGGCTAGTGTCAGGGGCCCCTTGTTGTGCCACAGTGTCCCTCCTGGTGTTGACGAGTTCCTTCAGCACCCCTACAATGGTGCCCAGGGTGGAATTGATGGATTTGAGTTCCTCCCTGAACCCCAAATACTGTTCCTCGTGCAGCCGCTGGGTCTCCTGAAACTTGTCCAGTACCGTTGCCATTGTCTCCTGGGAATAGTGGTAGGCTCCCATGATGTTGGAGAGGGCCTCGTGGAGAGTGGGCTCCCTGGGCCTGTCCTCCCCCTGTTGCACAGCAGCCCTCCCAGTTCCCCTGTTTCCCTGGGCCTCTGTCCCCTGAACTGTGTGCCCACTGCCACTGCCCCCACGTGGTGTTGTTGGGGTGGTGGGTTAGCCTGGGTTCCCTGTAGTAGTGGACACACTGCTGATTGATGTGTCCTGGGGACAGAGGTATGGGCCCGCTGGGTGGGTGCTGTGCTGGTGTTTCCAGAGGGGGGAGGCTCTGTGGGGGCCTGTGCCAGTGTGAGGAGAACCGACTGTCCCGAGGTCCCAGATGGGCCGGGCTGGTCATCTAGATCCAGTTGGACAGAGCTGCTGTCATCACTGTGGGCCTCTTCTGTGGGTGGAGTAGACATGTCTGGACCCTCCTGTCCGGTGACGTTGGGTAGAGGTCCTGCAGGGGTGTAAAGGCATAATTATTGCATCGGTGTGTGCCATGGTATGCAATGGGTGGGTGACCCTGTACCCCAGTGCTTGCATTCCTGTGTAGGACCTTGTGTGATAATGGTTTAGGGGGGTGTATGGGTATATGCAGTGGCCATGCTTTGGTGATGGGTGTCCATGCTTTAGTGTTACATGCAGGGCTTGGGTTTGGGATGTGTGGTTTGTAATATTGGGACATACGGGAGGAGTTGGAGTGATGGGGGTGAGGGCGAGGTTGGGGGTATGTGATAGCATGCAGGTGGGTGGGGGATGAAGTAATGAAAGATTTGACTTACCAGAGTCCATTCCACCAGCTACTCCTGCGAGGCCCTCAGGATGCAGTATAGCCAAGACCTGCTCCTCCCATGTTGTTAGTTGTGGGGGAGTAGGAGGGGGTCCGCCGCCAGTCCTCTGTACCGTGATGTGGTGTCTTGAGACCACGGAAGGCACCTTCCACCTCTTCCTGACGTCATCCCTAGTTTTCGGGTGCTGTCCCACTGCGTTGACCCTGTCCACAATTCTGCGCCATAGCTCCATCTTCCTAGCTATGGTGGTGTGCTGCACCTGTGATCCGAATAGCTGTGGCTCTACCCGGATGATTTCCTCCACCATGACCCTGAGCTCCTCCTCAGAGAACCTGGGGTGTCTTTGCGGGGCCATGGGGGGGTGTGGGTGATGTGTGGGGTGGGGTGTGTTGTGATGTGTGGGGTGATATTTAGAGGTGTGTTGTGTGAGGTGCGTGGATGTTGTGTGAGTGATGATGTAGGGTGTCTATGGATGCTATTGTTCGTTCAGGTGGTGTCTCTCTCTGGCCTTCTGTCGCAATTGTGGTCGTAAGGGTTTGTGGGTGATGTGGGTTTGTGTTTTATATTGTATTGGGTGTGTGGGAGTGGTGTGTGTATGTGTATCAGATGTGTGTATTTGGAATTGTCTAATGTGGTTGTGTTTTGTAAAAATGTGTGTATTTTGAGCGCGGCGGTGTGCATCGCCAATGGAAGACCGCGGTTGAAAGACCGTCGTGTGGATTTGTGGGTCGTGATAGTGTGGTCGTATTCCTGTTGGCGTGACGGTGGAGGTTTTGTTATCGCCAGTTTATCACTGACCTTTGGTGTGGCGGACTTGTGTGGGTGTCTGGATTTTGGCGGATTCCGAGCTGTGGGTCATAATGACTGTGACGGAATTCCGCAGCCGCGGCGGTGTGTTGGCGGTCTTCTGCACGGCGGTAAGCGGCTCTTACCGCCAATGTTGTAATGACCCCCTAAGTTTGTGCTGCCCACCTCTAGCGGTTACTCATATCTGAGAGTTGCAGTTCTGGGGGAGCTTGATGGATGTGTGTAGGAGTCCTGCTCCTGCAGGAGTGGCTTTTGACTTAACAGAGCTGTGGTGACTGTTTCCAGCAACTCTTGTCTATGTCAGCTGAGGGATCCCTAGGCCAGGTGCAGTCAGGATGCTGGTGTGGCAGGTAATGCCTCCGTACCAATCTCAGTCACATTCAGTGCTTCAGGAGTTGCAGCATGTGGGCAATCAGGGTGCTCACCACAGCAATAGAGGAGTGGTAAGTCTCTAAAATCAGCAGCAGCAGCATTAGTCTCAGAGTCACAGTGAACTGTTGTTCTCACTCAATAAATCATTTTTGCAGAAGTGGTTCACAACCTGAACCATTTAAGGACTCCAGTTGACCCCTTCCACATACGGGTCTCTCCTGGCCTCACTCCCTTGCAGATCCTTGTTCTGTTTATCTATTCTCCATTTCCTCCCCAGGAACCAGGTAGTTCAGCAGTGATGGTGATGTGCACAAATCTGCAACCTGCTGACCTTAGTAATTTTACACAGCTTTACTCCAGGCCTCAGTGTCATACGGTAGGTGATTTACTTTGTGATCTTCTCAAAATCAGGCTTGCCTTACATTTACAGCTGAATGAAGTGAGCTCTTGTTTCATTCTGCCATAATCAAAACAGCAAAATGAGGGGTGAGAGTAAATCATTTATCTAACTAGGATCAGATTAGAGCACAATTAATATCACTATTATAGTTGTTTTGATGGGAACATACTGGTCTTTTCACCCTGGAGAGTCTCTCCTCACACTGGGCCAGGCACCTTCCTTCCCCCTTTTAGCGGGCAGGCAAGCTTCTAGGTTCTAGGCAAACACTCAGGTCCTTCAGCAGAACATTCAGATGTCAGATGCTATTCCTTCACCTCTGGGAGACTGCTAGCCATACACACACCAAACCTGGTCACACAGCAGTCCTTTGAGTAGTCTGTGGAGCACTACCTTCCTTGGTCCTTAAGATCTTGGAACTGGAACAAAATTGAGTGGTTTGGATCCAACGTTTATATACATTGCACAGAATGGAAATGTAGATCAACTATCTAAGACTTCTGAACTGGTTTGGGCTGGTTCTCTTTTCAAATGTCATTTTCTCACTGTTCCCTAGATGAAGCCATTGTGCAAAATGATGGCTCCCACAACAGGTAGCAATGATGCTGTCTCCAAACAAGGGCATCCAAAGTAAGATCACAATCAAGTGTGAAATATCTGTACCTGTTGTGATCAGCATCCGAAGCATTAATCAAGGATAGACAAAAGCACAGACCCTACTTAAAAACTTCCTCACCTTGAACAATAAAAACTTCAATCCCACCCATCTACCAAATGGCATTGCTCAAGAAGAACTAATCAGCAGCCTTTTGCTAAGACAGCCCTCATTGAATTTCTAAGTGGAGCTGTATCCTCCCACACTTCAGAATGTGGATCTACACCTTTCAATCCCTGGAATGCAGTCAATATACTTCACTGTATCCACCCTTCATCTTCTGACATGCTAAACCAGCAGCAATCCAAAATGAGTCCCACTGGTCCCAGTACTCTGTCGCTACCACACCCAGAGTCCTTTCACCATACATGTGCTGCATGCTCACATGGAATGCCAGTGCAAGGCTCAAAGTTTCACTAAATGACAATACTTTACATGAGAGGAGTTTGCAGCCTACCCTTTACCTTACCCAAAGAAGGTTGAGCCACCATACTGTTTCATAAAACTTGGCATGCTACTATCTTCCTATGTGTCTTGCTGTGGGCATGAACCTTAGTTGAATGCTCATTAGGAGGGTATGCTTGTTACACCCCTCCAGGTCACAGAACAGGTCTTGAGCCTTGCAGGGACAAGCAAAGGCATTTGTGCACACGTTAGCTTAGAATTATACCAGAGCAAAATTAAGTCAGGGTACCAGTTGCACAAGCAATCTGGTATTTATGGCTGATGCATATTTGTAGCAAACCTGTACATTTCTAACAACTGGACACCTAGGGGAATAGAGGATGTGTGGCTCTCATCAGACTCTGTTTCCCAGAAGTTCTTGCAAACCTCAAAATTTGTCTAAAAAACACAGTTTCCTCACAGTTCTGTTATGGAAAATTCTGCAATCTAAGGGGAGCCAGAAATTTCCTTCCACTCAACGTTCCCCCAAGTGTCCTGATAAAAATGGTACCTCACTTGTGTGGGTAGGCCTAGTGTCCGCAAAAGGAAACAGCCCACAACGCAACAAGAATACATCACATTTTTCCACTGAAAACTGACACTTTTTCCAGTGTGCCTAGCTGTGGATTTTGGGCCCTAGCTCAGCTGGCACCTAGCGAAACCTAGCAAATCTGTACATTTTTTAAAATGAGACACCTACGGGAATCCAGGATGGGGGTGACCTGTGTGGCTCTAACCGGGTTCTGTTACCCAGAATCCCTTGCACACCTAAAGATTTGTCTAAAAACACATTTTCCTCACGTTTCTGTGATGGAAATTTCTGGAATCTGAGGGAAGCCACAAATTCCTTCCACCCAGCATCCCCCCAAGTCTCCTGATAAAAATGGTACCTCACTTGTGTGGTTAGGCCTAGTGCCCACAACAGGAAATTGCCCAAAACGTAATGTGAACACATCACATTTTTCTACTGAAAAGCTGTGGATTTTTAGACCCTAGCGCAGCCGGCACCTAAGGAAAACTAGCCAATCTGTACATTTTGTGAAAATGAGACTCCTAGGGGAATCCAGGATGGGGTGATTTGTGTGACTCTCACCAGGGTCAGTCTCAACATGTGGGTACATACAGCCCAGGTTTATAAGGACACTCAGGGCAGTACATACAACTCTCCTTCTGTAAGCCTCTTCGCATACAGACTCTACAGCTCTTAGAAGGACTGTCCCTCAAATACTGGTCAGCATACAAATTAGTCTGGTCAACAATCTCATTAAAAAATACATCATCGATAAACAACTGAAAGAAATGTATAGGCAAAAGGTTTTCAGTATTCACTCTGCACCCTACGACATCTGTAAAGGTAGGTGACAATGACTGCACCATGTTTGGGCAACCCAGAGTTCAGCTCTTCCAATGGGAAGCCTTTCAGCCCCAGGCTGCAATCCAGATGCCTGTTGCTGCACTATCGGTACATCAGTGTCCTCCTCTAAAACAGGCACTTCCTCTGCACTGAGTGGCTTTTCATCATCAGATGATTACTCTCGGATAGAACATTTACTGCCAGAATCTTGCACTTCCTCCTCTGACTAAGATGCAGAGTCAGTCTCATAATCATGGTCAGACAAAGATTTGAAAAGAATACCAACACCTGCTGAGCAGTAATCCTGCAGCTAGCCACAATCCTTGCTAATAAAAGTAATTTGACAAATAAGTCAACAACAACCAACACTATTTAAAGTAAGTAATAAAAAAGCTTTATCACAAAGACCTATATACTCAGAAACAAAATAACACACTTTCCAGAGACAGCCAAACTCACCAGCACCTACTCTGCACAATCTTAGCAAGCACCAACGATATCCCACTAAAACGGGAAAACAAAATAAAACTACACCTAAAACAACACAATACACATTGTGCACAAATCCAAGGAGAATGTCACGCACAATAAAACATAAGCTAAGTATGCTGATATTATTACACCATTTACAAAAAAACTAATTCATGCATGGCAATGATGCTCAGTTGAAGTAAAAAGTGCAAAAATGTTTTTTTTACCACATACATGCAACTATTCAAACTGCAGAGATACCACTGCCGAAACAGCAAACAGGAGTCACAGCAAATGAATCAAAAGCTTTGCAATAGAAAAAAAAGAGAATTAAAACATTATGATCATAAATGCAAATGATGCGCCAGAACACACACACCAGGCCAGGTAAGTGCCACACTACACATACAGCCAGGCAAGTGCCAGTCTACCTACACTGCCAGGCAAGCACCAGTCCATGCACGCCGTCAGCCAAGCGCCAGTCCAGGCACACCACCAGCCAAGAGCTAGTTCAGGCACACCGCCAGCCAAACATTCAGAAACTTTCCCTGGTGTCTAGTGGTTGTCTGCCCCTCCTGGGGGCAGATGGACCTAAATAAATGCCTGATCTGCCGCCAAGGGGGGCGGAAACGGACAAAATGTTTGCCCTCCAAATGGGATTAACCCCAATACGGCCAAAATCTGGATCCCCGGTGGCCTCATGGTTTTCTGCCCTTCTGTGCATATGGGTGTAAAAATGGCTGATCTGCCCCTAAGGAGGGCAGAAACAGCCAAAATGATTGCCGCCTAAAGGGTAGCAACCCATGCCCAAGGGGGGCAGAAACGGCCAAAATGCCTGCCCCCAAAAGGGAGTGACCTTTGCCCGAGGGGTCGCTCCTTACATACCAAAACACACACAAAGAGTAATACCTGATGGCCCAGTGGGTATTTCTGCTGGACAATCATGACAATATGCGTGATCGTGCAGCAGGAATACATTTCAAAGAGATACCGGGGGAAAGAAAAAACTCTTTCCTTTCCCGCCGGTGCCTCTTTGAATCTCCCTACCCCTCCCAGGAGGAACACTCACCTCCATCTCCACCAATCGGAGCTGGTAGCAAATGGCTTTCAGTGCCTCAGGCCTGCTCTGATGACAATGGCGTGCGTCGTGCGCACTGATCTCATCAGATCACTGGGAAAGGGGTGCTTCTGCTGCCATTCCTGGTAGGGGTGTAGAGTGGTGGCCAACGGGGGGAGCACCAATGCTTTCCCTGTGGATGGGTGCTAGGATGGCTGGGAGCCGACCAACGCACACACCCACCTCAGCGTTGGACAGCTCCCAGCTGTCCGACGCACACAAGGGGTTAATAGTAGAAAATCTAACAATATTGTTGTGCACCAAATTTAGGACACGTTAGTTATGTCAGACACTATTTTTGTGAAAAGTATTTCAACATTTCCCTCCGAAGACTATGATACTTAACAGCAGTGGTTAATTTGTAAATACAAATGAGTCGTGCCCAAAGCTCTGCTCTGAAACACGTGGCTGCTGCAGTTAAATGTGAGAGCACAGAATACTGAAGCATCGTAATCCTGAAGCCATCTTGGGCCTCCTACATCCATTTACAGCCACTCTCTGCCCCTTCAGCTCACTCTTGCAGCTTTCTGCTTTCTCCCTTGTGACTCTTTTCCGTCTTTATTTACTCTGTCTTTCCCATATATGTCTTTTGCTCAAAGTAATTGCCTTAAGCAGAAAAATAAGTGCTGGCCCTCACTGGCAACCACCGGCTCAAATTAAGCACTGCTTAATAGCCTAGTAAAGTTCCAGTCTTCATCACATACACAACACGGTAGCCTACTTTATCTCAGAGTCATGACAGAAGGATGCCTATTGGTTCGCCCTTACTGGATTTCATGCAAATTCTTTCCATTTTCTACCAAGAGATTTGGGGCCTCATTCCGACCCTGGCAGTACAAGACCGCCAGGGCCGGGGGCAACGGAAGCACCGCCAACAGGCTGGCGGTGCTTCATTGCCCATTCTGACCACGGCTTTAAAGGGAATCCGGCGGTTTCCCGGCGGATATCCCCTGCTTGGGCAGAACCTCCATGGCGGCGCTGCAAGCAGCGCCGCCATGGAGATTCCGACCCCCTTCCCGCCATCCTGTTCCTGGCGGTTTTTACCGCCAGGAACAGGATGGTGGGAACGGGTGTCGTGGGGCCCCTGGGGGCCCCTGCACTGCCCATGCCACTGGCATGGGCAGTGCAGGGGAAAGTCAGAATGACCTCCGCGGTCTTCTGACCGCGGAGCGGCCATTTGGCGGTTCCCGCCAGGCGGGCGGCGTCCGCCGCCCGCCAGGGTCAGAATGACCCTCTTGGTTTTGTGTTTGAAGTAATGGGCATGGGTTGGCTAGCTTTCAAGATTCTGGCCTCTGGAGGTTCCATGGGTTAGCACCTATCTGACCACTTTCATTTTGGGTGTTCTCTTTGGGGAGCCTTATTTCCCAATTGCATGGTTTGTTTGCCACTGCTCGGTATGAGTAGCTCGCACACATGAGTCTCCTATGACTCGTTTGCTGCAGGGCATCCTTTAGGGATCTGTTTGCTTGTAACAAAACTTAAAATATCTCCATGCAATGTGAATTGTCACAATATTACTACAGATAGTGGGAAGATATGAAACCAACTATACAAATAAATGCAGGCTCAAAACAGATGCTTTAGAATATAAATTAATACATGTAATAGCAATTGGTGTTTGCCGACTATTTTAATGTCTACCTTGAGGAGCATGGAAAAGCAAGCATGCAAGTCACATAGCATCTAGCTGGTGCCTCTGGACTTTAGCTAGCCTTGCCCTGGATTGACATCTGCATCAATAACGACAATTAGTAACAAACTTTTATCTAGACTACGAGATGTATGCAATTAATCTGTATGTCAACTGTAACAATTTTGTATGATATATCAATATCTGCAACACTACAGCTAGCAATAGAAACTTAGGGCATGGTTAATATGTTGGCGGTATGTATTCTCGGTTGCAGCAGCGATGGAGGATACATACCGCCACCATGAAAGTCTGCCCGCATTATTTAAATGTAGGTAGGCCTTAAGTTTTATGGCGGTAACTACTCCATCACCACCATAGTCAGACCTCTCTGATGGCCTGTCCCTAAAGGTGAGGGACAGTAAAAACCAAATACTGCTCCTCTAGCCATGGGAGAAGACTCCCATGGAGAGGGAACATTACTTTTTTTGTTTTCAAAATGAAAATCCAGTTTTGGGATTTTCTGTTTGAAAATAAAAAAAATACTGCTTGGTGCAGGGTTGCATCACGCAGATGCAGCCCTGCACCAAACAGAGGATTGCATTGACAGAAATCGCTGACAGCAGTTTCTGTCAATGCTTTGTAAATGCCCACCAGCTTGACAGTCATATATAAATTGAATAGTCGGGACTTCCACCAGGGCGGCGGAGGTATTTACTCCATCACCCTGGTGTAACAATAACCTGACCCCCGAGATATGAATGAGCCCCTAACTATGGGCTCCATGGAGTTAAGTGGAATCTGACGACATACAACGCTTTATTGGGGTAGGAGGCTCTAAACAAATCCACAATACATTCTAGTCAACTGCTCCACCAGGACAAAGTTATGATGCCAAAGGTTCAAGAAAGGAAACTATTTGTCTGCTGCCAGACAATGCTGTTAATGACATTCCTTTATGTCAAGCAATACATCGAGCAGTCAACATCTTTTAAATTACATAATTTGCTAAAAGGATTTGTTGGTGTCTGACACCGTTTCAGTGAAGACGGCTCAATGCAGCAAAAGTAAAATATACAGGGATTTAATAGATATTTATATTTCTTTGCAATAATATGAACTTTGTGTATCTGGAATATATAGGCTGCTTAGACATACTAAAGCTGAAAGAGATGAGTTCCAGTCATCTCTTTCAGAACCTTGATTGTGGCCCTACAGGTTACTAGTTTGTGGAATCACCCCTAAGTCTGAAGGAAGACACATATACTCACATAAAATGCTTATTAAATCAGTCTTGAAAATGTACGAGTATATCACACCTAACACAGGTGTAAGACACGACTACTGTCAAAGCTCTGTGAATGGGGCCTTCAAACCGCTACTACTTTTTTTTCTCAAGAAATCTCTTAGTTTTCAGCTACTACTTCTTCAGGATCTTTATTTTTTTACTACTTCATTCACTCTGTGTTTCCCCTCTAAAGCACTGAAAATAATAAGAATTATATTTTCTAAATGTAATGGTATTTAATTTAGCCTCTGTTGAAGGGTGGAAGGCTGAGATAGCATTAACTGGATTCGATCTCGGGACTTGTGTAAGTTTTCAATGTAAGGATTCAACTTACTGAGCCATCCTGCAAAATCCTATCTACCACAGGCGCATTAGAAATTGTTACATAAATTATTGCTTTTAGTTGAGTTTTCTTAAAAAGGAGTGAAATCCATAATGTCTGTGGGACACTGCCATGTAGAAATATCCACAAGACCTAGACACATCTGAAAACTAAACATCTGGTTGATTCCAGGGTGGTGTTCTTCACATGCACCCTGCACCATTTGCTTACCAACAATGCCCTGTGGAAGGAAATTTGTGGCTCCTCTCAGATTCCAGAACTTTCTGTCACCACAATGTGAGGGAAAAGTGTTTTATTAGCCAAATTTTGAGGTTTGGAAAGGATTCTGGGTAATAGAACCTGGTGAGAGCCCCACAAGTCATCCCATCTTGGTTTCCCCTAGGTCTCTAGTTTTCAGAAATACACAGGTTTGGTAGGTTTCCCTGGGTGCAGGCTGAGATAGAGGCCAAAGTCCACAGGTAGGCACTTTGCAAAAAACACCTCTGTTTTTGGGGGAAAAATGTGATGTGTCTATGTTGTGTTTTGGGGCATTTCCTGTCGTGGGCACTAGGCCTACCCACACAAGTGAGGTATCATTTTTATCAGGAGACTTGGGGAAACGCTGGGTAGAAGGAACTTTGTGGCTCCTCTCAGATTCCAGAATTTGAGAGGCCAAATTTTGAGGTTTGCAAAGGATTCTGGGTAACAGAACCTGGTTAGAGCCCCACAAGTCACCCCATCTTGGATTCCCCTAAGTGTCTAGTTTTCAAAAATGCATAGGCTTGGTAGGTTTCCCTTTGGGGCATTTCCTGTCGCATGAGCTAGGCCTTCCCACACAAGTGAGGTACAAAGACTTGGGGAAACATAGAATAGCACAACAAGTGTTATTGCCCCTAGTCTTTGTCTACATTTTTTCCTTCCAAATATAAACAGTGTGTAAAAAAGACGTCTATTTGAGAAATGCCCTGTAATTCACATGCTAGTATGGGTACCCTGGAATTCAGAGATGTGCAAATAACCACTGCTCCTCAACACCTTATCTTGTGCCCATTTTGGAAATACAAAGGTTTTCTTGATACCTATTTTTCACTCGTTATATTTCAGCAAATGAATTGCTGTATACCCGGTATAGAATGAAAACTCACTGCAAGGTGCATCTCATTTATTGGCTCTGGGTACCTAGGGTTCTTGATGAACCCACAAGCCCTATATATCCCCACAACCAGAAGAGTCCATCAGACGTAACGGTATATTGTTTTAAACAAGCTGACATGGCAGGAAAAAGTTACAGAGTGAAACGTAGAGAAAAATGGTTGTTTTATTCATCTCAATTTCAATATTTTTTCATTTCAGTTGTTATTTTCTGTAGGAAACCCTTGTAGGATCTACACAAATAACCCATTGCTGAATTCAGCATTTTGTCTGCTTTCCAGAAACATTTAGGTTTCTGGGATCCAGCATTGGTTTCACACCTATTTCTGTCACTGACTGGAAGGAGGCTGAAGGCACAAAAAATCGTAAAAATGGGGTATGTCCCAGTAAAAATGCCACAATTGTGTTGAAAAATTGGTTTTTCTGATTCAAGTCTGCCTGTTCCTGAAAGCTGGGAAGCTGGTGATTTTAGCACTGCAAACATTTTGTTAATGCCATTTTCAGGGAAAAAAACATAAGCCTTCTTCTGCAGCCCTTTTTTCCAATTTGTTTGAAAAAATGAAATTTTCACTGTATTTTGGCTAATTTCTTGGTCTCCTTCAGGGGAATCCACAAAGTCTGGGTACCTGTAGAATCCCTAGGATGTTGGAAAAAAGGACACAAATTTGGCGTGGGTAGCTTCTGTGTACAAAAGGTTATGACGGTCTACGCGCGCCCTGCCCCAAATAGCCAAACAAATCCTAGCACCTGAGGGGGAAAAGGCCAGGCAGCGAAGAGGTTAAAATTCGACGTCACCATAAGTTCAGATTTTAAATTATGATTCCACAGACACCAATATGAAGGTGTTACATGATCCCATTTGGAAGTTACACTTATAAAATGTTATAAGGAAATTTCAATGTTATCCTATGGGTAAGGTAGGCCTTACTCTACTGAAAAACGAGTCTAATTGTTTTTGACTGCCAAGACATGTAAATCTTAAAAGTACATGCCCAACTTTTTAAATATATTGCACCCTGCCCTTGGGCTGTATAGGGCCTACCCTAAAGGTGACATATGTACTAAAAGGAAGGTTCGGGCCTGGCAAACGGTTTACTTTGCCAGCTCGAAATGGCTTTTTAAAACTACAAACACAGACTCTGCAATGGTAGGCCTGAGAGATGTTTAGAGTGTTACTTAGGTGGGTGGCACAATCAGTACTTCAGGCCCATTAGTGGCATTTAATGTACAGGCCCTGGGCACAGGTAGTGCCACTTTACTAGGGACTTACAAGTTAACTGAAGATGCCAATTGAGTATACGCTAATGTTACTATGCTTTAGGGAAGGAGCCCAAGCAATTTAGCACTGGTTAGCAGTGGTAAAGTGCACAGAGTCCTAAGGTCTCTGAAGCAAAAAGTTAGAGGGAAAACCACACCAAGGATGCCTGATTTAACAGCATCACTAGAAAAAGTTGTTTCACTGAAGATGCAAATGAGCTAGCATTATTATGATCCTGGAAAACATTTATAGATGCACCAGGAAAAGAGTTTCATTTATCCTTGGATTCTGATATGGACATATTGTTTAAAATACTTTGGAGGTCTGGAAATTTAGACACATGGGATTTGAAACTTGTTGACATGTGGTGATGTTATAATCTCAAAACTGACATTTGTTTCAATTCTCAGACATATTAGCCATATTCCCACATAAATTAAATATTAATTTCTACATATCCCTGAACTGTGGACCATCTTTTCTGGAAAACAGCCTCTTCATTGCCTACTCCACTACTTTAATTATGTTCTTGAGAAAGACTACACAAAAAACTTTAGGACGGGATCAACTTTATAACCTAAATGTGCAACACATATTGAAAGTGCATTTCAGAAGTACTCAACAATCATTTATGGCTTTGTTCATTGACACTCAGAGAAAATTTATTTGAACCTACATCTTGGAAGTAAAATTAAGAAAAACACAATTTAACTACAGGGTATACTGCTTATAAAATTTGATGAGTTACGAGCAATCACGAAAAGGCTCAGATAAGAGATAATGGGGGTTATTCTAACTTTGGAGGAGGTGTTAATCCGTCCCAAAAGTGACGGAAAAGTGACGGATTTACCACCAGCCGTATTACGAGTCCATTATATCCTATGGAACTCGTAATACGGCTGGTGGTATATCTGTCACTTTACCGTCACTTTTGGGACGGATTAACACTCCTCCAAAGTTAGAATAACCCCCAATATGTCACCAACAGCAACCCTAACATGGATACGTTTGACAGCCATATCAGGTTTCTGAGTAGTAAACATCATTATGAACTTGAAAGTGCTTAGCCTGGTGGCTCAGCAGACTAATGCACCAACTCACAGGATCTCTAATTGATTTAATGGTCATAGGTTTAAATTCTGGCCATCCCACTCAGCCTTTTATTATTATGAGTCCCACAGAGCTGAGTAATAATAAACATACGTTATTCAACACCAAGATGCCCTAAGGGGTGAATGTGTACTTTAAAAATCTGCAAATTATGTTATGCTAAGTGAGCAACAGAAAACGGTAGCTGATTATATATGGGAATATCTTACTTTCCCTCTAGATGTAATTATAGTAAGAGCAAGGTACAACAATGTAAATATTATATGGACCCAGTAGTCAGAACACTGGAATCTGTTTCTCTAAATTTTATTCTGAGCTATACACTGACACATTTATAACAATATTCTCTCATGAAGCAGATTGCCATGAAAACATCTATGTACTTTACATCTCTAATATGCTTCTCTGTACATATAATTTATGTGCAGAAATTGAAAAGAATCAATGTTGTCATGACTTCAGAACTTAAGATTCCAAACTGTTAGCTCTTTCGTCTGCAATACATGTCTAGGAGCTGTAATTGACAGGTGTTGCTATTGCCCAGCATGTTTGTACTCAATTTGGCGACATTGGAATGATGAAAGCCTGAACTTGTTGCTGGGATTGGAACTAATAGCCTGTAATTCACACATGATGTCAGCAGAGAGCAAAGCATTTGTTCTCAATTAATCAGTGCACTTAGTGGCAAGTTTTTTTTATCATATTGTGCCAGTATTTTGGGTGTCTGTCTGACAAATCTGACACATACAGTCTCAATTATTTTGCCAATAACAACTCAGAGAATGTCTCTAGGTAGCAAACAACCCCTTAACTGGATCAGAATGAGTACTAAATTGTGTTAAATTGCTAGCAACATCCTTTAATGTATACAAAATGGCCAAATTACCGTTTTCAGGTATCACCCACTATTTTCATTTTGATATCAAATTTGACCAACACATGAAATATTAAGTCTGCTATCATAAATAAACTAATTATCTGAAAAAATATGCCCTTCATTATGAGAGTCTCGGCACTCTATTTAGAACATATGTGTAATTATTTCTCTATATATATGGATATTAAACAAATCTGTAAAAGATACCTCTTCAAGACATTGTAATGGATCCTACGAAGACAACAAGCTGAAAATATATTGCTCACCCTTCTCCTGAACAAAACAATACCACCACTAACACACTTTTTTCTAAACTGCCAGCTTATAAATACTCGATCACTCTCAAAAAACAAGCACCACATCTACAACCTGCTCACAGACACACAACCTGACTTACTATTCATAACAAAATCATGGTTGGGAGATGACATGGCCCCAGTGTTGCATGAAGCCGTTACTCCAGGCTATCAAACCAACACAAAAAAACGTATAGGCAAGAGAGGAGGCGGACTAGCAAAAATATTCAAACAAGCAATAAATCTCAGTAAAACAGTAATTTCCATACATGATTGTGAAGCCCTCCTCACCAGATGCCACCCTACTCCAACTTCCTCTTGTAACTTTCTCCTCCTTTACAGACCTCCACCTAAAAACTCAATATTCCCAGATGCTTTTCTAGATACAATCTCAAACCTTATTACATTATACTCAAACCTATGCATTCTAGGGGACCTAAACATTTCGTTTGACAAACCCAATATGCCCCATCCAAAAGCTATCACCACTGGCCTAGTCACATTAAACCTACATCAGATTGTACACAATCCCACACACATTGCTGGACACATCCTAGATGTCATTTCTTCTAAGCCTGAACTAGTTACCGTTCATAGCATCTCGCCAATCACATGGTCAGACCACCATTTGATAACTTTCCAACATAAAACACCACAAATCAACACACCCCACAACTACTTCCATACATGCACCTTTCGACCATGGAGCAATCTCAGTTTTGATGACTTAGAAACACACCTAACACCCAACACAGATCTAGATACAATTAATTCTGTTCCAAAACTTTATGAGTGGCTACAGGAAGCTTTTGATATCTTAATACCACTCTGAAAAACTAAACAGGACAAAAGAAAACCAGCACCTTGGAGAAACACAGAACTTAAAAAGATAAAGCAACAAATCAGAAGGTTGCAGCGGACCTGGCGCAAAACAAACAACATTCAAGACAAACTGCAGCTACACAAACTTAACAGAATATACAAATCATCAATCAAAAAAGCTACAAAAAGCTACTACTCTGACAGAATACAAAATGCTAAATCTGCAACCAAAGAATTTTATAAAATTCTTAATGAATCTCAAAAACTTAAATGCATGGAAGAAAGTCATCCCACTATCAAGATTTCACAAACAAACTGGCAACTCATTACACAACCAAGGCAGAGACATTGGACTCCTATTTAAAGCAGATGAAATCCATCAGCACCAACCCCTTTCCTAAAATCCCCTCTAAGAATAAACCAACCCAGCCTCTACACTGCTTCAAACAAATATCCCAAGGTGAATTTATGGATTCGGTCAAAGCAAGCAGGCCCTCCAGTTGCCCTTGTGTCCCTTGTCCACCACACATCTTCAAGGACATTCTATTATCTGCTTCTGCTGCCACACCTGTAAGAGGAATCATCAACAACTTTTTAACTATAGCAACTTTTTCTGAAGACCTGAAAAAGGCATACATACGTCTGTTATTAAAGAAAACAAACCTAGACCCACAGGACAACTACAGACCAATCACAAATAGACCTTTCCTGGGCAAACTGATAGAAAGAGCAGCATTCGTGTATATGTCACAATTCATTAAAGACAATTCCATACTTTCAGACTACCAAACTGGTTTCCACCCAGGAAGAGGCACTGGATCGGCACTCATAGCAATCTGAGATGATATTAAAAACACAGTCGACCACAATGGAGTCGCGGCACTACTTCTCTTGGACCTCTCAGCTGCCTTTGATACAGTTGACCATGTCTCATTCAAAGACTCCACGAAGCCGGCATAGAAGGGACTGCTCTCGACTGGATTACATCTTACCTTCAAAACAGAACTAATATTATCTATTCTCCCCCCTTTCTCATCCAAACCCTATCTCACAAAAGCAGGGGTCCCCCAAGGATCAATCATCTCACCTTTGGTTTTCAACATCTACATTATATCATTACCAGAACTGATCAATGATTTTCAACTCACATGCTACAACTATGAAGATGACACACAAATACTACTTAAATTAGAATGCCATAAAGACATTGAAACAAATCTTCAGTTGCCTCATAGCTGCGGATCAGTGGATGACTTGGAGCCATCTCAAATGAATTGCCTCCAAAATGGAAATACTCATATGTGGTGACTGGAAAAAGTATGGCCCAGTGTGTGCCTGGCCTGACGATCTCAGACCACCTTCTCAATTATCTAAGGAAGTTAAAAACCTCAGAACTACCATGGACTCCAAGTTAACTATGAATGCCCATGTGGACAAATTAACACGAACAAGCTTCATCACCTTGATGACTCTGCGACGCATCTTCCCCCACCTCAGATTTCCACACAAGGTGCAGGCTACTATCTCTCTTGTACTATCCAAAGTGGATTATGCCAATGGCCTCTACCATGGATCATCTCTATCCATTATGAAAAAATTACAGCGTATTCAAAACTCCGCTGCCAGACTACTATTACATGTAAAGCCACAAGCCCACATCTCCCCTGCCTTGAGAGCACTACAATGGTTACCTGTTGCCAGAAGATCCACCTTCAAGCTGCTTTGGATCACCCACAAAGGTATACGAGGAACAGGACCACTTTATCAGAAACAAAATAACCAAATACATTAAACAAAGAAACCTCCGCTCAAGATTGGCACCCCGCCTTAGAACACCACCATACAAGAAAAAGACTATAGGTGGTACATCATTCTCTGTTCAAGCAGCCAAACTATGGAATTCATTGCCCCCAAATATAAGATCCACGGATAACTATCTTGTCTTCAGAAGACTACTCAAGAGTTGGCTCTTTCCTTCATAACCAAAATACTCAAACAGCAATGGACTGCATATGCCTGTGTGGATAAATATTTTTAATCTAAATATGTGTATATTCTCGATATGTACAGTTCTTTAGGAAATATGTATTGCTACTATGTCATAACAATAAATTACACACATACTCTAAACCTGTTTACCTAATGGACATTTACTCACAATTAAATATGTATGTGTGTATATATATATATATATATATATATATACATATAGATATATATAATATATAAGTGTGTGTGTGTATAAATAAAACTAAATAAAATAACATCTATAAATAAAACTCAATTTATAAATAAGTAAATTAAAGTAAAAAATAATAATAATGAATAAATAAATTAAAGAAAAATAGAATAATGATTTTAAAAAGTATATATATATATATATATGTATATATATATATAATTAAATAAATATATATGAATACAATTATGAATAAATAAATAACCATAATATAAATGTACTCTCTTGTAAGCTTTACTGTGTCTACCCATCACCATATGTCATGTCTCTATCAATCAATCCTCCATCCCCACTCTGACTCATCCCAAACCCATTCTACTACTTTCATCTCCAAAATAACCCTGCCTAAGCTCTTCCCTCCACTTCCACATCTAGCTCACACAAACCTCACTTTACTACCATGATCTCCCAAACAACCCTAATAAATTCTCCCTCATTTATCTCACCTTGACTCATCCAAAACCCCTCCTCCAACTATGATCTCCCTAACCCTTTCCACAGACTCTTCCCTCCTCCATCTCTCCTTTACTCATCCCAAGCCTCATCCAATTACTATAAACTCCCAATTAACACTTCTGGATTCTTCCCTTCTCTATCCCTCCATTACTCTAGTCAATCTAACTAATAAACTCACATATCCTCCGTTCAAATTAACTCATAAAAATACTAAAACTAAACTCATATTTTCCTATACTAATCCACCACTAATCCTCTTGGGCTCCGAAGTAGCATGCTAATTGCCGAAAAGCGCTTCGACATCTCGTCAGGGGTAGTAAGCGCTATATAAATACTATTACAATACAATACAACATTAATTTAGCTATACCTTTTGATTTTCAGAAATTCATAATGTTTAATACATGAGGGGATAATCACTTCACTCCTTTTTCCATGAGTGTGTAGGAAACTGATTCTTAGCATGGAGATGACACCTTGAACTTGGATTCTGTATTTATGCTCAAAGGATGTCAACAAAGGAGAGTATTTGATGTAGAGGAATTGTCATCTAATTAAATTAGATTGTTTTCCTTTTTGAGAATTATCAGTGTCCCTCAAACATATTCATAGCAGAAAAACAATACAGTGCAATACAATATTTAATTATTCAGTTATAATAAGTGTATGACAGTTTTCTCCCAACTGTTCTAAAATCAAGGACGCCATAGTCCCAAGCTACTTAAAACCGAGAACACAAATTTCAATAACTCATGACAGAAATTATTTTCAATTGATCTTAACGTTAAGAGATAAAACTATAAATATTTCCTACCCTTGCTTGCAAGAAAGTAGAACAACCCTCTGTTCTACATAGAATGTTGAGAATATGGTATAAGAACAATAATGGTTCCAATGGTTTGCATTTCGAAACAAGAATTGGTGTTACCTAAATAACACAGAACCGCTTCTGGGCCTATGGGCCTATTGTTTGACCATCACCTGTTTAATCAAGTCACCTGTACATCTGGAGTGTTTCCACGTTGTGTTTCAAACCGATTTACAAAATTTCAAAGTTGTAATCATTTTTTGCTCCAATTCTTGACTTCTATTACTCAGGGACCCAGACCCTTGTTATAATTACTTCTAACAAAGGGCCTGATTACAAACTTGATGGGGTTACTCCATCACAAACGTGACTGATATCCTGTCTGCTGTATAATGATTCCATTATATCCTACTGAGATCATAATATAGCAGACTGAATATCCATCACTTTTGTGACGGAGTATTCCATCCTCCAAAATCATAATCAGCCATTACTGAAACATTTACTTCCATTTTTGCAGCATTCTTCTCAGATGCTTTTTAATCCAATACGTCTCCTGAGGATGACTCTGTGAGTTATTCTAAAGGGTTGAAACCTTGACAAATTCCCTAGTCGGAAAAAATTAGGACTGACTGATGCTGAAAAGATTTCTCTTTGGTCACAACTAACGAATGTAGTTGAAATGGCCTTCCAATTCAACTCTCACCACTTATGTAAATTCAACTATAACATTTCCTTGAGATTTTCGAATTACATCACTGATTTGTTTTGGATATTGTGCTCGCCCTGGTCTGAGCACTAAATCTTCCACTTCAATAAATTGTTCATATATTGTTGTCATGTAGCCTTACAGGATTAAGTCACAATGGCCCTGATTACAAGTGACCTGTTACATTTTTCCATGTGTGATAACTCCTGCTACAGCACAAATTAGAATTTTGACCTTTGCTTACTTGTTTGTTTGGTATGTGATCTCTATTTATTTGAACATATAGCACCTGAAGCTCTGTCAGAACAGCTCACACAAAGATTACCCAATCAATAGGTACTAATGTTTGCATGATATCCTAATGTTGTAGCACTACCATTTTACAAAATGTTGCATGTGCTATACATTAAATTAAATTCCATATTTGCAATATGTTTTATTTCAGCATGCCAATTGTTTCCTTCAGGTAAGAATTTTCTATTGGTCGCCATGTTGTTATAATATGCACATCTTAAGCTCTTAGAAAAGTACATGGAGTTAACCCAGTTTCCAAACCAGGAAAAATGTATTAACGTTTTTTTTGTGTCAAGCAAAGATAACCTTAATAAACAGTGGAAGATGGATCAAACAGTTCTAAATTTGTGGGCCCAGAACTTTGAGGGTTCATCCGTTGCTGCTTTATATGTAACTTGTTCTGTTGTTTGCTCCCTTAGGACCACAACAGAGAATGGACCTTGAATCTTGTATGTCGCAGACGGAGTACAAGTAACCATCTGAATGACGTGTGTCACCCTATTGGATCAGTAATGTGTCAAATGGCCTGTGAGGCAATTTCCTTGTGATCTACTTCCTAAATGTGAATTCTACCAGCTCATTTCTGGTATAAATTCTTTTGAGCACTTTCCTCCCTCACATTTCCAGATATCTCTTCTCTGTACCTCAATCCACATGTGCTACTCTCTCCTTACACTAATTTCCATCTCTCTCTGAGCCCATGACACACACTTCCACCTCTCACTCTCTATCCCTCACATTCTGGCCTCTCTCATTCAGTCATGAACCACCATCAGCACATGACCTCTCTCTCCCCACCTCTCACAATCTCAACTGTATGCTCATTTCCCAACAATCTCACCGCTATATCCACTTTCAATCATACACTTGTTTTTTGTTTCCTGAGACTGTCACCTCTCACTCTGAATTCCGTACTCTCACTTCTTGCCTTTAAATACTTGGGGCAGATTTATGAAAAGTGGTGCTGCACCTACTGCAGTGGCACTTTTCTTGTGCCTCTTAGCACCCCCTAATCCCACCATGTGTGCGGAGTATTTAATGTACGCCACACCATGGTGGTAGTTAGGGAACTAGCGTCAGAATGTTTGACGCTAGTTCGGCGCTTTGCAGGATTAGCGTCAAAAATTCTGATGCTAATCCTGCAAAGCATCCAGAAGCCCATTGAAACCAATAGGATCCTCCTTTTAACGCCTGCTCTCAGCAGGCATCAAAAGTGCCGAAAAAATGGCGCAAAGAAGAGGCAGGTTTAAGAGCCCCTAGTGTCTCCTTGCGCCACATTAGTGTCATTGTGTTTTACAATAATGTGGCCCAACGAGGCCAAAATCACTACGTCAAATTTACAAAGTGGCGCAATACATGTATTGCGCCACTTTGTAACCCTTTGCTCTACATTATGCCTGTGCCAGGCATAGTGTATGCAAAGGGGGCATTTCCCAGTTAGGGGGGGGCAAAAAAATGGAGCAAAGAAATCTAAAAGATTTATTGGCGTCATTTATTTCGGCACTTTTAACGCCTGCTTTATGAAGGCGTTAAAAGGAGGCACACCACTGTGTACAATGGGTCTCAAAGGGCTTTGCAGGATTAGTGTCAACATTTTTTACGCTAATCCTGCAAAGCTCCAAACTAGCGTTCCCCTAACTACAGCTAGTTCCCCTAACTAGCACCATGGTGCACCGTATCCTAGGGGGGCGCTAAGTGGTGCAAGAAAAGGTGGGCTGCACTGGGTGCAGAGCCACTTTTCTTAAATCAGGGATGAAATCTCTTAGATTTCCTTGCATCATTTCTTTACCCCCCCTAACGGGGGAACGCCCCCTTCGCATACATTATGCCTGGCACAGGCATAATGTAGTGCAAAGGCTTACAAAGTGGCGCAATTAATGCATTGCACCACTTTGTAAATTTGGCGCTGAGATTTTTGCCTCGTAGGGCCACAATAGCGTAAAAAAAATGACGTTATTGTGGCGCAAGGAGGCGCTAAGGGCTCTTAAATCTAGCCCTTGGACTCTCACCCAGTGCTTTTAAATGAAAAAATAGAAGTGCAGGTACTCTGTACCAAAGTTCCTAGAAAAATAAAGGTACACTGTTCCAATAATTAGGGCAACGGGGAACCTAATTCAACAGGAGCAAGAGCCCTCAAGCATCACATTGGATGACTGGCTTCATCATCGGGACAGCTCCTCGTTAGGCCGGTGCTGCAATGCCTAACGGGCTAGCCGAAGGGGGCTCTTAACCGTATTGCTCTAATAGTAGCTGTGGAATCTTGCAGAAGGAATACCAAATTGTAGTATCCGAGCAATAAAGGAGAGTGTGAAAATATTAAAATTGGTTATCCATCAAAGTATATTAATCATAAATTTAATCAAAATTGGTAAAATGGAGGCCAAGATTAAAAACGAGGTAGGAGTCTAAAAGTGAGTTGTAATGCTCACATACTCCCAACAATAACGTAAAAGGATAGAACCGTTTATGGTACCTCTAGTCAGGTCTACATGTTTCACGTCTAATGGTCCAGCCGGATCCAGTGACGCTTCATCAGGACCAAAAAGAATTATAACTTCTCCAAAAATAGTTTTATTTATGAACCCAATTGGGGGAAGGAATACAAAACAGTCACTTACTTTTTGTATGTCTATGCTATGTCAAAAAAGGGTCGCCCATCCCCGGTAATAGGAAAAGGTTCCTTGGAATCAACTGTCAGGGACTGGAACTGACACTTTTTGTAATGTCGTCCGTAGGTTCTTTTACCTACCCGCCTGACAGCGTCCCCATAGACTCTGTACCAAAGTACCTGCTTGTTTCTGAGAAGTGCCAGTACTGTCCGATTAAAAGTATTATGTTTTTCTTCAGAAGTGCAGCTACTCTCCCTCTCAAAATAAAAAAGTGCCAGCACTCAGTACCGGACAGTACCGGCCCATTTAAAGCACTGCTCTGACCTCTTACTTCTTAACCCTCACATTCACTCTTCTCTCCCACCTCTTGCAGTCTCATCTCTGGGTCCTAATACTCTCTTACACATTCTGTAGTCTTTCGGGTTTTACACCGCTCTCTACACCGCCCAATCTCACCTTTAACGCCACCTCTCACAACCACACCACTTTTTCCCCATCACTTCCCTGTAGACCCAACCACCTCTCTCTCTCCCCATCTCTCGCAGTTTTAATTCTGAAGCCTCACCCCTCACTCTATCTCACTCTCGCTCGGTGTCTCCCTCTCTTAATCTGGTATCAACGTATCAATCACTTTTACATCAGTCTTCGCATCCCTCACATTCTCACACTCTCTCCACACTCCTGGCCTCGTCACTTCGTTCTCCCTAAGTCTCGCCCTCTCACCACTTGCTCACGACCCCTGGCACTCTCACGGCTCCCTCCGCGTCTTCACTCCTACACAGCTCTCTCCAAATTCCCCACATTCTCTTTTCACTTTTAAACACTCAAACTACCAGCTCTCTCTCCCTATCTCTCATAGTTTCACCAGTCTCTCCTATCCCTCAAACGGTCACTTCTCATTCTCAATCCCTGCACTCTCACCTCCCCATCCATCTCTCTCACTCTCCACGTTTCCTCTCCCTCCCAGTCTGAGCCGGGCCGTAGCTCTCTTTAGAGCAGCGAGAGCAGTAGCACCCGAGCCAAGCGCGTGAAGGGCCTTTCACATTTCTGATTGCCTTTTACTATTTCAACCTGCGTAGGATTTGGGGAGCGGAGTCTGGGAGGGGTGAGGGGGGCTGTAGTTAACCGGTTGTTTCCATGCTTCTTTAGGGTCTACGGCCTTCTGGCTAGTCTCCGGGTGGCAGCACTCACCATCCTTCCCTGCCTCGGCGCTCTCGCTCCATTCTTCGCAGTTTAGACTCTCCTTTTCTCGCCCTCTCTCTGTCACGGTCATTTACCTCACTCTTTCCTAGGGTGACCAGACCTCACGGATTTGCCGGGACAGTCCCGTTTTTTCATCAGCTGTCCCGGCACATTTAGGTAAATTTGGCTCATGTTCCGGTTTTTAGAGAGAGGTGACTGAAAAAAATGGGAGACATTTTTTTTTATGTGTTACAAAGCAGGGCTAGTTAGCAGTTGTTAAAAGAAAGCAATTTAATTAAAATGTATCTTACTGGGTTTAAAAAACTGCATTTTCTTAGTTCTGTGATTCTGGGTTGATGAGTGCCGTCATTTTATGTTACTTAGTTAATGTACAATTGCAGTCCTTCTTTTATTTTCGTGAAATGTCCCGGTTTATGGTATTCAAAATCTGATCACCCCACTGTTCCCATCACACTCTCTCGTCACCTTCTCCCATTTAATTTCAGTTTTAGCACTCCTCCCCTCTCTTACAACATCACCCTCCCGCCCCATCTCTCACTCTCTCGTCCCTTCTTCTATAAACCTGGCTCTCCCACCCCTCCCTGTCTGGTATTTGTTTGCTTACTGGGGCCGGCGACTTGTTTTCCCCTCCCAGTCATTTGTCTCCTGCACTTTGAAGTTACGTGCGCGCTGCGGGGTGGAGGCTTTGGGCTCGTAGAGAACGAGGTAGAGGGTAATTTCCCCAAGGGGTGCAGGCTTACACTTCACTTTTCAGTTCCTCGAGCATCACCTAGTTTTTGATTTATACTGATGCATTTGGGTCACACTTAGATGACACAGCGGGAGTTTAATTTTGTAGAAATATCAATCAATTACCAGAATTAAAGGGGCCTTGGAGATAGTTCTAACTCAAATTCAGATTGTTCTAACAAAGCCTATCTACTAACTTACTTATGAAGTAAATATCCAAAACAATCTCAGATCTAATCACTAGGTCCATCAAAAGATCCAAAAAAGAGACATAGCCAGAAACGACGGATTTCTTCAAGCT
Source organism: Pleurodeles waltl (assembly GCF_031143425.1). Lineage (NCBI taxonomy): Eukaryota > Metazoa > Chordata > Amphibia > Caudata > Salamandridae > Pleurodeles > Pleurodeles waltl. The sequence continues at coordinate 709,637,183 of NC_090450.1, read as the reverse complement.
AGACACCACCAAAAGAACCCAAAGAGCTGCAAAAATACAGCAAAATTATACGCCTGCTGCAGCACCAGAACACGACGCATCCCCTACATAGATCCTGGAAATATGCGCAGCATGGAGGCTGCAGTAATTACCGCTTTCACTAAAGTGAATTGTGTATTTATACTGGCCACAACTCAGCCAGTGCTCTGCCAAGACAAAATGCCATTGTACTCTGCTGTTTGTGAGGTATTGTGCACCTCAGTCCTCAGACGTTGCAGGACTCGGAGACCTGACCTGCACCAATGCCTTCATGCTCTGCACAGTGAATTCACAATCAGTGTCTCCTCTCGCACACAGGGACGTAGGGTTCTCTTGTCACCTGATCTGTCTCACCGGCCTCTGCAGATCAGTACTGGCGTTTTATTTTTGGTCAAACCTCTGTTCACTTTTAGACGTAGCCTACTGAACTTGAAAGACATCCTGGTACATACACGTGCTAAAAAGGCGATGACAACCACCCTAATACTACTGTGGGGCTTACCCAGGGCGATACTACACTACTAGTGTGGCTCATGTACAGTGTGTAACCTCACTAAACCTAGTACTCAGATTAATTTGGGCCCCATAACCTTCTGGGAACTGCTTACCCAGCTGTAATAGCAAGGGTGTAATCTAGTTGATCATTTGTCCCTGCCAGCTACGCTATATAGCTATGACAATGAGAACAAGCATTGGCAAAGCCAATAGGTATCGCCTATACCAGAGCTATTGGCTTTGGCAATGTGTTTTTGCCATGTTGTACATCAGTGTGGTTTCTGTTCAGCATGGCTAAAAGTTAGTGGGGTGGAGTGTTGAAGAGTGGAGTGGGGGACTAGAGTGTTGTAGAATGGAGTAGGGGAGTAGCGTGTTTTAGGGTTGAGTGGAGGAGAGTACAGTTCAATGGTTCAGTGGCAGAGAGTGTAGTGGTGTGGAGTGGCATGGGACGGGGCTAAAGTGGAGTGGGTTGGAGTGGATTGAGGTAATGGGGTGGATTGGAGTAGAGTGGGGTAGATTGTATTCGGGTAGAGTAGGGGGATTGAATGGAGGGGTGGATTGGAGTGGGGTGGATTGAAGTAGGGTGATTAGGGTGGGTGGAAAGGACTGAAGTGATGGGACTAGGGTGGGGCTGAATGGATTGGGGTGAGGTGGATTGGCCTGGAATGGTTTTAAGTGTGGTGAAGTAAAGTGAGGTGGATTATACTGGACTGGAGTGGGGTGAATTGGAGTGGACTGGAGTGGAGTGGATTGGCCTGGAGTGAGGTGGAACTGAGTAGGGTGAAATTGAGTGGGTTGGAATGGATTACGTTGAAGGGGCTGGATTGTATGGGGTGGGGTGGACTTCATAGAGGTGGAGTGGATTGGGGTGGGGTGTGGGGGTTTGGATTCCGGTGGGGTTGGGTGGATTGGAGTGGAATGGAGATTTTAGAGTGCGGTGGATTGGATTGGACTGGATTTGAGTAGGATGGATTGGACTGGAGTGAGGTGGGGTGGACTGGTTTGGAATAGTTTGAATTGGAGCAGGGAGGTTTGGAGTGGGCTGGATTGGAATGGAGTGGGTTGCATTGGAGTGGGGTGCATTGGATTGAGTTGGGTGAATTGGACTGAGCAGGTTGGATTGGATTGGTTGGACTTGATTGTTCTGGGGTGGATTTGATTGGTGTGAGGTGTGGTGGATTCAATTGCTATGGGTTGGGGTGAGTTGGATTAAGGTGGTTTGGAGTGGGGTGGATTGGACAGGAGTGGGGTGGATTGAGGTGGACTGTATTGGACTGGAGTGGGGTGGGCTATGGTGAATTGGATTGGATTGGGATGGATTGGAGTGGAGTGAATTAGAGTGGGGTTAGGTGGACTGAACAGGGGTGGTGTGGGTTGATTGGGGTGGACTGGGGTTGACTGAAGGAAAGTTGGGTGAATTGAATTACAGTGGGTGGGACTGCATTAGATTGGTGTGGATTGGAGTAGAGTGGAGTGAACTGGATTAGACTGAAATGGAGCGGATGAGGTAGATTGGATTGGAGTGGGGTGGATTGAAATGGGGTGGGGTGCATTGGTGTGGATTGGAGCGGGGTGAATTGGAATGAGGTGGATTGGAGTGTGGTGGATTGGAATGGGGTGGGTTGGATTGGATTGGGATGTGGTAGGGTGATATGGAGAGGGATGGAATGCCTTGAGGTGGGTGGATTGGATTGGAATGGGGTGAGATGAATTGAGTGGGGTGGCCTGGAGTGGGGTAGACAGGAATGGAGTAAAGTGGATTGTATTGAATAGAGTGGATTGGATTGGGGTGGTTTGGATTGGGTAGATGGGAGTGGAGTAGGATGAATTGGAATGGGGTGAAATAGATTGTGTGAAGTGAGGTGGATTGGACTGGTGTCGAGTGAGGTGGATTGGATTTGAGTGAGGTGGATTAGGGTAGCGTGGGTGGATTGGAGTGGGGAGGGTTAAGGGAAACGGGATTTGCCTGGGGTGGATTAAAGTGGATTGGAGGGGATGGACTTGAGTGAGGCAGGTGGATTGGAGCAAGGCGGCTTTGGTTAGGCTGGATTGGGGTGGGTTGGACTGCAGTGGGGTGGGTTGGGTTGGATTGGTGCAGGGTGCGTTGGATTGGAATGTGGTGGATTGGAGTTGGATGGGCTGGAATTGAGTGGGGTGGGGTGGGTTTGACTGGAGTGGGTTGGATTGTGGTGGTTTGGTTGGGGTAGATTGGTTTGGAATGGAGCAGGGTAGATTGGATTAGCTTGGATTGGTGTGGATTGTGGTGGATTGGAGTGGGGTGGGTTGGGATGGAGTAGGGTTAATTGGGATGGGGTGGATTGGGTGAGGTTGACTGTATTGGAGCGGGGTGGTCTCGAGTGGGGGTACACTGGAGTGGGACAGATTGTTTTTTATTAGAATGGGGCAGATTAGAGTGAGGGCAGATTGTTTTGGATTGATGTGGGTCAGATTAGAGTGGAGAAGATTGTTTTGGATTGATGTGGGGCAGGTTGTTTTGTATTGGAGTTGGGCAGATTGTTTTGGATTGGAGTGGGACAGATTGTTTTGGACTGGAGTGTGGCAGATTGTTTTTAAGTGAAGTGGGGCAGATTGTTGTAGGAAAGTACCATCTTGCCTGGCATGTTACCCCCATATTTCACTGTATGTATGTTGTTTTAGTCCTTGTGTCACTGGGATCCTGCCAGGCAGGACCCCGCTGCTCATAGTATGTGCCCTGTATGTGTTCCTTGTGTGGTGCCTAACTGTATCACTGAGGCTCTGCTAACCAGAAACTCAGTGTTTATGCTCTCTCTGCTTTCCAAATTTGTCACTGCAGGCTAGTGACTAAATTTACCTATTCACATTGGCATACTGGTACACCCATATAATTCCCTTGTATATGGTACTGAGGTACCCAGGGTATTGGGGTTCCAGGAGATCCCTATGGGCTGCAGCATTTATTTTGCCACCCATAGGGAGCTCTGACAATTCTTACACAGGCCTGCCACTGCAGCCTGAGTAAAATGACGTCCACATTATTTCACAGCCATTTACCACTGCACATAAGTAACTTATAAGTCACCTATATGTCTAACCTTCACTTAGTGAAGGTTGGGTGCCAAGTTACTTAATTTGTGGGCACCCTGGCACTAGCCAAGGTGCCCCCTCATCATTCAGAGCAAATTCCCCGGACTTTGTGAGTGCGGGGACACCATTACACGCATGCACTATACATAGGTCACTACCTATGTATAGCGTCACAATGGTAACTCCGAACATGGCCATGTAACATGTCTAAGATCATGGAATTGTCACCCCAATACCATCCTGGTATTGGGGTGACAATTCCATGATCCCCGGGTCTCTAGCACAGAACCCGGGTACTGCCAAACTGCCTTTCCGGGGTTTCCACTGCAGCTGCTGCTGCTGCCAACCCCTCAGACAGGTTTCTGCCCTCCTGGGGTCCAGGCAGCCCTGGCCCAGGAAGGCAGAACAAAGGATTGACTCTGAGAGAGGGTGTTAAACCCTCTCCCTTTGGAAATAGGTTTGAAGGGCTGGGGAGGAGTAGCCTCCCCCAGCCTCTGGAAATGCTTTGATGGGCACAGGTGGTGCCCATCTCTGCATAAGCCAGTCTACACCCGATCAGGGAACACCCAGCCCTGCTCTGGCGTGAAACTGGACAAAGGAAAGGGGAGTGACCACTCCCCTGACCAGTACCTCCCAGGGGAGGTGCCCAGAGCTCCTCCAGTGTGTCACAGACCTCTGCCATCTTGGAAACAGAAGTGTTGGGGGCACACTGGACTGCTCTGAGTGGCCAGTGGCAGCAGGTGACGTCAGAGACCCCCTCTGATAGGCTCTTACCTTTCTTGGTAGCCAATCCTACTTTCTTAGTAGCCAAACCTCCTTTTCTGGCTATTTAGGGTCTCTGCTTTGGGGAATTCTTCAGATAACGAATGCAAGAGCTCATCAGAGTTCCTCTGCATCTCCCTCATCGACTTCTACCAAGGATCGACCGCTGACTGCTCCAGGACGCCTGCAAAACCGCAACAAAGTAGCAAGACAACTACCAGCAACATTGTAGCGCCTAATCCTGCCAGCTTTCTTGACTGATTCCTGGTGGTGCATGCTCTGGGGGTCACCTGCCTTAACCCTGCACCAGAAGCACAGAAGAAATCTCCCGTGAGTCGACAGAATCTTCCCCCTGCTAACGCAGGCACCAAAAGACTGCATCACCGGTCCTCTGGATCCCCTCTCATCCTGATGAGCGTGGTCCCTGGAACACAGGAACTCTATCCAAGTGACTACCACAGTCCAGTGACTCTTCAGTCCAAGTTTGGTTGAGGTAAGTCCTTGCCTTCCCACGCTAGACTGCAAACCTGTGTACTGCGTGATTTGCAGCTGCTCCGGCTTCTGTGCACTCTTCCAGGATTTCCTTTGTGCACAGCCCAGCCTGGGTCCCCAGCACTCCGTCCTGCAGTGCTCAAACTGCTGAGTTGGCCTCCGACGTCGTGGGACCCTCTTTTGGAGCTCTGCGTGGACTCCGGTTCACCAATCTTACAAGTGCCTGTTCAGGTACTTCTGCGGGTGCTGCCTGCTTCTGTGAGAGCTCTCTGAGTTGCTGAGTGCCCTCTCTGTCTCCTCCTCCAAGGGGCAACATCCTGGTCCTTCCTGGTCCTCAGCAGCACCCAAAACCTATACCGCAACCCTTTCAGCTAGCAAGGATTGTTTGCGGTATTTCTGCGTGGGAACACCTCTGCAAGCTTCAACACGACGTGGGACATCTTCCATCCAAAGGAGAAGTTCCTAGTCCTCTTCTTTCTTGCAGAACTCCAAGCTTCTTCCATACGGAGGCAGCTTCCTTGCACCTTCATCTGGGGTTTTCTGGGCTCTTGCCCCCCCTGGACACTGTCGCAACTATTGGACTTGGTCCCCTTGCTTTGCAGGTCCTCAGGTCCAGGAATCCGTTTTCAGTGCACTGCTGGTGTTTGCTGTTCTTGCAGAATCCCCCCTATCACGACTATTGTGCTCTTTTGGGGTAGTAGGTGTACTTTACCCCTACTTTTCAGGGTCTTGGGGTGGGGTATCTTGGACACCCTGACTGTTTTCTTACAGTCCCAGCGACCCTCTACAAGCTCCCATAGGTCTGGCTCCATTCGTGATTCGCATTCCACTTTTGGAGTATATGGTTTGTGTTGCCCCCAGACCTATGTTCACCTATGGCAACCTATTGTAATTCTACACTGTTTGCATTACTTTTCTGACTCTTACTTACCTATTTTTGGTTTATGTACATATAACTTGTGTATATTACTTACCTTCTTACTGAGGGTACTCACTGAGATACTTTTGGCATATTGTCATAAAAATAAAGTACCTTTATTTTTAGTATCTCTGTGTATTGTGTTTTCTTATGATATTGTGCATATGATACAAGTGGTGTAGTAGGAGCTTTGAATGTCTCCTAGTTCAGGCTAAGCTGCTTTGCCATAGCTACCTTCTATCAGTCTAACCTGCTAGAAACACCTCTATTCTACTAATAAGGGATAACTGGACCTGGCACAAGGTGTAAGTACCTTTGGTACCCACTACAAGCCAGGTCAGCCTCCTACAAATGTGGATTGAGACAGGCAGATTGTTTAGGATTAGAGTGGGGCAGCTTGGAATGGGACTGATTGTTTTGGATTGGAGTGGGGCAGATTTGAGTGGGGCAGATTTTTTTGGGTTGCAGTGGGGCAGATTGTTTTAGATTAGAGTGGGACAGATTGTTTTGGATTACAGTGGGCAGATTGCAAAGGGGCAGCTTGTTTTGGATTGGAGTCGGGTAGATGGTTTTGAATTAAAGCAGATTGGAGTGGGGCAGATTGTTTTGTTTAGCAGTGGGGCAGATTGGAGTGGGATAGATTGTTTTGGATTGGAGTGGGGCAGATTTTGCTGAATCAGAGCGGGGCACATTGGAATGGAAAATACTGTTTTGGTTAGCAGTGGGGCAGGTTGGGGAAGAGTGTTTTGGTTTGGAGTGAGGCAGATTGTTTTTGGTTGGAGTGGGGCAGATTGGCTTAGGGCATCTTGTTTTGGAGGCCGACTGGAGTGGGACAGGTAATTATGACTTAGAGTGGGGCAGATAGTTTTGGATTGGAATGGGGTGGATTGTTTTAGATTGGAGTGGGGCAGATTGTTTTGGATTACAGTTGGGCAGATTGTTTTGGATTGGAGTGGGGCAGATTGTTTTGTATTGGATTGGGGCTGATTGTTTTGGATTGAAGTAGGGCAGATTGTTTTGGTGGGAATGGAGCTGATTGTTTTGGATTGGTGTGAAGTTGATTGTTTTGGGTTGGAGTGGGGCAGGTTATTTTGGATTGGAGTGAAGATGTTTTGGATTGGAGTGGGGTAAATTGGAGTGGGGCAGATTCTTTTGAGTTGGATTGGGGTTGATTGTTTTGGATTGAAGTGGGGCCGATTGTTTTGGATGGGAGTGGGGTAGATTGTTTTAGATTGGAGTGGGCAGATTTGTTTGGATTGGAGTAGGGCAGATTGTTTTGGATTACAGTGGCCAAACTAGAATGTGGCAGATTGTCTTGAACTGAAGTGGGGCAGATTGTTTTGGGCTGGAGTGAGGTAGATTGTATTGGATTGGAGCAGATTGGAGTGGGGCAGGTTGTTTTGGTCACCAGTGGGCAGATTGGAGTGGGGTAGATTGTTTTGGATTGGAGTGGTGCAGATTGTGTTGGCTCAGAGTGGGGCAGATTGTTTTGGTTAGCAGCGGGGCAGGTTGGAGAGGGATAGAGTGTTTTGGATTGGAGTGTCGCAGATTGCTTTTGATTGGAGTGGGGCAGACTGGAGTGGGTGCAGATTATTATGGACAGGAGTGGGGCAGATTGTTTTTGAGTGGAGTGGGGCAGATTTTGCTGGATCAGAGCAGGCACATTGGAATGGAAAATATTGTTTTGGTTAGAAGTGGGGCAGGTTGAGGAGGGGAAGAGTGTTTTGGTTTGGAGTGGGGCAGATTGGCTTAGGACAGATTGTTTTGGATTGTAGTGAGGCTGACTGGAGTGGGACTGGTAATTATGTCCTGGAGTGGGGCAGATAGTTTTGGATTGGAATGGGGTGGATTCTTTTGGATTGCAGTGGGGCAGATTGTTTTGGATTGGGGTAGATATGAGTGGGGCAGATTGTTTTGTATTGGATTGGGGCTGATTGTTTTGGATTGAAGTGGGGCAGAATGTTTTGAATGGGAGTGGAGCTGATTGTTTAGGATTGGAGTGAAGTTGATTGTTTTGGGTTGGAGTGGGGCAGATTGTTTTGTATTGGATAGGGGCTGATTGTTTTGGATTGAAGTGGGGCTGATTGTTTTGGATGGGAGTGGGGCAGATTGTTTTAGATTGGAGTGGGGCAGATTTGTTTGGATTGGAGTAGGGCAGGTTGTTTTGGATTACAGTGGGCAAATTAGAATGTGGCAGATTGTTTTGGATTGGAGTGGGGCAGATTGTTTTGGACTTGAGAGAGGTAGATTGTTTTGGATTGGAGCAGAATGGAGTGGGACAGGTTGTTTTGCTCACCAGTGGGCAGATTGGAGTGGGGTAGATTGTTTTGGATTGAAGTGGTACAGATTGTGTTGGATCGGAGCGGGGCAGATTGTTTTGGTTAGCAGTGGGGCAGGTTGGAGAGGTATAGAGTGTTTTGGATTGGAGTGCGGCAGATTGGTTTTGATTGGAGTGGGGCAGATTGTTTTGGATTGTAGTGAGGCAGACTGGAGTGGGGCAGATTATTATGGACAGGAGTGGGGCAGAGTGTTTTGGATTGGAAGGGGTGGATTGTGTTGGATTGCAGTGGGGCGGATTGTTTTGGATGGGAGTATAGCTGATTGTTTTGGATTGGAGAGATATTGATTGTTTTGGGTTGGAGTGGGGCAGATTATTTTGGATTGGACTGAAGCTGATTATTTTGGATTGGAGTGGGGTAAATTGTTTTAGATTGGAGTGGGCAGATTTGTTTGGATTGGAGTGGGGCAGGTTGTTTTGGTCACCAGTGGGCAGATTGGAGTGGGGTAGATTGTTTTGGATTGGAGTGGTGCAGATTGTGTAGATTGTTTTGGTTAGCAGTGGGGCAGGTTATAGAGGGATAGAGTGTTTTGGATTGGAATGCAGCAGATTGTTTTTGATTGGAGAGATATTGATTGTTTTGGGTTGGAGTGGGGCAGAGTATTTTGGATTGGACTGAAGCTGATTATTTTGGATTGGAGTGGGGTAAATTGTTTTAGATTGGAGTGGGCAGATTTGTTTGGATTGGAGTGGGGCAGATTGTTTTGGTCACCAGTGGGCAGATTGGAGTGGGGTAGATTGTTTTGGATTGGAGTGGTGCAGATTGTGTAGATTGTTTTGGTTAGCAGTGGGGCAGGTTATAGAGGGATAGAGTGTTTTGGATTGGAGTGCAGCAGATTGTTTTTGATTGGAGTGGGGTAGATTGTTTTGGATGGTAGTGAGGCAGACTGGAGTGGGGGCAGATTATTATGGACAGGAGTGGGGCAGATTGTTTTGGATTGGAGTGGTGCAGATTTTGCTGGATCAGAGCAGGGGACATTGGAATGGAACATATTGTTTTGGTTAGCAGTGGGGCAGGTTGGGGTGGGGAAGAGTGTCGGTTTGGAGTGAGGCATATTGTTTTTGATTGGAGTTGGGCAGATTGGCTTAGGACAGTGAGGCTGACTGGAGTGGGGCAGATTGTTTTGGATTGAAAGGGGTGGATTGTGTTGGATTGCTGTGGGGCAGATTATTTTGGATTGGAGTGTGGCGGATTGTTTTGGATGGGATTGGAGCTGATTGTTTTGGATTGGACAGAAGCTGAATTTTTTGGGTTGAAGTGGGGCAGATTGGAGTGGGGCACATTGCTTTAGATTGGAGTGAAGCAGATTGTTTTGAATTGGAGTGGGACAGATTGTTTTGGATTGGAATGGGGCTGACTGTTTTGAATTGGAGTGGGCAGATTGGAGTGTGGCAGGCTGTTTTGGATTGTAGTTTGGCAGATTGTTTTGGATTGTAGTGCGGCAGATTTTTGGGATTGTAGTGGGGCACACTGGAGTGGAGCAGATTGTTTTGGACTGGAGTGTGGCACATTGTTTTGGATTGGAGCAGGGCAGACTGCAGTGGGAGAGATTGTTTTGGATTGAAGTGGGGCAGATTGTTTTGCTTAGCAGTGGGGAAGATTGGTTTGGGCAGATTGATTTTGATTGGAGTGGGACAGGCTGGAGTGGGGCATTTTATTATGACTTGGAGTTGTGCAGATTGTTTTGGTTTGGAATGGGGCTGATTGTTTTAGATTAAAGTGGGCAAGATCTTTTGTATTGGAGTGGGCATTTTTTTTGTATTGGAGTGGGGCAGATGATTTTGGATTAGAATGGGGAAGATTGGAGGGGGGCAGATTGTTTTGTATTGGAGTGGCACAGATTGTTTTGGACTGGAGTGGGGCTGATTGTTTTAGATTGGATTGGGGAAGATTGGAGTGCAGCAGATTGCTCTTCATTGGAGTGGGCAAATTGTTTTGGTCTGGAGTGGGACAACTTTTGTTTGGATTGCGTGAGGCTGATTGTTTTGGATTGGAGCGGGGCAGATTGCATTGGAGTTCAGTGGGGCAAATTGTTTTGGAGTGAGTGGGGCTGATTGTTTTGGACGATAAGAAATTGAAATATATACCAGGGTCCTTCTAATATACGTTGATAACTGATTTTACTCTGCAATGCATTCTCCTTCAACTTTTTTGCACTCTTACATTAAACATATTTTATTATCCTTCATATAAAGTTAATTTGTTCCCAGCCTATCGATAGAGAGGAGATGTTACACCTAACTATGAGGGGTAAGAATGAATGGTTTCAGGCTAAGTGTGCTGCACCCACATACTCACTTTCCCTGAATGATCGTCACAGGAATGTTCACATCACATGAATTTTATTTTCGCACTTATAATTTTTAAGCATTGGCAATAGTATCTATCTAACTTCGTTTCCTACTACAGGTCCTTTTGCAATTTGTTTTAGCACAAAAATGACACGAGGATGCACTGTGCACTAACATATAGTTCAAAGTAACAGATTTGTATTTTGCGTTATTGTACGTAATTTTGGTTAACTTTGTTGAAATTTTGCATAATTACTCAAAGCAAGTTATGTGAATCTTGCACACCTCTAGTCTTTGTTCAACCTTTTCAAGGATAGGGAAAAGCATATCCAAACCCTTCCTTTGTCAAACAGCACTTTTCTCTCATTTGGTTGTTTAAACCACCTTTGAGTAATGGAGTTGTTACAAAGGCATTACTGGACAACATCTCGGAAATGTCCATAAAGCATGACAACCTCCGCATCCAAGGTAACATGAACACCTGGCTGTACACACTTTCCCTTGTGCAATAAAGAACCATACAAACAGGGATGCACCCAACTTCTCCCAGCTAGTCACTGAGGATACACACACAGTGAGCCACACACTAGAGGCAATGTTCGCATTACATCGACTCCTCAGAGAACCCCCTGTCATGTAGAGCAACTACCACCTTATCTCCTTCAAACTAAACACACGACCTCAACACAGATATCAGCCACCTTCAGGCACTGGAACAAAGAAGACCTCTTGAAATTTAACTCCTGTCTCTCAACGATCTCAACTCCAGATGAAATAAAATATTGCAGCCAGCTAGGCAACCGGCTCTCCAAAGCTTTTCACAAACGTATCCTTCTGAAAACGTCCATGCACCATTAACAAAATAATAAAAAACATAGATTCAACAACGAAGTAGAAAGATAAACTCAAAAAATGGCTGCACCCCAACACTATTTAAATAACTCTAGGAACACACTTTCAAAGTCATCTCCAGAGACTCAGGAACAAGATCATTCAAAGCCACCATTAAGAATGCAGAAGGTTATACTACTCAACTAGTACCACCAGTGCCAAGTGCCCCAGGAGGGAACTCCACCGGTGTCAAAGCCCAGCTCACCTGAGTTCTTGTTCAGTTCTGATGGAGGTTGAAGACAATCCGACCCCACCCTGAAACTGCTTGTTCCAGCACACTAGTTTTTAAAACAGTGCACTAAGAACAGAAGCTCAAGGGAAGGGGGGAAGTGGATAAAATAAAAAAGAGAGACAACACCGTTCTTGCGTTTCCACTGTTGAAGTGCTGCACAAATCTGCGGCCCTTTCTGACTTCTGTAGAAACTGGTGCCTAATGAAACATAAACAAAGAACAGATAAGTGCAACCTATTCCTAGATGGGTTCCTGACTATCCCTTTATTTATTAGAAATTCTCTTCTAAAAGTACCTCTTGGATCCTGGTCTCTAGTTTCCAGGTTTGGAATGTGTTACTGCTCTGGGATGTGTTTTCTATTACTGTAAAGCTTCTAAAACATTAAACAAATACCGTTATCAGAATTACCAATATCAAACATTCATCATAATGTAACTAAAGCCTAAATTCCCAATAGCAGACTCACTTTTCCCATATTTCCAGAATCTTTTATAAAACAAATACTGTACTTTTACATCAAAATACAGCATGTAATTTGTGCAAGTCCTTGATTTACTGTTTGCCTTGCTGTTAATGGTTTCCACTGTTCGATTCTTAAAAGTTCCATGAGAAAAAACAATGTTTGCTTCACAAAGTTCTGCAAAATATTCTTGTAACAAAGAGTTTGAATCACAATGTTCGTGGAGGGTATTTCGTTTCAAATTGTCTATACACGAATCCAGAAATTGTTGTCAAAGTTCTTTCAGGTAATAAAAGGTTTTGCACTTACTTGTTGCTGGCAAGAGATACTGATCAGTCTAACCTTGTCTTCTTTCTCTTTTGCAGGTTACTCATAGGAGAGAGGCTGAAGCAAGGAGGAACCGGAAACCGGAAGAAGGAAGAGCCAGAAGCTGCGCCCATTGAAGTCAATGAAAGTCTGTAAAGAGCAGGAGTGCCAGCGCCGAGGGATCTGTTCTCAAGTAAGCGGGAGGTAGACGAGCACAAGCACTGGGTGAGGCTCGGGGGATGCCTTTTATAGACAGGGCTGGGTGTGGTTTGAAGAGCTGGGTGTGGTCCTCACATGCTGCACATGTTCTTGAAAGGTGTGCAGAGTTTCAGTTATTATACAAATGAGTTGGATTAACGCATGGCCTAGGGAGGAGTATTTTAAAGAAGCCTTGGTAAAAGCAAGGCCCAATGTGTAAACAAAACAGCACATTAAACAACATACACAGAAGCCTAGGGGGGGGGGAAGGTGAGATAACAAGAAAGGCTTTCAATAGTACGTTTAAAAGGGAGCTATTACAGAACCCACTAGTGCAGTGAGAGGGGACATGCTCTTTGCTGTGTACAAACCCTAACAACCGGCTGCTCACTTAAGATCAGAGTTTCAAAACTTAAAGTGCACAACTGCAAAGACTCCTCAGTCTCAAGAGTTCTGTAACTTCCTCATAGACCAATTTGTGGCCAAACCTAAGATTCCAGAAAGTTATCTCATTAACAAGATTCCAAACTCTCAACCATCAGAAGTCAAGACCAAGAGCACTTCAACAACCAATGGATACCTGACCCTTGATGTCTTCAAGCCACTCACAGCCTTAGATTTCCATGAGATGATAAGGTCTGGATTGTCTGTATATATATAAACATATATATATATATATATATATATCATCACCTGTCTCCTTCCAAACCAGCAATCAGCGGCACCACCATGAGCTCCTTCGACAGCAAAAAGGTAACTTTCAGCAGCAAGTCAGACATGAAACCTTAATGGCCAATACATTTTCACTTAAAATTATAGTTACGTTCACATTTCAAATGTACAAAGCCATAGAAATTCAGCAGTTATAGTTAGAGTTATTTCAGGTAGCTATAACTCGTGCCCTAAGGTAACTACAGCTTGATCCTTCGCCATGAAGTTTCTTCATAAATAATTTTATTCAAAAATTTGCAGTGATAATTTCAATTATGCCATAGAAGACATCATGATTAATGTAATAAATAGGGTAATTAGCATTACATTGCAAGAGAGCGAGTTATAGTTACCCTAGGGCACCTTAGCGCCACAGGACTGGCCTGCAACCAGGCCTTGCATGCTACCCCTATAAGCATCCAACCCCACACCACAGATAACCTTTCAAGGAGGAACTACAGAGAAAACACACTCGCTTTGTCTTGGCCACGCGCAAGAATATGATCAAATTGTGTGTAGAGGTTCAGGAATGGGTGCCTTTTAGTAAGCTGTCCATCACCATGGAAAAAAGTGGAAAGACCTTGCATACACTAAGATATATTGGACAGGGACAAAAAGACGGGGCTTCTAGCTCATAATTCATGCTCGTAGTAAGATATTGACATAAGATATTGCGCTCGAAATAGAAAGGATGCAAACACCTGCATCCAGGATTACAGATAACCTTTCAAGGTTAAACTGCAGAGAAAACACACTTGCTTTGTCTTGGCCATGCCCAAGGTAATAGGATGATTTGCATTTTACAGAAGTAAGTGCTTCTTAGTTTGGTGGAGGTGTGATCATATTCCTATGCATCAAGAACGCATCTCCAAAATCGGGTGGAAATGCATTTGGGTGCCCTTTTTGTAAGCTGTCCATCACCCTGGGACAAGGGCAGTAAGACATTACATTTCAGTGATTTATATGGGCCAGGGCCTCTAGGCCATTTTACATGCTCATAGTATCACTACATAAGATATTGCACTCAAAAGAGCAGGATGCAAGCACCTCAATTGAAGATTACTGATAACCTTTCAAAGAGGAACTGCAGAGAAAACACTCTTGCTTTGCCTTGGCCATATGCAAGACATTAGGATGATTTGTACTTTACCGAAGTAAGTGCTTCTTTGTTTGGTGGGGATGTGATCATATTCTTGTGCATCAAGAACGCGTCTCCAAAATCAGAGGGAAACCTGCTTGGGTGGCCTTTTAGTAAGCTGGCCGTCACCCTGGAAAAAGGGCGTGAAGATGTCACATACCACTAATGTATATGGGGCGGGGCTTCTAGGCCACTGTACATGCTCGTACTATCCCTCCAGAACATATTGTGCTCATGAGAGCATTCATGCAAACACTTCAATTGAGGATTACAGATAACTTTTCAAGGTGCAACTGCAGAGAAAAAAAACCTTTGCCTTGGCCATGCGCTCGAGGGGCCTACTAGTAAGCTGTCCATCACCCTGGAAAAAGGGCGGGAAGACATTGACAATGATGGGGACCATGAAGGAGCCATCACAGGACATTTTGCAGAAAGCTAGGTCTTGGTCCAGAAAATTTGGTGTAAAACTCTTCAGTAGTTTTGGAGTTATTAAAGAAAAAAAAATATATATATATATATACATATATATATATATATATATATATATATATATATATATATATATGGAAGAGGAGGGTCTGCGAATCCGACAGATCTAATGGAGAGATCTGATTGGCTGCCAGCACTTAAACCAGGAAGAGCCAGCAGCCATCTTGGGACTTGGACTCAGTCGAGCCCCAAGAAAAAAACAGGAACCCCCATCCCCTTGGGCCTGGCTAATTTTTAAAACGAGGAGGGGGTCATGTGGCCCCTCTCCAGGGCCTATTTCAGTCTCTGGAACCCCATCCCTCAGGGCCCGGCGATTAAAAAAAATGGTGAATGGGATAGACACGGCAACCCACCCCGGGCTCCTTTCGGCTCCGGGGACCCCATTTCCCGGGACCTGGCTGTACAATCCAAAGGGAAGGAGCCTCTCCCCTCCCAGAGCCATTATTGGCCCTGGGGACCCCATCCCTCAGGGATTAGCTCCTGCTGTGTCCTGGGGTGCCTACCTCGGGACATAATGGTTTCCCTGCCTGCACTGTTGCAGGCATTGAAACCTGTGTTTGCTCATGCTTGGCGGGAACAATTTTAAAGCTCCTGCCAAACACTAAATCTGCTCCCAGAGGCAGGGGCAGAAAAAATGCCCCTCCCCTGGGAGAGGACTTTTCATCTGTTTCCCTGCCTGTATGGAAGTGGGCAGGGAAACAGATGAAAAAATTGTTTCCGCACGCACAGAGCAGCATGTTTTACTGTTCCCTGTGTGCAGAGCAGTGCTATCTCCCGCTAGAGGAGGGGCAATGGTGATACTGGGGCTACCCCCTTAGCCCCAACAAACAGACACTAGGTGCCCTGGGTGGGGCCAGGGCACCCACATTGACTGGCCGGTACCCGTGGGGTTGGGACCCGGGGCTGAAATTGGTCTGGGGAGGGAGGATGCGCAGTCGCCCTCCCCCATTTTTAAATGGCTAGCCCCAGGGGAAATGGGTTCCTGGGACCAAAATTGGCACTGCAGCCCCTCTTTCCATTTAAGAAGGTACAAAGCCCTGGGGGATGGGGTCACCAGAGCCAAATTGGCCTAGAGAGGGAGGAGCCATGTGTCCCCCTCTCATTTTTGATGGCCAGGCCCCGGGAGATGGGATCCGCACGGCCGGAATTGGCTACGTGCTGCCCTCCCATTTAGAATATGACTTGGACCGTGGGGTGGGGTCCCCAGTGTGGAAATTGGCCCGGAGAGGGGGACAGTGTGCCCTCCCTCCCCATTTACTATATGGAGGGGCCCAAGGGGATGTGATCCCAGGACTCAAATTGGTCTGGGGAGGGGGACTGGGTGCTCTCCGCTCTGGCTTGTCTGCATGTGGGGGGTCGACAGGCCCTCCAGCTAACTCTCCACCGCCATGTGCCTTTGGGGGGGTCTGGCTGCAGGCACTGTGACCAACCCCTCGACATGCACAGCCGAAGGCCCTAGGCGGCAGGTGTTGGATTAACGTAAGGTGATTAAATATTATTTAATGTTTAAAAAAAAACTAGAAATTCACCGAAAAAATCAGGGGTTACAGGGATGTTATAGTTAGACTTATCTGAAGAAACTATAACTTGTGCTGTTAAAGTAACTTTAGGCCACAAGTTATAACTAAATTTATAGTTATACTTACATTAAGAAACTATAACTTGTGACCTAAAGTTACTTTACAGAACAAGTTATAGTTTCATCAGATAAGTATAATCTCTGTTTTTTCAGTTAATTTCATTTTGTTTTTTCAACTAAAGCACTATACAATTACTATACTTTAAAATATCCATCGCTGCACATGGCCTTCGGCCAGGGTACATTGGCAACCCTCCCGCATGTATCCAACCCCATGCTGCGCACGGTCTAAGGGCGTATGTGGCAGGGTTGGTGGTAATTTTTGTTTCTGAACCTAACAATAGTGTCCCTGTAACCTTTTTTTTTTTTTTTTTTTAGTGATTTTCTAAGGTTTTTTAAATTCTATTTCCTAACTCTCTCTCTTTCTCTATATATATATATACATCAAAACAAAACCTTTTCAGCGTTAGAGTGATGCATACATTATGCAAAACAGCATATGATGAAGCAAGACACTATTATGTGTGTGAGACCACCTAGTCCGTAAGGGAAGTCCCCCCTCCCCCTGTAGGACAACACAGCACCCCCTAGCTTGGACATTTTCCAACCATGACTTCCCTACCTTAGGATCTAAAGCGACCTAACTAATACCACTGGAAAAAGACTGACCTAGTCTTACCTTCAGTTCCTACTACCCCACACCTTTAGTGATTATAGTTTCTTTAGGGAGGCGGTGTGGGCTAGCAATACTCCCAGTGCTCTCCTTTTGTGTACTTGTAATGTAAAATGGGACTCTGTTGTTTCATCCCCCGAACAACTCTCAATAATATATAACTTATTAGCTGATCAAATGCAACATATGATTCCATATAATGAGGACGATGATGTTGTGGGGATATTATCAGCCCACACTGAACTGTTTGATTGTTTAAAGCTTCTCTTTACAAAAGAGATTATTAGCAATCCCAAGAAAAATGGCTGTACATGGTGGTTTAGTAACTCATGTAGAGAAGCTCAGCTCAACTTATTGAGTTCATTAAAAGAAGACCACACAGAACTCATAAGAAAAGCTAGAAAGGATTATAAACAGGAATGTCTTAAGGCGCGCAGAACCTGGGAAGAGGCTAGATGGGCAGCTATTTTGGAGACTGCCAAAACAAATGACACTTCCAAGTTTTGGAAATTGATAGCAGATGACTGTAGCGATCCAGCCTCTTTACCCGGCTCTACAATTCTTTCTGCAGTATGGGTGGAGCATTTCGGCCAATTATATGATGGTCCACCTGAAGTACCTGTTAGGACCCGTGATGTTCCAATAACTCAAGGAGCCTCCCTGATCAAATTTACCCTTGATGAAACTAGAGCTGCAATTGATTCATTTAAATGGGGAAAGGCCCCCGGCCCTGATAAGATCCCGGGCGATCTATAGAAGGCAAGACCTGATATTTGGGCACCTTATCTCAATTTAATCTGCAATGCAGTTGCAGCGTGAGCTCCTGCTCAATCTTCTTGGAATGGGGCTGAGATAGTTCCCATTTTCAAGAAAGGCTGCCCCAATAATCCTGCTAATTATCGACCGATATGTTTACTTGACAACTCCCAAAAGATCTATGCAAAACAGCTTTTGTCCCACTTAGATGAATGGATCTTGGAGTCTGAAGTTTTATCTGATTTACAAGCGGGGTTTAGACCCGCAGTTAGCACTATAGACCAAGCCCTAAGATTCCTGGCAATCAAATAGAAGAATGTAGACCTGGAGGGGGGGAATTTGTATGTGATTTTTATCGACCTCAGCGCCGCCTTTGATCTGATCCCCAGGAATATGCTTTGGTTAACTCTTTCAAACATGCGGGTCCCATCTGGTCTTTTGAAACTCATTGTTAGATTACATGACAATACTTATGCACAAATCAGGTGCGGTAAGGATGGTGAACTGACAGACCGTGTAGCTATTAAAAGAGGTGTTAGACAGGGCTGTGTTCTGGCCCCAACTCTCTTTTTGCTCTATATTAACAACTGCATCCACTACCTAGAAAATTGTATTAATGACTCGCCCAAACTGGCTGGAAAGAAAACTCCATGTCTGCTTTATGCAGACAATACTATTCTTCTAGCTAAATCACCAATAGGAATCCAAAACTTGGTCAACCAATTCTGCGATTTCTGCAGAGACTATGGGCTGGATATCAACATCAAGAAAACTAAATTTATGATCTTCCGCACCTCAAAGAAATAACCCCGTACTAGAATAGTAATGAACTCAATTCCTTTGGAAAAAGTTGAAGAATTTGACTATCTAGGTATCCGGCTCTCTAATACAGGTAGCTGGGAGGCAGCTATTGACAAAGGAGCACTTATCATAAGTCAAAGAGGTGGGGCTCTAGCTCGTAAAGCTAGAAAAGCATCGAGTCCCCCCCTGAATATAATTGCTGAGATTTATAATGTACAAATCCGTGCGGCTGCCTTGTATGGAGCGGAACTTTGGGGCTCACATAGAAAATTGGACCCTTTACAAACCAAAGAAAATAATTTCCTTAGACAGGTTTCCAGGTTAGGAAAAGGCACACCAATGACCCCTCTCAGGCTTGACTTAGGCTTAAATAGCATTGAAAACATAGCACCCCTGAGACCCCTTTCCTACTGGATTCGCCTTTGGAAAACTACTGAACTTGAACCATTCAGGGTGGCGATAAGAGAACTCTTAGCATCGCCCCAAGGTCCGAAGAAAATCCCATGGCTGAAGGAGATGAAAGCTGCTTGGGACAACCTAGGTTTTCCCCTCTATTGGAAACACCCTGAGATGATCCCCTCTAATGCAAGACAACTTGTCAAAAAAAGGTATTGGGAGAAAACCAATGAGGATTTACTGCACTGCAATAGGGCGGGCAGGTTAACATCAGAATTCCTCCAACTCAAACACGAACCCCGGTCCGAGAGCTTCATGGATCTCCCTATACCTGCATATGCTCGTACTCTATTTCTCCAGCTAAGATATGGCATCCTGCCGATTAATAGCTTCACGGCTTGCTGGTCATCAAATATTTCTCTGACTGACAGATGCATATTTTGCCACCATTGCAAGGAAACAACTGAGCACATGCTGTTTTTCTGCCCCCTTTACAAGAGCCCTAGAGGGAGGTGGATTATCCCCCTTTGTAAAAACCTATTATTGCAGGACCGAGCTAACGCCACCAGAATATGCAGATACAATACTTCTACATTGGTAGTTAGCGCAGTCTCCAAAGACTTAACTGAAGCCTGGTCTATTCGTCGTCGGTATATATCAGCCGCGGGTTCCTGAATCAGTTTTCTCGCATACAGAAGGTGGTTTTTACATGAAATTTACATTTTTGATGTTTAATTTTAAAATCTTCAGATATAATAGGTACTATGCCATTGAAGTGAACTCTAGCAAACTTTTATGAGGTCCTTTCAGGAATCTCTTTGTTACGAACCTGTATCCCCGTATAGGAAAAGATGAGACCTTACAAGTTTATAGAGATGTTATTTTAGTCGAATTGCTATGATATTTAACTTTTTACAAAAACCTAATATCCAAGTATTTATTATACAGTTTTTATTGTTTTTAAGTATGCTTAAAGTTTTAATGCCAAGCAGCACATTGTCGATATTTATATGATTGCAGGTTTTATGTTTCAACAGTATTACCTACGTTCAAATGGTGCAAATTTTACTATGCAATACTTTATTATGTAAGAGTGTTTTTTCTTTCTTTTTGTATTTTAATGGTCTAAATTTTTGTCATGAGTAAGACTCCCTCCTCAATGGTTGGGGGTATGGTACTCACAGGGGTTCCCAGATTGACTTGGTCTATCAGGGGCAGTGGAGGAGGTGGCGTAGGGGTACTGGGGGCCGGGTAAACAGTGTGCTCAGTTTCATAGCTGTACATAATCGCTCCACTTGATCCGTCAGTTAGTCAATCTATCTCAGAGAGACGGGTCAGAGAGCATCGCGGGTCAATTTCAGGATTTGACTATGGGTGGGGGCCGAAGGGAAGTCTATGCACCAAAGACAGCTTACTGTATGCAGAAGTCGAGGGTGGTGTATAGAACACTTGTAATCTGCTTAAGGAAATAGCCCCTGGTAAGGGATAGGGTCTATTTGCATTTGTAGAGAGCAGTTGAACAAGACCAGGAGAATTGAAGTTGATGACAATACAATCCCCTGAACCAGTCTTTTCCAATGAGCCCACCCACCCCACCCTTCTCACCATTAGTATCGAGGGTATCATAGAAAATGCAAACCCAGCGTTTGCATGAAGCCAATGTACAACCTTATTTTTTAGTTCAATAAAAGATTCCGGGGATTTGGTTTTGAGCTCAGGAACGTTAGTAATAATAAGAACGTAAGGGCTGGCCTCTGGAGGGAGGTGCAGCACTCTCAGTTCAGACCTAGCTTTCGGCTGGGCCTTCTTCAAAGGGCCTATTGGGGGGGAGTCATTTACTGTGTGAGCTTCACTAACAGCAGTATTAGAGGAAACAATTCCTTCTACAAGGGGGGCTGGAATCATAACGGGGTTATTCTTTAAAAAGTTGGCAGGTCTAACAGGTATATTTCCTTCCTGATTTATGGGCGGAACAAACTCTTAAGCCTTAGAGCAGAAGATCTATAGACATTAGCATGGGTTTGGGTAGGGTGAGAGTGAGGAGGGAGAGATTGGGCTCCTGTAGTTTGAAGAGGTGCTAGCGGCTGATTCTTAATTAAACCTTCTAGTTTGTCCTCAATCGTTTAGAGGCGAGCTGCGATGGGAAGGAGCAGCTTAGTAAGCTCTTCACTTATAAGATCCCTTATTTGGTAGTTTGCCTGTTTCCTTTGGCGTTTTCTAAGGAAGATCTGATCTCGTTATTGTTTAGCGACCGGTCAGGGTAGGGGGGACTCAAAATACTAGAGCGTTTATTTTTTATGATGGGCTCCCTACATTTCCTTTTGCCCTTGCTGTTGGAATCCACTACAGTTGAAGGCCCTGCTTTGGAAGGGTTCTGGATCAACGAGGTTGATACCATGAGGGCAATAGGATTACTCAGAGTTTCAGCCTGGAGTACCTGAGGGGTACTACAGAACAAAGTAGGGGGGGTGGTTAGCCTAGGCTGCAAGACTGTCAGCAGGGGAGGGCTGGGATTCGAGGCCTACAGGGGTTGGGCTATTGGTTGTAGAAGAAGGGACAGCTAAGCGCCGCTCTACCAGCTCTATCTCCTTCTCTAATGCCCGACAGCTTTTTGCAAAAAACCATCAAGTGTTTTATTGGACCCATGCTTATCTTCTGGTCCTCCCCCCTTCCGTCTACCCATCCTTCCCTCCTGTTTGCGGGCCCCTTGTTTAGACATTGGGTTAGTAATACAGTTGACCAACTAGCCCCACCCACTGAAAGTCAGCTTGAAATCCCTCACCAGGGGGAAGACGGGAGGCTCCTCAGTCCTGAATGCAGAGAGAGAGGAGAAGGAAAAGTAAAATAAAGAGGTGGGGCCCGGCCCGGAGTACTCCGGTCGCTGATGGGCGCAGACGGGCGCGTCCCGCGGCAGCGAGATCGCTTATGTCTTTTAAAGGGGCCGCTCCCGCCCCTTCAGATACACCCAATCGGCTCGAGGGCTTGGCTCCTGCCCAGGCCGCCTCCTTCAACAAACAGCGCGTCCCGCGGCAGCGGGCGCGCTAAAGTCTTTTAAAGGGGCCGCTCCTGCCCCTTCAGATACACCCAATTGGCTCGGGGGCTTGGCTCCTGCCCCGGCCGCCTCCTTCAACAAACAGCGCGTCCCGCGGCAGCGGGCGCGCTAAAGTCTTTTAATGGGGCCGCTCCCGCCCCTTCAGATACACCCAATCGGATCGAGGGCTTGGCTCCTGCCCCGGCCGCCTCCTTCAACAAACAGCGAGTCATTCAAATATATTTCCACACCCTATACAAATTTAATAAGCATAATAGCAACAGAAGCGCAAATTACATTTATGCTCACTGAGTTAATATTTCATGTCATTTCACAAAATTATTTGTTATAAATTCCCAAAACCAAATGCAAATGCCCTTCAGTCAACTATATGGCAGTTCCTCATATAGCCCAAGTGGGCATAATTCCCCATCAAGGTTATATCTTATTAGTTAAATTCCCTACTATCACTCAGGTACAATAATAAGCCACAATATATAAAAACAAGCAAAAGTAAATGAACAAAACTCCAGAAAAAACATTGTTATTAACACCTTAATTTCCAGACTATGCAATTTTCCCAACCCAGCTCGAAATACCAATCAAACCAGACATAAATGGCTCTCTTGCGTTTATTTTCCTTTTATCACTTAGTGGCTCAAATCCTCCCTGTGCAAAGCATAAAAATAAAGATAGGTGTAAGAACACATATAACTTATGTGACACACACAAACAACTGTACCTATAAAATTAATCATTAAAATTCTAAGAAAGAGAGACATTTAAGAAAATATAATGAATATCAAAAATAAAAATATCAGACTACTATATGTTGCATTTAAAATTCAAAGTTCTATCTCATTACTGATCATCTCACCCTAAGTGTACAGATAATTCTTCATTCATATTTAACCTTCAGGAAGTAAAGTTTTATATTTGATGATAAATTTAGATTCTAGTAGTCTTAGCTCCTGTTCTATGTCCCCTCCCCTCTTACGTATGGGAACACAATCCAATACACAAAACTTCAAAAGGTTAGTATTTTTGCCATGGGCAGGTTTAAAATTCCTGGCCACTGGATACTGTTTATCCTCATTATTTATGGCCCTCAGATGTTCCATTACCCATTTTCCTGGCCTTTTGTATTGTACTGTCAATATAATATTTCTGACATCTACACCCCAAAGCATAAATATAGTACTGAGTATTACACGTAAGATGTTTGTTTATAGTAAATATATGACCCTCCTTTGAAAGTTTTACTGACTTAGAATTAGTACTGTACTTTCACGCTTTTCATGTGTAAAATGTATAGAAACCTTCTATCCCGTTCACTTCTTTGACCAGATTGAACCAGGCCAGCACATACAATATCTTTAAGTGATGTGCATCTCCTGAATCTAATTTGTGGTACTTCTCTCACATATTTTTTAAGATGTACCTCCGATTTCAAGACTTCCCAGAATTTACTAAGACAATGTTTCACATCTCAAGGTTGACTGTAATAAGAAGTAATGAATCTCACTGGCTCAATTTTATCCTTTTGGTTGTTCTTAGAAACCAAGAACTCATCTCTGCCTATTCTTTTGGTCCTATCACATGCCTGTTGGATGGTTTTAGTAGAAAAATCTCTTTCCTTAAATCTAACCTTCCTATACTCATTTCCTCCTGGAAAGCTTCTTCTTAATTGCAGTTTCTTTCACCTTTTATAAGCTCACCAAAAGGAATACTCTCTATTAAATTATTGGGGTGGCAACTTTTCTGCATGAAGCAGGCTGTTTCCAGCGGTCTGTTTATGACAGAGACTGCTTTCCAACTTGTTGTCACGTACTTCCAGATGTAAATCAAGAAATTGTATTTTTGTTTTATGGATGTTGCTAGTAAACTTGAATTCATTGAATTATCATTCAATCTCACAACAAAATATTGTGCCTCTTCCCTGTTACCCCTCCAAATGCAGAAGATATCATCTATGTAATGCACCCAGAGGACAACTTGTTCGTCATACTGATGGATGTTGTAAATGGTTTGTTCCTCCCACCAGCCAAGGTAATGTCCTTCACAACTGGTCCCCATTGCCATCCCCTAGGTTTTCTTATAAATACCCCTGTCAAACATGAAGAAGTTCTTCGTCAGACATGCAGTCATCATTTCCAATGCCATTTCTGTATGATAAAGGTATGACACCGATCAAGCTCTCAAAAAATATCTACCGACTTCAATACATAAATCACGGGAAATGCTTGTGTCCAAGCTGTTCACATCTAGATATAGTAACCAATATTGTTCTTCCCATGCAATATCCTCAATGCGTTTTGAAAAATCACCAGTTTCTTTAATATACTAGGGAAGAGATTGCACAAATGGCCACAAAAAGAAATCAACATATTTTGAAGTATTCTCGAACATACTTCCCCTAGATGAAACAATTGGTCTTCCAGGTGGCATGACTGGAGTTTTATGCAATTTTGGGAGCAAATAAAGAACTACCAACTTTGGGTACTCACAACCAAGGAATTGTTACTCCCCATACTCCAACAAATGACAATCTTTCCACCATTTCAATTTACTTCTGTATTCATTATTTGCCTTCTCATATTCAAACTTATTAGATAACGCTTACTCATTCTAGTTTGTCAACTGTCTCTGTCCCTCTCGCAAATAATTCTCAAGTGGCCAAATAACAACATTGCCTCCTTTATTTGATTTCTTTATAACAATATCCTTATTTTCTCTTAACACTTTTATGGCCTGTCTATGTTTTTTATTTAAATTGCCTTTGATGAATCCCATTTTCCTTTCATTCTTTTAAATTCCTTAATCATGCACTTTTCAAACACCTCAATAGACTTATTCCCAATTTGTGGTATAAATACTGATTTTGGTTTGAAGCCACTTATCCCACTACAGTTCCAAATAATATCAATACCGTCCTTCATTAAATTAGAAATCGGATCCACAGTCCAATCATCATGAACTGCCAATTCCCCCATAGTTTGGAGAACCTCAATTATCTTCTATCCTAAGATTGGATGGTCTTCCTATCTCAATTCTAACTTTTTCTGGAAACTTAGGCCCTGATTTATACTTTTTTTGCGCCACATTAGCGTCATTTATTTGATGCAAAAGCAGCGCAAACTTACAAAATACAATTGTATACCAATACTATTGAAGTGAAACAAATCAATACAACTTTCAGTATAATTAAATGTTGCCGTAGGGCAAAAAAAGACCTAGAGACAGAACTTCAAGTTGTGGTTTTGTGAGGGTCAATGTGACAAATTAACTACTGTTTTGTTATCCATGCGTTTTGCCCTCCTATACACATTCCCATGGGATTTCCATATTTTCCTGCCTCTTTCCGTCTCCTTTGTTGCCTCCTCTGCTCCTCATTCACAATTTCTGAACCCCTGAGCACTTATGCTTCCTTGTGGGTTTTGTCATCCTTGTGCCATGAGGTTGAATTCCTTTGCATTTTTTGATTTTACTCCTTCCGGTTCTGACCGTACCAAAACATCAATTTCACTATTGTCGCTTTCTCCTGGTTCACTTTGTCCACAATTTAAAGCCATGGTTTGCTTCAAAGAGTCAACCAACGTTTTTTTACTGATGTAGAGGGCAGTTCTTCTGATGTGTTTTCTAAATCTTTACTCTTCAGATGATCAAACCTACCCCAGAAGGTCAGAATGTGGCCTTTCTCATAATCCACCTGATCCCTGTAGAATTTGCATTGTTTGTTCACTTAAATTTCTTCTTCTGGTTTCTCTAGTCTTAAATCTAATTTGCCCATATCTCTCTCAGATTCTTCACTGGTACATTTCTCTTTCAGCATATTAGTATACTTTTCAATCTCACTAGATAACCTTTTAGTCTTTCTTCACGTTTTTGATAAACATCTTTAATATTATAATGGAACAGTTATGATTATTTGTTGCCCATTCGTCAATCAAATCTGGATTCGGATTGTTAAAAATATGGGTGATAAAACTCCTCAATCCCCTCAGCACTCTTTCACAATCAACATACCTTTAAAGTGTGCATATATATTTTCACTTCAAAAACCAAAGGTTGCAATGGTGTTATAGTTAGGTTCTGAAACCCCAGATGAGTTTTCTCTGCTCTCTACTGTAGGAGGCTGGCCTGGCTTGTAGTGGGTACCAAGGGGTACTTACACTCTGTACCAGGTCCAGTTATCCCTTATTAGTGTAGAAGAGGTGTTTCTAGCAGCTTAGGCTGATAGAAGGTAGCTATAGCAGAGCAGCTTAGGCTGAACTAGGAGACATGCAAAGCTCCTACTATACCACTGGTGTCATATGCACAATATCATAAGAAAACACAATACACAGATATACTAAAAATAAAGGTACTTTATTTTTATGACAATATGCCAAAAGTATCTCAGTGAGTACCCTCAGTCTGAGGATGCCAAATATACACAAGATATATGTACACAATACCAAAAATATGCAGTAATAGCAAAAGGAAGTAATGCAAGCAATGTAAAGTTACAGTAGATTGCAATAGGAGCACATAGGTATAGGGGCAACACAAACCATATACTCCAAAAGTGGAATGCGAACCACGAATGGACCCCAAACCTATGTGAGCTTGTAGAGGGTCGCTGGGACTGTAAGAAAACAGTGAGGGTTAGAAAAATAGCCCTCCCCAAGACCCTGAAAAGTAGGTATAAAGTGCACCTATATTCCCCAGAGAGCACAGAAGTCGTGATAGGGGAATTCTGCAAGGAAGACCAACACCAGCAAAGCAACCAAAGTGGATTTCCGGACGAGAGTACCTGTGGAACAAGGGGACCAAGTCCAAGAGTCGCGACAAAGTCGAGAGTGGGCAGATGCCCAGGAAATGCCAGCTGAGGGTGCAAAGAAGCTACCACTGGATGGTAGAAGCTGTGGATTCTGCAAGAACGAAGAGGACTAGGAACTTCCCCTTTGGAGGATGGATGTCCCACGTCGTGTAGAAGCTTGCAGAGGTATTCCCACGCAGATATACCGCAAACAAGCCTTGCTAGCTGCAAGGGTTGCGGTTAGGGTTTTTGGGTGCTGCTGTGGCCCAGGAGGGACCAGGATATCGCCACTTGGATGAGGAGACAGAGGGGGTGTCCAGCAAGTCAGAGAGCCCTCACAGAAGCAAGCAGCACCCGCAGAAGTACCTGAACAGGCACTTGGAAGAGGAGTGAACCGGAGCTCACCTGAAGACACAAAAGGGAGTTCCCACGATGCCGGAGGACAACTCAGGAGGTTGTGCACTGCAGGTTAGAGTGTCGGGGACCCAGGCTTGGCTGTGCACGAAGGAAATCCTGGAAGATTGCACAGGAGCCGGAACAGCTGCAAATCACGCGGTACCCAGCAATGCAGTCTAGTGTGGGGAGGCAAAGACTTATCTGCACCAAACTTGGACTGAAGAGTCACTGGACTGTGGGAGTCACTTTGACAGAGTTGCTGAGTTCCAGGGACCACGCTCGTCGTGCTGAGAGGGGACCCAGAGGACCGGTGATGCAGTCTTTTGTTGCCTGCGGTTGCAGGGGGAAGATTCCGTCGTCCCACTGGAGATTTCTTCAGAGCTCCTGGTGCAGAAAGGAGGCAGGCTACCCCCAGAGCATGCACCACCAGGAAACAGGCGAGAAAGCGGCAGGTTCAGCGATACAAGGTTGCAGTAGTCGTCTTTGCTACTTTGTTGTGGTTTTGCAGGCGTCCTGAGCAGTCAGCGGTCGATCCTTTGGCAGAAGGTGAAGAGAGAGATGCATTGGAACTCTGATGAGCTCTTGCATTCGTTATCTAAAGAATTCCCCAAAGCAGAGACCCTAAATAGCCAGAAAAGGAGGTTTGGCTACCTAGGAAGGAGGATAGGCTAGCAACACAGGTAAGAGCCTATCAGAAGGAGTCTCTGACGTTACCTGCTGGCACTGGCCACTCAGAGCAGTCCAGTGTACCAGCAGCACCTCTGTTTTCAAGATGGCAGAGGTCTGGAGCACACTGGAGGAGCTCTGGGCACCTCCCCTGGGAGGTGCAGGTCAGGGGAGTGGTCACTCCCCTTTCCTTTGTCCAGTTTCGCGCCAGAGCAGGGCTGGGGGATCCCTGAACCGGTGTAGACTGGCTACTCCTCCCCAGCCCTGACACCTTTTTCCAAAGGGAGAGGGTGTAGTATGCCAATGTGAATTGTTGAAATTGGTCACTAGCCTGTTAGTGACAATTTGGAAAGCAGAGAGAGCATAACCACTGAGGTTCTGGTTAGCAGAGCCTCAGTGAGACAGTTAGTCATCACACAGGGAACACATACAGGGCACTTATGAGCACTGGGGCCCTGGCTGGCAGGGTCCCAGTGACACATACCTAAAACAACATATATACAGTGAAATATGGGGGTAACATGCCAGGCAAGATGGTACTTTCCTACATCTACTACTTCTGCTCTCTACTGATGAAGGGTTAAACTGGAAAACACATGTCTAGAGATAACAGAACTACCTTCACCAACTTTGATGAAAAACTACAGCAACTTAGAAGTAAGCGTGTTGCATTTACCAGGATACAATGGGGAAAGCTGTGCTGGGATGAGAAGCACTGTGCTCCCTCCCTATATATGATTATATAGGGAGGGAGCACAGTGCTTCCTCCCTATATATATTTATATAGGGAGGGAGCACAGTGCTTCTCATTGCAGCACAAATCATATCTATATAAATGTATATATATTTATTTAAAATAAATTATATATATGTATAATAAATATATTATGTATATTTAACATAGCTACAGTAAGCATTTTCTCAAGTGTCTCTAAGAATGGATTTAGAGTAGTTGATCTATCACCTCGGGTGTATACTTTCCCAATGTTTATGACATTAGTGAAATTGGGGAATAGTAAATTTGTCCCCCTTTTATTCATGCAATCTAACCAAAGTTCATCAGAGTGGATTTAGAATACTAAATATGGTCCCTAATGTATGGACGTTCCCTAAAGATGGTGGGGTTACAGTTTGGATATTAAATCAGAACCTTATAATACATTTACTTTGCCCATTATTTATCGATTTCGTAATTAGTATGGTATAGCTGACTAACACCATGCGCACTCCAAATCTACACAGATTTTTAACGTTTGTAGCATTAGAGTTACATTAGTAAATCTGAACCCCATTAACGTAGAATAGTAAATCAGACATCCTATAATATTTCCCAAATGTATGTAGTATTGAAGTTAGAATAGTAAAAATTTTTCCCCCCACCACTATATTATATTTCCCAGATTTCTTGT
This sequence comes from Pleurodeles waltl, assembly GCF_031143425.1. Classification (NCBI taxonomy): domain Eukaryota; kingdom Metazoa; phylum Chordata; class Amphibia; order Caudata; family Salamandridae; genus Pleurodeles; species Pleurodeles waltl. The sequence continues at coordinate 709,607,867 of NC_090450.1, read as the reverse complement.
GGAATTGCAAACAGAAGAGTAAACCTGACAGCTATTATATTTCTTTTTTCTCAAAGCCTTGTGTGACTAGATTTAGGATTATAAATGTGACTCCCTCTGTGTAGGCACTTTCCAGAATATTTGTGGAAGCAGAGCTAAAATACTAAACATGACCGCCTCAATTTATACATTTTCCCCAATGCCTTTGGAATTCTAGTATATGTGATCCCCTCTCTAGACATGGACTTTCTACAAAGTTTGTGGGACAGGAGGTAGAATACCAAATTAGACCCCTATAATGTACAGTATGCAGTTTGACCAGTGTTTGTGGACCTGCAACTAGATTATCCTATTTGATCATCTTCATGTATTCACTTAACCCAGTGCTTGTGGTTATGGAGTTGAAATAACCATTTTGACCTCTGCATTTTCAATTTATGTACTCTTCAATATTCGTGGGACTGCAGTAAGTACAGTAAATCTGACCACTGACTAATGTATGTACTTTCCACACTAGTTTGTGGCACTGACGTTGTAATGGTTTATAGAACCCCCTAAAATATACACATCTTTAATAAGGTTAACAAAGCTGGAGTTAGTATTTTAAATAATGCACAGTTAATACGCATTTCAAAGGTTTGTGTAGTTATGCTAGCTCCTAAGGACAATTTTACTGCTATAATTTTTAAAACAAAATGTGTATACTTATAAATTAATAATTTAACAATTAAATTATAACATTAAAAGAAACAAGTTTAAATTACATTTAAAAACATCTTGCACATCAGAAATAATATATTAGCCTATTAATAATGTATTTTACAATAATACATTTGAAATGATCAAATATAAAATTATTGTAAAGTTTGTACATTTTCATTTATATTAGAGTGTAATAACATTATAATAATTAAATGTAAAGTATTCAACATTCATTACACCGAAGAATCTATCTTTGCTAATACATGTAACTTAAATAATATTTGATTTTTATTTCAATTAGCTATAAAAACATGAAAGGCAAGTATGTAAGTGATATATTTCTAAATAAGTTTTTAAACATAAAGACATACAATATAAAAAGTAAATGGCAATTTATTTGGCAGCACATTTAATGATAGATTTGAGGAATTCTGAGGATGGTCTGCTGTGCTGTGAAATGTGCGTACTTTTATTTGAACAATTTAGGAATATTGACGTTGGCATATTGATAAAGTGTTAGATGTGTTTAACTGTGTATGTAAATGTTAATAATTATTACATGTTTATATAATATTTTTTGTAAGTACTGATTACATTTGTTAGATAATGTTGTTCAGGTTAGTGTGAAACTGTGCTTTTATATTTGAGTCTCATTTATGTTCTGTTTGAATTATGTTATACTTATATAGTTATTTATTTAGAATATTTGGTTTCTTTAGATTATTTTAATTGTTAGTGTTTGGTTTTGTACTCAGGTACTCATGTATGTAGTATATGATTTTTCATGTGCATGTTGGGACTTGCAGCTTTAGTCTAAGAAACATTCTGCAATTAAATGCCAGGTTATGTACTGGGAACTTGTGTTAAATTGTGCTTTTTATCTAAGTTTAGGAAGAAATTAGAGATGTGGTTTTTCTACAGACTGAAGTGATTTGTTGGTGATTGTGGTTTATATTACATTAGGGTACAGGTTGTGGATTCTAAATAAGCCAGGTCTTGCATATTTTAAAATTGTTGTGATTTGCTAGAAAGCATTTCATGCTTATGTTTGTTTTGTGATTCAAGATTTTATACTTTGTGCTATTGCTTGTTTCTGTCTTAAATCCTGATAATTGTGTTCTTATTGGAGATGTTCTACAAATTGGTACAGTATTCAGTAGTGTCTCCGTGGTCTATCTGAAAAGTAGTTGTAACACCCTTCAGGAAAGTTGTTGCTTATGGCTTCTTGGTCAAGGAAACTTTCATACACATTACACCACTGAATATGGAACCTGGGCTGGTGCCAGTGTCTTGACTAGTGAAGGCAACCAATTCTTCAAAGTAATCAGGAAAAGCTAACTGTTTTCTATGTTGTTTTTGAAATAGAGGCAGTCAATTAATAAATCCTAAGGTTTAGTTGCTTCTGGGATGGAGACAATGTCTAGGGCCATTCATTTTCCATTGTAATTGCAATGGTTTTGCATACTACATGCCGATGTTCGTTTTTAGAGGTGTCATCAAATCATTTGTTTAAAGCAAATACAGATTACCTGAAACTGGGTACCTTGATTTTTTTATGATTTATAACTATTTTGCTGGAAGCATTTGTTAATATCTAAGAGGATTGTGGATTAGGAGTCATGGTATCAAGTGTTGTATGCCATTCATCAACCAAATGAGTGAATGTGTTAAAGTGAAGTGATTATTTGATTTGGCAAAAATTAATATTCATCATTCTTCAGGTTGGGTGAGGGTGAGGTGAGGGAAATCTATGTCTATGTAGCTTTTTGTGTGGGCTGTTATGTTACTTGCCTTTCTGCTCTTCATTTTCTAGATATTATTCATTTCAGAAACTACTGGATGCAGGGGGTCGAATCTGTGTAACAAGGTGTAATCACGTTGAACATGACTTTTGGGAGAGTTTTTTTTCCTCATGTACATGCAATCTTTGAGGCAGTAAAAGGTTTTTTTTTTTTTACGTACTGTGGTAATACACACATTGTGGTTTCAGTTCAAATGTAATAAACCACTGCAATTTTCCAGTTATGGTTACCAACATCCATAACACCTGCCATAACTTGTGCCACCCAGCATGTTGTTTCGTAATAGCTCTTTCTTTGTTCCAGTAGCGAGTTGGATGGGCAGCAACTATCTTAGACTGAATGGGGACAAGACTGAGGTTTACAGAAGAGCTCTATCTTCATTGCTACACATGCCAGGTCCACAGTCTCCTGACTAGACCACAGACCCAGTTTACTTTTAAAAAGTTTATTTTATTAGGAGCACCCCCTAATTTTTATTTGTGAATCCTCAGCACCCTTTAGTGGGGTATTTTACGTTGTTTTTAGCCCATTTAGTCTTTTTAATTCTTATATGGCCTCCAAATGTATTTACTTACCACAAACTAGATTTTCCTGTGGACTCTAAGACAGTGCCATAAGTCTGTTGTTTTGCTTCCTGGACATCTAACTGTCTGCTAGTTTGTGGCCTCGAAAAGGGTTGAAGACTATTGCTGCCATTTTACGTATGTAGTTTGAAGACAACTCATGTTGGAAACAAGTGCATTTTTTTCCATTTAATGTAATTTGTTTTCCTTTAAGGGAACGCAAACTGTGGCTTAATAGTTGGAATGACAATTCCATTCCCATTTACATGTTATTTTATATTTCTCTGGGAACATAGAGGGTCATTCTGACCCTGGCGGGCGGCGGATGCCGCCCGCCTGGCGGGAACCGCCAAATGGCCGCTCCGCGGTCAGAAGACCACGGAGGCCATTCTGACTTTCCCGCTGGGCCGGCGGGCACCCGCCAAGGGAGCGCCCGCCGGCCCAGCGGGAAAGGCCCTGCAACACAGAGGCCGGCTCCAAATGGAGCCGGCGGTGTTGCAGGGGTGCGACGGGTGCAGTTGCACCCGTTGCGATTTTCACTGTCTGCAATGCAGACATTGAAAATCTCCCCGGGGCCCTGTTAGGGGGCCCCTGCACTGCCCACTGGCATGGGCAGGGCAGGGGCCCCCAGGGGCCCCATGACACCTGTTCCCGCCATCCTGTTCCTGGCGGTAACAACCGCCAGGAACAGGATGGCGGGAAAGGGGTCGGAATCTCCATGCAGCGCCGCCATGGAGGTTCTGCCCAAACAGGGGAAATCCGTCAGGAAACCGCTGGATTCCCTTTTCTGACCGCGGCTTTAACGCCGCGGTCAGAATGGGCAATGAAGCACCGCCAGCCTGTTGGCGGTGCTTCCGTTGCCCCCGGCCCTGGCGGTCTTATACCGCCAGGGTCGGAATGAGGCCTATAGTGTCTTCACCCTGCACCCTGAAATGGCTGCCATAGGAGAATTATTTCTCTATCAGCCAGACAATCAAAGTCTTTTTGGTTTGTGGACTGGACTTTCAGTCTGCGGTCTCGAAAAGAGTGACAGGAAAAACGTAGGGGTGTGTGAAACACATGTAAATTGCTGTAGCTTAGCTATGCAAAATTATTGCACAATTATGCAAAATTACGTATTATTATGGGAAATGCTTCTTGCACTCAATTTATTTTTACATAAACGGTCCATTCAGCTCATAGTTAAACTTGTTGACTTCCAGTTGCTCACATTGAAAACACTGCAGCTCATATTTGAGTTTGTAATTTTGTGCTGAAAGATTACTCAAATGGTCCACTTTGACAAAAAAACTACCTGAAATGCCACTCATGAACAAAAATTGCCCGAAAGGTACATCTCATGTTAAAATGTCTCCCCAGAACTATGCAATGTGAAAAATATGTGTTTTATTTCTACTTTACTTCATATTGTTAAAATACAAAACGCACTCTTCTTTTTAGCTTAGAAGTGCTTCTGTCAGATAGGGTAACTCTCTCCTCTCTTATTCGGCAGGTAAGCAGGAGGATTGATTGATTTGAATTTTTTACATTGTACAGCTTCATAATGAATAGTTCTATTATTTGTTGTAGTTTTGAATGTGGTTGATTTATCCATTTTCTGGGTATCATTTATTAGGTAAATGCTAATTTATAATCCATGTATGTTTTAAAATATGTTTTTGTTTACTTTAGATATGTAATACATTTCTTACATATTTTTGTGAACAATATTTTTGATGGCGATAGTGTTTCATTGTGTTGTTATAGAAATCATTTTTTTTAATGCCTATGTTGTTGTTGTCAATATTATGATCTTTTCGATGTGACATTTTTGTTGTCAATAATTGTGTACATCACAAACGAAGTTAAAAATACAAGACTTTTGTAGTCAATATTTAGGTACAAATTCTTTTGTATCACAATATTTTTGCTGTTGATATCATGTCATACCACACATTTCAGCATAACATGACGAATACCGCCAGGGTTAATATACCTAGGCTGCCAATTGAATCAAGATCCAATCTAGAATGTGGAAATGTTAAAAACTATCTTTCTTTATCAGTCTGTCTCTAGGAACTTGGAGCACCAGCCACAACGTCAACAGAAGAGAGAAAACTGGCATTGACCATGGACTCCAGCCGATTCCAGACTCCCCTAGTAAACTAAGTAGTGAGAAGCACCTTCTGCAAAATGCATATTTTAAGAAGGACTTTTTCACACTTAGTATTTTCACAAGTATTTCCACACTAACTCCAAACAACCGACTCCAGCTTTTGTAACATCTCGTCTATGCATATAGACTTTACAAGGGGACATCTTATTACTGGGTGACTAACAAAGAATAGAGAATGCTGTGGCAAGAAACTATTGCACATTGATATAGGTGACCACATCACAGCAATTTTTGAAGCATTTCATTGATGACCCTTAGCATGACACTCAATTTTCAAGATCCTGTGTGGAGAAAATGATTTTTCCTATTGAAAAACCATGCTTAGTTTAGATTTCTTTTGGTTAGCATATCCAGGCTGCACCAAGCCTCATTTCTGAGTGTGCATGTTTAAATGCTGCTTTTCATTTACTTTTCAGAAAATCAACGAGGTTCAACTGAAGCCAAGTGTGGAATCGTCGAAGTGAAGAAAAAACACAGCACTCTGAAGCTCTTGTTCTAAGTCTAAGCTTTAATTGTAAGACACCTTATCCAATGGCAGGTTCTCCCTTCACTCGGTCCTCCCAACTGTCAGCTTCAACATTCTCACCGTCCACTTCTCCGCTTGGGATTCTACTCTTAGAATCCCTCGTGGAGAACACCACACTTCTCCTTCCTTTATTTGAAAATACATAACAGTGACATAGGCCCTCATTCTGACCCTGGCGGTTTGTAACCGCCAGGGCAGAGGGCAGAGGAGGCACCGTCAACAGGCTGGCGGTGCTTCCGGGACAATTCTGACCGCTGCGGTAAAACCGCGGTCAGAAAAGGGGAACTGGTGGTTTCCCGCCGGTTTTCCCCTGCCCCAGGGAATCCTCCATGGTGGCGCTGCATGCAGCGCCGCCATGGGGATTCCGACCCCCTTCCCGCCAGCCTGTTCCTGGCGGGTTACACCGCCAGGAAGAGGCTGGCGGGAACGGGTGTCGTGGGGCCCCTGGGGGCCCCATTAAGATTTTTAGTGTCTGCAAAGCCACTGCACCCGTCGCACCCGTCGCACCCCAGCAAATCAGCCGGCTCCATTCGGAGCCGGCTTCATCTTTGCTGGGGCTTTCCTGCTGGGCCGGCGGGCGATCTGCTTGAGATCGCCCGCCGTCCCAGGGGGAAAGTTGTGATCACCGCCGCGGTCATTTGACCCCCATATATTCCCCAACACATTGATGATTTGAACAAAAAAATAATTATTTCAAGACACATTCCTTCAGATATTTTGGCATTACTCTATTCGTATGACTCCTCCTTTCTTCACCCACCTGTGAACCTTTGTCAATCCTCTTATGAGTTTCTGAATTCACCAAAGTATCATCACAAATCAACTATTCACCCTACCTTCCACTGACCATCATTTTCAATGACGCCACTCTATTCTTGTTCCACATTCTACCATCAGCTGTTTTTACAGCATTATGAAATACTTTGATAACTTCCTGCACCTTAGTATATTTTGACCATGGCGCACATCCCACCGGTGCCTTAAGTTTTACAGTATCCCCCACCCTTATTTCCAAATTGCAAACTTTTTTCCTACTGTCAAAGTTTTCTTTTCTTTTGAGCATTAATCTCTGTTCTGTATCCCTGCAAAAAAAGTCCCACATTTGCCAAGTTTGCACTGTTCTTCCTCCAATCCATCCACCCAGGACAGAGATTAGTGTTAGGCACCCTTCCTCTGAACAGTTCAAACCGTGACTTCCCAGTAGTCATGTGAGGAGTGAAACAATACGCTGTTATCTTTTCTTGTATTTCCTTCTTCCAATAAAAACAGCTAGCCAATTGTATACCTTTTTTAAATATTTATTGAATCTCCATTGGTTTCAGGATGATAAATTGCAGACTTCTTGTGAATTATGCCACAAGACTCCAAATAATGTTCTAGTTCTCTTGAACAAAACGGTGGTCCATTGTCAGTTAAAATACTTTTTGGAAAACTTTCTCTCTTAAAAATATCTTCTAAATAGATTTTTACACTCCAAGATGAGATACCACTTACACATTTAACTTCCACCCATCTTGAATAAAAATCTATCAACACAATGACATAAGGAGTTCCTCGTTCACCTTGTAATGGCCCCACAATATCCATTGATAACTAATCCCATGGTTTGCTTGGCAAATTTCTACACACCATAGGTACTTGACGAGTTTTCAACACCTTATCACTGCATACACCCACCGACAGCCCGTTCGTTTTCAACATCCATTCCCAGCCACCAAAAACTTGTTCTTACATTTTGTTTTGTTTTGACTATTCCTAGATGCCCTTCATGAGCTCGTTTTATAATTATTTTCCTTAATTTCAACAGTGGAATCAATCTGGTCTGTCTTAACAGCAAAGATCTGTCAATTGCTAGTTCCCCTCTAATTAAAATCCACACTTTTTGTAAATTCTGAAAATTTCCACTCTTCACTGTCTCCATAACTTTCCCCAAATCCTCTTCATTGCCCATATCAGTGTTCCATTCTTCAGTTTTGGCACCAAACGTAACTTCATTCATCGTGTAATTAACTTCACAAACATCATCATCCAAACCTTGTTTCTTTTCTTGTTCATTATTGTCTCAACATCCACTAGTCTAGAAAGACAGTCAGCACTGACATTTAGTGCATCAGGTATTTATTGTACTCTAAACCTAAATTCCTGTAGACCAATTATCCATCTTCTTATCCTTGAGGAGACGCAGTCTATGCCTTTAAAAAAAAAAAATCTACAAGAGGCTTATGATCAGATAGTAACTCAAAACAAATTCCCCAAAGAAAATGCCTGAACTTTATGAGAGCCCAAAAGATCGCAAATTCTTGCATACAATCACTGAATATTTTCTTCCAGTACTATTCAATGTTTTAGACGCACACACTATGAAATGTTTTTCCCCTTTATCATCTTGTACCAACAGATCTCCCAATCCTTTTGAGCTTGCATCAGTGATAATGTATGTTTGCCTGCAAGGAATAAACGCCTGTAGACACAGCACTTTTTTCAACTCCTCTTTTATACACTGAAATTCTGTCTCACAAACTTCACTCCAAACAAACTCTTTACCTTTTGTCAACAATCCCCTCATATTCACTGATTTCTCAGCTACGTTTCTTGTGTACCTACCATAATATTCAACCATTCCACGAAACAAACTTACTTCTTCTTTAGACTGAGGTGTCACTACATTTCCAATGGTGTTGACTAGTTCAGGTTTGGGTCTTACACCTTCTCCTGAGATCAAATGGCCCAAATACTTATGTCAAGGCAAACCTACACTTCTTCCTCTTGAGAGTGAGACCTGCCTTTCCCAATCTCTTTAACACCATTTCAACATGATTATCATGTTCCTCCATTGTAGCACCAAAAATCAACACATCGTCCTGGTTTTATTTAACACCTTCTACATTTCCCAACTCTTGCTCATGATTAATTGAAATACTGATGCAGCCGACACAAGACCAAACGGCATCCTCTTAAAATTGAATGCTCCAAAAGGTGTTATAAATGCAGTAAGATCCTGTGAGCTTTCATCCAATTTTACTTGATGATAAGCAGATGCAAAATATAGCGCAGTAAACACTTTCGCTCATCCCACCATCAACACTATTTCTTCAGTATTAGGTAGGGGAAACTTGTCAACCACCACCTCCCTATTTAAAGCTCTGAGATCTACAAACAATCTAATGTCTCCATTGCTCTTCTGTGCCACAACTACTGTAGCAACCATTCCATTACTTTTACTTCCTCTATCACTTCTGACTTCTCTAATATTTTAAGTTCAGTACATACCAACTCTTGCAAAGCTAAAGGAACCCTCCTTACCTTTGCAATTTCCAGAACTTCATCCTTCTTCAACTTGATACTATGTTTATATCCTCTAATACAACACAAATATTCAGAGGATAACTCAGGAAATTTCTGCACAAAATCTATTTCCTGTTTTCCACACCGTGAACTTGCACCTGAGGTTGAGCATTAGGGTCAAGTTTCACACCTAACAATATCTGATGTGTCCAACTCAAAAGATTGCCTCCCTTATCACAAACATAAATCTTTTCCCAGAATGTGTCTACCCCCTAACTCTAAACATCCTTCAAGGTAACCCATCATTTTGATTGGCTGACCTCCATACCCTCCAGGGTTCACATCCAGAGCTTGCAACTCCTTTCTTTTTCAAAACACCCCTTCAAAACATTGTTTTGAAATGATAGTCAACTGAGAACATGTATCAAAACACATAAAAAATTTCACTCCATCAACCACAACATTTTCACTGGTATGTTCACACTTCTCTGTCTGCATGTTCACCTGAAACATAATCTCTAAAGATACCTTTTGAATTCATTTAACACATTGCCACTTTTTTCTTTTTAACCCTACAACATTTGTAAAAATTTCCTTTTTTCCCACACCCTTGGCAAAAAATATCCAAAGCTAGATAATTGCTTGCATTCACCTTATGACCACTACTACCACAGCTAAAACATTCTCCATTAAATTTTCCAACTCCATCCTTTTCTTTCTCCTTGACCATTTCTTTACTTTTTACTTCACACACCAATTCTACAACTTTCCCTACCTCAATACATTTTTTTCCTCAGCACTTAATTCTGTAACACACTTCGTCATATGCTCCACTCTTTTTGCCACCATGATCCCTTTCTCTAAAGGTGGTTCATCTTTCAACCATAATTCCTCACAGATCTTATCACTGCTACACTTCAACACAATCTGATCATGAACCCATTCATCCAAAAGGTGACTAAATTTACATGAAGCAGCTAATTTTCTTAAACTTGTTACATACTCTTCCACCGACTCATCAATCCTTGTTCTCGTTTCCCAAAATAATATCTCTCCATAATTGTGCGTACTCTTGGTTATCCATTTTCAACATACATATTTCATATTCATTCAAATTTCTATCTTCTTCTGCATTCAGACTAGGTAAGTTTTTCAACACCTCTTGACCTTCATCACCTAGACAGTGCATTAACAAAACATGCTTCCTTTCTGCACCCAATGTGGTTCCAGATACCCTTGCATAATGATTAAACATATGTTTCCATTTGTTCCATGAATAAACAGGTTCAGCCAGACTACTAAGAAAAAATGGAGGTGGCGTAACATTCTCCATTTTGCTAATAACCACAGCTGCTTATATATATTGCTCCCTAATATGTAATATAGATGTGCCTGTCACCGATTTTCTTAGTTAGGGTGTGCCTATCACCAGTTAATTTCAAATACACACTCTAGTCACCAGTGCCTCCAATGTTGCTGTCAATCAATCAATCAATCAGGGATTTGTAAAGCGCACTACTCACCCGTGAGGGTCTCAAGGCGCTGAGGAGGGAAGGGGGAGAAGGTGAGGGGGGAGGTGCTGCTACTGCTCGAACAGCCAGGTCTTGAGAAGTTTCCTGATGGTAAGGAGGTCTTTGGTCTGGCGCAGGTGGGTGGGAAGAGTGTTCCACGTTTTGGCAGCGAGGTGTGAGAATGATCTACTGCCGGTTGTAGTTCTGCGGACGCGTTGGATGGTTGCGAGGTTAGTGGAGCGGAGATGCCAGGTCGGGGTGTAGAAGAAGAGTCATCTGTTGAGGTATTCTGGTCCGGTGTTGTGCATTGCTTTGTGAGCATGGTTGAAAAGTTTGAAGGTGATTTTCTTGTTGATTGGGAGCCAGTGCAGGTTTTTCAGGTGGTCTGTGATGTGGCAGTGGCAGGGGATGTCCAGGATGAGGTGTGCGGAGGCGTTCTGGATGCGTTGCAGCCTCTTCTGGACTTTGGCCATGGTTCCTGCATAGAGGGCATTGCTGTAGTCCAGTTTGCTGCTTACGAGGGCTTGGGTCACTGTTCTTCTGGTTTCAGTGGGTATCCATTTGTAGATCTTTCGGAGCATGCGGAGGGTGTTGAAGCAGGAGGAGGAGATGGCGTTGACTTGCTGGGTCATGGATAGTGAGGGGTCCAAGATGAATCCTAGGTTGCATGCGTGGTCGGTGGGAGTTGGAGCGGTTCCTAGAGTGGCAGGCCACCAGGAGTCATCCCATGCAGAGGGGGTGGAGCTGAAGATGAGGACTTTCATCTTGTCGTAATTGAGTCTGAGGCAGCTGCTCTTCATCCATACGGCAATGGCCTTCATTCCTTCGTGGAGGTAGGTCTTGGCGGAGTCCTTGGTGAGGGAGAGTATCCACTGGGTGTCGTTTGCATATGAAATGATGTTCAGGTTGTGGGATCGGGCAATGTTAGCGAGCGGGGCCATGTAGATATTGAAGTGGGTCGGGCTGAGGAACAAACCCTGGGGTATGCCACAGATGATTTTGGTGGCCTCCGAGTGGAATGGGGGAGGCGGACTGTCTGGGCTCTGCCAGTAAGAAAGGAGGTGACCCAGTTCAGGGCTCTGTCGCGTATCCCAGCATTGCTGAGGCGTGAGCGTAGGGTGTGGTGGCTGAAGGTGTCGAACACAGCCGAGAGGTCCAGGAGGATGAGCGCTGCGGTTTTGCCGCTGTCCAGTATGGTTCTGATGTCGATGGTGGCGGTGATGAGGGCCGTTTTGGTGCTGTGGTTGCTGCGGAATCCGGATTGGGAAGGGTCCAGGGTGCGGTTCTCCTCTAGGAAGCGGGTTAGTTGTCTGTTGACGGCCTTCTCAATGACTTTTGCTGGGAATGGGAGCAGGGAGATAGGCCGGAAGTTCTTGAGGTCCTTTGGGTCCGCCTTGTGTTATAGTTATATTGCTGTTATAGTTCTAAAAGACAGGCTAGGGTGTGCCCATCACCGATAAATCTTGAAGATGCCTCAGAGAAATAGTCGCATCGTACAACAGCGACACATCTCTACATGTGTTCCCAATCAAATATGAGCTTGCATTCCAGCGATGGCAAAAACCAATGGAAATGCACACGCTACGCGCCTTATGCTGCACAGCATTCAATTGTTTTCAAGCTGAATCGGCAATTAAAATGGCAGCGCTATGCAGCTTATGTTGCACGGCGTACACACGTTTCTAAGGTGGATTGGTCTCATCTGTTCAAAACCAGCTTGCGTTCCAGTGACGTCCGCGGTCCCGTTTATGAAGGACCACCTTGCGTGACGTGCACAGCCCAAATTAGCTTCCGCAGCACCTACTTCACCTCTACCTCAACCGCGTTTCCTCCGTGTCCCAAACTGGGCAACTCTGCTCCGTTGCGCCTCCAGCAAATTCACCCGATGTTTCACCTCCTCCTTCCAGTAAGTGCTGGTGCCGTAAATATTCAATAAACTGTCAAGTTGAGATGTCTTTTTCCCTTTTCAAACTCCCATCTGTCGTCGCCAATGTGGAATCGTCGAAGTGAAGAGAACACACAGCACTCTGAAGCTCTTCCAACAACAGCTTCTCCCTTCACTCGGTCCTCCAAGCTGTCACACTCAACATTATCACCGTCCACTTCTCCGCTTGGGATCCTACTCTTAGAATCCCTCGCTGAGAACACCACACCAAGGACTCTGTATTTGTATGTACAAAGTAACATGTCTCGTTCTTCTTTAGCCAAGAGATGTATTTGAAATCCTTTGAAGTTTAATGTGCTAAACGTCCATCACTATGCTCATTGTAATGAATGTGCAGAACAGTCCATTGTAATAAGTTGTACTTCTCATATTTCCTTCCAGTGAAAGACTTTATGAAGTAGGCGTCTTGGAAACTACTGTTGATTGGTGTGCTTTGCAAGCAACCTTTTAGTATCACTAAGATGTTGGCCTGTCCCCTGACAACATTAGCAAAATGTCTGCTAAATAAATCTGAGAGACACTAACAGTACAGTACACCTACTCCTTGCAGGACATTGCCTTCCCTTGATTTGAAACGCATCAGTGAGATTAAGCTCTCCATTTAAATGACTAAACTGCAAAAACCTCTTCCCCCCAAAATGTGAGACATTAAAAACATTCCTGATCTGAGAATGAAAGTGAATGAATAGCTGGCAAGTTTTTAAACAATGCCAAGAACCGTTAGTTGATGCTCATAGTTTGTATAAACATATTTACTGAATACCTGAAGGTAGATAATGGACACACATGTCTGAACGGTGCCACCGCTATAATATGTAATTCCCTGTTGTTAGTTCACCTACATCTCCTAATCAATATAAGCCTTGTTAGAACTGAAATCCGATAATGAAATTATACTTTAATATAGAACTGTTTTTTTTGTCCTAATTGTGACTTGTGCTCCCAAAAAATGTATTTTCATTTTATTAGGAAACAAAAAGAAAAACAGAAATACACATACAAAAACAATATGTTCCCACCTCCAGGAGTGAACAATGTGATACATAAGTAGACACAGAGATATTATTATAAACGTTGGGTATGGGTGATGATCCCAGGGTAAACCATGCAAAGAAAACAGAAAAGAATGACAAACATATCCCCAACTTGAGTCATCTCTCTAGAAACACCTTCCTCTCCCCACTGCCTCGCCCTCTCTGTCGCCCTCTCTGTCTCAGACTAATTCCACCTGATCACAGCCTACAAGGCCCTTAGTGGCTATGAGACCCTGGGAGCATGATAACTCCTGTTGTGCAGTTGTCTTTCACATATGTCAAAGAGGGTTCAAATTTTACCAAAGCACAGTTTTGTGTCTCGTACCATAGATGTCAAACTCTCCATGGTGTATAAATCCCAGAATTTGGCCCACCATACAGCCATAGTAGACATCTTCCGGCCCTTCAACCAGAAGGCAGTCACAAATCTTGCGGCCAGAAAATAGTTTGTGATCAGTTTACCTGAAGGGGGGTTGAGCGGATTGAGTCTCTCCTCCTCTGGCACCACCAGGAGAGCCTGAAGGGGTTGGAGATTGAGCGTGACATTCAGGATCTCAGAGATTTGGTGGAACACCTGTTTCCAACAATCACTGACCACTGGATACTCCCCCCACATATGGATATATGTGCCCTGAGCCCTACATCCCCACCAACAAATGTTGCTCATCACCATCATGTGTAACAGGCAAGCCGGGGTGGGATACCATCGCAGGAGCAATTTATAGGCACTTTTGTTATACTGGATACATATAGAGGTCTTAGCCGCTCTCTGCCATATAGCGGTCCAGTCACCCTCCTCTGTTTCTATACACAGATCTTGTGACCACTGTACAACATATCCCGCCTTAGTAACATCAAGGGGGCGGATGGTTGGAGGGTTCCAACGCTCTATAAAATCGAGAAATCACTTTCCCTTTGTCCCCTCCACTCAAAATAACTTCTAACAGATGTGTCTTCAGTGTCCCCCCTTGGGTAGTGTTGGCCTGGCGAGCCCAATGGATCAGCTGTGTCACTCTATATAAGTAAGTATGATGCAACGAGAAATTGGTTGCACACTGGTCTCTAGTCTTGGGGACCCCATCCACATATAAGACTTGAAAAGTAAGGTCCGCACTTCTGCTCCACAGGTGGAACCTCTTGCCCAGTTTGCATGGTAAAAAGTCCAAGTTACCAAGAACTGGGATGTATTTTGGGATGGGGTATAGCCAAAACTGTCAAGTTCGGGCAGCCCTCCTCAAATGATGTAAGCTGGCCAGGATAGAGGTTAACAAGCTGCCCACAGGGAGAGGGCTGTGCTGCGGTAACCACAGTAAATGTTTAAGGGAGAGTCTGCACGAAAGCTGTTCTAATCAAACCCACAGCTTAGCGAGGTCAGAGATCCAGTTGAATGCCAGAACAATTTGGGCAGCCATAATGTAGCATACCACATTTGAAACTCCCAGTTCACCCTCCCACGAGGAATGATAGATGGCCACTTTATCAATTCTAGGGTGTTGTTCTATATAAAGGTCCACAAATTCTTCTGGATATGTGTGATCACTGCTTTCAGAATCCAGAGTGGGAGAACTCTAACTATATACAAAAGTCTCAGTAAGAAGTTCCTTTTGAGACAGTTGACTCTGCCAATCTAGGAAATCTCCCCAATAGCTAGCTTTTAAGGTATGGGTTCCCTCCTAAATGGTCTTTGGTGCTCTGACCTCTCATTTCGTACAAGAAACCATTTCCTCATCAGCTCAATGGTACCATGAAACAACATGCAGCACCAACCAGTAACACATACCTAAACAACTTCGAGAAACATTCTTCCTAAGTTCCCTTTCCTTTTGGGCCATTCATTAACAGAACTAGCGTCAGATAGCGTCGCGAGTGAGCGACCTCTGACCTGTTTCAGGTCCTGAGCTCGCCCCCCACGACCGCAGCACCAACCTGCTGCCTCCTGCCTCTGTCCCCTGACCACGCTGCTGTTTGCGTGTTCGAGGCCCTCCTCCACCCGCAAGCATCCTCCTGCGCCTCATCCCTGGGGTCTAGTGGGCTCTGACTAGCTTCACTTGACCCGTGTGCCGCTTTCCGCCGTCCCGTAAGTGTTTTTCGTTTTTTTCGCTTTTTTCAGCGCCTCGCCGTCGGCGCTTCTGCCCCCTTTGTGCCCCCCTGATTGCTGTCTCCCCTATCGTATATTGTGCCATTTTGTTTTTCTGATTGTGTGCTTTTCTTATTGTAACTGCTTGTATTTTGCTCGTTTTCAGTGTTTTGCCCCTTGTGCGCTCCCCGTTCCCTGCCGCTGCCTCCCTGCGGCCCCGCCCCCCTCGCGCCCCCATTTGCCGCTCCCTCCCGCCTCCCGCCTCCCAGCTGCTCCTCCCTCCCCCCTCCCTTCTTAATGGCTGGCGCTGCGTGTCGCAAGTGAGCGACCTCTGACCTGTTTCAGGTCCTGAGCTCGCCCCCCACGACCGCAGCACCAACCTGCTGCCTCCTGCCTCTGTCCCCTGACCACGCTGCTGTTTGCGTGTTCGAGGCCCTCCTCCACCCGCAGGCATCCTCCTGCGCCTCATCCCTGGGGTCTAGTGGGCTCTGACTAGCTTCACTTGACCCGTGTGCCACTTTCCGCCGTCCCGTAAGTGTTTTTAGTTTTTTTCGCTTTTTTCAGCGCCTCGCCGCCGGCGCTTCTGCCCCCTTTGTGCCCCCCTGATTGCTGTCTCCCCAATCGTATATTGTGCCATTTTGTTTTTCTGATTGTGTGCTTTTCTTATTGTAACTGCTTGTATTTTGCTCGTTTTCAGTGTTTTGCCCCTTGTGCGCTCCCCCGTTCCCTGCCGCTGCCTCCCTGCGGCCCCGCCCCCCTCGCGCCCCCATTTGCCGCTCCCTCCCACCTCCCGCCTCCCAGCTGCTCCTCCCTCCCCCCTCCCTTCTTAATGGCTGGCGCTGCGCGTCACGAGTGAGCGACCTCTGACCTGTTTCAGGTCCTGAGCTCGCCCCCCACGACCGCAGCACCAACCTGCTGCCTCCTGCCTCTGTCCCCTGACCACGCTGCTGTTTGCGTGTTCGAGGCCCTCCTCCACCCGCAGGCATCCTCCTGCGCCTCATCCCTGGGGTCTAGTGGGCTCTGACTAGCTTCACTTGACCCGTGTGCCGCTTTCCGCCGTCCCGTAAGTGTTTTTCGTTTTTTTGCTTTTTTCAGCGCCTCGCCGCCGGCGCTTCTGCCCCCTTTGTGCCCCCCTGATTGCTGTCTCCCCGATCGTATATTGTGCCATTTTGTTTTTCTGATTGTGTGCTTTTCTTATTGTAACTGCTTGTATTTTGCTCGTTTTCAGTGTTTTGCCCCTTGTGCGCTCCCCCGTTCCCTGCCGCTGCCTCCCTGCGGCCCCGCCCCCCTCGCACCCCCATTTGCCGCTCCCTCCCGCCTCCCGCCTCCCAGCTGCTCCTCCCTCCCCCCTCCCTTCTTAATGGCTGGCGCTGCGCGTCGCGAGTGAGCGACCTCTGACCTGTT
This sequence comes from Pleurodeles waltl, assembly GCF_031143425.1. NCBI lineage: Eukaryota > Metazoa > Chordata > Amphibia > Caudata > Salamandridae > Pleurodeles > Pleurodeles waltl. The sequence continues at coordinate 709,590,884 of NC_090450.1, read as the reverse complement.
TCAGGTCCTGAGCTCGCCCCCCACGACCGCAGCACCAACCTGCTGCCTCCTGCCTCTGTCCCCTGACCACGCTGCTGTTTGCGTGTTCGAGGCCCTCCTCCACCCGCAGGCATCCTCCTGCGCCTCATCCCTGGCGTCTAGTGGGCTCTGACTAGCTTCACTTGACCCGTGTGCCGCTTTCCGCCGTCCCATAAGTGTTTTTCGTTTTTTTTGCTTTTTTCAGCGCCTCGCCGCCGGCGCTTCTGCCCCCTTTGTGCCCCCCTGATTGCTGTCTCCCCGATCGTATATTGTGCCATTTTGTTTTTCTGATTGTGTGCTTTTCTTATTGTAACTGCTTGTATTTTGCTTGTTTTCAGTGTTTTGCCCCTTGTGCGCTCCCCCGTTCCCTGCCGCTGCCTCCCTGCGGCCCCACCCCCCTCGCGCCCCCATTTGCCGCTCCCTCCCACCTCCCGCCTCCCAGCTGCTCCTCCCTCCCCCCTCCCTTCTTAATGGCTGGCGCTGCGCGTCCGCGCCCGGACTGCGCCCAGCGCCACACCCCCTGGCCCTCGCGCCCCCCGCATCCGCTACTCGATCAACGAACTCCGCGCCTTCAACCCCGGCCCCTCCACTGAATGCTACCGGGCATCCCCGAAGCACACTAAAGGACCTTTTTCCTGCCGTACCTGCAACTTCTCCTGCATCAGAACGACCAATCCAACGACGAAAACATCCAACCCCAACCACCTGAACTGAATCCTCATCAACACCCGCTCCGCACGAAAACACGCCATCGAGCTCTGGGATTTGCTCGACACCACTGCTCCTGATGTGGCTTTCCTGACCGAAACCTGGTGGAACGACTCCTCGTCTCCGGACATCGCCATCGCCATACCGGACGGCTACAAAATCACCAGAAGAGATCGAACCAACGGAATCGGCGGCGGAATAGCCATCGCTCACAAAGCTACCCTCAAAATCCACACCCACTCGGACGACACCCTCAGGACAGCCGAACACCTCCACTTCCAGATCCACACGGACCCCAACACGACCCTCAGAGGAACCCTCATTTACCGCCCTCCAGGACCAAGAGCCCCCTTCAACGACACCATCGCTGACCTTGCAAGCACCCACGCCCTCGCTTCCCCGGATTACATCCTCCTGGGAGATCTGAACTACCATCTGGAAAATGCCAACGACGTCAACACTGCGTCACTGACCTCCAACCTCCTCAACCTCGGTCTCCGCCAGCTAGTCAACACACCTACCCACATCGCCGGTCACACCCTTGACCCCCTCTTCACCTCTAGCAACCACATTTCCTTCAGCCACACCTCCGAACTCCACTGGACTGACCATCACTGTGTCCATTTCACCTATAAGAAAACCACAGAGCAACACCGCATCCAGCTACCTCCCCACCGCCGCTGGGGCAAAGTCACCCAAGAACAACTGACCAGCACCCTCATCAACAACCTTCCACCCGACGCAATCGACCCGAGCACAGCCGCCATCAACCTCCATCAATGGATCCTCGACTGCGCCAACACCCTTGCCCCTCTCAAGAAACCCACCACCATCCAAGGAAAGAAAAAAACAGCCTGGTTCACAGACGATCTCACCACCTCCAAAAGCAACTGCCAGAAACTCAAAAAGAAATGGATCCAAGAACGCACACCCGACAACCTCGCCGCCCTCAAAAACGCCAACCGCGAACACCACCAACGGATCCGCACCGCCAAGCGCGCCCACTTCACCGAACGCATCAACAACAACGCCCACGACTGCAAAGAACTCTTCGGCATCGTGAAGGAACTCTCCAATCCGAAAGCCAACTCCAACGACATCCCGCCCTCCCAGAAACTCTGCGACGACCTCTCCACCTTCTTCCACCAGAAAATCACCACCATCCACGACAGCTTCATCACCGGTCCACCGCCAGACCCCACCCCCGACGTCTCCTCCCGCGACTGCCGCCTCACCGCCTGGACCCACGTGGACGAGGCAGAAACCATAGCAACCATGAACACCATCCACTCAGGCTCCCCCACGGACCCCTGCCCCCATCATGTTTTCAACTCAGCCAACGCCACCATCGCCCCCGAACTCCGCAAGATCATCAACCTCTCCTTCACTTCTGCCACCTTCCCGGACAGCTGGAAACACGCAGAAATCCAACCCCTCCTCAAAAAACCCAAGGCTGACCCCAACGACCTCAAAAACTTCCGTCCGATCTCTCTCCTCCCTTTTCCAGCGAAAGTCATCGAGAAGATCGTCAACACTCAGCTCACCCACTTCCTCGAAGACAATTCCATCCTGGACCCCTCACAATCCGGATTCAGACGAAACCACAGCACTGAGACCGCCCTCCTCGCCGCCACAGATGACATCAGACATCAAATGGACAACGGCGAAACCTCAGCCCTCATCCTCCTCGACCTATCAGCCGCTTTTGACACCGTCTGCCACCGCACCCTACTGACCCGCCTCCAGGAAGCCGGCATCCAAGATAAAGCCCTCCACTGGATCTCATCCTTCCTCTCTGACAGAACGCAGAGAGTCCGTCTCTCCCCTTTCCGCTCCAAAGCCACCAACCTCATCTGCGGCGTCCCCCAAGGATCCTCCCTCAGCCCCACGTTGTTCAACGTCTACATGGCCCCCCTCGCTCAACTGGCCCGCCAACATCATCTCAGCATCATCTCCTACGCCGACGATACCCAGCTCGTCCTCTCCCTGACCAAAGACCCGCTCACCGCCAAAACAAACCTCCACGAGGGACTAAAATCCATCGCCGATTGGATGAACAACAGCCGCCTGAAACTCAACTCCGACAAGACGGAAGTCCTCATCCTCGGACGCACTCCCTCAGCCTGGAACGACTCATGGTGGCCCTCCGTCCTCGGACCCCCACCCACCCCTGCCAGCCACGCAAGAAACCTCGGCTTCATCCTGGACTCCGCCCTCACCATGTCCAAACAGGTCAGCGCCGTCTCCTCCTCCTGTTTCAACACCCTTCGAATGCTCCGCAGAATCTTCAAGTGGATTCCAACAGAAACCAGAAAGACGGTGACCCAGGCCCTCGTCAGCAGCAGACTTGACTACGGCAACGCACTCTACACAGGCATCCCAACCAAAGACATCAAACGCCTCCAACGTATCCAAAATGCCTCCGCCCGACTGATCCTCAACATACCCCGCCGAAGTCACATCTCCCCTCACCTAAAGGAACTCCACTGGCTCCCGGTAGACAAGAGGATCACCTTCAAACTCCTGACCCACGCTCACAAGGCACTTCACAACACCGGACCCTCCTACCTCAACACCAGACTCAACTTCTACACTCCAACACGTCAACTCCGATCCGCCAACCTCGCCCTCGCCATCGTACCCCGAATCCAGCGCAAGACATCCGGCGGCAGGTCCTTCTCCTTCCTCGCCGCCAAGACCTGGAACTCTCTCCCCACATCTCTTCGCCAGACCCAGGACCTCCTCGCATTCAGAAGGCTCCTCAAGACCTGGCTCTTCGACCGCTAAACCAGCAGCGCTCCCCCCCCCCCCCCTCAGCGCCTCGAAACCCTGACGGGTACATAGCGCGCTTAATAAATATTATGATTGATTGATTGATTGATAGCAACCAATATGGTTCAGGGCCAGCTTTAGTGCTGGTGGTGCCCAGTGTGACAATGTTTGTTGACGCACCCCAGTGACCACCTCCCCCACAGATTCCCTCTCTACCACCCATTAACAGTGCCCCTCAAGTCTCCATAACTTCTCTCGTTCAGATGCATTTAATTAGTTTTATAGCGCCACTCATATCAGTGTGGGTGTCAGAGCACAGAGACGATTAATCGTACATGTGTAAATCAGTGTTAAGGAAATATATTACATAAGACAAAGGACTACAAGGCGTAGGAATCACATGTCATCCATACTGGCAGTCAGTATAGTTTAAGAGTGCTTGGTCAGGAGAAGCATAAGCTAAAATGTGACACCAGGGTTGGGGGTTCTCTTTTATAATAAGAATTGATGTCTACTCATTGGAACTCTGTTTGCAGCATTAGAATAACGAAAGGTGGGGACAAATCATAATGCTCTAATAACAGCTCTTTAATGACAGGTTAAATCTCTCTGTTCTATATAAGGATTTTAACTTATAAACTGCAAGTCACAAAAAGAACTCTCCAAAAGCAGTAACCCACTGACCTATTCACATTACATGCACTGTGTGATCTGCATGGTACATGTTCTTTGCAGCAGGCATATTAACCCTCTCAAATACACAAGGAGTATGGGGTGTCACGTGGGTACAAAGTAGAGTTAAATTGCCCTGGATCATCTAAATATTCAGGACTTATTCATGTGCTAGGTGTGGTGTGTCAGGAGGGGAATTTATACTTACGGACTAAGTGGTCTTACACACTACATAGTGTCATGCTTCATCATATGACCACCACCATCCAGGTAGGATAGTACCACCTGGATGGACTCAACCTCGACGTTAAAAGAAATTGGAGGGAGTGCAGAGATAAAGATTATCTGGATAATAACGGGATCCAGTTTTCTACAGAAAATCTAAAATCACCTAATCAATCACCTGTGTAATATTACACCTTTATTTGTGGTGATTGTTGGTGAGATTAAAAACAAATGGGACGCTTCTAGAGGATAATGACTTGAAGAGTCACCGACTATTCACTGGCCAACATATTTCTGCCCACTAACTCAAGCCAAAGGCGGTCTAGGGGCATTCATCAGGGCCTCGGATCCCTAGGTTCATGCGCTAAAGGGTAATGTACTGAGAAAAAAGGGAGGGCCTACCTGTGAATTGCTTAACTTGGGAGGCCTTTAGATGAAGGAGAACAATTAATTAAATATGAAATGCAAACTACATGTACGTGATACTAAACACAGCAAACCACTGCACACGAAAAAGTGAAATTACATGCTGCAACAGGCAATAAACCATGCAGTACATTAAAAACCAGTCACACTGGGTAATCTGTTAAGTAGGACTTTGACCCACTGGTTGCGGGAAGAAAAGGAAAATGCGGTCTCTTACCTTGTCATTGTAGGGCAATTAGCCCCTGGTTTAGGGGAGGGGGAGTGTCCCCTTGTAGTCACACACTATATATAGGAGAAAGGTGACAGAAACAAAGATGAACACAGAACTAGGAGGCAGGTGGACATTATTAGCAGATGAGGGACACACAAAATATGGACCCAGACGAAGGCTACAAGGATACCAGCAGATGAAAGTCTAGCTTATTGGCCTAAACAGTGGGGCGAATTTGGGTGAGGCCCCTTCTTAAATGGGCATCAAAGCGCTAGAAGTGAAAAACAGTAGGGTATGTACCATATCTGCTCCAAAAAATCCAGGTATTGACGGAGCAATGCTGACAATAAAACATCAGACGAAGGAAATAACATAAATAAGATAAATAACATAAACTCAAAAGAATTAGGTCTTATCTGTGAGGCACCAGTTGCACCGCCCGAAAGGCGGCCCTGTGCTTATGTGATAGAGACCAAACAACACGAAGATACGAACACCAGAGTTGATGAGAGATCATCTGATAGACAATGAAAAACACATTGAGGCAGATTTAAGAGCCCAAAATGGCTCCTTGCTCCACATTAGCATAATTATTTTTACACTAATGTGGCCTAACGAGGCCAAAATCGCTGCTCCAAATTTACAAAGTGGGACAATGCATGCATGGCTCCACTTTGTAATCCTTTGTGCTACATTATGCCACAGCTAGGCATAATATATGCAAAGGGGGCATTCCCCCATTAGGGGGGGCTGAAAAAATGGGGCAAAGAAATGAAAGAGATTTCTTTGCGTCATGTTTTTTGGCACTTTTAATGCCTGCTCAGAGCAGACGTTAAAAGGAGGCACACCATTGTTTACAATGGGCCTCAATGGGCTTTGCATGATTAGTGTCAACATTTTTTACAATAATCCTACAAAGCTTAGAACTAGCGTCAAACTTTTTGATGCTAGTTCCCTAACGATCACCAAGGTGCACCACATCATAGATTCAGCGCACACATGGTGGCATTAGGGGGATGCTAAGGGGTGCATGGAAAGTGGTGCTACACTGGGTGCAGCACCACTTTTCTTAAATCTGGCCCATTGTCTGAGAGATGGTGTAACAAAAGAGAAACAAACTACATAGTGTGTGCAAGATGCTGTGATGAAACGGAAAACAACGGAGTGTACAAGAGATTGTGTGAGATAATATAAAAAGTACCAGATCGCATAAGAGATTGTGTGCTAGAGAAACAAAAACCAGAGCAGTCCAGCGAGAAGTAACAAAAAACAGAGTGGTTGAGAAACTGGGTAATGGACAACAGAAATAAAAGGAGTGTGCAAAAGATCGTTTTATACAAAAGAAACTACCATAGAGGGGAAAAGACTGTGTAATAGAAAAACAGATCAAATGCAATGCACATGAGACACAGGGAGACAGTGCAAGGTCACAAGGAGTGAAATTGACTTGGTCCCAATCCTTCAGGTGTGGAAGAAGACTGGCTGCTGAATTTTGCACCCATTCCAGTTTGTTGAGGGATTTCTCGACTCCTAGGTTGTAGTCTACTTGCGTAGTCTAGGCAATAAAGCACAACTTCTGCTTTGGCTTGAAGTATGTAGAGGAGCCTAGGCAGTGGAAATCTGTTTGAAGACTACAAACATGTTTAGATAATTTCACTATTGCTTTTAATTGCAGTGGTGGAGTAAGGTTTGTATCACAATTGACTCCTCAGCTTTTTGTTGCTCATCCTACCAATGAGATCAGGCATGGTGCCACTATAGATGCTGAAGTGTCATTGTCCTTGAATTTGATGATAATATGTGTGTTGCAATGTCTTGCCATATTTGATGCATGTGATTATTAAAGTTCACTGTGCATTCTATTATATGAGAGTTTAGGATGCAGAGATAGAGTCAGTTGAAGTCTTCACTGCTTTCATTGAAATTGGACTTGCTCTGCTGCCTGAATAAATTCTACACCTACAATTCTCCCTGTTTGGACCATATTACTTTCCAACAATGTGTGTGAGCAGTGTAGTTGTAGCTAGACAGACTGTAGAATTGGAACAATCCAGGCAAATTACTGAGACATACTTTGAAAAGTAGGGGATTGAGCCCTTCTCAAAGGCTCTGTGCTGGTGAGAGGGTTTGGTGGTGAAAAGTGGAGGGTGGCAGTGGAATGCCGGGGCTCTGGTTAACTAGGTTAGATGTGATTCATTCCAAGATTCTTACTTGGATGCCTATTGTCTGTTAAATAGCTTTTGGTGGAGTCTGCGCCAGCAGAGAGGTTTGGTAGGATCAAGGCTGGTTCTCCACAAGTATCTACCTGTTTTCTTAGTTCACCCATTGTAGGAACTAGGATCAGTTCTATCCCTCTGGAAGAACGGTAACTGCCTTTGAAAGAATGTTATTGTTTTCAGTGAATTTCCACATTTGTATGTAGGCAGCCTTTTCAAAGACTTTAGATAAGGGGACTGATGATATTGATCTGTAGTTTGCAGAGTTATTTGCTTCCAGACAGGTTTCTTTAGGCACAATTTGATTGATTATCATTTTAGCACTATAGGCAAGATACCAATAGTAAGTGAAGTATTGGCAATCATTTGTGCAGCTTCTGCAACAAATTCCATGGATATAATTTCCTTAAAGATAGCCAGCGGTCATGGGTCATCTGGTAAAGGGATCTGGTGTTTTATTCTCTATAACATATTCTCACTCACATAGATACTTGTTTCCCTTCTGTCACAAAATCTGTGGTACACACTTTAGTTTCTCTGTTACTCGACGGGCTAGAAGGCGCTTTGAAGCCTCGTTAGCGGTGGGGAAGGGCTTTACAAATGCTACAGTACAATATTATTGTTTCCTTTACAGTGAGACGTATTCATTGTTGCTAAGTGCCTCTTGCAGTCTTACAGTTTCTTTAGCTTGCTTTTGTGCCAGTGTGTGGCATGGGGCTATAGTAGGGTAGGCGAGTCTTGTTTCAGTCGGAAGGCACTCTTATCCTGTCATTTCTACAATAATGGTTAGGCCCACTGGAATTATGTGGCAGTGGCAGGGGAGGAACAAATTATATGACATGGTTTCCTACATTATGGGGCAAGAAAAGCCAAATTATGCGGCATGGTGTAGCACATTTTGGGATAATGTAATGTTGTTATTCATATTGGCACATTATTTCTGTCTGGGCAAAGCTTTCATGTAATTAGTACCAGTGTAACACCTAAAAGTAGCAATAAGCAGCTGAAAAGTGACAAGTGAACTTTTGCGAGGGGCCTTCCACTGACTGACAACACGTTTCGTGCAATCTGAAAAGGATCAGCACAGAACACAAGCAGCAAAAGCACTGTGACCATGGTTAGCCTAAGCTCACCTCTCGACCACTGTGTTGACTTTTGGCATGGAAAGGTCGGTGTTAAATGCCACGTCCAGTATCATCAGCTTTTGCAGCAGGACATGTGCAGCACCCAGCATCCATGTGCAGCTGAAGGGCCGAGAATTGTAGGTTTTTGGCCATTTTTAGAACCTCTGTTTTGGTTCTGCCAAGGCACAATCTTCTTATCTTTATCCAGGGGCAGATGCCGCCAGATCTTCCGAGAGATTGCTCTTGTGACGTGGGCCAACCCACTTCCCTTGGAGAGGGATCCGGATGCCTTCTGAATATCTCTGGAACTGTAGCAGGTGTTGCTTGATGTGCTGTATTGCATTGCCCCCTGGTGTGGCTCTGTAAATGCTGGTATGGAACTGGGACAAGATTTAGCTTGAATAGGTGGTTGTCTCCGCCTATATTGTGTAAGCTAGATCTCCATGTGAAGATATGTGAAGACGCCTTTCCGATTCCACACCTGAGCAAGCATGTGGCTGGTAGTATGAATGAATGTCCTGTTGACTATGTTGTGAGTATTGCTGCTGTGCATGAGGGTCAGAAAGGTGTGCACACACTTGATGATGAGTGCTCACCAAAGGTGCAGCTTTCCTGTAGAAGCATCAGCCCCTTGTTCTCCCAGAGCTCAGAGGTGGAAATTACTAAGTCCCACTTTTCTCCAACACCTAAGAGGGTTCCTCCTGGTCATTCCTGCACATCCTAGGTCCTAAGGGAAGGCTTCTGGGCACAAGGTTTCTCTCATGTCAGGGATCCTGAAATGGTTAGCTGGCCCTTCGTGGAGTCAGGAGGCTTTCAGCTTTTTGTGGCCTTATAACAGGTAGCAGGAGGCCAAAGATTTGAATCTTGGAGGGTAACTCTAGTGCTTGGGTAGCAGCAGTAGTCAGGAGACATTGGGCATTCTCCTCTTAGTAGTCAGGCAGAGTCTTCTTCCTTCCAGATGTTTTCTTCCCAAATCTAGAACCATCTCAGAGTCCCTCAACCAAGCCAGCACAATTTTGACTCCACCTGAAGGAGATCTCTCCCTACCACTAGCAACTCCCATATGGAGATGAAGGGGGTCATTCCGACCCTGGCGGTCCATGACCTCCAGGGCCGGGGACCACGGAAGCACTGCCAACAGGCTGGCGGTGCTTCCAGGGCCATTCTGACCGCGGCAGTAAAGCCGCGGTCAGAAAAGGGCAACCGGCGGTTTTCCCGCCGGTTTACCCCTGGCCCAAGGAATCCGCCGTGGCGGCGCTGCTTGCAGCACCGCCATGGGGATTCCGACCCCCTTCCCACCATCCTGGTCCTGGCGGTAAATACCGCCAGGAACAGGATGGCGGGAACGGGTGTCGTGGGGCCCCTGGGGGCCCCTACACTGCCCATGCCACTGGCATGGGCAGTGCAGGGGCCCCCTCACAGGGCCCCATAATGATTTTCAGTGTCTGCAAAGCAGACACTGAAAATCGCGACGGGTGCCACTGCACCCGTTGCACACCAGCAACTCCGCCGGCTCCATTCGGAGCCGGCTTCATCGTTGCTGGGGCTTTCCCGCTGGACCGGCGGGTGGCCTTTTGGCGGTCGCCCACCGGCCCAGCGGGAAAGCCAGAATGGCCGCCGCGGTCTTTTGACCGCAGTGCGGTCATTCGGCGGTAACCGCATGGCGGGCGGCTACCGCCGCCCGCCGCGGTTGGAATGACCGCCGAAGTGTCCTTCCCTCTGTCAGTGCTAGAAGTCAATTTCCATCTAAGTTGGGTTGGTGACAGAAAGTCCAGCATTGCTCTGGGGATTAATGGTTGCAGTTCTTCACAGTCCTATTTGGCATTTCCAAACCAAACAAAGGGCTGTTAAACCTATCCATTATTTAGCCGGCTGGTGCTACACTCCTCCTAGATGGCTAATTCTTGCAAAGTGGCCACTTGTACATGCTGTCTCTGTCTTTTTTCTTTTTGCAGCGGCCAAGCTTTTGTATTCAAGTAGGAAGGTCTTTAACAAGTCAGCTGAGAAAGTGTATCTGGTCTCTGGAACAGGGCTGAGAATCAAACCTGTTGTAAACCAGTTTATTTTGGCATATCACAATGTATATCTTCCTATCATACTTTTCAACCTATGTTATCAGTTAAAGTTATTTTGTAAAGTAGAGGAAAAAAATAATTTTTAATGCCTGCTGTATCATTTTCCCACAATTAGATAGGAAGAATGGATGTTATTCATAACTAGGCTTGTTTGTAGAGGATGCAGCTTTCCTTTCACAGTGAACACAAACTTTTTTGTACCTGATCACTATGAAGGCACACGTTTCCGAAAGACAAGTGTGCCCCATTATTCTATATTCAGCACCCAGCTGAGTGGGCTTACAAAGTGGACTTTAGGGGACCTTACCTAAAATACATAAATATAGTTTTTATACATGGAAAAGGCACTTTTCCTCATCATGTGACAGTGCAGTGCTTTTAAACTGGCTCCCAGCCAGACTACAATGGTCTTTTCTAGATCAATTTAAATGTGTAATATATGTTGATGGTATAAATACACACTACATCACGCATATGGCATTTAGCTTCCATGCCACTGATGTATTTTCTGTGTCCACTTACAATGGCCTTATTGGAGAGTTAAACAGAATCAGTTGGTTGAAACCAATTTTACAGTTCTGTTTTAGGTATAGAGTAGTCACACTGGCACTGAATGGCATTGTCACAGTATACAGAGTCAAAATACATCTAAGTATGTTCTTTAACAGACAACAAATATGCTCCTTCAAAAGCATCCTGACTGACCAAGCAGAAAAAGTAGATTCAATGCAGCACTGAACAACAATGGTGAGATAGTGGAGCCTTGAGGAGAGTCTGCTTTAGTACTGAAAGGGGAGGCCTCATTGGATGGAAAGGTTGATCTGTTGTCACCTTTTGAGGAACGATGCCATCCAGTTGGATTCCAAGATTATTTAGCCTCTGTAGTAGAGTGGTGTGGTAGGCTTCCCAGTCTGGTCCACTGTAAACCTAAGGGTGCCCTGATGGCGATCAGTGAGTACTCAGTGCTGCCCCTGAGGTAAAAACAAATGTTGGAATGAGTGCATTTGAGTTGGAAGAATTCACATAGTTGAAAGGATGGTTCCATTATCAATCGGCTTACTTAACCTACATCCCTTAGTGATGGGGTTCTATTTTGTTAGGTTGGTTTGGTGCAATTCTCATTTCTACAACAGTGGTTTGTCATAAGCCATACTGAAGGCACTACAGTATGTTCTGGAGTGTAGGAAGCAGTTTACAATAATTTTAGCTGAAGCTAATGCCTTGTCAGCAAAGATCTGCAGTGGAGACTGATTTGTTGCACAGCGTTATGAACTCTATAAACACATAATAGGTAAGCAGAGAAAATCTACAGAAATGGGCACCCAAGTCATCATATGAGGGCATGGTCTATAGAGTGCTTTATCTTGAAGGAGGGCATCAAGGTGTGAGACTTTAGTAAAGTAACCAGTTGTGAACGTCTTAACACAGGTTTAAGAGAGTAATATCCAATATAGAGGCACCAGGGTCCCTACATTTAGACATTGTCTCATGGAGCTAATCAAATTCTGAGATGTGGATCAGGTAGGGGATCCTCTTTCAATTCCTAATGCATTCCACATAAACTTGTATTTCTACTGGAGACAATTTTTAGCATACTTCATCTAACCCCTTTTTACACCATCTTTCTAGTGTCCTGTGTTCTACCTTGATGGGTTTGTGTTCAGTTGTGAACCAACCTACATTTTAACAGCTTCCAAAGAACTATTGGTCCTTGATGGGTATTAGTTTATTGTGGAGGTGAAGCAAAAGTCAAAATTCCTCAAGCAAGGCCTCGGGTTCCATTTGCATTGCTGCCTTGAGTAGTATATTGAGATCATTCAAGCATATCTTCTCCCAGGCTCTGGCATGCCTCTGTTACATCTCAGAGCAGGATTCAGAGTAGGACTGATGGGCTGCAATGTATTCTTTTGGCCTCACCTGGAGCGAGCCATAGACAGCACATCCCTGGTACATTTGCTTGAAACTCAGTTGTTGGCTCTCAATTCACATTGATGCATCTATGTCTCCGTGGTTGTGTCTGTGCACATTTTAACTGCAAATGTGGCCTGGAAAGTAGCCCATTTTGGCAGGCCTGAGCCTTTCTTTAAACGTTTATAAGTCAAACTTAAGAAGGCCAAAAGGCAAAGTGCATGGTATTTAAAAGTAAAACATGTAAAACTTTAAAGTCAAATTTGTCCTTACAGTGACTCTTCCCTTAAAGCTATTTCCACTGTAGCAGGGATGGCTGTTTCACGTGGCATGTGGCTGCAATAGTAGATACTAATACTGTATCTTGGTAATCTGACTAACTAAAAAATAATCAAACAACTATTTTCATTAGTTATTAGATTCCAATTCAATGTCTAGTTGAATTTGTTCTAGCTATTACTGAAAAGTAACTTTTAGAAGGTTAATCTTGCCCTGTCTGAAGTCCCTGGAAACTAAATCTGCATTTTGCTTTCTCACTCCAGCCAGCTTTTAATTCGCATTTAATATGAATGTGAATGAAGTGAGGACTTGCTCCAACACACAAACAATAGACTGACCTAAATGGGCAGAGATGCTTCATGTGAACCTGACATAATATGAAGAGAGGTGTGGCTGGGAGGATCCTTTTTAACATTAAAGGGTCAAGTCCTGCTCGAATGTCACATCCTGATTGACAGGTCTGCTGGAGTTTTTGATATGAAACTTGGAGCGTTATTCAAAAAGACCTTCCCCGTCACAGGCAAATATTAACTTACACTTGGGCAGCTTCCTTCTTTTGTCCCTGCAGTCACTGTAGTCCTCTTTTTTACATAATAGTGTACAGTCTGTTTGATATGTCTGCAGGGTGTACACATAATATTTGGAGTGCACTTCAAAGGGCGACAATAGGATGTCAAAACAATTCTTGTGTATCCCATGTCTGGTTTGGGTATTGAAAACTCTGCTGTGTTCTACCAGACTTCTGCCTCTGATGTTGTTGTGGGTACAGGGAATGCCCTTAGTTGGATTTTGATATTAGATGTGGAAGGGCACTTACATTACCATAGTACATCCCCCCCACATACACATCCCTAGCTCTCCGAGCCCAAGTTTAGTGAAGCTGACAATTTTGGCCATCTAGAAAATGCTGAAAGTGGGTAGGGCCAGCCTCTGAAACATTTACCCCATTGGTTAGGATGTGCCCAGGGGTAGCTCATGCCAGGCATAAATGTGGCATTTCCAGGCACCCTCTTCAGAACAGTTCTGGACCTGTGGATGATCAGAAGAGAACTCAACTTGCTCTCTAAGACCTAGAAAGAGTCTAGAAGACTGGCCATGCTCTTTCTTTTGCCCAGAACAAAGAAGTGGGCTTCAAGGGTCATTCGGCTGATCTCCTCTTAAAGCTACAGGGACACAACAGCCTATGAAAGGACTTTTCCTGCAACTGCTTAGCTGAACAATTGGCAACTGGACCTGGACTGGCCCTTCCCTTGACCTCTGTCTGCCACCCTGTGAGTCTCTAAGTGCCTTCCCTGACATCCTGGGAGCATTAGAAGTGTACTCCAGCAGTGGATAGGGACTTAGAGGACTAAAGTCAGACAGTAAAATCTTGGACCAGGGCAAGCCTGGTTAGTGTATACAACCAGCGCACCATCGTAGTCAACATTAAATTGCACCTAGGTCCTGTTCTACTGCCATCATTGACTATCATTGGCACCTTGTGCTTCTTGGCGCTATTTCTACTTAAAACCTTTAACAAATCATATTTCTAGTTCTCCTTTTTGGACTTTTGTCTTTTTTTTGGCATTTTGTTCATTATATTTTATTCTATATTTCTAATTTGTTTTGGGATTTACATTGTTTACAGGGATGTGGAATTCCATTAGTCAGACGCATATTGTTTGGGGTCAAGGGCAACAAGTTTTCATGTTTATTTTGTTCTTGGGACAAGTAAGCCCAGCCCCCTGCAGCACAAACCCTTTGGCTGCCGGTTTACAGAAAAGGAAACTGTCTGCAGTTGAGGTAAAATGTGTGTGTCCATATGTTAATGCTGTTCGAACTTGTATTTATGGTTCATTAATGAAAAGCCTTCATTATTAGGGTGAGCACTACAAATAAACGTTTTAAGGTCACACTGCATTACTGACAGTGGTTCCAGTAAAAAAAAACATGTACACACATGTTGAAAAGTTTAACAATATGAGGCTAAGTATAATGCTCCCAGGATGTTCTTTGATGACATGCAGATGTTTGCAGAAGCTTATAAGCAAGAGTGATGATTATTTGCTTTCAAAATAAAATGTTCAGAAAAAATGCAAGTAGGAAAAAAAGTTTCACTACTGTGGAATTTTAGGTGCTATTTCTTTGAAACGTAATTTAGTAAAATGTGTTAATGCATGCTGGTATTTCCAAAAAATATTCCTAATGGAAAATCAGTATAACTATTTTGAACAAGATTATGGGAAGCATAAAAAAAGCATTGGCAAAGCCTACCGATCGGACATTTTTTGTGAGTCTTTTGGTTTCGTCAATGCCTGTCTTGTTTTGAAAAGGCTTTTGTAACACTTTTATTGTTGTGGGAGCTGCCAGGCCCTCACCATTGTAACAAACACTGGCAAAAAGAAAAACAAAATTTGGTCTAAAAAAAGCACTCATTGCCACCAGTGGTGTAATAAAGGCCCTGCAGCCCCCCTCCAGGGGCCCCCCTCAGCACAGCACCTGCCCTGAGTGAATCTGGAGGGCAGGTCCCTCCATGATCTTTTCGTTTTGTCAATGATTGCCACAGTAGTTCCTGGCACTGAACATGTGTACCAATATGCTCCTTTTGAAGAGCAGAGTGTGATCACTCACAGTAAAGCAAACCCATAAATTGAGAGAGAAATAGAAGTTTCATAAAAACAAAATGTCTTTGTTAACACCAGAACTAATTAGGGTCCGAATTCTTAAAGAAAGTCAGATAAGTGCACCAATGATATATGTCTTTGAATTAGTGGCTTTCATGAATTCACAAGAACTTACAGAAGTAGACCAGGAAATCATACTCCTAAAAAATATTTGTGAATTGTATTTTAGCATGAGCAAATATGCATGTGTAGATTTGCTCATGTGAAATCTATTGAGTGGTTACAAGTTCACTTTCCCTCCAACCACTTTTTTCCTCACCCTGGAAAAACTTCTATGCCAGCCATGGTCAGGAGTACATTTCCAACCTTTCTAATTTTGGGAAAAGATTAGAGAGGAGCTGATGAAAATCATTAAAACATGCAAGTTAGTAGGTTTGCAGACTCAATGGCATTCCAGTCCTGGACTATTGCTTACTGCTTGCTCCAGCCCCAGTATGTCGATCTGTGGAAAGGTAGTAAAATAGGTAAATTGCTACAGTAGGGATTGAAATTGCAAGTATTCAAGCCCTGCTATAGTAGTAGCCCTGGCATAATCAGAGAGGTTATTAGCAGAGCTCTTACATAATGAGATTGTTGCCATAATTTGTTGCCACACTACATGGCACCAAAGGGACAAGTAGATTTTTTTCACAGGTCAAGTAGATTTAAGAAGCAACTTGTCCCATGGACAAGTAGATATTTTATTAAATTCCACATCCTTGTGTTTTGCAGTTCAACTTTATTATTGTATTTGTACTGCATAAATATTTTACACCTTGCTTCTAATTTAAGACTGTCAGCTCTGTGCCATAGCTACTGGGGATAGGGCTCTGGTTGATTAAGTGGCTTTAGTTGTTCACCCTGACACAGAGAGTGTGACTATTAAATGATGTGCATGCTCAACCCCCTCAACAAATGACCCACCTTTTTACATTTGTGTACAGCGATGGGATCCTGGACTTGTGTTTGCAGGGCCATGCAGCTAACATGATTTACAATCAGAAATACATTATCAAGACAATCGGAGGACTAAGACATAATTAACAAAAACATCATCATGACTACACACTTTGGACCACTGTAAAAATACAAAAAATACTAGTCAGTTGCTCACTATCACAGACTTTCATGTGTTCTCTCTTGCAAGTCCACAGAACTCTCTTCCAGACCAGCATTCACAGAGCATTCCTGGGCTTCATGTCCTCCATTACCATGAACTACAAAATCTGCTTACAGATAGTTTCAATGCCTGGTTTTACAAATCTGAGATGCCACAAAAGAAATCCCTCATCAACGACCTTAAAGCACTCGATCTTCCACTGATCACATCAGAAAAACCAACACACACCACAGGACACATCAAGCAAGCCATCTTTTCTGAACTCAACGTTCTATCAAACCACTGTAAACTGAAGGATTTGTGGAGTGACCACCCGGCCATAACAATGAACCTGGTAAGTCAAAGCCTTCTTTCAGCCACAAATAGGTTTGCTGTCAAGGACTAGATACAAAGAAGGTCTCTCTATTTTTCCCCTCACATGTTTAAAGAAAGTTTAACTCCTCACAGTAGGCACCGTGCCACCACGCTCTTCCATAAATACATGAAAGGTGTCAAGTGTTTCCTTAAGTGGGTCCCAATTATGAGGAAAAGGTACAGGAGTAACTCTCACAATGTTTGCAAATGGCAGACTGTCCTTGCTAAGCCATTGAGACGCATTGTGCTATAGTAAGGATTTTGTAACCTGAACTCATGGACATCCTTCCTTAATATTTTGGAAGTGAGTTTAAAGTTCAAACTGAATTCTTAGAGATCTAATCATATTGTGCAAACAAACTTCCATACTGATCCAGCGAAATCCTTTAAGTAGAATGAACTCATGATTTTTTGCAGATTTCTTGGATGATTTAGCTGGAGAACGAGAAGGATCCTCATCTCTTTGACATATGTTTTGATACCTTTCTCACAACACATGCATTGAAATAATGTTCTAATATCCCTCTCCGGAAATGATTGGTTGATGTCTGGGTGAATTGTATAATTTCATGAATTATTGTTGTTTTCCAGTTTAACAAAACAACATGCATGTGTATTCGAACCAGAGAGCATGTTCACACAAATTGTGGGTAATAACCTTTGTCGGAAAAGGAAGTGAGATAATTCCAAAACTTTTATGACCTCGATTACAAAGACATTAATTACACTCAGTTCCAGGAATGTCAAAATTCTACTAAAGTATGGGGAGTCTGAGACTTAGAGTTGTTATGAGAGCCTATCACTAGTTATAGCAAGTGTTCGACGCTGCAATACATTGATAAAGTGCTGTGAATATTAATGTCGCCTTTAGATGTCTGCTCTGACTCGGTAGACATTATGCCTAGTAAATTGGTAAGTTGGTGTGGCAATGTCAGGTGTCTATGTTTCCTCGCTTGTCCAATTCACTTTCCCCTGGGTCTACTGGTGTCCAATGTATTCCAATCATGTATGCGTGATTTGGAGAAGTGCGGAGAGGTATATCACTCATGTTGGATTCAGAATTGAAGTTAGTGCATTCTGAGATTGTACTCATACTAACTCAGCAATATCAGCAGATTTTTGTTTTAATTTCAAATGTGAAATTTTGGCAACCAGTTGAATGGCACAGGTATGGAGAAAGCTGGGTCCAACGTTTCACCTGAGATGCCATTTTATGTTTACCTTCATATTTCTCATACCATCATTTAGGCAGAACCAGCTAGGGTTCATCAGAGTAATGAAAGGCCCTAGACTTCTGTTGAAAAAGAAATGCATTGCATAAGTAAGGTGAAGATAAACGGATTTCTATGCTTGACAGAGAACTTTACATTTGGTGTACTATTTTACTAATAGCCAGCCTAATCAGTTCCAGTAGTAAAAAAATGATCATATTTCCTCAACCCACATATGATGGTCCGATTTTACACTGCTTCAAGAACATCAATATATTTCTGAGAAAGTACAATTGCCTGTGGAATGCAGTGCTAGAGGAGTGGTAACTAGATCAAAAGACCAATTGAACTCCAGAGTGGTTAGATGATGACGACAACCAAAACAATTGAATTTGTTCAGCATTGAAGCACAGATAGGTGACAGTCTTCTGTGCTTTTATGTCATGCAGATAGACAGCAAATGAATGCTGATCTATTGTTGAAACCGATAAATCCCTGAGAATCTGGTGTCATCTGCATACATTTGATACATCAAACAATGTATTGGGGTAATATGTGCAAACAGGACCATATGAGTAGTGAACATCAGGGATGGAATGCCACACACCAATCCACATGGGAATGATGAAAAGTGTCACATGTGGACTCTACGGGTATGCCCATGAACAATTATTTGAGAGCAATTTCTTTGCGACCAAGATCAGAGATGTCTGCTGATTTGATTTGGTTAGGTCTGTCTACAGAAAGAATTGCTGTAGACAGATCTCATCAAATTGAAGTAGCAAGACACCCCCTCCAATTTTAGCAGTGAAGAAGCTGCTCCCAAATATCCAACACTGCAACTACGTCATAGCTATTGATTCAGAGACTTTGGCCAAGAAAGGAACTGTGAACATTAATCTATAGTTCACTGGAAACATAGGGTCTAGACCTACATTCTTTTTTTTTTTTAAATGTTAGTATAGTGTTACTCTTCAAGCGGAGGGATACGACCAACATTTCCCAAAAAGTACTTATTAAACATGTAGAACAAGAGTATGGTAAAGCAATATGTCTGTTTACAACCAGTGCCTGAAGGATGTCATATTTATTGCACGAAGGCCATCAATTTACTATCCTTTCAATAGCACTGTGTAGTTCACTTTGAAGACTGAGGCCCAGGTGTCTTCCAAAAAGATGCCAAAATGTGCGAGCTGAAACTGAGACTCCAGGTAGATTGAAATGGCTGTAGCTACAACATGTGTTTCTTGTTAAGTCCTGCAATTGGGTAAGGCACACAATATCCCACATCTCAAAAGTAAAAACTACAATAGGTGGCTAAAAAAAAAAGCAGTAGTCGCTTTGAGTCTATTAAGCCAAACTGCATGTGATCTTGATACTCTTTGCATTATCCAGCTCTATATTCAAATTTAATGTCGAAAGAACACAAGTGTCTTCAGCCATATGCTTGCAGTTCATAAAGGGGAGCCGGTGTGGGGTGCATCCCTATAGTGGGGTAGGCACTCTTACACTAAATTGATAAGTTATGAGAATCGAGGTATAAATAATTTGACAGGTTTCACAGAAGCTGAGTGCCCTGGCCATGTCAAAGCACACCCACAGTAGTGCAAGATACATTAAGACAAAGATATACTGTTTTGCAAAACACAAGGATTTGCCACCTGTTTGGCAGACCTCAGCCTCTTGATATAAAAATTAAGAAACACAGAAGGTAGGTGTATCTCCTCCCAGGTCTTGTCTGTACAGTTTAAACCATGGAGTTGACAGTAATGACTGCAGGGATCTTTTTATGGTGGCTGGCTCAACAAATTTTGATGCAGAGATCTTTGCCCAAAACTGAATATTTGATCTTGGCATAATCATCTTTTGCAACTGACATATGTGCTAAGCTCATCTGTTGATCTACTCTGTCATGGGCAGAAGTTAGACCATCTGCATTCTCTGATGCCTGTGAGTCTTCTCTCACACAATCCCTTGAACAGCCACTTTTGTTTTTAGTAATTATCATTAATATGAGACACTATAACAGTATATGGCTCTGCATGCCTTTCTGTGGGCACTCTTCTGTTAAATATCCAGCACAACTCTGAGTTTGTTTCTTTTCTATCACACGAGCATCTGCATACTTTGAAGTTAGTTTTATAGCATACAATCTCTTGCATGATTCACATTTCTCTCCTGTAACATGACCCCTCTTTTTCTACGTTTCTCTTCTATCACAAAATCTCTAATAAACGTTCTTGTTTATCTGTCATACCCCCTCTCTCACATCCTGGTGTTTGTCTTTCCTCACACAACATCTTAGACAAACCAATGTTTGATTTTCTTCCAGCATATGATCTCAGTCACATTGTTATTTACATATTTTAATGTACAAACTGAGCATTTCTAACTGAATTTGAACAGTCATTTTCTGTTATTTCTCGTTTATCAGTCAATTAATTGTACACCCTCAACAATTTACTTCCATCTTAACTTACCATCTCTAGTAGTCTTGCATTTGTTTTTTTATATCATAAGATCTTTTTGCGCTCTGTATTTTTTATTTTTCTAATGCATGCTCTCTTGATCACTTGAGTGCTTGTTTCTCCGCAGTCTGCCTCTCCTACTCTTTCCTTTTTGTTTTTCTTTTACCATACAGCATTTTGGAGCTCTTGTTTTTAGGTCGAGCGTAAGCGTATGACCTCTTGTATACTTTTAAGTATACTTCTTCTGTGGGCTTCCAGCTACTTCATGTGATAGTTTCAATGTCATTTGAAAATCCTTGCTTGCTAGTGGTCAGTCATGCCTTGTTGTCCCTCGTTCTTTGGCGTGTGAGCGGGGAGTAACTACTGTATAATTATGCTTTGTCCTGTTTATCTGGTCTGAAGGGGACTTTTTTTTTACTTTGTTTCTTGCTCCTATCCAGGGAAGCTTCCCTTTTCATTTGCAGAGTATTCCTGCTCTGATCCTAGCTGTAAATAAGGCTATAAATCAGGCTGCTATCTTGGTCACATTTGGTCTTTGTGGGCTCTCTGCACCCTCTCTCAGCTGCCTGGCTCCTGCCCTTTCTTACCTTGGATTTTATTTACCAAGTCTGTCTGCCTGTGGTCCCCAGGGTGGAGGATCGCTTATAATTGTTTATAGCCTTGGCCCCTAGCTCTACCAGGACTCCGCAATCCTTAGAGATAGTGCCCACTTCTGCTCCATAATGGGATTCCACTCGCAGCTCCATTAGTTCACCTCAGTTCACACACTCCAAGCCCCTCAGCCGAGCCCATGGCAGAACCCCACACACACTATCTGCCAGAGCACCTCAGTTCTTGCAGTCAGTACACACTGCTCTTCCAGTACTGAGACCTCGGTCGCAGCTCCCTCAGTGCATCTCAGTTCACACACTCCAAGCCCCTCAGCTGTGCCCATGCCAGAACCCCATACATGCTGTCTACTAGAGCACCTAATTTCTGACAGTCTGTACACACTGCTGTTCCAGTACTGGGACCTCTGGCGCAGCTCCATCAGTGTACCTCAGTTCACACACTCCAAGCCCCTCAGCCGTGCCCATGGCAGAACCCCACACACGCTGTTTGCCAGAGCACCTCAATTCTTACAGTCAATACACACTGCTGTTTCAGTACTGGTACTGCAGGCGCAGCTCATTCAGTGCACTTCAGTTCACACATTCCAAGCCCCTCAGCCGTGCCAGAATCCCACACATGCTGTCAGCCAGAGCACCTCAGTTCTTACAGTCAGTACACACTGCTGTTTCAGTACTGGGACCGTGGGCACAGCTCATTCAGTGTACCTCAATTCACACACTCCGAACCCCTCAGCCGTGCCTGTGGCAGAACCCCACCAAGCTGTCTGCCAGAGCACCTCCGCTCTTACAATCAGTACACACTGCTGTTCCAGTACTGGGACCTCGGGCGCAGCTCCATCAGTGCACCTCAGTTGACACACTCCAAGCCCCTCAGCCGTGCCAGAATCCCACACATGCTGTCAGCCAGAGCACCTCAGTTCTTACAGGCAGTACACTCTGCTATTCCAATATTGGGAACTCAGGCACAGCTCCATCAGTGCACCTCAGTTCTACCTGACGAGGTCACCTCCTTTCCTATACTGGGTCCCCGCTCACATATACTTTCATTACAGCAGCTCAATTCTAATATTCATTCCCACTGCCAAGCCAATACTGGACCCAAAAGAGCAAAACACAGTTCAGCGAGTGCACCTCAAGCCTAATACCCAATGCCGCTGTCAATGGGAACCACCACAGCTCTGCCAGAATCCATCAGTTCTAACATTCAGTGCACGTTTCTTCTCAGTACTAAGGCTCACACACATACCCATTGTCGTTTCTGTGGTTCAGAGCAAAGCCACTCCCATGCTAGGCCCCACTTGCAGCTTTACCAGGGCACCTCCAGGCTAACACTTGGTAACACTGGCCCACCAATACTAGGTTTCACACATAGCTCCATTAAAACACCTCACTTTTGACCCTGTCTGCCCATTACTATTCAAGTACTGCAGAACACATACAACTGTGTCAGTGCACCTCAACCCTAACCTGCAGCGCCCCATTATTCCAATACCAGGAATTACACAGTGCTCCATTGTTCATTACTTACCGTCTGCCTTTCCGTTATTCCAGAACTGGGCCGGCACATAGCTTTGTCTATAACCCCAATCCTGATCAGAAGCGCCCCAATATTAATGTATTGGGGTTCACATACATCTCTGCTAATGCACCTCCTGCTGTTCTGCAGTGCCCCCTGCTGTTCCACACTCTGACTTCTGTTTGAGGACATGGGGAAGCCAATTAAATCTATTCTTAGCTGCCATCTTTATTTGGGAGGGTCTGTTTCACCTATCTCACTCCGTTCTTTCATTTACTCTGTTTACTCTCAATTTTTTCTTTCTCCTGCACTTTTCTCTTTCCAGCTCTTAAAATCCACATGTTAACAGTTTTGCTCTTTCTTTCAACTGTTTATTTCTACTCCTCTCCCTTTTTTTGATTTCCTCTTCCTGCCTCATCTTTCAAACTCGCAAAAACTTGGTTATTTCTTTCCTTGTTTTGTTCCTATTTTTCTTCATCAGGCATTCATTCTTTCACTATTTTTTTCTCTTCATTCTTTCTTTGTCTTTTTTTTTACTATTTTCTTTATGAGGTAGTATGCGTCCTTTCACTTTTTTAAAAAAAAATCTTTCTTTCTTCCTTTCTCTGGTGTTTTTCTTATCTTTATCTGTCAATTCACGTTTTATCATAAATCCCTCTTTTCCCGTCTATATTTTTCTCTTTCTTTTCACACTTCTTTCATTATTTTTTCCTCTTTTTCATTCGCTAGCTTCCTTCCCTTTTTTATTTTGTCTCACATTTGCTCTATTTCTTCTCCTAGTTGTGTTTTCATTTTCTCATACATTATTTCCCTTCTTTCTTTTATTTCTTTGCGACCCTTTCTCTTTCTTCCTTTTGTCTGTTGTATTCCTTTCGTTTCTCTTTTTCTGCCCCATCTGCTTTCACTTCTGAGGCCTAGTTATCACTGGAGCAACAGGTGTAGTAGCACGGGGCCCAGAGACTCACTCAAATCTAATTACTGCTGTATTTTCCTACCGAAATTGCAGTCAACCATTTTCCTTTCTTACTCCAGGGCACATGACACCGTTACTACGCCACTTGTCCTCTCCGTCTTTACTTCTGCCTCCCTCTTTCCTTTCACCCTCTAATCCGTCCCACATAATAATTTTGTTATGGTGTTTTGAGCATTACACTCTAATGCCAAAAGTGTATTTCTGATAAAGGTTTATATGATAATTGTATATTTTTTAAGATAGAGGAAGAAGATAAATGGAAGTGTTTTAGTTAAATGCTGGGCTACAGAAGTTATATGGCAGGAGAAAACCACAATATGAGTCAGGGTTTACCTATTTATGTGGCAAGAAAAGTCCAGTTATGAATTTACAAATGCAAGACCTATTGCATTGCCAACGCTTGTTTATTTTACTATCAAATGACCTGTTGTATACCATTGTCCCGACTTCTCTTCAACCATGCAATTTTTTGCTGATTCTGTTGTGTTGTTCTGTATTTTACAATATCTTGCACAGAAATATTTGTTTTTCTTTGGTCTTGCAATCTCTTGTATACTCTTAAATCTGTTGATTCTTGTCCACTGTTCTTTCAAACCCTTCGATTGTGGTTTTCCAATCACAAAATTGCTCGTACACTCCGGTGTTTCATTCTCTTCGGTCCTCTCTGCTTTGTCTGTTTTTTATCCGTCAATCTTTCATATACATCAACGTTTGTTTCTCACTAACTTGGCCAATGTTTGTCTCTCTTCTATCGCAAACTCTCTTGCCTGCTGTTTTATTTCCCTTTTACTACATGATCTCTTGCACACTGTAATCGGCCTCTATTCTATTTTATGATTTCCCTAACACACCGGTGTTTGTTTCAATTCTGTCGCACAAAAATCTGACATACTATAGTGCTAGTGTTGGTTTCTCTTTTCTCACCTGTGTATTCAATAGAGGTTGGCGAGTAGTGCTTAATTTGTAAATGAAAATGTGCTGGTGCCCAAAGCTCTCCTCTGAAACACGCAGCTGCTGCAATTATATGTGTGAGTGAGATTACTGAGGCTGCGTAATCCAGAAGCCATTTTGGGATTCTTTAATCCATTTACAGCCACTCCCTGCCCCTTCGGCTCAATCTTGTAGCTTTCTCCTTTCTCCCTTTGTGATGCTTTTTCATTTTTCTCTTCCTCCGGCTTTCCCATAGGTGTCGTTTGCTCACAGTAAATGCTTGAGATAGAAAAATAAATGCTGCCCTCAAAAGTAAGTGCTGTGCCCAGAACCGGAAACCACTGACTCAAATTAAGCACTGTTGGTGAGCCACTGAAAGCTCGAGCCTGAAGCCTGGCTCTGGCACAGCGTGAGGTCCTGTTGGAACCTCGAGCACATAATGAGCCGAGTTTTCCTGTGGCTTCTGCCACCCTCTTTCTACCTGGCATGTGGTGTTAGGAGCAGAGCTGTCAACCATGGAACTCAGGAAACAAGTTTGAGTCCCGTATTAGTTCAACATCTGATTCTGGGCAAATTACATAACCTCCTCATCCCTATAAGCAATGCATCTGATCTTGCGTAATATAACTGGTGCCCATGTAAAGGGCTGGAACACAGTTCAGGTTGAGATTGCGCTATCTATATTTTTAAAACTGAAGATGAATGCACTAAGAGGTAAAACAAAGCCTTAACATAAGGTAAGACAAACAGATACCCGTTTACTGGCTTATTTTTACAGAGTGAAAGCAGAAATCCTGGCTCAATTGCAGCTTCCCTGCTTAAATTGTGTGAT
This sequence comes from Pleurodeles waltl, assembly GCF_031143425.1. Taxonomy (NCBI): domain Eukaryota; kingdom Metazoa; phylum Chordata; class Amphibia; order Caudata; family Salamandridae; genus Pleurodeles; species Pleurodeles waltl. Next base: position 709,565,593 of record NC_090450.1, on the reverse strand, counting down.
CTTAGGCAAATATTTTATTTCACGAATATGCTTTTTACTTCATTATCGCGCATAAAAGCACTTTTGAATATGTGAGTTTAGACTACCAATTGTACAAAATAATCACTTTTCAAAAGTACTTCTCAGGGTAGTGCTATAATTTGCCCTATTAATGACAAAACTTCCGCATGGTAACAAAATACACTTTTTTGAACTTTGCAGCGACTTTATCATATTTTGCGTGGCTTGTTGTATGATTTACATAACACATCTTCAGGGCTTGACTAGTGCACAGGCTCTAAGATCCCAGCCATACCCTTGGCTCTGCTCTCCCTGTTAAGTGTTTTGGCTAACCCACTTCTAGTACTTAAAACCCTATGGTGATTGCTATTCTGTTGTCACAAAAGCTTTCACTTTCTCTAGTGTTTGTTCTTTTCTACCACACAAAATCTAGCACACGGGTATGCATTTCTGCTCCATTATGCAATCCCTTGCACAGTCAGGCTTTTGTTTCTCTTCTATATAGTGATTAACCCAATGTCATGTCAGTTTCTCAATAATACCGTCAGTCACATACTCACCTTTCTGTTTTACTTCTATCACCTGATCTTTTGAGCACTTTTGCTTTTGCTCTTCTAACGATATACGATCTCTCAAACACACTAGTGCGTTTTCTTCTTAGATACCGCGATCTTTCCTGCACTTTGGTGTTTGTTTCTCTCTCACATGGTTGCTTACATACTCTGGTGATTTTTTCCCTTCTATCGTATGTGCTGTGGTGTTTGTTTCGCTTTGAATATACGGTCTTTTGCAGTCTGGTATTTGTCTCTCTTCTATCACATGCTTTTTCTCATGTTGTGGTGTTTTTTTCATTTCTATTAAGCGGTCTCAAGTACACTGGTATTAGTTTCTCTTCTCCCTATATGATATTCTCCACACTCTGCTGTTTGGTTCTTTTCTTTCTCACAAACTCTCCCATGCCAGATTGTTTCTTTTTATAGAATGAGCTCTTGCACACTCCAGTATTTCTTTCACTTCTATAATACAATATCTTGCAAGTTCTGGTGTTTGCTTCTCTTCTATCAGATGCCCTTTCAAATGCTGTGGTGATTGTTTCACTTCTGTCATATGATCTCTTAGGCACTCTAGTGTTTAGTTCTCACCCGTCACACAACCTGTCACATAATTGTGTTTATTTTTCTTCTATCATATTGCACTCTGCGGTTTGGCTCTCTTCTGTCACACAAAGTCCCCATGCTCCAGTGATGGTTTCCCCTCTATCATATGATCTATTTTACAGTCTGGTTTTGGAGTCTCTTCTGTCTCACAAACTCTCCCATGCTAAAGTGTTTGTTCCTAACTATAATTTGAGCTCTCACACACTCCAGTATCTCTTTCTGTGCTATCATACAACATCTTATCCTCTCTAGTGTTTGCTTCTCTTTTGTCAGATGATCTTTAATACACTTTAATGTTGGATACTTAAATACATGGTCAATATCTGGGTGGTGCTTGATTCTCTTATATCACACAATCTCCAGCACACTTGTGTTGGTTTCTGTTCCTCTCACATACACTCCTGCCCTGGTGTTTGTCACTAAAACTCCCACATTCTCTTGTGTTTACCACTTTTTCCATCTTATGTGTTCTCAAACACTCTTGTTTGTTTGTCCTTCCATACAATCTATTGCATACTACGTTGTTTGTTTCTCTGCAAGGTCACAATGGAAATCAAAATCAACTCAGTAAAAAGGTTCAAACCAGTGGCACACTGCAACGTTTGTAACTAGAATGGTGTCATGAGTCATAGCGGGGTTATTACAACCCATCCTGATCCACAAGGAGCCATCTTGCCTGCAGTCCCACACACTTCGATGTAGTCGTTTGCACACTCTTGTTTTTTAACTCTTTTCTATTACAGAATGTTCTGCACACTTTTGTGTTTACATCTCTCATACAATCTCTCAGACCATCTGTTTGATTTTTCTCCGATCATGTGATCTTCCACACATTTAAGTGTTTTACGATCCCCTGGTTGTTTTCGAACTCTGTTATGTTTCTCTTCTTTGACCTCCCACACGGTACAATGTTCTTATCAGTAATATTTTCATTCTCGATTAAGTTGAAAAAAATATATATATTATCAAGCAGTAGTTTAAATGTTTCTTTCTGCTAGCTCACTGAACACACTATTCATCTAACACGAGGATTTGCTATAGTTAACTATTTAAGTGCACATCTATATTCATTTGCCATCATTTGCCACAAATCACATAGAGGTATATTAAAAAAACCAAGGGGCATATTTACAAGAAAGCGGCGCATCAGCTCTGATGCGCGACTTTTCTAGCGTCGCCCTGCACCCCCCTAACATCACCATGAAAGTACTGTATTTACTATACAGTGCACCATGGCGTACGTTAGCACAATAACACCATAATTTATGATGCTATTGTGGTGCTTTGCTAGATTACCCCCATAAACTATGGCGCTTGTCCAGCAAAGCACAGGGAGGTCCCTGTGCAGGCGTTAAAAATGACGGAAAAAATGGCACAGTGAAATCTTGTAAATTTCACAGCACTATTTTTTGGGGCTAACCAGTGTGGGAACGCCCCCCTTGCATACATTATACCTGGCGCAGGTATAATGTGGTGAAGGGGTTACAAAGTGGCATAATGCATGTTTTGCACCACTTTGTAAATATGGCGCACGGTGGGGGCCTCCTTACCGCCTCCTTAGCATTAAAAAAAAATGGTGCTAGGGCGGTGCAGGGAGGCTTGTAAATATGCCCCTCTATGTGAGAATGGGAGGTAACATTACAGGTTTATTCTTTTACGTACTCTTACTTGCCTTTGCAAATCTGCACCAAATGCCCAACTCACTATTAATAAAAGTGCAAAGAGGGCACAGTCTTTTCTATTTGTACTAATTGTACGACTATTGCAATTTCATTCCCTTTTTCGTTTTAGAGTGGTAAGAGAGTGCTACAAGAGTACCACTCTAGGTACTTCAAAAGGCCTTTGCGGCTTAGCCTCCGAACCACCAATTTCCATCAACCTGGCAAAGAGCTGAAAACCCGAAACAGAAAAGGAAACGGAATAACCTGTAAAAAGAAATTTCCCTCCAATGTTTGCAGAGCGTGCAGACACCAGTGATCAGCGTTTAATACTTTGCGCTAACAGTGCGTAAAAATAAAATTCAGAAGGGCCGGCGTAATGTGCCCTGGCAAACGGCCTCCGAGAGATTATCGCACCTGCTGATATTAAGCAAATGGCGGCCTTAACGCTACAGCGAGCCACAGGCGCCGCGCGACGGAGCGCGGGCCCGGCCGTTAACGCCGACCCATAAAAACTGGCAGCGATATTAAAAGGTATATTGCCAAAGATGAATTTTATGTCCCCGTCTCAGCTGCTTGCGCGCAGCAAGCGTCACACATCCGCGAGAAGCAGCGCTGGCCCCGCGCAGGAGCAGGGAGGCCTGCGTAGGAGTCCTGTCAGCAAATGTTCTTCCTGGTTTTCTACCTTTATTGCACAAAACAAAACCGGTTTGTCGACTGGAGGATGCTTGCAGTGTTTCTCGCTATTTTTTTATTTTTTTCTGTATGTAATTTGGGGTTTGTAAAGGGCCAGAATAATATGGAGAATTAGGACGTTATATAACGTTCTGTAGGATTCGAACTGTTTCCGGGCGCTGAGAACAACTGCAATTATATGCAAGTCACTGGTTCTCATTTTGTTGATTTCAGTGGGATGAAGGGCTGTGTAGAGTTACATAGAACTCTTTGGGGGTGTGGAAGGTGTTGCTGAAGCAGATAAGAATTATTAAAACAAAAGAGGCTGTGGGACAGGCCATTTATTTGAGGTGTTCATGTCTATTGTGTATATCAGCTCTGGTATGTACAACAGGAGTTGTGTACACATATAAGAATACAGGGAAAACGATATTTTTTATTTTTAATACAATGTGCAGGTCAATCTGATTGTGTTGTAAATTGCTTGTAAATTAGCCATTAGTTGTATCATACAAACATACTGTGTTTGCTTGTGTAACTTTGTACATCATGAAATGCCTAGAAACCATTAGTTTTCATCACTGTTCTAATGTTGCAGAAAAATGTAATAAAGGAAATCCAGTAGTCCACGTTGCAGTAGTTTTGTAAAGTCACACTTTGATGTTTTCCTTTAGAATCCCTACATTTGTCACAGTTTGAATTTAGTGGTCTAAGTGTCCTTTCCTGGCATGTAATGGCTGACTGATGCTGGTAGCAGTACCGAATGTAAGTAATTGCAGGACAACCTTTTTCCCCAATATCTAACAAAATTCCCTCTGTGCATATTTACTACTGACACCACTCCCACTCGGCCTTTATCTTCATACCACATGTGAGAGTGCAGGTACAAAATGGATGTAAAATGGATGCTTGAGGTCCTTGACTATGGGCATGTGAGCACCAGATGCCTCTTGGGGATCAACTTTTCGCAGTGTGCCCTTGTGTTCTTGCTTTATTGGCTCAGTCATTTTCGGTTTAAAACGAGACTTTTGATCACTGTGTTCAGTACTTAATTCATGTTGGTGGGTGTAGGTCGGGGATCTATAACTCAGTTTTTGGAGCCCAAGACATATTTTTCTTCACAAGACTTTGACCCCAGAGCAAAGAGAGAAATGCCAAAAGGAAAGAAAGAATGAGAAATTGAAATATAGGACAACAGTGACAAGGAGAGAAGACAGGGATGAAAAGTGACCTGCAAGACTGAGATAATAAGTTTGAGGTGGTGGAAGAAAGAGATTGAAAACAGTGTAGAGCTTGAGCTCTCACTTTAGGCCTATGCACTTATTATTTTGTTTACTGCCTGTTTCCCATACCATTCTGTTACCTCTTTTGATAGGAAAGACTGCTGCATAACATATTTGGCTCCAGGCTGGAGTCCGCACACTTCCCTTGCTGGAACTTGTTCTGATATGCCAGCCTAAGTAAATTCTGTGAGCACTGCTTTTGGCCCCAGATAGTCTGCTGGCCGAAATTTCATTCCAGCACCATTACTGATCAGAGCTGGACCCCTGCCCTTGCCTCCCACAGCTGAATATGTACTTAGTGCCCTGGCCTAGCGTAGTAGGAATTGTACAAAAGTGTGGCGCGATTGGTAAAATAAATTGGTGCTAGGCCATAATAAATATTATCAACCACAGACCTCTTTAGGAACAAACAAACAGTTTGGCCCAATTTCATTACAAAGTACATCTTAGAAATAATCATATAAACATATGGATTCCGAAAATGACGATGCACAATCACTTTGACAAAAAATAAATTTAGGCCCTCATTATGGCATTGGCGGAAAATCCCACTTACCGCCATGCTTACTGCCGCCAACATACCACCGCCGGGGCGGATATCCGCTAACCATATTATGACACACACACCAATCCATCACTATTCAGCCACACACACAAATCCACCAGCCCAAAGGTCATAGATAAACTGGCGGCATCAAAACCCGCACCGTTACTCCAACAGAACTATGCCCACAACATAATGACCCACGAATCACCACGGTAGACATTCAATGGCGGTAAACCATTGGCGGTACCTACCGCTGCGCTCAAAATACACACACTCAAACAAAACAACACCGCATTGGACAATTCAAACAACACACACCTGACACTCATACACACACCACACCCACACCACTATAAAACACACACCCACATTACCCACAGCCCTTTACGAATACCAATAATTGCCAGCAGAGAGAGACAGCAAGAGCACTCACACAACCAGAGCCACATACCACCATCATCTATACACCACCCACGCACCTTACATCACACACCCCAACACATCACCCTACACATCGTCACCCACACCACTCACACTACACTCATGGCACCACAACAACACCCCAGATTCTCTGAGGAGAAGCAGAGGGTCATGGTGGAGGAAATCATCGGGGTAGAGCCACAGCTATTTGGATCATAGGTGCAGCAGATATCCATTGCTAGGAAGATGGAGCTATGGCGGAGAATCGTGGACAGGGTCAACGCCGTAGGACAGCACCCCGGAACAAGGGATGACATCAGGAAGAGGTGGAACGACCTATGAAGGAAGGTACCTTCCATTGCAGCAAGAAACCAGCTTGCAGTACAGAGGTCTGGCAGTGGGCCCCCACCTCCTCCCCCACAACTAACAACATGGGAGGAGCAAGTCTTGGCAATCATGCATCCTGAGGGCTTGGCAGGAGTAGCAGGAGGACTGGACTCTGGTAAGTCAACTCTCTATTACTATCACCCCCCCACCTGCATGCCATCACATACCCTCACCCTTACCCTCTCTCCCATCACTCTACCACCTCCCACATACCCCACCATCACAACCCACTCATCCCAATGCAAAGCCCTGCATGCCATACCAATGCATGGACACCACTCACAGACCTGCATGGACACCTATCACTACAGCATGCACACAAGAGACAATCAGCTAGCCCACCAAATAACAACTCACACAAGGCTGCCAGGGCAATAACAACCATAGAGGGCACTCCATCCATGCACAATATGTGACACACAGAAACAATAACACTGCATTTACATACCCACAGGTACCCCAGCCAGCCAAGAAGAGGTGCCAGCAACATCCAGCACCCCCAGAGAAAAGGCCCACAGTGATGACAGCAGCTCTGGTCGCCTGGATGTGGATGACCAACCTGAACCATCAGGAGCCTCCGGACAGTCGGTTACCCAGGCGCAGTCTCACACCACCATAGAGCCTCCCTCCTCAGGAAACACCACCACTGCACCCACCCAGCAGGCCAATACGTCTGTCCCCAGGACACATCAATCAGCAGTGTTTCCACCACTACAGGGACCCCAGGGCACCTACAACCCCAGGCAATCAGGGACCTGGAGTCAGTGGGCACACGGTTCAGGGGACAGAGGCACAGGACAACAGGGAAGCTGGGAGGACTGCTGTGCGCCAGGGGGAGGACAGGCCCATGGAACCGACTCTCCAGGAGGCACTCACTATGATCCTGGGAGCATACCAACATTACCAGGATACATTGGGCCAGATCCTGGACATGATTCAGGAGAACATGTGGCTGCTGGAGGGACAGTACCTGAGGATCAGGGAGGACTTGAAGTCCATTAACACCACCATGGTCTCCATTGGAGGGGTGCTGGCAGACATGGCAACAGTATGAGGGTGGCAGTGGCACACCAGCGGGCCCCAGACACTAGCCAGACTACTGAACGTCCCTCCACCTCCGCTGCCGCTAGTGGACAGGAGGCCCCGCCAGAGGATCAAAAGGCCACCAGCACCCCTCCCCCTGCAGAAGGAGAACCACACCCTAAACGTTCCCTGCGATCCAGGCAGAAGCCAGAGACTATTGCCCAGACCCCCACCAGGAAATAAGACTCTCCTGATTGTCACCCTTGTGTCCCACTCTGTCACCCTGTCCACCTTGAACTGCCATTGCTCCCCTTCCTATGCCCCCTTGGACAATGTACCTGTGCTACAAATAGATTGGACTCTACCCTGGACTTTCCTCCATCATCACCCCAGCCCGTTGCACTTCCCCCTTTTCGTCAGAGCACTGCAATAAACACACTTAGAAAAAATACAAGTATGGAGTATGTCAAATGATTTCAAAATGTATTCCTTTAACAAGGTTCAAAATTTGCAATTCACCTGTACAGTATTGTTTACATAGGAAAGACCTATAGTTGTCTGCAGTGAACACACCAGGAGCAATAGTGGGGCACCAACATCTGCAAAAAAGAGATGCCAATGGGTGCAGTGAGTGAGCATAGAAGTAGGAATTCACAGCCTGCTCGGTGACAATGTCACACATCAAACTGTCAATGAAATGCGAAATAACACTGTCTTACCTGTGTGTCACTGGAAGTACTGACGAATGACTGCACTTTGGCTGTTCTCATCCTCATCCTCTGCCTCCTCATCTTCACTGTCCACCGGGACCACTGCTGCCACACGGCCATCTCCAGCCTCCTCCTCCTGCAGAAAATGCACATGGCATCTCAAGGCAAGGTTGTGCAACATACAGCATGCCACGTTGATCTGGCAGACCTTGGGTGAGTAGCACAGGGTACACCTGTTAGATGGAGGCACCGAAACCTGGCCTTCAGGAGGCCGAAGGTTCGTTCAATAATCCTTCTTGTTCGCCCATGTGCCTCATTGTAACGTTCCTCTGCTCTGGTCACTCTGACACTCTGGTCAGCACTATTGAGAACATTGGCTGTGACATTCCTGCTGCCAAGCCCACTGTCACTTGGAAAGAACCTGTTGCCAAAAAATGGAGCACTGATAGCACTTGCACAAGAGGGGGTATCCCAGTGGGGCGACGGATAGCAGATATCAGGTCAGGCTCCAATTGGGCACACAGCTCTGTGATTATGGCCCTCTCAAGTCTATAGGTGAGGATAATGTGCTTGTCCTCCATTGTTGCAAAGTCCACCAGGGTCTGTACACAGGGATGTCATCTTTTCCTATTCAGCTGCAGTGGTTGCAATCTATGGGGTAAAAGAGTGAGCAGCTGGTCATTATCTGTACATTGCAACCACTACAGTTCAATGCATATTGTGATTGTTACAATTTTTTGGTGGCGTATGTTCAGAATGTGAAATTGTGAACTGTGACGCAGTTAGGATCCATGGCCTGCCCTCCCCCACCCGAAATGGCATCCGCCTGTCCAGTATGGAGGGACAGGTGGAAATTAGGTAATTCCGCTGACGTTCTGCGCCATTGTGGGAGGCGACGGTACGCACCGCCACAGATGTGAATACCATTTTCTGTCTGTTCACTCACTTGCTACCTGACCTTCAAAAGGAGAGGACCTACACTGCATGTGCTGCTGTGACCTGTGTCTGGAACCTATCATGCGCGTGTGACTGGGGAAAGGGCCCCTGCCTTCCCCTCGGCAGAGTTGGAGCAATTAGTAGATGGGGTTCTACCCCAGTACCGACTGCTGTATGGGCCTCCAGACCAACAGGTGAGTACACTGTGAGTACGATGCATGGGGCATGAATGCATGGAGTGCTGTGTGTGAAGGCCTCATGTAGGGGGGGTTGGTGGATGGGCCCTGGGCAGCGTGCAGCATGTATGCTGGGCCATGTCTGTGTTAATGGGGATGGGAAGGGGCATAGTGGGCATGAGTGTAACAGGCAGGACGGTCTGACTAATACCTTTCCCTGGTGTATTTTCTCTGCAGGTCAGCGGCCCTCAAAAAAAGGGTATATGGCGTGCCATCGGCAAGGATGTGCGGACCCTGGGGGTGTACGACAAGGGAAGCACCCACTGTCGGAACAGTGGGAGGACCTGAGACACTGGGCACGGAAGACGGCGGAGGCCCAGATGGGGATGGCATCCCTACGAGGAAGGGGTGCCCGACGAACCCTGACCCCCCTTATGGCCCACATACTGGCGGTGGCCAATCCGGAGATGGATGGGCGCTTGGGGGCATCACAGCAGCAACAAGGGGGTGAGTACAGTGCCCTTCATTTCTACTTACTCCTCGTGGATGTGGGCCTGCGGGTGCCCTTAGGCCAGGCCTGACATTGCGTCCCATGTTGAGCAGGGTTCTGATGCGAAATTCCTCCAACCTAGGTGGTAGGCATCCACTACTGGGCATGGGTCTCAGGTATGCTGCAGTTGGCGGTATGTGTCCCTACCCATGTCCTGGTGACTAGCATTGTAACTGGTAGTGCATTGCCTAGTGCGTAGGGCTGTTTACTGTGTGTGAGTGTGTTGTGTACGCCATCAGTGGTGTTGGTGCCGCCATTGATCAAGTGTATCCTTTGTCTCTTCCCCCCACCTTTTTGTTTTGTCATCCTGTCCTTATGTGCATTAGCATTATCGGGCGGAGGAGCAGAGGCACCGGAGATGGAGGGAGCTGCATCCCACAGGACCCAGGAGGCCGAGTCCACCAACGGTGAGGGCCCCAGTGGGACGGAGGGTGAGGAGAGCATCATGAAATAGACTGAAGGGGACAGTTCGGACACGGATACCTCCTCCGATGGAAGCTCCCTGGTGGTGGTGAACACCTCTGTGCCCACCCCAGCTACAGGTACAGCCGCCACCCACATACCAGCACCGCCCTCCCAGCAGCCCCTCAGCGAGTTTCCCGTGCCCACTCACCCAGAAGGGTGGGCATCTCCTTCGCCCCAGGCACCTCAGGCCCTTCCCCAAATAGCCCTGATGCCCTGAGTGAGGAGGCTATTGATCTCCTGCGATCCATCTCTGTTGGGCAGTCAACCATTGTGAATGCCTTCCAGGATTTGGCAGCCCAAATGCAACAGTCCAATGCATTTCTGGAGGGCATTCACACTGGGTTGGCGGCCCAAGAGAGATCAATCCTGGCTGTGGCCTCCTCTCTGATGGCAGCCACTGACCCTGTTTCCACCCTCCCCCCTCCAATTTCCTCTACCCAATCCCATTCCCCTCAACCCCGCCTATCCCAAGCACACAGGCAGATGAGAATGCACACAGGAAAACACACAAGAGTGGACATGGCAAACACAAGCACCATCCAGATGCAGACACACCAACATCTACTGCCTCCACTGTGGCCCCCTCCTCCTCGTCCTCCACCTACCTCCTATTTGCGTCTACACTCACACCTTCATGCACTACGTCCTCATCCACTACCCCCATCACCAGCACACCTATCAGAACACACACCTTACTGGCAGTCACCACCCCCACATCCATGCACACGTCACCTGTGTCCTCTCCCACTGTGTCTGTGTCCCCTCCTCCCAAAGTACACAAACACTCACACACCCAACAGCCATCCACCTCACAACAGTATCCAGCCCATGCACTTGCACCCAAACACAGCAGACTGACACCTCCTACCACCACTCCCTCTTCCTCCACTCCCAAACCTTCTCCCTCTTCCCGCCCCAATGTTCCTAAGAAGCTTTTCCTCTCCACCATTGCCCTCTTCCCTACCCCTCCCCCCGTCCTTCCTGTCAGGCCAGGGTGGTCAAAACCCAGGCAAGCATCTCAGCCACCCAGTCCACGGGCACAGTAGTGCCCCAGCAACTCCAGGTGGGAAAAGATCCCGGCCACCGGCCAGGCAGATGGAAAGGGTGCCTTCCCCAAGTGCTGCAGGAACGAAGGGAAAGGAGCCAGCTCCAAGTGCTGCAGGAAGGAAGGGCAAGGAGCCAGCCCCAGCTTCAGGAAGGAAGGGCAAGGAGTCAACCCCAGCTGCAGGAAAGAAGGGCAAGGAGCCATCCCCGGGCCTGCACCAGCAGGCAGTAAGGACAAGGGGCCTGGTGCTGGGACTCAGTCAGAGACCCCACCACCAACCATGGTGGTGCAGCCGCCCGAGGCTGCAGGGGATGGGATGGAGCCTCTCTCCACCACCATCAGCTCCGCCAGCAGCACCGCCAGCAGCATCGCCAGCCGCACCGCCACCAGCACCACCACCAGCACCAATGGGCAGCCGTCCGAGGCTGCAGGGGATGGGCTGGAGCCTCCCCCTGGCAGCAGCAGCAGCAGTGGGCAGCCATCTGAGGCTGCAGGGGATGGGCTGGAGCCTCCCCCCACCACCACCACCAGCTCCGCCAGCAGCACCGCCACCAGCACCGCCACCAGCACCACCACAAGCACCAGTGGGCAGCCGTCCGAGGCTGCAGGTGATGGGCTGGAAATTCCCCCCCCCCACCAGCAGCAGCAGTGGGCAGCCGTCCGAGGCTGCAGGGGATGGACTGGAGCCTCCCCCCACCACCAGCTCCGCCAGCAGCACCGCCAGCAGCACCACCACTAGCAACAGTGGGCAGCCGTCTGAGGCTGCAGGGGATGGGCTGGAGCCTCCCCCACAACACCCAGCAGCAGCAGCAGCACCATCACTGCCACCACTGAACAGCCGTCACTGCTGGCGGACATTCTGTAGACCTGCTTCCATGGGCTGTTGTGCGGCCTGCCCCCTGCAAATCCAGTGGGTATCACACCCACCTGAGAGATTGTGACCTTACACTCCCCAAGATCTGCATCACAGGGCACGATGCCCCCTCCAGAACCAGTGGAGATGCCATCCACTTACCCCATCCTCCCCAGGATGAAGTTCACAAGGCCCGATGCCCCCTCCAGAACCAGTGGAGGTGACATCCACTCACCCCATCCTCCCCAGGATGAAGATCACAGGGCACGATGCCCCCTCCAGAACCAGTGGGCAAGTTACCCACTTGAGAGACTGTGGCCTTGCACTCCCCAGGACCAAGCACAGGGCATGTTGCCCCCTCCAGGACCAGTGGCGTTGTACCATCCTCTGGCTGAGGTGCACCCATTCCCCGTCCCCCTGAGGTGCCTGCCTATTTTTGACCTGATGCCCCTGCAGTGTTCTCTCCGTGTTGTTGCAGGAGTGAAGTGGGGCCGTGGACTTTGTAATGTGGCCCTGTGGCCCACGAACACTGAGGACTGGGCAGTGTCCCAAAATTTGTAAATATGTATATACTTTTTGATTTGGATGCACATATTGCTACTATTTTATCTTATTACACTCTTTTTAATCTATTGTAGTTGTCCTTGCATTATTCCTGAGGGGTACGGGGTAAATATGTTATGTTACTGCATCTGCTTGTGTGTATGGTGTTGGGGGTGGGGGTGTCCCCTGTGTGCTAGGCGGCTGTACTCACTGTCGTCTTCGCCATCGTTGGTGTTCGTAGTGGAGCAGCACATAGAAGATCATGCAGCTCAGGCTCCAGGGCGGCGTGATTCTTCCCTGAGTCTCCACAGGTGAGTCCTTTAACTTCTGGGCTCTGTTTCTGCCAGGCTTTTGATGTTGTTGGTACCACCCTGGAAAAGGCGGCAGATTGGACTGCTTAATACAGTGGGTGGAACATTGTCTTTCGCCTGGCTGTAGGCTGTTACCGCTGTGGTGCCTGTTGATTCCGCCCTGGCGGTCGGTGTGTTAAAGTGTCTGTCTGTCTGAGCTGTTTCCGCCATTGTCATAATTTGGCGCTATTTACTGCCAGCCTGTTGGCGGTATTACTGCCACTTTATGACCAACTGCCAGGGTTGTAATGACCCCCTTAATCTCCAAAGCCTCCAAACCCAGCATAGCTATGGCACCTTTGGCATAATGCACTAATTGTGTTCTGTACCATACCAGGGAGTGAGGTCTCAACTTACAGTAACCTTAAACTGCATCAAGGGAGCCCTACAGAGCCCCCAACACCCACCGTGGGGAATGTAGCAGGCCATACTTAGACCCCCAATACAAACCCCTGGATTGTAAATGGTGTACTCTGTGGATGATTGAGCTGGCCACTGAAGGAACCTGCCTACCTCAGTTAAATACCAAACAAACCAACACCCACACCGGGGATCAAAACCAATACAATACTCCTATCTGACCTGGTATGCAGTGTTGAATCTGCCTTCCACTGAGTTGCCAAAAATCCAAAATACAGCCAAAAGGTTACATTTCAACAGACGCCGCTACTCACATAAAAATATTTAAATTCAGTTGAAGACCTAGCATCACTTTCTCCAAAAACATAAACGCAGTGCATGCATTAATAGGAATGAAGAACAACCACTGGCAAAACCAATAGGTTGTGTCCTTTTTGACCTATTGGCTTTGCCAATGCTTTTTAATCAAAATGTTTTTGCCAATTCTGTAGCATCAGTAAACATGCATGCACCTGCTGAATGCTACCATTAATTTTTATATGCACTGATCCAAAATGGAGGGCACCACTGGGAGCAGAAAACTAAATTCATTTTCACTTGTGTAAAAAAGCTTTTCTGAAAGTGAAGTGGAAGCACATGGGGGTGAAATTCTTGAGATGACAATACCAGGAATGGCAGGAACGCCAAGACAGAATTTGTTGGAAAAAGTGGGAAAAGCGGCTAAACTGCCCTTGCTCTTGGTTCATATTTCAAATTTGAATTGTATGTACTATGCTGATAATTGTTGGGGCATGTGTTTATTTTTATTGAAAATATATCAATATTAATGGGCTACAGGATTGGGCGTGTAATGTTTAACAATAGGATAATTTGAATGTTTTCATGTTTGGAAAGGAGGTATTTAAAAAAAAAATCTAAATAGATACATATTTTAGAGTCCTTTTTTGTTTTTTATTGTTCATGGGATACATTACTTTTATTGATTGGTGTTTTATGTTTTGTGTTATTGAAACTGTTAAAAATGTGTTTTTTTTGTTCTGCTTTCATTTAGAAGTATAGAATATTTGAACTCTAGATTTTTGTTGTGCACGTTGTCTTTCTGTTTGAAGTTAAACTAGTTTATTTACCACCCATCTCTCCCCATAATTTACACACTTCTCCTAGCGGTTATGGCACTGGAGTTAGAATAGTAAATTTTACTCCTCCCCCAAATTTAGCATTTCCCCCTATATTTGTGGGATTGGATTTAGGTCAGTAGAATTGTTTCTACAAACACATTTATGCACTTTCCTCAATGTTTGTTGGATTAGAGTTCGACCAGTAAATCCTAACCACCCCCAAACTTTCCCAAGTGTTTGTGGCATAGGAGTTGGAATAGTACACCCATCCTACGAACACACACATGTATGCACCGTCCCCAACCTTTTTGGTACTGAAGTTAGAATAGTAAATCTGGATCCACTCAAATGTTCCACTTTCTCTAATCTTTGTAGGACCAGAGTTAAAACAGTAAATCTGCCCCCTCCAATTATTGCACTTTTCCCATGGTTAGTAACAATGGCGGTAGAGTAGTAAGTCTGATTCCTTCTTATTTTTGTATCATTCTCAATATTGGTGGCATTGGAGTTAAAACAGTAAACCCCCCCAAAATGTATGCATGTTCCCCAATGCTTGCAGGACTATAGTTGGAATAATGAATCACGCCCCCCTCCATCTTTATGTCTTCACTTCTCACATATTTATAGGACTGGCATTAGAATTTCATATATATAAATTCCCGCACATAATCCACATTTATGAGCTTTCTCAATGTTTGTGGACCAGTTTACCAATCCAATCCAATCCAATCCAATCCAATCCTGTGTTTGCAAATTAGCTAATGTTTGTAGTATTGGGTGTAGAATAGTATATCTTCCCCATTCCAATGTTTTCACTATGCAAAATGTTTTTAGGATTGAATTTATAACAGAATACCCCTCGCACTCACATTTATGCAACATGAACTTCCCAGTGTTTGTGATGGAGACGGCATAACTTGTCTATGCCATTATGCGTTTGAGAAAAGACATGAACATATACTCAATGATATATATGATGTGTGCTCAAATGTATTCATGTAAACGTGGTGCACTGAAAAGTCATTTAATTGAAGTGTGCTTATATGTAGAAATGTCAAAAAGTTGAATGCATGTTCTGTAATGACATTTATTGATTGAAGAACTACACATGTATGCATTATTATTCAGATGTATTGGTATTATGACATCTTAGTTAAATGTATATTTCCATAGCTATTTTTCATTTATTATGCATGTATATACTTGAATGTGCATTGAGTTCCATGCTAAATTGGCTGAAAGACTAAAATTTTTTTTTTCTGTGCCTAACCCTCAAGGTGGAGTTTTTTGCTCTTCTGCACAGGTCTCCCGTTAACGAAGAGCTTATTTTTTGATGTAGATAAAGGGGTATTGGAAGTCAGGGTGCCAAGGACGAGAAGTGTTAACAAGGAGCTGTGAAGAAGAACTCCCCTTTGGATTTCTGGACATAGGAGTGATCCAAGGTCACACTGATGCTTGGTCCGAGAGATGATCGGCTAGTGAGAGTCACAAATTTCAAACACTGCACAGACAGTGAAAAGTTACCAGTGATGATGTCAGCTACTGAAGGTTCTGCACTGATGAAAGTGGTGTTTAGTTGGTTAAAGACACGCAGATTCCTTTTGCCCTTTGATTAGAGTGGACCCTTAGAGACTCAGAGAGGTGCAGATCCTTTTCAGTTGTTTTGGCTGCTGTGGCTTTAGGCTATGCACATCTTTCTTCTGCAGAGCTTCTGCTGAGGTTTCTGTGATGCTGACGCCTTTAATTCATTTCCTATTTCCATAATTTGGAAAATGCTTATGTTTCCCTTAGCTTTATTAGACTAATTAGATTCATTTGATTCAAATGTTAGGCAGGAAAATCTAATCTTGGACTCTAAACACAAAGTGCTGTTTTTATTCTATTGCATTGCTGCTACACAGATTTTGGTATGCCTTATGCTTGTGTGATTTAACTTGATTCAACGCCATAGCTCACCTTTGGTGATTCTGTACTTATATAGTATGTTTTTGAGACTAATTTACATAATTCTGGCTTTGAATTGTTAATAAAACTTTTTGAACTTTAAATCTGCCTTTGAGATATATTGTGTGAACAAATGGTTACACTGTAAATTGTAATCTCTTTACCCCTCCGAACTCCTAAAAAGATTAATCAGAGTTAGAAAAGTAGTGAATGAGCCAGGCGCTGGATTATGGCACTGAAAGTAGAACAGTAAAAAGTATGCCTCCTCCCAGTTTTGCATTATCCTCAGTATTTCTGGAATTGGATTTAGACTAGTATACTCTGACACCAGCATTCATGCACTTTCTCCAATGTTTGGCGGACCAGTGTTAAAATATAAAATCTTAAACCCCTACTCTCCATTTTTCAATTTTCTCCAATGTTTGTGGTATTGGAACTGGAATAGTACATTTCATCTTATTTATATATTTTAAAAATACTTACTGACAGTGGCAGTGATGTAGCACTTTTATGGAATTATAACCTGTGCAAAGTAATTTAAACATTTGAAAAGTATTAAATAAAAACTGAAAACAAGTAGAGATTTTAACTGTATTTGTGGTTTATGAAAAATGCTTGAAAACATGCCATTTTAAATTACATGTATTTTTTGCTCAAAATAAACAAAAAATAAATAGAATGGTGGCTCTGTGAGAAGCACTTGTACAACAAAATGTTACTCGATGAAAAGCTAAATAATAGCCTATACATACCTAATTGATGGGGAGAGAAAATTGTATACCTCAAATTTTCACAACACATACACATCAATATTGTAAGTAGACCAAGTATATTTTCCTAAAAAACACATCATATGTACCACATAGGGGTGTTGCTGCAGGTGAACTAAAACAACATAGTGTTTCTTTAAGTGACAAGAGATAAATACACACAAACTGTAAAGGGGAAAACAAAAATAGAACCTTGCTGCACAATGAAGTAAACTAAATGTACATAGGCAAGCATTCGACTCAATGTTAAGCCCATTTGTCATTGCAATTAAATAAGCATTAGGTGTTGAATTTTCGATCTGTTTGAAGATGATTTGGGGACGGTTCTTCATAAGGACAGAAGGGTGAGAGACACTCTCAAAAAATTATGCTTAGGGAATAATGTGTACCATCATCTTAAAAGGACAAAAAATGCCCTCTGTGGCAGTAGAAAAAAACATTGTTGTCCAACTGGTGATTTTTTGAGGCTGATGACCTCAATGATACTAGTGCATACATTCGAACAAAAATGAAAGGCTGCAAGGCCTACAGGTTAGACAACACTTACTTTGGCTCTGTCCTCTCTTTCATAGTGCGTCCAGCCATCCATTGTAGTTTCCGGGTCTATTATCACATGAGGCCCCTGGGAACATAAGCATGTCAGACAGGGCCCTTCCCCATACTGACGTGTTCTTGCATTTTACAGCAAGGATTTTACCACCATGTCAGCTGTGTCTTTATATTCAATTATTTTCTGGTTAATATCGGCCCACCCGGAAGCATCTGTATGTATGATCTGTGATTGACTATACTATGTCATTTTGTTTGGACACACACTCACCCTAATGACCACTTTATATGCTTCACAGACAGGGCTCTTGTACTGATCCAACATTGTTTTGAAATAATTTGAAAATTTAGTTCTCTAATTTTGTTTCCAAACACAGCATAAATGAGAGCATTTGGTTTTAGTCAGCAGGTAATGCACAGTTGTTGGCCTATAGGGATTTCTCAGCTCAACAGTACAGAGTATGTTAGCAAGGTGTTGTACTTCTCGTCTCCACCTGTTGATATCTTTAGATACTATCCAAAAATCTATTCTCGACCAGGAGCCATGTACAGAGGGAACTCCTAGTTCTCCAGACATCTAGCATATCAAGCTTTTCCAGTATGTCATTCTAAAATGTGGCGGTGGCCCCCCATGTCTATTTGTTGCATGTGAAACAGCCAACGTTGGATTGAGTTGCATGTTAAAGTTCCCTCTTCATACGATTGTAGGCGTAGGTTGAGAATTTTACTTCATAGTACTTTATAAAAATCCGGGTCCTCGACAATTGGGCCAAATGTTGAAATGAAGGTAATGTATTTTCCACAGACAGCCCCTTGCACAATCATGTATCATCCCTGACCATCTGATACTGCATTAATTGACCAAAAAGGTGTCCCTTTTTCATTCTGAGAGGTGCTCCTGTGAAGTATGATGTATATGAGGAGATATAACTATAGAACACCGACCACTTTGCTAGGCATAACGTTGAGGATTTATTGATATGAGATTTCTGTAAGAAAAGTATTTCAATTGAATGCCTATCCACAGATGCCACAAAATGGTGTGTTTTCTGGGGATTATATTAACCTCTTCTGTTCCTTGTGATAAGTCACCCAGCCCTAACATTCAATTTGGAATTATTCAACATGGAAGCACATGAATTTCGACTTGGTATGGCACTCTTTTTTCTTGTAGTACCAATGATAATATGCTCAATTGCCAAACCTCAATATGTTTTGAACAATGATGCTAGTAGAACAGCCCTAACATTCACTCCCCCACCCTTACCAGCTTCCCGACTTAGCAAACAGTTTTTTGCCCACCTAGTTTCACTCCCATATTTTTCCCATCATAACTTTCACAGTCATTGGCCATTCTGAAATTCCACAGGGTATTTCCCTAGTCGGCCCTCTAGTGCACATAGAGAGATACCTCCTCCGAGTGGAAAGGATGACCTGCGGGCTTGTGCCTCACCATTAGTATGTTTAAGCTATAACTTAGGGTTTATCTCTTTAAGTACATTTCCAAATCTGTTTCCAGGGAATTAACAGTACCTAGTAGTGAAACATGCATTTAATAACCCAGATTCAAACCTTAGATACACCCACACCATTCTACACATCAACAGTAGTTTACTAAATAGCTTACTAAATATCACTTTGTGGTTGTCAATTGCAGCGACTCTCCAGGTTTCTTCTTTTCACTCAGGTTCAGCAAACTTTCCTTTTTTAGGAGCACGTATGGTTGATTAGGGTTTGTGGAAATATACTAGTTTCCACTGATGTTGATTCTGCAAGACCCCCAGTCTCAGGGGTCACATCGAATGATAGTCCCAAAGCTCCACCGCAACCACCTCCTTACCCGCATTTCTTTCATCTGCACCCACCCAGGCCTGTCCCAAGTGGCCAGGAGCCAGAACACTTCACTCTGCTCAGCCACGCTCAGTCCCTTTGTGGCACCCCTCCCGGCTTGGCCCCACAGGAAGCTTGTGCAGCAGCAATTCTTTCTACATTGCTGTAAAGTTACTTTCCCACTGCTGATAATTATTGCTTTGTGCTATTTTTCTTCTTTTTCTCAGATTGCAAGAATGTTTGGTGATTTTTTTTCGCCTCCAAGCCTCCAGAGATGCGCTACTGTGCATCCATCTTGGATCTGGGTCTACCTCCAATCACTGATTCACTTCATTGTGTCCATGTTGTGCTCATTATAAGTCTTTTCTTTACATCATTGCCCAGTGGACAGTGAGAGAGGCTGATGCCGATATCCATTTCGTAACAGGTAAGAAAACTTTTATTTGATCATATGATTGAATCACATATGTAGTCTAGCTTTAGTGTTTCTTAATTAAAGTGCTATTTATAGATGTATCAAATTTGTTACAAATAGGTTATTGTATATTGGTTGTATAGAATAGGACGTTTAAGGGAGTTGAATGGTAAATAAGGCACGTTTTGGTGTTGTTAGTTAAGGCTGGGATAGTGATGTAGAGTTTAGGTGTTTTTTTATTGCCTTAGGGTGTGGAAGCAAATTGTTAATGTTTTAATGCTGTAGGTATTGAAGGTATTCCCTTTTCAAGTTGATTATATTCATGGTATGGTACATTTTCTTACAAGGATAATGCATGGAATGTTTCTATTTCCTACTTTTTCACGTTCTTTTTCTATTTTCCTGGACTTTATTTTTACTTCAGTTTTCTGTTTTGAAAACATGTTTGCATTTTCTTTAGGAAATACCTGGGTACCACTGCTACATCTGCTGTGGAGAAGTGTCCTCTTTTGATTTTCTACAGCTGCAGTATTGCTAGCATTATAATGTATTTCATTTACTTTATAATATTGTTTGTAAATTTAATTATGTAATGTTTTAGCATTATTTTCTCTAATTTCATATGTTTAAGAGTAGAATGTTTTATGTAATGATTTGTATGTTTTCTGGAAGTATGTTTTTAATTGTTTTTAAATTGTCTGTTTGTGTGCTCATTTTTTAGGTTTCAATACATTTAATATGTTTTTTTTCACCGTACATTTGACGTTTTAAACATAATCTGACCATTTCTTTACAGATGTTTAATTGCATTCTCTACTACCTGTATTTTGAGCTGTATTGGTGTTTACCTTTTGCTGTATGCATGTATCAAAGTTGTTTTTTAAGTTTGGTATTGTACTGTTTATGTTTTTGGCACAAAGATTTATTCAAACATGTTTTTCAATATTTGTGTACTCAATATTTTTGATGTTGTTAATTTTGGTAATTCCATTATTCACTTTAGATTCTATATATATCTATTCGAATATTTTTGGGTGATATTCTTTTGCAATACTTCATTAGTCGATTGTTATCAGTTTTATGATATTTTACATAGGGTGTGAAGAAAATCAACATTGTTTGTAGTTTTAGCAACACTTTTTGGATTAGAGCTTTTTGTGTTCAATATTGTGACATAATCCTGCAGCACCCAGCCTTCCAGCCCCTTTTGTCACAAAGTGAATCCACAAATGAGAGGGACTATCAAGAAACAATCTTCTGCACCCAAAGCCCAGCCCAGGGCATGCCACCTATGTAGACTTCCAATATGATGCCCTGGAAGTTCATATGTCCTTTAGTAAAACAACCCCTATTTCCCTGACACTTCATTGATAATTGTCTGACAGTCTTTTGCCAATGGACACTTGGCTTCACCAAAGTTTCCCACTGGGAATCTCACATGTGCCAGCAGCAACACCTGCAACTAGGAGCAATAGAAGTCATTTCCAGGAAATTTGCTAGGGTGCCAGCAGCAAGCACACACTTTTTCATAAAGCCAACTCTTCAACTGGGTGTGCACGTCCTAGTAGTGAAATGTCTGAACCAGGATAGGGCTTGAAGGATGTACAGCTAACCTTTTTCTAAATTCACTCCCCTGAAACTCCCAAAGGGCCTTAATAATTTGTTTTTTTCTGGTAAGCTCTAAAGGTACAAAACTTCAAGATGAGACTCTGTGTAGCCTCTGCTTAGATAGTGAGTAAGAAATTCAAAAGGCTACAAGAACAAAGTATAAACACAGTGAAGAGTTTTCAAGAAATATACAATGGTTCTGTTGTAAGGCCTTCTTGGGCCCAACTTTGTTCTCCTTTTTTAGTTGTACATTTCAGCTTGATATCGTTTTTCTAATTATGACTTTTTACATGTTTTATGCTTGTACGATGCAGGTTATTTCCAGTAAGCCCTTCTGGTCATGTAATCGCTACACTCTGTTCAAGGCTAGGAACATAGAACAAGAGATGCTAGTGCTTGCATTGTCCTTTGGAGACAGATTAAAAAACCTAGACATATCAACTCATCAGCACTGCGCCTCTGACATAGTGTGATTTGATTATATAAACAGTGTGCTGTGCTACAAGGGTCAGAGGAGCACCTTCGGACGAATTGTCCTGAACGAGCAATGTGCATGGGATGCAGCTCTGATGACTCTGGCCTCCCACACTGAAGAGGACAATAGCCTACTCTATATTAAAGCGGCTCTCTGGCACATCTATCCATGTATGGTGAGACAGTTTATCCTCCTAGATCTGGCAGAAGGTACTCCCAATATGCTCTCATAGTATATGTAGCAACAGATAGCAATATATTGAAATATAACCACATAATATTGCCATGATTTAATTATTTATCTTATTCACCATTTTAGTAGTGCTGTTTACAATGCTTTGTTTCATCTGTTTGTTTCAAGAAACGTTTGAAAATCTTTATTTGTATCTTTCTCATGTTTAACTTAGGCATGCATAAGTAAACAAAGAAAGGGTAGATCTGTTTACACAATTTCGTTGGGAATCAGAGTGGTCATGCTCAAGGTTGCTAACATCATCTGCTACCCTGGAAAGGTCAGGGGTTCAGGTGCCTACGGACAGTTTCAGATGTCTGTTGTCTAAGATCTATAGTCTACAATGCAGTGCGTAGTGTGGGATCTGGGTTACACAATCTTCAGCCATCTATCCTCCCAAATGTGCTGGTTATCTGCCCAGTACAGTTAAAACAGATTAAGTAAACCAGGCCATCATGTACTTTCTGAGAGGTGTAAACAGCACAATTGTGATTGAACATATGTGCTATGTGGAAAGGCCTAGTTAACCAAGAGTTATGGCAATTGGAAGACACCAAGTATAAAGTGTTTCAGCTTGTGAAAGAATACACTTTACAGGGTGACCACCCTTCAAGAGATTTGCAGATCCCTTACGTTTTTTAGGCCAGGTGTCTGCTGAGTTCGGTGTGCTCAATTGGTTCGCATTCAAGAATGACAAGTGTATCGCCCCAGAAAGAATTCTGGAAGTCATCCTTGATGCTATCCAGAAGGGTCATATGAGCATGTCCGTTCTTACAAATGTGTCCAGAACATAATTTTGGTGGCTTGGAATGGTCTTGTAGTCATCTGGGGAGAACAGTGAAGAGCGTAGAGGTAGCAATTAGATTTTTATGAACACTTTTCCCTTGGGGTGGGCGAGATGAGCATAGTTCAGTATTTGTTATCTGCATAAATATGTGAGATCCTCAATAACTCTATCATGATTAGATATCTATGAAACATTGTTTACTGGTGAACTGTCATCCTCGAAATATTTGAAGATGTAAGAAGAGTCATGTCTTAACAAAATACAATAAAGTTTGGGTTACAAAAAAAGAACTCTTCTCCCTTGTGCCCGTACCACAGCCGTACCTTTCCCTGGTTTGATAATGATAGATCCTTTAAGAAAATGCCTTCCTATACGCCATATGCCCTTTCATAATGGACTACTTTTCTAAAAGGTCAAAAGTCAAGTTTATGAAAGAGCCTCCACGTCTAAAATGTTAGGCTTCTTTGGAGAAGTTATCCGTAAGGAGGGATTCAAAGAAGTATTAGTCACTGACAATGGTGTACAACATACCTGCTTTGTCCTGTGAGATGCCTGAGTCACTTCAATTGCATGACATTAAATGAATCACCACATAGAAGCCCGATGATTGGGATTGAGGGAACGAGAGACAATAAAGGTGGTTCTTGTCTGCATTCACCCAAACCACCCGCTAATGCACCAACAATCTGACAGGACTAATAAGTTGAGAGTGTGGTATACACTGAAGGAAACTGTAACTTAATTTGTGGAAACCCAATGTTCTGCATAGCTCCCAATTCACAAGGACCAAGGATTTCTGCAAAATTGTAAGACAAGGCCTCACATACCACCATGGGTGTCATGTTTCATCATCAGCCTGCCACACTCAACAGAGAAAAAAACTAATGGCGAAAGAGCTTTCTTTGTTGACAGGGAGTGCCTATGATGGGTAGTGGAGTTATGGAATCCAATACACAAGGCAAACATCTCTGCCACTCTCGAAATTATCCTCTTCATTGTTAGGAGAGTCTAGAGATGATTAAAAGATTTAAAACAGATAGACAGTGATGTCTACGGGTGTCAATTACCCCTGGATCTACTTGATTAAAATGTGTCAGCCTTCTATAGGCCACTGAAAGGGCCTCTGGCTTTCGCCAGGACAGGCATCCCTCGTGTCCCATCTTTCTTGCTATAAACATTAATTCATTCACAGCATGTATCCAGACAGTACTCCATTTGGAAAGTCAGCTGGAAAAATATGTCTGCTTTGAAGTTTTTTTAATGTCCTGTGGTAGACAAACATTATACAAAATAAAATAAAACTATACTACAAATAACAAGCTAGGCAAAACAGGACATATAACATAAATTACGAGAGAAAAGATTCTCTCTTTGCGTACGTTTCTGTGTAAATGCGCCACTGCACTTATCATACATGAAGAGAACACTGCCAACCTCTGTAAACTCAGGTGAACGTGGGTCAAAACTGTGTTAGAAAACATGCAACATTCCTTCATGCCCTTTTACCCTGCTCTAAACTTAAGTATCATATCGTCCCATTTGTTCCCCAGTGCCACAAGCAGTGAGTTGTGAAGAAGGAATTGGCCAGGGGGCAGGCCATCACCTTCCACCAATGATTCACATGGTATGAGGGAACTGTCATGATAGATATCCTCCAGGGTATGCAAGTCAGCTGTCTGCATGTCAGGTGGTGAGTTCCGCAGCTGAGGTGATATTGTGTCCCTAGGTGTGCGGAGTAGGGGTATTGCCAGTGCATATGGTATCGTTGTCCGCATGAGGTAAAGACAATGATGGTAGCAATGAAACTCTACTCTCAGCAGTAATGACTCAGGTTGTTTTTGCTGGTGCATGGATGAAATAATTGAAGAACAGCGGGTAGAGTCCAAGCAGGTGACACCATGGCAGTGTCAGCCAGGAGCAGGCCCGCAGGCATTTGGCCACCTGTTGAATCTGAAAGACAAGGTAGTATTGTTCCAGATTTGGCGCACAGTAACCCAGCCCTGGTTTGTGGGTAAATAGAGCTTTGATAGCACTCCCCTGCAGGGTGAAATTGCTCCAGATGAATTTTCTGATGGAGTACTCTAAGGAACAAAAGAAAGGAGTTAGGATATATATAGGCAGATCAGCAAAACAGTAGACAAGACTGGGTAGGACTACCATCTTAAGGAGGGCTATGCTCCCCATCAATGATAATGAGAGTATTGGAGAAAAGGACATCTGAGACCTTAGGGCTATGGCAGCACGCCCTAGACTACCATCAAACATGTCTGTTGGTGAATGATATATCCAAACGCCTAAAGACAGAAATGTACCAGGTTGCTAAAGTATGGCTACTTCATTTTATGCAAAGTTTGGGTTTGGGACCATGGAAGCAAATGGGACCAGGCAAGACTTGGACGAGTTAACCTTTAAACCAGAGGGAGCAGCAAAGCTGTTAAGTGTCTGGGCAACTCTATTGGGGATCGAGTGCTCATCCCTAAGGTACAGGAGTAGACCATCAGCTAAAGGGAGATGGAGTGAGTGTCATCTTCTAAGGGAATACCCCAGTCCACACCTTGTACCCGAATGGCGACTGCAAGTAGCTCTATGGCGAAGGAAAAGACTAGCGGGGTGAGTGGGCAGCCTTGACCGATGCCTCTGTGTATCTGAATTGGATCCAATATGAGGGAGCCTGTTTTGACACTGGTGAGTGGATGGGTGTAGAGCAGCTGGAGACTAGGCGGAGACTAGACTAGGCGGAGAAGGTGATTCCCGATACCATAGCATGGCAACGTGGCAAATAGGAAGACCATTCCAAGGAATCAGAGATCTTCTCAAGATCCAGCACTAGACATCTACAGCAAGGCCACCGGTGAGGGGAGAATTCCAAGACATGGAAGAACACTAGGTTTAGGGAAGTATTGCAGGCCAAGACAAACATATTCTGATTGAATGGAACAGTGCTGGGATAAAGGGCACCAGGCGGTCCACAAGGATTTTGGGCAACACTTTGTAGTCAGTGTTAAGCAGGGCTAAGGGCCTATATGGCCCTCGAGCAGTGGGGTCTCTGTCTGGCTTGGATAATGAGATGAGGAGTGCTTCACGAAGGGATGTAGGGAGGCAGAAGGCCGAGAGGGCCTCATCGTACATTGTTTGTAGGTGAGGAGCAAGGAATGTGATGTAAGCTTTATAGAATTCAGACGGCAGGCCGTCTGGTCCCGGGGTCTTGACTGTGGCAAGGGCAAATATTGCTTCTTGGTTTTCATGAAGGGTAATGGGGTCCTCAGGTTCCGCCCGTTGGTCAGGCGTGACGTGGGGCAAGGTTACAGTGGAGATCAAGTAATTTATGTTGTCTGGCTGAGCGTCCATTACCAATTGGTAGAACAAGGTGTAGTGGCGTGTCAATTCAGTATGCATGTTGTACTGAGTGTAGAGTAGGGTCAGAAGGAGAACGCAATACCATGATAGGATGTTGTGGTTGTTCTTGGACTATCAGTCATGCCAGCAATTGGCCAAATAGATCAGCTGAGGGTACGGGTCGAATGGGCAGCGTAGTTAAGACAATACAACCTTTCCAATTATGAAACATGTTCGCAGCATGCCTCCACTAGACAGTGGGAGTATGCTGGGTCATGCACTGTCTGGGTTTCGCTTAAGAGTGTGTGTTTGATACAAGAGATGTCACTATCGAGTTGTTTACGTTTATTCCATTTCAACCCCAGACAATGACCCATGATGGTCACTTTAAATGTGTCCCCGTCCGGTAGTTGCTCTATTGCAGTTTAGCTCAAAATATTTCCCAATAGGGGTGCCAGGAGAGGCGTGAAAGGTGGGTGGTCCTCCAGCGATGCAGGTTGTCGGTGCCTGGAGAATACGCATGTGCTAGCATTTCGTGAGTGCCAGATGTCTATGAGCTGCCAATGTTGAAGCTAGTCACAGAGTGCCTGGGCATTGGATGTGGCAATTTTACATGGCAGACGAGGGAAGGAATGGTCAAGGTCAGTGCTCAGTATGCAAGTGAAGTCCCTCCCTATAAGCCACGGGACGCCACTCCAGCAAGATAGTGTTTCAGACAAACCATCTAGGAATGGGATCTGTTCAGAATTAGGTGATTATAGAGTTCCTGTGAGAATGTGGCAACCATCTAGGCGGACCTTTACAAAGCGCCCCTCCATGTCTACAACAACATTTTCTGCTACAAAAGGAATACCCGGCCTCACCTATGTCAACATGCCCCTGGCATAGGAGTAGTTAGTGGAAAATACCCAGCTTCGCCACCTTCTTTTGAGTTGTGTTGCTTCGGCAAGGGTCAAAAGTGTTTCTTGCAGTAGCACAAAGTGGCACTTGAGGTATGAGTATACAGGATAGCGGCGCAAGGGGGTTTGCATTCCCCGCACATTCCAGGTAATAACGTTAGTGTGGGCCATGTGGAAGGTGAAGTAAAGTGCAGTGGTCAGCCATCTAGCATAGGTTGGGAGGCTTTTCCACGAGTACTGGCAATGTCATGTGGGCACGTGAGGTGGGGTCGAGAATCACTGAACAAAAAACATAAAACCGAAGAAAGCTAAAAAAATAAAAAACAACAAGGAACACTATCAGAACAGAGTGATAAAATGTATCCACCCAAACTGCTGAACTATAAAAGTCAAAATAGCAATACAAACCAGTCAGAGGGAACACGGAGAGAAGGTGCGGCAACCAAAGATGGGGCACCCCATGTGTGAAGGATGCACATGTACCAATTGAATTGAAGGAGTGACTTCCTCAGAAAACTCCTCAACAAGGCACCAGACAACAGTATTACATGAGTAAGACACAACAAGAAAATACAGAGAGTCTGAACACGGGCCAGCTGTAAGGGAATAAAGGTTAGGAGGTTCATAGGCAAAGCAACACACATTTACAATTGCTGCAAGTTTTTTGCTTGGGCCATATAGGGTCCCGCAGTGTGCATATCAAATAATGTCACCTGCTGTCTACGTTGTCATATCAGGGGGAGCCATTGAGTCTATTCTGGAAGACCATGTATGGATAAGTGATCATATAGATAATGTTTTCACTATTACAGTCTGTATGACTGTTTGTAGCCCATAGGTGGCCTGTGCCAATTCTCTTTCCAGGTGGCAGTCATAAATTGGCATACAGAGCATCTGCCACCTGTGTAATGTCCAGTCATAGGTTGGTAAACCCCATTGGATTCCGGGGGTAGGGAGTGCTGGTGGATTTATTCTTAAATGGAAGAATCTATTGCTAATATTCCTTGCTCGTGTAAACAAAAAAATGGGGCAGCCCAGTCTTTGTCCATGTTTCGCAACATATGCCATTGTCTCAAAACGATTCTTTTCACTGTATTAGAGACTGTGGAACAGTCGGTGAAACAGATTAATTTCTGTGATTTTGCTTTGGATGGCATTCAAGGAGGAAGTCTCTATTGTTGTTGCCTGCTCTCATCCTGGATTTTCTTGTGGTCTTTTTTTATATAGGAGGGATGTAAGTTTGTTCATAAGTGAATTAGCTTGATCATCAAAGGTTTGGATATCTGAACCCTTCCTGCATATCTGCAGGTTTTGACCAAAGGGGCGATTTTCCTGGAGCCATCTTCAGTGAGAGAGCCTATTTCTATCCATGGCTTTCTCAAACATGTGTCTAGGTCTAGGAAAGTGTTCTGCTCTTACCAATGGGGTGAGTAAATTTCAGGTAAGGGTCACACCCACTAATCCACTTGCCATAGTAAAGAGCATGTGTAGAGAATCAATCATATTCTACTTTACACAGTGTTTCATTTCCATCTTAGATATTGTCGAGGGATGGTAACCTCTTAATACAGCTGATTCTCACAGGTTACAGGTCTTAAAAAGTTACAGCATGCCCACCTTCTTCATATAGCATACAACGCCATGCCATATAGCAAACTCTTGGCTATAAGGATAAGGTGGACATGCTGTAATTTAGAGCTTGAAAGGAAGTACTATAAAGAATGACTAGCGCACAAATGTATTGAAGACAGAAAATATTTATGGAAGTGGCGTATGATGGAAAAGTATTGCAAACTGGACACTTGACTACTACAAGTAACTATTGTGGGTCATATGAGAAGACGATTTCTTCAATCAGAATATCAAAACTGTGATGTGTAGCACAAACTTGTAAAGGAGCTACTGAGACACTCCACTAAACAACATAGTAAGGGGTATATTTAAGAGCTGAAAATTCAAGATCAAAACAAAATCACAAAAATTCTTGTTGCCACTCATCTGCTACACAGTATGCCCATTCAGGACCAGAGTACCTTCGACTTGCAACTATTTTTCTTTTCGATCTTTGATTTGCACTTATTTCTCCTTCACTCAGATCTTCGTCTGTGTTTGCTCTTGATGTTGTGTCTGGCTCTTCATTTATTGTCTGCAGTACATCTGGAACTTTTTGATTTATCTGTAATTTAAACCACTTGTCTCCTTTACAGTTTTCTTTGACAGCGTCTTTTGCAAAACTGGATTCATAGCTCTTCTTACTTCGGCAGGATTTTCACTTTAACTGCACCATTCAGCAATCCAGGAGGAGTCAAATCTGTATGACTTTGATCCAACTCAACTCCCTCATCAGCTGCTTCTTCAGGAAATTGAAACCACATGTCTCCTTTCACAGTTTTCTTTGACAGCGTCTTTTGCAAAACTGGATTTATAGCTCCTCTTACTTCGGCAGGATTTTCACTTTGACTTGATGTACCTGCACCATTCGGCAATCCAGGAGGAGTCAAATCTGTATGACTTCGATCCACCTCAACTCCCTCATCAGCTGCTTCTTCAGGAAATGTGATTCGCTTTAACTGATCTTTCCACTTGTCTGCTTCTGGGAGAGTTCTCCTCTGACTTAACTCTCCTGCTTCATTTCCTGATGCTTGAGCAACTTCAGGAACCTCAAGTTCATCTCTCAGAGGTGTACCTGGATCTTCACCAGTTTGCGCTGTCTATGTTTCTGTTTCCACAGTCTTTCTTCTTGAGACTACTTAATAATTGTTGGTACTTCCAACAACTCATCTTCATCTTCGAGTGGATAGGGCACTTTCCTCGTATGGCTGGCATGAATCCAGTTCGGGATTAAAGCGCACTTCTCCACAGTCGTAATCACAAGTATGACTTGATACGGACCCTTCCACTTAGGTTCCAGACAAGGTTTTCTCATGTGCTTCTTGACCACCACCCAGTCGCCAGCCCGCAGACTGTGACACTGATCCTAGGATGGCTGCACGCTTATCGCTTCCACCTGATGAGAGAAAAAGCGAATCACATCAGCTAGATTTATGCAGTAATCCAGCACCATATCATCTGTTATATTCACAAGAGCATTTGCAGGAACAGCTGGCAACCTCATTGCTCTACCCATGAGGATTTCATGGGGAGACAGTGCTTTCTTCCTATCAGGTGTGTTTCTCATGCTTATCAAAAACCAAAGGCAACACATGTGGCCATTTCAGATTCATAGAGGCACGCATCTTTGCTAATCGTGCTTTCGTGTGCCATTAATTTGTTCTACCAATCCAGATGCTTCATGTCGATAGCTACATTGCAACTTCTGCTCAATGTTTAAGGCTGAACATAGTAATTTTATTACTTTGTTATTGAAGTGGCTTCCTCTATCTCATTCTAAAGAGGCTGGAAATCCGAATCTTGGTATCAATTCTCCAAGCAAAACCCTTGCAACTTTGAGACTATCATTTCTACGTGTAGGGTAAGGTTCAATCCAGTGACTAAAAATACAATCACCAACACGTATCTCAAACCACCACACACAGGCATCTCAATAAAATCCATGTGCATTCTGATAAATGGCCCTCCTGCTCTTCCAAAGTGACTAAAATTGACAACAGTTCTTTTTCCCACATTATTCTGCTGACAGGTGACACATTTGTGACAAATTTCTTTGGCAACCAGTCTAAACTTCGGATTAAACCAACATTTTTTTAAAGTTTGAATCATTGCATCTTTGCCAATATGTGCTTGACCGTGATGATATCTTGCCATTTGCATCAGTAGACAGTTTGGTAAGACTACCTGTCCTTCAATGGTGACCCAAAGATTATCTGTATCTCTTTGAACACATTTTAATTTGATTCAATCTCTCTTCTCTTCATCAGACACATTTTCCTGGAGAGATTTAATTTCATCCCACGTATCAATTGTGGTTAACAAGTAATTTGCATTTTTTTCCTCATTTCCAGATTTCTGACATTCTTCATTAGTTGCAATACAGTTCAAAGCATAGTATTTGGCAACCTGATCTGCATAAGCATTTCCTCCTGAAACAAAATCATTTGATCTCTGATGTGCACTGCATTTGACCACAGCAATCTTCTCAGGTAATTGTAGAGCTTGTAACAAATCATGAATTCTATCACCATTTCTAATTGGTGAACCAGAAGAGGTCATGAAACCTCTCTGTCACCACAACTGGCCAAAGCCACGGAAAATTCAAAATCCATACTGGCTATGCGTAAAAATTGTAACTTTAAGCTGTGCACTAATACAACAGGCTCTTATAAGCGCAACTAATTCAGCAACTTGTTCAGAAAATACTCTTTGAAGCCATGAAGATTCAAGTATACCAGAAATGATGCACACAGCATAGCCAGCTTTCAGTGTTCCCATATTATCTCTTAAACAGGAACCATCAACAAAAATAATTTCATCATTCACTTCTAGCAGATTATCTTTACTATCAGGTCTGAGTTTCATACACAATTCAGTCACCTCCAGACGATCATGTTCAATTTCTTTCAGATTTTCAGTTAAGCACTGTACATCTTTTGACGGTAATGTTCGGAGAACCTAATGTTATCAGCTCATATTTAGTAAGCCTTGGGTTTCTTAAAAACTGGGGTTTAGTCCTGGTAAGAAGGACTTCAACAGAGTGAGGGACCAAAACAGTTAAAGGATGTCCTATCACAATAGCTTCACATTTTGATATAGAAGTACCAACCGCTGCCACAGCTCGCAAACAGCCAGGTAAAGCTGCAGCAACTGGATCCAAAGAGCAGGAAAATATGCTACAGGGCATTTTACACCACCATCTACCTTTGTAAGAACAGACAATGCACATAAATCGTTTTCATGACAAAACCATATAAATGGTTTCGTGTAGTCAGGCATACACATAGCTGGTGCTCTGCACAAACTCTCTCAACTCAGTAAAAGCTTTCATGCAATCTTCATCGAAGGGTACTGGAGCTGTTATGTCCTTGTGGGTCAGTCTCTGTAATGGCTTTGCAATAACAGAAAAATTGGGAATCCATTGGCGACAATAACTCACCAATCCCAGAAACATCCTAACACCTCTTTGTGTGACTGGAGGATTCATCTGCAAAATAGCTGTAACACTCTCTTTGGAAACGTTTCTCACACCCTTTTCTATTTGGTGTACCAAATATTTTACTTCTTTCTGACTGTACCGTACTTTAACTGAGGACACTTTGGCCCTCACTACAACCCTGGTGGTCGGTGTTAAAGCAGTAGTAATACTGCCAACAGGCCGGCGGTAAAAATAAATGGGATCATGACCACGGCGGAAACCGCCAACACATACATTCACTTTAACACTCTGACCGCCACGGCGGTAGCAACAAACACTGTGGCGGTAACCTCCAACAGACAGGCAGAAATCAATGTACTGCCCACACCATCACAACCCGCCCAACCGCCAGCTTTTCAGGGGTGGTACCATGCCATCAAAAGCACGGCGGAAACAGTACCCAGAAGGGGAACCACTCACCTCTCGACACTCAACGAAGAACCAGGACGCCATGGAGCCGAGCTGCATGTCTTCCCCATGCTGGTCTACCTCCTCATCTACCAGGAGTAGGAACGCCGTTGGCGACGACCACGGTGAGTACTGCACCTAGTACACGAGGGAGGAGGGGAGGAAAAAGAGAGTGACACACACACGCAACACCCCCACCCCCACCCTCACCCTCACCCACAACACCATACACACAAACACATGCATCAACATTACATTTACACCCCGTAACCCTCTGGAAGAACGCAAGGACAAAAGGAATTGAGCCAAATTATTGATATATTAGAAACAGTCAGATATACGTAATAACTTGAAAAACAGTATTTACAAAAATATACAATATGTACATGAGGCGGTACATTGTCCACTCAAAATGTCTGTGGGCCACTGGGCCAAAACGTATAGGCCAAGCCCACACTTGACTCCTGCCTCAATATGGAGAGAACACTGCAGGGGCATCAGGTCGAAAACACACAGGCACCTCAGGGGAACGGGGAAGAGGGAGGCACCTCAGCTGGAAGATGGAATAACGCCACTGCTCCTGGAGGGGGCTCCATGCCCACAGCGATGTCCTTGGGGAGTGCAAAGCCAGAGTCTCTCAAGTGGGTTGTTTGCCCACTGCTTGGTCCTGGGGAGTGCAAGGCCACAGTCTCCCTAGTGGGAGGGTTGCCCACTGCTTGGTCCTGGGGAGTGCAAAGCCACAGTCTCTCTAGTGGGCGGTTTGCCCACTGCTTGGTCCTGGGGAGTGCAAAGCTACAGTCTCTTTAGTGGGTGGTTTGCCCACTGCTTGGTCCTGGGGAGTGCAAAGCCACAGTCTCTCTAGTGGGTGGGTTGCTCACTGCTTGGTCCTGGGGAGTGCAAGGCCACAGTCTCTCAAGTGGATAGGGTGATTGGATGCCTTCTTCAACTAGTTCTGGAGGGGGCTCTGTGCCCAGTGATGCAACACTTGGGGTGTGGCAGTTCACAGTCCCTCACCTGGGTGTCTGAGGCATGAGATTTGCAGGGACCAGGTTGCATGATAGTCCATGGAGACGGGGCTAGACTCCATGCTGCGGCGGATATGGCTACAAACTGGTGGTAGTGCCATTGCTGGTGGGGGTGCTGCCAGTGGTGGAGGGAGGCTCCAGCTCTTCTCCTGCAGCCTCAGACAGCTGCCCACTGGGGCTGCTGCTGCTGGTAGTGGTACTACTGTCAGCGGTGCAGGTGGCAGTGCTTGCGGCGGTGGCTGCGGCGGTGCTAGCGGCGGTGCAGGTGGTGGTGTTGGCCATGGTGCAGGTGTCGGTGCTGCCAGTGGTGGAGGGAGGCTCCAGCCCTTCTCCTGCAGCCTCGGACGGCTGCCCACTGGGGCTGCTGCTGCTGACAGTAGTGGTGCTTGCAGCGTGCAGGTGGTGGTGCAGATGGCGGTGCTTGCGGAGGTGCTAGCGGCGGGGCTGCTGGCGGTGCTGCCCGTGGTGCAGGTGGCGGTGCTGGCGGTTGTGCTGGTAGCCACCAGGCCTTCAACGGCAGCCTCGAACAGCTGAAGTGCCTTGGCTGGTGTTTTCTGCCCATTCCACACCTTGGCAGATGGTGTTGTGATCTTGGGCCTGGCAGCTAGAGTCTTTGAGGTGGCCATGCTGGTTGGTAGTGGCTCCTTCCCCTTGCTGGATGCTGTCCCCCTCTTCACCTTGCCAGGTGGCGGAATGGTTTTGGCCTTGGCAGGGGTTGGAGGCACACTGGCTGGGCTGACGGGTGCCCCCTTTGAGCCTCTGATAGCTGCAGGAACTACAGCGGAAGTCGACTTGGTGGGTGAGGTGCTGGGCTCGGTTCTGGCCACCCTGGCCCGAGGGGAAGGATGGGGAGGGGTAGGGAAGAGGTCAATGTTTGCCAGGAAAAGCTTCTTAGGGACACTGGGGCAGGAAAAGGGAGAGGGTTTGGGAGTGGAGGAAGAGCTAGTGGTTGTGGGAGGTGTCTGTGTGCTGAGTTTGGGTGCAGGTAAATGGGCTGGATGCTGTTGTGAGGTGGATGGCTGTTTGGTGGGTGGGTGCTTGCGTTTGTGTACTTTAGGAGGAGGAGTCACAGACACAGTGGGAGAGGACACAGCAGACTTGTGCATGGATGTGGTGACTGCCAGTGAGGAGTGTGTAGTGATGGGCGTGCTGGTGATGGAGGTAGTGGATGAGGATGTAGTGCATGCAGGTGTGAGTAGAGATGCTACAGGGAGGGAGGTGGATGATGAGGAGGAGGGGGACACAGTGGAGGCAGTGGATGTTGGTGTGTCTGCATGGGGATGGTGCTTGTGTGAGTGCCTGTGAGATGAAGTGTGGTGCTTGTGTTTGCCTGAGCCACTTCTGTGTGTTGATTTGGGTGAACGTTGGTCTGAAGGTATGATTGGGATAGGCTGGAGTTGAGGGGATTGGGACTGGGTAGAGGAAGTTGGAGGGGGGATGCTGGAGACAGGGACAATGGCTGCCATCAGCACGGAGGCCAGAGCCTGAAATATTCTCTGTTGGGCCGCCACGCCAGAGTGAATGCCATCCAGGTATGCATGTTGCAAATGCCTCTTGACACCCTGGATGGCATTCAGAATGGTTGACTTTCCAACAGTGAGGGATCTCAGGAGGTCAATAGCCTCCTCACTGAGGGCAGCAGGGCTGACTGGGGCAGGGCCTGAGGTGCCTGGGGCGAAGGAGATGCCCACCCTCCTAGGTGAGCGGGCACGGATAACATGCTGAGGGGCTGCTGGGAGGGCGGTGCTGGTGGGGGGGTTGGCGGCTGTACCTGTTGGGGTGGGCACAGAGGTGTCTGCCAACGCCAGGGAGCTTCCATCGGAGGTGCAGTCGCTGTCTGTCGTGTCACCTCCTGTCCCGTCGTGGTGCTCCCCTCGGTCCCACTGGCGCCCTCATCGTCGGTGGATTCGGCCTCCAGGCCCACGTGGGATGCTGCTCCCTCTGTCGCCGGTGCCTCTGCTCCTCCGCCAGAGGATGCTAATGCACACACGGACAGGGTGACAAAACAAAAAGGGGGGGGAGAGACAGAGGATACACTTGGTCAATGCCAGCAACACCACAGGGAGCAGCCCTATGCATTACGCCATGCACTACCAGTTACTAAGATAGTCACCAGCCCATGGGGTACAATGCCTAACGCCATTAGCTGCACACCTGAAACCCACAGGACCCTGCCCAGTAGTAGATGCCCACTAACACTATTGGGGTTGGAGTGCTTCAGAGCCTGCCCAACAAGGGACCTACCCTGCCATGTTCACCCTGGCCTAGGGGCACCCACAGCCCACATCCCCCACCCATGTAAACCTTAATGCGCGCACAGTCATGATTTTGAATCTGTACTCACCCCCTTGTTGATGCTGTGATGCCTTCAAGCACCCATCCAACTCTGGATAGGCCACCGCCAGGATGCAGAACCTCAGTGGGGTCAGGGTACGACGGGCACCCCTTCCTCGTTGGGAGGCCAGCCCCAGCTGGGCCTCTGCCGTCTTCCTTGCCAAGCGGCGCAGGTCCTCCCATTGTTTGCAGCAGTGGGTGCTCCACCTGTCAAAGACCCCCAGGGTCCGCACCTCCTTGGCGATGGCAGACCAAATACCCTTTTTCTGCTGGGCGCTGACCTGCATGGAAAAGACAGCAGAAAAGGGATTTAGTTAACCATCCAGACCGTCACATTCATGGCCCACCAGATCCCTCCCATCCCCTGACGCACATACATTGACCACCAGACATGCAGCACTCTCACCAGGATGCCTCAGCCCCCCCCACATGTGGTTTACACACACAGCATTCCATACATTCATGGCCCATACATCATGCTCACAGTGTACTCACCTGTTTGTCTGGAGGACCGTAGAGTAACGTGTACTCGGGTAGGACCCCATCCATCAGTTTCTCCAACTCCTCCGAATTGAAGGCAGGGGCCCTTTCCCCAGACACATGAGCCGTTGTCGCTTCCAGACACAGGTCACAGCAGCACTTGCAGTGTAGGTCCTCTCCTGTTGAAGGTCAGGTAGCAAGTGAGTGAATGATAGAAAATGGCGGTCACTTCCGCGGCGGTGCATACTGTGACCGCCGGCGTACATCGCCATTGGCTCCTGGAAACCATAGGGCCCAATGATAACCAATGCGAAGTTGCGCAGTGGTCATCGACCACCTACCGCAACGCCGCACAACGCCAGCGGAATTACCTAATTTCCACTTGTCCCTCCTCACAGATCAGGCAGCCGCCATTTCAGGGGGGCACAGGCCATGGCACCTAACTGCATCACAGCAGACATTGGCACAGCAACTGACTCTCGGATTCACATACAGGTTCTGTAAAGGAAAAGATGCATCATTATTTTAATTGATGTGTGAATATGACCCTCTGCTCACCATCTTCCTCCATAGGCTTCAACCGCTGAGGATGAATATGAGATGGCGAAATCCTCCGGTGTACAGACCCCTGGTGGACCTTGCAACAATGGAGGACAGACACATTATCCTAACATACAGATTTGATCGGGCCGCAATCCAAGAACTGTGTGCCCAATTGGAGCCAGACCTGATGTCAGCTATCTGCCAGCCCACAGGTATCCCCCCTCTAGAGCAGGTCCTGTCAGTGCTCCATTTCCTGGCAAGTGGATCCTTCCAAACAACAGCAGCCATGGCATCAGGGATGTCTCTGCCAATGTTCTCCAACGTGTTGAGCAGAGTGTTGTCAGCCCTGCTGAAACACATGCGCAGCTACATCGTTTTCCCCCAGGTGGAGGATTTGGCCACAGTGAAAGCTGACTTTTATGCCCTGGGACATATCCCCAACATCATTGGTGCCATTGATGGTACACGTAGCATTTGTCCCCTCCCCCCCCCCCCCCCGGAGAATTGAACAAGTGTTCAGGAATAGAAAAAGCTATCACTCTATGAATGTGCAGAAGGTGTGTTTGGCTGACCAGTACATCTCCCATGTGATTGCCAAGTATCCTGGCTCTGTGCATGATGCCTGTATCTTGAGGAATAGCAGCATCCCATATGTGATGGGCCCACTGCAGAGGCACCGGTGTGGCTAATAGGTGAGCCCAAGGTCCCCACCCAGTATAAGTTAGTGTCTGGGTATGGGCTTGTCCCTAAGGGTTAGTGTGTGTCTAACAGGTATCCCTCGATATTTGTAGGTGACTCTGGTTACCCCAACCTCTCATGGCTACTGACCCCAGTGAGGAATGCCAGGACAAGGGCAGAGGAATGTTACAATGAGGCACATGGGCGAACAAGGAGGATTATTGAAAGAATCTTTGGCCTCCTGAAGGCCAGGTTCCGGTGCCTCCATCTGAACGGTGGATCCCTGTAGTACTCACCCAAGAAGGTGTGCCAGATCATCGTTGCATGTTGCATGTTGCACAACCTGGCCTTGAGACGCCAGGTGCCTTTTCTGCAGGAGGATGAGCTTGGAGATAGATGGTCTTGTGGCAGCGGTGGAGCCTGTGGACACTGAGGAAGAGGAGGCAGAGGAAGAAGATGTGGACAACAGAAGTAATATAATACAGGAGTACTTCCAGTGACACACAGGTAAGACACTGTAACTTCACTTTCCTTTTCAGTTTTCTGTTGGACATTGTACATGGCAGCCTGAATTCCCTATGTCTATGGCCACTTACTGTACCCTTAGGCATCTCTATTTTCAGTTCTCTGTGGCCCACTCAGGCTCCTGGTATGTTTACTGCTGCCTACTAAAGGTCATACCAATGTATATATAACTGTACATATGACTTGCAATGTTCTCAGAATGTTGTACTAATACATATTTCAATCATTTGACAGACTCAAGATTTGTATTTGTTCCAAGGGTGTTTAGTTTAGTGCTCATACATAGAGGGGGATGTGCAATGGGCTGGGGTGATGGTGGTGGAATGTCCAGTTAGAGTCCAGTCTCTTGGTATCACAGGTGCATTGTCCAATGGGGCTTAAGAAGGGGAGTAATGGCAGTTCAAGGTGGACAGGGTGACAGAATGGAACAGAAGGGTGACAATCAGGAGAGTCCTATTTCTTGGCGGGGTCTTGGCAATGTTCTCTGGCTTCTGCCTGGATCGCAGGGACCGTTTGCTGGGTGGTTCTCCTTCTGCAGGGGGTGGGGTGCTGGTGGCCTTTTTTTTCCTGTGGCAGGGCTTCCTGTCCACTAGCGCCGGCGAAGGTGGAGGGCTGTTCTTCGGTGTGGCTAGTGTCAGGGGCCCTTTGTTGTGCCACTGCCTCCCTCATGGTGTTGCCCATGTCAGCCAGCACCCCTGCAATGGTGACCGGGATGGTGTAGATGTTTTTGAGGTCCTCCCTGATGCCCAGGTACTGTCCCTCCTGCCGCCGCTGGGTCTCCCGCAACTTGTAGAGTATCTGACCCATGGTCTCCTGGGAATGGTGGTATGCTCCCAGGATGTTAGTGAGTGCCTCCTGGAGAGTCGGTTCCCAGGGCCTGTCCTCCCCGTCGCACAGCAATCCTTGAGTTTCTCTGTTGTCCTGTGCCTCTGTCCCCTGAACCGTGTGCCCACTGCCACTGACCCCAGGTCCCTGATCGTCTTGTGTTTGTGGGGTTGCCTGTGGTCCTTGTAGTGGTGGACACACTGTTGATTGATGTGTCGTAGGGACAGTGGCATGGGCCCACTGGGTGGGTGCTGTGCTGGTGTTTCCTGAGAGGGGAGGCTCTGTGGTGGGTTGGGACTGTGGCAGGGTAACCAACTGTCCAGAGGTCCCTGATGGGACAGGTTGGTCATCGTGATCCAGGCGTGCAGAGTTGCTGTCATCACTGTGGGCCTCCTCTGG
Source organism: Pleurodeles waltl (assembly GCF_031143425.1). Classification (NCBI taxonomy): domain Eukaryota; kingdom Metazoa; phylum Chordata; class Amphibia; order Caudata; family Salamandridae; genus Pleurodeles; species Pleurodeles waltl. The sequence continues at coordinate 709,526,187 of NC_090450.1, read as the reverse complement.
GGGCAGGGGGCTGGATGTTTCTGGCAACTCCTCTCCGGTGACGTTGAGTAGGGGTCCTGTGGGGATGAAAATGCAGTGTTATTGTATCTGCGTGTGCCATCTTGTGCGTGGGTATGTTTCCCTTTATGGTTGTTATTGGCAAGGCAGCTTTGCTTTTGTGAGTTTTGAACCGGTTGGCTAAATGATGGTCACTGTGTGCATGCTGTGGTGATGAGTATCCATGCAGTTCTGTGATGGGGGTTCATGGATCGGTGTTACATGCAGGGCTTGGTTTTGGGATGGGTGGGTTGTGATAGTGGGGTATATGTGAGGTGGTGGAGTGATGGGGTGAGGGTAGGGGTAGGAGTTTGTGATGTCATGAAGGTAGGGTGGTGGATATATTAGTAAAGATATGACTTACCAGAGTCCAGTCCTCCTGCTACTCCTGCGAGGCCCTCAGGATGCATTATTGCCAAAACTTGCTCCTCCCATGTTGTTAGTTGTGGGGGAGGAGGTGGGGGTCCACCGCCAGTCCTCTGTTACAGCTACCTGGTGTCTTGCAACCACGGAACGCACCTTCCTCCGTAGGTCGTTACACCTCTTCCTGTTGTCATCCCTTGTTCTTAGATGCTGTCCCGCTGCGTTGACCCTGTCCACGACTCTGCCATAGCTCCATCTTCCTAGCAATGGACATCTGCTGCACCTGTGATCTGAATAGCTGTGGCTCTACCCGGATGATTTCCTCTACCATGACCCTTATCTCCTCCTCTGAAAACCTGGGGTGTCTTTGGGGTGCCATGGATGCGGTGTGAGTGATATGTGTGAGGATGTGTGGGGTGATGTGTGGGGTGATGTGTTGTGGTGCGTGCTGTGAGGTAAGTGGATGGTATATGGGTGATGGTGTTCTGTGGCTCAGATTGAGTGGGTGCTCCTGGCTTGTGTCTCTCTCTGTTGGCAATCGTTGAAAGGGTTGTGGGTATTGTGGGTGGGTGTTTTATAGTGTCTGAGTGTGTGGGTGTGGTGTGTGTATGTGTGTCAGGTGTGTGTAGTTTGAATTGTCCAATGTGGTGTAGTTTTGTAAGTGTGTGTGTATTTTGAGCGCGGTGGTGTGTACCGAGAATGGTTTACCACGGTTGAAAGACCGCCGCAATGATTCATGGATCCTGATACTGTGGGCATATTCCTGTTGGCGTAACGGTGTGGGTTTTGGTACCACCATTTTATCAATGACCTTTGGTCTGGAGGACTTGTGTGGGTGTCTGTGTTGTGGAAGATTTCTCAGTGTGGGTCATAATACCCGTAGCGGAATACTGCCGCAGTCACGTTATGTTGGCGGCTGTCAGCACGGTGGTAGGTGGCATTTACCGCAAGGGTTGTAACTAGGGCCTTTATGTCCATTCTCTCCCAAATGATTCAACAAAACAATCGTATCTTGCCTGCATTCTTCTTTTGTCATCTAAACAATCAAAAGTTCATCAATGTACTGAACTAATGCTGATTAGAAAGGCATTTCCAATGGTTCCAGATTTTCTTTCAACACCTGCTTAAATATTGACAGTGACTCTGAAAAACCTTGTGGAATTCTGTATCAACATTGGACACTCACGCTTCCAATGCCCCCAAAAAACATAACTGTGATAAGGTAACATCCTTTTCACTGCCTGCATGTCACCTGAATTAACCATCACATTTGAATCGACGTGATTACCACATCCATTTCCACCACGACCTCTACTGCATGCTTGATTCTGAAACAACAGTCTCCCTGTTGCTCAGGATAATTTCCCTACATCTCTGGTTGTGCTGCTTTAATCTGTATCACCATCGCCTTTTCCTTCAATTTCTTCTGCTTCATTTCAATCTCATCACTACAGTAGTTTGCAAACTGTAACACTTCATCAACTGGTTTTGCTTACCAACAAATCAAATGACTCTTAATTATCTGTCCAATATCAGGTCTTAAACCTTCAACAAATCTAAACACAAAATGAATCATGTCTTTCCGCTCAATTGTTTCTGTACCACTATAATGTTTAAACGCTTGCAGCACTCTCTCATAATATGCATGTATAGACTCTCTCGCTTGTTGAGCTGCCCTATCAATTCTCTGCCAATCTATACTTTTGGATGAAATTCTAGATTTCAAAAATTCGATCACTTTGTAATAGTACTTCATTACATCAGGTGATGGTGTACCTGTAACTGGATCACGTGGAGGCTCTCTTGTTGGCCAGTCTACACTCCTCTTGCATTCAATCCATAAATCAGCTCAAACCACTATTTCTAACAGGGTATTCAAGTCTTCCCACAGGCATTTGGCAAGCTTAACAAACCTATCTGTTTGCTGGTACTGGTTTCTCTCTCAATCTTGGGTAGTCATTTGTAAATGACAAAATATCACTTCTGCTCCAAGGGACATGTACAAAATCCCTCCTGGAATTTCTCTCACTGGAAATACTTTTACTGTATTATCAGTCTGCTGTACATTAGCATTCAAATTTGCAGACTCCTTTTTCTTCTGATCTGTTTTCTTCACCCATCTGCCTTCCAATTTATCTAATGCTCCCCATTATTTGATATTCTGAATTAATTCTTTAATATGAATCTTCAATCCTGGTATTCTCATGTTCTCAAAGTCTTTGAATCAAATTCTAATGTGTAACTTCTTCTCAATTGCTTTGTTTTCTCAAGATCTATGTCATATTTCTCTGCATGGTCTGCTAATTTCTAGTGTACCAGTCCTGCTCTGTGTAACACTTTTACATGTGAAGCATAACTCATCTTCCTTATACAAATCTACTCTATTTACATCAATTGTTCCCTCAATTATTTCATTTATTTCTAATTTAAGCATTGCCAGGTTCAATACATTTTCCCACGCAGTTTTTGCCTTCGTCTTCGTTCCACTCATCTTTTCTAGCCAGTCTGTTAACTGCTGAGCTGTCAACCTTATTATTATTATTTACTTTGGGTACGTTATTATTTACATTTGGTATGTCCTGTGGAGTAACACATGGAGTCTCTGGAATCTGTGAAATTCTGGAACAACTCAAAACAATTAGTGGACCTGTCTTGTCAAATGTCTGGTACATTGGAGACATGACTCCTGTATGAACATTTATGGCCTGATTTATACTTTTTTTAGCACTGCATTTGCGTCATTTTTTGATGCAAAAGCGGCACAAACTTACAAAATTCAATTACATTTAGTAACTTTGCGCCGCATTTGCGTAAAAAAATTACATAAATGCGGCATTAAAGAAGTATAAATCAGGGCTTTAATCTCTCAATTTCTGCATTTCAGTTGAAAACATTCTGTACATTATTCTCATTATTTCCCTGGGTAAACCATGGTACAACAGGCCCAACAGTAACAGGTGCTGTCAATGCTTCTGGACTTGTCTGAACATTCTGATTCATATTACTCCTGAATTCTGACCTGTCAAAATTGAAGAACTCATCTATGAACCTACAACAGGTGTGTACCCCTGAATATTCTGAACCTGTACTGGAGACACTAAACTAGGTTGTAGACTCCATCTGGACCATCACTGGTTTCTGGTAAGCCTGTGATATCTGTGATGATTGTACAACAGGCCTTGGTGCAGAACTCACAACTGTAAGTAGCACATAATACTTTATTTACTAGAAAAAATTAATGTACATTTGAACATGGCACAGACAGTAACTGCAGCTGAAAAGAAGTCTCTCTTCAGCAAGAAAGAAAGTAAATCTGTACTTGCAGTACATGCATACAGAGGCCAAGGTCAAATTATAACTTTCATACTGTGTGCCAGCTCTTTCACCATTGTGCATTGTCCAGCTGTCAGATGAATCAATGTTGCCATGCACCTTACTAGGAGAGAAATGTACATTGTCCTGTCTTTTCTCAGACAAGATATGAGGGTATCGGGAGTCATCTAAACACCAACAAACTCCTAGAGCTTGGAGCATGATGTATGCAATTGCAAATCTCTGGGTGTGCATCTCACCTAGCATGTCTAGTTGTCAAAGTTAAACATCACTTGTTGCATCACTTACAGCAACTGTGTGTTCCACTTCTCCTACAGGTAACCTTGCCATTCTCAACATGGAGAGGACACCAGACACTGAACTACCGCTCCTAATGAAGGCACCAGTGAGGAAAACACCCATGGATGTTTGGACACTGAGGACGAAGCTGGCCCATCAGGGACACCTGGTCAGTCAATAACTGTGACCCTCACCCTGCCCACATCGACTCCTCACAGCCCTGTTGCATCCGCATCACAGGCAACCATTTGCCCCTAAACCTATGTCCCAAGAACAGTGTCTTCCATTGTGTGCTCCTCAGTACAGGTATCGGACTCTCATGTTGTTACCCCTGGCAATGATGGTCCTGCCACCAGAGGGAGTGGGCACATTGTGCCAGGGGCACAGGCACATGGGGCTAGCATGTGTGAGAAGGATGGTGTGGCCCAGAGGATGGGGTCTCCAAAGGACACAACTGACCAGGACACTAGCTCCCAAGTCTTGGAAGCCTACCAACATTCCCAAAGCATGATGGGCCAGGTACTGACCATGATGGGGGGCAGGGTGTCCGACAGCTGCAGAGGGACAACCACCAGGGAGCTATGCAGCAGTGGCAGGGCCAAAATGTCATCCTGGCTACCATTGCTGGGGTGCTGAGGGTCATGAATATCACCCTGAGTAGGTTTTGTACCCAACATCAGGCCTCTTTCACTAGCAATGAAACATCAGGCCCTTCTACATGGAATGGAGGCCCTGCCAGGGGAAGGGAATACCTCAGACATCCCACCCTCTGTAGCAGAAGAACCCCCCTGAAAACGTGGACGTCCACCCAGACATCCAGGAGGAGCAGATGCCAAGACCAAACCCACTGCCAGGAAGTGAACCTTTACTGATTGGTTCCCCTGGTGTGGTGCAGATACACCCTGTTGACTGTTCTGAAACCTATCTCAATTTTTCCATTTTCCTATAGTACAAGGACTTTCAAATGGTGTACAAGCTACCCTGATTAATTCATCCACCATGACTGAACCCTTCACTGTTATGTTTGTGTTATTTTAGTTTCTTATCGCTCATTGTGCTGTGCAGTCCCCAATAAATACCACATAACCACAGATCACGTGTTAGTGTGATTTCTCAAGCATATACAACTGTCATGTATGAAAGGCTTGTATCAGTATGTTCCTCTCTAATGTAAAATATGTTTCATGGTCATTACACATGTACTGTATAACCAGGATACATATTGCATTGACAATGTATTTTATACATGACACAAATCACTTGTATTGTACATTCCCACATCTTTACTTGGAAAATGCCAATTACCAAATAGTGAAGTATTGCTGCTAACTTCTGTGTTGCAGCATAGGCGTCAAACACTGCCAACCCACAGACTTCTGAAGTTAGGAACATGTCAGTCTTTCAGTGACCCAGGAGGCAAACAGATAGGTTCAATGTATCATCAGCTAAAGCCTTATCACATACCCATACCGCAGTTCCCATATGGCCATGCCCCATGAAACAGACAGAGGTCAGTACTAATCTTCTCAGTCATGGAACCTCCCACTTACCATGGTCAGGTACCTGTAGGCTTGACACTCACCTATGTTAGTATTCAGACACATGCACATTGGTCTGCAAAATGGAAACACACTGACAGCTATGTACAAGTTAGCTCACATACAGCACAAAATATTAGGATGTTAGAGGGTCTGGATACCACAGTATGACGTACCAGGGACAAATGAGCTCACATATGGAAAAGGACACTACCACCCCACTGTCCTGACAGGCTGGGCATAGAAGTCACGCACCACAAATCTCATGCCAGACAGTACCTTTTTTAATCCATGTTCAAGTCACATGTCAGTCTGCAAATCCCATCTACCTGTGACACTGTCTGATATTGCCAAATGAGGATGAGCCAAACAGTCAATCTGCAATCTGGAATTGAGAAACATAAGGTATGGGTCTGATTGATACATGTACATTGCACTGTCAAATCATATGTACATATGTTACTTTGATTGTGCATTGTGAAAACATTAGACTATGTACATAACAGTCCTGGACACAGCTCCAAGTAACAATCTGCATGCATATCTGAGTCAATGGCTTTGGAGCCACTTATGACCTATCTGAGGGTCATATTAAGAACCTTCTCTGGCATTCCTAACATCACCAATACCCCACATATCTTGATTCAGTTGATGTACTGATTTATGAGATCAGCTCTGATGTTTCCAGCTTCATTCTCATCATGCTCATCCTCCCTTGGCAAATCTGCATTTCCACCCACAGGATCTGCTGGCTCCCCCTCATCGGGTATGAATAGTATCTGACTTCTCAGAGCAAGGTTGTGGAGAATGCACCAGGCAATAACAATTTCACAAACCTTGTTGGGTGAGTAGAGACGGGCTCCTCCAGACTTATCAATCTGCAAAATCTTGCCTTCATGGAGGCCAAAAGTCCGCTCCATGACACGCCTTGTTCTTCGGTTGGCCTCATTGAAGCGGACTTCTCCTGGCGTGGTTTAGTACCTTACTGGTGTCAACAACCAAGGATGGTTTGGGTAGCCAGAGTCCCCTGTAAAGTATGGTTGCAACAATCCAAACATTAATCTTGGACATCCACATATATGGTAGCACATAAAAAAGGTACAGACACACGTTACAAATATGACTTACCAACCAGCCAGGCCCTCTCTGTGAATAGTGGTGTCATTAACAGTGGGTTATTGCTGTTCCACATGATGAAGGAATCATGGACTGACCCATGATACTTAGCACAAACTTGTGAAATGTAGAGGTCAGCCGAACATACCACTTGGATGTTGATGTAGTGGAAAGTTTTCCTGTTCCTATATATCTGTTCATGGGCACTTGGGAGAACCTAGTCAACATGGGTGCCATTGATGGCTCCAGTCACATGTAGAATGTGTCCCAAAGCATAAAAAGCAGCCTTTACATTGGCCTAATCCTCACGCTGGAGAAATCTGATGTAACTGTCCAGGTGTTTCAACAGTGCAAAGAGTACAGTCTTCAAAACCAGACTGAACATGAGCTGAGACATACCTGCAGATAGGGTCTCTGCATATTGAAAGGACCCAGTAGCCAGGGAGTATAACACTGACATGACTTGGACAATGGGAGGTATGAAATTGGAATTACAATTGGCAGGCATTAGATCTGGCTCCAACTGACGACTGAGATTCATGATTGTCTGCCTATCCAAGCAGTATATTTGGATGACATGTCGCTCCTCCATTGTGTGCAGGTCTGCTAGTGGATGGTACACTTGAGGTTGTCTTGCTGTTCTCATGCCAGGGTAACTATGTGGGACAACAGCACAAAATATGTATATGACTCAATCTATACATCATGAGTATGATCACACCAGTGTCACTGAAAACGCAACATAATGTCACATGAAACAGTGAAAAGGTGTACTCAGCACATACCTAGCCAACATTTGCCCAAATACTGTAATATGATCCCCCTTACCCCTAGCATGTTCTTTGAATGGAGAAACATGTCACTGACTGTAAAAGTGATTTCAACTTACTTAACATGTGTAACATAGTTGGAACACCTATACTATGTTCAGATCGTTATTACTCTGCTGACAATACTGTTTCATGTACATAATTCAGGATACTTAATTTTCACATCCTATACATATTACATGCACATTGCTACATGTTTGCATTAAGCCCGCAGTTAACACATTATCACAAATACGAATCTTCGTCAATGACTCAACTTTCAAAACCTTAACGTGCATGTATGAGCCTCAAAATGACAGCAGCCTGACCTACTGTATTGGACATCAGGAAGTGATCTAACTCCGCTGGCAGATGTCATCATGCCGGTAGGCGGTCACAACCGATGTGGACATTGCCATTGGAACACATTGCTGCCTTTGCTGGTCTTCGGCCAATGGCAATGTCCCCCAGCGGTGACCATCCTGTACATTGCAGACATGACCACCATCTCATGCTTCATGCCTCTCTTGACTCCTGACACTGCTGCAAAAAAGTCCTCCATGACCTGAGCTGCTGTGTACTGCCACTGGGAGCAATCATGCCATGTCCTGCAGGTAATAGGCTCCCTGCCTTCTCGGCTCATGAGATGGACAAGCTTGTGGAGGAGGTCCTACCCCTATATGAACAGCTCTATGGTGCACCAGAGAAGCAGGTAAGTGCACTGCAATGCCAATGTATGAAATGTTGAGTGTATGATGACGTTGAGGAAATGTGGTGGAATGAAGGATTGGGATGATATGTGTGGGTAGATGGACATGTGCACATGTGCACAGATGGTTTTGTTCCCTGATACACATGCCCTTTATGACTTTTCCGGTCGCTGCGGGTGCCAGAAGACTGCCAGCGCTGGCAGTCTTCCGCCCACCATATTATGAGTACTGTAGAATTTCCGCCACATTTAGGGTGGAAATCCTGCAGTAATCATGCTGTCGGTCGGAGGCGCATGAGCGGTTCCACCACCGGCCTCGCCCCACTAAAAGGACCCCACCAACCATATTACTATCTGTCTGGCGGTGTCCTGATGGTGCGACGCTTCCGGCGGCGGAAGCGCCCTTTCCCATTCCCTGCCGGATGACCTCCTCACAGGACAAGGTAAGTCGGGTGTCCGACAAGGGAGGGGGTGGGAGGGTGGGGAGTGCTGTGTGTGCATGTGTGAGTGGCTGTATGTCTGCATGTGTGACTGTGTGTATGCATGTGTGTATGGATGTGTGTATGCATGGATGAATGCATGAATGAATGTTGAAGTGAATGCGCGTATGGATGCATGTGAGTGAATGCATGTGTGTCAGTGTTGGTGAATGAGTGTATGCGGGGTGAGTGTGGGTGTCTGTGTGCGTGCGGGTGTATGCAGGGAGGGGAGCACTGTACCAGAAGGGAGAGTGGGGGATTGTGGTATGGAGAGGGTGCGGGGAGGGTATTGTGCTTGCTGAGGGGTGGGGAGTCATCTGCTGGTGACAGGGAAGAAATTCCCTGTCACTGGTAGCCTTTCCACCAGGGTTTTCGTGGCGGTGCAGCGGAAACCCTGGTGGAAAGCTGACTCCTAATACCATCAGCGGTCTTCATTGGACCGCCATGTCAGAGATGCTCATCTACGGCTCAGCTGGTCCAACTACCCTGGCGGTCTGAGCGGGGCTGTGGTGGGTTGGCAGAGGCCAAACCACCACACTCATAATGTATCAATATTGGGGCCACCAATATGTGCCTTAGGTGCACATTATTGTGATAATGGACTGGCCTGTGGCCTTTGACTTCCATACTTTTATGCTTTACAATATATTCACACCAACTAGTTGTTAGTTCCCTGATTACATCTTTGTCCTGCATTTCTTTTACTAGGTTAGAGTTGTTCCTGGCTGACTCTGGCTGTACGTCAGTATTTGCGTGTGTGTGTATCTGTGTGTGTGTGGTGCTTGTGCTTCCTGTATTGTATGGCCAGGTTGTGTGGGTGTGTGCCGTGCTTTTGTCCCCCAGGGACAGGGTGTGTGTTGTGTGATGGGCATGTGTATGTAGCAGACATGTTGTTGTCATGGTATTGGGTGATGTTTGTATTGGCATGTGTTTGTTCCTGTGTTGGGTGGCTTTGTATGCTTTGTGTAAGTGTGTGTTTTTTGTGCATGTGATGACAGGCACGATGTGCTGTGTGTGATGTGTGTGTTGATTGGTAAGTTGTCTGATTTTGCAATTGTGTGCGTTCGTTCAGTGTTGGCTGGAGGTTGTGTTGTATGTGTGATGTATCCCTGGGTAGTGTCTTTTGTGAGTGCTTGCCAATGTGTTGATGGAGCGGTTGTGGTGTTGTTGTGACATGTTGTGGTGTTGTGTGTTATTGTGTGAGACTGGGCCTGTGATGTGTTTCCGTGAGTTTGTGTTTTTGACATGTGCGTGCTGGCTGTAGTGTGTGTACTGTGTATTTGCGGCTGTCTGTGTGGCTGAATGGGAGTTTGCATGTCAGTGTACAGTTAGGTGTCAGTGTCACCCTTGCACCTCCTTCCCAATGGTATGTTGTGTAAGTGTACAAAAATTAACAATATGCAACAGTGACAGGTAAGTGCGGGTTGCTGTTGTCGTTGCTGGTGAAGATTCTGAAGTCTTTTGGCGAGCAGGAGCAGCAGGGTGAAGTCTATTTCTGGTTTCATGGCGGCTCCAGACGTTTATGGCTTCCTGAAGGTGAGTGTCTCCTTTTATAGAGTTTGTGTCCACCAGGGTTTCCTTGGTGGTTTAACCACAGCAGAAATCTTGGCGGTGTGCAGCCTCATAGTATGTCAGGTCTCCGTTGGCCTGTAGGTGCCTTCAGTCATCCTTGGCGGTCTGACCGCAGTGGCGGTGCCAGCGGTGCTTTGGCTGTATTCCGTAGGGAATACCGCTGGAGTCATAATTTGGCAGTCTTTTCTGCCAGCCTGCTGACGGTATGTCCTGGGACCACCAAACTCATAAGGAGGACCTTAGTTCTAACCCAGCCTTCATCTTAAAAGACTCTGAACCACATGTATCATGCATTTCCTAAATGCAAACCGGCCATTTAGGAAATTTAATTACCACCAAATCCAATTTGGTGGTAACCATGTGCAATTTTAAAAATGGATTTGAAATGAATTTTTAAAAGTGACATGTAGCGCACACATGCCCCTAGGGCATATGTGTGCTTTACATGTGCACAATTTCTTTGGGGGGGTGCATCAAAGGAGGTCTTAGGCCCCCAGCACCCCTGGATTTGCATTACCTAAATTGTGAATTCCTAACAGGAATTTGCAAATTGGGAAATGCAAACCATTCACACCTGGATGAATGGAGTACAATTCCCTAATAGCGATTCCCTAATACCGATTGTGAATTTTAAGAAATTGCTATTAGGGATTTGCTAATTTCTTACATCCCATTTTGCTTTTCTCAAATAGCGATTTCTTAAAATTTGCTTTTTAAGAAATGCAAACCGGGACTTAGATACATCTGGCCTCTAGTTCAGATCCTCCTTCCTCAGTGGCTTCCCCTCACCAGTTTCCCCATACAGAACAGTATTGAACCAAGCTACATTAAAACTTCACATGTATCTCAATTGTGACACCTTTTATTATTAATATTACTTCTGTATCTTAAGTCTCCTTTTTCTGGGCAAGCTTATTGAGAAACTACTCAGCTAATAAAATACAATGATCTATCTAGAATGATGTATTGGAAATGTTTCGACTGGGCTTTGGGGCAAGATACAGTATGGAATCTTCAGCTCCAACTGTTATTGATGACATCCTTCACAACTTAATATGAGGTCCCAATGTCCCAATCTTACTAGATCTAACCATAGCTTTTGGTGTTGTTGACCATCAAATTATACCTTGAATTGAATGTGAAATATATATATATATATATATATATATATATATATATATATATATATATATATGTATTACCCAGTGGCGTTCGCCACTATGTAGTTATAGTTAGGACCTCGTTTCTATAGAAAAAGTATTATCACTTGCCTATATCTTTCATGCTGGTTGATGAATCTTCACAACTTTTCCAAAAACATTTGACAGTCACATCAGCTGCTGTCTGGAAAGTTTCACAATGATCTGTCAAGTGGGGGCCGAGAAAAAGGGGAGGGTCCCAAAACCTATTTTCCGTAATCATTTTTCCATAGGGATTTTAAACAGCAATAGCACTGAAACCGCTGGATGGAATTACAGCAAATTAGGCAGAAAGGTAGCTCTTGGTCTAGAAAGCGACCTTTTAGTCATTTGGTGTAAATCCATTCAGTAGTTTTAGAGAAATTAAAGAATAACCAAATTTGTATATATTAAATCCATTCAGTACTTTTAGAGAAATTAAAGAATATCCAAATTTGTGGATATATGGATGCGAAGGATTCACGACCCCTCCCAATATTGTGCTGAGATCTAATTGGCTGCCAACACTTCATCTAGAAAGTGTTGGGGACTCGTCTTCAGCTGAGTCCCCAAAAAAATGTTTACAAAAACAAAGGGGGTCAGGGTAGGGACACCCTGACCCCTTAGCTATAGTGCTGAAGTCCCAGAGGAACCCACCCAGAGCTAAAAAGCACTTTTTCAAGTAAAAATTGTTGTGGAACCACGACTGGGCACAAATCCACAGCAATTATTATTATTTTTTAACAAGGTGTGCTTCTTAATACCTAAGCCCCTCGGTGGGCCAAATCCCGGAGCATTTATATTTGTAATCCGGGGGGGGGGTGAGGCTGCCTGACCCTCCCCAGCCCTGGGAACCACCACCTCCCCTGGGACTTACAACTAATATCATGGGGGGGGGGTCGGGCAGCCACCTGCTTCCCAAGGGACCACCACCTCCCTGGGGCACTGAAGAAAAACAATGTGGGGTCATGTGTGGCCCCCCCGCAGACCAGGGGACCAGCACCTCCCCAGGGCACAAAGGTAATTTAACACGGGCCACTCATGGAGCCACTTATGGCCCTGGGACCTCCACCCCCAGAGGGGAGCCCACCCCCGGGACATAGCTGTTTGCTTTGTTTGGATGGAGCTTTGACAGCTCCCACCAAGCAAAAGCAAACAAAGTCTGCTTGCTGTCAAACAGCTCTTGGTGTCAGAAAGCGAACTTTTCATCTGCCTTCCCCGCACACAAATATGCCGGCAGGGAAGACAGATGAAAACACTGCTCCCACAAGCAGGAAGCTGCTATTAAGAGCAGCTCCCTGCTTGTGGGAGCAATGCCGGCCCCCACAGGGCATGAGGGGCCTTGAGGCTCCCCCACCTTCCTGTCACTCTCTAACTCTTCCATTGCATAATGAGATGGAAGAGAGAGAGGGAGATTGTCATTGCATGGTCTCTCCATGCAGTGACTTCAAACAGATAGACTAGCAACATGTGTGGTTCGGATGTTAAAGTTATGTTTTGCTACCCAGCATAACAGTCACCTGTGGCCTAATGGTTAAGGTCACAGGCTCTCAAACTGACAGTTCAGGGTTCTACTCAAGGTGTGTCTGTGATCATTCACCTCCTTTATTTTGTTTTAATCTTCAAAAGTTTAAGGATCGTACTGAAATGTGATCTAACTGTTTTTAATTGACTAATACATTTTATTTTCAGTTTGTCCAGAAATATCTCATTATAAGTATATCATCCATCAAAACCTAAAAACTATCTCTCCCTTTCACTCTCTTTCTCTCTCTCTTTCAATATTTCTCCCACTCACAGACCCACTCAGGCCCTTACTAACCCACTCACAGATCCACTCAGACACTCACGCACCCACTCACAGACCCATTCAGACCCTCGTGCACCTATTCACAGCCGCGCTCAGACCCTCCCCATCTATTCACAGACCCACTCAGACACTTACGCACCCACTCACAAACCCACTCACACTCACACACCCACTCACAGACCCACTGAAACTCTCATGCATCTACTCACAGACCCACACAGACACTGATGCACCCTCTCACAGACCCGCAAAGACACTGATGCACCCACTCTCATACCAACAGACACTCTCACAGCCACTCTCACACCCAGATACACCCTGGTACACCTGTTTTCACACCCAGAGAGACAGACCGCAACCAACTCCGCTGTGCACATCCAAAGAGCAGTGAACAGCGTGGAGTTGAGTGGTTAGGGGGTTTGGCCACAGGGGCTGTATGCAGACCAGGCCCTGTGGCCAACTGCTGCCACATAGGGCCAAAGGCCGGGCACGGAGTGGTTGGATCAAAGTTGTGGTGAATCCATTTTAGTTCCCCACTGGGCACAGGAGATAGCTTAGCCATCGGCTTGCAAGCCTATTGCCTTTTTTACCTAGTAACCTTTTACCAACTTAGCATGCTCTGTTTTATCCTATTTGTTTCATTATTTCTTTTAGCACCCTGCAATAGCTTACATTGTACAAGAAATATTTTGCTTTTCGTTATCAGTACCATTCTGAGAAAGCGTCATTATTAGCGTCATTATCAGTGATGTGCGTAGGTACTGTCATCATGTCCCTTTCTCACTTACGTTTGACAGGAACATAATGTGCACTTGTTGGGGATTGTTTATGTAATTTCTGACACAAGTCTGCCACATTGCCCATTGGACCACTGCCTGCTCTGAAAAAAACATTTTGGCAACATTCACAAAGGGGAAGGGGTCCCATGGGGACCCCTTCCCTTTTGCGAATGAGTTACCACCAGTGTAATACTAGTGGTAACTGCGAATTGTTTTGCGACACCCCTTCCTATTTGCGAGTCGCATTCACATTTTGCGAGTCGGTACCGACTCGCAAAATGTGAATGTGCATCGCGATGACCATTTTGCATGGCGCAAACTGCGATTTTCGCAGTTTGCGCCATGCAAAATGCTTGCTACATCTGGCCCTTAGACCCATATTTATACTTTTTTTGTGCCGCACTTGAGTCATTTTTTGACGCAAAAGCGAAGCGAACTTACAAAATACAATTGCATTTTGTAACTTTGCGCCGCTTTTGCGTCACAAAAAATGACACAAATTCGGTGCTAAAAAAGTATAACTATGGGCCTTAGACTCCATGCTTCACACAAGGAAGATCTCTTTATTGTTATCCCTTGCAAACCTTAGACATACTTGGAACTGTTAACTATTTGCTCTGTCGTGCCCTTCAAATAAAACACATTTACCTGGTTTATCTGCCTTTGTGGATTAGTCTCTGTAAATTTCAGATATGTAGCAACTTCAATATACCATAAGCTACATTACGTATTTCTGCACTCCGTAAGAAAATTATAGTTTGCTTTGTTATGTTCTCCAGTCAACATATGATGACTCCTGGATAGGTTTTCCCACCCACCTTTTATACAGCGCAATAAAATTCAGTTGAGTGATATTGGTGCTATTTAAAACTAATAAATAAATACAATCATATTGATTGACATTGGTGATATAGTTGCTTTACTTTACCCCATCTCAAAAACCTAAAGAGTTTGAGGCAGTTTACCGCTTTGCTCCCTGGACATGGGGTGAGACACGGAATCTGAGGGGTTTTGTCTAACCTCTGCATTCCTAGCACCCCTCATCCGAGTCAATAGAGTCTCCGACCTCTCCACCTAAGAGCACTTAAGGGCCAAGTAATTGTGTGGCTTGCGCCACATAAATACCGAGGATGGTAGCAAAACATAACTCCTACATGCTAGCTGCAAGGATATAGGGAATGATCTGGCCCCTTGTGTGTCCGAAATGCCACAACCTTCTTCTACAACCGGACAACAAGATGCAGGCGAGTAAACCAATCCCTACACTCTGGCATGTGCTAACCTGTAATGAACTATCTAGTAAACTTGGACTCTCCTTTAGTGCTTATCAGTCACATTTGTACATGATGAAGCTGTCTCAGAAGAGGAAGGCTTTAGTATTGACATACAAAGACCATTCCAAGAGGGCTGTTTCTGTAGGTGTTGCAGGATAAGTTCTAGAATGGACGTCCATGCTCTTCTCAGGTGAAATCAGTGTCCTAACCCTTGAATAACCTACAGAAAGACTCCCCTAGGAAGGGGCTATTTGATCTCTAAGCCAAAGTATCAGGAACATGGTCTCACTTCCCACACTGCTCCTTGACAACATGGGGCGACAGAATCCCCCACGATTTCCGACAGTGAGGGGCTGGGATAGTCATGTCTCCATGTCAAATAATACGGGGATGGGGACCAGTCTCTTCCCCATCTCAGAAATACAGTTTGGAGCAGTCCTCTCTCAATTTCTGACTTTAGTAGGTTAGAGCATTAGATCTTAACCTGGGGTCCTTGGACATCTTGGGGTCTGCGACACATATTCAGGCATTCTATGACTATTTAGATAATTAAATAATATTAACAGGTTAATAAAGTATAAATATATAAAAATAAAAACGCATACTTGAAATGTTTAAAACGCTCTGCAAGTGTATATAGGAAATAGGAATTTGATATTGGATGTACAAATTAAGCTGGTATCCTTATCTCGATTCCTGAGGGCAGCGCTAGTACAGCAAACCGAATTTAGTATGGAGACTGAATCAATTAAAGCACTGATATGCACCAACAAAAAGCACAAGGAGCTAAAAAGACAAAGTGATATGCTATAGTCTAGCATGTAGTTCGTTCTCTTGAAATAAAAGTACATTTTGAAACGATCCAAACTTCTCATAAAAAATTATTTGTGCATTTTTATTTGGTAATTAAGTAAAATATTTCGTAATTTGTGTATTTTTTATATAAACTTGTTTTTGTATTTGTTTTTCTTGCTTTGAGGTTCAATTTATGGAAACTGCTTAGGCGGGGACCCTGGCTCCTTCGTGTTTCGTGGGGTCTCCACAGAATTCAAAAGGTTAAGAACCACTTGGTTAGGGTACTCCTCATTTCTGAGAGAGGGGTGCAGGTGTGCAGCCCTCCGCCCCTGACAGTAGTGTAAGGAGGCGCTGTACGGCGAGGCCAGACGTCAGGCACGCGGGTCTGGTCGCGCGGCTCCGGGGTTGCAGTGCTCTTGTACTCCCTGATCCTACTCATTGCCCCCGTGTGGTAGGCTAAGCGCCGGGAGATCCTCTGGGGGAGAAATCACGGTGAACGTAAAAGAAAAGGGAAGAAAAAAAATCTCTCTTAAACGACAACAACCTCCCCCGAAAGCCCCCCAACCTACCCCGCGTCCCAGAGGAGCCATCCAACAGGAGAGAAAATCTCATTTTCCTACAAATAGTTTGTCAGAAGCAGCAGGGCGAGCAATAAATCATATTGAGAGGAGAGCTGGAGAGGAGGAGTGCTGGAGAGGCAGGGAAGCAGAGAGAGAACGAAAGAAAAGGAGAGCCAAATGGAGGAGGGAGACGCGGAAGGAGGGAGGTAGTTGACAGGTTGGTGGGGGGGTGTTGTTACGCAAGGGTGCGAAATTAAATAGAGGAAGGGGGTAAATGACGATACATGGTGGGAGATTAAAATATAAACATAGATGGGAAGAAAGAGCAGAAATAAGTGAGGAGAGCGTGGGTAATAGAGGAAAAGAGGGAAGAGAGACGAGAAGCGGGTGGGGAGGACATAAGAGGGGCATGGGCGGCTTGTGGAGAAATAAGTGGTAAACAGAGAGGGATTAGATCAAAAGCAAGGAAAGGTTGTAAAAGAGGACGGGTGTGGTGGTACATGTAAGGAGGGAGGAGGTGGAACGCGAGGGCAGGGTGGGAAGAGGGGGTGGACGTATAAAAGAAGGGAAGATGAGGATATTGTTGGAAGCATGCTCTGTAAGGCCTTAGGGCTCACTGTGAAGATATATTCTCTTGGGAGGAAGGGCTTTGTTAATAGAGATGTCTTCATTAGTGCTGATGCTCTGTTTGAAGGAAACGCTAAATTGAAAATTGGTTGTCTGAAGCCCATGGGGAAAAATGCTCAGGGGCATATTTATACTCCGTTTGCGCCAAATTTGCGGGGTTTTTTTCGACGCAAATTCGGCGCAAAACTAACGCCATATTTATACTTTGGCGATAGACGCGTCTAGCGCCAAAGTATGAGTAAAGAGCGTCATTTTTTTGCGTGAACGCCTTCCTTGCGTTAATGAGATGCAAGGTAGGCGTTCCTGTCCAAAAAAATGACTGCGCCGCAAATGCGTCGTATTTATACTCCCGGGCAAAAATCACGCCCGGGAGTGGGCGGGGCAAAAAACCCCGCATTTGCGCCTCTTTTTAACGCCTGGGTCAGGGCAGGCGTTAAGGGACCTGTGGGCTCAAAATGAGCCCACAGCTGCCCTCCCATGCCCCCAGGGACACCCCCTGCCACCCTTGCCCACCCCAGGAGGACACCCAAGGATGGAGGGACCCACCCCAGGGACATTCAGGTAAGTTCAGGTAAGTATAGAAAATTTATTTTTATATTTTTTTTTGGCATAGGGGGGCCTGATTTGTGCCCCCCTACATGCCACAATGCCCAATGACCATGCCCAGGGGACATAAGTCCCCTGGGCATGGCCATTGGGCAAGGGGGCATGACTCCTGTCTTTACTAAGACAGGAGTCATGTAAATGGCGTCTGGGCGTCGTTAAAAATGGCGCAAATCGGGTGGAGGCGATTTTTTTGCGTCAACCTGACTTGCACCATTTTTAAGACGCCCTAACGCCATTTTTCCCTACGCCGGCGCTGCCTGGTGTACGTGGTTTTTTTCCACGCACACCAGGCAGCGCCGGTCTGCTTGCGCCGGCTAACGCCATTCAATAAATACGGCGCCCGCATGGCGCTTCAGAATGGCGTTAGCCGGCGCAAAAATTTTTGACGCTAAACTGCGTTAGCGCAGTTTAGCGTCAAAAAGTATAAATACGGGCCTCAGTTTGTAGGATGTGTCCTAATAAGTGTCTATTCTCCTTTTGGAAAGAAAAATTGCATCTGATTAATTAATTTATACATTGCCCGCGCAGCACGGACTCCACGCAAACAGGTTTCAGCCCACCACCCAGTCAGGATTGGAAACAGGCCAGGAGAATGTAGAGTTGAGCAGCCAGTAGGATATATGGACAAACAAAAGAAACAAGGTTAAAAACTCGTCATGTTGAAGGTAGGTCTTGTCAGGGTTCCATCCCCCCTCCGACGGTAACTCTCTCCTAATTTCCACTTGGACCACACACTACCATTCTATTACATTGTTCACTCTCCGCATTCCAGACATCAGCTAAGGCCTACAGGGGATGGGGGACAAACATGATACACCCTTGTGCTCCTATTTGAAGCCATTGTCGAAATCTCTGTTATGAAGAAGGGTGGGGTGTCTTCATTAGATGAATAGTTGTGCTAAACACAACAAGCTACACAATATAAAAAGAAAAGTCAAAAAGAACATATAGCCCTCCTTTAGATGAGGGAAGGTCCATGTCATTCCCCAAAAATTAGAGTATGTCCTGTACACCCACCAATTGATTTTCCACCTCATTGCTAGTGCCCAGGATGTGCGGTCTCTCTTATTTCCACCCTCTAAAGTTAACAATACTACAAAGTTGATAACTTCAGTAGTGTGGAATTATAAGGCGTTTGAATTGAGCCCTTAAAAGCGCCAGAGAAATGAGGAATTACTGTTGAAATCCAAGATTCAGGGGTCATTTTTCATGGTAATTCTCCACTTCCCCAGATACTTTACCCAGAGATTTCAGCTGCTTCCTACAGTCAAAATCTCTGGGGGAACTATTACAAATCTACAGTGTTTCCACAAATCTCACAATTTTGACTCCAGTTACTGACGTCTTTAAATTAAAAGGGACATTGTAAGAAGGACTCTTAGAAGCTGAAGGAATGTGGTTGCTACCTGCTCCACAGTTGGGAAACCTGTTGGACAGACATAATAATGGTGTGAATATCATTTGAACTGGGATTCATTGTTTATGAATATCCTTGTATTATATTTACCACAATTATATATTTTTAGGTCACCAGCCTAATGTAATATGAAATCATGAATAAATAAGACATGTATATAAATTGTAAATAATTAATGTTTCCTGACAACGTGTAAATATGCCTAAAAAGAAGTGCATTTCAGTGAAAGGCCTTTTGGGGCAATACTTTGACAATGGTTTTTAGGCCTGAATTGACAATGCAGTTGTCTGAAAATCTGATTGTTACCAATTGTTTAAAATATACAAAGAGTGCTCTATGGCTCAGTCTAGCAGCATTTCATTATTTCTCTCTCACCTCGTACTATTGGCTATTTGATATCATTTCAGCTCATTTGAAGCTCTGTATTGCAAGCATGGGGGCTATGTTACATCTTAAAAGCATACCAAATCATAACAAAAACATTAGTTATCTTATAGATGCCTCATATAAATGCAATTTAATTAAAATTTCAAAACAGTAATTTTTGTGTTGTTTTTTTCACTGCAGCAGGTGTTTTACATGTTTCAGTTAGTGCTGAAAATGTAAGCTGAAACCATTGGTTTTGCCAAGATTTATTTTCTTTCCTTTATCTTTTTTAGGTCTTGCTATTAGATAGCTTTCAGCTGTCTGTAGTTGAAAGCCTATTGTGGGCCATGCCAAAACCATATACAAGGCTTAGAGCCCACCAATATTTGCCATTGGTTGGCTTTACTGTCACTATCATTCCCTTAGTTTTATTCATTCACTTGCCCATCTTGTCTTGTATTTGTCCCTGTTTACCATTATCTTCTTTAGCTGGCTTATATCCTTCCACTCTTCACATTTAGGGAATTATGTGTTTCTTTTTTGTTAAGCACTCTATGGAACTGCATATGTGTTTTTACTCTCAATTGTGTGCTGCTTACCCACCTCAAATACCTTCCTCCATAGTTTCCCTTTTACTTTCTCCTCTGTTGCTCCCCTACCCCTAGTGGTCCCGGAAATGCAGTAATTATTTTTTTTATCAAGAGCCCAGCAGCTGCCAGGTCCTGCTGGGCCCTAACTTGTGTTTTCAGAGATCTCAGTTGCTCTGTCATCTCTCACCACCCAACTCTAACATCCCCCCAGTTTTTACCTGCTCCTCCATAACGCCCCATCCCTAGTGGTCACTTCTACTATTCTGTTACTTTATTTTTTGAGCGGACCAAACATCTGCCATTAGTTGCTGGGTGCTACACAAGCTGAAAAGTGCTTTCGTGCATAAACATTCTTTTAAAAAAAAAAATCTGATCTAGGAGGCATCTGCATCTTAGATTAGTTATTAATCAGAAAACGACAAAAAATGCCTGTGTCATTCCATTCAGTATACAAGTAATGGTTCTGTATGATGAATTCACCAAGCCACTTTTACTCAATAAGAGAGTCCAAAACATAGATTCTCCTTCTATGTCAAAGAATACCTATGCTGGTCACATATACACATAGACACAACATCGATTAGGAAAATTGTGGTATTTTCAAAATTAATTTCATGACATAAAACATCGAAGATTGAACAGTTTTTTATAAAGAGGAACGAAAGGTGTTCTGTGTGAAGTGTAAAGTGCTTGTACAAAAAGTGCTTGTGCTGTAGCAATCAATTATAAACAGTTGATTGGGACATTTTTTAGAAAACTTTTCATAATAAACTGTTTCAGCTGCTGTTCACAGATATAATTAGTTCACTTTCAGCCACATTTAGTGGTACAGTACTAATACGCTGCTGCTATATCTTTGTTGTTGCGGTGGCAGCCAATCAGATCTTATCTTTAGGTCTGCCAGGCCCTTGGATCCTTTGCAGCGTGATATATAAATTAATTTTGAACCTTAGTTTCTCAAAAACTATTGAATGGATTTACACTGAGTAAAACAAAAACACTTTCTGGGTTATGACCTAGCTCTCTGCCAAATTTGGTGTAATTCTGTTCAGCTGTGGTAATGCTGTTAACCAAGAAGGAGCTGAGGTGGATGAGACTATTTTTGGGGAAAGATTCGTGAAGATTCATCAAACGGCACCAACGTTATAAGCCAAACAAAAAATCTGATTTCTATGGAAACATGGGCCTAACTATAACTACCCAGTGATGACTGGAAGTAGGTCATGATATATATATATATATATCTACCTGTATCTGTATCTATATCTACCTATACCTATCTATATATCTATATATGCCTCTATCTATCTATCTATCTATCTATCTATCTATCTATCTATCTATCTATCTTTCTATCTATCTATCTAAATATATTTACAAAAAGCCCACACATTCCAGTCGTGCAAATTCAAAAGAGTCATTTATTCATGGCAAACCACTGTACGCATTTCAACAAGAAAGGTTGTCTTGATCATGAGTGAAAGTCTAGTCAGTGAAAATGGACATTAAATCCCCAGTGTGCATATAACAACCTAAAGAACGGACTGCGGAAATAAATATTTCCATAACTTAAGCGCAATCTTAGAATGTTCAAACAATTAGATTGCCAGCAACCAAATACACATATATATATATATATATTTAGCAAAAAAAATAAAGTCTTAGAATCCAAAAGAATCAAACTGAAATATAGACAAATATCACATATTTGCAATATTTTAAAAGAAAGTATCATTGCTCGGAAAAACGCATATGTAAATGTGAAAGTATATCTTTGAACATTCGCTATTATTTTTAAAGAAATCATTGGTTAATTAGCAATTGTAAATTGAAAATTTAACAACAAAATACAAAAACTTAAATTGTCCAATCATGCCACTATGACAACTTTGTAGGTTAACACATACTGGGAATATGTAGCTCAAGATTAATTGAATGCCCATGTGAGCTACGAAAGGTTCTGTCATAAAGATGTTGCTACTCATAACCACAATTACAAAGCTACTGAGAGTATTCATAGATACAATGGCCTGGCTATATGCACTTCACAAATCATAACATATAGAACATAAATGGTGGGAGCAAATAAACAAAAGTTCTGATCACAATGGGTTCTTCATCAAACCATAGTGAATCATCCACCCCTAGCTAATACATTCCACATAATGTATACCTAGAAGAACATTGACTCAAAGTGTCAACAAAAGCTCCCATGCCAAGCCCAAGTGGGTATGCCTTAAATCGTATTATACAACACCTCTCTGAAAATAAATCATATAGGAAATACGAAGAACACAAAAAATCAATCATAGGTCAAGAAGCTGAATCATATCTCCACAGTGATCTCCAGTACCACCTTTGTAAATAAATAAAAACAGAATAAAATCACAAATCTACATAAAGGAGGGGTGCACACAAACAAAAAACATATTCACAACAGTCCTAATCACATTACTTATATACATCTAGTATTGGCCTAAATGTACAGCCAACACTTCATCCATGTTCAATCCTGCCGGGTTAAGAGTGTTAAAACTGATAATGTATCTGGATTCAAGCCTCCGTAATGACAGCACTCTGACACCACCAAGAAAGGTTAGGGGAAACCTGATCAAAAACAAAAAATAGAGAAGGCCACTGTCACCTGAATGGAATTCCTTAAAGTGTCTTGCAACTGGATATTGCTTATCACAAATAGTAATCACTCTCATGTGCTCCAGCATACGTTTCTTAGCCTTATGAATTGTACTACCAATGTTGTACAGATTGCAAGGACACTTAAGGGCATACAAATAAAAATCTGAATTACAGGACAGTCCCGTCCTGATTTCAAACTCTTGTTTGGTGTCGGGTATTTTGAAAGATTGCACAATTTTACTAGATTTACATGCCTTACAGTTCCGACATGTTACAAAACCGGCAACTCAATCCTGCTCATTGTGTTATGAGTTTTTGAAATCACATTTTTACATATCATGCCACTGTGTGTTCTACTCCTTCTAAAGGTGATCATAGGTTGCACTGATACATATTTGGAAATCATGTCATCTGTGTAAAGGACATGCCAGTGTTTATGCAGTAGGCCCCTGATCTTATTGGCTTGTTTGCTGTATGTGGTCACAAATCTAGTCTGTCCTTCCTTATCAGGCACTTTCCTGACTGACAGCAGTAGACTTTCCCTCTTTATTTTCTCCACCTCACTGGTAGCAGCCCTCAAAGTATTGGAATCATATCCTCTTGCTCGAAACCTATTGAGCATAATTTCTTTATCTTCCTCAAATACAATATCGATGCTACAATTTTAGCTAGCTCTTATCAGTTCCCCATAAAGGATACTATTAACGTGGTTCCGTGGGTGGTTACTTGTGGCATGAAGCATGCTATTTCCAACTGTCTCCTTACGGAAAAGCTTTGTTTCAGTCTGAGAATTACGAATCTCAGTTTTGAGATCCAAAAATCCCAGGGTGTGCCTGTGGATGTTACTAGTAAAACCTAAGTTTAGTTTGTTCACATTCAGCTCATCAACAAATTCCTTTGCAAGGTTTTCCGACCCTTTCCAGGTGAGGAATATATCATCTATATCTCTTGCCCAGAGCACTACGTGGGCATCATACAGATGGATGTTGGACACAACCTGCTCCTCCCACCAGCCTATGTACAGACATGCGTACCTGAGGGCAAAGCAGGCCCCCATCACAGTACCCTGGGTCTGGCTATAGTATTGTGTATCAAAAATGAAGAAGTTGTTGCTCAGACAGCAACCAATCATACCGAGGATCATCTCAGTATGAAGTAGGTATGACAATGATCTGGCTCTCAAAAAATGCCAACATGCCTGTATGCCCAGATAATGGGGGATGCTGGTGTAGACGCTACTAACATCTGGACTCATTAGTAGGTAGCCCTCTTCCCATTCAATTCCATCAATAATCCTCAAAAAATCCCCACTCTTTGACATAGGAGGGAAATGCCTCCAGAAAAGGCCTAAAAAACAATCCACATATCTGGAAGTATTTACTAGGAGACAATTGATAGATGACACAATAGGTCTCCCCGGGGGATTGGCCAGACCTTTATGAATCTTCAGTGATATATATAATACCAGTATATTAGGATATTTATTGAGGAGAAACTGGCATTCCTCGCAATGAAGAAGCCCTTGCTCCCCCCAATCCATGAAGACTTTGAATGGAGAAAAATATATTTGAGACCCCCTTTTTCTCAGCCCCACTTGATGAATCACCCCAAATCTTTCCAGACAGCAGCGGAACTAATTAGGGTATGAGTTTAGAAAATTACATCGATTTGCCAAATGGCGCCAAGGTTATTTGCAAAAATACAAAAAAAGCTTTATCTATGGGCAAAGTTGGTCCCAACTATAACTACCTACTGGTTATCCTCAGTAGGTAACACACACACACATATAGATATAGGTCTATATAGATATATACATAGATATATTTCCCACAAAGCAGCCTTCAGTCGTCGGCACGCTCTGTCTGCCAGTGCAGTGTTAAGGTCAGACCAAACCTTTAAGAATATGTCAGTTCAAGTTTCGACTAAATGGTGTTTTTCACTGTGAAAAAGAACATTTAGTCGAAACACATCAGTGGTTTGGATTGTTATATTCACTAAATAAATTGATAAATTGCCAGAACAGTAATCCCAGGAGTGCGGCATCATAGAGATAGAAAGATAGATAGACAGATAGATAGATAGATAGATAGATAGATAGATAGATAGATAGATAGATAGATAGATAGATAGACTATCTTTGTAGCACAGCATGATGTAAAACTTGATAGTCTGGTAGTAAACCCACAGAGTGGCCTGCATATGTTGTGTACTCTAGGAGCATTGTCTTCTCAGGTACCTCTGTACAATACTATATATTTGCCTCTACTTTATGATTGTGATGATTCAGCCCTGCCACCTCATATCTTTCTATGTTCTGTAATGAAACTGTTGTCTATTCATGTACTTCACCTCTCCATGTTTTAAGATAAGTCCTTAGCTGATGAGCATAATGATTCAATTCTTGTCACACTCCCCCTTGGAAAATGTGCAGCTTACCACACTTGTTGTAAAGTACGTTGCCAAACTGTGCTCAGAATCTTCATGGTGCTATATTAAGACCTCAATAAATGTAATGTTTTCCTCTTTTAGATTTATGGGTCTGGGTTCAATTCTTACTTTCTGATTTCATCACCATACCTCTGTTTGCTTTTCCTATCTTCCAAGAGTAAATATGTCACGCTCTCCCGCTCAGTCAGTTTGTGGACTCCTCCAACTAAACTCCCATGGAAGAACCATCATCTTTTACTCCTTATGCCAACCAGTGACATCTGTCAACACTTCTAGGAGAATGGTGAATGAGAATTCCTGATACCTACACATAGGTGGTAGCAACAAATAATCTTTGTTTGTTCCATACACGTTTTCTCTGTTTGGTTTTTGCTACAGATGGATTCGTTCCACAGGAGTCTATCTTACCAACTGTTGTCTTCCCTTTAGGTAGAGTGACCAGGCACCCCAGCCCTTCAGAGGCAGTCCTAGTTTATACAGCGTTTGCCACCATTCTTAGAAAAAATACTGGGCATTTGTTTACATTTAGCTATTCTGGACAGCCAACAGCTGGTAAGTGTAAAACAATTTCAGGAAAATTATTTGTATTCTTTTGTAACATGGCAATTACCCCTCTGCTTTCTGTATTAATTATTCTGAGGTGATATAGTCAGTTCTCAAATACTTTTTAACAGATTTCTTTAAGAGCTTACTGTTTAGGTTTATGATTCAGAAAACAAAAAATACCGGATGTCACAGCTTTTCCTACTATTTTTATCAGCCTGCACTTACAAATAAAAGCCTGACCAGTAACTAAACGGCTAGGTGGCAACCATAGGTCTATATGGGAAAATGTCTACAAACATGCTGCATTTCTCAGTTTTTAATCGGTCAACTGAACAGAGGTGGCGATGGTGCATATGTGTATACTTAGCTGTGCAGGGAAGGTTAGCAAAACTCACAAGACGGTAATTTAAGGGGCAAAGATGGTACCTTGTGCCAAATTTCCATTTAATTTTCCATGTTCTGCTTGTTCACTTTGTTGGCGATGTCTGTCGGTTAAATCATTTTGTGCCCCAATCACTACAAATATGTATTTCTAGTCTGATAACATGCCAGGGATTTTCGCCTAAAATATGTGGTCACACGATTTTCAGGTGTCTGTTGATTTCTTTGGCTGAGCTAATTCATCGTTTTTTGGGAGCATTATCTGTACTAGAAAGGCACACTCTTCTCATATTATCAACACTAGGGTGAGGAATTCGGCATATAATCAATGAACGCGCTGTAATTTCTGCTTCTTAGCTCACTGCTGTGTATGCCTAAATCATACGTTTCAACTTTTAAAGATGGAAAGAGACAGATTTTCAAGAATAAGTCAAGGGAACCTAGTTTCCCTTTTTACTTGCATTTCAGTGGAGGCAAATTTAGACGGAAGAAAGCTAAAATAAAGTAATTTTTAACGAATGTGGTTGGTTGAGATTTATGCGGTGGTTTTTGTATGTGGGTCCAGAGGAGGGCGTGTCACTGAAAGCTTGAGCTAGGATTATGCCAGATGCCTGGCTCTGGCTCGAGGTCCTCTTGTTACCTCAAGCCCAAACCAATTTGAGCTTTCAAAGGAGACAATGTAAATTGGTGACTACAGTCGCGGACCATGTAACATGGAGAACCAGGTATGCATCCTGGCAAGTCTCCCTGTGCTGAAAAAATATATAAAGTAGCCTGTATCTGTTGTCAAGTGCTCTTATATCCTTTTGCAAGGTTTGCTCGATTTAAAACTGCTAAAATAAAATGTGGTGTCTGTATGACACCAACACTCTTATCTCAACCTTCTAGAATTAAGGTCAAAGCATTAGAAAATCTGGGATCAGACAGGGATTCCCAGTTTGTCAACATTTTTTGATCCTAAGCAAATACTTTATTTCGCCGAGCCTTGTTTTTGTTCACTATCACCTATGACAGCACCTTCAAATGCCTACGTTCAGGATGTGCACTGTACAAAAATCTGTCTGGTGTTTCATTTAATAGTCTACTATGTTGCCCTTTCTATAAGAATATAGGCCACATATGTTGTAAACATGACATCTAACTAGCATCTTAGCTCATTAAAAGCATTGTCATCAGGAGGGAGGCAAGAAAGTCTCCCAGTTCATGTTTTAAAAATGTAACTTTAATAAAATACTTCTAAAAAAAATCACATGTATTAAGGTGAAACACTCCTGTGTGTTAATGAAATACACTTTTTTTGAATTTTGAAGACACTTTATCATATTCAAACATGATCTTTGTTGCATGATTTATCTGGCAAATAATTTCAAAGCTCAGCTTGTGCATAGGCTCTTAGAGCCAGAGTCAACCTTTGGCTCAGCTATGGCTCAGCGCTCCCTGTTATTTGTTGGCTCCCCTGCCTCATGTGTGCACAACTACTGGCACCTTTGACAGTACCGTGTTTTTAGCCCTTGACATTTGTTTTGTTTTGCCCAGGTCACGTGGGAGATTTTATAAATAAAGTTAACATTTTCTTTGCCGCACACTCAAGGAGGGCAAATTATCCTGCAAAGACTGTGATTATGAGTGTAGGTGCTATCAATAACACCTGATAAGCAACAATAATACTGGGTATGTTTTTTATCTGGTGCGATAAATAGCACCTGTTAAAAATGGGGTCTCTTGTTGGCAGTGGTTTGCACCCTGTCCAAGTAGGGACCCTCACTGTAGTCAGGGTAAGGAAGTCACACAGCTAAGATATCCCCCTTTGTAGCTTGGCACAAGCAGTCAGATTATCTCAGAGGTAATGTATAAAATATTTGTACACACAGTAACATAGTGAAAGCACCACAAACGTACTGCACACCAGTTTAGAAAATTAGCCAATATTTATCTGAGTAAAACAAGACCAAAATGACAAACATCCAACATACACAAGCAAATATATCACTTTTAAAAGATTAAAGGTAATTATAGTTCCTTGAAATCAATGAAGCGCTTGACTGAGACAGAGTACCTGAGATGTGTCAAAAACAAAGATGATGCTGGCCGGAGGGGAGGTGATGCAGTGAAAGAGCCAGAGATGCACTGGTTCCTTACTGTTCCCGGGGTCTGGAATTTTACAAAATATCTACTTGTCCAAGGGACAGGGTGCTTCATAATCTACTTGTCCTGAAAGAAAATCTACTTATTCGTTTGGTGCCATGTAGTGCAGCAACACATTATGGCAGCAATCTCATTATGTAAGAGCTCTGCTAATAGCCTCTCTGGTTATCAGGCTAATACTATACTAGGGCATGAATACTAGCAATTTCAAGCCCTACTATAGCAATTTCCTTAATTTGCCACCTTTATGCACATCTACGTACTGGGACAGGAGAAAACAGTAAGCAAGAGTTCCAGGGCTGGAATGCCTTTGAGTCTGTGCAAACCTACTAACTTGCATGTTTTAAGGGTTTTCACCAGCCCTGCTCTAATCTTTTCCCATACTGAGAAAGACTGGAAATTTACTCCTGACAAGGGCAGAAGTAGACATTCTTCCAGGGTTGGAAAAAAGTGATTTTCACATGAGCAAATCTACAAATGCATATTTACTCATGGTAAAATACAGTTCACAAATATTTTTAGCATTAATATTCCTGGTCTACTTCTGTAAGTTCTTGTGAATTCATGAAATACAGAAATCTGCACTAATGCAACAACATATACCATGAGTGCACTTTTGTGACTTGGCTAAATAATTGGGCTCCTAAGTATGTCTGGCATTAATCATGACCTTTTGTTTTTACTAAAATTCTCGCTCTCTCACTGCGAGTGATAACAACCTGCTCTTTCATAAGGAGCATGTTGGCACACAAAGTAGTTTTGTTTGGTGCCTGAAACTACTTTGGCAATGTGTACTTTTGCTTTGTGCCAATTTTTGTTACAATGGTGAGTGCCTGGCAGCTGCCACAACAATAAAGTTTTTCAAAAGCCATGTCAAAATGAGACATGCATTGACAAAGCCATAAGCAGAGCCATTAGATTTATGCAGCAGGCGAGATTCAAATTATTCAGCAGGGTTGAGCAAATTATGCAGCAAGAAAAGGCAAATTATGCATCATAATGCAGCACTTTTTGTAATAGTATTACTTCATTATTTTGTCGTTTTTGAACTTGGTAACACTCTCTAGGCATTTGTTGCACCTCATTAGTACCAGCTTAATGCCCAAATATTGCAATAAGCAATAGAAAATTGGCCAATCCAGCGTTGCAAATGGCCTTCCACTGAGTGGTAACATGTGCCTTTCCATTTTTAGTAATTTTTGAACCATTTGAGCTAGAATTATTTTTTGTTAAATCTGCAGATTATGCACCAGATGATGGATTATGTGGCAAAGGCAGAAAATATATAATTATGTGAAAATCACTGCACCTGCACAATCGCATAATTCCATTGCCCCTGGCCATAAAACCGACCACCAATGTTGGACTTATTGGCTTTGAGAATGCTTGTTTATTTTCATGTTTCCCATAATCTTGTTGAAACTGGTTACACTAAGTCTTCATTATGAATATTTTTTGGTATTAATGCCATGAATCAACACATTTTACTAAATGATGCTTCAAAGAAATTATGCCTACAATTTTACTGTCATTTTGCAAAACATTTTTTTGCCTTGTTGCATTTTTTGTGAAAATTTTATTTTACAAGCAGAGAATCATCAATCTTGCTTTCCAGCTTCTGAACATATTTGCACCTAATCAGAGAGCATTCTGGGAGCATTTTACGTAGCCTCATATTGATAAGCTTTTCAAACGTGTTTACACACATTTTTCTTTACTTGAACCATTGTCAGTAGTGCAGTCCGAGCTCATAGCATTTATTCACAGGACTCACAGTAATGGTAAAGGCTTTCCATTAATGAACCATAAATATAGGTTTCAACAGCATTAACATATGGACACAATTATTATCTCAACTGCAGACAATTCCCTTTTGTGCTACATAATGTAAACTGGCAGCCAAATGATTTGTGCTGCAGGGAGTTGGGCCTACTTGTCCCAAAGACAAAATAAACATGAAAACTTGTTGTCCTTAACACCAAACAATATGTCCTTGGCGTAGGGATATAGAAATTCCACATCCTTGCTGTTGCAGGGGAGGTGATACGTCGGTTCCTTACTCCTAGGCAGGGGAGGTGATGCTTTGCTTCCTTATTGTCACAGGGAGGTGATGCGTGGTTTACCTCACAAACGTTGGTTACTTACTGCGGTGCGGTATCGATGAAGAAAATGGTGCCCAGGAATGGTGATGTGTCGGAGGTCAAGCTGTGAAGCATCGATTTCACAGCGATGAAGCAGGCACTGGGTCAGAGTCAGTGAGGTGCGTCACGGACTTCAGTGAAGCTGTGCTCAAAACTCATGTAGCAGTGGTTCTTCTGACATGCTGCGATGGAAAGTTAGGGCCTGTGCTGAAAACCGTGGTCGTTGCATCAAGAAGGAACCACGTTCCGGTGATGGAAGCAGCAATGCATCGAATCCTTCCAGCGATGCGTTGGTTCGAAATGACGCAGTGAGTCGATGCATGGATTTTTTTCTTGTAGCACCAACAACCTCAGTTAAGGGTGCAGAACTGGATTTGGTGCCAGTTGACAGGACAGGGCTCTCAGCAGAGCAGATGATGTCTTTGATGTCCCTGAGACTTCTTAACAAGTGGCAAGCTCAACTCAAGCCCTTGCAGAACCTTGGATAGCAGGATGTAGAAAGCAAAGTCCAGTCCTTTCACTCCCAGGACAGAAGCAGCAAGCAGTAGGCCATCACAACAAAGCAATGAGGAGAGTGTCAGTCCCTCCTACAACATCCACCTCTTCTTCCTGGCAGAATGTCCTCAGTCCAGAAGTGTTCAAATTGTGTGGTGTAGGAAAGTACCCCCTTTTTGGCATGGTTACCCCTACCTTTTTGCCTGCTATCAGTGTGCCAAGACTGTTTTCACTGGGATCCTGCTAACTAGAACCCCAGTGATTGTGCTCTCTCCCTCCAAATGTAGTTACCTTGGACCTTTGTGCACTCCACAACTGACCTCCCCTTATAAGTCCCTAGTATATGGTACATAGGTACCCAGGGCATTGGGACACCAGGGGTCCCCCATGGGCTGCAGCATGTATTATGCCACCCATGGGAGACAATGCAAAATATGTCTGCAGGCCTGCCACTGCAGCCTGTGTGAAAAGGTGCATGTGTCCTTTCACCACAGGTCACTGTAAGTCACCCCTGCGGTAGCCCTTTCCAGCCCAAAGGACAGGGTGGAGGTTCCTGTGTGTGAGGGCACCCCTGCATGAGCAGAGGTGTCCCTACGAACTCCAGTTTCAATGCACTGCACTTCGTCCGTGGGGGGAAGCCATTTTACCTGTGTACTGGCCACAGGTCCCTACCTCTGGTCCAGCTACATAATGGTACCTCGGAACCCAGGCATGTTTGGTACCAAACATGTCAGAATCATACCCCAATACTAGCATAGGTGGAATGATTCCATGCACTCTGGGGGCTCCTCAGAGGACCCCTCAGTATTGCGTCTACAAATCTTCCAGGGTTTTTGCTAGCAGCCCACGCTGCTGTAACCCCTCAAGCAGGTTTCTGCCATCCTGCTGCTTGACCATTTCAAGCAGGAGAAGGCAGAACACAGGGTTTCCTGTGAGAGAGGGGGGTGCAACAACCTCTCTCTTGGAAATAGGTGTTACAAGACTGGGGAGGGGTAGCCTCCCCACACCACAGGCTTCCTTTGAAGGACACATTTGCTGCCCTCCTTGCATAATCCACTTTACACCAGATCAGGGACCCCTGATTCCTTCTCTGGCACGAAACTACACAAAGGAATGGGGAGTGACCACTCCCCTGTCCATCACCACCCCAGGGGTGGTGCCCAGAGCTCCTCCAGGAGGCCACTTGATTCTGCCATCTTGGAAACAAGATGTGCAAAGGCCCTGGGAGCATCTGGTGGGTCAGGGCAGGTGACCGACGTCAGTGATCCCCTCTGATAGGTGGACACCCTGCAGAGTGACCAAGCCAGCTGTTAGGGCTATTTAGGGACTCCATTGTATGTGGGTCCCCAGATTCGGCATGCAAGACTCCACAAGGACTCCTCTACATCAACCTCTTCTGCTCTTGGCCACCGGAACCGCTGCTGGACTCTTCAGGAACCAAACAAGCCTGAAACTGCCAAGATGACCTCACCTTGCAACGTTAGTCTTTGGGAAGACCAGGTAACTTATCTCTGCTCTCCTGGTCACTGGGAGTCACTTAGGTACTCATCTCTTGGGGTCCCGAGAGTTACCAGCTCCCTTCTAACTATTCCACATCCTTGGATGAGGGACCTCACTTTGCATTCCACTATTTTAGTATATGGTTTGCCACCCCATAGGGTTCTAGCTATTCTCTACTATTCTTTGCCAATGCTTGTTGTTTCTATATGCTAATTCCTAACATTTACTGTGTGTATATATAGTGTATACTTACCTCCAGTTGGGGGACTGCCTATAGTTATCCAGTTGAGTATGATTGCAATAAAGTACCTTTATTTTTGCAACACTGTGTGATACCTTTCTTGTGAGATAACTTACTATGGCCCTCATTACGACTTGGGCGGTCTTCGAAAAAGACCGCTGAAGCCGCCGGAGCCAACATACCGCCAGTGCTGGTGGTATGGCTGGCCCCCTATTATGACTTTTCCGCTGGGCCAGTGGACGGAAACAGCGTTTCCGTCTGCTGGCCCAGCGGAAAAGTCACATCAACATTGAAACCGGCTCATAATAGAACCGGCGGAAATGTTGATGTGCAGCAGGTGCAGCACCCGTCGCGCATGTCACTGCCCGAAATTGTGATGGGGCTGTGCCTGTGGGCCCCTGCACTGCCAATGCCAAGTGCATGGGCAGTGCAGGGGCCCCCAGGGGCACCCGAGTCCCCCTTACCGCAAGCCTTTCCATATCGGTGTTTACCGCCATGGACAGGCTGGCGGTTGGGGATTAGGACCACCCGAAGGAAGCCTGGCGGTATAGTGGAAGGGCTGGCGGTATGGCCGTTGCTAAAGCGCCACAGTCATAATATACTAGCGGAACACCGCCATGGCTGTTGGCGGTATTACCGCCAGTGTTCCGCCGGCCTCCAGGGTCATAATGACCCCCTATATGACTAATGTGGTAATGTAAGTGCTTTGCATGTCTCCTAGATAAGTCTTGACTGCTCACCACAGCTACCACTAGAGAGCTCTGGCTTCCTACACACTGTCTCACTAACTAATAAGAGGTTGCCTGGACATGGTATAAGGTGCAAACCCCATGGGTGTCCACTACACACCTGGCCAGCATTCCTACATTTGTGGTGTCAGAGGTCCAGTACTTATACCCATTTCTGTCTTTGAAGTAGGCAAACTTCAAAGAGAAGTCTTTGTAGTGCACAGGATCCTGCCTTTCCCTACCCTGGCCCCAGAAACCCTCCAGGGGTTGCAGGCTGCTTTGCGTGAGGACAGGCACAGCCCTACTCAGGTGCAAGTGTCAGCTCCTCCTACCACTCTAGCTCAGGAAGACCCATCAGCCTAGTGATGGGCCATCAGGGTATGCAGGGCACACCTCAGCTCCCTTTGTGTAGCTGTCTAGAGTGAATATGCAAACAGCCCAACTGTCATCCTGACCAAGACGTGTATTCAGCAGACAGGCACAGGAACAGAATGGTTATGCAAGAAAACACTCACTTTCTAAAAGTGGCACTTTCAAACTTAAAATTCAAAAACCAACCTCCCCAAAAGATGTATTTTTAAATTGTGTGTTTGAGACTACAAACTTCACATCTCTATCTGCTCCCAATGAGAAACTACACTTAAAAGAAATGTCAAGGCAATCCCCATCTTACCCCATGGGAGAGATAGGTCTTGCAATAATGAAAAACAACTTTAGCAGTATTTTACTATCAGGACATGTACAATAAACCAGTACATGTCCTACTTTTTGAATACACTGCACCCTGCACATGGGGCTGCCTTATGCCTGCTTTAGGGATGACTTATATGTAGTAGAAGGGAAGGTTTGGGTTTGGCAAGTGGGTGCACTTGCCAGGTCGACATGGCAGTTTAAAACTGCACACACAGACACTGTAGTCGCAGGTCTGAGACATGTTTACAGGGATACTCATGTGGGTGGCGCAATTAGTGCTGCAGGCCCACTAGTAGCAGTGCACTTTACTAGGAGACTTAATAGTAAATGAAATATACCAATCATGGAGAAACCAATCACCAGTACATTTTAAACAGAGAGCAGATACACTTTAGAACCGGTTAGCAGTGGTAAAGTGCCCAGAGTCCTAAAGCCAACAAACACAGATCAGAAAAATTAGGAGGAAGAAGGCAAAAACTTTGGGGATAACCCTGCAAAAAGTGGAAGGTCCAACACACCTATTGTGAGTTAAGGCCTGATTACGAGTTTAGGTGGTATTTAGCAGACCTGATAAATAACGGTACCATGGGATACATTATTTATTAGGTTTTATGATTAACAGCTATTAGGAGTTTGTGGGGAATAACATGGGGATTATGATGTTTAACACACCAAAATCCACATGGTACAGTAAATACTTATGATTTTACCAAGTTAGATTTCAGCAGGTTTGACCTGCCAAAATGTAATGACAGTTGTAATATTTAAAGCATCTGGTAATTATAGGATGTATTAGATACAACTAAACTCGTAATTGCGACCTAATCGTAATCAGGGGTTTGCGCACAGGTTGGAATTCAGCGACACACTAGTAATCAGTCCCCTAGTGGCAGGGGCGGCTCCTCTGCTATGGCAAAGGAGCGTCACCCCGCCCCCCCCCAACAGCAGCAGCAGCTGCAAAGCTTTTACTATAAAATTGTGTTTTATAGTAAAAGGGCGGCGCCATGAGGCTGTGACGGGGAGAGTGCACATGTATGTTTGGGTGGGCATCTCAGGCCGGCTAAACACACATGCACACTGGGCTCTCTCCAACCGAGCAACGCAGGCACTGCGTTGCTGGTTTGGAGACAGGAGGCAGAGACTTCCACTCTGCCTCAAAGCGCCCTGGCTGGACGCTCCATCCAATCCTAACACTGCTTTCATGCTGCCAGAGGCATTAAAGCAGCATTGGGATTGAACGCAGGGCAGGCTGGGAGCTTGTGCCTGCAGTCGAGGAGCCGATCAGTGAGGCACAGCGCTAATTGCAAGTAAAAAAAAATTATTATTATACATATTTTTTTCATCATGACCCCTCCCCCTAGCACCACGTGCCACACCGCCCTTTTTCCCTCCCACGAGCCGCCACTGCCTAGTGGGGAAATAGCATGCAGATTTTAGTGTTTAACTCTCCAAAATCTCCATGGCACAGTAAACAATGCCTATATTTCCATGTTAAATTTCAGAAGGTTTGATCTGCTGAAATTTAAGGAGACGTGAAGTATTTAACACATTCAACACTCATCGGATGAGTTAAATACATTTTAACTTGTATTTCCGACCCCAGCGGTTTACGCACGGGTCAGAATAACCCAAGCCACTCATAACCAGGCTGTAAATGTCTGTGTTTCTTGCCACCTCGCGCTCTGTCACCGTCACATCATATCTTAACACACACCAGGCCCAGGTATCCCCAAGAGGACAGCGTGACCTTGAATTCCATCTACACGCCGAATACTGCAAATTCCTGCAACAGTCAATTGCAGTGTTGCCTCTCAAACTGAATATTGTGTCGCTGCAAATTTGATGTTTGTAGTGAAGCTCTGTGTGTTTTATAGAAACATGCACTACTTTTCCCAACTCTCACACCCTTCACTAACTCCAAATGCCCAAAGCACAGCTTTACATTATGGACTTGTGAATGGAAGGCCAAATGCTCGCGCACAACAGCTGTTCTATGTAGCCATTGTCTGCAAATGCAGTTTCCTCTTTAATCCCCAAGCCTCTTATTGGGTTAAATAAATCCCAGGGTCGCTGCTATGAGGGTCACAGGGTCACCAAGGAATCAAACCAGAGTGTTTCAGGACACAGACCCAATCACAGACAAATAAACAAAAACGCTTCTTCTTCTGACAACAAATCCCACCCAAAGGAGGAACGCCCTGCTCAATACTATCTCAGAAACAGTATTGTATCGAGGGATGCTTGTAGTTAAGGACTTTCCCTCCAATTTCAACGGAGCCAGGATCAAGGCATTCCGCAGTACACACTGGGTTAGCGACAAAACTTGCTATTCGCCACTGCCTCCACCAAGCCTCAGGCGACAACACGGAGCTAATTGATTCATTCCAGGCTGGTGTGCAGAAAAAGTAGCTCGGTGGGTTGTCATCGCAGTTGGCTTTCTTTTATCTGGGCGGAGCAAACAATTACAGTTAATATTCTGAGGTTTCATTTACTGTCGAAATCCTGTAGAGTAGCAGATCACCTGTCCATCGAAAGCGCCCCCACGTCTTGGCAGGGATACGACGCACTGCAGTGCTATATCAAAGTTGGCATGTGGTGTGCCGTTCAAGGGCAGCTGGCCAAACCTTTGTAGGACTAGGTCGGCTCTTCGCCCAGATAGCCGCAGCAGGTGCATTAACTCGCTGAGATATAACCCATTCAATTGTGTGACTATGTTGTCGCCTCCCCTTCTGGTGTCGTTTCTTAACCATCTAAACCTTTTCCCGCTTTTCCCCACACTCCTCAGATCAGCAGCAGTCATGGCTTTTGTGCGAAAGGGTGCCTCTTTTCTTTTTGTCCCCGTTACCTCCCACTTCCGTTTTCCCAGCTGCCCTCTTGCGACTTTTGACCCCTCCACAGGATATGCCTTTTGAGTCGCTATTTTGGTACACAGACATTGCAAGGCAAAGAGCACAATGGGAAGGCACAGTGCTATTGTACCTCGACAATACGGAGGAACGTCCATATGTGTCTGCAAGGCCTGTTTGACACCCCCATCCTCTTAGGGAAAGGGGCCGGTGGAGGAGAAGGGAGGGCTGTGGAACCAAGTAGGTTGGTGGAGAGAGGACAATGGAGTAGAGAATCGAGGGAAC
This sequence comes from Pleurodeles waltl, assembly GCF_031143425.1. Classification (NCBI taxonomy): domain Eukaryota; kingdom Metazoa; phylum Chordata; class Amphibia; order Caudata; family Salamandridae; genus Pleurodeles; species Pleurodeles waltl. Next base: position 709,488,865 of record NC_090450.1, on the reverse strand, counting down.
TGGAATTGTGAACGAGGCACGGAACTAGGATACTTCTATATGAGGAATTGGAGAATTTAATTCATGGCAGGACTACTGCTTTTAAAGTCTAGTAAGGTTGTGTTAGAGTCGATCACATGTCAGACTCGTTCATTTTCCACGGGTAACACAGACCAACGGGGTTATTAATCCTCCAGGCAATTGTCTGAAAGTAAGCTGAGGTTTATCATCAGGAAGACTGTGCGTAAATTTGTATGCGATAGTTCTATAATACTCAGGATTCTGCAATCCCTGTATAAACGAGCATTGGCAAAGCCAAAAGATCTCGCCTAAGCGAGATCTATTGGCCTTGTTTGGAGTGTAGTGGCCTGGCCTGGAGAGGCATTATGTGTCAGGAGTGGAATTGTGTGGTGTCGCATTGCGTGGTGTGGAGTAGCATGGTCTGGGGTGGAGGGAAATTACATTGTGTGGCGTGGAGTGGAGTGGCATTGTGGGGCGTGAAGTAGCTTGGTGTGGCATGGAGGGAAATGGCAATATCTGGCCTGGAGTTTGGGGGCCTGTGATGCCTGGAGTGGAGTGACATTGTGTGGTGTGTAGTGAGATGACATTATGTGGAGTGTAGTAGAGTGACATTATATGGGGTGTAGTGGCATTGTGTAGAGTGGAGCAGAATTGTGTGGAGCAGCATTTAGAGGAGTGGCATTGTGTGGCGTGAAGTGGAGTTGAGTGGAGTGGCATGCCACAAAGCTATTCAATACCTCATCAGGGCTAGTAAGTGTTATAAAAATATAATTACAGTTGGGTGGAGTGGCACTGAGTAGAGTGGAGTGACATTGAGTGTAGTGGAGTAAAGTAGCACTATGTGGAGTGCCATTGTTTGGAGTGGAATGGCATTGTCTGGAGTGGGATGTAGTGGAGTGGCATTGTGTGACATGGAGTTCAGTGGCATTGTATGAAATGGAGTGGCACTGTGTAGCGTGGAGTGGCATTCTGTGGTATGAAGTAGACTGGCATTCTGTGGTGTGGAGTAGGATGTCATTGGCAGGCATTGAGTAGAGTGGAATGGAGTGGCATTTTGTGGCTTGGAAAGGAGTAGTGTGGAGTGGTATGGAGTGGCATTGAATGGAATGGCACTGAGTGGAGTAGAGTGGCATTGTATGGTGTGGAGTGCCATTGAGTAGTGTGTAATGGATCGGTATTGTGTTGCATGAAGTAGAGTGGTATTGTGTGGCTTGGAGTTGAGTGGAGTGGCAATAGGTGGAGTGGAGTAGATTGGGGTGCATTGTGTGGCTTGTAGAGGAGTCAAGTGGCTTTGTGTGGCGTGGCTTTGTGTGGCAATGAAGGAAATGGCATTGTGTGGCTTGGAGTAAAGCGGCATTGTGTGGCATGGAGTGGAGTGCCATTATATGTTGATGAATGGAGTGGCATTGTGCGGTGTGGAGTGCAGTGCTATTGGTTGGAGTGGAGTGGCATTGCGTGGCGTGGGGTGGAATTTTATGGCGTGAAGTGGCATTGTGTGGAGTGGAGTAGAGTGAAGTAGCATTATGTGGATTGGAATGGAATTGAACTGCATTTTGTGAAGTGGAGTATAGAGGGGTGGCACTGCATGGAGTGAAGTGGAGTGGCATTGTGTTGCATGGAGTGATGAGTGTCATGGATTGGAATGACATTGTGTGACATGGAGTGGCATTGTGTTGGGTGGATTGTAATTGAGTCAAGTTCAGTTGAGAGGAATGAAATTGTGTAGAGTGGAGTTGCATGACATTGTATGGAGTGGAATTGTGTGTAGTGGAGTGGAACTGTGTTACGTGGAGTTGGATTTTGTGTAGTGGAGTTGAATTGTGTGGTGTAGAATTATTCATGTGTAATTCTGGTGCATGAAACTGTGGCATGGCATTGAATTGAGTGGAGTGGAATTCTGTGGCATGGAGTGGAATTGTATGGTATTGAATTGTGGGTTTGGAGTGGAATTATGTGGCATGGAGCAGAATTGCGTGACATGGAATAGAGTGGCATTGTGTTATGTGGAGTGGAATTCTGTGGTGTGTGGAATGTGATGGAATTGTTTGAAATGGAGGGGAATTGTGTGGCGTGAATTGGAACTGTGTATTGCGGAGTTGATCAGAATTGTGTGGCAAGCAGTGGAAATCTGTGGTGTGGACAGCAGTGGTGTGGAACCGTTAGTGTTAAATGGCATGACGTAGAATTGTATGGTGTAGAGTGGAGTGGAATTGTGTGGAGTAGAGTGAAGTGGCACTGTGTGGAGTGAAGTGGAGTGGCATTGTGTGGTGTGGAATGGAGTGGAGTGACATTGTGTGACCTGCAGTGGCATTGTGTGGAGTGTAATTGAGTCAAGTTCAGTAGAGAGGAGTGGAACTGTGTGGTGTGGAGTGAAATTGTGTAGAGTGGAGTGGCGTGATAATGTGTGATATGTAGTTGCATAGTGAGGAGTGGAGTGGAATTGAGTTGAATAGAGTGGAATTGCGTGCAGTGGAGTGGAGCTGAGTGATGTGGAGTGGAACTGGGTGATGAGTGGTATGTTGTGTAGTGGAGTGGAGCTGAATTGTGTAGTGTGGAGATAGTCATGTGGAATACTGGTGCATGGAACTGTGTGGCGTGGAATTGTGGGTGTAGGGTGGAATTGTGTTGCATGGTATGGAGTGGAATTCTGTGGTGTGTGTGCAGTGGAATTGTGTGGCATGATGTAGAACTGTGTGTTGCAGAGTTCTGTGGAATTGTATGGCAAGGAGTGGAATTAAGGGGAGTGAAATTCTGTGGTGTGGAGTGCAGTTGGGTGAAGTGGAACTGCTTGCGTTAAGTGGTGTGATGTGGAATTGTATGACGTAGAGTGGAGTGGAATTGTGTGGTGTGGAGTGGGACTGTATGGCATGGAATGGACTTTTGTGGAGTGAAGTAGAATTCTATGGAGTGGAATGTGTAGCATGGAGTGGAATTGTGTGGCATGCAGTGTAATTGTGTGGTGTCAAGTGAAATTGTGTGATATTGAGTGGAAGGGCATTGTGTGGTGTGGCGTGGAATTGTGTGGAATGGATTTGAGTTGAGGGGCTTAGAGTGGAATTGAGTAGAGTGGAGTGGAATTGTGTGATATGGAGTGGTGTAGAATTGTGTGGTGTGAAATTGTATGAGGTGGAGTGGAATACTGTGGCAAGTAATGGAATAGTGTGATGTGGAGCAGAATGGTGTGGCGTGGAGTGGAGTTGTATGGAGTGACGTGGAGCTGAACTGTGTGTAGTCGAGTGGAACATGGAGCAGAGTGTGATTGTGTGGCAGGGAGTGGAATTGTGTGGAATGGAGTGAAATTGTGTCACTTGAAATGGAATTGTGTGGCGTACAGCTGCATGGAACTGTGTGTGTGAAGTGGAGTGTAATTGTGTGGTGTTGAAGTGAATAGTATGAAGTGGAGTGTAATTGTGTGGCATGGCATTGACGCATGGCGTGGTATTGTGTAGTCGAGGGAAGCAGAATTGTGTGGTGTGAAGTAGAGTAGAATTGGGGTGTGGCTTGAGGAGCCTGCTTGGCAGACGAATGTTAGTGGAGCTCCGGTATGCCACCCGCTTCTCCTGTCTAAAACAGCTGCAGTGCAGGGAGAGTTGGCCCAGCAGAGACGCAGCAGGGCCCTGTGGAGTGGTGGAGTTGAGTGCCAACACACCTCCCCCACGGAACCCGCAGGTGGCTGAGAAGTCCCGTAGCAGTGGCGCAGCCTTAAAAACAAAATGGCGTGCGGAAGAGCGGATCGGGCAGCAGTGTGCCTGCAACAGCTTTGAGGCCGTGCGGCTGTCCGGAGCAGTGTGGGTAGCGCCGGAGGTGGTGCGGAGTGTTAGAGGCTAGGCTGCGAGGGCCGGATGAAGCATGGCCTACGCGGCTTTCCTCGGGTGAGGTGGGCGGCACCCGCCCGGGGTGAAGGCCGTGACTTCTCAGGGTGCACTATAACGGGGTGCTGCTGCAGTTGTGAGGACTGTTAGCGGGGACCCCTTGATGATTCTCGGGTCCCCTGAGATTGCACCGGCTGGAAGAGGGGCAGATACATTCGCAGCTGGACCTGCTGCAACAGCTCTCTAGAGGCAGGGCTGAGGTCTGGGCCCTATGCGTGCAGAGGCTGTGATGCCGAGATTGGATGCTGCAGGTGCTGCTTGGGCCCATAACTGAACCAAAACACTATTGCCTAGGTGAGGGAATCTAGCGCCAGGTGCCGTGATGGGACAGTAAGATGGGCTATATGGAACAGATACTCCTCCGGACCACTGCTAATCCTAGGCTGCAGAGCACCCTATGGCAGTGGACGTACTGCGCTGGAGGCACTATTTATTGTGAGGTGTCCTTGGCCGCACCTTATTACAGATATTATGATTCCGCCATGCAGACTCTGACCTGATCCTTGTACGGCTGGCTCCCCATAGGGGATGCTCACTACAGGGGGCAAACGCAAGCCATGCAGACAGGTCCTGTTGCCTCACAGACGACTTCACGCCGCCAGCCATGGGCCACCAGCGAACTCGGGCTGCCTTCTGTGCCTCACCACAGGGGGTCCCTGCTGCAGTTGACAGCCACAATGGATACTGCAGAGCGACCCAGCACCTTAGAGGATATATTAGATGCTGTACTGCTGGCCATTGATAATATGTGGAACTCTTTGGAGTCTAAAATAGACATGCTCTCCTCTAATCTGAGTCTCCTGCATGCGGACCATAGGAAGTTGGCAGATAAAGTGACATTGATGGAACGAGACGCCCAGACATTACCGCACAGAACACATAGCATGGAAATCTCTCTGAAGGCACTAACAGACAGAGTGCGAGTACTGGAGCAGCGTGCGGAGTATGCAGAGGGTAGATCTCGCTGAAACAATGTCCGACTGGTGGGTCTGCCGGAGACATGATCCTATACAGTATATGGAGAACTGGCTATGAACTGCACTCCCATCGGGCGCACACTTCTGCTTTTTCTCCATTGAGCGAGTGCACAGGTTGCCGACCACGCGATCTCCGGTGGGTGCTAATATGCGACCGCTGGTGGAGAGATTTCGTCACTACAGAGATAGTTACGTAGTATTGGCGGAGACCCGCTCAATGACAGAGGTACGGGTGGGTAGCACCAAAGTGATGTTCTTTCCCGACTACACAGTTGCTGTGCAGAAGAAATGTAATAGCTTCCTGGCAGTTAAGCACCACATTCGTGAGATGGGGTACACTTATTCTCTCCTCTTCCCAGCTAAGCTCCGTGTAGTGACTGCTGACACCATACACTTTTTTTTACCCCTGAGGATGCATGGCACTGTATTAAGAGCTCTGATGGTGGTGCCAATTCTTCGTTGCGGTCGGAACTGCCGGGAGGCGGTGCAGCATGGAGGTGTTGCAGGAGGCAGGGCAGGATAAGAGCGTGAGAAGAGGGGAACCTACCTGCAGTCCCTGACCTAGAACAGAGATACAGGAATGGCAAAATGCACTGCAGCAGGCGGCCTCACTTTCTAACATGGAGCAGTGCACTAGCCCGGAAGCATAGGGCTCCCACTTCTCAGATGGAGAAAGTTCTGCTGTTACATGGCCCTCACTGCAGAGCTCGAATAATCCACCAGATGTGGCATATGTTCACTCCATTTGCTACTGTGTTTGCTAGACCCTCAGCTGGTGTCCCTACAGTGAGGATACCTTTATATTAATTTAGTTGTTATCACCCGGTTTGGGCGGTCACAGGTTCTTGTGTACTGCTCTTTTGGTATTCGTGGTTTCAATATGTTGATTGTTGTTATTTGCTCACATCCCTGTTCAGTGCTAGGCGACACATGAAGGCACTTACCATACATTGTTCAGCTCCTTTGCACTTCGCTTGAACACTGTTGGATGTGTGGCAACTATGTTGAGCACCATTGTTCATTAGTCATATGAATGATGGTGCACATTAATGTAGTAACATGGAATATATGCGGCATGCACACTCCTGCGCAGATACGCTGTATACTCCTATTTGGAGTGACATAGTTCCCATATCTCTCTAGTACAAGAATCTCATCTAACAAGTTCAGAAGTAGACACACTTCGAAGAAAATGGCGTGGCCAAGTATACTCCACGAATTATTCATCCTATGCATGGGGAGTACTAATATGGATCCAGCCGGGTGTTCCATTCCATCTGTTAGAACAGGTCGCGGACACTGATGGCCGATATGTGTTCGTCAATGGCCAACTGAGCGGCCGTCAAATTCTCTTTGGCAACGTATACGCTCCCAATGTAGATCAGGCTATTTTTCTAAACAAACTCAGTTGACTACTGGCGCGTTGCGGTGACATTCACTGGCTGATTAGAGGAGATTTCAATTGCGTGTTGGATAAGTACCTAGACATATCCTTCCCACCATTGGCACGCACCACTGCCATATCCAATGCCCGCTTTCTTGCAGCCTGGCTGCACCACTGGCAATTGACAGACGTTTGGCGGCATTACAATGCGGATGCCAGAGTGTACTCCTTCTACTCGGCACCGCATGGTCTGCATGTCCGACTCGATAGATTACTGTGCACTGCTGCTCTGCTTCAGGCGGTTGGGGAGACAGATTACTTGGGCTGTACTCACTTGAACCACAATCCTCAATACCTTCAACTTGACTAGGGTGGGTCTGCGCAATCCCCTGTTCCGATGTGGAGAATGCAACCAACTGTGTTGGAACACTCGGCATTCCACGAGTCGACTGGCCAGCAGATCATCAGCTACTTTGAGCTAAATTCTGACACAGCATCCTCCCGTTCAATAGAATGGGACACATTTAAGGCTGTGTTACGGGGCCACTGTATAGGGTTTGTTATTGGAGCACGCAGGCAGCTAGACCGGGAGTTGTCCGCTATAGAGCAACAGATGTTGTGGCATGATTCGAAAGTCATGCAGAACCCCAGTGTCCTCTCTCAATTACTAGTCAATCGGAAAAACCCATTCAGAGCTCCTTGAACGATTGCGAAGCCTCAATTATGCGGCGCACTCTCTAAATGTACATGCACTGGCGGATAGAGCCGGCACTCTTTTTGCCCACCTAATACAACAGGAGACCACCCCTAGTTTGGTGCTATCTATTTGGACGCTATCCGGTGACTTATTATACACACAGGATTCAATACAAGTGGCATTTCATACTCATTATGAATCTCTATATAGTTCTATCTCTCCTCCTCCCCTACAGGATGTTGAGCGGTTCCTCACAGGAGTATCTCTGCCCCAGATCACAGCTGAGCAGTGTCTGGAATTAGATGATCCTTTATTACTGTCTGAGATACGGGAAGCCATCTAGTCCCTTGCAAATGGCAAGGAGCCTGGCCCGGATGGGATACCGGCTGAATTTTATGAAGCCTATGCAACCCAGCTGTACCCTAAGCTGCTCACTCTGTACGAGGAGTCCTTGGTGCTGGTGTGCTTACCTAGTACGTTACGAGAGGCCATGTTAGTCTCCCTTCTTAAGCCATATAAGGACCCCTCTGATCTGCACTCCCATAGACGTTTGGCACTTTTAAACACAGATCATAAAATATTGGCCAAGGTCATTGCAACATGCCTGGCCACCCTGGTGCCCTCCTTGGTCCATGAGGATCAGAATGGCTTTGTGTCGGGTGGCACAACGTCTCTCAATCTACCTAGATTCTTTCACATGCTACGGTATGCTCCCTGCCATTGGCCATGAGCGGGCTGCTTGGTGATTGACCTGGAAAGGCGTTTGACTAGTTGGAGTGGCCATACCTTTTTGTAGTCCTACCGAAATATGGCTTTGGCCCTCGCTTCATACAATTGGTGAGGCTATTGTGCACATATAAATTGGCCCGTAACAGAATGGGACGCTTGGTGTTGTCCCCAATACATGCTACGAGAGGCACATGGCAGGGATGTCCACTGTCTCCCCTCCTTTTTGCTCTTTCAGTGGAGCTGCTGGCGGCTGAACTCCACGAGGTGGGACCCGATTGGGGAATACCACTGGGAGATGGGACATATGCGGTCTCTCTGTACGCAAATGACCTCCTAGTGTATATTAGAGACCTGCCAAATTTTCCTAGTGACATAATGCCTTTGCTCAACGAGGATGCGAGGGTCTCTGGTCTGCGAGTTAATTGGACCAAGACCTGTATTTTTTCGTTGTCACCTCTGACTTTTCTACACCAAGAACCTATACCTTCTGATATAGCGTGGCAGTCTGGCACATTCAGATACTTAGGCATACAGGCATACCATGCAGAGTCAGATATATTTGATGGGAACTTGACGTATACCATGTCAAGCCTGCGTCGTCAGATGGCATTCTGGAAAACATTTCCATTGACGGTCATGGACAGGGTGGCCCTTGTTAAAATGATAGTGGTACCTCGACTATTATATTACTTTGCCAACCGACCTCTCTCTATTCCAGCCTCTCTTTTCCGATCCATAGAAAGAGAGGTGCGTAATTTGATTTGGAACATGTCCTGCTGAAGAGTGGCCCTCTAAACTTCATTGCCCATTGAAACAGGGTGGTTTAGCACAGCCAAATCTAGAACACTACTATATAGCTGCGCAGCTGCAAAGGGTGGCTCGTTGGTTCTCCTCGAAGCAGTTGGAAGACACGGCCACGGACCTTCCAGCGTGGCCACGGAGTAAGCTGATGCGCTTATTTCATCCCTATACTAAATCCGCAGCCCGGCTCCCATATTACTTAATCTAGCATACCGTTGTTTCCGCAGATGCTGTTACCTCACTAGGGACACCATGCCCTATGCACCCGCCATCCCATTGTTTGGAACGCCACGTGGCGCATGTGACACGTCGGCTGCAGAGCTGGTGGCTTGGCATGCAGTGGGAATATATACACAAGGGAACCTATACATTGATGGCAATCTCAGTACTCATGGAGCATTGATGGAGGCCACCGGACTGCATCTATGTACCTTTATGCTGTACAAGTCCCTTAGACAATCCTTACAACAAACGTGGGGAGACCTCACAGAAGAACCCCATATGCACTACACGCTACAGTACCTACATGTCTTTGGGGAAGGGGGCATTTAATACACTGGATAGCAGACTTCCCGCGTCTCCATACGACTGGCCCGCTTGTGCCTCTCTGGAGGAAGTGGGAGGGAGACAGGGGGGAACCTTGTACAGACAGGGAATAGGTGACAGTACTAGAAACTCCCACGTTTGTGCCTCCCAATATGCGTTTTTGCCTCATTCAATATTATGTCACACAAAGGGCATACCTTACCCCGATAAGATCAATAGATATTTTAACTGTGTGCATGCAGCTTGTCAGCGGTGTCACTGCTTAGGAGCGGACTTTCTACATATGATGTGGTCATGTCCCGCCCTGAGTCACTATTGGACCTCAATTCATGTACGCTTGATGCACTATGTTGGCCGCCCGTTACTATTGACGTAGGAGGCATGTGTCCTGGGATTGTGTCCTAAGGGGTAAAAAATTGAAAGCAAAGTCCCGTTTTTTGGATCTGGGGTTATTAGTGGCCAAAAGCCTTATAACTTGTCAATGGCAATCTTCTGAGCCCCCAGCCCATGAAGCATGGCTACGTTCAATGTGTATCTGGGCGAGAGCGGAGTGCACGGCTCTCCAGGGCGAGGAAGCGTTGGGGCTGCGGAAGTATCCCCTTGCGGTGCAGTGGGAGCTAATATTAACAGACCTATGCACACCACTGACAGGTCACTTACTTCACTTTGGCTCCCCGGATATCAGTGATGGAGAATTGGCCACATCCATACTCAACTCAGTGTGCTGCAGAACTGTATACATGACTAAAACAGGTACAAACATGTGGGGATTGTAGGCTGGTTGAGGGCTGAATGGAATAGATGTGTGGGGGCGGTGTGCCAAATGCTTATGAGCTGTACTGCAGTTTTACTGAATTCGAAATACGGGTGCTAAGATTCATGTTACCAGCGTTTCCCCCACCCCATGATTGTTGTTATGACTTGATATTGATTGTGACCAGATGGGTCATATGTATGATTACTCTGCAATATGTCATGATAAGAGCAATAAAGAAATATAAAAAAAAGTGAAGTAGAGTAGAATTGTGTTACTTTGAATGGAATTATGTGGAGTGCTGTGGAGTGGAATTGTGTGACATGGAGTGGAATTGTGAGGAGTGGAATTGTGGAACGTGAAGCCGAATTTTGTGGTATGGAATGGCATCAAATTGTTTGACATGGAATTGTGTTCCATGGAGGGGAGTGGAATTGTGTGGAGTGGCACTATGTGACGTTGAGTATGGTGTAACTGTGTGGCATGGATCGGAATTGTGTGGAGTGCACTGGAATTGAATTTCGTGGAGTGGATTGCATGGCATAGAGTAGATTTGTGAGGAGTATAGTGGAATTGAGTGGTGTGGCTTGGAGTCGAATTTTGTGGTAGAGTAAAACACTGGGGTAGGGTGGCTGGCAATTGTGTTTTGTGGAATAGTGTGGCTTGAAGTCACTTTGTGTGGCATGGAGCAGAGTGGAATTGTGTGGCATGGAATTGTGTGGTGTGGAGTGAAATTGTGAGGCACGAAGTGAAAGTATGTGGAGTGGAGCGTTGGATATGTGTATGGAATTGTGTGGTGTTGAGTTGCGTGGCATGGAATGGAATGGAATTGTGTGGCGTGGAGTGGAATTGTGTCATGTAGAGTAGAGTGAAATTGTGTGGTGTGGCAGTGTATGGCTTGAAACTGTGTAGCATAGAGTAGAGTAGAATTCCCCGGATATCACCTCAAATCTTCTCAGTTTGGGAAGCAGTCACCTCAAGTACAAAAGAGCACTGAACACCTGTCTGCACTGACTGAATGTGCCCGTCATTCCAAAATGCTTGCCCGGGTTATGACCGTAAGATTCTGTCTGCTTACTTTCAAGTCCACCCATACTTACTCTAGAATATTGCCTATTATGAGGCATAGGTACAGATCCTCCAAATGAATAAATATGCAAACGACACTGAAATGGCCAGCTGTATTACAAATGTAATATTTATTTCCCTTGCATCTGTCAACCCGAAGTATATGGTAGCCTAAGACCACCAAAAAATAAGAGGGCATTGTGTGAGTGTCACTCTGTGGTATTTGGTGGCCTTTGACTACCATAAACAAGAGGGCATTGTTAAGCATGCAGGCATTGCTTGAGAAACCCAAAATTACAATTTTCCCCGAACGTTTATCAGTAAGATGGCTTCCATCATGACGCATAGTTTTAGGTCTTAAACAGAACAATACCACTTGGCCCGCTCAGTTTGCCCATGTTCCTGTCAGCTGGACGATCATATATATTTGTCCAGTTTCCAGTGTCACACTATCAACAACAAAAATATCGGCATACAGAATTATTGCTGCCTAAACATTAACTACCAAAATACAACTGTGGAAAATATTAAAACCGTATTTAAACAATAATATCGAGTGCAAAAATATGAATAGCAATATTATAGTCTCGCCTCAACATTAATGAACTTCACCAAAATAACAAAAAGCACATTTTATACAAAAGTATTGATAAATCGTGTTAAAAAACAGGAAAAATTATTTTTAGAACTGAAATACAAAAAGAAAAAAAACCTTTAAATATATAGGGTCCGATTCACAAAGGGAAATCATGGGTCAAATTCTCCACACAGGTGGATTTCAGCCTTGGTGGAGACCTGTGTATTCACCACATGAAATCGCCATCCAGTAACAGATGTACATGTCTCCACCCCTCACATAAGAAGGTGGAGCCTCCTACGACTGAATTTACAATTGTAAATTTGCTAGTAGTAATTTAACTCTCAGATTTATATGGTGTGCCTATTGGGGCTGAAAAGTTCAAATGGAAAGAGCACTAATATCTCCTTTTAATTTTCATTTTCCTTGCCCACCCTCACGTTACACTCTTTTACTATCCCACCCAGTGCTTTAAATGGGCCGGTACTCTCCGGTACTGAGTACCGGCACTTTTTTATTTTGAGCGGGAGAGTACCGGCATATCTCAAGATAAACGTAATACTTTTAATTGGAGAGTACCGGCACTTCTCGGAAACAAGCAGGTACTCTATCACAGAGTACCTGCACTTCTATTTTTCCATTTAAAGCACTGATCCCACCCCTAAGATAGACACACATTTCATGCCTCGCACCTGCACTGCTTTTTGCCTCAAGTTTATTTCTAAACTAATAATGAATAGGTTAATTATAATGCATTTTTATTAGACCCATTTTCAAGAGCATTGTTTGCATCTGCCGGAGTACCATCCACAGTGGCAGTGCGACAAAAAGGGCATGCATGTAAATGCATCATTACCTCATACAAGTAAGCCATACCTATGTCTATTAAATATTTAGAATCTAGAATATATAGTTCTTGTGTTTACATCCATCAACACTGATATGACTGTATCTTTATTGTATATGTATACATTACATGTCCTTAACATATATGCTTATCCACACGCTTATGCAAAAATTCATATGAAGCTGTATTACTTTGGAAGCTCCTGTGTTGCCTGTTCATCTGCAAACTGCCACAATCTCCTCTCCTACTCGAGTTAGTGTGCTGAGATGTGGATTGGGCATGAGCAATGGACAGATGACAAAAACTGGTAAAACCTTCCAGATATCAGGGTTTATTCACAAAGATAAACTTACACATGAGTAAATCTACAAGTCATTTTACTATTATACTTTGTAGTAAATGTACTACTTTTGTCTACTTACAAGTGTAATTTTAAGAATTATAAAATACTTTTATCTATTTATTTAGATGGAGAACAAAATAAAAAGATCTACATCAGAGTCAAGTAAATTTTCCATTAAATATTTAATTTAAATTTGTTATATTAAAAGAAAAACATTTTCCTAAAGATTTATTTAATAAAATACCCTCCTAAAGTAAAATGTTGATACGTATTGATTATGTATTAAACATTAACAAAAGGTATGTATTGAATTAATTTAAATTAATTAATTTATTTTGTTAAAACACAGTAACATTAATTTTTTTAAAGGTTTTTATACTATTTCATGGATTATCTCTGTTTGTTGTTTTTCTTGATAGTAATTTAAAAGAAAACAACAATCACGCCTATAACACAAAAGTCAGCACGTGATACAGAGCTGCTCTGCCACCAACACACATGTAGCACAGTGAAAATAATCTGTGGAAAGTGCCCGTGTGGGGCTAGTCTTGATAGTGAAGCATCATGCCCCAAGGCCAGTTATCAGAGAGTGTTTGTGTTCCTTCAATCAACTAACAACAGCCATTTCAAGTAGTTTGGGGAACTGAGTTCTCTGAATTCTGATGACAGGCATTGGATGGAAGGTGCCTATATCTCCCAGAATGTTTCCTTCTCATTTGCATAGGACATTGTTAACTTTTCAGTCCCCAGGAGGTCCCAAATCCAGCGGAGCCTTATGATCAGGGGCTTCGTCTGTGCCTCAGTGTGCCAGAATGGTGGGTGTGCTGTGCACAGGTTCAGTGCAATCTGTTGCCACCTTATAGAGTGAAGCTGGAATGTTTTTGTGTTGGGCAAACCTATTAAGGTTTATGCTGGGAAACATGGGATTTGTATGGTATAGAGTTCTTCAATGTCGTCTTGCTCTGGATCTAGCATTGCAATCATTTGGGGCATTTCCAGAGCAAATGTAGCAGGGACCCCGGGCTCCCCCATCCTTTTCAATTAGTTCTGGACTTCTCATCGACCTATGCTGGTATTCTGGCTGGGGTCAGGGAAGGATCCTTTACAATAGTTTCCCAACCCATGGCTGACATAGTTATGGTCCATGTTCTGTGAAAAATGTTGTTCCGCTCCTTGTCTGAGCGCTTTCTAGTTCCCATTCCCACCTCCTCTTTCCAGTGGGTTTGTCTTTGGGGCTGGAGTATGTCAGTATGGAGGACAGGTGAGCTAGCAAGTGCTTGTCATCTGTTTTAGAAAGTAGCCACCTTCATACTTAGCCAAATATCTGCTCAGCAAGGGCTTTTGCTTATTGCCTAATAACCCGTGTTAGATCTGGCTGTAGTGCATGAGTTTTTGTCAAAAAGGCCATATTCTACTTTTAGGGCCACATGTATGAAGGCTTTTGCACATCGCAAACAGCGAATCGGGCTGTTTCCGACGTGCAAAATGCACTTCCTCATGTTCAAACCCATTTTTGCGATTCAGTAAACTTTTTACCAAATCGCACAAAGGGATTACGAAGGGTGTTCCCTTCCTAACTGCGACTCGCAGTCCCATTTATGATTGTTTTATGAGACCGCAAAGTCCTCTGATTTAATGGCGGGAGTGAAGTCAGGGTTCAATACAATAGGAGTCAAGGGGGATGGAAAGGTGGTGATCTGTTTCCTTGCAGCCACTGCGCTCCAAACTGCTAGAGTGGTCCTGGACACTCCGGAGGAGTACACCCCCCACGGTCTACACACCCTTGGCAACCATGGAACCTTCCCTTTATGAATGGGAGCCACCTGTTGGTCGAGGAAGCGCCAATGTTTTTCAGATTTTTCTCTGCCCACTCAACCATATATCGCAGCTGAGTGCTATGGTAGTATTGCTTAAGATGCAGGATACCCACGCATCCCTCTCTCGGATGCCAATAGGCGAGGTCATGGTGCATTCAAGTCTTTTCCCCTTTCCAAATATATTTATTAATCACCTCTTGGAGGTTCTTCAGCGTATTTGGGGGTGCTTGTAGTGGAAGGGACTGGACGCCAAAAAGCATTTTTCATCACTTTAATTGCTGCTATTCTGCCCAGCCATGAGAGGATGTATTGGCACTATTTATCTAAGTTGAATCTTATTTTCAGGAGTAGTGCTTTCTAGTTTAGGGCAGATGTGGTGTGAAGAGAAGCACCTGTGTGTAGGCCTAGATATGCTATGGGAAGATCACTAGATGGGGAATTGTGCATGAACGAACTGTTGTTGCTTTGTGGAAACTGAGATGTTTAGGATAGATGATTTTTGTGTATTGACTTTAAAGCTCAAGACACTGTCAAAGAGTTTCATTTCATCCACGAAGGCCGATAAGTACGATATCTGGTTTAAAAGGGCTGTTATAATGTTGTTGGCATATATGCATAGCTTGTGTGATGAATTACCCGTTTTGTTCCTGCTGTGGCCTGGTTGTGCCTCTCCCGTTGTGCAAACAGTTCTATATTTAATGCAAATAGTAAGAACACCATGGGGCCTCTGTGGATGGGGAACACTGGGGAGTTCAGGCCATTGAACCAAACCCTGACTATGGGCTTCCAATAGCTACAAGAGACCCACGGTTGAAATCTTTTGTGAAAGCCAAATTGTCAGTGTGCCAAGCAAATAGGGACAATGGGCTCTGTTGAATGCTTTTTAAGCATCAAAATTTAACACATGCTGGATTTTGTACTAAAATCTTTATGGAATAGAGGAGAGAATCTGTTCAGACGAGGGTATTTGTGAATTTTCAATTTGGCAATAGCTAGAGTACCTCAGTCTAGAGTTGTCAGGTGATTGAGTCACTCTGTACCATGGGGATCTAGTAAAAGGCAGCGGGTGTGAGCGAGGTAAGGGATAATCGCATCACAGAATAGTCCCTGCACTTTGCACAATGTCTGATAAACTTCCTGAACTCCACTGCTATTTACAAGTTTTCCATTAGTTCCAGCCTCTGAGTATCTAGGATTCATCTGATGTTATCTTTAGAGATTTGGACTTTACGCTTGTGGGCTAGAAGTTTTCCAGATACATTTTCCTCCATGTAGTATTTATGATGGAGGTGGACCAAAGATTAGGTCTCCTTGTCAACATCCAGCTTTTGTAGCTGAGATCTAGTATTATTGAGGTGGCACCACACCATGGGGGCCCCTATGGGTTTACGGATTAGTTAAAGTTTTCAAACTGCCTTCTCCAGGTTCTGCCTCTTTTCTCTTCTCATTTTATTGTCACTGGCCACTATGGCAATCAACAAACCTTACCACTGCCTTTATTGCCTTATGGACGTCCCACAGAATGCATACGGAGGCTGTGTTTTTGTTCTTCTCCTTCAGGTAGCAATCCAGACAGTCTGTATAATTGTATGGTGGGTGGGTGACTGAGGTGTGCTGTCTTGGATCCTTCATGGGCAATTTTGAGTGCATAAGCCCCAAAAGTCAGTGAAATGCTGATTGGTGAATGGTCAGAGAGGGAAATCACCCCAATGTCTTTGATCAGAAGCTCCTGTTTATTTGGGGGAGATCCTAGAAGGTGTCTATGCGGGCATATGTTTGGTGTGAGTTAGAAAAGTAACTATAGTCCTTGCATGGGATGGGTTGACCGCTACGAGTCCTCTAGGCTATTGTCTTGCAGCCAAGCCGGGCTTAGTTCCAAGAGGTCCCCCATCAGGCCCTAACGCTGCCCACAAGAAGCCTTCCTTTGTGTTTCAGGATTTTGTCTTGCAGTTCTCTTTGAAAGGGGCAGGACATGAGGATTCTCACTTCCTCCTTACATGAGCCTGAAAAAGGTATTATCGGGGGAACCAACGAGATATAAGCATATGCCAGCATTTGGGGAACAAAGGGGTCTCTTGAAATAATCTAATGTCTCAGTCCAAGTCTCTAAGCATTGATAGGATGGCTATGAGCTTAGCCAGGTTATTTAGGCCTCACTTGTTGAAAATAACTGTTTTCAGTGTGGAAACCTAGTGTTAGGTGGAAGTGTTCTGGAATATGCCTGTATCAGAAAAGGTTCCAAGTGTATAGTTAACATTATCCTACGCCTCTCCACTCTCAGGAATGTGCAGTAAAGCTCCTTGCATGAAAGTTCACTGAGACAAATGAACTAATTTTCCGAATATATTCAAACCATACTACAAAGTTTTATAAGATATCTAGTGGTATTCTCAATTAGTCCACCAGGACCGGGTGGGAGCATGGGAACATCAGCCGTAACATTAGTGGTGTTGAGGCTTCCTTCTCCCGTCCTAGTGAATATTTCCTATAGGAAAGCGGACCCAACTTGCGCAAGGCCTGTAATAAATTAAGCCATTTTGAATACAGTGGGAGGAGGGGACCACATCAGGCAACAGGGTTCTCCCACGTAGGCCAAAACCACCTGTCTCTCTTGGTTTCTGATTGTGAGGTCAGGTTTTAGGCAACATTGTATTCTCCTGACTCTCCTCTAGTGCTTCACTCTGGTGGATGCATGAAGGTCCTTTCTGTTTGGGACATCATGCATTTTCCAGTTCTGATATCTCCAAAAGCCATTTTGCTTTGGAGAGGACTCTGACCTGAGCACGTTGGTGTTGCCATTGAAAGATGAGCCCGAAATGATGGCCCCATCCGTATTTTATGGTCAAGCTTGCAATACATGCGCTGGCACATGGGTCTCGCTTGCAAGACACTGTTGTAAACAGAGAAGGGCTTGGAGCACAGCTGTTGCTTACCATTTGTTTGCTGGAGTGGCACTCTTGTTTACAGCCTCGTAATTGGTCACTGCAGGTATATCATAATTTCCGTTCCTGTCTGTGGCGCAGGGACCAAACACTGATTGACTCAGTTTAAACAGTGTGTGTCAGCTGTTTCCGACGTGATTGAGGTACTGTTTTGTTATTTTTAACTTCTAGTGCCCAGCAAACAGAAGGTGCCTGGCTGGAAAAAAACTTGCCCAGCAGGACAAACAAAATTGTTAAATTTTATTTTCTATAGTTCAATCTTTTCTTTTAGTTTGCCACTTCTTCTTTTCTCACTGTGCACTCATGTTTTCTTTTGTATTTGCTCGTGGGTGCTGTTCTCACAAGATGACTATTATCTTGTTCTAAACATTGCAGAGTGACATTGTTTTTTTCTTATGTGTAATTTCCAAAATTATGCTTTAAAGCATTATCGTGCTGTACATCCAAATCCACCCTATTTCAATACAAGCCATTTCACCCCACACCAATCCACACACTCAATCCAATCTATCCCACTCAATCCAATCCACTCTAGACCAGTCCATTCCACACCACTCAAATTAAAATCATTCCAATCTAAACCAATCACCCCAATCCACCACACTCCAATATGACACACTCCAGTCCAAAACAATATGCCCCACTCCTTTCCAGAACAATCTGCCTCATTTCAATCCACAGCAATCTGCCCCACTCCAATCCAAAACAGTCTGCTCCACTCCAATCCAAAACAGTCTGCCCCAATCCAATCTACCCCACTCCATTCTGTGCCACTCCAATCCAAATCAATCTGCCCCACTGCAATCCAAAACAATATGCCCCACTCCAATCCAAAACAGTCTGCTTCACTCCAATCCAAAGCAGTCAGACCCGTTCTAATCTGCTCCATTAAAAACAATCTGCCCCACTCCAGCCTGTCACACTTCAATCCACCCCAGTCTGCCTCTCCAATCTGCTTCACTCTAATCACCCCACCCCAGTCTGCCCCACTACTATCCAAAACTTTCTGCCCCACTCAATCTGCCCCACTCCAATCTGCCCCTCCCTAATCTGCCCCACCATAATCTATCCCACTATCATCTTCCTCACACCAAACCAAAACAATCTACCCCACTTCCTTCCAAAACAATCTGCCCCACTTCCTTCCAAAACAGTCTGCCACACTGCAGTCTGCCTACACCCCAATCTAAAATAATCTGCCCTACTCCAAATCAAGACAATCTACCCCACTCTAATTTGCCCCAATACAGTCCAACCTAACCTGCCCCACTCTAGTCCAAAACAGTCTGATCCAATCCAAAACAATCTGCCCTGCTCCGTCTGCCCTAGTCCAACCCAAAACATCTGTCTCACTCCAATCAGCCCCACTCCAGTCTGCCCCAATCCTATATAAAAGTTTCTGCCCCACTCCAATCCTTAACAATCTGCCCCACTCCAATCCAAAACAATCTGCCTCATTCCAATCCAAAACAATCTGCCTTATTCCAATCCAAAACAATCTGTCTCATTCCAATCCAGAACAATCTTCCCCACTCCAGTCTGCCCCACTCCAGCCTGTCACACTCCAATCGACCCCAACCTGCCCCCTCCAATCCGTCCCACTCCAACCCACCCCATTCCAAACCAATACAATCTTTCCCACTCCATTCCAAAACAATTTGCCCTTCTCCAGTCTAAAATAATCTGCCACACTCCAATTTGCTGCACTCCAATCTGCCCCTCTCCAGTACAAAACAATCTGCCCCACTTCAATCCAAAATAATCAGCCCCACTCCAATCTGCCCCACTCCAGTCTCCCCCACTCCAAACAAAGACAATCTGCCCACTCCAATCTGCCCCACTTCAATCCCAAACAATCTGCCCCACTCCAGTCTCCCCTGCTCCAGTATGCCCCACTCCAGTCCAAAACATCTGCCACACTCTAATCAGTAAATCTGCCCCACTCCTAGCTAAAAGTTTCTGTCCCACTCCAATCTGCCCAACTCCAGTCCAAAACAACCTGCCCATTCCAATCCAAAACAATCGTCCCCACTCCAGTTGGTCCCATTCAGATCCAATGCAATCTGCCCCACTCCAATCTGCCCCATTCCATTCCAAAGCAATCTGCCCCACTCCAATCTTCTTCACTCTAATCCAAAACAATCTGCCCCACTCCAATCCAAAACAATATTCCCCACTCCAATCCGAAACAACATGCCCCACTCCAATCCAAAACAATCTGCCTCACTTTCAGACAAGTTTCTGACCACATGGGGTGAGTGCCTTTGTGCACTCTGTGGCTAGAAACCAAGCCTGTCCTGGGTGGAGGTCCTTCACACTTCCCCGCTACAGGAACTGTAACACCTGGCGGTGAACCTCAGAGGCTCTAGCATCGGGTTACAGTGCCCCAGGGCACTCCAGCTAGTGGAGATGCCCGCCCCATGGACAAAGTCACACTTTTGGCTGCAAGTCCGGCTGGAAAATTAGGGAAAAAAGGGAGGAGTGACCACCCCAGCCAGGATCACCCCTAAGGTTTCCAGAGCTGAGGTGACCCCCTCCCTGCAGAATCCTCCATCTTGGTTTGGAGGACAGGCACCAATAGGGATAGGAATGTGCCCCCCTCCCCAAAGGGAGTGGGCACAAGGAGGGTGTAGTCACCCTCAGGGACAGCAGCCATTGGCTACTGCCCTCTGACCCCTAAAACACCCCTAAATCTAGGATTGAAGGTCCTCCCTGAACTCAGCTCACCAGATTCCTGGTGACTTACAAGAAGAAGAAGGCCCTACCTGCCTGTCTCTTGCTTCAAAGAACCTGCAAAAAGACCAGCGACGTGTGCAGCGGGCCCAGCGACCTCTGCCAACTCCACAGGACTGCCCTGCACCCAAAAGAACCAAGAACTCCTGAGGACAGCGGCTCTGTCTAAAGAAACCTACAACCCAGGACTCCCACCTCACTCCACACCCCCATTCACGCACACAACACTCAAGAGCCCCCCACCCTCTCCCCTGTCGGAGGTTCACCTTACCTTCTCGCTGTGGTTGTCCGGGAGGGAACAGGGTCCATGGGGCCTTCTCCGCTGGCACCGCCCCGTCACCACAACACTGCCATGCCGATTACAAAGTTGTAATACCGCGGGCGGTGTTGTGATGACGTTGTGATGACAGAGAAGCAACCTCCACTAGACCACTGACCGGCAGTATGGCTGCTGACAGATCTCCGCCCAATTTACAGCAGAGTTGCCATGAGTCATAATATGGCGGTCTCCTGGCCGGTGTGACTTCGGCGGCTAATTGTTTTGACCGCATAAGTCATAATGAGGGCCTATATCCCACTTTGATATAGTATATACAGAGCCAGCTTCCTACACCCACACCCTAATCCAACCCACCCCTAGCCAACCCACCCCACTCCACTCCAGTCCAATCAGACCCACTCCCATACAATCCACCACACTCCAGTCCAATCCACTCCACCTAACTCCAATCTACCCTGTCCTGGCCCAACCTACCCACTCCAATCCAATCCAACCTACTCCCAATCCAGTCCATCCCACCCCAATCTAGTTCACTCCAGCCCACTTCAATCCACCCCGCTTCAATCCAACCCACCCCACTCCACTCCAGTCCACCCCACTCCACTCCACTCTAATATGGTCTACTATGATCCACCTGACTCTACCCCAATCAAATCCACCCAAGATCAGTCCACCCCATTCCAATCCAATCTATCCAGCCCACCAAACTCCAATTCTTCCCAGCCCACTTCCATACAGTCCACCCTACTCCAGTCCAATCCAGCTCACCTCACTCCAATCCTTCCCAGCCCACTTCCATACAATCCACCCTACTCCAGTCCAATCCATCCCACTCCAGTCCAAACCTCAACACTCCAATTAATCCAATCCACCCTAGCCCACTTCAAACCAATCCAACCCACTCCAGTACAATCCAATCCACCCCACCTCAGGACAATCTAATCCACCCCACCCTATTCCACTCCTCCCCACTCCAATTCACATCACTCTGAACCACCCCACCCAGTTCAATCTACCACATCTAGTCCACCCAGTCCAATCCACCCCATTCTTCTCAATCCTCACCACTCTGCCCTAATCCAATCCACCCCACTCTACTCCAGTCCAATCCACCTCACTACCTCAATCCACTTCAACCCACTCCACCCTATTACACTCCTTGACACTGCATTCTATGACACTGTCAGCCACTGAACCACTGAACTCTACTTCTCTCTACTCAACACTGTGACACTCTACTCCCCCTGCTCCACTTTATGACACTATACTCCAAAAAATCCATTCTCTGACATTCTACTCCCCCATTCCACTCTACAGCACCTCACACCACTAACGTTTAGCCATGTTGAACATCAGCCACACTGGTGTACCAGATGGCAAAAACACATTGGCAAAGCCAATTGCTCTTGTATAGGTGAGACCTAATGGTTTTGCCAATGTTTGTTAATTATTCTCTCGAAGAAAGCCAGTGACTGTTTTGAAGTACCTCACCTTTGCTGAGTCAGTGATGATAGGTCTTTGTATAGGGAGATCTTCGCTATGAGATATTGAGTTATTTTATTTATGTTTTGAAGTCTTCAAGTTTGGTCGCAGCACATAATGGTATAACAGCCATTGTCCACAGTTCTCAATGTTATCACCTACAAGTGTAGCTAGAGGTCAATATGTCGGTCAACATTAATGTTTCTTGGCACAGCATTTCCGCGTCTTTCCGAGAGACCGCAGTCCTCTGTGATTGTGAAACTGTTCCCAGTGGCTGTGAGGTCGTGCAAGCTTCTTTGAATTCTATTGGCTGGTCATATTTCAGGGTTTGCAGGTCAGAACTGAGGGACTCAAACAGTGACTCCATGAAGGCTCTGTTAAAAGATTCACCATGTTCAGGCCCATCCGCATTATGGGCCTCTCATGTTCTCGTGCTTACATTATCCTTGGGAGTCGTGTCGGGCTTGGTTTGCTCTGACCTATTCAGCTTGTCCTGAAAGTTCAAGCAGCGGCGGCTCCTCTACTAAGGCAGAGCGGTGTCACCCAACTGGATTTTAGCAAAAGGAAAAATAAAATTATAATAACGCTATGTGATTATCATTTCATATTTCTCTGGAGTAAGGGGGCGAGGCTGGGCTGGTGAGGGCCGGAGGATGGCTGCAGTTGGGGTATGAGCAATATAAAGTGTGCATGCATGTTTGGCCGGCCGTGTTGGGCCGGCCAAACAGACATGCCCATTGCACAGCCGAGTGGAGAACATGCACATGATCCCACTCCAAATCTGACCCCTGAAGCAGGCCACACAGACCAATCACGACACTGCTGTCATGCTTTTGACAGCAGCGTCATGATTGGCTGGGAGCCTGTGTGCTGCCGGGAAAAGGATGAGTACAGAGGTTAGAAGAGCTGCGTCTCCCAAAGGAGAAGGTAAGTGAGTTTTTTAAAAATGTTTTATTTTTGTTATTTCCCTGCCACCACCCCATCTGTTCTGCCCCACCACCCCCGTTCAGTGGCAGCCTCCACTGAGTTCAAGTCCTTTTTGTGCTTAGAAGAAGCCATATTAGGAGTTGGAGGGGGGGTGGTAAAGAGTTTGCTTGGCCTAAGGTGCGTTGTGCATCTGTTGAGGATATCTTCGCCACCCAGCCATGGTGGAATTTATGCTAGTATGCAATTTCTCTGATGGGCAAGGGGTTTCTCTAGAACATCTCTGGGAGCCAAGAAATTTATACATCAAGGCCTATCCAGGCAAATCAGTGAGGCTAATAAAATGGCTATGTAAGAGAAAGCACGAATTGACAGATAATGAGGCTACTCTCAGCATGCTTTGGCTTGATTCGGACTAATTGTGTCTTAGGGCGTTAACCAGCCTTGTTACTAAGGTGACTAGGGCTCAGGGGCTGCTCATAGAGGACTCAGTGGCGTACGTAGGGCAGGTCCCTCAATCAAGCCATGTGGATTAGCATTTTACTGAGTTATGCCTGGAAGACTATAGTAAGCGATCTGAGTTTCCTTGAACTCAGGGCCTCATTTACAAATTTCTTAAACAGTTCCGCACCTCAAGGCTTTTTGCTGTACTGCCCTGCATCAACAGCAAAGGGCAGGAATGTGCTGTTGTAAAGACATATGGTGCATTCCAGTCCTTTCTGCCTGTGCTGGTGCAGACATTGGTATCGACCGACAACGCAGACACCCTTGCACCATGGTGGAAAGAAGCAACATCTTTCTACACAAAAATAATAATTGGAGGCCTTTTTCTCTTTCTATGTGTGCAAAATGCAGCACACATAGAAAGTGGGAAAAAAGAGGAGAAATAACCCACTGCAATGACCACGGAACACCTCTTTGAGATAGAGTAAGGCAAGGCAGCACTTTGCGCTGCCTTGCCTTACTCCATATCTATGAGGCAAGGCAAATCCATGCAGGGTGGCTTTGCATTGCTTCATAGATATGGTTGAGAGGCCTGCACCAGCGGAGCTCCAGAAAAAGAGACACTCCGGCTGCACAGGCCTCTTGTAAATTAGGCCCTAAGTATGTTAGAATAAACATTTTGCTCACCAAGCACTAATTTATTTTGAGAGAGCAAGTGGTGGATGTGTCCTCTCTTAAGCATTAGTCGCTTACAGTCTTCTAGGAAGTCGG
Source organism: Pleurodeles waltl (assembly GCF_031143425.1). Taxonomy (NCBI): domain Eukaryota; kingdom Metazoa; phylum Chordata; class Amphibia; order Caudata; family Salamandridae; genus Pleurodeles; species Pleurodeles waltl. The sequence continues at coordinate 709,464,877 of NC_090450.1, read as the reverse complement.
CACCATACCGCATTCCAGTGTTGTGGTCTGAAGCTGGTTGTGGAGGCGCATCCTCTGGAATGTACCTGGGTGTACATGAAGGTCAGGTGAGGTGTCAGCAGTGGCCCTGCGGGCTAGAATTAGCACAGCAGGTTACCATGTGGCACAAGTGCAGACTCCTCCTCGCACTTTGCGGAGAGCACTATGGTATGTCATGGGCCACCCCAGATTGTGGCACAATGCTATGCCTCTGGGTCATGCATGTGTGGGGCCATGGAGTGTTTATTCACTCATTACCTTCTAGTAGCGAGGCAGACTCTTCCTTGTCCTTCCACACGTCTGGGGATCACACACTCCTTAAAGGTCGAGATATGTGGCTGCCTATTGCCCAGCCCAGACATCTTGCTCAATCTGGGTCGTATCTATGCCTTTTCAGTGACCCCGCTCTCTGTTGTTGCTGGTCAGTGTGGTATGGGGGCACCTCAACAATTGTGGCTGAAATCAAGGTGCTGGCGGTCAGTAGGGTCCCTTGAAGCTGTTGAGCTGGAACTATCGGAGGACCTCCGTTGGATGCATAAGTCTAAGCCACCATTTTGGCCACACCCTTACTTATAAACTATTAGAAAATAAAGAAACATCTGTTATTTATATATCTTTTTTACCATTAATTTTAATGTATGTATTTAAAACAAATAAAATAAGATAATTTATTTTACTATTATTATCATTGGGGTTCTATTTTAAGACACCAATGCCATTATTTTCTATGGGAGAGTGTTGCAGGACCATTGGTTGACCAGTTGTGTTGCTGGATGTACTCTGGGTCTGAACTAGAGTACACTTATGACTGTTTTGGGTCCTTTTTGGCTGTAGTAACTATAGAAGTGCTGCTTATGAATAGCAATGTGCTACTCTTTTGGGGGTATGAGCAAGTCTCCTACCTACGTCCTTTTGTAGCCCTCCTTAAATCCAACCTTACTCCTCCTTTTTAGCCCATTTGAATATATTCCCCATTTTTCAGGCACCTGCCTGTCTCTCCCATATTTACTTCTGAAATGTAATTCTATGTGTGTAGAGATCTCCACAGTTGGAGAGATAGAGGCGGAGGCCTCTGTAGTTGTACTTGCGTAGTACTATAGTAGCTCTTTTAAACATACTTCTAAGTTCAGTTTGTGAATGGACCTTTGTATTTGCAGTGCATATAACTAATTTCTCTCCCTGTGAGAGTCTGTTTTTAATTTAATTTTAATGAATACTGTTTTAGTTTATTTGAAATGCAAATTCGAGAGAAAAACGCCACCCAGGCAAAGATGATCATTGTCAAGACACCACATTTTACCCTAACCAAAAAAGGCTCCGGAAAGGCTCCTACAAGGCTTTGAGAATCATTTTGTCCTCACTGACTAGTGCCATGTGAAATGCGAACTCGTACAGACAACCTGTCCTTGCCCTTGTGCTCAAATTAGTTTCAAGCTATGCCATACAGACATCAAACCTTGCTGTCCCATATATGCACCCCGCCTCTGAAGTTTGAGAAATAAGTATATTATGTAATAATTCTTCTTGAACTAGCATGGCACCTAGAGATAGGTGAGGGTGTTAGGGCTCCAAATTATGGTAATGATGTTACAATTTTCTATGTTTTCACTATTCATGAAGTGCTTAGCTGCTTCTTATTTTTATCTTCTGTGACATTGCAATTCAACATCGTGTGCAGTAGACTCAGGCATTTTAAAATAAATATGTCAATATTCATGTTCCATTTTTAGTAATCCATGAGTGTGTAACTGATTCATGAAAAATTATTTGGATTACCACTGTGCCCCTGAGCCTGTTATGGGACTGTTAGTAAGCTAAAAAAAAAACACCCTCGCTAGAATGGTCAGTGGGTTGTATGGAGCTTCAGTTAAAATGGTGTTTGACCTCATCTTTGTGCACTGAACTAAGTCCATGCACTTGTGGGTTAGACATCCAACCCCTGTAGACCTGAGGTAAAACCCAGGATTCACACTATAGAGATAGGATGTATGTATGTGGAAAGTCAACAGGATATGGTACATTGCTGTAATTGTTGATTTCTGTTCTTTTACACTAAACAAATGAACTGTATTAATAAAAAGGGTTGTATCTGCTATTCAAATGATTTTAGAGGCCTCCTTCCTCTACTTCACAAATGTAATTTTACCCCACTACGGAGGAACACAGAACTGCATCAAAGGCTGTGTTCATCCGTAGTGGGGTAGATGGGAATGTAAAAGTTATAAAACATCCAGAGAATTCAAACCATCCCATTCTATTAATGTCACCCTGGTGACAATGGAAGTATACATTTTCCCATGGCTCTGAATTTTTACAGCCATGGTTCCTGCCAAAGTGGTGTCCCACTCACTGTGTGGTCCATCATACGCCATCCTTGTCTGTCTCTTGTGGGTCCATTCCTACAGGTAGTGCGTTGCGTAACAGGTAGCGGTGCTCTCTGATGATACTTTATAAAGTTAGGGAAACACCAGCCTCCCAAGGCTTCAGATCCTATTAGTTATTGTTCAGTCATGCCCTCCTCCAGTGGAAAATAGACATTGCATAAGGCTCTGAAGCCGCTGTAGTATATTTCTAGAGAATGTCAGAAAGATTGCCTGAAACACATAAAATTATGGGCTACATAGACATTTTGATTGAAACTATACGTCCTAGCCTTGATATGGTCTCTGGTTCCCCTATCTTCAGTGCTAGTGCTGCCCCTAGTTATTTGTTGGCATTATTGGACCACCAAAAAGTGGTGGTTTTTGACAGTGGATGCTATACGGCTGGGCTTAGTGTAACATTGAGGCCTATTGAGTTATAACATTTGATTTTGAAACCTGAGCCTCAGTTGTATTACTATAATTCTGTCCAGATCACTGCTACTAGTGTTTCCCGGTCTGTGATAGCAAGTAAGATATCAACTGCAAATATGACTATCTTATAAATATTCCCTTCCAGGCTGATACCTCAAATCCAATTGTTAGCCATAATAACATTTGACAAGGGCTCTAAAGCAACGGTAGGTAGGAGCAGATAAGAGACAGCCTCATCTGATCCTTCTGCCTATATCAGAGTAATTGTTATCATTTTCTGATTAAGACTTTAGGCTCCTGGTAACCTGCCATAGCCCAATCAAGGAAGTGGTTTCCCATCCCCCTCCCTGTGAGTGTATCCCTCAAGAAGCCCCAACCCACTCTGTTGAGGGCCTTTTCATTATTAACTGACAGAATTATAGTTCTCTCCACCCCAAGCAACACCCTGTCTTCACCCTATATCCAACAGATGTAATGCTTTCTTACTATTGTCTCCTGCCTGCTGCCTGTCATAAAGCTAACTTGATCGGGTGTATAAGTGACACCCATGCAACCCTGTTGCCAGTAGTGTGGTTAATATCTTAGGGCCTAATTACGAACTTGACAGTCCAACTGTCGGACTGCCAAGATGACAGCGTGGAGGCCGCCACAAAGCCGGCGGCCTCCAGACAGCCATATTATTATGTTCCTGCACAGCTGGCTGAACAGTCAGTGTTGCTGCATTGGCTTCGGCTCTAAAAAAGAGCTGAGGCCAATGCCACCTGCACTGATTGTGCTGCCAACCAAGTCAGAATGTGCACTGTCTGCACTGGCAGACAGTGCGCATTCTGACTGTGCTGACAGGGGGGGCCTCTTCACTGCCCATGACATGGCCAAGGGCAGTGCAGGGGAAACCCTGTGGCCCCATCTCTCTGTTTCTGCCGGTCTTTTCATGGCCGAGTCCCTACCACGAAAAGGGCAGCAGAAAGGCAAGTCGTGATCAGCACAGTGGTGCCGACATCGCCACTGCTGTGCTTGAACACTGGTTTTACCGCCACCATGTCGGGATCCACAATCCTGGCGGTGGGGGCAGTCTTGTGGTGGTCTGAACACCAGCATTTTAATCTGGCAGTGGGACTGCCAAGGTTGCAGCAGTTGGACCACCACTGTGGGTACGGTGGTTTTAGGACTGCCGTACTCGTAATCAGGTCCTTAATGTCTGAATTTAATTAAAAGAGAAGTTGGCCTATATGATGCACTCTCTATGACAGGCTTGCTTGGCTTGAGAATAAGAGATATGCTTTCTTCTCTCATAGTTAGGGTAATTGTTTTAGAGCGTTAGGTTTCATTAAAGACCCTTCAAAGGATGAGAAGGATCTGCAAGCAAATTACCATATAGAATTCAGTAACCATCTGAACTCTGTGCCTGAGATGATTTAAGACCCTGAATCTTCTTTCAATATCTCCTCCTTCATTAGTGGCATTTCTAGACTAGACTTTTCATCTCTAGTTAGTTGTAGAATTCTATTTTCGGTAGGTGTTCAGATTTGCCATCAGAGTTCGCTAGGCCCATTTACTATTTTTTGTTCTGAAATAAAGTTTCATGCCCACATTATTCCTATTAGGCTGGCTAACAATCTGCCTACCTTACAATGCACTACCCTTTGAAACAGTTTTTGTGACCGTGTGCGTTTTTGCTGACTCTCTAATTCTAGCAATTCTTTCCTTAGTCTTAAAGCTGCTTCCACTATAGATTGCCTTGTACCACTCTTTCAACACATCCCACACAGTGGCTACGTAGCTTCCCCATTGCTGTTCAAGGCCAAGTACTTTTGAATAAACTGATTTATATTTTGCATGACTAACAGGTCTTGAAATGGGAAACATTAAGGCTCTAGGATTCACTTTCTATTCTCTTTGCGACTGTTGGCCAGCTTAGTCTGCAGGTCACTGGGCCATGGTGAAGAAGTTTTATTGGCCTTTGCTATTTGTTTCCTATTGCAGGTAACAGCTGCTTATCTACCATAATATAATCTAAGCTAAGATAACTTATATGCATGCCAAATTATGTCAGTAATACTTAAGTTGCTATCTTGCCCTAAAGCTGTCTATGATGCCCATCTTTCAAACCAAGCTTCTTCCTCCCCCAAAATCACTACTGTGCCATCATTTAGATTTTGTGTATTATTTATATCTTCATTCTAGATGAGGTTTAAGCGCAATCGCCTAGGTTGTCATGATGCAGTGTGTTTATCAGTAAAGATTGATGGCTGTGATTGGCTGCATATCAAGAGGCTACTACCAAAGGAGAACACTGGCAACTGCCTTTTATTGCTTTTCATCTTTCATCCATATTTCATCATCCACTGGTGGGCGGGACCAGGGACAAAAGGGGATCACCAAACATGATGCAGGTGGCAGTACATCTCCTGGACTACAGGCAACAGAGACAGTTATTGTTAATTTGTTCCCCTTCTCAAAACCTGGTAACCTCATGTCATTGGGTATGGCTTACCACTCAATAGCTAACAAAGGACCCCTGACAGTCGGGCTGATGATCCCCTTCTCCAGGCAAGCTGGCCTGTACAGTCCAAGAGATCCTTTTTTAGCAGGCTGGGCACTTCCACTTGCATGGTGGTCCAGCGGTGCTTCCAGTAGGATTCATTGCTCTAAGCTTGTGCCTATTGTGGTAAGGAGAGCTGCCACTGAGAAAAGGCTACTCTTGATATTCATGTCTCTCTGCTATAATGGTGTGCAGCTGTGCCTTGGATTGGAAAGGTATTCAGGAACAAAGCACCAGGTCAAGACGGCTAGCAGTTATTTCTAGATCTGACCAGTAAGCTCCCATAAATAGATGCAGGGCGTGGGGGCTCTTATAAATACTACATGGCCACTTCATGATAAGCAGATTCCAGAGCCACAGACTAAAGGAGCCCTGGGAAGAGTTCCAACCAGCTTAGGTACATGTGTTCATTGGGCCCAGACAGGACGGCAAATCACTTATGAATGCAGGTAAGACGGGAAGAGATGACATATTTGAGAACACTTTGGTTGAGTAACCATGATCAAACAAAGCAAGGAATCTGACATCCCATCAAAAGGACAGAGTAATCATCTAAAGAGGGAATTGGATGAGATGGAATATCAAGAGTCAAGTCTCCTAGGTCAGCATACACGTGGGCAGCCTTGCACAAAACCATACATTACCTTATATTACAATACTCACATAGGGAAACCAAAATCACTCAGGCTCTTCATTCATTCTACATCATACAGAGGGCCCACATCTCTTTACGCTGATTATGCCACAAGTGTAGAGACTCCGCCATGACTGCGGAGCCTCTGTCAGGACTGTGGATGTTCTCTGTGAATCAGGTACACACACATTTCACTCCTATATCCCATAGATGGAAGTCAAAGACCACAGTTAAGGGTGACTGGCAAACCACTTTAGAAAGGGAAGGCCAGTAGGCATCGCCCCTTGAAGGAGACTATTGAAAGGCATGTCCCTTTACAACCAATTATACTGTCACTGTTACCAGTCCCATAGAATCCTGTGATGGGATTGGTCAATCCCTCACAGAGGGGGCACTCTCAGGGTCCACTTTAACCTTAGAGCACGTTGTAAAGGTCTTAATCCATGTTACAGGAAGGGACCACAGTGAGCCTGCATTCGTTTTTACTAGTGGAAAAAGGAAAAGACAATGACTGCAGAAATGGTGAAAATAACACCGGGCAGGGGGTCACACAGACATGCAGGGGACTGTCTGTTCCAGCAGTTACAGAGATATTTTTAATAGAAAAATGTGAGATGTAATTGTTTGCTATTCACTAGAAGGGGACATACTATAGTTTTATCTTCATATAATCAATATGAGGTTAATTCCATTAAGAATAACATTAAATTTACCCCCTCCTAGTTTGAATTTTTCAATTTGGCTACGTAATCATAGGCTTTCTTATTGAACTATAGACATTTTGTTATGATATAATCTGTTTATTTGGAAAATGTTCTGGGTATGTTGACTAAAATCAGGGATACAAGACATAAAACTATCACATACAGCATCATTTAAAAAACTTTTAAAATCCTTTTTTGCTTTAAAGGTGGACATATCAATAAATATGGAAGTGATAATATATTGCTTGTGTACACATTAATCTAAGATTTGGGCTATTGCAGTTTGGAACACATAAAGTGGTTTTGAAAAGATTCCATACATATCAGTCTCATATTATTTTATGATTTTATGGTCACATTGAATTACTCACAGGAGTTGTAGGTTACTTATATCCTCTTGATTTTCAGGCATAGTTAATTTTTACAGGAGGAGGCCACCAGAGAGGCATAGAGGTTAAGCATCAATAATCATGTGTTCAGCTCAAGGGGAATGTATATTAGACTGGAGATCCTTCTGTCCCCTACAGTTCAAAGCTAGTATGAGAGTGATGAGCTCATGGCATCTGGACACATCTGCCATGTTGCCTATTTCATGTATATTTCATGGAGCTCTCTCATCATCTTTTCTGGTTAATTTGATGAAGATCAGGCACCATTTATTGTCTGGTCCTCTTGAGCCACCCCAATTTTGGAGACAGTGGAAGGTTGCACTGTCAGCTTCGGCTCACTTTGTTAGTCCCTTATGCCATGTAGAGGTTTTGCGCCATAGAGTCAGATGGTGGTTATGGGCTTTAAATGCATTGAAATACTATGGAGAAACTCTCATATTTAGGGTGTGCGTCTGCAGTGCACAGATGTGGGAGTAACATTGATTATAATATTTAAGTAATTTATCATTAGTCTGCTTATGTATACCACATACCCTCCTGTGCTTTGCAGCACCACTTTGGTGGAGTGAGAGGATTCTTCTTTTATCAATCAAACTAAAAGGCGACCAACTATTCCATCCACACAGTGCTGTCTCAATATATTTGCAACAATCTAATAGTCTGAGTCAGTCTAGTTTCTCTGAGTGTGAAGCACATGTGCAAGTCTGTTTGCTTATGTTATCTCTCATCATCTCACAACCCACCTCCATATCATATTTTTAACGGTGTCTTCCAAAGCTGTTCTCCCTTTTAATAACTAATTTAACACAGCATGTTGAATGAATCCACATTTCCCTCACAACCACCCTAAATGTGTACTCTCCTATTAATGTGCCTTCTGTAGATTCCACATTGTCTAAGAAGTATTTAGGAATGAATTATTTTGAAGAGCATGGTTTGGACACCAACAATGATGGCAGCATCTCAATGAGGCTCCGCTCCGGCTCCACTACAATGGCTTAAAGGATGCTGCAGGATCACTCAATATTGCTTTTCAAAAGAGGACTAACACCGCAATAACACTTCTGGTACGCCATGAGGTCTTTTCAAGCTATTTCAAGATGACACCTTATCTTCCCTCATTTGTTTTTCTATTCATGGTGTGCTCCTCCCACCATTTTGTTTTAGCTACGGGGGCTAAATAGTTTTTTGGTCTCCCAAATGAAACTGCTGAAAGTTATATTCAGCAACCTTCAGTTCAGCATACTGCTAAATTAGCCACATATTTACTGATTTCTGACTCTTCAGGAAATACCATTCATTTCAATTTTCTACATAAAAGTCTTGCCTGACAGTCTGTCCTCCCACTGAGGGGACTTTCACTGTTGGTCTGCTTGTTGCAGGCCTCACACAATTTTTTTCACATGGCAAATATTTTGTGAATAATCTTATTGTAATCACTTTCCCTCTCTTAGGGCAATATATTTTATATTTTGCTTTTCATTGAGGAACATTTCATTGCTCTTCGATCATTTTGCATTTCTGCTTAAGAGGTTTCAGACAGCTACAGTATTCACTTCCCCATTATATGGGGAGAAGTAAAAGATTACATAAAAGCTTTGCATCACTGGATCATAAAACAACCTTTCTTTCTACATGTAGACAACTCATATCTGTCATGGTTAAAGACAAAGACCTGCCTAAAATGAAGTCTAATCACTCATCTCAGAATGCTGCCTCTTGCTCACATTTTTCAAGGGCTGTTGTAAAAAGGATAAATGCACTAGGCTCAAATAAAAGATCAAAACAAAGATGTAGATGTTCCTCCTAAATCTCTCTAAGCATTAATATTGGATTATTTGATGGGTGAATTAAGAAACCTAAGACTGTTTGTAGCTTAAACTAATCCTACCTTGCAAAGATTAGATGAACAATGGTCTTTCCCTTACAGAAAAATGTTCATTCCGGAATAACGCATTAGTGATGTTGAGGACTCCTCACCTGATACATCTCAATAATCAAAATACATTGTTCTGTTCAAAAAGGCACAGAAGACTTGGATCATAACTGAAGAAATAACCTCAGACTGTACAGAATTCTTGAGCAGGCCAAAGGCACTAATATGATTTCCTGTCTTCAGTCACGTCTTATCAAAGGTTGGTTTTGCTAACTTCTCACCTCCTCTTTGCAGTCAAAGAGCATACTGCCTGGGTCCACTAACATTTATTGGCACCTCAGCCTAAACCTATAGGTATTATTATGTTATTTCTAGAAGTTACAAAGCTGACAATGGTTGACAAAGCTGCTAAACCTCACAAGACACTTAAATGGTCTGGAAACACAGTGTATATTTCCCAGGACTTATTCAATGTAACAGCTACCAGAAGGAAACCTTTTCTTGGATTGAGACAGCAACTAAAGGTATTGAATGCCAGATATGGACTTATGCATCCCTGTTTCTTCAAAGTAGCATACAAAGACAAAACTACTACATATAATGATTCTAATAATCTAAAGTAATTCCTTCAATGGCATGAAAGAGAAGATATGGAGCTAGGTGTTCATGCCAATGGTTGAATCTATTTTGTCTTTAATAAATGTTTGTTTGTATAGTATCTCTTCATAGCTTTTCCGCCTTTCTGTATTGATTTTTCTGTTTTTTTGGTTATTATTAGATAATATATATTACTTTCCTATCCTCCTGAGGTAATAACACTTTATTGTTTCCTTGCAGGTATGTGACCTTGTTGTTCTAGTGCTGTGTAGTCTAGTGCTCATGTTCAGTGGGTCGCTAACTTTTTTCTGTTGTCTCCCCCTCTTCGGTACATGTATTCTCTTTGTAGGTGAGTGCTGGTATTCTTTATTATCGTTATTGGTTCTCCTTTATTATTGTTTTCTTAAATTTTGTCATTTCATTTGACACTTATTAGAGCCACGGTATGCATGTCTTCCCTTAGTCGTTCCAACACCCCTACACCTTTCATGATTTGTGTTTTCAGTTTGGTAATTACTCAATTGGTCTCATCATAAGCTACCTCTTCTACATTATTTATTTTATTTTGGGATTGTTTCCTGTCTAAGTTTCCATGTTCTTATTCTTCCTTTTATTTGTCTTTTTTCCCATCTGCATTCCATAATTTTCTTTCTTCTTTCTTTAATTGTAAGTAACATTTTTGTATATGACAGTTTCTCATATCATTACACTCATGCAAGTGTTGGATGAGCCTTAGGATTGTGACTTGGAATGTTAAAGGTCTAAATAATCCCATCAAAAGTCAGTGGATATTGACCCACATGGTTCGATTTAAAGGTCAATTAGTCCTGTTACAAGAAACTCATCTCTGCAAGGATATAATTAAACTCAAGGAATAATGGATTGGAGAAATAACTTTCTCTTCAGCATCTGGAAAAAAATGGCATAGCTATTTTTCTGCCATAAGCATTTAAATACTACTCTTATTTCAAAGGAAAAGGATTCTGAGAGTAGATGGCTTTTACTAAACCTAAAATTTGTGTTTTGTGAATGTGCATCGAATGAATCACCCTAATCCTGAGTTCTGGTCTACCATATTGCAGAAATCAATGAGCTAGCCTACTGATTTTATTTTGGGGGGTGAATGTAATCAGATATTGTATCCCTTTTTATATAGACACTCCCTTGTGAAGTTTATTCTTAATATCACACCTAAAATCCTCCAATGAAGTATTGCTTAAAGGGCCCTCACAGATACATGGGACCTTTTTAACCCAGATTGAGGGAACATACATACCACATCAATCTCAGTTGCAGATAGGCTATTTTATTTATTAGCAAGAGTTTGACTCAGGCCTTAGTTAATTTAGAAATCATCTCAATAGTGATTTCTGACCAGGTTCCAGTTTGGTCAGATTTTGATATACTCCACAATAAGGCTAAGATGCTTATTACGAGTCTGGCGGTCCTGGGAACACGAGGCTCATGGTTGTGGTCAGACCGCCGCCAAAGCAGCGGTCCGGCCACCACTTTATGACTCTGGCGGAGCCTCCACAGTCTGACCGCCGGCACTACCAGGTAGCCACCAGTTGTCAGCCTGGCAGTGTCGGTGGTCTTAGTCTGCCAGGGCAGCACTGCAATTAGTGCTGCCGTGGGGATCACGAGTCCCTCTCCACCAGCTTTTGCATGGCGGTCCCACTTGGCATTGGCAGTGCAGGGGGCCCCATGGACAGCCCCGTCTCGCTGTCACACGCAATGCACCGCAACATTGCCACCCGCTTGATTATGAGCCGGCCTCAATGTTGTGGTGAGTTTCCTGCTGGCCCAGAGGGAAACTCATAATAGGGCCAGTGGGTGGAAAACCACGGTTTTCTGACCCAAAGAGTTTGGCGCCCGCCAAACTCTTAATAAGGGCCTAAATCTTCAAGTTGGAGTTTTAACTATGCTTTATTGAGTGTCCCTGCTTTTTGTTGCTATATGAGACTTTTGTTCATGAATTTATTGAATTAAATTTGGTGGGTGGTATTCCAATTTTCACTGTCTGCGATGCTCTTAAAGCAGCTTTCAGAAAATGTATTATGTTTCTGTTAAAAGAAAGAAAGCTGAAATAGGTTCCTGCTCTCTATTGTGGAGGCAAATACAGGATTTGTAAACTTGCAATTTACTGTACATTTGAAAAATAGAAAACAAATATTACATCTATTCCTAATGCACAGGGTAAACAGGTTTTTAATGATTCTGAAACTTTAAATAGCTGTGTTCATTATTATACCAATTTAAACACTTGTGCCAGGAAACTCTCAGACACTTTACTAACAAGTTATTTCTCATTTCAGGATAAAACAACTCCTCAACTTCTAGATTTTCCCTCTTTAGAACCACCTCTGACAATTCAAGAACTTTTAAAAGCAGTCAGAAAACCTCCCAAAGGTCAATCGCCTGGCGCCAGTGGCTTCAAGGTAGAATTTTATACACAGTTCTCTAATTTTCTTTTTCCTTTATTATATAAACTCCTTGATACTTTTTCTTCTTCAAATGCTTCACAAGGGTCATTCACGGAAGCTATGATATGTCTTATAACAAACGAAAGGAAAAATCCTACCTTGTGTCAAACCTAGAGGCCCATTTCTCTCATAAATGTAGAGTGCAAGATATTTGCAAAGGTCCTCGCTCCCAGATTAGACAACTACGTAACTGATATTATGGGATTGAAACAAGCTTGTTTTGTTAAAGTTCGTTATATATTAGATAGCGTGCACATAATTCTAAACACCATAAATAATGCTGCTAAATTGCAACATACTTTAGTAGCTCTTTCTTTGGACGCTGAAAATGCGTTTGACAGACTCATTTGGCAATATCTGAAGAAAGCTCTTCTTTGACCCAGATATGGTCCTCATTTTATAGATTTCTTATTTTTATTGTATCCTGCCCCTAAGTCTTCAATATACATCAATGGTGTTCAATCTTCCTATTTTTCTCTGCAATGAGGTAAAGGGCAAAATTGACCATTATCACCTCTCCTTTTTATTTTGACTTTGGAACATTGTTTGATACACCTCATATCTTTTCCATATTTACAGGGTTTCAGATAAAAGAAAGACACATAGGGGGTGATTCTGACCGCGCCGCCCGCCACCCGCCAAGCGGTTCCCGCCGAAAGACCGCTCTGCGGTCAAAAGACCGCGGCGGTCATTCTGGCTTTCCCGCGGGGCCGGCGGGCGACCGCCAGAAGACCGCCGGCCGGCCCAGCGGGAAAGCCCCGTCAACAAGGAAGCCGGCTCAGAATTGAGCCGGCTGAGTTGAAGGGGTGCGACGGGTGCAGTGGATCAGTAATAAGGAATATTACTAAACTGCCTTACTCAATTAGTATGAAAATAGTAGCATGAAGTAGGAAGACATTTTGAAAATCAAGGGTAGTTTTACATTTCTAAAAACTTTAAAGCAGACAGTGAAAATCTTTGTGGGGCCCCCAGGGGCCCTTCGACACCCCATACCGCCATCCTGTTCCTGGCGGGCGAACCGCCAGGAACAGGATGGCGGTATGGGGTGTCAGAATCCCCATGGCGGATTCCCATGGGCAGCGGAAAGTCGGCGGTACACCGCCGGCTTTCCGCTTCTGGCCGCGGCTGTACCGCCGCGGTCAGAATGCCCGGCGGAGCACCGCCAGCCTGTTGGCGGTGCTACCGCCAACCTCCGCCCTGGCGGTAATTACCGCCAGGGTCAGAATGACCCCCATAAACTTTACTGCTTATGCAGATTATAGTTTGCTGTTTATGTCCTCTACAAAATGTTCTCATCTGGCTTTTTTTAGTGAAGTATTGTGTTAGGGATCAGATTTTTTATACAGGATTGGCTTGTTATTCCTCCAAGATTAAAGTGCTAAGTATTTAGTGCCTGATTACGAGGCTGGTGGTCATGAGACCGCCAGTCTTGCGTTGATGGTAGGACCACCTTACTCCAGGTGGTCTGACCGCCACATTACAACCTCGGCGGGCAGAACTTCCGAAAGACCACCATCACTGCCAGGAAGATGGTTCCCGACAGTTGGATGGCTGTCGGATTCGTGGTCAGCCAAAGTAAGGCTGAAGTTAGCAATGTTGTGCTGATCACAATTCCACTTTCCGTCAGTCTTTCCATGGCAGTCTCACTGCCATGGAAAGGCTGGCAGAAAGTCAGTGCTGCCCAGCACCCTTGGAATGTGCACTGTTTGCTATGCAGACAGTGCGCATTCTGAGGGTGCTGTTGTGCTATGGTTTGGCCTTGGCTCCCTTAACAGAGCTGTGACCAATGCCATAGCACTGTTCCCGCCAGGCTGACCGGCGGGAACATTATAATAGCATGTTCCCGCCGGTCAGCTCAGTGGGAATATCATAATACAACTGGGGGGATGCTGCTGATATGATGGCAGCATCTTCCCCGTGGCTTTGACGATCCCACAGTGGGACCTCCTAAGTCATAATGAGGCTCTTAGTATTGTAGTTCACTCAGAGATATTCTTAAAGCAAATACCACCAATGAATTAGAAAAGCACACAGAAATGGTCTGCTTCGTATTTTTTTCTGGTGGGGTAGACAGGACACAATTAAAATGATGCTTTTACCTATTATAAATTGCTTCCTTATGATGTTTCTAATTAAAATTCCTAAATTAATTTTTATATATAAATCAATGGTGTACTCTCTAGATCTTTATGGAATTGGAAAAAGTCATGTACCTCACTTACCAGACTCCAACTCCCTAAAGTTTACGCTGGTGTTCACTTTCTGGACTTTATTTGATATATAGTATTTAGTATTCAACAAATTTAAGGTATTATATCTTCATACTCTCCTGTAGACAGCAAGTTATGGTCTGATTTAAACCCATTTAAATATATGCATATACTTTTCTTGTCTTCGCCACCCAAATTTTGGCTGCTGGCTCTATCAACACATGCTTGTAATCTGTTAAAACCATACCTGGTTTATAATCGACTGATATTGGCTCAATTTTATTCAAGTCCCATATGGTATAATACGTACATTTTACATAATGGTTGCATAATCTTCTGGAGGGATTTGGCAGATATAGGATTAATGACACCTCACAATTATTATATAATGAGGTATTTTCCCATTCTCTGACATTTCTTACAGGTTTAATATCCCTGCTAAGCAAAGCAACAAGTTACATTTATTACAAAATAAAATTAACATTACTGTACATACTTTATCAATTTTATTGTGAATGTTTATACTAACCAAGACAAACTATTACGTAACAGAACACTACATAAAGCCCCCATTTACATATAAGATTATTGGTTCATTGAGCTCCAGAATAACTAAATCAAACATTGAACTCCTGTGGGTTGCTGATTTGGGCAGTGTACTGTCTGTAGAAATGTGGGATACGATTTCCCTGAAATTACATTCTACTGCTCATTCTGCCAGTCTTATACAAACCCTTGTCTTTTCTAATTTAGGATGTACTTTACTCCAGATAAAATATTTGAATTTAAGCTTGCAGGACAACAGACATGCTGGAGATGTGATAGTACTGAAGGTTCATTTATGTATATGTTTTTAATTGTCCTATAGAAATAGATTTTTGGAAGCTAGCAAGGTTCAAGATTAATTATATCACTGGGATTTTCTCTCCTTTTTCTGTGAAAATGATATTTATGGATGGAGTATATATTATATAGACCCTTAATACTGTGATTGAAAAACTGGTTGATGTGTTACTGGCTATAGCCTTACATGTAATTGCTTCCAACTTTTAATCAAAAGGCAATATCTCTGTCCATCTTTGGTGGAACCTAATAATTCATAATCACAGATCTGATACCTATAATTTGACTACCACTTCAATGGCTATTAAGCGTAGTCAACTGTGGCTACCAGCTACTAATTATTTGTGTAAGAACTCCACTTAATGTAATTTTACATTTTAGATATGTTTGTAGTGCCTTTGCCCTCCTTTGGGATATCATTTCACACACTTTATTTGTACTGTTACAATAAGTCATATTGGTGATAACTTTGAAAATGTTTCTCTTTTTTCTTTTTTTATTCTATATAACTCTTTGTATTCCCTTATTTTTATTCACCTTCTTTTCCTATACTTTCAGTTTTTCCAATAAAATCTTAAATGTTGTATAGTACGGACAATAGTGTGCCTGTTCTGATATCATCTATATTTATGTATCTATTTTTTACTTCAGTTGGATTCAATTGTTATTGTTAATTTTGATAATGATATACATTGCCCTTCTTTGTATTTTGATTCTAATAAAGATATTTAAACCTAAAAAAAGGAATGGTGTCTTTAAGGTCATCCCTCAACATACTACATAAGAAACTTTGCTTGCATCCTTCAAGAGTGGATAGATGTAATGCGCTGACCCCAAGACACATGCAACATCAGTGGACCAGGGCATTTTAGTGTGTTGTTCAGTTACCCATCCTCATCAATATGCTCTCTCAGGTGTGCAATCTAGAGAAATAAATTCAAACATGAGTGGAGATTGTGTACCACAAAGTAAAAAGAATACCCCCTGTCTAGGGATTGTAGAATTCATCAGACATCTGTGAGACTCTGGTTTCTGATTCAGGCTTTCATTCTAATAGATGTTAGTTCCACTGTTGGTTTAGGGATAGTGGGATGATTTGTCTATTTTTTATGCGAAAACAATCGAAGTCCACTTCCAACATCATCAGAGAGGGTATCAAATTTGTGAGTTGGTTATTAAAGATTTTCAGGAATTGATCCCGCGAGGCATTGGGGTCTTAGAGGCATTTTATTGTCAGTGGGCCCCTATTTTATTGACCGTCTACTAGCATGTATCGTCCCCATGAATTAATATGTTCCTTGCTGATTACAAAGGAAATCACAACCTGAACCATAATAGTTTCCCATGGCATATGAAGAGAATGAAGTGTGTATTAGTTGACCCCTCCAGTGATCTTGAGCCTAGTCCCCCCTTCTTTGCATAAATTGGTTTCTTAAAGCAGAGCTGCATTGGTTGCAGAATATATTAAGTATCTATATATTTTTGACCAGTAATGTTTTGACCAGTTACCCATCCCACTAATATCCCACCGAAAGAATGTATACCATTTTAGACAGATCGTCTAGTCAATGTGAATTAGCGATCATGTGCTTTTCTTTTAAGTTAAGAGAATCTGTGTGTGAGCCTTTCTTTGCTCTGCAAATATCATGGGCTTTGGAGAGTGCTGTACAGAGAGGTGTGCGAGCCTCTCAGTAGAATTGTTATAGGGCCATCATTTGCATATCCAGCGTCATGGGTCCCATATAATCAAGTGGAAAGTGGAAATTGACTCTGTGGGCCTCATGATGATCCATAGAGAACATAGAGACTGACTTTATTGGCAAGTTTGTGTTGATTTGCTCTCAGAAGTTCAAGAAAAAGGGCTAAGGCACTCAGAGAGTCATCAATGCATTCAGTCAAGTTTTTCCGATTGAGGTTCTCCAGAAAATTCCATTATTTCAGTGTCCATTGTGGTTGCTTTTCCTCCCTTACTATCACTGTGTATCTTAAGGGCCATTAGGGAATGACCTACATGCTTTTCAGGTTTCGTACGAACAAAGACTTTTAAATTTGGTTGTCACTCTTTTCAGTCATGTGTGAAGTGGTTCTACCTGAAGCATTCAGTGCTGGGGCTGTCCCTTATGATTAGTGACCTCTGAAATCCTAATTATTAGCCATGTATCAGGGTTAGGGATAAATTATACCTCCCCAACATTCTCTCCGAACATTTCAATTTGGTTCCCAAATGTTGAGGCACTATGGGGGTGATTCTAAATTTGGCTTCCGGCGGAGGCCGCCCGCCAAAGTTCCGCCGGCAGAATACCGCTACGCGGTCAGAAGACCGCTGCGGTAATTCAGAGTTTCCCACTGGGCTGGCGGGCGACCGCCAGAAGGCCGCCCGCCAGCCCAGCGGGAAACCCCTTCCCACGAGGATGCCGGCTCCGAATGGAGCCGGCGGAGTGGGAAGGGTGCGACGGGTGCAGTTGCACCCGTCGCGATTTTCAGTGTCTGCTATGCAGACACTGAAAATCCTAGTGGGGCCCTGTTAGGGCATGGGCACTGCAGGGGCCCCCAGGGGCCCCACGACACCTGTTACCGCCAGCCAGGTTCTGGCGGTCAAAACCGCCAGAGCCAGGCTGGCGGTAAGGGGGTCGGAATCCCCATGGCGGCGCTGCCTGCAGCGCCGCCATGGAGGATTCCTCAGGGCAGCTGGAAACCGGCGGGACACTGCCGGTTTTCCGTTTCTGACCACGGCTGTACCGCCGCGGTCAGAATGCCCTGGGATGCACCGCCAGCCTGTTGGCGGTGCATCCGCGGTCGTTGGCCCTGGCGGTAGTCTACCGCCAGGGTCAGAATGACCCCCTATATCTTCTTGAAGAAATAATAAGCAAGAATCTGAATAAACCCACTCAAGTTATGGACTCTTATGAATTGATCTTCTAACCTGCTACGTTGTAGGTTGATACACACAGATGTAGTGTATGTAGGAAGTCGACATATATACTCCATAAATATTTAATTTGACGCTGTGTTTGGGTCAGTCAAACAGGGCACTGTATAACAAAGATCAACTTCAAGTATGACTCCTCCTTTTGCCCTTCTGGGAGGGATTCAGTTGACTTTTGGGGCTTCAGAGGATTCTGCTTAGACCGTCTGTCTTCGCCACATGCTCTCTGCAAAAGAAGGGAGAATGGAGCAGTAAAGAGGAGAGAGAGGCCAAGCAGACCGGAGCTCTGATGGCAGATGCTGGTCTCTGCCTTGTGTCAAGTTGACAGTACCAGGAATAGAACAAAAGACTCATTAGTAACATTAATGAATTAAGTTTTTTAAAGTTTAACAGTATATATTACTTACTTGGAGGAGCACATAGTCCATAAAATCATACATTTGTTTAAGTCAAATGTAGATATAACCTATACACAATAAAAAAAATGATCTGGGTCTGATGACCCCACTGAGTGAAAAATATGAGAAGAGGTGCAGTTAACAAAGCTTTGGAAGAAGCACATATAAGATTTGGGACCCAAGCCATGCCATTTCAAAGACTTCATAATAAAGTTCCAGTGCAAATGATCAAGCGTTTTCCCTGTTTCATATTATAGTCGATAGTGGATTTTATGTTTGGTGCTTTGCTCAAAATTTTGAAAAAAATCAGCTTTTGTTAAAAAGTGGTCTCTAGTTTTCATACAGCCAGATTGCTCAGTTCAAATTAAACATGGCAAATGGGACTCTAAATGCATAGCTAAAACCCTAATAAATAACTTACCTTCTATGACTACAGGGGAAGTGACCTAAATTTGTAGGCAACTTAGAATCATGGCCATCTTTCAGCAAAAGATATAGCATTGCTTCAAACAAGTAAATTGTGCTTTGTTTTATGAACAAAAATATACAGATCAGGAAGGTTGGGACCCAATATCTTGGAAAATATAGAAATGTTCAACAGTGAAATCATGTGGCCGGTAGATTTATGTTTTGTTAACACATGTATAACTTTTGCAACAAAGTACTCTCTTCACCAAACTCTATATGTAGTCCCAGGTCTCTGTTTGAGCATGCCGATTTGCTCTAACCAAAAGCTTTGGCTATCCCCATAAAACCATTTAAAGAAGCCTCATCACGTTTATTTACATCAATCCTACGAGACAGCGCATGTGCTGTCTGTTGCAAGGCATGTTGTGTCTCACCAAGAAAATGAGTGCCTCACAGCCCATTAGTTGTTTACCATTGGTTGGCTTCAATTCTCACTCTTGTTTGCCTGCTTCTTATTCGTGCCTCAGCATGTCAATCTTGTGTTTGTCCATCCCACAAAGCATTGCCTCTTTACATTCTCTTTGAATGGCCTGCATAGCTGTTTCCACTGCTTGTTTTTCATGCAATACTTTTTTGTGTTGTGTGAAGCACTCCATTAGAGTGTGCGTATTTTCGAGTTGTCTCCCTCAGGTATGTCTCTCCACATAAGCTCCATGTTGCCAGACTGCTTCTCGCTACCATCCTCCATCTTGAGCTTGTCCGTGTGCTTCTCCCCATTTCTTCCCCACACCAGAACTAACCATGTTGCTATCCCCCTACCCCTGTGTTGCTTTCGCCCTTGCCCTCTCCTTGCTTTTGCGTCCCTCCTGTCATCCCCCTGTTGCATTCACATACCCTCCCATGTTGTTTCAGCGTTCCTCCCCTATTCCCCGTTACTTTGCTAATCATCCATCAACCAACTCAGATCAGTCACCGAAAAGAAAAAAAAAAGTGTTGTTGTCATGTAATTTTTAGGCACACACATGCATGGTGTGTCTGGGTACATAAGTGAGGTGAGCGGCCGCATCAAATGCCTTTGTATGTATTGTGTGTTTAATTTGAACCACACTGCACAGCACTATGGATGCTGTGCAGCATGGCTAACAATGGTTGGAAAAACTGATAGGTCACAAAGGCGAGACCTATTGGCTTTGCCAATTTTTGTTTATGTAGACTTGTGGGTGGGCACTAGTAAAACAAATTCCCCATCTATATCACCAGACAACGGTGGCTGCCAGAGTCCAGTCACTGGAGGGCTCTTCTAAAGGAAACAAGAAGTGCCAGGGCTGGACTGGGAAACATAAGCAGCCCTAACAAAAATGTTCAAACCGACCCTGCAGCATTTTTTCTCTCTCTCCTTCCCTCTTCATGTGCCTCTTCAACATTACCCTCTCCCCCTGCCATAAAACACAGGGAGCTTGAGCCTTTTTGAAGACCTGCTGGCAGCCCTCATCCTTCACAAATGATCTCCAAGGGGTCCAGCCCCTTGGGAATTGTCCAGTGGGTTAAATTTCCCTGACAAGTGCACTAGTCCCATCAGACTTCATCACAAGTGCTGCATCCCACCTCAGGAGCTACATCTCTTAAAGCACAAGGAACGACCTGAGGCAGCTACCAACATGGATCAGGATCTGAACCATAGGCCCCCAGAAGCAGGAGTGTAGCTTAGTCACTAAGATTTAAGAGGTGTGAATCTCAAATTTCCCTACTAAAAAATTGGTGGGCCGCAGTGTGGGTATGCATACTTAGAGCTGAGTTAATTTTGTCGGCATACATTTTGCTGCCTCCACTGCAGTACCTAATTAAACAGCACTGCAATTGGAAGTGGCAAAATGCCCAAGAGGTGGCACCCCCTGTAAAAAAAAGGAAAAAAGAACCAAAAACGGCACTCTGGGGCAAACATTGACGTCAAGAGTATTTTGGTGTTTGCCCCGAGGCAAAATGTCCGCAATTTCACAGGGTGGAACGGCGAGATGTTCAAGGTTCGGGATGGACTTTTCCCATGAGTTGCAGGCTCAGTACTGATTTGCATTAGGTCGTCCTCTATCTGCAGTGGCACTGTGGGTGAAAATCAATGAGTTGAAATGCGACCCAGAGCGATTGCCACTGGTAAGTCTATTTGCAAGCATTCAACCCATCACTTTTAGGTGTTTGATTGCCAGTGCTATGCCTGGAAACCTGACAGTGGTGCATTTTTCCGAGCCTGCTACTGCAATGATTGTGAATTCCAAAAAGTAGTACATTTACACCCATTCGCAGAGTAATTGTGTGGGTGTAGCTTTAGTACTATTTTGGTAAAATGTATATATGAGTTTCTGCTCCAAAAAATGAACAAGTTAAAAGCTCTTAATGAAATTAGATTGACAAGAAAAACTGACAGAGACATAGCAGACTCAACTCTCTGCCCCCAGTCTCTACTACCAAAATCAAGAAAATGCATTCAGGCCTGTAAAATCTGCTCAACGACCACTATCACCACTATGGCGAGTGAGATTTTATAAGGTCCAGCTATTTTCAGGACCTGCTGGTCCTTTCTAGCCGGTGAATTTGAGCTGGAAAGGAACAGGTGTTCTGTTCATTCAGAAATGAATGAGCAATAAAGATACATTTAAATCTGGCATTCTCTTGACACATTTCTTCTCTGTTCAAGGGCAGAAGTCAAATGTCAATTTGACTTTTTACTAAGTGCTTTCTTATCTTGAAAAATGGTGTATAGGTTTTTTCTCTTACTACAGGTAGACGATTTTGTAAAGTGAGCTTTCTGACAATCATTTTGAAACAAAAGGCTTTAGGATGTCAGTTTTTTTATAACACACAACATTTAAGTAAATAAATGTAAATAAATAGGTGCAAATATTTCAAAATATATCAGGAATTACAAATGCACTTTTTTGTAATTCAGAAGTGTGATTTAAAGATTTAAATAGCAGTAAAACGAATCAGAACACTTTACTTAGTGATGTCCAAATGACAAATATTTGCAGAAACTCGATTTCCAAACTACTTGTACACTATGGGGGTCATTTTGACCCGGCGGTCACTAGACCGCCAGGGTTATGGTCACGGTTGGACCGCTGCCAAAGCGGCGGTCCGACTGCGACATTATGACTGTGGCAGAGCCGCATGGTCCAACCGCCAACACCGCCAGCCTGCCTACCGCCAGCCTACAGCCTGGCGGTCCCTGCGGTTGTAATCCCAGCAGGGCAGCGCTGCAAGCAGCGCTGCCCTGGGGATTACGAGACCCCATTCGCCAGCCTGTTCATGGTGGTAAACACCGCCATGGAAAGGCTGGCTGAATGTGGGACTGAGGGGGCCCCTGCACTGCCCATGCACTTGCATGGGCGCTGCAGGGGCCCCCATGAACAGCCCCATTCCGCATTCAACTGCCCGAATTACAGGCAGTGGAATGCGTGACGAGTGCTGCTACACCCGCTGCACCGCCACATTGCAGGCAGCTCCATTAGGAGTCGGCTGCAATGTTAATGCCCCGTTCCCCTCTGGGCAGGCGGGCGGAAACACTGTTTCCGCCTGCCAGCCCAGCGGGAAAACCATAAATCAGGCCGCACAGGCGGCGTGATGGCAGTACGGTATTGGCGGGCGACCTCCTCCGCACGCCAATGTCATGATGAGGGCCTATATATAACTTCATGTCACTTGGAAATTGTGTGGCTATTTCAATATAAAATGTGCTGAATGGAAATGACAGCACACTACCACTTAATGCTTCAGTTACATATTCATTAAAAGTGATAGTTTTGAACCATGATTAGAGAAACAGTCTTGCCCCAATGGCAATGCTGTTAATAAACTAAGAGCAGGGCCACAGGAAGTATGCAACAGTAGAGGTCCAAATTATGTGGCAGGGTTGAGTAAATTATGTGGCAATAAAAGGCAAATTATGCGGTATAATAAGGCACATTTTGCAGTAATATTCATTTATTATTTTGTCATTTTTAAACTTGGTAACACAACTGGGCATTGCGTGTACCTCATTATTACCAATCTAACACCCAAATATAACAATAAGCAACAGAAAGGTGACCAATCCAGCTTTGGAAAGAGCCTTTCACTGCACGGCAAGAAGTTGTCACATATTTAGTAACTTGAACCATTTGAACTAGAAACAACAGTTTTTGTTCAAATCTGAGGATTATGCAGCAGATAATGGATCATGTGGCGAATGCAGCAAATCTATAATTATGCGAAAATCGCCACGGCCACAATATCACATATTTCTAGTGGCCCTGACTAAAACGCAAGTCAGGGGCTATGTGTAGCCTATATGCGGCTATATTTGTTTTAGATATAGAACAACCATTTTGTCTACTAAACAGCAGACATGCTGCACTAACATATTTAAAAGTGCTATCATATGTAATAATGAAGAAAATAGCTGCTTTGTGAATTAAAATATTTGCACAGATTACATAATTTGAAACAGTATATGGGTCAAGAGCTTTACAGTTAGGTCTAGTAGATCATTTAAGTCACTAGACTTGCAGGTCTAGTAACATTTTTATGATTTTCCGAGGCCTGACATTTGTAAAGTGTCACTCCACAAAAAATACCCCTGGAAGCTATGCTTCTGCCTGTCCCACCTGTGACTGGTAGTTATCCCTGGAAACTCATGACTACTGTCACATACAACACAACACCCTGGAGACCCTGCCTTGGGACCACTTACTTGAAATTCATTTTCATTACACATATTCTCTTACCTCTTTCCTACAAGAAGACTTAATGGTGGAGTCGTCAAATTGGTGCATGTAAGCAGAGCTCCATCTTTCCAGCCTTCATCTTTTACAAATCACTTTATCAAGTGACTGACAACCCAATGTACTAAGGCCCAGATTTATGGGCTGTGCTGCGTCACAGGGAAAGGGCAGAAATGTGCAATATTTATTCAATACAGTGCATTCCTGTCCTGTCCTTTCTGCCTGCACTGGCACCCTTTTGGCAGCCTGGCAGCAACGCAGACACCCTTGCACCTTGGTGCAAGAGTGTCTGCATTTCATGCAGCATTGTTTTTGTGTAGGAAAGGACACCTTCCTGCAGAAAAGCAATCCTGAGAGGCTTTTCCTCTTTGAAGCACACATAGAAAGAGAAGAAACAAGAAGAAATGAAGATATTTCTCCTTGTTATGCATCACCTGGGGAGGCGTTGGATTTTGGTGCATTCCTTGGTTAACTAGAGTTGGTAAATCTGGGAATGTGTCAAAAACCATGGGGATTGCATGGGAACACTCATGCAATACCCGTGGAATGCCTCCGTAGTGCAGAGTAAGGCAATCCAGCGATTTGCGCTGCGTTGCCTTACTCCATATTTTTTAAGCCATTCAAAGCCACGCAAAGTGTTTTTGCGTGGCTTTAAAAATATGGCTTAGTGGTTTGCGCCCCGCATGTACCATGTTGCATGGAGCAAGCTTGGTATAAACCCCTCATAATATGCCTCTAAGTCCGAAATGCAGATAATAGTGGGTGCCCCAGCAAATTAATGGGGCAACCCGAGCCAGAGCCAGAGCTGAGTGTCTGGGTTGGCTTTAAGAGTCCACGCACATATGTGGTGAAAAAAAATGATGTAAGAATATGATTGTATTTGTGGCACGGGCCAAAGCCTTTCACCTTAGTAGATCAGATTATATCACTGCAAAGACAGAGATTTAACATCAGTTTAGAAACATTAATGGCTCGCCCACCAATGGCAATGCCATTAGTGAACTAAGAGGCAAGTCAGTTGATGGGCTTGTTGGTTGGGACAATGCTTTTACCATTTTAAAATATTCTTTTAAGAACCCCTGATTTTCTTCTAATCTTTTGATGAAGTAGTCTTTTTTTGCCCTTTTGAGAGCACCTCACTACCTATTCAATTCCAGTTTGTATCCCTTCAATCCTCTGAGCTCTTATAATTTCTCCATGTTTGCTCTGACAATTTGTGTTTTCTTTTCCATAGTCCCAGCTCCGAAGAGTACAATTTTTCCAGTGTTAATCATCTGAATGAGTTGTTAGCTTTTAACAGGCACACTTATCCAGGGAATTCATAATGGTTGAATTAAAATTGGCCAAGAAAGCCTCAAGAGGAAATGATGTACCAAATTCTGGTGATGTGAAATGGTTTGAGAAGGAAGCAACATATATTTTACTTTAGGGTCTATTCTGAATGAGGGGGGCGGGTTGGTGGGTAATTTCCTAGTTGAAGGTAAAATAAGAGAGAACTTGATTAGAACGTGATTGGACCACATTAGTAGGAGTATGTCATGGATTATGGAGTTTTCTGTGTTTGAAAATCTAGTGTGTGACCTGACACATGTGTTGGAATTGAGACCTATTGTTTTAGGTAAAGGATTGACATTTCACTTTCTAGTTGTTTGCAGAGAGGATCCTCCATGTTGCCAAAGTCAAGATTGAAAATGACTATTGGTAGCAATTGCTCATATTTTAGACAAAGTGGGGACAGCCACGTGATAACATTAGTGGCCAATTGGAAGTTGTAGACATGGGGCCTGTATAGTACTGCACCTCCAGGCAAAGTTGGCACTTTTTGGGACAGCTGGAATGCTATACTTTCACATTCTGCTTTTGAAGGACTATTTTCCGAGATGCAGGTGTGAGTATCTTTAAAGATAATAACCATGCCCTCTCCCTGTCAACCTACTCTGTCGCACTTCAGAATCTTGTAACCGTTAGAGACTACAACAGTGATCTTGGGTAGAGTGTGGCTGTTAATTCAGGTTTCGGTGACAAGGAATAGATAGGACTGGAGTCGTTAAAATTGCCCCAAATCTCTGTACAGTGTTTTGGCAGGAATCTGGCATTGAAACAGATACAATTTAAGATTTAACCATCAATGTTGATGGTTTAATTCAAGGGTGGCTCCTTGTTTGGCCAGACTATCCATTTGTTTGTAATTTGTAATTGAAGCATGAGAAGGGGCCATCTGTGTGGCCTCGTGTCCCTAATATGCATGATTTAGGCTTAAGTGTGGTGGGCCTGTTTAATGATAAGAGAGCGCCTTGGGAGTAGGTTAATCTTGTCTAATTTTCGGGGGTGAAATTGTCAAGGGTCTTAGCATTTGGTGACAGTCGGGCCCGGAAAGATGCAGACGGGCCTGCTTTTGGTGTGCCGGCGTGGCAGCCATGCAGCGCCCCCATTTAAATATCTGCCTCTCATGGAGACTAGACCGCTGACCTTCAAGATGGTGTCCTGGAAGCCCTCCCCTTAGTTGGCATAGTTTGAACACAGTACTACCGACTGATTATCAGTTACAAAGCCCTGCAATGAAGTTTTAAAAATGCCCCCTTTAAAACTGATTGTAATTAGAAAATGAGCCGATATTACACATTAATTGCAGCCAACTAATCAGAAGGGAATATGCTCTTGCATTATTAGGAGCCGTTAATTCTAAGCGAATAAAGTGCCCTGTTCATCAATAAGTAATGTGAGACAATTTTTAAAATAGTTAAGAATGAACATTAAAAGTGAACAGCATGCCTAAAAAAACAACTCTCACGGGTAGTAGCAGTGTACTGTTGGTGCACAGTGCCCCTGCTTAAATATCTGCCTGACATGGAGAGCAGACTGCTGACCTTCATGTGAAAGTAAAGAAAAAGGTTGCTCTGTGAAATACATTTTTTACATAGAATTACGCAATTTAAAAAAAAGCATATGCCATAGTAGTACCTCCCCATTATGATTTTTTAACTTTAGGTATAATGGCCAACGCCGCTGATGTGGACCTGAGGTGTCTGCTAGTTTGATAGAAAGATGCCAGGGTCCTTAGAAGAGGAGGACCTCTACTATATAGAGACCTATGAATACAGCACAATGTTTTAAACTCTATTCGCTGTTCCACTGAGAGCCAATGAAGAGAGGAGATAATAATAATAATAATAATAATAATAATAATAATAATAATAATAATAATAATAATAATATGGAAAGGAGGGCTAAATGGAATGGTGGGATATGAGGGTTCCATGGTGCCTGTGTGGCCCCTTGGGGGGATTCTGAAGGTTGGCAGTTGCTGCCTGGACGGGGTATCGAGTGGAATAAACCTGGCTGCTTCCATCTTGGTCACACACATCTTTTTAGTGTCACACCCCAAACACCACCCTGAAGCTGCCCTGTGCCCAGAAGCGAAACTGAAATACCTATCCCTTCTGTTAACGTGATTAAATGATCACAGTTTGAGAACTTCTATACTTATCTTACAAAAGCTGTAGGTCTTGAACATTTTCACTTCATGGAGGGGCGGTTTAATGGGCTCTAGTGGAGGAGGGAGAGGTCAAACACAGAACTGTGGGTGTGGCCCTGTGGAGAGGCTTTAACATGTAAATATGAGGAGTTCTGGGCAAACAGGCAGGGAAGATTGGCATTATGATGAATACATCATTTATTTTAAACAATGACTGATTAAAAAATTACTTCTAACAGTCATTGGATGGCGTCTGCCCCTTTCAAGTAGCACGAGAAGTAGAACCCATGAATGGAACACTTATGACATCACAGACCCTACAATGAAATGTCACGAGGCCTCGGGTGGGTGCAGAGGAGAGGCCTCCACTGAAGAAGAGAAAACGAGAGCATGTCGGATAGCATGGAGTCTTCTTTTCAGGTTCGTGGCTGTACATGGACCTCGTTGATAAAAAGGGATATTGGCCATGCCTTTCACTGCTCCGTTAAACTATAACAAATGGTATCGCCCACAAGGTGGTGATGTATGATGACAAGGTGAAGGTGGTCCATTGTGACGTGCCCTTGGTATAAAAGGCGGGTAACCAGGGAGCTGCAGCACTGCGCACCTGGACACGAGAGAGAGGACCACAGCTAACAGCTGGAGCTGGGGACACCGAGAGGCCGGAAGCATCAGGGCCTAAACAGGCTGCAAGTTGGAAGGGATGTGGGGACAAAGGTGAGTGAATAAGCAAACGAAATCTGAATTTAAAACCAAGCTGAAAATTGAAATGGAAACCAAAATTAAAGCTGAAATTAAAACCGAAAAGAAAACTGACTTGAAATTCCAGTTGCCTTAATCTTAATTCCTTTGCCTCGCACTCTTCCACCTGTATTCTTCCAACCCTCAGCCTTCAACGGAACACTTCCCAAGCTTATTCTTCACTTTTCTTCCAATCACTTACCTTTCCCGCTCCTTCCATTTTCTTCTATTCCTCCACTTCTTCACACTTCCCGCCCTTCTTCTCTGCACACTTTTACTCCAAACTCACACAGTCCTACCTGCTACAAAACCATGATACCAAACCCCTCCAACTGTCGTATTTTCCTTCCGCTCCCTTACAGTTCCTTCATTTCTTTTTCCATTCCTTCCTTTCACTTCACACGCTGCCTGTTCACCTCATTTGAAATCTCATCACCTGACCTTTCTTCACCGCCTCTATCACTTTCCCACATCCACTCACCTTCCGATCATTTCCCGTTTTCCTTCTATGTCCTATCCACTTCACTCCCTTCCCATCACCATTCACCATCCTTTCTTCCCTACTCTCCCATTCCCTTCTCTACCCTTCACCTTCTTTCATTTTCCTCCTATTCCTGTCTCTCTCCTAATCACTTCCCTGCCCTCTCGTGTTGTTTTCACTGTCTCTTCCATTGCCAAATCCCTGTCTATTACCCCCTCTTTCCAGCCCAATTTCTTTCTTTCCCTTCCCTCTCCTTCCATACCCAAACCCTTGCTAACCAACCCCGTTACATGCATTATTTTCTTTACGATTCCCTACCCTTCCTGTCCTTTTACTCACCTTAAAGTCACTTCTTTGCATGCCCTCTACTCCCTTCTTCTTTCCCCATCCTTCTCTCTCCACATCCCTCGCCTCTCCTATACTTACCATCTTATCATCCCTCCCCACCCTTCTCTCCATGCCCTCATTCCTTTCACTTGGTCTTTGCCATTCCCTTCTCATCCCTATCCTTCTATACACATACTCATTTACCTTACTTTCTCCTCTCTTCCCGCCACAGTCCCTTTCCTACCTAAACCTATTCCATTTGCTTCTGTTAGTGCATCAGACCTTATTAAGTGAACTTATAAGGGGACACATGTGGGTCAATGGACCTTTTGACTGCGCTTCGAGTAGTTCCCACCATGTAACCCCATACTACTACAAATCAATGACAATAACAATAAATGACATCAATAATCAATAGAAGTCAGTAATTTCCACACACCATGACTTTGCTTCAACGAATAACCACACCTGTTTGTAAAAGTTAGAATGTTTATTTCCCTATATTGACAACGCTAATACTCCAGTCAGTGCATCCATTGTCTTCTCTAGGGAAGGTAATTCTTAAACATACTACGTTATACAATGTATCCTTAGCTAGTACAACATTTTCTAGTAAGCAGTTCTCATGAGAAAGAATTTCAGCTACGAGCACTTGGTCAGTACAATGGAAAATCACAACTTAATTATCTAAGCAGTTATTTTATAAGTTGCCTAAGAAATGCAGCTTGACATGAGGCCGTGAAACAAGGCCCAAGACCTCGCTAAGTTAAGGCCTACGATTTAGTAAAACGAATACAAAATACATGACCCTTAATAGGTCATACTTCTACATTAATCAAAATATGAGCTTAACATTTCAAATTAATAAGCCATTAATAAGTACACTTCGTGAACATTGGCGGACACTCAAGTAGGCGCCACTTCAAATGTGTGCATTATTTTTTTATGTTAATTCATTTTCTTTGCATATTCAACACTCAGAATACATGAATATTCATTAGTAAAATGCAGCCTTAACACCTCCCTTCCCTTTCCAACTCACCTCTTTAATTGCATCCAACCTATTTATTTTCCTGTTCCCTCATAATCCCTTTCATAACCATACCTTCCAATCCCTTCACCTCCATTTCACTTCATGCTACCTATCCTCATAATTACCCTATCATACATTTCTTTCCCCCATTTGTTTCTCACTCCCCCTTAACTTTCCTATCTTTTCCTTTCTTTCCCTTCTGTCCTCTTCCTTCTCCTCCCACGCAGTCTTCCTAATAGCTCTAGTGCCATTATTTTCCCCTTCCTTACCTCTTCTTCTGACTCCAATTTAAATAATCCCCTTGACTACCGTAATCCACCTCATACTAAGCCCTTCCCTTCCATTCCTAGCATTTCCCTTACCATTCCTTCACCATGCTTTCATAACCAAGCCTCTTCGCCATCCTCCTCATCCACCCTCTCCATTCCCTTACGTACTGTAACCTTACCACCTTATCTCCATTCTTTCCTTTCCATTCCCTCACCGTAAAACCTTCCTTTGCCCTTATCTCTCCCATAGTATTCCGTTCTGGTTGTCTTTTGTCCTTCTGATCCCATATCTCTTCCATAATACCTCTACTCTCATTCACTTCTTGTTTCAGTCACTTCTTTATCCATCTCCATCCCTACCCCTTCTCATCTTTTCCTACCCCATTTGCTTACCTTTCTCTATCTTCCCTCCTCACCCCCTAAAATCTTCTTGACTATCCTTTCATTTCCCTTCCCTTCCCCCTTACTTTCTATACCCCACCTTATTTCTCTATCCTCTTTCTTTTCTCTTACCCCTTCCTTCTATATCCTCTCCTCTTGTCCTCACCTCACATCGTCTTTCTTTCTTCTCTGTCCCATCCCTTTGCTAGCTCATTAGTCTTCCCTTCCTCACCTCTTTTCCCCAACCCATTCCCCCTCCCTTCACCATCTTTCCTACTTCCCTTCCCCCAGCCTTTTTACCATTCTTTTTCTATACTTTTATACTCGCAGCCATACATAAGTCCATGTGCCCTTTTCCATTCACTTCCCTTCAGTGCTTTAAATGGGCCGGTACTGTCCGGTACTGAGTACCGGCACTTTTTTATTTTGAGAGGGTGAGTACCGGCACATCTCAGGAAAAACGTAATACTTTTAATTGGAGAGTACCGGCACTTCTCGGAAACAAGCAGGTACTCTGGCACAGAGTACCGGCACTTTATTTTTTCCATTTCAAGCACTGCTTCCCTTCCATTGTCTTCCTTTCTCTTCCATTCACTCCCATATGCCCCCCATTATTTAACCTCATATCCAACCACTTCCCTTTCCTGTCTTCTCCCATTCATCACTCCAGGTTCTCAGGTTGGTTTGGAAATGCTCTCTCCGTCATTTTCTTCTTTTTACCTTACCTTAGTATTTAGAAGAGGTTATATAAAGTTAGGGACTGATTTTACAGTTTGACACCGAGTACTCTATTGCAAATTGTCAGCTAAAGCTTTGGCCGCCTGCTCTATTTTGAATCATAGCGGCGCCCTCACTAACTCTGCCATCAGAAAAATAGCCCCTCTGGCATGATGGATTAGAGGCCGTCAGAGTAAGGTCATCATTAGAGCATACGGTCTGATGTCCTTTTTTCTCAGGTCAGGAACAGAGAAAACAAAATGCTTTCTACACCCTGGGAAAACTCCACTGCTGTGGGGCCATTAGTTTTTGTCTTTTGAGAAATAAACGTCTGCTTTGTGATATTCATTCTGTAAAAATAAAAAAGTTTGGTGTGAAACCTTTGCAGGAGTCTCTGTGGCAGCAGCTCCTGTGAAGAGAGAGATCACTGCAGGGCCTGCAGAGAACTCTAGATATGACAGGTGAGAGTCCAGCCAGGCTGACTGAGGTAATGGCCTTTTCCACCGTGATGGACAGCAGCCAACTTGACTTATTTTAAATCAGGCCCTAACCTCTATATCTCCTCAATTTGACCCAAAGAAAGTTATGTTCAGCGCTCTACATTACTTTCTCTGGCTGAACACACTGCTAAACCCACCTTATCTTTTTTTAACCTTTCAAATCCTCATAGTAACTCTTCTGCATTCTCCTGAATTCCAGAATGATTGTCTTAGCATCACGGATTACATATGGGAAGTTAGCATGATCTAATATTTTTGACAGAAACATGAATGAATGATGATGCTCCACCCCTTCTAGCTGAGACCTTTCACTTAGATCTAAAGTACTCCATAAGAGTCGTCCAGTAAAAAGGATGAAGACGGTCTAGCGATAGCTCACAAAGGTGCTTTACTGATTGTAGGAAATCTGCCTCTTCTGCAGGGTAACTCCAGATTTTTTGGCTTTTTCTGGACTCCATTTTTGCTGGACTTAGATCTCTGTGTTAGAACTCTGTGCACTGCTCCTCCTGCTAAACAGAAGTAAAGTGCCAGTGCTCTCCAGTCAAACAAGGTTAAATTGATTTACTCAAATTGATGTATTTAACTTGCCTACCTCTCCATAGTGTACAGTATAGAAAATGTGCCTAAGGCCTGGGAGTTAAATGCCTCTGGGAACTGCAGCAACTATTATGTCATCCACAGAGTGGGCCTGTAAAACATGGCCTCAGGCCTATCATATGTAGCCTGACTGCAGCAGCCTAAAAACCTGCTGCTAAACCTTTCAAAATAACTTTTTTGACAGAGAAGAAACCCTACATTTAAATAATGAATGGGTAAAACCCCTGAGCCCATCATGTTGCCCACTAGGTAGGATGCTTGATATTTAAAGGTGCAACATGTACAAAATTAAAGTTGGCATGTTCCTCCAGAGTTTGCCCCCCAAAAGCTATTTTTACTAGAAAGGCTGCTGGATCCTGGAGACTGGCACAGTAGAGATTAGATTATAAACCTTAACCTGTACATTTGACAGAACTGGCTAAACTAGCCATTCAAAAACTATTTTTCATATTTATTAACAGTCCAGTTCAAAAGTGAAATTCAATCAGGAAAAAGTAGCTTTTAGAAAGTTACCATTTCCCTGGAGGCTGTTTTGCATTGCCTCTTCAGCAAAGTGCTTGACATTTGAGGTGTCAAAACGGCTTTTAGAGGAAAACAGTGGCTTAGGCCAAGTGACAGGATAGACGGTTTATGGGGCATTTGATCCCAATCAGCCCTAGAAGGACAGTTGGGATGGACCCACGAACTTCATTAACTTGAATGGTATTTTGGTGAGGCCTTCCCATTCAACGCTTAGTGGAATGAGAGTCTTGAAGACTGCAAATCCTTTGTTCCCATGGTCCACACCAGCCAGGTTGGCATCAAACCCAGTGGGAGGAAATCTACCCCCAGTACTGGTTTGGAGTGGACACATGTAAGGAGACTGCTCGTTTCCATGGCCATACCTACAGGAGGACACAAGGGATCTGCACAAAGAAGAAAAGGTTTCACTGTGTTAGATTTTAGGAGTGAAGGGTACTACGGGATTCTTTACAGTGGGGCAAGCAGGGCCTGCTGAAAAAGGGGGTCTGTTTGCCCTTGGATATTTTTAACCCATTACTTAGTAAAGAGCAATGAGTCACTCCCAGCCACTAGCTTATGCCATCTGTAAATTAGGTATCTCAAGGCACCCTTCTCAGAACAATTTCTGGACCTTCAGAAGATCTGAAGAGGACAGGACCTGCTGACAGTGAACTGAGAGACCCCCTAAAGAACTAGACCTGATCCCTCTTGTACCCAGAATTAAGAAGTGGAATCCACGGGTCAGTTGGCTGACCTGTGTGGCTACAGAAACATAACAAACTGAAAGAGGCCTTTTTTCTTCGAGTATTCAGCTGACCTGTAGCAATTGGACTTGGACTAGACCTTGCTAGTGGCCTCTGTTGGAGTGAGTCCTGACCCTTAAGTGCTGCCCTGTAAAACCTGGGCACCTTATAAGTGGGCCAGAGGAACTGCTCTAGAATACACCAAAAGGTACAATCTTCGAACCCCCTTAGGCATCTGACCTGTGCTTCATTGCTGTCAGACAAAATCATGCCTAGGTTCTAGTCTATTGTGACAATAGAGTATCACTGGCGCTTAGCACTTTTCGGAGTTATTTTCACTTAAAATTATAAAAATTCATATATGTGATGGAGGCAGGAGGAAGGGAAGGGAGGGTCGTGGAGGGGGGAAGGAGTGACGCTAGGCAAGGCAAAGAAAAGAAAGGAATAGAAAAATAAGAAAGGAAAAGTAAATGAAAAATAACTGGGAAGGGCAAGCAGGATGAAAGGGATTAGCCAGGTAACGGGAGGCAGCGAACAATGGTACAAGTTGTGAAAGTTGATGGGGAAAGGATGGAAAGGAACAGAAGAAGAGGGGAGAGGAGGAAATGAACGTGATGGGAATTGAGGAGAGAAGATAAAGTGAGGAGGGCGGGGAGTAAGGGTGGAGAGAGGAGATAAGGGGAGGGGAGAGGAGAGTAAGGTAAGGTAAGGCAGAACGATGAGGGAAGGGAACATAGAAAAAGAAAAGAATAAGGGGAGGCGAGGCAAGGAGAGGGGAGAGGGTAGAGGAGCAGAGGGGATGAGGCAGGAGGGGAGGGGAGGAGAGGAGAGGAGAGGAAAAGGAGAGCGGTTGCAGGAGAATAAGAGAAGGGAGGGGAGGTAAAGAAAGGGGAGGGGGGACACAGGAAAGGGAGATGAGGGAAGGGATCCCTCCAACAAGGCAGGCTAATATAGAGGAGTTCCCTTACCTAGTGTCTGCCCACACATCTAAATAACAATGATGCATTTGCATGGTCTTTAAAGTTTCCATATGAGAAGTGTCTTCAGAGCTACTACTTAATTAAGTTTAAAGGACCAACCAAAGAAGATTTTGAATGTTGCAAATCTTTATCTCAACTACAGATTTGATTGGTATAAACTTTTTTTATTTTTACAAAAGCTTAGCTTTCTTTCTCATACTTTTCACATGTTTTCACTGCAGCTTTCCCTCATTGTACTCTAGTATAGTTTTTGTGTGCTTAAGAGCACACGTACAGAGTTAGGCATCTTTTTAGGATCCTAATACGCAGAAGTATTGGAACTTGTACTCCTCACTGCCTCTGGAGTAAATTACTCAAGTTTTTTTAGTTGTTAGGCAACATCCCATGGTCCCTATAGATGGGTTAAATGTGGAATGTGTGCCCCTGTATTTTGACTTACCTGAGTTTTTCTCCAAGTTTTTGCTGCTCAGTCTTTCGCTTGCTATAATAACTGGTACAATGGCTAGTAAAGCCACCCAAACCACAACCCACTGGTCACACCAAGAGAAAGGGAGAACAAGTCTGCATTGAAACATTATAGATATCAAGTTTTTTTTTATAAATGCCCGTAACCTCAAACACAAAGGTCATCTCGATGTGTGGATTCAGGACAGAGGGCATCATTACAAGTCTGGCAGTCACTAGACTGCCAGACTCGCGGTTGTCAGTCGGGCCACCTCCATTGCGGCGGTCCAAGCACCATATTATAACACTGATGGTCGGGCCACCATGGAACCGTCAGCTCCGCCAGGATCAGAGATCCTGGTGGTCTGGAGGTGGTGATGATCCTAATCCACCAGGTCAGCACTGCAAGCTGCACTGCCCTGGGAATAACGGCCCCCTTCTCCGCCAGCGGTTTCGTAACGGTAGCACTGCCATGTAAATGCTGGCGGAGAACGGGTGCAGGTGGCTCCAGGGAGGACCCAGCACTGCCCATGCACTCAGAATGGGCAGTGCAGGGACCTCGGTCAGCACCATTGCAAGGTTCACTGTCTGCCTTGCAGACAGTGAACATTTTGAGGGTGCTGGTACACCATGCAGGCTACAGCATTGCCGCTGGCCCTAGATGACAATGGTTGGCTGCCATATGAAAATCTTCTAGGACTTGGCAGTTTTTGCAGATAAGTGAACTGAGGCACAGGGAGGTAAGTGGTTTCCTATGATTACATATTCATTTAGGTCTGGAAGTCAAAATCTGAATTCATATTCCTTCCTTGAGATTCCAAAATCTCCAGTGTAGAACATTTTATTTATTAAGACATCCAGGATTTGATGAGTTCCTATAATCAGGCTTGGCTCCAACTATTTCCCCTTCACTGGTCTTTAGACATCACTGGTGGGAAGTTTAAGAAGGAGTTTGATTTGGCATTGCTCTTCTTTAACAGAAACTACTTTGACTTGTTATGTAGCCATTTTAGTTATAGCTCCATGCATGTTATTTTAGCAAACTAGGCCTGCCACTGTGCACTTTAACCTAGTTATATTTTATTCAGCTTTGTTTATTATTTCAACAATAGCCACATTTGCGGTCTATTTTTGTTTATTTCTATCTAGCTGTTCTATGCCTAGGTCAGCACTGCTTTCTTAAACAATAATTTTTTTTCACTCTGTACTTTTCTCAAGGCTGCAGTAAAATCGGTTGCCGGTAAACGTGGTAATACTTTGTCTCTCGTGTTCATAGAAATATACACATTCTTACGTAGGGACATTTTCTTAGAATATCAGCTGTTTTATTATAAAAACACTTTCTTGTCCCATACACATTAGAGGGAGATTCCAGCCAGGTGACCACAACTGTATGCTGATTGCTGAACGCTTTGCTACAGCTGATTCTGTAGGCTACAGGCCTCTTGCTTAGGTATGAGGGATGATGTCTTCCCAGGGGAACCTTAAGAGCAGAACTAAAGCTTAACATGCTGTGGTCTAACATAGCTTAGGTGGGAATTTTTTCAATGCTTCTAGTGACAATATGGTAGTGTTATTTTTATGCTTCACTCTCCTTGTCACAATTTTAACCCTGTCATGCTTCATCGTCCTGGTTATTGCAGTACATGCTTTATTCTCTAAGATGCAGTTGCTTCATTAAAACCTTATTGAAACATATACTGCTTCTGACTGTCCTTGTATATGTGAGACTAATTTAAATGAGAGAAACGGATGCGATCTGAGTGACCACGATTTTTCTGAGGATTCAATTGTGTCATGCGCTCAGCTGCCCAATCATCCCTGCTCTTGGGTAGAGATGAGGCACTGCTAGTTAGCTGGAGCAAAACCCGGATTAGGCTGACAGGTGTCACCTGTAGTGGGTTAGACTCAGTCCCCCACACCGCAGGCGATTCTGCTGCTCAAATCCAGTAGTCTCATTCGGATAATGAGAGCCTACGCGACATGGTGCCGCCAACATTTGGTCAGGCTCTAATTTTCGGGTCCTCCTGAGTATCTCTGTCTCACTACATACAAAGACACCT
Source organism: Pleurodeles waltl (assembly GCF_031143425.1). Lineage (NCBI taxonomy): Eukaryota > Metazoa > Chordata > Amphibia > Caudata > Salamandridae > Pleurodeles > Pleurodeles waltl. The sequence goes on along the minus strand of NC_090450.1, from coordinate 709,428,048 downwards.
CAGTACTATATACGGAGACGTCCGTGGTATTGAGGATTTTACTCCTCAGCTAAATAGGGAGTACCTAACCAATGCTGTAAGTTGTTCAAGCTTGAACTCTTAAAAGGATAATCCCCATATGGTGTGCTTATCTCTGAACAAATGTACCATTCATTATCGCGAACCAGCAAAGGGTAGCAATTGCATTCAATATGCGACCACCCTTTACTGCACATTTACTAGCACATGGCTTAACAGTCCATGGGGGTCCAGTCACATTTGTTGTTGAGGCTCATCCTGCCCATAGAACAGACATTTTGTATTCTTGGGTTAGATTTCCAGCAGCTGATGGAAACACAAATACATTTCATCACTATAGACCTGCTTACTCACCTGCACAATACAGAGCATATCCATATCTAAAAATACCTCTATCTTATCAAGAACATACTAATTGGCTTGATGGTGCCCCACCCCATACAATTGTATATGTTAGGTTAGGTCCTCTAAGTAATAATGGTCCTACCTGGCCTTTACTGGCCACTTATCCACCTCACCCTGATGCAGCAACCTTGATGGTAGCTGAAGTCCGTCGCTTATACGTTGAGCTGACGGAAATATATAGACGATTAGTATAGTTTGTAATGCAAACATTAAATACAAACCCAGCACGTGCTGCTCCTGCGCAACCACATGCAGTAAGGCCAGGCATTAACCCTGCGACTGTACAGTCGATCATGGGTGAGGTACCCGCCAAACGGGAAGAAATTCCGTTTTGGTTAACTAAAAAAATAAATGCACTGGAAACAATATTTCCCCATACGGGACCTCAGGATTGAATAAAACATTACCTATGTGCTTGCCATTTGGGATGGTTCCCACTATAGATAACTGTAATACTTGGGGCACGGTATTTGCCACGCTCTATACTACCGCACACGGTACACCGACACTTGCCAATTTACTGGAAGTGTTGAAACAAATTCAAGATGAATACGGGGCTGCCGCGGCCCTGGACTTGGGGATCCAACTAATGGGCAATTTCGCTATAGTATCCTCAATGATATAAAGTAACCTTGAAGGGGAAGTAGTCGCACTAGCGGTGCGCATGCGGCTCCGCGACATTCCTAAACAGGAACATGAACGTGAGCTGCCAAAGATTATCGTGGAGACCTACTCTAGCATTGGTCGAGATAGGCTGGGGTCCAGACCCACAAAACCATAGTTGCAAGATAAATCTAATAAAGATTCTACCAAGCAGGCTCCTGAGGGTACTAAGAAACTCTAGGACAAAAAACACCTAAAAAGGGGAGAATCTCCGCATACTGAGACCCCACAGAATAGATATATGCCCTCATTACAACCCTGGCGGTCGGTGTTAAAGCAGCGGTAATACCGCCAACAGGCCGGTGGTAAAAAAAATTGAATCACAACCACAGCGGAAACTGCCAGCACAGACAGCCACTTTAACACTCCGAGCGCCACAGCGGTAGCAACAAATACTGCGGCGGTAACCGCCAACAGACAGGCGGAAGACAATGTACTGCCCACCCCATCACAACCCGCCAATCCGGCAGCTTTTCTGGGGTGGTACCAACGCCATCAAAAGCACAGCAGAAACAGGACACAGAAGGGAAACCACTCACCTCTCAACACTCAACGAAGAACCAGGACACCATGGAGCCCGAGCTGCAGGTCCTGCCCATGCTGGTCGCCCTCCTCATCTACCAGGAATACTAAAGTTGTCGGCGATGACCACAGTGAGTACTGCACCTAGTACACAGGGGAGGGGGGAAGGAAAAAGAGAGTGACACACTCCCACAACACGCAACACCCCCACCCTCACCCACAACACCATACATACCAACACATGCAGCAACATTAAATTAACACCCCCTGGAAGAATGCAAGGACAAAAAGAATTGAGTTAAACAGTGATCTTTTAGAAATAGGAAGATATGCGTAATAAATAGAAAAATAGTATATACAAAAATATACAATATGTACATAAGACGGTACAATGTACATTCAAAATGTCCGTGAGCCACTGGGCCAAAAATCAAGGTACAAGCCCATACTTGACTCCTGCCTCAATACGGAGAGAACACTGCAGGGGCATCAGGTCGAAAACACACAGGCATCTCAGGGGGATTGGAAGGGGGGGCACCTCAGCCGGAAGATGGAATAACGCCACTGCTCCTCGAGGGGGCTCCATGCCCACTGCTTGGTCCTGGGGAGTGCAAGGCCACAGTCTTACAAGTCTCTCAAGTAGGTGGTTTGCCCACTGCTTGCTCCTGGGGAGTGCAAAGCCACAGTCTCTCAAGTGGATGGGTTCTTCCACTGGTCCTGGAGGGGGCCTTGTGCCCAGTGTGCTTCATCCTGCCAAGGATAGGGTGAGTGGATGCCTTTCTCCCCTGGTTCTGGAGGGAGCCTTGTGGCCAGTGTGCTTCATCCTGCCAAGGATTGGGTGAGCGGATGCATATTTCCACTGGTTCTGGAGGGGGGCTTGTGCCCAGTGTGCTTCATCCTGCCAAGGATAGGGTGAGTGGATGCCTTTCTCCACTGGTTCTGGAAGGGGCCTTGTGCCCTGTGTGCTTCATCCTGCCAAGGATAGGGTGAGTGGATGCATATCTCCACTGGTTCTGGAGGGGGCCTTGTGCCCAGTGTGCTTCATCATGCCAAGGATAGGGTGAATGGATGCCTTTCTCCACTGGTTCTGGAGGGGGCCTTGTGCCCAGTGATGCAACACTTGGGGTGTGGCAGTTCACAGTCCCTCACCTAGCTGTCTGAGGCACGAGATTTGCAGGTAAGAGGTTGCATGATAGTCCATGGAGGCAGGGCTAGACTCCATTCTGCGGCGGCTAAGGCTGCAAACTGTTGGTAGTGCAGGTGCTGGTGGGGGTGCTGCCAGTGGTGGTGGGAGGCTCCAGCCCTTCTCCTGCAGCCTCGGACGGCTGCCCACTGGGGTTGCTGTTGCTGGTAGTGGTCCTACTGTCAGAGGTGCAGGTGGCAGTGCAGGTGGCGGTGCGAGCAGCGGGGCTGCTTGCGGTGATGGCTGCGGTGCAGGTGGTGGGGCTGGTGGTTGTGCTCGTAGGCACCAGGCCTTCATCTGCAACCTCCGACGTCTGAAGTGCCTTGCCTGGTGTTTTCTGCCCCTTCCTCACCTTGGCAGATGGTGATGTGACCTTGGCTCTGGCAGCTGGAGTTTTTGAGGAGGCCTTTCTGGGTGGTTCGTGCTCCTTGGCCTTGCTGCATGCTGTCCCCCTCTTCACCTTGGCAGGTGGCAGAATGGTTTTGTCCTTTGCAGGGTTTGGTGGCACACTGGCTGGGCTGACGGGTGCCCCATTTGAACCTCTGTGAGTTGCAGGTACCACAGCAGACGTCGACTTGGTGGCTTAGGTGCTGGCCTGGGTTCTGGACACCCTGGCCTGAGGTGAAAGACGGGGGGAGGAGGGGTAGGGAAGAGGTCAATGTTTGCCAGGAAAAGCTTCTTAGACACACTGGGGTGGGAAGAGGGAGAGGGTTTGGGAGTGGAGGAAGAGGGAATGGTTGTAGGAGGTGTCTGTCTGCTGTGTTTGGGTACAGGTGCATGGGCTGGATGCTGTTGGGAGGTGGATGGCTGTTGGGTGGGTGGGGGCTTGCGGTTGTGTACTTTGAAAGGAGGGGTTACAGACACACTGGGAGAGGACACAGGGGACATGTGCATGGATGTGGGGGTGGTGACTGCCCGTGAGGGCTGTGTTGTGATGGGCATGCTGGTGATGGAGGTAGTGGATGAAGATGTAGTGCATGCAGGTGTGAGTGGAGACGCTACTGGGAGGGAGGTGGGCGATGAGGAGGGGGGGGTCAAAGTGAAGGCAGTGGATGTTGGTGTGTCTGCATGGGGATGGTGCTTGTGTGAGTGCCTGTGAGATTTAGTTTGGTGCTTGTGTTTGCCTGTGCCACTTTTGTGTGGTGATTTGGGTGAATGCTGGTCTGAAGGTGTGCTTGGGATAGGCTGGGGTTGAGGTGATTGGGTAGGGGTAGAGGAAGTTGCTGGGGGGAGGCTAGAGACAGGTACAAGGGCTGCCATCAGGTAGTAGGCCAGAGCCTGAAATGCTCTCTGTTGGGCCGCCACGCCAGAGTGAATGCCCTCCAGGTATGCATTTGTTTGTTGCAAATGCCTCTCGAAACCCTGGATGGCACTCAGTATGGTTGCCTGCCCAACAGTGAGGGATCTCAGGAGGTCAATGGCCTCCTCACTGAGGGCAGCAGGGCTAACGGGGGAGGGCCTGAGGTGCCTGGGGCAAAGGAGATGCCAACCCTCCTGGGTGAGCAGCCATGGGAAACACGCTGAGGGGCTGCTGGGGGGGGCGGTGCTGGTAGGGGGGGTTGTGGCTGTACCTGTTGTTGGGGTGGGCACAGGGCTCGCCGTCGCCAGTGCCTCTGCTCCTCCGCCAGATGATGCTAATGCACACAAGAACAGGGTGACAAAACAAAAAGGGGGGAGAGACAGAGGATACACTTGGTCAGTGCCAGCAACACCACTACCATTGGCGTACACAACACACAGGGAGCAGCCCTATGCACTAGGCCATGCACTACCAGTTACTAAGATAGTCACCAGCCCATGGGGTACCATGCCTACCGCCATTAGCTGCACACCTGAAACCCACAGGACCCTGCCCAGTAGTAGATGCCCACTAACACTATTGGGGTAGTAGTGATTCTGAGCCTGTACACAAGGGATCTACCCTGCCATCTTGGCCCTGGGGTGGGGGCACCCATAGCCCACATCCCCCAACCAGGTAACTCTTAACCCGCGCAAAGTCAGGATTCTGATTCTGTACTCGCCCCCTTGTGGCTGCTGTGATGCCTTCAAATGCCCATCCAACTCCGGACAGGCCACCGCCAGGATGCGTGGTGCGATATGCACCCCTTCCTCGTTGGGAGGCCAGCCCCAGCTGGGCCTCCGCTGTCTTCTTTGCCCAGCGGCGCAGGTCCTCCCACCTTTTGCGGCAGTGGGTGCTCCGATTGTCAAAGACCACCAGGGTCCGTACCTCCTTGGCGATGGCACGCCAAATACCCTTTTTCTGGTGAGTGCTGACATGCAGGGAAAAGACAGCAGATAAAGGATTAGTCATACTGTCCGGACTGTCATACTCATGGCCCACCATACCCCTCCCATATCCTTATGCACATACATTGACCACCATACATGCAGCACTCTGGCCAGGACCCCTCTGCTCCCCACCCCCCCACATGAGGCTTACACACACAGCACTACATACATTCATGGCCCACGCATCATGCTCACAGTGTACTCACCTGTTCGTCTGGAGGACTGTAGAGTAACGTGTACTGGGGTAGGACCCCATCCACCAGTTTCTCTAACTCCTTCCCAGTGAAGGCAGGGGCCCTTTCCCCAGACACATGAGCCATTGTCGCTTCCAGACACAGGTCACAGCAGCACTTGCAGTGTAGGTCCTCTCCTGTTGAAGGTCAGGTAGCAAGTGAGTGAACAGATAGAAAATGGCGGTCTCGTCCACGGCGGTGTGTACCGTCACCGCCGGCGTACATCGCCATTGGCTCCTGAAACCCATAGGGCCCAATGATAACCAATGCAAAGTTGCGCGGCGGTCTTTGACCACCTACCGCGATGGCGCACAACACCAGCGGAATTACCTCATTTCCACTTGTCCCTCTTCACAGGTCAGGCAGCTACCATTTCAGGGGACACGAGGCATGGCACCTAACTGTGTCACAGCAGACACTGGCACAGCAACTGACTGTCGGATTCACATACTGGTCCTGTAAAGGAACAAAATCATCCTTAGTGCAATAGATGTGTGAATATGACCCTCTGCTCAACGTTTTCTTCCATAGGCTTCAACCACTGAGGCTGACTATGAGATGGCGACATCTTCGGGTGTACAGACCCCTGGTGGATCTTGCGACAATGGAGGACAGACGCATTATCCTGACATACAGACTTCATCGGGCCACAATCAAAGAACTGTGTGCCCAATTGGAGCCGGACCTGATGTCAGCTATCCGCTAGCCCACAGGTATCCTCCCCATAGTGCAGGTCCTGTCAGTGCTCCATTTCCTGGCAAGTGGTTCCTTCCAAACAACAGTGGCCATGGCATCCGGATGTCTCAGCCAATTTTCTCCACCGTGTTGACCAGAGTGTTGTCAACCCTGCTGAAACACATGCGCAGCTAGATCATATTCCCCCAGGTGGAGGATTTTGCCACAGTGAAAGCTGACTTTTATGCCCCGGGACATATCCCCAACATCATTGGCGCCACTGATGGTACACATGTGCCATTTGCCCCTCCCCCCCGGAGAAATGAACAAGTTTTCAGGAATAGAAAAAGCTATCACTCTATGAATGTGCAGATGGTGTATTTGGCAGACCAGTAAATCTCCCATGTGAATGCCAAATATCCTGGCTCTGTGCATGATGCATTTATCTTGAGGAATAGCAGCATCTCATATATGATGGGCCAACTCCAAAGGCACCGGGTGTGGCTAATAGGTGAGCCCAAGGTCCCCACCCAGTATAAGTAGGTGTCTGGGTATGAGGTTGTCCCTAAGGGTTAGTGTGTGTCTAACAGTTGTCCCTCAATATTTTCAGGTGACTCTGGTTACCCCAACCTCTCATGGGTACTGACCCCAGTGAGGAATGCCAGGACAAGGGCAGAGGAACGTTACAATGAAGCACATGGGCGTACAAGGAGGATTATTGAAAGGACCTTCGGCCTCCTGAAGGCCAGGTTCCGGTGCCTCCATCTGACAGGTGGATCCCTGTACTACTCACCCAAGAAGGTGTGCCAGATCATCGCTGCATGTTGGACAACCTGGCCTTGAGACGCCAGGTGCCTTTTCTGCAGGAAGATGAGCCTGGAGATGGTCTTGTGGCAGCGGTGGAGCCTGTGGACAGTGAGGAAGAGGAGGCAGAGGAAGAAGATGTTGACAACAGAAGTAATATATTTCAGCAGTACTTCCAGTGACACACAGGTAACACAGTGTATCTTCAGTTTACTTTCCAGTTTTATGTTGGACATTGTACACGGCAGCCTGATTTCCCTATGTCTGTGGCCACTTACTGTACCCTTTGGCATCTCTATTTTCAGATGTCTGTGCCCCACTCTGCCTCCTGCTATGTGTACTACTGCCCACCAAAGGTCGTTCCAAAGTATATTTTACTGTACATATGACTTGCAATGCTTTGATAATGTTGAACTAATACATATTTGAATCATTGGACAGACTTCAGATTTGTATTTGTTGCAAGGGTGTTTATTTAAGTGCTCCTAAGTATAGGGGTATGTGCAATGGGCTGGGGTGATGGTTGAGGAAAGTCCAGGTAAGAGTCCAGTATCTTGGTATCACAGGTGCATTGTCCAATGGGGCATAGGAAGGGGAGTAATGGCAGTTCAAGGTGGTCAGGGTGACAGAGTGGAACAGAAGGGTGACAATCAGGAGAGTCCTATTTCCTGGTGGGGGTCTTGGCAGTGTTCTCTGGCTTCTGCCTGGATCGCAGGGACCGTTTGTGGGGTGGTTCTCCTTCTGCAGGGGGTGGGGTGCTGGTGGCCTGTTGGTCCTGTGGCGGGCCTCCTGTCCACTAGCGCCGGTGGAGGTAGATGGCTGTTCTTCGGTGTGGCTAGTGTCAGTGGCCCCTTGTTGTGCCACTGTCTCCCTCATGGTCTTGGCCATGTCAGCCAGCACCCCTTCAATGGTGACCAGAATGGTGTAGATGTTTTTGAGGTCCTCCCTGATCCCCAGGTACTGTCCCTCCTGCAGCCGCTGGGTCTCCTGCAATTTGTACATTAACTGGCCCATGGCCTCCTGGGAATGGTGGTATGCTCCCAGGATGTTGGTGAGGGCCTTCTGGAGAGTCGGTTCCCTGGGCCTGTCCTCTTTCTGTCACACAGCAGTCCTCCCACTTTCCCTGTTGTCCTGTGCCTCTGTCCCCTGAACCGTGTGCCCACTGCCACTGACCCCAGGTCCCTCATCGTCCTGTGTTTCTGGGGTTGCCTGGGGTCCCTGTAGTGGTGGACACACTGCTGATTGACGTGTCCTGTGGACAGTGGCATGGGCCCAGTGGGTGGGTGCAGTGCTGGTGTTTCCTGAGGGGGGAGGCTCTATGGTAGTATGGGAGTGTGGCAGGGTAACCGACTGTCCAGAGGTCCCTGATGGGCCAGGTTGGTCATCATGATCCAGGCGTGCAGAACTGCTGTCATCACTGTGGGCCTCCTCTGGCGGGCGGACTGGATGTTGCTGGCACATCCTCTCCGGTGACGTTGAGTAGGGGTCCTGTGGGGATGAAAATGCAATGTTATTGTAGCTGTGTGTGCCATCTTGTGCATGGTGTGTTTCGCTGTATGGTTGTGATTGCCCTGTCAGCTTTGCCTTGTGTGCGTGGTGATTTTGTGGGCTTGGTGATTCTCTGTAATGTGCATGCTGTGGTGATGGGTGTCCATGCAGGTCTGTGATGGGGGTCTATGGATTGGTGTTCCATGCAGGGCTTGGTTTTGGGATGGGTGGGTTGTGAAAGTGGGGTATACGTGAGGGGGTGGAGTGATGGGGGTGAGGGTAGGCGTTCTTGTTTGTGATGGCATGCAGGTAGGTTGGGGGATATAGTAGTAAAGATTTAACTTACCAGAGTCCACTCCTCCTGCTACTCCTGCGAGGCCCTCAGGATGCATTATTGCCAAGACTTGCTCCTCCCATGTTGTTAGTTGTGAGGGAGGAGGTGGGGGTCCACCGCCAGTCCTCTGTGCAGCTACCTGGTGTCTTGCAACCACGGAACGCACCTTCCCCCGTAGGTCGTTCCACCTCTTCCTGATGTCATCCCTTGTTCTGGGGTGCTGTCCCACGGCACTGACCCTGTCCACTATTCTTCGTCATAGCTCCATCTTCCTTGCAATGGACGTCTGCTGCACCTGTGATCCGAATAGCTGTGGCTCTACCCGGATGATTTCCTCCACCATGACCCTTAGCTCCTCCTCTGAAAACCTGGGGTGTCTTTGGGGTGCCATGGATGTGGTGTGAGTGGTATGTGTGAGTATGTGTGGGGTGTTGTGTTGTGAGGTTCGTGGATGGTGTATGGGTGATGATGTATTGTACCCCTGAGTGGGTGCTCCTGGCTTGTCTCTCTCTGCATGCTATCTTTTTTTTCACTGTAAGGGGCTGTGGGTAATGTGTGTGTGTGTTTTATAGTGGTGTGGGTTTTTGGGTGTGGTGTGTGTGTATGTGTGTCAGGTGTGTGTAGTTTGAATTGTCCAATGTTGTGGTGTCTTGTAAGTGTGTGTGTATTTTGAGCGCAGCAGTGATTTGTGGGTCCTGATACTGTGGGCTTATTCCTGTTGGCGTAACGGTGTGGATTTTGCTATCAACAGTATATCACTGACCTTTGGGCTGGCGGACTTGTGTGGGTGTCTGTATAGTGGCGGATTTCTCAGTGTGGGTGATACCCGTAGCGGAATACCGCCACGGTCACGGTATGTTGGCGGTCGTCGGCACGGCGGTAGGCGGCATTTACCACCAGGGTTGTGATGAGGGCCATAATCTCAGAAATAGAGATAATATAAAAACGCCTGACAGATATCAGTATACTGATACACGCCAATCTCGTTCCTTTCAGGACTCACCGGAAACATGCAGTAAGAGAGAGCGAGCAACTGAGTATGTGAAACCGTGACAGGAATCACAATGCCTAACAAGTTTTTGTTAAAAAAGAAGAGAAACTTCCCCAACAAAAACCCCTATTCAAAAAGAAAAAGGTGGCAGCAGTTGCAGTCCGACATGCCACTCAAAAAGAGGGTTCTATTGAAGAACAAAAAGTGGGCATTAACGCTATTAGACAGCGCAGCAGAGGTCACAATAGTTCACCGGAATCTTCTAGAGCAAGTGGAGGTGAAAGCAACTCATGACTTCCTACAAGTTGAAACTGCGGACATGCGTGTCTCCACGCCTGATAGGGTGTACAAAGGAACGTCACAGTTGCAAGGTGACATTGAGCGCACAATCGACGCAATCTTTTGGGACCGCGTCGTAAACACATGTGATATTCTATTGGCTGAAAGGGATTAGCCACCTGAATTTGTCCGTAACCTCCAATATGGGGAAGATGTTATTAAACCTTCTTTCTTGCCCCTTGTTCACAGAGTCCTACGCCATCGATTGGGCATTGTCGCAGGCACCCGCGTTATATCGCAACCACGTAAAGTGGGATAAAGACTCCCCCTGTCATGTAATCCATATTAAAAATCAACCCCAAACACAATCCCAATATCCAATTAAACATGATGAAAAAGCATCCATGAGGGAAATCCTCACACAACTGGAGTACCAGGGCATAATCGAACCCTGTGTCTCACCAATGAATAATCCGTTATTCCCAGTAGCTAAACCAGACCATTCATGCAGAATAGTCTTAGACTACAGACATTTAAACAGTCATACACGCACATAAGCTATACAAAGTTCACATAGCACAGCACTCATGAACAACATAGTGCGTAAAAAATACAAAACAACACTGGACGTTTCCAGTGGTTTCTTCTGCCAAAATCTAGTGCCTGAGAATAGAGACTTAACAAGTTTCAGCACACTAGGCTCTTAGAAAAAAGTGTGTTGTTCACCAAAGGGGTACAAGAACAGTCCAGGACTGTTCGCAGCTTGTGTGACTTCAATATTGCACAACATTGACCCCGAAGCATTGTGCTATGTAGATGATATTTATCTCATGGATGATGAATTACTGCTACATTTAAGACGGGTAGCCCGCATTGTTGTGGGATTTGCTGAGTTCGGCTACAAATTCAATTCCTTAAAAACAAAAGTAGCCTTCCTTAGTGTCCTGTTTTTGGGATATGAGCTATCAACTGAAGGAACGAGCCTAGCACCACAATTCTAGGAAAAGTGTGCACAATTACATCCTCCAAATACAATTAAAAAACTCCAATCCCTATTGGCTTTTCTACATTTTGGCAGAACTTACATTCCAGACTACGCATCACGCATAAAACCCTTATATGACCTAATACGTCCTGACTTTTCAAGTACATTCTGGACAGTCGAACACACACGCATTCCCAGAGCTTTGCAAACAGACATGCTTGCAGCACAACACTTACACACAAGGGACAATACAAAAATTCTGGTCATCAGAGTAATTGCTGGTGCCATTGGTTTCACCTATGTAACTTTCAATGAGGGTGAGACAGTCCCGATTGCATACAAATCACATTTGTATTCAGCAGCAGAACAACGCTTTGTTCCCACTGAGAAAATTCTCATTGCTGTTCAGGTAGCTGTCATTAAAGAAAGCCCATTAGCCCAGGGGATACGCATTATTGTCATCTCTCCAATTCCAGCCCTTGAGGCTGTTACCAAAGCCAGCGTTCCAAATGCTAAAGCATTACATCCACGTTGGATTCAGTGGGCAACGTCTTTGACAGCTACTGACGTAGACTACATTTTCGACCCAAATTACAAACTCAAGAATTTTTGCAGTTTGAACTAGAATACCCAGTTCCAGCAAATACACTGCCTATTGATCAATATCAAAGAGTCGTGTACACTGATGGCTCAGCACAACCTGCAATTGGCATAAAACATCAATGTTCGCTGATTGTTCAGTCGTAAGTGGCCACATGGAGGATAATACATTTCGTCCCCAACATACATACACGCAAACCCTAGGGTATTGCACAGCACAACTAGCAGAGCTAAGGGCTCTGGTGATGGCACTGAAACACATGGATCTGGAACAGCTAACACTGATCTTCTGTGATTCGTATTACTGTGTCCAGTCCTTCAATGAATACCTCCATTACTGGCACCAAAATGGGTTCAGAGATTCTAAAGGCAACACAATCAAAAACAGACGTCTGTGGGGGAAAGTAGGCGATCTGAAGGAAACGCTACCAAACGTCTGTGTTGTACATACACTTGGACACCAGCGCGTTAGAATACATGTTGCTGGAAATGCACTGGTTGATGAAGCAGCCAAATCAGCATTAGCTACGGCTGCTGTTGCTGCAGTAACCCATTCTGGAACAAAACCGGACGATTGCATAATGGCTGCTGTGAAAGCCCCGGCTGAAGGTATGCCCTATCCAAAAGCATTTCCTGCTAAATATTCCTACCGAATGGGAGGTTGCCTAGAGGCCGAAGTAAAAATACCAGGCATGGGGGCTCGAGTACTTCCCAACAAAGATATAAGATCTGGTGGGCCGTACTTCATATGAGTGCCTGTTTGGAACTCAAGTGTATGTTCCAGATCTTGATGGTCCTGGCGTGGAGGCGGCAAAAACACCTTTTGACATAAATGAATGTGTCACTGTCTTGCAGGAAGTACAACAGTTCTGTGACAACAACGCTTCTGCCAGTGCTGCCTCCACAGGAATTAAGGATGTACCAATAACACCTACTGGCTGGATTCCTAAAGTGGGGGATCTAGTACATGAAAAAGTTGCTGTGAAAAAGGAGTTTGGTCCTTCTTATCGTGCACCAGTCCCAGTCTTGGACATACATAGTGCCAGAACTGTAATTCTACCGCCATTGGCTGGTGCTAAAGAAAATCGCTTTGTATCTATCGACAATGTCATGTTACACCATGTGGCCGATCCTGCACAGCAGACCAAGAGGAGCAGCCAGTAGTTCCTTCATTAAGTTTTGAGCAGCAACGCTGACACCTCTCCGAGCTTGGGGAGGGTGGAAAATGATCTTGCATTAGTTCCACTAACATCTGTTACAACAAACAATACTGAAAGTACTGATCGATTTGACACAACTTCAACACAGATGGATGGCGTCATTTACTATGAACCACCGTAGGAGACCCCTACCAGTTCTCCGCCCACAAATACGGCTCCAGTTTTTGCACAAACCTCTTCTTGAATCTTTGCGGACGTCAACGACACTTTCTCAGACTCCTTTGCCTCTTCTACATCTGAACTGCCAAAAACACATAAGCTGATAAACTGGCTTAAAACAAATTACTTTATTTTCCCATGGAACTATCTGTGGCTTTCCTTCACTGTACTAACTTCCCTCCTTTGGATTTGCTTCGTTATAACGTTCTTTTTATTAATACATGGCCATTTTCTTCCTGAAAGATCAACAGTTGAACTGGTTGATGAGGTCCTAAAACCCCATTTTTCTTCTTACAAAGTCAGCAGAGACTTGTCTTTCATGAACATTTCCGCTATAGCAATTCCTGATGGGATTGTTTGGGATGAAGTCACATTTGATATATATGCCCCACGGAGGTCATTCAAATACCATATGTGTTTAAACTTTGAATTAATGATGTAATAATAGCCGGAGTTGTTTCTGATGACTGGGATGTGAAAACAGTTGATTCTATGATGACTGAATTACAGTATTTTTCTGTATTTGAAAGTGAAGATGTTTATCAATCTAAAGAGAATTATGGTGATATGTTTTGCTATAATTATTATGGGCACCATTTAGTTCACGGAGCAAGTACCCCAAAGACTATTTTTAATTACACGCAGTGGGAACATTGTCCAACTCCACCTCAAGGGAATTCTAAAACATATTCTGAAGAGTTTGCTTATTTTTCTGGGTACAATGTTAAAAATGCTGAGTCATATTATTTTAAATTGCCATCAATGGAAAATGTACACATATTATTGACAGATACAAAATTCATTTATTCTGATTCCTTTGTTTCCCGGTTGCCTACAGAAGGGTATGAATATTAGCTGAAGTTGATTGACTTAAAAAGTGAATGGGGAACATGAAATTGGCAAATAAGGGGGAAGGAAGCTTTATTCAGAGCATGCCTGATACCTGTTCAAATGATATTTTTAAATGAAACTGTACAACAGACAAGTTGTTTAGGCTTAGCAAAGATTAAGGATTTGAATGTGCCCAGTACTCCTGCCCTGCAAAATTTTACAAAGGGCAAAAGTATATAAATGCAAGTGAAGATCAGCTTGATGAATGGGTCCCGAATGGGTCTGTTGAATGCTTCACTGTCACATCCTGGCAGGTGGTTATTGTGGCCAGTAAATACCAAGGGTGTCATAAACGTTTTATAAACTCCACAGGGGTTTTAGAACCAGTAGGCCGGAACCTCGATATGTGTCATCCGAACATGCGGGTATAGTAACAACATACAGTGTAGGGAAACTATGCCACCAATGGTTGAAGAATTCCACACTAGATGCTGTTAAAGAACCCCTTAGTCTCCTGTCTAATAACTCTGACTTACAGGATTTCCTGTTAGGCATCAGAAAACAACGCAGAAAGCGTTTTTTATATGCTGTTTATAATGAAATTTGGATGCTTTCCCAAAAAGAAGCTGCTGCCCGGTTAAGGCAAATAGATCAGGAAAACTTACAGAAGGCATTAGCTGTTGTAGATAATGGGATTAATACCCTGTCCGACCAGATATACACCTTAAATAACATTGTTTCTTCTGCAATAGACATAACGCAAAGTGAAATGTCTTCTTTACACCATGGACAGAGTCAACTACGGTCCATTATGCAGTTTGGTTGGACACTTCAAACACTGAAGGCAGGAGGTGTTCCCTGGCAACAGGTTAGCGCAAGGGACATATTTTCCACATTTAATTTAACGTGACAACAACAAATAATGGCTAAGAAAGAAGCGACTTATGTCATGTTAAATATTGAAAAGTTAGAAAAGTTGCCTTTTACTGTGGTTGAAATACCATCTGCTGAGTGGTTAATACACGGGGTTGTTAAACTGCCTATTTCAACACTTCAATTCACGTCCTGCTTAAAAGACATTCCAATAGGCAGATATGAAAGGCTAGGAGATAGTTACATCCATGAGGTGTGGGAGCTGGCCTTCTCGTACAAATGTCTCAGTGGCATGAAGGAGGTCATAACCAAGCCTCTTCGCCATCCTCCTCATCCACCCTCTCCATTCCCTTACGTACTGTAACCTTACCACCTTATCTCCATTCTTTCCTTTCCATTCCCTCACCGTAAAACCTTCCTTTGCCCTTATCTCTCCCATAGTATTCCGTTCTGGTTGTCTTTTGTCCTTCTGATCCCATATCTCTTCCATAATACCTCTACTCTCATTCACTTCTTGTTTCAGTCACTTCTTTATCCATCTCCATCCCTACCCCTTCTCATCTTTTCCTACCCCATTTGCTTACCTTTCTCTATCTTCCCTCCTCACCCCCTAAAATCTTCTTGACTATCCTTTCATTTCCCTTCCCTTCCCCCTTAATTTCTATACCCCACCTTATTTCTCTATCCTCTTTCTTTTCTCTTACCCCTTCCTTCTATATCCTCTCCTCTTGTCCTCACCTCACATCGTCTTTCTTTCTTCTCTGTCCCATCCCTTTGCTAGCTCATTAGTCTTCCCTTCCTCACCTCTTTTCCCCAACCCATTCCCCCTCCCTTCACCATCTTTCCTACTTCCCTTCCCCCAGCCTTTTTACCATTCTTTTTCTATACTTTTGTACTCGCAGCCATACATAAGTCCATGTGCCCTTTTCCATTCACTTCCCTTCCATTGTCTTCCTTTCTCTTTCATTCACTCCCATATGCCCCCCATTATTTAACCTCATATCCAACCACTTCCCTTTCCTGTCTTCTCCCATTCATCACTCCAGGTTCTCAGGTTTGTTTGGAAATGCTCTCTCCGTCATTTTCTTCTTTTTACCTTACCTTAGTATTTAGAAGAGGTTATATAAAGTTAGGGACTGATTTTACAGTTTGACACCGAGTACTCTATTGCAAATTGTCAGCTAAAGCTTTGGCCGCCTGCTCTATTTTGAATCATAGCGGCGCCCTCACTAACTCTGCCATCAGAAAAATAGCCCCTCTGGCATGATGGATTAGAGGCCGTCAGAGTAAGGTCATCATTAGAGCATACGGTCTGATGTCCTTTTTTCTCAGGTCACGAACAGAGAAAACAAAATGCTTTCTACACCCTGGGAAAACTCCACTGCTGTGGGGCCATTAGTTTTTGTCTTTTGAGAAATAAACGTCTGCTTTGTGATATTCATTCTGTAAAAATAAAAAAGTTTGGTGTGAAACCTTTGCAGGAGTCTCTGTGGCAGCAGCTCCTGTGAAGAGAGAGATCACTGCAGGGCCTGCAGAGAACTCTAGATATGACAGGTGAGAGTCCAGCCAGGCTGACTGAGGTAATGGCCTTTTCCACCGTGATGGACAGCAGCCAACTTGACTTATTTTAAATCAGGCCCTAACCTCTATATCTCCTCAATTTGACCCAAAGAAAGTTATGTTCAGCGCTCTACATTACTTTCTCTGGCTGAACACACTGCTAAACCCACCTTATCTTTTTGTAACCTTTCAAATCCTCATAGTAACTCTTCTGCATTCTCCTGAATTCCAGAATGATTGTCTTAGCATTACGGATTACACATGGGAAGTTAGCATGACCTAATATTTTTGACAGAAACATGAATGAATGATGATGCACCACCCATTCTAGCTGAGACCTTTCTCTTAGATCTAAAGTACTCCATAAGAGTCGTCCAGTAAAAAGGATGAAGACGGTCTAGCGATAGCTCACAAAGGTGCTTTACTGATTGTAGGAAATCTGCCTCTTCTGCAGGGTAACTCCAGATTTTTTGGCTTTTTCTGGACTCCATTTTTGCTGGACTTAGATCTCTGTGTTAGAACTCTGTGCACTGCTCCTCCTGCTAAACAGAAGTAAAGTGCCAGTGCTCTCCAGTCAAACAAGGTTAAATTTATTTACTCAAATTGATGTATTTAACTTGCCTACCTCTCCATAGTGTACAGTATAGAAAATGTGCCTAAGGCCTGGGAGTTAAATGCCTCTGGGAACTGCAGCAACTATAATGTCATCCACAGAGTGGGCCTGTAAAACATGACCTCAGGCCTATCATATGTAGCCGGACTGCAGCAGCCTAAAAACCTGCTGCTAAACCTTTCAAAATAACTTTTTTGACAGACAAGAAACCCTACATTTAAATAATGAATGGGTAAAACCCCTGAGCCCACCATGTTGCCCACTAGGTAGGATGCTTGATATTTAAAGGTGCAATATGTACAAAATTAAAATTGGCATGTTCCTCCAGAGTTTGCCCCCCAAAAGCTATTTTTACTAGAAAGGCTGCTGTATCCTGGAGACTGGCACAATAGAGATTAGATTATAAACCTTAATCTGTACATTTGACAGAACTGGCTAAACTAGCCATTCAAAAACTATTTTTCATATTTATTAACAGTCCAGTTCAAAAGTGAAATTCAATCAGGAAAAAGTAGCTTTTAGAAAGTTACCATTTCCCTGGAGGCTGTTTTGCATTACCTCTTCAGCAAAGTGCTTGACATTTGAGGTGTCAAAACGGCTTTTAGAGGAAAACAGTGGCTTAGGCCAAGTGACAGGATAGACGGTTTATGGGGCATTTGATCCCTATCAGCCCTAGAAGGACAGTTGGGATGGACCCACGAACTTCATTAACTTGAATGGTATTTTGGTGAGGCCTTCCCATTCAACGCTTAGTGGAATGAGAGTCTTGAAGACTGCAAATCCTTTGTTCCCATGGTCCACACCAGCCAGGTTGGCATCAAACCTAGTGGGAGGAAATCTACCCCCAGTACTGGTTTGGAGTGGACACATGTAAGGAGACTGCTCGTTTCCATGGCCATACCTACAGGAGGACACAAGGGATCTGCACAAAGAAGAAAAGGTTTCACTGTGTTAGATTTTAGGAGTGAAGGGTACTACGGGATTCTTTACAGTGGGGCAAGCAGGGCCTGCTGAAAAAGGGGGTCTGTTTGCCCTTGGATATTTTTAACCCATTACTTAGTAAAGAGCAATGAGTCACTCCCAGCCACTAGCTTATGCCATCTGTAAATTAGGTATCTCAAGGCACCCTTCTCAGAACAATTTCTGGACCTTCAGAAGATCAGAAGAGGACAGGACCTGCTGACAGTGAACTGAGAGACCCCCTAAAGAACTAGACCTGATCCCTCTTGTACCCAGAATTAAGAAGTGGAATCCACGGGTCAGTTGGCTGACCTGTGTGGCTACAGAAACATAACAAACTGAAAGAGGCCTTTTTTCTTCGAGTATCCAGCTGACCTGTAGCAATTGGACTTGGACTAGACCTTGCTAGTGGCCTCTGTTGGAGTGAGTCCTGACCCTTAAGTGCTGCCCTGTAAAACCTGGGCACCTTATAAGTGGGCCAGAGGAACTGCTCTAGAATTCACCAAAAGGTACAATCTTCGAACCCCCTTAGGCATCTGACCTGTGCTTCATTGCTGTCAGACAAAATCATGGCTAGGTTCTAGTCTATTGTGACAATAGAGTATCACTGGCGCTTAGCACTTTTCGGAGTTCTTTTCACTTAAAATTATAAAAACTCATATATGTGATGGAGGCAGGAGGAAGGGAAGGGAGGGTCGTGGAGGGGGGAAGGAGTGACGCTAGGCAAGGCAAAGAAAAGAAAGGAATAGAAAAATAAGAAAGGAAAAACAAATGAAAAATAACTGGGAAGGGCAAGCAGGATGAAAGGGATTAGCCAGGTAACGGGAGGCAGCGAACAATGGTACAAGTTGTGAAAGTTGATGGGGAAAGGATGGAAAGGAACAGAAGAAGAGGGGAGGGGAGGAAATGTACGTGATGGGAATGGAGGAGAGAAGATAAAGTGAGGAGGGCGGGGAGTAAGGGTGGAGAGAGGAGATAAGGGGAGGGGAGAGGAGAGTAAGGTAAGGTAAGGCAGAACGATGAGGGAAGGGAACATAGAAAAAGAAAAGAATAAGGGGAGGCGAGGCAAGGAGAGGGGAGAGGGTAGAGGAGCAGAGGGGATGAGGCAGGAGGGGAGGGGAGGAGAGGAGAGGAGAGGAAAAGGAGAGCGGTTGCAGGAGAATAAGAGAAGGGAGGGGAGGTAAAGAAAGGGGAGGGAGGACACAGGAAAGGGAGATGAGGGAAGGGATCCCTCCAACAAGGCAGGCTAATATAGAGGGGTTCCCTTACCTAGTGTCTGCCCACACATCTAAATAACAATGATGCATTTGCATGGTCTTTAAAGTTTCCATGTGAGAAGTGTCTTCAGAGCTACTACTTAATTAAGTTTAAAGGACCAACCAAAGAAGATTTTGAATGTTGCAAATCTTTATCTCAACTACAGATTTGATTGGTATAAACTTTTTTTATTTTTACAAAAGCTTAGCTTTCTTTCTCATACTTTTCACATGTTTTCACTGCAGCTTTCCCTCATTGTACTCTAGTATAGTTTTTGTGTGCTTAAGAGCACACGTACAGAGTTAGGCATCTTTTTAGGATCCTAATACGCAGAAGTATTGGAACTTGTACTCCTCACTGCCTCTGGAGTAAATTACCCAAGTTTTTTTAGTTGTTTGGCAACATCCCATGGTCCCTATAGATGGGTTAAATGTGGAATGTGTGCCCCTGTATTTTGACTTACCTGAGTTTTTCACCAAGTTTTTGCTGCTCAGTCTTTCGCTTGCTATAATAACTGGTACAATGGCTAGTAAAGCCACCCAAACCACAACCCACTGGTCACACCAAGAGAAAGGGAGAACAAGTCTGCATTGAAACATTATAGATATCAAGTTTTTTTTTATAAATGCCCGTAACCTCAAACACAAAGGTCATCTCGATGTGTGGATTCAGGACAGAGGGCATCATTACAAGTCTGGCAGTCACTAGACTGCCAGACTCGCGGTTGTCAGTCGGGCCACCTCCATTGCGGCGGTCCAAGCACCATATTATAACCCTGATGGTCGGGCCACCATGGAACTGTCAGCTCCGCCAGGATCAGAGATCCTGGTGGTCTGGAGGTGGTGATGATCCTAATTAACCAGGTCAGCACTGCAAGCTGCACTGCCCTGGGAATAACGGCCCCCTTCTCCGCCAGCGGTTTCATAACCGTAGCACTGCCATGTAAATGCTGGCGGAGAACGGGTGCAGGTGGCCCCAGGGAGGACCCAGCACTGCCCATGCACTCAGAATGGGCAGTGCAGGGACCTCGGTCAGCACCATTGCAAGGTTCACTGTCTGCCTTGCAGACAGTGAACATTTTGAGGGTGCTGGTACACCATGCAGGCTACAGCATTGCCGCTGGCCCTAGATGACAATGGTTGGCTGCCATATGAAAATCTTCTGGACTTGGCAGTTTTTGCAGATAAGTGAACTGAGACACAGGGAGGTAAGTGGTTTCCTATGATTACATATTCATTTAGGTCTGGAAGTCAAAATCAGAATTCATATTCCTTCCTTGAGATTCCAAAATCTCCAGTGTAGAACATTTTATTTATTAAGACATCCAGGATTTGATGAGTTCCTATAATCAGGCTTGGCTCCAACTATTTCCCCTTCACTGGTCTTTAGACATCACTGGTGGGAAGTTTAAGAAGGAGTTTGATTTGGCATTGCTCTTCTTTAACAGAAAGTACTTTGACTTGTTATGTAGCCATTTTAGTTATAGCTCCATGCATGTTATTTTAGCAAACTAGGCCTGCCACTGTGCACTTTAACCTAGTTATATTTTATTCAGCTTTGTTTATTATTTCAACAATAGCCACATTTGCAGTCTATTTTTGTTTATTTCTATCTAGCTGTTCTATGCCTAGGTCAGCACTGCTTTCTTAAACAATAATTTTTTTTCACTCTGTACTTTTCTCAAGGCTGCAGTAAAATCGGTTGCCGGTAAACGTGGTAATACTTTGTCTCTCGTGTTCATAGAAATATACACATTCTTACGTAGGGACATTTTCTTAGAATATCAGCTGTTTTATTATAAAAACACTTCCTTGTCCCATACACATTAGAGGGAGATTCCAGCCAGGTGACCACAACTGTATGCTGATTGCTGAACGCTTTGCTACAGCTGATTCTGTAGGCTACAGGCCTCTTGCTTAGGTATGAGGGATGATGTCTTCCCAGGGGAACCTTAAGAGCAGAACTAAAGCTTAACATGCTGTGGTCTAACATAGCTTAGGTGGGAATTTTTTCAATGCTTCTAGTGACAATATGGTAGTGTTATTTTTATGCTTCACTCTACTTGTCACAATTTTAACCCTGTCATGCTTCATCGTCCTGGTTATTGCAGTACATGCTTTATTCTCTAAGATGCAGTTGCTTCATTAAAACCTTATTGAAACATATACTGCTTCTGACTGTCCTTGTATATGTGAGACTAATTTAAATGAGAGAAACGGATGCGATCTGAGTGACCACGATTTTTCTGAGGATTCAATTGTGTCATGCGCTCAGCTGCCCAATCATCCCTGCTCTTGGGTAGAGATGAGGCACTGCTAGTTAGCTGGAGCAAAACCCAGATTAGGCTGACAGGTGTCACCTGTAGTGGGTTAGACTCAGTCCCCCACACCGCAGGCGATTCTGCTGCTCAAATCCAGTAGTCTCATTCGGATAATGAGAGCCTACGCGACATGGTGCCGCCAACATTTGGTCAGGCTCTAATTTTCGGGTCCTCCTGAGTATCTCTGTCTCACTACATACAAAGACACCTCAGTACTATATACGGAGACGTCCGTGGTATTGAGGATTTTACTCCTCAGCTAAATAGGGAGTACCTAACCAATGCTGTAGGTTGTTCAAGTTTGAACTCTTAAAAGGATAATCCCCATATGGTGTTCTTAGCTCTGAACAAATGTACCATTCATTATCGTGAACCCGCAAAGGGTAGGAATTGCAGTCAATATGCGACCACCCTTTACTGCACATTTACTAGCACATGGCTTAACAGTCCATGGGGGTCCAGTCACATTTGTTGTTGAGGCTCATCCTGCCCATAGAACAGACATTTTGTATTCTTGGGTTAGATTTCCAGCAGCTGATGGAAACACAAATACATTTCATCACTATAGACCTGCTTACGCACCTGCACAATACAGAGCATATCCATATCTAAAAATACCTCTATCTTATCAAGAACATACAAATTGGCTTGATGGTGCCCCACCCCATACAATTGTATATGTTAGGTTAGGTCCTCTAAGTAATGATGGTCCTACCTGGCCTTTACTGGCCACTTATCCACCTCACCCTGATGCAGCAACCTTGATAGTAGCTGAAGTCCGTCGCTTATACGTTGAGCTGACGGAAATATATAGACGATTAGTACAGTTTGTAATGCAAACATTAAATACAAACCCAGCATGTGCTGCTCCTGCGCAACCACATGCTGTAAGGCCAGGCATTAACCCTGCGACTGTACAGTCGATCATGGGTGAGGTACCCGCCAAACGGGAAGAAATTCCGTTTTGGTTAACTAAAAAAATAAATGCACTGGAAACAATATTTCCCCATACGGGACCTCAGGATTGAATAAAACATTACCTATGTGCTTGCCATTTGGGATGGTTCCCACTATAGATAACTGTAATACTTGGGGCACGGTATTTGCCACGCTCTATACTACCGCACACGGTACACCGACACTTGCCAATTTACTGGAAGTGTTGAAACAAATTCAAGATGAATACGGGGCTGCCGCGGCCCTGGACTTGGGGATCCAACTAATGGGCAATTTCGCTATAGTATCCTCAATTATATGAAGTAACCTTGAAGGGGAAGTAGTCGCACTAGCGGTGCGCATGCGGCTCCGCGACATTCCTAAACAGGAACATGAACGTGAGCTGCCAAAGATTATCATGGAGACCTACTCTAGCATTGGTCGAGATAGGCTGGGGTCCAGACCCACAAAACCATAGTTGCAAGATAAATCTAATAAAGATTCTACCAAGCAGGCTCCTGAGGGTACTAAGAAACTCTAGGACAAAAAACAAAAAACACCTAAAAAGGGGAGAATCTCCGCATACTGAGACCCCACAGAATAGATATATGCCCTCATTACAACCCTGGCGGTCGGTGTTAAAGCAGCGGTAATACCGCCAACAGGCCGGTGGTAAAAAAAATTGAATCACAACCACAGCGGAAACTGCCAGCACAGACAGCCACTTTAACACTCCGAGCGCCACAGCGGTAGCAACAAATACTGCGGCGGTAACCGCCAACAGACAGGCGGAAGACAATGTACCGCCCACCCGATCACAACCCGCCAATCCGGCAGCTTTTCTGGGGTGGTACCAACGCCATCAAAAGCACGGCAGAAACAGGACACAGAAGGGAAACCACTCACCTCTCAACACTCAACGAAGAACCAGGACACCATGGAGCCCGAGCTGCAGGTCCTGCCCATGCTGGTCGCCCTCCTCATCTACCAGGAATACTAAAATTGTCGGCGATGACCACAGTGAGTACTGCACCTAGTACACAGGGGAGGGGGCAGGGAAAAAGAGAGTGACACACTCCCACAACACGCAACACCCCCACCCTCACCCACAACACCATACATACCAACACATGCAGCAACATTAAATTAACTCCCCCTGGAAGAATGCAAGGACAAAAAGAATTGAGTTAAACAGTGATCTTTTAGAAATAGGAAGATATGCGTAATAAATAGAAAAATAGTATATACAAAAATATACAATATGTACATAAGACGGTACAATGTACATTCAAAATGTCCGTGAGCCACTGGGCCAAAAATCAAGGTACAAGCCCATACTTGACTCCTGCCTCAATACGGAGAGAACACTGCAGGGGCATCAGGTCAAAAACACACAGGCATCTCAGGGGGATTGGAAGGGGGGGCACCTCAGCCGGAAGATGGAATAACGCCACTGCTCCTCGAGGGGGCTCCATGCCCACTGCTTGGTCCTGGGGAGTGCAAGGCCACAGTCTTACAAGTCTCTCAAGTAGGTGGTTTGCCCACTGCTTGCTCCTGGGGAGTGCAAAGCCACAGTCTCTCAAGTGGATGGGTTCTTCCACTGGTCCTGGAGGGGGCCTTGTGCCCAGTGTGCTTCATCCTGCCAAGGATAGGGTGAGTGGATGCCTTTCTCCCCTGGTTCTGGAGGGAGCCTTGTGGCCAGTGTGCTTCATCCTGCCAAGGATAGGGTGAGCGGATGCATATTTCCACTGGTTCTGGATGGGGGCTTGTGCCCAGTGTGCTTCATCCTGCCAAGGATAGGGTGAGTGGATGCCTTTCTCCACTGGTTCTGGAAGGGGCCTTGTGCCCTGTGTGCTTCATCCTGCCAAGGATAGGGTGAGTGGATGCATATCTCCACTGGTTCTGGAGAGGGCCTTGTGCCCAGTGTGCTTCATCATGCCAAGGATAGGGTGAATGGATGCCTTTCTCCA
Source organism: Pleurodeles waltl (assembly GCF_031143425.1). Taxonomy (NCBI): domain Eukaryota; kingdom Metazoa; phylum Chordata; class Amphibia; order Caudata; family Salamandridae; genus Pleurodeles; species Pleurodeles waltl. Next base: position 709,403,880 of record NC_090450.1, on the reverse strand, counting down.
CTGGTTCTGGAGGGGGCCTTGTGCCCAGTGATGCAACACTTGGGGTGTGGCAGTTCACAGTCCCTCACTTAGCTGTCTGAGGCACGAGATTTGCAGGTAAGAGGTTGCATGATAGTCCATGGAGGCAGGGCTAGACTCCATTCTGCGGCGGCTAAGGCTGCAAACTGTTGGTAGTGCAGGTGCTGGTGGGGGTGCTGCCAGTGGTGGCGGGAGGCTCCAGCCCTTCTCCTGCAGCCTCGGATGGCTGCCCACTGGGGTTGCTGTTGCTGGTAGTGGTCCTACTGTCAGAGGTGCAGGTGGTGGTGCAGGTGGCGGTGCTAGCGGCGGGGCTGCTTGCGGTGATGGCTGCGGTGCAGGTGGTGGGGCTGGTGGTTGTGCTCGTAGGCACCAGGCCTTCATCTGCAACCTCCGACGTCTGAAGTGCCTTGCCTGGTGTTTTCTGCCCCTTCCTCACCTTGGCAGATGGTGGTGTGACCTTGGCTCTGGCAGCTGGAGTTTTTGAGGAGGCCTTTCTGGGTGGTTCGTGCTCCTTGGCCTTGCTGCATGCTGTCCCCCTCTTCACCTTGGCAGGTGGCGGAATGGTTTTGTCCTTTGCAGGGTTTGGTGGCACACTGGCTGGGCTGACGAGTGCCCTATTTGAACCTCTGTGAGTTGCAGGTACCACAGCAGACGTCGACTTGGTGGCTGAGGTGCTGGCCTGGGTTCTGGACACCCTGGCCCGAGGTGAAGGATGGGGGGAGGAGGGGTAGGGAAGAGGTCAATGTTTGCCAGGAAAAGCTTCTTAGACACACTGGGGTGGGAAGAGGGAGAGGGTTTGGGAGTGGAGGAAGAGGGAATGGTTGTAGGAGGTGTCTGTCTGCTGTGTTTGGGTACAGGTGCATGGGCTGGATGCTGTTGGGAGGTGGATGGCTGTTGGGTGGGTGGGTGCTTGCGGTTGTGTACTTCGAAAGGAGGGGTTACAGACACACTGGGAGAGGACACAGGGGACATGTGCATGGATGTGGGGGTGGTGACTGCCCGTGAGGGCTGTGTTGTGATGGGCATGCTGGTGATGGAGGTAGTGGATGAAGATGTAGTGCATGCAGGTGTGAGTGGAGACGCTACTGGGAGGGAGGTGGGCGATGAGGAGGAGGGGGACAAAGTGAAGGCAGTGGATGTTGGTGTGTCTGCATGGGGATGGTGCTTGTGTGAGTGCCTGTGAGATTTAGTGTGGTGCTTGTGTTTGCCTGTGCCACTTTTGTGTGGTGATTTGGGTGAATGCTGGTCTGAAGGTGTGCTTGGGATAGGCTGGGGTTGAGGTGATTGGGTAGGGGTAGAGGAAGTTGCAGGGGGGAGGCTAGAGACAGGTACAAGGGCTGCCATCAGGTAGTAGGCCAGAGCCTGAAATGCTCTCTGTTGGGCCGCCACGCCAGAGTGAATGCCCTCCAGGTATGCATTTGTTTGTTGCAAATGCCTCTCGAAACCCTGGATGGCACTCAGTATGGTTGCCTGCCCAACAGTGAGGGATCTCAGGAGGTCAATGGCCTCCTCACTGAGGGTAGCAGGGCTGACGGGGGGAAGGCCTGAGGTGCCTGGGGCAAAGGAGATGCCAACCCTCCTGGGTGAGCAGCCATGGGAAACACGCTGAGGGGCTGCTGGGGGGGCGGTGCTGGTAGGGGGGGTGGTGGCTGTACCTGTTGTTGGGGTGGGCACAGGGCTCGCCGTCGCCAGTGCCTCTGCTCCTCCGCCAGATGATGCTAATGCACATAAGAACAGGGTGACAAAACAAAAAGGGGGGAGAGACAGAGAATACACTTGGTCAGTGCCAGCAACACCACTACCATTGGCGTACACAACACACAGGGAGCAGCCCTATGCACTAGGCCATGCACTACCAGTTACTAAGATAGTCACCAGCCCATGGGGTACCATGCCTACCGCCATTAGCTGCACACCTGAAACCCACAGGACCCTGCCCAGTAGTAGATGCCCACTAACACTATTGGGGTAGGAGTGATTCTGAGCCTGTACACAAGGGTTCTACCCTGCCATCTTCGCCCTGGGGTGGGGGCACCCATAGCCCACATCCCCCAACCAGGTAACTCTTAACCCGCGCAAAGTCAGGATTCTGATTCTGTACTCGCCCCCTTGTGGCTGCTGTGATGCCTTCAAATGCCCATCCAACTCCGGACAGGCCACCGCCAGGATGCGTGGTGCGATGTGCACCCCTTCCTCGTTGGGAGGCCAGCCCCAGCTGGGCCTCCGCTGTCTTCTTTGCCCAGCGGCGCAGGTCCTCCCACCTTTTGCGGCAGTGGGTGCTCCGCCTGTCAAAGACCACCAGGGTCCGCACCTCCTTGGCGATGGCACGCCAAATACCCTTTTTCTGGTGAGTGCTGACCTGCAGGGAAAAGACAGCAGATAAAGGATTAGTCATACTGTCCGGACTGTCATACTCATGGCCCACCATACCCCTCCCATACCCTTATGCACATACATTGACCACCATACATGCAGCACTCTGGCCAGGACCCCTCTGACCCCCACCCCCACATGAGGCTTACACACACAGCACTACATACATTCATGGCCCACGCATCATGCTCACAGTGTACTCACCTGTTCGTCTGGAGGACTGTAGAGTAACGTGTACTGGGGTAGGACCCCATCCACCAGTTTCTCTAACTCCTTCCCAGTGAAGGCAGGGGCCCTTTCCCCAGACACATGAGCCATTGTCGCTTCTAGACACAGGTCACAGCAGCACTTGCAGTGTAGGTCCTCTCCTGTTGAAGGTCAGGTAGCAAGTGAGTGAACAGATAGAAAATGGCGGTCTCGTCCACGGCGGTGTGTACCGTCACCGCCGGCGTACATCGCCATTGGCTCCTGAAACCCATAGGGCCCAATGATAACCAATGCAAAGTTGCGCGGCGGTCTCCGACCGCCTACCGCGATGGCGCACAACACCAGCGGAATTACCTCATTTCCACTTGTCCCTCCTCACAGGTCAGGCAGCTGCCATTTCAGGGGACACGAGGCATGGCACCTAACTGTGTCACAGCAGACACTGGCACAGCAACTGACTGTCGGATTCACATACTGGTCCTGTAAAGGAACAAAATCATCCTTAGTGCAATAGATGTGTGAATATGACCCTCTGCTCAACGTTTTCTTCCATAGGCTTCAACCACTGAGGCTGACTATGAGATGGCGACATCTTCGGGTGTACAGACCCCTGGTGGATCTTGCGACAATGGAGGACAGACACATTATCCTGACATACAGACTTCATCGGGCCACAATCAAAGAACTGTGTGCCCAATTGGAGCCGGACCTGATGTCAGCTATCCGCCAGCCCACAGGTATCCTCCCTCTAGAGCAGGTCCTGTCAGTGCTCCATTTCCTGGCAAGTGGTTCCTTCCAAACAACAGTGGCCATGGCATCCGGATGTCTCAGCCAATTTTCTCCACTGTGTTGACCAGAGTGTTGTCAACCCTGCTGAAACACATGTGCAGCTAGATCATATTCCCCCAGGTGGAGGATTTGGCCACAGTGAAAGCTGACTTTTATGCCCCGGGACATATCCCCAACATCATTGGCGTCACTGATGGTACACATGTGCTATTTCCCCCCCCCCCCGGAGAAATGAACACGTTTTCAGGAATAGAAAAAGCTATCACTCTATGAATGTGCAGATGGTGTATTTGGCAGACCAGTAAATCTCCCATGTGAATGCCAAATATCCTGGCTCTGTGCATGACGCATTTATCTTGAGGAATAGCAGCATCTCATATATGATGGGCCAACTCCAAAGGCACCGGGTGTGGCTAATAGGTGAGCCCAAGGTCCCCACCCAGTATAAGTAGGTGTCTCGGTATGAGGTTGTCCCTAAGGGTTAGTGTGTGTCTAACAGTTGTCCCTCAATATTTTCAGGTGACTCTGGTTACCCCAACCTCTCATGGGTACTGACCCCAGTGAGGAATGCCAGGACAAGGGCAGAGGAACGTTACAATGAGGCACATGGGCGTACAAGGAGGATTATTGAAAGGACCTTCGGCCTCCTGAAGGCCAGGTTCCGGTGCCTCCATCTGACAGGTGGATCCCTGTACTACTCACCCAAGAAGGTGTGCCAGATCATCGCTGCATGTTGGACAACCTGGTCTTGAGACGCCAGGTGCATTTTCTGCAGGAAGATGAGCCTGGAGATGGTCTTGTGGCAGCGGTGGAGCCTGTGGACAGTGAGGAAGAGGAGGCAGAGGAAGAAGATGTTGACAACAGAAGTAATATATTTCAGCAGTACTTCCAGTGACACACAGGTAAGACACTGTAACTTCAGTTTACTTTCCAGTTTTATGTTGAACATTGTACACGGCAGCCTGATTTCCCTATGTCTGTGGCCACTTACTGTACCCTTTGGCATCTCTATTTTCAGATGGCTGTGCCCCACTCTGCCTCCTGCTATGTGTACTACTGCCCACCAAAGGTCGTTCCAAAGTATATTTTACTGTACATATGACTTGCAATGCTTTGATAATGTTGAACTAATACATATTTGAATCATTGGACAGACTTCAGATTTGTATTTGTTGCAAGGGTGTTTATTTAAGTGCTCCTAAGTATAGGGGTATGTGCAATGGGCTGGGGTGATGGTTGAGGAAAGTCCAGGTAAGAGTCCAGTATCTTGGTATCACAGGTGCATTGTCCAATGGGGCATAGGAAGGGGAGTAATGGCAGTTCAAGGTGGTCAGGGTGACAGAGTGGAACAGAAGGGTGACAATCAGGAGAGTCCTATTTCCTGGTGGGGGTCTTGGCAGTGTTCTCTGGCATCTGCCTGGATCGCAGGGACCGTTTGTGGGGTGGTTCTCCTTCTGCAGGGGGTGGGGTGCTGGTGGCCTGTTGGTCCTGTGGCGGGGCCTCCTGTCCACTAGCGCCGGTGGAGGTAGATGGCTGTTCTTCGGTGTGGCTAGTGTCAGTGGCCACTTGTTGTGCCACTGTCTCCCTCATGGTCTTGCCCATGTCAGCCAGCACCCCTTCAATGGTGACCAGAATGGTGTAGATGTTTTTGAGGTCCTCCCTGATCCCCAGGTACTGTCCCTCCTGCAGCCGCTGGGTCTCCTGCAATTTGTACATTAACTGGCCCATGGCCTCCTGGGAATGGTGGTATGCTCCCAGGATGTTGGTGAGGGCCTTCTGGAGAGTCGGTTCCCTGGGCCTGTCCTCCTTCTGTCACACAGCAGTCCTCCCACTTTCCCTGTTGTCCTGTGCCTCTGTCCCCTGAACCGTGTGCCCACTGCCACTGACCCCAGGTCCCTCATTGTCCTGTGTTTCTGGGGTTGCCTGGGGTCCCTGTAGTGGTGGACACACTGCTGATTGACGTGTCCTGGGGACAGTGGCATGGGCCCAGTGGGTCGGTGCAGTGCTGGTGTTTCCTGAGGGGGGAGGCTCTATGGTAGTATGGGAGTGTGGCAGGGTAACCGACTGTCCAGAGGTCCCTGATGGGCCAGGTTGGTCATCATGATCCAGGCGTGCAGAACTGCTGTCATCACTGTGGGCCTCCTCTGGCGGGCGGACTGGATGTTGCTGGCACATCCTCTCCGGTGACGTTGAGTAGGGGTCCTGTGGGGATGAAAATGCAATGTTATTGTAGCTGTGTGTGCCATCTTGTGCATGGGTGTGTTTCGCTGGATGGTTGTGATTGCCCTGTCAGCTTTGCCTTGTGTGCATGGTGATTTTGTGGGCTAGGTGATTCTCTGTAATGTGCATGCTGTGGTGATGGGTGTCCATGCAGGTCTGTGATGGGGGTCTATGGATTGGTGTTCCATGCAGGGCTTGGTTTTGGGATGGGTGGGTTGTGATAGTGGGGTATACGTGAGGGGGTGGAGTGATGGGGGTGAGGGTAGGCGTTCTTGTTTGTGATGGCATGCAGGTAGGTTGGGGGATATAGTAGTAAAGATTTAACTTACCAGAGCCCAGTCCTCCTGCTACTCCTGCGAGGCCCTCAGGATGCATTATTGCCAAAACTTGCTCCTCCCATGTTGTTAGTTGTGAGGGAGGAGGTGGGGGTCCACTGCCAGTCCTCTGTGCAGCTACCTGGTGTCTTGCAACCACGGAACGCACCTTCCCCCGTAGGTCGTTCCACCTCTTCCTGATGTCATCCCTTGTTCTGGGGTGCTGTCCCACGGCACTGACCCTGTCCACTATTCTCCGTCATAGCTCCATCTTCCTTGCAATGGACGTCTGCTGCACCTGTGATCCGAATAGCTGTGGCTCTACCCGGATGATTTCCTCCACCATGACCCTTAGCTCCTCCTCTGAAAACCTGGGGTGTCTTTGGGGTGCCATGGATGTGGTGTGAGTGGTATGTGTGAGGATGTGTGGGGTGTTGTGTTGTGAGGTTTGTGGATGGTGTATGGGTGATGATGTATTGTACCCCTGAGTGGGTGCTCCTGGCTTGTCTCTCTCTGCATGCTATCTTTTTTTTCACTGTAAGGGGCTGTGGGTAATGTGTGTGTGTGTTTTATAGTGGTGTGGGTGTTTGGGTGTGGTGTGTGTGTATGTGTGTCAGGTGTGTGTAGTTTGAATTGTCCAATGTTGTGGTGTCTTGTAAGTGTGTGTGTATTTTGAGCGCAGCTGTGATTTGTGGGTCCTGATACTGTGGGCTTTTTCCTGTTGCCGTAACGGTGTGGATTTTGCTATCAACAGTATATCACTGACCTTTGGGCTGGCGGACTTGTGTGGGTGTCTGTATAGTGGCGGATTTCTCAGTGTGGGTGATACCCATAGTGGAATACCGCCACGGTCACGGTATGTTGGCGGTCGTCGGCACGGCGGTAGGCGGCATTTACCACCAGGGTTGTGATGAGGGCCATAATCTCAGAAATAGAGATAATATAAAAACGCCTGACAGATATCAGTATACTGATACACGCCAATCTCGTTCCTTTCAGGACTCACCGGAAACATGCAGTAAGAGAGAGCGAGCAACTGAGTATGTGAAACCGTGACAGGAATCACAATGCCTAACAAGTTTTTGTTAAAAAAGAAGAGAAACTTCCCCAACAAAAACCCCTATTCAAAAAGAAAAAGGGGGCAGCAGTTGCAGTCCGACATGCCACTCAAGAAGAGGGTTCTATTGAAGAACAAAAAGTGGGCATTAACGCTATTAGACAGCGCAGCAGAGGTCACAATAGTTCACCGGAATCTTCTAGAGCAAGTGGAGGTGAAAGCAACTCATGGCTTCCTACAAGTTGAAACTGCGGACATGCGTGTCTCCACGCCTGATAGGGTGTACTAAGGAACGTCACAGTTGCAAGGTGACATTGAGCGCACAATCGACGCAATCTTTTGGGACCGCGTCGTAAACACATATGATATTCTATTGGCTGAAAGGGATTAGCCACCTGAATTTGTCCGTAACTGCCAATATGGGGAAGATGTTATTAAACCTTCTTTCTTGCCCCTTGTTCACAGAGTCCTACGCCATCGATTGGGCATTGTCGCAGGCACCCGCGTTATATCGCAACCACGTAAAGTGGGATAAAGACTCCCCCTGTCATGTAATCCCTATTAAAAATCAACCCCAAACACAACCCCAATATCCAATTAAACATGATGAAAAAGCATCCATGAGGGAAATCCTCACACAACTGGAATACCAGGGCATAATCGAACCCTGTGTCTCACCAATGAATAATCTGTTATTCCCAGTAGCTAAACCAGACCATTCATGCAGAATAGTCTTAGACTACAGACATTTAAACAGTCATACACGCACATAAGCTATACAAAGTTCACGTAGCACAGCACTCATGAACAACATAGTGCGTAAAAAATACAAAACAACACTGGACGTTTCCAGTGGTTTCTTCTGCCAAAATATAGTGCCTGAGAATAGAGACTTAACAAGTTTCAGCACACTAGGCTCTTAGAAAAAAGTGTGTTGTTCACCAAAGGGGTACAAGAACAGTCCAGGACTGTTCGCAGCTTGTGTGACTTCAATATTGCACAACATTGACCCCGAAGCATTGTGCTATGTAGATGATATTTATCTCATGGATGATAAATTACTGCTACATTTAAGACGGGTAGCCCGCATTGTTGTGGGATTTGCTGAGTTCGGCTACAAATTCAATTCCTTAAAAACAAAAGTAGCCTTCCTTAGTGTCCTGTTTTTGGGATATGAGCTATCAACTGAAGGAACGAGCCTAGCACCACAATTCTAGGAAAAGTGTGCACAATTACATCCTCCAAATACAATTAAAAAACTCCAATCCCTATTGGCTTTTCTACATTTTGGCAGAACTTACATTCAAGACTATGCATCACGCATAAAACCCTTATATGACCTAATACGTCCTGACTTTTCAAGTACATTCTGGACAGTCGAACACACGCGCATTCCCAGAGCTTTGCAAACAGACATGCTTGCAGCACAACACTTACACACAAGGGACAATACAAAAATTCTGGTCATCAGAGTAATTGCTGGTGCCATTGGTTTCACCTATGTAACTTTCAATGAGGGTGAGACAGTCCCGATTGCATATAAATCACATTTGAATTCAGCAGCAGAACAACGCTTTGTTCCCACTGAGAAAATTCTCATTGCTGTTCAGGTAGCTGTCATTAAAGAAAGCCCATTAGCCCAGGGGAAACGCATTATTGTCATCTCTCCAATTCCAGCCCTTGAGGCTGTTACCAAAGCCAGCGTTCCAAATGCTAAAGCATTACATCCACGTTGGATTCAGTGGGCAACGTCTTTGACAGCTACTGACGTAGACTACATTTTCGACCCAAAATTACAAACTCAAGAATTTTTGCAGTATGAACTAGAATACCCAGTTCCAGCAAATACACTGCCTATTGATCAATATCAAAGAGTCATGTACACTGATGGCTCAGCACAACCTGCAATTGGCATAAAACATCAATGTTCTCTGATTGTGCAGTCGTAAGTGGCCACATGGAGGATAATACATTTCGTCCCCAACATACATACACGCAAACCCTAGGGTATTGCACAGCACAACTAGCAGAGCTAAGGGCTCTGGTGATGGCACTAAAACACATGGATCTGGAACAGCTAACACTGATCTTCTGTGATTCATATTACTGTGTCCAGTCCTTCAATGAATACCTCCATTACTGGCACCAAAATGGGTTCAGAGATTCTAAAGGCAACACAATCAAAAACAGACGTCTGTGGGGGAAAGTAGGCGATCTGAAGGAAACGTTACCAAACGTCTGTGTTGTACATACACTTGGACACCAGCGCGTTAGAATACATGTTGCTGGAAATGCACTGGTTGATGAAGCAGCCAAATCAGCATTAGCTATGGCTGCTGTTGCTGCAGTAACCCATTCTGGAACAAAACCGGACGATTGCATAATGGCTGCTGTGAAAGCCCCGGCTGAAGGTATGCCCTATCCAAAAGCATTTCCTGCTAAATATTCCTACCGAATGGGAGGTTGCCTAGAGGCTGAAGTAAAAATACCAGGCATGGGGGCTCGAGTACTTCCCAACAAAGATATAAGATCTGGTGGGCCGTACTTCATATGAGTGCCTGTTTGGAACTCAAGTGTATGTTCCAGATCTTGATGGTCCTGGCGTGGAGGCGGCAAAAACACCTTTTGACATAAATGAATTTGTCACTGTCTTGCAGGAAGTACAACAGTTCTGTGACAACAACGCTTCTGCCAGTGCTGCCTCCACAGGAATTAAGGATGTACCAATAACACCTACTGGCTGGATTCCTAAAGTGGGGGATCTAGTACATGAAAAAGTTGCTGTGAAAAAGGAGTTTGGTCCTTCTTATCGTGCACCAGTCCCAGTCTTGGACATACATAGTGCCAGAACTGTAATTCTACCGCCATTGGCTGGTGCTAAAGAAAATCGCTTTGTATCTATCGACAATGTCATGTTACACCATGTGGCCGATCCTGCACAGCAGACCAAGAGGAGCAGCCAGTAGTTCCTTCATTAAGTTTTGAGCAGCAACGCTGACACCTCTCCGAGCTTGGGGAGGGTGGAAAATGATCTTGCATTAGTTCCACTAACATCTGTTACAACAAACAATACTGAAAGTACTGATCGATTTGACACAACTTCAACACAGATGGATGGCGTCATTTACTATGAACCACCGTAGGAGACCCCTACCAGTTCTCCGCCCACAAATACGGCTCCAGTTTTTGCACAAACCGCTTCTTGAATCTTTGCGGACGTCAACGACACTTTCTCAGACTCATTTGCCTCTTCTACATCTGAACTGCCAAAAACACATAAGCTGATAAACTGGCTTAAAACAAATTACTTTATTTTCCCATGGAAATATCTGTGGCTTTCCTTCACTGTACTAACTTCCCTCCTTTGGATTTGCTTCGTTATAACGTTCTTTTTATTAATACATGGTCATTTTCTTCCTGAAAGATCAACAGTTGAACTGGTCGATGAGGTCCTAAAACCCAATTTTTCTTCTTACAAAGTCAGCAGAGACTTGTCTTTCATGAACATTTCCGCTATAGCAATTCCTGATGGGATTGTTTGGGATGAAGTCACATTTGGTATATATGCCCCACGGAGGTCATTCAAATACCATATGTGTTTAAACTTTGAATGAATGATGTAATAATAGCCGGAGTTGTTTCTGATGACTGGGATGTGAAAACAGTTGATTCTATGATGACTGAATTACAGTATTTGTCTGTATTTGAAAGTGAAGATGTTTATCAATCTAAAGAGAATTATGGTGATATGTTTTGCTATAATTATTATGGGCACCATTTAGATCACGGAGCAAGTACCCCAAAGACTATTTTTAATTACACGCAGTGGGAACATTGTCCAACTCCACCACAAGGGAATTCTAAAACATATTCTGAAGAGTTTGCTTATTTTTCTGGGTACAATGTTAAAAATGCTGAGTCATATTATTTTAAATTGCCATCAATGGAAAATGTACACATATTATTGACAGATACGAAATTCATTTATTCGGATTCCTTTGTTTCCCGGTTGCCTACAGAAGGGTATGAATATTAGCTGAAGTTGATTGACTTAAAAAGTGAATGGGGAACATGAAATTGGCAAATAAGGGGGAAGGAAGCTTTATTCAGAGCATGCCTGATACCTGTTCAAATGATATTTTTAAATGAAACTGTACAACAGACAAGTTGTTTAGGCTTAGCAAAGATTAAGGATTTGAATGTGCCCAGTACTCCTGCCCTGCAAAATTTTACAAAGGGCAAAAGTATATAAATGCAAGTGAAGATCAGCTTGATGAATGGGTCCCGAATGGTCTGTTGAATGCTTCACTGTCACATCCTGGCAGGTGGTTATTGTGCCCAGTAAATACCAAGGGTGTCATAAACATTTTATAAACTCCACAGGGGTTTTAGAACCAGTAGGCCGGACCCTCGATATGTGTCATCCGAACATGCGGGTATAGTAACAACATACAGTGTAGGGAAACTATGCCACCAATGGTTGAAGAATTCCACACTAGATGCTGTTAAAGAACCCCTTAGTCTCCTGTCTAATAACTCTGACTTACAGGATTTCCTGTTAGGCATCAGAAAACAACGCGGAAAGCGTTTTTTATATGCTGTTTATAATGAAATTTGGATGCTTTCCCAAAAAGAAGCTGCTGCCCGGTTAAGGCAAATAGATCAGGAAAACTTACAGAAGGCATTAGCTGTTGGGAATAATGGGATTAATACCCTGTCCGACCAGATATACACCTTAAATAACATTGTTTCTTCTGCAATAGACATAACGCAAAGTGAAATGTCTTCTTTACACCATGGACAGAGTCAACTACGGTTCATTATGCAGTTTGGTTGGACACTTCAAACACTGAAGGCAGGAGGTGTTCCCTGGCAACAGGTTAGCGCAAGGGACATATTTTCCACATTTAATTTAACGTGACAACAACAAATAATGGCTAAGAAAGAAGCGACTTATGTCATGTTAAATATTGAAAAGTTAGAAAAGTTGCCTTTTACTGTGGCTCAAATACCATCTGCTGAGTGGTTAATACACGGGGTTGTTAAACTGCCTATTTCAACACTTCAATTCACGTCCTGCTTAAAAGACATTCCAATAGGCAGATATGAAAGGCTAGGAGATAGTTACATCCTTGAGGTGTGGGAGCTGGCCTTCTCGTACAAATGTCTCAGTGGCATGAAGGAGGTCATTCTTAGCGGTAGTGAATGCGAGACTTCTGGCAGCCATTCGATGGTTTGTAAACAGCTGTCCTTGCACAGGGTGTGTAATGCTTCGGCAGTGAACTTGGCTTGTTATTTGAAGGGAGTTCCAGTCCCCTTGATTAGACCTCGCTCCAGGTGCTCTCGAATTGCAGCTATGACCGCCTCAATAGTGAAAACTGTTGTGGTATGCGAGCCGGAATAGTTTATGTTGTTTCAGTCTCTAAGATTGCTGCGGGAATGTATTTTTTCCTCCTACACGATAGAGGGAAGTAGCTGAGATTTGCCCCCATATTGCTACTTCAAATGTCAATTTTGACAAGTTGAGCACACTCAAGGCTTTATTGTTCCATAAACATGTGGCGCTCACATCTGCAAGTGAGACCTATACACTTCAGGTGGCAAGGTCATCAGCAGAGATACAGTCCCTTTTAAGTACTAACCCTTCAAGACACTTTGGTGAGCTCATGGGATGAATATTTAATGCATCCAGTACTACTGGAATTGCTAATTTCTTTAAGGCTGTTGGTTCTGGTTTCATTCACACCTTCTCTATATTCGGTTCAATACCATCAGCCATCCACCCAATGTTCTCCAGTATTTTCGGGGGATTTCTGATAACTTGGGCTATAATAGATGGCATTTTGCTATTACTACTTTTTCTGCGCAATGGCTGTCCCGCCGCAACAAAGAGGACTGAAAGCGCTCCCATCAGCACAGCTGTGTCTTGAACGCATGATGCAGTACTTTGGAGCAATTGGAGTGTGACTGGTCTCTGTCATTCAGACTGGTTTTGCATTGTGTGCAGCCCGTGTTTCTGTGCCTCTGGTGCTCGTTCGAACACGCACTGGAAGTTTGTCTTTCTATGCAGCGCTTGCTTTCATTGGACACTGATCTGTTGATGTTCTCGCTGAAGGCTCATTACCAGACATTTGCGTTGAGTGTGCGTTTGCCACGGGAAGCTGCTTATGAGTTGCCCTTCATAGAGGATGCAGCTCTAAACTCATTGTTAGGCACACTGGAGAATGCTGCTGCCTTGGTTGGAGCTCAGGCTTTGGAACATGAATGCTCCTTGGTTTTCCTTGGCAATGAACTTCTATTTTACCACCTGCTGAAGTGGAAGATTTCCTGTCTTCAGTTATCCTGTATTCGATTGGCAACTTCCAAAATGACTCTGACTCTTCAAATTTGGCCTTTTTATGCCACAGTTAACATTTTTTAAATTGCCCCTTTTTTTTTTAGACATGCTCAAGTGTCTTTTAACTTGTCATTATTGACATTCTTATATATATTTTAGGTTGCATTTTAGTAGCTTTTATATATAATTAGGCTTGGAACCACCTTTGAACTGGCAAGGGGAGGGTGTTGTGTAGCCATTTTAATTATAGCTCCATGCATGTTATTTTAGCAAACTAGGCCTGCCACTGTGCACTTTACCCTAGATATATTTTATTCAGCTTTATTTATTAAATCAACAATAGCCACATTTGAAGTCTTGTTTTATTTCTTTCTAACTAGCTGTCCTTTGCCTAGGTCAGCACTGCGTTCTTAAACAAGACATTTCTTTCACTCTGTGCTTTTCTCAAGGCTGCAGTAAGATAGGTTTCCGGTAAACGTGGTAATGCTTTGTCTCTCATGTTCATAAAAATAACACTTCCTTGTCCCAAACACGTTAGAGGGAGATTCCAGCCAGATGACCAAGGCTGTATGCTGATTGCTGAACGCTTTGCTACAGCTGGTTCTGTAGGCTACAGGCCTCTTGCTCAGGTATGAGGGATGATGTCTTCCCAGGGAATCCTGAAGGGCAGAACTAAAGCTTAACATGCTGTGCTCTAACATAGGAATCATTTCAATGCTTATAGTGACAATATGGTAGCATTATTTTTATGCTTCACTCTCCTTGTGACAATTGTATTCCTGTCATGCTTCATCGTCCTGGTTATTTCAGTACATGCTTTATTCTCTAAGATGCAATTGCTTCATTAAAACCAAATTGAAACATATACTGCCTCCGACTGCCCTTGTATATGTGATATCAATGTAAATGAAAGAAATGGATGCGATCTGAGTGACCACGATTTCCCTCAGGAATCAATTGTGTCATGTGCTTGGCTGCCCAATCATCCCTGCTCTTTGGATAGAGATGAGACACTGCTACTTATCCAGAGCAAAACCTGGATTAGGCCGACAGGTGTCATCTGTAGTGGGTTAGACTCAGTCCCCCACACCAAAGGCGATTCTGCTGCTCAAATCCAGTAGTCTCATAAGGATAATGTAAGCCTACGCGACAGACTCATTTGGCAGCAGAACACCCCAGGGACATTACCTGTGAAACTAATGGAATACCAACTGTCAGTGTTCACTTGGTTTTATGGAGATGTAATTGCTCCATAACAATGTTATGAAAGGAAGTGTTTGTCTGCTATGTGGCCTATATGGGTTGTGTTTCACTGTTGGGCTCAGGTGTGCTCTCAGTTCATTTTGTTGCTGTACCTTGCATGAATTTGAAGCAGAAAGGAGTGAGAAATAGATATAATGCTAAACCCAGTTCAGCTAAATTTTACACTCCCACCCCTCCTACCCCCCACCCATGAGCAAACTGGAGGTACGCCTGTTAATAGCCCCCAATACACATCTTTTTTTTTTTTGGAAAGATTATTGGCAATTTTAGAGGTCAGCCATTCCACCTGGATGAGTCAGTCCATTTTTTTTAAGCCACACAGGAGTGTGGTTTTAGACTGAGGAGAATGAAAATAGCTTTCTACCCACTGAGGTCATACTGTACAAAAAAACCTCCTTTATGTGACTATTTCATCCTTCTTAAAGGAAAACGGTAATAACAAAAACAGTGGTCCACCCCTTTGTAGTGGCTGGCATGTTTTAAGACTAACTTTTTTGGCTTCAAATGGACTCCCTATCAGTGTGACATAATCGCTGAAATAAAATGTAATGAAAGCTTGGTTTAGAATGTTGGAGTTCACAGGGACACACAGAGGATTAAAGATGTGTGATTTACAACTCCATGTGTGGCATAATCGTTGGCAGGTATAGAGGCTGGGAATGACACTACAAACTTTACTTTAAGAATTTTGTCAGAAAGAGTGCTCTGTTCTGTTGTAAAATGTATGTATCACTTACTACCCATAATAAGGGTGCTAAGGCACTTGCCTACATTGGGAGCACAGTACAACGTGTAGGGTGTGTAGTTCGAATGCTATTGACTGTGTTTTGATCCTATGTTGAAAGTTTTTTCATGTCATATATGAGGACCACCAAGATGCGATTATCATGTTGTGGGCTGCTATGTCTGGCTTTGTAATTTGTGAAGAAGTATGAGGGGAAAGGTGAGCAGTTTATGGTTTTTGGTAGGCTGGTATCTTTTGTCAGGTCTGCAGGTCCCTGTCTCATATTTATTGTAAATAACTACCAAGCTGGTTAATTGTTTAGACATTTACCCATGTATGAGAGTGTAATTGTTGGATAAGTGCTGGAAGTGAATGTAGAATACTCCATTGTGCTAACTTAACCCACAAACAAGTCACTCTATCAAAAGAAGTGAAGGATTCAATATATAGATAGGAAAGTAAGAGGATTTTTTTTTGTTTTGTTTTTTATTTGCAAAGCCCAATCGGCCAAATTAACTTTCACTAGCCTCATATCTGTAGCATTGTAAATGCATTTTGGTTAAAAAGCGAAAAACATTAACTTCTACCGCTATGCCTTCCAAGATGGGAGGATCACATAGAACCGAAGGGTGGCAGGAAACAAAGTGAACATAAAAAAGTTTGTGATCATGCATACTTTTCTCTACCTGATTGGTACAACCCTATTGTCCTTGGGGTCTTCAACATTTGTTCCACTGGAACATTTGGCCAGAACCCAGCTTCTTCCTACTCCTTAATGATTGAACTACCCTGGAAGACCCTGAATTTAGAATTTTAATTTTTTAGGTCTCGGCTCTAGATGGCGCGCATGCGCTGTCTCAAACCGAGACATGTTGTATCTACCTCGTGGGCTTCAGCCCGCCCATCGGCTTCCCATTTTCTGGCTCCCTCGCCTCACCATTATGCTTTCTCCCCATTTGTCTATGACATGCATATGTCATGGCGTCTTCCAGGGTTTAGCCCTCCCAGAGATCACCGACCAACTAATTCCAAACCTACACCAGGGCCATTTTATGGCATTGTTTTGGGACTACTTTTTTTATTTCTTGAAGAGCGTCTTTCAAGAGTCCTCCTGTTTTTTGCTCGCACTGTTCTCAGTGGCTAACAACATACCACTTTAAGAGCACTTTGCTCCAAAACTCCTGTTTTTACGCACACCATTTGCACTGACCCGGGTGACCCGAGAGCACTTACTCCTGCAGTGCCACCATCTTTGGGCCCATCTATAGGTGCTGTCTCATTGCTGCTCTGCACTCAGCAATGCAGCAGCGAAGTAATGTGGGCTGAAGGTTTCTGACACAACCAACCGCCTCCCGTTCACCACCCCCATCCATCCTCCCATTCACCACCCCACCCACCCTCCCGTTCACCATCCCCACTGCCCTCCCATTCAGCACCCCATGGCCAAAGGCAATAGGTCGCCCACTGTCAAGACCTATTGGCTTTGCCAATACTTGTTTTAAAGCGTTGTGAGCAAACAGCAGAATCTAGGTTTAAATAGATTGTGTTAGTATTTCTTGAATTCAGAATGAAAGGCTGAGTCTGTGCTGTAGTGCTCAAACCTGATGCCTTCTACTTTCTGCAAGTGTGTGTTTTCAGGTGAGCAGTCTTAGCAGCTTCTACACCTGAAACGTCATCACTAACAAGTTCTGAAGAACGGGGTCTAGTACATAAATGCCTAACAGACCCCAACAAAATAAACAACATGCCACTCTTAACAACTTCGCATCCCCTTGTCTATTACACAATAAGGCTACTCTACAAAAAAATTACACTCATCATGTCACTCTCAGCCATCAAGTCCACCACAAACACACACAGACACAACAAAATGCCTCCTAAGCCTGCTGGAAAAGGAACACCATATTGAAAAAGAGAACTATTGTGACCCTCACACACTTATAACAACTAACAACACAGCTGCTACAAACTCAAAATATGCTGCTCACCCTTCTCCAGAACAACACCACCACAAACACACATTTTATAAACTCCCTGCTCATAAATGCTCGATCACTCTAAAAAAACAAGCACCGCATGTACGACCTGCTCACTGATACACAACCTGAATTACTATTCATAACGGAATCATGGTTGGGAGATGAAATGGCCCCAGTGTTGCATGAAGCCATTCCTGCAGGCTATCAAAACCATATAGGCAAAAGACGAGGTGGACTAGCTATTATATTCAAACAAGCAATTAATCTCAGTAAAACAGACAACATTTCCATAGAAGGCTGTGAAGCCCTCCTCAACAGATACAACCCTACACCAACTTCCTCCTGTAACTTTCACCTCCTTCACAGACCTCCACCTAACAATTTAACATTCCCAGACATGCTTTTAGATACAGTCTCAAACCTTATAACATTATACTCAAACCTATGCATTCTTGGGGACCTATACATTTGGGTTGAGAAATCGAATATGCCCCATCCAAAAGCTATCACCAGTGGCCTAGTC
Source organism: Pleurodeles waltl (assembly GCF_031143425.1). Lineage (NCBI taxonomy): Eukaryota > Metazoa > Chordata > Amphibia > Caudata > Salamandridae > Pleurodeles > Pleurodeles waltl. The sequence continues at coordinate 709,386,076 of NC_090450.1, read as the reverse complement.
ACATTGAACCTACATCAGATTGTACACAATCCCACACACATCGCTGGACACATCCTGGATGTCATTTTTGCAAAGCCTGATCTAGTTACCGTTGAAAGCATCAGGCCAATCACATGGCCAGACCACCATTTTATAACTTTCCGAAATAAAACACCACAAATCAACGCATCCCATAGCACCTTACATACATGCATCTATCAACCATGGAGCAAACTCATTTTTGAAGACTTAGAAACACAACTAACAGCCAACACAGATCTAGACACAATTAATTACGTTCCAAAACTCTGAGTGGCTACAGGAAGCTTTCAATATTCTAATACCACTCAGAAAAACTATACAGGACAAAATAAACCCAACACCTTGGAGAAAAAGAACTTCAAAAGATAAAGCAACACACCAGAAGGTTGCAACAGACTTGGCTCAAAACAAACAACATTCAAGACAAACTTCAGCTACACAAACAGAATATACACATCATTAATCAAAAAAGATTTAAAAAAAAAGGGTACTACTCAGACAGAACTCTAAATGCTAAATCTGCAACTAAAGAATTTTATAAAATTCTCAATTAATTTTGAAAACCTAAATGCATGGAATGAAGTCATCCCACTACTCTAGATTTCACAAACAAACTGGCAACTCATTACACAACCAGGGCAGACACACTGGACTCCTTTTGAAACAGAAGAAAACCATCAGCACCAACCCGTTTCCTAAAATACTCTCAAAGAGTAAACCAACCCAACCTCTGCACTCATTCAAACAAAAATCACAAAGTGAATCTATGGATTTGGTCAAAACAAGCAGGCCTTGCGATTGCCCTTCTGACCCTTGTCCACCACACATCTTCAAGAACATTCTTTTATCTACTTCTGCTGCCACACCAGTAAGAAGAATCATCAATAACTCTTTAACTACAGGAACTTTACCTGAAGACCTGAAAAAGGCATACATATGTCTGTTACTAAAGAAAACAAACCTAGACCAACAGGACCCCAACAACTACAGACCAATTACAAATTAACCTTTCTTGGGCAAACTGATAGAAAGAGCAGCATTCGCACAGATATCACAATTCATTGAAGACAATTCCATACTTTCAGACTACCAAACTGGATTCCGCCCAGGAAGAGGCACTGAGGGGGTGATTCTGACCTCGGCGGTAAAATGCCCTTACCGCCGGTCATAAGACCGCCATAACACCGCCGCGGCCGCGGTCAACCGCCACGGTCATTCTGACCCACAACGGCCAAACCTCCAAAAATCCGTCCTCCACTGCAGCCCGCCACATCGGCGGGCAGCGATAAACTGGAGATGACCAAACCTCCACCGTCACGCCAACAGAAATACGCCCATGCCATTACGACCCGCGAATCCACACGGCGGTCATTCAAACGCGGTATTCCATTGGCGGTACACACCGCCGCGGTCAGAATACACACACATCACCAAAACACAGCCACATTGGACAATTTGAAATACACACACCTGATACACATACACACACCACTCACACACAATCAACCAACTATAAAACACACACCCACATCACCCACAAACCCCTGCGACCATAATTACTGAGAGAAGGAGAGAGAGACACAGCAGACAATCCATAGCAAGACACACTGAGGCACACCACACCATCACACATACCACATAGTAGCACAAAGCACCACTCACCAACACACTCCTCATCACATACACCACCCCACACCTCACCCACACCACCCCATGACACCCCAAAGGCACCCACGCTTTTCGGACCAAGAACTCCGGGTCATGGTGGAGGAAATCCTAAGAGTGGAACCCCAGCTCTTCGGCTCGCAGGTGCAGCACACCAGTATAGCCAGGAAGGCGGAGCTATGGCAGCGGATCGTGGACAGGGTCAACGCGGTGGGACAGCATCCCAGGAATAGGGAGGACATCCGCAAAAGATGGAACGACCTACGGGGGAAGGTCCGATCGATGGTCTCCAGGCACAACATCGCGGTCCAGAAGACTGGCGGCGGACCCCCACCCACCCCTCCCGAATTTACATTGTGGGAGCAAGAGGTCTTGACCATCCTGCATCCTCAGGGCCTCGCTGGAGTAGCCGGAGGAATGGACTCTGGTAAGTCCCATCTCAACTACTATATCCCCCCCACCCCACCAGCATGCCAACCCACACCCCCACCCTCACCCCCAACCCCCCAGCACATATCCTCCCTGACAATGTCTCACCAGCACATCCCACCCATCCCAACACCAACTCCTGCATGCCAACACAAATCATGGGCACCCATCACCTATGCATGACCACTGCACTAACCCCTCCCCCCCACTAAATACCCTCACAACACCTCCCTCAAGGGAATGCCTGCACTGGGGAACAAGGGCACCCATAACACGCACGCTATTGCACACACAGAAACAATAACCAAACTCTCTTACCCCATGCAGGACCCGAACGACAACACACCAGCCAGGAGGGTCCAGAAGTGTCCATCCCACCACCGGAACAGGCCCACACTGAGGATAGCAGCTCTGTCGACAGTGAACCTGATGACCAGCCCGGACCATCGGGGACCTCTGGGCAGTCGGTTCCCCTCAGGCAGCCACAGGCCACACCAGACCCGACCCCCTCTGCCGACACCAGCACAGCTCCCACCCAGCGGGCCCATGCCTCTGTCTCTAGGACAGCTCAATCAGCGGTGTGTCCGCCACTACAGGGCACCCAGGCTAACCCAACACCCCAACAACAACAGGGACCTGGGGGCAGTGGGAGCGGGCACACCGTCCAGGGGACAGAGGCCGGGGGAAACCGGGCAGCTCGGAGGGCTGCTGTGCGACAGGGGGGGGAGGAGAGGCCCAGGGAACCCACTCTCCAAGAGGCCCTCACCACCATCATGGGGGCATACCACCACTCCCAAGAAACGATGGCGACGGTACTGGCCAGGTTCACTGAGATCCAGGCACAGCAGGAAGAACGCTACATGGGGTTCAGGGAGGAGCTGAGAATCATCGGGACCGCAATGGGGACCATCGTCCTGGCCCTCCACAGGATAGAGGACGCGTTGCGGGACTATGGTGCACCACACAGGGCCCCTGTCACTAGGCCGGACCAGGAACAGCCTACCACCTCCGCCGGCGCTAGTGGACAGGAGGTCCCAACACCTCGACAGCCCCCCAGAACCCCACCTCCTGCTGAAGAACAACCACCCCGTAAGAGGAGCCTGAGACCAAAGAAAAAGACAGAGTAGGATGTCAAGACCCCCGCCAGCAGGACATACCCCCTGAACTCTTCCCACTGTCCCACATTGCCACCCTGTCCAACCATGAACTGCCTATGCTCCATCCTTCCACAGGCAAAAGAACTATGCACCTGTGAGACTGAGAACTGGACTCTGCCATGGATATTCCTCCACCCCCACCCATCACCCTTAGAATCACATGTACCGATATCTAGCACTGTAAATAAATCACATTTTGAACACTAATCTGTTTTGAGTCATGCTGTCTTATTAACAAATGTATTACATATTACTGTTCCATTTCTGTTCTGTCAATTAGTCATGACAACATACCAATGTCAATACGCTGTATTTCATGGGCGAACCAAGCAGAAGTCAGGTACTGAGTCAGACAGCACTGAGAAGGGAAGGGAAAGGCAAAAATTACTGAAAAACATCTGTGGGGAACTACAGAAAGTACAGATGCAGGTGGCTAGAAGCAATTGGGAAATGGCGTGGGTGAGTCTTACCTGGGTGTCACTGGAAATACTGTTGTATCACTCTATCCCTATTGTCTGTGTCGTCCTCTGAGTCTTCCTCCTCTTCACTCTCCACAGGCTCCACGGCTTCTACAACACCACCATCTGGACCATCCTCCTGCAGGAAAGGCACCTGGCGTCGCAAAGCCAGGTTGTGAAGCATACAGCAGGCCACGATGTTATGGCACACCTTCTTTGGTGAGTACATTAGGGATCCACCAGTCATATGCAGGCACCTAAACCTGGCCTTCAGGAGTCCAAAGGTTCGCTCAATCACCCTCCTAGTACGCCCATGGGCCTCATTGTAGCGTTCCTCTGCCCTTGTCCGGGGATTCCTTACTGGGGTCAGTAGCCACGGCAGGTTGGGGTAACCAGAGTCACCTATTAGCCACACACGTTGTCTCTGTAGCTGCTCCATCACATAGGGGATGCTGCTATTTCGCATCACATACGCGTCATGCACTGACCCTGGGAACTTGGCATTTACATGGGAGATGTACTGGTCAGCCAAACAGACCACCTGGACATTCATCGAATGATAATTTTTTCTGTTTCGGTACACCTGCTCATCGTCTTTTGGGGGTACCAAAGCCACATGGATCCCATCAATGGCACCAATGATGTTGGGGATATGTCCAAGGGCATAGAAATCACCCTTCACTGTAGGCAAGTCACCCTCCTCGGGGAAAATGATGTAGCTCCGCATGAGTTTCATCAGGGCAGACACCACTCTGCTCAAAATCTTAGAAAACATAGGCTGAGACATTCCAGATGACATGGCCACTGTGGTCTGGAATGACCCACTGGCCAAAAAATGGAGGACTGACAAAACCTGCACCAGAGGGGGAATCCCTGTGGGTTGGCGGATGGGGGACATCAGGGCTGGCTCCAGCTGGGCACACAGTTCATGGATAGTGGCACGGTCAAGTCTGTATCGAAGTATTATATGGCGTTCTTCCATTGTCGACAGGTCCACCAGCGGTCGGTACACGCGAGGATTCCTCCTTCTCATCGCAAGTCCCAGCGGACGGTGCCTAGGAAGGACAACATGGAGCACAGAGTCAGCCAAACCACAGGTACGTACAGACAGCTTGCACAGTTAAAGAATGCCAATGGGTTGAAAGGCGTGTATGTGTGGCAATGCAAGGCCTAGGCCTGTGTGTCGCAGTCAAAATTAAGCCATGTGGGCCCTTGAAATGGCGGCTGCCTGACCTGTGAAGTGGGACAATGGGATGTGAGGTCAATGCGCTGGCGGGGCACACTGTGGCGGTAGGCGGTCGCAGACCGCGGCGCAAAGCCGCATTGGTTAACATTGAAGCCTATGGGTTTCAGGAGCCAATAACGAAGTGCGCCGGCGGTCGCGGTACGCACCGCCGCGGTACGCACCGCCGCGGACGTGACCGCCATTTTCTATCTGCTTAATCACTCGAGACCTGATCATCCACAGGAGAGGACCTATACTGCAAGTGCTGCTGTGACCTCGGTCTGGAAGATACAATGGCTGCTGCGACTGGGGAAAGGGCCCCTGCCTTCACGTCTGAAGAGTTGGAGAAGCTCGTGGATGGGGTCCTCCCCCAGTATGCGCTACTCTACGGTCCTCCAGACCAACAAGTGAGTACACCGGGTGCACATGGAATGGGCTATGCCTGTGTGGATTGGGGTGGATGTAAGTTGGTGGGGTGGAGGGCGAATGAGGAGTGCAACGCCCGACAGATGAGAGCATGTGCCATATGGCAAAGTGGGTGGGGGGGGGGCAATTACATCTAACATGCAGGTCATTGATGATTTCCTCCTTTCCACCCTGTACATGTCTAATAGGTCAGCGCCCATCAGAAGATCGACATTTGGCGTGCCATCGCCAAGGAAGTCCGGACCTTGGGGGTCCACAACAGACGGGGCACCCACTGCCGCAAGAGGTGGGAGGACATCCGCCGCGGAACAAAGAAGACCGCAGAAACACTGCTGGGGATGGCCTCCCAACCTAGGAGGGGTGCCAGTCGCACCATGACCCCCCTGATGTCCCGGATCCTGGCGGTGGCCTACCCTGAATTGGATGGGCGCTTTAAGACATCACAGCAGACACAAGGGGGTGAGTATCAGCACATTCTCCTATCTTTCTGCGCAGTGGAGGCGTCTGGGTGGGGGAGGAGGGCTGTGGGTGACATTAGGCCAGGGCGCTTTCTGTAGTGTAGTCCTCTCCCTTAGGCATGGCCCTGTGCCCCAGGCCCCCACCTCGGTAGGGTGACAAGTACAGCCATTGAAGGTCCAGCATCTCCCATGTGCGCGTTTGACGTCTCTTGGCCTGTTGTCTTAGTCAGTAGTACTGAGTAGTGTACCCCGAATGCGCGGCTTAGTGCATTAGGCACCTGTGTCTGTCCTCTCCGCCAACGGTGTTGACATTGCATGCACTCAACCTGGTCTTCTTTTTTCTCCCCCCACCCTTTCTCTTCATCTTCTTGTGCATGTGTGCATTAGCATCATCAGGCGGAGGAGATATGGCATCGGAGCACGAGGGAGCTGCAGGACACAAGGCCCCGGTGGGCCCAGGAACAGACACCGAGGGCACCAGTGATCCGGAGGGCGAGGGGAGCACCATGACGGGGACCGCTGGTGAGAGCAGCGAAAGCGACACGTCCTCGGATGGGAGCTCCCTAGGGGTGGCGGCAACATCCGTGCCCCCCGCCTCTACAGGTACAGCCGCCACCCAGCGCACCAGCCCCGCCCTCCCAGCAGCCCCTCAGTCTTCGCTCCGTGCCGGTTCGCCCAGGAAGGCGCGCGTCTCCTTCGCCCCAGGCACCTCAGCCCCTGCCCCTGTTGCCCCTGCTGCCCTCAGTGCGGAGCTCATTGACCTGGTAAGGACGCTCATTGTTGGGCAGACGACCCTTTTGAATGCCATCCAGGGTGTGCAAAGGGAGGTGCAACAGAGCAATGCGTACCTGGAGGGCATTCATTCGGGTCAGGCTGCCCATCAACGAGCGTTCACTGCTCTGGCCTCAGCACTGACGGCAGCCATTGTCCCTGTTTCCAGCCTCCCTCTTCTGACTGCCTCCAGCCTGTCTCTGTCTCCTGTTCCTCAGCCTATCCCATCCACACCATCAGACCAGCCTGCACACACCTCAACACCCAAGAGCAGCTCATCCAAACACAAGCACCACAGATCCCGCAAACACTCACCCGAGCAACACCCAGATGCAGACATGCCAACAGCCACTGCCACCCCTGTGTCCCCCTCCTCCTCGTCTCCCTCCTCCCTCCCTGTGACGTCTACACTCACACCTGCATGCACCCCAACATCAGCCAGTGCTTCCATCACCACCTCACCCTCCAGTACAGTCCACACTCGTGCAGTCACCACCCCCACTGCCATGTACACGTCCCCTGTGTCCTCTCCCACTGTGTCTGTCACCCCCTCTTCCAAGACACACAAACGCAGGCAGCCACCCACCCAACAGCCATCCACCTCACGACAGCCTACAGCACCAGCACCTTCACCCAATGACAGCACACCTGACTCTCCTACAACCACATCCTCTACCTCCACTTCCATCTCCACTTCTCCTACCCTTTACCTTGGCCCAAAAAAACTTTTCCTGGCTAACCTTAACCTCTTTCCCCCCGATGACCTCCCCCATCCATCTTCAAAGAGTCCCAAGAGCACCGCAGCCACCACCAGCCCAGCTTCGGGTGTCACTGTTGTGCCTGGGTTCTGGAGCCCACCCTTTGCCAGCAGTGACACATCGATCAGCAGCAAGGACACGTCCAGCCCCCCCCCCGGCAAGAGGACCCGCAAAAACAAGGACCGCCGTGCGAGGACCGACAGGGCTGCCCCCAAGGAGCAATGTGCGGCCACTTCACCACCCACACCATCTGGGGGAGGCAAGGGCCCGAGAGCCCCATCAAAGGAGCGGAAGGGCAGCAGGAGCGCGGAGAAGGTGGACCCCACATGCCACATCCCAGCTGGGAAGGAGGACACTAAGGAGGCCAGGAGTCCGTCCCCGAAGGGTCCAGATACGTCACGGTCCGAGGGCGACTGAGCAGGGAGTCCAGGCCAGGTCTGGCTCCCTTGACCTGCTGGATGAGCACCGCTGAACAGGGCCCGCGGTGCAGAAGAGCACCGCTGAACAGGGCCCCGCCGTGGAGATAGGCACCGCTGAACAGGGCCCGCCGTGGAGAAGAGCACCGCTGAACAGGGCCCGCGGTGCAGAAGAGCACCGCTGAACAGGGCCCCACCGTGGAGAAGAGCACCGCTGAACAGGGCCCGCGGTGCAGAAGAGCACCGCTGAACAGGGCCCCGCCGTGGAGATAGGCACCGCTGAACAGGGCCCGCCGTGGAGAAGAGCACCGCTGAACAGGGCCCGCCGTGGAGAAGAGCACCGCTGAACAGGGCCCGCGGTGCAGAAGAGCACCGCTGAACAGGGCCCCGCCGTGGAGAAGAGCACCGCTGAACAGGGCCCGCGGTGCAGAAGAGCACCGCTGAACAGGGCCCCGCCGTGGAGATAGGCACCGCTGAACAGGGCCCGCCGTGGAGAAGAGCACCGCTGAACAGGGCCCGCGGTGCAGAAGAGCACCGCTGAACAGGGCCCCGCCGTGGAGATAGGCACCGCTGAACAGGGCCCGCCGTGGAGAAGAGCACCGCTGAACAGGGCCCGCCGTGGAGAAGAGCACCGCTGAACAGGGCCCGCGGTGCAGAAGAGCACCGCTGAACAGGGCCCCGCCGTGGAGAAGAGCACCGCTGAACAGGGCCCGCGGTGCAGAAGAGCACCGCTGAACAGGGCCCCGCCGTGGAGATAGGCACCGCTGAACAGGGCCCGCCGTGGAGAAGAGCACCGCTGAACATGGCCCGCGGTGCAGAAGAGCACCGCTGAACAGGGCCCCGCCGTGGAGAAGAGCACCGCTGAACAGGGCCCGCGGTGCAGAAGAGCACCGCTGAACAGGGCCCCGCCGTGGAGAAGAGCACCGCTGAACAGGGCCCCGCCGTCTCAAGCACCGCTCCGCTGGGCACCGCCGTCTCAAGCACCGCTCCGCTGGGCCCCGCCATCTCAAGCACTGCTCCGCTGGGCCCTTCTTCTCAAGCACCGCTCCGCTGGGCCCTTCTTCTCAAGCACCGCTCCGCTGGGCCCTTCCTCTCAAGCACCGCTCCGCTGGGCACCGCCGTCTCAAGCACCGCTCCGCTGGGCCCTTCTTCTCAAGCACCGCTCCGCTGGGCCCTTCCTCTCAAGCACCGCTCCGCTGGGCCCTTCTTCTCAAGCACCGCTCCGCTGGGCCCTTCTTCTCAAGCACCGCTCCGCTGGGCCCTTCCTCTCAAGCACCGCTCCGCTGGGCCCCGCCGTCTCAAGCACCGCTCCGCTGGGCCCTTCCTCTCAAGCACCGCTCCGCTGGGCCCTGCCGTCTCAAGCACCGCTCCGCTGGGCCCTTCTTCTCAAGCACCGCTCCGCTGGGCCCTTCTTCTCAAGCACCGCTCCGCTGGGCCCTTCCTCTCAAGCACCGCTCCGCTGGGCCCCGCTGTCTCAAGCACCGCTCCGCTGGGCCCTTCCTCTCAAGCACCGCTCCGCTGGGCCCCGCCGTCTCAAGCACCGCTCCGCTGGGCACCGCCGTCTCAAGCACCGCTCCGCTGGGCACCGCCGTCTCAAGCACCGCTCCGCTGGGCCCTTCTTCTCAAGCACCGCTCCGCTGGGCCCTTCCTCTCAAGCACCGCTCCGCTGGGCCCCGCCGTCTCAAGCACCGCTCCGCTGGGCCCTTCTTCTCAAGCACCGCTCCGCTGGGCCCTTCTTCTCAAGCACCGCTCCGCTGGGCCCTTCCTCTCAAGCACCGCTCCGCTGGGCCCCGCCGTCTCAAGCACCGCTCCGCTGGGCCCTTCCTCTCAAGCACCGCTCCGCTGGGCCCCGCCGTCTCAAGCACCGCTCCGCTGGGCACCGCCGTCTCAAGCACCGCTCCGCTGGGCCCTTCTTCTCAAGCACCGCTCCGCTGGGCCCTTCCTCTCAAGCACCGCTCCGCTGGGCACCGCCGTCTCAAGCACCGCTCCGCTGGGCCCTTCTTCTCAAGCACCGCTCCGCTGGGCCCTTCCTCTCAAGCACCGCTCCGCTGGGCCCCGCCGTCTCAAGCACCGCTCCGCTGGGCACCGCCGTCTCAAGCACCGCTCCGCTGGGCCCTTCTTCTCAAGCACCGCTCCGCTGGGCCCTTCCTCTCAAGCACCGCTCCGCTGGGCCCCGCCGTCTCAAGCACCGCTCCGCTGGGCCCTTCTTCTCAAGCACCGCTCCGCTGGGCCCTTCCTCTCAAGCACCGCTCCGCTGGGCCCCGCCGTCTCAAGCACCGCTCCGCTGGGCCCTTCTTCTCAAGCACCGCTCCGCTGGGCCCTTCCTCTCAAGCACCGCTCCGCTGGGCACCGCCGTCGCAAGCACCGTTTATGGTTCACTGTGCCCACCATGCCTCCTCCTTGACCAGTGGAGACTGTCATCCACCTGATGGACTGTGGCTTTGCACTCCCCAGGATGGTCCAGTGGGCAGCCCACCCACTGTAGAGACATTGAGAGACTGTGGCTTTGCACTCCCCAGGATGGTCCAGTGGGCAGCCCACCCACTGTAGAGACATTGAGAGACTGTGGCTTTGCACTCCCCAGGATGGTCCAGTGGGCAGCCCACCCACTGTAGAGACATTGAGAGACTGTGGCTTTGCACTCCCCAGGATGGTCCAGTGGGCAGCCCACCCACTGTAGAGACATTGATAGACTGTGGCTTTGCACTCCCCAGGATGGTCCAGTGGGCAATCCACCCACTGCAGAGACTTGAGAGACTGTGGCTTTGCACTCCCCAGGATGGTCCAGTGGGCAGCCCACCCACTGTAGAGACATTGAGAGACTGTGGCTTTGCACTCCCCAGGATGGTCCAGTGGGCAATCCACCCACTGCAGAGACTTGAGAGACTGTGGCTTTGCACTCCCCAGGATGGTCCAGTGGGCATGGTGGCTCCTCGTGGATCTGGCGTCGTGGACTCATGTGGCTGTGGTGCCCCCCCCCTTCCCTTCCCCCTGAGGTGCCTGTAGTTTTTACATCTGATGCCCCTGCAGTGTTCTCTCCAAAGGACTCAGGTCTCCTGTGTGGGCTTTGCCCTTGTTTCTCAAGACTTTGGCCCACGGACATGCTGAAATCGTAGGTTGTGCAGGACTTGGTACTTCAGTTATACACTGATGTGTGTGTCATTAGTTTTGTTGTGGATATCTTTCATGGTTGTACGCTAATTTTCTGGAGCTTTTTGGTACATAAATATTTATTCAAAATATGATTATGTCCTAGCATTTTTCAGGGGTGTTTGGGTGGTGTCACTGTGACTTGGTGCGCTGCATTGGTGAGTACATAGTTGGGGGGGGGGGTCGCATATGTGTGTGCCCGTAACCTTTCGTCCTCCCGTGTGTCGTAGGTGCAGTACTCACCGTTGTCGTCTGCGCCGGACTTCGTACTCGTGGTAGATGAGAAGGTAGACGAGAGCAGGTAGGATGTTTAATTCGGGTTCCATGCTGTCCTCCTTCCTCCTGGAGTGCGTAGTGGTGAGCGTTTTCCCGTCCGTAGTCTGTTTCCGCCGTGTTTTTATCGGCGGTGCTCCCGCCCCGGAAAAGGTGGCGGATTGGTGAGTTGGAATAGTGTGGGCGGTACATTGTCTGCCGCCTGTCTGTTGGCGGTGACCGCCGCGCTGTTTGTTTGTACCGCCGTGGCGGTCGGAGTGTTAAGGTGGCTGTCTGTGTTGGCGGTTCCCGCCAGGGTCAGAATCCCATATTTTTTACCGTCAGCCTGTTGGCGGGTTGGCCGCCGCTTTAACACCGACCGCCAGGTTTAGAATCACCCCCTGAATCATATCAATCTGCGATGATCTTAAAAACACAGTCAACCGCAATGGAGTTGCTGCACTACTTTTATTGGACCACTCAGCTGCCTTTGATACTGTTGACCATGACACCCTAATTCAAAGACTCCATGAAGCTGGCATAGAAGGGACTGCTCTCGACAGGATTACATCTTACCTTTAAAACAGAACTAATATCTGTTCTCCCCTCTTCTCGCCAAACCCTACCTCGCAAAACCTTTGTGTGTGTGTGTGTGTGTGTGTGTATTTACACATATATATGCGTATATCATTTTATGCTTAACATGTTCATAGGTCATTGCATAGTTCCTAGATAAGTTGTTATATTAGAAACTTATGAATCCCTGCTTTCTTTTTTATATCACAATGAGCAAATGTTATCTTAACCATTTAACAGCAAGCACTTCGCTATTGAAAAATTGAGGAAAGATAAATGAATGTTGGAAAAATACACTTACTAATTAACATCAAATATTACAAATCTTGAAAGTCTGTATTTATACAATACTACTTTTATTCTCATATTATCATACCCATTATTATATTCCTTGCACACATATTCCCTTACTATGTATTTAATTTATTTATCTATTCCTACTGTAATAGAGAAACAATAAATAAAAATAAATTAAATTAAATCTATAAATGTATTTCAAAATATAAATAATGAAATTACATTTTTTTTAAATGAAGAAAATAAAATATATATAAAATAATAAATAAATAAAAATAAATATACATTTTACTCTCTCATAAGTTTTACTCTGTTTCCCCATCACCCTGTCTTTAACAATCTATCCTTCATCCCCACTCTAACTCATCCCAAACCCATTCTGCTACTTTCATATCCAAAATAACCCTGCCTAAGCGCTTCCCTCCTCTACCGCATCTAGATCACCCCAAACCTCAGTTTACTACCATGATCTCCCAAACAACCCTACTAAATTCTCCCTCATTTATCTCAGCTTTGACTCATCCAAGACCCCTCCTGCTGCTATCATCTCCCTAACCCCTTTCCACAGACTCTTCCCTCCTCCATCTCTCCTTTACTCATCCCAAGCCTCATCCTATTGCTATAAACTCCCATTTAACACTTCTGGATTCTTCCCTCCTCATCCCTCCATTGCTCTAGCCAATCCAACTAACAAAGTCACATATCCTCTGCTCAAATTAACCCATAAAAATACTAATAATGTACTCATATTTCCCTATACTAATCCACCACTAATTCCTTTTGGGTTCCGGAGTAACGTGCTATTCGCCGAAAAGCACTTCGACGCCTAGTAACGGGTAGTAAGCGCTATGTAAATACAATTGCAACTAAGAGCCGGAGACAGTGCTGTAGCCTGTTTTCGCTAGGCCAACGGGAGTAAACACAGGATTCCGCCCGGTGACCTAGCTGGAAACTCTTAATAAGACTGGTGGGGAGGTAGCCTGTGTGGCTGCAACCTCCCCGTCGAAAATTCGGCAAACGGTAAAAACCATCCGCCGAACTCATAATGACCCCCAGAGTGTCTTTATGATTAATTTTGAAGTCCATTCATCACCATCTTATGTTATTATATCACGGTAATATATGTGAGGACATTCTTATTTATTTCTCTTGGTCACTAATAAACATTTCTCTAGCTGGTATTTTTTTTGTTACCAAGTCCCTTACATTCTTGTTGGCAGTTTGAAATATATGAGAGAATTATTGCTACTAAAGTATTTCCCTAACATTGTTTTGTGCTTCGGGGGAGCAGTAATGTCCCACTGTTTCCACCCACAAGATCTTCATTCCTTGTTTCTATCCAGGCCACTGGAATCCATAGCAGGCATTTGGCGACATTAGCAGAGGTCAGGAAATCCTTCTTCCTCTCCTGCAGGCACATGACTGGACATGTTTCTTTTTCCATCTTTTAATCTCTGTTGCTCTAAATCAGACCTGGGTAATTACAGACAACTTTCACAGGCACACGGATGGTGCCTAAATGCCCAACTTGACAAACAGAGAAAGGTCTGCACACTATGGGCGAAATTACAATTCAGATAGATTTCATCTGTATTTCCTCCCTCCTCCCTAACACCCTGAGTTACCAATACTAGGGGTTGAAAATACTCCCCATTACTTGTTTTTGGAGAATAACACATTTCATCTAGAATTGTTGGCTGCTGTCAGCAAGAGAGAGTCATTTGTGAATCCCAGAAACTTTTTTATATCATAACAGGTATATTAATTGAGCACATCTTCAAACTTAAGAGGTCTTGGTGATATTGACATTTAATAAATGTTTATTGTTGCCCAAATCAATGGTGATCTCCCCGTTGTTCTTTGAAGAATGAAAGGCTGAGTGTGTTGGTTTGAAAACTGTGACCACAGGGTCCAACCCAACAAAGAGTCCTGGAGTGGATGCATTACTCCAGTACTGCCCCCTCCACACTTCTTCAGGAGTGGGAGCCTCAGGTCAAATGAAATCTTGTGCAGGGCTTCACTACTTCTCACAAGAAACTGAGTGGACCCAAATGTATCCGAGGATAGGTTTCCTAAGTGTGAACTCGTAAGAGTGTACTCACATTTAGGGTCCTATGCCTTGTCCCTATGTAGAAATTAGGGTAGCAGAAGCTTTGTTCTGTAAATGGAAAAATTACTTGTCAGTGGGCCCCAAGGACAATAAATAGTCTGTTTTACTTGAGAGTTTTTGCTGAGGTGATTAACTGCCTTTCTTATGTAGCCAGGGACCACCTGGTCTTATGAAGACCAAAACCCTTTAGTTGCTTCCTGAGGGGAACACATTTGCCGTGCCCTCCTATAAGATAGGGTACTATGGGATATTGTTGTGATGATTCTGATAGAGATGCCTCTATTTAAATCTCATTCATTGCTGATTTCCCATAAATTCAGCTTTAAAATCACAGCTGCCAACCTCAAGTGGCTGTGGTCCATCTGCTCTCTTCTGCTTCTTAAATTTGGCTGAGTTTCACAATATCATCATTACCAGCTGTCCAACCACTTATCCTTCTGTCTTAGTCTCCGGATTCAATCACTTTCCATGCACAGTATCATCAGGCATAGTCCAGCAAGGCACTGAGTCAATTCATAATACATTTCCAATCACCATCCGGACTCCATCTTCCAAACCTCAGCTAATCGGATGTCTAGTCTTGTCAGCATGAGCGATCAGTTCCTTGATATGTTCTGATCCTATAGCAGAGTTCATTTTTCAAGGTCCAACCTGCCACTCCAGGATCTCAGTTGATCTCTTTAGGACCAGTGTATACGGCACGCTTAGGCTCAATGGGAAGTCCAGTAATGCCCCATTAATGACATAGGCCTCTGGCTACTCTGAACTTAGTTAAAACTTTTCTTAATTGAGGTCTTCATTAGAAATTCTGTCAAAAGTACACACGCACACTTGCTCAGATATTTTTAGCCTTCAACCTGAGTGGCTTACAAGGACCACCATCCTCGCATGAGGGACATTTTTCTGAGGAGCTCTTTTTCCGAGACCCTACAAATGTGAGTGCCCATACTTCTGAAATACCACTACCCAGCGGAGTCCTGGTTCACACTTCTACTATTTCTGGGTCTCTGACTCTTTTTCAGAAAGAGCCTTACACATGGTTTCACCTGTTATCTAAAAAAAGAAATGTCAAACTGAACTATTGAGGCAAATTAAAATGTAAGATATGTGGCATTGAGAACATGTGATTCACTGAAAAATTGGAAGGAGAAGACTATACTTCTGGGCAATGCCAACAGTTCTCAGCATGTCCACTATAAACTCATCACGGGGAGTGTTAACACATCACGACTCACGACAAGATAGCTATAGTTTCTATTTTGTAACATATATATATATATATATATTTCCTACTGGTAGTCACCAGTAGGTAGTTATAGTTAGGACCATGTTTCCATAGAAAAATCGTTTTTTGGCCTGCCTACATCTTTGGCACAGTTTGACGAATCTTCATGACATTTAAAAAAAAAAATGTGGCCCAGTGATTCTTGTTACACATGGAAAATTTCGGGGTGATCCATCAAGCGGGGCCCGAGAAAAAGGGGGGTCAAAAACATTGCATTTACCATTTCAATTCCCATAGGACCTTTAGACACGACTACAGCCCAAACCGCTGGAAGGAATTACACCAAATGTGGCAAAAAACTAGCTTTCGATACGCAGATCACGATTTTGCTTATTTGATGTAAATCCGTTCACTAGTTTTTGAGAAATTAAAGGGAAAATAAATTTGTATATCTAGGCACACGGATCCCTTGTGAATAAATCAAAACAATTAACAACTTTCTGCAAATATGCGTGCAAAAAGAAGTGCTGTAATTGGCTGACTGCAACCTGATAAGGAAGTTGTGGCTGCATTTTATTTCACGGGACACGGTCTCCATGGGTGAAAATCCTAATTACAAGTGACATAAGGGGTCAGAGGGAAGGTGCCCTGATCCCTGGGGTGTGATATAGGTGTGTCTGAGGGACACATTATGGGTTTTAAATAGTTTTGCAGCACCATGAGTGATATTCACTAAAATTCGCGGATTTTCACTAATTTTGGCAAATTATGTGCAAAATATTTGCGAATGTGAAAAAATGTGAAAGAAAAAACACACTCATTCATACACTAATTTATTCACTCATACAGGCACTCAGTGACTCATTCTCCCACTCACACACCCACTCAGACACTCATGCACCCACTCAGACCCACTCAGACCCTCACGCACCCACTCACAGATCCACTGAAAGAGACAGGCCCTGTGGCCCTTCTGCGTTGTGCACAGCCAAAGGCTGTGCGTGGCGTGGGGAGGTGAGTGGTTATAAGAGCTTTGGTGCAAGGCCTGGCATTGCAACCAACCCCCAGCGGGGTTTTTAATAACATATAGGGGGTCATTCTAAGTTTGGCGGGCGGCAGTCGCTGCCCACCAAACTTATGCCGCCAAATGACCGCTCCGCGGTCAAAAGACCGCGGGGGCCATTCAGACTTTCCCGCTGAGCCGGCGGGCGCCCGGCAAGAGAGCGCGGGCGCCCGCCGGCCCAGCGGGAAAGGCCCTGCAACACAGAAGCCGGCTCCGAATGGAGCCGGCGGTGTTGCAGGGGTGCGATGGGTGCAGTTGCACCCGTTGCGATTTTCACTGTCTGCTATGCAGACAGTGAAAATCATGCTGGGGCCCTGTTAGGGGGCCCCTGCACTGCCCATGCCAGTGGCATGGGCAGTGCAGGGGCCCCCAGGGGCCCCAGGACACCCATTCCCGCCATCCTGTTTCTGGAGGATTCTCCCAGCCGGGGCTAATCCGGTGGGAAACCGCCGGACCCGGCTGGGCGACGGAATACCACATGAAGCACCGCCAGCCTGTTGGCGGTGCTTCCGTGGACAGCCACCCTGGCGGTCTATGACCGCCAGGGTTGGAATGAGGGCCATAGTAACTAAAATTACTTTACATTAAAAAACATAGACATTCACTGAATAAAACAAAGGTTACAGGGACATTATAGTTAGGTTCTGAATTTACTCGTACAAAACCATAGAAATTCAGAAGTTATAGGTGGAGTTCTTTCAAGTAACTATAATTCTCACCCTAAGATAACTATAACTCGCGCCTTTGCCATGCACAGCTAAGTATACCAAATATCATATCCCTGATGAGATCTTGTATGGCATCTTTGATATTATCTCTATAACATTTGCAGTACAATTATTGATAAGAAAACTGTGCATGGCAAAGTCGTGAGTTATAGTTACCTTAGGGTATAAGTTATAGTCACTTGAAAGAACTCCAATTAGAACTGCTGAATTTCTATTGTTTTCTACGAGAAAATTCAGAACCTAACTATAACGTCTTGGTAATCTTTGTGTTCAGTGAAGATATACTTATATATATCCTCCGAAACAGCTCTCTGGGCACGTTTGGCGGTCTTGGGAACTTTTCCTCGTGGGGGTGCATCTCTCTTCGGCAGGGTTCCGATCTGATATATTACCAACTTCCCTCTCCTGACAGCGAAAGAGTATGAGGTCACACTCTCAAGTGGCAAAGATTTCCGTTTATTTGCAAAACAGAATTGGATGAACAAACGCGCCCAACAGGTTTTGGTCTCTTGGACCTCGATCATGGGCTACTATTCGTAAGTCTTGTGACACTTTTTATTGCCTAGTGTACTTTTTCAATTTTTATGCACTTTTACTTTCAATGATGAAAACAAACCAAATAAACTTTTCCTGCTTTCACAGGATTGTGCTATGACAAATACCCAAACTTACAATTCCACAAAAAGTAAAAAAAATTCAAAGACCATAATATGTGCAAATGCAATACATGTCAAGTGCATGACTGTGTTGTACAATTTTCCTGAGGCGCACAGCACTAAGGGGTCTAATAGTTCATTATTAGTTATCCTGACTTCAGTGTTTAAGGGCGCGTTTGTTGAGCTGACTTGCTGACTTTGGTTTAGCAATAAAACAGAAATCTTTGCCACTTGGGACTTTCGCCATCAGGAGAGGAAGTTGATTATATATATAGTTTCATAGAAAGAGTGTTTTTTGTTTTGCCAATAACTTTGGCGCCCTTTGATGTATCTTCACGAAAATTTCAAAACTTATACTCAGTCAGGTCAGCTACTGTCTTGAAAGTTTCAGGAGATCTGTCAAGCGGGTGAAAAAGGGAGGGAGGTCCCAAAGTGCATTTTCCCAATTCATTTTCCAATAGGGTCTTTAGATGCGCCTACAGCCCGAACCACTGAATGGAATTATACCAAATTTGGCAGGAAGCTAGATCCTGTTCTGCAGCTTGTGCTTTTTGTGATTTAGTGTAAATCCGTTCTGTAGTTTTGGAGATATTAAAGGTTAAAAAGTATAGCTACCTAGAGACGCAGAACCTCGCAGATCCAACTGCTCCCATGCTGATATCTGCTTGGCTGCCAACACTTCAGCAAGGAACTGTTGGCAGCCATTTTGGCACTCGGCTTCTGCTGAGTCCCACAAAAATAGATTAAAAAAGGAAAAGGGCCAGGGTAGGGATACTCTGAGCTCCTAGCTTTGTGCAGGGGTCCCCTAGAGACCCCAGGGGCTAAAAATCATGTTTTGTTTTATCTCTGAGAAATCCACAAATGTATCAGTGTATTTTTCTGAGATTTAAAAAAAAAACACGGTCTCCCGCACTTTTCCTTTACTTTCCCCTTCAGTGGGCCAGGTCACAGGAGCATTGGGGGTTGAATAAAAGGAGAGGGCCCCCCATCCTAGGGCTTATGGTAGCCCCAGGGATCACCACCTACCTGAGGCTAAGATATAAAAAATGTGTGGGGGCCACATGGATCTCCGCACCTTGGGGACCACCACCTCCCCAGGGCAAAAATTAATATATGAATGTGGCCCCCCTACAGCCCTGGGGACTGCCACCTCCCAGGGGCAAAAATGCTTTATTAGAATCCGGGGGGCAGACCTCTGGACCATCACCTCTCCTGGACAATTATTAGATTGTATGTGAGGGCTGAGTGGTCCCCCACGCTCCGGGGACCACCACCTCCCCGGGCTAAAATAAAATAATGAAGGGGGTCAGTCGCGGATCCCTGGCACAGAGAACCACCACCTCCCCGGATTAAAATAAACATTGGAGTGCGAGCCATGCGGCCATCCTCGAGGAGCCATAGATGGTCCTGGGGACCACCACCCCCAGGGCCAGCACCTGCTACCTCCCGCAGTGCCCACGCATGGAAGACAAGAGATAGGATTGAACCTAAAATACACAGACTTTCATGACGCGAGTAAGGGATGCTAAAGGAATACTCCATCTCCTCAGGCAGATTCCTGGTGAAGAACATCTGTACTGGTAATGGGTCATTTTGCGGCCTGCTAATAGAAGTCAAGACACTTTTGGAAGTGATTGAATTACAAATACTGACTGCAGTATTTTGTACCGTGAACCTTAATGTTAATGCAAGAAATTTGAAATTATGATTTCTTACGGGGTACTGTTGTATAATCCTATTGATATCTTGCTTCGTTGGTGCATTGTGGGAAATGAAGGAATTGAATCCGTTGAATTTACATCACTAAATGACCAATCAATAAGGCTGATTGGACAGCCGAAATGCGTCTGGTGGAAAAAATTAAACATTGCCGCTCTTTTCCATTATAAAGTATGAATTTCTCCCAGAGTCAGGCTTCAGCTGTTTTCCATTTTTAAGTGTTGTAAAAGCAGGATGCTCTGTGCCTGTGTTGCTGGAGCTTCCATGACAGGTCGGAGATAATTTGTGTTTGGAATTAAGATTTGGGGGCATGATCCGCCCACCTCCATGGAAGACAAAAGAAAGGATTGAACCTAAAATACTCAGACTTTCATGACATGAGTAAGAGATGCTAGTGGAGTATTCGATCTCCTCAGGCGGGTTTCTGGTGAAGGACGTCTGTGATGATAATGGGTCATTTTGCAGCCTACTAATAGCAGTCAAGGCACTTTTAGAAGTGATTGAATTACAAATATTGACTGCAGTATTTTTGACTGTGAATGTTAATGCCAATGCAAGAAATTTGAAATTGAGATTTTCCTAGCCTTGGTGTCAGAAAGGCTAGATTTTATTAAAGACACGGAGGGGAGTGTTATGCATTTCTTTTCTTACTTTATTAAACAGCAGCCAAGAACTACAAATCCCAGAAACCCTGGGAGAAAAACTACAAAACAACATCACAATGGGGCTGACCAATCTGACGTCGAGCCTTCACATAACAATCTTGACTGAGAACAACAAGCCCTCTTTTCTTGCAAGAGTCAGTCCAAAGTAGAATCTGAGAGCAACAAGAGAACCATATATAAAGTCAGAAGAGCGGAGAAGAAATCCTTGCAGATTTCCATGGGAACTGAGAGGAAAAAACTGGTGAGAAAGAACTTCCACATGGAGCTTCCAGGCCAGGAGAAACTGGAAGAGGATCAACCGAAAGTGGCGGAGCTGGTTGAAGACGTGGCAACTGCAGAATAAGAAACAGGGGGGATGAAAAGAAATGTGGTTGGATAATACTCGCCTCCGTGTCTTTAATAAAATCTAGCCTTTCTGACACCAAGGCTAGGGAAATCTCAGTTTTATTACAAACCGGGAGGCTCATGTTATGCTTGTTTAACCCCTTCGCTGCAAGGCCTTTTCCCCCTCAGGTGCCAGGCCTTTTTTTGGTTATTTTAGGCAATTTGCGCTTAGGCCATCATAACTTTTTTTCCACATAAGCTATCCTTGCCAAATGTGCATCCTTTTTTTCCAACATCTTAGGGATTCTAGTGGTACCCAGAGTTTGTGGGTTCCCCTGAAGGAGACCAAGAAATTAGCTATAATACAGCGAAAATTTCGTTTTTTTAAAAACAAAAGGGAAAAAAGGGCTGCAGAAGGAGGCTTGTGTTTTTTCCCCTGAAAATAGCATCAACAAATGGTTTGCCGTGCTAACATCACCATCTTCGCAGCTTTCAGGAACAGGCAGTATGGAATCAGAAAACCCAATTTTTCAACACAATTTTGGCATTTTACTGGGACATACCCCATTTTTAAGATTTTTTGTGCTTTCAGCCTCCTTACAGTTAGTGACAGAAATGGGTGTGAAAGCAATGCTGGATCCCGGAAAGCTAAACATTTCTAAAAAGTAGACAAAATTCTGAATTCAGCAAGGTGTAATTTGTGTAGATCCTACAAGGGTGTCCTACAGAAAATAACTGCTGAAATGAAAACATATTGAAATTGAGGTGAAAAAAAACAGCCATTTTTCTCCACGTTTTACTCTGTAACTTTTTCCTGCAATGTTATATTTTTTAAAGCAGTATACCGTTAAGTCTGCTGGACTCTTCTGGTTGTGGGGATATATAGGGCTTGTAGGTTCATCAAGAACCCTCGGTACCCAGAGCCAATAAATGAGCTGCACCTTACAATGGGTTTTCATTCTATACCGGGTATACAGCAATTTGCAATTTGCTGAAATATAAAGAGTGGAAAATAGGTATCAAGAAAACCTTTGTATTTCCAAAATGGGCACAAGACAAGGTATTGAGAAGCAGTGGTTATTTGCATATCTCTGATTTCCGGTGTGCCCATACTAGCATGTGAATTACAGGCCATTTCTCAAATAGACGTCTTTTTTACACACTGTCTTACATTTGGAAGGACAAAATGTAGAGAAAGACAAGGGGCAATAACACTTCTTTTGCTATTCGGTGTTCCCCCAAGTCTCCCGATAAAAATGGTACCTCACTTGCGTGGGTAGGCCTAATGCTCGCTATAGGAAACACAACATGGACACATCACATTTTTACATTGAAATCTGACGTGTTTTTTACAAAGTGCCTAGCTGTAGATTTTGGCCTCTAGCTCAGCCGACACCTACGGAAACCTACCAAACCTGCACATTTTTTAAAAACTAGACACTTATGGTAATCCAAGATGGGGTGACATGTGGGGCTCCTACCAGGTCCTGTTAACTAGAATCCTTTGCAAACCTCAAAATGTGGCCAAAAAGCACTTTTCCCTCACATTTCGGTGACAGAAAGTTCTGGAATCTGAGAGGAGCCACAAATTTCCCTCACTTGTGTGGGTAGGCCTAGTGCTCGCAACAGGAAATGCCCCAAAAAACTATCTTGACACATCAACATGATCAAATACTAAACTACCATCTAGGGAAACCTACCAAACCCAGACCAGGGAGGTGTGACTTGCGTGGATCCCCCAATGTTTTCTTACCCAGAATCCTCAGCAAACCTCAAATTCAGCTAAAAAATCACATTTGTCCTTCATTTCTGTGTGTGATCACCGCACCGGGACAAATTTCCTACCACCCAACGTTCCCCTCAGTCTCCCAGTAAAAATGATACGTCACTCGTGTAGGTGGGCCAAGTGCCTGTGACAGGGAAGAGCCAAAAACATGTCGAAACTGAGGGGGAACCAAAGCGGGTCCAAAAGGGCAGTTTGAAAAAAAACATTTTTAGGCCGACAAGTGCAGCAGATTTTTTATCGGTATAGATGAGACAATGTTGGGTGGTAGGAATTTTGTAGATTCCTGCAGATTCCGGATGGTTCCATCACAAACAAGTGGGGAAAATGTACGATATCCAGCAAAGTTGGAGGTTTGCAGGGCATTGTGGGTAAGAAAATGGTGCGGGTGCATGTGAAGCACACCCCCCCGGAATCAACCAGATGTTTAGTTTCCAGATGTGTTAGGTCTTGTGGATTTTTTTACATGGCAGCGTCCCAAAGTCAAAAAAGTGCAGTCCTCACCATTCCAAGTGGGACGATTTTGAGAGTTACCAAGCACTCATGGCCCAAATGTAAAACCAAGACCCAAAATAATCAAATGTCCTCTTGCTTGCCATGGGGTAAGATGAATTAGTGTCTGGGGGAGAGCTGAAAGACTGGTAACCCCTTCAGTTGGGGTTACGGGCATAACCAGGCCCATACTGGTTGGTAGCCACCACCCACTTTTTTTTTAAATTCCCTGGCATCTAGTAGACTTTCTGGCCGCTGGGGTGTGGATCGGGGGTAATTGCCCAATCTGCCTACTGGTGGGCAGAACAACTTTGGCCTCATTTATTTGGGGTGTGGGTAAGGCCATACCCCCACCCTCTTATTTAGAAAAAAAAATCTTCCCTGGTCTCTGGTGGGCTTTCTGCCCCTTTTGGAGGCAGATGGGCCTTCCAAAAATAGGCTGATATGGCCAACAGTAATATGCCCCCCATGTGGAGCGACCCTTGCCGAAGAGGCTGCCCCCCCAAACAAAACACACACATACACACACACCAATCCCTGGTATTTAGTGGTTTCTGCACCCCTGGGGGCAGATTGGCCTAACAAAAATAGACCGATCCGCCCCCAAGGGGGGTAGAAATGTCCTAAATACAATTTGCCCCCCAGGAGAGCGACCCTTGCCTAAGTGGCCGCTCCCCATACATAAAAACATAAAGTAAATAAAAATATAGTAAATATATATATATCCCTGGTGTCTAGAGGTTTCTGCCCCCCCCGAGGCAGATCGGCCTAATTATATTAGTCCAATCTGCCTCTGGGGGGGACAGAAAAGGCTTAAAAATATTTAGCCCCCCCCCCCTCGAAGTGGCCCTTGCCCAAGGGGCTGCTCCACTTATGCGTAAATATGAAAAAAAATATATCTGGTGTCCATTGGTTTCAAGAAGAGAGATTGAGCTACAACTAATGTCCACTGCTATCTACAATTGTAGAACAACAACAACAATCAAGATAACTGAAATACACAAAATGATATTTATTACATATGTATGTACAACAACAAAAGAACATAATGATCAAGATTAAATATAAAATATTTACATATTCACAGGGAACGACACATACATTTATATATAGTGAATAGACAGAGACAAAGAATTATGCAAAACAAAAACACAACAAATAATGAAAAATAATAGAATCATAACATTGAAAAAAGGAGCAAAAAATCCAAGTTGTCCAAAATACAATACAATACAATTTAGATATATACTTTCTCTACAACATTATTTTAAAGCCTTACTAGTATTCACAGTTTTAACATGTTAACTTAGAACCAGATCGCGTCTCCACCTAATTCAAAAAAGAAAAATTACTTGGACCCTAAAATTCATATTCCATTATAACAACTGTAGGAACTAAGCCTACGCGCGTTTCGGCGGTAAACCTCTGTTTTGTAAAGCCGCCTTCATCAGGGCAGTTCCTTTTTGATGTTAGGTAACTGATATCGCAGATCTTTTAGATTCTCGTCTTTCCCAACCGAATCACATCTGATAAACATAAAAAGTAACAATAAGGAATACCATAGTCATATGTTTAATCTAATTCCTTGAGATTCCGCCATCCTACCTACATAATACCACAAACCAAGAATAATCAAAAGGAATACCAAAGTGCACGAACGAAGAAATCAAGTGAAAAGATTCAAAAACAAAAATTAAAGGACAATAGAAACCAAGAAAAGATTCCACACCAAGAAACAGTGCAAGAGAATTCAAACACCCACTACATGCAGAAAACCATAAAACCTATGTGGTTTCCCAAACTACTCTCCACAATAAATGTATTAACAATATTAAATACCAGATGACAATGTTGATGCGTTCTCTCATAAAGAGAACACGGAAAGGTTGGTTCCCTAGCTTCAACTTTTGATCACACGGGGCTCCCCATATAGGCCCACAGTCAGATTCACAAATCTATCTCTGTTTCAAAACAGAAAACCTCAAATCAATAAAAAAGATCCATAAGTCTAATAGGCCAACCTTGTACCTATAGGAGCAGTAGCTTGTTCCTAAACATACCCAAATGGTCTTCAAAATAACCGGATTCCTAGAAGGATAAATATCACAGCTTCCATCAGTCTTTCATCTATATATAAAAAAAAGAAAGAAAAGAATGGAGAAAACGAAAATCACAAACATAACAAAAATAGGATTCCCCTATCACAAATATTCTCTCTTATCTCTTATTTTATAACATTAACTAGAGTCCCTTATTCCTAATAGTACAGAAAGCAGCTCAGATATATTTGGAACTTTCTTAGATACAATTTCACCATCCAACTTAATTCAAGATTGAGTGGCCAAAATTCCTCAATGTATACCAGATAGTAATCACATGCACTGAAAACCTGCTCCTTTCAGATTCAGCAATGTTATAATTCTTGAAGGGGAAATGCCTTACCTTCCCATGCACCGATTTTAAATAGCGAGAGCTAAACAAACACGCCCGATAAAAGATTGCCGAATGCAGCGTTCTCCATTTTAAAGTCAGGCACTGAATTACCAATCGCGGTAGAAGCCGTGAAACGACTAAAAAACGCGAGATTTCGTACTAAAAGAGCCTCATGGGATAGCGTCGGCCATCTTGGAACGGTTATAAATGCAGCCTACTGATACGGCAAAAAGACTAAAATTAAGTCAAAGAGATAGTCCGGATTGCAATGAACATGCCGTCAGAAAACAATATCGGCCATCTTAGAATGGTCATAAATATAGACAGCTAATAAGGAAAAAGACACCTACCATAATAGGAATATAACATAAAAACTAAAGAATAAACAATGAAAAAAATAATAAATAATAAGTGAAAAACGACATAACAACACATCTATAGAGGATCCTGACCCACCCCAAAAGAAAGTTCAAATTAAGGCATTCTCCCACGGTATACACTCATTAAGACCCTTCTCATATGTGTCCAGGGTAAAAATCCAAAACACTTCCCGCTTCTTCCTTAGGTTTTCCATTACTTTACCTGGGACGTCCTTAATCTTTTCCAAGATCGTCCATGTCAAATTGTCAAGGTCATGTTTTTCTTTCAACCAATGTTGAACCAAAGGAGCTCCCTCCCTTTTGTTTCGAATACTCGATAGATGTTCTGAGATTCGTACTCTGATTTCACGTCCAGTTTCTCCCACATACCCCACTGAGCAAGGACAGATGATCAAATACACACAATTAGAGGTTCTACAGTTAGTCATGTCACACAGTTTGTATTTCTTATGTCCCCATACCAATAGATCACTAACAATGGCTTTGGGGCATACTTTGCAGGTTCCACACTGGTGATTTCCCAAAACTGGGACAGTACCGGTAATGGACTTTTGACAAAATTCTTTATCTCTAGGTAAGGCTGTCTGAACTAATTTATTGCGGATGTTCTGATTTTTTTTTAAAGCCAAAAGAGGTCTCTCTAATGGTTGAAGAGTTTGGTCACTATTCAGAATTTGCCAATTGCTATTAATTATTCTCCTGATTTTATCATTCATATTTGAATGTTGAATGACACAAACTAATCGTTGTTTAGATTCTTTCGTGCATTGTTGAAACATACTCTCTCTATTGTAGTATTTTGCCCGTTTGTACGAATCTCTGACCAATCTCTTAGGGTATCCCCTCAGAAGGAGCTTTTCTTGAAGCACATCTGCATGTAAGTTATAATCACTCAATTCCGTGCAGTTTCTACGAATGCGTAGAAACTGACTAAAGGGAACCCCTTGTTTCTGACTTCTGGGGTGGTAGCTATCAAAATGGAGAATAGTATTCTTTGCCGTGGGTTTTGTATATAATGATACCTCTAACTGGGAATTTTGACTTTTTATCCAAATGTCTAGGAACTCAATTCTGTTCCTGCTTTTATGGATGGAAAATTTAAGATTAGTATCACATAAATTAACCCATTTGCAGAACTCTTCTAGTTGTTCTTCACGTCCTGACAAGATTGGTTTCTGGCCAGGACAAAAATGGCCTAAAAATAATTTGGTACCCCGGGGAGCGACCCTTGCCTAAGGGGTCGCTTCCCACATATACAAAACAAATATATATATACCCCTGGTGTCTAGGGGTTTTCTGCCCCCCGGGCAGATTGGCCTAATTACATTAGGCCGATCTGCCCCCAGGAGATGTCTCAAAGTTTGTTGTTCTTTTTCTGAAACAGAAAGATGGTACTGAGAAACCCGGAAGGGTCGTATGAAACTTCTTCTATAGCCGATTTTGTTAGTAAGGATTGTACCTCCTCCTGAACCAGAAGGAATTGATCTCAGGTAAAATGAAGAGGTTGAGGCAGATGAGTCCGTCAAGGCACCTGATACAACTCTATGCAGTAACCTTGAACCATTTTGATGACCCAATGATCTGAGGTTAGAGATAACCAAGCATTTAGACAATAACCCAGTCTGCCTCTTACAGGAGGAAGGCCAGAACTGGAAATCCTTACCTGCAAGCTGGTCTCCTTTGGATCTGTATCCTCTGTATCAGCCGCCATGGAAACGTCGGGGTTAGAATTGGGTTTTGCACCCTTGATAGAACTCCTGCTGGTTGTCTTGAATGAAGGAGCCTCTGCCGAGGTATTGCCCTCTTGAAGAATAACGGACGGCAAATCAACCCCTTCCTTTGCCGGCCCTTCCAAAAACACGTTGGGAAAAAAATTCTTTTCATTGAAGAATGTGTCATGTCCAAATAAGTAAATGCAGAAACATATCTGATCATCTCCTTTATAAACGAGTCCCCAAAGAGAAGGCCAGCTGCATTAGGGCCTCGCTCCTTGGTCGCCAAAGAACTGAGTTTGGGGTCAATTTTGAGCAGAAGGCTTTTCCGCCGCTCCTGAGAGATGTAGGCATTGGCATTGCCTAGCATGCATATTGCTCTCTGCGCCCAAATTGAGAACGCCTCAGGATCCACCTAATTCCCCTCCATCTTTGCCTCTTCGGCCAAATCAAAAATCCTTGTTAAAGGCCCAAATAGGTCCAGCTGAAGAAGGCAGAAAGTTGAGAGTTGATCCGGGAAGCAAAAAGGTCTATTTACATAGCCCCGAAGAGCGAAGAAAGATGATTGAACACGGAAGGATGAAGTTTCCAATCGCATGAGTCGTAAGTATACCTGGAAAAACAATCTGCCACCAGGTTCAGCTTGCCTGGAAGGTATTCCGCCTTGACCGAAATATTCCTTGGAGACAAAACTCCCACAAACTCCTGGCCAAGAGTGGCAAAGGTTTGGATCTCATTCCGCCTAAACGGTTTATATACCTGACTGCGGACAGATTGTCCATTCTCAGAAGAACTGAGCACTTTATCCTGTCTTTTATAATAGACTGGATGGCAAAGGAACCTGCAAGCATCTCTAAACAGTTGATATGCAGTGAGGACTCTTGAATTGACCATGGACCCCCAGTCGAGAGTGGACCACATCTTACGCCCCAACCTGTCAGACTTGCATCTGACTCTAAGACAAGATCTGGGGTTGCAGAGAGAATTGTTCTCCCGTTCCAAGTGTCTAAGTGGCATATCCACCAGGAAAGTTCTTCCCTGGACTCAGGATCCAGAACGACTGGATCTGAGGAAGCTAGACCTTTGCGAAGGTGACAGATTTTTAACCTCTGAAGAGCCCTGTAATGAAGGGGACCTGGAAAGATGGCCTGAATGGGGGAAGAAAGAAGGCCTACCAAAAGAGCTAGAGATCTGAGGGAACAGACAGGGATAGATAAGGCGTGACGGATCTCTTTCTTTATCAGAGTCACCTTCTTTTGAGCGAGCTAAAGCACTGAAGCTACAGTGTTCACTATGAAAGTGAGAGATTCGAGAAGTTGGGAAGGAATTAAAACAGACTTTTGAAGATTTATCAGAAAACCCAGCCAAGAGAAGAGATCCCGGCAAAGATTTAATTGTTCCATCAGGCAAGACCTGTCCTGTGCCATGATGAGGAAATCTTTGAGATAAACAATGAGTCTTATCCCCTGACCTCTGAGGGTATCCTGGTTTGAGGATCTTGGTGAAACACCAAGGGACCAATGAATGGCCAACAAGAAGAGTTTTGAACCGAAAGATGGAGGTCCCCCACTGGAAATGAAGAAACCTACTGTAGGAGGGATGAAAGGGCACCAACCAATCATTTTGAAGTAGAAGATTTCTGA
Source organism: Pleurodeles waltl (assembly GCF_031143425.1). Classification (NCBI taxonomy): domain Eukaryota; kingdom Metazoa; phylum Chordata; class Amphibia; order Caudata; family Salamandridae; genus Pleurodeles; species Pleurodeles waltl. Next base: position 709,357,084 of record NC_090450.1, on the reverse strand, counting down.
GATGGAGAATAGTCTCCATCTTGAAATGATGGTATACCACAAAATTGTTGAATAGTTGCAAATTTATAACTGGTCGATGTTTGTTGTTCTTTTTCTGAACCAGAAAGATGGTACTGAGAAACCTGGAAGGGTCGTATGAAACTTCTTCTATAGCCCATTTTGTTAGTAAGGATTGTACCTCCTCCTGAACCAGAAGGAATTGATCTTGGGTAAAATGAAGAGGTTGAGGCAGATGAGTCTGTCAAGGCACCTGATACAAGTCTATGAAGTTACCTTGAACTATTTTGATGACCCAATGATCTGATGTTAGAGATAACCAAGCATTTAGACAATAACCCAGTCTACCTCCTACGGGAGGAAGGCCAGAACTGGAAATTCTTACCAGCAAGCTGGTCTCCTTTGGATCTGTATCCACTGTAACAGCCTCCATGGAAACGTTGAGGTTAGAATTGGGGTTTGCGCCCCTGATAGAACTCCTGCTGGTTGTCTTGAATGAAGGAGCCTCTGCCGAGGGATTGCCCTCTTGAAGAATAACAGACGGCAAATCAACCCCTTCCTTTGCCGGCCCTTCCAAAATCACTTTGGTAAAAAATAGTTTTCATTGAAGAATGTGCCTTGTCCAAATAAGTAAATGCAGAAACATATCTGCTCATCTCCTTTATAAACGAGTGCCCAAAGAGAAGGCCAGCTGCATTAGGGCCTCGCTCCTTGGTCGCCAAAGAACTGAGTTTGGGGTCAATTTTGAGCAGAAGGCTTTTCCGCCGCTCCTGAGAGATATAGGCATTAGCATTGCCTAGCATGCATATTGCTCTCTGCGCCCAAATTGAGAACGCCTCAGGATCCACCTAATTCCCCTCCATCTTTGCCTCTTCAGCCAAATCAAAAATCCTTGTTAAAGGCCCAACTAGGTCCAACTGAAGAAGGCAGAAAGTTGAGAGTTGATCCGGGAAGCAAAAAGGTCTATTTACATAGCCCCGAAGAGCGAAGAAAGATGATTGAACACGGAAGGATGAAGTTTCCAATCGCTTGAGTCGTAAGTATACCTGGAAAAACAATCTGCCACCAGGTTCAGCTTGCCTGGAAGGTATTCCGACTTGACCGAAATATTCCTTGGAGACAAAACTCCCACAAACTCCTGGCCAAGAGTGCCAAAGGTTTGGATCTCATTCCCCCTAAACGGTTTATATACCTGACTGCGGATAGATTGTCCATTCTCAGAAGAACTGAGCACTTTATCCTGTCTTTTATAATAGACTGGATGGCAAAGGAACCTGCAAGCATCTCTAAATAGTTGATATGCAGTGAGGACTCTTGAATTGACCATGGACCCCCAGTCGAGAGTGGACCACATCTTACGCCCCAACCTGTCAGACTTGCATCTGACTCTAAGACAAGATCTGGGGTTGCAGAGAGAATTGTTCTCCCGTTCCAAGTGTCTAAGTGGCATATCCACCAGGAAAGTTCTTCCCTGGACTCAGGATCCAGAACGACCGGATCTGAGTAAGCTAGACCTTTGCGAAGGTTAAAATATTTTAACCTCTGAAGAGCCCTGTAATGAAGGGGACCTGGAAAGATGGCCTGAATGGGGGAAGAAAGAAGGCCTACCAAAAGAGCTAGAGATTTGAGGGAACAGACAGGGATAGATAAGGCGTGACGGATCTCTTTCTTTATCAGAGTCACCTTCTGTTGAGTGAGCTAAAGCACTGTATCTACAGTGTTCACTATGAAAGTGAGAGATTTGAGAAGTTGGGAAGGAATTAAAACAGACTTTTGAAGATTTATCAGAAAACCCAGCCAAGAGAAGAGATCCCGGCAAAGATTTAATTGTTCCATCAGGCAAGACCTGTCCTGTGCCATGATGAGGAAATCTTTGAGATAAATAATGAGTCTTATCCCCTGACCTCTGAGGGTATCCTGGTTTGAGGATCTTGGTGAAACACCAAGGGACCAATGAATGGCCAACAAGAAGAGTTTTGAACCGAAAGATGGAGGTCCCCCACTGGAAATGAAGAAACCTACTGTAGGAGGGATGAAAGGGCACCAACCAATCATTTTGAAGTAGAAGATTTCTGAGATGGAGAATAGTCTCCATCTTGAAATAATGGTATACCACAAAATTGTTGAATAGTTGCAAATTTATAACTGGTCGATGTTTGTTGTTCTTTTTCTGAACCAGAAAGATGGTACTGAGAAACCTGGAAGGGTCGTATGAAACTTCTTCTATAGCCCATTTTGTTAGTAAGGATTGTACCTCCTCCTGAACCAGAAGGAATTGATCTTGGGTAAAATGAAGAGGTTGAGGCAGATGAGTCTGTCAAGGCACCTGATACAAGTCTATGAAGTAACCTTGAACCATTTTGATGACCCAATGATCTGATGTTAGAGACAACCAAGCATTTAGACAATAACCCAGTCTGCCTCCTACGGGAGGAAGGCCAGAACTGGAAATCCTTACCTGCAAGCTGGTCTCCTTTGGATCTGTATCCACTGTAACAGCCTCCATGGAAACGTTGAGGTTAGAATTAGGGTTTGCGCCCCTGATAGAACTCCTGCTGGTTGTCTTGAATGAAGGAGCCTCTGCCGAGGGATTGCCCTCTTGAAGAATAACGGACGGCAAATCAACCCCTTCCTTTGCCGGCCCTTCCAAAATCACGTTGGTAAAAAATTGTTTTCATTGAAGAATGTGCCTTGTCCAAATAAGTAAATGCAGAAACATATCTGCTCATCTCCTTTATAAACGAGTCCCCAAAGAGAAGGCCAGCTGCATTAGGGCCTCGCTCCTTGGTCGCCAAAGAACTGAGTTTGGGGTCAATTTTGAGCAGAAGGCTTTTCCGCCGCTCCTGAGAGATATAGGCATTAGCATTGCCTATCATGCATATTGCTCTCTGCGCCCAAATTGAGAACGCCTCAGGATCCACCTAATTCCCCTCCATCTTTGCCTCTTCGGCCAAATCAAAAATCCTTGTTAAAGGCCCAACTAGGTCCAGCTGAAGAAGGCAGAAAGTTGAGAGTTGATCCGGGAAGCAAAAAGGTCTATTTACATAGCACCGAATAGCGAAGAAAGATGATTGAACACGGAAGGATGAAGTTTCCAATCGCTTGAGTCGTAAGTATACCTGGAAAAACAATCTGCCACCAGGTTCAGCTTGCCTGGAAGGTATTCCGCCTTGACCGAAATATTCCTTGGAGACAAAACTCCCACAAACTCCTGGCCAAGAGTGCCAAAGGTTTGGATCTCATTCCCCCTAAACGGTTTATATACCTGACTGCGGACAGATTGTCCATTCTCAGAAGAACTGAGCACTTTATCCTGTCTTTTATAATAGACTGGATGGCAAAGGAACCTGCAAGCATCTCTAAATAGTTGATATGCAGTGAGGACTCTTGAATTGACCATGGACCCCCAGTCGAGAGTGGACCACATCTTACGCCCCAACCTGTCAGACTTGCATCTGACTCTAAGACAAGATCTGGGGTTGCAGAGAGAATTGTTCTCCCGTTCCAAGTGTCTAAGTGGCATATCCACCAGGAAAGTTCTTCCCTGGACTCAGGATCCAGAACGACCGGATCTGAGTAAGCTAGACCTTTGCGAAGGTTAAAACATTTTAACCTCTGAAGAGCCCTGTAATGAAGGGGACCTGGAAAGATGGCCTGAATGGGGGAAGAAAGAAGGCCTACCAAAAGAGCTAGAGATTTGAGGGAACAGACAGGGATAGATAAGGCGTGACGGATCTCTTTCTTTATCAGAGTCACCTTCTGTTGAGTGAGCTAAAGCACTGTATCTACAGTGTTCACTATGAAAGTGAGAGATTCGAGAAGTTGGGAAGGAATTAAAACAGACTTTTGAAGATTTATCAGAAAACCCAGCCAAGAGAAGAGATCCCGGCAAAGATTTAATTGTTCCATCAGGCAAGACCTGTCCTGTGCCATGATGAGGAAATCTTTGAGATAAACAATGAGTCTTATCCCCTGACCTCTGAGGGTATCCTGGTTTGAGGATCTTGGTGAAACACCAAGGGACCAATGAATGGCCAACAAGAAGAGTTTTGAACCGAAAGATGGAGGTCCCCCACTGGAAATGAAGAAACCTACTGTAGGAGGGATGAAAGGGCACCAACCAATCATTTTGAAGTAGAAGATTTCTGAGATGGAGAATAGTCTCCATCTTGAAATAATGGTATCCCACAAAATTGTTGAATAGTTGCAAATTTATAACTGGTCGATGTTTGTTGTTCTTTTTCTGAACCAGAAAGATGGTACTGAGAAACCTGGAAGGGTCGTATGAAACTTCTTCTATAGCCCATTTTGTTAGTAAGGATTGTACCTCCTCCTGAACCAGAAGGAATTGATCTTGGGTAAAATGAAGAGGTTGAGGCAGATGAGTCTGTCAAGGCACCTGATACAAGTCTATGAAGTAACCTTGAACCATTTTGATGACCCAATGATCTGATGTTAGAGATAACCAAGCATTTAGACAATAACCCAGTCTGCCTCCTACGGGAGGAAGGCCAGAACTGGAAATCCTTACCTGCAAGCTGGTCTCCTTTGGATCTGTATCCACTGTAACAGCCTCCATGGAAACGTTGAGGTTAGAATTGGGGTTTGCGCCCCTGATAGAACTCCTGCTGGTTGTCTTGAATGAAGGAGCCTCTGCCGAGGGATTGCCCTCTTGAAGAATAACGGACGGCAAATCAACCCCTTCCTTTGCCGGCCCTTCCAAAATCACGTTGGTAAAAAATAGTTTTCATTGAAGAATGTGCCTTGTCCAAATAAGTAAATGCAGAAACATATCTGCTCATCTCCTCTATAAACGAGTCCCCAAAGAGAAGGACAGCTGCATTAGGGCCTCGCTCCTTGGTCGCCAAAGAACTGAGTTTGGGTCAATTTTGAGCAGAAGGCTTTTCCGCTGCTCCTGAGAGATATAGGCATTAGCATTGCCTAGCATGCATATTGCTCTCTGCGTCCAAATTGAGAACGCCTCAGGATCCACCTAATTCCCCTCCATCTTTGCCTCTTCGGCCAAATCAAAAATCCTTGTTAAAGGCCCAACTAGGTCCAGCTGAAGAAGGCAGAAAGTTGAGAGTTGATCCGGAAAGCAAAAAGGTCTATTTACATAGCACCGAATAGCGAAGAAAGATGATTGAACACGGAAGGATGAAGTTTCCAATCGCTTGAGTCGTAAGTATACCTGGAAAAACAATCTGCCACCAGGTTCAGCTTGCCTGGAAGGTATTCCGCCTTGACCGAAATATTCCTTGGAGACAAAACTCCCACAAACTCCTGGCCAAGAGTGCCAAAGGTTTGGATCTCATTCCCCCTAAACGGTTTATATACCTGACTGCGGACAGATTGTCCATTCTCAGAAGAACTGAGCACTTTATCCTGTCTTTTATAATAGACTGGATGGCAAAGGAACCTGCAAGCATCTCTAAATAGTTGATATGCAGTGAGGACTCTTGAATTGACCATGGACCCCCAGTCGAGAGTGGACCACATCTTACGCCCCAACCTGTCAGACTTGCATCTGACTCTAAGACAAGATCTGGGGTTGCAGAGAGAATTGTTCTCCCGTTCCAAGTGTCTAAGTGGCATATCCACCAGGAAAGTTCTTCCCTGGACTCAGGATCCAGAACGACCGGATCTGAGTAAGCTAGACCTTTGCGAAGGTTAAAACATTTTAACCTCTGAAGAGCCCTGTAATGAAGGGGACCTGGAAAGATGGCCTGAATGGGGGAAGAAAGAAGGCCTACCAAAAGAGCTAGAGATTTGAGGGAACAGACAGGGATAGATAAGGCGTGACGGATCTCTTTCTTTATCAGAGTCACCTTCTGTTGAGTGAGCTAAAGCACTGTATCTACAGTGTTCACTATGAAAGTGAGAGATTCGAGAAGTTGGGAAGGAATTGAAACAGACTTTTGAAGATTTATCAGAAAACCCAGCCAAGAGAAGAGATCCCGGCAAAGATTTAATTGTTCCATCATGCAAGACCTGTCCTGTGCCATGATGAGGAAATCTTTGAGATAAACAATGAGTCTTATCCCCTGACCTCTGAGAGTATCCTGGTTTGAGGATCTTGGTGAAACACCAAGGGACCAATGAATGGCCAACAAGAAGAGTTTTGAACCGAAAGATGGAGGTCCCCCACTGGAAATGAAACCTACTGTAGGAGGGATGAAAGGGCACCAACCAATCATTTTGAAGTCGAAGATTTCTGAGATGGAGAATAGTCTCCATCTTGAAATAATGGTATACCACAAAATTGTTGAATAGTTGCAAATTTATAACTGGTCGATGTTTGTTGTTCTTTTTCTGAACCAGAAAGATGGTACTGAGAAACCTGGAAGGGTCGTATGAAACTTCTTCTATAGCCCATTTTGTTAGTAAGGATTGTACCTCCTCCTGAACCAGAAGGAATTGATCTTGGGTAAAATGAAGAGGTTGAGGCAGATGAGTCTGTCAAGGCACCTGATACAAGTCTATGAAGTAACCTTGAACCATTTTGATGACCCAATGATCTGATGTTAGAGATAACCAAGCATTTAGACAATAACCCAGTCTGCCTCCTACGGGAGGAAGGCCAGAACTGGAAATCCTTACCTGCAAGCTGGTCTCCTTTGGATCTGTATCCACTGTAACAGCCTCCATGGAAACGTTGAGGTTAGAATTGGGGTTTGCGCCCCTGATAGAACTCCTGCTGGTTGTCTTGAATGAAGGAGCCTCTGCCGAGGGATTGCCCTCTTGAAGAATAACGGACGGCAAATCAACCCCTTCCTTTGCCGGCCCTTCCAAAATCACGTTGGTAAAAAATAGTTTTCATTGAAGAATGTGCCTTGTCCAAATAAGTAAATGCAGAAACATATCTGCTCATCTCCTTTATAAACGAGTCCCCAAAGAGAAGGCCAGCTGCATTAGGGCCTCGCTCCTTGGTCGCCAAAGAACTGAGTTTGGGGTCAATTTTGAGCAGAATGCTTTTCCGCCGCTCCTGAGAGATATAGGCATTAGCATTGCCTAGCATGCATATTTCTCTCTGCGCCCAAATTGAGAACGCCTCAGGATCCACCTAATTCCCCTCCATCTTTGCCTCTTCGGCCAAATCAAAAATCCTTGTTAAAGGCCCAACTAGGTCCAGCTGAAGAAGGCAGAAAGTTGAGAGTTGATCCGGGAAGCAAAAAGGTCTATTTACATAGCACCGAATAGCGAAGAAAGATGATTGAACATGGAAGGATGAAGTTTCCAATCGCTTGAGTCGTAAGTATACCTGGAAAAACAATCTGCCACCAGGTTCAGCTTGCCTGGAAGGTATTCCGCCTTGACCGAAATATTCCTTGGAGACAAAACTCCCACAAACTCCTGGCCAAGAGTGGCAAAGGTTTGGATCTCATTCCGCCTAAACGGTTTATATACCTGACTGCGGACAGATTGTCCATTCTCAGAAGAACTGAGCACTTTATCCTGTCTTTTATAATAGACTGGATGGCAAAGGAACCTGCAAGCATCTCTAAACAGTTGATATGCAGTGAGGACTCTTGAATTGACCATGGACCCCCAGTCGAGAGTGGACCACATCTTACGCCCCAACCTGTCAGACTTGCATCTGACTCTAAGACAAGATCTGGGGTTGCAGAGAGAATTGTTCTCCCGTTCCAAGTGTCTAAGTGGCATATCCACCAGGAAAGTTCTTCCCTGGACTCAGGATCCAGAACGACCAGATCTGAGTAAGCTAGACCTTTGCGAAGGTTACAAATTTTTAACCTCTGAAGAGCCCTGTAATGAAGGGGACCTGGAAAGATGGCCTGAATGGGGGAAGAAAGAAGGCCTACCAAAAGAGCTAGAGATCTGAGGGAACAGACAGGGATAGATAAGGCGTGACGGATCTCTTTCTTTATCAGAGTCACCTTCTGTTGAGTGAGCTAAAGCACTGTATCTACAGTGTTCACTATGAAAGTGAGAGATTTGAGAAGTTGGGAAGGAATTAAAACAGACTTTTGAAGATTTATCAGAAAACCCAGCCAAGAGAAGAGATCCCGGCAAAGATTTAATTGTTCCATCAGGCAAGACCTGTCCTGTGCCATGATGAGGAAATCTTTGAGATAAACAATGAGTCTTTTCCCCTGACCTCTGAGGGTATCCTGGTTTGAGGATCTTGGTGAAACACCAAGGGACTAATGAATGGCCGACAAGAAGAGTTTTGAACCGAAAGATGGAGGTCCCCCACTGGAAATGAAGAAACCTACTGTAGGAGGGATGAAAGGGCACCAACCAATCATATTGAAGTAGAAGATTTCTGAGATGGAGAATAGTCTCCATCTTGAAATAATGGTATACCACAAAATTGTTGAATAGTTGCAAATTTATAACTGGTCGATGTTTGTTGTTCTTTTTCTGAACCAGAAAGATGGTACTGAGAAACCTGGAAGGGTCGTATGAAACTTCTTCTATAGCCCATTTTGTTAGTAAGGATTGTACCTCCTCCTGAACCAGAAGGAATTGATCTTGGGTAAAATGAAGAGGTTGATGCAGATGAGTCTGTCAAGGCACCTGATACAAGTCTATGAACTAACCTTGAACCATTTTGATGACCCAATGATCTGATGTTAGAGATAACCAAGCATTTAGACAATAACCCAGTCTGCCTCCTACGGGAGGAAGGCCAGAACTGGAAATCCTTACCTGCAAGCTGGTCTCCTTTGGATCTGTATCCACTGTAACAGCCTCCATGGAAACGTTGAGGTTAGAATTGGGGTTTGCGCCCCTGATAGAACTCCTGCTGGTTGTCTTGAATGAAGGAGCCTCTGCTGAGGGATTGCCCTCTTGAAGAATAACGGACGGCAAATCAACCCCTTCCTTTGCCGGCCCTTCCAAAATCACGTTGGTAAAAAATAGTTTTCATTGAAGAATGTGCCTTGTCCAAATAAGTAAATGCAGAAACATATCTGCTCATCTCCTTTATAAACGAGTCCCCAAAGAGAAGGCCAGCTGCATTAGGGCCTCGCTCCTTGGTCGCCAAAGAACTGAGTTTGGGGTCAATTTTGAGCAGAAGCCTTTTCCGCCGCTCCTGAGAGATATAGGCATTAGCATTGCCTAGCATGCATATTGCTCTCTGCGCCCAATTTGAGAACACCTCAGGATCCACCTAATTCCCCTCCATCTTTGCCTCTTCGGCCAAATCAAAAATCCTTGTTAAAGGCCCAACTACGTCCAAAAGTCTATCCTGGCATTTCGACCAGGCTTGATCGAACCCTTTCTTAGGTTCCTTCCCAAATTTAGTGAAAAATAATTACATATTGGGGTCAGTAGTGGGGGTATCAGCCACCTTAAATGGAAGGGAAGGTCTAGGGCATTCGGACCTCAACTTATTTCTAGACGCTTTATCAAGCTCATGCCTCAAATAAAAGGAGACATAATCCGCAACATGATTGGATGGAAACCATTCCGAAGAGTTTGGATGGTGAATTGACATAGGGGCAAACATGGGTTCACCAACATGATCAACCAGATCATCAGACACTAGGTGAGGGGAAAGCACAGAGGGAGAAACTTTACGCCTTTTCTCCAAAGGCCCATTATCATAATCGTCATCATTAGTGGTGTTGTGTAAAACATCGTCCATATCACCGCCTATACAAGATAATATGCTAAGTGTCAGGAAAACCGGCTGAAAGTCTATTCCATAATCCATACAATCTGATTATCTGACCATATCACCACATATTTGTGACCTATACACTCACACTATCTCTCTCTCTCTCTCTCTATGTATTTATATATATTTGAAAATCCACCAGTGTCAGCTGTGCAGCCACTGAGCAAACCATCTTGTACTACCTGAGGAAGGCGGAAGCTGAAACGTTGTAGTAGAAATATATTTTTGTTCTTTAGTGAGATCATCTGTTTGAGTCACTTCTTTCTTGGATATTACATTTTCTTGTGCCACATTGTATTCTTTGTAATCCAGATTTTTGCCCTGGCTGGCTGTTGTTTTCTTGTGATCCTGCATCTTCCAGTGCACTGCATCCAGATGGACTGAACATCACTGACAATACCAATTGATTTCTGCATATCTGAAGAGTTCTCAGGACTGCATTGATTCCACATTCCAATTGGAATCTTCACTCATGATGCTTTTTGAAAATCCACCAGTGTCAGCTGTGCAGCCACTGAGCAAACCATCTTGTGCTACCTGAGGAAGGCGGAAGCTGAAACGTTGTAGTAGAAATTTATTTTTGTTCTTTGGTGAGATCATCTGTTTGAGTCACTTCTTCCTTGTTTATATATATATCTATATATATATATATATATATATATATTTATATATATATATACATATATATATATATATATATATATATATATATATATTTATATATATATATATATATATATATGTATGTATCACATACTGGCGGTCTCGAGTAGGTAGCTAAATATAGGACCATGTTTTCATAGAGATGCACAGTTCCTTGATCAATAATTGTTCTGCAGATGTTACAGTGACATTATCAATGATGTTATCAAAGATGTCATGAGTGCTGTAATTTGTAGGGTAATTAGCTGTGCTTGGTGAGGATGCGAGTTATAGTTACCTCAGGCCACGAGTTATAGTTACTTGAGATCATTTTAACTATCACTGGAAATTTTCTATGGTTTGGTACTTTTAAAATGTGAGCCTAACTATAACATTCCTGCAACCTTTGTTTTTAAGTGAATTTCTATGTCTTTTTTATTCTGTTTCCTAACTATAACGTCCCTGTAACCTTTGCTTTTTAAATTAATTTCTATCATTTTTTTTTAATGTAAAGTAATTTACTAAACAAATGAAAACTCTGCTTTCTGACAGCTGGAGCTGTTTGACAGCTCCTGCTGTCAGCAACCGGGCTTTGTTTGCTTTTGCTTGCTGAGGGCTGTCAGCTCCCACAAAGCAAAAGCAAACAGCTATGTCCCGCGGATGGGCACCCCAGGACATAGCAAGAGCCAACCCAGGGGAGTGGCGGTTCCCAGGGCGACCATTGGCTCCTCGAGGGGGGCAGTGTGGCTCCTCTCCAATGACTATAGCTCCGGGGGGATGGTAGTCACTAGGGCTCGGGCGTCCAAAATGGACCCCCTTCACTCTTTTGTTGTAGCCCCGGGGAGGTGGTGCTCCCTGGGGCTGCAAGGGGGCACGTGGCCCTCCTGCATCTATTGTAGATTTCACCCCAGGGAGGTGGCAGTCCCCAGGGCAGCAAGAGCGGGGAGCGAAGCCCCCGCATCATATCACTTGAAAAGCCCTGGGTAGGTGGCAGTCCACAGAGCTGCAGAATTTTTAGTCTTGGGGGGGACCCTCTGGGACATCAGCACCAGAGCTAAGGGGTCAGGGTGACTCTACCCAGTCCCCTTGTCTTTTTTTTAACTTTTTTGTGGGACTCGGCTGAAGCCTAGTCCCAGGGTTGCTGCCAACACTTTCTGGTTTGAAGTGTTGGCAGCTAATCGAAGCTGTGCATTTCCCTGCATGAGCTCATCTTTTTTCGCAAAGTCGTCACGGCCAGAGAAATACAAATGTGTTTTCCCTTTAACAGCTCCAAAAGTACTGAACGGATTTACACAAAAGAAGCAAGAGCACAATCTGGGTACCGAATGCTAGCTTTCTGCCAAATTTGGTGTAATTCCGTCCACTGGTTCAGGCTGTAGTCGTGTCTAAAGGTCCTATGGTGAACTCAACTATTTTGACCCCCCCTTTTTCTTGGCCCCCACCTGAAGGATCACCCCCAAACTCTGCATGCACAAAAAGAATCAGCAGGGAACTTTTTGGGGATATTTCCGTGAAGATTCGCCAGACGGTATCAAAGATATTGGCAAGTCAAAAAAAATATTTTTCTGTGGAAACATTGTCCTAACTATAACTACCTACTGGGTACCGCCTATACATATATATATATATATATATATATATATATATATATATATATATATATATATATATATATATATATGTATATATATATATATATATATATACGTAGTTTTTTTGTAATCTATTTTTTTTCTTCACAAAATAGGTTGCCAACCACTTGTCTGGGAGGGAAGACACGGCACACCAAATCCTGTACCACTGTTTTAATGGCATAAAACAGCACAACACCTTTTGGCTATGCAGTAGCCTTTGTCAAGTTATGGGATCCTTCTATGCGCCATCAATATAACCACAATGGTACGTCAAAATGGAAAACATTCTGATACATAGAGTAACAGACATGAAGAAAATACTTCATTTTCACAAAAGTATAACTGTAATTCACTAAGAAAATAGAATTACATTTACAATATGTAATTCTATCAGCATAAATATATAACTTATAAAAAACTAGTAAAACAAGGTATTCAGTCCCTCAAAATCCTGTGTCGTAATTCATCCAACTCCAATAGAATCACACATGAGCGTAATAGATTCTGTGTGCTATGTGATAAATATTATACATCAGTGTCACGTTGCTCAAATTGTAAGGCAAAAATATATGTGCAAAATGGAGGGGGCCTAGTAGTTTGAGTGAGGCAGACAGATTATGGCCCTCATTATGACATTGGTGGTAAATACTGAATACCGCCGCGATGGCTGCCGCCAACATACCACTGCAGAGGTGAACATCCATCTGCCAGATTATGACACACACACAAAACCGACAGAAACCAGCCACAACCAAATATCTGCCAGCCCCAACGAACGTGATAAACTGTCGGAACTACCACTCATACTGTTACGCCACCAAAACAACGCCCTCCAAATTATGACCTACAAATCACCACAGCGGACATTCAACGGTGGTAAACCATTGGTACTGCACACCGCCAAGGTGAAATGATCACCCAAAAACAAAACAAGACAATACTGGCCAGAACCAAAAATTCAAACCTGACACAAATACACGCACCCCACACACGCACCAACAGCACTATAAAACACACACCCACAACACCCACAAACCTTTGCAAACATGAGAAGACCGCTACACCTTGCCACGCTAACCCCAGAGACAACTGCACACATACCACAACTACCCATTCATCCGTAACGCACCACACACCACACACCCCAACACATTACTCATCACCCTCGGCACAACACACACAATCCATGCAACACCCATGACCCCACAAAGGCTCCTCCGTTTCATTGATGAGGAGTTGCGGTCATGGTGGAGGAAATAGGGTAGAGCCACAGCTGTTTGGAGCACAGGTACAGCAGATCTCCATTGCCAGGAAGATGGAGCTATGGCAGAGAATCGTGGACAGGGTGAACGCAGTGGGACATCATCCACGCACAAGGGACAACATTCCAAAGAGGTGGAACGACCTACGGAGGAAGGTGCCTTCCATTGAAGCTAGGCACCAGCTCGCCATCAGGTGGACTGGCGGTAGACCCCCATCTCCTCCCCCACAACTGATAGCATAGGAGGAGCAAGTCTTGTCAGTACTGCATCCTGAGGGACTCAGTGGAGTAGCCGGAGGACTGTACACTGGTGAGCCATCATTAACAACCTACCACCACCCCATACCTGCATGCCATTTCACCCCCTCACCCTGACTCCCTTCACCCCACTCCATCCCACACAGTGCACTACCCCAGTTACTACACCTAAATGTCAACCCCTGCATGTCATACCTCCCAGCTCTCCATGCACACCCACCACCAAAGCATGGACAGCATGGAGAACTCCAATCCCAGAATACACAGCCATAAACTAACAATGGTGGGAAGGCAACACCAATTTCGTTGGGGAAGCTAGAAATGCGGAATATGTCACAGACAGTTACCCTTACACATCACTTACATCCCCACAGGTGCCCCAGCCAATGTCAGCGGCGAGGAGGTGTCACGGCAACCCAGTACCCTACCTGAAGATGCTCTCAGTGGTAACAGAAACTCTGAGGTCTTGACCTGGAAGAACTCCCTGGCCCATTCTGGACCACTGGTCAGTCGGATGCCACATCCCACAGCCAGTCCACCACAGGGCCCAGACACACACATTACATCAGACAGCAAATGCCCCCATACCTCTGTCCCCAGGACACGTCAACAGTAGTGTGCCCACCTGTACAGGAAGCCGAGTCCACACCACACAGGGAAGATGATCTGGGTCCTGTTGTAAGTGGTAGTGGGAACACAGTTCAGGGGACACAGGCACAGGGGGCCAGGGACAATCGGAGGACAGCTGTGTGCCTAGGGGAGGACAGTCCCAGGGAACTGGCTGCCCAGGAGGCACTCACAAATGTCCTGGGGGCATACCAACAGTCCCATGACAGGATGGGTCAGGTGCTCAACATCATGAAGGAGAACCAGCGGCTGCAGGGGGAACACCACCAGGAGGTCATGCAACAATTGCAGGCCTTGAATACCACCATGGCCTCCATTGCAGGGGTGCTTGGTGACATGGCCAACATCGGGCCCCTACCACTAGCCAGTGAACTGACCAGCCCTCCACATCTGTTGCAGCTAGTGGACAGGAGGCCCTGCCACAGGACTCACAGGCCACCAGCACCCCTTCCCCTGCAGAAGGTGAACCATCCCACAAACGTTCCCTGCGACCCAGACGGACACCAGAGACACTTGCCAAGACAAAGACCACCACCCAAAAATGAGCCCCTCATGAATGTCACCCTTGTGTTCCACTGATTCACCTTGTTCACTTTGAACTGGCATTGCTGCTCTTCCTATGGCCCTAAGGATACTGGACCTCTGCTATAAACAGACTGTGCACCTACACTGGACTTTTCCCAACCAGGACTTTCCATTATTTTCCTTGTTACACAAATAAACACACTTGAACACAATTTGAATAATAGTGCTTTATCTGACAGAAATGTGCAATCTTTTGAATTGTATTGAACTGCATGATCCTGTGCAAATGTCCTGTAATGTGTGAATCCATCCAACAAATGTGTATCAGCAGTCTGAAGTCATCACATCAGTACACTGTTGTAACCACACCATCATCTGCAATAAGGGAAGGCATAGGTGACAGTCAAATGGGATGCAAAGGTAGTCACTGGCATTATACTACAGCCACACGGCACATCACTTAAATGGAGACATGTATCGATCAACAGTCTTACCTGAGTGTCATTGGAAGTACCGCTGAATGATATGTGTCCTGTTGTCCACATCTTCCTCCTCACTGTCCTCAGTGTCCACTCCTGCCACAGGTGCATTGTCAGCCCCCTCCTCCAGCAGATAGGGCACATGGCGTCTGAGGGCCAAATTGTGCAGCATGCAGCAGACCACCACAATCTTGCAGACATTCTCAGGGGAATAGCATAGGGATCCACCTGTCAAACAGGGAACCCTGAACCTGGCTTTAAGGAGACTGAAGGTGCGTTCCACAATCCTCCTGGTACACCCATGAGCATCATTGTATCTGTTTTCAGCCCCAGCTCTTGGATTCCTAACAGGGTCAAGAGCCAGGACAAGTTTGGGTAGCCAGAGTCACTTGGAAGAAGTGAGGGACACACATTAGCCATTCACAATGGCATGGGGTGTGACTCCAGTAGGCATAAACTGACATAAATTGGGTGGGGACTCAAACTCACCTATGAGCCACACTCTGTGGCTCTGTAGACATGCCATCACTTGTGGGACATTGCTATTCCTCAAGACAAAGGCATCATGCACAGATCCAGGATACTTGGCATTAACATGGGTGATGTACTGGTCAGCAAGGCACACCATCTGGACATTGAGAGAGTGGTAACTCTTCGTATTCCTGTACACCTGTTCATTTATCCTGGGAGGGACTAAGGGAATATGGGTCCTGTCAGTGGCCCCTATCACGTGTGGCATGTGTCCCATAGCTTAGAATCCAGCCTTCACAGTGGGCAAATCATCAACCTGGGGGAATGCAATGTAGCTGCACATGTGTTTGAGCAAGGCAGACAAAACCCTTCCAAGCACAATCAAGAACATTGGCTGTGACATTCCTGCAGCTAAGCCCACAGTCACCTGGAAAGAACCGGTTGCCAAGAAATTGAGCACTGACAGTACCTGCACAAGAGGGGGAATTACTGTGGCACAACGGATAGCAGGTATCGCAGGTATCAGATCAGGCTCCGATTGTGCACACAGCACTGTGATTGTGGCCCTGTCCAGACGATAGGTGAGTATGATGTGCCGGTCCTCCAGTGTTGCCAAGTACACAAGGGATCTGTATACAGGTGCTTGCCTCCTCCTCCTATTCCTCAGCGGTGTTAGTATCTAAGTGAGCCAAAAGTCAAATGGGTGTGACAACAGGATCTATGGACACACAACATCAGAGTACACAGAGCATGGATGTATGTAGGACCCTAGAATTAACTAGGTGTGTACAGGCGGCACCAATGACGCACATTTTAATTCAATACATGAGTACTAGCAGTAGGAAATGGCAACCGCCTGTCCTATATGCAGGGACAGGTGGAAGTGACCTCACTCCACTGGCGTTAGGCGTCATGGCGGAAGGCGGTCTACACCGCCATGCAATTCCTCATTGGATAACTTAGGTCTCTATGGAGTTCAGGAACCAATAATGATCAGCGCCGGTGGTGATGGTGTTCACCACCGCGGACATGACTGCCATTTTCTTTCTACCACCTCACTTGATTCCTGACCTTCCAACATCTCCACTGCTGTGACCTGTGTCTGGAACCTGCCATGGCCCGTGCAACAGGGGAAAGGGCCCCAGCCTTCACGTCGGAGGAGTTGGAGAGGCTTGTGGATAGGGTCCTAACCCTATATGGGCGGTTGTGTGGGCTTTCCAGACCAACAGGTGAGCACATCATGGGTACGCTGCATGCGACATGGCTGCATGTAGATGTAAGTGTATGCTAGCAGTGTGTAATTGGGGAGTATATGGCTGCAGGCAATATGAATGCAGAGGTACGGGTCATGTGTGTGCTTGAGGATGGGCAAATGCAGTATGCAGGTCATATGTGTGACAGGCTGGATGGTATGGTTCATAGTGTCCTACTGTCTGTGTTCCTCTGCAGGTCAGCGCCCATCAGAAGAAGGGTTGTGGCGTTCCATCGCCAAGGACGTGCAGTCCCTGGGGGCCCATAGCCGGCGGAGCACCCACTGCAGGAAACAGTGGGAGGACCTGAGACGCTGGGCCCGGAAGACCACAGAGGCCTACCAGGGGACGGCTTCCCAACGAGGGAGGGGTGCCAGCAGAGCTGACCCCCCCTAATGGGCTGCATATTGGCAGTGGCCAGTCCTGAGTTGGATGGGCGCTTGAGGGCAGCACAGCAGCCACAAGGGGGTGAGTACAGTGTGTGTGGTATTCATCATTGGTTGCCTGGCATGGGATTTGGGTGCATGGTTCCAGTCAGTGGATGCCCCAATATGCCGGTTTAGACATTCCTGCCTCGTCTTGCTTAGCGATGTAGGATGGTATGCATTTTGCTATTGCTAGGTAGCTAGCTTCCCATGGCAGACACGGCATAGTTAGTCCCAGAAGTTGTGCAGATGGTAGTATTTTGGTTCCTAACTGCTGTAGTACCCAGGCAATGGTTTGTAACTGTGGTCGTTTCTGCCCATTCTTAGTCCCAGGAGTGATTGTGATGTGTATGCCATCTGTGCTGTTAGTGCTGTGCTTGACTCTGTGTTGCCTTTCTTTCTCCTCCCTCCACTCTCTCCTTTTATCATCATATACATGTGTGCATTAGCATCATCTGGTGAAGGAGCAGGGGCACCAACGTGTGAGGGAGCTGCAGCCCATGGGACCCAGGAGGCAGAGTCTACTGACGCCGAGGGGACCAGTGGGACAGAGGGGAAGGGGAGCACCACGGGGGGAACTGGAGCTGATATAACTGACTCTGAATCCTCCTCTGATGGAAGCTCCCTGGTGGTGGTGGACCCCTCTGGGACCACCTCAGCTACTTCATCTTCTGCCACCCCGTACCAGCACCAGCTTCCCAGTACCCCCTACCCAGTTGCCTGTGCCTGCTCACCCAGGAGGGTGGGCATCTCCTTTGCCCCGGGCACTTCAGGCCCTGCCCCAGTCAGCCCTGCTGCCCTCAGTGAGGAGGCTATTGACCTCCTGAGATCCATATCTGTTGGGCAGTCAACCATAGTGAATGCCATCCAGGGGCTGGCATCACAGATGCATCAATGCATTGCCTTCCTGGAGGGCATTCATGGTGACTTGGCGGCCCTACAGAGATCGTTTCAGGCTGTGGCCTCCTCTCTGATGGCAGCCTGTGTCCCTGTTTCTTCCGTCCCCCCTCCAACTACCTCTTCCCAGTCCCTGTCTCCTCTCCCCCAACCCATCCCATGCACACATTCCGACATGCATGCACCCAAGACAGACAAACACAGGTACCACACTTCACACCACAAGCACACTTCACACCACAAGCACACACACAGCCAACACACAGTTGCAGACACAACAATAGCCACTGCCTCCACTGTCTCCCCCTCCTCCTCCTCCCTCACAATCACATCAGCACTCACACCTGCATGCACTGCATCCACAGCCCCTGATCCTGCCACTTATACAGCCTTGCCCACAGTCACCACAACAGCAGACCCTCATACATGCACCCCACACACCACATCCACAGTCACCAGCACCACCATCATGCAGAACACCCACCTCACTTGTGAACACCACAACGTCCATCCACACATCCTGCTGTCCTCCCCCACCCTGTCTGCCCCCCAAAGACACACAAATGCTCCCACTCAGACACCCAACAGCCATCCACCTCACACATGCACACTGTTCATGCACCTACACCCAAGTCCAGCACACCTCCTCCTCCACCAACCACTCCCGCTGCCTCCACTCGCATACCTCCTCCCAGAGCCTGTCCCATTGGTCCTAAGAAGATTTTCCTTTCCCCCCTTGACCTCATCCTTTCCCCCGTCCTGTCCGAAGGAGGAAAGTCCCACCCCCAGCTCAGTACCTCCATCTCCAAATCGACTCCTGTTCCTTCCCCTAAGTCTATTCCTGACACTAAGGTGAGGAAGGGTGGCACTCCGTCCCCCATCTCAGGGTCTCTCCTCCTCCTCCTAAACAAAAGGGCAAGGACCCGCCCTCTCCCAAACCCAAGGACCCCTCTCCCAAGAAGAAATACCCCCCCGCCCCCTGAGGTGTCTGTCTCCATGATGCCCCTGCCCAGTGGAGTGACAGGGATGTCAGGAGTCAAGTTGGCCCTTGGACGTTGCCCTGTGGCTGATAGCTGACATTGGACTGGCCAATGGCCCTTTGTATATAATTGCCAGTGTTGTTGTGGGCGCAGGTCCAGCGAAATAAAGAGTTGGACCTAAGGTATGTGTCCTGGCTTTCTTTACTTCTGGCTGATGTTCCTGTTGTTTACCCTGCAGATTGTTCTGGGTGTGTGGTGTGTGTATAGTGTGTAGTGTGTGTGTGTGTGGCTCTCCTCTCCCTCCGTTGTGTGCTAGGCAGCTGTACTCACCGTTGTAGACTTCGTCGGCATTGGTGCTCCTTGACTGCCATGACGTGGTACAGCATCGGGAAGACTTCCAGTTCTGGTTCCATGGTGGCAGCAGACTCATCTGTGTCTCTGGAGGTGAGTGTCTTGTTTTATATGATGTGTTTCCGCCAGGCTTCTGGTGGCATTGCTAACGCCCCAGAAATCCTGGCGGTCTGCTATGTCATAATATGGTGGGCAGCTCCTTGTCTTCTGCCTGCCTAGAGGTGCCTACTCCATGTTCAGTGGTCGTACTGCATTGGCAGTTGGGATGGTACATTGGCTGTCTATGGGAAGATTCACCGGCATGGTCATTATTTGGCGGTCATTACCACCAGCCTGGCGACCGCCAATGTCATAAGGACCACCTATATTTCCTATCACAAATGACCCTAAAGAAAAGCCCAATTCATTAGGCAAATATAGTGAAAGAACGAAAAATCCCAGGTCGGACTCTAGACACATTATGGACCAGAAAATCATATGCAACTTGAACCATATTATTGCATACAAGCGATAATCCATTCAAATTTTTAAATGTCCATCCTGCTACAAAAGTACCGGGCAGGTACCCTATCAATAGCAACTCATCTAGCTATTCCGGGAAACTTATATGAACCTACAATCACAAAATTATTGATAATAAGATTTCCCCGGACCAAATTCTAAAGAAAGCCCCCTCAGTGTGAGGAATAGTGCAGAAGTGTGTATAAAGAGTGCAAAACATGGACATTTTTATAAGAAGAACCTAAAAACACCCAGAAACATGAATGGGTTATTCACCAATTGTACACCCAATTCCTCTTCCCCATTCAATCCTTGTGGGAATTTGGGGTTTAATTTACTAATATAATGGGATTCCATTACTCTCAACAGCTTCTCTCGGTTGCCACCCCTGATATTTTTCATGACTCTGTCAATACCATAATATCTTAGAATATCACTATTGCTATAATGGTGAAGATAAAAATGTCTTGCCACCAGATAATTGGAATACTTGTTACTTAGGCGCCTTTGTGCTCAATCATACTCTTTTTAACCTGTAATTTAGTGCTGCGAACATATTGTAATTAACATGGGCACTCAAATGCATACACTATAAAATGAGATTTAAAAGTGATATGTTTCATAATCCTTTGCATTTTGCTTGTGGGTAAAGGGTAAGAGCTGCAGTTTCCACTGTTCCCACACGCCTTGCATGAGCCGCATTTATAAAATCCAGATTTGGGGGCTAACCGAGTGGTCATGGCGGGGAACATATAGCTGTGTGCCACCATCTCTCTTATTGGTCTCAATTTTCAATATGTTATGGCAGAAATATCTCTCATATCCTTCCCTATAACCGGGTCAGCTTTGACCAAATTCCAGTATTTCGTAATTAGGTCACTGACTTTATGTGAGCATTTATGAAAGATGGTAACGAATATTATCTATCTATCCATCTATCTATATATCTATCTATCTATCTCTCTATCTATCTATCCATCTATCTATCTATCTTTCTTTCTATCTATCTTTTTTTTATTCAAATTAAGATATTATTACAATTCCTTTTCTTTTTTTTAATGTTTTATTAAATTTTCATTACAATGATACAATAATTCTGTGTATTCAATAGTAGGATTCAATTGATCAGCTATAACGTTTACATTCAAACAGAACAAAAGCAAAACAACGTAGGTCTTGTTGCATCTCTCAGTATATATGTCTACAGTGGTTGGTTACTGAGTCTTGCAGTGTAATACTTGCATTATTTAACCATTCAACAACTTGACAACGTTCTTCCCTGCTGTTACATGTTATGTTTGTGATGGTGGAGTTGACTGGATTGGTGTCTTTTTTGGTGTGTAGTGTGGCTATACACATTGTTCATGTTCTGGTTATTTACTCATCACGTGGTTTCCACTTATGGGTGTGGGTGCACTCTTTCCTAGCATGGCGCGGTTTGTCCGCTTCTCTACGTTATGTTAGAAGTGGTCAGGGTCTATCTTAACTCTGGTACTATATTATTGTCCAGTTCATGGTGGTCGTTCATCATTTTTAGCCTCTAGTTTGGTTACTAATGTTTCCCAGGTTTCGCATCCTGTGTGTGGTTGGCCCTCCTCTGATAATTTTCTTAGTACCTGGTATTCTGTGCGGGTCCAGCGTAGTGTCAGGGCACGCCATGCTTTCAAATCTGGTGCTCTGGGCACTTTCCAATTCATGGCTATCCATCTTTTGTACATTACGTACGCTAAGTCTGCAAACTTATGTAAGTGCCTGTGTTTCTTTTCTCTCATTCTCAGCCCCAGCAGACAGGATTTGGGGTCCACTACAAATATATGACCTGTCAATTCTGAAACTTCCTCTACTACTCCATTCCACTCCCCTTTCACCTGAGCACACTCCCAGACCATATGGTAAAAGTGTGCCAGTGGGGCATTACACAGAGGGCAGGCTGGGTCAGATCCGGGAAACATGCGTTTAATCCTAGCTGGTGATAGGTATGTTTGGTGTGTGAAGTTGAACTGAGTATAGCGAAATCTAGGATTTCTCTATACCCCCTGAGTACGGTATAGTACTTTTGACCAGTCCTCCTTCGATATCGGATTCGGCAGTACTATATTCCATCTTTCTCTTACATTCTCCAAATTAGGTTCAGGAGGTTTATTCAGAATTTTATATAAATTTGTTACAACTTTTGTTTGATTATCATATTGCAGCATATGATGTAGTGTGGGGGAGATCTCTGCTTCTTGGTCGCCAGCCACCCATGTCTTTTTGATTAAGTGACATATAGTATAATAAGCTATAAATTGCCCTGGGTTCACTGATGTGAGGGCTTGTATGGATTCAAATGTCATTAATCTCCCCTCTTCAAAGCAGTCTCCTATCATCAGAATACCCACCTCCGTCCAAGCTGTAAGCGAGTGTGTTTTAGCCGCGTTAACCCAGCCAGGAATCAGTCCCAGGGTCATAAGTGGAGAATAGGGGCATACCCTGCAGCCTTTTTGTATGTATCTCTTCCAACATGCGTGTGCTGCTACCATTAATAGATTGTCAGATGCCCTTTTCGCTGTTTTGTTTGTTAGCCAGGTGACCAGTGGTACTGCATGCAATTGCACCATCACCCATGCGGATTCTGCCAGTGTGGGTCTGGGTATCCAGTTCAGTATCCACTGTAACTGTGCGGCAGCATAGTAGAGTTCGAAACTGTGGGCGCCCAAACCTCCCTCGTTAATTGGACGCTGCAGTGTGGTAAGTGCGACACGCGCTCTGCCCCCTCCCCATATAAGCTGCAGTAGAACTGAGTTCAAATCCCGGAAAAAGCTTTTGGGGACTTTGACTGGTAATGCCGCTAAGTAATATAACAGCCGGGGCAGTAGCAGCATGTTCGCCACCGCCACCCTGCCCAGGGGTGATAATGGCAATTTACACCAGAAACGCAGCAACCCTTTCATAGAGCCTAGTGCGCGCCCCAAGTTCCCATCTCTGAGATCCTCGGTTTTGTGGTAAATGTGGATCCCCAGATATTTCAATGTATCGAAACACCACTTCAGGCGTCCTCTGGGAGCAGATTCTTTTCTCATCAGAGACCAGACAGATAGTGGAAACGCACATGGTTTTTCCCAATTTACCACCAAGCCTGATATCGCCCCATATTCAGTCAATAGCGAGATCACTAAGGGTATCACCTCACTTTCCTTCCGCACGTATATTAGGGCATCATCTGCATATAATGATATGATGTGGTGTAGCCCACTCCTGAGAATTCCCCATCTATCTTTCATTGCACGTAGTCGAGTCGCTAATGGCTCTATCGCTATAGCAAATAATAAGGGAGAGAGAGGGCATCCCTGCCTAGTGCCTCTGGTGATCGGGAAGCTGTCGGATATACCCTCCCGTTTTCACCCTAGCTTGGGGATTGGTGCACAATGTCTGTACCCATTGTTTGTAATTGGGGCCAATTCCCATACTCTGCATAGTGGCAAACAGAAAGTCCCATCCCAGTGTATCGAATGCCTTTTCAATATCTAATGATAATACCACTTCATCGTGTGCATCCGGAGGGGTATCTCCCATAACACTCAACAACCTGCGGATGTTTAAGAATGTATTACGTTTTGGAATAAATCCGTTTTGGTCGTCATGTATCAAGGTGTGTATAATGGGAGCTATCCTGATAGCTAGTATTTTACCTAGGATTTTTCAATCGAGTTTTAGAAGCGAGAGTGGTCTATAAGATTTAACGTCTGTGGGGTCATGACCTTGCTTAGGGAGAACCACTATCATTGCCTCTCTCTGTGTTGGAGGCAATAGCTTGCAGGTCCATGCCTCCTCGAATACTTTCAACAAGTGAGATTTTAAGTATTTCGAGCAAGTAGAGTAGTATTCTATTGGGAGGCCATCTATTCCTGGTGCTTTGTTCCTAGGCATCTGCGCTAAAGCTAACTCCAAATCTTCCATTCTTAAAGGAGCCTCCAGCGTCTCCCTATCTACCTGCGACAGTTGTGCCAAGGGTGACTCTGCAAGGAAGGATTCTAGTTGTTGGGCAGTACATACTGTGTGTCTGGTATAGAGGTTTGTGTAATATTCCTTGAATGCCCCATTAATTTCTTCTTGAGTAGTGGCCATATTGCCTCCATCTAGCCTTATAGTACCTATGGGGGTCTGCTGACAGTTCTCACAAAGGAGCCATGCCAGCAGCCTTCCCGATCTGTCTCCCTCTGTAAGCGCATCAGATGATATTTGTGATCGTGTCGGCGGAGTCGTGAATCCGCTTCAGTGTATTTTATACGCACCTCTTTTAGCGCTGAGTATGGTGTCTCATTTTGTTCCACTGCAATTTCCAATACTCCCAGTTCCTTTTCCAGTTTGCTGACCTCCACGTGGAAGATGCGCCTCACTCCCCAGATGGATGAAATACAACGCCCTCTAACTACAGCCTTGTGTGCGTCCCACTCTACCGCTCTTGTGTCTGTGGTGTCCTTGTTAATTTCCCAGTACTGCCTCACTTTTGTATTCAATCCTTCTACGACCGCCTGATCCTGGAGATCCTCCACCTGCAAACGCCAGGTAGGGATTGCTGAGCGTCTCCTGCCCCAATTCAGTGTTAATCTCAGCGGCGAATGATCTGACAGTGTCTTTGCCAGGTATTTTGTCCTTTTAATCAGTGTGCATATGTCAAGGGTTCACCATATTATATCTATTCCGGTGTGTACTTTGTGGGGTATTGAGTAGAATATTCCCTCTGCGTTTTTTTATGCGCCATACATGGTATAGTCTCATGTCGCCTGCCCATGTCAGCAATGGGCTCCTGGCGCTTCTATTTGTCAATCCTCTCGGTTGTGTGTTTGACCTGTCCAGTAACACATCTGGTGTGCCATTGAAGTCTCCACCCCAGATGGCCGGGGCTTCGGGATTTACTAATAATGCTGGAGTAAGTGTGCCCAGGAACTCAGCTATCGCACTATTGTGGGCATAGATCCCAATTATCATTAGTTGTCTCCCATCTAATTGTCCCTCTATTACCACATATCTACCCCCTTGATCTATCCTATGTGTGGTTTGGACTTATGGGCCGCCGCCTGCTATCCACACCAGTACTCCTCTAGCAAAAGCTGAGTATGTTGTGCCTAAAATCTGTCGTCCCCTTTCCCACGCATCTCTTGTAAGTCAGACTCCAGTAGGTGTGTTTCTTGTAGAATGGTGATATGTACTCCCTGACGTCTGAGACGGGTGTATACTAGAGATCTTTTGCTTCGTGCACCCTGTCCTGTTTACTCCACCGTTTCGTTTGGAAGTTCGGCTGCTCTCTCCGCCTTCATTCGTGTAATCGCCGGTTTGACGTTTTGATTTGGGTGGCCGAGAACTTGATTTATGTAAACTGATGGCAAAGTGATTTTTTGTCCGGAGCCAGTGCTTTACATGTCCACGATTGGGTGACTGGCGTTGGTAATCTTGGAGTAAGTCTTTGTTTTCCTGGATTTGGAGCCCTCAGGAGCTCTTATGAGTGTTCACAAAACTGTCATCTACAAACCTCACAGCAGACGCACAGGAGACGAGGAGATTGCTGCGAGATTGCCTGACTTCCTGTCCGCCTGACTTCCAGTCCTCCTGTCTTCTGGTCGGAGCGCCGAAGCCAGGTCCGGGCGTTCTGGAGCGGCGACACCCGTGGCACCCCCGGCCAGGGGACAACGCACCTGCACCTGCAGCCCACGATCGCTGGGCACCACGGATCACGGAATTCAAGACTTGCCGGGGGCACCGGGCAGGAGGAGCCGCCGCTGGACTAGGCTCTGCTACCCGGAGCCGCCTTTCTCACGCCAGCGCCGCGCAGACCCCGGGGCTGCAATCGAAGTACTGTCTTCCCGGTAAGGTACTGATCGCCACTGGCCCGCGCCCCCACCCTGCGCTGCGAGCTAGAACCCGCTCCCACCCCAGCCAGGGTTGCCTGGGACTATTCTAAATGCTGGGCTGTTTGGGGCTTCTTTCCTGAGGCACGCGACTCCTTCTCACTGCGAGAGTCGGCAGTGTTGCTAGGTGCCTCTGCGTGAATTGTGCTCCGAGTGTGGACCGCCGAGCCTGCCTCTTCCTCTAGCACCCGGGGACCGATCGTGGGACAGGATCACAGAGGGGCAGGGCCGCGGGGATCTGCCGGTTCCGCCGCATCCCTCTGTGGGGGACACAAAGCGCAGTCCAAGAAATCCACAAACTGCTGCCAGCGAGGAGCAGAATCGCACAAGCTACCTGCTGCCTGAGGTAGCAAAGAGAAAAAGGCTAGGCTCACCAGGGGAAGGTCAGCACGAGCAAAAAAATGAATCTACCGAAAGGAAAGCACCCCCAAACCTGGCACAAACTAAGAAATCGCCCTGCAAATCACCAAGCAAGGGGGAAAAAAGCAGGATATAAGATCACAGATTTCTTGCTCACTAAGAAGGAATCAAATACCACCAGCGCCTTAATGGATAAAGCTTCTGCCGACGACTCTGAGACAACATGTGCAGCTGACGTGAAGACCGCGCAGGACATCGAAAGGACCTGGGAAAAATCAACACACCAATTCCCCAGCCAAATAAAACCAGCTTAACGATCAGCGCAGAAATTCACAGATGTTATTTAGATGATACTTTTTCCACTTTAATCCTCAGTAACTGGAACAACTGGGGTGAGAGTCTGTGCTGCACTCCTTTTTCCAAACAACCCTCGCAAGTAGAGAACGACACAGACTGTATCATAATTGAGGAATTTCCGCTGATAGACCTTTCAGATACCGGCTCAGATACACCTCAGGGCACTCAGTTTGCAAACAACAAACAACAAAACAAAACAAAACAAAAATGAGATCTACCTGTAGTACAAGGTGACCACGAAAAGATCTCCCATCTTGTAATACATCAACTACAACAACAACATTCGACACGCACGCATCCTCAGCTGTCATGGCAATGGAGCAACCAGAGCAACTAGAGAAACTTGAAGACTCACTAGACCACACAATGGGGGCTAAAGCAAATGTAGAACCATCAACATCTGAAGACTCGTGGAAGGCCTTGCTAGCAACAATGGACGCGATATCAGCAGCCATCCAATTTCAAGCAGATAAGCAAGACACTCAGGTAGATTTACTCAACATCCTGGCCATCCACACTGTGAGCATCGACAACAAGCTACAATCTTTGAATGATCTGATAAAGAGGGCTCAAACCCACTCACACACTTAGCAGGTGACATGTCAGTGCTCCATCACAGACGATAACTCACAAAGATCCCTGGATATCCTAAATGACATCTTGAAAGAAGTAAAAATCCAGACCCTTAGAACTGAAGAGCATCCTAGTAGTTGTGGCGAGAAGACCCCAAAAAGCCAAACTAAGAAGGATAACACACAAAACGCAAAGATATCCCATGAGGAACGCAATAATATCAAGGATATTCATTTATCCGGACAGGGGATGTCTCAGAGCAACATAGAGGGCAGATCATGCCTTAGCACACAAGAAATGGCACTCCTCAAGGGTGGATCGAAGAATTCAATTCCCAAAAATTCAATAGTGGGGGAATCATCCCTTACAAAACGGGAAAAGAAACGAACAAAGAAGGCCTGGAAAAATACAAAGGGGGTCCAGCAAAGCTGTATATGGAAATCGTTTGCTAAATCAAATGGCACGCAGTCCAAGGAATCAGAAAGCACTGAAAATAGAAACAAGATCTGCCTTAAGAGAATTCCAGGGAAATGGAACTATCATCAGGCAGTGTCCAGAACAGGGAACTCAGCGGTCTACTGACAGGCAGGAAACTGGCAAAACCTGGAAACATAACCCTCAATGCACAAGCTCCTCACACAAAATGACCGTAATAAATCAACCTGCAGGCAACAACAAACAGATATTAGATCATGGTTACCATCCTTGGTCAGAAGATTGCACTAACAGCGTGGCACAAAAAAGAATCCCAGGACACCAGACAATGCAGGGCAATAAGGCCCCAGAGGAAAATAAATTACTTTTCATCCCTTGCTATAACTCGAAGGGGGCATTTGACATTCTAAATAGAGGCACCATACTAAAGTTAATAAATGCGATTTTGCCCCTGGCTCACATTTCAACAACAGAATTGATGACCGTGGAGTTTACTCCACATCCAAACAATAAAGATAAAGAGGCAACGCTGACATCCTGGGCCACGTCGGCCATTATTGATCAAATTCTAGCACATCAAGACACGTTTAGCACCTGGGGCATCGCCCTGCAAAAACTAGAACCACCCAGATACCCTAAACTTTTGGTACCGCAACAAAAGAAGGGCGGCTCAATCTTAAAAGGGGCCATGGGAGTAGAAACCTCCCTAAGCAGTTGGGACCACATTACAATTGTAAAGCACCAAAGCACGTCCCATCCTGGTGTGCACCAACAGATCTTCATTGGTACTCCCTCAACAGTCAAACAGGCTGGAAGGCAAAATTTAAATGACAACAATTACAAATGGCCCTGACGAAAACCCAGAATATATCCATATTTGCTCCTGGAACACTCACGGTTTAAAAAATCTGGTTACCGACAGGGCGGCTCTTTTTTCCTTCAGCAGTTTGAAATCATCATGTTGCAGGAAACATGGTGCATGGAGCCAATACAAATTTCGGGTTATTCTGGGATAGACGTCTCTGCAAAACAACCTCAAAAACATGGACACCCCAAGGGGGGCCTCACAACGTATTGCTCCACAAAAATCAACAGGGTGATCAAACAGATCGACCTGTGAATTGACTGGCTGTTACCAATAAAATTGGAACATCAGGCGCCATCAGGCAACAACAGAACTTTACTATTGATCAACGTATACGTACACCCTAACAAAATCCAAAACAGAGGAAACATTGAAACATTGACCAATATTCTAAAAATGCTGCAGAAACAAAATAAGGACGCAATCCTCATTTTATCTGGCGATTTCAACCTTGATTTGAGAAAAGGCAGCACAAAACACCCTAACGGAACATGCACATACATAAAATTTGAAACCCCGCGATTGCGCTGCCTGACGCCTCTCCCTGAGGATGCCTCATCCACGCAAGTAACCTTTTCAAGCGGCACAAAAAAATCCAACATCGACTTTACATTAATAAACGAAACCGCATTGCCACTGGTTTCAGCATATAGGATTCAACAACGCACAGAGAGCGATCACTTTCCACAACTTATTAAGATCCGGAATTAATGGAATCGGCTCCCTACTGCTAATATCATAATTTCAGCCCCAGTGACTTATGATACAAAAAAACTTAAATGGAAGGGGCCGGGCCTCGACAAAGTAATGGAAGTAGTGTACCACAGTGCAGGCGTAACTAAAGAGCTCAAAGAATCACTAAGAGTACAGGCACTAGAAGACCTCCCCCAAGGAGAACGAGTGATCGCTTGGAAGCATTTGTGTGATTCTTTAATAACTACATTTTCAATAAAAAAACTTCTCCCAATTGCGGTCATAGAGTCAAAAAAACAAAGTCAAGAGTCGCAAAGAAGAAAAGCCATGGTTCAACAGGACATTGCGCAATTTGAAAAATCAAGTCGCTAGAGAATCAAAAAAAGTCCTGAAGGACGTACACTGGGAGAGGAAATCTGATGACACAAGGCTTTCTGAATTAAGAGCCAAATATAAGAAAAACTGCTGGATGGCAAAACAGAGTTATCACAAGGATCTGTGGACCAAGCTGCTCATGTCCAACAAACAGAAAAATAAAAAAAAGTTCTGGGAACTAATAAACGGACTAACTAAGGGACAAGATTGACACACGAATGCAGGTATCGATTCGGCCACATGGGAAGCCCACGTACAGACAGTGTTCTCACTCCCAGAGCACCATGCGAAGGAGGAGGCCTCACAGATAGCCAATGACTCAAGTAAGATTAATTTTGGCTTCAGAGTGACAACGCAAACAGACTTAACTCTAAACGGAAACGAAGGAAAGCATGCACAAATGACCATTGATATAGAAATGCTGACAAGCCTTATTAAGAAACTAAAAATGTAAGGAGCAGCTGGTCAGAACGGCATTCCAAACGCCTTGTTTAGAGAAGACCCTTAATTTTGGGCGTATTATTTGGCGCTGCTTTTTAACGAGCTCCAAGGCACTACGGGTCTCCCAGATGCATGGAAAGGCAGCATTATTCACCCTATATACAAAGCAGGTAACCCCGCAAATCCTTCAAACTACAGGCTAATAGCATTGATAGAAGTGGAAGCAAAACTCTACACATCCTGCCTACTGCAACAACTAGCAGAATGGAATAATGACATACACAATTCCACAATGCCAGACAGGTTTCAGAGCTGGTATGGGTGCTTCCACCAACCTGGCAACCCTAGCCCTACTGGGAAACAAAGCCAGGCTTAAGAAAAAAAAGGCTACTAGCGTGCTTTATTGATCTAAAGGCAGCTTTTGATTGCGTACCAAGAACCCGCCTATGGGAGAAATTGAAAGGGTGGGGCTTACCATGCAGCCTCCTTGGCGCAATTATGGACTCGTACACAGGTACTTGGGCGCAAGTAAAAATTGGAGAGGGCAGCCACCTCACCAACAGAATATTAACAGCAAAAGGACTCAAACAAGGGTGTGTATTGGCTCCCACGTTGTTTAACTTATATCTTGCAGACTTAGCCGAGGCTCTAGCTCCCGTAAATAGCCACCCGCCAGTATTGGCCAAGAAAGGAACTGCATGGCTACAGTATGCAGACGACATAGTTCTACTCAGCCAAATACCTGTTGGGCTACAACATAGCATCGATGCATTTTACACATACATAGCAATGCAAGGCCTAGAATTGAATTTGAGTAAAACTAAGGTTGTCCGCCTAGTTGACAGGAAGTTTAAATCTGCTTCATGGTTCATAAACGGATCCCAGGTGGAGTTTGCACCCACATATAAGTACTTGGGATTCACTATGGACCGCCTCCTGACTTTCAAGCCGCAGCTTGCTGTCGCTCAAGCAAAAGCCCTCTCATTGACCTATGGTTTTAAAGTTCTAAAACAAAGACTGAGCTGCCCTTCATACTCCCACCTGCTTTCTGTCATGGCAGCGCGGCTAATGCCCACCATCACTTATGGCGCCGAAATTATGCTGGGGAAGGAGGCAGTTTTTTTCAATCAAGTCCAGACGAAGGCCTACAAATCAGTTTTTCAGATACCACGACCAGCATCTCCAGCTCAGGTTTGTTTAGAATTGGGTCTGAAAAACTATGAATTTCAGAATAGATGTGCCTTCATTAAACTATGCTGGAGGTTGCGTGCAGCTGAGACTGGTACTCTAAACAACCTATTGTGGATGGAAATTGAGGAGCAACAGCGACACAATGATAAAAGCACCTGGGGTCATCACTTAAATAACTGCATTAAACCACTAGGTTTGCTAGAAGCCTGGGACCAGAACCCGGACAAAAAGGAGTTTTTTCGGAAGGCAAACACTGTCACTAAGAAGAAATCTTTAAATTCTGATAAACAAAAACTGGCAAGCAGACAGCACGCCTGGACTATAATAACATTGTACAAAACTTTACGGGCATAGGAATACCTAGCAGCAACCTTCAACCAGTCACTGAAACATCGGTTCATGCTTTTCCGCTTTGGGTTGATGGAAACGAAGGATATGGTCCCTTCATGGAGACAGCAGGATCTGACACATTCCTGTCGACTGTGTGGGTACAGACAAGAGTCACTAGAACACATTTTTTGTGCGTGCCCGGCTTTGCTAGGCCTCAGGATATTATGGCCCTCATTCTGACCCTGGCGGATACAATCCGCCAGGGCCAACGGGCGCGGGAGCACCGCCGACAGGCCGGCGGTGCCCCTAAGGGCATTCTGACCGCGGCGCTAACGCCGCGGTCAGACAGGGAAAACTGGCGGTCTCCCGCCAGTTTCCCGCTGCCCTGGGGAATCCTCCATGGCGGCGCAGCATGCTGCGCCGCCATGGGGATTCCGACCCCCTTCCCGCCGGCCTGGCTCTGGCGGTTCTTACCGCCAGAACCTGGTCGGCGGGAACGGGCGTCTTGGGGCCCCTGGGGGCCCCTGCAGTGCCCATGGCATGGGCACTGCAGGGGCCCCCTAACAGGGCCCAACTAGGCTTTTCAGTGTCTGCGATGCAGACACTGAAAAGCGCGATGGGTGCTGCTGCACCCGTCGCACGCCTTCCACTCCGCCGGCTCGATTCCGAGCCGGCTTCCTTGTCGAAGGCGCTTTCCCGCTGGGCCGGCGGGCGATCTGAATCAGATCGCCCGCCGGCCCAGCGGGAAAGTCAGAATACCCCTCGCGGTCTATTGACCGCGGGGCGGTATTCAGGCGGCTTCCGACGGGCGGGCGGCAACCGCCGCCCGCCTAGGTCGGAATGACCACCTATATCTAAAAAACATTTTTAAGACACTGAACATACTCTCATGCAGACCGGCCATTATAAGCTGGCTTAGCGGACTTTCAATCCCGTTTTCCTGTCGAGGGACCAAATTCATGGTACAGGCTCAGAATGAATTTGTGAATAAAGTTGAAGCTGAGTGTGCAAGGGCCATTATTTTATGATTAGTAAAGCTCCGAAAGTTTAATTCCAGCCAGGAAACAGCCCTAGGTACTACTTAGGATTGTCACTCAGCTTCACTCATTTACTATTGTAGTGTTCGTAAGGGAGTTAGAAAGTCCTAAAGTTAGGTTCTAGACCAAGGTTGGAATTAAGTGGAGAACATTTTAGCAATGCACAACTCTTTACCATGATATGTTTTAGTTTCAAATAAGCTTTTATGTTTTTATTATGGGTTTCTATCAACATAATGAGTAGGCAAAGTATCTTTATTATTATTATGCATTTTGGAATTGCGACGGTTTTAATTAACCGAGTCAATAAACTTAAACTTGAACTTGAAACTTGAACCAGTCCCCTCATATTCCCCATGACTATTTCATAGTCATGTGTGGTATGATTTGCAGTTTGAGCCATGTAACATTGTGTGATGCTCCTGCACATGACGTACCCCAGTTTTCAATACCCGTCCGGACCCATACTATCTCCTTCAAATGTATAATTAAGGCTAACCGCTGCAGCGATGTTTCTTGTCTTATATCTTGACCTATAATATGCAACTTAACACACTCCCCCCACCACCCCCCCATCTAATTCCCTCGCTCTGCTATGAACTTGTAACGAACTACACAACACTCTACTACTTAAGAAAACCTGTATCCATGTGAATACCTTTAGGGGAGCTATTTTGACAACCAGATGTGGCTCACATCCTTCATAGTAGTAATATGTGTATACGTATGGGCGCTCCCGGAGTGTTAGCCTCTCCCACACCACATGATCAATGTCATTAATCATTATTATAGAGAAAAAGAAAAATTGTTCAAACGATACTCATAAATGATAACTGCGTCCTCCGTTTGGCTCAGTAGTCCTCGCAGTTGTCCTTTGACACCCTTCGGCTTATTGCTCAGTCCGGCTGAAGTACTTGTCTCGCATCTTGCATTCACAGTGCATCCGCAGATCTGGGGGTGAGTTTCGGACCCTTGAGCACCTCTGTTATTGTGGAGTCCGAGCTGATCGAGTCAGAATCTGTGTTGTCAATGGGATCCGCCCATAATGCCTCAAAAGAGTTTTGTGTGTGTAGGGATGTTTCTTTCAATACCTTTGAGCTTTCGGCTGCTGCTTGTTTTACAGTGGGTTGTCCCTTTGATCGTTTCCTGGTGCGCCTGCGGGACAAAGAGGTAAGCCATTCTTCTCCTTCGCCCGTGCCGTCTTGGGATTGTGCTAGCCCTTTGGCGTGCAACCACATCCAGGCCTCCTCTGGGGAGGTGAAAACATGGGTACGATCATCTGTTATCACTCTTAATTTAGCAGGGAACATTAGGGCGTACATAATATTGTGCTCCCGGAGGCATTGTTTGATTTTCACATAGGAGTTGCGCTGAGTAAAGTCTGTGTAGGCATTAATGACGGAGTCCCCGTATCGGAATGGGCCTTTGCTGCGGAACTGCTGTAATATTGTATTGCGGTCTCTATAGTTCAAGAATCTTGCTATCAGTGGTCTGGGTGGTTGGCCTGGAGCCGGAACTCTGTGCGCCCTTTCCACAGAGAACTTCAATGGGGCACCGTTTAGCACTTCTTTGATTAGCCATTGCTCCAAGAATATTTTGGTGCTCTGCTCTACCAATTTCTCAGGAAACCCTAGAAAGCGTACATTATTGCACCGGGATCTGCCTTCTGCTTCTTCAGCGCGTCGCCATAGGACTTTCAGCTCAGCATCTAGTCATTGGATTTGTTTTTGATTGTCCGTGGCCATTGGGTTCAACTCGTTTAACAAATCTTCTGTTGTCTTCACTCTCTCCGCTAGTTTGCGGTGATCCACTCTAAGTAGGTTCAGGTCTTGTGATACTGTGTCTATTCTGTTTCTAAAGAAGATTTAGGGGGTCATTCTGACCCTGGCGGCCGGTGACCGCCAGGGTCACCGACCACGGGAGCACCGCCAACAGGCTGGCGGTTCTCCCGAGGGCATTCTGACCGCGGCGGTTCAGCCGCGGTCAGAAAGGGTAAACCGGCGGTTTCCCGCCGGTTTACCACTGCCCTACAGAATCCTCCATGGCTGCGGAGCGCGCTCCGCAGCCATGGGGATTCTGACACCCCCTACCGCCATCCTGTTCCTGGCGGGTCTCCCGCCAGGAACAGGATGGCGGTAGGGGGTGCCGCGGGGCCCCTGGGGGCCCCTGCAGTGCCCATGCCCATGTCATGGGCACTGCAGGGGCCCCCGTAAGAGGGCCCCGCAAAGTATTTCAGTGTCTGCAAAGCAGACACTGAAATACGCGACGGGTGCAACTGCACCCGTCGCACCCCTGCAACTACGCCGGCTCAATTCTGAGCCGGCGTCCTCGTTGCAGGGGCATTTCCTCTGGGCCGGCGGGTGCTCTTTTGGAGAGCGCCCGCCGGCCCAGAGGAAATGTCTGAATGGCCGCCGCGGTCTTCTGACCGCGGTGCGGTCATTTGGCGGCGGTACCTTGGCGGACGGCCTCCGCCGTCCGCCAAGGTCATAATCAGGGCCTTAGTGTTCATGATCACCTGCAGCACTTTCTCAAATTGTGTGGAGTGGGCTTGGAGTGTGCTATCTAACGACTGTAAGGTTGGCATTAGCTGTTGATCATTTGGTGTCGGTCCAGGTGTGGTTTGCGGATTTGGATTTCCCGGCCATGGCACATTTATGTTGTTCTACTTTCGTGGTTCAGGGCGGTATGACAATACGTTGCTTGGACGCCGGTTTCCCCTTTACCATGCGGTGTGTGGTTCCTCTCTGTAGCGCAGCCCAAATCTGTCTGCACTGCCCCGCGGTCGTGCTGGACGGTAACTGTGTGAGTTTCAAGCAGATAAATGTTTAGCGCTGTCACCAATGAGTGTCCTGGGTCATGGGCAGTCACCTTCCCCCGGGTTGTTCAGCCAGTGAGAGTGGGATGATGTTTTTGCCGACCTGGGTTTCCCCAGCCGGTGGGGGGAAGAAGGGAGGGACCCCGATCTCCCCTGACTGCCCAGCCACCCCGTAGCTCGTGTGGTGCTAGTGCCCTCACAAAAGGGGGGAAGAAGAATTCCAATGTGGGCAATATGGAGGTTGCTGTCCCTCGTCTTCACCAGCATCACTGCCGGGCCCGGGCGTATGTATCCTGCCACTTCGCGGCTCCACTATGCACGCGCCGTACCTAGCTCTCCTCTGTTTCCCAAACTGCTTCCCAGAGGGGGAGATAGAAGAGGAGGAGCAGCGATCTTCTCCGCAGCAGCCCCCGCACGAGAAGCCGCCCCGGGGGGAATGAGGGGAGCGCGGCGTTCACGGATGTCGGAGGATGGGGGGTAGGATGGACGAAAGAGTCCGTGAGCAGTTCTGGCTCTCCCCTCTGGGAACCCCTCTGTCCCGCTCACCTCGCCTCATGCCAGCGTCTCCCGGCTGGCACAGCGGACGGCCTCCGGCGCCGCCCCCTCCTCCGCGACTCCTGAGGTCCACTCGAGGTCACAGCCGTCAACGGGCACAAGGCCTCTGCTCGGCACCGCCCGCAGCGTCTCCGCTGCCGGCGCTGCTCGGTTCGTTCACGGCGCGTTGGCCTCACGGGCGGTTCCGCTCGTCTTCTTGGGCTTCTAATGCCGCTCCGGGAGCTCCCCTCAGGATATTTTCGTGAGCCCAAAGCGGCGCACACACTTTAGGCGTCCGTTGCGGCCGCCATTTTGGCTCCTCCGTTCGATAATATTACAATTCCTAACTATAACATCACTTTAACTTTTGGTTGTTACAGTGAATTTTTATGTTTTTTTAATATAAAGTAATATTTTGTTACCAAACATAAACCCAACCTTAAAGAATGCGCATGACATGTAGCTGGCCAAAGGACCTGGCCTCTAGCCAGGCCCTGCACCCAATCCCCTGCAAACACCCTATAATCAATTGTATATTTTTGTAAATCACACAATGCAATATTTAATAACAGTGATTGTTATAAAAATGTTCAATAACATTTTAATTTACCAAAATAAAATCAACATGTCTGTGAGTCTTTTTTTCATAATTTTCCACAATACACAATCATAAAAAAACAATAGAGGGGCTTACACTCTAGCTGAAACTTAAAGAGCTCATATCGTTAGTTCTCCTGGGGCCATGAATTACGTGACCCTAGAGATTTACTTTTTTATGTTGCTAGGGGGCTGCTGCACTCCCTGCAGCCCCCAATATATTAAAAAAAATGTTGGTGGTGCCCCTGCCCTCCTAGGGACATCACCAAGGTAAATAAATTATGTATATAGCACAGTCAGGGTATTATGGGTACTCCTTGAAGGAGCAGTGAATAATAAATAAGCTTTATTAATCTCTTTTCCCGGTGCCCACCTGGAACACTCACATGCTTATTTCAGTTACGTGCTGTGACAGGGTCCCCAGGGCCCCATCCACCCTCAGCCGACTCTCCAGCTGGCACACATCATCTGCAAGTGGGAGCCAGCATGTTTTTTGCTAAATGGGTGCCACTGTGCCCAATTAGGGCTCCCACAGCTCCATTTTTGTTCGGGCCAGCTCCTGCATTGGAATACTTGCCAGAGTGCTCTGATTGGCTGGCTACAACATTAAAAGAAATGTTGCAGCAGCCATCACAGAACTTGAAGACTTAGGGGGTTATTCCAACTTTGGAGGAGGTGGTAATCCGTCCCAAATGTGACGGATTTACCACCAGCCGTATTACGAGTTCCATAGGATATAATGGACTCGTAATACGGCTGGTGGTATATCCGTCACTTTACCGTCACTTTTGGGACGGATTACCACTTCCTCCAAAGTTGGAATAACCCCCTTAGGCCCTTATTATGACATTGGCAGTAAAAACTGCCTACCACCGCGGCAACAGCTGTGAAAAGACCATTGCCGCAACCACCAGCCATCTGCCGTATAATGACCACAGCTGGATTTCCACCAGAAGGATGGCGAAAATCCGGCTGTGGCCAATGCTGCCGGATGGTGGTAAGGTGGCGCTGCTGGCAGCAGCAGTGCCACGCCAGTAGACCGCTGCCAGCCATATTATAACCAATAATGTTTGTGCATGTGTGTATGTGTTCTGTGTTGAATGTGTGTGCATGTATGGAGGTGTGAGTGCGTGTATTTTGTGTTCTGTGAATGCGTGTCTGCATGTATGTATGAAAGTGTGTGTGGATGTGTGTGTGAATGGATGTATGCATGCATGGATGAATGTGCATGTGTGAAGGGGGCGTGAATGTGGGGGGTTTGGAGAGGGAGGGGGGGGGGAATCTGGGAAGCGGGGTGGGGTGCGGGGAAGAACTCTATCAGTGATAGGGAAGGGATTCCCTGTCACTGATAGTGCCTACCGCCATGGTTTTCGTGGCGGTAAGGGAGCCACGGAAACCATGGCTGTAGGCGGGGTCATGATCCCGCAGGCGGTACAGTGACGGCTGCCAGGCTGGAGATTGATAGCTCCAGCCCGGCGGCCATTACCGCTGTGGTGGTCAATGTGGCTTCAGCCAAACTGCCAATGTCATAATAAGGTGGAAAGTACCACCAGCCTGTTGGCAGTACTTTCCACCATATTACCGCCGACCGCCAGGGTCATAATGAGGGCCTTAGTCCCATGTCCTGAAAAGGTTTTTCAAAAAATAATATAAAGTTGCAGGGCAGAGATACCCTGCCCCTCTACTCCTTGTGGGGAGTTCCATAGAGACCCCTTCCCGTGTCTAAAAGTAAAACAAATGTATATTTCCCATGAAACCACGAGTTCCCCGAGGGATAGTGGCAAAAAAAACAAAATGGCAGCCTTTTTTTAATATCAAAATGGTCCAAGGGCTGGCTCAGGGCCGGGGGGTGGGGGGGGTCAAACATTTTTTTCCCAAACAATGGGGAGAGGGTCGTGTGTGGGACCCTCCTCCCCGAGCCAGTTACGGCCCTGTGGATCCCATCACCCGGTGCGGATATATAATAAAAGGGAAGGAGGGTGTGCAGCTCCCTCCCCGAGCCTCGAAAGGCCATTGAGAGGCCATCCACCAGGGCTGTATTTACTTAAAGAGAGGTTTGAGGTGTGCAGCACCCTCCCTGAGCTTCCACAAGGCCCCAGGGACCCCATCTCCTGGGGCCCCATGCAATTAAAAGGGGAGTGGCGTTGTTTTAGGTTCTACTTAACCTGGGTTTTGGTCCCCACTTCAAATTATGGGTACAGCTCTTCTACTCTGACCTGCAGGCCCATGTGACAGTTAATGGAATATCATCCCCCACTTTCCAGTTGCGGAAAGGCACGAGGCAGGGATGCCCCCTCTCTCTCTTAATTTTTGCCTTGGTTTTGGAACCATTGGCTGTGTGGATCAGAGGTGACCGCCTTTTTAGAGTTCAGAAATGGACAGCGGATTGGGAAGACAAGATCTGCCTATATGCAGATGAAACCCTGCTCTACATTGCTGTCCTGGTGCCAACTTTAGATAGAATAATGTACCTAGTTACTCTATTCCGACAGTACTCGGGCTATACCATCAATTCAAATAACTCTCTGATTTATCTTCTCCATGGCCCCGTTCCAAAGCTACCCAGGTGCTGTGTAGCCCGAATTGTTACAGGAGGATTCCGATATCTCGGGATCTCTATATCTAGAGACCCACATACCTGCTATACTCACAACCTTGAGCCCCCATTTATACATCTGTGAAAAGACGTGAAACACTGGCAGACTTTGCCGCTGACCCTCCTGGGGAAGGCAGCCTTATTCAAAATGATGGCTCTTCCTCATTTTTTGTGCGTGCCCCAAAACACCTTACCCTGTCCCACAGACTTTTCCTAGGGATGAACAGCAACATTTGTTGATTGCCCTGGAAATGGGGCTCCCCCCGCATTGCCTTCAAAAAGTAAGTGGTATGAAGGAGAGTAGCCCTACCTGACATACAGAAACATTATTGGGCAGCACAGTCGTCACCATCAACTACTGGATGTACCTTCCTGAGACTGGGCTAGCCTACCAGATGGACAGGCAAAAGATGACTCCTGGGGGCTATCTAAGGGTCATCTATTGCAATACCCATGCAGCGTCCCTCCCCTGTCACACTGCTGTCACACTCAACCTCTGGCACACCGCACTGAAGGCCCTGGGTTGGCAAGGCAACGTAACCCAAAACCCTCCCTTGTGGGACTCTATACAATTGGGCACTCTTGCTACACAATAGTGCTTCAATAAATGGGACTGGAAAGAACTATCCTGGGAGGTAGATCTATGGACTCAGGATGGGGTGATTTCCTTTGGTGATCTACAAAAGAGTATCAACTGGAATCCACAGAAATCTACAGATACTTGCAAATACGGCATGCCTTACAGAGGGCACTGCCCAGAGGTGCAAACATTTTCTGAATCATCCCCTTTGAGGGCAGATTGCTTGACGCCCATCCGTCTAAAAAGGCTACTTCCTTCACCTACCGCAAACTGCCTTTGCGAATGTTAGGTGCAAGACCTCGAGGGCATAAAAGATGATGAGTGGCCTGAGGCATTGGCATTGCCAAGGGAGGTGGCTATAAGACTGAGGTTTTGTCTTATGCAGTCTAAAATCCTACACTGGTCTTATTACTCCTGTATTACCTTGGCCAAGATAGACCTGCCCTCCAAGGACTGTTGTATTTTCTCTACCCCTCTGGCCATCCCTCTGTGGTCCGAGTGCTGCCCTGGCCTCCTTTCGCCAGTCCTCTGAGGTCTGTTGAGCTGTTTCTGTCCCTCCCTGCCTGACCTCTGTGGTCTGTTGTCCTGCCCTGACCCCTCTGGCTTGCTCTCTGTGGTCTATATGCTACCCCTGCCTCCTTGTTCCAGCCTTCTGTGGTCGGTGTGCTGACCATGCCCATCCAAACTTCCCTCTAAGATCTACATGCTTATTCCATTACTTCTGCTGGACTCCTGTGGTCTGCTGTGTTGCCCCTGCCCCTATTGGCAGCCTTTCATGGCCTGTGTGCTGACCTTGGCCCCTTCAACCTGCCGCTCACCTCCTGCCCTCTGTAGTCCCTTTGCGTTGCCCTTGCCGCTCCAACCGGGCCTGCGTGAACTGTGTGGTACTCTTGCCCCATCCCAACTCCCTCTGTGGTCTGTTGTGCTGCCCCTTCCCCTCACTACCTGCCCTACGTAGTCCACTGTGATGCCCCCGACCCTCTGGCCTTCCCTCCATGATTTATGTGCTGCCCCAGCCCCCTCCAACCTACTCCAACCTACTCTCTGTGGTCCATTGTGCTCGCCCTGCCTCTTCCAGCCAGCTCTTGGTGTTCCACTGTCCTGCTCTTGCCACTCCCTAACCATCCTATGTGATTTGTTGTACTGCCCCTGCCCCTCTGACATGTCCTCCATTGTCCGTGTGCTACCGTTATTGTACTCCATGGTATGCTGTGCTGGTCCTACCCCTTCCTGATCCCCACTGAGCTCAGGTTTGAGCACCTGGCCCTCCTGGATGCCCCTCCCCCCGGGCCAGTGTGCTGCCTTAGCCCCTCCCTGCTGTCCTCTGAGATCAGCTTGCTGCCTGCCCCTCCAGCCTGACCTCCCAAGCCCATGTGCTAGGGCTCCCACTGCTCTTTCCCACATTCCCTCTGTGATCCATTGTGCTGGCCTTGCCCCTCCCTATTGCCCTCCAAGGTCAGTTTGCTGACCCTGTGCCTCTGGTATGCCCTCTGGGACACATGTGCTGCCTTTGCCCGCTCCTGCCTGCCTTCTGTGGTCCATTGTGCTTCCAGTGCCTCCTGTAATGTACTCCAAGGTTAGTTTATAGTGCCTGTCCTTCGGGCCTTGTGCTCCATGCTGTCTCCTGCCTGCCCCTGTCACTGCCCATCCCTTTCTGAGGTCAGCTTGCTAGCCCTGAACCTCCAGCCTGCTACCAGGAACACATATGCTGTCTGCTGTCTATGATCCATTGTGCTGCCACTGCCTCCTC
Source organism: Pleurodeles waltl (assembly GCF_031143425.1). NCBI lineage: Eukaryota > Metazoa > Chordata > Amphibia > Caudata > Salamandridae > Pleurodeles > Pleurodeles waltl. The sequence continues at coordinate 709,315,723 of NC_090450.1, read as the reverse complement.
TGGCCTGCCCTCTGAAGTTAGCATTCTGCCCCTGCCCCTCCAGCCTGCCCTCTGCTGTCAGTGTGCTGCCACTGCCCCATCCCACCTGTCCTCAGCTGTCTGTTCTGCTGCCTCTGATCTTCCATCTGATCCTACGTAGTCTGTGCCCTGCCCCATCCCACCTGCCCTCCGTGGCCTGCTGTACTGCCCCTGGCACCTCCTGCCTACCTTCTGAGGTAATTTGTGCTGCCCCTGTCCTTCTGCCAGCCCTCTGTGGTCCCGTGGTGCCCTTGCTATCTCCATCCTCCCCTCTCTTGTTAGTTTGTGCTACTCTTGCCCCTTCCTGATATTTTCTGAGGTCATCATGCTGACCATGCTTTACATGTCCCATGTGTTGCCCTGCCTCCTCCACCTGCCTGCTGTTGTCCTTTGTGCTGCTACTGCCCCTCCCAGCTAGCTCTGAGGACAGTTTGCTGCCAGTGCCCCTCCAGCCTGCCTCCTTGGTCCGTTGTGCTGCCCCTGCTCCTCCCTGCTGCAGTCCCAGGTAAGCTTGCTGCCCTTGCCCCTATTGCCTGCCCTCTGTTGTCAGTCTGCTGTTCCTGCACCTCTAACCTGCTGCTAGGGACACTTTTTCTACTGTAGGTTTATGTGCTGCTCTTGTTACCTCCATCATATCTTCCATCGTTCTGCACATACACTTCCTTGCACTACGCAGCACCAACCTTAGATGGCTTATCATGGCCGTGTCCATTGCACTTACTGGATTTACTCATTGCCCTCCAGTCCTTGGCAAGACAACTTAACACTTTACACCAACCCACAGTCAGGAACATGGCATAATTTCTGGAATATCATATTGTTTGCTAACATATGCCTTGAGGAAGTCTTGATGACGAAACATGTGTCGACTTTTGTCCACTGGATTGCTATTGTTCACTGGATTCATTGGTCCTTGGATGAATAAGGCTGTTGCTCACTGGATTCATGGTGTCTTGGATGAATACAATTTCAACTATATACAGACGCTTACTTGGAACTTTGACTGATACATTGTACTAAGAAACTTACCTTTTGGACTCTTGTGGTGTGCCTGGGTAAACTATTATCTATCATCCTTCATCCACTTATGTTGCCCTTACCCCTCCGTGCTGCCTTCTGAGGTCAGCTTGCTACTCCTGTTCCTCTGGCCGCCTGCTCTACATAGCTCAAGTGCTGCCTCTGACACCTCCTGCCTGCTATGCATTGTGCTTTGTCGTGCCAATCCCACTTGCCTCTTAGGTCAGTTGCTTACCTTGTCCCTCCAGTTTGCCCTGTGGGGCCCGGATGCTGCCCTACCCCCTTCCAGCTTTCCCTCTGTGGTCCACTGTCCTGCCACTGCCGTTCCCTGCTGCCCTAAGAGGTGAGTTTGCTGCCCCTGCTCCACAGGTGAGAGGCACACACTCCCATGGAAATAAAATGATCACTGTTCCATTGGTGCTCATCAAATAATTTAATTCTGTGCCATCTTGCAATGAATCTGTACATCACTATATTTTCTGTTTATTAAAAATAGTTTAAAAAGTATAATAAACACAATTCTTTTTATTACTAAAACTATTTAATTTTACATTACACCTAATAACAACTAATAGAAATTAATTTCTGTTAATTTTTAAGTTACTTATGGAGCACAACATACACTAATGATATGTCTTAGGACTACATCTGTTAAGGTGAGGAAGTGAATGATTTAGTGCAAAATAAAGTTGCTTAAAAAAGATACGTTTAATGGATTTTCTTAATAAGTGCAGCAAAGATTGCTTGCATAGCTGAAGTGGTAGTGTGATCCACAACTTAGCGGCAGCCACTGAGAATGCTCACTCTCCATAAGTGGCAGCTAGCACTCTTGAAATTTCCAACAGAAACTGCCTGTTGGATAATAGCAGTCTGGATGAACAGTACCAAGAACTTTTGTTTGGCCAAAGAAGGATGTATACTTGCATAGGTAGACTTGTGTACAATAATCAGTGATTTAAAAGTGGGCCTATGCTGTACTTACAGCCAGTGCAATTGCCTTCTCACTAAGGTGACAGAATCCATTTTTTAACTACTAAGCTGTCAAGTAGCTGAGTTTTGCAATAGTTGAAGGCATCTAATGTGTTTTTCTCGACAGCCTACAAAACAATTGCCATAGTTGATTGTGGATTGAATTGGAGCAGTGATCACCTGGATTCTTAACTTTTTGTCCAAAAGAGGTAGCTGTGGATGGTTATTTCAGCTGAAAAAGCAGGTAATGATGTGAGTAACCTGGGAAGAGAGAGTAGGATTTGACTCATTATAAATTCCCAGATTACAGACTGATGTAAAAGGCTCATATTGGTTTCCCATTATGGTTGGCCAAAGAAAATCTTTCATGCCCATTTTATGAGATTGCAAGAGAATTACAGTTTTGCTGGGATTTACTCTTAGATATTTGTAAACCTTCACCATTTCATCACCTCGGACTTGTTTGGATTAGTAATGTTGGGTGACAATCCAAATATTAACTGTGTGTCATTCACATACATGTAGAACCGGGTGTCTAGCTTATGCAGAATGGCAGTGAACGGGCACATGTAAATATTAAAAAGCAGAGGGGACAAAACTGAACCCTATGGTATGCAACAGAGGAATTTTGATTGTTGAGTTAAAAGGTCAGGGAGATAAATAACTTGAGGGCCTGATTCACAAAGGTGAACTTACACTTTTGTGTAAGTTTATAATCGTTTGCTATTCATAAAGGTATTTTCCTAGTAGTGTCTTTACAACTCCACAGTTCAGCACATAAAAATATTGAACAGTCTTATCTTTTTACGTATGGAGACTCCGCAGTCGTAAAGATGCTACTCGTAAAATACCTTTGTGAATAGCAAACAGTCATCAACTTACACAAAAGTGTGAGTTTCCCTTTGTGAATCAGGGTTAGAGTTCTGTTACTTAGAAAGGATTAATGCCAACCCATTATGTTGTCCCTGATCCTGATATTTTATGAATTATTCGATATATGATGTCGAGTACCGAAACACAACCAGTTTGGTACTATGGCCTTGCATGAAACCCGATTAAAGATCGTGAATTTCAATAAAGTCTTGGATCTAAAAAAAAAACAAGTGTTTCTAATAACTTGGACAAATGAGGACACAGTGAATTGTGACAAATAATTTAAGGTAAATTGCTTTTTGCTAGATTAATGTTTTTGAAGTCCCTCTCATGTTTAAATAGTTATTTGGTTGAACTGGAGGTGTTGATTAGACATAGGAAGAAATAAGTCTGTTTACCTTATTTGATCTAATTTTAATAGTCCTTGGATTAAGGTTTAAAAATAGTTTACATTTAAAAAAGTCCTTATTTTTACATGTAAGATTGTTAAATGTTAATGTGTATTGTTATTTAACTCTTTCAATATTCAATAAATGATTGTATTACTTACTCTACTTTCCCAGAGGACCTATTTTTAAAAGTAGAATACTATAGATAATGGAATGTAATATATTAGGCTCCTTTCCATAAAATAGAACTGAACACAAAATGTAGAAATTGTGTGCATTCAATTATTCTTAGTGAAATAAAACATTGTTTAAAATACATGCATAGGTGGTTAAACATTTACTCTTGTATCTGCATGCCCACAAACATTTGAGACACTGCATATATGGATGGACCACGTTTACCATTGTAACTTCAACTCCACAAAGAGTGAAGTAAATGCATATAGTGGTGGGAGGGCAGATTTACTATTCTAAGTTCAAACCCACACACATTATAGTAGGTGCATAAATTAGGGGTGGGGTGGTCATTTTCTATAATAACTCCAATTCCACATTCAGTGGGGACAGTGCATATATTAGGTGGATGAAGAGATGTAGGGCCTAATTAGGAATTTGGCTGTCCCACCACGGGACCGCCAAACTAGCGTGGAGGATTCCACCGGCCCACCGGCCTATTACAAGGTTTCTGCCGGTCTGACTGGTGGGAACCTTGAAATAGAGCGTTCCCACCCTTCAGACTGATAGGAACAGTGCTACGGGATAGCACTTGGCTCCCTTAAAGCAGACAGTGCGCATTGCAATGGTGCTGGGCCGGGGGGGGGGGCTGCACTGCCCACGCCATGGGCATAGGCAGATCAGAGGCCCCCTGTGGTCCCCCACACTTGTTCTCACCAGCCTTTTTATGGCGGTGTTCCATCCATGAAAAGGCTGGCAGAGAACAAGGTTGTAATCAGCCAGGCAGCACTGAGTTCAGTGCCTCCCTGGCTGACTACAACCAAGACCACTGTCTGTGATCAAGGCAAGGATGGCGGTCTTTAGGCAGGTGTGCCCACCTAACTTGTAATGTGGAGGTCGGACCACCACAGCCACGGCAGTCGGACCACTACCGTGAAGCGGGTGGTCCTAGGACCGCCAGTCTTAAAATGAAGTAGTACGTTTTGTAAGACTATGGGGGTCACTACGACCTTGGCGGGCGGCTACCGCCGCCCGCCAGGCGGTAACCGCCGTGCGGCCACCAATGCGGCCACCAATGCAGCCGCACTCACGCGTCCCCCATTATGACATTCCCGCTGGGCCGGCGGGCGCAAACCAAGTTTGCGCCCGCCGGCCCAGCGGGAATGAGGCCGCAACATAGGAGCCGGCTCCTAATGGAGCCGGCGGTGTTGTGGCCGTGCAACGGGTGCAGTTGCACCCATCGCACTTTTCACTGTCTGCTATGCAGACAGTGAAAAGCTGGCCGAGGCCCTGTTAGGGGGCCCCTGCACTGCCCATGCCAGTGGCATGGGCAGTGCAGGGGCCCCCAGGGGCCCCAGGACACCCCTTACCGCCAGCCTCTTCCTGGCGGAGCAAACCGCCAGAAACAGGCTGGGGGTGGGGGGTAATAATCCCCAGGGCAGCGCTGCTTGCAGCGCTGCCCTGGCAGATTATCACCGCCGGGGCTAAAACGTCGGGAAACCGCCGGCCCCGGCGGTGCGACCGCGGCGCTACCGCCGCGGTCGTAATAAGGGCCTCTGTACCGCCAGCCTGTTGGTGGTACGGACGCCACATTACCCCTGGCGGTCTCTGACCGCCAGGGTCGTAATGACCACCTATATCCGCAAACTGTGGGGAAAATGTATACAGTGAAGTGAATCTTAGTTTGCCAAAGGGGTAAAAAAAACTTGTGTAATTTGCTGTGATGTACTTACATAAATTTACAGCAAAATTACATTAAATTACACAAAGTGTATCTCACACTCAAAAATTGACCTGAAAAACTTGTTCAGGTACAAATTCAACTTGACAATGTAACTTCGGGTTGATGTCCAGTCATTCATATTCACATTCAGATTTGTGGTTTTACAATAACAAATTACCTGAACTGCCCACTCAGGTAATTAATCTACTTGACAAGTTTGCGGACTGCTCACATTAAAAGAAATGCTGCTCAAGTTCAAAACACTGCGACTTGCATTCGGATTTGTAGTTTCACGCTCAAGAATAATCAAAACTGTTCACTCTGATGAAAGATCTACCTAAAATGGCACTCCAGTTCAAAAATTACTTGAACAGTACATCTTCTTAAAAGTTCTGCCCGACATTACTCAATGTGATGCAATTGCAAGATTTTGGTCATTTTGCATCAATTTCATTAAGCAAAATTACCAAAACTATTCCTGCTACACCAGTGGAATTAAAAAATCTGCTACTCTGTTTATCATCTCTGTTTAAATCAAAAGCTTCTTGACATTCTAAAGACCACTCACATTTAAACTCTTTTTAACAGTTGTCTGATGGTGAAAGTTTTTTCAGCAAATTATACACAAATTAAAAAAACTCAGCAAGGCCCGGAGAGGCTCTGACATCAACCTTTCCCTGTGGTGCAGGATTTCTTTAATAGAGCTTCCACAAGCTCTTTCTTAGTCTTGATCCTGTTTTGAGTGACCCCAGGACTGAAGTAAGTGACTTGGGGCCAGGTGTATCAAGCCTTTTTGCATTCACAAATGGTGCGAATGCCTGTTTGAGAATGCAAAAATGTGTTTTACGATGTATGAAAGGCATTCGCAGTGTGAAAATAAGAAATCGCAAAAATAGCGTTTTTTAGCGAATGAGACACAAATTTGCGTGTCACAATCAGCGTATCGCATATAACGATATTATTTACTGAATTGTTTTTTGCGGAATGCTAATTGTGATACAATTGCGATACAAAATAGCGATTCGCAGATGGCGATCTCCTAAATCGTGCCGCTATTTGCGAGAACGGCAAAAACTGAATTGCAATGCGATGTAGCAAAAAATTGCAAATAGCGAATATTCGCAGAAGGCCCGTTTGCACATGCAATTTACCACAAATTCAAACCAGGTGGTAACCAGGTGCAACCTATATAAAGAGGCCCAGAGTGCCTCAGCCCCTCTTCCACAATGGCTACACTCTACGTCATGGTGAGGCGAATGAGGATCTTGGTAGGCTTGAAGAGAGGGAGACAGGAGCACATTTTCAGAGTGCACATTACCCTTTTTGAGCAGACTGAGGAGGAAATTGATGAAAAGTATAGGTTAAGCTCAGCCATGATACTTGATCTGATAGCTGAGCTACAACCCATGCTGCAGCACACAACACACAGGACCAATAGCATACCCACACATGTGCAGGTATTATGCTTCCTGCACCTACTAGCCTTAGGGAGCTATCAAGGGGTCACAGCAGCAGCTGGAGGGGTATCACAGAGTGCCCTCTCTAGATTTTTCAACGCATTTCTCAATGCCATGCTGAGCAAAATACAACTGTACATAAGATTCCCCAACACCCCACAGGCATTACAACAAACAAAGTAAATTTTTACCAGATAGCACAGTTCCCACATGTCCTAGGTGCCATTGATGGGACACATGTGGCAATCTGTCCACCATCGGCCACTGAGTATGTGTATCGCAACTATAAAAACCATAATTCTATGAACATACAGGTGATATACAATGCTTCCTACATCATTACCGATCTTGTGGCCAGACACCCAGGGAGCACGCATGACTCCTACGTCTTTTGCCACCGCGGGATACACACAAGACTGCTAGCTGGGGAGTTTGGGGAAGGATATCTACTAGGTTATTTGATAGTTCTGATTAATGCATTGATGTAAGCATGACCTCAGACAGCAAATGTACTCATTTTACTCTCTGTGCATTCAGGAGACAGTGTCTACGCAGTGCGCACCTATTTGCTAACACCCTACCTGAGCCCTGCCACACCAGCAGAGAGGAGGTACAATGCTGCACATAGGGCTACCCGCAATGTGGTGGAGCGCACCTTTGGGCTGCTGAAGAGCCGTTTCAGGTGCATCCATAGTAGTGGAGGTGCACTACAGTACAGCCCTGAGACAACATGCAAAATTGTGGCCACATGTGCCATCCTGCACAACATAGCAATTACCAGGGGCATACCAGTGGAACTCACAGGGCCAGACTCAAATGAGGATGATGATCCCTTACCACCCCTTCTACCAGCAGACAGGACCAGTGCAGCAGAAGGCAGGCAAAGACGTGCTGACATAACGTGCAACCATTTTTTATGTAAGTAATGACAACTCAACTTCAATCATGTATTTCAGTAGTTAGCATCTTTATTGCCTTGACTTCAGGTAAACAGTGTGTCATTACGACATAGCTATTCACAATGGGCAGACATGAACTATTAACAGTGTCACACTATTAGCGTCATAGCATTACTTTATTTCTACATGTTGAGGTGGTCCCCTGTAGCCCTCAACATCACTTTTTCCGTCCACGCACTCAACTTGAGTGCTCCGTGCCCTCGCTGGCACCTCTAGTAGCAGGTTCACCTGCAGTACTGTGTCTGGCACTGTGACGCCTCGGATCAATCACAGGGACTATCAGACTTCTGAGGCTAGAGGACTCCTCACTGTCACCAACACCCAATTCGCTGGTTGTGCCACTGCGTGCTTTTTGCATGGCATCCACTACTTTGGTAATTTGCACCAATCCCTCTGCAATGTCCCGACTGCAATGTGCCATCTCCACCTGTGTGGCAATGGCACGCCGTGATATCTCGGCTGTTGAACTTCAAGCCGATTGACTGATCTACAAAAGCTATCAAACTTTGACAAATATTGGTGATGGCGCCCGCGCTGGCTGACACGCTCCTGCTGTATCTCTGTGCATGGTTCCCCAATGGCCTGTTTCAACTCCTTGGTGTTTTCAGCAACTCTTTGCTGTCCCTCAATCAGGGTCTCCAAGTGCTTGTTTTGTAACCCCATATTGCTATTGTGAGACACTAACTGTCTGTGCAGTGACTTCAAATGTTTGCATGGCAGGCGCTGCACCTTCAGCATGGAAGCTTCCAGGCCGCCAAAGATTGATGGGCCCACTCCGTCTTCTGTGCCCTGTCTGCCTGCATCGTGGCGCCTCCTGAGGGGAGTTGACTGATGCTGGTGACGGTGCAGGGACTGCTGTCTTCCTGTGGGACTCGCCTCTGATGGTGATGTGGATTCGTGTTCTGGCATCTCATCTGAGTCCAGGTTGTACTCTGGTAGTGGTAACACCCTTGCCCTGTGTCTAGTTGGTACAATACTGTAGGACTCACTGGTATTTGAGTCTGACTGTGGCTGTGTTTCTGCTTCCCCCACTTTTTCAGATCCTGCAGCAGCAGGGATCGAGTCATCTGCAAGGCCAATGTGCAGCATGTCAGTTCTAGCATTTGTCACAGATTTCCACAGTTTTGCTTTTCATGTACAATTACATTGTGTCACCCTGAGGCATTTGTTGTGTTTCTCTATTTGTCTGCCCACTACCTTGCTATTTATGTTGTGTATTCACCTTAGGGTTGTGTACTACCATTCCCATACGGCAATGTTGTGTTGTATATAAGATGTGACATGGACTACTTTTCATCGTGCATCAAGCTATATTCTATTTCCTAAGGGGCATGTGTACTTGCACATTTGGGGATATACATAATTACTGGCCTTACCTTTGCTGGTGCTGGGTGTCCCTGAGGTGTCAATGTCAGTTACACCACTGACAGATTCTGGGGGCAATGTGGACTCCACCAGGTCTTCCACAGGGTGGATGGTGTGTGGGTGGATGGACTGCCTCCAGTGCTCCTTGCCTCCCTAAGCCTGCTGGCCACCCTCTCCTTGGCATGGGACCGCAAGATGTACCATCTCTTGTGTATCTCGTCCACAGAGCGCTGCACAACACCCACTGCGCATATTTTTGTCTGTATGTCAGACCAGAGGTTTCGCTTCTCACTCTCAGGTACTTGGAGTGATGTCTTGCCAAAGAGTCTATCATGGTTCCCAACAACCTCTTCAATGAGCACCTCTAATTTTTTCTCACTGAATTTCATCTTCCTCTTCATGTCTCCCTTCTCCTTCCCATTGCCAGCATTGGCCATGTTGCAGTTTGATGGTGGCTCCCTCACAATGCTGACTCCCTGGTTCTGGGCTGTGTCTCTGTCACTGCTCCTATGGGTGTGGCTCCTGGAAACAGCATTTGTGATTTTCAGTTACCGAATCGCAATTTTTTTTGCGATTCGCTATTTGCATCTCGCAAATGGCATTTGTGAATTTTAAGAAATCGCTATTAGCGATTTTCAAATTTGATACATTGCGTTTTGCATTTCTAAAATTGCGATTTCTTAAAATTCGCAATTTGCAAATCGCTACCTGGAATCCTGATACATCTGGCCCTTGATTTTTGTTAACTTGTTACTAAATTCTGCAGTTAAACCCTTATTCTTCAAAATTCTTACAATTTCTCTCATTTTTCAACATGCTCAGATTTGGTGTGCCTTGTGACCAGGATGTTGCCTTGAAAAAAAACTTTATAGTCTTTGGAAAAGAACATGCATAAGCTTTTGATACACTACAGGAGCAGACACCATTCCAAAAGGAACTGTTATGAATTGATTGGAAATATTGTATGAGTGTGTTGGACATGGCAGTCTTGTAGGGTTCTCCTTACACTTTTTGCCTTCTTCTTCCTATTTTTTCTGACCTGCTTTTTTTTTGGCTTTAGGAATCTGGGCACTTTATCACTGCTAACCAGTGTTAAAGTGCATATGCTCCCTGTCTAAGTTGTGTTGGTGATTGGTTGTCCTAGTCCCTAGTATACTGCACCAGGTGTGCTCAGGGCCAGTAAATCAACTGCTACTAGTGGGCCTGCAGCACTAATCGTGCCACCCACATGAGTAGCCCTGTAAACATGTCTCAGACCTGCCACTGCAGTGTCTGTGTGTACAATTTTAAACTGCCATTCCATCCGCTAAGTGCACCCCCTACCAGGCCCAAACCTTCTCTTTTACCACATGTATGTCACTCCTAAAGTAGGCCCAAGGCAGCCCAAGGGCAGGGTGCAGTGTATTTAAAAGGTAGGACATGTACTGGTATGCTTTACATGTTCAGAGTGCCATGGCAGTACTTTCCATGACACCTGATTCCGATGCAGCACCTGTAGCACCATGGTGTGATCGCGAGACCACAAAGTCAATGCCTCACATCTTGACCTACTGGATTAATCGACCCCACCTTCTCGCAAGGAATGGGTGCCTCGCCACCGACACTGCAACACCTTCCCGCAACAGTAAGGAACCGATGCCTCACGTCCTATGCCTAGCAGTAAGGAACCGATGCTTCACCTCCCCGGTAGCAGTAAGACACTGATGCCTCACTGGCTCCAGCGACCCCCCACCTCCCCAACTTTGTGCAATGCCTTTGTTTCCTCTTAGTTTTCCAAGTTACTGTACCTGGGGTCCTTGCGACTCCATGATTGGCCCACACTCCTGTGTGAGTGGCATCGGACTGTTGGAAACGATCCCGTCAAGACGCTATGATAGCCCCAGTTGGAGCTATTGTGTATATAAGCACTATGCTAAGATTTAGGTGGTCATTCCGAATCCGGCGGTCTCTGACCGCCAGGGCCGCGGTGGCGGTCTTCACCGCCGTCCGTCCGGCAGTGAAGACCGCCGGATTACGAGTGTGGCGTTTTGCCTGTACCAAACCGCCACTTACCCGTTTCTGCCGCCAGGGCGGTTGGACCCACCGGGCCGGAGATGAGCATCTCTGATCCGGTGGTCCACCGCTATCACGAGTCCCCTTTCCGCCAGGGATTTTGTGGCAGTAGCACTACCACAAAATCCCTGGTGGAAAGGCTATCGGCAACAGGAATTTGAATTCCTATCGCCGGTAGATGACTCTCCCACCCCACTCCATCTACCCAAGAGCCCTCCCACTCCTCCTTCGCTACAACATTTCCACCTCCCACCTCTCTGAACCCCCAGTAACCCTCCCACACCCGCTCCCAGTAAAGAAACCCCACCCCCTGATCCCAGTAGTGAAAATCGATCCACGTACGTACCCCGAACCCCCATATACATGCACACACCCACAGACATGCATACCCTGACACACACTCACTCGCACTCACAACACCCTTACTCACACACGCACACACACACACATGCAACATTGCCCAAATCCATACACACATACACGCACAACACCCCTACTCACACAGGCACTCACTACATTCACCCCAATTGATACGCATACACACTCCATCCCCCCACTCCCTCCTTTTCTCAACATACGTAAATACACAACCCCCACCCCTGTCTACATGCATGCACACATGCACCCTAGCCCAGCATTCACAATCACCCACACATGCATCACCATCACCACATTTACACACAGACATACACGCTTGCATGCACAAACACTCCCCTCCCACCCCTCATTCACACCCTCCACCTCCCTCCCCTTGCGAAGGACACTTACCTCGTCCAACGAGGTGCTCCTCCCTGAGGGGACGGGACCCAGTGCTTCACCGCCTGCAGCGCCCCGCCATCAGGACACCACCATGGCGTATTACAGGTCATAATACAGCTGGCGGAGTCGTTTTGGCCAGGTTGGCCGGTGGTGGAACCGCCTCTGCGCCTCCGACCGCCAGCGTGACCACTGGAGGATTTCTGCCCAAATTGTGTCAGAAGTCCTTCAGTACTCCAAATATGGCAGTCTGCTGGCGCCCACAGCTTCAGCGGTCTAAGGAAAATACAGCTGAAGTCAGAATGACCACCTCAATCTATGAAAATTCATGTTTTTAGTTGTGTATGTTGGATTTTTGTCATGTTGATCTTTACTCAGATAAATATTGGCTTATTTTCTAAACTGGTTTGGATTACTTATGTGGTGTTTGCACTGTATTACTGTGTGTGTGTGTGTGTACAAATACTTTACACTTTGCCTTTGAGATGAGGCTGGCTGCTTTTACCAAGTTACCAAGGGAGTGAGCAGGTATTTTGTAAATGATGTTCTTAAATCTACAGTAGAAAACTAATGTACCCTTTTGGTGAGTGACAGCATCTCCATTATCACAGCAGGTACATCTACCTGTAAAAATGTTCTTATTTCATTCTCTTACCTTCCCATTTGCATATTACGCTAGAATGAATGCAACACTCATTCTGCAGTCCCTACAGGTTCAATAACTCCAGTTTCCTGTAACTTATTTATTTCCTGTATTACCTCTTCTTCAATGGACAAAGGAATATTCCTCGCCTTATGAACACATGGTTTAGCATCAGACAAATGATTAACTAAGCCAATCATTCAATAAAAACATTTGAAAATCCTTCTAATATTTAGAATCCAGTTGTGTCTTCCTCCTTTACTTTGAGTAATATTTCTGGGCTTTTGGGATCCAGAATGTTACCCTACACACCTTAATCAATCCAGCCTAAAACCAAAGGCCCTTATTCAGCAACATAAAATGTGTGCTCTGCTTTCCTGTCCTTAAATTCAAAGAAGAGTTTCCTAAATCTTGACATTTCTATAGTGTCTTCTGTATAGTTCTGTGATCTAATGTCTAACTGCCTTCTCAGTGCTCCTACAAATAAATCTAACCATATACCTTTATTAACTATGGTAAAAAAGAAACCCAAATCTGCTACAATGTTCAGCCTTCCCACCACTGACTCACTAGTCAAGTCTTTTCCTTTGTTTCTTGGGAAGTATTACTCATTTCTTGTTTTTTTTTAACCCCTTCGCTGCCAGGCCTTTTCCCCCTCCTGTGCCAGGCCCTTTTTTGACTATTTGGGGCAGTTCGCGCTTAGGCCCTCATAACTTTTTGTCCACATAAGCTAACCAAGCCAAATTTGCGTCCTTTTTTCCAACATCCTAGGGATTCTAAAGGTACCCAGACTTTGTGGGTTCCCCTGAAGGAGGCCAAGAAATTGGCCAAAATACAGTGAAAATTTCGTTTTTTTCAAAAAAATTGGAAAAAGGGGCTGCAGAAGAAGGCTTGTGGTTTTTCCCCTGAAAATGGCATCAACAAAGGGTCTGCGGTGCTAAACTCAGCAGCTTCCCAGCTTTCAGGAACAGGCAGACTTGAATCCGAAAACCCAATTTTTCAACACAATTTTGGCATTTTACTGGGGCATACCCCATTTGTGCAATTTTTTGTGCTTTCAGCCTCCTTCCAGTCAGTGACAGGAATGGTCATGAAACCAATGCTGGATCCCAGAAACCTAAACATTTCTGAAAAGTAGACAAAATTCTGAATTCAGTAAGGGGTCATTTGTGTAGATCCTACAAGGGTTTCCTACAGAAAATAACAGCTGAAAAAGAAAAATATTGAAATTGAGGTGAAAAAACCATCAATTTTTCTCTACGTTTTACTCTGTAACTTTTCCCTGCAATGTCAGATTATCGAAAGCAATATACCGTTACGTCTGCTGGACTCCTCTGGTTGCGGGGATATATAGGGTTTGTAGGTTCATCAAGAACCCGAGGAACCCAGAGCCAATAAATGAGCTGCACCCTGCAGTGCGTTTTCATTCTATACCGGGTATACAGCAATTCATTTGCTGAAATATAAGGAGTAAAAAATTGCTATCAAGAAAACCTTTGCATTTCCAAAAAGGGCACAAGATAAGGTGTTGAGGAGCAGTGGTTATTTGCACATCTCTGAATTCCGGGGTGACCATAGTAGCACGTGAATTACAGGGAATTTCTCAAATAGATGTCTTTTTTACACACACTCCTATATTTGGAAGGAAAAAATGTAGAGAAAGACAAGGGGCAATAGTACTTGTTTTGCTAATCTATGTTCCCCCAAGTCTCCCGATAAAAATGGTACCTCACTTGTGTGGGTAGGCCTAGCACCCGCGACAGGATATGCCCCAAAACACAACGTGGACACATCACAGAAAACAGAGCTGTTTTTAGCAAAGTGACTACCTGTAGATTTTGGCCTCTAGCTCAGCCGCCACCTAGGGAAACCTACCAAACCTGTGCATTTCTGAAAACTAGAGACCTAGGGGAATCCAAGGAGGGGTGACTTGTGTGGCTCGGACCAGGTTCTGTTACCCAGAATCCTTTGCAAACCTCAAAATTTGGCTAAAAAAACACATGTTCCTCACATTTCTGTGGCAGAAAGTTCTGGAATCTGAGAGGAGCCACAAATTTCCTTCCACCCAGCGTTCCCCCACGTCTCCCGATAAAAATGATACCTCACTTGTGTGGGTAGGCCTAGCACCCGCGACAGGATATGCCCCAAAACACAACGTGGACACATCACAGAAAACAGAGCTGTTTTTAGCAAAGTGACTACCTGTAGATTTTGGCCTCTAGCTCAGCCGCCACCTAGGGAAACCTACCAAACCTGTGCATTTCTGAAAACTAGAGACCTAGGGGAATCCAAGGTGGGGTGACTTGTGTGGCTCGGACCAGGTTCTGTTACCCAGAATCCTTTGCAAACCTCAAAATTTGGCTAAAAAAACACATGTTCCTCACATTTCTGTGGCAGAAAGTTCTGGAATCTGAGAGGAGCCACAAATTTCCTTCCACCCAGCGTTCCCCCACGTCTCCCGATAAAAATGATACCTCACTTGTGTGGGTAGGCCTAGCGCCCGCGACAGGATATGCCCCAAAACACAACGTGGACATATCACAGAAAACAGAGCTGTTTTTAGCAAAGTGACTACCTGTAGATTTTGGCCTCTAGCTCAGCCGCCACCTAGGGAAACCTACCAAACCTGTACATTTCTGAAAACTAGAGACCTAGGGGAATCCAAAGAGGGGTGACTTGCGGGGCTCGGACCAGGTTCTGTTACCCAGAATCCTTTGCAAACCTCAAAATTTGGCTAAAAAAACACATGTTCCTCACATTTCTGTGGCAGAAAGTTCTGGAATCTGAGAGGAGCCACAAATCTCCTTCCACCCAGCGTTCCCCCACGTCTCCCGATAAAAATGATACCTCACTTGTGTGGGTAGGCCTAGCGCCCGCGACAGGATATGCCCCAAAACACAACGTGGACATATCACAGAAAACAGAGCTGTTTTTAGCAAAGTGACTACCTGTAGATTTTGGCCTCTAGCTCAGCCGCCACCTAGGGAAACCTACCAAACCTGTGCATTTCTGAAAACTAGAGACCTAGGGGAATCCAAGGAGGGGTGACTTGCGGGGCTCGGACCAGGTTCAGTTACCCAGAATCCTTTGCAAACCTCAAAATTTGGCTAAATAAACACATGTTCCTCACATTTCTGTGGCAGAAAGTTCTGGAATCTGAGAGGAGCCACAAATTTCCTTCCACCCAGCGTTCCCCCACGTCTCCCGATAAAAATGATACCTCACTTGTGTGGGTAGGCCTAGCGCCCGCGACAGGATATGCCCCAAAACACAACGTGGACACATCACAGAAAACAGAGCTGTTTTTAGCAAAGTGACTACCTGGAGATTTTGGCCTCTAGCTCAGCCGCCACCTAGGGAAACCTACCAAACCTGTGCATTTCTGAAAACTAGAGACCTAGGGGAATCCAAGGAGGGGTGACTTGCGGGGCTCGGACAAGGTTCAGTTACCCAGAATCCTTTGCAAACCTCAAAATTTGGCTAAAAAAACACATGTTCCTCACATTTCTGTGGCAGAAAGTTCTGGAATCTGAGAGGAGCCACAAATTTCCTTCCACCCAGCGTTCCCCCACGTCTCCCGATAAAAATGATACCTCACTTGTGTGGGTAGGCCTAGCGCCCGCGACAGGATATGCCCCAAAACACAACGTGGACATATCACAGAAAACAGAGCTGTTTTTAGCAAAGTGACTACCTGTAGATTTTGGCCTCTAGCTCAGCCGCCACCTAGGGAAACCTACCAAACCTGTGCATTTCTGAAAACTAGAGACCTAGGGGAATCCAAGGAGGGGTGACTTGCGGGGCTCGGACCAGGTTCTGTTACCCAGAATCCTTTGCAAATCTCAAAATTTGGCTAAAAAAACACATGTTCCTCACATTTCTGTGGCAGAAAGTTCTGGAATCTGAGAGGAGCCACAAATTTCCTTCCACCCAGCGTTCCCCCACGTCTCCCGATAAAAATGATACCTCACTTGTGTGGGTAGGCCTAGCGCCCGCGACAGGATATGCCCCAAAACACAATGTGGACACATCACAGAAAACAGAGCTGTTTTTAGCAAAGTGACTACCTGGAGATTTTGGCCTCTAGCTCAGCCGCCACCTAGGGAAACCTACCAAACCTGTACATTTCTGAAAACTAGAGACCTAGGGGAATCCAAGGAGGGGTGACTTGTGTGGCTCGGACCAGGTTCTGTTACCCAGAATCCTTTGCAAACCTCAAAATTTGGCTAAAAAAACACATGTCCCTCACATTTCTGTGGCAGAAAGTTCTGGAATCTGAGAGGAGCTACAAATTTCCTTCCACCCAGCGTTCCCCCAAGTCTCCCGATAAAAATGATACCTCACTTGCGTGGGTAGGCCTAGCGCCGGCGACAGGAAACACCCCAAAGCGCAACGTGGACACATCCTAAATTTTGGAAAAAAACAGAGGTGTTTTTTGCGAATTGCCTACCTGTAGATTTTGGCCTCTAGCTCAGCCGGCACCTAGGGAAACCTACCAAACCTGTGCATTTCTGAAAACTAGAGACCTAGGGGAATCCAAGGAGGGGTGACTTGCGGGGCTCGGACCAGGCTCTGTTACCCAGAATCCTTTCCAAACCTCAAAATTTGGCTAAAAATACACATGTTACTCACATTTCTGTGGCAGAAAGTTCTGGAATCTGAGAGGAGCCACAAATTTCCTTCTACCCAGCGTTCCCCCAAGTCTCCCGATAAAAATGATACCTCACTTGCGTGGGTAGGCCTAGCGCCGGCGACAGGAAACATCCCAAAGCGCAACGTGGACACATCCTAAATTTTGGAAAAAAACAGAGGTGTTTTTTGCGAAGTGCCTACCTGTAGATTTTGGCCTCTAGCTCAGCCGGCACCTAGGGAAACCTACCAAAACTGTGCATTTCTGAAAACTAGAGACCTAGGGGAATCCAAGGAGGGGTGACTTGCGGGGCTCGGACCAGGTTCTGTTACCCAGAATCCTTTGCAAACCTCAAAATTTGGCTAAAAAAACACATGTCCCTCACATTTCTGTGGCAGAAAGTTCTGGAATCTGAGAGGAGCTACAAATTTCCTTCCACCCAGCGTTCCCCCAAGTCTCCCGATAAAAATGATACCTCACTTGCGTGGGTAGGCCTAGCGCCGGCGACAGGAAACACCCCAAAGCGCAACGTGGACACATCCTAAATTTTGGAAAAAAACAGAGGTGTTTTTTGCGAAGTGCCTACCTGTAGATTTTGGCCTCTAGCTCAGCCGGCACCTAGGGAAACCTACCAAACCTGTGCATTTCTGAAAACTAGAGACCTAGGGGAATCCAAGGAGGGGTGACTTGCGGGGCTCGGACCAGGTTCTGTTACCCAGAATCCTTTGCAAACCTCAAAATTTGGCTAAAAATACACATGTTACTCACATTTCTGTGGCAGAAAGTTCTGGAATCTGAGAGGAGCCACAAATTTCCTTCTACCCAGCGTTCCCCCACGTCTCCCGATAAAAATGATACCTCACTTGTGTGGGTAGGCCTAGCGCCCGCGACAGGATATGCCCCAAAACACAACGTGGACACATCACAGAAAACAGAGCTGTTTTTAGCAAAGTGACTACCTGGAGATTTTGGCCTCTAGCTCAGCCGCCACCTAGGGAAACCTACCAAACCTGTACATTTCTGAAAACTAGAGACCTAGGGGAATCCAAGGAGGGGTGACTTGTGTGGCTCGGACCAGGTTCTGTTACCCAGAATCCTTTGCAAACCTCAAAATTTGGCTAAAAAATCACATGTCCCTCACATTTCTGTGGCAGAAAGTTCTGGAATCTGAGAGGAGCTACAAATTTCCTTCCACCCAGCGTTCCCCCAAGTCTCCCGATAAAAATGATACCTCACTTGCGTGGGTAGGCCTAGCGCCGGCGACAGGAAACACCCCAAAGCGCAACGTGGACACATCCTAAATTTTGGAAAAAAACAGAGGTGTTTTTTGCGAAGTGCCTACCTGTAGATTTTGGCCTCTAGCTCAGCCGGCACCTAGGGAAACCTACCAAACCTGTGCATTTCTGAAAACTAGAGACCTAGGGGAATCCAAGGAGGGGTGACTTGCGGGGCTCGGACCAGGCTCTGTTACCCAGAATCCTTTGCAAACCTCAAAATTTGGCTAAAAATACACATGTTACTCACATTTCTGTGGCAGAAAGTTCTGGAATCTGAGAGGAGCCACAAATTTCCTTCTACCCAGCGTTCCCCCAAGTCTCCCGATAAAAATGATACCTCACTTGCGTGGGTAGGCCTAGCGCCGGCGACAGGAAACATCCCAAAGCGCAACGTGGACACATCCTAAATTTTGGAAAAAAACAGAGGTGTTTTTTGCGAAGTGCCTACCTGTAGATTTTGGCCTCTAGCTCAGCCGGCACCTAGGGAAACCTACCAAAACTGTGCATTTCTGAAAACTAGAGACCTAGGGGAATCCAAGGAGGGGTGACTTGCGGGGCTCGGACCAGGTTCTGTTACCCAGAATCCTTTGCAAACCTCAAAATTTGGCTAAAAAAACACATGTCCCTCACATTTCTGTGGCAGAAAGTTCTGGAATCTGAGAGGAGCTACAAATTTCCTTCCACCCAGCGTTCCCCCAAGTCTCCCGATAAAAATGATACCTCACTTGCGTGGGTAGGCCTAGCGCCGGCGACAGGAAACACCCCAAAGCGCAACGTGGACACATCCTAAATTTTGGAAAAAAACAGAGGTGTTTTTTGCGAAGTGCCTACCTGTAGATTTTGGCCTCTAGCTCAGCCGGCACCTAGGGAAACCTACCAAACCTGTGCATTTCTGAAAACTAGAGACCTAGGGGAATCCAAGGAGGGGTGACTTGCGGGGCTCGGACCAGGTTCTGTTACCCAGAATCCTTTGCAAACCTCAAAATTTGGCTAAAAATACACATGTTACTCACATTTCTGTGGCAGAAAGTTCTGGAATCTGAGAGGAGCCACAAATTTCCTTCTACCCAGCGTTCCCCCAAGTCTCCCGATAAAAATGATACCTCACTTGCGTGGGTAGGCCTAGCGCCGGCGACAGGAAACACCCCAAAGCGCAACGTGGACACATCCTAAATTTTGGAAAAAAACAGAGGTGTTTTTTGCGAAGTGCCTACCTGTAGATTTTGGCCTCTAGCTCAGCCGGCACCTAGGGAAACCTACCAAACCTGTGCATTTCTGAAAACTAGAGACCTAGGGGAATCCAAGGAGGGGTGACTTGCGGGGCTCGGACCAGGTTCTGTTACCCAGAATCCTTTGCAAACCTCAAAATTTGGCTAAAAAAACACATGTCCCTCACATTTCTGTGGCAGAAAGTTCTGGAATCTGAGAGGAGCTACAAATTTCCTTCCACCCAGCGTTCCCCCAAGTCTCCCGATAAAAATGATACCTCACTTGCGTGGGTAGGCCTAGCGCCGGCGACAGGAAACACCCCAAAGCGCAACGTGGACACATCCTAAATTTTGGAAAAAAACAGAGGTGTTTTTTGCGAAGTGCCTACCTGTAGATTTTGGCCTCTAGCTCAGCCGGCACCTAGGGAAACCTACCAAACCTGTGCATTTCTGAAAACTAGAGACCTAGGGGAATCCAAGGAGGGGTGACTTGCGGGGCTCGGACTAGGTTCTGTTACCCAGAATCCTTTGCAAACCTCATAATTTGGCTAAAAATACACATGTTACTCACATTTCTGTGGCAGAAAGTTCTAGAATCTGAGAGGAGCCACAAATTTCCTTCTACCCAGCGTTCCCCCAAGTCTCCCGATAAAAATGATACCTCACTTGTGTGGGTAGGACTAGCGCCCACGAAAGGAAAGGGCCCAAAACACAACGTGGACACATCACATTTTTTTATAAAAAGCAGTGCCTACCTGTGGATTTTGGCCTGTAGCTCAGCCGACAACTGAGGAAACCTAGCAAACCAGTGCATTTTTGAAAACTAGAAACCCAGGGGAATCCAAGATGGGGTGACTTGCGGGGCTCTGACCAGGTTATGTTACCCAGAATCCTTTGCAAACATCAAAATTTGGCCCAAAAAACACTTTTTCCTCTCATTTCGGTGACAGAAAGTTCTGGAATCTGAGAGGAGCCACAAATTTCCTTCCACCCAGCGTTCCCCTAAGTCTCTCGATAAAAATGGTACATCACTTCTGTGGGTAGGCCTAGCGCCCACAAAAGGAAGTGGCCCAAAACACAACGTGGACACAACATATTTTTTCGCAGAAAACAGAGGTGTTTTTTGCAAGGTGCCTACCTGTGGTGTTTGGCCTGTAGCTCAGCCGGCCCCAGGGGGGGGGGGGCAGAAATGCCCTAAAATAAATTTGCCCCCCAACCCCCACCCTCCCCCGCCGGGAGCGACCCTTGCCTACGGGGTCGCTCCCCCTGCGTGACATTGGCACCAAAAAACAAATCCCCGGTGCCTAGTGGTTTCTGCCCCCTTGGGGGCAGGTTGACCTAAACTCAGCCAATCTGCCCCCAAGGGGGGCAGAAATGGCCTAAATACAATTTGTCCCCCAGGGGAGCGACTTTTGCCTGATGGGTCGCTCCCCATCTCTACAAAAAAAAAACAAAGAAAAAAAAGAAAAATTCCCCTGGCGCCTAGAGGTTTCTGCCCCCCCCCCCCCGGGGGCAGATCGGCCTAATAATAGGCCGATCTGCCCCCCGGGGGGGCAGAAATGGCCTAAAATAAATTTGCCCCCCCAACCCCCATCCCCCCCCCGGGAGCGACCCTTGCCTACGGGGTCGCTCCCCCTGCGTGACATTGGCGCCAAAAAACAAATCCCCGGTGCCTAGTGGTTTCTGCCCCCTTGGGGGCAGATTGACCTAAAATTGGCCAATCTGCCCCCAGGGGGGCAGAAATGGTCTAAATACAATTTGCCCCCCCAGGGGAGCGACCCTTGCCTGATGGGTCGCTCCCCATCTCTAAAAAAAGAAACAACAACAAAAAAAACACACACAAAAAAAATTGCCCTGGCGCCTAGAGTGTTCTGCCCCCCCCCCCCCGGGGGCAGTTCGGCCTAATAATAGGCCGATCTGTCCCCCGGGGGGGCAGAAATGGCCTAAAATAAATTTGCCCCCCCAACCCCCCCCCCCCCCCCGGGAGCGACCCTTGCCTACGGGGTCGCTCCCCCTGCGTGACATTGGTGCCAAAAAACAAATCCCCGGTGCCTAGTGGTTTCTGCCCCCTTGGGGGCAGATTGACCTAAAATTGGCCAATCTGCCCCCAGGGGGGCAGAAATGGTCTAAATACAATTTGCCCCCCCAGGGGAGCGACCCTTGCCTGATGGGTCGCTCCCCATCTCTAAAAAAAGAAACAACAAAAAAAAATAATTGCCCTGGCGCCTAGAGTGTTCTGCCCCCCCCCCCGGGGGGCAGTTCGGCCTAATAATAGGCCGATCTGTCCCCCGGGGGGGCAGAAATGGCCTAAAATAAATTTGCTCCCCCAACCCCCCCCCCCCCGGGAGCGACCCTTGCCTACGGGGTCGCTCCCCCTGCGTGACATTGGTGCCAAAAAACAAATCCCCGGTGCCTAGTGGTTTCTGCCCCCTTGGGGGCACATTGACCTAAAATTGGCCAATCTACCCCCAGGGGGGCAGAAATGGTCTAAATACAATTTGCCCCCCCAGGGGAGCGACCCTTGCCTGATGGGTCGCTCCCCATCTCTAAAAAAAGAAACAACAAAAAAAAAAAACACAAAAAAAAAATTGCCCTGGCGCCTAGAGTGTTCTGCCCCCCCCCGGGGGCAGTTCGGCCTAATAATAGGCCGATCTGTCCCCCGGGGGGGCAGAAATGGGCTAAAATAAATTTGCCCTTCCAACCCCCACCCCCCCCCCCGGAGCGACCCTTGCCTACGGGGTCGCTCCCCCTGCGTGACATTGGCGCCAAAAAACAAATCCCCGGTGCCTAGTGGTTTCTGCCCCCTTGGGGGCAGATTGACCTAAAATTGGCCAATCTGCCCCCAGGGGGGCAGAAATGGTCTAAATACAATTTGCCCCCCCCAGGGGAGCGACCCTTGCCTGATGGGTCGCTCCCCATCTCTAAAAAAAGAAACAACAAAAAAAAAAAACACAAAAAAAAAATTGCCCTGGCGCCTAGAGTGTTCTGCCCCCCCCCCCGGGGGCAGTTCGGCCTAATAATAGGCCGATCTGTCCCCCGGGGGGGCAGAAATGGCCTAAAATAAATTTGCCCCCCCAACCCCCGCCCCCCCCCCCCCCCCGGGAGCGACCCTTGCCTACGGGGTCGCTCCCCCTGCGTGACATTGGCGCCAAAAAACAAATCCCCGGTGCCTAGTGGTTTCTGCCCCCTTGGGGGCAGATTGACCTAAAATCGGCCAATCTGCCCCCAGGGGGGCAGAAATGGTCTAAATACAATTTGCCCCCCAGGGGAGCGACCCTTGCCTGATGGGTCGCTCCCCATCTCTAAAAAAAAAAAAAGAACAAAAAAAAAAACACAAAAACAAAATTTGCCCTGGCGCCTAGAGGTTTCTTCCCCCCCTGGGGGCAGATCGGCCTAATAATAGGCCGATCTGCCCCCAGGGGGGGCAGAAATGGCCTAAAATAAATTCCCCTCCCCCCCAGGGAGCAACCCTTGCCTAAGTGGTCGCTCCCTTTGCGTGAAATTCACGCAAAGAAAAAACTCCCTGGTGTCTAGTGGTTTCTACCCCCCTTGGGGGCAGATTGGCCTCATCAAAATAGGCCAATCTGCCCCCAAGGGGGGCAGAAATGGGCAAAATATAATTTTCCCCCAAGGGGAGCGACCCTTGCCTAAGGGGTCGCTCCCCACCAAAAAAAAAAAAAATGAAACAAAAAAAAAAAAAATGGTCCCTGGTGCCTAGAGGTTTCTGCCCCCCCTGGGGGCAGATCGGCCTAATAGTAGGCCGATCTGCCCCCAGGGGGGGCAGAAAAGGCCTTCCCGAAAATATGCCCCCCTGGGAGCGACCCTTGCCCAAGGGGTCGCTCCCTTTTGTCAATAACAATAAAAATAAAAAAAAATCCCTGGTGTCTAGTGGTTTCTACCCCCCTTGGGGGCAGATCGGCCTCATCAAAATAGGCCAATCTGCCCCCAAGGGGGGCAGAAATGGCCAAAATATAATTTTCCCCCAAGGGGAACGACCCTTGCCTAAGGGGTCGCTCCCCACCTCAATAAAAAAAAATGAAAAAAAAAAAAAAAAAAAAAAAAATGGTCCCTGGTGCCTAGAGGGGGCAGAAAAGGCCTTTTCAAAAAAATGCCCCCCCTGGGAGCGACCCTTGCCCAAGGGGTCGCTCCCTTTTGTCAATTTCTACGAAAAAAAAAAAATCCCTGGTGTCTAGTGGGGTTTCAAAAACCGGATTGCAAGCAATCCGGCTTTTGAAACCCTCGGAGGGACTTCAAAGGGAAGGAAATACTTTTCCTTCCCTTTGAAGCCCCTCCGGGCCTCCCAAGTGATTGAAAAAGAAATGCTTTTGCGCTGGAAGCAGAGCGACGAGGGAGGCCCCTGTGACACATCATCGCGCGCGCGCGCGCTGACGTCACAGGGGGGGGTGGGGGGGGTCGGGGGTGGAAGGGGAAGGTCTTCCCCTTCCATCCCCGACTTGGGGGGGGAAGGGGGGTGCACGGGGGGCGCGCTAGCGCGCCCCCAAGTTCCCCTGTGCCATGGACGAGATGATCTCGTCCAAGGCACAGGGGAACTGTAGCCTTGGACGAGATCATCTCGTCCAAGGCACAGAAGAGGTTAAATACCGTTTACCTTCTCAGAATCTCATTTTTCACTTCTGCCTGTTTTTACTTTGCTAACAACTTAATTGTCGCGGCCGTCTGCCATTACTGTCGTAGGACACTGTCCAGTTAATTCAGGTTTTTTTTTTTTTTACCAAAGCAATAACCTCTTATAAAGGTTTGCCCACATTTGTTCTTGGATACTGGATATATTAGCAAGCATGACAATCTGATGGTGGATCAGTTCATCATGTAGTGCACCAAGACGTCATGTAACAGCCACTTTTTTTGAAGCACAAACATACTCCCATATTTTTATTTCTTGTTTTCTCTGAAAAAATATTATGGGCCTTATTATCAGTTTGGTGGTCCCATTGCGGGACCGCTAAACTCTTGAGGAGGACGGTGGCACCCCCCTCAATCGTGTTACAATGTTCCAGTCGGCCTGAATGGCGGTAGCATTGTAGTACGCTGCCCGGCGGGACTGTATTGGTCTCGGCTTCCTTAGGGTAGCCAAGGCCAATACCGTAGCACACAGCACCCTGTAAAGCAGACAATATGCATTCCACAGGTGCTGCCGGGGGGGGCCTGCAGTGCCCATGCCCCCAGCACTTACTTTCCACCTGCGGGGTCCCCGCCATTAGAAGGCTGGCAGAAAGTTGAGCTGTAATCAGACAGGCAGTGAGTAACTCAGTACCACCTTGGCTGAGTACATTTCACACTGCAGTCGAACCATCGGGAACCACGTTACCGGTGGAAATGGTGGTCCCCTGGCCGGTCCACCTGCCGTGGGTTGTAATGTGATGGTCGGACTTCCACAGTTATGGCGGTCCAACTGTCACTGTGAGGCTGGCGGTGCTTGGACCGCCAGCCTCGTAATGAGGCCTATATCTTTTTACTGCTACACACAGTTGGAGCAAAATTTGGTGAATAACTCAAATACTCAAATAAAACTATCATGAGATATGAACATCGTGACAACAGTATTGTCCGTACTAAAATATTATGGAACAAAAAATCCAAGGTAATAATATCATTTTTGTGGTATATAATGTTGATTTTAAGATTATCTTTGTATGTTAATATCATTTTTTTTTTATTTAATTAGTAATTCATAATGTAGTAGTATGTTGTTACATTTGTTGGGGAATGGAGTGGGAAGTTAAATAAATTATAAGTAACTAAGGACCTCACTAAGAGTTTGGGTGTCCATGGGCCACCATGGTGGTGTTGGCTCTCTGACCGCAATGAATCAGCAAGTCCCAGGGAAATCACCACTAATATCTGGCACCCCTTACAGTGACATACTCTGAGTGCATCAATAGATGCCATTAGTCCTTTGAATGTTGGAGAGGCCCAGAGATTTGCAAGTACTTGTAGAAGGCCCTCGACATGTTCCTCAATTGGAAGCTACATCATTGTCCCGTTTTTGGTCATACAAACCCAGATATCTGAGGATGAATGGTTGGACCCAAACACGTGATTCCAACATAACTGCAAGTCACTCCATGATGTACGCCCACAGTCAGGTTACACACCTTCCCCATATCACATGTGCCAAGTACTTTGTTACATGATTCTGCATCAGTGGCATGGAAATGCACATTGTGGGTAAAAACTCTAGGCCTACCCGTCATGTCCATCATTGCTACTGGAGTTGTACATTCCAAATGACATGCAATGATGGGTGAGGGTACGTGTCAGCCAATAATCAATGGGGACACACTCCTGTCTGTGGAACAACATGAAATGTACCCCCATTGTAAAGGACTTACTCCACACACAGGTTGGCATGCTCATATATGTGATGGAATACATAAATTTTCCCCTTAATACAGGTAGACAACGCATGAAACAGCAGCTTACAAATGTTTTTCTAAAGAAAAAGAGACACATGTTGACATGTAGGCACAAGGAATGTTGGCAACAGTCATGGCACATAAATCATCTTAATTGCCATTCCCTACTTACCAAGGGAAAGTATTCATCTATAGCTGCACCCCAAAACAAAATGTATGCTCTATCACATGTATGATAGCCATCTTCACATTACAGACAGTAGTGAGGCACAAGCATCCGTCATACACTGAAGACAAGTAGCCTCTGGGTGGCAGAGGCCAATAATCTCCTTTCCACAGACAGACTGCCAAGGACAGTGATCCATCACTACCTTTATTTTGGCCTGTAAATCTGAGGAGTAGTGGTCTGTTGCGCTGAAATTACACCCACTACAACAAACAGTACTTGATCGATCACTGTACACAGCCATATGTTATCCCTGGAGAGCAAATTGTTTGTGGATTGTAAACAGTTGTGTCCTAGGTCCCTGGGCCAATAGGCAAGGCATGTCAATATGCACCACATGACATGTCTACAAAAACAATCACTCATTTACTGTTATACATGACTCATCCCTAATCATCAAGGGGAG
Source organism: Pleurodeles waltl (assembly GCF_031143425.1). Taxonomy (NCBI): domain Eukaryota; kingdom Metazoa; phylum Chordata; class Amphibia; order Caudata; family Salamandridae; genus Pleurodeles; species Pleurodeles waltl. The sequence goes on along the minus strand of NC_090450.1, from coordinate 709,289,204 downwards.
CTGTCAGAACCTAACATATTCACTTGGCAATGCGACAGGCAGAAATGTGCCCTGTACCCATTCTGTTGTGGCTGCTGTGCTGCCCTCAAATTCACATGCCCATCAAAGTCTGGGTAGGCCACTGCCAGAATGCGGGCCATTAGGGGGGTCATGGTCTGACGGGCACCCCTCCCATGTTGGGCCGGCATCCCCAGCTGGACCTCTGCTATCTTCCGGACCCAGCGTCTCAGGTCCTTCCACCTCTTCTGACAGTAGGCGCTCCACTGCCAGTGGATCCTCCATGGTCTGCAACTTCTTGGCAGTGGTTCTCCATAGCTACTTCCTATATGGGCATTGACCTGCATGGATGCAAAAGACAAATCAAGAGATTACAATCACAAGTTTTGTCACAAATGGTTGAGTCACATACATGTGGGAAACACCAAGCTAGAACATTTGTTTGTCAGCACTCCACAAGTGTGAAACACACAAGCCAATAAGAACATGGGCATGACTACAGACATATGTACTTGCATCTGCAGACTAACCTACTACCCGGCTCATGGCCTACAATAACTAAGCAAGCTTACTGACATTAGGTAGCCCCTGCTCCTGCAACATGTACTGTGATGTGAGCCACAATGAAACACAGCACACCTATGTGGCTTCTGAAGGATAAACTCCTTAGGCCTGAATGGCCAACACATTTACACTCTGTGAGAGTGACTCACTGCATACAGTCCGTATAGGCAACTGCCATAGTACAATCTTTACCATTACACTTGAGTAACAATCAAGGGGCTGGTTTGGTGGGTACAGAAAGTGTATTGCTTGTCCATGTGTAGACATGTGGAATATCAGATGCAGACTCACGCCACTTCAGGGGATGGGTTCTGTGCTATGTACCTATACCACAGAAGATTTCTTTAGACATATATGTCTATCCTACAGAGATGGCATCCAACATACAAAGGCATGCATTGTACAGTTCCTGCTATGTGACCAAGCCACTGAGTCACATATCATGGCCTTCCAGGAATCAACACACTGTCTGCACTGTGGGACTGTCATTTATGCAATAAGCCAGTACAGGACAAACATGATCTTTGTGAAGTTGACACTTTTATTGTAAATTAAATGTTCATGTGAATATTGATTATCTAAATAAATTGTGTATTTTTTTATTATTATGTTATTTCATTAAGTTTAATTTGTTACTTTCAATGTATATGTGTGAATTTTTATATTTTAGTTTGTAATTTATATGCTAACAGCAGATTTTTTTAGGCAAATGTAGAGAAATAGAATAGGGAGTTAATTACATTATAATTCATTTAATTTTAATGGTAGTTGTTTTTTATTGCAAATTAAATACTTTATAGCTAAATAATTATGTAAATTATTAAATTTGTATTTCATGTATTTACGTTTAATTTGTGAATTTTATTTTATGCTTTAAGTGTTTTACTTTTATTAGTAATTTATATTTAGGATCGGGATGGTTGTATTGTAGTGGGAGATTACTGAAGTTAAAATATGTTTTAAATAGTTATCCATCTTAAATAATAAATTAATTCATAATCATTATTCACATGTTTTAATTGTTTTATTATGTAAATTATTTGTTCTATTTTAATTATTCATTATTATATTGGCATGTGTTTTAATAATAAGATTTATAAAATACATTTCTATTTATCATATGTTATTCTATATGCTTTATTTAAGTAATATCTCAAGTTAAAGATTGTTTTATTTTTTATTTTTTATTTATGTGTTTTCTTTTGAGATTGTAAGAAGGGAAGTGAATTGTATTTTATTTTAATTAATTGGAAGCCTTATGTTTTTATAACCTTATTTTGAAAATGTTTATGTATTATGTTTTCATTGATATGTTATATATTTGTTATATAAAATATGATTTAATCATTTTTGACACAATATTCAAGTAAATCAACATTGTTTGTGCTGATATTTTTCTGGTGTCATTTCTTCATTCTCAAATGTAAAAATGAAGTGATTTTATCCACTCTTACCATCTCATTTTGGCTTATCCTTGAACAGGCATGAAGGATTGTTGGGGTGTAAGAGTCAATGTGTTCAAGGCACACATAATAAATACAGAGCTAAGATAAAATACACAAGTACATTTTACATGCGTGACTTAGTACTGTTTTTGATTAAAACACAATCCTGTTAATGCAATTATAAAGTGTGTAACTCCACAGTTTAAAATAATAATTTCCAACACACCTGAACAAGTGAGACATCTTGAAATTTGTATTTATTATGTTCATAATACAATTCTGCATCTATTCATATAGACCTTGATGTCTAGTGTGCTGTATCCATACCAATTGGTTTGGGTTATTTTTCTTTTGTCTTTTCCTTAAAGGAAAATGAGTTGCAATACAAACGAAAAATTCAACGTTTTTGTTTCATTTTTTTCAGAGCAGGCAGTGGTCCATTAGACCACTGCCTGCTCTGAAAAAATGTTTTCAGGGCCATTCATAAAAGGGAAGGGGTCCCATGGGGACTACCCCATCCCTTTTGCGAATGGGTTACCATTAGTCTGACATTGGTGATAACTGCAAATTGCTTTGCGACAGCATTCACGTCACAGAGCAATTCTGCATCGCGATGCGACTCGCAAATAGGAAGGGGACCACCCCTTCCTATTTGCGACTCGCATTCCCATTTTGCGAGTCGGTAACCAGGTTACCGACTCGCAAAATGGGAATGGGCATCGCAATGTGCTTTTTTGCATGTTGCAAACAGCGAAATTCGCTGTTTGCGCCATGCAAAAAGTTGGCTACATCTGGCCCTTTGTCCCTTGTCTCTGCTCCATGACCTTCAGCTCCCCATCTAAGTTGCGTTAGGCCACCACCAGAATATGGCACATCAGGGGGTCAGCAACCACTGAATCTGCTATTTTTTGCTTAGAGGACTTCCCAAGTTTGCCAGTGAGATAAGGTGGGTGCACCTCTGAAGTTCCACTACCATTTGCTGCAGTTGATGTTGAAGTGCTCATAAACCCCTGCTACTGCACTTGACTGACAATTGCTCACCAGATCCTTTTCTTTTTCGTGGGGGCTGACCTACAGGGAGTAAGATAAGAAAACAAAAATACAGAAATACGTTAGTAATCATGCTTTCTTTAGATGCACAAGTTCTCAAACATACTTATATCTATATATTTTTAATTGTTATTAACCTTCATGGATGTGGATACACATTTTGTCTAATATGCTACTGCATCACAGCTGTGATGAAAGAACTGTCCTCCTTATTCCAAATGTGTGATATAAAATCTACAATGTAATCAGGCAGAGTCCCCAGGATATTGCAGCATGGATTAGGAAAATTTTTGGCACAAAAATGAAAATTGTGGAGAATATTGTTGAGTTTTTTGCTGCATTATTGTGCCACCTTATTTTAGTGACATTTAACAGTTATGTCATAATAAAAAAGGAATCTGGAGAAAAAAACCTATGGTGTATGCTCTCCTACTTACAACAGCATAGGGCTCCTCCTCACTCTGTTACTATTTTAGGGCACCTTGTGTGCTATGACTTTGGGAGAGGAGAGCTCTTGAGGTGTAGAATGTTTGGAAGAGGATCCTATATGAGGAGTGGTGTAGGTGTCAAAGCCAATTTAAATGGAATCAGCAAAGGGGAAAAGGAACGGTGTATAATTGCTAACAGTACCTCCTGTTAGATCCCAAATGTTATTCTTGACCACAGTGAGTGTTGTCGTGAGGAAGTTTTCCTTGTAGTGCTATTCAAGAGTAATGCAAACCTTTTAGCGTGTGATTGATGGTGGACTACAGACATGATCAATGTGGTGTTCAAACGTCATTAAAAAAAAGACAGTAGACTGAGGAGATGCAACAGCTGGTGGTTACATTTGTGAAAGTATGGCTGGCTGAGGAGATACTAGGGCTACAGATGTCTCTCACTAAAACGCTTTTGTAAATAATAAAAATATATTAGCAAATGCTGAAAAATAACTGACCAAAGTGCCATGGATTAATACATAATGTATCACAAGACTTAGGGCCTACTTTATATGTAGATGGCCGCCCATTTCTCTGTCAGGGAGACTGACTAAATTACTCTGTCGCCTAAGGGGTTTAATCATGGCAGAGACAGAGTAGTTTCTACCGTGATTAAACCTAAGGACCACCATCTTTCAAGTTTGATAGGTGGGCCTTTATCTTGTTGGTGTGTATTCTCGGTCAACGCTCCAACGGAGTATGCATACCGCAAAGATATATATATCGGGTCAAAAGTGACTTCAACTATTTCATGTTTATTGGCAGTCTACAATAAGTGTTTTACTTGCGTCTGCATTTTACACACATATTAAGTTATCACATGACACCATGCCATCGGGGACACTGTGCTTCTGTACTAGGCTTTCCTTCTAGAAATCACTGTATTCAGCTGTGTTGGTCCAATGGATTCAATTGAAATTATTGTATTGTAATTGCATTTATATAGCACTTACTACCCCTCACAAGGAATTGAAGAGCTTTACCATGATGTGTAAACTACTCATGATTCCAAAGTTAGTGGTTATTGCAGTGGTTGTTGTTAATTGTTGGGATTAGTCTTATTCTCTCAAGGACATCATTCCAGGCACTTTCCGCAGTTCGATATGCTATGGGTAACCATAACTACCCAATACATTACTCAACTAACAAACTATTTCACTTGAAGTGGGAACATTCAAATAAAGGTTCTGTGTGTTCAGAAAGTGCATTAGTGAAGTTGTAAATGTTCATAGTGTGGAAAGTATGACCTGCAGATGGGTTACATGCACATCTCAGCAGAAGGTGCATCATCCCCTGAACTACCTATGCAGCTCTGATTCACACAGAGCAAGAAGTTCAAGGCAGATCAGCTGTTGAAGACACTCCCCAATAAGAGGATGAAGATGTATGGAGGAGCCCTTCTCCTACCTCACGACACTGTGCATCAATAGAGTAACCTTGCTTCCAAAGAGCTTCAAATCATGAACCTATCCCATGCAGTCCCGTTTTGCTCATCTGCCCTTCAAAGTGAATAGGAGGGCAAAGCTATGTACCTCTGCACACAGAGATTACTGCTTCAAACTGAGAGAAAACATCAAAACATCTCCTCGTTCAGGAGATAGCAAGGCCAATAACTAAGAATGAGCAGTAGCATTTTTACAAAACAGCTGAGAACTATCCACCAACGGCAGGAGAAGAGTAGATAAAGTCATTACATTTGTATCTGGGAATAGAAAACTAAACTTTCCCACTTTGTCATGCATCATGCTCATTGTCTGCACCCACAGCCCGAGCAGCTGACGGGACACCTGACTAGTGGTGGGCGAGAAACTGAAAGCTTGAGCCACATGCCTGACTCTGGCACCAGATCACCTTATAACTTCAAGCCCAAAACTAATCAAGCTTTAATGGGAGGTGATGTGGCTTAGTGGCTTCAACTGTCACTTATGTAACATGGAAAAACCATTTTGAAGACTCAGGCCCTCATTATGAACACAGTGGGAATCCCCGCCATGTTCATGCTAGCGGTCTGAACACAGACCGCCAGCCTGTTGAGTACTCCGCCATCCCAATAATGAACATTCCTCAGGGCTGGCGGGCGGAAACAGTGTTTCCGCCCGCTGGCCCAGCGGAATGCTGGGCCTGGACATTGCCAACAGCTCTACATGGAGCCGGTGTCAGTGCCACAGTGCGGTGGGTGCAGCAGCACCTGTCACGCAAATCCAGGCAGTGACCTACGCAACCGGGCTGTGCACGGGGGCCCCGGAGCACCCCTCCTGCCAGCCTTTCTGTGGTGGGGGAACCCGCTAGGGAAAGGCTGGAGGAACAAGGGTTCTTTATCCGGAGGGCAGTGCTGCTTGCAGCGCTGCCCTGTGGAATAAAGAAATCTGCCATTGTGAGGCTGCCTATCGGTGGTAGCCTGGCGGTGGCTGTGCGCCACCTCTGGTGGTCCTCCCTTGTTCGTAATATGGCGGTCCAAACCGCCATGTTCATAATGAGGGCCTCAGTATCCTGTGAATCCAGTTAAATGTCCCTATGCTGAAAAAAATTGTGAAGCACCCTTTTGTCCTTTCTGCAATGTTTGCACTATGTAAACTGCCAAAAATACAGTGTGGATATTGACTGTCAACCACGCTCTAATCTCATGCTCCAAGACTTAAAGACAACACATTTTGATGCCTGAAAGAGATACCCATCTAGTGCTTGGTTTGCACAATGTGACACTGCAAAATTGATGCTTAGTTCTGGCTTTCCTGCTTTACCAAATTGTGTGTTATTAGACAAACACTTTTTCACTGAGGCTCCTTTATGTTCATCACCAGCACTTCAATTACAGGAGTGCAGGATGTGTGCAGTACAAAAATATGTCTTGTGTTTGATTCAATTGTATATAATGTTGCTCCATCTTTAATAAGAATCTAAGCCACATAAAGGGTGCACAGGACAACTGAATTGCTTTTTAGGTCGCTAACAGCATTGTCATCAAGGTTAGTGCAGCAGTGTTTCTCAGTTCATGTTTAAACACTTTCACATTCAATAAAGACTTCTAAATGCAGATATATAATTACATTTACTAAGGTAAGACACTTTGAAGACACACCATCATATTCTAATAATATCTTTGTTACATGGCTTACATGCCAAATATCTTCAGGGTTTGGCTTGTACACAGGATCTTAGAGACAGGACTGACCCATGGCTCTCTCTGTGTTTATTTGTTCATGTTCCCACCGATAGAGATCACATTTTACTAATACATCAGTGGGATAGAAGTTGGAAAATGGTGACTTACAAATCTTCATTTAAAAGCCTAACACAGAAATTTACATGGAAATGTAAAATTGTGCTCGTTTGAAATATGGTGGACAATGTGACCGCCATTCGTATTTTGACATCACCTTTTAACATGAGATTTCGTGCATTTATATTTGAGTGAAGTTTTGATATGAATTAATGTTGAAATTATTATCTTTCAGAAACACAGTAGAAATGAAGCATATTGTGAGTATTAAATGTTAAATGACCTGTAATTAATACTGATTTAAATGGATTTTATTAACGGGGCTTATATGTGTGCAGAAAAATAAATGCACGTTTAAATTGCTATAACATGTCATAAATAGTCCTTGCAGTAAAATAATTTGCTTTGCACATGTGATTTCAATCACAATAGGTTTTATGTATGTATTAATTGTATTAATGTGTATGTAGGATTTCTTAGCTTGACTAGGCCCGAAAGATTAATTCTTACAGCACTAGAGGAAAATTACTTGCTTATTCACTTCTCTCTGACCTGAATTCTTTCCTATGATTGCTGACGTGATATTGAATGTCCTATTGTATTGAAGACAAGGAACATGTTTTAATGTTAACTATGTAACAATATTTATTCTAGCTGTTGAACAAGACAGGAAATTCATGATTTTCATGTGAGAAATGTTTACCTCATCCTGTGTAGTCATTCTGCTAGAGCCAGTCCTGATGTGCTGATGATCCTGGACGTGGTGATGGTCTCTGCTCCTTCTGAACCCCTCCAACCCTTAACTATCTTTTGAAGAATAAAGTCATTTCTACTTGCCCAACTTGGTTATGCTGTTCAGTACTAATAGACCCAATCAATTCTGAAATGCTGACCTGTCCTATGTGCAGCCCGTGTTCTGCACCTTCCTGATGCTGCTGTCTACTGAAGTGGTGAGAAGGTGAGCAATCCGCTCAATGAAACTTTCTTGTCTGCTGTCCCATGAGGAGAGATATAACTAAATGTGGTTTCCTGTTTCCCTTTCACTTTAGATATTTACACCAGCATATTTTTATAGAGAGTAACCCTAGCTAGATGATTTTTCCAAATTATTTTATTTTTTTTCCTTTTTGCTATTACCCACATGTGTTAGCCCGTTCCCACACATGCAAGTCCAAATTTGTGTTAGTGATAAGAACGACCCAGTCCTGAAATCTGAATGTTATTAACTGAATTTTTATGATTTACTGATGTCGCCATCATCTGCTTTGAAATCTAATATTAATGTGCATATTGTGGATTTGCTAATTTATGGCATTCTTAAGGAGTGTTTAACAGTATTGATGTTTAGTAGGCTAATTCTCTTTAGACATTACGGTCAGCCAGTGGATTTCATGTATGTTTATAACTTAGTTTTGTGTATGATATATGTTACCTTGATTTTGGGATTGTAATAAAGCTTTGAAATTTTATTCAGTTTGGAGATTGATTTAGTGTTTAAATTGTTCATGGTCTTTATAATTGTTTATGGTTTTATGTTATTGATTTGTGATTGAATGAATCTGACTACTACATTTTTCACTGAGTCCAAAGATCCAGTTGACCTCTAGTGGTGGGATAAGGTATGGCGTCTGACCATCGTGGTTGTGGTTTCTGAACCTAAGGCAGGAAGAAGACCCCTCAAGAGAGCGCCAGCATCACCTTTAAACCTGACATTCCCGTGGCTAGTTCTCTTTCATTTACTTCTGATGGTTAAGAGGCAAAGAGAGGGATGAGTGAAGCAGGAAAACTAAGAGCTCACTACAGGTGAAAAGTTCATGATAATCTTTAAGAAACGTTGTAAGAAAATGTGTATGAAAGGCTGATTTCTTCGCTCACTCCATTCAAAACAACTCCAATAATTGGGAGGAGGAGGGAGAGCACAGGAAGGCCGTGTAACATTATTTAGAGCAGGTCTTGGGAGGGTGGAAAAGCAGGAAAAAGACATGCCATTCTGCTGCCTTTCCATCAAGCAGTGGTGCTTTATTTGGAGTCATTAGGCAGTCTGCAATAAAACAATAAAATAAATCCATCAAGGAAGGAAGGGTGGAACACTTTTCTGTATTTTTGTGGCTCCTGGGAATAATATTGCAGGCATTCGGAACCTTGACAATTTTTGCTTCAAATACGCAATTCGCCAAATCACAAAAAGCTGGAGGGTCTGATCAGGTGTACGGGATAACCATTACCTTGTGAAGGACTAAAAACTCAATCAACTTACTAATTAGGAGTAATTTTTTGAATTTATTATTGTTTTGTAAAATTTGGGTTAATTTTACTTTGGGCATCAATCAGTGTTTTGCGGTGTCTTTAAGGACCATATTCAAGCACTTATTTTTATTTTTTAGATCTAGTTACTCTGTGACGGTTTTGTCCACCGTATTACAAGTGCTTTATGTAGAATAGGATTTCTAATTATGGGTATGGCCATATGATAATTGTGATGGAGCAGCCATTTTGCCAAAGGGTAAGTCGAGACCATTGTGTTACATGTAGAGATTAGTGCTTCTAAGCTGTGAGCAATTGCCCAGTCTACAAAAATGTACATTTTATGTCAGTGTTGAAGTCAAATGCACAGAGAATTGTTTGAAGGCACTTTCACAATTGTCATACCAGTTGTAAAGTGAACGTCCACGAGGACATCCCTTGGCTCATATAGTGCCACGTCCGAAAAACATATGAGTGAAACCAACCTTCACAGTAAGAAATGCCATGCTTGATAACATCATGGATGTTAATCATTTTGTCACTCCGATTGTTGTTTCCCTGGTTGATCACACAGCTTCCCCCTGCCAATGGGAGGGCCCTGCATGACCGAACCAATGTCCAATTGATTTAAAGCATGACATACCCTGCTTGTACCATATTTTAGCTCACCATTTAAATTCAGTATTTACTTAGCTATCATAAATGTTAGTGAAGCTCATTATGTACTAATTATTGATGTAGAGGATTAAAATAATTATTACAGAGAACCAATGGAGTGTTCAAGCCATATATATTTCTAATAAAAACAATATCTGTGCATTTTTGGTCAAGCATAGGCTTGTAATATTGAAGCTGAGTGGTCGCACAGGGAGTGCATTAATATAGTCAGCAGAATTATTTTTTGGATACACAAGATAAAATTTAAATGTGCTTTTACAGTAGCTTGTGTTCAGTTCACCAATTGGAACATCATTGGGTTAACAACATTAAACATATTGTGCATGTGCAATTTAAATAGGCCTGGGTGGAACTTGTGGACTTTTTCTCCAAGGAATTCCGCAGAGTTACAAAAAACTCTTCAAGATTCTGGGAATGGGATGAAATAGGCATGTCGCCCTGTTTGCACTGTGATTTAATGCTGGGAGCTCGTTCTGCACTGAAAATTCAGCGCAAACTGCACCACACAGCCCTCCAGAGGACACAGCTTCTAAGTTGATTTTGCTGCCACACAAGTAGATTTTCTGACCGCGAGCAGTCGCAACCCTCCACAACTGCTGCATTGAAGAAATCTCACCAGGTGTCCTCCCAGTGACTGAAAATCAAGGAAGGGGATGCTAAATCTCGCTTGTGCTTGCCAGCCTACTGTTTTTGAGCCGCATTTGAGAAAAAACTCCAGGAGGCAGCTGTTGGTGGAATTTGGCAGGAACTCTGTGTAGGCAAAATGCAGAGTGGCCAAAATTCCATCAATTCCCCCAGCGGAATATATCACCCACCGCAATATTTAAAGCATTAGTCTAAGAGTGTGAAGTAAATCACAATCTTTTTAATACATTACTGGATATACATTTAAGTGCATTTCATATAAGGAGTATGCCTGATTCTATTTTGGCCCATATAACTGGCTGTAGTTGGTCAGGGCTCCCTCTACAAGAACATCCAACGCCTCAGGCATGATGATCTGGACGCTGTAACCTGCTCCTTCTTCCATGGTGGGCCCAAACGGAAGAAATGTTAAGTAAGGCTGCTACACTTGATATTTAAGAGGCAAGTAAACTAATGGCCTTAATATTGTGTATGCCAATGAGATGTAAACCCTGTTGACATGACGGATGATGGATTCTGTCAATCATGGACAATTATAACCAATATGGAACCGTGAATGCCAGATAAAGTAGGTACAGACTGCATTCAGTAGTTCATTGTTCATGACTGTTAAGTGAGGAGTCAATCATGTTTGGTCTGCCATCTTAAACCAACATTGTCAGCATAGGGTATTCCTGACAATATGGCGGACCATTAGTGCAATATTGATGGAAGCATTCCTCATCTGTGACATTGATTCTGTTGATAACAACTAGAATGTCTACAATACAAACAATAGATATACACCACCAACAGTGTATTGTATGTCAACCTTGATGGAATTGTCAGCAAATAATATGAAAACAATATGTGACCATACATACATTATTGGAAATAATTCATATAACTTAGGAGCTATTTTTAAAGTCATAAATGTGATTTTTTTAACTTACAAATTATTTATTCAGATTTTTCTGTTTTTGGTGATTTTTATCAAATCGTATTGTTTATACATGTTTATATGTTTGAAATCCATATATATAATAGCAACAAATGTAGAAACAATTGATTTACATTATTGAAATCTTATATATTTTTGTCATTTTACCTAGGCAAAAATAAAACATTCTTGTAATATATCCAACAACCATGTGTGAACATACAGCCTTAACACTTTGCACTCATAAGTTACATGTACGTCTATCAACCACCTCAAGAAAGACAGAGAAGGATATGTCAAAGGACTGAACAAATGTAAATCAGAAATCCGAAAAGGAAACAGTGCAGGCAAGGCACATCATTAAGGTGGTAATACTGAATCATACCACCACTGAGTCATTATCACAACAATTTCAAAATAAACTTTTGCCGTGCATAAGAATTCAAACTGACTTCCCATCTATTGTGAAGATTATGGCAGTGTTACATTTCTGTGAAACTGGCACCTTCCAGTACACAGTGAGTGACTCCAATGGAATGTTGCAGCCAAATGTTCCAGCTGTCCTCAACCAGATCATGGATGTTATGCACAATTGTCAATGCTTTTCTCCAAGCAGGACTTTTCTTGACACTGTGAAATTAGAGAAAATCCCCCCTCCCTTGCAAAAGCAGATATGGACCCTGACTTCCCCTCTAACTGTGGACCAGTGATTCATTTAACATGACTTGTCAAACAAATTGAAACAACAGGAACATCTGCCTTACGACTGCCAATTCAGGTCCTGCAATGGGCATAACACAGAAACCTCCACAGTCAAAATAGTAAAAGACATACACTTCCTGTCTGATACCAGTCAATCATCCTTACTGAATCTTCTATCTAATGGGGGCTTTAAACTACCAGTAATTCAATGAATCCCTCAAAGATTGCATGGAAATTTCCGGAACAGTAGTTTGTTGGTTTTCTTCATACCTAAAAAGACAGAAAGCAACTGAAGAAAATGAACAACCACACTTCCAAACTACTGCTTATCCCATATAGTGTCCTGGAATGGTATATCTTGACCTAATCAAAACTATAAATAAGAGTCATTGAATACAAGGATATTGTCTCCAACAAAAACGCTCTGAGATCAATTTGAAAATGGATATCTGCAAACTGTCTAAAATTTGGCCAGAAAATACCAAATTAATACTAAGCATAGACTTACCATCACAAATTGACATCAACTCTGAAGAAAGAAGTGAAATGTCTTGATTTCTGAATAGACTCAGATCTGCGCATGAACCTACAAATTGATCACATCACCAGAACCACATGCCCTAAACAGCTCAAACCTATCTTTTCAAACTAAGGTTTCAGATCAGTCATTCAAGTCATTGTCATCTCAGAAATTGACTATGGAAATGCCCTCTCTCCAGGAGCTTCAAAGGTGGCATTGGCATACCTAAGAGCTGTTCTCTATTTGGCTGCTTGCCAAGCAACGGACTATCGAAAACTTGACCATATATGCCCTATCCTGAGAGATCTACACTGGCTAACACTGGAGGCTAGGATCAAATTTAGCACAGCATGCCTAAGTTTCAAAGACTTGACGTTAGGCCAACCATCTTATCTATACTTCTTGCTACATATCGCTAGAGGCAAAAGTGAACTATGAAGCAACAGTTGCCTCTGATTTAAAAGCAAGACATTTACACCAAACCAAGCCACAAACAAATCATTAGCAGGTATGGCTACCTCCATGGAACGTTCTAATCAAGACATGAGACATGAAAAAAGTTAAATATTTTCAGAAAAAACACTGAAAATGTTTCTATTTAAGCAACAACTAAATGCATAAACACTACTATCCGGGCCTTTTCCTCACACTGATTAGTTCTTCATTTACATTTAGCTCTGCAGAACCCTTCCCTTACATTTATTGGTTTTACCTAATTTGTTGTGATGATTATTTTTTTATTTTATTCTGCTGACTTGATCCTTTAGTTAACGTTGTTATCTGTAAGGAACCCTGACACCCACTGCGAGTATAGAAGGCTTATAAAAAAAGTAAAATAAATTAAGTAAATATTCACTCTTTTCTCATAAAACAAAAAAGGAAACACTAACACAAAACACTTTTTAACTCCAACCATCTCATAGGCGTGTCATTGTTAGGGTTTGTACACAGCAAAGAGCATGTCCCCTCTCACTGCACTAGTGGGTTCTGTAATAGCTCCCTTTTAAACTTACTATTCAAAGCCTTTCTTGTTATCTCACCTTCCCCCCCCCTAGGCTTCTGTGTATGTTGTTTAATGTGCTGTTTTGTTTACACATTGGGCCTTGCTTTTACCAAGGCTTCTTTAAAACACTCCTCCCTAGGCCATGTGTTAATCCAACTCATTTGCATAATAACTGAAACTCTGCACACCTTTCAAGAACATGTGCAGCATGTGAGGACCACACCCAGCTCTTCAAACCACACCCAGCTCTGCACACCTTCCAAGAACATGTGCAGCATGTGAGGACCACACCCAGCCCTTCAAACCACACCCAGCTCTTCGAACCACACCCAGCCCTGTCTATAAAAGGCATCCCCCGAGCCTCACCCAGTGCTTGTGCTCGTCTACCTCCCGCTTACCTGAGAACAGATCCCTCGGCGCTGGCACTCCTGCTCTTTACAGACTTTCTTTGACTTCAATTGGCGCAGCTGCTGGCTCTTCCTTCTTCCGGTTTCCGGTTCCTCCTTGCCTCAGCCTCTCTCCTACGAGTAACCTGCAAAAGAGAAAGAAGACAAGGTTAGACTGATCAGTATCTCTTGCCAGCAACAAGTAAGTGCAAAACTTGTTATTACCTGAGGGAGCTTTGACGGCAATTTCTGGATTCGTGTATAGACAGTTTGAGGCGAAGTGCCTTCCACGAGCATTGTGATTAAGGCTCTTTGTTGCAGGATTATTTTGCAGGACTTTGTGAAGCGGACATTGTTTTTTTTCATGGAACTTTTGGGAATCGAACAGTGGAAACCATTGACACCATTGACAGCAAGGAAAACAGTAAATCAAGGACTTGCACAAATTACATGCTGTATTTTGATGTAAAAGTACAGTATTTGTTTTATAAAAGATTCTGGAAATATGCGAAAAGTGAGTCTGCTATTGGGAATTTAGGCTTTAGTTATATTATGATGAATGTTTGATATTGGTAATTCTGATAACGGTATTTGTTTAATTTTTTAGAAGCTTAACAGTAATAGAAAACACATCCCAGAGCAGTAACACATTCCAAACCTGGAAACTAGAGACCAGGATCCAAGAGGCACCAGTTTCTACAGAAGTCAGAAAGGGCCGCAGATTTGTGCAGCACTTCAACAGTGGAAACGCAAGAACGGTGTTGTCTCTCTTTTTTTTATTTTATCCACTTCCCCCCTTCCCTTGAGCTTCTGTTCTTAGTGCACTGTTTTAAAAACTAGTGTGCTGGAACAAGCAGTTTCAGGGTGGGGTCGGATTGTCTTCAACCTCCATCAGAACTGAACAAGAACTCAGGTGAGCTGGGCTTTGACAGTCATACTTTGAAAAGGCAAGGGAGATGGATGTGATGGCAGAAATGTCCTTGAGAAGTACTTCCTGCTGAGTGACTAACAGTCATCCTCAATACCAGAGCCTACATTCCATACTTCCAACACTGTCCCAATCAGAAGACTCTTCCACAACTAGACAAAACCTCCTCTGACCAACGCCTATTTCACACCAACAGAAAATGTAAACAAAAAAGGCCTATGTTACACCCTTCAACACATCCCCTATCAAAAACCTACTGAACATCTCTAGGAAACCTCTGGATAAACCCTGTTTTACATTAATATTCCTTATGACTAGAGCCTACTATTGTTACGAGCACTAATCTTGTCTTAGAGCCAAGCTCTCCAGGTGTTGCATGAGTGACAGGCACCACAGGTTGACTCTCACCTGTTTGTACATTCCTTCGTACTTGCATGGCACATCAAAATAACATACGATTATTAACACATACACTTGAATGCTTTTCCTCTAACACAATTTCTCTTATTACACTGCGCCAAAACAAGTGTGCCTACAATGAATGCTCGTGTTGAGTGTTGGCTTAACAATCACCTTTGAAATGCTGATTCATTACGCACACATAAACAGTCTCAGAATAGAGTCTCTTTTGCTTCACAATTAAAGTCTGATGAAATTCTGTGCACTAAAAAATGTTGGCAATAAAAGGGCACATTGCTTAGCTGAGAAGAGATTAGGAGACTCCAGAAATGCCATCCGTCATTGAGTTGGGAAGAGCACAATGAAACCTTTTGCATTCAAGTGAACCCCCACTCTATCATTATTAGAACCTGGAGACCACCACTGAATCATTATTGGAATCCAGGGACCCCCACTGAGTCATTACTGGAAGCCGTGGTCCAGGCCTAAAATTGTCAATGATTTGAACCACAAAATAACACAAACAAAATAAAGAAATAAGCATTCATGAAACACATGCACAATTGATAACACATTTTATTTAATTTGCAAACACATAAAATAAAATAAATAATTTTTTTAATTTTAATAGGAAGGATGGAGCTTTTTTAAACTCAATTGAATCCACACGTTGTCTATGCTATCATACTATACTCTGTTGTGCTCCCACGAATCAATCTGAGGATACTAATTACATTTTAGCCTCCATTTTCAAATTCCTTGACATTTACAATACATTTTGAAATGTTCAATTGTACATTTTGCCACTTTATTTACACTTTACTAAACTGTTAATATTAACTACTTTTCTCAGTAGTCACGGACCCCTGAGGAGGCATCGTGGACCCACAGGGGTCACCAGATCATAGTGGGAACCACTGCTTTTAGAAATCTTTATTTAGCATCCCACAGGTTTTCATACTCCCCATTACCTTTCAGACTTGAAGTAAATACTGCAATCATTTTGCTCATAACCATCTAGTGGTGAGAATACCTTCATATGCCATAAGTAGGCCTGGGCAAAATGTTAATTTCGCTGGCATAATTGGTGCAATGTGGTAATATTACATACTGATTTTACGTGAAATTACAGAAATTATGCCATTACGCCACATTGCATAATTTCGGGAGCAATTTCGATGCAAGATGTACCGTTTGGTTAATTTTTTTAATGGGAGAGGAATTTCACGTAGATTTTTTTCCATGAGCAGACCGTTGGGGTAATTTTTGTGTGCACAACTACAAATTCAAAGCAGAGCAGCAGTGTTTTGAACACGAGTAACAGTTCCTTTTATATAATTACGCTACAGCAAATTACTGGACTTTCATGCACCCCTGACCACAAAACTTTCCTCAGCAATAGTCCCCTCCCCTTGCACAACAAACGTAAAGCCATGTATCCTATACTTGCCTTCCACCCTCCTAGATAACATGTTTTTAAGTTGTTCTATCATTGACTCTAAATTGCAGTGATACTAAGTAGTGTTACCTATACAGATATCCTGGTAACCTGACTTTTCCCGCACACATTCAGCAAGAATTGCTGCTCACAAGTGATTTTTCCACATTGCTCTGTGCGCCAATGTGAACAGCTTAATAGTGTGATATGTAGGTGCAATAATACAATGTACCTTTTTTATCCTGCTTAAGCTTAACTGACTATAAATGTATGTATACTGCCAGCTATTAAAGTGCGACCTTGAGAGAAGTTTTAAAAAAAACACATTAAAAAACTTCTCACCTTATAGTTTCATGAGCTTATATAAGAACTCAGTCTTAAGCTTTGTTCCTCTATATGATCACTGAACCCTTGGCTACTTGCAATAGTCTAATAATTTATGGGAGTGATGCTTTATCCCATATTTAAATCCCACCATTACCTCATGTCACCAAAACCTATTGAGCATCCTCAAAACAACTCACTCAATAAAAGCATAAACAACTTCAGCAAACTTTTTGTAATTAAAGCCTACTCTGTAGCCCTGAAACACTTCATGGAAGTAAAGCTTATTTGCATGCCTCCTACTGTAGTTGGACAAATATTGAGTTGTAAATATCAAGAGACAGAAATATTGGGAAAAAGATATTGTGATACAAAACATATTGTGATGCAGAAATATCAATGTCAAGAATATCATTTTTATGTAAGTAATATGGGTGTTAAGAATATTGTTGTTAATATCATTTTCAATAATATAGTTACAAAAAATATTGTTTTTTAATAATTGTGAAGTGTTTTAGTTTATATATTAATTTTATGTGTTACAACTTTGTATAAATGCTATTAATTGTTTCAAAATACAGTTTGTAATTTAATGCGATTTAGAATTTTTATTTAATTGCTAATAGTAATGAGTTTGTAGGGGGATAGGGAGGGAAGTTAATTAAGCAATAAATAAAAATAATTAATATTTTTTAAATAAGTTTGTGATTGATACTAATAATGTATTTTATGCAATACTAATTTATTTTACTTATATTTTAGGTGCGGGTTGTTACACAGGTTGGGGTATAGGGTGGGAGGTTAATTAGGTAATAATTAAATAATGTTTAATGCATTAATTATTAAATTGATTATTAATTATGTAAATTGTGTAATAATTATATATTTTAGGTGTGGGCTGCTGCATTTGTAGGGGTATAGGGTGGGTAGCTAATTAGGTAATAAACAATTAATTATCAATTTATAATTAATTACCAAATTGATAATTCCTTGAGTTTATTATGAAATATTGATTTATTTTAGTTATATATTAGTTGCAGGTTGCCAGGTTTGTAGGGGTATAGGGTGGGAAGTTTATTAAGTATAATTTTAAAAAGTAATTATTAATGTATGATTACATATTTAATTGAATAATAATTATTTAAGTTGTGTAATAATTATATATTTTAATTATATTTTCCGTGTGAGTTGCTGGGTTTGTAGGAGTTTGTAGGATTTGTATGGTTGAGGGGTGGGAAGTTAATTAACTAATAAATAATTAACAATTATTAATTGTGAATCAATTATGTAGTTGACTAGCGATTATGTAAATAGTGTTATACTTATTTTAGTTATATTTTAGGTGTGGGTTGCTAGGTCTGTAGATATATAGGGTAGCAAGTTAATTATGTAGTTAAATAATTATTATTTTTAATTGAAAATTATTTACATTGTTTATAAATTTTGTAAATGTGTAATATGTTTTATATGTATATATTTTATGTTAAGTAATAATATTTATATTACAAGTTTTATATTTTTCTAAATTAATTGGATTATTCAAATATGTAATGTGTTTGATGTGAAGTAGTTTGCCTACTGTTGCTGAGACTGTAGTGGGAATAATAAATCTTACCCCTCTGAAGCCTAATGCTTTCCCTAACGTTGCACAGACTGGATTGTGCATAGTAAATTTACGCCCTCCAAAGTCCAACGCTTTGCCTACTGGTGCACAGACTGGAACGGGAATAGTAAATTTGACGCCTCTGACTTAGTTTAACGCTTTCCCTACTGTTGCACAGAGGAGTGGGAATAGAAATTTTAGCTCCCCACCCCCGGAGTCCAACACTTTTCCTATTGTTGCACATACTGGAATAGGAATAGTAAATCTTACCCCTCCGAAATACAACACTTTTCCTACTGTAGCATAGACTAGAATGGAAATAGTAAATGTTACCCCTCCAAAGTGCAACACTTTCCCTGCTGCTGGTTGGAGTAGGAATAATACATTTAACCCATCCGAAGTCCAATGTTTTACCTACTATTGCACAGATTGTAGTGGGATCATAAATTTAACCCATCCGAAGTCCAACACTTTCCATACTGTTGCACAGACTGAAGTGTGAATAATAAATTGAACCCCTCTGAAGTCCAAAGCTTTCCCTACTGTTGCGCTGTTTGGAGTGTGAATAATCCATTTAACATCTCAGAAGTCTTACACTTTCTCTACTGTTGCACAAACAGACTCCAATACATTTCATATTACTGCTTAAATATAATTTTTATTTATATTTGTTTACAATTTTAACTTAATAGTATTTGATTATTTTTATATTTGTTTTAAAATGTATATACTATTTTTTGTAAATGTCTTTTTATGCTTTTTAATTAATTTGTTTGGTCATTTATTTAAGATTTTGGAATTGAATTGTTAATTTTTTTTATGTTTTTATATATATATAATATATATATCTATGTTCGCTAAAAACAAAGGTTACAAGGATGTGATAGTTAGGTTCAGATTTTACACACACACAAAACAATAAAAAGTCAACTGTTGTAGTTAGAGTTTGTTGTATAGCTATTTTAGCCATATTTTAGACACGTTATGTTAGCAAACTAGGCCTGCCATTGTGCACTTTAATCCAGATACATTTTTGTAAGCATCGCTTTATATTTCTAGAATTAGCCACATTTGATGTGTTTTATTTTCTCTATCTATTTGTTCCTTCACCTAGGAAAGCATCATGTTCTTAGGATTTCACTTTGTGCTTCCCTCAAGGCTGAAGTCAGATAGGGTTGCCGGCAAAAGTGATAAGCTGTGTCTCCAACATTCAAAGAAACTCGCATATCCTACGTGGAGACCTTTTCTTAGACTATTAACTGTTTTATTATACAAACACTCCTTTGTCCCATACACGTTAGAGGGAGAATCCAGCCAGATGACCACGACTGTGTGCTGATTGCTGATTGCCTTTACTACAGCTGCTTGCTTAAACTACCGAATCCTTGGCCTATATGGGGACGGTGTCTCTCCAGACTGTAGGATTTCCTTGCTCAGGTATGAGGGATGATGTCTTCCTAGGGGGGAAACCTGAAGGGCGTATTAGGGTTCATTATGCTATGATCTAACATAGCTTAGGTTGGACAACTATGTATTATTCCTAGTGACAGTATGGTGGGACTGCTTTTTGTGTTTCACACTCCTTGTCAACTTTTTGCATTTAGTATGTTTAATCATCCTAGTGATTGCAATACATGCCATTTTATCTTTAACCTTTATTGAACTATACTCTACCCCTGCTGTCTTTGCCTGTGTGAGACTAATGTAAGTGAGAGAAAGGGATGAGATCTGATCAACCATGATTGCCCTGAGGAGTCTTTCTTATCATGTGCCCGAAGCCACAATCATCCCTCTTCTTGGGCAGAGATGAGGTGCTGCCGGTTGGCCGGAAATCCCGGATTAGGCCGGCAGGCATCACATAATGTGTAATTGTACTTAGTACCCCAAAATCTATGCGATTCTGCCACCCAAATCCAGTAGCCTCATTAGGATAATGAGAGCCTAAGTGACAAGTTATCTCAAGTAACTATAACTCGTGCCCCCTAAATTTAACTACCTAGTAGCGCCTGCCACTCGGTAATATATATATATATATATATATATATATATATATATATATATATATATATATACCTCTCTCACTCTCTCTCTCTATATATATATATATATATATACATATATATATATATACATATTTATATAGATAGATAGATATATCTATATATTACCTAGTATCTATGTACTGAGTTGTCCTTGTGTATTACTTTATGTAGGGGTTACTGTTTTCCCAGTAAAGAACAGGATTTTAGAACACATGAGAGCAATTAAGAATGTTTATGTCAGTTATCCAGTAGCACGACATTGGTCTCAGAAACATGATCGGAATGCTGATATGTTATCTTTTTATGGAATTGACAGGGTCACTCTGAGCAAGAGGGGAGGTGACAGAGAGAAGAAACTTAGAATCATGGAATCTGAATACATTATACGTTTAAATAGTCGTGCACCAGGAGGTTTGAACTCTGATGAAGAACTTGTTGTGCACATGTTAATTGGTGCTAATTGACATTATACATAAATATAATTGGGGTATTGATGTATTTGATTAATTTAAGAGAACAAATTATGAAGATAATTGATATGATATAATTTCTTCAATTGCTTTTTCCTTTTCTTTTTGATTTGGTTTCGTACTCATTATTAATATTTAGATTATGTGATAAGGACTAAAAAGAAGAAAATAGGATTGCAGACATGAGACAGATGATGAAATTCAGTTACATGGCTTTGGTATTATGAACATTTATCATGGTATCGTGTTAATAAAGTGTGAAATGACTGATACACAAAAAAGAGAAAATGTTTGCACTTTATCGTGTATAATTGATATCTGTTTGAAATAATGAAATTTCTGCATTTGCACTTTGACTATTATGCATGTATTTATGATGGTTTTTTGTTGGTAGATTTCATTTATTAGTGAATATGTGAAGAGTATGTCTTCCGACATAGAATTTGAGAGTCTGTTCTCTTTTTCTGTCCTTGGTGTAGAGAAGTGATGTTTAAGGAAAGTTGGGCATGAATGTCAAAAATGGCTTGGACGAAGATTGTTCAGATCGAAACGCGTTGCCAATAAAGTGTTTTTTGAACTCTTTGGAGGAGTGCAATTCATTGGTGTTCATATATATCAGCGTGGCACCTTATTTATATATAGATATATATATGTATATATTACTGAGTTGCAGTCGCCACTAGATAGTTATAGTTAGGACCTAGTTTCTATAGAAAAAGCATTTCTGTTTTGCTAATGACTTTGGCGCCATTTGATGAATCTTCACAAACTTTTCCCAAAAGATACAACGCTCACTTCAGCTGCTGTCT
This sequence comes from Pleurodeles waltl, assembly GCF_031143425.1. Lineage (NCBI taxonomy): Eukaryota > Metazoa > Chordata > Amphibia > Caudata > Salamandridae > Pleurodeles > Pleurodeles waltl. The sequence goes on along the minus strand of NC_090450.1, from coordinate 709,267,339 downwards.
GGAAAGTTTCGACGTGATCTGTCAAGCAGGGGCAGAGAAAAAGGGGAGTCCCAAAATTATTTTTCCCCATGCATTTTTATGTATATATATCATGCTGTGGCAGCCATTACAGTACTCAGAACATGAATCCCATTAAAATGCAATATAGTGAATGGCAGGGTTTGAGGATCACAAAAAGGAAAACATATAAAGGGTGATAACAGATTTTAGTCTCAATCTAAATTATTTGTTGGTGATATTATACTAATTTTAGGAATTGTGATGTGTTCTAAGATGATTTTACCCTGTGAAAAAGACATCTGCTAGCATTTCATGAATCATGTTTGAGAGAAAACTGTTATCTCGTGATTTTCCCATAGGGTTTGTGGAAGGTGCTCCAGAAGCTAAAATGAGAGCATACTTTCTGTAAATGTGCACTATCTTTCTCCGCCATATGAGAATGAAGTCTGACACTCTCAGTAAACATGTACTTCCAACAGGAGCAGCCTGTCAATTGATTCCCTTATGTTGTATTACAACCTCCCAGAATGTTCTAAAGAACAACTAGAGCGCTGACAGTCTTCCTTATAAAAAAAGTGTGGCACACCTGAAGCCATTTTAATTGAATCAAACTGGTAAAACGTAAAACATTTAATTTAGAATTGAACAAAATGGGGGTTCATTTTGTCAAAGAAATTATATTCAGCGCTACAGAAAGAAATATTAGGACCCGTTTTGAGTTCTCAAATATGTTCCTCTTCTATTTCATTAAAACATTCTGACATGCAGTTTGTAATTTGCACTTTCTAGACCAGCAGAAGACTGACAGGAGCTTTATGACAGTGTTTTAATGAGCAACTAGAGTGCTAACATTTTGAGTTTATGCCAAACGTGTGGCACATTTGAATGCCATCTTGATGGAATGGAAGTAGAATACTGAAAAGCATTTTATACTGAGGTCACAGCAGCAAATGAGGAAATTAAGGAACTTCATAACAAAAAAGTCTCCCAAGATGGCCACCAGAGAAAAAAGAGCCAAAATGTAGAACAAATATCACCCAAAAGTAGCCCAAGTATAGCCCAATGACAGCAGTGTGCAAAACTATTAGGGCCTGATTTAAATATTGATGGATCGGTTACTCTGTCACAATGGTGATGGATATCCCATTTGCCAAAATCTCAAACCCATTGTTTCCTATGGGATTTAGACTTTGGCAGAAAGGATATCCGTTCCTGTTTTGACGGGGTAATCTATCCACCAATATCTAAATCAGGCCCCTTTTTTTATTTTTATTTTTTGCAGTTTTATATAGCGCATGCTCGACCCCCAAGGTATTGAAGGGCTTTACATGGGCATAAGTTACATTACACTGGGACACATTCATTTTGGCTTTAGGCATGGGGTGATTAAGTGATTTGCCCAGAAACACAGGATGTCAAGCTGACACCAAAACTCAAACCTTGTTCCATATGTTGCAAGGTCTGCAGCTCTGGCAGTAACGCCACATACTCTCCCCTAAATGTAGCAAATAATTGTTGGAAATGGCCTTTCTGGAGGGTCACCCCAAACCTTTTTGCCTTCCTCCTTCTCTTTTTCTGACCTCATTTTTTCTGGCTTAAGGACTCTTTGCACTTTACCACTGCTAATCAGTGCTAAAGTGCATATGCTCTCTCCCTAAAACATGGTGACATTGGCTCATATCCAAATGGCATATTTAATTTACTTGTAAGTTCCTAGCAAAGTGCACTACATGTGCCCAGGGCCTGTAAATTAAATACTACTAGTGGGCCTACAGCACTGGTTGTACCACCCACATAAATAGCCCCTAACCATGTCTCAGGCCTATCGCTGCAAGGCCTTTGTGTGCAGTTTCACTGCCACTTCGACTTGGCATTTAAAAGTGATTGCCAAGCCTTAAACTGCCCTTTGTCTACATATAAGTCACCCCTAAGGAAGGCCCTAGGTAGCCCATAGGGCAGGGTGCTATGTAGGTAAAAGGCGGGAGATTAACATGTGTGTTCTATATGTCCTGGTATTGTAAAACTCCTAAATTCATTTTACACTGCTGTGAGGCCTGCTCCTTTCATAGGATAGCATTAGGGCTACCCTCACATTATGTTTGAGTGGTAGATTCAGATCTGAAAGGAGTAATCAGGCTATATTTAGTATGGCCAGAATGGTAATAGAAAATCCTGCTTAATGATGAAGTTGGATTTAATATTACTATTCTAGAAATGGCACTTTTAGAAATGGAGAATTTCTCTACACTTAAATCCTTCTGTGCTTTCCAATCCACGTCCGGGTAGGTTAACTGACAGCTCCCTTGTGCATTTCACCCAGATGCTCAGTCACACCTGCACACATCTGCATACTGAATGGATCTTCCTGGGCTGGGAGGGTAGAGGGCCTGGCACTTACATTTGAAAAGACAGTGGCCTGCCCTCACACAATGGACTGCCAAACCCCCTGCTGGGACCCTGGCAGACAGGATGGAACTGAAAGGGGACCTTGTGCACTTGTAAGCCACTCTTTAAGGTCTCCCCCACTTCAAAGGCACATTTGGGTATTTAAGCAGGGTCCCTGACCCTACCAACTCAGACACTTATGAAGAAACTCCTGCAGACACTTCTAGACAAGATATCTACTGGGGAAGAAATTCTGAACCAGAACCTGCAGCCTGCCAAGAGAAGCTGCCCGGCTGCCCAAAGGACTCCCCTGACTGCTTTGCTGTAAAGGACTGCTGCCTTGCGGTTGACCTGCTGCCTTGCTGCTCTCTGGCTCTGCTGAGAAGTGCTCTCCAAGGGCTTTAATTGAGCTTGCCTCCTGTTTTCTGAAGTCTCAGGGCCAAAACAACTTCATCTCTGCAAAGAAATCCTTGTGTGCCGAAAAATCAACAAACAGCCTGCCGGAATTGATGCACATCCTGCCCTGCGGTGAGAAAATCACTGCATGCCGAACAGGAACGGCGCAGCCCAGCTCCCCGAGTGGAGATCAATGCAGAGCCAGCGTTGCGACCGGAACTTTGACGCACATCCCCCTGGATCAGCGCATCCCCGACCCGGAATGATGCAGCCCAACTTCCTGCAAGAAGAATCGACGCAGCGCCTGCCATGTGACAGAAATTTCCCTGCATCGCCCACTGGATCGACGCAGCTCCTGTGACTTTGTCCTGCACGCCCAGGATTTCTCTGCATCATCCCCGGGGCATCCAAATATCCCGCAACCCGAAGAGGATTCAAGTCTGCGTGCCGGATATCGACGCAAAGCCCTTGTTGCGAGGAAAAGTATCAATGCATCATCTGTGTGTGCCCAGAGAAACCGAAGCCCACCTCCCCGTTTTCCACGCATCTTCTCCTCTGCGGTCCCATGTGCATAATTTTGATGCAAACCAGGTACATTGTGCTTGCAAGAGACACTTATTGCTTTTTTAAGAAGTAAAGACTCTATTCATCTTTACCAAAGTAATATTTCAACTTGTACGTATCAAATCTTGATCGTTTTGACCTTATTTTAACCACATAAATATTCTATATTTTTCTAAACCTGTGTGGTGTATTTTTATGGGGTTTATACTGTGTTATTACATTATTTATAACACATTGCCTTCTAAGTTAAGCCTGACTGCTCAGTGCCAAGCTACCAGAGGGTGGGCACAGGATAATTTGGATTGTGTGTGATTTACCTTTACTAGAGAGAGGGTCCTTGCTTGGACAGGGGGTAACCTGACTGCCAACCAAAGACCCCATTTCTAACAATAATCAAGTGATCAACTGGATTAAAAAAACATAAAGATAGCAAATAATTTAAAAGTGCTTTGTCACTATTTGAGAACCCAGAAAAAATGTCCTCATTTAACTTTTTTAGAGCACTAACCATAATTTCTATGAGAATAAGACCATCTCATTTTTATAATTTCGAAAGAAAGTGCTTTAGGTATTACAGTGTTGATTACATCAAGATAATGTTAGGCATGCCACACTTTTCTAAAAAATATAGAATAGTAGCAATCTAGCTGTTCACTAGAATACTGTAGGGAGGCAGAGGTCTGGGGCACGGACCCGGATAATTGAGGGGAGGGAGGAGAGTGCAGAGGCAACAAGTTGAGCACACTTGGCAGGTGGGAGGGGTGGTGGCAACACAACGAACCCTGGAGGGCAGGGGAAAGGGGGCAGGGCAACAACTGTACAATGCAGGACAGACAAGAGAGGCTGTGGCAAAACAACAGACCATTGAGGGAACAAGTGGCAGTACAACCATACATGCCAACAGACCTAATTCACGTAGGAGGCTCCCAATGTTTTTAATCCCAAAAGGGTTTTAGTTTATCTGTCTCCTGTCTAAAATCTCCTCTTTTTCAATGTGAGTCAATGGGGAAAATCAATTCCCCAGGTTTCTTTTTTCCACAATCTCTCTCTTACCAAGTTCAAAATGTTGGCAAGTATGTCACATTGGATCACGGAGGATAGGAGAAATGGGGTAGGGACATAGACTCGGATAACGGAGAGCAGGAGGGAGATGGGCAGGGGGCCCAAACTGACCTTGCAGGGCAGGCGTCAGGGGTTGCAGCAGCACAATACACAACACAGGGCAAGCAGGATGGCAGTGCAGTACAGTGGACCATGAGTACTAGAATAGAGAGGGGAAAGGGCAATGGACATAGACAACAGAGAGAAGAGGGGAAAGAGGCAAGATCATATTGGTCAGGCAGGAGGGACAGTTGCAGCATAACGGACCATGAAGGGTAGGAGGGAGGGGGCAAGGACACAACAATGGGCCATCCAAGGCAGGAGGGAGGGAATAGGGGCCTGCACATGGAAAACGGAGGGCCAGGGGCAAGGGGGCAGGAGCAGCAAGCTAACCATGGAGGCCAGACAGTATGGGCACTGGAAGCACAACATACCATGGAGGGCAACAGTGAGTCTGTAATGGCAGACACACAGACAATGGAGGGAAGGTGGGAGAGGGTGAGGGGCAGCAAGCTGACCACACAGGGCAGGTGGTAGGGGTTGTGGCAGCACAGAACACCATGCATTGCAAGCGGAAGGTTAGCGGCAGCACAACGGCCATGGTGGGCAAGAAGGAGGGGCATTCACAGTTATAGTTACCTTCGGGCACGAGTTATAGTTACTTGAAATACCTCTCACTATAACGCTGAATTTCTGTGGTTTTGTGCGTGTAAAATCTGACCTCAGACACCAGTGTGCAGGATGCAAACTACTCCAAACTGAGTTTATTAGCAAACCTTCTCCAACATGTTTAGGCTATAGCCTTGATCACGGTTGATGTTCATAATTTAGGACACTATTTTTCTAATGTGTAATATACATAGACAGTGAAAACAGACTTCCGTAAACTAAACACATACGATGTGCACACAAAAGGAACCTCTGTACACTGTCATATATTACAAAAATGCTATCTTGCTGATTTCACGATGAAATTCTGATCTATGTTGCTACAAAATGTAAAAAAAGCACTGTACATAAATATGAGGATATATGATCAATACATATTTTTTACAAGTTGTAACATGCCTAAAAACGTGATAATATATAAATGGGCAGATTAATTAAAACACCTTCCTCTAATGCAGTAGCTCATAATATTTGAATAATGTTGTATAATCAATATAATTTCATAGCACCATTGCAGATAATCAAAATATACATGTGCCTACGGCCTCTATTTTGAAACGTGTTTGTCCAATAGGAATTTTGCAACCATCCTTGTATTGTTGTCCCCATAGGGACAATAATCAACCTAATGAACAAAATAAGCAATACATGTATAATACCAAATGCCCTTCGATATATTTATGGTGCCAAAATTCATCCTTAATTATTTCAAAGCAGTATATGTAAATCATCATGTGGGTTAACTACATTGCTGACTTGAGAAGTGTCCCTATCCAGATAGAACAGAATCATAGCCAGATAGAACAGAATCACATAAGCTGTGTAGGATAATTTGTCACCCAAATCTAAGCAATATCTAATGGTCTTCGGTAGAGTTATCTAATTATCTCTTTATATGACACTCATATATGTCTTGCCCATGTGGGCCTATATATAATAATCATCCCCAGCCCACGTGGGCCTTATTACAAGATAATCTTGTTAGGTTCCATCAACAAGTCCCAAATGGAGGTCACACATAATTATATGGACTAATAAATCATAGTTATAAATATGTCCTACCACCAATCATGCTGAGCTACCTCCCTGTCTAGCTTAATTACATATACAGGAGGTTCAAGACAAGCTGATACCGAAATGAGAATAAAACAAATATGTGATTAGATAAAACCTCAACCCACAGATAACAAACCAAAAATAAAATTTCCGCAAGAGAAACAATCAATAACTTTAAAAAAAATAACACTTCAAATATGTATATCCATATCTAAAAAGGGACCACATTGTATGGGTACCAATAAATCAAATTCTACTCAAGATGCACTGAGAGTTATTTGCTTGAGTTAAGGCCATGAGGTCAAAGGACCCCAAAATGTATAATGTATTTAGATTCCAATAAGCATAACTGTCTTTCTCTATTACCCCCACGTATGTTGGAGGAACATCTTCAATCACTGCAAATCTCAATAGGTTTGCATTGCTGTTGTGTGTTATAGCAAAATGTCTGGCTACAGGATATTCTTTGTTTGTGTTTTTAGTGGCTCTCATGTGTTCCCTTTTCCTAGCCTTGTGGATGGCACTGTCAACATACAGCTTATCACAGGGACAAATCAATCAATAGACACAATACTCTGTATTGCCCGAATGTCTTTTTGATCTGATGGAATCTGTTGGTGGCTTCAATTCATAATTTTTTCCAATTGGTGCCACATGTACATGCTTACAATTCATGCAACAAAAAAGCCAGGATTTGTATTGTGGTTGTGGCTGACTTGTGAAGTAATGTGGTTAATGCTAAGAGAATCACGCAGTGCTCTGCTTTTACAGAAGGTAATCTGAGGGGCATTGTGTATGGCTTCGGCTATGCATCCATTTTAAGAGCCTCCCAACATGTATTAATGAATCTTACTGTATTCTCATTTCCCATTGATGGTTTTTGTGTAATTAGCAATTTAGATCTGTCCAAAGCCTCAACATGTTCAATTGCCTGTTTAATGTTTTTTTTTCCTTATACCCTCTTTCCTTGAATCTCTCTTGCATGGCTTGTTTTTCATATTCAAAAACTGGTTGCGTACTGCATATTCTTTTAGCTCTGAGTAATTCACCATAGGGGATGCTGTAAATAAGATTTTTAGAATGCGAGCTAGTAGCAAACAACAGCCTATTCCCTGCTGTACTTTTACAGTGTAGTTTAGTATTAATTACATGCATATTTTTTTCACAACCATTCTATATATTAATATTATCAATGATCGTATCCAAGATGTCATGAATGCTATAATTTGTGGGGTAATTAGCAGTGCATGGTGAGGGCGCGAGTTATAGTTACCTTAGTGAAAAAGTTATAGTTACTTGAGATAACTATAACAGGTGAATTTCTATGGTTTTGTACATTTAAAATGTAAGCTTAACTCTAATTTTTTAAGTGAATCTTTTTGTTTTTTTTTAACATAAAGTAATTTTCATTACTATACGTTAATCCAACCACCACCGGGTACAGCCTTCAGCCATGCATGCCGGCAGCTGGATGCCCTCCTTCGGGCCTGGCCTTCTAAATTTGTATTTTGGGAGGAGGGGCCCACACGGCTCCTTCTCCTGGTCGTTTTCGGCCCCGGAGACCCCCTCCCCCAGGGCCTGAGGTTAATATGTTTTTGGGGAGGGGGCAGCGTGGCCCCCCTCCCCTGGCTGATTTTGGCTCTTGGTACCCCATCACCTGGGACACTGCGTTAATATTTTTTTTAGGAGAGGGCCACATGCCCCCCCTCCCTGGGCCAATCTTGGCCCCGGGGACCCCATCCCCCAGGACCCAGCCTAAGCATTTTCTTTAAGGGGAGAGGGGACTGCACAGCCTTCCTCCCCAGACCAACCTCGTCCCCGGGGATTCCATCCCTAGGGGCCCAGCCATGTCACCTGGGTTCCCCTCAGGACACCCAGTAAAAATGGTCAGGGACCGTGGGGTCCCTTTCCAGCAAGTGAGAGAACCCCGGAACACAGCAGGAGCCGGACCTGGGGGATGGCGGTCCCCAAGCCCATTATTGGCACCACAAGTGGGGCCGTGCAGTCCCCCTCCAACGTTACAATTTGTCCCTGAGAGGTGGTGGTTCCTGGGGCAAAGGGTCCGCAATGGACCCCCATCTTATTTACATTCAGCCCCAGGGAAGTGGTGATCCCCGGGGCTGCGGTAGGCCAGGTGGCCCCCCACATTTAATTCTGTTTGGCACCGGGGAGGTGGGGGTCTCTGGGGCTGTGGGAGCGTGGGCGGCCCACTGCATTTAATTTTATATTTGGCTTAGGGGAGTTGGCGGTCCTTGGGGCTGCAGGGGGGTCGGCGGCCCCCGCATTTCATTCTATATTTAGCCCCAGGGAGGTGGAGGTCCCCGGGGCACGAGGGGCTGCAGGACCCCCCCCCCCCTACTTCTATAAAAGCATTGTGCCCCGGAGACGTGGTGGTCCCCAGGGAGCAGAGGGCCGTGCAGCCCCTGCATTCAATGTAATAATCACTCCGGGGAGTTAGCTTTGGTAAGCCCAGGAAAGGAGACCCATGCACCCCCTACTTATTTTGATATGCCCCCAGGACCTGGCCCACCCGGGGGCTTCATTAAAACAAGTGCGGGCCCGCACTTGTTTTTTTTAATTTTAGCCCGATCTGCCGCGACTCCCAGTGAAACTTTTTTTAAAACATACTTTTTGCTCTGGGGGGCACTATTAAATCCCAGCACCAGAGCTAAGGGGTCATGGTGTCCCTTTTTTTATCTTCTTTTCTGGGACTCGGCTGAGGTCGAGCCCCAGGATGGCTGCCAACACTTCCTTGTTGAAGTGTTGGCAGCCAATCAGATCTCAGCACAAAATCGGGAGGGTTTGCGGAACCTTTGCGATCCTATATATACAAATTTGTTTTTTCTTTCATTTCTCAAAGATTATTGAATGGATTTACAACAAATAACAAAAAGGGCATTTTCTAGACTGAGAGCTACCTTTCTGCCAAATTTGGTGTATTTCCTTCTAGAGGTTTGGGCACTATTTCTGTTCAAAATCCCTATTGAAAATTCAAGGGGAAAAAGCGTTTTTGGACTCCCCTTTTTCTCTGCCCCCACTTGATGGAACACCCCAAAACCTTCCAGACAGCAGCTGAAGTGAGCGTTGTATTTTTTGGGAAACTTTTGTGAAGATTATCGACGGAGCCAAAGTTATTAGCAAAACAAAAAAATATTTTCCTATAGGTCTTAACTATAACTACCTAGTGGCAACCACCACTACATATGTAGGGACACAATATTTTTGTAACCAATATTTTTAACACAATATGTGTGTTACACAATATTGTTGGTTTCGATATTGTGTCAGTGATCCTCTCCTACATGCAGCAGCTCAAAAGGCAGATGGAGCTACACAGTCCAAGGGCTCTGGATGTCGAACGTTCTTCTTTCTCAGTTGCACTATTTAAGCATGTTTATGCATTACCTTACTTATGTTGTGGGTCTGTGTTTCATCCCATTTTGTGGATTTGTTTTTCATTTGTTTAGATTTGAGATGGGAGAGAGTGAGCTCATGTGTGTATTAAAATATTAGAACGCTGGAATATTAAGAGCTCCATTGAAGACAATCGAGTGGCACATGGTCCGTAATGGCTGCCATATACTTTCTGCCTAATAATTCTAAAACTTACTTTTCTCTTGTTCCGTTTTTTCTTTTACAGCATTCTACCCTCAGTTGGTGGAATCTTCTAATAGCATTTACAACCTTTTTCCTTGGGCGATAACTGTTTTTAAAGGCCCTTTCGTTCATTGGAAGCAATAATTCTTTTAACAAAGGTTACAGCAGGGCAGTGGGCTATAATTCAATATAAGAACAATGGAATGTTGAGAGTACTATTGAAGACAATGGAGTTAGTTGTAGCCAATAATGGCTTGCATAGAACTTGTGCTTCAACATTCCATAGTTTGTCTTTTTTTCCATTTTAATTTAAAACATTTTACCTTCAGTGGGTAGAATGTTCTAGTAGCCATATAGTGATTCTGCTTTGGGCCCTACTGGTTGTTAAAGGCCCTCTCCCTTGTTATATTTCCTTGACTGCTTCCTGCGCTCCTGCGCTGATTCAGGGTCAGTGTGGGAGCTTTGGGAACCCCACGGTTGGCTGCTGTCTCGTCTGCTAGGGGTCCAGTGATCTCGAACTATGCCATATCTGGTGCTAGAAGCCCCTGTAATCCACAGATCATAAGTTGTCATGTGAGGTTTATAAAAGAAAGATTTCAGGTTGTTCCTGTCCAGTCCGGTCCTCTCCCCGCCAGTAGCTCTCATGAAGCCTACATCGGCTTCGATCAGGCCCTCACTCACAGTCGAAGACTCTCGTTCACAGCTTGTAGGAGGCATTGGCATGTCTGGCACCCGCAGACCCTGGTCATTCGCCAATAGTTCGCAAGATGAAAACCACAAGTGATTAAAAAAGATGTTTTAAAAGAAATTAAGCTAGATCTGCATTATCATTAGGAGGTGCGTGTGAGGGGAAGGAGGGGGTGCTGCTGCCATTAGCCGAGCTTGCTCGGCTCAGTAAACACCAGCCGAGTTATCCATACATCAGCATTAAGTGAGATTTAACGGGGGGCTGTTTGTCTTACAGCTGACAGCCCTGACAGCGGAGCTGCGTAACAACGGCTCCCGTGCACGCAGAGGCTAGTGAGGGTACCGAGGGCCCGAATGCAGCAAGAACAGTGGGTGCAATGGCTCCCGATCAGGGGCCCCTGGGTGCACGAGGCGCCTGACTTTCTTGGGCTCCAGTCTCTCTGCACCTGCTGCATACATGATACCAGAGCACATGTGATACTAAACCCACCCAGGCCTGCAGACCCGGGGCGTGTGCAGACCCAGGTGACGAGCCGCCCAGGGTGGTGGTGGTGTAATTCCTATTCTTACTCTAATTCTTATTCTTAGTGTTGTTATTATTATCGGGAATAATAATAATAATAACAATTATAATTATAATTAATAATTCATTATTATTAATATTATTATTATAATAGTAATAATAATAATAATAATAATAATAATAATAATAATAATAATAATAATAATAATAATAATTACTAATAATTTGTTGTCAAGAAAGTCAGGCGCCCCGTGCACCCACTGTTCTTGCTGCATTCGGGCCCTCGGTACCCTCACTAGCCTCTTATTAATAATAATAATAATAATAATAATAATAATAATAACAATAATAGTAATTTATATTAGAAGTCTTCTTCTATTTCTTCTTCTTATTATTATCAGATTTTTACTGCTTCCCAGTTCCCAACTTTGAATATTATCTTTGGTTACAACTCCTGTTGGGCGTGTTGACAGTGTTAGGTATGTACAGTGATAAGTTTGGATTTTGTAAGATCCCCTCGATAATAGGTGCACACTTATTGTGGTAGAGTGAAAGTACTAAGGGCCTGATTAAGATCTCGGCATAAGGGAATACTCAGTCACAAACGTGACGGATATCCTGTCCACCGTAGTATGATCCCATTATATTCTAGTTTAACAAGTGGAACCACTTACTTCATTAGTTGAATTTTTGGCTGCACAAAGTGCACTACTCATCAAAGATTCTAAGCCTAAATCTAAAATGGTCACAACAGCATGCGTGACTTCCTAGACAGTCATATTATAAAACAAATGCCACTTCTGGAGAAGCAGATAAGTCGCAAGAGTTCTGGGTTTCTGAGGCACAAAAACTTTAGAAACAGGTCCAGTTTACCGCACCGCTGTTAATTTTTACTTGATGGATCTAATTCATATTTTACTGTCAAAACACTCAGAGATCAGAAACTGAATATGAATCTTCATGGAAGAGCAGTATCAGAGAACCATGGTGGGGACTGTGTGGCTAATCATTTCTTGGTTATTGTCCTTTTGCTGGAGTCACTCTAGTTTCCACAAGAGACTTTCTGAAGTCAAAAGGTTTGCCTCATGATATTTCATTTATCATTTCTTTTAATGTACCCAAGCCTCTTTTTTTTAGAAGTTATTAGATCACAAACTTGAAGCAGGGGTCTATGTGACCTATTAAAAGTCACTAATTGCTACTGCATATTTTATTTTATGTATTGCAAAGTCACATGGAATGGTGTCTGTTTTCTGTCACCCCTCGAAAATACAGGTAGACACCTCAAGTAGATAGGAGGATGACAGATTTCCAAAGAGAAATGGGAATAGGAGAGAAAGAGACAGGACTGTCACTGCGTGAAACAGCTCACGGGTTACAAAGCAGAGAGCTACTGGGTTCCCTTAGGCTTCATTAGCTGCTAACATTTGTCTGTGCGACATGGTACATTTTTATTAACACTGCACTTTCATGTGTCTTTCGGATTGAGAATGTAGTGTGTGTCAGTTATAACTGCTAACATGGCCTACCTCTACCTTAGTCCAAGACAGCCTCCATGACTAATTCCCAATTAGTGTGTTGAATAGGTGTTTCAACATGGTGGTAAGAAAGGAACAAATGTGAGAACATACACTCCATTGTGACTAAAAACCTCCTCCCAGGTCTCTAGTCTCTTCTGCCTTCTTGCTCCTGATAGTAATGCAGTGCTAGCATAGTTCTAGTATTTGAGCTGTTAAGAACAGGACTCATACGAGGTATATTGAGACCCCTTCTTGATTGTGTTAAGACTCCATGTTGCCACAGAGCCACCTTGCACAGATAAGGGCACCTAAAAGAAGTCAAGTGTCTTCTTGGCTTTTCTGTAGTTTTTGGTGGAAGATGAAGATTAATTTTGAAGAAATCAGAAAGGCACCAAACTTCCCCTGATATCAGAAAGAGATAATAAAGAATTCCAAGCATAGAATCCAGAGGACGAATCAGCTGCTAGAAGCAAAGATCTAGGACAAAAATTGAATAAAGCTAGTGAAAAATAAGGTGCACAAAAAAGGGACAAATGTGTTGTAATACTTCTTCTTCTTTTTATTGTCTTCCCGGTGTATGATTCAAAACTTCATCTTGGTTTGGGCACCTCAAATATCATCCTATGGAGAGACCACCATCTTGGAAAGGCTAGTTATGAAGCTAGGCAATAACCCTTACCAGTAAGTTGCGTAATTGATTTGGCAAAAGTAGAAGAAGCCGAAGTTTTACATCCTTTGTTCAGTACTGAATTCCTGAGTCTCCAGACTTCCTGTGGAGTAACCTTCAGGAGACTGTGAGAGGGGAGATGCCAGAGCAGTCTTGGTAATATGGATGCTCAACCATGCACTTAAGTATCATGTCCTGGAACACTATGCCCGGCATAAATGAAATGTCCACACATTTCTGGCAATGTCACTATTGCAGCAATATCACTGGTCTAACTCTCAGCTACATCAAGGATGGATTTATGTCCATTCTTTAGGTTATGGATTATTTCCCCATATCCATAACTAAGGCATAGCATGCACAGTCAATGTTGTGGATATGGATTTATAATCTATGCATGGGTCTGGTTCCACCAACATGCAGGGGCTAGGTTATAGTGTCTGTGCTGCCTACCTCAGCATTATGCGATGTGCACAATATAATCGAACAAGGGTATACACAGACCCAAGAAAATGTTATATAATCATGGAGCTATGGCCTCAGGATGTATCACCTGACACATCAGCCAGTGTTTAAACTAGTGGTACTTGCTGGGTTACATGCTTTGTCTGCCTTTGGTTGCAGTGCTTGATGCATGACCTTGCAGTGGGAACTGCACTGAGGGCCAGGAGGCTGTGCACTCAGGAACTGCACTGAGAAGCAGCTGGTGCCAATGTGTTTTAGATGCACACCAGCCCAGGCAGGCTGCCTGAAGTCTCTTTGAGCCTGAAGGACTAATCGCTGAAAGTTGGGCTACTTGTCAGATCTTCTGTACTTCTACAGAGTACTCTGCCGCTCCTCCCATGCCAGTAATGCACGCGCTCTGTTATGGAATTCTAGGGACCGTATGTGGCCGTCCTAACCCACTACTGGTGATCTAACCTTTGCTGCACATAATCAATTTCCATTCACTACTGGGGTTGGGCTCAGGGCCAGGGCTTTGGCCAAGTGCTGCATGCAACCCTCCTCAAAGCAGCCTACCCCTGCTGTGAACATTCTTTGGCTGTACGCAATAGAGGTTATTTTTCTTTCCCCATATTGTGTATACAAAATAGTTTACTAATTCGTTTTTTTTAAATGAAACTTTCATGAAATTCAAATTTTCTAAGCAAAGTGGTGCTTTTTTTGAGCATAAATGTTAATAAAATTGCAATGTCATCCCAGCAAACTTGTTTTTGTGAGTCTTTTTTCAAACTTTTCCACATATTTGAATATTCCCAGCAATCGGCTGTGGCCTGGCACCTCTCATAGTGTACAACAATTAATTTTGGATTTTTTTTCCACAGAACAAAAAACTGGATTTCTTCAAAGATCACATTTTTCAACATAGTGGGAAAAAATCTAATTCATCATCCAGTTATATTTGACAAAAGATTCAAATGAGATTGACATGATTCATGATTTTCAGAAATTAAATTTGAATCAGCAGACATACATGATAGTAAATAGATTTATACCAAACCTGCAAAAGTGCACTTTCTGAGTAATGTTTCAATTTGAAGCCAGGTCTGGCAACATTTTCTGAGAGAGCTAAATTAGGAAAACACTTTTTAACGTCCCTAAAATGTTGTTTCCCTGCACAGAACTGTATGAACATTAGACCGCTCACATTTTGTTGACTGAGCTAAGCATTTACTTTTGTTTTGTTGATGTCTATGAGTGACTTTACACTTACACAGGTTATTTGAAAGATAAGGACAAGCGACATCTGTGCCAAAGGCAGATATGTTGATGATTCTGTAAAAATACAGAAAATGGAGCCTTGGCATTCTTAAAATGGAGTTGGGCCTTAGAATTTTTATGTCAAGAGAAGTTCTCCTCTCATGCAAATTTCTTGTAAATCCACAAAGCACTTTTTGCAGTGGGATGGAGCAAGATTGTGTATTGGAGATAAAACGGGAAATGCTTCTTCCTTAACTCACACCCTTAACTTTTATTTCCACTGAAGAGGTCTGCATGAAACTTTGCATGTGAAGACTTAGCTGGAAACACTTCGCAAGTGCCAGATTACGTATGCATTCACCAGGCAATGAGAAAGTTGCTAGCATATCAGTTAATGCCTTCACGGGTGGCTCCTCCGCAGTGGCGGAGAAGCGTTGCCCCAGTGGCTAACAGTCAGCAGCAGAAAAAAAAAACGATACTTGAATATCATTTTTTTTTCTACTGTTGGCTCTGCCAGCAGGTGAAGGGAGGGGCGGGGTGGGGGTGGGCCAAAGGAGGTGGGAGGGGGGATGAGGAAATTTGTGCACTAAGTGCGCATGTGTGTTTGGACGGCTTAAGACGACTGTCCAAACACACATGCACACTTAGGTTTCTCTAGCCTGTCTGTGTACACAGCCGGACTGGATAAACTGCACAGGCCCCAGGGTTATGTCTGAGCGGCAGTCCGAGCCTCTCAGACCAATCCTGATGATGCATTCATGCTAGCTTGAGCATGAAAGCAGTACAAGGATTGCTTGGGGGGATCCTGTTTTGGTGTCCCAGCAACTGCTGGGACACCAGAACATACAAAAGGACGAGTGAGGTGGCAGGAGAGGACAGCGGCGGCGATGAACGGTAAGTCTTTTTTATTTATTTATTGCCCCCCATCTCTGTCCGCCCCAACCTCTCCCCTTGGTATTTGCAGCAGCCGCCGCTGAATGCCTTTTCATTGAAAGTGCAGCTGAAACAGAACTAGTTCTCTGTTGTCAAACAGATTCGCTATCGTCAACTCTCTAATTTAATCATATATTTATGAGCGGGAGGTTCATCTATATGTGTGTGCGTGTTTCTGTGTGTAGGTGGATGTGTGCATGTGCACATGTTTCTGTGTGAATATGTGTATGCTTCAATTCTGCTTAGGCCAGAGGGTTTGGGAGTGAGCAAGTACAGATAAGAAGTGCAAGGCACAGAGTAAAGCCCCTCTTTATTGCGTATTTCTAGCGTAGGTGGTGACACCAACTATATTAATGTGACAGTTTATTCATCTTTATATGATTGTCAATGTGGTTTTCATGTATGTGGATGTGTAGGAAGGTAGCCTCTTTCTAACCTTGTTACCCCCACTTTTGGCCTGTTTGTGAGTACATGTCAGGGTGTTTTTACTGTCTCACTGGGATCCTGCTAGCCAGGGCCCAGTGCTCATAGTGAAAACCCTATGTTGTCAGTGTGTTTGATATGTGTCACTGGGATCCTGCTAGCCAGGACCCCAGTGCTCATAAGTTTGTGGCCTGTATGTGTTCCCTGTGTGGTGCCTAACTGTATCACTGAGGGTCTGCTAACCAGAACCTCAGTGTTTATGCTCTCTCTGCTTTCTAAAATTGTCACTGCAGGCTAGTGACTAATTTTACCAATTCTTATTGGCACACTGGTACACCCATATAATTCCCTTGTATATGGTACCTAGGTACCCAGGGTATTGGGGTTCCAGGAGATCCCTATGGGCTGCAGCATTTCTTTTGCCACCCATAGGGCGCTCAGACAATTCTTACACAGGACTGCCACTGCAGCCTGAGTGAAATAACGTCCACGTTATTTCACAGCCATTTTTCACTGCACATAAGTAACTTATAAGTCACCTATATGTCTAACCCTCACTTGGTGAAGGTTGGGTGCCAAGTTACTTAGTGTGTGGGCACCCTGGCACTAGCCAAGTGCCCCCACATCGTTCAGGGCGAATTCCCCGGACTTTGTGAGTGCGGGGACACCATTACACGCGTGCACTATACATGGGTCACTACGTATGTATAGCGTCACAATGGTAACTCCGAACATGGCCATGTAACATGTCTAAGATCATGGAATTGTCACCCCAATACCATTATGGTATTGGGGAGACAATTCCATGATCCCCCGGGACTCTAGCACAGAACCCGGGTACTGCCAAACTGCCTTTCCGGGATTTCCACTGCAGCTGCTGCTGCTGCCAAGCTCTCAGACAGGGTTCAGCCATCCTGGGGTCCAGGCAGCCCAGGCCCAGGAAGGCAGAACAAAGGATTTCCTCTGAGAGAGGGTGTTACACCCTCTCCCTTTGGAAATAGGTGTGAAGGGCTGGGGAGGAGTAGCCTCCCCCAGCCTCTGGAAATGCGTTGATGGGCACAGATGGTGCCCATCTCTGCATAAGCCAGTCTACATTGGTTCAGGGATCCCCCAGCCCTGCTCTGGAGCGAAACTGGACAAAGGAAAGGGGAGAAACCACTCCCCTGACCAGTACCTCCCAGGGGAGGTGCCCAGAACTCCTCCAGTGTGTCCCAGACCTCTACCATCTTGGAAACAGAGGTGTTGGGGGCACACTGGACTGCTCTGAGTGGCCAGTGCCAGCAGGTGACCTCAGAGACCCCCTCTGATAGGCTCTTACCTCTCTTGGTAGCCAATCCTCCTTTCTTGGTAGCCAAAACTCATTTTCTGGCTATTTAGGGTCTCTCCTCTGGGGAATTCTTCAGATAACGAATGCAAGAGCTCACCAGATTTCCTCCGCACTTCCCTCTTCGACTTCTGCCAAGGATCGACCGCTGACTGCTCCAGGACGCCTGCAAAACCGCAACAAAGTAGAAAGACGACTACAAGCAACATTGTAGCGCCTAATCCTGCCGCCTTTCTCGACTGTTTCCTGGTGGTGCATGCTCTGGGGGTCACCTGCCTTAACCCTGCACTGGAAGCCAAGAAGAAATCTCCTGTGGGTCGACGGAATCTTCCCCCTGCTAACGCAGGCACCAAAAGACTGCATCACTGGTCCTCTGGGTCCCCTCTCATCCTGACGAGCGTGGTCCCTGGAACACAGGAACTCTATCCAAGTGACTGCCACAGTCCAGTGATCCTTCAGTCCAAGTTTGGTGGAGGTAAGTCCTTGCCTCCCTACGCTAGACTGCAAACCTGTGTACTGCGTGATTTGCAGATGCTCTGGCTCCTGTGCACTCTTCCAGGATTTCCTTCATGCACAGCCTAGCCTGGGTCCCCAGCACTTCGTCCTGCAGTGCTCAACCCTCTGAGTAGGCCTCCGGCGTCGTGGGACCCTCCTTTGTGACTCTGAGCCAGCTCTGGTTCACAAATCTTCCAAGTGCCTGTTCGGGTACTTCTGCGGGTGCTGCCTGCTTCTGTGGTGGCTCTCTGAGTTGCTGAGCGCCCACTCTGTCTCCTCCTCCAAGGGGCAATATCCTGGTCCTTCCTGGTCCCCAGCAGCACCCAAAAACCTCTACTACAACCCTTGCAGCTAGCAAGTCTTGTTTGCAGTATTTCTGCATGGGAACACTTCTGTAACCTTCATCGCAACGTGGGCCATCTTCCATTAAAAGGAGAAGTTCCTAGTCCTCTTTGTTGTTGCAGAATTCCAAGCTTCTTCCATCCAGAGGCAGCTTCCTTGCACCTTCATCCAGGGTTTTCTGGGCTCCTGCCCCCCCCCTGGACACTATCGCGACTCTTGGACTTGGTCCCCTTGCCTTGCAGGTCCTCAGGTCTAGGAATCCGTCTTCAGTGCTTTGCTGGTGTTTGTGGTTCTTGCAGAATCCCCCTATCACAACTATTGTGTCCTTTTGGGGTAGTAGGGGTACTTTACTCCTACTTTTCAGGGTCTTGGGGTGGGGTATCTTGGACACCCTGGCTGTTTTCTTACAGTCCCAGCGACCCTCTACAAGCTCCCATAGGTCTGGGGTCCATTCGTGATTCACATTCCACTTTTGGAATATATGGTTTGTGTTGCCCCTAGACCTATATTTGCCTATTGCATCCTATTGTAATTCTACACTGTTTGCATTACTTTTCTGACTCTTACTTACCTGTTTTGGGTTTGTGTACATATAACTTGTGTATATTACTTACCTTCTTACTGAGGGTGCTCATGAGATACTTGTGGCATATTGTCATAAAAATAAAGTACCATTATTTTTAGTAACTCTGAGTATTGTGTTTTCTTATGATATTGTGCATATGATATAAGTGGTATAGTAGGAGCTTTGCATGTCTCCTAGTTCAGCCTAAGCTGCTTTGCCATAGCTACCTTCTATCAGCCTAAGCTGCTAGAAGCACCTCTATTCTACTAATAAGGGATAACTGGACCTGGCACAGGGTGTAAGTACCACAAGGTACCCACTATAAGCCAGGCCAGCCTCCTACATTGGTGGTGCAGCGGTGGGATAAGTACTTGCAACTGCTTTACTGCTTTGTCATTTTGTACTTTTCATAAGAGAATCATATACCAAACAATTCAATGTATGTACACTTAACCCAAAAAGTTTACTTTTCTATCCTAAAACTTTTTACAAAGTTCTGAAAAGTTTCTTAAAACTTCTAAAAGTTAGAAAACGTTATTTTTTCTGTGCTTTCAAAAGTTCTAAAACTTTTTCTTTTCTCACTATCCTTAAACCTTTACTATCATGTCTGTTGTAGAGTCCACTCTCAAGACTTAATGCAACATATGAGAGTTTGAACTATAAAAGTTTGAGGGGTCTCTGCCTGGATATAGGTTTGAGTATAGGAAAGAACCCTACAAAAGAGTTTCTCTTTAATATGCTTGTTGTAGATGACCAGAACCAGTCTGGACCATCAAATGAGAGGTTAGAAAAGGGAGAAGCTTCCCAGTCTGATTCAGAGGAGTCCCCTGGAGAAGCTGGGGAGGGTTCTGACAACGGTCTGCCCCCTAGCAGGGCACCTAGTGATGCTGGCAGTGATAGAGGTTCCCATAACAGTAGGGCATCCTTTATCCCTAGAGGCCAGGTTACCAGGGTCCAGACAGTTAGGAACAGGTCCCCCTCGGAAACTTCCCTTATTTCAACTGTGTCAAAGCATTCCCAACCCACCCACTCTGAGGATAACTTGTTAGAAAGGGAGCTCAAAAAGTTGAGGGTTGAAGAGACCAGACTGAAGCTTAAACATCAACAGTTGGCCTTTGATAGGGAATCCCTAGACATAGAGAAGGAAAGACAGAGATTGGGGTTTGGACCCCATGGTGGCAGCAGCATTTTTCCTGATAGTAATCCTGTTAGAGAGCAAGATTCCAGTAATCTGCACAAAATAGTCCCCCTTACAAGGAGGGGGATGACATCAACAAGTGGTTTGCTGCACTTGAGAGGGCGTGTATGGTACATGGGGTCCCTCAAAGGCAGTGGGCTGCTATATTGTGGCTATCTTTCAATGGAAAGGGTAGGGATAGGCTCCTTACTGTTAGAGAAAGTGATGCTAACAATTTTGCAGTTTTGAAGGATGCACTCTTGGATGGATTTGGCTTAACCACTGAACAATACAGGATTAAGTTCAGAGACACCAGAAAAGAGTCCTCACAAGACTGGATAGACTTTGTTGACTGTTCAGTGAAGGCCTTGGAGGGGTGGTTACATGGCAGTAAAGTTTCTGACTATGAAAGCCTGTATAATCTTAATCTGAGAGAGCATATTCTGAATAACTGTGTGTCTGACTTGTTACACCAATATCTAGTGGGCTTAGATTTGACCTCTCCCCAAGAATTGGGAAAGAAGGCAGACAAATGGGTCAGAACAAGAGTGAACAGAAAAATTCATACAGGGGGTGACAAGGATGGCAAGAAGAAGGAAGGTAAGTCTTCTGACAATGGTGGGGACAAAAGTAAAACTGAGACTTCATCAGGCCCACAAAAATCCTTTGGTTGGGGTGGTGGGTCCAAATCCTCTTCCAATAATCAAATTAAAAAGCCTTGGTGTTATTTGTGTAAAGTCAAAGGCCATTGGACAACTGATGCCAGTTGTCCAAAGAAAAACACCAAACCTCCCACTACCACAACCCCTACTGCAAATTCTAGTGCACCTAGTAATAGCAGTGGTGGTGGGAGCAAACCTACTAATAGCCAATCCAAGAGAGTAGCTGGGCTCACGTTTGGTAATTTAGTTGGGGTTGGTTTTGTTAGGGAGACCACAGAGGCTGTTTTAGTCTCTGAAGGTGCCATTGATGTGGCCACATTGGTTGCTTGTCCCCTTAATATGGATAAGTACAAGCAACTTCCCCTAATAAATGGTGTTGAGGTGAAAGCCTACAGGGACACAGGTGCCAGTGTTACCATGGTAATAGAGAAACTGGTGCACCCTGAACACCTACTTGGTCAGCAGTACCAAGTGACAGACGTTCATAACAACACTCTTAGCCACCCCATGGCTGTTGTGAATCTCAACTGGGGGGGGGTCCTGGTCCAAAGAAAGTTGTGGTTGCCTCAGATTTACCTGTAGGCTGTCTACTAGGGAACGATTTAGAGACATCAGCTTGGGCAGAAGTGGAGTTGGAGGCTCATGCAGCAATGCTGGGCATTCCTGGGCATAGTTTTGCTTTGACAAGGGCTCAGGCCAAAAAGCAAAAAGGACAGGGTAACTTGGATCCTGGAACAATGGACCAAGTGCTCCCTAAAGCTAGGGGTAGGAAGGGTAAATCCCTACCCAGTATCCCTCCCTCTACAGATGATTCTCCTTCTGAAGAAGAAGAATTTCCTCCCTGTGCAGAACCTTCACCAGATGAGCTGGCAGCAGACACTGCTGAGCTTTTGGGTGGAGGGGGGCCTGCCAGGGAAGAGATGAGTGTGGCACAGCAATCCTGTCCCACATTAGAGGGTCTCAGACAGCAAGCTGTCAAGCAGCAAAATGGGGATGTCAGTGACTCGCATAGAGTTTACTGGGAGGACAACCTCTTGTACACAGAGGCAAGGGACCCAAAACCTGATGCAGCCAGGAGATTGGTCATTCCCCTGCAGTACAGAGAGTTCCCCTTAACTCTGGCACATGACATCCCTTTGGCTGGGCATTTGGGCCAGATCAAAACATGGGAAAGGCTTGTCCCCCTGTTTCACTGGCCTAGGATGTCAGAGGACACAAAAGCTTTTTGCAAGTCTTGTGTGACCTGCCAAGACAGTGGCAAGACTGGTGGCACACCAAAGGCCCCCCTTATTCCACTACCTGTGGTTGGGGTCTCCTTTGAAAGGGTAGGGGTTGACATAGTTGGCCCCCTTGACCCTCCTACTGCTTCAGGCAATAGGTTTATCTTGGTGGTAGTGGACCATGCCACAAGATATCCTGAAGCAATTCCTCTAAGGACCACTACAGCACCTGCAGTGGCAAAAGCCCTCCTGGGAATCTTTTCCAGGGTGGGTTTCCCAAAAGAAGTTGTATCAGACAGGGGTAGCAACTTTATGCCTGCATACTTGAAAGCAATGTGGAAGGAATGTGGTGTAACATACAAATTCACCACTCCTTATCATCCACAGACTAATGGACTGGTAGAGAGGTTTAATAAAACTCTCAAAGGTATGATAATGGGACTCCCTGAAAAACTCAGGAGGAGATGGGATGTCCTGTTACCTTGCCTCCTTTTTGCTTACAGGGAGGTACCCCAGAAAGGAGTGGGCTTCAGCCCCTTTGAACTCCTCTTTGGGCACCCTGTAAGAGTCCCACTAAAACTTGTGAAGGAGGGTTGGGAACAACCTTTAAAAGCTCCCAAACAGAACATAGCGGACTATGTACTTGGCCTAAGATCCAGAATGGCCGAGTACACGAAAAAGGCCAGCAAAAACCTTCAGGCCAGCCAAGAGCTCCAGAAGCAATGGCATGACCACAAGGCTGTTCTGATCCAGTACCAACCAGGACAGAAGGTGTGGGTATTGGAGCCTGTGGCCCCAAGAGCACTCCAGGTAAATGGAGTGGACCCCATCTAATTGTTGAGAAAAAGGGTGAAGTTACCTATCTGGTAGACCTGGGCACTGATTCCCCATAGGGTGATTCATGTTAACCGCCTAAAACCCTACTATGACAGGGCTGATCTCACCCTGCTCATGTCAACAGATGAAGGACAGGAAGAAGAGAGTGACCCTCTCCCTGATCTCTTCTCCTCCACTGAAGAGGATGCTTTAGTGAAGGGAGTAGTTTTAGCAGATTGTCTGACTGCAGAACAGAAAGACAACTGCATAAATCTCCTTGGACAATTTTCTGAACTCTTTTCAGCTGTGCCAGGAACCACATCTTGGTGTGAATACACAATTGATACTGGAGACAGCTTGCCTGTCAAAAGTAAAATCTATAGGCAGCCTGACCATGTCAGGGACTGCATAAAACAAGAGGTTCAGAAAATGCTTGATCTAGGAGTGGTTGAACCTTCTGAAAGCCCATGGGCGAGTCCTGTGGTGCTTGTACCAAAGCCTCACTCAAAAGATGGAAAAAGGGAGATGAGGTTTTGTGTAGACTACAGAGGTCTTAATCAGGTAACAAAAACTGATGCTCATCCTATACCCAGGGCAGATGAGCTCATAGATACGCTGGCATCTACCAAGAATCTAAGCACCTTTGATTTGACTGCAGGGTATTGGCAGATCAAATTGGCTGAGGATGCTAAACCTAAAACTGCATTTTCAACTATAGGAGGGCACTACCAATTTACCGTGATGCCCTTTGGTTTGAAGAATGCACCTGCCACTTTTCAGAGGTTGGTGAACAAAGTCCTGCAAGGGTTGGAGGCTTTTAGTGCAGCAAATCTAGATGATATAGCTGTCTTTAGCTCCACCCGGGATGAGCACCTGGTCCACCTTTGGAAAGTTTTGGAGGCCCTGCAAAAGGCAGGCCTCACTATCAAGGCCTCAAAGTGCCAGATAGGGCAGGGAAAGGTGGTTTATCTGGGACACCTGGTAGGTGGAAAACAGATTGCACCACTACAGGGGAAACTCCAGACAATCATGGATTGGGTTCCCCCTTCAACACAGACCCAGGTGAGAGCCTTCCTAGGCCTCACTAGGTATTACAGGAGATTCACTAAAAACTATGGCTCCATAGCAGCCCCTCTTAATGATCTCACAAGTAAGAAGATGCCTAAAAAGGTATTGTGGACAGCTAGCTGTCAGAAAGCTTTTGAGGAGCTCAAACAGGCCATGTGCTCTGCACCTGTCCTAAAAAGCCCATGTTACTCCAAGAAATTCATTGTTCAAACTGATGCATCTGAATTAGGGGTAGGGGCAGTCTTATCACAACTGAATTCTGAGGGCCAGGATCAACCAGGCGCTTTTATCAGCAAAAGGTTGACCCCTAGAGAAAAGCGTTGGTCTGCCATAGAGAGGGAGGCCTTTGCTGTGGTCTGGGCACTGAAGAAGTTGAGGCCATACCTGTTTGGCACTCACTTCATTGTTCAGACAGACCACAAACCTCTACTTTGGCTAAAACAAATGAAAGGTGAAAACCCTAAATTGTTGAGGTGGTCCATATCTCTACAGGGAATGGACTATACAGTGGAACATAGACCTGGGAGTACCCACTCCAATGCAGATGGACTCTCCAGATATTTCCACTTAGACAATGAAGACTCATCAGGTCATGGCTAGTCTTATTGTCCTTCGTTTGGGGGGGGGGGGGGGGCTGTGTAGGAAAGTACCATCTTGCCTGCATGTTACCCCCATATTTCACTGTATATATATATATGTTGTTTTAGTCTATGTGTCACTGGGACCCTGCCAGGCAGGGCCCCAGTGCTCATAAGTGTGTGCCCTGTATGTGTTCCCTGTATGATGCCTAACTGTCTCACTGAGGCTCTGCTAACCAGAACCTCAGTGGTTATGCTTTCTCTGCTTTCCAAATTTGCCACTAACAGGCTAGTGACTAAATTTACCAATTCACATTGGCCTACTGGTACACCCATATAATTCCATAGTATATGGTACTGAGGTGCCCAGGGTATTGGGGTTCCAGGAGATCCTTATGGGTTGCAGCATTTCTTTTGCCACCCATAGGGAGCTCTGACAATACTTACACAGGCCTGCCACTGCAGCCTGCGTGAAATAACGTCCACGTTATTTCACCGCCATTTACCACTGCACTTAAGTAACTTATAAGTCACCTATATGTCTAACCTTCACCTGGTGAAGGTTGGGTGCAAAGTTACTTAGTGTGTGGGCACCCTAGCACTAGCCAAGGTGCCCCCACATCGTTCAGGGCAAATTCCCCAGACTTTCTGAGTGCGGGTACACCATTACCATACCTTTACACATCAGTCTGGTCTCTTCCACTCTCAACTTTTTGAGTTCCCTTTCTAACATGTTGTCTTCAGGGTGGGTGGGTTCAGAATGCTTGGACACAGAAGATAAATTGGAAACAACAGAGGGAGATCTGTCCCTAACTGACTGAACCCTAATAACTTGGCCTCCAGGAATAAAGACTCCCCTACTATGATGGGAACCTCCATTACTACCAACATTACTAGGTGTCCTGCCAAGGGGCAGATTTGGAACAGAACCCTCCCCAACTCCCTCAAGGAGATCCCCTGAGTCAGAATGGGAGCCTTCTATTAACCTCTCATTTGAAGTGCCTGCTTGGGACTCATCATTCACAATAAGCATGTTATATAGACATTATTTTGTAGGGTTCTTTCCTATCACTAAATCTCTATCTAAGCAGAGACTCCTTAGGCTCTTGTAATTCAAATTGTCATAGGTAGTATTGACCATTTTAAGAGCAGACTCTACATCAGACATGCTAGTAAAATGTTTAGAGACAGTGAGAAGGAAGAAAAAGTTTCAGAACTTTTTAAAGAACAGAGAAAAAACCTTTTTCTAACTTTTAGAAACTTTTAGATGTTTTAGAATATTTTTCAGCACTTAGTAGAAAGTGTAAGAGGAGAAAAACAAAACTTTTTGGCTAGGTGTACATACACTGAACTTGTTTTGTATATTATTCTCTTATGAAAAGTACACAATGACAAAGTGGTAAATAGTTACAAGTACTTATCCCACCGCTGCACAACCAATGTAGGAGGCTGGCCTGGCTTGTAGTGGGTACCAGAGGTACTTACACCTTGTGCCAGGTCCAGTTATCCCTTATTAGTGTAGAAGGGGTGTTTCTAGCAGTTTATACTGATAGAAGGTAGCTATGGCAAAGCAGCTTAGGCTGAACTAGGAAACATGTAAAGCTCCTACTATACCACTGGTGTCATATGCACAATATCATAAGAAAACACAATACATAGAAGTACTAAAAATAAAGGTACTTTCTTTTTATGACAATATGCCAAAAGTATCTCAGTGAGTACCCTCAGTATGAGGATAAGTTATATACACAAGATATATGTACACAAACCAAAATTATGCAGGTAATAGCAAGAAAAGTAATGCAAGCAGTGCAAAGTTACAGTAGATTGTAATAGGAGCACATAGGTATAGGGGCAACACAAACCATATAGTCCAAAAGTGGAATGCGAACGACGAATGAACCCCAAACCTATGTGAGCTTGTAGAGGGTCGCTGGGACTTTAAGAAAACAGTGAGGGTTAGAAAAATAGCCCACCCCAAGACCCTGAAAGGTAGGCGTAAAGTGCACCTACTACCCCCTGGGAGCACAGAAGTCGTGATGGGGGATTCTGCAGGAGGAACAAACACAAGCAATGCAACAACAGTGGATTTCCGGACCTGAGTACCTGTAAGACAAGGGGACCAAGTCCAATAGTCGCAACAGTGTCAAGAGTGGGCAGGAGCCCAGGAAATGCCAGCTGAGGGTGCAAGGAAGCTGCCACCTGTTAGAAGAAGCTTAAAGTTCTGCAAGAAAGAAGAGGACTAGGAACTTCCCCTTTGGAGGATGGGTGTCCCACGTCGCGCTGAAGCTTGCAGAGGTGTTCCCATGCAGAAAGACTGCAAACAAGCCTTGCTAGCTGCAAGGGTCGCAGTAGAGGTTTTTGGGTGCTGCTGTAGCCCAGGAGGGACCAGGATGTCGCCACTTGGAGGAGGAGACAGAGGGGGCACCCAGCAAGTCAGGGAGCCCTCACAGAAGCAGGCAGCACCCACAGAAGTACCCGAACAGGCACTTGGAAGAAGAGTGAACCGGAGTCCACGCAAAGTCACAAAAGGGAGTCCCACGACGCCGGAGGACAACTCAGAAGGTTGTGCCCTGCAGGTTAGAGTGTCGGGGACCCAGGCTTGGCTGTGCATGAAGGAAATCCTGGAAGAGTGCACAGGAGCCGGAGCAGCTGCAAATCACGCTGTACCCAGCAATGCAGTCTAGCGTGGGCAGGCAAGGACTTACCTCCACCAGACTTGGACTGAAGAGCCACTGGACTGTGGAAGTCACTTGGACAGAGTTGCTGAGTTCCAGGGACCACGCTCGTTGTGCTGAGAGGGGACCCAGAGGACCAGTGATGCAGTCTTTTGGTGCCTGCGTTAGCAGGGGGAAGATTCCGTCGACCCACAGGAGATTTCTTCAGAGCTCCTGGTGCAGAGAGGAGGCAGGCTACCTCCAGAGCATGCACCACCTGGAAACAGTCAAGAAAAGCCGGCAGGATGAAGCGATACAAGGTTGCTAGTAGTCGTCTTGCTACTTTGTTGCGGTTTTGTAGGCGTCCTGAGCAGTCAGCGGTCGATCCTTTGGCAGAAGGTGAAGAGGGAGATGCAGAGGAACTCTGATGAGCTCTTGCATTTCGTTATCTGGTGAGATCCCCAAAGCAGAGACCCTAAATAGCCAGAAAAGGAGGTTTGGCTACCTAGGAAGGAGGATTGGCTACCAAGAGAGGTAAGAGCCTATCAGAAGGAGCCTCTGACGTCACCTGCTGGCACTGGCCATTCAGATCAGTTCAGTGTGCCACAGACACCTCTGTTTCCAAGATGGCAGAGGTCTGGGACACACTGGAGGAGCTCTGGGCACCTCCCCTGGGAGGTGCAGCTCAGGGGAGTGGTCACTCCCCTTTCCTTTGTTCAGTTTCGCGCCAGAGCAGGGCTGGGGGATCCCTGAACCGGTGAAGACTGGCTTATGCAGAGATGGGCACCATCTGTGGCCATCAAAGCATTTCCAGAGGCTGGGGGAGGCTACTCCTCCCCTGCGTTCACATCTATTTCCAAAGGGAGAGGGTGTTACACCCTCTCTCAGAGGAAGTCCTTTGTTCTGCCTTCCTGGGCCAGGGCTGCCTGGACCCCAGGAGGGCAGAAACCTGTCTGAGGGGTTGGCAGCAGCAGCAGTTGCAGTGGAGGCCCCCGGAAAGGCAGTTTGGCAGTATGCTAGAGACCCGGGGGATCATGGAATTGACCCCCCAATGCCAGAACGGCATTGGGGTGACAATTCCATGATCTTAGACATGTTACATTGCCATGTTCGGAGTTACCATTGTGACGCTGTACATAGGTAGTGACCTATGTACAGTGCACACATGTAATGGTGTCCCGGCACTCACTTGGCTAGTGCCAGGGTGCCCACACACTAAGTAACTTTGCACCCAACCTTCACCAGGTGAAGGTTAGACATATAGGTGACTTATAAGTTACTTAAGTGCAGTGGTAAATGGCTGTGAAATAACGTGGACGTTATTTCACGCAGGCTGCAGTGGCAGGCCTGTGTAGGAATTGTCAGAGCTCCCTATGGGTGACAAAAGAAATGCTGCAGCCCATAGGGATCTCCTGGAACCCCAATACCCTGGGTACCTCAGTACCATATACTATGGAATTATATGGGTGTACCAGTATGCCAATGTGAATTGGTAAACTTAGTCACTAGCCTGTTAGTGACAAATTTGGAAAGCAGAGAGAGCATAACCACTGAGGTTCTGGTTAGCAGAGCCTCAGTGAGACAGTTAGGCATCATACAGGGAACACATACAGGGCACACACTTATGAGCACTGGGGCCCTGCCTGGCAGGGTCCCAGTGACACACAGACTAAAACAACATATATACAGTGAAATATGGGGGTAACATGCCAGGCAAGATGGTACTTTCCTACAACTAGTACTATATTTAGAGGAAATTGCCAAATTTTGGAATTCTCATAGAATTCTGGCAGAATTAAGGTTGCATCTACAATAGTCGTGGGTTTATATAAATGCATGGGCATTTTCCTACAGTCAATTAAAAGAAGTGTATCAATTCCACATAGGTAAATTCAGTGCAAATATCATGTGTGCATATTAGCCCTCCCCCTGCACCAACATCCTTTGGTGTTCCTGCCTCATTTCTATGCTAGGACCCCCATATGCTTGTCACGGACTAGGATAAATCTGAGTGTATTTACTGATGTGAAACGTACAACTTTTGGGGCGGTGACCGTATTGACAAATCTTATTTGTGAAGATACAAATCTGACATTCCTGACTCAAGAGTAAACAATCTGAATTTATGCTTCCAAATGTTTTTCGGGCACTGATCTTGGGTAAGCAAAAACTTTGAGTATCAGCCCCAATAGCATCTTTCATCCCGTCAAACTTCAAGAATTTTTAAACTATGAAATACTGTGTCGATGTTCACCAATCTTTTCTTGTGAGGGGCATATGTATTCTTCATAGTATGTTCTAGATGTGGCAAAGTTTAGTCTCAGATTTCATAATTTATTGTAGGCAAAATAAACCAACCAAAAACAAAAGATGGCAAAGACTTTAAGCACACCTTTATTTATATGGCACACTGTGTAGATATTTAGTAGTATCAAACTCATTTACCTTTCACATTAACCAACACAAACAATTACTACACTAACAATTACCATTTTACTAACAATACACAGCCAACCATGCACAACCGATCAATGTAAATCACGCCCCACTCATATAGCGTGCCACGATTAAGTAAGCATTATAATGCCCTACTGATGGTAAAATGTGCTATGTGAATGAAGAATACTGTATTTTAACTTTATTAAGAAGACAGCAATATATTCTCAATATTTATCACCTCCTCCTTACATTTTTGCAAAATCACCTTTCTACCTCCGAAAACTTTGTGTTTTTTCTTTTTCAAAGCATTGTGTGTGTGTGTTTTTTTTTTTTATTTGTTGTGCTTCTACCACCGGCCAGCAGAAAGGAATTAAAATTCTGCCCTGAAGCCATCCTGAGGTGTTTACATTTTTTGTCTGGTTGACTGCAGGAAATACCACTTTTCCTCCCTCTTAGTAGTAACTAGATGTTGCCTCAAGGGATCAGGACTAAAAAAGGCATGGGTTAATTCCTGTCTTTTCTGCCTCTAAATGGGAACTCAAACTAGAGCTTCGGTGTGACACTGTATCCGTACCTGTGCCTTGATGCCGGGGTGTAGCTTTCATTGGTGCAGCAGGTGCAGTGGCACCGAGCTCCACCAAATCGTGATTATTGCTGTTATTTTACCATTTAAATTGCAGCCAGGGGGTCCATTTCTTTCCTTCCACTAAGGCCCATGACACACACTCTGCCTTGATTCAGGGAGGAACCCCCTCTTTAACCCCTTCAGCGTCGGGGTTTCATGACATTCCCATGCAACTCATGATTGCATATATCAGACACGAGGGCAAGGCTCATAGGGGCACTATGGTGCGATTCCAGCGAATAATATAAACACGTTTTCTAGGTATATGAAGATTGCGATATTTTGCAACTTCTGAGAAGGCATTTTTTGGTTTAGGGTGACTATGTGCAAGCAATGAATTGTGCAACAATGTATGTCGCCTGTATCCTGGCACAATGTTGAAAAATGATTTTCTATATATGTACTTGCAGAAAAGAGCACCTTCTCGATAGTAACCCTTTGGACGTAAAACGGAGCTTGTGTCAGGGTCAGATTTACAACTGGTGTGAAAATACTGCACTTTTTCTAGAACAAAGTTCTCCAGTAAACACCTATGGGAATTTGTATAAGAAAACCTCACAACATTCAGAGAGTTTGCGACTCAGAACAGGGTAAAACATGTCGTATTGGTATATTTTCCAGCACAGAACTCTTTCACAACTATGAAAGCATACTTGGTACTGCTAGCTATTTCCATGCTAAATTGCACCTTTGATAACCGTAAAAATACGTGTGATTTATAACAAGTAAAACCAAAGATATTTTTATGTGAAGTTGTTTCTGTAAAATTGACCATTGAAATTAAGCTTATTATAAGGGCAGGGCATCGCATTTGTGACGTCAAATCATGTGGCGTCACTTGTGAATTTCATATAATAATTAATGCCTCCACTGTTTTCTTTAGGATTTATGCCTTGATGTAATAGAAAAGAAATTATAACAGTTTTTTCCCTGCTTTGGCAGGGGGTGCTGAGAAGAGGTGTCAATAGTCCGGGTGGGATGGAGCAGGGAGGGGTGGAGGGGGGTTTAAACTTTCCCTCACCTTCGCTCTGAGTGAGTGATGTTTTAATGAACTCTGTTACATAGACACACACTTCCCCCCTGCAGGGCATTCGCCGGCCCCCTGTTGATGGCACAACAGCGCGCCTTTTGTCCCAGCACTGTCCCACTGGCAGAGAGCCGTCCCTGCCCCCTGCCACCGGCACCCAGAGTGACACTTCGGCCCCATGCCTTATGCCTTCCCTCTGCCTCAGCTGTGATCAGATAAAGGGGGAGAATGGGGGCGTTGGAAGAGTGGGGGCAGCTAACGGGGGTCCGTGACACATCACAAGGGATTATCCGGCACTCTGTCCCATAACATGCTCCCCTGGGGTCCAGGAGAGATAACACGGCCTTTTAATCCCCCTAGATCCTAATCCACTTGGAAAATGACGTACTTCATAATGCCGGTGAAGGGTCCCAGGGGCTTCCTGCCCCTCGGAGGCAGTCGGCCTCCAACATCACATTTCTAGCGCTGGCTTCCGGAGTGTCTTTGCTGTCAGAACGGCTCTCGGAAACATTTCCCAACCAATTCCCTCACCTGGGGCACCTGGGTACCCTTTCCTTCAATGGAACTGATTTGAGAATATTCGGATGTAGGGAAATATTTAGAGGTGATAAAGCTTCAGTCTTTCTGTCCACGTATCTCAATCCTGACCTGCAGTTTTCTATGCATTTCCTTTCATTTCCGTTAATTTAATCCACAGAAATTTCTGCCGATACCCCTCAATTCTGACCTCCATCATTTTCTGTAATTCCTGTAATTTAACGAATTTACACAGCTCGGTCGGTGCATCCCAATCTGGGCCTCCAGAATTCTTTAGTAATCCACTACTTTAATCCACAGAGCTCTGCCAATGCACCTCAGTCTTTAACCACAGCATTCCTAGTTATTTATTTAACTCATTTACAGCTCTGCCCATGCCCCCCAATACTGCCCTTGACCGGTCACTGCTGTTCCGTTACTCTAACCCACACGCAGGTTTGTCATTCAACCCTAGTGCTGGCCTGTAGTGTCACACGCTATTCCAGTACTGCAACCCACGTACATACGGGTGAATGCATTTCAATTCTGCCCGGCTGCCCTCCTCGTTATTCTAGTATATTAACCGCTTTGCAGCTCTGCCAGTGCCCCTCAATCAGGGCCACTGGAATTATGCGATTGCTCGGCCTCGGCGTTTTTCACATAATTATTGTTTGCCGCACAATTCACCAACTGCTGCATAATCTGCAAATCACCTTTCTATTGCTATTGCTATACTGGTTAAACTGGTACTAATGAGGTGCAACCAATGCCCAGACAGTGGTAACAAGTTTAAAAAATGACAAAATAATGAAGTAATATAACCACAAATGTGCTGCATTATGCCGCATGATTTGCCTTTTCTTGCCGCATGGTTTACGCAACCCTGCTGCATATTTGTGCCCTCTCCCTGCGTAATTTCAGTGACCCTGCCCTCAATGGTGACCTGCAGCAATCAACTGGGTTCCAATGTTGACACATTGCCACATTCCTTGCTTAGAC
This sequence comes from Pleurodeles waltl, assembly GCF_031143425.1. Lineage (NCBI taxonomy): Eukaryota > Metazoa > Chordata > Amphibia > Caudata > Salamandridae > Pleurodeles > Pleurodeles waltl. The sequence continues at coordinate 709,234,607 of NC_090450.1, read as the reverse complement.
AGGCTATAATGTAGATTTTCCTAGTAATTTATGAAGGAAAGTCTTAATTTTATGAAAGGCACGGAGGCGAGTATTATGCTAATTCTTTTCTTATTTATTCAATAGCAGCAGTCAAGAAACAACAATTCCTAGAAGGCCAAACACAAGCAGGCCAATGGGAAACAAACAGTAGTCAGTAACATCCACCAATCACAGGGCAGCCTACCCCTAATTACCTATCTTGACTGTGAACAGCCCTCTTTTCTTGTGCGAGGGTCAAAAAGTATGAAACAAAGGTAAAATAGAGCAAATGATGCAAAAAGCCATAATGAAAGCCAATAAGTCTTGACAAAAGTTCATTAACTGGATCTCAGAAGTGGAAAAAAGGACATCCGGATGAAGACGGCAATGCTGTAAAGGCGGTGTAGATGGAGGTGACCAGTGATGATCAGCTGAAGTGTGATGTTCATGATGAAGCTTGTGGAGGAGTAGATGATGCTAGATGATGCTGAAAGGGAGGGAAACAATCATATAAATTATTTTTTGAGGCAGGATAATACTCGCCTCCGTGTCTTTAATACAATTAAGACTTTCCTTAATAACTTACTAGGAAAATCTACATTTTATGGCAAGACCGGAGGCTCATATTATGCTAGTTTAAAGCGAATTGATAACGTTTAAAGAAGCATGTTGTACAGGTTTACAATAAAACACTTTAAACACATTATCATTAGACCAGTCAGCGGATTTGGGAATGTCCTCCAAATGAAAGCCAGCCCAAAAAGCTTTGGAAGCCATGGCACCTCTAGCGGAATGGGCCCCAAAAGAAGAAATGTCAATACCCGCTAAAGACATAACCCATTTTACTCAACAGGCTAGAGTTGGGGATGAAACAGGCTTGAAAGGTTTTTTGAAGGAAATCAGGAGTTGGGATGCTGAGGAAGATCTTAAATCGGCTGTTTTTTGTTCATATATCTTTAGACATTGACCTACACAAAGCTTAGGGTGGTCAGGAAAATAGGGGTAAAATGCCAAATTAGTTTTTGTACTTCTATAAACATTAAATAAAACGCCAGAAGGAATAAAGTGACGAGCAGTAATATCGAGAGCTCTAACATCAGAAAGATGTTTAAATGAGACTTGGCATAACAACATAGCTAGCTTCGCAGACAGTTTCTTCAAAGGGAGCATAGTCTCCATTTTGAAGTGATGATAAACAGCAAACTGGTTGAAATGTTTCAAGTTGATGACTGGGCGCATCTTTTTGTTCTTCTTTTGAACCAGAAAAATTGAACTGATGAAACCTGAAGGGTTTAACTGACAAGGAACAATTGCGTGTTTCTGAAGAAGAGACTGGATTTCTGACGAAATCGCTAATGTCATCTCTAGGGAAAATTTGGGAGGCTGAGGAAACTGCAGCTGAATAGGCTCCAAGTAAAGTTTGATAGTGTAGCCCTGAACGATGTTTATTACCCATGGATCAGATGTTATCAATTGCCATTTTGAGAGAAACAGAAGGTGACCCCCTATGATAGGAAGGCCAGAAAAAGGACTTACCGGTTTGGGATGAGAGTCTGGAACCTCGGTTGCCTTTGTTACGGAAACTGTGTCCTCTCTGTGGATAACATTGCGGTCTGCATTCCTGATATGAGGCATTGAAGGCACCACGGAAACCCTGGTTGTTGTAGGAACAGCCGGCAAAGCGGTTCCTGCCTCTGCCGGCCCTGGCAAAAACCCGATTGTTAATCATCTTCTTGAGAGACTGTTGGGCTTTGTCTAATGAGGCAAAAGTTGACACATATTTGCTTAACTCCTTAATGAAGGAATCCCCAAAAAGGAGCCCTGCCGCATTCATGCTCGGGTCAGATACTGCCAGTTTGTTATCCAGTTTAAGGAGAAGGCCTTTTCTTCATTCATGAGTAATTACAGCATTAGCATACCTAATAGACAAAAGGATCTCTGTACCCATAAAGACAGGTCTACCAGGTCGATGGAAGAGTTGTCTAAACGAGCAGCTTCAGTCAAATCGAATATGCGAGTCAGGGGACCCACGACATCCAAGAGTTTGTCCTGGCATGTGAACCAGGCTTTGTCTACACCCTTACGTGGGTCTTTGCCAAACTTGGTAAAGAAAGTAATAAGAGAAGGATCAATGGCTGGAGTAGATCTAATCCTAGAAGGCAAAGAAGGTCGAGGCATTCTGAGTGGAGTTTAGCCCTGGTTAGCTTGTCCAAATACGTACGTTGTCTGGAGGCAACATAATCTCCCACGTGATCCGCAGGCAAACCATTCCGAGGAGTTATGATGGTAAATGTAATTTGGGTTAAACATAGGAACCCCTTCCACATCAGATATTACTAGAGGTTTAAGAGCCTCTTGCACCGAACACTTCGCTTTCTTAGATGGAGGAGAAAACACAGTATTCACATCATCGTCAGATTTGTCTGCATCTGAGACAGAATCCGGAACATCATCATCAGTATCAAGGATACTAGAAATCACAATAGGCGCAGTAATGTGCTTGGATTGTTTTGAGCATTTGAGAGACAATTTAGTTTTGGTACTTGAAGACCCCTCCTTTAAAAGAGGCCTGTGAGGAGCCGCGTCCTCTGCCTTTTGTGAGGAAACCTCACCAACTAACGCCATTTTAGGAATGTTTTTGGAACAAAGGTGTTTTCTGCTTTCCCCTGCAGATTGGGCCAAAATCGTCTTAGATACCAAGCTTAGTACAGAATTTTCTAATTTTTTTGCCAGTTTATTTATAGAGGCTGAAACAGCCATTTCTATTATAAAATAAGAGAATCTGAATGCAGGAGAGAAAAGGGTATTAAGGGTTAAATATTTCCTCAACCGGAGGAAAAAACAACTTGGCTCCGCCTGTGAGCGGAGAAAAGGGGCTGGTCCGTGTGACAGGATTCCCCGGCAGCCGAAGGAAGAAGGAGCGACGTGCAGGCAAGAATTTGAGGCTTGCGAGAGGTAAATTGAAGGGACGCGCCATTTCTCTCACGCGCTGACCACAAATGGTGTCGCGCTGAGAGAAAACGGCAGTTTATAATGCCGGCAGATAGACGGTAGCGCTCGCGTGAGGGAAGACGCGCGTTGGCAAATGCGGCTACAAGCCGAACTAAAAACGAAAACGAAAGTGTGCGCGGTGTGCAATAAGACCTAAAACAACCATGAAATACTTCAACAAAGGAATACTATAATAAATAATGAAAGCAAGTAAAGTTTTGAAATACTTATCTTGACTGCGAGCAGCAAGAAAAGAGGGCTGTTCAGAGTCAAGATAGGTATTTAGGGGCAGGCTGCCCTGTGATTGGTGGATGTTACTGACTACTGTTTGTTTCCCATTGGCCTGCTTGAGTTTGGCCTTCTGGGAATTGTAGTTTCTTGACTGCTGTTATTGAATAAACAAGAAAAGAATTAGCATAATATGAGCCTCCGGTCTTGCCATAAAATTGAAGTTCAGATCCAGATTAAATTCCTGTTTTGAAAAGAAGGCTTTTAAATCTGTTGCCATATATGGCAAGGGGAAATGCACATGTGGCCGATATATAAAGTGTGATTGCTTACATGTTTTATTAGATTATTTGAGGTCTTTTTCCCTACACAAACGGTTTCTGAAATAACATTTTCTCAAATATGGGATTTTTGATCAAAAACTAGCACCTGAGTGCTTGACAGATATGAAACATTGTGCAATTTGAAGGTTTTTCATTGCAGTTAAGGGAATTTTACAAGGATATCTTTTCAGCTGAATTTAGCTACATTTTAAGCAGCGTCACCCCTCCCCCGCCAGCAGCAGAAGCTGCAACACTTTAGAAATAAAACGATAATAAACTATGTTTATTATCATTTTATTTTTAAAGGGGAGGGGCCAAGTGTGGATGGCAGCCATAGAGGGGAGTGGAGTGCATTCCCCTCAGTGCACATGTGTGCTTGGCCGGCCGTCTCAGGGTGGCCAAACACACATGTGCACTGAGCTCTCGAGACAGCAGGCACAGGCTCCCAGTCTGCCTGGGAGCACAAAGCCAGGGCGCTCAGGCCAATCCTGATGCTGCTTTCATGCTGCCAGCAGCATGAAAGCAGCATCAAGATTTGATACGGGGCAGGCTGGGAGAGCAGAAGCGGAGGTGCAGCGGGGTCAAGGTATGTTTTTTTTTAAAATTATTTTTTATTGTCCCCCTCACACTCTTGCCACTTTGCCCCAGTTCCAGCCACAACTGATTTTAAGGATGTATAGTTTGGGGTTTTAGTTTAATGTTTTGATGTTGTTTTAAAATTTTAGGAAGTTTGTATGGAATGTTAAGGCAATGAATGAGCAATGTACTTTTATTAGGAGATTATCAGTGTTATTGTATTTATTGGCCACTTGATTGTATTTTTGTGATTGGTGTATTGTTTTCCTTGTTTCAGAGACCTAAGGTATGATATTTTTTTTAGACTGACGGCTGGGATCCACTTGCAACTCTACCGATGCACCCATATACTGACCTACAGCACTCCATGCTATCATACGACTGAGCCCCTCAAATACAGCTCCGCCATTGTATCTGACCTGCAACATACCTGATCATTTATGAATGAAATTCACACAACCCTTGCAACTCCAAGCAGAAGCCCCCTGTTACTTAATAACTAGACTCACACACTGCTCTGCCAATGTACCCGGTATATACCTCCATCCTACCCTGAAGCGTTCCCTGCTACTCCAGTAGTGGGGCATACAACCTCCCCTACCACTACACCTCCTTCACATGCAGCATACACGTTACAACATGTATTATCTCCCAACTGTGACCAGAACTTCATTTAAAAGTGAGGACCATGCCAGAGTCTAACATTCCCTTTGCTGGTTGCTTTGGAGATGAATTGTCATAGTGTTCCATCACTTGCAGTTGCCTTACCACCTTGGTTGGTCTCGGCGCTGGCATAGGTGCTGGAGGTAGGGCTGCAGCACCCCTAAAATAAGCATGCTGAAGTTCAGAAAGTGTACAAGCATTAATAATGCCTTTAGGCAGAAGTCAAATGTTGTCTGACAAATTGATACGTATTCTTTCAACATGGTGATTGGTGTTTACTTTTCTTTAATTACAAAATTAGAGCATTTTGTAAAATTAACTATCTTACAATCTGACTGTGGTACATGGAGTGGGAAAGTTAAGACTGTGGGATATTGGTTTCTTTCTAACACACATCAATATTTAAATACCTATAAATAGATTGTACACATATTTCAAAATAAATCAGCATTTAGAAAGCACAAATGGAGCACATTGTTTTTGTAATTCTGAAGGGTGACAGATAGGATCAAAACAAGTCAAGACATTTTAATTAGTGATATTCAAATGAATAATATTTGTTGAAACCTGATTTTAAAATATTATTGTTTGTGAACTATGGATTTATCAGTAAAACTGCATGTCAGCGCAAATTCTTTGGCCATTTCAATGGAAAACTTGGTGCCTGTAAATTACATGGTTCTTCCACATCATGGTTTGGTAATATATTTCCATCACAAAATAAAATGATGGACGGAGTGTTCAAACATTTCAAACACTCACCTTCAGTCACAGATCTGGGTTAAATCCGTCGTTATTATGCTCACCATGTCACCCAGCTTGGACCCAGCCATAGGCAAATCAGTCTTGAACCTACTCCTCATGGGTACAGTCCAGCACAAACTGCCAAAACCAGGTCCTCCCTGGACTGGAAACAAGCTTCCTGAGACTGGTTTCGGGGTATCACCTCTCATCAGCCAGGCTAGCTTGAATCCAAGTGATGCCGCAAGCAAGGGACCCACCATCTGGGCATACGTAAGCCACCTAGGGCACACATAGCAACATCACAAAATAAAATGATGGACGGAGTGTAGAAACGTCTCAAACACTCCCTCCCAGTCACAGAACTGGGTTTAATGCATTGTTATTTTTCATGCCACGTCACCCCAGTTTAGATCCAGCCACATGCATGTCAGTCTTGACCCTGCTCCCCATGGGAACAATCTGTCCCGAACTGCCAAAAAAGGTCCTCCCTGGACTGGAAACAAGCATCCTGGGACCGGTTTCGGGGTATCATCCCTCATCAGCTAGGCTAGCTTGAATGCAAGTGGAGTAGTGAGCAAGGGACCCATATTTGCCACAGTGTGCTCCAAAATACCTCACCAGATACATACAACACCGTTACTGCTCTTGTGATGATTGAGCATGGCTCCTTTGCTTCACTTGTTCTTTGTGTGGCAGTTGGATTTTTCACACTCCCTATGAATTTAGTGATGTAACATTGATGGCTGCACCCCCACTGTGAAAAGTGATCCACCACCACTACTGGGCAGAACCAATGGTGCTGCGAGCAACTCAAACTCGTTAAACTCGAATTTCAAATTTAAAGGAAATTATTTTTTAGGTAGCTAATAATCTTTGCCACAAGCACTTTTCAGATCATTTTTTTAATTGGCATTGAGTGCAAATGATATGAACAGTGGTCAGGAGGTGTTGGTGTGGTGGCTTTAGCTTCTAAAATTGACAGTCCCTCCTCTAGACAAACCAGACTAGTCAATATACCAAAAGTCATATTTTAGAAAACATATTTTCAAAGCCAAGGCACCTCAAAAGGAGTCCTTTGATTCCTAGAAGTTTCTAGAAAGCAGCAGCCTTTTCAGATACACATCTCTTCTTCTCTGCTCCATGGTGACAACCTTTCATTCTGTTCTATTATCTTAGGATTTATAAAGTGCATGGCTACCCAGAGGCTTCCCAGCCCTGGCATCCACAACACAGCTGAGAGTCAATTCTCATCTGGACATTTTTCGTTTTGATTTCAGAATATTATTTTTTCATTTTAAAAGAAAGAAAGCCATGTCATGTATTACATCACATAACCTTTGCCGTATCAGATTTTAGAAAGCAAACCATGGTGAGAAACATAGACCAACATGTGTAATTTGAGCACTGAATTAAAGTACATGAACAAATACAAAGTAATATCATATTCTGAAACCTCAAACGATGAAAGATACATTGTCATGGTGAGAATGAAAAAAGAAAAATAGAAGAACAAGAAAAAAGAGCCTCTACAAGAAAGGAAGAAGGAGAAGAGCAAAGAATAACAGAAGTACAGGCTACACATGGTTCATATTATTAAGTCAAGTGTTCCATATTCCCCAAAGAACATGGAACTTCAAAACTCCATCATGCAAGCCCATTGTAGAAGGGATTAATTGAATAGTGAAAGAGGGGCATCTGTGGAGGTTCTCTTTTTTACAAGTAGACATCAAAAGTGTCCCATATATGTCTACAGCAAGTGGTACCACATAGCGTAGAATATAATACATTGTATTCACCATGGGTAAACCAAAGTAGGTTCCACCATTTTTTAAAAGAAGTAACAGATGTCAACTTCCAATCAGAAAGAATTACTTTAACACTAATATAAGATCATTCAACATTAAACATGATCTGCCCATTCCACATTTAAAGGCTTAGCAAATATCCCCAAAGAAACAGTCAGGAAATCAATCTTAATGTGTACCCCTGTTATATCATAGATTAATTAATTGATCTTAGATCAAAATGGGCTAACCATTTTACAAGTGAAACATGTTGTGAATCCCTACCTCTTCGTTGCATCTCCAACATTTATTTGTTGCAATTAAACCAATTTCATGAAGTCTGGACAGTGACCAATTAGCTTGGAAAGCTCCAAGGGGATTTTGGCCAAATTATGATTTGGAAGAGTAGAGCTAAGAGGTTAAGGATGTAATAATTGCAATTCTATTAGCCACAGTGGAGGGCAAGTATCATTCACCTGGAACTCCCAAGAACCATGAGCGATAAAAAAGGCCTATTGATTGAGAAATTCTGAAATATTAGTATCTATAGACGTGTAAAAGGAGGGTGAAAATACATTGGAAGCATGCTAGCTATAAAATTAATTAAGGGAGCTATCATCATTTTTATAGTGTGTATTCGTCCCCACCAAGTGATATATTTGGAAGACCAAGGGCCTGAGACCTTGGCAGAGGGGATTACTCAGTCACAAATGTGATGGATATCCCGTCCGCCGTATTACAAGTGCCATGGGATATAATGGAACTTGTAATACAGTAGGCAAGATATCTATCATATTTGTGACAGAGTAATCCCCTCCGCCAAGGTCAAAACCAGGCCCCAAGTGCTTAGAAGTTCTTTAATTTTGTAAAGGGTGTTTTGTTCATTATTAGTTATCCTTTGTATGACATCTCCACCAAACCAAATTCCCAGACATTCAGGCTGCCACTTCAGACCTAGATTACCAGTTAGTTCTGACATGTAGTGGACATTTAAAGGGAACATTTTAGTCTTATCCCCATTCAAAGAGTATCCAGCTACTATTCATTATTTCTCAATTTACATTATGCTGATAGGAAGAGATTGAGAGGCATCTTCCGTGAACAACAATACATCACTGACATAAGCCGCCACCACTTCCCTTCATGATAGAAAGGGTATTCCAGGTATATCTAGATTATCTCTAATAGAAGCGATAAAAGCAGAAAGATTGCCATCAATCCTAATTTTTGCAGTTGAGTTAGAATATAGAGCCATGACCATCTGGATAAACTCCTCACCCAACTGGTATTTATGTAAAACTGCTTCTAGAAAGGGCCAGGATATTTTATGAAAGGCCTTCTCTGCATCCAAGGCCAGTGCAGCTGACAGAGAAAGTGATAATTAACTGCCTGCTCCTGAACATCCGCTCCCTCCACAAAAACGGCACCAAACTCTGGGACCTGATCGAAACCACCTGACCGGACATCGCCTTCCTCACCGAGACCTGGACCAACCACACCTCGGGTCCAGACATCGCCATAGCCATTCTTGACGGCTACAGCATTCTAAGGAGGGACCGGCCCTCCCGCCCGAGCGGAGGACTCGCCATCGTACACAAGTTGTCACTGCTTGTCAAGGCCGTCCAAGAAGAACACTGCACCACCATGGAACACCTTCACTTCCTGGTCCACTCCAACCACAACTCCTCCATCCATGGCATCCTGGTGTACAGGCCACCCGGCCCCCACCCAGCTTGCATAGATGACATCATAGACATCGCTACCCCCCAGGCCCTGGCGTCAGTTTACTGCCTCTTCCTAGGCGACCTGAACTTCCACCTTGAGAACCACACCGACCCAAACACCACTTCTCTACTCGACAACCTCACCACCCTCAGCCTCAGACAGCTGCTCTCCACACCCACATATATCGCAGGACACACACTGGACCCCGTCTTCACCTTAAGCAACAGGATGACCATTGTGACCATCTCTACACCAGACTGGACCAACCACCGGTGCATACATTTCACAATCACCGCACCCAGCAGCCGCACCCGCACCACCAGGACCCCCCGCAGGAAATGGAACAAAATTACCAATGAGCAACTCACCTCACCGCTCGCCAAATCCCTCCCTCCCCCTTCTGACGATGCCAACACAACGGCACGCAATCTCAGTGTGTGGATCACCGAATTTGCCGACACTCTAGCCCTTCTCCGGCTGACATCGGCCAAATGCGTACCTAAGAAAGCCAGCTGGTTCATCACCAAACTCCAAGAATCAAATCGTACCTGTAGAAGTTTTGAGAAAAAAATGGAGGAACAGCCAATCCAGTGAAGACCTCGCCTCATTCAGAGCCACAACCGCCGCCCACTGATGAAAAATCAAGAGCGCAAGGAGGACGCACTCAGGTAGCGCATCAACTCCTCTGCACACAATTCGAAGGAATTCTTCTCAGTCATCAATGAGTTCACAGATCACTTCTCCAAAGCCACCAGCATTCACCCGTCACAGGATCTCTGCGACAAACTTGCCTCCTTTTTCCACCACAAGATCCAGGACATGTACTACAGCTTCCTCCTGGGAAAGTCTGGCAGCAGAACCTATGACCGACCCCCCCAGAACCTGCCCAGACCTTCCACGACTGGTCCACACTCACTGCAGAGGAAACAGTCAACATCATGAACAGCACCCACTCTGGGGCCCCTCGGACCCCTGCCCACACCACATATGCATCAGAGCCAGCGCATCCATCACCCCGAGCTTCGTAACACAATCAACTGCTCCATCAGCACAGGCATCTTCCCTGAGGTCTGGAAACATGGCAAAATATGCCCCCTCCTGAAGAAACTTTCGGCCGACCCATTAGAACTAAAGAATTTCCAGCCCGTCTTGCTGCTACCCTACCCCAGCAAAGTACTAGAGAAAGCAATCAACGAACAACTACAAAATTTCATTGAGGCCAACCACTCCCTGGATAGCTCCCCGTCCGGCTTCCACAGCGCTCTACGCACCAGACTCCATGACTTAGGAATCTGCGGAAGAGCCCTGGAATGGATCCAATCCTTCCTTTATGGGAGGACGCAGAGAGTCAGACTCCCGCCCTACACTTCCAGACCCTCAGGAGTCAACTGCGGGCTCCCCCAAGGATCCTCACTGAGTCCCTCACTGTTCAACATATACATGGCCCGCTTGCTGCCATCGTCAGAAGCCACAGTATGAACATAGTGTCATATGCCGATGACACACAACTCATCATTACCCACACTGAAGACCCGGACATGACAAAAGGAACTTTCACACAGGAAGGGAAGCTATTGCCACCTGGATAAGAGAAAGCTGCCTCAAGCTCAACTCCGACAAGACGGAGCACATCATCTTCGGAAACGCCACCTCAGCTTGGGACGACTCCTGGTGGCCTACATCCCTTAGCGTCCCCCTGCACCGACCAAGCATGCCCACAACTTAGGAATCATCCTCGACTCCTCCCTATCCATGACCTGCCAGGTCAACTCTGTCGCCTCCTCCTGCTGGCACACACTCCGCAAACTTCAGAAGATCTTCAGCTGGATCCAAGCAGACTATCGCAGGACAGTCACCCACGCCTTAGTCACAAGCAAGTTCGACTACGGCAACGCCCTCTACGCCGGCACCTCAACTAGGAACATCAAAAAACTTCAACTCATCCAGAATGCGTAGAATCATTCTGGACCTCCCTTGTTGAGAACACATCTCCCAACACCTGAGGACCCTCCACTGGCTACCTGTAGAGAAGCGAATCACCTTCAAGCTTCTCACCCACACATACAAGGCCAAACACAACGCAGGACCAGCCTACCTGAACCACTGCATCTCCTTCCACACCCCACCAGATCCCTCTGCTCCACCCAGATGGCCCTGGCCACTGACCCTCACATCGCCAGAGGACGATCTTTCACCTACACTGCAGCAAAGAGCTGGAACAACCTCCCCCTGCAACTCAGACAAAGCCTGTTGCTCACCTTCTTCAGGAAGAACCTCAAGTCATGGGTCTTCGTATGAGGCGCCTCCCCCCAAGCGCCTTGATACCCGCACGGTTGGTGAGTAGCCGCACTTTACAAATATTGATTGATTGATTGATAATTTGACTTTTTCCAAGATAGGACACAATATTCTGATATGATCTGAGGCTAGTCTTCCTTTTAAAAAAACGGTCTGTGATGAGCTGATTAAGTGCAAAACCACCGATTCCGATCTACGTGCCATGATCTCGGCATATACTTGACAATCAAGGTTTATAAAAGAAGGCAGTCTATATTTCTTAACATTTAAAGTACCTTTCCCTTTTTTTGGAATGACAACAATTGTAGCTTAGGTCGGCAACACTACTATCGAACCTGAGGTACCAAATTGGTGAAAAACAGTAAATAGAGGATATGCAACTTTATCCATGAACATTTTAAAAAAATTAGCAGTATAGCCATCCGGACCAGGAGCTTTCCCAGTTTCAAGTGTATGTATAGCAGCAATAACATCATCTTTCCTATTCAGGCTATGAAGATTAAGAGCATCTTTATGGGAAAGATGAGGGAGATTGCAAGTCTACGAATAGTTATCAATGTCAGCAGGGGTAGCTGGATTACTAGAGTAATATAATTCTTCATAAAAAGAAAGGTTTCAAGAATGTCCTGTGTTGCAGAGATCACAGCTTATTGTGAATTCTTTATTGCTGGAATAAGGGACTTAGATTTCTTGTAGTTTAAATAGTGTGCTAAAGTTTTACCTGCCTTATTTCTATTACAAATTTTGCTGGCATTGGGTACATCAAGTAACATTTTTACTCTTGAACTCAAGATTTGATTATATTCATATTGAAGAGCTTGTAACTGTGGTAGGACCTCTGAGCCTCTTGTGTGCCTCAGTTGTTTATTTAATTTAGTTGTCCTTGTTTCCAACTCTATCGGAAGAGCAGAAGATGCTTTGTTCTTAATTGACATTTGTTGAATCATTAATCCTCTTAATGTAGCTTAATGGGCATCCTATCTGGTTGAGATTAAGGTATCAGATGCAACGTTTTACAAGAAAATGATCTATTGCTTATGCTATCTGCTCTTTCACATTTTTTACCTCAAGCAATACATCATTTAGGGCCAGATGTAGGTAGCAAAATATTTGCGAGTCGGAAATTGCGAGTCGTTGCGACTCGCAATTTCCGACTCGCAAAATGGTATCCAACAAGAAAATGCGACTTTATTTTGCGACTCGCAAATGAAGTGGCACCACAGATTGCGAGTCCGCTGTTTGCAAGGTCGCTTTTTGCGACCGCGCTAAAAAGGAACATGCAAATTGCGAGTGGGTGTCGCAAATTGCGACTGTGCCGCAAATTGAATGCAGGTGCAGCAGAACACTCTGGAAAACACTTCCTGGCTCTTGATGATGACATCACAGCCAGGAAGTTTACTAATACACCTGGGAGGAGGGAGGACCACACCCATTTTAAACTGCTGAACAGCAGCTACAATGGCAGAAACACCCAAGAAGAGAAAGCTCAAATTTGCAGAGAAAGGACTGGAGGTGCTGACGGGGGAATGCTGCCAGCACCACGAACAATTCTTTGGGAGAGCAGCCCTCAGTGTGCCAGAGCAGGAAAAAAGGAGGGTTTGGAGTGAAATCCAGGACAAAGTAAACTCAATGGGTGTGAGCCACAGGAGTATTGAGGAATTAAAGAAAAGGTGGTATGACCTGCGCTCCCGGACCAAGGAGAGGGTGGCAGAGCGGCTCCGGGAGATGAGGGGCACTGGAGGGGGACCATCTACCATACCACCACCCACACCCTTGGAGGAAAGAGTGGAGGAGACCCTGGAGCCAGAGGCAGTGTCCGCGATAGGAGAGCTGGACACGTCAGCGCCAGGACCATCAACCAGTGAGTACCAAGAGACATGCATGTACACCCATATCTGCCATACCCCCACCCACCTAGTACTCAGCAGCATGCACAACCAAAATAGCTCCATTTCAGAGTAGCATCCACCTGTATGGTGCATTATGGGCAATGTGGTCAAGTAGGCAGCTGATAGGCAACAGTTTATTAGGAAGCATATAACAGATGGTAGATACTGACAGTATGTTCCCTATGTCCCACAAGTCTCCCACACGACACCACCTCCAGCCACAACGTCCAGGGGCCACAGGTCAGCCTCCAGCCAGCACAGGACCCAGGAGCAGCCACCACAGAGACCTGCACCACCCAACCACAGTCCCCTGCTGATGCACCAGTGGCCATACTGGAGAGTGAGGCCGCACCCAGTCCCAGCCACAGTGCCAGCGTACAGGACACAGAACCACCACTGCGTCGCAGGCGACCTCTCAATGTCCCTCCAGTGCCACAGGGTGAAGTAGGGGACTCCTCCATGTCCGCCGCCGAGGCTGCACTCCTCCATGGTCAGCGCCTGCAGACAAGGGAAATTAGAATTATTTCAGGGGCCATGCGGCACATGGAACGCAACCAGACCACAGGGCTGCAACAGGTCCACACTGAGCTGCAACATCTCAACAGCAATGTTGGTGACCTTGCGCTCTCAATCAGACAACTGGTGGCTGAACTTGTCACCGAGAGAGAGGGTGCAAGGCGCCGTGACCGGCAGCTCATCCACTGCCTGGACCGCATGGCTGCCTCCATCGTCCGGCTGGCTGTAAACACCACTGGGCTGTCACGGCGCACAGTCAGCCTACAGATGGACATGGGCCACTTTGCCAGCGATGTGGCACGTGGGCTGGGACGCATTAGCCACGCAGTCGACCTGATGGAGGCACGACAGGTGGCTAGGGGCGCGGCAGACACGCCGCAAGACAGTGAGGAGGGCTCTACCATAAGCAGTGCTTCAGCCACAGACACCAGGGTGTTGCGTAGTGGAAGTGCACGGCAGGGCACTGCAGACGCTCCAGGAACCAGCCATGCTGGGCGGACACAGCGTAGGGTGTGAGCTACGCACTGACACAGACTGGAGGCACATGAGGTTAATGTGTCCTCCTAGCAGGTGGACTTTTACAGCCCCTGATCAGTAGTTACTGTAAATAGTTTATTGGTTCACATCATTAAAGTTCTTGTTTGGTCCACTTCACACCTGGACTCTTTGTGTGTGACATTTGTGTGTGTGGTGACAGTTAGCACGTACCTTCCAAAGTATTGGTTTGCAGTGTGGTCCCGTCTCTGTCTGCCTTGATTTGCAATGCTTCTATCCCCATGATGGCGATGTGGTAGCTCTTGCTCGTCATCCTCTGAATCTGGGTCTTCTGAGGTGAGAGGTAGCCCACGTCTGGTGGCAATGTTGTGCAGTACAGCGCATGCACCAATGATCTTGAATGCTGTTATTGGGGCATACTGGAGGGCACCTCCACTTCTGTGGAGGCATCTGAATCTTGCCTTCAACAGTCCAAAGGTCCTCTCTATAATATTTCGGGTCCTCCTATGTGCACTGTTGTATCGCCTCTCTGTCTCATTGCTGGGTGTTAAGTACGGGGTAAGTATCCATGGTCGTAGTGCATATGCACTGTCACCTGTTTGGCACAAAATGTACAATGTTAGCTGGGCATAGATGGGTACCACATTGACCTGTGTGTATGTCTGCAAGGTGTATTCAGCTATACCTAGGAGGTATCCGTCTCCAAACTCCCCACGTTCTAGGTGTTGGTGTATCCACTGTGTCTGAAAATGTAGGAGTCATGTGTACTCCCTGGAAATTTGGCAACCATGTCAGTTATACCATAATGGGCGTCACATACCACCTGGATGTTCAGTGAGTGGGTACACTGGTGCTGTTGATTTCTGCCTCATTCCTGGGTAGGTATATGTATCTGGACATGTGTGTGAGTATGGCATCTAGGAATGATCTGAAGAACCGTGAGAGTGCACTCTGGGATACCCCACCTGCCACGGCAATGACCCCCTGATAGCTACCCGAGGCCAAGAGGTGCAGTGAGCATAGCACTTGCACATGTGTGGGGATGGCGCTACCGCGCACAGTCTGGCGTTGAAGCTGCGGATTGAGTAAATCTTTTAAATCTAGTATTGCTGCACTGCTAAGTCTGCATTTATCATATATCTCCTCCTCAGTTTGTTGGAAAAGTGTCTGTCTGGTTCTGTATATCTTCTCCTGTCTCTGGCTCCTCCTCCTCATCTGCTGTGCGGCGTGGGCTCTCCTCCTACTTGCTATCACATATATCTCCGCCATCTTGAGTGGCCCAGGTGCCTTCTGGGTCCCCTTTTATACTTTGGTTCTGGTTACCACCTGCTCTGAGTTAGTGGTCAATTGGAAGTGCAAAATGGGCTTTTTGCGACTAGTCGCAATTTGCGAGTGGCTATTTCACATGGTTTGCGACTCGCAAATTGCGACTTCCTATTTGCGGGTCGCAAAATGGGGTCGCTATTTTTGCGAGTCGGTAATGGCTTGAGTCGCATTTTGCGATTCGGAAATGGGATTTTTGCATCCCATTTCCGATTTTGCAGGGTCGCAAATTGCGATTCGGGCCATTTGCGACTCCCAAAAGTTTGCTACATCTGGCCCTTAGTCTCCATATACGAGGAGGAGGGGTAAAGTCTACTAAGTCGAGTTCTAACCATGTATATACATGATCTGAAATTATGATGGGTTCAATGTTTGGAGAATGGACTGAATGCAATAAACGTTTGCTAACATTTAAATAATCTATTCTGGAGAAAGAATGATGTGGGGGAGAAGTATAATCGCAACCTGCAGCATTTTATAATCGTCAAATATCAATTAGATCATTATTATTACAACAAATCTTCATCTGTTTATGGGAGTTGTTAGGCATAAATTTAAAAGCTGAAATTCTGTCAAGGTTACCATCCCTTAGGAGATTAAAGTCACCTCCGATAACTATCCCAAGAATTTTGGAAAGGTCTGCTACTTGTGTATCAAGATCTTTCCAGAAAGCTGTTGCATTATCATTGGGAGCCTAACTACTAACAATGAAAAATTCAAGATTATTTTTCACCACATTAGAAATAAGCCATCTGCCATATTGGTCATGTATATGTGATAATACCGTTAGACCAGATTTCCTGAATATTTGAATGATAATCCCATTCTTCTTCTTTACTGCAAGGCATATGCCAATTGCCACTATCCATGGGCTATAAAATTTAGCAAGTTGGGTGGAGTCCAAGTGGGTCTCCAGAAGTAATGTAACATCACCTTTCAGTGTATTACAATAGTCCACAATCTTCTGCCTTTTAACCTGATGATTGAGACCCTTCATATTTAAGGAAAGTACTTTAAGAGGATGAGTCATCATTTTTTACAGAACTACGCACATGGTACAGATAACATCTAGTGAAAATGAGGGAATTGGAAAAGTCCACAATTAAATTTAAGAGGGATTGTAATATTGTTTGAGTGTAATGGGGACATAGACATATCTGAACATTGGGGAAATGGATCCATAAATTCCAATAAAATACAACCAATGAAAAATCAGTGTACAAATGAATAGCGTAAAAAGAAAAGGAAAGGCAAGTTACGAATAGAGTAATGAAATAGAAATAACAAAAAATAGTCCAACCGAAAATACCCCCTTAAAACACACCCACCCACCACCCATTTCCTGAAATGCACCAAAGGCACACCCACCCTCTGCTGATTAGGCCACAGGCAGGTGAGGCCAGGTTAGTCAGAAACCTCCTGAAATCCACACATTTGTATACATTTTAGAAGTGCACCATAAGCAATTATGTATAACATATATACTATAATCACACATTTCTATATGTTATAAAAATGAGAAATAGAGAAAAACACTGAGGAAGGAAAGCAGCATGGTAAGCAGGTAAAGAACTAGGAAGAATATAACTAAACCATACAGAAATATTATAGTTAAAACTTACATATCAAGTAATACGCTGTAAACTACTCCATGACTCAATGCAGAACCCTCATTATACTAAAGCATTATTATTGAACAAGAAATCACAGATAAATATATATTCATATTATTCAAATGACCATCCAACACAAAGATAATTAAAGGAAAAGAAAAGAAAGAAAAGAATGTGCAATGGCAAAGAAGGAGGAACATCCTAGAAAAACTTTGAGAAATATAATACCCCACCTTATACCATAGACATGCTATAGTATACCAAAACATATATCACATATTTAACCAGACACACTAAAAAGAAAGCGGTAAATAACAGTGAGAAATATCACACAAGGCAAAAATGTGATCAAGGCTCAACTATTTGTTGTATTCAGAAGTTAGGTCACCATTTCAGATCCCAACAAGGAGTCCAGAAGACCTTGTAGAGCTGTCAGTTCTGTGAAGAACGAGTTCTTACCTCTGAATCTGAAACAAAATCTCACCGGGCCAACAAAACCGAAAAGAATGGAGTGGTCTCTCAACCTTTGACTGATTGCAAGAAAGCCTTTTCTGAAAGAGACCATCTCTTTAAGTCTTGGGCTACACAGATTTTATAGCAGTTCCATTGAACGTTTTGTACTTTACTCATTTGAGTTAATATTACTTGGGCATGTATATAGTGAAAGAGCATAGCTTGTGGATTTGGGTCCCCTATGGTGGTTTGCACTCATGGCTTACCGATGGGGACTCTATAAGCTTTTTCTATTTCAAAACCTCTATCAAACAAGATCCCTAATATGTGAGGTATCCAGGCTTCCAGAAATTCTGCCCAAGATTTTGCTTTACTTTTTGTGTTCTCTGGTAGCCCAAAGATACGTAGATTGCATTTCCTATTACGATCTTCAAGATCCGAGAGTTCTCTAGATGGAATTTTTATTCTACTGCGGAATGTGTCACAATGTTTCTTTTCAGAGGTAAAGGAATCTTCCATTAGCCCAATCCTAGATTCCCCATCGGTAAACCTTGTAAAAGATTTCTGAAGTCAGATCACAGTGCCTGTATGTCCTGATGCATAACATTTGTGCTTGCTTTGGTCTCTTGTGCTAAGTTGTGAAGAGCCCCAAGTCACTGTAGGATCATGTCAAGGTTAATGCCTTGATCCGTTGTCGATTTAGTTGGAGAGTCCAAGAGAGGGGGCTCCGCTTTTGGTAATTTTAGGGTTGCCTTACTGCCTCAAGGATCTTTACTGTCTTTATCTTTTACATCTTTGGGCCTGAGTTCTGCCAACTTTGCTAATCGATGTAACAAAGAGTATGAGCAAGACTCTAGATAATCTTATCCAGTAAATGTTGAATAGTCACTGGACTTTTGTTTTCATATGTTAGGTATGCCGCTTATTCACCGCAGATAGTCGGTGGCCATTTTCCTTTGTCTTGTGTTTCTGATTCAAAGAACCTGTCTGCTCTTATCTGCTCCTTTGCACAAGCATTGATCCCCAGTGATTGAGAGAGAGCCTTCAGCTGACTCCACACATTTGTTGACTTAAACGAGTTCGGATGATACAAAGTTGGGTCGAACATCATGAGCGGAGCTGTTGACTCAGGCAGCCAATCTGCCTAGGCACAGACCACTCCCCCTCTCAGACCATGCCCCACTCAAACCACACCCCCACTCAGACTACGCCCCCCATTCAGGCCCCCGCCCCTATTGAGACATCTAAATCGGAACAGGGGCTAAGCTACATAAAGACACGTTTTCATGTGCTTCCTGACTGCAAGTTAAAACTAGAATATTTGGCATAGAGTTCCATAACTTGGAGATCAGATAGGAAAAAGAGCACCCACCACATCTCATCCTACGTATTTGTTGAACTTTCATGAGTTGTGTATCGATCAACCTCAGAGCCCTACCTAGAGAGTACTGCAGCATTAGAGCCCATAGTAGGGCAGGGCCTTTCTCATTCAATGCTTTATGTGCAATGCACAAAGCCTTGAACTTCCCCCATTATTCAATAGGGAGCCAGTGAAGCATAGCAGGAGCACTCTGAGCTGATAGGTGTCTAGGAATATTGAGCAGGAAGCGAGCCGCTGCCTTTTTACAGCCTGTAACCTTTTGCTCATGTATCTGGAGGCCCCCAAGGTAGAGCGAGTTCCCATAGTCCAGGTGTGAGAGTATCAAGGCCTGTACAATAATCCTCCTAGATAGGGGAGGAAGCAGAACTGAAAATTCTCAAATCATTCTGAGAAGGCCATAACAGGTGGTGGAAAATTTCCTCGCTTCAGCTTCCACTGGAAGGGAATTATCTAGCCCAGTGGTTCCCAACCTGTGGTCCGGGGACCCCTGGGGGTCCACAAAGCCTTCTCAGAGGATCCACGACTGCTTAGAAAATTAAAAAATATTAACAGATTAGGTCCCCATCTTTCATTAATGACTCATTAGGGGGTCCTCGGTTTCCAATAATGATTCAGGGGTGGGTCCCCGATTTCCAGCAATGATAAAGTGGGGGTCCACAGAAGTCAAAAGGTTGGGAACCACTGATCTAGCCACATCCCCAAACATTTTATGGTGTATTAGGGGAGGTTGCAGTACTTAAGCGCTCAGGCCCTCCCATCAAAGACTGGATATTCAGATTGTTTCCCAACATCATAATTTCAGTCTTGTCTCTATTGAGTTTAAAGCAGCAGCTGTCCATCCAACTAGCTACCTTCTCCAAACATGGACCATGTTGTTGAGATTGTGGCCCATGCTCTGGGGAAATGGAGAATTCCTATTGACTGTCATCTGCATAAGAGACAATCAGTACCCCAAATGCTTGAACAATCTCAGCCAGTGGACGCATATAGAGATTGAAAAGCATAGGATTGAGAGCGGAACCTTTATGTACTTCGGATTTCAGGTGGAAAGTGTCAGAATAACAGGCTTTGTCAAGCACCTGAAAAGTACTATCCTCTAGAAATTATGTGATACTTTTTAAAGCATTGTGTTTTATTTCAGCGTGAATAAATCTCTGATTATGGATTCCGTGATCTACTATGTTGAACACGGTACTGAGATCAAGGAGTGCGATAGCAGCTGCGCCTCCCTTATACAGCAGCATTTTAAGCTCCTCAACTACCGCCAACAGTGCTGTTTCAGTGCTGTGTCAAGGTCGAAACTCAGTCTGATGCAGGAGGGCATTAGCCTTCAAGAACAGAGACAGATGTTGAATTACGTGTTTCTTCAGGAGCTTGCCAGCTCCAAGAAGCACCGGTATAGGCCTATAATTCTCTAGACAAAGTGGGCCAGGTTAGGTTTTATTAGCAGAGGTTTTACTGCTGCATGTTTCCAGGAAGGAGAAACTAGGCCGCTAGCGATTGAAAGATTAAGGAGGTCCAGCAGGACTAGATATATTCATTCTGCTCCCTCTAGTAGGATATGGGGAGAGGCAGGATCGAGAGGGGCACCTGACTTCACCTTGTTAAAAAGCCTGTGAAAAGGTCAGGAGTAGAAACAGGAAATGTTGCTAAACAGATTGTGGAATTCTCCTTCAAACTCCCACTTGGGGTATTATCAAGTCCACTTTTAATAGGAAGAATAGATGCCTGTACTTTTTTAAAGAAATAACTTTGCCAGGTCATTACAGCAGGCTACCTTGGGCTCTGGTAACGAGCTGTCTGATTTAAACTCAGTCAGTGATTTGACAATTTCAAATATCTCCCAAGGAGAGTTAGAGGTCCTTTCAGTTTCATTATCCAACAAAATCTCAAATATGCATCATAATATTGCTGCTTAATGGTTGTATGTCACTATTTTTATGTCAGCAAAACCGGCCTACCAAAACATTGCATCCACTTCATCGACTACCACTAGTGTAAGTGTACATTTACTGTTTTTAACTACACATCCATATAACTAGACTTATCATGAGATGGAGTAGATCGACATAGTGGTTATGTCACATGTAATATAGTGACCATATGCCCCGCTCCATTGGCCAAGACATCCCTCCATGCCCTATAGAAAAAAACAATTCCATCTGTAATGGTTGGTTCAGCCATTCTATTTTTTTTAACTCATTGACTCTGAACCAAATTTGACTTTCTATATGACCAAAGTAATATGCAGTAGACCTAACAAGAT
The DNA here is from genome assembly GCF_031143425.1 of Pleurodeles waltl. Lineage (NCBI taxonomy): Eukaryota > Metazoa > Chordata > Amphibia > Caudata > Salamandridae > Pleurodeles > Pleurodeles waltl. The sequence goes on along the minus strand of NC_090450.1, from coordinate 709,213,339 downwards.
CACATGCCTAAATGACCTTTCACAACACCTTTTTAGGTTTCAGTCATTTTTATTGAGTTTTTTATTTTGCACAACTCAAGGCAGGCATACCTGCACTGAATGTAAGAGAGACCACTCTCCTACCCACTCTCTTACCCACCCTCCACATCTCCTTCCCATCCACATAATAACAGCTTCTACGGAGATATCTCCTTCCCAGATAGCATGCTCTCCCAAACCTATAACTATGTCTGACTCCCAATTAACATATACTTCCCATTGTCCAATAGGCCCAAGGCTCAAGGTGTATATTTGGGCAAGTCAGAACTCTGTTATCTTTGTTTAGATACGTAAGTAATGGATCCCACATTCTGCCAAACTTATAATAAAGCCCCCCACCCACCCTAATTCAGGCCGTATGCTATCTTTCGATGGACAAAGAAATTGTTGGAGCCACTGGAACCATAGATCTGGAGTTGGCTTCACTCTTCTTCTCTAAAGACCCAAGATCATCTGTTTGGGACTGAGTAGTAAGTATGAAATTATTTTCCCACTGACTGGATTAATGGGTAAATGTCGGCTACTAGGACCCCTAAAACAATTGACACCAGGCTTCAATCTAGTTTTCTGCCTTCAATCCGGCATATACTATTTAGCACGTTCCCCCAGAATTCCTAAAGCTTGGAGCATGTCCATAGTTTATACATAAGTGTACCTAGTTTCCCACATTGTCTCCAAAAGATCATTAGTCGTTTCCTGTCTGTTGTGTGCAACTTTCTGGGGGGTGTAGCGCTAGAGGTATAGAATCTTATAAAGTGTTGCTCATCTTTTTGCATGATATAAATGCCGTCTCATTGCTTGTACTCTTATCTGATATTAAGGTCTTTCCTTATTTCCTTTGCTCGATGAAGTTCATGTGAAGGGTCTGTGCATTGAATATTGCATAGATTCTGGAGGCTGCGGGCCTGATTTACAAAGGTAAACATATACTTTTGTGTAAATTTTTCGATTTTTTATAGTTCACAAAGCAAGTTTATGAGTAGTATTGTTCCGTCTGCAAAGTCTCCGCACCCATGGCGGAGATAGCGCACATCAAAAGATGGGCAGTCGTAAAATACTACTTTTTTGTGAATTCCGAAAAATCATAAACCTACACAAATGTGTAAGTTTACCTTTGTGAATCAGGCTCTTAGTGTTGTGTCGTTGTGAGAATTTGCAGGAACGTTTTTAAACTTGTAAAGCCACCATTTTGAGTGAGGCAATCCACCACAACCATGACAAAGAAAGCATGTTTACACCGCTAGTTTAGGACTGCCTAGCAACCTTGAGTCACAACTCCTTTTTAGTAAGAGAATACTATAGAGACAAGATGTAAGTATTTTCACCCAACATCAGAGGCAATGTAATTTTTTTAATACATTTTTTGGCTCTTTGGCTTCTAAAAATATAAGGCTCCAATCTTCCAAAGCCTACACTCTTCTGACCTCTAATTTAATAAAATACACCAGAAAGAACCTTTGTTTCCAAATGGTTTCAATAAACACCAAGCAGCTGCTTTACTGAGCAAGTTTTATGAATATTTGCAGAGACTGTTTTTTTAACTACTCCTTGCACATGGCTCCCTAAGATGGGTAGGAGTGGGTGGAAAATCTTAGGTCCACATACAGATTAGAGCTCAAGCAGGCAGCGAAGGCGGATGTTGCTTCAACTGTCCAGTCCTAGGCACCCAACTGCAGTCGTTTCAATTTTCCTGTACACAGTGTTCACCTTTCAGGATCACACACCTGAAGTCAAAGTTTCCTTCTCAAAGAAGGATCATGCATAGTAGTACCACTCTCTCTGTCAGTTGTCATTTTTTAGGTAGAGCTGCGTAAGCATGCAGTAGCGCACGCACTCTCGCTTGCAAGACTTTTAAAGCTCTATAATGGACTCGGAACTCATCCATTGCCTACAATTCGTTGGCATCATTGTGACTGTTCTTTCGCCACTTCTAAAGGGCAGCGCTTGCCATGTGTCACTTCCTTTTCTTTCTGTAGACCAAATACAGATTCATTAAGTTTCATTAGTGCCCTTCTGCTGGACATTAGATGTTCGCACTGAGACTCAGTACTATTTCGTTTTAAAAAAAGCACTAAGAAATGGTCAACGCTGGCTGTGGCAAAGCACTTTTTTACCTTCTCCCTATCCCATCTGTTTCTCTTCCCCCACCTATACCAATTTCTTCTGCCCTCCCGTCACCTCTTCCATCTCTTTCTTCACCCTGCGCCGTCCTGTCTATGTTTTTTCGCGCCCTCCCACCTGCCCTCTTATCCTTGTTTCTTCTCCCCTTCCCACCCGCACCTGTCTCTGATTAGTATCTCCCCTCCCAACTCAAAGAAGGACAAATGTGATATGAAGCAGCAAGCACTGACCGCTTCACAGCAGTTTTTTAACATCACGTTACCCACTCTCTCCTGTAACCCCCATTACCAACCCTCACCTGATTGTCCCTTTTCATTCTCAGTGCGGACGTTCTTTCTCTCTTTACCCAACACAGTTTGTGATCGATCGTCTCAAGTGTTTTGTTGGGATTGAGACACACAAGTGGCAGATCGGTGGGTCTTGCTGATTAAATGCAAAAGGCACCTCATCTCAGTCATTGAGATGTGATTTGCTGTCTGGCACAGGAACACAATACTAAGTCCTCATAAAGGAGATTCCCTCTATGCTGATGAAGGCGGCCATTATCCATGCACATCCTAAGTATGGCTGGGCATACCATCCCACCATCCACCTATCTGAGAAGGGTCTATAAGGATGACAGGCCAATTCAATTCATGAAGATGAAAGCTGCCACCCATCTAGTATTTTTAATTGTGGAAGTCCATCTAATGAACAGTGGCCTTCTGGTTGCTTTTCTTCCAGTTCATATGAACCTGACAGTTCTCCACTGAGGGTTCTCCACAGAGTCCAGGTGATTGCTCCCTGAGAGTTTTGGTGGACTTTCATATGATTGTGAAAATTCACCACTTCTCTAGCTTATATTTGCGGTACCAAGGTGGGTTCTAACACAGCCCCCTTATTAAGGTCAGTCAAGATCTTAGGAGACCCTGCCCCATCTGCATTTTATGGGATGGAAACAGCCTGTTTTTCAGAGAAGGGATGGATCCAAGTAGTTGTCCATGATTTTTCACCAATCCAGATAGCCTACAACATTAAACGGTTACTTCACTCATTGGATTACATTTTGCTACTGGTGTCCTGTGGAAAGGTGTGCCCTACAACCTGTGATCTGGATTTCCTAGAGAGGTTTTTGTCAGTTCTCTTGGATTCCACAATTATTGATAAATTGGCACCATTCCAAAGGACCCTGGCCTGGTATTGGTGTTGTGCATTCTTATGCAAAGCTTTGTCTTAACTGGCTCTGGGTGAGCTAGCATGAAATTTCCTAGAACGTACTCTGGGGTTACAGAGCTATCCCATGTGCCTCCTTCCAGGCATTGCAAACCATTTAAAACAAGCATTGGGAAAACCAGCAGCTCTGGTGTTGGCTGCCAGCCAACTGGATTTGTCAAAGCTTTTTTAATGCCAACAGTGCTTATAGGTGTCCCTGCACATGTTAAGAGAGTTTTTTTTTTTACAAATTTAGCTAGAGCAAATCTTTCCAAAAGCCAAATTTAAGTCTAAAATTAAATTGAGTGACGCAAACTTCAGAAGCAAGTAATGCAATTTCTAAAGATGCTTTTCTCCAACATTTACCCTTGGAACACTTCTGTATTTGAGTCTTTCTTCTGGATTTAGAAAGATATTCTATGGTTAGTTGATTCTTTACTACCAATGGGAATTATTGAGTTGCCAAGTTCGAAAATATTATTGTTCATATTCTGTTGAGACGATTATGAAATGTAAAATTATTGAATTGTTTGGGATAATGTACACCAACCGCATTGTATATTGATATCAGAGGTGACAGAGGAGTTCCTCTACCACATAGAAACATGAGGCCAAAGGCCAAGTGCCTTAATAAGGGCAATGAATTCCACAGTACCTTATATTGTCCTTTTTATTGAATAGATATGGATATGTTATGACATAAAAAATTGGATCTCATGCCTCTGTTTGATTGTGGCCTCTTTATGGGCCTTGTTTTTATTTGTATGAGACGGCAGAATGGCGCAGGAGTGTTGCCACCAGGCATAGATGCTGCTTTTCCTCTTCCGTTGCTGCGGCATTTGCTTGCTCTTGCGGGGTGATTAGGAACTATTTGAAAATCTTTCTTAGCATCTTCAGTGTATGGAAACATGAGGCAGTTATGGTGTTTACTTGGGTGGTCATGTCAAGTTTGCTGTTGATGATGATCCCGAAGTTCTTGCCATGGATGGTTGGGTGTCAGTCCTAGTTTTGTTGTCCACCAGGTCGAATCCCACAGTGAAGTGATCTTCCTGAAGATTTAAGTCACGCAGGTTTTGAATTTGATCTGGGTATCGGACGTCTTGTCAGCAAGCTCACTCACCTGATCAGTGAACTGCTCTGCCACCTCGTAGCTCCACCGGCAAGTGTCAGGCGTTCGAGGCCCTCCTCCACCTGCAGGCTTCTGCCTGACCCTCATCTCTGGTGTCTAGTGGGAGAGCTCTTCTCTTCTACTAGGCTGCCCTCTGCCTCTTTTCACTTTCTTCCTCTTTTTTCCTCTTTTTATTCTTTGTGTGCTGTTCCTTTTTTGCCTTTTGCTTTCTGCACTTTTCCCCTCTCTTCCTCATTTCTTTCCCCTCACTCTGCTCTCTCTCTCATCACTCTTGCTCTCCCCCCTCTTTCACTCCCCGCCGCTGCTGCCCCTGCAGCCCCACCCCCTACTCTCTCTCGCATGCTATCCCAGCCACTGCTGTCCCCTCCTCCTTTTTCCATGCCGTTTCCCGCTTCCGCCTTTCAGCTGTCCTCTCCTCCCCCCTCCCACCTTAATGGCAGCCGCTGTGTGGCCACGCGCAGTAGATGTGCCTACGGCAAGCCTGTCTGCACCCGTCCGCGACCCGTATGCGACCAGCGCCAGGACCCGGGTCCTGCCTCTACTCATCAGCAAAACTTATCACACTCAGCCAGGACGGACGCAACAACAACTGCCAGCAATCATCTCCAGGCAACACACACGGCCCCTTCAGCTGCCTCTGCTACCGCCAAACCTGCACCACTACCAAGGCCTAGGACCCAGCACAACCCACTCGCAACAACCCTCCGAACCCGAAACCCCTGAAGTGCATCCTCCTCAACGTCCGCTCCCTCCATAAACAAGCCACTGAAATCTGGGACCTCCTTGACAGCACCATCCCGGACGTCGCATTCCTCCCTGAGACCTGGACCAACACCACCTCAGGCCCGGACATCGCCATCCCCCAGGGTTACAAGAAGGCCCGAAAGACCATCCCAGCTGCCCTGGGGGGGAATCGCCATCGTCCACAGGGCCCACCTTGGCCTGAACACGGACTCTGAAGACTGCGAAAGAATCCACAAACCTGATGGAACACCTCCACTTCAAGCTACACACTAGCCCGACATCCACCATCAGGAGAACTATCATCTACTGCCCCCCCGGACCTCGTACACCATTCGCAGACTCCATCACGGACTGCATCTCTACACAAGCCATCTCAGCCACCAACTACACCCTGCTGGGAGACCTCAACTTACACCTCGAGAATCTACAAGACCCTAACACCGCATCCCTCCTAGACAACCTCGACAACATAGGACTCTGACAGATCATGACAGACCCAACACACTCAACAGGACACACCCTCGATCCCATCTTCACTACAGGAACCTTTGCTACCTTCAGCCACACCACGGAACTCCCATGGACAGATCACCGATGCAACCACTTCACCTTCAACACACCCACCACCAACAGACCCCAACTCCAACCATCGCATAGAAACTGGACAAGAATAACTGACAATCAGCTCACTGCCGCCCTCATCATCCCCGCCCCCACCACCTCACACAACGATGACCCAAACATCACAGCACGCACCTTCCACAAATGGCTCGCCGACTGTGTCAACTCCATAGCCCCCCTCAAAAAGAACAACAACACCCACGCAAAGAGAACCAGCTGGTTCACCCCTGAACTCTGAGATTCGAGACGCACATGTCGCCGCCTTGAGAAAATCTGGAGAAACACCAAATCCCCAGAAGCCAACGGCAACTTCAGAGCTGCCACCACTGCACACCAACAACTCATCAGAAACACCAGAAAGAAAGCTATACAAGACAGAATCTCCTCACAAGCACACAACAGCAAGGAACTCTTCAACATCATCAAGGAGCTCGCCCAACCCAACAGTGAAACAACGGACATCCCACCCTCACAGGGCCTCTGTGACAGACTCAACACCCACTTACACCACACAATCAATACCATCTTAGACAGTTTCAACAAGGACAACCTATGCACAGAACTCCCCACCAAACCCTGACCCCAACAAACCAACAATCTCCACCTGGACACCTCTCTACACCAAAGATACCCTGAAAACAATGAAGTCCATACACTCGGGGGCCCCCACAGACTCATGCCCCATCACATCTTCAGCAGAGCTGCAGACACCATCGCCCCCAAGCTCTGCAGCACCATCAACCGCTCACTAGCTGCCGCCACCTTCCCCGATGACTGGAAACATGCAGAGATCAACCCCCTCATCAAGAAACCCTCGGCAGACCTCACCGACCTCAAAAACCTCAGGCCCATCTCCCTACTTCCATTTCCTGCTAAAGTAATTGAAAAGCAGTCAACAGCCAACTCTTCATGTTTGTAGAAGATCACAGCATCCTCGACAACTCCCAATCCAGATTCAGGTCAAACCACAGCACCGAAACATCCCTCCTGGCTGCAACAGACAACCTCCGCTCCCTACTGGACAAGCGAGAGATGGCAGAACCCATCCTACTAGATCTCTCGGCAGCTTTTGACACAGTCTCCCATCACCCTCTGATAAGAAGACTCCACGAAGCAGACATCAGAGACAAGACCCTAGACTGGATCCAATCCTTCCTCCCCGGCAGAATGCAACGAGTGAGACTCGCCCCTTTCCTTGCAGATCCCACACCCACCACCTGCGGAGTGCCCCAGGGTTTCTCCCTCAGCCCCACGCTGTTCAACGTTTACATGGCCTAGCTAGCCACCTCGTCAGAAGCTACGGAATAAACATCATCTCCTACACCGACGACCCCCAACTCATCCTCTCCAACGAACCCAACAAGGCTAGACACAACTTTCACAAAGACATGGAAACAGTCGCCAATTGGATGAGAAACAGCTGCCTTCAACTCAACACAAACAAGCCAGAAGTACTCATCATGGGCCCTCAAACCAACGCGTGGAGCGACTCCTGGTGGCCATCCACCCTTGGAAACCCGTCCATCCCCGTCTGCCAAGCCCACAACCTCAGAATCATCCTGGACTCCGACCTCAGCATGAACCATCAAATCAACTAAGTCACTGCCACCTGCTTCCACACCCTCCACCTCCTACGCAAGACCCTCAAATGGATTCCCCTCAAACATAGAAAGACCGTCACACACGCCCTCATCACCAGCAGACTGGACTACGACAACGCACTATATGCCGGAATCAACAAAAAGCTCACCTGCAAACTGCAAAACATCCAAAACGCCGCCGACAGACTGGTCCTCTACCTAACCCGATGCTGCCACATCTCGCAACACCTACGTACACTGCACTGGCTCCCCATAGAAAAAAGAATCACTTTCAAGATCCTCACCCACGCACACAAAGCCCTCCACAACACCGGACCAGCCTACCTGAACCAGCGACTCAACTTCCACGTACCCCATAGGACACTACGCTCAGCCCAGCTCTCTCTCGTAGAAGTACCATGCATCAGGAAAACCAGAACAGGAGGATGCTCCTTCTCCTACCTCGCCTCCACCCCCTGGAACCCCGAACCCATCCACATCAGACAAACCACCTCCCTCCTCTGCTTCACGAAGTAACTGAAGACAAGGCTTCTCTAATCCACCCCAACGGTATATGTTACACTCCCCCCTCCCGCTGCCCCCACCAGAGCCTTGAGACCCTAACGGGTGAGTACCTGCACTTAAAAAACACTGATTGATTGACTGATTGATTGTCATCAGCACAGGAGAGGATGTTGTGAGAGCCAATGATGCTAGCTAGATAAATCATGATTGTCTATGGGAAGCACCTTGTACACAATTCGGAATAGATGATTTTACAGGGATCCCTTTTGTGAGGTCACAATGGGGGCAGGCTGGCACTATTAATTCAGCAACAGGAGAACACTATGTGCAGAAATCTCACTACAATATCAAGAGGTATGTGTCATTTTTAAAATGTATTTTAATATTTATCATTTGCTTACTATTTTATAAGGTGATTCACTTAGGTGTCTTAAGTGCCTACAATGTCTAAAGTTATGATTTTGTTTCTCTTTTTAGGTGTAGGTATTTGTGTTTATAGTATTAATCGCAGCCTCATTTGGTTTCCATATGAATTATGTGCAGTACCTGTGAGTGGCCATGTGTGTTGTGTGACTTAGTCCAAGCTTTCACAGGAGAAGAGTTGAGCCTCTTTGGGCTGTGGTACTAATGACGAAGAAGAGAGTGTGACTTTAGTGAAGTTCTACTAAATTAAACTGTTGTAGGTGTGTTTTTGTTTTTTGTATTTGAACGTTCCTCCCTGTGCCCCTCCTTAATTTTTCCTTTCCTCCTCACACTTTGTAGTAGATAGATTTGTTAGGCTCCCTCCTTACCATTTACACATAAATCATGGACTTTTGTGTGTAGAGCTTTACACACTTCTGGTAGAGAACTCTGCACATGAGTCATAAGACAGGCAAACTCTGAGATCTACTCCTGTACCTTTATGAATTGCATTTGTAAGTATTTGTAAGTATGTGAAGTAGTACTGGAGTAGTACTATTTCACATACTCGAAAATTCCTTTTATGAATGGGTCCCTAATTGTTTTCTGCAAAGTATATCTAATCACAACCATTTTGTTAGTATTAAATAAGTTGTTGTAAAAGTCTTGATTTTCAAGTGGCAAAGAGAGAAAGACATTCTACAGACCTTACCAAAGGTTGCTATAGTAAACTTTGCAACTTCTCCATGCCCCTAATTGTGTGCTGTAGATAGGTTTGTCATATGCACTATATACTTTACTATATAATTTCTGGCACAATTTTAATTAATTATATCATTATATTATGTTATTATTATTATACATCTGGCACCATTGTCTTTCTCCTTTGTATGTAAAAATCTATTTTCTGTTTAAAATTAAAATTAAACCTATGGAGTTTAAAATACACTTATTGTTTAGTTCTTCAGATACTCAAATATGTATGAGGAGAAATATATTTTGTTCTCCTCATTATTCCTCTTTCCACATGTGCTGCATTCTGCAGCATACAGAGAAAAACAAATATGCCTCTACGGATTGTTTTTGTGCAGGAAGGTGAACCTTTCTGCACAAAACAATCCTGCCCACAAAGCGGGCACTCTTGCACTAAGGGGCAAGGTGGCCTGTGTTGGCGTTAGGCAGCACAGAGTGGATCAGAACAAGGAGAGAGCTGAAATCGTCTGTATCTTTCGAAATATAGAGCATTTCTGCTCTCTACCTTTGAAGCAATGCAGCATAGCAAGCTACCTTCCTGCATTGTATGAAAGAATAGTAAATCTGCTCCCTTGCGTTTATTCCTTTCTCACATGTGCAGATATACAAGTGTGTATTTACTCATTTTCATGGGAAAATTAATAAGCAAGTGCAAATGCACTTACAACTTTTGCTTGTTTATGTTTCCCTACAGGGAAAATATTTTCCCTTTGGATAATCCTGTTTCCCTACACTCGCTTTTATGATAATAAAAATATCTACAAGTTCCATTTTATCCTATGGAACCTGTAAAACGGCGGGCGGGATATCCATCACGTTTGTGATGGAGTATTGCATCCACCAAGATCCTAACCAGGCCCTTAATGTGAGTAGATCTTTTTATCATGATAAAAGCACATTTTGGGATTGTTTAAAAATGTTTTTAATCGCTAAAGACTATTTTCACATGTAAGCCAAACAATTGGGGTTTGGTATAAATGTATTTAGCTAATGAACATTGATGAGAGTGTTTAATAATAGCATTATGTTGCTATTACTTTTGTAAAAAAAAAAAACTTTGAGACAATCTGAAATTGCACACAACCACCTAGATTATCGCTGAATATCAATCCTTTTCGACAGGTGGCGCAGCCAAAGGTTCGTTATATTGGCACATTACTAGTTCCTTTTTTATTAAGTCATGGAAAGCTAAGCTGTTGTGTTCATTGTAGAGAGAGTGAGCTTTTTAGATGTGGTGAAGCCAACTACTTTTGTTCAATAAAGAGAGAACGAGTTTCAACCACTGGATTGGGGTGGGTAGGTCCCATTAGGACACTGGCTTTAGATATTGTCAAACTTATCTTGAATCAGCCCAGAAGAGTATTAAACTCTAATAGCCATGCAATTGGCAGTTCTGGTGTATGCTTCTGCCTCCTGGAAAGTGCTTCCATTAGAAGGCATGAAGGGCTATTTTACAAATGAAAAGTAGTCTCAATAATCATGGTTGCTACTACATTTACTTATTTATCTTACACATGCATTATATACAAAAAGCTATCACTTATGTCATTTTTTCACTTGATACACATTGGTTCACATTACAGCAAACCAAGTGAATTTCTAGGACCCCAGAGAGTCTTTCCTCTAATGGTATCAATGGGAGGGAGGGCAGGTCCTTTGCATGCCTAGCAACTATATTAAGTGATCCGGCTGCTGATAGATTTCAGCGCCCTCGGCAACTCCACAGCTTCTGCCTCCGGGCAGCAGCTGAAATACAAATTCCGGTTCCGATGTAGCTATTCTGATATTCCAAAGGCGTCTTTAGAAGCTTTTCTGTTTTATCAATATGTGCGAGCTGAACTACTATGAAATTACATTGTTTTGCTCCCGTTTTTCTGCAAATACCTTTGAAGGGAATTTACATTCTTTACATGACAGGGGAACCGTTCTTTGCAGGCTCTAGTTGTTGAGAGTAAAATAGCACAAACCGCTATTGGGAAAATGATGGAGGGCTGCCCCCTGAATAGAGCGATGTCTGTTTCCTAACAAAATTCACAGCCCCATCTGGATCTGCGCAAAGGATTTCTTCGGTGTAATGATACTGACCAGGAAGTGTCTGCTGCGAAATTGTCAAAACAGTGAGAAGGCGAAATCTGTCAGACCCTCGGTGTTATGGAACCCTTCAAATTATGGGCCACGGACAAGCCCCCAGTGTCCCTTCACTAGCTCGGTCATGCCCTCAACAGAGTTTAGGATTAAAGGTTGACATTTTGAAAGGTTGCAATGTGTAACTGCGACATCCCAGCAAAGAATTATGGTACATGAATTATTTTAGATACATTTCACTTAATTGGCATCAGTACTGTTTGTAGTTTCAGCAAGTGCTAGCAACGTATTTTATTCTTGCAGATTAAAGACGTGTATAATATTTCTCAACGAAAATGTGTGGTCAAATACCTTCCAGTGAATGTAGCACACCATTGGCTCAGACAACCATCAAACTATGAATTTACTCACTATAGCTGGTGTCACCTCGGCTTGTGTCACCGGTCATCCCAGCAAATGCATTCTAGTAAATGCAGCATTTTATATAAATTATTAGATTGCTTGTTAAATTAAAACGGAATACGCCTGCCCAACATAAGCTTGTTCAATTGAAGAACAGTACGTGAAGGTGATTCACTATGGTATGATTGGAAATGTTGCTTTAACTGTGATTTCTGCATTGAGCGCAAAGCATTTCAGTGAATCATTCAGGTTTATCTCCCTTGATTAGTAGTTGAGAAGGACAATGTGAGGGTCACCACACTTTGAGAAGAGATTCGTTGAAATGAAAGAATCTCTGAGGCTCTAAAAGATCACGCCTGTAGTAGATTCAAACATCTCTCTTGGCTTGTGAGATTTTATGCCACTTGGGATCCACTCAGAAAGAATGCAAATGATATCACGTGCATGTTATAAATAAAACACACATTTTAGCATGCAATGTCAATTAGAATATGATACAAGGCTACATAAGCCCTGATTGCAACCTTGATGCTAATTTTGTTTCAGGTGCAAACTCCCTAGTCAGGAATCATTTGCCAATGAGCTAATTGCACAAGTGCTATTGCTCAGAGCACCACTGCTCTGAGGGGCGTAGCATTACGGCCTGGGACCACCATGGACTGCGCCTCCTCAGGCTCACGCCACTCTGTCCATGGACGGGGTGAGGGCAGGCCTTACCGCAGGTAGCAGTATTTCGTCACCCGTCTGGTGAGTCGCAGGAGAGGCTACAGGTAGCGGATATAGACAATGCAAGTTGTGCGTCACTTTCGCCCCCGCTGTCACAATATGGTCTATGTGATTGCTGTGTGTTTTAATATCTCACTCAACACTCTATGATGTTCATATTTTGTTGAAGTTTACCTGCTTTTTGAAAAAACATGAAAGTTACCCATAACAAGCGTTGTTGACTTTTCAGTGTCCCGGTTGGGTTTGTGGAGGTGCGGGCCAGACTGGGGTCTCTGGGTCCTATTTCCCATGTGTACATTGGTAGCCTCGTACTGTGTGCCTAGAGAAACCTGTGATGCATATTTTTGGTAAACAGATCGAAATTCCAATTTGCACATTCAGGAACACGCATGGGTTTCCCAATTTGAGTACCCTTGAACGACTGTGTGCATTCTTTGGTACGCAAAGCAGGATTTCACCATATTTGTCAATAAGATTCTGTAAAGATTTCACAGGCCGAAAACAGTTTATACATGGGCAAAAGCTCATGTCCAGTTAAGCACTTTAGGACAGTCTAGGATGTAGCTAAGTATTGTTTTTTGTGAAAAATTACTCTTTTATTGGAAAACCTATGAAATAGTTAACCTCTGTTTATACTTTGCTGCAAATTTCCTTCATCCGTAATACATCTGTGTGACTATTAGATCACCTATTGACATCATTTTATTGGCAAAGTTTCGAGGTTTGTTAGACTCTGTTTATATCTTTTTTTTATAAACAATTTTATTGAATTTTTAAGAGCAAACATACACTCATTGATGATCACAAAGTATTGACAGATCGGTGATGATACCATGTACAAAGTGTAACACAGCTAGGCAAGTACCACAGACAAAAGAAGCCGTCTTCATGACAGTAAATCAGCAGAATACCCCCTAAGTTGGAAAGTCTTATTTCGTATGTACCAGCCATTTTTCCCGCAAACATACATGTTTTAGAGGAACAGCCTTGGGCCTCGAACACTAGCTTTTCTTGTTGTGTGCACAAGTCCACCCCACATTGCCACTGCAACAGCGAAGGAGGGACGGGACTATTCGGGTTGCAATGACATGTTTAACCACTATTATGGCTGTACCCAAATTCACCCTTTTCAGTCAATGTAACCCCCACTTCCTTCAGGAATCCCAAAACTAACACCAGCAGCAAAAGAGGCACCTCTTATCCCAGCATTGCACACAGTTCCCCCGCAAAGGCAGCCCAGTAGTTCTGCACCATCGGACAGGACCATGACATATGGCACAAGTCGGCAGGAGTGTGGGAGCATCTGGAGCAGGTGGGAGGATGCCCGCCCTGTACAGTCAGTCAGGAGTAAGGTAGGCACAGTACAGATAGTAGTCTGTACCAGGCATAATCTGTAAGAGATGGTCAGGACTTGCGGGGCCATCAATGTGTCTTGCCAGTCATCATCCTCCAAAGTTCCCAACCAGTCAGTATTCTAAGGTGATTCAAATCACCAGGAGTATTATTAACCAATGTCCAATAATTTTGAGAGACACCACTCTTTCCCAACCCACCCATGAGAAGTTTAGCCTCTTTAGACTGAACTCTGGGAGGGGAGTATCACATGGTAGATGTGTATGTAGTGTATGCTTCATTTGTAGGTATCTCTAGAATTGAGATGAGGGAAGCGTGTAGGTATCCTAAGGCTCCCTGAACCATACATGACCCTGTCCATACGTCTCCGAGATGTGTGATACCAATTTAGTCTCATTTCATAAATCTTTGTAGTGCCATCACCTCCATAGCCACTTCCCTTGCCACAGGGGGTCTGGAGTGTGAATTTAAGGTCCCACTTGGTATGGCAGAGTGTCTCCCTCCACACCAAGAACACCACCCTGGTCACTCCTGAAAGCAGTGAGGGAACCGGGGTGCTGTATAACATTACCAGGACCCGATTAAAGCCCAGCGTGGCCATTTCCACATGATAGGTGGGGTCGGATCATCCCCAGTTAAACCAGTCGTTGATCACTACTAACTGTGAAGCTAAGTAGTAAAGACGGAGACTGCGCATGCCCAGGCCACCGTCATACTGTGCCCGCTGGCAGTGACCAAGCGCCTGCTGAGTCTGTTTATATCTTACAGCAAAAGTATCTCAATTACACCTGTATGATTATTAGATCATGCACTACCACGATGGAGCAATGATTGTTAAGATTTTGTGCATAATATGTTTATATAAACTGGTTTTATTGATAGTCCTATAGTATTATTTTGTATTATTGTAATTGAAATGTTTTTCTGAAATTAATATTTTCTTACTAAAGTTAAGCACATGGGCAAACAATGTCCGAGTTGTAAATTTGGATTAGAAATGGATTAAGCAACAAGATTGTAATAAGGTTCTTAATATGGTTTGTGCTGCAGAATTGAGCTTGTACTCTAGAAATGGACAAATAAATCGACTATAGAATGTTTCTCTTAAAAGAAACAGGCAGCATTAACTTAGGTTATTAAAGATCCTGCCTTCTATATGTAAACTGGCATGCAATTGCTCTGGCATGCAAAAAGAACAAAAGACAAATTATTTACAGATGTACGTGATGGATGCAGATACTATCAACTACAAAATACAGTGAACGGTTAAGAAAATGGTACCTGAAACCAAATCATTCCATGGATACATAAACAACAGGCATTTGCAATGCAATGGGTCTTGCATTTGCTCGAGTTAGAGCTCCTAACAGGACTTTTCTTGCCACATAAACTGAAAATGAAAAGTAAAACAGTTTCACATAAGCGAGCTGACAGCCGCCATGAGCCTGAAGGAGACACACCAAAGGAAACTGAAGTTCACTAGCAGTCAAACATATCTGCAAAAGTGCATTTATCCATGTAACCAGCAAAAGTGCAATGATCCATGTAAAAGGGTCGTTGTCATGCAAAGTGCTCAACTGCTGCCCAGCGAGATCGCGCTGCATAGGAAATATAAAGAAAAAGTCGTCCAGAAGCCATTCGGAAAACACAGAGCCTCGTATGTTTTCAGTAGTTTACAGGTGCTTTCAAGGAGGGCTAAACACCAAAAAGGCATGACGTTTGCATGCCTTTCACTAGTTAAATCCTGCAAATTCTAAAAGGCAAGCCCAGGAAACAACCAAACTCATGGCGTGACATGGGTGTGGTTAAAAGCCCAAAGAAAGATTACAACAAGGGCAAGAGCGCTTGCGCTCGACCCTAAAAACTGTACACCAAGGATAGCTGGTCTTGAACCTTATTGGAACTCAGCAACTAAGGTGATAACAAAGTTGTGTAGATGAGAGGGATTCTCTTGGAGACAATCATTGGTGCTGTAGCTAGTTTAGCAAGACTCGGCCAAGCAAAGAGTTACAAGAAAGCTACAATAAAACAAATTCACAAAGTAATTCAAAAGAGGAACTGCCAAGTTTACCAGGCAACATTGTATCCTCCTGAAAGAGCTCTTAGACATGACCTGCACTCTAAGCATAACCTTAGCTTCAAAAATTACTTTGAACTTAAATGGAGCACTAATAATGATGCCCTCAGTACGTAAGAGAGGGTTGCACCTAACACTCAACAAAAACAACAACAGCCAAATATACATAGAATTAAAGTCATGCAGAAAGCAGCTAAGAGGTGCTTTACTAAGCACTAACAAAAAACACCTACAAAGGCTGACCTGAACATGATAAATAATGCTCAAAGGAAGCAAAGATGATTCAGAAAGCATTATTGAAAAGGGTTATAAAGTTAGAGCTAACAAAATGTGCACATTGAAACAGGAACAAAACCCTGCTAAGACAAAGTAGAGGACACCATAGCAAGAGAGCCAGTGATTAGTAAACAAAAGCAGGTGGACACTGCAGATAATCTGATCACACTAGTAAACGTGAAGCACAGAAAAAAAGATGATTCAGGGAAAAAGGCTTTTATGACTCACGTTTAGGTCCACACCATTTCACAGGCTTGTGCAGACTCAAGTGAGCCAATCACGAAGGCATTTCTGAGCATGTGAAGCAGTATTTCCGTAGTACTAATTCAAATGCTATTAGATGGCTTTGTGAGTCGAATCCAAAACATCTAAAATGGAAAGAAAATAGGGATATTTCAAGAACTTTCATATAAAATTAGGGCAAATAGAAAGGACTATTCCCTTCAAGCACTTTTAATGATAGGGAATAAGCCCAATCATTCTTCAGGACAATCATTACATGTTGAGATGTAACCGTTATTTAGGTCCTCAGATGCTCGGACAGCAATTCACCAAAATAATAAGAGCAACAAAACACACCTGGTAACTTCCACCTTCCCCATCCCCGAGTGACATCACAGGGTTGACCTTTTATCCCACCCCTAACCCTCCAACAACTTCTTGTTTGCTCCTGAGGTACGAGCAGTAGAACTCATAAAGGTAGACCAGAAATCATAGTATCTTGATATACTGTTTACTTTCTGTTCCTGTCACTGCCTTTATGGTTCCCTAGAAGAAAGAAGCAAGCCAATACCCAGGGTGCCTATGACCAAGCTAAGGATAATCTTCTACTTCTGACTATCACTAATTGTGGCCCGTGATTACAGATTGTCTATTGTAGCAGTGTTAAGGCCTGCAGCATCAATGGGATCTCCAGATATCATTACCTCTTCATTAAGGGCAACTTCTATTGTTTAGGGTTATAGCTCATCTTCAAACTAAACGTGAATTTTCACGTCATGATGTTAAACGGCATAAACAACTGAAGGCTTTTCGAACCTTGTGCTCTATACTGAATCTGCAAATTTTGTAAAAAATTACAAAATTGATTAAGCCAGGTTTGTATCTTCAAAGTCAAAAGTTGCTTATACAAATAGCAATATCTAGCAAACAATAGCAACCTTTTTACAAATGTGCTAAAAGTAATTTTGGATATCCTCTTGTTTTTAAGATGGAAATGTAACAATTATCTTGAAAGATTGTTGCCATTGTTAATTTAAAAGTTACAATAGTTATGATGGCAATTTAAAAATGTGTATTTAAAATTAAAGTATTAGCAGAGATTTGAGGAGTAAATGCCTCTTCAGGAGGCATTTACTCCCGGGACAAAGAGAGGGCACACACTATCACAAGGATAGGGTACACACTTAAAAGAAGTCTTGAAATCTAATTTACCAACATTATCGTAAGGTTGTTAAAATATGGAAAGATAATGCACTGATGCTGTCTAGGGATGTTACAAATGTATAAAATCTAGTGCAGTAACAGTATGTTAATAGTTTTATAATAGGTTGTTACATACTATAAAATTTAATAAATGTGTACTATGATAGGGTGTTAAAAATGTGTATAATGTAATGCACCAATACTGTGGTAGAGTATAAATTCCTTGTCCAGGTACACATGTGTCTACATAGATTGACACCCATTAAGGTGGCACAGACAAATATGATCCCCTCACTCAGGAGTTTGTATTCTCCTGGTGGCTCCATATCCACATGAATATCAAGGTTAGTAAACGTTTTAGGCTTTGGGTGCCGAGCTGTGGAAGCCTCTCATGCTTCGTCTCTGGAAGAAACTGTCTTTACGGCACTTTCAGAAATGCTTAATAATGCTTCTCCCAACTCACCTGCTCCCAAGGACCTCTCTATATGTCTATTCTAGTCCCTAGAAATAGTTTGGTCTATAGAAAGTGTTTTTTATGCATCATAGCCCTCAAGTAAGGGCAACAATGGCTGCCAAAGGTCCTCAACCCGAGTTACTAGGGGCAGGGAACTTAACTGTTATAGCCCGAGGCAGAAGGGCATATTGCTATAGAACATCCTAACCAATATGGATAGAATGGTGCAGATTAAAGAGGGGGGAACAAAAAGGCACGCATTGGTATGCTGGAGCATAAGTTCTATGTAGCCATTAGTAGCCCTCACCAGTCCGATGTTCAATTAGGAAATACGTCTTTAAAAAAATACCATCATCAGTCTGTTTTTATTTAATGAGACAGAATCATTACCTTTAAAATTTTAAATTCCCATCTTACTCTGATAAAGTCACACGCAACCTCTCTGACGCACAGTTACGGTTGAATGTGATGTACAAGTGCCAAAAATATGTCATCTAAAAAAATAAAAAAATAATTGGTTGAAAAGAGTTCAGCTAAGGTAATGTTAAGATTAGAGCAAGCCAGATGTCTGACTATGAAAATAACAGAGGTTTCTCTTTGGCTGGCACCCTTTGTGTGAGGTTACCTGGACATTTATCTGAGATTTTACTTGTAATCACTCGGACTAAACAGTGAGTGTTCTCTATATGTATTTACATATACATGACTTTGCTCCTGCCTTTATTCTGGGTTCAAAGCATGTTGTGCTATGTTACAATATTTTATGGTACATTTTTACGTTACATTATGCTATTCTATGTTTTTGTGTTATTTTATTCCATGTTATGTTGCCATGTTGTTGCAGTAACCTATGTAGTCATGCTCTTTTATATTACGCTACATTATGTTATTTTAAATATTTCTTGCACATACAGAGTTCAACACTATCCTGGCCTCTTGTCACCAAGGGACTGGGTGTTTGTCACAGAACACAACAAAGCAGAAAGAGGTATGTCTTTAAGAGGGCACCATCAATAAGCTTGAGGTTCAGGATGAGCGCGTGCCAGTACCAAAAGGACTGAACAGAGGAAGCTCGGCACCTTGCAGGTGCCACTGCGGAGTACATACTGCAATGGTTTTCAAACTTTTTAATGCCAAGACCCCCCAGTGGGAAAAAAAGAATCACCCTCCCTGGATATTTTCACAATTATTCTATGAATTTGGCAGTGTTTAAATATGTCTGTATTTATTTAAACATTGCAGTTAAGTTCTGTTACCTTTTTAAAAATGTAATGAATGTATTTCTGCGTGAAACAAAGCACTGTTAACTGCATATTGCTTCTTTTATACAGAGTCTGGCGCCCCACCCCCCTTCCCGGATCACTTGTGGCCCCCCAGTTTGAAGACCCCTGAGTTACTGGTTTAAGATCAAAGCACAACTGGAGACACAGAGTTCTTATTAACTGATTTAAAGTTAGTACAGTTATGTACCAGCTCTCGAATCAAAGTTACAATAAAGGTCAAGCAGCTCTTCCAGTATCCGGAGCTGTCATATTCAGGTAATGCACAGATCCTACATTAGCCCACTGAGCTATCGTACTAACATACCATTGTCTTTTACATATTGAACCCCTACATGACCACAAGGTTACAGTGGTAATGCATATAAATTACAGTATGCCCCGCCCAGCCCTCCCACCGCGTCACTACTGCACCTGGTCCACAGGATTCAGCATTACATATGTTCTGAATTAAACTTCCCGCACAGTTTTACCATTATTTATAAGTCTGGCTATAGCCAATACCATTTGATTTTATAAACAATCTACATACACAATAGATACTTACAGTCGACTAGCAAGTCCTCTTCATCCATTGGTGTATTGTTGTGACATTCACATTTTTTTCTCGCCATTATAGCATACAGCATGTGTCAATGGGTCATCCCACCTCAGCCACTGGCTAACTTCGATATGAGTGACAGCATTCCACTCTTTCAGAAGGAGTAAATTTGCACACAAAGTTGTTCTCTTCAGTGTCAGGGTCTACTATGGCAATGTGTAATTTTTTAGACTAATAAATATATCTGTTTTTAGCAATGTTTTCCTTTATATTGATATGGGCCCAATACCATTTTACAAAAATTATGAGAAAACAAATCCCAGCAATGCTGATAGGCTGGCATTTAATGCAAGACCGATTGGCTTTGCCATGCATGTTTTATAATTCACCTTTAGGCTAGCACTAAGTTATTTTCCATAAATGACTTTGCAGGAATCTCTGCCACTAAACGAGAACGTTTTGACGTAACAAGATAATTTAGCAAAGAGTCCTAATTTTAAAAAATAAGTACAGAAAAATGAGATTGTTATTTCTGGCGTTTTTCATAAACATGCCCAACATTTTGGGCTCCTTTTTAACTTGAAACATTTGAAACTCTCAAGTAAATTGTTAGAAATGTATTTTTATGGTGCAATGTCCACATACTGGTGCGGAAAAGTCATAACCTTTCACCTGGAAATGAATATTAAGCCGAAAAATGGACTGCACATTCGTGAACTTCCTCACTGACTTAATGAGTGAGCTGACAAGAGGAGGGCTTGTATAAATTGTGACATCAGAAATCAGTCCAATCATAATTAATGACCACTTTCCGTTCTGGGAGAAATATTGATTACAGTAACCAAATGGTTGGTTGGTGGTGGTGTCATTTTTGAGTTGATCGGCATATGTTTTCATTCTGTACTTTTGAGAAGTATCTGTGACATGAACCGTATTGGCATTCATCAATTGGTCTGACGTCCATTGTGTTAGCTTAGTTCAGATGGCTCTCCCAGACAGCAAGGTGGCAGGGCTCTCACCAGTTGTAGAGTGAGGAGTTGATCGATAGACATGAAGGACTGGCCACAAGGCTTGGTTTTGATCGATTCTCTCTATCGATGCTCACTGAATTACCTTCCTGGGGGTGCTCACAGATCATTCAACAACCCCATAAGCTTGGGGCCAAAGAGGTGTGCTCTTATGATGCTTGACATTGAGTCGATCAAGAAACTCCTTGAATTATTTGCTATTGAAAGGTGGGCCATTATGAGATTTGAGAATAGCGGAGGTGCCTCATACTTAAAAGATGTTATCAAGCCACTCGATTACTTTATCTCGGATTATCAATTATATGTCTTCTACCAAAGGAAAACACGAGTATTCATCACTGACTACCAAGAGATGATGTCCATTTTCTAGAGGGTCAAAGAAATCAATGGCAATGCTCTACCAGGCATGTGCAGGAAGGTCAGACATTGTCAATGGATGGTGCGTCACCTTGGGAAATAAATAGTTACAGAGATTGCACGCTTTTAACTCTCTCTCAACTCGTTCATCAAGGTGAGGGAACCACACTTGGGCCCATATTTATACTTTTTTAGTGTTGCATTTGTGTCATTTTTTTATGCAAATGTGGCGCAAACATACAAAATACAATTGTATTTTGCAAGTTTGCACTGCTTTTGCGTCAAAAAGCAACGCAAATGCGGCGCTACAACAGTATAAATATGGGCCTTGGTCTCTTAGTCATCTTGCGGCATCTACAGTGTCAGAATGTCCTTCATGGGCTAGCTCAATGACTTGCTGTCTCAGGCTCCCAGGTCTGACAGTTCTCGGGCCTCTCAATATGATAGTCTCTTTGGTGACGGATAGCTCATCCTGTAAATAGCTCTCTTGTACATTCTTGAATTTTTGGAATTCAACATCATCAACAAAACGTTGAATACTTGTCTTCCAAGATTACGTTGCAATGAGGTGTTAGAGGATGAGCATGTCTTAGCAGCAATATTCTGTTCAATGAATAAAGCTGCTGGCGTGCTGAACCTCACAGTGAAGTTGAGATACTCTTTAGCCGCTCCAGATGTCGAACTGTGGCAATGTAATGGCACTTGTGAAATGTAGTCTGAAGGAGATTTTCTTTCCTTGGCTTGTGTACAATCACATGGCCGTACTCTTGCAGTTGCAACCCCCACTTCTTGATACGAGTATGTATCTTAACTTTCAGGTTTCCAAAGATAGTGAACAATGCCTGGTGATCTGTGATGATAGTGAAATGTTTCCCATATAAAAACACATGAAAATGTTCACAGGCCCACACCATGCCCTGACTCTCCTTGTTCCGCTAAGAGTAGACGCATTCTGTTTCGGACAGGCTTCTACTAGCATAGGCCACTATGTGTCTCTGGGCATTTGAATGGTCATTGTGTTGAGCAACTATTGCCCCCAGCCCAACCAGGCTCTCATCTACTATATACTCTGTATGTAACTCGGGGTCAAAATAAGCCATTTCATTTGCATTCTCAATTACACGTTTTTTTTCTTTGAATTTGTGATCGCATTCAGGAGACCACTAAAATGGGACATTCCACTTTGTTAAGTCTCTTGATAGGGCATTCACTATAGAAAAGTCGCAATTGTACCTTGAAAAGTTAAACTTTTCAACAGGCTATGCCTGCGAAGGATCGTAGCATGTTACATCTTGTGGTGGGGCGGGCCAGGTAGATGACAGTGCTTGCACCTTCTCTGGGTCAGAGGTCATTCCCCCATCAGAGAATATATGCCTAAAGTATTTAAGTTTGGTTTTGTGAAACTCCCACTTTGCTGCATTCAGAGTGACCCCAGCATCAGCAAGTATTTGGCACACTTGTGTAAGAGCCTTGTCATGCTCCTTTTGTGTTGCCTAGATACAAATATGTGAACACTATAATTGAAGGGCAAGACTGATTTGCATATGGCTATGTCCAAACTGGAATTGCATGGTGAGCAAAAAAAACTGATGGATTAAACCCAGATATTTGACTGGGGGTGAATGTTTGATTTGTTCCGCATTCCGTTCATCATCTGTTGTCAAACAAAGTTGGGGGCTTCAGGAATGTAGCTGCGTTGTAATTTGCACTCCCTTCTGCTGTCATTGAGAGCAAGTGCTGTTCAAGCAGCATTCTTCTTGCAAAGCAAATGCTAATCCGCCAATGCCCCAATGCATTTTCAGGAGATAGTTTTTGTCAGGGGGCCAAATGTAGGTGCAATGAATCTGAAAAAGAGAACAAAACAGCAGCACATTGTTCAAATGTACACATTTGCTCATTATTGTATCACATATGTTTCTAGCAATGAAACTCATAATGTAGTCTGGAATATTGAAGCAAGAATATTGAGTGGTCACAATTTGGTTACCAAAATGGAGGTAAATGCACAAAGGGAGGTAGACATATACTATTCTTAACTCCACATCTCTGTACCTTTAAGATATATATCAAGATGCATATATATGGAAAATCTATACATATTTAGCTGTCAGTATTTAAGGTTTTGATATTCTAGTCTCGTTATTGTGACCACTCAATATTTCTGCTTCAGTATGAAGAGCCCACACAAAATCATGCATTTCTGTGTAAATAATGGGTAAAAATGACTTCTCATTATGATCAGAGGGTGAGTAATGATATGACCACTTCCTTCATACATGCAATAAAGTGAATCAAGTGCTATGGTAATTTTTCTATGGCCAGAGTGCTCCATAGTTCGTTCATCCAATCCCATGAGTGTAGTTCCTTCCGTTTCTCCCGTAAGAAGAGGTTGGTCTGGATTGCCGAGACACTGGGCAGGATGAACTGTTTATCGTTTAAAGATTTGTAGGACCTTGCCCATTCAAACGCTAAGCCCAACAGCACCACTCCAAGGTCTTTAGGCACCTGAAACCCAAACATCCCATCTGACTCACGAACAATTTCCTCCCCATACCTCCACAGCTTTGCTGCATACTGCCTCAGTAAGTATGAAAGAGTGACCATTGCCCCACTTTTGTTGTAGCAATTGCCTGTTTTGGCTGCCATCTTTCAACTACTTCTCAAAGTCATTGAGTTGGAAGGCAACGAGGCAGCTGAATGACTGTAGGCTAAATTACCCAGTGTCAAACATGAGTATAACAGAACTGTTCTGCTTCTGGCAGGCTTTATTGTCTTTTAACCTCCTCAAAATGCCACTGGTGAAGGGGGAGCTCACTATCACTCATCAGGCCTCCTTCTAGCTACAGAAGTCATTGTCTTTTTGATGAACTCTGAGCCATAGTCTAGCTGGGTAACTCAGAGGTGTAACTAGTGGGCGGTAACATGGAGAGATATGATAATAGCTTTAAACTCATACCTCCCTCACATTGCAAGAGTCATTCTGGTGATGGGTGAAGTGTAAAAACCATAGCTCCCTTAAGGTCTCAGCAGCCACTGGACCAACCATGGAGGTGGGCCTCTGAAGACAAGGTCAACAAAATACCACTGTTTTGTCATCTCTATTTTCTCCCATTCAACCAAGGAGCATAGTTGTGCCACCAGGAAGTAAGTTAGAATATGCGGAAGGGCGAATCCTCGCTGGGATGTTGCTTGGTAGAGGGGTTTACTAGCCACCATTGGACACTGTCCCCGCTAAACACATGTATTGATCAGTATATGGGACTGCCTAATCAGAGAAAGGGCTAAGGACAGAGGGATTACCTGAAAAAGATTAAGCAGTCTGTGAAGAACTGCCATCTTGGTTGTGGCCATCCTATCTAGCCAGGAGAAGTGTGGTGTGAGTCAGCTTGAAATGACGGTCCAGGTAAAAGACTGCCTTTGAGGGCTATTTGATGGGGATCAGCTTGTAGGAGCCTGTCTGTTGCTAGGGTGTTATTCAATAAGAGTGCCTCAGACTCAGAAAGACTGATTTTGAACTGGGGATGTTCTGAAGTATCCAACTCTTTTAGAAGGCAAAGGACCGACAAAGAGGGGAACATCAGTGAGACAATGATATTGCTGGCAAACATTGTCAACTTAAACATGTTTTTACCAATCTGTACTCCTTCGATGGCCTTCTTGCCCTGTGTAGAATTCATCTTTGTTTCAACTATGAGGACAAGGGAAGCGGCGAAAGGAAACACCGATGTTATGTACCCTTTTGTTGTCAATGTGTGCAAAGCTGACCCAGTTGACTCTAATATGAAATTTGGAGGGCTGATTGTTTGCCAGAAGCCACATCTGGAAGCACAGCGATTTTCTCATCGCAGGGCAGGCTGTGCATCGATATTTGGCACACAAGGAGTTTCCTTGAAGAGATGAAGTCTTTTTGACCCTGAGACTTCAGAAAACAGGAGGCAAGCTCAATCCAAGCCCTTGGAGAGCACTTCTCAGCAAAGTCAGAGGCTACAGCAAGGCAGCAGTCCTTCACAGCAAAGCAGTCCAGGTGAGTCCTTTGGGCAGCCAGGCAGCTCCTCCTCACAAGGTGCAGGTTCAGGTCCGGAAGTGTCTTTTTTTGGTGGGGTCAGAGACCCAGTTGATATACCCAAAAATGCCTTTAAAGTGGGGGAGACTTCAAAAAGTGGTTTTGAAGTGCACAAGGTCCCCTTTCAGTACAAGTCTGTCTGCCAGGGTCCCAGTAGGGGGCTTGCAGTCCATTGTGTGAGGGCAGGCCACTGGCCTTTGAAATGTAAGTGTCAGGTCCATCCACCCTTCCAGCCCAGGAAGACCCATACAGTATGCAGATGAGTGCGGGTGTGACTGAGTATCCTGTGTTTGTGGTTGTCTGGGTGAAATGCACAAGGAAGCTGTCAACCAGCCCAGCCCAAACGTTGATTGGAGACAGGCTGTAAGGCACAGATGGATTTTAAGTAGAGAGAAAAGCTCACTTTATAAAAGTGGCATTTCTAAAATAGTAATATAAAATCCAACCTCACCAATAAGCAGGATTTTCTATTACCATTCTGGCCATACTAAACATGACCTGTTTACCCCTTTCTGATCAGAATCTACCACTCAAACAGTACATGAGGGTAGCCCTATTGCTAGCCTATGAAAGGTGCAGGCCTCACAGTAGTGGAAAATGAATTTAGGACTTTTCCACTACCAGGACATATAAAACACACAGGTATATCCTGTGCCTTTTACCTACACAGCACCCTGCCCTATGGGTTACCTAGGGCGTACACTAGGGGTGACTTCTGTTGGAAATGACTCTTTTTGCAGGGTTATCCCCAAACGTTTTTCTTCTTCCACCTATTTTTTTCAGGTCTCTTTTTGCTGGTTTATTGTCTCTGCGTACTTTACCACTGCTGATCAGTGCTAAAGTGCAAGTGCTCCCTAGGTAAATTGTACTGTTGATTAGTTTATCCATGATTGGCATATTTGATTTACTGGTAAGTCCTTAGTAAAGTGCACCAGAGGTGCCTAGGGCCTGTAAATCGAATGCTACTACTGGGTCTGCAGCACTGATTGTGCCACCCACATAAGTAGCCCTGTAAACAAGCCTCAGACCTGCCACTGCAGTGTCTGTGTGTGAAGTTTTAAACTGCCAATTCAACTTCGCAAGGGTACCCACTTGCCAGGCCTAAACCCTCCCTTTTACTACATGTAAGGCACCCCTAAGTTAGGCCCTAGGGAGCCCCATGGGCAGGGTGCAGTGTATTTAAAAGGTAGGACATGTACTGGTGTGTTTTACATGCCCTAACAGTGAAATACTGCCCAATTCGGTTTTTATTGTTGCAAGGCCTATCTCCCTCTTAGGTTAACATGGGGGCTGCCTTTAAATGACTTTAAAGCATAGATTCCCTTTGAGGGCAGATAGAAATATGGAGTTTAGGGTCTCTGAACTCACAATTTAAAAAACATCTTTTAGTGAAGTTGGTTTTTGGATTGTGAGTTTGAAAATGCCACTTTTAGAAAGTAGGCATTTTTCTTGCTTAAACCAATCTGTGACTCTGACTGTTTGTGGATTCCCCGTCGGGATCAGATTGACAGTTGGACTGTTTACACCTCTCCTCTAGACAGTGACACAAAGGGAGCTGGGATGTAGCCTGCATATCCTGATGAGCCATCTGTGCTGAGAGGGAGGGGAGGAGTGGTCCCTCACACCTGAAAAGGCTGTGCCTGCCTTCACACAATGCAGTCTCCAACCCCCTGGTGTGTGTCTGAGGTTTGGCCTGGACAAGGAAGGATCTTGCAAACATATGTGACTTTGCTTTGAAGTTTGCCAACTTCAAAGGCAGAAAAGGGTATAAGTAGTAGACCCAAACCCCAGACTTTTAGAATCTTTCTGGAATCAAGAGGAACCTCTGCCCAGGAGAAAAGCTGAAGGAGGAGTACTGTCCCTTTGCTGTGCTGCTTTGCTGGACTGGCCTGCAGTTGGTGCTTCTGCCTGAAAAGAGTGCAAAGGGTGAACTTTGCTGTGTGTCCTGCTTGAGAGAGTTCTCCAAGGGCTTGGAGTAGAGCTTGCCTCCTGTTGGAAGTCTCAGGGACACCAAAGACGTCAGATTCCTTGACCTGCAGCACTGAGAACTGTGTGTTTTCTGTTGTTCAAGAGGAGAAACCACTGCGACACCACCAACAACGCCGCTGGTCTGCACCATAACCTGCCGACACCGCACAGAGCCACACAGAGCTGCACTGCCCCGCTTCACACCGCGACCCTGGTCTCACCGACAGCCTCATCGAACGACTTCACCGAGCCACTGCTCGCACCGCAACCTGTGGGCCCCGCACCATGACGCTGGTCTCACCAACGTTGTCATCGGCCGACTTCACCGAGCCGCTGCTCGCAACGGGACTAGTGGGCCCCACACTCCAGCATCGGCTGCTCACACCGCAGCCTGGGCATCCTTGATGACGACGCTCCTGCTGACACCGGCGCCACTGCCTGCACCGTGGCCTGTGGACACCGCTTGTGAGGTACACAAAGCACAGTCTCGTCCCGCACCGCAGCCCCGGTCCACCAACGCCAGCATCATCGACTCCAGTGTCGTCACCAGGCATCCTGCCTGCACCTTGGCCTGTGGAAACGTCTCGTGAGGGTCATGAATCACCGTCCCGCACCGCTGGATTGTGCCACCCACATAAATAGCCCTGTAAACATGGCTCAGACCTGCCACTGCAGTGTCTTTGTGTGCAGTTTTAAACTGCCAATTCGACTTGGCAAGTGTACCCACTTGCCAGGCCTAAACCTTCCCTTTTACTACATGTAAGGCACCCCTAAGGTAGGCCCTAAGTAGCCCTATGGACAGGGTGCAGTGTATTTAAAAGGTAGGACATGTACTGGTGTCTTTTACATGTTCTAACAGTGAAATACTGCCAAATTCGGTTTTCACTGTTGCAAGGCCTATCTCCCTCATAGGTTAACATAGGGGCTGCCTTTAAATAACTTTAAAGCGCAGATTCCCTTTGAGGGCAGATAGAAATATGGGCTCTAGGGTCTCTGAGCTCACAATTTATAAATACATCTTATAGTGAAGTTGGTTTTTGGATTGTGAGTTTGAAAATGCCACTTTTAGAAAGTAGATATTTTTCCTGCTTAAACCATTGTGTGACTTTGCCTGTTTGTGGATACCTCATCTGGGTCATTTTGACAGTAGGGTTGTGTACACCTCTCCTCTAAACAGTTACACAAAGGGGTTTAGCCTGCATATCCTGATAAGCCATCTGTGCTGAGAGGGAGGGGAGGAGTGGTCACTCACACCTGAAAGGGCTGTGCCCTCACACAATGCAATCTCCAACCCCCTGGTGTGTGTGTGAGGCCTGGCCTGGACAAGGAAGGATCTTGCAAACATGTGAGACTTTGCTTTGAAGCTTGACAATTTCAAAGGACGAAGCCGCACTGCCTCGCTTCGCACCGCGACCCTGGTCTCACCAACGGCATCATCGAGCGACTTTACCAAGCCGCTGCTCACACTGCAACCTGGGGGCCCCGCACTCCGGCATCGCCTGCTCACACCGCCACCTGGGCATCTCTGACAATGATGCTCTTGCTGATACCGGTACTGCTGCCTGGACCGTGGCCTGTGGACACCGCTCGTGAGGTACATGAAGCACTGTCCCGCCCCGCACCGCTGATTGGGCCTACCGACAACAGCGCTTCAGCAGCGACAACGACGCTGCCAGCACCGTGACCTGGTGACACCACACGTCGCACTGCCCCCCTTCACACTGCATCCCTGGTCTCACCGACTCCGCTGGACGTCGTCAGCGAGCCGCTGCATGCACCACCACCTGTGGGCACCACACGTCTCATTGTCCCGCTTCACACCACAGCCCTGATGCCATCCACACCAGCACTCCTGATTACATCAGCCCGGAGTTCGATCTTCAACACGTATGACTTCAAGGGCCCGACGACGCCCACACTGACTCTGGAACTGACACCGCAACACCAGCGATTCCACTCTCAGGAGCTCACCGCGAGGATCTCAACACCCTGCAATTTCATTGGTACTGTTTGCGGGTCTCCCTGGCACTGTAGCTGGCCTGTGATGCTACGGACGACCTGAACTGTTGGTTTTGTTGATCACAACACCTTGATAGCCCCGGGAGGAGCTATTGACTTCAAGGAACTTGCAAAATTCATATAATTAACACTGTATGTTGGATTTTTTTTGTTTTAGTCTTGTTTTACACAGATAAATATAAGCTATTTTTCTAAAACTGGTGTGGTGTCCTTTTGTAGCGTTTTCACTTATTACTGTGTGTTATGTGCAAATGCTTTACACATTGCTTCTGAGATAAGCCTGACTGCTCATGCCAAGCTACCAAGGGGGTGAGCAGGGGTTATCTGAGCGGGTATCTCTCTTATCCTTACTAAAATGAGGGTCCCTACTTGGACAGGGTGCAAACTGACTGCCAACTAGTGTCGTAGTTTGGACTCTTGCTCTGAGCAAGACTGCTGGTTTTAAGGATGACAGAATTTTTGTTTGTAGGCGACTATGTCTTTCCTACAACAAGTTGCAACTGTTGTTCCAACCTTACCGGCTCACTAGCAGCACCTCACCAGAAACACAATAGTAAAAGGTGATTTATGGCAGCCGTTACGCATGGACTCAAGAATAAGATCCCTCAGGGAGTGTTGTGGTTAAACGGAGATTACCCTTTTCTCACAGATATAGTATGTCTCATAGAAACACAGGCAATGACACAGATGCAGTAGAGTTACAATAGTTTTTATTTAACATAACTGCATTTTGCGATAAGTTGCATTGGCTGCAATGATTAGGATAATGAATAATGCAAGAAACAGAATTGTGAAGACAAGAGTCATTATTATAAAGACCCCCACCATCTTGCAATATGTAGGAAAAATATATGAGATGTAATATGCCCTATTACCCTAATGTGAAAAGGCCTAACCTCCTACCTAAAGAAGAGCTGGGTTTGTTAAACCTAATCTGCCAATGCCATGTCCATGGGAGGAGCCCCCAACCCTCCTTACCTTGGAATGAGGTCTCTATCTCAGACTCCGCTGGGACACGAAGACTGGGTCAGCGTCAAGACGACTGCAGCATCGGTATCAGCGATGGTGGCAATGCCCTCTGGTCGGAATCCCTCTGATTATCTGTCTAAAGTGTGATGTATTTATACAGATCTACAAGGTCCCCTGACGTAGGTGTGTTCCTAAACAATAGATAACAGACATGCTTGGGACGGCAATTAATATCAACAATCCCTCGAAAGTATAGAGAGGGAAAATCCCTAAGTGTGAACACCTACTGTTTGTTTGCCTTTGGTGCTTGATCTTGACGCCTTGGCGTGGTGACACTGATAATGTTACCCATAACAAGTGGCCTAACTATAAACAAGGCAGCCATCTTAGAAGAAATAAATAATTAAATGTGCTAAGACAGAGCAAGCTAAGTAGGTTAAAAGTCACTAGGTGACGGGGGCACGAGTCTACAAGCCAGAGGCTAAGCTAACTCCTGTTCTCCCATTAAAACGAACTAGGATTTACTATACTAGAGACCAAATTTCTAACAACTTCTATGTAGAAAAAACGGGCGTTTAAGGCTTAGCAAGTATGATGAAGGTACATGAACCCAAATGCTAAAACTTGCTTCTGAACTAAAAACAAAAAATAAGCAAAAAAGCTCTAGCATGTGTTAAAAACAGGTTAAAACAAATCTGTTAAAATACATACAGAGATGTTAATGTCAACCATGACAAGCACAGTGTGGATCAGCAAATGTCAATTTAAATGCATAATTTGGAATCGGGAATGGCAAGTCAATTCATCAAATTATTTGTTATACACATGATCTTGAAGAATGTCATCGAAGTCACCGACCAAGGACCTCAAAAAGGAGTCAACATTGTCCGATGTTAAGTCGAGTGCTGGGCGGACAAACGGATCCACAGAGCAGATGTGAGCCGTACTTCCTGGTGTATCGTTATCCGTTGCAGTGTTCTCATCCATGGTAGATATCACAACGGAAGGCTCATAGGTGGCCACGCGGAGCAACCTCAGTCTCAAGGGGCATGACCGTGTATGAACCCTCATCGGGGACATCAGCAGTTCGTGGTCCACAGGAGATGTCGGTGCAACAGCAAGACAGACCATAGGCAGATGTTCAAAGAGACACCATATGCAGCGGAAGACTGGTTGTACACACCAGAGAAGTGGCTGAAATGACAACGACCAGTCAAGCTCCAGTTCCACCAGCAAAGGTGCACCGAAGATCCGAACCATGTGCTCACGGCACAGTGGAGTTGGCGGGAGCGGCTCCATTGCTCTGTGTTGCTGGAAAGAAACAACCACTGCGAATCAGAAGAAATAGCAGTAGTAGTCCGCCAATCAAAGCCAATATAATTGGAAAGCCACCAAACACACTTGAAAAGAGAGAATGGATGGCTGATGGGATGACTCCGAAGACAGTCTGGAAGATGGACACGAAACCAGACCCGACAGCCTTAAAGAAATGAACAATCCCAGTGGTGCTCGAAGCATTGAATATTCTGGATACCAGCTCTCCAAAGTGTTTGGGGAAATTGGTATTTAAAAGGGATTGTATCTCGGCTGATGATCTCGCAATCTGGAGAGCATACGTCTCTTTTGCGGATGTCAAGGCAACCTGTTTCTGAAACGATAGCACCCTTATCCTACTCACCTTGTCATAGTTCACATTAATAGTATCTATGTGGGGCCACATGTCAGATACTTTTATCTCTCGTGTGGGGGGAAACAAAACATGTCCACAACACGTAACGACCTTCGTGACCGAGATTGCGTATGCATTTCCAGGTCGCATGCCGCAACAACTTTGATCATTCAGTACCACATAACTTCCATTGGAAAGTACATGAAATACTGGGCGAATCAAAGGGACGGGAGTACCCTTCAGAAAATAGGCCAAATTTGCGACCCCTGCATTGCAAAGACCGTGAAGAGACACCTGCTTGCATATCATAGAATGACGAACAGCAGTCTCACATTCGCTTCTGCTAAGAAAGACTTCCTTCTGGCCGTTCAGACATCTATAGTCAAAGGGCAACTCCCACTCTTCCTTAATAAAGCTATCTCCTAGTTGCTCATATCTTCCCACTGCAAGATGTTTCAGGCAGCCCGAGAAAAGAAAGGTCGAAATCGGTAAATTAATAATGCCATGTAAGAGCAAGAGCCAGATAGTTGAAGGACTCTCTGCTACCGTGAAGGGCAATTTATCTAACTTCTCTACTTGAAGCAGGGTGAAACTAGACTCCCTTTTAGCCATTGTCACTTGTTCCCTGGAAAAATCAAAAGCAGTGACAAATTCACTCCCATTAATATACTTCCATGGAATGTGGCCACTTTTCAGTGTCTGTAATGTCCAACCTAGCTGCACGATGGAACGTAGCTGTGTCTGCCCATGATATAACCGGGACAAGTCTGTCTGAGTGATATCAATAGCAGACGACACTATATTCGATAGTGAATAAATCCTGTTGGACAGTGTATTCATGCCGTTGTCGACAACAGCTAATGTTTTTTCTAAATTCTCTTTATCTAGTTGCCTTAAACGTGCAGCAGCCTCAATCTGGGAAAGTTTCCAAATGTCATTGTACATAGCATATAAAAACCTTTTCGAGCGCTGTTTCCTAGGACCCAGCAGAAAATCCTGCAAGTCTATATTTTCAGAAAGAGTGTTCAAGTGTTTCTTAACTGCGGCTAACGTGTTCGTTTGTACCCATTGCTGGCACAGCTTACCCACACTGTATGTTGTAACTATACCTGTATGTTGACCCGATATGAAGCGAGGGTCTGGCCTGTTAATTGAAAAAAAACCCTGAAGAGTTAAAAAAACGCGCTTGACACTCATTAGTGTCGGCAGGCCATATTAACCACCCGCCGGGACTGGAAAGTGAAGAATTATAGGTACCAGCCTTAACCATTGAGTCTAGCCTTTCCTCTGTGTTATTAAGGAAGTGTTGCCAATCCTTAAACCTTGCCGGAGTAGAGATACTGGGCGTGTTCAGATCTTTAATTTTTGCTAACCCCAGACAGGATGTCTGCTGAATAGTGTCATTTAAGAAAATCATTTGCACAGGAATCAGGCATGCTCGAAATAAAGCCTTCCTACCCTGTATTTGCCAATCTTGTGTTCCCCATACACTTTTCAAATCGATAGTGCTCTTCCAGTATTCGTAACCCTCAACTGCGAGCCGGGAAACAAAGGGATCTGAATAAATCAATTTTGTATCAGTTAGCAAAATTTTTCTTATTTGTGCCGGAGGTATTTTAAAATAATATGACTCTGCTTTTCTTGTATTATGCCCAGAAAAATATGTAAATTTATCACTATAATACTTTGGACTCCCCACCTGTGGCGTAGAACAGTGTTCCCACTGTGTGTAGTTCAATACTGGCCTGTATCTAGTGGCACGGTGTAGGTAGTGATGTCCCCAATTGTTATAGCAGAACATTTCCCCATAATTCATTGTATAATCTTATACATCATCACTTTCAAAAGCGGAATAGTCCTTCATTTCAGTTAGCATGGAATCAACTGTTTGGACATCCCAATCATCAGAGACAACATCAGGTATAATTACATCAGTCATTGAAATTTTGAACACGTATGGTATTTGAATAATTTCTGTAGGCCCGTATAAATCGAATGGAACTTTGTCCCACACAATCCCATCAGTAATCAGTATTGCTGTAATATTTACAGGAGACAAATCTCTTCGGACCTTATGTTATGAATGATGCGGTTTTAAAACTTCATCAACAGGCTCCACAGAGGAGCGATCAGGAATATAGTGACCATTTATGAGCAAAAAGAAAACAGTCACAAAACCAATCCATAAAAATAATGCAAAAAATGTCAAACAGAACCACAAGTAGTTCCATGGGTATATCAAATAGTTATTTTTAAGCCATCGATACAGCCTACTACCTTTTGAAACATTGTCAATCACAGTAGCGGATGAATCTGAAGAAAAATCATCAATGTCAATGAAATAACCAGAAGTAGTCTCTGCAAACACAGGAGCTGATGTACCCTGGTCAACTGCACATGGAGGCTCTTGGTAGACAACATCATCAGTTGTTGAAGTGTTCGTGTAAATTACAGCTAAATCTTGAAGCGGGGTGGTCACTAAAGATGAGACTGGAACCAACAAGAGTTCATTTTCTGCCCTCCCCATGGTCGAGGAGGTGTCTGGAACTGCAGTTGACATTGTTGCATAGTCTGTAGTAGTGATGTTCATCCTGCTATGTAGATGGATGTCCTGTTGGGTAGTGAGAGGGGATCGGGAACCACCCAAGGGACCTCCTGGTCTACTGTGAAGGATCGGCCACATGGTGTAGTTTGATGTCATCAATGGAGAGGAATCTGTTTGTCTTAGAACCAGACAGTGGTGGTAAGATGACAGTCCTGGTGCCTTGTATTCCCAAGACTTGTACAGGTGCTCTGTATGATGGACCAAACTCCTTTTTTACAGCGATCTTCTCACAAACCAGATCCCCAACTTTAGGAATCCAGCCAGTTGAAGTTTTCGCCAAATTCCTTATTCCCAAGGTGGCAGCACTTGCAGATGATTTATCATCGCGAAATTGTTGAAGCTCTTGTAAAACAGTGAGACGTTCTTTTATGTCAAATGGTGTATCTGCTGCCACCATACCAGGGGCATCAAGATCTGGGACATACATAGGTATCCCAAAGAGAACCTCATACGGGGAGCGTCCCCCCAAGGACCGTCTTGGCAGATTATTCAGTGCTCTCTGGACCCCATATAGCTGATGCAACCAACTGCGGCCTGAACCTAATACTCAAGCTGTTAAGGACTGCTTTGGATCACGATTCCGCCTCTCCACGACCGAATTTCCCTTGGGATGGTATGGTGAGGAGTAATGGAGTTCAACACCCATCGTCCCCATGGTGTCCCTGAACGCCTTAGAGGCAAA
Source organism: Pleurodeles waltl (assembly GCF_031143425.1). Lineage (NCBI taxonomy): Eukaryota > Metazoa > Chordata > Amphibia > Caudata > Salamandridae > Pleurodeles > Pleurodeles waltl. The sequence continues at coordinate 709,178,255 of NC_090450.1, read as the reverse complement.
TGCAGGGCCCTGGTCCGAATGGAATGCTGCAAACGCATATGTACCGATAAAGATCAACAAGTCTTTTATAACAGTCCGGGCATCAGCCGACCGCTGTGGCCATACCCACAGGAATCTAGAACAGGAATCTACAGCTACTAAAATGTATTTGTATGCACCAGCAGGCTGTAAGGGACCACAATGGTCCCTGTACACACACTGTAGTGGCTTGTTGGACACTAAGAGGGGTGTCTGCGGTGGGCGTTTGATATTAGAGCCCTTGATCTGCTGGCAAATGTCACAGCAAAGGACATACTGCTTTGTTCGTCTGCACAGACCAGGCCACCAGTAGCATTGCTGTAGGAGTGTTAGTGTGCCCTGTATCCCAGCATGTGCAGAAGTGACACCCTCATGAGCTGCTGTAATTAGATCTAATCTCTGGTCATCATTGGGGATCACTCGATCTCCAACTTCAGGAATCATTGTGTAAGCAACATTCTGTGCACTGATATGGTAAGTATAGTTCGTAGGGTATCCTTTCGGAAGGGGCTTACCTGCAGCCGAAGCTTTAATAGCAATCAGTATTTCATTATCCAATCTCGTCCTGGAACGAGTCACTGCAGCCACAGAAGCCGTAGCTACTGATGCTTTGGCCGCTTCATCAGCCAATGTATTACCGGTAACGTGTACTCCTACACGTTGGTGTCCCAATGTATGGACTACATGGACACACGGTAGCTAATCCTTAAGATCAGCCACCCTCCCCCACAAAGTTTTGTGTTTAATGGTGTTCCCTTTAGAATCTCTAAACCCGGTCAGTTTCCAATGATTGAGATATTCATTGTATGACTGGACGCAGTAATATGAGTCACAGACTATCAAAGTCTGGCTTCCTATCTCAGTATTTTCAAGCGCTAGAATAAGAGCCTTAAGCTCAGCCAACTGTGCCGTGCAGTCCCCTAAGGTCTGCGTGTAGGTATTGTGAGAGTGGAAAACTCCATCTTCCATCACTCCGCTCACGGGTGCGCAAGCTGGCGAGTATTGATGTTTAGTACCTACAGCCAGTTGTGCTGAACCGTCAGTGTATATGACAGTATGGTAGCTGTCTAGTGGCAAGATATTTAGAGGAGCGGGGTACTCTTGTTCATACTGGAGGAATTCCTGTGTCTAAAGTTTTGGATCAAATATATAATCGACATCAGTGGCGGTCAGAGACGTTGCCCATTGGATCCAACGCGGATGTAATGCTTTTGCGTTAGGAACGCTTGCTTTGGTGACAGCCTCTAAGGCCGGCACCGGGGGAGACTACAATTTTACGTTTCCCCTGGGCAAGTGGCCTCTCCTTTATGACGGCCATCTGAACAGCCGTTAGAATCTTTTCTGTAGGTGCAAAACGCTGTTCAGCATTTGAGTATAGATGTGATTTATATGCTATGGGTACCGTGTCATCCTCATTACAGGTGACATATGTAAATCCAAGGGCACCAGCAATAATTCTGATGACCAAGTTTGTTTTATTGTCACGTGTGTGTAAGTGTTTAGCTTCTAGCATGTCCTGTTGCATGTCTCTAAGGATGTGCGTGTGTTCAATTGTCCAGTGTCTGCTAGAAACTTTAGGCTGAACTAAGTCATAAAGTGGCTTCATACGTTCTGCATAATCTGGAATGTATGTTCTGCCAAAACTGAAGAAACCCAGTAATGACTGCAATTTCTTACGTGTGTTCGGAGGCTGTAATTGAGCACACTTCTCTAGAAAGTGCGGGGCCAGGCTCTTCCCCTCGTTTGATAGCTCATATCCCAGGAATAATACACTAAGAAATGCTATCTTGCTCTTCTTAAAATTAAATTTATAACCAAGGTCTGCAAATCCCAAAATGATCCGATCGACCCTCGCAAGATGAATGTCGAGGGCGTTGTCTGTGAGATATATGTCATCCACATAGGACAATGCCTCGGACGCAATATCACAATATCATGTAATATTGATGTTACCCGGGCTGAAAACAGGCCTGGGCTATTTTTATAGCCTTGAGGTAAATGACAAAATCGTTTCTGAGAGCCAAATGAAAATGCACTTAGGTCCTGACTTTCATGTGCTAAATTCTGGCAGAAGAATCCATTAGATATGTCTAATGTTGTTTTATATTTTTTACGCACTATATTGTTTATCAGTGCTGTGCTGTGCAAATTTTGTATACCATATGTGCGTGTATGACTATTTAAGTGTATATAATCAACAACTATTCTATATGAATGGTCTGGCTTTGCAACGGGGAATAACGGATTATTCATTGCAGATGTACAGGGCTCTATTACTCCCTGGTACTCAAGTTGGGTGAGGATTTCTTTCACCAGAGCTTTTGCTTCATGTTTAACAGGGTATTGCGGCTGCGGTTGGGGTGTAGACCTAACGGGAATAATATGACAAGGAGACTCCTTGTCCCAACCTACATGATTGCGATATAGTGCAGGTGCCTGCGTTAAAGCCCATTCAGAAGCATAGGCTTCTTTATCTGCTTCTGGAACAAGATCGGAGAAAGAAGGCAAAATGACATCTTCCCCATGCGGGAGCTTGCGGACGTGTTCAGGTGGCCAATCTCTTTCGGCCAATAGGATATCACTAGTAAGTTCATCACAAAATATCACACTAATAGTGCGCTCCATGTCTCCCTCTATCTGAATTTTTAAATCATAAACTCTATCGGGGGAGAACGCGGCCATCCGCTGTTTCAACCGCGATGTAATCGCTAGTTGCTGTCACATCCAGATGATCTTTCAGACTCAGGGGACATATTGTGACTTCTGCCACACTGTCTAACAGAGTCACCACCCACGTCTTGTTCCTCAACAGCGTTCTCAATTTTACTGGCATTTTTAACTGTCAGAGCCGCCACCTTCTTCTTTTTAAACTGTGTTTTTTGTTGAGTAGCCTTTTCTTCTTTTTTAATGGTAGACTGCTGTGAGTCTTTCTTCTCTTTCACGTATTCCGGACGTCGATCTCGACGGCCCCCTCTCTCGCTACGTCTATCCGGTGCGTCCTGAAAGGAACGAGAGGTACGTGAATCAGTATATCTGTCTGGAGTTTGAATGTTCTCCCTATTTCTGACATTATATCTCCTTTCGGAGTTCTCCGGGTGTGGAGAATCAACTCTCTTATTCCTTCTTTCTTTGAAATCTTTTTGTTTGTCCCAGCACTTCTTTGAGCCCTCTTGTGCCTGCTTTGTACCCTCCTTATGGGCGGTACTGTGTATTTCCAATTTTTTAGGTTTGGCTCCCAAACTATCCCGTCCTATATTAGTATAGGTATCGGAAATTATTTTCGGTAGCTGTCTCTCTTGTTCCTGGTGTGGAGTTTCCCGGAGACGCTGGCGAATTGCCAGTGCCAGCGCTTCCCCTTTAATATTACTAAGTATTATTGAGGATACGGCATCAAAGTTACGCATTAATTTCATCCCCAAATCCAGGGCTGGTGCAGCCCCATGCTAATTTTGTATTTGTTTGAACACTTCCGGCAAGTTGGCAAGTGTCGGGGTACCATGTGTGGTAGTATATATGGCAGCGAAGACTGTACCCCATGTGGCACAGTCATCCACCGGGGGAACCATCCCAAAAAGCAAGCACATAGTGAGCAATCTATGTTTTTCCTGTGGTCCCGTATGGGGAAACACAGCTTCCAGCTGATTCGTTTTCTGGGCAATCCAGAACGGTATTTTTTCCCGTTCCGTGGGCACTTTACCCATAATAGTATGCACTGTTTGTGGATTAATTACAGTAGCCAATTGATAACCACCAGCTACTGGCGGTGCTGGACGCGCTGGTGTTGTGTTCAATGTTTGCATTACGAACTGGACTAATCGTCTATATAATGCCACAAATTCATTATATAAAACTTGTAAATCTGCTATTGGCATATTTTGTAAGCCTGGGTGAGGAGTGTATGTGGCAAACATAGGCCACGTAGGTCCATCATTACTTAAAGGACCTTACCCCACTCTTTGTAGTACAAGTGGTAGGGCGCCTTCGAACCAGTTCTGATGCTCCTGGTAGGTGAGCGACATTTCATGATACTGGTATGCTTGGTATCGTAAAGGTACGTTTGCAACCTCATATGTGTGAAATGTGTGTGTTCTTTGGTCAACCTCAGGAAAGGTGACCCAACAGTAAAATGTTTCTGTTTGGTATGCTTCATTAGCTTCTATTATCAGAGTAACATCCCCGACCTCCTCGGTAAGGCCATGTGTAAGGAAATGCCTCCTTGGCATGGTTGCCCCCTGACTTTTTGCCTTTGCTGATGCTATGTTTACAATTGAAAGTGTGCTGAGGCCTGCTAACCAGGCCCCAGCACCAGTGTTCTTTCCCTAACCTGTACTTTTGTATCCACAATTGGCAGACCCTGGCATCCAGATAAGTCCCTTGTAACTGGTACTTCTAGTACCAAGGGCCCTGATGCCAAGGAAGGTCTCTAAGGGCTGCAGCATGTCTTATGCCACCCTGGAGACCTCTCACTCAGCACAGACACACTGCTTGCCAGCTTGTGTGTGCTAGTGAGAACAAAACGAGTAAGTCGACATGGCACTCCCCTCAGGGTGCCATGCCAGCCTCTCACTGCCTATGCAAGTATAGGTCAGTCACCCCTCTAGCAGGCCTTACAGCCCTAAGGCAGGGTGCACTATACCATAGGTGAGGGTACCAGTGCATGAGCATGGTACCCCTACAGTGTCTAAACAAAACCTTAGACATTGTAAGTGCAGGGTAGCCATAAGAGTATATGGTCTGGGAGTTTGTCAAACACGAACTCCACAGCACCATAATGGCTACACTGAAAACTGGGAAGTTTGGTATCAAACTTCTCAGCACAATAAATGCACACTGATGCCAGTGTACATTTTATTGCAAAATACACCCCAGAGGGCACCTTAGAGGTGCCCCCTGAAACTTAACCGACTGTCTGTGTAGGCTGACTAGTTCCAGCAGCCTGCCACACTAGAGACATGTTGCTGGCCCCATGGGGAGAGTGCCTTTGTCACTCTGAGGCCAGTAACAAAGCCTGCACTGGGTGGAGATGCTAACACCTCCCCCAGGCAGGAGCTGTGACACCTGGCGGTGAGCCTCAAAGGCTCACCCCTTTGTCACAGCCCAGCAGGGCACTCCAGCTTAGTGGAGTTGCCCGCCCCCTCTGGCCACGGCCCCCACTTTTGGCGGCAAGGCTGGAGGGAACAAAGAAAGCAACAAGGAGGAGTCACTGATCAGTCAGGATAGCCCCTAAGGTGTCCTGAGCTGAGGTGACTCTAACTTTTAGAAATCCTCCATCTTGCAGATGGAGGATTCCCCCAATAGGGTTAGGATTGTGACCCCCTCCCCTTGGGAGGAGGCACAAAGAGGGTGTACCCACCCTCAGGGCTAGTAGCCATTGGCTACTAACCCCCCAGACCTAAACACGCCCTTAAATTTAGTATTTAAGGGCTCTCCCTGAACCTAGAAATCAGATTCCTGCAACAACAAGAAGAAGGACTGCCTAGCTGAAAACCCCTGCAGAGGAAGACCAGAAGACAACTACTGCCTTGGCTCCAGAAACTCACCGGCCTGTCTCCTGCCTTCCAAAGATACTCTGCTCCAGCGACGCCTTCCAAAGGGACCAGCGACCTCTGAATCCTCTGAGGACTGCCCTCCTTCGACGACGACAAGAAACTCCAGAGGACAGCGGACCTGCTCCAAAAAGACTGCAACTTTATCCAAAGGAGCAGCTTTAAAGACCCCTGCAATCTCCCCGCAAGAAGCGTGAGACTTGCAACACTGCACCCGGCGACCCCGACTCGGCTGGTGGAGAACCAACACCTCAGGGAGGACCCCCGGACTACTCTACGACTGTGAGTACCAAAACCTGTCCCCCCTGAGCCCCCACAGCGCCGCCTGCATAGGGAATCCCGAGGCTTCCCCTGACCGCGACTCTCTGAAACCTAAGTCCCGACGCCTGGAAAAGACCCTGCACCCGCAGCCCCCAGGACCTGAAGGACCGGACTTTCACTGCAGAAGTGACCCCCAGGAGTCCCTCTCCCTTGCCCAAGTGGAGGTTTCCCCGAGGAAGCCCCCCCTTGCCTGCCTGCAGCGCTGAAGAGATCCCTTGATCTCTCATTGACTAACATTGCGAACCCGACGCTTGTTCTAACACTGCACCCGGCCGCCCCCGCGCCGCTGAGGGTGAAATTTCTGTGTGGGCTTGTGTCCCCCCCGGTGCCCTACAAAACCCCCCTGGTCTGCCCTCCGAAGACGCGGGTACTTACCTGCAAGCAGACCGGAACCGGGGCACCCCCTTCTCTCCATTCTAGCCTATGCGTTTTGGGCACCACTTTGAACTCTGCACCTGACCGGCCCTGAGCTGCTGGTGTGGTGACTTTGGGGTTGCTCTGAACCCCCAACGGTGGGCTACCTTGGACCAAGAACTGAACCCTGTAAGTGTCTTACTTACCTGGTAAAACTAACAAAAACTTACCTCCCCCAGGAACTGTGAAAATTGCACTGTGTCCACTTTTAAAGTAGCTATTTGTCAATAACTTGAAAAGTATACATGCAATTGAAATGATTCAAAGTTCCTAATGTACTTACCTGCAATACCTTTCAAACAAGATATTACATGTTAAATTTGAACCTGTGGTTCTTAAAATAAACTAAGAAAAGATATTTTTCTATAACAAAACCTATTGGCTGGATTTGTCTCTGAGTGTGTGTACCTCATTTATTGTCTATGTGTATGTACAACAAATGCTTAACACTACTCCTTGGATAAGCCTACTGCTCGACCACGCTACCACAAAATAGAGCATTAGTATTATCTATTTTTACCACTATTTTACCTCTAAGGGGAACCCTTGGACTCTGTGCATGCTATTCCTTACTTTGAAATAGCACATACAGAGCCAACTTCCTACATTGGTGGATCAGCGGTGGGGTACAAGACTTTGCATTTGCTGGACTACTCAGCCAATACCTGATCACACGACAAATTCCAAAATTGTCATTAGAAATTGATTTTTGCAATTTGAAAAGTTTTCTAAATTCTTAAAAGACCTGCTAGGGCCTTGTGTTAGATCCTGTTTAGCATTTCTTTTAGAGTTTAAAAGTTTGTAAAAATTTGAATTAGATTCTAGAACCAGTTTTAGATTCTTAAAAAGTATTCCAACTTTTAGAAGCAAAATGTCTAGCACAGATGTGGCTGTGGTGGAACTCGACACCACACCTTACCTCCATCTACAGATGAGAGAGCTAAGGTCACTCTGTAAACTAAAGAAAATAACCATAGGCCCCAAACCTACCAAAATACAGCTCCAGGAGCTTTTGGCAGAGTTTGAAAAGGCCAACCCCTCTGAGGGTGGCAACTCAGAGGAAGAGGATAGTGAATTGGAGGAAGATTCCCCCCTACCAGTCCTATCTAGGGAGGACAGGGCCTCTCAAGCCCTGACTCCAAAAATACTAGTCAGAGATACTGGCTCCCTCACAGGAGGGACCAGCAACTCTGAAATCACTGAGGATAACCCCAGTGAAGAGGACATCCAGTTAGCCAGGATGGCCAAAAGATTGGCTTTGGAAAGACAGATCCTAGCCATAGAGAGGGAAAGACAAGAGATGGGCCTAGGACCCATCAATGGTGGCAGCAACATAAATAGGGTCAGAGATTCTCCTGACATGTTGAAAATCCCTAAAGGGATTGTAACTAAATATGAAGATGGTGATGACATCACCAAATGGTTCACAGCTTTTGAGAGGGCTTGTGTAACCAGAAAAGTGAACAGATCTCACTGGGGTGCTCTCCTTTGGGAAATGTTCACAGGAAAGTGTAGGGATAGACTCCTCACACTCTCTGGAAAAGATGCAGAATCTTATGACCTCATGAAGGGTACCCTGATTGAGGGCTTTGGATTCTCCACTGAGGAGTATAGGATTAGATTCAGGGGGGCTCAAAAATCCTCGAGCCAGACCTGGGTTGACTTTGTAGACTACTCAGTAAAAACACTAGATGGTTGGATTCAAGGCAGTGGTGTAAGTAATTATGATGGGCTGTACAATTTATTTGTGAAAGAACACCTGTTAAGTAATTGTTTCAATGATAAACTGCATCAGCATCTGGTAGACCTAGGACCAATTTCTCCCCAAGAATTGGGAAAGAAGGCGGACCATTGGGTCAAGACTAGGGTGTCCAAAACTTCCACAGGGGGTGACCAAAAGAAAGGGGTCACAAAACCTCCCCAGGGGAAAGGTGGTGAGACAGCCAAAACTAAAAATAGTAAAGAGTCTTCTACAGGCCCCCAAAAACCTGCACAGGAGGGTGGGCCCAGAGCCTCTTCACAAAACAATCCTGGGTACAAGGGTAAAAACTTTGATCCCAAAAAGGCCTGGTGTCGAAACTGTAGTCAGTCTGGACACCAAACTGGAGACAAGGCCTGTCCCAAGAAAAGTTCCACTCCAAACTCCAATCCAGGTAACACTGGAATGGCTAGTCTCCAAGTGGGATCAACAGTGTGCCCAGAGCAAATCAGGGTCCACACTGAAGCTACTCTAGTCTCTGAGGGTGGGGTGGATTTAGCCACACTAGCTGCCTGGCCGCCTAACATGCAAAAATACAGGCAGCAGCTCTCTTTATTAATGGGACAAGTGTAGAGGGCCTGAGGGATACAGGTGCCAGTGTCACCATGGTGACAGAGAAACTGGTTTCCCCTGGCCAATACCTGACTGGAAAAACTTATACAGTCACCAATGCTGACAATCAAACTAAAGCACATCCCATGGCAATGGTAACTTTAGAATGGGGAGGGGTCAATGGCCTGAAACAGGTGGTGGTCTCCTCAAACATCCCAGTAGACTGTCTGCTTGGAAATGACCTGGAGTCCTCAGCATGGGCTGAGGTAGAACTAAAAACCCATGCAGCCATGCTGGGTATCCCTGAACTGGTGTGTGTAAAAACAAGAGCACAATGCAAGGCACAGGGTGAAAAAGTAGAGCTGGAGTCTGGAAGAATGGCCCAGCCTACCAAGAGAAAAGGAAAGTCAGTTGGGAAACCAACTGCAACACAGTCAGAAAAAGGGAACCTCTCTTCTCAGGAAGAAGTTCTGCCCTCTGAGGGAACTGAGCCTTTGGAGCTTGAACCTTATCAGGTTGAGCTCTTAGGCCCAGGGGGACCCTCAAGGGAGGAGCTGTGTAAGGGACAAGAAACCTGTCCCTCTCTTGAAGGCCTTAGGCAGCAAGCTGCTGAAGAGTCCAAGGGCAAGAAAAATGGAACACATAGGGTCTATTGGGAAGATGGACTCCTGTACTCTGAGGCCAGAGACCCCAAACCTGGTGCCACTAGGAGAGTGGTAGTGCCTCAGTCGTTCAGAGAGTTTATTCTGACCTTAGCCCATGATATTCCCCTTGCTGGGCATTTGGGACAAACCAAGACGTGGGAGAGGTTAGTCAACCACTTCTACTGGCCCAATATGTCCCAGAAGGTTAAGGAGTTTTGCCTCTCCTGCCCCACCTGTCAATCCAGTGGTAAGACAGGTGGGCACCCAAAGGCCCCCCTCATTCCACTTCCAGTGGTGGGGGTCCCCTTTGAAAGAGTGGGTGTGGACATAGTTGGTCCACTGGAACCTCCCACAGCCTCAGGAAATATGTACATCCTAGTAGTAGTGGATCATGCTACTAGGTATCCTGAAGCTATTCCCCTTAGGTCGACTACTGCCCCTGCAGTAGCCAAGGCCCTCATTGGTATCTTTACCAGAGTGGGTTTCCCTAAGGAGGTGGTGTCTGACAGAGGTACCAACTTCATGTCAGCATACCTAAAACACATGTGGAATGAGTGTGGAGTGACTTACAAATTCACTACACCATACCATCCACAAACTAATGGCTTAGTTGAGAGATTCAACAAGACATTAAAAGGCATGATCATGGGGCTCCCAGAAAAACTCAAAAGGAGATGGGATGTCCTCTTGCCATGTCTGCTTTTTGCTTACAGAGAGGTGCCACAGAAGGGAGTAGGATTCTCACCCTTTGAACTTCTGTTTGGTCACCCTGTAAGGGGACCACTTGCTCTTGTTAAAGAAGGCTGGGAGAGACCTCTTCATGAGCCTAAACAAGACATAGTGGACTATGTACTTGGCCTTCGCTCTAGAATGGCAGAGTACATGGAAAAGGCAACCAAAAACCTTGAGGCCAGCCAACAGCACCAGAAGTTTTGGTATGACCAAAAGGCTGCACTGGTTGAGTTCCAACCAGGGCAGAAAGTCTGGGTTCTGGAGCCTGTGGCTCCCAGGGCACTCCAGGACAAATGGAGTGGCCCTTACCCAGTGCTAGAAAGGAAGAGTCAGGTCACCTACCTGGTGGACCTGGGCACAAGCAGGAGCCCCAAGAGGGTGATCCATGTGAACCGCCTTAAGCTCTTCCATGACAGGGCTGATGTGAATCTGTTGATGGTAACAGATGAGGATCAGGAGGCAGAGAGTGAACCTCTCCCTGATCTTCTGTCATCAGACCCAAAAGATGGCTCAGTAGATGGAGTGATCTACTCAGACACTCTCTCTGGCCAACAGCAAGCTGATTGTAGGAGAGTCCTACAACAGTTTCCTGAACTCTTCTCCTTAACCCCTGGTCAGACACACCTGTGTACCCATGATGTGGACACAGGAGACAGCATGCCTGTCAAGAACAAAATCTTTAGACAGTCTGACCATGTTAAGGAAAGCATTAAGGTGGAAGTCCACAAGATGCTGGAATTGGGAGTAATTGAGTGCTCTGACAGCCCCTGGGCTAGCCCAGTGGTCTTAGTCCCCAAACCTCACACCAAAGATGGAAAGAAAGAGATGAGGTTTTGTGTGGATTACAGAGGGCTCAATTCTGTCACCAAGACAGATGCTCATCCAATTCCTAGAGCTGATGAGCTCATAGATAAATTAGGTGCTGCCAAATTCTTAAGTACCTTTGACTTGACAGCAGGGTACTGGCAAATAAAAATGGCACCTGGAGCAAAAGAGAAAACAGCATTCTCCACACCTGATGGGCATTATCAGTTTACTGTTATGCCCTTTGGTTTAAAGAATGCCCCTGCCACCTTCCAAAGGTTGGTGAATCAAGTCCTTGCTGGCTTGGAGTCCTTTAGCACAGCTTATCTTGATGATATTGCTGTCTTTAGCTCCACCTGGCAGGATCACCTGGTCCACCTGAAGAAGGTTTTGAAGGCTCTGCAATCTGCAGGCCTCTCTATCAAGGCATCCAAATGCCAGATAGGGCAGGGAACTGTGGTTTACTTGGGCCACCTTGTAGGTGGAGGCCAAGTTCAGCCACTCCAACCCAAGATCCAGACTATTCTGGACTGGGTAGCTCCAAAAACCCAGACTCAAGTCAGGGCATTCCTTGGCTTGACTGGGTATTACAGGAGGTTTGTGAAGGGATATGGATCCATTGTGACAGCCCTCACTGAACTCACCTCCAAGAAAATGCCCAAGAAAGTGAACTGGACTGTGGAATGCCAACAGGCCTTTGACACCCTGAAACAAGCAATGTGCTCAGCACCAGTTCTAAAAGCTCCAGATTATTCTAAGCAGTTCATTGTGCAGACAGATGCCTCTGAACATGGGATAGGGGCAGTTTTGTCCCAAACAAATGATGATGGCCTTGACCAGCCTGTTGCTTTCATTAGCAGGAGGTTACTCCCCAGGGAGCAGCGTTGGAGTGCCATTGAGAGGGAGGCCTTTGCTGTGGTTTGGTCCCTGAAGAAGCTGAGACCATACCTCTTTGGGACTCACTTCCTAGTTCAAACTGACCACAGACCTCTCAAATGGCTGATGCAAATGAAAGGTGAAAATCCTAAACTGTTGAGGTGGTCCATCTCCCTACAGGGAATGGACTTTATAGTGGAACACAGACCTGGGACTGCCCATGCCAATGCAGATGGCCTTTCCAGGTTCTTCCACTTAGAAAATGAAGACTCTCTTGGGAAAGGTTAGTCTCATCCTCTTTCATTTGGGGGGGGTTGTGTAAGGAAATGCCTCCTTGGCATGGTTGCCCCCTGACTTTTTGCCTTTGCTGATGCTATGTTTACAATTGAAAGTGTGCTGAGGCCTGCTAACCAGGCCCCAGCACCAGTGTTCTTTCCCTAACCTGTACTTTTGTATCCACAATTGGCAGACCCTGGCATCCAGATAAGTCCCTTGTAACTGGTACTTCTAGTACCAAGGGCCCTGATGCCAAGGAAGGTCTCTAAGGGCTGCAGCATGTCTTATGCCACCCTGGAGACCTCTCACTCAGCACAGACACACTGCTTGCCAGCTTGTGTGTGCTAGTGAGAACAAAACGAGTAAGTCGACATGGCACTCCCCTCAGGGTGCCATGCCAGCCTCTCACTGCCTATGCAAGTATAGGTCAGTCACCCCTCTAGCAGGCCTTACAGCCCTAAGGCAGGGTGCACTATACCATAGGTGAGGGTACCAGTGCATGAGCATGGTACCCCTACAGTGTCTAAACAAAACCTTAGACATTGTAAGTGCAGGGTAGCCATAAGAGTATATGGTCTGGGAGTTTGTCAAACACGAACTCCACAGCACCATAATGGCTACACTGAAAACTGGGAAGTTTGGTATCAAACTTCTCAGCACAATAAATGCACACTGATGCCAGTGTACATTTTATTGCAAAATACAACCCAGAGGGCACCTTAGAGGTGCCCCCTGAAACTTAACCGACTGTCTGTGTAGGCTGACTAGTTCCAGCAGCCTGCCACACTAGAGACATGTTGCTGGCCCCATGGGGAGAGTGCCTTTGTCACTCTGAGGCCAGTAACAAAGCCTGCACTGGGTGGAGATGCTAACACCTCCCCCAGGCAGGAGCTGTGACACCTGGCGGTGAGCCTCAAAGGCTCACCCCTTTGTCACAGCCCAGCAGGGCACTCCAGCTTAGTGGAGTTGCCCGCCCCCTCCGGCCACGGCCCCCACTTTTGGCGGCAAGGCTGGAGGGAACAAAGAAAGCAACAAGGAGGAGTCACTGATCAGTCAGGACAGCCCCTAAGGTGTCCTGAGCTGAGGTGACTCTAACTTTTAGAAATCCTCCATCTTGCAGATGGAGGATTCCCCCAATAGGGTTAGGATTGTGACCCCCTCCCCTTGGGAGGAGGCACAAAGAGGGTGTACCCACCCTCAGGGCTAGTAGCCATTGGCTACTAACCCCCCAGACCTAAACACGCCCTTAAATTTAGTATTTAAGGGCTCTCCCTGAACCTAGAAATCAGATTCCTGCAACAACAAGAAGAAGGACTGCCTAGCTGAAAACCCCTGCAGAGGAAGACCAGAAGACAACTACTGCCTTGGCTCCAGAAACTCACCGGCCTGTCTCCTGCCTTCCAAAGAAACTCTGCTCCAGCGACGCCTTCCAAAGGGACCAGCGACCTCTGAATCCTCTGAGGACTGCCCTGCTTCGACGACGACAAGAAACTCCCGAGGACAGCGGACCTGCTCCAAAAAGACTGCAACTTTATCCAAAGGAGCAGCTTTAAAGACCCCTGCAATCTCCCCGCAAGAAGCGTGAGACTTGCAACACTGCACCCGGCGACCCCGACTCGGCTGGTGGAGAACCAACACCTCAGGGAGGACCCCCGGACTACTCTACGACTGTGAGTACCAAAACCTGTCCCCCCTGAGCCCCCACAGCGCCGCCTGCATAGGGAATCCCGAGGCTTCCCCTGACCGCGACTCTCTGAAACCTAAGTCCCGACGCCTGGAAAAGACCCTGCACCCGCAGCCCCCAGGACCTGAAGGACCGGACTTTCACTGCAGAAGTGACCCCCAGGAGTCCCTCTCCCTTGCCCAAGTGGAGGTTTCCCCGAGGAAGCCCCCCCTTGCCTGCCTGCAGCGCTGAAGAGATCCCTTGATCTCTCATTGACTAACATTGCGAACCCGACGCTTGTTCTAACACTGCACCCGGCCGCCCCCGCGCCGCTGAGGGTGAAATTTCTGTGTGGGCTTGTGTCCCCCCCGGTGCCCTACAAAACCCCCCTGGTCTGCCCTCCGAAGACGCGGGTACTTACCTGCAAGCAGACCGGAACCGGGGCACCCCCTTCTCTCCATTCTAGCCTATGCGTTTTGGGCACCACTTTGAACTCTGCACCTGACCGGCCCTGAGCTGCTGGTGTGGTGACTTTGGGGTTGCTCTGAACCCCCAACGGTGGGCTACCTTGGACCAAGAACTGAACCCTGTAAGTGTCTTACTTACCTGGTAAAACTAACAAAAACTTACCTCCCCCAGGAACTGTGAAAATTGCACTGTGTCCACTTTTAAAGTAGCTATTTGTCAATAACTTGAAAAGTATACATGCAATTGAAATGATTCAAAGTTCCTAATGTACTTACCTGCAATACCTTTCAAACAAGATATTACATGTTAAATTTGAACCTGTGGTTCTTAAAATAAACTAAGAAAAGATATTTTTCTATAACAAAACCTATTGGCTGGATTTGTCTCTGAGTGTGTGTACCTCATTTATTGTCTATGTGTATGTACAACAAATGCTTAACACTACTCCTTGGATAAGCCTACTGCTCGACCACGCTACCACAAAATAGAGCATTAGTATTATCTATTTTTACCACTATTTTACCTCTAAGGGGAACCCTTGGACTCTGTGCATGCTATTCCTTACTTTGAAATAGCACATACAGAGCCAACTTCCTACACCATGCGTTAATAAATATTGTGTTAGTGCATGTCTAGCATTTTCAGGAATATCTATGGCATCAGCCATAATTGTTTAGAGAAATGGAACACCAGAAATGGGAATCATAGTCCTTTTATTAGTTCAAGCTCGAACAACCTACAGCTTAATCAGGTGTTACTTTTTCAGCTGAGGAGGATTCTCCCAAAGACCACGGACGTGTCCGTATAATGGTACTTAAGGTACCTGTTGTCTGTGAGACAGTGATAGTCAGGGTATCCGTAAATTAGTGCCTAAACACCATCGTTGGTGGCGCCATGTCGTAGTTTGTACTCTTGCTCTGAGCAAGACTGCTGGTTTTAATGATGACAGTACTTTTGTTTGTAGGCGACTATGGGCCTGATTCTGACCCTGGCGGCCGGTGACCGCCAGGGTCACCGGCCACGGGAGCACCGCCGACAGACCGGCGGTGCTCTGAAGGGCATTCTGACCGCGGCGGTTCAGCCGCGGTCAGAAAGGGTAAACCGGCGGTCACCCGCCGGTTTACCGCTGCCCTTCTGAATCCTCCATGGCGGCGGAGCGCGCTCCGCCGCCATGGGGATTCAGACACCCCCTACCGCCATCCTGTTCATGGCGGGAAACCCGCCATGAACAGGATGGCGGTAGGGGGTGCCGCGGGGCCCCTGGGGGCCCCTGCAGTGCCCATGCCAATGGCATGGGCACTGCAGGGGCCCCCGTAAAAGGGCCCCGCAAAGTATTTCAGTGTCTGCTATGCAGACACTGAAATACGCGACGGGTGCCACTGCACCCGTCGCACCTTCCCACTACGCCGGCTCAATTCTGAGCCAGCGTCCTCGTGGGAAGGTTGATTTGCCCTGGGCTGGCGGGCGGCCTTTTGGCAGCCGCCCGCCAGCCCAGGGCAAATCTCAGAATCACCGCAGCGGTCTTTCGACCGCGGTGCGGTGTTCTGACGGGGTTACTTTGGCGGGCAGCCTCCGCCGCCCGCCTAAGTAAGAATGACCCCCTATGTCTTTCCTACAACAAGTTGCAACTGTTGTCCCAACCTTACCGGCACACTAGCAGCACCTCACCAGAAACACAATAGTAAAAGGTGATTTATGGCAGCCGTTACGCATGGACTCGAGAATAAGATATCTCAGGGAGCGTTGTGGTTAAACGGAGATTACCCTTTTCTCACAGATATAGTATGTCTCATACAAACACAGGCAATGACACAGATGCAGTAGAACTACAATAGTTTTTATTTAACATAACTGCATTTTGCGTTACGTTGCATGGGCTGCAATGATTAGGATAATGAATAATGCAAGAAACAGAATTGTGAAGACAAGAGTCATTATTATAAAGACCCCCACCATCTTGCAATATGTAGGAAAAATATATGAGATGTAATATGCCCCTATTACCCTAATGTGAAAAGGCCTAACCTCCTACCTAAAGGAGAGCTGGGTTTGTTAAACCTAATCTGCCAATGCCATATCCATGGGAGGAGCCCCCAACCCTCCTTACCTTGGAATGAGGTCTCTATCTCAGACTCCGCTGGGACACGAAGACTGGGTCAGCGTCAAGACGACTGCAGCATCGGTATCAGCGATGGTGGTGATGCCCTCTGGTCGGAATCCCTCTGATTATCTGTCTAAAGTGTGATGTTTTTATACAGATCTACAAGGTCCCCTGACGTAGGTGTGTTCCTAAACAATAGATAACAGACATGCTTGGGATGGCAATTAATATCAACAATCCCTCGAAAGTATAGAGAGGGAAAATCCCTAAATGTGAAAACCTACTGTTTGTTTGTCTTTGGTGCTTGATCTTGACGCCTTGGCACGGTGACACTGATAATGTTACCCATAACAAGTGGCCTAACTATAAACAAGGCAGCCATCTTAGAAGAAATAAATAATTAAATGGGCTAAGACAGAGCAAGCTAAGTAGGTTCAAAGTCACTAGGTGACGGGGGCACGAGTCTACAAGCCAGAGGCTAAGCTAACTCCTGTTCTCCCATTAAAACGAACTAGGATTTACTATACTAGAGACCAAATTTCTAACAACTTCTATGTAGAAAAAACGGGCGTTTAAGGCTTAGCAAGTACTTTTAAATGCCAAGTCGGAGTGTCAGGGAAACTGCACACACAGGCCTTGCAATGGCTGGTCTGAGACATGGTTAAGGGGCTACTTGTGTGGGCGGCACAATATGTGCTGCAGGTCCACTAGTAGCATTTGATTTACAGGCCCTAGGCACGTGCAGTGCATTTTACTAGGGACTTACAAGTATATCAGATATGCCAATTGGTAATGAACCAATATTACCATGTTTAAGGGAGAGAGCATATGCACTTTAGCACTGATTAGCAGCGGAAACGTGTGCAGAGTCCTAAAAACAGCAGAAAACTGTGTCAGAAAAGTGGAGGGAGGCAGGCAAAAAGTTGTGGGATGAGCATCCTAAGGCTGTCAGGTCTAACATGTGTCCCCCAGCTGAAAGTGGGGAGAGCTACCCAACTACTTGGGAGCTCTCATCGCTAAAGAGGAAGTATTTGCAGATACCATCAGCATTGGCGTGTTAAGTCCATGGGTGATGCTCCACCGTAAAGTCAATATTAGGATTTTCACCCCTCATCTGCATGAGCCATCAGAGGGGTATGTGGTCTGTCTAAACCTGGAACTGAATCCCAAACAGGTATGGTCTCAGATTCTTCAGTGCCCAGACCACAGTGAATGCTTCTCTTTCAATAGCATTCCACCTATGTTCCCATGGTAATAGTCTTCTGCTAATAAAGACTATTAAGCCCTCCTCATTTAGCTGTGCTAGAACGTCCCTTATGCCATGCTCTGAAGTGTCTGTCTGCACGATGAACTCTTTGGAGTAGTCAGGGGCCCTGAGCACGGGTGCCATGCACATGGCTTCCTTCAGGGAGTCAAAGGCTTTCTGACAAGCCTCTGTCCAATTCACCAAACTAGGTTGTTTCTTAGATGTGAGTTCTGTTAATGGGGCCACTATGGTGCCATAGCCCTTTACAAATCTGTGGTAGTACCCAGTGAGACCCAAAAAGGCTTTCACCTCTGTCTGGGTTCTAGGTGGTTGCCAGGCCTTTATTGTCTCAATCTTGGCCTGGAGGGGCTGCACCTGGCCACCACCTGCTAGGTGTCGCAAGTACACCACGGAACCCTGTCCAATCTGGCACTTACTGGCCATGATGGTCAGGCCTGCCTGTTGCAGAGCCTGAAAAACCTCCTTAAGGTGGAGCAGGTGTTCCTCCCAGCTGGAACTGTAGACGGTGATATCGTCTACGTAGGCTGCGCAGAATGCATCCGTGCCAACTGGGACCCTGTTAACCAACTGTTGGAAGGTAGCGGGGGCATTTTTCAAGACAAAGGGCATTACTCTGAACTGGTAATGTCCCTCAGGAGTAGAAAAAGCAGATCTCTCTTTAGTCCCCTCAGTCAAGGCGATCTGCCAGTTCCCTGAGTTGAGAGCAAAGGTACTGAGGACTTTGGCAGCGCCTAGCCTGTCTATGAGCTCATCAGCTAGGGGGATGGAGTGAGCGCCTGTCTTCGTGACAGAGTTGAGACCCTGGTAGTCCACGCAGAACCGAGCTTCTGGCTTGGTACCGGGAGCAGCTGCCTTGGGAACCAACACCACAGGGCTGGACCAGGGACTGCTGGACTTCTCAATCACCCCAAGAGCCAGCATCTTTGCAATTTCCTCCTTGATGCTAGCCCTCACCTTGTCTGACACTTTACAGGGGGGCTGTCTCCTGTGTCAATGTCATGGACACACAAGTGTGTGAGTCCTGGGGCGAGGGAAAACAGGGAAGATAACTGTTCCAATAACTGGTAGCAGTCCCCTCTCTGATCTAGGGTCAGGAAGTCAGAGAGATTGACACCCTCCATTGACCCATTACCTTCCTTGGCAGAGAGGAAGTCAGGAGAGGTTCACTCTCCTCTTCCATATCCTCATCTGTCACCAGAAGCATGCTGACCTCAGACCTCTCAAAATGAGGCTTCAGTCGGTTCTGCTGGAGCACCCTTAGGGACTTGAGGTCCACTAGGTAAGTGGCCTCCCCCTTCACTCTTTGATTTCAAATGTGCCAGTCCAGCAGTCCTGGAGAGCTCTAGGCTCTACTGGCTCCATTACCCAAACTTTGTCGCCAGGTTGAAGCTCTACCAGGACGGCTTTCTGGTCATACCATTATTTCATAACCTCTTG
This sequence comes from Pleurodeles waltl, assembly GCF_031143425.1. Taxonomy (NCBI): domain Eukaryota; kingdom Metazoa; phylum Chordata; class Amphibia; order Caudata; family Salamandridae; genus Pleurodeles; species Pleurodeles waltl. Next base: position 709,159,377 of record NC_090450.1, on the reverse strand, counting down.
ACTGGCCTCGAGGTTGCTCGTGGCCTTCTTCCAGAAGCGTTGCATCTGGTTGTGGAGGGACAACATGTATCTGATCACATCCTAGGGGTGTTTCCTGGAAGCTTTCTCCCACCCCTCTTTTACTATGCTTAGGGGTCCCCTGACAGGGTACTGCTAGAGAAGGTCAAAGGGGCTGAACCCCACCCCTTTCTGTGGCGCCTTCCTGTAAGCAAAGAGAAGGCATGGCAAGAGGATGTCCCACTTATGCCTCATGGTCTCAGGGAGGCCTGTGATCATGTCTTTCAAAGTCTTGTTGAATCTCTCCTCAAGACCATTGGATTAAGGATGGTAAGGGGTGGTGAACTGGTAAGTCACCCCACATGCATCCCACATGGATTTCATGTATGCAAACACGACGTTTGTGCCTCTGTCAGACACAGTTTCCTTTGGGAATCCCACTTGGGTAAATATCCCCATTAAAGCTCTGGTCACCACCGGTGAAGTCCCTGTCCTCAGAGGGATTGCCTCTGGGTAGCGGGTGGAGTGGTCCACCAAAACCAGGATAAACCTGTTATCTAAGGCAGTCTTGGGGTCCAAGGGACCAATGACGTCAATGCCCACCCTTTCAAAGGGGGTGCCAACGACGGGGAGTGGGATCAGGGGGGCCTTGAGCCTTTTCCCTCTCTTCCCACTAGCCTGGCAGGTTGGGCAGGACCTACAGAATGCATCTGAGGCCACCCGCATTCAGGACCAATAAAACTTTGTGACAAGTCTGGCTAAGGTCTTGTCTTGCCCCAAATGTCCCGCCCGGGTGAGGCCGTGAGCCAGACCCAGTAGGAAGGCCTAGTAGCACTGGGGGACCACCAGCACACATGCTGCCCCAGCCTCCGGCACCTTAGGCTCACTGTAGAGGAGATAATTCTTGTCTTGCCCCAAATGTCCCGCACGGGTGAGGCCGTGAGCCAGACCCAGTAGGAAGGCCTGGTAGCACTGGGGGACCACCAGCACACATGCTGCCCCAGCCTCCGGCACCTTAGACTCACTGTAGAGGAGATCATTCTCTCCATATGCATGGTGATCACCAGAGGCTTTACCTGATGCTTGGGCTGAGGCCTGTTGCCTCAGACCCTCAAGAGCGGGGCACTCCTTCTGCGCATTGCAGAATTCCTCCCTGGTTGGCACACCCTCATCTTGCCAGCCAGCAAGCTCAGGTAGGATACCAACGGCAGCAAAGTCCTCACCAGTTGGCTCAGGGGCCTCCTCCACAGGAAACCTGTCAACCACTGTGGGAACTTCAGGGACTGGATTCCCACGCCCCTTGCCCCTCTCCCTGGCAGCTGTCTGAGCCATTGTTCCAGGCTCCAGACACCCTTGACTCCCTTCCCAGACAGCCATGGACCTTGTGGTCATGCAGGCCCACTCAGGCAAACCTAACATCTCCAGGTGAGGCCTGAGCTCTACCTCCTTCCAAGTAGTGTGGTCAAGATCATTGCCTAACAGACAATCTACAGGCATAGCAGGACTCACAGCTACTTTCGGAGTACCAGAGATCACCCCCCCACTCAAAGGGAACCAGAGCCACTGGTAGGTGACTCTCACGATTGTCAGCAACTATGACCTGATGGAATGTGTTGGGGATGACCTGCACTGCGGGCACCAGCTGACACCTGACAGTAGTCATACTGGCTCCTGTATCACGCAGAGTCTCCACCTTTTGCCCATTAATGGTTACCCACTGCCTATTCTTGGAAGTCTTAGCAGGCATGTGGGCTTTTGGCACCATTTCCTCATCTCCCAGGTAACATTAGGGTCACCTCTGTCTGTTCCCCAAAGCTAAATGGGACTACCTACTCCCCGAGCGCTGCACTAGCCAACCCAGGTGTCTGCCCTCCAGTGGGTGGCTGTGCCCTCTGGGGACACTTGGAGTCGCCCTTAGAGTGACCATACGTAATACACTCTGGACATAGGGGTAGAAACCTCCCTTTCTGAAGGTCAAAGGAACCTGGTTTCTTTGCAGAATCAGACTGGGACTGGGTACCACTACCTTCCTGGGAATTATTTTGGGGGCCTCTTGAGAACTCCTTATTTTTGAGTTTTTCTCCCCTCTCTTTCTTCTGGTGGGAACTTTGACCACTTTTGTGGGTGTGTCCCTCAGATACGTTTTTGGATACTCTGGTGCTAACCCAGAGGTCCGTCTCCTCAGCAAGCTACCTAGGATCAGTCAGCTTACTGTCAACCAGGTGCTGGCGCAACTCTGTAAAGCAAATACTGAGCATATGCTCTCTTAGGATCAGATTATATAACCCCTTATAATCATTTACTTTACTGCTCCGCACCCATCCATTCATTGCCTTACTAGAAGAATCAAAAAGGTCTACCCAAGTTTGTGTGGAGAGTTTGGTACTGTCCCTGAATTTCTGGCGATCCTTTTCAGGGGTCAGTCCAATTAAAATAGCTTTCATGAGCAGGTGTGTTATGGTCCTCTGGTTCTATGGTGAGAAGTGTGTCCCTCCCAATTATTGGTACATGTTTCCACAAGCCCGCCCCTGTTGCTCCTCAGAAACCCCATGGGCCCTTAGTGGAACTTCATAGGCATCAAGCCATTTGTCAATGTCATCTCCCATCACATACCTTGGAACCACATCTTTGGGCATACAAACCATTTTGTCTCCAGCAGGTCCTGTATGTATGCTGCCACCATCACTGCTGGACTCAGACTGCCTAGTCTTGAGGTCCGGCTCCTTTAGACTCAGTTCATGAGCCAGAGGTAGTTTCCTTTCAGCCAAGGCCCTCTCAGCTGCAGTCTCAGCTTGTTTGGCTTCTCTCTCAGCCTTCATCTCCTCTGCCTCCATGTTTAATCTTGCCAATTGCAGTTGGACTCTCTCTCCTCCCTCCTTTCCTCTGCAGCCAGGCCGTGATTTGAGACACTGCTCCCTGGTTTAGCAGGGGGCATAAATCATGGGGTGTCACCCCCCACTGCAATAGGCAAATCCTCTGGGGAGCCATCCTTTGACCCTCTACCTCAACATCCTCTTGTGAACGGGCTTCTGTCTAGGCCCTCAGCGCCTTTTGGTACTCCTCCTTCCTGGAGGCACCTCGGGTAGGTACTCCCATCCCCTTGCAGAATACTTTCAACTGGCTGACAGTGTATGTCTGCACCTTAACTAGGTCAAACTCTCCAGCTCCTCTTTAAGACCCAGCCAGAGACATGTTGTTGAGGATAAGATTAAAAATGTCAAGCAAAAAAGAAACAGCAGTAAAAAGAGAAAAACTAAAATTGACCTTTAACTGTGGGTGGGTAGTGTACACGTAGCTGTTGTATGTTACTGCACAAGCACAAGTCCTATCCCACCTCTGCCACCAATGTTAGAAATGGTGTCTCTGGTTAGCAGAGGTATACACCCTTGTCCAAGTAGGCACCACAATCTAGTCAGGGTAAGTCACACACAATCTAAATTATCCTGTGCCCAATCTTTGGTAGCTTGGCACTGAGCAGTCAGGCTTAACTTGGAATGCAATGTGTAAAGTATTTGTGCAATAAATCATACAGTAACACAGTGAAAACACCACAAAAATACACCAAGCAGGTTTAGAAAAATATAGGATATTTATCTGGTTAAATTAAGGTCAAAATGATCAAGATTCAATAAGCACAAGTTGAGATATCACATTTGCAAGTTTAAAAAGAGTCTTAAATCTAAGAAATCAACAGTTGTCTCTAGTTTGCACAAAGTACCTGGTTTGTGTCAAAATTACCACGGACGGAGACCCGAGAGGAGGAGATGCAAGAAAAAAATAAGATGTGCGTCAGATTTTCCAATCCGGCACAGATGATGAGTCGTTTCTTTCCACTCTGCAGGGGGCTTTGCGTCAATTTCCGGCACAAAGTCTTGGTTCCTCACTGCAATTCAGAAATCTTTGGCACCCAGGGACGTTGCAGAGAAAAATCCTGGGCGTGCGGGAAGAAGTCGATCTGGTAGGTGATTCGTAGAATTTTCTGTTGCACGGCAGGTGCTGTCTCGATTCTTCACTCAGGAAGTCGGGCTGCGTTGTTCCGGCTCGGCGTCGATCCGGTAGGGCTGTGCGTTGAATTTACGGTCGCAATGCAGGCAGTGCGACGATCTTCGCTCGGGAAGTCAGTCTGTGTCATTCCGGTTCATAGTAATTTTCTTGTCGCTGGGCAGGCTGTGCGTCGTTTCCGGCAGGCTGTGCGTCGATATTCAGCGCACAAGGAGTTTCCTTGAAGAGATGAAGTCTTTATGGCCCTTTTGTCCAGAAAACAGGAGGCAAGCTCAATCCAAGTCCTTGGAGAGCACTTCTCAGCAATATCAGAGGCCAGCAAGGTAGCAGGGCAACAGCAAGGCAGCAGTCCTTCACAGCAAAGCAGTCCAGGTGAGTATTTTGGGCAGCCAGGCAGCTTCTTTTGACAAGTTGCAGGTTCAGGTTGAGAAGTGTCTTTTCTGGTGGGGTCAGGGACCCAGTTTATATACCCAAAAATACCTTTGAAGTGGGGGAGACTTCAAAGAGTGGTTTTGAAGTGCACATGGTCCCCTTCCAGTACAGGTCTGTCTGCCAGGGTGCCAGTAGGGGGATTGGCAGTCCATTGTGTGAGGGAAGACCATTAGCCTTTGAAATGTAAGGGTCAGGCCCCTCCACTCTTCCAGCCCTGGAGACCCATTCAGTATGCAGATGAGTGAAGGTGTGACTGAGTATCATGTTTGTGGTTGTCTGGGTGAAATACATAATGAAGCTGTCAACCAGCCCAGATGTTGATTAGAGACAGGCTGTAAAGCACAGATGGAATTTTAAGTGCAGAGAAATGCTCACTTTATAAAAGTGGCATTTCTAAAACAGTAATATAAATTCCAACCGCACCAATAAGCAGGATTTTTTATTACCATTATTGCCATTCTAAACATGACCTGTTTACCCCTTTCTGATCAGAATCTACCAAACATATATGCTGGTAGCCATAACGCTAGCCTATGAAAGGAGCAGGCCTCAGAGTAGTGGAAAACAAATTTAGGAGTTTTTCACTACCAGGACATATAAAACACACAGGTATATGTCCTGCCTTTTACCTACATAGCACCCTGCCCTATGGGTTACCTAGGGCCTACCTTAGGGGTGAAATATGTAGGTAAAGGGGAGTTTAAGGCTTGGCAAGTACTTTTAAATGCCAAGCCGGAGTGGCAGGGAAACTGCACACACAGGCCTTGCAATGGCAGGCCTGAGACATGGTTAAGGGGCTACTTATGTGGGTGGCCCAATAAGTGCCACATGCCCACTAGTAGCATTTGATTTACAGGCCCTGGGCACATGCAGTGTACTTTACTAGGGACATACAAGTAAATCAAATATGCCAATTGGGAATGAACCAATGTTACCATGTTTAAGGAAGAGAGCATATGCACTTTAGCACTGATTAGCAGTGGTAAAGTGTGCAGAGTCCTAAAAACAGCAAAAACAGTGTCAGAAATGTGGAAGGAGGCAGGCACAAAGTTGGGGGATGACCACCCTAAGGCTGTCAGGTCTAACACTGATGATCAGTCATGATCTCAAAAGGTTCTTTGGTTACCATTAGGAAATGTCTTCACTCGCAATAAGCTAATTTCATGGCCAAGAGTTCCTGTTCTAAAACTGAGTATTTCTTCTCTGAATTGGACAAGACGTTCCAGGTAAAATAAAATGGGGTGCTCTAGCCCATCATCCTCTTGTTGTTGAAGCAAGACTGACCCAACTGTGAGATCAGGCTAGTTTGAGAGGCAAAATTCTCAATAAACTGGTACTAGAAATTTGCCAAACCAAAGAAGCATTCCTTAATAGAGGAAAGAGAAGGGCATTGAAGAATGCAGACACTTTCTGGGGGTCCATGGAATTCCTATCTTATTTACACACTATCCCACCTATTGCACTTCAGGCTGATCAATTTCACATTTTTCAGGCTTGCAGAACAGTTTATTTTGGCGTAGTCTATCTGAACCTGACAAACATGATTGTGGTGGGAGAAGGGACCAGCAGAATAAACTAGAATGTCATTTGAATATAACACAATTTTCTGTTTTAAGAGGTTTGCGAATATGATATCTATGAAATGATAGAAAATGGATGAAGCATTGCTTAACCCAAAAGGCATAATGCGGTATTTGAAATGCCTAAGGGGGGTTCTAAAAGCGATCTTCCATTAATTTCCTTCTTTGATACGAAAGAGATGGTAGGTTCCTGGAAGGTCTAACTTTGTGTATATTTGGGCTCTTCTTACTGACTCTAAAACATCCTTGATAAGAGGTAAGGGATATCAGTCTTTATGGATACTCTATTCAAATCCTCCGAAATCAAAACATGTACATGGCTGTAGATCTGTGGTTTTCTTGGGTACAAAAAAAGAGAGAAACCCCAGCAGGAGAGGAGAAGCATGTGATGAGTCCGTTTTGAGTAGTCTCCTCAAGATACTGCCTTAGGATCTCCTTTTTGGTTTCAGAAAGTGAATACATTCTTCTAAACTGAACCATGGCACCAGGTTCAAGGGGAATAGAGCAGCTGAATTCATGATGAAGAGGTTAGCAGACTTCCTTAGATTTCTGAAAAATATCTGCATACTTCTGCTAATGAACTGGTTCTCCCTTTATGACGCTGATGGTACCACATTCAGTTTCCTTGGTCCTGGAAATTTTCTTAGGCGCCCAGTACTCATCTGTGACGTAACACCATTGATGACAGAAATTGGGAAGATAAGGATATGGTTCAAGCCTTCAAATTGATGTACGGATTGTGTCCAATTGGCCAAGAAAGTCTAAAGCTCATAACGTGGTCAGAAGAGGTAATAAGGTCAAAAGGTAGGATTTCTTGATATTTTCCAAAGGGCATCCTTAAAGAAGTGGCCATCTCTTTAACAGGTCCAGAAACTAGTGGTGTTCCATCTTCTGTATGGTCCTGTTCAGGGACTAGGAGTATTTGCCTTTCTTGTGCCTCTTTTTCATCCAGTTACAATCTGCTTGCCCCATTGTCTAATGTGTCTAATAGGGCCAACATCTTTTCATTCTGTCCATTAGGAAGTTTCAGAAGCATGGGCAAGAGGAACCGGGGAGTAACCAGTTCTCTGGAGGACAAATAGAAAGGTTTTCTGACTTTCCCATCCTCTCCCCTCTTACAGAGGATGGGATATGGTATTTCCTGTAACTTTCTGTGGACATGAGTGACAATTGCAGATTAGTTGACCAGAAGAGCAGCTGTACATACATAATCCTTGCTTTTTTCTGTATTCCCATTCTTCCTCAGAAAAGGTTCCACAAGCTAGCCTGATATGCATTGGCTCCTCTCCTGAAGATGAAGTATTCTCTGGAACAGTAGTGTCAATCTTTTGAGCGCTGAGACGAGTCATCCCTAGGGTTTGCTGAAACTGGGCCCTGTGCCTTTCATAGCTGCATTCATTGAGCCGGTGTTCAATGAACAGTGCCTGATCCATTATTGCTCCCATTGTTTCTGTGCAGGGACAATGTACCAGTTCATCTTTTATTTCCTCAAGAAGTCCCCTGCGAAAGAGAATAAGCAGAGTTTGTTGCACCATTGTTGTCTCAGATGATAACTGGCAGAAGCAAGGTGATATATTGCAGAAAATCTTGATGGTCGTGTTGAATGCTGCAATGAGCTTCTTCAGCTGAAGTCTCTAAAGAAGGTTTTTCAAACATCTGTTAAAGACTGCGAGAAAGGTTGCATAGTCAGAACGGCTCAGGGCTTCTGCGGCTACCAAAGGAGTCCCCCGTGCTAATGCCTGGCTTATTGGGCACTGATCATACACCCCACTCTGGCTCTATCTGGAGAAAACTGGCCTGGGCGGAAGGCAAAGAATATGGTTAGGTAGTCTAGAAATATTTTAATTTGTTTGGATCCCCAGACAAACAAAGGGTTGCTTTAGTAATGAATGGCACATCAGATGACCTGGCAGTAAGTCTTTGATGAAGGGCTAAGTTTTCAATTTGCAGTTGTTGCAGTTCTTGAGCTTGTTTTTGAAGTGTCCCAACCAAAGCATGTGCAAGATCCACCGTCCCAGCCTGAGGTAATTCTTGTGAAGCTTTCATGCATCCACGGTTCGAGCTGGAATTTGGGCATTACAATCTGTTGGGTTCCACAGCGGACAGACTTCTATTTGCAGCCTTAGGGCGATGGGAAAATCAGCAAGTGCAGGTTTTGACTGCCCTTGTCTGCCAAAGGTACAGGATACCCTGTCAGGTAGCCACAATGCTGCCAACAATAGAACATCTAAGCAGATAGTGCCCACCAGAAGGAGGCCCCAAGAGGAAACAACCCAAAGGGAAAAAAACCTCTGACGACGATCGGAGACTTCCGGGAGGGTGATGAGGACTGGTACAGATGGTGTAAGTCCAGGACTGCAGAAAGGCTCGAAAGATGCAGATAAGGCTAGTGGAAATACCAGAACCAGAAAAATAAAAGGGTTCAGAAGATAAGCAAGAATCACGAGCAGTAGCAAGGAGACAACAAAAGGAGCGATGAAACACCAGCAGGACCGGACACACCAGCAGGAGTGATGAGTGTTGAAATGCAAAGGAGAAAAACAGTTCTGCTCCTTATATGCGCAAAAACTTGAAGTGGCATAGAGGAAGAAGTGAGCCTGCCACGGTGGATTGGGAAATGCTGGCAGGAATACATGATAGAGCCTCCACGATGAATTGGTTAAGCAAAAACCCTTCCTCAGGAATTATGGGAAGAAGAAACTACAGAGAGTAAGAATATGGCCCCAAAAGAGAGGAATGCCTCCATCCTAGTCAACAAGCAAGATGAATAATGGCCTTTTGCAGCCCCTTGCAGGACTCCCTAGGCTGTAAGTGTGTGTTTAGGGCATCCCGCTGTACAACATAGGACTCCAGGGAAGCAGTGCAGTGATCCATGGTTCATGCTTTGACCACTGGTGTGACATACTCATATTGATGGTTTCTGTGAAAAAAATGTGAAGGAGTAAAATATTTTTCATGCTGGTTCTTAAGAGGCCTGGTATATTATTTTACCTGAACTCTGGGACTCTGTTTTTAGAAACTCACTCATATTAGCCTTTGTTTTATTTTCCGGGATATCACAGTGATTTGTTTGATGACCTTTATCACTATAATTTAAAAATGTCTGCCACCAATTCTGATATGAAGTCTTCACAACAACCTTCTAATAAAAGAAAGCAGGCAGTGTCTCCTCTTCCAAAGTTATTGAATCACAAGACCTATCAATGGCCAAAATACTATTAGAAATATGAGTTATTTGTAATAATACTGAATGAATATGCTTTAATATCAAGCATATTCAAAGAAATTTAGCTGGCCTCAATATGAAAGTATCAGACAATAAAACTAAAATTAGAGACAATAAAGCAGTGATTGATCTACTTATTCTCAGGTGCATGAAATAATACCTTTGAAGAAAACTTTATTGACTTGGACAATAGAAATTGTCAGTATCATTTGCATGTTTTCAACCTTCCAGGGAACACTGAAGGTGAAAACTGTAGAGCATTTCTGCTGGAAAAGTTGGCATCTTCACTACTAAAAATAAAATTCTAAGAATATTTGAAATTAGGAAAGCTCATTGTGTGCCCTCACATCATAAACCTAACCAGTCAAAACCTAGGCATCATCATCATCATCTAATTCTAATATGCAAAGTAGGCAGGGGAGTGCCAGCTTTGATGGTAGAAGGTCATATCGTATTTATAGATCAAAATTTTGCCAAGGAAACTGTACCTTAAGTAAGCAGTTTTCTGACTTGTGTCCTAGACTCAGAGAGGCTAGTAATATATGTAGTGTTTTTAACCCATCTCCCCAATATAATTTTTTTTAACCATTTTTTTAAAGGCATTAAGAGCAAAAGCAGTGATTCAGCGATTGTATTGCCCAGCAAACGAACTGATGAGTTTACAAGTTTTCATTTTTAATTGTTTTAAATTGTTTCTTTAAAAAATTATTAAGTGATAAAAGGTGTAATTAAAAGAACTCATTTGCCGCAATATTGTTAATTTTGTTTACTTTTTTAAAATATATATTTTAATTGACAAAATGCTTATGTTGTTTTATTGTTGATCTCATTGTAGATCTAAATATTTAATAATCTTGAACCCCTCCATTATGAGATTATTAAAAAATTATCTCTCCAAACCATTTACTGGACCTGCAGACTTTGGTTACTTACTTATATCAAATTAATCCTGTCAGGATAGATTTACAGTCCACTACCAGTACTGGATGAACTTTCCTCTTAGCTGTGTATTTATCTAACAATTATTTTACTTCAGCAGGTTGTCTCAATGTGAAATTTCATTATTTGGATTGCACCTCCACTATCTCACTCCTTTACTTGATATATTCCCCTTAAAGAGTTTTTCTATGTTTGGTTTGTCCATTTCTGTGGGCTACTTGAATGTTTATTCATGGTTTACAATTCTATGTTATAGCTACTCAACACGCTTTAAAACCGTATTTTTACATGTTAAGGGTTTACGTCATCCAATAAAAAATGTAAAATTCTATTGTCTACTTAAATGTAAGGCGGGTATTTGTTTTATTCACATAACACATATAGAAGACAATATCTTAAAATATATGATGAAATCCTGGGTTGGTACAATAGTTTCCTCTCTGTCTAAGGGATGAAAAATAGTGTTGCAGTACTTTTATCCTATAAATTGCACTTTGGAATTTTGTCATGTAGCAGTGACTCAAGAGGTTGCTTCCTACATCCTGCATATTCATATGCTAATTGATGAATGCATTCTACGCTTAGTCAATATTTATGCTCCTAACAAGGATTATCCTAATTTTTGATAGGCAGTGACATCGGAAGTCCTGGAGATTTTAATATGATTTTGGATCTCTTATTAGATAGAATTTGCAAAGTAAGATTTCATTCTTCGGAATCCTATTCTCTACTTAAGGTGTTCTTGGCTAATACTAAAATGATTGATCATTGGAGACTCACGTACCCCACCACTAAAATATTTACCTTCTTTTCAAGAACTCATTCCACATATTTCTGAATCAACTATTTACTATCCTCTTAGAATTTGTTTAATTTGATTTCTCAACCTACTATCTACCCTATAACTGTATCAGACCACGTGCTAATTTCATTCTATCTTGTATTGGATGGTATTCCAAAATATACCCCTAGATGAAGAATGAAATTTGAGAATGTGCTATCACTTGATAATTGAAAATAAAATATTGGCTGCTAGGACTGATTATTTTAATAACAATAAAGCAGAAGATACTTCCAAAATCAATTATTGAAATGCTTTTAAAGGGTTTATTAGAAGCATCACTATGTCCATTATGGTACACGAAAATAAATTATTCCATTCTAAATTGAGTTCACTTCAGAAAGAAATGATCAAAATTGAGAAGTGGTTATACCATTTTCAGAAATTAATTTTGAGACACAACTTCAACATTTTTGTTATGAGTACAGCAGCCTTCTTTGTAAAAGAGCTGGTCTCTTTATTACCAATCAAAAAATACACTTTCAATCCAATGCCAATAAATCTGGTTGTACCTTTGCAAATTATCTCCACATTAAAAGAGCAAAAAAACAGGTCATGCTTTAAAGCGTTTTGATAATTGATTCTTTCTAATACTTAAATAACCAAGGAATTCAGGAATTTCTACTGTAATCCCTATAGAAAATATCAGGTTATTCACGATGTTGCCATTGATAATGTATTAATTAATTACAGATTACCATCTCTGGCTCAAGCTGATAGTGATAATTTAGACGCACCTTTTACAATAGAGGAGATGAATGTAGCAAGTCAATCTTTGAATAATTAGAAAAGTCCTAGACAGAATGGTATTCATGCAGCATTTTGTAAATGTTTCAATATTCATCTACCTTTAGTCCTCCTTTTTCTGTTTCAAGATTTCACACATAATGATTCAGTTGAAGGTTCTATAAAAGAAGCTACAATAAATATTCTTCTGAAACCAGATAAAAGCCACACAGTAATGGCTAATTTTCATCCATTTTCTCTAATTAATGAAGACTGACGATGTATGTTCAGATTTTGGCAACTAGATTATTTCCTGCTCTGAACTGAATTATCCATCCGAAACAGAAGGGTTTCAGGAAAGGTAGAATATTGCCTGGTAATATTAGCCCACTTTGTCATAAGTTAACTTTTTTATATAATAAGTATCTGGCAGGTCTGTTAGCGTTAGATCTCGAAAAAGAATTTGACCAGGTCCGTTGAATGTTTTTTATTGAAAACTATAAAATTATTTCATTTTAGTGCTAAACCTATATTAGTGGTTTAAGCATTACAGTGTTCTCCATCTGCATCAATCTATGTTAATGGTATTTCTGCATCTTCTTTTTCAGTGTATTGAGGTATGAGGCAAGGATACCCCCACTTTCATTATTGCTTTTATTAGTGATTGAACCTTTGTTATGTTTTTGTTCATAATTCTGAAGATAACAAATGTATTAATATCTAGAAAACGGTTCTTAAATAATCATTTTATGCAGATGATATTTGTTATATATCAAGGACTCTATAGATACAATTCATGTTTGGTTATATATTATTAATAAATTTGTATTAATATCAGATATACATCCATTGCCAATAAAACTGAATTTACCCCTCTCAATGTTTACTGTCCAGCGGATATGCTTCATAATACTGATATACTTTGATGTCTATTGATTATGAAACACCTAGGTATCTATATTTCAAACATTATTAAAAAATGCAATCAATCTTAACTGTAAAAACCGAATTTCAAAAGCTAATGAGAAATTTGATAAAATGACTTCATTGAATGTGTCACTCTGGGGAAAATTGAAGCTTTTAAAATGGTAATTTGTCCCCAAGAATTATATTTACTGTCTATGTTAGCAGTGCCTTTTCCTAGTTCGTTCTACACTAATCTGAACAGATGAATTACCAGATTTATTTGGTATAATAAAATCCCTCAGATCAGTTATAAACTCTTACAAGTTTAAAAAAAAGATTGGGGATTTGATATTCCTAATATTAAGAAATACCACTCTTTGTTTTATTTGCATAAAGTATGTTTTGGTTTTATAATTTAGTATACTACGATAAAAGGTTTTGATTGAGAAAAATATTGTCAATTCCTTCCCTTTGCCTGCAAAGTTAATCATGGACACTTACAAAATCAGACCATATTCTCCAATAACTAATGTAACAAGACTCCCTTTATTGGAGTTGGACTGCAAATGCCATACTAGAATTACGTCATCTATGAAAACTTCCTTATCACATAACACTCTAACTAAATTGCACACAACAGTCTCTTACTTAGAAACATGGAATAATGATGATACTTTTGGTGTTCCACATATATGCCAAGGCAACATGTTCTTATCTTTTTCAGACATTCAATTTAAATGTAAAATTCCCTCTTCTGAATTTTATCAATATGTTATATATGTGTAATGCCATATTGAATGTATATAGTAATTATGTTTCACTTGTTAAATATTCAGATGTGAAACTGTTTTTTAAGATTAATAGAATTCCTGGTTGCATTGCAACTAAAACATGAAAAAAAATCCATTTATAATGATTCTATAAACGTATTAAGATTGAGTGGATTTTGGAATTATTTTGTACAAGATACTTTTTCAATACAGCAATGGAACAAAAATTGGTTATGCAGTATCTTTAAATGTTTTTCTTCCTAATGCCAGCCCCAGCCATATATATTTATACTCTGTCCTGCTCCAACAGTATACAGTGGAAACATGTTCCGGCGCTATCATGGACAACATGATACCAAATTTATATTGTTGGCTAGGTGTTTTCACATCACCAGCACATCAGTTTCCTGTCACAAACCTATAAAGATTTCAAACAAGTTACCCTAAGCATGCCACATCCCGCACATTATCAGTGTTTAATTTAAGAATGTGGTTGCAGGTGGGGCCCCTTGGGATTTCTTTTTTTTTTTCGATCAGTACATATGTATCCTCATCAGACATTTCCCAAGAGAAAGGAAGGGAAAACACGCAAAGGAGAAAGGAGGAGAAACAGAAAGGTCGATTAAACCCACCTTAAAGTGAAAAAGCAGGAACCTGTGAGGGTGAGATAATGGGGCAGGGAGTGCATTGTAATCAATTAACAAGGTATGTGGTAGATTCTAGACTGCACGGCCTTGGTATCTGGAGTGCCGGATCCAGATGTGGGTTTCTGAGTAGAGCTTTGGGCACCAGCACTTATACTTTTACAAACTAAGTACTGCACATAACATTATATAAAAACCATTCAATTGGCTAACGATACCTTGTTAAAGAGCACATTACTCTTCTCCAACCAATGGGAAACTGTGGTGCAGCAGAAGAACAGACTAAATCCACCCACTAACAACCATACAAATAATGCCCATCAAAAACACCAGACAAGGTCAGACATGCCCTACTTGATGTTTGCATAATGCCCCTTTATTCAATATTTCATAGGTTATATCTTCTCTAACCAAACACACTGCCCACAGACAGACCCCTGTGACTCCAGTCAATGACAACCCCAGCACCAAATAGGGCCCCGGACTCTGAAAACACCACAAGACCAAAGAAATGGTAGAAACGAAGCACAACAATACTGGAAACAAATGCACTAAATGAACAAGTGCTGTCAGGTGTTGAGTATCTGCACTGAGACATTTTAATTAATGGGCAAAGTGGGCTCTTGGCCAGGTCCCCAGCCTTTTGGAGGGTCCAGATAGACCCTGCTCTGTTCTATAGAGAGTCTTAATCTGATGACCTTGAATATTTCTTAAACAGATTGTTTTAATTACAATTTTCCTTTAATTTAGTTTTATGTGTGTGATGTATTTTGAATCTGTAAACAGATATTTTGCAGATACATATTCATGTTTTTCAGTGCCATGCGACATCCATAAAAAAGTTTATTTTATATCAAAACAGGGCCTCACATATGAGAAATGGATGGGGGTCATAAAGATTATTTGCGTTTGCATGGGCACTGTCAGTAACCTGAAGGCATCAAAGGGCTGAAATGGGATCCTAAATTCAAAGTTGTTGCGAAAAGGGCCCCGAATTACATTTGTCCCAGGGCCCCGGAAATCCTTAAGATAAGCGTTTGAGAGAGAGAGTACCATTACTTCTCAGCAGAGTTGCAGTAGTTGTAATTGGAGGGGGCGGGCACTTCTGAGTAGTAATTACGTGCTCCGTCAATGGACATCTGCACTTCTATTACTGCGTTTCAAGCACTGCTGGTAACATAGCACAACTTTGGATGAAGAATGCTTTCTTGCCTGGTCCACAGTTAGCTCAGTCGGTTTGTCTTTCAAAGTATTTTATGATGCTACTAGCCTCATAAAAATGTTACCGTGTACCAAATAAGAATTTATGGTGTGTATTATATGTAACGTTAAACTTCTGTCTACGGATTCTTTAGTCATTATTTCGAACTTGCACAGTAAACACACACGGATATATACCGAGCGGGACAGTGTCAAGACACACACGCAAACACAAAGACATGGGTACAGGCACTCAGATACACACAGACATGCAGGCACCCCCAGACACACGCATACCCCGAAATGCGCATATTTAGACTTGCTGTTGTGTCTATGGTCGCAGAGTACACCCCGGATGGCCACTTGGTGTTTTTCCATGCCCCCGGTGCTTCGGTTGTCCCCTATCTCCTGTCTGCGTCGTTTAACTCTGTATTCTTTCTCACCCCTATGTTTCTTTCCTAGTTGTGTTGTTTCTGTCAATTATCTGTCTCTATCACTGCGCGTGTGCTATATCTTCTCTCTGTCTCGTTGTTACTTGAGTTGTCTGTTATTCTTCTCGACTTCGTTCGCTTCTTGCGCGGGTCTTTTTTACCGCACTCTCTGTTGTCTGCATCATTCTTTTTGGACTCTTCGCTGACTGTGTAGTTAGTCACTCTTTGTCTCTCTTGGTAGCTTGTCTCCTTACGCCTTTATTGTTTTCGTTACTTGTTTCCGTCTCTTCTCTGCCTGTGTTGATTATGTCACTCCTTTCTGTATTATTGCAGCTAATGCAGTGTGTGTCACTCCTCTCTGTACTGTTGCAGCTTGTGCAGTGTGCGTCAGTCACTCTATCTATTTGAGGCCTCTATTAGGCCTTTGACTCCTTCTTCCTCTTTGCTGCGTGTGGCTTACACTCATGTTTTCTCATTGGTCCCTGAATTGTAGGTACTTCTGATTTATTCTTGCTCTGGTGACTTTCACAGTTTACTGTCTTTTTACAGTCTGTGTTCTCTGTCACTCAGTCACTCCTCTGTGTCACTTCTGTCTCTTCCCTACCTGTGCTGGCTGTCATTGCTGCCTCGTTGCTTCTGCCTGCGCTAGCTTTGACTTTTCTATGTCTTGCTGTGGCCTGTGTTGTCTGTCACTTATCTCGGTCCCCTTGTCCCTCCTCTCTGTCTTTGGCGCCCTGTCCCTCCTCGCTGTCTCCTTGCCGCCCTGTCACTCCTCTGCCTCGCGCTACACTAGCCACCCTTTTCTGCCTCGTGCTGCTCGCATTCTCCCTTCCCAGCCCCTGCCATGTCCCTGCTCTCTGTGTCTCCGCTCATGGAATCACCCATCCATGTCCCAAGCTCCTTTTGAGCCCTGCTTCACCACGGCCCCCAAAGCCTGTCAGCCAATCAACGGCCGGCTGGGCCTGCCAGGCTGCTGCGAAAGGTCCTCGGTGGGATCAAACCAGTTTCAAACGCCTCTGATTGGGGAGGGAGGGGGGCATTAAAAAAAACTTCCCAAAGTATCAAAAGTCAGGAGGGAGGAGCGGAGTGCATTCGGCTTCTGTCCCTGGCTGGTGACACTCGCGGAGACAGCAGCCCTCAGCTCCAGCAGGTAAGCTTGATGCATGGGGGCCGGAAGCCATCATATGTGAAGGGCATGTGTGAGGGCTAGTCGGTGGAACGGCTTCTGTGAATGGAAGAAGAATGGACGTGAATATATTCCTTATTTTTGGGCGCGCGTTACGTGGCACGAAGCAGGTGTGTGTGTGCGTGTGGAAAGAAACCGGTCTCGGTGCTGAGTGGAGCTGGTGGGGTGTAGGTGAGAAGGTGTGTGGTGGTGTGATGTACGTGTGGTGTGTACCTTGCGAGTCTGCTGTATGTATATGTTTCTGCTGGTACACGAGGGAGGAAGCTGTATTTGCAGTGGCTTTTGTGTTGAAGAGAGAGGTATGTGTTTAGTGGGAGTGGGTCTGCTGTGTGTACGAAAGTTGCATCTGTGGTGGTCGGGCCTGTTCATTGAGTACTGTATGTTACTGGCGGAAAATGCCTTTAAAGAGGGGCTGTGTAGGTTGTCTGTGGTGGGAAGAGAGTTGAAAGAGAGGTGTGTGCACAGTTCCTGTTGGTAACTGAGTGGTCGGTGCGGTGTTGTGTTTTGCGTGTGTATGCAGCACACCTTCAGCTGTAGCTCAAGCTGCCTCTGTGGGCGGCACTGTTGATCCCTTTGGGGTACGGCCTAGCCTATTTAATCCCTTGTACCCCTAAGGGTTGGTAGATCTCCCCGCAGACCCAGCCCCATGCCCTGCTGGGCCCAGCAGGTCCTCTCTGACCACTTACATCTGTCTCTCCCCTTCCACGAAGTCTCCCGCGGCTGACTCTGGATTGTAACCCCACTGCTGTTCGGGAGCACCCCACCCTGAAGACACCCCCTGCCTCACCTCTGAGGAGACTTGCGCTGGAGGAAACGGGGGCCCCCGTGTTCGCCCTATTCACCCCTAGGAGCAGAGAGGCCATGCCACATAACATCATCCGGTCTGGTAAGGAGAGCTCGGGCCTGGGGAGCTGTGGGGTGCCTTGGGTGGTGGGCCCATGGGCGGGTGGGTTGTAAGGACTTTTGGGGTGTTCTACAACATGGGTATTACTACACCTGCCTGAAACAAATGAAAAAACGAGCAACAAAAATTATATTGTGAATAATAATTATTGTCTGTGATCTTAAATATTGAACTGTCTAAACTAGTTAAGGCTGTTAAAGTCGCTTTGACAGTATCTTTGGACTGTAATGTGAGGGCGTTTATAAATAATATGATTGTGGAAGAGGCTTCTTACCACTTTGATGTGAAGGCCGTCTTCGCGAGATCAATTACATGTATCATGATCATGGCACTAATGTGAATCATTCAGAGTATTACAGTGTGAGCGACCCATTCTCCACTTCCGGGGTGAGAGAGGATGTAAGGCATGAAGGGTTGAGAGGTGCGTGGGGGCAGGGGTGAAGAAAACCTTTAGCTGCCTAATAAGTATAACAAAAGTTTTATTTTATTTTTTTTAAATTTACATTTCCGCATGCGGCTATTATTTTTTGTTTTGTATATTTTACAACCGAGGAGTGTAAAGACAGCACCGATCTTTGACAGTTTTAATACAAAGTTCAAACTTCACTTTTTTCTTATGAGGCCCCAACTACTGCCAAACGAAGTCGACTCATCTGAAAACTATACAATGCTCGTAAATTCAAGTGAAATGTGTGGTCTAGTGTGGGCAGGTGACGAATATTCCCATGTGTAAAAAAAAAAATATATATATATATGTGTATATATATATATATATATATATATATATATATATATATATATATATATATTTATCTTCTCCCTTTAACTTGCACGTTTTAAGGATATTTTAAGGCCGTGTTCCTCACCAAAATTGCGCAAATCATGGCATCATATGACGGTAAACAAGTTGTGATTTCATTATACTTTAAATTGTTTTGGTCCGTTGTTAGTAATGTGGATTTTTTCGCATGTTAAGAGGCACATGGGTTTTATAGTGAAACAGCAAGGTCGGTGATAAGTAAAACATACATTTCTTCAGGGTGTGGGTACATTTCAGTTTCGGGTGTGCCTGTATTAGCAGTACACATATTCGCATTTGTTGGACGTCACTATAGACTGACCTTAAAAACATATGGCGGCTGCGTGAATGCAACTGGTGCCCGTAGGCGTGAGCACGCGCTGTAGTCATTGCATTGCTCTTGGTAATGTTTACTGGTGGAGGTGGAAGGTGGACGGCGGGGCACTGGTGGGGGTGTCAGAGCAATGGTTCAGGTGGACTGACGGGGAGGCCTAAGGGGGGCAAGGGGCAGTACTGGGATCAGGGTGATGGGGCTGTGCTGCGGTGACAGGGCAGCGATAGGGCCACGTGACTACGCGGAATGCAATGCCAGGTCTGGGCCGCAGGGCAGTTCCGGGTCTAGAGAGACGGGCAGCGTCTTTGTGGACAGCGGACTGCTGGGTTTAGGTGACAGTGCGGTGTTGGGGGCACGGGGCAGGGCTAGGGTGACAGGGAAGTGGCAGGTACATTGGACAGTATCCGAGATTAGACAATCAAGTAGTTCCGGGGGGAGAAGGGGATGGCGGGGATGGCAGAAGGTGTAGAACCGCTGGAGGGGGGTGGGGGGGGGGGGGGGGCCACATGGCGGTTCTTGGATTGGGCAGATAGTGTAATGTTGAGGGTGACAGGGCATTTCTCGGGTTTTGGCTCACAGGCCGCGCTGGGTCTGGGGTGACACGGCAGTGTTGGGCTGGGGTGGCAGCGGGAGAGTCCTGGTGGTGCAGGGAAATCCTGGATTTGTGGTGACTGGGTAGGGGTGAGGGTCACAGCAGTACTGGGAGCAGACTGCGTTGGGTTTCAGGTGACATGGCAGTGCTGAGGAACGGCAGGACAGTTTTGGGCCTCCGGTGACAGGCAGTGCCTGATGGCGGTTGACAGGACAGTGCTGGGCAGTGACAGGGTAGTACTGAGTCAGGAACGACAGGCACGGGCTGCCGGTGGGTTGGGGCGCCAGCGCGGCTCCGGAGAATGACCAGTGGTTCGGGAGACAGGGCAGTGCTCGGGTGACAGGCCCGTAGTGGGGAAGGGTAGGGCAGCGCCCCATGTGCGGGTGCATGGATTCGGTCACAGGGTGGTGCTGGGCTAGGGGTGACAGGCTTGGGCTGGTGGCTGGTCTCAAATCCTGCATTTGTTTTAGGATTATATGGCAGTGACAGGGCACTCCTAAAGAGTTATACGGCATGGCTGGGCCTGAGTGACGGGGCCGTGCTGAGGGGGGCGGTTGCAGCTCTCGGATTCCGATTACATGGCTGGGCCTGGGATTTTAAGCCCCGAGAGTCACAGGCAGTGCTGGGTCCGTGCTTGGCGGGGGGCTTGAGGGCCACGAGCAGTGCTGACCCTCTGGTGGCAGTCCCAGGGTGGGGGTCACGGGCCGTGCTGAGCCGGCAGTCACAGGCCCGGTTAGAGCGCAGAGATTTGGGTGGCAGTGCGGGGTTACCAGGCCGGGAATGGGGTGGGAGTTGGTCGGTTACAGCCTGTGCTAGGGCTGAGGTAAGAGTTTTGTCTGGAGGTCACAAGCAGCGCTTAGCATCGGCTGCGCCCTGGGGATCACAGGCAGCGCTGACCCTCGTGGTGCAGGCCTAGTCTGTGGGGGGCAGGCGAAGCTGGTTTTAGGGTGACAAGCCCCTGCTGTGTGTCGCAGACAGTGCTGACTTTAAGGTAACAGGCATGTGTTTGGGTCACAAGCATTAGTGAGCTCAGGGTGACACGCAGGAGTTTGTGGGTAGGGGTCACCGGCAGTGGTGAGCTTGAGGTGATAGTGCGGTGGGGGTCACACACAGGCCCCGGCTGGGGATTCACAGACAGTGCTGAGTTTGGGGTGACGGGCCTGCGGGGGGTCACAGGCATGTGTGAGCTTGTGGTGACACTCAGAGATTTGGTGGTAGATGGGGTTCACAGGCAGTGGCGATCCTTAGGTGACATTTAGGCCAGGGGGCGGTGGAGGTCACAGGCAGCGGGAGCCTCGGATGGCAGGCCCAGGCTGGGGGGTTCACAGACAGCGCTGGGTTTGGGGTGACAGGCCTGCGAGTGGGGTGGCAATGGCAGTGGTGAGCTTGGGGCGACAGAGGTTTTGTGGTAGGTGGGGTGAGAGGCACCTGAGCCTCGGATGGCAGTAGGCCCAAGATGTCGGCGGGGTAGGGGTGAGGGTAGGCGGCGGTGACAGCTCCGCGCTGAAACGCACACAATAATCTGTTAGCCCCTCCGACACCAGCTGGGAAGGGGCCAGCGGACCGTGAGCTCAGGAATAATGACCCCGCGTTCGGGGAAAATTGATATTGCTTTTGTAAAGCAGGGAAGTGGATATCGAGGCTGAATAAAGAGACAGGTGAATCAATACAGAGGCGGAGAGAGCTGTAACTCCCGGCTCAAGTGGGCTTCAGCGCCACAGGAGCGCAGATGTATGTGTCTGGAGCCGGGGAAGCCGCGGGGCTTCCCTCAGCCGTGGACCCCCGCGACCCCTCCGTGTCCACGGAGGAGAGGACACCTTCACGCAGCCCCGGGGCAGCTGCTGCTGTTATTATTATTGTTAGTAGTATTACAGCTATACCCATACTATCTATCACGATTATTATTAGAAGTATTAGTATTAGTATTGTTGATATTATTATTATTAGTAGTAGTAGTAATACCCATCTATAAGTTTTACCAATGCTATTATGGTTATTATTATTCGTAATAGTGGTAGCATTCATAGTAATGTGGTCATCGTTAGGTTTACGTTATCAGTGATCTTCGTATTACGATTATTATCATTATTATTATCATTATTATTATTATTACATACTCTGAAAGCCTGTGCTATGGCCCTGTAATGCTTTAGAGGGTTTCTGTTGACTCGGTAATAAAGGACGAATTCGAAGGTGAATCCTTTGTAAATGCCCTAGAAATCCGAACCAGCTTTATTGGACTATTGCACCTTACCCATTCTTTATTTTTTCCATTAAATGTTCCTTGAGAGTTGTCCCGCCGAATATTGTAGAATATTGTAGTCTTTTCCTGTAGAATACTAATTACAGTACTTCCCAGTGTTTGAGGTCTATATTTCACAGAGACTGCGTCATTCTGACACTTTATGGAAAATAATTCACGAATATTACATCGAACCCCTAGTGTCTGTACTGTCTGTGCGAGAAGACTAGCCCAGCATAAACATTACGATATTATCATAATTACCAAATTATTAACTGCTGCTGTTACTTCTGCAGTGTTTTCATTGTTTGATCTTGAGTATATTACTTAGAAACCCTCACAAGGAGATATGCCTGTTTCTCGGATGATGACATCACGTGCCTGGATAGAATTACAAAACCAGCCCATGACGAACCAGGAAATATAAAATGAATCACATGAATTAACTGGACTCTCCCCAGGAGCACGCGTGTGTGCGCGTGTTCGTACAAAGACACATACAGGTGTGTTTACAAGACTCAATAAATGGGCATGCTGGAGAAAAACGATCTAATTTAGCGCCTGTTTCACTTTTTCTTGCATTGTGCTTTCACAACAACGAATCCGGTAGACTGTACTACCACTTCTATTACTCTTTCTTCCCTTTGGGCTAGTGCGGTGATATGCAGCTTTTTTTAAATAACTACAATGATCCACAGCTATTTTGGAAAATATAAAAGGTATGTTTCTCGTGGTTACAAAATAATCCCAATTTCTCCGACTGCGGTTTAGAGCAGAGGACACTCCTGTGACAGACTTGAAGAGGGTGAGCGCCAGGTTGTCAATACGTCCGGCAGGGGTCCTGAGTCCGAGCGCGAGCGGCGCGTGGGCGCTGGGTTCTACCAAATGCTCGTAGGGGGGTCGGGCCTGTACACACCAAGGGACCCCAGTGGCTCGTGCCCACTGCCTGCAATGCAGCAGTGTTTGGTAATATGGCGATTAACCAGTAAATTTTGGCCTGAGAGGCCTTCCATCCAGCTGATTGGTGAGGGGCTTCAAAGCCCCCCTCTTCCCTCCCCCTGTTGTTTATTTGCCCAACATGACGTTTGTGTCTTCCTGGGGTCATTAGCGCCGGATTATTTCAGACCCTGAGGGGCATATTTGCGGATTTATAGAGAGAAAGAGATACACTTCCCTCATTGATCTCGGCCAGCAGCGCGCGCCCGGATCAATATTTCAGACAAATATGAAGTTCCACTTGTGTAAACCAAGCATTAGTCCTCATCAGAGGGGTCAGGGCCAAGGCGCCCGGTACCGCCATCCATCTCCGGCCTGCTTATGTCGGCGGGGCTATAGACTGCTCATATATAGAGCTTGTTTGTCAGAGCTGGGCTAGAGTGGGGGTGTGACAGGGTTTATATTGTGGCCAATTATAGATAGAGCGGCCTCGACTGATTAATATAAATGGGGCCCTTCCAGCCTTATATATCTGCACAGAGGCACTTGTTTACATGCGCCTCGTGTTCACAAGTATGTGTGTGCATATATATGCACACATTTATATACACACACACAGACGTATATACTAATCGTTATGATTCCGCGAGAAATGTGTTATTTTAATCATCGCTACTGATGTCTCCTGTGCACGTTATCTCAGTTATGTGGCAAAGGGGCAAATGTATGCAGTTTATTCTCAACAAGTATTACCTTTATTAATTTAACTCAGAAATAAGATTTTTTTTGTATTATCTGAAAATTATGTGGCAAATGCAGTAAATACATAAACATGCGGTAAACATTCCAGCCACTGAATCACATAAATCCACCGGCCTTCACCTTTGTTTAGTGTTTTATCAGCAGTCTTTTCATGACTGAAACCTAATTATCCTAATTTCAATCTATGCTCATTGGTAGCTGCACTTTGAAGCGAAAAGGTTTTTCAAGTTAACTTCTCCGACATGAACGTGTACGCTTAAAAAAATCGCAATGGGTAACCGTAATATAGTCTTATATTGCCATCTTAGGGTGCTAGAGACATTTGGATCCTCCCTGTCTTTGGCCTCAGTGTTTATGGTGCCATCTGGACCACTCGAGTGCAATGGAAAGCACTGTTGAAAATCATATTAGTTATGAATTCATGGTGGGGGAAGAATATATAATAAAAGTCATAACTGAAAAGTTGATGGAATGTAATGCTGCTTTTAGTTCGTGCATTTTCCTACGGAGTAAGACTATGGACTATGCACATACACACGCACACCGTTACATTGTTTTTACTGTTTTATTTACTTCATACTGATAACAGGTAGCCCTTGAATTATAAACAATACTGTTACGGTATGGTTCGGCAACTGATGAAGAATCCAGCACGTGCCCTTTGACCCAGGGTCAGCACCCGCCAGCCATACAGAAACAGTCTTTTCGGAACATACACGAGATCCCGCATGCCCCTGCCCGAGTTTCCGCTCTCCACCAATTTTATTATTTGTCATCACAAATATCCAGCAGGTGTCCTGCAATGACCACGGGTTTGCAGGCAATTTGTATTATTTTCCAGCTAACAGGGAGAACGAAATGTAGCTTAGAGGAGCATGAGGATATGTATTTATTTTAAGTATTTACGGGAATCTGTATAGCGCTTACTTCCATCTGCATTCTCCCGTAGCGCTTTGACAATCTTGAATTTATACCCCTTAGTTCACCGCCTGGTCACCAGAAAAGAAGAAATAAGTAATTAAATAAATAAGCCATCCTACTTGTAGGAGGCCATTTACCCAGCCCGACCCAAATCATTTCTAAATGCCCAGGTATGTAACAGTGGTTTCTGGCGGCGAAACGGCCCTGGTCTCGGGTTTTTAACCTGTAGTAATACATGTATAAAGATTTAAACGGTAAAAAAAAAAAACATTTTTCAAGGCGCCAAACGGAAACATTACATTTCAAAACTTCGAAATAACTTAACTATCTCGGCTAGTCGACGACGATGTAGTCAGAAACCAGCGTTTCCCTTAATACTACACATACATTTTTCAGCACCTGCAGCGATGGCTAGTGGGAACCACAAAGCCCCCCTCCCTCCCCAACACACACCCCTCCATCACCTCCGCATACAGATAAAGACACACACCTTAGATTATCACAGTTTAAAAGAACACTTTATTCAAGTGCTGAACTTTCCTTAATGTAAAACTCGCTCCCCGCTTCTTTTTTAACAGTGGATATTTGACCCGTGCGGGTAGCGCGTTATGTGTTTTTTTACGGGTGCATGCATATTCTGGCATTTCAAAGGTTTTATTTTGTATTTATTTAATAATTTTATGAAGCTCTAGTCGCGGTTTCGATGATTTTTATACATTTATGAAATAAACTGGGTCCTAGAAATGTTGATTTTGTGTTGGTGCAGGACCGTCATTGGTGGTCGTGAATTGACAGATTAAAATACAATGAAATAGCGGCTTCCGAACAGAAAAGTGATTTTATAATCAATAATTGATATATATATCGTGCCTGTGAGTTTGCAGTAGATGTAATTATCTCTAGATGTAATTAATCGCTTTAAAGAAGAGGGGAGTGTGATCTAGCGTTTAAGCACAGACGTGTTCAAATCCCCGCTTTTGCTGTGACCAACATAATTGTGGTGTTCGTCAAATCGCCGCATCTCAGTGTCTCGGTTTGTGTATTTCACTTGTTCCAAGATGTAATTGACAGATTTAAAGAAAAATACATCCAAATATTTCTCAACATAAGGGCCTAATTTTCGTGAAATGGCATTTTGGGGGCGTTTGTGAATTTCCTACAAAAGCAACACGAGGCCTAGAGTGCCGAGATTGGGGGTACACAAAGGGAGTTTGGAATTGTTTATAAGGCCCGTGTTTGGTGACCATCCGATCTCAGGCACCTAAATGGGCGTTAATTAACAGCTAATTGAGGCGTCCTCCGAAGGGCGCAGATGAGTGTCTCCTCGGCCCCTGGCGCTTTCATTGCAGCGCTGACGGATGGGCGCTCGTCCCTCTGACTGGCAGCTTTTCATGCCACTTTGGAGGAATTTATTTCGCCTCCGTCACATGAAACAGATTTTTTATCTGCTCGTAAATCA
Source organism: Pleurodeles waltl (assembly GCF_031143425.1). Lineage (NCBI taxonomy): Eukaryota > Metazoa > Chordata > Amphibia > Caudata > Salamandridae > Pleurodeles > Pleurodeles waltl. Next base: position 709,133,548 of record NC_090450.1, on the reverse strand, counting down.
GGGTCTTCTCCTCCTTGGGAGGGGGTTAATTAATTGTCAGATGTCAGCCACAACATTTGTGTTTAAAGAACGTTTTTACGATCGCAGATAGTGAGCGGATAAGAGCTGGAAGTTAATTAAAGGAATTTTGGGACAGGGGGCAAACGAGGGGAGGGGAAGCAGCGAAGGGTGGTGTGTGGGGAGGATGGGAGAGCTCTTGTGAGCATGTGAAAGGAGAGGCAAAATATGAGGCGGCGGGGTGTCCCTCAGAGCACGAGGCGAGTCCAGTGGTAAGTGTGGGGACAGGAATAAGAGAGACTGCCGGATACTCGGGGTGCACGTCCTGAAGCGGAGGGCATGTCCGGAAGTGAGGAATATATGTCCAAAGTTCGGAACCCCATATTCACAACAGGGGGCATGCCCAGATGTAGGGAGCATGTCCACTGAGCCCTGCAGGAAACTCGGAAACGTGTCCAGAACTAGGGAGCATCCCAAAGTAGGGGAGCAAGTCTAGAACTGGGCAGCGTGTCCACAGACCCCAGGCCGGCAGGGGCCATGTCCGGAACTGGGGAGCATGTGACGACAGAACCGGTGAGCGTGCCCACTGTGTCCGGGAGGAAACTGGGGAGCAGTGCCAAACTAGGGGTGCAAGGCCGGGACTGGAGAACATGTCCTCTGACACTGGGCAGGGAGCGTGAGCTGCGTAGTGACTCTGCTGTGACGAGTCTGCGCACTCAGCCCATCACGTGACACCCCGACGGAGGGTTAAGCTCAGTCCAGCATAACATACTCAGTGACCACGTGTCTCCGAGCAAGTCTTCCCAACTACCTTACCTTTGTCAACGTCTATGTACGTCCATCTTTTTCTGTACTTGGTTATCTACGTCGGTCTGCCTACCTCGGTGCCACTGCACCTGCTGCACCATTGCTAGTTTCTCCCTTGTCTGTCTTATGTCTCTAGTTGTCTGTCTATTGCCTTTTTAGCTCCCTAGTTGTCTGTCCCCGCCAGCCTTCCTTCCTATCTCTCTTTTAAGTTATGCATTGGCCTCTTTCTTTCCCTACGTCTCTTTTCTGTCTATACTATTACCTATCTCTCCCCCTGTCTGGCTATCGTTTTATCGGCCACTCTCTCTGCCTGTTTTTCTCTCTGTCTGTCTCTCTCTCTCTGTCTCTCTGTCTGTCTCTCTCTCTCTGTCTCTCCCTGTCTTTGACTGCCTTTATTTCTAGTTATCTCAGTACAAAACTATTTTTAAAAAAAGTCTAGGTCATACATAATAAACATGGACTAAAAGGTCAAGTGCCTGGATACCCTCGTGGATGACAAGCAGCGCTCTACAAGAGCCAGCGCAATGGTTATCGCCCGTGGGTAAACGGCATTGTTAAAGATGCCTGTTATGTTTTGTCCTTGCTGTATTACAGTGCTTTAAATGAAAGTGCAGAAGCGCAGGCACTCACTATTTAGAGTACCCGTCTCCTCCTGAGAAGTGCTGGTACTCGCCCATTAAATGTATTGCAGCAGTGCTGAGAAGTGCAGGTACTCCCCCTTTCAAATAAAAGAATTGCAGGTACTCCCCCTTTCAAATAAAAGAAGTGCAGGTACTCAGTACCGGGCAGTGCTTGCCCATTTAAAGTGCTGCTATATTATGGTTGTTTACTTCCTAATATTTGTTTTAGGTCTTTTGCATTTGGTTTTCTGTTTGATTGGCCTGTGATTTGATGTGAACTTCAGGAGCGAGACGTCTCAGAGTAAATTATTTTTCAACTTACTATCACTAACTGAGGTTCAACCCATGTGCAGTGTACAGGGTGTATTACGTTTCCTTAAAGTGTAACAACAGCACTAATAATAAGAAATAATAATATTGACAACAACAAACAATAATAATAATAGTAACAACAACAATAATGATAATAATTATCATTATTATTATTGATGATGATGATAATATCTGAACAACATTTTTAGCACATCATACCGCGGTCCCCCTTACTTGACCGGATGATTTTGTGTGGCATGGCCTCTCTGCTCCTGCTGGAGGCAAATCAGAGGTGTTTCTGTTACCATTTAAGAGTAGTTAGTTGACTGAGAAACCTGTGTTCTATATGTCACTGCAGATGTCAATAACGAGAGCTTAACTTAGTCTGCCTTGTTTCTGCATGAGCCGATTGACCTATTGTTACCACTACTTTCAAATATCCATATAACGTTGGTTCCACCCACAAGGAGTGTATCTCTGTTATCTCATATCATTGGCTGCCTGATGTACGATTCTGCCTCCCATGGAGTGCTTGCCTTGTGCACGAGGCACTACTTTACATTGCAGAAGTTCATTACATTCTTTGTCTCATAGATGCATTATACACTGTTAATCTTTTATGTTTTGTTCATTTAATGCAGCAGGCTTTTTTAGTGTTTTAGTCAGGACTCAAAATGCAAGATAGACCTATTGACTATGTCAATGCCTGGGTTAAAATGCATCTTAACTAAAGAATTTCAGTACTTTTGAGACATTGTTTTTTTTTTTTTTTTAATGCCCAACTCAGAATCCATTTATTACTATTGCTGACTATGTGCAGAGCCACTGACATTGTGCAGTAGGGGACGCTAAATTATGCTGCAGGGTTAAGTAAATTATGCAACAAGAGAAGGCAAATTATGCAGCGTTGTGCAGCACATTTTGCGATAGTATTACTCCACTATTTTGTCGTTTTGAAACTTGATAACATTATCTAGGCATTAGTTGCACTTCACTAGTACCAGTTTAACACCAAAATGATGCAATATGCTACAGAAAGGTGACCAGCCAACCTTTGCAGAGGGCCTTCCACTGCTCCATTAACATGCGTCACTGCATTTTTAGTAACTTTTGAACCATTTGAGCTAGAAACAATTGTGTTTTGTTAAAATCTACAAATTCTGTGACAGATGATGACCTGGGTGGCAAATGCAGCAAATCAACAATTATGTGAAAATCGCAGCGGCCGCAAAATCGCATAATTCCAGTGGCTCTCATTATGTGGAATAGCCAAGACACATGATAGTCGAAGCCTTTGGAGAATCCTGATGTCCCTCCCTTCTCTCAACAGTGGCATTACACAGCATGTTACTCTCTGCTCGTCTGCATACATGGTTTATAGCACAGCATTCTGTCATGTGTTATTTGTTGTAAGACAGCTTTAAACCACAACCAGGATTGAGCAGTATAAATGTGTGCAGTGAGGTGTGAAATCTCTTTGAAGAGGCCTCGTGACTGTATTGTTTCCCTGTGTAAAGTTAGTGTAACCATACCATGCACGAGGCAGTAAGGTTCTGTGAGGTTTTCTCAAGACAGTTTTTCTGTAATGTGATAGTAAAATGGAATTTAACCGCAGTAAGAAATGTGTAAATTGTTCTCATTGGTAGAGTTACCCAAAATAACAAGTTATTGTGCTACATTTTGTTTTCATTACCATGGCATGCCATAGATAGATAGATAGATACGCAAACCCTGGGAAAATAAATGTGGCACAATAATCCATGTTACTTGGAGCAACTGCACTAATATTTATGCATTCACACAATTGTTACTACATTGCAAAGGTCAGACTCAAGTTTTTTTTACCAGAGTACAGCAAAATTGAAATGAGAAAAACAAAAAAACATTTTTTACTCCCTCACAGACTGCATGTAACAATTACTTTGCACAGGAAGACAACTCTCCTGATATTCATGACATTTCTTCATTGTGATTTTACCTTTTACGCGTATTTAAACCCTTGATTCCAGTTTTGGTTAAATACCTTTTGTTGGAACAAATGCACATAAAAAATTGCATGGTATAAACCATATATGCAGATGTGCTGAGTATAAAAAACTATTCCGATTGTTGAGGGAGGAGAGAGGCTCCTTGAATCACCCAAGGCTTTGTCTATTGTGAGTCTTTGACCCTCCCCCAGATTCTTTGCTCCTCAATTCAGAACCAATGACACATGAAATTATACCAAACTTGAAATGAAAGTAGAACCCTAAGAAATTGATTTGCTTGTTTTCGTGTAAATGTGTTTAAGAGTGTTTGAGAAATTATTGTTTAAAAAGTGTTCCAGTCTGTGGCATTAAGAGGCTAAATTATAGATCCATGGAGGTTTTACAAATCCAATAAAAAGAAGTCAAACCATTCGAATAGGTAGCCTTTTCTCCTGCCATTCATTTCAGATTTACAAATCATGCTGTGGACTTACATATCCATGATGCTCCTACAGGTTGTTGGGCACAGGATTTTTTTGTTGCATCAATCGTTTTCCTACAGCAGTGGTTCCCAACCTTTTGACTTCTGCGAACCCCCACTTTATCATTACTGGAACCCGGGGGCCCCTACTTAATCATTTTTGGAATCCGGGGATCCCCCCTCTGAGTCATTACTGAAAGCTGGGGACCTAATCTGTTAATACTATTTAATTTTCTAAGCAGTTGAGGACCCCCTGAGGAGGCTTCCCGGACCCCCAGGGGTCCCCGGACCACAGGTTGGGAACCACTGACCTACAGGATGCACTGAGTACCATGTTGCAAAAATCAAAACAGGAAAGGCATAAGGATTCGGGCTGAGTCACTCTCACACCCAAGATCCACGTGAAAGGCCACAAGGACCTTGTGAAATAAAATTTATAATAAAATAATGAAAGTTATTGTAGAATTAGTGAACCCTGTGTTGGATTCTCAAATCTTAGACCCTCCCACAATCCCTTGATTTTCTGGGGTCACAACATTTACTAATCCAGCACTCAAAATGTGAATCCTAAATAGAAAAACAGAAATAAAAAATTGGTGCACTGCTGCTGTGCTTGGCAAATTCCCTCTGCTCATGGTCTTCGGTTGTGTATAGCAGGGGCTGGCTTGCAACAAGAAGTGTGTGCTGTGGTCTGTCTCTGCTGCACACATGGCCAAAGGCTATATACAGTGGGGTATGCCTCCCCGGGCAGTTTATCAAGAAGGAACTGTTTGATGTGGTATATGATATAAAACATATAAATGTACTGAAGAAAACAAAAGCTAAAATGAAGGTATGGTTAGCTTTGGTTATAACACATCAACATATGTTTAAAAAACCTCATTAATTCAATTGGAAAAACACAGTTAAAAGGCAATTATAGTTACAAGTTAACACTAAAAACCTCTGAAATTTGCCATTTATGGTTTGGACAGCAATCTGTAACTCCACAGCATCCATGCACGCTATTACCCACACACCAGATGCAATGCTTAAAACTACACAATATTTCCAACAATAAAAATACCATCAAAATCAACATATAATGAAATAACAGCACATACTCAAACCAATAAATAATATCACATGCCTAGCCATCTTTTTCAAAGTGGTAGAGGCAATGTGACATGTAATCTCATCTAAGATTATTTACATTGACAGTTCCATCTCTCGTATTATGGTTTGGGTCAGCACTGCATTTGGTGTCTGAGTTGAGGTCTGCATGGGTTGTGCCAGTTATTGGTTTTGATACAAAGCATAACCTGCTCATTTCAGTGGTTGTAGGATTTCAATTTGTGACCATAACTGTAACTTGACTGTAACTGCAACATAATTTGTGTGCGTGTGCGCGTGCACATGTGTGGGCATGCACACATTTGCCGAGAAAGGTAGACAGATAAGAAGGCCCAGGAAGACAAAGAGAGAGCACTTAACAACTGTGTATTATAGTCCTGTAGTGCCATTGAGCTTCTGGTGACAAGATGATAAACAGACCAATGGTTCATAAATGTCACCGGACCCTGGAGGTGGCTTTTTGTAGCAGTGCAATATGCATGCCACATGGGATGTATTTTTTATGTGGCAGGTATTATTTCTTTTTTTACTTTCTGTTAGTAGAAATCCTTGAGCCAGTGCAATGCTATTGTTCCAGTACATTTGGAGTCTTGACATAGATCAACACCACATCTGTGAACACAAACTCACAACAAAAACAACAATTAATCATTTTATTTTAACAGATTTATCCCCCCAGGCGGGTTGGAGGGGGAAGAGGAGTCTGAAGAGCATGACGCTGTGGTATGAGTGAGAGAGCGAAAGCTCCCTCAACCCTTTGAAAAGTGCCTTGAAACCCAATAGAAGTTTATTAATGCACTGTAAACGAAAATAATTAAATAATAATAACATTTGCAATGTTTGAACAGTTACATTGGGTAATGTAAGAAATGAAACGCAACAATGAGCATACATTTTGTTTAAGATTTCTTGCAAAAATATATGACCTCAGCGCGAGTGAAGTGCGTTTAATGTTTAAGCTACCTTAGCACAGTTTATAGTTGTTCATTTTTGTTTTGAAGTTGATTTACTCCTTCTCACTTGAAATGTTTGTCTGGCTTGCAATGGGTTCTGTGGCACATATTTATGGGGATGACCTGAAAATACTTACTGAAGATCAGCCTTTGCCTGCATTTCTTGAAGGCATTGCCTTCAAGCCTGGTTGCAATGTTTTAGCTTGTTCACTATATTTAACCTTCTACAAAAATAAGGCCCATATTTATACTTTTTTTGCAACGCATTTGCGTCATTTTTTGACGTAAAAGCGGCGTAAACTTACAAAATAAATTATATTTTGCGCTGCTTTTGTGTCAAAAAATGACGCAAATGCAGTACAAAAAAAGTATAATTATGGGCCTAAGTGTGCTGAAATATTACGAGTTTGTTGTGGTAAGCCAAAAATAAAGTACTTAAGGCCTGGGAAGGCCTGGCGTGTGAAGGCAGCTGCAGATTCAGATTGTACTCTTGTAGAAGATTGTATTTGTTGAAGTGTTCAAAGGCGCACATACATAGCCACTGATCTGGAGGTCACCGCAGCTGCAAAACAGCCACATGGGATTCTAGTACAAAGTTATACTTCCACGCAGGGGTGACTGGCCATTTGGGCATCTGCCACTTCCTGGTGGGCTACACCCTGGGTATTCCTTTTAGCACTGGACGAGCTACTAGAATCCAGCCTGAAAGTGCTCAGGGCTATGCACTATTTGGACTCATTTTTTGAAAAAATTACTTAGGGGAGGAGTATACCACCCCATAATAACTGGGTGGGTGGCTTGCTCGTATGCTGAAGTATAAATCTACTTTGAGCTTTTTTGAAGGGGCTGGGTTAGGTTCCCAGTCCGCTCTCCTTCCAAGGATTCACCATCTGGGATATATGTGAGTAAAATGCACTCATATCACATGCCTCCATGTCTCTTCACCAGCACAGTCCCTCAATGCCTATTGGCATTGTTCTGGTACACTGTTTCTGGGTGAAATCATGAGGGGGAACAGATATCTAGGGATGTGACCAGTGCTTAATTTGTGCTTGTTGTTTCCGGTGCTAAGCACCAGCACTTGTTTGTGAGGGCCGGGTCTTAGTCTTCTGCCTCAAGCATTTACTGCGAGCAAAAGACACATATGGGAAAGACGGAGGAAGAGAAAAACGAAAAAGAGTCACAATGGGAAAAAGCAGAAAGCTGCAAGAGTGAGCTGAAAGGGCAGGGAGCGGCTTTAAATGGATTAAATGGATTGAAGAGGCCTGAGATGGCTTCAGGATTAGCTGCCTCAGTATTCCGTGTTCACACATTTAAATACAGCAGCTGCAAGCTTCAGAGGAGGCCTTTGGGCACCGGCACGTTGTTATTTACAAATTAAGCACTGGATGTGACTAGTGTGGCATTTCAGGAAAATTACACAACATTATGCGAAATGCAAATATGGCATTTAGCGATACATTTTAGCACGAAATGCATTCTTCTGTCCATGCATTTCATGTTAAAAAAACACAGAAAAAACCAATTGCTGTCAACAACGGTCGCTCGCGTTCTTTTCATTCGTGTTGTTACCGTAACACGACCATAGGATTTTTACCCGAACAGACTTGATATTACACAATGTGGGGTAATGGTGTCATTTTGAGAATTTTGCTTAGCAACCGTAATCCGAAATGCCCAAAATTTCAGAGTTTACGCTGTGCAACAAAACTTTTTCCTGTGCCTATGGTATGCCACGCCCTAGGGTGTGCATGGCCTGGGCTTAGGAAACACAGAAGAAGCAGCTATAGGATTGGCCCAGCAAGAGGGAGAAAAGATCATAGGAGTAATAAGAAAATATGAGGGGTCCAAGTTAGAGCAAAGGAGAGTGAGTCAAAAACTTGCCAGGCAGTTCATATTTTATGTCAGCATTTCCTTTGGTCAAGACACTGAGCCATAAATGATGTAATGTATTCTGCTTGTGATGTCATAGAACACCTGTGCGTTGTACTCGGTCATATTTTTTTGATGTCATAAAACAGACGCCTGCTGTAATAACGTTCTGATGTGATGGCAGTCATATCTCTTGTGATAACATTGTACCCCTGCGTTTTATTCAGCTATGTTTGTGATGCGTTAAAAGCCAGATTTGATGTAGTGGTCGAGTCCTGATGTGATGGCAGCGATGTTTCTTGTGCTATCACTGTTTTCCTTTGCTGTGTCAGAGAACACTTTTGTGATACCAGAAGTTCCTGTTGTGATATCAGTGAGTTTCTTTATGGTGTCACAGGATCCTTTTGTAATGTCAAGTGTTCCGACAGTGAGAGAGTGACATTGGTTTGTTTAATGGATCCCCATGAGTTAAACCCCCTCCTTGTTTGTCCTGCTGAGGGAGGGAGGGATGGTAAAAGGCTCAGTGTAGGGGAATATCCACTTCAAGAAATTCACTGGCATGCACTTCTTTTTCAGTTTATTCAATGCTCTTTAAAAGCATTTAGAGCACATGAGCATCATCAGTTTACGCATTATTAATTATTTGTCCGAAAATGCAGATACATGTGTCAATGTTTTGAGAAATGTGTGTTCCTATTGGGGATAATATGCCATTACTTACAATGTGTTTTATCCAACAATGTGTATTATTATAAATGACCTTTTACATGCACAGCAAATTGTAAGGAATTAATGTTTTAAGAGTAGCATTATCATTGTGGAGGTGTTCTGTTTTTTTACCAGCTCTGAAAGAAAGTAAAAATGCCTTTTTATTTGTATAGGAAGCTAAACATGCTGCAAATGATTTCAACACTGTAAATTACAGGAACAAAATCACAGTTAGACCTCTCATATAGTACATATTCACTTCAAAATTGAAATCTGTCTGTATGTATGTATGTATGTGTGTGTGGATGTGTATATTTATATATATATATATATATATATATATATATATATATATATATATATATATATATATATATATAAATACATAGATAGAAAGACGGATAGATAATATACACATATATTCAAACTCAGATTTAAAGCATTTTAAGCAAACACAGCTGCTTCCCATAGAATGATATGAGATTGGTGGCACAAACAGCTCAGTGTCAGTTGTATAAGAGGGCTACAAGAGGTCCTGGTTTCCAATTATATTAAGTAGTTAAAAAGGGGAATGTTTAAGATAACTGGTGAGCAGGATTCATCTTGGGTAACTACTATGCATATGACATGGCAGATCATTATCTAGGCCTGGTCCCAGTACAAAGAGAAATTGCAAAGATTCAGGGCAATCATATAGTCAGTGTGCTCTTGCATGGTGTTGAGGAACCCTTCTGTGATGGCATGGCTTACCATTGTTATGTCAGGAAACCCAGATATCAAAGTTTTCTATTGCAGTGACAGTTAATTTTGTTGTGATAATGTCCTCTCTATTGTCAGGTCAGTGGAGCCTTGTTGTGACATACCTAATTGCTCTTGCATCATCACAATAATCTTTGCAATTCCAGAGAATCTTTCTGTGATGTCAACGAATCCTTGTATGATGCCATAGACTCCCTTTGAATAAGCCAGTGTCTTACCTGTGTGCATCTCCATTTAAATTAAATTGGCATTAAGCACTTATACCATAATTCAGATTTTGAAGTTTTGCTGCATGCTTTTAAATGTACCTAGAGAGAATCGAATAATCGAATATTTGTCAGATGTTGATTCAGGCGGAAAAAAACATGGTGGTTCAGGAATACGAATATTACAAACCTTAATTTGGCTATTTACAAAACAAAACGCTTTTTAGAAGAGATGGCTCTGTGCGTGCACTCTTATCAGAAAATCAAAACCATGCTTTTATACACCTATCGGGGTCTCACTTTTCAAAGAAGCCTCTCCAATCACAGTGTGTCTTCTTTCTTCAAGGCTGCTCCAGAGGGTATAAGTTTCTTCAGCCAACATGATGCACTTCCCTGAAAGTTAGTGAGTATGTCTCCATGGTCAGTTATTGGGACCTCTTGCTACCAAATTATGGGGGTGATTCCAACTCTGGCGGGCGGCTACTGCCGCCCGCCAGGCGGAAACCTCCATTTGGCCGCCATGCGGGCAAATTTCCGCGGTCCCCATTCCAACATTCCCGCTGGGCTGGCGGGCGCTAACCAAGTTAGCGCCCGCCGGTCCAGCGGGAATGAGGCGCAACACAGGAGCCGGCTCCGAATGGCCAAACCGCCAGAAACAGGCTGGCGGTATGGGGGTCAGAATCCCCAGGGCAGCGCTGCTTGCAGCGCTGCCCTGGCGGATTCTCCCAGCCGGGGCAAAACCGGTGGAATACCGCCGGCCCCGGCAGGGCGACCGCGGCTTTACCGCCGCGGTCAGAATGCCATTTGAAGCACCGCCAGCCTGTTGGCGGTGCTTCCTTCATTCGTGACTCTGGTGGTCCAAGACCGCCAGGGTCAGAATGACCCCCTATGTTTCTATAGATAGTGAGCCGCGCCTCTCTAGCTATCCGTGTATATGTGTCCATGGCCATTGACAGGCACCGCTCTTGCTGTCTGTGTATAGGTTTCTGTTGTCAGTGAAAGGCACCCCTTACTGTCAATGCATATACTTCTATGCTCAGGGAGAGACACCTCTTTCGCGGACCGTGTGTACGTTTCTGTGATCAGTAAGATGCATCTCTCTTGCTGTCTTTTTACATGTGTCTATGTTCATTGAAAGGCAGCACTCTTGCTCTCAGTGTACATGTTTCTGTGATCAGTGGTAGGTACCTCTACTGCTGCTAGGCATGTTCTTGTGGTTAGTGAGATGTACCTCTCTTGCTGTCAGTGGTCATGTTTCTGTGGTCAGTGGTAGGTACTTCTACTGCTGCTAGGCATGTTCCTGTGGTTAGTGAGATGTACCTCTTTTGCTGTCAGTGGTCATGCTTCTGTGGTCAGTGGTAGGTACCTGTACTGCTGCTAGGCATGTTCCTGTGGTTAGTGAGATGTACCTCTCTTGCTGTCAGTGTACATGCTTCTGTGATCAGTAAGATGCATCTCTCTTGCTGTCTTTTTACATGTTTCTATGTTCATAGAGCGGCAGCACTCTTCCTGTCCGTGGTCATGTTTCTGTGGTCAGTGGTAGGTACCTCAATGCAGCTAGGCATGTTCCTGTGGTTAGTGAGATGTACCTCTATTGCTCTCAGTGTACATGTTTCTGTGTCAGTGAGAGGCACCTCCCTCCCTTGCTGACAGTAGTTATGTTTCTAAGGTCAGTGAAAGGCACCCCGTGCTGTCAGTGCATATGTCTCTATGGTCAGCGAGAGACACCTCATTCGCTGACCGTGTATATGCTTCTTTGATCAGTAGGATGCACCTCTCTTGCTGTCAGTAGTTATGTTTCTGTGGTCAGTGAGAGGCTCCTCTTGCTGTTAATTTTATGTTTCATCGAGTAGTGAGAAAAACCTGCTTTGCTGTCAGGATACAGTGCAGTGGTCTTCAAACTGTTTAATGCTGCGCCTTTCTCCAGTGTTAAAAAAAATTATTGCCCCCACACCGAGCAAAAACATATTTTTTCACAATTATTCTATAAAACTGGCAATCTTTAAATATTTATAAATATTTTTAAACATTGCAGTTATATCTTTTAAAAATACAATCAAAAACATGATTTCCAGCACATTATTTTGGTCAGCAAGGTTTTACTAAAGTGTGCAAGTATCATTCGGAGGCCCTCCCCGTGACATCTACTCCCAGCCAAAATATTAAGGTCAAAAGATGTTAGTAGTGGCCCATTACAGAGCAGCTTAGAGCCCTTCTGTTTTTTCAGTAAAGACAAAGCACTGTCACCAACATGAAGAATCTCTTGGACAGTGCCTGGCACCCCCTGGGATCAATTAAGGCCCCCTCCCAGCTGCCCCCAGTTTGAAGACCGCTGGTATTGTGTTATATATTCATAGGGATACTGTACACCTCTCTTACTTTAAGTGTGCTTTTTTCTATTGTCATTGTGTGACATCTCTCTTGCTATTGTATGATTTTGTTTCTATTGGTGGTGAGGCATCTCTCTTGCTATTGTATGATTTTGTTTCTGTTGGTGGTGAGGCACCTCTCTTGCTATTGTATGATTTTGTTTCTGTTGGTGGTGAGGCACCTCTCTTGCTGTCGGTGTATATCTTTTGAATCACTAAGAAGGATCTCTCTACAGTTCTATGTCTAGTGACATTCTCCTACTTTTAGATATTTCTTTATAGTCAATGAGAGGAGCATCTCTTGTGGGCAGGGCCAGTTAAATGCAAAAGTCATGCAAACTCTTGTCTGTGTCTCCTCCATCTGGGTGGAACAGCCATGAACAGCAGTGTAGATGCATGGATGCCGAGAAGGAGAGTTGCAAAAGGTGTACATAGCTTAGGGCACCAAAGTACCTCGAGGCAGACAGGCCTGCTTTCATTGTATATGTTTCTATAGTCAATGAGACACCTCTCTCTTGCTGTCTGCGTATATGTGCCTCTTTGCTGTCATATTCAGCTTGAGGCACCTCTCTTGCTCTCAGCATGTGTTTCTTTGTTCAGCTTCAGGTACCTCTCTGCTGTCTGTGTAAATGTGTCTCTCTGCTGTCTGGGTATATGTGTCTCTCTGCTGTCTGTGTATATGTGTTGTTGCTCAGCTTCAGGCACCTCTCTGCTGTCTGTGTATATGTGTCTCTCTGTTGTCTGTGCATATGAGCCTTTGTTCAGCGTGAGGCACCTCTCTGCTGTCTGTGTATATGTGTCCCTCTGCTGTCTGTGTATATGTGTTGTTGCTCAGGTACAGGCACCTCTCTGCTGTCTGTGTATATGTGTTGTTGCTCAGCTTCAGGCACCTCTCTGCTGTCTGTGTATATGTGTCTCTCTGCTGTCTGTGTATATGTGTTGTTGCTCAGCGTCAGGCACCTCTCTGCTGTCTGTGTATATGTGTCTCTCTGCTGTCTGTGCATATGAGCCTTTGTTCAGCGTGAGGCACCTTTCTGCTGTCTGTGCATATGAGCCTTTGTTCAGCGTGAGGCACCCCTCTGCTGTCTGTGTATATGTGTTGTTGCTCAGCTTCAGGCACCTCTCTGCTGTCTGTGTATATGTGTTGTTGCTCAGCTTGAGGCACCCCTCTGCTGTCTGTGTATATGTGTTGTTGCTCAGCTTGAGGCACCACTCTGCTGTCTGTGTATATGTGTCTCTCTGCTGTCTGTGTATATGTGCCTTTGTTCAGAGTGAGGCACCTCTTTTGCTGTCTTAGCATATGCTTCTTTGTTCAGTGAGCAGCACTTATTTTGCTCTCTATTGTATATGTTTCTGTGGTCAATGAGAAGCACCCTCCTAAGTTCTTTGGGTATATGTACCTTTTTGTTTTCGAGTGACACGTTTTTTCCTGTAATTTTCTTTCACTGGAAAGCCCCCTCTCTGGTTGCCAGTGTGTACGTTCAATGGTCAGTGATAGGCCCCGCTCTTGCTTCTTCCTTCAAAGCCGCCTGTCTTGCTGCTGACAGTCTACACTTTCTTTTGGTCAGTGAGTGGCACCTCTTTTGCTGGCAGCAGATATTTCTGTGTCACCGTGAGCCAGGTGTCTGTCCACATATGTTTTTACTGTTATGAGAGAAGTGTCGTGCTTTGCATACATGTTTTTTGTGGGCCTTGAGAGACATTTATTTTGCAATCAGGGCATGTCTTTCTGTGATCACTGAGTGCCACCTCTCTTTCTGTTACAATGTATTTTTCAGTATCTAGTGAAAGGCTGTTCTCCTGCTTCTTCATTGAATGCTGCATGGCTTCTGCTGTCAGTGTGTTTTTTCGTTTGTTGGGTGAGTGACACCTTTCTTGCTGTTGGTGTATATTTCTGTTGTCACAGAGTCATCTATCTTGTTTGCAATACATGTTTCGGTGGTCATTGATAGTCCCAGTCTTCATAGGCATAGTTTTTAAGTGTGTGTTGTTGGGCTGGGATGTAGAGGTAACAGTGACATTGGCTGCTATTGTGGTACAGTAGATGGAGGTGGGCTTTTACAGTATTCTTGATTGGCAAGACAAAGGTGTTTGCTTGCAAGTTGGCAGGGAGCGAGTTTCACTGTGGAGGCCCCAAAGCCCCAATGACCAAAATATGAATAATATGACACAGCAGGGTTTAGGAGTTATGAATAGGTTGTGACTGGAAGGTCACAAGTTTCTTGCAGATGTGTTGGGGGCAGATGGGTTTGTCCATGAATTGACTTGAAAACCAGGGTCAGCAGTTTATAAGGGTCCTTTTGTTGGATACAGTCTTAAGCACGGTGTGACTATGTTGTGTTAGTGTCTGTCTGGTAGACTGAAGGGTGGTGAAGTCAGTCACTTAACTTAGGATGGCAAATAAGTACTAGCGTGAGCCATCCAGAAGTTGGGTGCAATAGTCATTTGTCTTCATGAGCATTGATTAGGGACCTGGCTGTGTGCCGCAGGTTTATTCAGCACCCGTTACCTGGCTGTTAGAACTATAGCTGAGATAAAGATTCCCAGATACTGTTGAGGATAAACAGAACAAGATGGTTTCCACCAGAGAACAAGCATTGGCAAAGCCAATAGGTTTCACCTTTGATTTTTCTTTTGCATTCTGTATTACTAACTTGATTATAAATATTAAAAAAAGGTTAGCATAATGTTTGTTTTAAATTTGATAATCTGTTAATAGTTGTGTATGTTGTGATATGTGTTGAAATAATATCCCAGGGTTCCAAACTCGTAATTTGTATCTTATTTAATACGGCCTTGTATTAGAGTATAGTAATGTGTAGTTAGTTGAGTGCCACTGCACCTGCTGCACCATTCAAATCATGCCACTTTTAGCTGCAAGGTAACCACCATTGTGACTGCCTGTTTAGCAGTAAACTATAGCAATATTTGGTGCTTAAAGAAGCTATGATAACTTTTGGCCACAGTGCCACTGCACTATTCAAATCATGACCCTATTGCCTGCAAGGTAACTGTAACGTGACTGGCTGTTTAGAAGTACATTTTAGTAATAATTTGTGTTTAGTGGGGTTCCTAGAGCTTTTAGGCATGGTGCCACTGCACCTGCTGCACCATTCAAATGAGGACCCGAGTGCCTGCAAGATAACTGCACCTGTGACTGCCTGTTTAGTAGTAAAATATTGCAATATTTGGTGCTTAGAGGAGTTATGGCAACTTTTGGCTCTGGTGCCACTGCGCCTGCTGCACCATTCAAATCGGGACCCTATTGCCTGCAAGGTAACTGCACTCGTGACTGCCTGTCTGTAGTAAAATATAGCAATATTTGGTGTTTAGAGGGCTTCCTACAGCTTTTGCCCCTGTGTCACCTCACCTGCTGTACCACTACAATCATGACTCTAGTGCCTGCCAGGTAACTGCACCTGTGTTTAGTTGTAAAATGTAGCGATAATCTGTGTTTAGAGGGGTTTTGACACCCTGTGGCCCCAGTGCCACAGGACCTGCTGAACCATTCAAATTATGACCCTAATGCCTCAAAGGTAACTGCACTTGTGACTGTCTGTTTAGTAGTAAAATATAGCAATATATGGTGCTTAGGGGAGTTCTGACAACTTTTGTCCCTGGTGGCACTGCACCTGCTGCACCATTCAAATCATGACCCTAATTCCTGCAAGATAACTTCACTTGTGACTGCCTGTTAATAAGTAACTGAGAGACTAACAATTCGAAATAAAACATCACCCAATTAAACAAATGCTTTTCTCTAAATATGAGTGAGTGGTAATTTAAGAAACAAACACATAAATACGTTTACTATTTACAACTGTTATTCATCAGAAATGTAATTATTAAGTAAAGAAAAACACACCATAATGAGCCCACTCGCTGCTTGCTTTACATCTGCACTCAATACTCAATTGCAAGATGGCCGACATTTACACACATTTCAACTCAAATTGACTTATGTTCAGTTCATCTTTTCACTTACAAACATTAACAAGTAACCAAAACTGAAAGGTGTACTTCAACCACGCTCCATATGATGGCAAGTGCAGGACAAAAAGGAGAACAAAAGAGCAGAAGAGCAGGAATTGACCTGCTAGCCAATAAAAAGCAAGTAAATTCAAGCGACATTTGAATGAACAAAGAAGAAGTTCAGGTAAGTAAGGGATTAAGTAGGGGCAGGTTCTAAGTCCCTTTAAAGATTTGTTTTTAGTAACATAAGACTTCGCAAGCACAACGCAAGCACTATGTAGGTGAAACCCAAAAAGGGTGTTAAAATAAATGGGGTGAATGTTTGAACAGTGAAGGGTCAGTTAGAAAGCTTCTGTGGTAGAGGCAGGCACAGTGGCGGCTGGCTCATATTTACAATGGGGAGCAGGCGGGAGCGGGTACAGTATTAATAACATTTTTTAAAAGGCACTTACCTGAGGAGTATCTTCTCTCCTTTTGTCGTCTCTCCTGGCTCTGATGTGTGACAGGACACAGGAAACTGCATGAGCCAATCCTGGTGCTGCTTTCATGCTGCAACCAGCATGAAAGCAGCATCAGGATTGGTGAGAGCAGCCTCTCTCAGTGCTCACAAGAACGCTGGGGGGCTTGGCTTTCTCTAACCCAGCTTTCTTAAGACAGCTAGGTTACAGAAGTTTAAACTGCGTAGGTCAGGCTGGCCGTCACAAGACAGCCGGCCAAAGGGACATGCGCGCTTTAAACAAGTGCAAAGCTCCCCGCTGCCACTCAGCAGCAATTGCCCCTCCCCATTCTGACACTCGGTTCAGGTCAGGGTGCTGGAAAATAAAATGGTATTAAACACAGTTTATTACCATTTTTTAATAGTATTTATATAGCGCTTACTACTCCTGACGAGTCGTTGTTGTATTTTTCCGTTCTGCTGGCATTTTTTTTAGCCGGCGACGCTCCTCCTCCCTTATGGAGGGTCTGCCCTTGGGCAGGCAACAATGTTATTTTTCCTTTGAAGGGACTTAGCACAAGTTCACAAAAAGCCATTCAGTGATGGATTTCCGTGAAAAACATTAGTGATGCAAAACGGCAGTGAGTGGAAAAAATGGGAAAATAAAGAGACTTGTTTGAAAGGAGTCAGTATGAGAAACCGAATGTGGATGTAATGCAACCTAGACATGTGGAATACAGGCGCAATACGAGAGGGCGAAGACCCGAACATTAGCGATGCCTGAAGGTAGAAGTGAGTGATAGACATCCTTGGATTATAATTCATTGCTCAGAGTGCTACTAAGAGAGCCACTCAAGGGCATGTACTGCAATTAATGGCAATTATGATAGGCCCTTTGCCGCTCTCAGCGGTGATATGAGTGCAATAAATCCTATGGCGCTTGCAATATGGTGGGCGGGAGATCCATCACGTTTGTGACAGAGAATCCTGTCCGCTCAACTCTAAATCAGGCCCTATGGTTCTACGTCAATAAAATGAACTTCTGTTGTTGCTTGCCTACACTCTTAGGTGGTGAGTGAAATGCACTGCCATGTTATCAGTGTATATGTTTTTGTGGTCGGTGACAGGTACCATTTTGTCGCTAGTGTATATCTTTTTATGACCAATGAGCGTCTTCTGTCTCATGGTCATCGTGTGTACCTGGGGTCTGTGAGAGGTCTATCCCTTCTTTATATACGTTTCTAAGGTTAGTTAAAAGTTCCATCTCGTATGCTACTGTGCTCCATTGAGAGGTCCAACTATTGCTGGTAGCTCATGTATGTCCATCTATATTCAGCACACTAGCTCCCTTACTGTTCGTGTAGATGTTTTTGTGACCTCTAAAAAGAATCTTATTACTGACAGCTTATATTGCTGTGTGGCCCATAAGAGACTATCTCGTGTCAGTCCCTTGTGTAGTAGGGATAACGAGACTCCCTTCTCCTGCTGTCAGTTTATGTGTCCATGTTCAGTGGGAGACATATTTCATTTTCACTGACTAATATCTTCCTGTCAGTTTCTGTAGTCAATAAGAGCCCCCCTGACTGCCAGTGTGCTGCGTGCATATTCCAGTGGTCAGTAACAGCCCCAAATCTTTTGGGCCAGAGAGATGTATCTTTCTTGTTACTGAATCATGTCATCTATATATATGTATACATGTTACGTATGAGAGATCTCTTATTGCATATGCATGCACCCTCATGGAGAGGGATCTCTCTTCTTGCTTCACATGTCTTCATGGCCATTGAAAGGACACTTGCTTCTTGCTGTCGCCACTGACGCATCTCTTGTCTGTGTGCATGTTTCTTTCGTCATTGAGATGCACATGTCTAGTCTTGAATTTTATATGGTAATGAGAGACAGGGTGTTGTCTTTGCTCAGTGAGAGGTAATTCTGACTATCGGCGTTCTGATGTTTCTGTGATCAGTGCGAGTGCTGGTTCCTCCCTGCAGTGAACTGGGGAAATAGCCCCTGCTTTAGTGACCAACTGATAAAAAAATTTTTTTTTATGGTTTAGTGGTGTCTGTTGGGATACCATCCTTTAAGCTAGTTTCAATTGGATGCTGCAGTATATGAGTTGGCTACATGTAGTAAGTATCACTTTAAATAGTGGTGTTTGTGCTGCTTAGAAGCTGAAGTATTTATTAGCGAAGCCTTTCCTGTTTTTACATTGCCCAAAAATAACAAATACTAAGTGCTGTTGCAATGAGCATCAAGCAGTGAAGCGTTTGACATGTTTTTGCTGAGGGCGGTGTAACTTCCATTCAATTGTATTGTTGGAAAAAATATATTTTGTAGCTCTAGCTTTAACCAGGCCCCAGGAGACCAGGTCAAGAGATACTGATCCAAGATGGCTGCTTTTCAAATCAAACTGTGCAGATTTCAAACAAACTAATACTGAGTTTGAGGATTATATTAGAATCACACTGACATGTAATCTCATACATGATCTGTAGCAACTTCAGTTTTAGTTAATCCCTTTAAAAAATGTGCTAATTAATTTTGCCCTCTGGTACATAGAGCTTGGATCCCACAGACCAGAGGTACGTGCTTGAATACCATCTCTGGCTTCCTGAATGCTCCTACAGAGGCACTCCCACCATTTAGATGAGCACCATTGTCTGCTCTATAGCCTCAGAGACCTTGTGCAAAGGCTAGTGGGAGGTTAGAGACTACTGGGAGCTACTGAAAGGATCAAGGTCGAGTGTGCCCAACCCTCACTGACCTAGGACAGACCCACTGATTACCTTGAAAATAACAACCATAGGGAAAATGCTTCAGCTATTAGCTACAAGAGGCTGTGGTGACCAATGTATCAAAAACAAAAAAGCTACCCAAGGGCTTTTAACAATTATTTGTAAAGATACATACATTAAGCAACGCCATTCAATTGTGGCTCAAAGGACCCCATAAATACTGATACATAAGAGAAGAAAAGACTTCGGGGGTTATTACAACTTTGGAGGAGGTGTTAATCCGTCCCAAAAGTGACGGTAAAGTGACGGATATACCACCAGCCGTATTACGAGTCCATTATATCCTATGGAACTTGTAATACGACTGGTGGTATATCCGTCACTTTACCGTCACTTATGGGACGGATTAACACCTCCTCCAAAGTTGTAATAACCCCCTTCGAGAGCAATCTACTGTTTGGTCACTGAGCAGGAGGATGCTTGAATTTGTTTCTCTTCCCTATATTTTTCAAATTTATGGATGCAAACCTGAAAATTACACAGATTGGATGGAGACGTGTTCCCTTTTTAAAGCCCTGTGAAACTTATGAATGTAATGTTTTATCTGCACAGTAGTGGAAAGTTTTGAAATAACCATAACTGCGGGGACAATATAATCTTGCCCTTGATATCCACCTGATTAGAGTTATGTTTGGATCAAATGTTATTTTAATTAACCCAGGATTTAGAAGCACCCTATTCATTTGGATTGTGTATATCGATCCCTAAGTCCTGGTGATGGCCCAGGCAGACACCTATGGGGGACGGAAACATTGACATTTTGTAATCATCGTAGGATTTGATGGATTGTTGATAATAATATCTTGGGCATTCATTTCTCAAGCAAGAGGAGGATCGTGCTCATTTGATAATTTGTTTCCTCGATGTGTTATTTGTTCCCTTAGACGTATGTGTTACCTTTTGTGTACAGATTGCATGATCTGTTTTTTATGGCTAAGGGACAAATTGGTGGTGTTCAGCGCAGGGTGCCTAGATTGATAGATAATAGTTGACTCTGATTACCTTGATCAGAAAACTCTGAAAAACTGAAGCTACCCTAGGGAAATGAGATGATAGCAGGAACAGTGTAAAGGCTGTCAGCAGTCCAAGCAACACATAGATTTATTATCTGAGGCACTGTCTATAAAATGAATGAAAGTTCTTTTCATACCTATTTCAGTAAGTTGTTTCTATAACAGGTATCCCATTAAGAAAGCACCATGCTTGGGAGCTGTCATTTGGAAGGTGACTCCCTGTCTCATCCATTCCCCTGGCGTTTTAGGTGCCAGTTGATACCCTGTCATGTGTAACATCTTCTGCATTTCCTAGCTTTTTACCAACAGCATGTCACTTTCTAGGTGTTGTAATTCCGCTTTTCACATAGTCAGTACACACTCACAAATCTCAGCATTCAAAGTGCTAGTTCTGTTACTTAAAAAGCCAGCACTGGGGCATTTGTCAGTCATGACATGAGTCCTCTTGGCAGCTATGTGGCCATTTTGACTTCAACTTTCAGAACTGGATAGATGGTGGTAACAGGGGCAGCTGTTCCTTTTGAGCGGAACAGCGTCGACCCACTAAAATGTCCCAGGGTCAAAAAATAAAATGGAACTAAAGTTAATTCATTACCATTTTATTTTTCATCAGCCCGCCCTGAACCGAGTGTCAGGAAGGAGCGGGCCCTGATGAGTGGCAGCAGTGGTGGGCTGCCTATGCTCTAGTTTATAGTGTGCATGTGACTTTGGATGGCCGTCTTGCGACAGCCAACCTGACATGCGCACTATAAACTCCTCAACCCAGCTGTCTCAGACAGCTGGGTTGAGAGCCTGCAGAAGCCTACAGCGCTCTCAGGTGCGCCAAGAGAGGCAGCTCCCTACAATGCTGCCGCTTCTCTAATGCTGGTTAACAGCATGAGAGCAGCGCTGGGATTGGTTCAGTAAGCTAGCTGGGGCTGTGTACATGACGCCAGGAAAAGAAGAGGACCGGAGCGAGGAGGACATGACTGCCCAAGCAGTTAAGTGGCTTTTTTTTATTTTTATTTTTTTAAACGATTTAATTTACGCATCCACCCCTCCACTAACCATAGTTGCCAGCTGCCACTGAGTGGTAATGCTGCAAACAAGACCGTAAAGAGTAGGGCTCAGTATAAATTTACTTGCCTTCTAATACACTGCACACATAGTTGATGGCAATCAAGGGTAAAATATATGTGTTCATAATTCTATATAAAATGTTTTTTGTCTAAAAAGTACAGAAATGTCCTTCTGAGTAAAGCCTATGCACTGCAAGTAGCTGTACATTAGATTTGCCAGATCACTAATCTGACCGATAACCTCTTTTAAGATCATCTGCTTTACTTTCACAAATCATTACTGTCAGGTGGATTAAATAATTAGCTCAATTGAAGTCAGCCAAGACAACAGCTACCACAATGTCTTAGGCAGTCGAATTTCGAGGACTGTAAATATGGTGTTCTCTCGACAGACAGGATCAGATTTACAGAAAAATAGTGTATTCCAGTACATTTCGGCCTATTTTGAAAGTACATTTCTGACTACCATGAAATTTACAAAACAATCCACAATTACTTTTGGTAACCAGTGACAGGCGCCTATTCCATTGAGTATTTGTGTAATTCATTTGAGAATTGCGTTACTCACATGCATTTCGATTTCTGAATATGCAACTTACAGGTTGTCGTTTTTTACATGTGCATATTTATGGAGGTGCTACCCTTTCCCCATCATTCTTTGCCAGATGTGCTAACTAAAAACGCTCAGTTCCTGTCAAGGTAACATTTACTTTTCTGTAATATAATATTACACTGGTGTAGTTGTATGTGTTAGTGAATGGTAGACATACACAGTTTGTGAATTCCAAATAGGAACTGTCACACAGGAGTCAAGCCCTTTGTTCACCTCAGTTCAACTTTGATGTACAAATATTTTTGTGACTCAGGTCCTAGAGTAATCTGAATAATATATTTAAACTGACGATTGGCCAACAGAATACAAGAGGCAATGACTGCCTGTCAAAGAAAACTGTCTTGTACCTAGCTTCAAGATTGTCGAACTCTATCCCAGACTACATAAGAATGAACTTTGAACTTCTTCGACTCAGGAAAAACTTAAAAACTCTATTCTTCAGCCTTTATCCAACTGACGTGTTCTCTGTATCTTCGAAAATCCTGTGACTATGAACTACAGGTAACTACTTGTAACTTTCTTTGTATACTTTGTTACTTGGTCCGTGCTATGTAAATGTTTTAAATCAATAAATAAAAATAAACTCGAGTAGTTTATATACAAAACTTTCAGCTTTCCATTTTAGTGATGCTGATACAGTAAACACAGATGAAAACTATACCTTATCCTGCCTTTATTAATTTTAAAAAATAGAAACATATGGAGATTATGTCTCCCTTTAAATACCTCTTAGTGTTGTCAATCAGGCCTGTACACCAAAAGAAGTGCACATGGGCAGACGAGGGAGTGAAAACGTTGTATGATTCCCTAATGAAGCAGAAGTAGGTGAAGATGTGCACTTGTGCTAGTACTACAATGTTGATGGTTTCAGGCATAAATGGCTTTATTACACGCGGCTACTTAATGCAGTAAAATCATAGACATGGAAGTGCGAGTGTACATTGATCAGTTAAGTAGCATAGAAATATAGTAGTTGTGTCTTAAGTCTTTCACTGTCCAAAACTATGAATAAGTACCAATCAACTTAGAAAAAGACAGAAATGTCCAAAAAATAAAACACCGCTGCAGAAAAAAAACCTTCTTCAGCTCCCCTTTTTAAGGCCCTAGCAAAACCCTCCAACACCATGAAATAAACTCATCTGCCTTAAGTGGAAACACATTTGAACTTTATGTGGATGACCCTCTACAGTCTGCAATTGTCTTTTCTAGACACTGCAGCCTACATTACGATCTGTCACTTGCTTCTTTAGGTGCACATACACAACCGTTCTTTCTTTTTAGAGCCCTTTCAGGTACAGCAACTTAAAAGACTAGACGGCGCAGGTTGATAATGGCTTTTGATGCCAGGGCCAGCCTGTGAACTTTTGGAAGCCTTGGCAAAAGATTTAATACTAGCCCCATGTTACACCAAAGTGGTATGTGCGCGAATCTGACCCTTTAACGTAGTTCTCCCACATGAAACTCAAAAACAAATTGGGCTAAATACCTGAATTACATCAATATTTCCAAATATATTGGGTTTAAAGCTACGGGTTTACAGTCAATTGCAAAGAAAAACTCCCCAAAAATCCCCAATAAGTCAGGGTTGGTCAGTTACACCAGGGCTTTATGTACCCAGCTTCACGTCTTTTTCCTACCCCATCAGGGCTTTGCAATCAAGCCACCTTTCCAAACTGTCCAGCTCCAGCAGCAGGCTCCTGTCCCTTGCTGCCCAGAGAAATGTGCTGCATCCTATAAAGCAAAATTAGACAATCCTGTTGTCACTATACACAGTTTTCTTCCTCTGACCTCCATCAGTTTACAATAGAGGTTTTGTCCAAAAGAGAGACCATCAGCTTCATTACTGTGTATCCCGGCTTTAGCCAGTAATTACCTACAATACCAATCGTCATGGAAAACATGTCCAAGGTAATATTTTACTGTACTACAGTAGGAAATACCAATCCTCTCTCTGAAACACTTTGTTCAGTTTCTCCGATCAGACTACTAAATTGCTGTGACTGACTGATTTTCTGACATCCAGGTCTGGATAGCACCACGTTGATTAATGCTGACTCCAGTGTTTAATTTGTCAATAAAAACGTGCCGGTGCCTAATGCTCTCCTCTGAAACACTCGGATGCTGTAAAAAAATGTTCGAGCATGGAATACTGAGGCAGCGTAATCCTAAAGTCATCTCGGGCTTCTTTAATCAATCTAAGCCACTCCCTGCCCCTTCACCTCACTCCTGTAACTTTCTGCTTTTCCCCTTTGTGATGCTTTTTCTAGCAGAAAAATAAGTGCTGGCCCTCAAAAATAAGTGCTGGTGCCCCGCACTGGAAACCACCGGCTCGAATTAAGCACTGGCTGACCCTCAAGTGAGATAGTCTACTTCTTTCCACCTGTGCACACACAAATATTACGTCCCAGATCAAGTCTTCCGTTTCCTCCTGAAATTTTGGGGCCATTTGCATCCGAGAAATGATGCCTGCTTTCTATTTTCCGTCACTTTAACCTCCCCTATGCCACCAGGTCAGTAATTTCGACATGCACGCAACTAACCTTCCTGCCAAGAGCCTGATTAGTCCACACTAGGGCAAGATCCCCCTTCTGACTTCAACCTGATTGACCTTCCCAGATCCACCTATCGTGTAGCCATAAGGCACTTTAGTTCACAATATGTTCCACAGTCTAGTGTTCAACAGCGTCAGTGCAAAACATTTCACTTCCACCCATCTAGCCTTGTGCTGAACTGTTTTTTCAGCACCCATTACATTTCCCTTCAATCATATCACGCCAGCTTCTGTAAGCCCATTGCACCTTCTAGATGTTCAACTACCTTTCCCTCTGGGACCCCCACCAATGAATCACTCTGCCATCATACACTGAGAGGTACCTCATCTCTGAATACATTCAAAATAGCTCTTAAGGGTCACCTTCTTCAATTCTCCAAATTCACACAACATAGATGAATTTAGCATAATAACTCACTGGCTTCTAAAGTATTGTGTTTCATAAAATGTTATGATATGCAATGTCTCATTCATGGTGATGTCTCTTAAAAGCTGGTCCTATGCTCCCAATCGTCATTTCTATATGTAAATTGGTGACAACTCTGTGCAACATATCTGTTTCCGATGTGCTGTAAATAGAAAAAAAAATGGTTAACGAAATTATCTCCAGAACATTTCACTGCCCTACAGGAAATACATATTGACTGATATAAAAGCAAATAGTTCTGTACGTTATTCATAATCTATTTCACCCTTATGTATAACAATGTCTAACAATGGACGCTTACTGGAATTAGTTCTTCTAGGTTTTGTTAACTTTTTATGAATAGCATGAATAGGTAGTTGATAAAACAATGGATACTTGTGGGAGCCAATAGCTTTATGGAGTATGTTGTTGCATCATTTACAGGATAATTGTGGATTTCTCACATTTACCACTACTTTTGTAGAATTTACAGATTTCATAAAAATGTTTTAGGTCAAATTTAACAAAATACTACTGACAGAGAATGTGCCAAATAATTGGCCATTTCTGGTGCATAATTTAGGTACCACTTAATCGTAGTAGCCCTGACAATGGTAAGGCCTAACAAAGAGCTTTGGTGGGTGTCATGATGATGATAAAACCCATGTCTCACAGGGAACAATGAAATATAGATTTTTATGTCATTACATTTTGTGCACTAAAACACCAAAAGATGCAGTGTTACCCATTTCATTATTGTCATCAATGATGTCATTTGAGATGTCATCAGTGATGTCATAAATGATGTAATAGATCATGTCACAAGTGATGTCATATGTGAGGTCATAAGCAGTGCTTGGCGGGGTGCAATATACAGGTAATGTTGCTGACTATAAGTGGTACATTTCTGTGTTTTTTTTAGTTGAAAATATGCTGTCACTGAGAAATTCATCTAACTGTAACGTTACTTTAACCTTTGTTTTTTCAGTGAAAATATATATATGTATGTATATGTGTACATATGTGTGTGTGTTTGTATGTGTGTGTATATTCATTAAAAAAAAAAAATTCAACAAAGGTTAAAGTGGCATTACAGTTAGGTGAAAATTTCCCTCACATTGAAACTTTTTAAACTCAAAAAGACCCTGAAATTCACCATTTATAGTTATCTCAAGTAACTATAACTCATGCGCTGAAGTAACTATAACTCACACCCCATCATGCACAATTTTGTCATCCATTATGTAATTTATCATGTTGCGGTGATGTTAGCAATTATGTTATAGATCTTGTTGTGAGTGATGTAATATGTGGAGTAATTAACTGTGCATGTCGAGGGCCAGATGTACTTCACTGTGGGTACAGGCAATGAATTGCTAGGCAAATCGTCGGTGGGGTCATGTTGCCCCCCCTCTTCCTCAGCACTGGTAACAAATAGCATATTATGATCTGCGCATCTGCAGATGCCACAGTATTTTCTTCATGTATATTTTTTTAATTGAACATGTTAACCAAAACCAGGATTAAATATATGTGTGCAGTAAGCTAAGGTGTGGTCGAAGGGCCATCATGACTATTATGTTTTGTAATTGGTGCACGCAATCTGTGAGGCAGGAGGGTTTTTCTCATGTCACTTTTGCTGGTATTATTGTAAAAATCTTTAAATTGAGCTTTTCTCTGTGATAATAAATGTGTGAACGTGTGTATACTTGCATAGTTGCCATAGATAATGTGTTATTTTGTCACCTGTGTGTGTGTGCTTGTATCTTTTAAATTACCCCAGGACTCCATAACCTAATATTCTCCCCCCGCGGATTTGTTCTCATGCCTAGAGGTTCAGTCTTCTAACCACTGTTTTTGAGCATATGCTTTTAACTTGTCATATTGTTGGTTCACTCAATATGTTTAAGGTCCCTCAACGTTAGAAACATGTTCTTAGATATCACTGAGATCAGTTGTATTCACAATTAGTCCCACTAAGCATCTTCCCTCACTGCGCATGTATGTCGAACTCGCCAGAAGCTCACACTCTTCCACTGAGCCCATGTGCTAAAGTTAATACATCACTGATTATTATACAGATCATTCACTTGATAATATCATGATTAACTCGGTGTTTTATTTTTTCAATAGACTTGTTCTTTTAATTATTTTGGCTCCCACTAGTCTAATTCAACTGTGCTCCTGATTTTTGACAGTTTTTTCTCAACCAACACGAAAGATATTTTTCTTAAGTACTAAAGAAGGAAAGAAACCAGAAAACAAACTCAAAAACCTTCTTTTGTTACCGCACAATCAGGCTCCATCAACCTCTCTGGTTTCGGGTTTTGTTCAGCTTGGAGTTGTTAGGATCATGCAAGTAAATACTGATTGTGCTAAATAAAGTATCATGATCTGTTCTCATCCCGACTAGTAGGAAACAGAAGGCCCTGGGCTAGTAGGAGAGCTACACCAACCTGTCATCCTTATCACCCAATGCACGTTCAACACCAGAGCACGTCATTCAGCTCACTGTGCTGTTTTCATGCTGTGTGCGAGTTGATGACTTGTTATTTAAACACTCTTTCATCCACTCTTTTAGAAATCATGGAGTGGGGCTTATGTAAATTTTCTAATGTGTCCATATTATTACATACACACAGTACTTGGTGCAGCAGTGAATAAAGGACTTGAAATAAAATAGTTTGACCTATCACAATGAAGTGTCTGTTGTGTTTTTTCAATTGCACATGCACTGCAAATACAATAGGCCCATTTGTAAAATCAGCTCGTTAATTCATGCATTGATGTTTGTTTTCTTTTTTTTGTGTGGGATTGGTAGGTTAAGGTGAAGTTGAGCTTAAAATGTTATGTAATATTGGCATCTTCGAAGGGTAACACATTCCAGTCAACAGCTGATTACTTAATATTGCTCTCTAGTCTGAACTAAGGATTTGTAGTTCTTCAGTCTTTCAGCAGTGAAATTGGTATTAGGTATTTGCTCCCAAAGACATGAATGGATGAATGAATGAATGAAAGAAATAATTAATGAATTAATTAAACTGGATTAATATAGTGCAACTGCTACCCAGAGGGCATCTTAGTGCTGTAGAAAAATTGGCATTGCCTTTAATTTAGAATATAAAATACACCTTCTGTAATTTATTTCAGCTTTATTGTTTTCATCACTAATACAAAATAATGTCAACTTTAGATAACAACATTTCTAAATTGTACATGTCTCTTGGGCAAAATTCCCCTTGGCGTTGTAGCTTTGTTTAGCCGAAATATACTGCCCTTTTGAAATATATGAAATTTGCCTCCGCCTGTGTTCAAATTCTGATTGTAACACATTGACAAACATTTCCTTATACTGTGAGCTACTCTGTAACGTCTCATAAAAAATAAACAAGTTTGCATCCAATTACATTGTCTAATTTACATCATAGTCCATTGTAATTGCTACATTGTAGTCACAATCACATAATACCTTCTAACATTTTCGTAGTATGCCTCTCAAGCCCTTATCACTGTTTTGTCATCTGCATACCATTCATAAAGGATAATAATACATTGATGAAAGTCATTCATTTAACCTGAGTAGGCCTGCTCTCTTTACTTCATGCCAGTACATCACTTCAGAGGGTGCTAACCCTCTCTGTACCAATCTGCAAAGTGAATTCCAGTACATAGATACATTTTGTTCCATGATAAAATCTGTTCACTTCATATCTAGAATATCCATGTCTGAATGCTGGTAAATTACGAATTAGATTGTCAGTAGCAAGTGGGCGATATTCTTGTGTATATGTTTCTCACAACCATGGCAGCCACGATGTGATGTCTGCTGTATAAATGTTTCATTGTATCTGTTGTGTTTATGATGTAGGAAAGTAAAGTGGGCACAATCTCTGCTGTATGGGCATCTAACAGACTGATGGCTTCCTGGTTAAAAAGCTGGGACCGATTTAATGAGAATGCTTAGTACTGTGTATTTTGACTCATAAATAATTGTAGCCTTAACAGCATAAACAGGATTCTAAAAGGTGTATTTGTCCATAACTAAGAATATCCACATTTGTTCGAACTTAACTAGTTCTCTAACAACATATGTAAGTCCTTCTGCATGTATTTATTGGGATTCATATTCAAAGTTACATAACACTGTGTGTTGGTCAGTACTCTCAGGATTTTTCGTGAAAACATTTGAATTCCTGACTACTTCTTTTTTCCATGTCAGTGGTGATTATACTGGCGGTGTCTTTTCTGTTAATTGCTGATGGTGCTTCATTCCTTTCATGTGCATGGTTTGGTTGGTTTTGAATTATTTTTGTATTTCCTAATTGTTCCGCATTATGAATAGCGTGTATATAAAAGATGTCTATTAAATCATCAGTAATGAGGTTTGAAGGCATCATAGATTGTGGCTACTGTCAATGGTACTCTTACGGATTAGGGTCCAATGAGGCAAAAATGTTGAAATTTTAATAATTGAATGATTACTTTTTTAGTAAAAAATAAAGAAAGAAAAAGGTGGCGTCTGCTTCTTCAGATACTCAACTTGACTTATTGTATAGAAGGGTGGTGGGAGGATAGCTTATTCCTTCATTTAGATGTGAGTGTCACAATAATATCTTTATGTTCCTTGTTTTTTTTTACCTCTTGTTTTCATTATTTGTATTTTCTGCTGTCTGTTTGGTTCGTTCTTATGTGTTCTATTGATCATTAAAAAAAGTATATTTTATCTAACAAAAGTCACTCCAGAAGTTACTTGTTAGAAGTTATGCTCAAAGCGTCACCTGCTGAAATATCACTTTCTAATGAAAGCACTGAAGGACTTAATATTCTCTGAATTTTCAATTTGGAAATTACTTTATTTTCCTTATGTGTACACCTCTCGTTATTTGTAGCCTTGTCATCTCATTGATCTTTTTGTAACTTCTTCATTTTGATATCACTTTTTAAAATTATTGCATACATTTATGAAAGGTCCTATAGTTTTATTTTGTAACATTCTTGCTTTGTAAATTCTCAGTTCTTTTACAAATGACCTCAGTTGTCTTTTGGTAGTCCTAACATCGTTATCAAATATCCCTCACAAAGTAGTCTAGTTGTTTCAGCTCCAGAAGTCCTTGGGATTCAAACACCCCAGACCTTAAGCCACTCCACTTGCTTTGGGGGTAAATATGTAGATCATCTTTAATGCACTCTGTTCTAGTGCAACTCCTCCCCGAACCAGTGCGTCCACTGGATGGTCCCTAAATTCTTTGTGCCTCTGTAACCAAAGTTTGTTTTACCCCGGCACCCACACCATCGACCTGACACAGACGAGCTATAGCTCTAAAGGCAGAGCAAACTTTACAGTGAAAGGAGCCACTCTCTGGAGAGTTCTCCATCTAAGTAATGTGAGGCAGTAAAGACACTTTGTAGCCAGGCCATGTCGAGGTGCTGTCATTCTAGTTAACTGCAGTGGACCCCCCCCCCCTTAAATTAAACCTGAGCCCCCCTCCCAAGGCTTAGGAATTGAAGTATGTTGAGGACATGGCTGTCTTGCATAAACTTCACAAAAGATCACAAGAGAGCACCAGATTGCAACAAATGGCCTTTTTTCTAATGAAAGGATGAGCCCCTATATGGCGAACTGTCTTCTAGATGTTTTGTTGTTCCGTGAACCAAAGCTGCCAAGACAAGCAGCTCTCGGTCATTAGCTCAAACCCATCTTTTCTGCACACTCCCTACATCCGCTCTACAAAAGCTAGGTGACCTGAAATACTATGCAAAACTCTTCACATATTCGTCTATTTGTTGTGCTCGCTATGGCATTATGCCTTAAAAATTCATATTTTGGTAGCTGGAAGTAACTTGCAAACTAATGTGTTCATGTGACAAAATGTTTTTGTCTAATTGTTACTAGAATCAACTAAAACGTTTTCTTAAAAAATATTATAACATCAACATTTCTTTCTCACATTCTCAGTGATTCTGATGTAGGCTTGAACTTAGGTAGATGGGGGGCAAAGAAAGTCCCCACCTGCAGAGTGTTAGTAGAATCTAGGGCTGGACTACCTGAGGCAAGGGTGAGGTGGAGGGTGGCTTCTCTCTGCAGGGTAGAGGGGAAGTGGTCGGGAGCTGGAGCACACGTTGTGCCCACCCTTCCCTCAAGCCACTTCATATCTGTCCTAATTATATCAGAATCTACTTCAACAAGAGGGATAGATATACGAGGTGGTCAGAGAAGTTCGAGGGAAGCCAAAGAGGAGCTGCCAGGGTTAATTAGGAGCGTGAGGGCCTCTGAGCAGCCGTAAAGGTCAGTGACAGTGAAAAGAACAAGGACCGGTAGGAGCCAATGAGGGTTCCTGAGGAGCAGAGAACCAATGAGGAGCAGCCAGAAGCATTACGGGTCACTGGGAACAATTAGCAGACGTAAGAGCCAATAGAAAGCAGAGAGGGGTTGTTGGGGTCACTGTGAGCCAATGGGGATGTGTCACCAGCAACGAGGCTTAATAAAAAGCAGTAAGAACAGTTAAAAAGCAGCGAGGAGGACTGGTGAAAGTCAGGGAGAAGCAACAAGGACGCTTAAAGGTCAGTATGGGCCATTGAGGAGAAGTACATATCAGCGAGGCTCAATAGAAATGCATAAGGGCCAGGGAGGGAATGTGAGGGGCAGTAAGGGGCAGCAAATGATACTGGGTGGCAATGAGGCTCCATGCAGCCCAGTGAAGCATCAGTGAAGGCCATGAAGGGACAGTGAGTATCATTGGAGGTCAGTGACTACCAGTGAGGAGCAATTAGGGAACAGTGATGGCCAGAGCTGGTCTTGTAAGTATGAGGGGGGTAGGGAGGGCTCGCTCCTTCTATCACTGGTCTTTTTTAATCCCACCCTTTCTCCTATCGTTTTCACTTTCTTGTGTTCTCCCATCTCATTCCATATCCATCTCTCCAGCCCTTTCTTCTTTTCTCCTGATCGGCATTCTTGTACTTTCCATCGCCTACATTATAAAAGCATTGTAGGCCGAAAACCTAATATATATTTTCCCTAAAATGGTTTACTGAAACAAGTGTAATCCTTTTTCGTTGTTGAATTATTTCATGTGTGTGGTTTTTTTTTGGACTGTACTTACTCTGTCTTTAGGCATGTGCTTTTCTCTCTCTTTCCACATCTCTCCAAACTCTCTCCTGGAAGAGTGGTTAGCACTACTGTTGCTGTCCCCTGCCCCATCATATCACTCTTACTTCAAGTGTACATCACTGTCATACAAGTGGTCCACCATGAAATATTTACCAGTCAACCAACTCACAAGTTCTGTTGTCCGTCTCAGAAGAGAGGCCAAGCATTGCATGGGCACAGCTTTGATGCACACTGGTGGGACTTGTGAAAAGATGCTATCAAGCAAGGGCACTATTTTGACTCTCTAACTCTACCCATCTACCAAGCGATGTCAGTGTGCACTATACAAAAAGTGACCACTCTCTCTCTCTTCCACTTTCTCTTCCTCCCCTCTGGGTTGCTCGCTCCTTTCCCTCCCTGTATCCTTTCTCATCCTCTTTTTTCCACCCTTTCCTCTTACTCCCTCCCCACACCGTCCATCTTGAATCGCCACCCACCTCACCTCCGCGGCAACCTCTTTTCTTTCATCTGTTTCTCCCTTTCTTCCTCATTCTAATTTTAGTGCTTATGAAATGTACCCGCTTTAAAGGCACCTAAAAATGAAATCCTCCCTTTGTCCACAGAGCACAGCGGGGGCAGCGACAGGGCCTGGATCGGCACCAACAACTCCTTCCACATAGGTCAGAGTTCACTTTCTTACCTCTTCTGCCTTGCCACTGTTTCACATAACCTTGTCTGTGTTTTCCCTCTTAAAGCAGAAGTGCGCCGTCTTCACGGGAGGAACACAGGCTCGATGTTTGTTCACATCAGAGGCCTAACACGTGAAAGTGGAAATGAAGACACTGAAACCAAGTTCAGGGACACAGAGACAGTTGAAGCCTGACTTAGAGTTTGGTCGTGGGATTTTCCGTCTCCCATATTGTTACACTTGCAGCCTTTGTCAAAACGACGCATGCAAATATGCCATATTTATGAAAGTCCACCATGTTGATACACCATTTTGCATCGGCATAGCAGCACCAATGCAAAAGGAGTGATAATTATGCTGGATAAATATATGGACGAAAATCCACCAATGTCCGACAAGGATAGCAGAAATTAACCCAGTAATCATGGACACTGGTAATGCCATCTAAACTGTTAGCAAATAGGGGGTGCTGACTCGGGCTGTACCAAAAAGATGTGTGTGAGTCATCCACTTGTTTGAGACGAACATGCCTTTTAGGAGCCCAAACTGTCAGGAAGGTGTAAATTGCTAGTTAGACTGGACTACCACTGGGTGTGAGCGATCTGCTCCAAGCAACAGCATCCCAGCTGACCCATTCTGGACTAACTGGTGGCTTCCAGAAAAACTGTCAGGAGCCCTTCTTAGAGGGGTGTTCAAGGGGTCTGAATGACTAGAGGGCACCCTTGCCCAACCCACAGCTCATAGCTCTGTGTCCACATTTAGGTGGGCTAGTAACCAGAGTACTGAAACTCAGCAACCCCTCAGGAGTTTATGGATGCTGTGTATAGGTCTGCATGCTAACTCATGGTCTGTCTATAGTATCTATGTGGTCGGCACATTGAGCATGTGTTGTGTGCATAGAGTGTAGATGGTGTGTGTTTCTGCATGTGTCTGTGACCCCAGTCAGTTTCTCATTTTTGGCTAGTCATAGATTACAAACACAGTGTGGCATCTCTCACGAAGGTGGAGAAAATGTTATGATGCTTTTTTGACTGCAGGCACATCTTCCCACTCTTAATTTTTCAGCCAACCACCCTCACACACAGGCACCAGAATATTGAGAGAGTTGCAAACATGGCTGGTGTGTGTATTATTGGTGTGTGGGATGGGCCTGAGTGTTTTGCATTTTGGAGCATGGTTACGAACCTTATAATAATTTTTCACAAAACTAGAATGCTGAACCTTTAATGCATTTTTGGTTGCTCATTTTTCTATGGGTCAGGTTATTCACTAGTACATTGCAGGCTTGTGCTTTTGGCTATCAGTTTTACCTGGTTTTTAGGCTTCCACCAATCTCTGTCATTGTTATTGCAGTTTTACGGCTATAACCACAGGAGTTATTTTTAGGTTTTACATGCAGAGGGCTTGTGCTGTGCTTGCGAAATCTATTGTAAACAAGAATACACACAGGCTTAAAGTCCCGCCACTTACTTACCGTGGTTGGCTCCGATGTCGCACTAGTTTCCTTGAATCTTATTGGTCACCAACTTCTCCAGAACTTGCCTTTCTCCTGGGGCTTTTCTGTGTATTACTGCTGTGGAGCATGAGGCAAGTACAGCTTCTTGTCTGCAGCCAGTATCCTTCTACTGGCCGTGGTACTTTGTTTTTACTTCTAGCTCAGTGAGGTAGCAGTATGTAGCTATCTAGGTGATCTGGTGATTATCTGTGCAAATAGTTACAGCTGTCTTGGCTTTAAATTCTCATCATTTTAATACAAACGTTTCCAAAGCAAGTAGCTCTTGCCTATGCAAGATTTATTGGCTTTGGCACTGTATTTTTACATATTGCACAAAATGTTTAAAAAAATAGCAATGTGACATGGTCAACCCTGGCCGTATCATAGCGTTTTTTTGTTTTTTTACTTTAAGGCAAGTTTCACAGCAATGCAAGCTGCTGTGCAACATCGAACAGAAACACACTGACTAAACCAATATATAGGCAAATCTTATTGGCTTTGCCAATGCTTGTTATCTTTGTGCTTGTTTTGTTCGTATCCACAGTCATCAGTGATGTGGCCTCCCTTGTATGACATCACTCCGACAATGACATCAGGTGAAGTAACAGGAAACTAGTTCATTGCTAGCCGGTGAAAGCCTAGGGAAAAAGTAAAGAGAATTACATCTTCTGTCTTGGTAAAAAGCACCGTTTTAAATAAAACATGTCTAGACAGGAAAATAAACCAAACTTTCCAGTCCCATCATATGGCATTGTTTGTAAGTTCATAAACCTACTGGCATGAAACTACGCCAGTTGTGCACTCAAAAGCAATTTCTTTTCTCAATTAAAAAAATAATAATCCAAATGGATTTCAAATATACCTTTTACAGAAGCTTATGCTCTAGGTAGTTCTGGCGCACATCTGTGCATATATATATATTTTTTTCAACAATTCATGCAAGCATGTGCTGACACCATTGAGCGTCAAGGGCCACCATTTGGACTGTGCTGATGCCATTGCAAATAAATGTGGCCAAACGACACATTATTAGGAAAAGGATTGCTAATAAATGATTTTTCACTCGCTTATTACTAGAGTGAAAAGGTCATATTCCATGTATCACAACAGTACAGCTTACATGACATCAGTAGACAGAGCTCATGGTCTCCCTGATTCCATTCTAGAGTTAGTTGACAGAAGAAAACAACTGAGACAAAGACTCAAAGCCAGATCATTGAAATTCTGTTTCACCCCATGGATTTAACCTCTATGGCTCTGTTTACAACTACTGCTCAGAAAATAACACCTTGACAAAAAGGATAGTTATTGAGAGAGACAAAGGGCATCAAGACTCACTCGAGGTTTTGCACCTTGCAAATCATAAGCCCACTAGTTGCTCAACAATAGTAGTAAAATATATTGCACTCTGCATGTATAATATATATAAAGATCATCCAAAGGACTCTCATTTTATTAATAATTCGAAGGTTTCTGAGGTGACCTCCTTTTCCTATTTAAGTGTTCTATTCAATATAAACTGAAGTGGAAACTGATGCTACTAAATAGGAGAGCTCTTTTCGGACAGTCTGTTATCGGATTGCATGGATTCTGTAAAAGGTTGGGCTCTAACAGTGAAGGAGTACCTGGAGATGTATTTACTCGAAAGTGTAGCTATTGCCACATACGGGGCCGGCATCTGGGACATTATAGATGTATCGGGTTAAAAAATGTAATGCATACTATACATCAAAGCTCACCTCATCTAATAATGCAAGTTTATAAAGGCTAGTGAGGCTCTGATTGAACCCTAACAGTAATTGTTTTCCAGATTGCACTCAATGTTTTGGCCTACTCCACAATATCAGTTAAGGTGCAGGATCACCAAGGCCCATATTTATACTTTTTTAGCGCCGCATTACAATACAATTGTATTTTGTAAGTTTGCGCCGCTTTTGCGTCAAAATGCCGCGCAAACGCGGCGCTAAAAAAGTATAAATATGGACCCAAATGTGGTAAAAAATACTCTGAAATCTTAAATCTGATAAAAGAGTACTGTGAATTGTGGTAACACATACTCAAATATGGCAAGTGGTACTCTGATATGTGTGAAAAGTATACTGTGGAAGGTGGTAAAAAGTACTCTGAAATAATGTAAAAGATTCTCTAAAATGTGGTTCTTCCAGTCCCTCGAAGCCCTGGCTCACAAATTATTGCAATTTGGGGTTGGACACGAAGGTAGACCAGATGCTGCTCCCCATTTCGTGCAGGTCCGGGGCCAGCCACTTAGTAAGAGACTGAAACTTTGTGCAGTGGCTCAGTAATAAGAGAGCCTGATTCATACTTACCTATTGCTTTCTCTCATTTGTGTCCCAGTTGCTATTCTATAAACTGAGAGCACTGGTGTCATGCAACCATTTTGTTTCTTCCCTCCAGTCCTGGAAAATTTGGGAAAAAGTTAAAAATGTCCAAATATTATAAAAGAAAGAGCTCCATTGTTAGAATTTAACATAGCATGGCTGTCCTAAATGCGCAGCCGAAGGAAAAAAATAACAAACAAGAAAACAGAAGGAAGCTTGCACCTGGTCCCTACAACTCGCCAGGCAAGCTCTTCCCCGTGATGGAGAGAGATTAGAGCCTGGTTCAGCTGCAGCCTACTGAGAGTGTTCACTTTATAGCTGTGACCCATTCCAGGTGCACACACTGTTCTAGCATTGATTTGTTTATCCTATCTTTTGCTGTATTTACTTGTTTTCATGTTGTAACGTGTTATATCTTTCTAGCTGTAGTGGCATTTGTGTAGCACACATCTGCTACTGAAATATGGTCTGGATATCTTCAGTCGGTCCTGCCACCAAGAGCTCTTTGGTTGGTTGTTCGGTGCCACTGCTTCAGCCAGTATTGGTCTAACCCCTCTGGTACCCCAGTCACTGCCCACTGGTTGCTGCTACTCTACTCTCTTGCTCTCTCTCTCTCTCGCTCTCTCTCTATATATATATATGTATATATATATATATATATGTATATATATATATATATAATTATATATTACCTACTGGCGGTCGCCAGTATGTAGTTATAGTTAGGACCATGTTTCCATAGAAAAAGCGTTTTTGACTTGCCTATATCCTTGGCACCGTATGACAAATCTTCACAAAATATTTCTACTAAAGTGCTCTGGTGATTCTTGTTGCGCACAGAAGGTTTTGAGGTGATCCTTCAAGCGGGCCGAGAAAAAGGGGGGGTGTCAAAAAAGTTTTTTTTCCCATGTTAATTCCTATAGGACCTTTGAACACGACTACAGCCCGAATCGCTGGATGGAATTACACCAAATTTGGCAGAAAGCTACCTTTTGTTACGCAGACTGTGCTTTCACTTATTTGGTGTACATCCATTCAGTAGTTTTTGAGAAATTAAAGGGATAGTAAATTTGTATATCTCAGGTTTTGAATAATTTGCAAATATTCATGAATTTTCACGAATGAATGTCTGAATAGAAGTGATGTAATTGGCTGGCCACAACCTGAACAGAAAGTTGCAGCTGCCATTTTATGTTATGGGAGCCGGCGCTTGGGGCTGAGAAACAAAATGAAAAGTAGCATAAGGGCTCAGGGTGGAGGTACCCTGACCCAAGGAGTGTGATATAGAGGTGTTTGAGGGTCACATTATCCATTTTAAATGATTTTTCTTCACTATGTGCAATATTCGTGATTAATCGAGATTAACAGAGATTAATCACGAATAAGCAAAAATATTTACAGACTCATTCATACACTAGTTCATTCACTCATACATGCACTCAGAAACTGATGCACCCACTCAGGCGCTCATGCACCCACTCAGACTCTCACACCCACTTTCAGACCCACTCAGACACTCATGCACTCACTCATAAACCCACTCAGACCCTCATGCACCCACTCATAGACCCATTCAGACACTGATGCACCCACTCACTGATCCACTCAGACACTGATGCACCCACTCACAAACCCACTCAGACCCTCATGCCCCACTCACAGACCCACTCAGACACTGATGCACCCACTCACAGACCCACTCAGACCCTCATGCCCCACTCACAGACCCACTCAGACACTGATGCACCCACTCACAGACCCACTCAGACACTGAGGCATCCACTCACAGACCTACTCATACCCTCACACACACACTCACAGACCGACTCATGCACCTAGTCACAGACCCACTCAGACACTCACGCACCCACTCGCAGACCCACTCAGACCCTTATACACTCACATAACCACTCAGACACTGACGCACCCACTCACAGACCTACTCAGACCCTCACATACCCACTCACGGAAGCACTCAGACCTTCGCACACCCACTTAAAGACCCACTCAGACACTCATGCACCCACTCACAGACCCACTCAGACCCTCATGCACCCAGTCACAGACCCACTCAGACACTGATTCACCCACTCACAAACCCACTCAGACCCTCAAGCACCCAGTCACAGACCCACTCAGACACTCATGTACCCACTCACAGACCCACTCAGACCCTCATACACTCACATACCCACTCACACACTGACGCACCGACTCACAGTCCCACTCAGAAGCTCACACACCCACTAATAGAACCACTCAGACCTTCATGCACCCACTGTCACACCAAGGTAGACACAGTCTCACCTAGAGACACCCTCTCACACCTATTTCACAAGAAGAGAGACAAACTGTTCAACTGTGCATGGTGCGGGGTTGGGTGGATATGGGGGTTGGCTGCAGGGCCTGGCCTCAGGCCAGTCCCTCCAGCTAACTCCTGCTGCGCACGTCCTAAGGCTATGCGTAGCACAGGGTTGGGTGATTATAGGGGTTGGCCGACTTGGACCTGGCCATAGGCCAGGCCATTTGGCCAATTCCTGCTGCGTACCGTCAAAGGCCGTGCGCAGCATGGGGCGGGGTTAATATAGGGGTTCGCCACAGGGCCTGGTCACAGGCCAAGCCCTGCGGCCAAGCGCTGACTGGCTGGCTGTGGTTGGATCAACGTACAGTAATGAAAATTACTTTACGTTAAAAAGAACATAGAAATTCACTGAAAATAACAAAGGTTACAGGGACTTTATAGTTGGAAAATAGAAATTAAAAAAAACATAGAAATTCACTGGAAAAAAACCAAAGGTTAGGCTCACATTTTAAACGTACAAAACCATAGAAATTCACCTGTTATAATTAGAGTTATCTCATGTAACCGTAACACATGCCCTAAGGTAACTATAACTCGCGCCCTCGCCATGCACTGCTAATTACCCCACAAAGTAAGGCACTCATGACATCTTTGAAAACGTCATTGGTAATATCAATGTAGTATTTGCAGCAACATTTTTGACAAAAAAACTGTACATGGTGGGGCACGAGTTATAGTTACCTTAAGGCACATGTTATTGTTACTTGAGATAACTCTAACAAGTGAATTTCTATGGTTTTGTATGTTTAAAATGTGAGCCTAACTATAATCTTTGGCTTTTTAAGTGAATTTCTATGTTTTTTTAAATTATATTTCCTAACTATATGACATTCCTGTAACTTTTGTTTTTTTTCATTGAACTCGGCACAAAGATATTGGAGCCCTTTATATGAGCACAAGTTACATTACACAAGGACACATTCATTTTTGGTAGACGTGGAGGTTAAGTGATTTGCCCAGAATCACAGGATGTTGAGCCAATACCAACAACAACCTGGTTCCTCAGATCCAAAGTCGGCAGCTCTGGCCGTAAAACCACATCCTCTTCCCTAATCTATGCCCTCAGAAAGTTAGTCACCATCCTACTCTGGATTTTTACTAGGTATCACTGCTCAGTAACCGACTCTTTGTACACTATGCAGGGTGTCAGCTGCTGTCATGCATTCACTGGCCATTGGGTGTCACTCTTCCACTGGTATTTGTCTGCTCCCTGTCTCGGGGTTCGACGGTTGCAGGTGGCTCCAACACTAGGGGAGAGTTTAGCTTTCCCTGCAGTTATATGAGATCCCTTCAACATACTGCTGAGAGAGCAGTCCCTTCCCTGTACTCTAGTTTGTGAAATCCTCTACTCTCACGCCAGCCTTCTTCAGTGGTGTCTCTAGGAGGGCGTTTTAGGGAACGCACCCATTGGGCCACAGGTGAATCTCGTGGGGCCATCTACAACGATATACAAATGCATATATGAGCTTACTCAATATGTTTAAATGTGACGTTGCTTATGTGTGTGTACCTATACCGATGCAGCCAATCGATACACACACAAACATATATGTAGGCTTCTGCAGTGCCACTTATAGCGTCTCAAAGAATTATTGCTTTGCAGTGAAACGTAGTTGGACGCATTAGTGTGTGTTGCAACATGCAGTGTTTGTTTTTCTCCCCCGTCACCCCTTGCATGGAGAAACAGTTT
This sequence comes from Pleurodeles waltl, assembly GCF_031143425.1. Taxonomy (NCBI): domain Eukaryota; kingdom Metazoa; phylum Chordata; class Amphibia; order Caudata; family Salamandridae; genus Pleurodeles; species Pleurodeles waltl. The sequence goes on along the minus strand of NC_090450.1, from coordinate 709,092,879 downwards.
AGAGTTGAGGGTGTCTGGCACAAAGAGGGGACAGGGCAATGGGCACTACCTCATCCGCCCCCCCCCCTCCCTCCCCCCCGCACCCCATCACACCAACCTAGAGAGGCCAGTGGTTTTCTTTAGCTTCTAAATACTCGCCACCCCTCAAAACATTGCGTTGGTTGCCCCAAAACAATCGGAATCGACACAAATCCCATGAGTGCTGGAAAACGATTATCTGAGCCAACCGAGGAACAATTGTATTCTATTCTGTGTCTTGAAAATACTATTTTTGTATCAATGCACATATACGCTGAATAGTGGTGATTGTCATTACTTGAGCTGTGTTTGAGCTTCCAGTGTGCCATGTTATTCTGTAACTCGTCTGTTGTGAAAAAGTGTGTTCTGTGAGGTCATCAGTGAAACTGTGTGCAATGTGATGTCACCTGTGGTTTGACACTGTGCTCTGCAACGTCACCATAGATGAGAGAGCATGTTCTCTGATGTAATCAGTGAAACATTGCATTCTGTGGATGTCATTTGTAGGGAAACAGTATGTTCCGGGATGTCATCAGTGAAACCCCGTGCTCTTTCATGCCACTTGTGGTGAGACATGGTGCTTTGAAACGTCATCTGGAATGAGGCATGTTCTCTGAGTCATGAGTGAACAAATATGTTCTGTGATGTCGTCAGTCAGACATCACATTTTATAATACCAAGGATTGAAACTTGCCAATTCGTGGCGTCATCTCTGGCGAGACAGCATGTTCTCTGGTGTCGTCACTCAAAAACTGTGCTATGTGATGTCACCTGTGGTGCAAAATCATTCTCTGTAGTATCAACAGTGAAACACCACGCTCTTTGATGTCATCTGCAGTGAGACTGTGTGCTTAGATGTCATCAGCGATCAGAGTGCTTGTTGATGTCTGTGGTGTGACAGGGGGCTTGCTGATGGCAACAGTGAAAGTGTGCTACATGATATATGTATCTGATGCTCTGTGATGTCATCCTGGCGGGACAGTATCCTCTGTGACATCATCAGTAAAACATGGTGCTGTTATGTGCTGTGAGACTGTGTGCCTGTGATGTGATAAGTTAATCAGTGCCCTCTGTGGTCCATGGAAACAGAGCTCGGCGATTTTAGCAGTGTTAAAACTTCCTTTGTGATTCCTTTAGAGGTGATTGTTCAGTTGAAGCTACGGTTGTCAACAAAAAGGCTTTCAACACAAATATTTTAGAAAGACACAATGTTGGAATTAAATGACCCCAATCCTTGCTACAGACATTTACGATGAAATGCATTATGTTACATCAATTAAAAATTCATATAAAAAAGCCCATAAACACATACCGATCTGGCTTTTCTTCCTTACGGGCATTATTTTCATATTAGAAATGTAATGGTATCCTGATTTCTTCCTATAAATCAAGCCCTTCAAACACATACTGATATGTGAAATGATAACTTCGCCCAAATCTTTCCTAACAATATATACTATGTGAAAATAATAAAACAAGTATAGGAGCTCTGTGGGACAATCTATCACAGAGTTATTTGAACACTTGTCCGTTTTACTGCATTGCAGCCACGAAATGGCCCTAAATTTCAGAAATGAATACAACTTCCTTAAGTTACTTAGAGACGACTGATTAAAATTGTAATTTTGACGTGCTCGATGTTACAATGCAACAGAACCTACTGAAGAAAACTCCCAAGATGTTATCCAAATTCTTATTAATCTTTCCCAATATTGTTTCTTCAAGACGCCAAGATCTCTTAGGGACAAGATATCCCAATTACAACTTGACTAAAACATCCATAGACAACTCTTGATATATGTAAACATAGGGAATTTACCAAAAGTCTTGCTTCTACATGCCAAGATCTCTTACGAGCAGTATCTCTGACATTTGCAAGATACACCTTAACTAAAGTGCCTTTCATCAATTTTTGATATATGTAAACCTATAAAGTTTACCAATCCCGTTGCTTCTACGGACACTAGACATAAATCCTGGTGGTTAAATGGTTTTGAGGCTTGAAGAGCATGGTTGCAGCACTTGATGGATTTGCAGATGTAAAAATAGGGGTAAACTCTTTGGTAAATACGGGAGGCAAGGTATAGAGTTCAGAGTGCATAGTTGAACGGAGGAGGTGAACTTTGGAGACCCTAGTACAGGTGTTTGTGGTGGTTGGTATAGATTAAAAATCCCTGGCCTGGCGTCATGAAACCAGTGTCAAGAACAAAACAATAAACAAGAATTAATTCAACCTTCATAATTTTTTAATATTTCATTATTTACCTTTCCACTAGCTCTTCAGTCACAGGTGGTGAGGTGCCTACGAAGGGACATGTCGTTAGCCTGGGTTGTCATCGAAGTCAAAAAGTGCATGGTGTCACTTCCGCTGCTGCTAATATTTCATTCAATTGAAACCTTTGCACTTCAGTGGCATAACATAGAATGCTGCTGTTTTACACCTTTGAGTGGGTAGTGGGGGGTCTGTCACCCACTCCTACCTACAAGTTTATTCCCACACTGCAGGTGTTTATTCAAAGGAAGCTATTTTACTGTAGTTCAAAGTTTTTGGGGTGATCCTTTTTCAACTGCATCTACACTATTTAATGCAGGATTGGGCAAGTTCTTGAAACTTACGGGTCAACTGGATTCCAAGAAGACAACGTTCTTATTTCTCAGTGTAAAATGTACTGGTGGTGAGAATCCCCACTGAGAATGCTTTAGATGATTTGGACGCACTTATGTGTTTGAGTGTACAGTCAAAGGGCAGAGCACCACAGATGGGAAAAAAGCTATCTTCTCCATTGGTTACTACCTGGGCTAACTTCTCCAATGGACAGCACCTGTGCAAGGCCAGAAGCATTTGCTTGTCAACCTTGACATGCATGGCCTTTATCTTAAAGTGATATGGATTAACGTGTTTGAAATGTACCTGGCTTCCTTCCTCCCATAGGGAGTCTTCTTACCGCGCACTAGATGTGGTTCTGTCACCTATGTGAAACAAAAAAGGCAATAAAGATATATATTTTTAAATAAATTGTCTAGCCTTCATCTCAGCTCCACATGTCTCATGTGACTGACAGGGCCCCAGCTCAGCCAGCTGTAGAGAATCACCACCTGCCATATTTCCAGCTCCCCACGGGCAGCTCGTTCCTGTGGGTACATTCTGCCCTCATAACTTTATTGGGAAATGAGGTGATGCTGGGAGTGGCAGAGGTGTACCGTTCCTCCTCCAGCTTCTTGTATAGCTTAAATGCCACGGTACCGTTAGCTAAAGAGTCAGACATTTCCGGCGTTCGTTGTGGTGTCAGGAGATGCACGGGCAGCACTTCATCTGCTCCCCAAAGAGTGAATCGGCCCCCTCTTTCCCTCCGCCCGCCTTCGCCCAATCCCCGTTTAATTCGCGCCACGGCTGAACAAATTCTGAATGGAGGCAGGGATAGGAGGCCATCACTGAAAGGATTCCGAGGGTTCGGGATGAGCGCCCTGGGGGCCTGGGGGTTGTGACTGGCGGGGGGCAGAGAGACTTCCTGGTAGAATGGGCTGGTGGGGGGCTGGGGCGGGGGGACTGATACAAATTCATTGGAAGGAAGGGGGCTTTTCTAATACCAGCCGTGGAAAAATAAATGGAGATGAGGGGGATGAACAAATTAGCTTTAATGGCCTCTGCGCCATTACAGAAATAATAGCGGAATTGGATGTGCCTTTGGGGGGCTGGGGGAAACGGGGGTGCCAGCCAAGGCAATCAGGGCACCATAAACTGAACCGGAAAGGAGGGTAGCTACAGAACACGGGGAGGAGAGAGGGGATAATAGGCGAGGGGTAGGATATGTGGGTATAGGATAAGTCGACATAGGAAGCGCCGCCGAATGGTGGAGGTCGCAGACAGAAGGAACAAGGAAAGGCACTCGGCGTTTTGGATTTGATATCCAAAGGCTGAAAGCAGGGCACAAGTTTTAGAAGTCGGGGGAATAACCAGGGCTTTAAGACTGGGTAAAAACTGCAGGGTCTCTCAAAGAGGCGTGGCCAATGTAATTAAGGGCGTGGCTGAAAACACATAAACTAAAAATCTGTGCTTAGCATAGTGTGCCGCCTGACTTGTATTTTACTGCTTCTTTCTGTCGTTGAATCCAGATATATAATGCAACAACTGACACTACAACAAAAAAAGCCAGGACTAATGGCTTTGTCAATGGTTGTCAGTTGCAAAAGATAAATAAGCAACAACAATGGTCGCCTTGTATAAAATATTGGCAATTATTCAGATCTGAAAAGATAAGACAGTGAAAGAACTATAACAAGTCTCTTTGAAGTAACATCAAAGGCGACACAGGATGTTGCCGCTGACGAGTTAAGGTTTTGTTTTCACCCTGAGGGTGAGGGCTAAAATGGAGAGCCCGATAGGGCCCCGCCTCAGCACCTGCTTTTTAGAATTGCTGGTGCTCAGCACCAGCAGGACCCGGCCCACTTAAAGCTCTGGGAATAATAAAGTTAGGTCGTAAGTAAGTGACATCATGGCGCGTGACATCGCAAGTGGCTTCACACGAAGTGGCATCACAACCCATGACCTCACATGCATTCATCTCACCCTACTTCTATGCTCTCCCTAACCCTTCCACATCCTCTTTCCCCTCCGCTCCCCTATTATTCATCTCAAGCCTTTGGATTGAGTAAATGAAGGATAAACTCCCAATGAACACTTCTGGATTTCTTTCCTCCTCCACCCCTCCATTACTCCAGTCAATCTAACTAACAAACTCTCATATCTGCAACTCAAATTAACTCATAATAATACTAAAACTGTACTCCTTATTAAATTATACTAATCCATCACTAATTCTTGTTGGGTACCGGAGTAGCGTGCTACTCATCGAAAAGCGCTTCGACGCCTCGTCAGGGGTAGTAAGCGCTATATAAATACGATTACAATACAATACAATACATGAAGTGACATCACAAGATGTGACACCAGATTTTAAGGCGTCATGCATATGTTTAACAGGATTATTATGAGCACATTTGAGCCCATTATAATATTTAACAAATTACATTTTTCGTCATGGTAGGGGAAAAAAGTGATGCAACCCTCGCACAAAATCAGGGCCTCAACTTATACACTTTAAAAAACTCTGCAACAAAGAAATTGGCAACAAGGAGACACGTGTCAGTAAATCTGTTCTGCTTAATTGGTTGCAAAGTCAGCATTTTAAAATATATTATGGGATTAGGGCACCTGCTGCAGAGATTTTTGTGTGCTCAGTAAATCTAAGGGAATAATAATAACGGTAAAATAACTGGAGATTAACACATTTGCTTGAGAGATCTGTGTTTTTGTCCAGTCCCAGGTTTGAATCAGAGTAGCACAAAAGGATAATATATCTCTTGCAAAGCACACCACGCAACATACAGATTACAGATTTGGACTTTATATAGGTAAGCAAGGTGCTGCTTTTAATAGAGAGATCTTTTTTACCTGCAGTTTATAAATTGTAATCTTCTAATATAATAGAGCTATAAAAGGACATATGACTCCTACACCTTGTAACCCCCACTGTCTTATGTAACACATCCTGTATATTGATTTACACACATATGATTTATTGTCATTGTATAATGTATACATGTGATGTAAAGCGCTCTGACACCCTGCATTAGGATGAGTAATGCTATAAAAGAAATAAAAAAAAACGTAGGATTTAAATTACTTATGTAATAACTGAGACAGACCAAACACATCTGACATTCTTACAATGCATTCATATCTCTTATTTACAAGGACTGAACAAAGTCAAAAGCATGCCTCTCTAAAGTTCTTGTGAAATGATAACAAGCTGTATGCCTTTGTTTACCCTCCATTGCACTTGCATCTACATGTGAGGCTCCAGTTAGTTCCAAGTCAGGATACTCAAATGAAGGGAGGCCTGATGGCCCCTTAAATTCTGCCTTTGTTTTGGGCCCAGCAAGTATTTAAAATAACAAAACCCCCTTTCCACCAGCAAGTTTCAACCAAAGCAGACAGTGTTCCAGGATCTGAACATTACACTGGGACAAATTTAGCATTATTCACCGTGGTTTCATTTTGTGGCAGGGTGAGCAGCGTCCATCCTGGGAAAACAGTGGGTAGATGCCATCTACCAGCATGTGCCCCTGCCTTGCACCCTGGCTGAAAGGTACCAAGGGGTGGAATAGGTGGAACAAGATGAATGTAGGAATTTGTATTTGAAGTTCAACCGAAATAGCCAAACTTTATTTATATGACCACCATTCAAACTAATACACTTATACCAGGTTTCTGGCCCAACCGCCCTGCCTGCCTCATCCACAACCCTACCCAAAGCCATTCACATCCTCCCATAGACACCAAAATAATTTCAAGCAGCATGAAGGGCTTCAACCACAAATGTTTTTGGAAGTCCAGTGCTTTAGATATGTGCAAGCTGAATACAGTGAAAGGAGGATCTTCCTCGGCCATAGACATCAAAAGCAATTCAGTGTCTGAAGCTTTGTGAGCACTTGTAGATGCCTCTTCTTGGTATTTGTAGTACAGTGTTCGTTCCTGCTGAACTAATCTGGAGGACTGTGTCCAGTTCTAGAAGCCTTGTCTCAAAGATCAAGCTCACTTTTGTTGATTTCACCAGGGGAATTGTCTCCACATCTGTAGGCCACATTTGGGCTATTGTGCACTATTCTGTAGATCACTTGGCATATTTCTTCCAATTCTGCAGGAGACAGATTGTGCATATCTTAAGTTCAATAATGTGTCCACTACTAGAGGCCACATTAGGAGTTTTATTTCTATCTCTGGAGATCATCAATAGAGTTGTTCGGCCAGCACTGGAGGCCATATCTAGTGTAGTAAGTAGAGTTTGGCAGACATGTCTGAAGTACTGAGTCCACTTAGAATTATTTCCAGTTCTGAAAGCACACATCTGGAGTATCTAACCAAATTCTAGAGCTCATACTATAGAACTATAGAGCATACACAGAGTATTGTGCCGAGTTCCAGATATTATTTATATATAAGACCACATCCTCTGAAGTTCGTGAAATGACATAGGAGATCAAGTGGGAGGTTATAAACAACAAATTCTAGGTAGAATCTAACTGTGCAAATGGTGGATGTACAGAGATTGAAGTATGAGATGTGCAACCCTACATGACACAGTGTGAGTTTAGAGGTGAAATTAGAGTGTCCTGGTGTCTCATGAGACAAATGGCAAAACTTTATCTTACCAAGGAGTGGAAACACCCTGTTCAGGCATAGATGGAGAAGACAGAATTCAGTAAACGGGTTAAAATGTCTGAAATAGGTAGGTACACAGTACCAAGGAGGACTATGTAGGTCTTGTGTGTCTGGAGTAGTCAGAAATTGGGCTCACGGAGTGCAGCTAGCCCAGCCCACCTGCCTTTTAATTCTATTTTAGCTTCATTCTCATAACTAGAATAAGTCAATTCCAAGGGGAGGGACAGGCAGAGGATGTGGAGAAATGCTCTTATTGGAGGATGTTGCAATTATTGGAGTCACTTAAAATTGGTGCATTACTTAAAATTACGTGCGTTGCAATTAATGTATTGAAATTGCATCAAAGCCCTTAGAATGTATCATTCGTACCCTGGCAATCCCAACTACCTCTAGCACTATTTCTCTGTCCTATGCTTTTCTATCCTATGTGCTGCTCATACCTGGCTAATCCCATCTACCTCTAGTAGTGCTTATCTGTCCTATGTGTCAGTTGTACCTGGGTCATCCCAGCTGCCTCCAGCGCCTCATGTCCAACCTATGTGTCATTCGTGCCTCGGCAGTCCCAGCTACCTCTAGCACAGTCTGTCTGTACTGTGCATCCATCCCTGGGTATCCAAGTTACCACTAGCATGGCTTGTCTATCTTATGTGTTGCTTTTATCTGGCTAGTCCCAGCTACCACTAGCACTGCTTATCTATCTATGTGTCATTGGTACCTGGGTCACCCCAGCTAACTGTAGCACCTCATGTATATCATATGAGTCATTCAAACCTAAGTATCCCAGGTACCACTAGCACAACTTGTCTATCTTGTGTGTTGTTCATACCTGGCTAGTCCCAGCTACCTCTAGTACTGCTTATCTATCATATGTGTCAATAGTACCTTGATCATCCCAGCAACCTCTAGCACCTCATGTCTATCCTATGTGTTTTTGTACCTAGTCAATCCTAGCTACCTCTAGCACTTTGTGTCTGTCCTATCTGTTGGTCGTACATGGCTAATTGCAGATACCTGCAGTACTGCGTGCCTATGCTATGTGTATTTCGTACCTCCACAGTCTCAGCTACCTCTACCACAGTTTGTCTATCCTCTGCACCCATACCTGGGCAGTCCCAGTGACCTCTTGATTGGCATGCCTATCCTATGTGTAGCTTGTAACTGGCTAAACCCAGCTACCTCTTTTACTGCTTGTCTATCCTTTGTCAATAGGATGTGGGTCATCCCAGCTACCTAAGCGTTTCATGCCTATCCTGTGTCTCATTCATACCTGGGTAGTCCCAGCTATCTCTTGCACTGTTTGTCTGTCCTATGCTTTATCCATACCTGGATAACCCAGTTACCTCTAGCATGGCTAGCTTATCCTATGTGCTACCTGTAGCACTACTTGTATATTCGATAAGTCAGTCGTACCTGGGTCATCCTTGCTACCTGTAGCACTGCTTTTCTAGCCTGTGTGTCATTCGTACCTAGGAGACCCTACCTACCTCTAGCATTGGTTGTCTAACTATGCATGATGGGTATGTATCATTTGTATATAGGTAATCACAACTATCCCTACCACTACTTGTATAATTTGTCCTTACTTACCTCTGTAATGTTAGCTAAGTGTAGCATGTCTGCTATATCTTATGCGTCGCCTCTGCCTGAGAGGTTTTAGCTGTCTCTAGCACTTCTTGTCTAGCCTGTGTTTCCTCTACAATCCCAGCTACCTCTTGTTCTGCTTATTTATCCTATGGGTCGTTGCGCACCAAGGTAATCCTGGCTATCTCGTCTTTTGCTTGTGTATCCTATGTGTCCTCTATGTCTGGGTAAACCCAGCTATCTCTTGCATTGCTTGTCTGTCCTGTGTGTTGTTCATACCTGGGCATTGCTTGTCTCTCCTATGTGGCATTCATGCCTGGGTAATCTCAATTAACTTTTACATTGCCTGTCTACTTTATGCACCATAGACAACTGGGTACTTTTAGCTATGTCGAGCACGTCAGGTATTTCCAAGGGGTCATCTGTGTACTTAGGCAATGTTAGCTATCTATGGCACTGCGCGTGCACCCTAGGTGTCATCAATATATGGTGAATCTCAGCTGGATCTAATATGGCCTGTTTTCTATCCGATGTATCCTCCATTTCCATCAGCCTCTGCTACACTCAGATGTGCTTGTTAATCAAATAATCAAGCTAACACTAGTCTTTATCTTCGCCATCTTCCATAGGTCATGGGGGTTTGAACCAGCTGGGAGGGGCCTTTGTGAACGGACGCCCCCTTCCAGAAGTGGTCCGGCAGCGTATAGTGGACCTGGCGCACCAGGGTGTGCGGCCGTGTGACATCTCGCGCCAGCTTCGAGTCAGCCACGGCTGTGTCAGCAAAATACTGGGCAGGTAAGAGACTAATGCTAGACCCTAGTGAGGTGTACCAGGGTACTACCAAGCTACAACCTCAGAGTATCAGTGAAATATTAGTAAGGTACTAAAACTGCCAGGGAACTGCTAAGGGATTTGTAACAATAGTTAGGCGTTTGGAAGCTAACTTGAAGATTTCTAAGAGATTATAACAGCTGCTAAGAAGCGAAAAGAGAACTATCAAAGTGCTTAAAAGAGTACTAAGTGAACTAGGAGACTGGTAGAAAGAAACTAGAACTGCCAAAACATTTTCTATAAGAATGTTGAACTATCCATGTGTATGTGATATTTTTGTTTATCACAAACAAAGCTCAGAAGTAACATAGTACTGAACTGTAATGAGATTGCTATAATGATTACTGCATCTGTAATGAGACTGTCAGACACTGAGGCCTTCATTACAAGAGGGACGATAATTACTGATGTGTGCGGTAACTCTTGTTTCTGCATATATTAGTTATGAGTTTTGTGTTTTTATTACACTTGGTATGTATGAATGCGTCGTTACATTTTGGGAGGTCGAAGCAGCTGGAATGTAAACAAAGACAAATGCCTGTAATTACGGGGACGTGAGGCTTTTGGCGTGGCAAGCATGCTATGCCTCAATCCATGGGTAAGCTTGTAAAGGGCAAAACATACCCCGCAAACATCTCAGTGTCAGGTTTTATCGATGTGAGAATAATTGTATTCAAAACCAGGCCTCTAGTAATGGCAGCCTTAGCAGTGTGGCTGGACTGGCAATTTAAGATACAGGGAAAACTCCTGGTAGGTTAGAGATCAGTGGACTCCTTTCAGTGCTCTATACACTGAGGGTTCTTTAGTTCATCTAAACTAAAACTTGAGCCCTAGAGCAACAGCACATTATGGGAATTAATTGTTGCGTAAGAGAAACAATGCAAGATTCTGAAGAATTGGAGAAATAATTTAGTGTGTTACATTTTCAGCCGTTTGCCAATATGTATGGAAAATAGTGTGTAACATTAATAATTTGTCCTGCTTAAACATTATTTTTGGGGACAGTTATCACAAGACCCCCTTGAAATGGTCAAGCTTTTCTGCTGCACTTAGGCGGTGTAGGACACTGTTAATATTACAGTGTGTTCTCTGCCTACATTTGCTGTCAGTCGAGTTCTGCTTAGTACAGTTGCTAAAAGATTGCTAAGCAATTACTACTTAAAACTGCTAAAATACTATAGCTGGTAAGAGACTTCTGTTTGTTTACACACTTGCTAACAAGGTTTGCGATTATAGAGGTGATGGTCAATCCCTACCTAGGAGAGTAATGCATAATATCTAGTAAACTACTGGGACTAATACATGATTAATAGTGATACTACTGAAATGGTGCTGAAATAATATTTACAGACACCATTAAAGTTACCCAAAGAAATACTGTCAATAACCAGTTATGCCACTAAGCATCTCTTAGAGAAATTGCATGGGGGGTGGCCTTTGGTGCTCATATCAATTTAATGGTGCCCCCAAGCCGGGGTACTCCTTGGAGTTCAGTCTACATGCCTTGAAGGCTGCAGTGCCTCTCTTTCACAGCTGATGTTTCTCTAGAATTTGCCCATTGAGGGTTCTGTACTGAGTATGATACTCTTTTCTCTATTGGAGTAGGTACTACGAGACTGGAAGTATACGGCCAGGCGTGATTGGTGGCTCCAAGCCAAAAGTGGCAACCCCTAAAGTGGTGGAGAAGATTGGGGACTACAAACGGCAGAATCCCACAATGTTTGCCTGGGAGATCCGTGACCGACTACTGGCCGAGGGGGTCTGCGATAATGACACTGTGCCCAGCGTCAGCTCAATCAACAGGTCAGAGACAGAGACAGTAGTAATATTCACTAATCAAACTCTCACATCAGACCCAAAACTAGTTATTAACCCATTGCACCAAGTGAAAAAAATATAAGGCATTCATGTCCTTTGAAAATGTAGGTAGGTCACTCACAGCAGAGGCAAACTCATTCAGCAAGCCCTCATGGCAAGTGCAAACAGATCAACCGCTCATTGTGCAAGCCAACATAGACAAAACGTCATGTCATATGCATAATCAACCCAGCGTCTTAGGCATGTAAAAACATAGATCAACCATCCTGCCATACAAACACAAAGACTGATCTTATGGCAATCATGGCATGTGCAGACATGTCAATCTCCCACAGCATAGGTAAACATAGACTAGAGTCTCCGCATGTTAAAAAGGAAAAGCAACCAACCACTGGTAAATGCCAACACATATCACCCAAACATTATGGGTAAATATAGTACACCTACTCAAGCCTTAGATACACAAGCTTTATTTCATTGCATGTGAAATACATATCAACGCATCACAAGACATGCAAACAGATATAACAAACTAATCATAGGTACAAACCACGAGAATGCCTTTTGATAGCTCATGCAAATAGAGTTTTCACATTTCTACATATGTTACAATTAATGTTCCCTTTCTTCTTTTATTTTTGACCTCAGGATCATTCGCACAAAGGTGCAACAGCCCTTCAACCTGCCGATGGACAACTGCGTGGGCCCCAAGGGTCTCAGTCCAGGTCACAATCTGAGTAAGTAGCTTCCACGGCAAGGAGTTTTAGTCAAGTCGCTGAATGGGTTCTTGTCCCAGGACCTATCAATGTTTTCCAGTGTGGAGGGTGGGTCTGGTGATAGGATCTGAGAATGACCAAGTGACCGTTGGCCTAGTGGTGGGCAGACCTCATCCTCTTCTGTGTTCCTTTTCTGCCTTCATCGGTGGGTACCCACCCCACATTCAGTGTGCCCTCAGCCCATCAATCAGTGTGCTCTCACTGACTTAGTTTGCTTAGCCCAAAACACTTCCATGGACTTTAAATCTGATCTAAGGCTCAAAGCCAATGGTAAACACACACTGGTTTTAACTCCCTGACTCATGTTCATATTAAACCCCCAGCTATAGAGCATGATTTTGTATTGCACGCTCACTTTATACCCGACAGAGTTCAATTAGCTCCATGTCTCTTATTTTTTATGGGCCATGGTAAATGTTCACTGGATTGCCCGTAGACCATCTTCTCAAAAAGAGGAACATGCTCTGGGTTTCTGTAGACTACATTCTCCATGTGTTTCTAAAACAGCTAGAAGAGTACCTAGTCCCCTTGGAAGAAATTTCGCTGTGTTCTCTGGAAGAGCTTCAATGTTACCCCTTGAATAGAATGCATCTGTACGCTCATAGCAGCTGTGAAAGAGGCTCGCTGATCCCCTGCGTAGAGAATTCCTGCACATAACCTAATCTAACCCTTGATCCCAGAATGATCGAGTGATTCCAGTTCTCAGACAGTTGGCTTCTCAATTGGTTTAACTGTTGGCCAGGCCTCTATGAAATTCTCCTCAAAGTAATGTTGGCATTATTTAATGTGATCGTTTTAGAAAGAAATTGTAAATACACTTTTCCTTTTTCCATCTGAATTATTATCTTCCTTTTACTATGTGAAGCTTTAAATTCTTTATATCTTGCTCTACCTTGGATAACGTATTTATTTTATCATTATGTTACACAGCGCTCACTTGCCTTGACCAAGTGGGTACCATTCAAAGAGGTCAAATAAAAATAAATGCTAACTAAAGTTTCTTTTCTTCAAAGTTCCTAGCTCTGCAGTCACCCCTCCCGAGTCCCCACAGTCAGACTCGCTGGGATCCACCTACTCAATCAATGGGCTTCTCGGCATTGTTCCCTCATCTGGTGATGGCAAACGCAAAATGGACGACAGTAAGTCTTTGTTTTTGATATGGGTTTCTTATTAAGGGGTGCTTCACACTGGTTTTTACCTTTTCACTCAATGATTCTTCACTGATCCCAGATGGCCTTATTAGAAAGTATGGAAATTTACCAAAGGGACCGTTTCTCTAAAAGAACATCTGAACTGTGGTAAAATCAGTTGCTTGTCAGGCTCAAAACTAACATTGATAGGCTGATGAGATGGGTCAGCAAAACATTCTATGCACAGCTTAGGGTACATTGAAATAATGCTCAAAACATCTACCAAACTACATGTACATGGTGTCTTGTGGTCAAAGAGCAAGGATGGGGTGGCCAAATATAGGAAACTCCACCTTGGATCAGAAGCGAAGATGAGCTGGCTATACATCACAGTGCTCGCCTGAAATGAGAAGGTAAGAGGTTGTTTGTTAAATGCCACAGATCACCTAATTCCATAGGGCATGGATACAACTTTTACAAAATTACACAAGAGTCCTCAGGTCTGACTTTATTCAAGGGGCAGGTCCAATATTTCATGTGTTGCCAGGCATCAGAGGGCAGCAAGGCTCCTTATTTCTAGGCGTAGGCGGAGTTCACGGAGTTCCACTTCCAGGAGCTCCACGGAGTTGATTAAGAACTCCGTGGAATTCCACAGAGGCAGAGTTCCATGAGCCACAGAGTCCTGACTGCGTCCTATCTCAAGAGCGGTAAGCAGGTTCCCAACACTGCTTAGCGCTTCTGATATTGGGCTCATTGAGAAAGGGACATAGGCAGCAAAGCTGCCATTTGAGGCCTTTTGTACGCCGGTCTGCCCCGTGTGTACCGCACACAGAGCAGGCCGGTGCACAAGACGCCTGAAACAGCCCTGGGCTGAATTCAGGCCAGGGCTGTAGGCAGCAACAGCTGCTGTTTCAGGCCTCTTGTGCACGAGTGTGCACAGTGAGAAAAAAAAATTAAACAGGGACTCACGTGGGTCTTCGTTATCAGCAGCCTGGTGCTCTGCCTCTCTCAGCCCAGACTGTTGGCAGAGGGAGGCCTGGAGGATCCAGTCCAGAGCTGGTGCCGGCAGCAGTTCCAGGCTGCTGCACCTGCGTTGGGCTGAGAGAGTGCACTGCAGCCCAGTCATGGGCTATACAGCACAAGCGCAGAACGTCTGTGCTTGCGCTGTGTGGCCCATAACTGGGCTGTAGTGCGCGTGTGGTGTGCTCCGCTCTGCTGGTGGAGCTAGCAGAGTTTTTGGGCAAACTCTGCACTCCAGGCAGAGTTTGCAGAGTGCCAAAATCTCAGTTAGCTCCACCAGCAGAGTGGAGCTCGCCACCCACCCCTACTTATTTCCTTAAAAGCCTGCCAAGGTCCTCCCTGCATAGCAGGCACCACCACCATTTGGACTCAAGACTCTCTGCTCCTAAACGGCAGTTCCTGCTCTTCCGCAGGAGCACACCTCGCCTTCTTCTAGGAAAAAGGCCCTGTCCTTGCTTGGGCATAAACCTTGCCTTTTCTTGGAAGAAAGCATTGTTAGAAGGAACACAAGTCCTATTGCTTGTCACACACTTCTCTCCCACTGCTCCTTACATCTACTCGTAATGTTTTTATCCAAAAGCAACAACCAGTATATTTGGCTTTATTTGCAGGTGACCAGGACAGCTGCCGACTCAGCCTTGACTCGCAGGGCAGCAGCGGGGTCTCCCGGAAGCACCTGCGAACAGACGGCTTCAGCCAGCACCATCTTGAAGCCATGGAATGTCCTTTCGAGAGGCAACACTATCCAGAAGCCTACGGTTCACCCAGCCATGCTAAAGGGGAGCAGGTGAATGGGGGCTGCATCATTTTCAAGAGATGTACACAGGTCATTCAGAAACTAGGAGTACATTTTTACTTTTATTTGATTTAAGGTATTTGTAGTGCATACATAGCTTTAAGGGGCAGGTGAGCGTGGTACACAGCACAGTCCGATGATTAACAGAACAAAGTATAGTAAATAGCAAGGTCACTAGTGTCTTGGCATAGCGCAATTTAGAAAATGGGGGAGAGGTTGTGTCTAGCAGAGCAAAAATGAACAGTGTGAGGCATAACATGCATCACAATCAAAATACATAGCGCAATAGAAAACATGGAGGATGAGGGTGACAATAGCATTGAAGTTTGATTAATGTCAGCCAAAATAAATGTCACAACAATAACACCAAAATGAGACAATGGCATGTGAAAGACGTTATACAAATCACACAAGGATACTTTACTGAGTGACTTCCAGTACACTGGACAATCTTATGACACAGATCAACAATAGATCATAGACCTTGTTTGGTATACAGAAAATCACTGGCATGAGGCAGTGATTGAGTGAACAGGTGGGGGTGTTCCTTTCTGCTTTGGATAGGGGTGTGGGTGATGCAAGTCAAGTAAGAAGTGTGTGCCTCCATCCACATTGGATTAAACTAGTAACCAGTGTATTGGTGTTCAGCTTAGGTCCAGGAGGACTGGATCCATGCCAATTTTCAGGGTATCAATATATGAGAAACGTACATAAGTTTCAGTGGAACATTTTTTACACAGTGATTATTCTGAAAACTTAGATCAGATCTGACCTTCCCAGACCAACACTGTGCGTGCCTTGGTTGAAGGGTGTATTCTTTGATTTTAAAGAGAAGACTCAGCTTGTAAAAAAATGTCTGCGACTTCTTCCTCATGTGGTCTTTGGAGGAAAGCTAAAAGACAACAATGAAGTCCTTGGGTTATGTGTAACAAAGGGGAGAAGTAACATGCACCCCTATCGGGGAGCCAAAACTGTTTTTCTGGAATGATATGATTGTTTGGGTTTTAATCTTGGGTAGATGATGGTCATTAAGCTTTGAATTAGAAACCAGCTTTTGTCCAGATCCTGATTTTGCTGATTAGAATCTGAGATAGAGATGTACAGTGACATTAATTTCTGCTTTAGCAACCTGAAGTGAAACAATGTCTATTAATAGTATGAATTGAATTGTTTAGAGAATGAAGCATTGGGGGAGTGGTACATAGTGTGACCAGAGAGAATGTGATGTTGAATCAGGGTTCTTGCTGTCTAGCTGAAAGGAAGGAACAGTTTTATTTTACAAGCATGAGCTCTTAGTCCTTTACTGTGGTAGTTAAGAACTAGAAGGGACAGGTTTCTCTTATCAATCATTTGGAGGGCATCATCAATCAATGAGATGGTTGTTACTTTGTTGATGTACCTGTGGAACAACTTTGCCAAGTAGGACTGAAGAATGTGGTGGCAACCAATGTGTGCTTGAAGTGGTATTGCTTCAGCTCTTACCAGTATTGTTCGTGTGAAAAAGACATAGGTGGCCTAGTAGTAGTTGGACAATTCACAGGTGTCGAGGTAGGCTTCTTCTTGACAGGTAGTGTCAAGAAATGTTTCAGTTTGCAGTGTAATGCCCTTTCAATGAATGAAGAGCAGTAAAGAATGATAAAGCAAATCTCTGCATTTTATTGATGGAGCTTGAGCTGTAGAAGAAAGCTCTTAAGCCATATCAAGAAACCTTGACATATTCAATGGACACTTGAATAATCTATGGGACGTTTGAGTCATTCAAGAGAATGTGTTACACATTCAAGGAAAGTCAAAGTATCTAAGGGCCACCTAAGGAAAAGGTTGAGCAGTTTAAGAGGAAGCTAAGGCTATCTGAGAGAATGCTGTGACTAACTATGGGGAAGTTCAAGCCATCCAAGGGAGACTCTGTAGCCATAGAAAAATTCTCAAATTGTCCAAAGGATCCTCGAGCCATCAATGCAAGACGTTTTTGAGCCATAGAATATGAAACTCAAGCAGTCCAAAATAAAGCTTGAGGCATTCAATCAAGAAATGAGCAAGTCATGGGGAAGCTCAACCCATTCTATGCAAATAAAGTCACGCTTCTTTGATCTGCATAATTTATCGTTAAAAGTCTGAAGCTAGTTTCCACACCACTTTAAAGTCATTAACACGGCAGATGAGCAGCTGATAGGAAGTAAAGATAGCAGAAGCCTTTTACGGGGCTCTATGTCCTTTTTTAACCCATTTAAGGTAATGCCAGTGCATGTATCTCCATTCTGCAAATCATATACCATTAGTATTTTGCAAGTTGCCTGATTGTGTTTATTTTCTTCTTTATCACCAGAGTCTGTATCCATTACCTCTACTTAACAGTGCAATGGATGATGGGAAATCAACTCTAACTCCTTCCAGCACCCCCCTCGGACGAAACCTGTCTGCGCACCAGGCCTATGCAGCTGTATCAGGTACGATGCTCAGGTGCGGTTCAGTCACAAACCAGAGTAAATATTGTGAATGTTGTCCAATTGGGTAGCACCTACCACACCTATATTTTTACTCTCAATCACTTTATTGTATGAAGTTGTCAGCAACTATGTAACTGGTTCTGGGAACCAGTTACATAGTTTTAATTCAGTTACATAGTTTTAATTCAAGACTCTAGTTTTAATTCAAGACTCTAGTTTTATTGGCTCCTCAGTGGTAGGTGTGTGTGTGTGTTAGAGCTGTCGAGGCCTAACAAATAAGAGGTCTGAAAGTCGGTACCATATAAAGTGTAATCCAAATTATTAAAACAAATAAATGTCAAGATCTAGCTAGTGGTATTACTCTTAAAAGCATTGGGTATTGACTATACACATAGGTTACAGAGCAGTTGCAGTAGATAACCTAGGTGGAACTCAGAGCTCTCCAACTCTTGCAGTGCTCAGGATGTCACTTTTCTCTAAGTTACATGGATTTCAGTGGTTACTGAACAGTTCTCTCTCATGACTGACAATCATTTATGATTGGTGTACCATGGTGTAGGGGATGGTTACTCATCTCGTTGAATGGGAAGAAGGGGTCTTTATTTGCAACCAAAGATGTGGGTGAGTAAAAATGGGGGTAGGCAGATCAAATCAGAAGGTCCTAGCAGTTTCTGAGATGGAGGCACCAAAATGTTTTATAGCCTTACGTAGTAAGGTTATATATTGATAGTAACACTGAAGACTATGGACACTATCACATTGCATGATTGGGCTTTTTAGTACTCTGTGATGTCTATAGAGCTTTGGTCTTGAATCGCTTACTATAGTCTTGTTTGCTCCATTAGTGTAGATGGAGGAAGCTCCTTCATTGGCCTAGTTTTACCTTGACCCTGGGTCTAAGGGGCAATCTCAATGTCTTTGAATCATAACTTCTCCGATATTACACAAAACATAAAAACTCAAAAGTCAACTGGGATCTCCAACCAACAAAAAGGAAGAATTTTGGTTTTTCAAGAAGAAAGTGGCCCAAAGTTAAAATACCTACTGCTTTGTAAAGGGTCTTTGGGGACCCAGTGGTCCATGACAAAGAGCACACCCCACTGTTGCTCTGGAGACCAGCTTCTGTCCCAACTACATTAAGATCATTTTTTCAGAGGGTGCCACTGATAACAAATAATATCACACCCACAAGGAGCTTGCCAGAGCAGATTACATTTATGAGCCTTTATTGCAGAGGTATTCCAGATGCCAATATTCAGTGGTTTGAGACTCCAGGATGCTACAGCTTCCAATCTTCTAAGCTGAACAACAGCAGCCCCTCACAATCTTATGCTTCATTCAAGCCTGTACAAAACTGCAGCACAAGGTCTTGGCCCCAGTTAGATGTCTCCTCTGTGCTGGTCTGCAGAACCTCTGAAAGTGTATTTCTGGTGGGCCAGCTCTTATCTAGTTTTTGTGGCACAGGAGTGAACCAGGATCAATCATAAGATACAACTCAAGCTTTGAGCTCAAACAATCTTTAAAGCAAAGACTGTAGCTTCTTATCAAATGAACGAGCTATGTTAACGTATGGGACGTCGTTTACAAAGTTTCTTGAATGCTCGTAACCGTAGTCTCTTTTGTACTCGGTTTCATGTTTCACTAGGCAGTCAAGGATACAGTGTTACAGTAGGGAGCTACCAAATAGAGAAAAGTGATATTGGCTCTTTGGATTTAATGACGGGTGACAGCTTCTTCAAACGCATCATTTGTTTACAAACACTCTTTGCAAAACATGACAGTAGTCAACATGTCCACGGGATGACACTTGGTGGGTTGTGTGCGGGTGGGGGTGGGGGGATGGTCTGGAACTAGACAGCACCGGACTGTCCGACTGGGGGGGGGGGGGGGGGGGAGGGGTTGCTCGATCGACGTGAGTACCCTTGCAACTTGATATTTATTGTGATTGGTCTCTGGGTAGCGGCTAAATAATGGGACTTTTATTGTCGTCTGCTCTAAATTGTACAATGGCTGTTTCATTGTTTAATAGAAAGATATTTTTAAAAATAAATAAGTAAGACAGTAGCCAACATGCAGTGGGATGCTTAGATTGTTAATAGAGATGTGTAGATGTGGTCGTGATTTTGAGATGAAATAAAAGTTCTGGGGAAAAAAGGCTTAGTGTTTTCTTCGATTTATTTAGTTGCTGTTAAAGTTTTTTGCTCAGAGTTACAAGAGAGCCTCCCTTTGAGCATTGCTGTGGTTTGTGACTAGTGGAAGACAAAATGTACCAATATTTTAAAAAAACATTCTGATTGTATTTGGGCTTTTCTGATGCCCCAGGTGTGCTCTGAGACTCTTTTACATTGGGGTAACGGATAGAGGACACCCATTTACTTAACATGTATTAACCTTAAAATCTATTGGTCAAAGTCCAGATTTTCTTGTGCCCCAGGTATACCTTGTGTCTCTGGCACCTGCTGGTTAGTGTTAGAGACACCGTGGTTATAATTAGGGTGTTTGTGAGTCGCAGGGGACCTTGGACTTCAATATAGTGGCAGGAGAATGGGGGGGCAGTCAAAGTTTGCTATCGGGGGATCTGTTGCAAACGTGCCTGATTGCTGGACCTCGATTCAACAGGGGCATGGTCACTGGAAAGACTTTCCGTGCACAGCATAATCTGACTATTGGTCAAAGTACCTCAATCAGGCTGATGTATTTAGTGCAGATATTCATTCATAGTTCTTTTCTTGTTTGGAGCCTCCAGGGAATGCCGGGAGACCCCAAAGAGGAAACCAAAGAAATGACTTCCACGCACTAAGCGAAGACTCACAGCATCTCAGGACCATTTGCTTTTCTTATTTTTCAATAACAAACTGCCACTTTAGGAGTTTGTTTTTGATTACCAAAAAACATTGAGGTGTTGGCGCACTGAGCATGGCACATGGCCAGCGAAGCTTCAGTGCCTTGAGTGTAGCTGCCACCATTGCAGCTCCGATGAAGTTTTAAACCCTAAATAAGTTACGTCAGCGGTGGCCGTAAATCTCAAGGGGAGGGTGTGCAGGGGAAAGGAACGGGGGGAATAAAAAATAATTTTAAAAAAAGTACCTCTTCCCGTCGCTGCCGCCACCTGCCGCCTAGATCCTCTTCCGGTGCCCCACCATTAACTGGGACACCAGCACAGGCTGCCCCGTAATCTTGGACCTCTTTCATGCTAAACCTGGCATGAAAGCAGCACCAGGAATGGTCGGAGTGGATTGGACTGCCGAACAGGCACTGCCCTGGGGTCAGTGCAATTCCTCCAGTGTGGCTGTTCAGCACAGTCGGGCTGGAGAAACGTAAGTGCGCATGTGTGTTTGGTTGGCCCGAGACAGCCGGCCAAACACACATGCGCACTTAGGTGCACTCTCTCCTCCTCCCCCCTCCCATCTCAAGTGGCCCAGCCCACCCCTCCCTTCTTATGCTGGCTGAGCCAGCAGCTGAAAGTTAAAACAATAAAGAAATATAGTTTTATCTTTCAGATCCTGGCTTAGCCAAGGGAGGCGACGCTTCTTCGAAGGAGTCGCCCTTGAGTTACATAATATTTTGTCATATTTAAATTATTTGTGAAAAACAAAGCAGTGCAAGTAAAGTCTAGACACTTTACTCATTAAGTCATTGACTTCAAAGTGACGATGCCTATGGAGGATATGAGAATCAAGTAAGTGTTTCCACTGAATCAATGGAGTTACTGTAAATAAATGGATCTTCCATGCAGGTAGGAATGGAGCTCAGTCTATTCCTACTCAGTACCTGACCTCTCTCTTGCTAGCTTTGTTAGACCCATCTGTAAGATTTAGTGGGGAACACAGCTGTTTCAGTTTACTGTCTGTACACCTATCCAAACTTGGGGGAAAGTGGAGACCTCTAGGTAGGGCTATTCAAAATTGCATCATTTTTTCCATGCATAATACGTCCAATCATCACAAACATTCAGGACTTATAATGCGTGGGCGGTCCTCTGTGTGAAAACTGCATGAGCGAAGTCCTTGCAATTAAAAGGAATGCAAAATACCATCTCAATGTATTATCCATACAGTTTAGTAAGCAGTGAAAGTTACTAGCATACGTGCCTCATGTACACAATTTCCAAAAGTTATTTTCTGGTTCAACCAGGTCTCCGAGATCTCAGTAATGTGATGTGCAGAGCCCAGAAACTGCGGTTTATGCAAGACTAGGCTTATGCCAAAAATAAATCAAGCATTAGCAAAGCCAATCGATCTGTCTTACAATTTGAGTCCCTAAAATATTTTTTAAAAGCCTGCAGCAGTCCAAAAGCATAACAAAAAGGCTGCATTCTCTAAACAGTGCATTTATTAAATAAATAATTTCATTTTTCATCATTCAGGGTATCACTGAGTTGTAAAATAGTCCTGCATGCTTTGAAATACAAATATTGCAAAGAAGGCAAAATGCTACACCAAGAACACATAACATGCAGTGAGAGATACATACTTCTCTGGCATGAGCCAAAGTCCACCTTATGTATATTTTAAGGAATATGTAACATTAGGTCATGCAACCTGCTCGACTCTCAAGCCAGACCTAAACAGGATGCACACCTCTACTCTACAAATGGGACTGAGTGCTGTTGTCCATTTCATTTGGAACTTTACTGAAAATATACTCTTGGAACTGCTCTTGTGAAAATCCACCTCCACTACTTATCATCATCTCTCTACCATCCACATCACTCCCTGCCACGCCATTTGCTGCAGCCCCCTGCCGCCAGTGATTCCGCCCACTACTAATCATTACCAAACCTCTCCTAGGCCACAACTGATCATCACAGACTATACTGCTGACAAGGCCAACTACAGATCACCCCCCAACTACAGATCACCCCCACCCCCACTACTGATACCCACAGCCAGATATACTGATTACGTGAGTCTGAGCTAATAATCACAAAAACCCTCTACTCTTTATTAATGCACTCCTGCATTAATTTCCACACTAGTCCAGTACTGATCAACACAAAATATACTACGATCAGTACAGCACAACAACCTTCAATTCTAATCACCAAAGTTTCGAACTAACATCTACCACAAACTTACAATTCTCCTTTAATGATCACTGATCATCAGCTCATCCCACTATATAGAACCACAGCCCACTAACACGTAAGACATACCGAACACTCATCAAGACAGCCACCCACTATTGACCATGCAACCTTCAACTCTATGTAGTCCCAACACCCCCTGCCCCTGCATAAACAGTGTCCACTCTTCCAATGTAGAAGTATCTATCCCCTTTATTGTACATATTATTGGTTCCTGTGCCATACTTGTTTTTTTCAGCCCTAGACCACACATGGTCTCAACCTTTTACTCCACATGGTCTCAGCACCACCTCTGTAAATAGCATCTACACCTCGACCACACTTGGTATCAAGCTCTTCACTACATGTGTGTTCTCAGCCCATCCACCATTGGTGGTCTCAGCCCTTCCACTCATCTTAGTCTCATCCAAACCACCACAAAAAGGGCCCAGCCCATGTACTGTATATGATCACAGCTCCTCCGTAATATATGGTCTGAACCCTCTGCCAATTATGGATTCTGCACTTCTCTTACACATTGTTTCACCATCTCTAACGTTGTCTCAATCATAACACCAAGCACGGTCTGAATATTCCAGCACACAAAGTCTGAACAGCTGTATCCTGTTGTTCATCATCTCTACAAGTACGACCAAGGATTCCCTAAGGAATACTGCTGCAGCCCAACCATAAAACATGTTCTAAGCCCTTCCACCATATGTACCCTAATCCCATCCACTAAACATGACCTCCCCTTTCCTGTCTACATATTATAAACCTCAATGTACATGGTTTACACCCCTCCATCTTCCAGGCTTGTGCTTTGTTCATTGTGTGTAAAACCCTCCTTCTCATTCCATCTCTGTTCCATGTCTTCTATTTGTCCCCCTCCCTCATCCTCTCAACAGATCCACATTCATCCTTCTTCATAAAGCAGGAAACGCAAGATGGCCGTGCCGCTAGCTCCACCCCGCCTTCCTTATGTAGCCCCTCCTTCTCGGACCTGCAGCCAACCAGTCTGGGAGAGACAGGGATGAACTCCGCCCCTACCTTCAATGCCTTCTCCCACATGGCCTCCGTGTACGGCCAATTCACAGGCCAGGCAATGATCACAGGTATGGAGTGGACAAGTGTCAATCTCTGGTGCATTGTGGGGGATTATGGGCTAAAGTACTGGGACGCATCGGCCTGGTGTCGGTGGGGCTGGGGTCCATGAGACTGTAGAGCAGTAGAGTAGCCTAATGTCAGTAAGTGTGAGGCTAATGAAAACACAGTAACACGTGGAAACAATGCCAGTACTACATGTTCAGGTCTGTATTACTGGCAACACAACACTTGATGTCTGCGAGTGCGGAACCCATTAGACTGCTGTACTAGAGAGCTCAACTTTGTTTATATTTTTTTAGTAGGGTTGATTATAAGGCATTAGCATTAGGGAAAGCTCAGACTGATGTCAGTGAGAGTGGAACCCCTGAAGCTGCAGTATGACAGAGCTCAACCTGTTATCAGTGAGTGTAGGGCCACGAAGAGGTAGAATTAGAGGAGTGCAGCGCAGTGTCAGTGAGACAGTGCCTCATCATCCAGTAGATCTGAGGAGTCCAGCGAGCAGTTAGTAAGTGCGCAGCCCACCAGGTCTAGAACTAGATACCTCAACGTTGCTTTAGTTTCTGTGTTGGGGAGCGTGAGTCTGTGCAATTTGGTAGATCTCTGCCTAGTGCAGGGCGGATCCCTGAGGGGAAGCATCTAAATGGGGCCTTTGAGCTGCAGTTCTTGGATAGCCCCGCTGGAGCCAGTGACCTTAAGCTGCAGTACTGGGAGAGATGCCCAAAGGGGTCAGTGAACTTAAAGACACAGAGACTCCAGTCCTGGGAGAGATCAGACTGGGATGACTGAGAGTGAACCACATGGGTTGTAATGCGAGGTAGGAGGAACCAACCTGGAGTCAGTGGGTGTGGGTGTCTTAGGCTCCAGCACTGGGGGAGTTCAGCCTGTGGTCAGGGCCCCTCAGGCTCCAGTATTCGGAGAGCTCCACCTGTAGTCAGTGGAAGTGCCTCTCTAAGGCACCAGCTATGGGTGAGTTCAGGCTGGAGTCACTGAGTGTTGGTCCTTTAGGCTGCAGCACTGGGTGAGTTCAGACTGGAGTGACTGAGAGTGGACCACTGGGGATGTAATGCGAGGCAGGGAGTCAGTGGGTGTAGGTCCATTAGACTGCAGTACTGGAGACTGTTTGGACGTTTGGAGTCAATGAGTGTCGGTCCATGTCTTGGCGTCTGTGAGTGTGGTCTGCAGGGGCGGAGCTTGGTCAGTAATATTTGTTGGTGGGGTGTCTGGGCGAGTTTCAGATTTTTCAACAATCAGGCTGGCACATAATGTTAAAATACATCATAGGACAAGAAGGGTGCAGGAGATGGGCTTAAGGGGCAGTAGAAAGGGGTAAGAATGTGGATTAGTATGAGTACTTAGTGAGAGAAAACACATCATTTTGTAAAATAACCAACATTTTTTAAGTATTTCCAAACAAAAGAGAGGCAGAGTGTCTGTATGCACAAATCCCTGGTGAAATCCGACAGACACTTCACCATACCCGACTGAAAGCACCAGTACACAACTATTTATCTACAACTAGTAGTACTGGTGCTCTCCCAGTTGGGTGTCGGGCGACGTTACAACATTTTCCACTTTGCTGGATTATGCAGATTAAGCCAAAAATAGGGCAACATGGGGAGTGTGTGTTTTTAAGCAGATGTTTAATCAGAGAGCTCTTCCGCTGTCAATAACACACCCCAGGAGAGGCGCCGAGGTAGCTTCCCGCCCTCCCCCACCCCTCAGATGGGAGGTCTGCTCCTCCAGCTTCAGATCACTCGACCGGCTAGGGCTATACACAAGGGCTTGCTTTCACGTCCTCCTAAAGGCCGCCCCTCCTCCGCTCTTGTTGCATATTCTTCCATTTCACGCTTCTAAGCACAGCCTGAGCTCGAGAGACCGACGTCTAATGGCTCGGATGCAGTCACCAGTTTACTCAGCTCACACAGCCCTCACAAGCCTCAGACAGCAGAGCTGTCCCTCGGTCTACACATCACCCTCGGGCCTCGAGCAGAGGTATCCGTCAGCTCATACCAACAGCAGGTTTATGCCTTAGATCACACAGGCCCCACAAATCCGAGACCGCTGATCTGTTCTTCAGCTAACAGAGATCTCTTATGATGTGCCTCAGACACCAGGATGATCCCTCAGTTTACGCATCCCTTTGAGGCCTGAGAAAATAAGGCCCATTCCCCCGCTCACCCAAATCTCACAGATCAGAGACAGCAGAGCTATCTCTCAGCTCACTCCCTACAACAGAGTTATCATGAACTCACACAAACCTCACACGCCTGAAGCAGAAGGACTGTCCTTAGCTCACACATCGCTCTCAGACCTGAAGTGTTCCTTAGCTCACACACCTCACAGACCAGAGACAGCAGATCTGTCGCTCAGCTCACTTTTTACAGCACAGTAATCCATTAGCTTACACAGGCCTCACAGTCCTAACACAGCAGGACTGGCCATCAGCTCATACGCTGCTGAGCTATTCCTTAGCTCACACAGACCTGAGACAGCTTGGCTATCTCTCAGCTCACCGTTTACTGCACAGTTATCCATTAACTCAGACAGACCTCACAAAAGACAGCAGAGATGTTTCACGACTCATGAAGACCTCAAACACGCTAAGAAGGCGCAGCCATGACCGCCAGGTTACACAGTACATGAGCGGACAGCTGGCCTGTCCCCATCATTACAGAAATTACGCAGACCTCAGGTGTAATGGCCATCCCTCAGTTGACATACACTGCACAGTCTTATGATTTAGCAAACCAAACCATCTGAACTGACACAGATCCTCGGGTTTCAGGGCTTGGACAGCAGAGCTATGCCTCAACTCACATAGCCCTCATGGGACAGCGGAGCCAGCCATCAGGGTATAAGGATTGCACGGGTTAGATAGCAGGTCAATCTGCACGGACCTCAATGCACAAAAATGCAGAAGTAGCAGGTGGGACATCACACACGTTTACTCCAGGTGACGTCAGAAGGCTGAGCCTTCATCCCACCCTTAACCACTCAACAGTTACTGTTGAGGGAATCGTAAGTCCTGGTTTATGTTCTGTCCTACATCTCTCTTTGTGATCCCTCAGATCATGGGTAGCAAAAACAATACTAGGAGCTTTAAAGAGCAAGTCAAAGGTAGCAGCAGCATTTCGCATGAAGAAAATAGTGCAGGGGCCCAAGATTCTTAGGAGCCGGCCACCCAATGCCAAGGGTGCAAATACCTAGGCTGCCAAGTCATTCTATCATAGCCCTCTTTCTCTCATCACCTTGCACATGCTTGTCTCTTTATCTTACTCTTCCACTGTCTTCCTCATAATTTCCTCCACTGTGTTCTTGAGTTTCTCTTTTTCCCTATTTCAACTTTTTCTCAGTTTCTCTTTCACTCAAAGTATAATAATAAAATACAAGTCCTGGGACTGGTACAAATATAGAAGTGGGTTGCAACCACTGTCAATGGCACGTCCATATCTATCCTCCATGTTTCACAGCGCCTCCTGGGAAGTACAGCTGGTGCTAGTCAGTGTTGTTACCACCTACCTGCCCAAACCCACTCATTAGGTAAACCGTTAGCATCCCTGGAAGTGCGCATGTGCCATAGATTCCGTGAAAGGAGATTGGACGGACATGTCTTGATGGAGTTTGTGGCTCCCAGCAAATCACTAAAATGTTTTTTGAAAGTGGATTGCTGCATTATGTTGGGGTGGAGGTGGTTCCTCAAATCTATGTGTGCCTATCTTATCGAGTCAATTTTCAATTTACATTCTGGAACTTGTAATCTTGAGTTTATAAAGGGATAAACTGAGTACAAATAGGAGAATGCAGAAACAAAACTGAACCTGGTGAGTTGCTGATACCTGGAACTTGGAAACTTGAGAGGTCTGGGGAAGCAGAGGTACAGCTCAGTCTAACACTTGCTTCAGATTAGCTGTCTTCATGGACCAGAATGATAGCGAGCAACCTTCCTTTCACATAGACCAATGGACTTTTGTAATCACCAAATTGCAAAGCAGTTCATTGTACCTGGAAAAGCAAAAGTGACTGTAAACTCAAAGCAGATGTGACTGAACATTCATTTCTTTTGAAACACATAAACAATATTTAATTATAAGTTAAAAAATGACTCTATTGCACAGAATAATATTACAGCACACATGTATTAACTACTTAGAAACTGACATAGGAAGATGCAGCACTGGAACACAATAGCCACCGCTTGGCAGCAGCATACATCCTATTGGCTGCTGCCAGAAGTCTTGTCCTGAGACTTTTGCCAGTGAGACAGGTATTGTGAAAGCGTGGGGCGCTGGCAGTAGCACACGGTAATCAGCCGCCAAGCAAACTGGCCTGCCCATTGTCCTTTTTAGTAACAGAAACATTTTCCTGAGCGCACCTATTTCCCCCCCCCCCCATGTTTTTCAAACGTCTTCTTCTTGACACTATGAAAAGCTGGAATAGCTTAAAACGAATGTTGTAAAGTTGCAACAGTTTGGTTTTTCAAATTTGCACCCTCCTAGGTAGAGCTTTAAGTGGGGAGGGTCCATCCGGGTCTCAGACCTGTCAGTAATTAAAAACTGACTTTGAACTGGCCCCTATCAGGTCCTCTATTGATGCCCTTAACAGGGGAAACACTGATCAATTTCTCAGCAATGATAACTCAACAATGACTTTAAAAACCATGATGGCAATCTGCAAAGGTGGTATCTTCTGTTTTCATTTGACATATTTTCTTAACTTATCTCCCTAAGAGTATTTGCCTTTTTGTAGGGTGCTGTTTTTGATGTAGGTGTTTCATTCAGCATATTAGTCTTGTACCATACATACTGTGAACTGGGGCATTTGTAAGTTGTTTGTGAGTTCAGGTTGTCTGGAGGTGCTTATACCCAGCCATGGTTGAGAGCTCTGGAGTGGAGGACAGCATATGAGGTCCTCACAATGCCTGTCAGTGAGTCATTGAGGTGTTCAAAATGCACACTCATCCAATCCTCGGCCCCTTTTCAGAGTGCACAGATCAGTAGTGAGATGGGCCACACGTAATTGTGGGCATTTGTGAAAGCCGGTACACTGCTGATGAAATACTGACATGGTGAAAGAAAGTGAAAATGCTTATGGGTAAGTGCATGTGGTGGATGCTCAAGTGAAGGGGATGCGAGGATGTACATGCAGAAGGTAAGAGGGAAAAGAGAGTTCAGCAGAGAAACGTGATCAGATGTGAAATATGCACACAAAGGACTTCAGGAAGATGTGGGGGGATGATTGTGTGTCAAGGAGAGGCTGCAGAGGAAAGAGGTAAGAAGGGGCGAACAGGAGTAATTGTGACACTGGATGCCTCTACCCCTCTCACAAAACTCAGTAATATTTAATTCACAGTCTCATATTTTCAGTTCACCTTTTCACAACAATATCAGTGATACTCATGTTTCTGATACTGCTAACCATTGGCAAAGGCAATAGGTCTGACTTGTTTTAGCTGCATGTCAATTATTGTGTGGTGTGTTGATGCAATAACCGAATAGTTACAGAGCCACACATATAATAGTTGGCTTTCTGTATAAAGCACAGGATTTTAGTTTACATGTTTAAGCCATGCCCCAAATGACATAAGCCACACGTTTTTGAAAAGGATGGATAGTTTGCTTCCCTAGGTCCTATTTAGAGACCCACCTTCTTCATTCCAGTCAAAGCCCTGCTGAAAGGGTCTGCACAGTGAGAGTGGAAACCGCGAGACACACCTCCATTCTATGTCCTGAGAGTGCTGGAAGTAGGGTGACCGGAATCTTAAAGCCAAAAACCGGCACGTTTCACAAAAATAGGAGGACTACAATTTAACTTCAACTGAGTGCACAGAATGACAGCACTCAACAGCGTAGAATTACAGGCGAGGCAGTAAGAACAGAAATAAAATGCAGGGTTTAAAGTAAGTATTATGCCTGTAAATTGCATTGCTTTCTCATAACAGCTGCTAACTATTCCTGCTTTGGAAAACATAACAAGGCACCTCTTATCGTTTTCAGTCGACCCTCTCTAAAAACCGGGACATGAGCTAAATTTCTAAAAATCTACTGAGACAGCTGGTGAAAAACCAGGACTGTCCTGGCTAATCTGGGACGCCTGGTCACCTTAGTTGGAAGGTACTGGTAGTTTATAATGTGGGGGTTCAGGGGACCACTCATTGACCCGTGCGAAAAATTAAATGCGTGAAGGCAGGGGTGTAATTGAGGCCACTGTTATGCCCCTTCAGGGAGCTCCCATTCAGTCAGAGGCTTGTGCATATCTGTGATATACTGGAGTTTCTGGGGCCCCTCACCACATTCAGCACAGGGGCCCCATCACTTTGAGTTAGCCACCATGACTGTGGAAGCAGGACTCCCTCAGGATTGATGCCGTACTCCTGTCAACTTCTAAAAAAAATTAACCATTTGCGAACAGGGGGTGATACTTTGGAGGCAGTTGGGCTTAGTGCCAAGTACAGCCCGAGGCACTTCCACCAGCCGGAAGGCATTCAGTAAAATAAAATAAATAAGTAAATACATAAATAAATAACTTCTAAGCTGGCAGATGATGTCCTGGGGAGGTTTCACATCTTGTAATAGCAGGGGGAGAGGGATGGGAGAGAGGCAGAGTTGCCCTCACACCTTGTGAGGACATGCATGCCATTTAAGGCAGCTCATCATGGGTGCCACCATGTGATATTGGCTTTTCACCCTGAAACTGTGTGATAGCATCCCAGAACTTGTGTCAAGTGGTAGAACTGTGCAAGTTAGCACTTGGCAGGTGTAGTGACGATTATAGCTTCGAACGTGTACAACTTGAGGCTCCCATTCCAACGTGGCAGGTGCACTGCAGACACTAAAACTTCACAGGACCATACCTGCTTGCGACTATCAGAGCACTGGGGGTCATATTTACAAGCCCCTAGCGCCACCTTGCTCCGCTCTAGCATCATTTTTTTTTACGCTAAGGCAACTTTAAGGAGGCCTTTCTCCTGCTCTGTATTTACCAAGTGGGGCAATGCTTGCATTGTGCCCCTTTGTAAACCCTTGCGCCACATTATTCCTGTGCCAAGCACAATGTATGCAAGGAGTCGTTCTGACGCAGGGAGGCCTGAAAGAATGGTGTAGTGAAATTTACAACATTTCACCACGCCATTTTTTCTTTCATCTTTAATGGCTTTTTAGAGCATGCGTTAAAATGACACGGCCATTTTAATTGATGGGCCTCTCTGTGCTTTTCTGCTCTACCTTCAAACTATTTTATGCTAGTGCAGCAAAGCACCACAATAGCGTCAAAAATGTTGATGCTATTGTCCTACCGACTGCCTTTGTATGCCGTATTGTAAATACGGTGCAACCATGGTGTCGCTAGGTGGGGCAGGGGCGATGCAAGAAAAGTGGTGCATCGGTAACGACGCACCACTTTCTTAAAAATATGCTCCACTTTTCTTGCATCCACCTACCGGCTCCTTACGACACCATGGTAGCGCTATATTTATCATATGGCGCACCATGGCAGTCGTGAGGCCAATAGTGTCTGAATTTTCAACGCTAGTGTGGCCCTTTGCTGACACAATATTTTTTACCCTAGTGCAGCAAAGTGCAAGGAGGCCCATAGGTTGCTATGGGTGCGTGAGCAGGTGTTAAAATGACACAAAAAATGGCACAGTAACATCATATAAATTTCACTGCACCACTTTTGCGGGCTTCCTAGTTCCAGAAACGCCCCCCTGCCTACATTATGCCTGGTGCTGGCATAATGTGGTGCACGGGGTCGCAAAGTGGTGCAATGCATGCACTGTGCCACTTTGTAAATATGGCACTGCAAAAATTCTTCATTAACGCCACATTTGCGTAAAACAATTATGCTAATGTGGCGCAAGGAGGCGCTAGGGGCTTGTAAATATGCCCCTATGAACCTTACACGTGCTTCCGCTACTACTATCAGGGATACATCAACTCCTGTTACAACACAGTGAAACAATAGCACGACTTTGGCACAGCTTTAATATGTGATGCAGTCTGCCATATAAAGCCCACACTTCGTGAACTAACTTCACTCTCTAAAAGAAATCGTCAACAAAAGAATTCCTGGGCAGCTGGCTCGTAGCAGAACAGGACTTGCATGTTTTAAATGTAATTTTTGAAAACATAAATGGCATTTTTGAAAACAAAATAGAGATTATGTGTCCGCTTGCATAGTCATAATGTGCTCTTACAGTGACATCTACTGGCGAGATCTGTGAGCGCTGATGAAGTAACAGACCAGGTGTGGGTCGGGCAATGTGCGCGGTGGGGGTGCAGTACTGCTCTTACTGGGACAGTCGCAAGGCAGGCCTGACCTGCAGCTGGCGTGCCATACTCCCTTGGTATAGGAAGTCAATATCTTCAGTCCAGGTCTGGGATATGCTGTTGGACTAAATGCAGTCTCTGCAGCAGGAAAGCTAACTATTCATCGTGTAACGACACCTTTCGGCCAGAGCGTGCGGTGCGCTGAAGCAACAGCACAACGTAATTATACTGCACGAGGAGTGTGTCAGATTGGGCACTATATAGAGGAGCGCAGGAGATTCATTAACTTTTGCCTCTCTTTTCTGATTTCTAGGGCGTGACATGGTGGGCTCCACTCTTCCAGGGTACCCTCCTCACATCCCAACAGGCGGACAGGGCAACTATGCTTCCTCAGCCATTGCTGGCATGGTGGCAGGTAAGTGTTGTGTTGCAAAGCTCAACTTTCCTCCTTACACGTGCTACCGTGGTATGGAAGCTCACGTTATTTACAGGCTGAATAACAAGGATCCAGCACATTATGTGGTAAACTGAGGGTTCTCTATCCCACTGGTGATCTGAGGGTAGGATAATGTAGTCGGAGTGCACAGTGTATGCTTTCTTTGCATAGACGGTTGTGATGAATATAGAGTTAAGGGGAGGAAAGGGTGCACACAGTGAAGATCTCCGACTCTTAGGGGCACTGATACATTTTGGAGTAATTTCTAAGAAAGTGAGCAGAGTTAGACCGTTCAGCCGCTGAGTGAGGAATACATTTAAAATAATGCACTGTATGTGGAAGGCACCCCTCCCCTCCCAGCCATGGCATCTACGCCAGTGCTTTCCATGTGCTTCTACGTGAAGGCCGCCATTACTGGAGACAGTCTAGCCTCCATCAAGCATCTCTCCTTCACAATTCATAGCCCTGTCTACAGATCCACCCTTCCACTCTCACCTCAGGGACGTAACAAAGGACCCGCAGCCACCGCGTTGTGGGGGGTCGAGCTCCAGGGAGCTCCTCAGCTCAGAACCCTGTGGACCGGTGGCAGGCTCCCTGAGTCCAGGAGTGAGACCCCTCCCATCTCCCCTCCAGGTATCTTGCAGGGAGGTCCCCTTAAGTTTTGTTACGCCACAGTCTCATCTCCTTTGATGCCACCTGCCCTAAGATTATTCTTATCTTTAAAACTACCGGTGCCTTCTGTGTCTCCTTACAGATCTAAGACCATCACATGCGAGATTCATCAAGGGTCCTCGCCTTTCTGTTCTTTCTCCTTCTCAGCGGTGGGTTCCCACACTGCTTCAAGTGTGCTATGGCTTTTCCCTTCTTAAAAGAACAATAACTAACCTGTTCTCCACACCCATCGTTTACCCTGCTCTCAGGCTCCCTTCTCGTTAAAGACCTGCAGCGTGATTTACCAGAAACTCCTAAACTCGTGGCAAATACCCCGTCATGCCCACCCTGCCTCCCACAGAAGGCCTGCCATTGATTAGGTTTCAGCGAACCCTCTCTACACCAAAGGATTGATTCCTACCTCTTTATATGCAAGGGGACGTTCTCATTACAATATTTACTGCATTTATAGGCCTTCCCTCGCTCCCAGGTGAGAATTAATACTCAGTCCATTCAGAAGATGAAAAGCCTGTTAGGCTCGCGCTACTGTCGAGTGAACCTTGTAATTTTTAATCAAGGCCTTTCCTTTGAAACCTCCAGCATTAACATTTTTAAAGAAAGTACTTCCGTGGGCTGCCCCTACCTAATTAACTCCACGCTGAAGAGGCGCGTTAATCAGAATATACCCCGCCTGCCCAGGGCCCTACTAGGTAAAGACTACAGGGGGTAGTGGGTCTGGGAAAGTGCAGGGGGGAAGAGGAATGATTAAAGGGGGTGGCGGCTACATAGGTGCAGGTAAAGAACAATTTAAGGAAGCAGTGTTCCTTCCAGAAATAATCTCACATCTCTCCACACGCACATTGATTGATGCACAGTAAAGTGTGAACAGAGATGTTCAAGTTATACACTTGACTCCCTAAACAGAATGTGTAGGATGTCACAGCAAGTTTGTATCCATGGGCAGGTCAACCTTGAGAATCTGAATTTCTGTCGTATTAATTGTGTGTTGGCTGAAAGGACGAAAAGAATATCTTTTTTTCGCAGCTCAAGTTTTTTTATGGTGTTTGTTGGTACTTAAAGGAGAACTAGGACAACCCCCCTTTACCCAGATTCAAAGTACAATGCAGTTTTCGGATACATGTTTCTGAGGTTATATATATATATATACACACACACACACGCACACACACACACACACACACACACATATATATATATATATATATGTTTGTGTGTGTGTGTGCATGTGTGTGTGTGTGAAACAGTGAGACACACAGCCAGATAGATAGATAGATAGATAGATAGATAGAAAGATAGATGTTACCTCAATCTATATATATTTGGTTTTTCTGACAGTTCCTATAGTTTAAGTTGTAGATTACCAAGGCACACACTTTACCTCTTGCTTTTAGCATCCTTGGAGGCTGAGTGTTCCTAACTAGGCTTCAGTACTTCTGTTGGTCAAGTCAAGAGGCAGAGGGTACCTGACTCAAGCTCACCGAACCACTTGCTTTTTAGTGCCTTGTGAGGTTGAGTGGCTCCAGCTGGATCTTGTGTCATCTCTAGATTTAGGTACATATTAGGAGGTTAGGGATTCTAAACCGAGCCCACACTGCCTCCGTTTGTGCCTAAGCTGTGATCTGAGGGCTCCAGATTGGAACTCACCCCACCTTTCGATTTAAGAAAACTCTTATCCAGCTGAGAGTAGCTGACTCAAGGTCACAGCCCAACTCGTTGTTTATTTGGAGCGTGTGGGGGGGGGGGGGCAGGGGGGGGCGGTGCTGGCGGTAACAGGCTGTGTCACACGTCACCTCTTGATTTAAAGACAACTTAAGAGGCTGAGGGGGTAATGTGCTAAGCCAGCAACATATCCTGCTTTAAACCACAAAGGAGCCTGAGAGCACGAGGCCAGTGTCTCACAAGATCTCTTTATTTCCATTAGCAGGAAGTGACTACTCCGGAAACGCTTACAGCCATGGGCCCTATTCTGCATACGGAGAGGCCTGGAGATTCCCTGGCTCCTCGTTGCTCAGTAAGTGATTCTGGAAAGTCTTCAAAATGAACAATGTCCACCTTCTCAACTCCCCATCCCCCCTTTCTCTTTTCATTACTTCCTGCTCTCACCTCTCCGCATTTGCTCTCACTTTCCTCAACAGTTTCCCTTGCTCTCACTTCCTTTCTAGACTATTTTCTTCTTCGCAGTCACCCCTACTACAGTTTCAGTGTTTGCCCTGAGGTTTCCCTGG
Source organism: Pleurodeles waltl (assembly GCF_031143425.1). Lineage (NCBI taxonomy): Eukaryota > Metazoa > Chordata > Amphibia > Caudata > Salamandridae > Pleurodeles > Pleurodeles waltl. The sequence continues at coordinate 709,057,471 of NC_090450.1, read as the reverse complement.
GTGCACTTCCATCTCTTGCATGGTCTTCCATGTCTTCCTTTCTCCGCATTAGTTTCTGGTGCTCCTGGTTTGAGCTCTTTGCCCCCATAAAAGTGTACATACCTGACTTGAAAATGACTCCTGTTGAGATACTCCAGGGAAGTTCTGGGTTGGGGTGCCACAGGCATGTCTGTCCTTAAATTCCTGCAAGGTATGGAAACAAGAGACCCAGTTACAGACTGGATGCCACACTCCCAGTTTGTGCCAATGTGCATTCTCTAAGGATACACTGGCACAGACCAGGACTGTGCTCCCAATGCACGGAAAAATGTGTCTCAACTCTCAATGCATGCACTGAAGAGAGTGAAACAGTGAAAGGCAGCTGTGGTTGGAACCGCAGATCCACCATTCACTGTAAGCTAACCCAGCCTTCCTTTAGAGAGGAGCGGAGCATGGGTGGGCCGTGGGACACTCCGATCCCCTTCTCACAGGGCACCCTCAGGAAGCCCACTATAGCATCACTTAGGAGGTGTGGAATTAGTGTGCCACCTGAGTGCCTTTTTGACTGTATGCCCACACCTGTTATACAGCAGGACACTTTTGTAATCCATCCTCCGGTGTTCAGACCACCACCTCCCACTGTAGAACGGTTTCATAGACCCAATGCTTAATTTGAGCTGGTGGTTTCTGGTGCTCGGTACCAGCACTTAATTCTCCACACTTGCACTAATGACAGTCTACCATGTGGTTATTGACTAATTTTGAGATGAATACAAAAACAGTGTTTATTAATTCAATATGCATTAAAAATTAATTATGTCTGCCACCCATACCTTACTTATAGCTTTGGGCAACCTGGAATAGTCTGAATTTCCACTCTTGCAGAAGTACAATGGTTTGTAGTTGTGTTGCTACAGTTATGGGCTGCGCTGTCAGGGGTAATTGGTAGTGCAAGCTAAGTGGCCACATTAGAAGGGTCCTTGCAATTTTTAACATTTTACAAATGAAGCACTGGATAGACCCTTGTATGTGAATCGACAGGGTTGGATGCAGGAATTATAGCTGAGTGCTGCATTCTAGACCACCAGGGGCAGACTGCCCAACAGAGCAAATTGAGAGTTTTTATGGCAAGCCATTGTCTCTAAAAGGTTGGTCTGGCTTGAGAAACTGTCAAATCTCTACAGTCATTTCATAGCTGAACCTTATATGGGGTAGATTCTGTCCCAGCCAGATGTCCCTTTAGCGTGCACTGGCTTAACATAGGATTGACTCTGTCTCAGCCCCATTAGTGTGTGGCTGAAACCAGGGTAGTGGTATAACACAATATGATGGCGCTCCTCAACAAAAATGGTGTAACATAAGCCCCTGCAGCCCCTGTGGTGCAGGGGGGTGGCGTGCTCCATAACAGGGCCCTCAGCAAAAGTGGCAGGAGGTGAATCAGGCGGGGGGCTCTCCATGTACTTCACGGGGGGTCTCCTCAAGTTTTGTTGTGCCACTGCTCTACAGAATGTGTTAACAAACCCCTGAAAGACTGACTTCTCGGATGTGCATAGCCACAGCCAGAGGACGTATCTTCAAGGGCTAAGTATGTGCCTGGCCAAGTTTCTGTCCCCCAAAACAGCCTTAAGACATTGGATTCCTGAGATGAGGGGTGGAAGGGGCGTCAGACTGCAGCCATGCCTCCTGCCATGTAAATCATAGCCTAGCCACAAAGCCACTTAGCCAGCCCCCCCAACCACCTGGACTCTTATTATTGTCTATATAAAATATCCCAGTCGAGCGTGACTCTAGGGCAAGTCTGGGTTAATGGGAAGAAGGCAGACGCTACTTTCGCACAGGTTAAGAGCTGAAGGTTAATGGTTGACTACTGCTTCTGAGCAATATTAAACTTATTAACTCAAGATGCGACCCAGCATGAAACAACTAAAAGACGGTTCCCCTAACAACATTTTGTTCCTCTCTTCCTCATTTCCAGCGTCTCCATATTACTACAGCTCCACGGCAAGGGCTGGAGCTGCCCCTACCCCCACAGGCGCCTACGACCACCTGTAGCCACCCACTGCGGTCCAGCGGAGCATGGCATACCAGCGTCAAGATGAGACAGGCCCAGAATTCAAGACTCAAAGCCTTTCCTTGAACCTACCAGGTGGAAAATAAAAGGAAAAAATACCATCCCTCTAAAAAAAAAACAGAATTTCAGAACAAATCTTGTGCAATGACGCTGAATGTAACAGCGCGTGAAGAATGCTGCACACGCAAGCAGTATGGAGAACCAAGGGTGAACCAATGAACTGACGTAAAAATATTTCCACTCTGATTGAAACAGTAGGGGAAGATGGCCATTGCACAAAAGAATCCTCCCACCATGGTCACAAGGGACCCCCTCAATCCTCTCCCATCTATTTCAGGCCAGGTGTTTTGTCTGCTTCACATACGGACTCTAGTATTTTCAAGCCACATTTGATGTGAGAGTTTTGCAGTTGTGCCACTGCATGGTTTACAAGGGTGTAAGCTGTGCTCAGTGCAGACTGGCCCTGAAAAGATGATACTTTGAAAAAAGAGTATAGAGGCCGTGGCAAAATAAAAGGTGGGTCTTGGCAATGGTGTCTTGAAGAGCCTTGACAATGGTTCATGGAGGGCGTAAGACAATGGTCAATGCAAGGGCCTTCAACAGTGGTCACTTTTGGAATGGACCGTGGTAAAAGGGACACTTTGACAATTGTTGACGGTTCTTTTGTTAATGATCAATGAGTGATCTTGACAATGGTCAAGAAAAGGCCCTTGTAAGTGGCCAAAGGATTGAAATTGACTGTGGTAAGAGAAGGAGCTTATCAATAGACTCTCAGCTCCTTGACAGTGGTCAATGGTAAGGGCCAAGCCAATGGTTAATGAAAGCCTTGTCAGTGGTTAACAGAAGGACTGTGAAAATGTGCAAAAGAGAACTTGGCCCTGGTCAATGGAAGAACCTTTCAGATTGTCAACGGAGACTTTGACAATGGTAAATGAAGGGCATACCGGGGAGAATGTGAGGTATATGAAAGAGATCAATGAGTGGGCTGTGGCAAAATGCAAGTGCAGCATTGGCAATGTTTCATCATCAAAGACTGGCCTTGACAGTTTTCTATGGGGTGGGAAGATCTTTTTACAGTGCTCAATGGAAGGGACTTGACGTTCATTAATTGGGCCTTCAGCAATGGTCTACAGGAAGATCTTGAAAACGGCCAATGGGGTTAAATTAACCACAGGCAATTCATGGCATTGGCAATGCTTGACTGGAAGTGTGAGAAAATGGCCTAGAGGGGAGCCTTGACAATGAGCGATAGAGGGTAGTTCACAGGAATTTTAACCCAGTCCTTCATATATTTATTGATCCACAGCCTTACTCAGAACTACAGAGACTGCTGACTTCTCTAACAAGCGCTACTGTTCCACTGATGTCACATGCTGGTGCCAGTGCACTGACAGTACTGACACCCTTTCTCCTGCTGCCTTACATATGCTCCCCGCTCATGACACCTCTTCCTACCTGACTCCCTCCCAGATCTCTCCCATTCTTTCAGGAACACTCCCAGTCTTTTGGGACAGATTAATGGTGAAAGCGGGGGGTTTTACTTCCTTTTCCAGGAGAAAGCTGAGGCTAGGCCAGGAGTTGGTGACAAATGAGCCTAGGAGCTTCTGAAGGTGGGATAAATATTTTGTAGGAGCATCAACTCCCCCACTCTACGAAATCTACTCTGAGCTTGGCAAACCTAGTCATGTGCTTGCAGTGACCTCTCTGGCCCACTGTTGCAAAGGGCACCACAAGCCACACTGGGCAGCACCTTGTCTCACAGGATATACTGGGCTGCACCTTGTCTCACAGGATATACTGGGCTGCACCTTGTCTCACAGGATGTACTGGGCTGCACCTTGTCTCTCTGGACACACCGGGCCGCACTTTGACTCACAGGACACACTGGACTATACCTTGACTCACAGGACACACTTGGCCGCACTTTGACTCACAGGACACACTGGACCATACCTTGACTCAGAGGACACACTGGATCGCACTTTGACTCACAGTACACACTGGATCATACCGTGTCTCACAGGACACACTGGGCCGCACTTTGACTCACAGGACACACTGGGCCGCACTTTCACTCAAGAACCCACTGGGCAGCGCCTTGACTCAGAGGACACACTGGGCAGCACCTTGTCTCACAAGATACACTGGGCTGCACCTTGACTCAAAGGACACATTGGGCTGCACCTTGACTCAGAGGACACACCAGGCAGCATCTTGACTCACAGGAAAGAGTGGGCCGCCCCTTGACTCAGAGGACACACTGGGCAGCACCTTGACTCATAGGGTACATTGGGTCGCCCCTTGACTCATGGGAATACATTGGGCCGCCCCTTGACTCAGAGGACACACTGGGCAGCACCTTGACTCACAGAGTACATTGGGCTGCACCTTGACTCAGAGGACACACCAGGCAGCATCTTGACTCACAGGGTACATTGGGCTGCACCTTGATTCAGCGGACACACTGGGCAGCATCTTAATTCACAGGAAAGAGTGGGCTGCCCCATGATTCAAAGGACACACCAGGCAGCAGCTTGACTCACAGGAGAGAGTGGGCCGCCCCATGACTCAGAGGACACACTAGGCAGCACCTTGACTCAGGAAAGGATGGGCCGGCACCTTGACTCGCAAGGCACACTGGGCAGCACTTTGCTCTCTGGTCATTTATGGCAAAGCAGTGGAATTAGCCTAGTTCTAGTCCCATCAAAAGTCATGTGTGTTTTTTGCAGTCTCGCTCCAGAGGGCATCCATAGTTTGAACCTTTAAAAGATTCCTAAAAGGTGCCAACTTTGATAACTGGGTCACTTCAGGTGCCACTGGAGTGGTTTGTGCCCCATGTGTTCACGTTATAAACTGGCAAACACATCACTTTGTGGTCGTCTTGGGTAAGAGGGGGAAGGGGTGGCTGGGGCTCCCCCTTAGAGGCTCAGGCTTTAAAGGCTAACACTGTGAGCGTGAGAATCTCGCAGCAGCAAAAGGGAAGGCCCAGATACGGCATCATATGCACGGCACAGGGTATCTCGACAAAGCCACATAACATGGCATATCCTAAATTCACACACTGTCGCACACACGCGTCAATCCTTTGCGGAACCATTGGCACCAATTTCACAAAGGAACCCTAATTTTGTCACAAGGAACGTCCGGGTGGCACACCTAGTCCCACTTAGGACCAAACATGCCTGTCATTGTTGAAATTCTTTGAGAGATGATTGGCTTTGCTTTGCAAAGACAAATTCAAAGTGCGCTTCATGGAGATTATTATGTTATTCTGAGAATTTGGGCGGGAACAAAACACACTAAAGTGGTATATTTCCGGGTAAGACTGCGCATCGCCTCAGTTTCTTCTACTCACTTCTGAGAGAAAATATAACCTCTGCGCACTACTACTTTTTACACGCCAAATTATAAAGAATTTTCGAACCAATTTACGTCCCTAGACGCAGCCCGAAAAATACCCTTATTTTCCCAATGCTTATTTTCCCGAGCTGCACTAGGTGTCTGGCGCGCATTAAACAGAAATACAAATATATGCCTTCCACTCCCACATTCAGAAAAGCAAAACCGAGCGCCTAATTGACGAGGCGATGATATCAGTACCTTTCGCATGGACAACACTAGGTCGTGCGCGCATCAGCACCGCCACGGCCTCAGATCCCGCCCACTCCTTTCAATAACCACGCCCCCTGGTACTATAAGCCCCTCATTTGCCAAACTTCCACTCCGTTTTGGGACTTCCGGGAACGGGCTGTTATTTTTTGTTTCATTGTTTTTATAGAAAAATGAAGAAAACAGATGTAAATAAATTATTTGGAAAATAAATATTTTAACTAATTAAAGCATGGTACAAAAACGCTGTAGTATAATTGGTCTTTTTTCATTAAAGTAACTGTTTCTAATTACTTTTACCCAGTATGTACTGTACGCAGCAACCAGCGATGTCTCGTGGTGGTAGAATAAGAAAGGTTCATTTCACATCCCAGTCACTAGTGCTCAGTTAATCACTATTGGAAATATGAAAGCGTCACAGAGAACTACAGTCCGCAGGAACTGCGGTGTTTACAGAGACTCCTGTAGCCGGCGCCTGGCCTGTCACATGCGACAGGTGCATTAACCCCCAAACTATATGACGCATTAGAAAATGTTACCTGCGAGTACAGGCAAACTGCTGCATCACACACAACAACCCGTTGTGCTGTCTGACTGGGACTGGAATGTGTGACCTGCACCTCATAACTGAGACTGACGCATTATCTCGCTGATTTGTTTTACTGGTCTTGGAACACGTGACGTGCAGCGTACACGTGGATTGCAGCAACAGGAGTATTAACACAAGATTCCATTTACATGTGTGCAGTGCTTTTAATTGAAAAATAGAAGTGGAGGTACTCTATACCAGAGTACCTGATTGTTTCCGAGAAGTGCCGGTACTCTCCAATTAAAAGTATTACGTTTTTCTTGAGATGTGCCGGTACTCTCCTCTCAAAATAAAAAAGTGCCGGTACTCAGTACCGGAGAGTACCGGCCCATTTAAAGCACAGCGTGTGGGTTTCATTTGTCGTTTATGTGGTGAGGTGGGTATGGTTGCTAGGACATCACAGCATTGCACCGTTGAGCCAGAAACTCTCTACACTGAGGAGGATGTAGCATTTTAGGTGCTGTCTGACGTAAAAACGGCTGTTCTGGACACCTCACTTCATCTCATCATAGATGATTCCAATCCTGGCTTTCGTGTGACAACCTAATGTGTTCTGGGTGTTGCAGTCCTGATTTATTCTCAGGGCTTAGGGGCTGGGTGGGGGCAAAAGTACTACTTAGGTGCTTCTCGGCACAAGGTCCCGACCCCTGCAAGTCCCCTACCCACCTTCACACGGTGAAAAATGTATTCAAGTTGGCAGGTCTAGGTGAAACGTTCCGCAAAAAGTATGTGACATGGAGGTTGTCACTTTCTGAGAGTCTCCTGGTCTCTCAGAACATCAGGTTTAGAGACAGAGTTGCACAAGCGCTACGTAAGGATAAAATGTACACAAAACATCATAAAATACATAGGATAAAAAGCATTAGCAAAGCCAATAGGTTTGCTTTTAATGTGCGAATCCATGCAGTGTTAGTACAATAAAGCAAGACACAGAGGAGGTAGCATGCAGGAACATACAGATTAAATGGAAGCAATCACAGGGAGACAGAAAGACACATACAAACAACTACTAGCAATAGGTCAGAGATGAATACTCCACTGGACTCAACCAATATATGATTGACAAAGCCTCAACCAATGACTGAATGCAGCTGGTCAAAGAAAGCCAGAGGTTGAAAGGCTTTGATCCAAAGTCCACTTTATAGGACCTGGGTGTTCCCAGTAGGCCCCCGCCCCAACACCCATGAAACGTAAACTGACAAAGTCTGATTGTCTTTGGCATTGGGAGAATTTATTATCAAATGACACTCGTTTAATACACACTGTGCAGAATTAATTATATCATATTATAACTCATAAAAACACAACACATAACCCGTAAATCAAAAATTACTAAGCAATCATAATTTTTATAACACCCAACCAAGGATCCGCCGTGTCCCGAACCCCCGTTGGACCACACAGGTGAACCATACCTCACCTGTATCCCTGGCGGGGGGGGGGGGCGATTCCAACACCTCACCATACCTTTTCCTCATGCAGTTTCTGCCCCCCAAACACCAATCCACTGTGGGTGTGCACCAGGGTGGCCCGGACCAGGAGCCCCGTGCCCACCCCAGCGATCTGGGCACACTAGCCCCCAAGCTGGTGTGTACATCCATTGGTTGGTTCAGGACTGCAGGATCCTACCTTCGTTGTTATCCAGGGTACCATGCCTTGAGTACCCCTCTGTTGCTCTGGGTGTATTTAGTATCTCATGTCACGCCACAAGGGCGACCAGGGGCCCAGAGGTCCTTCGTAGTCCACTTTATATGTATTGTTAGTAGTAGATCCATTTAACAACTATATTGGTAAAACCCATACCTAAAAACAGATGGAACTAATTTCTCTAATGAAGTATGCATCTGATGGCCCTAAAGACTTGGGAGTCTAGTTTAGAGTTTAGAGGGCTGAGTACCCCACCACAAATGTGGTGAAGTACCCTGTGCGGCAAACGCTTGGTCTCCCTGCTCTTTTTAGCGTCAGGCAGACCATAATCTTTCCGACAGCAGCACTCCAGCTGACTCTACTGTTGGAAAGCTTAATTCATCAGGCTGAAAGAGTAGAGGCCATTGAAGTAATGGCATCAGAACAAACATCTTATTTAGAGCAGATGGCCTGATGTGTGTTTTTTTCCTGTCCATCACTGACAGTTACTACCTGGTGATACCGGACTAGAAAAAAAAGAAAAATTACCCAGTGGTCCCAATTGCAAATTGAACAAGTCTCAAAGAGTGAGGGGGTCATTAGTTGTTTTGTTTTTTCAAAAACAAACTCCCACTTTGGCATTTTGTTTAAACAAAAAAAAAGATGATTTGCAGACACCTGAAAGACAGTGGCCATGCACCAAACTTGCAGCAATTTCAGAGAAATCCATGTGATAGTCATTCCTCTGAAGGCACAGATATTATGGCTGGGCTGTAGGTGATCTCTAAGCATGGAAGGAGACAGTCTATCAGGATGGCAGACGTAATGTCCTTCACTGCCCTGGTGGGTGGTGCGCCATCCGCCAAACTTCAGCCCTAACTTGTTTAGTCCACTTGTATAATCCAGCTTGCTGCAGCTCATTCCGTTTTAGGAGAACTGAGACACCCATTGGGTAAAATTATGCTTTATAAACTCTATTTAACACTACTCTCTCCCAGATTACCAGAGTTTATGCCAAGATTCCTACTAATTTATCTTAAACAAACCTTTCGAACAGCGATTGGATTCCGATGGGTGAAATAGTGGCAAATAAAGCAAAGCAATCCAAGTCTGCCAACTACCAGTTGGAAAGCATAACTTTTTTGGCCCACTTATGGTAGCTAGTCATCAAACATAATAAAATATACTCTTTATTAGTAAAAAGAAGTTGGACAGAAAGTTTAGGTCAGAAGAGGATAACAAGTCCTAAGGGGGGAGTCAAACAATAATTGCTGATGAAAAGTTTTGAAAGGTTCAGGTAGACATTTAACACAGGAGCCTCGTTAGTGAGATGCGGACACCTTTCTTCGCCCAAACAAGGGGTTCCATGGAATTTTATTAGATCATTAATCACATTGAGAATAATATTTTGGTCCTATGTGTTTTCTTAAACTGCACTATTCTCGGGTCACATTGTTCCAGCAAATCTGAGTTTGCTCTCATATTTTCCTTTCCTTTTTTTGTTATGGGGAGTGACCCCTTCATGCCCCATAATCCTATCTTTTCTTTTTGTTCCCTTTTACCTCTTCCTCTTTACTTATTTTTTATACTTCGCCCTTTTTTCTTTAGAGTTACTCTTCCTTCCCTTTTTTAAAGGTAACCCTTTTCTTACACAATATCATTCCCTTTTATTACCTTAAACATTATTCCCTATTAGTTACATGTTACTTTCACATTATGTTTATATTCATCATTTTTGCTTGAGAGATAATTAAACTGGAACATGTCGCCACAAGGGGTGTGCTACAAGAGGTGCTGAAATTATTCGAAGGGGAGAGGTCCGTCTTCCAAAGCTGGTGGGCTCCAACTTGTGGTTGGCACCCAGAAGAGTAGCCAGTGTATCCTGGGTCCTAGCACAAGGAAGGAAAATTGCCCTCTGGGTGCTGTTCGATTTATAAAATAAAGCAATAATTAAAGATCAGAGGGCTGGTAAGGCCTCTGGGTAATGGTGCCACTGCATCTGCTGCAGCAATGGAAGTTACGCCCCTTCCAGCACTGCGGATCTTCTAAGGGTGACCACTGGGTAATAGGGTTTGGTGTATACGTGAAAGCTTGGTGGGCGATGGTTTAAGTACTTTATAGTTCCCTATGAGCAGGCTTAGCCAATGGAAGACACCCAAACGGTTTATTAATCATTCAGTCCCACATTTTTGTAGCATCCGAAGCACTTTGGACAGCAACGTCTGCAAAGATATAGTTCTGGTACATAGGAAAATAATGTGTGGTCATCATAGACCAAAAGGCCTGAGAATGCAAGAATGCAGTCTCTCTCTCTCTCTCTCTGTATATGTGTATAGATAGATAGATAGATAGATAGATAGATAGATAGATAGATAGATAGATAGATAGATAGATAGATAGATCGATCACTGGGCTGTGTGGTGTGATCAGAAGTTGTGGATTTGTAGGGCCCACACCCACAATTTGATTCAAAATGTCATTTCAGGAAGCGAAAGTGACATAATGAAATCTTTTATGCTTATTGGTTCATGCCTTGAGTAGCATAGTGAGCAAAAAAACGATGGGCAGAAATGTGGTCTACAGTAAACACCAGAGTCTGAGACTAATGCAAGCATTCTACACATCTGTTGTTTCCTCTAAGGACAGTCCAGCTCTTTGTCTTCCAGAAGGGAATAGTAACATTTGCATTGTCTTCCGGTTCTAGGCACATCTCATCCTTGAAGGAAACAGCAACAGTTCTGTTCATGGCATGGTGGCTTCGCTCAGCTGAGCTTCCTATGAAGAGGTCTCATTAGCAAAGGACAAGCAAGGGGTAGTAGCATCTGGCCTTGGCTGCCACTGGGTGGTGTCCATGCCTGCTGCCGGCCAGACCATAAGAAATGTACAAATTACTGGCCCTACTAAGGAGCTTGAGGGGTTCCCCTCAAGGACAGTAATGGATACGCTTTGGCATCCACTCATCTCCCAGCATCAGGCCCACTCATCTCCCACCATCAACCAAGGTTCTTCAGAGGAGCTCCTTATAACTGTAGCCCACCATGGATGACAATCTGGGGACTTGCAAGATAAAGTAAAGCACAGGGTGGGACAATGGGTACCAGCAGCTCAGTGCATCCATTCCTACAGCTCCCAGTATGAAATAGCGGTAAATCATACTGAGCACCAGGCTGGGCGATGTTGCGAGTGATCACCTCCCACTAGTGAGGGCTCCATACTACTGAGGCCTCTATGAACAGATTTGCAATGTCTGAAACAATATAGCTGAGGAAAGTATGTGACACAGGCAAAACAACTCTTTTGCTATGTCTTCTCTCATGGCCTCTACATATATCTCTACTCCACCACTCCCCACCCTTTCCCCCCAAACCTCCACTCCTTGTTTTCTCACTCCTCTTTTGTCCAGACCCCTCTGCCCATCTCTTCTACTTCCTCTTTCCCTCTACTCCTCCATCCCATTGCCCTTGTCATCTATTCCCACATAAGACCCAGCTTTTATCCCCCTGTGCCTTCAGTATGTGATCTACTTTCCACTATCCTTCTATTCCCACATGCCGCCTCCTCTCTAGCCTTCATCTTCGCCAGTCTAAGTTCTACTGCCATTATTCACCTATCATCACATTCTGCCTCTTGATACCTCTTTGATGCTCCATCATCTACTCTAAGTCCCTTTAGCCTTCTATGCACAACCGTCCTTCAAGCTGTACATTCCCCTAAATATCTCTAGGTTCTTCCCTTACCCCATCGACACACCTTCTGTTTATCCAGTCACCTCTTCTTGGAAACGTAGTCCTCTATTTCTGCACAACATCCTTCATTTTTCTATCCCTTACTCTACACCCTAATTAACCTCCATTGATCCATTCCCCTTCCCCACTAAATATCATTCCATTGCCTCATTGTTGTCCATATACCCATCCCTCTATTCCCTTATCTCCCTGACATGTCCTCTCTTCTCATTGGTCTCCACACATCTCCCTACTCCATCATCCGTTCTACAACCCTCAATAAATATTGATTCCTCCGTTCCCCCTCGAAATAACCCTCGGTTCTTGAATGCTCCATCATTCCCCTCATTCAGCCGTTCCCACGCCTTCTCTAAATACCCCGTTTATCCATTTCCTTAACCATTTGCATCCCCCTATGTCTCCCTTGCTTCCTCTATATACCCCGTCCATCCATTCCTTCCCCATGTGAAGCCCCTATTCCTCCCCCACTTTATCTACATACCCCATTTATCAGTTTCCTTACCCCGTCTACATGCCCCCTCAACTCTCCTTGCTCTTGATATGATCTTAATGATCCTACTATATACCCATATATGGCTCACTTACATCTGCATCATGACATGCCTCTTTTCCTTCCACACGCTACACACCTCTCTATTCCTCTCTCGTCCCTTCCACATAGATCAGTTCAACCTTTACCTTACCTTTACCTTACCTTACCGTATGTGCCTCTTTATTCCTCCTTTTCCTCTCTACATACCATAAGTTTTCAATTGCCTTACCTCTCCAAATACCGCTCTATCCCTCATTTGCCTCCTGTACATACCCTTTATCCATCATCCATCTAAATGCCCCTGTATTGCTCCATCCTCCTGCCCACTTTCCCTACCCGTGTCTTTCCCCGATATGCCTCCTTGCTGGCACCCTCAGTCCCCTCTCAACTTCCCCTCTCCCCTCTTGATTCATCTGATTTTGCCCCTCTACATTCTGTTCTTCCTATATCTCAACTCCCCATCTTTAATGATCTCCCCTCTGCTACCCTGCCTTCTCCTCCTCTTCCACTTTTCTTCTATCCCTCTGTTTTTCACTCTCCAGCTCTCTTCGCTCCTTTCCCCATTCTCCACTAACCCCTTCTCTCTCCATCCATTCTCGCGCTCTCCTTTTCTTTCCCCCATCTCTGATTTCCTGCTTTCCCCAGCCCCCTTTCTCTCTAAAAGCACCCTGCGTAAACTGCAATTAATCTGGGGGAGCTGGCGAAAGTGGGGGAGGCACCAAAAGTCGGGCTTTCTGCACCTGCCCCCAGAGCCTCCGCCCCACCCAGGAAATGCCCAGTGGAATAAAAAGCCAGCCCGGCCCTGCTTTCCTCTCATGCGGTTCCCCTAAGTCTTTCGTTTGCTTTTATTCTTCTCTGGCGATCCCTCCATTCCTCTTCCGTTCACTCCCCCTTAGCCCCCGGCCCCCTCCTGTCGTCAGGAAGCGTGGCAGTTTCTAAAACTCTCCACAGGCCCTCTGGGGCTTTCATTCGCCGGTGCTGCGGAGAAACTGTAACTTCCCCGTTTCTCTGAAACACAAAATGGGCCTGTGCCCCTCCTGCGAGTAGTTGTTGCCATGGAGCTGTGTGGCTGGATGCAGGGAGGGGCGACTGGGGGGTCCCACAGGAGATCTGTGATCAGCCAAGTGCTTAGAACTCATTAGGGATAAATCAAACTTTGAGCAGCTAGAAACAAAACAATCCCTCTCTCCCCTGCCCCCTCCAACGTAATTCTGCCTCAGAATCCGCCGCTCTTCAGACTTCATCCTCACCAGCCTCCTCATCATCAGCCCCTCGCCCCCACTACCCGGGTGAACAGTCACTTCAGACACAGGATCCTTGGGTGGGGGGTAAGCGGGTGCAATCCGGAAGACCTCATTGAGGGATCTACCTTCGATTTGGGACAAGGCGGACTGCGAAAAAGCTGCAGGGCGAGCAGTCTCAGCTCCCATTCTCTCTTTGGCCCCTTTCTGGCCGACTGAATTTGTTTAAGGCGGTACATAATAAGTGTAATTATTCGTGAATTTCAATCATATCACATCGCCAGGATGAAGGGATAAATCGTCAAAGGATTCCTTTCAAGTCTGAGACCGGACAGGTGACAGACAAATCATCTGGAAGGCACACCTGACTGAGGTTGAAGCACGTGGCGCGCAGACACCCACAGATACTCGAACCAGGCACATTAACACTAGGCTCAAGTGGAATGTTACTAATGTCCCTGAAATTCAAATTTCATCATGCGGGAATTTCACAAGATTTCGCGGACATTAAATTTTGCGTATTTTTTTTTCTAGGTTTGATCTTAGCCAAAACCTTTTAACTGTACTAAAATAATATATTTATTTAGAGGGGCTTTTAGCCAGCCCTCTCCTTCCGTTGGTCTCTGTTGTGTGATTTCGCCCACTGGAGCATCCAGCCTACTCAACTTAATGGTTAAGCTAGCTTTATTTATTTATTTATTTAAAACACTTGTAAAGCACACTGCCACCAAAACTGGTATCCTGGTGCTAGCCACAAGCATAGAGAGATGAGAAACTGCCAACAAATGACTGCAAGGAACGATCCGTATTATCTGGGGAACAGCCAGGTCTTAAGGGCTTTTGTAAATTGTTGGAGATCGGTGAGAGATCTCATCGAGGCCGGGAGCTGATTCCAAAGCTTTACTGCTCCAATCATGAATGTCCAACCACCTTGTCTGGCCTTTCTTAACTTGGCCACACAAGCCAGGTTCGCCGAGAAGGAACAAAGGTGTCTGTTAGGGGTATATATTCTCAAAGTCCTTTGTAAAAGAGCCGGTCTTGACCCCTGTAAAGCTCGAAACACAATACAAAGTGACTTAAACAGAATTCTCTGGTTAAGCTTTAGACCTGGGATCGAATTTTAATGACACTGAAAATTACACTATTACCCCCGTTCGCAAAATTAAGAGTGATTTGGGGAAAGAAACCTACTGCAGGAGCACAGGAGGATCAATGAAATTAGGGAGCACAAGCAGCTGCTGTTGTTCATGTTCTGTTGCGTTTAATGCTATTTGCTTGGGCCAAAATGCATCCTTGGATCCATGTTGGACGCGTCAGGGTGCATTTAGAAAATAGAGCTACATGCCGTTTTATTCTTGTACAGGGAGTGCAGAATTATTAGGCAAGTTGTATTTTTGAGGATTAATTTTATTATTGAACAACAACCATGTTCTCAATGAACCCAAAAAACTCATTAATATCAAAACTGAATATTTTTGGAAGTAGTTTTTAGTTTGTTTTTAGTTTTAGCTATGTTAGGGGGATATCTGTGTGTGCAGGTGACTATCACTGTGCATAATTATTAGGCAACTTAACAAAAAAAAATATATACCCATTTCAATTATTTATCATTACCAGTGAAACCAATATAACATCTCAAAATTCACAAATATACATTTCTGACATTCAAAAACAAAACAAAAACAAATCAGTGACCAATATAGCCACCTTTCTTTGCAAGGACACTCAAAAGCCTGCCATCCATGGCTTCTGTCAGTGTTTTGATCTGTTCACCATCAACATTGCGTGCAGCAGCAACCACAGCCTCCCAGACACTGTTCAGAGAGGTGTACTGTTTTCCCTCCTTGTACATCTCACATTTGATGATGGACCACAGGTTCTCAATGGGGTTCAGATCAGGTGAACAAGGAGGCCATGTCATTAGATTTCCTTCTTTTATACCCT
This sequence comes from Pleurodeles waltl, assembly GCF_031143425.1. Classification (NCBI taxonomy): domain Eukaryota; kingdom Metazoa; phylum Chordata; class Amphibia; order Caudata; family Salamandridae; genus Pleurodeles; species Pleurodeles waltl. The sequence goes on along the minus strand of NC_090450.1, from coordinate 709,042,134 downwards.
TTCTTGCCAGCCACGCTGTGGAGTACTTGGACGCGTGTGATGGAGCATTGTCCTGCATGAAAATCATGTTTTTCTTGAAGGATGCAGACTTCTTCCTGTACCACTGCTTGAAGAAGGTGTCTTCCAGGAACTGGCAGTAGGACTGGGAGTTGAGCTTGACTCCATCCTCAACCCGAAAAGGCCCCACAAGCTCATCTTTGATGATACCAGCCCAAACCAGTACTCCACCTCCACCTTGCTGGCGTCTGAGTCGGACTGGAGCTCTCTGCCCTTTACCAATCCAGCCACGGGCCCATCCATCTGGCCCATCAAGACTCACTCTCATTTCATCAGTCCATCAAACCTTAGAAAAATCAGTCTTGAGATATTTCTTGGCCCAGTCTTGACGTTTCAGCTTGTGTGTCTTGTTCAGTGGTGGTCGTCTTTCAGCCTTTCTTACCTTGGCCATGTCTCTGAGTATTGCACACCTTGTGCTTTTGGGCACTCCAGTGATGTTGCAGCTCTGAAATATGGCCAAACTGGTGGCAAGTGGCATCGTGGCAGCTGCACGCTTGACTTTTCTCAGTTCATGGGCAGTTATTTTGCGCCTTGGTTTTTCCACACGCTTCTTGCGACCCTGTTGACTATTTTGAATGAAACGCTTGATTGTTCGATGATCACGCTTCAGAAGCTTTGCAATTTTAAGAGTGCTGCATCCCTCTGCAAGATATCTCACTATTTTTTACTTTTCTGAGCCTGTCAAGTCCTTCTTTTGACCCATTTTGCCAAAGGAAAGGAAGTTGCCTAATAATTATGCACACCTGATATAGGGTGTTGATGTCATTAGACCACACCCCTTCTCATTACAGAGATGCACATCACCTAATATGCTTAATTGGTAGTAGGCTTTCGAGCCTATACAGCTTGGAGTAAGACAACATGCATAAAGAGGATGATGTGGTCAAAATACTCATTTGCCTAATAATTCTGCACTCCCTGTATAATTGCCTGTAATCTTTGCCTAATTTTACTGTAATTCGGGCTACGGCAAGTTACTCAAGTTACATCCACCCATAATCAGCTGCACAGTGGGTAATGGCATTCTGCTCTTTCACAAAGAGCACATATACGAAATAGGTCCCTTCACTAGCAGTGTCTGCTATGACAAAGTGCGCTTTGTGAGGCCAATGTTTATTATTTTAATAAAATTAGCATTGGCCTGGTAGATTCTCAAAAATGATGATGGGGAGGGACCAGAGAAGAAGGGTGAAGAGACTGGAGGAGACTGGTAGAACAAAAGGGACAGGCGGGGAGTGTGATGGAGAAAGACAGAGAGGGTGATGGGACAATGGAAGGCGTAGAAGCATGCCTGTCACCTATCAGGAGAGACAGTTCAGATTTGAGGCACTCACATTGGCTGTACATTTATTCATTGAGCACTTTAAATACAGCCTGTGCAAGAAACTGACAACCAAATATTCTTTGAGAAAACAGCCACCAAATGAGAAGTCCAGTTGTCAACCTTCGAAGCTGTACTCTTGGCACAGTGGGCAGGTATGGGTGGAAACAGACACATGTTTGATGGGTTCTCCTTAGGTTGCCAACTTTGATTGTTCTTCCAACTGTTATCACACATATTTGAAGGCACTATCCGGAATGCTAAAACACAACTTCTTACTAACTCTTTAAAATATACATAGCCACCAGGTCTTTCTTAATCTTGTGCATGCGCAAATGCATGCTGTATATAATCCAGGCCTTAAAGCCGCTGAGGTACAAATATTTAGAGCTACCAGTGAAGAACACGTCCAAGGCAAGAGGAGTCCAAGTTCCGATTACCCACTTCTGCACATCCACACGAGTGCATGAACATACGCTTGTGTGGTAGCAGTTCAAGCTTCCTTTACATACACAAAATCGTTGCCTGATATGCAGCAGCAGTGAAGTTAATGCCGACAGACGACAGTTAGGAGGGGAGAGAGGAGGGTGAGGTGGAGAGACGAGAAGGTGAAGCAGAGGGAAGATATGTACAAAGCTATCTAAAATACAGAGTAAAACTAGTTGGCATGACTCAAACAGTAGGTAGAGTGTGCTACTCATACCTACAAGACCATCTTGCTTGTCCAGAACCAGCTCTCAAACACCTGGGAGGCGGTAGGCAACCCCATTTATCTTCATGGCCCACCCAAACGTCTTCATGGCCCTTCCTGACACCGAATCCTGGAGCCAGGCTTGGGCGGGGGGAGCAGAAGAAAAATAAATAAAAATAGAGGACACAAAAGGGGCATGCTGAAACATTCTTAAAAGCTTGTTATCCCACCAATTCTCTTCTGGCAGTAAAATGTACAATGTGCCGAGTGATGGAATGAGCACTGGAGGAGAAGGCAAGGCAATAGAGACGGAAGTGGCTGAATCCATGAGGAAGGGAGTGCAACAGGGCGGGCCATTGGTTCCATTTTACAAAGCAGGGTATGGCATGGCCTTAGCTGTCATTAGTGCTGCAGGTGCAGTGGCTCCAGGCCCATCGAAGTGAGAAACCCACTGCATCTCCGGTTATACCATAGGGCAAGAAGGTCAATTCTTTGGTCTTGGGTTTGGTAGCGCAGGAGTCAAACAGAGCTCTTGCTAACAATATGCATAGAGTGGTCTTTCAATCACTGGTTTACTTTGAACAGTCTCTTTTGGCCATTGGATTGAGGTTTTCCTCAATCACATCTTGGACCATCCCAGTGCAGTATTCATCTCTCACCTAAGAGTACTGACTATTTGCCTTCACTCGAGGGCTTGCTTTGAACTGGAAGAGGGTTCCTTTTCAATGATAGCCCTTTCTATCCACCCCTGAAGACTCTCTCTCTTGTACATCTTGCTCTGTAGTGTGCTAATATGGTGTATGCTAGCACATTAAACTCAGGTGAATTAAATTTGCCAATTCTTGTTCTTGCTTGAATTAGTGCCCTTGCTAAGCCTCTGCGCACGGGATTTCAAGACATAGACTATCCAGGAGACTTGTGTCCAGAATACGGAGTGGGTGCAGGGGGTCGAAATCACCATCTATTGGGGATATGTAAATGCAGAGGTTAGAGATGCTGGGCAGTGTTGGACTGGGACAAAAAAAACGGTCTGGGCACCAAAATAAAAGTGTCCCCCATTACCAAAGCAGATAACTAAAAAAGTGGCCTACTTTTGCAAAGCAGTGCAGTTTTGAACTTGTAATGACACGCTGCATGCGTATTTGGCAAAGTATTGAAGACTGCACGGATTTGTATTTGCTGTAGGCAATGCTTCTGGTAATATCCATTAAATCAACAGTAAGGAAGCATTGGCAAAGCCAATAGGTCTTACCTATGCAAGAGCTATTGGCTTTGCCAATGTGTTTTAGCCATTTTGTATCTCTGTGTAGGTGCTGTTTAGCATGGCTAAAAGTTAGAGGCGTAGAGGAGTGTGGGGTGGAATGTCATAGAGTGGAATGGAGAAAAGTGAAGTAGAGTGTTGTAGAGAGTTGGACAGCAGAGAGTGTTGGAGTGGCATAGTGTGGAGTCATATAGAGTGGAATACAGTGGAGTGGCATGGAGTAGAGTGGACTGGTGCAAAGTGCATTGACATAGAGTACTGCAGAGCATAGTGTGTAGAGTGCAGTGGCATCAAGTGCAGAGGCACTGAATTCAGCAGTGTACAATGCAGTGTTGTAGAATGCAGTGGTATAGATTAGAGTGGTGCATAGTAGATTGCAGTGGTGCAAATGGCAGTGGCGCAGAGCGCAGTGGTGCAGAGTACAGTGGTGCAGAGTAGAGTGGTGCAAAGTAGAGTAGCGCAGAGTAGAGCAGTGCAGAGTGCAGTGGCATAAAGTGCAGTGGCATAGAGTGGCGCAGAGTGGAGTGGCATAGAGGTGAGTGATGCAGAGGGCAGTGGTGCAGAGTAGATTTGAGTGACATAGAGTGCAGTGGTGTAGAGTGCAGATTAGAATTGAGTGGCATAGCATGCAGTAGCGTAGAGTGGTACAGAGCAGAGTATACTTCTGAAATAACAAAAAATGTGCTGCATTTGTGTTTCTACTTCTGATATATTCTAATACTTACAAAGTTCACTTAAATGTTTTCATGTGCTAGAAAAAAAATTCCCTACCCCCTTTCAGCAAGATTGTCACATAAATCCTATCACATTGAAGTCAGAGAAAGAAAAGTAAACAGGCTCCCTACAAAAACAGTCTGACCTTTGAACTCGGTCTTTAAATGCACAGCAAATGCAATGAGATAAGAACACAATTTACAAGCCTGTTTACAGAAAGAGAAGACTGGGAAGGATATTGTAATTAGGGTCTTGGCTGGGGAAGGTAGGAACTCAAAGTTGGACTGCCTAAATCCAATGAAGCTAGCAAACGGAAAGCAAGAAAATGTTAGTTATAAATCGAAAGCCAATGGCAAGCAACAAAATGCATTCCTAGGTCAGCTTTCTGAATGTCCCCAAAATGTCTTTAGCAAGCTGTGCTGCCTGGTAGGCTGTGACCTACAAACGGCCCACAAAACATGTACGCAAACTGCTATAAAAAAACTTTCCCCACACTGATATATCAAACCAGTCCATTGGGCACTTCCTGATTGCCCTACAGGTCAGTCCGACCCTGATGCTGGGCAGAAAGAGGCACTTCTGGAGGTAGGAAGCCTAGAAGCTGGGGATAAAGAGGGGCAATTGGGTGAATCAGGAGACTGGGTGTGCACGAGGTGGAAAGCTCCAGGACGCCAGAAGAAGGGGTGGGGAGATTATAGTCTGGGGTAGGAGAGAGGTGGAGGGGAGCTGGGAAGACAGGGTGAGCAGCTCCAACAGCAGTAGACGCGGGAGAAAGAGGGAGGAAGAGGGACTGATGTCTTGAAGAGATGCTGGGGCGGCCTTCCATGTGCATCCCTCTATGTCGAACACTAAGTAGGAAGAGGGGGGCTGAGAGGGGAATAAATAATAGGAAATAAAAGTTCATGAAGCAGAAAATAAAAGGCAGATTATACAGATGTGGCAATTTTAAGGATCGCTGGCTCTGTCCTCCGAGAACAGCTGCAGTCGGGCCTAGCCCACCACCCTGATTCTGTGAGGATGGGGCAGAGGTACCACTGAGGTCTGCGTGAGCAATTGGGGGGTCCTGATGCTGGAGCGAGCGACGGGGGTTCTATGCAGCATGGTCACGGGTTCTACTGAGGGAGCGATGAGTGGGGCACCCTGAGCTCTTAGACATCAATGGGTGCTTGAACCCTAATGGATCTTTACCAATGAGCGACCCATGGGTGGTCCAAATCCCTACAATAAGTAGCTCGAGTGAGCAATAGAGGTCCCTAAGTGAGCAATGGATGGACGGGGGTCGTCAGCCTGTAACAGTAACCATTAGATATTTTTAAAGTGTTACTGTTTCACAGCAGGAGAGAGGACACGTTTTACAAGTTTAAGTGGTACAAGCTCTCGCCAAGATATAGCTACTCACTTTACATATCACGTGTATTTATATATTTTTTTATCATTTTTGGGATAACAAAGGGAGACCTGAAAAATAAATGTAAGTAACGCAAACTGCCTCTAGTTGGCCAAAAAATCTCGGAACCGGAAGAAGTAGAAAGGTACCTGTACCAAAAATGCGTAATCTGTATCGGTCTCAATCGCGTAGAAAAGACTCGCAGATGCGTGGGTTGCTGTGTGTCATCAGTTAAGTAAGCTCGTGCGAAAGTTTTATACTTTAATTTCATGTGCTTACGTGAAATTTCGGAAAAACGTGTTGTGCAAATATGTATAATTACATGAAAGTCAAACCTGCCATTTTATCTCTGTATTGTGACAGAAACCGCGACCTTGCATCTATTTCTGACGCGAGGGCGCATTTCCCACGAAACAAATAGTACAAAAATCACAAGTGCCAGGAACAACAACAGCTTGTATTTTGGTTGGTTGCTTTGTTTCTGTGCTATTGTTTTGCCGTGAAGCCAGCATAAATATGTGAAGCAGCATAAAGGCATACATTTGGGAGTTTAATAAGCGTAATGAAAAAATCCTGAAAATACACGAATTACGCTGGCCTGGATCTAGTAAAGAGTTCTGCAGTCTAGGTACAACGTAGGCACGTTTGCAGATTCAATCTTGATCTGTTCAGATAGAACCTGCAGACATGAGATGTTGGGGAGCAGCCAGTGCTTACTTCATGCTTGTCGCTTCCGGTGCTGAGAACCCGCACTTATTTTTCTGCTTCAAGCATTTACTGAGAGCAAAAGATACATATGTTAAAGACGGAGGGAGAGAAAAACGAAAAAGCGTCATGATGGGCGGAAACAGAAAGCTGCAAGAGTGAGTTGATGGGGCAGGGAGTGTCTTTAAAATAATCGAAGAGGCCTCAGTATTCCGTGTTCGCACATTTAATTGCAGCAGCCGCGTGTTTAAGAGAAGGGCTTTGGGCACCGGCACATTTTTATTTACAAATTAAGCACTGAGCGAGACTAGAAAATAACCAAGCGGATAAAATATTGGGATACAGCGATGCTTCCTTCTCCTACTAGCTTCTCTAATCGTACACCCGTGACGGTCCACTCAACACGGATTCCCCAGAATAAGGTTTACTACATTCCCTGACCTACAAAGACCCATGCAGTCTGCGAGGAGTCGCACAACGCAGGGTCAAGTATTTATTGTGTAATTGAGCAGCTTACCAACCACCTCGTATCCTCCTCGCTCTCTGCGCACTGGCGAATGAATGCGGCGCTACAGAGTGGAAATCAGTGCAGCATCTACTCCCTGCTGCCCACAGCGTGCTAAAACACAGACATGCTTATGTTCGCAATATGCTTATGTTCGCAATATCACACAAAGGATGCCAAATCTTTAACACGATTATGAGAACACACTACAGAACAGCGAGACACCGACAAACCATACACCAAAGAAAACTGCACAATACTGTCTCAATCTCGCAGCAAAAGGCGCCCGAGCGTTGTCCCCTGTTCACACTCCAGTGGCGGGGCACAGACCTCACTCGGAGGCCTCTTTTGGGAGGTTCTCTGTTTTTTGCTTTGTTTTATGCTGTTCTAGGGTTGGTTGATCAGAAACAAAGACCCATTTCCTTTGCTGTGGTTTCCTGTCCTTTTTCCCCCACTAATTGGATTTCTGCCCGTGGGGTCTGCGCTGAGTCCCCCGGGGTTTCACCGCGGGGGCCATGTACCTGCTAAGGATGCGGCCCTGCCCGGCCCTTGCATGTGCACGGCCACGACCGGAGCTAGCATTGCTCGAAGTAGCTGCCATTTGTCGAGCACAGCACTCAGGGCGCCAATCACCAGCAGGATCTGAGGAGGCCGCATTGCCAGGCTCACAGCACCAGGCGTCTGCCATGCTCAGGAACTGCACCATCAGACCCAGGGAACCACCAGGCTAGCCCCCTGAGAAGCCACCTCTGCCAGGTTCGGGTATTTGCCCTACCCGAAGGGCCGCCACTCTCATGCCCATGGCAGGAGGCCAGTATTTCCAAGACCAGGGCACAAGATAGAAGTAATACAGAGGAGCCAGCATCGTCAGGCACAGAGCATTTACACAGCCCTTGCCAAGCCCTTGCGTGACGCAAGGGCTTAAGTGAGATTTACTAAGCCTTGCAAAGCCACCTTGCATGTCTCTGCATGGTGGAATACATCTAGGGTAATACAAGGTAGTGCAAATTGCTGTCTCTTGTTACTCTGCATTAGGAAGTTGGTCAATGGGTGGGGGCATGGGCATTCCCATGCATCCACCCATGGATTTTGTTGCATTCCCAGATTCACAAACACTTGCAAACTCAGAAATGGGCCAACATGGTATACCTTCCTAACAGGTGTATCCATTAGCAATATCTTTATTTTTCCTTGCAATCTCCTCTATGTGCACATTCTGCAGCACACATAGCAGAGGGAGGGGAATACCTTAAAGGGTTGTTTTTGTGAAGGAAGTTGTCCCTTCCTGCACAATAAAAATACTGCCTGCAATGCACCCTTGCACCATGGGACAGCGCAGGAAGTGGGCAAGAATGTGTCATATATGATAGAAGATATGGAGTATTCCTGCTCTCTCCTTGCCAAACAGCCCAGCAAAGCAAGTTATTTTGCTGCATTGTGTTGTGTTGCCTTGCATGACCTTTTCATAAATCTGTCCCTAGGTATCTGTCCTGAGAAACCCAACACCACAATCATCAGGCACCAGTTAGTGGGTCTGAATAATAGGCAAAATGTCAATTCAAGAAATCGTTCCTAGACTTGAAGTCAGCATAGCTAGGCCAAGAGCACTTGCGGTCCCCCTGGTGCCCTCAGCCTGGCAATTCTGCTTCTGAAAATGAGGATGTGAGGAACAGCACTGCCAGGCACCAATAGGGCACCTGAACAACCAGCAGTGCTCACCCAAGAACGCTAGTATCTACCCAGCTGAACAGCTAGCAGTGCCAGGTGCAGAAACCCAGTGCCCACCCAGCTGACAACCAGCAGTGCCAGGCCCAAAAGTCCAGGACCTGCCCAGCTTAACCTCCATCAATGCCATACTCAGGAGCCTAGCACCTGCCCGACAGAGAAAATAGCAGTATGAGGCACAGGATTCGTCTAGCTAAGGAGCAGGTATTGGTATGACCAGGCCAGCGGATGTCTCCTGTGCTGAGGAATAGCAGTGCCCAGACAGCATACCATAGGGTACTGGCCTTCAAAAGAGAAGTACCAGAAGCTGATTCCTGCTCGTTGAAGGTCCACCTCTGTCAGATCTGACACTGCAGGTTGAGGGGGCCAGAGAGACGTTTATTCGTTGATGAACAAAATTGCCAGGCCCAAGCACCTGGTATTTATGCTTCTGTGGAGTCACCTCAGCTAGGCCCAAGTGTTCCCTCTGCCAGGCAAATGGCCCAAACCTTAGATCTGCCAGACCCAGGACAACCAGCCCTTTCTCCACCCTCTTGGTCTGTATGTCCACATGGATCTTTTTCTTTTCTATTTTTTTATTAACAAATTTTATTGGGTTTTGACAAAATAGCAAGACCAAAGCGGTCTGCGACACAGAGCAACAAGAAATACTGGATGAATAATCATAAACAAAAGTGATGACATATAAACAATGCACAGTCTTACCCCGATCACCCCCCAACCCACCCTTCTCATTGCAAAGTTGCCATGTGCACACGGGTTGGGATCCCTGCTAGATCACTCAGTCCAGGGCCACTCAATTGTACCTATGAATCTTGCTGGGCCTCAGCAGTGCGTATAGGGGCCAAAACCAAACCTCTGTGGCCAGCCCAACGCTGCCATATATTCTGGTGTTTCTGTGGGAAAATCCTAGCTGGAAACACTGCGATCTCGAGACCCATGAAGTGATCCATTCCTTTCTTACACGTCCCCACTGTTGGCGGAGCCTTTGCTTTCCACATTCTGCAACTATACAGTTTTTTCGCCACTGTGACCCCCAGAAGTAACATATGTCATTTATGTCGATTCCACCCAGTCTGTCTGTACTGGATCTTTTTTATTTTCGAAGCACATACTGCAGTGTGTATACCTATATGTACAGGCTTGCTTATACCAGTGCTTCAAGTGTGCACATTCTGCCAGGTACTGAGTAGCTGCACTTCTCTGATTTGAAAGGGAAAGCACCAGCACTTTTCAGGAGGGTTGTCACTCCTATGATGGGAGAGTACCAGCTCTTCTCGGTACAAATGTCTGCCAAACTCACATTCATAGCACTCTAGTCAGAGTCAGGGCAACCACTGTATTTCTGAACAAAGAGCATTTGTTGGTTGTGTCGGCACAAACCTTTACCAGACAGCCCATCTGACCTCAGACTATCGCTCGAAATACCTCAGACTATCGGCCATATTTAGGGCATATGGTCGTACTTACATTTTTCCTGTTCGGTACAGCCTGGAAAAGCCGGGTGGTTTTAAAGAATAAAACAAATTAACACTGGGAGAAAAGTCCCAGGGTGCCATACCCATATGTGTTATCTTTTCAATAACAAACATGTTTTGGGAATTTTAAAAAAATACAAAAAACATAAACTTAGCTATTTGAGCATGCTGAAAGTGGCATATAAATCCAAAAAGAAGAGAGATAAGCTGTTTTTAGGTTCACTAATTTTCCTGTTCATAGACACCAATAACCAGAAGAAGTGAACTCTCCTGTAGGTTAAAGTGCATTTCCCACAAAGGTTCCATCCCAGTTGTTCCAATGTTGTTGCACCACATGAACTGTGAGCTACTGCACTTACGGGGATACTTGAGAGTTGCAGGTAATCTGTTTTTATCAGGTCATTTTGAAAGCCCAGGACCAGAAGTGGCCATTATAGGCTGAAACGTGTTGACTGTAACCTTGGATGTGGAGGATTCATTATTTGTCCTCACAACATGACTTGTTTTTAACCTTATCCCTCTCCTTTTTATGGACATAAATAAATGAATGTGGAGGATAGGAGGTCATTTTCAATTCACTTTTCCACCAGTTTTTCTCACTGAGATATTTGCCCTCTGGGTAGGAGGAGATATTCACTTGGAGAAGGGGACACTCGTGAATAAAGACCCCGTGATGAGGCTATCCACGAAATCACCCGACAGTAATAACATTCACCATTGAGGGTAGAATACGTGGTTGAGGGTCTGCTGAGAAATATTTCTGAAGGCCTGGAACACAGAAGTATGAGGGTTCCCTTCTTCTGGCATGCTGAAAATGGAGCCTGCACAGCAAAGTGTAGGTGTGTCTGGAGGCTTGGGAGTTTTTGAGAGGAGAACTGCCTGCTTCCCACGTTTTGATGGGGGGGGCGGGTAAGGGGATCCAAAAAATATTTTGTTGTCCCTCTGCCACCAGCCCTATGGCTATCTACACCTATAGTTTTATCAACTTTGGATCCACACCTGGTAAAACCAGAACTGGTACTTCCAGGCCTACCAATTTTGGATTCGGTAAACCAGGAAAACGTGTAGGTTCCCCTTCAAGCAGCTAGTAATTAGGGCCTACGTGGCCTACTTGTAAACAACAAGCATTGGCAATTTCGATAGGTCTGTCCTTGGCTGACAGCCTTCTGGCTTTGTCGATGCTAGTTTTATTTAACTACAATTTTTGTAAAACTTTATTCCTAGAAAAGCTGCTGGGCCCTCATTAATCCCCCCAAAATTGACTAAATTAAAAAATATTTTTTTGGATCTCAAATGATATACAGTGCCGTAGTTAGCCTTGGCACTTAAAGGAACAGTTTTGTGGTTGTGGTCCTAGTGAAAGGGCAGAATGTCGTCACTAACAGTGAAGCTAATAGCTGAAGTGGGCTAACCCATTGTTGAATGTTGTATGCTGTGGTGGGTTTAAGAAAAATGTGAATGCCACAATAAGAGCGCAATGAATGAAGAGGGCAGCCAATAAGAAATATAGTGAAATCAAAAGGTCAAATGAACATCTACAATATTTATAAAAAAAAGGAAATAATGCAGATATAGCACAAAAATGTTTCTAGAAGCAGAAAAATGGTGGTTGCTTGACGAAAACTAAGACTATCAAGATTTTATTTCACCTCGTGCCTAGAGTTGCTATTTCCATCTAGTTGTTTTTCTTCACTGCTTTTCTTCTTTGTTGATTTTTAAATTATTTTTTTCGCTTTCATCCTTCTTTCCTGCCTTTCTCTCTCTTGATATTACGAGACAAAGTTTGATAATGAAAAATATATGCCATTACTAAAAATGAGTCAGAGATAAGCTCTGTGTGACTCAGACCATCGGGGTACTTTGAGGATGGGCAGTGTGATTGGAGGAGAGGGTAGGTCAGAAAAATCTGTTGCAGCAGTATATGGAAGGCAAGAGCCCATATTGGGGCGAGGAGCATCAATGCAGAAACGTTTTAAGGCATGGGCAAAGTGGACTGTGGCCCAGGGCCCCAGCCTTCCAGGGGGCCCTCATAGAGCCAGCTCTGATCTGCAGAGTCTTTCACTGATGACCTTGAATAATTCCTAAACAGATTGTTTGAAATACCCTTTTCCTTTAATTTGAGTGATGTGCAAGAGTCTACTACAGATATTTTGCAGAGAAATGTTGTGTTTATTTTTCATGCAACATCCATTAAAAAAGTTCCATTTAGATCAAAACGGTACCTCACATATGAGAAATAAAAGAGTGTCACAGAGATTATTTTTAGTAATATTAGTGAGCTGCTTTTGTGTGACAATATAGAAAACACACATCACTATCCTTGAATATTAGATGTAAATATATTTAGAATTTGGACGAGTGCACCTGTGCACTGTAAGTGACTTGGCCAAAGAGAGCATGAAAGACCTGAAATTGCATCATAAATTTAAAACTGTTTTGAACTTGGCCCCCTCCCCTAGAATACGTTTAGCCCAGACCCACAAAAATCCTTAAGATGTCCCTGCATCCATGGGAAAGTAAACACTCACATTCACCTCTGACGTCAAGGCTCCTTTTGGCGCAGGAAGGGTGATGCTTCAGGAGTCAAGTGTGCGAGAAAATGACGCAGAGAGGGAGAGCAGGTGCAGCCATCCATGGGAGTTTGTGTGAGGTGCGTGAAACAAATAAAAATGCCTCACCTTGTCTATCATGAGTGTGATGAAAGTTTGCCATGATGGCAATGGAGCAGGGATGCTCTGGAGCTACATGTAAGCTAATAAAATGTCTCTGGCGCAATCCAGTTGGATACCAAAGTGCAGCCGCAACTGTGGTGTAATGGGTTTTTGATTGAAGTTGGTAATGGCCCTTTTTGTAGGGTTATCTCCAAACCTTTTGCCTTCCTACTACTTTTTCTGATCTGTTTTTGTTGGCTTTAGGACTTTGGGCACTTTACCAGTGCTGACTAGTGCTAAAGTGCAAGTGCTCTCTGTCTAAATTGTTTTGGCGATTGGTTTCTCCATGACTGGCAAATGTGACTTACTAGTAAGTCCCTAGTATAGTAAGGTAGGCGGGCCCAGGGCCTGTAAATTGAATGCTACTAGTGGGCCTGCAGCACTGATTGTGCCACCCACATGATTAGCCCTGTAAACATGTCTCAAAGCTGCCACCGAAGTGTCTGTCAGGGCAATTTTAATCTGGCATTTCGACCTGGCAAGTGCATCCACATGCTAGGCCCAAACTTTCCCTTTTACTACATATGAGCCACCCCTAAAGTAGACCCAAGGCAGCCCCAAGGGCAGGGTCCAGTGTGTTTAAAAAGTATGACATGTACTGATGTGTTGTACATGTCCTGATAGTGAAATACTGCTAAATTTGTTTTTCATTGTTGCAAGGCCTATCTCTCTTATATGATAACGTGGGGATTGCCTTGAAATATATTTTAAGTGTAATTTCCTATCGGGAGCAGATAGAGATGTGGAGTTTGGGATGTCTGAACTCACAATTTAAAAATACAACTTTTGATGATGTTGGTTTTTGCAATGTAGGTTTGTAAATGCCACTTTTAGAAAGTGGGCATTTTCTTGCTTAACCATGCTGTGCCTATGCCTGTCTGTGGAATACATGTTTGGGTTAGGATGAAAGTTGGGCTGTTTGTGAATTCACTCTAGACAGTCACACAAAGGGAGCTGAGGTGTGACCCGCATATCCTGATGGCCCATCACCAGGCAGATGGGTCTTTCTGAGCTAGAGTGGTGGGAGGAGCTGGCACTTGCACCTGAATAGGGCTGTGCCCGTCCTCATACCAAGAAGTCTCCAATCCCCTGGAGTGTGTCTGGGGCCAGGGCAGGGAATAGCAGGGTCTTGTGCACTACAAAGGCTTCTCTTTGAAGTTTGCCTACTTTAAAGATATAAGTACTGGACCTCTGACACCACATAGTTAGAACACTTCTGGACTAAGGACATTCTGACAGGAAGAAAAGCTGGATGCCGTAGGAGGGACTGCCACTCTACCTGGTGCTTTGTAATGCTGGCCTGCTGCTTGCTGCTTCTGTCATGGGAGTGAAAGGACTGCACTTTACTCTCTACTTCCTACTTTCCAAGGTTCTCCAAGGGCTTGAACTGAGCTTGCCTCCTGTTAAAAAGTCTCAGGGACATCAAGGACTCCATCTGCCAGTGTCTGGGCTCTTTTGCTGAGAGTCTTGATTTGCCAAGTGGTGCCAACCTAGTCACTGGGCCCTAGGAAGTGTAAGATGGGGACCTGAAGGAGAAAATCCGGCATCGATGTGCAGCGGCTGAAAAAGTGATGCAACGCCTGCAGAATTGATGCAGCACTTGTCTCACTGTTGGAAAATTTACGCAGCACCTGCAGAATCGATGCAGCGCCTGTTTCATTGCGGTTTCCTCATCACATCGCGTCTGGATTTTCCACACATCATCCCTGGACGTTAATTTCTCTTCGACCCCGCACTGCAGTAAGGAACCAATACCGCATGTCAGGAAACCAACGAAGTGCCTTTTCTGTGAGGAAAGAATCGACGCATCACCTCCCCTGTGAGTAGGGAACCAATGTATTGCCTCACCTGCGAGGAAAGAATCAATTAATCTTCTCCCTGGCGCAGTAACAAACCAATGCATCATTTTGCTTTTTCGGTGCCTCACCTCACCTGTGGCCTGCATTGTCTTTGTTTTTGATGCATCCCAGGAACTTTGTGCTAAAAAGATAAAACCATTGATTCCTATGGACTAAGACTCATTTAAAGCTTTAAAATGTGATATATTTGCTTGTGAATGTTGGATGTTTGTAGTTTTGGTCTTGTTTTACTCAGATAAATATTGGCTATTATTCTGTACTGGTGTGGAGTACTTCTGTGGTGTCATCACTATGTTATTCTGTGTGTGTACAAATACTTTACACATTGCCTCTGAGATAAACCTGACTGCTTGATCCAAGCTACCAAAGGGGTGAGCAGGGGTTATCTTAGGTGTGTGGCTCCCTTATACTGACTAGAGTGAGGGTCCCTACTTGGGCAGGGTGCAAACCACTGCCAACTAGAGACCCAATTTCTAACACAGTTGGGGCTCAGGTCACTGCAATGGCTGCACTAAAGATAGCTATATCTATGTGTACCTGCTTAGTCTGCAAATCTGTGACAGTTTTTACTGGGGCATACAAAACATGGTGAGGGCCTTCTTTTCCTGCTGATGGCCCTTATTTGGGATAACAGAACCCACCACCAGGTAGCCAACTTCCTGGCTGCCCCCCTGCTGCTCTGTCTACATATGCCCCTCACAACACATATAGTGCCTATTATGGTCAGGAACAAGCACTATATAGAGAGTAGCGTGGACTATATAGCTTTCATGAAAATATCTTTTTTATTCTAGAGAGTGAGTTTGAAGCCCAAAAATACATGTATTTGCTTCCAAAAAATAATGTTCTGACCTATTCATTGTTGTTGCTCCATCAAATAACCTTTTAGCTCCAAGCTGGGATTTGCTCATACCAAACGCTGCCAACAAAATTGTCATTAAAAACAGATGGTCCAAGATACTGTAGATGTCCATAATTTCATTGACATTAGGGCCACGAGAAAGGCAGCAGGCCAGAAGTCCACTTTCGTTGGTGTGAGGGACCCCAGATGCATGAGGCATGCTGTGCCCTACTGGCTTCAAAACTGAAGGCCCAGCAGGCACTTCTTAGATGCCCTCGTTGGAAGGACATCACACAAAGGGCATAAGTGGTGGGACACTGGCCCCTCAAATACTCAAATAAAGGTTGAACTCACAGTAACCTAAGCTGCATAATTCACTTCCCTAAAATCATCAACTTCTGGAGTAAACAGGCATGCGTAAGCTGATGGTGGAACGAAAACCACCCTTTCACGGCAACAAAACTCACTGGTATCAGGCCAGAGAGGGCCACTGAGAGTGGCAGCGAGAGCCTTATCGCTCAGACAGTAGGCTAGAAGTGCACTGCTGAGGACACTGGGGAACCCAATAGGATATTTTCCTACTAAAATACCTGAATTTCTTTCTTTTTAAGGCATAGTGCTTCATATGTCTGACAAGAGGTCATAAAGCTCAAATCAGGGTTCCGGGGTGCCATTTTTGGACTGCATGGTTGATATTGTGTTGGTTCTAGTTTAGACCATGTGGGGCTGTTGGGTGATGTGTGGAAGGGTCTACTGGCACACAACTCCAGCTGAGCATTGACAGGAGTTTCAAACTTGAAGGCTAATTTGCAGGATTATGAATGTGTGTACTAGATTCTGGCCATCATGGAGGGAATTTATATAGTTGTAGCATTGGCAAAAATATTAGTAAACTGCAACTCAATAAAAATATTGTGCCTACAGTAAACTTTTCATGTGCCTATGTACTGATTTAGGAGCCATTGGGCCAACAGGCATGCTCACAGCATGGCGAGGCGCAAGCATTGCCTCAGTGTCAGTGAATACAATTTCTTCCAACAAATGCCAGATTTAAATGTATGAACTGACATTTTTAAAGTGCTGCATAAGTCTTGCTAGGGATAAGTGGAGCACTATGTATAACAATATCACTAATGAAGTACCTCAGAGAAAGGGATAGAAGCATAGGGGCAGCACAGTCGGATGCTGCTGGCATTACCAGCAGTGGGCAGTAGTATGGGCAACCTTCTATGAAAATCTGTCCTGGCATGTATTGTAATGCATATTAAGCACTTTCTATGACTTCCCCAACCTTGTGTTTTGGGTCCCCTTAGTAGCATGGTGGGTTGGCGCCTTCCGCATGAAGGCCTTATCTGCATGGCACAGAGGTTTGCAACCAGACAAAATATATCCTTGTTCACAAGATCCTACCTTGACCAGACCTGGCCCCAGACACACTCCAGGATGTCGGAGACTGCATTGTGTGAGGACATGCGCAGCACTTTCAGGAGTAAGTGTCTGCGCCTCCATCCCCATCTAGTCCAGGAGACTCATCAGGATATTCAGCAATACGCCAGCTCCCTTTGTGTCACTGTTTAGAGGGAATTCACAACAGCCCAACTGTCACTCTGACCGGGATGTGGAATACACAAGCAGGCAGAGGCACAGAATTGTTAAGCAGGCAAATGCCCACTTTCTAACAGTGGCATTTTCAAACTGACAATTTAAAAACAAACTTTACCAAAGAAGTATTTTTAAATTGTGAGCTCCACATCTCTATCTGCTCCCAATGGGAAACTACACTTAAAAGATATTTAAAGGCAGTTCACATGTTAACCTATGAGAGAGAACGGCCTTGCAACAGTGAAAACCGAATTTGACAGTATTTCACTGTCAGGACATGTAAAACACACCAGTACATGTCCTACCTTCTAAATACTCTGCACCCTGCCCATGGGGCTACCTAGGTCCCCCTTTACATGTAGTAATAAGGAAAGGTTTGGGCCTGGCAAGTGGGTACACTTGCCAGGTCAAATTGGCAGTGCAAGGCTGAGCACACAGACCCTGCAGCGGCAGGCCTGAGACAAGTTTACAGGACTACTCATATGGATGGCAGAATCAGTGCTACAGGTCAACTAGTTGTAATTGACTTACACATCCTGGGCAGACATAGTGTGCTTTACTAGGGACAAATCAGATATGCCATTCATGGATAAACCAGTCACCAATACAATTTACATAGGGGGCACTTGCACTTTAGCACCGATCCACAGTGATAAAGTGCTCAGAAACAACAAACTAGCAAAAATAGATCAGAAAAAATAGGAGGAAGAAGGTGACAAGTTTGCAGAAAGGGCCATTTCCAACACTGTTATCTTCCGCGAGGAAGCCCTGGGTCTGGCTTCTCCATCTCAGGCCACACCCAATAGTGGACTTCCCTGGGTCCCACTGCATAGAAAACAGTTGGTTTGGCCAGCACCTTTTAAACAAGATTTTGGACCCATTTGGAGACAAGGAATAACATCCAAAGATAACAAACCCTCCACGAGATCCAGGTTAGCCAATTTGATTTCTATTGTGTCCCATGAGTCAGCCCTATCCGAGTAATGCTTAACAAGTAATATGTCAGGATAGACAATCGATCCACATTGCCTCACACTCCTTATCCAATGTGTAACTTTATTCTTTAGCAATACACTATTTTCATATTAGTTGGGTGATAATTTGGGCACTTTACACAGGTAAACTGTATGGCCTAGCTTGTAACCAGAATCAATTAGCCAAAAGTTTGATGGATTAGTAACTAGCGCAGGTGTATAACTGCAAACACAATGTCTAGTGGAAAGGCGGGTCCTTCCTTCCCTGATGTCCTTTCTCTGCTGATCCAATGCCATTGGTTTTGACTTTTAAGGAATTTGTGCGGCCACCCTGAAGGCGCTCTGTCTGTGTAGTGCTTTGAGAAGTGTGGCTACTTGCTATGCCAATAATTTTGGCTGAAGTTGTTCTCCCTGGCGTCGTAGGTATACGCAATAGAGCAACAACAAAGAGGAAACATTTATTTCCTGGGAATTTACTAATGTCGGACAGGTTGGAACAGTAGGATTAGTTATTGAAATTTCCAGGTCCTCAAGAACTGCAAAACGATTTCAGCAAGGAACCTCATGAACAACTAAGTTACTATTGGTCGAGTAAGTGGCAGCTTTGATGGAGACAAGGCTCACATCCCTCTCTTGTGAACATACACCACCTATGTCCCAGGAGACTCTGCAACAAATTGAGCTCTAGTCTAGTGGAAGCCCTTTCTTTTTTTTTGGTTGGGTTTGAAAATGTCTGACATACATCCATGCTTATTCCCTGGGCCTGTGTCTTTCCTTTTAAGGATAGTTTCCACCTCCTAAATTAAGATGTCAATTTAGTTGGAGACACAATTAAATGACCTTTGAGCAGGCTTATGTGGGATTTTCAGGATCCAAGTTACCCCTCCCACACACACTTTTTGCCTGGTATCTGATGTGATTTAGACTAAAGGTGCACCGGGTTCCTGTTACCCAGGTCCCCAGTGCCAGATCTCTTTCCCAAAACTGCACTGTTGTTTCCCCAATTGGCAAAACCTTTAGCACCCTCTAAAGCCAGGTCTCCAGTGCCAGATCTCTCCCAAAACTGCACAGTTGTTTCTCCAAAACCTTTTTTAGCACCCTCTTTTGTTTTAGCCCCTAGTAAAGTGTACCCCTGGTACCTAGGGTCTGGGGTACTAAAGAGGGTCCCTAAGCGCTGCAGAATGAATTGTGCCACCCTAAGAGACTCCTCACCAAGCACTTGACAGGCTGCCATTACAGGCTGTGTGTCTTGATGCAGACAAAAGTGAAAACATGACCGTGCCATGACCCCTAACACTTTATGCAATATTAATTCCAGTTAACTGTGAATGCCCAAGTGGACAAATTAGCACGAACAAGCTTCATCACCTTGAAGGCTCTACGATGCATCTTCCCCCACCTCGGATTTCCACACAAGGTGCAAGCTACTATCTCGCTTGTACTATCCAAACTGGATTATGCCAATGGCCTCTACCATGGATCATCTCTATCTATTATGAAAAAACTACAACATATTCAGAACTCTGCAGCCAGGCTACTATTACATGTAAGCCACAAGCCCACATCTCCCCTGCCTTGAGAGCACTACACTGGTTACCCGTTGCCAGAAGATGCACTTTCAAGCTGTTTTGTATCACCCACAAAGCTATACATGGAACAGGACTGCTTTTTTATCAGAAACAAAATAACCAAACACATTCAACAAAGAAACCTCCGCTCAAGATTGGCACCCCGACTTAGAACACCACCATACAAGAAAAAGACTATAGGTGGTACATCCTTCTCCGTTCAAGCAACCAAACTATGGAATTCATTACCCGAACTATAAGAGCCACAGATAACTTTCTTGTCTTCAGAAAACTACTCAAGAGTTGGCTCTTTCCTTCATAACCACCATATTCAAACAACTATGGAATGCATATGCCTATGTTGATAAATATTTTTTCTGATTATGTGTATATTTCTAGTTGTGTATAGTTCTTTAGAAAATATGTATTGCTACTATGTCATAACAATAAACTACACACACACTCTTTAAACCTGTTTAACTAAGTATATTTACCCATGGTTTTAAACATATATTGTATGTACATATATGTGTGCATATGTGTGTGTATTCATGTGTGTATGTATGTGTGTGTGTGTGTGTATATATATATATTCTATGCTTGGCATGTTCGTGGGTCATTGCATGGCTCCTGGGTGGGTTGTTATACTAGATATCTATGAATCTCTGCTCTCATCTTATATCACACTTATCTACCCAGCATCATATGTCATGTCTCTATCAGTCTATCCTCCATTCCCACTCTGACTCATCCCAAATCCATTCTACTACTTTCATCTCCTAAATAACTCTGCCTAAGCTCTTCCCTCCGCTTCCACATCTAACTCACCAAACCTCACTGTACTACCAGGACCTCCCAAACAACCCTACTAAATTCACCCTCATTTATCTCACCCTGCTACTGTGATCTCCCTAACCACTTCCACAGACTCTTCCCTCCTCCATCCTCCTTTACTCATCCCAAGCCTAAATCCATATACTCCCAATTAACACTTCTGGATTCTTTCCTCCTCCACCCCTCCATTACTCAGGTCAATCTAACTAACAAACTCTCATATCCGCGGCTCAAATTAACTCATAATAATACTAAAACTGTACTCATATTTCCCAATACTAATCCATCACTAATTCTTGTTGTGTTCTGGAGTACCGTGCTACTCGCCGAAAAGCGCTTCGACACCTCATCAGGGGTAGTAAGCGCTATATAAATACTATTACAATACAATTACAATACAATACAATCCGGGTGAGGACCGGTGTGTAATGAGGATCCATCCCCATAGTGTGTAGTGTAGTTTCAAGCGAGTGCATCAAAAAATTAAAAGTGCAGCTATATTTGCCTCGGTCTGCTTTATAACCTTCCCTACTATCAAAGTGCGCATGGAGAGAGAATAATAAATACACACTTCCTTATGGTCAATGGCTGGTCCTCATAATTCTCTGTATGTTATGTTGTGTGTGTGTGTGTGCTTATGTCTGTGTGCATGTGTGTATGCGTGTATGTGTCAGTATATTACACTCAACTGTTACTCCAGCCTCTGCACCTATATGTGTGCAAAGATCTCTTTCACTGCTGCTCTCTGGACTACATTTGTTCTATTCATGTCAAGGAAGCTTGCTTGCAAAGCTGCTTCTTGTTCTCCAGTTGGTCTGTGTGCGACAGAAGCTTTCTCTCCTGCTTTTATTGCTGTAATTCTTCCATGTGTGATGGAAGACAGCACTGATCCTAACAATGTTGGATTTCTTTTTTGTGTCAGTGATGCTGGCGCCTGTGCTGCCTGTGCCTCTAGGTCTGAGAGAACCTTCAATGGCTTCTACCTCTGCTGTGCTCTACCTATGTGTCAGTGAAGCTTGCACTGCTACTGTCAGTGGTGTCTGTTCTATAAATTAGGGAAATTGCACGTTGCATTTCCCGCTGTACATGTGCTGTGTTCATGTGAAAATTCATCTGTGGACCCAGTTTTTCCGAGATAATTTGAAGATCTGAAAATGTTCTGACTTTTCTGTGAATGGCGGTGCCATGATTCGGGTTTACAGTACCGTTTCGCTGAGGTGGAGAAATGATCGCAGGAGGTAGACGGGGAAGGGCAGGGGCTACAGAATGAGTGATACTGACAAAGCGCTTCGACGCCTCGTCAGGGTTAGTAAGCGCTATATAAATACGATTACAATACAATATAATACATCTGCCTAATGGGGATCCTGACACCTCCTTCTAGGCCTTAGACCCCAATAATCACTGGCCTGCATGGTGGGCCGCATTTAGCAGAGGCAATAAACAGAGACACATTAAGGGTGCGCTATTTACTAAGTCCAATAAATACCTCGTTCACAAACTTTTAACTCATAACTAGGATACAACAAGAAGAATTTGTAATCAGCTTTTTTTACCCATTAATTTTCAGCGAGTTGGCAAGATTAAATTGACCCTAGGAAATTTACTGGGTGCGATGTTTATCACATCCGATCACCACCCCATGTGGAAAGCTCCACAGGGCTTGGAGTGACGATCTCCGCATAAACACTACTTTGCACAGGGTTCCGAATTTCCTTTATATGCGTAATCAGGGTGTGAATATCCTCCATCGGACTGAACCTCTGTGTGCTCGGGTGTGCTGACGGATGTGCCCAGACAGGTCTGGAGTGATCAATTTCGTCTCATTGACCTTTGGTCCGCACATGCTCTGCAGCCTAACAGGGCGCAAACAGCCACAAGGAGGGCCCGTCACTTGCAGTTAGCATCAACCCATAAAACTCGTTTTTACAACACAGCCATGCGGATTTGTTTTTTAATCAAACTTTTATTTTGCAAGTCTCCAATCGGATGAAAGGAATTGTTGCCTGTCGTCTGGGAGGGGCTGTCTTCTTATTTTCGGACGAAAACTGAGGCTATATTGAGCTCATTTTACTCGAGGTTTTCACTATCAGAACCCGCTTGTAGTAGTTGGCACTCTCTGTATCTTGGTCCGACTTTGAGGTGATTTCAGTAGAAGATACTTTGAAGAATATTTCCAAAACTAACTCTGGGCCCCATTTGAGTCCTTGGTCTACTGAGGTGGGCGTAGCTTGCTCAGTAAGACTGGTGTTGGGAGCGGTTAGGGGTGTAAGCTTCAAATGTCCCAACAATTACACTGGCATATCATAATAAAATATATTATATAAGAAGCAGGACACAAGGGGGCTTATGGGGCAGTGGAAAGGGAGAGCAAAATCCCTCTGTTATCATTGGTAAGTGCTTTAAGTTTGTCCCTTGCAGACTGACCCTGTTAAATGAATAATTGCATGATTGGTGAAATGTCTGACTTTGAGCAAACTTATTTTTTCTTTTGTGTCTCTCCTTTACGCTCATGCTCATGGCGGCCATGGTGCTTTGAATCAGCTCGCTAATGTCAACTAATGTTTTACTTTTCATTTTCAACTTATGTGGCAAGAAAAGTCCAGTCAGGAATTTACAGTGCAGATAGCTCTGGCTGGAACAAATGCAAGACCCATTGCTTTGCAAATGCTTGTTTTTGTAGAAGCTTAAAGTGACCCTATAGTTACTGCTAACTATTGACCTATCCTTCTTCTTCCCTTTCTAGTGAAATTACAGAGAACTGGGTCAATAGGCAATGGTTATCCTATTTAGAAAATCAACAGAACCAATTGTACCCAGATCACATAATAGATTATGTGCTTGTATCTGTTCTTCGAGGCTTCAGTCTTCTGATGGATAAAGGAGGACAGACTTTGGTTTTACCAGACCGTTTGGCAGCCTTAGAATCAGTCTCCAATTCCATCATTCACATGTGGCTGGATGGGGTTCGGTCTTTGGTTGGCCCTGTTTTATTTTTTTAGCTGATAGGTCATTAGCTGTCTCACTCACACCTTCTCTTTCAAACAGCAAACACACAACTTATGGAGGTATACAGGGACCAGCATTGAATCAAACTTTCTTTAGGCTATACCTGGCCCCTTTGGCACAACCGATTATTTTGACATGACCTTTTATTCATATGAGGACAATGCTCAACGATCGATGATGTGTTGTGAATTCTAAACAAATGAGATTTTGATCTTTCACCATGGCCCAACTAAAGGTGGCCACCTGAACTCAATGCATCCCCTAAGTGAGTGACTAGTGGTAGGAATTTCTAGGTTTTTTTTTTACACCGACTTGATCATTGAAGGTTACATGAACGAGCAGATATCTTGTTTTCTTCTAAAAACCTTGAAGAACACTCTCTGGATTCTTAACCTTGCTACAAGAAAATCACAGGTCTAGTGTACATTCAGGTCTATAGTGGACTGCCATAATTCTATCGTACTTTGGATGCCTCAGTACATGATACAAAGGATGCAGATAATTTAGAATACAGAAGCTTGTTTAGTCCTTGTTAAGTCCTCAGTCTTCTTGAGAAAGCTCCCATTACTTAAAACTTAAGTTCTCTTCATTGATTTATGATTACCAAGAGGATTACTGTCAAAATATTGTGTACTGGACATTGTCTTCTTTTTTCGTAAATGGTTGCCCTTCATCCAAGATCACTTTAGAAGGTATGTGATTTTAGGCATGTCTGATCCTCCAAGGCCGACTTAACAGTCATTGTGGATGTTGTGGTTGCCAATCACATTGGGTGATTCCGTGGGGTCCAAAGCTATCCTTAGGAGCAATCAAGCAAATTGAGCTTTTTTGATGATTTTCCCCACAGGACTCCTGTGGCAACAGATGTCTACACATTTTAAAACTTAATTTCTCTAAAATGGCTCAATAGAATTACACCAAATCACAAAAAGCACAGTTCCCAGATACAACTCTAGCTTTCTGCCAAATACAGTGCAATTCAGATTTGCCTTTTTTGTGTTGTTGTCCAATCGTTGTCTAATTTGTCATAGGGAAAATGCATGTAGAAAAATGTGTTTTAGAACTTCTTTTTTCTCCGTCCCTGCTTGTCAGATTACTTCAAAGCTTTCCAGGAAGGAGCTGAGGTGCAAGAAGTTTTTTTGGGAAGTTCATGTAGATTTGTCAAATAGCAGCAAAGTTGTAGAAAAACAATAAAACGCTTTTCCTTTGTAAACACTGACCCATGTAAAACTACACAGTGGTGTCCGCTACAGAGAGACAGCGAGAGATGGGAAGGATAAATGATAAAGAGAGAAGGACAGATTATGTGCCTCTGCCTTGCAATGTTCCTGTGGGTGCAGTACCTGTAGTGTGTGAGAGAGAACCATGAACTGTTATTGAGTGTGTGGTACTTGTTATGTTACTCTGCAGCTCCTGCACCAATAGTATTTGTGCTATCCCCATTCTGTGTAAGGGAAGTAGAAACTGGTGGTACCTGTGGTCTTTTGATATACCCTTTTGGGTAAGTAACACCTCCTTTTCTATGAGCTTTACTATATTGTGTACATAAGCCTGTGTAGTTTTATAATACAAGGGAATCTGTTACCCTTTTATAAATGGCAGTCACTAATTTCTTTATAATTGGCAACTTGTGACGCACCAAATTGCCGATTATAAAGAAAAGGCTTCAGAACTCAACTATTATACGGTTATTATAGTTGAGTTCTGACATCAACATACCTGCTGCCGGAAACAGCAGCCGAGTTGAAAGGCAGGCCAGGTCACGGAGCATAATTAAAGTAGCTGTTTCAAAGCATCAACCACAACATTACTTTTTCTTTGCGCTCTATTTTAATAGTACACAATGACAAGTAGAGGGAATATGTTTATTTTTTACACTTCTTATATAGAGAAAAGCTAGAATCTTTCCGCACGTTTCTACACAGTCCAAGTTCCTGATGAGGTTATATCCCTTTACGACCTCAAGGTAGTATGCTGCAGTACGTAGGATTGTGTGCTGCGGCACTTAGGATTGTGTGCTGCGGCATGTAGGATTGTGTGCTGCAGCACGTAGGATTGCTCTTTAGGAGGGGTCATATTGGAGTCTGGGAGACCGTAGCACCAATCAGACAGAAGTTCCTACCTGGATTTCAACTGTTGTGTATGTGAATGTGAAGCCTGTACATCTACCGAGGCTGTTGCTGGTCTGTGTTCTACTGAAGCTTGAGCAGGTTCTGCTTGGACTTTACATGTTGTTCCTATGCATATATGAAGCCTGTACTTTTACCCATGCAGTCGTACTTCTGTGTGTGACCGAAGCTTGCAGTATTGTTGCCTGAGCTTTACGTACAATGTGTGATTGTACGTGAAGCATGCCTTTCTTCTGGCCCTCGGCAGTGTGTCTGAGGGAAGGTTGCATCAGTGCTGCCTGTGTGGTGCCAGTGTTCTCCAGGTGCTGCCTGAGACCCACATCTCTGTGCAGGATGTGTGTTTGCAATGCTGTTACCAGTGCTGTTTGGCCTGTGCACGACAGCCGCTTGCTGTAAAACCCATCGCGTTCCCTGCCTCCTCCCTTCCCGGCTATGACTGCAGAGCGGTTCCAGTGCATAGTCTGGCTTCAAACAGGGAGGTGCAGTGGGAGCCCTGCTGCAGAAGCACTGGAGTGCTGCAAAGTGCCGAGCTGTGCACCTGCTACACCCCAAGGCTCAATGAATAGCATCTTATGGCAGTCTGAGAAGGAACATACAGAAACCCTATACGTATAGGAAACCCAGATCTATCGGAACATGCTCTGCAATTATCAAACTAATGAGCCTATAGAAAATATTTTCCTATTTTGAAAACAAAAATGTGAAACCCATTCATAGTTGCTATCACAATTTACTTTTTAATTTTCATTATGTGATGAGTGGAACATGCCTTGTCCGCCAGTGTTGCATTTAATGCACACAGAGATGAATGGGGAAACGAATGTACACCCTTCGAACCAACAGAAAAGAGGGTGGCAAAATGTCTCCGTATGTTTTATTACGTATGGCATGATATTCAAAATTATGTAGGACCCCTTTGTAACTGTCTAGTTATGTTTACCCTGCTACACTACGGTTATGCTACATCAGGCCGTCTTTGCCATCTCAGTGGCAGCCGGTCACCTACCTCTTGGTGCTTATTGTAGGCAAAATAAAGTCAGGAATGTGGTTTTCCCAATGAAGGGTCTTCGTAGATTGGAGTTTCGTTTGACTAAGCGCCAGGGGAATGAGTGTGGCCAATGTGGTTTGAAGGATGACAAAATAGTGCTTCCTAGAAGGGATAGAGCTTACAATGTGTTGGCTACAAGCAAGCGGATGTGTTGAAGCTCATCTGCCAGGGTATTTGATAATCGAGGTACAGGTCTAGTAGCCTTCACATAACCTAAGTCAACTGCTGTAGGGTTATGTGTTCTTTTTGGCAGAGGGTCGTTCAGCCTCCCAAAAACTGACAGGCCTAATGACATTTCAGATGCAATGCTTCAGCCCTTTGGTCCTGTGAGCACACCCACCTTGGACTCGGTGATCCCACTACAAGTGAGGAAAAGAGTCCCCTTTCCAAACACTGGCAGAACAAGTGTTTTTCAAAAGCGCTAGTGCTGTAGAGCAATGATTTACATAAAGTACACAGTGGCAGCTCCTCCGCCACGGCGGAGGAGCGTCGCTCCCCCGCCAGCAGCAACCGCTGCAAATCCTTTCACAAGGAAAGGATAATAAACCGTGTTTATTATCTTTTCCTTGTGAAAGGGCGGGGCATTGCAGGTGACGAGCAAAGGGGAGTGGACTGTGCACTCCCCTCAGAGCGCATGTGTGTTTGGCCCGGCCATCTCGGCCGGCCTAACACACATGCGTAGTGTGCTCTCAACACAGTTGCCGGGCTGGAGAGAGCTTGCAGAGGCTCCCAGTCTGCCTGGGAGCACCATAGCTGGGGGCTCCCAGCCAATCCTGACGCTGCTCATTGGCTGCAGGGCAGGCTGGGAACCTGTACCTGCCTGTCCTGAGACGACACAGGATCGGCGGCGTGGAGGTAAGTTTTTTTGTTTTTTAAAAATGTTATTAATTCCCCCCCCCACCGTGCCGCCCCCACCCCCAGTATTCCCCGTGAGCCTCAACTGAGAGTACAGATGAAATATTTGAGAATCTCAAAGCTTGTTTTAAACCAAATGTGAAGAATGCATAGCCGTGATCAAAGAGGCTTAGTCAAGTTTCTTTATGAACAGATCACCTCGATCCGAATTCTGCTGAAATGATTCTTTAGTGTTGTGGAAGAGCGAGGTCATCACCCAGTTGCTGTACAGCCCCGTCTTCCCTTATATCAATTATTTTTATGACAACTTTGTGATTTTATTTTGGCAAAAGCTGCCAATTGTGACTCTCAGATCAAAAGGAAAGAGCCAGCAAAAACAAGGGAGCGCCTTTTCCTTTTGTCGTTGAAACCCTGTGAGCCTTGTTCTATGTGTATTCTCAAGCAGGTAGCTCAAGCGTGAGTGAAAGCGCCGACTAATATTTTGCAGGTATAATACATGTAGTTTTGAGAATTACTCCTAATATTCAAAATTCACCACATACTCCACATCACATAATTATGAAGCTGTTGCAACAAAATTATAGCACAGGAACAACCCGTTTATGAGTGCCTTTTGTTCGTGGTAATGGTGTTTTTCACACAATTTTTTTGTGTGAAATGAATCCTTGCATCAAAAAGTGACACGAGGACACATTCTGCGCTAACATATAGTGCTGAACGACAAGTTTGCATTTCATATAATCACACGTAATTACGCATAATTTTACATAATTTTTCAAAAATTTCACATAATCATGTGAAATCAATTGACACAAAATTTGCACAACCCTCCTTTAGAGCCACAGGAGCTTTACAACCCCTCACCAATTTCATTTCTTTCCTACACAGTCAAATTGGTCAAACTGGCAGTCATGGGTCAACTTCAGGATTATGTGAGGGTAGAGGTCTCCTTGATATTTCCTAAGTAAAACCATGGAGCAGTACAGAGTTAATGGTCCTCTCTGTACTGGGTGGTAGATTGTGTTGTTTTCGGGCACTGATCCAGTTAGATATTTCAGCATCCGTAGACATCTTCAACCATCAACCTCTGTTTAGGAGACTCTATAATGCCGAGTTTTAGGGGTACGCACTGGACATTGGCCCAGATCTTTTCTTGTTGACAGATTCCAGATGGTGAACCCTTCTTTGTATACCTCTTCAGCATGACAGCTCTGTTGCGTAATGTCCCTGTGTTTCATTAAGTATCCTCAGCTTTTTAATTTCTATCTGCAGCCACTGGCATCTCAATTGGATACAGTGGGTCACACACTCACTTGTATAGGTACAAAGATGACACCCAATTGCTGTGACACCTGTCCAAAGAGGGAGCAGGGACCACTGGGGTGCAACCTGCTATTCTTTCCTCTTGTTTGGCAATTGTTCAAAGAGGATGTCGACATACTTCCAGACATTAAATTCTTCCAAGATGGAGGTCTTTTGACATCCTCCGTGGAGTCCGTGCACATCAAGTTCACATTACCTTCATTGGAACTCATCCTAGGTCTGGTGCTTAACTGTGAACTGTCTCAAGAGGTTAATGCTTCTGCAGTCAGTATGTACTATGTTTCCACTATAGAATGCTCCCTCTGACTAATTCCCGTCTTCATGTTGCCAGGGCACTGTCATCAAACAATCTTGGCTTGAGTGTGGCACCAGCATCTATTTGGGTGCTGCAGGGGCAGTTTTGATTAGACTACAGTTGATACAGAATGAAACAGGTAGCTTGCTTTTTGGTCTAAATCCTTGGAATCGTGTCTCCAGTGCCGTTCAGGCACAACCCCGGTGTCTCTGCAGTTTCTTCAGCCTGGCTGTTAAACACAGCTGTGCTGGAAAAACCTAAGTGTGCATGTGTGTTTAGCCGGCCTGAGATGGCCGGCCAAACACACATGCACATTTAGGTTCACTCTCCCCTCCTCCCACCTCCTGTGGCCCAGCCCAGCATCAACCCTGTACTGCTGGCTGAGCCAGCAGATACAAAAATAAAACGATCTTAAAATATCGTTTTATTTTTCATCTCCTGGCCCTTGGCCAGGGGGACGACACTCCTCCACCATTGTGGAGGAGCCGCCGCTGTGACTCACCTAGGAACGGATGGTTGAGCTCATTCTCTTAACTAGAAACTATCTTGTTGTTCTGACTGAAGGGCCAGTCCCTCAACTATCTTGCTTCTAAAAAGCACAAACACATTATCCAATTTATTTTTTGCGTAAAATGTTTGTCGGCCCACCATCACTGAACAAAAAAGGGGTTGCCTGATCCTGGGTTTTGCAGGACATTCCTTGTAAGAATGGTCCTCAGCGTAATATGATAGTGCACAAGTGCGCTTTCCGTAGGGAACCTTTGTCTTCAGGCTCCGTGTACCAGTGTCCTTGGAGTAAGATATGGTTCTCTTCTTGGGCCTTTCTTTAATGGGGTTCCTGCCTCAGAGACTTGTCGTCTTCATGAGAGAAGCACACCAACAAAGGCACAACAGCCCTCTCTTAGTACCTAGAGAGCTTAACCAAAAGTCTCAGTCTGTCCCCAGCATCTCAGCCCATCTTTGTTCCTGTCAATCCTTCCTGCTAGAGGCTAACCCTCACATGCTCTTTTTATCTCACTCCTAGGAAGGTGAGCCCAAATAATCTCCAACTTCCACCGACAAACGTTTCAGGTAATCGTTCTGAAGTAGAGGAATCCGAATTCTGAAAACTTTGGCTCTGAAATTCAGGTGTAGCAGGGGTGGATGCGGAGGTGTAGTGAGGCAAAGTAGTGCACAGTTTCGGACACTCCTTTTAGAAACGCTTGGAGTGGTAACGGGACAGG
Organism: Pleurodeles waltl; assembly: GCF_031143425.1. Lineage (NCBI taxonomy): Eukaryota > Metazoa > Chordata > Amphibia > Caudata > Salamandridae > Pleurodeles > Pleurodeles waltl. The sequence goes on along the minus strand of NC_090450.1, from coordinate 709,012,019 downwards.
TGGTGTTAGGTGAGGGTTGTGTGCGGTGTTCAGATGGGTGTGCTGTGGCATGCAATGCCAGAGAGTTACACGTGGTAAAGGGGTGTGGTCATAATGCATTAATGAGAGAAGAAAGGGGAGAGGAGAGTCTGCATGGGGGAAATGAGAGGGTTTCGAGAAAAGGGGTGAAAGGGAGGAGAGCTAGATTAGAAGGGGTAAAGGATTAGGAGAAAGAAGGGGGAAGGAGATAGAGAGAAAATAGGGAGGTAATGAAAAAAGAGAGGAAAGACGAGGTAGTGTAGAAAGGAAAAAAGGAAGGGGTGTGGATAGATCAGAGGAAGTAGCAGACGGGTGAGAGGAGATAGGAGGAGAAACTACGGGTTTGGGTAGAGAAGGGATGGGAAGTGAATCAAAAGGTGGGAGGGAACAGATGAGGAAAGAGTTGAGAAAGAAGAGGTGGGGAAAAGAGAAGGTAGTGCGTGGGAAGGGAGCAAGGGACAGGAGAAGAGAGGTGGTGAGGAGTAAGGCGGTAGAGGGGCACTGCACAGTCGAAGAAGTAGGAAGAGAGGAGAAGAAAAAGGAGAAAAAAGATGGTGAAGGGGATAAAAAAGAAGAGGGAGGTAAAAGGAGGAGGAGAGGAAACGTTGAGGGTATCAGGTAGGGATGGGCAGTGAGGAAAGTTTGTAATATGAAGAGGGGAGACCGAGCAGGATGGAGAGACACAGAGAGGAGGCTGAGGCAAAAATAAAGGAGAAGCAAGTGGAAGAACGAGAGGTGGGGCAAAGCGAGAGGTAGGGGGCTGTGGGGATAAAAAGGGAGAGATAGAAGAGCAGAGCAAGGGAGAAGGGCAAGAGTGAGAAGTTGGAGTAATGGGCCAAGAGACAGCAGATGGGAAAGAGTCAGAGGGGAGATACGACTAGGAGAGAAAGCAGACAGACTAGAAGATAAACATGATCAAGGTAATGAGAGAGAATGATACAGGAAAGAAAAGGAGGCAGGAGAAATGACAAGGAAGACGTTAGCACAAACATAGTGAATTGCACAGTCGGCTTTTGTGTGATAAACCAGAGGTTTGTAACAGTTTGTTGTTATGGGGTGTGGCAGTGTAGCTGGGGTCGTGCTGTGAGGTGTGGAGATTGCTTGATGTGGTAAATAGTGGTTGGTGGCTTGTGTGTGGCATGAACTGATGTTATGTGTGGTAGAGTGATCTAGTGTTTTACAGTCTGATTGCAGTTGTGAGGTGTTGTGTATGGTTAAGTGTCTGGCCTTCTTTGATGAGGTTTGTCATAAAACATTGTGTAATGTGGTGTGGTGTGAGAGGACATGGTGGGCAGTTGAATGGTGACGTGAAGCCTTGTGCTGCATTGGGTGTTTTGCCATGGTGTTGACTGAGTTGTTTGGAGTGGTACGGTGCTATGTATGGGTGTAGCAGTATTTTTGGTTGTTTTATAAGGTAGCGTTGGTTCATTCGACACAGCATGATGTGCTATGAGGTGTAGTGAAATGTGATGTGGTGTAGTCCGATGTGATCTGAAGTGGAATGGTGTGGGATACTGTACAGTGTATTCATTTGGTTTGGTGTGGGATAGTATGATCTGCTCTGGATTTTCCGAGGGTGCTATTGAGTATTTGGAGATCAGCTCCGGTGTGAAGTGGTGTATAGTTTTTTTTTTTTGTGAACGGTCATCCTGTGCAGAGTAGTATTACGTGTTGGAATGTTGGAAGTTGTTGTATGGCATGAGATAAGGTTCTGTGTGGCTTGTGTGTGAGCAGATTACATTAATTCCTTTGGATCCCATTAGGATCACATTGACGTCACATTTTCACTCTCAAGAAAGCCGTGATGGGTCTCCTAGGGAGGGGTGATTATTGATACGCGTGCAAGAATCACCACTGCAGCCGCTGTGGTTCACACGGTGGTCGTCCCAAACGTCTCTCCGTAAACCCCTCCACCCCTTCCTCTCTTCCACCTTCTATCTCCTATGCAGGTTAGGGCGAGAAACTCGGTGGAGAAATGGTCAATTGAATTCCTGGGCCTTTTTATGTGCATATTTCTTACTAGTTTGCGTATACCTGCCAGATGCTGCTCAGCATTCAATCTCCATATAAGGTAGAGAAATGCATCTATGGGCCACCTTTTTTCTGCTCTGTAACGGAGTGCAAAGGTCATACTTACCAAAGTCCTGTAGCAGATGATACTTTCTGGGCCCATTTATGATTCAGGTTTATAGGAACAACATTTAGGCCTGCCTGAACTTGTGCAGCCACTCCATAAAAATAAACCATGTGACTCTAATGGAACTTGCCTGGTTTGCTTTTACTCTGGAAATGTTTTATGTTGCCATGGAGACAATATTGCGTGCAGACATGGGGGCTGGAGGGCACTAGGACAATCCTGGTGTAGACATTTTGTTAAATAAGCAGTCGCTGTTCCTGGGAGAACTGCAGACAGACCTCTGCTTACGGTTGTCACCTGGCCAGTATTTCTCCAGCTCCAGTGCTTAATTTGAGCCAGTGGTTTCCAGTGCTGGGCACCGGCACTTATTTGTCAACACCGGCACTTGTGACAGTTTACCATATGGTGGTGCTGTTTATCTAATTTAATTTAGAGACAATCACAACAAAATGTGTTTATTACTTCAACATACATTAAAATGACTAATACCTGTAGTCAAAGCCATTCTTTTAGGTTTTGGGACGAGGATTATTCTGAATTCTCACACTTGTATGAGTGTGATGGTTATTTAGTTGTGTTGGTACAATCACTGGCAGTGCTCACAGGGGCAATGGGCGGTGCAAGCTGCAGTGGCCTCCTGATGAGGGCTCTGGCACTATGTTTTTTTACAATGTAAGCACTGGCCAGCCCCACTGGTAATTATAGCTTCGAGATCTCTGCTGGTAAATACTCAGTATTGATTTCACTCAACATGCACTGACATTGTATAGCTTTAAGGATGGTGTACAGAGAGATACAGAGGAAATTATATATAATGGGAGATTTGAATCTTGTAAATACAAATGTGATTCACATATTGGCAGTATAGGCAGAGTGAGAGTTTCCCAGGATAACATGATTCTCAGTCAAGTACCAAGGCCGGTTCGAAATCAGCACCACAGGTGCGGAGGTGGCAGCTTACCCAGTAGACAACATCGTCTTATTAAGCAGCAGTTTTGCTTTTATATGTCACAGCAGCTGGAACATTTTCAGTGTTGTGTCAACCTCCACCTACCTTCATTCATTTCACTTAACCACCATGATCCCTGTGAATCCACAATATAAAAAGACTTGACGGTTCTGTTTGTCATTTCAGAAACTTTGAGAAGGTGCTGCTGACTTCGGAGCTGGGGAACCAGGTTTCAATCCAGGCCTCTGCTCAACATCCTGAAACTCTGGGCAAATCACTCAATATCCTCCTGTCTTGAAAACATGTGTAACTTCTGTTTCTTCTGCAAAACGTTCTAATGTTCTTGGATCAAGTTTCTTCTATAAAGAATAAAAGACAAATAAAAATATGAGTCTGACTGAAAGCGGTAAAGACATGTAATCCCAAAGGTGATGCCTCTTGATTTTTGGTCTCACCTTGACAGTGTATGCAGTCTCTTCAAGACCTTTTGTTTTCTATCAGGGAGCTTAGAGATTACCACTTGCTGACCATTGGTTAACTTCATTGTCACTCTTGTTTATTTGCTTCTTATTGGTCAGCTCGTGTGATGATTTCTTGCCCATACCATGGACACATTACTTGTGTCCTTCCACTACTCATTTTTTTAGGCACAACTTTTTTCTTTAGCTTTTTGCACTCTACCAGAGCGCGTCTTTTTCAGTTGGCTTCCCGTATACTTCTCCCCCCACTCAGTTTTGCTCCTATGTTCATTTGCTTGCCTCCCACCTACCCTTGCTCCATTCATTGTCCTTGTTAACGTGCCCCTACTCTCCCTCTACTTGTTGTATGTTTTGACTTGCCACTCACTCCTGCTGTTTATTTTAAATGCTGGTTTGGCCCCCTTCCCTCCATCCCTCCATTCTTTGTCCATGTTGGCTTGCCCTATGCTCCTTCCCTCCCTCCATTTGTTATCTGTGTTGACTTACCCCCTCCCTCAATCCCTCCATTCCTTGTCTGTGTTGGCTTGCCCTGCCTCCTCTCCCACTCACCCTCCCTCCTTCCATTGTCTATGTTGCCTTAATCATCCCTCCCTCCATTGTCCATGCTGGCCCCACACACACCATAACAAAAATCAGGGGCGGCCCCTCTGCTATGGCGGAGGAGCATTGCTGCACTACTGAAAGGCGAAAAAATAAAATGATAATGAAGTACTTTTATAATCATTTTATTTTTTCGCTTATGGAGGGTGGGGCGGGGCCAGCAACCCCTGTGTCACCAGGGAGGAGTAGTAGTGGTGGTGCGCTCTAAGTGCGCATGTCAGTTTGGCCAGCTGTCCGAGGCCGGCCAAACTGACATGTGCAGTTAAAACTGTCCACGCAAGCTGTATTTTACAGCTGGGTGGAGACTATTTGCAGGCTCCCACTCCCTCACTGAGCTCTATTTCAGCCTGCTCAGGCCAATCCCAGCTCTTCTTTTATGCTGTGAGAAGCACCGAAGCGGGGGAGCACCGAGGCAGCATCTGGCAGCGCAGGTAAGTGTTTTTGTTTTTAATTTATCATTCCCTCCCATCACCCACCACTTCGTGCGCTGACCCTCTGGCCATCCCTGGCAGCCGCCACCACTGACAAAAATAAAAGTGCTAAGAAGCGGACACCACACACTGTGTCATAGTAATTTTTTTGTCCGAGCACCCTCCATATTGCCTTCCACCTCTCCCTCCATGTTTCCTCATGCCTTGCCTGGCTAGGCATAAAAAAAGCTCTATGAAGCAGCCAGCACTGGCAGTGTCATAGTGCTTATAGCACTTTTTCTGGACTTCCATCTAAGCTGCACAACAGCAGTGCTGCAGTACAACATAGCTTTAAAATTATTGATAAAGAGAATGCCTTGTGTAGACAACACTTATTGGCTTTGTCAATGCTTGTTAACTCAAATATGTGTACAGAAATAGCTTATTTTGCTGTCACAAAATAAGAGAGAGGGATTTAGGTGAGCTCCAAGTAATGTTGTCTCGCTGTGGAGCAGTTGTATACTCCCTGATACGCTAATTTCATTGTCCCGAAGCAAACGTGGCCCTGGGCGCTAATCGTGCAGATAGAGACGCTACATTGCCAATTCATTTATGAATGAGATTTGTTACATCGGAGGATGGCTGGCTGTATATTTTTCAAACAAAGGCGACAGCCCTTATCCCTGTAAGTATGACCCAGGAACTGCAGTCCTGGCCTTCTTACTTGTAAACACACAGAAGCATTTTCTCTCTGCCGTAAACTGGACTGGCAGAGACCTTACTGGTCACAGAAGTCAGCTGAATTCCCTCCCCTCCGTCTTCTGGAGGCTTCGGTGTCCGAGAAAGGTTAGGCCTAACTCGGTGCTATTTTGAAAGGAAGCATCGTTTCTAATTGGTCTTGAAAATATCAGCCAGCTTCAGTCAATAAATTACGCCGACTGATTAGGTTTCGGTTTGGCTGTACTTCTTTACGGAAGTGCACCGCAGACTTCCTGAGGCGAGAGGGGGACGGTGCTGATTTCCCATCCAGCCATTAGCATACCTTGTTTCATCTTGCCTGCTGTTCGCGTCATTTGCAAAACCCATGCAAGCCTTCTGAAGAAATCGAAATGTATTTGCTGTAATCAGGAGTGTTGAATTAAGCCTTCAACAATCCTCATTTACCACATGTTTCATTTTCAACGCATAGAGCTTCATAATATGCGAGTTACAAGTGCCTGAAGCCACCACCACCAGGAACAGATCTTGATGGAAAGGAACAGATGTCCAAGGCAGCAAAGGAAACCAGGGCGATGCATACTTCACCCTGCAGAAAATAAACATCTAGTCTAATGTTCTACTCTATCAATGGATAGTTAGCCGGCTATGTTACTATGATCTTCCATAGAAACAAGCAAGCCTCCAGGGTGCATGTAAAGTGCCCCTTGTTAGCTTCATGAGATGGCAGATAGCGCTCTCCAGATGGAGGCGTTTTACTGGCGCTGTAATTTGAGAAGGCATAATGAAGCAGCTGTTTCTTTTTAAACTCAGATTTCCAAGCTTCAGATTCATTGATGGTTTGCAATCAGAAATCAGCATGATGCTTGATTAAAAATGTCTTAATCCCGCCACGTTGTGAGAAACTCCAGTTGACTGCCTGTTAGTGGGCTTGTCCTCACATGGAAGTCCCCTCCAGAGATAAAGTACCCACCTACTGTGTGAGTACAGTCTGTCTTTGAGTGTGAGCACCCAATCATTCACCCTTGCAAGACTCGGCTAGCTTTCCTCCTAGCGGCCCACTGGTGGACATATGCACTAGGGGAAGCAGTGACTTGCCTTCTCATCCATGTCGGTTACGTTCGTCATGTGCCAGCCGATGACGCCCACTAGTGGAGGGAGATTATGTTAATCTCCCCTGTGATGTAGAGACATAATAGTATGCCCAGTGACGTGAACTGGTGTTAATAAAAAAGGCCAAGGGAGCTCCCCTTGTGGCCAGTAACTCACTGTTGGTGTCCGTGTGGTCATTACGTCACAGTGTTCAAGTGCTTGGTGTTAGGCCTTGCTACAATAAACACACTAGAGACGTAACAAATTGGCGACGAGCGGGTGCCTGTTCCCTCGTGCCCTCTATCTGCTGTCCTGTTGTGGGAGGCAGCAAAGCTTCTCCGATCCTGTGGTCTGTGCTGCACTCACACAGTGGGTGTTGTTTCACTGGAGGCCGCCGGCCGCAGTCTTCCAGGGAGGAGAGCGGCAGAGGCGCGTCTGCTGTGCCCTGCCGCATGTGAGTGACGACGTCCTTTTCAAGACGGCCCTTCGAGGTGAGGTGCTGGAGGCGGTGCTTCCCTGTGCTCGGCTGCACGAGCACATGAAGCTTCTTCGGCTGTCACAGGGGCAACAAAGAAGCAGTACTGCAATCGGAGTCGACAAAAGGCTCCGTGTGCATGATAAGCAGCAGTGCTGGGAGCAGGGAGACCCAAGCACCCACAACCTCATGGGAATAGCATATAAAAAAAAAAGAAAAACACAGAAAACAGAACAAACGTTTAATGAGCATTATTGGGCACAAGTGGCACAAAGAAAACAGAGAGAGGATTTATAGTTTCCATGCACTGTGTCCAAGGAAAAGCAAAACAAAGCGACACGTCAGGACACTGATATCTATTATAACTAATACTGTATAATGCAAAGGTCATGAGGTGGCAGTGAAATTTCCCACAAGTGCATATCTATGCTATGTCACCTGTGCTTTGAAGTGCATGTTCGAGAGCAATCTCAATAAAGGAGCCATCATCTACCAGTTCCAGTACCACGAATAACACAGGTGTGAGCGAACTTGCAGTTACTGTAAGGAAAAAGATTTTTGCAATGAGATAGCCATGCTGTCAGTTCCTGTGTTAGAACCTTTTCTCGTGGAGGGTCCCCCTTCTGCCCAAGCAGCTAGGTGGAAGGAATGGGTGGATAGGTTGAAAACCTATTTTGCAGCCACGGCACTGGACAATGAGGAGACGCCGCCCCATGCTCTTGCACTTAGGCAGTGCAGCTATTCATAAACTTGGAAGGTCTGTGGTAGAAGAGGGCCTACCTTTCACTTACCAGTCGTTAAAACGGGCTCTGACTGCTCATTTTGAACCTCTAGTGAATCCGTACTATGAGCGTTTCTTATTAAGCAAGCTAGGCAACTCTCAAATGAGTCAGTCGATACATTCTACGCCAGGTTGAAAGAACTAGCACGCACATGTACACTGTTGAAGGATGAATTGCGCAGTTCATACAGGGCTGTGCGTCTGTAAAGCTGTGAGAAAATATACTACAGGTACCTGGTATGTCAATGGCAAATATTCTCACGATGGGCCGATCCAAAGAACTGTCAAAAAATACGTGCAGCCCATATGGAAGCGGCGAAGCAGACTCAGGTCAAGATTGAACCTGTGAATGCCATCACCACAGCAGTCACGGAGAAGAAGAAAGGTCGGCAAAAGGTTGCCATGAGCTCACAAACTTGCTTCTTGTGTGGTGGCCCATTTCCTCATCAAGGTGCATGTCCTGCACAAGGCAAGAAATGTTCAAGCTGAAATAAAATGAATCATTTTGCCAAGGTTTTTCGATCATCTGTACGCTCAGTCGCAGAAATCTAAGACTGTCAACTTAGTGTAGCCACCTGTAGTCACAGGTGAAGACGACAATATGGATGAGGATGAAGAGGAAGAAGGGACTGTCCATGGGATACATGCTCTGCAGCCTGGAGGGCATCCTCGAAAGCGAATACCACAATGTTCCGTCTCTCTTGCAGGTCACAGGATTCATGCTTTAATTGACACTGGTGCCTCCATTAACATACTGGCACAATCACTGTTGAAAACTCTTCCCATACAACCTCAGTTACAGCCTACCTCGACTCAAGTATATGCATTTGGGTCGTCGCAACCACTGCCATTGGCGGGGTTTTCACCACCACTTTATCTTATGAGGAGAGTTCAGTGCGCACCAGAGTGTTCGTGACAAAGACTAGGTCTGAAATGTTACTAAGCTGCAGAACGGCTGAGCAACTCAACTTCGTATCGTTTGCTTTCAGTGTGCACCTCAGAACTGTGGAGAGTCTCCTAACTGAGTTTGGGCAGCTTTTCGAGGGGATTGGTTGCCTGAAAGACTGCATGCTACGGTTACATATTGACAAATCCATACAGCCGGTGGCCCTAAAACACCACCGGGAGGCATTCCATCTGCATCCGAAGGTGGAAGAAAAGCTCCGGAAGCTTGAGCAGTCCGACATAATTGGAAAGGTTGATGGTCCCACACCCTGGGTGTCACCCATTGTAATTGCATGGAAACCCAAACAGCCAGGATAGGTGATCTGTGTCAACATGTGCCTGCCAAATGTCGCCATTAAGCGAGAACGTCACTTAACACCTACTGTAGATGACATCGTTGCGGAGGTTGCAGAATCACAATGGTTCTCGAAAATTGATCTGCGTGCTGGATACCATCAGCTCATGCTAGATCCGGCTTCTAGAGGCATAACCACTTTCTCCACTCACGTGGGTCTTAGAAGGTACAAACAGCTGAGCTTTGGGTTTTCCAGTGCAGCAGAGGTTTTTCAGGACACTATTCGTGAGGTGCTTGCTTGCTTACCCAGAGTTTTCAACATACGTGATTACATTCTCGTGCATGCTCCTACCATAGAGTCACATCTACAACGTCTTCGAGCGACATTCCACAGGCTTCAAGAAAGTGGTCTCACTCTTCACAGACACAAGTGTGCCTTTTTGTAGACCAAAGTGGCATTCTTTGGTTACCGGTTCTCTGGGGAAGGAGTTATGCCTGAAGCTGCCAAAGTAAAAGACATTCAATCAGCAGCAGCCCCTACCAATATATCTGGTGTCCGCAGTTATTTGGGCATGATAAACTACTGCTGGCATTTTATAAAAAAATTAACAGCTCTGACAGCCCCTCTCAGGGATCTAATAAAAGCAAATGCGGTGTGGGAGTTGGGACCTGAACAAGATGCTTCATTCCAAGATACCAAGTCAGCGTTGTCAGAGCACACAACACTGGTGTACTTTGACCCCCGAAAAGAGTTGGAGCTATCTGTTGATGCCAGTCCCACTGGATTGGGAGCAGTGTTGGCGCAGAAACAATCAGATGGAGAGTGGGCTCCAGTAGCTTATGCTAGCTGTGCGTTGACAGACACTGAACAGCGCTATTCACAAATTGAGAAGGAGGCCATTGTGGTGCGGTGCATTGGGGCTGCAGGCATTTCCACCTTTACCTATATGGACAGCCGTTCATAGTATACACCGATCATAAGCCCCTCATACCACTGTTTAATGAATCTTCCTCCAAACCGCTGCTCCAAATAGAAAAGTGGATTCTACAGTTACAGGATTATCGTTTTAAAGTGGTATACAGACCTGGATCTCTTAAACCGGCCGATTACCTATCAAGACATGCCCAGCCAGCTACTTCTCGAGAGATTGCTGATGCAAATGAGGTAGAGGAGTATGTGAGGCTTGTGGTAGAAAGATCTCGCTCATTACCTATTTCTATTGATGAAATCAAAATGGCCACGGATAGTGATGAGTGTCTATAGCTCGTACTGTCAGCAATGGGATCTGGGAAGTGGCACAGTGTTCTTCAAAATGTGACTCTCAGGACGGCAGAGGCTAGAATGATGTTGTCCTCATTGCATAAGGTCAGGAATGAGCTGGCCATATCTCCTGACGGATATTTATTCAGAGGTCCCAGGTTGGTGATTCCTGCCTCTTTTCAGAACTCGTTAGTGGAGCTGGCACACTCCTCGCACCAAGGAATGTTCAAGACGAAGTCAAGGTTGAAAAGCAAGGTGTGGTTCCCTGGGCTTGACAATAAAGTTGAACGAACAGTGTGGCACTGTGTGATGTGTCAAGCTGTTGGTCCAGCTGAGAGTCCCCCACTGGTTATAACTGAGGTCATAATTCCTGTCCTGTGGTTTCAGGCCAGTGCAGATTTTGGAAGTTTACCAGATGGTCGTCACATGCTAGTTGTGATAGACGATTTCTCTAAATATCCTGACGTGGAAATTGTAGAGTCCCTGACTGCTTCTCAGATCATACCTCGTTTTGAAAAGATTATGGCCACCCATGGCTTTATACAGGAGCTACGCACAGATAATGGACTGCCTTTTTTCAGCCAAGAGTTTGCTGAGTACCTACAATCTCGAGGAATCCTCCACAAAAATATCACTCCTCATTGGCCTCAGGCTAATGGAGAAGTGGAACGCTTCATGAGAACTCTCAACAAGGTGTTGTTGATTGCAGTAGCTGGTGGTCACAATGTGAACTGTGCGGAGTATGCATTTTTGAGGGACTATCATCTCACTCCTCATGCCACCCCTGGAGAAACATCTAGTTCTTTGTGCATGAATCAACAAGTTTGAGACTCCATTCCTCATGTGCAAGAACCCTCTGAACTTCATGATAGAGTTAGGGAGGCAACTTCCAAGAGAGAGGAAATAAATGACAAGATGTCAAGAAAGCGGAGAGCAAAGAAACGGGACATTCATGTAGGGGACCATGACCTTATATGCAACAGAAGAAGTGGAAGCAAGTTTCTGCTGCCTTTTGAGAAGGACCTGTGGGTGGTGAGTGCCATAAAGGGTACTACGGTAACTGCAAAAAGGAAACAGGAAACCGTCACAAGGAACATTTCATTTTTCAAGGTATTCCGCATGGCTATTGGTGGAATGGAAATGGAACAGAACTACCCACCGGCCAGTTTATTTGAAGATGGTGACGAAGGAAGTGTGGATTGTTGCAACAGTCGTTCACTGCTTCCGAGCCCTGGGATGGTGGTTGACGACCATCTGTCGGCTGATCGAGGGGGTGCAGATATGCAGAGCTCGGAAGTTACCCAAAGTTCTGATCAATTACTGCCTGAATCTCTGCCAGTCAGCTCGTTACCTCCCAAGCAAGGTTTGGAGCGTTACAAATTACGTCCTCGTCCACCAAGGTCAACCAGGCTGCAAAGATTCGTAGCAGACTGATTATATGTGGGTTTTTCTTCCATAGACTACCTGGTGGGACCCTGTGTTATTGTTGTGATCTCATTATATATATTTTTATGTTTTATTTTGGGTAAAGGAGGAATGTTATGTTCGTCATGGGCCAGGCCATGATGCCCACTAGTGGAGGTAGATTGTGTTCGTCTCTCCTGTGATGTAGAGACATAATGGTATGCCCAGTGACTTGAATCAATGTTAATAAAAAGGCTAAGGGAGCTCCCCTTGTGGCCAGTAACTCACTGTCAGTGTTGGTGTGGTCACTACGTCCCAGTGTCCAAGTGCTTGGTGTTAGGCCTCGCTACAATAAACATGCAAGAGACTTCACACATGTCTAGCCATAAGTCAGGGCACTACCCACACAATTAAAATGAACATCAAGAACTCCTTAAAAGCATGAAGTCCCATTCCACTGGAAATGACTGGATTCTTGGAATCTGCCTCTTGGTCATGGCTGCATTGCTCCAGGGCCCCACAATGGTCCCCCAAATTATGGCGGCCCAGATTGATTGCTGGCACAGAGCCATGGAATGGATGGTGGTGGGCTGCAAAACCTGCCTGAGAAACACCATTATGGATGGGATCGAGGCTGAAGTCCACTACACAACTGCGGGGGTTCGAAAATGGGATGTGCTTGGTATCGCTACCTTGGCGGATGTTGGGGGCCATAGGCCTATGCTTTCCTTTACACAACTGAGCGAAGACTATGTACTGCACCGGTTTCAGTTTTTTCTGTGTCTCCTACTCCAACATACTTTGAGGCACCAGGGTAAGTGCCCCGATCTGCTTCCAAATACAACCCCCTAGAACCGAAACCCATGATGGGAGAGATTAAAGGGAAGGATATGTCGCATTTATACAAAACACTAATTGTGAATGTGCCAGATCCTATGGTAACCTGAAAGGAACAGTGGGAAGCAGACGTTGGTGAAATGGAAGAGGAGTATTTGGTGGAGGCAAAGGTGGCGATCCAGTTACTGATGATCCCAACTAGATTCCATCTGATCCAACTTAAATACTTCCACCTGATTTACTACATGCCTAATATGCTATGGAAGATGTGGGCCAGATTGTCTTAACTGTAAGAAGGCGTAGGAAACCTGGATTCACGCAGTGTGGGAGTGCCCAGTTATCTCCACTTTATGGTCTAGAATCCTTCAAACGCTCAAGGAGGTGACAGGCATCATGTTTGGGCAGGACCCTAAATGGCTCTCCTGGGGATTTTGTCGGATGGGATGGGCTCAGGTCACCGTATTTTGGTGGACATCGGCTGCGTGTTGGCAAAACGTGACATAGCAAAGCATTGGCGATTTGGGGTATCCCCTCATTCCGGGAGTGGCTACAAGGTACGACTACTGCTCAATAGCCGAGGAGGCGGTGTACAAGCCCATGGGTTTCATGAAGAAACATGCCAGAATATGGGGTACCTGGAGGGGCGCTATCAGATTCCTTGAACCACTGCGCAGGTGGTTCCCTACTATGCATGCCCTTCCCCGGCCTGCAGGTTCTCACTTGACACACGGGGGGATGCGGTGGTGATGTTATATTTGTGACATTCATATGGTTTTATGCTACTGGAGAAACCTGTATGTAGTGCTAATTGTTTTGTCTTTATGTTACAGAACTAATGAACAGAATTCCTCCCAAAAAAGCATGAAGTCAGAGAGCAGCAGTATAGTGGCATTTATCTGCCTCTAAAATCAAACCTGAAAATGTAGCCACCACATGTTCAAGTGTCATCCCTAATTCCACAAATACTCCCTCCAGCACATTAGACCACCAGGAACAACAGCCACAGCAATGATGTACCACCATCAATCCACCAGGATGGCGTCACCAATGCATTTGAGTACAGTCACAAATAACAGAAGAAAGATGCCAGAATCACAGCTTACTGCCTATGCTGCCAAGGTTATGGTTCTAGAACGGATGTTACGCTACTTTCCTGTGTGGAAAAACCTAGGCTGCATGCGCTTTTGCTGCAGGCTGAAAGGTTTACATCAGTTGGTTACTAGCTATTTGAAAGGCTCCAGAGTTGCCAATAGAAAGTTGAATTCACTTTCTTGATCGCTGTAGGCAGGATGACCTGTGCACACATAAAGCACTCTCTACATGACTAGAACAGTGCACTGTTTCACCTTCTCTACATGTATCAATGTCACATTTCAGCAATCCTAGACCAATTAGACATCGCATCATATTTATTTAATCAGCAAACCCATTTGTACATGAAAATGTTTAATCGGTATTTACACGCAGGATGGGAGATGATCTATTGCAAGCCAAATGAACAATGTTTCCAAGCTCATCAACAGGGCTGGAACCCCCAGCAAGTCCATTCTATTAACTCCGAGCCAAGAACCTGCATTATGCAGGACTTGCAGCATTACTACATTTTATATACGTTTATCGCTTTTATATACATAACTGTGCCGTCAATGGTCACGTAAAGTGAATTGTAAACCACGTTGTTCCATTTTTTTATGACAAGATGGATATGGCTAGTTTTGTACGTGAGTGTACAGTTTAGCATCTCCATGTGTCGCATATGCACTCTGCCTACCCCAAAATACAATGTATGTTTGCATCCCAGCAACCAGGAGCAATTTTGCAGCTCTTCCAAAAGCACCATGTTGAACACAATTAAAATGTAAAGAAATTTGGTTTGTGGTGTTAGTTTTAGTGTGCAGGGTGTACAACTGATTTTCCTGAGGATGGTACTATCTACCCTTTTCAGGGTTAGTGCCCCAAATTTTGTGCGTGGTGCTCACAGGTGGGTTTTCCAGTGGGGCCGGTGATCTCTTTCCAGGCCTAAAAAGAAACACATTTCCCATCTCTCTCCATAATTGCTAACATATATTTGGAGTTCTGCCTGTATTCTCATGTTTAGCTACACCGAAAAGTTGGGACATCTGCGTTTGGAACCCTGAATCATGCATGGGAAACACAGAGCTGGTTTTGCGGAAACGAAGGTGGTGGATGGACCCCTTTTGCTGGAGTAGAGTAGGTCTTTTTTGGATCTTGACTACAGACTGTCAAAATAACTATTGTGAACAATACCAGTGCTTACAGAGGCAGCCGAGTCAGCCCATTGCTTATTTTGGTTGCATTTTTGCACTTCTCATTTGTTTACTTTTTATTCCATGGCTTTCCTTCTTTTTCAGGTTGTCCCTCCGCTGGACTTTAGCTTATTTATCATCCACTTTATTGAATGACTTGTACTCTTCCACTTCTTACATTCATTAAACTACTTTTTCTTTGGCTTTAACACTGGGACACTGGGAGTGCACGTATTTTCTTGCTCTCCCCCCCCCTTTGAGAAATGTGCAGTCATAACATTATTTCACACATTCTGTTTACATGTTGAACATCAGTTCTTGTTAACAGGTAAACTGCCATGTTGGGGAATTACTGCAGATGGGAATCTCCTAACAGACATGTTCATAGTCCATGTTGACTACCCTGCTGGCCCTTACAGCACCGACTAATTGATCTGGGGTTTGAGTGAAAACCATCGGGCTCACCAGCTTGTAAGCCCTTAAACAGCAATGCCAGAGTTTACCCAGAGAGGGATCCTCCTGGCACCCATTGGGAGATGAACCTGGGCAACAGGGGCATACTTTGGTCCACTGGTGCAAGCATCAACTCCAAATAATCCTAAGTCACTGCAATAGAGTACCTGGGAGGGCTAAGGACAACCGCAGTAGTGCATATCCCCAGCCCTGCCCTAGAGACTGTAGTAGCACTGCTCTGGCTTGAGATAAGGTTTTAAGTCAAATCGTTCCAGAATTCGCATGCTTTTGTTTCTGATGCCAAGGTGTCTCCTTGCTTTGTGGCCAAACCTGACTCCATACTAGCCTCAATATACAGCAATAAAGAAAACATAAACTAAAACCTAAAAGAAAGTAGAACATACAGAAAAATCTGAAAGGCAAGGGCATAGCACTAAAGTGGGAAACAATGTGGACTCAAGTCATTCGGTACCCCTACCACCTGTCAAGCGACCCAGCTGCAGCGGATGACAGGCCTTTTCTACCTTTGAGGAGAAATGCATGCTTCCATCCCATGCCAGGAACTATACACACATTTACAGTTCAGGCAGAAACACCACACCTCTATTACACTGACAAGCTTATTTTGTGCAGTGTGCATGGCTGGGTTCCTGGAACATAGCTGGTGACTTACAAGTTATTTTTGCAATGGCGAACCCAACTTTCAGACAGGGGCGTAGCTTCCAGGGGTGGTGTTTGGGATGTTACACCCCCTAATAAATGTATTTTCTGATAAATAGTTGAGTGCAGGTGCTTTCGGTTTGGTATGGTAAGATGTCTGTCGGATTTCATGGGGAATTTTTGCAGACACACAGACAAAAATGCACACGAAATGTAAATCAGGATTGCCTTTAGATCCCATTCCATACCACATTTTGAAGTCGATGGCTTATATTTTTGTCCCGGTTTATCATGAGCTGTTCACTACTTTTCTTCATTCGGGGATACTACCAGAGGATTGGAAGTGAGCCAATGTAATCCCTCTTCTCAAAAAGGCCAATACGGAACCAGAGTCCCTGGCCAATTTTAGACCTGTTTCCTTACTCCCAGCAGCTGCAAAGGTTCTGAGAGGATTGGTCAGCCAACAGCTTACTGCTTTCCTGTATGAGAACAACTTGCTTCACCCCTCTCAATCTGGGTTGAGAGCCTGACAATATACTGAGTCTGCTCTACTATAGGTTTCGGAGTCCATTAGGTTTAGTCTCGACTCAGGCCTCAGTGCAGTCTTGGTGTTATTAGACCTGTCTGCAGCATTTGACATGGTCGATCATAACATCCTTCTGCACAGGCTAGAGAACTTGGGAGTGACTGGCTCAGCACTTGGCTGGTTGAGTTCCTTCTTGGAGCAATGGGAACAGTTGGTTTGGATGAAGCCATATGCCTCAGATGCTAAGAGACTGAGGATCGGAGTGCCACAAGGCTCTTCCCTCAGCCCCACACTTTTTAATATCTATATGTCTCCTTTGGCATATTTGGTGGAATCCTTCCATATCAGAGTCATCCTGTATGGAAGACACTCAACTCCTGCTCAGGTATGACGGGGACTCATCAGAGGCCAAGGATGCATTTTCTGGTTGTATGGTGGCAGTGTTGGAATGGTTGAGGGACAATAAATTGCAATGCAACCCCTGACAAGACCGAAGTCCTATTGTTTGGTTGTAATCCCCTTACGGGTTGGACAGGAGCATGGCCTGGGACTGTTCCTCCCCCACCTCCACCTATAACCGTGGCCAGAAAGTTGGTGTTTATGTTCGACATCCAGCTTACTTCTGTGGTCTAAGTGTCAGCTATATTAAAATATTGCTTTTGGATCTTCCGCATGCTGAAGAAATGTCTTCATTGTCTTTCACACTACGCTCAAGTGACATGGTGAGGCCATTGATTCTCTCTAGGCTGGACTATGCCGACATTCTCTATTTGGGCCTTCCAGATTACCTGACCCAGCAATTATAAGTGATACAGAACATTGTAGCTTGCCTTCTGTTTACAATTCCTAGGTGCTCCACAGTGTCCCCATTTCGAGTAAAACGCTACTGGTTGCCAGTACGGCAACGCATAGTGTTCAAGACTTTGACTATTGCTTTTCACAACAAGGGGCCTACCTACCTTAATGAGAGGATGAAGGAGTACCATCCTGTGAGACCTCTTTCGTCTGGCAATGCCAGTCTAATTGTGGTACCCCGCTTCAAAACGCAATGTCGTGGAGTCTCCTCCTTTATGGTCTTAGCTGCCAAGTTATGGAACCAACTACCCGCCTGTATAAGATCTGTTACGGTGGAAGACAAATTTAAAAAAGAGTTGAAAACACTCCTGTTCCAGCATTAGGGATGTATAGTCTTGGTGCCTCAATTTTTCTCTTCCTTCAGTACCTTAAGCGCCAGGACACTGATTCTGGGTAGGTGTGTGCTATAGAAGAAGTATTCATTCATTCACATACTCTCTCCTTCTCTGTTTTGAAAGTCCTCAAAAATATTGTCTATTTTACAAAATGTAGTTTTCTCTCTTAGTATTCCTACCAGTCTGCATTCCTCCTCCCATCCACTACACCATAGGCACCTTTCATACACCCTGCTTCTCCTATAATGTGTTTGAACATTGTATGCCAGACTCATTGTCGTAAAATATGAAGCTCATTCACCCCCAACCCTCCATTCTTACTGACCAAGCTAAGCCCTGCCTTCGGAGGAAAATAACAACCTCTACAGTTTCCACCGTCTTAAACCAAGCACTTTTAATTCAACACAAACTCAAATTAAACAGGTTTGAAGTCTCAGATTTTGGTCAAGGGCTTCATGGCAAGAGATTCCGAGCTGTAACACCCGTTTACAAACTTATGCCATTAATCGGCACCCACAGGACTGTTGTTGAGCACAGGTGGGGCTGAAATGGACGAGGGCAGGTATTAAGATCGCACCGGAAGAAATGTGGCTGGTAGTATCTTTTTGAATCCCTATAACAATAATGTAGATTTACATAAGCCATACAACCGAAGCTTGAACAAAATAAAAGTGCCATATACTTGATGAAATGTTGCAGAATAACTTTTTGATATTTGTTATGGAGTGTGAGTTTTTGTGTTTTTAATCTTTTTCCACTTCTTCTAGTAAAACAATTACTATTATACAACAAATAGTACCTCAAAATAAAGACAAACAAGTGAAAATTAAACTAACACACAGACAGTCGGCATAAAAAAGATCAGATAACAGCAAAAATATTTCCAAACATCTGCAACACCTCCATGTTCCCATGACCGCCATAAATGATCCAGATAGTGGTAAGGGATTGCTGACGGATGCCAAAGTTTCTTGCTCCCTGTACAACTGCAGCTTTACTGATCATCTGCCCACAAAGCAGATACACCATCGTGGACAGCCTATGAAATTTCCATCAGTCGAGGGAGCGTGTGGGGGTAGAACTACCTACCTGCCAACTTGTAAAGAAATCTCACCATGTGAGTAGTGGACTGGACCTTGGAGGGGGTGAGAACTCGGAGAGAATTTATGTCGGAACAACGCATGCTGGAACCACGCATGCCTGAACAACGCAGTCGGAACTACGACCGCATTGTTACCACTAATGCCTTTACCACGAATGCCTTAACAACGATTTTTCAATGTAAAGGCATTCATTGTAAAGGCATGCGTGGAATTGCATGCATGGTTCTAGCATGTAACCCCCCCATTTCCCCCACCCGCCCCCTAAAACTACAGCGACCCCCCACCCTGCCAATAAAACCTAAAACTACCCTGACCTCCCACCCCCCCATAAAACCTAAACTACCCCGACCCCCCACCCCACCCCTAAAACCTAAACTACCCCAACACCCCACCCTGCCCCTAAAACTACTGCGACCCCCACCCCGCCCCATAACCTAAAACCACCCGACCCCCCACCCTGCCCCTAAAACCTAAAACGACCCGACCCCTCCTCCCCTCCCCGCCCCTAAAACCTAAACAACCCCGACCCCCCACCCCTAAAACCTAAAACCACCCCAACCCTCCACCCTGCCCCTAAAATACCCCCCAACCCAGCCCCAGCCCCACTTAACTGACCGCGTCCTCTCCAATCCAGAGTCTGTTTTCCTCTGCCTTAACCACGCATGTTCGTTGTTCCGGACATGCTTGGTTAAGGCAGAAGTAAACAGGGTCGTTGTTCAGGAAAGTGTTGTTCCGCTTTTCGTGAACAACGACTCTCGTTGTTCCGCCGTCGTGGTTTAAGCTGCTTTCCTCTCGGAGAACTACCTAAGAGGCACTCTTCCCTCCACCAACCCTTCACCCCTTCCAAAAAAACATAAAGGATTGCTGAAGCCCTCACAGATGTCCTGGGGTGTTTTCACAGCCCTTAATGGACATCTGCTCCTTACTACTTCCTAAGACGAGATGAAAATACACTCTTTACAGAGGTTTCCAGCTCGTCTTCCCTATTACCCTGTGATTTCGGCTCCTCATTGGGTGATTGTGTGAAGGGAGCCAAAAATCATGTGACACACAGTGGCACCGCATGAGTTGGCAGGTCTATAGCTACCTGGGAGCCCGCACGGCCAGGGGTGGGAGGGCAATCAGCAGCATACTCGGTGCAATAGAAGGGAAGGGTTGGTGAGATGTGTTTTTACAACACTGACGTCACCAGCGGTGGCGCACTTGCTGTCTGAGACCTCGGAGGAGGGCTTAGTCCTCACTTCAGCGTCAGGTTAAGAATCTGTCAAGGTCTTGTAGTCAGTGTGTATTTTTGCATGCCAGACATGCACTCTTTTATTGCTGTTGTTCCAAGTGTACACCATGTGGCGACCTGGCCTCCTTTCAATACCCTCCTGCACTCCCAGCGTGATATCCTGGGTCTGGTTTTGTGTTGGGATACCCACAGGAGAGTAGTACAAGTTCCACACACACAGCCAGGTTGGCACTAGGTTCAGTGATAGAGCTGGCTAACCCCCCTCCCCTGTGGGCTGTCCTGGCGGGGTCGTTCCCGCAGATAGAGGATGTCTGTCAACTCCTGCAGCACCGTCAGCAGCAGAAGCCATGCCCGTCACAGCTGGTACCAGCTCTTTGACTGCATTGCCAGTGCTTTTCACATCTGTTCCTGGCACAATAATTTCTGGCAGCACATCAGACTAGTCACCCAGCGAAGCGGAAGAAAGTGTTTCTAGAAGTCTGACAGAAAAGCCTCTGTTTTGAGTCCGTATACTTGTAGGCAGTCGCCTCCATTTCGCCTCTCACAATTTCACCTGAGATCTATCAACAAAACAAGTAACCCCCAGCCAAAAACAGTCACTACAACGATAAACTACGTAAATAAAAATTAAATGATGTAACATATTGAAAAATATAACTAACAACCCACGCCACAAATTTAAGGACTAAACATAAGTCGAAATAAATACACGTATCCTTCTAATAAACACGATCTGGCAAAGCGAAACGGCCTGGAGTTGGCTGCCTACCCTTTAGCTTCGTCATGTGAAGATGGCTGGCAGTGCATGCACAGTCAAGCGCCTCCATGGGCATGCATGGATGGGCATCTTGAAATGGCTTTTGCAATACAGTTTTACCAAAAACATGGAAAGATAGTTGTCTACACATCAAATATGCACGCATGTCCAGGCATAAACAGCCATCTTTGAGTGTGTTTTATAAAAGTAAAAAACGTTTTAAAAATTAGCCACCAATGTATTGCTCTTGCATGTGCATGCAGATGGTGCCTATCTTTGCATAGCTTTTTTTCATAAAAGTAAAAAAGCATTCAAAGATGGTCATCCATTCCTGCAGGTGCATGTAAAAACATGCACACACAAAGGCGGCCCTCATAGATTATTTCAGTGAAATAAAGAATTAATTATAGAGCTTAATGTAAGACTATGAATGACAAGGTAGCAGTGTGAGTAGCCTGATAGCAGTGCTGTGGGAGCATCCAACCCTTCCTAGAACAATAAATAAAAAACGAAAAATATTTTTTTAATGATACATTGGGGAAATAGTCAATAGCACTCAAGGGACATTCTTTTTGCTCCTGTGTGCTCACTGTCCAGGCCTGCCCCTCTTGTTCCATGCTGTGGTCGGCAAAACTATATATATATATATATATATATATATACAAGCCGAAGGTTATAACTATAATTCGTGCTTAAGGTAACTATAACTCACGCCCCCTCCATGCCCAGTTTTCTAATCAATAATTTTGCAAATATTGCAGTGATATGATCAATGATGTCATAGAAGATGCTTTGAGTGATGTAATATGTGGGGTAATTAGCAGTGCATGGTGAGGTCGCAATTTATAGTTACCTTAGGGCACGAGTTGTAGTTATTAGACCTACCCATACCTATAACTGCTGAATTTGCACGGTTTTGTGTGAGTAAAATGTAGACCTAACTATAACGTCCCTGTAACCTTTGGTTTTATAAGTGAATTTCTGTTTTTCTAATTCTATTTCCTAACTATAAAGTCCCTGTGACTTTGATTTTTTTCAGTAAATTTCTATGTGTTTTTTAATTCTATTTCCTAACTGTACTATCCCTGTAACCTATGTTTTTTCAGTGAAGTTTTATGTTTTTTTTTAATGTTAAGTAATTTTAATTACTTTACATCAATCCAACCACCGCTGCACACAGCCTTCGTCTGTGCACAGCAGGGGATGGCCGCAGGGCCTAGCCTGTTGCCAGGCCCTGTGGCCTACCCCAAATAAGCAGCCAACCCAATGCCACACATGGTCTTTGGCTGTTCACGGCAAAAGGTTGGGCCCAGGGCCTGACCTGCGGCCTAAGCACCCAAACTAGTGCCACACGCATTGGGTTGGCCACAGGGACCGGTCTGCAACCGACCACCTACAAACACCCAACCCAAGCCATGCACAGCCCTATGGAGGTGCGCTGCAGGGGTGGGCTGCTGGGCCCGGCCTTTTTTCAGGTTTTGCTGCCTACCCCCTATAAGCACGAACCCTGTGCCGTGTACGGCCTTTGGCAGTATACAGTGGGGGTGGCCGGAGGGCCTGGCTGCACAACCCAAACCCAAAACCCAGTTAAGCAGTAAACGCCATTCCACACATGCCCTTCAAAAAGAAAAGAAAAGGGCAGAGGACAGGAAGACCCTGATCGCCTAGCCCAGGTGCTGGGGTCCCAAGGGAAAAAATAGCATTTAAAAAAACAAAATTGGTGAAATTCGTAGCAGATATGCAAATCCTGTGAATATTAAAAAAACAAAAGCACGGTCTCCTGCGCTTGCACACTATACTCCTGGGGGGGCCAAGACGTGGAAGCATGCACCTTAAAAAAAGAATAGGCGGGGAGTGCCTGAGGCTGTCCTCCTTGGCCTCTTTTGAGCCCCGGGGAACACTACCCCCTCCCTGGGGCTTCTTTAAAATGTTGGAGGGGTGCTGCATGGACCCCTCTCTGTTGGGCTCTTATAAGCTTGGGGATCACCACACCCCGGGGCTTTAATATTAAAATGGAGGGTGGCAATGTGAACTCCCCTCAGGGGGCTTGGAAATGCCCAGGGACCACCAACTCCCCCGGGCCAAATTATTGCCTAATGAGGGGGGCGTCGCAGACCCCCAGGCCTTGGGGACCACCAACTCCCAAGGCCAGTAACATTTTTAAATCTAGGAGGGGGGTCGAGTGGCCCCTTCCCTGGGCTGATTTCGGACCTGGAAAGCCATCCTACAGGGTCCATCTGCGTCTGCCTGGTGGTCTGGCCCCAACCTGGGCACCCAGTTTACAATGATGAGGACCACAGAGGAAACCTCAAGGCCCCACGGTCCCAGCTGGCCCCCGCCTCATGAGGTAGCGGGCATTGCTCCCTGCATGCGGGAGCTGCTAAATATGCAGCTCCCTGCGTGGGGAAGCATTCTTTAATCTGTTTGCCTGCCTGCGTGCCAGCGGGCAGGGAAAAAGATAAAAAGTCAGCCCTTAGCAAGCAGGAGCAGTTTTCACGCTTGTGACTGCTGGGAGCAGAGTTAGAGTTTGCTCTTGCAAGCAAAAGCAAATAGCTATCTCCCAAGGGTGGGCACCCCTGGAGATAGCAGGAACCAGCCCTGGGGTTTGGATGTCCCCAGGGTCATTGATGGCTCCAGGAAGGGGACAGCGTGGCCCCCCTCCTTTGACTGACACGGTCAGGCCCCATGGTTGTCATGGAGCCATATATGGCCTGGAAGGGGAGCCGCCCGGGCTCCTTCCCATTTTAAAAATGTTATTTGACCCCGGGGAGGTGGTGGTCCCTTGGGCTGGGGGGGGGGGGTTCACACAGACCCCCACATTTTTATTAGTTTAGCCCCAGGGAGGTGGTGGTCCCTGGGGCTTTATTAAGCCCCATGATGGGGGACTGCGCTGTCCCGCTCCTTTTAATAAACAAATCCCTGGGGAGGTGGTGGTCCTTAGGGCTTCAAAGAGCCCAATGGAGTGGGGTCGGCATGGCCCCCCCTCCGATATTAAACTAAGGCCCATGGGAGGCAGTGATTCCCTGGGCTCAAAAGAACCCAAGGACAGGGACCCTGTGCACCCCCTCCTTATCTTAATATATAAATCTCCCCCCAAGACCTGGCCAACCCAGGGACCAAATTCTTAACAAGCGCAGGAGACTCCACTTGTTTTTTAAAAACAATTTTGCCAGAAATCCACCGCAACTTTTCAGCAATTTATTTTGAATGCTTTGTTTCCTTGGTGGGGTCCCAGGGCAACCTCAGCACCAAGGCCAGGGGTTCTTCAGGATGTTCGTACCCTGGCCCCTTTTCTTTTTTTCTGTTTTTTTTTGGAACTTGGGTGAGTCCGACTCCTAAAATGGCTGCCAACATTTCCTGGTTGAAATGTTGGCAGTCAATCAGATCTCTGCACGAGAACAGGAAGATTTGAGATGTGTTTGCACCTCTAGATATATAAATTCGGTTTTCTTTAAATATCTCAGAAACTACTGCATGTATTTACACCAAATAACGGAAAAGGGGCACTTTTGGGACCAAGAGCTACCTTCCTGCCAAAATCTGTGTAATTCCGTTCAGTGGTTTGGGCTTTAGTTGTGTCTAAAGAATCCCTTAGGGAAAATGCATGGGTAAAAAGCATTTTGGGGCCCCTCCTTTTTCATGGCCTCCGCTTGACGAATCACCCTTAAACTTTCAAGACATCAGCTGAAGTGACTGTCGTACTAATTTTGAAAAATTAATCAAGATGTGTCAGAAGGCACCAAAGCTATTGGCAAAACAATAAACGCTTTTCCTAGGGAAACGAGGTCCTAACTATAACTACCTATTGGTGACCGTCAGTAGGTGGTATATATGTTGTAAAGTGTCCATTTTTGGATGGTCACCCCCACGTTTTGCTCTTAGATGCTGTGGTTTGTTACCTGTTAGTGTACTGAGGCCTGCTAACCAGGTCCCAGTACCAATGCTCTTTCCCTTAAAGTATATATTAAATTGCATTGGCCAATTGGCAAGCACCTTACCACCCCTGTAAGTCCCCAGTAATTGGTACAAGGGTGGTAAAGGGGGTACCAGGGCTGCAGCACTGATTGTGCCACCCTGAGTACCCAACGTAAAAGAGAGACTGCAGAGCTGTCATGTCAGCCTGCACAAGCAGCCTGCTGCTTGAGTGAGACTCTACACACACCAGAGGCAGGCAGAGTCCCTGTTACTGCCCTGTGACAGGTCAGTCACCCCTAAGGTAGGCCCCTTCTAGCCCCGGGGGCAGAGTGCGCTGTTCCATGAGTGAAGTAATATGTGCAGGAGCACATATGCACCCGTGCTGGCATTTAAAACGTGATGCCAGCCCGAGTAACCGACGGTCCATTGGATAACATGGGCTGGCATCTGACCAATTCTCAGATGTCCAGCTCTGCAATGGCCCACTGTGCTTTTTAACCCTGAACATGATGCCCATGTTTAGGATTAAAAAGCAGATGCCCAAGGGGCACCCTTAGAGGGTGCCTACCAAGTACCCAAGCCCTGTACTGTCTTTCCCAGCTCTCCTGAGCCACTGCCACCACAGACAAGAGTTTGGCCTCATGCCAGTGGTGCTAGCACCTTGGCCGGACACAAAATAAAGGGCTTGGGCAGAAAGGAGGTCACACCTCCTACCTCCCAGACTGGCTAGTGAGATTAGCATCAGGGGGGTGACCCTCAAAGAGTACCCCACCTTTGATGTGCCAAGAGCTTTCCTCCCAGTGAAGACCTTTCTGCCCTGCCCGGGCCAGGCAGGTGGAAAATTAGATATGCAGGAGACGTGCACCTCCCTCAAACTAGCCACACCTTTGAGGCTGGGCTAGGAGGACTTCACGGCCAAGGAAGGGTTCTGCCATCTTGGCAGACCCCAAGAATAGTGGGTTCTGGGTAGAAAGTGACCTAGTCTCCACAGGACGTTGTCACTGCAGGAGCAGACTAGCCACAGGGACAGTAGCGCATTGGCCACTGTCCCTCACACGCTTAAATGCCCCCGAAACCAGGACTGAAAGGGCTCCCCTCGCACCAGAACTTAGATCTTACCAGGACAAGAAGAAATAAGCTCAAAGAGATGTCTCCACCAACAAAAGGACCTGGACTCCAGCCCCAGCGCAAAGAAGAGGACACAGAGTGACTTACGGAGACCAGTACTGGAACTGAGTGCTTGGCATGTACTAGAGGGGAACACTTGTTGGTCCCAACCAGAGGGACCCCAATGGATGCTGAAATCCAAAGGAAGTCTCCAATGACTGGTGGCACCAGTCCCCTGTAAATTGCAGGAGTAAAGAAGTGCTGAAGGCGAAGAACTGCCACATTACAGGCTCTGAGTGCCTGAGCCCAAAGAAAGTTGCTGTCCAGCATCTAAGGAGTGGGAGTGAGGCCAGTGCCAGGTTTGAAGCCTCTACTCCCCACTAAACAACTTCCAGCCGCCTGAAAGCTTGGGGACCAACCTTGCAGCTACCAAGGCTTGTTTGTCACCTGCATGGAAACCGATGGCCACACGATGTTCACTGACTCCAGAGAACCTCCCCAGCATAGGGACCAACATTGCCAGCAACCCCCCCTTCTGTAGGTTTGCATCCTGAAGGAATTGACTTCGCCTGGAGCAGCAAAACAGCTTTGGCACAACCAGCCCAGTGATTGACAGCTAGGAGCTACCTCTGCACCCAGAGCCACCGGATGAGGTGGTGAAGATCCAAGTGTCTATTCCTGGTCCTGGCCCCTCAAAGACCTCTACATCCAAGAGGAAGAGTGTGAGTCCACCCCAAGTCTAGTTTTGTAATGGAGTTCAAAAGGCACCAGCCACTGTGGACCGTTCAGCACCAAGGACAGCCAGTCACCTCTGCAACCAGACTCCCTGGGCCAGGTAATAACATTTTGACTGCTGACTCTTGGCCTAGGTCCCCACAGCACCTTAAGTTCTCACGTGTTCACCAGAACTCACCCTAGAAGTGCCTGAGTGCGCATTGCTATTTTCCCCATTGACTTCACTGGAAGCCCTTTAAATCTGCAAAGTTCTGTATTTTCCAGAGACTTAAATATTCATAACTCCCTTTGTACGAAAGCTACAAAGTTTGTTTTGGTATCTAAATTAAGATTAAAATCAAATCTATTTTTCTAAATTGTTGTCAGATTTCTGTCTAGTCGTGTAATTTACTTATCATCCATGTTGGTGATGTGAAATGCTTTACACATGTTCCTCTAAGTAGCCTGACCACTCTTTGCCACATTACCAGGACTGAGCTAGGGTTTGCTGCGAGTGACTCCAAGGTCCACTAATGGGTATTTTGTTGGTATTCCATGTTAAGACTACCTAGTCATACCATATAATACCTTCATCTTGCTTATATATATATATATATATATATATATATATATATATATATATATATATATATATATATATATATCCATATAGCATTTAATGCAGTCCTTGAGTAATCCTGGCAGTGCACTCAGCTGTAGGTGAAGGCAGCAGGGGTAGACCGATTACCCCTCATCTAAATTTAGCCAACATAAAAATATTAAGCTGTCACACTCCGATCTGTATTATGGGGAGCTATTTTTATTGGAAATACAGCAACACACCAACACGTTTTGACTCTGAACGAGTCTTGCTCACGGTCAGTAAGTCCTTTGATTACAGTTTTTTTTACTGTATGCCCATACTGCCCATTAGGAGGCATTCTTGGACATGTACTACATGTCCCAGAATGCCACCTAATGGGAGATCAGAGTGCAACAGCTTAATATTTCTATGTTGGCTAAATATATTGTTATAAATGGGGTTCCTGGTTGGCTAGAGTAGACACCTCAGCCAGGCAAGGACCACCACTTTAGTCAGGACAAGGGAGATAAACACCTAAGATAACCCCTGCACACGCCCTTGGTAACTTGGCATGAGCAGTCAGGCTTATACTAGAGGCATTGTGTAAAGCATTAACACAACACACACACCAGTGATACACCACAAAGTAAACTCCACAACAAGTTATATAAAAATATACTATATTGCACAAAACACAGTTGGACCACCACCGACATTTCTCAGTAATGCTCTGCTACACAAGCAGTTGTCAGATTATCACACAAATTATTAGAACTCTGCAAACCAGCAGTAGTCAGGTAAACACATTATTACCAAGAATATATGCATCTACAATTAAACGTTCCCAAATGGCAAGTCATCATTATCACCAACATAAATGCACATATCCTGAAAACCTTTCTATATGGCATATGTCACAAATCCAACTTGCAGGTGTACTGCAGCCCCTGAGAATGTATATATGTGTCCCTAAACTGGCAAGTACGATGTGTTACATAAATCAGGTCATACAATAATACCTAGAAGAGTACAAGGAACAAGCATATCCTGGCAAAAGGAAACAAGATAACCACTCCACAGTTCCTCCTATATAAAAATCACAGTACCACTGTGCTTCTTTTATGAGGATTGCAGTAACCCAGGACACACATATCCCAATCTAGGAGCTCTTGCGCTCCTATTCCCACACATGTGGTCAATTTCCATCCAGGCTGGGCAGGCATGGGACCTCTGTTGAGGGTTTCCCTCCCATCCTGACAGCCATGTCGTGTTGTCACCAAAGAGGAGAAAAATGCCTAGAGGGGCTCACCTGCAATGAGCAAGACCCCACGGCCTCTGGTACTGCTCTTGCGAATGACTTTTGCATCTCAGCAAGACTGCTGGATTCGGGGAAGCAACACTTTTGTTTGTAGGTGACTGAGTCACTCCTATGTCAGAAGCTGTTGGGCCAAACCTCCCAGCTCTCTAGTAGTATCTCACCCAAACCCTAAGTAGTAAAGGTGATTTCTGGCAGCCTAGCCGATGGACTCTGGGGACCTCTCAGGGAAGTCATGGTGTAACAAATTGTACCCCTATTCTCTTGCTAGAGATAAGTCTCATACACTCACAGGCAATGAAGAAGATGCAGGATAATTCTCAATAGATGGATTAAAGGACTGCAATCTACGATAAAATGCTTGTGCTGCAATAGTTATGACAATGAGAAATAAGAGAAGCAGAATGGTGAGGATAAAAGTGGAAAGTATGCACCCCCCAACATATTTCAATAACATAAAATATGCAATTCTTAGTAATAAGGCCTAAACCTACCCTAAAGCAAGAGATGGTTTTCCCATAATTTGCGGTGCTCATATACACATCTTCACTTTCAAAAAGAGTGAAGTAATCTAGCTCAGCAAGCACAGAATCAACTGTCTTAACATCCCAGTCATCTGAAATAACACCAGGTGTAATTACATCAGTCAATTATATTTTACACACATTTGGAATTTAAATGACCTCAGTAGGACCCTATATATTGAAATATCCCAAACTGTCCCATCCAGAATAGGAATTGCTGAAATGTTCACAAAGGAAAAGTCTCTTCTAACTTTATGGGAGGAAAGGTAAGGAGTTAAAACCTCATCCACTTGCTCAACAGCAGCGTGCTCAGGAAGATAATGTCCATTTGTCAAAAGAAAGAAAACAATAACAAACCCAATCCATAATAGAAAGGCAAGCAATATCAGTAATATCCACAAATAACAACAGGGCTAAATTAAATAGTTATTTTTAAGCCACATGTACAGCTTAAGTGTCTTTGAAACAGTTTCTGTCACAGAATTAGATGAAGTAAAAAAAAAAATCAATATTAATGAAATAACCAGAATTCATCTGTACAAACACAGGAGCCCGATGTAGCACTGGTTGATGGCCCCACTTCTTGTGAAGGTTCATAGTAGATGATTCTGTCCGTCTGTGTTGAATTGGAGTGGTATAGTTCCATATCTTGGACAGTTCTTGTTGAAGAAGTTGTAACAGGAATCAGCAAAATCTCATTCTCCACCCTCCCCATGCTTGAGGGGGTAATTGTAGCATTTTTGCTTATACACGGAGTTGCAGAAACTTTGTTTCGTGCTTGTAGAGGTATGTCCTGTTGGGCAGTGAGAGGTGAACGGGTTCTACCCAAGGGACCTGTGGGTCGACTGTGTAGAATCGGCCACATGATGCAATTTGACACTGTCAATGGAGATTAATCCGTTCTCTTTGGAATCAGGCAGCGATGGTAAGATGACAGTTCTGGTACCGTGTACTCCAAGGACTGGAACCAGTACTCTATAAAACAGGCCGGATTCTTTCTTCGCAGGAATCTTTTCATGAACCAGATCCCTGAATTTGGGAATCCAGCCTGTAGATGTTGCTGGTGAAACCCTTATTCCCAAGCTGACAGAACAGGCAGATGAATTGTTATTTTGAAATTGTTGTAGTTCCTGTACAACAGCAACATTTATATCAAACGGTGTATCTACTGCCACCATGCCAGGACCATCAAGATCTGGGACATACATAGTTATCCCAAACAGGATCTCATATGAAGTACGTCCTCCTAAGGACTGTCTTGGTAGATTTTTCTGTGCTCTCTTGACCCCATATAAGTGATGAAGCCAACTACGACCTGAACCTTACACTCTTGCTGTTAAGGACTGCTTTAGGTCTCGGTTCCTCTTCTCCACAACACTGTTACCCTCAGGATGATACAGTGAAGAGTAATGGAGTTCAACACCCATTGTTCCCATGGTGTCCCTGAATGCCCTAGAGGCAAAGGCAGGGCCCTGGTCCGAGTGGAATGATGCGACTGCATATGTACCAATAAAGACCAGAAAATCTTTAATAACAGTTGAGGCGTTAGCCGACCGTTGTAGCCATACCCACAGGAATATAGAACAAGAGTCTACAGCACCTAAGATGTATTTATATGCACCATCACATTGTAACGACCGCAAAGGTCCTGGTACACACATTGTAGTGCCTGTTGGACACTAAGAAGGATGTCTTTGGTGGGCATTTGATGTTTGAGCCCTTTATTTGCTGGCAAATGTCACAACAAAGAACATATTGCTTGGTCTGTTTGTATAGACCTGGCCACCAAAAGCTTTTCTGTAAAAGAGAAATAGTGTCCGCCACTCCTGCATGAGCAGAAGTGACTCCCTCATGTGCTTCTTTGATGAGATCTAATCTCTGGTCTTGGTTGGAATCATGTGATCTCCCACCCCTGGAATGGTTGCAAAAGCAACATTTTGTGTACTGATATGATAGAAATATTTTTTGGGGACTGCTTTTGGCAAAGGCTGACTATTAGCCGAGGCTTTCACGGTAGCTAGTATCTCATTGTCTAACTTAATGTGAGAATGAGCTATTGCAGCAACAGAAGCCGTAGCAACTGCAGATTTGGTAGCTTCATCAGCCAATGTGTCCTACACGTTGATGGCCCAATGTATGTACAACATGAGCCTCCAGTAGTCTGTCCTTAAGATCAGCTACCCTCCCCCACAGAGTTCTGTGTTTGATGGTGTTCCCCTCTGGAGACTCGGAACCCGTTTACATGCCAGTGATTAAGATAATAATTTTAGGACTGGACACAGTAATAAGAATCACACACTATTAGTGTGAGCTGTTCAGGATCTGTATGTTCCAGTGCCAAGATAAGAGCCTTGAGCTCTGCCAGTTGTGCTGTGCAGTCCCCTAGAGTCTGCATGCAGGTATTCTGAAGTTGAAAAACACCATCCCTCATCACACCACTCACTGCTGTTCAAGCAGCAGTGTATTTATGTTTAGTGCCTACAGCTGGCTGTGCTGAACCATCAGTGTAAATAACAATTTTGTATTGATCAAGTAGCAAGATGTTATTAGGTGCGGGGTACTCCTGTTCATATTGGAGAAATTCTTGTGTTTGTAGTTTTGGGTCAAAAATGTAGTCAACATCAGTGGAGTCAGGGAGGTTGCCCATCGAATCTAGTGTGGATGTAGTGCTTTAGCGATGGTGACATTAGCTTCGTGACCACCTCTACGGCTGGCACCAGGGTAGAGACAATAATGCATATCTCTTGGGCATGGGGCCACTCCTTAATCACAGCCATCTGTACAGCAGTCAGAATCTTTTCTGTGGATGCAAAACTTTGTTCTGCATTTGGTATAAATTAGATTTGTATGCTATGGGTACCGTGTCACCTTCATTGAATGTCATATAGGTAAACCAGATGGCACCAGCAATTATTCTGTTGACTAAGTTGGTTTTGCTGTCACGGGTGTGTAAGTGTTTGCTTCTAGCATATCTTGCTGCAACCCTCTAAGGATGCAGGTGTGTTCAACTGTCCCATGTCTACTTGAAAAGCCTGGACATATGAAGTCATAGAATGGTTTTACACGTATAGCATAATCTGGAATATATGTGCTGCCAAAGTTAAAGAAACAAAGTAGTGACTCTAGGGGCCAGATGTATCAAGCAATTTTGCATTCGCAAACGGTGCGAATCACAAAATTCGGCCGTTTGCGAATGCAAAAATACCTTTCAGAATGTATGAAAGGCATTCGCAGTGCAATTTTAAGGAATTGCAAAAATATCAATTCCTTAAAATTGCGACCCCATTTAGAGAATCGCAAATTGCGATTCTCTAAATAAGAAATCGCAAATAAGGAATCCTTATTTGCGATTTCTTAATCACATGTATCAAGCATTTCCTAAATGCGAATTGGGCATTTAGGAAATGCAATTACCACAAGCAAAAGTTTGGTGCTAACCATGTGCAAATTTTAAAAATGCATTTTAAATGCATTTTTTAAATTGACATGTAGCGCACACATGCCCCTAAGGCATGTGTGTGCTTCACATGTCCGTAAAAATATTTTTGGGTGCAGCAGAGGGGGCCTTAGGCCCCCAGCACCCTGGGATTTGCATTTCCTAAATTGCAAATTCCTAACTGGAATTTGCAATTTAGGAAATGCAAAACCATTCGCAACAGGCCCACAGGTGCAAATGGGGTTGGATTCTCTATTTGCGATTCGGTAATAGCATTTGCGAATTTTAAGAAATCGCTATTACCGAATCGCAAAAATCATACATACCATTTTGCATTTCTTAAATAGCAATTTCTTAAAATTCGCTATTTAAGAAATGCAAATCGGTTTCTTGATACATCTGGCCCTTAGTTCTTAATCATATTTGGTGGTTGAAGTTGAGCTCATTTCTGAGAAAGTGCGGGCCAGGCTCTTGCCTTCATTTGATAGCTCGTATCCCAAAAACAGGACACTGAGAAAGGTCATCTTTGTTTTCTAGAAAATAAATTTGTAGCCAAGGGCTGCGGATCCTAAGATGATCTGATCGACCCTGGCAAGATGGTTGTCAAGGTGGTCATCTGTGAGATAGATGTCATCTACATAGGACAGCCCTCTGGATCAATATCATGTAATATTGATATTACGTGGGCTGGAAACAACCCTGGGCTGTTCTTATAGCCCTGTGGTAGACAGCAACAGGGTTTTTGTGAGCCAAATGAGAATGCACTTAGGTCCCAACTTTCAGGCGCTAAGTTTTGGCGAAAAAATTACTGGAAATGTCCAAAGTTGTTTAGTATTTCTTGCGCACTATATTGTTGATAAGTGCTATGCTATGTGCATTTTGTATTGCATATGTGTGTGGTGTGCGTAATTGTTTAAGTGTCTGTAGTCTAAGACTATTCTATATGAATGGCCTTGTTTTGCAACAGGGAATAAGGGGTTATTCAATGAAGAAACACACGGCTCAATTACTCCCTGGCACTCAAATTGGGTGAGAATTTCTCTCAGTGGGGCTTTAGCCTAATGTTAAATAGGATTTTGGGGTTGAGGCTGTGGTGTGGACCTAATAGGTATTACATCATAGGGGTTGTCTTTATTACACCCTACATGGTTGCGGTATGGCGCGGGTGCCTGCGCTAAAGCTAAGTCAACAGCATAGGCTTCTCTTACTGTGTCCGTAACAAAAGCTAAGAAAGAAGGCAAAATTACATCTTCCCCTTGTGAAGCTTGCAGACAAATTCAGGTGGCCAGTCTTTTTCTGCCAATAGGATTTCACAATTAAGTTCTTCCCAGAATCTTACTTCTGTGCTCTATATTTCCTTCTATTTGGATAATTATCTCATAAACCCTGTTGGGTGGGGAGACATGCCTGTCTGCATTCTCGACTACAAGAAAGTCGTTAGTTGCTGTTGCATCCAGATGATCTATCAGATTCTGGCAACATACAGGCCCTCATTACAACCCTGGTGGTCAGTGTTAAAGCGGTGGCAACACCGCCAACAGGCCGGAGGTAACAAAAATGGGATCACGACCACGGCGGAAACCGCCAACATAGACAGCCACTTTAACACTCCGACCGCCAGGGCGGTAGCAACAAACACCGCAGCGGTCACCGCTAACAGACAGGCGGAAGACACTGTATTATGAGAGGCCAATCCGCCAGCTTTTCCGGGGCAGTACCAACGACATCAAAATCATGGCGGAAACAGTACACTGAAGGAGAACCACTCACCTTTCGACACTCAACGAAGAACCAGGATGCCATGGAGCCCGAACTGCAGGTCCTCCCCATGTTGGTGTATCTACTAATACACCAGGAAATAGAAAGAAGGCGGCGGCGGCGGCGGCGGCGGCGGCGACGACGACGGTGAGTACTGCACCTAGCACACGGGGGAGGAAGGGAGGTATAAGAGAGTGACACACACATGCGACACGCAACACCCCCACCCTCACCCACAACACCCTACACACTAACACATCCAACAACATTACAGATACATCCCGTTACCCCCTGGAAGAACGCAAGGACAAAAGAAATTGAGTTCAATCAGTGATATTTTGGAACATGCAGATATAGCAAACCAATTTTAAAAAATCAGTATATACACAAATATTTACATTATGTACAGAAGGCCGTACTGTATCTTGTAAATGTCCGTGGACCAGTGGGCCCAAACATCATGGGCGAAGCCCACACTTAACTCCTGCCTCAAAATGGAGAGAACACTGCAGGGGCATCAGGTCGAAAAAACACAGGCACCTCACAGGGAAGGGGAGGGGGGCACCTCAGCCAGAAGATGGTACAACGCCACTACTCCTCGAGGGGGCAACATGCCCACAGTGATGTCCTGGGGAGTGCAAAGCCACAGTCTCTCAAGTCTCTCAAGTGGGTGGGTTGCCCACTGCTTGGTCCTGGGAGTGCAAAGCTGCAGTCTCTCAAGTGGGTGGTTTGCCCACTGCTTGGTCCTGGGGAGTGCAAAGCCACAGTCTCTCAAATGGGTGGTTTGCCCACTGCTTGCTCCTGGGGAGTGTAAGGCTACAGTCTCTCAAGTGGATTGATTCCCCACTGGTTCTGGAGGGGGCTTTGTGCCCAGTGTGCTGCATCCTGCCAAGGATTGCGTGAGTGGAGGCATCTCTCCACTGGTTCTGGAGGGGGCTTTGTGCCCAGTCTGCTTCATCCTGCCAAGGATTGGGTGAGTGGATGCATCTCTCCACTGGTTCTGGAGGGGGCCTTGTGCACAGTGATGCTGCAGCTGGGGTGTGGCAGTTCCCATTCCCTCACCTGGGTGCCTGAGGCATGAGATGTGCAGGGAACAGGAATCATGATAGTCCATGGAGGCAGAGCCACACTCCATCCTGCGGTGACTTAGGCTGCAAAACTGCTGGTAGTGCCAGTGCTGGTGGTGGTGCTCATATGGTGTGTGCAGGGTCCAGGACGTCTCCTGCAGCCTAGGACGGCTGCCCACTGGGGATGCTGCTGATGTCCGATGTAGAGGCACTGGCTGGCATGTGGCTGTGCATATGGCTGTGCAGGTGGGGGTGGCTGCAGCAGTGTCTGCAGCGGAGATGCTGCTGGTGCTTCCCGTGGTGCAGGTGTGTGTAGTAGTGGAGGGAGACTAAAGGCCGTCTCCAGCAGCCTTGGACGGCTGACCACTGGGGAGGATGCTGGTGACTGTTGTTGTGGCAGCAGCGGTGTAGGGGGTGGTGCAGATGACGTGGCAGGTGGCGGTGCAGGTGGTGGTCGTTGTGGCGGTGCTTACCATCGTACAGGTTGCTGCCCTGTCAGGATAAATGGTGGTCACCAGTCCCTCACCAGGAGGCTCCGTGTCCTGAGGTGACTTGCCCTTGCTTTTGTGTCCCTTCCCCACCTTGGTAGTCGCTGCTGGGACCTTGGCACTGACCTCTTTGGTTTTGGATGAGGCTTTGCTGGGAGGGTGGTGCGTCTTTTCCCTGCTGCATGCCAGCCCCTTCTTAACCTTGGCAGGTGGTGGAATCGGTGGTCCTTAGCATCAGTAGGTGGCACACTGGCAGCCCTGACAGGTGCCCCCTTCAATTCTCTCGGGCTTGCAGGGACCACAGCGGATGCAGATTTGTGGCTGAGGTGCTGGCCTGGGATCTAAACATCCTGGCCCTAGGGGAAGGACGGGGGGGGAGGTATAGGGAAGAGGTCAACGATAGCCAGGAAACGTTTTTTTGACACACTGGGGCGGGAAGATGGAGGTGGAGTGGGAGTGGAGGAAGAGGTAATGGTTGGAGGAGGTGTACGTCTGCTGAGTTTGGGTGAAGGTGCATGGGCTGGAGGCTGTTGTGAGGTAGATGGCTGTTGAGTGGGTGTGTGCCTGCGTTTGTGTACTTTGGGAGGAGGGCTCACAGACACACTGGGAGAGGACACAGGGGAACGTGTGCATGGTTGTCGGGGTGGTGATTGCTCGTGAGGGGTGTGTTGTGATGGGCGTGCTGGTGATTGAGGCAGTGGTTGATGATGTAGTGCATGCAGGTGTGAGTGGAGACTCTACTGGGAGGGAGGTGGATGAAGAGGAAGGGGACACAGTGGAGGAAGTGGATGTTGGTATGTGTGCATGGGTATGGTGCTTGTGTGAGTGCCTGTGTGATGATGTGTGGTGCTTAGGTTTTCCTGAGCCACTTTTGTGTGTTGATGTGTGTGCATGCTGGTCTGAAGGTGTGCTTGGGATAGGCTGAGGTAGAGGGGATTGGGTCTGGGTAGTGGAAGTTGGAGGGGAGCGGCTGGACACAGGGACAATGGCTGCCATCAGTGCTGAGGCCATAGCCTGAAATACCCTCTGTTGGGCCGCCACGGCAGAATGAATGCCCTCCAGGTATGCATTTGTTTGTTGCAAATGCCTCTTGACACCCTGGATGGCATTCAGAATGGTTGACTGCCCAACAGGGAGAGATCTAAGGAGGTCAATAGCCTCCTCACTGAGGGCAGCAGGGCTGGCTGGGGCAGGGCCTGAGGTGTCTGGGGCAAAGGAGATGACCACCCTCCTGGGTGAGCAGGCACGGGAAACACCCTGAGGGGCTGCTGAGGGGCTGCTGAGAGGGTGGTGCTGGTAGGTGGGGTGGCGGCTGTACCTGTTGTTGGGATGGGCACAGAGGTGTCCGCCACCGCCAGGGAGCTTCCATCAGAGGAGGAGTTGCTGTCACTGGTATCCCCTCCTGTCCCAGACCTTGAGCTCCGCTTGTCCTCCGTTCCACTGGTGCCTCAGTGGATTCTCCCTCATGGGCCATGTGGGAAGCAGCTCCCTCCGTCGCCGGTGCCTCTGCTCCTCCATCAGATGATGCTAATGCACACAAGGACAGCGTGACAAAACAAGAAGGGGGGATAGACAGAGGATACACATGGTCAATATGAGCACCACCACTACCGTTGGCGCACACAACACACACTGAGCTGTCCTATGCACTAGGCCAAGCCCAACCACTCACTAAGGTAGTCACCAGCCCATGGGGTACAATGCCTAACGCCAGCACCTGCACACCTGACACCCACAGGACCCTGCCTAGTAGTAGCTGGCCACTTGTACCATTAGGGGAAGGGGTGCTTCAGAGCCTGCAAACAAGGGACCTACCCTGGCATGATCGTCCTGGCCTAGGGGCACCCAGAGCCCACATCCCCCACCCAGCTAGTACCTAAAGCATGCAAAGTCAGCTTTCTGAAACTGTACTCACCCCCTTGTGGCTGCTGTGATGCCCTCAAGCACCCATCCAACTCCAGATAGGCCACCACCAGGATGCGGAACATCAGGGGGGTCATGGTGCGACGTGCACCCCATACCACGTTGGGAGGCCAGCCCCAGCTGGGCCTCCGCCGTATTCTTGGTCGAGTGATGCAGGTCCTCCCATCTATTGTGGCAGTAAGTGCTCCGCCTGTGATAGACCCCCAGGGTCCGCACCTCCTTGGCGATGGCAAGCCAAATACCCATCTTCTGGTGGGCGCTGATCTAGAGGTCTAGAGGGAAAAGACAGCAGAAAATGTAATTACTCACCCATCCAGACTGTCATACTCATTGCCCACCAGTTTCCATCCATGCCCTGACGCACATACACTGACAACCTCTCATGCAGCATTCAGGCCAGGATGCCTTAGCACCCCCTAACATGTGGCTTACATCCACACCACTCCAAACAGGCATTGCCCATGCATCATGCTCACAATGTACTCACCTGTTTGTCTGGAGGACCGTAGAGTAACGTGTATGGGGAGGACCCCATCCACCCGTTTCTCCAACTCCTCCGCAGTGAAGGCAGGGGCCCTTTCCCCAGACACTCTAGCCATTGTCGCTTCCAGACTCAGGTCACAGCAGCACTTGCAGTGTAGGTCCTCTCCTGTTGATGGTCAGGTAGCAAGTGAGTGAATAGGTAGAAAATGGTGGTGACGTCCGTGGCAGTGCGTACCGTCAGCGCCGCCGTACACTGCCATTGGCTCCTGCAACCCATAGGACCCAATGATAACCAATGCGGAGTTGTGCAGCGGTCTTCGACCGCCTACTGCGACGCTGCACAATGACTCTCGATTACACACACTGTTCTGTGACATTAATGCAAACACAGTTGTGCTATCTATGTGGTAAATTACCTTCTGCTCACCGTTCTCCTCCATAGGCTACAACCGCTGAGGCAGCATATGAGATGGCGGCATCGTCCGGTGTACAGACCCCTGGTGGACCTGTCGACAATGGAGGACAGACACATTATAATCACATACAGACTTGATCGTGCCACAATCCAAGAACTGTGTGCCCAATTGGAGCCAGACCTGATGTCAGCTATATGCCAGCCCAAAGGAATCCCCCCTCTAGTGAAGGTCAGTGCTCCATTTCCTGGCAAGTGGCTCCTTTCAAACTACAGTGGCCATGGCATCAGGGATGTCTCAGCCAATTTTCTCCAAAGTGTTAACCAGAGTTTTCTCTGCCCTGCTGAAACACATGCGCAGCTACATCGTGTTTCCCCAGGTGGAGGATTTGGCCACAGTGAAAGCTGACTTCTATGCCCTGGGACATATCCCCAACATCATTGGTGCCATTGATGGTACACATGTGGCATTTGCCCCCCCCACCGCAGAAATGAACAGGTCTACAGGAATAGAAAAAGCTATCATTCGATGAATGTGCAAATGGTGTGTTTGGCGGACCAGTGCATCTCCCATGTGAATGCCAAATATCC
This sequence comes from Pleurodeles waltl, assembly GCF_031143425.1. Lineage (NCBI taxonomy): Eukaryota > Metazoa > Chordata > Amphibia > Caudata > Salamandridae > Pleurodeles > Pleurodeles waltl. Next base: position 708,973,113 of record NC_090450.1, on the reverse strand, counting down.
TGGCTCTGTGCATGACGCCTATATCTTGAGAAATAGCAGTATCCCTTATGTGATGGGCCAACTCCAGAGGCACAGGGTGTGGCTAATATGTGAGCCCAAGGTCCCCACACAGTATATGTAGGTGTCTGGGTATGAGGTTGTCCCTAAGGGTTAGTGTGTGTCTCACAATTGTCCCTCAATATTTACAGGTGACTCTGGTTACCCCAACCTGTCAAGGCTACTGACCCCAGTTAGGAATCCCAGGGCAAGGGCAGAGGAATGTTATAATGAGGCACATGGACGAACAAGGAAGATTATTGAGAGAACCTTCGGCCTGCTGAAGGCCAGGTTCTGGTGCCTCCATCTGACAGGTACTACTCACCCAAGAAGGTGTGCCAGATCATCGTGGCATGCTGTATGTTGCACAACCTGGCATTGAGACGCCAGGTGCCTTTCCTGCTGGAGGATGAGCCTGGTATGGTCTTGTGGCAGCGGTGGAGCCTGTGGACAGTGAGGAAGAGGAGGCAGATGAAGATGATGTGGACAACAGAACAAACATTATACAGCAGTACTTCCAATGACACACAGGTAAGAGACTGTAACTCCTCTTCACATTTCAGTATACTTTAGGACATTGTACATTGCGGCCTCTTACCCTCTGTGTATGGCCAATGACTGTTCCCTTTGGGTTTCCTTTTTTCAGATCTGTGTACCCCATTCTGGCTTCTGCTATGTGTGCTGCTGCCCACCAAGTTTCATACATTGGTATATTTCAATGAACATAGATGGTGCAGTGCTTTGGGAATGTGGTAAGAATACATCTTTCAAATCATTTCATTGACTTCAGTATGGTTTATATTTCAATGGTGTTTTTTTTTGTGGTAAATAGCATACGTGCAGGGGGCTGAGGTGATGGTGGAGGAAGGTCCATGGGAGAGTCCAGTCTCTTGGTATCACAGGTGCATTGTCCAATGTGGCATAGGAAGGGGAGTAATGAAAGTTCAAGGTGGACAGGGCGACAGAGTGGGACAGAAGGGTGACAATCAGGAGAGTCCTATTTCCTGGTGGGGGTCTTGGAAATGTTCTCTGTCTTCTGCCTGGATCTCAGGGACCGTTTGCTGGGTGGTTCTTCTTCTGCAGGGGGTGGGATGCTGGTGGTCTGTTGGTCCTGTGGTGGGGCCTCCTGTCCATTAGCGCCACCGAGGTGGAAGGCTGTTTATCTGTTTGTTTTTCCCTTTGTTGTGCCACTGCCTCCCTCATGGTCTTGCCCGGGTCAGCCAGAACCCCTACTATGGTGACCAGGATGGTGTAGATTTTTGTGAGGTCCTACCTGATCCCCAGGTACTGTCCCTCCTGCAGGCGCTGTGGTCTCCTGCAACTTGCCCAGTACCATGCCCATGGTCTCCTGGGAATGGTGGTATGCTCCCATGATGTTTGAGAGTGCCTCGTGGAGGGTTGGTTCCCTTGGCCTGTCCTCCCCCTGTTGCACAGCAGTCCTCCCAGCTTCCCTATTGTCCTGTGCCTCTGTCCCCTGAACCGTGTGCCCACTGCCACTGACCCCAGGTCCCTTATCGTCCTGGGTTTGTGGGGTTGCCTGGGGTCCTTGTAGTGGTGGACACACTGCTGATTGACGTGTACTGGGGACAGTGGCATGGGCCCACTGGGTGGGGGCTTTGGTGGTGCTTCCTGAGGGGGGGCTCTGTGGTGGCTTGGGACTGTGGCAGGGTAACCGACTGTCCAGAGGTCCCTGATGGGCCAGGTTGGTCATCGTAATCCAGGCGTGCAGAGCTGCGGTCATCACTGTGGGCCTCTTCTGTGGGGGGGACTGGATGTAGCTGGCACCTCCTCCCTGGTGACGTTGGGTAGGGTCCTGTTGGGATGCAAATGCATTGTTATTGTATCTGTGTGTGCCATCTTGTGCAGTGGGTGTATTTCCCTTATATAATTGTAGTTTCCCTGTTGCATTGGCCTTGTGTGATTGCTGATTGTGTGTGCTGGGTGAGTCTCTCTACTGGACATGCTGCGGTGATGGGTGTCCATGCATTGTGGTTGCATACAGGGCTTGGTATTGGGATGTGTGGGTTGTGATGGTGGGGTAGATGTGAGGTGACGGAGTGATGGGAGTGAGGGTACGGGTGGGGGTATGTGATGGCATGCAGGTAGGGGGAGATAAAGTAGTAAACAAATTTGACTTACCAGAGTCCAGTCCTCCTGCTACTCCTGCGAGGCCCTCAGAATGCATGATCGCCATGACTTGCTCCTCCCATGTTGTTAGTTGTGGGGGAGGAGGTGGGGGTCCACCGCCGGTCCTCTGTACAGCAATCTGGTATCTTGAAACTACGGAACGCCCCTTCCCCCATAGGTCATTCCACCTCTTCCTGATGTCATCCCTGGTTCTTGGATGCTGTCCCACGGCGTTGACCCTGTTGACGATTCCCTGCCAAAGCTCCATCTTCCTTGCAATGGACGTCTGCTGCACCTGTGATCCGAATAGCTATGGCTCTACCCGGATGATTTCCTCCACCATGACCCTTAGCTCCTCCTCAGAAAACCTGGGGTGTCTTTGAGGTGCCATGGATGTGCTGTGAGTGATATGTGTGAGGTAATGTGTGGGGTGATGTGTTGTGATGTATACTGTGGGTGTGGATGGTGTATGAGTGATGGTGTTGTGTGCCTCTGATTGAGTGTGTGCTCTTTCATTGTCTCTCTGTGCTTGGTCTCTTTTTTTTGGTGTAAGGGGTTGTGGGTATTGTGGGTGTGTGTTTTATAGTGGTGTGAGTGTGTGGGTGTGGTGTGTGTATGTGTGTCAGGTGTGTGTATTTTGAATTGTCCAATGTGGTGTTGTTTTGTAAATGTGTGTGTATTTTGAGCACAGCGGTGTGTACTGCCAATGGTTTACCGCGGTTGAAAGACCGCTGCGTTGATTCGTGGGTCGTGATACTGTGGGAGTATTCCTGTTGCAATGACGGTGTGGGTTTTGCTATTGCCAGTTTATCACTGACCTTTGGTATGGCGGACTTGTGTGGGTGTCTGTATTGTGGCGGTATTCTCTGTGTGGGTCATAATACCTGTGGCGGATTACCACTGCGGGTACGGTATCTTGGCGGCTGTCGGCACGGCGTTAAGTGGAATTTACCGACAGGGTTGTAATGAGGGCCATAGTGACCTTTGTTACGCTGTCTAACAGAGTCACTGCCTATGTCCCGTTCTTCAGTAACGTTCTCAATGTTGCTGGCATAATTAACATGTATCGCTGCCACCTTTTTCTTTTTAAATTATGGCTTTTGTTGAGGAGATTTGTCCTCCTTTTTGTCTGTGGATCGTTGTGAGTCCTTCTTTGTCTTCACGTAGACAGTTTGTTGCTCTAACCGACCCACTTTCTCACTCTGTTTATTCGGCATGTCCTGAAAGGAATGAGAGTGCTATGTATTGGTATATTGGTATCTATTAAAGAGATTGTATCTTCTTTCAAAGGTCTCTGGATGCAGATAATCTGCTCTCTGACTTCTTTTGTCTTTATTTTGTTTTGTTTGTCCCAGCATATTTTAGAACCCTCTTGTGCTTGTTTATTACCTTCCTTAGGAGTGGTACTTTGTATTTGTGACTTTGTTAGTCTGGCTCCAGACTATTCCATCCTACACTTGTATAGGTTTTGGAAATAATTTCTGGTAGCTCGCGATCCTGTTCCTGTTAAGGAACTTCCCAGAGCCGCTGGTGGATTGCCAACACTGCTGCTTCCCATTTAATGTCACTGAGAATAATTGAGTAGACTGTCAAACTTGCATATCACTTTCATCCCCAAGTATAGGACTGGGGCAGCTCCATGTGCAATTTTGAATTTGTTTCAACGCTTCTGATAAGTTAGCAAGAACTGGACTACCATGTGTGGTAGAAAATTTGCGGTGAAGACTGTACCTCAAGAGGCGCAGTCCTCTACTGAGGGAACCATCCGATAGGCAAGCACATTGTGAGAATTCTATATTTGTCTTAGGGTCCCGTATGGGGAAACACTGCTTCCAGCTGATTTGTTTTTTGTGCTATCCAGAACTGAATCTTATTCCGCTCCGTGGGCACTTTACCCATGACTGAGTGGACTGTTTGTGGATTAATGCCTGCAACGGCCAATTGGTGAACAGCTGGTGTAGCCCTTGCTGGGGCAGTATTCAAAGTTCGCATAATGAACTGTACTAGTCATCTGCAAATTGCTACTAGCTCATTGTAAAGAGTGCGTACGTCAGCTACCTGTATAGCCTGTACGCCAGGATGTTATGTGTATATGGCAAACATAGGCCATGTTGGTCGGTCATTACTTAGAAGACCTAATCTCACAGGTTGTATTATATGTGGTAAGGCGCTATTAATCCAGTTTTGGTGATCTTCATAAAAAAGTGGTATTTCTAAGTGTTGATAAGCTTGGTACTGCTGTGGAACATTTGCTACCCTGTATGTGTGAAAGACATGTGTATTTGCGTTTGTTTCAGGAAAGTTGACCCAAGAGTAAAATGTTTCTGTTTGGTAAGCTCCACTTGCTTCTACAACAAATGTTACTTCCCCCCCATCATCTGTTAAGCCACGGACTAGGAGATACTGCCTTAAAGCTTGTCTGCAGTTCTCCAGAATATTTATGGCGTTAGCCATGTTTAGTAATAGTTAACAGAAAACAGAATACCAGATGGGGAGAAATCCTTTTAAAAGTTCAAGCTTGAACAATCTACAGTTTGGATAGGTGCTCAATATTTAACTGAGGAGGATCGTCCCTAAGAACATGGTCTTCTCCGTAGAATGGTACCTAGGGTGCCTGCTGTGTGTGAGATAGAGATACTCAGGGCGATATGTAAATTAGTGCCTAAATACCATCGTTGGTGGCGCCATGTTGTGAATGACTCTCACCTCTCAGCAAGACTGCTGGATTAGGGGCGACAACCCTTTTGTTCGTAGGTGACTGAGTCATTCTTACGTCAGTTAGAAGCTGTCGGGCCAAGTCTCCCGGCTATCTAGCAGTACCACAACCAAACCCTAAGTAGCAAAGGTGATTCCTGGCAGCCTAGCGCATAGACTCTGTAGACCTCTCATGGAAGTCATGGTTTAACACATCTTACCCCTTTTCTCTTGTTAGAAATAAGTCTCTTACACACACACAGGGAATGAAGAAGATGCAAGACTGTAATCTACAAAACAATGCTTGTGCTGCAATGATTATGACAATGAGAAATAACAGAAGCAGAATAGTGAGGATAAAAGTGGTAAATTTAATACCACCCAAAATATTGCAATAACATGAAATATGCAATTCCTAGTAATAAGGCATAAATCCTACCCTAAAGTGAGAGCTTGGCATGATAAACCTAAGCTGCCAATACAGTGTCCATGAGAGACGCCCCCAACTCCATTACTTTGGGATGAGATCTGCCCCTCTGTCTCTGGATCAGGAATCATAGAGATGGAAGGCTGAGATTCTCTGAAAAGCAGCATGGAGTCTAGATGGTGTATCATGGTGTAACCTCCTCCAACGATCTTGATCTTGTAAGGTGTTTTTATGAGTCACATTTTATTGTTTGTGCAGCAATCTTGACGTGGGTTTGTACTAAACATCAGATTGGGTGCGCAAACTCGTGTCGGCAATTACATAACAAATACCTGACATGTTTGTATTCTGTTCTTGTAAAACAAAAGGAGCATGATGACATTACCCACATACATCACTGATAATTACGCTTTCTCAGAATTACATTGATTAGGAAAATGAAAACATTTCTCTAAAAGGCATGCATCTACAAGCAGTGCTTAAGGGAAATAAATAATTAAATAGAATAAAATAGAGCATGATAAATAGGTCAAAGGGGACTAGGTAAAAAAAGGGCAACAGGTCTGCAAGCTAAAAGCTAAGCTGTCTCCTGTGCCCAGGCAGCTACCTAAAATGGACCCACGACACTGCAGGAAGAAAGCAAGTAAATTTGGGAGACAACCACCTGTACTTATAATAATTGTGCTCAACTTCCACAAAGGAGGGAAGGGGGTTCGGACTAGCACTAACTGGTTCCAGGAATGCCCCCTTCTCCTCCAGCAGTGGCTCCAGACATCATCTGGGGTTGAATGAGCCCTCTGTGTGAGGCAGGGCACAGCCTTTACAGATGCATGTGTTCCCCCCCTCTACCTCTCAAAGCCCAGAGAAACTACTCAGTATGCAGATGCAATCCTGTCACATCTCCACCCTCCCTGTATACTGGCTGTCTGAAAAGTATGCACAAAGCCCAGCTGTCACTCTGTCCCAGACGCAGATTGAAGTCAAGCTGCAAAACACCAGAGTCATAAGCACAGAGAAATGCTCACTTTCTAAAAGTGGCATTTCTATAATGGTAATAAAAAATCCACCTACACCACTAAGCAGCATTTCTCACTACCATTCCATACCATACCATTTGTGGGTGGCCCAAGGTGCACTGCAGGCCCACTAGTAACATTTAATTTACAGGCCCTGGGTATAAGGGACTTACAGGTAAATTAAATAAGCCAATCAGGTTTCATCCAATGGCATAAGATTTAGAATGGAGAGCACCTGCACTTTAGCACTGATCAGCAGTGATAAAGTGCTCAGAGTCCTAGAGCCAACAAAAAGGGGTCAGAGAAATAGGAGGATGAAGGCAAAAAGTTTAAGAATGGCCCCAAAAAAGATGTGAGTGAATATATATTATATATAATATATGCATATAATATATATAATATATATTCACTCACATCCGTACCACCGAGTATACCACTCCAGGGGCCAGATTCACAGCACTGGGGACACCATCATCTATTTTGAAAAGATTTTTATTCTTATTTTATTGCCAGTGCTTTTAAAAAGTGCAGTGCAAAAGAAAGGGGAGAATTGGGTCGACGCGTTTCGACGTTATGCCTTCGACTGGACCATAGAATCCTATGTTATTCATAGTTTCATTTTAAAGTGTCCACAAAGTACAGTACCTTTACCATGTCCATTAAAAGACTAGAGCGTATATCTTTAATTTTCACTTTGCCATGATTCCAGCACCATATTTGTTGTAATTCCTGTAAAGTACAATGAAAACAAAAGCACTCATTTTGAACATGTCATTTCATATTCAATTTTGAATTTCAATTTTGAACTTCTCTTAGCATCTTTTTAAATCACATCATTTAAAATGAACATTAAATATTAGATTCAGAGAAACATGCATACATTTTTAAAGTGTCTTTTTGAAGAAATAAACAAGGGGAGATCATGTCTACTGACATTGCCCTTCTCATATATCACCCTATATTAATTGCTCCTAACCCCAAGATTCTATAAAGTGCATTGTGCATTCTGCAATTTCGTAGTCAAGAGATAAAACAGATGATAAACAACCATTCACATATAAATGAAATAACACAATGTTACACATATTGCATTATCTCTAAGGTGCAAATATTTTCATTCTTACTGAAATCCAAATTCTTTGGTATATCCTTAAATAAACAATTAAATAATTCCCTCAAAGAACTAAGTAAATATATATATATATATATATATTCACTTAAAAACCAAAGGTTACAGGGATGTTATAATTAGGTTCACATTTTACTCGCACGAAACCATAGAAATTCAGCAGTTATAGTTAGCTTAAGTAACTCGAGCCCCAAGGTAACTATAACTCACATCCCCGTCATGCACAGTATTCTAATCAATCATTTTACTGCAATTATTGCAGTGATATTATTAATGATGCGCTATGAGTGATGTAATATGTGGTGTAATAAGCAGTGCATGGTGAGAGTGTGAGTTATAGTTACCTTAGGGGATGAGTTAAGGTTACTTGAGCTGGGGACTGGACTTGGCACCACTTGGCAAGTCAGGACTCTCAGCAAAAGAGCCCAGGCACTAGCAGATAAAGTCTTTGATGTCCCTGAGACTTCACATGTGTCGCTTCTTTTAGCACCGGACGGGCGATGTGTGGATTCTTTTCCCATGGAGCAGGCAATGCATCGATTCCTCACTGCAGTGCAGCGACGATTAAGAAAATGACAACCAGGGATGATGCGTGGAAAATCCAGACGCACGGCAACAATTGATCCGTACTGAAGCAGGCAATGCATCGAGTTTTAAGCTGCGGTGCAGGCACTGTGTCGATTTTTCTGCTGCAATGGCCTCGGCGCCTGGATTTTAATTCAGGTCACCAGCTTCCATTTCCAAGGGCCCTTGGGACGTGGCCTTGGCACCACTTGGCAAGTCAGGACTCTCAGCAGAAGAGCCCAGGCACTAGCAGGTGAAGTCTTAGATGTCCTTGAGACGTCACAACAGGAGGCAAGCTCAGTTCAAGCCCTTGGAGAACCTTGGAAAGCAAGATGCACAAAGCCAAATCCAGTCCTTTCACTCCCAGGACAGGCAGCTCCTCCTACAGCATCCAGCTCTTCTTCCTGGCAGAATATCCTCAGTTCAGAAGTGTTGTAAATATGTGGTGTCAGGGGTCCAGTACTTATAACCATTTCTGTCTTTGAAGTAGGCAAACTTCAAAGAGAAGTCTTTGTAGTGCTCAAGACCCTGCCTTCCCTGCCCTGGCACCAGACACACTCCAAGGGGTTGAAGACTGCTTTGTGGAAGGACAGGCACAGCCCTATTCAGGTGCAAATGCCAGCTCCTCCCACCACTCCAGCTCAGAAAGACCCATCAGCCCGGTGACGGGCCATCAGGATATGCAGGGCACACCTCAGCTCCCTTTGAGGACTATCTTGAGTGAATGCACAACAGCCCAATTTTCATCCTGATCCAGACGTGTATTCCACAGACAAGCAGAGGCACATAATGGTTAAGCAAGAAAATGCCCACTTTCTAAAAGTGGCTTTTTCAAGCTTACAGTTCAAAAACCAATGTCACCAAAATATGTACTTTTAAATTGTGAGGCCAGAGACATTACACTCCACATCTCTATCAGCTCCCAATAGAAAATTACATTTACAAGGTATTTCAAGGCAATTCCAATGTTACTCTATGGGAGAGACAGGTCTTGCAATAGTGAAAACTGAATTTAGCAGTACTTCACTGTCAGGACATGTAAAGCACATTAGTACATGTCCCACCATTTAAATACACTGCACCCTGACCATTGGGGCTGCCTTGGGCCTACTTTAGGCTAACTTACATGTAGTAAAAGGAAAGTTTTTGGCCTGGCAAGTGGGTGCACTTGCCAGATCAACACTGCAGTTTAGAACTGCACACACAGACAATGCAGTGGCAGGTCTGAGAAATATGTACAGAGCTACTCATGGAGGTGGCACAATCAGTGCTGCAGGTCCACTCGTAGCATTTGATTTACAGGCTCTGGGCACACATAGTGCCCTTTACTAGGGACTTACTAGTAAATCAAATATGCCATCACCAATACAATTTACCCAGGGAGCACTTGCACTCTAGCACTGGTCAGCAGTGGTAGAGTGCCCTGAGTCCTAAAGTCAGCAAAAACAAAATTCAGCACAGGATCAAAAACCGGTCAGAAGCAAAAAGACATGGGAAACCACGCCAAGAGCTGACATGCCTAGTTGGCCTAGTAAGTAGCAATGCAAGCTCTCATAAAGTTAAAGATGAGTCTGTGATCTTCCTTGGGCCAGTTTCCCTTTCTTCCAGTGGTTTCATGGCCCAAGTGCTCCTACTGAGCTCTAGAGTAGTTTACACTTACACACAAGCACTGTCTTTCGGAGTCTCCAGAACATCTTCCAATGATCGAGACAAAAGCACATTTTGACATAACTACATGCTTGATCTCAGGATTGATTCAAATGCAGTGGGCTGCAGATCTTTGTGCCTTCTTGTGCAGCCTCACACCTTGAGTTTTCCTCTAAGCAGATCTCAGTCAGCTGGGCCTTGGAAATATATCTGAGTTCTCTGCATCTCCTCTCTGCTCTGGGCCGCTGAGCTGCTATGAGGCATAGCACAGGAGCAGTGCTTTCTTCTTTAACTCCAGACTTAGGGCCTGATTTATATATTAGTGGTAAGGATATTCTTTTGCAATGACAACCCAGTATCGTTCCACCAAGATGATGGTCGGCCTGCCCAATTTAAATGCAGGCAGACCATATTTTGGCCATGGTGGAGATCACTATGTCTCTGCTGTCGCCAAGCTTTTCTGATGTCCCAATGTATTTCCCGGACCCATGCAAGGGGGCAATGTCATACCACAGCTTAGCCCTATTCAGCATGTTTACACTGTGCCTGCTTGAATACACCTTCCTGTGGCCTTCTGAATCTTTGCTTTTGTGCTGGGCATTGAACTCCTTTTATTTGTCTTTTTGTGTGTTGAGGAATCTAAAGGCCCATTGAAGCATCAGCATGGAGATATCTTGACTAAGATCAGGACGTTTGAAGTTGATCAACCACCCACACCAAGGCGCAGAGTAAACTTTACACAAGGAGAACCCAGGTGCTGTGCACTGCTCAGGAAGAGAAGGGACTGTCCTGCTTGAGAAGAAGAGCTGCCCTTACCTGGAGGACAAGAGTGACATCCGCTGACTGTGAGCTACATGGAGGCCTTCTCAACAAACTGAACCTGGCCTTGAACTATGGGAGCCTGCAGACAGGTTTTCATGCTCAAACCAGATGACACCTGCTTCACCTAAGGGTCTAACCGTGGATGTAGGAAATCAGAGGAGAGGCTTGAGCAATCCCAGCAGACTCCATGCTCTAACCCCAGTTCACTTTTGAGTGGTGAGGTTTGGGAATTTAAGGCAAAATTTCAGCATCATACTGTTCCTCTTCACCCAGGGCTTCTGAGAAATATGGACGAAGGAGGGACATATCATAGCACACTTGGTATGATAGCTAAATTTGTTTAGATGCAGAGGGCAGCACACCCAAGAATTCTGGAACTTGCCAAAGGCTTCCGATAGCCGTCTCACCGTATTACACTGCTCTTTTTCCATTTGTGCCTCACCACATCAGTGTTAAAAAAACTGTTATGTATGTCAACAACAGACGGTGATAGAACATTGGGGTTTCTTAGCTGAGCATCATTTTAACTGTCCTGATTTGCCTTTCTAAGCAAAGAGCTGTTCTTTTCGGAAGTAATAGCTCCAACAGGACACTGAGTTTATTCTCTGTGAGTAATGTGTCTTACTGTATTGGAGTTTCACCTCCTGGAGTAAGCAATGACTTTTCAAACTGTGGTAGCCATGGAGGGTGAAATGCACAAAGGGAGTATCTTGGTCATCCAATAGGAGTCCAACAATGTCAGAGCCCCTGAGATACGAGTGGAAATACACAGGGCCACCCATGGATACTGAATAACAATTGTGGACTGTCCCAAGACCACAAGAAGAAACCTTACATAAGTGATTGAGTTGGCTCCATTCGTGCCTCAAAGTCTGACTAAACCAAATATAACATAAGAAAATGGAGCATAACTTTCTCTCACAATTCACCTCTGTTAGAAATGGGGTTTCTAGTTGGCAGTCGGTTTGCACCCTGTCCAAGTAGGGACCCTCCCTCTAGTCAGGATAAGGGAGATACCCACTCAGATAACCCCTGCACACTCCCTTAGTAGCTTGGCATGAGCAGTCAGGCTCACCTCAAAAGCAATGTGTAAAGCATTTGCACATAACACACAGTAACACAGTGAAAACACTACAAAAGGACACCACACCAGTTTTAGAAAAATAGACAATATTTATCTATTTAAAACAAGACCAAATACAATAAAAATCCAACATACAGTAATAAAAATATGAATTTTGCAAGTGTTACTCAAAAATACAGTTCCTTGAAGTCAATAGCTCCACCTGGGGCTATCACAGCATTGTGATCAACAAAACGATGCAACGTGCAGTGCCCACAGGTCACAGTGCAGGCAGCAGCTCAGTGATGGTGTCCAGCGGTGTCAGTGAGACCAGGGCTGCGGTGTGAAGCGGGGCAGTGCAATGTGCGGTGTCCACAGGTCACGATGCAGGCAGCGGCGTTGTTGTTGCGGAAGTTCTGCATCGGTAGGCACAAGCCAGCGGTGCAGGGCAGGACGGTGCTTCTTGACCCTCATGAGCGGTGTCCACAGACCATGGTGCAGGCAGGGATGACTGGTGACGACACTAGAGTCAATGGTGCTGGCGTCCATGGACCGGGGCTGTGGTGCGGGACCGGATGGTGCTTCGTGCTCCTCATGAGCAGTGTCCACAGGCCATGGTGCAGGCAGCGGCGCCAGAGTCAGCAGGAGCGTCGTTGTCGGGGAGGCCCAGGCTGCGGTGAGCAGGCGATGACAGAGTGCGGGCCCACAGGTCACGGTGCAAGCAGCGGCTAGGTGAAGTCGCCTGATGACAGCGTCGGTGAGACCAGGGTCCGGTGTGAAGTGGGGCAATGCAACTCCATGCGGCGTCGGCAGGTCACAGTGCAGGCCAGCAGCCTAGTTGGCGGTGTCACAGTGGTTTTTCTTCTTGTACAGCACAGAACACACAGTTCCCAGAGCTGCAAGTTAAGGAAACTGAAGTCTTTGGCATCCCTGAGACTTCCAAAGGTGGCAAGCTCTACTTCAAGCCCTTGGAGAACTTTCTCAAGCAGGACCCACAGCAAGATTCACCCCTTGCACTCTTTTGAGGCAGGGGCAGCAACTGCAGGCCAGTCCAGCAAAGCGACAAAGCAAAGGGACAGTACTCCTCCTTCAGCTCTTCAGCTCTTCTCCTGGACATGGGTTCCTTTTGATTCCAGAAAAATTCTAAAAGTCTGAGGTTTTGGGTCTTCTTCTTATACCCCTTTCTGCCTTTGAGGTTGGCAAACTTCAAAGCAAAGTCTCAAGTGTTTTCCAGATCCTTCCTTGTCCAGGCCAGGCCCCAGACACACACCAGGGGGTCAGAGACTGCATTGTGTGAGGGCAGGCAGAGTCCTTTCAGGTGTGAATGACCACTCCTCCCTCCCCTCTAGCTCAGAAGGCAGGATATGCAGGCTAAACCCCCACCCTCTTTTGTGTCACTGTCTAGAGAGGTGCAAAACAGCCCAACTGTCAAACTGACCAAGACACACAATCCACAAACAGGCAGAGCCACAAAATGGTTTGAGCAAGAAAACGCCTACTTTCTAAAAGTGGCATTTTCAAACAGACAATTAAAAAAACAACTTCACTAAAAATGTATTTTTAAATTGTGAGTTTAGAGACCCTAAACTCCATATTTTTATCTGCTCTCAAAGGGAATCTGCGCTTTAAGGATATTTAAAGGCAGCCTCCATGTTAACCTATGAGAGAGATAGGCGTTGCACAGTTAAAACCAAATTTGGCAGTATTTCATTGTTAGTACATATAAAACACACTAGTATATGACCTACCTTAAACATACACTGCACCCTGCCCCTGGGACTACCTAGGGCCTACCTTAGGGGTGCCTAACATGTAGTAAAAGGGAAGGTTTAGGCTTGGCAAGTGGATACACTTGCCAAGTCGAATTGGCAGTTTAAAACTGCACACAGAGACTGCAGTGGCAGGTCTGAGCCATTGTTACAGGGCTACTAATGTGGGTGGTACAATCAGTGCTGCAGGCCCACTAGTAGCATTTGATTTACAGGCCCTGGGCACCTTTAGTGCACTTTACTAGGGACTTACCAGTAAATCAAATATGTCAATCATGGATAAACCAATCAACAGTACCAGTTCAATAGGGAGCACTTGCACTTTAGCACTGATTAGCAGTGGTAAAGTGCGCAGAGACAATAAACCAGCAAAAACAGAGTCCAATACACCATAAAACCAGGAGGTCAGAAGGCAAAAAGACAGGAGAGACACTCCGAAAAGCTGCCAGGTCTAACAACCTCAACCAACCATCAATGACAAGCCATTATCTTTACTCCATCCTCGCCAATAGACATGAAGCAACCATCAATGACAAGCCATTGGCTTTACTTCACCTCTGACAATTCACCTGAAGCAATCATGAATGACAAGCCATTATACGCCCAAACCCTTGAAGCAACCAACAAAGACACACCATTACCTTTAAACCACCACCCTAATAACAACTCAAGCAATCGTCAATGACAAGCTTTTGGCTTTACTCCACCCTGACAACACACCTGAAGCAATCTTCAATGACAAGCTTTTAGCTTTACTCCACCCCCACCAATACACTTGAAGCAACCATCAATGACAAGCCATTCGTTTACTCCACCCCGCCAACACACCTGAAGCAATCATCAATGACAAGCCTTTAGCTTTACTCCACCCCGACAACACACCTACACCAATCATCAATGACAAGCCTTTAGCTTTACTCCACACCAACAACACACCTGCAGCAATCATCAATGATGACCCTTTAGATTTAAATCAAGCAGCCTCGCCGGATGAGTTGATAACGAGGGGTAGAGGGTGTGTAAGAGAGGCTTGCACAGCTGTAGCATGTGCACCTGTTTTGTGGGTGAGACGTTTGTCCTGTTTCTGTCTGTGCTCTGTACCTGGGCATGTGTCGGGGATCCTGTGCTGCTGCTGTCAGGACTGTGCCTTGCTCTTGTGCTGCAAGTTGTCTACCTGTTCTCTTAATATGGGAAGCGTGTACTGCTGCTGATCATGCTGTCAGTGCACAAATCATAAATCATAAATCATAAAACATAGGTGAGGCAAATGCACAATTATATTGTAGGAAGTGATATTATAACCCTAAAACACATTGACAATAATTGAGCGCCGTCTGTTTTCTGGAGCATTCTGTCTAGCCAGCTAGATCGGAAAATATTTATTGGTCCGTAGCACGAACAAAATGCACACACGTTTTAATAAATTCAGAGGGTTTAGAAGTCATTTCTATGATCTGTCTGTGACCTTAATGTCTCATGTTCAGTTACTACACTCGCCCTTCCATCCTTCCAAGGACAACAAAACGAAAAGCATGTAAATGGGGAATAGCATTAAACTAATCTGCTTGATCGAAACACTTTTGATACAAACTCTCTATGAAGAATACTTGTTATAACAAAAAATGTAATTTTCCCCACCATTAAAGTTTATTGCGTTTGCTTCATGTTGGTGGTTTTTAACTAGCGTCAAAGCCCAAAGGAATACATTTCAGAGATGTTATCAGTTGATTGTTCCAAAGGCACCCTCTCTCTACACTTCGCCGAGGTAAAATATATATGCAAGGGGGTTGTAAAAATGTCTTAACGCAATACCATAATTTAATGATCACACACAGAATAACCGTACCATTAACACCTTCTTTTAGAAGTGAGGTTTCTGGTTGGCAAGGATATGCACCTTACACTCAAAAGGTACGCTGAGCTCACCCGCAGAGCAGTCAGGCCTATCCCCGGAGGTAATGTGTAAAGGGTTTTGCACAACCCACTCACATCAGTGACACAATAAATACATCACAAAAGATACTCCACACAGGATCAAATTAAATAATAAGCTCCTTATATTGGAAATACATATATTAGACTGGAACATCATGAATCATAACTACTTTGCAAATAAGATAACACTAAGGGCCATATGTACGAACACTTTTTCCCATAGACACAGAATGGGTAAAATCCTTTGCTACATCTGGCCCTAAATGTGCTGTTTGCAATCCTAAGTGCTATCATAATCTCCAGTGACATACTACACATTATCAATGGATTTCCAGAGCTGAACATGCCCTCTGCTAGTGATTACACACGTAAAATAGGATAACTGAGCATGTTAGGCAATGGTTAAATAGTACTTATCACTCTGGTAATGCAAGAAAACCCACATACATGAGGAAACATTTTAGCATGTAACGCAGGAGTAAATGTCACCATAGACGCAGCAGTAACCATTATAGAAGTATAACTTTTTATACATGGGCCAGAGCATACACATGGATCATTGCACATCCATAATACTCCATAACTACATTGTCAGGAGTGCCCACTGGCTGAGGGGCACCCACACATGTCCAGAAAACATCAGCCCCAGCTCATCAGCGCTCTCGGTAGGTGGGTGATGGTAATATTAGGCTCCGGGTAGGGCAGGAGAACTCTGGCACACTATAACAAAAGAAAAGGGCTCCCTTGGCCCGTGGTGGATGACCAATTCCTGGGATTCAAGGACATTATACAAGCTCCAAGGTACGGTTGTCCCTAGCCACGAGACGGGGTAAGGTGCTCCCAAATCAGGGCCCGCCCGTGCTGGCAAAAATACCTTAAGCAGTCAGGGGTAGTGCTCCAACTCCTTGGGTCATCGGTGTCGGCTCTGCACTGGCCTCATCTGCATGGTCTCCATAGCTGTGTCACTGCCCGGGGTGGGCTCTAAGGGGGTTCTCGCGCAGTGGCCATCGGGGGAATACTGACCCGCCAACGTTCTCCTTCGGCTGGTGAGACCTCGCCTCTAGTGGTCGCATCTCCTTTGCTGAGAGGGCCTCACGGGCTGGTTTCTGACAGTCAGGTGAGGTTTTTCCCAATGGCGACAGAGCCCTCAAGTGGCTTCACTTGCAGATGGGTTATCCGTCATAATCTTCCTGATGGGACTGTGAGGGAAAGCACAGGGAAGCACTATGTGCTGGTCCTGGGGCATAGCTCATGAGTGTCAGCAGTGCATTGACTTTTCCCTACAAACCCAGGAGGGACAGAGGTGCTCATTATGTGCTGGATGAAAAAGCACTTGCAAAGAACTGGAGACAGCACTCACCACACACTACCCTTTGAAAAGGAAGTGAAAATGAAAGGCGCGCCTCGGGTGCCAAGGATAGATAAAGCGCTCTGAGCTGGTGAAGTGCTCGACATGCACTCTCAGGTACTAGAGTGCTCCCCACATGGTAATTAAAAGAAGGTGACTCGGTTGTCAAGACTCAGAGTCCCACGGCCAATTCTGGGCAGTCACAAGTCCCAGGAAGAGCACTAGGGGCACCAAGCAGTGGGCGGCAGATGGGCGAGTCAGCATATAAGATCAAGCAGTTCAAATGGCAGTTCCTCCTAGTAATACAGTAGTCCTCTGGCAAGATGCAGTCAGGTAGCAGCTAGCAGCAGGGCAACAAGCAGAAAATCTATCCAGTGAGTCCTTTAGGCAACCCAACAAGTAGCAGGTAGCAGGTAGCAGGGCAACAGCACAAGAGTAGTCCAGATGAGTTATTTGTGCAGTACAGCAGTCCTTCTGACAGAGATTCAGTCCTAGTTCCAAAAGTGCTTTAAAAACATAGGGTCAGAGTCCCTGTACTTACACTTTAAAATGTCTTTGTTCAAGGGGTGGCTTCAAAGGAACCATTTCAAGTGTTACACAACCCCTTTCAAGCCAGCCTTGAATCCAGACATCAGTAGGGAGTAAATCAACCCTTTGTGTGAGGGCAAAACACAGCCCATTGACAAGTAAGGTGTGAACGACCTCTCCCTCTCCCAGCCCCGGATGACTATCAGTATGCAGATGAATGCAGCTGCTTCTCCTGTCACACCCAGCCCCTCCTGTACTGTGGCTGTCTGTAAAGTATGCACAAAGTGTAACTGTCACTCTTCCCTAGATGTGGATTGGAGTCAGGTTGCAAAGCACACAGAGTTCTAAACACAGAGACATGCCCACTTTCTAAAAGTGGCCTTTCTAAAATAGCAATATAAAATCCACCTACACCAGTAAACAATATTTCTTGCTATCATTCCAAACATACCAAACATGCCCATGCTATTCTTTCAGATCAGAAATTACCACTTAAAAATATATAAGGGAATTCCTAATACTAACCCATGGGAGGAGCAGCCCTCACAGTAGTGAAAAAACGAAACAGTACATGTCCTACCTTCAGCATACCCTTCACTCTGCCCTTAGGGGTGGCTTAGATTTACTAAAAAGTGGAGTTTAGGACTTGGGAAATAGTTTGACATACCAAGGCAATGTGACAGTGAACTGTGCATGCAGGCACTGCAGTGGCAAACCTGAGATAAGTTTGAAAGGCTACTTCTGTGGTTGGTGCAATCAGCACTGCAGGCCCTCTAGTAGCATTTAATTTACAGGTCTTGGGTATATGGAATGTCACTTTACAAAGGACTTACAAGTAAATTAAATATGCCAAACAGGTGTAGGCCAATCATATCAAGTTTTAGGGGAGAGAACACATGTACTTTAGAGCTGATTAGCAGTAGTAAAGTGCCTAGAGCCCTAAAGCCAACAAAAAGAGGGTCTGAAAAATTGGAGGAGAAAGGCAAAACTTTGGGGCTAACCCTGCAGAAAGGGCCATTGCCAACACCTTCCCTCATTCTTGTTGGAAAGCAGATTGCACCCCTCTAAAAACAATAGAGAAACTATTTACATTCCATATATGGCAGTACTGAATGCATGTGAGAAGCGTGCATTGCTGCAGCATGTGCTGTACCTGTTGTCTGTGAGAATCTTACACTGCCACTGTGTATATGAGAGAAGCCTGTGTTCAACCTGTTCTGTGAGAGACACTTGGAACCATTTCGTTTGAAAGAATCATGCACTGCTGCTTTTGCTGTGCTTCTTCTGTGTGTACAGAAGCTTCCACTGCTGCTGAATGTACATTACCTGCTCTGGGCATGAGAGAAGCCTGCTCTGTTCCCACCTTACTGTTCCTCATATGTGTGTACAGAAGCTTCCACTGCTGCTGAATGCACAGTACCTGCTTTGGCTGTGAGAGAACATTCCACTGCTGCCTTTGCTGTGCCTCACCTGTATGTACAGAAGCTTCCAGTGCTGCTGAATGTACATTATTTGCTCTGGGCGCTAGATAAGCTTGCACTGCTGCCACCTGGCTGTGCCTTGTATGCATGTACAGGAGCGTCCACTGCTGCTGAATGTACAGTACCTGCTTTGGCTGTGAGAGAAGCTTCCACTGCTGCCTTTGCTGTGACTCACCTCTATGTACAGAAGCTTCCAGTGCTGCTGAATGTACATTACTTGCCCTCGGCACTAGAGAAGCTTGCACTGCTGCCACCTGGCTGTGCCTTGTATGCATGTACAGAAGCGTCCACTGCTGCTGAATGTACAGTACCTGCTTTGGTTGCGAGAGAAGCTTGCACTAATGCCTTTGCTTTGTTTCGTCTGTATGTACAGAAGCTCCCACTGCTGCTGAAGGTACGTTAGATGCTCTGGGTGCGAGACAAGATTGCAGTGCTGCTGACTTGCTGTGTCTTGTCCTTATGTACAGAGGCTCCCACTGCTTCTGAATGTACAGTACCTATTCTGGGTGTGAGAGAAGCCTGCACTGCTGCCACCTTTCTTGGAGCTGTCTGTGTATACAGAAGCCCCCACTGCTGCTGAATGTACAGTACCTGCTCTGGGTGTGATGGAGTCTTGCTCTGATGCTACGTTTTGTACCTCATTTGTATGTACAGAAGCAGCTACTGCTGCAAAAGTACAGTACCTGCTCTGGGTGTGAGAGAAGCTTGCATTGCTCCCGCCTTGCTGTGTCTTGCTCATATATACAGAAGCTTCCACTGCTATGAATGTACAGTACCTGCTCTGGGTGTGATAAAAGCTTGCACTGCTGCTGCCTCTTTGCTGTGCCTCATCTGTATGTTAAAGAAGCTTACACTACTGCAGAAAGTGTGATACCTGGTCTCTGTGTGATAGAAGCTTGCACTACCGTTGCCTTTGCTGTGCCTTGTTTGTATGCAAAAGGAGCTTTCACTACTACTGGATGTATTGCACCTGCTGTGTGTAGTAGAGAAGCTTGCACTACTGCTGCCTTTGCTGTGTCTTGTTTGTATGTAACAGAATCTTTCACTACTACTGGATGTTTCGCACCTGCTCTTTGTATTAGAGAAGCTTGCACTACTGCTATATTTCACCTGTTCTCTGTGAGAGAAGCTTGCAGTGCTCGTAACTATGCTACACCTCCCCTGTGCCCGAGACCTGCTCTGAGTCTGACAGAAGCTTGCACTGCTGATATATTTGATCTGTTCTGTGTGCGAAAAAAGCTGGCAGTGCTCATGACTGTGTAACACCTGCTATGTACTTGTGACCTGCTCTGTGTCTGACAGAAGCTTGCACTGCTGGTATAGTATATCTGTTATGTGCAAGAGAAGATTGCAGTGCTTATGATTTGGTTACACCTCTCCTGCACTTGAGACCGGCTCTGAGTCTGAGAGAAGCTTGCATTGCTAGTATATTTTAACTGCTCTGAGTCTGATAGAAGCTTGCACTCTGGTATATTTTACCTGCTCTCTGTGTGAGACCTGCTGATTCTGACAGAAGCTTGAACTTCTGTTATATTGTACCTGTTCTGTGTGAGGAAAGCTAGTAGTGCTCATGACTCTGCTACTGCTACACCTGTTCTGCACGTGAGAACTGCTCCAAGTCTGACAGATGCTTGCACTGGTGGTATATTTTATCTGGCATGTGCGACAGAAGCTTGCAATGCTTATGGCTGTGCTACACCTGCTATGTGCGTGAGTCCTGCTCTGAGTCTGATAGAAGCTTGCACTGCTGATATATTTTACCTGCTCTGTGTGAGACCGGCTCTGAGTCTGACAGAAGCTGCACTGCTGGCATATTTTACCTGTTCTGTGCAAGGGAAGCTTGCAGTGCTCAGGACTGCTACACGTGCTCCGCAGGTGAGACCTGCTCTAAGTCTGAGAGAAGCTTGTACTTCTGGTATATTTGATCTGTTATGTGTGAGAGAAGCTTGCAGTGGTCATGACTGTGCTACACCTGCTCTGTGCATGAGGCCTACTCTGAATCTGACAGAATCTTGCATTGCTGGTATATTTTAACTGTTTTGTGTGAGGGAAGCTTGCAGTGTTCATGACTTTGCTACACCTGCTCTGTCCATGAGACCTGCTCTGAGAGAAGCTTGCACTGCTGGTACATTTTATCTGTTATGTGTGAGAAAAGCTTGCAGTGCTCCTGACTGTGATACACCTCCTCTGCATGTGAGACCTGCTCTGGGTCTGAGGGAAGTTTGTGCTGCTGATATATTTTATCTGTTCTGTGCAAGAGAAGCTTGCAGTGCTCATGACTGTGCTACACCTGCTATGCACGTGAGACCTGCTCTGAGTCTGAGGGAAGTTTGCACTGCTGGTACATTTTATCTGTTCTGTGCGAGAGCAGTTTGCAGTGCTCATGACTGCTACACCTGCTCTGTTCATAAGACCTGCTCTGAGTCTGACAGAAGCTTGCACTGCTGGTATATTTTATCTCTTCTGTGCAAGAGAAGCTTGTAGTGCTCATGACTGTGCTACACCTACCCTGTGCCCGAGACCTGCTGTCAGTCTGACAGAAGCTGCACTGCTGGCATATTTTATCTGTCTGTGCGAGAGCAGCTTGCAGTGCTCATGACTGCTACACCTTCTCTGTGCATAAGACCTGCTCTGAGTCTGACAGAAGCTTGCACTGCTGGTATATATTATATCTCTTCTGTGCAAGAGAAGCGTGTAGTGCTCATGACTGTGCTACACCTCCCCTGTGCCCGAGACCTGCTCTCAGTCTGGCATATTTTATCTGTCCATGCAAGAGAAGCTTGCAGTGATCATGACTGCTACACCTCCTCTACGTGTGAGACCTGCTCTGAGTCAGACAGAAGCTTGCACTGCTTGTATATTTTACTTGTTCTGTGCGAGAGAAGCTGGCAGTGCTCATCACTGCTATACCTCCTCTGTGTGTGAGACCTGCTCTGGGTCTGAGGGAAGCTTGCACTGCTGGTATTTTTGATCTGGTATGTGGGAGAGATGTTTGCAATGCTCATAACTGTGCTACACCTGTGTGTGACACCTCTTCTGAGTCTGACAGAAGCTTGCACTGAGTGGCAGTTTGTGGGAGGGAAAAGGGCCGGGGCAGCACGGTTCATGAGGGGGGTGGGGGAAGAAATAAAATAAAATAATATTTAAAAACACTTACCTTAATGCTGCGCTGCTGCGCTCCTCTGTCCTCGAGTGCAGGCACAGGAACCCAGCCTGCCCTGTGGCCAATCCTTACGCTGCTCAGAGCAGCGTCAGGATTGGCTGGGAACACCCGCCAGGGTGCTCCCAGGCAGACTGGGAGCCTGTGCCTGTTCTCTCCAGCCCGGCAACACAGTGCCGGGCTGCAGAAAGCACAGTGCGCATGTGTGTTTGGCTGGCACAAGACGGCCGGCCAAACACATGTGCTCCGAGGGGAGTGCAAAGTGCTTTCTCCTCATCCTCATCACAATTCCTGGCCCTGCCCCTTTTATTACAAAACGATAATAAACACAGTCATGACCACGGCAAGAAAAGCCTGCTGTGGTCATGACTGTGCTCCACTTGCCCTGCACGTGAGACATGCTCCGAGTCTGATAGAAGCTCGCACTGATGGTATATTTTATCTGTTCAGTGCGAGAGAAGCTTGCAGTGCTCATGACAGTGCTGCACCTGCTCTGCACGTGTGACCTTCTCTGGATCTCACAGAAGCTTGCACTATTGGTAGATTTAATCTGTTCTGTGCGAGAGAAGCTTGCAGTGCTCCTGACTGTGCTACACCTTCTCTGAGTGTGAGACCTGCTCTGGGTCTGAGGGAAGCTTGCACTGCTGGTAGATTTTATATGTTATGTGTGAGAGAAGCTTGCAGTGGTTCATGACTGTGCTACACCTGCTATGCACGTGAGACCTGGTCTGAATCTGACAAAAGCTTACACTGATGGTATATTTTATCTGTTCTGTGCAAGAGAAGCTTGCAGTGCTCATGACTGTGCCACACCTGCTCTGCGCGAGACCTGCTCTGAGTCTGAGGGAGGCCTGCACTTCCGGTATATTTTATCTCTTCTGTGCGAGAAAAGCTTGCAGTGGTCATGACTGCTACACCTGCTCTGCGCGTGAGACCTGCTCTGAATCTGACAGACGCTTGCACTGAAGTTATATTTTATCTGTTCTGTGTGAGAGAAGCTTGCAGTGCTCATGACTGTGCTACACCTCCTCTGTGCCCGAGACCTGCTCTAAGTCTGACAGAAGCTGCACTGCTGGCATATTTTATCTGTCTGTGCGAGAGACGCTTGCAGTGCTCATGACTAATACACCTGCTCTGCGTGTGAGACCTGCTCGGAGTCTGACAGAAGCTTGCACTGCTGCTAGATTTTATCTGTTATGTGTGAGAGAAGCGTGCAATGGTTCATGACTGTGCTACACTTGTTATGCACATGAGACCTGCTCTGAATCTGACAGAAGCTTGCACTGATGGTATATTTTATGTGTTCTGTGCAAGAGAAGCTTGCAGTGCTCATGACTGTGCCACACCTGCTCTGCGTGTGAGACCTCCCTACTCTGGGTCTGACAGAAGCTTGCACTGCTGGTAGATTTTATCAGTTATGTGTGAGAGAAGCTTGCAGTGGCTCATGACTTTGCTACACCTGCTATGCGCAAGACCTGCTCTGAGTGTGACAGACGCTTGCACTGCTGGTATAGCTTATCTGTTTCCTGTGAGAGAAACTTGCAGAGGCTCATGAAAGTGCTACACCTGCTCCGTGCGTGAGACCTGCTCTGAGTCTGACAGAAGCTTGCACTGCTGGTATATCTTCTGTTTCCTGTGAGAGAAGCTTGCAGAGGCTCCTGTCAGTGCTACACCTGCTCTGCACGTGAGACCTGCTCTGAGTCTGACACAAGCTTGCACTGCTGGTATAACTTATCTGTTTCCTGTGAGAGAAACTTGCAGTGGCTCCTGACTGCTACACCTGGTCTGCACGTGAGACCTGCTCTGAGTCTGACACAAGATTGCACTGCTGGTATATTTTATCTGTTCTGTGCGAGAGAAGCTTGCAGTGCTCATGACTGCTACACCTCCCCTGCGCCTGAGACCTGCTCTGAGTCTGACAGAAGCTTCCATTGCTGGTCTATCTTATCTGTTTCCTGTGAGAGAAGCTTGCAGTGGCTCCTGACAGTACTACACCTGCTATGCGCGTGAGACCTGCTCTGAGTCTGACAGAAGCTTGCATTGCTGGTATAGCTTATTTGTTTCCTGTGAGAGAAGCTTGCAGAGGCTCCTGACAGTGCTACACCTGCTCCGTGCGTGAGACCTGCTCTGAGTCTGACAGAAGCTTGCACTGCTGGTATATCTTCTGTTTCCTGTGAGAGAAGCTTGCAGAGGCTCCTGTCAGTGCTACGCCTGCTCTGCACGTGAGACCTGCTCTGAGTCTGACACAAGCTTGCACTTCTGGTATAACTTATCTGTTTCCTGTGAGAGAAGCTTGCAGTGGCTCCTGACTGCTAAACCTGCTCTGCACGTGAGACCTGCTCTGAGTCTGACACAAGCTTGCACTTCTGGATTAACTTATCTGTTTCCTGTGAGAGAAGCTTGCAGTGGCTCCTGACTGCTAAACCTGCTCTGCACGTGAGACCTGCTCTGAGTCTGACACAAGATTGCACTGCTGGTATATTTTATCTGTTCTGTGCAAGAGAAGCTTGCAGTGCTCATGACTGCTACACCTCCCCTGCGCCTGAGACCTGATCTGAGTCTGACAGAAGCTTCCATTGCTGGTCTATCTTATCTGTTTCCTGTGAGAGAATCTTGCAGTGGCTCCTGACAGTACTACACCTGCTATGCGCGTGAGACCTGCTCTGAGTCTGACAGAAGCTTGCACTGCTGGTATAACTTATCTGTTTCCTGTGAGAGAAGCTTGCAGTGGCTCCTGACAGTCCTACACCTGCTCTGCACGTGAGACCTGCTCTGAGTCTGACAGAAGCTTGCACTGCTGGTATAACTTATCTGTTTCCTGTGAGAGAAGCTTGCAGTGGCTCCTGACAGTGCTACACCTGCTCTGCGCATGAGACCTGCTCTTAGTCTGACAGAAGCTTGCATTGCTGGTATAGCTTATCTGTTTCCTGTGAGAGAAGCTTGCAGTGGCTCCTGACAGTGCTACACCTGCTCTGAGCAAGAGACCTGCTCTTAGTCTGACAGAAGCTTGCATTGCTGGTATAGCTTATCTGTTTACTGTGAGAGAAGCTTGCAGTGGCTCCTGACGGTACTACACCTGCTTTGCGCGTGAGACCTGCTCTGAGTCTGACAGAAGCTTGCATTGCTGGTATAGCTTATCTGTTTCCTGTGAGAGAAGCTTGCAGTGGCTCCTGACAGAACTACACCTGCTCTGCGCGTGAGACCTGCTCTGAGTCTGACAGAAGCTTGCACTGCTGGTAGATTTTATCTGTTCCGTGCGAGAGAAGCTTCCAGTGCTCAAGACTGCTACACCTCCCTTGCGCCTGAGACCTGCTCTGGGACGGACAGAAGCTTCCATTGCTGCTGCTCTTGCTCTCATTGCCTTGTGTGGGTCTGTGAAAGAAGCTTGCAGTGCTGCTGCCTTCGCTCTCCCTGCCCTGCGTGGGTCTGTAAACCAATCTAGCACTGCCGATGCATGTTCTAGAACTGTTCCCTTTATGGCGAGAATGTTGCACTGTCTTTATTTCGCGAAAAATAGCAGGTCTTTTATTTCCATCTCACTCGTGGTCACGTTTCACCAGAACTAAATTTCACGCCAGAAACATGAATTCCGTGGCACCTCATCGTCCGTAGCGCTGCTGACGCCGATTGGTCACGAGCCGATGCCGCGCTTCCTTGTACTGCTGATCGCGGCTATAAATCTTGCTGTCAGTGAGAGCAGCGCCCCCCCTCCCCTCCCCATCCTGCGGCGGGGGCTCATTTTTCTCGCAGTGACATGATGGGTCCGGGTGGCGAGAGCCCTTGATATGCACCACAGATACGCCTGAAGACACGTTGGTACCATGTCGGCGCCTCGCTAATATCTTTAACATAAAAGGAGGTGCGAGAGAGGCTGTGAAAGGTAATACTGGGTTGGGTAGCGGGGATTTATTAAGTTGTGATTTGTTTTCAGTGCGTTACCTGGCAATGCTTTACGGAATCGAAAACAAAGATACAATGTATATCCCTTTCTACAAGGTCATTCTGACGCAGAACAAGTGACCTACTGTCCATTAGGTTGACATAGACGTATCCCACGTTTACGTCACCTCTGTACTCATGGTAGCAGCAAGTCTAGCAGGACATGTTCTATGCATTTTCCTTTTGTGTGGCATGTCTGTTTTTCTTATATGTTAAATTGTATACAAAACTCACTTGGCCCAAGGGCATTTGAGTGTTTTACATGAGCACCAGATTACATTATACCAGGACAGATTCCTATTTTTTAAAGGCATGGGGAGATTAAGTGATCCAGCCAGAATCACAGAAAATGTGCTGATAATGGGACTCAAATCTGATTCTCTAGTTCCAAAGTCAGCAGCTCTGGCTATTAAGGCACACCTCTTCCTGCTCTGCGATGCAAGGGATGTGGTAGGTGGCCAAGTTATGAGACATTACTGTAGTACAGCATGCCTGGGAGAATTGATTGGTTGAGTCCCTCCTGGTCTTCAGTGTGGGGGAAAGGGAAAGAGAGTAAGTGATGGGACTACAGGATGCCTAAGGAAAGAGGTATGATTTGTCCTTTCTGGCCAGTATATCTTGGGAGGAGACGTTTGCTTGGCACTTCCTGTACCAAAGCGCACATGGGAAGGGCGACCTAAGGGGCACCTGATATGCAGCACGTCCAGTGACAGGGTCGGATTGGGAACACAATTAGGCCGGGACACTCGCAAAACACGTGTGCCACATTCAATAATCGTTATTATTTTTTGTAGTTTTATATAGTGTGAACTCGGCCGAAGTTCGTTGAAGCAATTTATATGAGAACCAGTTACATTGCACAAAATCTAATTATTTTTTTCATTTTAGGGAGGGAGATTAAGTGATTTGCCCAGAATCACAGGATGTTGAGCTCCAGTGTCGGCAGCTCGGACTAGAACGCTACACCCTGTGTTTTTATTGCTCTGGGAAAGGTGGCCTCACAGAGAGGCCTATGCAAACACACCTCCACCAAAGTGTAAAAGACACTGGGACCAAGGTTATAACACCTTGAGTCTAGCAATGCCATTTCTCTTACTCACCCCTCCCAGCCCACTTTAGCCTCAGGTTGATGGCCTGGCAGGAGAGGGGCCAGGAAAAGCACAAACTTGCTTCAGCATGGCAGGGGTGTGTCCATGATGCTGGTGCCACATTACAGTGGTCTGACAGGGACTGGGAAAGACAGGTAGTCGCTGTGGGCCGGTTTACAGAGGCCCTAAAAAAACGGCCCAGAGTGACCCTGAGGCCCATCACCCAATGCCCGTCTTCCCAATCCGACCCAGTCTAGTGATTCATCTGTAAAGGAATGAGTGCTGGGGCCAAAGGTTTTGCTCGGAAGTCCGCAGCTGGCTCTATTTTGAACGTCAGTGAGCAAAATATCAAGGCTGTGTAAACTTGATTCCGACACGTGCATCTTTAATCTACCACCAGATAGCCCCTGCCTCTGTATCTCACACTTGCAGGTTCTTTTAAATCTCTGCTTTCTTCCTTTATCATGCCTTTTCTGTCTTTCCTTTTCTTCTTCTTTCCCACTTCTATCCTTTTCTCTTTCTTGCTCTTGATCAAAGACTGATCAGGAAAAATAAGTGCCGGTCGACCAAAATGAGTGCTGATGAACCCTACTTGCAACCACTGGATCAAATTAAGCACTGGGCATATCTCTGGAGAATTTTGCTGTGTACTTCCCGTACTGCAGCAGGTCTGCGAGAAGTGTTCTAAAGGGTAATTCCTATTATTAGGTGAGGAGGTTAGGCCCTTCTTCTTCTGCACAGAAAGGAGACCCCATGACAAGGTCCTCAGCACGTTCTGGGAGAAATATGTTGGGCCCTTTTCTATTCCACATAATATTGAGGGAATGTCCTATTCCACAGCTGATATAGGGAAAGATATGATTAGCACTACAAGTTTTGCACTCTATATGATATCTTGAAAAAATTCTGTGCTCCCCCTCACCCCCTTCCTATTGTGTAGCAAATTGAGAAGACCTGGTGGTCACTTTTTATTGCACAACATGTGAAATAAAACGTATGGCTGGCACTTCCTGTTCTGCAGAATAGGAGCTTGTTGAGCCTGCGTTATTCTGCAGACTACAGGGGAGCACCAGGGTTTGTTCTGGAGCACGCGCACCGGAGTGTCTCATGGGCAGTCCTGCTCCGTCATCTGTACGAAGGAATCAGTTGGGCATTAGAACGAGCGGTGAAGGGTCCGAATGGCACTTCCTGTGTGGCAGCATGAGTGATGGGACATGGGGTGGGAAGTGAAGGGATGGGGACTCC
Source organism: Pleurodeles waltl (assembly GCF_031143425.1). NCBI lineage: Eukaryota > Metazoa > Chordata > Amphibia > Caudata > Salamandridae > Pleurodeles > Pleurodeles waltl. The sequence goes on along the minus strand of NC_090450.1, from coordinate 708,945,095 downwards.
GTCTCGAATTTCAGGGAGGCCTAAGAAAGGTGCCAGGAATTGCTGGCATCATATGGTTAAGTACCTTGATAACGTTTTGTGCCCGCAATTATTAGAACTATAGCGTGTTCATCTTTTCAACCGTACAATTCTAAAATAGAGGGCTTTGTTATGCTTGTCTGAAAGATTGTTTTTAAAATTATCAAAGTTAATATTGTTACCTGCTGAATTGCACAACTGAAAAAGATCATCACAGAGCACTAAATTCGAAATTAAAATTTGTAATTGTGTATGAATGTATGTAATGTTGGGTTGTGTATGTACAAAGCTGCAAAATCAGCGTTTGCGGATGGTGTTGCCAATTTCTTTTTCAGTCAGCATCCGGTGGCCAATATAATTCTGTAGTATACCGAATTAGATGGTAAGTGGTGCGTACTTCCGGTTTCGTAACTCCCGTTATTAAAAGTCTGATCTGCACTTCCTATTTGCAGCAGGATAAACGACGGGGTCTGACAGGCACATGGACTAGATTCTATGTCTGGAGGAAATCCTCACTTTCTGCTCTCTGAACAGAGGGGAGAGAAGGATCTGACTAGCCCTTCCCCGCCCCCTCCCAACGCCCCCCGACTGGCCCACACCACTGACAAGCTGTTGCCAGGCCTCAAACCTCCCTGAACAATATCGCTTTTTTTTTTTTTTGCCTGAGCACAACTCTCCCCTCGGGGCTGTGATGCTGGTGCTGGGATTCACACTACACCAGTGACTTTTGGAATACGTTCTGGATTGGGGGATATTGTGAAGCCCTGATGAAGTCGGAGACACAATCCCGTCACGGCGAAACACATGTTGGCCTGAGGCTTGATCGAAAGCGTAAAGACTACTAATAAAAGACACAATACCATATTATTTATCTGTGGACTATTATCTAGTGCAGTGGTCCCCAAACTGTGGTCCGGGGACCCCTGGGGGTCCGCAAGACTCCACAGGGGTCCGCAGCTGCTTAGAAAATGTAATAATATTAACAGATTAGGTCCCCAGCTTTCAGTAATGACTCATTTGGGGGGTCCCCAGATTCCAGTAATGATTCAGTGGGGGTCCCCGGGTTCCAGTACTGATAAAGTGGGGGTCTACAGAGGTCAAACGGTTAGGAACTTCTGATCTAGTGTGTGCTCAAAAGGCTTCCTTTATCTCAATTATGTGTTTACTCATTCATCTATCTATACACCTCTGTCTAAGGAAGGCTCCTTGAGAAGCTAGAAAGGAAAAACAAAACATAAAATAGGTGAAGACAGGTCAAGGGACAAACCAAAGGATTTAGAAAGGAAAAAGGGACGGTATTTCCCAGCCAGGGTAACATGGCCTGCCTATAACTCTAGACAGCGGATAACCGTGCCATCATTAGCACTTTCGCTGCCACAGGCCTACTAGCACCTGCAAACACAATGCAGGAAGGGGGGCTGTTTCGCTCTTACAAGCACGACTGCTGTCTCTAAAGAACCGAAAACAGGGCTAGTGCTGCAACCTTGTACTGTGCCTCTGGCGGGCAGTGTCCTTGTCAGTGCACAATACATGAAGCTAGGCTTGTTTGTAAAAACAAAAACGGAGTTACTAAACTGTATACGTGGCACCAGTCACATCTTTAATAAGGATAGCACAGATTAAAGACTAAAAACAATGCATGCAACCCCGTATCATTTGGACAATCCACACCAGGTCAACATGTTTCAGCACAATCGACCATTTCTAGGCCATTCATCAGGACCACAATACTAATTTAATAATAAGCTTCAAGTAGGCTAAGTGGATCAGTAGGTAACTTTAACATGTTCTGTATCCCGCTTTCAAGAAGGCCCCCATCTACGATGGACAAGAACAACGTATGCCAGCCATCGTACAGGCACGAGTAAGATGGGAAAATCAGTTTAACCCTGCAATCAGTGCTTTAAATGGGCAGGTACTGTCTGGTACTGAGTACCTGCACTTTAACTTTAAAGAGAGAGTACCTGCAATTCTCATCCCTGCTGCAATACATTTAATGGAAGAGCACTGGCACTTCTCAGGAGCAGACTGATATTCTAAATGGTGAGTACCTGCACTTCTATCTTTCCACTTATAACACTGCCAGCAATCAATTCGACACTCAACGATCATCCTATTTACTACTTGAAACTTTTTGTATTTACTACTTGTATCTATTTGCCAGGCCTTAATCTGGCTCCCTATGCTATGCCATGTTGCCAAGCCACAAACCTCATCCACAAACATTCACACTTACCCGGACGCTACACTTTTCATTAGGTTGCCATATTCTTGCCAGGCCTTATCCCTCCTCTGCATTCCTCTTAAAGCACTCCTCTCTGCAAGCAGTCAAGCTGTTGAAACATCCCACATGACTTCAGCTCATTTGAAGAACCTGCCACTTTGTTGCTTTCCCTTGACAAGGGCCAGCTTTAGCGTTGGTGGCACCCTGTGCGACAGTCTTTTTTGGCACCCCCCCCCCCACCTGTTGACCAACTCCTCAGAATCCCTTACTACCACTCGGAAAATGAGCCCCTCATCTCTCCATAGCCACCCTTTCACATAGATTCATTTGGGCTTGTAAAGGCTGGCTTTACTAATCCACTCACTATCCACATAAAATATAGGGCCAGATGTAGCAAGCAGTTTTGCCCATTCTGTGTCTATGGGAAAATGTGTTTGTACATATGGCCCATAGTTCTGTTCCCTGCAGCAGGCATATTAACCCTCTGCGCTACTTTATGGCGAGTCAAAGCTGCTAGACAAAGCTCCCATCTCTCTCTCTAGCAGGAACATTAAACACATGAGGTAGCTTTACACTTAAATTGCTTCCTGAAGGCTGGGTTTCAGCAGGTGCTTTTAAATCGTAAGTTCGTAAGTTATTGCTAAACAAAGCGCCACCCCCCCCCCCAACCTGGTGTCAGCGCCCCCAAATCCAAGTCCGCACAGGTGGGGCCGCACCACTCGCACCGTACTAAAGCCGGGCCTGCCCTTGAGTCTTGTGCCTATACGCTATTGTAAAACCACTTCTCATTCCTCTACACCACAAAACCCACGTCTCCCTCACCGGTCACCCTGCTATTGGCAGGCCCCAAACAGGATTGAGATGCCTCAAACAGCCCTGGCAGGATGAACCTTGCGCAGCCCTGCAGACTGTGAAGATGAGCTGTGCAGAAGTGCCTGTCAGCATCTGATGACACAGGAGGTAGGGAGAGTAAAACACAGATGGTGTAATGAAGAAGGATTTCACATGCTGCTTCTGCTCGAGGTAAAAACGTAAAGGATATTCTTCTTGGTCTCGTTTCGGTTTTCCTTACACTTCTATGTAATATGTCTACTAAGGGTCTGCAAGAAAAAATATGTACAATAACGTAAACTGTAATTCGGAATGCAACTTTACACACGTTTAGCTTTGCTGGTGGTCACATGCAGTAAAGTGGCCGGGCTGACTTCAAAGCAGCCCAGCCCGCCCGGGTATCGGTGCCATCCTGCATGCTGCCATACTGCCGCAAGGCCCATACCTCTACCCACCACCCACTCTGCTGTGAGGCTCCGACACGTTTCAAAAGGCGGCGATGCTGTTGGCCCAATGGGGGAAGCTAGAAAGCCACGAGCCCTCAGACAAGCACGAAATAAAGCCGCCATCTCCATCATTTCGGTAGTAAATAATCGGGTTCTGTGCGCCCCAATTAGTCCGGTGTCACTGTACCTGATGCACTTTCAGTAGCTGCGCCCCTGGGTAAGCTCCCACACTCTACTGCATGTTCTCAGTCTGCTGCTGTGCATCCTTCTTTCTTTCCGTGCATGCTGTTTCAAGATCCTCAAACATTTCCTCACAAGCCTCCATGCTGCTGCTAGTCACCAGCAAGTCCAAGAGGGTGCCATATTGTTGTCAGACCCAAAATCCTACCCCTCACGCTTCCATGTTTTATTCACTTCCCATATGAAGCCACGTTGCTTCCAGGCCAAAAACATCACCACAGAGGGCCATAACCGCCTTCACGCGCCTCTTACGCCACCTTGTGGCAAAGCCACGTGCAGTAACGCAACAAGAACAGGAAGCCAATTCTGCCTCTGCGCTCAGATGAGGACCAGGCCTCAGGCTGGCACTGTGCCCTTCTTTTGCCTGCTGTTTGTCCGTAACTGCTGAGCCCTTAAACACCATTATCCCAAACGCTTTCCTCGTTAACCCGCAGAGGTAAACTCGGGGAGCAATCTGCCCTCGCGTCTGAAAGAGTTCCTGGCGGGACGCCTGGAACCCCATCCACCGAGCGCCCACACCCCCAACTCCCGGCGCCCCGCTTGGTTCTTAATCCCATAATGAGGGTTTCGCTCTGCCTTTTTGGTTGCTTAATGAGTCTGGAGAGAGGTTCGGCATCCTTCAGGGGGCAACTAGAGAGCCCAGCCCTCTACGCTCGAGAGGCGCTGAACAAACTTTTTGTCAGAAGACGAGGCCCTTACGCGGCCGAAGAAGCCAGGATGACCTCACAGGCGCCCCCCCCCCCCCCCCCCCCCGCTCGCCTCATCATAAGGCAGCCACGTTCATGTTAAGGGACGGTATGTTGTTATTCTGTAATTCCGTCTCAAATTTGCCGCTAAACTTTCTCATAACATTAACCCCTGAGGCAGGAGCACTTTTATTTTCTTTATGTGCCGTTTTATATATTGCGACCTCGCCCCTAAGGTATACCATTTACATTCCACAAGGAGATTTTTTTTCCATATATATATATATACACACACACAAAACAAAGTTAGAAGGACGTTGTAGTTCGGCTCAGTTTTCACTCACTACAAAACCATTCATATTCAGCAGAGTTCTTTCAAGTAACTATCACTTGCAGCGAAAGGTAACTGTATCTCATGCCTCTGCCATGCACTTTTTTCTTCAATCATTTTACTTCTAATGTTTCATTGTTATTTTTATTGGTGTTATAAAAGTTGTCATGAGTGCTCTAATATCTGGGGTAATTAGCAGTGCATGGCGAGGCCACGAGTTATAGGTACTTGAAATAACTCTATGACTGCTGAATTTCAATGGTTTTGTAAGAGTGAAATCTGAGTCTAACTGTACCATCCCTGTAATCTTTGATTTTTTCTGTGTTTTTTTTTTTTTTAACATAAAGTAATTTTCATTACTATACGTTAATCCAACCACCGCCACCTGGCCTGCGGCCAACCCACTATAACCACCGAACCCTGCGCCACGCAACGGCCTTTGGCCATGTGCAGCAGGGCTTGGCCGCAGGGCCTGGCCTGTGGCCAGTCCTTGCGGCCAACCCCCTTATCCAGCCAACACCATGCTGTGCACAGCCTTTGGCCATGCACAGCGGGAGTTGGCTGCAGGGCCTGTCTCTCTGGGTGTGAGAATAGGTGTAAAAGGGTGTCTTTGGGTATGGAAGAGGCTGTGAGGGTGTTTGGGTGTGCGAGGATCTATGTGGGTGTGAAAGTGTCTGATTGCGCTCCAATAGATGAAAGATGCATTCACCTCCACAAAGGATTTCAGATAGTTTTTCAATATGGAATAGCCAAGTAAGCACTCTTGCTTTACCTTCTTCAAGCCCAGGAGTTAGGATCATTGGTTCTTTCCAGAAGTGGAGCTTCAACTGGGCACATGTTACGTCCATATTTGTAAGTGCTTCCTGTTGAAGTTTAATTTCTGTGAAATGAGCATCATGGCCAGAACGGAAGCTCGCCTACTCATTTATCCTACAAGAGTTGACAGTTTACCCAAAACTTCCATCCAACTGGAGCACTTTCTACTGGTTCGTTAGTAAGTCCAACCTCGTTAGTTAAATGTGCATTGTGGGTGAGGGAAGCTGCATAGACCCCTTTCCCTGGCCAAATTCGGCCCGGGGACCCCATCCCCCAGGGCCTGGCCTTCACTAAAAGGAGAGGGGCTGAGGGGCCCCTCTTTCCCTGGCCGATTTCAGCCCCAGGCACCCCATCTCCCAGGGCCTGGCCTTATAATTATTTTTTTTGCCAATCTTTGCCGCAAGGACTCCATTCGCTCAAGCTCGGCCTACACATTTTTTTTGGGGGGGGGGGGGCTCTACTTGACGGAAACTGTCAAAACTCCCTCCAAGTCAGAGCTCATTGCTGTGTCCCAGGGGTGGGCACCCTGGGACATAGCAGCTTTAGGCCCCAGGGGTGGGGGTCCCAACGGCCATTATTGGCTCTTCAAAGGGGGCCGTGTACCCCCCCAACATTAGAATTTGCCCCAGGGAGGTGGTGGTCCCCGGGGCCGGAGCTCCGCAGCAGACTCTTTCTTATTTTTTTTCAGCCCTGGTGAGGTGGCGGTCCCTTGGGCTAGGGAGGGGCCACATGTCACCTCCCCTCTCCCCCCCCCCCATAGTTTACATTAATAGCCCCGGGGAGGTGGTGGCCTCTGGGGGTCCGCAACAGACCCCTTAATTCTTAAATTTTAGCTCCAGAGAGGTGGTGGTCCCCGGGGCTGCAGGGAGTAGGTGAGGACATGGTGCCCCACATATAATTCAGCATTAGTCCTGGGGAGGTAGTGGTCCCAGGGCTGTGGGGAAGAAGTGTGTGCGACCCCGCACTTCATTCATTATATTCCCCAAGGAGGTGGCAGTTCCTGGGGATGCAAGGAGGGGCTCGAAGGAGGGGGGGGGAGTGGTAGTGGGTGTAGGAAAGTACCATCTTGCCTGGCATGTTACCCCCATATTTCACTGTATATATGTTGTTTTAGTGTATGTGTCACTGGGACCCTGCCAGCCAGGGCCCCAGTACTCACATGTCCTGTATGTGTTCCCTGTGTGATGACTAATTGTCTCACTGAGGCTCTGCTAACCAGAACCTCGGTGGTTATGCTCTATCTGCTTTCTAAATTGTCACTAACAGGCTAGTGACCAATTTCACCAATTCACGTTGGCATACTGGAACACCCTTATGATCCCCTAGTATATGGTACTGAGGTACCCAAGGTACTGGGGTTCCAGGAGATCCCTATGGGCTGCATCATTTCTTTTGCCACCCATAGGGAGCTCTGACAATTCTTACACAGGCCTGCCACTGCAGCCTGAGTGAAATAACGTCCACGTTATTTCACAGCCATTTACCACTGCACTTAATTAACTTATAAGTCACCTATATGTCTAACCTTCAACTGGTGAAGGTTGGGTGCTAAGTTACTTAGTGTGTGGGCACCCTGGCATTAGCCAAGGTGCCCCCACATCGTTCAGGGCAAATTCCCTGGACTTTGTGAGTGCGGCGACACCATTTCACACATGCACTATACATAGGTCATTAACCATGTATAGCGTCACAATGGTAACTCCGAACATGGCCATATAACATGTCTAAGATCATGGAATTGTCACCCCAATGCCATTCTGGCATTGGGGAGACAATTCCATGATCCCCCGAGTCTCTAGCACAGACCCGGGTACTGCAAAACTGCCTTTCCCGGGGTTTCACTGCAGCTGCTGCCAACCCCTCAGACAGGTTTCTGCCCTCCTGGGGTCCAGCCAGGCTTGGCCCAGGAAGGCAGAACAAAGGACTTCCTCAGAGAGAGGGTGTTACACCCTCTCCCTTTGGGAAAAGGTGTCAGGGCTGGGGAGGAGTAGCCTCCCCCAGCCTCTGGAAATGCTTTGATGGGCACAGATGGTGCCCATCTCTGCATAAGCCAGTATACACCGGTTCAGGGATCCCCCAGCCCTGCTCTGGAGCGAAACTGGACAAAGGAAAGGGGAGTGACCACTCCCCTGACCTGCACCTCCCAGGGGAGGTGCCCAGAGCTCCTCCAGTGTGCTCCAGACCTCTGCCATCTTGGAAACAGAGGTGTTGCTGGCACACTGGACTGCTCTGAGTGGCCAGTGCCAGCAGGTGACGTCAGAGACTCCTTCTGATAGGCTCATACATGTGTTACTAGCCTATCCTCCTTCCTAGGTAGCCAAACCTCCTTTTCTGGCTATTTAGGGTCTCTGCTTTGGGGAATTCTTCAGATACCGAATGCAAGAGCTCACCAGAGTTCCTCTGCATCTCTCTCTTCACCTTCTGCCAAAGGATCGACCGCTAACTGCTCAGGACACCTGCAAAACCGCAACAAAGTAGCAAAGACGACTACTGCAACCTTGTATTGCCTATCCTGCCGCCTTCTCGACTGTTTCCTGGTGGTGCATGCTCTGGGGGTAGCCTGCCTCCTTCTTGCACCAGGAAATCTGAAGAAATCTCCTGTGAGTTGACGGAATCTTCCCCCTGCAACAGCAGGCAACATAAGACTGCATCACCGGTCCTCTGGGTCCCCTCTCAGCACGACAAGCGTGGTCCCTGGAACTCGGCAACTCTGTCCAAGTGACTCCCACAGTCCAGTGACTCTTCAGTCCAAGTTTGGTGGAGGTAAGTCCTTGCCTCCCCACGCTAGACTGCATTGCTGGGTACCGCGTGATTTGCAGCTGCTCCGTCTCCTGTGCACTCTTCCAGGATTTCCTTTGTGCACAGCCAAACCTGGGTCCCCTACACTTTAACCTGCAGTGCACAACCTTCTGAGTTGTCCTCCGGCGTCGTGGGACTTCCTTTTGTGTCTTCAGGTGGACTCCGGTTCACTCCTCTTCCAAGTGCCTGATCCGGTACTTCTGCGGGTGCTGCCTGCTTCTGTGAGGGCTCCCTGACTTGCTGGGCGCCCCCTCTGTCTCCTCATCCAAGTGGCGACATCCTGGTCCCTCCTGGGCCACGGCAGCATTCAAAAACCTTAACCGCGACCCTTGCAGCTAGCAAGGCTTGTTTGCGGTCTTTCTGCGTGGGAACACCTCTGCAAGCTTCTTCACGACGTGGGACATCCATCCTCCAAAGGGGAAGTTTCTAGCCCTCTTCGTTCTTGCAGAATCCACAGCTTCTACCATCCGGTGGCAGCTTCTTTGCACCCTCAGCTGGCATTTCCTGGGCATCTGCCCACTCTCGACATTGTCGCGACTCTTGGACTTGGTCCCCTTGTTTCACAGGTACTCAGGTCTGTAAATCCACTGTTGTTGCTTTGCTGGTGTTGGTCTTCCTTGCAGAAACCCCCTATCACGACTTCTGTGCTCTCTGGGGGTTATAGGTGCACTTTACAGGGTCTTGGGGTGGGCTATTTTTCTAAACCTCACTGTTTTCTTACAGTCCCAGCGACCCTCTACAAGCTCACATAGGTTTGGGGTCCATTCGTGGTTCGTATTCCACTTTTGGAGTATATGGTTTGTGTTGCCCCTATACCTATGTGCTCCTATTGCAATCCACTGTAACTTTACATTGCTTGCATTACTTCCTTTTGCTATTACTGCATATTTTTGGTATTGTGTACATATATCTTGTGTATATTTGGCATCCTCATACTGAGGGTACTCACTGAGATACGTTTGGCAAATTGTCATAAAAATAAAGTACCTTTATTTTTAGTATATCTGTGTATGGTGTTTTCTTATGATATTGTGCATATGACACCAGTGGTATAGTAGTAGCTTTGCATGTCTCCTAGTTCAGCCTAAGCTGCTCTGCTATAGCTACCTTCTATCAGCCTAAGCTGCTAGAAACACCTCTTCTACACTAATAAGGGATAACTGGACCTGGTACAGAGTGTAAGTACCCTTTGGTACCCACTACAAGCCAAGCCAGCCTCCTACAGTGGGTGCATATAACTGAAAAATAGCCCCAGGGAGGTGGCAGTTCCCCTGCATTTTTATCCTTGAACGCCCCGGGGGAGGTGGCGGTCCCAGGGGCTTATACAAGCCCATAGGAGGGGGCCTGTGTGCCCCACTCATTTTAAAAGCCCCCAATGTCCCTGGGACCTGGCCTACCTGGGCCACAATAAAAGGGTGGGAGACCGCCCTTTTTTTTTGTTTGGAAAATCGACAGATCCGAGGATTTTTCCTGACATTTAAAAACAAAATGCTTTTTAGCTGGGGGACGGGAGGGCTGTGAGGAACCCCTAGACCAAGGCTAGGGGTTCAGGGTGGCCCTAACCTAACCCCTTATCTTTTTATTTACTTTTCTGAGAGGCTCAGCTGAAGCCTAGTCCCAAGATGGGTGCCAAGATTTCTCTGCTTAAGTGTTAGCCAATCAAATATCAGCATGGGATCAGTTGGATCCGCGTCCCTAGATAGCTCTATTTTTTAAACTCTAATATCTCCAAAACTAATGAAGGGATTTACACCAAATCACAGCAAGAAATCATGTTTTCTGTGCCAAGAGATAGTTTTCTGCCAAATATGGTGTAATTCCGTTCAGCGCTTCGGGCTGTAGTTGTGTTAAAAAAATCTGAAAAATCCCATTGATATAGAATGGGGAAAAGTGTTTTGGGATACCCCGTTTTTCTCGCCCCCCGACTGACGGGTCACAAGTATACTTTCAAGACAGCAGCTGACCTGATCAAAGTATAAGTTTTGGAAATTGTGTGAAGATTCATCAAAAGGTACCAAAGTTATTGGCTAAACAAACCATTGTCTATGGAAAAAATGGTCATAACTATATCTACCTACTGGCAACAGGCAGCATATATATATATATATATATATATATATATATATATATATATATATATATATATATATATATATATATATATATATATATATATATATATATATGGAAAATGTCACTTACCCAGTGTACATCTGTTCGTGGCATGAGACGCTGCAGATTCATATGCTTTGCACATCCCGCCATCTAGTGTTGGGCTCGGAGTGTTACAAGTTGTTTTTCTTCGAAGTCTTTTCGAGTCACTAGTTAGAGGGACTCCTCCCCTTTCGGCTCCATTGCGCATGGGCGTCGACTCCATCTTAGATTTTTTCCCCACAGAGGGTGAGGTAGGAGTTGTATATTATAGTAATAGTGCCCATGCAATGGAGTAAATATGTATGTACATAATGTAGTTTTACGGTGATATATTTACAAATTTATAAATGTTCAAGATCAACTTCAAAATGGCTACAGGCTCCCGGGGAGGCGGGTAGGCGCGTGTGAATCTGCAGCGTCTCATGCCACGAACAGATGTACACTGGGTAAGTGACATTTTCCGTTCGGTGGCATGTGTAGCTGCAGATACACATGCTGTGCCTAGACTAGTAAGCAGTTATCTCCCCAAAAGCGGTGGTTCAGCCTGTAGGAGTTGAGGTTGTTTGAAACAAAGTTCGTAGTACTGCTTGGCCTACTGTGGCTTGTTGTGCTGTTAACACATCCACACAATAGTGCTTGGTAAACGTATGAGGCGTAGACCATGTGGCTGCCTTACATATCTCAGTCATTGGAATGTTTTCTAGAAAGGCCATAGTAGCACCCTTCTTTCTAGTTGAGTGTGCCTTTGGTGTAATAGGCAGTTGTCTCTTTGCTTTGAGATAACAGGTTTGAATGCATTTAACTATCCATCTAGCAATGCCTTGTTTGGAAATTGGATTTCCTAAATGAGGTTTTTGGAAAGCAACAAATAATTGTTTTGTTTTCCGAATTTGTTTGGTTCTGTCAATGTAGTACATTAACGCTCTTTTGATGTCTAATGTATGTAGTGCTCTCTCAGCTACAGAATCTGGTTGTGGGAAGAACACTGGTAGTTCTACTGTTTGATTCAAGTGGAACGGTGATATGACTTTTGGTAAAAATTATGGATTTGTCCGTAGAACTACTTTATACTTGTGTATTTGAATAAATGGTTCTTGTACGGTAAATGCTTGGATTTCACTTACTCTTCTTAGAGATGTGATGGCAATTAGAAATGCAACTTTCCATGTTAAATATTGCATTTCACATGAGTGCATGGGCTCAAAAGGTGGCCCCATGAGTCGTGTAAAGACAATGTTGAGGTTCCATGAAGGAACTGGTGGTGTTCTTGGTGGTATAATTCTTTTTAGGCCTTCATAAAGGCTTTTATGACTGGTATCCTAAATAGTGAGGTTGAGTTGGTAATTTGCAGGTAAGCTGAAACTGCGGTAAGATGTATCTTAATGGATGAAAAAGCTAGTTTTGACTTTTGCAAATGTAGCAAGTAGCATACGATGTCTTAGCAGATGCGTGTAAGGGTTGAATTTGATTATTATGGCAATAATAAACAAACCTTTTCCACTTATTTGCATAGCAATGTCTAGTGGTTGGTTTTCTAGCTTGTTTTATGACTTCCATACATTCCTGTGTAAGGTCTAAGTGTCCGAACTCTAAGACTTCAGGAGCCAAATTGCTAGATTCAGCGATGCTGGATCGGGGTGTCTGATCTGTTGATTGTGTTGAGTTAACAGATCTGGTCTGTTTGGTAGTTTGATATGAGGCACTACTGAGAGGTCTAGTAGTGTTGTGTACCAGGGTTGTCTTGCCCAAGTTGGTGCTATGAGTATGAGTTTGAGTTTGTTTTGACTCAACTTGTTTACTAGATATGGAAAGAGTGGGAGAGGGGGAAAAGCGTATGCAAATATCCCTGACCAACTCATCCATAACGCATTGCCCAGAGACTGATCTTGTGGGTACCTGGATGTGAAGTTTTGGCATTTTGCGTTTTCTTTTGTTGCAAATAGGTCTATTTGTGGTGTCCCCCAATTTTGGAAGTATGTGTGTAGTACTTGGGGGTGAATCTCCCATTCGTGGATCTGTTGGTGATCCCGAGAGAGACTGTCTGCTAACTGATTCTGAATCCCTGGAATGAAATGTGCTATTAGGCGAATGTGGTTGTGTATCGCCCAATGCCATATTTTCTGTGTCAGGAGACACAACTGTGTTGAGTGTGTCCCTCCCTGTTTGTTTAGGTAATACATCGTTGTCATGTTGTCTGTTTTGACAAGAATGTGTTTGTGGCTTATTATTGGTTGAAATACTTTTAACGCTAGAAATACTGCCAATAGTTCTAAGTGATTTATGTGAAACTGTTTTTGCCAAGTGTTCCATTGTCCCTGAATGCTGTGTTGATTGAGGTGTGCTCCCCACCCTATCATGGAGGCATCTGTAGTTATTACGTATTGAGGCACTGGGTCTTGAAAAGGCTGCCCTTGGTTTAAATTGATATTGTTCCACCATTGAAGCGAGGTGTATGTTTGGCGGTCTATCAACACTAGATCTAGAAGTTGACCCTGTGCCTGTGACCATTGTGATGCTAGGCACTGTTGTAAGGGCTGCATGTGCAATCTTGCGTTTGGGACAATGGCTATGCATGAGGACATCATGCCTAGGAGTTTCATTACTATTTTGACTTGTATTCTTTGGTTTGGATACATGGCCTGTATTACATTGTGAAATGCTTGTACTCTTTGTGGACTTGGAGTGGCAATTGCTCTTGCTGTGTCGATTGTTGCCCCTAAGTATTGCTGTGTCTGACACGGCTGAAGGTGTGACTTTGTGTAGTTGATTGAGAAACCTAGTTTGTGTAGGGTTTCTATGACGTACTTTGTGTGTTGTGAACACCGTTCTAGTGTGTTGGTTTTGATTAACCAATCGTCTAGGTACGGGAACACATGTATTTGCTGCCTTCTGATATGCGCAGCTACTACTGCCAGGCATTTTGTAAAAACTCTTGGTGCAGTTGTTATTCCGAATGGCAACACCTTGAATTGGTAATGTACCCCTTGGAATACAAATCTTAGGTACTTTCTGCGTGAAGGATGTATTGGTATATGGAAATATGCATCCTTTAGGTCTAGTGTTGTCATGTAGTCTTGTTGTTTGAGCAGTGGGATTACGTCTCGTAATTCACCATGTGAAAGTGGTCTGATTTGATGTAGGTATTTAATGTTCTGAGATCTAATATAGGTCTCAGTGTTTTGTCCTTTTTGGGTATGAGAAAGTACAGAGAGTAAACTCCTGTTCCTTTCTGTTGAATTGGTACTAATTCTATTGCTCTTTTTTGTAGCAATGCCTGGACCTCTAGTCCTAGAAGATCCATGTGTTGTGTTGTTTTGACATATTGTGTGTTTTCGGTGGGACGTTTGGAGGGAATCTGAGAAATTCTATGCAATAACCATGCTGGATAATTGCCAGTACCCAAGTGTCTGTTGTTATCTCCTCCCAATGTTTGTAAAAATTGCTTAGTCTCCCCCCAACAGGTGTTATGTGTTGGGGATTTGTGACTTGGAAGTCACTGCTTGTTTTGAGGAGTTTTGGGGCTTTGGAACTTCCCTCTATTCTTTTGGAATTGTCCCCCTCTATATTGCCCCCGAAAACTTTCCCGCTGATATTGGCTTTGATAAGTGGGCCTTGTTTGTGAGGTTGTGGGTTCTGTAGCTTGTCCTCGAAACCCCCCTCTAAACTGTGTTTTGCGAAATGTGCCTCTGCTCTGCTCTGCCCATGGCTTTGGCCGTACCAGTGTCTTTTTTAAGTTTTTTCGATAGCAGTGTCCACCTCCGGCCCAAACAACTGCTGTCCATTAAAAGGCATATTCAGCACGGCTTGTTGTATTTCCGGCTTGAATCCTGACGTATGCAACCTTGCGTGTCTCCTTATTGTTACTGCAGTATTTACTATCCTTGCAGCTATATCTGCTGCATCCGTATCTGATTATTTGAGATACTTTGTCCTTCCTCCACCACTTGTTGTGCCCTTTTTTGGAACTCTTTGGGTAAGTGTTCTATGAAAAGCTGCATTTCGTCCCAATGAGCCCTATCATATCTTGCCAGAAGTGCTTGTGAGTTGGCAATGCACCATTGGTTTGCTGCTTGTGCTGCAACCCTTTTCCCCACAGCGTCGAATTTGCGATTTTCCTTGTCTGGAGGTGGTGCGTCTCCCGAGGTGTGAGAGTTTGCTCTCTTGCGAGCTGCCCCTACTACCACAGAGTCTGGTGATAATTGCTGCGTGATATACACAGGGTCTGTAGGCGGTGGCTTGTACTTTTTATCCACCCTTGGAGTTATGGCCCTTCCCTTCACAGGCTCCTGAAACACCTGTTTGGAGTGTTTTAGCATTCCAGGTAGCATAGGTAAGCTCTGGTATTGGCTATGAGAGGAGGATAGTGTATTAAACAAAAAGTCATCCTCAATCGGTTCTGCATGCAAGGTGACATTATGAAAAACCGCCGATCTTGAGACCACCTGCGTGTAGGATGTACTGTTCTCAGGTGGCGACGGTCTCGCTGGGTAACAGTCTGGACTGTTATCCGATACTGGCGCATCATAATGGTCCCATGCGTCGAGATCATCCTGACTCACTGCAGTATGAGTTGGGGATTGCATCAGTGGTGGAGTGACTACCAGTGATGTGTGCATTGATGGTGGTGGAGATGGTGGCAGAGTTGTTTGTCTTGCCACCTTTGCCTGTGGCTGCTTGTCTTTTTCTTGAAAGGCAAGTCTTCTTTTCATTTTAATTGGGGGAAGAGTGCTTATCTTCCCTGTGTCCTTTTGAATGTGGAGCCTCCTTTGAGTGTAGTCTGACTCCATTGATTCAAGTTCTTGTCCGAACTTATGTCCTTGCATTTGGGAGGACAATCCCTGTTCCTCTGTGTAGGAACCTGATTTCAGTTCCGAGGCTGGATGTTTCGGAATGGAAACCTTTTCGGTAGCCTTTTTCGGCTCCGACGACACTTTCTTTATTTTCGGCGTCGTGGGCTCTCGGTGCGACTCATTTCGGTGCCACTGTCTCGGTGCCGAACTTGCTCGGAGCCGCTGTCTCAGGCTCGAGATTGCTGTGTGCCGGTATCTCGACCGGAGTCGGATGACTTCGACACAAGCGTGCCCTTTTTCGGTGCCGATGATCGGTCACCTATTTTTCGGGTTAAGCCATGGCCTGTTGGCGGTGGCGTCCCCTGGGCTTTTGTGGTCTTCTCGTGAGTTTTATGTTTTGACGTCTTACTCACGGTTTGAGGCGTTTCTTCGGGATCGAGCTTGTCCGAGTCCGACTCCTGGATGGAGAAGGTTTCTTCTTCCTCCTCCAAATGCCTTTGTCCTGTCGGCACCGACGCCATTTGCAGTCTTCTCGCTCTTCGGTCTCTTAATGTCTTCCTCGACCGAAACGCTCGACAGGCTTCACAAGTATCTTCTCTGTGTTCTGGAGACAAACACAAGTTACAGACCAGGTGCTGATCTGTACACGGATACTTGTTGTGACATTTTGGGCAGAAGCGGAATGGGGTCCGTTCCATCAGCCTCGAAGAGACACGTGGCCGGGCCGACCAGGCCCCGACGGGGGATCGAAAAAACCCCGAAGGGCCACCGGAGCTCTTCAAAAGTCAGTGTTGATCTGTTGTAACTAACCCGATACCGAACGCAAACAAAACCGTCGATTTTTCCGAGATTCGAACTAACTTTCGACCCGAAACACGGAGCGAAAAGGAACACGTCCGAACCCGATGGCAGAAAAAAAATAATCTAAGATGGAGTAGACGCCCATGTGCAATGGAGCTGAAAGGGGAGGAGTCTCTCGATCTTGTGACTCGAAAAGACTTCTTAGAAGAAAAACAACTTGCAACACTAGATGGCGGGATGTGCAAAGCATGTGTATCTGCAGCTACACATGCCATCGAACATATATATATATATATATATATATATTGTTTTTATTGAAAAAACAAGGTTAAGGTGATGTTATATGCAGGTGAATAGGTCAGTGACAACTTTAACGTTTTGAACAAAAAAAAAAACACAGAAATTCACCAGTTAGCAGAGCTATCTATAACTTGCACCCCGCCATGCCCTACTTAAGACCTCACACATTACATCACGCATGGGCTTCTATGACATCCTTTATATCTCTGATGTCTCAAATGAAATAATGGATTACATCACTTTAAAAAACCTCATCCCTGGGGTGCCAGGGGCCTAAATAGGGTCATCGAGGCGGGGCTGCACAGCCCAACTCCCTTTTCTATAAAACAAAATCAGCCCCAGGTGATGGGGGACCACCATGGGTTCGAGGAGGTGGGCTGTGGTCCACCTACCTCCCTTAAATATGCCCAGCTTTTTAAACCAGCTCTGGTATTTTTTGCCAGTATGCACTTTGCTTTCTGGGACTTGAAGCTTCAATTATGTGTTTATAGACACAGGACAATTAATTCCTGCAGACAAAATGTGTTGGATAAAAAGTCAGAACTGCCTCTTTGCAGCTGTGGGGCCTCAATGCACATTTTTCTGTTCACAAACTGCTTTTTGACCCTTTAGTTACAGGTGTTATGTCATAGTTGCATGGCCCTAATTTTATAGTTATTGTTGTCACCCAGTATCACACAGCTAGAATAGAAGCAAATATGGGCCTAGCCAGTTACAAAGATGTGTCAGAACAGTGTTTGGGGCTGTACGTTTATATAGTAGGACTGGAGAACCTAAGATCAGGAAAAAACAAGTTATTTAATAAACCACAAGTGCAGTGAAGAACAAGTTACTTACCTATACACTGTGGCTCTCCAAGATTGATATCTTTCATAGAAGCACATGCCTGAATCTGAATAGCAAACAGTATTATCAACTTTGATAGAACATGACAAGTGTTGTGGAAAGCACTGATCATGATCTGCACACATTTAAAGTATATTGAAATAAAGAATTAGCTCATCTCATTGGACTACATGCCAAGTACTGCTTGACCAACTGCTGCATCTTCTTTTATTGTGACATCTAGACATTAGTGCCTAGTGAATGTATGTCTGTTTCCCATGTAGTAACCCTGCATATATCAGGCAATGAAACTCCAGAAAATATCCTTGTGGAATGTGCACAAATTCTTGACATTCAAAGGTCTTCCAGCTTTTTCATGTAAAAATACTATAGAGGCCGAGACCCAGCTGGCTATGCAGCTTCTTGAAGAGC
Source organism: Pleurodeles waltl (assembly GCF_031143425.1). Lineage (NCBI taxonomy): Eukaryota > Metazoa > Chordata > Amphibia > Caudata > Salamandridae > Pleurodeles > Pleurodeles waltl. The sequence goes on along the minus strand of NC_090450.1, from coordinate 708,927,402 downwards.
TCATCCTTTCCTAGGAGAAGCATATGCTATGAGAAGCTAGTAAGATTTTCTAAAATATTTTCTAAAATATTTTGTTCTTTCGATGTAGAATGTTTAAGCACACTTTTAACATCTAAAGTATGAAGAGATCGTCATGCCGTAGTAGATGGATCTGGGAAAAAGGAAGGCCTAACAGTGAAAGCCTGAATCTGGCTGAACCTCCTGGCAAAGGTAAGGTTTCGTAATAGTGCCATTGTACAAGAAATATGTTTTAGGCCGGCCTTATGAATTGGTTTGAAAGTGTTTGTCATCAACTGAGGCAGGACTGCATTAAGTTGAAAAGAAATAAGTGGTTTCTTAATTGGAGGGAGAGCTTTAACTAGTCGCTGTAAAATTATTTTATCAATCTATTCGACCACAATGACTTTTGAATTTAAGATCTCCCAAGCTTCAAAACTGCTGCTAGGTGGACCTTGCCCAAGTTATGTGAGAGACCAGAACATGTTAGACTAAGTACGTATAGTACAATCTGTTTTGGAGAAGATCTGAAAGGACGGATGTTCTTATGAGAACCCCCATATACAAAAAAAAAAAACAAGACCATGTTGCTAGTTACGCTATCCCACAGAGTTTGTGTTTTGCTTTGCATGTTGCTTTGTATGTCTAGTTTGTGGATTCAGCTCTTGCCCTGCCTAAGATGTCTCCACATTTCTGAAGAATGCTTAGGAAATGGAACTCATTGTACTCAGGAGCAAGCCAATAAACAGAGACCATGGTACCGGATGAACAACTGGTCCCATGCTTTCTGAAGGCACTGCTGAAACTGGGCTAAGTGGATTGTGAAACTCTTCTGTAAAAAGGAGGAGCTATGTGTACAAGAATTGTCTTGGCCACCCAGGGGCTATCAAACTAAATCGACACATCTTGTTCCTCATTTTGTTGAGTAGCATGGGTATCAGTGGCATGGGGTGGGGGGAAGCACAAGCAAAAATTCCTTTCCACACTATTGGAAAGGCAGCTCCCCACAATCCCTTGTGAGGATATCTGTTGGCACAAAATAGACATTTGCCATTCAGAGATGTTGCAAATAGATCTAGGCTTGGTTTCGGGAATTCCAGGAATTTCTCTCACAAAGGGTGTTGATTAAGCTTACATTCAATGGTGTTTTTATAAGCCAGTCGTCCAAGTAAGGGAAATCCTGGTGACAGCTCCATCTTAACTGAGCTACGATTGGCACCATGCATTTGGTGAATATTCTGGGAGCAGATTTTAAGCCAAAGAGCAGGACTTTGAATTGATAAAGGAATCCGGCCACATCGAACCTTAGGTATCCTTTGTGTTTTATATGAATAGGGATATTGAAATAAGCACCCTCGAGGTCCAAGGAGGTCATGACATCTCCTGGGTTTAGTAACTACAGAAAGTCCTGGAATGTGACCATCCTGAACAACTGTTTCTTCTGATATTTGTTCAGCTGTCTTAAACCTAACACTTGTTTCCATTTGCATGATCTCTCCTTTACAAAACTGTGCATAGAAACCTGTGTTTCCATGAGCGAAGGGGACCTCCCCGAACATGGACTACTGGAACAGTTTTGTGCAGTCAAATTGAACAATACTCTTTTTGGGTCCAGCCAGAACAGTCTCTTCTCTTCCTTAGACGGATGAGGTGGAGTGTAAATGGTAGGCAAAATGATGGACTGGCCTACGTGGAACAGGGCGAGTAACTTCGGCAACAAGGGTCCTCCAGTCTAAGGACCAGTTTGTTGGGGAAAAACAAGATGTGGGGAGGCTGAGAGGATTGTGCCTGTTGTTCAATAACCCTCTGGGCAGATGTAATTGCCACCATAAAGGTCGGCTTGATGGTAAGGAGTCTTAGAGGACAAGAATGAAGCAGCTCCTAGTGGGTGCACATTTAGAAAATAAAAACCAAGTGAAGGTCCCATTGAAGCATAATAAAGGGAGCTTGGGGAAACATGTTGTAGACCTTTAAGGAGTTTATTTACAAAAAATAGACCCCTCTTCATAGGTTCTTATCTTTCTCTGTAGCCAATCCTCCTCTAAGGGATATTTAGGGTCTCTCCTGTGGGTTTCTCTTCGGATAACAAATGCAAGAGCTCACCAGAGTTCCTCTGCACTTCCCTCTTCGACTTCTGCTAAGGATCGACCGCTGACTGCTCCAGGATCCCTGCAAAACCGCCAGAAAGTAGCAAGAAGACTACCAGCAACATTGTAGCGCCTCATCCTGCCGGCTTTCTCGACTGTTTCCTGGTGGTGCATGCTCTGAGGGCTGTCTGCCTTCACCCTGCACTGGAAGCCAAGAAGAAATCTCCCGTGGATCGACGGAATCATCCCCCTGCCAACGCAGGCACCAAACGTCTGCATCACCGGTCCTCTGGGTCCCCTCTCATCTTGACTAGCGTGGTCCCTGGAACACAGGCACACAGGAGCTGGATACAAGTGTCCCCGACAGTCCAGTGGCCCTTCTGTCCAAATTTGGTGGAGGTAAGTCCTTGCCTCCCCACACTAGACAGTAATCCTGTGTACTGCGTGAACTGCAGCTGCTCGGGCTTCTGTGCACTTATGCAAGGCTTCCTTTGTGCACAGCCTAGCTCAGGTCCCCAGCACTCTGTCCTGCATTGCCCAACTTGCTGAGTTGGACTCCGACTTCGTGGGACCGTCTTTTGTTGTGCTGAGTCGACTGTTGTGCTCAGATCTTCTGAACGCCTGTTCAGGTGCTTCTGCGGGTGCTGCCTGCTTCTGCATGGACTCTCCGTGTTTCTGAGCGCCCCCTCTGTCTCCTCCTCCAAGGGGCGACCTCCTAGTCCTTCCTGGGCCCTGGCAGCATCCAAAACCTTCAACCATGCCTCTTGCAGCTAGCAAGGCTTGTTTGCGGTCTTTATGCATGGAAATAACTCTGCATCCTCCAGCACCCGGTGGGACATCTTCTGACCAAAGGAGAAGTTTCTGGCACCTTCCGTTGTTGCAGAATCTTCAGCTTCTTCCACCCAGAGGCAGCCCTTTTGCACCTTCATCCGGGGTTTAGTGGGCTCCTGCCCCCCCTGGACACTTGTGTGACTCTTGGACTTGGTCCCCTTCCTTTGCAGGTCCTCAGGTCCAGGAATCCATCTTCAGTGCTTTGCAGTCAGTTGTTGTCTTTGCAGAATCCCCTATCTCGACTTTTGTCTTTCTGGGGTAGCAGGGTAACTTTACTCCTACTTTTCAGGGTCTTGGGGTGGGATATCTTGGACACCCTTAGTGTTTCCTTACACTCCCAGCAACCCTCTACACACTACACTATGCCTGGGGTCCATTTGTGGTTTGCATTCCACTTTTGGAGTATATGGTTTGTGTTGCCCCTAGACCTATTGTCTCCTATTGCATTCTATTGTGTTCTACACTGGTTGCACTCCTTTTCTGTTTACTTACCTGATTTTGGTTTGTGTGTATATTTTGTGTATTTGACTTACCTCCTAAGGGAGTATATCCTCTGAGATACTTTTGGCATATTGTCACTAAAATAAAGTACCTTTATTTTTAGTAACTCTGAGTATTGTATTTTCTTATGATATAGTGCTAAGTGATATAGTGGTATAGTAGGAGCTTTGCATGTCTCCTAGTTCAGCCTAAGCTGCTCTGCTATAGCTACCTCTATCAGCCTAAGCTGCTAGAACACTTCCAATCTACTGATAAGGGATAACTGGACCTGGCACAAGGTGTAAGTACCACAAGGTACCCACTATAAGCCAGGCCAGCCTCCTACAACTACTGTCATATCTGGTTGGGGAAAGAAGAGGGTGTCCTGCTGACCCAATCACGGTTCATTAACCACCACAGTACATCTTCTGCAGTGCCCTCTAAAATGAGGACAATGTCGGAGCGATTCCCCTGATGCTGCACCCACTGGAACCTCAAGTCCCACTGTAGAGCCCGCGTATGCCAGTGGGTGTGTCATAAGCAGGATGCAGGAGACCCGTCAACTTCAGAGTCAGCCTCACCGAAACAAAGACCGGAGGCTGAAACATATGTATTATAGCCTGAATATCCTGGACTCACCGTTCAGAAGGATAAACCCGAAACTGCACTGCGTCTAGAACAGATCAGATGAAAGGGAGTGTCTGAGAAAGGGTCAGGTGTAACTTCGGCCCATTCATAGTGAACCCCAGCGAGTGCAGTAGTCTTGGGCTGGTGAGCCCATCTTCAACAGCCAGTCGTATAAGTAGGGGAAGACTTGTTGCCCTGATCTCCACAGATAAGCTGCAACCACTATCAACCTGGTGAACACACAAGGAATGCTGATAAGGCAAAGGGGGGCATGGTGAATTGAAAGTGCTTGTGACCTACTATGAATTGCAAGCAATGCCTGTGGACAGGTAGGACGGGAATGTGGAAATATGTGTCTTGCAAGTCCAAAACTACCATCCAGTCTCCTGGGTCCAGGGCTCACAGGACTTGAGCAAGCGTGAGCATTCTGAAATTCTCCTTTTCAGGAAGAAATTGGTAGGGTTTAGGACATGATGAGGACCTCCATCCTTCTTGGGCACCAGAAAGTAGCAGGAATAGCAATCACCCACCACTTCTATTGCCGGCACCCTCTCTATGGCTTCCTTGGGCCAAGAGAGCCACCATGTAAAGAAATGGCTCCCTGTTGCAGTTACCCCCCACTTTTTGCCTGATACTGATGCTGACTTGACTGAGAAGTGTGCTGGGACCCTGCTAACCAGGCCCCAGCACCAGTGTTCTTTCACCTAAAATGTACCATTGTTTCCACAATTGGCACAACCCTGGCACCTAGGTAAGTCCCTTGTTACTGGTACCCCTGGTACCAAGGGCCCTGATGCCAGGGAAGGTCTCTAAGGGCTGCAGCATGTCTTATGCCACCCTAGGGACCCCTCACTCAGCACAGACACACTGCTTGCCAGCTTGTGTGTGCTGATGGGGAGAAAATGACTAAGTCGACATGGCACTCCCCTCAGGGTGCCATGCCAACCTCCCACTGCCTGTGGCATAGGTAAGTCACCCCTCTAGTAGGCCTTACAGCCCTAAGGCAGGGTGCACTATACCACAGGTGAGGGCATATGTGCATGAGCACTATGCCCCTACAGTGTCTAAGCAAAACCTTAGACATTGTAAGTGCAGGGTAGCCATAAGAGTATATGGGCTGGGAGTCTGTCAAAAACGAACTCCACAGCTCCATAATGGCTACACTGAATACTGGGAAGTTTAGTATCAAACTTCTCAGAATAATAAACCCACACTGATGCCAGTGTTGGATTTATTAAAAAATGCACACAGAGGGCATCTTAGGGATACCCCATGTATTTTACCCAATTGTTCAGTGCAGGACTGACTGGTCTGTGCCAGCCTGCTGCTGAGAGACGAGTGTCTGACCTCATGCGGTGAGAGCCTTTGTGCTCTCTGAGGACAGAAACAAAGCCTGCTCTGGGTGGAGGTGCTTCACACCTCCCCCCTGCAGGAACTGTAACACCTAGCAGTGAGCTTCAAAGGCTCAAGCTTCGTGTTACAATGCCCCAGGGCACTCCAGCTAGTGGAGTTGCCCGCCTCCTGGACCCAGCCCCCACTTTTGGCGGCAAGTCCAGGAGAGATAATGAGAAAAACAAGGAGGAGTCACTGGCCAGTCAGGACAGCCCCTAAGGTGTCCTGAGCTGAGGTGACTCTGACTTTTAGAAATCCTCCATCTTGTAGAAGGAGGATTCCCCCAATAGGATTTAGGGATGTGACCCCCTCCCCTTGGGAGGAGGCACAAAGAGGGTGTACCCACCCTCAGGGCTAGTAGCCATTGGCTACTAACCCCCCAGACCTAAACACGCCCTTAAATTTAGTATTTAAGGGCTACCCTGAACCCTAGAAAATTAGATTCCTGCAACAACAAGAAGAAGGACTGCCCAGCTGAAAACCCCTGCAGAGGAAGACCAGAAGACAACAACTGCCTTGGCTCCAGAAACTCACCGGCCTGTCTCCTGCCTTCCAAAGAACTCTGCTCCAGCGACGCCTTCCAAAGGGACCAGCGACCTCCGAATCCTCTGAGGACTGCCCTGCTTCGACGACGACAAGAAACTCCCGAGGACAGCGGACCTGCTCCAAAAAGACTGCAACTTTGTTTCAAGAAGCAGCTTTAAAGAACCCTGCAACTCCCCGCAAGAAGCGTGAGACTTGCAACACTGCACCCGGCGACCCCGACTCGGCTGGTGGAGAACCAACACCTCAGGGAGGACCCCCGGACTACTCTACGACTGTGAGTACCAAAACCTGTCCCCCCTGAGCCCCCACAGCGCCGCCTGCAGAGGGAATCCCGAGGCTTCCCCTGACCGCGACTCTCTGAAACCTAAGTCCCGACGCCTGGAAAAGACCCTGCACCCGCAGCCCCCAGGACCTGAAGGACCGGACTTTCACTGCAGAAGTGACCCCCAGGAGTCCCTCTCCCTTGCCCAAGTGGAGGTTTCCCCGAGGAAGCCCCCCCTTGCCTGCCTGCAGCGCTGAAGAGATCCCTTGATCTCTCATAGACTAACATTGAAAACCCGACGCTTGTTTCTGCACTGCACCCGGCCGCCCCCGCGCCGCTGAGGGTGAAATTTCTGTGTGGGCTTGTGTCCCCCCCGGTGCACTACAAAACCCCCCTGGTCTGCCCTCCGAAGACGCGGGTACTTACCTGCAAGCAGACCGGAACCGGGGCACCCCCTTCTCTCCATTCTAGCCTATGCGTTTTGGGCACCACTTTGAACTCTGCACCTGACCGGCCCTGAGCTGCTGGTGTGGTGACTTTGGGGTTGCTCTGAACCCCCAACGGTGGGCTACCTTGGACCAAGAACTGAACCCTGTAAGTGTCTTACTTACCTGGTAAAATTAACAAAAACTTACCTCCCCCAGGAACTGTGAAAATTGCACTAAGTGTCCACTTTTAAAGTAGCTATTTGTCAATAACTTGAAAAGTATACATGCAATTGAAATGATTCAAAGTTCCTAATGTACTTACCTGCAATACCTTTCAAACAAGATATTACATGTTAAATTTGAACCTGTGGTTCTTAAAATAAACTAAGAAAATATATTTTTCTATACAAAACCTATTGGCTGGATTTGTCTCTGAGTGTGTGTACCTCATTTATTGTCTATGTGTATGTACAACAAATGCTTAACACTACTCCTTGGATAAGCCTACTGCTCGACCACACTACCACAAAATAGAGCATTAGTATTATCTCTTTTTACCACTATTTTACCTCTAAGGGGAACCCTTGGACTCTGTGCATGCTATTCCTTACTTTGAAATAGCACATACAGAGCCAACGTCCTACATTGGTGGATCAGCGGTGGGGTACAAGACTTTGCATTTGCTGGACTACTCAGCCAATACCTGATCACACGACAAATTCCAAAATTGTCATTAGAAATTGATTTTTGCAATTTGAAAAGATTTCTAAATTCTTAAAAGACCTGCTAGGGCCTTGTGTTAGATCCTGTTTAGCATTTCTTTTAGAGTTTAAAAGTTTGTAAAAGTTTGAATTAGATTCTAGAACCAGTTTTAGATTCTTAAAAAGTATTCCAACTTTTAGAAGCAAAATGTCTAGCACAGATGTGACTGTGGTGGAACTCGACACCACACCTTACCTCCATCTTAAGATGAGGGAGCTAAGGTCACTCTGTAAAATAAAGAAAATAACAATGGGCCCCAGACCTTCCAAACTACAGCTCCAGGAGCTGTTGGCAGAGTTTGCAAAGGCCAACCCCTCTGAGGATGGCAACACAGAGGATGAAGATAGTGACTTGGAGGAAAATTCCCCCCTACCAGCCCTATTTAGGGAGAACAGGGTCTCTCAAACCCTGACTCCAAAAATAGTAGTCAGAAATGCTGGCTCCCTCACAGGAGGGTCCAGCCTCTCTGAAATCACTGAAGGTAACTCCAGTGAAGAGGACATCCAGTTAGCCAGGATGGCCAAAAGATTGGCTTTGGAAAAACAGATCCTAGCCATAGAAAGGGAAAGACAAGAGATGGGCCTAGGACCCATCAATGGTGGCAGCAACATAAATAGGGTCAGAGATTCTCCTGACATGTTGAAAATCCCTAAAGGGATTGTAACAAAATATGAAGATGGTGATGACATCACCAAATGGTTCACAGCTTTTGAGAGGGCTTGTGTAACCAGAAAAGTGAACAAATCTCACTGGGGTGCTCTCCTTTGGGAAATGTTCACAGGAAAGTGTAGGGATAGACTCCTCACACTCTCTAAAAAAGATGCAGAATCTTATGACCTCATGAAGGGTACCCTGATTGAGGGCTTTGGATTCTCCACTGAGGAGTATAGAATTAGATTCAGGGGGGCTCAAAAATCCTCGAGCCAGACCTGGGTTGATTATGTTGACTACTCAGTGAAAACACTGGATGGTTGGGTAGCTGGAAATGAAGTGTATGACTATGTTGGGCTTTATAATTTGTTTATGAAAGAACACATTTTAAGTAACTGCTTCAATGAAAAGTTGCATCAGTATCTGGTAGACCTAGGTCCAATTTCTCCCCAAGAATTGGGAAAGAAGGCAGACCACTGGGTCAAGACTAGGGTAACCAAAACTTCCACTGGGGGTGACCAAAAGAAAGGGGTTACAAAGCCTCCCCAGGAGAAAGTGGGTGACACTAGAAACAAAGAAAAAGAGTCCCCTGTAGGCCCCCAAAAACCAGACCAGGTGGGTGGGCCCAGAGACCCAACCCAAAACAAAGGTGGGTACCAGGGTAAGACCTGGGATGCCACTAAGGCATGGTGCCATAACTGTAAACAGACAGGGCACCACACCAAGGACACTTCTTGTCCCAAAAACAAACCCCCTAGCAAAATCCCAGGGGTGACCAGTGTAGCCATTGGGGATGACTCCTCAGATGAGGAGGTCTTCATAGCCTTCAACTGGAAAAAGGGCCCAACAGGTGAGTTGGAGATTCCAGAGGGAAGTAGACACTTCCACCACCTACTGGTGAATGGAATCCCAGCCACTGCCCTGAGAGACACTTGTGCCAGTCACACTATTGTGCATGACAGGCTGGTGTTCTCAAACCAGTACATCCCAGGTGAGATGGCCAGAGTAAGAGTTAGCCCAGACAGGGTCACTGATAGGCCTGTGGCTTTTGTGCCCATAGAAGTGGGTGGAACTTTTAGCTGGAGAAGGGTGGTAGTCAGTACAGACCTCCCCCTTGATTGTCTCCTTGGAAATGACTACCCAGAGGTTAGTCAGAGCCTAAGAGAAGAACTGGTCCAGGGCCAGTCCTCTCCCAAGGAGTCTGGAGTGCCTACCTCTGCAGTAAATGCAAGTAGGCCCCAGAAGAAAAAGAAAAGGAAACAGAGTAGGAAAGGTGGACAACCTTTAGCCAAGGTTCCAGCAAGCCAAGGAGCTTCTGCTCCAGTGGGGGAGAACTCCAAAAGTGGCTCTGATAAAATCCAATCTGACCCACAAGAAGTCCTGGCTAGTCAGGCAACTGTTAAGCCTGAGTGGGTGGCTCCTCAGCTAACAGAAGAAAGAGTGGAAGAAGGGTGTTTACTACAAGATGTGGTAACCCCCCACTCTAATACAGCAGACAGGCACCCTGAACCCAAAGAAGCCTGTAACTTAGCCCCTTCCCTTGTAGGTGAAGAGCTAAAGGTGTGGTTCTGGGCACTGACAGCTGTCAGTGGCCTCTGCTGGGTGTTAGCCTTTATGGCTGCGCTATCCTTGGCATGGTGGTCTGACCCCATGCCAAATAACAAGTTAGGCCCCCTGACCCTGTTGGTCATGGTGGGGTTACTCCAGCTCTGGGTAACCTCTTTGGGTAAGCTAGGGGTGACCCTGGCTAAGATAAGATTAGCAGAGGTGGATACCTCTAACCCCAAAATAGAGAGAATGGGTGAAGACATAAAAAGCACAGACAAGAGGCAGTTCAGACTAGGTCCTATCACTGTGGAAGTGGGTCAGTTCCCCAGAGGGAATGACCTGAACAGGAGGATGTAAGGCAGAGTAGGCCCTGCAACAAACCAGCCTATTTCCTCTACTCTTCCTCGCCTGACAGACTAGGAAGACCCTCCCAGCTTTGGCTGAGTCTCCTGGCCTGTGGGCTGGGGGGGGCTTGTGTAAAGAAATGGCTCCCTGTTGCAGTTACCCCCCACTTTTTGCCTGATACTGATGCTGACTTGACTGAGAAGTGTGCTGGGACCCTGCTAACCAGGCCCCAGCACCAGTGTTCTTTCACCTAAAATGTACCATTGTTTCCACAATTGGCACAACCCTGGCACCTAGGTAAGTCCCTTGTAACTGGTACCCCTGGTACCAAGGGCCCTGATGCCAGGGAAGGTCTCTAAGGGCTGCAGCATGTCTTATGCCACCCTAGGGACCCCTCACTCAGCACAGACACACTGCTTGCCAGCTTGTGTGTGCTGATGGGGAGAAAATGACTAAGTCGACATGGCACTCCCCTCAGGGTGCCATGCCAACCTCCCACTGCCTGTGGCATAGGTAAGTCACCCCTCTAGTAGACCTTACAGCCCTAAGGCAGGGTGCACTATACCACAGGTGAGGGCATATGTGCATGAGCACTATGCCCCTACAGTGTCTAAGCAAAACCTTAGACATTGTAAGTGCAGGGTAGCCATAAGAGTATATGGGCTGGGAGTCTGTCAAAAACGAACTCCACAGCTCCATAATGGCTACACTGAATACTGGGAAGTTTAGTATCAAACTTCTCAGAATAATAAACCCACACTGATGCCAGTGTTGGATTTATTAAAAAATGCACACAGAGGGCATCTTAGAGATACCCCATGTATTTTACCCAATTGTTCAGTGCAGGACTGACTGGTCTGTGCCAGCCTGCTGCTGAGAGACGAGTGTCTGACCTCATGCGGTGAGAGCCTTTGTGCTCTCTGAGGACAGAAACAAAGCCTGCTCTGGGTGGAGGTGCTTCACACCTCCCCCCTGCAGGAACTGTAACACCTAGCAGTGAGCTTCAAAGGCTCAAGCTTCGTGTTACAATGCCCCAGGGCACTCCAGCTAGTGGAGTTGCCCGCCTCCTGGACCCAGCCCCCACTTTTGGCGGCAAGTCCAGGAGAGATAATGAGAAAAACAAGGAGGAGTCACTGGCCAGTCAGGACAGCCCCTAAGGTGTCCTGAGCTGAGGTGACTCTGACTTTTAGAAATCCTCCATCTTGTAGAAGGAGGATTCCCCCAATAGGATTTAGGGATGTGACCCCCTCCCCTTGGGAGGAGGCACAAAGAGGGTGTACCCACCCTCAGGGCTAGTAGCCATTGGCTACTAACCCCCCAGACCTAAACACACCCTTAAATTTAGTATTTAAGGGCTACCCTGAACCCTAGAAAATTAGATTCCTGCAACAACAAGAAGAAGGACTGCCCAGCTGAAAACCCCTGCAGAGGAAGACCAGAAGACAACAACTGCCTTGGCTCCAGAAACTCACCGGCCTGTCTCCTGCCTTCCAAAGAACTCTGCTCCAGCGACGCCTTCCAAAGGGACCAGCGACCTCCGAATCCTCTGAGGACTGCCCTGCTTCGACGACGACAAGAAACTCCCGAGGACAGCGGACCTGCTCCAAAAAGACTGCAAATTTGTTTCAAGAAGCAGCTTTAAAGAACCCTGCAACTCCCCGCAAGAAGCGTGAGACTTGCAACACTGCACCCGGCGACCCCGACTCGGCTGGTGGAGAACCAACACCTCAGGGAGGACCCCCGGACTACTCTACGACTGTGAGTACCAAAACCTGTCCCCCCTGAGCCCCCACAGCGCCGCCTGCAGAGGGAATCCCGAGGCTTCCCCTGACCGCGACTCTCTGAAACCTAAGTCCCGACGCCTGGAAAAGACCCTGCACCCGCAGCCCCCAGGACCTGAAGGACCGGACTTTCACTGCAGAAGTGACCCCCAGGAGTCCCTCTCCCTTGCCCAAGTGGAGGTTTCCCCGAGGAAGCCCCCCCTTGCCTGCCTGCAGCGCTGAAGAGATCCCTTGATCTCTCATAGACTAACATTGAAAACCCGACGCTTGTTTCTGCACTGCACCCGGCCGCCCCCGCGCCGCTGAGGGTGAAATTTCTGTGTGGGCTTGTGTCCCCCCCGGTGCACTACAAAACCCCCCTGGTCTGCCCTCCGAAGACGCGGGTACTTACCTGCAAGCAGACCGGAACCGGGGCACCCCCTTCTCTCCATTCTAGCCTATGCGTTTTGGGCACCACTTTGAACTCTGCACCTGACCGGCCCTGAGCTGCTGGTGTGGTGACTTTGGGGTTGCTCTGAACCCCCAACGGTGGGCTACCTTGGACCAAGAACTGAACCCTGTAAGTGTCTTACTTACCTGGTAAAATTAACAAAAACTTACCTCCCCCAGGAACTGTGAAAATTGCACTAAGTGTCCACTTTTAAAGTAGCTATTTGTCAATAACTTGAAAAGTATACATGCAATTGAAATGATTCAAAGTTCCTAATGTACTTACCTGCAATACCTTTCAAACAAGATATTACATGTTAAATTTGAACCTGTGGTTCTTAAAATAAACTAAGAAAATATATTTTTCTATACAAAACCTATTGGCTGGATTTGTCTCTGAGTGTGTGTACCTCATTTATTGTCTATGTGTATGTACAACAAATGCTTAACACTACTCCTTGGATAAGCCTACTGCTCGACCACACTACCACAAAATAGAGCATTAGTATTATCTCTTTTTACCACTATTTTACCTCTAAGGGGAACCCTTGGACTCTGTGCATGCTATTCCTTACTTTGAAATAGCACATACAGAGCCAACTTCCTACACACCACTTCCTGGAAGGAGTAAGGACAGATGGCCCTCCGTCAGCCTGTCACAAATGGGTGGCATGGGAGGAAGGGTGGCGCAGAGTGACAGCGTCAATCAGGATAGAATTATAGAAGAGGCGCTAAAACCATAAATAAAAAGCAATTTGTTAAGCCAGCATCATGCCTGTAGATTAAATTGCCTAATTCAACAATCTCTGCTTTGGAAAACATAAGAAGACTCCTCCCACTGTTTTCAGTTGCCCCTTTCTAAAAACCGGGACATGAGCTAAATTTCCCGAAATCTGCCGGGACAGTTGGGGAAAAACCGGAACTGTCCCAGAAAATCTGGGACACCTGGTCACCCTACCTTCGGACAATCTAGAGAACCCAGTGGTCAGATGTTATCAACCTCCAGGGGTGCCTATTGTGGTTGTAGGACAAACAAAAAGGGCTGGGAGGCTGTGGCTGCAGGAGAGTGGTGGACTGGCCCAACTTCTGGCTGCCTGACTCACGAGGTCTGTGAGTACTGCATCCTCGGCCACGCTGATAGTGGGAAGCTTGCGTGCTATGGTGGCTGGGCAGGTAGAGACACAGCTGGAAGCCTCTTCCATGGCCACAAAAGGAGCAAAAGGCTGACTGGGATTGGCCAAGGGCAATGAAAAAGCTTAAGGATCTGGACTTCACTCTGGGTATCTTTAAAGCAACCCAGTGCTGAGTCTTCCCTTGTCTTCGAAGAGACACAAGCCATCAAAGAGAATGTCCTTAAGCAAAGTCTGGACATCCCCTGAAAAGCCAGTCATCCTCAGCCAGGCGTGTGGCGGTAAGACTACAGACAAAGAAACCGCTCCACCTAGCAAATCGGTGTCCAGTCCACATCGAATTGTGATCTTAGTGTTGTCTCTCTCCTCAGCAATAGCTTGGGAGAGTACGGCCCGGGCCTCCTCCATGACCGTAGGCAGCACCTGTGCAACCAAATCCCAGAGCAATGGCCTAAAAGTTACACAGTGTTCACTGACCGCAATGGAAAAGTGTATCCACTTCAAAACTGTATGTTGCCCATAACTGTACTCCCAGAAGGCCTCCATTCTGTCCAATTTCTACTGCAATATCAACCTATCCATCCCACCTGCACTCAACCGACCTTAACTTGCCCACTGTCCTGCGTTTCAGGACTCAGAGCTGGTGCCCGCTCCTATCACACTGTGGCCCCTGTCCTGTGGAATTTGCTACCTCTTCCTATTAAAAACATCTGCACCTTAAGAAATCTCTGAAGACATGGCTTTTCTCCATCTAATTCCTGTCCTCATCTGTTATGCTGCTGGCTTAAGGTTATCCCTCCTTTAGGACTAGCGCTGGAATGCCCCGTTTCTGGGGCAGCTATGCACTCTATAAATCCCCTTAACAGAACAGTGCCAGGGTGGCGGAAGAAAATATCTTCTTGCCCAAGGTAACCAGCCTTTTACATTACGAATCCAGCGAGGTTGTAGGAGATGAGCCAGGATTTACTTCGGAAGTAGAGGCTTGAACCAGTTAAGCTCTCCGGGGTGTGGTGCTGTGTGAGGAAATTGTGGTCCCCTGGGGTAGGGAGATGGCGGTGGACAACTGTCCTGTTCACAGGAACCCCTATGCAGGGCTTTGACCAGGACAAATATAGGATGTTCGGGAGGGCTTCATTAATGGGAGAAGCGGTTTGGATGGGAAGACTCCCGGTTGAAGACCCTCCGTAAAGATGTTTGTCTTGAAAGACACGGAGGGCTATGTAAGGTCCAGGACCTTGCCTGCCCTCCTCACCATCATAGCAAACAAGGCTTCCTCCTTCAATGCTGTGGTAGGGGGACAGACCAAGAAAGTATGTGGGGAGGTGTCAAGTCCACTGGCATCTGCTAAATACTCACACATTGGTGGGATCTAGGGGATGGAATTCTTCAGGGTCCAGTGGCCTCTCCCATTCCCCTCCAAATAGGGCATAGGCTCTGGCCTGGATCTCATGACTCCAGTCGCCCCAAAGTTGGCTCGGACGACAACCATCCGGCTCTGAGTTGGAGTCCGGGAATGTCGAGGCGGCTCACCTGACACCTGTCCAGATCCATCTGTGGGCCCAAAGGGCCCCACTGGTGCCAAGGGAGTCCTCGCCTGTGGATGATCTGTATGGGCCCTTTCTGAACTCGTGGCATCCAAAAACACTCTAGCGGCGACAGGCCGCCCAAATATGAGGTGTATGGCCAAATAAAATTCTCACAAATGGGGCGGGGGTCACTTCAGCTCCTGGAACCTCAGGAAAGTGCAGAGATGGCCCAGGAGCATGCTCAACTGCAGAGCCAGGCCTCAAGTGTCCACTCCCCCCCTCTTATTGTCATAAGTCCTCGACGGACGGGGAGTAGCTGGCCTATTCCACTTTTTGCTTTGCTTTTTCTTGTGGAACTTACTTAAGATCGATGGCTCTACAATCAACCCCAGGACCTTCCTCTTGACCAGGATCAAGACATCACCAACTCGCACACAAAGCAGCAAGAAGCTTGAGGGACTGCACCCTAAAGGCCTTGAGATGCATGGCGTGACAGTTGATGCAGATCTTGGCATCGTGGTTGCTCTCAAGGCACCAGAAAGAGACATGGTGCTGGTCTGTTGCTGACATTTGTCAGTGACAGGCGCCGCAGGGCTTAAACCCAACCTTCCTTGTTGACATTCCGCCAGCACCTAGGGACAAGTCTCAAAAACTTTGACAAAAAGTCATAAAAGGGCTGTCAAAAAGTGACTGAGAGTAGCTCTCTCCTGATCTGCACTGACTGGAGTGGAAAGAAAAGAACAGAAGTAGGCACCGCGCACGTCACTTCTGGCATTCAGGATGAAAAATGTCTGGATCCAGTTGTCGCTTGGGGCTAATTCTATGGTAAGGAATCTACGACTACAGGTCTCTATCAGATAAATCTGTTTTAAAACAGTGTCAACACATCTACCCTCTTGTCAGGTGAAGGCCAAGGGATAGATGGATTTCTTGAGCATCTCCGAGCCGCCTACATGACCACTGAGTCGGGTGTAGGGTGTCCAATGAGGCAGGCTGGGGAGTCTTCGGGAGCTTTGTTTTTTTATCAAGGCAGGGTACTACTGCTCATCCTGTTGCAGAGTTTCTCATTAGTTTCAAGCCTTCTGCCGATATGTAACTCACTATTCGAATAGACTTTACCGACGTCTCCTGAAAGTAATAAAGGTAACAATTCATTTATTGCACTGGCGCTGGAAGATCTAATCTTCTGGATGCTCTTTCCAGGAGGAAATCTCCTATATCTTCTGGAGTGGAACAGGCAGCAGGTAGTGTTGAAGGGGCTAAGAGTGGTACTATAAAATCATCCCACTTTTGTTTGGTAGGAATTTGATGATCTTGAACAGTTTCTCTACTGACTGGATCATCATCATCATCATCATCATTTTCTACATAGTGGTCAGAGATGGTGATATGCTCTAACATTCTAGGTTTTATAGTAGGTTGCTGCTGCGATACTGAACCTTTTTCCTGAACCCTCAATCTTGGCGAACGTGGAGAGGAAGCATATTGCGGAGTCGGAGACTACTGGATTGCTTGGATCTGGTAATTTTTATAGTAGTCCTTGAGCATCTGATGGATGTCCGTCACAATCCCATTGGTACTTGAATCATGGGTTCCTGATAAGATTTATCATCAGAAATGTCCTCATAAGCATATTGTTCTTCAAATGCTTCATATGTTCTAGGCTTTGTTCAAGCCTTGCCCTTGAAGGAGAAATTACCTTCCATATAGTCAGTACCACACTTCTCCTCGTCTGTGTCCTAGCATTTATCATGCAGTTGAGAAGGCCTGTATACTCCCCCAAAAGGGCTAACATCATTGTCAGCGTCTGAACCCTCTACTTCTGTAAGATGTACTGGAGGCAATGGCAAGACCTTACTTGGCGAAGTCTGCTACAGTCTGATAGAAATTAGCTGTGTTGGCTTTGTAGACAAGTTTGTCAATGGGATTGTTGACAGTACCACTGCATGCTTGAAGAAGGTGTCAGGCCAGGTGTTGTTGTCTGTTATGTACTCATCGCAGTAAATTATGTTGACGGTCTTGATGATGAAGCAATGGTCCTTGTCTATGTAGACCTTGTTTTTGCGCGTCTCGTCAATGGGGAGTGCGTAGACTACAGTCTGTAGCGAAGTCACTGCTTTCACTGATGGAGTTGAAGGCTCTGACTGATTTTGGTTTCATTTTCTGCTAGAAAAGGTGATGAATGTTTATGGCTAGCTTTTTTTTTTTTAGTAAAAGAAGATGACCTTTTACTCTTCTGAACCTGCTTTGAAGTTTCTCCCGTAGAATCTTCTTCTTCCTGTCTCTCTCTTTTGCGGGCTTTTCTTTGAGGAGATGATGTTCCCACTCCTTCATCAGCAGAAGCTAGAGTTTCCTTTTCTTTTACTCTGTAATCACAAAGGAAGCCTGCTTCCTTAGCCTTGTGACTTTTTGCGAAAAAACTGTGGCAATGCTTAGATTCCTTTTGTCTGTGATCAGGATGCAGACAATAAAGGTATTCCTTACGCGGGTCCTCAGAAAGAAGTCTGGATTTCCCAGAGGTCTTGCAAGGCCTAAAAATACATGGTGTCCTTAGTCAGAAAAAGAATAGCTAAGATGTTACCTTTTGTTATGATGATAGATGGAGTACAGCCAAAGATCAAAGAAAGCTGTGAAAGTAGTTATCTGAATGAAGAACTGAGCAGAGCTCAGGGACATTCTCTTCACTATAATGGTGGTTAGAAATCTGTGGTATGGGGGTCATTCAGGAGAAGGATGATTCATGAGCTGATATCTGGCTAGATTTTGGTTCATTTTTAAATAATGTGAATTGGTTAACAGTTTCACTTGTTTAAGCGCTAAGAGTCCAATGGGCTGGCTTTATATTGCTTATTTTGACTGTGGGACAGTAAATATTCAAGCATGCTCAGGTAAGAAAGATTCAATATTGAAGAACTGAAAGTTTAGAGATCATAAACAGAGACACTGGAACACAAACACAAACAGACACCACACACCTGAAATAAGCAAATTAAGGCCCTGAGCGAAGGAACCAGAACCCTGGTAATCCGGAGCGAAGCCGCATTCATTCTGGATCCCCAAGACCTCAAGTCCAGGAACAAGAGAGCCTGGGCTAAAGTAATCAGACACCCTGAGACCACAAAGTAAAAAATAGGGAGTGTCCAATCAACTGGTGCCAAAAACATCACACACAACTCAGTGCCGAATATAAATGTACTTTATATATAAATAAAAGAAGCATATTGAACACAGAACATAACTTAAGCGTTTAACTTAGGCCTGCTGTTGATTTACGATCCCTTCCAATGCAATTTCCCCTGTTTCTTCTGTGCTTAGAGACTCTTTGGAATGTAATGTACTTTTAATGTGCCATCATGGCAACTGGGAGGTCTGGGGTCTACATTCAGACTGCCTTGGAATGGCTCTATGGAGGAAGATCAAGCTCTGCATCCATGAGGGACAGGAACAGATAGGGATGGATGTGGCAGCATGCAGTCTGCATTGAGGCGTCCCTGTTCCCTCATCGCCCCACTGTCTCCGATGTCATTCAGCATAAGAATGCATGAACCATGGATGTAGACAGAAGCTGGATTTAGGACATGAGCGCCTGCTTTTTTTCATTTCCAGCGCTGTCTACTTACTTGGGTTGTTCAACCCAGGGCGTGCCACAGAGCTCTGTGTTGAGTTGTAATGGACACCTGGGGACACAGTTGGTAATGACCTACTGGGACAACAGCACCAAAAGATCAGCACTGATACCTAGCGGCCAACACACTGATAGGCTGATTGTCTAGAGGGAGCAGCCACTGATGCAACCATAACACCTAGTGGCCAGTGACATCATGCCATTGGCTAAGATTCTGGAGACAAGAGAAATACAGCAGTGCAGCAGAGACACTGAAGGATCAGGAAATAAGTCAATGGCCGAGGTCTTGGAACATGTACTTTGGTTATTTGCCTCAGGCATCCCCTTCAGATTATGGTCGATAATTGGCTGAATGGTCCAAAGCAAAATAACTGACATGCTTGTGACGCTGAAAAGCGCACATGTATAACGGTGGTGTATGGGACTTCTTTGTTCTACCAAACCTGCCGCTGAGCGCCTAATTTTCCAGCAATACGTTTCATGAACAGGAATGGGTGGACTGGGGTAGTTTAAGGTCTCTTGGTAAAGGATGCATTCATCAGTGTGCAGCACGTCACAGAGGTATTTTTACAATAAATCTCAAGGCACGGACCTCCTAACTGCAAAGGCAGAAAACATCTGCAATCACCTTCCAGGGCACAGAGCTCTTTCCCATACACCTCCATGAGAAAGAGCTCCTGCCCTCATGCAACAGAGGCACAGAGCTCCTGCGCTAATGCAACCAGGACACACAACGCAAGTCCTCACTCAATCACAGCACAAAGCAACTTCCTTCGCACAGCCGAGGCGCAGAGCTTTTGCCCTCGCCAAAGAACGCCACAGGGATTCCGCTCTCACCCAATCACGCTACAGAGCTCCTTCCTTCACACAACCCGGGCACAGAAACTCTGCGCTAACCCAATGACAGAGCTCCTGCCCAAGTAAAACCAAGGCGCACAGCCCCTGCCTTCACACAACTTGGGCACAGGGGTCCTAGCCTTCACACAAGCACGCACAGAACGGCATTCAGCTTCAGTCCTCAAAAAGCGAGGACACTGAGCTCCTGCCCTCACACAACCAGGACACAGACCAAATGCCCTCACAATCAGCGAACAGAGCTCCTGCCTTCAACAACTAGGGCCCAAAGTTTCCACTTTTTCACAACCAAGGCATAGAGCTCCAGCGCTCACACAAGGGCACTAACCTTCTGCCCTCACACAACAGAGGCAAAGTTCCTCCCCTCACTCAAAACAAGGCCCAGAGGTCCTTCGATCAAACAAACATGGCACACACAGCTCCTGTTCTCACACGACAAGTGCACAGAGGTCTGGCCCTCACACAACTTGGAAATGGAGTTCCCCCTCACTCAACCACAACACAGAGCCCCCGTCTTCACAACCAGGGCACAACGCACCCTGTCCTCACACAATCAGGGAACAGAGCTCCCGTGCTCACATAACTAGGGCACAAAAGTTCTGCCCTCACACGATTCATTCGTAGTTCCTACACTCACTCCACAATGGCACGGAGTTACTTTCCTTCACACAGCCAGTGCAGAGAGCTCCTGTCCCCTACAAAGACACCTCACAAAACCGGGGACCAGAAGTCCTGCTCTCACGCAGCTGTGGCACACTGCTCCTGCCCTCATAAAACCACGGCACAGAGTCCCTGCCCTTCCACACCAGAGCTTCAACCCTCAGACAAGGGCACTGAGCTCTTGAGCACCACAAGCCACAGCACAATGTCTGGCCTCACTGCTTAGGCCAGGAGCCAGTCCGGTACACATCGGCTGACCATGAAAACCTGACGAAGGCTCTGAAATGACATGCCCTCCCACTACAGGCATTTTAAGGGGCTTCTGGACAGCCTCCTACAATAACACTAGGGGTATTGCAAACTAAACAATCTCCAATCGGGTCCTATGCGCTCTATACACACACTCCGGTGCTTGAGCAGTTGCTGATTCCATTAATATTAGCTGCTATATAAACAAATCGGGCGTTCACATTTAAACGGTCCAAGAAGGGGGTTCCTATAGGTAAATCCAGCATGCGTCGGTGCTGCAGAGCCAGAGGTAGCGTGCATTACAAGTCGTTGAGCGTCTAGGATGGGAGGAAGGACGGTTAACTTGGGATGTATGTGGGGCTGAGACGGTGCCAGCCGTCTCGCAACCCCTAAACCGTACCTTAAGCTGTCCTAACCAACCCCGTTAATAATGCACAAGGACGTTCTGGCTTCAGCCTAGAGTTCAGAAGTCAAATGTTCATTTTCTTGACGATAAGTTAAGACAAAGGCGCCGCCAAGCGGCAAAACCTGTGAAGTACCGACGACCAGAAGAAAATCGTGGTCATCACAAATTCCCTAGGAATCGCCTTCGTTATGGCAAGGATGTATAGTGCCCTCAACACACACCAACGTGTCTTTAGGCGCAGTCCTTTCCTTGGTTCTGAACGTGAGAGTCTGGGAGTTGGCAGAGACCCTTCCAGACCCTCCGGGAGGGGTCTCCGGATACGTCACATCGGGTTCTTATTCCTCTTTGGTATGATGCGGCGGTAAGTGCGGCGCTCAGAGATATTGCGCTTGACCTTCACTGTGGGGGACTGCTCCTGGGTCAGTGAGGGGCTGGAGTGGGACTTCTTTAGAGACGAACTGTCGTCCACGGTGTCGCTGGACTCCTGCAGCTGGGCTTCCCACTGGTCCAGGTCGTTGGTGCCGCTGCGGAGTTTGGCATCCAAGAGCTTCACATACGTCTCGTATCGGATTTTCTGTGAATGAAAACGGGGAAAGAGGTCAGACAAGTGTACATTAAATGTTTCAAGACAATATTGTTAATTCAGCGTGTCGTGTGCTAGTGTAATCCCGACCCGAAGTTAACACTCACTGTGTGACGGGAGCTCGCGTGGCCCTGCCTATTTACCTCACGGCGAGCTACAGCGCCCCTTGCTTTCCGATACTGAGACCGACACACAAACTCTGTCAGTGAAATCCTTCATCACAACATCTCCTGTTACTCCAGTCCGGCCCAGCCACCCTGTCAGGTCAGGAGGTCACAGCCCTTAACATGGACTTTAAACTCGCCAGTTCTGCCCTGCAGCATCCACTTTTACGGTCCAGGGCCCACTCACGCCTACTAAAGCCTGTCAGTTCTACCTTGCATCATCCACGCAGTTCCAGCTCAGGGGCCCACATGCAGCTCCCTGTCCCAGCCCTACCACGCACCAGCCCCAACTATGCAACAGTCTTGCAGCGCCTAGTCCCAGTTTGGCCAACACGACCTAATCTGGACCTTTAGCACCCAGATTTCAGCAGTAGGGCCCACATACACAGCTCTCTGATGCAGCACTCCTCCTCTACCATCACACACAGCTCTGCCGATGGACCACAATCCGGGCCTACAGAGCCCCCATCCCAGCCCCAAGATTCACACGCGGCTGTCCTTAAAAAAAAACAAGGAAAAATCGTCAACCATCTCAATCCTCAATCAACGAACATCTCTTACAGTGCCCGACTTCTGCCCTGTTGCATTCTCCTATTTCAATCCTGGCCACACCCACCTCCAATAAAGCTCCCTAATTCTGCCCTTATTGCAGTCTAGGTAAGACCCACCTCTACTACCAAGTCTGTCTATATTCCAGTCCAGGGAACGAGCACCTCCAATAAAGTTCCTCAATTCTGCCCTACAACAGCCTCTTCGTCCAGTCCCGGACATTCCCACTCCCACGTAAGGTCGTCAATTCTTTCCAGAGCACACTCACGTTCACTAACCCTCGTCAAATCTGCCTTTTTTCCAGTCCAAGGTACACCAAACTTAACTGAAGAACATCAGTTCTGCCCTTATTCCAGTCCAAGGTACACTCACCTCTACCAATACTCCTCAATTCTGCCCAGGGCACACCCACCTCCAATAAAGCTCCCCAATTCTGCCCAGGGAACATCCACCTCCACAAAAGCTCACCAATCCTGTCCTTATACACAAGCACACATACCTCACTAACGCTACTCAAATCTGCCCTGCAGCACCCCTCACTCCTACTCGGACACACCTGCCATCCGCTACAGCTCCTCAGTTCTGCCCAGGACACTCCCACCTCCACTAAATCTCAGTTCTGCCCAGGACACTCCCACCTCCACTAAATCTCAGTTCTGCCAGGCAGACACCCACCTCCACTAGAGCTCGTTAATTCTGCCTTGGACACACTCCCCTACACCAAGCGGAGGTCAATTCTGCCCAGTAGCTGGCTTTTATTTCAGCCCAAAGCCGCCGCTCCCCCCTCCCCCGCCCCCTCCCAATAAAAGGTAGCCAATTGTTAGCTGCAGCGTCGCATCTTACTTCGGTCCTGGGACCCACGCTGTTTCCCTAGCCATAACCCTGTAAGCCAGCAAGCAAGCTTTACAGTGCACCCGACCAGCAGCATCCCCGTTACAATCCGTACATCTCGGTTGCCTTAGAGCACACATGGGGCAACCCCTGCTTCACATGCACACACTGCTCTGCCAGTGTACCCCCGTCGAGATCTGCGGGACCCTTTTCACCTCTAGGTACAAAGCACTGCCTTGTTACCCCACCCCTGACATGCAAAACCCTTGCTACGACAGCACCCACAACACTGCAGATAGACCCTAATTGTAATGTGAAGCACCCCTGCTCCTGTCCTAGTGCCCTCAGACATGTCTCGGCCCAGTCCCGAGAGACCCGCAGCGCTCCTAGTCTGGGGCCCGCACACATCCGCTGCCACGCCCGGCCTGTACTGCAGCACACACCGTTCTTCAGGCGCAGCTCAATCCTAACCTGCACCTTCGCCATTCAATCCTAGGGACCTCACACATTTCTGCCAATCAAACCCTGGCCTGTGTCCGCCACCCGACCCCTGGCCTGCAGCACCCCGGCAAGGCCGACACCCACAACTCTTTCGATGCACCCCAATCCTGATCTGCACCACTCCCCTCCCAGTACTAGGCACCGCACAGAGCTGCTGGTCTTCGCCCAGCCTTGACCTGCAGCGTCTGGGCTTGGGGGGGCAAACCACACCTGGTGCCCTATCTATGACGTGCAGCACCACAGCCCCAGGGAAGCGCCTAAATAGTGACTTGCAGCTCTCTTATTCAATACAACGAGCTCCGTTGTCCACGCCCTGAGCTGCAGTATCCATAGGACAGGTTTGTGGCGCACACGAATACCCCCTCCCTACCGCTGACCTGCAGCACCTCCACGCCACTGCAAGCAGATCTACCGATGCGCCCCAATCCCGGGCTGCAGCTCTGCCGCGCTACGCAGATACCCCTGCCGCCTCGAATAACCCCGCTGCCGCCTGCTCACCTCGTAGAGCAGGTACTCTCCCCTCGTGCGGTACTCCTCCCAGTCTCGCGCCTTGCTCTTCTTATCTGGAAGGTTCCTCTGGTGCTCGGCCAGGTCGTCGGTGAAGGTGTCCATCCACAGCTCGTGGGACTGACGCTGATCCTCCTGCGGGGCGAGACACCAGACCTCGTTAACCATAACCCCACCAGCACCAGCACCTCACTACATCGTACACAAACCACCGCCTCACTATGGTAAGGCCTGCGGAACCAACCCTCGTTTTTTTTACTACGCCACTAAAGCTGTAAGGAAAGGACATGCTTGTCAGTGTCGAATATTGCTGTCGGGAACTATAAAACTCGCACCTAGTAGAAAGCGTTTACTCGTGATTCTGGTCTCTGAATTTGTGAAGGAAACTGCTCTGTGCCTACCCCATCCCCTCCCACAACTCCCGCCCACCGGGCCTACAGCACGCGCCACACACAGCTGGCAATAATGGTCCCTTTAGCACTCAGAGCCACTATAATCCCTCACTTGTGTGTACATACTACTGGAGATAATTTTCTTATCCTGAAGGCAATCGGCTTTATGGGAGCCGGTGAACGCTCGTTAATGAGCGCTGTAATGCGGGCTGAGCAGTCAGTAATCCTCCTTCGTATCCGCAACGGGCTGAAGGTCGCCCTGCCCGTCACGCCAGGATGTGGGCGAAACCAGCGCCCCTGGGAGCTTTGAAGTTTGATTTGGGATTATTCTACAGGTGAGGATTCTGCAGGTTGAAGTATCCACCAGAAAAAGCACCATCATCCATTGCTCAGACACCGCATAATCCGGGTACCTCAAAGTGTTGGTACATCACAATACAAGTACACATAATCTAGGTGATAAAAAATTCCTAGTCCTCTCCAGACACTTTTTCCAGAAACAAGAACAAATCTTGCATCTAAAAAGTCAGTATTTGCGTTTCACCCAACTGTCTGTCTTTTCTCTTGATAGTCCATTACAAAGGATATATTATTATTACTAGGAAACACCTTATCCTATTATTTTGAAACAGGGAACTTTTCTGTCCACGCAAGTTTGAATATTTTTAACGTCCACTCGCCATGAAGGTTCCATTGCTAGACCTCGCTGACCACTTAAAGCAAAGTTAAATTTTAGTCTCACTTACGAAGAGAAAGTAGTCCTAGGCCTCAGATGACAGAACGTCATACTACTAGCCCCCCAACACTTACGCTGAGAGCTCATCACACACCAGCCTCACTTCCAATCCCTATGCTTTGTTCATAAGGCATAGAGTCCCGAAATCTGCACGATTTCACCAACACACCAAACCAGCAGGTTGGAAGGAGCCAACAAGAAGCACAATTAACCTTTAATGACCAACTCATCACCAACAAAGCCGGCCTGTAGTCAGTCATTACCCACATCCTGAAACACCTGGTCATAGGTGGCCTACCACTGGTATAATATTGACAAGGGCATTTCATACTAGTGTCCTGGTCTAATGGAAGTGGCCACATGTTATGCCACACACTGCAGATGAAATGAGTAGCAAGCAAGCGACCAGTGCCTGAAGAGCTGTAGTATCATTCTTAAGAAAGATTTCCAATAAAAAGGGAAGAAGTAAAGAAATGAAAGGGGAACTTTAATAATACAAAACTAAAAACCAAAGGACAAGCCAACCAACTCTGACCCTGAAGGTCACTAATTTGATGTGGATGCGCAAATGTGATCAGAAAATGCCGTAGTTTATGAGCCAGGATAACCATTGACTGATATGGACAGACCCACTACCTCATGCAGTATGTTGTGATGAACAGAAGCAGGGATTAAATGCAATTTGGACAGACCAATGGCTTAAGTGAACTGACACAAAGGCCCTTTATGTATATACATATAAACAATACACACACATATGTATTATTTCATTAACTTTTTGATTATAAGATCCTGACAGGGAGCTAAGCTTGTCAGTGAGGAGATTCTAGGAAGAATCATAACAGTGCAAATCTTCTATCCCTGGAATGTCAGAGGTGGTAACCAAGACTAAAACACTTCTCTAGAAACTATAATGTGTGAAATTTCATGCAACGAAATACCAATATATTGGCTTTAATAAAGAAAAGTACCATTCCATCTTTAAATGCCTAATGATATTAACATAAGTTTACATAGTAAACAAATCAGAATATGGAAGGAAAATGTCACTTACCCAGTGTACATCTGTTCGTGGCATTAGTCGCTGCAGATTCACATGCTGTGCATAGTCTGCCGTCTGGTGTTGGGTCGGAGTGTTACAAGTTGTTTTTCTTCGAAGAAGTCTTTTCGAGTCACGAGACCGAGGGACTCCTCCTTCTTTGGTTCCATTGCGCATGGGCGTCGACTCCATCTTAGATTGTTTTCCCCGCAGAGGGTGAGGTAGGAGTTGTGTATGTTGGTAATAGTGCCCATGCAATGGAATGAATAAGTATGTACAAAATGAAGGTTAAAGTAATATATTTACAAATGTACAAATGTTGAAGATTACTTCCAAATGGCTACAGGCTCCCGGGGAGGCGGGTGGGCGCATGTGAATCTGCAGCGACTAATGCCACGAACAGATGTACACTGGGTAAGTGACATTTTCCGTTCGATGGCATGTGTAGCTGCAGATACACATGCTGTGCATAGACTAGTAAGCAGTTATCTCCCCAAAAGCGGTGGTTCAGCCTGTAGGAGTGGAAGTAGTTTGAAATAATGTTCTTAGTACAGCTTGCCCTACTGTGGCTTGTTGTGCAGATAACACGTCTACACAGTAGTGCTTAGTAAATGTATGAGGCGTAGACCATGTTGCTGCCTTACATACTTCGTTCATTGGAATATTGCCTAGAAAGGCCATGGTAGCACCTTTCTTTCTGGTTGAGTGTGCCTTTGGTGTAATAGGCAGCTCTCTCTTTGCTTTAAGATAGCAGGTTTGGATGCACTTAACTATCCATCTAGCTATACCTTGTTTTGATATTGGATTTCCTGTATGAGGTTTTTGAAATGCAATAAATAGTTGTTTTGTTTTCCTAATTAGTTTTGTTCTGTCAATGTAGTACATTAGTGCTCTTTTGATGTCTACTGTATGTAGTGCTCTTTCAGCTATTGAGTCTGGCTGTGGAAAGAACACTGGCAATTCTACTGTTTGATTTAAGTGGAACGGTGAGATAACCTTTGGTAAGAATTTTGGGTTGGTTCTTAGAACTACCTTATTTTTGTGTATTTGAATAAATGGTTCTTGTATAGTAAATGCCTGAATTTCACTTACTCTTCTTAGAGATGTAATGGCAATGAGAAATGCAACTTTCCACGTTAAATATTGCATTTCGCAGGAATGCATGGGTTCGAAAGGTGGACCCATGAGTCTTGTTAAAACAATATTGAGGTTCCATGAAGGAACAGGTGGTGTCCTTGGTGGTATGATTCTTTTTAGGCCTTCCATAAACGCTTTAATGACAGGTATTCTAAATAGGGAAGTTGAATGAGTAATTTGCAGGTATGCAGATATTGCTGCGAGATGTATCTTTATGGAAGAGAAAGCTAGATTTGACTTTTGCAAATGTAGTAAATACCCTACTACATCTTTTGGAGATGCATGCAATGGTCGAACTTGATTATTATGGCAGTAGCAAACAAATCTTTTCCATTTACTTGCATAGCAGTGTCTAGTGGATGGCCTTCTAGCTTGTTTTATGACCTCCATACATTCTTGTGTGAGGTTTAAGTGTCCAAATTCTAGGATTTCAGGAGCCAAATTGCTAGATTCAGCGATGCTGGGTTTGGATGCCTGATCTGTTGCTCTTGTTGTGTTAACAGATCTGGCCTGTTGGGTAGTTTGACATGAGGTACTACTGACAGGTCTAGTAGTGTTGTATACCAAGGTTGTCTTGCCCATGTTGGTGCTATTAGTATGAGTTTGAGTTTGTTTTGACTCAATCTGTTTACTAGATATGGAAGGAGAGGGAGAGGGGGAAAAGCGTATGCAAATATCCCTGACCAATTCATCCATAGAGCATTGCCTTGAGAGTGCCGGTGTGGGTACCAGGATGCGAAGTTTTGGCATTTTGCGTTTTCTTTTGTTGCAAATAGGTCTATTTGAGGTGTTCCCCAAATTCGGAAGTAAGTGTTCAGGGTTTGGGTGTGAATCTCCCATTCGTGGACCTGATGGTGATCCCGAGAGAGACTGTCTGCTAGCTGGTTCTGGATCCCTGGAATAAACTGTGCATTAGGCGAATGTGGTTGTGAATTGCCCAATGCCATATTTCTTGTGTCAGGAGACACAACTGTGTTGAGTGTGTTACCCCCTGTTTGTTTAAATAATACATTGTCGTCATGTTGTCTGTTTTGACAAGAATGTATTTGTGGGATATGATGGGTTGGAATGCTTTCAACGCTAGAAATACTGCTAACAATTCGAGGTGATTTATATGAAACCTTCTTTGATGTACGTCCCATTGTCCTTGTATGCTTTGTTGATTGAGGTGTGCCCCCCACCCTGTCTTGGAAGCATCTGTTGTTATCACGTATTGTGGCACTGGGTCTTGGAAAGGCCGCCTTTTGTTTAAATTTGTACTGTTCCACCATAGAAGCGAGATATATGTTTGGCGGTCTACCAACACCAGATCTAGAAGTTGACCCTGTGCATGTGACCATTGTGATGCTAGGCACTGTTGTAAGGGCCTCATGTGCAATCTTGCGTTTGGGACAATGGCTATGCATGAGGACATCATGCCTAGGAGTTTTAATACCATCTTTGCATGTATTTTTTGTGTTGGATACATTGCTTGTATCACCCTGTGAAAATTTTGAACCCTTTGTGGACTTGGAGTGGCTATCCCTTTTGTTGTGTTGATTGTCGCTCCTAAGTATTGCTGTGTTTGACACGGCAGAATGTGTGACTTTGCATAGTTGATGGAGAAACCCAGTTTGTAAAGGGTTTGTATAACATAATCTGTGTGGTGTGAACACTTTGCCAGCGAGTTGGTTTTTATTAACCAATCGTCTAGGTACGGGAACACGTGTATTTGCTGCCTCCTGATATGTGCAGCTACTACTGCTAGGCATTTCGTAAAGACTCTTGGCGCGGTTGTTATTCCGAATGGCAACACTTTGAATTGGTAGTGTATTCCTTTGAATACGAACCTTAGGTATTTCCTGTGCAAGGGATGTATCGGTATATGGAAATACGCGTCTTTTAGATCTAAGGTTGTCATGTAGTCTTGCTGTTTCAGTAGTGGTATTACGTCTTGTAACGTGACCATGTGAAAGTGTTCTGATTTGATGAAGGTGTTTAGTGTTCTGAGATCTAATATTGGTCTCAGAGTTTTGTCCTTTTTTGGTATTAGAAAGTACAGTGAGTAAACTCCTGTGTTCTTTTGTGGACCTGGTACTAATTCTATTGCGTCTTTTTGCAGTAATGCTTGAACTTCTAATTGCAGAAGGTCTAAATGCTGTTTTGACATATTGTGTGTTTTCGGTGGGACGTTTGGAGGAAGTTGGAGAAATTCTATGCAATAGCCATGTTGGATGATTGCTAAGACCCAAGTGTCTGTTGTTATCTCCTCCCAAGATTTGTAGAACTGGCTTAGTCTTCCCCCCACTGGTGTTGTGTGAAGGGGTTGAGTGACTTGTGAGTCACTGCTTGCTTTGAGGGGTTTTGGGACCTTGAAATTTTCCCCTGTTTCTTGGGAATTGGCCCCCTCTGTATTAGCCCCGAAAGCCTCCCCTTTGATATTGTCCCTGGTAGGTAGACGGTGTTGTTTGTGAGGTGCTGGCTTGTGTGGCTTGACCTCGAAACCCTCCTCTGAAGGTGGTCTTGCGAAATGTGCCAAATGTGCCTCTGCCCTGCGGGGAATAGAGTGCGCCCATGGCTTTAGCTGTGTCAGTGTCTTTCTTTAATTTTTCAATTGCAGTGTCCACTTCTGGTCCAAACAATTGTTGTTCATTGAACGGCATATTGAGCACTGCCTGTTGTATCTCAGGTTTGAAGCCGGATGTGCACAGCCATGCGTGCCTCCTTATTGTCACCGCAGTATTTATTGTTCTTGCAGCTGTATCTGCTGCATCCATAGAAGAGCGGATTTGGTTATTGGATATGGTTTGTCCCTCTTCAACCACTTGTTTTGCTCTTTTCTGGAATTCCTTGGGGAGATGCTCGATGAGATGTTGCATCTCGTCCCAATGGGCTCTGTCATATCGCCCAAGGAGTGCCTGCGAGTTGGCGATACGCCACCGATTTGCAGCCTGTACTGCAACCCTTTTCCCAGCTGCATCAAACTTGCGGCTCTCCTTGTCCGGAGGTGGTGCGTCGCCTGATGTGTGCGAGTTGGCTCTTTTACGAGCTGCTCCTACGACAACTGAATCTGGTGTCAGTTGCGATATAATAAAAGCAGGGTCTGTGGGCGGTGCTTTGTATTTCTTCTCCACCCTTGGAGTTATTGCTCTGCTTTTAACTGGCTCCTTAAAGATTTGTTTAGCGTGCCTTAGCATTCCCGGGAGCATAGGAAGGCTTTGATAATTGCTATGGGTGGAGGACAGGGTGTTAAAAAGGAAGTCATCCTCGATAGGCTCTGAATATAGCGTTACGTTATGAAACTCTGCTGCCCTAGCTACCACCTGT
Source organism: Pleurodeles waltl (assembly GCF_031143425.1). Lineage (NCBI taxonomy): Eukaryota > Metazoa > Chordata > Amphibia > Caudata > Salamandridae > Pleurodeles > Pleurodeles waltl. The sequence goes on along the minus strand of NC_090450.1, from coordinate 708,897,040 downwards.
GCATAGGCTGTACTGTCCTCAGGAGGTGAGGGCTTGGTGGGGTACGACTCAGGGCTATTGTCCGATACCGGAGCGTCGTAGAGATCCCATGCGTCCTGGTCATCTTGGCTCATGGTGGTATGAGCTGGTGATTGTGACGGAGTTTTTGCTGGTGATCTATGAGTTGCCGGTGGTGGAGAGGGTGGTGGAGTTACCTTCTTTACCACTTTTGCTTGTGGTGTCTTTTCTTGTTGTTGGAAATCTAGTTTCCTTTTCCTCCTGATTGGGGGAAGAGTGCTGATCTTCCCTGTCCCACTTTGTATAAAGATCCGCTTTTGTGTGTGATCTACATCTGTTGTTTGTAATTCCTCCTCAAATCTGTGTTTCTGTAGTTGGGAGGATAATGATTGTTCCTCTGAGTAGGAACTGGCTCTCGGTTCGGTTGCTGGGCGTTTTGGCACCGAAACCGTGTCCTTTGTTGTTTTCGGCTCCGACGAGAATTTTCTCTTTTTTGGTGTCGTACCCTCTCGGCGTCGCCCATCTTCGGTGCCGCTATCTTTGTGCCGAGTAGCTTCGGTTCCGCTGTCTCGGTGTCGACCCTTTTCTGCAGCACTTTCTCGGTCCCGAGATTGCTGCGTGCCTGTGTCTCGACCTGAGTCGGACGACCTCGGCACCAACTCGCCCTTTTTCGGTGCCGATGGACAGTCACCTACTTTATGGGTTGAGCCATGGCCTGTTGGCAGTGGCATTCCCTGGGCTTTGTCTGTCTTTCCGTGTGGTGTTTGTTTCGACGTCTTACTCACGGTTTCTTCGACGTCGAATTCTTCGGAATCCGATTCATGGATGTAGAAAGTTTCTTCTTCTTCTCCCTCTTCCTCGGACCGTCGTTGTCCTGTCGGCGTGGACGCCATCTGCAACCTTCTGGCTCTTCGGTCTCGGAGCGTTTTTCTCGACCGAAACGCTCGACAGGCCTCACACGTCTCTTCTTTGTGCTCGGGTGACAGGCACAAGTTACAGACCAAATGTTGGTCTGTATAGGGATATTTACTGTGGCATTTAGGACAGAATCGGAACGGGGTCCGTTCCATCAGTCTCGATGTTGCACGCGGTCGGGCCGACCAGGCCCCGACGGGGGATCGAAATTACCCCGAAGGGCTACCGGAGCTCTTCACGTTTCGGTGTCGATTCTGATCTAACCCGATACCGAACGAAACAATACCGACGTAGTTTTCCGCGATTCTGACTAACTTTCCGACCCGAAACACGGAGCGAAAAGGAACACGTCCGAACCCGATGGCGGAAAAAAAACAATCTAAGATGGAGTCGACGCCCATGCGCAGTGGAACCAAAGAAGGAGGAGTCCCTCCGTCTCGTGACTCGAAAAGACTTCTTCGAAGAAAAACAACTTGTAACACTCCGACCCAACACCAGACGGCGGACTATGCACAGCATGTTTATCTGCAGCTACACATGCCACCGAACATATATTTCCCTAGTGAACCAGTCAGGCCTCTAGATGTTATGATCGGCCTGTCACCATACCCTCACTCAGGCCTCCTGCACTGAGCCTAAGCTTTCCCGCAAGACAATCATCAGTCATAACATTACAAAAGTACACAACATTACAGCTGGTAAAGCAAACTGTTATCTCCCTTCTTAGAGGGCCTAACAAGGATTTTAACAGTGCACATCTTCTATGCCCAGGGCTTGTCAGTGGGGGTAACCAGCACCAAATCCCTTAACAACTATGGTAATCTGTAAAATTCCAAGTAACAAAATACCTAATCCATGGAACAAAATACCTATCTTTAGGCTTTAATAAAGAGTAACAACAACCCAGGCTTAAAATCCTATTACCTTTAACATACACTTTTCACAATTAGTATCTTACGCCTACTGCCTTTATTGTAATGTTTCATTATAAACAAACAGGCTAATAACCTTCATCACTGGCTTGTCACCATAATCAGCTCATACCTTCTGTGTTGGTCATAACCCTTCCCATCAGGGATACAGTAATAAAATCACAAATGTGTACAACATTGTAGTTGTTAAAACAATATACAATTCTTACTTATAGAACCTAATAAATATTTCCATTGTGCAAATCTTCTATCCCCATAGTTTGTTTGTGTGCGTCACCAACATCAAACACCTTGCCTGCTATAGTCATCTGTGCAATTACATATGGCCAAATACCTGTCTATATCATGTAAAATAATGTAATATTAATCCACTATGAGTCCTACTGGCTTTAGCAAATGTATTTCACAATAGATAAGCCAGGCCTCCTACGTTTGTCATAACTTTTCATAATAAACATATCAGACCTATAGCTTTTGGCATAACTTTTCCTTGCATTCCAATCAAGCCTATAGTTGTTTTATCATTGCCTTGTCACTATAACTAACTCGGGCATAATACCATGTACACTGAGTGCAAGCTTTCCCACAAGAAACCACCAGGCATACAGTTGTAAAATTACAAATGTATATAACATTACAGCTGCCCAAGTAATATACCATCTCTCCTATAACAGCCTAATAAGGATTATCATAGTTCATAACTTCTAGCCTAACAGTTTGTACGGATGGGTCACCAATACCAAAACCCTAAACTATTACGTTAATCTGTGAGATTTCAGGCAACAAAAGCCCCTGTTGGATTCAAAATAGAGTAATATCAATCCACCCTGAAATGCCTATTGACTTTAACATACACTTTTCACAATAAATAAATCAGATGTAGAGCCTTTATCAAAACATTTCATAATAAACAGGACAAGATGAAAGCCATGATCACTGGCATCCCTTCATAACCAATCCAGTCCTGCATAATGAGTATATGTTTTGCCACAAACCAAAAAGTGCAATTCAACAGTCTTTTTAGGAAAAGCACACAAAATCAGCCAAATAAAATCCTGTTCTCAGGGGGACCAACATGTGGGTCAAGCCTAAGCCTATCTCTCAGTAATACTCTGAAATCTCTAATTTGTTGTTCACAGATGGTGCAACAACAGCTTCAGTGTCAAGTTAGCAGCTCAATGTCAAGTCACATCTAAAAATCCATGTAGATCATTGTAGCCCGGGCATCACACACTGCTCTCAAACACAAAACCTCACTCTGAAGTCTAAAGTTAATAAAGGAGGCAGAGAGTGCTGGGACTGGAAACAGCAATACATTCGTTGTGATTATCCTCTTCTAATTACTGCTGCTGCCATAGCAAAACAAACACTGCAAATTATCTACTTATTCTAAGACAGGTTAACAGTGGCATTACAGTTCCATGTGTACGTCCCTGAAAGGGCAAGCTTTTTCCCACTGTAAGGTTAATACTTTATGCATGCTGATCGCACTGCTTTCTCAGGCAGCTGAATAAACAAAGAAAAAAATCACAGCTGTGTGGAAGCAATTGTTGTGTGGCACAACAAAACTTCTGCTCAATGAAAACGTACTCCACAAACTTGTGGACAAAGTGGAATCCCCTCTCTGTGCTACTCCTGAAAGCTATTTTTAGGTTGATCACATAAGGTTAGGTGTAAGACGTGCTGTTAAACCAGACATAAAAACAGGTTTTGCCACAATAATGCTCACAAACATGTCGTTAATGCTCTCTATTACACACCTACCTGAGTAGGATCTTCTTTATGATACTCATTAACCTGGGCTTCATTTTCTTTAATACTTAACAAAGTGAACTTTACCCTCTTTATAATAAGAGATGCTCTGAGTTGAATCCTCATTCTGTTATTCACTGAGCAAATCTCTTCATGACACCAATTACTACAAAGTAATCATTTCTAGCCTCGTTAGTTCACCTGACACCGAAGGTTAATTGCATTATAAAACGTGTTATAGAAGGAATTATCTATGACCAATAAATATTGCAAATGGATTATATTCGGGTATTGAGTAGGAAAGAAAAGTTCACGCAATAACTTGTTTGTATAGTGCCTGGACCTCAAGACCGGAACTTTTACTGTTTTAAGGGGACGTGGTTTGTCGAACTCAAAAGAATGGATTTCAAAGGTGGCTATGGTGGCATTCAAATTGATGACTTGCAAGTCACATAAAATGCTAGCGCAGGGAGTTTTAATCACGGAACTGTCTTGCAGGTAAACCGAACCACACTATAAGCCTCCCACACATCCGACTGCCAACAAATGCTCACCAATCGAAATTGGAATCAGCCAGAGAAGGTCAGTCTCTGGAATACAAGTAATGTTCAGTGGTGGATGGTAATAAAAGCCAGTATGGGGGAATGGCGAGTGAGGCACTGAAAGAAAGCGCTACATGAAGGAGTTGCAGAGGGTTGCAATCTGGTGTACAGACTTAACTGGTTTCGTGCATTTTTTTAGTAGGCGTATCTAAAACTAAGAATCCCTAGAACGCAATACAAAACCAACAATGTCATCAAACCGGTAGAATAATTGAAAATAGTGTCCAAAACAACAGGTTAAACATATGCTAGAAGACATTATAATAATATTATTGTGATAATTGACAAAATGAATAATGCCAGGGTGGTTCCTATGAACACCCAGTTTTGTTTCTGATACCACCTAAACAAAAACCGAATAATAACTGCACTTTTTTTGCTACAGATCACCCAGTACGCCAGTGAGTAAGGGAAGTGAAGAAAATAATCTGGAAGTTTTTAGCAAGTGAGAGATAGATAGATGGAGAGAGAATGAGAGCGAAAGAGGAGGTGAAGTGGCAAGGTATGTGAAACATAGGCTATATCATTTTGCGTTACTGAAATATAATTAAGAAGTTTATAGAAACTTAAAATGTAAGCATAAACTCCTTTGTTTATATTACCATAACCTTTTAGGAGTTTTTCTGTCATGACAATAAAGAATATCAAAACAACCAAAAATTGTTAATAGGAAAAATCCCTGTATAATAGTTTTTAAATCACGAATTCAGTGGTTGCCAACCTGTGGGCCGGGGACCCCTGGGGGTCCGCGAAGCCTCCTCAGGGGCTCGCGACTGCTTAGAAAATTTTATATTATTAGGTTCCAACTATCAGTAATGACTCAGTGGGGGTCCCCGGATTCCAATAATGATTCAGTGGGGGTCCCCGGGCTCCAGTATTGAAAAAATGGGGGTCCACGGAAGTCAAAAGGTTGGGAACCACTGCACTAATTAATCAGAACGCTATATTCAGAATATGTAGAAATCTGCGATGAAGTCCCCCTAATACCCGCTTCACCTGATGGGAGAACTCCCAATACCTACCCCACCTTTCCGGTCTTCTACCCACTACTCTCAAGAGCCTTCCCTGATCTATAATACATTGTGTGTATCTTCTTATGCACAAGCCGGTACGGGCCTGGGATGTCCTAGCCCTCAAATGGATGACCTTCACCAGAGACTGGGAATACTGATGGGCTCTTTAATAGTCTCTGAAAATGACTTTGTGTTGGTAAATAAGGCCGTGTTCCCAGAGTAGCCTGGACAAGCTAATGTTTTTCAAAGTGGCTCACTATGCTTGCCTGGCTCCAATGCTGGGCTGAAGCTTATGCTTGAAAATGTCATGATTAGGGTCTTTTCTTTCTTTATTCTCTGTTCAGGAGTCTCCATCAGCTAGAAATAAGAAGTAAGTCTTTCCCTGCCCCATGAGGAACTGACAAAAGTCCCTACTATGATCATTCAGCTCCCAATCTACTAGTGGCCAACTACTGGACTTCCTAGTTCATCATACCTGATGGCACTTACACCTTGTGCCAGGTCCAGTTATCCCTTATTAGTAGATTAGTAGTATTCTAGCAGCTTAGGCTGATAGAGGTAGCTATAGGAGAGCAGCATAGGCTGAACTAGGAGACATGCAAAGCTCCTACCATACCACTTATATCATATAGCACTATATCATAAGAAACACAATACTCAGAGTTACTAAAAATAAAGGTACTTTATTTTAGTGACAATATGCCAAAAGTATCTCAGAGGATATACTCCCTTAGGAGGTAAGTAAAATACACAAAATATACACACAAACCAAAATCAGGTAAGTAAACAGTTAGAAAAGTAGTGCAAACACTGTAGAATACAATAGGATGCAATAGGACACAATAGGCCTGGGGCAACGCAAACAATATACTCCAAAAGTGGAATGCAAACCACGAATGGACCCCAGGCCTAGTGTCGTGTGTAGAGAGTCGCTGGGAGTGTAAGAAAACACTAAGGGTGTCCAAGATACCCCACCCCAAGACCCTGAAAAGTAGGAGTAAAGTTACCCTACTACCCTAGAAAGACAGTAAATTCGAGATAGGGGATTCTGCAAAGGCAACAACTGAATGCAAAGCACTGAAGACGGATTCCTGGACCTGAGGACCTGCAAAGGAAGGGGACCAAGTCCAAGAGTCATGCAAGTGTCCAGGGGGGGGCAGGTGCCCACTAAACCCTGGATGAAGGTGCAAAAGGGCTGCCTCCTGGTGGAAGAAGCCGAAGATTCTGCAACAACGGAAGGTGCCAGGAACTTCTCCTTTGGTCAGAAGATGTCCCACGGCGTGCTGGAGGATGCAGAGTTGGTTCCACACAGAAAGACCGCAAACAAGCCTTGCTAGCTGCAAGGGTCGCGGTTGAAGATAATGGGTGCTGCCCGGGCCCAGAAAGGACCAGGAGGTCACCCCTTGGAGGAGGACACAGAGGGGGCGCTCAGCAACAGAGAGAGCTCATGCAGAAGCAGGCGGCACCCGCAGAAGCACTTGAAAAGGCATTCAAGAAATCTGAGCACGGCGGTCATCTCAACACAACAAAAGAGGGTCCCTTGAAGCCCGTGATCAACTCAGCGAGTTGAGCAATGCAGGACAGAGTGCTGGGGACCTGGGCTGTGTTGTGCACGAAGGAATCCTTGCAAAAGTGCACAGAAGCCCAAGCAGCTGCAGATCAAGTAGTACACAGTATTACTGTCTGGCGTGGGGAGGCAAGAACTTACCTCCACCAAATTTGGAAAGATGGACCACTGGACTGTCGGGATCACTTGGATCCAGCTCCTGTGTTCCAGGGACCACGCTCGTCAAGATGAGAGGGGACCCAGTGGACCGGTGATTCAGAAGTTTGGTGCTTGCGTTAGCAGGGGGAAGATTCTGTCGACCCACGGGAGATTTCTTCTTGGCTTCCAGTGCAGGGTGAAGGCAAACATCCCTCAGAGCATGCACCACCAGGAAACAGTTGAGAAAGCCGGCAGGATTAGGTGCTACAATGTTGCTGGTAGTTGTCTTGCTACTTTGTTGCGGTTTTGCAGGCGTCCTGGAGCAGTCAGCGGTCGATCCTTGGCAGAAGTTGGAGAGAGAGATGCAGAAGAACTCTGGTGAGCTCTGGCATTCGTTATCTGAAGAGAAACCCACAGGAGAGACCCTAAATAGCCCTTAGATGAGGATTGGCTACCTAACCAGGTAAGAGCCTATCAGGAGGGGTCTCTGACGTCACCTGCTGGCACTGGTCACTCAGAGGTCTCCATTGTGCCCTAACACCTCTGCATTCAAGATGGCAGAGGTCTGGGACACACTGGAGGAGCTCTGGGCACCACCCCTGGGGTGGTGATGGACAGGGGAGTGGTCACTCCCCTTTCCTTTGTCTAGTTTCGCGCCAGAGCAGGGGCTGGGGGATCCCTGAACCGGTGTAGACTGGCTTATGCAAGGAGGACACCATTTGTGCCCTTCAAAGCGTTTCCAGAGGCTGGGGGAGGCTAGTCCTCCCCAGCCCTTAACACATATTTCCAAAGGGAGAGGGTGTTACACCCTCTCTCAGAGGAAATCCTTTGTTCTGCCTTCCTGGGACTGGGCTGCCCAGACCCCAGGAGGGCAGAAACCTGTCTGAGGGTTGGTAGCAGCGTTAGCTGCAGAGAAAACCCCAGAGAGCTAGCTTGGCAGTACCCGGGGTCTATGCTGGAGCCCGGAGATGCATGGGATTGGCACCCCAATACCAGATTTGGCTTGGGGGGACAATTCCATGATCTTAGACATGTTACATGGCCATGTTCGGAGTTACCCTTGTGAAGCTACATAGAGGTATTGACCTATATGTGGTGCATGCGTGTAATGGTGTCCCCGCACTCACAAAGTCTGGGGAAATTGCCCTGAACAATGTGGGGGCACCTTGGCTAGTGTCAAGGTGCCCTCACACTTAGTAACTTTGCACCTAACCTTCACTAAGTGAGGGTTAGACATATAGGTGACTTATAAGTTACTTAAGTGCAGTGTAAAATGACTGAGAAATAACGTGGACATTATTTCACTCAGGCTGCAGTGGCAGTCCTGTGTAAGAATTGTCTGAGCTCCCTATGGGTGGCAAAAGAAATGCTGCAGCCCATAGGGATCTCCTGGAACCCCAATACCCTGGGTACCTAGGTACCATATACTAGGGAATTATAAGGATGTTCCAGTGTGCCAATTAGAATTGGTGAAAATGGGCACTAGCCTGCAGTGACAATTTTAAAAGCAGAGAGAGCATAAACACCGAGGTTCTGGTTAGCAGAGCCTCAGTGATACAGTTAGGCCCCACACAGGGAACACATATAGGCCACAAACTATGAGCACTGGGGTCCTGGCTAGCAGGATCCCAGTGACACAGGCAAAAACAAACTGACACACAAGTAAAAATGGAGGTGACATGCCAGGCAAGATGGTACTTTCCTACAATAAGGTGCTACAGTTATTGTGGAGTGCTATTCCTTCCACAAGACTACACTGTGATCTAAAATAATCCTAAGAAATGTTGGCGTTACCTGCACCCTAGGGACTCAGTGGCACTTGCCAATAGCATTTGATGATGCCCAAGGCAGTCGCCCTACCTGGTCTAACAACTCACCAGGTTTGGCCAGGAGCTCAGCTTCAATCACCATCATCGGTTTTATCGAAATCTGCACAAAATCATAAACCCCATTATTTTTAAGAACAATCACTACCGGGATAACTAATGAGCTACAGTGGAACCCAGTCCCATCATTCTACTGTGCAATGCGAGCCCACTCTACATATCAAAGCGCTATGAAGTGAATTCTCCATAGGCACTGATCTTTGCAATTGGTATAAGATAGTGTCTATTCCCCGGCTGCCTTGAGTCACAGAGAGTCAATTCTGACTGTTTAACAGGTAAGTTGTAGGCCGCCCCCCCTAAGTCTCAATGCTCCGTTCTCCTCTGGTGCTAATAAAGATTTCTTTAGATTGTAGCTACATATTAAATAATTTCCACGCTCTGAGCATTGTCTATATGGTGCTTGATTCCGTGAGCGTTGGTAACCTTACCACACGAGGGTATGCATATGCATTTTGTTTTTCAGATAATTTATCTCCAAGCCAAATATAGGTTTGGGAATCAAATAATCTATTTTAAACTCAACTTCCTAATTTCTGATCTGTTCGCTGCAGCCACAGATGATTCAGAGTTCCTGCATGCCGGAAAAATTGAATAGCAGCTGGCCCTCATGGCACAGACTCGCACATTCCCTGGGTATGTAGGGAAGGTGGTCCTGAGATTCTCCTGAAAGCGTGCAGTGGATTACACTGAGCTCGGTCGACGCAACAACGTAGAAAATTTAACACAACCCTTCCCCCCTCAGAGACAGTGGGCAGAGTTGGAGCGCCTCATCACATCGACCTACTCCGCTCTGCACGGGCTGTGCTTCTAACAAAATTCCATCAACAACACTAAAGACCAACTGGCAAGTAGTCACTTGGCAAATCGTCAACATACGAGAGGCAAATTGTTGAAAGGATCTGCTATATATTCGGGTTCAATAGTTAAATGTACTTTAGAAAAGTCAAAATATTTACCACCATTTAAAAGGTCACAGGAACTGAAAGCTAAATGAGTTAACAAATAGAAAAGACAAGAGGAATTAAAAAACACTAATAGAAAGACGGAGTCTTCTGCTATCCATAGTGATCATCATAGGACCAGCTGAAGGGAAACATGGAAGAGAAGCATGCAAAAGCATTAAAGGAAAAAACAGGGCAATGTGCAACGGGCAAAAGTGAGGCAGAAGGAGATGGGAGATGCACATTTAAACAACTTAAAAAAAGAACAGACTCTGCCAAAGATGTTTAGGAATGGAAGGAGTGAGTATGCATAAAGGAGAAAAAGTGTGTAAAAGGCAGCAGAAGGAAAAATTAAATTGAGGTAAAAATACAATAGAAACAAGCACTGTCAAGGCCTACAGGTATGGCATGGCTGCCTACCTTTTGGCTTTGTGAATGCTCGTTTTGTTTTGTAATTTTTTAAAAACCATAATTACAAAATGTATTACAAAAATGCCCACCTGTGCATATATATGCGTGATCACATGGGCAGTCAACTGGAAATGTTTTTATAATAAAGTTAAAGAAAAGCCAAAGAAGGCTGTCTATGTGCCGGATGCGCAACATATGTAGTCATCTGTAAATATTTTTTATTAAATTAAAATACATTTAAGACGTGGGCTCCCATGAATGTTCATGCATGCAAATGCGGGCACCATTAAAAAAAATGAAGCACATGAACCACGCATCTGACAGACATGTATAGCCCGGCAACAGTGTTGTGGGAGCTTCCAGGCCCTTGCCAATATAACAAAAATATAGATAAAATCAAAAATATTAAATTTTTCTCTAAAAGCACACCAGAGTAGTCCCTGGCACTGACGGAAACTGCTCCCTTTGAAAGATACATTTGCCATTATTCAGAGTGAAGTTAGCCAATGGCAGAAGTGGGCTGACCAATTGCCCCATGCTGTTTGCTGCCATAGGCAAAGAAAAATGTGAATGACACAACAAACTAATGGATGATCTGAGCTGGCTGAAAGCCCCTATAAGTATATCCTATATAATTTTAGTACACCCAAAAGGACTTAACTAAAACCAGACTTTAAAAGGAGGATGGAACAGTGTAAAATTGTGGAAGATGGGTGGTGAATGGCTAGAACAGGAGTTGAGGAACCTAAAGAAGAGGATGTTTCAGGGGCATCTATCAATTTAATGGGAAAAGGGGACAAGGAATTAGGCAAACTTGACAAGAAAACTGCCATGACGAAAGAACTTAATATGTACCTGTTGATTTCATCATCGACACTACAGCCAATTTGAACATTTCCACCAACCTGATTAATCAGGAAATTTACAACATATCTGATTTTTGTCAGGATCTCGCTACAAGACGATAAGAACAAGTTACTTACCTTCGGTAACGAATTATCTGGTAGAGACTAACTGCAGATTCCTTACCTTAGAATTCCCTGACGGCAGCTTTGAATCCAGAAATTTTCTGCTGAGCAGTACCCTGCGTGCGCCACCAGGTGGCATCGTTTGGATCCACGTGCATCGTCCGGCTCCTTGGTGGCATTGTTAGCGTCGTTGGAGCCATCTATATAGACTTCACCTCGCCACGTGTACGTCAGTTCTTGTTCCACAACTTTCCACGCCAGAAGCGCAGAGTCATGGAAGAACCAACAGTGTTTAGTTTAGTTTTGTCACTTGATTGTTTGAAGAAAAATACATGAATACATGCCTCTAAGAAAGGCAAAAATACAAAAAAATATATATATGTATATATATCCGCAGTGCGGGGAGGCTTGGGTGGGTGTTAGGAATCTGCAGCTAGATAGAGTCTCTACCAGATAATTCATTACCAAAGGTAAGTAACTTGTTCATCTGATAGAGACTTCTAGCTGCAGATTCCTTACCTTAGAATAGATACCCAAGCTAAAATTCCTGGTGGTGGGTTCTGAGGATATATTTCATACCAGGAAGTCCTGTAGGACCGAGAGGGCAAAATGCCCCTCCCTTCTCACCTGGCTATCCAGGCAGTAGTGTCTTGCAAACGTGTGCAAGGAAGCCCACGTTGCCGCTTGGCAAATGTCAAGCACCGGCACGCCACGCCACAAGCTAATGCAGTGGTAGCAGCTTTTCCTCTGGTAGAGTGAGCCCTCAAGCCCTCTGGAGGCTGCTTCTTGGCCAAAGCGTAGCAGATCTTTATACAGAGAACGACCCAGCGGGAAATGGATCGTTTCTGTACTGCCCAACCCTTCTTTGCACCAACATACCCCACAAAGAGTTGGTTGTCCACCTGGAACTCTTTTGTGCGATCAAGGTAGAACGATAACTCTCTTTTTTGGTCCAGCCGATGGAGCCACTCTTCTTCTTTAGAGGGATGCGGTGGCGGAAAGAAGGTGGGCAGAGTGATATTTTGATCCAGATGGAAAGGGGTCACCACCTTGGGGAGGAAAGAGGCACAAGTTCTTAATACTACTTTGTCAGGATATATCGTGAGATACAGCGATTTCAATGATAAGGCCCACAGCTCACTCACTCTCCTGGCAGATGTAATTGCCACCAAAAAGGCTGTTTTGATAGTGAGCAGCCGGAGAGGACAGTTATGTAAGGGCTCAAAAGGAGCACACATTAGGAAAGGAAGAACAAGATTAAGATCCCACTGGGCATGACAAAGGGCACAGGTGGAAACATATGCACACGCCCTTTCAAAAATCTTTGTACTATAGGAGGCTTAAACAAAGATGGTTGATCGGGCAAGCATAGAAAAGCCAATAAGGCAGCAAGATTGCCCTTGAGAGTCCCTAAAGAGGAACCCTAATGGGCAAGAGATAAAATAAATAAAAGGATATTAGATGGAGAAGAAGAAAGAGAATCAATAGACCTCTCTGTACAATATGAAACAAAATGTTTCCATCAGCAGGTGTAAATCGACTTAGTAGCGGGACGCCTACCTGCCAGAATGACATCACAAACTTCGGAAGGGAGGTCGTAAACCATCAACTGTCGCCACTCAACCTCCACACATGAAGCCGCAAAGTTGACAGGTTCAGGTGGAAAACCTTCCCCTGCTGCTGCAACACAAGATCCTCCCAAAGAGGCAACCTGATTGGAGGACTGATGCTCATTTTGAGAAGCTCTGGATACCAGACCCTCCATGCCCAATCCGGAGCCACTAGGATTACTTGGGCCCGGTCATTCCTGATTTTCTTGAGAACTCTGGGCAGAAGTGGTATGGTAGAAAAGTGTACAGGAGGCCTGAACTCCACTGGCGATGAAAAGCGTCACCTAGCGATAGCCCCCTTGGAAACTCCAACGAGCAAAACTGCTGGCATTGCGCGTTCTCTACGGAAGCGAACAGGTCTAACCAAAGCTCTCCCCACTGCTGAAAGACTCCTTGCGCCACCTCCGGATGGAGATACCATTTGTGATCTTCTAAGCATTTTCGGCTGAGTTCGTCCGTCCTGGCGTTCAGAGAACCTGCCAGGTGTTGAACCACCAGGGATATGCCCTACTGTTCCAGCCCTGTCCAGAGAGACAGAGCCTCTTGACAAAGGGTCCACGACCCCACACCGCCCTGCTTGTTGCAGTACCACATTGTGGTGGTGTTGTCTGTGAACACCTGCACTACCTTCCCTTTCACAATAGGAAGAAATGCCTTTAATGCTAGTCGGATCGCCTGAAGCTCCAACAAGTTGATATGGAGCCCAGATTCCGCTGGAGACCAGTAACCTCTGATCGCCACCTCTCCCAGATGGCAGCCCCATCCCAGAAGTGATGCATCTGTCACTACTGTGAGATCTGGTTGGGGAAGGGAGAGGAGTCTGCCTTTGACCCAATCGCAGTTCACTAAGCACCACTGGAGATCCTTTGCAGTCCCCTCCGAGTTCTGAACCACGTCAGTAAGATTCCCCTGATGCTGTGCCCATTGGAACTTCAGGTCCCACCGCAGAGCCCTCATATGCCATCTGGCATGCTTGACTAATAGGATGCAGGAAGCCATGAGTCCCAACAGCATCAGAGTCTGTCTCACTGAAATCCAGGATAGAGGCCGAAACATCGGTATCATAACCTGAATATCCTGGACTCGCTGCTCGGGAGGATAGGCCCGATACTGCACTATGTCCAGAACAGCTCCGATAAAAATGAGCTTCTGAGAGAGAGTCAGGTGTGACTTCGGCACATTGATAGTGAACCCCAGCGAGTGCAGGAGTTTCGCCGTCGTCTGGAGATGGGTGACGAGAGCCTGGGACGTGGGAGCCTTCAACAGCCAATCGTCCAGGTAGGGGAAGACTGAAATCCCTGACCTGCGCAGATGAGCTGCCACCACCGCCATCACCTTCGTGAACATCCGAGGGGACTGGTGAGACCGAAAGGGAGCACGGTAAACTGAAAGTGCTCGTGGCCCACCTTGAACCGCAAGCAACGCCTGTGGGCAGGCAGGATGGGGATATGGAAATACACGTCCTGCAAGTCCAACGCTACCATCCAGTCTCCTTGGTCTAGGTCAGACAAGACCTGAGCAAGAGTGAGCATCTTGAATTTGTCCTTCTTGAGGAAGAGATTGACGTCCCTTAAATCCAAGATAGGGCGAAGGCCCTTGTTCTTTTTGGGAATCAGAAAGTAGCGGGAATAACAACCACTGCCTACTTCTGATATCTGGACCCTTTCTATGGCTCCTTTAGCCAAGAGAGCCGAAACTTCCTTGCGGAGCAAAACCAATTGTCCTCCATCAGCCGTTCTTTTGACGGAGGAATAGAGGGAGGAAAAGACTGGAAGGGGAGGGACTAGCCCTTCCGTATGATCTGCAAGACCCATTTGTCCGTTGTGATGGAATGCCAGTGAGGGAGATGAAACTGAATCATCCCGCTCGACGTTCCATTGACTCCTCATCGGCCGACGGGCGAGGGGAACTCAAAGTCTGCTTGGACTTCTTCTTCTTGTGCCTCTTACCTGAATGATTAGATGACCTCGAATGCGAGGAAGAGGACTTGGGGCTCCGGAAGCAGTGCAGCGACCTCCTCCTACTGCAGGACTGTGACTTCCTCGGAGTCGTGCCGACCGAAGACAGCTGTCGGGCCGCAAGAAGTTTGAGGGATCTCTCCCTCAAGGCCTTCGGAGTCATGGCCCAACAGTCGGAGCACAAAGTGGAGTTGTGATCCTTCTCGAGGCACCAAAGGCAAACTCAGCGTGGATCCGTTACCAACATGGTGCGATGGGTTGCACCACACGGTTTGAACCCAGTCTTTCTCAAAGACATGCTTCAAACAATCAAAAAAGGGAGAAAAAAAACGACGTTCGTCGAAGAAAAGGGTAGCTCTTATACGGATCTGCATTTAACCGGCGCGGAAGGAAAAGAACTGACAGACAAGCGCCGAGGTGGCGTCTATATAGACAACTGTGATGTCATAGACAGCTCCAACAACGGCGACGATGTAACGCGGAGTGGGACAAATCACGCGGATCCGAACGACGCCACCAGACGGCGCGCACAGGGTACTGCTCAGCACTATAATTCCGGATTCGAAGCTGACGCCAGGGAATTTTAAGGTAAGGAATCTGCAGCTAGAAGTCTCTATCAGATCTTCTGTTTGAAATCATTTTTCATTACCTGGTACAAAATACTGGTCCCTGTGTGGCTGTCGTAATATTGAAGCAGACAATAGTTTCTGAGCACACGTTTGTGGCCTCCCTGCTCTGTTAGTACCAGGCATGGGGGCTTCTCCAAGTGGACAATGGCCCACTCCAATGTCCATCACAGATTTTCTCCCTTTCATCGTAACCTAGTCTTGCATGAATAGCTAATGCACCCTGGCAGGGCCTGAACCCAGGCTTTGGCTCTCCTGATCATCTTCTCGTCATAGCTCGCTTCCTCATTGTCGCTGCCCTGATTATACATGTTTTTTCACTCCCTTTTTATAGCAATAGAGCACGTGGCAGGAGTCTCATTCTGTCGAGGTCTCACCCCATGCAATGGATTAGGTGTTACTTAGTGATTTAATTTGTGCAGTTTTCCGGGGTTAGACTGTGGAGACGGCTTGGTGGGATCCACAAGGCATTTTGGTCTCAAAAACAAGTGTGCTTCTGTCTGCTGGCTAGTCTTTCGAAAGCGTGTGAAGCCTGTCACATTAGGCAGACTGCCTAGAAACAAAGAGGACTGATTACTGATGAATGTATGTATGTAGGAATAAGGGGTCTCTCGAAATGAACCTTGAACTAAAAAACATCTGGGACTGTGTGAATCTGCAACAGGTTTAAAACATGGCAGATTTCAAGAATCAGAATCCTGCAGTAAGGGGTATGATCTGAATATAGGTGGGCGTTACATTGACAAATAGTGGCCAGAGTGGAAAGTATTCTATTTGCCATTGAAAAAGGAACTCCGGAGATCCTGATTAATCTGCAAAGTGCTCATAATGTAGAAAGGCACTGCTGTACTTTTACCTAGCAGGGCATCAATCTAGAATATAGGAGCCACAACAATGTCCAGTCTGAGAGCAGCAAACAAGCGCTTGAAGAGAGACATCACCTCTGTACCACTCCATTAACACTTCCAGGCTGGTTTATCCTGTGGATCCCAGACAACAAAATCTAAATATCAAAATTACAATATTCATTTATAGTATTAACCAAGAGTGTTGAATGCAGGTCAAGGGGACCGATCCATGCTAGCACTTACATACGATATATGAATATGAATATATACTGGATCTAAAAAGGAATTGTTTGTGTAGCCAATTCTCAATCTGAAAATCTGGGGAGGATTCTACATCAGTACTCCTTTCTAACCAAACTGTCTAGGCACCTTGAGGTCAGTTGAGCGCTGTTTAGACCAGTGCTAGCAAATCGGAGATAATCAGATATGTTATGCACATGGTGCACTACTAGCTTACCGACGCCAAGAGACTCGTCAACCTCTTATCTTAAGGTGCCCACCCGTGCTTTGATTGAAGTGGAGGGCTATGGACACGGCAATGAGCAACACATGATTAAATGTGATTCCTACGTTATAAAGCTAGATCATTCCACAATATGCTCCTGTTCCCTGATGCCTAACCTTCTCACCTCAGAGCAGTCCTAATCTATACTTCTAAGAGGGTCCCACCCATTTTTTTATGTGCCAAGCATGAAGCTCGAGCTTAAAGACCCCTCCTCACCCTTGTGCTGAATGGACACTAAAGTTTGTTCTGCTTGTGCCCTGTGCCTTGACGGCGGCGGAAGGGGAGCACCCATGGCAAACTGATAAGGATTACAGATTCACACTGAGCACTCATTATATTAGAGGTGTCTGCTCAGAGAGCTGAGGCCACATACTTGGCTCCACATCCCTCTCAACAACATGTCACATGATTCTAATTTAGATCCAGAAGGTGGTCTGACTCCTGTTCCGGTGTCCCTCAAGCTATTCAAAAGCAGTTCCAACAAAAGAAAACTTGTGCACGTGTAGATGCGTCAGTGCTAATCAACCAGGTGACTTTAAATCCTGTTACAGCAAGAGGGGGGTCCACGCTTCTCCACATGATGAATAAATCCAAGTTACATTCTATGAAGTACCACTTTCTAAGTGTGTCTTTTTGTTTAAGGGAGAATTCCATCCTTTAAGTGGATGAGAAATAAATTTGTTACATGTAAACATAGCTTTCCAGCTTGTTTATTTAGTGATTAAATGCTCATAGACTGAATCTAAATTGAAATGATTAACATAGTCAGTGATCATCCTGAAGATATGGCATGGACCCGTTCCTACTGTATCTTGGCTGGACACACTTGTTTTAGAGCTCTCCACGTTGAAGATGGTGGGTGACTATGATGGGAGTTGTCTGAATCCAGAACCATTGTGATGCCAATAGTGGATGTCGGTTTAACTCCTTGTACTATTCTGTTCAATGAATTCACAGACCTTACATAAACAACCACATACCCAGTTGTCAATTTGTCCAGACGGTTACAGATGTTGGGCACCAGCAATTATTTGTAGGGTCTGGAGTTATTTTTCAAAATCAGACTTGGCCCTGAAGGCTAAGATAATACGACAAAAAGGAAGGAAAAGAAAGATTGCAAAAGTGGCAAACAGAGTACAAAAGGGATGGAAAAAGAGTCAGTAAGGATGAGCTAAAGAAACAGGAAGTGGGGTGGTGGGAAAAAAGAGGAATCAAAGCTACACAGAATTGGTTCGGCAATCCTGGCATTCATAAGAGGCAGGTGGCTGGCTGCCTGAAAAACTTTAGGCCCATGCATTTTTTTTTCAAAACAGATCATTGTACGTAGTGTTTCAACAGCATGCAAACAGGACTAATACCAAATATCACCTGACACAGTACACCTTACCAATGCGATGTACAATACCTGGGTAGTGCCTAAATTATGTAGCATCACGGGCACGAGTTAAATCCAAGCATTTATTTCATCTGCAACCAAAGGTTCTTTATTACGTTTTTACTATGGAAGTATGCTAAGCTATTTACCTCTGTGGTTACGAAAATATGAAATCTAATTTCTTGCCATACAAAATGCAAAAATAGCTTTGCATTATCAACGTATCTACAGTTCCACATCCTAAATAGGCCTTGTTGTCATCGCTGCGTTTGAATAAGAATAGAAAAAGTAATTATCTTGACACGCTTGTCTGATTTTAAGGTAAAGAAACGGAGAAGTGTTTCAGAAAAATGAATGAGTGTTGCAACAATACATTATAATTTCATGACAGGACCGAGGAGACTGACACAAAGAAAGGAATATTTTTAATTTGGCTAATGTTGAGAACGATATTCGAAGTTTCTCACATACAGTGGTGTTGAAATGGACACAAAGGAAATGTTAGGCTATTTTAGAAAAGATGCACCAGAAAGGAATTCTTTCAATATTCATTTTAAAGAGCAACTATTTCACTGTGTTAGCTGAGCATGCAATTAGATCAAAGTTGATTACCGACACATTTTATTAATTATTCGTAGGTCTTTTTTAGGCTTTTGTGGAGATATAAAGTACTAAGCAGAAGAAGACACTGTATAAATCAATTCCAAGATATAGCTAACAGCTGTGAAACGTAAATATGATAAACTCTAGTCAGAAAATAATGGAATTGCCAACCAAACATACTCAGATCTATACTCTAGTGTGAAGTTGTAAAGGTGGCTAGCAAGCAAATAAATGAATTCAAGAGCAATGTGTCTGAACATCGAAAAGAACTAATGCATTTTGACAGACCAATGCAGCAGAACCGTAGTTAAACGTAAGTAACACTGGATCTTTCAAAGATTCACGTGCATGGATTACAATTTCAAACGCAGTACTGTACCAGGAAATAGATGCAGAAATTACACTTTCCTTAATGGAAGAAGTTTGCGTAGTATGGCCTGATACACTACTGTATCAGTTAATGATTGGACAGCTATATAATACTGTTTGGCAAAGGTGTGGGTCGACGACCAAGGAGCTGCTCTGCCGATGTCCATCGAGGGCACTCCAGCGAACAGTGCAGTTGTTGCCAACATGCCGCTTGTAGACTGTGACCCAATCTTATGCCTTAAAAGTCTAGAGCTTTGGCACTGCATCAAGAGATACAAGACGTTATTCTTCGGGGTATGCGATGCTTTGACAACGTGAGGCGTTTTCATGATAGACAAGTAATTATCAGTCTTTCTAAATTCCTTTGTGCTGTAAATATAAAACTTTATACATCTCTTGATGTCTAGAGAATACAATGTTCAGCAGTTATTGATGGTTGTGGGCTAAAAGTTGGCAAATTATTTCTTTCTTTCATTTAGTTAAATAAATGTTGGAGCATTCAGAATAAATTATGGATTAGTAGACAATGTCTCAAACTTTAAGTATTCTGGTTAAATAGAAAAGGCCTAATTCTCTTCGACCCCTCTTTATTGATGTTATGGTACATAAGAAGGCAGTCATCCATGACAGAATCTGTTGAGCATATCTGTATATTGGTTCAAATGGATCTCTGATGAGTTGACTTAGTATTATATTGAGGTTCCACGCCAGTGGGTGTTTGGCAAGAGGAGAATATATGTGAAATACACCATGCATGAATTCTTTCACCACTCTAGTGGAAAACAAGCAATGTGCAAAGGGGGTCCTTCGAAATGGCTGCAGAGTGAAGACTGCTGGAGGAACATCTTAATCTTGACTCCGCTAAGCTCAGCAGATAAGGACATATTTGGTGTGGATGCATATTGAAGGAATCTGTAGTGTTTCATGCAGCCCAGATTTCAGGGAGTTACTTTTAATTGTGGAAGTGGCTCTGGTTGCTTGTAAGATCATCCTGCAGAAAGTCAGGATAGTCAAAGATCTAAACTCTAGGTCTGCAGCAGCTTGGCAGTCAGGTGCAGAGATGCTGGGTTGTGGAGTAGGATATGGCATTGCTTCTTGGATAGGAGAAATGATTCTGCCTTGAACTGAATTGGAGTCTGAAATGGGAAGTCCCAAAGATCCGTGTTTCAGGACCAACGAAGTGCAACCAAAATTATTGTGCAAGGTTTTTCTTTATTTCCAGCAGGACTCTCAGGATGAATGGTATTGTGAGTAAAGCATCAGCAAATTTCCCAACTCAAGGAATCGAAAATGCTTCTCCCTTTGAGTTGGGATATCACCATTAGCTTGTGAAGCTATGGCAGGTGGCTTTTTCTGGCATTACAAACAGATCCAAGAGATGTTTGCCCATCTCTGGACGACTGGACTCCATTGATTCTATACTATCTTCTAATCATGCCAGCCTACATGTTTCCTGATGAGTGCATCTGCTGTTTAGTTCTGCAGGCCCTGGACATGCCATATTGTTAGATTGATTTTGTGATGTAGCGCCCAATGTTGTACTTGTACTTCCTTCGAAAATAGTTTGGATTCTGTCCCTCCTTGTGTTTTAAATATAATATAGATCAGTCCATTCCTACTTAGATATTTTATTCTTCTCTTAAAGGCAGGAAAGCCTTTAAGGTAATTCTGACCTCACTCTTACTTCTAGCAGCTTTAGGGTTAGTATTAGTAGCTGAAGAGACCAAAGCCAACTTGCTGTCTTTCAAATCTGTTTGCCAACCCTTCAGTGAAGCATTCTGTTTTAAAAGTAGACATGATCTGATTTTGAGAACGTTCTGACCTTAATAGATGCTTCCCGTAGCTAGCTGACAAATCATGCCATGTTTTGCCTATTAGGGGATGTGTTTGTAGCCGTTCCCGTGGCAGTCACTTGTTTCAACTGCTTGTACAGCCCTTCTTAAATGGTCCCTATTATGAGTCAACATTGTCTTATAAGAGGAATTCAAGATGGTCAAACTCCTAGGCGGACCATGAATTTCCTGTCTACGATCCGGCTATTTTGTTCTTATGTCCTGAACTAGGAAAAGCATATTTTCTCCTTCTGCCTGCAATTGGTAAATTTTAGCTGGTCAGCCAACTAAGAATATTGTTTGTTTCACTGGCATTAGGATTTGCAGTTTGGAGTAAAGCCTAACTGAAGGCTTACTGTCTGGGAGACGGCTGCCAATGTTTGCTGACAAAGGGGTCTTTGTAAGTGGGTTGTCGAGATATGGGTATACTCTTAACTCCTGGTGGCGTAAGCAAGCAACTTTCAGAGAAAGGCACTTTGTAAATACTCTTGGTGCAGAGTTAAGGCCAAATGTAAGACTCTTGACCAGGTAGTGTTATCCATCTATAATGAAGTGCATGTACTTTAGGTGTTTCTGATAGTTCATAATTTGAAAGTACAGATCCTTCAAATCTACGGATGCCATTAAATTGTCTCTGCTTAGGGCCTGCAGCACATCGAGAAATTAAATAATTCAGAAATAATGCTTCTTTATATATTTGCTCTGTGGCCAAAGGCCTAGAATGGGACTCCAATTACCATCTGAATTAAGAAAAACCTTGAATAGAAGACCAAGTTCTTTTCACTGCATAGCACTGGTTTTGCTGCAGCTTTTGGAGGCAAATTGTTTACTTCTAATTTCAGGATCTCTACCTTATGGTGTTGTTCCTTGTCTGGAGGTGACGTAAATTCCACGGGACAGTTATGATAAATTATGTCTAACACTCAGCAATCTGACGTTATGTTTTGCCATGCTGGTAAAAATCCCTGCACCTTTTCCCCACTGACATAGATGTTGAAAGGGAAGGGACAACTGGGAAATGAGGTGCGTTGACTTCTTACACTTCTCTGTAGGAACAAAGGGCAGAGTCAGACTGAAATTACTTTTGGCCATACTGCCGCCGTCTCTGGTAAGGCTAAGGTGGTTCTCTTTGCAGAACTCCTAGTGATTCTGTCAAATCAGTTTTGAAACATATCGAACATTAAGGGCATGGCAATCACCCTTAATTGAACTTCGACAGAACCTCTGACTCATACTAAAAAGCTAAACACACCTTCTTAAAACAATGTAAGTTGCCATTTGCCTGAAGGTAGTGTTCGAGGCCTCCAGAGAAGCTGAAGAAGTTGCCTCACTTTCTCTTAGAATGGCTTTATTCTGATCTCTGCAGTGCATGGGTAGCTCTTTTCCGGGAATGGGCCTATAGCGTCCCACAGCTCTGCCATACTGTGACAGGACGGCACCTGCATTAGAACACCAACTGTCTTTCTATTTGTGTTTAGTATCTTTCTTTATCTGTGGGGGCTACACATGCTGTTACTGGATAGTGTGACTTTCGGTGTGTCACCGCAGAAATCAAAGACTTGGCACAAGGAGTCTACCTAGAACTGTATTTAAGTTCATGGTGATGTAAGATGTTGGTAGGTAAACAGGCTTCAGGCCCTCACCCCTCAAGAACACCGGTCAACCTGTTATTTGTATTATTTTCCTCGAATGCAAGCTGAGATAGCAGCTAGATGCAGTTAGACGCACTCTCTTATCACCTGGATTAGAAATGACTGAGTTTTTGTATGTTCATTCTCAGCCCTAAGTGGAATAGCAGTTGCATGTCCTTGTTTATACAGTTTTGGCATTGTAGAAATGGGTTACCCATTAACAGCCAGGTATGTGAATGCGTGCATGCCTTGCCTTTTCAGGTGCTCTTCCACCACAGGTAGACATTTTGCAATCTTTTATGGTGGCTAACTTTTTCAAAATGCTAGTGAATTGAAGGATAATGTTTGCCACCTAACACAAACAACAGTTACATCAAATGCTTTTGATGGAAAGGGATGTGATACTATCCGCGCTTGATTTCACTTGTGGCAACCAAGAAATATTTTTGTTACAATGGTCTGTCATCCTGCAAAGTAGTAATTTTCTTTCCTTGATGTGTCAGTGGTGTTAAAGAATGGACCTTAATGCATTTTCTTCTTTGAAAATAAAAAATATATCAAACAGATTTCTTGATTCATTTTAACTGACCTCTTCTATTGCTCACTTTTGATTCTGGGTGCCAAAACGAAAGCCTGATATCTCCTATGGCTTGATGCTCTGTCCCATTTCTCTTACATTCCCCCTACCTCACTTAGTCGCGGCAAGTAACCTGACCAATACCTCACTTTTCTCTGGCAGAGTGACTACTTCTATGAAACATGCTCTGATTATCCCTCTCCTGAAAACAACGTGAACCTTAAACTCAAGGCAAACTGTCGACCGGTCTTAATGTGTCAATGATTCATCAAAATCATGAGAAGGGAGGTGATCACTTAGCTTCAAGACTACGTGGAACCTAATGTCCTCCTTCAAGACCAAAAGTCTGAACTGCACTCCTCAAGTGGCAATGAAATCACCTCTGCTATTAATTAGGAGTGAAGATCTCCTCCTCTCCTTGGAAAAGGACAACATATGATCTATCAGCAAATTAACACACTGAAGACCACAAAATCTTTCTTGCTTGGAGGGTGTGTTGGGGGGAGTGGGGGGGGGCTGGTGGGCTCATCCAGGGGGCAAGTATATCCAGACTCATGGTACAATGGGCCCAATCCTTTCTCACCAATTAGAGAAATTACGATATGATCATATAATTCCTGCGGTGTACCACAAGGATCAATGTGCAATGTCCTGCAGTGCCCCTTGAGAATCATCCATTTTGTGTCTGTTCATGCAACATCTAAGCACGTCCTTTGGCTTACCTCCTTGAGAAGAACAAGGTAAAACTTCCAAATGCATGCTAATGGTATACAATTCTACTTCCTTCTGGAAAATATGTCAAACAATGCAAGCAACATCGTGTCTTGACTGCACCAGACATTCTAGTTGAAAGAGGGCATTTTCCTATGAATGGATGCCAAAGTGCTGTAACAACCTCTTGTTCACTCCTACATTCATGTGGTGAACAGGTTGTTAACACAGTTATAACTACTTCAAAAATTCAACCACTCCTCCATATGGGCTATGGAATCAAACTGACATGGGCCTTCATCCTGAGGGAACTCTAGTTATGCAATACTAATTACTGCGGCGTCTTAAAAAAAAAACTCCTTGCCAGGTTCTAACAACTACAGAACCAGACAACAAAATATGTCCTTAACTTTTGCAAGTAGAACTACACCAAAAGCACCCCGAAAGATTCCCGCTCACTCCTCTATATCAAGGCTTCCTTCCTCCCTCAGTCTCTCCCTTTCATGTGGGTCAACTGAGCACTCTGCAGATCTTCTAGACATCTCCTCATCTCACAAAGGAGATCTCCTGTAGGGTTCTCAGTTTTTATACTGAGAAGACCTGAGTGTTTCGGGCCGAAGAACAACTTTTTCTGGGCTATGCCAGGTCTAAGAAACAGCAAGGTGATTCAGAAGTGGACAGTTTCCCCTTGCTCCTTGCTCATCCTGTGTATCAGGATCTGCTATGCCATGACAGAGAATGAACCTCCTGCTGCACTAGGGCCTATTCCACAAGGGCAAAGGCTTCTTCATCAGCACTGTCTCAGGGAGTTCCGGCGTTGGATATTTGCCATGGTTCAATGTGGCCTTCTGTTCACACTTTTAACAGGAATTAATGTGTTGACTTTAAAGTCCTCAGAGATGGACATTTGCCAGATAGGTGTTGGAGGACTTCTTGGTTTGGACATCTCTTCATACCCACCACCTCGGAGGTAATGCTTGGATACAGATTTGAGAGGCCTAAAATCTGCAGGCAGAAGAACAAGATGCTTACCTTCAATAATAATCTTTCTGATGGATACTCTGTCTACCGGCAAAATCCTCACAGATCCTACCCACCTTATGTTCTGAGAAGTAGTCATGCAACTGCTCATAAAAGTCTCAAGTTAGTTTGCTTCACTGATATTTTGTCAATCTCATCAGTCTCATCTCTGCCTTTGAGGGCATGGAAAAAATGAAGAGGAACTGATGTTGATGTACCGAGGTGGAGCCTTATACTGCACTGTGATGTCATATACCTAGGGTAGATCCTGGAGCTGAGGCACCACCTAGCAAAGCAAGAGAGCTTTTTCAGCTTTCTGGATCCAGTCTGCTGCCTGGAGGAGATTCAAAGGGTGAGGACTCTACAGGTAGCTAGAGTATCCACCGGAAAGATCATTAGTGAAGGTAAGGAACTTGTTCTTCTGGGCCTACAAATAGCATCTTTATGAGTTGCATAGCTTCTGCCCACTGCTGATGCCCAAATATTCCTTTATACTTGTTTTCCAAACACAAGATAGTGGATTAATGTACAACCCCTGAATGTAGATATTTATACTGTAAATATACAATTTAACACAGCTTGACAGGCCTCTTTAGGGTTGCTGTGCTCCCTATCCATCAACAGAAATCAAAAGGAATGCTAATTGTCAGTCTGCCACAGCCTTACCAGGGACTGCTTGGAATGTGCGGTGGGAAGGATCGGACGTACAAATTTCTTCTGGGAGCCAATGGCCGCTGGGAATGGAGGAGCAGAGTTCATGGCAGCCACCAGGTTTATCCGAGACACCCAGGAGTTCATTTCTGCATCACTCCTGCAGGGAAATAGTAAGACCAAACAATCACTAAAAGAGAGATAAATGCAAAAGGAACACTGGAAGGGAAAAGAAAGGAAGAAACGACTACTGCAGGGAGAACAGGAAGGGAAAACAAACACTTCCATAGATTGAGACTTTCAGTACCGTTAGATCAATAAAGGAAAAGGTCTACTAAAGAAAGCATTACTACTGCTAAAGAGATGCCTATGCCTATAATAAGAGAATTAGGATTTCCCTGCACACATTTCTTCCACACAAAGCTGTAATCTCAAACAACTGTTTGCCCTAAAATGCCTATTGCATTGTTTTGCTCCAACAAAGATGCTGTTTATGTCTGGCTTGACAGACCAGCTATTGCTGGACATGATTTGTGACCAACCTCAACCTAAAAAAAGAGCTTTCGGTAGTACTAAAGAGAGTGGTTTTAGCTCCCCTACATATTGGTAGCCAGGAGTACATGTTTCGACTGGGCAGAACTTGTGGTCTTAAACATAAAAAGCTATTCCCCTCCATACAGCTATGAGTACTGTGTTTATTTATCCAGCTGCCTGATCCAGCAGCAGTATGGCTGCCTCCGCTTGAATTTTCAGTGGCACACACAACATTGTAATGCTGTTAAATGTCTTAGATAACTAGATAATTTTAGGTGTTTGTGTTTCTTTGGCAGCAGCACAGATGTGAGGAGGAAACTGTGAGGCTTCAGAGTGCAGATATGTGTTTGAGAGGGATATGGGACACCCAAGCTACACTAATGTACATGGATTGTTAGGTCTATCTTGATAGTGCAACTCTTGCTTGACCTTATGTCAAAATCGATCTTTCAGAGTACTTCTGAAAGAAGCGTAGGCTTCACCCACATGTTGGTCCCTAGAGTACAAATTTGAGTCCTTCCAGTAAAAACGACTGCTTGTATTGCACATTTTGGCTTTTAGCAAAGCTACATACAGCAAGACTGAGTTAGTTATGGTGGCAAACCAATGATCATGGATGTAGGACTTATCAGGTTACTATGAAATGTTATGATAAAGGCAGTATGACTGACATTTACAGCCAAAAGCATACATAAAAGTCAATAGGCATTTAAGTGTGGATTGTTATTAACTATCTGTTGCTAACAGATCGGTCTATTTATGGAATCACACGGACTACCACAGTAGGCAATGGTTTTGGTTGACCTGCGTGGCAAACCTGTGGATAAAGAAGGTTTGCTCTCAGAGAATCCTTGTTAGAACCTCTTGAGAGAGATAGTGTTTTGCTTAGCCAACATTAACTGTGCATACCTTTCTAGTTTTACAACTGTTTTTTCTGAGGGTTGCTTTGGAGAAAAGCTACCCCCAAAACTGTAGGCATTAGTTGGTTATGATGACAATTGATCGGCCTGACTAGTAGACTGACATGGAGAAAAGTTATGTCCAATGCCATATGTCTCATCAGCTTATTTTCAGATGGTCGAGCTTACTGATTGTGAAAAACATTTTTTAAAGCCAGTAAGCCTTTACTGTGTTGTGTTACAAGCTATATGTGGGTATTTTGTTAAATGTAATCTCACAGACTACCATAATTGGCAAGGATTTTGACTTTGGGTACCCACTCTGATAAACCCATGGGGGTTTCATTGTGATGACTCCCGTTAAGCCCTGTTGAGAGGTATATGATTTTGCAAGCTGTGTTGTTCTACATGTACCTCAGTTTATAGCTGTATGCATCATGGATGCCAGTTTAGGTGCACTTGAATAGGCCGGTGTTGGATGAGGTGTAAAGCCAATAGTAAAGGGTTCACTGGGAAAAGGCATACCAGATTTCACAGGTTTGATCTGTTTATTATGAATCGTTATTCTAAAAGTCAATAGGCCCCACCATGTGTGAAAAGCATATGTTAAAGACAATAAGCTTTTAAGGATGGATTGTTATTACACTGTTCTAAAGCATGTGGGCAGGTTTTTTGTTACATGTAATTTCACAGATTACTACAGTAGGAAAGGGTTGTGATGTTTGAGATCCGCCCGAACAAACCTAGGGGACAGACAACATGCACAACAATAATCCTTATTTGGTATTCTCAGGCAAGATTGTTTTTGCTTTGCCAACTGTCATTTCGTTTACATTTGTACTGTTATCGTTGTGTGCTGGATGGTTGCTTTGAGGAATGCTTACGCTCAGTACTGTAGGCTTCGAAGCAAATGATTAAGAATACAATAATTGATTGTTTATTATGAAAAGTTATCTTAAAGGAGGTAGGCCTGGCATTATAATTGTGAAGAGCCTATGCTAAAGTCGATAGGTGTTTAATGGTGGATTTTTATTACTCGGAATTAAAGCCTACACAAGGGCTTTTTGCTATATGGAGTCTCACAGATTAGTTTAGTAGGTAAGGGTTTTGGTGCTGGTTACCATTCTGACAAACAATGGGTATAGAAGATTTGCACTGTGAGACTTACCATCATGCACCGTTAGGAGAGACAGCATTTGTCTTTGCCAACTGTAATTTTGTATACATGTGCAATCTTATGACTGTAAGCATGCGGACATTTACACTTAGCACAGTAGGCCTGATCTGGTTATGGTGCCAAACCAATGAATATAGCTATAGATTTTACTGTTGTGCAGGTTAATGTTATGCCAGATGCTATATAACTAGCCTGTTTATGATGAAAAGTATCACAAAGGCAGGAGCCTGGCTTATTTATTGTGAAAAGCATATGATAAAACTAATAGGCTTCTGACAGCGGAATGTTATCACATAATGTGTTATGCATAGAAAGGTATTTGGTTACATGTAATCTCACAGATTACTATTGTTAATGTTGGAGATGGCCCTTTTTGAAGGGTTATCCCAAGGCTTTTTGCCTCCAACCTCCTGTTTGTGACTGTGTGCTGCATTTCGTTTTTCCTGGCTTTAGGACTCTGAGCACTTTACCGCTGCTGACTAGTGCCAAAGTGCAAGCCCCTCCTGTTTAAATTACCTGGGTAATTGGCCTATCCATGATTTGCATATCTGATTTACTAGTAAGTTCCTAGCACAGTGCACCAGTTGTGCCCAGGGCCTGTAAACCTAATGCTACAAGTGGGCCTGCAGCACTGATTGTGCCACCTACATAAGTCACCTTGCAAACATGTCTCGGGCCTGTATTGTCTGTGTGAAGTTTTAAACTGCCATTTCGACCTGGCTAGTGCACCCGCTTGCCAGGCCCAAACCTACCCTTTTTACTACATGTACGTCACTCCTAAAGTAGGCCCAAGGCAGCCCACTGGGCAGGGTGCAGTGTATTAAGGTAGGACATGTACTGGTGTACTTTACATGTCCTGATAGTGAAATACTGCTAAATTTGTTTTTCACTATTCTCATTCTGAGCAGATAGAGTTGTGGAGTTTGCGGTCTCTGAACTCACAATTTAAAAAATACATCTTTTGGGGAAGTTGGTTAAGCTTGAAAATGCCACGTTTAGAAAGTGGACATTTTTCATGCTTAACCATTCTGCGCCTCTGCCTATCTGCTGAATACACGTCTGGGTCAGGATGACAGTTGGGCTGTTTATGCATTCACTCTAGACAGTCGCTCAGAGGGAGCTGAGGTATGCCCTGCATTTCCCGATGAGTCTTCCTGAGCTAGAGTGGTGGGAGGAGCTGACACTTGTACCTGAATAGGGCTGTGCCTGTCCTCACACAAAGCAGTCTCCAACCCGCTGGACTGTGTCTGGGGCCAGGGAAGGGAAAGGAAGGGCCTTGTGCACTACAAAGACTTCTCGAAGTTTGCCTACCTCAAAGACAGAAATTGGTATAAGTACTGGACCTCCGACACCATATAGTTAGAATCCTTTTGGACTGAGGAAATTCTGCCATGGAGAACAGCTGGCTGTGTAGGAGGGACTGCCTGTTGCTGTGTTGTACTGGCCTGCTACTTATTACTTCTGTCCCAGGAGTGTAAGGACTGGATTTGGCTTTCTGCATCCTCCTTCCAAGGTTTCTCCAAGGGCTTTGACTGAGCTTGCCTCCTGTTAAAAAGGCTCAGGGACATTTAGGTCTTCATCTGCCAGCACTTGGGCTCTTCTGCTGAGAGTCCTAACTTGCCAAGTAGTGCCAACTCCAGTCCCTGGGCCATTGGAGTTGCAAACTGGTGATCTGAAGGAGAAAATCTACACATCAACATGACGCACCGGAAAAATAAACCCAATGCTGGTCTTGCGGCTGAAGAATCGACACAGCACCTGCCCAGCGGCTGGAGAATCGACAAAGCGCCTGTCTCATGGCTGCAGAATTAATGCAGCGCCTGCTTCACCACGGTCCCATCAACACAGTGCATATGGATTTTCCATGCATCATTCCTGGATGCCAATTTTTAATTGAGTCCACAATGCAGTAAGGAACCAAGGCCATGCGTACGGAAATCGATACATTGCCTTTCCTGTGAGAAAAGAATCAACGCATCACCTCCCTTGCCAGTAAGGAACCAATGCCTCATCTACCTGCAAAGAAAGAATCAACAAATCACATCCACTTTGCAGTGAGGGACCAACTTATCACTGTGCTTTTCTTGTGCCCAACCTCCCTGTGGCCAGCATCATCTTTGTTTTTGACGCATCCCAGATACTTTGTGCTAAAGATATACATCCATTGATTCCTATGGATTACGACTTGCCTTAACTTTTAAAAAGAGATATTTTTGACTTGAGTATGTTGGATTTTTGTCTTTTTGGTCTTGTTTTACTCAGATAAGTATTGGGTATTTTTCCAAACTGGTGTGGAGTACTTTTGTGGTGTTTGCTGCTTGAGCCAAGCTACTAAGAGGGTCAGCAGGGGTCATCTTAGATCTGTGACACCCTTACCCTGACTGCAATGAGGGTCCCTACTTGAACAAGGTGCAAACCACTGACAACTAGAGACACCAATTCTAACAGTTAGCAAGGGGTTTGCTGCTGGTCACCACTCTGACAAACTGGGGGAGAACTGCACTGTGAAGATTTTTGTTAGGCCCTATTTGGGGGACGGGTTGTATGTTGTTTTACCAACTGCAATTCTGCACTCATCTGTCATTTTATAAATGTATGCCAGATGACTGCCATATTATGCACACTTCAGTAAGCCTGTGTGTCTGTGGTTTCAAGCTATTGGTAAAGACTAAAGACTTTACCTGTTCACTGGAAAACGTTATGTCAGATTCCTTGGGTATGATCTACTTATAATGAGATGTTAAGGTCAAAGCAAGTAGGCCTTACTCACTCATTGTGAAAAGCTAGTGTCAAAGGGAATATGAATTAAGGGTAGATTGTCAGTAGACTGAGCTAAAAGTGTGAAGGAAAGTATTTTGTTACATGGAATCTTGCAGATTACCAGCGTAGGCAAGGGTTTTGTTGTTGATGACCCACCTGCCCATGCCATGCCATTTGCAATAAGGTAAACGTTATTAGGTGCTTCTAGGAGGGATTTTATATTGTTTTGACAACTGTATTTTTTTACAGTTTTGTAACTGTATTACAGTATACCAGATTCTTGTCTTGTATGACCAACATAGCTGGTTTGAGTTTGTTATGGTGAGAAGCCAACAATAGAGGTTATAGGCCTGATTGTTTACAATGAAAATGTATGATAAAGGCAGCTGGTTCGATTGTGAAAATGATTTGTTAAAGTCAACAGGCATTTAAGGATAGAATGTTATCACTATGTATGAAAGCCTACTTTGATATATGCAATCTCACAAATTACTGTAGTGGGCAACTGTTTTGGTGCTGGTTACCCCCTGTGACAAACCGTGGGCACAGAAAATTTGCACTGTGATAATCCTTGTTAGGCCCTTTTCGGAGAAACTGTAATTTGCTTTGCCAACTCTAATTTTGCATACTATGTAATTGTATGACTGTATGCCTAATAGTTACCTTGTAGGAATGCCCAGTACAGTAGAAGGCCTGCCTCTGTTGATTATGGTGACAAGTCAATGATGACAACACTAGAGGCCTGATTGGTTTAGCTAGGAAAAAATATTCCCAGTGCCATAGGTCTGATCTGTTTATTATAAAAGGATATGCTAAACACATGAAGCCTGGCATAATGATTATGAAAAGCATTTAAGAGTGAATTGTTATTTCTCTGTAAGAACATGTTAAAGTCAATAGGCATTTAAGAGTGAATTGTTTTTTCTCTGTATTGAAGCCTGCTGATTTTGTTACATGAAATGTCACGGATTACCTTTGTAAGGAAGGATTCTAGATATATATAAAGGGCCTTGGGTCAGCTCTCTACTGCCATTGGTCTGTCAGTGTCATTCACATTCTGCTTCCATCCAGGACAGCACACAGCATGGGGTAAAAAGTTTCAGTCCATTGGCTCTCTTGCCCTGTGAGTGAGAGCATTTTGTGATCTCATGTGTACATCCACCTGAAAAATGTGTGTGCTTCAGGGTCAGGGCGTGATGGTCGGTCCTTTAATTATAAATGTTCTCATTTTATTTCTTTGCTTCAACACTTTTTATTGTAATAATTCTTAATAAATATTATAACTCTTCAGGCAATGCTAAGAGGTTGCTGGCCTGCCGCTCATTTCATCTGCAGTATGCCAGATTCCACATGGCCATTTCCTCCAAACCAGGAGACCATTATGGAATAATTTTATCTTACCATTTCAGCATGGCCAACACAGTGCTTCTAAATGTGTAAATCATGCTGGACCTTTATTACAATGAACAACTATTTACAGTACCTATGCAAGATGGACACACACTGCTATGTTTACTTTTGTTATTACAAGATTCTGAGTGGCCCCAAGAAATTGTTAAAATCATTCAGCTAAAAATCCGCTTGTGGATATGAACTAAGTTGGAACGGGAACCAGCCCTTCACTCATTCTGACACGCTACAGGTGTGCTCATTCCCTTCTTTAAGTGGAGAGTACTGCTAGTGCTGCTCAGCAGAGGCAGTAATTATAATTGAAACTGGTTCTTACCAAGCTCTATATTGATGCCCCTAACTATTCAAGATAAAACATTGATTGCTTTCTCAAAAATGTGAGCATCACTACTAAAGTTCCTTAATACAAGTCTGCGAGGCTGTCCTTGTTACATTTACCAGGTTGTATTTTATGTTGCATGGTTAGTGTGTCCTTATTTCTGAGGAGTATTTTCTTTTCCTGGATGGGTTTGTGTAGCTTTGTTTGAACATATGACATATGACTCTCCTAAAGAGGATACTGTGAACCATGTTGCCTCTAGGTTTCTGAGTTCAAGATGTGGATTGATGCTCAAGATGGGGCATGTTTGAGATGTCAAGTTGAGACTTAAAGCATTGAAAGTTTCTGACAGTGCCTGCCACTGGGTCAAAAAGGTGTTCAGGCTACAGACTCAGCAAATCCTTTGCCGCTCTGCAGTGCTCACAGAACAATGGTCACATATTTGCCATTGGCAATTACAGTTCTATGGGAACGTTTGTGAAGACGGTGCACAGTTGTATGGAAAGTGCCAAATAAAAAAAAAGCAAGATTTGTTTGTGTGGAGAATTGTGAAGTGGAAGAGACTAAGGGAAGTGAATGCAGATGGTGAAAGTGAAAAGACAGTGATAGAAAGAAAGGAGATTAGGTGTGAGACATGCAGATGGAGGAACTTCAGAAACAGAGGTGGGAAAAAAGTGTAAGCGACCAATGCATAAAGAGAGACTGCCTGCATTTTCTGTAAGTGTATCCAAGCACTTCACACAAACACATACAGCACACCAGATCTGCAGGTTTTGCAGATGCTTGTTAGCACTGATTTGTATTCAATGTTAGATAAATTAGTAGCATCTCCCATTCTTCGCCTCACATCACTAAGCTCTGCAATATGCACCTCAAGGACAGCTTTGGTGCCAGGAGGGGACAGGCACAGGATTCTAGTTCATATATTTTTGACATGTCAAATATTATATGGACAGTCCTTTTATGTATGAACGGCGCTACTGTGGCCATACCCGGTAGAGAGACCACCACCCAAATTGTTCTGCCCCCTTGAAGCACTGGGTTTGCTAATCACGTACACAAACTTGGATCATCATGTAATGCAAATTAATGATAAATAAGCTATGGCATTAAATAAATGAATATAAATGAACTTCATTTGATTAAATTAAGAAGCAACTACATAAATAAACCTGTGTTGTTCTGAATGACACTGTTGCCATTAAGCATTTAATTCTTATGTGAAACGTTACACCCTTGCTAGAAAAACAAGCATTTGCAATGCAATAGGTCTCACATTAGCTTGAGTTACAGCTATTGGTGTTGTAAATGCATAACTGGACTTTTCTTGCACATAAATTAGTCAAGCTTGCCGGATTAACTGGTCCTCTCTGCTACATAATTCCAGTGGCACTGCATATAACTAAAGCATTTAAATGTACCTTCTTCCTCTACTTGCAGCAAAAAAAATGAAACTATTGCCATTACTTATTATATTTATTTATATTATTATTTGGGGGCCCACCCCAACCTACTATGGGGATCCAGAGATGACAGATAGAAAAAGCATGTCATGGTGACCATTTTGATGGCAGTCCCATTGTCCTAGGACCACCATACAGTTTCCAAGTGTAGCGAATATTGTAGTATCTTGACTGTAATGCGCAGAACAGCCCGTAGAGGGCACCACAATAAAAACTGCATTTGGAAGAAACATGGTCATGTAACGATATAGTCAGCACATAAAGGGCATAACCACATCAAAAGAGAATGGCAGTAAGTAATGTAGTGTAACCATATATTTAGCCCCTAAAGGGGGTAGTGCCTTACACATTTTCAAGCCTAGCTGACCTACTGCAATAATATTGCAAACAAGGCCCTTAAAAACACAAATTACTCCAGCTGTAAAACAAAAGTTCCAGCCCTGAGAACTTAAAAAGACACTAAATGGTGAGAGAGGTTACTATTTGGAATCCCCCCAACAGTTTGGTGGTGGTCCCATTGTCGTAGGACCACCACAGGCTGAGTTATGGGCCAAAATATTTTGTAAAAGAAATGCCCTGCAATATTGTAGTATTGGCTCTCCCTCTGTGCTGGGAGAGCCGCGTTGAGAATTTTCTACTTAAAATGCGCCCGTTTGTATATTTTTCAACAGCTAAACTTGTTTGTAAGTGGCACTAATGTATAGCACTCCTTCGATCAATTTTGCACTATATGAAACTTCACATACGTAAGTAGTACTCATGTAAAGCGCTCCTCTGATCAAGTTTGCGCTATATTAAATGTAAAAAAAAAAGAACCCCTCTCCAGCTTCCAGCCTTTGGGTGCAGACACCACAGAGAAATAGAGGCATGCCCAAAAACAGGGAAGAGGATGAAACAACATACGGACAAGGAAGGTGAAGCAGAGAGGCAAAAGAAAAAAGCCTTTGCAATGCAATGGGTCTCGCATTTGCACGACTTAGAGCAAACAGTGTTGTAAAGTCCTAACCGAACTTTTATTGCCCCATAAAATGAAAATGAAAAGTAAAACAGTTTAACATTAGCGAGCCCATTCAAAGTGCCACGGCCACCATAAGCATGAAGGAGACACACAAAAGGAAACAGAAGTTCGCTTGCAGTCAAATGTAACACAAAAGTGCAATTTTCCGTGTACAAGTGTTGATGTCATGCAAAGCGCTCAAATAATGCCCAGCGAGATTGCGCTGTGTAGGAAATAAAAAGAAAAAGTAGCCTAGAAGCCATGCGGAAAACAGGGAGCCTTGTATCTTTTCAGTAGTTGGCTGGTGCGCTCGAGGAGGCCTAAACACCAGAAAAGGCATGATGTATGCATGCCTTTAACAAATTAAATCAAGCAAATTTTAAAAGGCATGCCCACAAACCAACAAAACTGATGGGCGTACGGTGGGCGTGGTTAAAAGCCCACCGAGAGATGACCGCAGGCTACAGCACTTGTGTGCTTGACCCTAAAAAAGTAGTGCGCCATACTAAGGTATATGGCCCATCATGCAGTAATCCATGTAACAGGGTCAGTATCCAAGGTGATAACAGAGCAGCCTCAAGGCAGGACAAACATAAAGCATTTACCTACGAAATCAAGGGAATTTTGAAAGGCAGGCCAAGGAACGAATTAAAGTGATGGGCGTGGTGAAAGCCCACAGAAGTAGATTACAACATGTCACGAGACAGCGCATGCGCTGCCTAAGCTTGGCCTAAAAATTATGAAACTGAATAAAGAATATAGATGTTGTGTCTGCTTTTTAGCACCACCCAGTGGAACCATTTAAAACTGCAGTTTCTTTAAAAAAAAATTGCACAGGTCTTTAAGCAAATTTGTCCCATATCTGGCTTCAATATCCTATGATAATAATAATATAAATCAATATCCTATGAACAGACTTCAAAGTGAACTAGAAGGGACTGGCTAAAGTTGCAGGACACTGCATACCTGACATGAGGTATAAATGTTATGAACACTGCCAATGACTGGAGGAAGCTGTGACTCCCATGATCTCCGTCACCCTCACCAACCCCTTCACTTAATCCCATTCTATTCATATCTTTCACCTTTCTCCAGCCTTCTCTCCCGACGCCATCTACCTCCCTCTCTCTTCCATCTTTCTTCTGCTACTCAACCCCCTCAGCTTCCCTATTTATTTCAACAAGTCATCTGTTCAAGGCCATAAGTGCTAAAGAAAATCAGTGAGAGGGTTAATTAGCATATAGCATGTGTAATGACGTCAACGAAAGTGCCACTGGAAGTGTTCTGACACCCTTACTTTTAACTGGAATGGGTCTATGACAGTCTCCTATTCCATGTATTCAGCAAGGAAGTTCTTGGCCTCGTCACCTAGATGCGGATATGTTTATACATCTCTCATGCTCACCACTATTTTCTTAGCTTGAAATGTACATCTTAAAAATGCATGTTTTAATAAAGCTGAGTGGATAAGCCCTCACTGAGGAGATCTATACGGCCTCCTGGTCACTGGTTTAGATCCCATAATTGTCAACCATGTCTTTCCTCTTTCAAGTTCTATGGAACCAGCATAAGGTCAAATGAGTAAGAAACACTGCCTACAAACATACAAACAAGCCATAAACATTAATACAAAAGCTCTACAAAGAACATATTTTCATTATTATTATCAAAGAATGAGTAACTCATGCTAGGGGTGTGTTAAATTTGCATAATTTACTTTTGCTTAATTGCATGAAATTTGGGGAAAATTACAGATAATTATGTGAACTGCATTCCCATCATTTATCCCTATTTATTTAGCGTGAATTGCATCCATGCGTGGTTTTTGGACATAAAGATGCATTTTGCAGTAAAAAATAAAAAAATATAGGGAGGCGTACAGCAGCCGCTTGCGTTCTTTTCACTCACGTTGGTACCAAGCACCCATGATAGGATTTTTCTCGGAACAGACAGAAAATTACACAATGGGGGTTATTACAACTTTGGAGGAGGTGTTAATCCGTCCCAAAAGTTACGGTAAAGTGACGGATATACCACCAGCCGTATTACAAGTCCATTATATCCTATGGAACTCGTAATACGGCTGGTGGTATATCCGTCACTTTATCGTCACTTTTTGGATGGATTACCACCTCCTCCAAAGTTGTAATAACCCCCAAAGTATCCTAATCGCGTAGTAACGGGAATTATGCTAAAAACAAGCATGACATGAACTGTTGGAAATTATGCAAGGTCACACTAGCATTAACGAAGATTTTGCTCTGGCATAATTTTTGCCAGAGTTGGTATTTGGTCACTTGAGTACAAAAGCACCTAATTCATCCTGCCGGCGACACCGCCATTTTATTATGTTCTTAACACAGTGAAGGAAGGATAAATGGTGATCCGGTGACTGTGTTTGAAGACTCCCCCTCCTCAGCACTCCACAAACATAAAGGGATTGTGGCAGGAGGGGTGGAAGAACACAGTGTGAGACCACACGGAAAGAATACGCGATAGCACACACTGATTTCTCTAGTGAACAGCAATTGGTGGAGGGCAAGGGGATGCCACCACTCACTTCACAATGTAAGGGACTTATCACCTCCTTCCTTCGCCTGAGCATAAAGGAAAATTGTGCAATGTCTAACAATAGTTCAGGGCCGCTGCCCACTCTCTTCCAACTCTTAACTTGTGTCCTGAACTATTTACTACTTTCATCACTCCCTTTTTAGCATTTCCTACTCGCCCCTTCTTCACTTTTAGCTGTCTCATTCTCTGCCTCTCTTTCACCCTCCCTCCATTTTTTACCCTGTGCTTCTGATCAACTATCTTATCATCCCACAATCCACTACCCTTCCTCCTCTCTTCTCTCATAGTTCAAGCATTAGCCTCCATTTCATATTTCTCAACTCCCCTTTTCGCTGTTCTTTCTCCACGTGATCCCTACCACTTCCTTCTTGATCTTTCCCATTTCTTATCCAGGCTTCCTCTTTCTCCCTTTCTACCTGTCTCCCTCTTTACTGGTGCTTCTGTCTCCCATGCTCGCTACACTTCCACATTTCCCATCCATATAATACCAACCCGATAGAGGTGAGGCAGTGTCACTTGGCCTTAAAGAGGAGCATGGGCCAGGTGGAAGTGCGCTCAACTCTCACCCAGACTTTCGGTCTGTTCTTCATTAATTGAACCTGCACCCCTCTTTCTGAACACAAACAAAGAGCCCAACTGGTAATCAATGGACCTGAAAGCAGGACAGAACTTTGTTGGTGGCGCAATCCTCTATTTGGCTCTCACTCATTTAGCTTTTTCTGCCTCCAGGCAACATCTGAAGTTCTAAGGTGGTACTCACTCTGCCTGGAAGAGGTAGATGCGCCAGTCAGCAGTCTGCAGGCGGAAAACATTGGGACGCTTGTTGTACTTGCTGGCTCTCTCTGCTAGGGCGTGGTGGATGCTGATAACCTCCTCTGAGTACTGGTAATCCAGCCGGTACTCCTCCTGGGCACAAACAGTTGAGATTATGAACAAGATGGAGATCACAAAACAAAGTTAATGCACCTTCCCAGCTCAACGGGAGACAGTGACATAGAGAAGAACAAGAAAGAGGTACACATGCAAGGGGTAGAAAAAGGTGCCCATTCTGCTCGAGTGCACTTTGCAGCGGAGCAGCATTCACTGCGTACTGGTGTTGTGAGTTTAGTACAATCCCATATAATTATTTTTAATGTTCCATTTTGACGCCCCTGTTACAATGTAGACTGGAGAGGAGGGGTCATAAAACAGGGTAATTCTTATTTTACTGTTTTGCATGAGTATGCCCTGGAGGTAAAGTTTTTCTGATAAAAGTTATGGAAGCAGGGACAACGAAAAGGCAATAACCTTCGAATGACAAAGCAAGAAATTTGTGAAATGTATGTTGTTGTTTTTTTTAAATCAAACAGGGAACATTCCCTTCAAAGCACTGTTTGGAAATTTAAATAATACAATGTCCGACAATGGGGTCACCAGCCTCCAATGGTGCTTCTGTAAGGGTCCACAAACGTCAATAAGATTAAAAACTGCAGCCCTTTTGTATAGGCACAGGATAAAGCCAAATTGAAAGGTAAACAAATATTAGAACATAAGTGTGAGGCATCAAATCAGTGACGCACGCCTTAGGTTACAAGGAATGTGCAAATGTAGGCTTGAGTGTAATACCGTGTTTTACAAAATTGCACTCTAGGAGTTACAAAGCTAAATAATGTTAAAAATTGCATTCCTGTGTTTCTATACAAGGTCATATTATTGATTGTTGCTAAATAACACTTTGAACACGATTTTAAGAAACCTGTGCAAACACTGCAACCTCTTTTTAATCCTTGTGTTAAAATGTCGAACTAGTTAGATTTTGCCACAGAATTTATTGCATAATTCCCCTAAACACATTCTCTGGCGCTTAATTTGCTTTCAATGACGCATAATTTAGTCACCCATCCCGCATAATTTGGTCCTCCACTGTCACATAATTGTAGTGAGTGTAGAGGCCCATTCACAGGCAAAAGAGAGGAAATACAGAAAAACAGAGCACAACACAAAGGGAAATAGTAGAAGACAGACTCTAAAAAGAATTGCAGTGAGAAACTTCGTACAACCAAATGGAGGAAGGACTAAAATCATAAGGGCTACATCAATAACCTGACTACTTTCTAATAGATAAAGTCTAACCCAGAAAGTTAAAATGCAAACATAAATTAAGTCACCATAACATTATCAACTATTCACAGACCCATTGCAGCACCTAGTCTCGGATCACATACTCGCGGGAAGCCTTGAATAAATCTCTTACATTGTGTTTAAGTTCAAAGGTGGGGGCGTCAAACCGAACACGTGGATCTTATGGAAGTTCTAGTTTCACCTGACGAACGCTGAAACTATCTATGTATGACAAGCAGCACGCTGGGACAAAACACACCCTAATTGCTGAGGTTTGACACTGCCTGACCTTCAACAAGTAACACCCAGCCAGATTTTCACAGCTAATTCATACCCCATTGAATGTGCACTTCCAAAAGGGACAATTGAACATCCTGCTCGACGCCCGACACCCGCAGACCCACGAGCCTTCCGAGGAAGGTGCCTGTACACACCTACCTGCTTGCTCTATCAGCTGCATCCAATGCCCATTTTAAACTGGTGTTGGCTATGGGCTTCCCGTCCTGAATGACCATTTTGCCCACTTTTTGTACAGGTCAGGGATAACCTCTCACTGCCAATGGCCATATCGATTGAGGAGTGAATTAGTTTGCTATCCTAATATGGGCGGTGTTCGCTTTTCATCACACCATCTTCACCCTTTTACTCTCCTTTTCCAATGCAGAATGAGAAGACGTCGGAGTTAGAGTTCTCTTCCTGGTTGTGGCCATGATGAAGGAATCTGCTACTGCTGCACGCTGGTTCCTGGGAGGAAGGTTTGCATTTGTTCCAGTCTTGGAATAACTGCCTTGCAGGGAGATGGCTCTCTAAAAGCTTCCTTCCACTGGCCCAGGATACTTGGGAGTATTGGGAGATACTGGCCCTTCTTCTGTGAGGGCACAATAGTCTGCAATAGGAGACATGACTCTCGTTTGTTCCTTTTTGAGGTGTAACCTGTAGGTGTCAGCTGCTCTCTTGTTGAACAAGTTGTACATTACTATGTCATCAGGAGATGAGAGCCTAGATGGAAAGGAGTCAATACCCTCTTTCGAAGAATCGATTCATGGTCTTGCGAGTCCCCTTCTGTGGTCTCAAGGTCCTGGAAAGATCACTGCTTATATACTGTCTTCTCTGTTGTAGA
Source organism: Pleurodeles waltl (assembly GCF_031143425.1). Classification (NCBI taxonomy): domain Eukaryota; kingdom Metazoa; phylum Chordata; class Amphibia; order Caudata; family Salamandridae; genus Pleurodeles; species Pleurodeles waltl. Next base: position 708,856,252 of record NC_090450.1, on the reverse strand, counting down.
AAAGGTCTAGCTCCTCTTCTTGTGGTCGGGTGTAATCAGTGGTTCTAGTTCGACTTGCTCCTCTTTTCCCCTTGTGTCTTCCACAGGCCTAGTTGGGATTCTAAATCTCTTCAGGAATTTGTCACAATCCCTTTTCTTTTGGCGGATTACAACCATTTCAACTTTGAGCCAGTGTTTTTTTCCTTTTACCCTCGAGTTCCTGTTTGTATTGCATCGAGGGACCACAGCGTTTTCCTTTTCAGTCAGGCTTCCTGTTTAGACTCCTTTTCCCTCCCCGATCTTGATCGCTTTCCGGCATCGAAACAGCGTCAGAGGCTTGCCTCCAGCAGTGTCCTTGTGGTGGGACACGTGGGGCATTTTTTCCTTCAATCGCTTCGCTCCTCAGGGTTTTTGGCGTTGTGGGAGTTTTCAGGCTTTTTTGAGTCTGAAGTCATCTGCTTTGTACCACTGTACTTCTTCGATGTTACAGGTGCACATCATTAGTGTTTCCCTTTCCTCAAGACCTACTTCTGTAATTTTTCTTTATCAAGGCTGACAACGGTCTCCCTGATGTCGGACCCTTCTCCTTGTGCCACCTTGGTTTCTTCAGGGTTTTCTTCATCTTCACTCAACAGACCAAAGTCTTTGAGAAAGGGTTATATCTGCTGTGCCTACCTCATTGTATGGTATTGCCACCTCTCTTCTTCTCTGACCTTGAGCGTCTTAGGTTGAAAGTCTGCATCCATCTCACACACTTCAGCAAGCAGAGATTACAGTCTTTGTTGCTGTTCTTTTGGATGAACTTGTGGTGGCACTTGGGGTAGAACTTAAAGGGGGTTCTCTTTATTTCCTCAGTGGTGGTACAGTCTCTGACCACAAAGTCATATCTCTCAGAAGGCCAACCTTTTTTTGGTGTTCTTCATGATTTTAGCTCATTCTTCAATGTTCCTTGTCAATGGTGTCTATCTACCGTTTTTTTTTTAGTTTTTTTTTTTTATATAATTTTTTATTGTATTATAAACACTACAGTACACTACAAAACCAAATGAGATCAAGGTCCTGGCATTTATAAACAATTGTATATCAAAGAGTAAGAAGAAACGGACAAAATAATAGGATGATGACATTTGTGCTATGAGAACATGATATACTGTTCAAATCGGACGTGCAGTGGGAAAAGGGGATTAAAAGAAATATAGATAGGGGTGAGAAATAGAGAGTAAACAAATAAATAAGCGGGCAAACAAGGTATCATGTCGACGGTCACTCAGGATGTGGAAAAAAAAAAGGGTAAGGAAGGGAGGCAAATGGGCAAGCTAGTAGTGCAGCAGGGGCTTGAGGGCGAAAGCACCTGGTTTCCCAGGGGCACAAGGTAAGTTTACCGCTGTGCCGATAACTGGAATGGGAACATGTCAGAGAGCGCCGGTGTTGCAGGGCGCTCAACCCCAACATCTTAACCTTGGGGGTCATAACGCTTATGTATTTGTATGCTCTAGGGTTATGGATTATCAGGGTGGCCGCGCGGTGTAAGTAATATGGCGTGGGTCTCCTGTCGCCACTTGGCTAGTTCAGGCTGGTGCCATGTATTTTACTCATGGCACATGTTGAGGGACCTACGAAAAAGGTCACCTGAAGGTGCTGGGAAGCATCAATATGTAGCCTCTAGCGAGGTTAGTAACGAGGAAAGAAAAAGAAGGAGTCAGAGTAGGGAAGAAAAGAAAAGGAGAGGGACAAGAGTAGTAAAGAAGAGAAAGGGAGAGAGTAAAAGACAGAGGAGGGAGAGGAGGATAGGAGGGGCATGGGGGGGAAGGGGGAGGGAGGTGGGGGAGAGGGAGGGGTGGTTTTGTGTTGTGTTATTGTTTGTTTCCGGATGGTTTGCTATCTTCCCCCTGTGAGGAAGGGGGCCCACACCTGTGTAAATACTTGGGCTCGGTCTTGTAGGTTATAGATGATTCTCTCATGCGTGGCCGTGCGGGTCATGGCTACGATCCATTCTTCCAGGGTTGGTGGGGCCTCTGACAGCCAATGGCGGAGTATGCATATTTTTGCAGTAGCTAGTGCAGTATGCAGCAATCTTTTGTATGGTCTAGAGAGGTCCGGTAGGGAGGTCGTATCGTGCAAGAGTATGAGGGAGGGGGGGAGTGGCGACGGGGGCAGCATAGATTCGGCTAGAGTGGAGCTCACGACGTCCCAGAGTGGTTGAACTGCAGGACAGTCGGTCAGAATATGTTTTATATCGCAGGACGTCTCTGGGCATTGCCAACACTTCGCATGCGGGAGGAGCCCTGTCCTGTGCAGTTGTGCTGGAGACCAGTGCCAGTCGTGTAAGACCTTAAAGAGACAGAACTTTAAGCGTGCTTCCCTAGTACCTCTGTCCAGGGCTTCCAGAACGTCTTCCCAGTCGTCTGGGTCTAGGACTACCTGCAATCGGGTTTGCCATTGCAAACGTAGCCTATCCGCCAGGGGCTGGGAGTAGAGTTGTCGGGTGATTAGCTCATAGAGGCCTGCCATTACTCCCTTATGTTGCCCCCACTGGTGCAAATAAGCCACTATGGGGGAAGTCTGGGACCCCTGTCGGACAGCGTCCCCTCCCCGGGAGATACAGTGTAAGTTGTAGATATCTCCATTCCTAGCTTGGCTGGAGACCAAACTCTTCCCGCAGCCTGGGAAAGGGTGTGAGTACGTTGTTTTCTAGGACCAGCGAAAGGGTAAGGATGCCGGCCCTCCTCCACTGTAGCCAGCTGAGTACCTCACTGCCTATCCGGAGACCGCTGTTGCACCATAGGGGCGCCTGAGCGTGAATGAGGGGATGAACCCCCAACTAGTCTGTGGGACCTTCGCCAGGCTGCCCTGGACGCTTTCAGAATAGGATTTACCGAGGTGACGGATGGAAGATCGTCACGGTAAGGCCCCCCGAGGCCCTCATTCGCAAATAACAGCTGTCTTTCCACTGCGGTCCACAGAGGCTGGTTTGGAGCTTTTGACAATGTTTGGGATAGTTGGGACAGTTGCAAAGCTAAAGAGTAATGCTCCACCGATGGGAGCTCCATGCCCCCGTGTGAACGGCGGGCTAGGAGCTTGGCAGGTGATAGTCGTGGTCGCATTGGGCCCCACACGAATGATCTAATGAGTACGTCTATGCCTCGTAGTGTGGAGAGGGGTACCTATAGGAGGACGAGTCCCAGGATGTAGGTGAAGCGGGGTACTGTGACCATCCTGACTGCCTGCACTCGCCCCCACATTGAAAGGCCCAATTGGGTCCATTTTGCAAAGTCAAGTTTCATCCGCGCAATGAGAGGTTCGATATTGTCCGCCACCATGTGTGCCAAGCCTGGATTGACTAGTACTCCCAAATATTTAAGGCGTTTTGGTGTCCAGCGGAATGGATAACCTAGAAGTGCTGTCTTTGTAGTTACTCGCGAGAGGGGAAGTGCCTCACTCTTATCCCAGTTAATGCGATAACCAGAGAGGGTTGCGAATTCCTCGATGACCTCCAGCAAGGCTGGTATGGATCGTTCTAGGTCCGTGAGGGTTAGTAGGACGTCATCGGCATACAGGTAGATTTTGGAGATACCTCCAGTTAACGGTAGGCCGGATATGATGGGGGAGGATCGGATAGCTACGGCCAAGGGCTCCATCGCTAGCAGGAACAGAAGGGGGGAAAGGGGACAACCCTGTCCTGTACCTCTACGGATAGGAAAAGGTTCCGAGAGGAAGCCTTCACAGTTGACTCTGGCCGCAGGCTGGTCATAAAGCAGCCGTACCATAGAGATAAATTTGTCTCCCAGGCCGAATCTCTCCATAGCCGCAAACAGGTAAGGCCATTCTATGCGGTCAAACGCCTTTTCAGCGTCTAGAGACAGGGCTAATGCCGTCTCCGGCGAGTCCCTTGCGGTCCATAGGGTATGACATAGGGTGCACAGGTGGTTCCTAGAGGTGAGGCCTGGTACAAATCCCACCTGTGTGTGATGGATTAAGGACAGTATTACTTTGCACAGTCTGTTTGCCAAAACGCTTGCTAAAATTTTGATGTCTACGTTTAAGAGAGAGATGGGTCGATAGCTGCCACATAGTAGAGGGTCTCTACCGGGTGTTGGTATAATGGCTATCGTGGCGTTATTGAATATGGCCCCCAGTGTCTGTGTTTCACAGGCTTCATTCAGGGCCTCATGCAGGATATCGATCGCCTCTTTCCCTACCCACTTGTAGAATTCCGCCGGGCATCCGTCCTCCCCGGGTGATTTGTGATAGGGGAGGTCGGAGATGACTATCTAATTCCTGCCTGCTTATTTCCCCTTCCAGGAGACTGCATCCCTCCTCTGATAGGGAGGGGAGAGAAAGGCCTTCTAAGAAGGTGGCAGTCTGTGTCGGACTAGCTGTTGTTTCCGGTGTATAGAGGCATCTGTAAAACAGTGCGAATTCATTTGCGATAGCTTGCGGGTGTGTCAGTATTTCCCCAGAGGAGGATCGGATAGCCGGGATAGCCAAAGCGGCTGTTCTTTGGCGAAGTTGGGCTGCCAGCAGCCGTCCAGCCTTCTCACCTTGTTCGTAGTGTCTCCCTTGAAGCCTCTGCAGTGTATATTCAGCCTGGGTGGTATATAGTTTGTTAAGAGCCATTTGAGCGAGCTCTAGTTTTCGGCGTCCTGGAAGGTAGGGATGCACTGTATATTGCCTGGTGAGTCGACGGATGTCGAGTTCCAGTGCCGCCTTTTGCTCTTTCCTATCTTTATTCGCCAATGTAGCATCTCGCATGAGCTGGCCTCGTATCGAGGCCTTGGCCGCGACCCACATGGTTCGACTTGAATTTACAGTACCCAGGTTATCCTGGGAGAAAGTGGTTGCATGGTCCTGCAGTTGTAGCTTCCCCTAGGGGGATCGATAGCGATGGATTGGTAGCCTCCAGGGTTTGCGGCCCGGAGATTTTAGACCCAACTGGATGGCTACAAGCATGGGAGCATGGTCCGAAAGGCCTCCCTCCAGTATGCTATTGTCAACAGTATGGGCTACTAGATTGTGAGAGAGAAGAAAGTAGTCAAGCCGGGAGTGGGTACCGTGTAACAGTGAGAGAAAAGTAAATTCTCTCTCAGCCGGGTGAGTCAGCCTCCAGTGGTCTACTAGGCCATTGTCCGAAAGTATATCAGTCTGTAGGGCCCTGTCTGCGGTGTTAAATGTGTCCAGGGGTCCCTTTCTGTACAGTACTGCGTCTCTAGTTATGTTCCAGTCACCTCCTATTACATAGCGAGATGCCCCTATCTCGGTCAGGAGTCTGTTGAGCTGTAGAAAGAAGAGGCGTTTGGGACCCGTTGGTGCGTATATGGAGCCCACACATAGCGTAGAGTCTCCAATCTGTAGTTTGACGAATACATAGCGGCCTTCAGGGTCGGTTCATGATTTGATGAGCGTGAAAGGGAGGGTTTTGCGCACATTTTCTTGGGGTGCTCTCCGTGTTGGATAGAGGTGGATTACAACTAAACAGAGTGGTACCAACCCAGTCCCTCCGTAGTTTATCCGATTTGAGTCTGTCTAGGTGTGTCTCTTGCAATAGGGCAATGTCAGCCTGTTTGGAATTAAGATAGGATAAGACTTTTTTCCGTTTAATGTAGTGGGTGAGGCCGGTTACATTCCATGAAACTATCCGTAGGGGTACTGCTGGTGCCTTATTCGCGTTGGGCATCCTCCTTTCTTTTGTCGGTCCACCCGGGGTTATAAGCACGTGAGGTAGGGTAGTGGAATACGGGTAGGGGTCGGGGGAGGATGAAGGTAAGTGGGGACATGGGTAGGGGTCTTTAGATGGAGAGAGAGGATAGAGGAAGAAAGGAGTGGGAGGAGGTAACAGGCGTGTAGGATAGTAGGAAGAGAAAGAGAAGAAGAGGCGTATCAGTGGAAAAGGGAGAACTAATGGGAGTCTAAGAAGATAAAGAAAGAGATCAGGACTGTGGTCCCGATATCTGCGAACTTTAACCGGCGGGTCTAAAACCTAGGCCAAATGAGCATCGACGCTCGGCCAGCAGGCCCGCGCAGAGAGAGGTGGTGCACACGAGGCGCCCATGCCCCCCCCTGCGCAGGGATCCCCGTTCGCGCACGGATCTGGGTCGTGCCCGGTGTAGGCAGGTGGCCCAAGAAGGGGGGGGGGGGGGGGGGGAGGAGGAAGAGGGGCCTGCGTAGAGGGTGTGCACTACTCCTATGGCAACCCAGATTTGGGAGTGGGATGTTCCTTTGTGCTAGGTAGGTATGTCCGTGATCTGCTCTGCTCCCTCCCCATCACCCACGGCGGGCCCTCTATGGCACTCACTTGGGAACCAGGGACTTGAATCTTGAGTCTTGAGCACCCCCTCATACCTGGCGCCCCACCCCTAATCGGGATAAACTGGCCATAGGCGGGAGTAATATGCTGATAAGATGATAAAATGAGTGCTGCATGTCCTAGGAGATGCACAAGACCGGTACTCCAGAGAGGGTAGATGAGGTGAGGTAGGGTTATCGTTTCCGAGAGAGAGCGGGGGGGGGGCACGACAGGGGGAGGGAAGGAAGTTTCTGGGTCTCCGATTGAGGGGAGGGCAGAGAGGGGCTCCCAGTGGCAGATGAGAATAAGCAAGGGCGATAAAAAGCAATCAAGAACAGTCAAAAAAGACATTCAAAACAATCAAAGACATTCGAGGTCTATTAAAGGCACTGTCACTCAGCGTTATAGTGTCTTAGAGATGCACAGAGAACCGATACTCATCTCTCCATCTGGCCTTCTCCGATGTGGGGCCTCTGTGGCACTTCTACGATAGCCCATGACTCACGATAGCGGAGACCCGTAGGGGGGGCTTTGTGCCCTCCTGGCCTCAGGTGGAGGGCACTGTGGGTTTCAAAGGGGATCGGGATTTATCTCTATCGGACAGCTGTGTATACATCACCACCGCCTGTAGTACTTGGCCCCTGTTGTCGTAGTTTTTTGTTAGTCTCTCCAGGTCTCTCCCCCTGGTTTGGGAATCGGTGGCTGTTCTTCTGTCAGGGTCTAGTACAGTCTCTGGCTGGCCAGCTCCCAGGGCTTGGCCCTGTGCGTCCTGGGAGAGGGGGGGAGGACTGTGCCGCTGTTTCCATGGTTTGTGACGTGTCATGCAACCCCTCTAGGAACATTCTCAGGTCCTCTGGGTCATAAAAGGTCAGTGACTCCCCATTCTTGGTGATCCACATCCTGGCTGGTTCGAATAGGCCGAATTTCATGTTTAGGTGACGAAGGCGGGGCGAAGGGAGAGGAAAGCTCTCCTACGTTCTGCAGTCTCTCTGGAGAAGTCAGCGGAAAGCCGTACTTCTAGGGTACCCAACCGGAGTGGGCCTTGTTTTCGGGCTGTCTGTAGCAGTTGGCGAGCCTGTCCATGGCGCAGGATGCAGGCTATGATTCGGCGAGGGCGGCCTTTTCCATCCTGTCTCTTGGGACCGAGTCTGTGCGCCCGTTGGAATTCCAGAGGTGGGTCAAATGTTGTATCGGTTAATTTGGGGAGCATGTCTCGTAGGTAGGAGGGGATGTCCGCGCCCTCCATCCCTTCCGGAATCCCGAGAAGGCGAATGTTGTTTCTGCGGCTTCTGTCCTCTAGATCGGTTAGCCTGCTGCGAAGGTGCAGGAGTTCCTGGTCTCCATTGGTCCAGGAGGCAGCTTGGGCTTCCACTGTTGTCACTCGTTGTTCCAGCCCGGAGATTTGCGAGTGGAAGCCTGCTATTTCTAGCCGCATAGATCTCGTCTTTGCCGTTAGCGCCACCGTGGCATTGTCCATACCTTCCAATTTGCGGCCCACCGCCAATATCTCCTGCAGTATTCGATCCAATGACGCACCTTGCATATCCTCTGTCATGTTGGTATGCGGAGGGGTTAGGGGGTCTACTACGGGGGAGTGTTTCTGTTGGCGCAGGGCTTCAAAGAAAAGTAGTTGACGGGCTGGTTTACCTGATGTTTTGCCCGTCGTCTTGCCTCTGGGCATTGCAGATTTGTCCTGGTCTTAGCACGAGCTGAGAGTGTAGAAAATGACAGGGGGGGAGGGATTGGGGAGAGAGGGAGCCCTAGTTGAACAGCGAGTTTGAGTGAGCAATAGCTGGTCCCCCCGAGCGACCTCGGGGAGCAGACATCCGGTTGTTTGGACAGAGTAGAAGTAGAAGTCTGGGCACGGGCTCGAATGTAGACAATGCCTCATCGTTTCGGGGGGGGGGGTGGAGGGGGGGGAGAAAGTCATGCGAAAGTGAGGCCTCTTGCCGTCCTCCACACCTTGCGTTGATTTGGGAGGTCACGGAGAAGGAGTAGGAGTGAGGATGAGGTGCGTCTCTTATGGTGGGCCTCCTGGTTGCTTGAAGCACTTTCGCTGTGGATGTTCCCGGCCTTCCTCTTTCACCCCTGTTCTCCTCTCTCACTGTCTGTCCCCCCTTTCCTTTGCCGTGCTGTATTTGTGTGGTCTCTTGTCGTTATTGCCGTGGATGGTTTCCCCCTCCTCTTGTCCCTTGTTGCTCCCCCCTTTATTTTAGTGTTCGTTTTTTTTTTTTCCTTCCCTCCTTCCTTTTTGTCTAATTGTTGTTGAGCTTTTCTTCCTTCTCGGTAACTGTGGGTGCCCCCGTCATCTTTTTCTGCCTCTTTGTCTTTTTTTTTTGTTATTTTTGTTTTGTTTCCTTGTTGCCCGGTTGCTTCTTGCTTCGTTTTGTTTTCCTTTTGCTTTGTTTGTCGGTTTGTTTTATTTTGTTTTGTTTCGTTCCCCCCCATTGCAGGTCTCCGCTATGGCGCAGCGCAAAACGAGGCCGTAGGTGCAAGGCTAGGTTAGCGGGGGGGATGCTGTTGAGGCCGGCGGGGGAGCCCGGCAACACCCGCCGCCCTCGGGGTCCAAGGAGAAAGGAGGCGCGTCTCCGGCGCCGGGCCTCCCCTCTGTTCTGGGTCATGGATCTGTGCCCTGTCCTCCGCTCCCCCCAAGCCCAGGGAGAGCGGTCACTGCTCGCGAGGGCAGGCGGGCGAGGTGTTAGCCGCTCGACGCCTCCTCCGGTGGTGGTCGCGGCAGCGAGAGCAGGGGGAGGCACACCTCTTACAGCAGGACTCTGGGAGGCGTGTCTCTCCATCGCAGGCCGGTCCGTCACTCGAGGCCCCGGCTTGTGTTCCTGCCGCAGGCCTCAGGTCCGTGCTCCGCTCTCCCCACGGTGCCTAAGGGGAGAGCGCTTCTCCTTCTCACCGGGCGTCGGCCCCACATCACCTCCGACCCTTTGCACGTGCTCCAACGTTGCCCGGGGGGCTCCGGTGCACCCCCGGCGCCGCCACCCTCGTCCCGCGGCCCGTCGCCTCAAGGAGCTCGGCTCCTAGGCAGCCATCCTGGATAGTGGCCAGACCACGCCCCCTCTATCTATCGTTTTTATCGGTTGTTAATTGTTGTTTGGTCAACACCTCACTTTGATTCTGCTTTGATGGTCATGAAGCTCTGACCCCTGCTTCCTAACCAAACAGAGGAAATTAAAGAGTATAAAGGTGACAACCACTCTAAAAGGGGTTCAGGATGTACATCTGACATCACAGAAGAACAGACATGACACCAAAGGTGGGTGGCTCCCAGAACAGGGAGGAAAAAAAAGGGATTAGAAACCAGACACTTCTGGACCAAACTATTACATGGCAGAATAGTGTACACCATGAGAATCCAGAAAAGACGCATGCTGCAAAACCAATGGCAGCAGGACTTGGCTGACACATCAACTTATCAGTGACTTGCATCTTTTTTTTAAATTAAATAACTTCCATAGCTTCCACATCATTGGAATTGTATTTACTCTCTTCCCAAAATGTTAATTCAAGAGCTGCTGGTAATGTCTACATATAAGACAAGATATCCTGATTCTGTGCAGAGCCAAAACAAGCAGCGCAGATAATAATGAACAACTCAGTGGTAGAGTAAACCAACTCAAGTATTTACCTTCAGAAGGCACAGCATGGTTCCCTTCAAGATAGTATAAAAGTCTTTCCAACCTCGCTTCCCCCATGGTGCTGAAAAAAAGCAAGTAGAAAGAATTAAGCCCCAAGCAAGATATATCATGGCTGTTACAGAAATCCGAATCTCACCGAAACCTCTTAGACTCCAGATGGGTCCAGACGCCTTCTCGGGGGAGACTGGAGCTCAGACTCTGAGCTCATTCAGTCACTGGTCTTGTTCTGAAGGAATCATGCCCATTTAACTGATTTATGACATAGTAAGGATGTCCCAAAGTTCTGAGAGTTAGATAATAAAGAAAGAATAGAGTGATCGGCAAAGAGAATGAAGCAGACAAGACAGAAGGCCTGAGGGAGAAGCCTTGTGGATGAAGGAGTGTTTTTTAAATAACAGATGAAGCAATAGTGCATTGTGGGTAGTTAGTCTTAGGTGTGTAACTGAAAGGAAGGGAGAAATTATACAAGGTAAGAGGAGAGGGCAGATTTTGGTCTCTCCTGGAGAGATCAGCTGAAGAGTCTGAAAGAGGAGTTCAGACTTGGTAGCAGTCTGGAGGCTGTTCCAAGCACTGCAACATGCACTTCGGAGCGTGATTAGCCCCTTAAAGCAGTCACCAGTGCGGTCAATAAGGATGTGTTATCTTGCTGCAGCCGCATTCCTTCTCACCTAACATTCACTGATAGTTAGCAAAAGTGGCGCACAGTTTACAAGACAGGGTGTACGTACTCCGCTTGCCGTCAATGTCAGCGTGCATCTTGCGAGACAGGACCCCTTGCTTGTAAGTCTCTGCCTTGGGGTCCGGCAGCTGCACGTCATGGAAGGGGTTGCTCCTCTTTCTGCTGAAGGAGTAGGAGGTCTCCAGCTTGGGAACTAGGGCCCTCCTTGCTTCCTCCTCATCACTGGTGAAAAAGCATATCTTTAGTTTCTGCATTCACAAACCACTCACTGAGGAGACAAAATCACACCTTTCACTGCAGATTTCACAGGACACTCACTGATTACAGCTCAATCTAAGAGAGAAAAAAATCACAGTCCACAACTCTCACTAAAGCTTTCACTGACCACTCAGTAGTTACTGCTCCATCCAAGTGGTGAAAGCACAGCCCACAGCTCCCTCAACAGCTATCACTGGCCACTCAGTGAATTCAACTGCAACCTAGTTCCTGTGCGGCAAACCTGCATATCACAGCTCTTTGGGATGAAATATTTTTCTAAGGGAACAAAGTCCCAGGACCCTACCTACGAATAGTGCAGAAGGGCAGTGGCCCAAGGAGCTTTAAGGGCCCAATGAACCACAAATATATGGCTATATTTCACTGCTGATATTACAACTCTATCCGGAGGAACACAACCCAGGCTTCTGCTGTAGCTGCTTCCGTAAGGATGCATCACAAGCTCCAAACTGCAGCTTTCACAGGACATTCAGTGAGTGCATCTTCTTCCACAGGGACACAGCCAGGTTCCTCAAAGCAACTTCCACAGGACAATCTGTGGCTGAATACTTCCAGAAGACAAAGACACCACCATAGCGCTCACTGCTGCCTTCACAAGATTTTCAAGGAAAGGCATCACAGCTAGTTTCACACTTCTGCTTTTTGTTGCACTCGAAGCTGTTCCCAGAGCTCACAGGTTTACACCACGACACGTCTGAGTATGACAAGTACCCCCGAGCCCCCCAGGACAGTACAGTAATGAGGTCTGACTTACACTGCCCACTCCAGCTTCTCGTTGCGTATCGAGTGGTACAGCTCCTAGAAGTAGAAAGAACAAGACAAGCCTTTAGGAAAACAAGGACTGAGCTACAGTAGGAACTCTGAGATAGCGATCTCAGTTTAATCATATTCCCCCAAACCTCTCCTGCTACAACCCAGTAATGAAAACCAAGGGTACAAATGATGATCAAAAACGAACCCTCGTTATCATAGGAGATGATCATGACCCTCTGAAGAGCCCTCGGGAATGTTGGGGTACAGAAGGCAAATATAACCAGAAGAAGGGGGAAGGTCTGGTTACCAATGGGCACAACACTGGTCAGATCTCATCCGCAGGACCATCTTCAGGAGTGTAGGTCACACCTGTTGTATTGCTATGCAGGTCACAACTACAACAACAAACACCTGTACTTAATGTACTGCCTCCTACTGCAATATCACAATTTATCAACCTTGGAAGGAAGAGGAGATTTATCAGACCTGCTAAGATTAGAAACTCTGGCTGCAGGTCACAAAAAGACCTCTGAGCAAGTGCTTAAGATTAAGAGCCAACTCTTCTACAATTAGGAATTCGATATATGGCAGACTTGGCTGAAGAGCAGACACTTTACAGTAAATAGTTTTATTATAGTAAGAGATATTTAACAAGTGCTGTACAAAGAAAATGATTGTGTGTGGGTTATGGTCAATACAGGACTATAGAAATCAGAAGGCAATGATGAGAAGGTCTAGAAATGTAAACAGGACATTTATAGATAACATGCCATACGTTTGTATTTAATATTTACATTAGATGGTTTTAACTATTAAAAAATGTAAGGCACAGAAAGATGACAAATGTAATTTAGTCAAATTGCCACATTTTCTGATCAAATATCCAAGTCCAGTTTAAAACGCAGAACGTATCAGCAGAGTTCAGTGCTGGGGAGTTCCTGTAGATAGTATGTCCATTTTAAAGGTCTTATCAACAGTGGATTATTCAGTTGGATGTCTCATCTGAAGAACTGCTTGGTTCTGAGACCCATACCTGGAATGCTACACCCTGTCTATAAGACCATGTCTTAAAAACTGAGCCTAGTCTCAGATGGAGCATTGTGGTAGAATCTGAGGACGTCATCTGCAGAATCGGGTCCCGTTATATAGGCCACTTACAAGGTATTGCTTTCATTTTTTAAATTGCTATGTAAGATATTGGATGTAGTTGGTGACCACATCTGGAGTTCTCAGCCCAAATCTGGAAGCCTCAACGAGAGTGTGGATCCACATGTAAATGCTGTATATGAATTGTTGTGAGAATATTTCCTGTATGTTGTTCTGTTCTGGAAACTATAATTGGTGCATTGTGCCCAGTTCGGGGGGTGTGCTTATCTGGAGTATTATGTGTAAATGTGAAATGCTTCCTCAGAATATAGTTCTGAAGGTCCCACTTGAAGAAATATGTCTGAGTGTGAAGTATTGTCTCTAGTTCTGACAGCCTCACCTGGAGTACATTTTGTTTTGGAAAATTGGCCTGGAACACTGTGTCTGGTACTGAAGGCTAATTGTGTTTTCAGTCGCATATGAAGTAGTCCATCCAGTTTCTGAATTTACCCTGTAACCATGGTTTACAAATTATGAGGCATAATCCGGAATATCAAACCGAGTGATGAAGGCCACATGTGGAGGACTATCCAGTTCAGACGGTCATTTCTGTGAACAAAGCACTTGAATCATATGCTATGTGAAGAGGCGAGAACTATACGAAAGGGGAGTTCCACAAAAGATGTTTAAATGAGCTCTCAACGGCTTTGGTGGGGGGACAATCTACTGTGAAAGTTTGATATTATTTTCTCACGAAGGAGAATGTTTGCTCACCAACTTAAACACTTTAATGCCACAAAGAAATTCTTAATCACTTGAATAGAAAAAAGTCAACTTAATAAGGACCTGTTCTGTAAACCACAATAGTGGCAAAGTAAACTTTAATAAAGAAACAGGATAGAAATGGAAGCTAGTGTAAAGGATCCTGCCTTGGGGGCATTCAGCTCTACAAAGCAACTTAACATGTAACCTTCCGGACATCTGGCATGGATCCAGGAACCACCACTGTTGAGATCATTCTAGCGAAATCATGATCATCTGGCCTCTGACTGATTCAGTTTGATGATGACTTTCAGTTTTAGTCAACACTAGAAAATCATAAAGAAATTGCTCCTTCAAAAAAGGGCACTACTGAATCTAGAAGAAAAGTCTGGGCATTTCTTGTTGTCTTCTCATGCGGATAGGTCTGCTGATCATACAACTCAAAGGTGTTGTGAAGAACCTCACCAATCAGAAGTTCGAAGCCTCCATAAATGCACACCATCAAAGTTGAACAGTACTAGCCGGAGCTTTCATGGTAGATGGTTTGAGCATTAAGGAGGAGTTGAGGTACTTCACTGCTAGAGGGACTGCCCTGTTTAACAGAAGAATGATGTGATAATGCTGGATGTTTGGAAACCAACTGTCTTTGTTTGAAGCGGTCTGATGTGGGTGTACAAGCAAACCCACTGTATAAGTTAACTATCCGTACAATAGGGCAGTTCAGAAAGAACAGGATGCATTTCAACACATCTTTTAGTTACTGTTCCAATGCAGAGACTGCAGAGTCTAATAGGATGGTCCAGGCTTACCTCCACCATCCCAAGTCATCAATCACCAGCACCAATAGTCTTCCAGTCACTGATTTAGGAGTCCCATGCTCTGACAGGCATTGTGGTAGAGTGGTGTGCAAATAGATGACCAGTCCAAATTAAACAAATTGCTTCCTGTCCAATAAGGTTCTCATGTATTGTATCCTTTACAAATGAAATGGTGAGGAATGGCTAGGGTTTACGTACTGTTCCAGATCTTGTAGTATTCTGGAAACTGAAATCCCTGTTCAGCCTTCTGGAAAAAGATAGCTTTCATTAACATCCAAGTCAATTAATATTTTCGTTCTTCTTAGATACGGTGCAATGATGCACTTGGAGAAATATTTTGATGCAGATTTCATCCCAGATAGGCAAGAATCATTACCAACGTGATGTCATGCCTATCGCAATATGCAGAAAAGTCTGATGTTTTGTTATGCTATAGCTAGTGAAGATCTCTCCCTGAAGTGATCCTCTACTTTGCACTTTTAGTGCCCCTGCTGGTGGAGTGGGGAAACTGTATGCAACTCAACCATCATCAACTTATACCTTTTCATCTTTTTTCCAGAATAGGCTCCCGATGTATCCTTTTGTTTGCAACCGAAATTAGAACAAATAATAATTTTGCCTTCATGGCAGAGCAATCGGTTTCATCATTTGCTTCTTCAATGAAGTATGGACTGCTTACTTCAGTTGGGTCTAATGAAAGACTTTTTTTTAAGTGACTGCTAGCAGCGAGGAACTGAAGTTCATGGTGTACCGATGCTGCTCAATATTCAACACGTTTGTCTTTTGTTATATTTTGCCACTCTTCCAGATAATTTTACATCCTCCATTGTACTGGAATGGGAGCTGGAGTGAGGCAAATAGATTGTTTGTATTTACGTGGATTTCCATGCTGTTGGTGGTGACTACTTCTGTCCAGTTGCCTCTTACGCCGGGACGAATGTTCTGACTAATGCAGCTAATGTTACTTCCAAAAGGGGCTGCAATCTTGGTTATCGGGAAGCATTTCTTTGAGAGTGCATAACAAGCATTGCAAAACTTTTCTTCAAGGCTTTTGCTTTCAATTGCTTTCATCCAATGCATTTCATCATCTGTATGTGATGCAAACAAAGTGCTTCACCAGAAACTAAGATTTATATTATTTTGCAGAGTGTCTAGCCTGAGGCCAAACAATCTCAGCCTGGAAGACAGTAACTGTAGAGCAGATGGTGTGATATGTCTGCTGCTACACTAATAAATTGTGTAGCAGATTTGGTTGGTGGCTGGAAACCGGAAAATCTCATTGCTGGCTTCATGAGCCCAGGAGCTAGAAGGAAAAGAAACGTTGATTATATGTGATGTTATAAGTCTTGAAAATGTGTGTATATATCACTTGTTTTATAAGGATACTGAGTATTACAGCTCTTCTGAATAGAAAATTGTGAAATGATGTGACATTGTTAACAGGGGCTGTAATACTGTATTGCTTTATTTATGGTTGTGCTCCTGCTTAGGCCTGATCATTCTAATGGGATTCCTCGCGGCGTCAGTGACGTCCAAAGCTCTCGAGCGTCCGTGAAGGCACTTGCTCACGGACGCCGGTCTTGGATGGCTGCTGATGTTGTCTTGGGTCCACTTCAATAAAGAAACTGGATTAAATTGAATAGTCTTCTGAGTATCTTTGTCTGCATTCTCACCCCAACAAGCTCCCTTCATTCTTGGTACCAGGAGTGGGGTGAGCATTTTCTTACGAGTGGATCCACCAACGGAGCCTTCAGTCGCTGTTCCCTGGATTTGTGGGAATTTATTTTTGAAGGTGTTGGTTTTATTCTGACGCCTCGCTCTGCGGAAATTCCTGCAGTTTGTTTTTATGTAATTTTGGCGTGTTTTGTTCCCAGGATACGGCACGCGATGGACACGGAGTCACCAGCGTCAGCTGTTGCTACGATACAGCCCGCTCAGTCTCAAGCGTCGGTTGTTTTCAGGAATACGTCACGTCTTCTGGTATCCTTAGAGGCGCAGACTACAAGTGAGCAGCAGTCTGGACCAGAGTGACAAGGGAGCTCTGGCTCACGAGCCCATGAGCTACTGCAGCCTCTTATAGGGGTGCACACTTACTTCCTGCATGCAGCAGGTCCTGGTGGTCATGTGACTGGATTGTTTGACGCTGGATATATTCTGTGGATCGGCGTGATACAGCCATTTATTTTCTTCCTATCTTCTGGCAATCTAACGCATTACACCTACAGTTTCAGCTGAACAAATTTTTGGATTATTTCCTGTTTTTTTCAGTCAACATTTTCTGCTCTTTAAACTGAGTATTGCCTATTCACTCCAACTTTAAGTTTTTTATTAAGGCATATAATCAAGGAGTTGTTCACCCTCCTCCCTTTTTACAAAGAAGTGGCAAGCCTGACATTAAATGGAGTGAGTGGCTGAGAATATTTGAAAACTACCTCACGGCCATTGATGCTAATGACTTTGTTCCTGCTAGAAAGATGGCCTTGCTATTCAATCACCTCGGAGTTGCTGGTCAACGTGTGTTTGACAATTTGCCGCCTTTTCAGGCGCAGCAAAGTGAGGATGCTATTTGGAATGTCTACTTGGAAGGAAAGGAAAAATGGGAAAGCAGTATTCTGACGAATCCAGTGTCCTTCTTGAAAGATTCAACGTTGCTATGTGCAAGCAAACTGCTGATGAAACTGTTGAAGAATATGTAGCAACTTTACGAGTCTTAGCTGCCAAATGTGACTTTGGCAATAATGTTGATATTTATATAAGAGACCAATTTGTGTTTTACTGTTTTTCAAAGAAGGTACAGGGACGTCTGTTAACTTGTCGTAATCCTACTTTAGCGGAAACTATTGATATTGCAAAAAGTATAGAAAGGTCTATTGTTTCTTCTAAAGTGTTGTCCAGTCACACAAGCCAGTCTACTGTTAGTTGTGTGACGGAGGATGAGACAATCTGTGCAATCAACAAGAAGACCTTCAAACAGGGGAGAGCTGCTAGTTTGTTTCCGCTGTGGTTCTCGTCATCACATTGGAAATAATCCATCATGCCCTGCAATTGGAAAAAATGCTTGAAATGTCACAAAGTAGGACATTTTCAAGTGGTGTGTAGAGGTACAGTTAGTGGCGCTGGTACGGCTGGTAGTCTTAGTAAAGTAAGGATCAGTAATGTACAATCCAATGATTTTGAAGATCAGACACAGAGTTGCGTGGAAAGGTTTTACATTGTTGTTTTGACAGTGGATTCTATGGATTCTGTCATGCACTTAAATACTGAGGTTATCATGGGGCCTTTGTGTGAAGAACTTGTGGATGGTAGAAGGTTAACTGTCATGGCTGATTCGGGAGCTCCTATCAAATTCTAATGTTTTGAAACAGCCTGACATAAGTCCTAAAACTTTCGGTGAGAAGGATATTGAGCTCCTTAGCTACTTCTGTTTGAATTTAGAGATTTTGGAGAGGTGCACGTATACAAAAATATATGTTACGGTTAATGGTAGAGATATTGTGGGATGGAAGGATTTGGCTAGGCTTGGCATCATTCTGCGACCTGGACATGATGTTCCTATTGTTTTGGGCGATGTGCCTGCTATTGGAAGTGATGTTTCTCTATCACTAGTGTCTGCAGGAGGAGTGCTTGACAAGTTGAAATCTCAGTTTCCAAAGGTTTTTGCGGATAGAGTTGGAACTGTTCGAGGTTTTGAGCATTGCATTAAGTTAAAAAAAAGGAGCTATACCCATAGTGCATAAGGGCAGGCCCGTAACCTTGAGCAATAGGCAAAATCTGAAGAAGTTACTAGATAAGTTAGTGTCTGAGGGAATAATTGTGCCACCTGATTCTTCAGAATGGGTCTCTTCCATTGTTCTTACAAAGAAGAGGTTAGGAGATCTTCGGCTTTGTGTTGATTTGAGATCTCTTAACGGAAATATTTTGGTAGATTGTCATCCCCTGCCCCACATTGAAGAAATGGTGACCAGCATAGGTAATTCTAATTTTTTTCTACCATAGACTTACATTCAGCTTACTATCAGATAGCCCTGAGTGAAGATTCTCAACCGTTTTCCGCTTTTATTACACCTTTTGGTGTATACAAGTATTGTAGATTGCCATTTGGTCTAGCTTCTGCTGCCAGTGTCTTTCAGAAGAAGATTGACACATTATTTAATGCAATGGTTAATGTTCAAGCATTCCAAGATTACATATTAGTTCATACTGAGACAGTTGAGGAACACATTCAGGTCCTGAAGAAGGTATTTGGTGTTTTACAATTGCGTGGAATGACAGTCAAATCAGAGAAGTGCAAATTCATGTTGGAAGAAGTGGAATATTTGGGCCATAACAATTTCTGGAGAGGGGATAAAACCAAAATCTTGCCATTTAGAGGCAATCAGAGATGCTCCATCTCCTGTTGATGAAGATTCTCTACGTTCTTATTGGGCTTGTGCAAATATTACGCAAGATTTGTTTCAGGCTTTGCATTGATAGTTCAACCTTTGAGATCATTGCTTAAAAAGGGCAACAGGTTCATTTGGGACAGTCAAGCCACTGATGGCTTCCAGAAGATAAAGGAATTTGTTTTATCTGCTCCTACTCTTAAGCCCTTTGACTCTTTGGCCAAATCTTTTATAACTGTTGATGCTAGTCTTAAGGGGCTTGGTGCCTCAAGACCTGATTATTCGAGCAGTAGCAATCCTACCCCACCCCCCCAAACCGGCGCTTTGAGACCCTAGCAGGTGAGTAGCGCGCTTTACAAATGATTGATTAATTGCTGTTTTTGGCCAGTGGAACAATGGGCAGGAAAACACTGTTGCTTTAGCTTCTAGCTCTCTTACAGACGCAGAAAGTAATTACGGCACAATTGAGAAAGAGGCCTTGGCATGTGTATGGGTGGTGCAAAAATGTAAGACTTACATTTGGGGTGCCAATTGTGATCTGAACACTAATCACAAACCTTTAGTGTATCTTCTTTGTGGCAATGGTTTGGGTAAAGCGTCTGCTAGCTTGGTGCGCTTGCTTTCAAAATTACAGGAGTATAATCTTAATGTGAAATATGTACAAGGTGGGAAAAATATTTGTGCAGACTGTCTTTCGCGCATGCCATTGCCGCATTCTGATGATACTGCTGCAGGCCAAGATACAGAGTGTGTTGTGGGTTTAGTGGATGCTGTTTCAGCTTGTGGTGGCATTATCACGACGGATGAATGGAGTATGGCCATGTCTAAAGATGAAGTGTTGACACACGTTTTGCACTTCATTAAAAACGGTTGGCCTTCTGAAAAGAATCTCAATGGTGACTTAAGAACTTTTAACTATATTTCAATTGAATTATCGTGTGGGAATGGGATCTGCATGAGGGGCGGGTTATTTGTTCCACCTAGTGGTTTGAGGATTAAGATTATCACAATTGCACACCAGGGGCATTTAGGCATTTCCGCTACGTGCAAAAAACTAAAAGGGGTTTACTGGTGGACCAGTATGGACAAAAAGGTAGCAAGTGTTGTGGACAACTGTTCTCACTGTATTGTTTCTGATAAACACTGGAAGGGTGCTACTAGACCTTTGTGTAATGTTCCTCTTCCTGACAAAGCGTGGGACAAATTAGCTCTATATTTTTCTGGGCCCTTTCATTTATTGCCTAAAACCATTAAGTATTTAGTCATAGCAATTGATTACTTCTCTAAATGGATGTATTATTCATTTGTGGAGCTTGCTGATTCAGATTCTGTTATTTCTTTTCTGGATAAACTGTTCCTATTTGAAAGTCCTCCATCTTTGATTGTTACAGACAATGGAGTGCATTTTACATTAAAAATGGAGGATTTTATGAAAAAATTCAAAGTAAAGCATGCTCAAGTAGCCCTTTAAAGCCCAGCGGCGAATGGTCTGGTGGAAATGGCCAACTGAATTCTAAAGGGGGGGGGGGGATTCAACCAGCCATTGCTGTGAATGTTGATGTTTCTTGTTTTCTTAAGGAGAAAGTCTGGTCTTATCTCACTACAACTCAGTCTACTACAGGCTTGTCTCCTTTTACTCTTCTTAGAGGCAGGGAGGCAAGAACCAATTAAGTCCTCTGTGGTTGAATCATGGGAAAGTGAATAAATCCATATGTTTCTGTGGAATTGATTGGAGCAAATTACAAAACAGAGTTTCGGAAAAACAGTTTGCAGAAGCGCAACTATGATCTCAGAAATAATGTCAAATATATACCAATCAATGTACAGGATTATTTGATAAGGAAGACAGAGAGAGTCTTTAAGGGGGAATCTAGGTTTTCTTTACCTGTAAAAGTTATCAAGGCTAACAGGAATTCTCTTTTATTGTAAGGAAAGGGATGGTGGAATCGGAACAGCGTTGTGCCAATCTCTGCTTTGCATGTTGAAATTTTCAGGAAAGTATATTGTGACAGGGATTTTCACATGAATCCTGATAGGATAATCTCATCGGATACATCCATTGGCTGTAACAAAAACATAGTTACTGACCTTCCCGAGTTGCAAGATTCATCCTATTTTGAGAATGTTGAGGGGAAAACCAGAGCTTGTGTTTCTCAAGAAGTGTGTGCTAACGGAGGAGATTTTGTGGTGCAGCGTACTCGCAGCAATTGTTCAGTTAAGTTACCATCAAAACTGTCAGATTTTGTTTTGAGTTAATTTCTTGTACTTATAGCTTAGCATTTAATTTTGCTGTAAGGAAAGGAGATGTTGTAATACTGTATTGCTTTATTTATGGTTGTGCTCGTGCTTAGGCCTGAGCATTCTAATGGGATTCCTCGAGGCATCAGCGACGTCCAAAGCTCTCGGGCGTCCGTGAAGGCACTTGCTCACGGACGCCGGTCTTGGATGGCGGCTGATGTTGTTGTGGGTCCACTTCAATAAAGAAGCTGGATTTAATTGAATACTCTTCCGAGTATCTTTGACTGCATTCTCACCCCAACAAGCTCACTACAGGGGCACACACAAAAGTGGAACTTTCAGAGTAAGAGAGTATATATATCCCATTGAATTCTAATGTGTCTCTGTCTGCCTTGCTTTTTCTCAAGGTGCAATATCTTCTTGGAGTATGTGACCCCTGTGAGATATGCAATCATCTTGGGTTACACAATTTTCCATTCTTAGGAGACCTGTGTCTTGAAGGACAGTGGCTCTTAGCTCAGAAGTGTTTTCCATAGGATAACCCTCTAGTGGTCGAGATGTTCTCTGTCTAAAAATGTGAGTTTTCTAAGAGGGTGGTTGAATTTTTGGCTGTCAATAAGGTGGTTTTCTACCAGAGTCTTGAGGTGTTGTGATTTACTACTTACGTCCCTCTGTGGTCAGGGTCTTTTCCACTGCTGCTGACTTCTTCCTCAGAGAGGATTGGTTATGGTCTTCAGAGTAATAGTATCCAATTCATCTTATGGACTTTATTGAAAGAGACTATCTATACGTCAAAGAGCCTCTTGAACCAAAGGTGGTCCTAAGAAGGGAATTTATGTTGGTATATGGCTCTATGATGAGAGGGTTTAGGTGTCAAACATGTCCCGTAGATTTATCAGTCCCTCAGCTATATATGGTAAGAATGAATGCAAGTGGCTGGGTATCCCATCTTCGACATGAATGTTTGCCAGGAAATGATGCAACCTGAGATGACTAGGTTCTGAATGCAGTGGTGGCTCTTCTGTTAGGGAGGAGGAGCGTCGCCCCCCTGTCAACAGCAGAAGCTGCAAAACCTTTCACAACAAATGGAAATGTGTTAATTATCCTTTCGTTATGAAAGGGGCGGGCACTGGAAGAGGACGCAAATGAGGAGAATGCACTGTGCACTCCACTCAGACTGCATGTGTGTTTGGCCAGCCGTCTCGGGCCGGCCAAACACACTTGCGCAGTGTGATCTCTCTAGCCCGGCACTGTGATGCTGGGCTGGGTGGAGCATTCACAAGCTCCCAGTCTGCCTGGCAGCGGCCTGGCTGGGTGCTTCCAGACAATCCTGACGCTGCTCTGAGCAGCCTCAGGATTGGCGCAGGGCAGGCTGGGAGCCTGTGCCTGCAGCGACGGGAGAAAGAGGAGCGGTTCGTCGCTGCGGCGGATCAGGTAAGTTTTTATTTTTTTTATTAAATGTTACCCCCCTCAACTCCCCCCAACGTACTGCAACCGGCCCCTCCTCTTGTGAGCGCAGCGAGCCGCGACTGTCTGGATGCAGGTTTACTGATGTGCCTCTTAGGTGAGTACAAAAGGAACAGCATGCTGTAAGATGGAAGGTCTCCCACTCCTCAGCACATTAGAGGGCTAGGCACCAGAGTCTGCTTTATATGCATAGTACTTCTTCGTGTCTTTCAATCTACTACACAACCGGAAGCATTTCTAATCCCTCAGGACATTTTTTCACCAAAAGGACACTTTTACAAATCACCGGAGTCCGGCAGGCACACTGCCATGAGTGCTTGGCTGTCCTTCAAAGACTTCTTTCACGCAGGGCAAAAACTTTACTGAAAGGACAGGCTCGCTGTCTGAGGGCAGCAAAATGTAGATTAAAAAAAAGGTAATTTCAATTAATCAACGAAAAGGCAAGCCAGCACTCAAATATGCAGACTTAAAGGTGACAGTTTTGAAAAGTATAAAATTCTCCTGTCAGGAAGGGAGAAGCGGGCACCTGGCATTGATCAGATACTCCTCACAGAAACTGTAAAAATAAACTGATGCTCCAACTAACGCTGCTGCGCACTGTGCAGCAAGGGAGCTGCTAGCTTCTTTAAACAAGCAGTTACCGTATAGGTCTTTCGCGTTATTGTGATTCTAGTGCTAATCCATGCCTTACACCTCCTTCTTAAAGGGAATTGAGAGGGATGGAATCGGTCATGTTTTTCATTCTAGTATAGTTAATAATTCTGACTGGCTATATTTTAAAATAAAAAAGCTAATCTAGCCGTTCATGCCTGCTGACGGGAAGATGGAAAAAAAGAAAAAAAAGAAGGATTTTTTTTTTTTTTTTTTATGAAGTGCTCCAAAAAGTTTCCACATAGACCAGCACTATTAACTAGCAACGAATAGTTTGTGAACTAGAAGTAAATTTGCTACTTTTATTGAAACAAAAGTGACAGCAATTGGTCTTAAAATGTCCCGAAACATTTACTCCAAACAAATGGCAAATAAAAATGGTATGTTCAGTTTTGCGGAGAGGGAGTTTCCTTTTCAGACTGCAGAGTTGGTATGAAAAAATAGAAACAATCAGTTATTTGCTATATTTTTCACCGCTGTTTGTCACAGAGAGGGGTAGGATAGATGAAGGATATATCAGAGGAGTCCATTTCAGCGGATATACAGCAGTACAAATCGGATGGTATATCAGAATGTGCTGTAAAGCCATACTAATGGCTAATTCTACACTTTACAAGTGCCACATGACAATAACAATATTTTTCATTTAAAGATATGTGACCTCCCCCATGCCTCCACCTAAGAATTAGATCTGTATGTATGTGGGACAGCAAGATTTCTCTTCTAGGAAAGCTGCCCTCCCTTGCCCGCCCAGCTGACCAGGCACCCTTCTACTGCACTACCTTCAGCTGGTCCTTTGGGAAGTTTGTCCCGTCATTCATGCCGTCGAGGTTGATGATAAACTCAGGGCAGGACATGCACCGACCGATGTTCTGTCACCAAAAAAGAGAAAAATGCATACATTCATTAGTAGATAAGGTAAAGAGGACAGCCAAACATACATTACAGGACAGCCAATCCTTCAAAAAGAATGGGCTTTGGCAGCGAGCTGGAAGACCTCTTCAACCCAACTTGCTGACAGGCCTACTCCTTGCAACAGCTCCTGAAGGAGCTTGTCCCTAACATACGCACACTGTGAAAGCCCCCAGAACTTGATCCCTTTACTCCTGTAAGAGGATGACCATTGGTGGATCATCATTCTTAGTCTATGTGGCAATACTTACCAGATAGGGTAAGAAACATGCAAGGCCATCTGAGGTTCAGCAAGGAAGAGGAAGTGAAGAGTTGTTTTTTCTAAACTAAGGATGCAGAACCAAACTGATGTCTTGGCACCACAACACAGAAGACTCCGCTCAAGACATTCCAAGACAGTGATCTGCACTTCCAGTGCAGGCTGCAAGCAATGCACCCCAAGAGCTAGACTTACACTCCTCCTTGTTGTTGTAGTCAGATATTTATCCCAGCTGCCTCTAATTAGTGCACACCAAGGGGCGCCTTTCTATCGCCCCAGGGTGGATGCAAAAAACAGGCATATCATGACAACCCTCACTCAGGAGAAACCATAGGGCACGTTTATACAGTCATGTTGGGTACGGTGCCAGAATACAAGCTGACATGAATACTGTACCCTAAATACTAAAAACAAAAAAAGATTTTCATTGGAGATGTTAATAAAAAAACAACACCCTGTGGTTAATAAAAAAACAGCACTTACTGGGCACTTTTTTTGCAAACAATATTATGATATTTATGTCAAATGCTATTTCCGACAAAGACACTGTGACTTGTAACCAACATCAACGTTCCTAAACCAATACACTCATTACGAAGAAGACACGAAACAAACACACAGCTATACCATCCGTCACTACAATGGGATACTTTGAAGCGCAATTAAGTCTCCCTCTCGCTGATATCAGTGTGTGCTTTGGATGACTTTTAATACAGTTTTACCATGGTGTGTCTAATTATTGTCCATCACCCGTTGGCAGATTGGACTCTTTGACTCATCATACTGTCTCTCTATATTCACAGCCTACATCAAGCAACAAATACTCTCCTGCCCCTTCACATATCCCTCCAAGGTTATTCAGAGAGTCTATTTTAGCGGCAGTAGTCACCACAAAATGCAAGTTGGTGGTTAGCCTACTACACAATAATTCTATAAGGGACCTGTATGATATCTCACAGTATGTGACTAACAAAGTGTGTGTGGCCCGATAGTCGACCTTCGACATACAGCTACATGAGAGTGTCTGCTATACACCAGCTCTGTGAAAGAGCTTCTCCTTTAACCAGCTTGCAGAGTTCCCTGTGCTTACACCAGTTACCTCGGAGCGGCTGCTTCTTAAACAAATTCACTGGGAGAGCACTGCCTTAAACCAGGCACCTTGGAGCACCCCTTCCGCTTTAAGCCAGGTACTGCATAAAGAGAAATCCATTATAGCAACTACTGCTCTTTTCAACAACTCACTAGAAGCCTACCTTCTCTACCCCAGTTCTGTGGGTGTGCATCCTCTTGCAATGGGCAATTCTGAAGGACAGCCTCCTCGCCCCTCCCGCCCCCACACCATTTTCTGACGGCACAAGTTCCTTACACCAGCTCCCCGAAAGCATCCACTTTAACCGGTCACCCTAGCAGGACCTCTCCATAAACCAGGCATCACCTGGGGTCTGCCATCATTTCTGTCCCTGAGATAACTGACTTGCCTACACCAGCTTACTGGAAACCAACTTTCCTTACAGGAGAACCCGGATTTGGGGGGTGGGAGGTGGTGTATCCCTAAACACAAGCTCCAAATAAGGTGACCAGACTTTGAGATGCAAAAACTGGGACAGGCAAGACAGAAAGGTAGGACTAAAGCATTTAGGCCCTCATTCCAACCCGGGCGGTCATCGACCGCGAGGGTGGCGAATGACGGAAACACCGCCAACAGGCTGGCGGTGCTTCACACGTCATTCCGACTGTGGCTGTAAAGCCGCGGTCGCCCAGCCGGGTCCGGCGGTTTCCCGCCGGATTAGCCCCGACTGGGAGAATCCTCCATGGCGGCGATGGGGATTCCGACCCCCTTCCCGCCAGCCTGTTTCTGAAACAGAAACAGGATGGCGGGAACGGGTGTCCTGGGGCCCCCTAACAGGGCCCCATTAAGCTTTTCACTATCTGCCTAGCAGACAGTGAAAAGCGCGACGGGTGCTACTGCACCCTTCGCACACCTGCAACACCGCCGGCTCCATTCGGAGCCGGCTTCTGTGTTGCAGGCCCTTTCCCGCTGGGCCGGCGGGTGCTTCCTTGGCGGGCGCCCGCCGGCCCAGCGGGAAAGTCAGAATGGCCCCCGCGGTCTTTTGACCGCGGAGCGGCCAATTGGCGGCTTAAGTTTGGCGGGCAGCAACCGCCGCCCGCCAAACTTGGAATGACCCCCTTAGTCTTTATTCTATGTCTGGCCTGTCCTGTTGTTTTGCATGGACTTGTAAATATATATTTGTATTTTGAATAACATTAGCTATTAGCAATGGTGGAATCCCCCCACCAACACCCTCATGCCCCCTCCCTTACTCTTTTCTCTCCACTTTCCTCTGCTGGGAGCATGCAGCGTAAATTACTTTATTTCAGACGTCAAACATTCAAGTGAAAGGAGAGCATAACTTTCAACTCGGATTTCCAGAGTGACCTGATCTTTATCCCAGTGGTCAAAGTGGGTAGTTTCTGCAGGGCATGGCATGCCTATACCTTTTTAAATTTTAGGAAAACCATTCTCTTACTTTTAGTGAAAAGACAACCGTCCCCGGACGGTTAATTCTGACAGTTGACAAGCAGAAGTGGATTGGACGAGGAAATAGGGCATTCTGCCGGTGCAGAGGCGCATTGGTTGAGGCCAGATGTGGGCTGCTTTTTTCCTACCTACTTGTAAGGATGTTAGAGACCGTTAGCCTGCCATCGTCACAAAAAGAATGACAATGGACCCGTCGGACCAGTCACAACAAGTGGTACGCCTCCTCCCACCCCTCCTGAGGCCACAACAGGGAGGTCTCGCCACAGGAGATGCTGCTAGTGACAAACAGAGGTGTCAGTGCCCTAAGAGGGGGGCAGAGTCGAGGCAATGCCAATCTTCATAAAGGTGATTTCAGTTCACAGCGACAAAACACGGGCGATTGCAGATACTAATTTCTTTAAACTGACAATACTTGTCCTTTTGTTTGGTACTGTGGTCTTTCATACTCATCAGAGATGTGCATCAACTAAGCCGTATTGCCACCGAAACTGATTCTGCCAGCGCGCTAAATTTTTCATCCTTTTATTTTAGCCAAGCTGTTGTAATGTTTTACGAATAAGTATGAACAGAGAAGCAAAAATCTTTCTCTTATCTGAGGTAGAATGTTTGCTTGTTTGCTAAAAAATAAACAGCAGCTTCTGTTGGGGTATACCTGAGGGGAGGAAGCGGCTTTATAAATGTAAATGCTATTGTTGTCTTTGCCGATGCTGTGATAAACTGGTACAACTGGAAATCACATTGCCGCTACGCTCTTGACTGAACTCCCAACAGTCACAGATAGGCTCCTCATGAAGGGAATCCAGTACAAATAATGCAGCAGGCACTGTAGCACCGAGTGCCGGAGAAGTAAGGAGCCAACTGCACCTGAAGAATGTCCTTTTATGCTCAAGGCTCAACTTAAACCTTTTTACACATTTTGTAATGGCTTATCTTTTACTGCGTGTAAAGTTTAAAATGACTTAAATATTCATAGTGCTTTCTGTCACAGACGTGGACCTTGTAACACTAAACATACACAAGTCACTCTTCCTCAATGCACCAACTAGGATTCAATTCTGTTGCTTTCTGGTTACACCCACAGGCCTCTGCAGTGCATTACCCAATAGAGGTTTCATAATGTACAATCGCGCATTGCACACTGATTAACTTAACTTGCGTTTATTTTTCATTTAAGAGGAGTGATATTAGGTACGTAACTACTTGAAGACCAAAAAAAGGTTACAGCATATTTTTAATCACGGTTGACTCCGCCCCCACGCTCGCTCACCCGGCTCCCATTGCGCACAGTATCAGAGTTCCCTTCCTGTTTTTTAAATGCACTTCGACCACTGCTTTATCCCAAAAACCGGGGCATGTATTTAAAAGGAAGAAAAGTGTCGAGACACCAGGACAGTCCTGTGAAACCGGGACTATCCCGGGGAAATCCGAATCGTCTGGTCACCCTAGCTCCGAAAGACTTCAGTCCTCTTAGAAAATCACTCTGAAAGAAAAGGGTGGAAGGCAGACTGTGCGAACATTACTGTACCGCATATGCCTTCTGTGAAGAAACGCACTACATGTGTGCATGTCATTTTATGCGTATGAGACCGTTTAATCCTATGTCAGGTGACACAATGTAAAGCTCTGTATTCAACCCTTCTTCGAAGGAAAATACACTATAGAAGAACAGTATTCCTACAGGGAGAGGGCAATTATTCTGTGCTATGGGCCCGCCCCACTCCAAATCCATCCTTTGCGCCTCTGTCCCTCGCGCTGGGGGCAAGCCTGTTTTCTAGGCTCGAAGCCAAAACACAAAAAGTATCATAGCAGGCCTGCGAGCGTGCTCTCTGATCTCAGGGTGGATTAAACGGAAATGCTCAAGCGTGTGACGAGGTTTAGGATTGTGAACCGTAACGAGCATTCCCGACGCCGACTCCCGTGTCCCAAAAACCAGCTGGCCCCGCCTGAGAGGGCACTGAACGCTCGGTCTCCTTAATCCCGATAGGCAATCCCGCGGGTGCCTATCTCCCGCCAGCAGCAGGGCTCAGTCCGAGCGCCGTGACGTGAAAGGCGCGCGCGCTGTTAGCTTCGATGCTTCCCAACGGAGCTGCCGCCGAAGCCGCTTTATCTGCTCCTGGCACACGGCAGCACGATCCAGGCTCTCCGCTCCATGCACCGTGCCCCAGGCCTTATGCACCTGCGGCTGCGTTGAGCAATAACCCTCCCTGCACATAAATATAGTGTGCAACAAAACTACAAATCAAAACTACAAGTACCACAATGCAATGAAAAAAAACACGATGCTTGGCATCTGTGGATGACTCGGAAGTGCCCCTAAAATGGTCAGGTCTCCTCAGCGTCTCTAGTCTTCTTACACCAGCAGGGTGGAAATCAGCTGCAGCACTACGGAGAAATGAAATGGGGGCTCATCTGTGTTTGGGATAGGTGAAGAGCGCGCACAGCACAGCAGGCTTTAGGAGAATAGGAAGATAGAGACTACACAGGGCCTGCAGGAGGCGTAAACTAGTCGAGGGTCCTTTTCTGCCTTCACTAATCTTGTGTGTGACCAGAGGTCTCTATCTCTGACTCCTTACCCCAGACCCTGAGATGACAGATTCACACATTTGATCTCAGAGATTACCATGATGAGGGATGCCCGTAGCTAAAACGACATACCTTTCCATGCAGGTCTGTGTTCAGTAACATGACAGCGCAGGTGAGGGTGTGCACAGCATCTAGATGAGAAGAACATGGATGGAACCATGAGGAGGAACACATACGCTCACAAGTCAACTTTTATCACAGAACAGAAAAACCAAAGATGCAAATATGCAAAATAAATTTAGGATATGAGGGTAATGCAGGGGGAGGAATGAGTTAGACGAAGGGGAGTGCATGAAGAAGCTGAGGAAGGGGAGCACATGAAGAAACAAACAAGTTACTTACCTTCGGTAATAACTTATCTGTCAGAGACTCTCTCTAGCTGCAGATACCTCACCTTAGAATATTCCCCAAGCGTCAGACTGAATCCGGAACTTCTGGTGAGCAGTACCCCTGTGCGCGGTAGGTGGCGTCATTTGGCTCCACATGCCATCTTTCGCACCAGAAGTGACATGCAGATGTGCCTAAATAGATGCCATCCCAGCGGGCTGACATCAGTATCTTTTCAAAACATATCACGTCAGAAGTGCAGAGCCACGAAGAACAACGACCACCAGTGCGTTAAGCTAGAGCCCTTAAAAGGGAAATTAGCTCTTTTCTCGGAAATCCCTTGGCAGAGCGAGGAGGAAGGGTGTGTTGGTAAGGAATCTGCAGCTAGATAGAGGTCTACCCAATAAGGCGTTACTCAAGGTAAGAAACTTGTTAATTTGATACATATTTATAGCAGCAAACAGCAGATTCCTCACCTTAGACTAGATTACCAAGCAATACCTCAGTGGAGGGGGTACTGCGATTCAGGTCAGACTAATAAGGCCTGCAGGACTGAACGGGCAAAGTGGCCATCATGCCGGACCTGACTTTCCAGGCAATAGTACTTCGTGAACATGTACAGGGAATTCCACATTGCTGCCTCAGAGATATTTCACCTATCCAGACACTGGCCTTGTCTCCTCCTCTACCATGATTATGGAGGAGGGTGCCTCATTCGCAATGGTGGTGCGGAGGGTGGCTGAGGTCTTGGATCTTACACTTCCCTCAATGGTATTCAAGACAAACATCTTGGCGGAGATGCTTCAGCTAGGAGATTGCCCCCACTGAACAATTACTCCATTCACTGAAGCCCATACCTGTGTCCTAATTGGAGCCTGGTCCAAGCAATGCACATGGGCTCCTGTTTATAGGAAAATTGTCTGCCACACACTAGGGACATGACGTACATCTATGCTTGTACCTTTGTGACCTGCATCTGTGAGAATGAGTAGTGGTGCTAAAGGATTGCTGATGCATATACTCGTAAATGCCTTTCATGAAAAGCCTCCTTTTTCTGCAAGCCCTTCTCCCGTTCTGGGATGCTATTGCAGAGATGCCTCCTGTTTCCTTGTCTTCATCCCCAGTGTCTCTGGGTAAATATGCCTGCCTGTGCAACCACCAAGCAGGATTTCAGAGCTGTATATAGGTGGTTGTGAAAACACCAGGAAGTAGTGAAAAACAGCCAGTGTTATAGTATATATAGGGCTCTGTCACAATCATATAAGAGGTGGCTAATGGGACATAAGGTTAGTTTAAATTCAGTGTATGCCGGATAACAGGAACACATATGGGTAAAAATTAGGGAGTTGTGCATTGACTAGTAATCTTGACAAAGCAGGCAACATTTAGCAGTTTAAGATACAAAAAACAAAAACAACTGAGGTAAAAGCTAGGATGTAGTGTGTATGGATTACCAACTACCAACATCCAGAAATACATATTTGAGTAGAATAAAGCAGCAATTTGTGTGGGGTACAGTTTGCAATAAAGTGGGGAATGGTTTGTAAATAGTCAGGAGTGCAAGTACAAAGCCATTTGAATATGTAGAATAGCTTAAAGTAAAATGCTTAATATAAGGCACTGTAGCTCACAGTCCTGCAATAACTAGTAGATGTGAAATAGCAGATAACATTTCGCAGTTTAACCTACATAGTGACTGTTAAGTACCAACCATCAAGGAATCAATGTGTAAACTGAAGAAAGGAGCAACTTGTGTGAGGCATAGTTGCTCATGCAAAGTGGTACTCACAAATACAAGGAGTAGATTGTAAATAATCACAAGTACAGAAATAAAAGCACCATAAATTTAATGAAGACAGAGTAAGACAAAACAACATTGCATAAGACACCATTAATAAAGAGTCCTCGGAGGGTAAAATGTAATGATAAGCAACTGGTAGTGCTGTGCATGATACGCATCAGTCACAGTTTGTTATGAAGGTGAATAGGTTGATAGCGGCACACAAGGCGCTATTTAAGCAGGCAGGGGTAAAAGTGTTCCTCAGCTAGCAGGTTCTTGAGGAGGATTTTTAGGCATTCCATACTCTCGGGACATTGCCAGAGAAGAATCTGCACACTGTGGATTTTTTTCTGAAATGAGGATGAAGAGAAACCATCGATCTTTGTAGTGGATTGAGCAAGATGCACAAGAAAAGAAAAGTATCTGGGCAAAGTATTTTGGAGTGTGGTGGTTCAGAACTTTAAAGATGGGGCATGCAGTTCTCATGGTACAGCATGCTTCCCCTGAGAGTCAATTGAGGTTAGGAAGTGCAGAGGTAATTTGATCCCATATGTCTGTACTTGGGAGGAATATGGATGACACACACAGCACTGCTCTGAGAAGGGCAAATCAACTATTTGGAAGTCCAGAGATTTCGGAGGAGCTGAAGTGCAGAAGAGAGACTACCATGGCCTCTATTCCAAGCTTCAAGTCCTCAAAGGAGAAAATGTTTAAGCTTCTTGAGTTTTTGAAGGTGGAATCTGGTAGATTTAACAATGGCTTTTATAGGTTTTTTAGGGTGAGCTTGGAGTCATGAAGGAAACGTAAAGATTTAGCAGAGATGGCCATATATGGGGTATTATCGACTGAATTTAGAGATTCAAGAGAGAAAATCAGGGCGGGGTTAGATCTGGATGCAAAGAGAAGAAATTCAGTTGACAGCACAAAACATTCTTTAGAGGAGCGGATAAATATTTCCCATTTCTGCTGAACTCTACTTCCTACATAAAATAGTTATATTTTAGTTTAATGAAATGGTTTTTAGTGCAAGTGAATTTTCTTTTATAAATCAGGAAAACTGTGCATCATAAATAATTCCACTGCAGATTCATGTCCTTACACGAGGTGTGTCCTAACATCTAACACAAAGATGGGTGTTGTTCTTTGGCTAAAGGGCTTTGTGATGTAGTCTCTCCTGGTTTGAGTATTACAGAGT
Organism: Pleurodeles waltl; assembly: GCF_031143425.1. Lineage (NCBI taxonomy): Eukaryota > Metazoa > Chordata > Amphibia > Caudata > Salamandridae > Pleurodeles > Pleurodeles waltl. The sequence continues at coordinate 708,823,636 of NC_090450.1, read as the reverse complement.
TCTAAGATGGCCACTCATTGCTATGCTGTGATTGACTACCCTGCCCACTGTTTCACGCACAGAAACTCAGACTTTTCTGCAAGTCTCTTTACTGATGTCAACATCCGCTCCCTTGCCTACAGCCTGTCCTCTCTCACTTTTTTCTTAAAATGAATTCATACAGACTTCCTTTTTATGCTGAACTTAATTTTTCAGTGTAATTTGTTGGATGTTTTGTAGGAAACTCTATATGATGTCTTATTCTTGTGTAAATGTTAAATAGTGTACTTCTGAAACTGTACGTGGCATTCCTGTAATTTCTCACACAAAGATGGCTACAACTGTTTGGCTAAAGAGCTTTGAGGTAAACTCTATCCAAATCTGAGTATTATGGCTAACTAAAATGGCCCCTCCATGCTGAGATTTGCTGATCTGCCACATTTGAGTATTTGTTTGTGACAATGCCAAATGTACAAAGCATTCTTGTGGTCTCAAATGCTTCAAATAAGAGTTTATGAATGTGCAAATGATGTTTGCAGTGTACTGAATCCATTTTATAAGTCAGTAACTTTATTCTGACTCTTAATATTGGTATAGAAATTAATACGGAATCTCTATTTGGGAGGGGCGTGTTGCAGACATTCCTTCAAAACTGTGATTTCTATTGATATGTATCAGTGGTTTATGACCGAAATAATGGTTATACAGCAATGAAAAGGTATTGCTTCCCCAAGTTGTGATGGTAATGCATTTTCAAATGTGAAGGGGTGTCTATGGCAACCCTTCTTCTTTGTGTATGTTAAAAAATGGGAAGTTGGCAGTGGTTCACTGCTGACTCTCTAACAAACTTTTTAAAAATAACAAGCAAACATTTATTTTTAAAAACAGTCTGTTTCCTTTAAGGAAAACAGGTTGCATTTTAAAAACGTTTTCTTTTTTGAAAGGTAACAAAGACCTGGTGGTCAGTGGAACCATGGAGTCTGGCAGACTCCCATTCCTGTCATGGCCTCTAAGAGAATGAGTCACAATTTACTACCTATCTCATGAATATTAATGAGGCAGATTGGATTGATACCCACCCAGAATGTGAATTTACCGAATCAACCTATCTGTACAAATGTCAGTTTGGAGAAATTATTTATTGGTTGCAAATTGTGACCAGTGTTTTGCTAGCAATAAATAGTACACCCTGCCAAAACCTTTTCTTCACATTCTGCAACCGTTCTACCACCTGGGTGTCCTTTTGGTAAGAACATCTAAAGTAAAGGATGACTCCACTGTTTGGCACTCGTAAGGAGGGAGGCCTTGGCCATATTCACTGCTTCTCCAGTGAAAAGCCACCCCTCTCATCGAAAGAAACCTAAAAGGCACCATTTTTTAGACCTACCGAACATTTACATTTTCTTCCTGGAAAAGAGTTGCTAATATACAGCAACCTTTAAGAAGATTCATACTTGTTCTACAATTTTTATGTTTGCTTAGTTTTTGCTTAGTTTTCTTACTTTCTGACCATTTTCTTCTTCTTTCCTTTTTCTCAATTTCCCTATCCTCTCTTTTTCTCTCCCTTTCCATCTAATTCCTCCTATAGTCTAAATTTCTCTGTCGCTTTGTTGCTCCATTTCAGGCCTTATTTTCCTCTATCTCCCTTTCTCCTGTCCATAATACACAGAGTTCTTCCTCCAGTGGAGTTCAACATCCTCCTCTCTACCTTCTAGCCATCCCTCACTCTTTCCACTCATTCTTTCCTCCACCTATTTAATCCTATATTGCTGTGGCATCCAGCCTGGCGGTCAAGGTAAACTGCGGAAGTTTAAGGATATCTTTATGTGGCGCCTTCCCCACGTTACAGAATACTCCTCTATGGTTTATTAATGCCTCTAACGGGTTGCTCCTCTGTTGCTCCTAAGCAGGCTCTATATAATACACTTTTTGATGCTCACATGGCCTCCAAAGGGTTGTGCCTCTGTAGCTCCTGGGTAGACTCCATATAATACTCTTGGGTGTTTGACCAGTGTCTCCAAAGGGTTGCTCATCTGTTGTTCCTGTCATTCTGATACGAATCACTATAATACTCCTTAATAGTTTAACAGTGCCTACAATGGGTTGCTACTCTATCCCCCCTGGCTAAACGTCCTACAATGCATCGTGGTGGTTTAGTAGTGCAAACAATGGAATGCCCCTCTGTTAATCCTGACTAACCTTCATATAATGTACAATGATGGTTTATCCGCGCCTCTAAAGGATCGCTCCTCTCTCGCTCCTGGGTAACCTCTTGATAATGTAGTGTGTAGGTTTAAAAGTGCATTCAGCAGGTTCCTACTTTGTTACTCCTGTATAAATTCCATATAATGCACACTGGTGGTTTAACCATGCCTCCAATTTGGTGCTTTTCCGGCACTCCTCAGTAGAATTCTTCAAATGCTCTTTGGTGGTTTAACAACACTTTAAAGGTGTCCCACTTCTTTTGTTCTTGGGTAGACTCCATATATTACTTCCTGGTGCCTTAACAGTACCTCTACTGAGTTGATCTAGTCTTGTTCGGCTGTCGCTTGTAAGTAAATTCTGTATAATGCTCCATGTTAGCTTAACAGTGCCTCCAATAGTTTAGTTCCTCCGATGTCAGTGGTGAGCTCCATATACCACAATCAACCCCAATGATGGGCAGCAACCAGAAGATGGCAATTTGTTTAGTATTTGGGGATGTATTTGAACACAGTTTGTACCATGCCTAGTTGCAAATATCTTCTATTTAACAATATAATGTAAGGAGAACACAACAACTCGTAATTTTATACAAAACTTGCAACTTTCATCTTCGTGCATAAAGAAGAAAAACAAAACAACAGCCAACATGTGTTTTGCCCTGCAGCAGCGCTCAGGGCTTGGCCTTCTTAAGGCTGACAATACTGCGAGCATAGGAGCACTGAATGAAGATACAGAATATGCTCTAATGTTTGTAAATTTAGCCTTGTGAGTACCAGTACACAATTGTGAACATACATGTGAACCACAAACAACAATGAGTGAACGTTACTCACATCAGTCGTATATCTAACTGAGAGAAACCCTCCTTAACTAGGGACAGGGCTTCATGGGAAAGTGCGAATCTATGGATTGTCGTTGTTTTTACTGAAACGGCAGTCCATCGCTGGAGACCTACCCCGGTGTCCCATTCCCGAAAACTCTCAGTTTCTCTCAGTTAGATATACGACTGGTGTGAGTAACTTTCACTCATTGTTGTTTGTTTATCAGACACACACCAAGTGCAATTTACACTTTAAACTTAGGAGATGGATAGTATATATAGTCCTGATGAAGCGCCAAGTGATCCGTTAGGTCTTGAAAAGGCGCAAAACATGTTGACTTACTGTAGTGGATGAATAACATTTATTTTTCCCCTTTCTTAGTAGAGTGTGGGTTCATTATTTCCTTTTCACTCTACACTGGTTTTTTAATCTTGTCCGACTCCTGTCTCGCTTAAATAAAAATCTGTTTTTTGAGTTGGAGTCCGAGTCAATTTTATCTCGTATTGGTTCTCTCCAGCTTTTCTTTTTTTCCTCTTCCATGACATATAGGTTTAAATTGACTCCTATTTTTCACACTTTGGCACAGACTAAATATCTCCAGCAAAGAGCCCCTTTGAAGGGCCTGTCAGACATTGCAGTGCCGGTCTGACATGGAGCAAGCCCAATGATGAAGCATGACATTGCACAAGACGTGTGAGGGCTTTTGCTCCTTTTTTTAGGGATGCCTGAGAGACCTGTGTTTTCCTGAGTAAGATATAGACGAGTGTGCTGTTACAGCTTATCCATTGTTTGATTGTTATCTGGGTCCCTGTATCTCTAGAGAAAGATTTGAGTTTGTTATGGTCAAATTTGCAGATGGAGAAGTTATGACATCAGTAAAAACCAGGTGGTTTGGTCAGAAAAGAGATGCTATTTCTGCATTTGCTCTCAAATTCAGAAGTGCACAGTATTTGTTTTAAGTTAGGGCTCATTAAAAACCCAACTGAGGTTGTTCTGAGATCCAGTTAGTCAGAAAAGGATTGCTGGTAAGGAGGTGCCAGTGTTTCTTAAGTATTTTGTGGATGTGTTGAGGACCATTATGGAACTGTGTTATAAATCTCAAGTCGTCCATTTTAGTTGTACAGTTGGTGGCTTCTCAGCTAGTAGTGTGTGGTGCAAGGTAGAAGAGATAGTCTTGGCCATACACTCTAGGTGATGCTTTTTATAAATGTGTTGTTGTAGTCTGTTGATCAGTTCTCCAGATTTTTCCTTGAAGTTGCTTTCCCGGGAGCAGTTTCTACGTATGCTGAATATCTCTAGTGGATCTGGTTTTCAGTCCAGCATAGCATTCAACATGATCTCTCACAGCGGTGTGGTAGAACTTGGCAAATGAGAAAGAGCAACAAGAAACACCAACTTTACGGGAAAGAGGAGGGTTGGTGCCAGCAGTTATAAACTCCAGACTGGATAACTACAACCATTTCTATACTGCACTCCTTAAGAAAAGCTCTCGAACCTAACAAAGGTCTAAAACACATGCCAAAACATGACAATGCACCAAACACAATATAGCATTAAAAACCACAGTTCATGGCTATGTTGTTTGTTAAAGACTGTTGTCCAAGTTACATACCCAAGCCAAAGTATGGGCCTAGAACAAGGCATATGGCCTTTAACTAATACTATAGTCCAAGGCAGACAGGATATAATGATATTTGAAGGTTCCACCCATTAAGGGCAGCATTTTCTAAATTAGAGAGAAATAGAAAGACAAAGATTGGAATGTAGGAGCAAAATGCCTATACCAGCTATTAGACTTCTGGCTCTTCAATGGCGGCCTAACAGGTGCTCTCAGCATTCCACTGTTCTAAAAGACATTGCAGCATGGACTCTTGTTAACTCACTGTCTTAAGTCCAAGATGTGTTTGTGACCGAACTAGAAAAGATCCAATGCACAGCCTATAAGAAGTTGTTCCACCTCCCTTCTCACACTGATCAGGTTGGAATTTGGTCTTCGTCAGTAAAAACTTGAAAACATGGTCACCTTGGCAAAATGCTACTTTCAGATAACAGCCGCACCTGGAAACACTAGGAAGACCCTAATAAAAACAATCTTCACAGGCGCCAACAACCCCTGCGCCACAAGTCTCACTGCAGCTAATAAAAGCCTGCAACTTGCAGTGGAGAACTGGGATATAAGTACGACAACTACACAAGTATTAAATCTGTAATAAAAAAACAACGGTACCACTGTTCACAAGAAATGGAGATGGAAGCCCTCCTAGCTAAAGCCTTACATGAGTCTTTAAAGGTGCCTCAATTTGTACAAATCAGCCAAACTCCAGCTCCACCAGGCACTGGGAAAACATGCTCTAAACCAAATTCTATCAGCAAGACTAGTGCCACTCCCACTTAGAGAACTGACTCCAACCTGGAGATCCCTTGAAACCATCATTCACTGCAGACTGTGGAATTATAGAAGGGAATTACTGGCGTACATATTACTTTGCTGAGCGGCATTGTTACACGCTCGCCGAACCTTACTGAGGCCTATCTTCCTGCAACAGGGCAGCCGCTCGGTCAAAGAGGCTGTTTCTCTCTTATGTACTCTGGAATCAGTTACTGATATGTCCAAATTCGATAAATTCATATAGCAAGCCTGCTATCTGTTGAAGGGTAAGAATGGCCAACAGCCCTAGCAGTACACACAAAGACCTTGCACAAATTAGCGCACTTTGATAAAGTGGCTTGCACGTTTATACTAAAGACTTTCATTGCTGTCTGCGCTTCATATGTCGTTGCCCTCTAGATGTTATATTTTAGATTTTGCACTCGAGTGTAACTGGCCACAATCTGGTGAACATAACTTTGAACTTATCTTCCAGTTGTATCTTTGACGTCACTATGACCGGCATTACCTTGTGCTGCTTTTCACTGATGCTAACATCGTTTATTTTAATAGGTGCCAGCACTTGAATGTGCCCTAGGAGATATATAATTTTTGCGATAATGCGCTTTTTAGCATGACATTTCATATTTCCACAAATATTGTAGTGATTTTAAGTAATCACACAATACAATTTGTCACTGTCATAAGGCCCAAGGTTAGGTAGTCTGTACCTACAGCCATCTGAAAGAATGTGAAGGACTCTCTTAATACATAGGATCATCACTGGGGTTACCCCCTTCATAACTGAGACTAGGAAATGCTTCCTTGGATTCCGCAAGGGTTAGATGACTCTCTCTTTCTGAGCAGCATACAATAAGGAAGGAGTCTACTTCAGCCTTTCAGCTCGTTAAACCGGCTGTCAGCCTTGGCAAGTCAGGCGATGTAATCCCGACAGTCACCCACAACTTTCAAGGAAGACTTCCAGACAACAAATGTACACCATAATTGCACCACAATACCCAAGGATACATTGGACAATTGCCTTATTTGGTCTTATCCGCCCTCATCACTGATTCACTTGCAATCCCTGTCCCATTTATAAAACAGTGTTATGAATCTGCTGTCAGTGGTATACAGTGCTTCACATGACCTCGGATATAAATGCATTTGAGGCAGGACAATCCAATTATGTCTGCAGTTATGGAGATACTCTTGGAAAGGAAAAGCAGGTGGCTCATGACACCAGGCAAAAAAATCAGCATTTAATAGCGTTTAGTGATGAGCAAAACGTTGCGAGTGCCTGTCTTTCAAGGAATTTTAAGAGGAACAACAGAGAAAGTCCTGTTATAAAGGAGCTGCTGTGAAACCCCGTTTGAAGAGGAGAAAATCAGGGAACACCTTTTAAGGCATGTACTCACCTGAAGATGGTAAATTATAGATTTCCACGGGGAGAGTCTCCTTGCTTCAAGTGTATAGCAGCAAAGATCATTAGGAAAAGTGGATCGCAGTAAACAAGAGGCTCATAGGCAAGAAAGGGGTCTGGGTCTCTAGGGTAAAGAGGCCTTTGAGGTGAAAAAAGAAGGGCTCGAAGCTACAACAAAGGGTGAGCAGAAGGATAGGAAATGGATCTAATAGAGGCGAAAGGGGGCTGGGGGTCACAGAATGAGGGATCCTTGGAGACTCAATGGGGATAGAAAAAGCAGGGAACACATGTACAGCAAAAGTATAGGGCACAGCTACTGTACTGGGAGGAGGAGAAGGTAAGACAAGGCGGGTCAGGGTGATGAGCCAAGAAAGCATTCCAAGTAGACCCTGCCGTACATGTGCTCACCTGCTGAACTGAAGACCTCGGGATTGCAGACATAGTACCGATGAGAGAACTGCTGCAGAACACGCTCTCTCTCTTGAGTTTCTCCAGTCAGCACCAGGACCTTCAGAAGTGACCTGAGGGTGGAGGAAATAGAATTCAGCACAATATCCTTTACAGACCCAGAACATACCTGCAAAATTCCAAGTGGAACTTCAAAACATTATAGGAGAATGGCCTGCTATGTCAGGTAACCAGGACATTTGTCAAAAAGCCACTGTGCCTGAGGTCGTTAGGCCTGGTATTCCACTCTCCCAGGTTTTGGAAGAAGTAGCTTGTCAGTAAATTTCCCTGAAGCCAGCCAACAAAGCTACTACCAAGAGCGACCAACTTTTTTAAATATTTTTTTTTAACAACTGGGCATTAGTTACCACTGCTAGATATAGAGAAACTGCATAATTGACTGCTGGTATCTCGGAACATCAATACCATTTTCCTAAACCCAACATAAGGCAAAAGGATTTAGCCAAGACACATTTTATCAAAGGAGCCACTGATGCAGTTCATTAGAGGTATTCAAACACTGGTTTTAAACTTATATCAGAGTAGAAATCCGGAATGGGATATTTTTCCACTACATTGTATGTTCACTATCTGAGGATAATTTTTTTCCCAATGAAGGGTCAGAAATAACTACACAGGCAAGCAATTTATTTTCAAGATATACGTGTGTTGTAAATTAACACACACACACACATATATATATATATATGATGTTATAGTTAGGTCACAAGCTCAGTTTAAACATAACTATTTAAAATAAAAAGCACTGATATTCACCCTCCATAGTTATCTGAGGTAACTATAACTTGTGCCCCCGCCATGCAAAGTATTGTCATCAATGATGTAATTTCAGATGTCGCGCTGATGTTATCAACAATGACATAGACCACGTCATAAGTGATGTGATATCTGAGGTAATAAGCACAGCAAGGCGAGGGCGCCAGTTCTAGTTACTGAGATCTGAGAAGGTCTCAGTTGCATGATGCTCAAACCAAGGAAGGAAGGGTCAGACCCTGCAGCGCATCGTCGACCGACAAAGATTAATTCTGACATCAAGATTCTGTGTAAAGTACTGGCCAACCGTCTACATCCAGTAATATGTGGGCTGGTCCACCCTGATCAATTCGGCTCCCTCCCTGGGTGGAGTACAAACCCGGGATTAGTGCTGTCTGACACATGTACGGCATGAGGTGAAGGGTGCCTAGGAAGAGGCGGCCTTGGGCTCCATCCATATCGAGAAGGCCTTCAACACCATGGACTGGGTGTACCTCCTGGGAGTCATGGAGGCAATGAGATTTGGCTCGAGATTTCAGGCATTGACCTGCCTGTTGTACACTGAGCCAGGAGCGCGGGTCCGAGTTGGGAGCTCTGTTCGAATAGGTGGAGCAATGAACGTGGGATCCGACAAGGCTGTCCTTTGTTGCTGTAACTGTTTGTCCTTTGTTGCTGTAACTGTTTGTCCTAGCTGCGACTGGGGGATAAAGCTGGGATGCAGCTTGCATGTAGTCTCCCTCTATGATGATGATGTGTCTGCTTGATGGCCCCAAGGGAACGTTTACCAGTCCTGTTGCGGCTACTGGACAACTTTGGTGAGCTTTCTTGCTTTGGCTCAATAGGGAAAAACATCATTGTTATTCCCACTGGCTGCGCTGGTGGGGGTACCGGGGGTGAACTTCCCCAGATCCAGGGCTGCGTTTGGAAATAGGCCAGTTCTGGTACCCTGGAGTAATAGTAGTGCATACTGAAGCGGAGCAACAGCGGCATAACGTAGAGTGCATTCTGATTTTGCTTCACGGTTCAGTGAAATTCTGGAACACTCTTCCACTCTCGCTCATGGGCAGAATAGAGGAGCCAAAATGGTGTTGCTGCTGCTGTGTCTATATACTATTCTGAACTCACTGTGCCTGCTCCGGGTGGGGATCTTCCAGCAAGCCCTTCTCAGGTCGCTCTTGTGGGCAGGGATATGGAGTAGGGGGGCCAGGATGACCATGATGCGGGGTTACCTGGATGGGGCCCTAATCTGGAGTATTACCATTATGCATCCCATTTCCAACATGCAGCCAGTTGGTTAGCTAAGGGGATAATTGGGAAAAAGGCATCCTAGGGGGTTGGTTGAGGATGGTGATCTCCCAAAGATGCTGGTGGCAGGCTTGAGAGTGCCCTGAGGGGTGCAGCAGTCTAGCAGAGTGTGGTCACAGTTCCACAGGGGGCTCCCATTATGGGTGCTGGCCCTGTTTCGCCAAGTGCAGGAGGTCTCGATGTTTTAGGTGTGGCAGGTGGGGAGGGACCTGTATCCCAATGAGTTCTCCATTTCCTTCCAGGGCACGCAACAACAGTTTGGCCTGGGTGCTGAGCAACTTTTGCAGTATGCAACCATGGCGGAGAAAGTCAAACAGGTCTGGGTCTCCTTTCTGGCAGCGCCTCCAGACTCTGCGTGTTGGGGGCGCTGTTGACAATGGGTGCAGACTGCCACCTAGTATCCCAGATGCATAGAGTGCTTCAGGTAGATAGCATGGGTGGACAGCTGATGGTGCGGTGGAGCTAGCAGGAGGATTTGGGTGTACCTTCCAAGGACGTGGAGTGGGGTAGGATTTGTGCACTACTGAAAACAGTATCTAGCAACGCTAACTTTCATCTGATGCATTTCAGTTTTTTACATTACACTTATATCACCCCAGTAAAGTTGCACAGGTACGATGTGGGTTGGTGTTTTACTTTTACTAATAACCGAGCTGACAAAAATCTCTGGAATGCACTTCTTAGTTCAAAGAAGACATTTATTATTACTTCACCGCAAGGCTCCTAAAAAAATGAAGGAGATTAGTAGGTTGAAAACACACATTTAAAAATAGTCACAGCAATGAAAGGAAAATACATCAAAATGATTCTCAGCTACAATGTACACAGCAAATATATGTGATTATATTATAGCATAATTGCAAAGCAAAGGATAAAGTAAAAAATCATCACCGTATGGCCTGTCAAGCTCTTCATCTTTCTCATGCCAGCAAGAAGATAACTCCATTCAACTGTGAGAAAGAGATATCCACCCTCACAGGACAAGTGTCAGGCATTTGACGTCCAATCCTGACCGAAGTCTTGGAAATTCCCTTGCTACTGAGCAGGGCAACCTCTTTTATAGCTTAAACAACCATGGAAAGAACCTTCTAGAAGCGCCCCCCTCTCAGATGGAAATATTCAAACATGCTGGCTACTATAGGTCAGAGTTGGAAGAAAAACATTGAAAACTGGACAGCCTTTCAAGGCTCTCCTCCCAAGGCCGAACTGTTCCCTGCATTGAAGAAAACAAAAAAAGATGTACTTTCTTATCATGAACTGTTCGTGTTCGGTGAGAGAAAATACGAAAAAACAAGCTTAGTTTACCATGTCGAGAAACACAGCTCAACTGCAGTGTCTCAACTGCAATGTCTAACACCACGATAAAGCCAATAGGCAGCTAAACTGAATACAAAATGTAATCTGCAACTGGTGAACACTGAACAACTAATATGCAAAGTGGTGCAACACAAAGTCAATGGCAAACACATCTACTTTCATTACAGTTGGGCTTCTTCCTTCCCCCAATGTAAGATCCTAGAGGCAGATTTTATGCACTTGGCATGGAGCTGCCTGGTGGAGGAGTCCTTCTGGTCCAAGGTGGTGGACAGATTGCACAGGACCACAACTTTGCAATGTGATCTGATGCCACAACAATGCTTGTTCGGTAATATACCTAAGCCTAGGAAGTGTAAGATGTCATATCACTTTCTGCAGTTGGCCTTGGTGTTGGCCCAGGGGCTGGTCGCCATCGCTTGGATGGGAGTGGGGGTGCGTGGTGAGGCTTCGTTGGCCTGGGACTTCTCGGAGTGATCCCTGGCCGAGGAATTACATCTCAGGCATGGGAGAAAGGATGACAAATTGCAGGCAGACCTGAAAGCTTGGGAGAGCTATGTGAACACTTCATAGAAAAAGAAGGGAGTCGGATGAGAGTGGTTATGAGATTGAGGGAGCTCGGTTGGACAGGGGAAGGGGAAATAAGCAGTACAGTGTGAGGACAAGACTACTGAGGGACTCTGTTTTAAGCTATGCGTCACCATGATGTGCCTCAATGTATGATTCACTGCATGTTTTAAGTCGTACACCTATATTGCGCCAAAAGTTCAAATGCTTATCTCGTTTCTTATGGACCATGTACACATTTGTTTGTTCTGTGTTGGGAGAAAATGACAACAAAGAGCTTAAAGAAAAACATTTTTGTCAGTGAATTTCTAAGGATTTTGTTATGTAGAGATATTATTGCCATACCATACTATAAAGTATAACGTCACTTTAACATTTGTTTCTTTTTTTAGTGAATTTCTCATGTAAAGTAAGATCTTGTTACCAAGCTCAATGATGTCCTGCAGCTTTTTACAACACATACCTAACTATAACGTCAATTAATGCTCTGTTTTTTTAGTGAATTTCTGTGTTTTTTTAACTGTAATGTAACAATATAAAAGGTGCCATTTTAACTCATGCAGACCTAATGGCTTTGTCAAAGGATCAGAACACCAAAATATAAAAGAAAGGCCGATTGGCTTACTCAGGGAGTTACCACTTCAACAAATGTAAAGCAGACCTATTGGCTTTGATAAGAAGTCCCTACAGTAATCCAATATATTCCCTATTCGTACACAAATCACAATGTTTAATAATTACAATTGTCACAAAACTATTTAAATTATAGCATTTATATTTAAAACATCCATTAACATATGTTTAAACCTTTTTATCATTTTATTAACCCTCTAATACCCACAAAATGCAGCCATAGAACCATACAAAAAGGGGTCCCTGCACTCGTGAGATTTAGAAGAAAAGACCAACTCTGGACTGCTTTGAAAATAATGAAAACTCTGCCTGGGTCATAAATTCAATGGCCTGGGAGACTTATGGTTAGTTTGTTTTTGTAATTTCTAGGAGGCTGATGTGCTTCCTGCAGCTCCTCACAACATGTCAGCAGTATCTTAGTGGTTTCCCTGCCCCTATTTGGGAGACCACAGAGTGAAAAAAGGCCCAAGAAGCCCTTGCAGGGCATTACGGGGCACTCTCCTGCTGGAGCAGTGAATATCAGAGCAGCAAGCTTCTCCCGCAGCTCACTGTAAATGTAGCTTTGCATCACATGTTTTTTTTTTTTTCAATTGAGGAGTCCCAATCCCACTCGAGGCACCAAGAGGTCTTCCGACCCAGCCGACACTGCTCTTTGCTGACGCATTAGCCGGCATCCCCATTCTCCCTGCCCTTCATGCTGGCAGGGTTTCTCTAGCATAGTGGCTCCCCCTTGTGAGGGGAGGTTCCCCGTTTTGCTCTGACATTGAGAATGGGGTCTTTGGCCCCATCAATAGTATGGCAAGCCCCAGCAAATAGAGTCCCTGGGACCAATAAGTTGCTTGGGGAGGGGAACACTCATGCCCACTTCCCACACATTTTTTAAAAAGCGTAATCCGCAACCCCCCAGCTCCCGGGCCCTGGCCCACATCAGGGGGATTCTTACTGAAAATGGAACAGGCACACCCTTTTTTTTTTAAAATTTACTACAATACAGTTTGAAAATCTGTTTATGGCCTTAGCGGGGGTACCTCTTGAACCCCTCCAAAAGGCCTTCGGGGTCTGGGTATCCCTACCTTGCCCCCACATGTTTTAGTTTAAGTTAGTTTCAGGACATAGAGACTGCCTCATGAGTCCTAAAATGGCTGCTCAAGATACTTGTTGATGTTAGGAAGCAGCTAATCAGATCTGTTGATCTGCTGTTCCTGCTGTACACCTGTGTCTCTAGATACTTATAGATTTTGATCCTAATAGCTCAAAAACTACTGAATTGATTTACACCAAATCACAAAAGGTACGCATTTTTGGTAAAGATCTAGCTCTCCAACCAAATTTGGTGGAATTTTGTTCAGCTGTTTTGGCTGGTTGATACTGTGTATAATGCCAGAGACCAGCCATAGTCGGTCAGGAGAATGGGCAGCAATCCTCAATTATAAGCCCTATTTTGCCAGTGGTCTCTCAGATTTCTGCACTAGACGGTAATCTGTCAAGCACAGTGTCCCTGAAGTATTTGAATCATGTTGCAAATAAGCCCTAATCGTCTGGTACTGCGTTGAGTTCATGAGTCACCATTGCTGGCCTATTTTAAGAAAACCCCTATTGCTAAAAAGGTGGATGGCAATAGCGCCCTGCACACTGTATCGTGAGTGCATCTTTGCTAAACAGCGCCACAGAGACAATAGCAAAGGGCCCCGGGCATTTGAAATTCAAGCCTATGTACATTCTTCCACGCTACCACCTATTACTGACCTATTAAGTAGCCCAGGGGTTGAGTCATTGATGTATCGGATTTTAAGGGAAAAACAGCTTCACTGGCCTTACAAGGCCACAACCAATGCTGCAGTTGACTCTTGTGGGCCCATTTGGTCTCAGTTTTTGCAAACTTTACAATCCACTGTTTTCGCTTTAAATCAGCACTCTGACAAACTGGATGTGCAAGTCAACATTAGCCACATATGTGGCGGGGATAAACTGCACATTAGACAAATCTAAATTAGATGATTGTCAGAGCGCAAGCAAGGACTAACTAATCAGTTGATTGTCAGAGCGCAAGCAAGCACTAACTTGGTCTAAGTGGCCTGTTTTTGCTCCCCGATTATAGAATGCCTGTCATCCCTTCCAACTTTTCTAAGCTTAGTTTTGTAAGAAATTAAGAGGTTTTCATCTCGTTCAGAGCCACCACTTCCATCAGGGAATGTGGGTTATCACTCCAAATTGGTACAGAAAAAATTAAAACGAATATTTCCTTCTCATTAAGAGCTTAAAAAATAAGAAGTCAAACCACCACAAAGTTGTTGGAGTTTTTCATCGAGATATTTCGATCAAAACAGACTGTCAAAAGGTTTATTCTTCTGGACCTGAGCCTATAGATATAGTTCAGTCCCCCTTATCGTCTTAGCGTTCCACAAGCGACTCATCAAAATCATCTCTGTCTGTGGTTGATCCACTAGCACAGCGTACATTATGTAAGAGAAAAAGGAGAAGACTCTGTAAACAGTGGAAAAAAAAGGCTGAGCCCCTTTCTACCTGTAAATATAAATAAATGTCAACAATTGGTCCAACACGATTTACAGCAGCAAAAGGAGTCTGTAACCCTGACATCGCCAACTGGTTCAGCTTTGGTTAGTTTGGGTGGTCTACAACCACCAAGCGAGATTATGCAAAATTTACCATTCAATAACCCAATTATGGGGGATGGAACTCTATCAGAAGAGGCACTGAGGCCCTCACGAAGTAAAATCAATGGCTCTGCGACGTCAGGCACTATAAGTTTGGAAGGAGAAAGCCATGTAAATACCCCACAAGAGTCAACAAAACACACTATGGTTTGAGAAACAATCATTTGTGATGTAGTAAGACCATGGGTTAATGTTTCGTCTGTGATGTCTCCCAAGAACCAAAGTAGTTTGCCCCCCAAGCAGACTCAATCTATAAAGGTAAGACCTTTTTTGCTGATCGCCTGGAACTGAGACAAGAGGGATCTAAAGGTGATTCTAGGCCGGTGGGCCCGACTCATCTAAGACCACCAGCCCGTCAACCAATGACTTTCCCTGAGTGTTTAACCACAAAGTTAATTTTCAATCCTGAATATCGATGAGAGGCGCTCATGACATTCTGAACGGGGGAACATTTAAAAATTATTTAAGGCAATCCCGGACTTGGGTGGCATAGGATCCGGTGATATCATCTCTACTGAATTTCTTATTTTAAGGGTCACTCAGACAGCAGAAGCCACTGTGGTGACACTAGTCTGTGTTGCCCCAGGACTGTCAATTTTGGCCAGAGAAGATATATTTTTTTTGTGGGGCTTTACGATCAGCCCCTTCAAGAATCCTGGTTATCCCTCATTGCTGTTCGATTCATTAAGTCCAAAAGCCCCTTACGAGTTGAAGCCATATTCAATCCTGAAAGGTGCTCAGGGTAGTTCCATCACACATAACAGCACAGGAAGAACTGAAGCTGGTAACTCTTTGGGGTCAAACTGGGATTGGTTGCCCGCAGCCTTAATCCATTGGCAGCCCAAATTATTTTTTTTCGGAGGCGCCCTTAATGCTGAACTACGAATCTCTGACATTATGTTCTTGGAACATCAATGGTGTTGCTCAGAAGATAAATCTGTGGACGTTTTTATTTCTAAATTACTATGAAATAATTATTCTGCAGGAAACTTTGGCGCAGACAAGTTGTCTGCTACCAGGGTAGCTAGAATTCTGGAAAGCTGCCTCCCAAGAGTATAAAAGTGGTAGAGCTAGGGGTGGGTTATCCATTTATGTTGCTGTTAAATTGAAAGGGTGAATCACACCTCTTATCCCAGAGGAGAACTAGGTACAAGGCATTAAGATCAGTAACTGGAGATTGCAGCAAACCCTATTTTTGATAAATGTTTACTCCAACCTCGGAGCAAAGGAAAAAAAGGGGGAAGTTTAACCTCCGGATTCAAATTTTCGGTGGCCTAGTTAGTGCTCAGCCTTATGCTGACACTTTGGTAACAGGGGGCTTTAAAACAGATTTGTTCCAAGAGTCCACTGACGTTCTTCAGGGACCTGATCTTTGCAATCATCTGTTGGTGCCTGAACAGTCCAAGCCAATGGGATTCCCTCACAGCTCCTTGGGTGAATATGTTGAGCTGCATTTAAACAGCATGGGATATAAAGTACTGAACCGCCGTTTACCCCAAGACATCCCTCTGAGCTGGACGAGATCTGATGGGTGGACACATTCCTTCTTGGACTGCATCATTTGTAATGTAGAAATGTTCCCTTTTATTGAAAACATTCTAGTATCCCCTTGGGCCGAGAGTGACCATCACCCCCAGACTATTGTTATAAAATCTAGCCTCCATCATCATGCTGTGGCTCAGGCTGTCAGTGGCAGAGCATGTATTGAGACTTTAAAGTGTATATAATGGAGCTCTACCACTAGTGATGTAGCAATGGCTGAATGTGTTAAATATTTTGACTCTGACAAAGCTAGCAACATGTCTCCAATTAAGTTATGGCCCAACCTCGCCTACACTCTATGGTCAATATTTCATCAACCATTTAATAATTCTATTTCAACCACACAGTTTACCACCTTGAGGGAGATACAAGGGTTAAAGAAAGCGTGTAATAAAGCTGCTAGGGTAACCCGTAAGAATCCAGACTCAAAAGTTGTATTGACTGTATTTAAGGAAATGGAGAAGGCTTACAACAGCAAGGCCATTTATGTGGAGAAACGGAGATGCTCCAACCTTTTCTGGGCAAAACTTGTCTCTTCCAGTAAGGGCTCGAACTCATGAAAATCTTGGTCCCTTTCTTATAAATCAGCAAATGGACAAAGGGGGTGTGGTAGCATTAACATCTCGGTAGGAGAATGGGCATCTTTCTTGGCCAGCCACTTTTCTGTAAGCAAGCTTGAAGACTATCGTCTGGATCGGGGGCGCACAGTCCCATTGCAGTGCTGTCCAAACTTTCACACTTACACCTTGCATTTTGAATCTGAAGCCAGGATTCCTTCTTTGCATCAACTTTGCTGTATTATCTCCAGGGCAATACGAGATGGGGCACCAGGCCCCAATGGCCTCCCATAAGTTCTGTTTAAGCAGGATATAACCTTTTGGGCATGTCGGCTTACAAACCTCTTTGACTATTGTGTGAAGTCCTCCAGACTTCCTGAGTCGTGGTGTGGTGCTATAATTCATCCATTACATAAAGGCTACTCTAGGTCGTACCCAGCCATCTATAGGCTAATAGCATTACTCGATAATGATGCTAAATATTACGCTAGTCTCCTGTTGGAATTAACCCCTTCAGCTCAGCCCAAGTTCACAAGTCTTCTATATGTCAAACGGGGTTTATTGCTGAATCTGGTACATCAACCAATTTAATTGCTCTGTCTGTTTTCGATGGATGAGGTAATGTTATCACGCTCTGTGCTTCATTGATCGTGATCACACCTGAGACACATGCATTGGCTCCCAGTCAGCAAAAGGATCACCTTCCGTCTTCTCACCCACGCACACAAAGCCCTCCACAACAAGGGACCGGAATACCTCAACAGACGCCTCAGCTTCTACGTCCCCACCCGCCCCCTCCGCTCCGCTGGCCTCGCACTTGCTGCCGTCCCTCGCACCCGCCGCTCCACGGCGGGTGGGAGATCTTTCTCCTTCCTGGCGGCCAAGACCTGGAACTCCCTCCCCACCAGCCTCAGGACCACCCAGGACCACTCCGCTTTCCGGAGACTCCTAAAGACTTGGCTGTTCGAGCAGCGATAACCCCCCATTTCCCCCCTAGCGCCTTGAGACCCGCACGGGTGAGTAGCGCGCTTTATAAATGTTAATGATTTGATTTGATTTGATTTGATTGATGTTTTGTGATTTTAAGGCAGTGTTTGATCGGGTCCCTAGGGGGACTGCGTGGACCAAATTACAAAAATGGAGAATATCACCTGTGCTCTTGGGGGCTATAATTGAGTTGCATACTGACACTTGGGTCCTCATTAAACTTGGAGGTGGCCACTCCCTCTGGAGAAAAATCCCCACAGTCTGTGGAGTAAAGCAGGGGTGTGTGCTTGGTCCCTTGCTTTTCAATCTTTTTATTGCGGATCTGTCAATTCTTCCTGATACTATTAATTGCCACTCCCCCCAAAATCAGTGGTCTACGCATCAGTCGCTTGCTTTCCGCTGATGATCTGGGAATGTTTAGCCACCCAAAGGTAGGCTTACAGCAGCTGCTTAACCAGCTATCACTCCATACAGCTTCCAATAAGGTGGAAGTGAATTTGTTAAAAACAAAGGTGGTCCCTTTTGGCAGAAAAATACTTTTGGGAGGTAGCTGGTATTATAACAGTAATAAAATCACTTCAGACCATTGTTATAAATATTTAGGGGTGCATATTGATACCAAGGGCAACTTTGTAAAGTAGAGAAAAGAGGTCAAAGTAAAAGCATTGGCCTTGCAGGTGTATCTCTCGAAACTATTTAAATCTATTAGGGGACCAAATTTGTCACCACTGCTAGAAGTCATGAGAGCAAAGATCACATCCTTGCTGACTTATGGCCAGGAAATGATGTTGGATAGAGACAGTTGTATGCTAATTAGCTTGGTTACAAAGATTTATTGGTATTTCACCTACCAAAATCATCTCCTGCCCAGGTTCGGCTTGAATTCGGAGAGAACAGCGGGCAGTAAGTGCTGCTGCCTTCCTGAAATTGTGTCATAAGTTACAGAGGGCAAAAGACGGCAGTCTGGAGTCATTTTTATGGCTTGAAATTAGTTCCACTGAGATAAAAAGGTCACACACTTGCTTTTTAGATGATTGTAGGCGGTTACTGAGTAGAGGATCTTTGGGCTAACAACCCATCTTAGTCACTATTTAAAATCGGCATTAAAAAGAGTGTGCAGCTATGGTCCTTCCACTCCGACAGAGCCCTTCTTGCTAAACGTAAGCACGCTTGGACAGTAATTAGTACTTAACAGCTAGCTTCCCCGGCTGGCTATTTTTCATGTTCTTATGGTAATTATATGAAAGAGAAATTGATGGCCCTTAGGTTGGGAGACCGGGCTTTTTTGAAGTATAGTGTAAAGCTGGGAGGAATCTCTCGAACATGTGGTATGTTTGTGCCCAGCTCTGTTGAAGGAGCGTAGATCGCTGCTGCAGGGTAAGTGGAATGAACTGGGGGTCCGCTCCTGTCGGCAGGCTATAATAACGTCTTTGACTCCAGATAATATGATGTTGAATGTTTCACTGACCAAATTTGTTATTGTTACACTTATTGTTACACTAATTAAGCTTACTAGGGGCACTACGAGCAGTGTCTAAGGCCCTATGTAAATTTCCTTTGCTCCTTTGGTTTTTATAGGGTAATGTTTCTTGCAAAGTACATGAGTTTCCGATTTTTATTGTTGCCGCCTTATTGATGGATTAACTAAAGCACGCAAGCACTTTAAGGATTCATGCAGTTGTTTCAGCAATGCATATGTGCACTTGAATGCAAATGTGTTTACCTTCTTTGGGAGCTGGAACACAGTAGGCATGCAAGCACTTTAAGGACTCATGTAGTTGTTTTTGGAATTAATATGTGCAATATGTTTCTTTATTCTCTTACTGTTCGAAATGTATAATCTGGAACTTTCATTATTATTAAAATGTACCCTCTTGATGCAAATGTATTGCCCTTTTGTGCTTGTGAACTTTCTGCTGCTCCCATGTGTGCGTAGTTAATGTAATTGAGTTTTTATTGTGACCATATTGTTTGGTATTAGAACTGTGTTTTAATGACAATATGGGGCTTTCAAATTGGGCATGTATCATGAAGTGGGTGTTTTTGTGTTGTTGTAACTGACTGAGGTATTGGTTTTAAATTGTAATGGGTTTTAATATCTGTACAATAAATACGCATTATTTCCAAACATGATAAATCATAAAAATATTCCTTGTGTACTTTGACATTTCAGTCCTTGAGTAGCACGTCCTTCCGTGACCCTAAGCATGGTATAAACTCAGCACTGCACAAGTAACCAGATGCCTGTCAGAGTCCACATGCCGATGGAAGTATTCTGGAAACATAATCCAGCTCTGCTTTTAGAACTGGCAAGTTTTTTGTATTTGGGAAAAATCCAGATCTAGAAATAATAATAAACTTTATTTGCACGACTAATAAAAACCACTGCAAGTTAGTAGTAAAGAAGAAGCGTAACCAGTGCATCAGAAAATAGAAGACACAGAGCATAAGAAAAAAGAAAAGAAATAAAAATCCCCATAATGGCCTAAAACACCAATATCTAAAATACCATGCACTGACTTTAATTAAAGGACTGTAAAAAGTGAAAATACGACTCATTAGTAATTTCCGAATCCAGGTCCAACAAAAGTGCAAAAGTGCCATACTTCAGCTTAGGGCGGTGTGCAACAAAATGATATGTGTCGCCTCACCGACGTCAGTCCGAGCACCAGGAGGATTAAACATGTATTCTGAAATCCTACCTTCATTTGCCTTTCATCATTGTTCATTATGACAGGGCAAGTTCCTGAAGTGCAGTTTATCTGCATTATCAAAGTTCTGGTCCAACAAATGAAGGCAGCTATATAATGTGAAACATAAGTTGAAAGTGGGATGGCTGAAGGTTGCTGGTTTGATCATGGGTGTTACTGACAGGAGCTAAAATAATCAAAAATGCATGTTCCTCATTTTCAGTTTGATAAGCAGTTCTGAACCAAAGCCTTTATACACATTCAAAGACCTAGTGGTCCTCGGCAGACTTAGATTCAGCGTTCTGATAGTGTTTGGCAAATTGTATGATGTGTGTGAAATCTGTCAATTTTGAAAGTACAGGGCTTTCGGCCCGAATACGGGTACCTGATCATGGAGGCAGCATATATGCTGACTCCACTGTGTTCCCTCAAATTTGTGTGTTTAATAAGTAACTCCAATTGTAATTGAACTTTTGCAAAACACCCCACGGTTTGCTATGTCAAACCTTTCATACAGGACAAAATTCCTTGGTGACAACATCTAATGCCATCTGAATTAAGGATGTTTCGGAGATACATTTTGCGCCAAGGCAGTAAAACTGGGCAAAAGCTTAGAACATGGAGAAAGTCTTCCCGGGGGTGTTGACAAAGCTTGCAATCCTTGTTCTCCATTGGCTGGTACCAATTTGGAAGAGCATAGACTGATGGTAGAAACCCAAGTCTGACTTGGAGTACTTGCGATCGGTGCCTTGTAGGTGTTGATGGTCATCCATGCATGATTGACCAACCAGAATTTGGCCTTGTCTTCACACCAGGAAATCTGCCTGATTTGTTTGTTCAGAAGCTTACTTGAATGACTGGTAAGGTAAGTGGGTATGCCAAAACTGTTCTGTACTGTTCTGTAGGTGTTTGCACTCGGTTGCACACCTTGCTTGCCGCAGTAATGCTCTAAATGTGTTTGTTTTTCACTGCTCATTAACTATGCATTTTTGATGAAAGGCGAGGTGAGGCGCTTTGCGGCAGGTGAAAGATGAAGCGGAAAACTTAGCCCTGTGCCATATTCAAGAACTTAGCAAATTTTCCAGGGAAAATTTCCAGGTTGTATGCCAGCGTTGAGAGAAACTTCACCTTTATCCCTGTTAGTAGTGGCTGCCAAGTTGAACTTTTCAATTTACTTGCCAGAGACTGGAGTGCTGCAATGTTTCATGCCACCCTTGCTTTCAGTATGTTTAGGGGCAGGCAACGGGACCAGCGTTCTTACAGCCATATACCTAAGTACTTATAGTTTCCGGTTCTGCCCACTGGG
Organism: Pleurodeles waltl; assembly: GCF_031143425.1. NCBI lineage: Eukaryota > Metazoa > Chordata > Amphibia > Caudata > Salamandridae > Pleurodeles > Pleurodeles waltl. The sequence goes on along the minus strand of NC_090450.1, from coordinate 708,802,043 downwards.
CTTCCCCCACAGTACCAAGTCTTCCTCATGATTATCATTTTGCCAAAGATGATACCTTTGTTTTCTCAAAGTCTGTGGTCAACTCGCTAGTCGAATAGTATGGACACAAAGAGGTTAGCAAAGTTTGCAGGCCTATGCCCAAGAGATCCAATAAGACAATATCATCTACGTATAATAGTGAGGTTTTTGGTTGTTGGCCTAGCATTGGTGGATGAGAACGGATGGAATCTGGTTGGGCACATAAATCTGCTAAGTATAAATTAAATAAAGTAATGGCCAACACACACTCTTGTTTTATACCTGTATCTGAATTCTAGTTGTTAAGCCCTTGTTATAACCAAGGGTAACTCTGGTCTAGTTGCCTGAGTATAGGAGTTGTATTCCTCCTAGCAGGTTCGGAGGGATGGTTTATTCAACTAGTTTTCTCCATATGAGGCTTCAGTTGACTAAATCAAATGCTTTAGTAAGGTCTGCAAGGCAAGTATATACGGAAATTATTTTCTTTGTGTACTTTTCTGTAAGCATAGCCAGAGCTGTCAAGTCAATGGTGTTCGATGCTGGACGGAAGCCCCTTTGGTTTAAGGTTATTAAATCTGATTTTGTTGCCCAGGATTCTAGTTCCTCAAGAAGCAGGCCTGCAAATATTTTTGGGTCAGTATTGAGGAATGCGATCATGCAGTAACTATCTGGGTTTGCATATGGGCCTTTCTTATAGATAGGATGTACAAATGCCCCTTTTCTTGAGTCTGGAACCCTGTTTTCTCTTAGGCAGGTGTTGTATAATTTGCCTGATGACTACTCCGGAACACTCAACTGTTTTTAAATAGTGCTGTTGGAAGGCAGTTTGGGCCCGGGGTCCCGTTGCTTCTGCAGGCAAATAGTTTTGCTTCAATCTTTTGCTTGGTAAAATGTAGGCATGGAAGTACACAGGATGTACTTGTGGAAAATGTGTTTCTATTTGTGTTCTGGTATAATTTAGACATGTGCTCTACCCACTTTTCTTCGGGCACTGTGTTTCCTAATGCTCCTGCAGGCCCTCACTCTTGCTGGTTTATTATGGACCACAGCTACTTGTTGTCCTCTGACTTACAAGCCTCCTAGATACTTATCCACTCCTGTTCCATATAGGCTTGTTTGGCCTCCATACTGCCTTTTTGTACACTTTTCTTATTTAATGGAAAAATTTGGGGTAGGCATCTGCTATACATTGAGATTTCAGGTTTCTAGCTTGCTTCCTCTGTTGCGTTAAGGCATGGTTGAATCATTTCTATTCATATATCCCCTGCTTGTGGAAATTCCATTGCTGTGCACCCACCTTTTTCTTACAGTTATACCTGCAAAGCCTCCCATCTGATTCTTCCCCTTGCTCAGTTGGTAGACTTGTTTTCCATTTCTCATATTTTTTTCAAGGATACGTTGGTTCATCTTATTCGCTGCCAGTGGCTTTCTGGATCTAGGGAACTAAGATTTTTCATGTGGTCCGTGTGCTGGTTGTTGTTTGATATTTTCATAATCTGTGCATGATGATCACTTTTGCTTCTAACCTCTATGTGAAAGCTCTGAATGTCATGGAATATAGAGGAAGATGTGAAGGTATAATCCAAAGTCGATTCAGAATTCCTTAACTTATGTGTCACTGCAATTGTGGTGACAGAGGGGGTTCTGCCATTGATGACCCTCAACTTCAGCTTCCAGGACACACAGGAGGATGTGATCCCTTTTAATGTTCATAAATTGTGATACCTGCATTGGAATTTCCGACTTCATGTCTTGGACTCTTTTTCTAGAGCTTCTCTTGTAATAGTCTGCCAGGGTTAGTTTGAAATCCCCTTTGATAATCCACGGTATGTCCCTGTGGGTAGCTATTAATTCTAGTAGCTGTAATTAGATTTTGTTTCTGAATAGTGTTAGGATTTATATCAATTTTGACTATTATGAGTGAGGATACCCATGATCCTCAGTTCCAGTTTGTAATTATTATTGCCGGCATGTGGTTGATCTTTAAATCTAGTTGGTTCACATTAAAAATGTTGCTGGCTGTTATGTAATTTGATAAGCCGCCTTAGGAGAGCCCTTTGGTCTTTGCCTTTTCTGCTAGATTTGTAAATTCCAGATAGCCAGGGAGTGTGTTCTTGGCTTTGCCCCAGGTTTCTTGGAGGCAGATTATGTTGAAGTTGTGCAAAAGCTGTTCCAAGCTCTGGTCCTGGGCCAATTTGCTGGCACCTGCTATATTCCAAGAGATTAATTTAGTAGCTGAAGACATTGATTGGGTGTTGCTTTGAACCAGGTGTCTCCAACGAGTAGCTTGAGAGCTACTATTAACCCTTGAGCTACCCATAAGTAGCTCTCCTGTATGCAGCCCAGCCTACAAAAACTGAAAAGGGTATAGTCAAAACAAAAATGTAAACTTGTCTGTTGTGGTCAGAATTAAAATTCTAATACTCGTAGCTCTGGATGATTTTCATTGAACATAAGTAGTTTTTTTCCTACAGAAAAGGTTGGAGACACCTGCTTTGAACTTACTGAATTTCCCCCAGAATTGATGCTCGAAGTTTAGCCCTTTTTCTTCTGGCTGTGTCAGGACTATTGTTGGCAATCTACTGGCCAGCTCATCCTCTCGTATTGTGGAGTGGGGATCCTGCAGTGCCATGTACCTAGATGACCAGAGGCAATCGCCATAATCAACTCACTTGTAGGCCTGGAAAAGTTGGACGTCGGTCACTTGGCATTGAGTGGCAGTGAGCCCTTATTTGAAGGCCAATTGTCTGCAGGAGAGCCCCTTCCATCCACTTCCTTTCTCCCAAGCGGGTTTAAAAATGATGGTTATTTCTTAAAGCTCGATTTTCATCGGGTCGATCCCCTGGTCTTCAAGCTTTTTCACCTTGCCCACTACTGACTGCACAATTTTGGGATTGCAGAAGTGCACCTCCATGCTCTCATTTGAATCAGCCTTGTTGGGTGGTGTGAAGGCTGTATATACATTCCAGGTCCTTGCTCTTTACATGCTGTAAGACCTGGACTGTGTTGCATATCTTTACTATGTTGCCCCCTTTGAGGACGTCCCAGGGGCCCTGTGCGGTGTAACTCGGGCAGGAAAATAAGACTATTTGCTTTCTTGTGCTTTGTTGCTGACAGTTGGAAATTCTATTTCTGTTGGTTACTTGATTTCTTTTTGTTCATTCCTCTGTTCTATATGGGACAGCCAAAGATTAATAAAGTCAGAAATCCCTACATCTAGAGCTTATGTAAAAAACAATGTCTAAAATGTAAATTATTTTTCCTCACATTATTGTGCTCCAGAGATCATTGCTCTGCAGGGAAAATGACAAACAGAAAGAAAATAATATAAAATAAATCAAAACTCACAATAAAAAAAACATAAATATACAAAACATAAATATGTAACATATATAACTAAACACATTTATGTGAGTGAGTAGGCCTATTCACTCACATTATTGGGTCTTTGACTATCTCATAAAGCACAGTAGGATGAACAAAATGCAATCTCTACTGATGGAGTATCACTGAGTGAACCAGAGACTTTAGGTCCAGATGAAGGCCGCCAACCGTTAGGGTATTTAGAAGACCACAGAAACATGTTGACCAGGAACACAGGAAGGTAGGGTAATTAACATCCCATGTTAACATCCAATTTTTCGTTTTTAATCATATTAGGACATCCAAAGATAAAATAATTTTAGTATAGTGCTAGGTAGTTTTAACAGCTTACGCATTTTATAACGGGTTGGTGTGGAGTGACAACTCTGCAAGTAAGAACTTTAAAAATACACTTTCTCCCACTCATATTGGTAGAGCCCACCTTGGACACATTTGGGTCCAGGGTGTGGGAGGCCTGATGATGAAGCATTCCACATTTTGATTTGGGTGAGGGCCTTGCAGTTCGCATAGGAAATTCTGCCTAAGGGAAATGGAACACAATTATAAGGAGCCAGATCTTTTTGAAGTGTAATTGGATATGTTGGGAGGAGGAAGAAACAGGTAGATGACCTCTCACCCCTTTACTTTGTAAATGAGAATTATTTTTGCCATGACGTTAATAGTTGATATTTTTAAATATAATTCCAGAAGGTCTTGTGTTGATCAACTTCATCATGACCCAATGGCTGATACTATATACTGTTATGGCTACCACACTCAGCAAGATCGGTCAGCACGTAAAAAGTAAGCTGCTTACATTCTGGTGTGACTTATAAGTGCTGAGTTAGAATCCATGCAAGGTTACCGGCATCTCACCCTTCTAAAGTCAATACAGAGAAAATTAAGAAACTAGGTAATAGTAGCACAAGAAAAAGCGAGACAAGAAGTGCATTTATAAACACTATTTTTATTATTGTCACATGCAGAGCTCTTTATTAATATATATTGACAATGTTAAATATGCATTAAAGGGCTGATGCTAGTCCGTTTGTGCAATTAATTGCATATTGTACAAGTGTTAACACAGTGCCACAGCAAGGAGACAGCAGTATGGTGGGAAGAGAGGTCTAGGAAAAGGTGACTGCGTGGCAGGGCCATCGAGGAGCCAGGTAGGAGGATGGAAACAAGAGAGCGGGCAGTAACCGGGAAGGTGTGGGAGGGACAGGAGGAGGGGGGCCCAGATGCCCGTAAACAAATGCTGATGGTCATTCGGTTGGTAAATCAGAGGTTCATGTGCCGTCGCGGTCACCACACTTTCAAGACAGTCCTCCCGGGCAGGAACAGTCAGGGTGGACCACCGGCGAAGGATGCACAGCTTAGCAGCTGTCAGTAGAGAAGCCGCCCAACGAACATTGTGGGGGTTAAGTGCCCGTAGGTCCCTTGTGTTGTGAAGTATCGTCAGAAGAGTCAGAAGTGGGGTGGCGAGGACAAGTGTATCACTCAGAAGCGATCAACCCCAGCGCAAAAAAACGTGAGCACCAGGCAGGACCAAAGGATGTGAAGAGTGTCACATTTCGGGGCCTAAGAGCACCGGCAGTCCAAAGTAGGTGTCAGCCGTGCCCTCTCTAGACTAGCCATTGACCAGTGCCAGCTTTGCAAGATTTTGAAGTAGCAAAACTTCATTCTAGTCTCCCTATTGTAGAATGCCAGGAGGAAGGACAAACATTCTGGAGAATAGTCAAGGAGAAAACGGTCCTGGCAGCGAGTCCAAAGCATGTGTTCTAGCTATGTAGAGAGCAATGTAGACACCAGTAGTCTGTAAAGTCCAAAGACCAGTTTTTCTTCGGAGCACCAGGTATATGTGGAGAGAGGAGGGGGGACCAGGTCCTGTCTTGTAATTGGGAGGCAATGTCAGAACTGGAGGAAGCACCAGGAATGAGAGCGTGGTATACAGTAATCTGCAACAAGGCTCACAAAAGAAACAAGCATTTTCAGTGCAACGGGTCTCGCATTTGCTCGAGTTAGAGCTATTAGCATTGTAAAGAAAAAAATGCAGCGCGCTGCGTGGAAAATAAACATATAAAGTAGTCCGGACCCCAGGCTGAAAACATCGAGCCTCGTATGTTTTTAGTAGTTTACTGGTGCTGTGTAGGTGGGCTAAACACCAGAAAGGGCATGATGTATGCATGCCTTTCACAAATGAAAGCAAGCGAATTTTAAAAGGCAAGCCCACAAACCAATGTAAGTGACTGACGTGACATGGGCGTGGTTTGAAGACCAAAGAGAGATTACAGCATGGACGGAGCGCTTATACTCATAAAAAGGTACCATCAATCAGAATCTGATCGATCTCTGAGATTCCTGCTCAGGACCACTCCACGCCAATACGGTAGGCGATCAATCGTGAAAGAGCTGTTATGCCACAGGAGTGCCTTGGGTGTAAGAAGCTGTCTTCTTTCAAGGGAGCACAAGTGGATTTCCAGACTGCATTTATTTCCATCAGCATGGGGTTATGTGGATCCTGTTACACCTGTGGCCCTGTGAAAGGGACCGTAAGACTGGAGGTAGCATAATAAAGGCTCCGCTCAATCCTGATCCACAATGGAAATTTGCTGTGAGGATGAAGGTGGTACGCCATCTGAGACAACTGGTGGGCCCTCTAATAGGACCGAAATTAAGGAAGCCAGAACTCCCCAACGAACGTAGCAACATAGAATTTGGCAGGGGCAAGCCTCGGAGCCAGAGAGCTCCAGACATATTTGTGGACCAAGGAGACAAGCTGCAGAAAAAGGCCAGTTGGTGTATGGAACGGGAGCATTCCAAACAAATAATTAAACTGCAAAGTTGTCACCATTTTCACTGTCTGAACCCTGCACCTCAGGGATAGGTGGAGGGCCTACCATTTGGCAAAGGCTCATTTTGTCAAGCCCAGGAGTTGACAAAGATTATCCTGCTCCATAGTGTGACATACCCCGTGTAGAGAGACTCACACATAGTAATATCCGTTTGGGAATCATGTCCCCTATAATCAAGCCTAAGGGTGTTCTGTGGTGTGGGTGGAGGGGAAGAGGGGTTTGTCAATGCCAGTGCCTCCATCTTGGCCCAACTAATCGTATACCTGGAAAAATATGCAAAGGAGTCCACAAGATTCATAAGAGCTGGAATCAATACCCCAGGACTGGCCAATGTCATCACGATTTCGCCGCATGCAGCAGAAGTTTGAGTTTCCCCACTCCTCTCTGGATCCCCAAAATGTGGACTGAGAATTTAACAGCCACAGTCAAAAGACTCCAGCACCAGGAGGAAGAGGAGGAGTGATCGGGGCAACCCTGCCAAGTGCCCCAGGTGACGAAGACCTGGTCAGAAAAAAGGTTGTTACAGTTGATCAAGGTAGAGGCAGCGGACCATTTGGCTAAACATGGCCAATATCGAATCACGCAATGGTGCAGATGAGATAGGGCATAAGACACGGTCAAAGGCCTTCTCCGAAGCAAGGGAGAGCAGTAAAAGCTTCTCTCGGGCTTACCTGGAAAACCAGATGACCTGCGGCAGGGTATGCAGGTGACTGCAGGATGCGCGGTAGGGCATGACACCCACCTGGTTATGTTTGAGTGACCTAATCACTGTAGGAAAGTACCATCTTGCCTGGCATGTTACCCCCCTTTTTTCACTGTATATATGTTGTTTTAGTTGTATGTGTCACTGGGACCCTGTTCTCCAGGGCCCCAGTGCTCATAAGTGTGCCTGAATGTGTTACCTGTGTAGTGACTAACTGTCTCACTGAGGCTCTGCTAATCAGAACCTCAGTGGTTATGCTCTCTCATTTCTTTCAAATTGTCACTAACAGGCTAGTGACCAATTTTACCTATTTACATTGGCTTACTGGAACACCCTTATAATTCCCTAGTATATGGTACTAAGGTACCCAGGGTATTGGGGTTCCAGGAGATCCCTATGGGCTGCAGCATTTCTTTTGCCACCCATAGGGAGCGCTGACAATTCTTACACAGGCCTGCCACTGCAGCCTGAGTGAAATAACGTCCACGTTATTTCACAGCCATTTTACACTGCACTTAAGTAACTTATAAGTCACCTATATGTCTAACCTTTACCTGGTAAAGGTTAGGTGCAAAGTTACTTAGTGTGAGGGCACCCTGGCACTAGCCAAGGTGTCCCCACATTGTTCAGGGCCAATTCCCCGGACTTTGTGAGTGCGGGGACACCATTACACGCGTGCACTACATATAGGTCATTACCTATATGTAGCTTCACAATGGTAACTCCGAATATGGCCATGTAACATGTCTATGATCATGGAATTGCCCCCTCTATGCCATCCTGGCATAGTTGGCACAATCCCATGATCCCAGTGGTCTGTAGCACAGACCCTGGTACTGCCAAAATGCCTTTCCTGGGGTTTCACTGCAGCTGCTGCTGCTGCCAACCCCTCAGACAGGTTTCTGCCCCCCTGGGGTCAAGCCAGGCTTGTCCCAGGATGGCAGAACAAAGGACTTCCTCTGAGAGAGGGTGTTACACCCTCTCCCTTTGGAAAATGGTGTGAAGGCAGGGGAGGAGTAGCCTCCCCCAGCCTCTGGAAATGCTTTCTTGGGCACAGATGTGCCCAATTCTGCATAAGCCAGTCTACACCGGTTCAGGGGACCCCTTAGCCCTGCTCTGGCGCGAAACTGGACAAAGGAAAGGGGAGTGACCACTCCCCTGACCTGCACCTCCCCTGGGAGGTGCCCAGAGCTCCTCCAGTGTGCTCCAGACCTCTGCCATCTTGGAAACAAAGGTGCTGCTGGCACACTGGACTGCTCTGAGTGGCCAGTGCCACCAGGTGACGTCAGAGACTCCTTCTGAAGGCTCCTTCAGGTGTTGCTAGCCTATCCTCTCTCCTAGGTAGCCAAACCCTCTTTTCTGGCTATTTAGGGTCTCTGTCTCTGGGGAAACTTTAGATAACGAATGCAAGAGCTCATCCGAGTTCCTCTGCATCTCTCTCTTCACCTTCTGCCAAGACATCGACTGCTGACCGCGCTGGAAGCCTGCAAAACTGCAATAAAGTAGCAAAGACGACTACTGCAACTCTGTAACGCTGATCCTGCCGCCTTCTCAACTGTTTTCCTGGTGGTGCGTGCTGTTGGGGTAGTCTGCCTCCTCTCTGCACTAGAAGCTCAGAAGAAATCTCCCGTGGGTCGACGGAATCTCCCCCCTGCAACCGCAGGCACCAAAAAGCTGCATTACCGGTCCCTTGGGTCTCCTCTCAGCACGACGAGCGAGGTCCCTCGAATCCAGCAACTCTGTCCAAGTGACTCCCACAGTCCAGTGACTCTTCAGTCCAAGTTTGGTGGAGGTAAGTCCTTGCCTCACCTCGCTAGACTGCATTGCTGGGAACCGCGACTTTTGCAGCTACTCCGGCCCCTGTGCACTTCCGGCGGAAATCCTTTGTGCACAGCCAAGCCTGGGTCCACAGCACTCTAACCTGCATTGCACAACTTTCTAAGTTGGTCTCCGGCGACGTGGGACTCCTTTGTGTAACTTCGGGTGAGCACCGTTTCACGCATCCTCGTAGTGCCTGTTTCTGGCACTTCTCCGGGTGCTACCTGCTGCTGAGAGGGCTCCTTGTCTTGCTCGACGTCCCCTCTCTCTCCTGACGCAATTTGCGACATCCTGGTCCCTCCTGGGCCATAGCAGCATCCAAAAATGCTTACCGAACGATTTGCAGCTAGCAAGGCTTGTTGGCGGTCTTTCGGCGGGAAAACACTTCTGCACGACTCTCCACGGCGAGAGGGATCCGTCCACCAAAGGGGAAGTCTCTAGCCCTTTTCGTTCCTGCAGAAACCTTAGCTTCTTCTGTCCAGTAGAAGCTTCTTTGCACCCACAGCTGGCATTTCCTGGGCATATGCCCATCTCCGACTTGCTTGTGACTTTTGGACTTGGTCCCCTTGTTCCACAGGTACCCTAGATTGGAAATCCATCGTTGTTGCATTGTTGGTTTGTGTATTTCCTGCATTATTCCCCTATCACGACTTCTTTGTCCTTTGGGGAACTTTAGTGCACTTTGCACTCACTTTTCAGGGTCTTGGGGGGGGGTTATTTTTCTAACTCTCACTATTTTCTAATAGTCCCAGCGACCCTCTACAAGGTCACATAGGTTTGGGGTCCATTCATGGTTCGCATTCCACTTTTGGAGTATATGGTTTGTGTTGCCCCTATCCCTATGTGTCCCCATTGCATCCTATTGTAACTATACATTGTTTGCACTGTATTCTAAGACTATACTGCATATTTTTGGTATTATGTACATATATCTTGTGTATATTTCCTATCCTCTCACTGAGGGTACACTCTGAGATACTTTGGCCTATTGTCATAAAAATAAAGTACCTTTATTTTTAGTATAACTGTGTATTGTGTTTTCTTATGATATTGTGCAAGTGACACTAGTGGTACTGTAGGAGCTTCACTCGTCTCCTAGTTCAGCCTAAGCTGCTCTGCTAAGCTACCATTATCTATCAGCCTAAGCTGCTAGACACCCTATACACTAATAAGGGATAACTGGGCCTGGTGCAAGGTGCAAGTACCCCTTGGTACTCACTACAAGCCAGTCCAGCCTCCTACAATCACACAGCCCAATCTGGTGGCCCAGACCCTCGCTAGTATTTTCACATCGCAGTTGAGCAGCAAAATGGAGCAGCAGTTAGTACAGTGCATTAGATCTTTTCCCAGTTTAAGAATTAGGGAGAAATGTACCTGTTAGAAATGGGGTTTCTGGTCGGCTGGGTTAGGCACATCACTCTAGTCAAGGTGAATAAGTTATACACCAACGATAAACTATGCTCAACCCTGGTAGCTTAGCACACAGCAGTCAGGCTTATCCCCAGAGGTAATGTGTAATGCATTTGTACAACACACACACACACACACACCATTGACACAATAAATACACCACAAGAGGTCCAACAGTGTCCTATTAAATTCCAGATCGAAGTCAGCCAATAGATATAGCTTTCTGGAACAAGGCAGTAAGCAGAGGGATGTCCAAGTGACTCAAAGCCCTGCAGAATTCCAGGAGGAAACCATCCTTCCCACGTGCTTTTGCCGTTTTCAGAGCCCTGATGGCCTCAGCAACTTTCTCCTCCAATATGAGGGAATCCAGGGCCTCTCTTTCACTCCTAAGAAGGTGTGGAAGCAGCGAGTCGAAATGAAAGCCTGCTCCTTGTGGTATCAGCTGGGCAATCCAGTGTGTAAAGTGCTGCGTAAAAAGCGGAGAATTCCTGCACAATGTCCTGAGGCTGGCTCAGGAGAGATCTGGCATCCGACCGAAGTACCAGAATTGCTGAATGGTCCTCAAGGGGTCTCAATTGCATCGCCAGGAGGCACCCCACCTTCGTGCCATGTGTTTACGTGGTCTGCTGTATGGGGGATATCGCCTTCTCCCTGCCGCCAGCATGTGTAAGCTGTTGAGTTCAAGCTTTTTTGCCACCAGCGTCCACAGACCAGAGGGGGTAAAACGTGCTTGATACATCTCTAGGAGGGTTTGTACGTCCTTTTTCAATGCAATCCTCTGAGCAACCTAGTTAAGCGTGTAATGCCAGCCTCCCTTATCAACAGGCCTTGGATGTGTGCCTACCCTGCCACCCAGAGGACTCAGGTGGAAGATGCGTCAGCTTTTATGGTGCAAAGTAACAAACTAATATTTCCACAATGGTTCAGAAAAAAAAAAAAAACAGTTTTGTGTTGGAAACACTGGATTCTAAGAAAATGAGCCCTCACTGGATACACAGAATTACTAAGGAAGAAAAGGTATAAAATCTCATCTTAGTTTGGGAAGGATAGAGAAAGAAACCAGCGACTGGGAGGAATGGTGTCAGTCAGGACAATGAATTGAAGATCTCTGGTCCAAAGGTATGTGAGAGAATCACATGACTCAGCATGAAGCTAAATAATGATAACAATATAATTCCAAAAGGCAAACAGGGAGGGTTAGACTGAGTAAGGATGTGTGAAAAAAAATATTTGGAGTGTAGATTTTATTCACTCTGACACGATTTGTAACTGCTGAGTTGTTCACTAACATTATAGGAACTGTTACTCATATGACTTGCAGAAGAATATAAAAATATAAATATTGTATAGGTTTGTGTGTGTAGGTATTATAGTCGTTTAGGGAACCCCTTTTACCTTATCTTTCCCTTGTATGAGCAAAAGGTTCTCTTACAGGTTGGTCGGTTTCTAAGAACCTCATCCCTCCTGTAAGCATATATCAGAGGAAACACCTGTACTTTCTCCTTATCACCTCAAACGCTGCAGTTTCCTTTGGTGGCGAGATACTTCTACCCAGGTGTGGACTACGCTTACCCAAAAAGCAACGGTTCTCATGGCATTATCATTATTAGTTGTAGGAGCGGACATAAGTTGCCAATGGTAGCTTGGAAGAGCCAAGATTAATTTACAAGGGTTCTGGAATAAGGAAGCTTCATTTTTAAGTTGCAGTCTACCAAACAGTGCAGCTATGTGGTATGCAAAAGACGTCTTGGCAAGTTTCAGAAAGTTGACCTGGGAATGCATTCTGCCCAATGCTTACCAATGGCTTTGTGGTTTGCAGCTCATGAATTCTGACTTTCCATTTGCTGGCTTTATTTGCTTTAGGCTCCCCAGGTCGACTTCGTACCTTCCTATGCCAAAGCCATGTTGACATTATTCTTCCATAAACTCGTTTTCTGTAATAAATAGGCTGTAGATTGTGTTCTTATGTTGTCACATTTGCTGGACATTGAAAGACTGGGGGCAAATGTCAAGCGGCATGTTTGAGAGAGCCTGGTGTTTATTTTGCTTTCGGCTGAATTCAAAGTGCATTTACAGGAAAGAGGAATGCAGCACACCTTCTCCATGGAGCCTACTTGGGCCCATTTTATAAATTTTATTTCAAATAGCCATCTTAAAAGGAATTGCATTCTTCAGCTTCACAAAATATTTGCCTTTAATTCTTGGACATGAAATTCACTATTGGCATTGTCAGGGTAGGTGGAAGCTTGAATGTTTCAAAAATTATGTTTGAAAACTATTACTTACAAAAAACACACTGATTTAGTCTGATGTACTAATACTACTCGGATGAAACAGTTCTGCATGTGAATTAAATACATTTTTGGAGTTTTCGCAGACACTTTTCCATATTTAACACATTTTTGCAAAATTATTTTAAGTGTGCAGGGTACCCTTGTTACTTGCTTTCATTTGTGTTGATTAACTTGTAAAAAAATGCTTGCCCGTTTTCAACAAGGGGCTGCATGCAAAGTTCAGGAGGGTGCTTGCAGACCGTTCTGGTTTAGTCTGAAGTACTAGCACTACAAAAATGAAACAGTTCTGCATGTGAATGAAATACATTTTTTTTAAAAAAATTCAGGGATGTTCTCATATTTAACAAGTTTTTTTTTCTCCAAAAATTCTTCTACTTTGGTGAGTCAACTTAATTTGTGAAACTGCCTTTTTACGAAACAAGTACAAAACCGCAATGCAGTTTCAGCTTCGGACTAAATTATGGTGATCTTTGGCAATATACACTGTTTATGGCCCATTCACTGTCAAGAACAAGATAAGATCTTTTCACAGGAAAAAGCCAGCCACATTGAAACACAATTTAAGAATGCTTGGATTTCACTAAGATGTGTAAAGCATATGCTTTATTTATGACATCTGAGGCAACTCGTTTTGGAGAATTGAATAAGTTTAAAGGCACATTTTATTAAAGCTTTTGTATTTATGTTTAGCTACACAATAATTATGTATTCGATCTGCACCTGTGCCCCTTTAGGAACACATGTTACTGGATACAAACTATTTCCTCATTTGTCCTTGCAGGCACTAGGGTCATGATTTGAATGGTGCAGCAGGTATACTAGTACAGGGGCAAAAGGTCTAGGAAACCCACCGAATTCCGATTACTGCTATATTTTACTACTTAACAAGTAGTCACAAGTGCAATTATTATGCAGGCACTAGGGTCATTGTAGGGTCAACTGGCCAAGAGGTCTAGGAAACCCACTGAACACCAATTATTGCTATATTTTACTACTACCCCCAACTTGGAGCCAGCTATGGCCGATATCTCCCCACACCCTAGTGACCGTCTGCCATCACAGTGCTCCCTGTGGGACATGCGAGTGCCTCCTCCTCCACCGCCGTGCTTCCTGACCCTTCCTCTCTCACGTCACGGGATTCCTCCCTTGCAGGCTTCCTCTTCTCCTCACCTAAGACACTGCCACACCTTGAAAGTGTACAGATCACCTTTTTTCACAGTACAGGCAGCTTTTATAAAAAGCACTTACAATTTCTAAAATGTATTTCATCGCTTTATAAGAGCACCAGTTATATTGCACAAAGACACTTTTTTATGGAACTGGAGAGATTACACGATTTGGCCAGGATCACAGGAGCAGATGCCGAGACTCAAACCCTGTTCCCCAAGTCAGCAGCTCTTTCCGTTACTTCACATCTTTATTATAGACATAAGCAACATGTACAAAAAACATTGACAGAGACAATAGATTTTGCACAGGCGCAACCTATTGGCTTTGCCAATGATTGTTCTTTATTATTTCATATAAGATTTCGAAATACATACCTTCAAGATGTGCACAGTACAAAAACTTCTCCAACAATTGATTTTATTAAAATGTTGTCCATGTAGAATAGCAACCCAGACCATCTATAGGGCGCACAAAACTGACTTGCCTCTTAGGACAATATTGGCATTGCCAGGGTGGGTGGAAACATGAATGTTTTAAAATTCCTGCTTGAATATTATTTAAATATATATATATATATATATATATATATATATATATATATATATATATATATGGAAAATGTCACTTACCCAGTGTACATCTGTTTGTGGCATTAGTCGCTGCAGATTCACATGCTGTGCACAGTCTGCCATCTGGTGTTGGGCTCGGAGTGTTACAACTTGTTTTTCTTCGAAGAAGTGTTTTCGAGTCACGAGACCGAGGGACTCCTCCCACTTCGGTTCCCTTGCGCATGGGTGTCGACTCCATCTTAGATTGTTTTCCCCGCAGAGGGTGAGGTAGGAGTTGTGTATGTTAGTAATAGTACCCATGCAATGGAATGAATATGTATGTACATAATAAAGGTAAAGTAATATATTTACAAATGTACAAATGTTCAAGATCTACTTTTAAACGGCTACAGGCTCCCGGGGAGGCGGGTGGGCGCATGTGAATCTGCAGCGTCTCATGCCACGAACAGATGTACACTGGGTAAGTGACATTTTCCGTTCGATGGCATGTGTAGCTGCAGATACACATGCTGTGCATAGACTAGTAAGCAGTTATCTCCCCAAAAGCAGTGGTTCAGCCTGTAGGAGTGGAAGTAGTTTGAAATAATGTTCTTAGTACAGCTTGACCTACTGTGGCTTGTTGTGCAGTTAACACATTTACACAGTAGTGCTTGGTAAATGTATGAGGCGTAGACCATGTTGCTGCCTTACATATTTCGTTCATTGGAATATTTCCTAGAAAGGCCATGGTAGCACCTTTCTTTCTGGTTGAGTGTGCCTTTGGTGTAATAGGCAGCTCTCTCTTTGCTTTAAGATAGCAGGTTTGAATACACCTAACTATCCACCTAGCAATGCCTTGTTTTGAAATTGGATTTCCTGTATGAGGTTTTTGAAAGGCAATAAATAGTTGTTTTGTTTTTCTAATTAGTTTTGTTCTGTCAATGTAGTACATTAGTGCTCTTTTGATGTCTAATGTATGTAGTCCTCTTTCAGCTACATAATCTGTCTGTGGGAAGAACACTGGTAATTCTACTGTTTGATTTAAGTGGAATGGTGAGATAACCTTTGGTAAGAATTTTGGATTTGTCCTTAGAACTACTTTATTTTTATGTATTTGAATAAATGGTTCTTGTATGGTAAATGCTTGAATCTCACTCACTCTTCTTAGAGATGTGATGGCAATCAAAAATTCAACTTTCCACGTTAAGTATTGCATTTCACAAGAATGCATGGGCTCGAAAGGTGGACCCATGAGTCTTGTTAAGACAATGTTGAGGTTCCATGAAGGAACAGGTGGTGTTCTTGGTGGTATAATTCTCTTTAGGCCTTCCATAAACGCTTTAATGACTGGTATTCTAAATAGTGAAGTTGAATGAGTAATTTGCAGGTAAGCTGATATTGCGGTGAGATGTATCTTTATGGAAGAGAAAGCTGGATTTGATTTTTGTAAATGTAGTAAATATCCTACTATATCTTTTGGAGATGCGTGTAATGGCTGAATTTGATTATTATGGCAGTAATACACAAATCTTTTCCACTTATTTGCATAGCAGTGTCTAGTGGTAGGTTTCCTAGCTTGTCTTATGACCTCCATACATTCTTGTGTGAGGTCTAAGTGTCCGAATTCTAGGATTTCAGGAGCCAAATTGCTAGATTCAAAGATGCTGGATTTGGATGTCTGATCTGTTGTTTGTGTTGTGTTAACAGATCTGGTCTGTTGGGTAGTTTGACATGAGGTACTACTGAAAGGTCTAGTAGTGTTGTGTACCAAGGTTGCCTTGCCCATGTTGGTGCTATTAGTATGAGTTTGAGTTTGTTTTGACTCAACCGGTTTACTAGATATGGAAGAAGAGGGAGAGGGGGGAAAAGCGTACGCAAATATCCCTGACCAGTTCATCCATAGAGCATTGCCTTGGGATTGATCTTGTGGGTACCTGGATGCGAAGTTTTGGCATTTTTAGTTTTCTTTTGTTGCAAATAGATCTATTTGAGGTGTTCCCCAAATTTTAAAGTATTTGTTTAGTATTTGGGGGTGAATTTCCCATTCGTGGGTTTGTTGGTGATCTCGAGAGAGATTGTCTGCCAACTGGTTTTGAATCCCTGGAATAAATTGTGCTATTAGGCGAATGTGGTTGTGAATCGCCCAATGCCATATTTTTTGTGTTAGGAGGCACAACTGTGTAGAGTGTGTCCCTCCTTGTTTGTTTAGATAATACATTGTTGTCATGTTGTCTGTTTTGACAAGAATTTATTTTTGGGTTATTACGGGTTGAAATGCTTTCAGTGCTAGAAATACTGCTAACAGTTCTAAGTGATTTATGTGAAACTGCCTCTGATGTATGTCCCATTGTCCTTGGATGCTGTGTTGATTGAGGTGTGCTCCCCACCCTGTCATGGAAGCATCCGTCGTTATGACGTATTGTGGCACTGGGTCTTGGAAAGGCCGCCCTCGGTTTAAATTTGTTCTGTTCCACCATAGAAGCGAGATGTATGTTTGGCGGTCTATCAACACCAGATCTAGAAGTTGACCCTGTGCTTGTGACCATTGTGATGCTAGGCATTGTTGTAAGGGCCGCATGTGCAATCTTGCGTTTGGGACAATGGCTATGCATGAAGACATCATGCCTAGGAGTTTCATTACCATTCTGACTTGTATCTTTTGTGTTGGATACATGGCTTGTATTACCTTGTGAAATGTTTGAATTCTTTGTGGACTTGGAGTGGCAATCCCTTTTGCTGTGTTGATTGTCGCTCCTAAGTATTGCTGTGTTTGACACGGCAAAAGGTGTGACTTCGCGTAGTTGATGGAGAAACCTAGCCTGTGAAGGGTCTGTATGACATATTTTGTGTGCTGTGAACACTGTGTTAGCGTGTTGGTTTTGATTAACCAGTCGTCTAAGTACGGGAACACATGTATTTGCTGCCTTCTGCTATGTGCAGCTACTACTGCCAGGCATTTTGTAAAAACTCTTGGCGCAGTTGTTATTACGAATGGCAACACTTTGAATTGGTAATGTATTCCTTGGAATACGAACCTTAGGTATTTCCTGTGTGAAGGATGTATTGGTATATGGAAATACGCATCTTTTAGGTCTAATGTTGTCATGTAGTCTTGCTGTTTGAGCAGTGGGATTACGTCTTGTAACGTGACCATGTGAAAGTGGTCTGATTTGATGTAGGCATTTATTGTTCTGAGATCTAGTATTGGTCTCAGAGTTTTGTCCTTTTTGGGTATTAGAAAGTACAGTGAGTAAACTCCTGTGTTTTTTTTGTAGATTTGGTACTAATCCTATTGCGTTCTTTTGTAGCAATGCTTGAATTTCTAGTCCTAGAAGATCTATATGTTGTATTGACATATTGTGTGTTTTCGGTGGGATATTTGGAGGGAATTGGAGAAATTCTATGCAATAACCATGCTGGATAATTGCTAAGACCCAAGTGTCTGTTGTTATTTCCTCCCAAAGTTTGTAAAATTGGCTTAGTCTTCCCCCCACAGGTGTTATGTGATGGGGTTGTGTGACTTGTGAGTCACTGTTTATTTTGAGGAGTTTTGGGGCCTTGGAATTTTCCTCGATTTCTTGGGAATTGGCCCCCTCTATATTGCCCCCGAAAACCTCCCCTTTGATATTGACCCTGGTAAGTAGGCCTTGTTTGTGAGGTTGTGGTTTCTGTGGGTTGACCTCAAAACCCTCCCCTATAAGGTGTTTTTCTAAATGTGCCTCTGCTCTGCGGGGAGTAGAGTGCGCCCATGGCTTTGGCTGTATCTGTGTCTTTTTTGAGTTTCTCAATGGCAGTGTCGACCTCCGGCCCAAACAATTGCTGTTCATTGAATGGCATATTGAGCACAGCTTGTTGGATTTTCGGCTTGAACCCTGAAGTGCGCAGCCATGCGTGCCTTCGTATCGTGATTGCAGTGTTTATTGTCCTTGCAGCTGTATCTGCTGCATCCATGGAGGACCGTATCTGATTATTTGAGATACTTTGTCCCTCTTCCACCACCTGTTGCGCTCTTTTTTGGAACTCCTTGGGTAAGTGTTCGATGAAATGTTGCATTTCATCCCAATGAGCTCTGTCGTATCTTGCCAAAAGTGCTTGTGAATTGGCAATACGCCATTGATTTGCTGCTTGTGCTGCAACCCTTTTTCCCGCAGCATCAAATTTGCGGCTCTCCTTGTCTGGAGGTGGTGCGTCTCCTGAGGTATGAGAGTTGGCTCTCTTACGAGCTGCCCCGACAACTACTGAGTCTGGTGTTAGTTGTGTTGTAATATAGATTGGATCTGTTGGCGGTGGCTGGTACTTTTTCTCCACCCTTGGAGTTATAGCTCTGCCTTTAACTGGATCCTGAAATATTTGTTTTGAATGTCTTAGCATTCCTGGGAGCATGGGGAGACTTTGGTACTGGCTATGGGTGGATGATAGGGTGTTAAACAGAAAGTCATCCTCAATTGGTTCAGAATGTAAGGTGACGTGAAATTCGGCTGCCCTTGCGACCACCTGTGTGTAGGATGTACTGTCCTCAGGTGGTGACGGTTTTGTAGGATAGGAGTCTGGGCTGTTGTCAGACACTGGAGCATCGTAAAGGTCCCATGCATCGGGATCATCCTGACTCATTGTAGTATGAGCTGGTGAGTGCATCAGTGGTGGAGTTGTTGCTGGTGATGCATGTATTGATGGTGGTGGAGACGGTGGTGGGGTTGTTTTCCTTGCCACCTTTGCCTGTGGTTGCTTGTCCTTTTGTTGAAAGGCAAGTTTCCTTTTTATTTTGATTGGGGGAAGAGTGGTTATCTTCCCTGTGTCCTCATGAATATGAAGCCTTCTTTGCGTGTAGTCAGGCTCTACAGCTTGAAGCTCCTCTCCAAATCTATGTAATTGGGAGGTTAATCCTTGTTCCTCTGTATAGGAACTAGTTTTCGGCTCCGAGGCTGGGTGTTTCGGAACCGAAACCTTTTCGGAAGTCTTTTTAGGCTCCGAAGAAACCTTCTTTGGTTTCGGCGTGGTGTCTTGGTGCCGAAATTCTTCGGTGCCACTGTCTCTGTGCCGAAGTTTCTCGGAGCCGCTGTCTCGGCTCCGAGGTTGCTGTGTGGCGGTATCTCGACCGGAGTCGGATGACTTCAACACCAGCATGCCCTTTTTCGGTGCCTTGGATTGGTCACCTAGTTTTCGGGTTAAGCCATGGCCTGTTGGCGGTGGCATCCCCTGGGCTTTTTTGGACTTTTCGTGAGTCTTGATTTTCGACGTCTTACTCACGGTTTTTTGTGTTTCTTCGGCGTCGAGTTCTTCAGAATCCGACTCGTGGACGGAGAAAGCTTCTTCTTCCTCCTCGAAACGTTCTTGGCCTGTCGGCGTGGACGCCATTTGTAGTCTCCTGGCTCTTCGGTCTCTCAGCGTCTTCCTCGACCGAAACGCTCGACAGGCTTCACAAGTATCCTCCTTGTGCTCGGGGGACAAGCACAAGTTACAGACCAGATGCTGATCCGTATACGGATACTTGTTATGGCATTTTGGGCAGAAGCGGAATGGGGTCCGTTCCATCAGCTTTGAAGTCGCACGTGGCCGGGCCGACCAGGCCCGACGGGGGATCGAAAAAACCCCGAAGGGCCACCGGAGCTCTCCAAAATTTGGTGTCGATTTGTTCTAACTAACCCGATACCGAACGCAAACAATACCGACGTTTTTTTCCGAGATTCTAACTAACTTTCCGACCCGAAACACGGAGCGAAAAGGAACACGTCCGAACCCGATGGCAGAAAAAAAACAATCTAAGATGGAGTCAACGCCCATGCGCAATGGAATCGAAATGGGAGGAGTCCCTCGGTCTCGTGACTCGAAAAGACTGCAGCTACACATGCCATCGAACATATATATATATATATATATATATATATATATATATACACTTCTGCTGATTTAGTCTGATGTACTACTGCTAAAATAAAACAGTTCTGCATGTGAATAATAAACATTTTTGGAATTTTTGAAGGCTATTTTATGTTTTACACATTTGTTGCAGAATGTCTATAAAAATGAAAGAGGCCCAAAGGGTAACTGTGGAGGACACCCTAGTTACTTGCTTTCTTTCACATAAATTAGCTTGTGAGTAAATGCTTGCCTGTTTTGAACAGAGGGCCAGATGCAAAGGTCAGGAGAGAGCTTACAGCCCCCTGTACTATAGATCTACAGGGACATTATAATAAAGATAGGCTTCAGTGCAACATAGCTGCAAGTGAAAAAAACAAAAACGCTATAACGCAGTCAACGCTAGCTGTGTCATAAAGCTATTTATCTTTACTTTCAACCATTTGCAACGTGGCTAAAAAACATTGGCAAGACTAATGGATCTCAAATAGGCAAGACCTATTGGGTTTGCCAATGCTTGTTTATGACTGGTATCTTACAGAAGTATACGATAATATGTGCTTTTCATATTGATATGTCATGTTATAAGTCATGTTACAGTTCGCATTATTTATAACGTTATAAGGGTGCGTAGCTTTGTCAGTAAGACTGGACGGATGAACTTTAGATTTCCCAACAATCACACTCAAGTATCTTGTGAAAATACATAGTATGAGAAGCAGAGCGTGAGGGTGGGGGGGCTTGAGGGGCAATGATTACTTAAAACACAATGTTTTTCAAACTAGCCAACATTTTTGGGAGACTTTCAAAACAGAGACAAGAGAGCGAGTCTGTGTGTCTGTGCCAATCCAAGGGGAAATCGGAGAGACATCTCAACATGATCATACCCGACTGGAAGCACAAGCACCCAAGTAATTACTTCAGAATACATTTGTAGCAGGGTGTAACACCCCAAACACCCCTTGAAGCTATGCCCCTAAATGTTATTTATTATATTACATGGTATAGTTTGGAAAGGAGAAAAACACATAGGGCCAGATGTAAGTACAAAAGAATTTGCGACTGGCAAATTGCGAGTCCTTCTGACTCACAAATTGCAACTCGCAAACTGGTATGCAGAAAGGTGTCTCAGACACCTTCTGCGACTCGCTATGGGGTCGCAAAGACCCACCTCATGAATATTCATGAGGTGGGTCGCAGTTTGCGACCCCATAGCGAGTCTAGGCACTCACGGGGATGGTGGCCTGCTGGAGACAGCAGACCACCATGTCCGTGACTGCTTTTGAATAAAGCAGTTTTTGTTTTCTTTTTGCAGCCCGTTTTCCTTAAAGGAAAACGAGCTGCAAATAGAAAAAATACCGAAACCTTTTTGTTTCGGTTTTTTTCAGAGTAGGCAGTGGTCCATAAGACCACTGCCTGCTCTGAAAAAACATTTTTGTTTGCATTCACAAAGGGGAAGGGGTCCCGTGGGGAACCTTCCCATTTGCGAATGAGTTACCATCCACTTCAAGTGGATGGTAACTGCGAGTTGATTTGCGAACGCTTTCGCGGTCACAAATCAACTCTACATCGCGATGCAGTCGCAAATAGGAAGGGCACACCCCTTCCTATTTGCGAGTCAGAAACACATTTTGCGAGTCGGTACCGACTCGCAAAATGTGTTTCTGCATCGCGTGAGGCCTTTTGCGCCTCGCAAACGGCGTTTTTCGCCGTTTGCGAGGCGCAAAAGGCTACCTACATCTGGCCCATAATTTCTTCAAGCCAAACATCTGGATAATGCATGTGAACTGACATTTTTTTCCCAACATTGCAAGCATCTAGACGAGAAAAATGATAGTCTATGGAAAAACAAGAGTTGACAGTACTGTGATCCATGTATTATTTAGCTCTTAATAAGATAACAGAAAATGCTTTTACTTCCTTAGATGAGGAAAAAGGCAAACAGCCTTAAGCAGCATCAAAATTATATTATAAATAACAGCACATGTAATAAGTGATCATCTTATTGAGTGGAATCTGAAATTCTACAGAAATTCAACTGAGACTGAGCACTGTGCAGCTGGCAAGCAAGTCTTCCGTGTTACAATTTAATGGTACTCAGTTTACCGACAGCAGAAGGATGGCAGGTTGAGTCTGTCCTCATAGGATTCAAATGTAATACAACACACTTTTTGTATCAAGCTTAGAGGTCTGCCTGTAATCACTTCGGACAGTTTAAGCACTACAATTCCATCCTAATGGCTGTTACGTATTCAGGTATTACATAACACAATTAAACCAGGAAAACAAGCAAAATAGTTTCTGTGCAGTTGCAAAGGACACCTGAAGGAGTCTGCGGTAAAGGTCATGGGGAGGCACTTTCTTGTAAGCAGCAACACCTATGTGGTGGCACGCGACCATCGGAAGGGAAGGCTGGAGCCAAAGGGTCATCTGCTGATGTCCTCCCCATTAGTCCCTGCAAACGTCACACACATAGGCAAGGCATACGTCTTTTGTTTGTCAAATCCCACAAGCTCACCTCAGGGCCTGGTCAAGTGTCTTCCCAGTAAAGTCAAAGAAGGCGAGGTACTCCTGAGCCACCATTCGGCTGAAGTCGGTGCTAAAATCAGTTCAGGTGCAGAAGTGAAAGACAAACACAAGTTACATGCAGGAAACAGGTTTAGCTCTCAAAGCAGTATGCAACAGTCACAGTTTTCATTCAGTGGTGCCGAAGTGGCTGAAAATAAATCACATTTCATATTTGTGTCACACGGAGTAAAAGGTGGAGTCCCCTATTACCATATGATTCATGTTTGTTCTAGTGGGGGTTAAGATTGCAAAACAGTGAGCTATTATTTGTGTGAAAAAACGTCAGGAAAGTCGAAAAAGAATGTATATTACTTTAAAGGGTTCTTCTTAGCAATATTCTAGTGTGCTCTATTAAAGTTTCTAAAACCAGACTGCTATTAGAAGCTGCCTTTTTTAATCCGATTCTCAAAAATATTAACAATTTTACTAGCGAAGGTTTCCGTCTACATTTGGAATTCACAAAGGTTGCTCTTAGAGTACGACAGGGAAGCTGAAACTGCTGTAGTTTTCTCGGGTATTGCTAAAAAATCTTTTATGAATTTCTGTATTTGCTTTAATAAATTCCACATGCATCTGTGGATATGTAAATATCTAAGCACAAATAAACTTGCTCATTTGTGCTTCTTTTTTCCTTATGGTAAAATATTTTCCTACCTTATGGAATTTTAAGGTAATCATAGTCCTTGCAGAAGAATAGCACACAACAAATATTATAAAGGTTTGTGTGTGCTGATTAGAGACGTGTGAGACACCTCTCTTACCGTATGTTACCCCTACATACAATATGGCACCAGGGTGGTACCTTACTTTAAAGAGGTAAATGGATACAACTGCAGATGTAAATCAAGCCGAATTGAACTAACATATACAAACGGATTTGTGAATTGGGCCCATATTTCAAGCTGCAGTTACTCATATGGCGAGTGATCCCTATAGCTGCTACTCTGAAGTATTGTGTTAAAGGGCCAGATGTACGAAGCCTTTTGCATGTCGCAAACTGCGAAAAATGCAGTTTGCGGCATGCAAAAGGCCGAACGCGATGCTCATCCTCAAATTGCGAGTTGGTACCGACTCGCAATTTGGGGATGCGACTCGAAAATAGGAAGAGGTGTTCCCTTCCTATTTGCGACCGCATCGCCATGCTGAGTTGCTTTGTGACCGCGAATGCGGTCGCAAACCAACTCGCAGTTACCACCAGTGTCACACTGGTGGTAACTCATTCGCAAAAGGGAAGGGGTCCCCATGGGACCCCGGGACCCCTTCCCCTTTGTGAATGCCGAAAAAAATATTTTTTCAGAGCAGGCAGTGGTACTATGGACCACTGCCTACTCTGAAAAAAGCGAAACCAAATGGTTTCGGAAGTTTTTTCATTTTGCAACTCGTTTTCCTTTAAGGAAAACGGGCTGCAAAATGAAAAAAAAACTGCTTTATTGACAAAGCAGTCACAGACATGGAGGTCTGCTGACTACAGCAGGCCACCATCCCTGTGAGTGCAGGGACTCGCTATGGGGTCGCAAAATGCGACCCACCTCATGAATATTGATGAGGTGGGTCTTTGCGACCCCATAGTGAGTCGCAGAAGGTGTCCGAGACACCTTTCTGTATCCCATTTTGCGAGTTGCAAATTGCAAGTCGGTCAGACTCGCAATTTGCAAGTCGCAAAATTTTTGTTTACTACATCTGGCCCAAAGTTATTTCCACACAAGGACACTCCTTTGATTGCACACCTCCACATACGGAATTAGACATCAGCCTGCGATGGGAAACTCAAAACCATTTCAAAAGTCATCTTTGGACCACTTAATCTGACACAAAGCCATAAAAGTAACAGGTTATGTACTATATAAATGACAAACAATAACAACGCCCACTTCTGACATTGATAGTGGCAGTCTTAACCCATCTGTCATAATTCTAGATACCCAATACTAAGAAATCCAACCACCCATCTCATGGTACCACTTGACCCACCATCATGCTGCATTATTGCTTAATTTCCTTACTTTTTCTGAAGATGAGGAGCGACCTCTGATTTCCTGAACCCATCCAGGTTGTAGAGCTTTGTGGCCAATGTCTTGGCAGCGTCATGATCCTTGAGGGCCCCGTTAGAAAGCGATAGGCCGTCAATGGACTCGAACTCTGTCTCCTGTGACCGAATTGAAGAGTAGCTGCACAGAAAGCACATATTTCATCATTAAAGGGAAGTAAAGCACCAGAATGATAGCTAACCAAAGTAAGAGCAATCTAGGTTGAGCTACTCACACGAGTGATAATATTATGATGTGACTAACCTCTTTAATGAGAGAAGTTCTTCAAAAAGAAAGGTGAGCCATGTTAATCAAGACCCTTCAGACAAACAAAAATCGTGAAGGAGAATGAACAGGAGTAATAAACCCTACAAACGTGTGGGATAATCAATATGGATGAGTGGCATTCTACAGAAGGAAGTGAGCGCCCTAAAGAATGAAGCCTGTAAGCAGTGATAAGAATCTTGTGTAGAAGCAAGGAGTCCGATAGCCATAACTGGTATTATACAGAATATAGTGACACCTGTTTGGTAGTACACCACACAGAAGTAAGAAGCCCTTTAACCCTTTCGCTGCTAGGCCTTTTCCCCCTCAGGTGCCAGGCCTTTTTTTGGCAATTTGGGGCAGTTGGCGCTTAGGCCCTCATAACTTTTTGTCTACATAAGCTACCCACGCCAAATTTGCGTCCTTTTTTCCAACATCCTAGGGATTCTAGAGGTACCCAGACTTTGCAGATTCACCTAAAAGAGACCAAGAAAGAAGCCAAAATACAGCGAAAATTTCATTTTTTCCAAAAAATGGGGAAAAAGGGTTGCAGAAGAAGGATTGTGTTTTTTTCCCTGAAAATGGCATCAACAAAGGGTTTGCGGTGCTAGAATCACCATCATCCCAGCTGTCAGGAAAAAGTAGACTTGAATCAGAAAACCACATATTTCAACACAATTCTGTAATTTTACTGGGACATACCCCATTTTTAGGGTCAAGCCTGCGTTGCATGCGCTCACGCATGCGTATCGCAGCGAGACGCTTTTGTAATTAAAAAGGACTAGGAGCCCTGTCCACGTCACGTCAGTGTTTGTCATTGACTTGCGGGCTTGCCTGTTAGAATCTGCTTGATTTCATAAGTGGAAGGCACGCATACGTCATGCCTTTTCCGGTGGCTAGCCCTCCTTGAGTGCATTGACCAAGAACAGAAAACATGCGAGGCTTGCTGTTTTCGGTCAGGCTCGTGGACTACTTTTTCTCTAATTTACTAGCGCGATTTCGCTTGGCAGAAGTCGAGCGCTTTACATAGCTAATTGCACTTTTTCGGGTTACGTACATAAATGCACTTTTGCCGATCGGTGAAAAATCGGGTTAGGAGTTTACAGCGCTATCAGCTCTAACATGAGCAAACGCGAGACCCGTTGCATTGCAAATGCTTGTTATTATTTTTTGGGCTTTTAGCCTCCTTCCAGTTAGTGAAAAAAATGGGTATGAAACCAATGCTGGATCCCGGAGAGCTAAACATTTCTAAAAAGTAGACAAAAGTCTGAATTCAGCAAGGGGTCATTTGTGTAGATCCTGCAAGGTTTCCCTAAAGAAAATAACAGCTGAAATTATAAATATTTAAATTGAGTTGAAAAAAAGCAATTTTTCTCCACGTTTTACGTCTGCTGGACTCTTCTGGTTGCAGGGATATACAGGGTTTGTAGGTTTATCACGATCCCTAGGTACCCAGAGCCAATAAATCAGCTGCACCTTGCAATGGGTTTTCATTCTATACCAGGTATACAGCAATTCATTTGGTAAAATACAAAGAGTGAAAAATAGGTATCAAGAAAACCTTTATATTTCCAAAATGGGCACAAGATAAGGTGTTGAGAAGCAGTGGTTATTTGCACATCTCTGAATTCTGGGGTCTCAATACTACCATGTGAATTACAGGGCATTTCTCCAATAGATGTCTTTTTTACACACTGTCGTACATTTGGCAGGAAAAAATGTAGAGAAAGACAAGGGGCAATAACACTTGTTTTGCTATTCTGTGTTTCCCCAAGTCTCCCAATAAAAATGGTACCTCACTTGCATGGGTAGGCCTAAAGCGCGTGACAGGAAATGCAACATGGACACATCATATTTTTACATTGAAATCTGACGTGTTTTTTGGAAAGTGCCTCGCTGTGGATTTTGATCCTTAGCTCAGTCAACACCTAGGGAAACCTAACAAACCTGTGCATTTTTGAAAAGTAGACACCTAGGGGAATCCAAGACTTGTGAGGCTCTCATCAGGTTCTGTTACCCAGAATACTTTGCAAACCTCAAAGTTTGGCCAAAAAAACACTTTTCCTCACATTTCGGTGACAGAAAGTTCTGGAATCTCAGAGGAGCCACAAATGTCCTTCCACCCAGCGTTCCCCCTAGTCTCCCGATATAAATGGTACCTCACTTGTGTGGGTAGGCCTACTGCACGCGGAAGGAAATGCCCCAAAACACTATGTGGACACATCACAATTATCAAATACAAAACTACCTGTTTTGGCGGGGGCACCTGTGTTTTTGGTCTTGGGCTCAGCAGCCATATATGGAAACCTACCAACCCAAACATTTCTGAAAACTAGACACCTGGGGGAGTCCAGGGAGGTGTGACTAGCGTGGA
Source organism: Pleurodeles waltl (assembly GCF_031143425.1). Lineage (NCBI taxonomy): Eukaryota > Metazoa > Chordata > Amphibia > Caudata > Salamandridae > Pleurodeles > Pleurodeles waltl. The sequence continues at coordinate 708,774,775 of NC_090450.1, read as the reverse complement.
TCCCCCAGTGTTTTCTTACCCCGAATCCTCAGCAAACCTCAAATTTAGCTAAAAAATGAAATATTTCCCACATTTTTGTGTGGGATCACTGCAACGGGACAAATTTCCTACCACCCAACGTTCCCCTCAGTCTCCTGGTAAAAATGATACCTCACTTGTGTAGGTGGGCCAAGTGCCTGTGACAGGGAAAAGCCAAAAACAGGTCAAAATTGGCAGGGGGAGGGGGTCAAAACAGGTCCAAAGGGCAGTTTGAAAAAAAAAAAATTTCAGGCTGACAAGTGGGGCAGAATTTTTATAGGTATAGATGAGACAATGCGGAGTGGTAGGAATTTTGTGGATTCCTGCAGATTCCGGAAGGTTCCATCACAAAAATGTGGGAAAAATGTGTGATTGCCAGCAAAGTTGGAGGTTTGCAGGGCATTGTGGGTAAGAAAATGGTGCGGGGTGCATATGAAGCACACCACCCTGGACTCACCCGATGTTTAGTTTTCAGATGTGCCATGTCCTATGGATTTTTCTACATGACAGCGTCCCAAAGTCCAAAAAGTGTAGCCCTCACCATTCCAAGTGGGACAATATTGAGAGTTAGACAAGGTCTCATGCCTCAAATGTAAAACCAAAACACAAAATAATCGAATGTCCTCTTGCTTGCCATAGTATAAGATGTTTTAGTATGTAGGGGAGAGCTGAAAGACTATTACCCCGTCAGTTGGGGTGGGGACATCACCATGCCCATACTGGTTGGTAGCCACCACCCCACTATTTTTATTTTTAATTTCCTGGCATCTAGTAGGTTCTTTGCCCCCCCACCTGGTCTCTGGTGGGCTATGGCCTTCCAAAAATAGGCCAATCTAGGAGTCGGGGGGACAGAAATGGCCTAAAATAAATTTGCCCCCCAGGCAGGTGAGTGACCCTTGCCTAAGGGGTCGCGTATCATCTGTAAAAGCAAATTTAAAAAAATAAAAATCCCTGGTGCCTAGACCGATCTGTCCCCAAGGGGGCAGAAATGGCCTAAATATAATTTGCCCTCCCAGGGGAGCGGACCCAGGGGTTGCTCCCCTTGCGTGAAATTGACCATAAAAAAAAAATCCCTGGTGTCTAGTGGTTCCTGCCCCCTTTGGGGGCAGATTGGCCTAAAATAAAATTGCCCCCCAGGGGTTTGACCCTTGCCTAAGGGGTCGCTCACCTTATGCCACTTTCAGTTTCAAAATATATCCCTGGTGTCTAGTGGGCATTTCAGCAGCCGGATCGCTTCACGTTCCGGCAGCTGAAATGCTCTGAGAGACATCAAAGGGAAGGAAATTCCTTTCCTTTCCTCTGAAGCCTCGCTGGCCCTCATCATATGATCGGAAGAGAAATGCATCTGCATTTTTCTTCCGATCTGTGCTGGAAGCTGAGCTTCGAGCGCAGTGGTGCCTCTGATCAGGTCAGCTCACGATTGTGCACTGACGTCATCAGACGTCACGGGGGGTCGGGGTGGAAGGGCAAGCGATTCCCCTTCCAGCCCTGACATGGGGGGGAGGGGGGGGGGGGGGTGAGAGCCACTAGGATGTAATGATTACGTCCGTGGTGCCTCAGTGCCACGGACGTAACCATTACGTCCTTGGCGCCCAAGGGGTTACAGAAGATAGATCTTCTTCGAGTCATGATATCACATGTGCTATCTGCAAATGTCAGGGTTTGGAGTGAGAAAAACAGCAGAATAGCTTTCTGAATGTCAATATTTCCTTCTACCGACATTCAGTTGCACAGCAAATAACCATTACATTTCTCAAGAATAATAATTTGTGATGGGGAAAGACATCAAGCCAGAAAAGTAGGCCTTCTAAGATCTTACATGCTAGGCAGAAATAGCATCTCAGCAAGCCAAGAGCTATGGAGGAAGATGCCGGACTAGTGGTCTCTGAGACGGGAGTTCAAGTGCTTTCCATCTGGGATTTTAAAGTAGTACCGTTTGTTTTGTTTAAATTCAATAGTTGTCAACAGGTCCTCTACATTTCCAGCATTTCGCCAAGTAACATGTTGCCGGCCCAAAGCCCACTAGAATTGAGAGAGCTCTCCTTTATGATGGCATTAATTCAAGTTGCAGGGAGTGTACACATATGTGTATGCGAGTCAGTTTCCTCTGAATATTGCCAGGTATTGCATTTTTATCTATGTGTACTACAGAGCCACAGTTGGAGGTTTACATCACTGAACAATGTTAGACAGCTGTAAAGTCATATCCATCAGTAATTTACTGTCATTAGCTTTTGATTTATTATCAGGACTAGAGGCTCGTGTGCATATGTTACTTACGCACATTAGACCTTGAATTTCCATTCTATATTTTAGACTATTTTTCCTTCTCCCCAACATACCTCGAATTCTTAGGTGTTTGAGCAGTCTTATGTAGGTACAATTAATACTGATCAACCCCTTCTCATTGACCGTGATTTACTGACAGAATCTCACGGTATCTTGCTAGTGTGTCCTCTAGTGCTTAGTCTTCTTTCACTACCAAGTTAGCTGTCTTTTGGATCCTCTGCTCTTGAGTGGTCTTTGTAAATTTGCAGTATATTCTGCTTCTTCCGCCGGAGCGGCTTTCACTTCTCAATACCAAGAAACCTGTGGCCTTATGCACAGGAGTGCTTAATTTATTTATTTTAAAAAATCATAGGTGTAGGGTCTAAAGCTTTTATAGGAGCCTAACAAAAGTATTGCCAAATGGCAGACTAGCTGAAAAGCACCCCTGCCTAGCTAAGATTCCACCTCATACTTCTTTCTTCCACCACGCTATGGTTCCTGTTTCCTTATCTCCCTCTTGAGGGTTCTGTTACATTCATGTTTTGTTTTCTATCTTTGTTACTCTCTTCCTAATTTTCTCTTCTTTTTCTGCCTTTCCCTCTCTTACACTGGGTCAAAGACTTATGATAAAAAATAAGTCAAGCTCCCCAAAAATGAGAGCTGGTGCCCACCATCTGCAAACACTGGTACAAGTTAAGCACTAGACAACAGCCTTACATCTCTGAGAGTTTAGTCTGTTGTTTGTGTGATACTGTTTCATGAGAGTCGAGAGCGGGTGAGACAGGGTTCACATTGTTGTCAAAACATCGTCTGGCATGACCACTGTGTCCAAAATACCATCTATAAAAATGATCTTTGCAGAGCATACCCAATTGAACATTATTTTTTGTGAACACTATTTAGGGCACTATAGATGATATTTCCGTGTGTGATAGTATTACTAGGTAAGGATGTTTTCTTGGGTGCTCTTATGTAATTTAGTTGCAAGAGTATGACCTCAAGGTGTCACCCATAAAACTCTACTCACTCACGTGCTCCCTTATGGTACACACAGCCATTCAGGAAACGTTTTGAAAGAAGCTAAGTAAAATGCCATGCCTAAATTACAGACACCACTGATTTCGAAATCTAAGTCCATGCTTAAAATTATGGGGCTGATGGATTTCAGGTAGTTGAGGTGCTAGGGGAATTTCTTTATGTTAACGGGTTTGCACAAATATTTCAGCTAATTTCATTAAACACTATAATTACAACTGGCTCTCTACCCCAGCAGTCCATCAGCAGTGGCGCATAGGAACACACAGCTGGTCTCGGTTAGACGTTCAAAAAAACAACCTGATTTTAACCAGTTGAGGTATACAGCAGAGGCTCCTAATTATCTGCAATATACTTTGTGAAGGTTTTGTACTTTTTTATTAAAAACGCAGAATATCGTACTTCTTAGGTACGAATTTCTAGAGCAAAGGGAATATGGAGTGGGTTAATGCAAAATGTTGCTACTGCGCAAGAGTATTTTACCCAAGGCAATGACATCGCAGGCACGTTCAATTCACAAGAAGCCGACGGCTGACAAGGAAAACCAAAGAAAGCATGTGAGCAGTAACAGGTGCCGAGTCAAAGAAGCCAGAAGAAAGCAGGCAGGAGCAGGTAAGAGTCTGTAAAATAACAGAGCTTTTGGCTATGCCTGCCATTCTATGAAAAGAGTGACGCCCACATAGGTAAGATAAACTGTGCGAGTCTACTGAAGTAATGGGAACTCTCTAAAGGTAAGACTGCTCTGCACAGATCAGTATGTGACTGAAGCGCATGGGTGAGACTACTGAGGCAAGTAGGGTCTTATCTGGGAATGACTTCTCCCGAGGGAGATTCAGTGGATCTCACCAAATACTCTAAAAAGTGAGCGAGTGACTATGTGAAGCACCGGGACATGCAGGCGACTATTTACAGAAATGTGCCACAGTGAAGAGTATGAGTGGAAAAACAAACTGACCTTCCCGAAGGGCTGGGGCAGTTGGTATAGAAGCTTTCTTCCGCATCATCAGTCTCACTGTCAGTCACTTTTGCGTCCTCTGTAAAGGCTTTGCTAGGTCTCTGAACCTTAACAAATCCATCCACTTCCTCTTCGTCAGAGCTGGAATAGGAATGGCTCCGTCTGTCCATGGACCAATCCAGTAAATGGACCGGGGTAGCTGGCCGCCCTGTGTAGAAAATCACCGGATGACGAATCGGTTCTTCCCAAGAGATGAGATCCGGGGTGACGGGTGGAGACTTGACTGACACAGTGGACAAGTTGCTGTCATCTGCAATCACAGGAGGATTCTCTGTGTGAACTTGTGGATGGCAGTCCGTGTTGTTCCGTAAGGGATCCTGGGTGCGGACCAGCAGACAGCTCTCTACAGCACTCACTTCTGGGTCCGTGCTGTCAACAGGCAGATAGCTCTCAGCAGTGTTCACCTGTGGGCCCAGGGAGTGGACAGATAGACCACTCTCAGCAACACTATTGCATGAGTCCCGTGTGTTGAGTGGCAGATTGCTTTGGGCAAAGTCCACATCCAGCAGGAGGGCAGCAATCATAGAAAAACTGGAGTCTGAAATCAAGAGGCCTTCGTCAAGGTTCGATTCACGTTGGGTCGCACCTAAAGTGGGAGATAAAGCAAACATTTCAGACTGAAAGGAACAAGGTTTATCCCAGCACCTACCACTGAAGGTCCCCTCCCAGGCCTTACACACCCCTGGTCTGGCAACTATGGTCAAGATGCCAGTCTGTCCATACAAGTCCTGATTGGTGGAAAACAAAGAGGACTCAAAGAGTCTTTTCTCCATGGACATTTGTCTGCTACAGACCCTGCTACTTTCTGTTGTTTGACAAGTCTAGGCTTGATCTCTGTGGGCAGATTTGGAGGTACATGCATTCACACTCACCTGTTTCACCGCTGAAAGTGTGGACCACCGTAGAGCTGCAGGATGCCTCACTCTGCTGTGGAAGGGGCTTGGAAGAACTTGTCTCCTAGAAAGAGTGAAGCACAAGGAGACTCACATGTGACATGTTTTAGATCTACAAAGTCCTGGTCAGCTGCACATTGTACAGGTTAATTACATTCTTCAATAAACGAGAATCCTAGTGAAGCTTAAATATTATTACAGCACACAACAGTGTTAGTGGTCACTGCTTTTAATACACATTTAACTTTTTCAAAAATGGGAAATATAAAAACATATGGCCTATGTCTCCCCAATTTAAAAACAAGCATTTGAAATGCAATGGGACTCGCATTTGCTCCAGTTACAGCTATTAGTGTTGTAAATTCCTAACTGGACTTTTCTTCCCACATAAATTGAAAAGTAAAAGTAAAACAGTTGACATAAGCAAGCCGATTCAAAGCACCATGGCCTCCATGAGCGTAAAGGAGAGACACAAAAAGAAAAAGAAGTTTGCTCGCAGTCAAATGTATCTGCAATCATGCAATTATCCATGTAACGGGGATAGTATGCAAAACTGTAACAAAACCTCCCCAAGCAGGGACAAGCATAAAGCATTCACCAATAATAACAAAGGATTTTTGAAAGGCAAGCCCAGGAACGAGTGAAGTGATGGGCGTGCAGTGGGCGTGGTTAAACACCCACAATACTTACAACAGGTCAAAGCACTTGCGCGCTCGACCTAAAAGTCTACAATAGATCTGACCACCATTTCTAACTATCATCCAATTTCACTGCTACCCTTTCCAATTAAGATTACTGAGAAATTGTTTAAAAGACAGACAAATATTCCAATACTTAAAAAATAATCATATACTGAGCCCATCTCGGTCTCTGTTTAGAGCAGCCCACAGTACAGACACAGCTCTCTCGGCTGTTAGCGATATTATCAAGACCAGTTTAGATTAAAAGCAGATATTGCTTGACCTCTCTGCAGCATTCAATACAGATTCACATGCAGTTCGGATTCAAAGACTGAATGATATTATGGTGTACGTGCAATCTTTGGCCGGGCTAACAAACTTTTTAGAAGATAGATCTCAAGTGTTTTTTATTCCCCCTTTTAAATCCCGGATTATGACTAATACTAGTGGGGTGCCTCAGGTATCATCTTTAACTCCAACGCTTTGCAACATTTATGTGGCCACTTCGGCAAAGACAGTGGAGCCCTATTCACTCTGTCTTATGCTGATGATACCCAATTAGTGATATTGTTTGGACAAAACCTTGAGGAACCCAAAGCCAAAATCACTGACTGCAGGCATGGTGTGGCATATTAGATGAAACAGAACTGTGTCAAATTATTGGGGCTGAGGGGGTTGGGGACGTAATTTTTTTTTTTATTTGGCAAAACTAATGAGATCTGGTAGGATGGCTGGTGGCCCCTGGAACTGGAAATCGCCCCTTGCCCAAGGAAGGTGGTAAAAAAATCAGAGCATCTTATTGGATAACAAGCTTTCTAGCGCTCATCAAGTCAAGGCAGTCTGCAGTTCCTGTTATGGTATTTTCGTATGCTCAGGAAGGTTTTTCCCTGGATTCCCCTCAACTATAGAAAGTCCATCACGAAGGCACTTTTAACTAGTCGTTTGAACTACCGAAATGCTCTCTTGGTTGCCCCAGAGGAGTCTCTTCTGTCGCAAATGCAGGAGATTCAGAATACAGCTGCCCCACTGGTCTCCCATCTTCCCCTCAGGTCCAATTCTAAGATCACTACCTTGGTTCCCAGTTAGAAAGCAGTGTATTTTCAAGCTTCTTTGCCATGCCCATAGAGCCTTGTATGGTGTAGGCTCGGCATATCTTCATACAAGAATTAGATTCTACCATCTTTCCAGGAGTCTTAGATAATTTAACACTGCACTTGCATTTTCCAGTCGCATTCGAACAGCCTGCAACATTTCTTACCTGGCTTCACATCATTGGAATAGGCTGCCGACCCCGGTCAGTACTGGCCAAAATTTTACATCTTTCAAAAAAGTGCTAAAACATGGTTATTTTAAGGTTTTTAGAAGGGAAGACAACCAGCACTCTTTTAGGTCGAAGAATCTAAGTTGGAATACTCCTGTAGGAGTTAGCTGTTTGCGTTATTATAAATACCAATAACATAACAGCTACATATATGTCAAGAAAAAATAGAGTATATTGGGAACATAAACATGAATGCATGGCCACCTACAAATCAATAAATAATAGGAGCAATGATAATACACTAGGATTAAACACTCTTAAGATCAGTCAGACTCCTAAAAAAAAGATTGTGAATATGAACACACAGACACAGATTGAAGTGGTGACGCAGGCCCTACTAACCACTATGATCACCCTACATTTTGGGCATATCAAGGTTTATTGTGTAACCTTCTGTAGCCATCTTTGTGAGACAATTATAGGGAAGCTTCCACTTCGCACTAAACAGTTTGTATTTTAGCCCCTGAAGCATGACTTTTGACAATGGCTTTGTTTGTAGGTGTCTCTTTCCTATGTAGATAATTGTGAAGACTGTTCAGTTTCTCCTTTTCATATAATCTAATACCTGCATCTGCATGTTAGAAAAATGAAGCATAAGTCCATATGATCTCATTCTAGAAACTCTAATTGGATATAAATATATATGCCAATTAGCTATGAGGGAGCTCTTCTTCTTCAGGAATGCCAGGACGACTTTTGTCTGATTTTTCTAGATCTCTGCAGTTTTTTAACTAAATACACTTTAAATTCTCACCTAAATCAAAGTACCAATGTGTTCTTAACCAATTAGCAAGTTTTTATTCAAACAGTCTTAGTGACCAATGGAAACTTTAAAATAAAAACTCAGTAATATAGTATGAGCAATCCACACAGTAACTGGATCTCAAAATAGAAATCTTAGATCTGATCACCAATATACTTCAAAATAAAGGAGACACAAGTAGACTATACAGAACCTAGTCCTTTACCTGGTCAGAAAAGTCTACCTGGATGTATTGTTGCATCCACCTACATGAAGCCACAGTGAGAGAAGTGACCTCACCTCATTTTCGGTCCATACTCTAATTGCCCATGGGGTCTGAAATCAGTCTGTAGGCTTTCTTTTAAGCTTGTCCATCCTCCTCTTACATAGACCTGCCTACCAAAGCAACATGGAGTTGCGCAAAGCAAGGACCTGAAGTAAACCAACTGTAGACCCTGACGAATAACTTTCCAACAGATCTAACACTGGTGAATAAATCCTTTGTAACCTAGGGCTCTGAAGGCTTTCTGTAAATTAATAAATAAATGCAGTCATGAATTGACTTGAATACACAGTGCTGTATAATAAAAAATAATATCCATATTGAACTTTCCCACACAAAATCAGTACCTTACAAGACTTTGAGCTGACGTTTGCTAATACACAAATACTAAACTTGAAGTGAATGAATGCGCAATTATATCACAGGGACTGATTTGACTAAATCAGCTATACATTTTAATTGTATATTCCTCCTTTAGAGAAATATATATATATATAACAATGAGTTGCATGAAGTGTATTTGAACTTTTTTCTAACACTGCACAAAGAATTCAGAAGCACACTTTCTCTCATATGCTGTGCATTTCTCTCATATGCTGTCACCCACCACAGTGGTCAATACATATAGACTTGACGTCTCGCCACAGCATTATACCATCATTCTACCAACATAACTCAGTTTCAAATGCATCATGGAAGATGGACAAGAAACATAAGACATTATGGATAGGGTAAAATCAGGGCATAGCAAAAGGTATGAGGCAAGGAAGAAGTTATTTTGGGTATGGGACCGGGTGAGAATTTAGAAGAAATCTATTGTTAACAAGCATCTGCAATGCAACGGGTCTTGTGTTTGCTCGCATTAGAGCTATTAGCGTTGTAAACTCCAAACTGGACTTTTCTTCCCACATAAACTAATAATGAAAAGCAAAACAGTTTCACATATGCAAGCCGATGGTCGCCATAAGCGTGAAGGAGACACTGAAAAGGAAACAGAAGTTCACTCACAGTGAAACTCATCGGCAAAAGTGCAATTAGCCATGTTACCGGCAAAAGTGCAATTAGCCATGTTACCGGCAAAAGTGCAATTAGCCATGTTACCGGCAAAAATGCAATTATCCACGTAACCAGCAAAAGTGCAATTATCCATGTAACACGGTCTATGTCATGCAAAGCGCTCGGCTTTTGCCCAGCGAGATCGTGCGGTGCAGGAAATGAAAAGATAAAGTAGTCCAGAAACCAGCTGAAAACACAGAGCCTCATATGGTTTCAGTAGTTTACCGGTGCGCTCGAGGAGGGCTAAACACCGGAAAAGGCATGACGTATGCATGCCTTTCACAAATGGAATCAATCGATTTTTAAAAGGCAAGCACACGAACTAATGAAAGTCACGGGCGTGACATAGGCAAGGTTCGAAGACCACAGAGAGATTACAACATGGTCCAGAGCGTTTGCGCACGCTCAACCCTAAAAAGGGGATGTACAGATGTACCCTTTCCAGTTAAGGTGTGACATAAGTGGTTGTTTTGGACATGGCCAGAAGAGGAAAGTGTCTCAGTCAAGTTGATAATTGTCTGGCCAGACAGAAAGAACATCTAATAGAAAAACACAGATGTGATAGGGTGGTGGTATGTAGATGAGATATAGGGGAAATGCTTCTTAAGCTGCAGTATTCTTTGTTGCTTGGAGGAGGCAAAGTAAGTACCAGTATCAGAATGAGTATGTAAAGATTCTGTTAAACCGAATGTGAGTGTGAGTTTTGATGGGGACGTGGGAGGACTAACACTGAACGGCAGTATGTTTAAGAAATAGTCCAGATGGTTTAAGCATTTTGTGATTGCTTTGCACACAAAATCATTCGTGGTTTTGTGTAGTTTTGTTAAATTGTATGGTTTTTTAATTTTATTGTTTGAATTTACATTAGGTTGACATGTCTGCATTTGTTGGAGGGATGGGTCTGTTGTATTCCGCATTCCATATTTCATAACACATGCAATTAAAAACATAAAACATATACTGTAAAGCACACGTTCACCCCTTGGGACATCATGGTACTGAATAACAATTGATAATTGTTACTCAACGGTACTCAGAAAGATGAAAGTTTGAGTGGCCCTGTCAGGATTCGGACCTGTGACCATAAGACCAAACACAGATTCAGGGACCATCAGAACTGGAGGTCATCTGGAGGAGATGAGATATATCTAGGTTTGACTAACACATAAGTATTTGATTAATGATCCTCACTCCAAGAGTCATCATATTTGATGAATCATCCTTACTTCAAGGATTATCTCCTTGTGTGTTGTGCTCCTGTGGACACTGGGGCCACAAATTCAAAAACGAAACTGACTCCATCTTGTCAGAGTTACATGAACGCATTGCTACAGCACTAATACATGCTAAAGTTCAGCGACTAACAGGGTGTTTTGCAGAGTTCCACTCCAGGTGGCATGGGAAGACAAGGGAGAGCTATATGCTGTTCTCGTTCTGGCATTTGCAAAAGCTTCCCAAGGTTGCATTTATACTTGTAAGGGGGCACTGTTTAACAAATGTTATCAATGTACAAGGAAGGGGTTATTACACCTATAAAGGATGCACATCTGTTTGTCCTACCTGAGAACTGAAATGTTGAGTAAATTCCGATTGCGGGACAAGGGTTTAAGTACCTATGCTTAGAGTTTTTTGTCAGACATCTGGGAGCTCTGGGAGTTTCCATGTTATTCAGATGAACAAAACTTTGTCTAAAAGAACTATACTGTTCACAAATTTTAAGCTTTAGGCGGTGCAACTCTGGCTCAACATTATGTCCTTTGACTGATTCTATGAGCACCACTCCTTCCTACTGTCTGTGGTTGTTAGTTGCTTCTCCAGTGTTTTATGCGTAGTACCTCCATAGAGCTTACAAGTACTAGACTCTAGCTAGCTTTGTTTCTTATGCCCAAAGTCCAAAACCCTGTCTTCCTTGCATATTTAGGCCACATACCATGCAGTATTCCTGCACCCCTGGATTGGAGATATAGGGGGACTAGTAATTACAGGATGTAGGAGTATCACAGTTTTCAAACTTACATCCCCTTGGTGCCCTGAGATATGAGGCATGAGTAATTACTGCAGCAATCAGCTTTACCTCACTCAGTTTCTGTGGAAAGTTCCAATTTTTTGTAACTTTCTCACCAGGAGATACCACCAGCTTTTAGCTGGTGAAACGTCCAGTGGAAGGGGAGTGTGGGATTTCCACATCTCCTTGAACACTGATTCATCTGAATTAGGAATTACTAAATATTTGTAATGGATGCCTTAATCAATTTAATATTATACATTTTAAACTGACATTTTTGGCCTACATCCTTTAAGTCATGGTCAGATAAATAATTAAAAACAAATACATTTAAAAATAAAAACAGTTGTACAGATGTCCTTTTAAAGGGGCTCAAAATCACCGTGAGAGGAATGGAAGAATACGGTACCATCAAGAAAGGGCGCAATCGTAAAAGCTACAAATAAGGAGGAGGCTATATGTGACATCAATCACTATTTTCCAGTACTTCAAATATTGTCCAATTTAAAAGTCCCCCAAAACTTATTAGGCCTGTGATAAAGCACCCCCTCACATCTCATGACTCTCAAAGGTGGTGTGGGTGTAACATGGAGACTTATCTGGTTTAACATGGTCATCGCATTACAGATTAATGCAGTCGCAGTCTCTGATAGATGCATAGTATTGTTTATTGACTGCATACTACACTTGGCTTTGATTAAATTTAGCCTTTGCTGTAATATAAGTGCTTCAGAATTTAGCCTTCTGCAGGTGCTAAGCTCTTAACCAGTGACCCTTTCGCATACTTGCTTCTAGCATCCAACACCTAGTGAGTTCAGCTGTTTGGTTTTGGATAGTGGTGTACAGGGGTTCACAATTTTTGCCCTTCAGTGTTGAGATTTTCATCTTTTTTGTAAAGAAACAGACACTAGCTATTGGTGCTCATCAGTTTTATCGAGTAGTGCACGCCTGAGATGCCATGTTCTTACCACAGGAATAAAGTCATCAGCATTAGTTAAAGAGAAACCTCTTCTTGCTTAACATCATGTAATGATGTCATACAGGTAACTCATAACATTTATATCAAAATCATTGACAAAGGGCAATAGACCAGAGATCATTTGACAGCCAAGTTAAATGATATGAAACATTTGGGAAAGCTGTCCTCTTTGGCCATAGTATAATGGGGCAGTTGCAGACACATACAGATCCTTTATTATCTCAAGACTGTGTGGATTGGTGGGTATTTTAGACAACTTACGTCATTTATTTATCCTTCAGATCAAATTAAATAGAAAGATTTAAGAGGGCAGCACTGATCAGTCTCTTTCTCAACACAGTGCACTTCAATAAGGAAGCTTAAGAAGAAAAACTGGTCTACTACCCTGAATCCCAGGTTTAAGCCACTTAACCTCCACTAAGACTTTTTTTTGGATAGTTTGCGCTTAGGACTCTATAACTTTTTATCCACACCAAATTTGCGTCCTTTTTTTCCCCAACATCCTAGGGATGCTAAAAGTACCCAGGGTTTGTGGCTTCCCCTCAAGGAGATGGAGAAATTATCCAAAATATACCTACATTTTGGGTTTTTGGGGAAAAATGGGAAAAAAGTGCTGTAGAAGAAAGTGTCTGGTTTGCGAGTGCCAAAATCACCAACTTATCAGCTTTTAGGTACAGGTAGACTTCGGTCAGAAAACCCAATTTTTTAACAAGGGTTTTGCATTTTATTGGGAGATAGCCCATTTTTCCTATTTTTGGTGCTTTCAACCTTCTTATAGTTTGTGATGGAAATGGGTGTGAAACCCATGGTGGATCCTAGAAAGCTATACATTTCTGAAAATTAGACAATACTCTGAATTCAGTAAGGGACATATGTGTAGGACTTTCAAGGTTTTCCCAAATAAACTAGTGACCTGATTACGATCTTGACAGACGGGGTTACTCTGTTACAAACATTCCGGATATCCTGTCTGCTGTATTAGGCTTCTATTATATCCTATGGAAATAGTAATACGGCGGGCAGAATATCCGACACATTAGTGACGGAGTATTCCATCCACCAAGATTATAATCAAGCCCTAAGTGTTGAAATAAAAAATATTGAAAATGAGTAGGAAAAACTGCCATGTGTGGCAATGTTTTCATTTGTAACTTCTCGTCACGATGGCTGATATACAAAGCAAATATGCCATTTTATCTGCTGGTCCCTTCTGGTTGTGAGGATCTATAAGGTTTGTGGGTGTTCCAAGAACTCAAGTCACCCAGAGGCAATAACTGAGCTGCTCCCTGCAATAGTTTTTCGTTGTGTACCAGGTATACAGTAATTCATAGGGTAAAATATAAAGAGTGAAAAGTAGGTATCAAGGATACCTAGACTTTTCTGAAATGTGCACAAGTTATTGAGTTTAGTAGCAGTGTTTATTTGCACATCTCGAAATTTGTGGGTAAACATACTAGCATGTGAATTAAGAGAGAATTTCTCAAAATGTCTCCATCTTCGACACTGGCTTTGGAAGAACAAATGCAGAAAACTACAATTAGTAATAACACTTGTTCTACTATTAGGTGTTCCCCTAATCCTCTGGATAAAAACAGTGCCCTTGTATGGGTGGGGCTAGTACCCGAGATAGGAAAGGCCCCAAAAGGCTATATAGGCATATCAAATGTTTCCACTGAAAACTGACCCTTTTTATGCAATGTGCCTAACTGTGGATTTTAGCTGGCACCTAGGGAAACCTAGCAAAACTGTACAGTTTTAAAAACTAGACAGCAAGGAGATTTCAGGATGGGGATGTACGTGGCTCTCACCAGGTTGTTTTACCCAGAATCCCTTGCAAACCTCTAACTTTGACTAAAAAAACACATATTCCTCACATATCTGTGATGGATAGTTCTGGAATCTGTGGGAAGCCACAAACTTCCATCACCCAGCATTCCCCTACGTCTTCTGATAAAAATGGTACATCACTTGTGTGCGGATGCCTTGTGCCTGCTTCAAGAAATGGTCCAAAACAAAACATGGATGCATCACATTTTTACACTCAAAACTGGCCCATTTTTTCAAAGTGGGTAGTGGTGGATTTTGGGCCCTAGCTCATCCGGCACCTATGGGAATCCAGGATGGGTAGTGTTTTTTGACTCTCACCAGGTTTTTTAACTAGAATCCCTTGCAAACCTTAAACTTTGACTAAAAATAAAACAAATCTTCCTCACATTTCTGTGATGGAAAGTTCTGGAATCTGCAGGAAGCTACAAATTTCCTTCCACCCAGGATTCCTTTAAGTGTTCTAATATAAATGGTGCCTCTCTTGTGCAGGTGGGCTTAGTGCCTGCGACAGGAAACAGCCCAAAACGCAACATGGCTACATCACATTTTTCCACTCAAAACTGGCCCATTTTTTGCAAAATGAGTAGCTGTGGATTTTAGGCCCTAGCTCAGCCAGCACTTAATAAAACCTAGCAAACCTGTAAAAAAAATTTTAACCAGACACCTAGGGGAATTCAGGTTGGGGTGACTTGCGTGGATCCTATGAGGTTTATTTTTAACCTGCAATACCCTGCAAACCTCAAACTTTGTCTGAAATCATGCATTTTGCCTACATTTCCGTGATGGAGACTTTCGGAATCCACAGGAATCCACAAAATTCCTACCACCCAGCATTGTCTTTTTCACTTTGACTGTAATGACATCATCATGCTGTGCACGCCAATCGTAATTACAATGCAAAACAAATGCCTCTGGCTGCTGGTGGGAGCTCTTCCCCAGCTTCTGAGGCTGAAAAAACGGAAATCTCTCAGGATTTGAGCCGTTCTCGTGCATGTAAACACAGGTGGTTAGGACTGCATGGAGCCGTCCTCCGCACAGCAGGAGTTAAGAGTTCGAGAAATAACTGAGTTTCTTTCCATTCTCTCAGGTGCCAAAATAAGTTTTCTGTTAATCAATGAGATTTTTAAGCCTGTAAAATCTAGCTCCTGTTGCATCCTCTCTACATGGATGGGGGGCAATATTTTGTTTTTACTTGTTTAGAACAGAAGCCCACCACGAGATTCCCTGTTTAAATATTTGGCTTGGTAGTAAATTATTCCTTTTTTTACATTGTCAGTCAGTTATTTTCTAGTCTTGAGTGTTTACCTTCTTTCTCTACTTGCAGAATCTTCCTTGGTCTCTAAATCCTCCTTTCTGTTACTTTACAGCCTGTATCAATCCTGCGTGGAGTCCTTGGTCCTAGTGTGTTTTCATAACTATCCTATTTGCATAATAAATAATTTATATTGAGAGCATCATCTGCAAGCAGGATTGACCCTCTACTAACAGCCAGTTCCTCCAGGATCATTTAGGACAATTTTCTGAGTGATCTGGTTTTGCAAAAAACACACAATCAAGTGGGTGAGCTGGCTTCACCCTGCCAGCCAAGCTAATGCCATCAGCCTCCAAGAGAACCAGGTAGTGTTCCGTACAAGTATGAAGAACCAGCTGCTTTCCAGGGATTAGTTACTAACGTGGCATTGTCTTCCTGGTTATTGCCTGCAATGCTGTCTACAAGGGCTATGAAACTAGTTTATGGTTACACACGCACATACACGAACATGCTTAACAAGTGACATCAAAAATATTGTATTGTAGACTACACAAAACCATTGATGCACGCTAGACACTTCCAAATAAATGAATACTCTACAGTTCTGAAAAACAGACAACTATCCAAAGTAATGAGGCACAGAGTTAGATAAAGGAATTGTGCACCACGTGAACCTCACACCACTGCCCCAATAGAACAGGAAACTGTAGGTCCACTCTAGTGATGGTCAGGCTCTCTTGGCGACTTTTTGGCAGGTAAGTGATGTTCAGAATGTTTTGAGTGCATTATATCGCTGCCTTGCTGCACTTGTTGGGCAAAGATCTGCTCACAAGTGCCACCAGGTTCCCAATTCGATAAAAAACATGTTCTGCAAGTCACAAGATCCCATGCATCAAGAACAAACTAGGCAGGTCATGAACATGACAATGTTTCATTGTAACCTTTTCTCCACTGTGCCACTTGTTATTGCCCCAGGATTCACCCACTGAGCAGTGAGTGAATCCTGGAAGAGATCGCTCCAACAAATACATGTTGAAAAGCAACAATCTGAGTCGGAGTGTTAATGTATGCACTAAACTTCCTCCTTAGAGACAACAAACATGGCCAGACCCACCTCCTTCCCCAGGGCCAGGAGTGAAGCACTTATTTTCGAATACAGTTGTTTGTTTACTTGAATCATCGTTAAGCATACAAAAACTGCAATCACATGTTTTTCCTGAACGTCAAATAGCAGAATGATTTTTGCTTTATTTATTTTATGCAGTTCGTATTTATTATTACAGTGGCGGTTCTCCATGCATACTTTTATGGACCTAGTGTGAATATGAAACTGCAACCATGTAGAGGCGGTTCTGCATGTACAGTTGTACAGAGTTCACAAACTGTACATGGGAAAATATCATCATATTTGTGCAATGTAATTTCTTTGTCATTTTGTTTCCCACAGGGAAAATAATATTCTCCATGGAGAAACCCTCATCTCCTACACTTGAGCACAATTTGGAGGATTTATTTTCCCTTTTCTACCCTGGGAAAACGATATTGAATTGCTCTTGACTTGAGTAATACTCAAACTGCTTCTGTGTTGGTAGGTACCCACAAAGTTTGAAAATGCCCCAAAACTCTTGAGATTGTGAGTCTTTCCCAACTTCCAAGAAAAACTTAATTGTGGATTGCCCACTACCACTACTTCAGTGGGATTCACTTATGTACAATGTTACTCCATCGTGGGTTAGCATTTTGCATATATAAAAGGGTTTACGAGTGCATGGTCACCTTCGGTGAATAACTTCTACTCGTAAATCAAAACATATTGGGCCTGATTACAACTTTGGAGGAGGTGTTAATCAGTCCCAAAAGTGACGGTAAAGTGACGGATATACCACCAGCCGTATTACGAGTCCATTATATCCTATGGAACTCGTAATACGGCTGGTGATATATCCGTCACTTTACCGTCACTTTTGGGACGGATTAACACCGCCTCCAAAGTTGTACTCATGCCCATAGTGTGTAAGTTGAATTTACATGGGCAAACTGCTCTGCAAGTTGGACCCCATAATAAAGACATGTAATGGCAAAGCCAATAGGTTTTGCCTATTTGAGATCTAATGGCGTTGTCAATATTTTAAAGATGTTGCGCAACATGGCTTAAAGTAAATAAAAACAAAGTGCTATGGGACAGCCAGTGTTGATGGCGCCATAGCTCTTTTTTATTTACTTTAAACAATGATGTACAGCACCCGGGGCTGCAGTGCAGCATCTTAAGAAAGCCTTAACAAAGCCAAATTAATCTGTGCAAGCTATTTGGCTTTGCTAATGTCTTGAAAGATGGCTTACAGCAAACCGCTATGGCGCAGCAAGTACTGCCCATCATAGCGCTTTTTCTTCTCAGGTGGGGGAAAAGGGACATAGAGGGTGTGGGAGGGATGGCAACAACAATGCGGGAGGGACTAATCTCAGAAAAGCGGTCTCAAGTGGCCCGTTTTAAGTGCTTCAGATAATGATATTGCCAATGTCCAGCTGCCCCTGCAACTTGGAAATGGGATGTTGTGCGTGTGAGTGTTTGTGTGCGGAGACTGAGGGAGTTTAATGCCTAAAGTGGGATTTACAAAACAGGATCCGGGACAAACAAGGATTAGTTTATCTGCGCACTAACTTGCAATGTTTAGGATGAGAATATGTTAAGAGGAAAACGCTGGAGTAAAGTTTAAAAATCACCCATTTTCTTGCAAACTCTATGCACCCACATTGCGATTTTTCCCACAAAGTCAGCATAAGACTTGATCCTATTTACTAAGGACATGAACCGACTGGGCTTCAAAGAGGACTAGGTAGCGAAAACATCTAGATTTGGATTTCTTTTTATACAAATTTGCATGTTGCAGCACTGTGCTTTTGTGCTAAAACGTAAATAGACAAACTGAGGCCTGGGGGCTATTATTACAACGTGATCTACAGCTGGGACCTGTTGTGATGCAGAGGGTATCATGGGAGTCTTAGCTCACGTTCAGCACATGATTCATGCTTCAAGTCACAGAAATCCCCCCTAAGAAGCTGCACAGGCGCTGTGCACTCTCATTAGAGGCTTTAACCTGCAATCCACACAATTAAATAAGTAAGGGTGCATCTTAACAAGTGCTTGCTTGGAGCCCACGCCTTGCTCTTGGGAAGATCACGTATGCTCAGCAAACAGCTGGCATTTCCTAACAACACGAGCACAGCTGCCACCACCAATCAAGCAACACACCACTGAAGCCCGCATATGGGGGTGCATGTCTAGGAATATTTAAACAGCCGAGAGTGGGAGGAAGGCAGGAGTGCAGGTGGATTGCTTGTTCCTAAATAAAAAAAAGTATCTGAGGAGTGACGTAGTTAGTGGAAGGACACTGGTCAGTAGCCAGTGACCGGAAGGTGTACTTCGTCCAATCTCCAAGCGATAGCATGCCCAGCAAAACCAGGAGGAAGTGAAAGCAGACAACGTTCTGGTCAATGAGATGCAAGGAAATTTGAGTGATGTTGGAATAAGACAATGGTAAGTTCAGGCAAGCAAGGGCGGGTTGTAAGCCCCTTTTAAGATTATTTTTTTTGTTAGTAAAAGACTTCGCAAGCACAGTGCGCAAGCTGTGCAGGCGGAACCTAACAAATTAGGGCTCAAAACTATTAGTCTTTGGCTGCAATTAATTAAAAAAAAATGTTTATCATACTTACTAAGTGCACATTTGAATGCAAACATTTATTCTACAAACATCTAATACCTAAAAGTTTTGCTCATCGTTGTTTAAATCATTTTAAATCACTAATATAGACATCCAGTTCATGGAGTGTACAGTCCCCTTTGGTGGTGGTCTTCTACTCTTACATTTGTTAGAGCAGCCTGTTGTAGGGCAAGGGGGAGGAACCATTTATCTCTCTTTAATGCTAGTGTTGGAAGGGCAACCAAGAATGCATGTGTCAAGCAATAAAGCATGAACATAACACTATACATGCAAAAGCTAGTTCGACCATCACACAAAGGTCAAACGTGATTTTATGAAGGTAAGGCTCTTTGTAAAGTCAAAACTATTCCTGGTTGCTTAGGTAATTACAAGAAACTGTATTCTAAGTATGCAGCAACTGAGGAGTTGTGCAAAGGATGAGGTGCATTTGGCAGCTGCATCGCGAGAGTAGAGTTACAGCACTACAGATAGGGGAACCCAGAATGAAGAAGCTGAGTGCAGAAGGCCTCATGACATCACCTCATGTGACTAACACTGAATTTTCTGTCAAAGACCTGGAGAGCCCTGGGCAGCACCGTCACTACACTACTGGGCTCTGCCTTGCTGAACTATGGCAGGACAACAGTAAATGTAACAGGGTCCATAAACTGCTGTCTGCTCCAACTATATGACTCCTCCAACGCCTTTTTAAGCAACTCTTATTGATATGTTCAGAACGGAGTGTGGGGAGACTTTGGTTTAATGAGCGAGGGTTTTTGAGCATACAAAACAAACCACATTGTTGCACTGTGTGAGAGAGGAAGGTTTGAATGTTTCCTTACATTTGCCAGAAAGGAAGGAAGGAGAGATGGCGAACAACGATGAAAAATGTAGATGTGTTTAAAATGTACAACAGTGTTACAGAAAAAGTTTGGTATGAAAATCTACATGGACATTTGAGGTTTTTCAGCAGTCATGGTAGCGGGGAAGCTGTGGATGGTATTGGGCAGTGTTGGTGATACTTGAATTTTACCGTTTTTGGAAAAGAGTTAATCCGTGACCGGTTAATAGTGAAGATGTTGAATAATATTCATCATATCTGGTGACTATATACCTCAGATCTAATGTCTGGACTCTATGAGTGGGTGAAAGACATCAAATAACAGTATATGTACTTTATATAGCAGTCGATGAAAATTGCTGCCCACTCACTTAATTGATGAGTGACATTTTATATTGTGTTATTATTATATTCGGTTCTCATTAAGCAACATTAGTGTGAACACCAGATTCTAATCTGGTTATCCACACACAGTTGGATACAGAATGTTCTGTACATATAAGAAGAACTGCAAATACCCTCTCACACACGGAACCTGGAGACCCCAGTTCATGCACTCTTACATAAAGTACAGTCAGATCACAACTGGTATGATAAGCCTAATTAGATCACATTAAAATAAACAAAAACTGCATCTAGTACTTAGGCTTCGTTATTATAGTACTCTCCATGGAGATATCATAGATCTATCACAAGATATTATTGATCTTCCGAGTGAACCCTGCAGTCCAAGTCCTTTGGGTATCCTCCTAGACTCTTTGGGTGTGATCAGAGATATTAGCAGATACGTTT
This sequence comes from Pleurodeles waltl, assembly GCF_031143425.1. Classification (NCBI taxonomy): domain Eukaryota; kingdom Metazoa; phylum Chordata; class Amphibia; order Caudata; family Salamandridae; genus Pleurodeles; species Pleurodeles waltl. The sequence continues at coordinate 708,754,070 of NC_090450.1, read as the reverse complement.
CACACTGCCATACAATAAATTATATATTTTTTTAAACTGGACATCCTTTCCAGCTCAGTTCCATACTTTAATAGATTATTTAACAAATCGCAGCAGAATTTACTCATTATCTCCTACTGCTGGAGTCTGCTACACTCATTGCCACCCTCCAGTTACAGTCTGGGAGAGACGAGAGGTCTTTATAGGTGGCCTTTAGGCTTTAAGTCAACTATTTACTTATACAGTGAGAAAAGGCCAAGGTTTGAAAATGCAAGTGGCGGGAGGGGCCGGAGACGGAAAGAGGAGGGGACATGATCCAGGAAGGATCTGGCATGCCTTGTTTCTGTGCATAGTTGATTGTGTTACAGCGCCTACAAATTATCAGTCAGCGCTAACCGGTCTATAAACCTATCTTTTTCTCTAGTTTTTCAGTACACTGTTCATCTTCCTCAAATACACACAAGTGCATGACACTCACTCTTTCACTGATTTCTTCGCTCATGCACTCCTTCTTGGCTAAGTTGTCCCCTAAGTGTAACCTACCCAAGGCCACGCAGAGACCAGTTCGAAGACCATGTATCTCCAAAAGCTGACCGCTCAATCTTCTTCTATCACCAGGACTTTAAAGGCCCCTAACATCAACAAAGAGACCTCCTGTAGAAGCTTCTGCTGTTTCGCAGTCTCATTCTTTATGCAACTTCTTTCGAAAGTAACTGCAAAGTTATCACGATAAGTGAAGACAGTGATGCCTTTTCCATTTACCCCTTTGATACAGAAGCTCGTAGTTCATAATTACATTCCTCACTTCTGAGCCTGCTTCCTTTTATGTATAATTTTGTCTGGTGATCCATGTATAAGTCACGGATTGAGTAAATCAAGGCCCTCTTCTATATCTCCTGATATTGTAATTTCTAAGCTCCTGCTAAAGAAGATTTCCAAGATTGGGGCCACGATTCTCTGCCACCTAACTTACAACTCTTTAATCCAACTGGATTCAAGAAGGTAGATGTTATCCCTCTTTCAACAAAGACATGTATGGACTAATCTGAACCAAAAGGTTTCAATACTATTTCTATACCCACTTAACTGCAAAGTAATTCAATTAATGCTGGAAACCAACAGTCTGTTTTGCAGGATTCGGACTAAGCAGCAGCACAAAATTTGCTTGTTTCCTATTAATCTTGTGACGAAAATGGTGTTTGTGCACTCAGTTGCATTTCTCAACAAACAAGAGGAAACCTATGCCAGAACTGTGTGCGCCAGCAAGAAGACCTTGTGTAGACCCGCTGGGAATAATGGGGTAAATAAATTAAGCAATTTGGAAAATTTAACACCATATCACACGCCATCAGTAAACGTAAAGATACTGAAAAGCACTACACATTCCATTAAAAAACCCAATTGCACAACAAGATTCCTCATTTTTACATGCATGCAAGGAATGGTGAAAAGTTACAAGGCTAGACCCACGTAAAGACTCACATGGTGATAACCTACAGCAAGAATTTAAGAGTCATAGAGGACAAGAAGCACACAAAAGAGATATACGGAATACCTTAAGCATAGGTGCAGGAAATACACATTAAATCAAAAGGGTGAAAAGGGTATGAAGACACATAAGTGTTAAGGTTGAGGGTGCACGACCTAAAAACCAAACATCCCACCTCCTATCCCACCTTGGGAGTACCCAGCTTTTTGTTTCACCCCTTCATGGGGTTTCTAAAAACAAAAAGGCCATTGAAAAGGGGGGTGGGCACTGCTTTATATAACAAATATGTACCATATCAGATATTGAATACTATAAAGGTAATCTTAGGACGTCTTTTAATAAGAGGTGCACATTGCACCACAGCAAGAGAGGGGGAAAGAACTGTCTCTTGCAAATAACTTCGTTAAAGAAACAAATTGCAGTCTAATATGAGCCACTTCCTCACAGGAGCCACATCCGCCTCAAAACGTTAGTTGCAAACTCTTGTGCACAGATCAGGCTCTAAGTCAGGGCATTAGCACTCAGAGGGGATGATCCTACGAACGAAATCTGCCCTTATTTAATGTCTCTTTAACCAGTTGCAGGGTACCTAGACTTTGACCATTCAGGAGTCACCACGTTCTAGAAACACTGAAATTAAATTAAAAAAACTGATTAAACTAATAGCAGGTCAGAATGAGTGCTAAGTAGAGTTTCTATTGGTTGGATGGCTAAAAGTTGGAGTTACTGGAATCTTGCAACACTTAAACAAAATGTAAGGGGCTGTTCAGACGTTCGTGGCCCCCTGGAATACTTCCAGTGCTGTTTCTTCTACTTGGAGGCCTCATGTATTAGCAATGGCCTCCAGCTTGAGGTTCACATGCTGTTGTGCCTACCTGAAGCTCGCTCTCGTGTATTGGCAATAGTCCCTCCCTGTTATGCAGCACTGTTTCTGCTACTTGAAACTCTCATTATTATGAATGGTCTCCCAGTTACGTTTCAGAGTGCTGCTTCTGTTATTTAGCGCACATATTATATTAGCAGTGGTCTCCTGATTGAGTTTTACAGTGCGGTATCTGTTACTTCCAGTTCGCTTTTATTAGCAAAGACCTTCTTGAGTTTTACAGTGCTGTTTCTGCCATGTTGCACTCATCTATCTGCAATGGCATCCTTGTTCTTGGAGCTCTGGTTATTAGCTGTAGCCTCCTCGTTCAGTTTTATTGTGCTGTTTCTGCTATTTGAGGTTCTAATTTGTGAGCAATGTGCACAAGTAGCTTTGAAAGAGAGATTTTATAATCAACACTGTGAGAAGCCAACACTGTTGTATTACCAAAGTCAAATGAAGCAGATGAATCCTGCAAATCCTATAAGCCTCAAAACTCAAGTAATGTTAAAAGGGCACGATTAATAAGATGTAGGTGGGAAGGTTTATTAGAGTCATGCGTTTATTGAAGGATCTGGCTAACTTCATTTCGAACAGAAAGTTTAACTCTGGCTCGCGGCAGATTTTTCCTGTCCTCAGATGAAGAAAATGCACACCCAGGTGACTATGTAATGAATATCAAGTCTTGATGCTGGAGTAGCAATTGACTTGGTCAACTGACAATTTATATATTCGTCCCTCGAGCAATTGGGTCAAATTCCTCAAGGTGTCACCAGAGTGTAATAGTTGCACAAATAGCGTTTATTGAGAGTCCAAGATAACCTACTCTAACTTTGAGAAATAGGGGACATCTTACAGGTAAGCTGGTCTCTGGCAGAGATCTGTCCTGACACAGAGGCATTCAGATGGCAGGGGATGTTTTCCCTCTCTATATAGACAATGCTCTGTTTATTTTACCCTAGACTAAGAAAAGGCGTAGGAATTGCACACTAAAGGCAAATTGTGATCGATACAAGTACTAATTATCAATAACACGAAAAATTCCATGTAAACACTCCCTCTGATGCCGGAGAATTAATATGGATGGTTAATTGGCAAAGACAGGCTTACAAAATTTAAAAGAAGCCAGATTGAACACCTAGTGTGTTGCCATTTGGTCTGACCTCACACCTGTTCCGACATCTGTCTATGAAAGTGGATTAGGTTTGAAACAAGGCATTGAAACATAATGAGTGTTTATCGTGGACAGAATTGTTGCTAACTTAATAATACTGCTGCACATCTATGTGTTTCATGTCAGGTTATTGGAAATACCACCCTCGGTGCTGAGGAAGCTTCTCAACCACTTTGATAGGAATGGATAGAACCCTAGATTCACCCTCAACACAGTGACAGGTTTTTGGCTCTATAAATTCCTAGAATTATACTGTGTTGACGTTGCAACCTCTGGAATCCTGGAGTGATGAGTTGCCTTTAGACATGCCTCCTACAATATGTAAACAAAATGTTCAATCACAATTGCCAACGTATATTTCTATGTTGTATATCAGCAGATTATGAACATCGAGTTCCACCAGTGTACCCCAAGAAGGAGTCGGACTGCTATAAGCCCTATATTCCACCAACAGTGGCTACCAGGGAAATCATCTTATCAGTAGCTGGGGACAGGGTCAGACCGGGGTGCACTACTTTTCAAACTCCATAAAGACAGAAAGGTAATATCATGCAGAGACTTTTGCAGAAAGGATGTTTTCGGATACCATTTAGTAATCCATCCTTAAACACGGGTGGGACTTTATTTACAGCCAGTTTAGACTCAAGAGTAGAAAAAAGTCACATGTTGAGATACACCCCAGTGGGGCCCAAAAAAATGTTTCCCAATTCTATAGGGCACTTTTATGAAAAAGAACATTTATGGATGCCATTGTCCTAGTGTTCAAATATTTTGCTATCACCTGCCCTGATTTCTCATATTCTGTGCTGTATCTTTCTTGATTTCCAAGGAGGCCTGCAATTTATCTTCTGACTTCTGAGGATTTTCTGCCTTAAACAATTTGTGCTCAGACTTGCTCTCTGTCCTGATCCCTGCGGTGCCCTTCTACTCTCTGCAGTTTTATAATGGGTTCGCTGGCCTTAGCACTGATTTCCGAAGAACTCTGCTGTCCTGATTTTCCAGGGAACCTTCTGCTCTGATTTATGGAGGCATTCAATTGTGGGTTGAACTACCCACTGCCCGGATTAATGAGGGACCCTGCTGCCATCCCTCTGCCAACCTTTTAGTCGCTGACTTGATTTCTTTTCAGAGAATGGCAGATAACCTAGAAATAGATCTCACAGCCCATTATGAACATCATTCCCACTGAGCATATTTTCTGTCCCATCTGCATTTTCCATATCCCCGAGCCGAATGACCAATCTTTCAAGCTGCAAATAAACACAAGCAGGGAGGCAGTGAAAGGAGTTAGTCGCGTTATCGTGAAGTGATACTCATTTGTGTCCCGCCACAAACAAGTGGTGTTCATTTATTTATTCATTCATTCACTTACTCAATCACTCACTACCATGCTCACTCATTGAGATGCTCCTCTCTGCTCCCCCATAAAGGCAGTCCTGCTGTACTGTTCCTTTCCCAGTCACCCCCCCCCCTTGCAGACTTGTGGCACTCACTCAGCATTAGCAGTCCGCGAGTCGTTTTTCTCAGCACCGGTCTAAAAATTATGGGGGTTATTACAACTTTGGAGGAGGTGTTAATCTGTCCCAAATGTGACGGATATACCACCAGCCGTATTACGAGTTCCATAGGATATAATGGACTTGTAATACGGCTGGTGGTATATCCGTCACTTTTGGAAAGGATTAACACCTCCTCCAAAGTTGTAATAACCCCCTATATGTCTTTAAATGCCAGTGTGTTCTTCGGTCTACCCGGCCGTCTTCATTTATCCGAAGATATCAAGAGCAGAGTTTAGAAGGAGAATTGCATGGGCAGTTATATAAAAAAAAAATCACTGCCCGTCTTTCTACAGGCACTACTAACACACTGTTCCTCCCACGGTTGCCTACCTCCACCCAGAAGCATGGCAATCACTTGCTACCCATTTCCATCTTTTAGCCAAACCCAGAAACTCCAATATTAAGACTGCGAAGAAATGCTTATGTAGAAGTAATGTAATCACACTTATTACCAACCTGAACCCTCCACATACGTTTCATTCTTAAACCATTCAACAAATCAAGGGAGGACACACCCTCCCTAAGACCTAGCAATCTTGCACCGTTATAGAACCAGTGCTCTCACACATCCCACAGAACATGTACTTCTAAAGGATCCTACAGACTAGTGCCTCTGGGGAAGGGTCTGTGCTCAACACCTTTCCTTGACTATGCCTAAACGTAACCCCTATGTCAGGCATAGTTCTTTAAGGCCAAGCGCGCTGCACAGAGACTTATACGGCAACTGAATATGAAGCTTTCGATGTAGTCCAGGCCACTGTCGGCTAGGTGTGTGCTGGGCTGTGCCTACAACAACCAGCAGAGGTCTATTTCTCCAACTTGGACACAAAGAGGACTAGGTGGCAAAGACATCTCTGCCCTCATAAAAGCCACAGCAATCAGGTTAATTTATTGATTAGGGAGTAAGTAAAGACACCGACTTGCTATGTATCCCCTCTCCCCTTCCTGTTCATCCTTCTTCACTCAATGGATTCATCCTTACAGCTCATGCTACTCACTGCCTCTTTTGCTTCCACCTCCTGGTTCAGCTCACAAAATGCAAAAGTCGTCTACCTATAATGCCTTTTTGCCTCACTTGCTGGTAAAACATGAGTATTTTGAAGAGATCATTCTACTCACGCCCTCTCCTTGGTTTCAAGCCTTTACTCTATCCTGGTCATTCCTTTCCACCTCAACGTCCCACGTAGAAGGAGCGTGAGGTGGCTCAAAGGCATTACAAAGTGTTTTTTTTTGTTTGTTTTTTTACAAACAACCACTGTAACTCAACTTTACATAACAAAGATATGTCCCGCATTGCCTGCTTTAAATTGATATTTTAAAAATGTCTCTGCATAGAGTATATCTCATGTCCGAAGAGATCAGTAAATGGACTTGATTAGCAATCACCTGAAAGGAAGCATCCAACAGCCACCTTTAAACATTTAGACTGATCAAGTCACACAGTTGTCAGCTCTTTAGCATTGGGCAGGGGCATGCTGAGCTTATATTACAGAATGCCATATGCCATCTTCCTTGAAATGTATCTGCGGGGTAAAATCCCAGAGCAAAAAAAAGAAAATAATTACTGCTAAATACATCACTCGCCCTGGGGCTTACTCAAGCATTTGTTTCCACCACATCTGAAATCCTTGCACACACCAACTTTTGAACCCCGGCTAGTCAATCTATAGACATTGGCTGAGATGATCTCAAGGTAGCTTAACATAGGGCACAATATGTCAGCTTCTATTTCACAAACAGAGACAATTGTAGAAACTCAGTTTACAAAACATCTGACTGGAAGCCTCCATGATGGAAGCATGATTGTTTTTTATAAACACCTTTTATTGATTTTAACATGTCTTGGGATACTCAACATCACATTTTAGCTTGATTTTTGCCCATGACATCCTTTGGCACATCAGATAGTTACAATGTCATATGTATTACAGAGGCACCCAGATCTGCTTATGTTTGATGGGAAAGTTACTCTTTTAGTAGATTGGTTATTCGAGATGAGAACACCCATCAATACCTCTAAACCATTCCTCCTTTATTGATTAGAACCTAACCTCCAGTGTATAGTTCTTACCAAAAAGAATATGCCTACACGTAACCCCTATGTCAGGCACAGTTCTTTAATGCCAAGCGTGCTGCACAGAGACTAATACGGCAACTGAATATGAAGCTTTAGATCTAGTCCAGGCCACTGTCGGCTAGGTGTGTGCTGGGCTGTGCCTAAGTGCCCTCCAAAGTGTCCTCTTTTTTTGTGTCCCTAAGATTGCCCAAAACCCCCAGGAGCAACATTCTGAGTGAAAGGTCAATGAGTCATGCTAACAACAGGATAGTGTCTGAGTGATAGCATGGCAGTATTCATGTACTGATGTGCAAGTCTACACCATATGGAAGAAGTCACCTCCCGCTGTGTGGCATCTAGTACAGTCCAGAGATTGAGCCCTATTAATCCCACATAATCATTCAGAGATTATGGGTAGTTCAGCAGATACAGCTAGTTGTCTTGGGGGGCATTGAATCAACTCTCCATTCTGTGTCTTCCAGACTCCCCTTGTCCTCCTCCCATTTCGATCTGAGCCTCATAAAGCAGTCTTGTGCTTTAGCGGTAAGTGTCTGGTACATTCTTGTGAAGCCTCCTTTACCTAATTATTCAATAAATAGTTTGGCCTCTAATGGATTAAAATCAGGGAGAACGTTCACCTCCACTTGGTAAGTCTCCATGGTATATTAATTGCTTATTCAAATTCACGTTTAGTCTTGAGCCTTCCCTTATAAGTCTAAGATTTCCATCAGTCTCTGCCCAGGCCTCTGGGTATAATACAGAAAGAGAAGCATGTCATCCATGAATAAGGACATATGGAGCACTACATACAGCTCCAATCCTGTGAATCAAAGGCCTTTTTCAAGATCAACCAGCATAAGTGCACATCGGACAGAATATTATCTGTCCATCTGTGACAGTGCAATGTGCAAGTGCCTTATGTGCAAGTGCCTTATGCAGTACCTTGTGCTCTTGCCCAGCATATAGTAATTCTGATCTGAGTGAATCGGTGTATTCACTACCTTAATCATCTGGTTAGCTAACGCCTTCATAAGAATTTTGGTTATCATATTAATCAGAGACACTGGGTGATGCACTGCCCTTTGGTTTGTTACACCTCCCCATTTTGAGAATGACCGGAATGGTGGTTAGCTCTAAGGCCTCCAGCAAGGCCCCTGTTTGACTGGATTCCTCAACGACAGATAGGAGGTGTGGGGAAACAATTGATGAAAATGGAATGGCTTCTTCCTATTCTGAATATTCGCTAATGCCTCTAACCACTACCTGCGAAACACCAATTTTAAGTCCAGAGCTTCAGCTGCCTCCCTGACGACACCAGTAAGTGAGGTTGTCTCTTCAGTTAAGGGACAGGGAAAAAACTCAGCCCTGACAGGAGAAGTATCCAGTCCACTGGCCTCTCACAGGTTAATCTAATCCACAGATCAGATTGTCGTCATCATATTTAGAATGAACAGGGATTGGTCATGTCAGGACTATTCCAGGACATGACTGTGGTCGAGGTCAAAGAGGGTTCCATTTGAAGCCAGAAAGGACAATAAGATCAACACAGTCTTCCAGAAAAAGGGTGGCAGGAATCATTGTGGATCGTGGTAACATGGAGTCAGCTCCAGAGTCGGAGATGAACCTGCAGCAGGTTTTGGAGGCATAGGCAGTGCCAAGGGCAAGCTCTCAGGCAGTAACCTAGCTGGAAATAGCTGCGGATCCTTGGGACCCAAAGGCACACTAGGGGGAGCTGACAGGGAATCTGTTACAGCGCCACTGATGAACCCAGAAATTCAGGGGGCATCAGGAGCAGCTACAGAAAGGCTACTAGGCATTAAACCACAACCGAAACCAAGGGCAGACTAAGACTTCCTCACGACTTCTCAGAAGAAGAGTGGAAAGGCTGGGGTGAGGTCCGTTTGGACTTCTTATATTTCTTTTTGGCTCCGGGCTTACCAGAAGACGTGTTGTGTGAGCGACCCCAAGAGCATCAACAGGCCCATGCTCTCAACTTCTAGCAAGAACAGGACTTCCACATCTTCCTCTGGTGTTCAGTGATGTACAGCTTGGCTCTGTAACCCCAAATCCCTTCAAGTGAATAAAGGTACATGTCTTGCATGGCTCCGAATCGTGATCTGAACCTAAACACCAGAAACATACCACATGGGAATCTGTCACAGAAACCTGTTTGCGACAGTTCTTATAGGGCCTAAACTCTGTAGAAACTCAACAACTGACAAGAAAAAAGGAGCTAGCTGTGAATCTATGAACGAAGGCATGGAAAGAAAGGAACTGAGGTCAGCATGCTTGGGTGGCAGTTATATGCGGATCCAACCACAATTTCTGAGGTGAATAGGAGCCAATGTACAACCGCACAACACCACTTACCGGTGTGCAGGGGCTATGCTCAAAAATCTTCTGGCTCCCGTCTGGGATTTAGGGATAGTCTAAAGGTCAGGAATCATGGTTAGAATTACCGGTCAGAAATAGTGCAAAGCATCAGAAGACAGCCTCCCCGACAAATCTCATATCGAGGGGATTGTCCTGGAGAATGATGCTTGAACCTAATACCTATGATAGGTCTGTTGTTAAAAGTAGTCTAGAGAACGATCTGAGTAGGGTTGAATAATAGGAGTATACCCCTTCTACCAAACCCCACATCACCTAGATGTCACACATCCTGCTTGACTCGCCACGCCAGACCAAGGGTGACCGTTCACTCACAGTCAGAGAAACACAGAAAAGGAACAACCAGAGCAAGCAGATGATGTGTATTCAGCTGAGCACCTGGATAGCAAAGAAAGAAAAGAAGATGACACAAGTTTTATGGGTACTGAATATGTCTCTTGAGTCTCCTATTTCAGCACCTCCAGCTGAGTTGGCCAGACTTTGATGGACTCATTTCTCTAGTCGATTCATTTGCACCTATGTCACACAATTCAGATTGTTCAGTGCTTGGGTGACCCTCACCATCCCTTAGTGCCTTGCGTCTTTGCTGTACACAGTTTCTACTCCTACTCTTCATCTTAGGGAATTCACCGCCAGCAACACAGCTGCTTTTATTTCCCAACTCTGCCTCGTGCGCACTCTGGTGTCTCAAAATTGTGACTTGCCATGAAGGATCACCTTCATCATCTTAGCTGGATTTACAAGTTGTTAACTCTGATTTTGTTTTCTAAGGACAAAAGTGTCACTTGAATGACCTGTAGGATGGTCTCAGTTGCAGCCTCCATAGATGCCAGCTCCTCTACCTCCTCTCCTGTACTTCAGCATCTACTTGATGGAGTAATTCCCCACCCTCCCTTCCGGCCCACCAACAGGAAGGAAGGAGTGCCCATTAGACCAAGCCTGCCATCACTGACTGAGGAGCAATCGAGCAGCCAGTGGCACTGTACCCATATGGGGTGTTAGTTTCCATAAGGGAATACTATGAGATGAAGAAAGGGAGCCCACACCGCAGTGACTTACCAAGGAGGAGGGGTGAGCCCTTGTCTGTGGTCACTGGTTGCTTCTACAGCCCTCCCCATGAGGTCACTGACACACCCACTCCACTAGCAGGGTCCAACATGCCCTCCTCTGTCCATTCAGAACAAGATTCCTTGGCTGTCTTTGAGGCTGCAGAGTCACCACCTCACCTCAGCCATGTGGTTCAAAGGGTCCTAGCAGTCAGCTGCTTGGCCCACCCCTCACCAGCAGCCTACACCATCCTTATGACATAGAATGAGAATTGAGCAGCTGGGGCAGCACAAAAGGGCTTAACAGGGGGAGTAGAGAATGCAGAGCATCTGTAGGGTTTTTGACAATGAGCATGAGCTCAGGCGCAGTACAGTACAATATGTGTACCATGTTGGAGGTTCTTGCCATACCGTGACCTGTGATAAACAGTTATACACTACGAGAAGTTAGCTATGTTGATATGCGTTTAATTATGCATTAGCAATGTGCAAGTCCCTCATTGCTATGAATAAAAGTACAGATGTCAACCCACTTAAAAAAGCACAAACAACCACTGTGCCCCAAAACTCTTGTGACAATCCCAAGTGGACAAACTTCTTCTTGCATACTCAACTCACCAAGATCCTCAACTCCATTCAGGCCACTTCCTGTGGAGATTACATCATACCATCCGCTACTGTGAAATAACTCCAACGAGTTTGATTGCATTCGATACTGCATCTGATTTGTAAAAGTAACCGTGTATTTGGCTACCAATCAGCCTTCAAATCACACTGCAGAAAGGACACCTCTGCCCTTCAAGCAACTGATGCCCCCCCCTCCTTGTCAGTGACAAATAGTACCACAAGGGCCTGATTCGGCTTGACCTGTCTGTAGCCTTCAGCAGTCAACCACCAAGCATTGATCCTTATCCTGGAAAATTGAATGAGTTTCTCGGTTAAGCCTTTCAGTGGTTCACCTTTTACCTCAAAAACTGCCATCAGTCCATCCAGATGGGAAATTCATGATCCAAGAAGCTTCCTGTCTTCTGAGGAGTTCCCCATGAATCAATATCATCATTTACATCATCTACACTCTCCACATAGAACCCCATGGGTCCCAACTTACTGGCAACAACAAGATCCAACATTCTACCTCAAAGTCTCCTCAGAACAAAATAGCCAATTGCTCAAAAAATATGGCACAATCTTTTCAAGAACTTGGAGACCAGCTCCTACCTAATCCTCTAATTCACAAAGGCAGACTTCCTATAACCATCAGCATTAAGCAACAAAACATTTGAACCTGGCTATTCGACATGAACCTACATGGCTCTATCCTACCAAAAGCCGATGCAAATTAATTTGTATCCACCACTGACATCGACCACTCGTTCAAAGCAAAACTTACCAAGACAGTGTGATATTTGCTCCCCAAATGAACCCCACCTAATGGAAACCAACTTCATGACAAAAATGAAAGCCTTGATCATTCCCTTATGTGTCCTGAAGCAACCCACTACTTCATTGATTTCCTGACACCACTTTAGAACCCTTGAAAGGTATCCGACATACAGCAGCACATCTTAACAAAAGATCAGATAAACTAGACCACATCAACTCAACACCTTCAAGCCAGCATCACCATCAAAGCCAGCTAAGTTTCTGGAAGGCTATCAAAAATGGCATACTTGGTGGGGAAAAATATATCCTAAGGTGGTGAATATCAAACCAGGAGCCAAGACATTGCTAGATTGGTTATGAAGACAAATAAGAAAGAAAAGACCAGAGGGCAGACCTTTTCCATCTATGCACCCAGGCTCTGGAACAACCACCCCAACCCAATAAAACAGACCCTACCTTTTTGAAAATCGGAAAGGAAATGAAAACACATTCTTCCAAACAGCACTATCTCCCTACACAAAAGGAACCCATATTTAACTTACCTTCTTGTACATGGTCATAAATCGGCCTCTCAGGCTCATGCACCACTGCTCTAAATAGGTTTGGTCTTTACAAATACTTCAATACGATACATGCATGCACACAAACTCACTGCAGTCTTGAAAACACTAAGACTTTCAGAATTCAGTAACTGGATGAAACACAGATTCACTGCATCAGTTGGATGTTAATATAAAGAGGAAGAGAGTATTTCTTGTGAAGAAGGAGGCTTGCAATTTCTAAAGCTGCATCATTTTGTGGTTGACAGCATACCTTCTCTATCATAAGTTAAAACTTCTATAATCATTTATTGAAACTTCTGAAGTATAGAATTAACTTCAATCATTGAAAAAAGTATGAAAGCTTGTTTTGTCCTATGGAACAATTGTCTTCCATCTGGGTTCAGGTAGGTAGAAACCTTCCCTATTAATGTATAATGGGTATGAATGAAAAGATTAGGCTGCAGAAGTTCGGAATGTCTATCATATTTTTGGTCATGATGTTTCAGAAAAAATATTCATTAAATAGATTTTCTTATATTTATGTTCATTTTAGGCCAGCTATTCCAATTCCCCTGTCTATCTGGGTTATGTTACCAACTTTTGGGCTATTTAGGAAATCACAATAGTAAACAATGTACACGTTTAGGTATGGTGTAGATGGGAAGAAAACCGCCTATAAACAGATTAAGTACAAAATAAACTTGGATATTCTTGCTTTCCTTTATGATACAAAATACGCTGATTTCCCTCAGAGGGTCCTTTTGCATTCACTTTTTCTCCCAGACAGTATCCTGGCATGATCTTCCCTGTCCACTCTTTAATTTGGTGCCCACAGGTATCCCCTTCTTCCCTATTTATGCAAATGACTCTTACCTAGTGGGTCACATGGGTTTTCTCTGGTAGAGTTGAACATGACCACACAAACTGTGAGCAATCTCAGTCATTTCAGTCCTTCACATCTTGATGATGAACAGGCTTGCCATCACATTGAAAAACAAGCATTTACAATGTAACAGGTCTCGCGTTTGCTCATGTTAGAGCTGATAGCGTTGTAAACTCCTAACCCAACTTTTCACCTATCGGCAAAAGTGCATTTATGTACGTAACCCGAAAAAGTGCAATTAACTATGTAAAGCGCTCGACTTCTGCCAAGCGAAATCGCGCTAGTAAATTAGAGAAAAAGTAGTCCACCAGCCGGACAGAAAACAGCGAGCCTCGCATGTTTTTCTGTACTTGGTCGATGCGCTCGAGGAGGGCTAGCCACCGGAAAAGGCATGACGTATGCCTTCGACTAATGAAAGCAAGCAGATTTTATTAGGCAAGCCCACGAACCAATGAAAAACACTGACGTGACATCGACAGGGCTCCGAGACCTTTTCTAAACCCTAAAGCGTCTCGCTGCGATACGCATGCGCGAGCACATGCAACGCAGGCTCGACCCTAAACACAGGAATTTTACTGCTTGCCAGACCTAGCCCGCATTGCTGCCTTTCCAGTGGCTTGACCCTCGAGGGCGCAAACCCTCACCTTTATGGTTTGCGTGTAAAAACTGATTTATGTTCAGTACAAACGCGCACCTTCATGCAACAAGCCCACAAGATTGTCGTCATTGCAATTAGCTTCTTAGCTGCGTTAAAGACTCCAACACATTTCTCCACTCTGTCCACTTTGCGTCTCTCGTCGTTCAGGCTGGACTAGCTGGATAGTACACACATCACCCAATTCTAAACACCAGCCCTTGCAACACAATGCTGACAACCTCGCCCTTACTCAAAAGCCATATTACCACCTCAAAAGATACTCTGAAAGCTCTTCAGACAAGCTTTAAAATAATTTGTCTGGTTGAAGGCCCCATTCATTACTCATGCAGTGTACAAAAATAGGCCCACCTACCGTTAACCTCAGATTTATTCATACATATATTTATTTTTTCTCTTCTTTAATCAGCCTCTCTCCCTCTCTGACCTCTATGGTAAAATTGTTGTACGACTTGCTGTCCTTTTGTCTTCCCTAACGCTCCCCAACTCTAGCTCGTCCTTCATGCACATTTTGTATATTTCACTCCTAAGATAGTGAAAACATTTGGAAATCTTCTTTCAATCAATTCATTAAAATCACCTATGTACATTCCAAAACTCTGATTTCTTTGCTTCAAAAACACCCTTTTTCTTCTTCTGTATCATTTTTGCTTTCAGTTTGTCAATTTTTCTATGAGATGAATAACCTTCACTCTTTAACTCACTCACTCTCGGCACCCCTATACATGTAAGCCTTAGATTTTTTATTCCAAACTCTGCTCAGCTGTTCCTTGTACTTACATCTCTCCTTTTCTCTACTGCCTTCATATTGTTTTATCCTCTTGCACGCCTTTTCTATACATGCCAACACTGGGGGAATGTATTTTCCCCGATTTGAGATGTAGTGAGACAGGGGCACTTTTAGGAGGGAGACAGCTAAAATAAAGCCATTTTTTACTTTCAAAATCTGGGAGTCTGCCACCTGCATCAGGTATGTTGGCTCTTCTTCTAAAGCCCTTATTTCTCACACTCACCCACACTGCTCCATCTTTTCTTTCTTTGCCTACCTCTCTGTGATATTTTCACACTATCCCACTCTTGTTCAAGACCTCTTCTTTTTTTTCTGATGTTGCTCCATTATCCTTTAAAACTGCCTATGATAAGCCGCTCTGGAGGAGGCTCATTCCTAAGGCTTCTCTGATAATTACCATTATATGTTTCTACTTCAACAATCCTACATGCTTCATCCGCATCTCGTTCAATCCCAGCCCACAATCTACCTCATCGCTTTCAGTCTGGCAATAATCCTGAACATTCTACTGAAACTCCTCTTTTTGCCGTCAATGTATTTAATGTTTGTTGGATTAATTCCCTACATTTTTGTCTTGCCTAATGTAATCTCTTGTCATGAACTGCAACAAACTCCACTTCTAGTTCTCCAAAACGTGAATGCTCCCTTTATTTCCATTCCCCCTTGTTATCTTATGTTTCAATGGTTCTCTTCAAATTCCCTTAAATCTGACATTAGTAATTCATGTCCAAGGAGGGTTGGATCGATATCGGATTTCACGGACAAATAATAATTATTTAAATAAGTGACATTAATATTAATCTTGTATGTATGTTCTCAAAATCTAGCATAAGCTGATCACCCTGGATTTACACTGGCCAAACCTGCTTCAGACGGGGTCTAAACAGATCTTTGAGTTTTTGCCTTCTACTGCATCACTACACTGGTTTCTGTGCTCTCTATTATTCTACACAACTCAGATTCCCTTCCTACACCCTCCCTGAGTTTCCTCGTGTCTTTTAAATTGCTCTTGGTGGCCCTTTGTACTGAAAATTCTCATATCACATGCCAATGTTGGCCTGCCTTATCATTTTAGGTCGACAATAAAAAATATATATCTTTTTTCTCCTGCAAATTGTTACTTTTATCTGCATACTTTTTGCCTAATTTGTATTAACGATAGTACCTATTTTTTGTTTTAACATGCACATTATGTGCGCAGGCCGTAGCTAAAGGAGGGATGCAGAAAACGGAGGTGCATTTTCTTAATCATAAACTGACATGTAAGATTCGTTCTCTTGAGCCGGGGTGCTCTCCTAAAGGAAATATTCAACCAGGAACTGGCACTCATATTAGGGGACCAGGAGTTACTTTTCAGGTTCTTATCCAGAGGGAGATAGAGAAAAGGAGAAAGGAAAAGTAATGACAACGGAGAAACGTAATGCCAAAGAGATAAAGTAGGGATGAAAAAATAATAATCTGTAAGAGAGATATAGTGAAATAAAAGTCGAGGGTGGTAAAAGAAAGAGGCATGAGGTGTAATCAAGGATTGTCAGTCTTGGTGCTCGGCAACACCCGCATTTGTCAGTGGCCTCCGAAGAAAAGCTCCGGGCTCCAATACTATATATATATATATATTTTTTTTTTTTTAACAAATCAATAGCCGGCCACAGAGGTCGGAGATCTGCGTGACAGGTTCGCTTTATCTGGAACATTCTGCCTCTGGGCATCAGGGACTGCGAGATTGCCACTAAAGGGCGAAAGCTCTTCTATTGCCTCACCGAACTCTGCGCACACCAACTCCCGAGAGTGTTTCCCGGTCCTCCGTTCTCTTCCCTTCTACCATTTCTGACCTCCCTCCCGCAGGCTTCCCTGTTTGACACTGAAATTGTCCCCGTATATGCACCATGAAGACACAAATGAGCTCACCCTCAATTCCCGAGAGAAAAACAAATATCTAGGTGATAAATCAAGAAAAGAAAGGTGTTTCAGCTTAACAGAATTCTGCAAATAAAATTAAGCCTTCCTTCCACGGTCTCGCGGCTAGCGCTCTCCTCACCCTGCGCCCGGTTCCTGCAGGAACTCGCGCACAGTGACAGTCAGTCTGTGCAGCGTGATGGAGAGAAAGTGCCAGCTACTAAAAGACAAGGGCGTAGTAATCAATAGTGCTGCAGGTGCGGTGGCGCCGAGACGTAGGAATGTGAGGGCCTCATTTCACCCCAATTTGTGTATTTTTTCACTATAAAATCTGTGGGTCGGAGGTCGAATTTCCTTCCTTGCTTTAGGGCCCTGGCGCCCTTGCTTCGCCCCTGCAAAAATAAAGTTTAAGACGCGAACACTTACACGGCCACCAACCGATGCAAGAATCTTCTGCGGCGGTTGAACACTGGATGAACTGTGATTTACCGTCTCGGCCGATCCAAATAATAACGGGGGTGCTTTTCGCTCAGTCCCCTACTCTCGGCGTCACCTCTGGGTGAAATCCTGAGGATTAGGCAAACAGCTCCCTTGCGACCGCTCGCAGCTTTAGCTAAACGTCGCCCACGTTAAGTGCTCTTAAGCAACTGCAAAGGGCACTGGTTCCCCTCTAAAAACAGTACTCCAGTTCCCCCTCCATATGACCACTGGGCGGAGGCGAGCAGGCGCCATTTCAATGAGGATCCGAAACAAGGGTAACACGAGAACAACATAAAGCAGCCAGCCCTGCAACGCCTTCATACCAGAGGGCCGCCTGCGCATCACAGCCTGGCCAAGGGAAACACTGGGGCGCGTGGGGGGCGGGAGCACTGCAGATACAAACGCAGGTTGTTTTAAGGCATGGGCACTCACATTTTCTCAGGGGAAAAATGTATGATTTGGGATGTGACCGAAGGCTGCCTTACTGCTGGTAGCGATTGAAGGCAGAAACAAGTGGGAATGCGAGCCTAACAGTTCATTTTTGGGATTTCATCCCATATCACCTTCGTTTAAATTACGCTGCTAAACTCTTTATGAATCTAGAGGTCTCCAGACATTTAACATATCTATCAAGGGTTGTACTATATCCAAATGTCAGTCTGTTCACTGTCACTTGGCGTTAGCCTTCAGTGATGGCCATCACCAACCTAGAAGAGCCAAACGTACAAAGGGCGGACCTCCCCCAACAACTGGAGTTTAGTAGTAGTGGAACTTCAGTGGTAAACAGTGGCATCTACAAAGGATGATACCCATCAACTACCAACTGCCCCAAGACCCAAAGGAAAGGCAGCGCAATTTCCAAACTTTTCTTCTCATTGCAACAAAGGGCGTGCTTACAAACAGACTCATGTTAGTAGGTGCTGAAAAAAACCCTTGTTCGCCACCACCGCCACCATCAGATGCAGTCTAGTGGGCAGGATTTAGCCCTGATATTTGGGATTTTGATAGCTAAGCCAATCTTTAACACTTTACTGAAGCATGCTGACAGTAAACACTGTATTAACAAGAAGCCAAATAGACCTCACCTGTGGGATCTACTGTCTTTGCGAATGCTCTTTTTTTGTGCAATCGTGTACAGCATCAGCAAGATGCTAGGCAGCATGGCCAAAATAAGGGGAGGGGCTGAAAGCAACAAAAAAAGGGGGGGGGGGCACGATGATAGGGCGTGACACCCGTGTTATTTTGTAGACATGCACAAGGACATGAGCACCTACAAAATGACGCAGGTGCCAATTATTGGTAAAATGTTAAAACAAACTGAAGCAGCACTGTGAAAGCTATTTTTGAAGCAAAGGAGCCGACAGCAAATTTGTGCCTACTTACCCCCAAAACATACAAACAATATTAAAATAGGGGCAATGGGGGAAAGGGTAGGAGGTCGGGGAGCAAGACGGACTCGGCAGGGGTGGAGAATAGCAGTCGACAAGGGAGAGAAACTCAATGAGTGGAGGAGAACCACGAGTGAGAAAGCAACACAAAGTATGGGGCAGGGGAGAGATAGGTAGGTCCAAAGTCCATGAAAGAGATCTTACAACACCAGAGAGACAGCAATATGGAGTGTGGGCAAATATTTGGCATGGTGGAGACGTACACATCGGAGAGAGCTAGAAAACACATGCACTCTAATGGAGTGCTTATGCAAAAAAGTAGTTCGCAAAAAAGGGAGCAGTGGAAGGATACAAGTCAGCCAAGTAAAGGATGGGAAAGAGGATTTGCTCCAAGAGAGCAACAAACACATGATGGATAAGCACTGCCATTGAATAAGAAGCAAGCAAATGAGAGTGAAAATAAAGCCAGTTAATGGTAAAGTAATGGGTTGGCTGTAAGCCCAGTGCTAATTCTAGCACTAAGTGAGTAAAAAGAAAACAGAACTGGAACTAGGACAGTTTGGTTATAACCAGCGCCACTGGAATAATGTGATTGTGCGACTGCAGAATTTTTCACATCTTTATGGATTTGCCACATAATCCATCATCTGCTGCATATACTGCAGATTTTAGTAAAACATTGTTTCAAGGTTAAACAGTTCAAAAGTTACTAAAAAACGCAGAGCAGCAAGACATGTTGCCGAAGAGTGGAAGGGGCCTTAGAAAAGGATGACTGGTCATATTTCTGTTGCTTCTAGATACATTTGTGTGCTCAACTAGTACTAATGAAGTGAAAAATATGCCGACACAGTACTAACAAGTGTAAAAATGACAAAATAATGAAGTAATGCTATCACAACATGTGTTGCATTATGCTGCATACTTTGGTTTTTTTTGCCACATAATTTAGTCAACACTACCACATATTTGGGCCCTCCCCTGCTGCATAATTCCAATGGCCCTGGATATAACCATGGGGCTAAAGCATACTATCTAATAGTTTATTCACAGTCCCCGCCAGGCACAGTTTTCTCTACAGTAATTTGACTGCTACTGATATTTTTAATGATGTTATAAAAGTTGTCTTGAGTGCTGCAATATCTGGGGTAATTAGCAGTGCATGGCAAGGGTGAGAGTTATAGTTTCTTGAAATAACTAACTATAACTGCTGAATTTCTATGGTTTTGTGCGAGTAAATTCAGAACCTAACTGTAACGTCCCTGTAACCTTTGTTTTATTAAGTGAATTATCATGGCTTTTTAAATTCTATTTCCTAACTATAACGTACCTGTAATCTTAGTTTTTTTCAGTGATTTCTATGTGTTTTTAAGCTAAAGTAATTTTAATTACTATACGTTAATCCAACCAACGCCACACACAGCCTCACTTCGGCCATGCGCCAACGCCCTATAACCACCCACCCAACCCAGCACCATGCACGGCCTTCAGGGGACAGGCTCTGCGAACAACCCCCTGCATGACTCTCTGAGTCAGTCTGTGGGTGGATGCATGCCTGTCTGAATGGGTCTGTGACTGGATTCAGGAGTGCCTGAATGGGTCTGTGTGTGGGTGTGTGAGTCTCTGAGTGGGTCTGTGAGTGGATGTGTGAGTTTCTGAGTGGGTGTGTGGGTCTGTGAGTGGGTGTGTGAGAGCCTGAGTGAGTCTGTGAATGAGTGCATGAGTGGGTCTGTGAGTGGGTTGTGTGAGTGAGTGGGTCTCTGAGTGGGTGCATGAGTGTCTGTGTGGGTCCATAGAGTGGGTGTGTGACTCTGTGAGTGTATGCATTACTGTGTGAGTGAATGCTTGAATGTATATTGTTTTACATTTTTTCAGTGGGGTTCTCAACTCTGCTGCAACGTTACATGGTGGGCTGAGCTGATGTCGCGACTCCAACGACGTGGAAAATAATGTTTGGGATATTTTGAAACTCATATGTGGTCCCTCAAATACTCCTAAAATGCCCCTAAGGGGTCAGGGTACTTCTACCCTGACCACTTCTATACTTTCTGACCTTTAATTTTATCTCCCTGGACAGTGTTCCACTTCATAAAAAAGCAGTCGCAACTTTCTAGACAGGTTGCGACCACCCACTCACAGCACTGCTCCTGGCGTGTGGAGCTGCGACGCTCCACGGAGTAGTCGCGAATGAGCCACGTCCCTTTATATACAAATTTGTTTTTCATTTTATAACTAGAAAACTAGTGAGCACATTTACACCAAATCACAAAAAGGGCACTTTCTGGACCAAGAGCTAGCTTTCTGCCAAATGTAGTGTAAACCCATCCAACTGATCGGGCTGTAGTCCTGTTCAAAATCCCTGTGAAAATTAACATGGAAAAAATACGTTTTGGGACCCCCTTTCTCTCAGCCCCTGCTTGATGGATCACTCTGAAACTTTCCAGACAGCAACTGAAGTGAACATCAAATTTTTTTGGAAAGTTTTGTGAAGGTCATCAACCAGAGACAAAGATATGAGCAAGCCAAAAAACTATTTTCCTATGGAAACTAGATCCCAACTACATATCAGAAGTGTGGAATTTCACAAAATATCTACTTGTCCATGGGACAGGCTGCATCCTAAAGCTACTTTCCCTGTAAAAAATAAATTCACTTGTCCCTTTGGTGCCAATTAGTGCAGCAACAAATTATGGCAGAAATTTCCTTATATAATAGCTCTAATAATAGCCTCTCCGATTATGTCAGGGCTCATACAATGGTACAGTTTGAATACTACAAATTTCTTTTTGTCACATTTCCACAGATCACATACTGCGGCCAGAGGTAGCAGTGAGCAATAGTTCCATGGATGGAATGCCCATATGAATCTGTGCAAACCTACTAACTTGCATGTTTTAGGGATTTTCACTCGCTCTTCTTTAGCCTTTTTTCCATACCAAGAAAAGTTGGAAGTTTATTCCTGACAAGGGCTGAAGTAAAACTTCTCCCAGGGTTTGGAACAAAAATGTTTGGAGAAAAGTGAATTTGTAAATGCTCAACAGATATTCGCATGAGCAAATCTACTCATGCATAGTTACTCATGCTAAAATGTACTTCACAAATATTTTCTTAGAGTACGATTTCCTGGCCTACTTCTGTAAATTCTTGTGAATTCACAAGTCATAAATCTGCACTAATGCAAGGACATATACCATAGGTGCACTTTTGTGACTTTCTTTAGGAATTGGGCCCCCAAATAGGTCTGACGTTGACCACCACTTTTTGTTTTCATTAAAATTCTATCTCTCTACTGCTGGCCTCACTGTGAGTGGCAGCATTCTGCTCTTTCACAAGGAGCATATCTGCACACAAAGTAGTTTTGTTTAGTGCCAGGGACTTCTGAGCAATGTGTGCTTTTTGAGATCAACATATATTTATTCTTTTTGCCAATGTTTATTTTAACGATGCAGGCCCAGCAGCTCCCACAACAAAAATGTTTTACAAAAACCATGTTAAAACAAGACATGCATTGGCACAACCAAAAGGCTGACCACCAATGTCGGACTTATTGGCTTTGCCAAAGTCTCTTTATTTTCATGCTTCCCATAATCTTGTTAAATATGATTACACTGATTTTCCATTATGATTTTGTTTAGCATGCATCAACACATTTTACTAAAGGATGCTTCAAAGAAATGGTAACTAAAATTTCACAGAAGTTTAACAAAACCTTTTTTTCCTAGTAGAATTTTTGTGAACATTTTATTTTGAAAGCTAAGAATCAGAATTGCTTTCAAGCTTCTTCAAATATTTGCATCTGATCAGACAGCATTTGAGAACATTATACGTTGTTTCACATTGTTAAACTTTGCAAACGTCTGTACATAATGGAAACAATAATGGAACCAATCTCATTAGTGCAGTACAAGCTTACAACACTACCTTAAAGTGCTCATCTTAATAATAAATAAATGGTTTACATAAATGAACCATAAATAGAAGTTCGAACACTATTAACATATGTACACAAATATTACTCTAAGTAGAGAAAATGCCCTTCCCTGATCCATTATGTGGTACTGTAAACTGGCAGCCAAAGGTTTTGTGCTGCAGGGGGTTTGGCCTACTTGTCCTAAGGCAAAATAAACATGAAAACTTGTAGTCCTTGACGCCAAACAATATGTCCTGGGCGTCGGGCCATAGGAATTCCATTATATATATATATATATATATATATATATATTATAAAAAATCACAGTGGTTCCCACTGTGTACTTACAGTCAGTCCGAGTTCTCAGAGGAAAGGCATTATTTTGTTGATAAGTTTGTTCACCTACTTTGACTACTTCATGGAAAGTGTTGTGCATATCCAAGTGGCAGGCCAAAAAAAAGAGGGCTTCCCAAAAGACTGATTTCCTATGTTAATTCTCATAAGAAACTTTGCACTTGAATACAGAAAAAAAATCTGAATGGAATTGCATCAAATCTGGCAAAAAGTTAGAACTTTACTCGGGTCACCAGTACAGTGGTACCAACACGCGGTACCATGGTAAGCAACATAGATAGGCACATCTGCGATACTGCTACTATGATACAAAAAAATAAATAAAATTACAACGGTCTGGCAATAGTTATAGACCAGACCCTGGGAGCGAACCGAGATTGTGCAGGCCATGGGCCGTGCGCAGTGGGCTAAGCACATGGCTAACCCGTCACTGAAGGCTGTGCTCAGGGGGAGGTTTGGGCTCATGTGGCATACTAGGGGTCAGCGCAGGGCCAGATCTTGCTGTGAACCCCACCACTGCACATGGCTGAAAGTCATACACAGCTGGCAGTTGGGCTGGAATATGGAGATTGTGCACAGGTTTCCCACTGGACACAGCTGAAGGCTGTGCGTAGGAGGGTAGTTGGCCTCCTGTGGGCTTGGGCACAAGGACTGGCCTCCAGCCAACTCCACTGCGAATGGGGGGGTTGAGCACTTGCAGGTGTGAGCTGTGGTACTCATGACCTGACCAGAGGCCAGGTCCTGTTCCCAACCACCCCCACTGGGCACCTCTAACTACCATGCGTAGCTGGTAGTTGGGCAATTGCAGGCAACCCCTCTGCTGATGATGGAGGCTAAAATAATGTCATCAATAATGTCACTAAACATGTAATGAGTGTTGTAATATTTTAATTCGTAATTAATGCATAATGGGTGTCAAATGTTATATTTAGATCACCAAATTATAACTCTGAAATTAAATTTTTTTCTGTTTTCCAATATTAGTGCTTATCTCATTTCAACCACTTAATTGTAAGTAACATCTCTTCAACCTTTGTTTTTTCAATGAATATATATATATATATATATATATATATATATATATATATATATATATATATATATCACACTAAGTTATACATTATAGTTATCCCTCAGAAACCTTTGTAATGCATGGTCAAATAGGAAAGGAAAGAAAAAGGTGAAAATGTAAGACAATTCATATACTCTGCTTTTCCTAAAAACTAGAAAAAAAGGAATGAGTAGAAATAAAAACCACATTCCTTAACTTAGCTCACACTATATGATTTTTTCGTTGGTGCAATGATATATAGGACGCCTCTCCTAATTTCAGCTTTTACAAGTTATTTTACCTCCTTAGCTGATTTATTGGGTCCGTGTACTGTGACTGAAATATCAGTGCAACGTAAAATAACAGGTTGGCACCTGACCATGTTAAAGTGATTCTCACCAAGATAGCTAATATACAGGTAGGAAGAGACAATAGCATGGCTGCACAGATTGAATGTAAAAGAGATAGTTCTATTTAAACCTGTCCGGCCCGTTCTCTTAGAGGTGTGTGACTCAAGAGCTAGTAGGGCACCCATGTGACACTGCTTTTGCCTTTGGAAAGAATGTACCAGATACTAATCTGAGATCATTAAATAAACAAGGGCCTCCTCTTTAGGCATTCATTTTCAGGGGGTTTAAGAGAAAGGGGTCCCCAACTCCAAAGTTCCACCATATATTAGCTAATTTAGAGAGCTACTTTCTGACGGCGTCAATGCACTTTTGGGACTAGTTGAGCTCACTACCCTTTGTAGGTAAGCTGTATGTGTTATTTAAATGTGGGACACCAAAATCGTTTTATGGTAGCGTAGATGTAAGGTGTCAATATTCATCAAGAACAAAGTATTCTTTTACAACAATATCCAGGTGTTTATAATAATGTTGAATTTATTTATTGACTTCCTAGGTCTTTGATATAATATTCTTTGTTAAAGAATAGAATTTCAACCATGACTTTTTGTCCCATTGTAAGACTAGGAACTTTTTCATCAGTTCTAGGTTTTCAGTGGCATACAGGGGGTCTTCCGGCCTTATGGTCATCATATTGTATTGTATTGTATTGTAATCGTATTTATATAGCGCTTACTACCCCTGACGAGGCGTCGAAGCGCTTTTCGATGAGTAGCACGCTACTCCGGTACCCAACAAGAATTAGTGATGGATTAGTATCATTTAATAAGGAGTACAGTTTTAGTATTCTTATGAGTTAATTTGAGTTGCGGATATGAGAGTTTGTTAGTTAGATTGACTGGAGTAATGGAGGGGTGGAGGAGGAAAGAAATCCAGAAGTGTTAATTGGGAGTATATCCTTCATTTACTCAATCCAAAGGCTTGGGATGAATAAAAGGGGGGCGGAGGGGAAAGAGGATGTGGAAGGGTTAGGGAAAGCATAGTAGCAGGGTGAGATGAATGAAGGAGAATTTAGTAGGGTTATGTGGGAGGTCACAGAGGTAGAGTGAGGTTTGGTGAGTTAGATGTGGAGGTGGAGGGAAGAGCTTAGGCAGAGATATTTAGGAGATGAAAGTGGTCGAAGGGATTTGGGAGAATGGAGGATAGTTTGATAGAGACATGACATAAGAGTGATGAGTAGATAAGTGTGATAAAATGAGAGCAGAAATTCATAGATATCTAGTATAACAACCCAAAAACCAGGAGCCATGCAATGATCCACAAACATGCCAGGCACAGAAACAACATATACACATACATACATATATATATATATTTATACACACACACATGAATACACACACATATGCACATACAATACATAATTAGAATCATGGGTAAAAAATACTTAGTAAGACAGGTTTAAAAGAGTATGTGTGTATTTTATTGTTATGACAGTAGCAATACATATTTTCCAAAGAAACTATAAATAAATAGAAATACATATTTTCCAAAGAAACTATAAATAAATAGAAATATACATATCATCTGAAAAAAAGTAATTATCCACATAGGCATATGCAGTTCATAGTTGTTTGAAAAAGGTGGTTATGAAGGAAAGAGCCAACTCTTGAGTAGTTTCCTGAAAACAAGAAAGTTATCTGTGGCTCTTATAGTTGGGGGTAATGAATTCCATAGTTTGGCTGCTTGGACGGAGAAGGATGTACCACCTACAGTCTTTTTCTTGTATGGTGGTGTTCTAAGGCGGGGTGCCAGTCTTGAGCGGAGGGTTCTTTGTTGGATGTATTTGGTAATTTTCTTTCTGATAAAAAGTGGTCCTGTTCTATGTATAGCTTTGTGGGTGATACAAAGCAGCTTGAAAGTGCATCTTCTGGCAACGGGTAACCAGTGTAGTGCTCTGAAGGCAGGGGAGATGTGGGCTTGCGGCTTTATATGTAGTAGTAGCCTGGCTGCGGAATTCTGGATACGTTGTAGTTTTTTCATAACAGATAGAGATGATCCATGGTAGAGGCTATTGGCATAATCCAGTTTGGATAATACAAGTGAGATAGTAGCTTGCACCTTGTGTGGAAATCCGAGGTGGGGGAAGATGCGTCGTAAAGTCTTTAAGGTGATGAAGCTTGTGCGTGCTAATTTGTCTACTTGGGCATTCATAGTTAGTTTGGAATCCATGGTGATTCCTAGGTTTTTCACTTCCTTGGATAATTGAGGAGGTGGTCCGAGATCGTCAGGCCAGACGCACAGAGGGTCATAATGTTTCCAGTCACCACATATGAGTATTTCAGTTTTGGAGGTATTTAGTTTGAGATGGCTCCAGGTCATCCACTGATCAACGGCTCTGAGGCAACTGAAGATTTGTGAGTTTTCAATGTTTTTGGGGTCTTCTAATTTAAGTAGTATTTGTGTGTCATCTGCATAGTTGTAGCATGTGAGATGGAAATCATTGATCAGTTCTGGTAAAGATATCATGTAGATGTTAAAAAGCAAAGGTGAGATGATTGACCCTTGGGGGACCCCTGTTTTTGTGAGGTAGGGTTCGGACGAGAAGGGGGGTGAGTGGATGATATTCGCTCTTTTTTGGAGATAGGAAGTAATCCAGTCGAGAGCAATCCCTTGTATGCCGGCTTCGTGGAGTCTTTGAGTTAGGGTGTCATGGTCAACCGTATCAAAGGCAGCTGAGAGGTCCAAGAGAAGTAGTGCAGCAACTCCATTTCGGTCAACTGTGTTTTTAAGATCGTCCCAGATTGCCATGAGTGCCGATTCAGTGCTTCTTCCTGGGCGGAATCCAGTTTGGAAGTCTGAAAGTATAGAATTGTCTTCAATGAATTGTGACATCTGGGCGAATGCTGCTCTTTCTATCAATTTGCCCAGGAAAGGTCCATTTGTGATAGGTCTGTAGTTGTTGGGGTCTTGCGGGTCTAGATTTGTTTTCTTTAATAATGGTAGTATGTATGCCTTTTTCAGGTCTGTAGGAAAAGTTCCTGAAGTTAAAGAGTTGTTGATGATTCTTCTTACAGGTGTGGCAGCAGAAGTAGATGGCAGGATGTTCTTGAAGATTTGTGGTGGGCAAGGGTCAGAAGGGCAACCAGAAGGTCTGCTTGCTTTGACCAAATCCATAAATTCATCCTGGGATATTTGTTTGAAGGACTGTAGAGGTTGGGATAGTTTATTCTTAAAGGGTATTTTAGTAAAGGGGTTAGTGCGGATGGTTTTCTTCTGTTTTAAATAGGAGTCCAATGTGTCTGCCTTGGTTGTGTAGTGAGTTGCCAATTTGTTTGTGAAATCTTGAATGGTGGGATGACTTCCTTCCATGCATGTTGGTTTTTGAAATTCATTGAGAATTTTGTAAAATTCCTTGGTTGTAGATTGAGGATTTAGAATTCTGTCTGAGTAGTATCTTTTTTGATTGATGATTTGTATATCCTGTTAAGTTTGTGTAGCTGCAGTTTGTCTTGACTGTTGTTTGTTTTGAGCCAGGTCCGCTGCAACTTTCTGATTTGTTGCTTTATCTTTTTATGTTCTGTGTTTCTCCAAGGTGTTGGTTTTCCTTTGTCATGTTTAGTTTTTCTGAGTGGTATTAGGACATCAAAAGCTTCCTGTAGCCACTCATAAAGTTTTGGTACAGAATTGATTGTATCTAGATCTGTGTTTGCTGTTAGTTGTGTTTCTAAGTGATCCAAATTGAGTTTGCTCCATGGTCGATAGGTGTATGTATGTAAGTGGTTGTGGGGTGTGTTGATTTGTGGAGTTGTCTGTCGGAAAGTTATCAGATGGTGGTCTGACCAGGTGGTTGGTGTGATGCTATGAATAGTAACGAGTTCAGGCTTAGCAAAAATGACATCTAGGATGTGACCAGCGATGTGTGTGGGATTGTGTACAATCTGATGTAGGTTCAATGCGAGTAGGCCAGTGGTGATAGCTTTTGGATGGGGCATATTGGGTTTGTCAAACCAAATGTTTAGATCCCCAAGAATGCATAGATTGGAGTATAGTGTAATAAGGTTTGAGATTATGTCAAGAAAAGCATCTGGGAAAGTGGAGTTGTTAGGTGGAGGTCTGTAAAGGAGGAGAAAGTTACAGGTGGAAGTTGGAGTAGGGTGGCATCTGGTAAGGAGGGCTTCACAACCTTGTATGGAGATGTTGTTTGTTTTACTGAGGTTTATTGCTTGTTTGAATATAATAGCTAGTCCACCTCCTCTCTTGCCTATACGGTTTTGTGTGATGGTTTGATAGCCCGGAGGAAGGGCTTCGTGCAACACTAGTGCCATGTCATCTCCTAACCAGGATTCCGTAATGAATAGTAAGTCAGGTTGTGTGTCTGTGAGCAGGTCGTAGATGTGGTGCTTGTTTTTTTTAGAGTGATCGAGCATTTATGAGCTGGCAGTTTAGATAGGGTGTGTTAGTGGTAGTGTTGTTTTGTTTAGTAGAAGGGTAAGTAGTATAATGTGAGCTTGAAGTAGGAGTGTAGCTAGTTGTGTTAACTGTTTGAGGCTCACAATAGTTTTGCTTTTCAACATAGTGTTCCTCTTCCAGCAGGTTAAGGAGGCATTTTGTTGGGTCTGTGTGTGTGGGTGGTGGACTTGGTGGTTGAGAGAGCCATGAGGAGTGCAGTGTTTTTTGTAGGGTAGTTTTATTATGTAACAAACAAGGGGATGCAAGGTTGCTATGAGTGGCATGTTTTTTATTTTGTTTGTGTTTGTTTAGTGTGGATGGAGTATGGGTTAGGGGTGGTGGAGGAGCATGTGGATCATGATGTAAGGCTCTAAACTGTGCAATGGAGGAGAGGCGAGTGAATGAAGGTTGCTGGGATGGGGTGCTTGAGGTAGGTGTTTGTGAAGTGTGAGAAAGTAGGGGCAAAGATAGGATGGAATTTGTATCCTTTGTGTAGTCCTGGGGGTGGGAGTGGGTATGATGATGAGTGTAATGTAAGTTTGTGTTGCTTTGATGTGCTGATGTTTGTGGTCGGTATTGTTTTTGTGGAATAATGAGAGGGGCTATTGGTGTTGTTGTTTTTGGTGAGGGATTTGTATGTGAGTTAGTGCTGGAATATGAGTGTTAGATGGGGTGTTGATGTGTTTTGGAGATGAATGTATGAGGTGTGTAAGAGAGGTGATGGGTGTGTGTCAGGGAGATAAGTATTAGTTGAGATGACTGGAAGGGGTAATATGTGTGGTGGTGTGAAATGTGGGGATTGTATGGTTGTGTGTAATTGGTGAGGAGAGGGGAAGAGTGTTTGTAGATGATGTGTTTGAAGGCAGGGTTTGGGCATTGTTATGAAGACAGGCGGTCTGTGTGGAGCGAACAGCGGATAGTGTTTTTGGTTAGTATGAGTAGAGAGTGTGTATCTGGGAGACTGAAACTGCGAGAATTGTATGTTGTAGTTTTGTATTGTGTGGGTGGTGGCAGGTAGTGTTAGTGGGAGTGGACAGAGTAGTGTTTGCTGTGAGAATGAAGGTGTTTGACTGTAGTAGTTATGGGGTGTATGTGTATATGTGTTGTATGTAGGGTATTGTTTTGGGTGGTGGGGCAATGCAATATGTCTGTGGTCAGTTTGTGATGCATGAGTTGGATATCTTTGCAGATAATGCGTTTGCATGTTGAGGGATGTGTTGGGGTAGAAACCACTCCTGGTGGAATGAGAATTGGGCAGCATTTCTGGCCCTAGTCCCTACCTGGCCCAAACAGGCCCAAACAGGCAACTGCCCTTGTCCTCTCCGCCCTTTGCTGAGACGCCCTGAATCCTAGCCTTTTATAGCCCTAACGGCCAATAAGAAGCTGGTCCTAACCCTAGCCAATCCGATTGTAAACCCTGATTTCGCCAACTAATGGGAGACCCAGCCCTAATCACCAGTCACAGCCCTATTCCTGACCACCAATCACAACCCCAACCCTAAAAAACAACAGCCAATCAGAATCCCAACCCTATCCACCAATCACAGCCCTAGAACCAACAGCCAATCAGAAACCCAGCCCTATCTACCAATCATAACTGCATCCTTGGAGCTAGCAACCAATGAAACACCATTTCCCAACAACCAATCACAACAGCATATGCAACAACCACGAGGAACCTATATAAGGACCAAGTTAACTAAACTCCAGTCCCTGCGGCCTGGGGGAAGGCAGCTGCTGCTCTATTCGGTATCTCCTTGGATAAAGACAGGCTGAATCCACACTTCCAAGCTTGCAGAGTCTACTTTCCAGGTAAGGGGGAGATAGTTTAAGAGACAAACACTGCAATAGTGTTGGGCGCACACTCTAAAATAGGGCTTTTTTAAGGCAAAAATACAGGGGTGCAGACAGCTTTTAAGTACAATTTAAATCACACAAACAGATTAAAACAGTCCCCTAAAACCACACTCTGAAAGATGTATGTAGCCTTTTTACTAAGAATAGGGGTGAAGAAAAAAAGGGGGGCAGAAGGGGGGCGGGGGAGCCACAAACTAGCAAGGGAATTCACACAGTCACAGCAAAAAAAGTTTTTTAAACAAACACCACTTTAAAAGAGGCCAGGCTGCCTGAAACACAGAGAGCCAACAGTAAAACAAACACTTTTTGAACAATTAATACTATTTAACCAGCAATAT
The DNA here is from genome assembly GCF_031143425.1 of Pleurodeles waltl. Taxonomy (NCBI): domain Eukaryota; kingdom Metazoa; phylum Chordata; class Amphibia; order Caudata; family Salamandridae; genus Pleurodeles; species Pleurodeles waltl. The sequence goes on along the minus strand of NC_090450.1, from coordinate 708,723,191 downwards.
CTTTGGGCTCCTTACCTAGGTCTTTTTGCAATCCTTGAACACTGGGCTGTATCAGGACACAGGGGAGATGCACAGAGGAACACAAAATGGAGGTCCTTTCTCCTTCTCTTACTTAGTCTTTAAATATAACTAAAGTTCCCAGTATTCCTTTTTTACTTATTTTTACAGATATATACAATTAGAAAACAATTTGTTTTCCTGTTTGTAATTATTTTGGAATGAGAAAATAAGGTTTCTTCTGGGCGATTCTCACCACTGTCAAACAACTGGTGTTTGAAATTATCAACCAGATTACTTTTTTACTGTTGCCCAGGAAGCGCAGGCTTGAAGCTTTCTCAGAGGGAACCACTGTTCTCTGAAGCAGGCAGGCACTGCTCCATAGGCCTCCGGGCCCTGTAGTGGGCATTTAACAAAAGTACTCACGACCGCACACATGGGGTGCTAGCACTGCCGGTGAGCAACTTGTCAGGAGAGTCATATTGTAGGTCTCCTGCACAAGAAAAGATTGCATGTTTGCAACCGTGAGAATGCAAGGGGCAGCATGTTTCAGGACATCTTGCCACGGATTTTCAACCCTACACAGATTAGTTATTGTGGAACTGAAATTAGGAGAGCAGTTTCAGATTAATGGTAGCAATTTGAGAAAAAAACGGTCTCGAGTCTGCTTTTCCTGTGATCCCTTTTCCTCATCCTGTGCTGAATGAATCCCGTGGGTCTGTGAAATTAACCTTTCTGCTCATAGAATATTGCAATGGCCCGAAGAAAGAAGTGTGACAAATCAGGATGGATTACACGTCTCCATTGCATGCTATTGACGATTTAATGAAACACAGCTTAATGGCTTGTTGAATCAACATGCTATTATATAAACAGTAAAAACGCTACAATTGTGTTTCTACCATTCCGGATATTTGCTGCCTCTACGCTGAAATTGTTTTGCTTTCCTTAATCAGCAAAAGGATCACAGCACAATGAAAGCAACAAAAAACTGATCCTTGCTCTATGTAGATTCATTTCACCACTACACCTAGGAAATGGCCATATGCCTTAATGCAATCGCAGAGGTCTATATGTCATGAATGACTTTTGAATGTGATGAACAATACTTTTAGATAATTGAGGTGCAGTGTTGAGGTCAGTACCTCCCTCTGGTACATTGCATAAGCTTTGAGAGATGGCTAAAGCAGTCTCTGTCAGACCTAGAAAGAAAACACCCCTCCCTGTGTGGACTCACTCATCTGATGCCGAAACAATACAAGAGTCATAGCCCAAGGTACAAAGCAAAACACCACGTCCTGATTGACAGCTACAAACAGTAGATGTCTTGGGAGTGTGAGCTCATGAAGCTGTGATGGATGCTTACAACAACCAATGACTGGAAGGAGGAAGCTGACCTTTTGTCCTTTCAGTATAGATTGCTTAAATTCTGCGCGGCAGATTAATCTATTTCCGGCCCTAACCAACCAATTCAATTAATTTCAAGTGTGAGCAGATGTCACATTTACAGTTAAATGTGTTCACAATGCATGTATTAACACGTTAAACCAAGACTTATGAGCTTTGCCACTGCTTGTGGTAAAGAAGGCACAACAAGGTGAAAGGCTATATTTTTGCTGAGTACTTTTGTATTTGCTTGATGCATACGATGCAGCCAGGGTACTTTCGTCACATATAGAAAATATTACGCACATAGACCAGTTATGCAAGCTTACATCACAGATCGAAAAGCTGCAGTACAGGGGGCAACAGGCATCTGCATTGGTCTTCCTGTTCAGGTACCTCATTCGTCTATACCATAAAAAAGTGGTACTCCATGTACAGCCGCGTGCCCCATTTGACCTTCCCGGCCTTTATAACCGGAAGCACTTTACTTGTTTACTGTTGTGGTGGCAGACTTTCAGGGGGAAATGAGAAAATAGAAGTGACTGAGTGAATCTTCGAGGAGCTCCAGGAGAAGCGCTACACACCCCTGCACGCTATAAATTGAAGCTGCGATCGGGTGCTTGTGAGCGCTTGTGTTCATTTAACTGTATTTTGGGATTATGGACCTGAAAGGCCTAAGTGTACTTTCCAACGAAAGTTTAGGACCACATTTCTCTTTAGGGATGTTGATTACAAGGAATGTGAATATCTACGACAAAGCTCCCTAAATAGGAAGTGGAGGTGCACAAACCATCAGGGGACTGCCATGATGCCTTTACAGCACCGAAAATGAGTCATTGGCCTATTCAGGAGCTAGTGGTCAAACCATTTTATTATTAGTTAAGGAGACAACTTGCAAGGCAGACTACATTAACTATAACTCGCACTTTTACGATGCACTGCTTATACCCTTTTATATGACATCACTCATACAAGAAAAAATCATAACGTTTACAACACAACACTCATGACATCTCAAATTACATAATTCCTCAGAACACTGTGCATGGTAGAGTGGAGAGTTATAGTTAATGTAGTTGACAATACTGTGTACGGAGGTACACGAGTTATAGTAACATGAAGGTGGTTTGTAAATCACAAACTTAAGATATAACTATAACTTCAGCATTTCTAATGTTTGTTTAGTTTAACCTCCTTGATGTGCCTCCTTGATGTGGCGTCGGCCAGTGGCCGACGCACGCACACCCTCCCTAGTGTGGGTCACAACCAGTGGGCGACGGCAGGAAGGATTTTATTTTTTTATTTAAAACTCCCTCGGAAGACACGGAGGAGCTTCCCTGTCTCCCCTCGTCTCCCCCTCTTTAACGTCAGTCCGCGTGATGCGCACTGACGTCACAATTTATTTTCACCACCAGAACAGGACGCAGAGGTAAGGCTGCTTTTGCTCCGGTGGGGAAAACAGGCCTGAAAAGGCCTCCCCACCTTTCAGAAAGTTCATCTTCGAAAGGGGAGATTCTCCCCCTTTAAAATATGCCTTACTGAAATGGTTTCCTGGCTGTGAATCACAGCTCGCTGTGTTCCACGGCTAGGAAACCCCCACTAGACACCAGGGATTACACTGGGGGGGGGGGGGTCAGCCCCCTCTGAAAATGGCCCCCCGGGGGCATATTTAAAAAAAAATGGGGTATGGGGTTAAAAATAAACAAATAAAAAAAATAAAAAAATGAAACTGTGGGGCAATAAAAAAAAAAAATAGATGTATGATTTCCCTGGGGGCACGATCGCCCCCCCCCCCCCCCCCCCCCCAGGAAAACTATACAGCTATTAAAAACATATATCTATATGTATCTGTAGATATATATATATATATATATATATATATATATATATATGTATAGAGAGAGGGATCACTTTTGTTGATGTGTGTGTGATTTTCCTGGGGACTCAGATGGGACCCTAGGGAAACCACACCCACATATAAAAGTGATCTCTTTAATATATGTGTGTGTATATGTATATATATATATATATATATATATATATATATATATATATATATATATATATGCGCCACCAGTTGTCTCACAGCGAGCGTCTTAAAAGCAATGCACTTACTCCAACCAATGCGTTTCAACCGTAGCTTTTAGGCAGCAATACAAAAGTCATGCTAACTCTTATGATGATGTTTCTGCTTGAGAAGGATCGGACTTTTGTATAGTTGCAGTTTTGATGCCATAAAGTAGCGCCAAACGTTTATATGCCTGCTACAAAGATCCAATTTGTATTTTTTGTGAACAGCTGAGTGGATTAGTAAAGCCAGCCATTACCTGTGCTATAATACAAATGAAATGTATGTGCAAGGGGGGCTGTGGAGAGATGAAGGGTACTTTTGCTGGGTGGTAGTGAGGAATTCCGAGGAGAAGGTCATGGGAGTGGGGACACCAATAATGATCGTCGGACTGGGCGCCACAGGCGCTAAAGACTGTGACGATGGGTATGTGACAAGTTGAATTAATGGTATTTTTTTTGTTTTATGAGTGTCTTAGGAGAAAATGCTGATTGAGGGAAGAGGTGAAGGCAAGGTGACTGACCTTTACTGTTGCACACATCACACACACCAACCAGGAATTTTGTGACTGTCTACATAGGCTAATGTTTTAGAGGGACAGTTTAGCCAGTAGCAGAGATGGCGTCTAGTTGGATGACTGCTGCTCAAGCCCTAACTAGGGTTATGGAGGACAGCTTTCAAGTAGGATCAAAGACTGACACAGCAGATACTGAGGCAGTATTTGAGGGATAGGACAATTAGCAGACTCTGGGAGTGATTTTTTAGTCCGAGGAGTCCCATCTGACAACTCTTCTTCCAGTGATTCTGAGGGAGGTGATGAGGACAGTGGTGCTGTCCCTTTGCAAGCACAGTCTGTGCACCAGGACAATAGCCGGTTAGCCCACACCTGAAAGCAGATGCATGCAGCAGTAAGCACAGAGAGAGTGCTCTCTTAAGAGCTCTCCAATTTAGTTCAGCCCCAAATTCCAACGTCCAAATTGTACTGCGGAGATATCAAAATTATCTATCGCAAAACAACCAGGTTTTGTAAGGCAGGCACCTGTGTTTTCGGTCCTGGGCTCGGCCGCCATATAGGGAAACCTACCAAACCCAGACATTTGTGAAAACTAGATACCAGGGGGAGTCCATGCTTGTGTGGATTCTCCAACGTTTTCTTACCCAGAATACCCTGCAAAGGTGAAATGTTGAATAAAAACTCTATTTTTTTCTTGCATTTCTGTCACACAAACTACAGGAGTATGCTGGGATCCACAAAATTCCTACCACCCAGGGTTTTCCCACCTGTCCTGATAAAAACGCTACCCCTCTTGAGTGCCTGTACCTAGTGCCTACGTCAGGAATGGATCACCCCAGGGTCAACAGTTTCCCTCATGTAAGGACTAACATTGACTGTTGTGTGATCCATTCCTGTCACCGGCACTAGGCCTACCCACACAAGTGAGGTACCATTTTTATCGGGAGACTTCAGGGAATGGTGGGTGGAAGGACGTTTGTGGCTCCCCTCAGATTCCTGAAATTTCCATTGCTGAAATGTGCATAAAACTTGTTTTTTAGCCATTCTTTGAGGTTTGCAAAGGATTCTGGGTGACAGAACCAGGAGAGAGCCCCACAAGTCACCCCATTCTGGATTCCCCTAGGTGTCTAATTTCCATAAATGTATAGGTTTTGGTAGGTTTCCCTAGCTGCCTGCTGAGCTAGACGCCAAAATCCACAGCAAGGCACTTTGCAAAAAACGCGTCTGTTTTAATTAGAAAAATGTGATGTCTCTACATTGTGTTTTGGGGCATTTCCTATAGCAGGCACTAGGCCTACCCACACAAGTGAGGTACCATTTTTATCAGGAGACTTGGAGAAATGCTGGGTGGAAGGAAGTGTGTGACTCCCCTCAGATTCCAGAACTTTGCAGCACCGAAATGTGAGGAAAAAGTGTTTTTTTAGCCCAATTTTGAGGTTTGCAATGGATTCTGGGTAACAGAACCCAGTGACAGCCCCACAAGTCAACCCCATTCTGGATTCCCCGAAGTGTCTACTTTCCATAAATGTATAGGTTTGGTAGGTTTCTCTAGGTAACGGCTGAGCTAGAGGCCAAAATCCACAGCTAGGGTCTTAGCAAAAAAAGTGCCCGTTTCCATTAGAAAAATTTGATGTGTCCACATTGTGTTTTGGGCATTTCCTGTTGCAGGCACTAGGCCTACCCACACAAGTGAGGTACCATTTTTATGGGTGGACTTAGGGGGAATACAGAATAGAAGAACAAGTGTTATTGCCAATTGTCTTTCTCTACATTTTTGCCTTCCAAAGATAAGACAGAAGTCATTTTGAGAAATGCCCTGTATTTCACATGCTAGTATGGGGACCTCCGAATTCAGAGGTGTGCACATAACCATGGTTTTTAAACTCCTTATCTTGTGTAGATTTCCTTGATACCTATTTTTCGCTCTTTATATTTTACCAAATGAATTGCTATACACCCGGTATACAATGAAAACCCATTGCAAGGTGCAGCTCATTTATTGGCTCAGAGTAGCTTGGGTTCTTGATGAACCTACAAGGCCTATACATCCCGCAGCCAGGAGGGTCCAGCAAACATAAAGGTATATCGCTTTTAATAAATCTATCATAGTTGGGAAAAGTTACGGAAGAAAACATGGTCAGAAAGGGCTGTTTTTTCAACTCAATTTCAATATTTTATTATTTCAACTGTTACTTTCTGTAGGAAAATCTTGAACGATCTACACAAAGGACCACTTGCTGAATTCAGAATTTTGCCTACTTTTCAGAAACGTTTACCTGTCTGGGATCGACAATTGGTTTCACACCCATTTCTGTCACTAACTGGAAGGAGGCTGCAAGCACAAAAAAATAGTAAAAATGGGTATGTCCCAGTAAAATGACAAAACTGTGCTGAAAACTTTGGTTTTCTGATTCAAGTTTGCCGGTTCCTGAAAGCTGGTAAGATGATGATTTTAGCACTGCAAATCCTTTGTTGATGCCATTTGCAGGGAAAAAAACAGATGCTCCATCTGCAGCACCTTTTTTCCCATTCATAAAAAAGACACATTTTAGCTGTATTTTAGCTAATTTCTAGGTCTCGTCCAGGGGAACCCACAAACTCTGGGTAGCTTTACAATCCCAAAGATGTTGGAAAAAAGAGGACGCAAATTTGGGGGGGATAGCTTATGTGCACAAAATGTTATGGGGGCCTAAGCACAAACTATCCCAAATAGCCAGCAGATAAGGGGTTATGTTTGGTTTGTATACAAAGAATAAATAATCTTTTCATAACTATAATTAAGTTTTAACCTTTGAGATATAAATATATATATATATATATACATACATACACATACACACATATATACATATACACACACACACATATATATATATATATATATATATATATATATATATACACATATATATATATACACATATATATTTTTTAAATGTCTAGCACTTTATTACTAAAATGCCATGATTGGCAAAGCTGTGAGTACTTTAGCAATCTTTTATGTTATGGTGTGATATTCCGATGTGCAATAAGTTGATAGAAGATCTTTATTTTGCTTTGCATAGAGCGCTTCAAACAAACTCTTGCCCTGTTGAAGGGTTTGAGACTGAGAAAGGAATTATCCATTAGATGGTATTGTACAACCAAAAAGGAAGTCAGGCTGCGGGAAAAATGCAGTAGTTGTTGGCACAATATCTGATTGTAGCACTTTACTTACCACATGGCACTTCGATAAAGCCTAGATCTCTTGATATGCTTGAGTTTGAGAAAGGAGAAATCCAAAAGACAGATGAGGACTTATATTGCGGGGAATATCAGTAATTATAGAAATTTTAATGGACACTCCACCTTTTAGAAAGAGCTGTGAGACAAAATTCGTATGAATAATATAAAATCAAAGAAGTGACATGAGATGTGGAGTGGGGAACGTGTTAATTGGGGACTGTCCAGAGCAACATGTGTAGAAGAACGGGCACTGCAAAAAAGTACTTTCTTGGTGAAATATGTCAAGAATGGAAATAACCGCGGTATATATTGGTTTATTGTAGAAACAAAATCATGTAGATTTTCCATCATCCACTCTGTGATTATTTCCTGTAAGCGGTTCATATGGTATTTATGAGTGGGAACTCTCAAAATAATCAAATGATGGCCACTGTGGTTATGAAAAATATAATATTTTTTGGAAAGGTTCTCGCACTGTGTTGAATGATGCATGAAACTTACATTTTGTTCTGAAATATGCAAATTTATGAATTAATTTTGTTTATATGTCGAAAATGCATTTTATTTTTTTATAATGAAATGATTTGGAAGGTATTTTTTAAAATGTTGTGTTTGGTGCAATCACCTTTGGAATTATTTGTCATTATATATAATGTTTCGATCAGGTTTGGAAATGGATGCCAAGAGGCACATAATGCTGAGTAGACTCCTCTTGCCAACCCCCTATAACCACCCAACCCCTGCCACCTCCCCAGGGCTACATTTAATAAAGGGGGGGACACATGAACCCCCTCCCCCAGGGACCACCACCTTCTCAGGAATATGTTTAATAAATATACGGGGCACATGGATTTACACCACATCGCAAAATGCACAATCTGCGCACTAAGCTCTAGCTTCCTGCCAAATGTGGTGTCATTCTGTTCAGTGGTTTGGGCTGTAAGCATGTCTAAAGAACCTGTGGGAAAATGAAAAGATGGGGAAAACCTGTTATGGGTCCCCCTTATTTTTCTCGGCCCCCACGTGAAGGAATCACTCCGAAACTTTCAAGACAGCAGCTGAACCGACTAGCGTTTTAGTTTTGATAATTTAATGAAGATTCGTCAAGCGGCGCCAAAGTTATTGGCAAAAAAAAGCTTTTCCTATGGAAACTAGGTCCTAACTATAACTACCTACTGGTGACTGCCAGTAGGTAATAGATATATACACACACACACTACCTAGCAGCTGTCGCCACTAGGGAGTTTTAGTTAGGACCTAGTTTGTATAGAAAGTGTTTTTTTTGCTTTGCTAATAACTTTGGCGCCATTTAATGAATCTTCACAAATTTTCCCAAAAACAAATACAGTGCTCACTTAAACATCTGTCTGGAAAGTTTTGGGGTGATCCATCAAGCGGGGGCCGAGAAAAAGGGGGGGATCCCAAAACCCTTTTTCCCGTGCATTTTTCCTTAAGGATTTTGAACAGGAATAGCACCCGAACCACTGTATGTAATTACACCAAATTTGGCAGAAAGATAGCTGTTGGCCTAGAAAGTGCCCTTTTTGTTATTTGGGGCAAATCCGTTCAGTAGTTTTGAGAAATTAAAGAAAAAACACATTTGTATAAACAGTGAAGATGCCGAGAACTTTCAGTAGGAGTCGCAGCGGACCTGCCAAAAAGTTACCCCCCAAAAAAACAAGCGCTGCCGCCTGTGTTTTTTTAAATGAAGTCCCTGGGTGGGTCAGGTCCCAGGGACATTGACATTTTTAATGCCCTCCCACTGCAGCGCTGGGGACCACTAACTCCCTGGGGCTAATATCTAATGAAATGCAGGGGGCACCCTCCCCCTACTGCAGCCCTGGGGACTGCCACCTGCCCAGGGCAGAATATCTAATGAAATGAGAGGGGGCGTCCGGCCACCCCCACAGCCCCAGAGACCACCACCTTTCTGGGGCAGAATATCTAATGAAATGCAGGGGCCGCCTCCCCTCTCCTCCCCTCCCCAGCAGCCCCAGTGTAGGAGGCGGGCTTGGTTTATAGTGGGTACCCAAGGTACTTACACCTTATACCAGGTCCAGTGATCCCTTATCAGTAAAATGTAGTCAGTGTCTAGAAGCCAGGCTGTCTAGAGGTAACTGTAGGCAGAGCAGCCAAGGCTGAACTAGGAGACATGCAAAGCTCTTGCAATACCACTGTAGGCACACAGTACTCACACACATGAAAGACAATACTCAGTGTTACAAATATATAAAGTACTTTATTTTAGTCACACAATGCCAACAATACTTTGGAGACTATACTCCCTTAGGAGGTAAGTAAATTACACAATATATACCCTAGTAACCAAAAACAGGTAAGTAAATAGTCAGAAATAGTGAAAACAGTGAAAATCACAATAGGTTGCAATGGACCAAAGGGGAACACAACCCATATACTAAAATAGTGGAATGTTAAAGTTGGTTGCCCAGCTAGGCAAGTGTAGTATGTAGAGGGGCGCTGGGAGTGTAAGAAAACACCAAAGGTTAAGTAAAATACCCCACTCCAGAGCCCAGGAAAGCAGGAGTAAAACACAGCAAGTTCCCTAAAACACACTAGAAGTTGTGATAGAAGACCCAGAAGATACTGCAAAACACCAACAATGGATTCCTGGACCTTAAGACCTGTGGAAGAAGGTGACCAAGTCCAAGAAGCACTGAAGAGTACAGGGTGAACAGGAGCTCCTGCTAACCTGGATGAAGGTGCAAAAGAAGAACCACTGGTGAGAAGACAAAGTCAGAATTGCACCAAAGAAGACAGATGCGGGTTCCTGGTTGGTGCAGAAGATGTCCCATGCCGGATGGATGAATGCAGTCTGGTTTGCGGCACTGGATTCCATCAACAAGCCTTGGCTCACACAAAACATGTGGTTGGCGGAAAATGGAGCTGCCTGGGACCAGGAGGGATCTGGTAGCCTCTACCCAGGATGGGGGAACAGAGGGGCTCTCAGCAACTCAGAGAGCCCTCAGAAGACCAGGCAGCATGCACAGAAGTCCTACAGCACGGGGCAAAAGAAGTGCAAATGGAGGCCCACACAGCACGACACAATGGATTCACACAACGCCGGAGAACCACTCAGGAAGCTGTGCATCGCAGGATGGAGTGCTGGGGGCCGAAGCTGTGGTATGCATGAAGAACCTCTTGGAAGGTCGCACACAAGCCTTGGCAACTGCAAGTCATGCGGTGCACCGAGGTACTGTCTTGCGTGGGGAGGCAAGCTCTTACCTTCATTAAATTTGGACAGCTGGACGTTGGGATTGTCAGGGTCACTTTAGTCCAGAAACCGTGTCACTGGATCCACGTCTGTCGTCGGGAGAGGAGACCCAAGCCACTGGTCATCACTGCAGGATGAGGAGATTCCTTCGGTTCTTCTGGTGCAGGCTGAAGACAGGCAGTCCTCGATGGTGCACGACCTAGAAACTGTTGCAGTTACTGGCAGGAGCTGAAGTTACAATGTTGCAGAAGTCGTCTTTGCTTCTTTGTTTCAGTTTTGTAGGGTTCCTGGAGCAGTCAGTGGTTGATCCGTCAGTAGAAGAAGAAGTAAAGGATGCAGAGGATTCCTGCTGGAGTCTTGCAATCCGAATCTGAAGATTCACCCAGAGGAGAGACCCTAAATAGCCCTGAAAGGGGGATTGGTCACCTAACCAGGTAAGCACCTATCAGGAGGGGTCTCTGATGTCACCTGCAGGCACTGGCCACTCAGATACTCCCAGAGTGCCCAACCACCTTGGAATCCAAGATGGCAAAACCCAGGGACACTCTGGAGGAGCTCTGGGCACCACCCTTGGGGTGGTGATGCACAGGGGAGTGGTCACTCCCCTTTCCTTTGTCCAGTTTCACCATCTGTGCCCTTCAAAGCATTTCTAGAGGCTCTGGGAGGATACCCCTCCCATGCCTGTAACACCTATTTCCAAAGGGAGAGGGTGTAACACTCCTCTCCTAAAGGAAATGCATTATTCTGCCTTCCTGTGATTGAGCTTCTCAAGCCCCAGGAGGGCAGAAGCCTGTCTGTGAGGGTGCAGCAGCTGGGGCTGCAGTGAAAACCTCAGAAGGATGGTATGGCAGTACCGGGGGTCTGCTGTCAAGCCCCCAGAGTGCATGGGATTGTGCAGCCAATACTGGAATCAGTATTGGGGTACAGTTCCCTGTTGTTAGACACCTTACTTGGCCATATTTGGAGTTAAAAGTGTGAAGTAGTACAAAGGTATTGACCTTTGTCCAATGCGCACTTAAAATGGCGTCCCCGCACTCACAAAGTCCAGGAAAGTGGGCCTGGATGACATGGGGGCACCTCTGCTAGTGCAGGGGTGCCTTCACACACAGGTAGTTTGCACCCAGCCTTCAGGGTTGGAAGACCTGATATATGGGTCACTTATAAGTGACCTGGTGCAGTGAAAATGGCTGTGAAATAGTGCATGCACTATTTCACACAGGCTGCAATGGCAGTCCTGTAGAAGCCTTTTTATGGGCTCCTAATGAGTGGCAAAAGAAATGCTGCAGCCCATAAGGATCCTCTGGAACCCCAATGCCCTGGGTACCTAGGTACCATATACTAGGGTCTTATAAGGGGGGAGGGACTAGTATGCCAATTTGGAGTGAAATACTGAGTTACCAGTATGTAGTGACAAATTTAGAAACAGAGAGAACATTAGCACTGGGGTCCTGGTTAGCAGGATCCCAGTGTCACAGTAAAGCATACTGACAAAAACAGTGAAACATACTGACAAGTAGGCCAAAAACCATAAACACTGGGGTCCTGACTAGCAGGATCCCAGTGACACAGTTAAAACACACTGACAAACAGGCCAAAAATGGGGGTAACCATGCTAGAAAGAGGCTACTTTCTCACACCCAGGAACCACCACCTCCCTGGGGCTAATATGAAATGGGGGGGGGGCCACCTGCCCCCCCCCCCGCAGCCCCAGGGACCGCCACCTCCCTAGTGCTAAATTTGAATAAGATAGGGTGTCTGTTTTGGACCCACGACCCTGGGGACCACCACCTCCGGGCTAATTGAAATGTTGGACGGGGGCCGCGCGACCCCCCACCCCCCCCCTCTCTCCCTTCCTGGAGCCAATGATGGTCACTGGAGATTGCCACCTACCAGAGCCAGCTCCTGCTATGTCCCAAAGGGTGCCTCCCTTGATGGGATCTTTGACAGCTCCCGCCAAGTCAGAGCAAACACTCTGCTTTATGCAAGTGGGGGCTGTCAAATAGCACCTGCGTGCAGAGAGCAGAGTTTTCATCCATTTCCCTGGACACAAATATGCGTGCAGGGAAACAGATGAAAACACTGCTCTTGCAAGCAGGGAGCTCTTTTTAAAGCAGTTCCCTGCTTGTGGGGGCAATGCCGGGTCCTGCAGGACATGGGGACCCCACTAGGACCAGTGAGGCTTTGAGGCTCCCCACGCAGTCCTTTCACTCCCTCTCTCTTTTCTGTCTGTCCCAAAACTGGATGGAAGAGAGAGAGAGCAAGATTGTTACTGCAATGGTCTTGCCATATAATGATCACAAAGTATCACATTAGCAAAATGTTTGGTTTGAATGTTATATTTACGTTTTGATGGACAGCAGACCATGGTCACTTCTGGCCTAATAGTAAAGCTCTTGGACTGTCACTCAGTAGGCTGAAAGTTCAAATCATTGTATCTCATGGCACTGTGTCTGTTTTCCAGTGTTTTCACACTTACACACACACACACACACACACTTACACACACACACACACACACACACACACACACACACACACACACACACACACACACACACACACACACACACACACACACACACGCAAATAAACCCATTATGTTTATTACTTTAAGAGTTCACGATCCACAATGGTGCCCTTGAACGGATTTTAGACAAAGCATTTACTATCTGTGAGTGGTTGGACATTTTCTAGGATTGGCAGCCTGGGCCTGTGCATTCTGCATAACTTCTGCAATAATGTTGCTCTTAAACATGAGCCTGCAAAATGCTTCTCACTGTCAGGGCCTGAGCCTTTAAGACTATTGTATTCCAATTATTGTAAACCTTTGCTGTCAGACCCCTTTTCCTGTAGGCTAACCTAAGGGATGGCTTTGCTATTTAGCTTGGGCTTTTAAAATCTTGGCCTAGCTGATGGATTACTCTTTTTAAGACCTCTGCCTATAAAACTCTGCATATTGAGGACTATCCTATGCCTGTAAGATCTGTGTAACCCTAACTCAAGGGATAGGTTTGCAGTCATAGCTTTGCTGTAAGATGAAAGAACCTGTAATAGCTCAGTAACACAAAGGACACCTATGTTTCCACAGGATTGTGCTGCTAAGACCTTTGACATCAGGGATCACTTTGCTTTGAGTTGCCTGAGCCTTAAAGGTATGAGAAACATGGTGGATAGATTTACTGTCAGATAACTGATGCCTGCAACAAGAACAGCAGATCTGCTGTCAAAGGCTTAGGCATGTAAAGACTGAAGATCTGTTTTAACAGGACGACAAGCTTTGCTGTGAGATACCTTACCCTCTATGGCATCTAGTAACTTAAAAGAAAGCTCTACTAGATCTGTGATGCCCAAAATATAGCGTTGCTCTCAGATGCCTGAATATGTAATAGGATATGCATACCCTAATAGACAGATATACTGACAGAGTATGTAAAGGTTGTGTAACCTAGTGAATGCCTTATCTGTAAAACACCTGAGCTTAGAATATGTTTGTATCCTGAAGGATATGTATATCAAGGGTAGGAGCCCTGGTAAGATCTAACAGGAGAACAGCTTTGTTGACAGATGCATGGACCTCTGAGGTTTGTGTGGGTCGATATCCAAAACTGAGACCTGTACTAACTCTGAAGCTTGATAGTTAAGTCTCTTGTCTGATATATTAGTATGTGCAATCTCACTACACTGGGTTATATGTTTCCAGCTCTTCTGATCCTATAAGATCAAAGGAATCTCTCTGCTGTCAAATGACTGAGCCTAAAGGAGCTATGTAACTTGGAGGGAAGCTTTGCTCTTACAGTTCGAAGTCTGTAAAATCTAACATAATTGATAACATTGCTGCTTGAACCTGCACAAAATCAGCAACTGAAGGATATCTCTGTTGTCACAAGACTGAGGCTGTTAGGTCTATGTAATTTGAGGGGTAGCTTTGCTGTCAGATGCCTGAGCCACTCAGATATTTTTTTAACTAAGAGATAGCTTAAATGTTTAAAATCTATCCTGTGATCCATGTCAACTGATGGGTATACTTTCTATACAAAAATTAAGATTGTAACTGTATCCTGAAGGATAGATTTGATTTGCAAATCTTGAAAGATGTGTGCAGTATGTGTCATAGCTTTGCTGTCTAAAGTGTGATCCTGTACAATCTCTGTAGTCTGGGGGACAGCTTTGTCCAACAGACCCGATTCAGGTGGGAGACTTGTGATATTTAATGCCAAAAATGGTTTTATTTTAGCTGTTTCTGCCAGAAATTACCTCTGCTTCAACAGACGTCAATGTGGAAAATAGTTTCCTAGCCTACAATGTTGGTATGTATGGCTCTGACACCGTGAGCCTATATATCTCTGTAATATAACAGAATAACCCCTCTGCCTGTATGGTGAAATAAGCACAATGAAGTTACTTACATTCAGTAGTGCCTTATCTAGTAGAGACAATACCTAGGTGCAGATTCCTTACCTTAGAATTTCCCCAGGCATCAGTCTGGAGCTGGAGATTTTTCTCGAGGAGTACCCGAGCGTGCCGTTAGGTGGCGTTAATCAGCTCTGCGTCCATGGTTGGCATCGCCTGCACTTGATATGATGTTGTGGGTCCTATACAGGTTCCACCACGCCGCGGTGACGTCAGTTTCTTTTCATGACTTTTAATGCCCAAACCAAAGAGCCATGAAGAACACTGCCCTCTGGTGGGTCAAAACTAGGGCCCTGAAGGGGAGTCCCAGTCCCTAGGAATTGGTTTGCAGAGCAGGAAAGATGGGTGGGTCGATAAGGAATCTGCAACTAGATATTGTCTCTACCAGATAAAGCGTTACTGAAGGCAAGTAACTTGTCCATCTGATAGAGACATCTAGTTGCAGATTCCTTACCTTAGCATACCCAAGCTGTACCATCCCCAGAGGTGGGTCTGTGAACTAAGATCATACTAGAAAGTCCTGCAGGCCCAAATGGACAAAGTACCTGTCCCTACGGACCTGGCTGTCCAGGCAGTAGTGTTTGGTAAATGTGTGCAGAGATGCCCATGTTGCCACCTGACAGATGTCAAGGACTGGAACTCTGTATGCTAATAGAGTGGTCGCAGCTTTCGCTCTGGTAGAATGAGCATGCAAACCTTCAGGAGGTTGCTTCTTAGCCAATGCAAAGCACATTTTAATGCAGAGTATGACTCATCTGGAGATGGTTCTCTTCTGCACTACCTGACCTTTCTTTGCACCCATAAAATGAACAAAGAGTTGATCATCCACCAGGAAATATTTGGTACAATCAAGGTAGAATGCCAACACTCTTTTTGGGTCCAGGCGGTGGAGTATCTCCTCTACCTTAGAAGGATGTGGGGGTGCGTAAAAAGTAAGCAAGGTGATGGATTGGCCTACATGAAAGGGTGTAACCACTTTAGGCAGAAAGGAGGCCCTAGTCTGAAGCACCACTTTGTCAAGGTAGATGGAAAGGTAGGGCGGCTTAGATGACAATGCCTGCAGCTCACTCATCCCGCGGGCAGATGTAATGGCCAGAAGGAAGTCTGTTTCAAAGCAAGAAGCCTGAGTGGACAATTGTGGAGAGGCTCAAAAGGAGCACACATCAGAAATGTCAAAATTAAATTCAAATCCCATTGGGGCAAAATGAATGGAGATGGAGGAAATATATGAGTAAGGCCTTCAAGGAACCTATTTACAATAGGAGACTTAAGCAAGGAAGGTTGATCAGGCAACCGCAAAAAAACAGAAATGGCAGACAGATAACCTCTGGAAGTGCCCATTGCTGAGCCTTGATGGCCAGAGAAAGAATAAACAACAAAACCTCACAAAGAGAGGCAGAAAGAGGGTCAACAGACTTGTTTGTTGTGCACCATGCCACAAACTTCTTCTGATGACAGGTATATACTGATTTGGTGGAGGCTGCCTGTCAAACGACAGGTGTATACCGTTTTGGTGGAGGCCTGCCTGGACTTCAGGCAGAAGGTCAAAAGCTGTCAACTGCTGCCACTCAATCTTCAGGCATGAAGGTGCAGAATGGACAGGGTTGGGTGGAGAACCTTCGACTGCTGCTGCGACAGAATATACTCCTGAAGGGGCGGTGTGATCACAGGATCGATAGCCATGCTCAGTAGTTTAAGATACTAGACTCTTTGTGTCCAGTCTAGAGCCACAAGGATTACTTGTGCCCGGTTGTTCTTGATCTTCCTGAGAACACTGGGCAGAAATGGTATGTGTGGAATGGTGTACAGGAGGCCTAAACTCCAATCAAGACCAAAAGCGTCGCCCAGCGATTGCTGCCTTAGAAACTCATATGACAATACTGCTGACAATGCATATTCTTTGTGGAGGCAAAACAATCTAACCAAGGCTCTCCCCACTGCTGAAAAAAAACCTTGCACCATCTCCAGATGGAGCCGCCATTTGTGACTGACTAAGCACTGTCGTCTGAGTTCATCTGCTCTGGCTTTCAGAAAGCCTGTCAGGTGTTGAACCACCAGGAAAATACACTGATGTGCCAGCCACGTCCAGAGGCACTTGACAAAGGGTCTGCGTCCCCACCCGACCCTGCTTGTTGCAGTTCCACGTGGTGGTGGTGGTGTTGTCCGTGAACACCTGTACTACCTTTCCCTTGAGAAAAAGGAAGAAATGCTTTAAATGCTACTCTGACCGCACAGAGCTCCAGCAGCTTGATGTGGAGTTTGGATTCCGCCGAAGACCAGATGCCTCTGATCTCCTCCTTTCCGAGATGGCTGCCCCAGCCCAGGAGTGATACATTTGTTGATACTGTCAGATCTGGTTGGGGAAGGGAGAGTGATCTGCCTCTGACCGAATCGCGGTTGGTTAACCCCCACTGCAAATCTTGCGCTATTCCCTTCGGGATCAGGTCCCATTGCAAAGCCCGCATATATGCCACCTGGCATATGTCACTAGCAGGATGCAGGAGGCCATGAGACCCAGCAGCCTCAGAGTTATTCTCGCTGAAATCCAGGATGGAGGCTGAAACATCAGTACCATAGCCTGAATATCCTGGGCTTGCCGCTCGGGAAGATAAGTCTGAAACTGTACTTTGTCCAGAACAGCTCAGATTAAAAGGAACGTCTGAGAGGGAGTCAGGTGTGACTTCAGCGCGTTTATAGCAAACCCAAGTGAATGCAGGAAGTCCGCCGCCTGGGGCGAGGCCGCCTTCTACAGCCAGTCGTCATGGTAGGGGAAGATGGAAACCCCTGACCTGTGCAGATGAGATGCGACCACCGCCATCACCTTGGTGAACACACAAGGGGAGCTGGTAAAACCAAAGAGAAGTATGGTGAACTGAAAGTGCTCGTGGCCTACTGGGAACCACACGTAACATCTATGGGCAGGCAGGAGGGGAATATGGAAATAAGCATCCTGCAAGCCCGGTGCTACCATCCAGTCTCCTAGGCCCAGGGCAGAAAGAACCTGAGCCTGGGTGAGCATTTTGAACTTCTCCTTTCTGAGAAAAAGACTAAGGGACCGAAGGTCTAGGATAGAGTGGAGGCCCTTATCTTTTTTGTGAACCAGAAAGTAGCTAGAATAGCAACCACAACCTACTTCTGGCACAAGAACCCTTCTCTAAGGCTCCCTTGGCCAAGAGAGCCGTAACTTTCTCTCGGCGAAGTGCCAAGTGGTCCTTCATCATCCAATCGTAGGATGGTGGCATGGATGGAGGGGTAGTCTTGAAGGGGAGGGAGTAGCTCATTTGGACTATCTGCAAAACCCACCTGTCTGACGTAATAGATTGCCAGCAGAGCAGGTGATGGCGGATCCTGCCTCCAATTGGTCCCTGGTGGGGAAGAGTCAGATTAAGAAGGTTTGGAGGCAGCTGCAGAGGAAGTGGGGGGGACAGTGGACCGGCCAGCCCTCTGACTCCCTGATCCACGAAGGCAGTGAATCCCACGTCGCTGGCCACGCAGAGGCTCAGCAGCATGCACGGCACAGTAGCTGACCCGGAATGGACATGGCTGGGCTCCCCTTCCGTAGCCACAAAAGGGGTGGAAAGCAGACAGACGGGGACAAAGGGCAGTCGGAAGGCCCAAGTACCTGGCCGCAGCACAAGAATCCTTAAGGCACTCGAGCGTGAGTCTGCTTTTTCTCCAAAGAGACGGCTGCCATCAAAGGGCATGTCCATAAGATTGGCTTGGACATCTCTCGAAAAGCCAGACGTCCTCAACCAGGCATGGCCTCAGGGCCACTGTCGATGCAACAGCTCTGCCCAGTGAGTCGGTCATGTCCAGTTCACATCGGATTGTGAACTTTGCTGCATCTCTCCCTTCCGCAACTGCTTTGGAAAGTACAGCCTGGGCCTCCTCCAGGACCTGCGGCAGCACTTGCACAATCGTATCCCACACAGGACTGGAATAACGGCCCAAAAGACAGCATCATGTTTAGTACCATTGGAATTGTAGTAACAAATCTACTCTACTGGTGTAGCCAGATTTCTTATTACTGTTTTAGAAACATCACTTTTAGAAAGTGGGCATTTCTCTGCTCTCACCGCCCTGTGTGCCTACAGCCTATCTCCAATACATGTCTGGCTTGAGCTAGGTGACAGCTATACTTGTGCATTCCCTTCAGACATTCACAACACAGGACACTAAGCTACATCTGCTTGCATCTGCTTACCAAAGGGTCTTCCTGGGGAGGAGGATGGGAAGGGCTCCCTAAGGGGGACTGTGCACTTCACAGAAACCTTCTGAAGTCATCCCCCACATTGGAGGCCTTTGCTAGTATAGGTACTGGGTCTCTGACCCATCCAGATCAGTACACTTCTGGACTCAAAGAAACGCTGTTGGAAAAAAGACTGCTGCATGTCAGGATTGCCACTCTGCCCTGCCCTGCTGCCTGCTGATCTCTGCCCGGTAGCCCAGGACTCATCCACCTGCCCTAGAGTGACTTTGAGTGGCTTTGCTGTACCTTGCCACCCGCTTTCATCAATATCCCCAAGCAGCTTTGCTGAGCCTTGCCATCCGCTTTCATCAACAACCTTGAGAGGCTTTCCTGAACCTTCCTGCCCCTTCTCATTAACAACCTTGAGCTGACTTTGCTGGACTTGGCTGCAGGCTTTCGTCCACAACCTTAAGCGGCTTTCAATCTTGCCGCCCGCTTCAATCAAAAACTCTGAGTGGCTCTGCTGGACTTTGCCACCCGCTCTCATTAAAGGCCCCAAGCGGCTTTGTGCACTTTACTGTTCGCTCTGACCTTCAAGTCCCAGCACCGCAGAGGTGAATTCCCTCTGGTATGGCTGACCTCCACCTTGCAGTTCCCCTGCGGTCCCCACCTATTTCCTTGGGACTGCGCTGGAGGAAAACCTACCCAACACTCAGCTGCTCTTCAAGAAAAACGCCTCCCATTCATTATCGTAATCTGTGGAGACAACGCGCACTGGTGCCGAGGAGCCCCCACACCACTGCTTTATCCCATAACCGTGCATCAGCCTTGTTTTTGCTTAACCCTCTAAAGTGAATACCTAATAATTAACTTATTGAATTTCTGTCATCCTGATCTTGATTTATGCAGATAAATGAGCTTTATTTTTCTACACCTGTGTGGATGCGTTTTGTGGCGTACTTTCTGTGATTACTGTGTGTGTTGTACAAATACTTTACCTTCTAAGCGAAGACTGCCTGCTCTGTGCCACGCTACCAGAGAATAAGCACAGGTTAATTACGGTTGTGCATTTGAACTTGCCCTGACTTGTGGATTGTGCTCCCTACTTGGATAAGGTGCATACTGCTGCCAACTAGAGACCTAGGGCCATATGTATGAAAGCGTTTTCCCATAGACACAGAATGGGTAAAATCCTTTCGTACTTCTGGCCCCTAATTATTAACACTGACCCACTTGGGGTTCTAGTTCCAAGTTCTCTCAGATCAAGGAGAGGGTGCTCCACTGAGTGCCCAGAAGACCATTGTTCGACCAGAGCTGGTTTGTGCTTGCCATCCAGATCCAAGTGGTGAGGAGCACATCAAATGGAGTCTGATCTGGAGGAAGAACTCCCTAGGAATCCAAGCAGTCCTGTCTAAGTGGGAGAGAAGTGAGCAAGCAAACCTTGCAAGAAGAGTTTACTGTTGAAAGGGCCTAAAAGCAGTTGACTTTGGCACTGGAGTCCGCAAACCAGAGAATCATAGATTGTGTAACTGGCGTGACTGAAGGTGCATACCAGATCAGGAGATCCTCTGAGGAACTGTGAAACTTCTAAAGAGTGCCCGAGCCCACTTTTGGTTAAACTTCTTTTTAGAATATTATGCTGTTTCACAGTTGTTTCTTTGTACATTTTGCCCGTAACTACTTTTTTTTTTTTTAATCTGCAGAATATACTAATGAAGATCCCCTTACCAAAGAGAAATCTTAACATGCTTTGGGTTTTATGTTGAGCTACATATCAAGTACCTAAACACTGCAAATCAAAAGATGATGAAAAATGACTATGAACGAGTATAATAAAATATCAATATAAGCATTTCAGCATGCAGTTAACACTGGATGAACTTGCACTATTTAAAGAAAATTTCCACTTTAATTTGGATATTTAAAAGGCCTCTGAGTCTAAGAGCAGCGCCAAGCCTATGAAACCCCACAGAGGAGCGGAATGATTGTGTACGGTACCTTAAGCACAGTGTTTTCCAAAAAAGTATGATAATAATAATGAAGGCACACACACAAAATATCATCAGCCCTCTTCATTCACTGGTATACTCAAGTGTCTGCCCACAACATCATGCAACATTTGCCAGTGAGTAAACCAACTTAATACATAGGTTTGCTTGCACTGTAAGTGGCAGCATTTCCCCAGTGCTTAATTTGTGCTTGTTGTTTCCGGTGCTGAGCACCGGACCTTATTTTTGAGGGCCGGCGCTTATTCTTGACACATATGGGAAAGACGGAGAAAGAGAAAAACGAAAAAGTGTCACAAAGGCAGAAAGTAGAAAGCTGGTAGAGTGAGCTGAGGGCAGGGAGTGGCTTTAAATGGATTGAAGAGGCCCAAGATGGCTTCAGGATTAGGTTGCCTCAGTATTCTGTGTTCCCACATTTAATTGCAGCAGCCACGGGTTTTAGAAGAGGACTTTGAGCACCGGCACGTATTTATTTACAAATTAAGCACAGCATTTCCCTCATCTGGACTGCACAATCGCATGAAAAGGCGTGCACTTCCGTGCCTGGTATGGCTAAGCTGCTAGGCCATGCCTTTATTTTATATTTTTAGTAAGTTGCCATTTTTTGCATAAAGAAAGAAACATAATTTGATAAGCTCAGACCAACTGGCATTGCCAATGCTTGTTTTGGAATGGCATCCCATGCGTATGCGTGAGCAGTTAATTCTAATAGGAATTAAAGGGTGCACTGCCGTGGTCGACGCCTCGGCAGACAAATACCTGAGAGACCAAGAGTAGAAGAGGGCAGTGCGCCCTATTACAACAAATGCCTCGTTTCCAATGGGGATTTGGGAGGAGCAGAGGGCTTGCCCGGTCTCCCCCCGGGCTTATCGGGCGTCAGTGGTACAATCCACACCCTGAGTTTAGTCATTGGTCTAGGTGCCGGATGGGGCGGGGAGTTAAGCACGGGGATAAAAGGAAGGGGCAGGGTGTGGGCGGCCTCTTTGGCCGTTGTCACACCCAATAGGCGTGTTGTCTTTGTGCCCTCCCGAGTACTTGGGTTTTTTCCATTTGGTCATGTTTCGCCTATTGGGGTTGGGGGGATAAGGTTTTTTAATTAGTTTAGTTCTCTGTGGGGTTTTTCCGGTGGGTTCATGGTCAAGTGGTTAACTTTAAAAGGGCAGGTCTGTTGTTGGTTGCGGGGTAATTGATGTTTGATGGGGGATGTTTATTATTTTTGCCACTGGTAGTCAGGTCTGGCTGCGGAGGTTTTGGTCAGCGAAAGCATTTCGGGTGGGGAAGGGGATCGATCTAAAGATGAGAGGACAGGGAGTTTTCACAGGCAAGGGTAATTTTAGAAGGGATGGGTAATGGGTAGGTCAGGCCAAGGTGGGGATGGGATAAGGGGTAGTGCTGAAGGGTTATTTAGAGGGAGGGGATAGGAGGAAATGTATGTATTAGTGAGGATTTCATAGTTTTGTGAAGATTTATGCCAAGGTTATGTTATGCCAGACCTGTTCTATTAAAGCGGCCTTTTACCCCTCGAAAACGAGTTTGTGGTCTGTTCACTGTTAGGCCCGATGCAAGTGCGAACTCAAGTGTCCGCGCTGGTAATACAGCACAGACAATAAGACTACAGATTCATTGGGTGATGGCCCCATGCAAAGGAGGGCATATCTTTTGGGATCAGGATGGCGCATATCTACGGAACAATGTACATGTTTTTCTGACATTCACGCAGAGTGGGCACATACACCCACTGCTTCCCATGTGGCACTTTCTGTAATATAGCCCCAGGTCTGAAAAACAGTGGAAGAGACATTGTTGACAGGACAACCAGAGGTTATGAACCCTGGAGGGAGAAGCAATCCTGCGAATGGAAATCAAGAAAACAGGCATGACTGTACATGGCGTGAAAAATATAGCAATTACCAGATTAGGAAGAAGAAAGAGAAAACGGGGAGATCGTTGCAGGTTGTAAGAAAGGAGCCGCTGAGCCTGAAGGTGGAGGCCATGGCAGCAGGCCCGGCTTCGGGCGGCGTGCAGAGGAAAATCATGTCCTCACCAGTGGCCACGTGCCAGACCTCTGAAGGCGGCCTTACAGGAAGGCGTGTATCCTCCCCAGTGGAGATCGGCCAGGTCCTTTTAGAGGCGGTTAAAAAAGGGAGAGAGAACATATTGCGGTCCTGCGGTAGCGCGCGCGAGTGAGTGTGTGTGTGTGTGGTGCGCGCGGAGAGGGGGCATCGGGGGTCCCCCCCCCTGTTTACCGAGTTGCAGATGGTAGCGGTAGAAAACACATATACGAGATTTTCTCAGTAATAAGCGCCAGAGAGAAGGAGAGTTTTGAAATATATCTTGAGGATGTGGTTAGGAGGCGAGATTCACGTCGACACCTCCCGCACAGACTCGCATGCGCGTGTGGCTGAGAGAGGTTTGTCCTCACAGCTGCCTCAGTGCATCGGGAGCCTTCACTCTAGACTTGCTAAAACCCCCCACACACACCTCTACGACTGCGCCACAATAGCTCCTAAGGGCTAGTTCACTGAAGGGGCAGATTCTTAGAATTTAGCACGCCTGTGTTCACGCCCCCGAAACGCACCGAAAATCCAACAGTACAAGAGGCCTTTCCATGCTCAGAGAGTGAATTCACAAATGTAGAATGTTCACCAGCATAGCTGTACTTCTGCATTGGCACGCTTAGGTGTAGGGTCTAGTTTGTGGTTAATGCTGGTCGGGCTCACCAGTAAAACGTTGACGAAACACCATTTTACCAATAATTTGCACATAAGACTATATCTGCGTGATAAGGCAGGAGTAAGCACCTTTCTAGAGCGTGAATATTAGAGAAATCACCAAAAGTAATAAATGTACTTTAATGTCTTTCTCGACAAACATTTTCCTTAAATAAAAACAAAAAAGGACAAGTACGAATGCACATGTGTGTTACAATTTGTATGCGGACTGATATACTTTCGTGCATAACATTTTCTCGTGGAATGCATACAGGGTATTTCAGAAAAACTGAATCCACACCAAAGAAAGCAGTAATCCGGCGCAGTACACTTGTACATTGATTTTTCTCAAATCGTGCACGATTGTTGCGAGCCAGGAAATGATGTATAACCCTATCCACGAGGCCCTTCTGCTACAGAAAAACGAAAGGCAAAAGCGGACAGGACAAGGCATGCTCAAGTGCAAACCGCGCACAGAAGTCTCCCACACTTTGCTACAATCTTTAACAAAGGATGGTAGTGTTACTGCAGGTTAAAAAAAAAAAAACAGTGAGAAAACGACTTCAGCATACTGTGCAACAAGAAAATAAAACGCCACGATAAATCAACATCCCACCCATGTACTATTGAAACAAGGATTTGCTTTCAGATCGCACTCAATGCTCTGGCAGCACCTCTGCCTATGTGTATTAGCCTGAAAAAATGCCCTTTTTTGAAGACGTAGCTCATAATGAAAGCCCTGCCTCTACTGTGTATTAATAAAAGCAATGGCGAAGCCTATAGGTCTCACCCACAAAACCGACTGGCTTTGCCAATGCTTATTTGGGTGTGACGGGGGTAGTGGGGGCAATAGGGGCTGGGACGGGGGTAGTGTTGTTGTCAACAGACAAGGGGACAGGAGGAGGAGGAGCAGGTAGAAATAGAGGGCGATAATATAGTGCACTGCATTATATATTTATATATATATATATATATATATATATATATATATATATATACACACACACACACACACACACACACGTGTGTGTGTGTGTGCACTGCAATGCAGAAATGCTCCTTAGGTGGAACACAAGAATAGGGAGAAAAGCCATCAAATCAGGAGCGATTAAGTGAGAGAAGCCAAAGAGCCATCCAATTCTAAGAAAGGGACTGACCAAAGACCCATGTATTGTTCACAACAGGTTTTAGGCAGGGCTACTGGAATTATGCAACAGAGATGGCATAATTCTGTAGTAGGATTGGCTTAGATATGCATCAAGAAAAGACAAATCATGTGGCATAACATGGCAGATTCTGTGTTAGTATTACCTAGTATTACTTTATTATTTTGGACTTTTTACGTTTTGTGGGCAAAGGCTTCACCTATAAAAACAACTCTGACACAAAAATGAGCAATACGAAGGTGATGCTGTGTTGTAGTAACTTTTGATGTGTTTGAACTGGAACAATTTTTTGTTGAAATCTGCAGATTATTAAACAGATGATGTATTATGTTGCAAATGCAGCAACTCCATAAATATGCAGAAAACGCCAGGGATGCATAATGTAATTATTCCAGTGGCTCATGTCTAAGGCAAGAAACAGCTAGTGCTGTATGTAGGTGGAACCTAAAACCTACTTGTGCAGTGAATAATTGACTCCAGTTTTGCTCAGTGGAGCTATGTCGTTCGCAGCACTATCTTCCAATCATCGCTACAGAGCAAAAGAACCCTGACGGTTGTGGGCCTGCACCTACAATGGGAAAAGAAAACTACAAGCTCCACCATGATCTGTGTTGTTGGGCTGTAAAGGAGGCACAAGTCATGGAAGGCAACATGGCAAGAAAGGGCTCCAACGTGTTTCAAAATGAAGATATCTGCAATAGGCCAGCAGGCTTGCACAAGTGGTACAGTTTGCCCAAGTAGTACAGTTTAAAGGCTGAATTCCATTGCATAGCACCGTCTGCGTTTCTCAAAGGGTGAAAAAAACAAATACCCCGCCAATATAAATGGCAAAGGTGTACCCTTTGGTGTTCGTTCAAAGCAGGTGTGTTTTTTATTCAGATTATGGCATTCTTTTCCACTTTCATCCAATTTGTGTATAAACTCAAGTCAGTCTACGGGGTAGGCGGTGTGAGTTACAGAACTAATGACCCAAGCACCTCTGAGAAGTGTGCTACAACTCAAGGACCCTCATTCTCATGGCCGCAGTAATTCAGATTCTGCCACAAACTGCAGTAAGCGAGTAAGGGCCTTAATCAGGGTGTGCAGTAATATCATCTTGAACATGTTTTCCATGAACACATTTTGCCAGGCAACTCCTGGCAAAATGTCTTTTGGGTGGGAGTGGATGGTATAAGGAGAGGGGGGAATAGTGGAGCACAATATCCTGAGTTTTGCTTTAGAACATGGGGAAAACGTGGCATTATTTTATTAGTGTTTTGCCGCTGAAACATCCACAGGCTGTCCAGTGACGTGCAGGGCGTTCCTTTACTGTAAACTATGACCGCTTCTCTGCAACTAGGAGGGTGGGCAAAAGGCCAGACCTCGCAAGCTGTGCAAAGTCTACAAGCCGTCCATGTGTTTAGCATTTGAGCAACCGAAAAGAGCTGACCTGGCAAATTCCACTAAAATCGCCCAAAGCATGTCCTCTGTCCTTACTTGTAACTCACGATTCCAATTTCTTTTTCCTTCTGCAAATTAGAGGTTTTTAAAAAATATTGGTAATAGGTTCTCGGTTCACACTGATTAATTGTATATATATTAAAAAATGCATATGTCAGTGCTAGGGTATAAAGCGGTTTTTAGGAGCCCGCCGGCAGGGCTAGTGTTGCTGAATACCAGGGGTGTCTATCCCCGATTATACCTCATGCCTTTTCCTCCAACCGCTCCATCCTTCCTGTCTCTTTATCTCACTCGTGATGGTTCCTTTCACTTTTCTGTCGCCCTTTGACATTCTTTTTTTATACCTTATTTTCCTCCATCTTTCCCCCTTTTCTTCCTTCACTCCAGGTAAAAGTCTGATGATATAAAATAACTAAGCAAAAAACATAATAAAATGAAGGACGGAGTGTTGAAACTTTTCAAACACTCACCCCCAGTCACAGATCTGGGTTTAATCCATCATTATTTTGCTCGCCACGTCACCCCAGTTTGGGCTTAGCCTTATGCAAATCCGTCTTGACCCTGTTCCCATGGAACAGTCCAGCCCTTTTGTGATATAAAATAACTGCCCAAAAAGAGTGCCGGTGCTCACCACCAGCAAAAATCACCACAATAATACAGGGAGTGCAGAATTATTAGGCAAGTTGTATTTTTGAGGATTAATTTTATTATTGAACAACAACCATGTTCTCAATGAACCCAAAAAACTCATTAATATCAAAGCTGAATATTTTTGGAAGTAGTTTTTAGTTTGTTTTTAGTTTTAGCTATGTTAGGGGGATATCTGTGTGTGCAGGTGACTATTACTGTGCATAATTATTAGGCAACTTAACAAAAAACAAATATATACCCATTTCAATTATTTATTATTACCAGTGAAACCAATATAACATCTCAACATTCACAAATATACATGTCTGACATTCAAAAACAAAACAAAAACAAATCAGTGACCAATATAGCCACCTTTCATTGCAAGGACACTCAAAAGCCTGCCATCCATGGATTCTGTCAGTGTTTTGATCTGTTCACCATCAACATTGCGTGCAGCAGCAACCACAGCCTCCCAGACACTGTTCAGAGAGGTGTACTGTTTTCCCTCCTTGTAAATCTCACATTTGATGATGGACCACAGGTTCTCAATGGGGTTCAGATCAGGTGAACAAGGAGGCCATGTCATTAGATTTCCTTCTTTTATACCCTTTCTTGCCAGCCACGCTGTGGAGTACTTGGACGCGTGTGATGGAGCATTGTCCTGCATGAAAATCATGTTTTTCTTGAAGGATGCAGACTTCTTCCTGTACCACTGCTTGAAGAAGGTGTCTACCAGGAACTGGCAGTAGGACTGGGAGTTGAGCTTGACTCCATCCTCAACCCGAAAAGGCCCCATAAGCTCATCTTTGATGATACCAGCCCAAACCAGTACTCCACCTCCACCTTGCTGGCGTCTGAGTCGGACTGGAGCTCTCTGCCCTTTACCAATCCAGCCACGGGCCCATCCATCTGGCCCATCAAGACTCACTCTCATTTCATCAGTCCATAAAACCTTGGAAAATCAGTCTTGAGATATTTCTTGGCCCAGTCTTGACGTTTCAGCTTGTGTGTCTTGTTCAGTGGTGGTCGTCTTTCAGCCTTTCTTACCTTGGCCATGTCTGTGAGTATTGCACACCTTGTGCTTTTGGGCACTCCAGTGATGTTGCAGCTCTGAAATATGGCCAAACTGGTGGCAAGTGGCATCGTGGCAGCTGCACGCTTGACTTTTCTCAGTTCATGGGCAGTTATTTTGCGCCTTGGTTTTTCCACACGCTTCTTGCGACCCTGTTGACTATTTTGAATGAAACGCTTGATTGTTCGATGATCACGCTTCAGAAGCTTTGCAATTTTAAGAGTGCTGCATCCCTCTGCAAGATATCTCACTATTTTTGACTTTTCTGAGCCTGTCAAGTCCTTCTTTTGACCCATTTTGCCAAAGGAAAAGAAGTTGCCTAATAATTATGCACACCTGATATAGGGTGGTGATGTCATTAGACCACACCCCTTCTCATTACAGAGATGCACATCACCTAATGTGCTTAATTGGTAGAAGGCTTTCGAGCCTATACAGCTTGGAGTAAGACAACATGCATAAAGAGGATGATGTGGTCAAAATACTCATTTGCCTAATAATTCTGCACTCCCTGTAGAGCTGGAAAGGCCCCCAGAATCAGTCTCCAACCCCTGATAGGCAGAAGCAACTGTTGATGTACAAAGACAGTTCTCTCGTGGTTCCTACTCGAGTATCTACTATCAGTGTACTTATCAAGCAGCTGATCGTCGCAATTCAGGAAACTTGGATGTACTAATGCAGGTTGCCGTCTGGGTCATGC
The DNA here is from genome assembly GCF_031143425.1 of Pleurodeles waltl. Classification (NCBI taxonomy): domain Eukaryota; kingdom Metazoa; phylum Chordata; class Amphibia; order Caudata; family Salamandridae; genus Pleurodeles; species Pleurodeles waltl. Next base: position 708,694,442 of record NC_090450.1, on the reverse strand, counting down.
AGGAACCACTGCCTTACACCTGGATCGGAATGCCCAGGATTTATATTTAAACCCCCTACGGAAAGGGTATCATCACCAAATTGTTGTATTAGAACTAAGTGGACAACTGTCTGCCTCTCTGCTGTAGTAGAAAAGCGATAGCAGTACCAGCATACAAGGCCCCAGACCCTGCTCTCTTAACCTCTACTGAGGTGCACGAACCATTACTTTACTAACATTTGAAGGCTGCATGAGTATCCAAACTCTACAATTGTGCAAGGACCAGTGTTGTGATAAAGTACACTACCCTTCTGATCAGTGTGTCCAACCACGTGCTGGGGTGCAGAAATCATGTAGTAATGAGCTTCAGCCAACTCACACCGGATAATATTGCCAGAATTGGGAGCTTTGGCGAATAGAACACAGTTCCTTCACAACTGAACCTCAATTAATTTTTTTCGAAATTGAACAATTGATTCACTTTGTATTATATGCCACTCAAAATCAACCATTCTTGTCTTCTTTCCCCCATCATCCAAAGTTTACTTACATCCCTCATGTCCCATCTTAGATTCCCCGTTTATTTTTTCTGCCTACATTAAATATGTCCATTACCCAATTTATTAATTACATGTATTACTATCTTCTTTCAGAATACAAAATTCCACCATGGTGTAACAAACAAACTATAATGTAGAATGGTTACTTCTCTCTCTCTGACACTTCCTCTTTTAACATAAACCTATATAACGTAAAAAAAAGCTTGATACTATGTAGTGGAAAAGAAGTGATCATTCCAGACGTGTATTTGCATATGGGAAATTGGAAGATTTCAGAACAGGCTGTGCCTTTAATCAGCCATTCGGAGCTCATGGCTTCTTCTAAACACTTAACATTTCCTATGTCCGTCTTCCAAAGAATAATCCCACTTTATAGTATAGCATGGTCTACACCCACCCATACACAATGCATTGTTTACATGTTAGGAGTTGACACATTTTAAATCTTACCTGTGCATCCTCTGTGGGGGAACTGAAGGTGGTCTTGAGACTGCTTGATGCTACATCATTGTTGTGGGATGCAGAGACCAGAACTGAACTGTTGTGCAATCCTTCAGCTATTAATCCATTTGACAAGGCAAAGTGACTGCGAACAACCTCTGTTCTCTGCTCAATGGTGTGGCCCAATAGATTTACCCCACCATATCCTAAGCAGCCAGACCGGACGTCTTGCCCCACCTCAGGTAGACCTGAATCTATTTCTTCTTCATCTTTACTGGAGCAAGCTTTCTCCACCTTTAAACCTCTTCCTACTTCTGGAGTCGAGATGGTTACAGATGGACTGAGGGAACCTCCAAAAAGTGGATTGTTATAAAAATGATATTCCTCATCGCTCTCAGAGAAGTCATCTTCTCCATCCCTTGCACTCCACAGTCTGTCTTCCAGGTCCTCATCACTACTGTCCGGTGTGAAATGTCCATCCTCACCTTCACTGCTTTCTGAAATTATGACACCCTCTGGGATTGAGACCAAAGCTGTGGTCTCCACAGGATGAGAAGACAAGTGCTCTGCTGTCTCTGTGTTTTGGGGCTGTTTGTCTAGTTCATCCTGGAGATCGAGAACACAGAGCTGGGCTTGGAGGATACTAGCCAGAAACATTTCCTGGGCTGACATCTGCTGACTTGTGCAAGCATCTTTTGGGGCATTTGTGAGTCTTGTTGCCTCCAGAGTTTGCCGGCCCTCTCCAGGTTCTTCTGGCAACAATATTGGATGCTTCAAATCCGTCATTCTAAATACCTTGCTGTCACCTGGCCCAGCCCCATTGGCAAAGCTTTCTTTAGACCACTGGAGATCAGTGTCTGACATCAACACTGACGTACCTGTACTTAGGTGTTCCCCGGGGTGGGGAGGCTCCTGATTGAATTGGGGGATGAAGCTGTCATCTGAAAGTAGACCTTCACAAAAGGCAGAAGGACTGATGGTGCCGCCCAAGTGACTGTTGTCAGAGTGGGAGCCCACATCTGGCATACGTGTGTATGATGTGTTGCAACAGTCTTCTTTGGGTACTCCAGCATCCTCCATCCCCTCTGGTGCCACAGGCAGAGGAGATCTCAGTCAAACCCTCTCTCAAAGGAAATAAAACCCTGTCATGCAGACAGAGGAGCTGGAATAAACAGTGTCTGCACAGAATCTGCATGACACAGGGCAAGGCAGGAGCTCAGTGCGAGTATCCATGGCTCCAACAGCAGTCCTGCAGAGAAAGTGATAGATAAATGAGAATTTAGTTACATATGGGAAACAGGAAGAATTCAGAACGGGTTGTGCCTTTAATAAGCTTTTCAGAGCTCATGGCTTCTTCCGAGCACTTCACATTTCACATTTCCTACGTACGTCTTCCTCTTAATCAATTTAAGTCTGCACACTTCTATTATTCCTGGCCAACAATTTCACTTCTGAACCACCAGCACATCATTTGCTCTTCTTGTTACATACTACTTGGCTAATGATAAAGTATCTGAGCCACAAACAATATTTTGGGCCAGAGATGATGATCAAAATGGTGAATGAATTAGGCCACAAAAGCTGTGCAAACAGTCTAGATTCAGTATTAAAGCATTAGATAAGACAAGAAAAATATTTTTGGCCTGACAACATTGAAGGATCTTACCCCTCAGAACCATAGGAAGATTCAGTGCTTGCAGACAAGTGGCCGGGGCTTGCATGAAGGGCGTCGAGTGGTGAGCAGACAGTGAAATGGAGGACATGAAAGGAAGTATGTACAGGAGAGAGTGAAAAGATGACAAATAGGAAAGAGCAGGTGTGTGAGATGTAGATGGAGAATTTAAAAAAGATGTGGGGATTAAAAAGGCACAACAATCTAACAGTGAGAGTCCATAGAGGAAAGTGTCATGAAGGGGAAACCAGGAGTGACTGAGACACTCTGAAGACCACTATCTCATCTGCAGACTTTAGAAATCTTTAATTCACTGTCTCTAATTTTCAGATTAGAAGCATTTTCAATTCTAATTATTCACAACAAAATTATTGTTGTCACCAATTTATTTATTGTTCTGGAGTGTTTCAAGGACATGTTTGTTGTGTGATGTGCCAGGGTGAAATAAACAAAAAAAAAACACTTGGAGGCACCCACATTCTGGTCATGAGGCATTCTGTGAGAAGCAGAGTATTTTAGTTCACATATTTTTTTAGCCATGCCCTTGATTACATAGACCACACCTATTTTAAAGGAATCCTAGTCACTGTTTTTTTGGGCACACCCCTTTTACAGAACAACCCACCATCAAGCACATACGTCATCCCACTTTAAGCACTGCCAGCTGCATAATGTAGATGTACCTTACTCCTGGAGTGGTGCAATGACATGCTATATATTGTTTTTAAATGATAAAGGAAAACTACAAATGACAAAAAAGCAGGGAGTACACTATCCTCCCCACTTATCCACAACTTAACCCATTTGTAGCTCTTTCATGACCCTGAGAGGTCAACCCTATTATGCTCAGATGTTTAAATCTCAATAAATGTTTAAAGCCTACACATGAATAAGGCATCCAAATACACTCCTCAGGCATGCCAAGTGCTTTAATCAGTCTCAGAACATATCAACTTTAATGAGACCCAACTGAAACCAGTAGGCACTCAAAGTTGCTTTTAGTTCTCAAATGTCCACCTTCCATTCCAGATTTCACATCTATGCGCTCCTAAACTGCTGACTGGACATCTCGAATGGCAAGATATAAAACACTCTTTGCAGTAGCAAGTGGGGCCTTCGATTTCTTACAGAGACATCGTCAACCAAGACATCCTGCCCTCATCTTGATAGCGTCATTCACCACCATTAAACAGAGACTGAATAAATTGAATGTGTGGAGCAGTGGCCCTAACCCACAGGACTACACTGACCTGCACCATCCTTAACAATCCCACACATTAGTCCTTCCAGTTCCCCTAATTGCCATCAAGCTGAACACTAATAATTTCACATGATGTCACATAATACCTTTCAAGGACAAAATGTAAAATTTTTTGGAGAATGTATACACTATATGACAAGCACATTCTTTATCAGCGCGGGGAACGGTTTCCCAGGAGATGTATCATGAACTCTAGCTCCCAAAACGACCATGTATCCCCACAGTTCTCAGAAATAGTGAACAATCATGATTAGACGAGAAGGAGACCTTCAAGACTGGACGGCATCAACATGGATTTCCTCTTCCTCTAACCAAACTAAAACCCAAGCACTCAGAAGGCACCTTAGAGGTACCCCTGAAAAAACTACCAGCTGCTGGTGTACTGACTGACTAGTTTTAGCCAACCTGCTACCAACAGACATGTTTTCGACCCCCAAGGGTGTGAGCCTCCCGTTTAGGGTGGTCAGACACAAAGCTTGCTCTGGCAGGGGTGTCAACACACCCCTCCCAACAGGATGACCTGCGAATCTGCATTCCAAGGCAGTGGACTTCAAAGAAGCCCACCACCCATGGTATGCAGATCTGACTTCCCTCAGAAGGTGAGGAGATGGCGAACCTTGTGCCCCAGGCCCATTTGGGACCTGGACAGGCAGGAAAATTAGTAGTTAGAAATAAGTGTCCACCTTCTGGTCAGTTCCACCCCTAAGGTGAGCTGCCTGATGGGGACACGAAATTTCCAAGTCTGTCATCTTGGTGACGGTACAACTAGAAACTCTGGGACAGGGTATTGCCCACTTCCCACAGGAAGTGGTCATATAGGGGAGTAGTAGCTTCAGGGGTAGTTAGCCCATTGGTTACTACGCTACACTCCCCCCTCCCCTACAGCCCAAAAAATTCAGTATTAAGGGGTGCCCCTGGCACTAGAAAATTTGATCCTGCTGACATGAAGAAAAAGGAGGACACTCCAGAGATGCAAAAGTGAGAACTGAAGACCAGTGACAGACTTGGCGCCTAGCCTGCCTGCTGACTTTGACAATTGTGCCAGGACGCCTCATCCTGCAGCTGCTTGTGCCTCCAAAAGCCCAGGAGGACTGCCAGCTTTTACCCAAGATCCAGGAACCCCTGGAGACACCCAAAGACACTATGAGCACTACGGACAGCCAAAACTGACGCCGGACAGGACCACTGCACCTATGCACTGTAAACTGATGTGGATCTCCTTATTGAGTCATGTGCTTAATTTTTTTACTCTGTGCCTATGGTAAATGTCTAACATTCCTCTCCGATAAGCCTGAGGCTGCTCAACCACATTGCACCCTAAGAGAGTACATTGTGATTGCTAGAGCCAGCCCCTGTCCACTAGTGAGGGAACCCCTGGACTCTTTGCACAGTATACCTCATTTTGACATACTATATAAAGAGCCAGCTTCCTACAGATTAGAGGAAGAAGACGACACAGCAATGGGTAACACTGACTGGTCGGTTGTGTGGACGGAGAGAGAGGAGCACTGCTATATGGTCTATTTTTAAAGAGAGAAAGAAAAACATTCTAACATAGAGTTAGGTGAAGATAGTAAGCATATTCTATTGGCTTACCACTGCAGAGATGTCGAGGGGGATATGGAAAAGATGATTGTTGTGGTGCACAGGGGTGAGGAAGTATTACATTTGAGCACGTTTGGTCTCGGCTGAGTACAGCAAGTGGAGGTCTGAACTGAGTGGATTGAATAAGCTGTTAGGGAGGAGGTTAAAGTCCAGGGAGTTCAAAGCCTTGGAGAATGGAAGTAGTGACTCTAAATAGGTACACGGAGAGCAAGGATCAACTGGTGGTTTCTTCAGCACGGGTAGCCCCAATAATATCAGCAAGTAACAGAGGAAGTCCATTACTAAATCAAACCTGGGGTATCCCTTGCCTATCTGGAGAAAGTCCTTCACGATGTGAGTACCTAGTCATTAGTTAACACAAATACATATTTTCCTTTTGTAAGACCCTCACCAACTCTAGTAGTGGCAAGCTCAAAATCAGGTATCATCCTGGTCCCTAAAAACCAGGATGGGCTCGACCATATTTCAGGGAGCACTTTTGATATTTTGCTGACCGAGGTACCTAGAAAATATAAAAATACCACAGACCGGTCTAGATTTCCCTTTACTAGTGTTCTAGGTGGGCATAGATTAAAACTGATCTTGAAAGGGGTTACGATATGATGGTCCTATGACCCTATTATAACCGTCAACATGTTTTAGCCCCTATCCCACAGCCTCTAAGGTCCATGACTTTCGTCAGGGCATTGCTATGTTATTAGCCCCGGTATTACATTCATTCACAGTTTAAAAGGCGTGGTAGGACTATAATCCCAAAATGGGACCAGAATACGGACTGAAACAAGTTGATCTCTTTTTTTCTGTGTTAACTAATGACTAGTTATAACCACATGGGAAAGGACTTTCTCCTGATAGGGAAGGGATACCCCATGTTTGGTTTAGTACTGAAACACTAGGTAGGGTGTATCCCTTGGGGCAATTCATTGAAAAGGAATCCCCCACCCTCCCTGTAAGCGGGGCTCTGTTGGGCAAATCACCTACTTATTGTTTGAAGTCCTTTACTAACCTGACCAGGCTTCTAATACAGCATTTATATAGCATTTGCCACCTCTGACAAAGTGCTGAAATGCTTGATGTCAAAAAGCACACTACTCCAGAACCTAAGGTAAGTGGTTAATTCAATGATTATTAAATATTGCTGGTTATTAGGATTTAGTCTTGTGCTCTCAAGGAAACAATTTCATGATTTCGCTCCAGATTATTTGTGGAGATAGATTAATAAGAGTCAGGTGTGATCAATAGTGGGGACTATGTGATTTCACATAAATGGTTGGTGCAATGAATACACATGCTGTGGTAGATTAGGTATTGTTAGGATAGAGGAATATTATTTCAAAGAAGGGGAGGTGAAGAGCTATGAAAACTAATCCTACAGACTCCCCAACAATTATAGAATTATGCAAAACTCAACAGTATTTCATCGATGTACAAACATTTTAATGTATTTGGAGCTTCCTCAACACTCATTAAATTAATACATGCAGACAAAAAGCAATTTAGAAATGTGCACTAGATAGAGTCAGAGTATGTAAATATATGTATACCAATTTTTTTTAACCTTCGGGTGCCTGTTACCGATATGTGTTGTGGTAATTTGCTCACAATATTCCTGGTTAATTGTGGTATAGCAGCAAACAGTAGAGGTGCTATTAGTTAAGTATTAAATCTGTGCTTGTGTTTGTAAACCATAGCACAACGTATTCTAGTTGTGTCACCAAATAACAGTACTTGAAATCAGGAACTCACATACCCCTTGCACCCGGGACAATTTCTATATTTTAAGTGCTGTATATGCAGTTCCATGATTCCATAAAAGCTCCCGTAATAAATGATATAATTGCTTAAAATAGTTATCAGAAATTAGCATGATGACTGGGTCCCTAGAAACCATTGTTGTATGTGTTTCAGGGACCGGAATGAGCATATTGAGTAATATGCATGATATAAGTTGAATCACTATCACTTTAGAGCAATATGCCTCAACATCTATGACATGGGGTAGTTCATCCAGTGTTAAATAAAAACAAACCTTCATACTCATTATATATATATAAAAAACAAAGGTTGCAGAAATTCAGCAGTTATAGTTATGGTTAACTCATGATCAAGTATAACTCGCACCCCAAGGTAATTATAACTTGCACCTCTGCTATGCACAGTTTTCTCATCAATAATATTATTGCAGATGTTCCAGTGATAAAATCAATGATGCCATAGAAGGTGTCATCAATAATATAATAATATATGGAGTAATTAGCTATGCATGGCAAAGGCGCGAGTTATAGCTACTTTAGGGAGCGAGCTATTGTTACCTGAGTTAAACATAACTATAACTGCTGAATTGCTATGGTTTTATGCATGTAAATTAAGAACCTAACTATAACATCCCTGTGACTTTTGTTTTTTTCACTGAGTTTCTGTTTTTTTTAGCACACACACACATTTAATATAACCAGCGCCACGCATGGCCTTTGACTGTGCGCAGCGAGGGTTGGCCGCAGGGCCTGGCCTATGGCAGCAGATCAGACAAAAAACAAAACTGGGCAATTTTCTGCCCATGAGGACCCTTTATGTATCCTATGGGGTCAGGATACCTGTATCCTGACCCCTTATGTGTTTTTGCACTCTTCTTTTTCCATCCCCCCAGCTGATGTGACAGACAAAATGGCGGCTGCAACTTTTCTGTTAGGTTGCAGCCAGCTAATCAGGGCTTTGCTTCTCCCCCCTGGATCGCCAGCTCCAAGATATCTATATTTTTTTAACCTTAAATAACTCCAAAACCATTGAACTGAACTGAACCATATCACAAAAAGCACAATCTGCGCACCGAGATCTAGCTTTCTCCCAAATTTGGTTTACTTCCATTCAGTGGTTTTGCCTGTAGGCGTATCTTAAGACCATATAGAAAAATGAATGGGAAAAACATGTTTTGAGCTCCCCACTTACCTTTTTCTCAGCCGTCGCTAGATGGATCACTCCGAAACGTTCAAGACAGCAGATGAACTGACTGAAGTATAAGCTCTGAAAGTTTAATGAAGATTCGTCAAACGATGCCAATGTTATTGGCAAAAAAAAACACTCTTCCTATGGAAACTAGGTCCTAACTATAACTACCTACTGGCGACCTATACACACACACGCTTTTTTTCTCATGTCTAAAAATGGAATAGCCTTTACGGTGACATTTCCAAGTATGTTTATGATGTGAATTGGTCTAGTATAGATTTCTTTATGCACAGTGGTACATATATGGTATGGTTACCATTGAGATTTTAATATATACTAAAAAAATTTTGCTGCCCTATTTTGAGAAAATGCGTGCCGTCTCCCCATCTTGTCTATGCCTGTGTCTTAGCAGTCTGCCCAATGTTTCAGTACCAAAGCAAAAATTAATAGTGATAGTGAAGTGTCCTGCTGAATTTCCCTTTGTACTGACGACTGAGCAGCTATTGTAGCGCTCATATGGACATAAGCCATTTCACCACCATACTTTAAGAAACGCCATTATAAAATTGCATCTCCTAATTTAAAGTGCTGTAGGTTCGCACATTGTTTCTCTGTGAAGCCAAGTCCTTGATTTTGAGCAGGGGGCGCTTAAGAGGACCTGACAAGTATCTCAGTGACTTTGAGAGGCAAACTGTGCTACCATACCCTTCTACATGCACCTGCAAGTTGACACTAGATAAACATCTGTTGAAACAGCCACAGGAAGCAGAATTTCCTGAGTCTGTTTTCGAAATGTGCTTACAATTCTAATTATTCGCATCTATGTCGAGGCTCTCTCTCGTCCTGTGGAGGGCGGTACAAGAGAAGAGGTGACATTTCCTTTGCACTAGCTACAGTGCTGGCAAATACAGAGTTTACTTCCTGTTAGACGCCGCAAACCACTTCCTCCGTCTTAATAACAGCCAATGGATGGACTCTGGGTTGTCATGGCTACCAGGATGTTGCGCATAAGTGCTTCTTAGCCTAGATTAGAAGTAAAAGAACTAAACTAATGTTAGAGTAAAGGTTGAGAGCAAGTATTTCTACGCACCTGCTTAAGAAGGGGGTCCAAGATATACCACAGTGATGCCACAGAGTGAGCAAATTAATGAGGAACGATTTAGAAACTCCTGAAGTATGGTACGGGGGCAGCGACTACCAAAACCACACACGCAACTTCCAAGAAGCAGGATGGGCTTGGTGAGATGTACAGAACACAACTTATGAGGAAGTTGCAAGAACCACAACCGGGTTCTCGCAGTAACCCACTGAATAAAATTAAGTTGGGCAGATACTTTAACAAACCATGAGGTGACCAAGAGAATTTGGGGTACAGAGGTAGGTTAGGTCAGGTTAAATGCATCCTTTTTTCTGCAGGTAAAGTATGTATACCGCTCTGGGCTCAATGAAAATGAATCATTTTGTAATTTTAGCAAATGTGTTTACAGCAGGGTTCTTTTGGCCACTAGTTGAGTGCTGGGGCATAGAGAACTTCCCGCTTAACACGCGCAGGAGGGGGGCACTGGGTGCCAAGGGTTACTGCCCTCACCTGGAGTCAAGCAGAATGAGATCAGTGTTGGCATCTTACTGTGTAGTGATCAGTAGAAGTGGAGAGGACCTTTTTACCTGTGTCATTGGGGTGAGGTCTACAGGCTCAATCATGCTATTTAAAGGTTCTGCTGTTGTGTGCCTAACTCACTGTTGGCCTACATCAGGTAAGATGTGGAGTGCTGCATAGCTCAGGAGTAGTGACTCTGCATTGGTTGTATGTGCGCCAGGAAAGGGTATAGTACAAGGATGGAGCAGTACTGTGCAGTGCATGTGTGGTTAGTACATGTACTGGGTGTTTGTATGCCTGAGAGGAATACATTACATGAGAGATGTAGTGCGGTGCAGTGTAAGCACAGGAACAGCATGTGCTGAGTATGTGTGTTAGTGTGAAGTACAAGACATGAAGAGTGAGGAGTGTACAACGCATATAGCGAGTGTGTGTGATGGCAGTGTGTGCATTTTGAAATAACACATCCTTGTTAAAGATAGAAAAGCACCAGTGCTGAACAGTGCATGCAGACTGAGTGTGTTTGCTGAACACATGTGTACATGTGAGGGTACAATGTATAGAGTTATTTGTGCTGAACAGTGTGAAACAGTGAAGAAAAGCGATATCAATGTACACTAAGCATACCGGCAATTGTATATTGTGTGGAGAACCCTGGGTTGCATTTTGGGAAGCCCAGGCCTGCCTGGTAAAAACATGAGGTGGTGAGGAATCCCCCCCAGACAGATTTGTGTATTGCTGCATTCATGTAAGCTGGGTAGGTACACAACTATGGTAACAGAAGGAGATTCCCTTTATCTCTAATTCAAAGAGCAGTCTTTTGAAATGTAGATTACAATGAGGGGGCCTGTGCACATCTCAGGAAGGGAGATGGGACTAATAAAAAAGTATAAAAAGTAGCATTGAGGGTCTGCTAGTAACGCTTAGATGCACTGTGTCTGACATCCAGGTTTGAACTCCGGTCACCCCTATGAATTGAGTTGTGGGCAGGAGGTTGAGTTTCTAAAAAATTGTAATCTGTCAAGAAGGCGCATGAGAAGTTCTGCAAGACTTCTGCCTGTGACCAGGAATGGGGCCAAGGCCACGGACTAGGGCCAAGGTCTGCTATGTCCCTGCTGGGTGAGGAAACTTCACACTGGGATACCAAGACCACCAGGGTGGCCAGGTGCCAAGACGTTGTGGGACCAGTGTGCCAGGACTCAAGAACGCCTGAGCAGCTAACACATATGCCAGGAGGGGCCGCCGTGGTACAAGCGACTGCACCAGAGGAGTCTATGTTGCGTCAGGAAGGTTCCACAGCAACCTCGTATGCTGAGGGGAGCTGCCACGATTAAATCATCAAAGACTTTGGGCTGTCACCCGGGACTAAAGTGAGGCTGTGCTCGGCAAGACTAGCTGCACCAAAAAATATGCTCTGATTTGCCCCTGTTGACCAGAAGATGCCAAACAGGACAACACACCCTCATTGGATTCCTGTCAGGAGCTGAAGCACGGAATTCCCCCACTGGGGAGAACTTAACTTACCACACAGTTGCTAGATGGGAGCTGCTCCAATCACTGGGTAGAGCGAACGTGCCACTCCGGACAGTGAGGCTGTGTCTGCCTGCCCGACACGGCTATGTGTAGTGCGGGCAGCCTGATTTCTCCGAGCAGGATCGGATCTCATGAGTGCTTGCTGTGAAGGAACTCGCTGTAAAACTAATGCTTCCGTGCTGAAGGAGTAGGTAAGACCTGAACTAGGGCCCTTGAGGCCCCAGAGGAAGAGTCCAAAGGGAACTCTCTAGTACAGCCTCTATTGCCTGCATTCCCTGATGCAACCACCAGTGAATGGGAACTAACCCTAAACAGTTTACACAAAGGAGGGTGGGAGAAGGATTTGTCTGACAACTACTAGAGCCCCACCCTCAAGGGGGATTGTGTTACTGCATTAGAATGTCACATCTCTTTGAATGTTTAGAGTTAGAAATAAAATACTGTTTTTTCTTGAAAAAGCAAGTATTTGGCTGAATATCGTTTGTACTGTTTGTACTTTGAGTTATGAGTTCACTCACTTGTATCAGCATCCCCACCGAAGGAGCCTTGAATGTCTGACCACAGCTACCATAGAATCAAGTGCAAAAGGGATACTTGACCCAGTTGAGCAGGACCACAGTAGGTCAGGCCCTGGGACATCAGGAGTTAAAGCCCTCTACCATCAATGTTGGACCCAGTAGCCTCTGCATTCCCCTATGGCCCCTTAAAAGGGGTTCTGGCGATACCTCAACCATAGCACAAGCAGCAGACAGGCACTGATTACGTTAAATCAATCTGTGCTTGGTCTACGTTCCTCAGAGAGGAAAGGATTGACAATTGACCAGCACTGGCCAGTTAGGAGGTAGCAAAGAAGAGTGACAAATGGTAAGCAAAGGGCTGGCTGCAAGCCCTTTCATATAAACAATAACAGATCACACATGAGAGCACATGCAGCACCTAAAAAGGATGAAATGATGAAAATAAGGGAAAACACAGAGGCATTTGCAATGCAATGGGTCTCGCGTTTGCTCGAGTTAGAGCTATTAGAATTGTAAATTCCTAACTGGACTTTTTTGCCACATAAATTGAAAATGAAAAGTAAAACAGTTGACAGAAGCAAGTCATTTCAAAGCGCCACGGTCGCCATGAGCATGAGCACAAGAGTTATTGGCTTCCTGGATGGATGTCAAGAAAGGATCACGGCTGGAATGAAAAGCAAACTGGAGGAGGGGCCATCACACGCTGTAACAGGAGGAAGTGTGACGTAGTGTGATAACCAACAAAAATGTTTCCTTAGTGGAATCGCCTGGGAGGGAACTCAGCACACAAAGGAGGAACATTTCACAAAATGCACCAATAAAAACGAAGTATTTAAGACAAGCACAACAAAGAATGAATAGCAGGAGTGAGCGTGGTTAAAAGCCCACAAGAAGATTACAACAGGCCAGAGCGCTTACGCAAAGGGTGGGTGTATAGCAGGAGAAAAGAAAGGATGGGGGAAGGAAGGAAAGCTAATAGGAAATAAGGAAGTAAGGTTGAAAGGTAGGATGGAAGTGTAAAAAGATGAATACTTGGATGCATGAGAGGATGAATGAAAGTTGAAGGATCAACAGGCTATAGGGTGAAAGTGGAAGGATGAATGGAACAGTGGGGAAAAACGAAAGGATGGATGGGTAAAACTATGGATAGATGGATATAATGGTAGGTGGATTTGTGAAAGAATGGATGTATATATGGATGGATGATGATTAAAAGGTGAATGTAACTCTCCTAAGGAGGGTATGGTTTGGTAACCTCAGGTGTTTTCATTTTATGGCTACTCCTCTTCTTGAGAGAGAAAAAGTCCTGTTTTTTTCGATTTGCCTGATATTTTTCATTTGCTTTTGCTGTGTACAGAGTATCTGGTTGCTGATATGTCTTTTGATATTTTGGGTTATGATGTTGGGTGATGTTCCCTGGAGAGATGCAAAGTGGTCACCAGATTAAAATGAAAGAAAAAAGCTTGCAGAGATCTTGCAGTAGTGTGTGTATATGCCTGTCTATATCCTTGACAACATGTACATTTCGTGTGTCTGTGTTTATTTCAATATGTCAAAATATTTTTTAAATTTATGATCGTTTTTTCTCTTTCAATAAATCTATGTGTGTATATATATATATATATATATATATATATATATATATATATATATATATATATACACATTGAAAAAAAGGTTACAGGGACGTTATAATTAAGAAACAGAACTAAAAAAAACTTAAAAATTCACTAAAGAAACAAAGGTTACAGGGACATTTTAGTTAGGTTCAGATTTTACACATAAAACCATAAAAATTCAGCAGTAATAGTTATACTTAGTTCAAGAAACTATAACTCATGCCTTAAAGTAACTATAACTCGTGTACCTGTCATTCACAGTTTTGTCATCAATACTTTTATTGTAAGTGTTGCACTGATATTATCAATCATGTCATACAAGATGTCATGACTGATTAAATATGTGTGGTAGTTAGCAGTGCATGGGGAGCCCTTGGCCGTGTGACGTGATGTGTTGGCTGCAGGGCCCGGGCCCGTGGCTAGCCCCCTGCATACAGCCAACCCCATGCTGTGGGTCTGTGAGTGGGTGTGTGAGTTGCTGTATGGGTGTGTAAGTTGGTGTGTGATTGTATGATTGGGTATATGAGTGCGTGTGTGAGTGGGTGTGAGTGGTTTTGTGGGTTTGTGAGCCGGTGTATTAGTGTCTGTATGGGTGTGTGAATGGGTGCATTTTTTTTTTTTATTGGGGTCTGGAAACTAGGATCTGTCATGGATTCACCCCGAGGGTTCATGCTGAGTGGCGCGAAGGATCCACGGATCCTGGTGCACCCCATTCTTGCTTTGAACGCAACTACAGCCCGAACCACTGGACGGAATTACACCAAATTTGGTAGAAAGCTAGCTGTCGGTACGCATATTACTCTGTCTTATTTGGTGTAAATCCATTCAGTAATTTAAGAGAAATTAAAGGGAAAATAAATCTGAATATCTAGGGACTAGTGGATCATCTTCGACTTCGCGAATAATGATGAGCTGGAGCAGTGAAATACACAACTATGACTGGCTGCCAACACTTCAACCAGGAAGTGTTGGCAGCCATCTTGGGACTTGACTTCAGCCAAATCCCTCACAAAAAAAGTGAAAAAAAGAAAAAGGGGCAAGGTAAGAATACCCAGACCCCGTAGCCTTGCTCTTGGGGCCCAAGAGGGACCCCAGCAAGGCAAAAAAGTTTTTTAAAAATATTGCTGCAAATTAGCAAAACTTCCAGATTTGCAGCAAACAAATAAAAAAAAAACATGCACTGGCTACCCCGCTTTTTTTTTTTTTTATGCCCTGTGGGTGGGCCAGGAACCTGTAGACATACTAAAATATGAATGGGGGGAGGCGCTCGGGTCACCCTCCTGGGCTTACTGTTGCCCCAGGGACCGCCAACTCCTTGTGGCACAATAGTAAATTGATGCGGGGGGCGCATGCCCTCCCCCT
Organism: Pleurodeles waltl; assembly: GCF_031143425.1. Lineage (NCBI taxonomy): Eukaryota > Metazoa > Chordata > Amphibia > Caudata > Salamandridae > Pleurodeles > Pleurodeles waltl. The sequence goes on along the minus strand of NC_090450.1, from coordinate 708,679,349 downwards.
GCAGCCCTGGGGACCACCACTTCCCCAGGGCAGAATAGTAAATTGATGCTGGGGAGCGCACAGTCCCCCGTAGCCCCATGGACCGCCACCTCCCCGGGGCTGATTCCAAGAATAATCAAGGGGGTGTGTTTCAGATCACCTGCCCTGGGGACCGCCACCTCCCCGGGGCCAAATTGTAAAGCTGGAGGCCTATAATGGCTCTGGGAACTGCTACCCCCCAGGGCCAGCTCCTGTTATGTTCTGGGGTGCCCACCCCTGGGACATAGCTGTTTGTTGTGACTTTGCTGACAGCTCCCACCAAGTCACAGCAAACACTCCGCTCGCAATGAGAGAGAGCTGTCAAACAACTCTCCCTCAGTGTGAGCGGAGGTTTGCTCTGTTTCCCTCCCTGTGAAGATGCAGGCAGGGAAACAGAAGAAACATTGCTCTCACAGAGAGGGAGCTACCTTAGCAGCTCCCTCTCTGTTACAGCAGTGCTGGCTCCCACAGGAGGTGGGGATCCGGCTGGGACCTTGAGGGCCTTCAAGCATAAGACATCAAAACCTAAAAAACTCTCTCTCTCCCTTTCCTTTCTCTCTCTCTTTCACACAATTCTCCCACTCACACACCCACTCAGACACTTACGCACAGACACTCATGTAGCCACTCATAGACCCATTCAGACACTCATGCACTCACAGCCCCAATTAGACCCTTGTGCACCCCCTTAAGACCCACTCAGACAGTTACACACTCAATCACACACCCACTGACACCCTGATGGACCCACTCACAAACCCACACACATACTGGCGCACCCACTAAAACACTGATGTATGCACTCTCACACCCAGATAGACACTGACAGCTACTTTTACCACCAGATACAGCCTCACACACCTATTTTCACACCCACAGAGGCCGCGGCTAACTTCTGCTGTGCATGCGCAAAGGGCCGCGCACAACATCGGCTTGGGTGGTTAGGGGATTGGCTGCAGCCCAGTCCTTGCGGGCAACCCCTACTGCGCACAGGAGAAGGCAGTGCATGGCGCAAGGTTAGGTGCTTATAGGGGGTTGGTCTCAGGGCCTGGCCCTAAAGTGGTTGGATTCACGTATAGCAATTAAAATTACTATACTAACAAACCATAGAAATTCACAGAAAAATATAAAGGTTACAGGGACATTATAGTTAGGTTCTGAATTTACTCATACAAAACCACAGAAATTCAGCAGTTAATAGTTAGAATACTTTCAAGTAAACTAAAACTCGTGCCCTAAGGTAACTGTAACTTGTGCCTTCGCCATGCACAGCTAATTACTCCACATATATCATTGATGACATATTCTATGCCATCTTTCATATTCCCACTGCAACATTTGCAATAAAATTATTGATGAGTCAACTAAGCATGGCAAAGACGCAAATTATCGTTACTTTAGGGCACAAGTTTTAGTTACTTGAAAGAGCTCTAACTGCTGAATTTCTATGGTTTTGTAAGAGTAAATTGGGAACATAACTATAATGTCCCTGTAACCTTTATGAGCCTTCTTTTGACTTATACTGGGTGCTCCCTTGTGTCTGGACAAAGCTAAACCCCTCTGAAGAGCTCTAATGAGAGCTAAACACGTGTCAGGGGTTGCTTTACTCATTCCAGGATGGCATGGATGGTATTTGACCAGTCCAAAGCTGTAATACTGTGCCTGGAGTGGTAAATGGCTTTTGTCATTTTACAGCTCAGTGAGAATGACACTGTGTCAATCCTATGCTTAAAGATTTTCCTGTACAAATGGCAAAAGACTTTGTCACTGTCTAGCTCGGCGTGGATAGCACTGTGCTGATCCTATACTTAAAAACTTTGCTAGATAAGGAGACATTTGAGGTGAGCAAATCTAGAGTGTCACTGGTTTTGCAGGGTGCTCCTTTCTAGAGCTGCTCTCCACCTAAATTTGGTAACTTCCCAGAGTTCTCTCTTGTTTTTTTGTGTGGATATATATATATCACAAGCTGAAACATTACAAGGGTATTCAATGTTTGAGTGCTGGTCATATATGTCAGACGAAAAGCTTGGACATACACAGGCCGTGGATAGGGCTGAAACATGTTGACTTGCTGGATGCAGGAGCAATAAGACTCTCCAATTGCATCCCAAATGTTGTTTTATTCATCCCTTCACCACCCCACTATTAAAGAGGATATTTTCTTTGGGTAGGTAACCGGGATTTTTATATTTGTTTCCTTGTCTGGATCCATTATACCTTATCCATGTCAGTATACACAATACAACTGAGGTCCTGTCCACCAAAAGAGGATTCTTTGGCGAGTGTGGGATGACCGATAATGATGCTTGACACCCTGGGGGTTGTATGAGGTCATCCAGTTAATTTTCAAGAACATTCATTTGGTCCAACAGTGGTCGACACAATGGAGTCTGTGATGTAATAGGAATAAGGTTTAGTCCAGAAATCAGGAACATAGAGGCTCTAATATTTGGCCGTCATAACGCTACATTTGTTTTGTGTAGTAATATCATTTTGAGCGAATGCAAACATAGATGGGCTTCTCTTCTTTCTTATTCCCATTGCCCCTGAATATACAAGGTCAATATTGTGATAATATGCCCGACAGATGTCATACTTTTTTTTTTGTGTGAACAGTACTTTCTCCTAGGTTCTCTTGTTATTTACGTGCCCCCAGCAGAAACAGCACTGATACCAAGATGCCCAACAGATCTGAAGGTGGAGCTTTGTAGTTGCCATCCCATCATTGCCATTTACTACAGGTGGTCTTCTCTTCTCCGGAGACCCACAATGCATCAAATATGTTGATATCATCTACGAAGAACTCTCCCTTCTCCTACTACTAGAAACTACTGAACCAGTTCTAATGATAAAAAGGGATACCTTTTGGTGATCTTTCCCTCCAAGCAAGAGTGATTAACATCTGTCATTCTGTCTTGAGTTGTCCTCACTGGATGGAAACAAACACTGTACATTTTTGCAAGGGACACGTTTGGAACTGATGCCGCTAACCAGGACTGACCAAGAAGTTTGGAATGATGAAAGGCAAGCCATAGTTTGAAGCTGCCCTCTCAGCACATTTCCAAACATGTGTGGTGAGCTTTCATTGAAGAGATGTTCTAGTATGAGCCCAACCTGAGGTGTCCACTTCCTGAGTAACAAAGACGGCGAGTTCTTCCGTCCATCCTAAACTCGGTCAGTCTGTCAGTCAATAAAAGGATCTCCTGAGAGCTTCCAGAACCTTCATCCAGAGCGCAGAGACGTGGTCTACCCTCTCTTTACTCAAAGGCCGGGTGAAACCACCACTGAAGGGACAGAGCACAGCATACCTATACAGAGAGCTGGGATAAACTGCCTTCAAAAAGACCTAAAATGAAACATATTTTTGAGGTGAAAGCAACGTAGCTGGGAGTCACCCCAAAAGCTATTCAACATGAAATAGAACACAAATATTTCTACACCACGAAAAATGTTACTTTTTGAAAACTTGAGTAAGACCAATGAACTCTCCCCGCCCAAATTGGAAACTGTGGTCACTTGAAATCAATCTGCACCAGCCGTCCCTGAAGCGAAATCACCCGCCTGAACCTACTGACCATTACCAGAACACCCTTCTCCGCCCACAGAACAAAACTGATCAACTCATCCCGTACACTAGAGAAATACATAGGCTGCTTAAAATTAGACTTAAAACCAAAAAAGACAGGCTCACATCCAGAACAGTTGTCCATATCTAAACCATATTTCACAAATGCTCCCAAATTGTATGTAAACCCAACTTACGAATTTCACCACTTAAAATGACCTTTTAATCAGGCTCAACATTCTCACATCACAGAAACTGATGTCATTAGTGCACAATGCAGTACACACATTGGCAAAGGCAACTCCTGCCTTCTGAATTTCGTTCACTGTCAACAGCTTTTAACACAGTCAATCAACCTCTATCTTAAAAACCCTTGAACAATGTTATTGTTGGTCAGCAGAGTCCTTTGGCGGGTCTGATCCTATCTAGGCAGTTGTTGCTAACTAATACTAAATACACAAATTTCTCTTTCACCTCACCGATTTTCCAAAAGGAGTTCCAAAAGGTTATGTCCTATCCTTTCCCATTCTGTTCAACCTTTACAAAGCACCACCAGGCACACTCCCCAACATCTTTTGCTATTTCTGTAATGATAGCACCCAGCTGTACAAGAAAGTCTCTCCCTCTGAGGACATCAATTCCTGGCCCGGATGCCCAGTAATATGCGATCCCAGGCATCTATCTCACATCTACGATTGAACCCCCCAAACCAAAATTCCTTGTGATCGTCTCTCCTCATTATCTTATTTCAGTATAAGCCAAACGCTACACCTTCAACTAGGCCGAGTCTATATCCACTGTTGTTTATTGTGCCAAGACCATATGATCGCAACACTCTGAACCTAGATGTCAGTTCTGCAGCCAATTGTGTTCAGTATAAAATCAGACTTCCTTCATTTCTTTCCTGATGATGCTTTCAAAAAATGTGGTACAATCTCTACTGTCATCCAAAATTGTGCAATGCACAATAGGCAGGTACCCCAAAACTGCGCCTGCAGCCCTGAAGGCGACTTTCATGCACCTGCAACTTAGTTTTAGGAACAAGAGAGCCGATCACATCATGCAGTTTCAGTCACCCTCAGATGGCTCCCCATAAAAGCAAGTGGCATGTTTAATATATTTTATGCAGAACCACACTACAGAACACAGCAATTCACAGCCCACAAACCCACCATCTCAGTTGGATCTAACTTACATACTTACATACTCTTTGAAACCCCACCCGTCAAGGGAAGAAAACGCAAAAGACAAACCTCACAGACAGTGCACACAATGTATGTAACTCCCCACCAAACGCTCTCACCCCCATCAGACAGAACCAGCCTCCACTGTGAAGCACACATAATGCAGGTAATGTGCCCCTGAAAAATACTTTGAAAATACTCGCTGTTACTGATGTGTAAACTTCTTCGGTTATGTTTTCTTGATCAGGATAACACTGAGCAAAGGAAGAGTGCATCTCTATAATTGAGGCGCCTTGTGTTTTGGCTCTTGCGATGAAATAAGTGGAAACTGTTGACACTTTTGTTACTACTGAAGGTCATTCTCGTGTTCTCGTTATCTCAGGCGGGCACCTGCTTGTATTCTTTTTGTGAATTGTATTACGTAACTACTGCGAAAACGTGTGTTGTTAGAGTATAAATATACATTGTAGCTCTACATATCACGTTTGTCTCCACCACTGATTTCGGGAGCATCACTGGTCACCTGACTTTATGATTCAGACTATTCACTTTTTAGTCAACAACCCTTTCAGACTCCAAGACAGACAGTGCACCTTCAACAGTACTGCCCCATTATTAAAACAACCTCTCACATAACTTCTACTATTAAACCACGCTCTCCTCTTGATCTATGTCCAGCCAATACCTTTCACTCACTGCACTGTATGTAACTTGGGTCTCTCAAGTTCAATAGTCTCTCCCTAATACGAAACAGGCCCTTACCATTCCACCTCTGAAAAACAAATCCTCAAATCCTATTATTCTCAGAAGTTTCGCCTTATTTGTCTGTTTCCTTTACCTAATAAAATATTGGCAAATTAAACCAATTGGGACCTTTCACGTTTCGTGGAAGTAAACATCTTGGAGCCCAACAGTCCGATTCTCACCTGCATCCTAGCACCAAATCCACTTTAGTTGCTAACTAGTGGCATAGCTGCCCTAATCCTCCTCGGTTTGTACACCGCTGTCAGTGTTTCACCAGATTTTCCTTTGCCTCCTCTCTAATGCCGCTGTGCTGGCCAGGCTCTTGCCAGGATCACTTCAGATACACCCAATTGTAGTCAAAGTATCCTCCTCTCCTTTCAGATCTTCTTTCAAAACCAATCATGGTGATGCTGAGTGTTCTTCCTCCCTTAGTCCTACCCTGTTTAACTTAACATCTGTGTCACCGCCCTGGCTGCTCTTATTCGCTCATGTGGTTTCTCTTTTATGACCTACACAGAAGATACAGTAATCTTGATTTACTCGAATTCTCTCAGCCTTTGTCACATCTAAGCCTGGTCTCTTGTCTTTCTAAGGTAGTCCCATTGATGTTCCTTCTGAGATAGTCCTGTCAATGTGATGCAATTCTTTGCATGTTAAATACTGACAAAACTGAGATTGTCTTTTTTGTTAATGAACCCACAATATGGCACTCCAACTGAGGTCTTGTGCTCCCAATCCTGTATCATCAATCAGAAATCTCAGATTCCCCTTTGATTATTTGATACTTACGCTTGCTTTTCAAGTATGCATTCCCTCCAACATTCTGTTTGACAGTTTGTTGTACCCTAGTAGAATTATGTTTAAAGCACTATGTCTGGTTCACTGTGCCTTCCACTGTTCAAGCTCCAGCTGCCTTAAACAATGATGCGTTTCCTACATCACTTCCTGTCCTCTCAGATCTGCTTCTCAGCTGCTTCTAATAGTCCCTAGAATTCATATTTTCCACTTTGGAAGTGCTCCTTTTCATTCTTCATTGCCAAAGCTCCTCTCTGCCTTATTGACAACCATCATGCTTTCCACAAGTGTGAGAAATGGAGTGAAACACTACAAAAGGGCTCTACACCAGTCTAGAAAAATATCCAGTATTTATCGAAGTACAATAAGACCAAAATAACAAAAATCCAACATGCACAAGTCCAAAAAAGTTTAAGCAAACTTAATTCATAACAATCAATGGTGTATCACTTTAGCACGCAGTATCTGGATGTGTCAAAAACAAAGATGATGCGGGCCACAGGGGAGGTGAGGCACCGGAACCAAAGTGATGCTTTGGTTCGTTACTGCTTAGTGGAGTTGATGCATTGATTCCTTCCTCGCAGGTGAGACAATATATCGGTTCCTTAGTGGCAGGGGATGTGATGTGTTGATTTCCAGACACAAAGCATTGGTTCCTTATTGCGGTATGGGGTTGATAAAACATTGGTGCCCAGGGACGATGCCTTGAAAATCCAGATGTGCTGTGTTGGTTTACAGCAGTGAAGCAGGCTTTGCATTGATTTTGCAGCAGCCATGCAGGCGCTGCTTCGGATCTTTCCAGTGATGCATCGGTTAACAGCGGCGCTGAGAGTCGATGCATGGATTTGCTCCTTAAGATCACTAGAACACACTTCCAAGAGCCCGAGGACTGGATTTGGCACTACTTGGCAAGTCAGGACTCTCAGCTAGAGAGTCCAGGTGCTGACAGATGAAGTATTGGACGGGCCTGAGACTGCTTAACAGGAGGAAAGGTCAGTGAAAGCCCTTGGAGAAACTTGAAAAGCAGGATGTAGAAAGCAAAGTCCAGTCCTTTTACTCCCAGGACAGAAGCAGCACGCAGCAGGCCAGCACAACAAAGCAACAGTCAGAGTGACAGTCCTTCCTACAGCATCCAGATCTTCTTCCTGGCAGAATGGCCTCAATCCAGAAGTGTTCTAACCATGTGGTGTCAGAGATCCAGTATGTATACCCATTTCTGTCTTTGAAGTAGGCAAACTTCAAAGAGAAGTCTTTGTAGTGGATAAGACCCTGCATTTCTATGCTCTGACCCCAGTCACATTCCAGGGGGTCGGAGACTGCTTTGTGTGAGGAGAGTCACAGCCCTATTCAGGTGCATGTGTCAGCTCCTCCCACCACTTTAGCTCAGGAAGACCCATCAGCCTGGTGATGGGCCATCAGTATATGCAGGCCACACCTCAGCTCCCTTTGTGTGACTGCCTAGAGTGAATGAATGCACAAACAGCCCAACTGTCATCCTGACCCAGACGTGTATTCAGCAGACAGGCAGAGACACAGAACGGTTAAGCAAGAAAATGCGCACATTCTAAAAGTGGCATTTTCAGACTTATAATTCAAAAACCAACTTCACCAAAAGATGTACTTTCATATTGTGAGCTCAGAGACCCCAAACTCCACATCTCTATCTGTTCCTAATGGGAAATTACACTAAACAGATATATCAAGGCAATCCCCATGTTACCTTATGGGAGAGACAGGTCTTGCCATAGTGAAAAATGAAATTAGTAGTAGTTCACTATCAGGACATGTAAACACACCATGTGACCTTTGATTTACAGGCCCTGGGCACACTCGGTGCACTATACTAGGGACTTACTAGTAAATCAGATATGCCAATCATGGATAAACCAATCACCAATACAATTTAGACAGGTAACACTTACACTCTAGCACTGGCAAGCAGTGGTAGAGTGTCCAGAATGCTAAAACCAGAAAAAACTAAATTTAGCACAGGATCAAAAACAGAAGGTCAGAAGCGAAAAGACAGGGGAAACCACTTCAAGAGCAGCCAGGCCTAACAACAAGGTCTTACAAACTCATCTCTTCTCATCCCCTGCTAAGCATCAGAGCAATTCGAAGTCAGTCATCTATTTACCGCCAGATGCCATTATTGGGAGACAGGATGCTCTATAAAACTCCTATGCATACCTTTAACTTCCGCAAAGTGCGGCGGTAAATGTTCTGATGCTTCCTCTAATCCCCCACCAGCTGTAATTTCCTGTTGTAACTGCTTATCTTCATGGACCCATTACTGGGCCAACTACGCTATCCTGCCACTGTTAGATTCTGTTTTGTTCTCTGTGCTTTTAGTATTGTTTTACAGTTTTGCTCTCATACCCTTTTGCCCGTGTGTCTCTCTAAACCACTCTGCAACTCATCTCAGATCTAGAAATTTCTATAAAAAAACCTCATGAATAAATAAATACAGTGCCAGCACTTAAAGGACAGCTCCTCCTTAGACCTGCCATGCTGTGCCAGCATGAGGGCAGCGGCTTCCTATTTCTGTCCTGCAGTGTCAGTAATAGGGATGTGCCTTATTAGACCATTCTGCTATGTCAGCACATGGAGAACAGCTTTGGTACCTACCAAGCAGTGTCAGAGCTAGAAGGACAGAATCTCACCTTGTCCTGCAGTGCTAGCAGCAGCACTTATTTCGCCATCATATAGCGGACCATTCTCGCAAAGGCTTCAGCCCTGACATCCCACAGCAGTGAATAAAGCAGGGACAGTACATAAAATAACGTGGCGTGGGATAGCCCATCACTATTACTCTTGTCGAATTTAGTCCGCACATGTCCACTATTAAACTCCAAGGAAGGTCCTGCATAAAAGTAACCAACAGGACAGCAGCAGCACTTAACGCACCGAATACCACAGTGCCCACGTTAGGAAAGTATGCAATTAGCTCTGAGTGCCAGCCTGACAACAGCTTCCATAGTCCTGCCCTCAAGTGCCAATATTTATGGGAGCATGTCCACTAATCTTGCAGTGTCAGCACTGGAAGGGTGGCAAGGGCACAGCACCTCTAATAGTCCTGAGAGCCCTAAAGGGGACAGCACCCCCTGAGGTACTGCCCTTTTGTGTTAGCATTTGGAAACCATCTCCCTTTGTCCTGCAGGACGCAATTAGGACAGAAACTCCTCAGGTCCCGTCCAGTGTTGTCAGCCTTAGGACAACACCTACATTAGTACTGTGGTGTCACCATAAGGACCCTACACATTGGACCCGCTGGCTCCTCCAAAGGGAGCCATTAGCCAAGCACTTTTGCCCTCTGCCGCCTTGGAGGTTCAGAGCCTTATTTCTGTTCCTTGAACAGAACTGCGAGTTGCAGTCACTGAAAGCACTCTCCATGCCAAGACATTAGCGACATGGACAGACTATTCAGATGCACGAATTAAAAGAACTGCATTTTGCCCAACTGCACATGATAGCGACAAACCCCAATGTTATGTATTGCTCTCACTGAGCACCACTATTATGAATTCCAGATTCCAAATCAGGTTATCCACTGCTATGACGTAGCAACGGTGGGAAACAAAAGTTGTTTTCCTCTGTTGCTAAGCCACAAGGAAATTCCTGGCTGCTCTGACACGACTCTCAGAAAGCATGTTGGTGCAGCACTGGTTCTGCTCCGATGGAGAGGAGATTGAACAGTTTCCGGAATAAATGGCATAAAGGGTGGATGGCAGGCGGCAAGGTATTTTTGTATATTTTCTTTTCATTTGGGGCACGGAGGAGAGGCCATCTTATGTATGCCGCCCTCCCCCTTTTGCTACTCTGCCTCTGAATGGAACCTAAAAGCAGTGGCAGATGATTTTGGAGCCATATATAACATAATATTATTGATGGATAAAAAGTGAATAACGGATGCTTTTAACCTCGGAGTTCTGACTGAAATCATATGTAACTAGACCTTTGACCTCATTGCCTATTTGAAGTCCCTCAGACCCCTTCTGTGCAAAACATCCCCACTATCCACAGTTACTCTTCTATAATTCTACTATGTTGACTTTTGCCCTGAATTGATCTCTTTCAGTCTTTGGAATTGTACCTTTTGGACATTTAATAGGATTTGGACCCAGGTTTGGCCTTTTAGTATTTTTAGTGCACTGTTTTTAAGGCAAATACCACACACAACCTCTTGTAGCGCATTGGTCTTGTTGTTCAACCCCTCCACCGAAGGAGAAAAGAAGAGGTTTAAAAGGTCCTTTTGTTGCCTGTTATGCTGGACTTTGGAGTTTCAATGGAGCTCAGCTAGTGGCACCTATGAAACTGTACTGCCTCCCACCTTAGTGCTACAGGCGGGTGAAACCCTGATTTGCCTGCACTGCCAGTGTTTAATTTATAAATGAAAAAATAAGAGGAAGGGGCCAAAGTTTTTCTTGGAAGCCAGTCACCGTGCTACCGAATGCCAAGGTTACTGAATACTAAGCCCGTCTACTCTTGACTTTATCTAATTTCTCTTGTAATCACAACTGTACAGTTCCTATCTCTTTATCACACTTATTCTGAAGGTGGTACTGTTTTTTTTCATCCATGTGTTTTCCCTTTGTCACTATTTTCAGGTGTTTCTCCTCTCCCTTCTTTTTCCTTTTCTGAATCTTTGTCTCTCTCTTTCTCTGGGTCAAAGTATGATGACGGAAATTAAATTAAGTTCTGGTCCACAGAAATGAGTGCCAGGGCCCCTCACTAACAGAAATCAAATACTGTATAGACAGGCAGGACATCCCACCCAGCTGAACTGTAGTGTCAGCATTAGGGTAGCAGCTCCACCAGTCATGTCCTGCAGTGCAAGAGTTGTCATGCACCTCCCACAGACTGTCCTGCTGTGCCGCCCGTTGGAGAGGACCTCTTCTAATCATGCCCAGAAGTATAAGGGCAGCACACACCTTGCTGTCCTAAAACTGGGACACCACCTCCACCAGTTCCTTAATATCAAGTTTAGGTTTATTCAGAAATGTATCCATAAAACTCAGCATAATCGAAATATAATGGGCTAAAATAAAATAAAATACATCTAAAAAAGTTACCAGTATCAACAAAGACACATGAAATGCAAGTGCAGATACCCCCAAAGAAGGATTTTAAGCAGATAAAAAAGTATGGTCTAACAAGCTCACGCTGTTAACAAGGTACTAATCCAATCTGATCACATTTTGATACCTCTGCTGAGAATAAGCCAAGCAGCGTACAAAAACTTTGCTAGAACGATGACAATCTCAATGACAATCACTTTTCTGGTGTCAGAGCAAAGAACACGAAGAGCAGACTTATACTGACGAATGCCCAGAAGCTTGCACATCGGCATAAGCCAGTGTTTTCGTAGTTTGGTGTAGGCAGGGAAAAAATGCTGAATGGCGTAGCATTGCCACAGTTAAAGTGCAAAAAGAGCATTTAGCTGAGCTAGAGTACTCCCCCCCCCCACCCCCACCTTACACAAAAGCTATTCAAAGGCAAAATCCTATATCTCCATTTTAGGTAAAGTTGAGAAGGCATAACTCCGGGGAGAATGTCAAAGAACACTTCGTACCAGGAGCAATTTTCACTTCTAGAAAGCGGTCAGTCAAGCTCCCCACCATGACACATTTCAACTTCTTCAGCCACAGGTATACCTTCAAGCGGGCTTTTATCAGAGATCGCGATACTAGTTTTGCTGAGTTGAGGTTTTCCCAGAGGGAGGACAGCCCTATTTCCTTAAGCATAGGCTAAATCATATAGGCTAGCCAAGGGATCCTTTCACAGACCACTGTATTTAACAGAGGCTTTATTGAAGCTCTGCTCCAACTCAACCAGGGACCACAGCCTGTGCCAGTGTATGATAGGTTTGGACATAATGTTTAGATCAGTGGTTTTCAAACTTTTTAATGCTGCGCTCCCCAGTGGAAAATAAATAATCATCGGGCTTCCCTCAAAATGCTTCACAATTATTCTAGTAATATTTTGGCAATGTTTATTTATGCCTAGACTTATTTAAACATTGTAGTTAAGTCCTGTTACTGTTTAAAAATTGTAATACATTTGTTTCTGCTTTAAAAAAAAAAAACCATTATCTGCATAATACTTCTTTTGGCCAGAGCATAGCACCCCCCAGGGATCTCTGGAGGCCCCTCCTAGGTCCCGCCAGTTTAAAGACCCCTGGCTTAGATTAATGGGGTAGATGCCAATATACTAAAACTGACCTAGACGAGGAGCACTCTGTTAAAGCTTGAGGATGCTCTTGACAAATGTATTCTCTAATCTACAGAGATTGTCCACCCTAGCATATCCTCAAACTTTAGTACCATAAATGGCTGAGCTTTTTGCTTTAAGATTGCAAATCTCAACCGCAGAGGCAAAGGAACAAAGGAACAGGCATGTGCTTTCTTAAGAATCTTGAACACAACACCAGATACTTTCTGGAGTTTCAGATGCTCTTGCTGATGTGCAAGGTTCAGCTCAACCAGTGTGATAGACAGACCCCCAAATCCACAAATTCCTAAACACACTCAAGGGGTATCCCCCTTCACCAGAATTTTTCCAGATTAAACGCAATAAATTTGGTTTTGTGGACACTGAGCTCCAAACCCTGTTCGCGGCAAAAGCTAAAAAAGAACTATCTACTATTGCCTGCAGACCACGGATATTTTAGAGCTTAGGAGCGTATCGTCTGTGAAAAGCAGTGTCGAAATTTTACAAGAATCCAATTTGGGTGCATCATTGCCAGGGAAATCCAGAATTTGGACTAAGTCATTGATCTATAACATAAAAAGTGTCAGGGCCAACATGCAGCCCTGGCGAACCCCAGTCTAGATGTCAAACAGGTCTGTGAGCTCCCCCATGCTACCATATCTTTCTTACCCGGGCCGTACTGTGAGCACACTTGCTGATTAAAACTGACAAAAGATTGAGAGGTACAGCCATCTGTTTTAGAACTTCACACAGCTAGAATCAAAGGCTTTTCTTAGGTCGCTAAGGCCACATACAAGTGGCCTCTGTAGAGCGTTACTGTTTTCTAGTACCACTAGAAAACAATATGCGAACAATATGATCCACCGTGCTCACCTATTTCTGAATCCCCCCAGCAATTCAGGTGTGAAAAAAGCTTCTGGGAAGTGTCAATAAGGCTGACCGGCCTAAAGTTCCCCGATTCGCCTTTACTACCTTTTTTTTTTGTGGATCAGGACGATCTCAGTAGTCTGCCATGACCTGGGAATAGGGCCACCTTCCAATAAAGAACAAAAAAGCAGCTGGAAATACGAAGCCCAAACCAGAGGTTCTGCTTGAAACAAATCCCCAGGAATGGAATCGGGCCTGGCTTCTTGAGCGAAGAGATTGCCTTAATGGCCCTCAGCGTATCCTTAAATTCGAAAGACAATGGGGTACCAACACCAGCAAGGGAAGACAACTTAACGTCGACCACACTGCTCATTCACATAGGCTTGGCAGCATAGATCTTCCTAAAATGTTCCACCCAAGTCTGGGGTTGAAGATTAAAATCATCACATACAGCCGCTTTATGCTTGCCATGGGCCACTAAACTCCAAAAACATTTTTGACCAAGTCAACCATAACTTACATTACAAGTTCCTTAATATACTTTCAGCATTTGAAAAACACCTTTCATCAGCAGTAGCACACTGTCTAATCCAGTCCTACTCTGCAGAGTCAGTATTAAAGGGGACATCCAGTCTAAAGAAATAACAGTTCTCAACGTAGTCATGAATCAATGACAGTCACCGACAACAAGTTTTCAAGACTGTTGCTATAAGTATGTCTGCTTAGGGTTTGAGACTTAATGTTACATCCTTCACGGATGGCCTCTTTTCAGTCAGGTCTATTCTTGTAACATAGTGTCAACATTAGAAAATCACCTTTCGTGGACCTATCCTGTGCTGACAATATATCAGTACCATCTCAACTGGTCCTACCCTATGGTGTCAGCACTGGGGCAGTACCTTCCTCACTGCTGCCCTAAAATCTAGGCATTAGAATAACATTTGCGCTTGTGGTGCCCTCAAGTACTGACATTGAGTCAGCACCAAACTAGTCTTTCAGTGTCAGCATTAAGGTTGAAACTCACCAAGCTCTATCCTATTATATCAGTAGCAGCATAGAACGAGGCTAGGCTGGTCACTTGTGGGGTCCCAGATGCCTCGGCTGTGTCATTAAGCTGAGTTTTTAGGGCCAGGTGTCCTTAAACACAGAAAACTACAGCTGGCACAAAGGTCGTAAGCTATCTGAAGTGAGATGGCAGATGGAAAATGACTGAATGGGCAGACTCTATAGTGCCCTTTCAAATGCAGGGACGTGCGCTTTGTGAACAGGCAAGAAGCATGAGAAGCTTGCATCAAAAGACCTAAGGATAACCCTATGGATATACCTGTGGTGACAAGAATGGAACTCTCAATTTTACATCGAGTGTGGGGATGGGCTTCGACCGTGGGTGCGCCAGCGATGTCACTTGAGGCTTGCAGGTCTGGTGATTGGTAGGTAGCCAGTGTGGGAATGGAGTCTAACTGACGGTCTGTGTTTCTAAATGCACCCAGTGTAGTAAATGGTGGATAGCATGGGGAAAGTCATATTCCCATATGGCTACACAAATATATAAATTACAGCAGAAAACATACAAAATATATCTGGCTAGAGCATTTTTGTTTTGCTACACAATAGGCTTGCAGAAAATAACAATCCTCCAAGGCAATTCTTTACTATGTTACACACAGTCATCAATCCAGACCATGTCAATATAAAAACTGATTTCATCACAAAAGTACTGTGTCAAGCTGACAAGTTTTAATTTCCTAAATACAAGAGCTATACCAAGACAAGCAAGCATTTGCAATGCACTAGGGTCTCGCATTTGTCGGAGTTACAGCTGTAAACTCCCAACCGGATTTTTCTTGCATTAAAAGAAAAAAAACAGAGCTGCTACAGTTCACACTAATAATACCTATCGGCAAAAGTGCAATTATCTGAGTAACAAGGTCGATAGTATGCGAAGCGCTGAACTTCTGCCCAGCGAGATTGCGCTGCAAAAACAGAGCAAAAGTAGTCCACAAACCCAGCGAGCCTCGCATCTTTTCTGTGCTTGGTCGCTGCGCTCGAGGAGGGCTAACCATTGGAAAAGGCATGACGTATGCGTGCCTTCCACTAATCAAAAGAAGCGGATTCTAACAGGCAAGCCAACTTACCAATGAAAGACACTGACGTGACGTCGACAGGGCTCCGAGCCCTTTTCTAATACCTAAAGCGTCTTGCTAGCGATACGCATGCATGAGCGCATGCGACGCAGGCTCGACCCTAAAAAGGAATAAAGTCACACTCAATCCAGTCCATTCTTCAGCCACTTCATTGAAGCCCCTAGCAGTACTTACGACTCCTGGTCCTCTTTTACATGAACGCCTTCTGAATTGATCCATCTTAGAAGTGTAAATCACACTTCTGACTCTCTTTCTCAGTACATGAACCTCGGGCACCAATACTACAGAAACTTATCACCACTGTTATCTTTAAATAGAGTTCCTAGATTATGGAAAGCAGGAATAGTTTTACCCTCCCTGAAATAACAGCCTTTGTGCTATTATAATTGACACCTACCAGCCTATTACACTACTTATCTGTGCGTGGTAAAATTCTGGAAAAGTCTGTGGCAGCCCAACTCACTGATTTCTTAGAGACCACAGCCATGCATCTATGGCAGCTAGGATTCAACTTGACAGAGGAATTGAGAGTCATCTCTTTTACTGACCTAGGATGAGTTAAGGACAGCAAACGATGAGTCTAGTGCGACAGCGTTAATATTACAAGAACTGTATGTGGCATTTAAGACAGTCGATCATGCCACCCTGAGTCATAGATTTAAAGAGGCTGGGATCCAAGAAACGGTAACAAGTTGGTTTGCTTCATTCCTGGATGTTGGCAAGACACTTTTCCTCCCATTATTCAGATCTGAGCCACATTGTTTAGCTGTGGAGTGCCACAGGGCTCTTCATTGTTGCCACTACTCATCATTGTGTGTAGGAGAACTCTTCTCATGATCCTTAAGAGCCCTGGTCGCTTCATTCTAATGTATGCCGACTCTTGGTTCAGCTAGAAAAAGAGGGCCACCTCTCCTGCCGGCCTTAACAACTGTTTAACTGGAATCCAACACTTGATGTGCTTTAACTTATTAAGCATAATGGGTGGAGCATGTAGTTACTGTTGGTAGGTCATGACGGACTCCGTTAGCAGGATTCCATCTAGCCCCCTGCGCTATAGGACTACTATCTACTCCAGCAGCCAAGATTAGATCACTCGTGTTTGGAAACCTATCCATGACTACTCAGCTAGGAGAGATACTTCTGTTCATTTAAAAAAAACTACATGCCAATCCGCCTGTGCTCTTACGTGAATTGACTACTTCAATCCATTCTATCTGGGTCTTCCTAAAGCTGCCTGTGTATAGTGAATCTAGAACTTTGCTGGAAGAATCGCTCTGAGCTGCACAAGTATGACCATGTAACCGATGCCATAAAAACAATACTCGTTGCCCATCAAACAGAGTTAAATGCAGTCTGTTGTACTATGCACGTGATATGTTATTAGCATAAAAAACCCTGCCACCAAGAAAGATGTTTTAGACATGAGACTTCTGATCCACTACCATCAAACGCCCTAATGCATGTACCAAGGATCTGAATGCCCACCATGGGAGGCCCCTCGCTGAAACATCTGTGCCCCATGCTGGGGAATAATTTGCTTATCACTGTCTGGAGACTGGAAACCACCTTGCTTTCAGAATGGCGCTCAGAATTGTGCAAGTGTGTTAACGCTCCGATGATCTGGTTCTTCTACTATGACTCGTGGGCCTCTTTTCCTCTTTTCTATTCTAGTCCTTGTAGCACGAAGATGCTTACGAGTGAACAAATAATTTGTAAATAAACAAAGAAGCACTTGCAATATAAAATAAACATAATCAAAGAACAAAAGAGGCAGGTCCTATCAGAAGCTTGAGGGGAATTGGAAAACGCAGCCTCTTGGGGCAATTTCTAAAAACCCACCAAACAGCAGTAAATCCACGAAGCCTTTGGGAGCTGTTCCTCTGACCCTCTCCTGACACCAATATTTATCCTTAACCAGTCAGAAGGCATGGAAACGTATCCCGCCACCAAGAAGGTAAAAAAGCAAGTTCAATCCCAGCCCACAGACACACACTCCAGAATACCTCCAAAGCTTGAAGGCTTTTCCAACCACAAAGGTCGGGATAGCAAAATAGTTCTAGACCAGCACACAGCAGCATATCTCAGAAAACCAGTGCTGTGAACTGCTCACATGACCATTCACTGATGCCAGCAACCCACTCCAGCCATAGTCCTTGGCCACAGGCCTAAGCTTCTCACTTTTTCTTCTTCCTCAGGCATGCTGGAGTAATTGTGGATGAAGGCTGAGGTCAACTGCTCTTTGAACATTTAAGAGCTTTGTAATAGCTAAGGACCACGCCATTTCACAATCTACAAATCGCATCAGATGCACCACATGTTTTCTCTCCATGTTTCCATGCGCCAAATCAGTCATCACGTTCAACAAACATAGATCCTTATTCAACCTGCGCACAGGCAACACAAATGACTTCGCCTACATTCCACTCACCACCTCTCACAGCAAGCACGCAGAAAAACATATTCCTGTTCATGCTGATCTAAGCCCCTTCCACACTCATGCATGCAGCTTACAAAGCTGACCTTATCACCAAAGCCACTTTAGTTAGATACCTAGTTTACTAGCACTTCCACCATCATCATTGATGTTCTATTACAGCATGACTAACATATCCAGCATAACAACAGGTTGGACCATGCGAGAGAAGAAGTCATGTTTATCCACATTCTTCCTGTTCATCTACAATCCTGCTGCCACCTCCCTTGAACATATGGGGGACTTCTTTTCAGGTGGTAAGGAACGGAGGAGGGCAACCAAATAACCCCTTATGAGCTTGTGTAAGAGTATAAACTTATGTGAATGGCATACAAGGGGATAATTTAGATAAAAAACACTGTAAATTGGTAAATTTGTGTTTAGTGACCTCGAAAGTACTGAACGAAACTTACAAGAATTATTCAAATAGCACATGTTTCAGAATAATGCAACGAAAAAAAAAAACAAATTAAGAAACAGGGGTATCAACAATATAATTACAAACAATTGGTCTGTATTGAAACACCAGACAAAAGGTGCAAAAGCAAGTCTCCAGGTGTTCTGTAACAGCAAGAAACACATATCTATCCAGTGTTTTGCTTGTACATATTTCCATAGAGTAATTTACTGGGACAGCTGTGCACTCCACTCTTAATACAAGGAGCACTCATGTAGATCACAACCCTGTTGTGTACAATATGTTCCAATGATGTCTGAGCTTTATGAAGTAGTAGAGTGTACCTCAATGTTCAGTCTCCTTTTGTATTAAATACAAAAGACCATCCTCAGGAATGAAAGTGTTCCGTAATGGATTTTGAGGAATATGGTTCTAACCAGAAAGAAACCAAGAATTAAATGTACACCTGAAGAAACTTGTCTAAAGGTGATGGTTTTTGCACTGGAACAGTGAAGGTACGTATGTAGCATTGAACACACAGTGTGGTTAAAGAAACTGGTAATGCAAGTAGTGCTAGATATAAAAACATGCTCGGACTAAGAAACCATAAAAACATACCTACATCTAGAAATAAACAAGGTGTGGGATTAATCTGAAATATAGGTGAGTAAAGTTACGGCTTCACTTCAGAGCCAGACTAAGAAATGCGAGTTATCAAAATAAACCATATGCAAGACAAGATCATATCAAGAGTGCCAATTAACCGCTTCACATTGATGGAAGGGATGGGTGTCAATATAATTGTATAAAACGAATCATAGGATGTAAATAAGAAAAATGATGAAAGGTAATGGCCGCTGTAGGAGGCTGGACTGGCTTGTAGTGGGTACCAAGGGGTACTTACACCTTGCACCAGGCCCAGGTATCCCTTATTAGTGTATAGGGTGTCTAGCAGCTTAGGCTGATAGATAATGGTAGCTTAGCAGAGCAGCTTAGGCTGAACTAGGAGACGTGTGAAGCTACTACAGTACCACAGGTGTCACTTGCACAATATCATAAGAAAACACAATACACAGTTATACTAAAAATAAAGGTACTTCATTTTTATGACAATATGCCAAAGTATCTCAGAGTGTACCCTCAGAGTGAGGATAGCAAATATACACAAGTTATATGTACACAGTACTAGAAATATGCAGTATAGTCTTAGAAAACAGTGCAAACAATGTATAGTTACAATAGGATGCAATGGGGACACATAGGGATAGGGGCAACACAAACCATATACTCCAAAAGTGGAATGCGAACCACGAATGGACCCCAAACCCATGTGACCTTGTAGAGGTTCGCTGGGGCTATTAGAAAATAGTGAGAGTTAGAAAATTAGCCCTCCCCAAGACCCTGAAAAGTGAGTGCAAAGTGCACTAAAGTTCCCCCAAAGACAAAGAAGTCGTAATAGAGGAATAATGCAGGAAAGACACAAACCAACAATGCAACAACTGTGGATTTCCAATCTAGGGTACCTGTGGAACAAGGGGACCAAGTCCAAAAGTCACAAGCAAGTCGGAGATGGGCAGATGCCCAGGAAATGCCAGCTGCGGGTGCAAAGAAGCTTCGACTGGACAGAAGAAGCTGCGGTTTCTGCAGGAACGAAAAGGGCTAGAGACTTCCCCTTTGGTGGACGGATCCCTCTCGCCTTGGCGAGTCGTGCAGAAGTGTTTTCCCGCCGAAAGGACGCCAACAAGCCTTGCTAGCTGCAAATCGTGTGGTTGGCGTTTTTGGACGCTGCTGAGGCCCAGGAGGGACCAAGAGGTCGCAAATTGGACCTGGAGAGAGAGGAGACGTCGAGCAAGACAAGGAGCCCTCTCTGAAGCAGGTAGCACCCGGAGAAGTGCCAGAAACAGGCACTACGAGGATGCATGAAACGGTGCTCGCCGAAGTTGCACAAAGGAGTCCCACGTCGCCGGAGACCAACTTAGAAAGTCGTGCAATGCAGGTTAGAGTGCCGTGGACCCAGGCTTGGCTGTGCACAAAGGATTTCCGCCGGAAGTGCACAGGGGCCGGAGAAGTTGCAAAAGTCGCGGTTACCAACAATGCAGTCTGGAGTGGGGAGGCAAGGACTTACCTCCACCAAACTTGGACTGAAGAGTCACTGGACTGTGGCAGTCACTTGGACAGAGTTGCTGGATTCAAGGGACCTCGCTCGTCGTGCTGAGAGGAGACCCAAGGGACCGGTAATGCAGCTTTTTGGTGCCTGCGGTTGCAGGGGGAAGATTCCGTCGACCCACGGGAGATTTCTTCGGAGCTTCTGGTGCAGAGAGGAGGCAGACTACCCCCACAGCATGCACAAGCAGGAAAACAGTAGAGAAGGCCGCAGGATCAGCGTTACAGAGTTGCAGTAGTCGTCTTTGCTACTATGTTGCAGGTTTGCAGGCTTCCAGCGCGGTCAGCAGTCGTTTCCTTATCAGAAGGTGAAGAGAGAGATGCAGAGGAACTCGGATGAGCTCTTGCATTCGTTATCTAAAGTTTCCCCAGAGACAGAGACCCTAAATAGCCAGAAAAGAGGGTTTGGCTACCTAGGAGAGAGGATAGGCTACTAACACCTGAAGGAGCCTATCAGAAGGAGTCTCTGACGTCACCTGGTGGCACTGGCCACTCAGAGCAGTCCAGTGTGCCAGCAGCACCTCTGTTTCCAAGATGGCAGAGGTCTGGAGCACACTGGAGGAGCTCTGGACACCTCCCAGGGGAGGTGCAGGTCAGGGGAGTGGTCACTCCCCTTTCCTTTGTCCATTTTCGCGCCAGAGCAGGGGCTAAGGGGTCCCTGAACCGGTGTAGACTGGCTTATGTAGAATTGGGCACATCTGTGCCCAAGAAAGCATTTCCAGAGGGTGGGGGAGGCTACTCCTCCCCTGCCTTCACACCATTTTCCAAAGGGAGAGGGTGTAACACCCTCTCTCAGAGGAAGTCCTTTGTTCTGCCATCCTGGGACAAGCCTGGCTTGACCCCAGGGGGGCAGAAACCTGTCTGAGGGGTTGGCAGCAGCAGCTGCAGTGAAACCCCTGAAAAGGCAGTTTGGCAGTACCAGGGTCTGTGCTACAGACCACTGGGATCATGGGATTGTGCCAACTATGCCAGGATGGCATAGAGGGGGCAATTCCATGATCTTAGACATGTTACATGGCCATATTCGGAGTTACCATTGTGAAGCTACATATAGGTAGTGACCTATATGTAGTGCACGCGTGTAATGGTGTCCCCGCACTCACAAAGTCCGGGGAATTGGCCCTGAACAATGTGGGGGCACCTTGGCTAGTGCCAGGGTGCCCTCACACTAAGTAACTTTGCACCTAACCTTTACCAGGTAAAGGTTAGACATATAGGTGACTTATAAGTTACTTAAGTGCAGTGTAAAATGGCTGTGAAATAACGTGGACGTTATTTCACTCAGGCTGCAGTGGCAGGCCTGTGTAAGAAATGTCAGAGCTCCCTATGGGTGGCAAAAGAAATGCTGCAGCCCATAGGGATCTCCTGGAACCCCAATACCCTGGGTACCTCAGTACCATATACTGGGGAATTATAAGGGTGTTCCAGTAAGCCAATGTAAATTGGTAAAATTGGTCACTAGCCTGTTAGTGACAATTTGAAAGAAATGAGAGAGCATAACCACTGAGGTTCTGGTTAGCAGAGCCTCAGTGAGACAGTTAGGCACCACACAGGGAACACATACATATAGGCCACAAACTTATGAGCACTGGGGTCCTGACTAGCAGGGTCCCAGTGACACATAACAAACATACTGAAAACATAGGGTTTTCACTATGAGCACTGGGCCCTGGCTGGCAGGATCCCAGTGAGACAGTGAAAACACCCTGACATACACTCACAAACAGGCCTAAAGTGGGGGTAACAAGGCTAGAAAGAGGCTACTTTCTCACAGCCGCCATCATGGAATTACACAGATACCAACTGATTAGGCAATCTTGTACAAGTGTGGTATGGTGATCTAATTTGTAATAGTGGATTTATGCAATGGTGTGAATAGTAAGTGCAAAACCATATTAATGCAGAATTCGGAGCGGTACATATTTTATCCATGTATGGAAAATCTTGCATGAAAACAGAACCATTTGGGGAAAAGGATAGCACATAAATGAAATATGTATCTACCTCAAATTGAGATAATTCATAGAACTCCTATGAATAACAACTTTAAAAGGATCTGAAGAGGACACAGACAAGCATAATGGGGCGGGCAAGTACCCCACTGATAAATACTGAGAGATAATTAGTTTAGTATCCATATAAAACTGAAGTGTATAGCCTGGGCCGCATAACTTAGACAATAAGACTTTTGTTTATATATATGCATTAAAAACAAGGCAATAAGGTCCGTATGATGAGTTGACTGTAAAGACATATGGAACCACACCATTTGATAAGCAAAGCTAAGGTATTTCATTTCACATAGTCATTTAGATCACTGTTCGCTGTGTAAAGCTTCCAAATTCAAGTTTACAAACCCACCCGTTTTCCTTTAGTGATAAGAAGCGGTCACAGTTACTGTGTTTGATGGAAGGTTTAATCATCTCTAATACACACCATTTTATCTCCCTAGGCTATTGTCCTTGTTGCAAAGTGTTGCACCAATGAGGCCTGTTCAACCAGACATTCTCTTCTAGACTGTTGCTGCAGAATCCTTCTCTGGACAATTTGTGTGGTCTTAGCGAAGTAAGCCAAGCCACAGGGCCACTGAATACAATAGATGACATATTTTGTGTTACAGTTGGAAAAGTGCTTGACCTTGATGCCATTAATCATGACATAACTTGAACAATCCATGCAATTGCCACAGCAGTAGTGACCGATTATTGGTGGGAGGCCTAAATTACGAGTAATGGATTCATAATATGTTTTAACTAAACCCTGTTTCTAAGGTTGGAACCTCCCTTGAAGGCAAACATTGAATTTTCATAAAATACTCCGGCATTATTGAGCAAATTCAAATGTCTGAAAATAGTTTCCTTGATTTGCTTAAAACGTGTACCAGAACGTGGACTAAACAAGAACTTCTAGGGTTCTCTTTGACCTGTGATGGGGCTTCTCCCCACTGAGAATGCACCAGAAGTGGCCTATATGAATTGTGGCATGCTGGACATCCGCCCGACTGGCTGTCCAGAGACAAAGTTCACCTGTGAAAAATCTGACTATGGTAACCTTCTTCCTCCTACCGTCCAGGGTGCTTACAAAGCCGCAGAAACCCCGTGGTTGGTGCTCATCACTGTACATTCTCCTACTCTAACTTCTGCACTAAGCTTAACTTTCAGAGAGTCGCATATAGCGTTTCCTGCAACAAGCATTTGCATAGTTACCAGTCTTTGAAAACTTTGATGAGACTGCTGTAAATTGTGAAGAGTCTATGTTTACTATAAATTGTACGTCTGCCTGAACACTATGGTTTGTGCTGGAGTTTTAAGGCTTTTATGTCTTACTGGACTGCAAAGGCAATATATTATATCTTTAATATGTAAAGCTTATGGTTTATTTAATCGTGCCACACGTGTGACCGGCTGCATGCATCTCCCATCAGGTGAGCCAAACAAAACCCTGCCCTACCATTGCCGGCTATTAGGAAGGAGAATAGGGGCTGTGCTGGAAATGCACTTTGCCTATTAAGAACGGAACTTTTCTTTTTCAGCCAAATTTAGTGAGGGACCTCATTGATTGCTTCCCAAGCTTAGGTCAGCCCTCATATTTATTTAAGGCGACAGTGCTTAAATTGTGCAGGTGTTTGCCAGTGACTCAGCACTATTTTTTTTTTTATTATAGAACCAGCACTTGACCATCGAACATCCCTTCTAGATTGCACTGGCTGTGCATCCAGGCAGTTGTACACATAGAAAGATAGCATTGCAGCATTCTTACTTTGAAGTGACACACATTTTTATTTCAAGAATGGTAGTGATCAAGTAAATGGCAATGAGGAAGTGACATCTCTCTGAGGCATTGTCATGCTTTCAAGCTTGGACCAACCTACATTAGCTGATTGTAACCAGGGTGGATGAAGGTGTGCTATACTTCCTGAGTACGCCCCGCTGGACAGACTGGCTGGCCTAGCACCTGTGCTGTCGGATTTTAGATTGAGCACTCCTTCCCAAACAATGGGAGAGCTCATGTTAATCTGTGGCTAAAAAACATAACCTACACAGTTATATTTTATTTTATTTAATTATGGTACTTGTAGTTTTATTACCGTTAGAAATGCTAGAATAAAGTATTAGAATGCAAAATAAAAGGAACACTGGACAAATTACAAGAGACAGGGAACAACGTGGCGTAAATCCACCTCTGCATAATGGGGAGCTGGTGGGAGGAAATAGCAGGAGTCCGTTGGGGTGTGGGGGGGTTTGTGCTAGTTGTGTATGGATGTATCATTAGGCCATGTGTTAAGCGTGTAAGGCAGTTCCCAGGGTTTGAGATATGTTTTTCGATACACACCTGTTTCATTAAAGAGGCCTTTTCCACATTACACTGGTCTGGTTCATGTATCTGCTCTGTCTCGCCTGAGTGTGGAACGATGCTTATCTGAAGTAAATTACATAAGACAATGTATAAATTGGCATCTGGATATGGTGTGTACGCTTATTTGGGCAGGCCTGGAGTGCTGTAGGTAGCAAATGGCCTACAAAGGAACTGCCAGAGAAAGATGCTGAATGGCTGAGACGGCTCCAACTGCGGCACTGAGGAGCACTAGCTCTGGGTGGTGCCGGTGGCTTGCTTCCGAGATCGTTGGACCCTGGCACTTTTTTTAAATTTAATTCAACTCTGGAAGGCAATCAGAACAACTCACACCCACACAAATTGACAGTGTGAAGGGCCCTTCATGCCGGGCTCTTTGAGAGCTTTCAGTTGTAGATGCGCGGAGGAATTGGGTCCAAAGGGCACGGATAGAAACTGGCACTATGACAAGCTACCAGAGGGGCGATGTGTGAGAAACGGGCTCTTATGTACAAGGGGATGCCCTACTACTTCCCACATCAACCCTGCAGCTTTCAAGCACTTTCTCCACTCCCTTCACCATACACCATTCTGTAAACCCATCACGTTCACTCTACGTTTTATGGACTTCCTGCCACTTAAAGCTTTCCCCACTTCTGCTGACAATCGCAACTTCCCTGATTAGAACCCCATTCTTCGCCTCCACCCTCAATGACCCCCCCTTCCCCGCGCAGCTCTCTCCACCACCTGCCCCACACATTTTGCTCCGTTGCTGTATAGCTAGCTATGCCCTTTATAATCTGATACATGTGTTCTGGTAAGCAGTGTAAGCACCTGTAAGTCAGTTTCAAAACGTGCCACTGGTAAGCCATGGGAGAGACAGGCACTGCGATGAGCTGACACTGGAGGCCCTAGCAATCAGAGAGCACTACTGGGCAGTGCGCATAGCGGTACCAGAGGGCGGTTTGAGAAGCAATGCCAGCAGCGGTTACGTTTTCTGTCTTGGGCTTTGGAGTGGTAGCCTAATGCACTCTGGGTGTTGTGGTTTTATTTTTACTTCTAATTAGAATAACACACTTGATGTCAAAGATTTGTAGCTCAAACGTTCGGGACTGGAGTCGGTGTCCTCAATGGCCCAGAGTGACCTGGTTGCCCTAGTTGGCTTCATGTCAACACAGCACAGTGATTAAAACCCGGGCCTTCCTTTTGCAAATGGCTGTTTTAAGGTGTGTCAGTCTAAGAGGTTGATTTGAAGTGAACCAAGTCTACAGCTGCCAGAATCCATTAGAATGACAATTAAAATCCCAAGACTCAAATCATAGTGTCCTGACGACTAGGTAAACTCTATCATGTGAAGTGTGAGAAGGTGGCACTGATGGGCAGTTGGAGAAGCAGGTGTTTGGGGGAAATGGAGAAGCTGGCAAACAGGGACAACGTGAGAACCTCGATATGGCAGGCAGTTGGAAAAGCTGACACTGGTGGGCAGTGCAAGCAGCTTCCACTGGCGGACAACGTTGCAAGCTGGCACCGGTGGACAGTATCGCAGCTGACATTGGTGAACAGTTTGGGAAGTTGGCACCGGTGGGCAGTTTGAGAAGTTGGCAATGACAGACAGTGCGAGGTACAGTTGGTGGAGAGTGAAGGAAGCTGTCGACAGCGAGAGGGGATGGCACTGTAAGAAGACAGCAAAGACGGGCAGTGTGAAAAAGATGACATGAAAGCATTGTTAGAGGATGGCAAAAGTAGGGACTGTCAAATCCTGGCACTGGTGGGTATCGTAAGGCACGAGCACTGAAACGCAGCGCTAGGAACCGACAGCTGGCACAGAGGCAGTGCTAGGCGAAGACCTGACACTCGTGTAAGAAGCACGAACTGATCATTTTCAAAAGGTGGAAGCGGTGGACACTTTACCGCAGCCCTCTTATACGTCCTTGCACCCTCCTCTCCTTACCGGTCCGGTCGCCCATGCCCATGGTCTTCGGTCCTACAGGGCAATCTGCATACCGCGCCGCCCTTTGGTCTCCAAGGTTTCAGGGCGCTGTGTCGCCTCCTCTGTCCTTGGGCCTGAGAGGCAGTTGAAGCCTGAGGGGGGGAGGAGCGCAGGAGCCCAGGAGCCCTCACTGTTTACCGGAAATACAGAGCGCATTGCACAGAGAGGAAGCAGAGTCTGTGCACAGGGCTCACATTACAGCCGCAGCCGGCGCTGGGCGGGCCGGGCTGACAGGGGGAGGGTACCACAAGTACCAGAATGCAGGGGTGCCGTGGCCAGCTCCTGCTGGTCGCCATAGAGCTGGTCTAGTCGCCAACTTGAGTGCCTTAAGTCGCTGCCCTGCACGGGTCCAGTCTTTAAACTGAGTATTACTATAACGTTTAGATTCTGTCACCCACACGAGTGGGTCCGCTGTCCTCAATTCTTGTCATTCAATTTTGTTGTATTTTGTTTGTTTTTTTAGGCATGGGGAGATTAAGTGATTTGCCCATAATCACAGGCTGGTGAGCTGACCCTGAGGCTGAACGTGGTTCCTCATTACCAAAAATCGACAGCTCTAGCCATCGCGCCACATCCTCTGCTGTTCTGTCATTCCTCTGAGGAGTCGAGCTGCCAATCGAGTCCAGTGTTTATCCTGTTAGCACTGTCACAAACATAGAAGAGCGCCTCGTCACTATCCTAAGTGGTTCTCATCGCTAACCTTGACTGCCCCCTGTCACTGTCCGGTGTGGATGACATTACTGTCCTGAGGCCCTCAAATTACTGTCCGGTGTGGATGACATCACTGCGTGGGGTGGTTTATATCACTGTCTATAGCACTTCCAAAATATCACCAAGTCCACATAAAAGTGCCAAAGGAAATGGCAAAAAATATAAAATTAGGGTGGCCACCTGGCATTGATGCAAATTCTGGACAGGACTGTAAAAAGTTCAGGACAAAGGGTAAAAATTCAGGAAAAAAAATTCAGGACAAAGGGTCAAAATTCAGGACACAAATTCAAGAACAAATGTCAGTTTTACAGACACACAAGGGAGGCCACGCCTCACTATGTTGAGAGTGAATTTATTTACTTTTTAACATAGCACACTGTGGTCTTTTTATGATTGCCTCATGGTATGCTACATTCAGGTGTCACATTTCGTCCTTGTTAAGTAGTAAATTAATGCCCTTCAGTACAGAGGCAAGGCCATCACTCCTACCCAAATCTACCTAATCTTTCTTGAGGAGAAAGTAACAGCAACTTTTTGATAATGTTTCTGAACATTTAAAACCCCTGGCAAACAGTTTGGGAAACATTAAGGTAATTAACCTTATGTAAGTTTAAACACATTGAACAAAAACATCTGGCTTATCACAACCACCCATAGACTTTCAATCTAAAAAAATTATAAAGAGGCAGGACAGATGGTGTGGCCGACAGTCTCGCACCTAATGTCAGGATGTGAGGAAGCCACAACTTGTCTGTAGTCTCACAGCACTAGAGTGTATGCCTGGGACTCTACATTTATTTCACAAGTCTACTCTGCACTCTGACACTGCACCACTCTGCATTACTGCACTCGCTGCCACTCTATTGTATGCCACTCCACTCCACTGCACTCTATGCTACACTACCCCATGCCACTCTATGCCACTGCACTCTGTGCCAATACACTCTAAACAACTGCACTGTACGCCACTGCCCTCTACTCTGCACCACTGTACTCTATACCATTGATCTCTGTGCCACTCTACTCCACTCATTCTACTCTACAACACTGCACTCTCCGCCACTGTACTGTACACCAATCTACTCTATACTACTGCACTCAATGCCACTGCACTCTATGCTACTCTTCTCTGCTTCACTCCACTCTATGTGACTGCACTCTACAGCACTATACTCTGCACTGCACCACTCTACACTATGCCACTGCACTCTCTGCCACATGGGTCTACTCTGCACTCTATGCCACTGCACCACTCTACACTACTGCACTCTCTGCCACTCTATTGTATGCCACTGTACTCCACTGCACTCTATGCCTCTCTACTCTGTCCCATGCCACTCCATGCCACTGCACTCTAAACCACTGCACTCTAAAAAACTGCACTGTACCCTGCAACACTGGGCTCTACGCCACTGCTCCTATGCCGCTCTTTTCCACTCCACACCACTATGCCATTAACGTTTAGCCATGAACAGCAGCCACTCTGATGTATAATATGGCTAAAACTCATTGGCAAAGCCAATAACTCTTGCGCAGACGAGACCTTTTGGCTTTGCCATTGTTTGTTAGTACTATGAGGTACCGAGGCCCCTGGAAGAACTGTGAAGGTGCAAGTCCTTATTTTAAACATGGATTTGACGCTTCGTCAGGGATAGTAAGCGTTATATAAATACAATTACATCATAATATAGGCTGCTACAAAATGCGCAAATACATTTCGGTTAAATATTAAAAAGTGCTTCTCAAACACAGTTTTGAATAATATACAGTTTATACCTAGTACTAACTTTTTTTATAACACTCCATTAAAACCACACACTCCACAGCTCAACTTGGAACACCCTTAAGGTACCTCTCTAAAAGAAAAAATCTTTGCCATCAGAAAGCTTTAAGTGACTCCTTTGTTTAAAGTCAGTGCAGGTTTTCAAGCCCCTTTACATTTGCAGATTTACCAGTTTGCACATTTGCATTTCTTTAGGGGAGACACCCTGGCAAGAAGGGCTTTTCTTATCTGTCTGCCCCTCCCTCCGAGCACAGGAGACTCCCTGCCTTTCAATCCAGCTGGGGAAACTAATCTACCCGTATTTTCGCCCTGCCTTCGGTGTCCTTTTGGTGAAAGGCTAAAATAACGGACAAATGCTGTCCGTTAAGGTTTTCATCACGGACAACGGACGGCAGGGCGAAATTACGGACAGTCCGTGAAATTTACGGATGGGTGGTCACCCTATATAAAATACAACTGGAAAATATAACAAGAGTGTATTTTTCCATTCACTTTCTACATATTCTGACTCCTGAGGAAATATTCTCATTTCTTTCTTGTAAATCAAAAAGCTAAAAGCATGCTGGCACTGGTGGTTACTGGTTTCTGCTTTTGGCGGGTAATGCAGACTAGTACTTGGTGTAAATGCAGTTGTCTTTGAGAATAAATAGACCCTGGCAGTTGTGACAGTTGATATAAAATGCGATAATGCTTCTGCAAACAGTAAACACCCACTGACAGTCGGCTCAGAATAATGTATGATAAGAAGCAAAGCGATGGAAATTAACTATTTTTTTGTTCTGAAGAAGGCTAAAAAAAATAAACTGTCGACCACCGAAACTGTATTTGAAGTTATAGTGCGTCTACAGCATCCATTTTAGGGCATCCCCGTTCCTCACTCCTCATCCCTACTTTTCATCCCTGCTTCTCATCCCTGCTTCTCATCCATCATCCCTACTTCTCATCCATTACACATCATCCCTACTTCTCATCCATCATCCCTGCTTCTCTCCCATCATCCCTATTTCTCATCCATCATCCATACTTCTCTTCCATCATCCCTACTTCTCATCCATCATCCCAACTTCTCATCCATCATCCCAACTTCTCATCCATCATCCCTACTTCTCGTCCATCAGCCCTAATTCTCATCCCTACTTCTCATCAATCATCCCTTATTCGCATCCATCATACATCATCCCTACTTCTCCTCCACCATCCCTGCTTCTCATCCATTATACACCATCCCTGCTTTTCTTCCATCGTCCTTGCTTCTCATCCATCATACATCATCCCTACGTTTTATCCATCATCCCTGCTTCTCATCCATCATCCCTACTTCTCATCCATCATCCCTGCTTCTCTTCCATCATCCCTACTTCTCATCCATCATACATCATCCCTACTTCTCATCCATCATCCCTACTTCTCATCCATCATACTTCATCCCTACTTCTCACCCATCATCCCTGCTTCTCTTCCATCATCCCTACTTCTCAGACCTCATCCCTGCTTCTCATCCATCATCCCTTCTTCTCATCCATCATCCCTGCTTCGCTTCCATCATCCCTACTTCTCATCCCTCGTTCTTGCTTCTCATCCCTGCTTCTCATCCCTGCTTCTCATCCCTACTTCTCAACCATCTCCCATCATTCCTACTTCTCATGCCTCAGCTATCATCCCTACTCCTCATTCATCATCCCTACTACTCATTCCCAATCCCTCAGTCATACCAACACATTTTCAGTTTTGTGAAGCACTCCTTGACACTGATTGGCTGGCAACATCCAATCAGAGTTATGAGAGAGGCCTGCATTCTATTTCACTGAAAAACAGCTTTCTCAGTGCAGGTGCTGGGTGAAGACAGAGGAGAGGAAATGCAACGGTGCATTTGTTTCCAGTGAATTCAAGGCTGTACAACATTTCATTTTATTTAAATAAGTCTTATTTAACTAAGTCTTTTTCTGTTAACACAGGCCTCTGCAGAAAGCTCTGCTGGTTTGGGAAATCAAGGAGTGCACAGCTTGGGTCTTAAATCAGCTCTTGGAGAAAGGGTTATAACGTTCATCCACAGTTCATTTAAAATCTTTCTGTTCCCAACCAATCAGTGTGAAGGTGTGTTTCACAAAACTGAAAATGTGTTGATATGACTGAGGGATGAGGACTGAGGAGTAGGGGTGATGGAGGAGGAGTAGGGATGATGGCTGAGGCATGAGAAGTAGGAATGATGGAAGATGGATGAGAAGTAGGGATGAGAAGCAGGAATGAGGGATGAGAAGTAGGGATGATGGAAGAGAAGTAGGGATGAGAAGCAGGGATGAGGAGTAGGGATGATGGAAGAGAAGAAGGGATGAAGGATGAGAAGTAGGGATGATGAGGGATGGAAGTGAAGTAGGGATGATGGAAGTGAAGTAGGGATGATGGAAGTGAAGTAGGGATGATGGATGAGAAGTAGGGATGATGGATGAGAAGTAGGGATGATCAGTGATGGAAGAGAAGTAGGGCTGAGGAGTGAGGAATAAGGATGTCCTAAATTGGATGCTACAAAGTTTAAGGGATTTAGGCCCATATTTATACATTTTTAGCGCTGCATTTGCTCCACTTTTTGACGCAAAAGCGGAGCAAACTCACAAAATACAATTGTATTTTGTAAGTTTGCGCTGCTTGTGCATCAAAAAATGACACAAATGCGGCACTAAAAAAGTATAAATATGGGCCTTAGTCTGGCATTAAGTGTATACATGAAAAACATGTAAACAACTAAATGGAAGAGCAATTTGTGCTAGTAACTGACTGCTCATAGTGTGATATAGCTTGAATTTATGTGTCATTGTACACCATTTCACTAATGTACATTTAACTTCATTATAAGCAGTGTGGAAATCCCTGATCATGTCCAAACATAAATTTGCACTTGAATTGGGATTCCAATTCATCTCTAATATTCAAGCGCTTATTGTGCATCCTACAGGTGTTTGTGCGCATGGTTTGCACTGGTGAATATTGCTGGCAAATAATATTCTGTGACGGTACACCTTGGAATGGGGAAAAAAACTCATGCTATATATTCATTTAGTCATTTTGTAACGCGCCTAGCAAGGCACTGAAAAAAGAGGAGTCTACAGCAGCTTAGAGATAGAAGTAAGCGCCCAACCAAAAGAAAGGTGAAGTATCCCTATTCAGTATTGCTCTAATGTGGCTCTCTTCCACACCAAAGATCAGATGGATGACTATTTAAAGAGTTCAGTCTTCAGAGTTTTTCTGACCATGAGGTGATTAAGGTCTGCTCTCATGCCTGGGTCCAGTGAATCTTAAGTCTATGGCCATGGATGACCAGGGGCCTGCCTCATAGTTTTTGCCATTTGAAGGTTTGCGGATGAGGTGTTTGAAGGTTCCTAGTTGGAATGTAATGTGAGGTAATGCTTTAAAAGCAGCTACGCCCATTTTTTCTGAAAGCCTCTAGGATGGTGCTTATGATTTTCATTTTAATCCCGGATTCTGGTGGGTGGCAATGGAAGGATTTCAAGGCAAAGTTTACATGGTCAGATTTCCAGAAGTTGATTTAGAAATTGATGTAGGGTTTCGCCGTTTTTTGGAGTCTGACCATGAGTTTTTTGGGGAACCTGGTATAGACCATATCATATTAGTCCAGCCAGCCCATTAATGTGTGTGTTGTCTTCATTTGAATGGGCCCTTGCCTGTCACAGTACTGAGGAGTCGAGTTACTGATCTGATTCTGTCCAGAGTTTATCCTGTTTCTTCGTCATAGCATCAGGTCTTGGAAGTCTTGTCATTGACCTAGGAGGTTCTCATCACTACCCAGAGCGTCTCCTTTCACTGTCTTGAACGCATAACATTATTTTTCTGGGTGCCTGTAGTCACTGTGTGGGCAGGATGGCATCACTGTCCTAGAACCCTCCAGTCACTGTCCGGTGTGGTTGCCATTCTGGATTCGGGTGGGTGGCATATGAAGGATTTCAAAGCAGGTTTTACATGGTCAGGTTGATGCAGAAATTGATGCATTTGTTTTGGAGTCTGTCCATGAGCTTTTCTGGCAACCAGGTATAGAACATATCAGATTAGTTTAGCCAGCCCAAGACCAGGGTTCCTGTATTTTTCAGTCAAAGATTAGTTTGCATTAGTAGCAAGATCTTGCTGAGAGTTGACATTTTATATGTAACGCCACTAACAACAGTGTTATCTTGTGAAGATGATGATGAAGTTTTCAGAGTGCGTAAATACTCAAAGAGGGCATCCTGGCACTTGATATGAAAGGAAAAGACAGACTGAGAGTGAGTGTAGGAATGAGTTATTTTTCTGAAGGTAAAGAGGACTGGTAAAGCAAACAGCTCTGTGGCAGAAGGCCCTGAAGGAGGAGTGGTGAGAGACAGGTAATGTGTTATGGAAAAGAGATGGGAGGTGGTCGTGTGACGACAAAGATTGAAAATTATGTGGAGGGTTCTGGACCTTTGAAGCTGAGAGAGTAGACACTGAAGTAGGCCAAAGTATAATGAGTTGTTTTAGTTCAGGCTTGAGAGAAACCTCAGGTTTCCTGTGAGCACGGGGAAGCATGAAAACAATGTTACAGAGAAGGCAGGTGTAGAAGAAACAGTTGGTGGACATTTTGGGGATCTGAGGGGCAAAAGATAAACTGGAATCCAATGTGATTCCAAGACAGCCCACCAATTTCGAAATGAGCAGTGGTAGGACCGAGGTTGGGAGAGGCAACAGGCAGAGGACCAGATGGAAGTTGGTCCACCCACAATCAACACTTCTTTCTTCTCAGAGTTAAGCTTAAGACAGCTTGATTGCATCCTGAAGGCGAGCTCAGACAAGCAAGCACAGAGACTATCTTTGTCTTGCAGAGAATCACCGTGGAATCTAAGCAAAATGTGAGTATCGTATGCTCATAATATAAGGTTTAGGTCACAATATTTGATAGTCGTTGCTAGAGAAATGTAAATGCTGTAGCACTCGATGAGGACTCCAGAAGGATGCAGCACAAAAGTAAATTGCATCCGGAGCGGAGAAGGGAGATGGACTGCTTATGTGTGTCCAGTGAGCAAGGAACAGAAGGCAGGTCAGGGCCTAGTTTTGGATGCCACACATTGAGAGTTGTGATAATTTGAAGGGGAGGGGTGATCTGTATCTTAAGCTGCAGACAGGTTATAAAAGGATCGGAGCAGCAGAGCCATCATTATTAGAAATGATGCACAGATCATGTAATACGTTACGGAAATTGGGGTCAGTGCTGTGATGACAGAACTCAGATGGAAAAGAATTAAAATACTGTTAGTTTCCGAAAAGAGTTGAAGATTGATGTGCTTCTCCAAAATTGCGGAAGGAATGGGTTAGGTAGATATGGGGCGATAAATGCTGTGTACAGCAGTATCGGTAGAAGATCTTTTAAGTAGAGGAATAACTAAAGCCCTTTTCCAGGAAGAAAGAACTAAAGGGGGGCTAATGGAAAAGCTGCAGAGCTCAGCAATGATAGGAGTTAAAGTCTAACCTGAGTCATGGATACGTTTGATGTTATGGAAAAGTTTTTAAAGAGGACTCAGACCTAAGCAGTGAGTATTCCAACAGAGTGAACAGAGGAGACCAGAGGTCAAGTTGCCTGGTTGGACATTTCAATGGTCACAATTTTTTGCTGAAAAAAGTTGGAGTGATTTACAGAGGGGGGAAGGGTGCAGAGGAGTGGTAATAGTTACGTTCTTACATGGTGGAAAGATGAGTTAGCTCACAACTTTATAGACTCAAAGTGAAGCTTTACTAGTTTTCTCAACTTTACAACAGCAGACTGTGGAGTGTACTTCCTTAAGGATCTTCTTGTAGTGTTTTAGTGCCTCTTTATAATGCTGTTGGTGATTTGAAGAATAATCGTAATGCCACGCCTTCTCAAGTGCCTTTCAATGGCATTTGGCTAAAGTTAAGTGGTGGGGTATTAGGGTGCGTGGACCGAGCACAAGTAATGAATAATCTTAATAAGTTAGCAAGGGGAGATTAAATAAAGCAAGTAAATGACTAATCAAAGTAAGGCGGGGGTGGACATATTTCTGGGAGGATGTAAGTATGAGATCCAGTAAGTGACCTGCAGTATTAGTCGGGGAGTATTGAGACCTAGAGTAAGGCAGGTGTTGAGAAGTATGCAGGAAGCAGCATTAGAATGGTTCTCCAGCCCAAGATGTTGGTCACTAAAAAAATAAATTTAGAAGCATTAATTATGTGGTTGGGAAGTGTGAGAAAATTGCCTAGCGAGGATGAGGAGGAGGTGTGAGGTTCAGAGAGGTGGTAGAAAACAGCAGCCTGACGGAAGCGACAGGAGAGAAAGTGATTGAGCATAAGAGAAATGAATCGAAAGGGAAGGCACAAATGGGTAGAAGAGAATCTTTGAACCAGTCACTGTAAATGATGGTGATACCGCCTCCAAGCCAACTAGTGCAGTTGATGTGGACTGTTTTATAGGTGCAAGGAATGAACAATGCAAGGGAAAGGCCCGAAGAGCTGGTAAGCCAGGTTTTAGTGACTGTGATCCATAATAAGTTCATGGACTTCCATGGAGTGGTGTGGTAGAGAATGAAGGCTGAGCTTGTTGATATGCGTTAATGTGGAGAGAAAGAAAGATCCAAATCATTGATAGCTCCCATTTTTTACTTTCCGAAACGTGCACAATATGGAAACCAGGATCTTGGCCATTCAGAAGGAAGCTTGACATTATCATGTTCTGCTAGTACCAATATTTCTGTATCACTCCTATCCAGGGAAAGAAAACAGGTCCCGTGATCTATGCATTCAATGATAACCATTGTGATGATAGTGAGTAAAGAGGTGGGCTGGTTTCTAATTCTCAGAGGAGAAGCTGGTCTTCCATGATAACCATTGTGCATATAGCGGGTAAAGAGGTGGGCTGGTTTCCGATTCACAGAGGAGAAGCTGGTCTGGTGTGGTGGGAGAGGTGGGCGAAGTGATAGGGGCACATACTGTGGTACAGAAGAACCAACATGCTTCACATGAAGTCTTTCCCAAACAATTTTTTTTTTTAGTAGCATCTGATCTTTCAAGGAACACAGGCTGCTTTTAAAAAAAATCTTTCTCGAATCTTTCATTTAAAAAAAAAAAAAACATTTTTATTAAACCGTTGCTCAGTACAATACATTGGAAACAAATACATTCCCCAAATATACCTTAATCAGAAGTAACAGTTTGCAGAGGCGAAGTTGCGTCAGTGTGGAAAACCAAATCATGTAAAGAGAACCCTATTAAAATCATACACATTTACGACTAAGAGGGCTCAGGAAACTCCCATGAAGATTTCTTCCTGCCCCGATCCAGCCCCCTACCCATCCTCACGTAACCCCTCACAGTCCTCTATCAGCGCTCCAGTATGACCATATCTTGTCAAATTTCCGCGGTTTCGAATCTCTCTTGTTTGGGATGAAGGTCTGCTTTCCCTTGAAGGCCACCATCCTGTCCTTGCATTTGTAGCCAATTGCAGAGGACTGGAAATAGTAATATGCCTAAATATATTCCTTAAGTCATTTTGCAGGGGCAAGGCCTCGCAGCACAACATGGCAGTCACAGATGCGTGGAATCTTGGTCCTGGCCAAAGTCTGTGCACATCAGCAGATCCAAGCCTGTTTGCACCCAGGCCCCACATCATTAACACTGAGAAACTGGACTATGTCCGGAAATGTGCCCAGCCTGCAGGAAGTGAGGTGGGACCTTGACAAGCCGTGAGCGGCATGGCTGGGGCACACAACATGGCCTTAGATGATGGCCACTGCCTGAGCCCATGCCCTCCTGTTGGCAGAAGGCACCACCTAGAAGCGGGTTGACAGAGGTAGAATGATTGTAGCCTAAGGTCTTCCCCCCTACTCTCTGAACTCAGTGGCCTCTTTTTTTTCCACAAGTGTAGTGGGAAGATAGGGGTGCCATGCTTCCCTTTTCCATATAGATCATTTGACAACCCAGTGGAGGACTAACTGCAATTTAGGGCAAGACACTAGGATCCTAAGGCCTCAGGTAGCTTTGTGGATGACCCTTCCCCATACAGTTGCAGGAAGAATAGCCCCAGCTAAAGCAGAAATGCTCCAGTTCCTTATGCATTATTTTGGAAACCTACCTCTAGCTATTCCCAGGTGGTTTTTCAGAGATCTTTATGAGTAAGCTCAATATGGGATGAGGGATGGCTCAGAGTTGCACTGGGAACTTCTAAACCAGGCGCTGGTCAAAGAGGCATGCAAGTCCATAACTTTGAGCTGTATGATTTTGCAGGTCAGACCAAATGGATTGCCAGATGAACTCTCTAGAGCTGCATAATAAGCTATGGGCAGATGATGGTTTCCAGATTTATGGATGGCTATTGCCCCCTCCTTTCACATGAAGTCCCTACCATGCCTTGAGCAAGTGGTTTAAGATTGCGACTGCCAGGGGGAGTGGCTGACCGCTGAGGAAGATGGCCGTCTGCATAATTCGCCACAGTCTGAAAAAATCATCCACCCCGCATGACCCTCTTACTAACATCTGCACTCTAAGGGCTGCGGAGGCACCAACAACGTTTCCGGATGCCCTGAATGTAGGGCCCCGTGGACAGCAGACGCAGTCTAGTCTCTCCATGGGAGCATTCGGGCTGGAAGGAGACAGCCAGTGCAGGGATTGGTAGGTGGGTAAACTGGGGAGGTATTAGGGGTGGGTGTATATAGGGAAGAGAGAGGGGTGAGATCGGCCTCTTCTGCGCCAGCCTGTTGCGCTGCGCTGCAGTTGGCCGTAGTCAGGGCAATCACACAGGTAGGCCAAAGATTATCGGACAGGACGGGGATGGCTGCAGAGCATGACACAGACACTGTTCGTGCTGCGCTTCGCATCCTAGGTGAATCTGGCTGAGCAGAACTCCTCAGGCCGGGGATACTTGATCAGGCCTGGGTGGGCATGGTGCACTGTAGGAAAATATCCTCATTCTTTGAATGGTTACCCCCTTTTTCCACCTGATGTCAGTGTGCTTGACTGTGTTCACTGGGATCCTGCTAACCAGGACCCCAGTGATTATGCTCTCTCTCCCAAAACTCTGTATTTCACCCACAATTGACAGTCTGGTGCCCCCTTATAAGTCCCTAGTATATGGTACCTAGGTACCCAGGGTATTGGGGTTCCAGGGGATACCTGTGGGCTACAGCATATATTTTGCCACCCATAGCGAGCCCATGCAAAGGCTTCTGCAGGACTGCCATGGGAGCCTGCGTGAAAAGGTGCAAGCACTCTTTCACTGCCATTTTTACTACACCAGGTCAATTATAACTCACCCCTATAGCAGGCCTTCTAGCCCAGAGGGCAGGGTGCAAACTACCTGTGTGTGCGCGGACACCTCTGCACTAGCAGAGGTGCCCCCACGAACTCCAGGCCCATTTTCCTGACTTCGTGATTGCAGGGATGCCATTTTCTGTGTGTACTGGACATAGGTCACTACCTATGTCCAGCTACATAATGGTAACTCCGAACATAGGCATGTTTGGTATCAAACATGTTAGAATCATACCCCATGGCTTTTGCAAGTATTGGTTGTATGATTCCATGCACTCTGGAGGCTCTTTAGAGGACCCACAATATTGCCATTACAGCCTTCTGAGGGTTTCCAGGCAGCCCAGGCTGCTGCTACCTCCCAGACAGGTTTCTGCCCTCCTGTTGCTTGAAAAGCTGTAGCCTAGGAAGGCAGAACAAAGGATTTATTTTGGGAGAGGGGTGTTAAACCCTCTCCCTTTGGAAATAGGTGTTACAGTCTTGGGAGGGGTAGCCTCCCCAAGTCACTGGAAATGCTTTGAAAGGGCACATTTGGTGCCCTCCTTGCATAAACCAGTCTACACCGGTTCAGGGACCCCCAGTCCCTGCTCAGGTACGAAACTGGACAAAGGAAAGGGGAGCGACCACTCCCCTGGCCATCACCACCCCAGAGTTGGTGCTCGGAGCTCCTCCAGAGGGTCCCTGGGTTTTGCCATCTGGGATTCAAGTTTGGCCAGGAACTCTGGCAGCATCTGAGTGGCCAGTGTCAGCAGGTGACGTCAGAGCCCTCCTCTGATAGGTGCTTACCTGGTTAAGTGACCAATCCCCCTTTCAGGGCTATTTAGGGT
This sequence comes from Pleurodeles waltl, assembly GCF_031143425.1. NCBI lineage: Eukaryota > Metazoa > Chordata > Amphibia > Caudata > Salamandridae > Pleurodeles > Pleurodeles waltl. Next base: position 708,639,876 of record NC_090450.1, on the reverse strand, counting down.
GTCTCCTTTGGGTGGTTCCTCAGATTCGGATTGCAAGACTCCAGCAGGAATCCTCTGCATCCTCCACTTTGACTTCTGACTGAAGAAACTGCATCTGGACTCTTCAGGATCCTACAAGCTCCAACAAAGAAGCAAGACGCCTCCTGCAACATTGTAGCTCCGGTTCCTTCCAGCAACTGAAACAATTTCCCGGTCGTTCATCCTCTGAGGACAGCCCGTCTTCAGCCTGCATCAGCAGAAAGAAGGAATCACCCTGGGGTGAAGGAGTCACTCTCCTGCTTTTGCAGGCACCAACTGCAGTGACGATCAGCTGCTTGGATCCCATCTCCTGCTGAGCTGCGTGGATCCTACATCACAGGTGCAGGACTGAAGTGGTCCCGACAGTCCCCTCTTCTAGCTGTCCAACTTTGGTGGAGGTAAAACCGTGCCTCCACACGCAAGACAGTACCCCTGTGCACCGCGTCTTTTGCAGCTGCCAAGGCTTGTTGACATCCTTCCTCCAAGATCTTTGTGCAACTTGACACTCCGGCTCCAAGCACCCTATCCTGTGACGCACAGCTTCCCGAGTGGTTCTCCGGCAACACGGGAGCCTTTGTTGTAGTGCTGCATGGACCTCTTCTGCAACTTTCTTGTCCCCATCCTGTGGGACTCCCGTGAGTGCTGTCTGGTCTTCTGTGGGCTCTCTGAGTTGCTGAGGGTCCCCTCTGACTCTCCCTCCTGGGTAGAGTCCACCGGGTCCTTCCTGGTTCCCGGCAGCGCCACTTTCCGCTAACTGCAAGCTTTGCATGTGCTAAGGCTTGTTGGCGGACTCCTATGACGCAAACCCGACTGCAATCCTCCACCCGGTGTACAACATCACTTGCATCCTTCAGGAACCCGACTTCGTCTTCTTGGGTGCAATGCTGACTTTTCTTCTTCACCAGTGGTTTACCTTTTGCACCTTCACCCGGGTTAGCAGGGGCTCCTGCTCTTCCTGGACTCTTATGTGCTCCTTGGACTTGGTCCCCTTCTTCCACAGGTCTTCTTGTTCAGGAATCCACTGTTGGTGTCTCTTCTGGGTTTTGCATAATTTTTCTTCTCTTTTCTGTGTGTGTTCTGGGAAAGTTATTGTGATTTACTCCTGCTTTCCTGGTCGCTGTGGCGGGTTGTGGTACTTACCTTTTGGCTTTTCTCATACTCCCAGCTCCACTCTACACACTACACTTGCCTAGGTGGGTGACCGACTTTCGCATTCCACTTAGTATATGGTTTGTGTTCCCCCAGACCCATTTCTAACTATTGTGATTTTCACTGATTGCACTATTATCTAACTGTTTGTATGCCTATTTCTGAATACTAGTGCATATAATTTGTGTATTACTTGCCTCCTAAGGGAGTGTAGTCTTTATGGTATTTTTGGTATTTGTGTCACCAAAATAAAGTAGCTTTAGTTTTGTAACACTGACGGGGTGATTCTGACTATGGCGGACGGCGGAGGCCGTCCGCCATAGTACCGCCGCCAAATGACCGCACCGCGGTCAAAAGACCGCGGCGGCCATTCAGACATTTCCTCTGGGCCGGCGGGCGCTCTCCAAAAGAGCGCCCGCCGGCCCAGAGGAAATGCCCCTGCAACGAGGACGCCGGCTCAGAATTGAGCCGGCGTAGTTGCAGGGGTGCGACGGGTGCAGTTGCACCTGTCGCGTATTTCAGTGTCTGCAAGGCAGACACTGAAATACTTTGCGGGGCCCTCTTACGGGGGCCCCTGCCGTGCCCATGCCATTGGCATGGGCACGGCAGGGGCCCCCAGGGGCCCCGCGGCACCCCCTACCGCCATCCTGTTCATGGCGGGTTTCCCGCCATGAACAGGATGACGGTAGGGGCTGTCAGAATCCTCATGGCGGCGGAGCGCGCTCCGCCGCCATGAAGGATTCCCCCGAGCAGCGGTAAGTCGGCGGGAGCCCGCCGACTTGCCGCTTCTGACCGCGGCTGAACCGCCGCGGTCAGAATGCTCGTGGGAGCACCGCCAGCCTGTTGGCGGTGCTCCCGTGGTCGGTGGCCCTGGCGGCCACCGGCCGCCAGGGTCAGAATGACCCCCTGAGTGTTTTCTTTCATGTGTGTAAGTACTAAGGGCCAGATGTAGGAAGCACTTTGCGAGTCGCAAACGGCAAAATTTGCCGTTTGCGACTCGCAAATGCGTGTTTCCTATGCAGAAATGCATTTTGCGAGTCGGGACCGACTCGCAAAATGCATTTCCGAATCGCAAATAGGAAGGGGTGTTCCCTTCCTATTTGCGATTCGCAATGGTATGCAATTCCATTTGTGACCGCGTATGCGGTCGCAAATGGAGTCGCAGTTACCATCCACTTGAAGTGGATGGTAACCCATTCGCAAACGGGAAGGGGTCCCCATGGGACCCCTTCCCCTTTGTGAATGTACCCCAAAACATTTTTTCAGGGCAGGGAGTGGTCCAAGGGACCACTCCCTGCCCTGAAAAATCCGAAACTAAAGGTTTCGGATTTTTTTGAAATGCAGCTCGTTTTCCTGTGAGGAAAACGGGCTGCACTTCAAAAAAAAAAAATGCTTTATTTAAAAGGCAGGTCGCTAACATGGAGGCCTGCTGACGTCAGCAGGCCTCCATGTTAGCGAGTGCCTATACTCGCAATGGGGCCGCAATTTGCGACCCACCTCATGAATATTCATGAGGTGGGTCATCGCGACCCCATTGCGAGTTGCAGTCGGTGTCTCAGACACCGTACTGCATAGCAATTTGCGACTTGCAAATTGCGAGTCGCAGGGACTCGCAATTTGCAAGTCGCAAATTGCTTTTTTTGTACATCTGGCCCTAAGTGTGACTACAGTGGTATTGCATGAGCTTTGCATGTCTCCTAGATAACCCTTGGCTGCTCATCCACAGCTACCTCTAGAGAGCCTGGCTTCCAGACACTGACTATACTACACTAATAAGGGATATCTGGACCTGGTATAAGGTGTAAGTACCATAGATACCCATCACACACCAGGCCAGCATCCTGCATTCCACGTGCACAACGGCATACGGCGTGGCGGCGGCAGTCTCATCCTGTCAGTTGCCTCCAAAGGGTGCAAAAGGAAAGTCAGTGGGGGGCTGTACGTCCACCTCCATGATGTTTAGTGCAACGCTGGTGGTACCGGAGGGTCCCGGGGGCAAGACAGGGAGGGCGGAGGGAGAGCCACGAGTGGAGGAGCAGTCAGAAGGCAGCAAGGTGCCATCGGGGATGGGCCCCTCAAGTGGTTTAAGCCAGCAGAGCTCATGGCAGGGGGCACAGAGGGGCTGGACCAGCCCCTGGATCTTTCAGTGGCTGGAGGCAAGGCCTCAGCAATGGGGGCAGGCAAGGCCTCAGGGCATAAAAAAGGCAAAGGGAAGTGCACGAAAGGGTAGGCACAAGTGGCAGGGCCCCTGGGGGGCAATGTGGATGACTGGGAGGGGACCAAAAAAAGGGGGGCAGCTGTGGAATAGAAAGGGATGAGGGGAAAGGGAAGTATTTTGGGAGGACACAGCAGGAAGCTGCCACTTCGGCAGTAGATATAGAGACGAGGATAAAGGAGCAGAGGAGGTTGGTAGCTGAGACAGAGGAGAGATGAGCCCAGTTATGCAGGGAGAGAGAGGAGGCGGAGGGGAGTGTGAGACAAGAAAAAAGGAAGTCAGTTGGGGGTAGCGCAGATGACATGGAAGGGCACGGGTCAGGACAGGGCAGTTGTGTGTGGGTTCCCTATGAAGGGATAGGAAATGAACAGGAGGCATGTGCGGCTGGTGGGTCCAGCGGTGCAAAGGGCACAAATGGCGCATACGGCCAGGCAAGGAGAGGCAAAGCCAACGTCAGAGACTGGCAGAAAGGTGGCGAAGCCAACAGGGCACAATACGGCCCCAGGATGTTGGTCCGAAGCACTAGAAGGGTTTCTGCAGCCGTCTCTACAACGCAGAAGCAGAAGAAACGCATTCATGGCAAACACCATGGGGGCATGGAATGGAAGCTGGTTCGAGAGGTGGCGGATGATGAGAGTGCTGACGACGCATGGGGGATGGAAGAAGAGTATGTGGTGGAGCTTGATTACGAGGAAGATTTGGAGGAATGGGAAGATGAGGAGATTTACGAGCAGGGATAAAGGGATGGGGAAAGTGCGCAGGAGCAATGCAGCCCCCTCTTTGTTTAATTTTTTACAGGCTGCAAAGACAAAGGGTGCAGAAATTGTCACACAAGGAGGGTCATGGTTGCAAGACGATGTCAGAAATGGGAGCTCATGAGCAAGGTGTTCAAGGTAAAGGCGAATGGTGGTCGGCATGGGATGCTCTGCAGGGTAATTACAGTACGCCTCAATATAAATCCATTGGGGTTGGGGAAGGACTCAATACATAGCATGCCTGATACATGTGCGGTGCAGGCAGGGAGCAAGGACAAGGTGGGGGACAAAGAGGTGACACCCCTGGGGGTGAAGGGAAGAAAGTGACACAAGAGGAGACGGAGGGTGAAGACAAGGAGGGAAGCGGTCACAAGAAGCAGCTTCCATACATGGGGCTGAGAAGCTGAAAGCGAGGATTTGGAGACCTGAATACGTCGACGTATTCAAGCTCCTTCATAGGGACATACAAGCTAAGGAGGGATCCAAAGAGGAGGAGTGGGAACTGGCACGCAGGCCTAGAGTCCCTATAACCATGGATAACTGGACCTCTGCCCTTTTGATATATGCCTGCATTTACTGCGAGAAATACCTGGACAGGGCCTTCGTAGTGTTTAAGTATATGGATATTATGCGCAAAGCACAGATGCATTTTGGGGGATTTGCGTGGTTGAGCTACAATGAGGAGTTCAGGGCTAGAGTGAGCATCAATCTTGAGAAGCCATGGGTTGACGTGGACTCCGAATTATGGATGCAGTGGATGGCATCTTCGCATTCGCTGCATCGACACACACAGCTAGTGGTTTGCCAGTGGTCTACAAGCCTTTTCAGAAGCATCCTGCTCAAGTAGAGGCAGGCAATGCACAACGGACCCAAATACCTAGCTCAGGGGCATACTGGAATTTTATCAATGGTTTTGCTTGAGACACCCCTGCAAATTTAAACATGAGTGTTCCAAAGGTGGGGGGAGGCACCCGGTCTTGCAGTGTTTTTCACTTGCCAGCCCGGCAGAACAATTGGAGATCTACCAGGGGCAGAGGAGCGCAGGGCGCTCCTGGGCCGAAGGGCGCCTACTCAAATTAAGTTGGACAGGTTACTGCCCTGGTTGCGCAGGTACCCGGAAACGGACGTTGCGCGCAAATTGGAATGGGGTTTCAAAGAAGGGTTTTGGGTAGGATACCAAGGGCCGCATTTGCAAAGAATGGGCTGACAACTTGCAGTCAGCAAAAGATATGCATGAGGTGGTAGCTACACAATTGAGAAAAGAGGTGGCAGAGGGCATCTTTTATGAGTGGCCTATGGAAGACCTAATGATTTCACCATTGGGTGTGCGCCAAAAAAGAACAAAGGGGAGTTCTGACTCATACATCATTTGCCATGGCCGGAGGGGGCGTCGTGAATGACTTCATCTCGCCAGCAGATACGTGGGTAGTGTACACATCAGTTGATGATGCCATTAGGCTTATCCGGGGGTGCGGCAAGGGAGCAGAGTTGGCTAAATGTGACATCAAGGCAGATTTCAGCTGTTACCCATCCAACCTGATGATTTCTCCTTGCTGGGGGTACAACTAGAGAGGGCCATATAATTTGACAGAGTGCTGCCAATGGGGTGCACGGTCTCCTGTGCATTGTTTGAAGCATTCAGTACCTTACTACAGTGGGTTTTCACTCAGGTGAGTGGACACTGGATGGCGTCACACTACTTAGATGATTTTCTTTTTGTGGATAATCCAGGATCCGGGTTGTATGGTAGGGCCTTGCAGTGTTTTAAATGGCTGGCGCTGGAGTCAGGGGTGCCTCTGGCTCCGGAGAAGACTGCGAGACCAAGCTGTGTGCTGACCTTTTTGGGTATCAAGCTTGACATGGTGGCCCTTACGGCGCTACTTCTGGCAGAAAAAGTCGAAGAAATGTAGAAATGTTTGCGACAGATCAGGTGGCGACATAAGATCGAACTGCGCTCTGCACAACAGCTGCTGGGGTTTCTCAACTTTGCATGCAGGGTTGGTTCGGGGAGGTAGGACATTTTGCAGGCGCATGGGACTGGTGATGTCAGGTGCTTCCCTCCCTCCTCACAGGATTCGGTTGACAGTGGGTTTGAGAGGAGACATCAACAAATGGGAACTGTTCTTGACACAGTTCAATGGGGTCTCAATGGCCTTTTGGGAAGAAGACACTATATAGCAAGTGCAGATATTCTCTGACGCGGCCGGAGCCTGTGGTTTTGGCCTTTTCTGGGATAGGAGATGGTGTGCGGAAGGGTGGCCTGAGCAGTGGTTGAAGCAGGGCAGGAGTATTGCTTTCCTGGAATTCTTTCCGCTTCTAGTGGCGTTAGCAGTGTGGTGGAGGGGGGCGAACTTGCCAACGGAACAGTAATGTTTCACGTGGATAATCTGACAGTGGTAGAACTGGTGAATAGACAGTGGGCAAAGGATCTCAAGGTACTGGGGCTGCTGAGAAGGTTTATGCTTAAATGTTTACCTCTAAATATAATATTCAATGCTGCGCATATTCCAGGGGTCAATAATTCTATTGCGGATTCCCTGTCTTGTTCGCAGTAGCAGCGTTTCCACAAGTTGGCACCAGATGCGGAGGAGCACAAGACAGCAGTACCGGCAGACATTTGGGAGTGGGAGGCATGACGGTCATGAGGCTTGTGGAGATGTCACTAGCAGAAACCACTTGGAAGAACAATCGCCTGGCATGGTTGGAGTTTCAGGATTCAGAAGGTTTTGTAGGGCAATTCTGGTTACAGGAGCAGGGAGCGTTTGAGTCACAAGTGCTGTGCTTTGTACTGTTCTTGATTAAAAAAGGTTTGTCACCAGCCACGATTGGGGGCAAGTTTGCAGGAGTGTAATTTTATGGGAAGCTGTTTTTTGGCTGGGATCCAGCGAAGGACGACATTTTGGGAAAAATGTTGAAAGGTTGGGGAAAAGAAAGATTGGGGCAGGGGAGTGCAGTGAGGGAAGCCATTACGTTTGATCTGCTTCTTGAGTTGTTGCATGTACTGCCGGTTTGTTGTGCGGATGCACATGAGGTGGCTCTTTTCTGTTTGTGCTTTCAGGGTGTCTGAATTGTTGGGTGTGGGGAAGTCTGCTGGCGTGAAAGAAGCAGCGGTGTGCCAGCAAGGGGAGCATTTGGGTATTTGGCTGAGGAAGTCGAAAACAGATCAATCGGGGCTGGGTAAGTGGGTGTGGTTGGGCAAAGGGGGCGATGCAGGAACATGTCCTGTGTTGCAAAGGAAAAGTTTCAGGAAGCATGGGGTGACAAAGGGGAGAGGTGTTTTTTGTCACACGAATGGTGATAGTCTTACAGCATTCCAGTTGTTGTCAGTTTTGAGAATGGCCTTGAGGCGGATTGGACAGCAGGCAAATAATTTTGGTGCCCATTCATTCAGGATTGGGGCGGCAACGGCGGCAGCTTGATTGGGATGGGACTGGGCTCAGATCAGGCGAATTGGGAGGTGGCGGTCAAAATGCTGTGAGCGATATGTGAGGATACTGAGATAGAGCCCCATGGAAAAGGGCAGAAGAAAGGGGGGGTAGGAATATGGACTAGGGGAAAGAGGTGGTGGGGGGGTTGTTGTCCCATACTGAAATTTGTTTTTCCTACAGGTTGCGTGAGTGGCCCGGTGAAAGCGAAAGTGGTCACATGGCTGGTCGGGCATTCATTTCTACACTGGGCAGCGAAATACGTGGAAAAACAAGTCTATGGACGTTCGCTTGGACTTCCAAGTAGCCGGCAGTAGGTGTTGTGGTGAGGGAAAAGTGGAATGAGGTGGGGCAACTTGCTTCCTTTTATAACATCTATGATGCTGACATGGGGATGTCCTGATGCATCAATATTGCACCTAGGGGAAAATTTTCTGGTTCAACTATCTGGCTCACCCTACTGCAACACATGCAGCAGGATATGGCATTGCTGTGGAAAAATACGCATCGAACTTGCCTGGTATTGACGTGATTTGTGCCCTGGAGGAAATGGAGAGAGGCAATAAAACATGGGGCTATATAGAGGCTCAGAGGAAGCTCAATTTAGCAATGAGGGTTTTTTGTTGGGCGCATGACATTAAAGTGCTGACGCATGAAGGGATTAAGGAGGAAGAAACAGTGCTTTTTAGGGATGATGGAGTGCATCTGTCGGAGATGGGGAATGCACCTTATATTTTGGAGCTGTGTTTTTTGTTGACAAATTTGTGGGGTGCAAAGCTAGGGAGGAGTGAGACTGCTTAAAGGATGTGCAGTGTTGCAGTTGTTTTGACGGTGGGGCAGCAAAACGCCCAAAGGGTTTGTGGTGGGTGGCAGTAGATGGGGGAGGGTGGACAGTCAGATGCAGGCCTGGACACCCTTCCAGGGGGGAAGAAGAAGCAGGTGAAGGATGACAGAGTGGGGGATGCCGCATTCAGGCAGGGGACAAAAAGAAAAGGGGGATGTGTCGGGGAATGGAAGTGGAGGCTGGGTGAACGGATGCAAAAGTGGGGGAATTAAGTGAGAAAGAAAGATGGGGTGAGTTTTCAAAGGGTAAGGTTGAAAAGTTAACGATTAAAAAGTTCCAGTTCATGTTGATGTTATATTATCATGAGCAATTCCTGTCCTAATAAATGGCCTTTTACACTAGTCAATGCGTGTCAATGTCTATGTCCCATATCGGCTTTGAAGAGCAGCAAAAGGAGGGTGGCCTGCCACTAAGCGAGACACCATGGCCTCCAACCGTCTGACTCATGTGTTTACCGGCATCAGCATGCATTGTAAGCAACCCCGCCTCCCGCGTGATGACCCCGCAGCCGACTCCCAGAGTAAGTGTTGAAAAAGATGCCCAGTGCGGCGATGCCACCAACTCCAGCAGCGTGCCCTGAAACAAGGGGGCGGCCCTTGACTCCTGCTTTGCACGGCTCCAGGACAGAGTGGAAGCCCAGTAACCATGCTCCCGCGACAGGCTGTGGTATCGAGACTGAGACAGAGCAGTGGCCCAAGTGATTAGCAGTTGCTAATACTAATTGGCCCCATCGCTTACACAGGTACAAAGGATAGGGTGATCAGAATTTTAAAGCCAAAAACCGGGACACTTCACAACAATAGAAGAAGGACTACATTTCACTGCAGCCCGGCGCACAAGATGACAGGGCTCATCAGCATAGAATTACAGAAGAGGCACTAAGAACATAACTAGAACTAATGAAGATGACCCAAGCACAGGGAACGTAAGCTACTGTTGATCCGCCTAATGAAGACACTCGGTAACATGTAATGACCTTTATTAGAGGGCGACTGTTGGGGGGACAGAATGGGGCAGTCACTGTCTTCTACCACTTAGGGGTTAGTTTGGGAGGACAGGCACTCTGCAATGTTTGGGCGGGGCAGTTGTGAGTTAGCTGTGCAGGGAAGCAGGGAGGAATGGATGGGTTGAGGGATGTTTGTTGTTGCTGCTCATTTCTTTAAAAGTTTTATGGTCAACCACACCTTTGTTGTGACAGTTTTGATCACACCCACGCCAGTGAGCCTATCACAACCCCAAAGACTTGTCCTGCTGACCCTTAAATATGATACTTCAGAGCCATGATATCACTATGGCAACACCCTCTGAAGCCTCTATAATGAAACTACTATCCTGGATTGTAGATGGCCTGGGGGATAAGATGAAGCGAGGACTCGTCCTCCAAAACATTGAGCCGATAACAACCGACGTGGTTCTCATCCAGGAAACCCATATGTTAGATACCACAAGTCATGTTTTGAATCAATGGGGAAACAAAATGGTGGCCCCTGCAGGTTATACATCTGCTCCAGAGGATTGGGCACATTGGTACGGAACTCGCTATTTCTCACTGTTCACCAAGTCTGGTTGGATACCAAAGGGGAAATATGTGGCCCTTATCGAAGCTGGGAGGGAACTACCCTTAACCTCTGCTCAGTCGATGCCCCTCCCAGCTCCCAGGACCTCCTTTTCCGAGACCTGAATGCAGTTCTCCTAAATATGAAACAGGGTAAATTGTTGGAGGATGGCACCTTCAATGTGAATCTCTGTGACAATCAAGAACAATGGCCTCCCAGACCGCCAGTCTCAACCCATCGCCCCTTGGCTGACTTTCTATCAGCCATGGGCCCGACAGATATTTGGCGCACTCTAAACCCCAAGTCCTCACAGTACACGTTCCATTCCGGAGCACGTAGTAGTCTCTCACAAATAGACTATCTTTTCACCCATACACACCAATTGACATACTCCTCAGAGGCCCGACACCTGCCACGAGAAATAACTGACCTCTCATCTGTGTGAGTCAATTTGTCCTCCGCAAAGGCTCAACCCATCGCAATATAGTGCTCAACCCCTGGTACCTGAAAATACTGCATATCAGAGACAGTCTCCTTACAGAAACGGAGCAATATTTTATTACTAAACACAGCTCAATAAACTCTGCCCAGTCTTTATGGGAAGCATATAAAACTGTCATAAAGGGGCACTCCCTTTCCATGATAGTGGGGCACAAGCGAGACAAAGGGAGAAAATGGAACACTTAGCGCAAACCCTACTAGAGGCCATGTCCCGCCACTTCTCATGCTCTTTCTCTTAAACAAAAAGAATACAGGGATGCAGGCATGGGTGTCGCCAGAGTGAGTCATCGAGCTGTTCAACACCACCTCTGAGGTCAGAGATAAGGTCGGTAAACTCCTGGCCTGGCTAGACAAGCAGGAACAGGCTAATCGCTGCACACTAGTAATTAAGACGGCTGATGGGACCCTGACCAGAGACAAGCAACTAATAGCTAACATCTTTGCCACTTATTATGCCCAGGATACACCAGTGGTCTCCCTCACTGTGCAAGATTATAGGGAACTCCATATCCCTAGCCTCCTATCCATCAATAGAGTTCTGCTTGAGGGAGATATTACATAAGAAGAAATAATACAGGCTATACGAGTCCTGAACTCAGGCAATGTCCTTGGCCCAAACTGACTACCTATGAAGTTATATAAGTTAATGGTCACTAAATTTGCTCCTCACCTTCTCTGTATGTACAATGACATCTGTTAGTTAGGTATTCTCCCACGAGATCAAAGACCGACTTCCATTGTAGTTATACATAAAGAGGACAACCTTTCTGCTGACTGCTCCTCATATGGCCAATCTCCCCCTCAACCTCAGAGTGCTACTTTTCCGCCTACTGAAAGTGATAACGACCGTGGTCCACCCGAACCAATCAGGCTTCATGCCATGTAGAAATACTGTCCTTACTGTAAGTCGTCTTTTTGGTGTACAAGCGGAGCCAATAACCTCCAAGGAAATGGTCTAGTACTATCATTGGATGCCAGAATGGCATTTGATATGGTGGAGTGGCACTATGGTGGCCATTATGACATTGGTGGTGTCTGTCAAAGTGGCAGTAATACCTCCAACAGGCTGTCGGTAATTACTGTTAAATTATGACCATGGCTGTGGTAATTCCCATAGGCAGCCAATGTAACAGACCAACCGCCAGGGCATTCACACCACTGACCACGGTAGTAGCCATCAACATCCAGGTGGAAAACAAGGTACCACCCACCATATCATGACACAGCAAACCGCCACGATTTCCAGGGCGGTAGCAACACCATCAAAAGCCTGGCGGAAACACATCATAGAAGACCAAAGACTAACCAACAGAGACAAAGAGAAGATCAATGCTGCTATGGAACCGGAACTTCAAGTCTTCCCGATGCTTTTCTATGCAATGCTCCACCTGGAACACCAACGCCGACGAAGACAACGACGGTGAGTATAGCCACCTAGCACGCAAGGGATGAGGGAGGAACAGGAGAGTGACACACACACGCACAACACACACCATTCACACACACACACCATACACACAACCAGCTGCAGACGTAAACCAATGGCACAGGACACAAGACATAATAATACAAGGACTACAGGTTGGCAGTACTGAGATTGTAATTGCATGGCAACAGCCACCATATGAACCAATTGGAGTACAAAGATATATGAACAATTGTCCAGAAAGGGCCAATGCCCAGTCCAAAATACAAAAGGCGCACATTTCTGTATGCATTGACTGTCCAATCGAAAATTGTACTAGGTTCCTTGAGGTAATACAATAGGAAATAAATGAGGAGCTCGGTGTAAGTCAGGATAACTACCTTGAGGATCTGTTTGAAAATGGGGCCCAGGTACCATTTGATGCATTAGTGGACACAAGTCTCGCTTCTGGTCAGTTACTGCTGTATAGGACCCTAACAGTGGGTTTGCATAAATTATGGAACATTACAGATTAGAACCACAGACCCATGACTACATACAGGTATTATTCATGATGGACTGCTGCCACAGATTAGTCCCCTGGATTTACAGGAGTCTGTTGGGTCCTTCTTAAATAAATCGAAGGATAAGTGAGAAAACAATTTTGGCAGGTTCTTTCACAACAGGGAGCGGGATAAAGTATTCAAACACCACAAAACATTATCTCGGGACACCTTACTGTAGCGCATTCAATACAACCAGTTGAACAGGCCCAAAAATACATGGTGGTTGGTGACTTGCCACATTGCCATGCTGACGGGGCAGAATTCCTCCACATGATGTGGGACTGCCTCATAATGGAACAGTCAGGCAGGGTGCTGGCGCACACATTGAGAGTACAAATGGGTGGAGCTACTGCACACCCATGGAGGCTTGTATATTCGACCTATTACCCCAAGGTGAGAAAGGCCAAAGCAACATTTGCTGACCTGCTGTTGGTGCCACCAAGGTGGCCACAGACCAATGCCATGCATTGGAAGGTTAGTGCAGGTCTTCCTTACCATCAGTCGTGAACGGCATGCACGGCCTTGTACAGAGCAGAAGTCGGAGGACTTAAGCAAGTTCCTATTGCTAAGAAATGAGACAACTAGCGTCCTACTTCTCCCAAGAATGACGGCAATTCACCTTACGGGAACTGCCCACCAAAAAATCCACAGCCTAGAAAGACATCACATTTGCAAAGTGGTCGTGCAATATATGTGTGCCACGTGTGGTGCTCCTTAACATGTGACAGGCATAGGCACCAAATAAAAGGGGGCCCCGTTAGTGAATTAGACAGCTAAAAATGTGTCCTATGTTTGCAGACTGAGACAGTTTTAAACTTGAAAAGACATGCTCAGGGGCGTAGCTAGGTCAGTAAGAGGTGGAGTTTGAGGGGGGGCACTTCCGATTTCCCGACAATCACGCTGGCGTTAATGTTAAAATACATTATATGACAAGCGGGGCGCCTGAGAGGGGCTTAAGTGGTTATGGAAAAGGAGAGCAGTGCGGTTCGGTAGGAGTACTAAGAGAGATAAATTGAATATTTTGTAATATAGTGAACATTTTTACGTCTTTCAAAGATGAGAGAGAGTGTGTTTGTTTTTGTCAGTGTGGGCTTGCATAAATCCCAGGTAAGATTCGACAGACACGTCACCATACCTAACTCAAAGCACCTGTACCCAACTATTCATGAGCATCAATATTTACTGGGGAGGAGGGTAACACCCCAAACACCTCTGCTGAAGCTACACCCCTGATGCTGTATAAATGCTTTGCAACACATGAAATACTGCATCGATCTGAGCTTGCTGCTGGCAATATCAGGGAACTCAACAGTAAAGAAAACAACCCAGCAGACCATAAACAGGCCCACAAACAGCCAAATAAAAACAAGCATTGGCAAAGCCAATCGGTCTCTCCTATGCAAGAGCTATTGGCTTGCCAATGTGTTTTGGGAATGCTGTACCCCAGCGTGGCTGCTGTTCAGCATGGCTGAAAGTTAGTGATGTAGAGGAGAGTCATGTGGAGTGTCAGAGTGGAATTGTGAGGAGTGGACTAAAGTGTTGTAGAGTGGAGTGGCACAGGGTGTTGTGTATTGGAGTGGCATAATGTTGAGTCACATAGAGTGGCATACTCTGGAGTGGCACAGAGTGGACTGGTGTAGTGTGCATTGGCATAGAGTGTTGCAGAGTATAGTGGTGTAGAGTGCAGTGACATTGAGTGCAGTTCCATTTAATTCAGCGGTGTACAAGGCAGTGTTGTAGAATACAGTGCCATAAAATAGAGTGGTGCATATTAGAGTGGAGTAGTGCAGAGTGGAGTGGCGCAGAGTGCAGTGGCATAGATTAGAGTGACGCAGAGTGATGCAGAGTGGAGTGGCATAGAGTTGAGTGATGCAGATGGCAGGGACGGAGAATAGATTTGAGTGGAATAGAGTGCAGTGGTGTGGAGAGTAGAGTTGAATGGCGCGGAGTGAGGTAGAGTAGCATAGAGTGGTGGAGAGTAGAGTATAGTGCCATAGAGTCCAGTGGCATAGAGTGCAGGGGCGTAGATTGGAGTAGCGTAGAGTGGAGTAATGCAGATTGGAGTCCCGTAGACTTCAGTGGCAGAGAGTGCAGTGTTGTGGAGTCATGTCAGAGTGCAGTAGAGTAGAGTGGCGTAGAGAGAAGTGGCATAGAGTACAGTGATGCAGATTAAAGTGCAGTGGTATAGAGAGCCGTTGTGTAGAGTGAATTGGTTAAGAGAAGAGTAGTATACAGTGGAGTGGAACAGAGGGGGTCGACTGGTGTAGAGTGCAGTGGGGTAGAGTAGATTGTTTCAGAGTAGAGTGAAGTGGTGCAGGGTAGAGTGAAGTTACGTAGAGTGGCATAGAGTGTAATGGCTTAGAGTGGCGTAGAGTGTAATGGCTTAGAGCAGTGTAGAGTGCAGTGGTATAGAGTGCAATTTAATAGGAGTAGATTGGAGTGGCGTGCAGTAGATTACCATAATATGCAGGGGCATATATTTGAATGTCACATACTAAAGTGCATTGGCATAGAGTGTATTTGCATGGAGTTCAGGGGCATAGAGTGCTATGTTGCAGAGTGGCATTGAGTACAGTTGCATAGAGTGGAGCTGTGAAGAGTAGATTGGTGTTGCCTATACTGGAGTGGTGTAGAATGCAGTGGCGAAGAGTAGAGTGGCAAAAAGTGCATTGGCATAGAGTAGAAAGGAACAAGGTAGAGTAGAGAAACATGCGGTGAAGTGGCATAGAGTGCAGGGATGTAGAGTGGAGTGGTGCAGAGTAGAATGCAGTGGTGTGGTGTGGTGCAGCCTAGAGTTCAGTGGCAGAGAGTGCAGTATTGCAGAGTAGAGTGTCAGAGTGCAGTAGAGTAGAGTGGTGTAAAGAGCTGAGGCACAGAGTACAGTGATGCAGATTAGAGTGCAGTGGCATAGAGTGCCATTGTGCAAAGTACATTGGTTAAGAGTAGAGTGGCATAGAGCGGAGTAGCGCAGAGTGGAGTAAAGTGAAGTAGCATAGAGTAATTGTTTCAGAGTAGAGTGAAATGGTGCAGGATAGAGTGCAGTTGAGTAGAGTGTGATGGCAAAGTAAAGTGCTGTAGAGTGCAGTGGCATAGAGTGCAATGGTGCAGAGTAGATTAAAGTGGAGTAGAGTGCAGGGGCATTGAGTTGAATGTTACAGAGTAAAGAGCATTGGTATAGTGTATTTGCATAGAGTGTAGTGACGTAGAGTGCAGTGTTGCAGAGTAGCGTAGAGTACAGTGGCCTAGAGTGGAGTTGTGCGGAGTAGATTGGTGTGGCCTAGACTTGAGTGGTGTAGAGTAGAGTAGCGAAGAGTGCATTGGCATACAGTAGAGTGTTATAGAATAGAGTAGAGATGCGTACGGTGAAGTAGCATAGAGTGCAGTGGCAAAGAGTGGAGTGGTGCAGAGTGAAGTGGAATGGAGTGATGTAAGTGGAGTGGTGTAGAATAGAGTGCAGTGATTTGGAGTGGTATAAAGCGGAGTATTAACAGTATGGTAGTGCACTGCCATTACAGACAAAACCTTTTCAACTGAAATTGCCATTACACTTGCACAGACATACAGTTTTACTACTAAAACTAAACAGTGCACAAACAGAAACGTGAAAATTGCATCACCTACTGTAATGAATTGTGTTGATCATATTAAAGTACTTGTTTGCAACACACTTTAAAAATAAAAAATTTGCTTAATTTGTGTTATGAATTCTGATTCATTCTCAAATACTTACACAGTTCATTTAAATATTGTTGTGTGTTAGAAAAATCTCTTTTCTACCCCCAATATCCATCAAGATTGTAACATAAATCCTCTCACATTTAAGTCAGGGAAAGAAAAGTTATCAAGCACACTCTGGTGACAGTGCTTGACATTTGACCTCAGCCTTTAAATGCACAGCAAATACAACAAGATAAGAAGAAGATTTAAAGGCCTGTTTACAGAAAGGGAGTTTGTGGAAGGAAACAGTAAACACGATTTAGGCAACAGGAGGGCTCAAGCTGGAACTGGAGAGCCTCAAGAAAAAAAACAGCAAATAGAAAGCCAGGAAATGTGAGTTAGAAACCACAAAGCCAATGGTAATTAATAGGCGGAATGCATTCCTAGGTCAAAAATCCCCAAGATGTCTTCAGCTTTAGGCTGCGACCTAAACAGCTCACACTGACCTATCAGACCAGCCTTTCGGGCATTGCCTGAATGCCCATAGGCCAGTCTGACCCTGGACAGGGCCAGTGGACCCACCTGCCAGGGTCTCTCTTGAACAACTCATCCCCACAAAATCTGTAGCAGCCCCCACACCCTGCCTCTCTTTGCCCTCCAGCTGCACGCACTCACTGACAATACCGTATTGGCACTAACACCACACCCTCAAAAATTAGCCCATTAATGGTGTTGACACTCTTTGTGGTTACATTTTTATAGGCATTAAGAACCAGCCCTGAAGCAGGTAATATGGCCCACCCTCGATTTGGCTGCAGCTTGAGGAAACAAGCAGTACATATCAGAGGGACGCACTATGGCTCGGGTCTTTGAAGACGGGCTAAAACAGCAGACAAATTCTGGTTACGAATATACACTTGCAGAACGACACCGGAGTCAATTCCTGGTATTCACACTTGAAATGTAACCTGTTGATGTAATTGAAAATGTAATATATATATTTTTTTTTTAAAGAAAGCGAGTCATGTTGCAGTTAGCCCATAGTTGCATTGCAAATTGCATTCTTGTTTGCAACCATTCATTGTCCTGTGGCCCAGTTTGCACCTCCTGGTTGCGAACACAGTTTAGTACATGGAGGCCCAATCACCTTTCTTCTTTCGTTCTAGCTATTGCCCAGTCAAGAGCTCACTGCTTCTGTGGGCTGACGCTGCATTCTACACTGCTCTCTTCCACTAGCTAGAGGTTGACATGGGCGAGATCTGTGGGGTATGAGGTGACCATATTTTTTCAATTTGACAAAGAGTTTCCCTACTTTATGTTAAAAGACAACCTTCTCAGGGCAGTTAATTCAGTCATTTGGAAAAGCCTCAACTAAAGTGGGAGGTTTTTCCTGTGCCGTGAAACCAAGGGAGGAGCAGACAACCGAACAAGAAACAAGCCTTCTGGCCAGGGTGTATGCTGCCTGAAAGAAATGTGAATGTGCACATTTGGTTAATCTGAAAATGTAAGGGCTGCATTGGAACAATATTAGATGTAATTGAAGGAGTCACTTAAAAAGTATTCTTTTTGAGAGGTATTGTAATGGTGACCTGATGAACTGTGGAGTGTGTACTTTTAAGGGACAATAAGAAAAAATGTTTGCACTAGGTACAGTTTCCATATTACTCATTTATACTATAGAAGCACTTTTTTATCTTAAGCTTATATCTTTTTGAATACTTTGTGTCAGCCTATTTTATATTGTGTGAAATGCTGTACATATTCACAGGCTGGGATCTCGCCTCACCATCCAGAATTCAAGTCTGTGACTCTGTTTACACAGACAGGTACCTGCAGTGATCTCATTCAATCAATCAATCAATCATGAATTTGTAGAACACGGCTAATCACCCGTAGGGTCTCAAGGCGCTGTATGTGGGCATGCTACTCAGTCGAAGAGCAAGGTCTGGAGGTCTTTCCTGAACTGCTTCAGTGATGCGGTCTGCCTGAGCTTGAGAGGTAGTACGTCCATGTCCGGGCTGGTAGGTAGGAGAAGCTATTTCAGATCTCGGGAATGGCTGCATGGGCAAGCTGGGAGGAACGGAGACGTCTGTTGGGTACGTAGAAGGTGAGGTGGTGGTTGAGGTATGCCGGTCCTGTGTTGTACAGTGCCTTGAAGGTGTGGATCAGAAGTTTGTAAGTAGTGCGCTTGTTGATTGGGAGCCAGCGTACGTCTCTGAGGTGAGAGGAGATGCGGCTGTGTCGGAGATGTCCAGGATGAGTCTGGCTGTTGCATTCTGGGGGTGTTACCCAGAGCGGTGGGCCACCAGGAGTCATTTCACGAGGGTCTCTGTGTTGTCCGAGTTGAGCTTGAGGCAGCTGGCCTCCATCCAGGTGATGACTGCTCTCATTCCGTTGTGGAAATTTCTCTTGGCTTGAGCAGAGTCCTCAGACAGGGAGAGGATCAGTTGGGTGTCGTCGGCATAGTAGACTATGGCCCTCATTATGACATTGGCGGTCAGCTGACCGCTAGGCCGGCAATAGCGCAGTACCGTCACCATGGCTGGCAGTGAAGACAGACGAATTATGACCATGGCGCTGATCCCTCCCATATACAGCCAGTGTACCACCCCAACCGCCAGTGCACATCATTTAAAAGGAGACACCCACCTCCAGGGACACAGAGCAGTCCGCAGATGTCATGGAACCCGAACTGGAAGTCCTGCTGATGCTGTACCATGCGATGGCAATCCAGAAGCACCAACGCCGACAAAGATGACAACGGTGAGTACAGCTGCCTAGCACACAGGGGAGGGATGGGAGAGTGACACACACACGCACAACACACACCATACACACATACCACACACAGAGAACCATCTGCAGAGAAATTCAAAAATATAAGCTAGGAGCAAAGAAAGCCATGACACATACCTTTAGTCTAACCACTGTAATATGTTGGGTACCGCGACCTCAAGAAAATAAAATATAAACATTTACAGATAGAGCCATGGACCAGTCCAATTGAAGTACAATGCCACAGGGCAAAGTCCAAGGCCCAACTTGACTCCTGCAAGCCCAGACACTCCACTGGGTAGGGGCATCATGTTGGAAATAGACACCTCAGGGGGTGGGGGTTGGGGGGCTGGGAGTAGTGGGGGGGTTTCTTCTTGGGAGGGGGATCCTTGGGCTTGGGTTTGGGAGGGGGGGTCTTTACCCTTCTGTTTAGTGGGCAGAGGATTGGGTTTGGGGCAGGGTCTGGAGTGCCACTCTTGTGTCCCTCAGTGGCAGTCGTAGTCTTAGGGGGAGGGACAGAAGACGAATGGGAGGTGGAGGTACTGGGCTGGGGGAGGGATCTTCCTCTTACGGGCAGGATGGGGGGGAGGGAAGAGGTCAAGGTGGGAAATGGAAAGCTTCTTAGGACCAAGGGCTCGGGTTGTGGGAGGAGGATTGGGAGTGGAGGTAGAGGGAGTGACTGTACGAGGAGTAGGTGTGCTGACTTGGGTGTAGGTGCATGGACAGTGTGCGTGTGTGAGGTGGATGGCTGTTGGGTGTCTGGGTGGGAGCGCTAATGTGTAATTGGAGGGGGGCAGACAGGGTTGGAGAGGACAAACAGGACATGTGGATGTATGTTGTTGTGGTGTCTGCAAGTGAGGTGGGTGAGGTGCATGAAGTTGTGACGGTGGTGCTGGTGACTGCGAATGTGGTGTGTGGGGTGCATGTCTCCGTGTCTGCTGTTGTGGTGACTGTGGGCAAGGCTGTCCAGTTGGTAGGATCTGGGACTGATGATGCAGTGCTTGCAGGTGTGGGTGTTGATGTGACTGTGAGGGAGGAGGGGGAGACAGTGGAGGCAGTGGCTGTTGAAGTATGTGCATGTGTGTGTTGGCTGTGTGTGTGCTTGTGGACTGAAGTGTGGTGCCTGTGTTTGTCTGTGTGAGTCCTGTCTGTTGATTTGGGTGCATGCCTGTCAGATTGTGTACAATATGAACTATAAAACAAAGCTAGAATAGGGAACCACTCTGGGGCCCAAAGGGCCTCACTACAGCATTGTACCAATGCTTAACTGCAGCACGAGACTTGCATTAGCAGTGCAGGATCACTTGAAATGGGGCCATAGAGAACAGAAAGCAAAATATTTGTTTGCATCCTAATTGGGATCGTGGAAAGGAAAGATTAGGAAGCAAGTTCTGACATCCAGTCTTGCAAAGGATGGGATCAGTCTTTGGTTTAAAAGCACCTCATTACTGCACATGATCTGTATGTTTGGTGTCAAATGTATTAAATGTGTGTTGCTCTCATTAGAGGAAGTATCAGTAAAAAGCTGGGAATAGTGTGTTTTTAAGGTTCAGCACTGTCCCCCTTTTTTACAATAACCATTCATAGCTACGGGTGAATTACAAATTGAGGTTTGGACCCTTTTGCCTCAAAGCTAGTATTTTGTAAAAAATAAATGTATGAATCCAAGATTGTCTTTAAATATCTTTTAAGTGTAATTTCCCATTT
Organism: Pleurodeles waltl; assembly: GCF_031143425.1. Lineage (NCBI taxonomy): Eukaryota > Metazoa > Chordata > Amphibia > Caudata > Salamandridae > Pleurodeles > Pleurodeles waltl. Next base: position 708,619,303 of record NC_090450.1, on the reverse strand, counting down.
GAGAGAAGATAGAAATATTTTGGGTCTCTGAACTCACAGTTTAAAAATACATCTTTTGGTGAATTTGTTTTTTAACTTATACGTTTGAAAATGCCACTTTTAACAAGCGGGCATTTTCTTGCTTAACCATTCTGTGCCTCTCCCTGTCTGTGAATACACGTCTGGGTCAGGCCAACAGTTGGGCTGTTTGTGAATTCACTCTAGACAGCCACACAAAGGGTGCTGTGGTGTGCCCTGCATATCCTGATGGGTCTTCCTGAGCTAGAGTGGCGAGAGGAGCTGACACTTGAACCTGAATAGGGTTGTGCCTGTCCTTAAACAAGGCAGTCTCCAACCCCCTAGAGTGTGTCTGGGGCCAGGGCAGGGAAGGGCAGGGTCTTGTGCACTACAAAGACTTCTCTTTTGAGTTTGCCTACTTCAAAGTCAGAAATCGGTATGAGTTCTGGACCCCTGACCCCACAAAGTTAGAACACTTCTGGACTGAGGACATTCTCCCAGGAAGAAGAGCTGGCGCTGTAGGAGGGACTGCCACTCTGTTGCTTTGTTGTGCTGGCCTGCTGCTTGCCACTCTGTCGTAGCAGTGAAAGGACTGGACTGGCTTTCTACATCCTGCTTTCCAAGGTTCTCCAACGACTTGATCTGAGCTTGCCTCCTGTTAAGAAGTCTCAGGGCCATGAAAGACTTCACCTGCCAGCACCTGGGCTCTCTTGCCTTAGAGTCCTGACTTGCCAAGTGGTGCCAAATCCAGTTCCTGGGCCTTTGGAAGTGAGCTCTTGTGCAATCAAGAAGCAATTAAGCACATCCACTCCAGAGCGTGTTCGGAACTGGCGCCACTCTTGGACTCATTGCCGCCACCTGCACCTGAGTCGTGGTCCCTGCTGATTGCAACGACCTGCAACACAGGTCCAAGGCTGCTGCAGTGCCTTTGAAGTCCCACCCCAGCATGAGTACCGAGAGCTGTGTCACTGATGACCGGGACACCCAACTCCACCACACCTGTGGTGTAATTGCGACACCACAAAGTCAACACCTCGCATCTTGCCCTGCTGGATTCATCGACCCCCGCCTGGTCATATGGAACTGATGCCTTGCAACGGACACTGTATCATTTCCCCTGAAACCATATGGAACTAATGCCTCACCTCCCCTGCCTAGCAGGAAGGAACCAGCGCTGCACCGGCTCCAACAACGCCTCACTTCCCCAATTCCGTGCAACGTCTTTGTTTCATCCGTGACCAGCCCACACTCCCCCGTGAGTGGAGTGGGACAGTTGGGAATGACTCCGTCAAGATGCTGTGATAGCACCAGTGGAGCTATTGTGTTTCTAAGCGCTATATTACATTTAATCTTTGAATATCTTTACTTGTGTATGTTGATTTTTGTTGCTTTGGTCTTGTTTGACTCAGATAAATATTGGCTATTTGTCTAAACTGGTGTGGAGTACTTTTGTGTTGTTTTCACTGTGTTACTGTGTGTGTGTGTGTACAAATACTTTAGACTTTGTCTCTGAGATAAGCCAGACTGCTTGTGCCAAGCTACCAAGGAGGTGAGCAGGGGTTATCTTAGCTGTGTGACCCCCATACCCTGACTAGAGTGAGGGTCGCTAGTTGGACAGGGTGCAAACCACTGCAACTAGAGACCTCATTTCTAACACTAATGAACACATCTCTTGAGCTGGATAATGCCCATAGTCTCACAGGACGAAGTAAAGAAATGTATGTATACCTATGGAATATGTGTGTCCTGAAACATGAACATTGTTTGTACAAATATGTGGTCATCCTCACTAACTAGATCTGAGGAATTCTGCTACCGGCTTCAAGAGCTTAGTGAAGCATTGACATGTTCATATTAGGGCAGATGGCAGCCAGGTGAGGTTGCCGGCCTCTGTTGAAGATGTGTACTTTAAGATTCTCTGAAGGACAAGAAAATAATTGTTACCAGATGACATGCATTCTTCGTGTTTAGTCTCATCAGCTGCGAGGCAGAAGCAGGTTCTTTAGAAGATGGATGTTTTTCTTCATGAAGTGCCTTTGTAAAATCCACATGAGAAGTGGGATCTGATCAATAACTGGTCAGACACCCTTGTGAATGGGAAGTCGGAGGTTTATTGTGAATGATCTGGAGAGCGTCCATTATCTGTGGCCTTTGCTCTTTGTTCCACACAGCGATCAGTTCAATTAGAAATTGCTGAAAAGTCTTTGGTCGTGATGAAACAACAAGGAGTATGATTTTTCTCTGGATAGATTGAAGGATTTCTAGCACTAGGAAGGCTGGAATGCATTAATTTGTAGAGGTAGTCACAAATGTGCAATCCAAATTTTCAGTATGGTTAACTTGAGGGCACCGACCAGTCAAGCACTGGCTTGATGGTTTAGCACATGGCACCAAAAGCTGTTTCTTTCTAAGGGGGATCTTGAGAGTGGACCAGAGTGTTAGGCACAGGCAATCCCGGTGATCTTGCCACCGAGACACTGTTTGTTGTGAAGATATGCTAGCAGAGGTTTCCAGGATTTTTTTTATTTTCTGCTCTAGACCTGATGCCCCAAGGAAATAAACTAAGAAAATACAAACATACTTGAATTCTATTTTCAAAGGTATCTACTTTCTTCAACCCATTTTCCTAATGAGAGAAACAATAATGTTACATATAGTGGATGTCCAACCTACGTTGAAATAAAAAGCACCTGATAAGACTGAGAAGATGATTAGAGACCTGCAGGAAAAGAAGGAAAAGTTTGCAAAAAAGCTTACTCTCCAACGGTCTTTGATGTCTCACCTCAACAATCAAGAGAACGTTGCTAGAAGGATCTAAATAATTTTTTGTGGCCTACTCAAAGAGAATGAGACCTTGCTGCCTTTTACTGAAGATTTGATCCCTAATTACCCCTGCAAATTCCAGACCTATTTTGAATTTAAATGGACTGCTTTTGGTTTTGTAAATCTATTTTTATTGGTCTTAATGCATCCATACAGTGACATGCCACAACATAGGCAATGACAGGGAAAAACATACATCAGACAATACAATTGAACAATGCCGCCATGGTTAGGCTACTGTAGTGAGAGAGAATATTATCATCAGTGAATTTGTATGTGATTAGGGAGAGGTGAGTGTGTAAATCAGCAGCGTACTATAAGCTGCGTGACCTCGTAATCATTGTGAGGCACAACCCTGGGAGGTGTACTGTGTTACCTACTATTCTTGGAGAGCGTTGCAACAGTGTCTGGAGAATCTAGATCTTGTCCAGTGGGTATTCTTCTAGCAGCGGGGGTTCTTGAGATAGTAGGACAAGGGCTTGTGTGTACCTGACCAACTGAATCACTAGAATATATAGCGGATATGTTGTGGTTGTGCTTATGTGCTCAGGGAGGGCGCGTGTCATTTTTGGTTTCCAATTTTACAATGAATGCATCCCATGTTTTGCAGCTCTCGCTGGTTTAGCCTTTAGACTGCAATTGACGCAGCGTCCACGCCACCTCTTGAGACCATTGTAGTAAGTCTCGAAGCCATTTAACATAGGTTGGGGCGAGTGGCGTTTTCCAGTGTCAGGCACTTAAATGTGTTAATTGCAAGGTCAGTGAATCTGTGGATTTGCTTGTTGCCCTTAGCACGTTGGCGCAGTCCTAACAGACAGGACTTCGGGCTGGGCACTAGAACGTGATCAGTTATTTCAGATGTACCTTTGATTATTTGTTGCCAAGCTACGTGCAGTGGTGGGCAGTCCCATACCATGTGATAAAAATGTACTGCTGGTGCTGTACATCGGGGGCATGTAGGATATGTTTTGGGGAACATTTGCTTAAATCTCAGTGGAGAGAAATAGGATTGATGTAAATAATTGAATTGGGTATAGCGAAGCCTAGGGTTGCGTGGAACATGTTTATCTGTAGAGAGCACTGCAGCCCAGGTCCTCTGTGATAAAGGGGTGGTGAGTACGCCTTCCCACTGAGCATGAGCTGGCTCTAAGCTCGGGCAAACTGCAGTCAACAGAGCACTGTATAGCTTAGATATCACGTTTGGTTTCAGTTGTGGATAGCATCAGTGTGAGTAGCTGAGAGGATTGTGGTTCCGTGACCCCCACGTTCCATGTATTCTGTATGAGGTGTCTGATTGCGCAGTATGTCAAAAAAGCGCCTGTGTGTAAGTCAGAGTTGTCCTTTAGCTCATCAAACGTCAGTAGTGTGTTTGCTGAAATGAAGTCCCCAGCCCTCTCAAGGTTTGCCACCCTCCACGGAACCATACTGTGACGCTCGAGCACAGCGCGGGCTTTAGGTAAATGGGATAGTATTGTCAGCGGTGAATAAGGTATGTTGGTCTGATTGCCGTGTATGTATCTCAACCAGCATGTTTTAGCAGCATCCATTAGGATGTTGCCACTAAGATGGGGCCGTGTCTTATCAGTCAACCAAGTTCATATCGGTATCCGTGCCAGGGAATTGTGTATAACACTTTCTTCAGCTGTGCAACGGTTTTGCAACCATTGGAGTGGCCATTGCAGCTGTGCAGCAACTTAATAGAGTTCAACATTGGGCATGCTTAGGCCACCACCATCCTGTGTACACTGCGTCATGGCAAATGCCACGAGTTGTCTGTCCTTCCCCCATAGGAGATCAGTTAATAAGCTCTGCAGTGTTTTAAAGAATAAAAGGGAGTACTATGTGCAGTGCCGCAAAGAAGTAAAATAATCTTGGGAGGATCGGCGTTTTGGCTATGGCTACTCTGCCCATAGGTGACAACTGTAATGAACCCCAGAATGTGAGCGAGCCACGTATAGAGCGGGTGGCCCGATCAATGTTGCCCTCCTTAAGGTCTTTAATGGAGTGATATACCTGTATCCCTAAGTATATAAAGGTGGTTGTGACACCACTGTAGGTTATAGTCAGGCGGATTAGATTGTCTATCCACTGGGACAGGTGATAATGGGAATATACAGGATTTAGTCCAGTTTACTCTTAGCCCGGAGATTGCGGCAAAGGAGTCCAACAAGGACATAACTGCGGGGACTGAGGCAGCGTGTTCCCACAAATATATTAAGGCATCGTCCGCATATAAGGAGATAATATGGAACGTATGCAGTTCCAATATACCCCATTGACGCGCACTCTGCCGCAACTGGGCTGCCAGGCTTCCATCGCTATTGCGAACAGTAAGGGAGAGAGCTAGCACCCCTGTCTAGTGCCCTGGTGCACAGAAAATCTGTCAGAGGAATTTGCCCTGTCTTGACTCAAGCCATCAGGTTAGAGTATAGAGTAGTGATCCAGGATATGTACCCAGAGCCAAAGTCCATCTTATGTAATATTGTGGTGAGAAAGCCCCAATTTATGGTATCGAATGCTTTTTCGATATCTCGGGATGTGGCCACATCGTGGCAGTTCGTCTCTGTGGAGCCATGGAGGAGACAAAGCAGTCTCCTGATATTCAGGAAGGTGCTCCATCCAGGGATGAAGCCAGACTGGTCCTCATATATCAGATGAGGGATTAAGGGGACAAGTCTGTTACCCAGTGTTTTTTCCAGAATTTTGCAACCTATATTAAGTAGGGAGAGTAGGCGATAAGAACGCATGTCCAGAGGATCACGGTCAGCCTTTGGTAAAACTACTAAGAGGGCCTTGCACATTGACTCCGGTAGGCGGCCCAGTGCATGTGCATTCCTAAACACATCAAGCATGGGCTGCAAAAAGTGGTTCGCATTTGCTGCATAATATTCGACGGGCAGGCCATCTGTTCCCGGGGCTTTGTTACGGGCCATTTGCGCTAAGGCGGTTCGATCTCCTATATGCTAATGGGTTCGTCCAGTGCCTGTGCCTGCCCTGGTTGTAAATATTGAAGAGGTAGCATGTCTATAAAGGCAGACAATTTCCCCGGTGTGGGTTGGGGGGTAGCCGCGTATAGTGATGATAGTAGGTATAAAAGGCAGTGTTTATGGGCACCTGTGTATTAACCATTGTGCCTAAGTCCAGTCTGATTGCCCCAATAGGAGAGCACTGTGGCGTATCCCGCAGCAGCCAAGCCAGCAGGCTGCCCAATCTGTCTCTCTCTGCGTACTGTCTTGTCACATAGGCTCTCGTTACGACCTTGGCAGGCGGCTGAAGCCGCCCACCAAGGTCTGACCGCCGGGCGCCCGCCAATGCAGCCGCACTCCTGCCGCAGCCATCAGGAGATCCCCGCTGGGCCGGCAGGAATCTCGGCTGCAACACAGGAGCCAGCTCCAAATGGAGCCGGTGGTGTTGTGGCTGTGCGACGGGTGCAGTTGCACCCGTCGCGCTTTTCACTGTCTGCCAAGCAGACAGTGAAAAGCTGCACAGGGCCCGGTGACTCCCCATGGAAAGGCTGGCGGGAGGGGGACTCGTAATCCCCTGGGCAGCGCTGCCCTGGAAGATTACTCCCGCTGGGACAAAAGTGGCGGGAAACCGCCGGTCCCGGAGGTGCGACCGCAGCGCTTCCGCCGCGGTTATAATTCCCTGTGAAGCCCCGCCAGCCTGTTGGCGGTGCTTCCTCCAGAACAGCCCTTTGACCGCCAGGGTTGTAATGACCCCCATAGTGTTTGTAGTCATTTGTGCCCAACCAAATATGTGCTTCCCTGTACGCAATACGGATATCACGAAGACCCTCAAGGTCATCTTTTCCGTTGGCTACTTCCACCTCCTTGTCTCGCAGCTTAACCTCCAATGCAGACATCTAATGGAGCAATACATGTCTAACGCCCAAGGAGGTAGCCATGCAGTGTCTGCGCATCACTACTTTGTGTGCATCGTATTCAATGGCACGGCAAGGCGTTGCGTTATTATTCTGTGCAAAATATGTGGATATGCATTCGGCTAGTTCCCCTCGATCTGCCAACATCTCCACATGCAAAAGCCAAGTTGGTATTTTCGCAATCGGCCAGCCCCAGCAGAAAGTCACCCTCAAAGGGCCGTGATCAGACAAGGTGCGAGCCGGATAAGCAGACCAGTGTACTCTCTGAATCATGGGTGCCGGCGGCACCAGTAACTGTGACTCTTGAGTGGTATAACTACTGAGCGCGTTTGGTAGCAGAGGGGAGGAACGATCTGGCATGACATCAGGTATACAGTTGAAGTCACCTCCCCAAAGGCTGTCCCAAGCACACCAGGTGTCAGTGTGTTTAGGAAGCTCCCCGATTGACATTGGGCACGTATAATCCTACAAGTGTCAGAGATGCACCATCTAGATGACCCTCAATTACGACGTACCGACCATTAGGGCCTACCTGCGTGCAGTCCACCACATACGGTACTCCAGGTGCCACCCATATTGTCATGCCCCGTGCAAAGGAGGATGTTGCGTTCCAAATATTTGCCCCTTCCAGTTGGAGTGCAGCTTCCTGAGGGTGGCCTCCGATGTGTGTGTTTCCTGCAGCATGGCTATGTGTACCTGATTTTATTTTCATGAATCTGTTTATTGGTATTTTTCATCATTACATTGCTTCATGTTTCTACATTTGTTTCCGTTTCACATAGTATGGTGTGTGTTCTTATATCATTACATAACTGTTGATGTATATAAGATGCATTGCTGCAATATATTATTTAGCATACATTTGCAGTTAGTCAGTTATACATTTCCATTGTTATGGTATCCACAGTTATCTTACCATGTTGTACCTGTTGTTTGATGGGTTTTATCATTGTCAGCCCCTTATATGTTTGCAGGTGTACAAGCCCCATAAGGTTTCTGATGTCTATCAGCCTGCTTGTGTAACAGTGTTTGCTGGTTTAAAGTTATTTCTAGTACTTGTGTTCAATTGGAGCAGTTTGATTAGGTAAAAAAAGATTATGAGTTTTATATATATGCTAACTTTTAATGTAAGGGGGAAGGGGAAAAACAATAAGGGAAAAAGGTTAACATTTAACAATTGCCGGTAATGGACACTTGTGCAGATTACACTCATATGACTATTTCCCAGTCGGAGTGGGGTTACATTGTTGCAAATCAGCTTATTAACAGGAGGGCTGGGTCAGGCATCAGGCCAAGCAGGTGTTGTCACTTTAAATTCCAGTGTCGGGGTATATCTGGCCAACTTTTCATATTCAGTTCCCCGTGCAGTGCGTTTTCTTGTCAGGGGGGCGTCCACTCACTACTCCACTCCCTCTTCTGATGGGCGTATTCCCTCATCACGCAGCCGCAGCAACATTCCCTCCCAGCTAGCGGACAATGGAAACTGTCTCAACCCCAAGACCTCCTCCCACGCCAGCACCGTGCTTTCAGCACCTGCCCACACCTCGAGAGACCACTTCCAGGCCTGTATCAGTGGCGGGTCTGGTGATTTCCATCTGAGGGTCACTTATCGCTTTGCTACAATGAGTCCTAAGTCTGCAAAGCGTACTTCTGCTCTGTGTTGTTTGCTTCTGGGAAATAAACCTAGGATACATGCTTCCCATGTAAAGGGTATTTGTAGTGTTATACAGTCGGATAGGTTTTGCTTCACTGCTCTCCAGTAGGAGCCCAAGGCAGGACAGGACCAGAGCATGTGTAGTAGATCTGCTCCGGTCTTGCGGCATCTGGGACAGGCCGCGTCTCTGCGAGCAAAGTATCTATTCACTCGAGCCGGCATGAGGTAGGCTCTGTGCACTATGTAATATTGGATTAAGCGGAATCAGGAATTGCGAGGCACGTTGAGGTGGCCTGAAAGGGCTGCCTTCCATTGTGATAGTGCAATCGAATCGCCTGAGTCTGTTTCCCATGCCACACGTAGTGTTTCGTTTTCAAGGGCGGTCTGGGATCTCAAAGCATCTGCTAGCCAGCTAATCAGATGATGCCCTCGGCCCATCACCTGTAGGTATTGAATCAGCAAGTGAGTTGGGGGGCCACAGAGATGTCTCCCCATTTGGATCTCATTGCCCCTATCAGGGAGCAGTACAATAAAAATTGACCTGGTGGCAGTCCCATCTCCTGAAGCCTGGCAAAGGGGAGCAGTTGGGATACTTCGTAGAGCTCTCCCAGTGTGTACATTTCTATTTCGTGCCATGTGCGCAGTTCGGATTCTGACGTGATTCTGGTGCCTCTTGGTGTGCCTAATAATGCCAAGGCCGGTGCAAAGTGGACCATTGTGTGCGTAAGGTGAAGTGAGCGATGGAAACATTTGTGGGCCACCCTGAGAAAGAGTTGCCGGGGGGTCTGCGCCTGTGTGAGTGGGTGGAATAAATGTTGTATCTGTTGGAGTGACCAGGGTCTGCTCTGATGCCGTATCTACACGTTGAACATCCGCCAGCCATCTGGATATCCACTGGAGTTGAGCCGCTAGGTAGTATTGTTCCAGGTTAGGGACTGCTAGTCCGCCCTTATCTGGTGGTAGGTACAGTTTCTTTAAAGCAACTCTACAGCGGCCACCATTCCAAATGAATTCCCTCAATCCTGTCTCCAGAGCCCTGAAGAAACCAGGAGGAATATAGTGCAGGAGGTTAGTGAAGAAGTATAGAAGTCGGGGCAGGACTACCATTTTCAGGAGTGCTAACCTGCCTGCTACTGACAGCAGTAGTGTTCTCCAGAAGACCATTTGGGATTTAACGGAGGATACAGCCCTTACAAGGTTGCCCTCAAATATGTCTTCGTCACGGTGGTATAATCGGATACCCAAGTATCTGAATGTATGCGGTTGCCAAGGGATGGGGTTTCCGGCAAGAATAAGTCCTGGATCAGAGAGTCCCGGGTCGAAGGGAAAGAGGCAAGATTTAGACCAATTGACTCTCAGGCCAGATGAAAGGGCAAATTGTTGCAGAAGTGAGCCAGACTCGGGGGGGGACTCGCGTGATGTCTCGGAAGTATAGAAGAAGGTCGTTGGCATATAGTGAGATTATATGAGTATCATCTCCTTACGGAATGCCCCAGTTACTTCCTGCTCTGCGCATGGCTACTGCCAAGGGCTCCATAGCGAGTGACAACAGCAATGGTGAAAGGGGGCAACCCTGTCTTGTACCCCTGCACACTCGAATCGGTTCCGATATCTCAGACCCCAGCCTCACTCGGACTAGTGGTCTGGTGTATAGTAATTTAGTCAGGCGAGTGAAGAATGGACCTATACCGAGTTGTCGAAGGACTCTGAACAAATAGGGCCACACCAAGGAGTCGAAGGCCTTTTCCAGGTCTAAAACGAGACAGCCCGCTCGTGGCCAGTCCCGTTTCGCATATTGCATAATTCGGAATAATCTTCTGATGTTGTGGGAGGTATCTCTAGCCAGGATGAATCCGTTCTGGCCCAAAGTGTATCAGACCTGGTACAGCCGGTGCAAGGCGAGTCGCCAGTAATTTGGCTAATATTTTATAATCGGTATTCAACAGGTAGGAAGGGAAACCAGTAGTGCTTCGAGGGCTTCAGCCTGTTCGTCCTCTATGTGCAGGAGTTCTACTCCGGCAAGAAATTCTATGCCTGAGTCGCCGCTGGGAGCTGCCCTCGAGGCATGGAGTGCCTCGTAGTGCCTCGCGAACTCAGTTTGTATCTCCTGGGGCGTGTATAGTAGTTCCCCTGTTTGTGAGAGGATTTCCAATATTGGTTTCCTCTCATAGTCCTGTTGAATCAGCCAGGCCAGGAGCTTGCCTGCCTTATCAGCAGATGTATGAGTTCTTGCAGAGTGTGCAGAGTAACTTAAGCAACGCAAACGCTCTAGTACTGACAGGTGCTCTGCGCGTATTACTGATAGTCTCGAATGATCTGGTTGGTTGTTAATTGCTTCCCTCTCTGGTTGTAATAGATCCCGCTCTACTTTGGTCAGTTCCCGTTCAAAAGAGCGGCGCAGGTTGCATTGTGTACCCAGACAGTGCCCTCGTATGAAAACCTTAAATGCGTCCCATTCTATCAAACCTGACGAGGCCGCGCCGTCGTTTTGGTAAAAAAATTCTGGGATCACAACGCTTAACGATGCTCGAAAAGCAAAATCTTCCAGCAGCTCCGGTCTCAACTTCCATGTGGGACTAGCTGCGCGGGGGAACCCCAGCACATTCGTGCAATCAGGGGATTGTGGTCAGAGAGTGTGCGCCCTAGGTATTCCGAATTCACCACTACCGGGGCGAATCTCATGGTGCAAAGTATTCTATCTAGGCATTCGTGGAAGGAGTGTGGTGCAGAGTAAAAGGAGTAAACCCTGTCCGTCTTGTGTCACTCTCTCCACGCATCTACTAGTTGCCATTGTTGGGTCCAGTTTACCAGGCCCTTTGAGGCCGCTACCACCAGTGATGTAGGCAGCGGGGGGTAGGAGCGGTCCATCTCCACGTCGAGTACACTATTGTAGTCCCCCCCGAGGAGCCACGGAAGGCCACTCCAACCCGCCAATTGGTGAGAAAGCCTGTGAAGAAAAGCAGTTTGGTCTGTGTTTGGGGCATATATTGAACCCAGTACTACTATATGACCTGCAGGTTTTCCTCTACCTAGCACAAATCTGCCCTGTGGGTCCACAACCTGCTCCTCTGCCTTAAAGGGGGTACCAGCTCTAATCCAAATTAGCGCACCTTTAGCGTATGCTGAGTGTCCTGTCGCATATAATTGTCCTCTCCAGCACTGGCGCAGTCGGGGGATCTCGGGGTTCGTTATGTGTGTCTCCTGTAGGAGTGGTATGTGGATTGAGTGACGTTTGAGATAGGAGTAAATAGCATATCGCCGCTTGGGGGTGTGAATACCTCTCACGTTCCAGGTGATTGTTGTGTATGTGGCCATTTTGGAAACACTGTATTGTCTGACATATCTCCCTGTCCCGTCCCTTCGAGTTGGGACTCATCATTAGTTTCCCCTTCTCCGCTAGGTGAAAAGGATTCAGCAAGTATCGGCCGGCAAAACCAAAATAAAACTAATGCCATTGGAGCAGATGGACAACAGGTCACCGCCCAAACATACCAAGAAAAATGATAACGTGTCAACACACACCTGTACATTATATGTCTCCACTGGTAGGAGCTTGGGGGTAGGCCAAAATCAGACAAAAAGAGGAGGGTGGGGGAGTGTTTCAGACGTGCACCTTTTCTTGTCCAGTTGTGGCAGATAAGAGAGAAGGAAGATAGGGGGAGCGTAGGGGGAGGCCCCTCATCTCCCGGGTTTAGCATCCGGGAGCGGGGGTCAAGCCACCTGAAGCGTATATGGCTGGTTGTTGGCTATTGTGTATGTTCAGGGAACAGGTCAATTGCCTCTCATCTCTCAGATTACGTCTGTACAAATATCATTGGTTTGGTGGCTCCTGCTGCGCATAGTTTCTAAGCATTGTTCTTAGTTCCTTTAAAAAAGTTTGTCAGCAGTTGCCGGTGTCACGGAGGGCCCTCCCATATGATCTGATTCCAATAGCTGATCCGGCGTGAGGGGGCAGTCACTATTTGGTTGAGAGAGTTCTGTGTCTGATCCCGAAGGTAGGGGCGATGCACTTATCGTTGCAGCTGTGTGAATCGCTTCCCTTCTCTCCTGGATTAGTTGTTCCAAGTCTGGAGCGCATTTTGTTGAGTCGGTGCGGATCGTGTTTCTCCTCCGATCTCTTCTGGTACAGCTGCGCCTGGGTCTAGGTGGCGGTCCTGCTCGTTCTGGTGCACCACCAGGGGATAGCCCAGATGTCACAAGCCATTCCCATGCTGCCTCCAGAGTGGAGAAGAAGTGTGTTTTTCCTCCTGTCACAACACGTAGTTTGGCAGGGAATAACAGAGAGTAGGTTAGGCCTAGGGGACGTAGCTTGCGCTTCAAAGGCAAGTAAGAGGCTCTATCTCTTTGTACCGCTAAGGTATAGTCAGGAAATATCAAAATCTGCACGTTGTCTATTTGGGGGGGCGGGCCGGCTCTCACCGCTCTCAGTATAATGTCCCTATCTGCATAGTGGAGTAGGCGAATGATGAATGGGCTTGGAGTGCTGCCCGGCGGTCTTGACCGGGCCGGAATGCGATGTGCGCGTTCCACAGAGAAGAAGGGAGTTAGTTCGCCTTCCGGTACCAACCCCAACAGCCAGCTCTCTGAGTAGGTCACCGGGTCTCGGTCTTCAATGCCTTCTGGTAGATTCACTACCCGGATGTTGTTTCTTCTAGAGCGGCCCTCTGCGTCTTCGACTCGGCGTTCTAGTGCCGTCATCCTGGCCTGTATGTCTTCCATTCCAGTCTTCAATTGGGCAGTCGCGGGAGTTAGTTCGTTTACTGTGGCCTCAATCTCTTTGGTTTTATCTGTGAGCTTGCGGTGGTCCGCGTGGTGTAGGACGAGGTCACCCGCTACTTTATCTATTTTGGCTTCCAATGACGTACGGGCGAGTTCTAGTGAGTCTCCAATACGCTCCACCACTGCAAGTACTGCATCAAGTTTTTGGCTGTCTTGGTTTGGTGAGTCTTGCATTTTCCCAGTTCCTGCTCCCGAGCGTAGGCACCCTGTTCCGGCCATGATCCAGTTTATTTGGGGAGGGGGGGTTGGCGGATCTGCTTGGTCTCTGGTCGTTGATAACCGTTTTGTCGGCTGCTGTATACGTGTTGCGTTCTAATTTAGTTTCATCTGGGTGGGTAGGGGGGGTTAGGTAAGTAGTTTACCAACAGGTTCGCACAATTCTGTTCCAAGTCATGCCTCCAGTGTTCACCTTTGGTCCGTGGTATTTTTCTCCTCTGGTAGCTTACCTAGCAGAGAATCGCAGTTTGTGACACCTCCAGCATAAGATTCCGCACGTTCCTGGCCGTTAGTTTGCACTGCGATCTTTAGTGAAGTCCCCGTTCACCAGATGTTCGAGGCGTACGGTCGGGCCCGCTTGTCCAGGGGTAGATAACAGCCCCCTTGTGACAGCACGAGCAGCCCGGTTAGGTGGTTCTCTCTGCACGATCACCTGGCACCTAGTTATTTGCAGTTGGTGCTTTGTGCTGTTGCGTGTTCTCAATAAGGCAGCTGCATTTAGTGTCAATGTGAGTGGAGGTCGAACGACTCCCGTGAGTTCGCAGGGGGTCCTGCTTGTCTATCACTCCGGCGTGCTCCCTCTGCTTCCCCACCCGGATCCCTGGGTGCCCGGAGGGGGACACCTTTTTTTATTCAAGGCGATGGCTAGTTGCAAAGGGAGTGGTCACTCATCCTCCTTGGTTCTCAGTGGGGTCAGGAGCACCTCATCAATCCACACCCAGACTCAATATGGGACTTGTGCAAGCCGCTTGTTCTTTTTCTTACTTGTTGCCAGGTGGGCGTTACCTCCTCCCTCCAGGTCAGGCTCACCGGTCTCCAGGGGGCATTCTTGGTGGGGTTCAGACCTGCATTTTAGCCCAAGGCTGCATTGCTTGACTTCACTTTTTGGCTTGGTTTGCCTCACGGCTTGGTCCTCCTGTATGGTGGTTTTGTAGTGGGGTGCTTATCTTCTCTGATTGCCCCGGCTTGCATCTGACTCTCATATGCAGTCTGTGGCCGGTGAGATGCAACCTGGGGGGGATTTCAGTCCAAGCACAGTGCCCAGGTCGCTCCGGGTGTCCCCTCCTCCCCGGCCGCATTGTTCTGATTCCTAGCCTCAGAGCGTAGTTTGCGTGGACACGTTTGCCCTCTCGGCGCGAGCCGCCACTCACCCGGAGGCCACTGTGTCTCGTGTTCTGGTTGTGGCCAGCGGGGCCGCAAGGCCGCCCCGGGTTCTTCTTCTTCTTCTTAGGGAGCTCCCCGCTCCTCAAGTGCCCAGGGCACCAGCTTCCGGTGTGGCCTTCAGGGTCGCAGTGCTATTTCCCTGTTGCAGGGCGCCAGGTTTCCGCTCTCTCCTTCCCGGCCGCCCTGTTCTGGTCCGAGCCTCCAAACACTGTCCGCACAACCGCTTCGACTCGCGGCCAAGGATCTGGGCGCAGCCCACGTAGTCGAAGGGCTGCTTCAATTTCTTCTTGTGGCCCCCGGGATCGCAGCGCCACTTCGTTGCTGCAGGGCGCCAGGGGGTCCACTCCCGACAGGCCCTGATCTTCAAGTCCCCCGGGCTCGTTCCAATTCTCGGCCTCCGGATGCCTCCCGGGTGCGGCCCGCGCGGTCGCAAGGCTACCTCTATACATTCTTAGGGAGCTCCCCACTCCTCAGGTGTCGCATCACAGGACCCACGGCTCCAACTTCTGATGTGGCCTTCGGGGCCGCCGCGTTGCTTCACCTCTGCAGGGTGCCGAGGGTCCGCTCTCGGCACGCTCGGGTCTTCAAGCCTCCCCAGCTTCGATTCGAGTCTCGGGGGAGTGACATGCCCCCCCACTCACCCCTAATTGAGTCGGATTATCCGGATGCGGTGCGGAGCTCTAGAAACTCGCGTCCGCCATGTTTGGCAGCTTGGCCATGCCCCCATGGCTATGTGTACCTGATGGCATTTCAGATGTGTGTGAATGTGATGTCTTTTACTTGGTGTTGCCATACCCTGCACGTTCCATGTCATCACATTGTAACGTGTTGTGAATGTTTGTGCTGTTGTAGGCACGTGTGTATAATGATCCAGAGGTGCCCTGATTTCACCAGCCCCCTCCCCTGCTCAATTCTAACGATGATGGAGTGCACTCTACATGATGCATTACCCCTCATCGTGTGCCTACCATCTCTCGCCTCTCTCAATTCACATACAATGGGTGGCTGCAGTAACAAAGTAAAAGCAACAAATTGAGATAAGTACAAAGGACGGCTGAACAAGGGCCCTAAAGAGTACTTCAAAAACAACACTGAACTACAACATTGCGGCCTGGGAGCAGGCATAAGGGTCAACTGGTCCAAATGGTATAGTTCAGGGGGGTGTTGAGTGGCCTGCGTGCTATCCCATGCATTCGGCCCAATGAATAATGAGCTTCGCCCTCCCACCCCTATATGTGAATTGATGGAGCCCGGGTCACACCAGCCAGCCATCAGGGATGCGCCCCAAGCCGCAGAACATCCACTATGAAATAATGCAGTGGTGTCCGCGGCAAAGCAGATACAAAGCGCAACAACCTGCGGGGATCTTCATTCCCCTAGAGTTTATGTCAATGCAGGCGAGCTGAGGGTCAATTCTTTTCTTCCATGAGATTGAACAGACAGGCACCAGCAAATTTGGAGCTGAAACAAGAGCATGTGTTCTCAAAGGTTATCGGCTGATTGCAGAGTGAGTGGTGGCCTCTGGTTAGAGCTTTCTGAGTCACTGTGAGCTCTTCATTCAGAATCTGAATCTGGGGACTCCCGCAGTGTCGCAAATGGGTTGGAGGTAAGCTGTGTGGTCTCGAGAAGTATGCAGGTTCGTTTCTCCTCAACTTGTGCTGGTGTGGGCTTGGTTCCAACTCCCGTGCAACGTTTTTGCTTCCTCTTGGGAGTCAGCCATTGCTTCACAGTGTCTTCCTTATGTGGTGGCTCGGCCAGGCCCTCGGCTTGAAGCCAAGTCCAGACGTCTTCAGGGGTCGTGAATATGTGAGTTTTTACAACGTCTTGTACTCGCAGTTTCGCTGGGTATAGAAGGGCATACTTGAGATTGTGTTCACAAGACGTTTTGAAGTTCCATGGCCCATGTGAACGGGAGAGTTGGAGCACCAGATTTGTGTTGTGTCATGATAATTGATGAGGCGAACTATCAACGGTCTCGGTGGACACCCGGTGGAGTCGGTCTGCCCGGCACTCTGTCCTATATTCTGTTTCAGGTGAAAAAAAGAAGGAATCTTTGGATGGGAAGCAGGACCTGGCTACAGAACCACCGGATCAGATTCATAATTTCTCTGTTCTTCAGCTCCATTGCTATTTCTCCAAGTCAGTGCAATGGCCTTTAGAAATATGAGTTTCACTACAGAATACAGAAAAAAAACATATAGGCCCTCATTACAACCCTGGCGGTTGGTGATAAAACGGCAGTAATACCGCCAACAGGACGGCGGTAACAAATATTGAATCATGACCACGGCGGAAGCCGCCCAGACAAACAGCCACTTTAGCACACCGACCGCCATTGTGGAATAAACAAGCACCACGGCGGTAACCACCAACAGCTAGGCGGAAGACAATGTACAGCCCACACTATTATGACCGGACTGGGTCACATCACATAGGCCAAGGCCCGCCTCACTCCTGCAACAACACGGAGAGCACTTCAGGCGCAACACGTCGAAAATACAGAGACACCTCAGGGGGACGGGGAATGGGGGTGCACCTCAGCCGGAAGATGGTACAACGCCACTGGTCCTGGATGGGGATACATGCCCACTGCTTGGTCCTGGGGAGTGCAAGGCCACACTCTCTCAAGTGGGTGATTTGCCTACTGCTTGGTCCTGGGGAATACAAGGCCACAGTCTCTCAAGTGGGTGGTTTGCCCACTGCTTGGTCCTTGGGAGTGCAAGGCCACAGTCTCTCAAGTGGGTGGTTTGCCCACTGCTTGGTCCTGGGGAGTGAAGGCCACAGTCTCTCAAGTGGGTGATTTGCCCACTGCTTGGTCCTTGGGAGTGCAAGGCCACAGTCTCTCGAGGGTGGTTTGCCCACTGCTCAGTCCTGGGGAGTGCAAGATTCCCAAGTGGGTAGTTTGCCTATATGCTCTAGAGGGGGCAACATGCCCTGTGCTTGGTCCTGGGGAGTGCAAGGCCATAGTCTCTCTAGTGGGTAGCTATTTCCACTAGTTCTGGAGGGGGCATTGTGCCCAGTGTGCTTCATACTGGGAAGGATGGAGTGTGTGGATGGCTTCTTGCACTGGTTCTGGAGGGGGCATTGTTCCCAGTGTGCTGCATCCTGGGAAGGATGGGGTGAGTGGATGGCTTCTTCCACTGGTTCTGGAGTGGGCATTGTGCCCAGTGATGCAGATCTTGGGGAGTGCAACATCACAGTCTCTCAGCTGGGTGTCAGACCCACAGGATTTGCGGGGCCCAGGTCACACAACAGCCCATGGATGCAGGACTACAGTAGTGGCAGTGGCGGTGCAGATGTCGGTGCTAGCAGTGGTGGGGGAAGGCTCCAGCAGCCTTGAATGGCTGCCCACTGGGACTGCTGCTACTGGTGGCGGTGCAGGTGTCGGTGCTGACAGTGGTGGGGGGAGGCTCCAGCCCTTCCCCTGCAGCCTTGGATGGCTGCCCAATGGGGCTGCTGCTGCGGCGGTGGTGCTGGTGGCGGTGCTGGTGGCAGTGCTGGCAGTGGTGGTGGGAGGCACCAGGCCTTCCCCTGGAGTGTCAGACGGCTGCCCACTGGGGATTCTGCTGCTAGCGTTGGTGCTGGCAGTGGTGGGGGGAGGCTCCAGCCCTTCCCCTGCAGCCTCGGACGGCTGCCCACTGGGGCTCCTGCTGCTGGTGGCGGTGCTGGCAGCGGTTGGGGGACGCTCCAGCCCTTCCTCTGCAGCCTAAGATGGCTGAACCACCATGGCTGTTGGTGGGGGCTTCGACTGAGTCCCAGCACCAGGTCTTTTGTCCTTTTTGCCTGCTGTGCAGGCCCCTTACCCTTCCTGTTAGCAGCCGGGGATTGCCCCTTGCCCTTCCCTATAGCAGCTGGTGGTGCTTCCTTGCCCTTCCCTGTAGCAGCTGGTGGTGCCTCCTTGCCCTTCCCTGCAGCAGCTGGTGGTGCTTCTTTGCCCTTCCTAGACGCTGCTGGTGCAAGCACCCTTTCAGTGTGGCTGTCTGGTGCCCGGGATCCTCTCCCACCTGCAGTAGCTGGCGACACTACTGTGGCCGTGGACTGGGTGGCTGAGGTGCTCGCCTAGGTTCTGATTACGCTGGCCCGAAGTGAAGGACGGGGGGAGTGGTAGGGAAGAGGTCAACGGTGGAGAGGAAAAGCTTCTTAGGGATGATGTAGGAAGAATAGGAATACATCACATACAAACAAACATAAGTTCCCAAATCCCAATACAAACATTTTAGGCTAGATAGTTGTAAACCAATGTAAGTAGTGAAAGGTTTAATACATGACATGTTAAAAAAGACAGACTGTGGGATCAATAGAAAAGGCAGGTCATATTTAGGACAAAGAAACACTTGTTACTTAGGAAACATATACACATGCTGCATTGTTAAGTTAGCTGTGCTGAAACACACAAGAGGCCCAAGCCACATTAGAATGAGAGTTTTTCTTTAAAGCTGCACCAACTGTTGCTTTCAAAATGTTCACTTAGCATGAACAGGGCGAAACAGAAGGGTGTATCCTTCCTTAGCACAGGGGTCCTAAAAACCACAAGTCATTCATATTGTGTTAAGGGGAACTGTGTAAAGGTCAGATAAGTATTTGCAAGGAAGGGCTACCATGAGCAGCACGCAACATATAGGGGGTGATTCTGACCCCGGCGGTCTTAGACCGCCGGGGCCAGGGTCGGCGGAAGCACCGCCGACAGGCCGGCGGTGCCCCGCAGGGCATTCTGACCGCGGCGGTAAAGCCGCGGTCAGACCGGCAACACTGGCGGTCTCCCGCCAGTGTACCGCCGCCCTATTAAATCCTCCAAGGCGGCGCAGCTAGCTGCGCCGCCGAGGGGATTCCGACCCCCCCTACCGCCATCCAGTTCCCGGCGGTCCGCCCGCCGGGAACCGGATGGCGGTAGGGGGGGTTGCGGGGCCCCTGGGGGCCCCTGCAGTGCCCATGCCACTGGCATGGGCACTGCAGGGGCCCCCGTAAGAGGGCCCCTACAAGTATTTCACTGTCTGCTTGGCAGACAGTGAAATACGCGACGGGTGCAACAGCACCCGTCGCACCTTCCCACTCCGCCGGCTCGATTACGAGCCGGCATCCTTGTGGGAAGGGAGTTTTTCCCTGGGCTGGCGGGCGGTCTTTTGGCGACCGCCCGCCAGCCCAGGGAAAAACTTAGAATACCCTCCGCGGTCTTTCGACCGCGGAGCGGTATTTTGGAGGGAGAAGTCTGGCGGGCGGCCTCCGCCGCCCGCCAGACTTAGAATGACCCCCATAATCTCTTGTTGTGCAGAAAGATAGATATGGTGAATGACGTCAGTGTAACTTGCCCACCCATGAGGCCAACAAGTGCAAGTGCTTCTTTCCAGAGGCACCTCATTACCTTATCTGTACTGCTTGTAGTTGCTTACGTAAATGCTGAACTCTTGACCAGTTTTTTGTGTTTTTTACAGTATAAATGCTACTGGTGTTTGAACCAGAATTTTGAACTTCAGTCATGGCCTCTATGTGAGACTGCCTGTTGTTCCCAGCTGAAAATCGATTAAACTTATATTATTGTGTCAAAATGATTTGTTTTATTTTATTAACAGATTTCCCTCTAACATATTGGCGAGCTAAGCCAGGAGCTCTACTTTGATCTCACCAACTGCTGGACGGGGGGCCCTGCCTGTCTCCACGAGGTGATTTGTGCACATTTTAAAGAGGTAAGGGAGATGCCTACATTTAAGTAAAAATCTCTGATTTCGTGGGGACAGATGGGACTCAGGTGATGGTAGTGAGGTGGACAAAGTACGAGGTCTGTTCCTTTTATTTTATAAAGACATTTACAATTTTGACACTGTAATATATGTAATTTTTGTGTTTGCATGTAAGATTGTGTATGAATTGAGATAATATTAAGGGATCCCGGTGGTAAGTCCGAAAGATACAGGGAGCTTGACTAAGTAAGTCAAAAGTGGTCAGGAGTAGTGTTGGACTTGGGGGCTGAGCAATCAGTGTATGTTTTAAAGAACACTCATGTCAACCTAACCCAGATATTAAATCTGGAAGTCACCATTTCTTTAGTTGAAAATAGTGAAAAGTTGTCCCCTCTATGAATCCAGAGGGAAGTGACCAGTAGTATTTTGTTTGCCCTAGTATGAAATTAAGAATTACTGTGTATGTATATTAAAATTTACTGTGTATGTATATGCATGTATAGACAGAAATGTGGCCACATAATAATGTCAATATATATGTTTGTTATGTAGTGTATAATTTAGGAATAAGTATCAGACCTCCTATTCTTATGAAGGTTAAGTTATAATAGTATACTCAAAAGTAAAGTAATTGACTGGATTGGGCAGGTCCCAAAAAGTCAACTAATTAATTCCACATCCCTGAATTAATTATAAATGTTTATAACAGTCAGGCTGTCGCCCTCTGCAACAGAACTGACCTTAGTAGATCAGCAATATCAATACCATAGAATCATTTTTTAAGTCAGAAGTTTATGAATGCCTAGGTATTTATAGTATATCACCTCTAGGCCTAAAAACAACCTACATTGACATAAGAGAAATGCCTGTTAGACAATTATAAATAATTATTCAAAGAACTAATACAAGGACATTATTTTCCAAGTTAAAAGTAGTGTAGTAGCCTCATGAACCCCATACCAAATATTGACACTACTATTATCCCCATTATGAAACTATAGAGCCTTAAGATTAGAGGCTAGATGAATTATCAAATAGTATAGACTGGGACATACATATATATATTGAAGGTATACAAATAGAAGGAGAATAATCAGCTACTATACATAGAAATATATTTAACTACCTATCATATAGATGTGAACAGGATCTTCACATAATTAGAATAAAAGAGTTTATTTTGAAATGTACAAAACCTGCTGCAGTTGTCTTTCCAAGAGTAAGGCTTTCATTTGAAGGCCTCTAAAAATAAATACATTTTGTTTTAATTTTTTCATGTGTGACACTGGAGCTACCTTGTGACCAGAAAGTGAATACATTGAAGTTACTGCAATTTTTCAGTGGAACCATGGGCAACAGTCACATGAATTCCCTGCAATAATAAACAGACTCAGATTTAGTATTAGACCTCCTACTGTATGCATTTATTGGGGACCTCCCAGGGTGGAATTTAGGATATGAGTAATTAATAAACATGTATATAGATCACAATAATATTATTGTTTGTTGTGTCAGGCAAACAAACCACTTAGGCCACACATAAATGCACCTACCATATATATCTATATATAAATGAACAAAGTCTTTCAGAGATTAGGGATATATACTGTATATATCTGATGTCCACCTTCACAGCCTAATAATAGTTTATGTGAAGTCTGGAAATACCATAAGAAGTAAATAGAAGCCCATTTAGAGTGTAAAACATATAGTACAAAAGATTAAGTTCACTAAACAGACATGGGGTCTCCTTTAGAACACATGGGTAAAGTGTTCTCTTGAGACAGGGACAGGATAGGAAAATACTGTAAGGAATGGAACAAAGCAACATTAAAACTTGCACATGTATGGCCCAAAGTGGGCACATTTGATAATACAATAATAGAACACATGGACACCTTCCTACAGAGTAAATTAAAGGGAAATAAACTAGAGAAAAGGAAGATCACACTAGACCTATGGAGGGTCTTTTGTGAAACAAATATGAATGAGTCAAATACAAAGCCTCAGACCCTCCCTTCGGCTCCTCCATCCCCCTATCAAGATGTGCAATTAAAGTTAGGCAGTGCAAAGGTACGGGCATGTATACGTTGCAACCTGGTGCCCCACACTCATTACCCACCTCTTCACATCCCCCTGCTGTGGGATATACAGACCCAGAGTTTAGCCCACCATTAGAATCTTTTTCTAAACATAGAGAATATGTTCACCCATCTCCATGACCTCAAATGGCCAGTACACCACGGGAAATGTCAGGTGGGGACAGTACTAAATACATAGGGACACTAGATGCCACATTTACACTTCATTTGGAGGACGAGATGTCCCCCACTAGAAAAAATAAAGGTATACCTAATGAGGGATCAAGAGAGGCACAGAGAATGGATGGGGCTAGAAAAAAAGAAGGTGTTTTGAAATAAAACGAGTACCAATATTAAAAATGAGACAAGAAGGTTAGCTTTCACACCAGAAAGTCCTCCCACAGAGTACTGGAGGTTCATGCACCCAGGAGCAGAAGAGAATAGTGTAGGCAAGTGTATCACAGAGCAGGAAGATGGACGGGTAGACAAAAGAGCGACTTGGGAAAAGGAGGAAGGGCCCCTGAGGCAGTCAAGGGCCCTCACTAGGCCACAAATAATTGAACAAGAAGGACTAGATGACACAGTCTCCACACACAGCAGCTTAGGTGAAAAAGATCTGGATTTAGAAAAATCTTACAAAGGATCAGAGGGGGCATTAGATGACATCACTGAACATGTTGAAAGAATGTCCCTTTTTGAGGACCATAACAAGGAACAGTCACAATATGCCTGTGAGGGAGTAAAAAACAATAAGACAGGACAGACTTTATAAAAGAAGCCAAGAGAATTACAGAGATTAGTATTTGATGAGGTGAATGCACGCCCATATGAGAGAAAGGGAACATTTGATAAGGCAGCAAAAATGACACTGAGGAAAGACATGGCACATGCATTCCCTGTATGCCCTGGCAATAACTTGACACCCAATTAAATAGTAGCTCAGTATGAAAATAGTTGGTATAATGTTGTCCCTTTTACTGACAACCTAGCAGGTTGGACAGAAGGATTGGCATCACAGATGACACCATGGCCGCAAGAGGGTTCCTTTGAACCCTGAGACATGGCTAATGCAGAAATGTGCATTTTTTAGGCCACAGTGGATCCTTACTGGGATTATCCCTATATGCAGAAAAGCCTAAGAGTGTGGCAGAGATATGCTTGTAAGTATGACTCTCGTCACCATACTGGCAATAGGACTACAGTCCTGTCACAACTGCCCTTGACATTCAAGGGCCCAGGGGTGCCTCGATATATACCGTGGCTCCAGATGGACAAAGAAAATCTTAAAAAACAATTGGCACAACATTCTGAGGGTGCAGGGAAATGGATAGCAGCTCTGGAGAAACATACTGCAGGGATTACTCTTGCAATAGGGGACATTAAGAGTTTACTAAGTTCCCTTATAGGAGATGACACAGACACACTGTTCACAAAGGCAGGAGTAAAGGATGTGACATTGACTAACCCAAAATGTGATGGGGCAACCTTTAATAGAGTAAGGGGAATTGTTTGGAAACAACTGAGGAAAATGTATCCAGACAGGCCAGACATTGGGTCCCTTATGGCACAAGCAATGCAGCCAAATGAGGACCCAGCCCAATTCCTTAGCAGAATGAAGGAAAAATGGACACAGGAAGTGGGGGAGAGTTGGGAAGTCACTGGACAGAATGCAATACTATTTTTCAATGTAGTTAAAAAGCGTCTGCCAGCTGAAGTGCAGGATCAATTAGATAATATAGTTGCCTTAGAGGCCAAACCATGGACAGAGATACAAGCACACATAATACATTTTTGTAAGAAGAGACAAGAAAAGGAAAAGAGAGAGAAAGATAAAATAGAGAAAGCAGCAGCTAAATTGGTCCAGCAGAAACTAGCCAAGAAAACAGAGGAAGGAATTGCCACTGTAATGGCCAGGTGATGACGGCTGTCCTCCCCCAAAAGTATCCTTTAGGCCACAAACCAGTTGCATATTTTAGTGGCCTACTTGATTCTGTCATGAAAAGTAATTACCCTTGTGAACAAGCACTAGCCACAGTAGCCTTTGTAGTAGAGAAAAGTGCTCCCATTGTCATGGGTGCACCCTTGTCCCTGTATGCTGAACCTGCTGTGTTTGCAATAATTCAGAAAGCTAAAACAACATTAACAACAAGGAGAGTATCAGGCTATGAGATAATATTATCACTAACATCCTTGAAAGTGGTTAAATGCCACACAAATCAATCCTGCTACCTTCTTTGCACACCCCATTTCAGACACTGATGATGATGCCCATGATTGTGCCACATATACTCCAGATGCGTGTAGCCAAGCAACAGAAGACCCCATTCCAGGTAGTGTTGTATATTTTGTGGATGAAACTTCCACAATAGATCAGAACATAGGAGTAAGACATACAAGTGCTGCAGTGGTCAGAGCGATGCAGCACAACTCTTCAGACACACTGCAGATAACTGAACAGATAACTTTGCCATCTCAATATTCAGCCCAGGCTTCTGAATTAGTAGCTTTAGGGGCAGCCCTCAAACAAGGGCAAGGAGAAACAATAACAGTATACTCTGATTCAGCCTATGTCACTACAACAGTGCATTCCAGCATTATGCAGTGGAATAGACGGGGATTTCTCAAGTATGATGGAAGCACTGTCATGCACCGAACCCTTTGAGAGGACTTGATACAAGCTTTAACACTGCCACATGCAGTTGCAGTAGTGAAATGCGCAGTCCACACTAATGCTCAGATTTTGTGTCCCGTGGAAATGTCCTGGCTGATTGGGCAGCCAAAGATGCAGCAACACGCCCTCTTAGTGATACACATACCACAGTTTTGTTAGCTAGTGAAACATTGACATCTTCAGACCCTTTGAATGCATCCAGACATTACACAGAGACAGCTCATCTGCATATAAGAGAGATACAAGAAAATGCAACAGAGCATGAGAAACAGTTGTGGGAAGCCAGAGTATGCACACAGACAAGAACAGATTTAATATACAGACAAATATCAACAGGGAAGCCTGTCATGTCCTAAGCATTGCTATTGATAGCTCTAAACCAGCTACATCTTCCTTCACATACTGCTAGAGACAATATGTCCCTCCAAATAAGTCAGGATTGGTTTGTCCCTTACTTACATGAGATTATTATAATGTACACACACACCTGCACAGTGTGCCAGCAGTATTCACCAAATCCCACCTCTAAGGTAATAGCTTCTACAATACCTCGCCCACAAGGTCCCTTTAAGGAACTGCACATTGACTACATTGATATGATTGACAGATGCAATCATTATCGCTATCTTATAGTTGTAGTCTGCCCATTCTCAAGGTGGATTGAAGCAGGACCTTGTGTTCACCATAATGCCAAGTCTGTTAACCCTCTTTGCTTTGAGAAATACCCCAGGATCAGAGCACTATTTGACTCCTCATCAAATAGTGACAGGTAGAACAATGAGCCCATTTGTGCCACCAACCAGACATAAGTTGGAGACTGAGAGTGCACCTGAAGTTGTACAAACTGAAATGAATGAATACATGTCTGAGCTAACCAAAGTTGCAAAGTTCTTCTCTAAACAGGTTACACGTGCAGCCAAGAAGCGCGCCAACGCATCTCCTGTAAAGAATCAACAAACACCATTACCTTTGGGAACTTTAGCAATTTTGCAAGACAATGGAAGAACTGCAAATTTAATGGACCCTTCCCAGTGCCATCCATCCCTTTGGACAACGAGCAGGAAAAAGAGGGGGGAGAACAGGAGAAGCAACCGGAGTAAAGCCTCCATCTAAAGCTTCAATCTTAGACAATTCTTCTTTTAAGTTGTGTATTTTATGTTTGTTTTTCCTCCTCGTTGCACTGATTTTGCTGCGTTTAGCCCTTGGATATTTTAATTTTTTTGATCCTATATCAATTATTACACGCATGCGTAGAACTGTTGATAATGATACTGACCATCACCCTCTCCATATTGCTTTGTTTGACAATGTGTGGTATCAGCACATGCACAGTATAGGCACATCCAACACTAGTTGTTATGTATGCTCTCTCATCTCCCATGCTGCTGGAGTAGATAAATTGCATCTACCTAAAGAGGTATCCCCAAACATTACACATGGTCTCCTGCACCTATTTTTATGCAGAATGAGAGCACAGCTACAGCCAACTCATGTTAGTCCTTCTACTTCACAAGTTAACACAACTAGATTTGACACCACCTCAGAAGTCCTACATGTCCTGACAGAAAAACAAGAGATAATGGAAGAGATATCAAGAATGAAGGAAGCAGGGCAAACAATGTTTCACCCAGATTGGGAAAAATGGGTATTACGTCAAGGTATTTGTGGAAGGTCTTACCCATTATCTGAATGTAGTAACTATTTAGCTAAACCCCTGCTTCCTGATTGCGCAGGCAGGCCAGTTCTTAGTATCACAGGATCAGTATTTGCCCATGACAAATGGTACCAAGACACAAGGTCCACTAAGCTTTAATAAGATAATAGGCCAATGTCAGGAAATATGGGATGCGAACATACAGAGATATACATGGACAGGGACTACCATACTCCCTAGAATAGCAATGAAATTAACACAGTTTTCTCTTTGTTTCAGTGGGAATGGGACAATGAAGGTGGGGAGTAACCTCACCTGCAACATCACCACCTACAACGCTGATATGCAGGGCGGCACCTCCAGCCTGATGGATCACTACTGGATGTGTGGGGCCCAGCTCCACATGCAACTACCCCCGAACTGGAATGGCCTCTGCTCCCTAGTGACTTTGCACATCCCCTCCCTGGTGATACCAGGTGTGGACATCTCTCAGTTACATGACCATCCCATGAGCCATCCAACAATCTTGCTTCACCATTATCGGACAAAACGAGCTGCTGAGTTTCTTGGTACTGAAGTGTGGAAAGACGTTCCACAGGAACATAGACTATTTAATGATGCCCAAATATTTTTTGGTAGCATCTTACCATTCATTCAGGCGAAGGCAACTGCACGCTGGCTGCAGATCACGCACTTTGAATTGATGAAGACCATAAATGCAATTGAAGATGGGTTCAATGCTATCAAGGAAGAACTTCGAGCCCTTAGGCTGATGTTAATGCAACACAGATATGTATTTGATTTAATGATGGCCATGGAAGGAGGGGTGTGTAAGAAGATTGGATCTTTATGTGCCAGCCAATGATGTGGACAATGGGACATTAACTCAGGCCATTCAGACATTGCATGATCTACCAAAGAAAATGATCGATGAGGGCGGCGCCCCTGATGGGTGGTTCGAGGGCTGGATCGAATGGGTGCCGTCCTGGATGTCGGGGTTGTTCAAGGCCTTGTTGCCTTTGATTGTGTTGTTGCTTTTGATGTGTCTTATTTTTCAGGTAATAATAGCATGTTGCAAAAGGTTGACAGCTAAATTGGGAGGGACAGAGTAGTGGGTATGTGATGATTCCCCTAGTTTCATTAGTAGATGGGAAGGTAGGAAAAGTAGTTGAATAATCAACTAGAGGGAGGAATGATATAGGAAGAATAGGAATACATCACATACAAACAAACATAAGTTCCCAAATCCCAATACAAACATTTTAGGCTAGATAGTTGTAAACCAATGTAAGTAGTGAAAGGTTTAATACATGACATGTTAAAAAAGACAGACTGTGGGATCAATAGAAAAGGCAGGTCATATTTAGGACAAAGAAACACTTGTTACTTAGGAAACATATACACATGCTGCATTGTTAAGTTAGCTGTGCTGAAACACACAAGAGGCCCAAGCCACATTAGAATGAGAGTTTTTCTTTAAAGCTGCACCAACTGTTGCTTTCAAAATGTTCACTTAGCATGAACAGGGTGAAACAGAAGGGTGTATCCTTCCTTAGCACAGGGGTCCTAAAAACCACAAGTCATTCATATTGTGTTAAGGGGAACTGTGTAAAGGTCAGATAAGTATTTGCAAGGAAGGGCTACCATGAGCAGCACGCAACATATAGGGGGTTATTCTAACTTTGGAGGAGTGTTAATCCGTCCCAAAAGTGTCGGTAAAGTGACGGATACACCACCAGCCGTATTACGAGTTCCATAGGATATAATGGACTCGTAATACGGCTGGTGGTAAATCCGTCACTTTTCCGTCACTTTTGGGACGGATTAACACCTCCTCCAAAGTTAGAATAACCCCCATAATCTCTTGTTGTGCAGAAAGATAGATATGGTGAATGACGTCAGTGTAACTTGCCCACCCATGAGGCCAACAAGTGCAAGTGCTTCTTTCCAGAGACACCTCATTATCTTATCTGTACTGCTTGTAGTTGCTTACGTAAATGCTGAACTCTTGACCACAGTTTTTTGTGGTTTTTACAGTATAAATGCTACTGGTGTTTGAACCAGAACTTTGAACTTCAGTCATGGCCTCTATGTGAGACTGCCTGTTGTTCCCAGCTGAAAATCGATTAAACTTATATTATTGTGTCAAAATGATTTGTTTTATTTTATTAACAGATTTCCCTCTAACAGGGACATTGGGGTGGGAAGAGGGTGAAGGTTTGGGAGTGGAGGAAGAGGAAGTGGTTTTAGGAGGTGTCTGTCTGCTGATTTTGGGTGCAGGTGTATGGGCTGGATGCTGCCATGAGGTGGATGGCTGTTGGGTGTCTGAGTGCTTGTGTTTGTGTTCTTTGGGAGGAGGGGCTCAGACACAGTGGGAGAGGACACAGGGGACATGTGCATGGATGTGGGGGTGGTGGCTGCCAGTGATGGGCGTGTAGTGATAGGCGTGATGGTGGTAGTGGTTGAGGATGTAGTGTAGTGTAGCCATTTTTAATATAGCCTTTGCGCGTTTGCTTAAAGCATTAGGTCTCTGTGCACTTTGCCCTAGATGCATTTTATTCAGGCTCGCACTGTTATTTTTCAATAACCAGTTTCACGGTCTTGTCTTATTTTCTTCTATCACACTGTTTAGCCTACTTCAGCACCGGAGTTCTCAAATAATACATTCTTGCTTACTCTGTGCTTCAGTCAAGGATACAGTCTGGTACATTGCCGATAGACGTGGTAGGAGTTTAGTCTTTTGGCGTAGACAATACACATTCTTACGTAGGGACGTTTCTTAGCACATCGACATGTTAGTTATAAAAACACTTCCTAGTCCTAATACACGGAAGAGGGAGATTCCGACCAGGGAACCACAACTAGACACTGACTGCCCTGTTGCAGATGCTGATCCAGATCACAGGCCTTTGGTCAGGTATGAGGGTTGATGTCCTCCCGGGGAATCTGAAAGGCAAGCTTAGAGCTTAACATGCTGTGCTCAAAATAGAACTTAGTAGAGAGAACGTAATTTGATAACACTATGCTAGCGTTATTTCTATGTTTCACTCTCCTTGTTACTATTTCAATCCTACTGTGTTGTATGGTTCTGGTTATTGCGGCTCACGCCTTATTATCTAAAATGCAGTTGTTTTATTAAATCAATCTGTAAAACTTAAACTGCCTTTGTCATTTGTATATGAGACCACACTTGGTATGAGAGAGCTGGTTGAGATCTGAGTGACCACGACTTCCCTGAGAAGATGTCATGTGCTCGGCTGCCCAATCATCCCTTCCCTTTGGGAGAGATGAGGCACTGCTAGGACCGGATTGAGGGTGACAGGGATCCTTCTCCGTGGGTTCGACTTAGTCCCCCACACTGAGAACGACCCTGATACCCAAACATCCAGTATCTCATTTAGGATAATGAGAGCCAACGCGACATGGCGCCGCCAACGATTGGTCTGGCTCTAATTCGGGTCCACCTGTCTCTCTCGGTCTTATATATTACAATGATTCCTCGGTTCCTTTAACAGAGACGTCTGTGGCACTGAGACTTCCACCACCGCGATATAGGTAAATCCTAGTTATAGCGGATGGTTGTTCAAGCTTGAACTCTAAAAGGAAAAGACCCCGTTTTTGGTGTGCCCTCTCTGAACAGACGGTGTTTTTATAATGGCGAATCCCCAGGTAATACAAATAGCTCTTAACATGAGGCAACCGCTCACAGCGCATTTACTTGCACATGGTCTTACGAACCAAGGGGGTCCAGTCACATTTGTGGTGGCTGCCCATGCAGCCTATAGATCAGAACTTTTTTACTCTTGGGTCACATTTCCAGCAGCTGATGGGAATTCAAATACATTTCACACCTATACGATCGCGAACGTGCCTGGCCAATACAGGGCGTACACATATTTAGAGATACCTCTCTGTTATCAAGAACATAATAATTGGCTTGATGGCGCCCTACCCCATACCATATTACCAGTTAGGTTAGGTCCACTAAGTAATGATGGTTCGACCTGGCCTTTATTGGCCACTTATACACCACATCCAGCGGTTGCAAACATGGCGGTGGCTGAAGTTCGTCGTTTATATACAGACTTAACGGCTACATATAGACACTTAGTACAATTTGTGATGCAGACACTAAACACAAACCCAGCGCGTGCTGCTCCAACTCAACAACATGCAGTCGCTCCGGGTATAAATTCGGCGACTGTACACTCTTTCATGGGTAAGGCTCCAGCCAAACGGGAGGAGACTCCATTTTTGGCTGGCACAAAAAACGAATACGCTGGAGGCGGTATTTCCCCATACGGGGCCTCAGGATAAGCATAGGATATTAACAATGTGTTTACCGTTTGGAATGGTTCCCACAGTGGAACATTGTAATACATGGGGCACGGTGTTTGCTGCGCTCTACAGAACAACACACGGTACACCAACATTGGCTAACTTACCGGAAGTGCTTAAACAAATTCAGGATGAATATGGGGCTGCTCCAGCTTTAGATTTGGGAATGCAACTGATGGGCAATTTTGCCACGGTTTCCTCAATAATATTAAGTAATCTAAAAGGGGAGGCAGTGGCACTAGCGGTACGTATGCGTCTTCGTGACGTCCCGCAACTGGATCAGGAGCGGGAACTGCCTAAAATAATAGCAGAAACATATTCCAGTATCGGGCGGGATAGCCTAGGGGCTAGACCACAGAAAATACAGTTTCAAGGAAAAATTTGTAAAGACACTACTAAACAGCAACCTGAGGGTAATAAAAAGCGCTGGGAGAAAAAACAACAGATGCCTAAAAAAGAAAGGGGAGAATCTCTGAGACCGGAGACCCCGCAGACTAGGTATAATCTCAGAAATAGGCATAATTTGAAAACGCCTGATAGATATCAATACACTGATACACGCCAATCTCGTTCCTTTCAGGACTCATCGGAAAAGAGAAATGAGAGAGGTGGGTGGTCAGAGCGGAGAACAGAGTACGTGAAACCAAGACAGGAATCACAACGCTCGTCAGAGGTTTCTGTCAAGAAGGAAGAGAAACTGATACAACCAAAACAACAGTTTAAAAAGAAAAAAGTGGTGGCAGTCTCCGTTAGACATGCCGCACAGGAAGAGAGTTTTCTTGAAGAACAAGACATGGGCACTGGCACTGTTAGACAGCGCGGCAGAGGTCACAATAGTTCGCCGGAATCTTGTAGAGCATCTGGAGGTGAAAGCAACTGATGACTTCATACAAGTCGAAACAGCAGATATGCGTGTCTCTGATCCCGATAGGGTATATACAGTGACGTTACAATTGGAAGGAGACATTGAACGCACTATAAATGCAATCTTTTGGGATCGTGTAGTCAAGATATATGACATTTTGTTGACTGAACATGATTGGCCGCCGGACTTTGTTCGCACCTGACCAGTTGGGGAGGAGGTTATTAAACCTTCGTTCTCACCACTTGCTCCAGGGGAACTCGCAGAGTCCTATAGCATCAAATGGGCTCTAGCACAAGCACCTGCCTTATATAGAAATCATGTGGGGTGGGATAGGGATTCTCCATATCATGTAATTCCGATTAAAGGCGAACATGAAGCAAGGGCATCGGTGAGGGAAATACTTACACAGTTGGAGTACCAGGGAGTGATTGAACCCTGTGTCTCACTGATGAATAATCCCTTATTTCCTGTAGCTAAACCAGACCATTCATATCGAATAGTGTTGGACTACAGACATTTGAACGGACAATCCCGTACATATGCTATACAAAATTCACATAGCGCAGCGCTAATAAACAACATCGTGCGGAAAAAAATACAAAACAACTTTGGATATCTCGAATGGTTTCTTCTGCCAGAATATAGCACCCGAAAGTAAGGATCTTACAAGCTTTAGTGCGTTAGGCTCTCAGAAACAAATCTGTTGTTTGCCTCAGGGGTATAAGAATAGCCCAGGACTGTTTTCGGCTTGTGTGACAGAAATATTGGACGAGTTGGACCCTGAAGCATTGTCATATGTAGATGATATATGTCTCACAGATGATGAGTTATTACAACATTTAAGACGAGTAGCCCGCGTTCTTGTAGGGTTTGCCAAAATTTGCTACAAATTTAACTTCAAAAAGTCGAAAATTGCCTTCCTCAGCGTCATCTTCTTGGGATATGAGCTGTCCAACGAAGGTAAGAGCCTAGCGTCACAATTTTTAGAGAAATGTGCACAATTGCAACCTCCTAATACGATTAAGAAACTCCAATCATTGTTGGGATTTCTAAATTTTGGCAGGACTTGCATTCCTGATTATGCTACACGCATAAAACCGTTATATGAATTAATACGTCCAGATTTTTCAAGCAGATTTTGGACGATTGAGCATACACATACTCTTCGAGAATTGCAAACAGATCTTCTCGCTGCAAAGCATTTACATATGCGGGACAATAAGAGACATTTGGTCATCAGGGTAATAGCTGGGGCCATTGGTTTTACGTATGCCACCTTTAATGAAGGTGAGACAGTCCCGATAGGATACAAGTCTCACTTGTATTCGACTGCTGAACAACGATTTGCACCGACAGAGAAAATTCTCACTGCTGTACAGATGGCTGTTATTAAGGGACGACCTCTTTGCCCAGGTTAAACGCATTATAGTCGTTTCCCCCATTTCGGCCATAGAGGCTGTTACGAAAGCGAGTGTTCCTAACGCGAAAGCATTACACCTGCGGTGGATACAATGGGCTATGTCTTTAACAGCCACTGATGTAGATTAAATTTTTGACCCTAAGCTAGACACAAGAATTTCTGCAATATGAAATTGAATACCCAGTTCCCGCTGACACGTTGCCTATTGATCACTATCAAGTTGTCATGTACACTGATGGCTCTGCGCAACCGGCGGTGGGGACTAAATACCAATATTCTGCTGCATGTGCAGTAGTGAGCGGCCATATGGAGGGGGAAAAGTTCTGCCCCCAACATACTTATACACAAACATTGGGGGACTGTATGGCACAGTTGGCTGAGCTGAAGGCTCTATTGCTGGCCTTGGAACATACGGATCCGGCGCAGTTTACGCTGATTGTTTGTGGTTCATATTACTGTGTCCAGTCTTTTAATGAATTTCTACAATACTGGCGATTGAATGGGTTCAGAGATTCAAAGGGCAACACCATAAAACACAGACTTCTGTGGGGGAAGGTAGCAGACCTGAAGGAGACGCTACCTAAAGTCCATGTTGTACATACTCTTGGACACCAGCACATTGGAATACATGTTGCTGGGAATAATTTGGCTGATGAAGCCGCGAAATCGGCAGTGGCAGTTGCCACTGTGGCCGCAGTGACTCGTTCGATTTCCAAACCAGACACAGAGATTCTGGCTGCCATAAAAGCTACGGATGATGGCACGCCTTATCCTAAGGGACTTCCAAATAAATATCAATACATAATGGGAAGTATGCTGAATGCTGAGGTTAAAATACCAGGCGTAGGCGTACGCGAGATCCCTAATAAAATTGTACGACCTCAATTGATTATCTGCACATGCTGGTGTGGCCGCCACGATTTCACTATTACAGGCCCATTACTGGTGGCCTGGTCTCTATAAGGAGATGAAGCAGTATGTCCTTTGTTGTGACATCTGTCAACAAATTAAAGTTTCAACGGCTAAGCGCCCGCCGCAGACGCCCATCTTAATATCAAATAGAGCATTACAATGTGTGTACTTGGACCATTGTGGTCCACTGACGCCAGACAGTGCATACAAATATATCTTGGTGGCTGTCGATTCTTGCTCCAGATTTGTGTGGGTATGGCCACAGCGCTTGGCTGACGCTCGAACTGTTATTAAAGATTTGCGTATCTTTGTCGGTACATATGCAGGTGCGGCATTCCACTCGGACCAGGGCCCTGCTTTTGCCTCAAGGGCATTCAGGGACACCATGGCTTCGTTGGGGGTCCAGCTCCAGTTCTCGTCTCCATTTCATCCCGAGGGAAATTCTGTCGTGGAGCGTTTAAATCGCGATTCATAGCAATCCTTAACGGCTAGAGCATTAGGTACGGGTCATAGTTGGCTAACCCACCTGTATGGAGTACAGAGAGCACTAAATAACTTGCCTAGAAGGTCCCTGGGGGGTCGTACTTCATATGAGTGCCTGTTCAGAACACAAATGTTTGTTCCGGATCTAGATGGTCCTGGTGTGGAGGCGGCAGAAATGCCTTTTGACATAAATGATCGTGTTACTGTTTTGCAGAAATTACAACAGTTCCGTGAAGATAACTCTTCTACAAGTGCTGCCTCCACAGGAATTAAGGATGTGCCAGTAACGCCTACTGGCTGGATTCCCAGAGTTGGGGATCTTGTGCGTAAAAAGGTCGCAGTAAAAAAATAATTTGGCCCTTCTTATCGAGCACCAGTCCCTGTGCTGGGAATACACGGAACAAGAACTGTTATTTTACCACTGTTGCCAGGTGTTAAAGAAAATCGCTTTGTTTCTATTGACAATGTCAAGTTACAACATGTGGCTGATTCTGCACAGCAGACCAAGAGGAACGCCCAGTGGTTCCCGAATCCCTCTCACTACTGGGGAAGATGTTCCGCTCCAAGTGATTTACACCAACGCTGTTGCCTCTCCGAGCTTGGGGAGGGTGGAAGATGATCTTGCGATTGTTCCACTGACGACGGATAATTTGGAGATATTTGATCGGGTTACTGTGACTGCTGAAGTTGCAGGTGGTGTTATCTACAGTGTCCCACCGCGAGAGACACCTACTACTCCGTTGTATACGGTGGCACCTTTTGTAAGAACTGCCTCTGCATGCTTTGCCAACAACGACGATGGTCTATCAGACTCTTTGTCCTCTTCAGCACCTGACCCAGGTCCACGTAAGCTGATTTATTGGCTTAAAGATACGTATTTTGTTTTTCCTTGGAACTATCTGTGGCTTTTCACGACTATGTTGACTTTTTTTCTGTGGATAGGGTGTGTTGTTACCTTTTTTCTGTTAATAAATGGTCATTTTCTTCCTGAGAGATCGTCGGTTGAACAGGTGGAGGAGGTAGTGAAGCCACATTTTTCATCACATAAGGTTCAAAGAGACTTGTCCTTTGTGAACATTTCTGCAGTGCCAATTCCGGATGGGATTGTGTGGGATAAAGTAATGTTTGATATATATGGTCCCACTGAGATAATTCAAATACCGTATGTTTTAAAGTTATCAATGAATGATATTGTAATACCAGGCATTGTATCTGATGATTGGGACGTGAAGACAGTTGATTCCATGATGACCGAGTTGCAATATTATACTGTCTATGAGAATGAAGATGTTTACCAGTTTAAAGATAATTATGGTGACATGTTTTGTTACAATTATTATGGGCACCGCTTTATTCATAAAGCCAGTAGTCCAAAGACGATATTTGACTACACGCAATGGGAGCATTGCCCGACTCCCCCGCAAGGGAGTTCTAAAACATATTCTGATAAATTTGCGTATTTTTCTGGGCATCATCGAACGAGTGCTAAGCCATATTATTTTAAATTAACTCTGTATACAGATATACAGGAGGCTGCGGCACGGTTAAGGCAGATAGATCAGGACATTTGAAACGGGCATAGACTGTTGTAGATAATGGAATTCACACCCTGTCCGACCGAATATATATCATTGACAACATTGTTTCTTCTGCTATTGACATTATCCGATCTGACATGTCTTCATTATATCATGGACAAAGTCGAACGAGGTCCATTATGCAGTTGGGTTGGACAATTCAGACACTGAAAGCAGGTCGCGTTCCGTGGCAGGACATCAGAGCCAGGGAGATATTTTTTTCCTTTAATTTGACACGTCAACAGCAACTGATGGCAAAAAAGGAGTCGACTTATGTTATGTTAAACATTGAAAAATTGGAAAGATTGCCTTTTACCGTGGCAGAGATTCCTTCAGCTGAGTGGTTAATACACAGGGTTATTAATCTGCCTATTTCTACACTACAATTCACTTCTTGTTTAAAACATGTTCCAGTAGGCAGATATGAAAAGTTGGGAGACAGTTATATACAGGAGGTGTGGGAACTTCCCTTCTTGGACAGATGTCTTAATGGCATGAGACATGTTTTTCTTAGCAGTAGTGAAAGCGAGACTTCTGTCAGCGATTCCATGGTTTGTAGGCAGCTGTCCTTGCATGGGGCATGTAATGCCTCAGTTGCAAATTTGGCTTGCTATCTGAAGGGAGTTCCGGTCCCCTTGATTAAACACACATTCCAGGTGCTTTCAAACGGCAGCTACGTCCTCCTCAATAGTGAAGACTGTTGTGGCATGTGGGCCGGAATAGTTTACGTTGTTTCGGTCACCAAGGTCGTTACTTGCTGCGGGAATGTGTTATTTCCCCCCACTAAATTAAGGGAGGTGGCAGATATCTGGCCTCACATTGCTACTTCCAAGGTGAATTTCGACAAGTTGAGTCGACTAAAGGCTCTATTGTTTCAAAAGCATGTGGCCCTTACATCTGCACGCGAGACCTACGCACTTCAGGTGGCAAGGTCATCAGCAGAAATACAGTCCCTGTTAAATACCAACTTTCCGAGCCACTTTGGTGAACTCGTGGGACGTATATTTAATGCGTCCAGCACAGCTGGACTAGCACATTTTTTCAAAGCCGTAGGTGTTGGTTTTGCTCACACCTTCTCTTCCATATTCGGTTTGATACCTTCGGCTAATCATTCTATTTTCGGAAGCATTTTTGGAGGATTTCTGATAACTTTGGCTTTATTGGCTGGAGTTGTGCTGGTGCTGTTGTTTTTCCACAATGACTGTCCCGCTGCAACAAGAGTGAATGTGGGCGCTCCCATCAGCGCAGCTGTGTCGTGAACGCATGATGCAGCACTTCGGAGCAACACTCCTGGAACATTTGGAGTGTGACTGGTCTCTGTCTATCAGACCAGTTTTGGATTGTGTGCAGCCTGTGTTTCGGTGCCATTGGTGCTAGTTTGAGCATGCCCTAGACATCTGTCTCTCACAGCGGCGCCCCCCAGTGGTTGATGCTGGTCTGTTGATGTTCCCAGTGAGGGCTCATTCCCAGACATGCGCACTGCAGCTGCTTTTGCTTTGTGAGGCTGATTACGAGATACCCTTCCTGGAGGAAGTTGATATTACCTCGTTCACAGGCCCTGCACGGGATGCCGCCTTGGTTGATTCTGTGGCTTTGGAACACACCTGCTCCTTGATATTGTTTGGCGTGGATTTTCTGGTTTTGTCATCTGCCGAAGTGGAGAATATCCTGCTTT
Organism: Pleurodeles waltl; assembly: GCF_031143425.1. Lineage (NCBI taxonomy): Eukaryota > Metazoa > Chordata > Amphibia > Caudata > Salamandridae > Pleurodeles > Pleurodeles waltl. Next base: position 708,581,439 of record NC_090450.1, on the reverse strand, counting down.
CCGTGACCACCGTTTGAATTGGATTTGTTCTAAATTGACCCTGTTATATGAATTTGGCTCTTAAGTCACATGCTTATTTTAAAATGTAGGTTTCTTGTGCTTTGGTGTCCTCTTGACTTGTCGAGATGAATGTTTTTGTAGATTTTTTTGTATAGGGCATTTTTTAAGCTTCGATTAGAACCACTTTCTACTGACAAGGGGAGGGTGTAGTGTAGCCATTTTTAATATAGCCTTTGCACGTTTGCTTAAAGCATTAGGCCTCTGTGCACTTTACCCTAGATGCATTTTATTCAGCCTGGCACTGTTATTTTTCAATAACCAGTTTCACGGTCTTGTCTTATTTTCTTCTATCACACTGTTTAGCTTACTTCAGCACCGGAGTTCTCAAATAATACATTCTTGCTTACTCTGTGCTTCAGTCAAGGATACAGTCTGGTACATTGCCGATAGACGTGGTAGGAGTTTAGTCTTTTGGTGTAGACAATGCACATTCTTATGTAGGGACGTTTCTTAGCACATCAACATGTTAGTTATAAAAACACTTCCTAGTCCTAATACACGGAAGAGGGAGATTCCGACCAGGGAACCACAACTAGACGCTGACTGCCCTGTTGCAGATGCTGATCCAGATAACAGGCCTTTGCTCAGGTATGAGGGTTGATGTCCTCCCGTGGAATCTGAAAGGCAAGCTTAACATGCTGTGCTCAAAATAGAACTTAGTAGAGAGAACATAATTTGATAACACTATGATAGCGTTATTTCTATGTTTCACTCTCCTCGTTACTATTTCAATCCTACTGTGTTGTATGGTTCTGGTTATTGCGGCTCACGCCTTATTATCTAAAATGCAGTTACTAAATCAATCTGTAAAACTTAAACTGCCTTTGTCATTTGTATATGAGACCACACTGAGAAGCTCTAAGATGTCATGCGCTCGGCTGCCCAATCATCCCTTCCCTTTGGGAGAGATGAGGCACTGCTAGTTAGCCGGAGCAAAACTGGATTGAGGGTGACAGGGATCCTTCTCCGTGGGTTCGACTTAGTCCCCCACACTAAGAATGTCCCTGATACCCAAACATCCAGTAGTCTCATTTAGGATAATGAGAGCCAATGAGACAGTAGTGCATGCAGGTGTGAGTGTAGACGCTACTAGGAGGGAGGTGGACGACGAGGAGGAGGGGACACAGTGGAGGCAGTGGATGTTGGTATGTCTGATTCTGGATAGTGTTTGTGTGAGTGCCTGTGGGATGAGGTGTGGTGTTTGTGTTTGTCTGAACCACTCCTGTGTGTTGTGCTGTGTGCATGCTGGTCTGCCTGTGTGCTTGGGATAGGTTGGGGTTGAGGGAAATGGGATTGGTTGGAGAAAGTTGGAGGGGGGAGGATAGAAACAGGGACAATGGCTGCCATCAGGGAGGAGGCCAGAGCCTGGATTGATCTCTGTTGGGCCGCAATGCCAGAGTGAATGCTCTCCAAGAATGCATTAGTCTGTTGCAAATGGGCTGTCAGCCCCTGGATGGCATTCACAATGGTTGACTGCCCAACAGAGATGGATCGCAGGAGGTCAATAGCCTCCTCACTCAGGGCAGCAGGGATAACTGGGGCAGGGCCTGAGGTGCCTGGGGCGAAGGAGATGCCCACCCTCCTGGGTGAGCGGGCACAGAAACACGCTGAGGGGCTGCTGGGAGGGTGGTGCTGGTATGGGGGGTGACAACTGTACCTGTAGTTGGCGTGGGCACAGAGGTGTCCGCCACCACCAGGGAGCTTCCATCAGAGGAGGTATCACTGTCCGAATTGTCTACTCCAGTCTCCGCCGTGGTGCTTCCCTCACCCTCTGTCCCAATGGTGCCCTCACCGTCGGTGGATTCGGCCTCTTGGGCCCTGTGGGATGCAGCTCTCCCCGTCGCCGGTGCCTCTGCTCCTCTGCTCCTCTGCCAGATGATGCTAATGCACAAAAGGACAGGGTGACAAAACAAAAAGGGTGGGAGAGACAAAGGATGCACTTGGTCAATGGCTGCAACAACACCACCGTTAGCGTAAACAGCACACTCACACAGGGACAGCCATACGCATTAGGCAATGCACTAACAGTCACAATACTGGTCCCCAGCCCATGGACAGGGACACCTAATGCCAATTGCAGCATACCAGAGACCCACAGACACCTGCCCAGTAGTGGATGCCTACTAGCTTGGTTGGAGGTATCTTATATCAGAACCCTGTCCAAATTTGGACCTACCCTGCAATGTCCAGCCTGGCCTAGGGGCACCCACATGCCCACATCCCCCACCCAGATGCCACCCAACCACGTGCAAGTAGTAATTGGGGCACTGTATTCACCCCCTTGTAGTTGCTGTGATGCCCCCAAGTGCCCATCCAGCTCCAGATAGGCCACTGCCAGTATGTGGTCCATCAGGGGGGTCAGGGTTCGACAGGCACCCTTCCTCGTTGGGAGGCCATCCCCAGCTGGGCCTCCGCGATCTTCCATGCCCAGCGTCTCAGGTCCTCCCACTGTTTCTGACAGTGGGTGCTCCGCCTGCCGTAGAACCCCTGGGTCCGCACGTCCTTGGCGATGGCACGCCATGTACCCTTTTTCTGATGGGCACCGACCTGCAGAGAAATACACATAGGAAAAGTTATCAGTCAGACCATCCTGCCTGTTACACTCATGGCCCACCATAGCCCTCACATCCCTCACATCCCCTTAGGCACAGACATGGCCCACCATACATGCAGCACGCTGCCCAGTGCCCTTCCACCATCCCCCCCCACATGAGGCTTTCACACACACCCCTCCATGCAATCATGCCCCATGCATTGTGCTCACAGTGTACTGTTGGTCTGGAGGCCCATACAGCATTCGGTACTGAAGTAGGACCCCATCCACAAGTCACTCCAACTCTGCCGGGGTGAAGGCAGGAGCCCTGTTCCCAGTGACACGAGCCATGGTAGGTTCCAGACACAGGTCACAGCAGCACATGCAGTGTAGGTCCTCTCCTGTTGAAGGCCAGGTAGCACAGAAATCGAAAGAGCTTTCACTCTATGAATGTGCAGATAGTGTGCCTGGAGGACCAGTACATCTCCCATGTCAATGGAAAGTATCCTGGGTCTGTGCACGATGCCTTTATCCTGAGGAATAGCAGCATCCCATATGTGATGGCTCAACTCCAGAGGCACAGGGTGTGGCTAATAGGTGAGCCCTGGTTCGCACCCAGTGGATGTTGGTGTATGGCGTGGGTCCTAAGGGTGAGGGTGTGGCTAACAGTTGTCCCTCGATATTTGCAGGTGACTCTGGTTACCCCAACCTCTCATGGCTACTGACCCCTGTGAGGAATCCCAGGACAAGGGTAGAGGAACATTACAATGAGGCACATGGGCTAACAAGAAGAATCATAGAGTGGACATTCGGCCTCCTGAAGGCTAGGTTTCGTTGCCTCTGTCTAACAGGTGGATCCCTGTACTACTCACCCAAGAAGGACTGCCAGATCATCGTGGCATGCTGTATGTTGCAGAACCTTGCCATACTTGTATTTTTTTTTTCAAATGGTGTTTATTTAAGTGCTAATAAGTATAGGGGGATGTGCAATGGGCTGGGGTGATGGTGGAGAAAAGTCCAGGATAGAGTCCAGTCTATGTGGATCACAGGTGCATTGTCCAAGGGGGCATAGGAAGTGGGGCAATGGCAGTTCAAGGTGGACAGGGTGACAGGGTGGTACACAAAGGTGACAATCAGGAGAGTCTTATTTCCTGGTGGGAGTCTTGGCAATAGTCTCGGGTTTCTCCCTGGATCACAGGGACTGTTTGCGGGGTGGTTCTCCTTCTGCAGGGGGAGGGGTGCTGGTGGCCTGTTGGTCCTGTGGAGGGGCCTCCTGCCCACTAGCAGCAGCGGAGGCGGAGGGCTGGTCATCGGTTTGGCTAGTGGTAGGGGCCCGGTGGGGTGCCACTGCCTCCGTCATAGTGTTGGCCACGTCTGCCAGCACCCCTGCAATGGAGACAAGGGTGGTGTTAATGGACTGCAAGTCCTCCCTGATCCCCAGGTACTGTCCCTCCTGCAGCCACTGGTTCTCCTGCAACTTGTCCAGTACGGGCCCATCATCTCCTGGGAATGGTGTAATGCTCCCAGGATCTTGGTGAGTGCCTCCTGGAGAGTCGGTTCCCTGGGCCTGTCCTCCCCCTGTCGCACAGCAGTCCTCCCAGCTTCCCTGTTGTCCTGTGCCTCTGTCCCCTGAACCGTGTGCCCACTGCCACTGACCCCAGGTCCATGATCGTCCTGTGTTTGTGGGGTGGCCTGAGGTCCCTGTAGTGGTGGACACACTGCTAATTGACGTATCCTGGGGACAGAGGTATGGGCCCGCTGGGTGGGTACTGTGGTGGTGTTTCCTTAGGGGTGAGGCTCTGTGGTGGTATGGGACTTTGCCTGGGCAACCGACTGTCCGGCGATCCCTGATGGGCCAGGTTGGTCATCCAGGTGTTCAGAGCTGCTGTCATCACTGTGGGCCTCTTCTGGGGGGGGACCGGATGTTGCTGGCACCTCCTCTCCAGTGGCGTCGCCTGGGGGACCTGTCTGGATGTAAATGCAGTGTTATTGTTTCTGCGTGTGACATCTTGTGCATGGGTGTGTTGCTCTCTAAGGTTGTTATTGCCCTGGCAGCTTTGCCTTGTGTGAGTAGTTATTTCATGGGTTTGCTGTTTCCCTCTAGTGTGCATGCTTTAGTGATAGGGTGGGGGTTTGTGATGGCATGCAGGTAGGGGGGTGATAGTAGTGAAGAGTTGACTTACCAGAGTCCAGTCCTCCTCCTACTCCTGCCAGGCCCTCAGGATGCATGACTGCCAAGACTTGCTCCTCCCATGTTGTTAGTTGTGGGGGAGGAGGTGAGGGTCCACCGCCAGTCCTCCGTACAGCTATTTGGTGTCTTGCTGCTGTGGAACGCAAAGTTGTTCCACAGCTTCTTGATGTCATCCCTTGTTCTGGGGTGCTGCCCCACGGCGTTGACCCTGTCCACGATTCTCCGCCATAGCTCCATCTTCCTAGCAATGGATGTCTGCTGCACCTGTGATCCGAATAGCTGTGGTTCTACCAGTATGATTTCCCCCACCATGATCCTCAGCTCCTCCTCAGAGAATCTGGGGTGTCGTTGTGATGCCATGGGTGTAGTGTGAGTGGTGTGGGTGAGGGTGTGCGGGGTGATGTGTTGGAGTGTGTGATGTAAGGGGCATGGGTGGTGTATAGGTGATGGTGGTGTGTGGCTGTGGTCTTGCTATCTCTGTTGTAGCACTTGCTTGTAATGGTAAAGGGTTGTGGGTAATGTGGGTGTGTGTTTTATAGTGGTGTGGGTGTGTATGTGTGGTGTGTGTATGGGTGTCATGTGTGTTTAGTTTGAATTGTTCAATGTGGTGTTGTTTTGTATGTGTGTATGTATTTTGAGCGCCATTGAATGTGTGCCGTGGTGATTCGTGGGTCATAATGTTGTGGGTGTAGTTCTGTTGGCGTAACGGTGTGGGTTTTGCTACCGCCAGTTCATCACTGACCTTTGGGCTGGCGGACTTATGTGTGTGGCTGTATAGTGACGGATTGCTATGTGTGTGTCATAATATGCGTAGCGGTGATCCGCGGCGGCAGCAGTATGTTGGCGGCAGTCAGCATGGCGGCAAGCGGTACTTACCGCCAGTGTCATAATGAGGGCGTAATCTGCTTTAGCTAGTGATTCAAGCAGTGAATCCGAAGAGGTTATAACACTAACAGGTGAGTAAATCACTGTAGTTGCTAGTCATATTTATGCACAATTTGAGCAGCCAATAGCTGCAACTATTCTAAACATCCGTAGGACTCCAGAAATTTCTTGACTGCTGTCTACTCGCATCACAATTTAGACTGTGGTAGCCAAAGTAGGAACTGTCTCAAAGGAATTCTAAAATTTACCAAATGTCACAAGATGTGCTGTGCTCCCAAAGGATGAATATATCCAATGTAGAAATTAGTCTCAACTCTGATGGGCTTCATGCATCTACTATGAAAATAGATCACTGCGGTCAAAGACCCTACCTCTGCAGCCCAACTCTCACAACTTCGGAATGGACTGCCGAAATTGGTACAGTTGCAGAGTACGCATATGCATGTGGTTAGCATTGGGAAGTCATGGCAGGAATGCAATCATTTGAAAATAATAAAGAGTGACACTGTACAGGTGAACAGAAAATAGCAAGACACGTGGCATAAATAAATGGAATACCAGAAGGAAAGTTGCAGTCCTGTCGGCTCCCTTCAAGGTACAAAAGTTTGGTTGATGGTCGCCATCTGTTTTGAGAGCCATTCATCAAACTTTTAGTGGGAGTTTGTGGAAAGAATGATGACATGTACACTCTAAATAGGGCGGATGGTGTAGCGCCCTTCTTCCAACTGCCACTACTCCATCTTACTTCGTGTGGCCTTCAGGCAAGAAGAGTGGTATGCTCATGGCTCCATACCCGAGCATTTTTTCAATTCTCAAGTCCATAAGGCTACCCCTCCGCTAAGTTGTTCCCATCTACTTGGATACATGTTACATTGGCCTATCCTTATATTTACTGAAAGTTCTGCACTTCCTGATTACTGCCCTGAGGAAGTCCATGTGTGCCTACCCATTTTGACGAAACATACGTTGGCAGTTGGAAGCAAATAAACTAATACCTGTGTGCAGCATTGATGTGCAACAAATTATGGAATAAAAGGACAGCCGACTCAAGTAGCAACCTGCAAGAATTTCTGAGGATTAATATTCATGTGATCGTGCCCTTATTTAAGAAAAGTTTTGGGATGTATATTTCTGAGAGGAGACCAGGGGTCTTCCACTGCACCCGGGAAATCACTTTATATAGAAAGAGACACAAAAGTGATTTAATTATACATGGTCAAACTGTTCGTGGGGTGCACAGCCTTTTTTCTCCTGCCCGTCTATTTGCATATTGAAACTTTTTAAAATACATTGTAACTGGCATATGATTACCACATAGCCGCTTGTAATTCGTCACTGCATAGAATATTTTAATATTAAAGCTCAACAATTGGACGATTGGAGTTAACGAGGGAAAGAGGTGGAACCTGTCATGTCTTAAAAAGACATACAGTTTCAGCAATCCTTTCTTCTCTATCTGATTTTATAAAACATATAAAGCAAGTCGGGATGGCCGGCTCATTTCTCAGCCAAACTCCATTTTTTATCAGGACCTGGCAGGATTATGCGGGACAAGAGAACATACCCCTAAACGACTCACACTGAGCCAGATCGAGCCATGTCCCAAGCTTTTCTTCGAAGGCTTCCTGACCCTATACTAAGGCAAAAGTCCCGAAGAGAATAAATGCTGCTGTATTCACGACCGTAACCCATACTTTCTCTGCATTGAAGGAAGCCCTTCAAATTGTTGTTGGGATAGATGTTTTCCTGGGATATAGCTTTTCAACGTCTTCGTAATTTTACATCCAACAAAGACCTTGTGGTATGTTATCATGGTCACTTTTTATACATTGAATGCTTCGGAATGTGTGATGGAAGCGTGAGGCCCAGAATACAGTACTGCTTATTTCTAACAACAGCAGGCATTGTTTATGTAGACTAAAAATATGTGCTCATTAGTTATGTTTTCTAAGACTTCTGTTAACCGGAATCTTTTCCCCATTTCCTGAAGCTTTTTAATAGACACAGGGCTTGATTTGAGGAAAGTGGGGCTGCACCCACTGCCACTTTCCTTACGCCCCTTAGCACCCCCCTCATGCCACCATGTGTGTGCCATATCTAAGATATGGTGCACCATGGAAGTAGTTAGGGAAACTAGTGTCAACATTTTTTACGCTAGTTAGGAGCTTTGCAGGACTAGCTTCAAATTTTGACACTAATCCTGCAAAGCCCATTGAGGCCCATTGCAAACAATGTTGTGCCTCCTTTTCACGCCTGCTCTGAGCAGGTGTTAAAAGTGCCGAAAAGAAAGACGCAAATAAATCTCTTAGATTTCTTTGCACCATTTTTTCAGCCCCCCGCCCCCCAATGGGGCAATGCCTCACTTGCATACATTATGCCTAGTGCAGGCATAATGTGGCGCTAGAGATACAAAGTGACGCAACGCATGTTTAGCGCCACTTTGTAAATCTGGCGCTGCGATTTTGGCCTCATTGGGCCACATTAGCGTAAAAAAAGGTGATGCTAATGTGGTGCAAGGAGGTGCTAGGGGCTCTTAAATTAGCCCCACAATGCCTAAAAAGTAGGAATGAGAAGACATTACCTTGTGCTTCCAGGAAGGAGAGGCGATATTGTAGCACCAGACTTCTGTATTTTTCCTATAATCTGCAAGGAAGTATTGTTCACTGTTGCTTGTAACAAAGTGGCAGGTGTGCACAAACTAACACCCCCCCTCGCTCCATAACACACCATATACAAAAAAAGGTATATGAGACACCTTCCGCTGGTAGGCATGGGGTTGCACACAGAGGGACAGGCTGCTGGAGAAATGATAAATTACAGAGTTCCAAATTCAGGCCTAATGATATAAAAGTATGCAGGGGCTTTACATGGCTTGGCATAAAGTAAACCAATGCAATACTGCTGGTAATCAGCTAGATATAGTTTTAGGTAAAGATTAGACTGATTAGGATTGTGTGATTAAATAAAATTGGGACATCTCTAACCTTTCCCCTCTTGCATAGTTTCATACTGATGTGTTTATAATTTTTCAGTCATTCTTACTTATATGGTGTGTAGAATAATAAAGCATAATAAATAATCCATGAATATAAAATACCAATAATTATGTGTGCTCTGACTTCAAGGTTGGGAGCCACCATATCAACTGCAGATAAGATATCCTCTGTTAGGTATTGTTTGACTCCTAAAATGTCTACCCACAGGAGTATAACTCAGCTGAAGAGGTGAGAGACACCTGCCACTTTTCCTTTTCTCTGAAAAACTTGCAGTTTCTTTTGGGGCTTAGAAAGTCTTTCGAATGTGACCCTTGTAATCTGAGGGTTACACTACAACTTGCTGCTGCATGACGGAGGAGAAGAAGGAGAGCTGCACTGACCTGTACCAGGTACCACTGCACAAAGTGCAGCTAAAATTGAAGACCTATGCACAGTTCCTCTAAATAAGCTAAGTCTCTCATGGGCAGGAATAATAGCTTTTAATGTCCCTGGACTCACCAAAACAACTCTCGCACCAGGCGGCCCCTTGGTGTGATGGATGCTTTATAAATGCTGTCAACCACTAATATACAGTACTGATCATCACGTTGGCCACAGAGCTGCAGGCAACTGTTCTTGCCTCCATCCATGGTGGGCCTACACGATCAATGACGTCTGTACCCTCCCTTAAGATTCCCATATCTGTCCCATTCTCACCCACAGTGGCTCACATGTCTTTCCTCTTCACCCATGTCACAGGTGGTGTGTCCCTCTGCTACATCAAGTTGCACCGATCCCAGCATTTTGAACTATACTTCTAACTCATGCAGTTCCTGAGATATTGCAAATTGAAGTTATGGGTGTGAAATTTTCCACTTCCTATTTGGTTATGCACACATTTTTTGATCCACTGTGGTCCACTAGTGCCCATGTGTGTGTGTGTGTTACCCATCACCAGAGAATCTTGCCCACAACAAGCTTATTTTGAGTTATAGTGCTGAACCACCTTCAGATCTGTCCCCACTGAATTAATTTTAAGACCAATTAGGTCCTTAACTGGTCACCATTAGACTCACTTCTCCACTGCTCAAGTGCTACCAGATACATAGTGGACCTATTAATGTGGATACCAGCAATTCTTGAAACCTTTAATTCGTCACTTAATTTGCTTAAATAGAGCTCTTCTTGTTTAGATGTTGAGTTTTTGGAATGCAAGATATTTGGCCATTTTTTACTAGAAACTCTCCAGGACCTCTGACCCAATGACTTAACTCTGTTTAGAAATATTGTAATAGACACAATTAGGGCCAAAGATTTCTAGAGGCACCCAAACAGTGCCACACCTTGGCCATAAGGCGCAATTGCATGCAAAAAACGAGTGGCTGTCAAGTACACAGTAGAAGAAGCTTGAGGTCGTATCTCAACAGCAGAAGGTGCTACCAAATTCTGGTTGTGTTTCTGTATCTTAATTATAACTGGTCTTCTTTTTTACTTACTAAAAGTCATGTTCTCGTTCAGAACACCCCACACTACAATATTTGCGGTGCCATGTGCTTGTTGTTGCGTTATGATTGTTTAACTGTTTATGCACTGTTTGTTACCACTATCTGAACGATCACTGAGACGATTACAATCAGTGAATTATTGGGTGAGCACAGCTCCACAATATGCACTTCTAAGCCTCATGTAGCTGCATATCAACTGTTGCTGCGATGTTTGTAGCGGCTATCTTCAATGCCAAAAACACCTAATAAACATATGTTTTTAAAAAAAAGTCATATTCTTGTTGTTGTTCTTATTAGTTATAGCACTGATTGGACATTGAATTTACTGCTTAGAATTTGCTGTATATAAGTTTCAAACCTGGGCCAATTCCTATAGTACGCCTTGACAGCTTGACTTCGCTACCACTGGAGAGTCAAACAGCCGAAGGGAGTCAATTGGTTATCCAAAGGGAGTGAGGTTGTATTGGATGCCATGGGAGGCCAGTGGTAAATGGAAATGGTAACCGTGGACACTAAAAAAAGACCTCACAGGAGGGGACAAGACAACATGAGCAGGAACAGGAAGCAACAGGAAATCATTAACACGCTGCAGGACAGAGTGATTCAAGGGAGAACAGTCAAGCACGGCCTCATGAAAAAAGGAAACCATTCATGCCATCATATTTGGACCATTCGAGAAGGAGACAGAAAGAGGGAGATCTGTACCTGCCTTTTAATTTGTATTGCTGTGGATGTTGCTTAGAGGGGGAGAAAGCTAAATAAATAAATATAAAAAATATCTATATTTTGGAGTCTTTCTTCTTACCTGGGAGAATTCATACATGAGAGCGGCCCGCATGGGCACAGGCAGCAACCAGTCCAAGGTCAGGGATTTATTTAGTTTAGGACAACTGAACAAATTGCAACTGACTAGTGGCACATGGAACAGAAAACCACGCAACAATGGTAAAAGTTCCTTACTTGTAATAGTTCATCCTAATCCCTATTTTAGAGCGGGCTGTCTCCATGGTCAATCATTCAATGCCATCCTTGGTGTAGATGAGACTGGAACCTCAAATGATGTCTCCAGGTTGGCAGTGGCGACCACTATGACATCACAATGCCACAGGGCACACATTCGCTGTCAAACCAAGCATCATTACAAATAACATGAATGCTAACTTTACTCACAGAATGTGCAAACCGCAGCTGCCATGTTGCTGTAGAAGCTTTAAAATAATTCATTTTCATTTGAAGTCAACTTGCATCAATAATGAAAAAGGTTGTTTTCTCAGGTGCTGCCAGTTGTAGAAATTGGAAATCTTCTTCAGATGTTAGTTAGGATGTGCAAATTGTTAGTCAAGCCATTCAAATGTTTTATTATGCTGAATCTACTAAAGATGTTGTTCATATTTGTACGGCCCGTCTTACAGGTTGAGCGACTGGACGGATGCATTCTGTGTCAAGTCACAGGCAAGGCACTGAAATAGGACTCGAGATTTCCTGGTATTCCTTTTGTCCCTCTTAGTAGCAGGTATGGACAGAGCCGGCCTTTGCTAAGATAGCACCCTGGGTGTGGGCAGAGAGAAATTTGGTGCCCTAGCTTATGGGCGGAAAGACATTGGGCACCCTAGCTTATTTGTAGTGAATCAAATGAGGCAGCATGGGGTCCTTTGTGTATTCACTGGTTCACAGCATGGGGTCCTTTTTCTATTCACCTGGATGAGTAGTGACTGGCCCCTGAACACAAACATCCCAGGACCTCCCCCAGCTCTTCTAAATCACCAATAGATTAGCTGTCTCACGCAGATGATGGATTTATTGAAATGTGGCAGCCGGGTCAGAGGGTGAAGAGAGGGCAAGGAAGGGGTAATAGGGTGTTAAACATACCATCCAAGGTATGACAATAAAGGACTAAAGACACTTTAAACTGGCCAATCAGACAGAAACGAACAGACAGGGACAAGGCTGCAGCAAGATGCGAAGGGCGCTGCTGTTGGCATAACCTAATGCGCCTCTCAGAAAATTGTTGGCCTGGGCCCAGTTCGCTCATGCTAAATGCCTGCCCTGGGTAGGGACACAGACTATGAGGGAATCTGGGGCTGTCTGGCCTGTACTAATGTGTGGGGAGTAGATTTGATGGCCAAGTGGCTGTGGGGAGAAGCAGGATGAGTGTTGGCTTTTGCCAGGATGCCAGTTGAATATTGCGTCTGCACAGGGGCGTAGCTTCAAGGGGTGTTACACCCTCTAAAAATGCATTCTGTAGTAATAAGTGGGACACCAGTCCTTTCAGTCGAGTATAGTGAGGTGTCTGTCGGATTTCCCACTGGGTATTCACACACACACAGACAAAAACACACACATAGACTTTCTCTTTTGTGTTTGTTTTGAAGGTCTCAAACGTTTGTTATTTTGAAAAATATTGTGTTTTAAGTGCTCTTGATGCTCTGCCCTTGAGCCCCCTCATGCCCTGCTCCCCATACAATGTATTTTCACGAGATGCCTCAGAGTGATTGTTGGGAAATCTGAAGTTCACATCCCCCAGTCTTACTGATTAAGGTCAGCCTAAGCACCCAAGAAATATGTTCAAACCAACACATACTGCAGGAGGTCTCAAATAGGTGACATGCAACTATGCAACTTCAGATGTGGTCTAGTATCATTCTGGTACAATAGCACATCTAAGAAAGAGGTCATAGGTTTAATAAAATGATTCTTTATTGAAATTAATTATGTACCAATATTTTCTTCTTCTATTATGTGATTAGCTGCTGTAGGTAATGCATTGCTTTGATTTTGATAATATACACTGTTAGAAGAATGAACATTTTTATTTGTAGCAGCAGCAAATAAACTGACCAATGGAAGATATTGAGATAAAAGGACTTGCAGTCTACTGCGATCAAACCAAACCATAGTTTCCTAAAAAGCGAGCAGACCAAACAACTACCACACACATTTCATACATATATATATAGTCGCCACTGTAAAAATACTACTGAAAAAGGTGAACAGTTATTTATAGTGTTATATTAGCACTGGAATAGGTACAGTGCTCTGCAAGCATATGCAGGTAGTGAATGGTGGCCCCTGTTTAACGTACTAGTGCTGAAAATGAGTGTCAGAATCACAAAAATGTCAAATAGGATCAGAAATGTCTTTAGTGATCACCATCAGGCAGGCTTTGTGTCATCTTGTGGTCAGTGCCTCACTTGGGATGCGAAGGCTGTGCCCCCACTGACCACGTAGGCCAGCAGGGAGCCCCTATAGTTTAAAAAGATCCAATAGAAATTAACTTATCCAGGTGACTCTATCGGTCAGCACGCAAATAACATTAATTCTGTTATCATGGGGTCACCATTGCACTGTGATGACGCAGAAAAGAGGGTCCAACATATATTCATACATATTGTGTAATCAAAACGTATAATGTAGTGTGATTTTAGTAAAGAAAATAATGTACGAGGGAAATTGTGCCCTCGGTGTAGTTCGCCATCATTGTAAACGAGCTTTATTAATCATGAAGTATTGAAAATGTAGTAATCCGTCATAATTGCAAATGTATGCCATGATTTCTCGTTTGAAACTGTTTTGCTTAGCTTAAATTTAGTACAGGCTTTGGCCTAGTTGCCTGGTCTCAAATTCTAACTGCGTGGCTTTTTCTCGAACTAATGAAACATATATTCTTGCTTGAAGTTGTATTTTTCCAGCAGAGATGACTAATACATTTATCTCCAAGGTTTCGTACTAGGCCGGTTTCATCCCCTTTTGATACAAGGTCAGTCTGCAGGTGCGGACAATGAAGGTACAGATAGTAAAATAATTGGCAAACCATGTTACAACTTGTGTTCCAAGGCTCCAAGGACAGTGTATGCATAAATGAGCGCTAGTAAAGGACAATTTTCATTGGACAATTTGAAGCCAACCTATGAACCCTCCAATGGAAGACCCTGCAGAATTTGGAATGTTTCTTACTTAAACCCACTGAACAAAGAGAATTCAGCCATTTTCCCCGATGCCAGTTTGAAGCCAGATGCCAGACTCCATTTTGGACGACACCTTGATGCCCTTTTCTCTATCTGAGAGAAAGAGACTTTAAGAATTCTCACCCTAGAGACTTTAACTTTGATTTGCCCCGTCTTGCCCATGCAGTAACTTTGCCCCATTCTCCTTGCCGTTGCAAGGAAGCTTGCCCTTAACTTTGCCCCTTTGAAACTTGCCCCATGCTGATCGAACCGGTACCTGAAGGACGAAGACTTTCTTGAATGCTGATTGTATTTGGTAAATATGAAAGGACAAATGTATTATGCATTGTGTTTTTCCTTTTAGGTACCAACTGCTATTTTGATAGGGTCTTAGCTAGAAGTTTTCCAAATTTGTGTTGACTAAATTAGTTTTGCATGAAGTACCACATGCCAATGCTAATCAGAGGTTAGTCGATGGATTCATTTGATGTACCATGTTGATTTGAAATCTTGTTATGCTGACCAATGTATGAAATTAGTCAAATACAGTTAGTTATATTAGTGATTTGTATTGCGATAACTGAGTGTATTATTATTCAGATTTTGCGTAGATTGCATTTCTTCCGCCGCTATGGACAACTTGTAATGTTCATTTACATATATCATTTGGTTTTGAGACTTATACATCGTGCTAGCTTTGTTAATATAGGGAAATAAATTCACTAACTTTTAATAAACTGGTGTGGTTATTCATGACTGAAAGGTCATGGTGCGCCGAATTACAAACTGTTATTGATTTTTGACGTGTTATTTTGATCTATCAATTGGGTATTGATTATCGATTATAATAGTTATTGATTATTGATCTGAGTGACCCGACTATTCTAGGATGAGGAGAGCCCGACTCGGTTAAAAGATCCACCGACCTCCAACGTGTCCAGGTACAGGTAATTTATAAGGGCTGGACGCGTTATCAGTAGATGGTAGCAGAGATTGATGGTTTAGCCCTTTGGGACCCCATCCGAACAATAGACAGAGTCAAGTTAGAATTTTCTTTGATAAAACAAGTTGAAGGGATGATGATGCCCTAAGTCCCCAATGACTTTCCCGGGGCCTCGGAGCTTGCGAATGGAGGACATGGAGGTGTGAGAATGTTTTCGGCGTTTCTAGTGACGGTATGAGTGAAGTTAGGGTCTTGCGCTTGCACAGCTTATTGCCGCAGATTAATTGAGAAGTTTGTGAGGATTTTAGGGGGTTAAAAGATATTAGAGGAGTGTTACTCTAAAAGTGTGAGAGTAGGGAAGTCGTCGAACTTCACGTGTGTGTAGCGCTTTGTGCAGAAAAATTGTCCACATGGTTGTTGATGTTGAGACGGGCCTTGCGAGGTCAAGAGACTCCGGAGTATGTTGAAAAGTGTATGAGACACTTGTTCGATGTTGTGATCTGGTCAGGTTTAATAGGTTGATCGGGCGTAGTCAACAAGTCGGTATGAATGTTGCGGAGTGAAAGAAAACTTCGACTTTGAGATTTGACGAAGTCTAAAGTGCACTAGAATAGTTCATTGATCAGTTGAGAGTAAAGTTTGCGGGTCAAATTTTGCTTGCGAAAGTGGGAGACCGAGAAAGATGGAATAACTGCTGAGGGTAGTGAAAAATCCCTAAGGTTTCTGAAGCGATTGTATTACCCTTCCTGTAGTAAACCGACAGATTTGTTTTATTCTTTTGGTTAGTGCTTGCGTTATATTGCAGAAATTAGTTTGTGAGTGAAGACGAATGAAAGAGGACAAGCCGCGGGACTTTGTCAGCCGCAGTGTGTGAGTGTGACGTCACTAGGAGCCGGGCTGGGATAGGTCGATTGGAGAGAAGGGTCGCGCACGGATTGGACACAGTCCGCGAAGCGCAACTGGTAGGGGAAAGGCAAGCGAAGAGTATTCCGGAAATTAAAGTCACTTATTGATTACACGTTTCAGAAAAATAAAAGAAGGAAAGATGACATTTTTCAAAGCATTTAAGAGTGTCATGAGGGGAGATGTTTATATTAAGGCAAATGTAGGAGAAGAAACACCGCCTGAGGGTACACCAGCTTACATTGTCATTGAAGAAAAGGGTGTAGCACCATGTCTATGGTTAAAACAATGGTGCAAATTAACGGAGAAACATGGAAGTGTAGCGTTCCCTATCCACGGGTCGTTTAATCTAAGGGTTTTAGAAAATCTGAGATTTGCGCTATACGACATGAAAGTACCTCCAAGACCAGCACAGTTTGAGGCACTAGCAATTTGGGAGCTAATAGCTAGAAACCAACAACAAAAGAAGTTCGAGACCAGAATAAGAAAAGTAGAAAAGACACTAGCGGATGCTAGATGGGACAGCACACAAAAGGTTTGGAGATCGGACGTATTGCAGGGGATTAAATTGTTTCCAGCAATTACCGATGAAGCGGAGACGGAAGGAAGGAAAGCTACCTATAAGACAAACAGGAGTCAGTCCAGAGATAGAGAAAACAATAGAAACTCAAAAAGGGGAGATGAGTCAGACGATGAGGAGTTCATTATACAATTGCTGAATGATCGCCCACCACCATATGTGGAAAGCGAAAAAGGCTCAAGCATTAGTACTGCCCCTCCAGAACCAATACAGGGTAATGTAACACCAAATTTGAGAATATCTCAGAGGCCGAGCAGTTCCGAGATGCCTTTCTCACCACAAATACCACAGGTTCGGAGAATATACCCAGACGTGCCTACGTTGAAACCTGCTGATAATTATCAGCCCCAGGTTCAAAGGCACTGCCGTGATGAGCATAACATGGGAACGACTTCTGATTCAATGGCGCAGGGAGGACAGAGTTATCAAAGACCGACATTGATCCAAGCAGAATCAACACAGTTTTTGATGCCTCAAAAGCAGGCAGAAGAAGGGCCAAAGTATACTCGAGTAATAGAAAGTCAGTTAGGTATGCCAGCAATGATGAACCATAATGTGGGAATTAACATGCCACAGAATTCGGGGAAGAGACAGAATCCAGACGCGATATCTCTGCCTATTACTGTAGGTCCACCAGTACCACTGTACATACAAGGAGACCCAAACGTATGTGAACAAGGGGTAGTAATGACACAGAGTGGGACAGGGAGAAGATGCATAGAGACCACTCCAGAAACAACTCCAATAGCGGCACTGCCAAATGGATCTGGGTCCTTGTCAGAATTCAGTCCAATTCCAATTTGTGCTCCGTCGACCGTGGTATGGTCACATCCACCACTATTAGTACCGTTAACCTCACAGACTGAAACATTACAGAAACCATCAGTAGCAGTTGACGTAACTGCTACACTGATGGGACTGAACGGGCAACAGTTAACACAATGGTTCAACAGCCTGAAATCCCCACAGAGTACATCCAACGGGAAGGGAGAAGAATACCTGAATAAAATAAGATTGGGTATGGAGGCAGATGAATTGGTAGAGGGAACAATGGGTCTGAACAGATTAGAATCCTACACAGAGGAAGAGCTGAGATACATGTGCCCTAGGATTACAAGAGAAGTAAGCAGCATACACAAGAAGTTACAAGACATTGCAGATAGAAACGAGATCGATATAAGTAAGACTAAACACCTGAGCAGAAGTTACAGGTTAGACTTTGAGACAAAAGATTTTGAACACATGAGATCCGCAGGGATGAAAACACACCTTAAAGAGATACTGCAGAGTGCACAGGTTTGGAGATGTTTAGACAAATGGGAAAGCAGATGGGTTAAGAAAAAGGACAAAAAGAAAGAACATACTCCAGAGCGGAATGAGAAAAAACAACAGAATGACGATCTGATAAATATGTTACCAATGAGAGAGACAGCAGGGGGAAAACTTGTACATGTACCATGGCACAGGTGCGATATTCAATCCTTTACGGATGACTTTCCCAAATTGAGAGAGAAGCCGATTGAGTGGTATCAACAAACAGATAGATTTGTGAAACTCGCGAAATGTCTATGGGAAGACCTGAATACTTTATTTGAAATTGTGGTTCCGGCAGATTTGTGGGAAGATTGTAAAAGGGCTGTAGGTTGGCCGACGAGTGAACCAGAGAGAGATAGGGACACAGGTGCGCCATCACCTACGGTCATGAGTTTGTACCACAAAGTGATCGAGCACTTGAAAACCAAAGTTGCGTCGAAAAATGTGGATTGGCAGATGTTAGAAATGGGGTTTTTGGTTGGCAGTCAGGTTACCCCCTGTCCAAGCAAAAGCCCTCACTCTAGTCAGGGTAAGTCACACACAATCCAAGATTATCCTGTGCCCACCCTCTGGTAGCTTGGCACGAGCAGTCAGGCTTAACTTAGAAGGCAATGTGTAAAGTATTTGTGCAATAAATCATACAATACCACCATGTAGCACCACAAAAATACACCACACAGTGTTTAGAAAAATATATAATATTTATCTGGATAATTGTAGGTCAAAAAGAATGAAGTTTGCAGTGGGAAATTGTAGGGATATCACTGAAAAGTGATGTACAGTGTCTTAAGTTTTTAGAATATAAACAAAGTCTCTTTCAAGCACAAGTACCTGGTTTGGAGTGGAAAAATTTCCTCAGAGGGCCACAAAAGAAGAGGTGCTTGGAAAAAGGGTGTGTGTGTCGATTTCTCCCCAGCACACCCGGACTTGCGTCGTTATTTTCCACGCGGGGAAGCCGTGCGTCGTTTTCCGTCTCTTTTCGTGGATCGCGGGGATTACCAGATGTCCCGGGTCTGTGCGTGGATTTTCCTGCTTGTTTTCCGGCTGCGCGTCGTTCTGTGGGGCTGCGCGTCAAAATTACGATCTCACGGCAGGCGTCGCGTCGATTTCTTCTCTAGAGGTCGGGCGGCGTTGTCCTTGCGAAGCCGTGCGTCGGATTTTTGGTTACCCCAAGAGCGTCGCGTCGGTGTGCGGCGTTTTTCTCGCCGCAGAACAAGCTGTGCGTCGAAATTTTCGGCGCACGGAGCGTCCAAGTGAAAGAGAAGTCTTTTTGGTCCTGAGACTTCAGGGAACAGGAGGCAAGCTCTATCCAAGCCCTTGGAGAGCACTTTCACAGCCAGACAAGAGTTCAGCAGGGCAGCAGGCCAACAGCAAGGCAGCAGTCCTTTGTAGAAAGCAGACAGGTGAGTCCTTTGAGCAGCCAGACAGTTCTTCTTGGCAGGATGTAGTTTCTGGTTCAGGTTATTTCTCCAGCAAGTGTCTCATGAGGTAGGGCAGAGGCCCTGTTTTATACCCAAATGTGCCTTTGAAGTGGGGGAGACTTCAAAGAGTGGCTAAGAAGTGCACCAGGTCCCCTTTCAGTTCAATCCTGTCTGCCAGGGTCCCAGTTGGGGGTGTGGCAGTCCTTTGTGTGAGAGCAGGCCCTCCACCCTCCCAGCCCAGGAAGACCCATTCAAAATGCAGATGTATGCAAGTGAGGCTGAGTACCCTGTGTTTGGGGTGTGTCTGAGTGAATGCACAAGGAGCTGTCAACCAAGCCCAGCCAGACGTGGATTGTAAGGCACAGAAGGATTTAAGTGCAAAGAAATGCTCACTTTCTAAAAGTGGCATTTCTAGAATAGTAATATTAAATCCGACTTCACCAGTCAGCAGGATTTTGTATTACCATTCTGGCCATACTAAATATGACCTTCCTGCTCCTTTCAGATCAGCAGCTGCCACTTCAACAGTGTATGAGGGCAGCCCCAATGTTAGCCTATGAAGGGAGCAGGCCTCACAGTAGTGTAAAAACGAATTTAGGAGTTTTACACTACCAGGACATATAACTACACAGGTTCATGTCCTGCCTTTTACCTACAGAGCACCCTGCTCTAGTGGTTACCTAGGGCACACACTAAGGGTGACTTATATGTAGAAAAAGGGGAGTTCTAGGCTTGGCAAGTACTTTTAAATGCCAAGTCGAGGTGGCAGTGAAACTGCACACACAGGCCTTGCAATGGCAGGCCTGAGACAAGGAAAAGGGGCTACTTAAGTGGGTGGCACAACCAGTGCTGCTGGCCCACTAGTAGCATTTAATTTACCAGCCCTATGCACATAAAGTTCACCTTACTAGGGACTTATAAGTAAATTAATAGTCCAATCAGGTATGATTCAAGGTTACCATGTTTTAAGGGAGAGAGCATATGCACTTTAGCACTGGTTAGCAGTGGTAAAGTGCGCAGAGTCTAAAAACCAGCAAAAACAGTGTCCACAAAGTGGAGGGAGGCAGGCAAAAAGTTAGGGGTGACTACCCTAAGGCTGTCAGGTCTAACAGCAGAGGATTGACAGGACCGCCCAAGAGATTAAAGAATCTATACATGTGGATTATGAGAGGTTGTTGAAAGCGTATAAAAATTACACTGGCACGGAAACGATTGAGGCAAAGGACATGCTCCATTTTGTGTTCAGGTTTGTGGAAGGGTTGAGACCCGAAATCAGCCAGATGATTAAAACGCATTTGATTTGTTGGCAGTCAAAGTCGATCGATGAAGTGTTGAATTATGCAAAATACTGCAGCGATGAGATTGAGACAAAGCAGAAAAGACTGAAAGAAAAGGTGATGGTGATGCAGCTTAGAGCAGCTCAGACAGGTTTGCAAGGTTTGCAAGGTTTTCAACAACAGATGCCGCAGCAGCAGCAGCAGGGAAACGCTATGTTTCAGCCGCAGATGAGAGGCAGAGGCCGAGGAGGTTTTGTGAATAATGGCCCTGATTTGAATACCGTTATGATTCCAAATGGTATACAGGCAATGAAGAAGGTGATGCCATGTCACACGTGCGGAATTGTCGGGCATTGGAAACGGGAGTGCCCAATGATGGTGCAGGAAGGTGTAGGTCAGCAAAACAATGATGTCAATGCATTCCATACTATGAGAGGACCGAAACTGAGAGGTCCAAATCCAAATTTCCAAAACAATATAAACCAGCTGCAGGGTTTACAACCCATGCAACCGCAACAGGTGCAAATGCCCCGTGTGCAAATGGCACAATTGCAGCCAATGCAACAGCAGTTTCCTATGGTACCTAATCAGCAAATGCAAATACCCTTAGCACCAATGAATCAGCAGCAAGCAATGCTTCCTCAACAGGTCACGGGTCAAGGAATGAATCAAAATGACACAGTACACCAATTCCCATTACACAGTGAGAATGGAATAAACGATGCATGGGAGAGTGAAAGTTCAGATGAGGAAGGAAATTGTATGCTTGCAGCATCTTTGGAAGTGGATCAAAAGGGTCCGTATGTGGAGGGAAGAGTTATGGGTCATCGCGTTTCATTCT
Source organism: Pleurodeles waltl (assembly GCF_031143425.1). Lineage (NCBI taxonomy): Eukaryota > Metazoa > Chordata > Amphibia > Caudata > Salamandridae > Pleurodeles > Pleurodeles waltl. The sequence continues at coordinate 708,560,067 of NC_090450.1, read as the reverse complement.
TGGTTGACACAGGAGCTACACGTTCCACTGTTAGGAGCATTGAAGTACCAAATTTGCCACTTTCAGGGAGAACAGTACAGGTAGTGGGAGTAGCAAACAGGTACCTGACGAACCCAATCACAGACCCAGTATAAATTTGTGGTGTGTGACTCAAGCCCAATATCACTGTTAGGGAGAGACTTATTGTGCAAACTGGGGTGTTCGATTATGTGTTCAAACGATGGAATTAAAATTCAGACAAGCAGTGATGGGGAAGAAGAGGACAGTGTAGGACCCTTCTGAATCCTCCTTGGCGGCGGAGCGCGCTCCGCCGCCATGGGGATTCAGACACCCCCTACCGCCATCCTGTTCATGGCGGGAAACCCGCCATGAACAGGATGGCGGTAGGGGGTGCCGCGGGGCCCCTGGGGGCCCCTGCAGTGCCCATGCCAATGGCATGGGCACTGCAGGGGCCCCCGTAAGAGGGCCCCGCAAAGTATTTCAGTGTCTGCTATGCAGACACTGAAATACGCGACGGGTGCCACTGCACCCGTCGCACCTTCCCACTACGCCGGCTCAATTCTAAGCCGGCGTCCTCGTGGGAAGGTTGATTTGCCCTGGGCTGGCGGGCGGCCTTTTGGCGGCCGCCCGCCAGCCCAGGGCAAATCTCAGAATCACCGCAGCGGTCTTTCGACCGCGGTGCGGTGTTCTGACGGGGTTACTTTGGCGGGCGGCCTCCGCCGCCCGCCAAAGTAAGAATGACCCCCTATGTTTCTCTGGGAAATGGATATGCGGATCAAGTCGCAAGGTTTTGCGCATTGAACTGTATATTGCTCAGGGATGAATGGAATTTGATAAATGAGCCAGAACATGAACCAAGCGAAATCTTTGCTCTAAAGGTTGTAGATACAATGGATGAATTGAAATCCTTACAGAATGATGTCAGTGAGGATGAGAAACTCTCATGGACCAAATCACAATGTGTAAAGAGACTAGACGAATTATGGGTTTCAAGTGAAGGGAAATTTGTTCTTCCAAACAGTCTTTTGACACAGATAGCCAGATTTTACCATGGACATGCTCATCTTGGGGGGGATGCCATGATTAGATTGTTTAAAACTGATTGGTTTAACCCCAAATTCCGTCAAGTTGCTGAAGCAGTTTGCCATTGTTGCGTCATTTGCCAACAGATGAACGCAGGGAAGGGAACTGTAGTAAATTTGAGCCACATTGGAAGAGCTGGGGGTCCCTTCAGCAGGATGCAAATGGATTTTATTGAGATGCCTGTGCATGGAGGCTTTAAGTATGTGTTGGTGGTTGTGTGCATTTTAGTCACTGGGTTGAAGCATACCCTACACGCAGAAATGACAGCCTCACAGTTGCAAAACTACTCTTGAGAGAGCTAATACCACGTTTCGGATTTCCGATCTCCTTAGAATCAGATAGGGGAAGTCACTTCAATAACGAAGTAATAAAATTACTTTGTGCAGCGCTGAACATTGAGCAAAAGTTGCATTGTAGCTACCGCCCTGAAGCATCAGGTCTAGTAGAGCAAATGAATGGCACGTTGAATTCAAGGATGGCGAAAATATGTGAATCAACAAACTTGAAATGGCCTGACGCATTGCCCTTGATGCTAATGTCAATGAGAAACACCCCTGACAGAAAGACTGGACTGTCCCCACACGAGATCCTCATGGGCAGAGCTATGAGACTTCCAGCAGTTCCTGCAAATGCGCTTTTGAATATTACAGATGATATGGTGTTAGACTACTGCAAAGGTCTAGCTGATGTGGTTCGCTCTTTCTCTCACCAGGTGGAGGCAACCACCTTGCCACCGATCCAAGGTCCAGGACACGCCCTGAAAGCAGGTGACTGGGTCGTGATAAAGAAGTATGTGAGGAAGTCGTGTTTGGAACCCCTTTGGAAAGGACCTTTTCAAGTGATTCTGACGACTACTACCACTGTGAAGTGTGCGGGAGTTCCCAACTGGATTCACGCCAGTCACACAAAGAGGGTATTGTGTCCCACAGACGAGGAAGTTGAAGCGCTGAAGTCACCAGTACCTGATAACAAAGTGCCAAGCGCCGAGACAGAGCGAAAAGGAACTAGAACCGAACAGGTAGAAATAGAGGAGGGAGAAATATTCTCTGAGGACAAAGCAACTGATTCATTTGGGGAAGATCAAGGAGGAGCCTCAGAGAGTGACGAGGGTCCGGAAGGCGACAAAGAGCCTGAAACAGCTGAAAGTGACAAAGAGCCTGAAGAAAGTAACAGTGACAAAGAGCTCGAAACAGGTGAAGAAGCAGGAGAGCCTGATCAGAGGAGGGCTTTCCCAGAAGCAGACGATACAGGAAAAGAAAAGGAAAATCTGATTGACTCCCCAGAAGGAGGGGATAAGACAGAGCAGAACGAAACTGCTCAAACTCCTTCAGAAGAGATTGCAGGTCCCTCAAGTGGACACAGTGCAAAAAGAAGACAAAGCATATCACCAGTAAAATTGAGAATCAGAGAAACGTTGAACGACAGTGAAGGGCCAAAGGTGAAAGAGAAAAGAAAGGAAGTGTCTGTCGTAATACCGGCACCAATTGAAGAAAAGGACTTGGCCAAGGAGGAAAGTACCAGCGAGAAAGAATCAAAGAGAGATGCAAAATTGAAGAGAAAAAGGATACCGAGCAGAAGGTATTCTGGTCCGGAGTGGGCATTCTTAGCCAATAACGATTGGTCAGACGAATTCGTATCCCTCAGTCTCAAGAACGAAGAGGCAGAACTTCACTTTGGCACATGAGAAATAAAACTTCATGAACTCTACTGATTAAAGACATTGATCACCTGATTGACTTTTCAACCGGCTAAGACATTGCTAACTTGATTGACTTTGAAACCGATTTTGAGACAACGCTGCTAACCGATAAGAGACTAAAAAGCTGCTAAAGAAAACTGTGTGGACATTGAACTCGTTCAGCTTTGTAAATATCTGCAAATCCGCTTTGATAAAGTGTTTTTCAACTTTCTGATTCTATAAAGATCATGACTAGCTTCACTACACAGGGGCGAAAAATGAAGTGTTGTAAATATATGTGTATAGGTTTAATAACCGCATGCGTACTAATCATTGTAGCAATAGTTATTGGAATGCATTGTAAGGATGAGAGTGAGACGAATGATGCTTCTACTTCTAAACCTACTGTTGTTACTGAACTAACAGCTCTAAAGAGACTCGAACAAGACGAGAGACATTTGCATGAGAAAAAGGAACTTTCATCTAACGTTTTCTATCGCTTGCTGAGTGAGTATGTTGAGACCATGGATGCGAAAGATTGTTATGTGTGTACACAAATACCTACCTCAGTAGTGGAAGGGGTGACATATCACAGCATGCCTCTTACGTATGGAATTACATGTAGTATAATAACGTCCAGATTTTATGGTCAGACGTAAATTCATTATTTTTACTCTAATTATGATGTTACTTTTGCATATGTCCCCATAATCGAATACCTGAGTAAAATAGCTAGAGATTATTATTTCAAATTAATGAGAGAATTCTTTGAGCCGTTGTCACCTTTTCACACAGCACATGCACACAGAGAGAACCTTACATGCTTGCTTTCACAGGTAGAGATAAACTTCTTAGACCGCACTGATGATAGGAGGAAAGAAATGAAGGAGGAATTAGAAAAGGAATTACACAAAAGGACATCCGTAGATAACTATGCTTTTGCCGCAATAAAGACACAAGGGAAAATAGCTTTAGATAAATTGCATGGAGGGAGATTTTGTATACATAGACATAAATTATACTATGACACAGTTTTTGTGAGAACGAGTGAATGCAAACATACGTTTTTGTTTCAACCTAAGTGGACGTTCATGCTGAATGGACAAGACCCAGTTATTCCTGGGATATATTATATTTGTGGACTCAACGCCTATTATAGTCTTCCTAAAGGATGGTATGGGAGATGTTATTTGGGAATAGTGTTCCCAAAGATTTACCAACTGGACGACTTAACGAAATTTCCAAAGCTGTCTGAATCACATCATGTTCAGAAAAGGGAGACAGCTTCTGGTGTGGTAGGAGATATATTCGGAGCATTGATTCCTTCAGTGGGAGTCATATTGAATTCAATCAAAATACGAAAGTTGTCTACTATTGTGGAGAACATGCTGACTAAGTTTTCAGGAGCTATAATCCTGATGGATGCTGAACTCGCTGCAGAAAGAGCTATGACTCTTCAAAATCGGCTTTCCTTAGACATTCTTTTAGCAAAGGATGGCGGCATTTGCAAAATGCTTGGTACACGTCACTGTTGTACATATATACCAGACAGCAGTGGGAAAATTAGAACGATGCTTACAAATTTAACTAAAGAAAGTGTAGATTTAAAGGAATTGAAAGAACCAGGAGTCTGGGAGAAAGTTGGAAAAGGATTTGCTTCTGTGGGAAATTGGCTCAGCAACGTTTGGAACGGATTGTTACTAAAAATAGTAAAGGGAATATTAATAATATTAATTTGTCTATTAAGCTCTTGGGGAATATGGAAAGCTATCAAAATGTTAAAAGCAAGGAACAAAAGGAAAAGAGAAGAGAAAATAGAGAACAAAATGGTGGAAATATATAGAGAAAAATCAAAAGGGACTAAAAGAAAAAAGGAATTGACTGAAGTGCCAAATTACTATACAGAATTTTAATGGAATAAAATTTGTGGGTAGATTTGATGTGATGACATAATTAGTCATCAGAGGAGGGATTGATGACGCAGGAAAGAGGGTCCAACATATATTCATACATATCGTGTAATCAAAACGTATAATGTAGTGTGATTTTAGTAAAGAAAATAATGTACGAGGGAAATTGTGCCCTCGGGGTAGTTCGCCATCATTGTAAACGAGCTTTATTAATCATGAAGTATTGAAAATGTAGTAATCCGTCATAATTGCAAATGTATGCCATGATTTCTTGTTTGAAACTGTTTTGCTTAGCTTAAATTTAGTACAGGTTTTGGCCTAGTTGCCTGGTCTCAAATTCTAACTGCGTGGCTTTTTCTTGAACTAATGAAACATATATTCTTGCTTGAAGTTGTATTTTTCCAGCAGAGATGACTAATACACTTATCTCCAAGGTTTCGTACTAGGCCGGTTTCATCCCCTTTTGATACAAGGTCAGTCAGCAGGTGTGGACAATGAAGGTACAGATAGTAAAATAATTGGCAAACCATGTTACAACTTGTGTTCCAAGGCTCCAAGGACAGTGTATGCATAAATGAGCGCTAGTAAAGGACAATTTTCATTGGACAATTTGAAGCCAACCTATGAACCCTCCAATGGAAGACCCTGCAGAATTTGGAATGTTTCTTACTTAAACCCACTGAACAAAGAGAAGTCAGCCATTTTCCTCTATGCCAGTTTGAAGCCAGATGCCAGACTCCATTTTGGACGACACCCTGATGCCCTTTTCTCTATCTGAGAGAAAAAGACTTTAAGAATTCTCACCCTAGAGACTTTAACTTTGATTTGCCCCGTCTTGCCCATGCAGTAACTTTGCCCCATTCTCCTTGCCGTTGCAAGGAAGCTTGCCCTTAACTTTGCCCCTTTGAAACTTGCCCCATGCTGATCGAACCGGTACCTGAAGGACGAAGACTTTCTTGAATGCTGATTGTATTTGGTAAATATGAAAGGACAAATGTATTATGCATTGTGTTTTTCCTTTTAGGTACCAACTGCTATTTCGGTAGGGTCTTAGCTAGAAGTTTTCCAAATTTGTGTTGACTAACTTCGTTTTGCATGAAGTCCCACATGCCAATGCTAATCAGAGGTTAGTCGAGGGATTCATTTGATGCACCATGTTGATTTGAAATCTTGTTATGCTGACCAATGTATGAAATTAGTCAAATACAGTTAGTTATATTAGTGATTTGTATTGCGATAACTGAGTGTATTATTATTCAGATTTTGCGTAGATTGCGTTTCTTCCGCCGCTATGGACAACTTGTAATGTTCATTTACATATATCATTTGGTTTTGAGACTTATATACATCGTGCTAGCTTTGTTAACATAGGGAAATAAATTCACTAACTTTTAATAAACTGGTGTGGTTATTCATGACTGAAAGGTCATGGTTTGCCGAATTACAAACTGTTATTGATTTTTGACGTGTTATTTTGATCTATCAATTGGGTATTGATTATCGATTATAATAGTTATTGATTATTGATCTGAGTGACCCGACTATTCTAGGATGAGGAGAGCCCGACTCGGTTAAAAGATCCACCGACCTCCAACGTGTCCAGGTACAGGTAATTTATAAGGGCTGGACGCGTTATCAACTGTCACTGCCATTTGTACGTTCATTCTCGTTGTTAACCTGCCCCTTAACAGCTTCAGTAACCATCAGACACTCGCCACATCTTACGTACTCCATAGCACACCAATGCACACCCTGCAAGGGATTGTTAGTTTGTTACGCTGCACATCTGTAATGTTATGTTATAGGATTTGCAGAGATCGTAGCTGCCCAACACTGGGGCTTCCTAGCGCTAGGCCATAGAATACACAACTGCAGAAGCCAGTACCCCAAGAGTGGGAAGAGAAGCCAGATGGAGAAAAGCCATGTTTTGAGAGATTTCCTAAAAAGTAGATTATTCTAAATGTTTCTGATGGAGAGAGGAAGTACATTTCAGAGAGAAAGGGCCAGGACACTGAAGGAACAGCTCCCTGCTCTGACTCGAGGAACAATGGCCAGGTTAAGGCTGGTGGAATGCAGGAAGCGTGTGGGACGATAAAATAGCATAAGGTGGCTCAGGATCGGGTCCCTCTGGGAATACAGAATGTTGTGGGTGAAGCAGAGAGTCTTAAGGTGAATACACTTATCCACAGGGAGTCACTGTAACCTGAGCAGAAGGCGAGAGGCAGAACAAGACTTCGTAAGGGAGAAGAGCAGTCTAGTAGAAGCATTTTGAGCAAGCTGTGGTCTCTTCCTAATGGATTTATTGGCTTCTAGGTATGGAATGTTACAAAAGTCAATCGGGACAAGATGACTGTGGCATTAGTCAATGTCACACTGCCTTGTTCCACTCGTTCCTTCTTTTGTTGTGTTGTGGAATCCTGTGCGATTCCAGGATGACTGTTGGAGGAACGGAGTGACAGGCTGCCTGTGAAGAAGGTTGTGCGCTGCTATACTCTGGTTGGGTCTCAATAAATGGAGGTACTGGTTGACATTGCCTCACGTGCCATCTTTACCTTAGCAACGAGGTTTGACCCCAACCTATCCCGTGCTCAGTGCCACCTCCCATCGCAGCGGTAACAGTGTGTCGCATCAGTACTTACTGCATTGTTTTTTGAGCAGCGCATGGCTAGCGATTCTGCACCACCAAGGACGGAGCATGTGGTGAGGTGTTTGCGGCAATTGCAGTGACTGTGCAGTTTTGGGGCAGGGTATATGTTAAGCTTAAAGGTGCGAGAAGCCTGCATCGTTTTTGTGCCTGTGCACGAGTTCAAGAGCAGGGCATTTGAAGAACGCATGGCGTAGGCTATCCGCCTGAAATTTTAGATAAAGCTAAGTCTTAGACATAACCGCGTAGTGTGGGTGGCCATACTGGAACTATTGCTTTATGGCAGACACGGTGATCTGCACATCCTCAGACTTGAATTGTTAAGCAATGCATGCCTACACAATTCAGTTAATTGGGCGGCCATTATGGGACAGTTGTTGTACCGCAGATACAGTGATCTGCACACCAAGAATACGTAAACCCCTCCAGAGGGCCCATTCCCATAACATATAAGTAGTACATGACTCAGTTTATGGTTTAGAGAAATGTTGGCCACAGTTTATTAACGTTGATCTACAGCATGTTTGCCCTGCTTTTATGGGGGCTATAAATCATTCTGTCATCTCAGATGTACATGCAAATGGGGTCATGAGTTGTCATAAATCACTTTATCATCCATGACGTTGAAAGCCCATGGGTTTATGCTTGCATTGTTACACTTTGTCATAAAACACTTTGCATCTTAACAACCCCCATACATTTTTGATATCTGCATGTCACCTGTCCATCAATGCCCCTTGGCATTATTCCTTTTCTATGTAGGAGGGTACTCATTTCCTTTTAGGCTTAACTTGCTACGTTTTTTAGTCCTTGTATCCAGCTCTCCGGCGGACTCGGGCTGTGAGTGCCGTGTTTTGTGTACCTTCCCCGACTGCCATACCATACCGTGAGGCATCCCAAGGTAAGTGACCCTGCCACCCCACAGCGTTGGGTGTGGCCTTCGTTGTTATTTCACTCTCCTTTTCCTTTTACCCTTTGAACCAGCCTGCAGCGATCTGGGTACTTAGGGCCAGATCTAGCAAAGGGTTTTTCCCATTCTGTGTCAATGAGAAAATGTGTTCGTACATATGACCCTTAGTGTTAGGTGTGGGTAGGTGGGTGCCCTTGTTGCGCCGCCCCAACGAAGAAGAGGGGTTCCAGTCCGGGCAGCCTCTTTTTAAGCCCCCAACCATGCCCTTGGGAGCATGTTAGGGGAAATTTAAAAAATGCAGTGGCCCCCATTGGGCCAAAATAAAGTTTATTGCCCCCTCATTCCGCTTCCGCCCTGTGCCAGGGCGTCGAGAAGGGGGACCGGGGGGAATCACCAATGAGGGGAGACCATTTCCGATCCCCCTCCTTTATTTGCGCACCTTGTTTTGGTGCGATTTTACTCGAAGTGCCTCAGCGGCGTTTCTGATCTGGCCCCTCGAGCTCCCTTTGGTTGTGGGTGTTCGCTCTAATTCAGTGAATTTGACGGGCATATTGGGACAGTAACTTTACTGCGGACACGGCCATCTGCACACCTTGGAAGCTAAATTTTAAGCAACAGCTTGTTGTACCATTAAGTTAATGCGGGCACAGTGATATGCACACCTTGGAAATTCAGTTTTAGCCAACTTGTTATTAGAGTGGATCCACTCACATTAGACTTTGAAAAAAAGGGAGAAAGGAATTTTAAGCAGTGGATTCGGTGATCTGCTCTCCTTAAGGTTACCTTTAATACTATCACTGTAACTCTATGTAAAATAGTTTTATCTACACAGTGTGAAATAATATGATATGCACTATATATCTAACATATTCTTGGCACACTTATATTGGAATTTGACATTAGTTATTCATGTCACTTTAACATATTAGCCAGTATGTATGTACAAAGTTTTATACTGCCACCACCTAAACCATTTTGGTCGGTCCTGGGGGGCCTCCAATGAAATGGCCACAGTGAAAAGCTTACCTCTTAAACTAAATTGCCACTTTGGATGAAGTTAGTCAGGAGAAAAAAATATTGTTACACATTTTAGGCCCAGAAGGCTTGATGCTATATGAACAAATGGAGAAAAAACCCAGGGCTAGTGATGATAGTGATGTGTTAATAAATGCGCTAGAGGATCTGGACCATTGCTTCACAATATCTCTGCTTGTATCAGTAGACAGATTACATTTTTCCAAAGCAGTTAGGGTAGTCATGAATCCATAGATTACTTTGTTGCAAAGTTTAAACAGTTAGCATTTCTGTGCAGATTTAGAAGTTTGCATGATGAGCTGATGAGATATCAAATCGTTATGTGTGCAAATGTTCCACATAGTCAAGAACGCTTGTGGACCAATGGAGACTCCATTCTTCAAAAAGCTATCAATATCGTAAAGAAGGCTGAATTATCCAAACGTTGTGATCTTGAAGAAGGCTGAATTATCCAAACGTTGTGTTAAAGCGGCTTTAGGTAAAAGTGATGTAAAGGATACAATAGGAAGGGTTAAAGGAACATATTCGAAAGGGAAAGACTGTGAAATCTAAAGGGAAAAGTGAAGTTAGTTTGAATGGTTGAGCGAGTAACTGTAAGAATGTGGGCAAATGTTTCTAAAAAAGATAAAAACAATGACAAAGCTTGTTGTAGATGTGGAAGTAAGAACCATTTAACTTACAACAAGAAGTGCCCTGCAAAGAAACGACAGTGCTCACATTGTGGGACAGTGGGTCATTTTGTGAAAGTTTGTCACTGGTAACGTAATTTATCTGTAGGTAAATGTGTTGGTAATTCCTAGTCTTCTGAACTGGAAGAGTTAAGATGTACATTGCATATTATGCATTGATTAGGATCTGTTACAACACCCTTGTAAATCAAATTGTGTGGGAAGATAAATTCAGGAATTGTTTGGGTGATATCCCGGAACCATCATATGTGCTTCCAGTAAGTTTCACAGGAGACCCAATACCTATGGTAGGATTTTGTAAACTCAAATCTGAATTCAAGGGGAGAGAAGCAGAAGGCAAGTTATACCTGGCTGAAAAGAGCCCTTCTGTTCTTGGATGGAAGGACCACAGTAATTCCTATGCTTGCTCATTATGCCTTCAATTGTTCCTTGGGCCTCCTTTTGTTTTTGACTATACTCAAGTGGCCCTCGTGGATTATGCTTAAGACTATGGTCCTCATTACAACCATGGCGGTCGGTGATAAAGTGGTGGTAATTCTGCCAACAGGCAACAAAAATGGAATTACAACCACAGCAGAAACCGCTTAGACAACTTTAACACATCGACTGCCACGGCGGTAGCAACAAGCACCGCGCGGTAACTGCCAACAGCCAGGCGGAAGACAATGTACCGCCCACTGTATTACAACAGGCCTATTTGCCACCTTTTCCAGGGCAGTACCAACAACATCAAAAGCACGGCAGAAACCGTACACAACAGGCAAATGACTCATCCCTGGAGACACAAGGGAGAACCACACCGTCATGGAGCTCGAGTTGCAGGTGTTCCCCATGCTCTTTGATCTCCTTTTTCACTATGAACACCAACGTCGGCGAGGATGACCACGGTGAGTACTACCACCTAGCACACAGGGGAGGGGGGAGGAAAAAAAGAGTGACACACACACGCAACATGCAACACCCCCACCCTCAACACCATACACATAACCAGATGCAGTAACATTACATATTCACTCCGTACCCCTCAGGAATAATGCAAGGACAAAAGGAATTGATTAAAGTGAGTATAATAATATAAAAGTGTCGAAAATCGTGCTTTAAAATCAAAACAGTGTATACATATATGCAAATGGAGGGGCAATCCAAAAGAAGTCCAAAACAAGTTATGAAGAAATATCTCGATTCCAGACCAGCCGCGAGTACGCTAATATCAACATCATGTGGGAGTGCCCAAACGAGCTTAAAGCTCAGACATTCCTTTTTATTACGTTTTCTGTTGGAGGATTATTATTTACATATGGTTCATCACTGGCTCAAGCCCTGAAGAAGTCATTTGGGTTAATGCCCGAAGACGAAACACGTGTTGGCTGTATATCTATTTGATCATATCGACAGTTGTACATCCACTATTCTCAACAAGGGAGCACTGAAAACGCATGGAGCTGTTTTTCTGTATACTCACCACGGAGTAAAGTGTATTGCCCAGTGGAATCGGGAGTATCCATGAATAAACTCTGAAGGACTAGATACTATTGATGGACTGTATTTGTGATGATTTTACCCATGAGATTATATTAAGAAGGATACATGTGATTGATTCATAAGAGATTGTTAATGAGTGCATCACAATTGTTTCTGTTTTTGTAGGTGTTTACTTTGTAAACCAGTTGGTGAGTGCCCCATTTATGCATAAGACATTATATATCATGATTGAGCGCTGGTGCTTTCCCTCAATTTGCACCCTATTGCATTAATTTGTGTACTTTGGGAGGAGGGGGCACAGACACAGTGGGAGAGGACGTGTGCATGGATGTGGGGGTGGTAACTGCCAGTGAGGGGTGTGTAGTGATAGGCGTGATGAGGTAGTGGATGAGAATGTAGTGCAGGCAGGTGTGAGTGGAGACGCTACGGGGAGGGTGGATGAGGAGGAGGAGGGGGACACAGTGGAGGCAGAGGATGTTGGTTTGTCTGCTTCTGGATGGTGTTTGTGTGAGTGCCTGTGGAATGAAGTGTGGTGCTTGTGTTTGCCTGAGCCACTCCTCTGTGTTGTCTTAGGTTCATGCTGGTCTGAATGTGTGCTCGGGATAGGTTGGGGTTGAGGAGAATGGGACTGGGTAGAGGAAGTTGGAGGGGGGAGGCTAGAGAAAGGTACAATGGCTGCCATCAGGGAGGAGGCCAGAGCCAGGATTGATCTCTGTTGGGCCACCATGCCAGAGTGAATGCCATCCAGGAATGCATTTGTTTGTTGCAAATGGCCTGACAGCCCCTGGATGGCATTCACTATGGTTGACTGCCCAACAGAGATGGATTGCAGGAGGTCAATAGCCTCCTTACTCAGGGCAGCAGGGCTGACTGGGGTAGGGCCTGAGGTGCCTGGGGTGAAGGAGATGCACATCCTCCTAGGTGAGCGGGCATGGGAAACTCGCTGAGGGTCTGCTGGGAGGGCGGTGCTGGTACGGGGGAGGCAGCTGTACCTGTAGTTGGGGTGGGCAAAGAGGTACTGCCACCAGCACGGAGCTTCCATTGGAGGAGGCATCACTGTCAGAACTGTCCCCTCCTGTCTCTGCCGTGGTGCTCCCCTCGCCCTCCATCCCACTGGTGCCCTCACCGTCGGTGGATTCGGCCTCATGGGCCATGTGGGATACAGCTCCCTCCATTGCCAGTGCCACTGCTCCTCCGCCAGATGATGCTAATGCACATTAGGACAGGGTGACAAAACAAAAACAGGGGGGAAGAGACAAAGGATACACTTGGTCAATGGCTGCCCCAATAACACCGTTGGCGTACACAGCACCCTCACACAGGGAACAGGCCTGCAGCCTATGCAATGCACTACCAGTCACAATGCTAGTCACCAGCCCAGGGACAGGAATACCTAACGCTAATAGCAGCATACCTGACACCCACAGACCCCTGTCCAGTAGTGGATGCCTACTAGCTTTGTAGGAGGTGGTGTTCATCAGCCCCTGCCCAACATGGGACCTACCCTGCAATGTCCAGCCTGGCCTATGGGCACCCACAGGCCCAGAAACTGCCACCCATAGACCACCCCACCATGCGCAAGTAGTAGATTTGGAAACTGTACTCACCCCCTTGTGACTGCTATGATGCTCTCAAGCACCCATCCAGCTTCGGATAGGCCACCGCCAGTATGGGGAACATCAGGGGGGTCAGGGTTCGACGGGCACCCCTTCCTTGTTGGGAGGCCATCCCCAGCTGAGCCTCCGCCGTCTTCTGTGCCCAGCGTCTCAGGTCCTCCCACTGTTTGTGACAATGGGTGCTCCTCCAGCCGTGGATCCCCAGGGTCCGCACGTCCTTGGTGATGGCACGCCATATACCCTTTTTCTGAAGGGCGCTGACCTGCAGACAAATAAACATAGAAAAAGGTATCAGCCATACCGTCCGGCCTGTTACACTCATGTTCCACCATAGACCTCCCATCCACTTACGCACAGACATTGCCCACTATACATGCAGCAGGCTGCCCAGGACCCTTCCACCAACCCCCCCTTACACGAGGCCCTCACACACAGCATTCATTCATGCCCCATGCATCGTGCTCACAGTGTACTTACCTGTTGGTCTGGAGATCCATACAGCATTCGGTACTGGGGTAGGACCCCATTCGCCAGTCTCTCCAACTCTGCAGCAGTGAAGGCAGGGGCCCTTTCCCCAGTGACTCGAGCCATGGTCGGTTCCAGACACAGGTCACAGCAGCACTTGCAGTGTAGGTCCTCTCCTATTGAATGTCAGGTAGCAAGTGAGAGAACACATAGAAAATGGCGTACCATCACCTCCGGCGTACTTCACCATTGGCCACTGTAACCCATAGGGCCCAATGACAACCATTGAGTAGTTGCACGGCAGTACTCGACCGCCTCCTGCAACAGCACACAACAATAGCGGCCATACCTCATTTCCACATGTCCATCCACACAGGACAGGCGGGCGCCATTTCAGGGGGGGGAAGGGCATGGCACCTAACTGCGTCACAGCACACATGGGCACCATTTGGGCCTATCCAAAAACATACTGTTACTGTCACAATATGCAATACAGTGTACAGTTTGGAAATGTGGAATGCTGACCAGCTGCTCACTCTTTTGCCCCCTAGAGTACAACCGCTGCAGATGAATAGTAGACATCCCTCCGCGTACAGACCCCTGGTGGACTTGGCATAAATGGTGGGAAGGCACATTATCCTCACCTATAGGCTGGACAGGGCCACAATCACAGAGCTGTGTACCCAGTTGGAGCCAGACCTGATATCTGCTATCCTTCACCCCACTGGGATCCCCCCTCTTGTTCAAGTCTGTGCTCCAGTTCTTGGCAACTGGTTCTTTCCAATTGACAGTGGGCTTGGCAGCAGGAATTTCTCAGCCAATGTTCTCAATAGTGCGGACCAGAGTGTTTTCTGCCCTGATTAAACACATGCGCAGCTACATTGTTTTCCCCAAGGTGGAGTATTTGGCCACAGTAAAAACGGATTTCTATGCAATGGGACATATCCCTAACATTATTGGGGTGATTGATGGTACACATATTGCATATGTCCCCCCCCCCCCGGAGAAATGCACAGGTGTTCAGAAATCGAAAGAGCTTTCACTCCATGAATGTGCAGATAGTGTGCCTGGCGGACCAGTACATCTCCCATGCCAATGCTAAGTATCCTGGGTCTGTGCATGATGGCTTTATCCTGAGGAATAGCAGCATCCCATATGTGATGGCTCAACTCCAGAGGCACCGGGTGTGGCTAATAGGTGAGTCCATGGTTTCAACCCAGTATACGTTGGTGTATGGGTATGGTGTTGGCCCCAAGGGTTAGTGTTTGGCTAACAGGTATCCATCGATATTTTCAGGTGACTCTGGTTCCCCCAACCTCTCATGGCTACTGATCCCAGTGAGGAATCCCAGGACAAGGGCAGAGGAATGTTACAATGAGGCACATGGATGAACAAATGATGAAGAAGAATAATCGAGAGGACATTCGGCCTCCTGAAGGCCAGGTTTCGTTGCCTCCATCTAACAGGTGGTTCCCTGTGCTACTCACCCAAGAAGGTGTGCCAGATCATCGTGGCATGCTGTATGTTGCATAACCATGCCTTGAGACGCCAGGTGCCTTTTCTGCAGGAGGATGAGTCTGGAGATGGGTGTGTGGCAGCAGTGGACCCTGTGGACAGTGATGAAGAGGAGGAAGAGGATGAGGATGAGGACAACAGAACATCAATCATACGACAGTACTTCCAGTGACACACAAGTAAGACACTGTAACTTCACCTTCCATTGACAGTTTTGTGTTGGACATTATACATGGCAGGCTGATTTTCCCACTACTATGGCCACTTACTGTACCCTTTGGCATCTCTGTTTTCAGATATCTGTGCCCCACTCTGGCTCCTGGTGTGTTGACTGCTGCCAACTACAGGTCATACCTATGTATACATTACTGTACAGTTGAATTGCAATGTTCACAGCTTGTTAAACGCATACATATTTAATTTAACATACTCCATACTTGTATTTGTTCCAAGGGTGTTTATTTAGGTGCTAATATGTGGAGGGGGTATTGCAATGGGCTAGGCTGCTGATGGAGGAAAGTCGAGGGTAGAGTCCAGTCTATTGGTATCACAGGTGCATTGTCCAAGGGGGCATAGGAAGTGGAGCAATGGCAGCTCAAGGTGGACAGGATGACTGAGAGAGACACAAGGGTGACATTCAGGAGAGTCTTATTTCTTGGCGGGGGTCTTGGCAATGTTCTCTGGCTTCTGCCTGGATTGCAGGGACCGTTTGTGGGGTGGTTCTCCTTCTGCAGGGGGAGGAGTGCTGGTGGCCTGATGTTCCTGTGGCAGGGCCTCCTGTCCACTAGCGGCAGCGGAGGTTGAAGTCTGTTCATTGTTTTGGCTAGTGTCAGGGGCCCGTTGGTGTGCCACTGCCTCCCTCATGGTGTTGGCCATGTCTGCCAGCACCCCTGCAATGGTGACCAGGGTGGTGTGGATGTCCTTCAAGTCCTCCCTTATCCCCAGGTACGGTCCCTCCTGCAGCCGCTGGGTCTCCTGCAACTTGTCCAGTATCTGGCCCATCGTTTCCTGGGAATGGTGGTATGGTCCCAGAATGTTGGTGAGTGCCTCCTGGAGAGTTGGTTCTTGGGCCTATCTTCTCCCTGTAGCACAGCAGTCCTCCCAGCTTCCCTGTTGTCCTGTGCCTCTGTCCCCTGAACCGTGTGCCCACTGCCACTGACCCCAGGTCCCTGATCGTCCTGTGTTTGTGGGGTGGCCTGAGGTCCCTGTAGTGGTGGACACACTGCTGATTGACATGCCCTGGGGACAGTGGTATGGGCTCGCTGGGTGGGTGCTGTGGTGGTGTTTCCTGGAGGGGGAGGCTCTGTGGTGGTATGGAACTGTGCCTGGGTTACCGACTGTCCGGAGGTCCCTGATGGGCCAGGTTGATCATCCAGATCCAGGCGTCCAGAGCTGCTGTCATCACTGTGGGCATCTTCTGGAGGGGGACTGGATGTTGCTGGTACCTCCTCTCCAGTGACTTTGGATGGGGGACCTGTGGGGATGTAAATGCAGTGTTATTGTTTCTGTGTGTGCGTTCTTGTGCATGTGTGTGTTGCCCTCTATTGTTGTTATTGCCCTGGCAGCTTAGCCCTGTGTGAGTAGTGATTTGGTGGGCTAGGTGATTGTCTCTAGTGTGCATGCTTTAGTGATGTGTGTCCATGTAGGTCTGTGATGGGGGTCCGTGCATTGGTGTTACGTGCAGGGCTTGACATTGGGATGTGTGGGTTGTGATGGTGGGGTGTATGTGAGGTGGTGGGGTGATGGCAGGGGTGGGGGTATGTGATGGCAAGCACGTAGGGGGGGCAATAGTAATAGAGAGTTGACCTACCAGAGTCCAGTCCTCCTGCTACTCCTGGCAGGCCCTCAGTATGCATGATTGCCAAGACTTGCTCCTCCCATGTTGTTAGTTGTGGAGGAGGAGGTGGGGGTCCACCGCCAGTCCTCTGTACTGTTATCTGGTATCTTGCTGCCACGGAATGCACCTTCCCCCGTAGGTCGTTCCACCTCTTCCTGATGTCATCCCTTGTTCTTAGGTGCTGTCCCATGGCATTGACCCTGTCCACAATCCTCCGCCATAGCTCCATCTTCCTTGCAATGGATGTCTGCTGCACCTGTGATCCGAATAGCTGTGGCTCTACCCGGATGATTTCCTCTGCCATGACCCTTAGCTCCTTCTCTGAGAACCTGGGGTGTCTTTGTGATGCCATGGGTGTAGTGTGTGTGGTGTGTGTGAGGGTCTGTGGGGTGATGTGTTGGGGTGTGTGCTGTAAGGTGCGTGGATGGTGTATGGGTGATGGTGTTTTGTGGCTCTGGTTCTGTGGGTGGTCTTGGTCTGTCTCTCTCAGCTGGCAATATTTTTTCATCGTAAGGGGTTGTGGGTATTGTATGAGTGTGTTTTATAGGGTTGTGGGTGTGATGTGTGTGTATGTGTGTCAGGTGTGTGTAGTTTGAATTGTTCAATGTGGTGTTGTTTTGCTAGGTTGTGTGTATTTTGAGTGCGGCGGTATGGACTGCCAATGGTTTAGCACCATTGAAAGTCCGCCACGGTGATTCGTGGGTCATAATGCTGTGGGCGTAGTTATGTTGGCGTAACGGTGTGGGTTTTGGTACTGCCAATTTATCACTGACCTTTGGGCTGGTGGACTTGTGTGTGTGTCTGTATAGTGACGGATTGGTATGTGTGTGTCATAATATGGGTAGCGGTAATCTGCCACGGCGCTGGTATGTTGGTGGCAGTCGGCATGACTGTAAGCGGGACTTACCGCCAATGTCATAATGAGGGCCTATATATCTTAAGCTTTCTGAAGATACCACTCTCACACCTCTGAACAAAAAATGTCTTCTCTTTAATGCTCATCTTTTACTTCCCAAAAATGCCTTTCACTTTCATTCAACTTGTTTTACTATGGCCATTCTGATTGCATGTATTCTAACACCTTAGTTAATACAGGATCTTCACAGTAAGCGTGTACCTATTCTTCCTTGGGAATACCAACACACTCTAACTTGTCCACTACAGCAACATTGCAACCTTGATGTTCACCTGCTGGCATGGATCCACACTGTTTAAGTTGGCATCTATTCAAATAGTCTGCCACGCGATTCTAGATTCCAGGTAAGTATTCTACCTTATAATTATAATTCAACAATTGCAAAGGTAATCTGTCCAACCAGGGAGTTGAGTTTACCATTCCAGCTGTGATGAGCACCTTGGTTAAAGGTTTGTGAACAGTTTGGATTAAGGACTCTGATCCCCAAACATATTACCGGAATTTACTAATGCCCCAAAACACACAACAACAATTCATTTTCAATTGTGGAAATTGTCTCTTCTGCTGGTGTTGAAGAATGGGAGGCATATGATATTACTTTCCCTTGGCATCAATTCGGGACAGGACTTTACGGTTATAGCCTTTTTGAGTTACTGAGAGGAAGGAAACTGTGTACAACAGATAATGTGGCATGGTTGAAAAATAAATTGTTGAATAGTTGGTCTCTGCAAGAAGTGAAGAATATTATAAGGAAAGGGCAGAACTCACACAAACAGTATTATGATGCTGGGCACGGGGTGAGGCCAGTCAAACTAAATATAGGTGATTATATTATGATCAAAGTCCAAGGGTTGCATAGGAATTTAATGGTCCCTTCCAGGTAAGGGAGGTCAGCACCAATTCAGTTAAATTGTGTAATGGGGAAATATGGCATTTGACAAATGTTGCTAAATGTATTGTTTCCAACCGTGAGGATGCTAAAGCTTGTAGAAGGAAGAACTGGCTGTTGGAGTGTGATGGTAGTGATTGATGATAGAGAGCCCATTTTGAGTAAAATCAACCATGGTAATGCCTCAATTGGGGGTTAAGAGGTTTGGACAGCACAGGGGGAGTGGGTGTTGGAAGAGAGTGCTCACCCTCACCAAGCTGCCCCAGAAATTCTACTCTGATGGAGGGGTCAAATAATGATAATGGAATGTGTACTAAAGGAAAATCTACAAGAATTGGAAGGGTGGTAGTAATTTTATTACTTGTGTGTAAGTTAATTCTAAAGGTGAAAGCATCTAACATTATAATAGTGGTTGGCATTATTTTTGGGTATACGGGGAAAATGGGTAAAAGCTTAATGAGCTTTGTAGATGTATTTTTGTCTTTATTTCAGTGTTGTTTTGTTATTGTTTAAGGGGAGAAGATGTGTGACATTAGTCAATGTCACACTGCCTAATTCCTCTTGTTCCTTCTCGTGTTGATTGCGGAATCCTTTGGGATTCTAGGACGACGGTTGGAGGAACGGAGTGACAGGCTGCCTGTGAAGAAGGTTGTGCACTGCTGTACTCTAGTTAGGGTCTAAATAAGGAGATGTACTGGTTGAAATTGCCTCATCTTCACAGTGGCTGCCTGAATGATGGTTTGACAGGTACATGGGTCAAAAAGGCCCTGGGTCGGTTAAAGGCTTCTCAAGAGTCCAAAACAAGTGGCAACAACTGATTTAATTGTGATACCAAAATATCCATTCCATAATATCATTGAGCATAATATTGTGGTCAGAATATTGTCATTGCCAAAATTTTGTTTGGGCAGTACATTTCTGGTAAGCATATCTTTTTTATTATCTTAAAAGTATCAGCATTTAAAATATTGTATACTAAAATATTGTGTTTTTAATGTTGTTTTTATGTAATATGTTAAGCGTTTAGTTTATGTAATTTTTTTCAATTTAAATTGGTTTACATTTTTAGTTTTTAGCATTATGGGGTTTATTGGGGGTTTGGGGAAGTAGTGTTTAAATTTTGTTATATGTTAATTGTACATGTTTTCTTGATATTGAAATGTAAACAGATAACATTTTAATTATTTAATACATTATTTCAAACTATATGAAAAGACTGGGACTTATTGTAATACATTTATTAATTTGAAAATATGGGTTTCTTATTTTTTAGGTGGTGGTTCTGCACTTTATTTTTATGAGTGATATATACATTTGGATTACATTTGGTGGTTAGTGATTTTGTTAGTCATTTAAAGTTAAAGAGTTTTAATTGTAATACACCACTGAGGTGCTCTGTTTGAATTAATACATGCATTTGAAGATTTAAGTAACAAAAGCCATTTTTTAAATTATATTGGGCCTATACTAACCTCTGATTATTCTTATTTATTTAAATATTTATCAGTCAGCAAATCAGTTCATTTTTTTAATTAAATGTAATTGTAAAACAATTAATATATTTAATTTATATAAAATATTTACAAACACTGAATGACTCATTGATATGTATCTAATATACTTAAGTTTAAAAAATGCAGTTTTCATAGTTAGGTCACTTAAACTTAACCAAACGCTTCCCCTATTGAAATCATTAGAGGTCAACCATGTGCTCTGCAACGCTCTGTCACTCTCTTTACCCAGCATTAGGGTGAAAAAGTCAATGCCATGAGCAGAAGGTAAACAGTGTCTGGGTGCACACTGTTTACTTTCTGCATCTTCCACTGGAACTGAGACAGATCCTTCAACCCTGTAACATAAATTCAGCAGAGCAATGTGCATTGTTCTGATTAAATAAAAATGGAATACAAATTAAACACATTTTAAACAAAGTATTGCCACTGTTCATTATTGTGAATACATGACAAATGATGCTTCCTAATGAAACCTTCACCTCTGTGCTTTGCCAGAGTGTTAGTGTCCTAGAAATTGACAAAAGCATAGGGCCTAAATCACAAGTTGCCTGGAGGAAAGATGCACCCAAGAATATCTGACTTGCTGGGGTTCGGAATTTACTGGGTGCAATAAAGTACACATATTTCAAGTTTTGGGGGAATGACAGGAAGATTTTGGTGCTTCCCACACGAAAATCCGCATTTCATGATAAATATTGTAATTTTTCCCCATGTTAGATTCTGGTAGGTATGACCTGCCCAAATTAACGAAGCATGATAACTTTATTGCATCTGGTAATTGCAAGGTATTGTATAGTACGCACAACTTAGAATTGTGACCACTCTGTAGACACTGGTGTATGTCCAGGGGCAGAATAACATATTATTCACTATTAGTGTAATAAAAATGGAATACAATTGGCTGGAAAATGACCCTCCCTAGCAGTTGAGGTAAGTAAAAAATGTTTTTAAATGTATGTTGTGTTGCGCGGAGGCAGATGAGAGTGTGTTTACGTGAGAGAATGTGTGTATGTGTAATTGTGTGTGTAAGCATGTGTGTGTGAGAGAATGTAAAGGTCAAACTGCGTATGATATCACTTCCACTACCCCTAGTCTTTTGGTGAATTGATGTTTGTTATAATGAAAAGATATCAATGGTTCTTTAGAATCACACTTTATTTTCATCTCCACTTCTCCTCATCAGCTCTTCACATCTCCTCTTCTCTCAACTCTCTCTCCCAACATTCTATTGTAAACTCCTCTACCTAACCGTCAGAACATTCCATTCTAAAGGGAAGGTGAGGGGGGAACGTACCACTTATATTTAAATATGTCATAACCTCTTATCTAACAAAATCTGCCTATATGTAATTACATGTTGCTACCTTAAAATATTACAACTAAATTACAACACATCTTCCCTTCCACACACAATATATACAAAGTGATCAACAATATATACATTCAATAATAATTTGACATACCTTCATTGATGTCTTAAATATATACATTCAATAGATAATTTGACATACACTACATCGATGTTTTAAAATAAGTTATATTGGTACTCTCTGTACCGATGTCACTTCTCTGCTGAATCTCCTCACTCTCGCCATTCTCCATGGAATTTCCTTCACTCCTCACGAGGGCTGATGGCTGTTGGACAATCCTGTCCATACTCCAACACTGACCATTTGTTAACGTAACCACATTTTTTTTCACTTTGGCAATATCAAAAGGACCGGAAAATTTAGTGCCTCGCATATTCGGACAAAAACCCCTTACAGGATTTTTAACATAAACCTTATCCCCCACTTTCCACTGTCGTTGTTTAGTACCATGTTTAGTATTGTATCTTTTTTTTGTAATTGTTTTGATGATTTTCTATTCTAAGTCTGAATTGTGGAGTTATGGCATCACTTTTTCCTCCTCCACCTAACCATGAAGGGAAGAATTTGGTACTTGGTTTCCTGCCCTTTAGAGCAGAAAATGGAGAAAGTTTTGTAACTGAATTTGGAGTAGAATGGTACGCCCATAACATGTCTCGAATAGCATTTTCAATGATTATTTGGTTTACACTAGCTAACTGGATGCACTCTTTAATCATGCGTTTGGTCCTTTCGACTAAACCATTTGCCCTGGGACAATATAGTGCTGTAATGAGGTGGTGTATGTTTAAAGAGTTAAGAAAATCTATCATTTTTGATGAAGTTAATTGAACTCCATTGTCAGTGATCAAGGTGGCGGGTATTCCTTCCATAGCAAAAGCATCTTTAAGGAAATTTATAACTGCTTCAGTGGTGATTTGGCTTACCATTTTTACATTAATCCAATGCGAGTAATAATCAATCAGTACTAAAGCAAAACGTTTCACAACACCTTTCATGTTGATAGGCCCTATGATGTCTAATGCCAATTTTGTCCAAGGCTTGTCTGGTACAGCCACAGGATATATAGGAGTTTTACGAATAATTTTAGTTTTGTCACTGCATGCACATTTAATGCAATTTTTTACTTCATTTTCTATCATAGAGTCCATATTAGGAAACCAATATCTTTCTCTAACACAAGCTTTTGTGAGGCTCCTGCCTAAATGACCTTCATGAGCCAGATTGATAATTTTGTGTATCAATCCTGCCGGTGGTATTATCTTATCATTTCTTAAAACAAAATTTCCGTTTTCATTTATTTCATGTCCAACCTCCCATTAGTTTTTTAGTGTTTCGTCCAGATCCCTCCTAAATTCCGGCCATCCCTCCTTCGCTAATGTTCTCAATAAGGATAGGGATTCATCCTTATGATCAGCCAACTTCCATTCTTCTTCACTGATAGCCAGAGTACAAACAACCATTACTGGGTATTCCGGGGTCTCATAGTCTTCATTTATAGTCAACGGTACTCTAGATAGAAAATCCGCAGCACAATTATTAATACCCGGTAGGTACTCAATCTTAAAACAAAAGCTTTCCAGGCCTAAAACCCATCTAGCAATTCTAGGTGTACAGTTGTAGAAGCTTTTTGTAGAGAAAACATAAACTAGTGGTTTGTGGTCTGTACGTAAAGTAAATTGTGTACCCCAAAGGAAGAATTTAAAATGTTTTATAGCCCAGAAACAAGCCAGAGCTTCTCTTTCAATTACTGAGTAATTGGATTCTGCCTTATTTAAAGCCCTAGAAGCAAATGCTACAATTCTCTCTTTACCATCAACCACTTGGGATAAAGTGGCTCCCAAACCTTTTTTTATGCTCGCGTCAGTAGTAAGAATAGTCTTCCTTTCATGATTGAAAGTACCCAGGAATGGTGCTGTTACAATGGCTTGTTTAATCCTTTGAAATGCAGATTCATGACATTCTATCCATTTGTAAGGTGTGTGGTTTTTTAGTAACTCTCTTAGGTCATATGATATCTCTGAGAATCCCTTGACATATTTTGTCATATACTCAGCAAGGCCTAGAAAATATTTTAATTCTTCCTTGTTTTTTGATGCCTCTGCCTTCTTAACAGCTTCAACTAGTGAAGTTTTAGGTTTGAACCCATCTTTAGAAATAGTGTGCCCTAAATAATCAACTGAATCTACTCTAATTTGACACTTATCCTTTCTCAATGTCAAACCCGCCATTTTTAGTTTACTAAGTACCTTTTTCAAGTTTGTATCATGTTCCTCTACATTTGCTCCATATATTAAAATGTCATCCTGAAAATATAGAGTCTTAGCGGGAATCTTCCAAAACACGTTGCATGATTTTTTGAAATACGGCCGCAGCTGATGCAAGCCCGAACGGCATTCTATTGAACATATACGATCCTAGGGGTGTAGTGAAAGCTGTGAGCCATTTAGAATCTGGGTGAAGTTCAATCTGGTGGTATGTGCTGGAGAGATCCAGCACGGAAAAACATGCTGCCTCCCCCATGGTGCTTAATATTTCATGAATAACAGGAAGTGGATGTCTTTCCACCCAAATGTTTCTGTTCAAATCTCTCAAATCAATGCACACCCTAATGTCGTCGCAATTATGTTTCTTGGCAATTACGATGGGAGATAACCATTCTGAACTCTCAATTGGTTGAATAATTCCTAGAGATTCTAGTCTCTTAAATTCCTTTTTAAGAGGGTCTCTAAGTAAGTGTGGAATTTGTCTAGTTTTATGTACTATCGGTTTAGCCTTAGGTTTTAATTAAATTTTATGTTGGAAGCCTGCCAGTAGACCTAACTTTTCAGTAAAAATCTCAGGAAATTCCTGGAAAATCAACTCATTAGAGTTATTTTTGTCCATGAGCAGTACTTGTTCCGGATTATTAGGGTCCAGTTTGATTCCCAACTCCTTCTGATGCTGCCAACCCAGTAAACTGGATCCTTCTTCAACTACATAAACTTTCCCTACAGTGGTAAGACCCTTAAATGATATTAAAGCCTTGAACATCCCTTTAAAAGGGATGGGGTCTTTGTTATAACCCTTGGGATGAATGTCTGGTTTTGACAATCTGGCTGACATTTCTTTACCAATACCTTTAAAATCCAGTTCATTTATGATTGTAAAGGGTGAGCAAGAGTCAGCGAAAACTGTTACTGGACTGCCATCAAGGGAAATATTACACTGAGGATATTGAAAAGAATTTTCCTGTTCCTTTTTAACCTGCAGTATTATCTTTTTAACTTCTTGAGAATCATCTACCTTTTTATGCTCATATTGTTTATCAAATTTAGACACCTCCCTACACACTCTAGCAAAATGGCCTTTTTTATTACATTTTCTACATATGGCTGTCCTGGCTTGACAAAAGGTAGAGTTCGCCAAATGAGTGCTGCTCCCACAGCGGTAACATTTTAATCCTGTTGTAGGATTAGTGGTTTTTATAGGTTGTTTACCTCCAGTTTTAATTTTCGTAACTTTTTCTTCTTCTGCATTTACCTTAATCTCTGCAACTTGATCAGGAGAAGCAGAAGGAGATCTGATTTCTTGTAAACATAGCTGTGTGTGCTCAATGGATTTTGCTATTTCCACTGCTTCCTGCAGATCAGGTTGTTTTTGTAGTAATTTTTCCTGAATTTTTACATTACTAGTACAACGGACTATTTGGTCTCGAATCAGTGAGTCATTAAGATTCCCAAAGTTACATAATGTACTCAATCCCCTTAGAGCAGCAACGTAATTAGTCACACTCTCTTGTTTGCCTTGGGAACGACAGAAAAATTTATGACGTTCTAAGACCACATTTACTCTGTCTCCAAACTGTTTTTCCAATTTCGTATATGTGGTGACATAATCATCCTGTACTTGTCCATCTGTAATGTATCATAATTTTTTCTGCCATGCGTCCCTAAATTGTGTAACAATATGTGTTGTTTCCTGAGTGGGTTGAATTTATCTCCACCAATGGCAATTAAATATGATTCAAAAATTTTGAACCATTCTTTCCATGGGATGTTAGGTTCTCCAGTTTCATTTAAAAATGGAATTGTCTGGGACATGCCCGCTGCAGCCATTTCTAAAGGATAGTGTGATTTAATAGTTATGTATGTATAAAATATAGCAATTACTATGTACTATCAAGTGTATTATCAAAGTGCAACTATAAACATTAAAAAGTTAGAAAATAAATATAGCAATCATCACATGTTATTAAATCTAAATAGTAACAGTTGAATGCATATTTATGAAGACATTAAAGAAAATGCACAGTCTAGTGTTGCAGCCGATTTAGAGGAAAAGCCATGAGAACAGTAGGCCGATTTAGAGGGAAAACCCTGAGAACAGTAAATTTCCCACAATGCCACAAGCAGGAAAGAGCTGTACCTGTCAGCGTTACCACCAACAGGCTAATATCATTACCAATGCTTCTTAAACGTTCATGCTGTGCCTGTCAGCGTCACAACAATATGCAGGTCCAATTGCTGGAGTAAGACAATTCAGTGAAACTGCGTTTGAAACCGAAATACAGGTGATCCTCAACCGTTTCAAAAACTCCACTAAAGCTAAGGTAATTAGCAAAGTACAACCTCTTGTGGATTAAAAGTTAATGAGATATGCTCCTCATGTAGTTGTGCGCGCTTCCACACAGTTAAATATAATACGAATGTTCCGTTTCAGAGCTGCCTTTCATAAAATGTCATCAGAAAAAGACCCGTTTATTTTCTTGTGCATTCATTTTGCATTATTGTCAGTAGAGATGATTAACTTGTGTTATTTAAAAATAGATCCTCATAGATGAAATACTTGTGTGTGATAGATTGATTTTCTTGACCTTCCCTCTCAGAAAAGGTAGCTGTCCATAACCTGTGCTTGCCTCTGATGAAATAATGCTGGTAAAAGATGTTTATTTTCCTTTCCTTCCAGGAATATCTGTCATGTGATTGATTGTGTCTTCTTGACCTTTCCTCTCAGAAAAGGTTCATAATGTGTGCCTTATTTTATTTTCCTTGTAAAATTATTGTTGAATTGAAAGGCTAACCTTATGAACTCTTCTTCACTTCTTCCTGAATAAGTATGATAATTCCACATAGGTTTACGCTCTTCTTTCTAAATTAACTTTGCCAATATCAGGTTTTGTTTTGTTTTGTCAACACTATGCTTAATATTTTAAGACTTGAAAAATCAGTAATAGTGCTATCTGCATAGCTGCATTTTGTAGTAAAGTACTTGGTGAATAAACGGGATGATCCTTATAACTCCTAGATTATCCAGTCATTTAATTAAGAATAACAGTACCTTAAGTAAATGGTGGTCACTTTGATGAGGATGCAGCACAAGGGGTAGAGATGAAAGTGCCCCCTTTCGCACTCCAATCGTCGCCAGTGTTATAATGAAAAGATATCAATGGTTCTTTAGAATCACACTTTATTTTCATCTCCACTTCTCCTCATCAGCTCTTCACATCTCCTCTTCTCTCAACTCTCTCTCCCAACATTCCATTGTGAACTCCTCTACCTAACAGTCAGAACATTCCATTGCAATAAAGTACACATATTTCAAGTTTTGGGGGAATGACAGGAAGATTTTGGTGCTTCCCACACGAAAATCCGCATTTCATGATAAATATTGTAATTTTTCCCCATGTTAGATTCTGGTAGGTATGACCTGCCCAAATTAACGAAGCATGATAACTTTATTGAATCTGGTAATTGCAAGATATTGTATAGTACACACAACTTGGAATTGTGACCACTCTGTAGACACTGGTGTATGTCCAGGGGCAGAATAACATATTATTCACTATTAGTGTAATAAAAATGGAATACAATTGGCTGGAAAATGACCCTCCCTAGCAGTTGAGGTAAGTAAAAAATGTTTTTAAATGTATGTTGTGTTGCGCGGAGGCAGATGAGAGTGTGTTTACGTGAGAGAATGTGTGTATGTGTAATTGTGTGTGTAAGCATGTGTGTGTGAGAGAATGTAAAGGTCAAACTGCGTATGATATCACTTCCACTACCCCTAGTCTTTTGGTGAATTGATGTTTGTTATAATGAAAAGATATCAATGGTTCTTTAGAATCACACTTTATTTTCATCTCCACTTCTCCTCATCAGCTCTTCACATCTCCTCTTCTCTCAACTCTCTCTCCCAACATTCTATTGTAAACTCCTCTACCTAACCGTCAGAACATTCCATTCTAAAGGGAAGGTGAGGGGGGAACGTACCACTTATATTTAAATATGTCATAACCTCTTATCTAACAAAATCTGCCTATATGTAATTACATGTTGCTACCTTAAAAAATTACAACTAAATTACAACACATCTTCCCTTCCACACACAATATATACAAAGTGATCAACAATATATACATTCAATAATAATTTGACATACCTTCATTGATGTCTTAAATATATACATTCAATAGATAATTTGACATACACTACATCGATGTTTTAAAATAAGTTATATTGGTACTCTCTGTACCGATGTCACGTCTCTGCTGAATCTCCTCACTCTCGCCATTCTCCATGGAATTTCCTTCACTCCTCACGAGGGCTGATGGCTGTTGGACAATCCTGTCCATACTCCAACACTGACCATTTGTTAACGTAACCACATTTTTTTTCACTTTGGCAATATCAAAAGGACCGGAAAATTTAGTGCCTCGCATATTCGGACAAAAACCCCTTACAGGATTTTTAACATAAACCTTATCCCCCACTTTCCACTGTCGTTGTTTAGTACCATGTTTAGTATTGTATCTTTTTTTTGTAATTGTTTTGATGATTTTCTATTCTAAGTCTGAATTGTGGAGTTATGGCATCACTTTTTCCTCCTCCACCTAACCATGAAGGGAAGAATTTGGTACTTGGTTTCCTGCCCTTTAGAGCAGAAAATGGAGAAAGTTTTGTAACTGAATTTGGAGTAGAATGGTACGCCCATAACATGTCTCGAATAGCATTTTCAATGATTATTTGGTTTACACTAGCTAACTGGATGCACTCTTTAATCATGCGTTTGGTCCTTTCGACTAAACCATTTGCCCTGGGACAATATAGTGCTGTAATGAGGTGGTGTATGTTTAAAGAGTTAAGAAAATCTATCATTTTTGATGAAGTTAATTGAACTCCATTGTCAGTGATCAAGGTGGCGGGTATTCCTTCCATAGCAAAAGCATCTTTAAGGAAATTTATAACTGCTTCAGTGGTGATTTGGCTTACCATTTTTACATTAATCCAATGCGAGTAATAATCAATCAGTACTAAAGCAAAACGTTTCACAACACCTTTCATGTTGATAGGCCCTATGATGTCTAATGCCAATTTTGTCCAAGGCTTGTCTGGTACAGCCACAGGATATATAGGAGTTTTACGAATAATTTTAGTTTTGTCACTGCATGCACATTTAATGCAATTTTTTACTTCATTTTCTATCATAGAGTCCATATTAGGAAACCAATATCTTTCTCTAACACAAGCTTTTGTGAGGCTCCTGCCTAAATGACCTTCATGAGCCAGATTGATAATTTTGTGTATCAATCCTGCCGGTGGTATTATCTTATCATTTCTTAAAACAAAATTTCCGTTTTCATTTATTTCATGTCCAACCTCCCATTAGTTTTTTAGTGTTTCGTCCAGATCCCTCCTAAATTCCGGCCATCCCTCCTTCGCTAATGTTCTCAATAAGGATAGGGATTCATCCTTATGATCAGCCAACTTCCATTCTTCTTCACTGATAGCCAGAGTACAAACAACCATTACTGGGTATTCCGGGGTCTCATAGTCTTCATTTATAGTCAACGGTACTCTAGATAGAAAATCCGCAGCACAATTATTAATACCCGGTAGGTACTCAATCTTAAAACAAAAGCTTTCCAGGCCTAAAACCCATCTAGCAATTCTAGGTGTACAGTTGTAGAAGCTTTTTGTAGAGAAAACATAAACTAGTGGTTTGTGGTCTGTACGTAAAGTAAATTGTGTACCCCAAAGGAAGAATTTAAAATGTTTTATAGCCCAGAAACAAGCCAGAGCTTCTCTTTCAATTACTGAGTAATTGGATTCTGCCTTATTTAAAGCCCTAGAAGCAAATGCTACAATTCTCTCTTTACCATCAACCACTTGGGATAAAGTGGCTCCCAAACCTTTTTTTATGCTCGCGTCAGTAGTAAGAATAGTCTTCCTTTCATGATTGAAAGTACCCAGGAATGGTGCTGTTACAATGGCTTGTTTAATCCTTTGAAATGCAGATTCATGACATTCTATCCATTTGTAAGGTGTGTGGTTTTTTAGTAACTCTCTTAGGTCATATGATATCTCTGAGAATCCCTTGACATATTTTGTCATATACTCAGCAAGGCCTAGAAAATATTTTAATTCTTCCTTGTTTTTTGATGCCTCTGCCTTCTTAACAGCTTCAACTAGTGAAGTTTTAGGTTTGAACCCATCTTTAGAAATAGTGTGCCCTAAATAATCAACTGAATCTACTCTAATTTGACACTTATCCTTTCTCAATGTCAAACCCGCCATTTTTAGTTTACTAAGTACCTTTTTCAAGTTTGTATCATGTTCCTCTACATTTGCTCCATATATTAAAATGTCATCCTGAAAATATAGAGTCTTAGCGGGAATCTTCCAAAACACGTTGCATGATTTTTTGAAATACGGCCGCAGCTGATGCAAGCCCGAACGGCATTCTATTGAACATATACGATCCTAGGGGTGTAGTGAAAGCTGTGAGCCATTTAGAATCTGGGTGAAGTTCAATCTGGTGGTATGTGCTGGAGAGATCCAGCACGGAAAAACATGCTGCCTCCCCCATGGTGCTTAATATTTCATGAATAACAGGAAGTGGATGTCTTTCCACCCAAATGTTTCTGTTCAAATCTCTCAAATCAATGCACACCCTAATGTCGTCGCAATTATGTTTCTTGGCAATTACGATGGGAGATAACCATTCTGAACTCTCAATTGGTTGAATAATTCCTAGAGATTCTAGTCTCTTAAGTTCCTTTTTAAGAGGGTCTCTAAGTAAGTGTGGAATTTGTCTAGTTTTATGTACTATCGGTTTAGCCTTAGGTTTTAATTAAATTTTATGTTGGAAGCCTGCCAGTAGACCTAACTTTTCAGTAAAAATCTCAGGAAATTCCTGGAAAATCAACTCATTAGAGTTATTTTTGTCCATGAGCAGTACTTGTTCCGGATTATTAGGGTCCAGTTTGATTCCCAACTCCTTCTGATGCTGCCAACCCAGTAAACTGGATCCTTCTTCAACTACATAAACTTTCCCTACAGTGGTACGACCCTTAAATGATATTAAAGCCTTGAACATCCCTTTAAAAGGGATGGGGTCTTTGTTATAACCCTTGGGATGAATGTCTGGTTTTGACAATCTGGCTGACATTTCTTTACCAATACCTTTAAAATCCAGTTCATTTATGATTGTAAAGGGTGAGCAAGAGTCAGCGAAAACTGTTACTGGACTGCCATCAAGGGAAATATTACACTGAGGATATTGAAAATAATTTTCCTGTTCCTTTTTAACCTGCAGTATTATCTTTTTAACTTCTTGAGAATCATCTACCTTTTTATGCTCATATTGTTTATCAAATTTAGACACCTCCCTACACACTCTAGCAAAATGGCCTTTTTTATTACATTTTCTACATATGGCTGTCCTGGCTTGACAAAAGGTAGAGTTCGCCAAATGAGTGCTGCTCCCACAGCGGTAACATTTTAATCCTGTTGTAGGATTAGTGGTTTTTATAGGTTGTTTACCTCCAGTTTTAATTTTCGTAACTTTTTCTTCTTCTGCATTTACCTTAATCTCTGCAACTTGATCAGGAGAAGCAGAAGGAGATCTGATTTCTTGTAAACATAGCTGTGTGTGCTCAATGGATTTTGCTATTTCCACTGCTTCCTGCAGATCAGGTTGTTTTTGTAGTAATTTTTCCTGAATTTTTACATTACTAGTACAACGGACTATTTGGTCTCGAATCAGTGAGTCATTAAGATTCCCAAAGTTACATAATGTACTCAATCCCCTTAGAGCAGCAACGTAATTAGTCACACTCTCTTGTTTGCCTTGGGAACGACAGAAAAATTTATGACGTTCTAAGACCACATTTACTCTGTCTCCAAACTGTTTTTCCAATTTCGTATATGTGGTGACATAATCATCCTGTACTTGTCCATCTGTAATGTATCATCATTTTTTCTGCCATGCGTCCCTAAATTGTGTAACAATATGTGTTGTTTCCTGAGTGGGTTGAATTTATCTCCACCAATGGCAATTAAATATGATTCAAAAATTTTGAACCATTCTTTCCATGGGATGTTAGGTTCTCCAGTTTCATTTAAAAATGGAATTGTCTGGGACATGCCCGCTGCAGCCATTTCTAAAGGATAGTGTGATTTAATAGTTATGTATGTATAAAATATAGCAATTACTATGTACTATCAAGTGTATTATCAAAGTGCAACTATAAACATTAAAAAGTTAGAAAATAAATATAGCAATCATCACATGTTATTAAATCTAAATAGTAACAGTTGAATGCATATTTATGAAGACATTAAAGAAAATGCACAGTCTAGTGTTGCAGCCGATTTAGAGGAAAAGCCATGAGAACAGTAGGCCGATTTAGAGGGAAAACCCTGAGAACAGTAAATTTCCCACAATGCCACAAGCAGGAAAGAGCTGTACCTGTCAGCGTTACCACCAACAGGCTAATATCATTACCAATGCTTCTTAAACGTTCATGCTGTGCCTGTCAGCGTCACAACAATATGCAGGTCCAATTGCTGGAGTAAGACAATTCAGTGAAACTGCGTTTGAAACCGAAATACAGGTGATCCTCAACCGTTTCAAAAACTCCACTAAAGCTAAGGTAATTAGCAAAGTACAACCTCTTGTGGATTAAAAGTTAATGAGATATGCTCCTCATGTAGTTGTGCGCGCTTCCACACAGTTAAATATAATACGAATGTTCCGTTTCAGAGCTGCCTTTCATAAAATGTCATCAGAAAAAGACCCGTTTATTTTCTTGTGCATTCATTTTGCATTATTGTCAGTAGAGATGATTAACTTGTGTTATTTAAAAATAGATCCTCATAGATGAAATACTTGTGTGTGATAGATTGATTTTCTTGACCTTCCCTCTCAGAAAAGGTAGCTGTCCATAACCTGTGCTTGCCTCTGATGAAATAATGCTGGTAAAAGATGTTTATTTTCCTTTCCTTCCAGGAATATCTGTCATGTGATTGATTGTGTCTTCTTGACCTTTCCTCTCAGAAAAGGTTCATAATGTGTGCCTTATTTTATTTTCCTTGTAAAATTATTGTTGAATTGAAAGGCTAACCTTATGAACTCTTCTTCACTTCTTCCTGAATAAGTATGATAATTCCACATAGGTTTACGCTCTTCTTTCTAAATTAACTTTGCCAATATCAGGTTTTGTTTTGTTTTGTCAACACTATGCTTAATATTTTAAGACTTGAAAAATCAGTAATAGTGCTATCTGCATAGCTGCATTTTGTAGTAAAGTACTTGGTGAATAAACGGGATGATCCTTATAACTCCTAGATTATCCAGTCATTTAATTAAGAATAACAGTACCTTAAGTAAATGGTGGTCACTTTGATGAGGATGCAGCACAAGGGGTAGAGATGAAAGTGCCCCCTTTCGCACTCCAATCGTCGCCAGTGTTATAATGAAAAGATATCAATGGTTCTTTAGAATCACACTTTATTTTCATCTCCACTTCTCCTCATCAGCTCTTCACATCTCCTCTTCTCTCAACTCTCTCTCCCAACATTCCATTGTGAACTCCTCTACCTAACAGTCAGAACATTCCATTGCAATAAAGTACACATATTTCAAGTTTTGGGGGAATGACAGGAAGATTTTGGTGCTTCCCACACGAAAATCCGCATTTCATGATAAATATTGTAATTTTTCCCCATGTTAGATTCTGGTAGGTATGACCTGCCCAAATTAACGAAGCATGATAACTTTATTGAATCTGGTAATTGCAAGATATTGTATAGTACACACAACTTGGAATTGTGACCACTCTGTAGACACTGGTGTATGTCCAGGGGCAGAATAACATATTATTCACTATTAGTGTAATAAAAATGGAATACAATTGGCTGGAAAATGACCCTCCCTAGCAGTTGAGGTAAGTAAAAAATGTTTTTAAATGTATGTTGTGTTGCGCGGAGGCAGATGAGAGTGTGTTTACGTGAGAGAATGTGTGTATGTGTAATTGTGTGTGTAAGCATGTGTGTGTGAGAGAATGTAAAGGTCAAACTGCGTATGATATCACTTCCACTACCCCTAGTCTTTTGGTGAATTGATGTTTGTTATAATGAAAAGATATCAATGGTTCTTTAGAATCACACTTTATTTTTATCTCCACTTCTCCTCATCAGCTCTTCACATCTCCTCTTCTCTCAACTCTCTCTCCCAACATTCTATTGTAAACTCCTCTACCTAACAGTCAGAACATTCCATTCTAAAGGGAAGGTGAGGGGGGAACGTACCACTTATATTTAAATATGTCATAACCTCTTATCTAACAAAATCTGCCTATATGTAATTACATGTTGCTACCTTAAAATATTACAACTAAATTACAACAATGTTCATGAACATATGGTCCATAACAATTACTACAGGTGGACAGGGCATCATAAACCTCCCACTGTGGCAGCTTAAGTGGGGCTGCTACTGGGCCTGATGGGTTGGTGAACTGCTTCTCACTAAATGTTAGTTAATTATGGGCCTTTTATTTTAACAGGGTTGCAGACAAAATGCTCATAAATAACACTGTTAGACAATACCATGAAAAAGAAGTGTGGTCACTGGGCTGAACAGTAAGTGAAAGAAATAGTGAAAGAGACGAAAATAGGGAAGCAATGAGAGACAGGGAAATGGAAATGGTGAGTGTGAGTAAGTAAAGAAAGAAAATGTAAAGCAGGGGGAAATGATGGGTAGATATATGGGGGAAGAAAAAAGGGAAAGAAGAAGGAAGGGTAAATGGAAGAAAATGTGGCAGGAAAGAAGGAAGAAAAAGTGAAAGATAAGATGAGGGTTGAAGAGAGAAAGGTAAATTAATGGATGTAAGTTGGAAGGTAATAGGGATGGATTGCTGGAAGGACTGATGTAAAGGTGTAAGTAGGATTAGGTAGAAAGGTAAAAGTATGGATGGAAAGTGAAAGGATCAACAGTTAAAAGGGTGAATGAATAATATAAAAATCAACGGATGCGGAAAGGATGGAGGAACAACCAGAAAGGATTGATGGGTGAAAGGATGGTTGATAAATTGATGTGTAGATGGATTAATGGGTGAAGGGATGGATGTGTGATTGAAATAGTGAATAGATGGAAGTATAGCTGATGGCTGGATGGATGGAAAAATGAAAGGAAAATGGAATGGATGGACAATACATAGAAGGGTGAAAATGGAAAAATAGATGAACTGGAGGAAGATGAAGGTGTGAAGGTAACTCTTCCAAAAATGGTTGGATCCCGTCACTTCACATGCTCTGTGCTATTGCAGTATAGTTAAAAATAGGGCATTTTTATTTTCTGGCTAGTCCAACGCAGGTGGACATAACCATTTTTAATGCCTTTATTTAATAGGTGGCATCTAACATACTCATTTATCTGTGTTGTGCTTTTATATTAATCATGCAGCTTTTATGAAGTCTCAGTTTTGTAATTTATTGTGATGTCATCAGCGTTAAGTTTATGTAACATCACCTAAGAAAATTCATGGTCAGAGGTCATAAGGGCTCATTTCCTGTGGTATGAATGAGGTCAAAAAGTGTGTGATGCCACTTCTGCAACCTTGGCATTTTGGTCAATAGACATCTATGTCCCCACCATAAACTATTTTTGCCTCACCATTTACAGGCGATATATTATTAGTTTGTACCCTCTCCCCACAATACATGCACTTGTCCCAATGTAATTGGGAGTGGGATTAGAATAGTAAAAATTCCATCCCCCAATATATGCATTTCCCCCAAGGTTGTTGGACCTGGAGTTAGAATAGTAAATGTAACCATTCCTTAATTCATGCATTTTCCCAGTGCAAGTGGAAATGGAGTTAGAATAATTAAACAATTCCACACACTATACCACATTTATATGCACATTTGCCAAAGCGTGTGGCCTGGAGTTAGACTAAGCAATTTGTTGGTTTGGATTTAGAATAGTAAATATGCACCACCAACAAATATATACATGCCCTCATTGCTTGCAGCACTAGAGTTGTAATAGTAAGTCTGAACCACGCTATATGCATCTTCCCCGTGTAAGGTGAATTGGGGCTAGAATAGTAAATCTGAACCCCTTTAGATAATGCACATTCCCCTAAATCTGGACTCCCCAAAAAATGTACTTTTCTCAGTGATGTTAGAGTAGTAAATAAGACCTCACATAATATACGCAAATTCCCTAATGTACGTGGGACTAGAGTTAGAACAGTAAGTCTAGCCTTTATCATATATCACTTACCCCAATTAAAGTTGAATTAGATTTAGAACATTACATCGGAATCCTGTCTAATTTATGCACTTTCCCCCAACCCCTGTTTCAGTGGAGTAAGAATAGTATAGCTGAAGTTCAGCAATGCCAAAATATGCCCTTCCCCAATGAATGAGGAAGTAAATTGGAATAGTAAACCAGAAAACCCACACTTTTTATTTTTTTCTAATATTAGTGGTCCTGAAGTTAGAATAGTAAATATGCCCCCCATTCCCAAAATATGTACAGACCCCATTGTTTCATAGACTGGAGTTAGAATAGTAAACCTGCCTCCGCTCAACATATTCACTTTCTAAAGATGGAACTGAAACCCTATTTATGCTGGAATGAATATTAAAGCACACATCACCCACATATGCTTTTGTTGTAAATACTTTTTAAATGTTTCAATATATGTATTACTATTATGTACTTCCTTTATTTGAATTTGTGTTGCAGTTTGATTTATAAAACTTATTATGTATTGCATTGATGCACATACTACTTATGGAATATGTTACAACTGATTTCTAATAAATTATGTTAAATATTTTTATAAGAATATTTTTTATTGATTTCCAATACAATTATGGCTCCCATAAAACAAGCACATTGGAAACATAATATCATACAGATACCCACCTCTCTGTTTAATCTCACAAGAATAAAATGCACACAATTCTCCACTACCTAGATCTGCTGGTCTCCTCCAAACTGTAAGAAGCCCACCACTTGTTGCAAACCTTGCCATACTTGCTGGTACACCCATGTGCAGTATATATGGGCTCCTCCAGTTTTGTGCACCAGTCTATACCTATCTTCCAGGCTGTATGGATGGAGAGCTTGAGGAGCTCCAGTGCTTGGCTATGTCCCTCTTAGCCAGCAGCATGCCCAGTCCCACCAGCGTCCTGTCCCCATGAGATCCCTCCATGTCCTTCAGAATACTTAACAGCGCAATTCTACAGGTTATCTCCACATATGTTAAATATTTTAGGATAGTAAGTGAATTAGACATACTTTCTTATGTAAAATGTGATATCAATTATATATCTATATTATGAACATTTTTAACATTCATTAATTTGGTTAAATATGGAGTTTATTGAAAATATATTGTTACCCTAATTGTATTTTTCAAAAGTAGTCTATAAATATATAAAACACCTCATTCGCAAGTTACCCATATAAATAGTCTTTTAAATTTACTACTTTAAAAATTGTGATACCTTTATTTGAAGTTTAAATGCGGTTATTTAGAAGTTTAGATATTTTAATGTTATGATTTCACAGTTTTAGTACACAATAGGTTTGAAGTCTATTTTTTGTAATTTACAGTATATTTACATAAAGTAAATATTTTTCTTGGCAGTATTCTGATAACAATATTCTTGTACCACAATATTTTTAGTACATTTTCTGACATGCAACCAACTGCACATTTGAGTGGTGGTCCATCTTCTGTCAGGAAAGAGATAGGAAGCATGTTATGAAAGCATGTTATGAAGTGAGACAGTCCATTAGCGAGTCACACACAGCCAAATACAAAAATGTAACATTCTTTTCTTATTCCAAAGCAAAGTATAAAGAGGTAGGGAGCAACACCAGATATCTCCACACTGCATCACACCAACGACCTCTGCCTCGCATCTTTCAAATCCATCTCATATGCTACATATTTCCATCATCATTACAGACCACATTCCACAATACAAGCATGTGTCCCACAAGCCACAATACCACACACCTCCCTCCTTTCAAAAAAACAACACAACTTTCATAAACTATACTAACAACTCCAACATCCATACCTCACAGATGCATGGGACCAACTACATTACACATACGCCAAATTACACAGTATACACTTAACCTAACACAAAGGTCTCCAATCATTTGGGTACACAATGTTCTCTCACACTATGCCGAACCACACACTCTACATTGAATCCCAGACCACTAGCAGAAGGAATGGCACCATGCTTCCAAAGTGGGATTCCCTAAACCATCAGATTCTTATTGCCCACCACCATATACCATAGGTGTACCACCACTTGCTGTAGTTGCACAACCTCCACCACAATCTCTTTGCTTAAAGAAAAAATTACTATCCTTCTCCAAAGGCTGGACACGTTTTTGAGTGTCCCACAATTGAATTTTCCTTAATTTCTCAAAACACCAGCACCCTGTAAATTGCATGCCCTTCCATTTTGTAGATAGCCTACCTCAAGATTCTATTGCAGTGCCCATGTAGGGATCTTAATAGTTGATGGTCATTCCCTGGTTTTAGACATTACCATCTGGAGACTTACACCCCTCATAAGTTGATGGGGAAGTAGATCTTACATATTCCAAAATTGACAGGGGTATTGGTTTGGATCGTGGGTCTCAGAGCACAGGGCCCAGCCTTTTAGTGAACATCTCCAGGGTATCACTTTGACAAAAATAGTTTGAGAGCACTCCGGGTGTATGGTGCCTCTCATAACCCTGTGATGAATGTTCTGCAGGAACTGGCAAAGCTGGGGGCAAATAAAAAGTGGGCTTTAGGGGAAAAAGTGGTGAGTACAACTTAAGCCCATGGCTAGTATCCTCATGCTGGAGAGAGATAAGGGCCTCCCACATAAGTACCAGATTCACGTTTGTCATTGTTATAGGATACAGTTCATTGGATAGTAGGGGCGTGGGTGTTCTAGCTTTCTTTAAGCACCAAACCTCACTTCAATAAACATTTCCATCATACCAGTGAATTGTGAGGGCTCAGAGAAGAGGGCATAGCAATGATTAGAGAAAGTCTGTGTGTGTGTGTGTGCGTACACACACGTGCGCTTGGAAAATATTTTTGGGATCTGTTCATTTGGTAGGCTATAATCAACTTATTTTTTTAACATCTGGATAGCCAATCAAATAATTCAGTCATGGGGATCCTTTTCAATCTCCTGGAAGCCATAGAGCCTCACACAAGGAGAGCTGTGTGTTGCACTGGGTCTGGACATCCTGTAGTCGTTTCCGCGGTACAGACATGCTTTGATCTCTGCTATGTTTGCTCGTGAGAGGACTTACCAGCATGATGGCACCTGAAGAGAAGATTTTGAGAAATGATTGTAGAGGATTCAATCAGTACAACCTCTAG
The DNA here is from genome assembly GCF_031143425.1 of Pleurodeles waltl. Taxonomy (NCBI): domain Eukaryota; kingdom Metazoa; phylum Chordata; class Amphibia; order Caudata; family Salamandridae; genus Pleurodeles; species Pleurodeles waltl. The sequence goes on along the minus strand of NC_090450.1, from coordinate 708,520,831 downwards.
CCTTGTACTAAGTATACTTCCACCAACACAGGTAGAAGACTGGGAGTATGTGGCCATTACCAACACTTACAGGGGTGTAAGACATGGAGAAAGTCAGAATAACAATGCCATTTTTCAGCATTAACACAACTGAAAAGGACGTATTAGTGGCCATTAGCAAATGCCTGTAAATAGGACTTTATTTTGACAAAGTGGATGTGAAATTGTGGCATAACAACTGTAAACAAACAAATGACAGTTAAAAAAGCAATAGGTTAGGTATCAGAAGTAGGTAACAGTATAGAGGAACTTTTTTATATACTTTGGGGAGTGATCATAGGCAGGACAATAAATATGAATCCAACAGCTTCCCTAGTGGTCTTTATCCCAAATGTTCACACATTAAGTAATAGGGTCTCTTCTGGAAGAGATATGAATGAGAAAAAAGAGACCAAAAAACCTGGTGCTCCTGACAAGATTTAGTTGTTGGCACCTCAAAATTTTTTTTAATGGAAGTGACTGTCTCAGAGGTTGAGCCGATTATAAAAAAGATGTCAACACTATGCAGCTCCAGAGGATTAATGTTATTTTACTCTAGTAAAAGAGCTTAGTCATGAGGATAACCCCCAACATTTAGAGATGCCTACCTGGTGGTGATGTCTGTGATGAAACTGCATCCACTACAAGCCTCTGCATACACCCGAACCAACATCATCATAAAGGAGTGGAGTAAATGCGTGTAACTCCAGATGACAGCACTTGATGTGTAATTTACAGAGCCAACTGAATCTGTTCACCTACTCTCACCTTATACCCTTGTACCGGGGTCATGGCCATGTGCCAAAGTGGTGGACTAGAGTGTAGCCTGGCAAGGTCTCTTCAACCTGCTGTAACTTGGTCATTAAAATATTAAATCTTCCATTTTGTAGCCTCAGAGGAATACCAATGACATACCTCAAAAGGGTGAGCCTGGTTATGCTAGCTTTTAATACAAAAAAGGTTGGAGACCCCCTGTGCCATGTGAGTCACTGCATTAATAATCAAAGTTCCTAAATATGACAGCTAAAATATTTTGGGCCTCATTACGAGTATGGTGGTCTGAGGACCGTCACACTTGCGTTGACAGTTGGACCGCCGCCCTCTGGGCTGTCTGACCACTGAACTACAACCCTGAAGGACAGACCCGCCAGGGGACCGCCGTCCCCGCCAGGAACATGGTTCCTGACTGCATGATGGCGGTCAGAGTTGTACTCAGTCAGGGCAGAGCTGAACTGAGCCCTACCTGGCTAAATACAACTCCTCTCATCGCCAGACTTTCCATGGTGGTTTCACAGACATGGAAAGGCTGGTGGTGAGGGTGTGCTGGGGGCCACAGGTGGCCCCGCACTGCTCATGCCCATGGCATGGGCAGTGTAGGGGTTCTCCTGGCCAGCACTCTCAGAATGAGTACTGTCTGCTTTTCAGACAGTGCGCATACCGAGGATGCTGGTTGGCCCCCTCTATGTTGCAAGATAACACTCCGCTCCTTTAAGGGGCCCAAGTGCTATCTAATAGCACAGTTCCTGCCGGTCTGACATGGCAGTGGCATCCTACCAGCAAGTTTGGAGGTCCTGCAGTGGGACCGCCACCAAACTCATAATGCGGCATATAGGGGGTCATTCTGACGGCGGAAGCACCGCCAACAGGCTGGCGGTGCTTCCGGGGGCATTCTGACCGCGGCGGTAAAGCCGCGGTCAGAAAAGGGAAGCCGGCGGTTTCCCGCCGGCTTCCCGCTGCCCCAGGGAATCCTCCACCGCGGCGCTGCAAGCAGCGCCGCCATGGGGATTCCGACCCCCTTCCCGCCATCCTGTTTCTGGCGGTTTTCACCGCCAGAAACAGGATGGCGGGAAAGGGTGTCGTGGGGCCCCCTAACAGGGCCCCATTAAGATTTTCAGTGTCTGCTTGGCAGACACTGAAAATCGCGACGGGTGCAACTGCACCCGTCGCACACCAGCAACTCCGCCGGCTCCATTCGGAGCCGGCATCCTCGTTGCTGGGGCTTTCCCACTGGGCGGGCGGGTGGCCTTTTGGCGGTCACCCGCCAGCCCAGCGGGAAAGTCAGAATGACCGCCGCGGTACGGTCTTCTGGCGGTTCCCGCCAGGCGGGCGGCTTCCGCCGCCCGCGGGGGTCAGAATGACCCCCATAGTCTCTCTTTATACGTATCCCAGGAATGTGCACTGCATGAAGGAACACCTGTTTGCTCAGGGATCGCAATTATAACTGTGATGTTTGTTGCACCTTGCAAACTACTAGATACGTTTCCATTCTTTTTCAAATTTCAGCAGGTTAAACCTGCTGAAATGTTGCAAGGGAAAAATGCCAGGTAAATACCAGGACATGTGGAGTTTGGTGCAGTAAACATGAAAATTCATGTCACGTACCATTTTATGAAGTCAACTTGTAATAGATGATAATTATTACTCCTGATAAAATTCTTACACATCAGTGTAAGATCTTATCGGGTGTGATAATTATTGTGCCAAACACCAGGCTACTTGTAAAGAGGGCCTAAGTGTCGATATTGAAGTAATAGGCCACTTAAATGTATTAACACCCTTGGGTGCTTGGCGTTGGAGCTAGTCCTTTTCCGAAATACTCAGGCATCCTTGAGTTTAGTTTAGTTTAGCTTAGTTTGTTAAAGTACTCTGTCACTTGAAGATCACCTGGGGATGGCAGTAGACAAAAAGCTGCAAATTATCAGAAGAGCAACATTTTGGGAGCCCTTCTGAATGCAAGATGAATCGATATTAGTTGAATTTCTTTCTACCACCTTTATAGGCCTTACAAAACCTAGGAATATATAGATAAATTAGGTTAGTAGACCGGAGTGTTCTTTGCGGTCAATATTTCTGAAATAAATTTGAGATAATCTATGTTGTCTTACCATAGATTGCATGAAGAACTATGCAAAGAGTTCTAAAAATGGATGTTGGATGGGAGTAGAAATTGTGAACTGTGGTGGTAGCTTACTTTTGAATAGCTTGCAATCAGTGGATTAAGGAAAATTCTATACTCCGTTAGAAGCCATTACAATAATCTAATCTACAACCAATTACCACAGAAATTGCAAGACATCTACTTTCCATCGATAGATAGGCAAAAATCGGTCAGGGGCATTTCAGGTGAAAAGTACAAGAGGAATTGACTGCCGTGACCTGGCAGTTCAGCTCAGCATACCATCAATTTTAGTATTCAATCTTTAAACCACTTTAGAAGGTTGTGAGCAAGAGATAAAGTTAGGTGGCCAGAAAGAAGACTGCTGGTCAGAGCCATCATCAGATTCAATGATAAGGATTTTGTTCTTCACTTCAGGACTTCAGTTTTCATTGATGGACTGCTGTAAAACAGTGCTGAAGAACTGGGCATCTTTGGAGTGAGAACGTAGTTTGAATAATAATTGAGTACCACCCAGATATATACATGGGTTCTATCCAAAAGATATAACATAGCTGCTAGAGATCTTGTGTATATATTAAAAAGAAAAGGTGAAAGTGATGAACCATGGGGAAACCCGCAGTTTCAAATCAAATCACATCAAAGCAGGATTTATAGAGCCTGGCTAATTGCTTGGAAGGATATCCAGGCACTGTGAACATAGCTGCTAAGGGGTTCAGTTGAACAGCCAGTCAATGAGTCCTAACCTCAAATCCAGAAGACAGGATGAGGTCCTTGGGTGAAAGGGGAGGTTGTTCCAGCATTTTGCAGGCAGGTATAAGAAGGAGCATCTTCCACTGTTGCTTCGGTGGAAGTGGCGGTGCAGGGGAGAAGGAAGCAGAGCTCAGGTGTCTTGATGGCTAGTGGAAGTTCATGGGGTGGTTGATGTATGCTTGTCCTTGATTGTGAAGGGCTTTGTAGGTATGGATCAGCATCTTAAAATGACATCTCTTCCGAATGAGTAGTCAGTGGAGCTTCTAGAGTTAGGGGGTGGTGTAGGTCCATTTGGGGAGATCGAGGATGTGTTTGGCCACTGAATTTTGTATGGTTTACAGTCTCTTCAGGGGGTGCGTGGTGATTCCTACATAGATTGCATCACCATAAGTGCAGCTGGCTGGTGACTAGGGCATGAATGACGGTTTGTCTGGTGTTGACGGGGAGCCATTTGAAGATCTTACAGAGCATGTGAAGAGTAAGGAAGCAGGTGAAAGAGACTGCGTTAGTGTGGCTTTTCATAGTGACCTTGCTGTCCAGGATGATGCCAAGGTTGCAAGCATGGTCTGTCGGAGTGGGTGCTTGTCCAAGTTCGATAGGCCACCAGGAGCTGTCCCACCGGGAGGTTTTGTTCCTGAAGATCAGCCCTTCTGTTTTGTCTGTGTTAAGTTTTAGATAGTTATTCATCCAGTCAGTGATATCCGTCATGCACTTGTGGAAGGTAGCTTTTGTGATGGAGGGTCTTCTAATATTAAGAAGATGGGCTAAATGTCGCCTGTGTAGAATATAATGTTCAGTATTAAACAAAGGTACACTGTTCCAACGTGCTATAACATACTAGGAGACCTGGTGTCTCAGGAGCAAGAGCCCTCAAGCATCACAATGGATGACTAGCATCATCATCGGGAATGCTCCACGCCAGGCCGGCGCTGCAACACCTGACGGGCTCCCCGGTAGGGGGCTCTAAGCCCTGTTGATCTGATAATGACTGGTGGGTTCAAACTATACAGACCAAACATTAGTGGAGAGAGTAGAAAATAAGAAATTTAAAATTGGTTATTCATCCAACAAAATACATTATAATTTTAATCAGTTCAAAATAGGATGAAGACCAAGATTAAAAACAACCAGGAAAGTAACAGAATGAGTTATTATGCTCAATTACTTTCAAAGAGCACAAAAACGATGTAGAGGACTACAACTCTTATGGTGCCTCTAAACTAGGGTCAACATGTTTCGCGTCTGTGGCCCAGCCGGATCCATTGACGCTTCATCAGGACCAAAAATAAACACGTCTTCTCCAATTAATACAACAGTTTTAGGTATGAGAAAACCTAATTTAGGATAGAGAGACAGTCACTTACGTCAAGCGAACTGGCTAAGTCAAAAGAAGGTCACCCTAGAAAACACAAAAATAAAAACACCAAAGATACACAAGTTGTGATTACAAGGGTGCATTAGTAAAATAAAATAATATATGTGATGGGTCAGTGTGAAATTTATGTAAAGTTTGGCTTACCAACCCCAATTTGTGATCAGGCCCCTTGGGAAGCACATACCAAGGACTCGAGTAGACGCTGTTCATCGGTAAAACAAGTCATATTCAGTGAAATATATTAGAGCAAAGAATGAAAATTAATTTACACATAGGGTTAACATCAATGCCACAGAGAGACCCCGTAAATAAAATGGTCATTCAAAAATATATACATGGTCCAAACTCCAGGACCCGTGCTACCAAGTCAGGTAAAGTTCGCAACAGAAATAAACCCTTTTTACAAGCAAAGGGTTAATGTATGAACCCTTCGTTATATATAAATCAATGGTACTCACGATTCCGTCGTCGGTCCAATACTATGGACCTACTCTCTGGACAGCGCTCCCGAACCAAACTGGGATGGGCGCTGTCAGAGCCATATGTAGACGCCGCAGAGCACGGAAGTGGAAGTGTCTTCCGGCTCGCGCATGTCTAATGTTATCGCCATAGAAAAAGGACTAAAACTCAAAACGGGTTGGGCCAAGGATCCACAAAAATAAAGGAAGGACACACCTGCCAAGAAACTAAAGAACGGGTCCTTCTTTAACAAAAACACCGCCTGGAGTCAAAATTAATCAAAATGACCATAGTTATAGTCAAAAGAGGGGCATAGAATTAAAAAATGGATGCCCTATATTGAAAAAGTCACTTGTTAGTTTTAATTCATTAGTCCTACAGTTTATAAACAGACAGAGGAGATAATCTTTATAAGGCCAATCAAAAACTCGCCAGCTGAGGGCAGACAGATTTTTGTTGTATGTCACATCCTAAAATATAGAGGTTATCGTCGCCACAAACAGTACTTGAGTGGATAATATACTAGTCATTGGGTCATAATTATATTCATGAAAGTGAAATCCACGGAATGTCGTCATTCAGACCCCGATTGCTGGTCCCTAATTTAAAAACCCATCTTTGTTCCATTCTAAAAAGTGCCCCAGTGTCATTGGGTCGGAGTCTGGGTGCCTCTAATATCACCCACCAAAGTTCATCAGGGTTATGTGGGGTCTCCAAAAAGTGTGCGCAAAGTTTTGTAGTGACTCTTTTGCATCTATTATTGCTTCTGTGTTCATTTATGCGCATTTTTACGGGTCGTGTGGTCATGCCAATGTAACGTAAACCACAAGGACACATTATCATGTAGACGCAATTCCTGGTGTTACAGTTAGTATGTTTCCTAAGAAGCCAGGTCCCGATAGGATCCAGGTCCAATGTCGTCAGGTGCCTGGTCAGGGGACAGACATTACAATTACCACAAGGGTGATGCCCCTCCACTGGGGGAAGATCCCACAGAGTCTTTTGAGAGGGAGTATCACGTGGAAGACGTGGACGAGTGTGAACAACAATGTCCTTAATATTAGCAGTACGTTTAAATGCAAAGAGGGGTCAGGGAACAGGATGACCCACAACTCGTTAGTATTGGCCATCTTTTGTTAATCATTTTCTTGATCGTGTTAGATAGGGGAGTGTAAGTAGACACACATGTTAGCCTGGTTTGAGGGCCCTTATAAACGGTAGTTAACAGGGCATCCCTATTATTGTTCCTGGCACTTTTTCGCGCCTGGTGCACAATTCTGGGTGGATAATGGTGTTCATGAAGCTTCTCTTGAAGAACGTCAGCCTGATGGTCAAATTCCTGGGGTGAACTGCAATTGCGTCTTAGCTGTAAGAACTGGCCAACAGGTAGATTATCCGTAAAGACTTTGGATGATGGCTTTTGTATAACAAAAGGGAATTACGATCTGTAGGTTTGTGAAAAATACTTGTAGACAATTTGCCATTGGTGATGGTGATCATCAGGTCTAAAAAAGGTAAACGAGTAGATGACACAGTGGCAGTAAATTTCAAGAATGGGTCAAGAGTGTTGATCCAGGCCGTGAAGGTCTCCGCAGTTGCTAGTGAACCCTGCATATCATTAAGATGTCAGTACAACCTCTAGCCTTGCGTCAATATAGCGCCGCCATAATTTAATGTAGTTCTGAAAAGGATTACATGGGGGTAAAATATGGTTCATTTCAAAATCATACATATATAAGCAGGCTAAACTGGGTGCAAATGTGCTCCCCATAGATGTCCCTCGGATCTGATGGAAAAATTGGTCCTCAAAAAGAAAAAAATGTTTTGTCAAAGCAAGAGAGGCACATTGCATAATGAAGGGCACAGGAGTAGATAAGACAGTAGGAGCTTCCTGGAGGGCCGACTCAACTACCTGTAGGGTAGCTTTTTGCGGAATATTAGTATATAATGATTCCACATCCAAAGTAATAATACCCTGTACACCTCCGGAGTCATTAATGGCTTCAGTTAAATTCAAGACGTCTTTAGTATCTTTCAAGTAAGTCGAAGAATTTCTCACTAGTGACTGTAAAAAATGGTCACAAAAAATTGACAAAGATTCTAGGACCGAGCCTAGACCTGAAACAATTGGGCGTCCAGGAGGAGGTATTTTACCTTTATGGATCTTGGGTAAACAATAGAAATATGGAATACGGGGATGCGTGTATCAAGGAATTTGGCCTCCTTAGGAGTGATCCAAGAATTATTCTTAGCTTCTTCAATCAGGCATCTAATCTGAGTCTGTAATCTCCCGGTCGGATCACTTGTTAGCCTTGCATAGTACTTGGAGTCACTTAAAAGACGTAAACATTCATGTCTATAATCAGTCGAGTCCATGATCACAATGGCACCTCCTTTGTCGGCCTGCTTGATGGTTATACTGGAGTCAGAAGCCAAAGACAACAAGGCCCTCTTTTCTTTGGTTGGTACATTAATGTATGAATGTTTTGGGCGCAGTTGATTAAGATCAGCTAACACTGCTTTTTCAAAGGTTAAGACTTCACTAGGCATAGTGACTGATGCAGGAACAAAAAGTGAGGGTTTTCTTAAACCTGAATCAATCAATTGTGGTTCCACTGGTTTGTCATTAAAGAAAAAATGAAGACAAATTTTACGGAAGAATTGGGCAAGTTCAATATGTAGGTGAAAAAAGTCCTCCTCAGGGGTAGGAACAAAACCAAGGCCCCTATTGAGCACCTCGTTTTCATCCTCCGTAAGAAGTCTAGTTGACAAATTGACCACTAAGTTCTCACAGGTTTTTTTTTTGCTTGGCTCCTAGTGACCATCTGGGGTTCCTCTCTAGACCACTGGATGTGCCTGCCTCTTCCTCTCCTTCTGCCTCTGCCTCTGCCCCGGCCACGGCCTAAAAAAGTCACAAAGGGCATCATTGGGCGAGGGTGAAAAAATGGATAAGGTTGTTGCCAAGGCATGGGTTGGTGAACGGGATGTGGAGGATAATTGAAGAACGGTGGAGGCTGATTATCATCTGTGCTCCATCCGTCAGATGAAGATCCCCTATTGTGGTTACGTGTTTTTTTGTAGGATGCAGTGGATTAATCTGATGACCGAGATTGATTATCTACATCGTAGTCATCTTTGATATATGGATAAACCTTCTCTCTGCTGAACTTTACAATATCCTTCTGGAGTTTAGTGATGTTTTGTTGGGTTAAAAAACTCCTTAGTCTCATTAAGTTCAGCAGTGATCTCGGAAAGGCGGCTCTTGAAAGCTGTCAAAGTGACTGTTGTTTTTAAAGTATTCTCTATAGCACTGATTTGAATGGTTATAGTATCAGCTAGGCGTTTAGAAGTGTTAATAATTAAAACCAGCCAGTCTCTGGTGCACTTCCAAGCTATCTGTGCCCAATCTTTTCTGAAGGCTAAATCCTGTAGAAATATCCGAGGAATATTGGATACTAAAAGGCCGTTGGGCGCGATGTTAGCGCGCAGATATTCAGTCATGATTGTGCCATGCATGACAACAGTCACTTTGACAGCTTTCAAGAGCCACCTTTCCGAGATCACTGCAGAACTTGAGGAGACTAAGAAGTTTTTAACCAAACAAAAGATCACTAAACTCCAGAAGATTATCGTAAAGTTCAGCAGAGAGAAGGTTTATCCATATATCAAAGATGACTACGATGTAGAATGATAATCATTCTCGGTCATCAGATGAATCCACTGCATCCTACAAAAAACCACGAAACCACAATATTGGATCTTCGTCTGACGGATGGAGCACAGATGATAATCAGCCTCCACCGTTCTTCAATTATCCTCCATATCCCATTCACCAACCCATGCCTTGGTGAAACCCTTTGTGCCTTTTTTAGGCCGCGGCCGGGGCAGAGGCAGAGGCAGAAGGAGAGGAAGAGGCAAGCATATCCAGTGGTCCAGAGAGGAACCCCAGGTGGTCACCAGGAGCCATGCAAAAAAAAAACTGGTGAGAACTTAGTGGTCAATTCGTCAACTAGACTTCTTACGGAGGATGAAAACGAGGTGCTCAATAGGGGCCTTGGTTTTGTTCCTACCCCTGAGGAGGACTTTTTTCGCCTACATATTGAACTTGCCCAATTCTTCCGTAAAATTCATCTTCATTCTTTCTTTAATGACAAACCAGTGGAACCACAATTGATTGATTCAGGTTTAAGAAAACCCTCACTTTTTGTTCCTGCATCAGTCACTATGCCTAGTGAAGTCTTAACCTTTGAAAAAGCAGTGTTAGCTGATCTTAATCAACTGTGCCCAAAACATTCATACATTAATGTACCAACCAAAGAAAAGAGGGCCTTGTTGTCTTTGGCTTCTGACTCCAGTATAACCATCAAGCAGACCGACAAATGAGGTGCCATTGTGATCATGGACTCGACTGATTATAGACGTGAATGTTTACTTCTTTTAAGTGACTCCACCAACTATGCGAGGCTAACAAGTGATCCGACCGGGAGATTACAGACTCAGATTAGATGCCTGATTGAAGAAGCTAAGAATAATTCTTGGATCACTCCTAAGGAGGCCGAATTTCTTGATACACCGCATCCCCGTATTCCATATTTCTATTGTTTACCCAAGATCCATAAAGGTAAAATACCTCCTCCTGGACGCCCAATTGTTTCAGGTCTAGGCTCGGTCCTAGATCCTTTGTCAATTTTTTGTGACCATTTTTTACAGCCACTAGTGAGAAGTTCTTCGACTTACTTGAAAGATACTAAAGATGTCTTGAATTTAACTGAAGCCATTAATGACTCCAGAGGTGTACAGGGTATTATTACTTTGGATGTGGAATCATTGTATACTAATATTCCGCAAGAAGCTACCCTACGGGTAGTTGAGTCGGTCCTCCAGGAAGCTCCTACTGTCTTATCTACTCCTGTCCCCTTCATTATGCAATGTGCCTCTCTTGCTTTGACAAAAAAAAGAAAATCTTTTTGAGGACCAATTTTTTCATCAGATCCGAGGGACATCTATGGGGAGCACATTTGCACCCAGTTTAGCCTGCTCATATATGTATGATTTTGAAAAGAAACATATTTTACCCCCATGTAATCCTTTTCAGAGGTACATTAAATTATGGCGGCGCTATATTGATGACATCTTAATTATATGGCAGGGTTCACTAGCAACTGCGGAGACCTTCACGGCCTGGATCAACACTCTTGACCCATTCTTGAAATTTACCGCCACTGTGTCATCTACTCATTTACCTTTTTCAGACCTGATGTTCACCATCAACAATGGCAAATTGTCTACAAGTATTTTTTACAAACCTGCAGATCTTAATTCCCTTTTGTTATACGAAAGCCATCATCCGAAGTCTTTACGGGATAATCTACCTGTTGGCCAGTTCTTACAGCTAAGACGCAATTGCAGTTCACCCCAGGAATTTGACCATCAGGCTGATGTTCTTCAAGAGAAGCTTCATGAACGCCATTATCCACCCAGAATTGTGCACCAGGTGCAAAAAAAGAGGCAGGAACAATAATAGGGATGCCCTGTTAACTACCATTGATAAGGGCCCTCAAACCAGGCTAACATGTGTGTCTACTTACACTCCCCTATCTAACACGATCAAGAAACTGATTAACAAAAGATGCCCAATACTAACGAGTGGGGGTCATCCTGTTCCCAGACCCCTCTTTGCATTTAAACGTACTGCTAATATTAAGGACATTGTTGTTCACACTCGTCCACGTCTTCCACGTGATACTCCTTCTCAAAAGACTCTGTGGGATCTTCCCCCAGTGGAGGGGCATCACCCTTGTGGTAATTGTAATGTCTGTCCCCTGACCAGGCACCTGACGACATTGGACCTGGATCCTATCGGGACCTGGCGCCTTAGGAAACATACTAACTGTAACACCAGGAATTGCGTCTCCATGGTAACGCGTCCTTGTGGTTTACGTTACATTGGCATGACCACACGACCCGTAAAAATGCGCATAAACGAACACAGAAGCAATATTAGATGCAAAAGAGTCACTACAAAGCTTTGCGCACACTTTTTGGATACCCCACAGAATCCTGATGAACTTTGGTGGGTGATCTTAGAGGCACCCAGAATCCGACCCAATGACACTGTGGCACTTTTTAGAACGTAACAAAGATGGGTTTTTAAATTATGGACCAGCAATCGGGGTCTGAATGACGACATTCCGTGGATTTCACTTTCATGAATATAATTATGACCCAATGACTCATATAGTATCCACTCAAGTACTGTTTGTGGCGACGATAACCTCTATGTTTTAGGATGTGACATACAACAAAAATCTGTCTGCCCTCAGCTGGCGAGTTTTTGATTGGTCTTATAAAGATTATCTCCTCTGTCTGTTTATAAACTGTAGGACTAATGAATTAAAACTAACAAGTGACTTTTTCAATATAGGGCGTCCATTTTTTAATTCTATGCTCCTCTTTTGACTATAACTATGGTCATTTTGATTAATTTTGACTCCAGGCGGTGTTTTCGTTAAAGAAGGACCCATTCTTTAGTTCCTTGGCAGGTGTGTCCTTCCTTTATTTTTGTGGACCCTTGGCCCAACCTGTTTTGAGTTTTAGTCCTTTTTCTATGGCGATAACATTAGACGCGCGCGAGCCGGAAGATACTTCCACTTCTGTGCTCTGCGGCGTCTACATATGGCTCTGACAGCGCCCATCCCAGTTTGGTTCGGGAGCGCTGTCCAGAGGGGAGGTCCATAGTACTGGACCGACGACGGAATCGTGAGTACCATTGATTTAGATATAACGAAGGGTTCAAACATTAACCCTTTGCTTGTAAAAAGGGTTTCTTTATGTTGCAAACTATATCTGACTTGGTAGCATGGGTCCTGGAGTTTGGACCATGTATATCTTTTTGAATGGCCATTTTATTTACGGGGTCTCTCTGTGGCATTGATGTTAACCCTATGTGTAAATTAATTTTCATTCGTTGCTCTAATATACTTCACTGAATATCACTTGTTTTACCGATGAACAGCGTCTACTCGAGTCCTGGGTATGTGCTTCCCAAGGGGCCTGATCACAAATTGGGGTTGGTAAGCCAAACTCTACATAAATTTCACACTGACCCATCACATATATTATTTTATTTCACTAATGCACCCTTGTAATCACAACTTGTGTATCTTTGGTGTTTTTATTTTTGTGTTTTCTAGGGTGACCTTCTTTTGACTTAGCCAGTTCGCTTGGCGTAAGTGACTGTCTCTCTATCCTAAATTAGGTTTTCTCATTCCTAAAACTGTTGTATTAATTGGAGAAGACGTGTTTATTTTTGGTCCTGATGAAGCGTCAATGGATCCGGCTGGACCGCAGACGCGAAACATGTTGACCCTAGTTTAGAGGCACCATAAGAGTTGTAGTCCTCTACGTTGTTTTTGTGCTCTTTGAAAGTAATTGAGCATAATATCTAAGGGCCAGATGTAGGTAGGTTGAAAATTGTGACTTGCAATTTGCGAGTCCGTGCGACTCGCAAATTGCAAGTCGCAATTTGCTATGCAGAAAGGTGTCTCAGACACCTTCTGCAACTCGCAATGGGGTCGCAAAGACCCACCTCATTAATATTAATGAGGTGGGTCGCAGTTTGCGACCCCATTGCGAGTATGGGCACTCACGGGGATGGTGGCCTGCTGGAGACAGCAGACCACCATGTCTGTGACTGCTTTTTAATAAAGCAGTTTTTTTTCCCATCTGCAGCCCGTTTTCCTTAAAGGAAAACGAGCTGCACTTGGAAAAAAATACCGAAACCTTTAGTTTTGGTTTTTTTCAGTGCTCTGAAAAAATATTTTTGTTTCCATTCACAAAGGGGAAGGGGTCCCATGGGGACCCCTTCCCGTTTGCGACTGGGTTACCATCCACTTCAAGTGGATGGTAACTGCGATTTCATTTGCGACCGCTTTTGCGGTCGCAGATGAAATTGCATAGCGTTGCGAGTCGCAAATAGGAAGGGAACACCCCTTCCTATTTGCGAGTCGGAAATGCATTTTGCGAGTCGGATCCGACTCGCAAAATGCATTTCTGCATCACGGAGAGGCTTTTGCGCCGTTTGCGATGCGCAAATCCTTTCCTACATCTGGCCCCTATTCTGTTACTTTCCAGGTTGTTTTTAATCTTGGTCTTCATCCTATTTTGAACTGATTAAAATTATGATGTATTTTGTTGGATGAATAACCAATTTAAAATTTCTTATTTTCTGCTCTCTCCACTAATGTTTGGTCTGTATAGTTTGAACCCACCAGTCATTATCAGATCAACACGGCTTAGAAGCCCCCTACCGGGGGAGCCCGTCAGGTGTGCAGCGCCGGCCTGGCGTGGAGCATTCCCGATGATGATGCTAGTCATCCATTGTGATGCTTGAGGGCTCTTGCTCCTGAGACACCAGGTCTCCTAGTATGTTATAGCACGTTGGAACAGTGTACCTTTGTTTAATACTATTCAAAGTGGGAGACTGTACACTGGACCATAAAAATCTCCCGGTCCCTCCCCCTCCTTGTATTTAAAATATAATGTTCATTCCGTGGTTCTGACGATGTTTGCCAATGGAGTCATGCAGATATTGCACAATGTATGGCTGACGGAAAAGCCTAGAGAGATGCCACAGATGATGTTTTTGGGTTCCAAGGAAAAAGGTGGTAGGCAGATTCTATGGGTTCTTCTGGTGAGGATGGATGCGATCCATTTGAAGTCACCTCCTTGGATTCTAATGTGATGAAGCTTCTTGATGAGGGTGTGGTGGGATATGGTGTTGAATACTACTGAGAGTTCAAGGAGGATCAGGACTGCCATTTATCACCGGTCAAGGAGGGTTCTAATGTCGTCAGTGGCAGTGATTGGGGCTGTTTTGGTGGTATGGTTGGTAAGGAATCTGGATTGGGAGGGGTCCAGAAGATTGTTAATCTCTAGGTGTTTTGTGAGTTGGTGGTTGATGGACTTTTTGAGAACTTTAGTGGGAAATGGGACGGTAGTTCTTGAGTTTGCTGGGGTTTGCAGAAGTTTTCTTGAGAAGGGCTTTGACTGTGTTTCTAAACTTCAGGGAAGGTTCTGGTGGTTATGAATGAGTTGAAAATGGCAGTGAGCTCGCTGCTGATCACCTTGCTCCTGAGGTTGAAAATATGGTGGGGGCAGGGGTCCGAGGGTGCTCATTAGTGGACGGAGGTCATGATGGCTGCAGTGTTTTGTGTGGTGAGCTGGTTCCAGGCAGCGAGAAGGAGATGAGCAATAACGTAAGGGTTTGCATCCTTGGGAGTGAGGAGGCTGATGTGTCAGCGGCAGTGGATTGGGGTTTGAAGTATTTATAGATGGTGGAGATCTTGTTGTAGAAGAATTCTGCCAGGGTGTCGCAGAGTTCCTGAGGAGGGGTGATGAGTAGCTGGTTTTATTGGTTAAGGTGCGACTTGAATCTGGCTCAGTCTGTGGGTTATGGACGAAGAGTAAGAATGCTTCAATATAAATTGTTGGGTCCTAGCAGTAAGAAAAGAGATGGACTACTTTATTACAGTACCATGGATTCCCAATGTTTGCAGCTGCCTAATAAGAACAGCAAGATGAACTGTACAATATGCTGCTGATAAGTTGAATAAAATCAGAGCACTTCTGTAGTGCCATCAAGTGCTACACAAAGCTCATCAAGAACAGCCAGCAAGGGTGCGTTTAGTGCTATGATTCGGACATAAAATTACTTGTGAATCTCAAAGAATATTATTCATTTCATCAAAATTATGAAGTTGTGAGGCATAGTATGTCTTAAGACTGAGACGATTTATCAGTCCTCTAGCAGTGGACATGTGTCCCCCCAACATCTTGACACTCCAAAATGTACCTAAATTTGGAACACCAACAATTCAATGAATTGGAGACAATGTTAAATAAAGCTCAGTTTCCTGAGGCAATGTGTCTCTTAGGTAAGACACCTCCCAACACATCAAACATCAGAAAATACAGTCAATGAAGTAAATGAGTCCAATCAGTAACTGAGTTCCAAAGGTTTTTATTAAAAAAATTCTAAATAAGGGCCCCTGTAGAGCCCAGCAATGGGGTTGCTAATGAACTTTTGCTTTCTCTCACGAAGGAGATTTGGGAAAAGTTTGAGATTTCCGAGAGCAATCAAGCTAAGATACAGGAAGCATGTATGGTTTTGGAGACTAAGATTAATCAGTTAACAGATCGGGTTGGCAAGGTGGAGGAGGCCGTGGATCAGCAAAAAGGCCAGGTGTTGGCCCACTCTCAAGATATCTAGTTTTTGGAGAATAACATGAGAAGAAACAATATTAGGTTTCTTGGAGTCCCGGAGGGGACGGAAAGAGGGGATCTCAAGGAATACATGGTTTCACTGATAAAAGACACAATGCCAGGCTTAGCACATCTGAAATTGTAGGAAGATATTCAAAGAATACATCGAGATCCGTTCAAAAAGAACGCGAGTAGGAAATCCCCTAGAAGAATCCTATTGAATTTTGCCACTTATTCAATAAAAGAGAAGATTTTGTCTGAGGCTTTGAAGGTGGGAAATTTTGTTAAAGATGACTGGTCCTTCAGGATATGGTCAGATGTTTCTAGAGTGACCTTGGACAGACAGTGGGAGCTGGGGAAATTAATGCAAGAGCTTTGTTCCTTGGGGGCAACAGTGCAGTTGAGATTTCCCGCAGCCCTGCAGATTATGTGGCAGAATAAAACCCATAACATAAGAGATCCAGAGGAGGTTAGGGCCTTTATAGAACAGATGAAGTCGTCGCAATAAGGTTATAATGTCGGTAGGATTGGATACAGCCCGGTGTACGGAGTGCTCTATGGGATAACTATGGTTGTCCTATTAAAAGAAAGGAGGGTTCCCACGGGTGAGTGGGTTAGGGGTATGAGGGGGTTTGGTGTGGTGTGGGGAGTGTGTCGTTTTGGGTGTGGGAGCATGGGAGGGAAAAAAGATAAAAATATGAAAGTCCTCAGAATGGGTTTTTCACAAATAAAGAAGGGGAGGATTCAAGAAGTTTCTCTAGAGGATGGGTAAACAGGAGGGTTTATTCCTAAAAATAATTTCATGGAATATCAACGGGTTAAGGGTCGAGTGTAGAAGAAGAAAGAGTTTGGAGTTTCTTAGACAGGCGGATGAGGATGTGATTATTCTACAAGAGACGCATCTCTTATGAGAAGAATGGGAAAAGGTGTTTAAAAGTACACAGTGGATCTCCCGGGGGATAGTGACTAATCAATTGTGCCCGATCAAAGGCGTCGCTATTCTTTTTAAAGAGAAAATAACTAAGGGGTTATGTATAGGTGATGTGCAGGTAGATTCAAAGGGTAGATGGGTGTTGGTTGAGGTGTGTTTTTTTGGTCTATGGCTTACGATTGCAGGCTACTATGGCCCCAATACGGATGATTTTTCCCCGTTCACAGAATTATATAATCTTCTTTTGAAAGCTAAGTATCCGGTTGTGTTAGGAGGGGACTTCAATATATTGTTGAATTTGGAGCTGGACAAATCCACCACCCGGGCGAAGGCTAACTCCCCTAGAAGTAGATCAATGATTAAACAGGCAATAATTGATTTGGGGCTTGGGGGTGTGTGGCAGGTTAAGGGGGGGATAGGGCCCAGATTTACTTCTTATAATAAGAAATATGGGCACAAGTCCAGAATAGATTTTTTTTTATTGCAAAATAGCCTGATAGGGAATGTTTCTTATATAGCGCATGCCCCGGCACATCTTTCAGATCATGCAGCTGTTAAGTTGTATCTCTCCCTCACGGTGCAAGTTCCTAGGCTTCGGTGTACAATAAGCCGTTCATTATTATTGGATGACCTGATAATTGGGATACTAAGAAAAGACACAAGAGAGTTTTTTAGTTGAATCAGGGTTCAGCTAGTTTGCAAATAGTATGGGATGCATACAAGGCCCATATAAGGGGGAGATTGATTAGCTTGGCTGCATTTAGGCGTAGGTAGGAAAGAGAGAAATTACGCAACATTGAGACCAGAATGGCAACTCAGCAGGAGTCCATACAGGCCGCACAGAAAATGGAGAGTAAGGTTCAATTTAGGATACTTGAGCAGCAATATGAAAAAGCATATTTGAACTTTGAGTGTTTTAAGAAAGAAATGGGAAGCTAGTCAGTATGCGCATTATGAATACGGGGAAGGATGAAGTAAATTATTAGCTTGGAAAGTAAAGTCAGATCATTCAAAGAAACATATCCCTTCAATAAGGTCTGAGGTCACTGGGCAGATTTGTGTAGAAAGGTCAGAAATAGAAGCTGCTTTTGTCTCCTTCTTTCAAACCTTGTACTCAGATGAGTTGCGGAACTCTGAGGAGCAGATTAGGGAATTTTTGACTAAGGTTAGATTGCCGTGTCTGGAGAACTTAGCAATACATTTTTTGAAGGAAAGTTAACTGGGATGGAATTAACTGAAGTTTTTAAGGGTTTGAAGAGAGGAAAGCCATCTGGCCCAGATAACCTCCCGAACGAGTTGTATTTGGCACTAAGGGAAGAACTAATCCCGGTTCTATTGAAACTGTTTAACTATATGTTTCTGGAAGGGGGGCATGCACCGAGTTCTTGGGCTGAGGCTGTAATTTGTTTGATTTTGAAACCCCGTAAAGATCCAACACAGTGTTCTTCTTATCGGCCTATTTCATTACTAAATTCAGATTATAAAATTTGTACAAATTTGCTATCTAAAAGGCTGGGGCAAGTCATTCCTGGGTTAGTTCATCCAGATCAGAAGGGGTTTATTAAAGGTAGACAGCTACAGGAACTAGTGCATGACTTGCTGGCGGCAATTAACTTGGCCTTAGCAGAGAGGCTCCCTCTAGCAATAATAACTTTTGACGCACCTAAGGCATTCGATCAGGTAAATTGGCTATTTTTGCAGGTTGTAATGGAGAGGTTTGGATTAGGGACCACTTTTATTAGAGCAGTTAAAGAGCTATATAGGTCACCAACAGAGAGAATTTTGATTAATGATGTGCTATCACAAGAAGTAGGTATTCTTAGAGGGACACGTCAGGGTTGTCCCTCATCCCCTCTATTATTTGATTTATATATTGAGCGTCTTGCAATATTGCTTAGAGACAACGGGGAAATCCTTTCCTTTAAGAGTTGGGAAAAGAAAGTTGCATTGTACGCAGACGATCTGATTTATTATTTCTTTTTCACTCCCCTCAATAAATTTGGTGATAGAAGCTTTTGGTAGAATGTCAGGTTATAATGTCAATGTTGAGAAGACGGAGATTATGTGTTGGAATATGTCATATGAATCCCCGTTAGTTAAACAAGAGATTAGATATTTAGGAGTTCAGATTATAAAAGATTTGGGTGATTTAGCAAGGATAAACTTTGAGAAAGTCCACCTTGAGACTAAGAAACTCCTTAGAACATGGACGGCTCTCCCTCTTTCTTTAATAGGTAGATCCAATATCTTGAAAATGATAATTTTGCCAAAATGTACTTTCTTATTTAATCCTATCCCCTTAGAATTCAAGGGTAAGTGGTTTACAAAACTACAGAGAGATTTGTCTTTGTTTGTCTGGGCACATAAGGGAATAACGATATCCTGGAAAAAGCTGTGTAAGAAGAAGGAATGGGGGGGTTAGCAACACCTAATTTCTATAAGTATTACCTGGCCTTTCAATTTAAGAATAGAATTCTTTTAAATAAAAAGTCAGAATATACCCCAATGTGGGAAGCACTGACAGCACACATGGAGGAAGGGGCGAGTTTTTTTTGTATAAATTTGGTCATCCAAGGTTTAAAAAAAAAGTTAGACTTAAGATTCCACAGCAGGCCTGCAAGATCTGGCTACAGATTCGTTATCTACTAGGGATAGCTTATTATTCTGGACTAGCCCCAATTTGGGATTCACCTGGTACCCGGTACGTCTCCTTGATAAACTATCAATTCCACTAAAAGCGAGTGGGGTACTACGGTGGGGGCAGATTATAGAGGGTGTGAAGTTGATTCCATGGGTGACTTTTTTGGAGAGAGCGGGGGGGGTCCGTTTCTAAATTTAAATATTATCAGTTGGCTAGTTGGATTAAATCGTCACAAGAAGGAGAAATTGGTAGATCTTGTTGGGAAGAGAAATTAATTCAGAGACCTTTACTTAAAGAAATTGCGTTTTGGTATCAAGACTTGTTGGAGGCAGCTGAGGAGGATTCCCCCCTCCTGCTCCAGAAGTGGGGAGAGGTTTTTCCAACCATGGATATAATATCGTTGTGGCAAATGTCATGTTCAATTCTTTGGTCCGCTGTTAAATCGGCGGCAATGAGGAGGAATCATCTGTTTACTTTGCACAGAGTGTACTGGACTCCAGTAAGGCTATCTCGTATTGGCAAAATTCAGAAAAACTGTCCACGATGTTATGACCCAAATGCGGATGATATTCATATGTTTTGGGATTGTCCCAGTTTAGCTAACTTTTGGGAAGCCGTGCAGAATGTCCTAAATAAGATATTTGGTGAAGAAATAACATTGAATTCTGACCACAGCAATGTCTTTTGTTTGTTTTGATGCTTATAGCCTGGTGGCAAATTTGTTATAAATGGATATGCTCACTACCTCCTACAGTGCAGGAGTGGCAGAACTCGGTAGATCGATTATTTAAGTTGGACATAGCCGAGCCTATTAGTAAAAGAGATATTTTTTGGTTGGGATGGGAAAATGTTTGTCAAACTTTTACTTGATTGGAGGTGTTTAGTTTGGTTATGAAGTCTGATGATTATACCTGATCCCCCCTTCCGCGCATCTAGGCATATTGTCCATTTAGGGCACTAGGCGGTTAGAGGGGAAGGATTTGCCAAAGATATAGGGTGATCCATGGAAGAGAGCGCCAGGTGGAGTGGCCCTTTGATACTGGGGGGCTATACACTTGGGGTCAAAGAGTAGTGGATCCTTTATTTATTGGCACGGATTAGTGAGATGAGGACAAAAAAAAAAAATCTAAATAAGTGCAGTAAAGAGTTAAACTCTCGGAAAATAGATCAAAACTGAGAAAGCAAAGTAACCCCCTGAGCACTATCCCACTACATGACAATTGATTCTGCCCACTGAATGCTAATGCCATTCTGGAGATGGTGGAACAAACTAGATCCATGTACAATAGAAAGATTTCGTTAAAATAGGGTACAGTGAACCAGCAGAAGGACCTTGAAGCAATGTTTCAGTTTCATGACTTGGCCGGGGAAGATTAATTGAGAAAAGCATGAAAATGACAATGAAAATAAACAAACATAATTATGCTTGACTATGTGGTGCGGAAATATTAAATAGTGAAATGGTCAAGGGGACAGCATCTATTTTAGAAAACATGGCTGCTAGGCCCTATTTGAGGCAAGTTAATATGAGTTAGGAAAACACACTTCTGAATGTCTTATGAAACTCTTTTTAAAGAAATCAACACAATATCAGCATTTACATCTAGAAATGAGTGTAACATCACAGTCTGCACAGTGACACAAAAGGTCAAACATCTTTAACATGATGCATCCAACCTGCACCCAGGCCAACCCCATACACACACACAGACCTTTCTCATGCCACTCTTGCCACTTCTCCTGCACTCACACTAACACCAGCAACACCAACAAGCACCGCAACAACACCAAACCATGCAACCACCTCAACTGCATCCTCCTTAACACCCGCTCCGTCCACAAGCACGCCATCGAACTTTGGGACCTACACACCACAAACTCCCCTGACATTGCCTTCCTCACTGAAACATGGATGAACCCCTCATCAGAACCCGACATCGTCATAGCCATCCCTGAGAGTTACAAACTCACCCGTAGAGACTGCACCAACAAACCAGGAGGAGGCATCGCCATAATACACAAAAACTCCATCAAAATCTCCACCAACACCAATGACTCCCTAGACAACTCAGAACACCTACACTTTCAAATACACATAAACGCCAACACCACCCTTAGAGGAACCCTCATCTACAGACCACCAGGACCGCGCCCCCCATTCTGTGACACCATCGCTGGTACCATCAGCTCCCACGCCCTTTCCTCCACAGACTACATACTCCTTGGTGACCTCAACTTTCACCTGGAAAGCACCCACGACTGCAACACCACAGCCCTGCTGGACAATCTCACAAACATCGGTCTCAAGCAACTGGTCACCTCGCCCACCCACTCAGCAGGACACACGCTAGGCGTCATCTTCACCTCCAGAAACCACATCACCTTCACTCACACCACCGAGCTCCACTGGAGCGACCACCACTGCGTCCACTTCTCCTTCATGAAACCCACCACCAACAACTCACCACACCCTACCGCAAGTGGAACAAGATCTCCAAGGAACACCTGATCTCCAACCCCTCACAAACTCCACCACCCATCACCAACGACCCCAACACTGCAGCCCTCAACCTCACACAATGGCTAGAAACCTGGGCAGACTCCCTCGCCCCATTGAAAACAAACAACAACACCAACACCACCAACCCGCCCCCCGGTTCACCACAGAACTTCAATCTCCCAAACGAGAATGCCAAAAAACTGAAAAAGCCTGGCGCTAAGAACCCTCAATGAGCAACTTCTCTGCCCTCAAAACAGCCATGCGCAAACACCACCAACTCATCCGGACCACCAAACGATCATTCTGCAAAGAACGCATAGACAACAACACACACAACAGCAAGGAACTCTTTGCCATCATCAAAGAACTCACCAAACCCAAATCCTGCACCATCGACCAACCACACTCCCAAGACCTCTGCAACTCCCTCTCCAACTACTTTCACCGCAAAATCGCAGACATACACGACAGCTTCACAACACCCTCATCATCAGCACCCGCCACCACCGACACAACCAACACCACAATACCCTACTGCACCAACCGATTTAACACCTGGACCCCCACCAACGACCAAGAAATTGGCAAAACCATGAACTCCATCCACTCAGGCTCCCCAACAGACCCGTGCCCCCACCACATTTTCAACAAGGCCAGCCAAATCATCGCTCCCCAGCTCTGCGCCGTCATCCACACGTCCTTCGACACCGCAACCTTCCCAGACAGTTGGAAGTACGCCGAAGTCAACGCTCTTCTCAAAAAACCCAAAGCAGACCTGGAAGACCTCACAAACTACCGACCCATTTCTCTTCTCCCCTTCCCCGCAAAAGTCGCCGAGAAGATAGTCAGCGCACAACTATCTCACTTCCTTGAAGAAAACAACATACTTGAAACCTCCCAATCTGGATTCCGCAAGAACCACAGTACTCAGAGCGCCCTTATCGCCGGCACAGATGTCATCAGGACCAGAGTGGACAAGGACGAGACCGTCGCCCTAATCCTCCTACACCTCTCTGCAGCTTTTGACACCGTATGCCACCAAACCCTTTGCGCACGCCTGCTTGATGCCGGAATTCGCCACTAGGCCCTGGACTGGATCACCTCCTTCCTCTCTGAACGAACCCAAAGAGTTTGCCTCCCTCCTTTCCGGTCTACAGCCACCAAGATCATCTGTGGGGTCCCCCAAGGATCCTCCCTTAGCCCCACCCTCTTCAACATCTACATGGCTCCTCTCGCCAACATCCTCCTTCTCCACGGCATCACCATAATTTCTTACGCTGACGACACCCAGCTCATCATCTCCCTCACCAAGAACCCAGCCACCGCCAAGATTAAACTGCACGCCGGACTCCTCGACACTGCCAAATGGATCACAACAAGCCACCTCAAATTTAACTCATACAAAACAGAGATCATCATCTTCGGCTCAAGACAGCATGGAATGACTCCTGGTGGCCCACCACCCTCGGACCACCCCCAGCACCCACCACCCACGCGCGCAACCTTGGCATCATACTGGACTCATCCCTCTCCATGACCCAGCAAATCAACGCCATATCATCGTCCTGTTTCAACACCCTTCGAATGCTACGCAAGACTTTCAAATGGATACCCCTAGAAAGAAGAAGAACAGTCACCCACGCCCTCATCAGCAGCAGACTGGCCTACGGCAACACCCTCTACGCTGGGACCACAGCCAAACTTCAAAGAAAACTCCAGCGAATCCAGAACGCAGCCGCACGACTCATCCTCAACCTCCCTCGCCCCAAACACATATCCACCCACCTCAAATCCCTATGCTGGTTGCCCATAAGCAAAAGGATTATTTTAAAAGTTCTCGTCCACTCTCACAAGGCCCTTCACGACACTGGACCAGCCTACCTCAACGAACAAGTAAACTTCCACATACCTACTCGCCAGCTCCGCTCCGCCAACCTCGCCCTCGCCACAGTCCCCCGCATCCAACACACCACCTTCGGCGGCAGATCCTTCCCCTGCCTCGCCGCCAAGACCTGGAACTCCCTCTTCACCAACCTACGCAAGACCCAAGACCTACTAACTTTCAGAAAGCACGTAAAAACATGGGTTTTCGAGCTGTAACCGGCCACTACCCACCCCCCCTCAGCGCCTTGTAACCCTACCGGGTGAGTAGTGCACTTAAGAAATTACTTGATTGATTGATTGATTGATTGACTGTTTCCTGTAGAAACACACTGACTGTGCATAGTGGGCCACATACATTGGACAACTAATCATATGAAACTCTTCTCTAGTTCCCTGTGTCAAACAGCAGCTCAGTGCTTTTGAGTTCCTATTCTACTTTTGGGTGGCAGGAATTAACACAGATTAAACTGAAGCCAACTGGGTAACTAAAAAAAAAAAAACTAGATTTCAGAACTAGTACAAATGACGGACAGAGGTTGCTACAATGTTTCTCTTTCCATGGTTCTCAATTGAGTAGCACGTGAGACCTGAAGCTCACAGATGAGACCAGAGTCATCCAGAGATAAAGGAAGTATTTTTGCCATATTAATATTACATATAGATTCTCATATTAAAACAATTATAGTGCCTTTGCCCATAATCTGTTTGAGATTGTATCTGGGCCGCAGGATGTGCATCGAGCTACGAGTCTAGCTTTCACTATAAACCCTTGATGTTTTCTTCAGGAAAGGAATGTGTATTTTATTTCAAATAAATGGTGCATCCTGGCTAAGCATTACTGCATATGTGAATACTGTATCTGAGTTCCAAACTAACTTCCTCCTTCTTTAGTCACACTTTATTGCCTACCCAACTGGCCACTGGAGAACGAAAACTACTAAAGGAGCACTAAGCCAATGCATTCGATGTGCATTAGTACTTAATGCCCTCTCACACCTGTGGATAACCTGCATGTATTGTAGTACTTTTGAAGCGCAGAATTATGCCGCCCATTCAAGTCACTTGGAGCAGGGCACAAGTCCTTAAAAAAACGATTGTGTGTGAGGGGGCGGGGGTGGGGGGTGGTCAGGATATACAAGCTCTGCACTATGCAAGTGGCACCACAGCGTGTCATCACAGGAAGTGACTTCACAAGAAGTAACATTAAAGAAAGTGATCTCGATACATCAGTGTATCATTGACATCAGTGTATCGTTGTACAAAGATACTTGATTCCTGTATTCATGTAGGTAGCTGCTTTATTAGCAGTAAAGTACAGATGATGATAAGTGCCAGTCTACAAGCCCTACCAGGAACCGGGTAGCTTCCTCCTCCACCTGACCTTCACATCCACACATACACAGGGTGGCAAACCTACTATCCCATATAGAACTAACATTACAGGCTGGGCACCAGCAGGCCATGAAGGGCATACAATAAAAATAACTCGGCAGTCAGATGTTAAGGCACTTAGGGCTAGGTTGAGAAGGTCTATCATGAAAATAAGTAAGAGGTTTGCCAGATAAAATCTGATCAGTACGGAAGTCACGGTCTTTACTCCCCTATCTGAACAGGCCAGTTGTGGCTCATATGATACCCCTAGAGAGGTTCTCTGTTTCACTGTACAAAGAAGTTTAACAAACAGAAACGGCTTTGAGCTAACACGGCGACGTGCCTTTTACAATTGAACATGTTGTCTAAAATAAGAAACAAAGAAAGATTGCACATTCGTAGAGCTATGGAGCGGGAAAGGTCATACAACTACACTTTAATATTAAAATGTGTATTGATCTGCCAGGCCTAAATTTCACAAATGTACTATTGTCGTTTTGCCAGCCGTGTCTTGCAGAGACCCACTGTGGGCACCAGATGGCACCAACGTTGCATCCAGTGTTCTTCAGTATCCTTTTGTCGATGCTTCTGCACTAGTACTAATTTCTCACACCTGGTCTTATTTTATCAAACAAGGTCCTTGTATTGCATAAACTCAGGCCCATATTCATATTTTTTAGCGCCGCATTTGCGCCGCTTTTTGACTCAAAAACGGCGCAAGCTTGTAAAATACAATTGTATTCTGCAAGTTTGCGCCGCTTTTGTGTCATAAAATGACGCAAATACGGCGCTAAAAAAGTAGAAATTTGGGGCTCAGTCTGTCAAGAGCCCATTACTACGCCGAGGTTAGAGTTGCATGGCTATAGTGGGTGATTGGCCGCCGGGGGCAGTTAGGTATTAAAGATGTGTTTCCACAAATAACCACTTCTGTTCTATTAAAGTGGTTTGCTTAAATTCTCCGACTACCTATTTCGGAGAGTCAATTTGTGATAATGTTTCTGTTTAGGGAACAGTTTTTGTTAATGTTCGTTATGATTTGTGTGACATCCACCTCTGGGTTACACGTGTGCCTGTGAGATTTAATTAGAGCCCAAGGGCATATTTACCAGCAAATTGCATAGCGCAGCGCTGCAAGTCTTTTTGCTGCGCTTCCGTACGCTATATTGAAGGGGCAAGAATGCATTGGTTTTAAGAAGTAAGGGGTATTCCTGTTCTTTCAGCCAGCACCGGTGCACAATTTAGTGCCTATCGGCAAGGCATGCATCCTTGCACCGTGGTGCACTGATGTTTGAGTTGTAGCCAGGATTGTTTTTGCGCAGGAAGGGACACCTTCCTTGAGAAAAACAATCCATGAAAATTTTTTCCTCTTTCTATGTCTGCTGCAGAATGCAGCAGACATAGAACAAGGAAAAAACAAGGAGAAATTAAGATATTTCTCCTTGTTACGCCTTCCCTGGGAAGGCGTACGGTTTTGACGCATTCCCAGATTTACACATCCTTGTATATTTGGTAATGTGTCAAAACCCATGGGTGTTGCATGGGAAAATCCACCACAATGTCCACGGAACACCCCCTGACGCAGTGAAAGGCAAGTGCTTTAGTGTTTTCGATAAGCAATAAAATTGTAGGTTTGCTAGACTGATCAAACCAAAAATTTAAATCCCCATTATGGCTGGTTGGGGGTGATTAAGGGCTATAGATGGAAGGGAGTTGCATAAAGTCTTTATCTAGACATACAAATAAAAAATAAGTGAATGCTGGTGGTACCTGAGAGACTACGTTGAAAAAAAGCAATGTACAGTTTTTTTTTAATCTGGAGTTTAGGGATTTTTTGATTTTTGAATTGTCTTTAAGTATAAGCATCTGGTTCTTTTGTTTTCTCTTTTCCTATCATTAATTTTATACCTTGGCAGGAGTCATTGTTCCACTTTGTTTCACTAATGAGAAGCACATTTATTTCAGTAGGCTGCAACAGATCATAGATCATGGATCTGTACTTGTGTTAGAGTATTTGTGTATTGATACATTTAAGATTTCATGTTGGTTGTTTGTAAAATATCTTCAGTGCTGTTTTTTCTGTGGTTTATGTAATTAGCCCATTGTTTTGTTGTGTAGTTCGATAAGAAGGACAAGGTTGTATTAAGTGGTAAATATTCATCCCATATCTTGTTTAGTTGAAAGGTGAGATGTGATATTTGGTTGGACACCCATAGGTATTGTGAAGGTGTGTAATAGGCTTTCGTAATGGGATGTGGTGAAGGTTCATGTAATAAATTGTGGAAGCATTCCCTATGAGAAATTGTTGAAGGCGAGTGATAATATGGCATCTTCTTTTCCCTCTTAAATTTATTTTCCATAGGTGAGGACATGAGATGAATGGAGGGCAGGAGGTTTTCATTGTTTATTCTTTATGAAGTGCATATTGCCAATTGATTGGTCTTATATAGTAGGGGTGTTACAATTTCAAATCCTCGTTTTGTCTTGTAGAGTTTCATGTTGTTTTTCACTGGGTAGGGCCCTATCTCTTCTCCGTTGAAAGGAGGTTGTATTTTATTAGGTGATAGTACCTGCAGTGGTAGGTGTGTCTAATGGATGGTAAGTTACTGTTGGTAGCTCTGATGAAGGATAGTATGGAAATATGTTTGATAAAGAAATTGTGCATCAGTTGTGCATAGGAAGTGGTAATGTGTATAGGAGAATTGCAATCTGTAGGTGATGAGGAGGATTTTACAGAGGTTGATATGCGTTTGTTCCCTGCAGAGGTGGGAAAAGATAATGCTGTGCTAAAATTGGGTAACTGAGTTATCCGTGCTGCCACGATTCTGTGTGTGGAAGTTATCGTAAGTGGAGTAAATGAGTGTACAAGTGGAGGAATGTCCTGTTACCTACCGTTAATCTTCATTGTTCCTAGTCCCGATGTCCCAGTCCCATTCGTCACTAGTGAGATATTGACTATATGTCATACAGAATGAAAAAGTGCCCCTCTGACTGGAGGCTACATAGGTAGCACCTACCCAGCATTTGGCCTAAACTATCAAGCTCCCAACCTATGAAGGCTGGCAGCCTGGGCAGAGGGAGGGGCGTGATGAATGGGACAAAGACTTCGGGACCAGGAGTAATGAAGATTACAGGTAAGTGATAGGATATTACGACCAGGTCCCCTGTCCTCGTCCCCTTCATCACTTGTGAGAATACCCAAGCAACCTTTTCGGCCTTCATAGAAATCCACAGAATAGAAACAGAAAGAAGAGAATAAATATGCCAGAAACCACCTGAACAATGCAGCGTAGTGATTTATTCAAGACAGAAAAGTCAAGGCACAACAGACTGCATTACCCAAAACCCAAAGTTGGTATCATCACATAACACATTCTACAACCTCTAATGTCTCACAAAAGTATTAGTAGAAGTCCAGGTAGCAACCCTACACATTTTTTATATGGACACCTCTTTTAACTCCACCCATGAAGAAGCAACCCCTTTGGTAGCACAGATCCTGAACTACAGGTGGAGGAGGAGCACCAGACACAGTAAAAGCCAAGCAATCAACTGCTTGATCCAGCAGCTGATAGACAAGAAAGAAGCATTGTCCCCTTTGGAAGAGGAACCAAAGAAACAAAGAATCAGTCCTAAGAAAATACTATGTCCTGGTCAAATACAACCACATAGTAGGACGCACATCGAACAAGAACCAGCATGTCTCTGAACCAGGCTCGCCACCATCCTCCAAAGCCGAAAGAACCACCTCCTGCGGCCTATGAAACTGCAAGGCCACCTTAGTAATAAAAGAAGGACCCAACCAGGGAACCACACCATCTTCAGAGAAAGAAAGATATGGTTCTGAAGCCATCAAAGCCCCCAGTTCCCAAGCCGTCCCGCAAAAGTAATAGCCATCAGAAAAACTACCTTGAGTGTGAGAAATTAACACCCACGAACTCCAAAGGCTCAGAAGGGGAAGAAACCTACGCCCTCAAGACCAAACGCAAATCCCAAAAGGGAAACAAAAGTTTCACCTAAGGCCTGGTCTGGTCTGGGAGAAACTGCACAACAAACCAGCCACCAGGTCCTCAGCATCCATCAAATTCCCCCCTGAAAGCCTGGCCATTAATCAGCCAGTTAAGCTCGCAAAGTTGAGACCGCAAGAAAAACCTCCCAACAAAAATTGAAAGACATCACTCAATTGGCAAGTCAGTAGCAACAACTGGAGAGGCATTCACCACCACTGGAAACTGCCCCAGTTCCACTCATATGTCTGCCAAATGGCAGGTTTGCATTAATTCTGGATTGCCACTGCACAGTGCTAGGGCAAACCCTTTCCCTGCAAACCCCACCTTTCAACTTCCAGACCATCAGACGGAGCTGCTGAAGAGACAGGAAGAAGGTAGACCTGAGAAGAGAAGGAGAGCATGGAATCAATCAGGGAGCCTGGATTGCCAACATCTTGAGCTGAGGAAGGGGGGGCAGAGTCAAGATGGCGACCAGCTCAGACGCATTAGAGGGAGCTCTGTGTGGGCCCATGGATTTATCCTGAATAAATCCCCTGAAATGGGAGCGTGCATCCCTCTAACAGCAGCCCACAGTGGGGGGATTCAGTTCTTGGTGCTGGGAGGATCGGATCATTCCCTAGCACCGCTGGAGCACTGTGGACCTGTGAGGCCTGTGGTGGAAGTGGCGCGCAGTTGCTACACCGCTGCTGTCCCTAAGGCTCTGGAGGTGCACCAGGGCGGTAGGAGGAGCTCCTCACAACTACAGATGTTGGCCTTCCTCCAGCGATTACCAGGACACAGGCTGGGGACTCAAAGAGGACTGCCGCGTTAAAAGTCCGCACTGTTGTAGCTGTCTGGGGAGCGGAGACTGGAGATGCAGTCTTATGCCCCAGGCCCCTAGCCTCCCATTTGTTGCTCCTGGGCTTCTTGTGGGTGCTCGGATGTGGGTGCTGGGAGCGCTGGGTCGGCCACCGAAGTGCTGCGCAATCGGCGGAGCGTCTGGTGAGCTGCGAGGCCTGCTGTGAGGGTGGTGCATGGCGTAGGAGGGACTGAAACATGGCGTGGTGAAAGGAGGTTCACGAGGCGGATGACGACTGCCTTCCCCTGGTGGCACTGAGGATTACTGTGGAGCATTGGCAGACCCTAGGTGTGCGGAACGAGCAGGCTGGTCAGAAGCAGCTCCCTACCGTCTGAGCTGACTGTGCTCACCACCGGAGGGAGAGAGTTGGGGCTGAGGGCTTGGATTCCATTTTCCCGGCCCCCCACTCCTTGATCCTGAGCATTCACCAACTCCTCCTGGGCCTGGGCTGGACCTACCTGCTGCCCGTGGCACTGCTGGACCTTGGTCCCTGGGGTGGGGCGGGCGCCTGCTTTCCCACCTGCTTCCCCGGCAGTCTCCTTTGTGACTCATTCACGGGAAGAGTGCCGGGGACTGGTTGCAAGATGGGTGACTTGTTCACCGGCTGCGCCACAGTGCTGCCCTCTAAGACCATCTGACTTCCCCTCCGGTGGCAGTTGGGTCCTCCGTGCTGCTCCTTGCGTCTCTGGAGGGCTGCACACACCTGCTGGTGCCCCCCGTTGTAGCATACGAACCCCAGGCACCACTCTTCTTACTTCCTACTGTGGTGGGCACTACTGGGAGCAAGACTTCATCTACCAAAGTCCACTTACTGACTTCCATCTAGTCACCATGATGGGAAAGCCTAAACTGAATAAACCACTGATGCAGGATCCGGTTCTCCTTGACTCCCTGGATCGCACTGCTGAGGCCTTAACTCATTTAGAAACCAAACTCCAAGCACATTCTGCCCAGTTCGATAAGGTCCTTCAAGCCATCCTAAACACTAAGACCTCCCTGGAATCAAGGGTTGACACAATATCCATAGATGTAAATTTACTCTGTGTGGATCACCGCAACCTGATGGAGCGCTTCAACGTGACGGAGTCATCACTCACCTCCCTTTGTCCTGTGGTCCAGGAGCTGCAGACCCAGATGGTGCAGCTCCAAATGGAAGTGGTTTCCCTCCATAGATGAATGGAGGATGCCGAAGGGAGATCTTGTTGCAATAATGTCAGGCTCCTGGGCTTTCAAGAGAGGGCGGAGGGCCCTAGTGTGGAACTGTTCATTGAAAATTGGCTGATAGACAATGTGCTGGCATGCAAACCCACTAAGTTCTTTTCTGTGGAGCGGACCCACAGGGTTCCTGAGAGGCCACCCAAACTGGGCACCTCATCTCGTCTCATTGTTGCCCAACTTCTCAGACCGTGACTGCCTTCTGCAATTGTGCTGCACGAAAGGCCAGTGGCACTATAAGGTCACAGAGATCACAGCTTACCCTGATTTTACTGTGCAAAGGCAGCGCAGTTCTTATGTCAATGTCAAGCAACGTCTTAGAGAGTTGAACTTTAAATATGCACTTCTGTTCCAGTTGAAACCCAAAGTAATTGATGCTGAGGCGACCCGGATGTTCACCACATCAGCAGACGTGTGGACCTGGTTGCATGGGAAAGGCTTAATTCACTCTTCTCAGTAGGCTCAAGATGAGGAGACCTGGTTGACTCCCCGCACGCAGTGACATGCACATAAATTGCCTAAGGCCAAGCCATCTCAGGCTCAGGTGGCAAAGGAGCAGGCTAAGGCAGTGCTTGAAACTTCACAGTTGACTTTTAATCCTTTCTCTACCCTCCAAAAACATCATCACACTGACCCTGGCTCAGACGCAAAGACTGCTGTATCTTCCCCAGATTTCGCAGGTATGGGGCCCGGTGTTCACCTCATGCTCAGATGACGACTTATGATTACATGGATACTTTCCCTGGCCTCGCTTGGTCGAGCGGGCATTTGCGGACGCGGGAGGCTTGCGCCACTAATGGCTCACCCTGAGGCTGCACATGCACCGATCAAGCATATTACACTGCAGTCCGAACAAGGCTGCAGCGTTTGAACGCGGGACCTGTCGGCGATCTTTCGCCGTTTTCATCTTGCGCCCACCGCGCTTCCAGGTACCATTTTTCTTCCAGCTTACAATTTTTATTTGTGCTATATGGTGAGTTTAAGACTCACGTTTCCAGCAAAAAACTCTTTCAAAAATTCCCATTCATACCTTAGGCGTTTTAACATGGCGTGCCCAAGCACTACAGGCATAAACATGGTCTTGTGGCTCTGTTAATTACTTGCATTATTCTTACATTATCCTTAATTGTGATGCCTTTTTACTGTTCTGATGGGGGTATATATGTATATATATATTTCTTATGTGATTCGAGTGGACTTAGAATTTCTGTGTTAATGATGCTTCTGTTTTTGGGGGGATCTAAAGGCTCATGACAATAATGGGTTTTGTTTGATCATGTTAGTGGAGGGTATTTGTTTTCTCTAAGAATTGAAAAGTTGTTCTTTTTTGTTCTGTATTATATCTTTTGGTTACACAAGTGAGTTGTTACCATTTGGTTTCTACGTTCAGATTTGCACCGTCAATTGAGACCATGGATGTCTGAAGTCTGTTACTATATTTAGAATTGAGTAACGTTCTTCTTTGTTTTAGAAATGTGGATATATTGCATGCTTTAGTCTTTCCTTACACAACTCCATTTTATAACAGCACTTGCTCATAACTTTTCTTCTTTAGCATGTATTTATACCACGTGAGTGCCAGTTTGTAAAGGATCCTTTCTTCTCACTCACTACTCATTAGGAAATTAACTACCTTATATCACCCTATTTCCTCTTATAACATAATTAAGAACAGCGGACCTCTCTAAACCGATCTATCATTACATTTTATTAATACTTTTGTAGGGTTTCAATCTTTGGGTAACACTGGGGAGACTGTCATGGCACTATTTCATTTTACCTATATATGTCACTATGAGCAGCACAACATGTCCCGCATGATATGCATGGAATGCATGCTCACATTTGGGTTAGATCTGACATGTAACTTATAACTGTCCACACATATCTTTCACAGCCTTGAGAAAGCCCCCGCTAACTCGCTTATGGGGTGAAACACGTGTTGGCTGTTTTTCATCGAACATTGTTCCTCATCCTTTCTCCATCCTTGACCAACTTTACTTGGACGATAAAGCTGTCAATTCTGGGATTTATTTCTTTTCTCTTTTTCAACTTTAAGAAGTCCACTTATGGAATTGAAATAAAAAGCCTTGGAATGAACTTACTTTGATTATGTGAATTAATCACCATTGAAGCATTGAGCTCAGTATTTCAAATTACTGGAAGTGGGAGCTCACCTCCAATTAAATTCTGTACCTAAACACTTGGGAGGTTTAGGGTCCAGGCCTCCGGTTGGGGCTCTCACAACAACTCTAATCAATTTGGCATTTCAAGGAAGTCAATTGGCTGGACCTTCTTTCTTTCTCATTTCCTGTTGCACATGCACCCAACATAAGCTCCGGTTCAATACCCGGCTTTGCCACTTGGGTCCACAGTATGGAACTTTTACTAAACTGACCTGCTTACTGCCCCCCAAGATAGGCACACCTGCCTCCACGCATGTACTTGATTGTACGCTAAGCGCCTTTTGTGCACCGGTTGTACTGTTTGGGGAGTTGTGGCATGACACCTGTAGGTACTCAGGCCTGGGTTAGGGGACTTGTTACACATGTTTTCACTGTTGTTTTGATGTGTCTGGCTGGCAACAATATAACCCGACGATTGGTGAGAATGATGAAGGGGGCGGGTGGGAGGATGGGTGTCAGCTCAGAAGTTGTATGACCTTGACATGGCTGTTGAATATGCGGCCTTAACATGGAATATCTGGGGCATGGGCCCTCCTGCTAAAAGACACTAGGTATATGCCTACTTTAGGCGCAGACAGGTGCACTTTGCATGTCTCCAGGAGACGCACCTGACAAATGGGGAACTGCTCAAACTCAAGCAGCGTCAGGATTGGCGCAGGGCAGGCTGGGAGCCTGTACCTGCAGCAACAGAGGAGAGGAGTGGTTCGCAGATTGGAGCAGAGGTAAGTTTTTTGTTTTTTATTTATTTTATTTTTATGTTTTTAATGTTCCCCCACCCTCACCCCGTGCGCCGGCAGCCCCGCCCCCATGTGAACCCCACAAGCCGCGACTAGCAACTAGACTACTACTTCTTCACTACAGGCTGCTGGTCCCTTATAAGAGGCTCTGAACATCCGGGCAGGACACTATCTGATCATGACCCCTTTAAGATTACATTCCAGTGGGGAAGGGTTATATCGCCCATCCCATCATGAAGACTAAGAGCAGAGATCCTACACAACATTGAAGATAGAGAGACAATAGGCTCACATATCTCTACATACTTTACTGACAATACAGGTTCTGTGGGTGACCTTGGGGTGGAATGGGACGCAATGAAAGTGGTTCTGAGAGGCCACTGCATAGCTATGACCTGGGGAGTGAAGTACTCTCTCACACGCATTGTCTCAACACTTGAAAACTTGAGAAGGAGGCGGTCACAATCCCTACGGTACATCCCTTCTTGATTGCCCAGCGGCGCCAGTACCGTGAGGAGCTACAGCGCCTCTGCGACGCTGACTACAAGGCATACCTGGACCGGCAACATTTGAACAGAGACTAAACGGGACGTACATTAGCTTGGTTATTATGCTCAGAAACACCCAGAACTGTCATAGGGGCGATTCGGGATGCAAGGGACCAGGTGGTGGATACACAGCAAATTATTAATGACACCTTCACTCGCTATTACAAACAGCTGTACTCCTCCCTGGCCAATCCCTCTCCCTCCCGCACACAATCTTTCCTACGGGGTATTACTCTACCTAGATTAACTCCATTTCAATTGCAAAATCTAGAGCAACCTACACATATAGATGAAATCCACATGGCAATTCGTCAGATGGCCTGTGGGAAAAAGCCAGGCACCGATGAGTTCCCGGTCGAGTATCACACTACTTTCAGGGTACCGTAGCACCTTCTGGACATGTATAAGGCTGCACACCATTGGGACAAATTGCTGAGCTCTTTATGTGAAGCACTCATAGTGGTGCTGCCCAAACCTGGCAGAGACCCACTTGAGGTGAGCTCATACTGTCCGTTGTCAATATTGAACATTGAATATGAGATATTGAGCAAGATCCTTGCAAATAGATTACTTCTGTTGATCCACCAGCTAGTACACTCAGACCAATGTGATTTTGTAACACAAAGGGCAACGCACCACAACATTAGATGACTGTGTCATGTTATAGACACAGTCTCTGGGGAGACTGGTCATCCGGTGGCTGTCAACCTTAGACTTCGAAAAAGCATTTGACACATTAAGTTGGGGATATTTCATAAAGGTCCTGGAGCGATTCAAGATTGGTCCTAATTTCTGACACTGGGTAAAGCTCCTATACACCAACGTACAAGTGCAAGTTCGCACAGGCACCCAAATCTCCTGCTCTTTCCTCATACAAAGGGGGGTGCGCTGGGGATGCACCCTCTCATTGATGTTTTTTGCACTGGCTCTGGAACCCTGGCATCACACCTGTGCAGCAGGGGCCCCAACTGGGGTGTCCAAGTGGGACCGCTCTGGCACATAATGTCAATTTATGCGGATGATGTATTAGTTTACACAAGGGATGTGGCGTGCACCCTCCCGGCCTTCTAGGACCTCTTGGACCACCTCAGAGAGGTAGCCGACCTTAAGGTGAATTGGGGTAAATCCTGTGTCTTCCCCTTGCGGGCAACAAGTTCTACGCACAAGATGTATTTAGACGGAGGGCGTCTCCTGTGGGCTCTTGAGACCTTCCGTTACCTTGGGGTCTGTAATTACCATACAGAAGCTGACTTACTAGATGGCAACCATGGCAGAGCCCTATCTTCCATCCGGCAGTCATTACCCTTCTGGACAAACCTCCCCCTCCCATCCATGGGCAGGGCGTCAATAGCCAAGATATCGGTCCTCCCAAGGCTCCTGTACTTCTATTGGGTGCTGCCTGTGATACCCACAAGCACTTTCTTTCGGACCCTCGGGCCTGGTAACTGAACTCATATGGGGAACAGAATGCAAAAGAATGTCCCTCTCCACGCTCCTGTCCAGTGTCCCTTGCTAGAAGGTGGCCTCGCAGTTTCTGATTTGGAGAGCTATTTTGTGGCAGCCCTGCTGTAATCGCTGATGCGTTGGATTGCTGGAGATGAAACAATGGAGGGTGACACGGTTTGATTCGACCTTGGTGGCAGGGATATACTAGAGTGGCTCCTCTCCTCGGACTTACCTCCCAGCGCCCTTGGACTACTGCAAACCGCAAAACTAGTTTGGAAAGGTTTTAGCCAACCTAGAGGGCACTGACCACGTACTCCCCGCAGTTTCTCCTATGGTGCACCCCTCAGTTGCAGTGCCTTTGACATGTACACAATTTCACCCCGTGGAGAGATGAGGGGCTTACCCTTATAGGAGACCTATACAGCTCTGGCTCCTTACCATCCTTTCAGGACCTAACAGATTTACATGGTATAGGTCCGGGGCAGTTTCTGGCACATAACGCCATTAAAAAAAGTGACTGGGGAAGTATGGAAGACTGGGTCCGCCAAGCCATTGCCCCAGCGAGGGCTACATTGCATACTGACATACAGCCTCTGCAGGACAGCGGTATCAATGCTCTATATGACCTTGCTGGAGGTCCACAATACCCCCCACCTGCGAAGTAAAGCCAGGTGGGATGACTGCCTGGGCTTCATTTTAACAGATAAGCAGTTGTCGATGACCCTGGAAAGAGTGAAATATATCTCACGCAATGCCTGACTAAAATTCTTGCAATTTATTTATACTCATCAAACGTACATCACGCCCCATTGCCAACACAGAATATTTCCGTAAACATCGTCCCTTTGCCCTAGAGGTGGCCATGATAATGCCACCTTTATTCACATGATATGGGAGTGCCCGCTGCTCTGAACCACCTGGTCCCATGTGATGGACCATGCCTCAGAGATAATTGACACCCTACTCCCTCCGGATCCACTCCTTTGCCTGTCAGGGATCACAAGGAGAACCAAACAGACCAAACACTACTTACAATTTGTACATCTTGCATTAATATTGTTTAAACAGCTGATTGCCATGTCTTGGAAGGTGCCCCAGCCTCCCACAATTGATAGCTGGTTACGAGTGCCCTTACGTTGTGCTGCGGCGGAAGCTGGCACTCTGGCACATGATGGTAGACTTCAGGGAGGGGGTGGGGTGGCCATGCTCTGGGACACATACCTGCTGAAGTTATTGGGTAAACTGACCTCCCGCACCACCAGGGGTGCGGGTGCCGGTAACCCACCCCTGGCTACTGAGGTATGGGCTCCATCAGAGCCACTGCCCCATCACCACTGAAGGTTTCGCACTACTTCCTCTCCACCTGAGTGTGCCTGATAAAGATCTGTTGGCAAGGACCCCGTCAACCATGGTCGCCCACCTGGATGTACCCCCGATCTCCACCACCACTTGCTTCACGTTAACTGAGACTCATCGCTGACATTGGTTATTTCATGCGATACAGCGTTGATATAATTTTGCAGGACAATGCGGACCAAGACACTATTAGCTGTTAATTACCCCCCTTTTCCTCCTGCATGTTTGACTGGGTTCTCCTTAGGCATGCCACCATACATGAGGGTTATAATGTATCACATATCTGCAACTCCAGGGGGTTATAATGTCAGGCTCTGGGCCCCACCTTTTGTAATTGACAATTATTGCATTGGCATTCTCACCGCTGAATGAAGTGCTATATGTATTTGCTTTTATCAAACCCTTTGCCTATATGGTGAAATGCCAGTGTCTGTTTGTGATTTCTGACTGACCTTTTTATGTATGCTGCTATGCTGAAGTTTGTTTGTTTTTCTCTTTATCAACAATGCTAATAGAAGAAATTAAAAAATATATAATCTTGAGGCGAGGAAACCACGACCTCTGGGGCCAAAATATAACCACCACAATCATGACTCTGTCTTCCCTTGACAACCTGGACAACAGAAGAGAGACCAAGGGTGCCAGGGGAAAGGCATACAGCAGCCGATCCAGCCACAAAAGAGTCAGTGCATCCACCCACATGCACCTTCCTGAGGACACTGAGAACAAAACCTGGGAACTTGGATATTGAGCCGGGAAGCAAAGAGGTCGAGAAAAGGCACACCAAACTTCCTGTACTACTAATGAAACACATCTCTAGTCAACGACAGCTCCTGCAAAGGAGAAAGCAGCCTGCTGAGGGAATCTGCTATCCCATTGTCCACTCCCCAGACATGCACTGCCATCAGTGACTGCAGAAAATGTTCTCCCCACATAAAAATCATGGTAGTCACTGCATTGCGGGGACCATGAACGGACACCCCTCTAGTTGTTTAGATAGGCCACTGTCACCTGATTGTCCGATCTGACCACCAGATTGCAACCCAACATGTCATACCAGAACCCCATAATAGCCCTTTACATGAACACAAGTTCCCTCCAATTGGAAGGTTGCCTGCTGTCCATGAATGACCACCTC
This sequence comes from Pleurodeles waltl, assembly GCF_031143425.1. Taxonomy (NCBI): domain Eukaryota; kingdom Metazoa; phylum Chordata; class Amphibia; order Caudata; family Salamandridae; genus Pleurodeles; species Pleurodeles waltl. The sequence continues at coordinate 708,482,269 of NC_090450.1, read as the reverse complement.
ACCTGAAGTGACCTGTCCTCGAGCATAGCAGTCCATCTGAGGGGACTGGCACCCATTGTAAGCACCAAAGGAGGATCCCGATGAAGCCCCACCCGCTATTCTCAAGTTGGCCGGCTGAGTCCACCATCTCAAGGCACCCATCAACTTCTCCATCACTAGAACCACACAATCAAAATGCCCTGACCCAGGATCCCAAAAGGCGTGCAGATGACACCATAGTGGATGAGGTGAAAGCGGGCCCAGGGCACCGTGAACACCACTGCTGCCCTAAGTCCCAAAAGTCTCAACCACAGTCTCACAGGCAGAGATGGACAATCAATGGCTTGCAAGGCCAAGAACTTCAGGAACTCCGCCTTCAGTCCCGGAAGTCGCACCCTGTTTGGGTCCATCTGAAAACAGGGCTCTGATGAATGTCATATCCCTGGAGGGAACCATTTGACACTTGGCCTGTTTGATGAGAAAGCCATGAGCCTGAACCTGTGAGCAGACGAAGGTGAGATCCCGAAGCAACTGAGACTGCTTGGCAGCATGCAGCATCCAATAGTCCAGATAAGGGGACAGGTGGACCCCCTGCAGATGCAGAAATGCCACCAAGGAAGCCCTCACTTTCATGAACACCTGGGGTGCTGACTTTACTCTGAAAGGCAGCATCTGGAGCTGAAAATGCGGACCCCGAATGCAAAATCGCAGATACCGCTGGTGCAGAGGATAAATGGGGACATGGTAGCACGTGCCTGCTGATCCAGAGTACACATCCAGTTATCCCTGAGCACCAGAGGAATGATCATCTGAAGAGTTTCTATCTTGAATGGCAATGTCACTACAAACTTGTTCAGAACCTTCAAGTACAAGAGCAGATGAAAGCCCCCTGTTGACTTTGGCTTCAGAAAAATTATGCAGTACAATCCATAGTCTTACTTTGCCCTAGGAACTTCCACAATGGCATCCTTCAAAAGAAGAGAGTTGATGCCTTGAGAAAGAGCCAGGTGCTTCTCCTCGTTTGAAGGCCAAGGAGTGGGCCTTACACTATAGGGAACTGGCAGAGCACAGACATCAAGCCTGTAACCTTCCCTCAGGATGCCCAACACACCCAGGCGTCTGAAGTAGAGGCCTTCCAACTGGGAAGAGCCGCCAAAGATAAACCCCTACAGGACACTCCTGTAACTTTCCTTGCTGAGGGAAATGCTGAGAAGGCCAGGAAAAGGCGACTTGCACTTGCTAGACAGTTTATCTGGGGCTGGCTGCTTGAGGGAGGAGGAATGCCTCTTCTCCTTGAACAATTTGTGCTCTTTTTTTCCAGTTCTTCCCCAAACAACTGAACCCCCTGGAAAGGAAGCTGAAGAGTGGACGCATTCTGTGCTGATTTAGTGCACAGATCTTTTAAGATCTTATTGCGCCAGGCCGAAAATGCAGGAACCACTCGACAGATCAGCCCCCCGGATGACATCAAAGGAGATACCTGAGCGATATTCCACCTGATGTTCAATGACCTCCAGCAGCCCAGCACAATCAGACCCATCTGTAATATGGGGCCCTAGGCCCTCATGCTAGTAAGTAAGGTGACGCAGACACAGCGGTAGGGTAATACTGAACTGGCCTGAGGCACGTGCGCCCGGCCCCTTTTATTGGCAGGGTCACCTGACTGGTGACGCCTGTGTTGGGTGGGTGTGGGTTACATATGTAAGACCAGCCCTCAGCAGAGTGGCTGGCAGAAACACTAGAACGAGTCCAGCTGGACTCTACACCATCCCACCATGGTCCTGTACAGAGTCTTAAAGTCCTACATCAAAGACTGCTGCACATAAGTCCCATAAATCCCAGCACGCGCAGTGCCAAATGCTTACCAGAAAAAACTTTCTTTAAGGCAGTATCTACCTTTTTATCCACATAGTTTCAAATGACATCATACTCTACTGAGGACGTGCGCCCCACCAGTCTGGCTGCAAAAGAGTCAATTGGGATAGAGCCAAGAAGGACCTGCTGCATATCCTGCCTTGAAGTGGGCAGGATAATCTTATTAGGATTCCTCCATTCCCACTTAAGGACTTCAGAGATACAAGGATGCACCGGAACATCCAACTGGGCTGAACTATGGAACTGAAGAAGAAAGCCGGCAGAAGTGTCCAGAACCTCCTCCCTGGGGAACCCCATGTTACCCTTCACGTGCCCCAAAAGATCTGGCAACATATCCTTGGCAATATATTTCCCCCTCTGCTCCACTGACCCCTGTACCTCCTTCTCAGGTACGAAGAACCAGAAGAGGTCAGTGATACCGCCTCCTTGCATAGAAAGGGACCAGGCTCCTATTCCCCCAACGTCTCCTTCATCCGGCATTGTTACCTGGAGTCCAAAGATTCCCTGGGGCGCTTTGGGCGAGAGGGGGAGGAAGAAGAACAATCCAATGTCGAGGAAGAAGAGGGCTCCAAATGCCTAGTCTTCCTGGAATGCTTCCCAATGTCACAAGGAGCCACCCAACACTGAACAGCAGAAGAGTAGCATGTCAGAAACAACAGCAAACCACTGTGCTGTACTACGTGCCCCGGAGAGATAAAAGGCTTCATGTCCACTACACCCTGAAGCCACCATTGTCCCGCAACAGCCACAGCACCACCCAGCAGCGCAGGCGCGGGCCACCGTTACCCAGAAGCCAGGCACCAAGCTGAGGGCCAAGACGAGACCTGCTCACAATGCACAGGTCGATCCAGGCCAGGACCATGTCTCCCAGCAAGCCCTGCAGCCCGGGAGACGCGGCAGAACAGGAACACACCAGCACCCCCAGTTGGCACAACCGCCCAGCTGTCATGCTGGCCAGGGGACATACTAAAAGACAACAGGTCTTCCAGGTCCTGCCAGGACCACAACCACTCCTCGTCCTCTGCGTCCTGATGCAGGACAGAAAAAAGGACAGGCAGAACCTGGGTAAGTGCTGCTTTTGTAGCCTCCCGTAGGAGGGGGATGGATACCTCTGTTCTTTTTTCATTCTGTATGTCAGATAGTCAATATCACAGTAGTGACGAAGGGGGCGAGGATGGGGGACCTGCTGGCAATGCGATAATTTTTGCTTGGATTGGTAGCTTAGGGATAGAGCTGTAGATAGCTGAAAACGTGTAGCTGTGTTTTACAGATGCAATGCAGCATTTAGTTGGTGGGTAGTATCATAGTATCAGAGGTCTTATGGTAACGCTAGTTTCTAGTTTTCTTATTTTTTTCCTACCTTGAGCCGAGCTCCATTGTAGTGCAGTTGTCAGTTGTAGTTCAGGTGCAGAAAGATATTCTGTGGTTACCTCATTGATTTCTTGCTAATTGCTGGAAAACAAATTCTGAAATGTTAAGGGATATTGCTGCAGGGCCGGCTGTAGGGCTCGGGGGGGTGGGGGTGCTGTGATTTGAAATGTCTTATGGGGTGAAAAGCAGTGAAGCTGAGTTCCTTGCTGCATGCAGTTATCAGGCAATAATAAAAATATCAAGCTAACTTTGGTGATTGATGTACTGGCTGGGGAAAGCTTGGAGGTTTGCCTAGTCCCAGTTCTGACTCACCATAAAGTAGGGCAGAGGGTTAATGTCAAATACACACAAAGAAGGGCTAATATGTCGGGAGTGTTTAGAGAAAAGTTGGTCCTGTGTACGGTACTCCCATCTTAATACCAAAAAAACAAAGGTACACAGTTCCAGCCACAGGATTAGATCCTTACCCACACCCTGTTTTAATCATGACAGGGGTCTGGGTTGATTAAATACGACATTTCCAGACCTCTAGCCATTTTTATTTTCACATACCCATATTACCCATATACCAATCCCACATACTAGCACTCAGCTACCGGCATTCTTTACACTCAAAAGATCTCCGGCAAAGAGCCCCCAAGAGGGGCCCGTCAGGCATTGCAGTGCCGGCCTAACGAGGAGCAAAAGCCCGATGATGAAGCATGTCACCATTTGGTGAGTGAGGGCTCTTATTCTAATAAGAGCAGACTCATAGACTCTAAATACTTACAGCATACATTTGTACTATTCTATTGGCTGGAACTGTGTACCTTTGGTTTTTTGGTATTGAGAGGGTTAATGTGCCTGCTGCAAAGCATGTGTACCATGCAGGTCACAGAGTTGCATTTTATTGACATAGGGCAATGGGTTATTTTTTTTGTCAAAGAGATTCTTTTGCTAATTGTGGTTCATAAGTTACAATCCCACTATAGTAGAGTAACCTCTTATCTGGCATCAAAAAGCTGCATACAAACTCCAAAACATACACTGATAGGTTAGAGCCTATTAGGATGGATGACCTGGTACTCCTGCACCTTGCAACCCTAATTGACTTATGGAACATTTACTCTACACTGATTTACTTTGTCTCTGTATAATATATGTGTGATGCAAAGTGCAGTGACACCCTACACTGCTATGAATAGCGCTATAAAAGAAATGAAATGAGTGTGCAAGAAGGGCTATTGGAAGATAAGGGGTACTGGTGGTGGGTATTAGAGAGGAAATCCTATCCTTAGACAAGGAGGTTATAGGGGGGCACTGACAAATACTGGCACACAGTGCACCTCAAGCGCTAAAGCCAGCCCAGTGTTGCGGTTATTATAATAGTGATTGTGTTTGTGGGTGTGTCTCTTTCTTGGATTGCTTTGACGATCAGCCTTTATGTTGATAGTGCCAGGACATAAGGTGCCAGAACTCATGGATGATCAACAGGATTTCAGCTTCTGGAAGGGTTATTGGATAGGTGAAGCAAGGAGAGGAAAATGGATATGTGTACAATGTATAGGGTAGAATGTTGGAGCAGTGAATAGGAGAGGCAGAGATGAGTGTGTGTAAATTTAAATTAGTAATACCATTGTTTGGTGTGTGTGCTAAATGAAATTTTCAAGCAGAGCAGTAGAGGCAGCAGAGATGTGATATGCATTGATAGCTGGGTATTCATTTAGATTAAACGTGCTTCCATTGTGTGGAAGAAGAGGAGGGAGACAATGTGGATGGGTGAAAAGGATGCACAAGGAGGTAGTGTACATAGGGCTTTCTATTGAATGTCAAGCGGAAAAGCTGTATATTGTGTTTGATGCTGGTGTGTTATTCGTTGGGTAGCCGAGAACTCCACCGTAGCAAGTTGGCAGTAAGTAGTGTAATGAATCGATGTATTATGGTTGAAAAAATTACAAAGTTTGTTAGAGTGTGATATGATGGAGCAATGCACAAAGCAAAATCTAATGAAGGGTTGAATGTGTGTGAGATGTAGTAAAACCTTTAGAATGGGCTCAACTCCTGCCTATTGCACAGTGAACTGTGTGAACTGTGTTGTAGTTTCAGTAGCGCGTACTACCTCTCACAAGTCATTGAAGCACTTTGTGGACAGGTAGCCCACTACTCCATGGAGCCCATAGTTAGTTTGTATTGTTAGATGTAGGTTTTGCAGTTAGTTGTATATTATGCAGTATTATTAGAGTCTACCTATTAGTTACATACAATTTCTAGTTTAGAGGAAATGTAGTTCATTGTTATTGATGAAGATGCTATAATTAAGGATTGATTTGTTGTTTATCTATTTGTGTTTCTGAGATTGAAATCGAGGCAATGTGTAGAGTCCTTTTGTTTGTGTGTCCTACTGCATTGTTATTGGGTGGCAGCATTGTTGTTAGAGAATAAAGGTTTGCCTGGTTTGCATCATGCTACTCAGTAGGAAAAGGTCAATCAGAGTTGGACAGCAGAGCCACAGACTGCCATGAACTCAGTTATTAGGAGTATGAAATAAGCCTGTTATGCAAGTCATGCTTTTTGGCAATGGCTCCATGCTGAATCATTCCAAAGAGTGCAACACTTGTTGCATTGCTGTTTTTTAATTTGATATTACAGGGTTATATCCTTCAGAATGAGTGAGTATTGAAAGATGAGGTAATTTCATTGGTACTCTTTGGGTCTCCATAGGCGTATGGAATACGTCATCCTCCTTTCCAGAAGTAACCTGATATCCCATCTTTGTGAATGAAGTGTTAGATGTGTTTTTCTGAGACAGTGTCATTTTTGGCAATTTGAATAAAGCAGGAAATGCCATCACCAGTTTTTATATGGCAATAAAATTAGTTGTGGAGTCAATCTGGAACCTAGCAATCTTCTCTGGGGGCAATTTGAGCACCGTCTATAAAAATCCTATCCATTTTCTCTTTATTGCCTTGTGCCTAGTGGTTTGAAGGTAAATCTTGTGGCAACAGGCAGCCAATGCAGGATCTTTCAGAGCCGGTGAGATGGGGTTGTAAAACTTCAGGGTCAAAAGTTACCATGCTGCTGCATTTTGAATTCTTTAGAGACTTCTCAGAATAGATATTGATGCTCCATAGTATAGTTCACTGGCAAAGTTCATAAGTGAAAAGATGAGAAAGGTGTTTGCCTGGTGCTTCTGCAGGAATCCAAGGTTAGTAAAGATGACTTGAGCTTATGGCGTGGAATGAGAATTTGTTCAATTGATTGATTGTGATGGATCTATGAATTAGTAAAGGACATCCTGGGCATGAGTGAGACAGGGGATGGGAACAAACAATTGAGCTCTTTATTTGGTGCAGATATGTTCCATAAGGTATAAACAAATATGCGTATTTGTGCACATTCACATGCATTTGCACGCTTGGTAGGAGGTCAGCATGTCCACCGTGCTGCGTGTTGGTGAATTTTAAGAGGGGTTCTCTCATTAGCTGCCAGCTTTTTTGCTTTGCCAATGCCTATTTTCTTTAGTGTTTTTTGTAAAAACTTTATTTTGGGGGGAGCTGTTGTACCCTCACCAATATTTAAAAAATTGGTAAAAAGTAAAAATATTTTTTGCTCTCAAAAAGCATACATTGCCATATTTGTCCCTGGCATTGATTGGAATTACTTTGTCTGTGGGTGTGCTCCTTGTGAAAGAGCAGAATGTCATCACGCACAGTGAAGGATGACAGTGGCTGAACTGAAATGACCCATAGCCCCATGCCCTATGCAATAATGATAAGAAGAATAAGCATTTGCAATGCAATGGGTCTCGCATTTGCTCAACATAGAGATATTATCATTGTAAAGTCCTAACCAGACCTTTATTGCCACATAAAATGAAAATGAAAAGTAATACAGTTTAACATAAGCGATCCGATTTAAAGCGCCACCCCATGAGCATGAAGGAGCACACAAAATGAAACAGAAGTTCACTCACAGCCAAATGTATCAGCAAATGTGCAGCGAGATCACGCTGCATAGGAAATAAAAATAAAAAGTAGTCCAGAAACCATGCAGAAACCATGCCGCCTCGTATGTTTTCAGTAGTTGACAGGTACGCTCAAGGAGGGCTAAACACCGGAAAAGGCATGCCATATGAATGTCTTTCACAAATAAAATCAAGCGTTTTTTAAAAGGCAAGCCCACGAACCAACAAAACTGATAGGCATGCGGTCTGCGTGGTTAAAAGCCCACAGAAAGATTAGAGCAGGCAAGAGCACTTGCGCACTCTACCCTAAAATTGTGAATGACACAACAGCAAACCAACTGTTGGAAAGGGATGGCTGGAAGCCATCATAAATAAGTTACTAAAATGAAAATGCCTTTGCTAATGCCAGGCCTAACAAACATTGGTAAAGCCAATAGGTGTGGCATTGGCCACCAGCCTTTTGGCTTTGTCAGTGTTTTGTTTTGACAAGGACTTTGCAAAACTTTGTTTCTGGGGAAGCTGACTGGCCTTCATCAATCTAAAAAAACATACCAAGGGCAAAAATATGTTTGGTCTCAAAAAGCAAACACTGGCATGGTAGTCCTTGGCAATTACGAGAACTATGATGTGTGAAGATGTACTCCATGTAAAAGAGCAGAACGCTGCGGTGTCCCATTGCCCCATGCATTATGATGTAAGAGGCAGGGAAATGTGAATGATACATTAAAATACCAATGGATGAAGAGGGCTGGCTGAAGGTTCCTATAAGTATTTTATGCATTTAATTTTACTGAAATCAAAAAAGTCTTGGCTAACACCAGATCTAATGAAAAGTACGGATTGTAATGGAAGGTGATGTGGAGTAGCGTGTCTCACAAAGATTTAGATTAAGGGTTCAAACCAGGAAAGAAATGGATATGGTGCAAGGAATAAAAAAAATGGTAAATTCATGGGAGGGAGGAAAATGAAAAGATGGTGTGAGAAATACAGGGCCAGATGTATCAAAGGATTTTGCACTCACAAACGGTGTGAATCGGTAAATTCCACCGTTTGCGAATGCAAAATCACCTTTCATGATTTATGGAAGGAATTTGCAGTGCAATTTTAAGGAATCGCAAAAATAGCGATTCCTTAACATTGTGACTCTGATTAGGGAATCGCAATTTGTGATTCCCTAAATAGGTAATTGCAAATAGGGAATACCTATTTGCGCTTACCTATTCACGTGTATCATGCATTTCCTAAATGCGAATTTGGCATTTAGGAAATGCAGTTACCACAAATTCAAGTTTCATGGTAAGCATGTGCTATTTTTAAAAATGCATTACAAATGCATTTTTTAAAATGACATGTAGCGCACCCGTGCCCCTTGGGCATATGTGCGCTTTACATGTTCACAAATATTTTTTTGGGGTGCATCAAAGGGGGCCTTAGGCCCCCAGCACCCTGGGGTTTGCGTTACCTAATTTGCGAATTCCTAAAAGGAATTCACAAATTCGGAAATGCAAAACCATTCGCACCATGAATGGAGTCCCATTCCCTAATTGCGATTCAGTAATAGTGATTGCGACTTTTAAGAAATCGCTATTACCGAATCACAATTTTCATACATCCCATTTTGAATTTCTTAAATAGCGATTTCTTAAACATCGCTATTTAGGAAATGCAATCTGGGATGATGATACATCTGGCCCTAAAAGTTGAAAGTAAAAAATGCCATTTCAAAGGGTACATAACACGAAGAAAGGTTTTTCTTCTTTAACCAGTAGATGGCGGTAGAGATTTCTTTAAAAAAATGATTTGATAGAAACTAAGGATAAAACCAGCAGCAGTGTGGAAGGGAAGGGTACTATGGTTAAAAACAAGCACTGGCAAAGCAAATAGGCCTGGATTTTATATGTTAACACATAAAACAGAAATGCAATTTGCATGCAATACCACATTAATACCAGACGTATTGGTTTTACCAATGTAAGTGTCCTGAAAGTGGCAATGATATTCAATAACCCAAGCTTTATAACATTTTACTGTTTACTCACAACAATTTATTCACTAGCAGCAGGTTCATTTGTTGCAATCTGGCACTATTTTAACACATGCACCGGCACTGATGGGCACTGTTCTACAATGTCCTGAATATAGCGCTAAGCTTTTCTTCTCCTAAGTAGATGAAAAGCAGTGTTGTCACAGCCCTTCCTGAAGGTGGAACTCTACAGGCATCAGAATAGCAGGGTGTTTGCCACCAGGGCAGCCTTCTCTGGGACACACACACACCCATCAAGGTTTCCATGTAAACTCCCTGAGCCTGCCCTCAATAAATGTTCAGCTGGCTGCAGAGACAGCAACATTCCTGGTTGCTGGCTGTTTTGTTTCCCCTCACCTTTGCAATATCATACAAGTGCAAATGAATCTTCCTCTGCTGTTTGTGGTGTAGGTGTGTGGGCGTGTGCATGCTTGTGTTTAACTGCTCCTAGCGGTGCGAGAGACAACCTGCCCCTTCTGGCCATTCATTGAATACCCCAGCTCCCCCTGTCCCCTAAAACAAACAGGGAAACGTTACTGGGATGCAAACAGCTGCAGTTTATTACTGTACATAATAAAACATAAGAACATTGCATTATGGTTCAATGTGTGATATAGGGTCTCTCTGACCTTCAGGTTATTGAGGTGTTTGTTATGACCTTGGTTGCCAGTGTTTCTGCACAGACTTTTTCCATGACGGTCCTTTGGTCAGGTAGTTTGTTTTTAGTGGCTAGGCTTCCCTTGCTACCGGATCACAGTGGGCGGCCCTCCTGGCCTTGCATGGGCTGCAAGTGCCGTGTCCACCCACTGCTAACCCTTGCTGGCCCTTGCCTGCTCCCCCAGGTGGCTGCAGTGAGACATCCCAAGGGCACTACCTAAGCAGCTCCTCTTCTGTAGGCTATTGTGCTATCTGGGTGTGTTTTTGTCCCTATACCCTGCTGAGCCCCAGACTTGTGGCTGCGACGTCTGCACCTGTAGTGTGGGTGGGTCAAAGCAGCAATGTCTCTTGGTGTGTAAGGTGCCATCCTGCACCCGCTTTTATGATTCCCTGGGTCCATTACCACTTCACCTGATTGGCACATTTACAACAAGCCCGCCAATCAGTGAATTCCAATTTCACGGGCTTGGGCTGGTCACACTCTCAGGTGTGGTCACTCCCAAAATGGTCCGCTGTGCTGACCGGCATTCGATCTAAGCTTTCACTGTAGCTGTGAGTCCAGTACTTGTGGTCTGTAAGTGGGCGTGTGCATGTGTAAGTGAAGGGGGCTTGCACTGCTTCCACATGTGCTTCATGTGCGCTTCGAATGAGAACAGCATGCCCTACTGCTGTGTTTACTGATGCGTGTGCCCATGGCTCTGTGTGTGTGCGAGAGTATGAGCACGTACTCATGAGCGTAGGAAGTGTGGGGGACGCGGGGATATGTCCCCCCCAGATTTTGGAGTGGGGGGTACACAGGGGACAAGGGTGGGGGGGACGAGGGGACAGAAGAATTTTCCCTTCTCCTTTAATTCGCAGGGCCATTAGCGCATGAAAGCGCTACCTATACTGGCCCTGCACTTGACCTGTGACCTGGCTCCAGGACACTTGCCCTCTGCCCTTTTGTTGTGCTGCAGCACACAAGGGATTCTTTCTCACCTTGCCTCCACAGCTGCCTGCAGTCTGCACTTCTGAGAACAAAGGGAGATGAGAGAGGCCCTTTGTTGATTGCTGTCTGTATCCCGTCCCTCCTGAGCCCTACCCTTCCCTTCTATTGAAAATCGAACCCTGAAGACAGCAGCAAGATTTGAGAAGGTAAGGAGGTTTGGGTAATTAAATAAACTATTGCCAAGTAACTCCATTTATTTTTAAATACAGTGCTGTGTTGCAGAGTATCTCCCTTTCTAAAAACAGTATTGTTGAGTTACCTTGAGATATGAGCCGGGCAGGCTTTAGCACGCTATTGGCACCCTGTGCGCCAATGTTTGTTAGGGCCCCCGTTTCTGTGGCCTCTCTCTCACTCTCTTCTCTCCTCTGTCTCCAGCTCGCCTGCCCCAGTGCTAATTATTGTCCCCTAACTTGACATCCTGCCCCCTCAACATTTCAGTCCCCTGTCTCTCCCTCAGCCTTCCTGGTATTTGTGAAAGCCTGCTCTGAAGGCCAAGGGCCGTCTGTAAATCTAATTTCCTGCCAATGGCCTGTGCATGCGAAGCCAGCACTGTGGCAGCTCACAGGCTTTACAGGACTTCACAGGCTGTGGTTGAACAGAGACTGACACTGCTGGATAGACAGCGGAGAGACTAGCATACAGCATGGGTCCCGGAAGAACCAGATGGCCTGAGAGATGGACAGGGCTAGGTAAGGCAGCTAGGGCGATGCAACCGCTGCTGCTGCAAATGGTGCTGATTTAGGATGGGGGTGCTATGTTTGCAAGTATATTGTGACTTTAAAAGCACCTGCTGGATGTTCCTTGCCACCAACGGTTTTCAGGCAACAATAAAAATCTCAAGTTAATTCAGGTGATTAATGGTCTTTCTGGAGAGAGATTGAAGTTTTGTCTAGTAGAAGTTTTGACTCATCATAACGTACAGGGTTACTATGCCTGCTACAAAGGATGTCTACATGCAGATCACAAAGTGTATATAATGTGAATAGGTCAGTGGGTTACTGCTTTTGTCAGATGCAGGAAAGTACCCTCTTTTTGGCATGGTTACCCCACTTTTTGCCTGTTGTCAGTATGTTTTGACTGTGTTCACTGGGATCCTGCTAACCAGTACCCCAGTGCTCTCTCCCATTACATTTGGTTGCTTGGACCACACACACCCCACACTTGGCATACTGGTGTCCCTTATAAGTCCCTTGTATATGGTACCCAGGTACCCAGGGCATTGGGGGATCAGGGGTTCCCCATGGGCTGCAGCATTTATTATGTATTATGCCACATATAGGAGCCCATGTAAGCTGTGTTTGCAGGCCTGCCATTGCAGCCTGTGTGCGTGAAAAGGTGCTTGCACCCTTTCACTTCAGGTCACTGAACCAAGGCACTGTAAGTCACCTCTATGGTAGGCCCTCCTAGCCCCGATGGCAGGGTGCAAGTGTCTGTGTGTGAGGGCACCTCTGCAGTAGCAGAGGAGCAGAGGTGCCCCCACAAACTCCAGGTCCATTTTCCTGGACCTCTTGAGTGTGCGCGACGCCCTTTTACGCTTGTACTAGACATAGGTCACTACCTGTGTCCAGGTACATAATGGTAACTCAGAACCTGGGCATGTTTGGTAACAAACATGTCAGAATCATACCCCAACACTATTGTCAGTATTGATTGTATGATTCCATGCACTTTGGGGGCTCCTTAGAGGATCCCCAGCATTGCTCCTACCAGCTTTCTGGGGTTTTCCAGGCAGCCCACGTTGCTGCCACCCCTCAGACAGATTTCTGCCCTCCTTCTGCTGCTTGAGCAGCTCATGCCCAGGAAGGCAGAACAAAGGATTTCATTTGGAAGAGGGAGGCAACACCCTCTCCCTTTGGAAATAGGTGTTACATGGCTTGGGAGGGGTAGCCTTGCCAAGCTTCTAGTATGCTCTAAAGGGCACATTGGTGGCCTCCTTGCATAAACCAGTCTGTACCAGTTCAGGGACCTCAGCCCCTACTCTGGCACAAAACTGGACAATGGAAAGGGCGTAACCACTCCCCTGTCCATCACCACACCGGGGGTGGTGCCCAGAGATCCTCCAGGTGGGCACTTGATTCTGCCATCTTGAATCCAAGGTTGGCAGAGGCCTCTGTGAGCATCTGAGTGGCCAGGTCAGGGAGGTGAAGTGTCAGCCCCCTCCTAGGTGGTCACTCTGCTAGGTGACCAATTCCCTCTTACTGGGCTATTTAGGGTTTCCCTCCTGGGTGGGTCCTCAGATTCAACGTGCAAGATTCCAGCAGGACTCCTCTGCAACGTTTACTTTGACTTCTGGCCACTGGAACCGCAACTGGACTTCACAGGAAACTACAATCTGCAGCTCCAGCAACAACTTCGACATTGTTTCTCCGATTCCTTCCAGCAACTGCAACATTTGCCCAGCTGTGCTTCCTCTGAGGGCAGCAAGTCTTCAGTCTGCATGAGAAGAAAGAAGGAAAATTCCTTGGAGTGAAGGAGTCACTTACCTGCATCCGTAGGCACCAACTGCAACAACAACCGGCTGCGTGGATCTCCTCTCCTCCTGAGCTGCGTGGATCGTGCATCAGGGGTGGTAGTCTGAAGTGGTCCCCTTGGTCCTCTCTTCCATCTGTCCGACTGTGGAGTAGGTAGGTCCTTGCCGTCCCATGCAGGACAGTACCCCATGCACTGCATCTCTTGCAGCTACCAAGGCTTGTTGTTATCTCCATCAAGGGATCTTCAGGCTCCATGTAGCCTCAGCCCCCAGCACTCTTCTCTGTGAAGCACAACCCTCAACGTGCTTCGCCTGTAATGTGGGACCTCTCTTCGGGTGTGCTACGAAGGCCTCTCTGCAGCTCCTGGGCTCCTTGCCTGTAGGTCTTCCGTGGGGGCTGCCTCTCATTCTCCAGACTCTCTGCCTTGCTGATGGTCACCTGGGACTTCCCTCCATGGGTTGAGTCTCCCTGGTCCTTGCTGGTCCCTGGCAGCTCCACTTTTCTCCTACTGCGACATTTGCTTTTGCCAAGGCATTTTGGTGGGTTTTCCACACACCAGACTGACTACAATTCTTCATCCGGTGTGGGACATCAACTGCATCACCTAGGAACTTTTCATCTGCTCCATTGTTGAATTGCTGACCATCTTCGTCTCCCTATCGACCAACTCCTGCATCCACAGATGGGTGGGTAGTGGCTCCTGCCACGACCAGACACTCCTACGTAAACTGGACTTGGTCCCCTTCTTTTCCAGGTGTTCCTCCTCCAGGATCCACCTCTAGTCTCTTGCAGTCCTGTCTGCGTTTTGCAATATCCTTCTCTGAAGTCCTTTTGGTGGGTTGGGGAAAAAACAGTAACTTACCTCTTTTCTCCTGGTCGCTGGGTGGCACTCTGGTACTTACCTTTGGGGTTTTCTAGTTCCTCCAGATCCCCTCTACCGATTCCACTTCCTTGGTTGGGGACCCGGCTTTCGCATTTCACTTTTTTTAGTATATGGTTGGTCCCCTCTAGGCCTTCAGTATTTCCTATTGCTTTTCACTGTTTCCTATAGCTTTTTATGCCACTTTCTGATTGCTGCTGTACATATAATAGTGTGTTACTTACATCCTATTGGAGTATTGCTCTCTAGTATTTTAGTGTTTGTGTTACTGTAATAAGGAACCTTTATTTTCGTAACACATGTTTCTTTCAGGTGTGCAAGTGCTGTGTGACTACAGTGGTATTGCATGATCTTTGCATGTGTCCTAGATAAGTCTTGGCTGCTCATCCACAGCTACCTTTAGAGAGCCTGGCTTCTAGACACTGCCTACACTTCACTAATAAGGGGATACCTGGACCTGGTATAAGGTGATAATACCATAGGTACTTACCACACACCAGGCCAGCTTCCTACATCAGAGAGCTCCTTTTTTGTCCCCTGCAATTTATAAATTAAAACTGAATATAGAACAGTGAACAATGAACTCATCAAATAGCTGCATGCAAACATCAAGGTGTAGATTAGAGCATTATGATTCCCCCCACTTTTTGATTAACTTAATGTTGCAAAACAAGTTAATTTGAGCGCAAATCAGTTCTTATTATTAAAGAGAGCCCCCAACCATGGTGTTATGTTTTAAATTCTGAGTTTGCGCTTCTCCAGATGAAGCACTCTTAAACTATAGCTGCTACCAGTATGGATGACCTGTGACACCTACACCTTGTAGTCCTCTGTCTTATGTAACATTTCATATGCACTGATTTACACATATATGATGAATGTCTCTGCGTAATATCTGTGTGATGTAAAGTGCTTTGACACCCTAGACTGGCATGAGGGATGAATGATGGAGCAACACATGCGTATATCGTGCATGCCTTAACATCGCGCTCTCAACAACAACCGTGTCTTTACTACTATGCATGCTTTACAACGAATTTCATTATATATGCATGTTTGGTGAAGGAACATGCGTGGTCAATTCTCCCTACCCTGCCCCCTTACACCTGATACCGTACTCCACCCCTCCAAGCACTTAAAAATGCCCCTGCCCTAAGCCCTAAACCCGCCTGCCCTGTCCTAAAAACTACCCTGACCCCCGCTCTGAACCCTAAAACCTACCCTGAACTGCTCTAAAAACTACCTTGATGCCCCTGCCACCACCCTGTACCCTAAAACCTAGCCCACACTGTCCTAAAAACTACCCCGACCCTACCCTGTCCTAAAAATGACCCAACCTCCCACCCTAAACCCGGCCACAGCCCTACTTACCTCTCTCTCCTCTGCTTCTTCCTGTTCCACCCGGACAGCTAGACTGCTTTCTATGCTGTAACCACGCATATGCATGGTAAAGATATGTGTGGTAAAGGCATGCGTGCTAGACCCATATTTGTGGTAATGGCAGCGTGGTCAATGCATTGCATTGCATTCATTTCGTTGTAAGGGATATTTTCCGGTATGAGTGGTGCTATAAAACTAATGACATGCATCTGAGAGAGAGTGGTGATGGATAGTAGTGAAGGAATCCATTGCAGAGGTGGTCACTTGGGGGCGCCAACAAACAATGTTGCACAGGGCGCCACCAGCACTAAGCCGGCCCTGTCAGACAGCACAGCAGTTCACAGGAACGCGGCAGCACAGAGACTGCCACTTGACAGTCAGACAAGGACCTAGCAGCAATCATAGGCCTTACTGACCTTCATAGGCAGGCAGAGGCCCAGAGACTGACACAGCCTGACTAGAAAGAAAGCTCCCAAGAGGCACCACAGTGCATGGCAGGCAGCTCAGGAATCAACGGGTAGAACTGCGCCCAGCAGGCAGTACAGGCCTCTTAGGACTTCACACAGGCAAACAGCATCACAGAGTCTGTTGCTGCCTAACAGGCAGCAAAGGGCCCAGCAGACAGGGAACTGCAGGCCGCACAGGACTCGACTGGAAGCGACCGCCTTCCCCATCTCCCCCCACCACGGCAACCCTTCTGGGTGAAAACTTTGTGCAGGGTGCCCACCTCAAGGTTGTTCCTGTCCCCCCCAGAAATGTAGTGTCTCCTATGCCCCTGCACGTACTTGTGTACATCTTGAACTTCAGCTGCATGTGCTGAACATTGGCTGTGCCTTGAGAAGCCTGCAATGCTGCTGTTGTATGCTTGTACTGTACTAAAGTGTGTAAGTAACACCTGCATTGTACTGCTGCTCTGTGTGTTAATTCACTGTATCTTGGAGATGGAAAAATGGTCTCTAAAGCACTAATGTAAGCATTGTATAAGATGCAGACTGATATATCAAACATCCAATAGCATGAGATGAACATGGAGGAGCCAGAGCCCACTGTTAGAAATCCGAGGCTCTAGTTGGCAGTGGCTGTCCAAGTAGGGATCCTTCCTTCTACTCAGGATAAGGGAGTTACACACCTAAAATATCCTCTGCTCACTCCCTTGGTAGCTTGGCATGAGCAGACAGGCTCATCTCAGAGGCAATGTGTAAAGCGTTTGTACATGACACACAGCAATACAGTGAAAACACTACAAATTGACAGCACACCAGTTTTAGCGAAATAGCCAATATTTATCTGTGAAAAACAAGACCAACACAATAAAAAGCCAACATACAGTAATTAAGATATGAATTTTGCAAGAATTGGCTTAAAATAAAGTTCCTTGAAGTCGATAGCTCTGCCAGAGGCTACCATGGCGTTGTGTACAACAAATCCAACCGTTCAGACCGATCGTGAGGTAGAGAGCCAGCTACGGTGTCAGGAACACCAGAAAACAGTACCTTTGAAATGCAGGGTGTCGGGGATCTTCATTGATATCCAAGTTGCAGCGTTGCTGGTGTCAGCAGGCATCAGTCTCGGAGGTCACTGCAGGCCCTTGGGGCCCTTGAGGTCACATGCATTGCAGATTGAACTCCATGAGGGTGAAGTCAGGAGCACTGGCGTCGGTGGCAACGAGGCTGCAATGCAAAGTGGAATGATGCTACGTGCAGTGCTCACAGGTCACAGTGCAGGCAGCAGCTCGGTGACTGTGTTGTCGGTGAAACCAGGGCTACGGTGTGAAGTGGGACAATGTGATGTGCAGTGTCTACAGGTCGCGGTGCAAGCAGCGGCTTGTTGACAGCATCAGGCAGCGGAGTCGGGGAGACCAGGGTTGTGTTGTGAAGCAGGGTGATGCTCCATGCGGTTCCATGAGGTCATGATGCAGGCATTGATATAATTGGCACTGTTGTAGTTGTTTTTCTTCTTTTGCAGTTTCCAGTGCTGTTGGCAGATTAACTTGAAATCTTTGATGAGGAAGCTCTACTTTAAGCCCTTAGAGAAACTCAGGAAATAATTTGCAGAAAGTTCAGTCCAGTCCTTTCACTGCCTCACTGCCCAAGATAGAAACAGCAAGCAGCAGGTCAACACAGCAAACCACGCAGCAAAGTGAAGTCCCTCCTGTCAGCTTCTCCAGCTCTTCTTCTGGGCAGGTTCCTTAGTCCAAAAGAGTTCTAAAGTTCTGGGGTCAGGGTCCCACTACTTATACTAGTTCTGGCCTTTGAAGTAGGCAAACTTCAAAGGCAGTCCTCACTCCTCACAAGATCCAGTTCTTTCTTGCTTTGTCCCAGACAATCTCCAGGAGGGGGAGACGGCTTTGTGCAGGACAGGTCCAGCCCAATCCAGGTGCAAGTGTCAGCTCCTCACACCACTCTAGCCCAGGAAGACCTTTTGTGTAACTGTCTAGAGTGTATGCAGGACTCCCCAGCTGTCAGCTTCATGGACGTGGATTCCACAGGCAGGCACAGAATGGTTAAGCAAGAAAATGCCCACTTTCTAAAAGTAGTATGTTCAAACCCGCAATTTAAAAACCATCTTCACTAAGGGCCAGATGTATCAAACATTTTTGCATTCGCAAATGGTGCAAATCGCATAAAATGTCTGTTTGCGAATGCAAAAATGCCCCCTGCGATGTATGAAAGGCATTCGCAGTGTGAAAACATGGATTCGCTAAATTAGCAAATTTTAGCGAAGATTACGTGGTTTTGTGTGTCGCACACAGCGTGTCGCAAATAGCGACATGATTTACTGAATCGCTATTTGTGAGACGCAAACTGCAACAAAGTTTTGCGACTCGCAGATAGCGATCCACAAAATCCTGGCGCAATTTACGATACGCTGTTTGTGACACGCAAAACCATGTCGCAATGCGATGCATCAAAAATTCACAAATTGCGAATATTCGCAGAATGGCCTTTTGCACATGCAATTTACTACGAATTGAAATCAGGTGGTAACCAGGTGCAACCTATATTTAGAGGCCCAGAATGGCTCCGCTGCTTTTCCACAATGGCTGCACTCTACGTGATGGCAAGGAGAATGAGGATTTTGGCATGTTTGAGGAGAGGGAGGAGGAGACAGGAGCACATTTTCAGAGTGCGCATAACCCTATTTGACCAGACAGAGGAAATCTATGAGACATACAAGGTAAGCTCAGCCATGATACTTGATTTGATAGCAGATCTACACCCCCTACTGCAGCACACCACACACAGGACTAATAGCATACCCACCCATGTGCAGGTATTATGCTCCCTGCACCTATTAGCCTCAGGGAGCTATCAAGGGGTCATAGCAGCAGCTGGAGGGGTCTCATAGAGTGCCCCCTCACGCTTCTTCAATGCATTTCTGAATGCCATGCTGAGCAAAATACATGAGCACATAAGATTCCCCAAACCCCACAGGAATTAAAACAAACAAAAACAATTTCTATCAGATTGCACAATTCCCACATGTCATAGGTGCCATCGATGGGACACATGTAGCAATCTGTCTACCATCAGACACCAAGTATGCAGTACAAGGGTGTTACCTCTCCCAGAGTAAAACCTGGACCCAGATGAGATGCCGGAAGAAGTCCCCACCCCCAGAGGGTAGATCCACAGGAACACAGCAGTCCCTGCCGCAGCATCAGTCAGCTCCCCTCAGGAGGTGTCACAATGCAGGCAGACAGTGCACAGAGGAAGGAGAGGGCCCATCAATCTTTGGCGGCCTTGAAGCTTCCATGCTGAAGTGCAGCACCTGCAATGTAAACACATGAGGTCAATGCACAGGCAGTTGGGGTCAATCAGTCAGAACATGGGTGCAATGAATAAGCAGTTGGAGTCTCTGAATGAGGGACGGCGCACAGCAGCCGAAAACACAAAGGAGTTGACAAATGCAGTCCTGGCAGGCTCACAAAGCTGGCTCCCTGGTGCTTGGCGGTGTCTCTCTACCTGCTCCTGTGGGTGTGGCTCCTGGAAACAGCATGGGCTGATTCACTTCCTGGTTGTGATGCCATTATCCTGTTCCGGTTTGCCATTTTCGCAATTTGTGATTTTCATTTACAGAATCACTATTGATTTGCGATTCTGTATTTGATAAATTGCGTTTGCAAATTTAAAGAAATCGCTATTACCAAATCGCAAAATTCATACATACCATTTTGCATTTCTTAAATAGCGATTTCTTAAAATTCGCTATTTAAGAGATGCAATTTGTTTTTTTGATACATCTGGCCCTAACAAGATGTATTTTTAAATTGTGAGTTCAGAGATCCCAAACTCCAACTTCCTGTCATTTTCCCTTGGAAATCTGCACTTGAAAGGTGTTTCAAGGTAGATCCTATGTTAACCTATGGAAGAAATAGCCTTTTAATAGTGAAGAATAAAATACACAGTATTACACTATCAGGACATGTGAAACACACCACTACATGTCCTGCCTTCTAAATATACTGCACCCTGCCCAGGGAGCTGCCTGGGTCTACCTTAGGGTTGACTTACGTGATATAAAAGGGAAGGTTTAGTCCTGGCAAGTGGTTGCACTTGCCAGGTCGACATGGAAGTTTAAAAACTGCATGCACAGATGCTGCAGTGGGAAGTCTGAGACACCTTTGGAAGGCTACTCATGTGGGCTGCAGGCCCACTAGTAGCATTTGACTTACAGGCCCCGGGCAAATGTGGTGAACTATGCTAGGGACTTACTAGTAAATCAAATATGTCAATCCTGGATAACTAAACATAATCATAATTTACACATGGAACACTCGACCAGCAGTGGTAAAGTGTGCAGAGATGACAAACGAACTCCGGCATATTATAAAAAACAGGAGTTCAGAAAGCAAAGAGACAGGAGAAACATGCCAGGTCTAACACCCACTTTATGTATTTTAATGACTTGGTAACAGTAGGTGTGCAGAAAGATGCACTGTTGGGCTGGACCTAAATGTGGAGTGTTCACAGAGCTTTGAACACAGGGTAGATGGGATTGGTCAGTGTCTAGTGACTACCATTGCAGGCTTAGGAGATATGTGTGTTTCTAGTAGATATGTTTCCTGTTTTTGGTTTACTAGAAACAGCATGATTTAGGAAAGATAGTGGGCGAGGTGATAGATTACTGTATATGGATGGATTAATATCAAAGATGACCGGCAAATTAAAAGTATATACATGAACACATATCCTGTATTTGAAGCCTTGATTTGGACAGGACTTACATTGTGATATTTAATTAGTTGAGGTTTGATATACTTGGGTTCGGTGGGACTTGGAACAGGTAGGTGTAGTATAAGGAGTGGGTACCAGAATGTTGTACTGTTGCCCAGGTGATGGGAGGATAGAGAGGAACAAGAAAGCTGTAACTGAATGGTTTGGCTCAGAAGGCGTTAAAGGTCAAAGGGGGAAATCAGAGGGCTTTATGAACCGGATGTCATTGGTGATGCTGGTTACTGGGAAGGGATGTCTTTTGTCTTCAAGGTGCTAGAAAGGCAAAGCCTGGATTGGGAAGAAGGTGGATTTAGGGAGCAGGATGGGGCTATGGTATGGTATCAGCATTTAGGGCCTGATGTGCTAAGGCTTCTATAGTTTGAAAAATGTTTGAATCAGTAAATCCGAGGTTTTGCAAACGTTAAAAACCTTTTTCAAATGTACTAAGCGCATTTAACTATTCGAAAAATGTTTTGCAAATTGTTAAATGGGTTTTGAAAACCATAATGAATCGGTATTTGGAAGGGAAATGTTTAGTGCGTCTTTTCCAAATACAGATTACTTATAGTTTGTATTAATGTTTTTCTACTGAAATCTGGTCGTAAAACATTCATATTTTAGCAACACTTCAAATTAAGTGGTAACCTATTTGCAAACTGGAAGGGGTCCTTGGAAAACCCCTTCCTCTATTTGAAAACATATTTTTTTTAGGAGTAGGCCGTGGTCCATAGGTACACCACTTACTCCCAAAACTAGTTTGTGAAACTTTTCATTGTTTTTAAATTCATCCCATTTTCCTCTAAGGGAAACAGGCTGCATTTTTTAATGCTTTATTTAAAAGCAGTCACAGACATGGTGGTCTGCTGACTCCTATAGGCCAGCATACCTTGGATGGTAGCAAATCATAGTGAGTCATAATTTGCGACCTACCTCATTAATATTCATGAGGTAGTTCAAATTATGACCAACTAAAATTCATTATTTTGAGAAGTTAACTATTATTATATAGGTCAGTTTGCAAAATACCAATGTATTTGGTAAAACTCAGTGTGTAACTTGTGACCACTTTCATCAAATGCATTTTTATTGCATCTGTCTTTTAGTGTTTAGCATATAATGCTTTTCACCCCAGATGACGTAAGAAGCACTGTCTTAGGGTGTATAGAGAGTGAGGGTGAGGCATGAGCTGGACCTTATGTGGACCGTAATTTGAACTTGGTGGGCCTGGTTTTCAGAGGAGGGTATTGATTTGAAGTATAAGGGAGTGACTACTTGGATTTTCATGTGAGGCATGGATGAAAGAGTATTTTAAAGGAAGAAGTTATTGGTGTTGGTACAGGTATCAAAAGAAAATGCTTCCCAATTGTTTCAAATGAGCTGCTATATGTAACTTTTCACAAAGCAGTCATCTCCTTTGAGGTAGTAAATGCAAATGTCCAGCACATTGCAATTATGCCATTCTGACTCGTTTCCATGGACTCATCTTTTCAGCTGTCCGACTTTACGGCCGCCGATTTCACCTTATTTCTCTTGCAGGGCAAGGGAAAAAAACCCTTTGTTCCACTGCCAGTTAAAGTGACATTGTGTGCTGTAAAGGTATATAACAACAAAGGGCATTTGAGAGAAATGCAAACATTGATTTGCCTGTATATAACTTAGTTTTTTATTTAAAAAAAAACCAATAGGTAACTATGTTTTCCTATGTCCTGAAGAGGCTTGAAATAAATTGAAGCCGAAACGCGTCGACCAGATCAAGATCCTTGGGGAGAAATGAAAATTTGTGAATTGGACAGATGAAAAGATGAGTCCATGGAAATGAGTCAGAATGGCATAATTGCCAATGGTGCTAGACATTGGCATTTACTACCTCAAAGGAGAGGACTGCTTTGTGAAAAGTTACATATAGCAGCTCATTTGAAACAATTGGGAAGCATTTTCCTTTGATACCTTTTTAACAATGGGATATTATTGTGTTGTTTTGGTGTGTTATATGATGTGGTGGTATTGAACAAATGACGAGAAATGAGGAGTATATATTGATTCGTACATGAATATTGGGGAAATAGATAATGATAAAAAAGAGGTTTCTATAAATAGATGTAGTATAAAGAAATACAGTACATGCAGGTGAACAATTCATGTGTCACTTTGAAAATAATGAGGAGATATTTATCCCTACTATATATGTATTTTGTTAGTTGCTTAATTTCCAGTCCACAGATAGTGCGGTTACAAGGACTGGCCCCTTTGGTTTCGTACATGGTTAGCGTGTTTACAGAATACAGTGCAGCGATTGCATAACATTGTACCAGGAAAAAAGGACATGCATAATGTTTATATGGTTAATAAATTGGGGGTTATCAATAACCATTAACTACACAGGGACCTCCTGTATTGTATATGGAAGAATCAAATTCTATTATTTTCAGGAGACAGGTATTTACTTGCACAGCGTCCCTGATTTTTTTAAATGTTAAAATGAAGAGTATAAGGAGAGGAAATGCATATCCCCAGTTCTAGGCAATCTGAAGCCCTGTATCTGAATTGAGGTTCCTGGTAATAATCTTTGGTGATGTTGTCTTTCCTCTGTCTCTGTTCACAGTAGGAAAATCCTACCTTCGGGACCAAACTGCTGGCACAAATGCTCTAGGGATCCCTTCCTTCTTCTCAGGCGGGCTGCTTGTGGTTTAGTGTGAAAAGGTGTATTCATTTTTGCCAGGATAGGGTTGGACTCTCTATTAGGATCAATACCTGAGCATGATCAGACAATAGCTACTGGATGTTATGCCTAGCCGGCCACCTGCCAAATAGATAAGGAGACCCTACTGTCCATTAGATGGTGTTTACATGACCAAAGGTGCTATAATATTGCTATACTGCATGGGATCCTAGGAGTAACTGGCTAAAGAGAGAGGGTTCGGCAAAGATGCATGAGAGCGCTTTATATCATTGGCTTCATTCCTTCTCCTGTTAAGTAAAACATGGAAGAGGACCAAGGAACCAGATGATTTTTATCAAAGAGTACACTAGAGGTAACGCCATATGCTGTCATGACATCCCAACACTCCTGGACCCTAGCCCAACCCATGACAGATATATTGTGCTCTTATATTAGGAGTAGTAGAAGTGCAAACATGGCTCCCAAAGTTTCCTGATGATTGAATACCTCTGACATTTTTGGCAGACTTTAAACTAATCAGTCTATACAATTCTTATTGGCCTATTCACAAAGGTAAATGTACACATGTATATGTATTCAAATGTATAGTTCACTATTTCTAGGTGTAACTGCACATTTTTGCTACTCAGCGTTTCTGATTATGTATTACGTCTACGTTTGGAATATTGGAAGTAGTAACTTTTCATACATAGCAGAAGTTTTCTGTAACCATGGTAGAGATCTCTCTTTGGGAGAGTATATGAAAAATGAATAAAGTTTATTTATTGAAAAATAAACATATTGCAACGTAAATTTGTGTAAAATAATTATTATTGATAATATAATTATTATATTATTTATAATGTAATTATTTTGAACCTAGAAATGTGAAATACAATGTTACAAAAGATTGACTCATCAAAATATATGTTTAGTATATTTCTTAAGTATGTTAATTTATAATATTAATTAGACAAAATAAAAAACTACTAGTCCTTCCATATGCTTACCAAGTGCTAATTTGTTTTTAAAAAGTGCCAGGGCCCCCGTTAGTAGCCCACTGCAGTTTGCACCACCCATTGTCCTTGCCAGCACCACAAACGACAATACCAACACAACTACTAACCATCACACTTCTTCAAGTGTGGTAGTTCAGACTATTACGGGCCCCCAAAGGTAAAAAACATAATGGCTTGGACTGCTGGTATAAGTCATTTTAATGGATATTGAGTTAATAAACAACATCTAAATTAGACAAACAGCTCCACCATGTGGCAGACTGCCATAAGTGTCACTGTTGACAAGGAATGGCCGGTGCAGAACACCAGAAATTACTGGCTCCCATTCAGCATTTACCTCAGCCAATCTGGCAGAAACCTCCGCATACAAAAGACAGGAGCGATGTGGCTCTGCCCATAGCTTACTCAACAGCATTTTGTACTACATTAGTAGCACTCACTACTATAAATTTTATAAATAGGTCTCGTCTTTTTCTCAAACATATTCCTGCAATGGAGAAAGTTGAAGTACATCTCAAGTCACAGTCTCATAGGGTGACCAGATTTTTAGCCAGAAAAACCGGGGCGGGCACAGACATAGAAATAGGACTAAATGTCCTATTAGGTTACAAGGCATCATATGTATACGTTTTTTTAGGGTCGAGCCTGCGCTAGCATGGGCTTTCGCATGCGTGTCGCTTGCGAGATGCTGTAGTAGTTAGAAAGGGCTCAGAGCCCCGTCCATGTCATGTCAGTGTCTTTCATTGGTTCGTGGGCTTGCCTTTTAAAATCTGCTTGCTTTCATTAGTGGAAGGCATGCATACATCATGCCTTTTCCAGTGGTTAGCCCTACTCGAGTGCAGCGAACAAGTACCGAAAACATACGAGGCTCGATGTTTTCGGTCTGGTTTGTGGACTACTTTTTCTCTTTTTTCGTAGCGCGATCTCGTTGGCAGAAGTCGAGCGCTTTGCATGACATCGATCCTGTTACATAGTTAATTGCAGTTTTGCCGGCTACATAGATAATTGCACTTTTACCAATAGGTTTCACTATGAGTGAACTGTAGCAGCGTGATCGCGCTCTTTTTTCCATTTAATGTGGCAAGAAAAGCCCGGTTGGGAGCTTACAACTGCTAATAGCTCTAACTTGGAGAAATGCGAGACCCGTTGCATTGCAAATGTTTGTTTTAACTTTCCCTCCACTTTCAGGCTGGTTAGCTCAACCTTGAAGTCCACAGGCTCTGATTTACCCCTCGTTAAATCGTGAGGTGCAGCTTGAATGAGGCAGCACAGCAGGAGAGTTTCAACCAGTGAACTTCTGTCTCTGGTTTCTGAGAGGGCCGGTTGAAACATGAGCATGCACAAAACCATGAATAATGTGCTGGTTCACCTGGATCTCCCTTAAAAACTGGGCCATTTTTTGGTTTCAGAAGAAATTGTCGGGACTCCGGAACACTCCTTCAACAGCCGGGACTGTCCGGGCAAATCCAGGACTTCTGGTCACCCTACAGTTTCACCACACTTGCCAGGTACATTCACCTACAAAGCTGAACGTCACTCTCAAGGAGCCCATAGCCACTTTGACGCCCTAGGAATGTCCTTGTATACAAGAAAGTTGCCTCTGGGATAGAGTACAATGAATTATAGGAAATTATTTGTTTTAGGCGGATTTGATTGTAGATGTCCTGATAACCATACCATTCTTCCTCTGTATTGGTTATTTTGTATTTCAATATGTTGTATGGACTGGACACCTTATCTGACTGTTTTTTTCGATTTGTGTAACCTTCTATCACCACAACAATTTAAAGAGCAGGTTTATAGAATGTTAGTAATATTCCTCCTTTACGCACAAAGGATTAACCACTTTCTCCACTAAGAAATAACTAAATAGTGTTTTACTGTGTATTTTTAAACCAATATCTAAATCTCTCGGTGCCCAGGATCACACGGCAAACACATTAGCACAGTGTATACAGTGATTACCAGCAATGGATATTCAAATATAGGCGTGGTTTGGGAACTCGCGGAGCATAGCAAGGGATGCTAAAAGTATTTCTTGGCAGTCTTCAAAGGTAATAAATGTTACTGGTGGCAAATAACATCAAATATCAAAGTGTAATTGCTATTTGTGAAGTTGGAGCTAAGGATGCAGTTATATATGGATACCTCTGTGTTATTAGCTACACCTCACTAGGTTCAAACCCACACCTCTTAGTGCAAACAGGCAAAAAGAGTGGTAAAAAATATGAACCAGAGTGTAATCTGGAAATCAGCTTACAGTGTAATTTTTATTTCATCCTTCTGCTTATTTTCATATTTTTCAAAACAAATGTGTTTAACAAAAGTGGTTAAATAAACAAAGTTTGCTTTAGAATAGGAAGATCAAGCTTGCTCGAAAAATATCCTCAATTTCGATATGTGTGACCTCTACTAAAAATGTGATTAGCTCTTCTAAGCATAACCCCATTGTCTTGGATTCAAAAGTTTACTTCCGCAGTGTAGAATACACGGGTTGTTGTGTCACTCCGGGATAACCGAAGTATCCCATTCCGTCCATGAGTAAGATTGTTACCTTCTTTCGCTATTTCCTGTGTGTTATTTCACAGAAACTGTAACAGCCAATATGTCCCTTCTAGAGCTGCGGTAACTTTAAGATCATCTGACATTGCAAAATGATTCCACAATCAGCGAAAACGGCTCCTATTTCTAGGACTGATGTGTTTCACCTTACTAATACTTGCAAAGACTTTACCAACAACGAAATACTCGGGGTCTTTCTACCACAGAAGTTGGATAAGCATTGAAATTGACCAGCTATATAATATTTTTAACAAAGGAAATCAGGTAGTTAGCAAAGATAATATCAGTAGATTTCAATTAATCAGTAGTTTGCAGAGCGCTTTTTGTCACCTGCAAGGGTATCCAGGCGCCGGCAGAGTCCAATTGATTAGCCGAATAGCCAGCTCTTCAGGGACTTTCGGAACTCTGGAAAAAATTAGGTGGTCCAAAGATGAAAAGGGAGATCGTTCCATATCTTTGCTGCTAGGTAGGCGAATGATAGGCCTCCATATGTGGAACGTTGGATGCATGGGGGAGGGTTAGAGAACGGGAAGCGAAGTGGAGGTGTCTAGTGGGCTCATGGAAGTCCAGTTGGTGGCTTAAGTAGGCGGGTCCACAGTTGCGTAGGGCCTTGTATGCGTGAGTCAGGAGCGTGCACTGGCATCTTTTCTGTAAAGGGAGTCAGTGGAGTTCCCTGATGTTGTGGGTCATGTGGGTTCATCTAGGAAGATCCAGGACAAGACAAGTCTGGTTAGTAGTGAGAAAAAATCAGATTATTTCCAGTCCTCAACAATGAAATATTTTCAAAATGTTTGAACAAAAAGTCTTGAAAGATGGCAGGGTCACGCATCCTGAATGCATGAACAACAGTTCATCCTTACCTGGAATATTGCAGGTCGAGAGTGAAATCACAGGAAGAAAAGCTTTGAGGCCTTCTGTTCTGGAGACATTATGAGGCTGATTCACAAAGTGTATATGAGTAGGAGAAATAATACGACAGGAGTAATATTTCACTTGCTCTTAGATGCCTTTGTGAATTGACCCTGAAACATCCAATTCCCTATTACTAAAAGTGGGGGTACAGTCATTTCTAAATGTATTAATTGTATAGGAACCTTACTTAACTTTTCTTATTTTATTTTCATTTTAGATATTTTGGGCCAATTCACAAAGGCATGTAAGATTATGTACAACAGTGCCACAAGGGATACTACTTTAGATACTCCAAAATCCTGTTGTGAATAGACGAGGACTCAAGCCTTTGTACTACCAAACTATTTTGTGTTCTCAGTTACCTCTATATTGTAAAAAAGGGTCATGCAAAAGTAAACGTCATCAGATTGCATGGGACAGAGGTCACTTACAGTCAACAAGTGATAGCATTTTTTAGGTTATTGGCATTTTTATAATATATTAACTTAGTTCAGTTTGCTCAAATTTAAAGTGATTACTTTTCACTAGTTTTTGTGACTAATTTATTTCCCCGACAGATAACGGGCTACAATACTAGCCAAATAGATCCATCTGCAATAACCCAGAGATCAGGATGCTGGCTGTCTGAAGCTGAATTGGTGATTCAGCTATTGTTGTAATTTTATGAGCAGAATTTGAAATAATCATCTGACCTCATTTCTAGCTTTGTGCCCTTAATGACTGCAATAAAGGAAATAACTGTGGGATCCTTTGGAAAAATTACCCAGATGTTCAATCATTAGTAGGAACCAAATACAATCTCACCAGCAGCTGACTTTCTAAATTAAATTTTAGCACTTCAAGTCAATGATACTAATAAGTTGAAGACTTTATGAAAAATGGTAAACTACTGAAAGGGGCCAGTAATACAGGGAAAGAAGCACAGGCATGCCACCAATATCGGATGGCCTGTTATCAAATTATCAGTACAAATGTCTGGAATTATATAGCCCTTGCATCAGGTGTGGCTCATAGTAAACAATGTGCTCTAACTGGAGAACACTTATGGACAATTGAGATTTCTCAACGGATCTGGTGCTCTTCTTTATACCTACCACCTGGATTCTCCTTAATCAGTGAAGGAAACTCACGTTCGGCATTGGGTATATAAATAACACCTAAAACCAAATTGACCAAAGCTCAGAGACCGGATGCTTAGCCAACATCTGTAATATTGAAAAATCCAGAACAAAGCACCAAACTCACGGCACCAGTATCTGTAGCCTGGGTAGAGAATGGTCGAATACCATTCTTTTGGAAGAGTAGCGTAGCTTGTCATATATAGAGAAATGTTCCCATAATTGTCTGCCAGCTACCAGCTGATTGCGATAACAGATATGATTAAAACAATGTTCATGACATAACTGTCCTCGATTTGGAGTTGGCCAATAATAGAAAAGCCATACATTTGTAGATGAGAAACTGAATCCAGAGGATGCCTCAGCAGGGGAATATCCTTTGCCACAGAAATACTATGGTATAAGCAATTCCATGAATGGATTCGCCTTCCGACTTAGCTTTTCCTTCAAAAATCTCTGGATTTTTACATTAACTTTGAACTCTTGAACAGTCATTTTGTGTGTTCTCCACATGGTGTTGCCAGTTCATTCCCATCAAAATGTTTCCTGACATTCCATCCAATGAGGGGTCTGACATCGTCCTCTTGCAACTTACTCTCCATCCAACCACCCAGATACAGAAGATTTATAGCCTGCCCCTGCACATCCAAGGATCCAATAACTGGAGAGACTTTTCAGCACTTCCCAGACTTATACAAATTTGGTGAACCTTGATGACACCTCTCTTCTGCTCCATCTATGCCTAGATTGTGTTTCAATATTCAGGGCACTTCCTGGTCGTTGGGTGACTGACTGTGACTCCTTTGGCCCACAGCTTTCGTCCACCTGGGCAGGCATGTCAGAAGTTCTTGCGGCGACTAGGCCGTGATATTAAAGTGGGGCCCTTCGTAGGCAGAGAACCTCTTTAAAAGTTGAAAAATATGTCTTGTAGGGAAAGAGAAAACATGGAAGACAAGAACCATCAGTACCTCGCTCCATCTACTGGATATGTTTTTAACCTTTTGAATTCTGTGGAACACCACTAAATCACTTTTGAAAGCCAAAGGCTCCTGTCTAAGCAATTTTTAGGACTTGAACCTCAAAAAGTACATACAACTAAAGAAACAAGTATACATCAATAAAAATAAGAATTATGGAATATTTTCTTTTATTCAAAAACAAAAAATATCCACAAATACACATTGGTATTTTAATGGGAATCTTGGAACTCATCAATAATTGGTTTTATTTATAAAAGACAAATCATTATGCTAGATTTTAGCATTTCACTTTTTATTTTTGCTCCTAGTGCATCCTTTCTTTTTGTAACTTCAACCGAGGGCACTACTCATCCATGGCACTGTTTGATGTACTTTTACTTCTCCTATGAATCAAATAAGGATACCAACTTAAATGTTATTCCCGAATTCCCAGGCCGTGGGTTATAGTTACTTGACATAACTCTAAAACTGCTGAATGTCTCTGGTTTTGTGCGAGTAAATTCAGAAACTTACTGTAACTTTCTGTGTAACCTTTGTTTTTTTAGAGTGGGTGTGTGAGTGTCCGTCTGTTTGGGTGTGAGAGTGGGTGTGAAAGGGTCTATGTGGATGTGAGAGTGGGTGTGGGAGTGTCTGGGTGTGAGAGTAAGTGTAAGAAGGTGTCTCTGGGTGTGACAACGGGTGTGAGAGTGTCTCTGTGAGTGGGTGTGTGAGTGTTTGTGTGGGTCTGTGATTGTAAATGTGAGAGTCCGAGTGAATCTGTGAGTGGGTGCCTGAATGTCTGAGTGGATGCATGAGTGTCTTAGTGGATCTGTGATTGAATGCATGAGTCAAAGTTGGTCTGTAAGTGGTACGTGAGTCTCTGAGTGGGTCTGTGAGTTGGTGCATGGGTCTCTGAGTGGGTGCATGAGTCTGAGTGGGTCTGTGAGTGGGTGTGTGAGTGTGTAAGGGGCTCTGTGAGTGGGTGCATAAGTGACTGAGTGGGTCTGAGAGTGGGTGTGTGAGTTTCTGAGTGAGTCTGTAAGAGGGTGCATGAGTATCTGATTGAGTGTGAGTGTCTGAGTGCATCTTTGAGTGGGTGGTTGAGTGTTTGTGTGGGTGTGTCAGTAGCTGTGTGAGTGGCTCTGCCACAAGGGAACCTAATCTGCCCTTTAACCCACAAGAGTCCACAGCTTTGCATGAAATATCTTCCTAAATAGAGTTCTTATAGCTTCCTTGGGCAAATGTCCAGGATGTATTCTACACTACAGTTGTGTAATGGAGCCCAAGGAAATGTCACCAGTGACCCTGTGTGCATTTTGGTAACATGATTGTTCCTGTTGCCTGTTTGTCTAGAATTCTGTGATAACATGAATCCTCCTACAGAGAGGCTGACGAGACTACAAAGAGGTAAATCTCCACCAAACCAGGGTCCTTTCTCTTGTCTATATGAAGTAAGTGCTTCTTTGTTTTGTGGAGATGTCCTCATGCTCCTCGACATCAAGAACGCCCCATCAAAATTGGCAGGAACAAAATGGTGGGTGGTCCTTTGGGAAGTTGTCCATCATCCTGGCAAAAGGGGGGAAGACATATGGATACTGCTAAGGTAGATGGTGCAGGGCCAAGCAGGCGCAGCTTCCAGGTGATTTGCACATTTGCATACTCTAAGCAATTTAAAGGGAGAACCATGTTATGTAGGGGAGGGGGACTGTGTGGCCCCACTCCTTCGGTCGATTTCAGCCCCAGGTACCCCACCCCCCAAGACCCACCTCTATTAAAAGGAGAAGCGGGGCCACGCGCCCTTCCGCCCCAGACTAATCTCGGCCCCAGGGAGCCTACCCCCAGAGTCCATCCTTGATTAAATGGAGGAGGGGGGCCACACAGACCTCCCTTCCCTGGTTGATTTTGGTCACGGGCACCTCCTCCCCCAGGGCCCAGCCATCTCTCCTGGTCACCCCCAGGTCACCCAGTGTGTAATGGGATCGCGGGGAGCCATAAGGTCCCCGTAGTCCCAGCCAGCTCCCCACCTCTTGTGGGAGCCGATATTGCTTTCGCACACAGGGAGCTACTAAACATGTAGCTCCCTGTAGCTCCCTGTCTGCAAAATCCGTCATTTCATCTCTTTCCCTGCCCACATCTCTGCCGGCAGGGAAAGATATGAAACCTCTGCTTCCCGCAGGCAAGAACACTTTGACATCTCTTGCAAGCTCGAAGCAGAGTGTTTGCTCTGACTTGGGGGTAGCAGTCAAAGCTCCCGCCAAGTCTGAGCAAACAGCTATGTCCTAGGGGTGGGCACCCTGGGGCATAGCAGGAGACATCCCTGGGGGGCGGTGGTCCCCAGGGCCACTATTGGCTCCATGAGGGGGGACGCACCAACATTTTAACTTAGCCCCGGGGACGTCATGCGGCCCCCTCTTCCTTGCACTGACTTGCCCCTGGGAGGTGATGGTCCCAATGGCCAAGGGTCTGCAACAGACCCCCTACATCATTTTATTCCAGCCCCCGAGAAGTGGCAGTTGTGGAAGCAGAGATTTTACTGATAAAAATCTATAATTATTATTTACTAATCTTGATAAACTAATGTGTGGTTTTCACTTTGATTAATGATCATACTAACAAGGCACCCGTTTGTAGTACGTTTTTGTAGTACTCTTTGTAATGGCCGCCATCATCCATTATATTTTCTAGTTAAGCTAACTTAGGAGAAATAGAGTTATTTTTCATTATTCAACACTTACACGAGAAAAGTGTGTTTAATAGTTGATGGACGTGTAAATAGCTACCCCCAGTGATATTTCATGGAAATCTCTACAAGGTCAAAGTGTGCTGCAACTAATGGAAAATTTCTAGAGTTTTGACTGTCTTATTATTTAGAAAATGATACTAAAGTGTGTGTTTTCTTTGAGGATGGAAGTAAACGTAACTTTGTTAATCGTTTTTCCTGGGCATGAGATCTTACTGAGTTTGAACAATGGATCCACAGACGAAACGTAAGAGGAGGAAGGCAAGAATATAAAATGTACAATTTTACAGTGTCTACTGATGTTCTGATTGGTCATATGTTCCTCACCTTATGTCTCAACCAAACATTTTTCACTGACCAGTTTAATTTAACGTTCTGTTACTATTGTAGGGGGCCAGTTTATTCATCTGTCGTGATTCGTCATTCTTCATTCTCACTTTGAGCCTTTCAGACATTCTGTCATTAAGACATATTGTCATTCAGTTATTCTAATAGTTTTTGGCTATTGTGCTTATGCAGCTTTTATCTAAATGGTTTATTGTATCTTATAGTCCACAGCCTGAACCATTACCCTATCCCGCATCCTGATATTGGTGGTGATGGCATCCCCTGCTGAAGTGATTGCTGTTGTTGTCATCCGTAGAACCGTTTTGGTAACGTATAACCTCTTCTGTGCCGCGGACGTAGTGGTTACGTCCCGCGGCACAGTGCTCCTGTGCCGAGGACGTAACCAATGCGTCCTCGGCCCAGAGCCCGGAGGGAACGCTAGCGCTCCCTCGGTGGGGTTCCCTGCCACCCCCCCCCAAGGCGGGTATGGAAAGGGAAGACCTTCCACCCCCACCCCCCATAATGAAGTCAGCATCGTTCGCGCGCTGACATCATTACACACTGCCGGTCGCACTGGAAGCCATTTGCTTCCAGTGCGATCATAGGAGAACAGGTGAGTTTCTCCTCCGGCGGGTGGGGGGTTTGGGACAAAGAGGTACCGAGGGAAAGGAAAGGCTTTTCCTTTCCCCTGGTGTCTCTTTCAGCATTCCTGCTACCATTGCGATTGGGCAACAGGAACGCCCACTAGACGCAAGGTATTTTTTTTTTTGTTTGTTGTCAAATGTTTTCATGTTTGGGAGCGGCCACTTGGGCAAGGGTTGCTCCCATTTGGGAGGCATGTTTGTGTGGCCATTTCTGCCCCCAAGGGGGGCATAATCCACTAGATGCCAGGGATTTTTTTTTTTATATTTCCAATGTTTTGTGCTGGGGAGCGGCCCCTTGGGCAAGGGTCGCTTCCATTTGGGGGCATGTTTGTTGTGGCCATTTCTGCCCCCCTTGGGGGCAGATCGGCCCATTATTTTTAGGCTGATCTGCCCCCAAGGGGGGGGGGGGGGGGGGGCAGAAACCACTAGAGCGCCAGGGATTTTTTAACATGTTTATTTTTGTTTGGGGGCAGAAGCCACTTAGACACCAGGGATAGTGTGTGTCTATGTGTGTGTGTTAGTGGAGGGAGGCAACCCCTTGGGCAAGCTGCCCAGTGGATTCC
The DNA here is from genome assembly GCF_031143425.1 of Pleurodeles waltl. Lineage (NCBI taxonomy): Eukaryota > Metazoa > Chordata > Amphibia > Caudata > Salamandridae > Pleurodeles > Pleurodeles waltl. The sequence continues at coordinate 708,447,983 of NC_090450.1, read as the reverse complement.
CAAAACTTTGGAGGAGATAAAAAGGTTTTTAGGTTTGACTCTTTTGATGGGGTTGATAAGGAAGCCGTCACTGGCTTCTTATTGGCCTACTAGTCCCTTGATGGCAACAGCTATATTTCCTGCAACAAGGAGTCGTAATCGGTATTTGCTCCTTCTTAGGATGCTGCATTTTATTGACAATGCATCAGCCTTGCCACGAGATCACCCTGATTCTGACGGTCTATTTAAGATTAGGCCTGTCCTTGATAATTTTGTAGATCGGTTTTCAGAGGCCTATGTTCCAGGCAAAGAAATAGCTGTGGACGAGTCTTTGGTCCTCTTCAAGGGTCGTTTGGTTTTTAGGCAGTACATTCCTAGCAAGAGGGCACGATGTGGAATTAAATTGTATATGCTGTCTGAAAGTAGTACAGGATATGTGTATAATTTCCGTGTCTACACTGGTAGGGATTCCAGTATTGACCCCCCTGGTTGTCCTCCCACTTTTGGAGTTATTGAGAAAATTGTGTGGGAACTTGGTAGACGACTGCTCGACAAAGGTCACCATTTGTATGTAGATAACTTGTACACTGGAGTGCAGTTGTTCAAGGAATTGTTTAGAGTGGACACTGTTGCTTGTGGCACAATTCATTGTAACTGGAAAGGCTATCCAAGGGAGCTTGTCTGTAAAAAACTTCAGAGGGGACAGTGCAGTGCCTTGCGGAATGATGAGCTGCTAGCTTTGAAGTTTTCAGACAGTGCCATCCATGATGAGAGTACTTCCCCCGTGACTGTTTGGGGCCGGGTTGCTGAACTGCGCAAACCTGTGTGCATTTTAGATTATAATAAGCACATGGGAGGTGTAGATAGAGTTGATCAAAGGTTGGAACCTTATACTGCTATTCGTAAGTCTTACGTTTGGTATAAGAAGTTAGTAATTCACCTCTTCCACTTTTAATGCTTTTATTGTGTTTAAGGATAGGTCTCCAGAGTCAAAGATGACATTTGTGAAATTTCAGGAGTCAGTGATAGAGAGCCTTATTGTGGTGGAACAGGCCAGAGTTCCTAGAGAAGCAGTGGTGGAGGAAGTGGCTAGATTGAAAGATCGCCACTTTGCTGAGCACATTCCTCCTACACCCAAAAAAGACTTTCCAGCTAAGAAATGTAGAGTGTGTTTTCGAAGAGGTATCCGGAGGGAGACTCAAATTTACTGCCCAGATTGTCCTTCAAAGCCTGGGCTGTGTGTGGGTGGTTGTTTTAAGAATTACCACACCCAGAACAATTACTGGGAACAGCCGTGAGTGTAAACTCATGTCTGTTTTGTATTTTCGTGTGTTCAGTTCCATGATTAGCATTTCTGTCATGTACTTAGTTAGAGCTTTTGTGTTTGTAGTTTTGAAATTATTTCTAATTAGTTAGGGGTTTCTTTGTTTAAAAAAATAAATAAATAAATAAGTGATGCCATTGTGTGTGGAGTGGGGCTTGGCTGAGGGTGTACATAGTGTACATATTGACTTGCCGTTGGCTACTGCAACACACTGCCAGCCAAACACCAGTCCACACACTCCCATCAGCTGCTGTGATTGCTGTATCAGGCATGTGGGTGTATGTAAGTGATGGGCCCTTGAGTGGCACCGTCTGTCGATGCGAGTGTTGTAATGTGCTGGGCCCGTGGCTGGCGGCGTGAATGGTCTTGTGCATGTCATGCATGAAAGGTGTGTGAATGGACTGTAAAGCGGTTGGTGCCTTGCCGTGGCTTTACAGCTCACGATCTGTGAGTCATTGGTTAAATTTTTTGGCCTTTCAGTTATTAACAGCGCATTTCATTTTTGTGAAATCTCTTGTTAATAAAATTTGATCCACTGAACCATCACTCACCTTCGTGCCAAATCCAACCAGTATGTGTGGTAAAAATGACAAAACCTGCTCCGCTGTAACCAGGCGTCTCAGCACACCTGTGACACGCTAGGTGCCTTGGGTGGGACCCCGATGATGAAGCATGCCACCAACTTGGTTGGTGGGTGAGGGGTCTTTTTCACATAATCTAAGCGCATTTCTTTTCACAATTTTAGTGTTTGGCACATCACAGACGTATGTGGACACATCAAAATGATATATTACAAAACTACCTGTGTTTGGGGGGGAGGAGGCACCTATGTTTTTGGTCCTGGGTGCGGCCTTCATCTAGGGAAATCTACCAAACCCAGACATTTTTTTAAACTAGACACCCCAAGGAGTCCAGGGAGGTGTGGCTTGCGTGGATCCCCCAACATTTTCTTACCCAGACTCCTCTGCAAATCTCAAAATTTGCTTAAAAAGCATATTTTCCTGACTTTCGTTTGTACGATCACTGCTCCAGCACAAAATTCCAGCGTTTCCCTCAGTCTCCCAAATAAAATGACACCTCACTTGTGTGGGTCCCCAAAGCAGAGTCAGCCTAAAGATGTATAAAAGAAGAATATGTCCTTATCAACTCGCTGTGCTATCCCCTCTATCTCTACAAGTTTTTGGCCTTATTCTGTTGCAGGCACCTGGCCCAGCCACACAAGTGAGGTATCATTTTTATCGGGAGACTTGGGGGAACGCTGGGTGGAAGGAAATTTGTGGCTCCTCTCAGATTCCAGAACTTTCTGTCACCGAAATGTGAGGAAAATGTTTTTTTAGCCACATTTTGAGGTTTGCAAAGGATTCTGGGTAACAGAACCTGGTCAGAGCCCCACAAGGCACCCCATCTTGGATTCCCCTAGGCCTCTAGTTTTAAAAAATGCACAGGTTTGGTATGTTTCCCTAGGTGCCGGCTGAGCTAGATGCCAAAATCTACAGGTAGGCACTTTGCAAAAAATACCTCTGTTTTCTGTCAAAAAATGGGATGTGTCCATGTTGTGTTTTGGGGCATTTCCTGTTGCGGGCGCTAGGCCTACCCACACAAGTGAGGTATCATTTTTATCGGGAGACTTGGGGGAACGTAGAATAGCAAAACAAGTGTTATTGCCCCTTGTCTTTCTCTATATTTTTTCCTTCCAAATATAAGAGAGTGTGTAAAAAAGACGTCTATTTGAGAAATGCCCTGTAATTCACATGCTAGTATGGGCACCTCGGAATTCAGAGATGTGCAAATAACCACTGCTCTTCAACACCTTATCTTGTGCCCATTTTGGAAATACAAAGGTTTTCTTGATAGCTATTTTTCACTCTTTATATTTCAGCAAATGAATTGCTGTATACCCGGTATAGAATGAAAACCCACTGCCGGGTGCAATTCATTTATTGGCTCTGGGTACCTAGAGTTCTTGATGAACCTACAAGCCCTATATATCCCCACAACCAGAATAGTCCAGCAGACGTAACGGTATATTGCTTTCAAAGATCTGACATTGCAGGAAAAAGTTACAGAGTAAAACGTAGAGAATAATTGCTGTTTTTTTACCTCAATTTCAATATTTGTTGTTTTCAGTTGTTATTTTCTGTCGGAAACCCTTATAGGATCTACACAAATTACCCCTTGCTGAATTCAGAATTTTGCCTACTTTTTAGAAATGTTTAGGTTTCTGGGATCCAGCATTGGTTTCACGCCCATTTCTGTCACTGACTGGAAGGAGGCTGAAAGAACAAAAAATCGTAAAAATGGGGTATGTCCCAGTAAAATGCCAAAATTGTATTGAAAAATTGGGTTTTCGGATTTAAGTCTGCCTGTTCCTGAAAGCTGGGAATCTGGTGATTTTAGAACCGCAAACCCTTTGTTGATGCCATTTTCAGGGAAAAAAACACAAGCCTTCTTCTGCAGCCCCTTTTTCCCAATTTGTTTTTTAAAAAAACGAAATTTTCACTGTATTTTGGCTAATTTCTTGGCCTCCTTCTGGGGAACCCACAAAGTCTGGGTACCTCTAGAATCCCTAGGATGTTGGAAAAAAAGGACGCAAATTTGGTGGGGGTACGGTTGTGAACAAAACGTTATGAGGGCCTAAGCGCGAACTGCCCCAAATAGCCAAAAAAAGACTGGCCACAGGAGGGGGAAAAGGCCTGGCAGCGAAGGGGATAGAATGTAAATTTCTATGGCCCTCATTATGAACATGGTGTTCTGGGCTGCCATGCCGGCGGCGGCGGTAATTACCGCCACTGGCTTGGCGGTCCAGACCACCATATAAAGAACGTGGCAGAACTGCCACTCTTGAAATGACGCCAACCGCCAGGCTTCCGCCACCAGGCAGCCTGACGGTTGGCCGGTTTACGGGCAGTGAAATGCACGATTAGTGTCGCTGCACCTGCCGCACTGCTACATTGCCACCGGCTCCATTTGGAGCCGGCATCAATATTCAGGCCATGCATCCAGCTGGGCTGGCTGGCAGAAACACTGTTTCCGCCCGCCAGCCCAGCTGAATGTTCTTTATGTAGTCAGCGGGGGGTTCTGTGCGCTGGTGGTCTTCTGTTGACCGTCAGCACCGAACTCGGCGGGTTTTCCCAACGAATTTGTAATGAGGGCCTATGTGTCTTTTGTTTTTCAGGGACCAGATGCAAAGTGCTAAATAATTGCTGCATATTATGATTTTTATAATCAAAGCTAAATGTTTTCTAAATTTGTGTTACTAAATCTTTTATATGAAGCCAAACATGTTAATGCTAATTAGTGGTTAGAGAGAGATTATTTTCCTTAGATGCTCATGATATGTTGTGATGTTCTTTTGTCTTTATTTAACTAATGTATTCAATATCGCTCGTTCAGATTTTGGTGCTATTGATTTGCGTTATAACTCTTGAGTTAATTTGTCTACTTGCTTTGATTAAATTCAGATATATAAGGCGTTCAAATTAGCCTTTGTTGTCTCTTTATATATGTTATGTTTGAGAATTATCTTCGTGACTTTAGCATTGTTAATATAGGGAAATAAACGTATTTACCTTCTCAATAAACTGGTGTAGTTAGTAAAGTGTTATTAGGTTTTCTGATTCTTGTATACTGTTGTTTATGTGATGATTATGACGTATTCCAATTGACATCCCCTCAAATCTATGTCGGGTCGGTCCATCAGCCTAGGGGGCGTAATCCACTATTCAGTCTGAGATAATAGCTAGGATCGCTCTGCGGTGCAGCATGGTCCCCGTTGCTGTGGGGGGACACATGACCTCTGCATATATTCAAAAAAGCCCCAGGGAGGTGGCGGTCCTCTGGGCACGGGGGTCCACAGACTCCCCCTATTATGATTAAGGCATTTTGCCCTGGGGAGGTGGTGGTTCCCAGGGTGTGGATGGCTGTGCAGCCCCCTGCATACTATTTAATTTAAGCCCCGGATAGGTGGCGGTGCCTCGGGCATAAATAAGCCCAGGAGGGAGCCCCATGCGCCCCCTTATGCATTTTTTATATGCCCCGGGACCTGACCCACCTGGGGGCTTTACTAAAACAATTGTAGGAGACCATGCTTGTTCTTTTTTTTTTTTTTTTTAAGTATGCAAATTTGCAACATCGTCGCAATTCACTGCAACCTTTTTTTTTAGAAAGTGCTTTTTTTTACCCTCGTTCGGTGCCTATGGGACCCCAACACCAGAGCTAAGGGGTCAGGGTGTCCCGACCTAGCCCCCTTTTCATTTTTTTAAACCTTTTTCCAAGATAACTGCCAACACTTCCTGGTTGAAATGTTGGCAGCTAATCATATTTCACCACTAGATCAGGAGTATTCGCATCTCTAGATATCTATATTTGTTTTTTTTAATGTCTCAAAAACTACTGAACGGTTTTACACCAAACAACAAAAAGGCTTCTTTCTGGACCAGAAGCTACCTTTCTACCAAATTTGGTGTAATTCCGTCCAGCAGTTCGGGCTGTAGTAGCATTCAAAATCCCTATGGGAATTATAATGGAAAACACACTTTTATTGAGTCCCTCTTTTTCTTGGCCCCTGCTTGACGTATCCCCCCGAAACTACCCATGTACAACAAGATTCTCAGGAACACTTTTTTTGGAAACTTTTGTGAAGATTCATCAAACAGCACCAAAGATCTAGGCTAGTCAAAAAACGCTTTTTCAATGAACACATAATCCTAACTATAAAAACCTAATGGCAATCAATATTTTTATATATATATATATATATATATATATATATATGTATATATATATAAACACTCTGGAAGAAGCACACTAAGCAGCAATAACAATGAAACGAATGGTGCTGTGGATCTATGCAGGTGATGCAGCTGAGTGATGAGTTGAATCTCATCAATGTGAAGAATAAATATACAGACATGTAAGGACACATTTACAAGCCTACATAGAAAAAGGGACAGGCCAGATACAGAATTATGACTAAGGGCTGTTTAGTGCTACTTTTATGTCTGATCTGTCCCGCTTTTTGCTTCTCAAAATCTAGTCACCCCAGAAATAAACCTCTTATGTTAACATTAGTAATATATTTTATGGAGCTTGCTAACAAGCTACAGAAGCACAGCTATATGGCAAGAATGTTTTTCAGACACTGTTGCACGACAATTTAGTAAATGTGAATTTATTTTTTAATCTCTAGGTAACAAAAGCCAAAAATTGCATGAATTACCACTTCCTCTCCTTGCTATTTCATCAGTTTTTGGTGTCTTTGGCACATTTATACATACTAGGGTCCGATAATATATGTGTTCTATTATGTTAATCCCTATCCTGAAGAGGGCTTCACGCATTTGTGCAAAAAGGGCCAAAATGTTGATACTGTCAGCAAATGACTCGCTTTAGAGACATCGGCTGTGGCTGGGGGCGGGACCTTGGCCCCTTTAAACTTGTTTTGCGCGCCCGCTTCGCGGGACGCGCTTTGGAAACATCGGCTGTGGCTGGGGGCTGGACCTTGGCCCCTTTAAACTTGTTTTGCGCACCCGCTCCGCGGGACGCGCTTTGGAGATATCGGCTGCGGCTGGGGGCGGGACCTTGGCCCCTTTAACGCACGCGGGACGTGCCCGGGCCAAGGGCGGGCCCGTCCTGCGCCCGTCATCGACTGCTAGAGGCTGGTCTGGGCCACCCCCTTTCATCTTGCCGGGGATGGTGAGTTCTTTTTTTTCCTTTTTTTTTTTTTCTTCTTTGGTGACTACCTATTGTTTTAGTGCCTGGAGACTTTTCTGCGCGAAGCCCTTGTTAAAAGTGTGTATCCTGCTGCTGCCCTTGGTGAGGAGCTATTGCTTGCTAAATGGGGTGGAAAAAGGGCCAACTATCTGGAGCCATGAGTGGTGGAGGTGGCAGGCAGGAGAATGTAAATACAACCCTGGACTCCTTTCTTGCGAGAGCGGTAGGGGTCGTGACCAAGGAAATTGACTTGGCGGAGAGGAGGCTATCTATGGAGATGGAGGATTGGGGTCATGTCTCGTTAGTCAGTGACCCCTCAGTGGTTCTGGAGGAGGAGGAGGGGGTGGTGGTCCACCATGGAGGAGAGCTGTGTGCTGCATCAGAGCGTGACCATGCAGAGAAATTAGAGAACTTTGCTGTCCCAGGGCCTTCGAGAAGAAGCAAAAGGCTTCTGTTGTCTTCTCCTGTGGCCTGTTCTATGGATAAGTGCAGCCCCCTGCCAAGGAAGAAAAAGACACTGAAGAAATCTGTCCCTAAATCGAAAGCCTCTCTTGTGGACAATTCCAAGGAGTTATATGGTGGCATAAAATCCAGCGAGCTAATGGGCTGCGATACAACCATTCTTTTGCTAAAGCTTAAGGAAATGATTGAGGGTATCTTGACACCTGTGATGGCAAAACTATCAGTAATAGAAAAAGCAGTTGCTCGGCTAGGTGATTTAAGAAGCCAAGGGAGCCATCTTATGGGGGGGTGTAAGGCCCTCTGTTGTGTATCTCATCCTAGCGTGGATAAGAATCAACAGGAGGAAAATGTTGGGCCCCTGGGATGTTTGCCTCAGCATCCAGCTAACTTGTTGAGTGCTGGGGGTCAAGGTGTATGCATTCAGTCTGTGTCGGCCCCAACTACAGCTCCACCAATGAGCAGTGGCGCCTTGAATGGTCTTAGCCTCGGAAGTCAGTTTGACCGTGGTTCTGCGGTGGTTGGGGGGGCCTGCCCACAGCTGGTTGGGAAGCCCAATCAGAATCCATTGAGTAAAAAGTTGTCATTGGCCCGTCTGGATCTCCCGCCGGCATGTGCCCCATATTTGGTAGTACTGACAAATGTTCCTGCTCTGGCCCGTGGGGTAACAGAATCTACGGCCCAACTAAAAAATAAAACTGCCCATTGGCTGAGTAAAAACTGCAATTTTTTGTGTAAGGATCTTGAGGATGTCTTATTTGTTCGAAGAATTGACTGGATTGGGCCAAGGGAAAAAGAAGGGGGTGAGGATTGTGTTATTATAAATGTCAGATACCCGGGCCTGGCCCAACGGCTTCTCGCCTCATATAGTCAGGTCTATCTAAGGGCAAATTCAATTGGTATGGCCCCCCTGGGATACTTTTACAACCATATGCCACTGGGTTATGATCCTTCTCCTGACCCTGGTAGGATTCCCGCTTTAGGCCAGAATGCCCGTGGAAAATTTGTAGGAGAGCAGATTACAATACAACCTCGGACTTGGCAGGGGTGGATTGACAATGCATTAAAACTGTGATTGCGTTGGAGGGGGTGGGTTCGAAGTGCAACCTTATTTCTTGGAATATTGCGGGGTATGATGCCAAGATATCTGACCTGGACTGGGTTAGGCGTGTGGCTGACTATGATATTATTATGCTGCAGGAAACATGGTCTGAGGGGCTGGCTGCTTGGGATAGATATGATAGATTTGCCATCCAGCAGCTCAGTCCCTCGGAGGTCGTTCGAAAGGGGGCCTGGTTACCTTAATACGGTTTGCCAAGATAGTGGGTGCCTTCCAAATTGATTGTAACCACCAGGGTATACTGCTTGTGTGGGTGATTTTTTCTAACAATTTTAATATTTTGTTGGTTAATTTTTATAATGCTGTATGGGACGGGGGGTGTCAAATTGGGATTCTTTTCTCCACTCTCCAGGTGCTGAAATATAGAATGGAGGAGGTGGGGCTGGAATTCTGTGCCATTGTATCGGGTGATTTTAATGCTAAATTGGGCCGTATCAGTACAATGGTAAATCCCTTCGATTGCGACTGTGGGGATTACTTGGTGGATGACATTCAGGATATGGGAGGTAGGGTTCTGACCAAGGAACTTAGGAAGTTGGGCCTTTTGAACTTCCGGGATAGTGAAGCAGTGGATTTTCACCAGCTCCCAACATATGTGGGCAGAGGGTCCGAAAAGCTGTTAGAGCCTATGCATCTTATATGTCAGGCTTGGGCCTAGAGGTAAATTATAAGAAATCACATTTTATGGTATGTGGTAAATCTCTGAGCAGGGTTGGGGAGCTAAAGGTTGATGATCAAACTATCAGCAGGGTCAATTAATTCCCATATTTAGGGGTAATCTTTGATGATAAAGGCTCATGGAAACCTTCTATTGCTAGAAGGAGTATGCTCTTCCATGCCTCAATTGGTGCTACTTTTGATTTTGCTGTAAGAGTAGGAAGCAAACCCATTAAGCTCCTGCTTGAAATCTATAGGTGAAAATGTCTCCCTGTTCTGTTGTATGGTGCAGCACTTTGGGGGTACATAGATACCCGAGTGCCCATTATTGAAGAAAATCATTTTTGCAGAAGACTATTGGGCGTTGGTCAAAATACCTCTGGTTTCTGCCTACATATAGAACTAGATCTTGAGTGTGTGCAAGACATTATTCAGTTTTGTTATGGATTTCGATTTGGAGAAATGATTTTGCTATTTTTAATAGAGAGATTTTAAGGGATTGTTTGGCTTGTGAAAATGTAAAATGCATTCCCTGGCTGATGTACATAAGAAAAGTAGCACAGGAGTTGAGGCGGCTGGATATGTTTTACTCTCCCGAGGGTCTGACCAGCCAGGATAAGAATTGGGTGAAGGAGAATTTTTTAAGAATGCGGAGGGCTGAAAGAGAGGGAAAGGAATTAGGGAAACAATCGGTCAGGTATTTTATTATGTTAAAGATGGGGGTGGGTCCAGAGTCCTATCTCCTAGCAATTAAATGACCTGAGGGAAAGGACTCTTATTACTCGATTCCGTTTGGGGGGTCATTAGGAATAATCTCTGTTTCCCGTTAGGTCAGTATGGTGTAAAATCTATCAGACCGTGTCCCTGTGACGGGGTGTCCATGCAGACCTTGTCCCATTTTACATTATTCTGTGTCTTTTATGCACCTTTTAGAAGACGTTTTTTATTACCCTTGCTGAGGCCAAAGGGATTTGTGCAATTTCGCCCTGCTTTTATGTGGCTGCAAATGGCCTCAGATGCATTGGTATGGAGGGGTTTGGGATTGTTTCTGAGGGGAGACATTACCTGGCGTAATAACCTAGAGTTTTTTCAAGGGATGTTTTAGATTATTTTCCTGAAAATGACGTCTGATCTGCTTTTAAATTATGCTGATTTTCCTGTTTTATTGATATCATGGTTATTTATTGTTGTCTATGTAATTTAAGGGTTGAATTATTTCATACCAAATAAAGTTCTTCTGACTGATAAACAGTAAAAAAAATATATACTTTGGATGGCTGTATATAGACACAATTACTGGTCACTGATGTTTAGAGCATTACCTATGGCTCTGTTTATACATTTAAATGTGTCAAATATAGATTTAAAACATGATTTTATAAAAATTCAGATATATTTTAGGATATCTATAATGTAGTTTAGTTGCGAAATTTAAGCAAATGATTCTATATGCAGTCTAAACATGTGAACCAAAAAGCATCTTAGTACAGCAGCCCACTACTAAAAGATATTAAATGAATATGAAGATGTACACATAAAATACTCTCTATAAATCTGATTTATTTTCAAAGATATGGACCCAGATAAACCCGAGTGTTAGCCCATGCATGATAAAATAATGAATTATTGGTGATTACATTTGAAAATGGTACCTGTACGTGTTCATAGTTATAACATGTTCTTAAAACACATCTATATTTCCTAGAGCAATTGGGTACATTTTGTATCATTACACGTGCGAGTTAAAGTTTCACAATATTAAGAGACAGTAATCACGGGTAGGTGAAGGTGCAGAGCTGTTTTCTCATGCAACGCAGATAATTTTCACATTAACTCTGGGTTTTGTGCGTGCCACAGGATGTGTGTCATCACAAAAATCGTGAGTTTCGCAATGTTTTTTTTTATCTCGAGATATCTATTCTATCCATCTGTTCTTGAGCAGAAGTTATTATTAGACACACACCTCCATGGCTGTCATTGTGCTGCGAATTTCTGCTCAAAACAAGTCTCCTGAGAGAGGATGTGTGCATAACTGTGAGGGAAAGCAGGCAACTACACAAGTTATGGTTCATTATGTTGTATTGATTTGTATAGTGCACTAATCACCCCAAAGGGTATCCAGGCACTTAGACATGTGTGTAATTTTGTGGCACCTAAGGTGCTTATAGGAAGAACCACGTCTTCAGCTTCTTGCAGAATTCAAGACGTGATGAGGAGGCTCTGATCTGTAGAGGGAGGTTGTTCCATGGCTTGGGTGCGACATGGAATGACCTCCCGCTACACATCCACAAGACAGTGGTAGCTCATAATTGAGATTAATACAAAAATATGCAGGAGGCTACTATCAGTGACAGAGAGTGTGGTGCAGTTTGCCCTTAATGGCATCTTCTGTCATCTAATTAACTCTTCCTCGATGCATAATCATAGCTCTTTGAGCCTTTCAAAGGGCTGGAAAGCGCTATACAAAGAAAATGCAATGCAGTAAGCACTGCAACATAATTTAGGCCTCCATTACTTCACTGGCCTGAATTAAACTACACTGATTACATGTTTTATCATAGCACACAACAGCGTAATGACGTGGAAATCTTCATACATTTATGCAGCACGGCGTACTGGACCTACTGAGCTATATTCCTGTCAGTGACACTGAACTCACTTTGTGGGCTTCCCCTGTACCATGCTTTTAGAAACTACCTCCCAGCGTCATGGTCCTTGTAACTCTGAGGTAACTTGTAGCATTGTCATCCACCCGAATTATGCGATTTGAGTGGCCAGTGTCATCACCTTCACAAGGTGTGGTAAGCCAGCAATACAAGGCCTCAACAAATGTCTTTTAATGTATGAGGAGCATTCCAGGGGGTGTGGGGTTCAGTTTTGTTTGTGGCACTTGAAAAATCCTCACACCATTCCTGGGGCGACAACAGTGGGATTACCATCATCATCCTCATGGCATTTACCAGAAATAAGCAGCAGTTTCATGCCCCTGACCTCTCATTCCTCCTCCCCGGCTGCATGACTCAAGACTGTGGGCCTGATCTATCAAGGTTTTGTGACGTCCTTGTGCCACTCAAGGGAGCACAAGAGAAATGCAAAACCTAAATGAGATTTAGCAAGCCATGCAAGGTCACCTTGTGTGGCTATTCGTGGCTTGATAAATCTACATGAATCACTGCCTTGCATTACTCTGCCCCAGTAAGGCATTCCATGGGTGAAGCGTGCCTGTTCCAACGCATCCACGCATGGATTCTGACACATTCCCAGATTTACCAACACTGATAGTCCTGGGAATGCATCAGAATTGTACGACTCCCCACCAGTGGCGCAGTGAGGAGAAATATATTTGCTTCTCATTGTGTCCTCTTTCTAAATGTATTGCATTCTGTAGCACACATAGAAAGAGGAAATGCATCTAAGAGTTGTTTTTGTTCAATTTTAATCCTGAAACCACAAATTTGCAGTCACAATGCTAGTGAATCAAATTAATCACTCAAAAGCTTAGAGTTCTGCATAAGGCTGGTAAATCAAAGATGAAAATTTGGATAGTTCCGTTTATGCAGCACCTCCACAACACCAGGGACACTGTTAATCTGGGCACTGCCAATATCTGTATTTCTACCCGAGCTTTTAAGGATAGGATTAGCACAGTGCTATGCATGCTGAGCTAGAAAAGCCACAACGCTTTTTGCCATATTTGCATCAAAGCCTTTAGGCGTAGGATTAGCCGGTGCTATTCATCTTGTGCTGAAAAGCAGTTTACCATTCCAGGCACAGTATTACAACTTTAGCTTGGTAAAATGCCATCTAAGCCAAAGTGGAATGAATGAAAGCAGCACCTGGCACATGTTTTGCTTTGGTTATATCTCAACACAGGGGGGCTGTAAGTATTAGTGAAAATCCGCTACAGTTTAAAATCAAACGCGCCAGTTCAAAAGTTGAGTATCATCGAAGTTCCAACCCCCTTCTGTGAATTTAATGTGGTTTTCATAAATTTCTTTGGGGAAAGGGTGCTAACATTGTGTCTTGTCCTGATGAATACTATAATTCACCGTCCTTTTATTCATTGCCTCACAATTCATGTGAACTGCACCAATTTTCCACTTGGAGTACCCTGTACATTTCATGTGTACTGTTTCTTGGATTATGTATAAACAATGTACTTTGTGTGCCTATTGTTGAATCTTATAGACTGGATATATATTAATGGAATATTTTACAGATACATTTACTGCCCCCCTATGAGTACTTCAAAGAAACCATTGTTGGTACAGGTAAATCGGCTATTTAGTCAAATACAAAAACAAGGCCCATATCCAAAGAATTGTATTCAAATAACCGAAAGAATGTAATAATGCCACACCTAATTTCGTAAAATATAGCCAGCCAGGCATAATTACCAACACCCCAGAATATTTTCAGCAACACAACCAGCAAGCCAGCATCCCTAGGGCTTCAACTGATTTTGAAATGAAAAGTAAAAAAAGACTGTGGCCCATATTTATTCTGGGTTTGCGTCACCCTTGTGCTATGTAAGGTAGTGCAAGGGAGACACAAAACCTAGAATAACATTTACCAAGCCACGCAAGACCACCTTGGGTGGCCCTGTGTGGCTTGGTAAATATGGAGTATGCAAGGCAGGGCAAGTTGCTGCCTTGCATTACTCTGTCTCAGGGAGGCGTTAAATGGGTGGAGCGTGGTGTTCCCACACATCTACCCATGCATTTTTGTGCATTCTCGGATTTACCATTAGTGGTAGACCTGGGAATGTGTCAAAATGCTACGCCTCCCTCATGAAGGTGACATGAGGAGAAGTATGTTTATTCTCATTTCTTCCACTTTCTCTGTATTCTGCATTCTGCAGCACACGTACAAATGCATCTGAGGATTGTTTTTGTATTTTTGTCCTTTCCAGCACAAAAAACTATCCTGCCTACAACGCAGGCACCCTTGCACCATTGGCGCTAGGCCGTACATTGTGCACCAGCACAGGAATGAGTTGCATAATGTTAAATATGGTGCATTTCTGCCCTCTCCCTTTCACATACTGCAGCTGCTTTGCATGAAAATTAGATTAATATGCCCCTTGAGTCTCTTTGTCATTTGTTTCTAGCTTATGTCTAGCAGACAGCCACATTTCCAATGCATTGATCAGAGGGAAGAAGTTGGATTACTTGAGACATTTTTTTTTATTGCTAGAATTCTAATATTGTTGTTTGTGGTCATGTTTTGTCTACATTCAATCTTTCACAGGCTATTAGGAAAGTTGGTTTGACTAGTTTGCTCCCTTAGTCTAGCTGTCCCCAGTGTTTAACTTGTGTTAAAAACAAAGGGCAGGGTCCCAAGGTTTTCTTAGGAGCCTGCCATCGGCACTGCCGAACGCCACATTTCACCATATCAAAAGGCTGTCTAGCCTTAAGTCTTCCCCATGCCTCTTTCTCCCACCAGTATATAACACAGGACTAACCCTTATTGCTGAATTGAAACCAGTGTAAATTACATGTACCTATATCTAATATCTAATAAAGATTTACTCTGACTTATGATTACATAACCAGTTGTTTCAACAGAGACTCTTGTGTACATGTGTTTGCGTGAGTTCAGATAGGTTGATTTGCTCTCAGAAGTTGAATATATGTATTGCCCTGTTTCTAATCAATCCCACGGAACTGCTGTATAATTTTCGAATTTCTGCCACCAGCATGAGCGTCATATCTTTTTAACTCACTCTTGCACGTTCTTTTTCATTCCTGCTTCCCCAATTTCTAACTATTTAATCCCCTTTCTCTTCATTCTCCTTTTTTTTTTTACTCTCTGCCTCTTGTGCTGAGTCAGAATCAGATGATTACAAAAATAGCTTAGGACCCCAAACATAGATGCCAGTACTCAGCACCTTCAACCACTGGTACAAATTAAGCACTGTCTCCAGTCACACTTCATTATGCCTCTAAGTGGGCATTCGGCATGAGCCTTGGTATCTGGCATGATGGCTCTACCAATGGCTTTGTTTGCTCTTCTGGCTCTGTTTTGTGCAGTTGTGCATGTTTATAACTCCTGATGTCAGCAGTTGCTCACGGAATCATGTTTGATCTATACTTGTGTCTCGTGTTTATTCGCCTCCCAGTGTGTTCTCAATTTTTAAGCTGTACTTCAATTTGTAGGCCTGCACTTTTGCTTGCTCTGCTCAACTCCTGCCTTGATGCCCTTTTGGATAAGTCTCTTCATTAAAATCAGAGAGTTTTCTTTACTCAGATTTCGGCCTGGATTTAGGTGGCAGGCCGGCTCCAGGGTGATTAGTGTAATGGTGTTCCTGGACCATTCAGCCTGTTGATATTGAATTCTATGGTCGATGTCAAGCATCTATGAGCTGCATGACATTGAAGGTGTAGCTACCATTTTTTATTACAGGTTGACATTAAGGCATTACATGCTCACCTGGTTGTTGTTTCGGCTATTGTTCCAGGATTGTTCCAGTTTTCTCCTACGGAAAGGCAAATGCTACTTCTTAGGATTTCGTGGGTGATTCGTCTGTTTTGTGCTAATAGGGTATTACAAAGAGATCTTCCACTTGTCTTCTGAGCAATGTGTGTTGAATAAAATGTTTTGTCGAATTCACGCACCCTGCTTTTGAATTGAACTTTGATTGCAGCTTCTAAAGCAGCACATGTAATGTAAAATAGTCTGACTTAATTTATATTGTAATAAAATCTAAATTCCATCCAGAGCAGGATGACTACCAAACCCATCCAATCTCCCAGTTTCCAAGCTGATACAACCCACTTTAACTCTCTTAGCTCAACTATTAAAACGGTGCATGTTGCCATTTCTTTTCTGGTATACAAACAACCTTTTAAAAATGCATGACCATGACAACACAGTCAGGACTACTGGCTTTGTCAATACTTATAGTGATTCATCTAGTGCTCAGTTATGCAGAATATGAAATATTCGTTTATCGGCAGTTGGTGGTCCCCGATTTTATTGCCCCTGATTCAAGAGTTCTAATGAAAGACTGTTTTGGGTCAAGCGAGGAATCTCTTATACTGTCTTCTGCGAAAGGCGCGCTGATTTGCCAAGATGATAGGGTTATCCCAAGTGACATCATGCAACTTTGACCCCAATTATATCGCAGGGGCACCCCTTTGCCCCTCCCCACCCCTTCCCCCGCCCCCTATTTGCTGCTGAGGGCTTAGCAGAAGGCTAGGATAAGAAGCTACATAAATTAAATATGAGTTCTCATAACTTTGTTCACTTCCTGTTCCTGTCTTCATCCCTGCTGAGACCAGGGTGTAATAAGTTACATCCTCTACTTTCATCCTTTTGTATTGTATTACAGTTTTCTGCATTACATTTAGCTCTTGAACAGGTCTGTCATGTTGTTCATGTAAATACTTGCATGTAGAATCTTACAGCATCAGCTGCTGTGCAGGTTCCAGAGTGTTGGGGGTTTCTTGGGCAGTTGTCTATTGACACTAGACCTGGATACTGGCTGATGCTGTCGTAGATTCATGTATTAAAGGACCTTTCCTGCATACCACCCATTGTGTGAGAGAATTGTTTACTGTGAAGGTTTCCTGCACAAGTGTTTCTTCACCTTCATACTACACAGGGTACCCAGGGTAGTAGTAGAGGTGACATACGGCAAGCCAGGGATAACAGGGATAACAACTGCTTTACCATGGCAATGCCTTCTTCATTCATATACCATACTTCATTCACAGTGAGATTCCACATAACAAGAACATGAACTAGCTTGTTAAAGCATGCTGACATTTGCTGACTGCGGTTAGACGTGGTAGGTCTCATTCAGAATGCAATGAGTAACCTGCCCTGGGAGGTTTTAGGAATTCACAAATCCTTTATATGTTACACCTGAAAACTTGTGCCAATCACAACTTTCCAGACATGAACCTGGAAAGGTTTATGAGTACCTTATTTCACGCGCGAGAATATACACATATATATCCCCACATGGGTAAATTAAAAAACGAAGCAAGTGCAAAAACGTTTGCTAACTTTCTGTATGTATGTATGTGTGTGGGATTTGTATAGCGCAAACCTAATCAAAGGCAGCAGAGCACTGTACAAAGTCAAAGACGAGGATTTTTTTTCACTGAAAAAATGCTCCCAATCCAATTTCAACAATGTTGTGCTCTCTTCACTTCCCTTTCTGAAAAGAGATTTGCTCCTGCCTTTGTAAGGAGTACTTCTCTGACCATTTCCAGAGTAGGAAGGCTTCATTATATGGTTTGTGAAATTCCACAAATGTTTAAGGTTATGGGTGTCCACAAACTCCCAGGCCATTCCTGCTCTCACCCCCATCCTCTCCACAAGAGATTTTCTCACAAAATTGCTCTGTGTGAGCTACATACAATTAGCAAAGAAAACTCAGCTTATTCGATTTAAAAAAACGATTTGCATTTGCAAAAAAAGACGTCTCTTTGTGCAGTTAAGTGGGTCCATTTTTACGTTTTTTGCATATATTTTTTTTCTGGAAATTTCCCGATGTGGTGACTCGTAAAAGTGGCACTGTGTACGTCACCGCTGAGTCCCTCGTAACAGTTTTACGTTCATACGACATTACTGAGGTAATTGTGCCTGTCAATTTCTTTTTGAGTGTTAATGTCGCTTATTCCATCGGAAGAATTCCCCAACCGAAAGCATTGTCGAAATACTTCTCTAAACTGGGTTTCATATCCCCAAAATGTGCAACAAAGTGTCTTCTGGAAGTGATATCATCTTCCGTAAAATAAAACTTTGATCATCTGGGGGCCAATTGAAAATCCCAGGGTCTGCGCAATGTGGGTGGAAGTGAAAGTTTCACAAGAACGGCACAACAAATGACGTACTTTTCGCAGGCGGACATGGGGCGATAGCGGGTATTCAGCCAGGACGCTTCCGGTCATGCTCTTGTTTGGCTGCTGGTGACGTGCTAACTTTATGACTAGGGCCACGCTCTGAACCCGTTGCCCGCAGTATTCTTTTCTTACTCACGTGAGCACCACACACGCACATAGGCCCTTATGCTCATTCACGGGGCAAATTTAGTCAGTGCACTCCCTTTTGCGATGTAATGGAGTGTGGCAATTAGTGGGTGTGCAATTATGGCCCGTTTCAACTTTTGCAATTAGAGATGTTGGATAACGCAATAATCTAGAAACGTGAAATATGTGCTTGGTCGATTTGTGCTATAGTTTATCTGCTGCGAATCAAAAAACCCAGAAGAGTGTGTTATTTTTGCACACCCCATAGGCTTGATTTGAGCGCAAACCAGAATTTGCAGCCGAAGTAAAATAGTCACTGCAGGTGGAAAGAGTGCATAAGTATATTAATGGCCACAGTTAGCTCCAGGCAAGCCCAATGGAATTATTCAGCAGGGGAGGACCAACTTGGGCGGGAAGGTTGACTAAATCATGTGGCAAGAAAAGGCAAATTATGTGGACTGAAGAGGTACATTTTGTGATAGTATAACTTCATTATTTTGTCATTTTTACACATGCTAACAATGTGTGGGAAAAAAAACTGCACCTCATTTGTACCACTGTAATGCTGAAATACAGCAATAAGCAACTAGAAAATGTTCACTCAACCATTGCGAAGGCTCTTCCTCTGCACAGGAAAACACGTTGCCAGGTTTTTAGTAACTTTTAACCTGTTTGAGCTAGAAACAAACATTTTTGTGGTAAAATCTGAAGATCAAGCAGCAGATGGATTATGTAGCAAATGCAGCAAATCCATATTTGTGTGAAAAGGCTTGGTCACAAAATGACATAATTCCTGTGGCCCTAGCTACAGGATAGGACCAGGGACCCGGTGACAATTATTTCAGTTTCAAAATGAGTTTTTTCAGCAGCTCGCGGACAATATTTTTGTGATTTGCAGAGTAAATTTGTAAGAGCTACTAGGAATGTAAAATGCCAAAAAGACTGAGATACCCCGTCAAAACCATTACCGAGGAAATATGGGAGGTCTGGCCCCCTCATCACATTCTGGAAAGGGGCCCCATCATTTTGTGTTACACCACTGCATCAAACATTGATATATCTTCAACGCTGTATGCCCTAGATAGCTTATAACATAGATCACATGACCAATGTTAGCCTGCGTCTTCGTTTGGGCTAACTCAAGGATCTTCAGGAGTTCTCAACATTTTAGTCTTTTGTCAGTGTGTTTCTTTTGCATGAGATTTGAGGTATGCGCAAGGCATACATATGTAGGAACTCTTTGCACAGCCCTGGTCCATAATAGGTAGCATACTGTACGTGTCTACTGGATTAAGACTCAGCAGATGAGTTTCCCCACCTCCAAAAATCTGGTATCCCAATGCTCCCCACTTGAGCACAAAGAACCTCATGCAAAGCAATTGTGCTCCAAGAAAAACCAGTTGGTGAAATTATTGTTGACCCCGGGTCTGGACATCACTGCCTTCTAGTGACACAGTGCAAAGCAATTAGGGTCCCCCAACCAGTTAGAACCAAACTCAATTTGATGTCTTTTAATGGGACAGGTTTAGTTGTAGTCACTTGTCCACTTAGAAGTCCTAAAGCTTCCAAAAATATGAGGGACCTATCACTTGGGATTCATGAATAATGTGCAACTATTGGTGGGAACTGGTCTTTTACACAAGGGGTTTGAACGGTCTTCTAAGTTTAGGAAGGGTGGCTTCAAGGGTCCTAATAGTTTTGGATGGATTGGGCAAGGGCAGGGTCACCAGTGACAACAGGAGACAATGCCGCTTTGCAACTCAGGTAATTGTGTCGCTTCCCCTGGCAACCGGTACTGTGGGGACCTCATGGCTCCTTTGTGACTTATGTTGATTGGGACGATCTCCACGCAGGGTTTCCTTTCAGCTGAGCATTGATCCTTGAACTCAGTTCGGCTTTACCTCCTACTACTGGGCTGGTATGAGGAACTTTTCCGTATTCAGACATTCCACACTGGTGGCAGCAATAACACGGCAGTGGTGGTAGGTGTTATACTTGCCATGGCCAACCAAAAGGTTTACTTTGTTTAAAGTTCAAACATTGGTCCAGTTCTGGAGAAGTGAATCCTTGGGTTGTTGGTAAGTTATTGTGGGCCCTGAAGCCAAGAGTCCACAGTCATACCAGTTCAGACTGGATCCTTTGATTTTGTAAAATACACTCAGATAGAGAACTACTTCTGTTCCCATGCTTAAGGGACCCAGCACCAATACGGGAATGTGGGGAAAAGATGGGTTTCCATCAGGGCAAGGGAACCTCACTTTAAACAAAGACAAGGTCTGAAGATATTCCCCCTCACAGATTATAACGGGTTTCTGGGAGGAAGACCAGGAATGCTAAATGCTGGCTTCGAAAGCAAACCACTATCTTTTGCAGCATTCACACTGGATTCAAATGGACTCCACAATCTACCAATTTGCCAGTGAACCACATACACATCACATACACATGCATTTGTCACATTTGTTCAGTGGATTCTGAAGGCATGGGTCGCCAGCTATTGGATCTGGAGAAGCATTTTATAGGGGAGCCTACAATAAGTCAGCGCAGAGATGTATAGGTAAAAAGGAATGTGCCCCAGACTCAGATCATTTTACGCACCTCCAATCACTGCATAGTCTGTTTTGAGGTGGTCTTTGCCACACTTGTTCAGGAAGGGATATGCATTGTGTGTTCACTATAATCAGAGTACATGTATGATGCCAGCACAATAGAAAATGCATGGATCCACATGTATTTCTCCTCATTGCGCCTCCCCTAATTCATATAGTCACGAATGGTGACGTTTGAAATTTAGGCCCTCATTCTGACCTTGGCGGGCGGCGGAGGCCGCCCGCCAAAGTCCCGCCGTCAGGTTACCGTTCCGCGGTCGAAAGACCGCGGCGGTAATTCTGACTTTCCCGCTGGGCTGGCGGGCGGTCGCCTTCAGACCGCCAGCCAGCCCAGCGGGAAAGAGGCTTCCACGAGGAAGCCGGCTCGGAATCGAGCCGGCGGAGTGGAAGCTGTGCGACGGGTGCAGTTGCACCCGTCGCGTATTTCACTGTCTGCGCAGCAGACAGTGAAATACTTGTAGGGGCCCTCTTACGGGGGCCCCTGCAATGCCCATGCCAGTGGCATGGGCACTGCAGGGGCCCCCAGGGGCCCCGCGACCCCCCCTACCGCCATCCGGATCTCGGCGGTCCGACCGCCGGGATCTGGATGGCGGTAGGGGGGGTCGGAATCCCCGCGGCGGTGCAGCAAGCTGCGCCGCCGCGGAGGATTCAATGGGGCCGCGGTACACTGGCGGGACCCCGCCAGTGGTGCCGGTCCGACCGCGGCTTT
Organism: Pleurodeles waltl; assembly: GCF_031143425.1. Lineage (NCBI taxonomy): Eukaryota > Metazoa > Chordata > Amphibia > Caudata > Salamandridae > Pleurodeles > Pleurodeles waltl. The sequence continues at coordinate 708,426,433 of NC_090450.1, read as the reverse complement.
ACCGCCGCGGTCGGAATCCCCATTGGAGCACCGCCGGCCTGTCGGCGGTGCTCCCGCGGTCCTCCGCCCTGGCGGTCAAAGACCGCCAGGGTCAGAATGACCACCTTAGTCTCTAGTTGGCAGTCGTTTTGCACCCTATCCAAGTAGGGACCCTTGCTCCAGTTAGGATAAGGGAGCTACCCAGCTCAGATAACTCTTGCTCACCCACTTGGTAGCTTGGCATGAGCAGTCAGGCTTATCTCAGAAGCAAAGTGTAAAGCATTTGCACATAACACACAGCAATACAGTGAAAACACTACAAAAGGACACCACACCTGTTTTAGAGAAATAGTCAATATTTATCTGTGTAAAACAAGACCAAAATGAGAAAAATCCAACATACAATAATAAAGAATGACTTAAAAATACAGTTCCTTGAAGTCGATAGCTACGTCTATGGCTATTACGGTGTCGTGGACAACAAAATCCAACAGTTCAGGCCGGCTGCGTCGTCGCGGGCCAGCTATGGTGTCGGGGGAGACCCACAAGCAGTACCGTGGAAATGCAGGGTTTTATGATCCTCGCTATGATATCTGGAGTGTGGCATCGCGGGCGTCACAGGTGTCGGTTCTGGAGGTTGCTGCGTGGGGGGCGTCGGGCCCTTGAAGTCACACGCATTGCAGATCGAACTCCAGGCGATGACGAAGTCAGGAGCTCTGGCATTGAGGGTGTCGGGGCTGCGGTGTGAAGCGGGATGGTGCGACGTGCAGTGCCCACAGGTCATGGTGCAGGCAGTGGCTCGATGACGGCATCCTGCACTGTCGGTGAGATCAGGGCTGCGGTGTGAAGTGGAGCAGTGCGATGAGCGGTGTCTCCAGGTCAAGGTACAGGCAAAGGTGTCGTCGTTGCTGAAGCACTGTTGTCGGTAGGCCCAAGGCGGCGGTGCCGCATTGGGCGGGCACCATGTGGCGCCCACATTTCAGGGCTTCTGTTGATGACGCTGGAGTTGATGGCACTGGCATTGGTGGACCGGGGCTGCGGTGAGGGATGGGACCTCACGAGCGGTGTGCTCAGGCCCAGGTGCAGGTAGCAGTGTTGGTGTCAACATGGAGCAGCGTTGTCGGGGATGCCAAGTCTGCGGTGTGAGCAAGGTGATGTAGAGCCCACAGGTCACGGTGCAAGTAGCGGCTCAGTGACAACATCAGGTGGCCTTGTCGAGACCAGGGTTGCGGTGCGACGTGGGGTATGGCTCCGTGCGTCGTAGTCGGGTCACAGTGCAGGCAGAGGTATTGTTGACAGCATCACAATGCTTTTTCTTCTGTTTCAGCACAAAACACACAGTTCCCAGTGCTGTAGGCAGAAGAAGCTGAAGTCTTTGCTATCCCTGAGACTTCCAACAGGAGGCAAGCAAAGCCCAGTTTTTGTCCTCTTTAAGGCAGAAGCAGCAACTGCAGGCCAACCCACTAAAGCACACTCACAGGCAAAGGGGCAGTACTCCTCCTCCAGCTCTTCAGCTCTTCTCTTTGACAGAAGTTCCTCTTGATCCAGAAGTGTTCTATAAGTCTAGTGTTTTGGGTCCACCACCTATACACATTTCTGCCTTTGAAGTAGGCAAATTTCAAAAGAAAGTCTCTGTTATTCACAAGATCCTGCCTTGCCCAGGCCTGGCTCCAGACGCACTCCAGGGAGTTGGAGACTGCATTGGGTGAGGACAGGCACAGCCCTTTCAGGTGCAGGTGTCAGACCCTCTCTCTCCACTCTAGCCCAGGAAGACTCATCAGGATATGAAGGACACAACTCAGCTCCCTTTGTGTCACTGTCTAGAGGGAATTCACAAACAGCCCAACTGTCAGTCTCACCCAGACGTGGATTCCACAGGCAGGGAGAGGCACAGAATGGTTAAGCAAGAAAATGCCCACTTTCTAAAAGTGGCATTTTCAAATAAGACAATGTAAAAAACAACTCTACCAAAAGATGTATTTTTAAATTGTGAGGTCAGAGATCCCAAAATCCTTTTCTCTATCTGTTCCCAATGGGAAACTGCACTTAAAAGATATTTAAAAACAATCCCCATGTTAACCTATGGGAGGGATAGGCCTTGCAATAGTGAAAAACGAATTTGGCAGTATTTCACTATCAGGACATGCAAAACACACCAGTACATGTCTTACCTTTTAAATACACAGCACCCTGCCCATGGGGATACTAGGGCCTACCTTAGGGTGACTTACATGTAGTAAAAGTGAAGGTTTGGGAACCCACTTTCCAGGTCCACTTGGCAGTTTAAAACTGCACATACAGACACTGCAGTGCAGGTCTAAGACATGTTTACAGGGCTACGTATATGGGTGGCACGATCAGTGCTGCAGGCCCACTAGTAGAATTTGATTTACAGGCCCCGGGCACGCATAGTGCACTTTACTAGGGACTTACTAGTAAATCATATATGCCAATCATGGATAAACTAATCACCAATACAATTTACTCAGGGAGCACTTGCACTTTAGCACTAATCTGCAGTGGTAAAGTGTGCAGAGACAATAAACCAGCAAAACAGTTCTGAAAAAATAGGAGGAAGAAGGCAAAAAGTTTGTGGATATCCTTGCAAAAAGGGCCTTTGCCAGCAGGTGAGAACTGGATTTCCATGCTAGGATTTGTGATAATGTGGTGGAATATCCACCTGAGATAATATTGACTGCTGTCTATTGTGGTCTAAAATAAACTTTTAGAGATGGTTTCCGGTGTTAGTGCAGCAGTAGAGCCGAAAAGAAGGATTCCGAATTAAGAACCCCAGTTGAACAAATCACAGAAGATGGACTCTGTGACCGCTTGGAATCTATGGGTTTCACCAGGAAACCATGTGATAATGGATAAAACTGCTTTAGTTGTGTCTTGGCCCCCTACTAAGATATAGGTCTAAGACTCGAAACATATAACTGTTCAGGACAATGAGGTGACACCCTGACCACTATTGGGGAAACAGGATGTTCTTCTGTGTTTTTTATGCTGCAGTGGTCCTCACTGAGTACTCACTTGTGGGTGCATGGCTCCTTGCAGTTTGTAAGTTAGCCTCATGCCTGTTCCCTGAGGCCTGTGCGTTTCTGCTCCCTGAGTCATGTATTTCCCAGAAGTTCTCGCCCTACCACAGGATTCTGGTCAGGCTTATTATGATTACAAAAGGGCACATTGAATGTGACCTTCCAATACATGCCCTAGCATTGAAACCAGATAGGTGCATGTTTAGGGTGCAACAATGTGTGCTCCCCGACTACGGGTGATTACAGGAAACAGATATCCATGTGAGCCAAGAGAAGGCAAGGTGGCACATGTAACCAATGGCACACAGCCAGCAAACTGGTAATGCATGTGTTAAAGTTTTTTTAGATGTGCAATTTTCGGTGACAATTGTGTAAATTTAATCATTTTTAGTTTGCTATAGTTGTAACCAATGAACTAATGATGTTGCACTTGAAATTATAAAAATACAGAAGACTATTTAAAGAGTAATGTAGTTATGTCACATGTTCGTATGAGACACCATTTTATTACAATCAATGCAGTTTCTGATGCTCTGTGTATCCTGTTGCTGCTCATTCCCCCTCCCAATCTGTGACCTGCTGGTGTAAGTCATCTCTCCTTACAGTTTCTGTGCTCCTCAGATTGTGTGATGTCCATGATAAACCTTCTTGAAACGCATGTATTGTGAATGAAACGTTCACTGTGTTCCTAATGTATCATTTTGAAGGACTTCTGCTAGAAGATCTGAAGTAGGCTTTGAAGAGATCATTTTATATTGAGCTTTGTTTAGAATGCTTCATATCATATTTTGCATCTCCAGACTGCAGTTGCTGAGAAAGTGATTGGAAGAACTTTTCACCTTAAGAAATGGGAAAGTGTTAAGTATTTTAAAACTGTGACAATATTTCTTCTTATTTGTCCAAAATAAACTAACCATGATCATGCATTGCTGAGTCAGCAGTTTTGTTAATTGATGTGCATGAATTGTGTATAAAAACTCCTGGTTTTGGGGACTGGGTTTGACTTCTCATTTTCCTCCCCAGACTCTGTCCAATTAGAATGAGACTTATTTCCTTACTTAGAAATGCTGTTAGGGCTGTTTATGGGTCACAAATTTAATTTCTGGAGAGATCTAAATGCCTAAATAGGGATCATTACTATTCTGATTTTGATTCTGTATTCGTTGATTGAGTCTTTATGATGTTTAATGCATTCTTTGTAATGTCTAGAAGAGATTTTCTACAATAAATGATTAAAATGTATTCCCACAATCGATAACTCCATTATGGAATGGTCCCAGTTACTTTTTTACTATGTTCGTTTATGCTCTGCTAATTTTATGAGCCTAAGGGAAGATAGTGGCGTTTCTAACTGCTAGATGAACAGAGCAGTGGAGCTGCATCACTGAGGTAAAACTGGGGTGACTAAATGAGGTTCATTTGCTTTTTTGGGGTTCAGCCCCTTCACATCTCTGACAAAATGGGGTGATAGTTCTCACTTAAGCACATGCGCCACCACAGACAGCCACAGGTATCTGAAAAAAAAAGCACTGAGGGTGGACTAGCATCTTCAAGTACATGGACACAGGGATCTGTAGTATCCTGTATGCTCTCCTTTCCTGTGTGTGTGAGCTGGAGAGTGGAATGCTGAGAATGAATGATGCAACAGAAGTTTGTGTGTGGTCTGCAGTGGAAGCTAGCAAATAGAGACAATGGAAAGGACAATGGAGCCATGACAAGACCTACCTGCTGTTGCTGTAACTGAAGGGAGTTACATAAAATACAGAAATGACCTCTTACCTGAGTGGCTCCAGACTCTTGAATGAACACCCTACCCTCTATCTTCAACATTTTAGTGATGAGTTGTTACGCACCTGCATAAAAATACATGAAGACTCTGGTGGAATGTGGCAGTCATTCTTGGCAGAGGACAAGCTCTGTTGTGAGACAGATTAAGTCCTTGTGATCCTGGAGGACTAGTTTGAGGCCATCTACCCTCAAATCCACTGGCAAGTGGTGTCAACTCAAGCTGCTGTGCTGGAGAAGCACAGTGATGAAGGTAGGCAATGTCTGACAAGGAGCCAGTTGAGGAGAGTTATAAATTGAGGTGATATGTTCCTGTGTATGATCGTTAGCTTTAGGGTAAGGCTATGGAGACAGTGTCAAAAGGACAGCACTTTGGAGACAGTGTTGTGAAGACAATGCTGTTGAGTGGGAAATCTTGTTCACAGTAAACATACCTTTAAAATGACCATGGACATTCATGCATGCAGGGAAGATACACACTTCGAATTTTGTATATAATATTATTTATTCTGAACTCTGTAGCATCTGGGGAACAGCAGGGAAACAGCACATTCCTTTTACAAGCTCCTTCTCCTAATTGCTTCCCCCAAGAGGCTTCTCTCATCCCACATTCTATACTACCACAGATTCCACTGCTTGCAAGCAGCAATGCCACAGATCCTTCCTCTTTATACACATTAATAATTAACTTTACTTCAATAAAAACAAAGATACCTATTATACATAAAACTATTAACATCTTGATTTGCATGCATGATTACACCCTACTCAAAATAGTATTAAGGAATATTAATAATAAAACACACCTTAGTGAACATAGTCTTACCCTAATACAAAAACTTTGAGCTTGGTCGGAGCACGGATGATTCTTCCCAATCTCGTTCTTTCCATCCTGACACCATTTTCCTCCCAAACTTCTTTAGACTCGTTTGGAGCCTCCACTTCTTGGTGCATCACCACATCATCTTCACACAACCACTCATATTCAGGATACTTATTTACTTCACCTCCTCTCTTCGTATTTTCCAAATCTTTGCATGTTGCCATGCAACTCATGTGCCACACACGATTATCACTTAACCTTGTTGAATTTTGAAAGCATTCCACCACTTTCAGTGGTTCCGTATGCACACTTTCTACCTTGGGTACCTTTTCTTTTTTTCTTGAACTTCACCTAATCACCTTCCTTCAACTTCCCCACTTTAGTCCCCTTCTTGCTATCATAATAGTTCTTGTAAAAACACTGTGATTTCACAATATTTTCCTTCACTGTTTCCGGTGACCATTCCACTTTCCTTGCACTCTCCATCCATCCTAAATTGTCCTTGGTAAACGGCTCCCTACTTCGCATTGGGACAAAAGGACTAAATCCAGTGAAAAAGGTGTAAGATGATACATCCACCACATTTCTTTTATTTAAACCTCTCTTTTCTTTCCATTACCACTGGCTATCTGAATGGTTCTTTAATAACTCCATTAAAACGTTCTACAGCACCATTACCACCAGAATGATAAACAGATGTATATACATGTTACACAACATTTCACTACATTTCTTTTCGGAAATGCCTCCACTACAGAAGCTGTAAATTGGGGTCCATTGTTATTCTTTGGCAAACCTTGTCTCAAAAATATGGAATCCAGAAACCTTACCACAGTTTCAGCATCTGACTTCTGTACAATGTCCAATTCTACCCATTTGCTGAAATAATCTATAAGAGCAATTATAGATGTAGTGTCACCCATTGTGGTTTGAACTGGATCCACAAAATCCACTGCCAACATTTTCCAAACCATTTTGCGACATTCCACTGGAATCAGCGCTGGCCTCATAACCTGCAAACTGTTGTAAGAACTAGCACATTGCCCACAACTTCTCACTTTTTTTTCTATTTCAAGATCCATTTCTGGCCACCAGTATAAAGATGTAGGTCTTCTTTTCATTCTCACAATACTGAAATGCCCTTGATGACATAAATCCAACATTTACTTCTTCAAACACTGCAGAGGTATAATTCTTCCACCCCCCCCCCCACAGCAAAGCCTGACACTACTCCGAGCTCATGCCTGATCTCCCAAAACCTTTTTATGTTGTCTGGACAACTCTTCATGTCCCCCCATCGTTCCTGGACACATTTCATTACCATCCCCAGTACCACATCAGTCTCATACTCACCGTTGCATTCTTCCTTTCAAATAGAGTCCAAACCTTCATAATCTGCTTAAGCTACATGAAAGTATCCCACTCACTCCTCGGCAGCTCTTTAATAGGTAAAGGTATGCAACTTAAACAGTCTGCCCCCTTGCTCTACACTCCAGTTACATACTTGATCTGATAATTGTAATCCTGCAATCTCATTAATAGTCTAGCAATTCTCGCAGATGCCCTCCGAAAACCCTCTGTTGTACGCAAGTTAACTAACAGTTTGTGATCCATTTACACTTTAAATTCATTGCCCCATACAAATGACTTGAAATGCTCTATGCTCCATACACAAGCAAGTGTTTCTCTTTCAATAACAGAATGTGCTTCGTAAGCAGGAGTAAGGCTTCGAGAAGAAAATCCAATCACCATTTCACTTCCATGCTCATCCCTCTGTCATTATGGCACCCAAACCCTTCTTCCTTGCATCTACTGTTAAAATGCCTTGTAGCGCTGGGTCAAACCCCTGAATAGGTGCTGCTTTAGAAATGTCTTCTTTGATATTTCAAAATCTCACACACGCTTCACTCCATTCAAATTTGCTCAGAGTCTTCAACAACTGTCTCCAATCATAAGGCTTCTCTGCAAAGTGTTTTACAAATTTGGAGTAACACTCTGCACGCCGCAAATATGAGCCTAGCTCAACCTAATTTTCCCATTTTGGAACTTCTCTTATCACCTCCACCAACTCCTCTTTCTTTGATATTTTATAATGCTGTTTCCTACTTTTGCCTATTATTAAAACATAATTCTGGAAATACAGAGCTCCCTCAATATCTCATTAGATCTCACCCATCAACCTCTGAAATAATGCCACTGCCAATGCCAGTCCAAAAGGTATCCTTATATATTAAAAACACCCATATGGAGTAATGAAAGCTGTTATCTTCCTGATCTGGTCATGCAAAGGTATTTGATGGTGTGCTGATGAAAGGTCCACAGTTGGAAACCACCTCAAATTATTAGTCTTGGACAGAAACTCATTAATCTTCTTGCTTTTTCCTTAAGTACAATTTTGTATTTGAATCCCTTTAGCATACCTATTTATCCTGAGAACACTTTTGGAAATTCTTTACATATAGTCTCGCCTACATTGTCATATTCATCCAAAACTAATACTTGCTCAACGCTATTAGGATTTAATATAATGTCCAAACTTCTTTGGTCCCTCCATCCTATCACGCACCGTCCATATTATGCAACATACAGCTTTCTATTTGCATGACGTCCTTTAAACCTGAAAGAAACTTCCCTATATGCCACCATAGTAATAGCTTCCCCTGAAAAGCTCTCCAGACGTACGTCTGATTTCTTAAGTCCCTTTACAATTGCCTCTTCAAACTTCTCTTTCCACATATCTTGATTAATGATAGTGTAGGGTGATTCCGAATCTGCTACCAAAAATAACTGGAATACCTGCCACAACCCCTTCACACTTTTGTTTACTCCTGGGTCCTGTTGCTACATCTAAAATAACATCCTTCACCAAAAAGATAAACTTATCCACTCCAGACTGACCCTAATCAGAAGTGGACAGCTGAGAATCGGATACACCCTGGACTTTTTCTCTCGTATCCCGTTTCCTGAAAGTCTTTGCAAAATGTCATACCAAGCCACAAATAGAACACTTCTGATCTCTCGTCCTGCATTTCTTACAGTTTGCTAAATGTTCTTGACTTCCACACCTGTAGCAACTCAATGTGCTGTGTTTCAAATATTTTTTTGTATTTTTAGTTGAGAACTCCACTTTTTTTAATCTTTACTTTCTGGAATGTTCTTACTATCTGACAACTTCTTAAACATGTTGCCACTTTTCCTTCCACTAACAGCACACACTTTTGTGTTCTGTGCCATCGTTATTTCCTTCCAATGCTGCCTTTGTGCATCTACTAGAGATTCCTGCCTTCCTCACCACTGCCAATACATCTTTTAAAGTTATATCTCCACTCACCCATATTCTCTCTTGTACCCTTTTATTATTTTATGCATTATGACCTGTTCTCTAAGTAACCCCTCTTGCATCAATCAAAATCTGCAAGGTATAGCCAACCTTTTATGCTCGGATACATAGTCATCATTCTTCTCCTTTTGCTCTTGGTTACAATGATAAAACATATACCAGTCAATAGCTATAAAATTGTTGGAGAACACTATCTTTCTAAGTCGTCTAACACATTTGCATACACATCAGTTTCATCAGCATTCCTGGGTTTCTTTCCCATCTGATTATATTGCCTTATACCTTCAAACCCCAAGGAATGTAACAGAATATAGTATCTTCTATGCAGCTCCTGCATTCAAGCTGCATCAAAGGTGCTCTCTGCATTCCTGAAGCTACAATGCATAGAACGTTCCACTTGTGTTTCTTGATATGCTCAAGCCACCGCTCACGAAGCAGCAATAATGGTAATCCTCTTCATCTATTTCACTGTCCCAAACCTTCACCCATCAGCTCAATATGCTGTAGCATGTCTCCCTGATGCACTTCATCTGTTCATGTCTCCATTGTCTTCATGTTCACAGTTGCAGCTTTGAATTTCAGGGTCCATTTTGTAACTGTAGCACACACTCATCCAGTGCCACAACTACTGTCTTCTGCACACAATGGTCCAACCAGAGTTGAGGTTATCACCAATTTGTATTGAAGATATACACTTCGAATATTGTATATAACATCCAGTGAACTAAGATGGCCGGTGGTAGGGTCGGAAGTACCACCCTCTGAGGTAGACGGGGCTACCCCTTGGGGTGGGGGGCCCGGGAGTGGCAATGGGATCCTACTGGGGTTGGGGGGCGTAGAGCTGGAGGGGTACTACCGTAGTGGTGGGTCATCATCCAGGCTCTATCGCCCTGAGCCAGTGGTTTATAAAGGGAATGATAAAACCAATCTAGCTCTAGGCTGGAAGGAGGTCATGCTAGACATGGCCCTTCTTAGGGTATTTCTCTGAAACTTCTTTGCTTTTTCATCCCAATTTTTTTGCTGACTCTTTTTGTGCGGCCTTAGGACTCTGGGCACTTTCCCACTTTTCGGCAGTGGGAAAGTACACGGGCCCTTCCTACACATGCCAGGAAGGGGCACTTGCTTGATTGGTTGAGGTGCTGTACCCAGGAGTGCCCTGTAAAAAGGTACACCACATACCCGGGACAGGTACAGCCCAGGCTACTAGTGGGACACTGCACGACGAGTGCCACCCACTAGAATGGCCTGTCAACCATGTATCAGGTCTCCCGTTTCAGGCCTCGGGAGGTGCAGGTGTGCTGGTGCTTGGGGTGCCATTTATTACACTTGGCCAACCCTGAGTGGGCCTTACACTACCCCTAGAGCACCCCCGAAAGGGCAGGGTAGGTGGTAGGTGGAAGACAGGCCAGGTACACATTGGTGTTCCATGCCCCAGTAGTGAAGAACCACCACCTGGGTTTTCCCTACCTAGGAGATCGGCTCATTCCATAGGTTTTGCTGATTCTCTTTTAGTGGCTTTAGGGCCCCTGGAACTTTCCCACTGTAAGTACAGTGTGAAAGTGCATGCACCCTTCCTATATATGTTAGGAAGTGGTGCTAACCAGTGTGTGCTGAGCCTGCTGTTGCAGGCCAGTGTGTGCACGCTTACACAATAGTGTTTTAACATGTGTCCAGCTTGCCATCGCAGGCCAGTGTGTGCGCACTTGCACTAAGGGGGTTTCTAAATGTGGTGAAGAATACCCAGGTGTGTTCTCACTGCCTCAGAGGGTTGCTCTCCCCATAGGAGAACATGGGGAAATGATTAAAATCACTCCGAACTGCATTAGTGGTGTGCAGTGAGGCAGCCCAATGATGTTTCCTATCATAGGATTCACAGTAATAACTCCCTTCCTATGTTAAGAGTGGTTTTGTCATTAATAGCTGAGAAATGCCACTTCTGAAAGGTGGGCATTTCTCTGCTATAAAGTTAATTGTGTGCCTTTCAACCTGGCTCCAATTGACCTCAGAGGTTGGGGGAGCACATCAGAGCTGCAAAATCAACACAAAAGGCACCATGCAGCGTGCAGGAATGCGCTGCTTCTTTTTGCTGCTCGAGTAGATTTCCTACTCTAGTGGCTGCTTTCTCAACAGGAATGGTTGCGATCTTCCATGACCGCCTGCATTGAGAAATATCGCCTGGAGGCGTTCCAGCACCCCAAAATCATGCTAGGGGATGCAAATTCTTGCCCACACTCGCCAACTTAATATTGGCAAGCTGCATGCTAAAAAAAACTCTGCCACATGGCAGTTGGCAGTGCTTTGTCAGAACTCCACGCTCTAAGTAGAACGCAGAGTGGGCAAAACTCTGAACTCCGCCGACAGAGTGGAATTGTTTCGCCCAGCCCTACAGCTAAGTCACATGCTGTGTCTTTTCTCTGGAACACATGTCGGCAATTAGCCCTAATGGCTAGAGATTGAGGATTATACATGGGATGAAGTACCTCTGCCATCCATTATAAGGATATTATAAGTCACTGAGAAGTTCCATGACCATATAGAGAAACAAGGCCATTGGCCGGGTTCCTTCATAAAGTCATCGAACTCTGAGGTGACTTTCAATATCCTTAAAATTTAGAGCAGGGAGTACTTTATTCCTTATAATACATAGTTGCACCATCAATCTTTCCATAAAACACATAGGGCCTCATTCTGACCCTGGCGGCCGGTGACCGCCAGGGTCACCGGCCACGGGAGCACCGCCGACAGGCTGGCGGTGCTCCGAAGGGCATTCTGACCGCGGCGGTTCAGCCGCGGTCAGAAAGGGTAAACCGGCGGTCACCCGCCGGTTTACCGCTGCCCTTCTGAATCCTCCATGGCGGCGGCATGGGGATTCAGACACCCCCTACCGCCATCCTGTTCATGGCGGGAAACCCGCCATGAACAGGATGGCGGTAGGGGGTGCCGCGGGGCCCCTGGGGGCCCCTGCAGTGCCCATGCCAATGGCATGGGCACTGCAGGGGCCCCCGTAAGAGGGCCCCGCAAAGTATTTCAGTGTCTGCTATGCAGACACTGAAATACGTGACGGGTGCCACTGCACCCGTCGCACCTTCCCACTACGCCGGCTCAATTCTGAGCCGGCGTCCTCGTGGGAAGGTTGATTTGCCCTGGGCTGGCGGGCGGCCTTTTGGTGGCCGCCCGCCAGCCCAGGGCAAATCTCAGAATCACCGCAGCGGTCTTTCGACCGCGGTGCGGTGTTCTGACGGGGTTACTTTGGCGGGCGGTCTCCGCCGCCCGCCAAAGTAAGAATGACCCCCATAAATCCTTGGTATAGTGCCATTTCATTTGAGATAGATATGATTTTTTAGAATAGAATTAGAACTTCAGTTAGATATATGTTAAAAAAGTTATTAGAATCAGATTAATACAAGTCAAATGTAAAACAATGGCGTACTATGCTGTAGCTCAGAATGGCTAGAAATATGAAGAGAAATGCGATTGCTGCTTTTTTAGCAAAAGCATGGAAAAAATAAACATATTGCCATAAATTTCTGATTTTTGCTATTCTCTGCTCATCTAGCAAAACAGACCAGAAGAAGGAAATGTCAGGTATTCTTTTCGTTTTTTAATCTGCAGCTTTAATTATTTTCTATGTCATACCTTTCCCTACACTGTTGGCTCAATCATTTGCCTTTATAATGTCAGAACTCAACTATAATAAGTTATTACAGTTTAGTGGCTATGCCATTTCATTATTCAAGGTGACTAGGGATGCAAGGAGGTGCCTGTAATAAGGAAATCAGAGACTAGCTTTTACTGGAGATTGGAGGCTCCTATTTATTATATATTTAATTTGTGGTAGTGTTAAAATATTACAATGAATTGCTAAACAAGTAACAGGTGCAGTAGAGACATAAGTGGATAGAAGGGTTCAGGATCACTGCTATGATTCGCTTCTGCCATGTCTAGTGTAATATGGTCGGGAAAGTTGTAGAATTTCATGTGAGAACTAAGTGGAACTGTCAGTTGCCATGTTTAAATAATTTTGCTGGCCATCATAAGCACAATACCAGTGAGGCTATTTGAAATAAAATGTTGTTCCCTTTGTTGTGTGCAATCTCTTCTGTGGCAATGAGGATTTATACAGATGACAAACACATCTGGTGGAAGCCGCTCATTTTGTAATCTGTTGAGGCTTGAGTGAAATTGATCGGGAAGTTAATGACTTGGGTCATCAACTTTCGTTACTGCACTTCTGTGATGTTTCTCTGGACTGGAATAATATCTAAGGTGTGAAAGCACAGGGTATATTGGCAGACCATATACTGTACTTTCTTGCTGTCATAATGGCCACAGCCAGCATGTCTCAACCCATTCCATTGCTAAATGAAGTGGGGGAACCTAACGTTCCGTGGAAAGATTGGGTAAAACTTTTTGAATCCTATGTAATTGCGATTGGAGGTGACAAACTTAATGCAGTTAGGAAACAACACATTTTACTGCATAATTTAGGTACTCATGGCAGGAAAATATATGATTCTCTACCAGATCCAGAACTTGAGGATAAGTGTGATGAATATGAAACCACTTACATTAAATTGGCGAAATAATTTAGTGATAGAATTAATGTAGCGTTAGAACGCCACAAATTCTTTTGCCGCACTCAAGGGAAACAAGAAAGCATTACTAACTATGTAGCGGCATTAAGACGTTTAAGCACACTATGCAACTTTGGGGATCTTAATGATTCCCTCATTCACGATCAGTTGGTACATTGTACTAACAATCATAAGATACAAGAGAAGCTGTTACAAAAACAACCTGATCTAAAAGAAGCTATTGAAATTGCTAAATCCATTGAACACACAGCTATCTGTTTACAGGAAATCAAAGCCCCTACATTTTTAGAGCAAGTTTCGGAAATCAAAGAAAACAAAACAGAAGATAACATACTTAAAATTAGGAGTGAAGAGAAACCTCACGTCAGTTCTAATATGAATCTAAAATGTTATCGCTGTGGGAGCAACAACCATCTGGCTAACTCCAGTTTATGTCAAGCCAGAACAGCATCATGCAGAAAACGTGGTAGAAAAGGCCATTTTGCAAGGGTATGCAGAGATCTTTCTAAAAATGACAAACATAATGACCATAAAAATTAGAAGAGAACCGCCAAGAAATCAAAAAGATTATATTACAAATAAAAAATGAAGAGGTTGTTATCACTCAGTACCCAGAATGCACAATCTATATTGATAATAATCCGGTTAAAGCTTTTGCAGACTCATGCTCACCTTTCACTTTACTAAATATTTCCGATTTTTATAAAATGGAAAATGTGCACGAGATAAAAATACATACCCCAGACAACAACCCTAAGGGTTACAAAAAAGACCCGATTCTGCTGAAAGGTATGTTCTAAGCCCTTATTTGCTTTAAAAATCGCTCCACTGTTGGGAAAATATATGTTGTACAGGAAGGATCTAACTTATAAGGAGGGCAGCATCAAAAGGAACTTGGAATCAAGCTAGATCCAAGCTATCCAGAACAGGTTTTGGTCATTAATGAATCCAACACGGCCGCACAAATTTTTCAAGAATTTATGGGAGTTTTTAATGAAAAGCTGGGATTGCTCAAAGATTTCCAGCACAAAATAAAGCTAAAACCTAACTCGAAACCTATAGTACACAAGACCAGGCCAATACCCTTTTTACTTAAAGAAGCTCTTGCAAAGGAACTCAACAGGTTGGAGTCCTTGGGCATAATACAGCCTATTGATAGTTCTGAATGGCTAGCCCCCATTGTTATCGCAAAAGAAAATCACACCGACGGCATTAGGGATTGTATTGACCTTCGTGACCTGAACAAGAACATCTGGGTGGAGAGACATCCTCTCCCCAGAATCAATGAAATGTTAGCCACTATGGGTGAAGCAGTATGTTTTTCAGTTTTGGATTTATCCAATGCCTATCACCAGATGGAATTACACCTGGATTCCAAATGGTTAACAGTTTTTACCACTCCCCGAGGCTCCTCTATGTTCAATAGGATGCCTTTTGGATTGGCGTCAGCCGCGGCAGTTTTTCAAAAGATCATGCAACACATCCTGTGCGATGCAAACAAAATTCTTTGCTTCCAGGATGAGATCCTAATTTATGGAGCATCGGTTGAAGAACATGACATCAATTTAAAAGCCATGCTAAACAAATTGAAGTTGGCTGGTCTCACTTTAAAGAAAGAAAAATGCCAAATTGGTGTGAATGCAGTAGATTACTTAGGGCATACTATTTTAAAAGATGGTTTAAAACCTAAGATGTGCCTAGTGGAAGCAGTCAAAAAAGCTAAGGCACCCGGTAATAAAGAAGAACTTAAATCATTTTTGGGTCTAGCAGAGTTCATGGCGAAGTACGTTAAAAACTTCTCTGAACTCACACATGACTTAAGAGAATTACTAAAAAGTCACACTCCCTATCAATGGTCTGAAAAACATGAAAGGGCTTTCTTAAATGTGAAACAGGCTATTTTAGCAGCACCCTATCTATGCTCCTTTGAACCCCCCAAAAAAACTATCCTTTCCACAGACGCTAGTAATCAAGGTTTAGGTGCAACCTTATCACAATTTATTGAGGGCAAAGAAATAATTGTTGCCTTTGCCTCCAAGGCACTTACCAAGGCGGAATCCATCTACTCGGTAATAGAAAAAGAGGCCCTAGCCTGCTTCTGGGCTGTCAAACATTTCAAATTCTTCCTTTGGGGTATTCAGTTCACCATTCGTACAGATCATAAAGCACTTATTTACATATTCTCCACAAAAGGGTCAACCAACAGTACTCCTAGGATCGCCAAATGGATCCTGGGTCTTGAAAGTTTTTGTTTTGAGGTGAATTTCTGCCCTGGAAAAAAAAAAACGGTGCTGCCGACTTTTTATCCAGAGTTCATCTGGATATAAAAGAGGACTTCGAAAGTCCAGAGTACCCTGTGTTGTTACTCACTACTCCCTCTATATCCAAAGATGAATGGGTTTCTGCGTATCAGCTATATAAGTCCTTATCTACACTGAAAGAAGGTTGGCCTATCTCAAGAAAGGACGTTGATGACGTTATCAAAGAATATTGGGAAGTAAGGCATGAGATTAATGAAAACAAGAACTTCCTATTAATAAATGACAAAATAATTCCCCCTATCACCCTAAGACAAAAGATCGTACTGCTTTCCCACGAGGGTCACTTGGGCAGAAGTTTAACTAAGTCACACATTCAAGAAGAGTTTTGGTTCCCTGGTATGGATTCCATGGTGGAAAATGAAGTAAAAGATTGTACGATTTGTGCAAGTAGTGATAAATCCAGAATCATTCATAAGACTCCCATTTCTCCGGTCTCCATCCCAAGCAAACCGTGGGACAAATTAGCCCTAGATATCATTGGGCCGATCAACATGTCAGGAGTACCAAAACCATATGCTTTTGTGCTCATTGATTGCCATTCTCATTGGATCTGTACTAAAATGGTCAATCAGATCACCACTGACTTGATTATAAATTTTTTGAAGGATGTGTTCTCGATAGAGGGCATTCCCGCCTCTCTCATCACAGACAATGATGTTCAACTGACCTCGTCTACAATGAAATATTTCCTTGCAACTCTCAACATTAACCACCTTACCACTGCTTTGTATTGCCCACGTGCAAATGGCTTGGTCAAAAGAATCAACCGCATGATCAAGGAATGTATCCAACTTTCCAGCATTAATCATTTAAATGTAGAAAATGCTACAAGAGACATGCTATGGGCATACTACACCACACCTAACTCAGTTACAAAAGTTGCCCCATTTTCCGCACTAAAAGGCAGAAAACCCAGCAAAAAGTTATTTCCCACGTGGTTGAGTGGTGGGGATAAAAAGGTGAGTGCTTTTCAGGACATCGAAAAACAGATTTCCTCACACCAAAACAAGTATAAAATGTATTATGCTCATAAACATGGCACAAAAAATTGTTTATGGAAGGAGGGAGATTGGGTGTATGTCAAAAGACCAATATTGGGAACGAGCTTGAAAAGCACAAAATATATGGGCCCTATTCGTATCAGTAAGGTCAAGCAAAACGTAGTAGTGTTAGAAAATGGTCAATGCTGGAGTATGGATAGGATTGTCAAACAACAGATCCCCAACTCCGAATGGAGAATCCCCATTGGAAAAACCGGGAGTCAGAGAGAGATTCCTGATCGAAATACTGAAATAAACACCTCTAAAAGGACACATAATAGACTTATCTGTGTTCCTTTCTGGCATAAGGACTATGATGTAAACAAATGATTACCCTTGAAGATTTTGTGTTTACCACATTCTCTCTCCCGATATTGTCTCCATTCTCCTTGTTTCTAACTTCTGTTTAGTTTCATTTCAGTCCAGGTTTCTCATTATTCTTTATCAGGATGGAAGATGTGTTATAATCTTGATTCTCTCAAATAATAGACAAATTGATTAATTTCTATATTTTTATTCTTACTATATACAAGTATTAAAATATGTTCAGTGGTATGCTCTGCCTCCCCTCCAGCCCATAGGACTTGGTATGTTCCATGTGAGATAGAATGTTGACTGAAGCTCATGATAGAATGTTGATCTGTGAGGAGAGGTTGTTTGAAGATGGAGCAGTAGAGAAGTGGAATAAAGACTCTTCTTGAAGAACATAGGATTTGTCTTCATTTTAACAGTAAGTTCTTTATTTCATGTTTGGACCTTAGGTTACAGCAACATTAGGTAGTTCCTGCCAGCGCTGTAATTCTCCCTATATCTCAGCTTCCACTCCACTCCACACGCACGAACATTCTATTGCACCTTTGATTTGCAGTATTGCACACAACAGGTCAGACATGAAGGGAATGGGAATCCCTGGGATGCTACGCAATGCTGTGAGCTACAGCACCTATTCAGGTTCCAAATGCTTGCTTTGCACAGCAGAATAGACATCTGCCTATATTGATGCCCCCAATTCGACCTTTGTGTGATTTTGTGTGCTCCGACTGCTCACGCACCCTATCAGATTGATGGTATCCAGCAGTAGTTGTGCCACCTCGTACATTGCTCAATTACGCTGCCAGACATTGCATCAAATGTCCAGTTGTGACAGGCACTGGAAATATTTTGACTGTATGTCAGGATATGCAGCCTCTGATGCCCATTTTTACAAGCAGCCTGCGCCTTCACTGCGTCATTTGTTTTGATGCAGCAATGGTGCATTTCCTGTTCCATATTTACAAAGTGATGTATTTTCAGAAATGTGTCACTTTTCTTCCCCATGCGCCATTTTTAGCCTAGGCAATAACCGGTTGCGTCAGGTTAAGTTAATCATATGCAAGGTAGGAGTTCCGACTTAAAAACTAAAGCAAAACTGATGCAGCCATATTTACAAGGGGGCATATTTACAAGAACTGATGCATTGCTGCTATATCGCAGCGATGCGTCAATTTGCCTTGCGCTGTGTTGAAAAGTTTAAGATGTGAGGGATGCGCCAGGTTTACAATATGGCACTCCATGGCCCAAGGTCCCATGGATGCGTCCAAAATACTGAAACCAACCATGGAAATGATGGCACAAGGAAATCGGGCCAAAAGTGGTGCATTGCTGTAGTTGGCTAGAAAACTGAAGCAACTACAGCAATGCATCAAAATACAGAGGCTATGTGTCAATTTTGACCAACGCATAGCCTACTGCATAGGGACCACTGTAATAGAGTGTGAAAAGGTGAAAAACACACCTTGCACTCTATTACATTGGTCCTGTATGTCACACGGACAAGTGGGCATAGTGTACTTAAGTGTATCACTATGCCCACGTATGTGTGACATAAGGCATGCTTGTAGTGTAGTGTGACATGTACTGTGTTACCTACCTCATGTGTGCACTTACCTGTTGGGTTGATGTGTGTTCCTCACAGAGTCGAGCATTGGAAGTGACTTCAGCTGGTCAGATCACTAAGAAAAAACTGCTGCCTCATTCTTACGCCTGGGCTTAGCAGGCGTAGGAATTGTGATGCATTTGGGACATTTCCCAAAGATGCATCACTTTCTAGTAAAGCAGTGATGTGTCAGTTCTTGCGAAAATACCCCTGAGTCTCGAAATCTATAGAACAATGGCGCACACTAGATGGTGTGCCAATCAAACATAGGCTTGCAGCCACCCATTATGCAAGCCCACAAGACAATGCTCACATAGCACTTTTCCTGGAAATGCACTTATGTGGGGCTTGCTTACCAGGCACTGAATCAGATAATGAGAACGTATGATTTCAATGGGATGCAAAGACAACATCGAGCTGCTACCATGTGCTAAGAATTCAAGACTTAAAGACGTGCTGGACACACTGTCAGGAATTGCACTGTAAATTTCTGTGATGCCGTAGTGCCAAAAGGTTCTAGACAATATGGCGGTCATTCTGACCGCGGCGGTCGGCACCCGCCAACCGGTTCCCACCGAAAGACCGCTCCGCGGTCAAAAGACCGCGGCGGCCATTCCGGCTTTCCCGCTGTGCCGGCGGGCGACCGCCAGAAGCCCGCCGGCCGGCCCAGCGGGAAAGCCCCTTTAACAATGAAGCCGGCTCCGAATGGAGCCGGCGGAGTTGAAGGGGTGCGACGGGTGCAGTGGCACCCGTCGCAATTTTCAGTGTCTGCAAAGCAGACACTGAAAATCTTTATGGGGCCCTGTTAGGGGGCCCCTGCACTGCCCATGCCAGTGGCATGGGCAGTGCAGGGGCCCCCAGGGGCCCCACGACACCCGTTCCCACCATCCTGTTCCTGGCGGGTTTTACCGCCAGGAACAGGCTGGCGGGAAGGGGGTCGGAATCCCCATGGCGGATTCCCTGGGCCAGCGGGAAACCGGCGGGAAACCGGCGGGAAACCACCGGTTCCCCTTTTCTGACCGCGGCTTTACCGCCGCGGTCAGAATCGCCCAGGAAGTACCGCCAGCCTGTTGGCGGTGCTTCCGCTGCCCTCCGCCCTGGCGGTCATGGACCGCCAGGGTCGGAATGACCCCCTATGTGCTTAGAGTACGATGGAGGTAAATCTAAAGTGACTACACCAAAAGTGAGATCATAATAAGAAATGTACATAAGCTTTGAAAACAAACACGAGACATTAAATGGCATAACTTTTACAGTTTTAATAAATCAACACAGAAGTGAGGTTTGTGGATAATACTGATGACAGGGGTCTGTGGTTTAGGTAAATTGACATTGATAAGTTGAGTACTGTAGGGTATGTAGCGTGATTGGTGGGTAGGAGATGTTAATAATGGTGATTCTGATTCTCCGTGTACTATAGTTGCTGTTAAGGCATTGGAAAGAGTGTTAGGATATATGACTTTCTATGAAGGTATTTAGATCCGCATCATCGGTATTTTTGAAGAGGGTATGTTTGTAGTTCAAATTAGGGATGTGCAAAATTCATATAATTACAATTACAATAATTTGCTTTTGTGTAATTTCTTAAAAATGCACAAACATTACACAAAATTAAGTGTAATTACAAGAAACGCAAACGCAGCATTTACAGCTAAATGTTAGCATGAAATGCATCCTTGCATTAGTGCGCATTACACACAAAAAAGATAGTGCAAAAATATTAAACTGTAAAAAAACTATTTAAAGCCAAAAATTATTTAAACTTTGATATTATAGTAAAACGTAAAAAAATATATGCACCTTTGAAACTTTGGTCCATGATATTTTTGTAGTCACAAAATTTTGATCATAATATTATGATTAGATAATATTTTTGGGTTGAACTTTACGTGGCATACCCATTTGGAGAAATAAATGGACTGTGGTTGAAGCCATGTTAGCACCAAAGGCATCTGAAAAAAGGACCAGTTACATTGATGATTCTGGCCAGTTCGTGGTTAGAATGTCAACAACGCTAAATGATTACACCTTTGTTACCAGTAAATAGCTTGGACCGTTTAGGAAGCATAAAATGTTTGAGCAAATAGAAAGCAGCCGTCTTGCACAATGTGCTTTATTGCTCTGTAGCATTTGAACAGGTATGTGTTTCAAATCGGATAGGATTATGGATTCAATGACAAACATGGAAACTGATATTTTCATTCACTTGGTCAGAGAAGTTGGATACAAATATATGGTGGAAACTAGAATGACTTGTTTGAATTTTTAACACATATTGCTTGTTCCCCACAAACCGATCTATGGCTCGGTAATCCACAAAAAAAAATGCCCATCAGCCCTTGCTTACTAAATAACATGACTGTGCCGGTCTAGAGCCTTAGTGCTCAGTAAATTCTATGACTAGCGTTTGCCACTTATGTCTTGATAGCATCCTGTTCCTTTTGTAAAATGCACAATGGCTTATCTTTTATAGGAAGGCTATCCCCTGTGTCATATCATGGGTGTACATCAAAGAAAAAAATAACTAACAAACACTAAAACACACTGTAGCCTAAACCTCCTGTTCGGAGTCCTGTGGTAGGGATGAGTGTTTTTATGATTGAGGCAAAGAGGAAAGCAAAAGGTTCCAACATTAATTATCTGTTTTACTTAAAATCACCTATTTTCCTGCGCATGCCTCGAAGCCTAGGACGGGGCTGTTATAGAAAGTTTAAAGTTAGTTATTGTCAATTTTCACCAGGATACCCATGGTAGTGGCTAAACCCTCTTCAGTTGTCTCTCGGCCCACCACTCAGCTATTGGTCTATGTCATAAACTGAAGACTTCTATTGTTCAATACGTTGAGGTTACGCCCTAGGCCAGTGGTTCCCAACCTGTGGTCCGGGGACCCCTGGGGGTCCGCAAAGCCTTCTCAGGGGGTCCGCGAGAGCCTAGAAAATTAAAAAATATTAACAAATATTGACAAATTAGGTCCCCAGCTTCCAGTAATGACTCAGGTGGGGGTCCCCGGGTTCCCATGATGATTCCGTGGGGGTCCCTGGGTTCCAATAATGTTAAGGTGGTGGTCCACAGAAACCAAAAGGTTGGGAACCACTGCCATAGGCATTAGTGGGGAAACAGGAATGGTCTTGTCTGCTAGTTACAGACACAACTGTTTTCACTGCATACTCAATGAAGTTGAGTGGTGCCTTTCTTGTCTGTGAATTTACCTAAAGATTACTGGGTGAGGCCCATGCTCGTTTTCTGCCTGAAGCCTTTTTTTCTGAAAGGTCTCTGCAGGATTCCGGTCAGGCTTCTGATGATTACACAATTGCACCTTATATGCGACTCACACAAACATTTCCCAGCACTGAGACAGAATAGGAGGCTGCTTAGGGGTGTGCCATGGGCGTTGTCGGGTAACATGGCAGAACATCAGCTACAAAACATAGGTCCTCATTATGAGGTTGGCAGGCCGACCGTACACCTACCAGCCCCACGGAAAGGAGACCTTCGCTGAGTTGTTGGCCGCCCCCTCAGCTCAAATACAAGATTTTCCACTGGGCTGACCAGCGGAAACCTCAGAAAACTGAGGTTACCCTGGGTCAGCCCAGTGGAAACCGTGCAGCAACATTGGCCTCTAGCAGACTGTGCATTCAAGGGCGCTGGGCAACGGGAGCCCTGCACTGCCCATGCCCGTGCACTGTCATGGGCATGGGCAGTGCAGGGCCCCCCTGTGGCCCACAGCACTGGGTTTCTGCCAGCCTTTTCATGGCAGGCTCCCTGCCATGGAAAGGCTGGTGGAAACAGCAGTCATGATCAGCACAGAGCTCCTGGGTTCAGAGCCTCTGTGGCTGACCAGGAGTCTGACCGCCATCAGCGTGTCGGGAACCATGTTCCCAGAGGGGACGGCGGTCCCCGGGCGGAGTACCAGGGTCGTAATGTGGCGGTCGGACCACCTGGAGTGCGACAGTCCGACCACCATTGCAAGGACCGCCAGACTCGTAATAAGGCCCATAGTGTTCAATGTTGGTCAAGAGCAGGCAAAATAGCATGGGTAGTACATCCAGAAGCACATATCCCCA
This sequence comes from Pleurodeles waltl, assembly GCF_031143425.1. NCBI lineage: Eukaryota > Metazoa > Chordata > Amphibia > Caudata > Salamandridae > Pleurodeles > Pleurodeles waltl. The sequence goes on along the minus strand of NC_090450.1, from coordinate 708,403,533 downwards.
GTGACAGGCAGGAACTGAGGACAATGCACATATTTGACACCCTGCTGGAATCTTGTACTGTGCTTAATATGAGCAAGTGTCTACTAGGGTTCATTCCTGGAACTTAGTTTAGAGCACTGGAACATAACTGAGGTGCTTTCATTCATGCTTGTACTGCTTGAATAGTTGCTAGATACTTGGAAATGTTGTATTAAAGAATTGTTGCTTCTGAATAGCATTAGTAATTGTGAAAGACGCACACACATTTCATTCATTTAACAGATGGTACTGCTACCACTCCACTGGGTTTTGCTGCCCTGCCAAGCAAGGTGAGCATTGTCACTTTCCATTGACTGCTATTAGGCTGGATGGGCCAGTTTTTCAGTCTTGCCTGAGACAGCACATGTGTTGTCGCTTGTAAGGCAGTTTGTTTACTTACAGGGGGCACAGAGCCCGCCCATTGCTTATCATTGCTTGACTTCATCATCGCTTTCTTTTTTTCTTTTGTCAGCGCATGACAATCTCACTGTCTTCTTATCTGCATGACCTTCCCCTAGAGAATTGCCAAAGTACTGGTGTCCTTCTACAGCTTATGTTGTGAGAGCTCCTTATTTGTTTTTCTTGAAACACTCCCTACGACCATACCTCTTTCTGACATATGTTTTTGATTTTACATACAATTGGTGACAAATTATTCTTTTAAATGGCAAGTGGGACACACAGGTTTGATTCCAGGAGGTTTGAAAGGACAGATAACATCAGTTTATGCCACTGTAGTTTAGAGTCTTCAGACTTTGGGAGGCACATCTGCTGTGTTTTGCTCTGATATGTGTTTACTCTCCCAGTCAAAGTAGTTTTTAGATTGAAGTCTATCAGACTGAGTAGCTGTCTGCTTTACAAAGGCACCCGGGGACAACCTGAAAGCTTTCCTGGTAATACATTCTTCCCATTGTTTTCCTTTGACTTTGTCATTTGTAACTCACATTTGCTTGCTTTCTATTTGCTTGCTTTATTTGTTTTAGGTTGTTCAGCAAGTCTTTGTTCCTCCTTTGGAGCAGAGCCTGTTCACCATCACTATTTGTATTGTTCCATGAGTGCTTGCTTTCTGTAAACAGCCCTTTAAATTTTGTTCTTGTCACATGTGCTGTGCATTTAACCACAGAGGTCGATTGTCAGGCTCTGTCTTTTGAGGGAGCATGGTGTTTACTTTTCTTTCTCTGACCTCAAAGTGAGAAGATTTATGTGACAATCCTGCTGGGTATCCATGTGAGAGGAAATGCTGGAGGATGTTATTGTTTTACACACAACAAAATGTAAATGTCTGTAAATGAACTATGGAGATATTTCAGAATATATCAGAATTAGGAATGCACACCTAAAGCAAAAAAATTTAAAATTTCAATGTGTGAAGGAAACTAATCGTTTATTACGATCAAAACAAATCAATACAGTATTGTTTGTGCACTGTATAGTTTTATCAGTGTAACTGTATGTCTGTGTGAATACAATGGCCATTTCAATCGAAAATGTGTTGTCTGCAATGGCAGTGCACTACCACACCATACATACTCTACTCTATGCAACTCTACAGTGCTCTACTCCACTCTACTCTACAAAAATCTACTCCACCACACACCACAACACTACTCCCCTCAACGCTATACCACTCCACTCTACGCCTTTATACTCCACTCCACTCTATGACACTACTCCTCTATGATACTCTATTCCACTCAACTACACTCTACACCACTCTACTCTAGTCTACTGTACACCACTCTATTCCACTCTATGCCACTACACTCTGTGCCACTCCACTCTATGATACTCTACTCCACTTCACTGTACTCTACACCACTCTATTCCACTCTATGCCACTCCACTCTACGCCACTCTGACACTCTATGAAACTCCATCCCAATTCATTCTAGACCCTTCTGCTCTACTCTACTCCAGTCCACTTCACTTCTCTTGATGACACTCTATGATACTCCACTCTATGGAACTCTACTCCACTCTACTCTACTCTATGCCACTCCACTCTACAAAACTCTACTCAACTGTATGCCACTCCACTCTATGCCAGTTTATTCTATGCCACTCCACTCTACGAAACTTAACTCAACTTCACTGTATTCTACACCACTCTATTCCACTCTATGCCACTCAGCTCTACACCACTCTATGCCACTTCACTCTAGGACACTAATCTCCTCTACTCCACCCCACTCCACTCCACTCCACTTCACACAATGACACTCTACGATACTCCACTCTATGAAACTCTACTCCACTCTATGACACTACTCTACACCACTCCAATCAACTCTACTCCTCTGTACGACCCTCCACTCTAAGATACTCCACTCTGACACTCTGTGCCATTCCACAACATTCTACACCACTACATAACATTCCACTCTACGACACTCCACTCTGTAACACTCTATGCCACTCTACACCACTGCCACTCTTTGACACTCTGCCACTTTACTCCATGCTATGCCATTCCACACTACACCACTCCTCTCTATGACACTTTACTCTGCTTTAAGCTATGCCACCCCACTCTACTCCACTCTACAGCACTCCACTCTACGGTACCCCACTCTATGACATTTTACCCCACTTTATGCTACACCACTCTATGCCCCTCCCCTCCCTGTCGCACCACCCCATGACAGTCCACTTCACTGTACGCAACTCTATGATGCTGTATGCCACGCTACAACACTTTATGACACAACAATCTACTCCACTCCTGGGCACTCTATGCCACTCACTCGTGGCCCCTCCACTCAATCAATCAGTGCTTGGAAAGCGGGACTACTCACCCGTTAGGGTCTCAAGGCGCGGGGAAGTGTAGCGTTCACCAGTGGTTCTTAAAAAAGTAATGTCTTCAGTTCCTTCGTGAACCTGAGGAGGGAGGTGGTTTGTCTGATGTGAAGAGGAAGGGTGTTCCAGACGGTGGAGCCGAGGTAGGAAAAGGAGCGTCCTCCTGTTCTGGTCTTCTTGATGTGGGGTACTTCTGCAAGAGAAAGCTGGGCTGAGCGTAGGGTCCTGTGGGGTACGTGGCGGTTGAGTCGATGGTTGAGGTAGTCTGGTCCGGTATTGTGGAAGGCTTTGTGTGCGTAGGTGAGGATCTTGAAGGTGATTCTTTTCTCTATGGGAAGCCAGTGCAGTGTACGCATGTGTTGCGAGATGTGGCAGTGTCGAGGTAGGCCGAGGACCAGTCTGGCTGCAGAGTACTGGATGTTTTCTAGTTTGCGGATGAGTTTCTTGTTGATTCCGGCGTAGAGTGCGTTGCCATAGTCCAGTCTGCTGGTGATGAGAGCGTGTGTGACGCTCTTTCTATGTTCGAGGGAGATCCATTTGAAGGACTTGCGTAGGAGGCGGATGGTGCAAAAGCAAGTGAAGGTGACTGAGTTGATTTGATGGTTCATGCTGAGATTGGAGTCCAGGATGATCCTGAGGTTGTGGGCTTGGCTGATGGGGGTAGGCGGGTTTCTGAGGGTGGGTGACCAACAGGAATTGGGTTGAGGGCCCATGATGAGTACTTCTGTCTTGTTTGTGTTGATTTGGAGGCAGCTGTTTCTCATCCAGTCGCCGACTGCTTCCATGCCTTCGTGGAAGTTGTGTCTGGCTTTGCTGGATTCATTGGAGAGGGAGAGGATGAGTTGGGTGTCCTCGGCGTAGGAGATGATGTTGATTCCATAGCTTCTGACAATGGTGGCTAGCGGGCCATGTAGATGTTAAAGAGCGTGGGGCTGAGGGAGGATCCCTTGGGAACTCCGCAGATCGTGGGTTCTGTGAGGAAGGGCGCAAGCCTCATTCGTTGAGTTCTGCCGGAGAGAAGGGATTGGATCCAGTCAAGGGCCCTGTCTCTGATGCCAGCTTCGTGGAGTCTTCGTATCAGGGTGTGATGGGATACTGTGTCCAAGGCCGCCTAGAGGTCTAGCAGGATGAGTGCCGCCGTCTCTCCCTTGTCTAGCAGGGAGCAGATGTCGTCTGTTGTGGCCAGGGAGGCTGTTTCGGTGCTATGGTTTTTCCTGAATCCGGATTGGGAGATGTCGAGGATGTTGTGGTCTTCTAAGAACATGGCGAGTTGGCTGTTGATCGCTTTTTTGATGACTTTCACAGGAAAGGGGAGTATGGAGATGGGCCTGAAGTTTATGAGGTCGGTGGGGTCTGCTGAGGGTTTCTCGAGGAGGGGGTTGATCTTGGCGTGTTTCCAGTCACCGGGGAATGTGCCGGGAGCTAGTGAGAGATTGATGGTGAGGTGGAGCTTGGGAACGATAGTGTCTGCGGCTCTGATGAAAATGTGGTGGGGGCATGGGCCCGTGGGGGTCCGAAGTGCATGGACCTCATTGTTCTCAGAGTATCTTCGGTAGTGAGGAGGGTCCAGGTAGTAATTGTTGGTTTGTTGGTGTCAGGTTTGGGTAGAGAGGGTTCTGCACGTAGGTTGCCCTTGCTGAAATTGTCGTAGATAGTCTTGTTTTTGTGGTCAAAGTAGGTGTTGAGGCTTTCACAGAGGTTCTGTGAGGGTGGGATGTCCGTTGCTTCACTGTTGGGTTGGGTGCACTCCTTGATGATGCTGAAGAGTTCCTTGCTGTTGTCTGCGTGCGAGGAGATTCTATCTTTCATAGCTTTCTTTCTGGTGTTTCTGATGAGCTGGTGGTGTGCGGTGGTGGCGTCTCTGAAGTTGCAATGGGCTTCTGTGGAGATGGTGGTTCTCTAGATTTTCTCGAGGCAGCAACAAGTGCGTCTAGATTCTCTGAGTTCCGGCGTGAACCAGCTGGCTTTCTTTGCGTGGGTGCTGTTGTTCTTTTTGAGAGGGGCTAAGGTGTTGGCAGAGTTGATGATCCATTTGTGGAAGGTGCGTTCTGCGGAGTTTGGGTCATCGTTGTGTGCGATGGTGGGGGCGGCGATGGCAAGGATGCAGTGAGCTGATCGTCAGTGATTCTTGTCCAGTTTCCATGTGGTGGTTGGTGTTGGGGTCTGATGATGGTGGGTGTGTTGAAGGTAAAATGGATTCAACAGTGGTCTGTCCAAGGGAGTTTTGAGGTGTGACTGAAGGTAGCGGACGTTGGTATCGATGGTGTGTCCTACTGAGTGTGTTGGCTCCGTCACGATCTGTTGGAGCCCTATGTTGTGGATGTTGTCTAGGGGGGATGCAGTGTTGGGGTCTTGTAGGTTGTCGAGGTGAAAGTTGAGGTCTCCCATTAGGGTGTAGTTGGTGGCTGTGATGGCTTGTGCGGAGATGTAGTCTGTGATGGAGTCGGTGAAGAGAGCACGTGGTCCGAGAGGGCGGTAGATGAGGGTTCCCCTGATGGTGGATGTCGGGCTGGTATGTAGTTTGAACTGGAGGTGCTCTATCAGGCTTGCGGATTCTTCAGAGTCATTGGGGGTCTGTCCAGGGGAGTTTTGAGGTGTGACTGGAGGTAGCGGAGGTTCCTGTAGTGATGCTGGGATCGATGGTGTGTCCTACTGAGTGTGTTGGCTCCGTCACGATATGTTAGAACCCTATGTTGTGGAGGTTGTCCAAGAGGGATGCAGTATTCGGGTCTTGTAGGTTGTTGAGGTAAAAGTTGAGGTCTCCCATTAGGGTGTAGTTGGTGTCTGTAATGGCTTGTGTGGAGATGTAGTCTGTGATGGAGTCGGTGAAGAGTGCACGTGGTCCGGGAGGGCGGTAGATGAGAGTTCCTCTGATGGTGGATGTCGGGCTGGTATGAAGTTTGAACTGGAGGTGTTCTATCAGGCATGCAGATTCTTCAGTCTTCGGAGTGTGTGTTCAGGCGGAGGTTGGACCTGGGGATGATGGCAATTTCCTCCCCCCCCCAGGGTAGCTGGGGCGGTCTTTCTGGATGATCTTGCATCCCTGGGGAATGGCGATGTCCATGCCTGAGGTGATGTTGGTCCAGGTCTCGGTGAGGAACTTGACATCCGGGGTGGTGCTGTCAAGGAGGTCCCAGATTTCGGTAGCGTGTTGATGGAGGGAGCGGATGTTGAGGAGAATGCACTTCAGAGATTTTGGGGTTGGTGTGTTGTTGCGGTGGGTTCTGCTGGGTCCCAGGTCTTGTTGGTGGTGTAGGTTTGGCATCAGCGGAGGCAGCTGAAGGGTCCATGGGTGTAGTTGTTGCTGCGTCCTGGGTTGAGTGTGATGAGTACTGCTGATGTGTAGAGGCGGCGGGTTGCAGGACCAGGAGTCCTGGTGCTGGTGGCGGTTGGGTCGTGGACGGGCACAGACGGACTTGACTTAGGTGCGCCTTTGGCTGCCAAAATGTAGGGGGGGGAGGAGAGGACAGCTGGGAGGCAGGAGTGGGAAATGGTGCATAAAAAAGAGGGGGTGGGGCCGCGGGAGAAGCAGGGGTGGGGAGAGAGAGTGAGTGAGAGAGAGAGAGAGAGGTGGGGAGCGGGCCACAGGGGCAGCAGCGGCATTGAGAGTGGGACAGAGAGAGAGAAGCGAGTGACAAGAGAAACAAGGAAAAGATAGAGGAAAGCAGAAGCAAAAGGCACAAAAGGGAAAACAGCACAAAGACAGTACAAAAATGAAAAACTAGGAAAAAAGAGAAAAGAGTCAGAGGGCAGCCCAGCAGAAGAGCAGAGCTCTCCCACTAGAGACCAGGGATGAGGCGCAGGCAGAAGCCTGCGGGTGGAGGAGGGCCTTGAACTTCTGTATTTTCTTTTTTTTTTTTTATTCGGAAAGGAGTCATACAACAAATATACCAATATACCCTAATATCAGTTTACATTGAAAAAAGAGAGAAACATAAATTTTGTCCGACAAAGAGTTAATTACAATGGGGAGGGGGAAATAATCTGATTAGTTTGAACATTGATCATTGTGAGCAAGAATCCAGTCCTGGAGTGACCCCCAGATTGCCTTCCCTTTCCTCCTGGCGTGCTTCCCCTTGCGTTCATACAGTGCCTTCTCCAGATAATATACAGCCAGCAATCTAGCCAGACATTGCTGCCAGGTTGGGGGTTGAGCATTCAGCCACGCAGAAGATATACATATTCGGTACACAGCCATAGCTACAAAAATAAATGCTCTGTCTGGGCCACCCTCTTCTCCCGCTACCCCTAGAGTCATAATCTCGGGGGTAAGAGCCAGATCATATTCCAGAACCTTTCTCAGAACTTTTTGAATACCCTCCCTCAGAGCCCTTAGTTCCCCACATGTAGCCATCATGTGTACAATATCTGCTCCGTACATCCCGCATCTTGGGCAATTTGTTCCTGATAGACTACCCCATTTGACAAGATGATCTGGGGTATGGTACAGATCGAATATAGTCTTATAGTGTTGCGCTTGCAGGGAAGATGAGAGTAGGATAGTGTGTCCCAGCTCTAATGACCTCAAAAAGTTATTATTCCCATCTACCAACTTATCCCTCCACCTTTCCTTGTTCTTTTCTAGATCGTCAGGCTGTTCTGCTAGCAATAATGGATAGATTGACCTGATGGATATATTGGGATTGGCCAAGATCTCATCCAACAATTGGTCGCTTCGGAAACCGTACACACCCCCTGTTTTCCTCATAAGGAAATCTCGTATCTGTAAATATTTAAAGAAATCCCTGCACTGTAACCCGTACTGTTCCTGTAAATCACAAAACGCCTTGAGCCCAGCCTTGTCATAAAAATTCCCTAGCCTCGCTATACCTAAAGCGATCCAGCTTTCCATATATCTATTCTTAAATATTTCGGGAGTGATGGATTCTTCTCAATCTTAGTGTACCAGTTATATCTGCCAAATCCTTTCTTTTTATACCATGACTGCCAACATTTATAAGCTGCTTCCAGTACCTTATATCGAGTTTTCTTATAATATCCGGGCTCATGAAATGTTATCAGGCACCCATTGGCTGCTGCTCCGATCTGGAGTTCGTAAATATTAGGGCAGTCCACTTCACCGTTCCCTTTTTCATTAATACCCCATAGTGAGCGCATATACTGGAAGGCTGCTGCCATTTGGTATAGTTTTATATTTGGTAATGACCAACCCCCCCTTTCTCAGGGGAGAGACATGAATTTACTTGCTCTTCTACACTTCCCATATGCCCAGATAAATCTCATGACCGCTCTTTCTATCTCTTTAAATTTAGAATTAGTAAAGTTCAGTGGTATAGCACGAAACAAATATAACAGCTTCGGGAGGAAGATCATTTTTACCATATTACACCTTCCCATAATAGTCAGATGTAAATTATTCCATCTACACATATCTTTCCTAGCTTTGGCAAGTATGGGATCCAAATTCAGATTAACAATTTCTTCTATTTTTGGTGTAATATTTATACCCAAATATATTGCCTGAGCCACCCTTCGCGTGTCCTGAGTGATTGTATATGAATTAGTCAATAGCTGTGTTTTAGCTCTATTTAAGAGATATCCGGAGAATCTTCCAAATTTCCTTGCCACCTCTTCAACCTCTCTCAACGCCGTGTCAGGGGTTAGTATAGCTATGTCGTCTGCGTATGCTAATACTTTTGTATCGAATCCCTGCCTATGCATCAGTGGGATTTTACTGTTTGCTTCTAGATGTCTAAGCAAGGGGACTATGTATAGAGCAAACAGAAGAGGTGAACATGGACATCCCTGTCTAGTACCCCTCCTAACTTGTACACTCTCAGATTGTCCCATTAGTTGTATTTTCACTGTCGGAAGTTTATATAGAGCCGTTAATGCTAGAATTAATTTTTTCCCTAACCCATAATACTCCATTACAAACCACAGATACTTCCAATTTACCCGGTCAAATGCTTTTTCTGCATCTAATAATGCAAATATGATCCGTAGTGTTCCTTCCTGGTACGAACCCATGTTGTCTAGGGGAGTCTCCTAATCACCATAGACAATCGAGCGGCCAGTATCTTTGAATATATTTTAACATCACTATTTATTAATGTGATCGGCCGATATGATGCTGGATTTAATGAGGGTTTCCCTTTCTTCAAAAACATTACTATGTTAGCCCTATCCCATGATGGGGGGGGTTGACACTCCACTTTGAACCTGAATTAATAGTTCTATCATTACCGGGAGCAAAACTGCTTTAAAAGTTTTATTGAATTCTAGGGGGATCTGATCAGGGCCTACAGCTTTTCCAATGGGAAGATCGCTCAATGCATTATCAATTTCTGAGATATCTATCTGTTCTCCCATATTTAGGATATCCCTTGCAGATAGTTTGTTAACCTTAATGGGGGTTAGAAATTCCAACATATCTTCCTCTGAGCATACGGATGTCCCCTCATATAGTTCAGCATAGTATCTATGAAACACCTTTCTGATTCCATCCGCTGTTGATATAATCTGTCCTTGCCAATCTTCAATCTCTCTGATGACCCCGGATGCTACTTTCTGACTAGCCCATACTGCTAGTAAACGTCCGGATTTTTCTCCAAACTCATACCCTTGTTCACGTTGCGCTAAATATTTTTCCGCTATTCTTTGAGCCATGTTCTCGTTGATTGCTGCCTTAGCTATAACAACTTCCTCTTGAGCCTTTTTTATATCTCCCCCGGTTTCTATTGCAATTACCAATTGTCTTTCTAATACCCTTAGCTTCGTATGGAGATCCTGTATTCTGCTTTGGGCGATTTTCTGCTTTTTGATACTAAAACTCAGAGTTTCACCTTGTATTCCTGCCTTTAAAGTATCCCAGACTATCTCAACTGGGGCTGACCCTTGATTGAAACCCAGAAATTCAACTAACCAATTATTCATATACTTGCAGTATTCTGGGTCATTAAGGAGCCCACTTTCAAATGTCCACCCCCTAACCCTTGATTCTAGCCAGTCCAGTTCCACATCCAATACTAGGGGATTATGATCTGAGACAACCCGTGGAAACAGTTCCATACTCTCCTGATTTAACAATACGGGAGAAGTCAGCAAATAGTCGAGTCGTGCTAATTTCATATGAGGAGCCGAATAGTACGTATACCCAGGGTCTGGATTACATAATCTCGCCCAGGCATCCACTAGTCCTAGTTCCTTCTGGATGGCGACCATTGCTTTATATATCCGAGGTTTGCGCCCCTGATACTTCTTTGTTGTGGGTGCGGGTATATCCTGTAGTCCCTCCCAGGAACCATTAAAATTAAAATCACCACATAGAATATAGGGAGGGGCCCATCCTACTAACTCAATAACGAGGGTGTCTAAGACAGCTGGATCGTCCGTTACTGCCCCATATAAAGAGCATAGTGTAAAGCTACTATGCCCATAGCTACACTTTTTGTTTCCTAAAATTCAATCTATGCGTCCGGTCTAGAATCGCCACCCCCTTAGTTCTGGCGTCCTGTGCTGATCTGACTATCACTTTCATACCAAGTGACCGAAGAAATCCGATATTATTATATTCCACATGTGTCTCCTGTAAACAATAGATATCTGCCTTAAAGGTTTTTAATTCCTCAGCCACTCTCCTTCTTTTACGGGGGGCATTCAGTCCGCATATGTTTATTGAAGCAATTCGGAGCCTAGACATGTACTATTTTTCCCCCTTGTTTTTCCCCCCCCCCCCATTTCTCCTTCTGCACACCCCAATTCTTTGAATTCCAGCGGCTCTTTCTCTTAAGTTTTCTACTCCCTTTATTCCTCTCCTTCTATTTTTTTCCATTTCAAACACTTCCCTTGATCCATTCCTTTCCTTTTTACACCCACGTTTTCCTATCCCTTCCCCCCTTCCCCTCCCCTCCTTTTCCCCATTCCCTCCCCCATTCCCTTCCCCCCCCTCCACCCCAGACCAGTCCCCTCCATCCCCCTTCCAAGCACCCATCCTCCCCCCCCGGGACTGGCCCCCCATCCTGTTGACAATCAGACCAATCCTGGCCTGGATGTTGGTGACGTGTATAAGTGGGCCCACCCACCCACCAGTCTCCCAAGCCCCTTTGTTTTCCATATATCTCTCTACTCCATTTCTTAATCCCCATCAAATATTCCTTTGCTTTAATTTCTGACGTAAATACTTTTACTTTCCCATTCATAACTGTTTTAAGTCGAGCAGGGGCCAACAGGTATGCCTCCCCTTCTTTCTCTGAAAATGGTTTAATAAGTTGGCTAAGCCGCTATCTCCGCTCCACAGTGGCGTGGCAGAAGTCAGGACGGGTAAAAAAGGTAACCCCATCCACCGTGCATGGCGTATTCGGTCGAGCCTTGACAGAAATTTCCTGTCGAAGTAAATAATTTCCAAAATAGACTAGGATGGCCCTAGGATATTTCGAGTCTGCCCGTTGGCCCCCCTCCCGCTGAGTTAGCGGGAACCTGTGAACCCGCTGCAGCTCACTCTCCCAATCCCAATTCCCCAGTTCCGGGAAGGCCCCACGTAAAAGGTTGACCATATAAGTCCGTATATTACTTCCTTCCAGCCCTTCCGGTATGCCCAAAAATCGAAGGTTGTTCCTTCTCTGTCTATTCTCAAAGTCCTCCATTTTCCACATAACATCCGTCAATTGTTCACTCCTCGCAGTACTCTGTTCTTTAAGTGTGTCGATCTCCTCCTCAACTGCGACGATTCTTTCTTCCATCAAGCCTAATTTTGCCTCTATTTCTGTGCATGATTTTACAACCTTACGAACCGAGCCCTGCAGCCTCTTTGTAGCTATCCTCGCACGTCGACTTTCAATCCTAGTCTCTGTTTGTAGTTCTTTAATTGAACTGTATATTGACTGCAACAGCCCAGCCTCAGTACCCACCGTGGACGAAATGTTAGGGCAAGCTCCTGTCTCTAATTCTATTTTCCCATCGATTGGACCCTGTTGGCTTAGAGTGGGAGTGTCTGAAAGCCCGATACCAGAGTAGTCCCATTTCAAAGTCTTGCCGCCCATAGACCTCGAGTTCTCAGAACCCTCCTGAGAACAGGGCCGTATTTTCACAGATTTCCGCTGTCGGCGCGGTTGCAGTACTGTAGGCTCATTACTTGAAGGCATATTTCCAGTTGATGATATTTCACTGTCTTCAGATTCACTCAAGCTGCAGTCAGTACTGCTGGGTTCGGACTCTTCTGTCAAAGAGTAAAATTTGTCGCTGCTATCTTTGCCCCAGTCCATGGGTTGAGAATCTTTCCCTGTTGTTTTGCCCCATCTTTTAGGGCTTCCATAAGCCTCCTGTTGATCCACCCTTTCCGTAATAGGCCCCGTTAGAATTACCGTTCTTTCCCTACTTCGAGGCTCCGGGTGTTCGCTCTGATCAACTTGTTGCGTTTGGGGGTGATTGTTCCCCTTAGGGGGGCCGAGCTCCTTTGCTCTGCCCTCCCCAGCTTTCATCTCCAACATAATGTCAGTGTCTTGTATAGGTTTTGTGTAAGATTCGCAGTTCTCACTACATAAATCCCTGCTAGTAATATTCGGGAGAATGATTTCTTCACCTAATTTGTCCTTATTTTCAGGGGAGGGAGTTACAGAGACATTGTCTTGTGCCCCGCCTGCAAAAAAAGTCATGATAGTAGATTGGCTTTTGTCTTTGCCCTTGATTTCCAGTGAAGGAGTAATACTGTCACTTGTCTTAATGTTTTTCCCTGATCCTGACATATTTTTCCCCCCTACTGTTTTGCCTGCTAATGACGTCAGACGTTTATTTACTCGTGCTGGTTCTCCTTTATCTCTCCCAATACGAGTCCTCTTAGGGCCAGATGTAGGAAAGCATTTGCGACTCGCAAACGGCAAAAATTGCCGTTTGCGACTCGCAAATCGCATTTTCCTATTCAGAAATGCATATTGCGAGTCGGGACCGACTCGCAAAATGCATTTCAGAATCGCAAATAGGAAGGGGTGTTCCCTTCCTATTTGCGATTCGGAGTGGTATGCAATACCATTTGCGACCGCATCTGCGGTTGCAAATGGTGTCGCAGTTACCATCCACTTGAAGTGGATGGTAACCCACTCGCAAATTGGAAGGGGTCCCCATGGGACCCCTTCCCCTTTGTGAATGGACCCAAAACTATTTTTTCAGGGCAGGTAGTGGTCCAAGGGACCACTACCTGCCCTGAAAAAATACCGAAACTAAAGATTTCGGTTTTTTTTTTAAGTGCAGCTCGTTTTCCTTTAAGGAAAACGGGCTAAACTTAAAAAAAAAAAACTGCTTTATTTAAAAGCAGTCACGAACATGGAGGTTTGCTGACTACAGCAGGCCTCCATGTTTGCGAGTGCCTATAGTCGGTATGGGGCTGCAATTTGCGACCCACCTCATTAATATTAATGAGGTGGGTCTCTGCGACCCCATACCAACTCGCAGACGGTGTCTGAGACACTGTTCTGCATTGCAAATTGCGACTTGCAATTTGCGAGTCGGAAGGACTCGCAAATTGCAAGTCGCAATTTGAAATTTTCCTACATCTGGCCCTTAGTTCCTTCACTCATGTCTCCAGGGTTCCGGATAGTCTTAGGTGCCATATTTACTTTAAACATGAGAAATAATGACCCAAAGCGTGCAATTGCACCGCTGATTGTTGTTAATGCGTCATCTATTTTTTTGTTGCGCACCATTTCTCAGTAACCAAAGCGAGGTATTTAAGTGCCAGAATAAATCTGCTTGTGCGCCCGACAGCATTGGGGTCCATAAGCCTTTTAAATCTTTCCCCCCCTTCTTTGGTGCCCTGCTCCTCACTAGCCATGGGAAAAAACATCGGGTATTTTTTTTCCCCCGCAATTCCCCAGTTGCATAGGCTACATCAACCTGTAAAGGTTACTCAGCAGCTTAACTAAATGGCCCATATACAACGTGTTAAAAGAATTGGGGGGAGAAAAATTGTTTAGCAGTCTACAGCTCAATGCATGTATTGAAAATACCACTTAGGCGAGGCAAAACAAAAGAGTTCAGTGTGATCCTTCTCTTTTCTGCGTGTGAAAAAGTAATTACATGCACCCTTATAATGTCCTACCGCCTCTGTACTTCTACCGGTCTCCAGGCGTGTGTTGAGAGTCTTGGAAGGTTTTAGTCCTGCTTTGTCAGTTTCTCTTTTTCAAACCGCGGTCCATGCGGCGCTCGGCGTCCTCCTCCCGAGCGCCGCTGCTACCGCCTCGTCTCGTCTCTCCTTTGGACCGCGATGTCCTAAGCGGCCCTGAGCGGCCCTGGGCGGTCGAAGAAAAGCTCGGAGCCCCGAGCTCTCCGTTGGCGGCGTGTGATCGAGGAGCAGTGTTTTCGGCTGCGGCCGTTACGGCCACGGATTCGGCGGCTGACTGCTTGGGTCCTGGTGGGCGGGGCCGGTGAGCCACGCTGTCTACGCCGGCACCATGTTGCTCCGTGAGGCTCTCCGGGCCTTGAACTTCTGACCGGGGTCAACATTCGAGTCAGACGGGCTTCACTTGCAGGTGGAGCTACGCAGTGGCCTAGCAGTTAACTGGCTAGGTCATTGAGGTATGCACTCCACTCTACTATACTCCACTCTACGACACTCTGCTCCACTCTATTCTATGATACTCTACTGCACTGTACTCCATGACATTCCACTCTATGCCACTTCACTCTAGCCCGCTTTCCTCCACTCTACAACACCCCTCTGTATGACACTCCACTCCACAATACTTCACTCTATGACACTCGACTCCATTCCACTCTACAACACTCTATTCCACTCTATGCTACTTCACCTTACCACACTCCAGCACTCTATGCAACTTAATTTTAGGCCACTCTACTCCTCTGCACTCTCCCACACTCTATGACCCTTCTCTCTACTACATATATGAAAGTCTGCCCTATGACCCTCTACTCTACAACACTCCAGGACATTCTATGCCACATCCACTCTATACCACTCTACATCACTCCCCTCTACTCCACTCAGTTCCCCTGCACTCTCCCCTTTATTCCAATCTATGCCCCTCCACTCTACACCCCTCCACTCTACAATATGACACTCTACTTCACCTTACTCCACACTACTTCATGTTACTCAACAAAACTCTACTGTGCTCTACTTCACTCTACTCCACTCTATGCCACTCTGCTTTACGCTGCTTTATGCTATTATACCCCATTCTGTCATAGTTTGGCTCTTGCTCCAGGCAAGACTGCTGGTTTAAGGATGACAGTACTTATGTTTGTTGGCGACTATGCCAGTCCTACAACAAGTCGCAACTGTCGTCCCAACCCTCCTGGCTCTCAAGCAGCACCTCACCAAAACCCAAAGAGGAAAAGGTAATTAGTGGCAGCCTTTACGCATGGACTCAAGAGTGTGACATCTCAGGGAGTGTCGTGGTTAAATGGAAATTTACCCCTTTCTCACATGAACAACATGTCTCAATCAAACACAGGCCATGAAGGAGATGTAGTAACGTTTTAAATAGGTTTTATTTAACAAAACTGCAATCTATGATAAGTTACATGGGCTGCAATGATTAGGATAATAAACAATGCAAGAAACAGAATTGTAAAGAGGAGAGTCATTAATACAAAGACCCCCACCATCTTGCAATAGCATGAAATGACATGAAGTATGAAATATGTCCTAATCCCCTAATAATGTGAACCTAATTTCTAACCTAAAGAGAGCTAGGTGTGATAAACCTAATCTGCCAATTCTATGTCCATGAGAAGAGCCCCCCAACCCTTGTTACCTTGGAATGAGGTCTCTAGCTCAGACTCCGTAGGGACACGAAGACTCAGTCAGCATCAAGGCGACATGTAGCATCAATAGTAGCGATGTCATCTGGTCGGAATCCCTCTGACTATCTGTCTAAGTGAGGTGCATTTATACAGATCTACTCGGACCCCTGACAGGCTTGGGATGGCAGTTTATATAAACAATTCCCTCCAAGACATGAAGAGGGAAACTACCTAATATGAATGCCTACAGTTTGTTTATCTTTGTTGCTTGATATTGACGCCTTAGCACAGTAGCACTGATAACCTGAAACTAAAACATTGGCCTAACTAGAAACAATGCAGCCACATTGGAAACATATGATTCAATAATTGCGCTAAAACAGAGCAAGCTGAGTAGGGTAAAACTCACTAGGTGACGGGGGCACAGGTCTGCAAGCCAGAAGGCGAAACTAACTACTGTCTCCCATCAAAATAAGATAGGATTCACTACAATTCTATGGCACTCCACAACACAATGGTCCACTTTACTACCCTCCATGACACTATACGACCCTCCACTAACACTGTATGACATTCTACTCCAATGTTCAACACTCTAGTCCACTCTCTTCACTCTATGCCACTCTGCACCACTCCACTCTCTGCCTCTCTACTCTGACACTCTGCTGCACTCTACTTCTCTCTATAATATTTCACTCTACTACACTTTACTTCACTTCATGCTATGCCACTCTAAGCCCCTCCACTCTACTCCACACTACACCCCTCCACTCTGTGACAGTCTACTCCACCCTAGTCCATGACACTCTATGCCCCCCTATTCAGAGCTGGTTTTAGCTCTGGTGGCATGTAGTTTGCCAATCTGGGTTGGCGTGGACCACCCAACAACCTCCTTCTCCATGAATTCCCTCACTATCACGCTGTGGACCTCATCTCTTCATAGCCTCAATCTCATATGCATTTCCTTTGATTTATAGCACTACTCATACCAGTGTAGGGTGTCAGAGCACTTTACATAACACACACATTATACAGAGCCAATGACACATATATATGTAAATCAGTCGATAGGCAATGTTACATAAGACAATGAGGATTACAAGGAGTAGGAGTCACATGTCACTGATATTAGTAGGCAGTATATTTAAAGAGTGTTTGGTTTGGAGAAGCACAAACTTAGGATTTAAAACGTACCCTAATTGTTGGCATTGCTAATAGGGCTGTATTTCTATCCAAACTAAATTTAGCAACATTAGAATAATGAAAGACTGGGGAAAACATAACGTTCTAACCTATAACATAAAGTTTGCATACAGCTCTTTGATAAAGGCTCATAGCTCGCTGTGCTACATTTGGGTTGTGTTGGAAATTGGGTTGCTGGTTGAGGGGCTGAAACTCTACTCAAGCAGCAACCACAATTTCTGTCAGGCTGAAGTCACAAGCAAACCCTAAATTAACCTGTTCTTAGACCTTCTGGCAGCTTGGCACAAAGCAGCCAGCTTTAAATTAGAGGCAATTTGTAAGATATTTGTGCAGCAATTCAAACATTAATAAAGTTTCAACCCAATGCATGAAAAATCCCACAATTTAGGAAACATAGAGTAAAGTTTAATAAATTATTTGAGACCAGAACAATAAAAATCCAATCAGCAGAAAGAAAGATATGCAATTCGCGCTGGACTGGGACAAAGTCACAAGTTCAGGCCGACCGCAATGGAGTGTGGGGCAGATGCAAGGACCAAGTTATGCCCCCGAACAAAGTACTTTAAATCCTGTTACAGAGAACTGTGAGATCCTGAGTCGAGGATGTCGGACAGTGGCGGTTCTGAGGAAGCTGCAGGCCTTGAGATGCCAAGTCCTGCATTGTAATCGAGATGCTGTTGATGAGGGAATTACAATGCGAAGCCCTGCGTTGTGGATGTGTTGCACTACGCCAGTTCCAAGGAAGCTGCAGAGCTGCAATGTGAACTCCTGCATCATTGTTGTTGATGTAATTGACAAGGGGCTTGCAATGTGAAGGCCTGCAGTGAGGATGCATCGTGCAGCGGTGGTTCCAAAGAGGCTGCAGGCTGCAATGTGAGGTACTGTGTCAGAGATGCATTGCAGAGTGGCAGTTCCGATGGGGAAGCCAAGTGATGGGTCATGCTGCCTCGGTTCTGCTTACTGGACCACAGCTGGACTGGAAGAGCACTTTCAGGCCCACTTCCAGGGGTCAAGGATTGGGTTGGGACCACTTGGTGGGGCAAGACTCACAGTTGATTGAGTCCTTGCGCTGGGTTCAGGGTAGTTGGAGCATTTTCTGTCCATGAGGCTATGATCAGGATCCCAGCAAACTAGTCCTTGGAGCCACTCTGGTGGTCCTGGGTTTAAGATGCAAATCCAGTCCTTCTCATTGAGGCAGCAGGGCATCAGGATAGCAAGGAACATTCCTTCAGGCAGAGCAGCACAGCAGTCCTTCTGAGTCTTCCACAGGTCCAGAGGTGTACTGAGGAGTTGGGACTGAGGGTACCTGGTGACCACTTTGAAGTAGGTGAAAGTTCTGGAGGTTTCCACCCTCAGAGGTGTTTGGAATTTCCTGCCTCCCTGCCCTGGCCACAGCTTACCTGGGGTCATAAAAGACTAATGTCAAAACCCTTTGTGAGTGGCAGACACTATTCTGTGAAATGGCGCAGTGAAATCAGAGCCTTTGTGATGTGCAAGAGTGGTAAGTGACAGTTCCTCCCCATTATTAAGTTAGAGATGGCCCACCCTGCCAACACCTATTCTCATTTGCCTTACTGTCTGTGAGCATTACATAAAGATCAACTGCCAGCTACACCTAGTCATGTGACCCAGGATACATGCAACAGACACCAAATGGTTGGGACAAAACATGCCAACTTTTCAAAAGTGGCTTTTTCAGAATTGTGACATAAAATCTGACTTCACCATTCTTTAGATACCAAACTCAATATCCCTACCTTCTCTCAATTGAAAGTTATACTTTTTTTAATATAAATACTTAGCCCAATGTTATCCTATGGGAGAGGTAGGCCTTGCAGTAGGGGAAAACGAAATTAAGAGTTTTTCACAACCAGGACAAATAAAAGTGAAACCTACATGTCCAACTTTTTAAGTACCCTGTCCTGTGGGCTGTTTAGGGCCCTAGGGGCAACTTTTATTCATTAAAGGGAAGGTGCCTGTCTAGCAAAAGGTTTATTTTCTATATCAAAATTGCAGTTTAAAACTGCATGCACAGACAGATATGACAGGCTGAGACACGTTTAAAAGGCTACTGAAGTGGGTGGCACAATCAGTGCTTCAGGCCCACTAGTAGCATTTAATCTACAGGCCCTGGCTACATGTAGTACCATTTTATTAGGGGCTTCCAAGTAAATGAAATATGCCAGTTGGGTGTAAACCAATTTCATCATATTTAAAGGAGAGAGCACACTGCACACTTTAGCACTGGTTAGCAGTGGTAAAGTGCACAGAGTCCTAAGGTCAGCAAAAATGAGATCAGCAAAAATGGATGGGTAAGGCAAAGAATTTGGGGGAAGACCACCCTAAGGCTAAAAGGTCTAACAGATTGTAACTTATGAACTGTACGTACCAAAAGGATCTCTGTAACAAAAGCAGTAACCCATTGACCAATCCACATAAAATACAGTTTGATGATTTGTGTGGTATTCGTTCTTTGCAGTAGACAGACATAGTAACCTCTGAACTGCTTTAGGATGAATCAAAACTGCCACTACACAAGCTCCGATTTTTCTCCAGTAGGAACATTAATCATCAAAATAATTTTCACATTTTTATTGTTACTTGAAAACTGTTGGACACACAAAGAACTCTGCAGTAGGTACTTTTTAAGCCTGTATTATCTCTAAACATGGCACCCTCTGAGGTCAACACCAGGTGCGTCTGCACTGGTTGCACTGATCTCATCGCCCTAGAGCCAGCCCTGCCTCTATTCCACTTTTTGCCCCTCCACTCTTTGCCTCTCCACTGTACAGCTCTTTGCATCATTCCACTCTACACACTCCACTTCACTCTACTCCACTCCACTCTACTCTTCTCCATTACACTCCACTCCACTCCACTTCACTCTAATCCACAACACTCCATTCTATGACACTCCACTCTGTGGCGCTCTAGGTCAATTTATGCCACTTGACACTCCACTCTATGCCACTCCACACCACTCTCCTATATGTCACAAACTTTCAGCATTGTTGAACAGCAGCTACACTGGTATGCAACATGGCTAAAAGACACTGGCGAAGCCAATAGCTCTTGCACAGACGAGACCTATTGACTTGGCCAATGCTTGTTTTCCTTCTGTCCATTTTAATAAAAGTTCTCAAGAAGGCTGCAGTAAAAGGCAGGTCGACACGCTTTGTCTCGTCATATTGTTGCAGAATTAGCTCTATTCAAATAAAATTACTGAAATTCACAACAAAAAGGCAACAAGATTTTTTTTTGCAAAGGGCTGCATTTTGTCACCATCTAACTGTTTCTGTTTATACAGGGTGAAATCAAACTTCCCATAACACAGTTGAACTGAGCACTGTGTGTGAGTGGGTGAATATAAAAGTATATTTCAGTAGGGGGAAATATAGAGAAGTGGACCCACTTTCTCACTTGCAGTGTGACATTGTCTTTCCCGAGACCTCTGAAAACAACAACAACAAGCCTTTTCAATGCAACGGGTCTCGCATTAGCTCGAGTTAGAGCTATTAGCATTGTAAAGAAAAAAAAAACACAGTGCGATCGCACTATGTAAAATGCACCGCGATGGCGCAGCGTGGAAAATAAACAGATAAAGTAGTCTGGACACCATGCTGAAAACATCGAGCCTCATATGTTTTTAGTAGTTTACCGGTGCTGTGTAAGTGGGCTAAACACCAGAAAAGTGCCTTTCACAAATAAAAGCAAGCGGATTTTAAAAGGCAAGCTCACAAACCAATATAAGTGACTGACTGACATGGGCTTGGTTGGAAGCCCAAAGAGAGATTACAGAATGGGACAGAGCGCTGTGCACTCGCCCATAAAAACCAAAGGATTGTGAGTAAACCCAGCTTAATGTATTTAGATATCGATTTATTTTCAAGCCTCATCATGTTATGATAGATGTCAATGAGGACACTCCTTGCAACATCTGAAGAGTAACTCGAACATGTTATAAGCCTGGTCATGACGTCGATTTTTCAATTTCTGTTTTTCTTATTATATTCAACCCTTGTCTCTCGGGACTCTGACTTGCAGTTTGTGTCAACGCTGCCAGGCCTCCGCTAACTCTGGCCCATATTTAAGAAAAAGTGGTGCATCAGAGCTGATGCACCACTTTTTCTGCACCCCCCCTACCAGAACCTAACAACACAGTGGTTGCGCCGTACTTATAATACGGCACACCATTGTGCACATTAGCACAATAGCATCAAACATTTTGACACTATTGAGCGCTTTGCTACACTAGTGTCAAAAATGTTGACACTAGTGTAGCAAAGTGCAACGAGGCCCATAGGTTTCTATGGGAGAGTAATTTTAACACCTGCTCTGAGCAAGCATTAAAAATGATGCCAAAGATGGCGCAGTGAAATCTGTTAAATTTCAGTGCACCATGTTTGCGGGCCTCCTATCAGCCAAACACCCCCTTGCATACATTATGCCTGGCACAGGCATAATTTGGCGCAAGGGTTTACAAAGTGGCGCAATGCATGCATCCATTTTTCCAACTTACTGCCAATTAAAAGAAGACAAGCAGGAAAAGGGCACCAGATTTTGGGGCATATTTACAATAAATTGGCTGTGCTGCGCTGTGTCACTTTAGAAACGAAGGGATGCACCATATTAACAAGAACATACCCACATCTACCCAATCTTTCTTGGAGAGAAAGCAACAGCAAATTTTTGATTATTTTTCTAAACATATTAAAACCCATGGCAAACAATTAGGGAAACATTATGGTAAGTAACCTTATGTTAGTTTTAACAAGTTGAAAAAGAACATCTGGCTCACCTCAACCTCCAGTGGACTTTCAACAAAAAACAAATTAATGAGGCAGAGCAGGTGGTGGGGGTGACAGTCTCACACCTAATGTCGGGATGTGAGGTACCCACAACTTGTCTGTAGTCTCACAGCACTAGAATGTATGCCCGGGGCTCTACATTTATCTCAGAGCTGGGAGCCCAGACTACCAATCAAAGATAATAAAAGAGGAGAATGGAATCAAGATTAGATGGGAGATCCGCAGCAATTGACTCAAAGGGATGTTGCTAAGAAGTGGAAAAATAAGGAAGAGAAGGACAAGGTAGGACAATTCCTAAAATCAGACAGAATGGGTCCACCAATAGTATCAGAAGGTATTGCACACCTGAAGAGTTGTATATGCAGACAGTAGGGAAACAGACGAGGCACTGTCAAGTAGTTGAACAAGCAGCACCAACCCACCTTGGTAAACTCTTCTGGTGCAATGGGCCGCTGTTCGTGCTTGAGAAGGGTGAGCAGAGGACAGACCCCTTGCAAGGTTGTGCAAGGCAAATGCCCACTCTGTCCATGTCTTAAAATGGTTTTACAATTGAGCAAAAGCCAAACCAGTGATCTGGCTTATCCCTAAGTGTCAAAGTAAACATAGAATCTTCAAAATATTACACAAACAAAAGATAAGAACATGAGAAAGATTGTAAAATATAATGAATGCTTTGTTTTCATATGGTACTGTTTCCCCTTTATATACAATTAGACCTCAGATTGAAGTGGGAACCAGTTACCTTTTGATACCTAGGGATTCATATCTACCATTTCTCTACTGATTTGCAAGATGGAAATCTCTGCAGAGCTACATGGTCCCTCTGAGCCCAGTTTTCTTTAAGGTCTTCTCTTCTGCCTTCTGAAGTGGGCCATGTGGCACTAGTGAAGATGGTGTGCTACACCGATTATTGTATTATTTTGCAAACCTTCCGCTGCTCATCCCTTATTCCTTCTTCAGACCCGCCACACATCAGATTTAGTTGCTGGTGTGCCGTCGGGTAGCTCTTTCCATTCTAAAGCTACCTGTCACTACGGGTGGATTAGGCCTTCCAGGACTTTGAACTCTATTATTTAGCTGCACAGGTCCAAGGGGTGGCTCGCTGGTTCTCTGCCCGTCTCCTGCATGAGATGGGATTTATCCGTAAAGAGTTTAAGGAAGGCTTACTACACTACTCATTGTTTCCTACTGACAATTCTACAGAATACCATCCGGGGTTATCCTGCACAGCTTTCTCTTGCCTTGCTTGAACCTGTAAACTCACTGACACAAAGAAACCCTGTGGTCCTGCTCTTGCTTTGCTAGGCCTTACCACTCACACAGGACTGCTACGCTCAGAGCAACTCTGTCAATGGGATGATGCAGGCGTCTTAAAATTGGGGGTTTGTTTCCAGATGGCGAGCTACTAGATTTCCAAACCCTTTTGCAGACTACCATCTTCACCCAGGTCAACTAATTTCTTACAAACACCTTAAACAATCATTAAATGCCCTATTTCATGTCTGCCACGTAGCACTAACCCTACATGAGGTGTGCCAGAAGCTCTACACCAAAGGCACTGGTGGCAAACTGATACAATGGGTGTAGAGACCTTTTCTGCAACATGGAGACCACTCCTGGGCTTCTTGTCAAACTCCCTGTGAGAGTGATGTGGCCAAACCTCTGCAAGATACAGACTGGACTAAAATACTGGACTTTTCCCACAAAGTATCCTCTGGCTGCCACTTTAAATACAGTCATAGAGCTTCCCTGGGAATGCATTCCGCCAGTTGCTGGCCATGTGCTTTGTCGTTTGTAACTCACATTGCGTTGCTTTCTATTTGCTGGCTTTATTTGTTTTAGGCTGTCCAACTTGAGTTTGTCACTTCCCTTGCCCAAACCTTATTTACAGTATCCTTCGGAGTGCTCCCTTTCTGTAAACAGGCCTGTAAATCTTGTTCTTATGTCATCACATTTTCTGTGCATTCAAAGAACTAGGGAAAATGTCAGGCTCTATCTTCGGTGGGAGCTTGGTGTTTACTTTTCTTTCTCTGACGTAAAAGTGAGATGATTTATGTGACAATCTTGCTGGATACTGGGGGTAGGACAGAGTTTTTTCTAGCATACAACAGCATTTAAATGAACTGTGCAAGGATTTCAGAATATATCTGAATTAGTAACACAAATGAAGCACATTTTTGTTAATCCTGAACTGTGCTGGAAACAAATACGTTAATATGATAAAAACAGATCATTACACTAGGTGATGCAATTTCCACACATCGCCTGTGCCCCTATATAGTTTTATTAGAAAAACTGTATGTCGGTACAAATCTAATGGTCTTTTCAATCAAAAATGTGCTGTCTGTAATGGCAGTGTGGTACCACACCATGCATACTCCACTCGACTCTACTCTGCACCACTCCATACCACTGCACCCTACTCTGCACCAATCCACTTTACACCACTCTGTGCCACTGCACTGTGAAACAGTGCACTCTACTCCACTCTGAACCACTCCCCTCTATGCCACTGCACTTTATGCCACTTCACCTCTCTTTTGTACCCTGTACCACTCTACTCTATGCCAATGCACTTTACGCCTCTCTACACCACTGCGCTCTGTACCTCTGCATGCTACACCACTCCAGTCTAGGCCACACCTACCAAACTACTCTGCACAACTCCACCCTATGCCACTCTGCAGCACTGCACTGTACGCCAACGCAGTCTATGCCAATACACTCAATGCCAATGCACTTTATTATGTAACACTCAACTCTATGCCCCTGCACTCTACACCAATACAGTGTACGTCACTTTAATCTACTCTGCACCACTGCACTCTATGCCACGCACTCTACACCACTTTACTCTATGCCATTACACTCTATGCCACTCTATGCAACTGCACTCTACCCTTCACCTCTCCACTTCACACTACTGTGAAACAATCTACTTTACACCACTGCACTCTGCACCACTGCACACTATATCACTGCACCCTACCCTGCACCTCTCCACTCTGTCACTGCACTCTACTCTGAAACAATCTACTGTATGCCACTGCACTCTACACCACTCTGCCCCACTGCACTCTGAACCAATGCACTCTACTTCAATGCAGTCTATGCCAGTGCACTCTAAACAACTGCACTATACGTGACTGTACTCCACTCTGCACCACTGTACTCTACTCCGCTGCTCTCTATGCCATTCTACTCCACTATACACCACTGCACGCTGACAATCTACTCTGCAACACTGCACTCTCCACCTCTGTAATCTACACCACTCTATTCTGTACTACTGCATTCTGCACCTTTACACTCTACGTCACTGCACTCTATGCCACACTACTCTGCATAACTCCACTCTAGGTCACTGCTCTCTACAGCACTATACTCTACTCTGCACTGCACCACTCTACACTACTCTACTCTGCACCACTCAATGCCACTGCACTCTATGCAACTCAAGCATACTCTGAACTCTACACCACTGCACTATACACCAGTCTACACTACTGCACTCTCTGACACTCTATTGTACGCCACTCTACTCTACTGCACTCTATACCACTCTACTCTGCCCCAGTCCATGCCACTCACTCTAAACACTGCACTCTACACTAATGCACTCTAAACAACTGCACTGTATGTCACTGCACTCTATTCTGCACCACTGTACTCTATGCCAATGCTGTTTATGCCACCCTACTCCGCTTTACATCACTGCAATCTGGCACTCTACTCTGCAAGATTACACTCTCCGCTACTGTATTCTACCCCACTCTACTCTGTACTACTGCATTCTATGCCAATACACTCTACGCCACTGCACTCTATGCCACTTTACTCTGCACTCCATAGCGCTATACTCTACTCTGCACCACTCTACTCTACTCTGCATGACTCTACACCACTGCACTATATGCCACTCAAGTCTACTCTGCACTCTACGCCATGGCACTATACACCACTCTAGATCACTGTGCACTCTGCCACTGTATTGTATGCTACTCTACACTATGCCACCGCACTCTGCCACTCTGCTCTGCACCACTCCACTATGCACCACTGTACTCTACTATGCACCACTCTAATCTATGCCTCTGCATTCTTTGACACTGCATTGTATGCCGCTAAATTCTATGCTGCTGCACTGAATGCCACTTCACTCTACACTACTAAATTCTACGCCAATGCACTCTACACCAGTCAACTCTACTGCATACCACACCACCATATGCCACTGTATGCCACTCCACAGTATGCAACTCCTAAACATGACACTCTCTGCCACTCTACCGTACAACACTTTCTCCACTCTTCACCATTCCACTCCACACCACTCTCCTTTATGCCACTAACATTTAGCCATGCTGATCAGCAGCCACTCTGGTGTATAACATGGCTAAAACACATTGGCAAAACCAATAACTCTTGCTCAGGCGAGACCTATTGGCTTTGGCAATGTTTGTTAGTACTGTGAGGTACTGAGGTCCTTGCACTGTGAATGTGTAAGTCCTTATTTTAAACATGCATTACCCACAGCATAATATAGGCTGCCCCCAAAATGTGCAAATACATTTAGGTTAAAATAAAAAAGCCCTTATAAAATACAGATTTCTATAATAACAGATTATACCTAGTGCAAACATTTTTTATAACTGTAATTAAAACCACACACTCCACAGCTCATATTGTAACACCCTTGGGTTACCTCTCTAAAAGAAATGATCTTTGCCTTGAGAAAGCTTCAAGTGAATCCTTCCATTAAAGCCAATACAGGTTTCCAAGCCCCTACATTTGCAGATTTACCAGTTGTGCACATTTGCATTTGTTTTGGGAAGGAGACACCCTGACAAGATGGCCTGTTTCTTATCTGTGGGCCCCTCCTTGGGAACCAGAGCACAGGACACTCCCTGCCTTTCAATCCAACTGGGGGAAATGAATTGTTCTAATTGCATCTGTTATTTAGCTGAAAGGCTAAAATTATGGACAAATGCTGTTGGTTAAGCCATTCAACACAGACAATGTACGGTAGGGCCAAATTTCAGGCAGTCCGTAAAAAATACAGACGGGTGGTCACCCTGCATGCAACAGGGGTGCTGAAGACAGCACCCGGACTTGGCCATCAGTTCAAAGCGCTTAAAATCCCTCAGCGTCATAAACGGTTGAGGAATTAATCCTCATGTCTCAATGCCTTTACTTTATGACAGGGATACTCACAGTAAGGCCAGGAGGCCACATGTGGCCCTCCTGACCTTTACATACGGACCTATAGGCTGCTGTTTATTTAAACCGCTAAGTGTTTATTTACACACTAACTGAAGAAAAGGGAAAAGAAGGAAAGGTGTCCTGCACCACTTATCTTTACAAACACCTTCGCTTTAAAGACATTTTGCAATAAAAATTTAAAAATATAATGAAGGCTCTTCAAATTTAAAAAGTGAATTTCACTGTATTGAAAGGCACTTTTTTAAGTGATGGTTCTCAAACATGAACTTGGAAACATTCATGCCTTCCCCACCCTGAAAACAATTCCATCAGTGAGCTAAGGCACAAGCCAGTTATCATTTGCATCCTCCACATGGCCTAGGTTATTATTATACACGTAACATAATAGTTTATTAAATTAAACACAGCACGATTTGTACACCACACATCCTGAACTCATATTTCAGGGTGCTCTCATATACGACAATGACTCTTCTAGATATAAGTGGCCTCATTACGAGTCTGGCGGTTGGAAAAGCCGATCCCCAGACTTGCGGTGAGACTGCAGGGGAACTGACGGTCTCCCCATGAGACTCAATACAAGGTTTTCACTGGGCTGACCGGCCAAAACCAAGGTTTCTGACAGTCATCCCAGTAGAAACTGTGCGGCAGCATTGGTCTCGGCTCCACACGGAACCGAGGCCAATACCATCGCACAGGGGCACCTCGCCTCCGTGTCTTTAATAAAATCTAGCCTTTCTGACACCAAGGCTAGGAAAATCTAAATTTTATTACAAGACAAGGCTCATATCATGCTTGTTTAGAGCAAGGAAATATCAGTGTCCAAAGGGTGATCAACAGGTTTACAATAGAAGTTTCTAAACGTACTAATGTTTGACCAATCTGCAGATCTGAGGATATCATGTAAACTAGTCCCTGCCGAAAAGGCACGAGAAGCCGTACCTCCTCTTACTGAATGGGCACCATAAGAGGTGGTAGGAACACCAGCCAACGACATAAGCCATTTCACCCAATGAGCCAAGGTGGTGGTTGAAACAGGTTTGTGAGGCTTCTGAAATGAAATAAGCAACTGAGAGGAGAAAGGAACTCTGAGATCTGCAGTTCGAGAAGGACAGAAGACAAATTGGTCTTGGTACGTCTAAACACATTAAAATAAACACCTAAAGCAGAGAATTGAAAGGAGGAAACATCCAGAGCATTGACATCTGAAACACGTTTAATAGAAACTAAACAGAAGAGCATGGTCAATTTAGCAGACAAATGTTTCAAGGATAAATCAGCATTGTCCGGCCATTAGAGAAGAAGACGAAGAATGGAGTCCACGTCCCACATGACATTGTATTTAGGAGCAGGAGGTTTAGAAAAACGTACTCCCTTTAAAAGTCGGCAAACCAAAGGGTGTTCCCCAACCAGTCTTCCATCCACCCTGACATACTCTGAGGAGATTGCAGATCTATAGGTATTCACAGTACAGTACGCTTTACCTTGAGAAGCCAGGGAAGCCAGAAAATTTACCACTAAGGTAAGATCTGCTGAAACGGGATCAGAATTCCTGTCCACACACCAGCTACACCACACTGACCAAGCGAAGCTGTAGACTCTTGTTGAAGTTCCGTAGCTCAGGATTGCTGAATGAACTGGACAGCTTCCTCCAAAATTCCTGGGGTTCTCCAGGAAGCCCTGAAATTCTCCAAGCTATGAGATACAGAGAACCCTCTAATATGAGGTTGTGGGGTTGACCCTGAGGGTTCAAGAGAAGTTCAGGAAACAGAGGTATCAAAAGTGGAAGGTCTGAGGAAAGTTCCAAAAGGGTCAGATACCAAGGTTGAGACTGCTAGAATGGAGTGATAAGAACTAGGGAAGAATGTTTTCTGCGGGCGTGCGCCAGGACTCGAGCAATAAACAGGAAGGGGGGAAAGGCGTACAGGAGAGAGGGAGGCCATACTTGTAGGAAATCATTTGTGGCCAAGGCTAACGGATCTGGTCTCCAACTGAAGAAAGCAGGAAGTTGAGAGTTGATTCTTGAAGCAAAGAGGTCTATGGATCTAGTTCCGAAGAGAGAAGAAAGGAGCTTGAATATGGAATGGTGAAGATGTCAATCGCTTGAGTCTTGGGTATGTCTGGAGAACCAATCTGCAACTATGTTAAGTTTGCCAGTGAGATATTCTGCCTTGACTGAAATGTTTTTGTAGAGACAAAACTCCCAGAGACTCTTGGTCAGGAGAGCCAAAGGTTTGGATCTTGTTCCGCCCAGGCAGTTTATGTACGTTACTGCAGATAGATTGTCCATTCTCAGAAGAATGGAGCACTTCACCCTGTCTTTTGTAAAGGACTGGATGGCAAAGGAACCTGCAAGCATCTCTAAACAGTTGATGTGCAGTGAAGACTTCTGAACGGACCATGGACCCCCAGTCGAGCGTAGACCACATCTTGCACCCCAACCTGTCAGACTTGCATCTGACTCTAAGACAAGATCTGGGGCGGCAGAGAAAAATGTTCTCCCGTTCCAGGCGTCTAAATGACTCATCCACCATGAAAGTTCTTCCCTGGACTCCGAATCTAGGATGACCGGATCCGAGGAGGCGAGGCCTTTGCGAAGGTGACGGATTTTCAATCTCTGGAGGGCCCTGTAATGAAGGGGACCAGGAAATATGGCCTGAATGGAGGAAGAAAGAAGGCCTGCCAGAGGAGCTAGGGATCTGAGGGAACAACAAGAGAGGGACAAGGCATGACGAATCTCTTTCTTTATCAAAGACACCTTGTGCTGGGGAAGTTGAAGAACTGACTCCGTTGTGTTGACTAAGAACCCCAGAAACTCGAGACATTGGGAAGGGATTAAGACAGACTTTTGAAGATTTATGAAAAAAGCCAGACGTGACAGAAGGTCCCGACAAAGATTTAACTGAGTCCTGAGGGAGGACTTGTCCTGTGCCATGATAAGGAAGTCGTTGAGATAGATGATAAGCCTTATCCCTTGAGCTCTGAGAAAGCCCACCACTGGTTTGAGGATCTTGGTGAAGCACCAAGGGGCCGATGAAGGACCGAAGGGAAGAGTTTTGAACTGAAAGAAAGAAGTCTCCCACTGGAATTGAAGAAACTTCCTGAAGGAGGGATGGGCAGGCACTGAAAAATAGGCGTCCTGAAGATCTATACAAACCAACCAATCGTTGTGAAGGAGGAGATCTCTGAGATGGAGGATAGTTTCCATCTTGAAATGATGGTATACCATGAAATTGTTGAACTCTTTTCGATTTATAACAGGTCGATGTTTCTTGATCTTCTTTTGAACTAGAAAGATTGTACTGAGGAATCCGGAGGGTTCGTAAACAACTTCTTCGATAGCCTGCTTTGTCAGTAAGGATTGTACTTTGTTGTGAACCAGACAAGATTGGTCTCGAGAAAAAAGGAGAGGACAAGGCCGATAGGACTGACGAGGTACTTGGTATAACTCTATGCAGTAGCCTTGAACCGTTTGGATCACCCAAGGATCTGAGGTTATAGAAAGCCAAGCATTTCAACATAAGCCCAGTTTGCCTCCTACTGGAGGAAGGCCAGAACTAGAAGTTCTTACCTGCAAGTTGGTCTCCTTTGGATCTGTATCCCCTGTTGCGGCCTCCGCGGAACCGGTGGGGTTAGAACTGGGGTTTGTACCCCTGATAGACGTCAAGTTGATTGCCTTGGGTGTAAGAGCCTCTGCCGAGGGATTGCCCTCTTGCTGAATAACTGCCGGCAAATCGACCTCTTCCTTTGCCGGCCCTTCCAAAAACCTGTTGGGAAAAAAATCCTTTTCATAGACGAATGGGCTTTGTCCAATGAGTTAAATATAGAGACATATTTGTTCATTTCCTTGATAAAGGAATCACCAAAGAGGAGGCCATCTGCATTGAGACCTTCCTCCTTGGAGGCTAATGAGCTGAGTTTGGGTCAATCCTGAGCAAAGGGCTTTTGCGTCGTTCCTGCGAAATATAAGCATTGACATTGCCTAACATACATATCACTTGTTGAGCCCAGTTTGAAAGCATCTGCGGGTCCACATGAATGCCCTCCATTTTTGCTTCCTCAGCAAGATCAAAAATCCTAGTCAGAGGCCCAACTAGGTCCAGAAGTCTGTCCTGGCAGTTCGACCAGGCATGATCAACCACTTTTTTGGGATCCTTCCCAAATTTAGTAAAAAACAGCAGCATCTTTGGGTCGATGGCGGGGGTATCAGCCACCTTAAAGGGAAGGCCTGGGACATTCAGACTTCAATTTGTTTCTATATGTCTTATCTAGTGCATGTCTGAGGTAAAAGGAAACATAGTCCGAAACATGGTCGGAAGGAAACCATTCTGACGAATTAGGATGGTGAATTGACGTAGGGTCAAACATGTGGTCATCATCAGGATCCACCAGATCATCGGACACTAAATGAGGGGAACTCACATAAGGAGAAATTTTACTCCTTTTCTCCGAAGGCCCATCATCATATATATTGTCATTGATAGCGTCTTGCAAGACATCGTCCCCATCACTGTCTGTGTCCTTTAAATGTAAGATGTTAAGGGGGGAGGAAGGGAGCCCTGAAGAATTTGCCTCTCGGGTTGGAGGCCCAAATTTGGCGGAAATGCCTTTGGAAGGCACATGGGGGGTTGCCGCACGTTTCCTTCCTCTCAAAGGAGGGTTAACCTTGGAGTTCTGAAGCATTTTGGATATAGAGGCTTCTAAGTTCTTAGAGATATCCAACACAGATAGAGAGACAGCATGTTGGACCGAATCCTTGATAAAGGATTTTAAATTGTCCCTTATGGACTGAGTCTGATCATCCTCAGACATAATTGCAGTGTAAGATGAAAATATTTGGAATTAAAATTTTGAAATATAAATTGGAATAATAAAAGACAGGGAAGCCCTGTCCAACGAGCAAAAAACCCAGAACCTGAGCGGTTAAAAATAGCTTGAACAAGGGAGAGGAGTGTCTAACTGAAAAGGGGCTGGCTGGGGATGTGGTATGGGCGGAACCCAGGGAACAAAGTGCAGACCGGAAAGCCCTCAACGATCAAAGCGGTGAAAATAATGAAGACGGCAAGCAAAACCGTTCCGCTCTGAGGCGCTCCTGAAGGGAAACGGGAGCGAGGAACGACGCGAGGTAGGAATACCTCAGAAGCATGAAAACGAACGTTAACGAACGCTCGAATACAGCCGCACGCACGCAAGCCAACGCATGAGAAGGGAGGACGCACCAGAACGCGCATAAAACAGAACAAAGCGCGATAACAGAGCACAAATAACTCACAGATATGATATATACACACAATGAAGTTAAACAATAAACAGAATAAAATGTATAGAGAACGGCGAGCAAAGTACTTATCTTGACTGCGAGCTGCAAGAAAAGAGGACTTGGTGCTCTCAGTCAAGATTGTTATGAGGGGGCTCGTTGTGTGATTGGTTAGCCCCATTGTGATGTAGTTCTGTAGTTTCTTTCCAAGGGTTTCTGGGATACGTCGTTCTTGGCTGCTATTTAATAAAGTAAGAAAAGTTTTGGCATAATATGAGCCTCCTGTCTTTTAATAAAATCTGAAGTTCACACCACCCCAATTTTACTGACCAAGCTATGCCCTTGAGGAATGGGCTAGTATTCAAGTGGAGAAAATGTGAGCTCTACCTATATTGTGAATCTCTTCTATGCCTGTGTGGAAGTAGATTAGCTTTGGTGTTGTGCACACCTTGTGCTTTGGTCAGGTTCACATAGGAACAATACTGGGAGCGAGGATACATGCTTCAGTGGCCAATGCTTGCTTTGTACTTGTGAAGCATTCCGAATGTGAAAAATTAGCTTAGAGTTAATGTCAATGCCATCTTTACATGTCTGTGTGTGTAGTGGCTGTTCATTCCTCCTCCCAGCTTAGTGGTATATAGAAGATGCTGTGAAACCTGGTTTGTTGCTCATGTGCACTGACAAAAATTGCATTGGATGTCCCAAGCGGCGGACAAAGGGAAATGTATGTCTCAACCTGTTGCCACACCATCCTTACATCTATGGTTGGGGACCATCAAGAATCATGGCACACACTGCGTCGTGGCCACATCAAATCCATTGAGGGAGCAATCACACACATGTGCATGTGACACTGCATAACGTCTCTTTGTGCACTGCATGCTTGCATGCCATGCTGATCTTGCACTGTAAATCACACCAAGAAGGTTTGCAGTTAAACTGGAGTGGAGACAACTAAAAGTTGCCAATTGGTGTTATGTATTCACAGCCTTGCCAACTTAAACAGTACCACATTGTGCCACACAGCAGTGTCTGTTCTTAAATGGTCAACCAACGAACGACCTCTCCAGGACATTGGTGGCATTCTCAGAAACCTTGTTTTTCTTTTGTGGAAGGGTTGGAGTGGCTATTAGGCAGTGCTCAATATAAGTCCAAGCTCTTCTCAATGGCCCGGACCCTTCACCTTCTCTCTCACTCCTGAAAATGTTTTCGAGGTTGGGAAGTTCCAATTCAACATGTGAGGAAACATTAGATATATGTTGTTGAACTCAACTGTTGACTAACTGTATGAAACTTCTGTTGAATTAAATTGGTTGTAGAGAACATGCACATGCGGCTAGATGTCTTTAAAGGCAACTACAACCAAAACAAAGAACATGAGCCCCAAAATCACACATCGGATTGAAATACCAATTGCCTTTGTGGTTTTATAGAATGTATGGTATTTAAGGGACAGACGGAAGGTTTGACAATCTAGGATGTGATCCATCAGGCTGAATAACTGAAGTACCAAGTTGCAGGTTCATGGAGTGCTGAGTAGACATGCTATTGATCTTTCCTTCCAATTTTTTATTTACTTTTTCGCACTGATGTGAGTTGGATGAGATGGCTGCTGAGACACTAAGCACTTCAGTGCCAAAGATATAAACTGTCACTTATTCCTCATTTTGCACCTCTTTGATTGCATCACTTTTAAATCTGATTTAGTAAGCATAGCCCTTTAATCAATCTCATTTCTCATTAAAGGCTTTAGGGACTTCTCTAAAACATGACATCACATCAGTCTTGTTCGCTTGGGTTACAGGGCTGACCTCTAGGACTTTTTTCAGTACAATCTGTTGTTCTGAACTGGGGTTTTGTGCCAGCTTCAAATCTCCCAGGTGGAACCAATTAAAGTACTAATTGATGTGGTAAAGGGAAATTTGACAATCTAGAATGTTTAAATGCTATTTGGAAAAGCTTTTCTGTGATCCATCAGATTACAGTCTGTATCTGAAGGACCAATCACAGGTGGATGTGGCGCTTATCAAGAAGTAACTTGATATTCAACCTTCCTTCCAGGTTCCCTTTGATTTACCTTCTCACACTTAGGAAAAGGGGAGGTTTATCAGTGATGCCATAGAGAGTCAATCAGTGAGATACAATACACTGACAGTGGTATGTTGAGTACTCCAGAAGGAGGTGTGGTTAGAGGTGTTTTCGGTTCACCTTGTAATATTCTAACACTTGGAATATAGACTATAGAATATAAAACAGAAGCAATAAGGAAAAGTGGCATCATGCTTGGTGGCTAGCACAGTTTTGAGATCCAGACCACGGGCTATTTTTAAGAGTTGACGCGTTTCTAAGGGTGGGATGAGCCTTAGAAAGGACTTTCTTGCTGTTAAGGCCCCATCTGTGTTATAAAAGTAGACCTTTAGAATTTTAAGACTTTGCAGGTTTTGTGCCAACTGGAAAAACACATATCAGAAAAAATTTCAGACCTTTACCCTAAGGTCCTCACGTTCATGCCTGCGGTTCCTGTAACTGCAGTTACCCAGTCCATTGGAATTATAAGTACATGTGAGCACCGCTGGTGAGCTGCATTCCATCCAAAGATTTCACCTGCTGCAAGCGGGCAACAACTCTGGATGGAACACTGGGGAACAGAATACAGAAATAAACACAGTAAGTATGATTCATGCATGGTAGTCCCCGAAAAACGTGCAACTCGTGCTATTTCCCTCCACCACTTATACGGAATTCCAGTAATAGTAATTGCAGGGCGAGAAAATAAGAGGAGTTTTTTGGGCCATTCGTAATTAAGGCTCAAGTGTGTATGGATGACGAGGGAAAAGTATAGGCTTTTGGGTATAATAAATAGTGGTGAAGTATGCAGTGATTCTTGTAGTTCATAAAGTAAAACGAATGGAAATGTCTCTTAAATTCAAATTGGAAAGATTAAGCAATAAAGGAAGAGGCAGAGGGAAAGGGAGAAGGTGAGAGAGAGGGAGGACAATTGCCTTTGTGGAGGATCTGGTGGTGGGGTTGACCATAGTATATCGAGGTTGTAAATAACAATCTATAATAATATTTGATCCAATGCATTGCCTACCACTATATCTTAATATTAAGAATGTTACCAGTATTTTTAACCCTCATCGATCACCTAACCCTTATAACTATTGCAGTAATCCATTAGACGTAGCTATGCTTACCTAGCAATTTAGTAGTTAGGTTGCTCTAATGGATGCCCTATTTCTGGCATGCGATACAATGCATGGGGTAGACCCTACCGAGCCAGGCTTAGCGTGAAGGTGTTGGGAGCCAACCAACTTTAGACGAATATGAATCTCAGTGTCAAGCTCTGTAGGCCAAGTAATGATTAAACGTACGGGTACAATGTTCTCCTCTGTCTCCCCCACTGACGATTCAGATGCTGCATATATTATGAGAAGTCAACCAGAGGACGGAGGGTGAAGGAAAGGTACAAATGGCTGAAACTTCAAGATCTTCGCTCTTTTGGTGCAGTATTCTGCACCTTCTACCATATTTAACTGACTTTGTAGCCTGGTTATTTTCCATGCATTACGGTGTGTGTTTGTGATGCCTGGTCAGGAGGGCTGGTTAAACTCTGACAGTGCTGAGTGGAAATGACTGTTGAGGGGCTCTGGTGGCGAGCAGGTGCCTCCCTGCCATGGTGTATGGGGAACAGAAGTTAAGTTCAGTTACTGCTCCGATCGGAATGCCATCTCCTCATTTTCTGGTACTGGTACCGATAGAACGGGATATAAAAACTGCTGCCATTGAATAGTGCATCATCTCTCCACACGTCAAGGCAGGCCTGGGGCAGAAATACTTGCCTATCAAGTTTGACATGTGGTTAACTCTGCCTGTATATTCAATACAGACAGAAACACTTGTAGGGGAGAATAAGGGGGCGGAAGTGCTGTACAATCGTTGGAATGAAAACAACATTTCAGTGACGAAATTGCTTCCTACAAAAGCTGTTCACGAATTGCTCCACACCTATAGTCAAAGAAGCCCCACCCAGAGGTTATCTCGGTTTTCAAACATATTACTCGTCATGTTTAAATGCCAGTTTAATGGCACTGGCACCTCCCAAATCACCTGGAAAATCCGTCTCTTGGAACGAGCCCATCTCTCGCGCGAGAGTCTCCGATTCATATAAAAGGAGGGAGGTGGCGTATGGCATCAGAGGTGAGCACCACGGACGCTGCTTGCAATCATAGTCTCAGCTTACCTAGTATCTCCCTCTCCACGCAAGTCAAGGTGAGTGTATTTGGGACTTAAGATGATTTTTTATGTAATTTTAATGTGATATTACATGGCAAAAACATGTATAGAAAAGAAACAGTGCATATATACTGGCGCGTAGGAACTGAAGCTGGATGTGCACCGCCCTAGGCTTGTCTCGGGTCTGCCCATGTTGTGTAGGTCTCCGGTAAGGGGAGGAGGGTGGTAAGTTTTACTCCTGCGCCATTGCATTTTCCCACCTCCATATTAACATGAAATATCTTATTTTTTGTACCTCATTCACTTAAGAAAGCAGGCAGGTTTTCTTTGAGCACAACGATTTTCGGACTTGTCGGATGACTGAAAGAGACCGAGTGGGGTATCCAGGTTAATAGCTCCAGTATTAAACATGGCAAATCTGACTGTCTGCCTGCTAGACTCTGGTTCTAGAAAAGTAAGAGGGATTAAGTAGGGCCACTGGAATTATGGTGCAAGGGAAGACCAAATTATGAGGCAGGGTTGTGGATTGTTGCAGCGCAGTTTGTGAAAGTGCTTTTTCCATATTTTGTCATTTATGCACAGCTTAACACTGAATGGCCAAAGGGTTCTCATCATTAGTACATCATTAGTACCAGTTTAACAAACACAACATACAGCAATAAGCAACAGTAAGGCGACCAGTCAACCTTTGCAAAGGTCATTGCACTGCACAGCAACATGCTGCGTTTTCCTTAATGTTTGAGCTGTTTGAGTCTGAGTTTGAAACAAAGTTTTTGTTAAAATCTGCAGATTATGCCTTAGATGTTGAATTATGTGGCAAATCAATAGTTAAGCTGAAAACGCGCTGCCGCAATATAACATAATTCCAGTTGCCCTGGATATATTGCAAGAAAGGGAGGAAAGTAATAAAATGCAGTTAACACATAAAAATGTATATCAGAATAAGAAGATATCAGTGGTTGTAAACAGAATTTAGTATACTCGATTAGTGGTATTTATGACTTATACTGGCATCCTTTCACTTTATCTGGTACCTGCTCCATGATAGCTATTAAGTTCGAGAGAACTGATATTCATTGATGTTTATGCAGAATTAATAGAATAGAATCAAATAAGTGAAAAAGAAAAAGATTGTTAAAAACACAATAATGAATGAAATCAATAAATCTCTCAGGATCATTGTGGACATATAGGAATGTTTGATTAAGAAAATGCTGAAATATTAGAGGGACATTATTTCTTTAAATACATATAAGAAAAATGAAATAGATGTTAAAGGGTAAATAATGTCACATATGTACAGCTTTAATAACTATAATGAAGTAATTAATCAGTAGCAGATGTAAATAGCATGAAATTACGAATTAGAATGAAATAGCACAACACAAGAGAACACACGTAAAAAGTATTATACATTGAGAATGGAATCTTTTTTATTAGTATTTTTATTTATTTTTATTTTCTAATTGAAATTTAGAAAAATATAGAATTGATTTTTAACTGGAAACCACACTATCCATAATGCATTGTGTATGAGGTAGCACTATGGGGTATAAATAGCAAAAGGGAAAAGGGACTCATTCACTGTAAACAAGACTCCTTAGGGAGTTGAAACGCGTTGGTGGTTGTTATTTTGGAATAAATATGCACTATTGAAACCTCATGGAGTGCAGTGAATACTTCTGGTGATTTGTATTCTTCGAGACTGGTCCTCTCTGTCACTGGCACCGGCAGTAGAGTGCGCCGCCCAGCAACTTTCAGACAGGTTTGTTTGAGGATATATATACATATATATACATATACATACATACACACACACAAACACACCTTTCCACCCAAAAACCCTACCTACCCTAAACCCTAAAAATTACCTTACCACCCCAAAACCCATACCCACCCTAAAATCTAAACACCCCTTATCACCCCAAATCCCATACCCACCTAAATCCTAAACACCCCTTACCACCCCAAATCCCTTACCCACCGAAAAAAAGCTAAAAATGTCCTTACCACCCAAAAACCCATACCCACCCTAAATCTAAAAATACCCTTACCACCCGAAAACCCACACCCACCCTAAAACCCAAAAAAAGGCCCTTACCATCCCAAAACCCATACCCACCCTAAAACCTAAACACCCCTTACCACCCAAAATACCATACCCACCCTAAAATCTAAAAAAGCCCTTACCACCCAAAAACCCATACCCATCCTAAAATACAAAAATGCCCTTACCACCCCAAAACCCATACCCACCCTAATCCCTAAAAATGCTCTTAACACCCCCAAATCCCATACCCACCCTATAACCTAAACACCCCTTACCACCTCAAATCCCATTCCCACCCTAAAACCTAAAAACGTCCTTATCACCCAAAAACCCATATTCACCCTAAAATACAAAAAAATTCCTTACCACCCCAAAACCCATACCCACTCTAAAACCTAAAAATGCCCTTACTACCTTAAAACCCACACCCACCCTAAAATCTAAAAATACCCTTACCACCCCAAAACGAACCCCCAGAACCTAAAAATGCCCTTACCATCCCAAAACCCAT
The DNA here is from genome assembly GCF_031143425.1 of Pleurodeles waltl. Taxonomy (NCBI): domain Eukaryota; kingdom Metazoa; phylum Chordata; class Amphibia; order Caudata; family Salamandridae; genus Pleurodeles; species Pleurodeles waltl. The sequence goes on along the minus strand of NC_090450.1, from coordinate 708,364,711 downwards.
ACCCACCGTAAAACCTAAAAATACCCTTACCACCCCAAAACCCATACCCACACTAAAACCTAAAAATGCCCTTACCACCCCAAAACCTATACCCACCCTAAAATACAAAAAATGCCTTTACCACCCCAAAATCTATATCCACCATAAAACCTAAAAATGCCCTTACCACCCCAAAACACATGCCCACCCTAAAACCTAAAAATGCCCTTACCACCCAAAAAAACATACCAAACCTGAAACCTAAATATGCCCTCACCACCCCAAATCCCATACCCACCCTAAAACTTAAAAATGCATTTACCACCAATAGCTGTTACCCACCCTAAACACTATATCACTCAACCCACTTAATACTTACCTGTACTTATCTTTAAAACCTTTCCACGTATACACCTTTACCATTCTTGCCTTTACAACGAATTCGATTTAAAGGCATGCATGGTAAAGGTATATTCGTGGTAAAGGCATGCGTGGTAAACACATATGCGTGGTAAAGACATTGCGGTAAATGCATCTCGTTGCATTTACCGCGTTGTAAGTGATGTTTCCCCCCTCATCCTTGCTTCTCATCCATACTTCTCATCCATCTTCCATCATTCATACTCCTCATACCTCATTCATCATCCCTACTCCTCATCCATCATCCCTACTCTTCATTCAGCATCCCTCAGTCATACCAACACATTTTTAGTTTTGTGAAACACACCTTCACACTGATTTGTTGGCAACAGACAATCAGAGTTGTGAGAGAGGCCTGCATTTTATTTCACTGAAAAACAGCCTTCACATTGCATGTGCTGGGTGAAGATGGAGGAGAGGAAATGCAACTGTGCCTTTGTTTCCAGTGAATTCAAGGTTGTACTACATTTTATTTAAGTAAGTGTTTTTCTGTTTACACAGGCTTCTGCAGAAAGCTCTGCTGGTTTGGGAAATACAAGGAGCTCTCAGCTCAAGCCATAAATAAGCTCTTGGAGAAAGGGTTGTACAGTTCATCTACAGTTCAACCAATATCTTTCTGGTTTTAGGAAGGAAAAAAACTGCTCTCAGAGATAAAAGCAGTCTCAGATTTAAACATTATATTTCTTACAAACACAAATTAAACCACAAAATGTTTGGATGAATTGGATTGCACTGTCACCAGAGCTGATTTTAAACTTTTTCTTTCTACATATGAAACTGAAACCAGAAAGGTTTTTGGTTGAACTGTAGATGAACTGTATGACCCTTTCGCCAAGAGCTGATTTATGGCTGCAGGCTCCTTGTATTTCCCAAACCAGCAGAGCTTTCTGCAGAGACCTGTGCAAACAGAAAAAACACTTAGTTGCATTTCCTCTCCTCCTTCTTCACCCAGCACATGCAATGAGAAGGCTGTTTTTCAGTGAACTAGAATGCAGGCCTTGCTCACAACTCTGATGATGGATGATGTGTAGGGATGATGGATGAATAATAGGTATGAGAAGCTGGGATGAGGGATGAGAAGTAGGAATGATGTATGATGGATGAGAAGTAGGGATGATGGATGAGAAGTAGAGCTATGGATGAGAAGTAGGGATGATGGACAAGAAATAAGGATGATGGATAAGAAGCAGGGATGAGACGCAGGGATGAGAAGTAGGGATGATGGAAGAGAAGTAGTGATGATAAATGAGAAGTAGAGATGAATGATGGATGAGAAGTAGGGATGAGAAGCAGGGATGATGGAAGAGAAGCAGGGATGATGGATGAGAAGTAGGGATGATGGATGATAGATGAGAAGTAGGGATGATGGATGAGAAGAAGGCATGATGGAAGAAAAGCAGGGATGATGGATGAGAACTAGTGATGATGTATGATGGATGTGAAGTAGGGATGAGAAGTAGAGATGAAGAGTGAGGAATCAGGATGTCCTAAAATGGATGTTGTATAAGCCCCGTGCCACTTCATTGTCTTCAGTGGACCTCACAGCATTCCAATGTTCTAATAAGTCAAAAAATGCTGATTGAATTCTCCACGTTCCCAGGTGTGAGGAAGACCCCAGTGGAATCTGCTTTCTTCCTTCGGGACTCCTTTGCAATTGGTGGGTGTTTTCCGCCATAGCTTTTACAATGTAAGGATATCATGAGCAGAACAACGGAGGGAGTGACAAGTTGAAGTTTCTGATGATTAATTTAGTTTGTTTTTGTTAGCCTGTACTATCACAATCCAAGTACATGGTATTAAACACTCTGGAGCAACTATAATTTTAAAAGCAAAGAAATTAGTATTTCGTTTGACAAAAGGAATCTAAGCCTCGTTTGGACAGGGTTAAAGGACCTGATCTCAGAGCCTTTCCAGGTGCTCTAACAATGCAGAACTGCTATTTGATTTTTTAATCAGCCTACAGTGTATATTGCATCCTTGCTATTCACAACACAATGGGTATTTCATTGAGGAGTTCCTTCAGTTTGTCTTGTTTATACTGCACTGCGATGAAAACATATAGCACAATGGTAAGCTTGCTCTAGATTCCCAACATAAGCCAAAAAAGAGGACCTGAAATAATTATGAATATAATGGTACCATATTATTTAACTAATAATCATGAGATACAGACCCTTGAAAATGTGGACACCAGACAGCCCATTCACTGAACGCATCAAAGCAGCCTTCTTGGGCTAAGGTTTGCCCCACACACAACATGCCACTAGGCCTTCGACTCCTCCATTGGTAACTACTTCCAGCTCTCAGACCAGAGTTCTAGATTCCCTCAAGCAACATAACCTGGACTTATATTAAATAAATCTACCTATTTTCTACACTTGTGTGGAGATTGCATCTTAATATTGGTAAGTGGGTTAGGTTCAAAACCATGGCCCTCATTCTGACCCTGGCGGTCAAAGACCGCCAGGGCGGAGGACCGCGGGAGCACCGCCGACAGGCCGGCGGTGCTCCAATGGGGATTCCGACCGCGGCGGTAAAGCCGCGGTCGGACCGGCACCACTGGCGGGCTCCCGCCAGTGTACCGCCGCCCCATTGAATCCTCCACGGCGGCGCAGCTTGCTGCACCGCCGCGGGGATTCCGACCCCCCCTCCCGCCATCCAGATCCCGGCGGTCCGACCGCCGGGATCCGGATGGCGATAGGGGGGGTCGCGGGGCCCCTGGGGGCCCCTGCAGTGCCCATGCCACTGGCATGGGCATTGCAGGGGCCCCCGTAAGAGGGCCCCTACATGTATTTCACTGTCTGCTGCGCAGACAGTGAAATACGCGACGGGTGCAACTGCACCCGTCGCACAGCTTCCACTCCGCCGGCTCGATTCCGAGCCGGCTTCATCGTGGAAGCCTCTTTCCCGCTGGGCTGGCGGGCGGTCTGAAGGCGACCGCCCGCCAGCCCAGCGGGAAAGTCAGAATTACCGCCGCGGTCTTTCGACCGCGGAACGGTAACCTGACGGCGGGACTTTGGCGGGCGGCCTCCGCCGCCCGCCAAGGTCAGAATGAGGGCCCATGTGTTTTAGCACACAGAGCATGATAGTCCCACACAACTAGGTATGATAAACTATTTTTCATAGGCTTTACAGTTTAGATCACAGGAGAACTCTTCATGGGTCCACAGTAACATCCTACTCTTGTGTTTTTGTTTTTACCTACAGTGAAATCACCATGAAGGGTTATGGAATGCATCGAACAGAAGTAAAGGTAAGATGGCCGTGTGCAGAGTCCTGAGGGACCCTTACATTTGAAACATTACTGGCTTGTGACTTCCTCTGACCCCTTTCGGTGGGTGGATTACACTGGACTGGAAACAAGGGCTCTTCCACCGGGTGAGGGAACAAAAGCTAAAGCTCTTCTGCCAGACCTGAGCATAGTATCAAGGGGCCTTCTGCCAGACAAGGGCACAGAACCAAGGGCTCTTCTGCCAGACGAGTGCACAGAACTAAGGGCTCTTCTGCAAGACAAGGGCACAGAGCCAAGGGCTGTTCTGCCAGACAAGGGCACAGAATCGAGGGCCCTTCTACCTGACAAGGTCACAGAACCAAGGGCTCTTCTGTTAGACAAGGTCACAGAACCAAGTGCTCTTCTTCTAGACAGGGGCACAGAACCAAGGGCTCTTCTGCCAGACAAGGGCACAGGATCAAGGACCCTTCTACTTCACAAGGTCACAGAACCAAGGGCTCTTCTGCCAGACAAGGCCACAGGATCAAGGTCCCTTCTACTTCACAAGGTCACAAAACCACGCATTATAGGCATTCCTTTATAATGTAGTTAACTCTTTCCACTAAACCAATAGCTTGCAGGTGATGCAATACGGTGCATTTATGTTTAATACTCGCAGAATCTAAAAAAAGTGTCACTTATTTTATGTGATTCCTAACATCCAGCTTGAATGAAAACTATGGACCCAAAAGGTCATGATGTAAGTAACCTAAGTATAACTTACACCCCATTTTAGATTTTATCAGTGATGTGATATGTGAGGTCATAAGCTTTGCATCATAGCTGTGCAAATTATACTTAGGTAATTTATGCATAACTTATGAATAACTGGTGAATTTCAGTGTTTTTTCATTTTAAAACTTTTTTTTTTATTTGAAGAGCTACATATAACACCACTTTAGCCCTTCACTTGTTCTGTATATTTCTGTGTTTTTTAAGGTAAAGTAGATTCTTATTATGATATGTCTGTGGTCAAACCCCTGCCACACACGGCCATTGGGTATGTGCGAAGTGGGGTTGTCCACAGGGCTTGCATCCAAACCCTATTGGTGGCCAACACATCATGAAAGGTCAAACGGACGAAACCCCTTCCTCACCTGGTTCCACATTCCACTTTGCAGGACTCCTGCAGGAGCAAAGGGGTCTGCACTGCCTCCTGTCGGAGGCCCATGGCACCGCATAGATGGCTGCACTGGGTCCCTGGGAACACATGCAGTAGTTGTCAAATACTCACCCAAGAGTACTGAAGGCCCGCCTTTCCAGAAAAGAAAATAGATCATTTTTGGGCCTCTGGAAGTCCCTCTCAGACCCACCCACCAAGGCCAAGAGTTAGAGTACCCGTCCCCCCCCGCCCTTTACATTTTTTTTCCAGTCCCTTTGCCGTGTAACACTGGATGCAACATTTTCTTTCATATTGCAGCCAGCCTGTGAATTTGTTTAGTCCTGCAATACAGTGGCCGACTGGAAGAAAAGTCCTCACAACCAATCAATTTGTTATATTTTCATTTTGCGGTCTTGCGAGACTAACCCGCCAGATATCTCTATTTTTTTTAACCTTCATTTCTTTAATACGGTGGAACAGATTTACACCAAATCATAAAAGCACTCTTTCTGGATAAAGATCTTGCTTTCTGCCAAATTTGGTGTAGTTCTGTTTTTATTGGTCATTTTCTCTGTATCTCTGTTCAAACATTCCTAGGAAATTGCATGTGGAAAAAAAGTTTTTGGGGACACCCACCATTTTACTTGCCCCACACATAATGGATTACCATGAAACTTTGCAGGAAGGAGCCGAGGTGGATGAACTTTTTTAGGGAAAGGTTTGTGAAGATTCATCAAACAGGCTACAGACTAAATGGCTGCAAGGAATTACACCAAATTTGGCGGAAACTAGTTCTTTACCTAGAAACTGTGTGTTTTTATGAATTGGTGTAATGTGTTGAGTAGTTTTTGAGAAATGTATGTATTATATGGACAGTCGGGTTCACAGGTCTCTTGCAGGAGTTCCACAGACACACAACATCCAATAGTGGAGAGATATGATTGACAGAGGAGGCTTTTTTTTCCTCCATCAGCCACTTAGCTCCAGAGGGAGTGAGAAGCTCCTGCGAGTCCAGCAGGAGCTTTTACTCTGATTGCCTAGTCACAACATAAAAATGAATGCCACCACTACAGAACACTGGAACTCAGTCCCCTTGTGCTGATTTCTTTTTTTTTAAAAAGGTATGACAGGTAGGGGAGGGTGTACCCTGACCATCTGGATTTTCTGGGGGTTGAGGGGAGCCAAATATATATATTTTTTAAATTCAATTTTGAACACAAACCAAAAAAAAACATACATTAATACAACAGGTCTCTCGATGAGAAAAATCAGGGATAGAAGAGGAACATTACAAACCATACAGCTACAACGGTATCCCATGTCACAAGAAGCTCTCTGCTAAAGTCTCTCCCTATATGCTTCAATATCGAGGGATCCATTCACAAAAAAACCTCCACACCGGAGGAGCGAAGAAATCCACCGCCCGATGTAGGAGAAAAACATACACGCCAATGGTCATAACCTAACATCGTCGAGCAGGAAGAACTGCAGGAAGAACAAATTACTAAAACCACTAAAAAAGCAGGTGGAGCACGCAGTCACATCGCACAGGCTTATCTTACAACATGGTAACACACATGATCCGTAGGGGGATGAACCTCGCAGATGGGAGCCACCAATCACGCAGCACACTCCGTCCGGGCCGCCAGGTATTCATTCAGAGGGGCCCAAATATCCTTAGGACGGGACCCCCCGGCATAAGTTCCCAAAATACCGACAGCTGATGATGGCAAAAAGCCGCATCTCGTAGCCATTCGGACCTACGAGGAGCTCTCCCCCGACCCCAACACATAGCAACCCTGCGCTTAGCCAGCAACATGAGGAGGCCTACTAGACGTCTATGCGGGCCCTGAATCTCATCCATATATCCCAACAGCGCTATCTTAGGGGAGAGAGGCAGCTCCAACTCTATCATTTCAGCAATCGACCGCCATACCTCCACCCAAAAATTATACACTTCCGCACACTCCCACGCCAGATGCAAAAAACCTGCATCCTGAGTCCCACAGCGAGCGCAGCATGCATTCGCCAGCAACCCCATGGAATGTAGTCTCTTGGGCGTATAATATAGTCGATGCAGAAACTTAAAGTGCAGCAGACGCAGCCTATAATTCGGGGACAATGCTTTCATGTGAGCGCAACAACTGCGCCACATTACCTCCTGGATAGGCTCCCCCACATCTCTCTCCCATGCAGTCCTAGAGAACACCCCAAGGCCACCCCCCTGCTCCTGCATAGAATTATACAGCTTTGTTATCAGCTTAGAAGGGGACCTCGCGCCGCAAAGTACCTACAGGGCACGAAACTCCAAGAGAGCACCAGGCACACCAAAAATTGATCTTGCAGCAAAGCACGGACCCGGAGAGCGCAAAATCGCTGCAACGCAGTACCATCACAGCCCGAAAGTGCCTCGGAAATATCCAACAGACGGCCGTCCACTACCCAGTCTCCCAGCACCGTCAGGCCAGCGTCTCGTAGAAACCCACGCACCCCACCATCCCGGAACATCTGAGCATCAGCAACTGCCATAACAGGCAGCGAAGGGGCGAATGGTACAGAGACCCCAGACCGCTGCATCAGTGCCCTCCACGCTCTCGCCACGCAGGCCACTGTGTCGATTCCCCTAGAACGGGATGGCACCCGCCTTCCAAGCACACACACCAATCCGTCAGGCCAGACAGAGTCACTCTCAGGCACCAGATGTGGCATATAGCGGGTCGGATTCAGCCAATAGTACGCAAAATGCTCCTGAGCACAGTGATAATATAACTCCAGGTCTGGGGCTGCCAGCCCTCCCTGTTCAAATGGCCCACGCCAATCGAATGAGCGCAGATCTCAGGCGCCAGAGATAGCCCCCAGCAAGCGGAAGGGGAAGATTCACGAACAAATACAGAAATGTAGGGAGTACCACCATCTTGGCAATAGCAATGCGTCCAGTCAACGAAAGTGGCAAAGTGCTCCAGACCTCCACCTTTTCCTCCAGCCATGTCAGCGCTGCCCCATAATTAGCAAGACGTAACGCATCCTCATCACAACACAGGTGTATGCCCAAATAACGCACCTGTCCCTCCGCCCAAACCAAAGGGTATCGAGAGTCAAATCTCTCCATGCTGGAAGTTAGTGGCAGGATCATCGACTTCGACCAGTTAATAGTGACCCCAGAAAAATTCCCAAAGCGCACGATTTCATCTAGTAAAATGTCTAGATTCTGCCCTGTGTTTCGCACGTATAGCGCAATATCATCCGCATATAAAGATATCAAGACAGGGCGTTGCCGAAACTGTAAGCCACTGCTGCTATATTTCTGTCACAATCCCACTGCCAGCGGCTCCATTGCAGCCGCAAAAAGAAGCGGAGACAGCGGGCACCCCTGGCGCGTACCCCGCGAAACCGGGAATGGAGCCGATACACTTCCGTTAAGACGCAACCTGGCAGTGGGCAGAGTGTACAGCAGTCCTGATCCAGTTCACAAAGCGCGCGCTGAGTCCCACTCAGCTCAAAAGCGCAAACATATACTCCCAGGCCAGGGAGTCGAAGGCCTTGGCTGCATCAAGAAACACCGCAGCTACATCGCCCGCCTCTAATGAGCCCGCCACCGCGAAGAAAGTGCGCAGATTATGGCACGTGGACCTCCCAGGGACAAAGCCTGATTGATCCGGAAGCACCAATCTGGAGAGAAGTGGCTGTAATCGCGCCGCTATCATCTTTGCAAGAATTTTGTTATCAATGTTTATCATGGAAAGTGGGCGATACGAATCACATCGTGTCGGGTCCTTCCCGGGCTTCAGAACTGTTATTATTAAAGCCTCCCGAAGGGAGGCTGGGAGTGACCCAACCGCCAGAGATTCCGCATACACCTCCAGCAGATAGGGAGCAAGGATATCCACGTATTCTTTATAAAACGCGGGGGTCAGTCCATCGGCTCCTGGAGACTTATCTCCGGGTAAACTTCGAATCGCCGCTGCCACCTCCTCTACTGTAAACGGCATATCCAGATACATCCTGTGTGCCTCCTCAAACCACACCAGTGCAATGTTCTCAAAATACTCCTTCATATCTGCCTCCCTCAGATCCACCGGGGACGCATATAGCTGCGTAAAATATTCTATAAATACTTGCATCACACCACTCGATCTGGTCACCCTGCCGCCCTCAGCGTCTATCGCCTCAGTAACGTAATTACTGGCCCCGGGTCTACGCAGTAATCCCGCTAGCGTCCTCCCGGCTCTCTCGCCCTCCCCATACCTACGAGCCTGTGCGTGTCTCCCAAGGAAACAAACCTCTCTTAGAGAGGCCTCCTCGTACGAGGACACCTCACGCCTAATTTCCGCAAGGACCTCACTTGACCATGTCGCCGCCAAGCGTCGTTCCAGCTCACCGAGCCTCCTATCAATATCGGCCATCTCCCGCCTTAAGACTTTCACAATCCCATGCTGCTTCGCGAGACACACCCCACGAATAACCACTTTAAATGCCTCCCAAATTGTGCCGGGAGATTCCACCGATCCTCGATTCTCAACAAAAAATAGCCGAACCGCCTCCCGTACCTCCTCCCGGAAGATCTCATCACGGAGCGCTCCGCTGGGCAATCGCCACATAACCATCGGTTGCAGCTCACTGGGTATCGCCAATTCTAATAACACCGGCGAGTGGTCCGATAACGTACGGGGGAGATGGTCTATTGCTCTAGTCCAAGCCTCCACATCTCTAGTGCCCAGCCATCGGTCAATACGAGACCAACTGCTATGGAAGTAATTCAAGCAGGTGCCCTCTCGCACGCCTATATGCCTCTGCCTCCACAAATCCACCAGAGCTCCGCTATTCATCACTGCCGCCAGAGATCTTGCCGAAGAAACATGCTGCACCCTAGCCGCACTCTCTCGGTCCAGCTTAGCATCTAGGACTACGTTAAAATCACCGCCCCAGATCACAGCTCCAGCTCCCAACGACTCCACAAGGCGCCACACCTCCAGGAAAAACTCCGGGTCATCAACATTCGGCCCATACACAGCCACAAGTTGGCAAGCCCTGTCCAACAACATTCCGCTCAGTAACACGTACCTGCCGTTGGGATCAATAATAATTTCGCGCGTACGCCACTGCAGTCCTTTGCGGATAATAATTGCAACCCTGCGCGTGTTGCTAGAATATGTAAAGCAATGAGCCTCCCCAACCCAGCCAGCTTTCAGTCTGCCCACCGCAGATGCCATCAGATGCGTCTCTTGTATCATACAGATGTCAATACCATGTCGCTTAACATAAGCAGTCACCAGCCGGGCTTTCCGATTATCATTGAGCCCCCGCACATTCCATGTCAAGCATCTAACAGCAGAGGTAGCGCCATCCCTCATCCAGAACTACAGCCGTACAACACTGCGCGTAAACACACCTCTCCACCTGCCAAGAACTTAACGAAAAGGTAACCTGAAACATTCCCAGATTCGCCCAATCCCCCCACCACCCACACAGGCCCCCCAATCGGACCCTCGCAGTGACCCACCCATCCAACCCCAAAGCCCACCCCGTAAACTTAAAGCAAGCAATAACCGGACTCATCCAAGGGGCAGAAGCCTGCCAAACAGCTCTCCACCCAGAATGTTCTAGGGGAGAAGGGCCATTGGGCCAAACAACAGCTACACATCAGGGGCCCGATCACGGAGCAGACCCACACGCACCCACAGCTTCAGACGTAGCAGTATCCCATACATGCCAATTAGTCATTGTCGCTAAGAGCGGCGTCCTCCGCACCCAAAGTTCCAGTCCTCGCCCCCTCCAGTCGCCTCACCGTCCAGGGGCCAGGCAGCTCTTTGCCTCGGCACGCCCTCCGCACGTCTCGAGCCGTCCAGGCCCAGCACACACCAGCCGGGAGCCCGAGAATCGGGAGGCCCAAGAAAGTTCTCCAGCCGGAGGTCAGTAGGGGCCCAGGGGGGACGGCGCCAACAGCCGCAATGCACACTAGGGAAGGGGGAAGGCCGCGGCTCGATGTAGCCACTGAACAGGCCTCCTGGAGCTCCCCCGCACTCCCGGCTCTTCTCCTCTTCGGCCGGGAGCAGCCTCAGCGCCTCCCCGCCCCCACGCGCGCGGTCAGCGTTAGCGCGCGCGGGAGACTGCCGGCGCCAGGCCCGATCTCACGGACCTAGCCTCCGGGTGCCTGTCTCAGCCGCTCCCGGCTCACAGTAAGTCGCTGGGGTCTCCAGGGGAACGCCCCGGGGGTCCTCTCCTGCCGTTGCCACCTGGAGGATAAATTAAATAGAATCAATTGCCCGGCCCCGGCAGAGCCTCACGTTGTGTCGGCCATCTTGACCGGCGGCCAGGCCACGCCCCCGGGGGGAGCCAAATTTAACAAACATAATTGACATCATTGATGTCAACACTGTACATGGCGGGGGCTCAAATTATAGTTACTTCAATTAATTTGGATATCTGTCTTGTAGGACAGATATCACTACATTTTGAATGTTAATTTAGCTAAGAAGGATGCCCAGAATTACACCAAGTAACTAAAAACATAGTTTCTGGGTAAATACCTAGTTTTCTGCCAAATTCGTGTAATACTGTTCATCCCTTTTTTCTGTGTTCTTGTCTAATATTTTCTATGAAAAATTGCAAAGGAAAAACTGTTTTAGGACCCCCTTTTGATCAGCCCCTGCTTGACCGATCTCCCCGAAATTTTCCAGGAAGGGGCGGAGGTGAGTGGACTTTTTGTTTTTGGAAGCTTTCATCAAAGGTGCCAAAGTTATTAGCAAAACAAAAACCACTCTTTCTATGGGAATCCTGACCCACATAACTGTATTGTGGCTACTCCCACAGTGTGATGTGTGTATAATATATAAAATAATTTAGCACATCTTTCAATTTTGTTTGGCATTATTAATATTAATGTCACAAATTACCTCGACTTTTGTGCACTTTTTGAGTACAGAAAAGTAAAAAAAAACACTCCTGCTTCCAATATTTTGACTGGTGTAGAACCCTTTTCAGCTCAATAATATACTTCAGTCAGTTAATACATCTGCTACCAAGATAATGGATATAATCTGCGAGTCACAAGTTCGAATTCTGGCCGCCTCAACTCAGCTTTTCATCCTTGCACACTTGGTAAAATGAATGCATTGTGATTACATTGTGATTGACTCAGCCCGAACACTATCAGTTTGTGAGAGACAGATTCTGTTGCAAAAGACCAATCAAGCATTGGTTACACTAACAGACACTCGCTGGTAATCTTTCCTTTTCACCCACCACAGGAACCTTTGCACCAGTGGTCGGGCATTTACCACCAGGGTGGAGGCAGCTCTACCCAAGTGAGCGGACCCCATCTCAGCTTCTTGTACCCGATGCCGCCCTACATGTGCCTGAGGATGATTGTGAGGAAGGAGTTGGTCTTCATGCCGAGGGCAAGGATCCTCATGGACATGCTGAAGAGATTTGAGATGAGAGGTGAGTTTCTTCCAGTGATTCTCCTGCCTGTTGGATCCTCACACCTTCATTTTGCAGCACACACACTCCTGAACTACGAAAAGTAAACGTTACCATGACCCTTTCTAGCTTGTCTGTATTGTGCATTTCATACCTTAAGTATCATAGCATGTTGTAATTGAAGATTCTTCCTTGGTAAGTAGGAGTCAGGCAGCCAGTTCACGTAGGATTGCTAGTTGTAGGTTTATTGAAGAGCTTACAAGTTAGGTTGCAGGTTACTTAATGGAAAACCCCACCAGGAGCAGAATCCTCTCTGCTCAGCCCACTCTCTCTTACTGTCCACTCCTTCAGTCACTCACCCACATTCCATGACACCACACACTAGCGAGCAGAGCAGAGAAACACAGAAACTGTGCAGAGAATGCATTACACCAAAAGCACTTTCATAACGCATGTCCTCATTTTCAGATCTTGTTGCAGGGCATACCTGGTTTATAAGCTCATCAAGGCCTGTGGCCCGAAATAATATACCAGTTGCACATTCGCCCAGATGGAATCAAAAAGTCATGGTGCCCAGTGAGAAACGAATGTCTTTCGAGAATGCTCACAAGCGACGCATCACACACGGCTATGGAGGGACAGGTATGTTTCCAGAAGTCTGTTCCAGCAACCAACACTTTGAGTCTGCGATATGAACACAACAATAGAGGCTAGAATTGAGGGAGACCTGTTACAGCCAAGAGAATAACACACTGAGGCTCATGGTACAGATGAAAAACCTCAGTGAGCCGTTTCCACTAGTCATGGAAAGATGAAACCTCCTATTAAGATGAGGTTGGTAAAGGGCGGGGTGGGGCGGGCAGATGTAGGCTCACCACTCTAGCAGCCCTGGAATATTTTTTGCATTCAGGGATTTCATTGCCATAAATGCAGCAGTTGGAATGGATCTGGACATAGAGATATGAGGGGGCCACTTCACTTCAGTTTTGCCTGTTTTTAGGTCTCGGCTAGACAGCGCATGTGCTTTCTCTTCGAGACTTTTGTGTACAACAAGCGGCACGCAGCCCACCAATTCCATACTTTTCGTTTAATTTATTGCCACTCTTCTTTGCTGGGTCGAAGTTATCCAGTACGCCAGTCGTCATTTCCTTTTCTGGGTGATACATGGACCAAGCACAGTTAGATTCATTTTGATTAGAGTTTATCCGCCTCTCGCACTGTTATTCAGGTATTATTTATTCTCCCTCCTTCCACCCACCACTTTTCCATGTTCCTGCCCCGTCCCTCTACCCCACCTCTCCTTGTCTTTACTTTAACATTAGCGCACAGACTTTTAACTGGCTCTGTGCCTCATTTCTCCAGCTGTTATCTGACTGTAAGAAACATACTTGCACTGCCACTTTGACTTAAAATGCAACATGTTAATCTATTTATAAAACAATGTACTTTCACTGCTATTAAAAATGCACATATTTTGAAACCATGAACATTTTTATATTCCTCTCTTCTCATGTGTGATAGCCAGGATACCCTTATTTAAAACCATGCCTTCTTTAATTTACTTAACACATGCAAGCATATTTCACACAACAGGTGCCACTGGCACACAATTAAACTCCACACCATTCCACTCTATGGCATTACATGCCACTCAATTCAACTCCACACAATTCCACTCCGCACAATTTCACACCCCACAATTCCACTTCATGGCTCATAATTCCACTCCATTCGATGGCACATAATTCCAATTCATGCCACATAATTCCACCCCACACCACATATTCCACTCCACACAATTCCACCCCACATAATTCAGTTGCACTCAGACACACAGTTATATGCCTTGCCACAGAATTCCAAGCCATGCCGCACAATTCCATACCATATAATTCCACTCCAGATCATGCCATATAGTTGCACACTACACATTTCCACACCACGTCACATATTTCCACTCCACAGAATTCCACTCTACAAAATGACTCTTCATTACGCAGTCCCACTCCACATTACATAAATGCACTCCAAGTCACACAATTGCATTACACCCCACAAAATTCCACGTCTCACAATTCCAGTACATGCCACACAATTGCATGGCATGCAACATGATCCCACGCTACATAATTCACACCCCATAATTCCACTGTACACCACATATGTTCACTACACATATGTCCAATCCACTCCAAGTCACATAATTCCACTCCGTGCCACATAATTCCACTCTACTCAATGTCACATGACTCAGTTCCACACAATGCCGTCCCACACAATTCCATGCCACATGATTCCACTCCTGTCCAGATTACACAATTGCACTTTGTGTCACACAACGGCCCTCTAAGCCACATAATTCCACTACATGCCACACAACTCCATGCAATGCAACACAATTACCTGCCATATAATTCAACTCCATGATGCAATATTCCATGCCACATAATTCCACTCAATGCCACATTATTTATATTCACGTATTTCCAATCCATACAACATCACAAAATTGCACTGCACGCCACATAATTCTACTCCACTCAACACTGCACAGATCCATACCACAAACTTCCATGCCACACAATTCCTGCGGTCCACCCTTGGCAAGAGCACATTCATCATCCTTGTAAAAGTCCAAAGATATTCTCAAAACACAACCCACTGTTCTAGACTCACACCTCATCTGATCACTCCCCATCCAAGAAGAACCACATCGATGGAACCTTTTCCTTGCATGCTGCATATTTTTCTGGGTACCATTTCTGTTCTATCATTAGCTGTCGGCTAGAGAGCGCATGTGCAGTCTCTTTGAGGCATTTTGTTCAGACACAGTGGTCATATAGCCCGCCCCTAACTTACCCATTAGTTATCTTCAGTGTCGCTCTCATTGCATTGTGAACATTCGTCATGGCATGCGTCATGTCCTCATCTTGTGTTTGCCCCTTCCCTGCAGCATGGACCAAGTACTTGTGACTTTTCACTACTCCCGTTTACGGAGCTATTTTTGGGGGGGTTCAAGCACTCCATATGCATGCTTGTGATTTCAAGCTGTTTTAGAGTGACCAGATCTTGAGGAGCAAAACCCGGTACAGGTCAGACATAAAAGAAGGACTAAAGACTTGACTCTTGCTTTTATATCTGGCCTGTGCCGCTTTTTTTCGTAGCTTTGTGAATGTGTGCCTTTACAGGTGTGTGTTAATATATATATATATATATATATATATATATGTATATATACACACACGCATACACACACAGACACACACATTTAAAAGACTACATATATAAAAATTAGCTATGGCTTGACCTCCCACCCTGCACCCCCAACCCGCCCCCACCCAACTCTCTCTGCTCCCCACTCCATCTCTCTGCTGGGAGCAGACAAGGGACTGTGTTGCCTGACAGCAACAGATAAATGACTTTAATCATTTCATACTTTGTAGGTGTTTTTAACTTATGCTTTCCTAGGTGATCTAACCTTTGTCCCAAAAACCGGGACATTTATTTAAAGATCTGACCTTAGTCCCAAAAACCGGGACATTTATTTAAAATTAAGAGAAATGTCGGGACACCGGGACAGTTCTGTAAAAACCGGGACTCTCCGGGGAAATCCGGGACGTCTGGTCACACTAAGCTGTCTCTCATATCTCTAGCTCCTTTTTACTCCCACCGCTGGCCCCATCCTTGTGGATTATTTTCCCTCATACCAACTGCCCCGGTCTTTTTTTTCTACCCCCTCCCCAAGCCACATCCTCACCCACCCTCGTTCGTGTTCGGCCTTTCCCTTCTCTGTCTGCTCCCTTAATCCCTTTGTCATATTTGGGTTCTTCGCTCCTGTCTGTTTCCGTCTGTTGCCCCGCACCATAACAAAACAAAGTGCTATGATGCAGGTACAGCTGGACACGTGATATCTCTTATTTACCTTCTCCCCAACCGCTTTCCACCCCAACCATGTTCTGTTGCCTGCTCCCCCAAATGTGATGCCTGTCCCGCCCCAACCCCGCTCCCCCCCCCCTTCCCACCCCCCCGCAGTGACAATAAAGCGCTATGATGCGGCATCGCTGGCCGTGTCATAGCGCTTTCCCCCATGACTGCTGCACAACATGGCTAAAAGACATTGACAAAGCCAATAGTTCTTGGATTGCAGAGGCCTATTGGCTTTGCCAATACTTGTTTACAACCACACTGGATTTTCCACAGTCAATTTTTCCTGCTTGGATTATGGTCCATGTCACCCCTGTATATCTAGCGGAAGTCGACCTTTTGCTAAAACTTCCAACTCTCCCTCACCCGCTTTCAGTTAAAAATAATGGTCTTTTCATCCTGTGCTTATTTTAGCGCAAACAAAGGAGTGACTCCAAAAGTTCAGGCTATGTGTATTGTGTTACTCAATTGTGGAAGTAAGAACCTTGTACTTCTGGGATAGCCTTGAAGTTGTAGGCCTGTAGACTTAAACCACTACTCCTACGCAGACTCTCCCTGTGATCTCTGACAGCTCATTCCCTGCCGACCCTCCTCTGCACTCACCAGTGCCCGGCTCGGGCTCTGCTGCCGAAGCTCTAGATTGACTCTGGTTCCCTGCGATTATTCCGCCACTAAACAATGACAGGGCCTGCAGGGTAGCTTATCGTTTGTGCATCCTATCCTCACTCACACAGCGTGTTCTCTCCGCATTGTTTCAGAGCGTGTGGGTGATCCAGTAGACCACAACGAGGCGTCATCCAGGTTTGCACGAAGGTCAGAATTTCGCCATTTTTACAAGTATACAGCCACAGTCATCGACAACGCAGGCAAACAGCTCTGCAAGGAAGGCTCCGGAATCATAGCCAAGGTGCAGAACTCCAACAACGGTAAGAAGGCTGTCAAGTTCCTACCTCAAATCCTCCAATTGCAGTAGGGATGATCATGCCCCTGGTGAGACCAGCTGGCATCAAAGGTAAGTGCAAACACACTAGTCACATCTACAGCATAGTGGTACTATTGGACATGCTCTCTGGGTTCTGGATCATCAGAGTTGGAGTGCACTATCTATGGTGGGCATAGGGTGAATAAGTATTTCATTTATACACAGTGCTTTAAATGGGAAAAAATAAGTGCAGGTACTCATTAAAATGAGTTATGGGTGTGGCTGGTGGGCGGGGCTAGAGGCGGGTCTAAGGGTGAGACATGATGATACATCTATCCAGTATTCATATTGCTCTTGCATTGCCCATGACAGTGGTCCTAAACGCACCATATGTGCAGATTCCCTCTGCACATGTGGCACACTACATAAATATTAATTCACAGCATGGCCCTCAGAAATTTGTATACAGTCCATTGCATTTAAAGTGAAAGGTTAGGTTGAATGGCCATGGCAAAGGATCCTTAGAACAAATTTAACAGATCTTGAACGGTGCACTCTCAACATCACTGTGTGTGATATTAGACATGGACAGTGTTCTAGGCCAGTATTATGTGATCCCAGTACTGTGGTATATTGGGTATTGACAAGACAGTATGCAAATGTATGCCATTGCTATATATTGGACAAGCACTGTCATATTGTGTGTGGGTGCTTTGTGATAATAGGGCCAATTTTTGTGCTAATGCCACAATGTTTAGTGATCTTGCGTACCGCTTTTTATTTAGCTGGACTGGGACAGCACTGTGTATTGAGATAAGTGCTACTAATGCACCAACATTATGTACAGGGAATTGACCATGCATCTTATTAAGTGCTTACCAGTTTCGCTAAGAAGTAGAGTTGACTGTACCTGATGGAGAGGCAGGTGTATCCAGGAATGCGTCCAAGCCATCAGCAGCAGCACTACTGGCCCCAGCAAATTAATAATCCGTGTGTCCCTGGAAACTGACTGGAATAGCAGCATTAGTAATTACTTCTGTACGAGTTGCAGCACTCACCAAACCACGTGAGAAATGTATTAATAGAATAGGTTAACTCGTCACACAAAATGTAGGCCAAACATGATGATATTCCTTGTTTTGTAATATTTTCAGCTTGTTAATGGCATACTTTATGCTTGCATTTGGCACAATACCTAAATATTCTTGAGTGCACGTCCACCCAGAAATAAACAAGCAGACATGAACCCACACAGCATTCCACATATTTTCTTTGAAATATATCCTGAGTGTCCTGATTCTCTCCCTCTTTCCGTCGCTTTTCTCTTACACAAACCAGGCACACACAAGCAAGCCAACACACAAACACTCACGCAAGACACTCGGGTGGGATAAAAGCCATTTTAAACTCCTTACCTCCGTGGCTTGTGGCTTTCTTAATTGCGCCTGTTAATGGGCTTCCTGGATTCAGTGTGTTCACAAATTCACGAGAAAGTGTGAACGAGATTGACAGTGCAGGGCCTTAATGGGCCATGCTCCGTCCTCCAACATAGTGTGTGATCCTGGGCAACCGGACATTATGCAAATAAGACTATGCTGAATAGTTCAGCAGTGGCTCAGCTCGGGGCTACAAAGGCAGTTTGGCTGTCAAAGTGTCGTCCAGGCAGGCTCCACTTTCACAGCCTCGAGCTCAGAAGCACGAGCAGCAACAAGCCTTTTATGAGTACCGGTACTCTCATTGCAGGCAGAGAAGTGCCGGTACTCACAGCGGTAAAAATAAAAAGTGCCGGTACTCAGTACCTGTGAGTACCGGCCCATTTAAAGCACTGTTTATACATAGGAAATAAGGGCAGCAAGATCCTTTGGTGTCTGGGCCCAATATGCGACCCATGTATAAAAAAGAGTGGTCACACAGCAGCATTACAAATAACACAGAGGAGTCCTGGTGCTCATGTTATTGTATGAAGTTTGTAAGATTTTGTGGATTTTTGAAAAGTCTTAAACACTTTCGGGTCTCTGCTATTCTACAATTGACTTTGTTTACAATTCTGAGTCAATTTCCAAAGAAACACGATAGAATGATACAAAGCATCCCTGTGGTTATGCTCTGTCTGCCCTTTACTCCACTTTCTCAGTGGCTTTGAGTTCGACCCTTTGACCCAAGATGGTTTCATCCCAGAACACACCAAAAACGATCAAACACCTCTTCCAAGTGACCTTGGACGTCCAAACACCTTGAATTTTGCTACTGGTTTGCATGGGAGTCTTATCCAAAGTGCCTCAAGGTCAATGTTTTTGAAGTGTCGAGTTATCTGAATCCTTAGCGGTCCATTTAATGGTGTTTACCAACACAGTTAAATAGAGAGCACTTGGAGACCCTACC
Source organism: Pleurodeles waltl (assembly GCF_031143425.1). Classification (NCBI taxonomy): domain Eukaryota; kingdom Metazoa; phylum Chordata; class Amphibia; order Caudata; family Salamandridae; genus Pleurodeles; species Pleurodeles waltl. Next base: position 708,345,292 of record NC_090450.1, on the reverse strand, counting down.
AAGTTCCAAAGTCAGTGTCCTCAATGGGAGTCTTGTAACACTGGAACTGGACTTAGCCTAGCTCCAGTCCTGGAAATACCAAACTGTATGGGCTTATATGTCAAAAATGACAGACCAACAGTTGAGATTTTTGGTTGGTGGTAACACCACTGCACCTGCCCTTAAATTCGGAGCCGAGGTACTGGTGGTTAATGTTGGGATCCATTTGCACATATGAACCACAATATGTTCAGGACCACAAGGGGTCGTAGTACAGGATCATTGGTTACAGAATCAAAGAGATCAGCCTCAGGCAACATAATGCTGTTCTGCTAACAAGGGTGAAGTGGAAAAATCCATGTCCCTCTGGGACCGGATATAGGATGAGTCCAACTTCCACAAAGTCAATAGTAGCAGGGCAGGTCGTGGCACATGGAGGTTCAGCACGCTCAAAGTCCCGGAATGTATGCAACCCTCTTGCATTCAATGCAGTGTCTTTGGTAATATCAAATGATCTGCAGGATTCTTGAGGTTCATGAGCCTCTCATGTCCAGGAAATAATCTCCATGATTGAATCAGCCTGGTGGGCCTTCCTCTTGTCATCTTTGCCAGAGGCTCGCATCATCTCGACACTTTGGGCAATACAGCATTCTGTTCTTCTACTTGGATAGGTCAGTCAGCAGACATAGGGCCTGATTCTAACTTTGGAGGACGGTGTTAAACCGTCCCAAAAGTGGCGGATATACCACCTACCGTATTACGAGTCCATTATATCCTATGGAACTCGTAATACGGTAGGTGGTATATCCGCCACTTTTGGGACGGTTTAACACCGTCCTCCAAAGTTAGAATCAGGCCCATAGTCCTAAGCATTGTCTTAGCCCTGAAGAAAACAACAATATAGATAGCCCTGTTCATAGAATATGCCCCCTGTACAACTTCTGCAGAGCTTCGCCTCGAGTTATAACTATTGGCTCATTTCAGACAGTATTTATTCTAAGCTGGAGGCACTGACGAGAAGCCAAGGCAAACCAAATGACAAGTTTACTCCAAGTTGAAACCCCTCCCCACTCTGGGCAGAGCGCATCTTTTGATGTTTTCATTTGATCCTTTTGCATTACAGGGAGGGAGCAGGCATAAGTGATAGCGCATTGCTGAAATTCACAATTTCAATCACATTTTCAGAACAGATCCCACTATTGCAAAGCAACGCCCAGCACATCACACCCGCCAAGGGCAGATCATTTGATGTTGCTGGGCAGACTTCATGAGCTTCAAAGTATGTGGTTTTATGTTCCCCATTCTACCCAGAAACCACAAGGTTTCTGGGGTGCAAAGACAACCTGAAGAGGAACCACCATTTTCTGCAACAATCACAATGTTCTTTGTAGGTAACGATTTACACTACACATCGCCTCCCGTCCACCCAGCATACGTGTAACATTACACATACACACACACACACAAACAAACACAGACATAATACATACATCTAGGGAAGTAAGGCTGAATGGAGCAGTTCTCCTCCCTTCCAGGGTTACTGGTGCTTCTGAACATAGAATCAGCTTCCACTAACCACCATACTCTCCTTATATGAGGGGACAGAGCCCAGTTTCGGTGCATCCCTGGGCTAGCAGATCCTAGTGCTCTGCTGGAGAATGTCAGCATAACACAGGGCACCTCCAAAAGTCTCATTGATTGTGGAGTGAAAAATCACAGGGCCGGCCAGAAAAAAATTGAGCTGGCGTCACTGATTTCCATTGCCTTGAGAGGGCCTGCATCCCTAAAACCTCATGCCCTCATTTCCTTTCAACTGCGATTCTAGATATTTGTTTTAGAACGCGCTCATTCCATGACATTTTGAGGTCACACAAGTGAGGTACTCTGCTAACTGAGGATCACTACTGAACACATCCCAGTTCTGCAATGCCTGTGCTCCTTGTAGAACCAGCTGGGACCTGTGCTCTGCAGCAATTTGCACCATTTTTGTCAAAGTAAACCTTAATCTTTTCCTAAGAAATGAACTTAATGTGTGGGTTGAAAAGGAAAGGAGAACCTATTTTAATCTGTAAACATTGGCAAAGGCTGGAAAGGTAAGCCAGAGAAGAGTAGCAAGTTTCATTTAAAAGGCTGGTGGAGTGGAGCAGAGTCAGCTGCATGTCAGGTGGCTCAAAAGACCTACCTGGAGATATTAGTGGACTACTGAGATGCAAAAGGATCAACTGGAATTCTATTGGCGAGGTTTCCCTTTACAAGGTGAATGTATGGAAGAATGGATGTGGGGGAAGATTAAAAGAGTGCCTGGTGTGTGCTGTGACATGGAACAGACGAGAGGAACAGGCTAACAGTGTAATTCTGTAGCATCAGGAGGGATCATTTAGGATTGCCCAAAGGGGTCTTATTGCAAGTAAGGAGCCAGTGTGAGTTTATTGGGTAAAGACCAAACCAACTGGTTCTAGATTTGTGTTGACAAGAACCAGGGTTAGTCCTCGTAGCGAAAAACTGTAACTCAGCACCTAAAAAGGGTCCCAGTCTCGGTGGAGTTGACCTGGGCCAGAAGTGGCTACCTTTCAGCACAATGATAACCATTATCTAGGTGATCTAGAAGGTGCAAACCCCATTTAGAGAAATACTCCGGCTCTGTGCTGGTGCATTAACAGATATTTGGGCACTCACTTACTGGGTTATCGCCTCTGTCAGCATGCAGTGTTCCGAGGGGAGCCATCTCCCCAGCAATCCCCAATAAGCCTACCACTTCCTCCAGCCACAAGGAAATGGAAGGCCATAGAACAGCCAGCCGGTTGGTGGGTGAAAGCAATGCCACAAGGCAGTGGATAGTGTGAGTGGTGCAGCAGAGGGGTGAAGGTTTCATCCCAGACTGAACAGTAGTTGTGGTCGCAGCAGATCAGGGATGCAGCCCAGCAAAGAGGTGTGCATTCATGCAATTTACTGTAGTCTAATTGAGCAACATTACAGCACAATTACACGAGATTATGAGGAATAACACAGGAAGTATAACTTGCATTTTGAAAATAGAGCTGGGGGCACATTAACTATTATTTCACGCAACGTGGTCCGGCAAGGGAACTTGCTGTGCCACACTGCATGCAAGGGAGAGAGCAGGCATTCTCCATATTTACAAAGGTATGGATCGTTTCTGCTCTTTCCTTGTGCTGGCGCACTTGTCCGTTGCCTATCGCCAACGCAGGCACCCTTGCACGAGAGTGGCTGCATTACAAGCACGATTGTCTTTGTGCAGCAATGGATAATTTCCTGCAGTAAAACCCTCATAGAAGCATATTCCTCTTTTTGTGTGTGCTGCAGAAAGGCATTTATTTTCTGGCTGCCTCTGTCCTGCTTTTGTCGGAGAGCGACTTACCAAAATTACTGTGAAATCAAAATATGGAATGGCCATTGAATGTTACAACAAAATAATTAATGATGTTTGCTCCCTGAAGAAGTTCCAATACATGTTTAAGGAATTAAACCCGTTGGCTGTTTTGCATATTTTATCTAAGAATTGGATGACAATAAAACAGGATTCCTTATGGACATTTGGATATTTCTATTTTTTTTTACCTTTGGAGTGTGCTCACTTTTGAACTGGATTGATGAACTTTATGTAGAAAAGGCAGCTGTAGTGCCCATAGCAGCTGAGTGCTGGGAAGATGAGCACCTAAGGACTAACTAACCTTTTTGGACTAATGGATGTGCTGGGCTCTGATTTCTGCACAACTGCTCATTTTCTGGATGTACGTGGATTTATTCTAATTTACCTTTAGTCCTGGTGCCTCCCCAGATACCTAAAAATCCTAACCAGGTGCTTGAGGGAGGGCCATGGCCTGTGCATAAAATGAACATCGTCCGCAGACAGGGATATCTTATCCTCACGTCCACTCAGCCAGCAGCATCTTTCTACCTGTGCATCTCCTATGATCCACTCTGCCAAAGGCTCAATAGCCAAGGCAAAGAGGAATGAAGAGAGAGGGCATCCCTGCCTGGCACCACGCGCTACAGATAAGGGAGTGGACTCTTTTCCATTAGTACTTACCTGCACAGTCGGAGTATCATAAAGTGCACACTCATAACACAAAAAGTGGGGGCAAATGTTCATTTTCTCAAGAAACTGAAATAAGAGGGACCAATGAGTACTGCTAAAAGCCTTCTCATAGTCCACCATTACCATGTTTGCTCGACCATGCTGTTGGGGTAGCCTGGTTAATACCACCTGAATCCTGTGCAGGTAGTGCTGGGTGCTCAGGAATGAAGCAGTTTTGGTCCTCATATACTAACGTGAGGATCAATTGAGACAGTCTTGTATCAAAAACCTTGCCAGTAACGTATTCTCAACAGTGAGCTAGAAAATAGGTCTGTATGACCCGCATTCTTCTGATCTCTCATATGGCTTAAGGGTGGTCACTACGGTTGCCTCCTGAAGGTCTTCTGGAAGTGAGGCGGTATGTCCTGTCTCCTCAATGAAGCCCAGAAGATGGGGGAAAGTAAAGAAGAAACATTTTTGAACAGTTCTACAGGCCAGCTGGACCCAGAGTTTCATGAGGGGATGTTTACAACATAGCCTTTTGAACTTCTTCTAATAAAATTGTTTGGTCAGGCTCTCGTGGTCCTCCTGTGTAAGCACTTTGACCGGTACATCACTTACTATAGGTTGCATTCTCTTCCTAAATGAAAGGGCTCTTTTCCAGAACAGCTCTGTAATAGGTGGCAAAGACCTCTGCTATCTCTAGCAAGTCTGCAAACCTGTGGTTATCCCTGTTACGAATGGCTGGAATAATATTAACAGCTTGGTCCCTTTGGGACAGGCAGTAGAACAGTTCAACTGCCTTATTCTTCAATTAATAGCCTATGTATCTGAATACTCTAATGTTAATTTTAGCCGTATCCCTTTATTTTTGTGTGGGTCTAAGCTTCCCCACGTCTGTCTCCCATCTCTGTAAACCTCCCCCAATTTCATTTTGTTCAACTAATAATATCTGAATCTCGCAAGCTGTAATCTCTTTCCCTTGGTCCATACCCTTTCCCCTAACATGGGACAAAGCTTCCCCTCTAACCACAGTTTTGAGCGCTTCTGATAGGCTGGAGGGGGATGTCAGTGATAGGACATGAACCTCAAATACTCCTCCGCTGCATCCTGCAGGCAGTCAGATAGGTAGGACCTCATCTTTCAGCCACCATGCATTGAAGCAATGTATGCTTCTTGGGCACGATGCACACCTCTCGACCACATTTACCCTTTTGTGTGATCAGAAAGTCCCTTTGGCAAGATGTGATTTCTACGAATCAGTCCCAGCCATTGGTACAAACAAATAATGAAAGCAGTAGTGGCATCTGAGAGGGACAGAGTAGAGCATGAACTATCTCTCAGTCAGGTGGCTGTGCAGTCACCTAATGCCCGTTGAGACGATCCCATGGATCTCACCCATTTTTCTAGAGCATAGAGCTGCAGACTAGTAACACAAACCAGAGTGTCCATATCAGGGGTCTTGAGTACAAACAAGGAAAAAATGAGCTACAATTAATATTCAACCTATCTAAACAAATACAAAACAAAAACTCATAAAGATAAATTCAGAGATAATATTTATTAAATGTGTATGTACAACAACAAAACTGAATATCTTAGTTCTAATAAATATCCACATACAAGACAAAGAAATTAGACAAATAGAAGCCTGACTCATATATAAGCATACCATAAACAAAATAATACAATAAGAACAAATATGCAAATATGGAACAACAACCACTCACAAAGAACAGGTGCAACAGAAGACAGGACAATACAAAAGTGATGACAAAACATAAAACATGTCTAACTTTTAAAATTCACAAAAATATTTGATTGCCATTCGATATAAGCATTTCTTCATTCGGCATAGCCGTAAAACAACCCAAAATGACAGAATCCTATTCTTGAAATAGCAATTCTCACTTAATCTTTATATAATGATAATCAAAACATAAATCCTCTGCACCAACAGAAGTAGGAACAATGCCTATGCGCGTTTCGGCGGAAGTCCTCTAATTCGGGAGGCCGCCTTCATCAGGGCAGTTCCTCAGGAATTTTATAATACACAGAACTGCAGGCTTCATCTATTTTATAATCCTTCACAGTAAATGAAAAAAACTGATAAAAGGATACAAGCGGATATTAATTAAATAGCTCTATGTTCTTGAGATACGTTAACCACCAGTACCAACACCCAAGTGGTCACTATAACCAAGCAGTAAAGATAGAAATAAAAATAGAAAAGTGCAATTTAAGAATAAAAATAAGAAAAACATACAATTAAGAAAAAGATGAAAAACGGTGTATTCCAAAAGATAATGTGCTCAAATAAGAAAAAATAAATGAAACAAGTCACCCACAAGTGACCAAACAGCACCAAGATACACTTTACTCAAAATATATACCTGCAGCCAAGGCAAGGATCGACATCAAATTCAGAAATCGAAAAACGTACTTCTGCTCTATGGTTCCAGTATTATTTAATGGATATTCCTTCCAAAAAAAAGGAGAAAGAAAAAGGTTCCCTCTGTTAAACAATAACCCTGGAATAGAAAACCAAGCTCTCAGTACTAAAACGTCACTTAGTAGAACAGAGTAAATACAATAAAACTAAATGCTCATACCGAAGCGTAGATTTAATTCTCACTTCACCAGAAATATCAGGTACTATGACTATGATTGTACCCAGGCTTCTTCTCCAAAGATTATACAGATCAAAAATCTTCCATCTATAAAGAACAAGAGAAGAAAAAAATATCAGGGGTCTTACCTACTATACTTTTGAACTCCCTCCCTTATATTAACCTATTCACCGGGATGCAGAGCAAAGCCTTCGAAAACACCCACAAAGTACCGACCACAATGGTGTGGTGTACGTATATGCTTTGAATGGTCCACCACCACCACTCCAATGTACCTTCTAGTATAACATACCTACCTAACCCATCTGTCTGCATCTTTGAGACTACTAAAGGGAAGGACTTATGTAGAAGGATCGCTGACCCTTAGGGAACTCTAGCAAATTCTGTATGGAATACTCTAGTTTATCTGTATAGACCCAACAACACACTTATTGCCCATGAAATAGGTCTCTTGAGGTAGAAGAATCTCCAGAGTGAGGCACTTGATATATGTCACGACTGTGACACTCTTAATTTTATTCAGCAGGCCATTGATATTCCAAGTCATATCTACCATGGGCGCGCCTCATAGTTGTTCATTAACGTACTGTTATGTTTATCTGGTGTTTTGGATAGCTTTCCTCCCACTCCCTTGCAACAACTAATTACCTGTACTTCAACAGTTTTGTAGCATCTATTACCCACATATAAAAATACCCTAAACCTAGGGTAGCTCTCACTCCACCATCCCTTCTGTGAGCCAGCCATGGTCTGCACCCACCCCTCAGTTTCGTACCACCACCCATTTTCTGGGAGCTGGACAGTCCACTCCAGGGCTGCACTCAAAGACAGTTTTACCCCATGAGGAAGAGGTGGCTGAACCCCCCAACCCCGCAACGACAGATGGGGATCTTACTAGTGAGATGGCTCCGATTGTGCCCCAGGCACAGCCATTTATTTCAGACTAAATCAGTCAATGCTGCTCCACTCCTCCGCTATCAAGTGTCACAAGCTTTCTGGTTCTCAGGTTGGCTACCAGTTGGTTCTTAGCACCAGGACTATGTAGGAGTTTGAGTACCAGGTGCACGAGCTCCCCTGAATGGCAACCGCTATCTCGCATGTGTACAACTCTCCCAGCCCCCGAACAGACCTTTTTTCTAGGTTCAAAGATATGAGCTCGAAGACTACAGGCCTGCTAGTAAAGTTCTACTTCCATGTCATGACTACACTCCACACTGGCCTCGGTATGTAAATGTGTGTGTGTGTGTTCACGTAGGATATAAGGTAGCAGGACTTCTGAATGTTTGGAAGTGTGTATGTATGCTGTTACTAGTGGGAACCATTTTGGATTATCTCTAGTCTGACACGCTACATGATGGCAGTTGTCAAACGGGCCCCAGATGGAGGAAATGTATTGTCTGGATTTCCGAGGAGGATTGTGTAACTCTAGAAGCGTGGAGGGATGGAGACAAGACTGCCATTATGTGTCATCTTTCTAGCAAGGGATTGTTGATTAGTCCTTTCTGACAGCTGCCATTTGGTCAATGGTGGGGAAAGACAATAGAGACAGTTGCTAGAGAAAGATACATTTTTGGGGGAGAGTCTGGGTCCTTTGCTTTTCTTCGAGTGGTCATGTTGTGGGCAGTCCTGCTTGGAGCTATCATTGTCACTATCTCCTGTGGGGAACCATTACCTTTTACATACAAAGACGGTCTACGCTGCAGGGAAAATGAACTATGAAAAGAAACATGGACAAACCAGTTTCTAATCCCAGACATCAGCTCCATACTCCCTGTCTGAAAATACTTGAGAAAAGTCGGTCCCAAACATCTGTACTTGTTCCATGTCGAGCTGCTGCCTTGTCCAGGAGAAGACCCGCTGTGTTCCGGGACTGGTATTGCTGATAACAAGTCTCCCAAAGGCGAGGCGAAATCTGTTTTCTGCAAGCCTTGCTGGAAACAGCCGTGAGGCTGCCAGTGACCCTGGGAGCTGCCTGCTGCTGAGAGGAGAGAGCCTTAAACCGCGAGAGTCTGCCTACCGGGTGCGAGGAGCGGCCTAGGAGGGACAGAGGAAATGAGGAAAAGTACTGAGAAAGCTGGTGAAGTGGTTAGGATCACTTGGTCTCCCAGCCAGATTCCAGAGTTAAGTCCTACTGAGGAGATGTTGGGCAATATTTGCTCAAAAGTAACATAATGCAGTGCAGCAACTAAACCTGCTACCCTGGGTTGCAAGGGCCACAGCTACTAATATGTTGCACTGTTTTCCTACCCTCCTGCAATTTTAGCAGCCATGTACCAATGGACACACCTTTGCACCATAGTCCAAGGGTGTTTTCACTTTCTCTAAAACATAGATTTTTGTTTTATACTAAAGGGGGTCCCTTCCAGTATAAAAACGATGTTTTAAGGCTGTATAGTGCAGCACATGTCCAAAGTTAGAAAAACGAGAAGAAATTAATATATTTCTCCCCTTTACATCTGCCTTGAGAAAGCATATCCCTGACTCCAGGGTGTAAATCGTTGATAGGAATTCGCATCAAACCCACGGGTGGTTGCATGGGAACGTCCATGTACCACAATTGGTAAATAATGCGAAGCAGTGTATTGCGTAACTTGACATTTCTTTGGGTTCTTATCAAATGTAAATCCAAATTTGCCACGGATTTACCACCTTCACACTTTGTGTCAGGTTTGTTTTAAAAAAGTAAAACAAACCCAGCTCAAAGCATTGCTAAGTCCGGTTCGTTGTATCTAACTTGCCAGTTTCAGAGAAAGCCATTGAAAAAGGCCCAGATGTCTGCGGCTGACTTCAGCGATCACACTAGTGACCTGGCCTGAAGGAGGAAGATCCTTCCGCTGCGGTGGAGAGAGCCAACTGCTGGAGGTCTCTTTGTGAAGTTACTGCTGTGCCAGCTGGCCGACTTTAGCAGGCAGGGTTGGCTGTAGGAGCCCTGGTGAGTGTTGCAGATCACTCTTGCCTCGCCCATCAGCACACCTCCCCTTGCTATTTGTGCATGTGCACCTTTTGTGGTTATTCCATATGCCTGAAAGACACAGGCTGTAAAATCAGAGTTTATCAAAAATTGCTATCCCTACACTAGAACAGAATAGTTATTTGATATATTTATAGATTGATCTATGGGTCGCAGAATGCAAGGAAGCTGTTCTGCTACAAAACAGTAAGCGTGCACTTGAACCTAAATTGTGATTACTTCAATGTTTTCTTTCTGTAGAGAGCCCTGAGATTCTAGGACATCCTTCTTCATTTAGTTATTCCATATGCACCATATCAAATGATGTTGTGATTGAAATTATTATTTTTTTTTTTTAACAAAGACAAGCATTGTGGTTTAAATTACATTAAGGCATCTATTGTGTGACTATTTGAGTTCTGAGCAAAAACAACAAGTGATGGACGGAATGCTGAACATTGTCAGACACTCACCCCCAGTCAGAGATCTGGGTTTAATCCATCGTTTTTTTGCTCACCATGCCACCCCAGTTTGGACCCAGCCATATGCAAATCAGTCTTGACCCTGTTCCTCATGGGAACAGTCCAGCCCGAACTGCCAAGCCAGGTCCTCACTGGACCGCAAACAAGCATCCTGGGACCGGTTTCGGGGTTTCACCCCTCATCAGCCAGGCTAGCTTGAATCCAGTGGCATGGGAAGCACGGGACCCACATCTGGGTATACCCTTCCCACTTAGGGCGACAAAGCAAAAACAACAAGTGATGGACGGAATGCTGAACATTGTCAGACACTCACCCCCAGTCAGAGATCTGGGTTTAATCCATCGTTTTTTTGCTCACCATGCCACCCCAGTTTGGACCCAGCCATATGCAAATCAGTCTTGACCCTGTTCCTCATGGGAACAGTCCAGCCCGAACTGCCAAGCCAGGTCCTCACTGGACCGCAAACAAGCATCCTGGGACCGGTTTCGGGGTTTCACCCCTCATCAGCCAGGCTAGCTTGAATCCAGTGGCATGGGAAGCACGGGACCCACGTCTGGGTATACCCTTCCCACTTAGGGCGACAAAGCAAAAACAACAAGTGATGGACGGAATGCTGAACATGGCTGGGTCCAAACTGGGGTGGCATGGTGAGCAAAAAAACGATGGATTAAACCCAGATCTCAGCACCCCTCAGGTTACTCGGTAAGGCGTGGGACCACACCCCTCAGGTTACTCGGTAGGGCATGGGGCCACCCCCCTCAGCACCCCTCAGGTTACTCGGTAAGGCGTGGGACCACACCCCTCAGGTTACTCGGTAGGGCATGGGACCACCCCCCTCAGCACCCCTCAGGTTACTCGGTAAGGCGTGAGACCACCCCCCTCAGCGCCCCTCAGGTTACTCTGTAAGGCGTGGGACCACACCCCTAAGGTTACTCCGTAAGGCGTAGGACCACCCCCCTCAGCACCCCTCAGGTTACTCGGTAGGGCGTGGGACCACTCCCCTCAGCACCCCTCAGGTTACTCGGTAAGGCGTGGGACCACACCCCTCAGTTCACTCTGTAGCTCCAGGGGGACCAAGGTCATGGTGTTCTCCGGTGTTTAACGCCACAGTATAATGGCCCATTTACAGGCTTGTCTGAGATTCCCACACTCATAACACCCCACAGGTGATCTCTTTCTCCCTGAATCCCATCTGGCAGTCACGTGCACCAAAAGAGGATTCCTGTATTCTAGCCCAGAGCATCCAAGAAGCCGGTGTAGTGACTGTCTGTGTTACCCTCTTCTTTCACAGATACCCTGGACATCCACCTATTCTCAGGGCCTGGAACCAAATCACAAAGGCTTCGCGCCACCCCAGAATCACCGTCCATCCTGGAGAAGTTTCTAGATGACGACATGTCACGGTCTATCCTGGAGGATATTCTTGGGGACTCGGAGTCATTGTTTAAGCTGGAGAGTTATGTACGTGACTTCGAGTCATTCTCTAGGATTGGGAATCCTCCAGAGGAGTCAGCATCACACCCCTTGAAAGAAATTCTGTCACTGGGGAACCAGAAGAGGATTCCAGTTGCTCTGAATTTGTCGGGGACAACCCGTTACCTGGCAGTTACCGGGACCCCACCCTCGGTTACCTTGGAGGTGAGTGATGTTGGTTCTATTTCTCGTGCAGAGAGCACCATTATTCTCTACAGTAAATGACGTCCTAAAACCTGCTGTAAACTAATACCACACTGTCACAATATATCAAAAAACAATGCGCACCATATGATTTATCAGGTCACCAGCAGCGGGGACGGGGGGTGTTTTGGGGGCGGTAGTTAGAAGCAGGGATATAATGTTCTAGGAGTGAAAATGCTATAGGATTCAAGTCCCTGTCGTCTTCTCCAGTGTCGAGGATAAGCGATTCCATGAATGTCCGGGTAGTTTACAAGCTTGTCATTATTGATTGATTATTTATAATTATGTATTAATTCATTGGAGGTAGTATTTATTTACTTTCGATAAGAAACAAACACATTGCAATTTTGCTGATAAGCCATCTTTTTTAGTCGAAGTCAATTTAGGTTGCTATCTTAGTTCCCTTCCTCGGGTTGGAAAAGACCAATATGCTCCTAAAATCTCGCAACCTGCGAGGTAACTTATCCTGATAAAGGCATCATCTCTAGAAAGTCGAGTCTTTTTGGGGTTTTTCACTGAATGATATGAGACCAACTGGCTTTGCCAATGTTTGTGAGTACTATGAGGTACCAAGGTACCTGAAAGAACTGTAAAAAATACAATTACATTATTATAAAGGCTGCTACAAAATGCGCAAATACATTCTGGTTAAATTAAAAAAAAAGCTCTTCTCAAATACAGATTTGAATAATATACAGTTTATACCTAGTGCTAAAAAAAATGTTATAACACTCCATTAAAACCACACACTCCACAGCTCACCTTGGAAAACCATTACAATACCTCTCTGAAAGAAATATCTTTGCCACCAGAAAACTTCAAGTGGCTCCTTTTAGTAAAGTCAATGCAGGTTTTCAAGCCCCTTTGTATTTGCAGATTTACCAGTTGCCCACATTTGCATGTGTTTAGGGAAGGAGACCCCCTGGCTAGAAGGCCTTTTCTTATCTGTCTGCCCCTCCCTCCCTCAGAGCACAGGAGACCCCCCTGTCTTCCAGCCCAGCTGGGGAAACTCCTCTGCCTGTAATTTCGCCCTGCCTCCGTTGCCCTTTCGGTGAAAGGCTAAAATTACGGACAAATGCCATCCGTTAAAGCTTTCATCACGGACAACGGACAGCAGGGCGAAATTACGGACAGTCCGTGAAATTTACGGACGGGTGGTCACCCTATTTTTCAGGAACAAGCTTTATCCATTTGCTGAGTGTAGCAACGCGGTGCAATGATTACATTGAACTGTGCCTTGGAACCTAATAGGGGCAGTAGCAGAAAACGAGTATTTGGGAGCGAGAGGGCGGTAAGACATTAACTACCATTTGAGGCGCCCTTGTCACTTCACAGCGTTCACTTCCACCCTCTGACACTACGCATGACGATCTACCTAATGAATGTTCATTTGACAGGTGTCAATTTGTGAACCCCTTTGATTCCACACCAATACCGACATGGGGGGCTGCAAGGCTCATCCAGCCTCCGTTCCTCCATTTGCCTTCCCGAAAGGATTTTTTTAAAGCAGATCTTGTCCCTTAAAGGAACCAGGGCCCATTTAAAAAAGAAAAAAAGGTTCCTGTTTTGGAGACTATTGGAAGGAGCACTACCTACTTCTCCCAAGGCTGCCGACAGCATTTACAAAAGGGAAGGTGGTACAAAGGGGCACCTTTCCTTTGTAAATCATAGGGGAGAGAATGTGGTGTAGCACCCAGAGGTGTAGACCCTAGTACTAAAGAGCTAGGTTTGAGGCTCAATTTCCTGTGATTCATGCCAAATCACTTAATCATGCGAAAAAAATAAAAACGTATCCTATGTATTGTAACTCGTGCACATGTAAAGTGCTCCACAACCTGAGTTTGTGCTATATGAAACTGCAAAGAAAATATACAACTTTCTTCGGGGTGTCAGCAACTGATCAATTGTTTGGGACCGCAGATGTGTTCGCAAACCATTGATACATACCATTATGACTTACAGCTAGGTGGGGACACCTGCTTCACGCCTACTGCTAATTGCGATTCAGAATAGATCACAAAGGCCATTTTGTGTCTGCAAGACTTTCCCGACACTCAGAATGGGTTGAGTAAATAGAAAAAAATCAATTTCTGCAGTTACAAACCCTGTGAATTTGCAAATTGCAGGAATTGCACTCGCAAAATAGCTTTATACATGTGCCTCTTATCTCTTCGTTTGGCTTGTGATCCCATTTATATGCTGGCAGCACTCAGATCTTTGTTATGTGCCCTACAATTATCCCTTTCCTTCAGTCGAAAATCTAGGATGTCCTTGCAGCTATCGAGCACTGATTGGCTCATGGCATGGCGGGCCCATGTGAGCATACGGTGCAGATTCCAACCAACTGGGAGGGAGAAAGGAGGAGGACCTCAGCAGTCTGCTCTGCTGCTCTCCTGTTGTTGTGTCTGACAGCAGGTGTGCCACCTGAGTTCAGCAACTTCCATATTAACCTCGAATTGCATGTACAGCGTATTATATATTGTGTGTGTGTGTGTGTGTCAAACGTGCCAGTGGCAGGCAACTTGTGCCTGATACTGGAAAAGTCTACCCTGAGCTCTGATGGAAGCTCTACCAATCCTACAGATCCAGATGTCTTCCTCTCAATAGCTGAGCCTTACTGAGAGTTGCTAATGAGTGGAAGGGTCAGGCATCTGAGTGGGCCATTGCTGCCTACACTTGTTTTGCCCTCACTATTCCTGTCTCTTGAGGTCAGCAGACCCTGGCCTGACCCTTGATTTGGTATGCATTCCTCAGCGCTGGTGATCAGATTCCTTCCTCTTTCACAGTACTATCAGACTTAGCAGGCCAACTAGTTACTCATCACACCACATCCTACAGCTTACGCTCTGCAAACCCCCACCTACTAAAAGAGACAAAAACACTGTGTGCCCCCACAAGGGTCAGGTCCTTTGAACTACACTTTTCTCTCCTGTGGCTTGATATTCCCATTCAAATCAGACACACCAGCTCCCTTGCAGATTTCAAGTGAGCCCTCAAAACTCACATTATAGGACTCAAAAACAGTCTCATGGAAGCTTCGCTCATCATCTCCCCGTGGCCCCACCAGCCACTGCGTAAAACACAGCACCATAAATAGCTGTCCAGGGCCCACACAGTGTGAACATGAACATCTCTTCGCTGTCTGTTATTTCTAGGTTTTTTAATGCTTCAACTTATGTTACAGTATCTTCAAGGTTTCTGTATGTAGTCACCCTCCAGCTCATTAACTCCTCTCCCTATGTACCTTCTTAATCCCATGACATGTATCACCAATTTATCAAAAGGACTGCAAATTTGCATTACCTCCATGTACACTGACTATTTCACATTCAAGAGAGATATCGCCAGTGTGGGTTATGTTGACAATAGCACTCCTCGAGTAGGACAATGTGGTGCTTAAAGGCACTTCTGAATATTTTGTGGATAGATGCAGCTCTTTGGACAAAGGGTGAAGGCTGATGTCCAACTCGAGGAGCGTCAGGAGCTAAAGATACCTCAGTCATGAAGAAATGTGGAGCGGTTCTAGGATCAGTGAGGGGATGTTGGGTTTATGGTAAACGCTCCAGACAGAGAGATGTCCTGCCAAGGGGGAGGTGGGCATTAAGCAGAGAATTACATTTATGTTTTTTGTGTAGTTTTTGCAATAAACAAGCTCAGTTTTATGGTCATCGAAGTACTGTTCTGCAAGAGTACAGTACAAGTAGAGATTTTATAAATCAGAGCAATGATTCACATGAAGCCGTAAAGGAGCAAGCCTACAGCACTACACAAACAGTACAGTTCACCATCAAGAGCGCATACATAGATACTCTACACAGTTCTACACCACACATCAGGCATCACTAGTGCAACAACTACAAAGTAAAATAAGAAGGTCAGTCAAAACGAGTTGGATTACCACACATGTGGATAGGCACCGGGTGTACAATTGTTGGTTAAGCTTTGAAGGAAGTCAAAGCTGAAGTTTGAGTAGCCCAGGAAAAAACAAAACAGTGGTCCATGTAAAACTCTAAACACACAAAAGGGCATAAGGAGAACACTTAAAGGTACTAATTAAATAAAGAAGGTGCAGGAGGGGGAACCTGTCAGAGGGAACTTGGTGAGAGTTATTGGAAAGTGTAACATTATTTTGTGAGTTTCTTAAGTAAGGATGGTTTATGTTCCTACCTTGAAGAGGTGGAAGGAGGCATCATCCTAATGGAGAGAGGCAGTGAGTTGAATTTGTTGGGATGTGTTTGGGTGCTTCTATATTAGGTTACGTTGTGAGCAGGCTGGCCCAATGGTCATTGGTGGTGAAGGTTCAGAACTTATTCAAAGGATTGGAAGTAGTATTCAAGACACAGGAGGAGAAGGTGTGGTGCAGCAGTCCAGCTTGCTGAGGGACACTGCATGAATCAGGGTCGTGGCAGACTGACAGGTATGGCAAGAGGTGCATTTTTCAATTATTTTGTAGCTTGCGAAGTTGTCAGTCGAGGTGCTAAAAGACAGATAGTCTGATTTTGCGACATTACAGTGGAGAAAGAAGAAAGGAATCTCATGGAATGGAATTGGGAGATGATTTGCATGAGTTACAGAAAACCGCAGGGCCCCTTTTGATTTTTCAAATATTTTCCTATTTTTTCCTCAAAAGCATTATTCACTCCTTTAAATGAAATTCAGTACAGGATTAGGGTATTGTTGGCCCACACCCAATAGGGCAGTGACTGAATCAATCACATAGCAGACTCTGTCCCATCTGCACTGAACATCCTGGACAGTTCCTACTGTCTGATTTGACCAATGCACGTGTACTTAAGGTGGGGTAAGAAAGGTGCATCTTTTTGGTTTCTCAAGCCAGAAAGAGCCAGAAATCAGGATCAAGGCTCAGGCTGGTATGCAAAATTCCTGATTTTACTTTGTGATATGAAAAATCATCGTGAATAGCCGTGAGTTATAGTTACAGAAGCTACAGCCAGGACCCTAAGCTCGGCAACCGCTGACTTAATCAAACTCAAAATTAAGAGCTGAATCAAACTGCCTGTGGTTTAGGAAACGTTTGAAACTGTAATGTTTAAATTTGCTTACCCTGGAACAGTCATAGAATGACTATCACAGAATAGTGGTCACTTTTGAAGATCACTGACCAAAATCTAACGTCCTCATTACTGATCAATATCTAACATCCACATGGCCATTCCAAATGGACTTTTCTGCTCAGACTCTCAGTGTAACTGGAAGGAGACACATTGTGGTCCATAAAAACTCAGAATAAGTATACTTCATGGAGTACTATCATATCCATATGGTAGCATGACTACAACGTGTGCATACCAGTCGAGATGTTGCACCAGAAGTTACATGTGATAACATTTTACTATAAATACTGAAGTTACCATGTCTCTTCACAAACTATGCCAGTACTGTCACAGGGTGCTAAAGTAAAACATATAACACCTTAACACTTAAAGACCGAAAACGTTGTGGCAATAACCAAGCACTTTTCATTCTACCAAATTTATATGTATAACAATCAATTGGTCTGTCATTGTATCAGTCACATTTTTCTGTCCTGCACTACAGCATGAGGCAGTAGATCAACCTACTTCAAGATAGGCTAACTTGACTGTGAGTGTCGGTATTCTGCTCTTACACAAGAAGCGCACCCGCACACAAGGTAGTTCCCTTCATTGTCAGGGACTACTGTGGCAGTGTGTGCTTTTTGAGACCAAATAAATACTTTAGCTTTTAGCCATTTTTTCTAGATTGACAAGGGTCTGGCAGCCTTCCCAACCATAAAGTTTTGAAAACCCGTAACAATACAAAATAAAACAGGAGTTGAAAAAACCAAAAGGCAGGCAGCAAATATTAGATATTTTGGTTTTACCAGTGCTTTTTATTTTGTGTAGGGGCATGATGCTGGGAAGAAGTTGTTAAATTGGTTTTAAAATGGTGGCACGAGGGGGTAAAAATGAAAAAAGAGTTTTAATTTTCGGCTTTCTCACAAAGAGTACCTCCATTGCTCTGTATCATGCGGCATGGTTCAAAACTGTGCTAAGCTTTTTTCTAGCATTTCCGTAGCATAAATAATCTTCATAAGCTGGATAGGTGCACATGTCGAGCACACTCCTACAACATCCAAAAGACAATAAGCAATTTGCATTTCTATGAGTAACCTTAGAATGCATACCAAGAAGCAGCTTCGGTGTCGTACTAATGGTTGAAGATGCTGGACAAGTTGAGAACCCAACCTACCACTCATACCCAGTCCAGCTGGGATATGCCTGAAAGGTTGTCATGAGCCAGCCCTCTAATATCACTCAACTCTAACACAGCCTCAGACATAACACACACTCTGGCACTGTCATGCGCACAACATGACTCCAAACCATATAGTTGGCCAAGCATTTGCCATCTCAACCATACATACAGATATATACAACCCAGAGGTGGCCTATCACTACGGACACCGGGATCCTCCCTGCTACCTTGTCCAAAGCATGACAAGTGCCTGCCAGGCTGAAAGAGTGACAGCCTTTCTCATGCCGCACTACACTCCTGTACGAACAAAAAGAAGGGGCTATGTCCACCAACGCTAGGTGTAAAACACTGATATAGCGCCTTGACAGTTGTGAATCCAAGTTTATGAAGGAAATCCTGCTCTCCTTGCACTTCCCCTGCTGCTGAGCTGCGCCCTGCTGCAGTAGCTTGCCTCTCCCTGAAAACAGAGATGTTTAAATGCCAGCTAGACAAAACACGTTTAGTGAAATTAGTTTTTGTTAAATTAGGCTTGTAAATGTTCTATTGAAAATAAAATTGCGTAAACTGCTACAACATGGTTAAATAGCCATGACGTTAAAAGGAAATTCCATTATAGGTAGTTTTTTCGGGCATTAGCTCTTATTTTTAACCAATCAACCCATCTCTCCTCCCCGTCTTTATTTCTTATCCTCCTAGTTTGCTCATACAAGTGCTGGGAGAGAGTATAAAACAGACAGATTCCGGGAGCTATTCTTGAGCCAAAACCGGTTTATGGGCAAGCAGTCCGAGCTGTATCCTGGTGAGGTGCTCGAGTGCAGTCCTTCAGCGGGGCTCACGGTGCAAAGTAGCGCCTACAGGGTGTTAAGAACCTGAATGAAACTCCACGACATACATACACAAAACTCATTCGAGGCACTCCTGGTGGCCCCATTGGCCAACTCTGACTCGGCTAACTCGGACTCCACGTTAATAGAAGGGCTCAAGGGCCCGAAGCTTACCCCTAGATCTGTGGATGAACTGTGAACACAAGCAGCTAGATCACATATTCATCCGAACCGCGTGACAAGCCGTGGGAAGGTAGTGGGATTGTTCCTAGAACTTACCCGGAACACGCTGCTGCTACCTACAAGTATCTTTTGAACAATCTACTCCTTGTTATTGTGAACATTGACTAATGTTAAGGCACATGCAAGCCCGGGGAGGGGCCAACACTCCGGGAGCGCCCAGACATACACCCAGACCATGTCTGTGGAAGGATGTGAGCTCCGTATAAGAGCCACACCCGGTTGCCAAAATAACTCTCCCACAGGTATTCACATGGATACAGGTTTCCTTAAGTAGTAGTGTGTTATGTAGTTTAACAAATGTTTGTAGATGTGAGAGGGAAGTAATAGGGGGTGGAGGGGGATATAGTTAAGTTGTGTGTAATAGGTCAACTCAGATTAAAGGGTTCACTGCTGCGGTCGCTAATCCTAAATCCTGTGGGGGTGGTAATAGTCCGAACGGGTGCTGCTACCCGGATCGGGTTTCATATGGGTTCACTATATAATGCTACATGACTCAACACGCAAATCTTAACACACACCAATATGTAATAGTCACTTGGAACGTGAGAGGACTGGGTGCACCAAGTAAGAGAGCTCGTGCATACGCACATCTCAGACGCCAGAGGGTACACTTCGCTATTCTACAAGAAACGCATCTTCTGGAGACTGATTTGCAGGAGATTCGTGGGAAATGGTGCGGGCAGATAACAGGCACAACATATTCAGCCTTCGCCAGAGGAGTGTTAATATGGATAGCGGGCAGAGTGCCATTTACTCAAACCTCATATAAGATAGACCAGGGGGGCAGATACGTGGTAATAGAGGGGCAATTAGATGGTCTGCTGCTTTCAGTAGACATTTTATGGGCGAGGGAGCGGCTTTCAAAATTCATCCTTTTAGCGCGCCAAAATAGGTGCTGATGGGCCATGGGGGTGAGAAGTTAAAGGAGACTCGCAACTCAGGTTACTTTACTTAGCTGAATGAAATGCTACTACATTTTTACCTCACAGAACCATTTCTGTCATTCGGTGCCTTTTCCTGGTTTAGTGAATTTCTCTGCAGACATGTTTGTATTATAAGCCAAAAAGTGAACGTCTTTTGCACATGTGCCAGTTCTATGCCTCAGGTAATGCTCGCAATTATTTCTACCTTTTTACAGTCACTGTCAAAGCTATGTAGGTCTAGATTTTTATCGTTTTTTTGTGGAAACATTTGCAAAATAAAAAAATGGTAAAAATATATTTTTTTAAAGTAACACTAAAGGAGTGGCCAAGCACTCAAGGCTCACCACCCCGGCAACGAGTTGCACTTTTTTTTATAAGGCCGTGCTCATGTGATGAGGTAAAATGCAGTCACTCACAGTGTAAGACATCCAAAAGATCAAGGCCAGATTTAAGAGGGCCTAGCACCTCCTTGCGCCACATTAGCGTCATTATTTTATGCTAATATTTCCCAACCAGGCCAAAATCGTTGCACCAGATTCACAAAGTGACACAATGCGTGCAGTGCGCCACTTTGCAACCTCTTGTCCCACATCATGCCTATTCCAGGCATAATGTATGCAAGGGGGCGTTCCCCCGTTAGAGGTGCTGAAAAAAATGGCACAAAAAAATCTAAAAGATTTCCTTGCTCCATTTTCTGAGGCATTTTTAATACCTTCATAGAGCAGGCATTATAAGGCGGCACACCATTATTTAAACAGGCCTCAATGTGCTTTGCAGGATTAGCATCAAAGTTTTTGATGTTAATCCTGCAAAGCGCCGAACTACCGTCAAAAACTTTGACCCTAGTTCCTTAACTACAGCTAGTGTGTGCCGTATCTTAAATACGGCGCACTCATGGTGACGTTGGGGGGCGGGTGCTAGAAAAGTTGCCCCAAGTGTGTTGGCCCATTGCAAAAGCATTATGCATGGCGGGCAGAAGCAAAATGTATCTGACACACGCCAAACCCATAGTTGAAAAAGTCAGACCGAAAGCCCTTGGAAGTATAAATATGCATTTTTTTATCACAATGTTTTGGGAAAACAGGAGAATGGCAAGACAGCAAAAGCTGTCACTAGGACAAACTTAAAAATGAGCACAGTGGACACCCAATAATCAAAGCATTGTAATGATTGACAACATTAGATGTTATAGTATTCAGTGACCACTTTCTTGCCTTGAAAAAGGTGATGATCGATGACCAGCACCCTTGTTGCAATAGCAAACAGGGCACCAGGGCAGGTGTCAGATACTCCGATAGTCCTTCTCTGGAGACATTTCACAACCCATCGATGCCTGGGAATGATCTCAGCGGATGTGCAGTCCTGTTTTCAGTTACAAATAGGGAACTGAGACGGCTGTCAGTTGAGATTGGCCATCTCCAGCCTGAATAAAATAATGGTGATGGTAGACAAGTAGAGCCGACAAGGGTTCGTGGACATTGTTCGCAGCAGCAGACACCCTGCAGGGGAAGTCATTTGCCCAAGTACTCCTTGGACTGTGCCCTTTTAGAAACCAAGAAGGCGCGCTCCCAATGACAACAGCCCTGGAGCCATGTTTAGAACTGCCAACAGGGCACCAGACCTTCTGGCTCCTTCCTTGGTCCTCCTTGACTCGTAAACAAAATGTGGTTGAAGGAAGGACAGGACAGTTGACAACAGCCTCAGCACCTGAATCACAATAGTGAATAGATCACTGGGACTACTGTCACCTGTCCTGGCCTCTTTTAAACCCTAAAAAGTGATTGTGAAGAAGCTGTAAGAGAGGTGAGAGCAAACACAACATCCTGTCAACAACAGCAAACATGGCACCGGAGGAAGATCTACAAAGAAGAAGTGAGAGGTAGTAAAATAACGATTTTACACATATCAAATCTTATATTCATGTCAGGCATAATAGCCCTGATGATCTAGAGTCGAAGTGGTGGGTCTGGCATAATAGCCCTGATGACCTAGAATCGAAGTGGTCGGTCACACTGTATACAATGACCAATTTTTTAATAGGGCTTGAGGCTCACCCACCGAAGTGGCATGCCTCCTCATAGGGTTGTTATAAAATTGAGCTGTACTCCTATATAGGAACTCTTAGAGGCAAAATTGTTTTCCACCCTGTTACTGAGTCCAAGATGTATTGACCTTAATACCCTAAAGTTAAAGAGATACTGCACCCTATGTGAAAAACTTAAATTATCTAGTGGTGAATAGCTGTACTATATAAATAGCTGAAAATTAAAGTTGTGAGAATATCCTTTCTATCCTTATCAGTCAACATTTTTCATACTATGTACAGCACTGTCCTGGGTCACAGGCTTTCTTCCGGACTACCCACTATTTCTCTATAAGGGAAGTTTAATACAGTGTTGCATTAAAAGAGTGCTTGAATAAAAAAAAGTACACAATAACTAATATTATAAAAAATGGTTGAGTGCTGCTCCCATCCAGTGGTGACCTGGTAGAAAAACAAAAACACAGTATGTATAATATCTGGTAACATTTGCACTTCTACATTAAACTGTTTTGACTGTAAAACAACTCATGCCTAGACTCCAGCTAGCAGAAAATCCTATGAAGAAAATCTTCCCTTATTAATTAATTATCTGACCAGTATAAATAATTGTGCTTTGTGAGATAACTTAATTGTTAACCAGGCCTTTTTTTGGCTATTTGGGGCAGTTCGCACTTAGGCCCTCATAACTGTTTTTTTATAAAGTGCCTAGCTCTGGATTTTGACCTCTAGCTCAGCCAGCACCAAGGGAAACCTACCAAACCTGTGCATTTTTTTTTAAACTAGACACCTAGGGGAATCCAGAATGGGGTGACTTGTGGGGCTCTCACCAGGTTCTGTTACCCAGAATCCTTTTTCAAACCTCAAAATTTGGCAAAAAAGACACCTTTTCCTCACATTTCGGTGACATAAAGTTTTGGCATCTGAGAGGAGCCACAAATTTCCTTCCACCCAGCATTCCCCCAAGTCACCCGATAAAAATGGTATCTCACTTGTGTGGGAAGGCCTAGAGCCCGCAGCAGGAAATGCCCCAAAACACAACGTGGACACATCACATTTTCCCAAAGAAAATTGACCTATTTTTTACAAAGTGCCTAGCTGTGGATTTTGGCCTCTAGCTCAGCTGGCACCTAGGGAAACCTACCAAACCCGGGCATTTTTTTAAAGTAGTCACCTAGGGGAATCCAAGATGGGATGACTTGTGGGGCTCCCACCAGGTTCTGTTACCCAGAATCGTTTGCAAACCTCAAAATGTGGCAAAAAAAACACTTTTTCCTCACATTTCGGTGACAGAAAGTTCTGGAATCTGAGAAGAGCCACACATTTCCTTCCACCCAGCATTCCCCCACGTCTCCCGATAAAAATGGTACCTCACTTGTGTGGTTAGGCCTAGTGCCCGCGACAGGAAATGCCCCAAAACACAACATGGACACATCACATTTTCCCAAAGAAAACTGAGCTGTTTTTTGCAAAGTGCCTAGCTGTGGATTTTGGCCTATAGCTCAGCTGGCACCTAGGGAAGCCTACCAAACCTGGGCATTTTTTAAAAGTAGACACCTAGGGGAATCCAAGATAGGGTGACCTGTGGGGCTACTACCAGGTTCTGTTACCCAGAATCGTTTGCAAACCTTAACATTTGGCAAAAAACAACACTTTTCCTCACATTTTGGTGACAGAATGTTCTGGAATCTGAGATGAGCCACAAATTTCCTTCCACCTAGCATTCCCCCACATCTCCCGATAAAAATAGTACCTCACTTGTGTGGGTAGGCCTAGTGCCCGCAACAGGAAATGCCCCAAAACGCACTGTGTACACTTCCCATTTTCCCAAAGAAAACTAACCTGTTTTTTTATAAAGTGCCTAGCTGTGGATTTTGACCTCTAGCTCAGTCAGCACCAAGGGAAACCTACCAAACCTGTGCATTTTTTTAAAAACTAGACACCTAGGGGAATCCAGAATGGGGTGACTTGTGGGGCTCTCACCAGGTTCTGTTACCCAGAATCCTTTTGCAAACCTCAAAATTTGTACAAAAAATACACCTTTTCCTCACATTTCGGTGACATAAAGTTTTGGCATCTGAGAGGATCCACAAATGCCCTTCCACCCAGCATTCCCCTATGTCTCCGGATAAAAATGGTACCTCAATTGTGTGGGTAGGCCTAGGGCCAGCGACAGGAAGTGCCCCAAAAACTATGTGGACACATCAAAATGATCAAATACAAAACTACCTGTTTTTGTGGGGGGACCTGCATTTTTGGTCCTGGGCTCAGCAGCCATCTAGGATATCCTACCAAACCTACACATTTCTATAAACTAGACACCCTAGGGAGTCAAGGGAGGTATGACTTGCGTGGATCCCCCAGTGTTTTCTTTCCCAGAATCCTCAGGAAACCTCAAATTTAGCTAAAAATCTAATTTTTCCCACATTTCTGTGTGGGATCATTACACCAGCACAAACTTCCTACCACCCAACGTTCCCTTCAGTCTCCCGGTAAAAATGATACCTCACTTGGGTAGGTGGGCCAAATGCCTGTGACAGGGAAGAGCCAAAAACATGTTGAAAATGAAGGGAACAAAAGCGGGTTCAAAAGGGCAGTTTGAAAAAAAAAGTTTTTAGACTGACAAATGGGGCAGAATTTTTATCGGTATAGATCGACAGTGCTGGGTGGTAGGAATTTTGTGGATTCCTGCAGATTCCGGAAGGTTCCATCACTAAAATATGGGAAAATGTGTGAGTTGCAGCAAAGTTGGAGGTTTGCAGGGCATTGTGGGTAAGAAAATGGTGCGGGTGCATGTGAAGCACACCACCCTGAACTCACCAAGATGTTTAGTTTTCCGATGTGTCTAGGTCATGTAGATTTTTCTACATGGCAGCATCCCAAAGTCCAAAAAGTGCAACCCTCACCATTCCAAGTCGGACGATTTTGAGAGTTAGACAAGTTCTCATAGCACAAATGTAAAACCAAAACCCAAAATAATCAAATGTCCTCTTGCTTGCCAAAGGATAAGATGTTTTAGTGTGCAGGGGGAGAGCTGAAAGACTGTTACCTCCTTCAGTTGGGGTGGGGGCATAACTATGCCCATACTGATGGGTAGCCACCACACCACAATTTTTTTTTTTTTCCGGCATCTAGTAGGCTTTCTGCCCCCCCCGGGACTGTATCTGGGGTAATTGTCCCATCTGCCACCGGTGGGCAGAACAACTTTGTCCCCATTAATTTGGGGTGGAGGCCATACCCCCACCCCCTATTTTTGAAAAAATAGACTGATCTGCCCCCATGGGCAACAGTAATGTGCCCCCATGGGGAGCGACCCTTGCCCAGGGGGCTGCCCCCCAAATAAGGGGGCTCCCCCCCAAACAAAAACACACACTCCAATCCCTGGTGCCTTAGTGGTTTCTGCCTCCAAGGGGGGAAGAAAAGGCCTAAAATAAATTTGCTCCCAGGGGAACAACCTTTGCCTAACGGGTCGCCCCCCTTGTGTGAGATTGGAGCAAAAAATAAATCCCTGGTGCCTAGTGGTTTCTGCCCCCCTTGGGGGCAGATCGACCTTTTGAAAAATAGGCCGATCTGACCCCCAGGGGGACAGAAATGGCTTAAAATAAATTTGCTCTGCTGGGGAGCGACCTTTGCCAAAGGAGTCGATCCCCTTGCATGAAATTGTCGCAAAAATATAAAAATCCCTGGTGCCCCAAGGGGCGCAGAAATGGCCTCAAATGAATTTGCCTCCCCCCCACTAGGGGAGTGACCCTTGCCTAAGGAGTCACTCCCCTTGCGTGAAAGTGACCTAAAAAAAAATCCCTGGTGTCTAGTGGTTTCTGCCCCCCTTTTGGGCAGATTGGCCTAATAAAAATAATCCAATCTGCCCCCAACTGGAGCAGAAATGGCCAACATACGATTTCCCCCGCCCCAGGGGAGAGACCTTCGCCTAAGGGGTTGTTCCCTTCCTTTAAACAATAAAAGAAAATAAAAAAAGATCCCTGGTGTCTAGGGGTTTCTGCCCCCCCAGGGGGCAGACCGGCCTAATTACAGTAGGCTGATCTGCCCCAGGGGGGCAGAAAAGACCTAATTAAAAATTGTCCCCCTGGGGAGCGGCCCTTGTCCAAGGGGCCACTCCCCTTATACATAAATAAAAAAAAAATCCCTGGTGTCTAGTGTGCATTTCTGCTGCCCGATTGTTTCACGAAAGAGAGAGACATCAAAGGAAAGGAAAGGCATTTCCTTTCCTTTGATGCCTCGCCCACCCCCAGCCCGTGATCGCAATTGAAATGCTTTTGGGTGGTGGAGGTGGGGGTGGAAAGGAAAGCGATTTCCCTTTGCCAAGCCATTGCGCCCCCGAGGGCCCATAGCAGGATGTAACGGTTGCATCCTCGGCACCTCGAGCATTGCAAACGAAGTAGTAACCGTTACGTCCTGGGCACCGAAGGTGTTAAAAACAGTTTCATCCCAAATCACACTGTGTAAATACAACAGGCATAGTGATTAATAGAACATACTGAACCATGATCATTAATGTAAAAAATTGATTATTATTTGTGGCGGGGGATGACTACTCACCTCAAGAACAATGACAACCCTGGTAAGGGTGAACCCTCAAAGTCACTAAATTACCCTGGTGCCTATTGCACAGAGCAGACAGGTTTAGTTTGAGGCAATGTGTAAAGTACATATGCTGTGCCAAAACAGTTATAAAAGTCGAAATGCAATAAATAAAAATCCCAAATTGAATTAGAAAAATAGAGTAAAATGACATAACAAAATGACACAAAAATGACAAAAATCCAATGAGAGGGGAACTGGAGATATGAACTTTTAAAGTTTTAAGTAGTAATGGCGGCAAGAAGCATAAATTGCCAATGATAGTCAATGTTCGGGGTAGACCGTAACCTAGGCGCAATTTGATGCAGACCGCAATGGGGCGTGGGTCAGATACACCAACCAGTTCCATACTGATTTTACCTCCTGGCTTCAGGCCTTTACGTTCCAATTCACTACAGGAGTACACTGCTAAAGCCCCCAGAACCCCAGGGGAGGCATTTAGAGACTTATACTGTGTCAGGCAGCATCCAGCCCAGGTTCATTTTCTATTGATTTTCCACTGATCAGCTGGGTAGTTTCAGGAAAAGCCTCTTGTAGCTTGTTGTTACCCTCTAACTTGAACAGGCCATCAACCTTATGACCCTTGCCAACCACTTCTTTGTCCTGGATACAAGAGGGGGCAGGCCCAATCCTTTAGGGCCCCTCCCAAGTCAAAGACAGCAGGCCCAGTCCTATTCTATTCTTCTACAGGTCCAGGAGTTTTCTGAAGTGGATATCTGGTGGTGCCTCATTTATGCCTGGCACAAGCTTGTGGGTGGGAATGAGTCCTAGGCATGCCTTAACCAATGGGGTAAATGTTTGTGGGGCCACTCCTACTCACTTTGGGCATTTACTAGGTGGCTGAAGTCTTCAACCACATTATACATGGGCTCTGAGGGCTGGAGGTTTGTGTGTGAGGAGAATGTTTGTGGGGCCACTCCTACTCACTTTGGGCATTTACAAGGTGGCTGAAGTCTTCAACCACATTATACATGGGCTCTGATGGCTGGAGGTTTGTGTGTGAGGAGTCTCCTATTATAATCCTAGTGTTCTTCCACATCTAACACCAAAATCCAATTTGAAGTAGCCATAGTACCCCCAGCAAACCTAGAGACAGATGTCTGGTTGAACAAAGCAGCCAGACCGTGTGTACACAAGAATTGTTTTGGCATTCTATTCCTTTCCTTTCAAGTGCACTCCAAGTGTTATATGTAAAAACCCAGAGACAGAAGTCTGATGGGACAAAATAGGTCCTTCAGCAACTAGAGAGTAGATAAACAAAAATTGCTTTAGCATCCTGCTTCTCTTCCTTACATGTGTGCCTCTCTTTTATGTGGAAAAACCCAACATACTGGTAGAGCAGGATTTGACACTCAAGCATGATTTGGCACTGTAATGTCAAAAGGGATGCCCACAGCCCCACCCTGCATATTATGTCAGGTTCAGATGAGTCATCTCTGCTCATTCAGGTCAGCCTACTATTTGCTCCTGTGAAGCATTACCCACCTTTTTCACACCTACTCAAATGCTTCTTACTAGTTTGCAGAAGTGAGGGAGCAAATGCAAATTTAGCCACCAGGAACACCAGACAGGGAAAAGGTAACTTCCTAAAAATACTTTTCCTAAATATTTATTAAAAATCTGACTTCGCCATTGAATTGGATTTTTAATAACCATTCAAAATAGTTCCTTAAATATTTTTCTAATGTGTCCCATTCCTGAAATACAGTATTACTAGTTTTAATCTGTACTCTTGTTTTCTATATAGAATAGCTAGGCCTGTCTCAGAAAAAATAGCTTTTGAGTGCTAGCCACTGAAAGGGCACATTAACATTACATTTCTACATGTCCTACTTTTAAGTACCATGAAACCTGGCTTGTGGGTGACAAGGCCTAGGTAGTGGTGACTTATTAACATTTAAAAGGGAGTTTTTGACATGTCAAAATGGTTTATTTAGCTGGTTGAACTGCAGTGTTTAAACAACCACAGTCAGCTTACACTGATGGGCTTGAAGCCCTGTTGCATATTGTCACGGTAGTGGATGTGACCATAGGTGCTGTAGTCCACTAGTGACATTTAACGTACAGGCCTCGGGTAAATTTTTTCACTTTATACTGAAGACTTATATGTAAGTTAAATATTCCATTTAGAAGTATACCAATTTAATCATATTGAAAGGAGGAGCACAAGCACTTTACCTCTGGTTAGCAGGGGTCAGGTGCACAGAGTTCTACAGCCAGCAAAAACAGTCAAAGCAAACATCTAGGGGTACATCACACAAAAGATGGTCCATCCTACACGTATTAAGATCTGTATAATGTACCCTAAGCTTCTTGTTACAAGGTTACCTGAATGAAGTGGAGAGGATTCTACTTGATGCAAATTAGCTGTAGGCCAAACAAAAGTTGGGAAGCACCTAAACCTTTATCAGCAACAGAAAGTGTATTTTTATAAGATGGATCACAGTCTCATCTTGCCGTTTGATACTGCACCCGACAGAGTCACCTAGTAGTGTCCACATAAGCCCCCGAGGTGACAGAGGAACAATAAAAGGATTTTAAATAGTGCTCCGGTAGTGTGGACGAAGCAGGTGACATCACTGCGGGGCCATGGAGGTGGGTGACATTACACACAGCCAAACGTCCTGCGTACATAGCCTAAAAAGGCTAGACTGCTCTTGTAGCTGAGTTGTGGACAACCTTGTTGTGATGTTGCATATCCAAGGCATAACATCTGCCTTTAGAAACTAACAAATAAGTTTACCTGCTTATGAGAGATAATTTGGGTTTAAAAAGCTACAGAAGCTAGACTGCTCACTCACTAGATTGTGGGTAATATGAAACCAGGAACAAGATAGAGTCTGACCCTGTTGGCAAGTGTCATAAAGTGTGCTTATAACAAACACTAGAAGGTTTGCCTACCAAGAAGGGTGGATAAAACAGGGCCATTGCAGCATGCACATTTGAGTGCCAGGTAAACAAGCATTTGCAGTGCAATGGGTCATGAGCTTACTCGAGTTAAATCTATTAGCTGTGTAAACTCCTAACCGGACTTTTCTTGCCACATAAACTGAAAAGTAAAACAGTTTCACATAAGCAAGCCGACCGCCACCATAAGCGCAAAGCAAACACACAAAAGGTAACAGAAGTCCGCTCACAGTGAAATTTATTGGCAAAAGTGCAATTATCCATGTAACCGCAAAAGTGCAATTATCATGTAACCGCAAAAGTGCAATTATCCATGTAACCGGGTCGATGTCATGGAAAAATAGTGCAGAAACCATACGGAAAACATGGAGCCTCGTATGTTTTCAGTAGTTGGCCGGTGCGCTCGAGGCAGGCTAAACACGAGAAGAGGCATGATGTATGAAATCAAGCTAATTTTAAAAGGCAAGCCAATGAACCAACCATGGGTGTGTTTAAAAGCCCACAGAGAGATTACACCAGGGATGGAGCATTTTGCACTAGACCCTAAAAAGATAACTACAACACACACCCATCAGCAAAAATATTATCCAGATGGCTATTTCTAAATAAATATATTGTTAGAAAAAACGAAATGAAATGATTTGTCAACCTCTTCTGTTTTTAGATAGATCCTACTAAGAGCCAATAATTACAAGTGTCTTTCTAGAGAAAAATAAAGTTGATATTATTAATATTCAGTTTTCAACCGCCAGATGTGAGAAAAAAAATGTAAATGCTATATGAATGCTCGGACTATAAAATCTTAAATTTAAGTGATGTCTGGAATATGTCACATCAGTGCAGTCATGTAAAAAGGAGTCACACACATAAAGCGGGATCTGTCAGTTAAGGAGTAGATAGAAGTAGACCTACTTGGGAAGAATGGTTACTCAATCCATGGACTGTAATATTTCAACCCAGAAAAATGAAATCTGAGTTTGAAAATTCATTGCCATTCTCTGGTGAATAGTCTCGCGGTCAGAAGCGTTTTAAGGCATGAGCAAAGTGGGCTCTGGCCAGGCCCCCAGCCTTTCCGGCGGGAGGGCTAATAGAGCCAGCTCTGTTTTGCAGACCTGCTCTGATGACCTTGAACAATTCTTAAACATATTGTTTTAAGTTCCGATTCCCTTAACTTTATTTTAATGTGGGTGATGTGTGAGAGTCAATTACAGGCATTTTGCATGGAAATGTATTTATGTTTCATGCAGTATCCATACAAAAGTTATTTTAAGTCAAAACGGGACCTCACGTATGAGAAATAGAAGGGTGTAACAGAGATTATTGCAACAATATTGGGGAGCTGCTGCTGTGTTACAATAATGAAAACACGTCACTATCCCCCAAAATTAGATGAAAACACATTTAGAATTTGGAGGAGTGTGCCTATGCACTGTCAGTGACGTGGCCAAAGAGGGCACGAAAGAGCTGAAATTGCATCATAAATTGAAAGGTGTTTCGAACAGGGACCCACAAAATGTTTGGTTCTGTCTCCCATTCACAACTAATTCACACCTTCCTGAAGTGATGTGGAAGATGGGAGTTAAGGTTAAGTGAGTACAATAGAGATTTGGTAATAAGGTTAATTAATATACTCATGTTTCTTGTGAACTATATATGCCTCAGACATGCAAATTGTGTGCAATTAAGTCTCTTCCTCTCTCTTTCTCTCCACACTCTCCGTCAGACGTCCACAGTGACTGACGATCCTGATAAACGTTTCCTCTTCTTGCAAGGCCTAGAAAAGGATATGAGCAGCTTTGAGTCCGTGTTGTATAAGGGCTACTTCCTGTGTACCCAGGCGGGTCAGGGATCCAGCAAGGTGGAGCTGTTGACTGACCCGCAACGACAGCAGGCCATTTCCGAATTCAAGATCTGGAAGTGAAAGAACCCCAGAACCCAGAACCCAACTGTGCACAACCAACCCGGGCCGGCAATTGTGGAGAATGGTGGAGCATGGTCATTCAGGGTAGGTGTAGAGCCTCCTAAATCATGGAACAATCCGTCAAATAATCCAGGTTCGTCCAAGATTTGGAGAAAATAAACTAGATAATCCAACCATACAGCAAGCATGAAAGAAACAACCCCGGATAATCCGACCGTTGCGCAACATGAAAATACGATTCGGCCGACACTCGGAGTAATCATCAACCGCCCCAGAGACACTGCTGCAGACAACCCCCTTTCTCACCCCACCCCCACCACCCCCCACGTGGCTCGCCATGATATAAAGTATTACAATATTGCACTTCAAGCACCTCAACCAGATGATTTTTTTTTTTTTTTTACAAACCAAAAGCACCTGTGCGATATTTATTCACCAGCCTGAAGTAAAAAAATAAAATAAACACAACTATACCATGGTCCGTGTTCTTAAAGAATACCACTCAGTTGTGCACAGATTGAACAAAATAAAGTTTTCTCCATTGAAATATGACGAAATTCTACACCACATTCTGTAAAACTGCTTGAAACTCAAGTGTTACCGGAGCACTCAGAGCTGCTCCACAATCACGACTATTTCTGGATGTTTTGCCAAGTGATACGTGAATGAGGACGAATGTTGAATGAATTGTGTGATGAATCTGACAACAGATACCACGGTCATTTTATCGTCCGGTGTTTCCACGCCAGATGACACTTTAGAAAAAAAACTCCCCTTCAACACATAAGAATAACTCATTGTAGGCAGATGAGAGGATTCCGACTCTTCCCAGCTATCGTGACCAGATTCAACACTTCAGGGTTTCGGGGACAGCAAGATTCCTCAATGAAATAACAACAAAAAAAGGCAGGAGGTATCACTATCAACTTGTCGGCCACCACTGCCTCAACAGTAACAGGGATTATTTGTATAGATTTAAATAGAAAACAGGCCCTGGGCCCCATTATCTATTATAGAGCTGTCTTCTTGCCTGTCATTTAGTTTTGGGCTTCCATGGTCTCCTAACTAGACTGACTGCTTCAAGGCAGTCGCCCAGGAACGACTCCAACCACTTTGGAACTTGCCTCTTGTCAATGCATGAAAGCGGGCAGGTCCACAGGAGACAAGTGTGAAGAAGGAAGCAGTCCATTTTAAAATGGGACCATGGTAACTGCAGTGTAAATACAGGTGGCTGCAACAAGAACAAAGGGATGGATGCCATGCTCGAATAGATCTCAGCCATAGCAACTGCACATAACTGCAACCGAGTCCTCTATTTTTCACCCACAAAGCCACTCTAGATAGGGACTGGTCATGTGCAAATCAGTCATGATCCTACGCCAATAGGAGCATTACACCCTTAACTGCCAGACCCATGGGCATATTTACAGTATTTTTGCGAAGGGCAGCACCACAAGGCTTCTTGCTGTGCTGCCCTGTGTCAAGAGAAAAGGGAAGGAATGCACTGTATCTCTGAGATATAGCGCATTCCTGTCCTCTTCCAGTGCGCTGGGGCAATATTGGCTGACTTGCTCGCTGGGGCAATATTGGCTGACTTGCACCAATGCAGGCACCCGTGCACCGTAGTGCAAGGGTTTCTGCATTATAGGAATGATCGTTTTGTGCAGAAAGGGATGCGATGCCTTCCTGCACACACATAATCCATGGAGGTGTTTCCTCCTTCTATGTGTGCTGCAGAATGCAGCACACAAAGAAAGAGCAAAAAAACGAGGAGTAATAAACGTATTTTTCCTCGTTACACCTCCCTGAGGAGGCGTAGGCTTTTGACACATTCCCGGGTGTACAAATCCTTGTAAATCTGCGACTGCGCTAAAACCCATGGGTGTTGCATGGGAAAACCATTGCAACACTCATAGAACACCTCTTTGACGCAGAGTAAGGCAACACAGCGACTTGCGCTGTGTTGCCTTACTCCATATCTACAAGGCCATGAAAAGCCACACAAAGTGGCTTTGTATGGCCTTGTAGATATGGGCCTGCAGCCTGGCCCGTCGGTGCATCAAAGAAAGTAATGCAGTAGTGGTGCAAGCTGCTTGTAAATATGCCCCCAAGACCCTTCAGGACAGGAAAACTAACAACCCCAGACTGGTTTCAACCTACATAGGACTCGTCACTTAGGTGTATATAGCTTGAATCCTGTTGCACAGTATGCATGGAACCCATGTCTAGGCATATCTGTTACACTTAGGTCATCTACTGGATCAAGAACAAAGAGATAAATGGGGTGCTTGAATTAATCTTAGTCACTGGCTATCCGTCAGGGCCACATCCCAGTTCATTGTTTTTCACCTACTATGCTACTGTAGAGAGAAACCAGTCGAACACTAGTCTTCAACCTGCTCTAGTAGCACAGTCCAACCTGCCCCGGTAGGCCCAATCCCCTCCAGATGGGAACATAGTCAATCTGAGACTAGTTTCGACCTACCTAGGTTCTGCAAATCTATGATCTCCTATTGACCCCACACTTATTGTTTAAACCTGAAACATCTTCATCATATTGCCTGAAAAAGTACCGTACTGATTCATATCAATTGTCATTACCTATTCCCCTGAACAATTGCTAATTGGGCCAATAAATGATTATTAGGTTAAAGTGTAATATAGCATCAGAAAATTCTCTTTGTGCAATGTTGCATTTTTTGCAACCTTGGCTAAGGTCTCACAATAACCTACCTAAAACAAGGACAGATTTAAAATGTGGTTGTGAGTGGAAATTCTCAAAATTCTGGAGGCCTAGCTAAAGAAGCATACTTTCCTGACTATAACCATAGAGAATGTGTATGCTTAGACCTGGGTGTCTTAGGAACAACGGGATATGCGGCACACATACTGGTCATAATAA
This sequence comes from Pleurodeles waltl, assembly GCF_031143425.1. Lineage (NCBI taxonomy): Eukaryota > Metazoa > Chordata > Amphibia > Caudata > Salamandridae > Pleurodeles > Pleurodeles waltl. The sequence goes on along the minus strand of NC_090450.1, from coordinate 708,310,938 downwards.
GTCGGCACACACTCACCACGTTCAGTCAGGTCACATTAACTGTCCACTTCCTGGACACATTCACTGGCCATAATTTAATAGTACCCACTTTAACCCTCAATTAGGGTGGACTTGGCTATGCATCAGGCCCTTGGGGTGGTGGAGGCAATACAGCTGACCCGCCCTATTTAGATTTCTGCAGCAGTTTTTCAAGTATTTTTCCTGAAAGTGCTGCTGATATAATGGGGCACACCTGTAAAAAAAAAGAATAACAAGTACACTAGCATTTTTAATTTTGTGAATGCAAGCCTCAAAGTGGGAGTTTTTGTATAGAAAATTAGGAAATTTCCTGTTTGCGCTAAGGGTTTTCTCCCAGCACCTATCCAACATTTTCATAGATGGGACCGCCACAGAAAAAGCTGACAGGTGACATTGGAGGGCAGGATGTAATAATATTGTATACAAAGGTATCAGCTAACATAAACAGTGTGAACTGAATCTCGTTTACAAAAATATCATCTTATTTGATGTGGATTTTCTCTAACTAACTCCATTGGGGGGATATTTTTGTTAACAGTATTTAGGATTAGAGAGGGCGTGGCCAACATGGCGGCCGGAGCGGACGTTTAATCTGAGCTCCGCTCGTGGCCCACCAAAGATCCGTTCATTAATGTGCTCCTGAGACCGCTGGAAAGGTCGACTTGGCGCTGCGGAGACTGGGGGAGCGACTGGCGACCACCGTTGCCGAACTTGATGCATGGTGAGACTGGCGAGAGGAGCGCTTTGCCCACATCGGGCTCGCGCATGGACTGAAACGGGGCGGCCCTTGCTCCTCGCTGAGAAGCACCGGGCCCGGTGGCACGGCAACGCAGCGGGGCCCCGAGGACTGGGCGTCCAGTAATCGGAAATAAAACGCATGGAGCGGGGGCAGAGTCAAGCCCCTACCCAAGTGGCCGGAGGGTAAACTCTGCGTTCCCACACGGTGTAGAGCGCGAGACAGCGGATCCGGTAGGAGAGGTGCTAGGCCTACACTGGGCTCACGTACTAGCGGGAACAGGGTGGTCTTTTGGCCTGTTGAGGACCACCAGTGACGCGAAGGATCCGACGGTGCAGCAACAAGCGGGGCCCCTAAGGATTGGGCGCCCAACATTAGAAAAGTGAAGTGGAGCGGCAACAGCGACAGATCCGAGCCCCGACAAGACCCGAGGGGCCAGGAGATAAACTTTGTGCTGCCGTGCTGCGGGGAACGAGAAACAACGAGCCCGGAGGGAGAGGCGCGGAGCCCACGGAGGGCTCGGGCACTGGCAGGAACAGGGTGATCTCCCGCCCTACCGAGGATCACTGAAGACGGCGGAGTGGAGGATTCAGTGGTGCGGCAAAAAACGTGGCCCCCTGAAGGCTGGGCGCCCAACAACAGACTCGAGCCCCGACACGACCCGAAGGGCAGGGAGGCGAAACTCGTGTCCCCGCGCTGTGGGGAGTGCGAGCCAACGAGTCCGGCATAAAGAGCGCTGAGCCTACGCTGGGCTCGCGCATTGACTGGAGCAGAGCAGTCTCTCACCCTGCTGAGGAGCGTCGGACCCGGCGGCACAGAGGAAACGGAGCCCCTTAGGGCTGGGCCCCCAGCAACGAGAAAGACACAAAGGGGTGGTAACGGGGGCAGATTCGAGCCCCGATAAGAACCGGCGCCAAGAAAATAGCCTCGTGTCCCCGCGCTGAGGGGAGCTCAAAGCAGTGAGCGGCTAGTCTCGGCCGTGCAGAGAAATAAAGGAGCGGCCACAGAGCTGGTAGAAGAAGTTCCCCACTGGTGCCCCCCCCACCTCCCTCCCACGAAAACATATAGTGCTGATAAACAGACAAAAGACACCAGAAAATGTATCAAGAACAACCACAGAGAAGCAATGTAATCAAGGGTGCCCTCAAGTAAGAAGGAAGATCTAGATCTCACTCCTGACCTGCTCCTGCACCCCTGCCAAAATCCAACGTCAAGGAACAGCAGTCTCAACAACACCACAACAAGAAAGGTTATCTCTGGGCAGCACAAAAAGGCGAAGTGATGGCAAATAAAAGACGAACTGAATGAAAGAGTCTACACTTTAAAAAAAAAAAAAACCTGGTGAGAAAAACAGCCCCCAGCAAGGCAAGAATAAGGACACCCAACGAGACGAGAGGAGAGCAGGGGACAGGCAAGCAGGAACAAACAGGGACGGGAGCGCCTGAAAGGGAACCCGGCGACTCGACGAACGACCGGGGCGAACCTCGATACACAACAAGCCCAGGCAGACGACGACTCACCTAATGGAGGACACGGATACACCACAGACGACCATGGTCAAACCAAAGCCACCGAGAACACACACCAGCGCAGAACATGAGACCCCTGTCGCAAAGGGGGAAACGAGACCTCAAGCTGACGCTCTACTGAGGATGTCCGAGAATTTAGCCACTCACTCAACACAGTTTGACAAGGTGCTACAGGCGATACTAGATACTAAAGCCTCATTGGAGGGAAAAATAGACTCGGTGGTACTAGAGGCTACTATACTCCACGCAGATCACCGCAAATTGACAGAAAGAGTCAATGCTGCTGAACTGACGCTAGAATTGACTCAACCAGAAATAACCGAAATTAAAGCTCAAATCAGATGCATGGAAACTGAGGTGGCGCAACTACAGGTGAGGACGCTGAGGGCCGCTCACGCAGGAACAATGTAAGGTTCTTGGGTATCCCGGAACGATCGGAGCTCCTCAACGCTGAAATCTTCCTGGAACGTTGACTAAAGGACACAGTGCTGACCAAAAATGTGTCAGCGATGCTGGTGGTGGAACGGGCACACCGGGTCCCAGGAGGTCCGCCCCGGCCGGACACTCCATCCAGACCGTTGATTGCGAGATTCCTAAATTACAGGGATAGAGACCTGGTGATACAGGGCTTCTGAACACAGGGCCCTATATGACTAGAGAACTCGGAGGTAACAGCATATCCGGATTATACAGTGGAAGTTCAGCGAAGACGTGCAACTTTCATCAAGGTCAAGCAGGTGCTCCGAGACAAAAACATCACATACTCTCTCTTGTTTCCGGCTCGACTAAGAGTGATAGACGGAGACAGAACTCTCTTCTTCCCATCGGCGGAAGATGCATGGACATGGCTACACGCCAAGGGCCTGGCAGATCCAGTGGAGGAGCCTGATGGAAACAGAGAATGGCAGGAACAGCGGCCTCGACGAAAGAAAAAAACAAACATCAGACTTAAAACACTCCCTTCGAAGCTACAAGCAGCAGACGCACAAGCCCTGAAAGAAGCAAATAGGTTCGTGACAACGCCAGCATCACCCAGGAATGAAAATGGGGACACAGACTCAAACTCTTCACATGGTCACTTAAGTCCTCCTTCGTCGCCACTCACAACCGGTCCCGGCTTGACACCACGTACGGCTGATGACATATGAAAGGAAAGAAAAAAAAAAAAAAAGGGAGATGAAATGATACGGAGACATCGGAACTCTGAACCCAAAGGGACACAAATGAACAATATGAGACATAAATAGCCTTGATGGACTGGCGCCGGGAGGGAGACTCGAGGATAACGACCCGGATGTACTGCATCTCCCTTGGCTGCGAAGAAGCCGGCCCAGAATCCGGAAAAAGAAATTGGATTAACTAACACAATGGGGGGCCGAACATGGAAGGGCATGAACAAGTGACTGACCGGGTGAGCCTCTCAGGAAGACACGATCATCTATGTGGACCATGAGCAATCGCCAGCTCGGACTCTCATTGACCACGCCCTCACGCCCATATGGGCTACCGAATGGACTGGAGAGATGCATTTGTTGGCACCGGTTGTGCTATACAGTTTCTTGATGTTATGATTATTGTAAGTTTTCTTACACCTTTACACCTTTACCTACATGCGCCATATACACCCTGTACAGGGGAGGGGGGACTGGAGGGGGGACTTCGGTCGGGGGAGGGATCTTGACTAATGGAGGGGCAACACGAAGTGTAACGAACCCGACACCATGGCTACATATAATATTCTCACCTGGAATGTAAGAGGGATGGCTAATACCTCCAAATGCAGCAGAATATATAATTACCTCAAGCGACATGCAATACATATAGCAATACTCCAGGAGACACACCTTGCAAACGACGAATTGAACAGAGTAGATAAGAAATGTCCAGGAACAATATATGGCACTAAAGTATCGACATACACAAAAGGAGTGCTGGTGTGGATAGCCCCGGGGGTCCCCTATACACTTAAGTGCACACAAATAGACAAGGATGGCAGGTATGTTCACTTATGGGGAGAATTATATGGGAAACAATTGACTATAACAGGAATCTATGCACCCAACACCAGGCAGGGAGATTTTTTGTCATCCACCTATGCAGCCTTGTCATGGGAACCGTCGATACCTAACATTTGGGGGGGAGATTTCAACTGCGTTCCTGATGTAAATATAGACAAATCCCACCCACCACTCGAGGGCGCTCAAAGTAGAAGACTTTCTCAGGCGCTGCAAATCTGGCTGACAGAGAGGAGACTCCACGATGTTTGGAGGAACCTACACCCTACAGACAGGGAATATTCCTTCTTTTCCCCAGTACACCAACTCCACACTAGGATAGATCTGCTATTATGCTCCAGCGAACTCACTCAACTCATAGATAAAGCAATATACCAAGCTAAAACAATATCAGATCACAGCCCACTGGTCACCACAATACGATGGGGTAGAGCGGTCACACGTATCCCTATCTGGCACCTGCAGCCCTCCCTATTACGGGACCCTCCTTTCCAGGCCGAACTAGCAGAGGGTATAGAATCATATTTCAAATTAAACACAAGTACGGCAACATCTAGAGCAATTGAGTGGGACGGGCACAAGGTGGTAATATGTGGGTTATGTATGTCGGCGTGTGGTGGCGTTAAACGCACGCTGACTGCGGAACTACAAGGCGTTGAAGGAAGATTGCGAGAGGCAGAGCGAAGGGTGGAGAGAGGAGGGGGAGACATGAAAGAAGTGGCTGAATTAAAAGCGCAATGGACAGAGACTGATGCGCGCTTGCGGAAATTCGACTGTCGGCATTACACGGCAAGATTGCATGCCGAGGGGGACCGATCCAGCAGATTATTATTATGGCTAGTGAAAGGTGAGCAACAGCACTCCCCATAAACGCCATCCGGTTAAATACAGGTAACATAGTTAACACGCAGAGGGAGATCAATGAGGCCTTTAAACAATACTATGCCACCCTGTATAAGGCGGGCCCCCCACCGTCGGAGGAACATCTGAAAGAATTCCTCCAAACATCTCAAATAACCCGCTTGACTGAAACACAACTACTAGATTTGGAAAAACCTATAGAAATGGATGAGATCCAAAGTGCCCTGAAGCAAATGGCCCATTTTAAGGCCCCCGGCGGAGACGGTCTCCCGGCGGAGTACTATCAGGCTTTCTTATCACAGACGGTAAAGCCATATCTAGAAATGCTACAGGAGGCATATGAGAAAGGCCACCTCCCGGAATCACAACGGGAGGCAATCATCGTAGTCCTCCACTAAAAAGGACATGACCCTCTGGATGTCTGGTCTTACCGTCCCTTATCTTTGCTGAACTCTGACTGTAAACTGCTGGGGAAGGTGTTGGCAAACCGTCTCCTCCCGTTGATGCCGATTTTAATTCACCCAGATCAATCGGGTTTCATACCTGGTTGCAATACCCATATTAATATCAGGTGCCTCTTAAGACTAATAGCTGAGACCCCGGAATCAGACCACTCGCGAACGGCGGTCTCATTAGATGTAGAAAAAGCATTCAACACACTAGGTTGGACATACCTGATGGAAGCTCTTAAATGCATGGGTTTCGGAAATACATTCATACGATGGGTAGCAACACAGTATGCAGACCCGAAGGCCAGAGTCAAAACAGGTGGGATTATATCAAAGAGGTTTTCGATCAGCAGAGGCACCAGACCGGGTTGCCCATTATCACCACTCCTGTTTGCATTGGCAATCGAGCCGCTTGTGGCTCGGCTACGGTGTGAGGCTCCACGCTGGGGTATTCGAGACGGAAATGATCACAAAATTGTCTCCCTATATGCAGATGATGCATTAATACATTTACGCAACTGAACTGAATCCCTACCGGATCTACTACTATTACTAGATATATTTGGGGACATATCAGGCCTACTGTGTAAACTGGCCCAAATCATGCCTGTTCCTGTTGCAACAGATTCCGAACCCTCAGAGAGAAACCTCACCTACACATAACTTACAATGGTGCTACACCACCTTCAAATATTTAGGAGTGCAAATATAGCATGATGAACTGGACCCAAAAGAGGGGAACTTAGACCGGACGATTAGATCCATAAGAGGCACGATGGCTTTTTGGTGTTCACTCCCACTCTCACCCTTAGGAAGAGTAGCAATAGCTAAAATGATCATACTACCGTGGATCCTGTACTACTTGTCGGCTTTACCGCTGAAACTCCCCAAAAGTTTCTTTATGCCTCTGTCCAGCCTACTGACGGATTTGATATGGAATGGAGGACGCCGCCGTGTGGCCCTAGCTAAGACTCACATGCCACTGGAAAAAGGGGAACTAGGAGTGCCACAGCTTGAATTATATTACGCAGCAGCACAAATACACTGGATCATGGACTGGATGCGTAATCCAAATGGTTCAGAGGGACAAATGGTGCACACTCAGCTGGGTAAACTAGATATACCCCGGTGGCTCATAGGCCAAGAAAACCCACCACCCCACAGTAACATTCTGATGGGAGTGGCGGAATGGGTGTGGCACGATACGTGATGATGAAAAGACAGCCGACACCATACTCACCCATGATCCCGCTGCTTGCCACACCTGGTGCAAATAAAATAAAAGGACAGTTTAAATTATCTACCTGGGTCGACAAGGGCGTGCAAACTATTGGGGAAATATTCAAGGAGGGACACTTCCAACAGTATGAGACGCTAGCAAACACACACGACTTAGGAAGGGGTGAATTCCTCACACACAAGGCACTGCAACAGGTAGTGAAAAAAACCATGGGGGAACGGTAATAATGAACCCAGCACTTCAACTGCACTTCATGAGTTATTAATGGGCGCGGGCACACAATCGGACATCTCCTGGATATATAAGGCACTGCAAGACTATCCAGAGGTGATGCAATCACAGGCGAAAACCAGGTGGGAAATGGCCCTGTCATCCTCAGTACCCACGCCAGCATGGAACATGGCGCTTGCAACTACACGTGAGGTGTGGAGAAACGCCTGTTTCCGATACACTCAATTCAATTATCTACACCAGACATACCTCACCCCAGCTAGAATAAAATGCATGTTCCAGCAATCAGCTCCAGACTGCCCGAGATGCGGGACGCTAGAAGCTGATTTCTTACATATGACGTGGGGGTGCCCACCAATACACCGCATGTGGCAAGAGGTAACGACGCAAACAGCTGAATGGTCGAGACTGACCTTACTCCCAACTCCGGAATCCTGTTTATTGGCGATACGCCCACAGCGAGGAAAGGACAGACAAAAACATTGGTGTGCCGACCTCGCGTTCGTGCTATTTAAACGGTTAATAGCAATACAATGGAAATCGCCCAACGCATCAGACATACGCCGATGGACATCAGACCTACTGCAATGGGCAAGGGCGGAAGCGCAAGTAATACGTGAAATGTGCGATAACAGAATGATAATCAAGGGGGCGGAAATATGGGACTCCCTTATAGAACAACTGGACCAAAAAGATGCCTCGACCTCCATGAGTTCACACCACTCCAATTGCATATATATACACAAATCATCTCCTTGCATGGAAGGGAGTCCCTAAGTGATAGGCAGCCTGACTCCACTCTGCTCCGCCCCATTCTCGTTCACTTCCCCTCCCCCCTCCCGCTCACCCCTAAAGGCCCTGGCCCCCACAACCCCCCCCCCCCCACATATAATATGATGGATGCACTGTTTCGCTGGCACGCAACAATTTCTTCAAATGGCGCTTTATTGTTATTGTTAACTTACCTTTCCTTATTCTTTCTTTCTAATATTGTTGAATGCTTATCGAGAGAACTGCTAAGATGTCATGCAGACAGTAGTGTTGATCCGGAGGAAGGATGGATCGCCACAACAACTTTATGTCATGATTAACACACTGTAAAGTACTTGAGAAAATTAATAAACAGATCTAAAAAAAAAAAAACAGTATTTAGGATTAGATATTTTTACCAGGTGATTTGGGGTTTCCCTTGGAATACCGTTCTTATCAGTGGAATGCAATGAGGGAGGGTGTTTACAAGAGAGGAGCAGGCTTAGGCTTCCTACTCCCATGTGTAGATAAGATGTACTCACAATACCCTTCTAGTAGGGGCACACCTATTGTTCATCGCGGGATAGTGCACATTAACTCTCGCTAGTTAGGAACTGTAAATTCTCTACCTCCAGCAAGCACATTCACATTCTCCTTCTCTAAATCACTGATACTCTCTCTCCGTGTTTGGACAGTGTACATTCTCTCTGTATGCACAATGAACATTGATTTTTATTGTCCTTCCATACACACACACTTTACTTCTAGACAGTACATATTCGCTGTCCACCTCCAGCCAGTACATATTCACTGTTTGTATAGAGACCATAGCTTTTCAATCCATGCACACTCACTCTTCTTCAAAAGTGCATACTCACTGTCCGCTTCCTGCCAGCACTCACTTCTTTTTTGGACAGTTCAAACTCACTGTCCATGTCTACAGCAAACTACCACTGTTCACTGTAAGTCATGCAGCAGAGAGTTGGCACTTGGGTCACTTAGTAGTCTCTGCCACCCCAGCCTCCTGGTGGAGGCTTATGCTCAGTGAGGGGTTGGAGCCCTAAGTTCTGGGGGAAGGGATAGGAAAAACTTTCAGAGTTTATTCAATGTTCTCCACCCAAGTGATGGATGTATGCAGAAAGTGTTCCTCTAGACAAAATATAGTCCTCTTATAGAGTGATGGATTACTTGGAAGATGATTAAAACGTCTGTTGAACACATGGTACAAGGTAAATGCTAAAAATATGAATGGGTCAAGTAAACAAACAAGATATATTGTCTCCTCCAGAGGGCAAGCAAAGTACAACATTGCAGTGACCCATCTAGAAGCCCACCGGACACAAGAATTATGGAGTGTACTCTCTTTCACAATGTTCCGGCATGTTGGTGATCACAGATGTGGTCCTTGCAGGAAGTAGAGTCACTTAAGTATGAAGTGGACCGAAGTTAGGCCGGAAAGATGTCATGGGTGAGAAGAGCACTTAATTCACTAGCCCTGGAAGGCAGGTGCAGCCAGAGATGCAAATGGTAGGCTATGGAATCTCAAAGAAGGAATCAAAATGGTTCACAGTGAAGCACGCAGAAGATGACAAGGGCAAGATGAGGAAGAAGCATGGATTACCTTGCCAGGTGGTCGGAAGAAGGAACCTCCTTACCTTTCAACTAGATGAGAGAGCAGGCACCTTCTATGATAGTGCACGGTCAGTAAGAGCACATACCACATGATGAGGTGGGTGAAGCAGTGGTCTCCTTATTCCTTTGCACTTATAGTGTAATTCTACGTAGTTAGTGTGCCATTCAAGAGGATTTGTTTTGGACTACTGCGGTAGAGAGCTCTACAGGTAGGGCGGCTGCAGCTCTCATTTAGGCTTTGTTCCTGGTGCATCAACAAGAAAACATGGAAGTCTTAGCATCAGTTCATCACACAACCACCACACAACCTTACAACTAGAGTCAGACTCCTCAATCCAATAGGACTCACCATACAAAGCTCTTCTCTTCCATTCCAGAAGTTTGCAGTGATGTTGGTGAACCACCCAAACACCAGAGTTTAATGCTTCGACACTCTTCTGCAATATTTCCATGGGATAGCTTGACCACTTGACTCCAGAGGCTTATCCAGATCAATCACCCAGGGCTCCTCTTCTGGTCATCCACAGCTCCAAGAAAAAGCTGCCCGTTCCAGGCACCTCAATGAATCCATGGCCATTCATACTGCTGTAGCCCATCCAGTAAGCTCCCCTGCAGATGGATGTGCACAGGTATCTGGAGAGTGAGATCAGAGGAACATGTTACTTTGCTTTGATGCAACTCTTGCTGGTGGATAATCTACCTTACCACAGAATGCTCACCTTCAGAATACTCCCATGCGCCAGACTGGATCCAGAGATGTTTTCCAGCAATGCCCCTGCATGTCAATAGATGGCACTGTGGGGGTCACCGATAACGCCATGCTGCCCCAGAAGTGAAGTCACACAGTCGTATATAAGCAACACCCCTATTCACTGACATCAGTTTTGTTGAACTTTCCCCTTATGTGACCTCAGATGTAGAGCATTTCAACAAATTGGTGATGACAGTGTGGGTATTTCTAACTTCCAATTTCATATAAGTGACACCCCTACTTGCTGATATCAGTTTTGTTAATCTTTCCATTTCTGCTACTTCAAATGCAGAGCTTTTCAAAAAATTGTTGATTACAGTGTGCAGATTTCTAACTTGAGATGGACATCGTGCAAGGGCGTTTAATTGTAAGGATGACATCAACCACCTTTGTCGGCAAGCTGAAAGCTCATAATTACTGCTGCTCTTTCTAAATGCATGAAAGTGTAGATTGTAGGACCCTGCCCTGTTGCTGGGACAAGAGATCCTTCTGTAGTGGTAGCCAAATTGGAGGGCAAACACGTAGGTGCTTTGTGTCCCATACTCTCCTGGCTCAATTCGAGATGATTAAGATTAATTAGGTCCTGTGCATCCTGACCTTCCCCAGAACCAGAGGCGAGAGAGGTATTGGTGAAAATTAGTCAAGGAGCCCAGTGTCCCACCTCAGCCAGAATGTGTCCTCTAGTGAGTACCTTGGAGGAAACTCCAACGTGCAACTTTTGATACTGTTCATACTCAACAGTGGGGAGGAGTTCTAGCCAGGGCAACACCCCATTGGTTAAAGACGCCCTGCACCACCTATGGGTGAAGATGCCTATGTCTGCTCATCTTGTCCACTCTGGCATTCGGAGACAGCCGCTAGGTGGCTGGTACCCAAAAAGATGTTCTGCTGATCCAACCAACTTCAGAGACGTAAGTCCTCCTGACATAATATCCAGGACCCCAGTCCACTCAGCTTATTGCAGTACTGCATGGCATACATGTTATCCTTGAGGACCAGCATCAACCTCCATGAGATACATAGCAGGAAGGCTTTGAGGGCCTGCTGCATTGCTCAAAGCTCCAGAAGATTGGTATGAAGCTGGAAACCAGGGGCCTCTGATCTCCACCTTTAACAGGTGAGCCCCAGTGATGCATCTATCACAACCATAAACCCTTAGTGGAGAAGGGAGAGTGACCTGCTGCAGGTCAGGTTGGCGCTTGTCATCCACCATTGCAGATCCAGAGCCGTCTCCTATGAGATCTGTGGCTAGATTTGTCTTGAATGCCACTGTGTCCAGGATTTTTGTAATGACGGTAGTCTCCTGTATAGGGCTCAAGTGGGACATCGATTCATTGATAGTAAACCCCAAAGATGTCAGGAATTAAGCCATTGGGCAGAGGTGATCTAAGAATATGTCAAGTTCGCCTTTAGCAGCCAGTCTTTGAAGTATGGGAACAAGGGTATTCTTGACCTCCAAAGATGAACAGCAACCACCAACATCAGTTTCATACATGCCTATAGGTTTGAAGGGGAGCAGGGTAAATTGGAACTATTCTGACCCCACCGTTAACCAAACATCTTTGGGACTGCAGGACAAGTATGAAAATACGTGTCCTGCAAGTCCAGGGACATCATCCAGTCTCCTGGGCCCAAAGCAGAAAGAATAAGTTTGAGTTTCTTTTTCTTCAGAAAGATATTTAACGGCCAAAGGTCCTATGTAGGCCTGAGACTTCTGTCTTTCTTCAGAATAATGTAATAGCTCGAGTAACACTCCTGTCCTCTTTCTGGCACCTGCCAGAGTTGTGTGGAAGGCAAATGCAGGCCCCAACCACATCAGCTGCTACCACCATGCTGCCAGGCAAACCAGAAGTTCGGGCTCTTGGTCCTAGTGTTTATGCACTTCTGTACCCTGAACCTTGTTTCTATAGGGGCTTTTGGTGCCCTACGGCAACACGAGGACTGAACCCTTGGTAAGGATAAGGTTTACTTCCTGCATGAAGGCTGTGGAGTGATCCTTCGAAAATCACTCTGGCTTGGGTGGAGGATGGAGTGGCAAAGTAATGAGAGGCAGGGGGTAACCCCTTTAAAATATCGGCACAACCCGCCTGACAGATGTGATGGATCTCCAGTCGGGGAGGAAATGCAATATCCTGCCTCCTTCAAGCTGGACAATCGCCTGTGAAAGCAAACTAAAGGGTCTTGTCAACATCTGCATTAGGGAAAAGGAGTTGGAGGATTACTGCCTCAGCTGGTGTCAATGTCCTCGGCTGTGCCACAAACTCTACTGCGAAACGGCTGGGTCTGCTGCTACACAGGTTGGGATGGTGGCAGTGTTGGTGAACCAGTCTGTTGAAATAGACCCCAAGCTTTCTGTACTGTTGGTGATTTGAAGTTGTCAGAATACTTACAAGTTTGGGGCAGAGTTTGTGATCCACGCCGAAGGGTTCAGAAAGAAAAGAACTGACATCGGAGCTCAAAAGATGGCACTTATATAGACTCTACTCCTATCATGTCCGGGGTTGTATGCAGTCACCATAGAGCCACTCGGTGCCAGCAAGTGGCATGAAGGAACATTGGTGGAAAGCTTTGGATTCTGTCTGGCATATGGGAGTATTCTAAAGGTGAGGAATTTGCTGTTAGAAGTATCCATCAGTACCCAAGACTCCACTAGCAAAGTGGGCAGATGTTTGAGTCTTGCTCAGCTGTGCCATGGCTGAATGAACCGGAGAATCCAGAGTTTATGTGGGAATCCAAGGCTTTAAACGTTCGTGTCCTCAGGGAGAAATTAAGTTCATTACTGGATCCCAAGATCTCATTGTGAGAGGTTACGGTAAGTGCACACTCCTTCCCCATGCTTACAAAGTGAACACTCTTTTTCCACTCACAGGAAGTGGTAAGGAGAATAAGCACATTCAGAAGGAGATACTTTCCTGTGGAAACTCGTGCAGCCTCAGTATATTAAACCTTCTTGATTCAGCAAACTAAAACATAGCTGCCAAGAATGGACACCAAGCTATTGCCTACCACTCTATAGCGTGTCTGTCCACTTATCTACCCCACACACTGAGCACTCAGTGTGTAAGGACTCTGCCGACCAGTTGTAGCAATGCAGACATTTGTAAGTGCATGAGACTACCGATAACATTTCAATACTCTTGCATTCAGCTTGCTTGCTTCAAATATGACGACCACCAAATGGAACAGTGGTCCGGAGCCAGCTACATTTGTACCACATATGCAATAGCACCTGGGCTCACGTGCCACTGCTTAATTGGTTTAGACCAATTGACGCAACAACCGGCTGCTACCCCAGTGTCGCACAAGCGTCCTGGGCTTGCACTGTCACCGATTAATTGAGGTTAAGAGAGATGCAACCATTCACATGAACACATATAGTGACCTTTGCAGAATTACTCACTTATCTGGCCGCTACCTTCACGCGGCGGAAAATATTTGCTCTGATGACTAAATTGCTGGATTAGATCTGGAGACGAAGACAAGTGTTATAATCGTGAATTTGGCCCCTGACAAAAACTGTGTGGTTCTGGGCAAATAACGTAATTTCTCGGTGCACGTTTAATACCTGAAGTGTAATGTAAAAAATATTTGACGAAAATGGGAACAAACCCCCCTTGTTCTACCTAACTTTGAGTCGGCTCTCTATCCTCCACAATTTATAACACTGTTCGGTTTCTCCCTAGATTCACTCAATAACTTTATCCTCTTTGCGCCATATGACCTCACTCTCCCCACCCAGCGCAAGCGTAAACATATGTATAATCTTTGTAAGTGGCTCCATCAGTTTTATCCGTGGCCCAGTGTGTGCCCCGCCCCTAGAATTCACTTCTAGAGATGCCAAGCAGGTGCACAAATGTTATTCATTTTTGTTATTTATTTTTCCCTTTACATTTTTTTCCATGAAGCCATCTGTCAGATGCAGCATGACCCTTTCCTCTAATGCGGATCCCTTAGCACTTAATGTGATTTCCTGTCATCATGGGCCAGAGGTCAAACAATGTCATTTCCAGTGATGTCATCATTATACTAGTTAGTGGTTTTAAACCTAAACATACTACTTTTTTGGTCACGGAATGCTGCCCACACATCACATGCTGGTGGAAATAGTGAGCAGCATCTTTCACAGCACACGCATGCTTCCGCTTCAGAAATCTGCTAGAAAGTTTACATTTGCAAAAATGAGCAAATGCTACTGATTTTGGTCATTACATTTCTTTTCTCGTGACGCCCTTTGATCCAGATCCCACAATACGTGAATAATGTGATTTTCTTTAAAGCCATCATCAGGTCAGAGGTCGAGTAACAAAGTTGTTCAGACTGACACTTCGTGGCAGTGAGCGAGGATACTATCCGTGCCTTGCATACTGCTGGACTCTTACTACCCTCCAATCTCCAACATTTCCCGCCAACTCGACATGTATAGTGGTCTGAACTAGACTACCGGGGGTGTACAGTCCTGCTGGTGTTCTGTATTAGCTGCAGCGTGAAACGTTTCCTATAAAGTGCTATATTTTGCAGCTGCAAATAAATCAATAATGAAATGTCCAATCTCTCAGTGGGATGAGTTTAATGTCCTTCGCACCGTTCACTGCACCACTTCGAGGCCCTCTTTCTGAAGATTTCTACAGTCAAGAAAACTCACGCTGGTGGTTGTTGCTTCACATGTTTAGAGTTTAGGCTGTGGGACGCCACAAAGCACTAAAAAATCTATTTTAGAGACAACTCTTACAGACCTGAAGGTTTGCTTTTTCTACTTAATGCCCTGTCACAGGTTTCTGCAGGGTCAAGATGTTGAATATTGCTCATTGCATGACACCCATAACACGAAGGGCATAACACACACACTCACCAGTGCACACACTATCCCACCTGCTTGTGGTTAGGATCTCCTTTCATTGACATCAGGAGCCACTACGTCCACCAATCAAGGTATTTTGATGCCCTAGGTAATGTGAAGTTTTTATGAACCCCATTTATTGCCACTGGGCACACCATCTGCAGGGGCATAGCTTGGTCAGTGAGATTCAGGGCAGCCGTGGCCTGTCCTTTGGGGCTGAGGGGCCAAGCCCCCTTGCCTTTTGCCCCTCAAGAAGAGTGTCTGTCAGGCTGGACAAATGTCAGCCTGACAGAGACTCCTAAGTTTCAGGTCAGGAAGCCAGCAGGTAGACAACTCCTGTGGGCGAGACCTCCTCAGCTCAGCAAAGGTCCTCAAGGCCCTCCCCCTCAGTGACGATGGATAGTGTCACTCAGTGACTCCGACCTGGGCGCTTCAATTTTAAGCCCTGAAGCACCCAAGGCTGAGTGTCAATCAGTGACACAGAGTGGGGTGGGGTCAACAGTCTCACTGACCCCGTCCCACTCTGTGGTGAAGTTGTGGCTGTTGCCTTCCTTCACTGGCTGACCTATGGTCAGCCAATGAGGGAAGACAGCAGTCCCGACCCTCTTGGGACCTTCGTGGCTCGGGAATGCTGTCTTCCCTCATTGGCTGACCTAAGGTCTACCAGTGAGGGAAGGCAGAAGTCCAAACCCTCCTTGACCTCCTAGGCTGAACTGCAGGTAAGTGGTTGTTTTCTTTGTTTGGTGCGCGTGTGCCTGTATGTTTGAATATTTGGCAATGAGTGTTGTAAAAGGATGTGTGTGTGCGCGTGCATGTGTGTGAATGAATGCATGTGAGTGTGTATGTGTGCATGTGTGTCCTGTCCACCCCATCTCTCCTAAAATTACCAGCACCACTGTTTCAGGGGGTGTGAATAATTTCCCATCAAAAAAAGCATGCAGGGCTGGTGGTTGGAGGGGGTGAGGTGTCCAAGGTTCGAGAGGGACTCTTCAATGAAAAACAGGCTTTGCACTGAGCCGCATTAAGTAGTTCTCTGTCTAGAGAGACAAGACGGGAGAAAAATGATAGGCTGAAATGCTGTCTGAAGGGATTGCCACTGGTTAGACTATTTGCAAGCATTTATCCCATCACATTTTGGGTAGTATGCCTGGAAACTTGAGACTAGTGCAGTTTTCCAAGCATACTATTGTAAATGTTTGTGAATTCCAAAAAGTAGCATATTTGCACCCATTCAATGAGTACTTCTGTGGGTGCAGGCTTACCACTTTTTTGGAAAACCGATCACTACATATATTTATGATCCTGATCCTAAAAATTAATAAGTTAAAACCTCTTAGTGAAATGAGAACAATGTGAAAAACTGGCACAGGCATAGCAGACCGAACTCCTCACCCTGGCCCAACTACCAAACCAAGAATGCATTTGAGGGGAGTCACATCCCTAACACTACCACTGAAGTTACACCCCTGCCCATTCCACCTTGGCCTATTAGTCTTTTCTGGGAACTGAATGAATAAAAATTTAATTTATGTAGCGCAACTGTCACTCCCAAGGGAGAATCCTGGCGCTGCATAGGGTGACTATAGCTCTTAATACTCTGAGAGAAACTGACAAAAATTAAATATATTAAATGAGTGAGTGGCAGAGAGCCTCAGAGACATTAAAGATCCAGGTCTTAAGCTGCTTTCTAAACAATGCTTCTGATTTGGTAAATCCCAGGGCCCTAGGAAGTTGATTCCAACCTTTGGACCCTAGTTTACCTCCTCTGGTTTTGAGTTTTAAGAAGGTTAGCGGAGGATGATCCTAAGGGTACGATTTGTGGCATGGTGGGTGAATCTCATAGTGAGGTATTTCGAGCCTTGAGCTCTGTAATCTCTGAATGCAAATAGTAAGATTTGAAACAATACTCTCTTATGAACTGGCAACCAGTGGAGACTATGAAGAGCAGCTGAAACTGAGGAGCTGCAAGGTAATCTCAACACAAGCCTTGTGGCCGCATTGTGTACCACCTGCAATTTCTGAATTGTTCGTTTAGTAGATCCGGCATTAAGGTTGTTACAATAATCAAGTCTAGAGGTTTGGATTGCAACTGCTAAAGGCTTTCTTGCTGATAAGGGCAGGAAGTCGATTTTCTTTTTCAAAGATTTCATTAGTCCGAAACACATCCCTGCCACCGCAAGGCCTTGAGGGTGGAAAGATAGTGAGGCATCAAATTTTACTCCTAGGTTTTTCACTACATAAACCATATTTGGGGGAGAGGGAGGCAGAGCTCATTCACCATAGCTGAGGGTCAAAACAATTGTCCTTTCCAAGTAGCATTATCTCAGTCTTATCGGTATTGCATTTTAAATGAGTATGCTGCATTCAACTAATAACTTCTGTGAGGCAGCATTGAAAGCTGGAATTCGAGCCGGTGGAAGTTTTATCCAATACTAAAATAAGCTGAGTATCATCAGCAAATGATGTGATTTCGATTCCAAATGAAGTAAACAATGATATTAGCAGAGTAATATAAATGTTAAATAAAAAGGGGCTCAGGGATGAGCCCTGTGGGACTCCTGCAGTAATTGTCTTTTTCACTGAGGAGTCAAGACCTAACACCACTGTTTGTTTACAAAGAGGAATGATTTAAGCTATACCAGGGTGAGATGAGAAATGCCACAGCTTTCGATACGTTGCAATATAATCTCATGAGAGACTGTGCTGATTGCAGCAGACAGGTCTAATAATATTAGAACTGCATTCTTGCCGGCACTTAGAGTAAACTTTAGGGTGTTGGCAACTTGGAATAAAGCTGACTCCTTAGAATGACTGGGGCGGAAGCCAGACTGACAGGGGTGGATAATGTTTGCTTCTTCTAAAAAAACTGTCAGTTGGCTATTTACAAGTTTTTCAATAATTGTGCCAAGAGCGGGAAGTAATGAAATGGGAAGAAAATTTGAGAGGGTGGAAGGATCTGCTACCTGTTTTATTTTTTACAAAGGTTTGACAATAGCAGATTTCCAAGCTGCCGGGACTTCAGCTGCGGACAGAGAGTTATTAACAATGTCTTAATTACCAGGTTGATAATATCTACAAGTTCATGCAGTATAAATACAGGACAGGGTTCTCAAGGAGAACCTGAGTGACAGCACAGAATGGCTTGGCAGGACTGAGCTAAACTGATTTTATGGAATAGCTGTAGAGCGGGGATCTTCAAACTGGGGGTGGACTTCCCTAGGGGGGCCTCAAGTGATCCCAGGAGAGGCGCCATGCTCTGGCCAAAAGAGATAATAGTGCCTGGTTTTAAGCAGAAAAATGTTTATTGCATTTTTAAAAAGGTAACACAACTTAAGTCTAGACATATTTAAACATTGCCACCTTAAGAGAATAATTATGAAAGGTTCTGATGATTTATTTTTTCCCACTGGGGGGGCATGGCATTAAATAGTTTGAAAATCACTACTGTAGAGAGATTTTAATAGAGGACTTCGGCTTCGCAGGGTCAGTAATTACTGAATGCATGGAAATAAACTCTTGTTGAATATGATGAATTTTATCCTTGAAAAATGAGGACGTTTGATCGCAAAGAGCTTGGGAAGAGGGATCTTCTCTAATCAATGCTTGGGGTTGTAGGAATGACTTGGTGATAGAAAATATTGTTCTAGGATCAGTTTTCGCTTCTTCAATCGGTTTGGAGAAGTAGCCCTTTTTTGCTGTCTTGATCTGTCTATGGTAAGATTTTAAAGCCTTTCTAAACTGTTGTAGGTCGTAAGAGTTGTATGCTATTTGCCAATTACGTTCAAGCTGCTTGCAGTGGAGATGTTACTCGGCAAGTGCTTGGGAGTACCAAGGGGATGAAGACTGTGAAGTTAATTTCTGTCTAAGAGGAGTTTCTGGGGAAAGATTATCAAAGACATGGCTGCTACAGTTTATACATTTTAACACCTCCTCCGTTACACCGCCTGACTGGCTTGGAATAGAGCCAGATAACTGTTTAGCCAAATTAGAATTTGTCAGCAGCTTACCCCATTTTCAAATCATTACGGTGTGGGAAAAGGGAAAGTAGAAGGTTGCTTAGCAGTTTGGAGAGAAGTACTAAACGAGATCAACACAGGATCAGACCAGACCTGCTGAATCAACTCCTTAACTACCAGGGAGGAGTCATTAGAGCCGATGCCATCAAGCGTATGGCCTGCTAGATGAGTAGGGGATCTAACTAGTTGCTGAAGGCCCAATGTTTTTAGGCTATCAGTTAACATGATTACCTCTGGGTCATTACTGCACTCTAAATTAAAGTCTCCTAAAATAGTAATGTCAGTGAAATGAATTAAAGAGGGAGCAAGAGCTTCCCCTAAGGAGGCATGGAATCTAGAACTCGCCTCTATGGGGCGGTAGATGAGTCCACCAGCAAACGACAAGGAGGAGCTAAGCTTAAAGCAGAACCCAGGATTTTCTGCTCCTTCCTAAAGACTTAGGTTGAAGGAGGTACATTGATAAATATTCCTGTAAATGATGGGCAAGTCACCCTCCCCACACACAACTCTGTTCTATCTTTCCCAACAATCGTATAGTCTAGGAGCAGTGTCTGTGCAATATTGGGATTATACCACTTCTTGAGTCAAGATTCTGCAATAAAAAGGACATCCAATCAGTAATTATGGGAAAGTCCTGACCATGTTTGCTCAAGGAGCGAGCGTTAATTAGGCTGCAGCGAAGTAACTTTTTCTCAAATAATTTCATAGGCCTGCTAGAGGACTCATAAAAGGTGTTGAGTACAACTCCACAATTATGACTTGTCAGGGGGCCTTTTATCTTCGTAGGGTAGAGGGTAACATTGCAATGCTTGGAAGCATTGTTCAATGATTTGAGAAAAGTGAATGACATGCGATTACCTGAATTTGAATGAGCAGAGTGGCTGCCGCTGGATGCAGACTAGTCGCCACGGGCGCATGTGGGCATGCTTTTTTTTTGCCTTCGGTGCACCCACTGCGTGCATCCACTGCACGTCCACGGCATAGAGGCTTTTACATAGCCCAAGCCAAAAAACAAATAGAACCCATGAAAATGGCCAAGTACAACACAACTACCTTAATTCCCTGACCTGGGATCACTTATATTTAATGTATTTTCACTAAAAGCATTCTTTTTTGTTTGTGCTACAAGAAGCATTGATGATACAGTTGTCAAATCATTGCGTATGGGATTGGCTCCATGTTTCTAGTCCTCACCTATTACAAATCATTTTATCATGCGACTGACAGCCTAATTTACTAAACCCAAGTCGTAAACAGAGTGAGGTTTGTAGGCAAATTAATAGGGTGAGCTAAGCCAGAGCCGAGCCATGGGCCTGACTTATTTCCAAGAGTCCGTGTACGAGCTGGGCCAAGAGAACATTTAGCATGTAAATCATGCAACAAACATAATGTAACAATGTGATAAAATCTCTTCAACCTACAAGAAATTGCATTTCTTTTACATGCGGAAGAGTTTCACCTTAGTACATCAGATTATTTCACTGTATAGACAGACATAATAAGAGTGAAGGTTTTTAGAAACAGTCATGGCTCAGTCATCCATCACCAATGACAATGCCATAAGTGAACTGAGGCCCAAATTTTAGAAAAGTGGCACTGAATTATATGCAGCACCACTTTTCTTGCACCCCTCAGCCCCCCTACTAACCATATTAAACATGTGGCGCACCATAGTGCAGTTTAGGGACAATAGCTTCAATCTCATAGATTCCACTGCACCATTTTTGCAGTCCCCCTAATGGAGGAACGTCCGCCTTGCATACAATATACCTGACGCAGGCATAATGTGGCGCAAGGGTTTACAAAGTGGCACTTTGTAAATATGGCGTGGCGTTTTTGCCACACTATCGCCATGTTAGCCTAAAAAATAAATACCCTAATGTGGTGATAGTTGACGCTAGGCCCTCTTAAATTTGGGCCTAAGAGGCAAGTCAGTAGTCATGTAAACCCTGAGTACCAGACTTACTAACATTTTGTGTCAGGATTGCGTCATTTTTGTGGCACAGCCCTCATGCAAAATCGTTTTTGGAATTTACTAAGCCACACAAAGTTGATTTGCGAGGCTTTGCGTGGTTCAGTAAATACAAAGAAGCACAAGGCAGCATATAGCGCTGCCTTCCTTTACTTTACGTTGAGTAGACATTACATTGGTGGAGCATAGGCGCTCGCATGCATCTACCCATGCATTTTGACGCTAACCAAGATTTACAAAGTCGGCTCAGCTTGGTGCCATAGTGGACTTAGCTGTGGCTTGGGTCGCTGCTGCTCTTTTTGTCGGTGGAGCACAAGACTAGAGCGGAACATGTAGGATTTATTACAGTGGCTAATCATCTCTTTCTCAACATGTGGAGACACGTCTCTACCGAGCTCACCAGTTTGAATTCCATGAGGTTCCCGCCGACAACGACACCGTACCATACTTGAAAGATATGGAAGGTTGCGGACAAACAGACTGTTGAGTTGGGCATGCTGGGCTCAGTTTATTTATGCATATTTAAATAGAAAAAGACATTACCCAAAGGTGCTAGAGCAGGGTTTCACAAACCTTTTAGAACTAGGACTTATTTTTCAGGAAGACATACTTTTGCAACTGACTTACCATTAATGGACCTGAGGAGGGTCATTTTTTTTTAAGTAACTAAGCATCACACAATAGCGGATTGTCATTTACAGATGGCTCATTTTCCATTGAAATGGCCACTAACTTTGTACGGACATACAGATTTACTGATAAATCTAAATAGTATACATCACTCAAATGATAATTTGTGGAAATTGGGTTTCTATGAATAGGTATCATTTGTACATTATTTCTTCCTGTTACTTTCTCTTTCCATATATGCTATACCCTGCAGCACACACAGATAAAGGAATATTTCTCTAAATATTGTTTTTGTGCCGGAAGGTTTGCCAAAAACAAACCTGCCAGTAATGCAGGCACCCTTGCATATGGTGCAAGGGTGTCTGCACTGGTGCTAGGCAGCACATAGTGCCCCAGCACTGGGAGAGAGCAGAAATGCACTATATCTTAGTAGGTATGGTGCATTTCTGTTCTGTCCATTTCACTCAATGCAGCAAGTTGCTTTCCTGCATCGCATAAACGAAAAGTAAATCTAGCTTTAAATGTGGCTTAGACTCTTACTATAGATGGAGCAAAATTATAGTATATTAAACCAAACATCTTTCCCATCAACACACCCTCAGTCTCATGCACTCATCAGTGCATGCACTCATTCTTCCACCTGTACATGTAGTCATGCAGACACCCATGTCTATATAGTGCCTATAGTAAAGATGAAATCCTTGCAAACGACCTTGCCCAAACCTGTCTTATCTTGTCTAAAGCACAGAATCAAAACACATCAGTGAAGCAACATCTGTCTGGAGGACACTGAGCTGATCATTGCCATCCTTACTTGCCTGAATTTTGCCGAAGTCTAGGACTTGTGCTCGGGGTGCAGTTGGGCACACCACAAACAAACAGACAGAAATGTGAAGGTGCAAGAACAGCACTCTAACCACCAAGGTTTTTTGACAGCATTGAGCACTGAAGGACTTGGCCTTCTCCGTATGGTCACCCCCAAGCTTTTTTTGCCTTCTCCCTCCTCTTAGCTGGTCCGAACTGGGGTGACGTGGCAAGCAAAATAACAATGGATTAAACTTAGACGTGTGACTGGGGGTGAGTGTTTGAAAGGTTTCAACACTCCATCCATCTTTTTATTTTGTGATATTGCCTAAGTGGCTAGGGGATGCCCAGATGTGGGTCCCTTGCTTGCTGCGCCACTGGATTCAAGATAGCCTAGCTGATGAAAGGTGATACCCTGAAACCGGTCCTGGGATGCTCGAGTCCTGTCCAGGGAGGACCTGGCTCAGCAGTTCGGGCTGGATTGCTCCCATAGGGAGCAGGGTCAAGACTGATTTGCATTTAGCTGGGTCCGAACTGGAGTGAGGTGGCAAGCAAAACAACGATGGATTAAACCCAAATCTGTGACTGGGGGTGAGTTTTTAAAAAGTTTCAACACTCCATGCATCATTTTTGTTTGTGATGTTACCTTTAAAAAAGTTGGTATTTTTTTGTCCCAACCATTTGGTGCCCGCAGCCTGTTTCCCGGGTCACATGACTAGGAGCAGCTGTCAGTTGGCCTTTCTGTATTGTTCCCAGACAGTGAGACAAAGTAGCTTAAGGATTGGAAAGATGGGACATCTTGGACTTTATGAGAGGGAGAAGCTTTATCTACCACTCTTGCACATCACAAAGGCTCTACCTGCACACACATAACAAAAGGTTTGACAGTAGTTTTTTGTGACCCCAGAAAAGCTAGGGCCGGGTCACGGAGGCAAGAAATTCCAAACACCTCTGGGTGGCAACCTTCAGAACCGTCTTTTACTTCAATGTGGGCACCAAGTTTAAATAATGGACCCTCAAACTCAACTCTTCAGTACAACTCTGGACCTGTGGAAAACTCAGAAGACCTGCTGTGTTGATCTCCAAAAATTACTCCTAATCTGTTGCCCTGCTGACCTGACGCCTGCTGCCCTGCTGCGTGACTGGAAGGACTTGACCTGCATCTTGAATCTCAGAACACCAGAGTGACTCCAAGGGCTGGCCTCCTGATCAGACCCTCAAGGACGGAAAAAGGGCCAACCACTATCAATCCAGCACCTTGACTATGGCTGCTGTGAGTCCTACCCCCCAAGTGGGCCTGATGTTCCTCTGCCAGCCCCGCTGTGGTCCAGTGAGCAGAACCAAAGAAGTGCAATACATCTCTTTGCAGTTGCTTTGGAACTTCTGAAGCACAATGCATCCCCGACAGCGAACCTCACACCACACTCTGCAGTCTCCCCGAAACCCCCACTGCGGGATACATCCTCAATGCAGGCCTTTGCCTTGCAAGCCCTTTTTCGACATCATCCTTGACAATGAAGGACTCCACATCACAGCCCGCAGTTTCTTCCGAAACACCAGTGCACAACACTTCTTTGACACAGGACCTCACATCGCAAGCTCCTCATCTATGGCATCCTTGGTGAGGACACAGGACTCGGCATTACAGCCTCACAGCCCCTCTGAACAACCACCATGTGATGAAACCTCGACATAGGTTCTTGCAAGGCTCTGCATACCAGAATTCAAGGTACTTTGTTCAGCGGACCTAACTCAGTCCCTGTATTGGGCCCTCGTTCCATTGCAGTCAGCCTGAACTTATGACATTGGCCTAGTTCAGCATGGCTAGAAGAGTACAGTTGGTGTGTTGTGCTTCTAGGTACTTCTTTGCCTTAAAACTTTGAAATTGCATATCTTCAGTTCTACTGATTAGAGTTTTGTTTTTTTGCGCACAATAATTTATTACATTTTACTCTTAATTGGTGTGGCATTCTTCTTGTGTTGTGTTTTCACTTTATTACTGTTTAAAGTGCTGCAGAAATACATTACACATTGCCTTTATGTTAAGCCTGATTGCTTTTGTGCCAAGCTAACAGAGGGTTAAACACAGGTTAATTTGGGGTTGCTTGTGTTTCACCCTGCTAGAGACTGTGGTTGCTGCTTGAGTAGGGTTTCATCCCCCCTCAACCAATAATACCATTTCCAACAAGCACCTTATGGAATTTAGGGGCATAACTTAAGCCCTTTTGGTGCAGAGGGCACAACCCCTTCTGGGGGCAATGAATATTTGTAAGATATAGGAGACTCTGAGCCCCTCTTTACATTGTGCAGGGGGACCTTCATGTTACCTTATGCCACTTATGGAATAATGTATAAATAGCTTTTTACAAGTGTGCTGGGTAGCAGTCGTTATGCAACCAGACTTTTGGGGAAACTGATGGTCTAGTGTGGTGAAGATGTGTTGCTTGGTAAACCAGGTGGTGAATGTTGTTGGACTGGGAATTTAGGAAACCCAAGGTAGTGAAGATGCCCAATTAGATAATCAGTGCATGCCTAGCTCTCGTCTTCTAAAACTGGATGCTCCTGAATACCTTGTGATCTAGTGAGAGAGATGCACCAGTATGTCTTGCAGTTCCGCCTGTAGGAGTGGGCCTTTCTGGAACACCAAACACCCTGTAGTTTCATCCATTGGCCTGGTGATAGAACCTTGTTTTACCCCTTTGACTTTGCACTTCTTGTAGCTGCGCTTTTTGTGCCCTTCTCCTAAATCTTCACTAATACTTGCCCAGTACGGATCCCCATCAGTATTCTAAGTTCTTCAGCATTGGTGTCTCCCAATGTATTCTTTCCACAGGCTAGGCCATAATTTATTTGATCTTGGCAGCCTTCTGGAACTTCCTTCTGAATCTGAAGTTCGTTCTCCCTGTCAGTGAAGACCACCAAAGTGTACTAACTCGATTGCACAAAACACAAAAGAACAAATGTGAGCAGATAGCCTCACCTTTCCCCTTCTTCCTTTGAAGCATAATCAAAAGCTCCCTTTCAATGCAGGAAATATATGGAGATGTACCACCTTAAATGCAACTCCCATGGGTAAATTGCAAGTACAAAAATCTGATTGTGACTAAAATAAAAATGAAAAACTTTGAAAAATTACACAAAAAGACTATCAAGGAAAATTTGCCGGTGAAAAAGATATGAAAAAAACAAAAAAAAAAACAAACACACCAAAAATGTTTCCATAATCCAATCTGGGTTTTCGAAAAGTAACCTTACTGCTCTCCTGAAAGCCACTGCAGCAAACATCCCAACCATCACATTGAGAAGGCTGCTTCAGTTCCCTACTTACTTCCATCCTGGTCTTCGGGTATACCAAGGACATCCTCAACAAAGGGCACATGAAACTGAATCGAAGGACATCATCCTGGTTGGCCGTATTAAGATATGAAAAGGTCTGAGGCCCAGATGATCTGCTCTACATTTTGCATCACATTAAAGTATTGATTATGTGCCCATGCACACATCATCCAGCACCATCTCCACCCTTTCACATTCGAAACACCTTCCCTGCGTACAGCCACCAATAACTACCCTATCCATATTTCTTCCCTCTTTACTACAACAAAAAACAGGGCACACTACGAGCCATGCTCATTGACACCCACTTTGCAATACCAGATCCACTATGCAAAAATAAATGAAACTGCTAGCTCGGTAATACAAAACACAGACTTGGTGCACTTTTTATCAGAGAGACCTGACCCACCTCAACCACCTCAAAATTCCCTATATCGTCAAACAGGATAAAGATGTTTTCCATATATCTTCCCGAAGTTAACACTTTCTTTCTCCGTGGAATTGGTGGTGTTGCACCTGGAAGGTTATAGCTTCTGAGTGGATGGGGGCTTTGTGATGAGGTCAGCATTACAATACTGAAGGCCTGATTGGCTCCACATTGTCTGCGGGTGATGTGGAATGCCACCATCTGGGCTGCTGACACTGAGAAATCACAGGCGAGCTATTTGAAGGGTGGATCGACTGTTCCTCAGAGATATGATTAAGACTGTCACCAGAGTGAAGGATCTGACAAGATTGTTACCAGAGTGAGGTTTTTCCACTCCTTTACTGGACCACTTAGAACTGGTGTCCTTCTTTACAGGTCAGAAAGATTATAGCCAAAATGTCCTCCATGCCAACCTGCATGTAACTCATTGTTGATTTGTTTGAGCTTCTTTGAGGGGGTGACTACTATTGGATTCCTCCTACTTCCTACTGTATACAACTATGTTCTCTTTGGACCAATGTGAACTGGGCAGTGTGGGCCTTATCGGAGTGCTACATACCATGACCACACCCGGTCTCTGAACTAGAGGCCCACACTGCGCGTGAAGACGACACTCAGTCAGAAACATAACCCACTGAGTTATTTCACTGAAGGCCGCTTTACAAACATCTTGCTTTTTGAAGATTGAAAAGGATATCCAATATTAAAAACCCTGACGTGCTCGCA
Organism: Pleurodeles waltl; assembly: GCF_031143425.1. Classification (NCBI taxonomy): domain Eukaryota; kingdom Metazoa; phylum Chordata; class Amphibia; order Caudata; family Salamandridae; genus Pleurodeles; species Pleurodeles waltl. The sequence continues at coordinate 708,283,978 of NC_090450.1, read as the reverse complement.
GCAGAGGCTAGCATAGAGATAAGGATGTCTAGGTTGGCTCACACTTCTGAAAGGCAAGCAGTACTGGGGAAGAGACTGACACTCGCCTAGCCTGTGCCTCTGAAAAGCTGGGAGGGTTGGGTCAAGGTCATTTACTTGTGAGGTTCATGAAAGAAAGGCTAGTGGGGATGGCCGTGCTTCATTTGTACTGATTATTGCAGGTTTTGGGCACCTGCATTCATTTTTGCGGACTAGCGTGTATTTTTGAGGGTGAATCAATACTAGGCAGCTTTGGTATTCTGTAAACCCATCACTCCTCAGCACCGGCCAAAGGATTCTATGAAAAACATTGGTCTTATGCATATATCTATTTATTTTTACAAATTTAGTACTGACTGGATAGGGGGAGGCACACACATAGCCAGTGCTCCTGAGAAGCCGGTAAATCATGGTCAGAGGCTGGCCCTTCTTTGAAAGACTAGTAGTTTTGGGAGGGAGTAAGCTACATGTCAGGCTAGCGCCCTGAGAAGCCAGGAGACCTTGGTCAGAGTCATTGTTTACTCTGAAAGGCTAGTAGGTCTGAGGAGGAGTCAGTCACAAATTAGGCTAGAGCACCCGAAAAGCAATGAGATCTTTGTCAGTCAGACTTCTTTGAAAAGATAGTAAGCAGTGGTGTAACGCAAAATGATGGACCCCAGACAGAAAGTGACCAGGGCGTGAGTCTCACAAATCTCAAAGAAATTCATTGACCTTGGGCTCAATGGTGGCCCGTGGAGAGTGGGGCCCTCTAAACGGTTAGCCCCCTCTCCCCACCCCTCCCACCCCCGCACCGCTGCCAGTGGGGATGAGTCAAACTGGGGGAATCCGTCACACCTCATGGAATGAAGAGAAGAAGCAGACGCCACCTTTCACCTCACATTTGACACAGTGCTTAATTTGTGCTTGTTGTTTCCGGTGCTGAGCACCGGCACTTATTTTTGAGGGCTGGGGCTTATTCTTTTGCCTCAAGCATTTGCTGCGAGCAAAAGACACATATGGGAAAGAAAGAGGAAGGGAAAAACGAAAAAGCATCACAAAGGGAGAAAGTAGAAAGTTGCAAGAGTGAGCTGAAGGGGCGGGGGAGACTTTATATGGATTGAAGAGGTCCGAGATGGTTTCAGGATTACGCCGCCTCAGTATTCCCTGTGCCCGCATTTAATTGAAGCAGCCGCGTTTTTATAAGGAAGCCTTTGGGCACCAGCACGTTTTTATTTACAAATTAAGCACTGGTTTGACATGTTCATTGGGCGTGATCCTCTCTGCCACAATGATGGAAACGTTGTTCCTCACTAGGCACAGAGAATACCTGTCTGTACGGGTACATCGAAGTAGGGCAAACAAGCGCCTACAGCTGAAGGGCACAGCTTGGATGACGTAATGCGTTTTATTAATAGGTTGGAAAGCTGCTGAACACTAGTTGTCCCAACAGCGTTCATTTCGCACCCTTGTTCTGGACTCATCTCCATACTTTTTCAGAGTGGTAGCAGGCCCTTCCGAGTAACCCTAAAACCCATCCTTCGTCTTACAGCGGCTCAGTTTCTCATAGTGGAAGAGGGCGCGGCTGTGGAGTGGCGGCAGAGGTATGAGAAGCTGAAGGTAAGGAATCTTAGAATCTTATACCGGGCGGATCTTCCAGGGATGTGGGTCAGCCAGTGCGTCTCAACCGTCCCAAAATCACTAGCGTGTATCCAGCGGCCGGAGGGCCACAAAGAAAGGTATGGGAAAGGCGACCCTCCGTGCAATAAGGGCAGGGTCGTAGTGGCGGGAAATAGACGAGGATATGTGGGGTGGAACACCCCCGAATAATTTTCTAGGGCCTGATTACGAGTTCCTTGTAATATTCCGACCCATGGGTAATCTCCTGTTTACTCATGGGTCGGAATTACAAGTTTGAAGATATTTGATGCATCCAATAATTATCAATGCGTTAAATAACATAGGGGCAGATGTACAAAGCGTTTTTCCGGTCGCAAACAGCTCATCAGGGCGTTTGCGACCGAAAAATGATTTTTTCTATATAACAAAGCAAAATGCGACTCTGTAACTTGTTTATCGAATGGCATTTTGCTTTTGCAATTTGGTATTAGGAAGAGGCGTGTTTAGGGCGTCCCTTCCTAATATCGAATCGCACTGGCATGTAGGAATGTTTTGCAACCGTGAATGCGATTGCACAACATTTGCACTAACTTCAAGTTGGTGGCAAACCATTTACAAACGTGAAGTAGTCCCCAGGGACCCCTTTCCATTTGTGAATGGAAGCATAAATATTTTTCACATCAGGTAGTGGTCCCCAGTGGCGGCCGGCAGCTTTAGGAGGGAGGGGGGCGGGCGGGAAGCACACACACACACACTCATTCTTTCACACACAGACATGCACGCACATCCATTAACAACACTCATAACATTCAAACTTGCACGCACGCACCAAACATTCATTTTAAAACTTCACACACACACACTTTCTTTCAGACACACACGCATGCACGCACATCCATTAACACTCATACCATTCAAACATGCACGCACACACCAAACATTCATTTTAAAACATCACACACAAATTCTTTCACACACGCATGCACACACATCTATTAACACTCATAAGATTCAAATATGCACGCACGCACCAAACATTCATTTTAAAAGATCACACACACTCATTCTTTCACACACACACACACACGCACGCACATCCATTAACAACACTCATAACATTCAAACATGCACACACGCACCAAACATTCATTTTAAAACATCACACATACACACACTTACCTTCAGCCTCGAGGCTTAGGTCAGCCAATGAGGGAAGGCAGCAGTCCGAGCCTTGTCACATAGTGGGATGGGGTTAGTGAGACTGCTGAACCCACCCCACTCTGTGACGAAGTGTCACTGATTGACACTCGCCCTGGGTGCTTCAGGGCTTAAACCTGAAGCGCCCAGGTCGAAGTCAATGGGTGGCGCTTTCCTCGTCACCCAGGGGAGCACCTCGAGGCACCTTTGCTGAGCCGAGGAGGTCACGCCCATAGGAGCTGTGACCTCCTCAGCCCAGCAAAGTTCAGCTCAGGCAGCCAGGAGTCTGCGCAAATCGCGCATGTCTCACTCCTGGCTGTCTGAGCTGAAAATGAAGAGTGTCTTTCAGGCTGACCTTTGTTCAGCCTGACAGACACTCTTCATGAGGGGCAAAAGGTGGGAGGGCGTGGCCCCTCCGCCATAAAGGACGGGCTGCGCCTACCCATGGACCATTGCCTACCCTGAAAAAATTAAAAGAAAACTTTTAATTTTTCGTTGTTGTTTGAAATGCATTCCGTTTTTCTTTGAGGAAAATGGGCTGCATTTAAAAAAAAAACTGCTTTATTTCAAAGCTTTCACAGACATGGTGGTCTGCTGTCCCCAGCAGGCCACCATCCCTGTGGATGCAGCCATTCCCAACAGGGTCGCATATTGTGACCTACCTCATGAATATTGATGAGGTAGGTCTTTGCAAGCCCATTGGGAATCGCTAAATATGTCTGAGACACATTTGTGCATTTCATTTTACAAGTCTCTAATTGCGACTTGCAAAAAGTCTCAATTAGAGACTTGCTAAATGAAATGGACATACATCTGGCTCTTAATCTTTGTTAAATTTTGGCAGGTGTGACCTTTTGAATTTAACAACGGAAAACATACTGTGTTTACTGTATCATGCAAATTTTGGTGCCTTATACATCAAAGTCAACATATTAGTCCCCATGAACTTGTAATAGGTTTTATTTTTCCCACCCAATAAATAACGTGCCCCGTGGTATGGCCATTCATCAGGAGTGATAAATAACGCCTTAGCTGGTAATCAGGCCCCTATGTCTGGGAGTGACAGTTGGGACCTGTCAGCTGTATTCACATGTGAAATCAGATCACGTCACAGTCAACTTGGAGGGCTGTAACGAGTGCACCCAGGGGGGTTTGTGTGATGTGCAAGCAGAGCCCAGGGCTCAAAATCCTCGTCTGATTGAAAATTGGTGCGGGTGCCATGCCTCCAGCCTCTTACTGTATTTGTGTGTTGTCTGTTATGATGGCCTGACTCATGCACAGCATCAAAGCTTCATGCCTCTGCACGCCTTGGGTGTGGCCCACGGGCACTTGGGCACTGTGGTCCTTCACCATACTAGCGCTACTGGAACTTAGTAAGTAAACTTACAAGGGGACACGTGTAGGTCGAGGAACCTTTTGAATTGCATGGAGTATCCTAGTCATGTAGTGACTATTGAATCAATAATCAACATCCATAATCAAGATAAACACTTTATGAAACCACAATATAAACCATACTAATCAGAAATAACCACTACTCAGGAAAAGGGTTAACAAATTTTATTCCCTATTTCTTACAATTGTAAGTCAATCTGTTAGTTCAAACTTTATTCAAATCAACTCTTTATTTATTCATCAGTTAAAAGACATTGGGGGTCATTTAAACCTTGACGGACGGTGTTAAAGCGGCGGTAAAAAAATTGCAATTAGGACCGTGGCGGAAACCGCCAACAAAGACAGCCACTTTAACACTCCGACCACCATGGCGGTACAAATAAACAGCTTGGCGGTCACCGCCAACAGACAGGCGGAGGACAAAGTACAGCCCACAGTATCACAACCTACCAATCCGCCACCTTTTTCGGGGCGGATTCACCGCAGACAAAAACACGGTGGAAACAGGACTTCGAAGGGAAAACGCTCACCTCTACACACCCCACGAGGAACCAGGACGCCATGGAACCAGAGCTGCAGATCCTGCCAGCCCTTATCTTCTTGCTCCTCTACCAGGAGCACGAACGCCGGCGGCGAAGACCACGGTGAGTACTGCACCTACGACACAGGGGAGGGGGGAGGGAAAAAACTGGGACACACACACGGAACACCCCCACCCCCACCCTCACCCACGACAACACACACACTAATACATCATGATACATTATAGTTACACTCCTCAACCCCCCCCCCCGGAAGAATGCAAAGACCAAAGAAAATGAGTGTAACCATTGTAATATATTAAAATGCAATACGCAAAAATATACATATATACATTATAAACAAAATATACACCAAGAATAGTAGTCCAGGTAGTGATCCATTGAAGTCTGTGGAACACTGGGCCCACACGGTATGGGCGAGGCCCACACAAGATCCCCGACCATGACGGAGAGAACACTGCAGGGGCATCAGACAGCAATAAAACAGGCACCTCAGGGGAGGGAAAGAGGGGACACCTCAGCCGGTTGAGTGCACAACGCCAAATCCACGAGGGGACCACATGCCCACTGTTCAATCTTGGGGAGTGCAAAGCCACAGTCTCTCAAGTCTCTACAGTGGGTGGTCTGCCCACTGCTTCATCCTGGGGAGTGCAAAGCCACAGTCTCTCAAGTCTCTACAGTGGGTGGGTTGCCCACTGTTCAATCCTGGGGAGTGCAAAGCCACAGTCTCTCAAGTCTCTACAGTGGGAGGGTTGCCCACTGCTTTATCCTGGGGAGTGCAAAGCCACAGTCTCTCCAGTCTCTATAGTGGGTGGGTTGCCCACTGTTCAATCCTGGGGAGTGCAAAGCCACAGTCTCTCAAGTGGATGACAGTCTCCACTGGTTCTGGAGGGGGCTTGGTGGCCAGAGTGCTTCATCCTGCCAAGGACTGAGGTAGTGGATGTATCTCTCCACTGGTTCTGGAGGGGGCTTGGTGCCCAGAGTGCTTCATCCTGCTCGTGATGGACTCAGTAGCGTCAGTGCCCTTGGCGCTCATGGGCCAGTGGTGCATGTGGCGGCAGTGCCCTGTTCAGCGGTGCTTGTGGTGACGGTGCCCTGTTCAGCGGTGGTTGTGGCGGCGGTGACCTGTTCAGCGGTGCTTGTGGCGGCGGAGCCCTGTTCAGCGGTGCTTGTTGCGGCGGTGACCTACTCAGCGGTGCTTGTTGCGGGGGTGACCTGTTCACCGGTGCTTGTTGCGGCAGGGTCCTTTGCAGTGACTCAGCTGCTGGCGGTCCTTCATGGTCCAGCGGGGCTGGTGCTGGCAATCCTTCATGGCCCAGCAGGGCTGGTGCTGGCGGCCCTTCATGGCCCAGCGGGGCTGGTGCTGGCGGTCCTCTCTGGCCCAGCGGGGCTGGTGCTGGCGGTCCTGTCTGGCCCAGCAGGGCTGGTGCTGGCGGTCGTGTCTGGCCCAATGGGGCTTGTGCTGGCGGTCGTGTCTAGCCCAGCGGGGCTGGTGCTGGCGGTCCTCTCTGGCCCAGCGGGGCTGGTGCTGGCGGTCCTCTCTGGCCCAGCGGGGCTGGTGCTGGCGGTCCTCTATGGCCCAGTGGGGCTGGTGCTGGCGGTCCTGTCTGGCCCAGTGGGGTTTGGGCTGGTGGTCCTCTCTGGCCCAGCGGGGCTGGTGCTGGCGGTCCTCTCTGGCCCAGCGGGCCTGGTGCAGGTGGTCCTGTCTGGCCCAGCGGGGCTGGTGCTGGCAGTCCTGTCTGGCCCAGAGGGGTTGGTGGCGTTGGCCTCTTGGGCAGCAGGGCAGGTGCTGGCAGTGGCCTCCTGGGCAGCGGGGATGATGGCGGTGGCGTCCTTGGCAGCAGGGCTAGTGGGGGTGGCCTCTTAGGCAGCAGGGCAGGTGCTGGCGGTGGCCTCCTGGGCAGCGGGGATGATGGCGGTGGCCTCCTGGGCAGTGGGGATGATGGCGGTGGCCTCCTGGGCAGTGGGGATGATGGCGGTCTTCTCCACCGTGCTCCTCTTCCCAGACCTGCTGACTTTCTTGTGGCCCTTCCCCACCTTGGAAGGTGTCACAGCTGACTCCACACTCCCACCTGTACCCTGGTGGCCTGTACTTTGGTGGCTGGAGTCTTCCTCCTCTCCCGCTGGGCACTGGCCAACTTTTGATGCTTCACAGGTGAGGGACTGTCCGTGCTGTGGCTCCGTGCCACACTGGCTGCCCTGGTGGCCGGGGCACCCAGGTTCCAGTGACTACAGGCACCACTGGTCCCGGAGATGTTGTGGCTGAGGTGCTAGGTTGGGACCTGGAGAGTCGGGCTCTAGGAGACGGACGGGGTGGGGGAGGTGTGGGAAAGAGATCAAGGTTGGACAGGAAAAGTTTTTGGGAAACACTGGTACGGGTAGCTGGAGGGGGTTTGGGAGTGGAGGAAGAGGTTGTGGTTGTAGGAGGTGTCCGTTTGGTGACTTTGGGTGAAGGTGCATGCGCTGGAGGCTGTCGTGAGGTGGATGGCTGTTGGGTGGGTGTGTGCCTGCGTTTGTGTATCTTGGGAGGTGGCGTCACAGACACACTGGGAGAGGACACAGGGGACGTGTGAATGGCAGTGGGGGTGGTGACTGCACGTGAGCGGGGTGTGGTGGTGGGTGTGCTGGTGATGGCAGTAGTGGCTGTATATGTGGTGCATGCAGGTGTGAGTGTAGACGGGACTGGGAGGGAGGAAGAAGACGAGGAGGAGGGGGACACAGTGGAGGCAGTGGATGTTGGTGTGTCTGCATGTGTGTGATGCTTGTGTGAGTGCCTGTGGGATGTGTGGTGCTTATGTTTGCCTTAGCTTCCTTTGTGTGTTGATGTGTGTGCATGCTGGTCTGAAGGTGTGCTTGGGATAGGCTGAGGTAGAGGGGATTGGGTCTGGGTGAAGGAAGTTGGAGGGGGGAGGCTAGACACAGGGACAATGACTGCCATCAGTGCTGAGGCCAGAGTCTGAAAAGCTCGCTGAAGCACCGCCTGACCAGAATGAATGCCCTCCAGGAATGAATTTGTTTGTTGCATCTGCCTTTCTACACCCTGGATGGCATGCAAAATGGTAGACTGCCCAACAGTGAGGGGCCTGAGGAGGTCAATGGCCTCCTCACTGAGGGCAGCAGGGGTGACTGGGGCAGGGGCTGAGGTGCCTGGGGCGAAGGTGATGCCCACCCTCCTGGGTGAGCGGGCACGGGGCAAAGGCTGAGGGGCTGCTGGGAGGGCGGTGTTGGTGGGGGGGGTGGCGGCTGTACCTGAAGATGCGGGGGGCACAGATGTTGCAGCCACCACAAGGGAGCTCCCATCAGAGGACGAGTCCGTGTCACTTGTGTCAGCTCCTGTCCCTGCCGTGGAGCTCCCCTTGCCCTCCGTCCCACTGGTGAACTCCGAGTCTGTTGTCTCGCCCTCCAGGGCCGTGTGGGATGCAGCTCCCTCCTGCTCCGGTGCCACTGCTCCTCTGCCTGATGATGCTAATGCACACAAGAACAGGGAGACCACAAAAAAGGGGGGGCCGACAGAAGAAAGACATGTTGAGTGCATACATTACCGCTACCGTTGGCGGACACGACAGACACAGAAGCCCCCTGCACTACGCAGCGCACTTGGGCTCCACTGTTCAATCCCTGGGACATGGCCTACAAGGCTATGGACGACATCTGCACACATGGATGACACAGGAGCCTGACTAGGTGTACTTGGCACTGTACACGGATGGGGTGGGGTGCCACAGGGTCTGCCAGAACAAGGGGATCCAACTAGCACACTCGCCCTGGCTTAGGGAAACCCACAGCCCACCTCCCCCACCCAGACACCTCCACTGCATGCAAAATCTGCAGAATGAGAGTGTACTCACCACCTTGTGGCTGCTGTGATGCCCTCAACCGCCCATCCAACTCCGGGTACGCCACCGCCAGGATCCTGAACATCAGGGGGGTCATGGTGCGACGGGCACCCCTCCCACGTTGGGAGGCCATCCCCAGCTGGGCCTTCGCCGTCTTCTTGCTCCAGCGGCAAATGTCCTCCCATCTCTTACGGCAGTGGGTGCTCTGTCTGTGGTAGACCCCCAGGGTCCGGACATCCTTGGCGTTGGCACGCCAAATATCTTTTTTCTGGTGGGTGCTGACCTACATGAATTGTACAGGGGGAAAAGAAAAGTTATTACCAAATGCACCACCACAGTCATTGGCCCCAATCCCTACCTTTGCCATGATGCACATGCACTCACCGTCGTTTCATGCACGCCTCAATCCCCCCCCCATCTTTCATCCAACCCACTCCACACAGGCATAGCCCAAACAGCATGCTCCCAGTGTATTTACCTGTTTGTCTGGAGGACCGTAGAGTAGCGTGTACTGGGGGAGGACCCCATCCACAAGTTTCTCCAACTCCTCGATGTGAAGGCAGGGGCCCTTTCCCCAGATGCACGAGCCATTGTCTCTTCCAGACAGAGGTCACAGCAGCACTTGCAGTGTAGGTCCTCTCCTGTCGAAGATCAGGTATCGAGTGATTGAACAGATAGAAAATGGCAGTCACGTCCGCGCCAGTGCGTACCGTCACCGCCGGCGTACATCGTCATTGGCTCCTGGGACCCATAGGGTCCAATGTTAACAAATGCAGCATTGCGCCGCGGTCTTCGACAGCCTACCACGACGGTGTACAACACCAGCGCAGTTACCTCACATCCCATTGTCCCACTTTACAGGTCAGGCAGCCGCCATTTCAGGGGCCCACATGGCTTAATTTTTAACTGGGTCACACATACCTAGGCCTAGCCTCAACACACATACAGGCCAATTTTAGGATTATGATTCGTGTTCTGTGTAAGCTGTGGGTGCGTACCTCTGAGTTGGTTGACACTGTGCTCGCTGTTGTCCTTCATAGGCACCGTCCTCTGGGACATGTGAGGAGATGGCGGCATCCTCTGGTGTACAGACCGCTGGTGGACCTGTCAACAATGGAGGAAAGACATGTGATCATCACCTACAGGCTTGACCGTGCCACAATCCAGGAGCTGTGTGCCCAGCTGGAGCCAGACCTGATGTCAGCTATCTGCCATCCCACAGGAATCCCCCCTCAAGTGCAGGTGCTGTCAGTACTCCATTTCCTTGCAAGTGGGTCATTTCAAACAACAGTGGCCATAGCATAAGGGATGTCCCAGCCTATGTTTTCCAACGTGTTGTCCAGAGTGTTGCCTGCCCTGCTGAAACACATGCGGAGCTACATCGTTTTCCCTCAGGTGGAGGATTTGCCTTCAGTGAAAGGAGACTTCTATGCCCTGGGACATATCCCCAACATCATAGGTGCCATTGATGGGACCCCTGTGGCTTTGGTACCCCCCCGCAGGAGTGAACAGGTGTACAGAACCCAGAAGAGATATGTTTGGCAGACCAGTACATCTCCCATGTTAATGCCAAGTTCCCTGGCTCAGTGCATGACGCCTACATACTGCGGAATAGCAGCGTCCCTTATGTGATGGGTCAACTCCAGAGGCACCGTGTGTGGCTAATATGTAAGCACCTGGAAGCAAGTCAGTGGGAATGGTTGTCTGGGTCTGGGGATATCCCTACAGGTTAGTGTGTGTCTAACAGTTGTCCCTCGCCATTTGCAGGTGACTTTGGTTACCCCAACTTGTCATGGCTACTGACCCCAGTGAGGAATCCCAGGACAAGGGCAGAGGAACGCTACAATGAGGCAGATGGGTGAACTCGGCGGATAATAGAGCGGACCTTCGGCCTCCTGAAGGCCAGGTTCAGGTGCCTCAGTATGACAGGTGGATCCCTATTCTACTCACCAAAGAAGGTGTGCCAGATCATCGTGGCCTGCTGTATGCTTCACAACTTAGCTTTGCGACTACAGGTGCCTTTTCTGCAGGAGGATGGTCCGGATGGCGGTGTTGTTGCAGCTGTGGAGCCTGTGGACAGTGAAGACGAGGAAGCAGAAGAAGAGGACATGTACACCAGGAACTCGGTGATCCTGCAATAATTCCAGTGAGACACAGGTAAGAATACAAACCTGCCTACTACATGTACTTTAACACTACTACCTCTCTACTGTCTGTCGTTTTCACCCAGTGTATGGTCACTGAGTTGTCACTTTCCCTTACGATTTCACAGATGTGTGTCCCACAGTATGACATCTGCTTTGTTTCCTCATGGACTAGGGCTGTGTGACATAGGTATGTTGACATTACAATTGAAAGAGCATTTTGCCACTGTAATTGCTAATACACTATTTCGAAATCACAGACTGACTCCAGATTGTTTTGTGCTTCAAGGGTGTTTATTTAAGTGCTCAATATTAGAGGGGGTTGTAAAATGGTGAGGGGTGATGGTGGAGGAATGTCCATGACAGAGTCCAGTCTATTAGTCTCACAGGTGCATTGCCCAATGGGCATAGGAAGTGGAGCTGGGGCAGTTTGAGGATGGACAGGGTGACAAAGTATGTCAGTAAGCTGACATTCAGGCTGGTCTCATTTCTTGGCAGGGGTCTTGGCATCGTTCTCTGTCTTTGTCCTGGATCTCAGGGAGCGTTTGCGGGGTGGTTCTCCCTCTGCAGGGGGTGGGGTGCTGGTGTGGTTGTCCTGTGGCGGTGCCTCCTGTCCACTAGCGCCGGTGGAGGTGGTGGGCAGTTCATCGTCCATGCTAGTGTCAGGGGCCCCTTGTTGTGCCACAGTGTCCCTTCTGGTGATGAGTACTTCCTTCAGCACCCCTACGATGGTGCCCAGGGTGGAATTGATGGCTCTGAGTTCCTCCCTGAACCCCAAATACTGTTCCTCCTGCAGGCGCTGGGTCTCCTGAAACTTGGCCAGTACCGTTGCCATCGTCTCCTGGGAGTGGTGGTAGGCTCCCATGATGGAAGAGAGGGCCTTGTGGAGAGTGGGTTCCCTTGGCCTGTCCTCCTCCTGTCGCACAGCAGACCTCCCAGTTCCCCTGTGTTCCTGGGCCTCCGTCCCCTGGACCGTGTGCCCACTACCACTGCCCCCAGGTCCCTGTTGTTGTTGGGGTGGTGGGTAATCCTGGGTTCCCTGTAGTGGTGGACACACTGCTGATTGATGTGTCCTGGGGACAGAGGTATGGGCCCGCTGGGTGGGTGTTGTGCTGGTGTTTCCAGAGGGGGGAAGGTCTGTAGTGGCCTGTGACTGTGTGAGGGGAACCGACTGTCCCGAGGTCCTCGATGGGCCGGGCTGGTCATCTAGATCCAGTTGGACAGAGCTGCTGTCATCACTGTGGGCCTCTTCTGTTGGTGGTGTGGACATGTGTGGACCCTCATATCCGGTGAGGTTGGGTAGGGGTCCTGCAGGGGTATAAAAGGATGTTTATTACATCTGTGTGTGCCATGGTGTGCAATAGGTGGGTGTCCGTGTACCCCAGTGTTTGCATTCCTGTGTGGGACCTTGTGTGATAGTGGTTTAGGGAGGTGTATGGGTATGTGCAGTGGCCATGCTTTGGTGATGGGTGTCCATGCTTTGTTGTTGCATGCAGGGCTTGGTGTTGGGATGAGTGGGTTGTGGTAATGGGACATTTGTGAGGAGTAGGAGTGATGGGGGTGAGGGTGAGGGTGGGGGTATGTGATGGCATGCAGGTAGGGTGGGGTATGTAATAGTAATGCTTTGACTTACCAGAGTCCATTCCTCCATCTACTCCTGCGAGGCCCTCAGGATGCAGAATCGGCAAGACCTGCTCCTCCCATGTTGTTAGTTGTGGGGGAGGAGGAGGGGGTCCGCCGCCAGTCCGCTGAACCACAAGGTGGTGTCTTGAGACCACGAAACGCACCTTCCCCTGTAGGTCGTTCCACCTCTTCCTGATGTCATCCCTATTTCTTGGGTACTGTCTCACTGCGTTAACCCTGTCCACTATTCTTCGCCATAGCTCCATCTTCCTAGCTATGGAGGTGTGCTGCACCTGTGATCCGAATAGCTGTGGCTCTACCCGGACCATTTCCTCCACCATGACCCTGAGCTTCTCCTCAGAGAACCTGGGGTGTCTTTGCCGTGCTATGGGGTGGTGTGGGTGATGTGTGGGGTGGTGTGTGTATAGTGATAAGTGGGGTGATATTTAGTTGTGTGTTGTGTGAGGTGTGTGGAAGTTCTGTGGGTGATGGTATTGTGTGCCTGTGGATGCTTGGTAGTTGTTTGTGGTGTCTCTCTCTGGCCTTCTCTCTGTAATTGTGGTCGTAGGGGTTTGTGGGTGATGTGGGTGTGTGTTTTATATTGTAATGGGTGTGTGGGAGTGGTGTGTGTATGTGTATCAGGTGTATGTATTTTGAATTGTCCAATGTGGTTGTGTTATGTAAATGTGTGTGTATTTTGAGTGCAGCGGTGTGTACCGCCAATGGAATACCGCGGTTGAAAGACCGCCGCGTGGATTAGTGTGTCATGATAGTGTGGGCGTATTTCTGTTGGCGTGACGGTGGAGGTTTTGTTTTCGCCAGTTTATCACTGACCTTTGGTGTGGCGGACTTGTGTGGGTGTCTGAATTTTGGCGGATTCCGTGGTGTGGGTCATAATAGCTGTGGGGGAATTCCGCGGCTGCGGTGGTGTGTTGGCAGTCTTCTGCACGGCGGTAAGCGGCCTTTAGCCCCAATGTTGTAATGAGGGCCGTTATCTCTTGAAGTAAACATATGCGGCAAAGCAACACCATGAGCTATGAATATCAGCATTAATAATGTAATTCATCAATTAAGTTTGTCAGTCATTTGACACTGTCAACGTCACCCCTAACAACCTACCTAACCAAGTTTAGCATTAGCATGTGTGTCTTTATGCAAAAACAATTTAGAGAAAATATCAATTTAGAAAATTTCTACCTAAGTGAGAATTTCTATAAAACAGCGCCATTGGTACCTCGAAGAAAGGCACAAAATTGTCAGTCACATTGTCATAGCTACCTATCCCAGATGCATCAGCAACAAGTCAGTCTTCGTCTTCAGGTCATCAAATGGTCAGCTACGGATCAGACTCACAAAGTATGAGCCTAATACCAGCACCTCCGACAGCGTCTCCTGACGTCATAAATTTTCTTCCAGCAGTTCTGATTCCTCACCCCTTGTCATGACTTTTTATCAGAGTCTCCCAATCCATCCCACTTCTTGCTAATTGGTCAATCAGTCGGAAGATATGACTCTAACCTATAGTTTTTATTTACCAAATCATATTCTTATATTTCACAAAACGCTGATTGGTTCTTCTTGCAATGAGGACATCATCCGGCTCTTCAGGTATCAAAATTGTTTCACATGGTTCTCTAGTCAGAGCTTCCATTGTTCAAGTCCTGGGAAAGTACATCAGCCTACACTACACATAATTGTTTCAAATTATCTTCACCGTCTCCTGTCCGTCAGTACATTGCAGAATGTTCTAGCTAAGCGACTTGAACTCTGAGCGGTTCAAGGTCTGTCTCCAGCTACTGGTCCTTTACAAGGCGTTCGAATTCTCCATGTTTAGAGCGGGCAAGGCCCAGTGGAACTAGGCCTCTGGTTTAGCTAACTTAACAATATAAAACAAAGGTTATACATTTCATTATGATATATTACTACAATTTTCTCATATATTTCCATTATTTCGCATATTTTAGTCACTTTAGTACATATGGTGATCACTCCCCGAGGGCACATTTCTAAACATGCGCATTATTTTCTACTATTAATTTCTCTATGCATTTTTCTCGTTAGTATACACACAGATAAGTCATTAATACATTTCTTAATTAACATATCTGCTCCAACAGTCCCTCCTCTGATGACTAAATATGTCATCACACCCTTCTTGTCAACGCTTTATAATTCTGTCTCAGATGTATTTTGCCTTTTCCTCAAATTTTCCCTATAAATTCGTCTCCTAGGTGGTTCTTCCCTCCTCTGATCATTCTTAGATTTCCTTAATTGTATCTTTTGCCCTAATTTGCATGTACCCCATAATCCTAATATGGAAACAATCACAATTAATATTCCCTGGACAATTTTCCATAATACCCCATTCCAAATTTGACTAAACCAATTTCCCACAGAGGCAAATCCATTTCCAACTTTTTCCCAAACCCCTAGTTCCTTCAAATCTTTCAAATCTTTGCTTGAATTAGTTAAGTTAGTAAGTAAGGGCTAGATGTAAGTAGATTCTGAAGTACGACCGCAAATTGTGAGTCAGAGCGAATCGCAATTTGCGAGTTGCAATTCAGAATGTAGGATGGTGTCCAAGACACCATCTGTGACTCGCAATGGGGTCGCAAAGGCCCGCCTCATTAATATTAATGAGGTGGGTCGCAATTTGCGACCCCCCTTGAGACTCGCAGCGCTCACTGGAGACAACCGACCACCATGTCTGTGACTGCTTTTAAATAAAGCAGTTTTTTTTTGTTGTAATGCAGCCCGTTTTCCTTGAAGGAAAACGAGATGCATTACAAAACTAAAAAATGAAACGTTTTCGTTTCATGTTTTCAGAGCAGGCAGTGGTCCATAGGACCACTGCCTGCTCTTGAAAAATGTTTTTAATGCCATTCACAAAGGGGAAGTGGTCCCATGGAGACCCCTTCCCTTTTGCGAATGGGTTAGCACCCATTTGAAATGGGTGCTAACTGTGATTGCTTTGCGACCGCGTTTGCGGTCACAATGCAATCTGGCATTGCACTGCGACTCGCAATTAGAAAGGGGACTCACCTTCCTAATTACAACTCGCAAACCCGTTTTGCGATTCAGTAACCAAGTTACCGAATCGCAAAAGGGGTTTTGTGCATTGCCAAGTGCAGTTTGCACGTCGCAAACAGCTAAATTCACTGCTTGCGACATACAAACTGTGTGCTACATTTGGCCCCAAGTCTCTTATCTCCATATCATTCTCTGGAATGTAAGAACAACAATGCCTAGCATGAATCATTTTACAGTCTCCGCCGTCTTTCGCCAAAATTATGTCTAAAGCAAGCCTATTTGGAAACGTCATAACTCTATCCGCAGCCAACTCAGTATTTAACAGGAGTATTGCCCCTGTAAAGTTTGTCAGCATGTTATCCACAATAGTAGACAACTTTCGTATCTTAATTGCATTCAGAATAACTCCTACAGAAGGAATTACTGCACCAAAAATATCTCCCACAATTGCAGAAGAGCTTTCCCTCCTCTGTCGCTCATGTGTAACTCAGTCATTTTCGGAATTTTCTTTAAATCATCTATCTGATAGATTTTAGGGAAAACTATTCCCAAATAACATGTCCCATACCATCCTCTAGGAAGACGGCAATAAGCATTAAGTCCACAAATTTAGTAGATTCCAGGAATCGCAGGGTCCTGACCATTCAGCATAAAAGTCTATTTACTCTGAAACAAGAACACATGCCTACATTCACTCATTCCCACAAATAAGGTGTCAGTGCGTGATTTCCGTCTATATATACAAAGCTTCCCTACATGTAATGCATCTAAAGCTAGTTTCCCTTACATTTTAATAGCAGTGTAAGCATAATCATTCTTAGAAGTCCTTTTCTCCAACCCCTTCTCTAGCTTCTCTTTTAATGCCTTCCTTCTGTCATCAGTATGCCCTATAAAGCTCTTTTCTAATGGGGTTAATAAGCAGGTTAAATTGTTTTGATGCGCATAAGCAGTTCGAAATGTTAGTGTTGGCTCAAAGAATCCCATAACTAATACTATATAATGCTCTTTGGCTACCTTACATATCTAATAACAGGAACAAAGGACAACACAAGATCATAATTAGAATAGAAATACTGGATATACTCTTGTTCATAGAATCTGGTTAGTAGCAAACTACAAGTTATGCCATAAGTTAAAGGCACGCTATGGTATTGCATCCATTGTCTCAACATACTCACTCAACAACCAACAGAACACATTAGAAGAAAGCTCCCCTTGAGCATTAGTATAGTCATGCAAATATTTTTCATCTAACTTAAACTTCTCTAAAGCTGTTAATGTAGTAGTTTTAGGAACAGAAGCAATAGTAGCCTCCTTCATTTCATGAACAGACATACCCACAATCATTATTATGAACATTATTCCACATATAATTGCCACACCAACACTCAAATACCAACAACATCTAATATTTCTAATGCGATTATTTAATTCAGCCATGATCTGTAAAGAATCAGAAAGTAGAATTTACTCTTAAAGAAAGTGCAACAGGAAAAAAAAAATGAAGAAAAAGAAAAACTATTTCTTTCTCACAGTTCAGTTTCTCACGTAGGAGCCCTTTTTCTCCTTTGTAAAAAAATCAGTTAGCAGCTTGTCACATCCAGGTTTTCAAATGTCATATCAGGTTATCAATGTCTTTTCTGTTTATTTTTAACAGTCTCTTTTTAGATTTTTCTTCAGATTAGCTCAACAACTCAGTCTATTGATTCCCCTCAGGATGCATCAAAGTACTGATTTGGAACTTCTCTGTGAAAGCAAAAGGACAAGAACTAATTTTGCCATTCACTTGTTGCTGCATATGCCCACTCCGGACCTGCGTATCTTCGATTTGCTACTCTCTTTCTTTTAAATCTTCGTTCTTTACCTATTTCTCCTTCACTTAATTCCTCTTATCTTGTAGCATCCACTTCTTTTCCTCTATTGTTTCATTTATAACCAATTTTTCTTCTTCCCAATTTGCGATTCAGGCCAATTATCTCCTTTTCTCGTTCCTTCTGTCAATATTCTCCTCAGGATTGGACTCTTTTCTTTTTCTTTCTCTATGGTGTTTTCTCTTGATGAACCTGCAACGGGTTCAGGATGAGTCAAATCACTTTGGCTTTGATCTGTCTCAACTCTTTCACCCTCTTGATCTGGCACTCGCTCTGTTTGCTTTTCAGCACCGTCTTCTTCTGGGAGAACCCCTGCTGTGCTCGGTTCTCCAGCTGTATCCGATGAGTTGTTAGACTCTTGCTCACCCTCCTGTAATTCTTCACTTTCGTCTCTTACAGGGGTAATTGACCCATCTTTCATCAGTTCAGGAGCAATCTCAGGTTCAATCTGCTCTTGTTCCGGCTCAGGTACACCCACCTGTTTCACTGCTGTTGGTGCTCTTAACAACACTTCTTCATGTTCTTGCGGACTCACCACTCTCTTTGTATGGCTTGCGTGTATCCAATTCGGCAGTCCTGCACACTTCACAGCTGTCGTTGTTGTCAGCACCACCTGGTATGGACCCTTCCAACGAGGCTCTAAATAAGTCTTTAGAACATGCTTTTTGATGATGACCCAATCTCCAGCTCTCAGATTGTGACCTGGGTCGTGGATGGGTGGCAGGGTAATAGCCTGCACCTGCTGAGAGAAAGATCGAACCACATCAGCCAGACTCTTGCAGTAGTCCAACCCCATATCATCTGTAATATTGACAAGAGCATTAGCTGGAATTGCTGACAACCTCATTGCTCTGCCCATGAGAATCTCATGGGGTGACAGTCCTGCCTTCCTGGTAGGAATATTTTGCATTGACATCAACACCAAAGGTAATGCGTCTGGCCATTTCACATTTGTCGCTGCACACATTTTGGCAATTCTTGATTTCAGTGTACCATTCATTTGCTCTACAAGTCCTGATGCTTCCGAGCGGTAACTGCAATGCAACTTCTGCTCAATGTTTAATGCTGCATATCAGAGTTTATTGACGTGTGTTCCCCTATCTGATTCTAAAGCGATCGGAAATCCGAACCGTGGTATTAACTCTCTAAGCAATAGCTTTGCTGCTGTGAGACTATTGTTCCTTCGGGTGGGATATGCTTCAATCCAATGACTAAAGACACACAAAATCAACAACATGTACTTAATCCACCACATGCAGGCATCTCAATGAAATACAAATGCATTCTGCTGAATTGTCCTCCTGCTCTTCCAATGTGGCTCAAATTCTGCTGACAGATTACACATCAATGACATACTGCCTCTGCTGCTTGTCTGAACTTTGGATTAATCCAATCAACTTTAAACAGCCTAACCAAGGCATCTCTTCCAATATGTGCTTGGCCATGGTAGTAGCGGGCGATCTGAGTCAACAAACTGTTTGGCAGCACCATCTGACCCTCCTCAGAAACCCAAATCTCATCAGGTGTTTGAACACACTTGAACTTTAACCAAAGCTTTTTCTCTTCCTTGTCTGCATTTTCCTGCTATGTTTTCAATTCTTCTAGTGTATCAGTTACTTCCAAAGCAAAACTTGCACAGTTATTTTCTTCTTCAGGCATTAGTTCCCACTTGCCCTTAAACGATATACAGTTCAATGCGCAAAATCTTGCGACTTGATCCGCATATCCATTTCTCAATAAAATGTAATCCTGCGTCTTTTGGTGTGCAGTGCATTTTACCACAGCAATTTCTTCAGGTAACTGTATTGCGTTCAACAACTTTTTTATTCGGTCGCCATTTCTCAATGGGGTTCCAGTAGAGGTCATAAAACCTCGCTGCAACCATAACTGACCGAAATCATGAACAATTCCAAATCCATATTGACTGTCAGTATAGATTGTGACTCTTAATCTTGCAGAAACATAGCATGCTCTAGTAAGAGCTACTAATTCTGCTACTTGTGCAGAATATACACCTGGAAGCCATGAAGCTTCTAATGTGCCTGTAATTGTGTACACAGCATAGCCTGCTCTCAGTGTGCCTGTTCCATCTCTGAGACACGAACCATCAACAAAGACAATTTGGTAATTTTCTTCTAAACGCGTGTCTCTAATATGAGGCCTCAGTTTTGTACACAGCTCAGTTACCTCTAGACAATCATGCTCAATATCTTCCTCTTTTTCAATTTTGACTGTGTCACTTGGAAGCAAAGTTGCTGGATTTAACACTGTACATCTTTTCAGTCTTACATTTGGAGCTCCCATTATGCTCATCTCATACCCTGTCAGTCTTGCACCTGTCAAATATTGGGTTTTCGTCATTGTCAGTAAGATTTCAACAGAGTGTGGTACCATTACCGTCAAAGGGTATCCCATGACTACCCCCTCACATTGGGAAAGACTTTGACCAACTGCGGCTTCTGCGCGCAGACAACCTGGTAAAGCTGCTGCAACCAGGTCCACGGTAGCTGAAAAAAAGGCCACTGGGCGATAAGCACCGCCATGGACCTGTGTCAAAACAGACAAAGAACAAGCATCACGTTCATGACAAAACAATGTGAAAGGCTTTGTGTAATCAGGCATTCCAAGCACTGGAGCTCTGCACAAACTCTCTCTCAATTCAGTGAATGCTTTCATCTGATCTTCATCAAGGGTAATGGGATCTGTAACTTCCTTATGTGTCAAATGCTGCAAAGGTTGAGCAATTTCAGCAAAATTCGGAATCCACTGTCTACAGTACCCCACCATTCCCAGAAACATTCTGACATATCTCTGCGAAGTTGGGGGACTTCTCTGCAGAAACATAGTAATTCTCTCCCTGGAGATTCTCCTCAATCCTTTCTCAATCTGGTGTCCCGAGTATTGACTTCTGGCAATACTGCAATTTCACAGGTGAGGCTTTGGCCCTCATTACTACCTCTGCCCGCCAAGGTTGTACCGCCAAGCGGCCGCCAATGCGGCCGCATTCCCGCCTGCCCCATTTTGACATCCCTGCTGGGACGGCAGGCAGAATCAAAGTTTCCGCCCGCCGGCCCAGCAGTGATGTCAGCCGCAACATGGGAGCTGGCTCCTAATGGAGCCAGCGGTGTTGCGGCCGTGCAACGGATGCAGCTGCACCCGTCGCGCTTGTGGGGCTGTGCCTGGGGGCCCTAGGGGCCCTGCAACTCCCCTTCCCGCCAGCCTTTCCATGGTGGTCTCTACCACCATGGACAGGCTGGCTCGAAGGGAACTCATAATCCCCTGGGCAGCGCTGCCCTGGAGGATTAAAAGCGCCAGGACAACCATGGCGGTAAACCGCCAGTCCTGGCGGTTACGACCGCGGCACTTCTGCTGCGGTCGTAATCCGCAAGATTGTACCGACAGCCTGTTAGGGGTACAATCTCCAAAACAGCCCTGGCGGTCTTTGACAGCCAGGGTTGTAATGAGGCCCTTTATGTACCAATTCTCCCAAGTGATTCAACAGGGCAATTGAGTCATTTTTACACTCGTTCCTCGTTATGGACGCGATCAATAAATCATCAATGTACTGCACTATAGTCGATTGGTATGAGAATTCTAATGACTCCAGGTTCTTTTTCAAGATCTGATTAAACAGAGATGGTGACTCCGTATACCCATGTGGAAGCCTGCACCAGCTGTAGACTCTGTCAAGAATTTTAAACTAAAAAGAAACTGACTATCCTCATGAAGAGGCACAGAAAAGAAAGCTTGTGACAGATCTGCCACTGTGAACCACTCTGCATCGCAAGGAATCTAAAACAGTATCACTGCTGGATTGGGCACTTCCGGACAACATTTAACCACCATGTCATTCACTTTTCGCAAGTCTTGCACGACACGCACTTTCCCACATGGCTTTTTCAAACCCATTATCGGTGAATTACATGAGCTGCTCAGCACTTCTTTCAAAACTCCTTGTTTTAAAAAGTCTCCAATTATTTGTGCCACTTTCATTAAAACATCTAGTGGTATGCTATACTGTGGTAGCTGCGGGAACACTGCATTGGGCTTCAAGGTGATTTTAATCAGCTCCACTCCCTTAATTAGACCTACTTCTTTCCCTGTCAAATCCCAGACCTCTTCCTTCACTGTTCTCTGCAAGTCTGCATGCAATTATTTTACAGTAAACATTGGGAAAAACTCAACGGGTATTCTCCATAGGCGTTGTTAACCATCATTTCAGTCACCTGTTCTTCCTCATCATCACTATTTGTTTGGATTCTATCCCAGTGTCCGAACAATTAATGAAGCATCTTGCCTTGCACAGTAAGTCTCTTCCCAGTAGGGATACGGGACTTGAATCGCACACCACAAATCTATGCAATCCTTGATAATTTCCGATTTCAACCTGCACTGGCACGGTGATTGGGTTGGTCAACAGTCTATTCTCCACACCCACAACTTGAACTGTCCGGCCTGAAAGGGGTAGATTCAGGACTTCTATGCTTCTTACTGTAGAGCGTATAGCTCCTGTATCCACTAAGAATGAGACCTTATAGCCCATCGTTTTTCCCTTCACCAAAGGTCCTCTCTGGTCTACTTCTAGGGAAGCAGCAAGCATACAAACTCCTTAGTCTGAACTGTCACTCACGCATTCTTCGTTTATTTCATTCTCACTTTAAAATGGAAACTGATGCACTGTATTATTACTATTGTCTTGTCTTTGACCTGTCACCTGCTGAGTAAGCATCACCTGTTGCTGCTCTATCGGGGTTTGAGGTATCTGCATTTGCTGCCTAGGTACCATAGGGACCTGCTTCTGTACTGGTTGTAATTGGGTAAATTGTGCACGTGGCACCTGCATTTGCTGCATCGGTAAGAAATTCTGTCCTCAATTTTGAACATTAGGAATGAATCCTTTCATTCTTGGGACTTTCACAGTTTGAAATGTACTGATGTCACCTTGCTGAACAACCCCATCCTGCGCCATCAACAGGCACTCCCGCTTCCAGTGTCCCACGTTTCCACACAAATGACACAGTAACATCTTTTTCATTCCCTGCATGTCATTCTGAACAACCACAGTCCCTAATTCCGGACCACGCATCATGTCAACTCCACGCCCTCTACTTCCCACTGGAGGCTGAAACATAACAGCTCTCTCCTGCAGTGGCATAGGAGGTACTATAGCCCCTTGCACTCCTATCTGGGCTGCTTTTATTTGCATCACCATTGCTTTTTCTTTCAACTTTTTCTGCTTCAATTCAATCTCATCGCTATAGTATTTTGCATACTGCAACACCTCATCAATTGGTTTCGCCTGCCAGCAAATCAAATGATTCTTAATCATCTACCCCACTTCTGGTCTCATACCTTCGACGAACCTAAACACAAAATGCAACATGTCCTTCGGCTCACTTGCTTCCTTACCACTGTACTCCTTAAATGCTTACAACAATCTTTCATAGTAGGTATGTATTGACTCTTTAGACTCTTGGACTGTTCTATCAATCCGCTGCCAATCAATGTTTTAGGGAGAAATCCTTGTCTTCGGAAACTCAATCACCTTCTAATAATTTTTCATTACCTCGGGTAAAGGTGCACCTGTTACTTTATCCATTTCCGGTTCACTTGTCAACCAGTCTACTGTTCTCTTGCATTCATCCCACAAGTCAGCTGGTACCACTATTTCCAATAGCGTGTTCCAGTCTTCCCACAAACATTTGGAAAGCTTCACAAATCTCTGTATCTGTTGATACCACTCAACCGGTTTCTCTCTCAATTTTGGTAGCCATTTATAAATGATAATATATCACTCCCGGGCCATGGAACATGAACAAACTGCCCTCCTGGAATTTCTCTCATTGGAAGCATCTAAACTGATTCTTCCTTGTCGACACCTTCATACCCTTCTTGTGATTCCAGTTTTCGTTTATCTTTTTTCTATGTCCATCTACCTTCCCACTTCTCTAATGCTCCCCAAATCTGTGCACTCTGCAGCAATTCTCTCAAATGTGCCTTCATTCCTGCTGATCTCATGTGTTCAAAATCCTTTGCCTCAAAATCTAATCTGTAACTGCACTTCAAATGCTTTGTTTTCTCAATCTCGATATCATGCTTCTCTGCTAATTCTGCCAGTTTCTGATGCATTTTACTCACTTCTCTTGTAATCTTTGGACACAAATATCTCAGCTCTTCTTCAGTGTAAGATTCCAACCTGTTCACACCCATCGTTCCCTCAACCAGTTCAGTTGCTTCTATACTCAGCCTCACACGATTTATCTGCTCCTCACCTTTGGATGCATTCTGAGGTGTATTTAAACTATCTAACCCCTCACTCAATTGTTGTGCTGACAATCCCTGTAATGAAATGTTACTTGCATTTGGCACTGGTATCTGTTGTATCACTGCACCTGAAGCTTGCGGGGTCAAAAGTTTCTAACTCGGACTCGCATTCAGGCCATTCACTGCATCTGGGAGCACTACAAGTGGATTAAGATCCATTAAAGGTCTAGATCCATTGAAAGTCTGTCCTGCAGACGACATCATCTGCACAGGATCACTCACTCCCCTCCTCACAAGACTCTGTGACATTTAATTCTGTTCTCCTGTGTCTGATTTCTTCTGCGCCAATAAGGGTACCGCTGGACCAACAGTAATTGGTAGCGATATTGCATCTGGAGTTGCCCTAACACTTGCATCTTGCGGGAATGTTACCCCCATTGCCTGACTGCATGACTGGTGTAATATCTGACTGCGTTCCTGTTAGCGGTGTAAACTTTGGCAAACCCTGCGCTTGTGCTAAAGGCAATTACATTGGTGTCGGATCTGTCTGAACCAGCATTGGCTTCAGAAGCACTTGCTCCCTTGGTACCATTATTTTCAAGATTGTCTCAAGAACTGGCACATCTGGATAAATTCTCTGCACCGAAGGTGGATGTATCTGTGCTTGAACTACAGTAGTAGTTCCTGCATTAGGTGTACTCTGTACTACCCCTGGCATTTATCCGCCTTCTGCCTGTACAGCTCCCTCAGCTCCCTGGGCTTGTGCTGGAGCAGCTGTAGTGGCAGTGGCACTAGTGCCTGGACCCCCTGAATAGGTTGTTAAAGGTGGAGGTCGGTTTCTTAACAGCTGCGTAATGAGATCCTCAATATCAGAATCTTCATCATCAACATAAGACTTTCTCTTTTTCTTTCTCCCTGCACTCTCATTCTCTTTAGCACTATCTTCCTTTTCTGCCTCATCTCCCTCCGTAATTGCAGGAAACAATTTGACATCCTGTAATGTCACTGCTCTCCCTTTCTTTTGTTCCCAATCCCATCTAGCTTCAGCTAAAGATTTCTCTACTCGCTTCATCCTCATTTTAAACTTCATCTCTTGTTGCTGTCTTGTGGTACTGAAAATTCTGGACCCGTGTTATAAACGTCGTCGTATCACAACGATTTTGGTATCAGCAGACCTGGAATGATTAGAATAGTATGCACAAGCATTGTATTCATATTCGGGTAACAAAATCACCCGAATATCAGAGTTTCCGTCCTGAACCCTTGTGTTCCATTTAAACGACAGCCATTTTACGATTGCCCTCACATAGGCCAATGTCTAATGCTGAAAACGAGTCTGAAGGACACGTACATCTTTGCTGACTCCTCTGTGACCTGGGCAAGCTGACTCCACTGCCTGAAGCCAAACCTGTTCGGCCAGTTTCTTTCCCAGTGGCCGAATGAGATTAGTATCAAGGCACAACACATCATAAACCTTTCATCAGACACAAACCATGCCTAATCTTACACACACCTGTCCCTGTTTCTTTCTTTATGACTTGCTTTACAAGGAGGAGGTGCCCGTTTATATTGGGGGTCCGTCGATATCTGATGAAAGTACTAAGCCTTGCCGGGTAATTGATTGAGGGCTGGACAAACTGAAATATGGGCTTGTCATCATAAACCTGCTATTTCGTTTGTAGTGAAATATGTGAATGGTCAACTGTAATCCTGTTAAAACCCCAAAGGCTACTCACATGTTGCCTCTCTAGCTTTTCTCATTTGTTTAGGAATGTGACTGGTACAGCCCCCTTGCATGCCTAGGGCATAATAAATGATATAAAAGGTCTGAGCTAAGACCATTTCTGGAGACTGCCTCTTTCAGTTGCTATAGGTCAGCTTCTGGAAGACGTAGTCTCACTCATTTGAGTTTAATAAAGATGTCTTTTCATATTTCAGCTTCTTTGCCAAGTTCTTTGTTATATTACCCTGAGAATGAAAATCTCTAGTACTACAGTCTGGCCACTAGCTCCCAAACCGCTAAAGCTTCAAACTGTGCTGGTCTCGGTAATGGCTTCATATCATACAATGACATTTGCAATTGATCCAAAATTCTCAAATTAAACGTTCCATGCTCCAGAAATGCTAAAGACCCTTGTTTTTTGTTAACTTACACCATTGCTTCAACCACAAACACAGTGCTACACCTCGCTCCTCCATCACAATGAAAGCGGAGTATTTTCTGGTGGGGTTGGCTCCCCCACTGACGCTTTAATGTAAATATCACCCTTCATCGCACTCTTAGATGCCTTGAAAAACTTCATTTAGTCTGCTTTGTTTACTTTGATTCAATAATGAAATGACTTTTACTCCCAAGATTCCCTTCACCCGCTTACTCGACCAATTGCCTCTTACGGACGGCTGCCAATCTGCTTGTGGCTCTTCTCACTAGCCGGCCTATCCCAGCACTGCACACTCTGACATCACACACACAGCGGCTGACAAAGTCTTGCGCCTCGTCCTCTTCAACTCGATTCACACAACTAATGCAAATTATTGCAAGCACTTACCAAAACCCAATAACTAAAACAAACATGCTGGTTTACTACAGGAAGGGACACAGTCGCTTCAGTGACCTTACGGATTTTCACCAATGGCTCTTTTGGCTCATATAGCTATTCCTCTTTCTCAGTCTCCCACATTCGCAAGCAAAATTTGACCCGCAAATCTTAATCTCAACTGATCAATGGGTCTGTCCTGGTGTACATAGAACTCGCCAAATCTCAGTCTAATTTTCTTTTACTCGATTCTTACACACACACATTTGTTGACCACGCCCGATCAACCTACTAATCCATACAGATTACAACATATAACCAAGTGTCTCCTACACTTGTCATTACACTCCGGAGTCTTAGACAATGCAGGGTCCGTACATCACCAACAACCACGTGGATAATTTTTGAGCACAAAGTACCACACACATGTGAAGTTCGTCGACTTCCCTACTCTCATACTACAGAGTACGCACACTCCTACTACCCTCAACTGGAGTGCACAGACTCCCTGCTTACCTCACATACATTACAATTCACCTGCGATTTGCTTAAGCCTGTGTAAGAGCAACCTACCACTTTCTCATTCTTACAAAAACGCCGAGCACATACCCATCTTTACTGGCAGGATCCAGGATCTGAGAAAGTCATTTCTGGGCTTAAGGGGACATCATCTTTGCTACAATTGGCAATTCAGAAAAACTAAATTCAAATCTCATAAAATATGAACAACTAACCCTACCCTAGACTTGTACCATAACCAGTAATCACCACATAACTAGTTCCCCAGGGAAACTAACCATCAAGCTGCTACCAAAAACTGCTAGCGCACCTGGTCTTTAGTGAGTAAACTTACAAGGGGGCGTGTATAGGTCGATGAACCTTTTGAATCGCATGGAGTATCCTAGTCATGTAGTGACTATTGAATCAATAATCAACATCCATAATCAAGATAAACACTTTATGAAACCACAATATAAACCATACTAATCAGAAATAACCACTACTCAGGAAAAGGGTTAACAAATGTTATTCCCTGTTGCTCACAGTTCTAAGTCAATCTGTTAGTTCAAACTTTATTCAAATCAACTCTTTATTAATTCATCAGTTAAAAGACATTGGCCCTCATTATGAACACGGCGGTCCAAACCGTGCCGCCAGCGGTGGTGGTAAAAACCGCCAACAGAGGAGCGGTGCGGACTGCCAAATAATGAACCAACTGAAACACAGGCATCCTGAAAACCACCCACCGCCAGTAGAGGAGTGCCGACGACGATGGCAGAGTCCACCCACAGGCCGACGGAAAGGCCCAACACGCCCATCAAATAATGAACCACTAGACCACCGTCAGTTCTGGGGCGGGAACCACCGCCACGCAAAGCCAGGCGGAAACAAACCTAATATAAGGAAACACTCACTGGAAGCCCACACAACGCGCCGAAGCAGATATGGACAAAAAGCTGCAGATCATGCCAGCCCTGCTCCTTGCCACATACCTCCACGACCGAGACCGCCGACGAAGACGACAACAGGAAGTACCGCAACCTACTAAAAAAGGGAAGAAAGGGCACTGTTACATACCCACCCACTCCACCCACCCTGCAACGCTCCCACAACCGTTCACAGCAGCACAACCTATACACCCCACAGCAAGAGGTACTTGCCCGACACAAGGCAAATCCAACCTGACCATAGTGCATACAAATGCTCCACACCCACAAACAATGAAACGTGAGACCAGGGTTCAAGAGTGTGCCACCAAAACACAGGCCACACATAAATATTTATTGCAGCTCACAGAGCTAACTATTCACAACAAGGTCAGAGGTCAGTCCATAGTGCCAGATGTGTTTGGGCTGCAATGGTCCCAATCTAACTCCCAAAAATGCACAGTACTCCACCTAATGGGGCAACAATGGGGCATCCAGGCACCTCAGGGAACAGGGACAGGGACTGGTGGGGGTGGGGATTTAAGACGGGGTGTGGCTTGGACTTGCGTTTGGAAGGTGGAGGTGGTTTGGGTTTTGCCTTGGAAGGTGGGGGTGTGTGCTTTGACTGGGCGGAGCCAGATGGACTTGGCTCTGCACAGGGCTTCTTCCTCTCTGGGGAAAGGGCACAGGAATGTGAAGGGCGGACAGGAGCGGGCTGTGAAGTGGATGGAGTGGAAAGGGCAAGGAGATGTGCACGCTTAGGGACAAGACAGGGTGGGCCAGTGGGTTGCAAGAGGTCAGCACGGGAGAGGAAACGTTTTTTCAGAGAAATTGGGTTGGGCCTGGAGGAAGGCGTGGGAGTGGAGGCAGAGGGTGTGGACGTAAGTGGTGCAGGTGACTGGACAGTATGCTGAGGTGTGGTGGATGTGTGATGGGTGGGTGTCTTGGTGCATTTGTGTGTTTTTGGAGGGGGGGTGGACATAGTGGTTGAAGATAGGCTGCCAGTGTGGATGTATGTTGTGTGGGTGTCTGCAAGTCTGGTGAGTGTGCTGCATGTGTCAACTACAGTAGTTGTGGTAAGTGCAGGTGTGGTGTCTGGGGTGCATGTATGGATGTCTGCTACTGAGGTGAG
This sequence comes from Pleurodeles waltl, assembly GCF_031143425.1. NCBI lineage: Eukaryota > Metazoa > Chordata > Amphibia > Caudata > Salamandridae > Pleurodeles > Pleurodeles waltl. The sequence goes on along the minus strand of NC_090450.1, from coordinate 708,255,366 downwards.
TGCAGGAATAGGCTCAGCAACAGTGACTGAAGGTGCAGTGCCTGGGGGTGTGCATGTAGAGGGGACAGACAAGGAGGCGGAAGAGGTGGGCACACTACGGGAAGTGGGTGTTGCTGTGTGTGCATGTGTATGTTGGCTGTGTGAATGCTTGTGGTGGGAGGTGTGGTTCTTGTGTTTAGAAGTGTGCTTTTTGTGTGTTGAGGTGCTTGACTGCGTGTCAGATTGTGTGCTTTGGACGGGTGAAGGGAGTGGGGTGCTGGAAGGGGTAGAGGAGGTTGGAGGGGGGACGGAATGACCAGGGAAACTGGCTGCCATCCAAGAGGATGCCAGAGCCTGAAAAGATCTCTGTAGGCCAGACACAGCACCGTGAATGCCATTCAGATAGGCATTGGCCTGCTGCATTTCTGATGCTAGCCCCTGGATGGCATTGACGATGGTTGTCTGCCCTACAGAGATGGTTCTCAGGAGGTTAATAGCCTCCTCTGTGAGGGCAGGATGGCTTACTGAGGCAGGAGAGGAGGTGCCTAGGGCAAAGGAGACGCCCACCCTTCTGGGTGAGCAGGCACAGGCAACTCAGTGGGGAGCAAATGGGAGGGCGATAATGGCATGGGGGTGGCGGAAGATGATACTGTAGGGGTGTGCCCATTAGGGTCCGCCATCGCCAGGGAGCCCCCATCGGAGGAGGTATCGGAGTCACTACCCCGTGGTACTCCCCTCGCCCTTCAACCCCCTGGTCCCCTTGGCGTCGGATGACTCTGCTTCCGAGGATCCGTGGGCTGCTGCTTCCCCACTCGCCGGTGCCTCAGCTACCTCGCCAGATGATGCTGATGTACATAAACAACACAAGAGAACAGGGATGGGGAGACAAAACAGGAGAGACACTTGTAAATAGCTGAAAGGAGTGAACATAGTGGCCAGACATACACCCACCCAGAAGACCCCCCCAACAGGCAGCCCCTTCCCCTATGCCCATGCCATGCCCCTGACTAGTGACCAGAACCCTGCTCTACACCCATCCCCTGAACTACCTAAGGACCTGAAGTATAGGAGACCTGACCCAAACACCCCTACACCCTACAGAGGCCATCATGTAGATGGACTTCAGTAAGAGTCCCTGCAACTAAGCAGCATAAACCCTAATGCACACACACCCATCAAGGGTAAAGATTGTGATATGTGTACTCACCCACTTGTGTCTGCTGTGCAGCCTTCAAGTGCCCATCCAGGTCTGGGTACACATAGCATGAGGGGGGTCAATGCCCGACGGGCACCTCTTCCAGCTTGGGAGGACTTCCCCAGCTGGGCCTCACAGATTTTTCGCGCCCAGCGCCGCAGGTCCTCCCACCTCTTCATGCTGTGGGTGCTCCGCCGGTTGTAGACCCCCAGGTCCGCACCTCCTTGGCGATGGCATGCCAAAGTGCCCTCTTCTGGTGGACGCTGACCTAAAAGGGAGACATAGAAATGTAACACAGAGGTCAGGCACTTGGAAATTATGTACAGCTGCCTATACGTCCACTATGGGACGGAAAGTACTAACAGACTTACAGGACATAGGCACGCAGCATGGCATGAACCATGGCCCATGCAGGGTCAGAGGTGCACACATATGTACTTCCAACACCATCCATTACATACAACCATTGCCCCCAAACCCCTGACTCACCTGTACCTCTGGCTGTCTGTAGAGCTTGGGATACAAGGGCAGGACCCCGTCCACTAGCCTCTCCAATTCCTCCTGGGTGAAGGCCGGGGCCCTGTCCCCTGCAACATGAGCCACTTCCATGACCAGAGGCAGGACACAGCAGTACGCTCAGTGAAGTACCTGCTCGCACGAGATCAGGGAGCCAAGTGAAGTTGTGGTAACGAATTCACGTATGTACCGCAGCGGCGTGCACCGTCACCGCCGGCGGTGATCATGATACGCCAGGATTCCCCATTGGCATCCATGTTAACCAATGACTGTGCGAACGGCGGTAAACACCGCCTTACGATGTTACGTCAACCGCTAGCATTATGAGGTCACTTCCACAATGACAGTTCTGGAATACAGTGGGCTGAAATTTTGGCCTTAACTAGGCATTAATAAAAATGATATCTGCACAATGCAGGCCCTATGGTTCACCTAACACACCTATGCATGTGACCATTAACAATACCACACATAAAAAACCCTGTTCACTGATTATGGTCTAGATGAAATTCAGTCAAACAGATTTTACTTTTGAGTCCCTACAATCAAGTCAGCAGTGCACAATGAATGAAAATGTGTGCCTATGTGTGTTCCTCACACGTGTTTCAAATCCCTCCTAGGTACCGACCCTTGTGGTGAGGAAGGGCCCCATCAGTGTACAGACCACTTGTTGATTTGCAGTGCATGGTGGAGCGTCACATCATAATCAATTACAGACTCACCCGTGCAACTATTCTCGAACTTTGTGCATTACTGGATCCTGCACTGACTCCGGCAAATCGTAATCAGCATGCCATCCCTACTGAAGTGCAGGTGCTCTCTGCACTCCATTTCCTGGCCACTGGCTTCTTTCAAATGACAGGGGGCATGGGTGCAGTATTTTCACAGCCACTGTTCAGCATGATACTGACAAGATTTCTAAATGCATTTGTACAACACCTTCAGTCCTATGTGAGGTTTCCCCAAAGTACTGTCCTCCCTGCCATCAAATCTGACTTCTATGCATTTGCAAACATACCCCATGTGATAGGTGCCACCCATATACCTATACTACCTCCAAGAGTCAGTGAACAGGTGTACAGAAACAGAAAGAACTTTCACTCCATGAACATCCAATTGGTATGTACTGCAGAATTCCATGTTCCCCGGTTCAGTCGATGATTCCTTTGTGCTGAGGAACAGCAGTGTGCCACACAAGATGGAACAACTACAAGAGGACAGAGGGTGGATAATTGGTAGGTGTTTCTGTCAGTAACTGCCACCTAGCAGACAGCCAGGCTGGTGTTTGTGAAACATCCTGTCAGTGTGGTTTGTCTTCTAGGGGGGTTTGAATCTACTATTTGCAACTGGGTCCAGGTCTGCATGGTACCAAATACAATTTAGTGGTTCTTTTTTTACAACATTTAGGCACACAGGTGTACTTTCATGCTACGTATTACAAATAAAGTAGTTATCAGCCAGTTGCATCCATACTTCACCTTGTTCACACATTATGACAAGGGACAGTGTTACAGGTGTGTTATGTGTTTTATTTTGGGCAGGGATTGAAAAGTGCAAATTACAGTGATGGCAGTTGGTCATGGGTGGTTATCCTTAATGCCAACATGGCGGCAGCCTTGTTGTAAGTAATGATGGGTCCATCAATGCTTACATGAGTTCTTATTGATTATTAGCACTGTTTGGTGGTTGATTGTGTGGGATGGTTGGTGGGCAGATTGCTGCAGAGTCACTTCTTTGAGGGGGTCTTGTTTTTGGCAGGGGTTCCAGTCCCATATCTTGGCCTGAGGGTCCGTTTGGGCGCCTGCTGTTGACCTAGAGGGGATGACATGCTTGTTCCCTGTGTTTCCTCTGAGGGTAGTTCACGGAATGTTGCTGCCGATGCTGTCATTGTCCGGTCTGTCTCCTGTGCTGTAGTGGGGGCCTACTGTCCTGTGTGGGTCTCAGACTGGGTTTGTACCAGCTGCAGCAGTGCTCCTGCTATGGTGGCCATTGTGGCGTTGTGCAGTTTCCACTGCTCCATGGCCTCTTGGTGGTGTTCCTGCTGCATCCTCTGACTATGCTCCAGGGTGGATACTATCTCATCCAATCTGTCATGGGTATGCTGGTAGGCCCCCAGGACCTCAGATATCACGTCCTGGGCTGCAGCATCCATCCTGTGGCCTCCCCCATGGGCCTGTGATGCCCTCCTACTGGGCCTAGCCCCCTGTGCCTCTGTCCCCCGCACAGGTCTGGTGGTGCCACTTGTACTGGGGCCATTGTCTTCCTGCCTGTTGGTAGGGGGTGACTGTGGCCTCTGTACCTGTGTTCCACAAGTCTTTGGCCTGGATACACTGGTGTGGGGACGGTTGCCCTGGGCTGATGCTCTTGCCTGGATGGTAGGGGTGTCAGTGGTATCCTGGGTGGGGCTGCTGGATGGTGACAGTCCAGGACTGTGTGAGCGGCCAGCCTGCTCATCAGTGTCCAGGGATCCATCCCCAGTGTCCTGTGAGGTGCCTCTATCTCCCTTGGGGCCACTGGCACTCCTTGTCCTGCCCGTCAGGGTGGCATGGGGGGTGGTGCCTGTTGGGGGAAATTGACATGTCTGTTACAAATGCATGTTCAGATGGGGTGCACAGGGCTGTGCTGTTTTGTTCAGGTGTTACATTTTGGGGCCATGCAGGGTGCCTTTGTGAGGTTTGCACTGCATTTTGCTTAGGATGTGGAGTTGCATTGTGGGTGGTGTAGTGCCATTGTGAATCCTTGCAGGGGTAGGTGGCTGTGCACAGAGGGAGGGATGTGGCTGTGTTAGTGCGTTTGTGGACATGCAGGGTGACTGGATGTGGTGATTGTGGCCTGGGTGGGATAGTGGTTCTGGTGGGTGTTGGAGGGGTGGGGTGGGGTGGTGCATGCATTCCAGGTGTGATGTATATGGGGTAAATGTAGATGACTTACCCGAGTCCATTCCTCCAGTGAGTCCAGTGAATCCCTCAGGGTGCAGGATGGCCAGTACCTTTTCCTCCCAGTCTGTGTATTCGGGTGGTGTTGGTGGTGGTCCTCCCCCAGACTTCTGGACTGCAATGTGGTGCCTGGATGCCATGGCCCTGACCTTCCCCCGCAGGTCATTCCATTTCTTGTGGATGTCGTCCCTGGTGCGTGGATGGTGTCCCACTGCATCGACCCTGTTGACAATGGTCTGCCATAGCTCCATCTTCCTGGCGATGGGTGTGTGCTGCATCTGAGCCCCGAATATTTGTGTCTCCACCTTCAGGATCTCATCCACCATGGTCCTTAGCTCCCTTTCTGTGAAGCGTGGATGTTTGGGGGTTGACATGGAGGGTGTGGTGAATGGTGTCGGGGCTGGAATCGCGGTGAGGGTGCCCTTCTGTGGGTCGGTGTGAGTCTCGTGTATAGTGGCGTTCGGTGTCTGCTGCTGGTGCTCCTGTCTTCGTTGGCCTAGTTTTGTTGCAAAGGATTGTGGGGTGTGTCTGTGAGTGTTTTATGGTGTTGTGAATGTGTGTCAGGTGTGTGGGTTTCTAGCTTATCCAATGTGTGCAATTCTTGCTGTTGGGTCCACTTGCCGCCCGTGGTGGTCGGCACCGCCAATGGTCATTCGACTTCCACTGACCCCCAAGGTGATTTGTGCATCATTATTTGGAGGGCGGGATGTGGGAGTGCTCGGCGGTGGCGGGGTGGAAGGTCCAGCATTTCTGCCAACAGGGTCCTGGCAGTGACTGGTGGACTGGTGATTTTTGGCAGGTTCGGGATTTTGGTTCATTATATGGCAGGTTTCTATTCACCGCCAACGGCGGTCTTCTGTTCACCGCCGACAAAGGCGGTCGGCGGTGTTTACAGCTGTGTTCATAATGACTGCTATTATCTCTTGAAGTAAACATAAGCGGCAAAGCAACACCATAAGCTATGAATATCAGCATTAATAATGTAATTCAGCAATTAAGTTCATCAGTCATTTGTCACTGTCAACGGCACCCCAAACAACCTACCTAACCAAGATTAGCATTAGCATGTGGGTCTTCATGCGAAAACAATTTAGAGAAAACATAAATTTAGGAAATTTCTACCTAAGTGAGAATTTCTATAAAACAGCGCAGTTGGTACCTAGAAGAAAGGCACACAATTGTCAGTCACATTCTCATAGCTACCTATCCCAGATGGATCAGCAACAAGTCAGTCTTCGTCTTCAGGTCATCCAATGGTCAGCTACGGATCAGGCTCACAGAGTATGAGCCTAATATCAGCACCTCCGACAGCGTCTCCCGATGTCATCAATATTCTTCCCGCAGTTCTGATTCCTCACCCCTTGTCATGACTTTTTATCAGGGTCTCCCAGTCCATCCCACTAATTGCTAATTGGTCAATTGGTCAGAAGATATGACTCTAACCTATAGTTTTTATTTACCAAATCATATTCTTATATTTCACAAAACGCTGATTGGTTCTTCTTGCGATGAGGACATCATCCGGCTCTTCAGGTATCAAAATTGTTGCACATGGTTCTCTAGTCAGTGCTTCCATTGTTCAAGTCCTGGGAAAGTACATTAGCCTACACTACACATAATTATTTCAAATTGTCTTCACCATCTCCTGTCCGTCGTTACATTGGAGAATGTTCTAGCTAAGCAACTTGAACTCTGAGCGGTTTAAGGTCTCTGTCTCCAGCTACCAGTCCTTTACATGGGCCACTTCCATGACCAGAGGCAGGACAGGCGTTCAAATTCTCCATGTTTAGAGCGAGCAAGGCCCAGTGGAACTAGGCCTCTGGTCTAGCTAACTTACCAATATAAAACGAAGGTTATACATTTCATATGATATATTACTACAATTTCCTCATGTATTTCCATTATTTCGCATATTTTAGTCACTTTAGTACATATGGTGATCACTCCCCGAGGGCACATTTCTAAACACGCTCATTATTTTCTACTATTAATTTCTCTATGCATTTTTATCATTAGTATACACATATAAGTCATTAATACATTTCTTAATTAACATATCTGCTCCAACAACCACAGCACTTGCTTACCTCAGTTGTAATCTATCCATGTATGTGAGAGGCATGGATCATAGGATCTGAATGCCAATGCTTTCGTTTTGTGTTTTCGGCCTCTGATACTTTCACCAGGATAGTCGTGTCATCAAAGCATTTAACACTGACCTCCCACTTTCTTAAAGTTCTGCACAATCTGTCATGTCTCCGGTTCTGCAGGGCTCTTGTTGGTGGTGGCTCCAAATCTAATCTTTTTCAATATACATACTGTGTCTTTCCTAAGTGCTGTAAATTATAAATGTTCTGATAACTCAGGTCACGTGGATAACAGGCTTGAGTCGCAGTTCTGTTTGTGATCTTGGAATTGATCAACTCATGTTATTTTCAGTACCACATCACATTACAACTCTTTCTAAAATAGCTCACTCTTATTCTTTCTTCTAGGAGCTTCACAGTCTTGCAGCCAACAGAGGCGTAGTCACAATGCTATACAAAAGGTATCATGTTTGTCAGGTTCAGAATCTTTTCTTGCTGGAGTATGACCCCCTAAGTGTACAGAAGCCAACCCCATCACCCCTGGTTATTTTGTAGAATAAGGAATCTCAGTGATATTAGGTGGTGGTGCTGCCCATCAAAGTGATTTACTGTGCTTTGTTGCCCAAGAGATAGAGGCGCTAGCTCCACAAGGTCATGAGCCTATTTTACAGCTCAGCATGTGTGCAAGCACAACGACTCCAAGTGCAGTAACATAAAGGTCTTTTCCAAACATCCATTCATACATGATCCATCCATTGCATGCACACAGACACATACTTACATCTGCCATACACCAGAGACATACACATATAGCATATACACGAAGTGACCATTAATCCACCCTAACACATACTATCACTTATCTTTGCACACATACACATCTATCAACAAAATTCCTTTCAAATGCCTTCTTTCACGGACATTCTCAACTCATCTACTCATTTATTTATCCAACCACACAATTCCAGCATTTAGCCAAACTTACGTCCATGAGCCATCCAGCTTCCCTCTTACCCAGCTGTGCACCAACTCACCCCAACATCCTCCCACCCACCCCCCCACTCCACAATTCATGCAGTCATGTATCGATACAGCCATTCACATTCCACTCCACCATCCATATTTAACAACTCACTCATCCACGCATGTACACACCTGTACTAAAACATACACATTAAATAGGTAAGGGTGTTCGCAGTGCTGAGGCAGGCTGTACTGTACTTGTTATGCGAGGACGGAAATTTCACTGATTCTTCTGGAGTTTTACATATTCTTTGACTGGTGGAGACACATGATGCTGATGTCATGCCATAATGTTTCTGTCCAGGAGGAAAGCTTGTCCTGTTGTTACCATGTACCATGCTGTACCTGTTCTGTGACAGTTCCATGGGGGAGGGAAGCGTGCATTGCTTCTGCTCGTGCTGTACCTTTTCAGCAAGAGGAGAAGAAGGGAAGCTTGCTCTGCTCTTGTCCCTCCACTACCTGCAATGTGAGGAAGCCTGCACTGCTGATGTCCAGCTGTACTCTTTCTGTGTGGAGGAGGTTTGCACTGCTGCTGCTTTGCCATACCTATTCTGAGGATGGACCACAAACACTGCTGATGGAGTTGTGTACCTGTTCTTCGAGAGAGTGAAGGGTGCACTGAGGTTGGTGTGGTGCACTTCATTCTGTGAAGCTAGACCAGCTGATGCACATGGTTTATCTGCTCCGTGAAGGAGAGAACGTTGCACTGTTAATGCCTAAAAGTACCTTTTCTCTGGGGGACACTTGCATTGTGGATGTTGTGCTGCAGCTATTCTGCGAGGTAGGAAAACTCGCTGAATCTGTCCTTTCTTTTGTTTCAGAAGTATTAACTTCTGGTACCCATGGAGAGTGTCTGAGAATAGGTTCTAAACAGGTGAAAGGGACTGGGAGCATCCAGTAGGCGACCCTGTCTTCTCCAAAGATCTGCAATAAGGGTTGTCACCTTTCTCAGAGAAAATATCAGACATTTATTTGTGCTTTGAGGTTCTGGGAGGTCCAGAAGATGATACTGGAATGACAGGGTATGTAAAATCCACAGTTTTCCTTTCTAACATAGCAATTCTGTCTTTAGTTACATTAACTATAATTTAAAATCATCAGCTCTAAAATAAGTTTGACATGTTTTCATCGTATAGTTGCTGCTTTAAGTTTACATGTAGTTTTTTTCCTGACTTGGCATTAAACTACTGGGCGGGTCCATCCCTGGTCACAGTTTCAATCTTCATAAACTAGCTTTGAAGGTTAATGTGCCTGCACAAGACCACTGCTTGTGATGGTAGATCTCAGATTTGTATTCTAAGCAAGTATGTTAATGCTTTCATTTCAGAGATCCCTATTTGCCCTATCAGTCAAGAGTTTCACCAGCCTATAAGTATACCATCACAATATAGTTAAACTAAACCCTTCACACCTACAAACATAGGGCTTCATTATGACTTTGGCAAATGGCAAAGCCCGTCTGCCGAAGTTCCAACAAGTAGGTTGCCGCCTGCTGGCCCAGCGGGAAACGGCCAACAGCATTCTCTCCGGCTCGTAATAGAGCCGGCGGCAATGCTGTAGTGCATAGGGTGCACCAGCACCCGTCGTAATGTTCACTGTCTACAAAGTAAACAGTGAACATTGTGATGGTGCTGACCAGGGAGGGCCCTACACTGCCCATGCCAAGTGAATGGCCAGTGCAGGGGCCCCAATGGGGCCCTCTGCACTCCATCTTTGCCAGCCTTTTCATGGCGGGGTTACCGCCATGAAATCTCTGGCAGAGAAGGGGGTTGTAATCCCCAGGACAGTGCTGCTTGCATCGCTGCCCTGGTGGATTAGAACCGCCAGCAGCACCAGTCTGAAGTGAAGTCAAAATCTGGCAGTCCGACTGCTGCACTACTGCTGCGGTTGTAATGTAGCGCTTGGACTGCTGCATTGGCTGCGGTCCGACTCCCACTGCAACCCTGGCGGTCATTAGTCCGCCAGGGTCGTAATGATGCGCACAGAGTAGCATCAAAACGATAGCTCAAAACTTAGCAAACTCTCGAAGTTGAGCAATGGACAATCGTACACCCCAGTAGAAAAAAACCTAAGTGCAATTTCCTTCTGCACATGATTTCGAGCACATTGTCTTCATATTTTGGAATTAGTGTTATCATTACTACATTTTCTGTTAAAATGGAGAAAGAAGAGAATGGTCACTGGTTTCTTATTGTGTACAATGATTTAGGGTACCAGCAGTTTAAAACCATTTTTTTCCTAGAGATATGGGTGCTTTATGTCATTTACTTAGTTGGATATTCTGCAGGTTTTCTCCATTTTCAAGGTGTTCTCAAAGCATACATTTTCTTATCCCTCCCTTCTTTCAACATTGGTCAGATGCTGGGCCTTTCCTACTACAAGGCCTGTTCTCATTCCCCCGCACAAGCTTGGTCTGCTGAAGCTAGATCTGAGCTGTGCCAGGCCTGCTCTCATTAGCCTCTTTCTTCTATGTTGCTGTGTGGAGAAATTGGACGAAGGGAATAACACAGTCCTGTCTATTTCAATTAGGCGATATGCTGAATAGACCTACCCTTTTATTAAATAACTCAGAACTAATGTTTCCAACCCCGTCCACTACCCATGCGAGCAGCCCCAGCCAACCGTATCCATTTTAGATGCCTACATTATTGCCTAAGCTATGCCCCGAAATGAGAGACCTATGGGCTTTGACAATGTTTTTTAGCCATGTTGCAAGTGGCTGAAAGTAAAGATAAAAACCTTTATGACACAGACAGCATTGGCTGCGTTATAGCGTTTCTTTTACTTCCAGCTATGCTGCACTGAAGCCAGCACTGCTGTATAATCTATACTATAAAGTCCCTGTAGAGCTATATTTTGCGTGGTGCAGGTATATTCCTGAACTTTGCATGTGGCCCCCTTTTCGAAACAGGTAAGCATTTATTTACAAGTTAATTGACGTAAAAGAAATCAAGTAACTAGAGTGTCCTGCACAGTTAACGCTTGGGCCACCTTCATTTTTATAAACATTCTGCAACAAACATGTCTCTTCAAAACTTCCCAAACATTATTTTATTCACAAGCATAACTACTTTATCTTAGTAGTAGTAGTACTTCAGACTAAGTCGGTGCAAGTATTTTTTACAATAGTTTTCAATCATGAATTTTGAAACATTCATGCTTCCCTCCACCCTTGACAATGCCAATAGTGAACAAAGAGGCAAGTCAGTTATGTGTACCCTTTGGATTGCCTGGGTTGCTATTCTACGAGACAACATTTGAGTAAAATCAAATATTAGAAAAGTTTTCGTACAGCGCACATCCTGAAGGTATGTATTTCAAGATCGTATTATATGTAATGATAAAGAACAAGTATTGGCGAAGTGTTTAGGTTTCGCCGATGCAAAATCTATTGTCTTTGCCAATGTTTTTTGTACATGTTATAGATGACTATAATAAAGATGTGAAGTAATGGTAAGAGCTGCCGACTTGGGTAATCAGATTTGAGTCTTGTCGTCAGCTCAACATCCTGTGATCCTGACCAAATTATGTAATGCCATAAAAAGTGTATTTGTGCAACATAACTGGTGCTCTTATAAACCACTGAAATACTTTATATAACTTTTAAGTGCTTTTTATAAAAGCAGACCGTACTCTGAAAAAAGGTGATCCATAGACTTTTAAAGTGTGCCAGTGTCCTAGGTGAGGAGAAGAGGAAGTCTGCAAGGGAGGAAACAAATAATGGGAGACAGTGAGGAAACGTGATGGTTTAGGTGGCAGCACTCGCACTGTTCCACAGGGAGCACTGGGATGGCAGATGGTCGCTAGGGAGCAGGGAGAAATCGGCTATAGCTGGTTCCAAGTTAGGGGTAGTAGTAAAATAAAGCAATAGTCGATGTTCAGTGGGTTTCCTAGACCTTTTGGCCCCTTTGCCACTGCACCTGCTGAACCATTCAAGTTTTGGCCCTAGTTCCTGCAGGGTAACTGCACTTGTGGCTGCTTGTTTAGTAGTCAAATGTAGCAATGATCAGTATTCAGTAGGTTTGCTAGAGCTTTTGGTGCCTGTGCCACTGCATATGCTGCACCATTCAAATCATGGCCGTAGTGTCAGCAAGATAACTGCACTTGTGACTGCTTGTTTACTAATAAAATATAGGAATAATTGGCATTCAGTGGGCTTACTAGAGCTTTTAGTCCCTGTGCCACTGCACATGCTGTACCGTTTAAATCATGGCCCTAGTGCCAGCAAGGTAACTGCACTTATGACTGCTTGTTTACTAATAAAATATAGCAATAATCGGTGTTCAGTGGGCTTAGTAGAGCTTTTGGCCCCTGTGCCACTGCACCTGCTGCACCGTTTAAATCATGGCCCTAGTGCCAGCAAGGTAACTGCACTTGTGACTGCTTGTTTAGTAGTAAAATATAGCAGTAATCAGTGTTCAGTAGGTTACCTAGAGCTTTTTGCCCTTGTGCAATTGCACCTGCTGCACCAATCAAACCATGGCCCTAGTGTCTGCAAGGTAACTGCACTTGTGAATGCTTGTCTGCTAATAAGAGATAGCAATATTCAGTGTTCAGTGGGTTGCCTACAGCTTTTGGCCCCTGTGCCACTGAACCTGCTGCACCATTAAAATCGTGGCCCTGTTACCTCAAATATAACTGCACTCCTGAGTGCTTGTTTAGTAGTAAAATCTATAATCAGTGTTCAGTGGGTTTCCTGGAGCATTTGGCCCCTGTGTCCCTGCACCTGCTGCCAATTTTGGCACAGCGTCGCGCTCCATCATTTTCTTTTAAATCTGGGCCAAAGGCTTTCATAAAATTGCCTTTAAACTTATCCAACTCTCCAAATCGAATTGACACAGATGTCGTAAATAAAGCATATGATTTACACCCCAAAGGGAAAAACAAGCATTTGTTAAACTGTGTTACAATGTGGCTGGCTTTTTCCTGTGAAAAGATCTTAGCCTGTGCTTGACAGTAAATGGGCCATAAACAGCATAAATTCTCTCATAGTTTTTAAACATGATTTTAGAAACGTTCATGCTTCCACCTATCCTGACAATGCCAACAGTGAACTTCCTGCCCCATGAATAAAAGGCAAATGTTTTGTGCAGTGGAAGATACCTTTTGTTATAGGTTTATCTAAAATACAATTTTTAAACAATTACAAGTAGGCTCTATGGAGAAAGTACACTGCATTCCATTTTCCTGTAAACACTCTCACTTTGAAGTGAGCCAAAAGCAAAGTAAACTCCAGGCTCCCTGGAAGGCACAGATTGACATTTGACGTTGGTCTTTGAATGCCCAGCAAATGTGATGAGATAAGATTTACACGCCTGTTGATTACAGAAAATGAGTTTGTGGAAGTATACTGTAAACCTAGCTCTAGCATGGGCAGATACACACACAAGCTGAGGAGACTTAAGCAAAACCCAGAAAATATGGTTACAAACCACAAAGCCAATGGCAAGGAACAGCCAGAATGCATTGCCCAGTCAACTTTCTGAAAATCTCCAAGATGTCTTTTGCAAACCAGACAGTAGGCTCTGACCTAAAAAGTGGGTGGTTTAGTTATCAATTGTTCTCTGCGTGTGCCAGTCTGTTCCCTCAAGTGATGGTGGCTTGTTGCTCTCTAGGTGTCTACCATTATAAGGAGTTGGTAGGAGAAGGAGGTGACTGCATGGTTAGTTAGAATTGTGGTGGTGGAAGGACAAGCTGCCATGCAGCTCTGCATCTTCCTCAAATCTACTGTCTCATTTGACAATGAACAGACCAGACTTCTTCTCAGTTGCACTACCAAAGCTATTCCTCTTGCTGACACGGAGGACCTCATGTTTGAGGCAGGTAAGAATGGCCAGTATATTACGTCTACTAGACCTCCCGTTTTTAATTCTGTACTCATACCTCCTGAGTGTGGGCTCTTCTTTGTCTCCCTAATTACTAACAATCTATGTTTATGCCTCAGGAAAAGACAATCCACTTGCATGTGCTGCAAGACCATCCATTCATCCTGTATATGCTACTAGATGATTTTTTATGGCGTGTGATGACCAAATGTTTCCATCTTTGAAGTAGGTCGGGAATAAATGGGAAGCCACTGGCTCCATTTAAACTCCACCAAAACCACGATCTTGATTGAAGGTGTAAGCCCCTGAGCTATTCGGATATATCAGCGCAAAATCTGTGGTTTTGCTTCAGTTCTGGTTTAGACATTGTGCTGCAAATCTCTGTTTTGGAAGCCAACTACATGTACCATCTTTGACTTATTAGGAATGTTCACCCTTATTTAATAGACCACACATGTAGCTTGCTATGGCAACAAAAGATGACTCGCTTTGAGGCTATGCCACCTCACTTGGTTCTTCCTAAATACCTTCTATGGCGGAAGCAAAGAATCCAGAATCAAGCCTGCAGTATTTGTGACTTGTTCCTCTGAATTCTGCTGTGACAGATCTCTGTTAAGGACTTTGAATCCCTTTAAACGTTGTCAGTGCTTGCTACTGAAAATACAAAAATACCCAAATTAAAACAAGCATGGTTGACTGGCAGACAATTTTCTGCCTATCAACGAAGTTCCGGGCACCTTTTGGAATGTTTTCCTTCTTTGCTTTAGTCTAGATCCAGCTGTCCACCTTTCCTTAGTCTTTAAAAACGTTATATTTTGTGGCAGTATGATTATTAATTAATTGCTTATGGCTGTCCCTTTCTCATTTACCCTAGCATCATGAAACTGTTGGAGTGTGTCCTTTAAAATTAATATTAACATGAAAAGCTTGCAATATATTGCATAGAAAATGTGTTAACAGAGAAAATAATGCACATGTTTGAAATGTGCCCACGGGGAGTGGCCACCAATGTATACAAAGACTAATGAAATTTATTAATGATGAACTAATTATGTACTAATGTTTGAATTTGTATTACCATATTATAATCAGAGTCATAAATTAGGGTTTTGTAAACTAAATTACTAGGCCTTAGTTAGCGAGGGTCTAGGCCTAGCTGCCTGGAGTCATATTAAACTGTGTTTTTCCTAACATGCAATGTACTGCTTTCCTGAAGGACACGAAACTGTACTTTTCCAGAAGCTAGAAATGTGTGTGTAGCCATAGTAAATTCTTTCTCATGGGACCCGACTTGCTCAAGGAGACATTCTTGCTGAATGCAACAGTGTAATTCGTAACAGGTGCAAGGCTGTCTGGAGTAGGAGAAAACAATGGGACTACTGACTGGAACGTAAAGTGTAACTTTTCTTACCTGACATTCCAACCGATGAAGACGTCAATAACGTGAGTCAATCAACGACACGAGAACTGTGTTTTGTGGAAAATTCTAGTGGAGTGCGTGGAGAATTATTGGACAGAGATAATGATGCACCAAATATTATCCAATGGGGAATTAAGGGCTAGTTCGACAGTTTTGATTTAACTGCATGACCCGAGGAGAAATCAGCCATTATTCGGACATTCCACTTTAAGCCATACTTTGCAGTTGCTCTTTTGAGACCTTGCCGTTTATTCTCCCTGATGCTTTAACCATCCTCTATCTAAGTCCTTACTGATACTTACTTCTCCTCCATATGAGGGAAGTGCCTTGTTCTTTAGCCATGTCATACTGAGACTTTGTCCTGTCCTATCTTTGCTGATGGTGAATCAACTGATGTCCTGAGGACGAAGACTGACGCTGTTTGCTGATTCATTGGAGGGGTAACTATCTGATGATAATTGTAATTGCCTGTTTGCCTTTTCTCTCTAGGTACCAACTGCGCTTTTGATAGAGGCCATAGTTAGATGTTTTCCAAATTTGTGTTTGCTAAATTGTTTTGCATGAAGCCCAACATGCTGATGCTAATTCGAGGTTAGTTAAGGTGTTCACAAATATTTGACGCAAATAGACAAATTATTGGGTTCTTGCTTTGTTGAATCCTGTACTACTGTGACTTTACTAAGCTGCTTCTTATTAATGATGTGATAATGCTGAATAAATATTCTCTATGAGTTGATTAAGTGTGTTCTAATTACAAAGTTTAAGAGTTACTAATGAGATTGATTGCTAATGAGATTAACAGAGATTATATTAGATTGTAACCAATAGGGAAATAAATATTCTAACTCTTAACTAAATTAGTGTGGTTATTCATGACTGAAAGGTCATGGTGTGTTTGACCTATTGATTCTATTGTTCAGCTTAATAATTAGTTATTGTGATTATTGATTGAGTTATTGACATATTGATTGGGATGCAAAAAAGATATTGCGTACTGGGAAGTCCCCAAACGTGGTCCAAAGGTTCATCGACCTAGGCGTGTCTCCTTGTAAGTATACTTATCAAGGCTCTGACGCGCTAGCAAAACCTATGCCTGATTACTCAACACAAACCACAATAGCATTAGCAGGTATCACTGTTTGTTGGGGTCATTTCATCTATTTATTCCTTTCCTGCTCCCAGCCGCACATTCAGACCATATGCCCTTTCCTATCCATCTATGCCTGCTGGTTTTAACCTCCTATACTATTATTCAAGACCACTTCTCAATACCTTGTTTGCTTTTTGTGTTCTCTGTAAATTAAAGTCAAACTTTATTCAATTATATACACAGTGCACTAATACCCTTGTGTCAAGTGCACTTTATAATCGTGTCTGAATAAAAAACAATTTTTATGAACTGATTCTGCTAGTTCATGGAGCAGTATGAGTATGGGTGCCAACGTTTGTCCCATGGACATTTAGAACGCATTTATCTATAACATTTCTGCACCATTTTTTCTAAAACATCTTAGATAGCTGATGTTATATCAACAATTACGTTTTGATATAGGGAGGACATTCATCATGGCCACAGCACCCCCTCATATGGCTTAATCTTTGTACTGATTTGAGGGCATCAGACCAATATTATGCCTCCCACCCTTTCTTTGGTCTGTGGAGCATTCCCTCCTATAACGTTTAAATTATAAATGTATATATTGTTTTAGTCTTTAAAAAAAAATCTATATTTTATTACTTTAACCATTAATAGGTATTTTTTTTTAAATTATTAAGTGACATTTTAAAACTTTTGACAATAAAAAAATAATTTAGCTGAATTATACACAACTTTTGATTAAATTTACTAATAATGATTAAAAAAAAAATGCTGAAGAGAGTGGTTTTATTGTATTTAGTTCAAAAATGATTTATAGGATAAATTAACATATTAAAATTATTTATTTATTTAATAAACATTTATTGTAAAGAGGCAATGAGCTATAATTATTTATTTCATTTTACATTTCTATTTTACATTAAAAAATATAATATTCTATTTCAAAAATATGAATAAATTGTATTAATTTTCCACATGCCCATAAGGAATTTTTCTGTCAAAGTAGCTGAGATCGCCACCTATGTATGAAAAGTTAACAGTAAGTATTTACACTCATAAACTCAGTTTAAAATATTTCCACCCCTGAAGGGAGGTGTAAATTTATACTCAGAAATGTTGTATAGTCAAAAAGTGTATAAATATATATTTAGACATAGCTGCAGAAGTAGATTGACATTTGGGAAAAACTACACCTCTTAAAATGTACCTTTGTGAGAAGGCTACACGTGTCCTAAATATCCTTTGCTAAAATACCGACCCACTGTTTTTGATAATTGAAGTCTACACCCAGAAGAGCAATATGTTAGTGAACAATATATAGGCCACCATATTTATGTAAGAAAATACTTTTGCTGTTGATATTGTGAATACAATTGTTAATGAAGTTGCCTATGTGAGAACAGTGTTGTGTCCTACGTGGAATCTGCAAGGGTTTTTCAAAAGTGTTAAGGCAAATTAGTTACTGAGCTTATGCATGGTGGTGAGGGAGTTGTTGAAGAGGAAAGGGAAGCATTTTTAATGTATAATTATCATTTATTCTGGGCAGCAAAGTCCATGCCCCTTTGTAGATGCTAGTTTGGTAGTTGCTGCCCGATCGCATCATGAAATTCTTTGGGGATTACATATGTTCCAGAAGCTACACAAAATGTATGCATCTGAGCTTGTGAAGACACAGTATGAATGTATCATTCACTCTTAACATTCAAATGTAGGCGTACATTGAAACATTACCACAAACACACATGTATTGTATTGTTCCATACACATATTTATTCAGTAATTATGGTTATACTTATTGTTATACTCATGTTTAGAAACTATAACTTGTAGCCTAAAGTTACTTTCTGGTATTAGTTATAGTTTTTGTCAGATAAGTAAAACTATAAGTATAACTGTAACTGCTGAATTTCTATGGTATTATGTGAGTAAAACATGACCCTAACTATAACGTCCCTGTCACCTTTGTTTTTTTCAGTGAATTTCTGTTTTTATTTAAAATATAAAGTAATTAAGGGTGGGTGGCCAACTCTGTTATTCTGGAGAAGTTCTCTGAGTTTTTGCTACTCCGCACTCCACTTGGAGCACGGAGTTCATGAAAAAACTCCATCTACCATTGGCAGAACAGAGTTTACTGGCACTCTCACTCTCTCCCCTTTTTCAGCCCGCCAACCCATCAGCCAACAGTTGCTGCATACAGACTGTATGCAGTGCCCTTCAAGAGCGGACTCTCATTTCTGTTTCTGCCCAGGCCTCCGCCGTCTTCTCTCCTCCCCCGTTTCCTTGCTGCTCTCCTCCCCATACTCCTGTGCCAGCTGGATCAGTCGCCTCTCCTGTGCTGCTGCGGGAACTCTCAGAGGCGCACAGGGGACCTTCAAGGTCTGTCCCGCTCTACCCTCTCCCACTGCCCACCAGGCACCCATCACAGGGCCCGAGATAAGACGTGACACCAGATGGTGGTGGTGCAAGTTTTTTTGTTGTTCTATGGATCTAACAAGTCCGCTCCCAGTTCGGCTTTCATGAGGTTTGGTTCGAGTACACAAGTTATGAGATGACTTTTTTGTGTTGTCTACTGTACATACAGAGTATATCTTCTTGGTCCATTGCTGGTCAATGTAATTAATTTACATATTTGAATGATTGACATTTGATATTTTATTTGAATACACAATAGGCATGGGTTTATTCTCAATTCATTGCACATTACATCTTGAACAACCATTAGGCAATGCCTCACCCCGTAATGTATTCTGAACGCTTACCCTATGCAATCAAACTGCGCATGTCTTATGTTGTTTCAAGATCTTGGATATTTGTATCCTCTTTACGCTTACAGGAGTTTCGATATGCCATCAGTTCCAATGAATTGCTTCCATGATTTATACCTTGCGTTTTGCCCACACATGATATATGTGTCTTAATTGACTTACCTGGAAGTATTGCATATTACTGCCAAGAGTACATATTATTTTGTTGTGTAATAATTTTGCCACATACTCTATTTGTGTATATTTGATTTGCATTTCCATCAGTGACTAGCTTGATGTTTTTTCATAGATTGCAATATATCTCTTTATCTTGCCTAGATGGTGCATTCTTTTCATTTATTTTCAATGCACTTTGTTTACTATGTCTAGTTTCTTTGTCTACACAACTTTGTATATAGCCCACAGGTAATGGGTGGAATGGGTATATGTGAACAAGGCTGCTGTGACAGCTGAAACATATTGTAAATTTAAAGTAAACCTGCATTTTCTCACCGACTCCTGAGTGAGCGTTTTACTTGCATCTGAACTTGGTGTTATTCCACCGGGCGGCTCGACTGCCTGCTGCTCCACCCTTCACGGGCTGACACACCCATTTCACGAGTGTGACTCCTTGTGGAGAATTTAGGGGTGGCTGAACTCCACCTGCATGCTGAACTCTGCTGAATTCCACAGATTTTTTGGTGACTCAGCAGAATTCCGCGGAGTGAAACTCGGTGAGCTCTGCCCAGCCCTAAAAGTAATATATACATACTGTATGTTAATACAATGACCTCCGTGCCAGGCCTTCGGCCATGTAGGCACTCAACCACACGCTGCACACAGCCGAAGGCTATGCACAGTGGGCATATGATGTGTGAGTTGATAAGCTTTTTTTCCCATTGAGCTTCAGATCCATGGGTACCCGGAGATCCCCCGCGGGTACCCACGGTTCTGCAAAAGATCTGTGTCTCTAGATATCCAAATTTCTTTTTCCTTTAATAACTCTGAAACTACTGAAGGGATTTTCTCCAAATTACAAAAATACATCTTTGTAGACAAGATCTAGCTTTCTGCCAAATGTGGTGTACTTCCATTTAGCAGTTCGTGTGTAGTTGTGTCTAAAATCCATATGGGAAATTTCAAGGGGAAAATGTGTTTTGGGACCCCCTCATTTTCTCAGCCCCTTTTTGACGATCACCCAGAAACATTCCAGACAGCACCTGAAGTGATCAGGACACTTGTTTTGAAAATTTCGTAATGATTCATCTAACGGCACCAAAGTTATAGGCAAAACAAAAAATGCTTTCCCTACGGAAACATGGTCCTAACTATAACTACCTACCAGTTGTCACAAGTAGGTTACTTCAGGGGGTCCTAAAACACTTTTTCCCCATTCATTTTTCCATAGGGATTTTGAACAGTGATAACTACTGGATACAATTACACCAAATTTGGCAGAAAGGTAGCTCTTGGTCCAGAAAGAGACTTTCTGTTGTTTGGAGTAATTCTGTTCAGTAGTTTCAGAGAAATTAAAAGAAAATCCAAATTTGTATATATCGGGATTCGAAGGATTCATGACCCCTCCCGATTTCGTGCTGCGATCTGATTGACTGCCAACACTTCAACAAGCACACAAAATGTAAAAAAACATAAAATGGGCCAGGGTAGGGACACTCTGATCCTTTAGCTCTAGTGCTGGGGTCCCACAGGGAATCCACCAGTGCTAAAAGGTATTTTGTTTAACATTTCCGCTGCGTTTCACAGCAGATCTGACCAAAAACAAAAAAACAAGTGCAGGCTCCTGCGCTTGTTTTATAAACAGTCCCCAGGTGGGAGAGATTCCAGGGGCATTAACATTTTAATGTTGGGGGTCTGTGCACTGCCCCTGGGACCACACCTCCCCCAGGCAACAAAAATTAGGTGTGCAGGGGGGCCACCCGGCCCCTCCATAGCCCCCGGGACCGCCACCTCCCCAAGGTGGTAATCAAATTAAAGGTGGGGGGCTGCTACCTCCCCGGGGCACTTATTACAAAATAATCGTGGTGGGTCTCTTCGCCCCCACAGCCCCAGAGACCGCAACCTCCCTGAGGCACTCAATATAAATCAAATGCTGGGGGCCCCAGTCCCTCCACAGCCCCGGGGACCACCACCTGCCGGTGGCAAATATGAAAAAAGGAGGGATGGAGTCCGTTTCAGACCCCCGCAGCCCTGGGGACCGCCACCTCCCTGGGGCTAAATGCAGAGTTGGAGGGGGCTGCACAGCCCCCTTCGAGGAGCAAGAGAAGGTCCAGTGGACCGCCACCCCCCGGGGCTGATTCCTGCTATATCCTGGGGTGCCCAGCCTTGAGACATAGCTGTTTGCTTTTGCTTGGAGGGAGCTGACAGCTCCCACCAAACTCCCACCAAGCAAAAGCAAACAAAGTCCGCTTTCTGCAAGAGAGAGCTGTCAAACAGCTCTCCCTTGCAGAAAGCAGAGTTTTCATCTGTCTTCCCTGCATGCAAATATGCGTGCAGGGAAGACAGATGAAAACATTTCTACTACATGGGGGGAGCTGCTACTCAAAGCAGCTCACTGCTTGTGGGAGCAATGCTGGCTCCCACATGACGTGGGGAGCCAGCTAGGACCACGGGGGCCTTCAGGCTCCCTCCACAGTCCTGTCACTGTCTCTCTCTCTCTTCCATCCCATAATGGGATGGAAGAGAGAGAGAGAGCAAGAGAGATAGTCATTGCAATAGTCTTCCCATGCAATGACTTCAGAGGTGAAGGACTCACCTGTGGCATAATGGTTAAAGTCATAGGCCGTCACACTGAAAGTTGAGGGTTTTATGCCAGGTGTGTCTGTGGCATTTTTCTACTTTAATTTGTTTTCAATCTTGAAAAGTTTAAGGTTCATATTGAAAGGTGATCTAACTTTTTTTAATTGACAAATACATTTTGTTTTCAATTTGTCTAGAAATATCTCATTTTAAGTATATCTGTCACCAAAGTCTAAAACTTGTCTATCTCTCTCCCTCTCCCTCTCTTTCTCTCTCTCTCTTTTCCAGTCTCTTTGACCCACTCACACACCCACTCAGACCCCTATGCAACCACTCACAGACCCACCCAGAAACTCATGCACCCACACACAGACCCACTCAGACACTCAAACATCCACTCACAGACCCACATAGACTC
This sequence comes from Pleurodeles waltl, assembly GCF_031143425.1. Lineage (NCBI taxonomy): Eukaryota > Metazoa > Chordata > Amphibia > Caudata > Salamandridae > Pleurodeles > Pleurodeles waltl. The sequence continues at coordinate 708,233,367 of NC_090450.1, read as the reverse complement.
TCACACACCCAATAAGACATGTATGCACCCACTCTCACACCCAGACAGACAGTCTCACAGCCACTCTCACCCCTGGAAACACCCTCTCACACCCAGAGAGACAGGCCGTGGCCAACTCCTGCCATGCACAGCCAAAGGGCCATGCGCAGCGTGGAATTGGGTGGTTAAGGGGGTTGGCCACAGGCCTCGGCCGTGTGCGGCAGTGGTTGGATTAACGTATAGTAATGAAAATTACTTTATGTTAAAAAAACATAGTGCCTCAAGGTAACTATAACTTGTGCCCTCACCATGTACTGCTAATTAACACACAAATTACAGCACTCATGACATCTTTGATAACATCATTGATAATGTCACTGTAACATCAGTAGTACAATTATTGATCAGGTAATTGTGCATGGTGGGGGCGTGAGTTATAGTTACCTTAGGGGACGAGTTATAGTTACTTGAGATAACTATGACTATAACTGGCACATTTCTATGGTTTAGTACATTTAAATGGTGAGCCTAACTATAACATCCCTGTAACTTTTGTTTTTGTAAGTGAATTTCTATGTTTTTTTAAATTCTACTTTTGCTATTATTCTAGTAATACTATATATTTATTAATGTATCACTCTGGTGACGAGAAGAGCACCAAATTAGTTATAGTTGGGTCAGAGATCCGTCAAGCAGGGGCCAAGAAGAAGGGGGCATGACGTGTTAAATGACATTAACAATGAAAGCGCTCATTAGATTGCAAGGATAACATTGTTTGAATGACTGATGAGTACTACGGTTCCAAAATAAACAAAAAATAACAAATACGAGGCTAGGGGGTGGCAAGAGAGCATGGTGAGGGTTGGGTACCTATGTCCTGAGTGATTTAATATGTGATTCATAAGCAGTGCATGATGAGGCCACAAGTTATAGTCAGGGACACTGAAATTATGCAACAGGGAAGGGTCAAATTTTGTGTTAAGTTTGACAAAATTATGTGGCAAGAAAAGGCAAGTTATGCATCGTAAAGTAGCACATTTTGTGATAGTTTTAATTCATTACTATGAGAACCCCTTTCAGAGGGGCACACAGCAAGCAAGAGATTCTGGGCCCAACCATATGAGTTGGGCCTTTTGCCCCTGATATCCAGGGCCTGATCTACTATGGGTCCTGAGTAACAGGGCCATGTACTACCCTTTCAGCACTTAACACAGATTGAACAGTCCAAGGCTCTTTGATGGGGAAGTAGTTGTATGACATACACAAGCCCATGACTTGGAGTACAAATGGTAACAGCATTAAGCTGATTGTCCAGTTAAATGCTTGTTTTTAGGAAAAAAAAGGAGTATTTTATTATAAATATACAAACCAAGTAATCAGCACAGTCAATAATCTACACAGACTCTTAAGGCCAGCACTTTAGTGTTGTCCCGGGCAGAGTCCCTAAGTCCTTCTTTCCCTTCAAGTAGGGTTAGTTATTCCTCTGTTGATAATGGTGGTGACTCTAAGATGTCTAAGTTTTGCCTTAAGGGTAAATGTTAGTAGCTCTTGGGTGCTCAATTTGTGAAAATCCCCAGATGACCTGACAGCCTAGTAGAGTCTTACCCCATTCAGTGACAGCTGGCAATCACAGGAGGACTGGTGCACTCATTTGCTGGCTTTGGTCTATTGATACTGAGAAGCAATGACTTCTTGTGGTCTTTCTCCAACAACGGATTGGCCTCCTCAGTCTTCAGATGATCTGCTCGGTGTTGGACATCCTAGCTCATCTCCTGTAAGTATTATTTACAGCTTCCTTGGCACAATGACCCATAGTGACAGCCCTGACTTCTTGGTAATCCCTCTCTTTGTCACACAGGAGTTTCTGTCTTCAGCCTACACACAGGAAATGGCCTTCTTTTCACAGTAGCCTCCTTCCTGACACACAAGGGTCATCAACATTGGTGCACACATGGGTGATGGCCCAAACTTCACAGTGGTTCCATCTTGACACATTGGGTTCACCAACTTTGACACACACATGTGCGGCAGCCCACACTTCATGGTGGCCCCTCTTCTGACACACAGGGGTCATTGACATTCAAGCACACATGATTGCAGCCTGCACTTCATGGTAGGCCCCCACCTGGCACATGGAGGGGTCACCTACTTTGGAAAGATCGGACAGGCAGTCTGCACTCTTGCAGTGGACCAGACTGCGTGTCTCACACTTCACTCACCAGGTTCCACTTATTAGGATCCCTGTTGGGCCTTGGTCTCCCCAGCCAATCTCTTACTCCTTATAGGGTCCGCTGATCTTGGCAAACAGACAGAAGGCTGGTGCTTCAGGCTCAGTTGTTTTGACTTCCTGTCTGTATGACAGCCCTTCAACTAGCAGGGAGACCAGGAGAACTTGATCCCTAGTCCTGGTTTCAGCAGCTAGATGTCTTTGAGGTTTTCTTTCCTGTTGCACCTGGCTGGGTAACAGTGCTGTTGAACACGTTGTGGGTCTTATTTTTCCACATGTATAGTCCAACTCTAGACACAAATGTGATCCAGTGTCTGATCCCTTAATATTCCTGCTGTGGGTATTAACTTCTTTGAAGTGCCCTCTTCATTGTCCTTCTCTTTGTCAAACAGACAGTCTGCTATAGCCGGACTGTCTCCACTTTTGATTGACCCACAACACACAGAGGCAAAGGGAATAACTGATGATCGAACCTGCCTTTCAGCCTTGAACAAAATATGCCTCATAATGGTTCAAAGGCCTAAACCATCCCCTCTTTCATAAAACGTTGGTCCTCCAGTGCCAGCCTTATCAGTTCCAACATCTCTCCTGATATTGGGGCCAGGTCCCATGATAGCTCGTCAGAACCGTGATAAGTAAACTTACAAGGAGACACGCCTAGGCGATTAACCTTTTGACCACGTTTGGAGACTTCCCAGTACGAGGTATTTTTCTGGCATCACATAATCAATATCTCAATAACCCAATCAATCTCTTAGTAACTAATCAACAAGATAATCAATAACATTTAATAAGAATCAATAATGAAATCACCATGACCTTTCGGCCAATGAATAACCACACAAATCTAGTTAAGTGTTAGGATATTTATTCCCTATTGATTACAATCTACTAGTCATCTTTGTTAATCTCATTAGCAATCAATCTCATTAGTAACTCTTCAGATACATAATTTGAACACAATCAACGCATAGAGAATATTCATTAAGCATTAACACATCACTAATAAGAAGCAGCTTAGCAAAGTCTCAGAGGACAAGGTTCAATTAAGCAAGAACCCAGTCATTTGTCTATTTGCGTCAGATTTTAGTGAACACCTTAACTAACCTCAAATTAGCATCGGCCGGCATGTTGGGCTTCATGCAAAACAATTTAGCAAACACAAATTTGGAAAACATCTAACTATGGCCTCTATCAAAACGGCACTTGGTAGCTAGAAAGAAAAGGCAAACAGACAATTACAATTATCATCAGATAGTTAACCCTCCAACGAATCAGCAAACAGCATCAGGCTTCGTCCTCAGGACATCAGTCGATTCGGCATCAGCAAAGACAGGACAGGGCAAAGTCTCAGTATGGCATAGCTAAGAAAAAGGCTCTTCCCTCAAAAGGAGGAGAAGTAAGGTAAGAGTTCACTAGAGGATGGTTTAAAGTATTAGAAGGATAAACAGCAAACTCTCAAAGAATAATGGCAGAGTATGGCTCAGTGGAATGTCCAGTAATGGCTGATTTCTCCTTGGGTCATGCGGTTATATCAAAACAGTCGAACTAGCCCTTATTTCCCTAGTGGATCAATTTTGGTGCATCATTATCTCTATCCAATAATTCTCCATGCACCTTACTAGAATTTTCCACAAAACACAGTTCTCATGCAGTTGATTGGCTCCTGTAATTGACGTCTTCATCGGGTGGAATGTCAGGTAAGAAAAGTTAAACTTTACGCTCCAGTCAGTAGTCCCATTGTCTTCTCCTAGCCTAGCCAGCCTTGCACCTGTTACGAATTACACTGCTGCATTCGGCAAGAATGTCTCCTTGAGCAAGTCGGATCCCATGAGAAAGAATTTACTATGGCTACACACACATCTTTAGCTTCTGGAAAAGTACAACTTCGTGTCCTTCAGAATAGCAGCACATTGCACGTTAGAAAATCACAGTTTAAAATGAGACCAGGCAGCTAGGCCCAGACCCTCACTAACTAAGGCCTAGTAATTTATTTAGCAAAACCCCAATACATGACTTTAATCTTAATATGCTAATACAAACCCATACGTTAGTGCATCATTAATTCATCATTAATAAGTTTCATCAGTCTTCGTATACATTGGTGGCCACTCCCCGTGGGCATATTTCAAATGTGTGTATTATCTTCTATGTTAACAGATTTTCTATGCAGCTTCATTATACATTATATTTCAAGCTTTTCATGTTAATATTGATTTTAAAGGTCACACTCCAACACCCATTAGCCAGTAACTCTTCCTGTAATCAGAAGGACCTTTGATGTGTACAGATGATGCTCTGCTCCTCTTCCTCCATCGTGTGTGCGTGTGTTCCCACCCCAGCCCTCAGGGATGTCAGCCATCCACATCTCCTGTCTGAGAGTTACAGTCCTCACCTCTACTAGCCCTTCCAGGCCCTGGGCTCCAAAATGGCACCCATAGGTCTCCATGGTGTGGACTATGCAAAGGGACACATACATCCCAGCATGCGCACATACTTATCACACACTGTCTGTCACTACACATTATCATCAGGTAGGGCAAAGGTGAGTTTAGTACACAGCAGCAGAACATTACATGCGTGGGCTGGTAAGCATCGCTCAAGTGACACAGGTAAAAAGAGCTGCACACACTATTGATCACTAGGGTTACAAACATGCTAGCATGGTTTACTAAACTCCTAGTAAAGACAGTAGCCCTCTACGAGCACGAGGGTAGCACTTGGTACACCCCTCCCAGGCTAACAAGACAGCATTACCATGAGACAGGCCTAAGTTATAGCGCCCATGCATGATCCGTGTTCGCCCATCACCAAAAACCTGCACTAAGACCCCAGATATCAATGCAGCTGAGGCACTCGGGCAGTGGTGCGATTCCATCACCATGCAGGGCATTTTCCACCTCAACAATTTGTATGTAATTTTTTCACAATGATAGCATTCTCTTAGCAAAGGTTTCACCTCATTAGTATAATTTTAATATGCAAATCAGCAACAAATCTGCAAACTATGTAGGAAAGGCCGTTGCATTACATAATTCCAGTGGCCCTGAAGTATAGTCGATTAAAATATAACTGGAGTATTACAAAGGTTCTTTGGTTCTTTAAAGTTAGTGCTTGTCTTTTTTCCACACCTAACTATTTCGTCACTTTCATCTTTGTTGGTTCAGTCAATTTGTAGAGTTTTTTAATGTATGTTAAGCTAATAGCATTTAACATATCTATAACATAACTTTTAGTGGCAGTTGCCACGGTGTGAGGCATAATTAGGTCAGAATTTTCATAGGAAGAGAGTTTTTCATGTTTTTCATATGTAGGAAAAATAGTTTCTAGCGCAGAAGATCAGGCCTGTTCTTTTTCTTCTTGCTTCTGTAATGTACTGCACTTGATGCAATACTCTGGAATGCTTACCTATATATGTGAACAATTAGGCAGTTCTTTTAAAACATGTTGAAAACTTTAATGATCACCCAATGGAAACAATTTAATATATAAAATGAATTCATGGAAACATAAAGCATGTTTTGAAGTTTACATTAGTTCTAGAATTGCTGGCAGCAGAGATTAGAGCAATTTTCATCTCAAAATTCAGCTACTGCACGAGAAAGTGAAGGAGTGTAAAGATGTCTTGTCCAACAGCATGACTCCGAGAGGTGGCACATTTTATGTACTATGATAGCATTCTAAATCTTTATTAGAATTCTGTGATCTGCACCTGCAGATGCTATCAAAATTAGATATAGGATTGTAGGTTTGTGACTGTAATGAGGCTTTTCTCGGGATCTGGCAATGAAACTCCTGAGTTGTTATAGATGGGCTCGGAGGAATTAAAAATACAGCATTTTCATATTGTGCAACTGTCAGATTTAAAAGTTTCATTTTTTAAAGTTGTTTGCAATGTTTACGTCCTCAAATTTGAGCATAGTATGTTTTTGTATGTCATGTTATTGTAAGTGAAAAGTAAAAAAAAGGATAACAATATAATAAATTCATACGTAACAATACTTCCAATGCTGCAGTGCTGTAAAGCAATGATAAGTCAAATGGTGAGCATTGGAGGAACTGGCATTGGTGAACATCTGGCAATGGTTAGCAGTGTGAAAAGCTGCCACTTGCGGGCATTGGGACAATCGGGCACTGGTTGGCTGGATCAGGTGCTTGTACTGGTCGGCAAAGTGAAGAGAAGGCACTCTGTGGCAGGGGGTGTAATTGCAGATATAACTGCGTGGTACCTGTGCTAGCAACTAGATGTTTCTACAGCAATCATTATTGATAATAAAGGCTGTGCAGCTATGGTCATAAATGATGCATACACATTCATTTAAAGGTACTAGTAACATTATTTCCTTATTGTTCTCTTGTCTCACTGGCTTGCCTCATAATTAGTGCTTGCAACATTTCCTTACAGCGACCAACAGTGCCCAGTCCGTGCAGGACTTCCTGGTAGCTGCAAACTAATGAAGAGAGTGTTCAGCCTAGATTTCTGGTGCATTTTCCATCTGCTGGTATCTGGTGAGCGGGATTTCGTTACTGCTGTTATCAAGCCTAGTGACTGGGTTTGTAATTGTCATTTCTAATTGCCTTTCCCTGCAACAACAGCCCAATCATTAAGTCCTATGTCCTTTAGTTATCTATTGTTCTCTTCCTGTCTCAGTCTTTCCGCTCAAGTAATGGAGGTCTGTGGTCCTCTAGGCGTCTGCCATTATGAGTAGTTATCAGGTGAAGAAGTTGACTGCAAGGTTAGTTAGAACGTAATTTAACCTAGCCCTGGGTTCAGACTGTCTGTGGGGGGTTATCAGTCTTTTGTGTGGGGTCAGGCCACTACCCTTTGAAGTGTAAGCATGGGCCTCCCCACCCTTCTTGCTAAGGAAGACCGATCAGTATGCAGATGCAGTTGAGTGTCCTGTGTTTATGGCTCTCTGGATGGAATACACAAGGGTAGCTGCCAACCAGCACAGACATGGATTGGATTCAGACTGCAAAACACTCAAGTTATAAGCACAGAGAAATGCCAACTTTCCAAAAGTGGCATTTCTAAAATAGTAATGTAAAATCCAACCACAACAGCAAGCAGGATTGCTCACTACCATTCCAAACATAGCAAAAATGCCAATGCTACTTCTTTCAGATCAGAAATTACCACTTCAAAGTATATAAGGGAATTTTCAATGCTACCCTATGAGAGCAGCATCCCTCACAGTAGTGAAAATGAGATGGACTGTTTGTCACTACTAGGACATGCAAAACATAAAGGTGCATGCCCTACCTTTTACATACACAGCATCATGCCCATAGGGCTATCTGGAGCCTACCTTAGGCCTAATAAAAGGGGAGCTTTGGCCTTGGCAAGTAGTTTGAAATTCCAAGTTAATGTGGCTTGCAGGCACTGCAGTGGGAGGCAGGTTTGAAAGGCTATTTCTGTGGTCCCACTAGTAGCATTTAATTTACAGACCTTTGGTATATGGCATACCACTTTACAAGGGACTTACAGGTAAAATAAATGTGCTAAACAGGTGTAAGCTAATCATACCATGTTTAAGAGAGAGAGCATGTGCCGTTTAGCACTCGTGAGCAGTGGTAAATGCCCAGAGTCCAGAAGCCAACAAGAATAGGGTCAGAAAATAGGAGGAGAAAGGCAAAAGTTCAGGGTTAACCCTGCAGAAAGGGCCATTTCCAACAGGCCTATTCACACTAATGGCACTAATAAGCACAAAATAGGTATACTGCCCCCGCCACGCTTGGGTTACTAAACTCCTGCTAAGGAAAATAGCTATCTAATAGCACAAGGATAGGACTTAGGGGGGGCTCGGGAACCATAGCAAAAGGTCCAGGGTGCATGCAAGACTCACACACCAGGGCACACACATTGCAATCTTACAAGAAACCCACCTGCGGGACCCAGACCTACAAGAACTGCGGAACAAATGGGGAGGAAAGATCGTAGGCACATCTTATTCAACCTTTGCGCGGGAGGTCCTGATATGGATAGCAGGGAGTGTCCCGTTTCTTCACACATCATACAGGATAGACCAGGGGGGTAGGTACGTAGTGGTGGAGGGTAAATTAGACGGCAAACAACTATCACTCATAGGAATATACGCCCCTAACACTGCGTTACCTGAGTTCCTGAACACGCTCACCCCAGCACTATTGACGAACCCCGCAACACCCGCAATATGGGGTGGAGATTTCAATAATACGCCGGACCCGACATTGGATAGGTCTAGCCCCCTACACATCTAGCGGCCAACAGATGCCCCAGGTACCCACTGGCAACATGGGCCAGTAACATGGGCCTCTATGATTTGTGGCACATGAAGCACCCACAACACAGAGAATATTCATTTTATTCAGTACCACACAAAGTGTACACCAGGATAGATCTACTATGGGGTACCCAGGACATTTGCACAGTAACCAACGGGATTGAATACTTAGCTAAGACACTATCAGACCACTTGCCGCTTAAAATAACTCTAGACTGGGGCAGGAGGCGACAAGCGATCCCAACCTGGAGACTACAAGTGGAAGCGCTGCAGGACCCTGCATTTACAGACACACTGAGAACATCGCTCAAACAGTACTGGGAATTGAACTCTGGCACCACAAACTTAAGAGTAGTAGAGTGGGACGCACATAAAGCAGTGACTCGCGGGCACTGTATTTCCACTACATGGGGGTAAGACGTACACTCCATGCAGAGGTTAGCAAACTGGAAAAGAAACTAAGAGCACTATAAAACGCAGTGGCCTGCAGCGAAACACCATACACGTCATTAAAAGATGCGCGTGCAGAATACGCAGCCGCTGACGCCACACTACGCCTTCATGACTACAAATATCACTTGACCAGATTACAAGCGGAAGGCGACAGATCGGGTAGGCTGCTCGCATGGCTCCTGCGGGAGGAACGGCAATGCCCCCCAATTGGGGCAATAGGGATTGGTGCAGGCGCACTAGCAACCATGCAGGAAGAAATAAATGATGCGTTCAGGAAATACTACACACAACTATACACTACACGCACATCATGCACCCCCCAACAACTCAAGTCTTTTATGGCAGCATCCTCTCTGCCCCAACTCACACAAGCTGACAGGGAGACATTATAGGCCCCCATCACACTAGGAGAACTCAACAAGGCTCTTGAACAACTACCTAGAAATAAAGTTGCAGGGGCAGACGGCCTGCCGTCAGAATACTACTCCACCTTTGCGACACACCTTATCGCACATCTCCTAAAAGTTATTGAAGAAGCAGAGGTCAATGGAACTCTCCCCCCCAAAATGAGAGAGGCAATGATAGTGGTCCTCCCGAAACAGGGGCAAGACCCCACCGACGTTAGGCCCTACAGACCCCCTTCTCTACTGAATCTAGATTGCAAACTACTTGGCAAAATACGAGCCAACAGGCTAGCTCCTCACATGCACACTTTGGTACACGAAGACCAGAATGGATTCATCCCAAAACTCAACACCTTCCTCAACATTCGTAGGTTACTGAGCGTAATGGGCGACAACCCCCCGAGTGCATCTGAGGAAGCGGTGATTTCGCTAGACATCGAAAAAGCATTCGACACACTAGAATGGGACTTCCTGTTTGCCACCATGCAGCACATGGGCATAGGCCCAAAATTTATAAGATGGGTACGCATTCTGTACACTAACCCACAGGCCAGGGTGAAGACAGGGGGAGTCATATCAGAGAGCTTCCTAATTAGCAGGGGAACAAGGCAGGGCTGCCCCCTTTCCCCCCTGTTGTTCGCCCTGGCGATGGAACCATTGGCCGCGCGTGTCCGTGCAAAAAAAGAAGAATGGGGGGTTGTAAGGAACGGCACATCCCACGTCATATCATTGTACGCAGATGATGCCTTGATCTATATACGCAGTGCAGAGGAGGTGCTGCCCCCAGTGATGTCATTGCTGTGCGAGTTTGGAGAGATCTCTGGCTTGATAGTTAATTGGGGGAAATCCTGCATATTCCCGTTGGTTGGCTGGTCCCCAGCGAGACGTGAGAATACCCCATCAGGCCAATTAAAATGGTGCTTCGACACATTTAAATATTTAGGGGTCAACGTCTACCACAGAGTGGAAGACCTCAGGGATGGCAACCTGGGGAGAGCGGTGACATCTATAAAGAGCTCATTGCGTTTCTGGAATAAACTACCGCTCTCACCACTGGGAAAGGTTGCCATAGCCAACATGCTAGTGCTGCCCAGGCTGCTGTATTACTTCGCGGCCCTGCCGATCATAATCCCTAAAAGCTTCTTCAACAGTTTAAATTCTGCACTGGTGCAGCTGGTGTGGGGTGATGGCAGAAGACGGGTCGTACTCAATACACTATATCTGCCGGTGGCGGCGGGTGGACTGGGAGCCCCTAACTTTGAGCTCTATTCTGCAGCAGCACAGCTGCAGTGGATCTTAAATTGGATTCATAATCCCAGTTCAGCGGAAGCTACCTGGCTGGTAACCCGACTCCAGGGAGTCCCTCTGCTTGAGTGGCTCATGAACAAGCAAACTAAAAGCACACGCGTAAATCCATTGATGGCAGCAGCACATGCATACTGGAAGAAGTACATTCAAAAAGATGCCAAAACACTTCCCTACTCACCTCTCCTACCACTAGAACGAATCCCCGGATGGGTGACAACTGGATCTCACTCATCTGCAACCTGGATAGATGCGGGCATAAGCACGGTGGAAGAATGCTTCGAGGAAGGAAAACTAATGTCCTTCGAAGCCATACAGGCCCTCACAGGGCAATTTCTGACATACCACGCTATATGCCACGCCATTAGGAGGACATGGGGGTCTGGGGACGCTGAGACAAGCACCTTAACTAACCTACACCATATACTGAGCTGCGACACTCGTGAAAAAGTAGCCTCAAATACGTACAAACTTCTGAATAAGCCCCCGGAGTCTAATCTGCAGAAAACTCGGGAGAGGTGGAATGCCGCACTGCCTGACCCGATTTCAGAGACAGAATGGCCAAAAGCCCTGAGTCACACACGCAAGGTCTCAAGAAACCCCAGATTCCAATACACACAGTTTAATTACTTACATCAGACATATTTAGCACCAGCCAGAATAAAACATATGTTTCCTGGATCGAACCCAACTTGCCCCAGATGCAAAACCCCAGCAGCACAGTTTTATCATATGGTCTGGGAGTGCCCGTGGGTGAGGGGCGAGTGGGCCGTGTTGACCACTGCACTGTCGGAAATGACAGGCCTAGGCTTGGACGCGAATCCCAAATCCTGTCTACTTGGCCTCAGGACAAGAACAAAAAGAAGCAAACATATGCATAGATTCGTAGACCTGGCTTATGCAATGTACAAAAGACTAATAGCCATGAACTGGAAGGCCTCCAAGGCCCGCAACCATGGAGCTTGGCTCACTCTCATGCTTCGCTGGGCACGTGCTGAATATCAGGTACTAATGAAACTGGCGTGGGGTGAACTGCGACACTCGGGGTGTGAAACCTGGGGCACACTAGTCTCCAAACTAGAAACAAAGAATGACGAAAACCCCCCTTGAACAGCAGATAGATGCGATTACCCAGATAATTGCGGGTTTCGCCCCGGCTGCAATGCGACAGTAAATCAGGAGATGCGCACACGCCTGCCAACAGAGCCTCGGCACTGATATCAATACACTACACCCCCAGGCACACACAAGTTAAATAACACACACCGACCATCATCCCCAATTAGTGGATACAGGTTCTGCAGAAGCCAAACCACCCCCCTCCCCCAACCCCCCCTCTCTTAGGGGTCGCCCTCAACTAGAACCCTTACCCGTAATGAAACCCCTGCACGAAAGAAAGCTTTAAATGCGCGAACTGGCAATGCCTGAAAGTATAGACATAATAGCGTGGATCTAACGGTCTACGAAAGTTATTGGTTGTTTGTTAAGCTCAATAAACGAGCGCCCAGCAAATTACTGTAACTGACAACATCCTATTATTGCTGTTAAATGGGCGCATTGAAATGTATGATTCTATTGAAAATTCAATAAAAATATGTTAAAAAAAAAAAAAACATGCATGATCTGTGTTCACCCATGACAAAAAATAGGTATCCTTGCAACTGAGGCACTCGGACAGGGGTGCATATCTGTCACCAAGCAGGGCACTTTTCGGTCTCAACAATTAGTTTGACATTTTTTGACATGATAACACTCTATGGGAAAATGTTTCACCTCATTAGTATCAGTTTAACACACAAATACAGTGACAAGCAACACATCTGCAAATTATATAGAAAAGGCCGTTGCATCACATAATTCCAGTCACCAGGTTATAGTTAGTTGACTAAACTTTACTAGAGTATTACAAATGTTCATTGGTTTTTTAAAGTTAGTTTTTATCTCAATTCAACACCTAAGTATATTGTCACTTTAATCTTTGCTTGTTCAGTGAATGTATTGAGTTTTTTTCAAAGTATGTTAAAGTCTTAGCATCTAATATAACTTGGTCAGAGTTTTCATATGAAGACCGTTTTTCTTTCATTACATTACATTAGCGCCCCGTGTCAAATCTGCTTGAAACTTCCAAAAGAAAGTTCATTCACTCATGCTACTTCTATGAAAGTACAGGGACAAGAAGAAAGGAGTCCAGTCTCAAAATATTGATTTCCCAGGTTAAATACCATAGGAGAGTTTGCTTTCCACTAAAGAAAAGTACAGCTGAACAGAATTATACCAAATTGGGCAGAAAATTGACCTTTTTTGCAAGGCATGCTTTTTATTATTTGGTGCAAATCTGATCTTCCTTTTTTTGCAAAATGTGCATTTAAAGAGGGACCCATGTTGGGTTAGAATGTTATGTGAATCTGGATGGTTGGTCCTGCAGTACCATAAGTTGTCAAAATAGGGCCCTATGATAAACAGGGGAACTTTTTTCTCCCATCAGCTCCTTTTGGTACCATGGGACTAGTACTGGTCCTTCAGTACCAAATGATCTGAGTGACTATCTGAAACCCATAGAGAAATGTTGCTCAGTCCTCGTGTCCCCAATTTGTTTTAGAAGATTAGTATATAAGGGCAGAGTAGGGAGACCCTAAGACACTGGCACTTGGGGTGGGAGTGGCTGCTGCTCAAAATTCAACATTACCGTGCAGGCTTCACTGTGGCATGCTTGCACAATAGTGATGTCCCATTGGGGTGAAGCTTCTACAGAGTGTAAAAAATGTAAAAAAAAAAAAAAAAAGGATAAAAATTGTACAAAAAAATGAAATGAATGTTGGGGGCCTGCAGCCGTATGGGCATTCGCAGAGGATTTGGCACATGGCCTGCCCGGGGGCCAGACATTGTGGCTTACTCCCTGCTGTGCATTGCCATGGCATGTGCGTAGCGAGGGCTGACAGCCCACCTGCACCAAATCCCTGAGCGTGGCCAACAGCCCAAACGCATTAGGTGGCAGTGCACCTAATGCTCATCAGTTGCTTTACTGCATTAATGCATACCATTAATCACCTGACAAACATGATCATGTTTTTAAAAAAAGCCCATGACAATTATACATTGGCTTTCAATTTGGTATTGTTTGAAAAACATAGCTAATCGTTCTTACTACACTTTAAAAGTACTCAAAGTAACAAGTATGCATTATTAAGTGGCTATGTTATGCAGCCATGGTCATTCTGATGTGCTTTCAACCTTTGTAAAAATACATTTCTCGACATATTTAACATGTGTTTGCCAGGGGTGGCCCCTCCGCCCATTTAATTTTTCAGCACCCCGTCCTGAACCGAGTGTCAGAATGGGACGAGGCAATTGCTGCCAAGTAGCAGCAGGGAGCTCTGCACTTGTTTATAGTCCCTTTGGCTGGCCGTCTTCTGACAGCCAGCCTGACTTGCACACTTTAAACTTCTCTAACCCATCTGTCTTAAGATAGCTGAGTTAGAGAAAGCACAGGCCTCAGGCGCTCTGGTGAGCATTGAGAGAAGCTGCTGCCATCAATCCTGATGCTGCTTTCATGCTGATTACCAGCATGAAACCAGCATCATGATTGGCTTGTGAAGTTCCCTGGGTCCCGTGATCGTCATGCATTGGAGCTGGGAGATATGGCGAGAAGAGAGAAAATCGTCATCAGGTAAGTGCCATATTTCAAATGTATTCTTATTGTATTTCCATCCAACACCCCTCCCCATTGTAAATACGAGCCAGCCGCCACTGGTGTTTGCGCCCGTCTCACTAACACCGAAAAAGTGATCCATTGAAATTCTTGACTGAATATGAATGAGTGGTATTAAGACACAACGCATTTTATACAATAATTTCTATTTAATCTGTGCCATCCAGGTGTAACCAGCCATGTGCAAACCAGCCTTAGTTGTGCTCCAATATGAGCAGTCCAACCTTAACAGCTAGGCTGCGTCTCCTCTGACCTGCAACACATACAACCCAAGGCTGGTTCCAACCAACTATTTTCAAATGAGACGCCCAAGTCCTCATTGAGTTGCAGTCATTGGGGCATGGCTTTATTGTGCGACAGACCATGATGCTATGATTTTGCAGCTCATGACAAAATAATACAACACTAGCCCACCACATTGTGCACACATCTGAAACTTGACTTCAGCATGCTAAATATTTCCTCAACGATATCTCATGCTGATTGGTGGGTCTTGTTGTATATTCCTTCCTACTGAGTTTTTGAATGAGTCATTGGGGTTAAAATTCTATGCCATATATCATACGCTCAATCACTGGCCTCTGCAATTAGAGATTTTAGTAACATTTAATACAAGCTCTGCCAAAGCCAAATAGGTCTCGCCTTTGGTACCCCCTGAATTTGCCAGTGCCTTATGTCAATGCTGTATAGAGTCAGGCTTTTTCCCAAAGCTGTGAGACATTGTCAAAAAACTTTCAATAAATTAAAAAAAGGCACAAAGCTGTGATTGTGTAATTCCACACTCATGAATGATGACTTAACTCACTCACACATATGAACGGATGTGCATACCAGCAGAATGATGCGGGAGCTATTTGTTTTAATTGTTTTTTATTTGCCCATTCAAGATGGCAGATACCGCTTGGATCAGTAAATAAAACAAAGTTTTTTTGTGTGAAAGTGCATTTAAACAAAAAAAAAAGATTGTTAATTTGTGGAGGGAGCCATAACAGGTTAGGGAACGGTGGGGGCTATTGAAAACCAGGTGAGGAGAAGCAATGTGAGAGGTAGATAGCCACAGGGGGCAGAGGGAGACGCACATATGAAGAAAAGAACACACATGGTGGGGAAAAGCAGAACAAGGATGAGAATCATACGAGTGAGAAGCAAACAAAAATGACCGTAATGCAGGGAGAGGGAAAGAAGCACATGGGTGTGAGAACAACACAGAGTACAAGAAAGAGCAGGTGAAAAGTACACAAGCGAAACACGGAGCGAGGGAGTCGGGCATTTGGGAGGAGCAACCAGGGAGGGAAGGAGAGAGCAGGAAAGCAAATACACACTCATGAAGTGCTTAACCAAATAAGAAAAAAACACCTAAAAGTCAGCTATGTAAGCCAGCCAATTAGAGAGATGGTAAAGGGGTTATGCTCCAGGGGAGAGATAAAACACAAGATGGATATGTTGGAGCAAAGAAAGCCTTAAAAAAAGAAGCAAGGGAATAAATGCAACAATAAAGCAAACCAACAGTAAGGAAAAGGTGGGCTGTCAGCACTGTAAGATTTGGTAATCCCCCAAATAGGTCTTTTGCAACCAGGCAGCATGCACCATCTGCTAAACTCAAACTAAAAATGTAATGCAAATCTTCTGGAAAGGTACAAATAGGACATCTCATAAGTCATCATAGGGTATCTCCATAGGCATAAACAATCTGCCAACACTAGGCACACTATTTTTACTGACTCTGCCATTTCACTTGCATAATTCACCTGTGTATCTTGTACTGCAGACGTCATACAGAAAAAAAACGTGTACTGAGTTATTTTATACATTTTTGCAATGCCCACTGCAAATTCAATTGCTTTTTCTCACTTTCAGCAGATAACATTAAATGTGGAGACCAACCTACAGAAGCTATAAAGAATCCAACAGAAATCTCAAAACAAAAATGATGTGGACTCTTCTCCCTCAATGCGTAAAAAACGGTTTCTAAATATAATTTACAACACATCACTCGATTTGAGTTTATAATACAAAACCTACAATCAATAGAGCATTTGTTATGTAAACTACATTTAGGCTACAATATATTTTTCAGACAATATTTAGGCGATGATGTTCTGACATACAACCAGCCCTTCATCTTTGATTTGAGTACCTCCAGGGGATTGTTCTCACAGCCTTCTGTGCCCAATGTTCAGGAACATAGCCCTAAAAAGATAATAGAAAACCTGAAACCCCAGCTCTCAGAAGCAAATTTCCACATCCCGTACCAGGTGAAAAACTGGTCATTTCAAAGGTTTGTGTCCTTGAGTGGAGGCGGCCATCTTTAAACCGAGGGCTGTGATGCAGTAGTGGTCTGTTAAAGCTTAGTGTCCTTGTGTGAGTGGATTTAAGTAAAAAAAGTGGATCTACCACGGCATTGTATGCATATCCGGATACATAAGGCTACCCTTTTGAAGAGACATTCCGATATCTCCAATTACATTACCCAGGTATCCGGGCATCTGCAGTTACCTTCCTGTGGTAAATTGGTACCTACACTCACCCTCCCTGTGCATCCAAAACATTTAAGCAAGATCTTGAACACTTCATTTGCATACACTGTAGGCTGAGAATCCATCTGGGATACCTTGAAGGGGACAAGGTGTTGGGCAGTATGCATTTTTAACCTCTGTGAATAGTGGTTGTGGTGTTGTTTTGGGGGAGCGATGAGCACTTTGTCAACACCTGCAACACGTGAGTAAGGTGGGGTGTGTCTAAGGAAGAGCACACGGGCAATGGAAGAAAGTTTTGTAACACATTAAGAAGTAGGTGTGATGGATGGGGTCACTGGCAAGAGGCATTCACTGCAAGGTATGGGGAGAGACTGTGCCAACATTAGGGGGTAGAGGGCACAAATTAGTCAGAACAAGTGGTTGCAAGATGTAATCTGAGACCATTAGATTCTGGAAAAACGATACAGTTCGGGGGAGTATTTTATAATCGGGGAAGGGAGAATTACTGGGAGTAGATTGCAGCATCCTGGAAAATTGTCATTTTGGAAAGGCTGTTCTGAGCTGCTTCGTGGACCGACCAGTAAAGACACGAGGTACAGTGGTCGTCTACAGCCCTCCTGAACGGATGAAGCAGAAGCGCCTACAAGGACTGTAGCTTGGTCAATAAGACTGGGGGGGTGGTGAGCTTCAGATTTTATGGCAAGACAGGAGGCTAGCATTATGCATCAACCTTTTATGCACTCCTCCTGAGCAGCATACCTGAAAGAGACAATAATCAGAATTTGTAAATGAGATCACAATCAATAGAACACTTGAGTCCACACAAATCTCTATGTCCACCATTTTCTCCCACTTTTGATTGCTGCTTCTGAGCACTTAAGTATTGCTTGATGTGTGTGTGTGTTTTTTATGACATTTATTGTTGTAAGAACGTAGGTTTGTCCTTATGTGAGTAGGTTTTATTTGACAACCCAACTTATGGGTGTATTTATTTTCTAGGTTTTTGTTTTGAGGGTGGTAAGTTTTTTTTTCTTCATTTAGATACATTACTTTGAGGACTTTTGAGTTTTAAACTTAGCAGCAGTAGTTTTTTTTAATTGTATTATTGCTTTTAAGTAAGTTCAGGCATATCCTGCTGAGGCATACCTATTTCGGCTGGTTGCATTCAGCTGGGGATTTTTGGGAATGTTTGAGCATTTCTATAACGGTGCTGAGTAGTGAGGTGGCCGCCCTTTCAGGGTTACTGATGTTCGCCTCACATATTTGTATTATCAATCATCCCCATTTTAAAATTACAGATGCTCTGTCCTGTTTCACAAGGAAGTAGGGCTTGATTTGAGACTCATGTGTTTTCTGTATAGTGCCGATTGTTAAAGGAGATTGGACATATCAGTGCATGCCCGCTCCCCGGGGCATTTGGAATTCTAGCAGTGATCTCCCTCAGGAGAAGGGGTTTATTTATTAAAATGGCAGACAAGACTCCTGGGGAGTTGAGTCAGGAGGAGATAGGAACATTGTGTGTCAAGAATTACAATCTGTGATTAAAGAGACATTTAAGGAGGTTATGAATAATATGCACCCTCATAAAGGTAACAAAGACAGGAATATTTTACAATTTCAGAAGGTGAGGAAGAGAGTAATAGGGATCCAGGGAGAAAATGCCTCATGGGCGAGGAAGCATTCTAAGGATGCAGATGTAAGGAGGGGAGTCTCATGCAGCTCACAGAAAGGAGTCCTAAGCGATTCAAAGAGATTGGATGTCCTTAGCGACACACAGGATGGGCAATCAAGCATTGCAAATGAGGATGATGATGTAGATCGAAGTGACAGACGTCAAGATTTCGACTAATATATTTTAGACCTTAATTATTAGGATGGTTTGAAGGATGAGTTGAATGATATACAATATTTAAAGGTAAAGAAAAGGCTAGGAAGATTGTTGGTTATCCTATGGGGGTGAAGCTTTTTCACTCCAAAGACATTTTCATCCTAGAGGGAAGGAATGGTGGCCATTAGAGCATGTGGCGGAATATATATATTAAGCACTGGATTAGGAAGCCGTTAGATAGAGAGGAAAGAAACGTGTTGCAAGTGGAGTGCTTGCATCCAGTGATTGAGGATAAAGTTATAGTTACAACTAATATCGATTCAGAATTGATTGCTTATTTCTTTAAGATGGGCAGGGACCCTAGGAAGAGTCTGGAGTAGTCTCTAGAACAATGCCATACCGAGTACTAGATGTTCTTGGGCCTTTGGCTAGAATGTTTGATTTAATTGAGGAGGCCTATTTCAAAGGCACAGATATGAATATACATCTTTTAAGAGGATGCTGCCAGAGGGTAATTTGCCTGTTAGGAAATGCTAATGCAGGAATCCTAGCAGAACGCAGGAAAACTATCTTAATGCATATTAATCCCATGCTTGGTGAGTTGGCTTAAAGGAAAGCAGTGAGGAAACAAAAGGCCTGCTTTTCGGTGATGATATGGTAAAGAGCATTTGCAAATCTGTTCAAACCTTTAGCAGCCTAGATAAAGCACAGACTTCCACGCAGAAGGTTTTTTCTGGTGGCAGGTTTTATAGAAGGGCTGCGAGAGGAAGGCACCCTCTCAGCCGAGGACATTATAAGCCCCATGGTTCAGAAAGCTTGGGATCGCAAAGCAGGCAAGAAGGTTATGCTGGACAATATTCAGGATTCTACCCCCAAAGAGGGAGTAGTAGCAGGAGTAGAGCCTCAGGATAACTCAGGACAAGGTGAGTATGAGGATCAATTTTGGTTCTATCCAGCAAAAGGGGAGGAAGGTTTAAATATTTTCAACAACAATGGAAGGAGTTGACAATGGATCCTTGGGTGTTGCAAAAAATTTCAGATTATCGGACGGATTTGGAATCAGACTAAATATAGGTATGAGAACCAAGGGAACTGTGTTTCCAGAAAGAACAAGAGGGGGTTATATTAGAGGAAGTGAGACAAATGTTGGAAAAAACACCTATAATAGAAGTGAAAGACAAATATATATGGTTTGTCAGTATACTATTTGTAGTAGAGAAAAAGGACAAAGGTTGGAGGCCAGTCATACATTTAGGATACCTAAACCACTATCTTACATACAGGCATCTGTTACAAGACATGTTGCAGAAGAAGTATTGGTTAATAAAAATGGATCTCAAGGATGCTTACTTTACGATACTAATAGACAGGAGAAGTCAGAGGTTTCTACGATTCAGATGAAAACAGCCCTGTATCCGTTCCATGCCTTCCTTTCGGATTGTCATCAGCACCATTGTTTTTCACAAAGGTGTTACGTCCTGTGGTAGTTTTTTGTGAGAAAGAGGAGTCAGGTGGATAATATATCTGGACGATGTTTTGATCATGAATCAGAGTGGGGACAAGTTATTGTTTCATTTGAATTTGGTGAAAGATTTGCTAATGAAACTACATTTAATAGTGAATGTGGGCACATCTGTTCTAGTTCCAAGTGGAGTGTGGAGATTCTTGGATTTGTAGAAGATGCAATGAAGTGTCAGTTACAGCTTCACATAAAGAAGATAAAGGAAGAAGTAAGGCATGTGTTGAAGAAGAAGGAGGTGAGTTTGAGAGATCTAGCTCGTGTGATTAGTTTCCTATTGTCCTCAATCCAAGCAGGACCTTTGCATAAGTTTTACATGCAGGAGTTTTACAGAGACTGAGGAAGGCAAATTTGGCAAAAGGCCTGTTTCATGGGGACAAAATAAAGTTAAGTGTAAAAGGGATAGAAGAATTACATTGGTGGCTGGAAAATTTGGAAGCATGGAATGGTCAAGCGATTTTTGGAACATTGCCAGAGTATGTTCTGGAAACTTGTGCCAGCTTGGCAGGTTGGGGAGCCCAGTGTCCTGGTCAGGAGACAAGGATAGTCTGGAATTTGTTGGAGAAAGAGGAGCAGATCAATTGTTTGGAATTGAGAGCAGGGATTTTTTCCCTTTGCAGTTTCAAAGGGCAATCACAAGGTACTTCAGTATTATTGAAAATGGACAGTATTTCATCAGTAACCTATATCAACAAACTAAGGGGTATCAGATACCAGAAATTGGCAGATCTGGAAAAAGAGATGTGGGAGTTTTGTTTGAAGAACAAAATTGCATTGAAAGCGGCATACTTTCCTGGAGTTCACAATGTGGTGGCAGATTGGAATTCAGGGTACATAAGAGATTTAAGTGATTGGAAGTTACAGGAGAAGTATTTCAGGAAGATTCAGAATTGTATGGGACCTTTAGAAGTAGCTCTCTTTCCATTGCCTCTGACTTTCCAGTTGTAACGTTACGTATGTTGGAGGCCCGATCTAGGTGCTTTTGCAGTGGATGAGTTTATAGAGGACTGGACAGGCATGAGGGGGTATGTGTTTCCACCATTCTCAATGATAGAGAAGGTGATGTTGCAGTGCAGGCCACAGAAGTGTCATATTGTTCTAGTGACTCCTTTTTGGAGGACGCAACCCTGGTTTCCTACAGCATTGAATATGGTCATGGAGATTCCTTTTCTAATTAGATCATGCAAAGAGGGGCAAAAGGAGAGCATCCTTAGGTAGAGGCTGGTGTATTGAACCTTCTAGTTTGGAAGATTACAGGGGCTCTGGAAGATTCACAGATCGTTTTTCAACGGCTTTTGGGTTGCTTGATGAGTCCTGGGCATTAGGAACCAAGAAGAGGTAGCAAAGTGCCTGGATAATCTGGTTACGTTGGTGCTTAGAAAGGGATTTGGATCATGTGGAGGCTGATAGAAGTGGCAAATCTTCTAGCAGGTTTGTTTGATAGGGGTTTATCATATAGAACGTTCAATTACTACAGATCACCAGTGGCAGCTGGTCATTCTTTGGTTCAGGGTGTTTCAATAGGTAAGAGTCCTTTGCTTTGAAGAATTACGAAAGGTTAAAGAGGCCCCTGGAGCCTAGATTTAAGTCTCTGTGGGATGGGGATTTAGTTTTGCAGATATTTCAGCAAATGGCCAAGCAATAAGTATTTGGGATTGAAGCAGTTAACGTGGAAATTGGCAACATTTCTGTGTTTAACTTCTTTCAATTTAGTTTCACATGTTCATGCACTGGATATTACCCATAGCTTTTTTCAGCCTACAGGGGTATTATTTGAGATCTGGAGGAGGACAAAATCTATGACAACTTCTGTTTTCTATCCAAGTTTGGATGCAACTCCTAAGTTGTGTGTGGTAAGGTGCAGTTGCAGCGCGCTGCGCATTAAAGGGGCAGGGCAGCATGCAGGGGGAAAAAATCATTAAAAAAATAAAACATAAAAACTTACCTGCTCCACCGCACTGATTCTCTTTTCTGGTCACTGCAGGAAGACACAGGCTCCCAGCCTGCCCTGCGGCCAATTCTGAATCTGCTCAGAGCAACATTAGGATTGGCTGGAGCACCCAGCCACGGAACTCCCAGGCAGATTGGTAGCCTGTGCCTGATCTCCAGCCCGGCACCACAGTGCCAGGCTGGAGAGAGCACAGTGCGCATGTGTGTTTGGCCAGCCCGAGAAGGCTGACCAAACATACATGCGCACTGAAGGGAGTGCACAGTGAACTCCCCTCATCCTCATCAGCCCCATTGGCCCGTCCCTTTAACAACAAAAGAATAATAAACACAGTTTATTATTGTAGGAAGTTGGCTCTGTATGTACTATTTCAAAGTAAGAAATGCATGCACTGAGTCCAAGGGTTCCTCTTAGAGGTAAGATAGTGGCAAAAAGAGATAATTCTAATGCTCTATTTTGTGGTAATGTGGTCGAGCAGTAGGCTTATCAGAGGGTAGTGTTAAGCATTTGTTGTACACACACAGGCAATAAATGGGGAACACACACTCAAAGACAATTCCAGGCCAACAGGTTTTTATACAGAAAAATATATTTTCTTAGTTTATTTTAAGAACCACAGGTTCAAGATTTACAAACAATACTTTAAATGAAAGGTATTTCACTTAGGAACTTTAGGAACTTTGAATTAGCAAAATAGCATTAACAGTTTTCACACAAATGGCAATAAGCTATTTTTAAACTAGACAGTGCAATTTTCAACAGTTCCTGGGGGAGGTAAGTGTTTGTTAGATTTGCAGGTAAGTAAACCACCTACAGGGTTCAAAGTTGGGTCCAAGGTAGCCCACCGTTGGGGGTTCAGAGCAACCCCAAAGTTACCACACCAGCAGCTCAGGGCCGGTCAGGTGCAGAGGTCAAAGTGGTACCCAAAACGCATAGGCTTCAATGGAGAAGGGGGTGCCCCGGTTCCAGTCTGCCAGCAGGTAAGTACCCCCGTCTTCGGAGAGCAGACCAGGGGGGTTTTGTAGGGCACCGGGGGGGACACAAGTCAGCACAAAAAGTACACCCTCAGCGGCACGGGGGCGGCCGGGTGCAGTGTATAAACAGCTTCGGGTTTACAATGGAGTTCAATGGGAGACCAAGGGGTCTCTTCAGCGATGCAGACAGGCAAGGGGGGGGGCTCCTCGGGGTGGCCACCACCTGGGCAAGGGAGAGGGCCACCTGGGGGTCACTCCTGCACTGGAGGTCGGATCCTTCAGGTCCTGGGGGCTGCGGGTGCAGTGTCCTTACCAGGCGTCGGGTCTTTGAAGCAGGCAGTCGCGGTCAGGGGGAGCCTCTGGATTCCCTCTGCAGGCGTCGCTGTGGGGGTTCAAGGGGGTCAACTCGGGCTCGCAGTCACCGGGGAGTCCTCCCTGTAGCGTTGGTTCTCCACAAGTCGAGCCGGGGGCGTTGGGTGCAGAGTGCAAAGTCTCACGCTTCCGGCGGGAAACGTGTTCTTTCAAAGTTGCTTCTTTGTTGCAAAGATGCTTCTTTCTTGAAGCAGAGCCGCTGTCCTCTGGAGTTCTTGGTCCTTTTAGATGCAGGGTAGTCCTCTGAGGCTTCAGAGGTTGCTGGACCCTGTGGAACGCGTTGCTGGAGCAGGTCTTTTGAAGTGGGGAGACAGGCGGGTAGAGCTGGGGCCAAAGCAGTTGGTGTCTCCGTCTTCTCTGCAGATTTTTCAGCTCAGCAGTCCTTCTTCATCTTAGGTTGCAGGAATCTATCTTGCTGTGTTCTGGGAGCCCCTAAATACTCGATTTAGGGGTGTGTTTATGTCTGGGGGTTAGTAGCCAATGGCTACTAGCCCTGAGGGTGGCTACACCCTCTTTGTGCCTCCTCCCTGAGGGGAGGGGGGCACATCCCTAATCCTATTGGGGGAATCCTCCATCTGCAAGATGTAGGATTTCTAAAAGTCAGAGTCACCTCAGCTCAGGACACCTTAGGGGCTGTCCTGACTGGCCAGTGACTCCTCCTTGTTTTTCTCATTATCTCCTCCGGCCTTGCCACCAGAAGTGGGGCCGTGGCCGGAGGGGGCGGGCAACTCCACTAGCTGGAGTGCCCTGGGGTGCTGTAACAAAGGGGGTGAGCCTTTGAGGCTCACCGCCAGGTGTTACAGTTCCTGCAGGGGGAGTTGAGAAGCACCTCCACCCAGTACAGGCTTTGTTATTAGCTGCAGAGTGACAAAGGCACTCTCCCCATGTGGCCAGCAACATGTCTGGTGTGTGGCAGGCTGCTAAAACTAGTCAGCCCACACTGGTAGTCGGTATGGTTTCAGGGGGCATCTCTAAGATGCCCTCTGGGGTGTATTTCACAATAAAATGTACACTGGCATCAGTGTACATTTATTGTGCTGAGAAGTTTGATACCAAACTTCCCAGTTTTCAGTGTAGCCATTATGGTGCTGTGGAGTTCGTGTTTGACAGACTCCCAGACCATATACTCTTATGGCTACCCTGCACTTACAATGTCCAAGGTTTTGCTTAGACACTGTAGGGGCATAGTGCTCATGCACTTATGCCCTCACCTATGGTATAGTACACCCTGCCTTAGGGCTGTAAGGCCTGCTAGAGGGGTGACTTATCTATGCCATAGGCATTGTGAGGTTGGCATGGCACCCTGAGGGGAGTGCCATGTCGACTTAGTCGTTTTCTCCCCACTAGCACACACAAGCTGGCAAGCAGTGTGTCTGTGCTGAGTGAGGGGTCTCCAGGGTGGCATAAGACATGCTGCAGCCCTTAGAGACCTTCCCTGGCATCAGGGCCCTTGGTACCAGGGGTACCAGTTACAAGGGACTTATCTGGATGCCAGGGTGTGCCAATTGTGGAAACAAAGGTACAGGTTAGGGAAAGAACACTGGTGCTGGGGCCTGGTTAGCAGGCCTCAGCACACTTCAAATGATAACTTGGCATCAGCAAAGGCAAAAAGTCAGGGGGTAACCATGCCAAGGAGGCATTTCCTTACAATTATCCTTTGGTTGTTGATGTTTTGCAGGCTGCTCCTGGTCGCAGGGAGGCTACGCTCCTCCGCAACAGCGGAGGAGCCACCGTTGGTAAGGTGTTTGAAAGAGTACGAGTCAAGAATGTGTGAGAAACAAGGTGTAGGAGTGAATCTGGCTTTGATTTCCTATGTAAAACCTTTAAAGGAGTGACTAGCGCAACAACTGCTTGGTAGGTGAAGTCTGTGATGAAGGAGGCTGGTGTAAGATTTGCCAAATTTAAGGCACATTCAGTGAGGAGTGCAATGGCAAGTAAGATGTTTATGTACAGAGGGAGGTTGGAAGATCCATTAAGAGCGGGTGATTGGTCGAATGCGAACACCTTTATGAAATTTTATTTTAGACCTGTGCAGCATGTCTCACGTTTTGTTTTGAAGAACTTTGAACATGCATAATGCTAGCCTCCTGTCATGCCATAAAATGTTGATTCTACAAGGTTTTACTGTACATGGGATCGTGATTATAATAAAGACAAGGAGGCTAGGATTATCCCACCTCACCCATCTCGTTTTTGGGAGATGGTGTTTGTTTCATTTTTTAGGAAATGGGAATCTTGTCTAAGAAATGCTTAGTTGTAAGTTTAGTCAACAAATTTATGGAAGTTCGCTTTTGAAAGGATACAATTTATGGTTTTTATGTTTTTTTTTTTTTAAGACCAATGAAAATTTATGGATGCATTCAAGGAGAAGAGGAAAGTGTCTTGCCGAAGAAAAACAAAAGAGGGAGAAAATGGTGGATGGAGATATTTATATGGACTTGAGTATTCTATTGATTGTGATGTAGTTTTGAGGTTCTGATTCTGTGTACTGTAAAACCTTGAAGAAGCAACATTCCCCAACAATCATGCTCGGATATTTTGTTAAAACTTATTACATGAGTAGCACAACATGCTAAAGAGATGGTGGAAAGAGAGAAATGGGCGAATTGTTAGGGGCACTTAACACAACATTTTTCAAAGTAATCATTGCTTGTTTTAGGCATTCAAAACAGGGAAGATGAGATATATATTACAATTTTTATCAGCATTTGCATTTTTTCGCACTCTTGTTTAAATTAAATAAAAACGTATGAGGTGGAAATACCCTCACAACATATCTGGCTGTGCCGCCATCTTGCTCCCCCAGCACATTTGCAAATATAGCGTTACGGCGTACTGCTGAGGAAAACAATTAATGATGAGGCGAAGGGAGTGAAGCTGATCATATATATATATATATATATATATATATATATATATATATATATATATATATATATATATATATATATACTTTTACCCAATAATTTACTAAAGAATAACATTTTATAGGGGTGTAACACCTGAAATACCCACCCTGTAGCTACACCCCTTCACCTACCTGCATCTTCGTAGACTGTGTAAAACAATAAACAGCCCGTGTGCTCTCAGTGAATCCGCAGCATTACCTCCTCGTACACCTTCCTCGTCCAGTCCTTACTTCATGAGCAGTACTCCCACAGATATTGGTAACCCTAACCAGCCAGAAAATACACCCAATATGACCACCCTTATTCCAGCATGCCATATAACCGGACGTTCCACTTAAGTAACATTAAGGCACTGTCAGACATTGGTAACATTGCTTTGAGTCCGACTCCCATCTCAGAAGACAAGAGCTGACAAGGGAGCTAATTACCGCCATGCAGCCAGCGAGTGCCAGCATTTTCGAGAACATCCGGATACAGTGTCTGTAAAGTTGCAGTACAACTCACTTGTTCCCTCTTCATCAACCTGTCCCATGAACACAACATACTCACATTTGTTTACTCCCGAGGGCGGAAAGGACGATGGTGAGAAGGGATGCAAATTGAGGTTCATATTTATAATTTTTTCACACAGCACAATGCAGCAAGGTCAGTTGCTGCGCTGCACTGTGTGAAGGGGAAAGGGCAGTAATGAGCTGTATGTAACATTTTACGGCGCATTCTTGTCCCTTCCTAGTGCTGGCGCTCTTTTGGCTGCCTACTGCCAATGCAGGCACACTGCCATCATGGTACAAGGGTGCCTGCGTTGTTGGCAGGATTTATTTTGTGCACGAAGGGACACTTTCCTGCACAAAAACAATCCTCACAGGCATTTTTTCTTTTTCTATATGTGCTGCAAAATGCAGCACACAGAGAAAGAGGAGAAAACGAGGTGAAATAAAGATATTTCTCTATCTCATGTCTCACCTTGGTAGACAAAGCATTTTGATGCATTCCCAAGTCTACCACTAATGGTAAATCTGGGAATGTGCCAAAATTAATTGGTGGATATTGGACTTTTGCTTATGCAGGGTCATCCCCAGTCTTTTTGCCTCCTGCCTCCTATTTTTTTCTGACCTGTTGCTGTTGGCTTTTCAACTCTGAGCACTTTACCACTGCTAACCAGTTCTAAAGTGCATAGCTCTCCGTGTAAATTGTATGTAATTGGTTTATCCATGATTGGCATATTTGATTTACTAGTAAGTCCCTAGTAAGGTGCACTAGAGGTGCCAGGACCTGTAAATAAAATGCTACTGGTGGGCCTGCAGCACTGGTTGTGCCACCCACATAAGTAGCTCTGTAATCATGTCTCAGACCTGCCACTGCAGTGTCTGTGTGTGTATTTTTACACTGTAAATTCGACTTGGCAAGTGTACCCACTTGCCAAGCCTAAACCTTCCCTTTTCTTACATGTAAGGCACCCCTAAGGTAGGCCCTAGGTAGCCCCAAGGGCAGGGTGCAGTGTATGGATAAGGTAGGACATATAGTAATGTGGTTTATATGTCCTGACAGTGAAATACTGCCAATTTCGTTTTTCACTGTTGCAAAGCCTGTCTCTCTCATAGGATAACATGGGGGCTACCTTTAAATGTGATTAAAGTGTAGATTCCCCTAGAGAGTAGATGGACATGTGGAGTTTGGGGTCCCTGAACTCACAATTTAAAAATACATCTTTTAGTAAAGTTGATTTTAAGATTGTGCGTTTGAAAATGCCACTTTTAGAAAGTGAGCATTTTCTTGCTTAAACCATTCTGTGACTCTGCCGTGTTTGTGGATTCCCTGTCTGGGTCAGTTTGACAGTTGGGTTGTTTTTCACCTCACACCAGACAGTGACACAAAGGGGGCTGGGGTGTAACCTGCATTTCCTGATTAGCCATCTCTGCTAGGAGGGAGGGGTGGAGTGGTCACTCTCATCTGAAAGGACTGTGCCTGCCTCTGACAATGCCGGCTCCAACCCCCTGCTGTGTGTCTGATGACTTGCCTGGGCAAGGCAGGATTTCACAAGTAGGTGTGAGTCCCCTTTGAAGAAAGGTGACTTCAAAGACTAAAATGGGTATAAGAAGGGCACCCAAATCTACAGACTTTAGAAACACTTCTGGAACCAAGAGGAACCTCTGCCTGGAGAAGAGCTGATAGCTGAGGAAGACGTGCTGCCCTGCCTGTGACTGTGCTTTGTGGAGCTTTCCTGCAGTGCTGCTTCTGCCAGAGTAAGAGGGCAAAGACTGGACTTTGTGTGCCTTCCATCTTGTGAAGAAATCTCCAAGGGCTTGAGTTAGAGCTTGCCTCCTGTTGTTTGAAGTCTCAGGGACAGCAAAGACTTCTCTCTGCCAGCACCTGGAGTCTCTGGAGAGACTCCTGCTCTGACAAGTGGTGCCCTATCCAGTCCCTGGGCCCTTGAAAGGAAAGCTGGTGGAAATCCAAGGAAGTCGACTTCGGATGACTCCGGACCGACGCCGCTGCTGAATCCGGTAACGCCGCCTGCACCTGACGCCGTGACCTTTGCTGGAACGCGACACTCTTCGCAGGCCCGTCGCCGCAGCCGCCCCACTGAAGTCTCGGACTCCGTGGAAGTCGCCGCACCACGTCGTGACCGACGCCGCTTGAAGTGCACGGATTCAACGTTTCGCACAGACGCCGCGATTCCTGACTTCGCGCCTCGGCTTGTTTTCACTCTTCACCAAAGGTACTGTACTTGGGGGTCTACACGAATCCGTGTCCGGCGCCGCTGGTATCGGCTTGTTGGGAACGACTCCGTCACGACGCCGTGTTAACATCTCATTGAAGCATTTTTGTTTCTAAGCGCTATTTTTTAGTTTAATCTTTAAAAATTCATAACTTGACTTGTGTATGTCGGATTTTTGTCGTTTTGGTCTTGCTTTGTTTAGATAAATATTTCCTATTTTTCTAAACCGGTGTTGTGTCATTTTGTAGTGTTTTCATTGAGTTACTGTGTGTGTTGGTACAAATACTTTACACCTAGCGCTCTGAGGTTAAGCCTACTGCTCTGCCAAGCTACCAAGGGGGTAAGCAGGGGTTAGCTGAGGGTGATTCTCTTTTACCCTGACTAGAGTGAGGGTCCTTGCTTGAACAGGGGGTAACCTGACTGTCAACCAAAGATCCCATTTCTAACATTGGTGATCAGCGGTTGGGATTTGGACTTGTATTTGTACTTGACATACAGTAATTAAGTGTACACTACTGTTTGAGTTCAGACCACTACGTGACCACATACTACTTGTTTGGTGATCTTTTGCTTTTTCTCTTAAGGACTCCTTTTTGTTTTACTTCCATGATTTTGCTGATCCCTTGACTGATTCTTTTTACTTCATTGGGAACTTATTTTCTGCCTTTGGAACTTTGCACTTGTGACCATCATGTCTCAATCTGGAGATGCAACAGCTGGAGCTGTGTTTGAAATAGAGAAACTGAAGGAGTACTCAGTTGCTCAATTGAAACAGTTCCTTAAAGATCTTGACTGTCCCACTGAGAGCTCCACCAGGGAGGGGGAGCTGCAAAAGGCACAGAGGGCCTGGGTGACAATCAAGAAGGCTGGAGGGCACACAGAGGAGGAGAATGTGGGTGGGGAAGTGCAGAGGATACACAGTGGTGTTGCGGAGTTCCACAAGGGTCATCGCTCAGCCCCACCCTCTTCAACGTCTATATGAGCCCCCTCGCAACCATCGCACGTCAACACAACCTCAAGATCATCACCTACGCCGACGACACCCAGCTGATCCTCTCCCTCACCAGCGACCCGGACGCCGCCAGAGCCAGCCTACACGAAGGGATGAAAGACGTCGCCGAATGGATGAAGAACAGCCGCCTGAAACTGAACTCAGACAAGACGGAGGTCCTCATCCTGGGATCATCACCATCCGCCTGGGACGACTCCTGGTGGCCCCCCGCCCTGGGAGCCACCCCCAAGCCAACGGACCACGCTCGCAACCTAGGCTTCCTCCTGGACTCCTCCCTCTCGATGACCAGACAAGTCAACGCCGTCTCATCTTCATGCTTCAACACCCTGCGCATGCTTCGAAAGATCTTCCGGTGGATCCCCACCGAGACCAGGAAGACGGTCACCCAGGCCCTCGTCACCAGTCGGCTGGACTACGGGAACGCCCTCTACGCCGGCACCGCCGCCAAACTCCAGAAGAAACTCCAACGGATCCAGAACGCCTCAGCACGACTCATCCTGGACATCCCCCGACACAGCCACATCTCCGAACACCTGAGAGACCTGCACTGGCTCCCCGTCAACAAAAGAATCACGTTCCGACTCCTCACCCACGCACACAAGGCCCTCCACGACCTGGGCCCCAAGTTCCTCAACAGCCGCCTGACCTTCCACAAGCCCACCCGCCAGCTCCGCTCCGCCAGCCTCGCTCTCGCCACCGTCCCCCGCATCCGCAGAGCCACCGCCGGAGGAAGATCCTTCTCCTACCTGGCAGCCAAGACATGGAACTCCCTCCCCATCCACCTCCGGACAACGCAAGACCATCTCGCCTTCAGGAAGCAACTCAAGACCTGGCTGTTCGAGCAGTAGCGTTTCCCCCCCCCCCCCCAGCGCCTTGAGACCCTCCGGGTGAGCAGTGCGCTATACAAATGCCTTTGATTGATTGATTGGAGGTACCTGTTACGCCTGGGGGGAGGGTCCCCAGGAGGGGTAGCAGGGTGTCATCCAAGGGTCTGACTCCTGAAGAGTTACAGGACAGACAGGCAGAGAGGGCTCGCCGGTTCAAGGAGTTGAGGATGCAAAGGGAGAAGGATTTGGAAGAAAGGAGGAGGGACTTAGAGATCAAAAAGAGGATTTGGGCTTATGAGCTCAAAATGAAGGAGCTGGAAGTCATGAGGGCTGAATCCAGCTGGAATGGTGGCAGCAACAATTTTTTATCTAGTGCTGCTGAAGAAGTGCACATGCCCAGAGATGTGGTGCCCTACTTGAAGGAGGGAGTTAACACACACCAGGAGGTTCAGGGGTATGAGGTAGCTCCAGTGATGCACAGGGTCCTGAGGTGGATTGGGGAACTGGCATGGGGAGTCATATTCCTACTGGTGGGAGGGACACTCTACTGACTCTAGGTGAGAGTGACAGGGAGAGGGGTTCCCCCCAGGTAGAAGTCCTGGTTATGGAGTGTGAAGACATCCCAGAAGAGTGTGGGTTGAGTCTCAGGGACAGTCAGGTACTGTCTCACCAATCTCAGGAGGGTGATGTGGGGTGCTTTTTCAAAGCAGAGTCACTGGATGGTTGGGTGAAGGGTACTTTGGTTAATTCATGTGAGGGGCTGAGTGATGTAATTGCTGGAGAGCATATGTCTAGTCCTTATTTTCCAGAGCTATGCCAACACCAGGTGGAGTGTGAGTTCTCTGACCCCAGGGAGCTTGCAATGGAGGCAAACTTCTGGGTGAGTACCAGAGAGTCTGAAGAGGCATTTGGGGGTGCTCCTGAGAGGAGTGGTCTAGGTAGTTCCCAACCAGGTGAGGTAGGGAAGGATTGTAGTGTCCCAGGTAGGTCCCAGTGTAGTGGGATGGGTGAGGGACCCCATGTCCAGTCTCAGAGGAGAGGGAATGGGGATGGGTTGAGGCCCAAGGGGCCCGAGATCCGGTCCCAGGTCCTGGAGGGTTCCATGAGGGAACACCAGGAGGGGAGCCTAGCCTGTACCATAGGGCCATCTGTTGAGGGAGACCCCACAGTATCAGGAGAACTTGGGGGGGCGGCTGTAGCCAGCGTCCCACCAGTTCTGGTGTCTGGCAGTACCACTCCTAGTGAGGGGGTGCAGAAGTCCAGACAGAGGGTTGAGAGGGGGTTGCAGACCCCAGTGGAGAACCTGGAGGGTCAGGGGTCAGCTCTGAGAGCAGAGCCCCCCAGGAATGACCTTGGTGAGACCATTTCTGGGTTGGGCTGAATCCAGACTCTGTCAGATGGGCAGAGGTCAGGAGACCTGCGCCAGCCAGACTCTTGTGTGGCCCTTGGGGACAGTGTGTCCCTTGAGGGGGGTAAGTGTGCCCCCTTGGAAGTCCTGGTGTGCCAGGCATTGGTTCAACTGCAGGGTGGTGACTCTGGGTTGAGTGATCAGGTTCAGGGGGTAAACTCTGACCTGATGGGCGGTAAGTGTGCTCCCAAGGAAGTCCTGGTGCGCCAGGCAGTGGTTCAACCGCAGGGTGGTGACCCTGGGTTGGATGACCAGGTTCAGAGGGTAAACTCTGACCTGGTGGGGGGTAGGTATGCCCCCCAGGAAGTCCTGGGTTGCCAGGCAGTGGTCCAGTCTGTGGGTACAGACCCTGGACTGGAGGATCAGGTGCAGGGGGTAAACCCTGACCTGAAGGGGTGGGCGGTTTGCCCAATCACCCCCCCTGGTGTGATTTCAAGAGGTACTCTCCCTGAGGGGGGGGGGTGCAGAACCCTGAGAGTAGGGACAGGGGAGAAAGAGCCTCACCCCTGGCCCCAGTGCAATCTAAGGGTACAGACCCTGGTTTGGAAGGCCAGGTTCAGGGTGTCCCCCCCTGACCTGGAGGAAGGGGCTACTGCTAACAGTGCCCATCCCATGTTGTCTTCTGAGGGGGCCACTCCTAGTTGGGGGGTGCAGGACCCCAGAAGGGAGGGCAGGGGGAGGGAAGCCTCACCCCTGGCCCTTGTCCAACCTGAAGGTACAGACCCCAGGTTGGCAGACCAGTTGCAGGTTAACAGTCCTGCACTGGTGGAAGAATTGTGCAGGACTGCTTCTACAAGCACCCTGACAGTTTATGACCCTGGGGGTGCCGCTTCTGCAGGTAGGATACAGAGCCCCAGAGGGGAGGACCAGGGTCAGGTTGTCATCCCTGACCTGGTGGAAGAGAGAGTGGTCAAAGGGTGCCAGGCACCTGGGGCTACCGCCCCCCACTCTCCGCAGTCACAGTGGTTGGAGAGGCCTGAGGTCGGGCTCTCATCCCTGACAGTTGTCCGGGGCCACCGTGGCTTGCTGTCCTGGTGGACAGAGTTGCCCCGGGGGGGGGACGAGAGTCACACCCCGAGGGTGGAGTGGGCAACACCACTGTGTTGGCCCTGGTGGTACTATCTGCCCATTGCAATACATCTGTGAGCAAAGTAAAGTTAGATGCTGCACAGATGGTGTCTGTAGATGTGGAGAAGGGTTCCCCATGGGTTAGCTTAGTGGGCCCTGAGAGTATGGACAGAGGGATCCAACTGGAGTCAGGAAGGCGTAGAACTGGAACATGCCCCTGCTGTTGTGGGCCTGGGTCCTTGTTCTATCGCCCCAATCAGGGAAGTACATCAAGGTATTGATTGTTCTCCCCTGGCTTTAGGCTGGTAGGGGGTCGTGTTGGACTTTTGCTTATGCAGGGTCATCCCCAGTCTTTTTGCCTCCTGCCTCCTATTTTTTTCTGACCTGTTGCTGTTGGCTTTTCAACTCTGAGCACTTTACCACTGCTAACCAGTGCTAAAGTGCATATGCTCTCCGTGTAAATTGTATGTAATTGGTTTATCCATGATTGGCATATTTGATTTACTAGTAAGTCCCTAGTAAGGTGCACTAGAGGTGCCAGGGCCTGTAAATCAAATGCTACTAGTGGGCCTGCAGCACTGGTTGTGCCACCCACATAAGTAGCTCTGTAATCATGTCTCAGACCTGCCACTGCAGTGTCTGTGTGTGTATTTTTACACTGTAAATTTGACTTGGCAAGTGTACCCACTTGCCAAGCCTAAACCTTCCCTTTTCTTACATGTAAGGCACCCCTAAGGTAGGCCCTAGGTAGCCCCAAGGGCAGGGTGCAGTGTATGGATAAGGTAGGACATATAGTAATGTGGTTTATATGTCCTGACAGTGAAATACTGCCAATTTTGTTTTTCACTGTTGCAAAGCCTGTCTCTCTCATAGGATAACATGGGGGCTACCTTTAAATATGATTAAAGTGCAGATTCCCCTAGAGAGTAGATGGACATGTGGAGTTTGGGGTCCCTGAACTCACAATTTAAAAATACATCTTTTAGTAAAGTTGATTGTAAGATTGTGCGTTTGAAAATGCCACTTTTAGAAAGTGAGCATTTTCTTGCTTAAACCATTCTGTGTCTCTGCCGTGTTTGTCGATTCCCTGTCTGGGTCAGTTTGACAGTTGGGTTGTTTTTCACCTCACACCAGACAGTGACACAAAGGGGGCTGGGGTGTAACCTGCATTTCCTGATTAGCCATCTCTGCTAGGAGGGAGGGGTGGAGTGGTCACTCTCATCTGAAAGGACTGTGCCTGCCTCTGACAATGCCGGCTCCAACCCCCTGCTGTGTGTCTGATGACTTGCGTGGGCAAGGCAGGATTTCACAAGTAGGTGTGAGTCCCCTTTGAAGAAAGGTGACTTCAAAGACTAAAATGGGTATAAGAAGGGCACCCAAATCTACAGACTTTAGAAACACTTCTGGAACCAAGAGGAACCTCTGCCTGGAGAAGAGCTGATAGCTGAGGAAGACGTGCTGCCCTGCCTGTGACTGTGCTTTGTGGAGCTTTCCTGCAGTGCTGCTTCTGCCAGAGTAAGAGGGCAAAGACTGGACTTTGTGTGCCTTCCATCTTGTGAAGAAATCTCCAAGGGCTTGAGTTAGAGCTTGCCTCCTGTTGTTTGAAGTCTCAGGGACAGCAAAGACTTCTCTCTGCCAGCACCTGGAGTCTCTGGAGAGACTCCTGCTCTGACAAGTGGTGCCCTATCCAGTCCCTGGGCCCTTGAAAGGAAAGCTGGTGGAAATCCAAGGAAGTCGACTTCGGACGACTCCGGACCGACGCCGCTGCTGAATCCGGTAACGCCGCCTGCACCTGACGCCGTGACCTTCGCTGGAACGCGACACTCTTCGCAGGCCCGTCGCCGCAGCCGCCCCGCTGAAGTCCGCAACTCCGTGGAAGTCGCCGCACCACGTCGTGACCGACGCCGCTTGAAGTGCACGGATTCAACGTTTCGCACAGACGCCGCGATTCCTGACTTCGCGCCTCGGCTTGTTTTCACTCTTCACCAAAGGTACTGTACTTGGGGGTCTACACGACTCCGTGTCCGGCGCCGGTGGTATCGGCTTGTTGGGAACGACTCCGTCACGACGCCATGTTAACATCTCATTGAAGCATTTTTGTTTCTAAGCACTATTTTTGAGTTTAACCTTTAAAAATTCATAACTTGACTTGTGTATGTCGGATTTTTGTCGTTTTGGTCTTGTTTTGTTTAGATAAATATTTCCTATTGTTCTAAACCGGTGTTGTGTCATTTTGTAGTGTTTTCATTGAGTTACTGTGTGTGTTGGTACAAATACTTTACACCTAGCGCTCTGAGGTTAAGCCTACTGCTCTGCCAAGCTACCAAGGGGGTAAGCAGGGGTTAGCTGAGGGTGATTCTCTTTTACCCTGACTAGAGTGAGGGTCCTTGCTTGAACAGGGGGTAACCTGACTGTCAACCAAAGACCCCATTTCTAACATTGGTGATCAGCGGTTGGGATTTGGACTTGTATTTGTACTTGACATACAGTAATTAAGTGTACACTACTGTTTGAGTTCAGACCACTACGTGACCACATACTACTTGTTTGGTGATCTTTTGCTTTTTCTCTTAAGGACTCCTTTTTGTTTTACTTCCATGATTTTGCTGATCCCTTGACTGATTCTTTTTACTTCATTGGGAACTTATTTTCTGCCTTTGGAACTTTGCACTTGGGACCATCATGTCTCAATCTGGAGATGCAACAGCTGGAGCTGTGTTTGAAATAGAGAAACTGAAGGAGTACTCAGTTGCTCAATTGAAACAGTTCCTTAAAGATCTTGACTGTCCCACTGAGAGCTCCACCAGGGAGGGGGAGCTGCAAAAGGCACAGAGGGCCTGGGTGACAATCAAGAAGGCTGGAGGGCACACAGAGGAGGAGAATGTGGGTGGGGAAGTGCAGAGGATACACAGTGGTGTAGTGGAGGTACCTGTTACGCCTGGGGGGAGGGTCCCCAGGAGGGGTAGCAGGGTGTCATCCAAGGGTCTGACTCCTGAAGAGTTACAGGACAGACAGGCAGAGAGGGCTCGCCGGTTCAAGGAGTTGAGGATGCAAAGGGAGAAGGATTTGGAAGAAAGGAGGAGGGACTTAGAGATCAAAAAGAGGATTTGGGCTTATGAGCTCAAAATGAAGGAGCTGGAAGTCATGAGGGCTGAATCCAGCTGGAATGGTGGCAGCAACAATTTTTTATCTAGTGCTGCTGAAGAAGTGCACATGCCAAGAGATGTGGTGCCCTACTTGAAGGAGGGAGTTAACACACACCAGGAGGTTCAGGGGTATGAGGTAGCTCCAGTGATGCACAGGGTCCCTGAGGTGGATTGGGGAACTGGCATGGGGAGTCATATTCCTACTGGTGGGAGGGACACTCTACTGACTCTAGGTGAGAGTGACAGGGAGAGGGGTTCCCCCCAGGTAGAAGTCCTGGTTATGGAGTGTGAAGACATCCCAGAAGAGTGTGGGTTGAGTGTCAGGGACAGTCAGGTACTGTCTCACCAGTCTCAGGAGGGTGATGTGGGGTGCTTTTTCAAAGCAGAGTCACTGGATGGTTGGGTGAAGGGTACTTTGGTTAATTCATGTGAGGGGCTGAGTGATGTAATTGCTGGAGAGCATATGTCTAGTCCTTATTTTCCAGAGCTATGCCAACACCAGGTGGAGTGTGAGTTCTCTGACCCCAGGGAGCTTGCAATGGAGGCAAACTTCTGGGTGAGTACCAGAGAGTCTGAAGAGGCATTTGGGGGTGCTCCTGAGAGGAGTGGTCTAGGTAGTTCCCAACCAGGTGAGGTAGGGAAGGATTGTAGTGTCCCAGGTAGGTCCCAGTGTAGTGGGATGGGTGAGGGACCCCATGTCCAGTCTCAGAGGAGAGGGAATGGGGATGGGTTGAGACCCAAGGGGCCCGAGATCCGGTCCCAGGTCCTGGAGGGTTCCATGAAGGAACACCAGGAGGGGAGCCTAGCCTGTACCATAGGGCCATCTGTTGAGGGAGACCCCACAGTATCAGGAGAACCGGGGGGGGGCGGCTGTAGCCAGCGTCCCACCAGTTCTGGTGTCTGGCAGTACCACTCCTAGTGAGGGGGTGCAGAAGTCCAGACAGAGGGTTGAGAGGGGGTTGCAGACCCCAGTGGAGAACCTGGAGGGTCAGGGGTCAGCTCTGAGAGCAGAGCCCCCCAGGAATGACCTTGGTGAGACCATTTCTGGGTTGGGGGGAATCCAGACTCTGTCAGATGGGCAGAGGTCAGGAGACCTGCGCCAGCCAGACTCTTGTGTGGCCCTTGGGGACAGTGTGTCCCTTGAGGGGGGTAAGTGTGCCCCCTTGGAAGTCCTGGTGTGCCAGGCATTGGTTCAACTGCAGGGTGGTGACTCTGGGTTGAATGATCAGGTTCAGGGGGTAAACTCTGACCTGATGGGGGGTAAGTGTGCTCCCAAGGAAGTCCTGGTGCGCCAGGCAGTGGTTCAACCGCAGGGTGGTGACCCTGGGTTGGATGACCAGGTTCAGAGGGTAAACTCTGACCTGGTGGGGGGTAGGTATGCCCCCCAGGAAGTCCTGGGTTGCCAGGCAGTGGTCCAGTCTGTGGGTACAGACCCTGGACTGGAGGATCAGGTGCAGGGGGTAAACCCTGACCTGAAGGGGTGGGCGGTTTGCCCAATCACCCCCCCTGGTGTGATTTCAAGAGGTACTCTCCCTGAGGGGGGGGGGGGTGTAGAACCCTGAGAGTAGGGACAGGGGAGAAAGAGCCTCACCCCTGGCCCCAGTGCAATCTAAGGGTACAGACCCTGGATTGGAAGGCCAGGTTCAGGGTGTCCCCCCTGACCTGGAGGAAGGGGCTACTGCTAACAGTGCCCATCCCATGTTGTCTTCTGAGGGGGCCACTCCTAGTTGGGGGGTGCAGGACCCCAGAAGGGAGGGCAGGGGGAGGGAAGCCTCACCCCTGGCCCTGGTCCAACCTGAAGGTACAGACCCCAGGTTGGCGGACCAGTTGCAGGTTAACAGTCCTGCACTGGTGGAAGAATTGTGCAGGACTGCTTCTACAAGCACCCTGACAGTTTTTGACCCTGGGGGTGCCGCTTCTGCAGGTAGGATACAGAGCCCCAGAGGGGAGGACCAGGGTCAGGTTGTCATCCCTGACCTGGTGGAAGAGAGAGTGGTCAAAGGGTGCCAGGCACCTGGGGCTACCGCCCCCCACTCTCCGCAGTCACAGTGGTTGGAGAGGCCTGAGGTCGGGCTCTCATCCCTGACAGTTGTCCGGGGCCACCGTGGCTTGCTGTCCTGGTGGACAGAGTTGCCCCGGGGGGGGGACGAGAGTCACACCCCGAGGGTGGAGTGGGCAACACCACTGTGTTGGCCCTGGTGGTACTATCTGCCCATTGTAATACATCTGTGAGCAAAGTAAAGTTAGATGCTGCACAGATGGTGTCTGTAGATGTGGAGAAGGGTTCCCCATGGGTTAGCTTAGTGGGCCCTGAGAGTATGGACAGAGGGATCCAACTGGAGTCAGGAAGGCGTAGAACTGGAACATGCCCCTGCTGTTGTGGGCCTGGGTCCTTGTTCTATCGCCCCAATCAGGGAAGTACATCAAGGTATTGATTGTTCTCCCCTGGCTTTAGGCTGGTAGGGGGTCGTGTTGGACTTTTGCTTATGCAGGGTCATCCCCAGTCTTTTTGCCTCCTGCCTCCTATTTTTTTCTGACCTGTTGCTGTTGGCTTTTCAACTCTGAGCACTTTACCACTGCTAACCAGTGCTAAAGTGCATATGCTCTCCGTGTAAATTGTATGTAATTGGTTTATCCATGATTGGCATATTTGATTTACTAGTAAGTCCCTAGTAAGGTGCACTAGAGGTGCCAGGGCCTGTAAATCAAATGCTACTAGTGGGCCTGCAGCACTGGTTGTGCCACCCACATAAGTAGCTCTGTAATCATGTCTCAGACCTGCCACTGCAGTGTCTGTGTGTGTATTTTTACACTGTAAATTCGACTTGGCAAGTGTACCCACTTGCCAAGCCTAAACCTTCCCTTTTCTTACATGTAAGGCACCCCTAAGGTAGGCCCTAGGTAGCCCCAAGGGCAGGGTGCAGTGTATGGATAAGGTAGGACATATAGTAATGTGGTTTATATGTCCTGACAGTGAAATACTGCCAATTTCGTTTTTCACTGTTGCAAAGCCTGTCTCTCTCATAGGATAACATGGGGGCTACCTTTAAATATGATTAAAGTGTAGATTCCCCTAGAGAGTAGATGGACAAGTGGAGTTTGGGGTCCCTGAACTCACAATTTAAAAATACATCTTTTAGTAAAGTTGATTGTAAGATTGTGCGTTTGAAAATGCCACTTTTAGAAAGTGAGCATTTTCTTGCTTAAACCATTCTGTGACTCTGCCGTGTTTGTGGATTCCGTGTCTGGGTCAGTTTGACAGTTGGGTTGTTTTTCACCTCACACCAGACAGTGACACAAAGGGGGCTGGGGTGTAACCTGCATTTCCTGATTAGCCATCTCTGCTAGGAGGGAGGGGTGGAGTGGTCACTCTCATCTGAAAGGACTGTGCCTGCCTCTGACAATGGCGGCTCCAACCCCCTGCTGTGTGTCTGATGACTTGCGTGGGCAAGGCAGGATTTCACAAGTAGGTGTGAGTCCCCTTTGAAGAAAGGTGACTTCAAAGACTAAAATGGGTATAAGAAGGGCACCCAAATCTACAGAGTTTAGAAACACTTCTGGAACCAAGAGGAACCTCTGCCTGGAGAAGAGCTGATAGCTGAGGAAGACGTGCTGCCCTGCCTGTGACTGTGCTTTGTGGAGCTTTCCTGCAGTGCTGCTTCTGCCAGAGTAAGAGGGCAAAGACTGGACTTTGTGTGCCTTCCATCTTGTGAAGAAATCTCCAAGGGCTTGAGTTAGAGCTTGCCTCCTGTTGTTTGAAGTCTCAGGGACAGCAAAGACTTCTCTCTGCCAGCACCTG
Organism: Pleurodeles waltl; assembly: GCF_031143425.1. NCBI lineage: Eukaryota > Metazoa > Chordata > Amphibia > Caudata > Salamandridae > Pleurodeles > Pleurodeles waltl. The sequence continues at coordinate 708,193,021 of NC_090450.1, read as the reverse complement.
GAGTCTCTGGAGAGACTCCTGCTCTGACAAGTGGTGCCCTATCCAGTCCCTGGGCCCTTGAAAGGAAAGCTGGTGGAAATCCAAGGAAGTCGACTTCGGACGACTCCGGACTGACGCCGCTGCTGAATCCGGTAACGCCGCCTGCACCTGACGCCGTGACCATCGCTGGAACGCGACACTCTTCGCAGGCCCGTCGCCGCAGCCGCCCCGCTGAAGTCCGCAACTCCGTGGAAGTCGCCGCACCACGTCGTGACCGACGCCGCTTGAAGTGCACGGATTCAACGTTTCGCACAGACGCCGCGATTCCTGACTTCGCGCCTCGGCTTGTTTTCACTCTTCACCAAAGGTACTGTACTTGGGGGTCTACACGACTCCGTGTCCGGCGCCGCTGGTATCGGCTTGTTGGGAACGACTCCGTCACGACGCCGTGTTAACATCTCATTGAAGCATTTTTGTTTCTAAGCGCTATTTTTGAGTTTAATCTTTAAAAATTCATAACTTGACTTGTGTATGTCGGATTTTTGTCGTTTTGGTCTTGTTTTGTTTAGATAAATATTTCTTATTGTTCTAAACCGGTGTTGTGTCATTTTGTAGTGTTTTCATTGAGTTACTGTGTGTGTTGGTACAAATACTTTACACCTAGCGCTCTGAGGTTAAGCCTACTGCTCTGCCAAACTACCAAGGGGGTAAGCAGGGGTTAGCTGAGGGTGATTCTCTTTTACCCTGACTAGAGTGAGGGTCCTTGCTTGAACAGGGGGTAACCTGACTGTCAACCAAAGACCCAATTTCTAACATTGGTGATCAGCGGTTGGGATTTTGACTTGTATTTGTACTTGACATACAGTAATTAAGTGTACACTACTGTTTGAGTTCAGACCACTACGTGACCACATACTACTTGTTTGGTGATCTTTTGCTTTTTCTCTTAAGGACTCCTTTTTGTTTTACTTCCATGATTTTGCTGATCCCTTGACTGATTCTTTTTACTTCATTGGGAACTTATTTTCTGCCTTTGGAACTTTGCACTTGGGACCATCATGTCTCAATCTGGAGATGCAACAGCTGGAGCTGTGTTTGAAATAGAGAAACTGAAGGAGTACTCAGTTGCTCAATTGAAACAGTTCCTTAAAGATCTTGACTGTCCCACTGAGAGCTCCACCAGGGAGGGGGAGCTGCAAAAGGCACAGAGGGCCTGGGTGACAATCAAGAAGGCTGGAGGGCACACAGAGGAGGAGAATGTGGGTGGGGAAGTGCAGAGGATACACAGTGGTGTAGTGGAGGTACCTGTTACGCCTGGGGGGAGGGTCCCCAGGAGGGGTAGCAGGGTGTCATCCAAGGGTCTGACTCCTGAAGAGTTACAGGACAGACAGGCAGAGAGGGCTCGCCGGTTCAAGGAGTTGAGGATGCAAAGGGAGAAGGATTTGGAAGAAAGGAGGAGGGACTTAGAGATCAAAAAGAGGATTTGGGATTATGAGCTCAAAATGAAGGAGCTGGAAGTCATGAGGGCTGAATCCAGCTGGAATGGTGGCAGCAACAATTTTTTATCTAGTGCTGCTGAAGAAGTGCACATGCCCAGAGATGTGGTGCCCTACTTGAAGGAGGGAGTTAACACACACCAGGAGGTTCAGGGGTATGAGGTAGCTCCAGTGATGCACAGGGTCCCTGAGGTGGATTGGGGAACTGGCATGGGGAGTCATATTCCTACTGGTGGGAGGGACACTCTACTGACTCTAGGTGAGAGTGACAGGGAGAGGGGTTCCCCCCAGGTAGAAGTCCTGGTTATGGAGTGTGAAGACATCCCAGAAGAGTGTGGGTTGAGTGTCAGGGACAGTCAGGTACTGTCTCACCAGTCTCAGGAGGGTGTTGTGGGGTGCTTTTTCAAAGCAGAGTCACTGGATGGTTGGGTGAAGGGTACTTTGGTTAATTCATGTGAGGGGCTGAGTGATGTAATTGCTGGAGAGCATATGTCTAGTCCTTATTTTCCAGAGCTATGCCAACACCAGGTGGAGTGTGAGTTCTCTGACCCCAGGGAGCTTGCAATGGAGGCAAACTTCTGGGTGAGTACCAGAGAGTCTGAAGAGGCATTTGGGGGTGCTCCTGAGAGGAGTGGTCTAGGTAGTTCCCAACCAGGTGAGGTAGGGAAGGATTGTAGTGTCCCAGGTAGGTCCCAGTGTAGTGGGATGGGTGAGGGACCCCATGTCCAGTCTCAGAGGAGAGGGAATGGGGATGGGTTGAGGCCCAAGGGGCCCGAGATCCGGTCCCAGGTCCTGGAGGGTTCCATGAAGGAACACCAGGAGGGGAGCCTAGCCTGTACCATAGGGCCATCTGTTGAGGGAGACCCCACAGTATCAGGAGAACCGGGGGGCGGCTGTAGCCAGCGTCCCACCAGTTCTGGTGTCTGGCAGTACCACTCCTAGTGAGGGGGTGCAGAAGTCCAGACAGAGGGTTGAGAGGGGGTTGCAGACCCCAGTGGAGAACCTGGAGGGTCAGGGGTCAGCTCTGAGAGCAGAGCCCCCCAGGAATGACCTTGGTGAGACCATTTCTGGGTTGGGGGGAATCCAGACTCTGTCAGATGGGCAGAGGTCAGGAGACCTGCGCCAGCCAGACTCTTGTGTGGCCCTTGGGGACAGTGTGTCCCTTGAGGGGGGTAAGTGTGCCCCCTTGGAAGTCCTGGTGTGCCAGGCATTGGTTCAACTGCAGGGTGGTGACTCTGGGTTGAATGATCAGGTTCAGGGGGTAAACTCTGACCTGATGGGGGGTAAGTGTGCTCCCAAGGAAGTCCTGGTGCGCCAGGCAGTGGTTCAACCGCAGGGTGGTGACCCTGGGTTGGATGACCAGGTTCAGAGGGTAAACTCTGACCTGGTGGGGGGTAGGTATGCCCCCCAGGAAGTCCTGGGTTGCCAGGCAGTGGTCCAGTCTGTGGGTACAGACCCTGGACTGGAGGATCAGGTGCAGGGGGTAAACCCTGACCTGAAGGGGTGGGCGGTTTGCCCAATCACCCCCCCTGGTGTGATTTCAAGAGGTACTCTCCCTGAGGGGGGGGTGTAGAACCCTGAGAGTAGGGACAGGGGAGAAAGAGCCTCACCCCTGGCCCCAGTGCAATCTAAGGGTACAGACCCTGGATTGGAAGGCCAGGTTCAGGGTGTCCCCCCTGACCTGGAGGAAGGGGCTACTGCTAACAGTGCCCATCCCATGTTGTCTTCTGAGGGGGCCACTCCTAGTTGGGGGGTGCAGGACCCCAGAAGGGAGGGCAGGGGGAGGGAAGCCTCACCCCTGGCCCTGGTCCAACCTGAAGGTACAGACCCCAGGTTGGCGGACCAGTTGCAGGTTAACAGTCCTGCACTGGTGGAAGAATTGTGCAGGACTGCTTCTACAAGCACCCTGACAGTTTTTGACCCTGGGGGTGCCGCTTCTGCAGGTAGGATACAGAGCCCCAGAGGGGAGGACCAGGGTCAGGTTGTCATCCCTGACCTGGTGGAAGAGAGAGTGGTCAAAGGGTGCCAGGCACCTGGGGCTACCGCCCCCCACTCTCCGCAGTCACAGTGGTTGGAGAGGCCTGAGGTCGGGCTCTCATCCCTGACAGTTGTCCGGGGCCACCGTGGCTTGCTGTCCTGGTGGACAGAGTTGCCCCGGGGGGGGGACGAGAGTCACACCCCGAGGGTGGAGTGGGCAACACCACTGTGTTGGCCCTGGTGGTACTATCTGCCCATTGCAATACATCTGTGAGCAAAGTAAAGTTAGATGCTGCACAGATGGTGTCTGTAGATGTGGAGAAGGGTTCCCCATGGGTTAGCTTAGTGGGCCCTGAGAGTATGGACAGAGGGATCCAACTGGAGTCAGGAAGGCGTAGAACTGGAACATGCCCCTGCTGTTGTGGGCCTGGGTCCTTGTTCTATCGCCCCAATCAGGGAAGTACATCAAGGTATTGATTGTTCTCCCCTGGCTTTAGGCTGGTAGGGGGTCGTGTTGGACTTTTGCTTATGCAGGGTCATCCCCAGTCTTTTTGCCTCCTGCCTCCTATTTTTTTCTGACCTGTTGCTGTTGGCTTTTCAACTCTGAGCACTTTACCACTGCTAACCAGTGCTAAAGTGCATATGCTCTCCGTGTAAATTGTATGTAATTGGTTTATCCATGATTGGCATATTTGATTTACTAGTAAGTCCCTAGTAAGGTGCACTAGAGGTGCCAGGGCCTGTAAATCAAATGCTACTAGTGGGCCTGCAGCACTGGTTGTGCCACCCACATAAGTAGCTCTGTAATCATGTCTCAGACCTGCCACTGCAGTGTCTGTGTGTGTATTTTTACACTGTAAATTCGACTTGGCAAGTGTACCCACTTGCCAAGCCTAAACCTTCCCTTTTCTTACATGTAAGGCACCCCTAAGGTAGGCCCTAGGTAGCCCCAAGGGCAGGGTGCAGTGTATGGATAAGGTAGGACATATAGTAATGTGGTTTATATGTCCTGACAGTGAAATACTGCCAATTTCGTTTTTCACTGTTGCAAAGCCTGTCTCTCTCATAGGATAACATGGGGGCTACCTTTAAATATGATTAAAGTGTAGATTCCCCTAGGGAGTAGATGGACATGTGGAGTTTGGGGTCCCTGAACTCACAATTTAAAAATACATCTTTTAGTAAAGTTGATTTTAAGATTGTGCGTTTGAAAATGCCACTTTTAGAAAGTGAGCATTTTCTTGCTTAAACCATTCTGTGACTCTGCTGTGTTTGTGGATTCCCTGTCTGGGTCAGTTTGACAGTTGGGTTGTTTTTCACCTCACACCAGACAGTGACACAAAGGGGGCTGGGGTGTAACCTGCATTTCCTGATTAGCCATCTCTACTAGGAGGGAGGGGTGGAGTGGTCACTCTCATCTGAAAGGACTGTGCCTGCCTCTGACAATGCCGGCTCCAACCCCCTGCTGTGTGTCTGATGACTTGCCTGGGCAAGGCAGGATTTCACAAGTAGGTGTGAGTCCCCTTTGAAGAAAGGTGACTTCAAAGACTAAAATGGGTATAAGAAGGGCACCCAAATCTACAGAGTTTAGAAACACTTCTGGAACCAAGAGGAACCTCTGCCTGGAGAAGAGCTGATAGCTGAGGAAGACGTGCTGCCCTGCCTGTGACTGTGCTTTGTGGAGCTTTCCTGCAGTGCTGCTTCTGCCAGAGTAAGAGGGCAAAGACTGGACTTTGTGTGCCTTCCATCTTGTGAAGAAATCTCCAAGGGCTTGAGTTAGAGCTTGCCTCCTGTTGTTTGAAGTCTCAGGGACAGCAAAGACTTCTCTCTGCCAGCACCTGGAGTCTCTGGAGAGACTCCTGCTCTGACAAGTGGTGCCCTATCCAGTCCCTGGGCCCTTGAAAGGAAAGCTGGTGGAAATCCAAGGAAGTCAACTTCGGACGACTCCGGACCGACGCCGCTGCTGAATCCGGTAACGCCGCCTGCACCTGACGCCGTGACCTTCGCTGGAACGCGACACTCTTCGCAGGCCCGTCGCCGCAGCCGCCCCGCTGAAGTCCGCAACTCCGTGGAAGTCGCCGCACCACGTCGTGACCGACGCCGCTTGAAGTGCACGGATTCAACGTTTCGCACAGACGCCGCGATTCCTGACTTCGCGCCTCGGCTTGTTTTCACTCTTCACCAAAGGTACTGTACTTGGGGGTCTACACGACTCCGTGTCCGGCGCCGCTGGTATCGGCTTGTTGGGAACGACTCCGTCACGACGCCGTGTTAACATCTCATTGAAGCATTTTTGTTTCTAAGCGCTATTTTTGAGTTTAATCTTTAAAAATTCATAACTTGACTTGTGTATGTCGGATTTTTGTCGTTTTGGTCTTGTTTTGTTTAGATAAATATTTCTTATTGTTCTAAACCGGTGTTGTGTCATTTTGTAGAGTTTTCATTGAGTTACTGTGTGTGTTGGTACAAATACTTTACACCTAGCGCTCTGAGGTTAAGCCTACTGCTCTGCCAAGCTACCAAGGGGGTAAGCAGGGGTTAGCTGAGGGTGATTCTCTTTTACCCTGACTAGAGTGAGGGTCCTTGCTTGAACAGGGGGTAACCTGACTGTCAACCAAAGACCCCATTTCTAACATTGGTGATCAGCGGTTGGGATTTTGACTTGTATTTGTACTTGACATACAGTAATTAAGTGTACACTACTGTTTGAGTTCAGACCACTACGTGACCACATACTACTTGTTTGGTGATCTTTTGCTTTTTCTCTTAAGGACTCCTTTTTGTTTTACTTCCATGATTTTGCTGATCCCTTGACTGATTCTTTTTACTTCATTGGGAACTTATTTTCTGCCTTTGGAACTTTGCACTTGGGACCATCATGTCTCAATCTGGAGATGCAACAGCTGGAGCTGTGTTTGAAATAGAGAAACTGAAGGAGTACTCAGTTGCTCAATTGAAACAGTTCCTTAAAGATCTTGACTGTCCCACTGAGAGCTCCACCAGGGAGGGGGAGCTGCAAAAGGCACAGAGGGCCTGGGTGACAATCAAGAAGGCTGGAGGGCACACAGAGGAGGAGAATGTGGGTGGGGAAGTGCAGAGGATACACAGTGGTGTAGTGGAGGTACCTGTTACGCCTGGGGGGAGGGTCCCCAGGAGGGGTAGCAGGGTGTCATCCAAGGGTCTGACTCCTGAAGAGTTACAGGACAGACAGGCAGAGAGGGCTCGCCGGTTCAAGGAGTTGAGGATGCAAAGGGAGAAGGATTTGGAAGAAAGGAGGAGGGACTTAGAGATCAAAAAGAGGATTTGGGATTATGAGCTCAAAATGAAGGAGCTGGAAGTCATGAGGGCTGAATCCAGCTGGAATGGTGGCAGCAACAATTTTTTATCTAGTGCTGCTGAAGAAGTGCACATGCCCAGAGATGTGGTGCCCTACTTGAAGGAGGGAGTTAACACACACCAGGAGGTTCAGGGGTATGAGGTAGCTCCAGTGATGCACAGGGTCCCTGAGGTGGATTGGGGAACTGGCATGGGGAGTCATATTCCTACTGGTGGGAGGGACACTCTACTGACTCTAGGTGAGAGTGACAGGGAGAGGGGTTCCCCCCAGGTAGAAGTCCTGGTTATGGAGTGTGAAGACATCCCAGAAGAGTGTGGGTTGAGTGTCAGGGACAGTCAGGTACTGTCTCACCAGTCTCAGGAGGGTGTTGTGGGGTGCTTTTTCAAAGCAGAGTCACTGGATGGTTGGGTGAAGGGTACTTTGGTTAATTCATGTGAGGGGCTGAGTGATGTAATTGCTGGAGAGCATATGTCTAGTCCTTATTTTCCAGAGCTATGCCAACACCAGGTGGAGTGTGAGTTCTCTGACCCCAGGGAGCTTGCAATGGAGGCAAACTTCTGGGTGAGTACCAGAGAGTCTGAAGAGGCATTTGGGGGTGCTCCTGAGAGGAGTGGTCTAGGTAGTTCCCAACCAGGTGAGGTAGGGAAGGATTGTAGTGTCCCAGGTAGGTCCCAGTGTAGTGGGATGGGTGAGGGACCCCATGTCCAGTCTCAGAGGAGAGGGAATGGGGATGGGTTGAGGCCCAAGGGGCCCGAGATCCGGTCCCAGGTCCTGGAGGGTTCCATGAAGGAACACCAGGAGGGGAGCCTAGCCTGTACCATAGGGCCATCTGTTGAGGGAGACCCCACAGTATCAGGAGAACCGGGGGGGGCGGCTGTAGCCAGCGTCCCACCAGTTCTGGTGTCTGGCAGTACCACTCCTAGTGAGGGGGTGCAGAAGTCCAGACAGAGGGTTGAGAGGGGGTTGCAGACCCCAGTGGAGAACCTGGAGGGTCAGGGGTCAGCTCTGAGAGCAGAGCCCCCCAGGAATGACCTTGGTGAGACCATTTCTGGGTTGGGGGGAATCCAGACTCTGTCAGATGGGCAGAGGTCAGGAGACCTGCGCCAGCCAGACTCTTGTGTGGCCCTTGGGGACAGTGTGTCCCTTGAGGGGGGTAAGTGTGCCCCCTTGGAAGTCCTGGTGTGCCAGGCATTGGTTCAACTGCAGGGTGGTGACTCTGGGTTGAATGATCAGGTTCAGGGGGTAAACTCTGACCTGATGGGGGGTAAGTGTGCTCCCAAGGAAGTCCTGGTGCGCCAGGCAGTGGTTCAACCGCAGGGTGGTGACCCTGGGTTGGATGACCAGGTTCAGAGGGTAAACTCTGACCTGGTGGGGGGTAGGTATGCCCCCCAGGAAGTCCTGGGTTGCCAGGCAGTGGTCCAGTCTGTGGGTACAGACCCTGGACTGGAGGATCAGGTGCAGGGGGTAAACCCTGACCTGAAGGGGTGGGCGGTTTGCCCAATCACCCCCCCTGGTGTGATTTCAAGAGGTACTCTCCCTGAGGGGGGGGTGTAGAACCCTGAGAGTAGGGACAGGGGAGAAAGAGCCTCACCCCTGGCCCCAGTGCAATCTAAGGGTACAGACCCTGGATTGGAAGGCCAGGTTCAGGGTGTCCCCCCTGACCTGGAGGAAGGGGCTACTGCTAACAGTGCCCATCCCATGTTGTCTTCTGAGGGGGCCACTCCTAGTTGGGGGGTGCAGGACCCCAGAAGGGAGGGCAGGGGGAGGGAAGCCTCACCCCTGGCCCTGGTCCAACCTGAAGGTACAGACCCCAGGTTGGCGGACCAGTTGCAGGTTAACAGTCCTGCACTGGTGGAAGAATTGTGCAGGACTGCTTCTACAAGCACCCTGACAGTTTTTGACCCTGGGGGTGCCGCTTCTGCAGGTAGGATACAGAGCCCCAGAGGGGAGGACCAGGGTCAGGTTGTCATCCCTGACCTGGTGGAAGAGAGAGTGGTCAAAGGGTGCCAGGCACCTGGGGCTACCGCCCCCCACTCTCCGCAGTCACAGTGGTTGGAGAGGCCTGAGGTCGGGCTCTCATCCCTGACAGTTGTCCGGGGCCACCGTGGCTTGCTGTCCTGGTGGACAGAGTTGCCCCGGGGGGGGGACGAGAGTCACACCCCGAGGGTGGAGTGGGCAACACCACTGTGTTGGCCCTGGTGGTACTATCTGCCCATTGCAATACATCTGTGAGCAAAGTAAAGTTAGATGCTGCACAGATGGTGTCTGTAGATGTGGAGAAGGGTTCCCCATGGGTTAGCTTAGTGGGCCCTGAGAGTATGGACAGAGGGATCCAACTGGAGTCAGGAAGGCGTAGAACTGGAACATGCCCCTGCTGTTGTGGGCCTGGGTCCTTGTTCTATCGCCCCAATCAGGGAAGTACATCAAGGTATTGATTGTTCTCCCCTGGCTTTAGGCTGGTAGGGGGTCGTGTTGGACTTTTGCTTATGCAGGGTCATCCCCAGTCTTTTTGCCTCCTGCCTCCTATTTTTTTCTGACCTGTTGCTGTTGGCTTTTCAACTCTGAGCACTTTACCACTGCTAACCAGTGCTAAAGTGCATATGCTCTCCGTGTAAATTGTATGTAATTGGTTTATCCATGATTGGCATATTTGATTTACTAGTAAGTCCCTAGTAAGGTGCACTAGAGGTGCCAGGGCCTGTAAATCAAATGCTACTAGTGGGCCTGCAGCACTGGTTGTGCCACCCACATAAGTAGCTCTGTAATCATGTCTCAGACCTGCCACTGCAGTGTCTGTGTGTGTATTTTTACACTGTAAATTCGACTTGGCAAGTGTACCCACTTGCCAAGCCTAAACCTTCCCTTTTCTTACATGTAAGGCACCCCTAAGGTAGGCCCTAGGTAGCCCCAAGGGCAGGGTGCAGTGTATGGATAAGGTAGGACATATAGTAATGTGGTTTATATGTCCTGACAGTGAAATACTGCCAATTTCGTTTTTCACTGTTGCAAAGCCTGTCTCTCTCATAGGATAACATGGGGGCTACCTTTAAATATGATTAAAGTGTAGATTCCCCTAGGGAGTAGATGGACATGTGGAGTTTGGGGTCCCTGAACTCACAATTTAAAAATACATCTTTTAGTAAAGTTGATTTTAAGATTGTGCGTTTGAAAATGCCACTTTTAGAAAGTGAGCATTTTCTTGCTTAAACCATTCTGTGACTCTGCTGTGTTTGTGGATTCCCTGTCTGGGTCAGTTTGACAGTTGGGTTGTTTTTCACCTCACACCAGACAGTGACACAAAGGGGGCTGGGGTGTAACCTGCATTTCCTGATTAGCCATCTCTACTAGGAGGGAGGGGTGGAGTGGTCACTCTCATCTGAAAGGACTGTGCCTGCCTCTGACAATGCCGGCTCCAACCCCCTGCTGTGTGTCTGATGACTTGCCTGGGCAAGGCAGGATTTCACAAGTAGGTGTGAGTCCCCTTTGAAGAAAGGTGACTTCAAAGACTAAAATGGGTATAAGAAGGGCACCCAAATCTACAGAGTTTAGAAACACTTCTGGAACCAAGAGGAACCTCTGCCTGGAGAAGAGCTGATAGCTGAGGAAGACGTGCTGCCCTGCCTGTGACTGTGCTTTGTGGAGCTTTCCTGCAGTGCTGCTTCTGCCAGAGTAAGAGGGCAAAGACTGGACTTTGTGTGCCTTCCATCTTGTGAAGAAATCTCCAAGGGCTTGAGTTAGAGCTTGCCTCCTGTTGTTTGAAGTCTCAGGGACAGCAAAGACTTCTCTCTGCCAGCACCTGGAGTCTCTGGAGAGACTCCTGCTCTGACAAGTGGTGCCCTATCCAGTCCCTGGGCCCTTGAAAGGAAAGCTGGTGGAAATCCAAGGAAGTCGACTTCGGACGACTCCGGACCGACGCCGCTGCTGAATCCGGTAACGCCGCCTGCACCTGACGCCGTGACCTTCGCTGGAACGCGACACTCTTCGCAGGCCCGTCGCCGCAGCCGCCCCGCTGAAGTCCGCAACTCCGTGGAAGTCGCCGCACCACGTCGTGACCGACGCCGCTTGAAGTGCACGGATTCAACGTTTCGCACAGACGCCGCGATTCCTGACTTCGCGCCTCGGCTTGTTTTCACTCTTCACCAAAGGTACTGTACTTGGGGGTCTACACGACTCCGTGTCCGGCGCCGCTGGTATCGGCTTGTTGGGAACGACTCCGTCACGACGCCGTGTTAACATCTCATTGAAGCATTTTTGTTTCTAAGCGCTATTTTTGAGTTTAATCTTTAAAAATTCATAACTTGACTTGTGTATGTCGGATTTTTGTCGTTTTGGTCTTGTTTTGTTTAGATAAATATTTCTTATTGTTCTAAACCGGTGTTGTGTCATTTTGTAGAGTTTTCATTGAGTTACTGTGTGTGTTGGTACAAATACTTTACACCTAGCGCTCTGAGGTTAAGCCTACTGCTCTGCCAAGCTACCAAAGGGGTAAGCAGGGGTTAGCTGAGGGTGATTCTCTTTTACCCTGACTAGAGTGAGGGTCCTTGCTTGAAACCTGACTGTCAACCAAAGACCCCATTTCTAACATTGGTGATCAGCGGTTGGGATTTTGACTTGTATTTGTACTTGACATACAGTAATTAAGTGTACACTACTGTTTGAGTTCAGACCACTACGTGACCACATACTACTTGTTTGGTGATCTTTTGCTTTTTCTCTTAAGGACTCCTTTTTGTTTTACTTCCATGATTTTGCTGATCCCTTGACTGATTCTTTTTACTTCATTGGGAACTTATTTTCTGCCTTTGGAACTTTGCACTTGGGACCATCATGTCTCAATCTGGAGATGCAACAGCTGGAGCTGTGTTTGAAATAGAGAAACTGAAGGAGTACTCAGTTGCTCAATTGAAACAGTTCCTTAAAGATCTTGACTGTCCCACTGAGAGCTCCACCAGGGAGGGGGAGCTGCAAAAGGCACAGAGGGCCTGGGTGACAATCAAGAAGGCTGGAGGGCACACAGAGGAGGAGAATGTGGGTGGGGAAGTGCAGAGGATACACAGTGGTGTAGTGGAGGTACCTGTTACGCCTGGGGGGAGGGTCCCCAGAAGGGGTAGCAGGGTGTCATCCAAGGGTCTGACTCCTGAAGAGTTACAGGACAGACAGGCAGAGAGGGCTCGCCGGTTCAAGGAGTTGAGGATGCAAAGGGAGAAGGATTTGGAAGAAAGGAGGAGGGACTTAGAGATCAAAAAGAGGATTTGGGATTATGAGCTCAAAATGAAGGAGCTGGAAGTCATGAGGGCTGAATCCAGCTGGAATGGTGGCAGCAACAATTTTTTATCTAGTGCTGCTGAAGAAGTGCACATGCCCAGAGATGTGGTGCCCTACTTGAAGGAGGGAGTTAACACACACCAGGAGGTTCAGGGGTATGAGGTAGCTCCAGTGATGCACAGGGTCCCTGAGGTGGATTGGGGAACTGGCATGGGGAGTCATATTCCTACTGGTGGGAGGGACACTCTACTGACTCTAGGTGAGAGTGACAGGGAGAGGGGTTCCCCCCAGGTAGAAGTCCTGGTTATGGAGTGTGAAGACATCCCAGAAGAGTGTGGGTTGAGTGTCAGGGACAGTCAGGTACTGTCTCACCAGTCTCAGGAGGGTGTTGTGGGGTGCTTTTTCAAAGCAGAGTCACTGGATGGTTGGGTGAAGGGTACTTTGGTTAATTCATGTGAGGGGCTGAGTGATGTAATTGCTGGAGAGCATATGTCTAGTCCTTATTTTCCAGAGCTATGCCAACACCAGGTGGAGTGTGAGTTCTCTGACCCCAGGGAGCTTGCAATGGAGGCAAACTTCTGGGTGAGTACCAGAGAGTCTGAAGAGGCATTTGGGGGTGCTCCTGAGAGGAGTGGTCTAGGTAGTTCCCAACCAGGTGAGGTAGGGAAGGATTGTAGTGTCCCAGGTAGGTCCCAGTGTAGTGGGATGGGTGAGGGACCCCATGTCCAGTCTCAGAGGAGAGGGAATGGGGATGGGTTGAGGCCCAAGGGGCCCGAGATCCGGTCCCAGGTCCTGGAGGGTTCCATGAAGGAACACCAGGAGGGGAGCCTAGCCTGTACCATAGGGCCATCTGTTGAGGGAGACCCCACAGTATCAGGAGAACCGGGGGGGGCGGCTGTAGCCAGCGTCCCACCAGTTCTGGTGTCTGGCAGTACCACTCCTAGTGAGGGGGTGCAGAAGTCCAGACAGAGGGTTGAGAGGGGGTTGCAGACCCCAGTGGAGAACCTGGAGGGTCAGGGGTCAGCTCTGAGAGCAGAGCCCCCCAGGAATGACCTTGGTGAGACCATTTCTGGGTTGGGGGGAATCCAGACTCTGTCAGATGGGCAGAGGTCAGGAGACCTGCGCCAGCCAGACTCTTGTGTGGCCCTTGGGGACAGTGTGTCCCTTGAGGGGGGTAAGTGTGCCCCCTTGGAAGTCCTGGTGTGCCAGGCATTGGTTCAACTGCAGGGTGGTGACTCTGGGTTGAATGATCAGGTTCAGGGGGTAAACTCTGACCTGATGGGGGGTAAGTGTGCTCCCAAGGAAGTCCTGGTGCGCCAGGCAGTGGTTCAACCGCAGGGTGGTGACCCTGGGTTGGATGACCAGGTTCAGAGGGTAAACTCTGACCTGGTGGGGGGTAGGTATGCCCCCCAGGAAGTCCTGGGTTGCCAGGCAGTGGTCCAGTCTGTGGGTACAGACCCTGGACTGGAGGATCAGGTGCAGGGGGTAAACCCTGACCTGAAGGGGTGGGCGGTTTGCCCAATCACCCCCCCTGGTGTGATTTCAAGAGGTACTCTCCCTGAGGGGGGGTGTAGAACCCTGAGAGTAGGGACAGGGGAGAAAGAGCCTCACCCCTGGCCCCAGTGCAATCTAAGGGTACAGACCCTGGATTGGAAGGCCAGGTTCAGGGTGTCCCCCCTGACCTGGAGGAAGGGGCTACTGCTAACAGTGCCCATCCCATGTTGTCTTCTGAGGGGGCCACTCCTAGTTGGGGGGTGCAGGACCCCAGAAGGGAGGGCAGGGGGAGGGAAGCCTCACCCCTGGCCCTGGTCCAACCTGAAGGTACAGACCCCAGGTTGGCGGACCAGTTGCAGGTTAACAGTCCTGCACTGGTGGAAGAATTGTGCAGGACTGCTTCTACAAGCACCCTGACAGTTTTTGACCCTGGGGGTGCCGCTTCTGCAGGTAGGATACAGAGCCCCAGAGGGGAGGACCAGGGTCAGGTTGTCATCCCTGACCTGGTGGAAGAGAGAGTGGTCAAAGGGTGCCAGGCACCTGGGGCTACCGCCCCCCACTCTCCGCAGTCACAGTGGTTGGAGAGGCCTGAGGTCGGGCTCTCATCCCTGACAGTTGTCCGGGGCCACCGTGGCTTGCTGTCCTGGTGGACAGAGTTGCCCCGGGGGGGGGACGAGAGTCACACCCCGAGGGTGGAGTGGGCAACACCACTTTGTTGGCCCTGGTGGTACTATCTGCCCATTGCAATACATCTGTGAGCAAAGTAAAGTTAGATGCTGCACAGATGGTGTCTGTAGATGTGGAGAAGGGTTCCCCATGGGTTAGCTTAGTGGGCCCTGAGAGTATGGACAGAGGGATCCAACTGGAGTCAGGAAGGCGTAGAACTGGAACATGCCCCTGCTGTTGTGGGCCTGGGTCCTTGTTCTATCGCCCCAATCAGGGAAGTACATCAAGGTATTGATTGTTCTCCCCTCGCTTTAGGCTGGTAGGGGGTCGTGTTGGACTTTTGCTTATGCAGGGTCATCCCCAGTCTTTTTGCCTCCTGCCTCCTATTTTTTTCTGACCTGTTGCTGTTGGCTTTTCAACTCTGAGCACTTTACCACTGCTAACCAGTGCTAAAGTGCATATGCTCTCCGTGTAAATTGTATGTAATTGGTTTATCCATGATTGGCATATTTTATTTACTAGTAAGTCCCTAGTAAGGTGCACTAGAGGTGCCAGGGCCTGTAAATCAAATGCTACTAGTGGGCCTGCAGCACTGGTTGTGCCACCCACATAAGTAGCTCTGTAATCATGTCTCAGACCTGCCACTGCAGTGTCTGTGTGTGTATTTTTACACTGTAAATTCGACTTGGCAAGTGTACCCACTTGCCAAGCCTAAACCTTCCCTTTTCTTACATGTAAGGCACCCCTAAGGTAGGCCCTAGGTAGCCCCAAGGGCAGGGTGCAGTGTATGGATAAGGTAGGACATAGAGTAATGTGGTTTATATGTCCTGACAGTGAAATACTGCCAATTTCGTTTTTCACTGTTGCAAAGCCTGTCTCTCTCATAGGATAACATGGGGGCTACCTTTAAATATGATTAAAGTGTAGATTCCCCTAGGGAGTAGATGGACATGTGGAGTTTGGGGTCCCTGAACTCACAATTTAAAAATACATCTTTTAGTAAAGTTGATTTTAAGATTGTGCGTTTGAAAATGCCACTTTTAGAAAGTGAGCATTTTCTTGCTTAAACCATTCTGTGACTCTGCTGTGTTTGTGGATTCCCTGTCTGGGTCAGTTTGACAGTTGGGTTGTTTTTCACCTCACACCAGACAGTGACACAAAGGGGGCTGGGGTGTAACCTGCATTTCCTGATTAGCCATCTCTACTAGGAGGGATGGGTGGAGTGGTCACTCTCATCTGAAAGGACTGTGCCTGCCTCTGACAATGCCGGCTCCAACCCCCTGCTGTGTGTCTGATGACTTGCCTGGGCAAGGCAGGATTTCACAAGTAGGTGTGAGTCCCCTTTGAAGAAAGGTGACTTCAAAGACTAAAATGGGTATAAGAAGGGCACCCAAATCTACAGACTTTAGAAACACTTCTGGAACCAAGAGGAACCTCTGCCTGGAGAAGAGCTGATAGCTGAGGAAGACGTGCTGCCCTGCCTGTGACTGTGCTTTGTGGAGCTTTCCTGCAGTGCTGCTTCTGCCAGAGTAAGAGGGCAAAGACTGGACTTTGTGTGCCTTCCATCTTGTGAAGAAATCTCCAAGGGCTTGAGTTAGAGCTTGCCTCCTGTTGTTTGAAGTCTCAGGGACAGCAAAGACTTCTCTCTGCCAGCACCTGGAGTCTCTGGAGAGACTCCTGCTCTGACAAGTGGCGCCCTATCCAGTCCCTGGGCCCTTGAAAGGAAAGCTGGTGGAAATCCAAGGAAGTCGACTTCGGACGACTCCGGACCGACGCCGCTGCTGAATCCGGTAACGCCGCCTGCACCTGACGCCGTGACCTTCGCTGGAACGCGACACTCTTCGCAGGCCCGTCGCCGCAGCCGCCCCGCTGAAGTCCGCGACTCCGTGGAAGTCGCCGCACCACGTCGTGACCGACGCCGCTTGAAGTGCACGGATTCAATGTTTCGCACAGACGCCGCGATTCCTGACTTCGCGCCTCGGCTTGTTTTCACTCTTCACCAAAGGTACTGTACTTGGGGGTCTACACGACTCCGTGTCCGGCGCCGCTGGTATCGGCTTGTTGGGAACGACTCCGTCACGACGCCGTGTTAACATCTCATTGAAGCATTTTTGTTTCTAAGCGCTATTTTTGAGTTTAATCTTTAAAAATTCATAACTTGACTTGTGTATGTTGGATTTTTGTCGTTTTGGTCTTGTTTTGTTTAGATAAATATTTCCTATTTTTCTAAACCGGTGTTGTGTCATTTTGTAGTGTTTTCATTGAGTTACTGTGTGTGTTGGTACAAATACTTTACACCTAGCGCTCTGAGGTTAAGCCTACTGCTCTGCCAAGCTACCAAGGGGGTAAGCAGGGGTTAGCTGAGGGTGATTCTCTTTTACCCTGACTAGAGTGAGGGTCCTTGCTTGAACAGGGGGTAACCTGACTGTCAACCAAAGACCCCATTTCTAACAGTGGATGTATGGGAACACCCACGCTCCACCCATGGAACGCCTCCCTGCCGCAGAGGTACACAAGGCAGTGATTTGTGGCCTTGTGTGGCTTGATAAATCTCGCTTAGGTTTTGCTTTGCCCTTGCGCCCCCTTGCGTGGCACAAGGGAGGCACAAAACCTTGATAAATCTGGCCCTTAGTGTTCATGTCCACAGCAGTGTGTCCTTGATCTCACAGGCAGCAGGGGAGCCTTAAACAGGAGTGTTGGTGTTGGTAAGAGGTGTCCATAAGGACTGTACCCCTTTAGGGTGCGATGGCACACCCCAAAAAAATCACACTTCACTGGAGTGTCAGGTGGTATTGTGGGCACATCAGGCCTTATTTGGTTTTCTATGTTTATTTGATAAGGGGACGCGTTAGAGGTTCGATGGACCTTTTGACTATGCTTAGAGTGATTCCACCATGGGCATCAATATTACTCATAACCTTAACCAGCAATAGGACAAAAAGTTTATTATCAACATTTAGGATTCAGTAATTAGAAGTAACACAACATGACCCATGTGGCCATGAATAACCACACCTTTTAGTGAAATTAGAAAGTTTATTTCCCTAGATTAACAATGCTAATAGGACATAAATCAATCTCAGTACCAAATGATATGCATGTACAAACAACACAGGCTTTCCAAAACAACGGAAAAATCTCAATTTAGACAATGCATTTATTATTAAATATTCAAGAGTTTCAGTACAAATCAATAATAGCAATAACTGAGTAAGAGAGATGGCATACATTTGTCAACAGACAAACAAAGGCAATCCTCTGTTAATAACGATTAGTGTGACAAATGTCACTCTTACTAACTCTCTAATTCGAATGGCATGCTTGGACTTCATGTAAAGGTAATTTACACGCAAGTTAATTTGGAAAACATCTGACTGTGGCTCTACAAAAATAGTGGTTGGTACTTGAAGAAAGACAAAACCCACCACAAAGTCATTCACAATTTTCATACCTCTCCTGTAAGGATCAGCAAGCATAGACCTCTTGGTCAGTTGGGCATCCATCTGGTCAGTGTTGGCAGGGGAAATTGAAGGGGATTGGCTAAGCCACCATTGGGCTCTAAGTTAACTGAACCAACTTGGCAAGGGCGTCAAACTATGGAAAACCGCATCAATAGCATTAATAATCAATTACGTGATAAAGTTAGGGAAACATCAGTTTCTCATGCAAAAAAAAGATACAAATGTATCTTCAGTTAGGACATTACAGCTCATGGTTCTCACAAGAAAGTTTGAGGCATCAACTAGGACAATATTGCAGCATTACAAATTTTGGTCAGCTCTGTGTGAACAAGGGACAATGAACAAGTTGGTTTCTTATTAACCCCTTCTGTGCCGAGGATGTAGTGGTTACGTCCCTCGGTACAGTGCTGCTGTGCTGAGTACGTAACCACTACATCCTCGGCACACAGCCCAGAGGGAGTGCTCTTGCTCCCTCTGTGTGCTTCCCCCCACCCTCCCAAGTCAGGGATGGAAGGGGAAGCCCTTCCCCTTCCACCCCCGACCCCCCCCCCAACTCCCCTGTGACGTCAGCACGCTGATTTGTCACAGGGTCTCCCCTGTCTCTCCTCTGCTTCCAGCGCGATTGAAAGAGAAATGCTCAGCATTTCTCTTTCAATCACGTGGGGGAGGCCCGGAGAGGCTTCAAAGGGAAGGAAATGTATTTCCTTCCCTTTGAAGTCTCTCCCAGGGTTTCAAAAGCCGGATTGCTTGGGCAAGGGTTGCTCCGGGGGGGGGCATTTTTTTGGGAAGGCCTTTTCTGCCCCCCCTGGGGGCAGATCGGCTTATTGTTATTAGGCCGATCTGCCTCCAGGGGGGCAGAAACCTCTAGGCGCCAGGGCAATTTTCTTTTGTTTGTTTGTTTTCTCAGAGATGGGGAGCGACCCATTAGGCAAGGGTCACTCCCCTGGGGGGCAAATTGTATTTAGACCATTTCTGCCCCCTTTGATGGCAGATTGGCCGATTTTTGGTCAATCTGCCCCCAAGGGGGCAGAAACCACTAGGCAACGGGGATTTTGTTTTTGGCGCCAATGTCACGCAGGGGGAGCGAACCCGTAGGCAAGGGTCGCTCCCAGGGGGGAGTATGGGGGGCTGGGGGAGGGGGAAATTTATTTTAGGCCATTTCTGCCTCCCCTGGGGCCGGCTGAGCTAGAGGCCAAAATCCACAGGTAGGCACTGTTTTCTATGAAAAAATGTGATGTGTCCACGTTGTGTTTTGGGCCATTTCCTGTCGCGGGCGCTAGGCCTACCCACACAAGTGAGGTATAATTTTTATCGGAAGACTTGGGGGAACGCTGGGTGGAAGGAAATTTGTGGCTCCTCTCAGATTCCAGAACTTTCTGTCACCAAAATGTGAGGAAAACATGTTTTTTTACCCACATTTTGAGGTTTGCAATGGATTCTGGGTAACAGAACCTGGTCAAAGCCCCACAAGTCACCCAATCTTGGATTCCCCTGGGTTTCTAGTTTTTAAAAATGCGCTGGTTTGCAAGGTTTCCCCAGGTGCCGGCTGAGCTAGAGGCCAAAATCCACAGGTAGGCACTGTTTTCCATGAAAAAATGTGAAGTGTCCACGTTGTGTTTTGGGCCTTTTCCTGTGGCGGGCGCTAGGCCTACCCACACAAGTGAGGTGTCATTTTTATCTGGAGACTTGGGGGAACGCTGGGTGGAAGGAAATTCGTGGCTCCTCTCAGATTCCAGAACTTTCTGTCACCAAAATGTGAGGAAAACGTGTTTTTTTAGCCAAATTTTGAGGTTTGCAAAGGATTCTGGGTAACAGAACCTGGTCAGAGCCCCACAAGTCACCCCATCTTGGATTCCCCTAGGTCTCTAGTTTAACAAAATGCACAGGTTTGGTAGGTTTCCCTAGGTGCCGGCTGAGCTAGAGGCCAAAATCTACAGGTAGGCACTTTGCAAAAAACACCTCTGTTTTCTTTAAAAAAATGTGATGTGTCCACGTTGCGTTTTGGGGCATTTCCTGTCGCGGGCGCTAGGCCTACCCACAAAGGTGAGGTATCATTTTTATCGGGAGACTTGGGGGAACGCTGGGTGGAAGGAAATTTGTGGCTCCTCTCAGATTCCAGAACTTTCTGTCACCAAAATGTGAGAAAAACATGTTTTTTTACCCACATTTAGAGGTTTGCAAAGGATTCTGAGTAACAGAACCTGGTCAGAGCCCCACAAGTCACCCAATCTTGGATTCCCCTGGGTTTCTAGTTTTCAAAAATGCACTGGTTTGCTAGGTTTCCCCAGGTGCCGGCTGAGCTAGAGGCCAAAATCCACAGGTAGGCACTGTTTTCTATGAAAAAATTTGAAGTGTCCACGTTGTGTTTTGGGCCTTTTCCTGTGGCGGGCACTAGGCCTACCCACACAAGTGAGGTATCATTTTTATCTGGAGACTTGGGGGAACGCTGGGTGGAAGGAAATTCGTGGCTCCTCTCAGATTCCAGAACTTTCTGTCACCAAAATGTGAGGAAAACGTGTTTTTTTAGCCAAATTTTGAGGTTTGCAAAGGATTCTGGGTAACAGAACCTGGTCAGAGCCCCACAAGTCACCCCATCTTGGATTCCCCTAGGTCTCTAGTTTAAAAAAATGCACAGGTTTGGTAGGTATCCCTAGGTGCCGGCTGAGCTAGAGGCCAAAATCTACAGTTAGGCACTTTGCAAAAAACACCTCTGTTCTCTTTAAAAAAATGTGATGTGTCCATGTTGCGTTTTGGGGCATTTCCTGTCGCGGGCGCTAGGCCTACCCACACAAGTGAGGTATCATTTTTATCGGCAGACTTTGTGGAACGCTGGGTGGAAGGAAATTTGTGGCTCCTCTCTGATTCCAGAACTTTCTGTCACCACAATGTGAGGAAAACGTGTTTTTTAGCCAAATTTTGAAGTTTGCAAAGGATTCTGGGTAACAGAACCTGATCAGAGCCCCACAAGGCACCCCATCTTATATTCCCCTAGGTCTCTAGTTTTAAAAAATGCACATGTTTGGTAGGTTTCCCTAGGTGCCGGCTGAGCTAGAGGCCAAAATCTACATGCAGGCACTTTGCAAAAAACACCTCTGTTTTCTTTAAAAAAATGTGATGTGTCCACGTTGAGTTTTGGGGCGTTTCCTGTCGCGGGCGCTAGGCCTACCCACACAAGTGAGGTATCATTTTTATCGGGAGACTTGGGGGAACATAGATTATCAAAACAAGTGTTATTGCCCCTTGTCTTTCTCTACATGTTTTCCTTCCAAATATAAGAGAGTGTGTAAAAAAGACATCTATTTGAGAAATGCCCTGTAATTCACATGTTAGTATGGTCACCCCGGAATTCAGAGATGTGCAAATAACCACTGCTCCTCAACACCTTATCTTGTGCCCTTTTTGGAAACACAAAGGTTTTCTTGATAGCTATTTTTCACTCTTTATATTTCAGTAAATGAATTGCTGTATAGAGTGAAAACGCACTGCAGGGTGTAGCTCATTTATTGGCTCTGGGTACCTAGGGTTCATGATGAACCTACAAGCCCTATATATCCCTGCAACCAGAGGAGTCCAGCAGACGTAACGGTATATTGCTTTCGAAAATCTGACATTGCAGGAAAACGTTACAGAGTAAAACGTAGAGAAAAAGTGATGTTTTTTTCACCTCAATTTCAATATTTTTCTTTTTCAGTTGTTATTTTCTGTAGGAAACCCTTGTAGGATCTACACAAATGACCCTTTGCTGAATTCAGAATTGTGTCTACTTTTCAGAAATGTTTAGGTTTCTGGGATCCAGCATTGATTTCATGCCCATTTCTGTCACTGACTGGGAGGAGGCTGAACACACAAAAAAAAGTAAAAATGGGGTATGTCCCAGTAAAATGCCAAATTTGTGTTGAAAAATTGGGTTTTCTGATTCAAGTCGGCCTGTTCCTGAAAGCTGGGAAGCTGGTGATTTTAGCACCGCAAATCCTTTGTTGATGCCATTTTCAGGGAGAAAACCATGAGCCTTCTTCTGCAGCCACTTTTTCCCATTTTTTTAAAAAAAACGAAATTTTCCCTGTATTTTGGCTAATTTCTTGGCCTTCTTCAAGGGAACCCACAAAATCTGGGTACCTCTAGAATCCCTAGGATGTTGAAAAAAAAGGACGCAAATTTGGCTTGGCTAGCTTATGTGGACATAAAGTTATGAGGCCCTAAGCGCGAACTGCCCCAAATAGCTAAAAAAAGGCTTGACACAGGAGGGGGAAAAGGCCTGGCAGCGAAGGGGTTAAGACAGAAAACCATTTACAAACATTATTTATGCCTTGAAGCTTTAAAATTAGGCTTTGTCGACTAGGCCCATTATTTCACCGTTACTCTATGCCTAGTAATATTTAGCAAAATATTTCATTAATACATTAATATGATTCATTAATACATTTGGTTATACATGTGAATATTATTTCTAAACAGTTATTATTATTTTATTATTACGGTCGCACACGTTTATGGTTACCATCTAGGTGGGCACAGTTTCATAACACTCGATTTCACTACTTTAGCATAATTCATGTTAATTCTTTAATCAGTGCAAATTTATTAGTATTAAATTCAGCTTTCACAATCCCTCCTCTGATGACTAAATGTGTTGTCACAACTTACATTACACAACACAAAGTTTTTGTTAATCTAAAATTTTGTTTCTTCATAATGACTGACATTTTCCCTCTTTCACCAATTTTCATCAAAATATCTGCTCCTCGACTTTTCCAATCTAAGTTCTTCTCTCCTCCGATAAATTTTCAGTGTTTGTCTTTTAATTACAGTGTACAATTTGTAAGCTCCGAATACGCAAATGATACACATTATAATAATCAGCACTGGTTTCAATATTATCCCATTGATACCATTTCCCATGTTGCCCAGCCAATTTCCCACAGCGGTAAAACCTTTGCCAACTTTTTCCCATACCCCACGTTCCCCTAGAACTTTTATGTCAGAGTTGGTATTAGTCAAATTGTTAATAAAGCTTTTAACTTTTCCACTATTATCAGGAATATATGTGTAACAATGTTGCAATTTCAGCATTTTACAGACTCCGCCCTCCTTTGCTTAAAGGATGTCTAACGTAAGGCGGCTCTGAAGATTCATAGAACGTACCGCAGCCATTTCAGTGTCCATTAAGACCATGGCTCCTGAAAAACTAGTCAGCATGTTAACCACGATGGTAGATAACTTCCGAATTGTCACAGAATTTAGAATAACTCCCACTGAGGGAATGATTGTTCCAAATATGTCTCCAATTATGCCAGAATAAGATTCTCTCTTTTGTCTAGCAAGTTGTAATTCATTTAATTTTGGTGTCTCGTTCAGGTTCTCAAGCTGGTAAATCTTTGGGAATACTTCTCCCAAATAACATGTACCATACCATCCTCTTGGAAGATGGTACTAGGCATTCTGTCCACAAATATAATAAACCCCAGGAATCACTGGGTCCTGTCCATTGAGCATGAAAGTCAATTTTCTCTGGAATAGAAACACATGTCTGCATTCACTCGTTCTCACAAATAAAGTGTCAGCTCCAGATTGCGGTCTACATATACAAAGTTTTCCTATGTGAAACGCATCTAAAGCTAATTTCCCTTGTGTTTTAGTTTCACTAAACGCGTGGTCGTTTCTAAATGTTCTATTTTCTAAGCCCTTTTCTATTTTCTCCTTTACAGCCTTTCTTCTGTCATCAGTTTGATCTAAGAAACTCTTTTCTACTAGCGAAAGCAAGCATGTTAAATTAATACGTTAAGCGTAAGCAGTATTAACCCCTTTGCTGCCAGGCCTTTTCCCCCTCCTGTGCCAGGCCTTTTTTTGCCTATTTGGAATACTTCTCGCTTAGGCCCTCATAACTTTTTGTCCACATAAGCTACCCTCGCCAAATTTGCGTCCTTTTTTTCCAACATCCTAGGGATTCTAGAGGTACCCAGACTTTGTGGGTTCCCCTGAAGGAGGCCAAGAAATTAGCCAAAATATAGTGAAAAGTGAGTTTGTTAAAAACAAATGGGAAAAAGGGGCTGCAGAGGAAGGCTTGTGGTTTTTCCCCTGAAAATGGCATCAACAAAGGGTCTATGGTGCTAAAATCACCAGCTTCCCAGCTTTCAGGAACAGGCCTACTTGAATCAGAAAACTCAATTTTTCAACACAATTTTGGAATTTTACTGGGGCATACCCCATTTTTACAATTTTTTGTGCTTTCAGCCTCCTTCCAGTCAGTGACAGAAATGGGTGTGAAACCAATGCTGGATCCCAGAAACCTAAACATTTCTGAAAAGTAGACAAAATTCTGAATTCAGCAAGGGCTAATTTGTGTAGATCCTACAAGGGTTTCCTACAGAAAATAACAACTGAATAAAAAAATATTGAAATTGAGGTGAAAAAAACAGCAATTTTTCTCTACGTTTTACTCTGTAACTTTTTCCTGCAATGTCAGATTTTTTAAAGCAATATACCGTTACGTCTGCTGGACTCTTCTGGTTGCGGGGATATATAGGGCTTGTAGGTTCATCAAGAACCCTAGGTACCCAGAGCCAATAAATGAGCTGCACCCTGCAGTGGGTTTTCATTCTATACCGGGTATACAGCAATTAATTTGCTGAAATATAAAGAGTGAAAAATAGCTATCAAGAAAACCTTTGTATTTCCAAAATGGGCCCAAGATAAGGTGTTGAGGAGCAGTGGTTATTTGCACATCTCTGAATTCCGGGGTGTCCATATTAGCATGTGAATTACAGGGCATTTCTCAAATAGACGTCTTTTTTACACACTCTCTTATATTTGGAAGGAGAAAATGTAGAGAAAGACAAGGGGCAATAACACTTGTTTTGCTATTCTATGTTCCCCCAAGTCTCCCGATAAAAATGATGCCTCACTTGTGTGGGTAGGCCTAGCGCCCGCGACAGCAAATGCCCCAAAACACAACGTGGACACATCACATTTTTGTACAGAAAACAGAGGTGTTTTTTGCAAAGTGCCTACCTGTAGATTTTCGCCTCTAGCTCAGCCGGCACCTAGGAAAACCTACCAAACCTGTGCATTTTTTAAAACTAGGGACCTGGGGGAATCCAAGATGGGGTGACTTGTGGGGCTCTGACAAGGTTCTGTTACCCAGAATCCTTTCCAAACCTCAAAATGTGGCTAAAAAAACACGTTTTCCTCACATTTCGGTGACAGAAAGTTTTGGAATCTGAGAGGAGCCACAAATTTCCTTCCACCCAGCGTTCCCCCAAGTCTCCCGATAAAAATGATACCTCACTTGTGTGGGTAGGCCTAGCGCCCGCGACAGAAAATGCCCCAAAACACAACGTGGACACATCCCATTTTTCAACAGAAAACAGCGGTGTTTTTTGCAAAGTGCCTACCTGTAGATTTTGACCTCTTGCTCAGCTGGCACCTAGGGAAACCTACCAAACCTGTGCATTTTTTAAAACTAGAGACCTAGGGGAATCCAAGATGGGGTGACTTGTGGGGCTCTGACCAGGTTCTGCTACCCAGAATCCTTTGCAAACCTCAAAATGTGGCTAAAAAAACACGTTTTCCTCACATTTCGGTGACAGAAAGTTCTGGAATCTGAGAGGAGCCACAACTTTCCTTCCACCCAGCGTTCCCCCAAGTCTCCCAATAAAAATGATACCTCACTTTTGTGGGTGGGCCAGGTGCCTGCATCAGAAAAAGGCCACAATCTTGTGGAGATTATGGGGATAGCACAGCGAGTTGATAAGCACATATTCTTCTTTTATACAGCTTTAGGCTGACTCTGCTTTGGGGACCCACACAAGTGAGGTGTCATTTTACTTGGGAGACTGAGGGGAATGCTGGGGAGTAGGAATTTTGTGCTGGAGCGGTGATCGTACAAACAAAAGTCTGGAAAATATGCTTTTGTAAGCAAATTTTGAGGTTTGCAGAGGATTCTGGGTAAGAAAATGTTGGGGGATCCACGCAAACCACACCTCTCTGGACTCCTTGGGGTGTCTAGTTTTAAAAAATGTCTGTGTTTGGTAGGTTTCCCTAGATGAAGGCCGCACCCAGGACCAAAAACATAGTTGTCCCCCTCCCCCAAACACAGGTAGTTTTGTAATATATCATTTTGATGTGTCCACATACGTCTTATGTGCCAAACACTAAAATTGTGAAAATAAACACACTTAGGTTATGTGAAAAAGACCCCTCACCCACCAACCAAGTTGGTGGCATGCTTCATCATCGGGGTCCCATCTGAGACACCTAGCGTATCACAAGTGTGTTGCGACACCTGATTACAGCGGAGCAGGTTTTCTCATTTGTACCACACATACTGGTTGGATTTGGCAAGAGGTTGAGTGATGGTTCAGTAGATCACATTTTATTAACAAGAGATATCACAAAAGTGAAATGCACTGGTAATAACTGAAAGGCCAAAAAACGGAACCAATGACTCACAGCTCGTGAGCTGTAAAGCTACGGCAAGGGGCCAACCGCTTTACAGTCCATTCACACACCTTTCATACATGACATGCACAAGACCATTCACGCCGTCAGCCACGGGCCCAGCATATTACAACACTCGCATCGACAGACAGCACCAGTCAAGGGCCCATCACTTTCATACGCCCACATGCCTGATACAGCAATCACACCAGCTGATGAGTGTGTGGACTGGCGTTTGGCTGGCACCGCGCCACCCCACCCATACCGCCAGCCAAGCGCCACCCCAAGCACACCGCCAGCCAAGCGCCACCCCACCCATACCGCCAGCCAAGCACCACCCCAAGCACACCGCCAGCCAAGCGCCACCCCACCCATACCGCCAGCCAAACGCCACCCCAAGCACACCGCCAGCCAAGCGCCACCCCACCCATACCGCCAGCCAAGCGCCACCCCATGCACACCACCAGCCAAGTGCCACCCCACCCATACCACCAGCCAAGTGCCACCCGATGCCCACCGCCAG
This sequence comes from Pleurodeles waltl, assembly GCF_031143425.1. Taxonomy (NCBI): domain Eukaryota; kingdom Metazoa; phylum Chordata; class Amphibia; order Caudata; family Salamandridae; genus Pleurodeles; species Pleurodeles waltl. The sequence goes on along the minus strand of NC_090450.1, from coordinate 708,166,387 downwards.
CCAAGCGCCACCCCACGCACACTGCCATCGCTTTTTTTGTTTGTTTATAAACAACAAAGAAACCACTAACTAATTATATAATAAGTACAAAACTACAAACACAAAAGCTCTAACTAAATACATGACAGTAATGCCCACCGTGAAATTGAACATATGAAAATATAAAACAGGCAGTTTACACTCACGGTATTTCCCAACATTTTTTCCTTGTGTGGTAACTTCTAAAACAGCCGGGCACACACAGCCCAGGCTTTGAAGGGCATTTGGGGCAGTACATCCGGCTCTCCCTCCGGATTGATCTCCGGGCACATACTCTACATTTCTTTGTGGGCAAGTCTTTTTTGGGAGTGGGAGGAATGTGATCTGGAAAGTGGCGATCTTTCAATCTAGCCACTTCCTCCACCACTTCTACTCTAGGAACCTTTGCCCGTTCCACCACAATAAGGCTCTCTATCACTGACTACTGAAATTTAACAAATGTCATCCTTGACTCAGGTGAACAATCCTTGAACACAATAAAAGCCTTAAAAGTTGCCAAATGAAATAAATGTAGGGCCAACTTTTTATACCACACGTAAGACTTACGAAGAGCAGTGTAAGGTTCCAACCTCTGATCTACTCTATCAACACCACCCATGTGCCTATTGCAGTCCAAAATGCACGCAGGTTTGCGAGAGCAGTGTAAGGTTCCAACCTCTGATCTACTCTATCAACACCACCCATGTGCCTATTGCAGTCCAAAATGCACGGAGGTTTGCGCACTTCCGCAACCTGACCCCAAACAGTCACAGGGGAAGTACTCGCAACATGGATGGTAGATAGCATGTACACATCCCTCCTGTCTGAAAATTTCAGAGCTAGCAGCTCATTATTCCGCAAGGCACTGCACTGTCCCCTCTCAAGTTTTTTTCAGACAAGCTCCCTTGGATAGTCTTTCCAGTTAGAACGGATTGTGCCACAAGCAACAGTGTCCACTCTAAACAACTCCTTGAACAACGGCACTTCAGTGTAGAAATTATCTACGTACAAATCGTGACCATTGTTAAACAGTCGTTCACCAAGTTCCCACACAATTTGTTTGCTAACTCCAAAAGTGGCCAGACAACCAGGAGGGTCAATACTTGAATCCCTACCAGTGTAGACACGGAAATTATACACATATCCTGTACTGCTTTCTGACAGCATATACAATTTAATCCCATACCGTGCCCTCTTACTAGGAATGTACCGCTTAAAAACTAAACGCCCCTTGAAAAGGACCAAAGACTAGTCCACACTTATCTCTTTGCCTGGAACATAGACCTCTGAAAACCGATCTACAAAATGATCAAGGACAGGCCTAATCTTAAAAAGACGGTCACAATCAGGGTGATCTTGTGGCAAGGCTAAAGCATTGTCTACAAAATGCAGCATACGAAGAAGAAGCAAATAGCGATTACGTGTCATAGTTGCAGGAAATATTGCCGTTGCCATCAAGGGACTAGTAGACCAATAAGAAGCCAGTGACGGCTTCCTGATCAACCCCATCAAAAAAGTCAAACCTAAAAACTTTTTCATCTCTTCCAGATATGTGGGAACCCACTGAGTAGCTCTAGACTGAGGCCTAAGTCTGGCAGCGTTGTCCCTCAAATATTGCTCTGCATACAAATTAGTCTGCTCAACAATCTCTTCCAAAAATACATCGTCCATAAACAAGTGAAATAAATGGACAGGCAAAAGGTTTTCCGTCTTGACTCTACACCCTGGGAGACCAGTAAATGCAGGTAATTGTGGCTGCTCCATGTTTGGGGAAATCCAGGTGTCAGGTCTTCTAATGGGAAACCCTTCAGTCCCAGGCTGCTGCACTCTTTGCACATCAATGTCCTCCTCTACAACAGGCCCTTCATCTTCACTGAGAGTAGCTTCCTCATCAGAAGAATACTCTTGGACAGAAAACTCACTGCCAGAATCTCTCACTTCCTCCTCTGCCTCAGATGCAGAGTCAGTCTCGTAATCATGGTCTGAAGACGACTCAAAGAGCATGCCAACAACCTGCTGAGCGGTCACTCTGCGGCTAGCCATGATCCTCACTAACAACAAATGGATTGCCAACAACAACTAGCACTAAAATAAGTAATAAACAAGGTGTAGCTTTATCACAACGAGTTATGTACTAAAACACTATACCACTCACTTGCCTGAAAAAGCTTCTTAACAGCAACTACTCTGCACAGACACAGCAATCACCAATGATATCCCACTAAAAAGAAAAAAGAAAATTAGACATATGACAACACACATATCATTGTGCTCAAATCTAAGGACAATTTCACACACAATACTGCATTTAGTACACCACCTACAAACATGTCATTCATGCATGTCAACAATACTCCTTTGGAGTAAATTGCTTTCACTTACCTAAAACATGCAACTATGCAAACCGCAGGACAACTACTGCCAAAACCGCAAGGATCCACAGCAAAGGAAGCAAAAGCTTTGAACTAGAACAAAAAGAAGAAATAAACTGTTATAATCGCAAATACAAATACTTCGCCAGTTGACAAACACCCCGCCACCAAGACCTTAGAAATTGTCCCTGGTGCCTAAGTGGCTTCTGCCCCACTAGGAGGCAGATGGGCTTAAAAAAATAGGCTGATCTGCCCCCAAATGGGGCAAAAATTGCCAACAGCTCTGTTCCCTGTTTGGGGGGGGGCGGCCCTTGCCAAAGGGGGCGAATGGGGGTGCCCCCAGCACAAAAATAACAAAGGGAACCAAAAAACAAAAATCTCTGACATCTTGGTGCCTTCTGCCCCCCTTAGGGCCAGGTGGGCCTAACAAAAATAGGCTGATCTGCCTCCAAGGTGGGCAGAAATGGCCATCACTAATGTGCCCTCTTTGGGGGGGGGCGACCCTTGCCAAAGGTGCCGCCTCCCCCCCACACAAAACACACACGATGCCTGGTGCCTAAGTGGATTCTGCCCCCCTTGGGGGCAGATGGGTGTAAAAAGAATTGGCCGATCTTCTCCCAAAGGGGGCACCCCCAGCACAAAAAAAAAAAAAAATCCCTGGTGTATTGGTGGTTTCTGCCCTCCTTGGGGGCAGATGGGCCTACAAAAATAGGCCCATCTTCTCCCAAGGGGGGCAGAGATGGCCAATATGAAATTTCCCCACTTTGGGGAGGGCGACCCTTGCCCAAGGGGTGCCCCCAAACACACAAAACACACACACCACACAATCCCTGACGCCTAGTGTGTTTCGACCCCCCCGGGGGTTCGATCGTCCAAAAACATGGCCGATCTGCCCTCGGGGGGGCTGAAACTGAAAAAATAAAATAGCCCCCCATGGGAGCGACCCTTGCCCAAGGGGTCGCTCCCAAAATACATATGAAAAACCGAAATCCCTGGTGTCTAGTGGTTTTGGCCCCCTCCCTGGGGACTGATTGGCCGAAAAATCGGCAGATCTGTCCCGGGGGGGGGGGGGGAGGGGCAGGGGGGCAGGATAAAAAAAATAGCCCCCCATGGGGTCGCTCCCAAAATATTAGTGAAAAACGGAATCCCTGGTGTCTAGTGGTTTTCACCCCCTCCCTGGAGACTGATTGGCTGAAAAATCGGCCGATCTGCCCCCGGGGGGGGGGGGGGGGAATAGGATAAAAAAATAGCCCCCTGTGGGAGCGACCCTTGCCCAAGGGGTCACTCCCAAAATGATAGTAAAAATCTAAATCCCTGGTGTCTAGTGGATTTTGCCCCCCCCCCCCCCGGGGGCAGATCGGCCGAAAAATAGGCCGATCTGCCCCCAGGGGGGGGAGAAATACTAAATAAAATAGCCCACCAGGGGAGCGACTCTTGCCCTAGGGGTCGCTCCCAAAATAAACGTATAAACGTAAATCCCTGGTGTCTATTGGATTTCGCCCCCCCCCCCCCCGGTGCAGATCAGCTGAAAAATCGGGCAATCTGCCCCCGGGGTGGTGGGGGGGGGCGAAATACGAAATAAAATAGGCCCCAAGGGGAGCGACCCTTGCCCAAAGGGTCGCTCCCAAAATCTTATAAAATAAAAAATCCCTGGTGGCTAGTGGGGATTCCTGCACCACGATCGCGGGCCCTGTCTGTGATCGTGGAGCAGTAATCCAGTGAAAACAGGTAAGGGGGAAAGGAAAACCCCTTTCCTTTCCCCTGTGACTGTTTTTCCCCCCCAAACCCCCAAAAAGGGAAGGATTTACCAGAAGGAAGTCCTCTTCCCTCGACGCGCTGGAAGCAAATGGCTTCCAGCGCGTCCTGGCAATACTTGATGACGTTGGCGTGCTGTGAGCGTGCTGAAGTCATCAGATTGCCGGGGGGGTCGGGGTGGAAGGGGAAGGGATCCCTCTTCCATCCACGACCGGGGGATGTGGGTGGGGGGCCAAGGGGGGGAGCGCTAGCGCTCCCCGCGGTTCCCGGGTGCAGGACGAGGTGATCTCGTCCAAGGCACCTGGGAACTGGTGCCTTGGACGAGATCACCTTGTCCAAGGCACGCTACGGGTTAAAGGTTAGTGTAGGTTCAAAGAAGCCTCTCCCTAATTCCATAGCCTTTTACTTACGAACAAAAGAAAACACTACATTGTGATTTGAATAGAAATATTGTATGTTTTCTTGGTTAGAAAACCTTGTTAATAAAAGACTGCAACTAATTCCATACGTTAGTGGCAAGCTATAGTAAGTTATCCCTTCTTCCACTGATGAAGGAATTTGCGTGCAAACATAACATTCTCTCACATTCATTGTCGCAACATATTCATAAAGCAAGCAATAGAAAACATTAGAGGAAAGAGCTCCTTGTGAGTTATCTACGTGTAAATATCTCTCATTCCGTTAAACTTGTCTAATTCTGTAAGTGTAGGTACAACTTCTAAAAGAGTGGTGTGATTAGTCTCAGCTTTATTGATAAAGCTCATTCTCACAATCAATAGCAAACATAGGCCCAGATTTATACTTTGTGGTACAAAACCACGGTAACGCAGTTTTGCGTCAAAACGTTTGGCGCTGACTAGCACCATTTTTTAACGCCAGTCGGGTGTCATATTTATACTATGACGCTGGGTGACGCTAAAAATAGTTTAGAGTAATTTTTCTTGACGTGAACCATTGTGCCTTCTCGTAAGGCTAAATGACGTTAATGCCGGAAAAATGACTCTAACCCGTTTTACGACACGTAAACAGGTCGGAAAACGGAAATGGTCCATTTTTGCCCTCAATACCGTCAAATACAGATGCTAACGGAGAAAACAGTGTAAAGGAGAGGCAAAATGGACCCAGAAAGCCAGGAGAGACCCCAGGAAGACCCCAACCAACCAGGAACCAGCCAGGAGGACACAGACCAGACCCGGTGAGGGAGAAGAAAAAGAGTAAGTGTTGTTTCAGTCGGGAGGAGCATGAAATACTGGTGACAGAGTGCAAGAAACGCTGGCATGACTGCAAGTGAAGGACAAAGGAAAAATTGGCAAGAAACAGGAAGGCAGCACTGCAAACTGGAGGAGGGGGTCCAGCACCACAAGAGGACTTGGATGAGATGTAGGAGATGGTTGCAGCGGTCATCCCGGAGGAACACATCACAGAAATCGCAGGACTGGACAGCACAGACTACCAGGAAACACCACAAATGCAGGGTAAGTTGCATGGGGGAAATGAATGCTAAAATGTCAAGTGCAAGAAGGGGGAGGCACATAGGACTCACACAATGCATGTCAAAGGAGCGCAGAGGGACACATTGCACATTAAGCAAGTTGCACAATGCTGATGCAAACTACACATGTACCTATGCCTTGTTAGTGCCATGCGCCATAACACATACACAACCTGGAGTGTTGATGGATCAAATAGAGTCAGTGCCCATTTTGAGGTGCATTGGGTGTGACAGGACACGCTGCACTTAGCCCTGCAAATCAGGAAGAGGAAAGGGCAAAGGGCCAGGGCATGGGATCTCCTGCACTGCGCATGCCAGCTGCATGGGATGTGCAGCGGCACCCAGGGGCACACCACACCACATCACCAACAACCTTTGCATGGGGGTTTCACCGCTATGCAAAGGCTGGTGGAAATGCTGAAACAGACCTGGAGGGTAGCGTTGAACGTAATACTGATCTGGTGTCACAGGACAGCTGGGTTTGCCAGTCTGTAAGCTGCTGGAAACCTGCCAGGCCATTGGTCCATGGGGCGTTTCTCATTGACAACAGTTGCCACCACCACCTGTGCTGTTGGGGGTGGTGAAATAGACAATGGCAGTCAGGTACCCATAGGACTGACGCACTTGAAATGAGGGACCAGTATGACTACCTGCAGAATCACCATCAAACTAGCTTCAGGTCCTGACCTAAGTTCAACTCCTGTTAACTGGCTCTGTCCATAGACTCATTTACCATCAGGCACTGTCACATACATAATGATGTACACAGCAGAAATGTTATACCCATGCTGGTCATCCCTGGGTCTACCTCTGTGCCTGTGTCAAATTAGCTGCACTCCCACCATGCTGCATCTCATGTATCATAGTGCAAGAAGGGCTGCATTAAGTGGGAGGACATAGGTGTGTAAGAAGGCGAACCCACCTGCACAGACAGAAGATGAAATTGAACTCTGCTAGGTCCATGAGTGCTATGCAATACACAAACATCAACATGAAGAGCTATCAATGGTAACAAGAGCATAGTGTCCTGGCAATGCCATCCCTGGGGTGGTGCAAGTTCTCAGCACCGCATGGGTGTATGTGAGACATGTAAGACTGGGACAGGGGAAAATTGCCATGTGTGGTGCTGTGGAATGAGCACAGCAACACCCATTGCAAGCCCTTTCCATGCAAATCAATGCATAGGGAGGGTTGAGACCGACAAGATGGTGTCAAGCCACAAAAAGGATATACATCACACCTAGAAGATAAGACGCAGCCAATTGTGCCAACTGAGCTTCCCTTCATGTGACACGCAGGTGGGGTATAGGGCTGATATACTGCAACCATAATGTACAGGAACAATGTTTGCGAACTAAGATGACAATGAGCCTCCAATAGCAAGTCAGTAATGTGACATATCAACTGCCACAACACAGATGGACTGATTTTACACCATCTCATTGCAGAGGATGATGGCTCTCCTGCAGATCTGTCTGTCCTGGGGTACCCCGATGACCTGGATGACCAGCTGACAACCATCAGCCAGTAGACCCTTCAAGGAGTCCTTGTATACCTCCAAACACCACCTACAGTCGCAAGGAGGAGTATTAATGTAGCAGCCATCCCAGACGCCCCACCCAACACCTCAATAGTATGACCTGCCAGCACCGACACAGCTGAGGACTCTGAGGACCCAGGGACCCGCTTTGAGAGGACAGTGGTAGGAGTCCAGCGGGAGCTGGCCAAGGAGGTGCGGGTGGGGATGCAAACTATGGCAGCCAGCCTAGAGGGTATGCGCAAGTGCATCGTTACAGCTACTGAACAGACAGCAGCCCAACCAGGCACACACTCCCCAATCCCTGGAGTCCAGCAGTGTCTCAGGGACATAGCTGCTGCCATGAGGGGAAGGCCACAACAACTGCTCTCCCAAACTGGAAACAGCAGGATTGAGGACAAGCTGGACTCCGTGCACCAGGAAGTTGCCTCCCTCAGGGAAGACATGGCCGCCTACCACAGGGATGGTGCCCCTATCCTCCAAATCAGCAGCTCCTCCTTGCTGCAGTAATGCCATATGTAGTTCCACAGATGGCAGCTGCTGGGCATTGGGAGGCCACATCTCCAACCACTGAAGTGTGTGTGTGGCCCCCCCTCTACCTCGCCACCACCACCATCAAGGGCAGAGCAAACACTGTACACATCAGAGGATAAAGATGTGGAACAGATCATCTTCACCCATAGGAGTTCACGGTAGTACCATCCCATGCCACATGGGCAGTGTTTTCCTTTGTCCTGTGCTTGACATCATGTCAGTGTTAGCACAGTTGGAGCTATGCACTCTTCACCGACAAACTGTTGACCTTTCTGCTATGGACTGCAACTGTCTCTCACTTTTCAATTGTCAATTAATGTTCCCCTGCACTGAACAACACTTTACCCAGGCATGTCCCATGACATGTCCCTCAACCCTGGGCTTGTGTTGTGTCACAATTGCAAGGGTTTCACCAATGGGGTCACAGACCTGGACATTGTAAATATTGCACCACAACACTTGTAAATAAACACCACCTACACAACCAGCATGTCTTTGTGTATTGTGACACATCTACTAGGTTTAGGAATTGTGATGTGAGTAACATGTCTTTAGTCACAGAGTGTCAGTACAAGAGTGCAGGAATATGGGGGCACATATCTACGCACAAGGTTCCTACATGATAGACGACAATGTTGGTCTCATCCCCAACAAGCTATTTACTGAGTATGTCAAAAATGTTGAACACATGTATGCTTCACCCACTACATACAGCAGGAATGGTTGTGAAACAGTTATCTGGCAATATTGTCAGCTGGGAGTACCAGTAGAACACATTGGTGTGAAACAGAGGTACTTAAACTCTTCTGTAATTACCACTGGTCAGTTTAGCATGATAGATATAAAATGTAGGCTGTTGTCAGATGTCCCACAGTGCCCAGCATTCCTACACAGGACCCAAACAATGACAGCTGAATTACCACACCTACATGTCCAATACAAAGTTAACATAGTCACCTTGAGTGGTGGGTACACTGGATGGCAGATGCATAGACAAGTAGATGTGTTGTAGCTGCCAATGTGACAACTCAGTTATAAACAGATGATTAACATGTCAAGAGAGGGATTTAGGGGCAGGACGGAATCCCTAGGCCAACTCACAATTTTCACTGTTCACTCATGGGAAGACCATGAGACCCGAGCATATGGCACATGAAGTAAGGGAGTACCCAATTTTTTTTAATAAGAATGAAACTAAACTAATAAGAATTAAAAAAAAAACCTATCCTAACCTAACCTAACCTATCCTACCTATACTTAACCAACAACTGACCCTAACTACCCTATGCTAAACTTACCTAACACATTTAACAACACACTCTAAACATTGCCCCCTCTAACCCCTTATATTACGAGATACATGCAGACAACATATACTAAACTACACATTTACTAACTATATCTAAACAAATATATTTTTTTTTGGTATATATTTTTTTTCAACACATACATGCCCCAACATTACCCCCACCCACCTACCCACAAAGTAACATGTAAAAAGTAGAAAACCCACCCCCAAAACCCATTTATCCTAACTAAACTACTAACCTAATCTAACCTGACACTAACCCCATAAAACCCACTATAAAACATTAAAACAAATGAGGAGGGATGGGACAGAACTGGGGGTGACAGTTACAAAGCCAATTACAGCTTTGCCCTCTTGAGGGTTTTTTGATGAACTTAAGTCTTTTAGTGTTTGCTGCCACCTCCTTCTCCAGGCTGTCCAACCTTTCCACCTTTTCTCTTCAGTTGACGCATGATTCACCATTTGTACTCTCACACTCCATTTTAACATGCTATCATGCTCAAACGTTCTTTGATAGGGTATTTATTACCATAACTGTTTGTATATACCTTGCAGCCTTGAAAAAGTCACTTGTTGTGAAGGAACACGTGTTGGCTTGCTTATGCAAAGATGTTTATCCAACTGAGTACGATGGCTGTGGTTAAGGAAAGTTGATCACTCGATGGACCTTTGCTGATGCCTTCTAATAAAGGATCATTTTGCAACTGTTTTTAACTGAAAGATTGATTTATATATGGACTTTCTGAGTGCTGTGGTGTCTGTTATTAACTTTGTTGAAGTGTTTGCTCCGAACACCAAAATACGCTCTCGGGTAGTGGAGTGTACTCAACCGCATTGCACCTACAGTTTCCTATCTAAAACGCCACATTCATACTGTCACCACATTTGGGAAGTGCATCTTAATTGCCACCACTACCCGGCTTGATTTGTATATGGTATGAGGAGGATTTAGGTGGCAAATACATGACACTACCCCGGTGCTTTGCAAGACAGTTGACTGAGGTATTCAGCCTTGTCCTGCAAGGCACCCAGAGGCACTTTGTGATGGACATGCGGCTCAATTATAAGTCTGCAATGATCATCCGTTGACTAATCCATGACTGATGTGGCCAGGTTGTCTGATGGTATCAAATGCCCCATTTACCTTGCCCCCTAAGGTGGGTAAGCCCCCTTTACTAACGTGATGGCAGGGATAATGTGTGTGAAATTATGACACTGAAGCGCTATACTTTGTTGACACAATCCAGTTAAATGTGGTAGGCTGGTGGTGTCCTGGCGTATCATACATGACACTATGTCGGGGCACAGGTGTCGCCATGGCCCGTGAAATGTGTGACTTAGTGATGGTTGTGCATGACTCACAAGACATCTGACCTGCACTGGTATAATGGTAGGACATGTGAACTCCATGTCTAGACTGGCGCAGTTACACTTCATTCTGGTTGCATGCAACCTGTCCACAAGCATTGCATGCAGCACTCCAACACATCTGCTACTGTCATTCAAGAGCGGTAACATTAAATAGTATGCCAATGGGAGACTCACCACACAGCAACCAGGGCATCCATTGTTTGGCATGAGACACTTGCCAGCATGTGCAGGACAGCTAGCAGCTTTGTCACAGGTGGTCTGTTGTGTGGGGTCTGCAGGCTGGCTGTGATTTGTGGCTTAATGTGGTGCAGCAGGTGTAGTATGGTATGCCGGGTTCAGTCTTTAGGTCCTTATGATGTCCTGGTCCCTGAGGCCAAGGAGGGTTGACGTGGTTCTGAAGACCCTCTCCTGCCTTCTGCGTTGCCTTTGTGGGCAGCGTTGTAGTGGTGGTAATTGCTGTAGTTGTTGCTGTCCTCTGAAGCGTCTTGCAAACTGGATCAATATCACCTCCATCTTCTTCTGTGGGTTTGTAATATTGCTTCTGTGTGTTTTCCTTAAGTAGTGATGTGTTTGCCTCATTTTAACACCTGTCCTGACCCAGGTGTTACATTTTGGCGCAAAACGGAGTTTAGGGTATTTTTGGGTCCGCCTCCCACCCGTGCAGCTTTTTTGCCCGGGTAGATAAATATGGCGCTAGGGGGTTAGAGTCATTTTTTGGACGGGAACCCCTACTTTACATCTCATTGACGCAAGGAAGTTTTCACGCATCTAAAAAATGACGTTAGCACCAATATTTTGAAGTTAGATGGGTCTAGCGTCAAAATATAAATATGGTGTTGCATTTGCATTGAATTAGTGTAAAAGAAAATGACGCTAATTCAGTGCAAACAGAGTATAAATATGCCCCATACTGTCATGCATACAATTGCTAAGCCAATCCTATATATTTACAGCACCTATTGTTTCTAACCTGCTTGTTGTGATTATTCATGATCTGTAATGAATCAGAAAGTAGAAGGAGAAAAAATGTACTATGCAGCAAGACAAAAAAAAAATCTTCAATCTTCTTTGCGGTTATTTACAGCTTTCAGTCTCTTTTCAGAATTTTGTCAAAAAATGGTAATTGTTTGTCAAAGTCGGTTCAGCAGCTTATCAAATCAGTTTTAAGAGTTTTATCAGGTTATTGAAGGTCTTTTTTCGGGTTTCAGTTTTGCAAAAGTAAGCTCAAAGTTCAGTCCATAAACACCTTCAAGTGGCAAAAGTATTGACCTGTAATCTCTCAATCAAAACAAAATGGCAAAAATTTGTGTTGCCAATAACTAGTTGTTGTATATGCCCATTCAGGTACTGAATATCTTCGATCTGTAACTCTTTTTCTTTCCAGTCTTCAATCTCAACTTAATCCTCCGTCACTCAAATCTTCTTTTCTTATGGTGTCTACTTCTTCTTCGATTGTTGACAATGCGCCTGAGTCTTTTCCCTTCTTTTGTGATTTTGGCCACTTGTCTTCTTTCTGTGTTCCCTTTCTTAGTGCTCTTTTCAGTCCTGGACTTGCAACTTCCCCTTGTTCTGCAGGATTTTGACTTGATGTACCTGCAACAGGCTCAGGAGGAGTGTCCTGCCATTTGATAAAGTTTGTTTTGACCAATGACTTTGTGTTTCACCACTGCGCATATTAGTTGCTCAATGTTCACCAGTAGCACATGGTATGTTTTGTTCAGTTTAGCCGCCTATTGGCTTTGACATGGCATTAGCCATTACTTTCTGTATTCAGTTGAGCCGCCTATGGGCTTTGACATTGCATTAGCCATTACATTCTGTATTCTGCCTATTGGCTTTGACATGCTGTATCCAGTCTAGCCGCCTATTGGCTTTGACATTGCATTCCTATTGGCTTTGACATGATATTCAGCTCCGCTGCCTATTGGCTTTGACATGATATTATATATTGCATTTTGTATTCAGCTTAACTGCCTATTGGCTTTGACATGATATTCAGCTCCGCTGCCTATTGGCTTTGACATGATATTATACATTGCATTTTATATTCAGCTCAGCTGCCTATGGGCTTTGACATGATATAAGACATTGCATTTGATATTTAGGTTAGCTGCCTATTGCCTTTAACATGACATTGCATTTGATATTTAGGTTAGCTGCCCATTGCCTTTAACGTGGAGTTAGACATTGCAGTTGAGAATAGTTCTGTATTTTTCCAAGCTGTGTTTTTGCACCAGAGAACCAAGATGTTTTGCTCTCACAGTAGACTAGACCTGATAAGAGAGAGTACATGGGCGTCGTTTCTCTTCCCTTGAGCTTGGGAACAGGAGTAGTCTTGGAGACCTGGCCAGTCTCCAAAAGGCTTGCTCAGTTTCCCAGGTCTGAGAGGAGGGGGCACACCTTTGTAACGAATGTAACAGGCTGCAGAGAGTCAGATTCGAATCTGCCGGACCTCGTGCTGGAGCTTGGCGCCAGTTGCCAGCATCCCGTGTGGGTAGATGACACTCTTTCTCGCGGCTGACAGGGGTCTCAGCTTGCAGACCTTAGAAAGATGTAGCTGTAAATAGTTCCTACACGGTGAAGTATTTGTTTTGCTTTGCATTCAATATCTTATAAATATAACCTGCTGTGTATATTGCAAACTGATATATTTTGTTTGATTAACGCGGACTTGAAAGCTACTAATTCGTCATTCATTCATAAACATTGTGGTTGGGGAAGAATAAAATAACAATAAAAGTCTTCTTTGACCTCAGAAGTGCATTTCTGTTGTGTTATGTTAGTGCTTAGAAACTAAATAAGAGGAAAGCACTACAATTGGTACCTGGAGTCGTGGGGTCGGTCATTAAGAGGTGATTAAAAGGGGTTTGACGAGTTAGTAGATTTCTAAGTGCACACTTTAAAAGTGTAATTGTTTTTTGTTGTTTGGAGAATTACAGAAATTGTTTTCTGTTTGGGGAATCACAGTAGCACGGCAGACCATGTCTGAGAATACATGTGTTGATGAACTGCCTGATGGTGCTAAGAAAAACTGTGAATTGTTTTCTGTTTGGGGAATTACAGAAGAAAATGCATGTGTAGCTAAAAGGCCTGATAAGGTTTTGAGAAATAATTCCCGTTGTATATATGTAGAAAAAGTGTGTTTTGGAAGTAATGATGACAGAAAGGTCTGGATACCTTTATCTGCTTACAGAGAAATGCAGGAGAAATGTAGGAAGTTGGAACATGAAAATAGGAATTTACGTGAGCAAATTAGCCAGGATACGATAATTCAAAATAATGCTGAAAGTTATAAAAATGAAGAATCTTTCTTGTCCCATTCCAGTAATGAGGGGGTTAAGACAGCTCCGAGCTGCACTGAGTTTCCGTGTGAGCCAGGGTTTTTGGCAGCCAAAGTGCATTCCTTAACTGATAACAGGGACGAGAGACCAGAATGTGATTTACGAGTTACGTTGCAAAATGCACAAGTAAAACGAAGGATTTTAGAGCAAGACACCCCGAGTTTCATTAGCTTGTTTGATTTTTGGAAAAAGAATAGCTCTCATTTGAGAGAAATCCTAACACTTTTGTATATGGTCACTGTGAAAAATAATATGCAGCTGCGCGCGTGTGATTTGGCAAATGAAATAATGCAGACTTTAGGTTTCTGCGCAGTGCAAGAAGGAAATACTTATGTACATTTAAATCAAGAACAAGGAAAGAAAATAGTGCCCCTAGCTAGAATCATACAATGGATCTGGTACTTGCAAGACAGGGCTAGAGTACCACAGATAAAAGAATTATCAATGAAATTGTGTGCACCATTTGAATTTGTGTCTACTGAAGATAAAAAGCATGTTTGTTTTACTAATGATTCATTGACTGAAATGTTGCTTTCTGGCACAGTAGAAGAAACAGCGTTGTATAATGTGTGTCAGATTTTAAAGCAAGAGCTACGTGAGATGTGTCATTTTTATGCTGATTTTTGGTTCTTTGATAATGTTTTAGCACCTAACTGGTTCAATTACCTTGCAGATGTTAATGAGAAAAATGCAGAGAGAGAAGTGTTCACCCAGAATTCTGCCTTAGTGGGGATGGCTATGTGGGTGCCACAGAAATGTGAAAAGGCCACTTACAGGTGGGCAGAGATGAGAGAGATGCCCATTCCCCTAGATTTGATAAAAACTGTGCAGCATGCACAAAAGCAATCTGTCATGCAAGCAGTCACAGAGCAGTTGGGGAGAGGAAAGTTACCAGAACAGAAATGGCAAATTGATCAGGTTTTAGGGAAAGTGATTGCTGCAAATTACCAAGGAAAAATCGAAATTATGCTGATACCTAGAAAAGAATCTGATTCATTCATACAAATTGGAGACAGAATGGCCCAAATTGACAAAAATGCAGTGAATGGAGGTTTGGTAAAGAAGGAGTCTGCCCCAGCCCTTCTGACAGTGCAAGAAAAGGGAAGCTGTGGTGCAGCAGATAAAAACCTCAGTACTGATGTGTGGGCTGAAGCCCCAAGTGACCCTCCAGAACCTGCAGAAAATATAACAAAGGGCCCCAAAAACGTCCTGATAATAAAACAGGGAAAGAAAGAGGAAGGGTGCAGTTTAAATGAAAAATGTTATTTGCAAGAAAAGTCATACTTGTTTCTTTTGCAGATCCTACCACGTTTCGCCACTGTCCCTGAGTGTGCTGTGTGGTCCCCCTTCCGGTGTGTGCGTGTGGGGTCGGGGAAGGGACCGAATCCCCAACCTGAACCTGGCTGAGTAAAGTGCCAGCACCATGGATCCATTTTGCGCAAACTGCGCCTTCAGTTCAAGTTCAACTTGTTTGCTGTGTTTTTTTTTTTTTCCCCTCTCGTATGGAACTCTGACTTTTGCTTACCTTCCAGAAAACCTTTCAGGTGGACCGTGCATCTTTACATGAGTAGAACTCATGCCACATCAAATTGCTAACACTGTTGAATTAGAGACTCATTCAGAAGAAAAAAAAAAAAAATTGCCCAGTCTTTTCTATGTAGATGTATCTGATGTGAAAGGTTATGAAATCAATGTGTTAATTCACTTCTATTGCTTTACAGGGATTGCTTTGATCATAATGTTTTTTTTTGTACTGATGTTTTTTTTTTTTTTTGTTTGAAATATGAGATATGTGAAACAAAAATTCATTGGTCAAAGGGCGGAATGTCCTGCCATTTGATAAAGTTTGTTTTGACCAATGACTTTGTGTTTCACCACTGCGCATATTAGTTGCTCAATGTTCACCAGTAGCACATGGTATGTTTTGTTCAGTTTAGCCGCCTATTGGCTTTGACATGGCATTAGCCATTACTTTCTGTATTCAGTTGAGCCGCCTATGGGCTTTGACATTGCATTAGCCATTACATTCTGTATTCTGCCTATTGGCTTTGACATGCTGTATCCAGTCTAGCCGCCTATTGGCTTTGACATTGCATTCCTATTGGCTTTGACATGATATTCAGCTCCGCTGCCTATTGGCTTTGACATGATATTATATATTGCATTTTGTATTCAGCTTAACTGCCTATTGGCTTTGACATGATATTCAGCTCCGCTGCCTATTGGCTTTGACATGATATTATACATTGCATTTTATATTCAGCTCAGCTGCCTATGGGCTTTGACATGATATAAGACATTGCATTTGATATTTAGGTTAGCTGCCTATTGCCTTTAACATGACATTGCATTTGATATTTAGGTTAGCTGCCCATTGCCTTTAACGTGGAGTTAGACATTGCAGTTGAGAATAGTTCTGTATTTTTCCAAGCTGTGTTTTTGCACCAGAGAACCAAGAAGTTTTGCTCTCACAGTAGACTAGACCTGATAAGAGAGAGTACATGGGCGTCGTTTCTCTTCCCTTGAGCTTGGGAACAGGAGTAGTCTTGGAGACCTGGCCAGTCTCCAAAAGGCTTGCTCAGTTTCCCAGGTCTGAGAGGAGGGGGCACACCTTTGTAACGAATGTAACAGGCTGCAGAGAGTCAGATTCGAATCTGCCGGACCTCGTGCTGGAGCTTGGCGCCAGTTGCCAGCATCCCGTGTGGGTAGATGACACTCTTTCTCGCGGCTGACAGGGGTCTCAGCTTGCAGACCTTAGAAAGATGTAGCTGTAAATAGTTCCTACACGGTGAAGTATTTGTTTTGCTTTGCATTCAATATCTTATAAATATAACCTGCTGTGTATATTGCAAACTGATATATTTTGTTTGATTAACGCGGACTTGAAAGCTACTAATTCGTCATTCATTCATAAACATTGTGGTTGGGGAAGAATAAAATAACAATAAAAGTCTTCTTTGACCTCAGAAGTGCATTTCTGTTGTGTTATGTTAGTGCTTAGAAACTAAATAAGAGGAAAGCACTACAAGGAGTCAGATCTATTTGACTTTGATCTAACTCAACCCCTTCCACCGGGTCGGTGGCTTCCCTTTCTGTGTCTCAAGATCGTCTGCTTCTGGGAGAGCCCTCCTCTGATCAAATTCTCCTGCTGTCCCAGTTGAGACTTGCTCAATGTCGACTTCCTGTATTTCCTCCATCTCGTCTCTTACAGGGGTATCTAGATTTTCTTCTGTCTGTTTCTGACTCTCCAGTTTCTTTCTCTGCTTCTGGAGTTTGTCTGGATGTATTTGGTAATCTCAACAACGCTTCTTCTTTGTTCAAAGGACAGGGTACCTTTCAAGTGTGACTGGTGTGTACCCAGTTTTGGAACCCCTGCACACTTCACAGCAGTAGTAGTGACTAGTACCATTTGATGGGATCCCTTCCACCTGGGCTCCAGACAAGTCTTTCTCACGTGTCTTTGGATCACAACCCAGTCTCCAGCTCATTTGGTTTTTTTAAAATCTGTTTATTAAACATTATACATAATCAGCAGTACATTTCGCTATTAAAGATTTTACGATCTGTCTACACACATTTGTATTCTTGTACAGAGCAATTGCATGGTGATGTGCTGAAATACAATTTAAAACTGTGCAACTTGCGGTTAGAGTCACATTTGAGTACCAAATTGTGTATGCTGGTATCGGAAGTAGTGCGGGCTACTCCTGCCGGCGGGCGGGGGTAGAGGGAGGCACATCTGCTATATATGTAAGCTGTGGAGCCGGAGCCGAGGTTGGGGGACGGAGGAGCACGTAGCGCCAGTAGTGTAGTGAGCGAGACTAGATGAGAATTCCATGAGGTCGCAGCCATGGGAGAAGCATCTTTAAGCATTATGTTGTTACGCTGAGGTAGGGTGTGAAGGCATCAAAGCTAAGTGACTGGAGGGCAGCAGGGGGTTGCGTGGTGTAGAGATTAAGCAGGGAGATAGCTCCAGTGCACCAGTTAGCTCAGGGGGGTATGTGTCATCCCCGGCTTCTATGCCTACCACAAAGATATCCCAGACTTCAGCACTGCCCTGTATCAGACCTTTGTGTTGTAGCTGGCATAATGTCTGACCCTCAGCTTGTGAGCGACTACGCAAGTCGCGGAGCCAGGCAGTGTGTGGGGGAGCGTGTGGGGCCTTCCAGTGCGTGGCGATCAGGCGCTTGAAGACAACGAATGCTAGGTCTATAAATCTGTGAAGATGTTTGTCATCCTTAGTACGATGGCGTATGCGAGTAAACAGGATTCCGGGGTGGGTGCAAGAGTGTGGGCCGCGATGTCTGCTGTAGTATCAATAATTCGTTGCCAAGCCGTGTTTAGTGAATGGCAGCTCCAGACCATGTGGTAAAGGTCTGCTGCTGGGGTGGGACATCTAGGGCATACTGGGTTTGTGTTCGGGTATATTCTTTGAATGCGGGCCGGGGATAGGTATGAGTGGTGAATATAATTAAATTGGGTGTACCGTAATCTGGTATTGCGGGATACTGTCTTGATCATTGTGAGAGCTGCGACCCAGGCTTTTTGTGGTAATGGTGTAGAGAGGACTGCATCCCAACGTGCGTTAGCATGCGTCAGGTCCGAGCAGACCTCTGCTAGGATCACTTTGTATTGTTTAGTTATGATGCCTTTTGTGTTTCCCATAGTAAGGATTGTAGTGAGCAGATGGGATTCTCGTGGCTCAACGCTGCCGAGCCCCCATAAGTTGTTAAGTAGTCGTTTAGTGGCACTGTATGACAAGAAGGCCCCAGAGTGCATGACCCCTGCGGCCACTAGTTCTTTGAAGGTGCACAATGTGGAGCATGAGTAATAATCTCCCATGTTTAATGTACTTATGTTGTGCGTATCATGATGTAGTGAGAGTGTTTGGGCTCCCGGTAATTGAGTCAGCGGCAGCAAAGGGGAGTAAGGTGGTGAGGGGGCCTTGCCTTGGACATATCTGCGCCAGCAAAATCTAGCTGCATCCAACAGTATGGGTTTTAACGGCGGGCGGGTAGGGCCATACAATAGTGAGGTTATGATTGTTTGTGGTGCTGTGTATGCATGCAGCGCTTTGCTTTCTGGAGGTGGAGGTTCACTTAGCCATAGAGGTAGCCAGAGCAGCTGAGCCGCAGCGTAGTATCATTCAAAATTAGGCATGCCCAATCTACCTGCTTCTTGCGGGTATTGTGTGATAGATAGTGCTACTCTGCACCTGTCTTTGCCCCAGAGCAGGTCGGTCAGTAGGGAGTGCAGCTTGTGAAAGAACGAGTGTGGCAGGAGTAACGGGAGGGCGGTGAAATAATATAGGAACCTAGGAAGGATGAGCATTTTGGCTATGGCTACCCGACCCATAGGGGATAGGGGGAGTGAGCTCCAGAACGACAGTGAGCTACGGGTGGATCTGAGTACTCTGTCGAAGTTGCCCTCTTTCAGGTCGGCTATGGAGTGGTAAATTTGCATGCCAAGGTATTTAAAAGTTGTGTGACCATGGTAGTTGATATTGTGGCAATGCCATGTGAAATTCATTTGGTACGGGACTATGAGGGAAGATACTTGACTTAGACCAGTTAATACGTAAACCGGAGGCGAGTGCGAAGGAGTCCAGTGTTAACATCACCCCTGCCATGGAAATGGTGTGATTACGCAGGTATATCAGGGCATCGTCTGCATATAAGGATATGATGTGATGTGTGTTGAATTCTGAAATGCCCCATATGTGGGCGTAGCTACGGAGCTTGATTGCTAATGGTTCCATGGCTATTGCAAATAATAAGGGGGATAGTGGACAACCTTGTCTGGTGCCTCTGCCTATAGGGAGTGCTTCGGAGATCATTTTTCCTGTTTTGACTCGAGCTGTGGGTTTGGAATAAAGCATTTTGATCCACCTGATGATGCCGTATCTAAAACCAAGCGCTTTATGTGTGCGCATGAGGAAGTCCTCGCTCAGCGTATCAAACGATTTTTCTATGTCTAGGGAGAGGGCCACCGCTTCTGCCTCTGTGACGTTATGCATTATGTGGATTAATCTTCTGATATTTAAAAAGGTACTTCTCCCTGGGATAGATCCAGACTGATCAGAGTGTATTAAATTTGGTAGGTAGGGGAGTAACCTATTTGCCAAAATTTTTCCTAGTAGTTTGCAGTCCGAATTTAGTAGGGAGAGCGGTCTATATGATTTAACATCAAGAGGGTCGCGGCCCACCTTTGGGAGAACGACTATCAGGGCTTCGTGCACGGAGTCAGGCAATTGTAGCTTATTACGCGCTTCATTGAACACCTCTATAAGTGGTTGTAGGAGGTGAATAGCATGGGAGTTAAAATATTCTACTGGTAAGCCGTCTAAGCCAGGGGTTTTGCTGCGTGCCATTTGTGATAGAGCTCTGCATAGTTCTTCAATAGTAATGGGACCATCTAGTGTATCTGCATTGCCAATAATGTGTTGGTTTTAGGGAACTAATGACAGAATTTCAGCTAATTGCTGTTCGGTTGGGGGGTAGGAGGCGTGTATAAGGTGCGATAATATGTAAAGAAGGCCTCGTTGATTCCCACCTAGGTGTTGATGATGTTGCCTGAATTCAGCTGTATCGCACCTATAGGTGAGGGTTGCGTAAGTTGGCGAATCAGCCATGCTAACAGTCTACCTGACCTATCACCCTCAGCGTGTTGTTGCGCCATATAGTGTCTATAATCATGCTTACATAGCCTGGTGTCTGCCTCCCTGTATGCGGCTCTTAGCGAGTTCAGTTCCGCTAATGTAGACTCATTCCTGGAGACCTCTGCCTCCACTTTGCAGAGTTTAATCTCCAGTACTTGTAGCTCTTTGGTGGGTGTCCTTCTTACCCCAACTGTAGCCGCGAGGCTGTGTCCGCGTATTACTGCTTTGGGGGCATCCCACTCTATAGCTCGAGATGAGGTTGTGTTTTTATTCAGGGAGAAATAGTCTGACAGGCACTTGGACAATTCCGCATGGAAGGGAGGGTCTGAGAGAGCTTCTGTCTGTAGTCGCCATGTTGGTATGTGAGTGTGTGTGCAGCCCCAAACCAAGGTTATATAAAGCGGGTTATGATCTGAGATGGAGGGGACTAGGTACTCGGTTGTGCTTACTTTCTGGATTACGGCCGCAGATGCGAAAATCATGTCTATTCTGATGTGTAGCTTGTGCACTGAGGAGTAATAGGAGTATTCATGGTGAATGGGGTGTCCATATCTCCAGATGTCTCTCAAGCCATTATTGGAGACCCAGTTTGCCAGGTCCAGTGAGGCACGATTGGACGGAGCTGTGTTGAGCGGGGGATATGAGCGGTCTATTCGAGTATCTAGGACGCAGTTAAAGTCACCCCCCCATACGCAATGTAACATAGGGTCGCTAGGGTTACCAGTAATGAGTGTTCTCAGGAAGTCGCGTTAATTTGTATTCGGGGAGTATAGCGCTACCAGTGCTAGGGGGGAGACATCAAGGTCACCTTCTAGTATCACATATCTACCATTTGGATCGCATTGCGTACGAGACGTGATGAATGGGACCCCAGGGGCAATCCAGATCGCCACCCCCGGGCAAATGTCGAAGATGTGGTACCGTACAATTGCCCTTTCCATTTGGAGTGTGTGCTTTCCAGTGTGGATTTAGAGAGGTGTGTCTCTTGCAGTAGAGCTATGTGTACCTGATGTCTCCTGAGAAATGTGTAAATCCATTGTCTCTTGCGCAGTGCTGCCATACCTCTTATATTCCATGTGAGTATCTTATATTTTGAGATACATTGTTGAGTTTGAGAGGTCATGAGGTGTTTATAGGTTTAGCTAAGCAGAGGTGGTGCGTGGCCCCCGCCCCACTTGTGGTGGTGATGTGCCAATTACCCTCCAAGGCAAGACAGTTAGTGCCCTTGGTGTTGTTAAGCATGATCCTATTGGTAAGACAAATGTGACATGGTCTATTGTGAGCGTGGTCCCTATTAAATAACATGGGACAAAACAATTGGGTGGGAATCCCACCAATAACTGTTTATAACGTTAACTGAGATTATGGCAAGGCGAGAGGAATTCTAGCGGTTGCCAGCTTGGGAGAACAGACAATATGGAGCGGGGGTGCTGAAGGTCGTTGGGTCCGAGACATTGGGTTACCCAGCCCAAGTTGCTCTCGGTGTTGGATCCACCGCCCAGGACCACAAATGACTAGAGTGCTGTATTAAAGGACCTATGGTACTACCAATCAAGTCCTAGGCAACTGATCGAGGCAGTCCATGTCATTATGGAATAGGCCCAGTGCGGGGCATCGAGGTGAGTAGCACTTGGTTTTATTAACAAATGTCGTCTGCTGTCATTGCGTGAGGGTAGGGCCTCGAACAGAATCTGCAGAATCAGAGTTTGCGTCATGGTCTGGTTCCCCGTCGGTTTGAGTGGATAGGGTTGTTGGTGACGTATTGACAAATCTAGATGTGGCCTGCAGGAGAAGGGAGCGTTCGTTCAAGACTGTTCAGGAGTGGGTTTACTGCCTTGTTTTTTGCGTTGCCTGCGTCTTGCCTTGGGAGAGGACCATTTTTCCACTGGATTGCTTGTGTCTATCGGGTTGGCCTGGCCCTTAGCGTGTAGCCAGGTCCAAACATCCTCTGGTGTGGTGAAGAAGAGTGCACGTGAGTCGTCTTGTACACAGAGTCTAGCCGGGAACAACAGCGCATACTTGATGTTGTGTTCACGGAGGCGTTCTTTAACCCAGTAGAAAGAGCTCCGCTTCTTCTGCACTTCCGCTGTAAAGTCTGGGTAGGCTGTAATCTCTGCATTTTCGAATCGTATAGGACCTGATTTGCGGAATAGCTGTAGGATGAGGTCTCTATCGCGGTAGTTAAGGAGTCTTGCTATCAGTGGGCGAGGCAGCACACCAGGTGGAGGGGGTCTGCCCGGGACCCTGTGGGCACGCTCTATGGAGAAGAACTTCGGGATATTGGGGGTCATTACGACCTCGGCGGTCTTTCGCAAGACCGCCAAGGTACCGCCGTGCTGAAGACCGCCAGTGGTGGCGATCTTCTGCGCTGCGTATTATGACCGCTGGCAGCCCGCCGTCCTTTTTCGTATGGAAAGCCGCCAGCAGCCATACTGGCGGACGGCGGGAAAGTGGAGGTTGCTCAACCTCCACCGCCACGTCAACAGAACAACGCCCACTGGATCACATCCCATGATGATGGTGTGGCGGTGTTCTGATGACGGTGTTCTGGTCGCGGAGCTGCCCCCATGGATCCCGTCCCCTCCCGGAGGATCAACGGACAAGGTAAGTTGATCATCCGTTAGGGAAGGGAGTGGGAGGTGTTGTGTGCATGCATGGGGGTGTGCGTTTGGGAGTGTAGAGGGGGTGAGTGAGTGAGTGTATGCGTGCGGGGGGTGTTGTGTGTATTGGAAATGTGTGTGGGTCGGACGCTGTGCATGTCTGTGTGTATGTGTGCGAATATGTGTTGTTGGGGTGTATATGTGCATGTTCGGGATGTTTGCGTGAAGGGGTGTGTATATGTGCATGTTCTTGGTGTGTGCGTGTAGGGGTGTGTATATGTGCATGTTCGGGTGTATGCGTGTAGGGGTGTGTATATGTGCATGTTCGGGGTCGGGGTGGGGAGGGGGGTTGTGCCACCTTTGGGGGTGGCAGGGGGGTGGTGGGAGGATTCGTGGGGGGTAGCGTGGGTGGGGGAGACCCCTATCAGTGCTAGGGAAGGACTTCCCCGGCATTGAAGTGCCTACCGCCATGGATCTCATGGCGGTTCCCAACCACCTGAGATCCATGGTGGTATGCAGGGTCCTGATACCTTCGGTGGTCTAGTGAAGACCGCCGGGCTGGAGATCGCAATCTCCAGCCCAGCGGTCTTCACCGCCATGGCATTCGGAATGGTGAAGTGGCGGATGACCGCGGCGTAACCGCCGCAGTCATAATTCCATTTTTGTTTTTCCACCGGCCTGTTTGCGGTCTTACCGCCGCTTTACCACCGACCGCCAGGGTCGTAATGAGGGCCATTGTCTTTAAGAATTGTATCCATGAGCCATTGTTCTACAAATAGTTCTGAACTAGGGCCTTCGGCGCGCTCAGGAAACCCCCCCAGGCAGATGTTGTTCATTCTGAAAACATGAGCAACCTAAGAATTAGGCTTAAAATGACTACATTTCAAGATGGCCTGATACCTATAAGGGAATCAAGATGGATTAAATTAAACTTTCAAATTCAAGTACTTTCCTTTACATGAGAATCAGGAAAACATTCTGAATAAGTTCTAAACCAGTCATATGAATTCTTTTTAAAAAATGCATACTAGGACCATGCAATATTGCATCTAGAAACTCTGGCCTTCTGTATTCTCTTGAAATGTTCCAACACGAATTGCGCACATTGCAGATTTTCATATATATAGTAAACACCATAAAAGGATTGTGCACCATGAATAACAAAATATGGATTCAGGACACAAATCACACAACTTGTCAACTCGAATATTACCTAATAAATGTCTTAGAATAGTGGCATATAATGAACAACATTAATTAAGCTTGAGGAGAGAATCGTGCGTCTTGCCGATTTGAGTGCCACCATGTAAAATGTCAAGAAATGGTAGCACCCAATGAATATCAAGGTTAAATCACTATTAAACGAATCACGCGTCTTGCCAATTCGTAAACCACGTTGTAAATGCCAAGAAATAACAGCGCGTAATTAATAACAAGATTAAAGCTCCATGAAATGAATTGCGCGTCTTTTGCTGATTCTGAAGTCACCATGTAAATGTCAAGAAATGATAGCGCGCAATGCACAACAAGGTTAAAGCACCATGAAACGAATCGCGCGTCTTGCTGATTCGCAAGGCACCATGCAAATGTCAAGAAATTGTAGCGCGCAATGAGTAACAAAGTCAAATCATCATGAAACTAATCGCACGTCTTGCTGATTCGTAAGCCGCCATATAAATGTCAAGAAATGGTAGCGCGCAATGAATAACAGGATCAAATCAGCATGAAACAAATCGCGCATCTTGCCGATTCGTAAGCCACCATACAAATGTCAAGAAATGGTAGCGCGCTAAGTAATCTGTTAATCATTAAAGAATTAGGCCAAGAATATGAAAGTTCTCGATAACGGCATCGGGAGGCTAGCCCAACCACCGTCTTACCGCCCAGAACAAGGATCACCAATGAAGAATGAAGGGCAGAGTCCTGGAAGATCAAATAAGCCACTGGGACAGGATCTCAGGAAGTAGCTGCTGCTCTGCACCGGGACCTCTGAATAGTGAGCACTTGGAGCTGGGCTGGCTCCCTTTTATAGAGTCTTGGCCCAGCCAACAACTACACCCAGGCATGCTGCAGGTACAGTCTCTGGAAGGCCCTGGAAAGGGACCACACCCTAACACACTCTGAAAGCCTGCAGCAATACATTGCAAATGAACAGTATTTGTAAACACATTAAAAATAAGTCTTCAGGATTAAACTCTGCAATGCAAAAGGTTAAACAACAACATATCAGCACAATGCATAAATTACGTTGTTTTGAGAGTTTTTGCATTCTAGTCGCCAATAGAGTGCGCACTGCCCTGGTGTTGACAGTACTCCCCTCTCCCAGACGTGCTCTAGGGCCTAGTTTGCCTGGATTAAGACGATGAAAGCGTCTCACAAGTACTGGAGCATGAATATCAGATGCGGAAACCCATGAGTTACTTTCAGGACCATAACCTTTCCATGAGATTAAGTACCATAGATTACGCCCTCTCAGTTTAGAATCCAACACTTTCTTAACTTTGTATTCTTCTTCCCCTTGTACTAGAACAGGAGCTGGATGAGGGCGGACCTTTAAGACTGCCTTCTTCAAGAGGGAAGTGTGGAACACTGGATGAATCCGTAAGGATCTGGGCAATTGTAGTTTATAGGTCACTGGATTGATTTGCTGGAGGACAGTGTAAGGACCTATGAATTTGGGGTTAAACAGGTACTTCTTCTTGAAATCTATATGTTTTGTGGAAAGCCACACTTTGTCACCTGGTTGATATTGCGGTCCCTCACAATGTTTCTTGTCATAATGCCTTTTGTATTTTTGTTTGGCTTTTTCTAAATGCTATTGAATCAGTTTCTGGGTTTGATGTAAATGCTGAATGGTTTCTGACACAGCTGGAGTAAGAGAACTTTCTTGAGGAATTGTGATGGGCAAGGTGTCAGGATGATAGCCAAATAAACCAAAAAAGGGTGTAACGCCAATAGAAGTGTGGAATGAGTTATTGTAGGCTAACTCAGCTAACCAGAGCATAGATGTCCAAGAATGAAGTGCCTTTTCAGCGTAGGCATGTAAGTATTGTTTCAAAGTCTGATTTAGTCTCTCCGTTTGACCATCTGTTTGAGGATGGTGACTAGTAGATAGTGTAGATGTCACTTGGAGTGTTTTACAACATGTCTTCTAGAAATTGGAGGCAAATTGCGACCCCCGATCGGAGAGGATAACTTTTGGCAGTCCATGATAATGAACCACTCTGTTCAGTAAAATAGTTGCCAATTCACTAGAAGTGGGCAATTTCTTAAAGGCAATGAAATGTCCATATTTCGTGAGACTATCTACTACCACCAGAATTACTGAATGCTGATGAACCACTGGCAGACAAGTTAGAAAGTCTAAAGAAATGTGTTCCCATGGACGACTTGGGGTTGGAAGTGGATGTAACAACCATTTTGGTTTTGAATGACTTGTTTCAGTGCGAGCCCAGACTTCGCAGTTGTTTACCATTGCTTTTACATCTTTTGTTAGGGTAGGTCACCAAAAATAGTGTTGGATCAGTTCAAGAGTTTTATGAGTACCTGGGTGACCTGCCGTAGGTATAACATGCAACCAATGAAACACTATCTTGCGAAGTTTGGTAGTGGGTAAGAACAAACGAGCATCATGAAAGGGTAGTCCCTGCTTGATTGACCTTTTGGGGTCTGCTTAGGCCCATGTTTGCCATTTCTCAACAGTGAAAGAGTTGTGAATTTTTTCAAAGAAATCTTCAGTTTTCATGATATATAGAACCTTGTCAGGAGCAATGATAGCTCTGGAGGCTTGAAATGCAGGCAACGTGGTAGACTCTTGGCGGGACAAGGCGTCAGCTTTGCGTTTATCTTTACCAGGCCGGAAGGTTACTACAAAATCAAATTCGGCAAAAAACTGCATCCAGCGTAATTGCTGAGGATTCAAAAGTCTGGCGGAACTCATGAATTGAAGATTACGAAGATCAGTATATACTGTAACAGTGTATTTGGCACCCAACAAATGATGTCTCCATTCTTTAAAGGCGTCACAAATCACCAGAAGCTCTTTTTCAGCAATGACATAGTTCTGTTCGGCTTCATTCAACTTCCGAGAAATACAAGCTACAGGATGGAGTTGACCAGTGTCTTTATTTCGTTGCGATAAGACGGCTCCTATTGCTACATCTGAAGCATCAGCTTCCACTATGAAAGGTCGATTTGCATCAGGATGAGTCAAGACTGGGGCAGTGGAGAAAGCTTCCTTCAAAGTAGGGAAGGCTTGGTCAGCTTCTGGGGACCATACAAACTTTTCTTTCTTTCTTAATAGCTTAGTGATTGGAGCCACTGTCTGGGAGAAATGATTTATGAACCTCCGGTAAAAATGTGCAAACCCCAGGAAACATTGTACATCACGAACAGTCTTTGGAGTGGGCCAATCAGATACGGCTTTTACTTTCTTTTCTGCCATCACCATACCTTGAGGGGTAAGAATAACCCCTAAAAACTCAACTGTGGTAACATGAAACTCACACTTGGTTAGTTTGCAATATAAATGGTGTTTTCGAAGGGCTGCAAGAATTTTCTTGACATGTTGGACATGTTCGTTTTTATTGTCTGAGTAGATCAAAATGTCATCGATGTATACTATGGCAAATATGTCGAGGTACTCTCTAAGAACGTCATTCAAGAAAAATGTAAATGCTGCTGGAGCATTACACAGACCAAAAGGCATGACGGTGTATTCAAAAAGGCCATATCTTGTCTAGAACGCTGTTTTCCATTTGTCACCCTCTCTCATTCTGACCAAATGATAAGCACCTCGAAGGTCAAGCTTCGTGTAGATTTTTGCTTTCTTTACTTGTTCCAATAAAACCGGAATTAGGGGTAAAGGATATTTATTCTTGATGGTGACTTTGTGCAATCCCCTATAGTCGATACAAGTTTGAAGTTCTCTATTGGCTTTTGGAACAAAAAACAAAGGGAAAGCTGCAGGAGACTTAGAAGGGTGAATTAAACCATTCTCCAAAACTTTTTCTAGGTATTTTCGTTAATGTTGATTTTCATGTTCTGACAGGGCATCCACACGACAGTTGGGAAGTATCGCACCTGGGTCTAGATCAGTTTGACAGTCATAAGATCTATGAGGAGGTAGGGTTTCTGCTCCTTTCTCATCAAATACATCTTTGTAAGATGAATACTGTTTGGGCAGCTGAATTTCTTTCTCCGCGGCAGTAGCTATGTAAGAGTTGAAGACTTTTGGTACTTGAATCTTTTGGAGACATTGTTCTTTACATAGCGCAGATGAGAACATGATTTTTCGTTCTGCCCAATTGATCTCTGGATTGTGATGAGTTAACCATGGCAAGCCAAGGGTAATCCCATATTGGGGAGCATGGATCACGTCAAGGATGATTTTCTCTTTATGTTTCTTTCTTTGATTCTTATCTTCACAAATCATCGACAAGGGAATAGTCTGAAGAGTTACTGGACCTCCAGTCAAGAGTTTTCCATCTACTGCCTGGATGATTTCTAGGGTCTTCTTTTTAATACATGGGATCCCCCATGCACGAACCAATTGGGCGGCAACAAAGTTCCCAGTAGCCCCAGAATCGACTAGAGCTTTTTTGAAATAGATCTTTTTCTTCACCTGAACTCTTATTTCCAGTTTAAGATATCTAGATTGTGAAGGGTCCACGGTAACACCCAAGAGCAACCCTTCTCTGCATCTCGAGTGATTTAGTTTTCCAACTCGACTGGTGCATTGGCTGCGACCTTCTGAACTGGACCTTGTTTGCTCTTTGGTTTGATTGGACAATCTTTGGCAAAATGACCCTTCTGCCCACAATAAAGACATTGTCCATTTTTTCGGCATAGGTCCTTTTCATCTTTGGTCTAAGGTCTTCTGATGGTTCCAATTTCCATTGGTTCCGGTGTTCTTTCTTTTGGATTTCTTGAGTCTCTGTTATCATGAACACGCCATGAATATTTTTCAATCTTTTTGCGGATTCTTTTACGTTCTGTTAAACGATGATCAAGCCTCAGGACAAGGTTCATTAATTCTTGACAGTCTGTAGGTTGTGGGTCGATTTGTGCTAAGATATCTTTTAGTTCCTCTTTGAGTCCCTTGTAAAACAAGACCGCTTGTTTTTCTTCAGGCCAGGATGTCTCGGCAACCAGCCGGTTAAAGTTGGCTAAATACGACACTAGGTCCTGATTCCCTTGGCGTAAATCTAATAATTCACGATTTGCTGTCTGTGTTACAGTTCTACGATCAAAAACTCTCTCAAACTCACGAACAAAATTTCTCCAGTTGTACAACAAGGGACTATCTTTACGCACAAGAGGAATTGCCCAGGTAGCTGCATCCCCAGACAGATATGATAACAAGAAAGCTTCTTTGGACTTGGCATCTATCTAGGAAAGTATGTGGTCTACAGGTGAAGTGTAGTTCCACTTGAACCAGGAAAGATTGCGCTTTCAAATGGTCACCTGAGAAACATTCTGGGGGAGCTAAAGGAATTGCGGAAGGGACATTGAAGGAAATGCTTGTCAGATTATTTCCAGAAGTCTGAGAAGAAGTACCTGGCCAAGACACACCTGTGGGACTTTGTTCCTTCTTCTCTACCTTATCTTGTAACTGACTCACTCTCTCAGCTAGGCTAGTTGTCAATTCTTTGGATGATACCACCTCTGCCTGGAGCTGGGTGATAGCCTTAACTAACTCGACCATCGTGGCCATGCTGAGAACATCCACAAACCAGGAGGATAATAATTAGTGGGCTCACTATTCTGTCAGAGTCACCAGATCCTTGGGTTCTGCGCACGTTCCCAACACGTCCACCACTGAACAGCTCCAAGACTCTGATAGATAAATCACAGAGGCTAAGAGAGTTCAAGAGGGGAAGAGGGTATTAGGAAGGGAACAGCTGGGAAGGAGACCTGTAGTAAGAAAAAGGTTAAAACACACAATATGAAAATTACATCTCATGAAATCAATACTAGACTATGACTCTAAGCCTAGTCATTCTGAAAACATGAACAACCTAAGAATTAGGCTTAAAATGACTAAGTTTCAAGATGGCCGGATACCTGTAAGGGAATCAAGATGGATTAAATGAAACTTTCAAATTCAAGTACTTTCCTTTACATGAGAATCAGGAAAACATTCTGAATAAGTTCTAAACCAGTCATCTGAATCCTTTTTTAAAAATGCATACTAGGACCATGCAATATTGCATCTAGAAACTCTGGCCTTCTGTGTTCTCTTGAAATGTTCCAACACAAATTGCGCACATTGCAGATTTTCATATATATAGTAAACACCATAAAAGGATTGTGCACCATAAATAACACAATATGGATTCAGGACACAAATCGCACAACTTGTCAACTCGAATATTACCTAATAAATGTCTTAGAATAGTGGCATACAATGAACAACATTAATTAAGCTCGAGGAGAGAATCGTGGGTCTTGCCGATTCGAGTGCCACCATGTAAAATGTCAAGAAATGGTAGCACGTAATGAATATCAAGGTTAAATCACTATTAAACGAATCGCGCGTCTTGCCAATTCGTAAAGCACAATGTAAATGCCAAGAAATAACAGTGCGTAATGAATAACAAGATTAAAGCTCCATGAAACGAATTGTGCGTCTTTTGCCGATTCTTAAGCCACCATGTAAATGTCAAGAAATGATAGCGCGCAATGCACAACAAGGGTAAAGCACCATGAAACGAATCGCGCGTCTTGCCGATTCGCAAGCCACCATGCAAATGTCAAGAAATGGTAGCGTGCAATGAATAACAAAGTCAAATCATCATGAAACGAATCGCACGTCTTGCTGATTCGTAGGCCACCATATAAATGTCAAGAAATGGTAGCGCGCAATGAATAACAGGATCAAATCAGCATGAAACAAATCGCGCATCTTGCCGATTCGTAAGCCACTATACAAATGTCAAGAAATGGTAGCGCGCAAAGTAATCTGTTAATAATTAAAGAATTAGGCCAAGAATATGAAAGTTCTCGATAAAGGCGTCGGGAGGCTAGCCCAACCACCGTCTTATCGCCCAGAACAAGGATCACCAATGAAGAATGAAGGGCAGAGGTCTGAAAGATCAAATAGGCCACCGGGACAGGATCTCAGGAAGTAGCTACTGCTCTGCACCGGGACCTCTGAATAGTGAGCACTTGGAGCTGGGCTGGCTCCCTTTTATAGAGTCGTGGCCCAGCCCACAACCACTCTCAGGCATGCTGCAGGGAATGTCTCTGGAAGACCCTGGAAAGGGACCACACCCTAACACACTCTGAAAGCCTGCAGCAATACATTGCAAATGAACAGTATTTGTAAACACATTAAAAATAAGTCTTCAGGATTAAACTCTGCAATGCAAAAGGTTAAACAACAACTTATCAGCACAATGCATAAATTATGTTGTTTTGAGAGTGCTAGGTTTTTGCATTCTAGTCGCCAATAGAGCGCGAACTGCCCTGGTGTTGACAGTTGCATGGCGGAGTGGGCCTCGGAGGAGGGGTGCTGGAATCCATGTTACCCAGGGGTGCACGTGAGATTTTTAGTTTACCCATTTGGTGTCTGCAGCTCTGTGTGGCCACTAGCGGAGTGAGCCCGGCTAGGAACGGCATAAGTTGAGCGGCCTTATTAGAGAGCTACGGTGCTGTGTCAACTCGGTTCCGTCCAGAGGGCGATGCATACCGAGCGAAGGACAAAAGCACCGTGCCAGAGTCGGTTGAGTGTCTTGCAAGGGCTGGGAAACCCCCTAGCCGCCCCAGTGCCAGACGTGGAAATTAGTGATGATGGAACATTCAGTCCAGTTCCCAGTCGTTGGCAGTATATTTTATCACTGCACCGTGCCCACGCCGTGCCTCTGGGCCACTACCAGTGGGGAGGCTGAGTGTGCTGTGCTCCTGAAGTCGCGTCAAACTGCGACGCCAATCACCATGCCGGGGCGCTGGTCTGACAGGAGGGCAAGGAGTGTCATATGCAGCCGAATCAGGGAACGCTCCGATACAGTAGCTCAGTTCGCCATGGACGCTGTAGCCAGTCAGGGCGACAGCAGGCCGGTACCAGAAGATAGGTAAGGGCATAGAACAGTGCTAATTCCCTGCCCAGCTTGAGGTTGATTCGCGCCTACGATAGATTATGTATAGGACCTGATGAATCAGGGATGGTATCTCTTGCGCCTTATTAGAGCCGTAGTCTGCTCCACGTAAGCTGACCTGGGGGGAGGTCAGTGTCCTTCATCCTCGCCGTGACTCGATTTGTGTCGCCAAGGGGCCACCATCTTTTACAGCGCTGATCCCACGTGGGCTCTTGGGGTCAGGCAAGGGGACCTCCGATTGACGTGTCAGGTCTGTGATGTCCCGCTGGCAGCATCAATTATCTTGTTGCCAGGCCGCGTGTCGCATCTGCAAGCCCCCGCGCCTTCGGGCCGCCCCCAGACAAGGCACAGCGCCCCTGCTCTACGGGGCCCAAGTAGATGCTGAAGAAGGTTTCCCCCTCTAGTGAGGGGAGTTGGGGCCCAGCCAGGAAAGGCAGCCCTGGGACGCGGGGCCGCAGGCGGCAGAGATCCACCGCAGCGGGTGGGGCGTGGCACAATGTTAGGCCCGTCAGCGCAGCGACACCGCCACTTCAGGAGGAGATTGCCAGCAAGTGCTCACCTCCAGCGCAAACTCCGGGACTCGGGCCCCTCCAACGCCGTCGCAGCCGATCCAGTCGCGGCCCTTCAAGTCAGCGCCGAACCTCAGCAGGTCGAAGGCGGAGTCGGCCCACAGCGCCGGGCAGCGCCCTCACCAGCCGCAGCCGCAATCTTAGGCCCAGCAGCACGTTGGTCCAATCTCGGCATGGAAGGCAGCATCGGCATCCGGAGTGAAGCCGCTGCTACGGGAAGAGTTCCTGGGAGGCTGGGTGGACGACGCCTACCTCGGAGAGAGCGATAGGCGCCGCGATCAGGATGATTAAGTGGGCCGGGAGCAGAGCTTCAGATTATGCTGCCGCTCCGGTTGCCATGTTGGCCACGCCCCCCCCTCCAGCTCATTTTGTGACCTTGATCTTGTGATGGCTGCACAGTTGTGGCTTCCGCCTGATGAGAAAAAGAGCAAACTACATCAGCCAGACGCTTGTAGTAATCCAACACCATATCATCTGTTATGTTCACAAGAGCATTTGTGGGAATCGCTGGCAGCCTCATCTCTCTACCAATGAGGATCTCGTGTGGCGACAGTCCAGTCTTTCTGTCGGGTGTGTTTATCATATTACTATGACAGTGCGTCTGGCCATTTCATGTTTGTGGATGCGCACATTTTTGTAAGTCTTGACTTTAGTGTACCATTCATTTGCTCCACGAGTCCTGAAGCTTTGGAACTTCTGTTCAATAGTAATTTAATTACTTCGTTATTGAGGTGACTCCCTCTATCTGATTCTAAAGAGACTGGGAAACCAAAACTTGGTATCAGTTCCCTAAGCAATAATTTTGCTATGGTGAGGCTGTCATTCCTATGTGTAGAAAATGCTTCAATCCAGTGACTAATAATCAAACAATCACCAACACATATCTCAACTCTTCACAGACAGGCATTTCAATGAAATCCATTTGCATCCTGCTAAATGGACCTCCAGATTTTCCAGTGTGGCTCATGTCAACAACTGTTCTTTTTCCCACATTCATCTGTTGGCAGATGATACAACAGTGGCAAACTGCTTCAGCAACTTGTCTAAATTTGGGGTTAAACCGTGTCTATCTAAAGGTTCAAATCATACCATCTCTCCCAACATGTGCTTGTCCATGATTGTATCTAGCCATTTGTGTAAGTAGACAGTTAGGAAGAACTACTTGTCCCTCCCCTAACACCCAAACATCATCTGCTCTTTGTACACATTTCAATTTCACCCACTTTTATCTTTCCTCTTTGTCAGCGTTTCTTGGAGGGTCTTCAACTCCTCCCAGATATCAACAACAGTCATTGCATAACCTGTGCCAACCTCTTCTTCTGGCAACAATTCCCATTTTTCCTTGAAGGATATACAATTCAATGCGCAAAACCTTGTCATGTGATCTGCATATTCATTTCCCATTGAAACAGAATCTTGCGATCTCTGGTGGGCACTGCTTTTCACCACAGCAATCTTTTCAGGTATTTGTAAAGCTTGTAACAGATCATGTATTATGTTGCCATTTCTAACTGGCGAACCAAAATAGGTCAAGAAACCTCTCTGTGACCACAGTTGGCCAAAGTTGTGCACTATTCCAAATCCATACTGGCTATAGATGGTAACTTTAAGCTGTGCAGAAATATGGCATGCTCTAGTAAGAGCCACTAATTCAGCCACTTGTGCAGAAAATACACCTCGAAGCCAGGAAGCTTCGAGAATACCAGAAATTGTGCAGACAGCATATCCTGCTTTTAATGTTCCCATGTTATCCCTTAAACAAGAACCATCAAGGAAAATAATTTGGGCATTTTCTTCCAATTGGGTATCTTGAATGTCAGGTCGGTGTTTTGTGCACAATTCATCATCTTCCAGACTGTCATGTTTGACATCTTTCAATTTGTCAATTTCAATATTTTACTTTTGTAGTAAAGTTGCTGGGTTAAGCACTGGACACCTTTTCAGAGTAACATTTGGTGAACCTAAAATTAAGGTTTCCTATCTGGTCAGTCTAGCATTCGTGAGATGCTGGATTTTCGTTCAGGTGATCAATACTTCAATGGAGTGAGGGACCAAAACAGTTAAGGGATGTCCCATCACAATGCTTTCACTCTGAGCGAGGCTCAATCCAACTGCTGCCACAGTTTGCAGGCAGCTAGGCAAAGCTGCTGTAACTGGGTCCAAAGTAGCTGAAAAATATGCTGCGGGGAGGTTTACACCACCATGTACCTGGGTCAAAACGGAGAGAAAACATGCATCACGCTGATGACAGAACAACATGAATGGTTTTGTGTAGTCAGGCATTCTTACTTCCTTTGCTGACCGGGACAGACATGGTTGATCCCTTACTTTATGGGTAATAATAGTTTGGACATTTAATTCCAATAATATGGAAAGACAATCAATTTAAAGACCATGCAAATATAAGCCCTGAAGAAGTCCTTCTGTGTAGGACGAAACGCGTTGGCTGATTGCTCGTTTGTTCAAGAAAAAGCAATAATAAAAAATGAAGATGTTTAAAAGACAACGTTGTGTTACTGGACTTTACTGACTTTGCGCAGTGGTGCACTATCCATATCTTTTTGTATGTAATCCTTTCAGGATTGCCCCTTTGGTGGCAGGTACCATGATGTGTGCACAGGTATAGCCATAGATATTGGGCGACAATATAGTTCACAGAGTGTTAATATTTATGATAGTCTAAGACAGGTGCATTCTTAAGGTTTAACCCGCCACCAATTCAGTAGCAGTTCACAAACTTGGTCTAACTCTAGAGGATCAGTAACCTCTTTGTGAGTCAGCTTCTGCAGTAGCTTGGAAATGATTGAAAAATTGGGAATCCATTGGCAGCAATAGCTCACCATTCCCAGAAACATTCTAACATATTTTTGTGTAGCCAGGGATTCATCTGTAATATGGCAGTGACTCTCTCTCTAGGAAGTTTTCTTGCACCCTTTTCCATCTGATGTCCCAACTATTTCACTTCTTTCTGGCAGTACTGTAATTTTGCTGGGGAGACTTTGGTGGTCATTATGACATTGGCCGTCAGCTGACTGCCACGCTAGCGATGGCAGTAGTAGCGTCACCAGGCCGGCGGTAATGACTGCCAAATAATCAGCTTGGCAATGATCCCTCCCATAGACAGCAAATGTACCACTCAACCCCCAGTGCGAAACGACCACTGAACATGGAGGTAGCCCTCTCGAGGCAGGCGGAAGACAAGGATCCGCCCACCATATTATGACATAGCAGACCGCCAGGATTTCCGGGGCGTTAGCAACGCCAGCAAAAGCCTGGCAGAAACACATCATATAAAAGGAGACTCTGACCTCCAGGGACACAGAGGAGTCTGCGGCCGCCATGAAACTAGAACTGGAAGTCTTCCCAATGCTGTATCACGCCATGGCCGTCAAGGAGCACCAACGCCGACGAAGACGACGACGGTGAGTACATCTGCTTAGCACACAAGAGAGGGAGGGGAGAGACACATACATGCACAACACACACCATACACACACACCACACACCCAGAACAATCTCCAGAGTAAACAATAGCAACATCAGCCAGAAGTAAAGAAAGCCAGGACACATGTTTTAGGTCTAACCTTTGTATTTTGCTGGACCTTCGCCCACAACAACTGAGGCAACTATAAACAAAGGTCAATTGGCCAGCCAATAGTCAGCCATTAGCCACAGGGCAACACCCAAGGCCCAACTTGACTCCTGACAGCCCAGTCACTCCACTGGGCAGGGGCATCATGGAGATGGTAGGCAGGCATCTTGGGGGGGTTTCCTCTTGGGAGGGGGGTCCTTGAGCTTGGGTTTGAGAGGGGGCAGGTCCTGTCCTTCTGTCTTGGGGGCAGAGGAGTGGCCCTGGGTCGGGGGCCGGAGTGCCACCCTTCTTCACCTTAGTGGCAGGTGTACACTTAGGGAAGGAACAGGAGTCGATTTGGTGCTGGAGGTACTGGGCTCGGGTGGGACTTTTATCTTATGGGCAGGACGGGGGTGGGGTGGGGAGAGAAGAGGTCAAGATGAGAAAGAAAAAGCTTCTTAGGACCAATGGGGCGTGGTGTGGGAGGAGGTATGGGAGTGGAGGTAGATGGAGTGGTTGTTAGAGGCAGTGGTTGTTAGAGGAGGAGGTGTGCTGGGATTGGGTGCAGGTGCATGGACAGTGTGCATGTGTGAGGTGGAAGGCTTTTGGGGGTCTCAGTGGAAGCATTTGTGTGCCTTTGGAGGGGGGGCAGACAGGGTGGGGGAGGACAGACAAGTCGTGTGGATGGATGTTGTGGTGGTGTCTGCAAGTTAGGTGGGTGTGCTGCATGAGGTGGTGGTGGTGACTGTGCATGTGGTGTGTGGGGTGGATGTCGGTGGGTCTGCTGTTGTGGTGACTGGGCAAGTCTGTACAGGTGGCAGGATCAGGGACTGTTGATGGTGTGCATGCAGATGTGAGTGCTGATGTGACTGTGACAGAGGAGGAGGAGGGGGAGACAGTAGAGGCAGTGGTTGTTGTTGTTTGTGCAACTGTGTGTTGGCTGTGTGTGTGCTTGTGGAGTGAAGTGTGGTGCCTGTGTTTGTCTGTGTGAGTCCTGTCTGTTGTTTTGGGTGCATGCTTGTCAGAATGTGTGCGTGGGATGGGTTGGGGGAGAGGAGACAGGGACTGGGAAGAGGTAGCTGGAGGGGCGAACAGAAGAAACAGCGACACTGGCTGCTGTCAGAGAGGAGGCTAGAGCCTGAAATTATCTCTGTAGGGCCCCCAAGCCACTGTGAATGCCCTCCAGGAAGGCATTGCATTGCTGCATCTGGGATGCCAGCCCCTGGACGACATTCACAATGATTGACCTCCCTACAGAGATGGCTCTCAGGAGGTTAATAGCCTCCTCACTTAGGGCAGCAGGGCTGACTGGGTCAGGGCTTGAGATGCCTGGGGCGAAGGAGACGCTTACCCTCCTAGGTGGGGGCTACTGGGAGGGCAGTGCTGATACAGGAGTGGCGGAAGATCCTGTAGCTGGGGTGGTCCCAGAGGGGTCCACCACCACCAGGGAGCTTCCATCGGAGGAGGAATCAGAGTCAGTTGCAGAAGCTACAGTCTCCTTCGTGGTGCTCCCTTCACCCTCCGTCCCACTGGTCCCCTCTGCGTAGGTGGACTCTGCCTCATGGGTCCTGTTGGCTGTAGCTCCCTCACTCGCTGGTGCCCCTGCTCCTTCGCCAGATGATGCTAATGGACACATGGACAAGATAACAAAAGGAGGGGGGGGGGGAGAAAGAAAGGGAGCACAGGGTCAATCACAACACCAACAGCACAGATGGCATACACATCAAAATCATTCCCTGGGGCTAAGAATGGGTAGAATGGACCACAGTGACAAACCATTGCCTAGGTACTGCAGCAGTTAGGAACCCAAACACTACCATATGCAAACCTACTGGGACAAACGAAGCCCTGTCTGCTATGGCAAGCTAGCTACCAAACAAAACCAAATATGCATACCACCCTACATAGCTAAGCACAACTGGGCAGGAATGTCTAAACCAACATATTGGGGCATCCACTGACTAGAACTGTGCACCCAAATCCCATGCCAGGCAACAAATAATGAATACCACACACACTGTACTCACCCCCTTGTGGCAGCTGTGCTGCCTTCAAGCGCCCATCCAACTCAGGATTGGCCACCTCCAGTAGGCTGGCCATTAGGGGGGTCAGGCTCCAACGGGCACCCCTCCCTCATTTGGAGGCCGTCCCCAGCTGGGGCTCTGCGGTCTTCCGGGCCTAGCGTCCCAGGTCCTCCCACCATTTCCTGCAGTGGGTGCTCCACTGGTTATGGACCACCAGGGTCCCAGTGTCCTTGGCAATGGCACGCCACAACCCCTTCTTCTGATGGACACTGATCTGCAGAGGAAACACAGACAGAAGGACACCATGAACCGTATAATCCAGCCTATCACACAAATGGTCTACATACTGCATTTGCCCCTCATCAAGCACACACATGACCCATACCTCTGCATTCACATTGCCTGCAGTCATACCCCCCTAAATTACACACTGCTAGCACACACATACATCTACATGCAGCCATGTCGCCTGTAACCTACCAATGATGTACTCATATGTTGGTCTGGAGGCCCATACAACTGCCCATACAGGTGTAGGACCCCATCCACAAGCCTCTACAACTCCTCCAATGTGAAGGCTGGGATCCTTTCTCCTGTTGCACTGGACATAGAAGGTTCTAGACACAGGTCACAGCAGCACACACAGTGGAAATTTCATGGAGTGGAAAGTCAGGAATCAAGTGAAGTGGTAGAAAGAAAATGGCAGCCACAGCTGCGGTGGTGAACACCGTCACCGCTGGCTTTGATCATTATTGATTCATTAACTCCATAGAGCCCCATGTTAGTCAATGAAGAATTGCACGGCGGTGCAGACCGCCTTCTGCCATGATGCCTAACACAGGTGGAGTGAGGTCACTTCCACCTGTCCCTGCATATAGGACAGGCGGTTGACATTTCCTACTGCTAGTACTCATGTATTGAATTAAAATGTGCGCAATTGGTGTTGACTGTACATACCTAAACAATTCTAGTGTCCTACATACACACATGCTTTGTGTACTCTGATGTTGTGTGTCCATAGGTCCTGTTGTCACACCCATTTTACTTTTGGCTTCTACGCCATGGGACACATGCCACATGTGATCGGGCCATTGACAGGACCCATATTGCCTTAGTCCCTCCCAGGGCAAATGAACAGGTGTACAGGAATAGGAAGAGTTTCCACTCTCTCAATGTCCAGATGGTGTGCCTTGCTGACCAGTACATCTCCCACGTCACTGCCAAGTATCCTGGATCTGTGCATGATGCCTTTGTCTTAAGGAACAGCAGCGTCCCACAGGTGATGGCATGACTACAGAGGCACAAAGTGTGGCTTATAGGTGAGCTTGAGTCCCCACCCAATATGTGTCATTGTATGCTTACTGGAGTCATACCCCATGCCATTGTGCATGGCTAATGTGTGTCCCCCACTTCTTCCAGGCGACTTCAGCTACCCAAACCTGTCCTGGCTGTTGACCCCTGTTAGGAATCCGAGAACAGGGGCTGAAAATAGGTACAATGATGCTCATGGGTGTACCAGGAGGATTGTGGAACGCACCTTCGGTCGCCTGAAAACCACATTTAGGTGCCTCCATTTGACAGGTGGATCCCTATGCTACTCTCCTGAGAGTCTGCAAGATTGTGCATGCTGCACAATTTGGCCCTCAGACGCCATGTGCCCTATCTGCAGGAGGAGGGGGTGACAATGCACATGTGGCAGCAGTGGACATTGAGGACAGTGAGGAGGAGGAAGAGGAGGAGAATGTGGACAACAGGACACATATCATTCAGCAGTACTTCCAATGACAATCAGGTAAGACTGTGTGGCTGTAGTATTATGCCACTCACTACCTTTGCATCCCAATTGAGTGTCACCTTTGCCTTCCCTTATTGCAGATGTTGGTGTGGTTACAACAGTGTACTGATGTGGTGACTACAGACTGCTGATCCACATTTGTTGGATGGATTCACACATTACAGGACAATCGCACAGGATCATGCAGTTCAATACATTGCACATTTCTTTCTGATAAAACACTATTACTCAAGTTGTGTTCAAGGGTGTTTATTAGAATAATAAAAACAATGGGAGGTGCATTTGAGTGGGGTGATGGTTGGGAACAGTCCAGTGTAGTGGGCCTGTCTGTTTGTAGCACAGGTCCATTGTCCAAGGGGCCATAGGAAGAGGAGCAATGGCAATCCAAAGTGAACAAGGTGACTCAGTGGAACACAAGGGGGACATTATTTCCTGGCGGTGGTCTTGGCAACTCTCTCTGGTGTCTGTCTGGGTCGCAGGGAACGTTTGCGGGGTGGTTCACCTTCTGCAGGAGGAGGGTTGCTGGTGGCCTGTGAGTCCTGTGGCAGGGCCTCCTGTCCACTAGGTGCAGCAGATGTGATGGGCTGATCAATACACTGGTTGTATCGCAGGAATTCGGGATATCAAGTTAGGTGTAGATTCTGGTAAACCTGTCTTATTAGGGACACTTGTCCTGTCGGCACTATTAAACTTAGTGTTGAACTTACAATAGGGACGTCTGGATAAATCCTAAGTATGTCAACCTGCGGCATAGGAGTCTGAAATGGGGAAGTGGTAGGGACAATATGGCTAATCTGTACTTGGCTTTGTGCTGCTTCAGTAGGTACTGGAGCAGTAGGATCGGCACTAGTACTTGGGCCTGTCTCACATGCTGCATATGGTGGGGGACGACTTCTCAATAATTGCAAGATGAACTCATCATCATCCGAGTCTTCATCATAGGTCAAGAATTTTCTAGGCTTTCTGCTTCTTTTCCTCAGAAGGATATGAACCCTTCTTCTTGGCATTATTATTGTTCTCTTGTGTAATTTCTGGAAACATTTTAATTCCCTGTAAAGTCTCAGTTCTCCAAAATGTCTGCTCTCTATCCCATCTCGCCTCAGCTAAAGTCTTCTCAGCTTTTCTCATTCTCCTCTCAAATTTCTGTTGCTGTTGCTGTCTGGCCACTAACTCTCAAATAACTAATGCTTCTCACTGTGCTCATCTCGGAGGAGGTTTTCAATCATACAATACTCTCCTCAAATTTTCTAAAATTCTCAAATTAAATGTTCCATGGGCTAGAAACTCTAAGCCCCCTTCTTTTTCTGTATCTTTGCACCATTGTTTTAACCAAAGACATGGCACAGTGCAGTGTTCTTCAAACAGGTGTACCTTCTGGCTGTGTAATTTCTCCTATTCTAACTGGAATGAACACATCTTCCCTTAAGGCACTCTTTAATGCTTTGAAAATAGTCATTTCGGTTTGAAACTACTCTTCAATCAAATCAGGAAGTAGATTTCATTCCGAAAATCCTTTTTGCTTGCCTCTCTCAACCAATAACGCTTCACGGTTGTCCACCATTCCGTTTGTGGCTTTTCTTACCAACCAACCTATCCCACTGCGGAACTAGTTATGTCACACTCACACGTACAGCGGTTGACAAACCCCTCCAGCTTGTCCTTCTCAAATCAGATCCGCGCAAAACTAAATGCAAAATATTGCGAGCAGTAAAGAAAATCAACACACCAAACTTGTCTGTTCAATACAGGTAGGAAAAACAATCACTTCAGAAATCTTACTGACTTTTCAACTGCGGCTTTTAGCTCTAACAGATACTCATTCGATCTCAGTTTCCCTGACTCTCAAGCAAAATTCGACCAGCAAATTCTAAACTCAACTGATCATCAGAGTCTCCTAGTGCACTTCGGAATCACCAAATCTTCGTCAAAACTAACACTCCCTTTTAACTCACACTCTACACGTTTGTCAACCACGCCAGGCTGACCTATTAAACAGACAAAATACAACATTAACCAAGTGTCTCATACAATTGTATGATAACCAATACTCCTGAGTCATAGACCACACAGGGTCCATATACCAACAACCACATGGGAATTTTTTTTGCACAAAGTGCCACACACAAATGAAGTTCGACTTCCCTACATACACCCATTGGAGTACGCACACCCCTTAAACAACTTTATTGGAGTACACAAACTCCTCATTACTCACAAACATCACAATTCACCTGCAATTCGCTTAAGCAGTGCAAGTGCAAAACCTATTTCACTCACAAATCACACTAGGAACGCTGAGAACATCTTCAAACAAACATTGGCAAGACCCAAGTTTTTCAGGAAAGCCATCAAATGGTATCTCTACTCTAAGGACATAGTAATCTCTTTAGGGGACATAACCTTTCATTTCTGCTACTAGAAAATGTTGTACCTAAAACTGAAAAAAATATGGCAGTCTCTTAAGGAGACATAACCATCCTTTCCTGCCAAAACTGTGTACAACTACAACTTTGAAACCATGGAAGCCTCTTAAGGAGATGTAACCATTTATTCTATTACTTACTGGAAAACCATGGCGGCCTCTTAAGGAGATGTACCCATCTGTTTCTGCTACCAAAACTGTGAGCGCGTCTGGCCGTATTTGGTTTTCTATGTTTACTGATAAGGGGACACGTTAGAGGTTCGATGGACCTTTTGACTCGATTAGAGTGATTCCACCATGGGCATCAATATTACTCATTACCTTAACCAGCAATAGGACAACAAGTTCAATAATTCAACATCAACATTTAGGAGTCAGTGGCCATGAATAACCACACCTTTTAGTAAAATTAGAAAGTTTATTTCCCTAGATTAACAATGCTAATAGGACATAAATCAATCTCAATACCAAATGATATGCACATACGAACAACACAGGATGACCAAAACGAAGGAAAAATCTCAATTTAGACAATGCATTTATCATTAAATATTCAAGGGTTACAGTACAAATCAATAATAGCAATAACTGAGTAAGAGAGATGGCATACATTTGTCAACAGACGAACAAAGGTATTCCTCTGTTAATAAAGATTAGTGTGACAAATGTCACTCTAACTAACCCTCTAATTTGAATGGCATGCTTGGACTTCATGCAAAAGTAATTTAGACAAAAGTTAATTTGGAAAACATCTGACTGTGGCTCTACAAAAATAGTGGTTGGTACTTGAAGAAAGACAAAACCCACCACAAAGTAATTCACAATTTTCATACCTCTCCTGTAAGGATCAGCAAGCATAGACCTCTTGGTCAGTTGGGCATCCATCTGGTCAGTGTTGGCAGGGGAAATTGAAGGGGATTGGCTAAGCCACCATTGGGCTCTAAGTTAACTGAACCAATTTGGCAAGGGCGTCAAACTATGGAAAACCGCATCAATAGCATTACTATTCAATTATGTGATGAAGTTAGGGGTAGGAAAGGAAGGGCCTCTGGAACCCTGCTAGTTCCTCTGTTCTGCTCTGCTAATAGTAAGTAAGTTTACCTATGTGCTGTCCGGATAAGTTAAAGTCCCAAAGTAGTTTTCCGATCTCTCTTTGGTCCATGCATAGAGGGTTTACAATACAACCAATAAACATTAACTATTAAATCTGTGATATAGTAAAACAGTCTTTCACATGTCGATGATTAGCTCCTCTTGTCTCTTTCCCATCACCAGTTGTAGTCAGGTAACGTTTATTACAAAACATAACTCCAGTCATTAGTATTATTTTCTCGTACTGGCAACATCAGTTTCTCATGCACAAAAGATACAAATGTAACTTTGGTTAGGGCATGGCTCATGGTTCTCACAAGTAAGTTTGAGGCTTCAACTAGTACAACATTGCAACATTACAAATCTTGGTCAGCTCTGTGTGAACAAGGGACAACAAACAAGTTGGTTTCTTATTAAGACAGAAAACCATTTACAAACATTATTTATGGCATAAAGCTTTAACATTAGGCTTTGTCGACTAGGCCCATTACTTCACTGTTACTCTATGCCTAGTAATATTTAGCAAAAAATGTCATTAATACATTAATATGATCCATTAATACATTTGGTTGTACATGTGAATAATATTTCTAAACAGTTAATATTATTTTATTATTAATGTCCCACACATTAATGGTTACCAACTATGTGGGCACATTTTCATAGCACTCAATTTCACTACTTTAGCATAATTCATCTTAATTCTTAGCCATTAATCAATGCAAATGTATTAGTGTTAAATTCAGTTTTTACAGTATCACAGCAAATATAAGCAACCCTTGGTCATTGCCTTACAGGCTAGAATTATGGCTCGCTAAACAACCTTATGCTAAACAATACATCCTGTAATATATGTCAAACAATGCCCCAACAACTCTCGTTCAAACCTTTTCTTCAAATCTCCTAACAATTGCTCCAACAACCTCCATTTGGTGAATACCTAATTTCATGACAAGCTCTCATCCCTCATTCCTGTCCCTTGCAAGAGCTGAACTGCCTGTCCAGCAGCGCTACCAGCCTTATTGTGTTC
Organism: Pleurodeles waltl; assembly: GCF_031143425.1. Lineage (NCBI taxonomy): Eukaryota > Metazoa > Chordata > Amphibia > Caudata > Salamandridae > Pleurodeles > Pleurodeles waltl. Next base: position 708,121,799 of record NC_090450.1, on the reverse strand, counting down.
TGTTAAAAATCACAAGGTCTGGCACTCAGAAAAAGCCATTCTTGCACATTTTTTTGCTACCCATTTAGCAATGTCTCTCACCAAGCACCTGTGTAAACATATTTCTTATTTAAAACAAATACAATTCCATCAATGGAATGATGCACTCCATCATCACGAAAAAGGTACATTCTGTCCTAGGAATTAATGTTGGCTGTATCAACTTTGTACCAGCTTTTTTAGGTCCCTCTTTATGCTATATATCAGTGCCAAACTCTTCAATTGCACCAAATCATTTTCACTAAGGTGAATAAGCAAAAGATATGGACACATTCAGCAGTTAAACAATTCCACCAGATGTAGCTACTCCCGCCACCTCATGCTCTCTTTTCTTCATCACTTAATTTGAATATTAGTATTGTCAAATCCCAGCTGTCTGCCAAAAGCCCTTTGCTCTGCTTGGCCAGCTGCCTACTTGAAAGAGTAGCTGCAGATCCAAGCCATAGTATTGTAGCGCTTTGGACTAGGAGCTCAACCTGGATCAAAACAGCAGCAACTGAATGTAAAAAAAAACATAAATGCCAGCTTAAGCTACACATACCTCCTGAAAGTGTCAAACCTCCACCACTCCACTAATTGGAAGCCTCCCCCCAAACCTCCTCTTCCATTCACCTATGTGGCCAACCAATCCTAATTAATGTGTGCAACAGACTGCGAGCTCAGCACCTTCTGCCCCTCTTCGGGAAAAAAAAACATTTCCTTCTCCCTAAACATAAACACATTGGGGGTCATTCTGACCTTGGCGGTAAAAGGTGCTTACCGCCGGTCAGAAGACCGCCATAACACCGCCGCGGGCGCGGTAAACCGCCACGGTCATTCTGACCCGCAACTGGCAAACCGCCAAAAACCCGACAGCCACAAAAGTCCGCCACACCAAAGGCCAGCGTAAAACTGGCGATGACCAAACCTCCACCGTCACGCCAACAGAAATACGCCCATTCCATTCCGACCCACGAATCCACGCGGCGGTCTTTCAACCGCGGTATTCCATTGGCGGTACACACCGCCGTGGTCAAAATACACACACATATTCAAAACACAGCCACATTGGACAATTTAAAATACACACACCTGATACACATACACACAACACTCCCACACACCCAATACAATATAAAACACACACCCACATCACCCACAAGCCCTTACGACCAAAAAAAACGACAGAAAGCCAGAGAGAGACAGCACAGAATAGAGAACACCATCACACAGAGGCAAACCACACCATCACCCACACAATATCCACGCACAAAACACCACACATCACTACACTCACCACACTCTACAACACATACACCACCCCACACCTCATCCACACCACCCCATGGCACCCCAAAGACACCCCCGGTTTTCAGACGCTGAACTCCGGGTCATGGTGGAGGAAATAGTTTGGGTAGAGCCCCAGCTCTTCGGGACACAGGTGCAGCACACCACCATTGCCAGGAAGATGGAGCTATGGCAAAGAATAGTGGACAGGGTCAACGCTGTGGGACAGCATCCACGAAATCGGGACGACATCAGGAAGCGCTGGAACGACCTACGGGGGAAGGTGTGTTCCATGGTATCAAGGCACAACATCGCGGTGCAGACGACTGGCGGCGGACCCCCACCTACTCCCCCAGAATTTACAGCATGGGAGGAGCAAGTCTTGCACATCCTGCATCCTGAAGGCCTCACAGGAGTAGCTGGAGGAATGGACTCTGGTAAGTCAAATCTTCACAAATTCATCCCCCCCACCCCACCTGCATCCCAAATCATACCCCCACCCCCATCACCCCAAATCCTTGCAAATGGCTCACCATCACAACCCACCCATCCCAACACCTAGCCCTGCATTCATCCACAAAGCATGGACACCCATCACTAAAGCATGCCCACTGCACATACACATCTCCCCCACAAGCCACCCCTACAAAAGCCCCCACACAGGAATGCCAGCCCTGGGGTACACAGACACCCACCCATTGTACGATATGGCACACACTGAAGCAATAACCATACTTCTATACCCCTGCAGGACCCGAACGCCACCACACCGCCCAGGAGGGTCCAGAAATGTCCATCCCACCCCCAGAAGAGGCCACCAGTGATGACAGCAGCTCTGTCTCCCTGGACCCAGATGACCAGCCCGGCCCATCGGGGACCTCGGGACAGTCGGTTCCCCTCACACAGCCACAGGCCACAGCAGACCTAACCCCCTCTGGGAACACCAGCACAGCTCCCACCCAGCAGGCCCATGCCTCTGTCTCCAGGACACGTCAATCAGCGGTGTGTCCACCACTACAGGGCACCCAGGTTAACCCACCACCCCAACAACAACAGGGACCTGGGGGCAGTGGTAGTGGGCACACGGTCCAGGGGACAGAGGCCCAGGGAAACAGGGGAACTGGGAGGGCTGCTGTGCGACAGGGGGTGGACAGGCCCAGGGAACCCACTCTCCACGAGGCCCTCTCCTCCATCATGGGAGCATACCACCACTCCCAGGAGACGATGGCGACGGTACTGGCCAGGTTCCAGGAGATCCAGGTCATGCAGGAGCAACAGTACATGGGGTTCAGGGAAGAACTCCGAAGCATCAGTTCCGCAATGGGCACCATCGTCGGGGCACTCAACCAGATTGTCACCACATTGCGGGACCATGTGGCACCACAAAGGGCCCCTGTCACTAGCATGGACCATGAACAGGCTACCACCTCTGCCGGCGCTAGTGGACAGGAGGCCCCCACACAACAACAGGCCACCAGAACCCCACCCCCTGCAGAAGAAGAACCACCCCGCAAGCGTGGCCTGAGATCTCGAAAGAAGACAGAGTAGGATGCCAAGACACCCGTCAGCAAAGGATACCCCCTGATGTCATCCCACTGTCCCACATTGTCACCCTGTCCAACCTTAAACTGCCCCTGCTCCATCCTTCCACAGGCATATGGACAATGCACCTGTGAGACTGAAAATCTGGACTCTGCCATGGACATTCCTCCACCATCACCCATCACCGATTTTCAACCATGTCCCTAAATTCAACACTTTAATAAAATCACTTATTGCACAAAAATAATCAGGAGTCTGCCTGTATTGTGAACAAATGTATTAGACCTAACGCTGCCAAAATGTCCAGTTACATAGTGATGAGAACATACCACTGTCACACAACTGTAGTCCATGGGGAAACAAAGCAGAGGTCACGCAGTGGGGCCCACATCTCTGAAATTGGAAGGGAAAGTCACAACTCAGTTAACATATGGGGGAATAGGCCAGACAGTAGAGAGGCAGGAGACTGTAAGTAATTGTAAAATGCCGGTGTTGATTCTTACCTGTGTGTTATTGAAAATACTGTAGTATCACTCTGTCCCTGTTGTCTGTGTCGTCCCCGTCGTCTTCCTCCTCTTCACTCTCCACAGGTTCCACCGCTGCTACAACACCACCATCTGGACCATCCTCCTGCAGGAAAGGCACCTGGCGTCGCAAAGCCAGGTTGTGAAGCATACAGCAGGCCACGATGATATGACACACCTTCTTCGGTGAGTACATTAGGGCTCCACCTGTCATATGCAGGTACCTAAACCTGGCCTTCAGGAGGCCGAAGGTCCGCTCGATCACCCTCCTAGTACGCCCATGGGCCTCATTGTACCGTTCCTCTGCCCTGGTCTGGGGTTTCCTCACTGGGGTCAGTAGCCAGGACAGGTTGGGGTAACCAGAGTCACCAATTAGCCACACACGGTGTCTCTGTAGCTGTTCCATCAAATAAGGGATGCTGCTATTTCGCATGATGTAGGCGTCATGCACTGACCCAGGGAACTTGGCATTTACATGGGAGATGTACTGGTCAGCCAAACAGACCACCTGGACATTCATGGAATGATAACTTTTTCTGTTCCTGTACACCCGTTCACTTTCTCTGAGGGGAACCAAAGCCACATGGGTCCCATCAATGGCACCAATGATGTTGGGAATATGTCCAAGGGCATAGAAATCACCCTTCACTGTAGCCAAATCGCCCACCTCAGGGAAAACAATGTAGCTCCGCATGTATTTCATCAGGGCAGACAACACTCTGGCCAACACCTTTGAAAACATAGGCTGAGACATCCCTGATGAAATGGCCACTGTAGATTGAAATGACCCACTTGCCAAAAAATGGAGTACTGACAGCACCTGCACTAGAGGGGGGATCCCTGTGGGTTGGCGGATGGGTGACATCAGGTCTGGCTCCAGCTGGGCACACAGTTCCTGTATAGTGGCTCGGTCAAGTCGGTATGTCAGTATGACATGTCTTTCTTCCATTGTCGACAGGTCCACCAGCGGTCTGTACACAGGAACATTCCTCCATCTCCTCGGAAGTCCCAGCGGACGGTGCCTAGGAAGGACAACATGGAGCACAGGTACGTTCCCACAGCTTGCACAGTACACGATTCTCTATGCAGTGAATGGCTTGTATGAGTGGCAATGCAAGGCCTATGCCTGTGTGACGCAGTAGAAATTAAGCCATGTGGGCCCTTGAAATGGCGGCTGCCTGACCTGTGAAGTGTGACAATGGGATGTGAGGTCAATGCGCTGGCGTGGCACACCGTGGTGGTAGGCAGTCGAAGACCGCGGTGCAAAGCCGCATTGGTTAACATTGAACCCTATGGGTTTCAGGAGCCAATGACGAAGTGCGCCGGCGGTTGCAGTACGCACTGCCGCGGTACGCACCGCCGCGGGCATGACCTCCTTTTTCTATCAGATTAATCACTCGAGACCTGATCATCTACAGGAGAGGACCTATACTGCAAGTGCTGCTGTGACCTCGGTCTGGAAGAGACAATGGCTGCTGCGATTGGGGAAAGGGCCCCTGCCTTCACTTCAGAAGAATTGGAGAAACTCGTGGATGGGGTCCTCCCCCAGTATGCGCTACTCTACGGTCTTCCAGACCAACAGGTTAGTACACTGGAACCATGCTTTGTGGCCAATGCCTGGGTTGAGTGGGGTGAATGAACGACGGTGCGGAGGGGAGCGAATGAGGCATGCATCAAACAACAGATGAGAGCATGTGCCACATGGCAAGGGTGGGGAGGGGGGGCCACTCCCATCGAGCATGCAGAAAATGTTGATATTTTATTTTCCCTCCCTGTACGTGTCACATAGGTCAGCGCCCATCAGAAAATAGACATTTGGCGTGCCATCGCCAAGGACGTCCGGACCCTGGGGGTCCACAACAGACGGGGCACCCACTGCCGCAAGAGGTGGGAGGACATCCGCCACGGGAGCAGAAAGACCGCGGAGGCTCTGCTGGGGATGGCCTTCCAATGTAGGAGGGGTGCCAGTCGTCAATTGACCCCCCTGATGTCCCGGATCCTGGCGGTGGCCTACCCAGATTTGGATGGGCGCGTGAGGACATCACAGCAGACACAAGGGGGTGAGTACAAGCACATTCTGCTATCTTAGCGCGCAGTGGAGGTGTCTGGGTGGGGGAGGAGGGATGTGGGTATCCGTAGGCCAGGGCGCTTTCTGTAGGCTAGTCCCCTCCGTAAGGCATGGCCCTGTGCCCCCGCCCCCCACCTCTGTAGGGTGCCAAGTACAGCTATCCATGGCCCTGTGTCACCTATGTGTGCAGTTGTCGTCCATTGGCTTGTAGGCCAGGTCTGACTGATTGAGTAGTGTACCCCAAGTGCGCGGCGTAGTGCAGGGGGCTTCTGTGTCTGTTCTCTCCGCCAACTGTGTTGCCAATGCATGCACTCAACATGTCTTTATGTTCCCCCCCCCCTTTTTTTGTCTGCTCTTCCTGTTCATGTATGCATTAGCATCATCTGGCGGAGGAGAAGTGGCATTGGAGCACGAGGGAGCTGCATCTCACATGGCCCCGGAGGGCCATGCAACAGACTCTGATTTCACCAGTGAGACGGAGGGCGAGGGGGGCTCCACAACGGGGACACGTAGAGACATCAGCGACACCGACACGTCCTCGGAAGGGAGCTCCCTTGTGGTGGCGGCAACATCCGTGCCCACCGCAACAACAGGTACAGCCACCACCCAGCGCACCAGCTCTGCCCTCCAAGCAGCCCCTCAGCGTTCGCCCTGTGCCCGCTCGCACACCAAAGCGGGCATCTCCTTCGCCCCAGGCACCTCAGGCCCTGCCCCAGTTACGCCTGCTGCCCTCAGTGAGGAGGTCATTGACCTCCTCCGGACGCTCATTGTTGGGCAGTCTACCCTTTTGAATGCCATCCAGGGGGTAGAAAGGGAGGTGCGTCGGAGCAATGCATACCTGGAGGGCATTCATTCGGGTCAGGCTGCCCATCAGCGATCGTTCAACGCTCTGGCCTCAGCACTGACGGCAGCCATTGTCCCTGTCTCCAGCCTCCCTCCTCCAACTCCCTCCACCCAGTCCCACTCCCCTGTTCCTCTGCCTATCCCAGACACACCTACAGACCAGCCTGCACACACCTCAACACCCAAGGGCAGCTCATCCAGACATAAGCACCACACATCCCACAAGCATTCACACAAGCAACATCCACATGCAGACATGCCAACAGCCACTGCCTCCTCTGTGTCCCCCTCCTCCCTCCCTGTGACGTCTCCACTCACACTTGCATGCACAACATCATCATCCACTACGTCCATCACCAGCACACCCACCAGAACACTCCGCACACGTGCAGTCACCACCCCCACTGCCATTTACACGTCCCCTGTGTCCTCTCCCACTGTGTCTGTCACCCCCTCATCCAAACCACACAAACGCAGGCAGCCACCCACCCAACAGCCATCCACCTCACGACAGCCTCCGTCACAAGCACCTGCACCCAAAGACAGCACACTTGACTCTCCTACAACCACATCCTCTTCCTCCACTCCCATACCCACTCCACCTACCCTTCCCATTGCTCCGAAAAAAAAATTCCTCTAAAAAATTAACCTCTTTCCATCACCTGACCCACCCCCTCCATCTCGTAAAAGTCCAATCAGCACCTCAGCCACCACAACCCCTGGACCTACAAGGACCATAGTCCAGGGATATTGGAGTCCACCACCTTCGAGGGCAGCCACATCGGCCAGCAGCAAAGGGACAGCCAGCCCACCCCCTGGAAAAAAATCTAAAAAAGGGAAGGCCCGGCGCGAGAGGACAGAGACGGCAGCCTCCACAGCCACCACCCTGGCACCGTCAGGAAGTGGGGTGCCACCTGGCACATCTACAAAGGGAGGCAAGGGCCACAGAGACTCACAGAAGGATGGCAAGGGCAGCACGGCCGACAAGTCCGGCAGCAGGCGAGCAGCCCAGGAGGGCCCAACCAGCCCCATTCCTGGGGTGAAGGAGGACACCCACGGGCACGGGACACCAGCACAGGAGGGCCCCGCAAGCGAAAAGTCAGATGGCGAGTGAACACCATCTATTGTCCGGATCTGGTGCCCTGGAGACACATGTGAAGAACCGCTGAACAGGGCCCTTCAAGACCAGCACCGCTGAACAGGGCCCTTCAAGACCTGCACCGCTGAACAGGGCCCTTCTAGACCAGCACCGCTGAACAGGGCCCTTCAAGACCAGCACCGCTGAACAGGGCCCCGCCGTCTCAAGCACCGCTCCGCTGGGCCCTTCCTCTCAAGCACCGCTCCACTGGGCCCTTCCTCTCAAGCACCGCTCCGCTGGGCCCTTCCTCTCAAGCACCGCTGAACAGGGCACCGCCGTCTCAAGCACCGCTCCGCTGGGCCCTTCCTCTCAAGCACCGCTGAACAGGGCACCGCCGTCTCAAGCACCGCTCCGCTGGGTTCTTCCTCTCAAGCACCGCTCCGCTGGGCCCTTCATCTCAAGCACCGCTCCGCTGGGCCCTTCATCTCAAGCACCGTTGGGCCCTTCATCTCAAGCACCGCTCCGCTGGGCCCTTCATCCCAAGCACCGCTCCGCTGGGCACTTCCTCTCAAGCACCGCTCCGCTGGGCCCTTCCTCTCAAGCACCGCTGAACAGGGCACCGCCGTCTCAAGCACCGCTCCGCTGGGCACTTCCTCTCAAGCACCGCTGAACAGGGCACCGCCGTCTCAAGCACCGCTCCGCTGGGCCCTTCCTCTCAAGCACTGCTCCGCTGGGCCCTTCATCTCAAGCACCGCTCCGCCGGGCCCTTCATCACGAGCACCGCTCCGCTGGGCCCTTCATCTCAAGCACCGCTGAACAGGGCACCACCGTCACAAGCACCGCTCCGCTGGGCCCTTCCTCTCAAGCACCGCTGAACAGGGCACCGCCGTCTCAAGCACCGCTCCGCTGGGCCCTTCCTCTCAAGCACCGCTGGCCCATTGGCAGAAGCGGCAGGCCCGGATCAGTGTCGGGCAGGGCTGCACAATACACTCTGGGCACCAAGACTCCTCCAGTACCAGTGGAGTCTGTCATCCACTTGAGAGACTGTGGCTTTGCACTCCCCAGGATGGCACAGTGGGCAGGCCACCCACTGGAGAGACTTGTGAGACTGTGGCTTTGCACTCCCCAGGATGGCACAGTGGGCAGGCCACCCACTGTAGAGACTTGTGAGACTGTGGCTTTGCACTACCCAGGATGGCACAGTGGGCAGGCCACCCACTGGAGAGACTTGTGAGACTGTGGCTTTGCACTCCCCAGGATGGCACAGTGGGCAGGCCACCCACTGGAGAGACTTGTGAGACTGTGGCTTTGCACTCCCCAGGATGGCACAGTTGGCAGGCCACCCACTGTAGAGACTTGTGAGACTGTGGCTTTGCACTCCCCAGGATTGAACAGTGGCCATGGAGGCCCCTCGTGGATCTAGCGTCGTGGACTCATCTGGCTGAGGTGCCCCCCCTTCCCTTCCCCCTGAGGTGCCTGTAGTTTTACTATCTGATGCCCCTGCAGTGTTCTCTCCAATGGATTCAGGTCTCCTGTGTGGGCTTTGCCCATGTGTTGAGGACCATTGACCCACGTACGATGACTGTAAGCCAATTTTGACGGGACAATTTACATATGTGTATATAGTTATAGGATGTTCGAATTACTTATTTACTTAGCCTTACAATATATTTGGATTTCGATATCATATTTTTTTGTCTTTGCATTCTTCCGTAGGGTTTGGGGGGTGTCACTCTGAGTTATTGCTCTGCATTGGTGTGTAGGTAGGTGGGGGGGGGGGGTCGCGTATGTGTGTGCCCGTAACCTTTTCTCCTCCCCCCTCCCCTGTGTCGTAGGTGCAGTACTCACCGTTGTCTTCTGCGCCGGCGTTTGTGCTCCTGGTAGAGGAGCAGGTAGACAATAGCTGGTAGGATGTGTAGTTCTGGTTCCATGCTGTCCAGATTCCTCGTGGAGTGTGTAGAGGTGAGCGTTTTCCCATTCGTAGTCTGTTTCCGCCGTGTTTTTATCGGCGGGGCTCCCGCCCCAGAAAAGGCGGCGGATCGGTGAGTTGTGATAGGGTGGGCGGTACATTGTCTGCCGCCTGTCTGTTGGTGGTGACCGCCGCGCTGTTTGTTTGTCCCGCCGTGGCGGTCGTAGTGTTAAAGTGGCGGTCTGTGTTGGCGGTTTCCGCCAGGGTCAGAATTCCATTTTTTTTACCGCCTGCCTGTTGGCGGGTTGGCCGCCACTTTAACACCGACCGCCAGGGTTGGAATGACCCCCATTGTCTCCACCATTCAATCAGACACATCCTTTCTAGGATGTTCCTCTCACCCTTTCCCCTCTGATCCATCTTAGATTTTCTCAAATATACTGTGCTCCCCATGCCCCACTCCTTAGGATCATGCATCCACAAACCTCCCATCCTGCCAATCCCCACCAATGCAAACACTGTAAAGAATAGCCAAACCATCAGTAATAGAAAAAGTACTGTTTCCTTTTTGCCAACATACACACCGCAAACCTTATGCATGGACGACCCTCATCAGCAAAGCCATAGTAATTGGCCACCTTACAACTTGTATTCTCTCCCTTTCCCAGTCTAACCTTCCAACACCGGCCAACCGTGCTCCCCTGCTGAAGGCTCATAACTTCAACACAACTTGCCAAAAAATGCTACTCCTGCCACCTTGCCTGTAATTGTGCTTGAGAACCAACTTTTTCAATTGCATCATGATTAAATTAGGCTCATTCTCCTGCTGCCTGATACTACCCACTTCACCCAACCACCTGTTCCTTGCTCCCGCTGCTATGAATTCCTCCCATGCTTGGATATTGGCCCTTTTAGTGGATTGCCAAAGAACTGCCTTGTAACTGAGGCATACTCACTCTCCTAGCTGCCAGTATTCCTCTGACATTTCTGTCTTCTTCCGATTTGTTTCTGGCACAAGCCCCTGCAACCTCTGTCACAACAAATGAGACACCACATCTTCATTGTCATTGGCTATAGCTAGGACATTCTGAGAATTAAAAACTATGTTGTAGTTTAAACTAACCAACACAAAACTCCTCAACTGTCTCAGGTACCTCCACATCCCTGGCTATTTACAATGTTAACAACTGCCATATTGTACACATAAAATGACACTTTTTTAATTTTTGAAAAAAGTGCCCCCACAACAGCAGGACCACCATCTTTGTGAACATTTTCAGGAACACTATACTTCATCCTCTAGTTTTCCACTTTGTGGGCCACTGCTTCATTCACCACCTTCCTTGACAGTACAAACCAAAACTGGAAATGCTGGCAGCATCTGAAAAAGTCTGTATGGATCACTTTCTTCCTCCCCTAGGTCTTCCATTGGAGTTTTCAGAGAAAGCTGGAAATCTGATTATCAAGCTTGAGGAATTGGATTGTTGATTGACTCGGTGTGAGCCCTGGTCAAGCAGCAATCATAATTCTTGTCAGTGTAAGGCACAAGCAAACCCCAAAAATGAGCCTGTGCTCACCCTCTGGTAGCTTGGCACAGAGCACTCAGACTTAACTTGAAGGCAATGCGTAAAGTATTTGTACAATACACAAACAGTGAGACAGTGAAAACACCTCGCAAAAAGGTTCCCACACCAGGTTAGAAAAAAGATAGAGCTTGATTTAATAAATAAAATAGGACCAAACGAAAAAAAATCCAATCAGTAGAACGTGAGTTGTGAAATTTTACAGAATAAACTATAGTAAAGCCCTTAGAAGCAAAAAACGCCAACCAGGAGATAGATATCTGGTTGTGCCAGACTGGGACAAAGTCAAATGTTCAGGCTGACCTTGATGGATTGTGGGCTGGCTATATGGACCCAGTTAGGCCCACTGAATAAAGTAGCTTAAATCATGGTTGCGGAGTGTTGCGTGGATTTAAGGCAAAGATGCATCCCGCAGTCAATGTGATGCACTGGTTCCAAGTTTCGGCAAGGCTGTGGTGCGAGATCCTGTTGGGTCAGCGTCAAGGATCCCATTAATGGGGCTTGCGATGTGAAGGCCAGTGTCTGGGATGTGTTGCGCCACCAAGTCAATGTGTTGATTCAGATGAGCAGTGAAGCTGTGATGCGGAGCTTTGGCGTCGTCGTGAAGGCTGCTGTCAATGAGGGATGTGAGGTCCTGTCTCGGGGAAGCATTGTGCAGCGGCAGTTCTGAAGGTGATGTGGCTAACCCAGGATGCTGGATGTGGTGGCGATGTGAGTCTTCTGCGATGGGTCCTATCCATGCAGCAGCGGTGATGTGTTGGTTCTGCTTGAGGAAACGCCGCTCAGCCGAGGAGATACATCGGCTCTGCTTGGGAATGTACGGCTCAGCAGGGAGATTGCATCGGTTCTGCCGATAAGCACCTTAGGCCTACTTCCAAGTGTCCAGGACTTGGGTGACACCACTTGGCAGCATAGATTCACAGATGGCAGAGTCCAGGTGCAGACACAGGATGGTTGGAAGTCTTATATGTCCCTGAGACTTCAGATCAGGAAGCTAGCCAACTATCCTTTCAAGTCACTCTGGGTTCTGGGTTGAAGAGATGCAGGTCACTACCAGGCAAGGGGGCAGCAGGCAACATTTCAGCACAGCAAAGCAGGAGTCCAGCAGAGTGCAGTCCAGCAGAGTGGCAGTCCTTCAGCAGCACAGCAGTCCTTCTTTCTGGCAGAGTATCCACAGGTCCAGAAGTGCAGTGAAATGGTTGTGTCTGAGGGCCAGTTTTTATACCTAGTGGTATATTTGATGTGGGGGAGACTTTAAAGACATGCCTTTGAAGTGCACAGATGTGCCGCTCTCCCTGCCCTGGCTCCAGACTAACTACAGGAGAATGCAGCCCTTTGCGTGGGAACAGGACACTGCCTATTCAGGTGTAAGTGAGGCTGTGTCCAGCTCCTCTCAGGACGCCCATCAAGTCACACCTAATCTCCTACCCGAAGCTCCTGCACACCAGCTCCTGCCCAGGATGGCCCATCAAGTCACACCTAAGCTCCCATTGTGAGTGACTGTCTAGGAAGAATCCACAAAGTCTAACTGCCAACTGCACCCAGTCATGTGACCAGAGACAAGTTGCAGGCAGCAAATGGCAAAGGCAAGATTATGCCACTTTTCTATAAGTGGCATTTTCAGAACTGCAATTTAAAATCTGACTTCACCATAAGATAGCATTTTAAATTGTGATTCCAAAGACACCAAACTTGAACGGGTTATTTCATCCCATTGGGGAATTACGCTTATAAAGTGCAATAAGGCAATTTGATTGTTAACATATGACAGATATAGGCCTTGCAGTGGTAAAAGACAAATTAAATAACTTTACATCACTAGGACATGTAAAACTAAAACATAAATGTCCTACTCTCTAAATACATGGCACCCTGCGCTCTGGGCTGGCCAGGGCCTACCCTAGGGATGAGTTACATATATTAAAAAAGGAAAGTTTGGGCCTGGCAAAAGGTTTATTTTGCCAGGTCGAAATGGCAGTTCATAATTGCTCACCCAGGTTCTGCAATGGCAGGCCTGAGACATGTTTAAAGCGCTACTTAAGTGGGTGGCACAATCAGAACTGCAGGGCCACCTGTAGTATTTAATTTACATATCCTGAGCACACGTAGTGCACTTTACTAAGGACTTATAAGTAAATTAAATATGCCAATTGGGTATAAGCCAAGGCTCCCATGTTTTAAGCAGAGAGCACATGCACTTTAGCACTGGTTAGCAGTGGTAAAGTGCCCATAGTCCTAAAGCCAACAAAAACAAATTCAGCAAAAAGGGGAGGAGGAAGGCAAAACGTTTGGGGGTGCCTGCAGAAATGGCCATTTCCAACACAACACCCCTCCAGGCTAAAGGCAGGGTAGGTTAATCAATACCTTGATGGACTTTCCTGCATAGGTGAGAGAATGTGGACAATGCCCCCCTACTGCAGGAGCACTTGCCAGTACTACACCTCTCTGAACTCAACTCTGTTGGACCCCTCTGCTTATCCTCTTCTGAGCCACTGACCCATGAGGAACCCTTCTACTCATCTCTGGACCCTACCTGTGCAGTACCTAACTTTAACTTACTCGCAGAATGCAGTAGGCAGAGAGGTCCGCCAGTGCCCAGAGTCCTAAAGTCAACAAAAACAAATTCAGCAACAAGGGGGGGGATGAAGGCATAATCTTTAGGGATGACCCTGCAGAAAGGGCCATTTGCAACACTAAGGTGTTAACCTGTTGTCATTCCCATTGTAACAATTGATGACAGCTTGTCGGCAACTACGCAATAAGACGCAACAGGAGTTTATGCTCAGAGAGGAGTGCTGGACAAATGCAGATAAGATGAAGTATGAAATCTTGCGCAGGGGGCGCAATCTGCATGTTGTATCTGTAATCTTTACCAGCCACTTGGATCACTAGTAAAGAGTTGGCAGGCCTGGTTCATAAACTGAGTTTTGGTGACTTTTGAATAGCAGCTGTCGACATAGTGTTTCCTGCCAAACTAGAGATAGTTGTTTATCAATGATCCAAGCATGAGATCTCTTGGCAAACGTTTTTTGTCTTCCAGGAAAGATAACTGGCATATGCACTTGTTGATCTGCTTTTTAAAAACTGCAAAGGAGAGAGATAGGTCACATAACTGCAGAACTTGTTTGGAGGAATTTCGCCCTATTTACAAAGTACTCTCTGAAAGTCGATGTCCTGAGTGGGTTTGATATTTCTTGCAGGGCAGATGATCCAACTAAGTCAGACTAGTGTTTTTTGATTTTTAGCATAATTTCACAAACGCTTCTTGCCTGATATATAATTAATCCATACTATTGCTGGGCACGTGCAAGTCTCCCCATGGTGGACACCTTGCAATGCGCCATCTGTAATTCCAATTAAATTTAAACAGGGTACATACAATGCAGTGATAATGTCTTGAGGCTATGTGACTGCAGACATGCTAAGTGCTCACAATATGTGCCACATATTTATTTGCGATTGCTGTTTAGACGATATCCACTGCACCCTGCTAGTGAACTACTGAGTACCACAAACATATCACAAACATGCTTTGCATCCCTTGCTACCGGTAAAATTATTGTATGAGGCGGTGCAAACACTTTGTGTATTCACAATCCTGGTGATATCTCCCAGCTTGTATCTCCTTCCCTGCTCCACACACCCCGCCAAGTGCCCTTCTGAAAATAGGCATTTATTACTACCCTTTTCACTATGCTGCCTTAAGTGCATGCTTACTTGCGGTACAGTTCAGCCATGTGGTCATAGTGGGCCTTTTAGTGACCATGACAGGCTAACTTCAGAGTTTTTAAATGTTATACCAAACCACTATGTCCCTTAACATTAACTATGTGGGTGAATTTATGGGGTCTCAAAAAATTATACTCTAATGCAGGCCACAAAGTTAGTGTTATACGTTTGTTATCATTTCTGATGATATGTGTGAATTTATTAGCAGTGCATTTGGAATGGGGGTTTGGTTGTGTATCTCATCACAACTGGTGAGTTGCAATAGTTTTAAGGTTTTACGTCATACGTAGGAGAGCCCTTCAATTAAAGTTTTTTCTAGGAATCGTTCAGTTTTTTTAGAATAATGCTAAATATTTAACCATACTTTATTTAGCGCGTTCGTTGTGAATATATAATTGAATCGTTTCCGTTTTCTACAGTTACATATAACACTAGTTCGACCTCACACAATAAGGACTAAAATGCAGGTCAATTCACAATTGGAGTTGCCATTGCAACTTAAACTTACGTTTAATTGGAGATGTTCTGGTAAATGAATACTCCAAGTATCATTCTCTGGGAACGTTAATTGCAAGCACAATATGGTACTGAACATGGGAGTACAAAATTCATGGTACTCTAATATTTTTGTATGGATCTCTACCATGTAATCTGACTATGATGCCAAGCTTTTAGGGTCGAGCGAACAAGCGCCCTGGCCTGCTGTAATCTCTCTGTGGGCATTTATCTATGCCCATGACTGCTATTCATTCTTTGTTGTGCTTGTCTTAAATGCTTAATTTGTATTGCTGCTGTTGCACCTGGCCCTATTTGTAGGGTCATCTCCAGTCTTTCTGCCTCCTTCCTCCTAATGTTTCTGCCCAGTTTTTGTTGGCTTTAGGACTCTGGGCACTTTACCATTCCATATACAGTGCTAAAGTGCATGCGCTCTCTGTGTAAATTGTACTGTTGATTGGTTTATCCATGTTTGGCATATTTGATTTACTGGTAAGTCCCTAGTAAAGTGTGCTAGAAGTGCCAAGGGCCTGTAAATCAAATGCTACTAGTGGGCCTGTAGCACTGGTTATGCTACTCACATCAGTAGCCCTGTAAACATGGCTCAGACCTGCCACTGCAGTGTCTGTGTGTGCAGTTTTAAACCTTCCCTTTTACTACATGGCAGGCACCCCTAAAGTAGGCCCTAGGTAGCCCCAGGGGCAGGGTGCAGTGTATGTTTAAGGTAGGACAAGCTCAGATTCCCTTTGAGAGAAGATACAAATGTGGAGTTTAGGGTCTATGAAAAATACACCTTTTAACCCCTGCGGTGCCTTGGACGAGGTGATCTCGTCCAAGGCACCGGTTCCCGGGTGCCTTGGACGAGATCACCTCGTCCTGCACCCAGGAACAGGGTGAGCGCTAGGGCTACCCCCATGGGCCCCCCCCCGGTGATGGATGGAAGAGTCCATGATGTGTCCATGTTGTGTTTTGGGCCATTTCATTTCGCGGGCGCTAGGCCTACCCACACAAGTGAGGTATCATTTTTATCGGGAGACTAGGGGGAACGCTGGGTGGAAGGAAATTTGTGGCTCCTCTCAGATTCCAGAACTTTCTGTCACCGAAATGTGAGGAAAACTTGCTTTTTTAGCCAAATTTTGAGGTTTGCAAAGGATTCTGGGTAACAGAACCTGGTCAGAGCCCCACAAGTCACCCCATCTTGGATTCCCCTAGGTCTCTAGTTTTAAAAAATGCACAGGTTTGGTAGGTTGCCCTCGGTGCTGGCTGAGCTAGAGGCCAAAATCTACAGGTAGGGACTTTGCAAAAAACACCTCTGTTTTCGCTCAAAAAATGTGATGTGTCTACGTTGTGTTTTGGGGCATCTCCTGTTGCGGGCGCTAGGCCTACCCGCACAAGTTAGGTATCATTTTTATCGGGAGACATGGGGGAACATAGCATAGCAAAACAAGTGTTATTGCCCCTTGTCTTTCTCTACATTTTTTCCTTCCAAATAGAAGAGAGTGTGTAAAAAAGACGTCTATTTGAGAAATGCCCTGTAATTCACATGCTAGTATGGGCACCCCAGAATTCAGAGATGTGCAAATAACCACTGCTCCTCAACACCTTATCTTGTGCCCATTTTGGAAATACAAAGGTTTTCTTGATAGCTATTTTTCACTCTTTATATTTCAGCAACTGAATTGCTGTATACCCGGTATAGAATGAAAATCCACTGCAGGGTGCAGCTCATTTATTGGCTTTGAGTACCTAGGGTTCTTGATGAACCTACAAGCTCTATATATCCCCACAACCAAAAGAGTCCACCAGACGCAACGGTATATTGTTTTAAAAAATCTGACAATGCAGGAAAAAGTTACAGAGTAAAACGTAGAGAAAAATTGCTGTTTTTTTCACCTCAATTTCAATATCATTTTTTTTCAGTTGTTATTTTCTGTAGGAAACCCTTGTAGGATCTACACAAATTACCCCTTGCTGAATTCAGAATTTCGTCTACTTTTCATAAATGTTTAGGTGTCTGGGATCCAGCATTGGTTTCATGCCTATTTCTGTCAATGACTGGAAGGAGGCTAAAAGTACAAAAAATCATAAAAATGGGATATGTCCCAGTAAAATGCCAAATTTGTGTTGAAAAATTGGGTTTTCTGAATCAGGTCTGCCAGTTCCTGAAAGCTGGGAAGTTGGTGATTTTAGCGCCGCAAACCCTTTGTTGATGCCATTTTCAGGGAAAAAAACACAAGCCTTCTTCTGCAGCCACTTTTTCCCATTTTTTGAAAAAAATGAAATTTTCACTGTATTGTGGCCAATTTCTTGGCCTCCTTCAGGGGAACCCACAAAGTCTGGGTACCTCTAGAATCCCTAGGATGTTGGAAAAAAAGAGCGCAAATTTGGCTTGGCTACCTTATGTGGACAAAAAGTTATGAGGGCCTAAGCGCAAACTGCCCCAAATAGTCAAAAAAAGGCCTGGCACAGGAGGGGGAAAAGGCCTGGCAGCGAAGGGGTTAATGAAGTTGGTTTTTAAATTGCCTATTTGGAAATGCCACTTTTAGAAAGTAGGCATTTTCTTGCTTAAACCATTCTGTCACTCTGCCTGTTTGTGGATTGTCTGTCTTTGTCAGTTTGACAGTTGGGCTGTTTTGCACCCCTCTAGACAGGGACACAAAGGGGGTGGGGGTGTAGCCTGCACATCCCGATGAGCCATCTGAGCTAGAGGGGAGGCAGGAGTGGTCATTCACACCTGAAAGGACTGTCCCTCCCCTCACACAATGCAGTCTCCAACTACCTGGTGTGTGTCTGGGGCCTGGCCTTGACAAGGAAGGATCTCACAAACTTTTGAGACTTTGCTTTGAAGTTTGCCACCTTCAAAGGCAAAAAGGGGTATAACAAGAAGACCCAAAACCCCAGATTTTTAGAATCTTTCTGGAATCAAGAGGAACCTCTGCCCAGGAGAAGAACTAAAGGAGAAGTACTGTCCCTTTGCTGTGTTGCTTTGCTGGACTGGCCTGCAGTTGCTGCTTCTGCCTAAAAAGAGTGCAAAGGGTGAACTTTGCTGTGTCATGCTTGACAAAGTTCTCCAAGGGCTTGGAGTAGAGCTTGCCTCCTGTTGGAAGTCTCAGGGATATCAAAGACTTCAGTTTCCTCTTCCACCAGCACTGGGAACTGTGGGCCTGATTTTAACCTTGGCGGACGGCGGAGGCCGTCCGCCAAGGTTCCGCCGCCAAATGACTGCACCGCGGTCACAAGACCGCGGCGGCCCTTCTAACATTTCCTCTGGGCCGGCGGGCGCTCTCCAAAAGAGCGCCCGTCGGCCCAGAGGAAATGCCCCTGCAACGAGGACGCCGGCTCAGAATTGAGCCGGCGTAGTTGCAGGGGTGCGACGGGTGCAGTTTGCACCCGTCGCGTATTTCAGTGTCTGCATGGCAGACACTGAAATACTTTGCGGGGCCCTCTTATGGGGCCCCTGCAGTGCCCATGCCATGGGCATGGGCACTGCAGGGGCCCCCAGGGGCCCCGCGGCACCCCCTACCGCCATCCTGTTCCTGGCGGGAGACCCGCCAGGAACAGGATGGCGGTAGGGGGTGTCAGAATCCCCATGGCTGCGGAGCGCGGTCCGCAGCCATGGAGGATTCCCCCGAGCAGCGGAAAGTCGGCGGGAGACCGCCGACTTTCCGCTTCTGACCACGGCTGAACCGCCGCGGTCAGAATGCTCGTGGGAGCACCGCCAGCCTGTTGGCGGTGCTCCCGTGGTCGGTGGCCCTGGCGGCCACCGGCCGCCAGGGTCAGAATGACCCCCTGTGTGTTTTGTGCTATTCAAGGAGAAAAAACACTCCGATGCCGTCAACTACGTCGCTGGCCTGCACCGTGACCTGCTGACGCCACACGGAGCCGCACTGCCCCGCTTTGCACCGTGACCCTGGTCTCACCGACGCCATCATAGGACGACTTTACCGAGCCGCTGCTCGCACCACGACCTGTGTGCCCCACACTCCGGCATCGCCTGCTCACACCGCAGCGTGGGCATCCTTGACGACATCGCTCCTGCTGGCACTAGCACCGCTGCCTGCACCATGGCCTGTGGACACCGCTTGTGTGGTACACAAAGCACCGTCCCATCCCGCACCGCAGCCCTGGTCCACCAACGCCACAGCATTGACTCCAGTGTCGTCACCAGGCATCCCTGCCTGCACTGTGGCCTGTGCACACCGCTCATGAGGGTCACGAAGCACCGTTCCATCCTGCACCACCGGCTTGGGCCTACCGACGACAGCGATTCAGCAACGACGACACTGCTGCCTGCACCGTGACCTGGTGACACCGCATGTCACACCGCCCCGCTTCACACCGCAGCCCTGGTCTCACCTACGCCACTGGATGCCGTCACGAGCCGCTGCCTGCACCATGACCTGTGGGCACTGCACGTCGCATTGTCCCGCTTCTCACCGTAGCCCTGATGCCATCCACGCCAGTGCTCCTGGCTTCATCAGCCCAGAATTCGATCTGCGATGTGTGTGACTTCAGGGGCCCGACGACCCCTGCACTGACTCCGGAACCGACAACACGACATCAGCGATGCCACTTCCAGAGCTCACTGAGAGGATCACGATGCCCTGCAATTCCAAATGTACTGTTTTGCAGGTCTTCCCAACACCGCAGCTGGCCCGCAACGCTGCGGTGGCCTGAACTGTTGGTTTTGTTGATCACGACCCCATGATAGCCACAGGTGGAGCTATCGACTTCAAGGAACTGTATTTTTTAGTAAATCTTGCAAAATTCATATCTTGAACATGATAGTTGGATTTTATTGTTTTGGTCTTGTTTTACACAGATACATATTGGCTATTTTTCTAAAACTGGTGTGGTGTCCTTTTGTAGTATTTTGCACTTATTACTGTATGTTATGTGCAAATGCTTTACACATTGCTTCTGAGATAAGCCTGACTTCTCGTGCCAAGCTTCCTAGGGGGGTGTGCAGGGGTTATCTGAGCGGGTATCTACCTTTGCCTGACTAGAGTGAGGGTCCCTACTTGGACAGGGTGCAAACCAACTGCCAACTAGAGACCCCATTTCTAACAGTTGCATTTTGTGAAATGTCTCTCCTTTGTGCCCTCCCAGGCGATTACACTAAGTGAACATTTTTGTTGGCCGGTTTTGGTTTGCTTTTCATCCCAGCCATGATCCTTTCTAGACATTCACACAGGGAGCCAATAACTCTCGCGCTCACCTTCATTGCGGTCGTGTCGCTTTGAATTGACTTGCTTATGTCGACTGTTTTAGTTTTCATTGACAATTTGTGTGGCAAGCAAAATCCAGTTAAGAATTTACGACATTAATAGCGCTAACTCGAGCAAGCGGTAGACCCATTGTATTGCAAGTGCTTGTTTTAAATTTCCGGGCCTATGTCCATGGTGAACTTGGAATGTATCACTTTGATACCTAAGCATATTCTAGTTCCCTTAGCTGCTCAGTATGGTTGTGGTACTTAGGTGTTCCTGAGGATGGCAAGTAGGTCATCTCTATTAGTAACAGAATGGTACTTCATGTATGTTTACTATTTAAAGTACTTAGTGAGGGAAAAAACAGGGACACACACACGCAACACGCAACACCCCCACCCCCACCCACGACAACACACACACTAATACAGCATGATACTTTATAGTTCAACCCCCCAACCCCCCCGGAAGAATGCAAAGACAAAAGAAAATGAGGGTAACCATTGTAATATATTAAAATCACGTACGCAAAAAAATATATATATACACTATAAACAAAATATACACCAAGCTTAGTAGTCCAGGTAGTGCTCCAATGAAGTCAGTGGAACACTGGGCCACACGGTATGGGCGAGGCCCACACAAGATCCCCGACCATGACGGAGAGAACACTGCAGGGGCATCAGATAGCAAGAAAACAGGCACCTCAGGGGGAGGGAAAGGGGGGCACCTCAGCCGGTTGAGTGCACGATGCCAAATCCACGAGAGGGCCACATGCCCACTGTTCCATCCTGGGGAGTGCAAAGCCACAGTCTCACAAGTCTCTACAGTGGGTGGGTTGCCCCTGTTCCATCCTGGGGAGTGCAAATCCACAGTCTCACAAGTCTCTACAGTGGGTGGAGGGTGGTACAAGTGGATGACAGTCTCCACTGGTTCTGGAGGGGGCATGGTGCCCAGAGTGCTTCATCCTGCTAAGGACTGAGGTAGTGGATGCATCTCTCCACTGGTTCTGGAGGGGGCATGGTGCCCACGATGCTTCATCCTGCTCGTGATGGACTCAGTAGTGTCAGTGCCCTTGGCGCTCATGGGCCAGAGGTGCTTGTGGCGGCAGTGCCCTGTTCAGCGGTGCTAGTGGCGGCTGTTCAGCGGTGCTTGTGGCGGCGGTGCCCTGTTCAGCTGTGCTTGTGGCGGTGGTGTCCTTTGCAGTGATTCAGTTGCTGGCGGTCCTGTCTGGCCCAGCGGGGCTGGTGCTGGCGGTCATCTCTGGCACAGCGGGGCTGGTGCTGGCGGTCCTCTCTGGCCCAGCGGGGCAGGTGCTGGCGGTGGCCTCTTGGGCAGCAGGGCAGGTGCTGGCGGTGGCCTCTTTGGCAGCAGGGCAGGTGCTAGCGGTGGCCTCTTGGGCAGCAGGGCAGGTGCTGGCGGTGGGCTCTTGGGCAGCAGGGCCGGTGCTGGCGGTGGCCTCCTGGGCAGCAGGGATGATGGCGGTGGGCTCTTGGGCAGCAGGGCAGGTGCGGGCGGTGGCCTCCTGGGCAGCAGGGATGATGGCGGTGGGCTCTTGGGCAGCAGGGCAAGTGCTGGCGGTGGGCTCCTGGCCAGCTGGGATGATGGCGGTCTTCTCCACCGTGCTGCTCTTCCCAGACCTGCTGACTTTCTTGTGGCCCTTCCCCACCTTGGAAGGTGTCACAGCTGACTCCACACTCCCACCTGTACCTCTGGGAGCGGCTTTGGTGGCTGGAGTCCTCCCCCTCTCCCGCCGGGCACTGGCCAACTTTAGATGCTTCACAGGTGGGGGACTGTCCGTGCTGTGGCTCCGTTCCACACTGGCTGACCTGGTGGCACCTGATTCCGGTAACTACAGGCACCACTGGTCCCGGAGATGTTGTGGCTGAGGTGCTAGTTTGGGACCTGGAGAGTCGGGCCCTAGGATGCCGAGGGGTTGGGGAGGTGTGGGAAAGAGGTCAAGGTTGGACAGGAAAAGTTTTTGGGAAACACTGGGACGGGTAGCTGGAGGGGGTTTGGGAGTGGAGGAAGAGGTTGTGGTTGTAGGAGGTGTTCATTTGGTGACTTTGGGTGAAGGTGCATGCGCTGGAGGCTGTCTTGAGGTGGATGACTGTTGGGTGGGTGTGTGCCTGCGTTTGTGTATCTTGGGAGGTGGCGTCACAAACACACTGGGAGAGGACACAGGGGAAGTGTGAATGGCAGTGGGGGTGGTGAGTGCCCATGAGCGGGGTGTGGTGGCGTGTGTTCTGGTGATGGCAGTAGTGGCTGTAGATGTAGTGCATGCAGGTGTGAGTGGAGACGAGACTGGGAGGGAGACGAGGAGGAGGGGGACACAGTGGAGCCAGTGGATGTTGGTGTGTCTGCATGTGTGTGATGCTTGCGTGAGTGCCTGTGGGATGTGTGGTGCTTATGTTTGCCTGAGCTTCCCTTGTGTGTTGACGTGTGTGCATGCTGGTCTGAAGGTGTGCTTGGGGTAGGCTGAGGTACAGGGGATTGGGTCTGGGTGGAGGAAGTTGGAGGGGGAGGCTAGACACAGGGACAATGGCTGCCATCAGTGCTGAGGCCAGAGTCTGAAAAGCTTGCTGAAGGGCCGTCTGACCAGAATGAATGTCCTCCAGGAATGCATTTGTTTGTTGCAACTGCCTTTCTACACCCTGGATGACATTCAAAATGGTAGACTGCCCAACAGTGAGGAACTTGAGGAGGTCAATGGCCTCCTCACTGAGGGCAGCTGGGGTGACTGGGGCAGGGCCTGAGGTGCCTGGGGCAAAGGTGATGCCCACCCTCCGGGGTGAGCGGGCACGGGGCAAAGGCTGAGGGGCTGCTGGGAGGGCAGTGCCGGTAGGGGGGTGGCGGCTGTACCTGTAGATGCGGGGTCACAGATGTTGCCGCCACCACAAGGGAGCTCCCATCAGAGGACGAGTCCATGTCACTGGTGTCAGCTCCTGTCCCCGCCGTGGAGCTCCCCTCGCCCTCCGTCCCACTGGTGTACTCCGACTCCGTAGTCTCGCCCTCCAGGGCCATGTGGGATGCAGCTCTCTCCTGCTCCGTTGCCACTGATCCTCCGCTTGATCATGCTAATGCACACAAGAACAGGGAGACCACAAAAAGGGGGGGGGCGACAGAAGAAAGACATGTTGAGTGCATGCATTACCGCTACCGTTGGCAGACACGACAGACACAGAAGCCCCCTGCACTACGCCGCGCACTTGGCCTCCCCTGTTCAATCCCTGGGACATGGCCTACAAGGCTATGGACGACATCTGCACACATAGATTTCACAGGAGCCTGACTAGGTGTATTTGGTACTGTACACAGGTGGGGTGGGGTGCCACAGGCTCTGCCAGCGCAAGGGGACCTTGTCTCCTATACTCCCCCTGGCCTAGGGAAACCCACAGCCCACCTCCCCCACCCAGACACCTCCACTGTGCGCAAAATCAGCAGAATGAGAGTGTACTCACCCCCTTGTGACTGCTGTGATGCCCCCAAGCGCCCATCCAACTCCGGGTACGCGACCACCACCAGGATCCTGAACATCAGGGGGTCATGGTGCGATGGGGCACCCCTCCCACATTGGGAGGCCATCCCCAGCTGGGCCTCTGCCGTCTTCTTGCTCCAGCAGCGAATGTCCTCCCATCTTTTACGGCAGTGGGTGCTCCGTCAGTGGTAGACCCCCAGGGTCCAGACGTCCTTGGCGATGGCACGCCAAATATCTTTTTTCTGGTGGGCGCTGACCTACATGAATTGTACAGGGGGAAAAGAAAAGTTATTACCAAATGCACCCTCACAGTCATTGGCCCCCATACCTACCCTTGCCATGATGCACATGCACTCACCGTCGTTTCATGCACGCCTCAATCTCACCCCCAATCTTTCATCCACTCCACATAGGCATAGCCCATACAGCATGCTCCCAGTGTATTTACCTGTTTGTCTGGAGGACCGTAGAGTAGTGTGTACTGGGGAAGGACCCCATCCATGAGTTTCTCCAACTCCTCCGATGTGAAGGCAGGGGCCCTTTCCCCAGTCGCACAAGCCATTGTCTCTTCCAGACCGAGGTCACAGCAGCACTTGCAGAGTAGGTCCTCTCCTGTCGAAGATCAGGTATTGAGTGATTGAACAGATAGAAAATGGCGGTCACGTCTGCGGCGGTGCGTACCGTCACCGCTGGTGTACATCGTCATTGGCTCCTGGGACCCATATGGTCCAATGTTAACCAATGCAGCATTGCGCTGCGGTCTTGATCCGCCTACGGCGACGGTGTACAACGCCAGCGCAGTTACCTCACATCCCATTGTCCCACTTTACAGGTCAGGCAGCTGCCATTTCAGGGGCCCACATGGCTTAATTTTCAACTGTGTCACAAATACCTAGGCCTAGCCTCAACACACATTCATGCCAAATATCGGATTATGATTCGTTTTCTGTGTAAGCTGTGTTTACGTACCTCTGAGTTGTTTGACTCTGTGCTCGCTGTTGCCCTTCATAGGCACCGTCTGCTGGGACATGTGAGGAGATGGCGGCATCCTCCGGTGTACAGACCGCTGGTGGACCTGTCGACAATGGAGGAAAGACATGTGATCATCACCTACAGGCTTGACCGTGCCACAATCCAGGAACTGTGTGCCCAGTTGGAGCCAGACCTGATGTCAGCTATCCGCCATCCCACAGGAATCCCCCCTCAAGTGCAGGTGCTGTCAGTACTCCATTTCCTTGCAAGTGGGTCATTTCAAACAACAGTGGCCATAGCGTCAGGGATGTCCCAGCCTATGTTTTCCAATGTGTTGTCCAGAGTGTTGTCTGCCCTGCTGAAACACATGCGGAGCTACATTGTTTTCCCTCAGGTGGAGGATTTGCCTACAGTGAAAGGAGATTGCTATGCCCTGGGACATATCCCCAACATCATAGGTGCCATTGATGGGACACATGTGGCTTTGGTCCCCCCCTCCGCAGGAGTGAACAGGTGTGCAGAAACCAGAAGAGTTATCATTCAATGAATGTGCAGATGGTGTGTTTGGCAGACCAGTACATCTCCCATGTGAATGCCAAGTTCCCTGGCTCAGTGCATGAGCCTACATCCTGTGGAATAGCAGCTTACCTTATGTGATGGGTCAACTCCAGAGGCACCGTGTGTGGCTATTAGGTGATCACCTGGAAGGAAGTCAGTGGGAATGGTTGTCTGGGTCTGAGGATATCACTCCAGGTTAGTGTGTGTCTAACAGTTGTCCCTCACCATTTGCAGGTGACTCTGGTTACCCCAACCTGTCATGGCTACTGACCCCAGTGAGGAATCCCAGGATAAGGGCAGAGGAACGCTACAATGAGGCCCATGGGCGAACACGGCGGATGATAGAGCGGACCTTTGGCCTCCTGAAGGCCAGGTTCAGGTGCTTCCATAGGACAGGTTGATCCCTATTCTACTCACCAAAGAAGGTGTGCCAGATCATCGTAGCCTGCTGTATGCTTCACAACTTAGCTTTGCGACGACAGGTGCCTTTTCTGCAGGAGGATGGTCCAGATGGCAGTGTTATTGCAGCTGTGGAGCCTGTGGACAGTGAAGACGAGGAAGCAGAAGAAGAGGACATGGACAACAGGAACTCGGTGATCCTGCAATATTTCCAGTGAGACACAGGTAAGAATACAAACCTGCCTACTACATGTACTTTAACACTACTACCTCTCTACTGTCTGTCGTTTTCACCCAGTGTATGGTCACTGAGTTATCACTTTCCCTTATGATTTCACAGATGTGGGTCCCACTGTGTGACATCTGCTTTGATTCCTCATGGACTAGAGCTGTGTGACATAGGTATCTTGACATTACAATTGAAAGAGCATTTTGCCACAGTAATTGCTAATATACTATTTTGAAATCACAGACTGACTCCAGATTGTTTTGTGCTTGCTTCAAGGGTGTTTATTTAAGTGGTCAATATTGGTGGGGATTGTAAAATGGCGAGGGGTGTTGGTGGAGGAATTTCCATGGCAGAGTCCAGTCTATTAGTCTCACAGGTGCATTGCCCAAATGGGCATAGGAAGTGGAGCTGGGGCAGTTTAAGGATGAACAGGGTGACAAAGTGGGACAGAAGGATGACATTCAGGGTGGTCTTATTTCTTGGCTGGGGTCTTGGCATCATTCTCTGTCTATGTCCTGGATCTCAGGGACCGTTTGCGGGGTGGTTCTCCCTCTGCAGGGGGTGGGGTGCTGGTGTGGTGGTCCTGTGTTGGTGCCTCCCGTCCACTAGCGCCGGCGGAGGTGGTGGGTAGTTCATTGTCCATGCTAGTGTCAGGGGCCCCTTGTTGTGCCACAGTGTCCCTCCTGGTGTTGAGTACTTCCTTTAGCACCCCTACGAAGGTGCCCAGGGTGGAATTGATGGCTCTGAGTTCCTCCCTGAAGCCCAAATACTGTTCCTCCTGCAGGCGCTGGGTCTCCTGAAACTTGTCCAGTACCGTTGCCATCATCTCCTGGGAGTGGTGGTAGGCTCCCATGATGGAGGAGAGGGAATCGTGGAGAGTGGGTTCCCTGGGCCTGTCCTCCCCTTGTCGCACAGCAGCCCTCCCAGTTCCCCTGTGTTCCTGGGCCTCCTTCCCCTGGACCGTGTGCCCACTACCACTGCCCTTAGGTCCCTGTTGTTGTTGGGGTGGTGGGTTAGCCTGGGTTCCCTGTAGTGGTGGACACACTGCTGCTTGACATGTCCTGGGGACAGAGGTATGGGCCCGCTGGGTGGGTGCTGTGCTGGTGTTTCCAGAGGGGGGAAGTTCTGTGGTGGCCTGTGACTATGTCAGGGGAACTGACTGTCCAGAGGTCCCCGATGGGCCGGGCTGGTCATCTAGATCCAGTTTGACAGAGCTGCTGTCATCACTGTGGGCCTCTTCTGTTGGTGGTGTGGACATGTGTGGACCCTCCTGTCCGGTGATGTTGGGTAGGGGTCCTGCAGGGGTATAAAAGGATGTTTATTACATCTGTGTGTAACATGGTGTGGAATGGGTGGGTGTCCATGTACCCCGGTGCTTGCATTCCAGTGTAGGACCTTGTGTGATGATGGTTTAGTGGGGTGTATGGGTATGTGCAGTGGGCCTGCTTTGGTGATGGGTGTCCATGCTTTGTTGTTGCATGCAGGGCTTGGTGTTGGGATGTGTGGGTTGTGATAGTGGAACATTTGTGAGGAGTAGGAGTGATGGGGGTGAGGGTGGGGGTATGTGATGGCATGCAGGTAGGGTGGGGGATGTAATAGTTAAGATTTGACTTACCAGAGTCCATTCCTCCATCTAGTCCCGTGAGGCCCTCAGGATGCAGAATCGCCAAGACCTGCTCCTCCCATGTTGTTAGTTGTGGGGGAGGAGGTGGGGGTCTGACGCCAGTCCGCTGAACCGCAAGGTGGTGTCTTGAGACAACGGAACGCACCTTCCCCCGTAGGTCGTTCCACCTCTTCCTGATGTCATCCCGATTTCTTGGGTGCTGTCCCACTGTGTTGACCCTGTCCATGATTCTGCGCAATAGCTCCATTTTCCTAGCTATGGAGGTGTGCTGCACCTGTGATCCGAATAGCTGTGGCTCTACCCGGACGATTTCCTCCATCATGACCCTGAGCTCCTCCTCAGAGAACCTGGGGTGTCTTTGCCGTGCCA
Source organism: Pleurodeles waltl (assembly GCF_031143425.1). NCBI lineage: Eukaryota > Metazoa > Chordata > Amphibia > Caudata > Salamandridae > Pleurodeles > Pleurodeles waltl. The sequence goes on along the minus strand of NC_090450.1, from coordinate 708,093,884 downwards.
TTCGGTGGTGTGGGTGATGTGTGGGGTGGTGTGTGTAGTGATAGGTGGGGTAATATTTAGTGGTGTGTTGTGTGAGGTGCGTGGAAGTTCTGTGGGTGATGGTATTGTGTGCCTGTGGATGCTTGGTAGTTGTTTGTAGTGTCTCTCTCTGGCCTTCGTTCGGGATTTTTGGTCCTAGGGGTTTGTGGGTGATGCAGGTGTGTGTTTATATTGTATTGGGTTTGTGGGAGTGGTGTGTGTATGTGTATCAGGTGTGTGTTTCGAATTGTCCAATGTAGTAGTGTTTTGTATATGTGTGTGTATTTTGAGCGCAGCGGTGTGTACAGGCAATGGAATACCACGGTTGAAAGACCGCTGTGTGGATTCGTGTGTCGTGATAGTGTGGGCGTATCTCTGTTGGCGTGACGGTGGAGGTTTTGTTTTCGCCAGTTTATCACTGACCTTTGGTGTGGCAGACTTGTGTGGGTGTCTCAATTTTTGCGGATTCCGTGCTGTGGGTCATAATAGCTGTGGTGGAGTTCTGCGGCCGCGGCAGTGTGTTGGCGGTCTTCTGCACAACGGTAAGTGGCTTTTACTGCCAATGTTGTAATGAGGGCCTTAATGCCCAGAACATGACCTTCTCATGTTAAGACCAATATAATACAACATTAAAAGTGACTGGTGAAAAAACTACAATCATGGCCTGATTTTGGGTTTTAGTGGCCCTAGATCTGCCCACGATTGCCAGGAAGTGAAGTTCTTTGCCAAGAAGGCGGAGGGAGGGGGTGGTAAAACACCGAAATGTCTGAATTCGCTGCCCAAAGAATGGATTGGTGGAGCGAAAACTCTGGTGGAAAATCACTCACTATCTGTTTCCGCAAGCTGAATTTCCACATGTACAAGCGGGCACTGATATGTGGCCCACTGTAGATCAAGATCAGCTCTCACGTATCTAGACTCCCTGACATGCTGGTACGTGTTAAACAACATGTTAAGGAAACGATGGTCCTCCTTAACTTCTTTTTTTTAAAGAGAGAGTTTTTTTTTTTTTTTTTTGCTAATTACCACATCCCCCGCAATTTTCTCCAGGTAAATTTTGGCAGGTGCAACATGAGGGAATTTTACCAGAGTAAAAATGACCACCAAATACCGACACTTGTAGATTTTGGTGAGCAAACAACCACAATCTGCAGGTTAGGTTCCATCTTCAGGGCCAAAACTTGAAAGAGGTGATAACTGTTGCACCTTTTAAATTCCAAAACCTCCCGATTTTAAAAAGTGCGCTACTTATCGCATCTCCGACACGGCCATTCAATGAGGGCCTAGGCCTAAATAATAATTTTATCACCAGTTTCTGGTGTTTCCATATTTGTGGTCCACAGAGGTCAATCTAGCCGGCATAGTGGAGGTTTAGCGATTCTCTGTCGAATAACAAAACCACTTTTGGTGGTGTTACCGGTGCAACTTTGTGGGGCAGAATGCGAAACCTGTGGAGTTACCTCCTATGTGATAGCTCCTTTTAGCGGCATTGATAGATGCCCAGCAAGAGGCGGTAATTGTAAATCACGCATTTCTTTTGGCTCATTTACAGATAACACCCTTGTTAAATCAGGTATTCTTTGTATTAGTAGGTTCGCACCTTCTGTAAAGCTATTTTTTCGGGTCTTGTTGGAATTATTTCCATAATGAACATGAGTCTGGAAGGAGCATTTTCATACTCTGTCTTTCTTTTCTGTGCAATGCATCCTTCCCTCACCTCAACAGTTGCTTTCTTTTCCAGACAGCGTAATGGCTAACAGCGGCGGGGCGACTGCGGCAGAGGAACTGAAATTCAAGCATTTTGGTCATTATAGCGCCAGAGTGACCGACAAGGAGAAAAAAGAGTTGTACGTGAAAGGTCTTAAACTCATGGCCAAACCGATTTCGTCCAACAACAAAGGTAAGAGGCCCTTGCAGCTTTGCCAAGTGGTCCAATATCACAGCTACAGGCAGACCTGCTAACATAAAAAACAAGCATTTGCAATGCACTAGGGTCTCGCATTTGTCGGAGTTACAGCTATTCCCAGTTGTAAACTCCCAAACGGATTTTTCTTGCATTAAAAGAAAAAAACAGCGCAATCGCGCTGCTACAGTTTACACGTAATAATACCTATTGGCAAAAGTGCAATTATGAACGTAACTAGCAAAAGTGCAATTAACTGTGTAACAAGGTCATAGCATGCAAAGCGCTCGACTTCTGCCCAGCGAGATCGCACTGCGAAAATAGAGAAAAAGTAGTCCACAAACCTAACGGGAAACAGCGAGCCTTGCATGTTTTCTGTACTTGGTCGCTGCGCTCGAGGAGGGCTAACCACCGGAAAAAGGCATGACGTATGTGTGCCTTCCACTAATCAAAAGAAGCTGATTCTAACAGGCAAGCCAACATACCAATGAAAGACACTGACGTGACGTCGATGGGGCTCTGAGCCCTTTTGTAATACCTAAAGCGTCTCGCTAGCGATACGCATGTGCGAGCCCATGCGACGCAGGCTCGACCCTAAAACATTGGCAATGCCAATAAGACTCGCCTATGCAAGAGCTGTTGGCTTTGGCAATATGTTTTAGCCATGTTGTACACCCGTTTGGCAGATGTTCAGCATGGCTAAAAGGTAGTGGCTTAAAGGAGAGTGTTGTGGAGTAGAGTGTGATGTTATGGAGTGGCGTAGAGAGTGGTGGAGGGAGTAGTGTGTCGTAGGGTGGAAGGGCTTGGAGTAGAGTGGCGTAGAGGTGAGTGTTGTAGAGTGAAGTAGAGTGTCAGAATGGAGTTGAGTGCTGTAGGAGGCTGGCCTGGTTTGTAGTGGGTACCATGGGTATTTACACCTTATACCAGGTACAGTTATCCTTTATTAGTGAAGTAGTAGTGTTCTAGCAGCTTAGGCTCACAGTGGTAGCTATAGCAGAGCAGCTTAGGCTGAACTAGGAAATATGCAAAGCTCATGCAATACCACTTTTAGTTACACAGTACGTATACCAAGTAACAACAATACTCAGTGTTACCAAAAATAAAGGCAGTTTATTTGGGTGACACAGTACAAAAAGATCTTAGAGGCAATACTCCTTCTGGAGGTAAGTATTATACACAATATATACACTAGACACCAAAATAGGTAAGTAATTAGACATAGGATAGTGCAAACAATAGGAAATGCTACAGAATGCAATGGGAGAACATAGGTCTAGGGGCAGCACAAACCATATACTAAGAAAGTGGAATGCGAATCACAAATTCCCCCCTAGACAAGTGTAGTGTGTTTAGAATCGCTGGGAGAGTAAGAATACTGTAAAGGTAGTAAATTACCCCACCCCAGAGCCCAGAAAAGCAGGAGTAAAGTACTGTAAGTTTCCTTAGGACACACTACACCTCATGATTGAGTTTATTGCAAGAACCAACAGAGTCTGCAAGCAACAAACAGTGGATTTCTGGACCTGAAGACCTGCAAAAGAAGGAGACCAAGTCCAGAAGTCGAAAGAAGTTCCAGGAAGGACAGGAACCCCTGCCAACCCAGAAGAGGGTGCAAAAGGAGAGCCCCGGTTGGACAAAGACTGCAGAAATGCACCCTAGGAAGATGCCAGCGGGTTCCTGCATGATGCAAAGGATGTCCCACGTCGTGAAGTTGGATGCAGGTGAGTTTTGGCACTGGATTTCTCCAAAAAGCCTTGGTTCTGGCAAAGTTGTGTTTTGCGTCAACTAGGCACTATCTGGACCCAGGGGAGACCCGGGGGCCTCAACTCTGTGTGAGGCCCCCAGGTCTCACACAGTGCTGTGCACAGGTGCAACGCTCAACTCATTGAGTTGTTCTCCGGTGGCGTGGGACCTTCCTGTGTAGCGCTGCACAAACCGCATTTTGCACCTCCTTTGTCCCCATGTCCTGGGACTCCTGTGGATGCTATCTGGTGTCCTGAGGGCTTTCAGCACTTCAGAGAGCCCTCAGGACACCAGATAGCATCCACAGGAGTCCCAGGACATGGGGACAAAGGAGGTGCAAAATGTGGTTGGTGCAGCGCTACACAGGAAGGTCCCACGCCACCAGAGAACAACTCAGTGAGTTGAGCGTTGCAGGATAGAGTGCTGGAGACCTGGGCCAGGCTGTGCACAAAGGAATTTTGTAAATAGTGCACAGATGCCTCAGGAGGTGAAGAAGACGCAGCGCACAGGGGTACTATCGTTCTGGGGGAAGGCAAGGTCTTACCTCCTCTAAATTGCGAGAGCAGGACCTCAGGACAGTCTGTGTTGATGGGGTCCACCCTCTGTGTTCCAAGGAGCACGCTCATCGCTGTAAGAGGAGTCCAAGACAACCGGTCGTCGACTTAGGAGGTGCCTGCATGAGCAGGGGAGTGACTCTGTCACCCCACTGGAGATTTCTTTGGTCTTTCAGGTGCAGGGTGAAGACAGGGAGTCCTCAGAGTGTGCACACCATGGAAACTGTTGCAGTTGCTGGCTGAAGCTGAGGTTGCAGAAGAAAAGTATCCCTTGTGGATACTTTTTTGCTGTTATAGGAGTTCCTGGAGCAGGCTGCGGTTGATCCGAGGTCAGAGGATGAAGTAGTAGTTGCAGGGGATTCCTGCTGGAAACCTGCAAGTAGAATCTGAAGAGAACCCACAGGAGAGACGCTAAATAGCCCTGAGAGGGGGATTGGCTACCTTATCAGGTAAGGACCTATCAGGAGGGGTCTCTGATGTCACCTGCTGGCACAGGCCACTCAGAGCTCTCCAGAGTGCCCCCACACCTTGCAAAGCAAGATGGCTGAAGTCTGGGACACACTGGAGAACCTCTGGGTACCACCCCTAGGGTGGTTATGGACAGGAGAGTGGTCACTCCCCTTTCCTTTGTCCAGTTGCCAGAGCATGGGGACAAGGTGTCTCTGAACCGGTGTAGGCTGGTTTATGCAAGGAGGGCACCATCTATGCCCTTCAACGCATTTCCAGAGGCTGGGGGAGGCTACCCCTCCCCAGCCTGTAACACCTATTTCCAAAGGGAGAGGGTGTAACACCCTGCTCCCAGAGGAAATGCTTTGTTCTGCCTTCCTGGGACTGAGCTGCTCAGACCCCAGGAGGGCAGAACCCTGTCTGTGAGGTGGCAGCAGCTCTAGCTGCAGTGCAAGCCTCAGAGAGCTGATTTGGCAGTACTGGGGGTCTGTAGTGGAGAACCCAGGATGCATGGAATTGGCTCCCCAATACCAGATTTGGAATGGGGGGACAATTCCATGATCTTAGACGCCTTACATGGCCATATTCGGAGTTACCATTGTGAAGCTACATATATGTATTGACCAATATGTAGTGCACGCGTGTATTGGCGTCCCCGCACTCACAAAGTCCCGGGAATGGCCCTGAACTATGTGAGGACACCTTTGCTAGTGCCCTCACACTTAGTACCTTTGCACCTAACCTTCAGAAAGTGCAGGTTAGACATATAGGTGACTTATAAGTTACTTAAGTGCAGTGGAAATGGCTGTGAAATAGTGTGTGCACTATTTCACGCAGGCCGTGATGGCAGGCCTGTGGAAGGGTTTGTCTGAGCTCCTTATGGGTGGCAAAATAAATGCTCCAGCCCATAAGGATCTCCTGGAACCCTAATGCCCTGGGTACCTAGGTACCATATACTATGGACTTATAAGGGGGGTCCAGTGTGCCAATTGAAATTGGTAAATGAAGTCACTAGCCTATAGTGACAACTTTAAAGGCAGATAGAGCATAAGCACAGAGGTTCTGGTTAGCAAAGCCTCACTGACACAGTCAAGCACTACTGACAACACACACATTTGCAAACTATGAGCCCTGGGGTCCTGGCTAGCAGGATCCCAGTGAGACAGACAAAACACACTGACATATAGGTATTTATCTATGAGCACTGGGGTCCTGGCTAGCAGGATCCCAGTGACACAGTAAAAACACACTGACACACACTCACAAACAGGCCAAACGTAGGGGTAATCATGCTAGAAAGAGGCTACTTTCTCACAAGTGTAGTAGAGTGGAGTGGCATTGAGTGTTGTGGAGTGGTATAGAGGAGAGTCGGGTGGTATAGAGGGTGTTGCGCAGGGTGGTGTAGAGTGGTGTAGAGTGGAGTAGATTGTTGCAGAGTAGAGTGGCATAGAGCGGAGTAGTGAAATAGGGTGGGATGGCGTAGAGTGGAGTTGAGTGTTATAGAGTGGAGTGGCGTAGAGTGTCAGAGTGTAGTGGCATAGAGTGGCATGGAGTGGAGTGGCATAAAGTGGAGTACTAGAGTGGTGTAGAGTAGAGTAGTGGAGTGTAGTAGAGTGGAGTAGGGTGTCATAAAATAGAGTGGAGTAAAATGGCACAGAGTGGCGTAGAAGGATTTGTCGAGCATCGTAGAGTGGAGTAGTGCCATAGAGTGGAGTAGAGCTGGACTAGAGTTTAATGGAGTACAGCGTCATAGAGTGAAGTGTTGTGAGAGGGAGAACAGTAGTTTAGAGTGAAGTGGCGTAAAGTACAGTGGTGCACAGTAGATTGGAATAGAGTGCAATGGCTTAAAGTGCACTAGTTTTGAGGAAAGTGGTGTACAGTGGAGTGGCATAGAGTGCAGCGGCATAGAGTAGAGTGGCATGGAGTAGAGTGGTACAGAGTAGAGCAGAGTGCAATGGAGCAGCGTAGATTGCAGTGGCTTAGAGTGCAGTAGCGTACAGCAGAGTGGCATAAAGTAGAGTGGTGGAGAGTAGAGTGGGTTGGCAGAGCATCTACTGTAGTGGCGTAGTGTGCACTGGCATACAGTAGAGTGCTGCAGAGTGGAGTGGAGTGGCATAGAGTGCAGTCGCCTAGACTAGACTAGCCGCCTAGAGAACTGTGGCTTACAGGAGATTATTTCAGAATAGGGTGAAGTGGTACATGGTAAAGTGGAGTGGTGCAGGAGAGAAATCAGAGGTGTAGAGTAGATTGGTATAAAGTAGAGTAGTGTAGAGTTGCATAGAGTGCAGTGGCATGGAGGCAGTGGTGCAGAGTAGATTAGAGTGACGTAGAGCGCATTGGCATAGAGATGAGTTGTGCAGAGTGTGGTGCAGAGTAGCGTAGAATTCAATGGCAGAGAGTGCAATTACACAGAGTAGTGTCTTGGAGTGCAGTGTTGTAGACTGCATTGACATAGAGTGTAGTGGCATAAAGGAGAATGTTGCAGAGTAGAGTGCTGTAGAGAGCAGTGGCCTACAGTAGAGTGGTGCAGAGTAGAATAGAGTGGCAGATAGTGTAGTGACGTAGAGCGTAAAGGTGTAGAGTGGCACAGAGTGCAGTGGTGTAGAGTGCATTGCCGTAGAATGAATTGGCATAGACTGCACTGGCATAGAATCGAGTGTTGCAGAGTAAGTGCTGTGGAGAGCAGTGGCATACAGAACAGTGGTGAAGAGTAGAATAGAGTGGCGTAGAGTGCAGTGATAGAGTACAATGGTGTAGCGTGCCATAGCATGCAGTGGCGTAAAGTGCAGTGGCGTAGAGTGTTGCAGAGTAGAATATAGTGGCATACAGTGCAGTGGTGCAGAGTAGTTGGCATAGAGTGCAATGACATAGAGTGCATTGGTGTTAATTAAGGTGGTGTACAGTACATTGGGTAGAGTGCAGTGGTTTAGAGTAGAATGGCGCAGAGTGATGAAGAGTGGTGCAACATTGAGTAGAGTAGACTGGCATAAAATGCAGTGGTGTAAAGTGGATTGTTTCAGAGTTGTGCTGTAGAGTGAAGTGCTGCACTGTAGAATGGAGAGGTGCAGGGTAGAGTGGAGGGGTGCAGGGTAGAGTGGAGTGGCATAGAGTATTAGAATCAAGTGTAGTGGTGCAGAGAATAGTGAAGCGGCCTAGACTGAAGTGCAGTGATGTGTAGTAAAGAAGAGTGCATTGGCATAAGTAGAGCGGTGCAGAGTAGAGTACAGAGGTGTAGAGTGAAGTGGTGTAGAGGGCAGTGGCATAGAGTGCAGTGGTGCACAGTTGATTAGAGTGATGTAGGGTGCAGTGGTGTAGAGTGGCATAGAGAAGAGTGGTGCAGTGGCATAGATTGCAGTGCCATAGAGTTCAGTGGCACAGAGTAGAGTGGCACAGAGTTCAGTAGTGGGGAGGGCAGTGTTGCAGTGTAGAGTGTCATAGAGTGCAGTGGTGTAGAGTGGCTTAGAGGGCAGTGGCGTAGAGTGGTGCAGAGTAAAGTGACATAGAGAGCAGTGGTGAAGAGTACAGTGGGGCAGAGTGGAATAGAGTGACTGAGAGTACAGTGGCTTAGGGTGCAGTGACATAGAGTGCAGTGGCACAAAATGTAGTGGCATACTTTAGAATGTTGCAGAGTAGTGTGTAGTGGCATACAGTGCAGTGGCGTAGAATGTATTGGCTTTGAGTAAAGTGGTGTAGAGGTCATCAGCGTAGACTGCAGTGGTGTACAGAGGAGTAGTGTAAAGTGGAATAGTGCAGAGTGGAATGCAATGGCATAGTGTGCAGGGCCATAGAGTCGATTGTTTCAGAGTAGAGTGAAGAGGTGTAGAGTACAGTGGCATAGAGTAGAGTGCTTTTGAGTGCAGTACCGTACGGTGCTGCGGTATAAATTAGAGTGGCTTAGCATGGATTGGCATAGTGTGCAGGGTTGTAGAGTGGAGCTATGCAGAGGGAAGTGGTGCAGGGTACAGTGCAGTGGCGTGGAGTGATGCAGCGTAGAATAGTGTAGAGGCTTAAAGTGCATTGGCATACAATGGCATGGAGGAGAGTGGTGCAGAATAAACTTTAGTGGCATAGAGTGGTGTAGAGTTCAGTGGCAAAGAGTGCTGTGTTGCAGAGTATACTGCTGTAGAGTACAGTGGTGAATATTTTAGTGTGTAGAGTGCATTGGCACAGAGTGCAGTGGAGTAGAGTGGTGCAGAGTAAAATCACATAAAGTACAGTGGTGCAGAGTAGAACAGAATGGCATAGAGTGCAGTGGTGTATATAACAATGGTATAGAGTAAACTGGCGTAGAGTGTTACAGAGCTGAGTATAGTGGCGTAGGATGCAGTGGTGCAGAGTAGACTGGCATAGAGGGCAGTGCATTGAGTGCATTTATTTTGAGTAAAAGTGGTGTAAAGTGCACTGGCATAGAATGGAGTGGGTAAAGTAGACTACAGAGGCTTAGAGTAGAGTGGTGTAGAGTAGAATAGAGTGGTACAGAGTGGGGTGGTGCAGTACAGATGGCAGTGGTGTAGAGTGGAGTGGCACAGAGTAGATTGTTTCAGAGTAGAGTGAAGTGGCATAGAGTGGAATGATGCACGGTAGAGTGGAGTGGTGCAGGGTAGAGTGAAGTGACATAGAATGCAGTGGTGTAGAATGCAGTGGTGCAGAATAAATTAGAGTGGCATAGATTGGATGGCATAGAGTGAACTATCGTAGAGTGAAGTGGTACAGAGTAGAGTGCAGCGGGATAGATTGCAGGGTTGCAGAGTAAAGTGGCATGAGTGGCATAGAGTGTAATGGAGTTGAGTGGAATGGTATAGAGTGCAGTGGTGAAGAGTGCAGTCATGTATAGTATAGTAGGGTAGAGTTTATTGACGGAGAGTGATGCAGAGTAGAGGGGCATATACTCAAGTGGCATAGAGTGAAATGGTGCAGAGTAGAGTGCAGTGATGCAGTGTGGAGTGGCGTAGAGAGGAGTGGGGTAGTGTGAATGGTACAGAGTAGAGTGCAGTGGTGTGGAGTGGTGCAGAGTGGAGTAGAGTAGGGTAAATTCAAGTATTCAATGATTGTTAATGTGCTGCAATTACAGGCAACACATCTTCAATTGAAAGGACCATTACATGTGAACAGACATACAGTTTTACTCATAAGAGTATGCAGCACACAAACTATAATTTTTGAAAATGTCACCACCTAGGACCAGATGTATCATTTGTTTAAATTTCGATTACCTAATTGTGATTCCCTGCGAATCACAATTAGGTAATTTCTATTCTAATGTTTGAAACTCATGGAATTTTATTTTGCATTTCCTAATAGGTCGCAAATCAACCTACCTCATTAATATTCATGAGGTAGGTCGCAATTAGCGACCCATTGGGAAACGCTAAAATCACAAGGGTGGTGGCCTGCTGGGCTCAGCAGACCACTGTGATTGCTTTTAAACAAAGCAATCTTTTTTTTTTATTCTCCCGTTTTCCTTAAAAGAAAATGGGATATGTTTAAAAAAGAAAAATGGAAAGTTTTCTTTTAATTTTTTATGAGAAGGTAGTGGTCCGTGGGATCATTGCCTGCTTTTAAAAAAACATTTTTGCTACCATTATCAAAGGGAAAGGGGTCCCTTTGGGACCCCTTCCTGTTTGCGAATGGGTTACCACCTACTTGAGGTAGGTGGTTAAATGAAAATGTTTTGCAACCTCCTTTCGGTCTCAAACTATTCCTACATATTGTTGCGATTCGGTATTGGGAAGGGACGCCCTGAACACACCCCTTACTAATACCGAATCGGTATGTATGCACGATTCCAAATTGCGATTCAGTAACATGTTACCGAAGTGCAAAATGGAATTAATACATACCAAAATGATACATATGGCCCCTAATGTAATGATTTGTTTCAATGGTATAAAATATTTGTTTCCAACACACTTCAGAATTACCCCCAGTAGCCAGCATAATTGTCACATAAATCCTCTCACTTTGGAGTCAGAGAAACAAAGTAAACATCAAGCACCCTCGAACAAGAGAACCTAACATTTGACCTCTGTCTTTGAATGCACATCAAACATGTCAAAATAAGAACAAGATTTAAAGGCCGGTTTACAGAAAGGGAGCACTTGGAAGGATGCGGTAAATAAGGTTCGGCAAAGGAAGGACAAACTCAAGCTGGACAGCCTAAAACAAATAAAGGCAGCAAATAGAAAGCATGAAAATATGTGTTACAAACCAAAAAGAGAATGGTAAGCCATGGGTAGAATGCATTCCCAGGGAAGCTTTCTGAATAACCTCAGTATGTCATTAGCAAATCAGACAGCTGTGCTGTCTGGTAGGCTTCGACCTAAAAATCGTTTGAAATGGAGTCAGAGTCTTGGAGGAGCTGGCTTTTATGACAAGAGCAACCTGAGAGGCACTGTGCCCTCAGCCTTGACTAACCTCTACTCCCTCACACAAGAACACAAAAACAAAACAGAAGCTTGCTGAGGCTGCCATGATGTCCTGGAAGGTTTTCACACCCCTTAATATACATCAGCTGCTTACAAATTCACAAGATGAGCTACAAACCTCTAAGAGTAGCGGTTTCCAGCTCGCTTTGCCTGCCACAGTGTGATATCGGCAACTCACTGAGTGAATATGTGAAGAAAGACAATACTGTTTTACACACAGTGGAACCATGTGAGTTGGCAGGCCTGCACAGGTGACTCCTCTGGCCTTTGCTGGCATTTATCTAAAAATACTTTTCACTTTGAGACTAGTGATTTCTATTCACCCTTTCATAGTGACCCTTTATATCTCACAAAGTGGTGGTGGCTGAAAAGGCAGGACAGGTTGAAGGTCTCAAAGTGAAATCAGACAACTTGTCAGCTTCACTGTTTGTTAAAGCTGCCAAATGCCTCCTTTGCAAGGTGCAGCTTTACTACTGCACATTTCTTTTAACAGGCAACGGTAATGCCTCAACTCCCTCAGTGTAACAGTCTCTTGGCTGAAAATCTAGGAATGTCTAGTGTTGTCTCACATGACCTAGTGCTAAGGCGCTTGACAGCAAATGGGCCCACCCTGGCAGTAGAGATCGTCATGGCTATAGCTAGAAGGGCCCAAAAAGTAGAGTTCAGATGAAAGCTTACACCATAGATCCTGGAATGTTCAAAGAGGTAGCACCTGGGAACCCAGTACGTTTTCAGCTGTGATATTCCAAGCACAGTTTGAGAGCACAACTCCCCTTGCTCGATTGGTGGGTTCTGTGTTGCCTGGGAAATCAGTCGTGGTACCTAGGTGCCCATGGGATCCAGAGCCTGACCCTCACTTGCCAGAGTAACTTGTTCCCTTAGGGCAGGAATACTCAAAGTACAGCCCGCGGGCCTCATGCTGCCCCTCTGACCTTTACATGCGGCCCCTGGGGCAACAGGAGCACTGGGCAGCTGTTTGCTCGGCTCCGCACTAACAAAAATATTAAATACACACACAATAAATACACACACGATCATTTATTTCAAACTTAATTGGTGTTAAAGAAAGGAAGTTCCCTAGGGACTCCTGCATTTAACTTTAGAAACGCCTTCATTTTTAAAGACATCTTGCCGCATAAGTGAAGATAGTCGCTTCAAAATTAAAAAAGTGTATTTAGTTAACATGCAGAACCTTTTTGTCTTACTACAATTTATTTTATCAGTGCATTGAGATGTATTCATTTAAAAGTGATAGTTTTCAAACATAAATTTGGAAACATTAATTATTTCCCTTACCCTGAGAACACCACCAATAGTAAATTAAAGAGGCAAGTCACTTGGTATGTGCACTTTATGGGTGGCCTGGGTCCCTATCATACATAAACAACATTATAGTTTATTAAATCAAAATTAGAAGCAGGTTTTGTGCAGCGCACACCATGAGTCATGTATTTCAAGGTCATCTTAAATGTGATAATGCAGAAAATGGGGTAAAGTGACACTAAACAATTGCCTAGGATCACACAATTTGGAAAAGTGGGTAAACCTGGATTAATTCCAGGTTTTCTGGTTTCCCATTGTTTATTTCAGCCACTAGATGTATAGCCTTTGCTTCCCCTACACCTACCTTGCCACCATTCCCCCTAGCCACCCCACCCGACCACCACTGCCCTGACATCAAGGCGGCCCCCAGGCATGTCACAGACCAAACTTTTTGGCCCCTGGGAAAATGTTTGCGAGTACCCATGCCTTAGGGCCTCATTCCTACTACAGTTTTGTCAGGAACACTTCATTGGTATTCCTGCAACCAAAATTGTCAATGCCACAGGTATCAGTAATATCGGGATATAGGAATACCATATTATGAGTTGTCTTCACAGGGCATTTGAAATGGGGGAATCAACACATTACTTTACCGTAATCTTCGTTATCACCAGCTTTAAGCTGAAGAAATATCCATGGAGAGGGAAATGTGAAAACAATATTGGGAAATTATTGCTGTAATTCCCAATTCAGCCGAAAAGTCTGTTTGCAGTCGAATTAGAAGGCACAGGTTGCTGGTGGCCAATGTAGAAAGCACTACCATATATGGTCAGATGGGATATAAAGGTACTTTCAGATGTGGTTTCTATGACGCTGCCAGTTCTTAATACCTGCATGGCCATGAACAGCCGTAGGGAGTGAACATGGAATACCTACATAATGGCAGTTGCAGGCTCAATATTCATGGAGCAACTTTTTAAAACCTCTGAGGGTAATACACAATAAATGTTACTTCTGTAAGAGGCTAAAGATTTTGGATCACATGTACAAAAGCTTTTATTGGTCACAAATGGCGAATTGGGCCTTTTGTGACTGTTAAATAGCCTTTCACATATATAAACCCTGTTTTGCGAGTTGGTAACCTATTACTGAATCACAAAATAGGGTTTGCGAGTCAGTTTTAGGAAGGAGCATGTTAAGGGCACCCCTTCCTAACAGCAAGTCACACGGGGATGTATGAATGTTTTACGGCTGGAATGCCAATTTAAAATTGGTAGTAACCCATTGGCAAATGGGAATGACTCCCCAGTTGACCCTTTCCCCTTTGTGAATGTGGGAGCCAATATTTATCCAGATCAGGCAGTGGTCCCACTGGTACTACCTACTCTTTAAAAACAACCTTTTCATTTTGAAATGTATCCTTTTTTCCTTTAAGGAAAAGGGGTTGCATTAAAAAAATGCTTTATTTAAAAAGCAATCACAGACTTGGTGGTCTGCTGACCCCAGCAGGCCACCATCCCTGTGAGTGCAGGCCATTCCCACTGGGTCGCACATTGCGACCTGCCTCATGAATATTGATGAGGCAGGTCCATTTGTGACCCACTGGGAATCGCAAACAGTGTCTGAGACATTGTTGTACATCACAGTTTGCGACTTCCTAATTGAGTCGCAAAAAGTTGCAATTAGGAAGTTGCAAACCAATTTCTGCATACATGTGCCCCCAAGTTATTTAAAAAAAAAAAACATTTTAACTTCTCTTCCCTCACGCCATCTTTGTTCCCCTTGATTATTATGCCAGCATATTTAGGCGGTATGCTCTATGTGCCTTTTCTATTGTGTCAAAGCAAAAAAACATAAATAGAGCAGCAGCGATTCCTTAATGAGGACAAAAGGGCTTCGCCCACTCTCTCTCAGTCCTGCATTATCATTAAAAAGTGCAGAGGCTGATAAAAGACTGAAGACTGAATGGGCGTCTTTACTGTTTAATGGTAACTATCCAGTGTAGCCAATCTGATCGACTCCACTGCGCATGTGTGGTTTTTTTTGTAAGGATGAAACTTGTTTAACCCTTCAAGCCCTAATGCAAGGCATAAGTGCATGCACTGCCAAAGCACAGCACTTTAAGACCCTACTCCGGTTTTCTTCTCTGGCTGTCAGATTCCTTCTGACAACAGTGTGTTTTGGATACCAAGGCGGTAGCCTCATTACTCCATATACATTTTGGACTTGTTAAAAAAACATTGCTGTATTGTTTGCTTATTGATCTGTGACTCTTTGTCACATTTGAAGTTGATTCGCATGGACCCCTCCGGGCAGAGGGCTAATAAGCCTGGTCTGAGTCCATAGGAGGGTCAAGGGTCCAACCTGCCTGTCATTTCGCCCTTTTTTCCTATGTCACAGGCTGGGTGGGGTAAGATTTCAATGGTCCCACCCACAGCCTTTCCAATCTTTTAGCTAAATGAGGGCAGAACTAGCGAATCTGACACTACCCCTGCCTGTGACATATGGAGATGGCAGGAGGGAATAAGAGACAATTCCAGTGTTGCCATTGGTCTTGTCTTCTGCCAGAGAATTAGACCAATAACAGCAGGGTGCAGACAGGTTGATTGATTGCAGCATCAAGCTGCTGCATGCCTGCTATGCAGCGGTGTCCGAGGGCTCCTGTCCGAGCTCATCATGGCATGAAGTGGAAGCATTTAAGCAGGGGGTGCACTCCGTATGCCATGCTCATGCCGGGAACCGGATGGCGGGAGGGGGAATCGCGGGGCCCCTGGGGGCCCCTGCAGTGCCCATGCCAATGGCATGGGCACTGCAGGGGCCCCCGTAAGAGGGCCCCAAAATGTATTTCACTGTCTGCATAGCAGACAGTGAAATACGCGACGGGTGCAGTAGCACCCGTCGCACCTTCCCACTCCGCCGGCTCGATTACGAGCCGGCTTCATGGTGGGAAGGTCGTTTTCCCCTGGGCTGGTGGGCGGCCTTTCGGCGGCCGCCCGCCAGCCCAGGGGAAAACTCTGAATACCCGCCGCGGTCTTCCGACCGCGGTGCGGTATTCACGACGCGCAACTTTGGCGGGCGGCCATACCGCACCGCGGTCTGAAGACCGCGGCCGGCATTCCAAGTTTTCCCCTGGGCTGGCGGGCGGCCGCCTAAAGGCCGCCCGCCAGCCCAGGGGAAAACGACCTTCCCACCATGAAGCCGGCTCGTAATCGAGCCGGCGGAGTGGGAAGGTGCGACGGGTGCTACTGCACCCGTCGCGTATTTCACTGTCTGCTATGCAGACAGTGAAATACAAGCGGGGCCCTCTTACGGGGGCCCCTGCAGTGCCCATGCCATTGGCATGGGCACTGCAGGGGCCCCCAGGGGCCCCGCGACTCCCCCTCCCGCCATCCGGTTCCCAGCGGGAGAACCGCCAGGAACTGGATGGCGGGAGGGGGAGTCGGAATCCCCAAGCCGGCGCAGCAAGCTGCGCCGGCTTGGAGGATTCCTTGGGGGCAGCGGGAAACCGGCGGGAGACCGCCGGTTTCCCTTCTCTGACCGCGGCTAAGCCGCCGCGGTCAGAATGCCCCGCGGGGCACCGCCGGCCTGTCGGCGGTGCCACCGCGTCCCGCGGCCCTGGCGGTTACAAACCGCCAGGGTCGTAATGAGGGCCTTAGTCTGGATTCCTGGTGAGCGAATAGGGGGGGACTCACGGAGGTGATAGAGGGAATACATAAATTACACATTTTGCTAGCGAGGAATGTTTGTCTGTTCTATAAAAGAAAACACCCCTTTTAGGGCCCTGGTGAATTGCCTACATACATTTTAATGAACCTAGCTGCATTCTACTTTATATTGCTGGCAAACGAAAGTAGTGTGCACCAAAATAAAACCCTGCAATGTGCTTCCCTTATATTCATCTCCCCAGCTAGGAATAGCAACCCATGAGTTAGCCCCCAACCACAGGGCATGGAGGATGGGCAAATCTATATAAAGGGGAAGTTTCCTCATTACAGATGCAAGAATGGACATAGACAGTTGTAAGACAGAAATGGATAGAGAGAAAGAAGGTCTTGGAGTGGACATGAGACTGACAGGAATAGTTGAGAGGGAGGAGTGTGATAAATGGAAATAGAAAATAAGGAACAAGAGAAAATGAGGATGTAAGGGATTGTAAATTAAGAGATCGGAAAATGGAGGGTATGATTGAGAGGTAGATGATGTGAGCGGGTAAACAAGAATGTGAGTGTAAAAAAGCAGGAGCAAGTTAAAGTGCTTGAAGCCTTACGGTTGAGAGTGTGAGTGACAGTGAAAAAACAAGCATGAGAGAAAATGGGCATGAGAAGAAATGAGAGGGAAATAGCAAGACTGGAAGATTAAAAGAAATAAAGACAGAAAATGGGAGACACTGATGGTGAGAGGAAGGGAGCGAGAGTCGGGAGGGAGACAGAAGAGCGAACTAGAGAGCAGGAAGTAGCAGTTTAAGACAGGAAGAAACAGAGGAAATAAGAGGCAGATGGTGATAGAAAGCAAGAGGGCAATGAAAAGAATAAGGAACCAGAGAGAGGCATGGGAGAAAGGGTGTAAGAAAGAATCAAGATGGCACACAGAGCAAGAGTTTATAAAAGATAGGTCAGACCGTGAGGAACAGAAACCGAGAGGCAGACTTAGATGGGAAGGGGGAGACTAAGAGAAGAAAGGGTGGAGTGAGTGTGAGAGGAATACACTTCGCAAGAGAGAGGGAAGCAGAAGGAGACAAGATAAAAGAGTCCGTTTGTGTTTTTTAATTCAAAGTTTGTTGGGGAAAAAAACAAAGCCCTCCTTGCAGAAATAATGCTTGTTCACTCTAGTCACCTATTTGCGCCCCATCAGTTTCAGAGATCACCAGCCGCCGCTGAAATAGAAGAGGACCTTTGGGAGGCTGCCCAGTAGTAACTCTATGTAACCACTTCCTCAACAGCTACCATTGACATCCATTACTACTCAGCGACCGGGCCCGTCCCAGAGAAGTTTGTGGCTGACTCAAAGTCACCATCCATCCTGGAGAAGATTCTAGAAGATGCTGGGTCACGTTCCACCTTCGACAAGCTTCTAGGTGACCCAGAGTCACTCTCCAAGCTGCAGGAATCATTGAGTGACTCAGAGCCATTAGACATGGCCTTCGCATCACAGCCCGCCCTGCAAATGGTGAAATCCTTGAAACAATTGAATAAGCTGGCGGTTACTCTCAGTATCAGAGGGACAAACCTCTACTTGGCTGCCGGGAAGGAGTCTCCCTTCACTTTGGAGGTGGGTATCTTTCAGCAGGCAGGTGTTTCACTGCACAATGGGGGAAACATAAACAGTATTCTTTTTCTGGGTACAACTAGAATAAGACAACTGATTCTTTGCAACAAGCACTGGCAAAGCCACTAGATTTGCCATTAGGTGCCATTTTGTGACTTTGTCTGTGCTTTTTTGTCATGGTTTTTGTAAAACGTTGTTATTAGGGCATCTCCCTAGCCCTCACCTATATAAAAGCAAAATGTTGGTGAAAAGAAAAACATGTCTCTAAAAGCATGCATTGCCACATTAGTCCCTGGCTCTGTGTGTAAACGTGCTCCTTGTTAAAGGGCAGCTTGCTGTCACTCCCATGGAAGTTGCCAGTGCCTGAAGGGCTAGGACTCATTACCCCATGCTGTATGCTGTCATAGGCAGAAGAAAAAGTTGAATGACACAACAGACTCTATTCCCCTTTCTGCGGACTCAGCCAAAGTAAATGAACAATACATTTTGTTTATAATTACACAATGTTGCTCCAAATGAAAAGCCAATTTTATGCAGTGCTCTCCAACACAGGTTAATGAGTGACAGATGCATGCCATATTTTCAGGATAGCCCCTGAATAACTGAGTGCCAGTCAGATTCACTGTTTGGAAGTTTATCTTATATGAAAACCCTTACATTTTGATTTGACACTGGTAGAGCCACGAGGCAAGCAGGAGGACATACAGAAATCCATGTTAGAGATGCAGAGAAGGGCACAGGATTGGCAAGCACTTAGATAAAATAACCTCAAAGGGGTAGAAAAACGCCAAGCAGGTTAAACAGGAAAATATCCGCTACACATGCTAAAAAAAAACAGCCATGTCCCTGGTATTAGCAATCATGAACCTCCAGTCCAGGTCCGGCTGGTACCTGTTCCTGTCAGGTAAGGTCTGTGGCAGCCATATTGCTAGCTATGTGTAGCTGAGCCTTCACTCTCTTCCCAAACCCAAGTCAAGCATCATTCGTTTCAACTAATGCTTCAGCCACAACCCAACCTGCGTGCCCTTTGACCTAAGAGTACAGCCGCAACCCCATCAGGGAGGTCAGACGCAAACCTATCAAAGCTCTCCACCCTTCAGGTTAGTGAACATTTCTGTAGTCCAGCTGCACCGATTGCACTACTGATGTTCACAGGTAAGAGTCTTAATACTTATACTTATTATGTGGTTAATAAAAACCATTACAAGCGAATGTAAAAGGAAATATCTAAATACAAAATGTATTATGTTACAAAAAATGATGGTAAATTGATCATTACTTCTTTACACTCAGAGAGTTGTTCCTTTTGACATACTTTATATACAAGGTAATACAGTGATGGGGATGTGAAGTTTTTTGAGGACAACATACATGTATCACTGTCCACAATTTCACATATTTACAGTTCAACTGTGTATGCTTACCATTCATGCTGTGGATTAAAGTTTGCATACAAGCTGTAATGTGATGACGGTTAAAGCTTGAGAAAAGGAACTTTTTCAGGGTTCTATCAATGCGGGACAAGCACTCAATATTTGTAAAACGGACTCCTTCTTGTAAACATAAAGGGAAATATTTCCAAGGAGCTTGTGCCGCCATTGCATATTTTTTTTTGATGCAGCAGCGGCTCTCTGTTAGTTCCATATTTAAAATACAACGCCTTTGGCCAAATGCTTCAGTTTTTTGGGGCCTGCATCAAAAAAGCACCTACGCTGGACCTGGCTGCATCACTGGGATTTTAATGTATGCAGAGGGGGCGTTCTGTCAGAAAGAGTGACTTACAACTGACGCAGTGATATTTACAAGATTTTCATTGTCTGACGCTTCTGTCAGATGTGTCTCGCAAAGCCTACAATGCATCAGAATTCCTACGCCTCTAAAACCCAGGCATAGGAATTGACAGAGTGGCTTTGAAACACAGGAATCTGACCATTTGCAGTCACTTCACACCCTGTAAGATGTCTGTTTTACCATCCCCACCAGTTAGGAGGTCTATAGATGTGCTAATCATGTTGTAAGATCTTTTGACCAACCTGGGACTATAGCACCTATGATTCAATCATCCACTGCAGCAAGGCTATGTGACGTTGTGTACTTTTTGTAAGGGAAGGCCAGGATTTTCACTTCTCCATGGAGGAAGGGGTCTCCAAGTCAATGGCTGCGTACTCCAAAGGACATCAGATAAGTACATACATAAGGTAGGTAATACATGCATTGTCACTTTTCATTCCCACATATACTTGTATTTACTTACAATACACTGTCACTCACAATGTCACACATACCCAGGTCTTTACTTATACATACCCGATTTTTACAATTTTTTGTGATTTCAGCCTCCTTCAGAAACCAATCCTGGGTCCCAGAAAGCTAAACATTTCTGAAAAGCAGACAAAATTCTGAATTCAGGAAGGGGTCATTCGTGTAGATCCTACAAGTGTTTCCTACAGAAAATAACAGCTGAAATAAAAGAATATTGAAATTGAGGTGACAAAAACAGCCATTTTTCTCCACGTTTTACTCTGTAACTTTTTCCTGCGATGTCAGATTTTTTAAAGCAATATACCGTTACGTCTGCTGGACTCTTCTTGTTGCGGGGATATATAGGGCTTGTAGGTTCAAGAACCCTAGGTACCCAGAGCCAATAAATGAGCTGCACCTTGCAATGGGTTTTCATTCTATACCGGGTATACAGCAATTAATTTGGTGAAATATAAAAAGTTAAAAATAGGTATCAAGAAAACCTTTGTATTTCCAAAATGGGCACAAGATAAGGTGTTGAGAAGCAGTGGTTATTTGCACATCTATGAATTCCGGGGTGCCCATACTACCATGTGAATTACAGGGCATTTCTCAAATAGACATGTTTTTTACACACTGTCTTACATTTGGAAGGAAAAAATGTAGTGAAAGACAAGGGGCAATAACACTTGTTTTGCTATTCTGTGTTCTCCCAAGTCTCCTGATAAAAATGGTACCTCACTTGTGTGGGTAGGCATAGCACTTGCAAAAGGAAATGCCCCAAAACACAACGTTGACACATCACATTTTCACAAAGAAAACAGAGCAGTGTTTTACAAAGGGCCTAGCTGTGTATTTTGGCCTCTAGCTCAGCCGGCACCTGGGGAAACCTAGCAAACCTGCACATTTATGAGAACTAGATACCTAGGGGAATCCAAGATGGGGTGACTTGTGGGGCTCTGACCAGGTTCTGTTACCCAGAATCCTTTGCAAACCTCAAAATTTGGCCCACAAAACCCTTTTTCCTCTCATTTCGGTCACAGAAAGTTTTAGAATCCGAGAGCAGCCACAAATTTCCTTCCACCCAGAGTTCCCCCAAGTGTCCTGATAAAAATGGTACCTCACTTGTGTGGGTAGGCCTAGCGCCTGCGAAAGGAAATGCCCCCAAAACACAACGTGGACACATCACATTTTCATAAAGAAAACAGAGCAGTTTTTTACAAAGTGCCTAGCTGTGGATTTTGGCGTCTAGCTCAGCTGGCCCATAGGGAAACCTAGAAAACCTGCCCATTTTTTAAAACTAGACACCTAGGGGAATCCAAGATGGGATGACTTGTGGGGCTCTGACCAGGTTCTGCTACCCAGAAACCTTTGCAAACCTCAAACATTGGCCAAAAAAACACTTTTTCCTCTCATTTCGGTGACAGAAAGTTCTGGAATCTGAGAGGAGCCACAAATTTCCTTCCACCCAGCGTTCCACCAAGCGTCCCGATAAAAATGGTACTTCACTTGTGTGGGTAGGCCTAGCGCCCGCAAAAGTAAATGCCCCAAAACACAACGTGGACACTTCACATTTTCACAAAGAAAACAGCTGTTTTTTAAAAAGTGCCTTGCTGTAGATTTCGGGCTCTTGCACAGCTGGCCCCTGGGGAAACCTAGCAAACCTGCACATTTTTTAAAACTAGACACCAATGGGAATCCAAGATGGGGTGACTTGTGGGGCTCTGACCAGGTTCTGTTACCCAGAATCCTTTGCAAACCTCAAAATTTGGCCCAAAAAACACTTTTTCCTCTCATTTCGGTGACAGAAAGTTTTAGAATCCGAGAGGAGCCACACATTTCCTTCAACCCAGAGTTCGCCTAAGTCTCCTGATAAAAATGGTACCTCACTTGTGTGGGTAGGCCTAGCGCCCGCGAAAGGAAATGCCCCCAAAACACAACGTGGAAACATCACATTTTCATAAAGAAAACAGAGCAGTTTTTTACAAAGTGCCTAGCTGTGGATTTTGGCGTCTAGCTCAGCTGGCCCCTAGGGAAACCTAGCAAACCTGCGCATTTTTTAAAACTAGACACCAATGGGAATCCAAGATGGGGTGACTTGTGGGGCTCTGCCCAGGTTCTGCTACCCAAAATCCTTTGCAAACCTCAAAATTTGGCCCAAAAAACACTTTTTCCTCTCATTTCGTTGACAGAAAGTTCTGGAATCTGAGAGGATCCACAAATTTCCTTCCACCAAGCGTTCCCCCAAGCCTCCCGATAAAAATGATACCTCACTTGTGTGGGTGGCCCAGGTGCCTGCAACAGAAAAATGCCAAAAACCTGTAGAGATTGAGGGGATAGCACAGCGACTTGATAAGCACATAGTCTTCTTTTATACATCTTTTAGGCTGACTCTGCTAAAGGGACCCACACAAGTGAGGTATCATTTTACTTGGGAGACTGAGGGGAACTCTGTGTGGAAGGAAATTCGTGCCACAGCGGTGATCCTACAAAGAAAAGTGAGGAAAATATGCTTTTTTAAAGCAAATTTTGAGGTTTGCAGAGGAGTCTGGGTAAGAAAATGTTGGGGGATCCAGGCAAGCCACACCTCCTTGGACTCCTTGGGGTGTCTATTTTTATAACATGCCTGGGTTTTGGTAGGTTTCCCTAGATAAGGCCGCACCCGGGACCAAAAACATAAGTGCCCCCCCAACACTGGTTGCAATAGATCAATTTGATGTGTCCACCTACCTATGTGTTGTTCCAAACACTAAAATTGTGAAAAGAAATGCACTTTGGTTATGTTAAAAAGACCCCTCACCCACCAACCAAGTTGGTGCCCTGCTTCATCATCGGGGTCCCACCCGAGACAGATACCGTGTCACAGGTGTACTGCGACGCCTGATTACAGCAGAGCAGGCTTCGTCATTTTTACCACACATACTGGTTGGACTTGGCACAAAGGTGAGTGATGGTTCAGTGGATCAAATTTTATTAACAAGAGATTTCACAAAAATTAAATGCACTGTTAATAACTGAAAGGCCAAAAAACGGAACCAATGACTCATAGCTCGTGAGCTGTAAAGCCACGACAAGGCACCAACCACTTTACAGTCCATTCACACACCTTCCATACATGACATGCACAAGACCATTCACGCCGCCAGCAACAAGCCCAGCACATTACAACACTCGCATCGACAGACAGCGCCACTCAAGGGCCCATCACTTTCATACGCCCACATGCCTGATACAGCAATCACACCAGCTGATGAGTGTGTGGACTGACGATTGGCTGGCACCGCCAGCCAAGCGCTACCCCACTCACACCGCCAGCGAAGCACCACCCCACTTACACCGCCAGCCAAGCACAACCTCATGCACACCGCCAGCCAAGCACCACCCCATGCACACTGCCAGCCAAGCACCACCCCACGCACACCGCCAACCAAGCACCACCCCACGCACACCGCCATCACTTTTTGTTTTTGTTTTTAAACAACAAAGAAACCACTAATTGTAAATAAGTACAAAACTACAAACACAAACGCTCTAACTGAATACATGACAGTAATGCCAACCGTGAAACTAAACATATAAAAATATAAAACAGCAGTTTACGTTCACAGAATTTCCCAATAATTATTTTGTGTGTGGTAGCTCCTGAAACAGCCACCCACACACAGCCCAGGCTTTGAAGGACAATCAGGGCAGTACATCCCAGTCTCCTTCCTGATACCTCTTCTAGCACAGACTCTACTTCTCTTAGCAGGAAAGTTTTTTTTTGGCCGTGGGAGGAATGTGCTCATCAAAGTGACGATCTTTCAATCTAGCCACATCCTCCACCGCTGCTTCTCTAGGAACTCTTGCCTGTTCCAGCACAACAAGGCTCGCTATGATAGACTCCTGAAATTTCACAAATGTCATCCCTGACTCTGGTAAACTATCCTTGAAAACAACAAAAGCATTAAAAGTTGCCAAGTGGAACAGGTGAACCGCTAATTTCTTATACCAAACATAAAACTTACGAGCAGCAGTATAAGTTTCCAACCTCTGATCTACTCTATCAACACCACCTATGTGCTTATTATTGTCTAAAATGCACACAGGTTTGCGCACTTCAGCAACTTGACCCCAAACAGCTACAGGTGAAGTACTCTCATCATGGATGGTAGTTAGCATGTACACATCCCTCCTGTCTACAAATTTTAAGATAGCAGCTCATCATTCCACAAGGCACTGCACTGTCCCTTCTCAAGTTTTTTACAGACAAGCTCTCTTGGATAGCCTTTCCGATTAGAGCAGATTGTGCCGCAAGCAACAGTGTCCACTCTGAACAACCCCTTGAACAACTGAACTCCAGTGTAGAAGTTATCTACATATAAATGGTGACCTTTGTTAAACAGTCGTCTACCAAGTTCCCACACAATTTTCTCGCTAATTCCAAATGTGGGTGGACAACCAGGGGGGTCAATATTGGAATCCCTACCAGTGTAGACACGGACATTATAAACATATCCTGTACTACTTTCAGACAGCATAGACATCTTAATTCCATACCGTGCCCTCCTGCTAGGAATGTACTGCCTAAAAACCAAACAACCCTTGAACAGGACCAAAGACTCATCTACAGATATTTCTTTGCCTGGAACATAGATCTCTGAAAACCGATCTACCAAATGATCAAGGACAGGTCTAATCTTAAAAAGACGGTCAGAATCAGGGTGATCTCGTGGCAAGGCTAAAGCATTAACTACAAAATGCAACATCCGAAGAAGAAGCTCATACCGGTTACGACTCATGATGGCAGGAAATATAGCAGTTGCCATCAAGGGACTAGTAGACTAATATGAAGACAGATATGGTTTCCTTATCAGCCCCATCAAAAAAGTTAAACCCAAGAACTTTTTCAACTCTTCCAGATTTGTGGGAATCCACCGGCTAGCTCTAGATTGTGGCCTAAGTCTGGCAGCGTTGTCCCTTAAATACTGCTCTGCATACACATTAGTCTGCTCAACAATCTCTTCCAAAAATATATTGTCCATAAACAACTCAAAAAAGTTGACGGGCAAAATGTTTTCCGTATTAACTCGACACCCTGGGAAACCAGTAAACGCAGGCAACTGCGGCTGCTCCATGTTTGGTGCAACCCACGTGTCAGGTCTTCCAATGGGAAGCCTTTCAGCTGCTGGCTCCTGCACCATTGGCATAGCAGTGTCCTCCTCTAACACAGGCCCTTCATCAGCACTGAGAGTGGCTTCATCATCACATGATTCCTCTCTGACAGAAAATTAACTTCCAGAATCTTGCACTTCCTCCTCTGCCTCAGATACAGAGTCAGTTTCATAATCATGTTCAGAAGACGACTCAAAAAACTACACCAACAACCTGCTGAGCGGTCATCCTACGGCTAGCCATAATCCTTCCTACAAAAATGAACTGGACAAATGCACCACCAACAACCAGCACTGTGTAAGATAAGTAACAAACAAAGTGTAGCCTTATCACTAAGAGTTATAAACTCAAAAACTATACTGCTCACTTGCCTGAGAAAGCTTGACTCACCAGCAACTACTCTGCACAGCAATCACCAATGATATCCCACTAAAAAGAGAAAAAAAAGCAAATTAGACATAAGACAACACAATAATCATTGTGCATAAATCTAAGGACAATTTCACACACAATCCTGCATTCAGTACACCACCTGCAAACATTTAATTCATGCATGGCAACAATACTCCTTTGGAGTAAATTTATTTACTTACCTAAAACATGCAACTACGTATACCGCAGGACAACCACTGCCAAAACTGCAACAAGCCACGGCAAAGGAAGCAAAATCTTTGAACTAGAACAAAAAGAAGAAATAAGCTGTTATTATCATAAATGTGAATACTTCACCAGTTGACAAACCAACCATTTTTAAATTTTACCAAGGGGGGCAGAAATGCCATAGAATATATTGCCCCCTTTGGGGGGCCACCCTTGCCCAAGGGGCCACCCCCCACACAAAACACACACATGATCCCTGGCGCAAAGTGGATGGGCCTGAAAAAAAAGAAGAAAAAAAAGCCGAAAGTAAAAAAATCCCTGGCGCCTTCATGGTTTCTGCCCCCCTGAGGGCAGAAGGGCCTATAAAAACTAGGCCAATCTGCCTCCAAGGGGGGCAGAAATGGCCTAGATTACATTGCCCCCCTTGGGGGGGCGACCCTTGCCCAAGGGGCCACCCCCCCACACAAAGCACACACACACATGATCCATGGCATTAAGGAAATTCTGCCCGCCTTGGAGGCAGAAAGGCCTAAAAAAATAGGCCGGGCAGAACTGCCCAATAGTGCTTTTGGGTTTTTGGGGGCGACCCTTGCCCAAGGGGCCGCCCCCAACACAAACAAATGAACAACAACAAACAATCCCTGGTGTCTAGTGGCTTTCTGCCCCCATTGAGGGCGGATCGGCCTAAAAATAAGGCCAATCTGCCCCCAAGTGGGGAAGAAATGGCAAAAAATACATTGCCCCCAAAGGAGAGCGACCCTTGCCTAAGGGGTCTCTCTCCCACACAATAAACACACACGCACGCACACACACTAATTCCCTGGTGTCTAGTGGGCATTCCTGCTGCCCGATCGCGCATGAATGCTCAAAGAGACATCGAGGGAAAGGAAAACCCTTTCCTTTCCCTCAATGCCTTTTTCAGAGGGATCCACCACCGCTCAGAGGTGAAACTTACCTCCTTTCCTGAAGACGCGCTGGAAGCAAATGGCTTCCAACGCGTCTTTGCCCCTTTTCATGATGCCAGCGCACGATCGCACGCTGACATCATTGAGGTTGGGGGGGCGGGCTTCCCCTTCCAGCCCTGACCTGGGGGGTGGGGGGGACAGCCAGAGGGCTGGTAAATGGTTGTAATGGTTACTTCCATGGCGCCTCACAGGCGCAGCCATGGACGTAACCATTATGTCCATGGCGACCAAGGGGTTAACCCCTTGGGTGCCTGGCGCGAAGTGGCCTCGTCCTCGGCCACAGTTCCTGTCCGGCACCCAGCCCATGAGCCTCCCACCCACACCCCCCATCAGGGATGGAAGGGGAATCGCTTCCCCTTCCACCCCCACCCTCCTTGACGTCTGATGACGTCAGCACGCAATCAGAGGTCGCCTCCCACAGATTGGAAAGAGAAATGGAAGCATTTCTCTTTTTGATCAGGGACTCGGGCGGGAGAGGCATCAAAGGAAAGGAAAGGCCTTTCCTTGCCTATGATGTCTCTCTATGCATTTCTGGAGAAATGCCCACTAGACACCAGGGAGTTTGCTTTTTTAAATATTTGTGCATAAGGTGAGCGGACCCTTTAGCAAGGGCCGCTCCCCGGGGGGGGGGATATTTTTTTAAGGCCTTTTCTGAGCCCCTTTGGGCAGATCAGCCTATTGGAAGGGGCAGAAACCATTAGGCGCCAGGGATTGTTTACTGTTTTTTTTTTTTTACAAGATGGGAGCAACCCCTTAGGCAAGGGTCGCTCGCCTGGGGGCAAATTATTTTTTGGCCATTTCTGCCCCCCTTACGGGCAGATCGACCTATTTTGTTTAGGCCAATCTGCCCCCAGGTGGGGCAGAAACCACTAGACTCTCAGGATTTTTTTTTTAAGTCAGTTTCACGCAAGGGGAGCGACCCCTTAGGCAAGGGTTGCTCCACTGGGGGAGTGGGGGGGAGGGGCTTAATTTAGGCCATTTCTGCCCCCCTTGGGGCAGATGGGCCCATTTTAATTAGGCCAGTCTGTCTCCAAAGGGGGCAGAAACCACTAGGCACCAGGGATTATTTTTATTTTTTTGCAGTTGGGGAGCGACCCCTTAGGCAAGGGTCGCTCCCCTGGGGGACAATTTTATTTTAGGCCATCTCTGCCCACCTTGGGGGCAGATCAGCCTATTTTTCTTAGGCCGATCTACCCCCAAGGGGAGCAGAAACCACTATACACCAGTTTTTGTTTTTTACTTCAGTTTCACGTAAGGGGAGCGACCGCTTAGGCAAGGGTCGCTCCTCTGGGAGGCAAATTTATGGCCATTTCTGTCCCTCTTGTGGGCAGATCGGCCCATTTTAACTAGGCAAATCTGCCCCCAAGCAGAACTACTAGGCACCAGGGATTTTTTTCTTTTTTTGCAGATGGGGAGCGACCCCTTGGGCAAGGGTCGCTCCCCTGTGGGGCAATTTTATTTTAGGTCATCTCTGCAGATTTGCCCCAAGGGGGGCTGAAACTACTAGACACCAGGGATTGGTGTGTATGTTTTGTTTGGGGGGGGGGGGGCAGCCCCTTGGACAAGGGTCGCTCCCCATGGTGCAGAAAGCCACCAGTGACCAGGGAAGATTCTTTTTAAAAAAAAGAGGGTGGTGGGGATGGCCATTGTTACCCCCGATCCACTACCCAGGGTAGCAGAAAGCCTACCAACCAGTATGGGCATGGTTATGCCCCTACCCCAACTGACAGGAGTAACAGTCTTACAGCTCTCCCCGCACACTAAAACATCTTATCCCACAGCAAGCAACAGGACATTTGATTATTTTGGGTTTTGGTTTTACATTTGGGCCATGAGAGCTTGTCTAACTCTCAAAATCGTCCCACTTGGAATGGTGAAGGCTGCACTTTTTGGACTTTGGGACACTGTCATGTAGAAAAATCTACGAGACCTAGACACATCTGAAAACTAAACATCTGGGTCAATCCAGTGTGGTGTGCTTCACATGCACCCCACACCATTGTCTTACCCACAATGCCCTGCAGACCTTCAACTTGGTATGAAATCACACATGTTTCCCACATTTTTGTGATGGAATCCTCCAGAATCTGCAGGAATTCACAAAATGTATACTATCCAGCATTGTCGCATGTATACCGATAAAAATTCTGCCACACTTGTCAGCCTAAAAATGATTTTTTTTTTTAACTGCCCTTTTGGACCTCCTTTGGTTCCCCCTCAATTTCAACAAGTTTTTGGTTCTTCCCTGTCACAGGCACTTGGCCCACCTACACAAGTGAGGTATCATTTTTACCGGGAGACTGAGGGGAACGTTGGGTGGTAGGAAATTTGTCCTGGTGCAGTGATCCCACACAGAAATGTGGGAAAATTTGATTTTGGGGCCAAATTTGAGGTTTGCTGAGGATTCTGGATAAGAAAACACTGG
This sequence comes from Pleurodeles waltl, assembly GCF_031143425.1. Lineage (NCBI taxonomy): Eukaryota > Metazoa > Chordata > Amphibia > Caudata > Salamandridae > Pleurodeles > Pleurodeles waltl. The sequence continues at coordinate 708,064,881 of NC_090450.1, read as the reverse complement.
GGGATCCACGCAAGTCACACCTCCCTGGACTCCCTCGGGAGTCTAGTTTTTAGAAATGTTTGGGTTTGGTAGGTTTCCCTCAATGACTGCTGAGCCCAGGAGCAAAAATGCAGTTCCCCCTCCCCCGCAAAAACAGGTAGTTTTGTATTTGATAATTATGATGTGCCCACATAGTGTATTGGAGCATTTCCTGTCGTGGGCACTAAGCCTACCCACACAAGTGAGGTACTATTTTTATCGGGATACTTGGGGGAATGCTGGGTGGAAGGAAATTTTTGGCTCCCCTCAGAGTCCAGAACTTTGCATCACCAAAATGTGAGGAAAAAGTATTTTTTTTTGCTACGTTTTGATGTTTGCTAAGGATTCTGGGTAACAGAACCTGGTGAGAGCACCACAAGTTACCCCATCCTGGGTTCCTCTAGGTGTGTAGTTTTCAGAAATGTCCAGGTTTGCAAGGATTTCCTAGGTGCCGGCTTAGCTAGACGCCAAAATACACAGCTAGGCACTTTGCAAAAAACAGGTCTTCTTTTTTTGAGAAAATGTGATGTGTCCATGTTGTGTTTTGGGGCATTTCCTGTGACGGGCACTAGGCCTACCAACACAAGTGAGGTACCATTTGTATCGGGAGACTTGAGGAAATGCTGGGTGGAAGGGGCTCCTCTCAGATTCCAGAACTTTCTGTCACTGAAATGTGAGGAACAAGTGTTTTTTTAGCCAAATTGTGTGGTTTGCAAAGGATTCTAGGTAACAGAACCTGCAAGAGCGCTACAAGTCACCACATCCTGGGTTCCCCTAGGTGTCTACTTTTTAAAAAAATGCACAGGTTTGGTAGGTTTTTGTAGGTGCCGGCTGAGCTAGAGACGAAAATCCACAGCTAGGCACTTTCCAAAAAACACATCAGTTGTCAACGTGAGAATGTGAGGTGTCCATGTTGCATTTTGGGGTGTTTCCTTTCACGGCCACTGGCCTACCAATACAAGTGAGGTACCATTTTTATCGGGAGACTTGGGGGAATGCTGGGTGGAAGGAAATTTGTGGCTCCCCTCAGATTCCAGAACTTTCTATCACCAAAATATGAGGAAAAAGGGTTTTTTTGCCAAATTTTGAGTTTTGCAAAGATTCTGGGTAACAGAACCTGGTGAGAGCTCCACAAGTCACCCCCGTCCTGGATTGGCCTAGGTGTCGAGTTTTGAAAAATGCACAGGTTTGGTAGGTGTCCCTAGGTGCCGGCTGAGCTAGAGGCCAGAATCCACAGCTAGGCACTTTGCAAAAAACACGTCAGATTTCAATGTAAAAATGTGATGTGTCAATGTTGCGTTTCCTGTCTCTGACACTAGGCCTACCCACACAAGTGAGGTACCATTTTTATCGGGAGACTTGGGGAAACACAGAATAGCAGAACAAGTGTTATTGCCCCTTGTCTTTCTCTACATTTCTCCTTCCAAATATAAGACAGTGTGTAAAAAAGACACCTATTTGAGAAATGCCCTGTAATTCACATGCTAGTATGGGGACCCCAGAATTCAGAGATGAGCAAATAACCACTGCTTCTCAACACCTTATCTTGTGCCCATTTTGGAAATAAAAAGGTTTCCTTGATGCCTATTTTTCACTCTTTATATTTCACCAAATGAATTGCTGTATACCCGGTATACAATGAAAACCCATTGCAAGGTGCAGCTCATTTACTGGCTCTGGGTACCTAAGGTTCTTGATATCCCCACAACAAGAATAGTCCAGTAGACGTAATAGTATATTGCTTTTGAAAATCTGACATTGCGGGAAAAAGTTGCAGAGTAAAATGTGGAGAAAAATGGCTGTTTTTTTTACCTCAATTTCATTTTGTTTTCAGCTGTTATTTGCTGTAGGAGAACTTTGTAGGATCTACACAAACGACTCCTTGCTGAATTCATAATGTTGTCTACTTTTCAGAAATGTTTAACTTTCCAGGATCCACTATTGGTTTCACACCCATTTGTGTCACTAACTGGAAGGAGGCTAAAAGCACAATTTCTTTTTTAAAATGGGGTATGTCCCAGTAAAATGCCAAAATTGTGTTGAAAAATGTGGTTTTCTGATTCAAGTCTGCCTGTTTCTGAAAGCTGGGGAGATGGTGATTTTAGCATCACAGACCCTCTGTTGATGCCATTTTCAGGAAAAAAACACAAGCTTTCTTCTGAAGCCGAAATGTTCGCTGTTTTTTGGCTAATTTCTTGCTCTTCTCCGGGGGAAAGCAAAGCAAAACACAAACGCTGTGGGATAGCGTAACTGGATGGACGGAATTCAGAACCAATCAAACATTCACCCCCAGTCACAGATCTGGGTTTAATCCATCCATTATTTTGCTCACCATGCCACCCCAGTTTGAACCCAGCCATATGCAAATCAGTCTTGACCCTGTTCCTCAAGGGAACAGTCCAGCCCGAACTGCCAGGCCAGGTTCTCCCTGGACCGGAAACAAGCATCCTGGGACCGGTTTCAGGGTTTCACCCCTCATCAGCCAGGCTAGCTTGAATCCAGTGGCACAGTGAGCCTGGGTCCCACGTCTGGGCATACCCGGCGCACTTAGGGCGGCAAAAGCAAAGCAAAACACAAACGCTGTGGGATAGCGTAACTGGATGGAAGGAATGCGGAACCAATCAAACATTCACCCCCAGTCACAGATCTGGGTTTAATCCATCCATTATTTTGCTCACCATGCCACCCCAGTTTAAACCCAGCCATATGCAAATCAGTCTTGACCCTGTTCCTCAAGGGAACAGTCCAGCCCGAACTGCCAGGCCAGGTTCTCCCTGGACTGGAAACAAGCATCCTGGGACCGGTTTCAGGGTTTCACCCCTCATCAGCCAGGCTAGCTTGAATCCAGTGGCACAGTGAGCCCGGGACCCACGTCTGGGCATACCCGGCGCACTTAGGGCGGCAAAAGCAAAGCAAAACACAAACGCTGTGGGATAGCGTAACTGGATGGACGGAATGCAGTACCAATCAAACATTCACCCCAGGGGAACCCACAAACTCGGGTACCTCTAGAATCCCAAGAATGTTGGGAAAAAAGGACGCAAATTCAGCGTGGGTAGATATGTGTGGACAAAAAGTTATGAGGGCCTAAGCGCAAACTGTCCCAAATAGACAAAAACAGGCCTGCCAACTGAGGGGGAAAAGGCCTGGCAGTGAAGGGGTTAAAAATCCTTGCTTCCAAATAGTTAATCTTTCTTATTTGTCTGTCCTTTTCATTGTTTTCCTCTTTCATGGAGCAGGCCCCCATTACTTCTCGTCTTACACTTGTTTCACTTTAGCATCTGTTTCAGGGACTACTTTTTCCTTGTTGCTGCCAGGGCTTTTTGAGCTGGAGGCTATGTTGTTGTCTCCTCCAAGCTTGTTGTCGCCCTCCTCCACTTCATGTCTGCAGGGGTACTTTTGTCCCCATGATGCCCCCCGCCACCATCTCCAGCACATCTCTGCTTGGGTTTTATTACATCTTAAATAATGTTATTTTTAACATTTTGTCTGTATTTATCCAATTTTTGGGGGGCACATTATTGGTATTTATCCATATTTATTTTGCATTTTGGGAGTAAATGGAGTTGTTAAATGGTATATTTCCAGATATATTTAACTGTTAGACTTGTACTCATACGTGGATGCCTGTCGTATTTTAGCAAATTTAGTATCCACATTTAACAAAACACTACACCCACAGGTGCACATTAGAGTTATACTACAAATATATGTTAATGTATGCCTGTATTTAAGAAAATTTCATTCTGGTTTTTTTTTAACTTCCCAAGCTGTCTATCTTAACAGCTTTGCCTAGACTTCATGAAAGACAGCATGGGGAGTCGCTCACAAAAAGCACAATTCTCAATATTTTTCTGCTTTTAAAAATAAATACAGTCAAACACACACATTGTTTTCTGTCTGTTTTTATCTGTAGAAATCAGTGAAAATGGAAAACTGGGAGACTTAGGTGGTCATTACAACCCTGGCGGTCGGTGTTAAAGCGGCGGTAAGACCGCCAACAGGCCGGCGGTAGAATAATTGGAATTACGACCGTGGTGGAAACCGCCAACAAAGACAGCCACTTTAACACTCCGAGCGCCACGGCGGTACAGACAAACAGCTTGGCGGTCACCGCCAACAGACAGTCGGAAGACAAAGTGCCACCCACAGTATCACAACCTACCAATCCGCCACCTTTTCCGGGGCGGATTCACCGCGGATAAAAACACGGCGGAAACAGACTTCGAAGGGAAAACGCTCACCTCTACACACCCCACGAGGAATCCGGACGCCATGGAACCAGAGCTGCACATCCTGCCAGCCCTCATCTTCTTGCTCCTCTACCAGGAGCACGAACGCCGGCAGCGAAGACCACAGTGAGTACTGCACCTACGACACAGGGGAGGGGGGAGTGAAAAAACAGGGACACACACATGCAACACCCCCACCCCCACCCACTACAACACACACACTAATACATATTTATACATTATAGTTCCACCCCCTAGCTCCCCCGGAAGAATGCAAAGACAAAAGGAAATGAATGTAACCATTGTAATATATTAAAATCAAGTACGCAAAAATATATATATACACCATAAACAAAATATACACCAAGCTTAGTAGTCCAGGTAGTGCTCCAATGAAGTCCGTGGAACACTGGGCCCACACGGTATGGCCGAGGCATACACAAGATCCCCGACCATGATGGAGAGAACACTGCAGGGGCATCAGAGAGCAAGAAAACAGGCACCTCAGGGGGAGGGAAAGGGGGGGCACCTCAGCCGGTTGAGTGCACGAAGCCAAATCCACGAGAAGGCCGCATGCCCACTGTTCAATCCTGGGGAGTGCTAAGCCACAGTCTCTCAAGCCTCTACAGTGGGTGGGTTGCCCACTGCCATATCCTGGGGAGTGCAAAGCCACAGTCTCTCAAGTCTCTACAGTGGGTGGGTTGCCCACTGCCATACCCTGGGGAGTGCAAAGCCACAGTCTCTCAAGTCTCTACAGTGGGTGGGTTGCCCACTGCCATATCCTGGGGAGTTCAAAGCCACAGTCTCTCAAGTGGATGTATCTCTCCACTGGTTCTGGAGAGGGACTTCTGCCCAGAGTGCTTCATCCTGCTAAGGACAGAGGTAGTGGATGTATCCCTCCACTGGTTCCGGAGGGGGCTCTGTGCCAAGAGTGCTTCATCCTGCTTGTGATGGACTCATTAGCGTCAGTGCCCTTGGCGCTCATGGGCCAGCGGTGCTTGGAGCGGCGGTGCCCTGTTCAGCAGTGCTTGGAGCGGCAGTGCCCTGTTCAGCGGTGCTTGGAGCGGCGGTGCCCTGTTCAGCGGTGCTTGGATCGGCGGTGCTCTGTTCAGCGGTGCTTGGAGTGGCGGTGCCCTGTTCAGCGATGCTTGGAGCAGCGGTGCCCTGTTCAGTGGTGCTTGGAGCGGCGGTGCCCTGTTCAGTGGTGCTTGGAGCAGCGGTGCCCTGTTCAGCGGTGCTTGCGGCAGCAGTGCCCTGTACAGCGGTGCATGAGGTGGCGGTGCCCTGTTCAGCGGTGCTTGAGGCGGCGGTGCCCTGTTCAGCAGTGCTTGGAGCGGCGGTGCCCTGTTCAACGGTGCTTGAGGCGGCGGTGCCCTGTTCAGCGGTGCTTGAGGCAGCGGTCCCCTGTTCAGCGGTGCTTGAGGCGGCTGGCTCCTTTGCAGTGACTCAGCTGCTGGCGGTCCTCTCTGTCCCAACGGGGCTTGTGCTGGCGGTCCTCTCTGTCCCAGCGGGGCTTGTGCTGGCGGTCCTCTCTGTCCCAGCGGGGCTTGTGCTGGTGGTCCTCTCTGTCCCAGCAGGGTTTGTGCTGGCGGTCCTCTCTGTCCCTGCGGGGCTTGTGCTGGCGGTCCTCTCTGTGCCAGCGGGGATGATGGCGGTGGCCTCCTAGCCAGCGGGGATGATGGCGGTGGCGTCCTGGGCAGCGGGGATGATGGCTGCTGTGATGCCCTCAAGCGCCCATCCAACTCCGGGTACGCCACCGCCAGGATCCTGAACATCAGGGGGGTCATGGTGCGATGGGCACCCCTCCCACGTTGGGAGGCCATCCACAGCTGAGCCTCCGCCGTCTTCTTGCTCCACCGGCGAAGGTCCTCCCATCTTTTCCGGCAGTGGGTGCTCCGTCTGTGGTAGACCCCCAGGGTCCGGACGTCCTTGGCGATGGCACGCCAAATATCTTTTTTCTGGTGGACACTGACCTACATGAATTGTACAGGGGGAAGAGAAACTTATTACCAACTGCACCGTCACAGTCATTGGCCCCCATCTCTACCCTTGCCATGTGGCACATGCACTCACCGTTGTTTCATGCACGCCGCAATCTTCCCCCCCTTCTTACATCCACCCCACTCCACACAGGCATAGCCCATACAGCATGCTCCCAGTGTACTTAGCTGTTTGTCTGGTGGACCGTAGAGTAGCGTGTACTGGGGGGAGGACCCCGTCCACGAGTTTCTCCAACTCCTCCGATGTGAAGGCAGGGGCCCTTTCCCCAGACACTCGAGCCATTGTCTCTTCCAGACCAAGGTCACAGCAGCACTTGCAGTGTAGGTCCTCTCCTGTCGAAGATCAGGTATCGAGTAAATGAACAGATAGAAAATGGCGGTCACGTCCGCAGCGGTGCGTACCGTCACCGCCAGCGTACATCGTCATTGGCTCATGGGACCCATAGGGTCCAATGTTAACCAATGCAGCATTGCGCCGCGGTCTTCGGCCGCCTACCGCGACAGTGTACAAAGCCAGCGCAGTTACCTCACATCCCATTGTCCCACTTTAGAGGTCAGGCAGCCGCCATTTCAGGATAATCGAGCGGACCTTCGGCCTCCTGAAGGCCAGGCTCAGGTGCCTCCATATGACAGGTGGATCCCTATTCTACTCACCAAAGAAGGTGTGCCAGATCATCGTGGCCTGCTGTATGCTTCACAACTTAGCTTTGCGACGACAGGTGCCTTTTCTGCAGGAGGATGGTCCAGATGGCGGTGTTGTTGCAGCTGTGGAGCCTGTGAACAGTGAAGACGAGGAAGCAGAAGAAGACATGGACAACTGGGACTCAGTGATCCTGCAATATTTCCAGTGAGACACAGGTAAGAATACAAAACCTGCCTACTACATGTACTTTAACACTACTACCTCTCTACTGTCTGTCATTTTCACCCGGTGTATGGTCACTGAGTTGTCACTTTCCCTTACGATTTCACAGATGTGGGTCCCACTGTGTGACATCTGCTTTGATTCCTCATGGACTAGAGCTGTGTGACATAGGTATGTTGACATAATTGAAAGAGCTTTTTGCCACAGTAATTGCTAATACACTATTCCGAAATCACAGACTGACTCCAGATTGTTTTGTGCTTCAAGAGTGTTTATTTTAGTGCTCAATATTGGAGGGGTTTGCAAAATGGTGAGGGGTGATGGTGGAGGAATGTCCATGGTAGAGTCCAGTCTATTAGTCTCACATGTACATTGCCCAAATGGGCATAGGAAGTGGAGCTGGGCCAGTTTAAGGATGGACAGGGTGACAAAGTGGGACAGAAGGATGACATTCAGGGTGGTCTCATTTCTTGGCGGGGGTCTTGGCATCGTTCTCTGTCTTTGTCCTGGATCTCAGGGACCGTTTGCGGGGTGGTTCTCCCTCTGCAGGGGGTGGGGTGCTGGTGTGGTGGTCCTGTGGCGGTGCCTCCTGTCCACTAGCGCCGCCGGAGGTGGTGGGCAGTTCATCGTCCAGGCTAGTGTCAGGGGCCCCTTGTTGTGCCACAGTGTCCCTCCTGGTGTTGAGTACTTCCTTCAGCACCCCTACGATGTAACCAGGGTGGAATTGATGGCTCTGAGTTCCTCCCTGAAGCCCAAATACTGTTCCTCCTGCAGGCGCTGGGTCTCCTGAAACTTGCCCAGTACCGTTGCCATTGTCTCCTGGGAATGGTGGAAGGCTCCCATGATGTTGGAGAGGGCCTCGTGGAGACTGGGTTCCCTTGGCCTGTCCTCCCCCTGTTGCACAGCAGCCCTCCCAGTTCCCCTGTGTTCCTGGGCCTCCTTCCCCTGGACTGTGTGCCCACTGCCACTGCCCCCAGGTCCCTGTTGTTGTTGGGGAGGTGGGTTAGCCTGGGTTCCCTGTAGTGGTGGACACACTGCTGATTGACGTGTCCTGGGGACAGAGGTATGGGCCCGCTGGGTGGGTGCTGTGCTGGTGATTCCAGGGGGTGGAAGCTCTGTAGTGGCCTGTGACTGTGTGATGGGAACCGACTGTCCCGAGGTCCCCGATGGGCCGGGCTGGTCATCTAGATCAAGTTGGACAGAGGTGCTGTCATCACTGTGGGCCTCTTCTGTTGGTGGTGTGGACATGTGTGGACCCTCCTGTCCGGTGACGTTGGGTAGGGGTCCTGCAGGGGTATAAAAGGATGTTTATTACATCTGTGTGTGGCATGGTGTGCAATGGGTGGGTGACCGTGTACCTCAGTGCTTGCATTCCTGTGTGGGACCTTATGTGATGATGGTTTAGGGGGGTGTATGGGTTCGTGCAGTGGGCATGCTTTGGTGATGGGTGTCCATGCTTTGGTGTTGCATGCAGGGCTTGGTGTTGGGATGTGTGGTTTGTGATGTTGGGACATTTGTGAGGAGTTGGAGTGATGGGGGTGAGGGTGAGGTTGGGGGTATGTGAAGGCATGCAGGTAGGGTGGGGGATGTAATAGTTAAGATTTGACTTACCAGAGTCCATTCCTCCATCTAGTCCTGTGAGGCCCTCAGGATGCAGAATCATCAAGACCTGCTCCTCCCATGTTGTTAGTTGTGGGGGAGGAGGTGGGGATCCGCCGCCAGTCCGCTGAATCGCAAGGTGGTGTTTTGAGACCACGGAACGCACCTTCCCCCGTAGGTCGTTCCACCTCTTCCTGATGTCATCCCGATTCCTTGGGTGCTGTCCCACTGCGTTTACCCTGTCCACTATTCTTTGCCATAGCTCCATCTTCCTTGCAATGGAGGTCTGCTGCACCTGTGATCCGAATAGCTGTGGCTCTACCCGGACGATTTCCTCCACCATGACCCTGAGCTCATCCTCTGAGAACCTGGGGTGTCTTTGCTGTGCCATGGGGTGGTGTGGGTGATGTGTGGGGTGGTGTGTGTGGTGATAAGTGTGCTGATATGTAGTGGGGTGTTGTGTGAGGTGCATGGAAGTTATGTGGTTGATGGTGTTGTGTGCCTGTGGATGCTAGTATTGTTGATGGTGGTGTCTCTCTCTGTGCTTCTTTTTCAATTGTGGTCGTAGGGGTTTGTGGGTGATGTGGGTGTGTGTTTTATATTGTATTGGGTGTGTGGGAGTGGTGTGTGTATGTGTATCAGGTGTGTGTATTTCGAATTGTCCAATGTGGTTGTGTTTTGTATGTGTGTGTGTATTTTGAGCGCGGTGGTGTGTACCCCCAATGGAATACCGCGGTTGAAAGACCGCTGCGTGGATTCGTGTGTCGTGATAGTGTGGGCGTATTTCTGTTGGCGTGATGGTGGAGGTTTTGTTTTTGCCAGTTTATCACTGACCTTTGGTGTGGCAGACTTGTGTGGTTGTCTGAATATTGGTGGATTCTGTGCTGTGGGTCATAATGGCTGTGGCGGATTTCCGCAGACGCGGCGGTGTGTTGGCGGTCTTCTGCACAGCGGTAAGTGGCTTTTACCGCCAATGTTGTAATGACCGCCTTAATCTTAAATCTCTCCATGCGGTCCCCCCATTGCCACCTCCCACCCATCGCTGCACATTACTCTAAACCGCTCCTCCCCTCGACGCTGCTCTAACAATTTTCATAGTAAGCCCTGGTGTTTCTGAACTCCAACGGCACTTTAAATCTTTTTTTTAATCCTCGTTATACTTTTTGTGCTGCTACAGCTGAGACTTCAGCTTTGTTGATAAAGAGCAGAAGGGAAGCAGCATCTCTGGTGCTTTGGACCACCGAGCACCATCCGTCAAGTACACAAAAGGCAGGTTCACAACATGGTTTATCAACACAGTAGCTTCAGGGAAGGATTTCATGGCTGAGGTTGCAGCACCTTAATTAGATAAACCAAGAAAAATGGAAAATCACATTGCACTCACTGAAGGCCCCCACCTTGTCTCGCCATTTCACTTGTCCTAGGGCTGCCAACATAACTAAAAAAAAGAAAGGAGCCGCCATTTTGTGCTTGATCAAATGCTCCTTAAGTGCCTCTCGTTGTGTGAGACTTGGTAGCGGGAAAGGGCTTTGAGAGCCATGGTTGAGGCTACCTGTGCTCTACAAGAGCACTTCTCAACATTCTGACTTAATGCCAGTCACATCAATGTCTTTCTCTGGGCAGACTTGACATTTTCAGGAGAGCCGAGCAATCATCCTGGGTCACATTACAAAGAATTTACACTTCTGCCATCCTACCCGACAGTCAGTCTTGACCTTTAAATAATTTTTCCATATTTTTTTTTTTAGTGGACTGTGTCAGGAACAAACGTATCATTAGAATGCATGTTTATTCAGAGTTTCCAGTAACAATAAATATGGAGGTACCAATAGCACGGTCATATTAGCAACCAATGCTCTGGCTTTGCTATGCAGCATACTGCTCAGCAGGGGACATTACAATCCCATAACTGTTTAAACTTGGGAAAGAAAGTTATGTATACTTTGCAGAAACTCTAACCACATGCAGAAAGAGCAAACTCAGGTATTAGATATTGTATGCAAACAAAAAAAAGAGGCCATTTTACATACCAGTTATAAATACTCTATTGAAAATCTGACTCAACAAAAATATTTGAAAACTATGAGTATTCTGGCTGGAATATTTTGAAAAAAAATTGCTTGGTGCTTTATGTCAAATAAGTAGGTATGCCTTACGCATTGCCATGCATGCTCTCAGTAGATTGCAGTGAATGAGTGACAGAAACAGTGTTAGCGCGTCAGACCTTAATAAGTAAACTTACAAGGGAGACACAAATAGGTCGATGAACCTTTTGACTAGCTTTGAGGTTTTCATACCATTTATATCCATACATGCAGATCAATAATCAATAACAATCAATAACATTAGTAATCAATAAGAGTCAGTAATTGTCACGCACCATGACCTTACAGTCCAGAATAACCACACCTTTAGGTAAAAGTTTAGAATATTTATTTTCCTATATTAACAATGTTAAGGTAACGTAGGTTAATCTCAAAATCAAATGGTAAACATACAGAAACAACACAAACGACGACAAAATCACAATCTAATTAAAGCTTGAGCTACTACACATTCTAAAATTACAGTGCAAATTAATAGCAAGAATCACTGCGCAAATGATATTAAATACATTTGGATTCAGCAAAAAAAGGCATCAAATGTTATTTCATGTTGCGAACTCCATCAGTGAGATCCCTAACTAACATCAGATTAGCATAGCATGTTTGGGCTTCAGGCAAAACAATTTAGTCAACATGAATTTAGAAAGAACATCTAAACTATGGCTCTATCAAAATAGTGGTTGGTACCTAGGAACAAAAGCAAATAGACATAGCAATCATTGACAATGATGGTACACCTCTCCTCAAGTGGGTCAGCAACCTAAGACAGTTTTGGTCAGCAGGAAATCAGTCTGGTCCGTAAGGCATCAGGATTCATCATCAAAGTTCAGAAAAAGGCAAAGTCTCTTTTAAGCAATAAAGTAAAGCATGTCTCTTCTCCAGACGGAAAAAATTGGCAAATGGTGCCCTCTTCTCAGTGCAGTCTGGGTAAGTTAGATTTCCTAAAACTATTTTCCTCATCCTAATTGGTCCAAGAGTCGCATGTTCACATTTTGTACAATAAAACTAAAACTTCAAATATACATTTCTACTAGTGCATGGTTCACGTGTAGATGATTGGCTCCTCTCATAATGTTCTCATCATCCGGCTCGTCAGGTAACAATATTGTTGCAGCTTATACTCCAGTCAGTAAATTTATTGTCTTCTCCTGGGAAAGTCAGTCTCGCACACATCATATTAAACAATGTTGCATTAGCAAGTACATCATCTCCTAGCATGCAGTTCTCATGAGAAAGGATTTTAGCTGCAAGCGTTTGGTCAGCACAGTGGAAAATCACAATTTAATTCTCTAAGCATCCATTTTATAAGTCGGTTAAGAAATGCAGCTTAACATGAGGCTGTGCAACTAGGCCAGGACCTCGCTAAGTTAAGGCCTACGATTAATAAAGCTGAAACATAATGTATAACCTTTAATATGACATATTACTACATTAATAAATCATAAGTTCAACATTTCATATTAATAAGTCATTAATAAATACACTTCGTGAACATTGGCGGACACTCAGGTAGTCTCACCTTCGAATGCGTGCATTATTTCCCTCTAAGTTATTACATTTTCTACGCAAATTCAACATTTGGAATACATGAATAATCATTAATAATTTCATTAGTAATAAAGCGTTAACAATAGCACAGGGCCACTGGAGGTGTGATCGCCACATTTATTTGTTCAAACTTTGATTCACGTTCTGTAATTCCCAAAAGGGGCATTAAAGATAAGAAGATGCAAGCAAACTTAGGTTCTGCTGATTGCAGGTCGAGAGGAGATCCCATGGCTAATGATTGGGGTTTATTTTCGCAATCCACGTGTCAATCCACTCCTAACTTGGGCTTCACTCCAAGCAAATTTACAACAATACCTTATAGCCATACGGAATAGCAAAAAACACTAATAAACAACATACAAAAACATATTGGCAAAACCATAGGTGAAACCCATTGGCTATGTCTATGCTTGTTGTGTGTGTTTAGATCACTTTTACGTTAGTTGCAAAATCTCTTTCAAGAAGTCATATGATATTTGTGTCTCTGTCTCACACTGCGTGGTGCACTCCGTATTTACTTTGTACCATTGCCTCGAATTAAACTCCACTTTTAGGTCTCCATTACTATGGGATTTCTCAATCTCCTCAGTATAATATAATGTTATGTGAAGGTATTTTAACAAAACCGTAGAAGCTGAAGGTGTTTTTATTTTGCTTTCTATACTATTTCTGTACATCTTCATGGGCCCTCCTGATGTATCCTTGCCAGGTATTTTCTTATTATATTGCGTAATTGGGACGATCACAGCTCTCAGACTTCCAGCCTTCATATTGAAACCGGCAAACAAAGGATTTGTGTGGTTGGTAAATCGTAGCCCAGAGGTTCAACTTACATTTTTAGAGATTATCACACTACCTAGTTTGAGACTAAGCTTTGTGTCTGAAATAAAGGTTTTGTCCTCAGTTGGCTACATTAGTTGACCTTCTCAGCCTGGTTCGAGTTCTTCAATGTTACACAGCAGAGACATGTATTGTTTAGTTGTAATAACTGTATTGCTTTGGGTACGGACATATTAGGGTTGTTACTCTAGATTACACCGGCCAGAACGGCGGCCCCTACACCACCTCGGACAGGGAGCCTGCTAGAGTGAAGCAGAGGTTGATGCCCTTCAGTTATGGAACCTCTTAAGCTCCGCACCTCACCCAGAGTGGAGAGGACACATTGTAAATGAAGACAAGGGTACACAGGCGTGACCATCCCAAAGCTCCTCGAGGCCGCAAGCCTTCTCTGTGCTGGCAGGGAGATCAGCATCCCACCCCTCGAGTATGCAGTACCCGCCCCCAGACTTGTTCCGAGGGTGCCCACCAAGCTGCTGACTGTCTATAGGGGACGCCCAACTGTGATTCAAGGGGTGAACAAGGGCAAAACGGGCACCAGACTCATGGTGGCAGAAAGAGGGCACGTAAGTGGGCAGCTGCTTCTGCTGCAAAAGATTGTAGGGCAGACTCCGAGAGCTGAACGCTGCAGCTCAAACAATTGATTCGGCGTTCGGCATTGCTGAAGAGTTGCACAGAGCACACAAGTCAAAGCCCATTGTGTCCCCCTTGCTCTGACACCCCCGCAACCCGAGCACACTGAGAATCCATCCTCTCATGAAGGATAAGTCTGGGCCCACATGCCTGATCTATTGAACAATGACTTTCTTTGTGCAGTAAAACACTCCGCCACAAAACTTTAATAGCATAAAAGGCCACTTTATTAAGACAGGTTTGTAATTATGTAAATACATTCATATTAAAATGCATTAACCTCAATAATACATCAACAATTTGGAGCGTCCGCTCCCATATATATGCCCAAAGTATACACCTTCCTAAAACAACTAGCCCTACCGGATACCTCTTTCTTTGTTCTGCATTCACAGGCCTTCCCTTGCATTCCCCAATCTCTCCCCATCACGCCGCACCAAACACCCTCCAGTCAACTCCCCTAGTCCTACTCCAAAGCCCCAGACTTTGCCGTTTCCTCCACCTCACTCTCTGCCCGAAGGGTGAATACACCCGCATCTTACTCTCTATTCCCCAAACTACTGCTTACCTATGTATGCTACAAAACCTGTCCTATCGTGGCATGACTCTTAATATGCCTTTTCATAACGATATAGCATTTGTTCAAAACTCAAAATTTCTGTTAAAAGGAGCAGATGGGCGGATTTAACTTCTCCTGCCTGCCCACAGAGCAATGGAGTCAGCAAGAAGTGGAACTCCTTTTTTTTTTTCACAGATTTTATTGTTTTACAGTGGTTAATTCAACGGTAAGAAGGCACTATGGGGGTCATTCTGACCGCCAGGGTCGCGGATGACGGAAGCACCGCCAACAGGCTGACGGTGCTTCATAGCCCATTCTGACCGCGGCGGTAAAGCTGCGGTCAGAAAACCGGGGCCGGCGGTTTCCCGACGTTTTTGCTCCGGCTGGGCGAATCTGCCATGGCAGCCCTGCAAGCAGCGCTGCCATGGGGATTCTGAACCCCTTACCGCCAGCCTGTTTCTGGCGGTTGTCACCGCCAGGAAGAGGCTGGCGGTAACGGGTGTCTTGGGGCCCCTGAGGGCCCCAGCACCGCCCATGCCACTGGCATGGGCAGTGCAGGGGCCCCCGAACAGGGCCCCGGTCGGCTTTTCACTGTCTGCCTAGCAGACAGTGAAAAGCACGACGGGTGCAACTGCACCCGTCGCACGGCCGCAACACCGTCAGCTCCATTTAGAGCCGGCTTCTGTCTTGCAGTCCTCCTTCCCGCTGGGCCGGCGGGAGCTAACATGGTTAGCGCCCTCCGGCCCAGCGGGAAGGTTGGAATGCCGGCAGCGGTCTTTTGACCGCGTAGCGGCCAAATGGCAGTTCCCGCCTGGCGGGCGGCTACCGCCGCCCGCCAGACTTGGAATGACCGCCTATGTCTGAGACAGTTCCACATTTATCCGTAATACTTAATTCTTCAACTGTTATCCCGACCCCTCCCCTCTTCCCTGTCCCCCTGCTGCAACTCCCCTAACCTAGTTGTATGTCCCAGTTAATCCGGTGGTGTACTTCTCATCTTTCAGAATAGACCTATGGGTTAGGTTGGTGGTCACTGTAGCAATGTTCCTATTATATGGTATGGTTACACCAGCAGTAGGGTTCTCCTTTAAGAGGTACTTGGAGAGGCCCTAGGAGTAGGCCTCAGTGAGGGTTGGTAAGCCTCCTTCAAGCAATCTAACAATAATTCCCAGGTCCTTGCCAATGCAGGGGAGCCTCTACCCTGTTTAGCTTCCCTGACCAACACCGCCCTTCGCTCTCTGCCCATTTCTCAAGTTCCCTTTTCCAGCTACGGAGTATGGGTCCCCCAAGGGTTTTCCAGTTTCACGTTCTCTCTGTTTTGGATAGTATATATGCTAGGTCTTGAAACCTGCTTGTGGCCTTATTTTTAGGGGTGTGAGGGAAAGAGGCAGTATCCAGGCATACAAGGGACATCTCATGACGTAACTTCTGCCAGCAATGAGGTTACCTCTCCTCAGTAGTCAGTAAGATATGGGCAGGACCAGAACATATGTAAAAACTCTGCCTCCTCCTCCCCACATCTGGGGCATTCCGCCTCCGCCACGTTGAAATATTTATGGAGGCACCCAGGAGTGAGATGTGACCGATGCAATACAAAACAATTTATCAACTTAAGCTGTGCATTCCGAGACCCCTTAAGCATCCTCTCTATGATTGACTCCCAGTCCCCCTCTGATATCGGAACTCCGATATCTTCTTCCCATTTGCCCCAAAGGGACCTGAGTGTTTGTAGCACCCCAGCTCGAACTGCTTTGTACATGCTTTTTACTGCTTCGATATTTCTAGCCGATAACACTATGTATTGGCAGACCACATGAGGTTGCGGTTCAGCCTGTCCCATGCACCAGTTTCTCTGAAGCATCAAGGTGACTGCGCGGTGCAATATCAAGTGGCCTCATGGGATTGTAAACTCTTGTTGAAACTCAGCAAATGGGAGTAACCCCCCCCCTCTGAATAGGTCGTCCACCTTTATAGCTCCAGTAGACTATTCGGGTCATAAGAGGGAGAAACCTAGTGGCTAGAGTGTGGCTAAGAATTTTATAGTCGGTATTAAGCATTGATAGTGGCCGATATGCTTTACAATCATGTTCTTGCTCACCGAGCTTCAACAAAGGAACAATTAATGCTTCTCAAGTGGCTTCAGGCAATAACCCCTGATCTCTGGCCACCCTATATAGGTCTACTAATTTAGGAGCTAGTACATCCTGAACATTTGCATAAAATTCGATAGGTAGACCATTTGTGCCTGGGGTTTTCTCCCTAGCAAATCCCCTTATGGCCACCTTAATTTCTGGGAATTCGATGTCCCACCCCCGCTCTTCTATTTCTTCCTCTGTAAAGGCTGGTGCCAGTAGTGGGTCCAGTGCTCTGAGTAGTGCTGGAATAGAGGTTGGCGTAATAGCTATGGAAATGCTGATTAATCGCCGCCTGGCGATGTAGCCCCCCCATTTGGTGGGATTCGCCAGCCATGCTAGGAGGGTCCCTGACTTATCCCTTTCAGTATGTACTCTCATCATGTAGTTTTAAAAGTATCAGAATCTCTCTTTGTGCTCCGCAACTCACTCCCTCACCTCGAGGGTCTTCACCTGATGCTCAGGGTATCCAGGCCTCCGTTTTTCTAAGTCCCTCAACACTTGTTCCGCCATCATAATCTCACACAGTAGCGTACCCCAGATTCCTATAGATTCAGCTATACGATGCCCCCGGATCACCGTCTTGAAAGTATCCCATAGCATGTTGGGGAATGCAGTATTTTCCTTAAAGAATTGGTGCATACAGGTCCCTGTGGTCTCCTAGTAAACAAGGTCCTCTAGGGACTCAGGCTTCATCTGCCAGGTCGGTATGCCTGGTTTAGCTCACTCCCAATGTAGGTGTAAGAGGACTGGGTTGTGATCCGAGATGATCCTCATTAGATATTTGTTAAAAATGGGGTCTCTGCTTGGCAGTCAGTTTGCACTCTGTCCAAGCAGGGACCCTCACTCTAGTCAGGGCAATGGAGGTACACACTTAGGATAACCCCTGCACACCCCCTTGGCAGCTTGGCACAAGAAGTCAGGCTTATCTCAAAGGCAATGTGTAAAGTATTTGTACCAACACACACAGTAATACAGTAAAAACACTCTATAATGGGAACCACACCAGTTTAGAAAAATAGCCAATATTTATCTAAATCAAACAAGACCAAGACGACAGAAATCCAACATACACAATAAAGTTATGAATTGTTAAGTTAAAAACAGTCTTACTTCATAGAAAACAATGGATGCATTGATGTTACACAAAGTACCTGGTTTGCATCTAAAATAAAGCTGCACGGGCAAGCGTGCGGCGGAAAAGTCAGTGATGCATTGATTTCTTACTCGCAAGTGAGGCAGTACGTTGTTTCTTCTCTGGTCGGGTAGGCCATGCATCGTTTTTCTCTCCTGCAAGAGAGTGATGCGTTGATTTCCGGACAGGCACATCGGATCCGGGCAGGTTCATGTGGATTTTGACGCCCAGCGACGATGTGTGAGAAATTTGCTCACACAGTGATGCGGTGACGAGGAATTGCGGTGCATCAGGTTTACGACGATTTCAGCTGCCGCAAGCGGGTGTTACGTCATTTCTCCAGCCACGATGCAGGTGGTGCATCAATTTCCCAGCCATGATGCAGGTGGTGCGGCGATATCTCAGCCGTGATGCAGGTGGTGCGTCGTTTTTATAGCCACGTTGCAGGTGGTGTGTTGAATTTTTCCCCACACTGCTCCTGTGCGTGGATTTCAGTCCTGGTTCCACCAGCTTCACCTTTCAAGGGCCCAGGGACTGGAGTGGGCACCCCTTGGCAGGGTTGGAGTCACAGCAAAAGAGTCGAGGTGCGGGTGGAGGAAGTCTTTGATGGCCCTGAGACTTCAAAACAGGGTCAAGACTGATTTGCATATGGCTGGGTCCAAACTGGGGTGGCATGGTGAGACAAAGAAACAATGGATTAAACCCAGATCTGTGACTGGGGGTGAGTGTTTGCATTGTTCAGCACTCCTTTCATCATCTTTTTGTGTTGCTAAATTTGCCCTAAGTGGGAAGGGTATGCCCAGACATGGGTACCGTGCTCACTTTGCCGCTAGATTCAAGCTAGCCTGGCTGATGAAGGGTGATACTCTGAAACCAGTCCCAGGATGCTTGTTTCCAGTCCAGGGAGGACCTGGCCTGGCAGATCGGGCTGGACTGTTCCCATGAGGAACAGGGTCAAGACTGATTTGCATATAGCTGGGTCCAAACTGGGGAGGCATGGTGAGCGAAAGATCGATGGATTAAACCCAGATCTGTGACTGGGGGTGAGTGTTTGCATTGTTCAGCACTCCGTCCATCATCCTTTTGTGTTGCTAAAGTTGTCCTAAGTGGTAATGGTATGCCCAGACATGGGTCCTGTGCTCACTGTGCCACTGTATTCAAGCTAGCCGGGCTGATGAATGGTGATACCCTGAAACCAGTCCCAGGATGCTTGTTTTAGGTCCAGGGAGGACCTGGCCTGACAGTTCGGGCTGGACTGTTCCCATGAGGAACAGGGTCAAGACTGATTTGCATATGGCTGAGTCCAAACTGGGGTGGCATGGTGAGGAAAGGATGGATTAAACCCAGATCTGTGACTGGGGGTGAGTGTTTGCATTGTTCAGCATTCCGTCCATCATCCTTTTGTGTTTCAAAACAGGAAGCAAGCTCAGTCCAAGCCCTTGGAGACACTTCACAAGTAAGAATATACTACAAAGTCCAGTCTTTGTCTTCTTTCAGGCAGAAGCAGCAACTGCAGGCCAATCCACCAAAGCACAGGCAAAGGGGCAGTACTCCTCCTCCAGCCTTTCTCCTTGGCAGAGGTTTCTCTTGAGTCCAGAAGTAATCTAAAAATCTAGGGTTTCTGGTCTACTACTTATACTCCTTTCTGCCTTTGAAGTAGGCAGACTTCAACGGAAAGTCTCTGTTGTTCATAAGATCCTGCCTTGCCCAGGCCTGGCCCTAGACACACACCAGGGGGTCGGAGACTGCATTGTGTGAGGGCAGCCACAGCCCTTTCAGGTGTAAGTGTCAGCTCCTCCCCCCCACTCTGGCCCAGGAGACTTATCAGGATATGCAGGCTACACCCCAGTTCCCTTTGAGTCACTGTCTAGAGGGAATTCACAACAGCCCAACTGTCAGTTTGACCCAGAAGTGGAATACACAAGCAGGCAGAGGCACAAAAAGGTTAAGCAAGAAATTGCCAACTTTCAAAAAGTGGCATTTACAAACTGGCCAATCTAAAAACCAAAAGGTGTATTTTTAAATTGTGAGTTCAGAGACCCCAAACTCCATCTCTCTCTCTTCTCCCAATGGTCCCCACAGATCACGGTGCAGGCAGCGGCTCAGTGAAGGCTTCCAGCAGCATCGGTGAGACCAGGGCTGTGGTGTGAAGTGGGGCGGTGCGACGTGCTGTGTCAACAGGTCATGGTGCAGGCAGCACCATCGTCAGTGCTGAAGCGCTGTTATTGGTTGGTCCAAGGCAGTGGTGCGGTGTAGGGCAGGCTGCATGCGGCGCCCACGAGTCATGGTGCTGACATGGGCATCTGTTGACGACACTGCAGTTGATGGCACTGGCGTCAGTGGACTGGGGCTGCGGTGCGGAACGGGACGGTGCTTCGTGTACCTCACGAGCTGTGTCCACAGGCCACGGTGCAGGCAGCGGTGTTGGTGTCAGCGTGAAGCATCGTCATCGGAGATGCAAAGGCTGCGGTGTGAGCAAGGAGATGCGGAGTGTGGGGCCCACAGGTCACGGTGCAAGCAGCAGCTCAGTGGCAGCATCAGGTGGTGCGTCAGTGAGACCAGGTTGCGGTGCGACATGGGGCACGGCTCCGTGCGGTGTCATCAGGTCACGGTGCAGTCAGCAGCATCATTGACGGCGTCACAGTGGTTTTTCTTTTGTTGCAGCATAAAACACACAGTTCCCAGAGAAGCTGAAGTCTTTGCTATCCCTGATACTTCCAACAAGAGGCAAGCTCTACTCCAATCCTTTGGAGAAACCTCACAAGCAGGAAACACTGCAAAGTCCAGTCTTTGCCCTCTTTAAGGCAGAAGCAGCACCTGCAGGCCAACCCAGCTAAGAACAGTCACAGGCAAAGGGGCTGCTCTCCTCCAGCTCTTCAGCTCTTCTCATTGGCAGAGGTTCCTCTTGATCCAGAAGTGTTCTAAAAGTCTGGGGTTTTGGGTCCACAACTTATACCCAACTCTGCCTTTAAAGTAGGCAAACTACAAAGGAAAGACTCTATCGCTGACCAGACCCTGCCTTTCCCAGGCCTGGCCCCAGACACACTCCAGGAGGTCGAAGACTGCATTGTGTGAGTACAGGCACAGCCCTTTCAGGTGTAAGTGTTGGCTCCTGTCTCCCCACTCTAGCCCAGCAGACACATCAGGATATGCAGGTTACACCGCAGCTCCCTTTGTGTCACTGTCAACAGCCCAACTGTCAGTCTGACCCAGATGTGGAATACACAAGCAGGCAGAGGCACAGAATGGTTAAGCATGAAAATGCCCACTTTCTAAAAGTGGCATTTCCAAACTGACAATCCAAAAAACAACTTTACCAAAAAGTGTATTTTTAAATTGTGAGTTCAGAGACCCCAAACTCCAAATCTCTATCTGCTCCCAATGGGAAACTGTGAGAAAGTAGCCTCTTTCTAGCATGGTTACCCCCATTTTTGGCCTGTTTGTCAGTGTCTGTCAGTGTGTTTTAACTGTGTCACTGGGATCCTGCTAGCCAGGACCCCAGTGCTCATGGTTTGTGGTCTGCTTGTCAGTCTGTTTCACTGTTTTTGTCAGTGTGTTTAACTGTGTCACTGGAGTCCTGCTAACCAGAACTCCAGTGCTTATGCTCTCTCTGGTTCCAAAATTGTACTTACATACTGGTAACCCAGTATTTCACTTCAAATTGGCATACTAGCCCCCCTTATAAATCCCTAGTATATGGTACATAGGTACCCAGGGCATTGGGGTTCCAGGGGATCCTTAGGGGCTGCAGCATTTCTTTTGCCACCCATAAGGAGACCATACAAAGGCGTCTTCAGGACTGCCATTGCAGCCTGTGTAAGATAGTGCATGCACTATTTCACAGCCATTTTCACTGCACCAGGTCACTTATACGTCACCTATATATGAAACCTTCAGACCCTGAAGGCTGGGTGCAAAGTACCTATGTGTAAGGGCACCCTTGCACTAGCAGAGGTGCCCCCACGTTGTCCATGCCCATTTTGTGGGACTTCGTGAGTGAGGGGATACCATTTTAGGTGTGCACTGCACATAGATCAATACCTATGTACAGCTTCACAATGGTAACTCTGAATATGGCCATGTAAGGTACCTAACAACCGAGAATTGTACCCCAATACTGATTCCAGTGTTGGTTGCACAGTTCCATGCACCCTGGGGGCTCCGCCATGGACCACCAGTACAGCCATACTAGTCTTCTGAGGTTTTCACTGCAGCCCCTGTTGCTGCCACCTCACAGACAGGCTTCTGCCCTCATGGGGCTTGAGCAGCTCAATCCCAGGAAGGCAGAACTATGCATTTCCTTTAGAAGAGGGGTGTTACACCCTCTCACTTTGGAATTAGGTGTTGCAGGCCTGGGAGGGGTATCCTCCAAGTGCCTCTGGAAATGCTTTGAAGGGCACAGATGGTGCCCTCTTCACATAATCCAGTCTACACTGGTTCAGGGACCCCGCAGTCCCTGCTCTGGCACAAAACTGGACACTGACCACTCCCCTGTCCATCACCACCCCAGGGGTGGTGCCCAGAGCTCCTCCAGAGTGTCCCTGGGATTTGTCATCTTGGTTTCCAAGGTGGTGGGGCACTCTCAGAGCATCTGAGTGGCAGTGACGTCAGAGACCCCTCCTGATAGGTGCTTACCTGGTTAGGTGACCAATCCCCCTCTCAGGGATATATAGGGTCTTTCATCTGGGTGTTTCTTCAGATGCAGATTGCAAGTCAGGAATCCTCTGCATCCTTTACTTCATCTTCTACCGACGGATCAACCGCTGACTGCTCCAGGAACTCTACAAAACTGCAACAAAGAAGCTAAGACGACTTCTGCAACATTGTATCTTCAGCTCCTGCCAGTAACTGCAACAGTTTCGAGGTCATGCATCCTCCAAAGACTGCCTGTCTTCAGCCTGCACCAGAAGAACCAAAGGAATCTCCAGTGGAGTGACAGAGTCACTTGCCTACTTCAGCAGGAACCTCTCTGCAGAGACGACTGGTGGCTTGGGTCCCCTCTCCAGATGACAGCTGTCCAACTTTGGTGGAGGTAAAAGCTTGCCTACCCAAGCAAGACAGTACCCCCAAGCACTGCATGACTTGCAGTTGCCAAGGCTTGTGTGCGACCTTCCAAGAAGTTCTTTGTGCACAGCACAGCTTAGGCCCTCAGCACTCCATCCTGCGACACACAGCTTCCTGAGTGGTTCTCTGGCGGCATGGGAATAATTTGTGTTGTGCTGCATGGGACTCCATTTGTACCTCCTCTGTCCCTGTGCTGTGGGACTGCTGTGCATGCTGCCTTGTCTTCTGGGGGCTCTCTGAGTTGCTGAGAGCCCTCTCTGTCTCCCCCTCCTGAGTAGAGGCCACCAGGTCCCTCCTGGTCTGGGCAGCACCTTTTTCTGCTAAACCAGAGCTTTGCGTTTACCAAGGCTTGTCGGCAGAATCCAGCGACGCAAGCCAGACTGTATTCATCCATCCGGCATGTGGCATCTTCTCACCAACCAGGAACCCACATCAGTCTTCTTTGGTGCAATATTGACTTTGTCTTCTCACCTGTGGTTCTTCCTTTGCACCTTCATCCGGGTTAGGATAGGCCCTGGGGTGGAGTACATTACTTACATTTGGTGTTTTTGTACACTCCCAGCGCCCCTCTACACACTACACTTGCCTAGGTGGGAAACCTACTTTCGCATCCCACTATTTTAGTATATGGTTTGTGTTCCCCCTAGGCCCATTGCCTATTTCTTTTCTTGTTCAGGTATACATATACAGAAAAATAAAACATACATTAGTCTTCAGTAACATCCATCGTTAACAATCAATTTGTTTTGGCTGGTGAGATTAAGACAGCCTTTCTATCAGTCATCGTTCAATTAAATATTAATTCAAATCACTTTTTCGATAATAGTCCCTTCGAGATTTCTGTCATGACATATATTGCATATATCATATTCACAAACATTAGTTTCATGTATCTGCCCGCCTCCCCTATTCATAACTTATTGCTCCTCTAAATTGCTGAGAACCTTTTCATACTCCCGACACGTTCTGAATATGCCTCCTCGTAGTTCTTAGTTGTAATCATTTTATTTCACTATTTTTTCATAGTGGGAATCGTCTGAGTACGCCATAATTGAAGTATTAATGATTGAGCTACTGCAGAGATAATTGCTATAAAATATTGTTGGTACTTTGCTAGTTTACATGTTTTCTCAGAGACTCCAAACAGTACTAGATTTGAACTACCTCAGTCCTGGAGGTGGAGGTGTGATTCATTACCTCCTCTATTCCCAACCAGAAAGTAGTTAATTTGGGACAGTCAAAAAATACATGAAGCCATTTCCCCCTCGCATCCTGATGGCAGCGAAAGCATTGATCAGAAATTGACGGAAATATTTTTTGTATTTTTTCAGGAGTGTGGTAGGCCATCCTTCTAGAAAGAAAAGACATTTTTTATAATTAGCTGCCCTCAAAGATTTATAACCTATTTCAGAAATAATTCTCCACTCTTCATCAGATATTAGACATTGTTGTGTTGTACGAAGAATATTATCCTTGAATTCTATAATTTTTCCAGAAGCGGGTCTTTCCACTAACAATCTTTACCAATTTCCTGACCCAAGTACTTTACTTCTAAATAGAGCCCGCCATATTTAGTGTTCTTGGGTGCTTTCCTGGGGTGAAATAGTATTAAGAAAATGGGAGATCTGCTAAAAGCTCAGAAAGAGTTTAGTTGCCATATCGCCAAGTCTGGTTTCAACCTCTTCCCAAGTGATGTATCTAATTCTTAATATAAAATCTCCTGTCTCTTTAAACCCATTGCTCTTCCATAGGGCTGTCGATGCTTCTGGAAGATGTAAGCCAAAGTATTTACACTCCTGCATTTGTAGATAAATATAACCTGGCTGTATTTGATATGTTTTAGGTAAGATTTCAAGTCTTTTGCTAAAGTAATGTATATATTTATACCAAGATTTTTTGGGGAGTTTTGTCGTTTTTATAAATGCTGGGAGACTTATTGCTGATTCTGCAATCATTCTATTGAAAAGGAAATCATCCATAGTTGCTTCGATAGCTAAATGTCATGCCAATATATCCTGCAATGCGGCCCGATAATAAACTTGAATATTAAGAAGTGCCAAACCCCCTTGGCTTGTATTTAGTTGAATAACTAAAAGTCTAACCCTTGTTTTTTTTTTCCTCCATATAAAACGTCGTATCATGGTATCCAGTTCATGAAAATAGGAGCTGTTTATTCTTATTGGTACATTATTAAATAGAAAAAGGAAGAGTGGGAGAACTGACATTTTAATTAAGGAGATTCTCCCTATCAGAGTCAACGGTAGAACTATCCATCTATCGAGAAGTGCTTGCACTTTTGCAAGCATCCTAACATAATTAAGATTAAACAAGCATCCATAATTCTGTGTGATGTAAATTCCCAACTACCTAACAGGTGCAGATGAATTGGCTTTCTGTTGCAAAACATAGGGAAGATTTTGTGTTCCTGCGTTACATAGGAGAACCTCTGTTTTGTTTTCATTAATCTTATATCCCCCTATTTACGTGAACTCATTCATCTTATCAAGAACTCTTTGTACATTATCGATCTCTGGTTTTACATATAGAATGATGTAGTTGGAAAAAAGTTTGATTATAGGCATCTCCGGCACTGGTGCAATAATTTCCTTCGAACTGCATATTATCTGTGCAAGAGGCTCAATAAAAAAGACAAAAAGTATAGGGGAAAGGGGACATCCCTGTCTAGTACCTCTTTTAATCTGAATTGTTCCTCTAATTTTTGAATTGGTAACAATTGTAGCCTGAGCACCCTGATACAACCGCCTTATCGTTGAAGTAAATTGCGGAGGGAAACCTAATTTAGTTAGGCTGTATACCAAGGCTTCCCAATTAACTAGGTCAAATGCTTTCTCTGCATCTAACATAATTACTACTGCTTGGGTTATGTTGACTGTAAAGTAATCAATTGCCTGTAACAAAAAGTTTGTATTGAATGTCATCAGCCTATTGGCTACAAAACCATTCTGATCTTTATCTATTAATTGCTGTGCAGCTCGTGCGATCCTGATAGCCCAGACCTTTGTTAAGATTTTATAATCCGCATTTAACGGACTAATTGGGCAATATGCATCAGGTTTCAATGGATTTCCATCCTTCTTCAAAAAGCTAACTATTGTTGCTTCTTTAAACATTAAAGGTATTTCTACTCCCTCAAGAATTGCATTACATAATTCTGTCAAGAATGATGTGAGCTCTTCGCAGGAAGTTTTATAAAATTATATTGGAAAGCCATCGCCACTGCAAGATTTAGCACTTGGTATTCTCTGAATAGCTCCCTTGATCTCCGACGGCGAAATCTTCTGTACTACATCATTCAGAATCTCTAACGAAGTTTTAGGTAGCGTGATATGGCTATAATACTGATTTAGCTGCGAGAGTGAAACTGTATAGTCTATCTCATAAATTCTAGAACAATGTGACATAAACACTCGAGCTATATCCTTGTCTTCATTGACGATTGTACTAGTTTCAGAATCCTGGATTTGGTGAATTGTCTGCTTTTCGTGTTTTTTTACAAGTGGTCCAAGCTAAGTGTTTACCTATCTGTTGACTTTCTTCATAAACCTGCTGCTGATAAGTCCCTGAGCTAGCTACTTCCTCCAAAATTAAAAATGATTTAAGCTGAGCCCTCTTTTGGTTAAGATTATGCCTTGCCACATCATGCCCCCTGGTCTGATACATTCATCTGATGCTTTGTCTATTGCCTTCTGTAGTCTTTTTATTTGTAATTCTCTTTGTCGTGTCTTTGCTGCTTTAAAAGCAATAATTTGCCCCCTAGTGGTTGGTTAAAATGCCTCCCATACATTAAACAAGGATGCAGAATTTCAATTAAACTGGAAGAATTCCTGTATGAATTTTCTCATATCTGAGACCCACTGCTGATTAGTTTGCAAAGATCTGTCAAACTGCCATCTGGGTCTCTCTTTGTTAGGCAAGTCTAATTCTACTGTCGTCATGACCACGGAATGATAAGAAAAAGCATTTGCCCAAATACCTGAGTCTAGCTTCTTCAATGAGTGGGATACTAAAAAGAAATCTATCTGGGAGGCAGTCTTATAGCAATGTGAAAAACAGGAATATTGAGTGGTAACAAGGTGTCCTTCTCGCCAGTGGTCTGTAACCTGGAAATCACTTTTCATTACATTCAGAAGTCTTTTAGTTTTAGGTTTATGTTGCCTTTTCGCCTGGTTATTAGTATCTAGTGTTGTATCTTGAATATAATTAAAATTATAAAATCTATGTTATAAAGTTGCATTAGTGGCTCTACTTCATCCGTAACTGGACCATAGTAATTAACCAGATTAACTTGGGCTCCTGACTGTAAAACTTTGAGCCAGGTCCACCTCCCCTTGGGGTCTCTAATGACGTCTTTTCTTGCCCAGTCTAGTCTGTTACTGAGATATATTGCCACCCCTCTAACAGCCAACCTAAATGACACAAATAGAGCTGCAGAGAACTGTTTTGGAACATATATTTTGGGACTATTACTTTTCAGATGAGTTTCTTGAAAGTAAAGAACATCAGGATTGAATTATCTTAACCATTTCAACATTGCCTTATATTTCTTCCTATTTAAGATACCATTCACATTGCAGGAAATGACTTTAAGTTTGACCATTCTTATTGGTTAGTTCATTAATCATCCTTCTCCAACCAAAGCCAATATATGCTACTTCTTTAAAAAACTGAATTTTCTCAACGTAAGGTACCTCATTCCCTTTCCTTGCCCGTATCCCATCTTACCCCCCACCTTACGTGAACCCATCCCCCCCCCCAAAGGTGGCCTACACCTGGGACCCTCCCGTCTGGGCGAACCGGGACCACTCCCCATCCCCACCCTTATAATCCCACCTGGGTGCCTTGGCATGGCACAGAGTCACCGAAAGCAGTGGAGGTTATAGATAAATAACACAGTGGCAGAGTGTGCTGTGTTTACCATAAAATCTTCAAAAACAGTGGTAGGCCATCCTTCTAGAAAGAAAAGACATTTTTTATAATTAGCTGCCCTCAAAGATTTATAACCTATTTCAGAAATAATTCTCCACTCTTCATCAGATATTAGACATTGTTGTGTTGTACGAAGAATATTATCCTTGAATTCTATAATTTTTCCAGAAGCGGGTCTTTCCACTAACAATCTTTACCAATTTCCTGACCCAAGTACTTTACTTCTAAATAGAGCCCGCCATATTTAGTGTTCTTGGGTGCTTTCCTGGGGTGAAATAGTATTAAGAAAATGGGAGATCTGCTAAAAGCTCAGAAAGAGTTTAGTTGCCATATCGCCAAGTCTGGTTTCAACCTCTTCCCAAGTGATGTATCTAATTCTTAATATAAAATCTCCTGTCTCTTTAAACCCATTGCTCTTCCATAGGGCTGTCGATGCTTCTGGAAGATGTAAGCCAAAGTATTTACACTCCTGCATTTGTAGATAAATATAACCTGGCTGTATTTGATATGTTTTAGGTAAGATTTCAAGTCTTTTGCTAAAGTAATGTATATATTTATACCAAGATTTTTTGGGGAGTTTTGTCGTTTTTATAAATGCTGGGAGACTTATTGCTGATTCTGCAATCATTCTATTGAAAAGGAAATCATCCATAGTTGCTTCGATAGCTAAATGTCATGCCAATATATCCTGCAATGCGGCCCGATAATAAACTTGAATATTAAGAAGTGCCAAACCCCCTTGGCTTGTATTTAGTTGAATAACTAAAAGTCTAACCCTTGTTTTTTTTTCCTCCATATAAAACGTCGTATCATGGTATCCAGTTCATGAAAATAGGAGCTGTTTATTCTTATTGGTACATTATTAAATAGAAAAAGGAAGAGTGGGAGAACTGACATTTTAATTAAGGAGATTCTCCCTATCAGAGTCAACGGTAGAACTATCCATCTATCGAGAAGTGCTTGCACTTTTGCAAGCATCCTAACATAATTAAGATTAAACAAGCATCCATAATTCTGTGTGATGTAAATTCCCAACTACCTAACAGGTGCAGATGAATTGGCTTTCTGTTGCAAAACATAGGGAAGATTTTGTGTTCCTGCGTTACATAGGAGAACCTCTGTTTTGTTTTCATTAATCTTATATCCCCCTATTTACGTGAACTCATTCATCTTATCAAGAACTCTTTGTACATTATCGATCTCTGGTTTTACATATAGAATGATGTAGTTGGAAAAAAGTTTGATTATAGGCATCTCCGGCACTGGTGCAATAATTTCCTTCGAACTGCATATTATCTGTGCAAGAGGCTCAATAAAAAAGACAAAAAGTATAGGGGAAAGGGGACATCCCTGTCTAGTACCTCTTTTAATCTGAATTGTTCCTCTAATTTTTGAATTGGTAACAATTGTAGCCTGAGCACCCTGATACAACCGCCTTATCGTTGAAGTAAATTGCGGAGGGAAACCTAATTTAGTTAGGCTGTATACCAAGGCTTCCCAATTAACTAGGTCAAATGCTTTCTCTGCATCTAACATAATTACTACTGCTTGGGTTATGTTGACTGTAAAGTAATCAATTGCCTGTAACAAAAAGTTTGTATTGAATGTCATCAGCCTATTGGCTACAAAACCATTCTGATCTTTATCTATTAATTGCTGTGCAGCTCGTGCGATCCTGATAGCCCAGACCTTTGTTAAGATTTTATAATCCGCATTTAACGGACTAATTGGGCGATATGCATCAGGTTTCAATGGATTTCCATCCTTCTTCAAAAAGCTAACTATTGTTGCTTCTTTAAACATTAAAGGTATTTCTACTCCCTCAAGAATTGCATTACATAATTCTGTCAAGAATGATGTGAGCTCTTCGCAGGAAGTTTTATAAAATTATATTGGAAAGCCATCGCCACTGCAAGATTTAGCACTTGGTATTCTCTGAATAGCTCCCTTGATCTCCGACGGCGAAATCTTCTGTACTACATCATTCAGAATCTCTAACGAAGTTTTAGGTAGCGTGATATGGCTATAATACTGATTTAGCTGCGAGAGTGAAACTGTATAGTCTATCTCATAAATTCTAGAACAATGTGACATAAACACTCGAGCTATATCCTTGTCTTCATTGACGATTGTACTAGTTTCAGAATCCTGGATTTGGTGAATTGTCTGCTTTTCGTGTTTTTTTACAAGTGGTCCAAGCTAAGTGTTTACCTATCTGTTGACTTTCTTCATAAACCTGCTGCTGATAAGTCCTTGAGCTAGCTACTTCCTCCAAAATTAAAAATGATTTAAGCTGAGCCCTCTTTTGGTTAAGATTATGCCTTGCCACATCATGCCCCCTGGTCTGATACATTCATCTGATGCTTTGTCTATTGCCTTCTGTAGTCTTTTTATTTGTAATTCTCTTTGTCGTGTCTTTGCTGCTTTAAAAGCAATAATTTGCCCCCTAGTGGTTGGTTAAAATGCCTCCCATACATTAAACAAGGATGCAGAATTTCAATTAAACTGGAAGAATTCCTGTATGAATTTTCTCATATCTGAGACCCACTGCTGATTAGTTTGCAAAGATCTGTCAAACTGCCATCTGGGTCTCTCTTTGTTAGGCAAGTCTAATTCTACTGTCGTCATGACCACGGAATGATAAGAAAAAGCATTTGCCCAAATACCTGAGTCTAGCTTCTTCAACGAGTGGGATACTAAAAAGAAATCTATCTGGGAGGCAGTCTTATAGCAATGTGAAAAACAGGAATATTGAGTGGTAACAAGGTGTCCTTCTCGCCAGTGGTCTGTAACCTGGAAATCACTTTTCATTACATTCAGAAGTCTTTTAGTTTTAGGTTTATGTTGCCTTTTCGCCTGGTTATTAGTATCTAGTGTTGTATCTTGAATATAATTAAAATTATAAAATCTATGTTATAAAGTTGCATTAGTGGCTCTACTTCATCCGTAACTGGACCATAGTAATTAACCAGATTAACTTGGGCTCCTGACTGTAAAACTTTGAGCCAGGTCCACCTCCCCTTGGGGTCTCTAATGACGTCTTTTCTTGCCCAGTCTAGTCTGTTACTGAGATATATTGCCACCCCTCTAACAGCCAACCTAAATGACACAAATAGAGCTGCAGAGAACTGTTTTGGAACATATATTTTGGGACTATTACTTTTCAGATGAGTTTCTTGAAAGTAAAGAACATCAGGATTGAATTATCTTAACCATTTCAACATTGCCTTATATTTCTTCCTATTTAAGATACCATTCACATTGCAGGAAATGACTTTAAGTTTGATCATTCTTATTGGTTAGTTCATTAATCATCCTTCTCCAACCAAAGCCAATATATGCTACTTCTTTAAAAAACTGAATTTTCTCAACGTAAGGTACCTCATTCCCTTTCCTTGCCCGTATCCCATCTTACCCCCCACCTTACGTGAACCCACCCCCCCCCCAAAGGTGGCCTACACCTGGGACCCTCCCGTCTGGGCGAACCGGGACCACTCCCCATCCCCACCCTTATAATCCCACCTGGGTGCCTTGGCATGGCACAGAGTCACCGAAAGCAGTGGAGGTTATAGATAAATAACACAGTGGCAGAGTGTGCTGTGTTTACCATAAAATCTTCAAAAACATATCCCCTCGATTAGTATCCAGTTCAGCCAGCCCCATTTCCATTACTTATTGAGTGTGCAGAATTTTCTCTGCCGTCACTGTATGGATTATACTTGAGCGACCCTTGAAAAGAACTTTCAGCTTTGATTGCTGGAACAGACCAGCCTGGGCACCTGCTTTTTGAAATGCTGGAATCATTTCTCTCAATTCCCTTTTCTGACGAGCAGCGGTGGCAGACATTTTGGAGAAAATTTTGAAAGTATAATCGCCAGGAATCTGATGTACTCTTCACCTAATTGCCTGAGATAAAATGTGTTCTTTAATACAGTAGTCACCAACGTTCGCCAGGATTGTGCGAGGATATTTGTCGTTGGGTGATTGTGTGGACAGAACACGGTGAGCACGCATAATGGAAAGGTCCTGTTGATTATCCGCTAGGTCCAGGAGTACAAGTTGTTTAATAAGATTTGTGATCAGTTCTATAGTAGTCTGCCCATTCTCTCGTCCTTCCGGCACCCCTGTGAATCTTAAATTCCCTCTGCGTGAGCGGTTTTCCACATCATCCAGGCAAATCTGTAATTCCAGAAGATTGGCTTGACATTTGGAGACCGTGGGCGCTAACTGGGCACTGCTGTCCTCCAAATCTGAGACTCGCCGTTCTGCCTCCACTGTACGCAAATTAAGTTGCTGAATGTTAATGTTTATCGAGTTTAACTGTTTCTCAATTTTATCATTCGCTTCCGTTTGTGAAAGTTTTAAAGACTTAAGTTTGTTTAATATTTGGAGGAGCAGGGAGTCCTGAGGTTGCAATCTTGACTGTAGCGTCTCCTGAAACCCTGTAGGCGGCGTTACCTGCCCCTCCCCCTGTTGGCTTTTGCTAACCTGCCATAATCACCGAGGTTTGGCTAGTCTATGCCCGTCGAGCTGGGGGCCATGGCTGATTGAAAATCAATTTTAGCTGTGGAATGAGATACAATTATTCTTGTGGTAGGCTCATTATTGGCCATCTTATCCAGGGGTAGAGAGCACTTAGTTTTAATACTGCACACTGTTTTTAAAGATTTTGACGATGGACAGTCCATGTACTGTAAATCTCTAGGAGAGCATCTCATCACTGACAGAGGGTGAGGCGGGTATATGTCGGTATTGTATTTGTGATACCTCTTTCTGGGTAGCCGGAGACACCTCAGGGCCACAAGCCACACCTATGACTCCACAGGCCGCCTCCGTGATTCCTCAATGCCACTAGCAGCCCAGCGGGAGGACCTAATGTCATTCCCAGCTGGGAGAAGTAAATCTGTTTGGCCGGAAGCTTGAAACTTGAAGCTCTGTTTAACTATAGTTGATATAAAAGGGGGGGGGGGAGGCAGGGAATCCTATCTAGTACTGGTAGCCCCTAGTGGCCTCTATTAGCTCCTAGACGGGGGTATTCCGCCCCCATCTCCCACTCTGCCTAGCGTGTCTCACAAATGCCAATTTCTCTGCTTCTTACGGGAGGGCGGGCGGAGCAAAGTCTTAGTCTTGTCTCGTCCTTCAGGAGTCCCCCCGCCTCTCCCTCGTACCCTGTTAATAAATTTTATCAGCGTGCTCAGAGCAGTTGATCAGTGCTCGTTTGGCCGTCTTGCCGTCAGAAACACGGCTCGCGTAGCGCATCTATGAGTGTCAGTGCGTCTGATGCAGTGAAACGCGGCTTCCTCCACTGCACTTTCGGTTTCCTCACCCGCGGAGCATGACGGGAGATCCAGACGCGGCTTACCCATTGCAACCTATTGCGATTTTCAATGTTTGGACTATTTTCTGACAACTTACTTACCCATTTCTGGTTACTAGTGTATATAGTGTGTAATGTAGTTACCTCCTAAGGGAGTATAGTCTCCAAAGTATTTTTGGCATTGTGTGACTAAAATAAAGTACCTTTCTATCACTATGTCTTCCTCTGAGGCCACCCCTAGGGTTATCAAAACCACTTATGAGAACCTAAACTTTAAAAGTTTTAGGGTGCATTGCATGGAGAGAAGCCTAGGGATTGGGAAGAACCCTAACAAAGTTTCCTTTTAAATCTCCTTCTCCAGGATGACCAAGAACAGTCTGGTCACCAGGTAGAGGAATAGAGGGGATTCCAACCAGGTAGAATCAGGAGAGGGTCCTGAGGATGCAGGGGAGGGCCCACAGTCTTTCCACTAGCAAACCATCTAGTGTAGCTGGTAATGAGAGGGGATCACACACAAGTAAAGCTCCCTTCACAGCTAGAGGCCAGGTCACTAGGGTTACACAAGTTAGGGAAAGATCCACTTCTGCTAATGCCCATATCACCTCAGTCTCTAAAGGGTCCCACACCTCCAATCCTGAGTATAACTCCCTAGATAGGGAACTCCGAAAGCTGAGTTTGGAAGAGGCTAGAATGAGGCTGAAACAGTAACAGCTGGCCCTAGACAGGGAAACCTTATCTGTAGAAAGGGAAAGACAGGGGTTGGTGTTAGTTCCCCATGGTGGCAGCAGCAATAATAGTTTCAGAAGTTATGAAGTCAGGAAGGACATTAACTCCAGAAACTTACACAAGATTGTTCCCCCATCCAAGCTGGGTGATGATATCCAAAAGTGGTTTGCTGCACTGGAGAGGGCCTGTAAGGTACAAAGGGTCCCTCAGAAGCAGTGGGCTGCTACACTTTGGTTGTCCTTCTCTGACAAAAGAAGAGACAAACTCCTCACTGTAAGGGAGGAGGACTCAGACAATTACAACATTTTGAAAAGTGCACTCATTGATGGTTTTGGGCTCACCACAGAGCAAAACAGAATCAAGTTCAGGGAAACCAAGAAAGAATCTTCACAAGATTGGGTTGACTTTGTGTACTGTTCTTTCAAAGCTTTAGAAGGTTAGTTACATGGTAGCAAAGTGTCTGACTATGAAGGTCTATATAATCTGATTTTGAGAGAGCATATATTGAATAGTTGTGTTTCTGATCTGTTACCTAGTGGACTCAGATCTGACCTCTCCCCAAGAATTGGGTAGGAAGGCAGACAAATGGGTCCGAACAAGGGTGTGCAGAAAAGCTCATACAGGGGGTGACAAATAAAAGAAGAAAGATGGTGAAAAATCTCAGGACAAATATGGGGACAAACATAGACATAAAGATCCTTCTTCAGGTCCACAACACTCTTCTGGGGGTGGGGATAAAACCTCTTCTTCTTCACACTCTACACACAATAAAAAGCCTTGGTGCTATGTGTACAGAGGTAAAGGCCAAAGGCCAGGGGATAAGTCCTGTCCGGGTAAAGCCCCTGAGCCTACCACCACTAATACATCCACTTCAACTTCTAGTGCCTCTGTTAGTAGTAGTAATAGTGGTGGGACTACTGGCAATAGTCAAATTAAAGGTATAGTTGGGCTCACTTTTGGGTCCATTATAGAAACTGGGGTACGTGTAGAAACCCCGAAGACAGTTTCTGTCTCACCTGGTGGCATTGGCCTTGTCACCTTGGCTGCGTGCCCCCTTAACATGGAAAAGTACAAGCAGCCAATTCAAATAAATGGTTTTGAGGCCCAGGCCTACAGAGACACAGGTGCCAGTATCACTTTGGTGACTCAAAACCTGGTGTCACCTACACAACACCTCCTTGGACAGAAGTACCAGGTTACTGATGTCAACAACTCCACTCAGTCTCTCCCCTTAGCTGTAGTGCAACTTAGTTGGGGTGGAGTTACTGGCCCAAAGCAGGTGGTGGTATCACCTAGCTTACCTGTACACTGTCTCTTAGGTAATGACCTAGACGCCTCAGATTAGGCTGAGGTAGAGTTTAGGACCCATGCATCCATGCTGGGTATCCCTGAGGAATTGCTTCCTCTCATTTCAAGTGAAATGAAAAGGCAAAGAAGAGAAGGAGCCCTGAAGCCTCCGGATCCTCCTCGCCACACAGGTAAAAAGGGTTTCATAGTATCCCTTCCCCACCCTGCCACTAAGGATACCATTCCTGTGGTGGGAGAGACCTCTTCTGGGTGGAACCTGTATCAAGGGAGCCCATAGCTGCCACAGCTAAACTACCAGAGGTATACGTCCCTCTCTGTGGAACTACTGAAACAGATAAGCAGAACTGCACTGTTTTAGTACATTTGGAGAAACCCTCCAGCCCTCCCAGAGAAACTTTAGTGCAGCAGCCTTGTCCTTATATGGAGGCTTTAGGACAGCAGCCCTGTCTTGCTCAAACCCAAGAGAAACAGCAACCCTGTTCGCTCTCACAGCCATATGGACAAACGTTTTGCCCTGCTCTGCCCTTGCTGAGGCAGCATCCCTGTCTAGCATTGCAATCCTTAGGACAGCAGCCCTGTCTTGATATAGAAAAAGAGGGACAGTCACACTGCTCCACTTTAAATCTCTTAAACCTTACAAATAGGGAATCTCAGAGTAGGCACTTGCACTGTTTTCTAGGTAAAAATCTCCAAACAGGGCGGTTTACCTCCCCACTGGGAAGTAACTATAGAGTGGATGATAAAGGGAGTAACCACTCTATTGCAGATCTACTCTTCACTTATCACCACTTAGACAATAAAGTCTCAACTGGCCAAGGTTAGCCTTATTGTCTTTCGTTTGGGGAGGAGGGGTTATGTGAGAAAGTAGCCTCTTTCTAGCATGGTAACCCCCATTTTTAGCCTGTTTGTCAGTGTGTTTTAACTGTGTCACTGGGATCCTACTAGCCAGGACCCCAGTGCTCATGGTTTGTGGTCTACTTGCCAGTCTGTTTCACTGTTTTTGTCAGTATGCTTAACTGTGTCACTGGAGTCCTGCTAACAAGAACTCCAGTGCTTATGCTCTCTCTGGTTCCAAAATTGTACTTACATACTGGTAACCCAGTATTTCACTCCAATTGGCATACTGGTCCCCCCCTTACAAGTCCCTAGTATATGGTACATAGGTACCCAGGGCATTGGGGTTCCAGGGGATCCTTAGGGGCTGCAGCATTTCTTTTGGAACCCGTAAGACCATACAAAGGCTTCTTCAGGACTGCCATTGCAGCCTGTGTGAAATAGTGCATGCACTATTTCACAGCCATTTTCACTGCATCTATCAAACCTTCAGACTCTGAAGGCTGGGTGCAAAGTACTTAAGTGTGAGGTCACCCTTGCACTAGCAGAGGTATCCCCATGTTGTCCAGGCCCATGTTACCAGACTTCGTGAGTGCGGGGACGCAATTTTAAGTGTGCACTGCAAATAGGTTAATACCTATGTACAGCTTCACAATGGTAACTCCGAATATGGCCATGTAAGGTGTCTAACAACTAAGAAATGTACCCCAATACTGATTCATGTAACAACTGGTTGTAGAGTGCTGTTATTGAAAGTTTGTTCGGGGTATAAGGTTTAGGTGTATTTGACTGGACATCCAGGGCACAGGTGTACAAAGTGTGCTTGTACCGGTTGGGAGTATACAGGGTGATTTACAAGGTGTTCATGTAAGTTTTTGGGGTGGAGACTGCAGGGGGAACACTTTTCCAGGTTCCTAAATGGTTTACCCTAAAACCTTTCTCTTTCTCTCTCTCCTCCTCCTCTCTCTCTTTCTGTCTTTCTGTCTATCCTTCTGACCTCACACTCTAGGTGAAGACTTCAGAAGATCTTGCGGAGATCAGTGGCTCTAACATTCAGTTCATCTTCTGGCAGGATCTGGAGAATGGTATGAAAAACTTCGAATCAGGAATGCACAATGATTTCTTCATCTGTACAAGTGCAGAAGCCGGCACCAGCCCTGTAGAGCTGCGGACAGGCCCGGAGCTTCAGAAGGCTATCTCCGAATTCCTAGTGTCTGATTAAGAAATTAGGACAGCCCAGCTCCCAACCGTGCACCAAGAAGGGAAGACTCCGAACACAAAAGAGCATATTTTTCAAGGGCTTTCAGTGCCTTTGCGCATTGCAAGGTGACGCAAGGGCAGCACAAGCTCTTAAGTGAGACGTACTATGTCACTCGCAGAGCCACCTTGAACGGTTCTGCCTGGATTAGTAAATCTGGGGAAATGCAAGGCAGGGCAAGTCCCTGCCTTCCATTACTCTGCCTTGGGAAGGCATTCCATGGGTGAAGCGTGGGTGTTCCGACGCATCCACCCATGGTTTTGAGCACACTCCTAGATTTACTGACACTAGTAAACCCAGGAATGGGTCAAAATGGCACTGCTTCCCAGGGGAGACGAAACAAGGAGAAATATGTTTTTCTTCTCATTTTTCCTCTTTCTATGTGAGCTGCATTCTACAGCATACAAAGAGGAAAAAGTCTCAGAGGAATGTTTTGTGCAGGACAGTGTCCCTTCCTGCGTGAAACAACCCTACCTGCAACGCAGGCACCCTTTCACCATGGTGCGTTAGTTAGGCCAATGTTTTAGTTTCATGTTATCAGCGTTATACTGCAATCATGTAGATTGGGACAAGGATTCTCCTTACCTTGTAATACCTATCAGGTCTACACCCCAGCCTCAGCCACAATATCCTGTTAAACACAAAGCTCCAGTGAGGGAGATCCTCATTCAGCTAGAGTACCAGGGTTTAATTGAGCCCTGTGTCTCTGCAATGAATAACCCGTTATTCCCCGTTGCAAAACCAGACCATTCATACAGAATAGTCTTAGACTACAGACTTCCACTGTGCTAAGGTGTCACTATCAAGCGACAAAGATAAACAAAGGTATTCACTTTAGGTACTTTCCCTGTTTGCGCTTTCGAGGGGATTGTTTATATAAATTGCCACCCCAAGCATGTCTTGTTATCTATTGTTTGGGAACGAACCTACGTCAGGGGTCCTATCAGATCTGTATAAATACATCTCACACAGACAGCTAGTCAGAGGGATGCCAGTGCTGCTATCGATGCTGCACGTCGCCTTGGCACTGGCCCAGTCTTCGTGTCCCCACAGAGTCTGACCTAGAGACCTCATTCCAAGGTAGCAAGGGTTGGAGGGGCTCTTCTCATGGGCACATCATTTGCAGATTAGGTTTATCACACCTAGCTCTCTTTAGGTAAGGGGTTAGGTCCATCATGTTAGGGTATTAGGACATATATCATATATAATGTAATTTCATGTTATTGCAAGGTGGTGTGGGTATTTGTACTAATGACTCTCGTTTTCACAATTTTGTTTCTTGCATTGTTCATTATCCTAATCATTGCAGCCCATGCACTTTATCTTACTGTTAATAAAAACCTATTAAGACTTCTACTGCATCTCTTTCATTGCCTGTGTTTGATTGAGACACGGTGTTAATGTGAGAAAGGGGTAATCTCTGTTTAACCACAACACTCCCTGAGATGTTGCACTCTTGAGTCCATGCGTAAAGGGTTTTTAGTGAGGTACTGTTTGTGACCCGGGAGGGTGGGACGACAGTTGCAACTTGTTGTAGGACTGGCCTAGCCACCTACAAACGTAAGTACTGTCCTCCTTAAACCAGCAGTCTTGGCTAGAGCAAGAGTCAAACTACAACATGGCACCACCGACTATGGTGTTTAGGCACTCAGTTACAGATACCCTGACTATCACTGTCTCACATACAACAGGTACCCTAACTACAATTATACGGAGCCGTCCGTGGTCTTAGGGAAAATCCTCCTCAGCTGAACAGGGAGCACCTGAGTAGGCTGTAGGTTGTTCGAGTTTGAACTATTAAAAGGACTTTTCTCCCCACTTGGTGTTCCATCTCTGTTACCCATTACACAATATGGATAGATATTCCTGAGAATGCTAGACATGCATTAAAGTAACACCTAGTAGCGCATGGCTTAACAGATGAGGGTGGGGATGTCACATTCATAGTAGAAGCTAAAGAAGGCTTACTGAGCAGAAACATTCTACACATGGGTTATCTTTCCTGAGGAAGACCAAAGATCACATACATTCCACACATACAGACTAGCTAATGTACCACAACGGTACCGATCATACCAATATCTTGAAATACCGATCACCTATCAAGAACATTAAAACTGGTTTAATGGCTCCCTACCACACGTAATACAACCCATGAGACTAGGGGCCAGATGTATGAAAAGTTTTTGCACTCGCAAACGGTGCGAATCGCAAAAATCGGCCGTTTGCGAGTGCAAAAACGTGGTCTGCGATGCTTGAAAGGCATTCGCAGACCAAAAATGAGAAATCGGAAAAATTTCGATTTTTTGTGTTGCGACCTGGTTTTGCGAGTCGCATTTTGCGATTCGGTATTTCCAGTAGGAAATTGCAAGGCGCAAAATGCGATTCGCAAATTCCAAGTCGCAAATAGATGCATCAAAAATTCGCAATTTGTGATTTTTCGCAGAATGGCATTTTGCACATGCAAAATACCACTAAGTGAAACCAGGTTGTAACCAGGTGCAACCTAAATAAAGAGGCCCAGAATGCCTCAGACTCTTTTCCACAATGGCTGCACTCTACGTCATGGCGAGGAGGATGAGGATCTTGGCAGGTTTGAGGAGAGGGAGGAGGAGACAGGAGCGCATTTTCAGAGTGCGCATTACACTTTTTGACCAGACAGAGGAGGAAATATTTGAGAGGTATAGGTTGAACTCAGCCATGATACTTGATCTGATAGCTGAGCTACAACCCATACTGCAGCGCAGAACACTAAGGACTCACAGCATACCCACCCATGTGCAGGTATTATGCTCCCTACACCTACTTGCCTCAGGGAGCTATCAAGAGGTCATAGCAGCAGCTGGAGGGGTTTCCCAGAGTACCCTCTCCAGATTTTTCAATGCATTTATCAACGCCATGCTAAGCAAACTCCAACGGTACATCAGAATCCCCCACACCCCACAGGAAATACAGCAGACAAAAATAGAGTTTTACCAGATAGCACAGTTCCCCCTCGTTCTAGGTGCCATAGATGGCACACATGTGGCAATCTGTCCACCATCAGCCACAGAGTATGTTTACAGAAACCGTAAATACCAACATTCGATGAATATTCAGGTGATATGCAATGCCTCCTATATCATAACTGATCTCGTGGCCAGGTACCCAGGGAGCACACATGATTCGTACATCTTTCGCCACAGCGGCATTCACACAAGACTGCTAGCTGGGGAGTTTGGAGAAGGATATCTACTAGGTAATGTCACTCTGTACACTGGAGCATAGATGGCGAACACATGTCAGATGGCTCAGTTACTCATCACACCTTCTGTCCCTTCCAGGAGACAGTGCCTACGCAGTGCGCACCTACATGATGACGCCCTACCTCAATCCCACAACACCAGCAGAACGGAGATACAATGCAGCACACAGGGCAACCCGCAACGTGGTAGAGCGCACATTTGGACTGCTGAAGAGTCGCTTCCGGTGCCTCCACAAAAGTGGAGGGGCACTACAGTACAGTCCAGAGACCACATGTAGAATAGTGGCTACTTGTGCAATCTTGCACAATATAGCTACAACCAGGGGCATACCTATAGAAATCAGTGACACTGAATCAGATGAGGATGACGATCCCATACCACCTCTACAGCCAGCAGACAGGACCAGTGCAGCAGAGGGAAGGCAAAGGCGTGCTGACATCACACACAACCATTTCAGACGTGAGTATGAATGAAAAAAATCCACTGACAACTGTACCTGTAGTGATAGAAATTTATTACCTTACGTCAGGTAATGAATGGTGAAAAATGAAGTAAACAGGTGAATAAGAAAAACAAAAAGAAACAAAAGAACTGAGTCCCCCACTATTACATCATAGTGGGAACACCAGTGTCAATGCGGCAACAGTCACTTCCTCCTCCCACGCACACCACTTGAGGCACTGGCACCCTGAATGTCACCCTCAGTGGCAGTGCTGCGCCTGGCACTGCGCCGTCTGGTGTCTGATGCAGGTACTGCCAGACTACTAAGGCTCGAACTGTCCTCAGTGTCCCCCAAGGCTACCTCACTGGGAGTGGCCGATCTCTGTCCCATGACTAGTTCAATCACATTAGTGATTTGGACAAGGCCCTGGACCACATCCCTGCTGGTGTGTGCAGCCTCCACTTGGGCCGCCACAGCGCGACGGGCGATGAGTGCGGTTGAGTTTGCCATCCTGTTTGAGGACCTGCAGTAGTTAGCAAACATGGTTCGGAAGCGGTGTTCATGTCTGCGTCGACTCACCCTTTCGTGGCGCAGCTCCTCACACAGGTCACACACTGCACTGGTAAGCTCCCTAGTGTCCTGAGAGGCCTGCACCTGTCCCTCACGCAGCTGGGTGATATTGTCATTCAGGGTGTCAATTCGCCGATTCAGGCCAATCATATGTCTGTTGTGGACTCTCAGGTTCCTGTCCAGACTCAAAATTCTCCTGTTTTGCAGGCGCTGTTGCTGCAACATAGCAGCCTCAAGTCCCCCGAACAAGGATGAACCCTCAGCTGCCTCCTGCGGTTGCTGCTGGGACACTGTGGCACTTCTGCGATGTGCTGCATGACCCCTGTCCTCCGGTATCTGACTGGGCCTATCTGGTGCAGATGTGTGCTTGGCCGCTCCTGCTGCACATCGGAGTCACCACTGAGGTCTGGCAGTGGCAATGGCCTGGGCCTGCGGTGCACAGTGGAGACGTTGACGGACCCACTGGTGGTTGTGTCAGAGGGCCGCTGTGTGTCCGTCTCCCCTACACACGGAATTTCTGTGGCTGCTGGGCCAGGCCCACCTGCAACAACAATATGCAGCATGTCAGTTCTGTATGTTACATTCTCTGTCCAGAAATGGCAATAAAGATACAGGTAATGCTCTACATGGTGTAGTGTGTGTTGTGTTACCTTGGGTGTCACTATGCTTGCTTGCATTGTCATGCTACTGTCTGTACTAGTTTGTGGACCACAACTCCCATAATGCATTGTTGTGATGCTTCTAAGATGTGGACTGGACTACTTCACACACTACTTCACATTACATGCTAATTCCTAAGGGGCTTTTATGCATGCACAGATTGGGTTCACACGACAACATTGCACTTACCTTGGCTGGTACTCGGTTGAGCGGAGGTGTCTATATCTGTGACCCCTATCAGTGCTTCCGGGAGGAGTGTCGATTCCACCAGGTCCTCCAGTGGTGTGGCAGGTGGCTCGGTTGGTGGTCCTCCTCCTGTGCCCCTGGCCTCTGCAAGTCTCCTTGCCACCCTCTCCTTTGCCCGGGACCGCAGGTCGTACCAGCGTTTTTTGATCTCCTCAATTGATCGCTGTGCCACTCCAATGGCGCAGATTTTACCTTGGATCTCAAGCCATAGCCTTCTCTTCTCGCTCTCAGGCACCTGAAGTGATGATTTACCAAACAGGCGGTCATGGCTCCTCACAACCTCTTCTGTTAGTACCTCCAGCTCCTGTTCACTGAACTTGAGTTTGCACTTCCTCTCCTGCTTCTCCTGTGATGTAC
The DNA here is from genome assembly GCF_031143425.1 of Pleurodeles waltl. Lineage (NCBI taxonomy): Eukaryota > Metazoa > Chordata > Amphibia > Caudata > Salamandridae > Pleurodeles > Pleurodeles waltl. Next base: position 708,022,244 of record NC_090450.1, on the reverse strand, counting down.
CTTGGGGCTCCATTGTGGCTCAGGTGATGCTGCTCCTTCAGAGTGCTGCTCAATGTGGCTGGGCTGCTCTCACTCAGGATGCTGGTTTGGGTGTGGCACCTGAAACTGCCTGGGATGACTCATTTCCTGCTGGTGATGTCATCAGGGTCCTCCAGGTGTGCATTCTTAAACTTTCTTGCATTTTGCGATTTTTTACCGAATCGCAAAAAAATCGCAAATTGCGAGAATGCAAATTGCGAGTCGGTATATGGGCCTCGCAAACCACAAATTGTGATTTTTAAGAAATCGCTAATTCTGAATTGCAATTTTGTTACATGGCCAATTGCGACTCGGAAATAGCGATTTCTTAATAATCGCATTTTGCGATTCGCAGACCCCAGTTTTCATACATCTGGCCCTAGGTCCCTTAGGTAATGACAGACCAACGTGGCCTATGTTTGCCACATACACACCTCACCCAGCTATACAAAATATGCAGGCAGCTGATCTGCGCAACTTATACGTTGAGCTAGTAACACTATATAGATGACTTGTTCAGTTTGTAATGCGAACTCTGAACACAATACTAGCGCGTCCAGCACTACCAGCACCTGCTGGATACCAATTAGCTACTACTGGGATTAATCCACAAACAGTACATTCTACCATGGGTAAAGTGCCCACAGAATGAGAGAAAATCCAGTTCTGGATAGCCCGGAAAACAAATCAGCTGGAAGCTGTGTTTCCCCATACGGGACCACAGGAAAAATATAGAATATGCCTGCCCTTTGGGATGGTTCCCTCAGTGGATGACTGCACCACATGGGGTACAGTCTTCGCTGCAATATACACTACCACATATGGTATCCCAACACTTGCCAATTTAGCGGAAGTGTTAAAACAAATTCAGACTGAGCACGGGGCTGCTCCAGCCCTAGATTTGGGGATGAACCTAATGCGTAATTTCAACACAGTCTTCTCAGTAATACTTGGTAATATTAAAGGGGAAGCAGTAGAATTGACTCTACTCCAGCAGCTCTGGGAAGTTCCACAGTTGGACCAGGAGAAAGAGCTACCGAAAATAATTTCCAACACCTATACCAGTATAGGACAGGACAGTTTGGGAGCCAAACTGAAAAAAATAGAAATACAAAGTACCACCCCTAAGGAAGGTACTAAACAAGCACAGGAGGGTTCTGAAAAGCGCTGGGATAAACAAAAACAATTTAAAGACAGACAAAGTCAGCAAGCAGATTCTCCACACCTGGAGAACTCTGACAGGAGATATAGGCCCTCATTATGTCATTGGCAGTAAAAACTGCCTACTGCTGCGGTGACGGCCGCTAAAATACTGTAGCTGCGGCTCCCATTTGTTACCATACTATGATCACTGGCAGACTTCCGCCACAAGGAGGGCAGAAACCCAGCACTGATCATACTAGCGGATGGTGGTAACCAGGCACTGCTACCACCAGCACCACCACGCCAGTAGAATGCCGCCAGCCGTATCATGACCTGTGATACGGCATGGCGGTGTTCTTCTGGCGGGTGCTGCTGGCGGTAGCAGCGCCCCTTCCCGTTCCCCGCCAGAAGACCACCTGGAAGAAGGTAAGTCGGGCTTCCGAGAGGGGAGGGGTGTGGGGGGTGTTGTGTGTGTGTGGGGGGTTGTGTGCATGAATGTGTGAGTGTGTGCGTGAATGCGTCTGTGTGTGTAGTGTTGTTTGCGTGGGTGTATGCATGTGTGTGAATGCGTGTAAGAATGGTAATGTGAGTGCATGGTCAAAGTAGATAAAGGTCCAGTTTTGACTTCCTGTATAAAATGCCAAATCACTAGTAAGATTAGATAGGTGTGGGAGCTTGAAGCCGGGGAAATGGACCCTAATCCCCCATTTGTGAAGTAAACTTATTGGTAAATGGTAAGTTGTCACTTATTTCCTCGGGGGGGAGTGTTGGCGGCGGTGAAGATAGGTCCCACAACATAACCATGCTGGAGTTCAGAAGATTGACTGTTATCTCACTAACATTATGAACACTGTTATAAGCAGACATTGAAACATATTCATGCCTTGAGAAAGCCCTGGTGAACGCACCTCATAGGGCGAAACACGTGTTGGCTGAGTACTCTCTATGCTCTACGCTTCACCTATTTGTTGCACGATATGAAGTATATTAATACTGCTCAATAAACCACAAGTTGGACTAAATGTCTCGGATAACTCTTCCAATCATTTAAGGAACATTATATGCTCAAGAAATATTGTATAATTGGCACTTTGAAGGCAATTAGATGCCCATAAACCAAAACAAATAAGTGGGAGCTTACCATTTACCAATAATGTGAGTGTATGTCTGCGTGTCATCGTGAATGTGTGAACGAATGTGTGCAAGCATGACTGGATGTATGCGTGTACGCCACTGTGAGTGAGTGGGTGTATGCGCGCTGCGTGTCTGCGGGTGTGTGCGTATATCGGGGGTGAGAGGATCAGAAGGGGGAGCGTGGATGGAGGGGGTGGGTGGGGGAGGGTCTGGGGAGTGTTGGGGGGTTGATGAGCCACCTACCAGTGACAGGGAAGGAATTCCCTGTCACCAGTAGGGCCTACCGCCAAGGTTTTCGTGACATTGCTAACGCCACGAAAACCAAGGCGGTAGGCTCAAAATTCTGCCTGAGGTACTATTGTGGCCGCCAGGCTGGAGATTGACATCTCCGGCCTGGCGGCTGCTACCGCCATAGCAGTCTGAGTGGAGAAGTGGCCGGTCGGCTGCAGCCAACCCACTGTTCTCATAATGTGGCAATATGTACCGCCAGCCTGTTGGCGGTACTGCCGCCACATTACTGCTCACCACCAAGGTTATAATGACCCCCAAAATCTCAGCAATAGAGAAGGTATAAAAACTCCTGACAGATATACTGATTCACGTCCCTCTCGTTCCTTTCAAGACACACCACATAGACGTAGCAGGAGAGGGGACCATCCTGATTGACGCCTTTAATACATGAAACAGATGAAAGGCTCACCACAGTCTTCAGACAAAAAAAAAGATAAGTCCCCACAGCAAAAGCCACAGTTTAAAAAGAAAAAGGTGGCAGCACCGTCAATTAAAAATGCCAGTACACTTGAGAACATTGCTGAAGAACAAGACGTGGGCAGTGACACTTCTAGACAGCGCAGCAGAGGTCACAATATGTCGCCAGAGTCTGAAAAATCATCTGGATGCAACAGCAATTAGCAATTTTATTGCAGTTGAGATTGCAGACGGGCGTGTCCTCCCACATGACAGGGTTTATGATTTAAATGTTCAAATTGAGGAGGACTTAGAATGCACTATTAGTGTGATATTCTGGGATGAACTTAGTTGTGATATCCTACTGGCTGAAAGGAACTGGCCACCTGAGCACGTCCGTAAGCTCCCACATGGGGAAGATGTTGTTTTGCCTTCTTTCTCTGATTTTGTTCCAGAAGGGGTAAAACAAACCTACACTGTCATCTGGGCTTTAGCGCAAGCACCTGCGTTATACTGCAATCATGTAGGTTGGGACAAGGATTCTCCTTACCATGTAATACCTATCAGGTCTACACCCCAGCCTCAGCCACAACATCCTGTTAAACACAAAGCTCCAGTGAGGGAGATCCTCATTCAGCTAGAGTACCAGGGTGTAATTGAGCCCTGTGTCTCTGCAATGAATAACCCGTTATTCCCTGTTGCAAAACCTGACCATTCATACAGAATAGTCTTAGACTACAGACACTTAAACAGTCATACACGCAAATACACTATACAAAATTCGCATAGCACAGCACTAATTAACAAAATAGTGCCTAAAAAATACAAAACAATCTTGGATATCTCCAATGGTTTTTTCTGCCAAAACTTAGCACACGAAAGTCAGGACCTGAGTGCATTCTCATTTGGCTCACAAAAACACTTCTGCTGCTTGCCCCAAGGCTACATGAACAGCCCAGGGCTGTTCTCAGCCTGTGTAACATCAATATTACATAATAATAATCCCAAAGCGTTGTTTTACGTGGACAACATCTATCTCACAGATGACGACCTCAACATTCATCTTGTCATGGTCGATCTGATCATTCTAGGATTCGCAGCCCTTGGCTACAAATTTAATTTTAGGAAAACTAAAATAGTCTCTTCTCAGCGTATTGTTCCTGGTATACGAGCTATCAAACGAACGCAAGAGCCTGGCTCGGCAATTTCTAGAAAAATGTGCTCAACTCCAATACAATTAAGAAACTACATCCCTTACTTGGTTTCTTCAACTTTGGCAGAACTTACATTCCTGACTATGCACAACGTATCAAGCCAGTTTATGACTTAATACGCCCTGATTTTTCTAGCAGACACTGGACAGTTGAACACACATGCATCCTTAGAGAACTGCAACAGGACATGCTGGAAGCAAAACACTTACACACCTGTGACAACAAAACAAATTTGGTCATAAGAAAAATTGCTGGTGCCATCGGGTTCACTTAAGTCACCTTTAACAAGGGCGACACAGTGCCCATTGCATATTAATCACATTTATATTCCAATGCAGAACAACGTTTCGCACCCACAGAAAAAATACTAACTGCAGTTTAGATGGCTGTTATTAAGGAGAGGCCACTAGTCCAAGGGAAAAGCATTATTGTTGTTACCCCGGTGCCAGCCTTAAAGGCCGTCATCAAAGCTAGCGTTCCAAACGCTAAAGAATTACATCCACGTTAGATTTAGTGGGCACACTCCCTGACTGCCACCGATGTAGATTACATCTTTGATCTAAACTTCAGACACAATAATTTCTCCAATACGTACAGGAGTACCCCGCACCTCTAGATATTTTGCCACTTGACAGATACCATGCGGCCATTTACACTGATGGTTCAGCACAACCAGCTGTAGGTACCAAACATCAATACTCAGTTGATTGCACAGCTGTGAGCGGAGTGATAAAGGATGGTGTATTCCACCCTCACAATACCTACACGCAGACCCTAGGAGACTGCACAGCCCAGCTGGCCAAACTCAAAGCCCTTCTGCTAGCGCTAGATCATACAAAGCCAGGATTACTCACTCTGATTGTCTCATACTTCTGCATCCAGTCCTACAATGGTTATCTTAATCATTGGAAGTTGAACAGGTTCAGAGATTCCAAAGGGAACACCATAAAACACAGAACTCTGGGGGGAAGGGTCGATGATATCAAGGATAAGCTACCTTCTGTCCATGTAGTGCATTCATTGGGCCACCAACATGTAGGAGTACGTTATCGGCAAAACTTTGGCTGATGAAGCAGCCAAATCTGCAGTAGCTACGGCTTCTGTGGCTGCAGTGACTCTTTCTCAGACGAGATTGGATAATGGAATTCTGACTGCCATGAAAGCTTTGGCTGAAGGCAAGCCTCTCCCAAAAGCATACCCTACAAAATACTCATGTCACATCAGTGCACAGAATGTTGCTTATGCAACAGGTCCTAGGGTTAGAGACCGAGCAATCCCCAACCAAGACCAGAGATTAGATCTCATCAAAGCAGTGCATGATGGTGTTGCATCTGCTCATGCTGGTATCTTGGCCACGATAACACTCTTACAGAAACGCTTATGGTGGCCAGGTCTATACAAACATAGAAAACAATACTTCCTTTGTTGTGACATTTGCCAGCAAATTAAGGGCTCCAACATCAAACACCCACCGCAAACATCCCTTTTAGTGTTCAACAGGCCACTACAGTGTGTGTACCTGGACCATTGCGGTCCACTGCAACCAGACGGTGCATACAAATACATTTTTGTCTCTGTAGATTCTTGTTCTAGATTCCTGTGGGTACGGCTTCAACTGTCGTCTGACGCGTGAACTGTTATAAAAGACTTGCTGATCTTTATCAGTACATATGCGTTGCATCATTCTACTCAGACCAGGGCCCTGCCTTTGCCTCAAAGGTATTCAAGGACACCACAGGACGATGGACCCCATTACTCCTCACCATACCATCCAGGGGGAAATTCGGTCACGGAGAGCAGGAATCGAGACCTAAAGCAGTCCTTAACAGCCAGAGTATTAGGTTCAGGACGCAGGTGGCTTCATCACCTATATGGGGTCCAGAGAGTACTGAACAATCTGACAAGATGGTCCTTAGGGGACACACTCCCTATGAGGTTCTCTTTGGGATACCTATGGATGTCCCAGATCTTGATGGCCCTGACATGGTGGCAGCAGACACACCATTTGCCATAAATGAACGTATCACTGTCTTACAGGAGCTTCAGCAATTTTATGATGATAATTCATCCACCAGTGCTGCCACTTTAGGAATAAAGGATTTACCGACAACTTCTACTGGAAGAATTCCTAAATTTGGGGATCTGGTTCGTGAGAAGATCGCTGTGTAGAAGGAATTCGGCCCATCCTACAGAGCACCGGTCCCAGTCCTGGGAATACAAGGTACCAGAACTGTCATCCTACTATCCCTTCCAGGATCCAAAGCTAACAGGTGCATTTCCATTGACAACATCAAACTTCACCAAGTGGCCGATCCTGCACAGTAGACCCAGAGGTCCCTTAGGTAGTTCCCGGACCCCTTTCACTACCCAACAGGACATACCTCTCTAATAAAAAAAAACTAACAGTACATCTGACTACACAAGCATGTCCAACAAAACTATAAATACCTCCTCGACCATGGGGAGGGCAGAAAATGAGCTCTTGCTGATTCCTGATACCACTTCAATGACATCACCAGTCCAAGATGTGGCTGTTTTTCTATTCCAACACAGCACAAACTGATGATATTGTCTTGTATGAGCCTCCACATGAAGTGGACCCATCCACCGGTAATGCACCTGCATTTGCAGAGACTGCTTCTGGTTACTTCATCGATATTGATGACTTTTCTTCAACTTCATCCACTCCTGTGATTTAAACTGTTTCAAACACACGTAAACTCCATATATGGTTTAACCCCTTCCCCGCCATGGACGTAATGGTTACGTCCATGGCAGCACCCCTGTGGCGCCATGGACGTAACCATTACGTCCTGCCACTGGCCCTCGGGGAAGCGCTAGCGCTCCCCCCGAGGGCCCCCCCCCCACACCCCCCCAGGCCAGGGCTGAAAGGGGAAGGGGAAGCTCAGCTTCCAGCGCGATCGAAAGAGAAATGCTTTGCAATTTTTTTTTTGTTTTTTTGTTTTGTTGTTTTTTTTTAGATGGGGAGCGACCCCTTAGGCAAGGCTCGCTCCCCTGGAGGGGCAAATTGTATTTAGGCCATTTCTGCCCGCTTTGAGGGCAGATCGACTGATTTTAGGTCAATCTGCCCCCAAGGGGGGCAGAAACCACTAGGCACCAGGGATCTTTTTTTTGCGCCGTAACGCAAGGGGAGCGACCTTGTAGGCAAGGGTCGCTCCCCGGGGAGTGTGGGGGGGCAAATTTATTTTAGGCCATTTCTGCCCCCCCGGGGGCAGATCGGCCTATTGTTATTAGGCCGATCTGCCCCCAGCGGGGCTGAAACTTCTAGGCGCCAGGGCAATTTTATTTTTTTTGTTGTTGTTTTTTTAGAGATGGGGAGCGACCCCTTAGGCAAGGGTCGCTCCCCTGGAGGGGCAAATTCTATTTAGGCCATTTCTGCCCGCTTTGGGGGCAGATCGGCCGATTTTAGGTCAATCTGCCCCCAAGGGGGGGAAAAAAACACTAGGCACCAGGGATCTTTTTTTATCGCCGTCACGCAAGGGGAGCTACCTTGTAGGCAAGGATCGCTCCCCGGACAGGGGGGCAAATTTATTTTAGGCCATTTCTGCCCCCCGGGGGCAGATCGGCCTATTGTTATTAGGCCGATCTGCCCCCAAGGGGGGCAGAAACCTCTAGGCGCCAGGGCAATTTTTTTTTGTTTTTGTTTTTTTTAGAGATGGGGAGCGACCTCTTAGGCAAGGGTCGCTCCCCTGGAGGGGCAAATTTTATTTATGCCATTTCTGCCCACTTTGGGGGCAGATCGGCCAATTTTAGGTCAATCTGCCCCCAAGGGGAGCAGAAACCACTAGGCACCAGGGATCTTTTTCTTGCGCCGTCACGCAAGGGGAGCGATCTTGTAGGCAAGAGTCGCTCCCTAGGCGGGGTGAGGGGGGCAAAGTTATTTTAGGCCATTTCTAGATTGGCCTATTGTTATTAGGCCGATCTGCCCCCGGGGGGGCAGAAACCTCTAGGCGCCAGGGCAAATTTTTTATTTTTTATTTTTTTTTGTTTGTTTTTTTAGAGATGGGGAGCGACCCCTTAGGCAAGGCTCGCTCCCCTGGAGGGACAAATTGTATTTAGGCCATTTCTGCCCGCTTTGGGGGCAGATCGGCAGATTTTAGGTCAATCTGCCCCCAAGGGGGGGCAGAAACCACTAGGCACTCGTGATCTTTTTTTTTGAGCCGTCACGCAAGGGGAGCGACCCCGTAGGCAAGGGTCGCTCCCCGGGGGGGGGGGGGCAAATTTATTTTAGGCCATTTCTGCCCCCCTGGGGCCGGCTGAGCTAGAGGCCAAAATCCACAGGTTGGCACTTTGCAAAAAACACCTCTGTTTTCTGTGAAAAAATGTGATGTGTCCACGTTGTGTTTTGGGCCCTTTCCTTTCGTGGGCGCTAGGCCCACCCACACAAGTGAGGTACCATTTTTATTTGGAGACTTGGGGGAACGCTGGGTGGAAGGACATTTGGGGCTCCTCTCAGATTCCAGAACTTTCTGTCACCGAAATGTGAGGAAAAATTGTTTTTTTGGCCAAATTTTGAGGTTTGCAAAGGATTCTGGGTAACAGAACCTGGTCTGAGCCCCACAAGTCACCCCATCTTGGATTCCCCTAGGTCTCTAGTTTTCAGAAATGCACAGGTTTGGTAAGTTTCCCTAGGTGCCGGCTGAGCTAGAGGCCAAAATCTACAGGTAGGCACTTTGCAAAAAACACCTCTGTTTTCTTTAAAAAAATGTGATGTGTCCACGTTGCGTTTTGGGGCATTTCCTGTTGCGGGCGCTAGGCCTACCCACACAAGTGAGGTATCATTTTTATCGGGCGACTTGGGGGAACGCTGGGTGGAAGGAAATTTGTGGCTCCTCTCAGATTCCAAAACTTTCTGTCACTGGAATGTGAGGAAAATGTGTTTTTTAGCAAATCTTGAGGTTTGCAAAGGATTCTGGGTAACAGAACCTGGTCAGAGCCCCACAAGTCACCCCGTCTTGGATTTCCCTAGGTCTTTAGTTTTCAAAAATGCACAGGTTTGGTAGGTTTCCCTAGGTGCCGGCTAAGCTAGAGGCCAAAATGTACAGTTAGGCACTTTGCAAAAAACACATCTGTTGCCTTTAAAAAAATGTGATGTGTCCACGTTGTGTTTTTGGGCATTTCCTGCCACGGGTGCTAGGCCTACCCACACAAGTGAGGTACCATTTTGTATCGAGACACTTGGGGGAACGCCGGGTAAAAGGATATTTGTGGCTCCTCTCAGATTCGAGAACTTTCTGTCACCGAAATGAGTGGAAAAAGTGTTTTTTGGCCACATATTCAGGTTTGCAAAGGATTCTGGGTAACAGAACCTGGTGAGAGCCCCACAAGTCACCCCATCATGAATTCCCTAATGTGTATAGTTTAAAAAAATGTGCAGGTTTGGTAGGTTTCCCTAGGTGCCGGCTGAGCTAGAGGCCAAAATCTACAGGAAGGCACTTTGCAAAAAACACCTCTGTTTTCTTTAAAAAAATGTGATGTGTCCACGTTGCGTTTTGGGGCATTTCCTGTTGCGGGCGCTAGGCCTACCCACACAAGTGAGGTATCATTTTAATCGGGAGACTTGGGGGAACGCTGGGTGGAAGGAAATTTGTGGCTCCTCTCAGATTCCAGAACTTTCTGTCACCGAAATATGAGGAAAATGTGTTTTTTTAGCCAAATTGTGAGGTTTGCAAAGGATTCTGGGTAACAGAACCTGGTCAGAGCCCCACAAGTCACCCCATCTTGGATTTCCCTAGGTCTGTAGTTTTAAAAAATGAACAGGTTTGGTAGGTTTCCCTAGATGCCGGCTGAGCTAGGGGCCAAAATCTACAGGTAGGCACTTGGCAAAAAACACCTCTGTTTTCTGTCAAAAAATGGGATGTGTCCACGTTGTGTTTTTTGGGAATTTCCTGTTGCGGGCGCTAGGCCTACCCACACAAGCGAGGTATCATTTTTATCGGGAGACTTGGGGGAACATAGAATAGCAAAACAAGTGTTATTGCCCCTTGTCTTTCTCTACATTTTTTCCTTCCAAATATAAGAGAGTGTGTAAAAAAAGACGTCTATTTGAGAAATGCCCTGTAATTCACATGCTAGTATGGGAACCCCGGAATTCAGAGATGTGCAAATAAACACTGCTCCTCAACACCTTATCTTGTGCCCATTTTGGAAATACAAAGGTTTTCTTGATAGCTATTTTTTACTCTTTATATTTCAGCAAATTAATTGCTGTATACCCGGTATATAGAATAAAAACCCACTGCAGGGTGCAGGTCATTTATTGGCTCTGGGTACCTAGAGTTCTTGATGAACATACAAGCCCTAAATATCCCCGCAACCGGAAGAGTCCAGCAGACGTAACGGTATATTGCTTTAAAAAATCTGACATTGCAGGAAAAAGTTACAGAGTAAAACGTAGAGAAAAATTGCAGATTTTTTCACCTCAATTTCAATATTTTGTTTTTTCAGTTGTTATTTTCTGTAGGAAACACTTGTAGGATCTACACAAATTACCCCTTGCTGAATTCAGAATTTTGTCTACTGTTCAGAAATGTTGCGGTTTCTGGGATCCAGCATTGGTTTCATGCCCATTTCTGTCACTGACTGGAAGGAGGCTGAAAGCACAAAACAATCGTAAAAATGGGGTATGTCCCAGTAAAATGCCAAAATTGTGTTGCAGAAATTGGGTTTTCTGATTCAAGTCTGCCTGTTCCTGAAAGCTGGGAAGCTGGTGATTGGAGCACTGCAAACCCTTTGTTGATGCCATTTTCAGGGGAAAAACCACAAGCCTTCTTCTGCAGCCCCTTTTTCCCATTTTTTTGAAAAAAAACGAACTTTTCACTGTATTTTGGCTAATTTCTTGGCCTCCTTCTGGAGAACCCACAAAGTCTGGGTACCTCTAGAATCTCTAGGATGTTGGAAAAAAAGGACGCAAATTTGGCGTGGGTAGCTTATGTGAACAAAAAGTTATGAGGGCCTAAGCGCAAAGTGCCCCAAATAGCCAAAAAAAGGCTTGGCACCTGAGGGGGAAAAAGCCTGGCAGCGAAGGGGTTAAAAATAACTATTTAATACACCCATGGAACTATCTATGGTTATTCTTGACATTATTGACATTGTTTCTATGGATTGGTTTTGTGACTGTTTTCTTTCTGCTCATAAATAATCATTACCTTCCTGAAAGCTCCTCTGTTGAGCCTGTGGATGAAGTCTTAACTCCATATTTTTCCTCACATAAGGTCCAAGGAGACTTGTCCCTTGTGAACATTTTGGCTGTACCAATTCCTGATGGGATTATGTGGGATAAAGTTCCATTCGATATATATGGGCCTACTGAGGTCATTCAGATTCCTTATGTCTTCAAAATATCTATGACTGATGTAATTACACCTGGGGTTGTATCTGATGATTGGGATGTTCAGACAGTTGATTCAATGTTAACTGAAATGAAAGACTATGCAGTATTTGAAAGTGATGATGGATATACCAACACAAAGAATTATGGGGAAATGTTCTGCTATAACAACTGGGGACATTACTACCTGAACCGTGCCACTAAACATAGATCAGTACTTAATTACACATAGTGGTAACATTGTTCAACACCACCTGTGGGGAGCCCAAAACATTATTCAGACAAATTCACATATTTTTCTCGGCATGACACAAAAAATGCAGAGTCATATTACTTCAAACTACCACCTTCAAAAATTAGGAAAATATTGCTAACTAATACAAAGTTCATTCACTCAGATTCCAGATTGATGCAAAGAGTGTCTGGAGAACACAAGATTGGCAGAAACAGGGTAGAGCAGCTATATTCAGAGTGTGCCTTATTCCTGTGCAAATTATCTTTTTAAATGACACTATTCAACAGACATCTTGTCTGGGGTTAGCAAAATTGAAGGAAATGATTGCACCCAGTATCCCCACACCAGCAAGATTTAATAATGTGCAATCCTTCCTGAATGTCGCAGAGGAAGAACTAGATGCAAAGGTTCAGGCTGGTACCTATAACTCTTCACTTTCGAGTCCCGGTGGGTGGTTAATATGGCCAATAACACAAATGGGTGTCAGGCACGTTTAGTGAATTCTTCAGGGGGTTTCAAAATTAACCGTCCAGACCCTCGCTTGCCAACAGTGGGTATAGACTAATAAATTAGCCGCAGTTAAGGAACATCTCAACACTCTTTCTGAAGATATAGACTTACAGGACTTCTTGTTAAGTCATAGAAAGCCAAATTAATCTATGCCATATATAATGAGATCTGGAAGCTTTCTCAGATAGAAGCTGCTGCATGTTTAAGGCAGATAGACAAGGAAAATTTAGAAAAGGCTTTAGCTGTTGTCGACAACGGCATGAACACTCTGTCCAACAGGATTTATTCCCTAACAAACATAGGCCCTCATTATGACATTGGTGGTGATTGTTAAAGTGGCGGTAATGCCGCCAACAGCCTGGCGGTAATTACAGCTAAATTATGACCATAGCGGTGATTCCTCCCATACACTGCCAATGTCCACACCAACCGCCAGGACATTAATACCACTGACCACAGCGGTAGCCATCAACAGCCAGGCGGAAGTCTAGGTACCGCCCACCATATTATGACATCTCAAACTGCCAAGATTTCCCAGGCGGTACCAACGCCATCAAAAGCCTGGCGGAAACACTGCACAGACAACAAAAGACTCACCATCAGGGACACAGAGGACTCTGCAGCCGCCATGGAACCGGAACTCCAAGTCTTCCCGATGCTCTACTATGCCATGGCCGTCCTTGAACACCAACGCCGACGAAGACGACCATGGTTAGTACAGCCACCTAGCACACAAAGGAGGGAGGAAAAGGAGAGTGTCACACACACACAACACACACCATTCACACACACACCATACACAGAACCAGCAGCAGAGTAAAATGAATGTCACAGGACTCACATGAAAAGAATGCAAGGACAACAAATCTGATGTACAAACACTGTAATTTGCTGCCAGCAGCCACAACAATAAAATATAAAATGTTAATCCAGGTGCCAATGTCCAGATTAGGCCAATGGCCAGTCCAAAGTACCAACAGCCCACATGGCCACAGGGCACAGTCCAAAGCCCAACTTGACTCCTGGCATCATCCAGACTCCACTGTTCAGGTGCATCATGTAGGAAATGGACAGGCACCTCAGGGTGAAGGGGGGGTTGGGGTACACCTCAACTGAAGTAGGAAACATGCCCACTGGTTCTGGAGGGGGCCTCTTGCCCAATTGTCTCTGGAAGGGAGTGAAGGGCCACAGTCTCTGGAGTGGGTAACAGGCCCACTGGTTCTGGAGTGGTTCATTGCCCAACAGTCTCTGGAGGGTGAGCAACATGCCCTAAGCTGGTGGAGGTGTCTCCTTGGCTGCCTCTGCTGGTGGAGAGGGCTCCTTGCCCTCTGCTAGTGGAGGGGGCTCCTTGGCTGCCTCTGCTGGTTGAGAGGGCTCCTTGCCCTCTGCTGGGGGACGGGGCTCCTTGCCCTCTGCTGGTGGAGAAGAGTCCTTGGCTGCCTCTGCTGGTGGAGAGGGTGCCTTGCCCTCACTGGTGGAGGGAGCTCCTTGGCTGCCTCTGCTGGTGGAGAGGGCTCCTTGCCCTCTGCTGGTGGAGGGGGCTCCTTGCCCACTGCTGGTGGAGGGGGCACCTTGGCTTTCTCTTATGTTGGAGGGGGAACCTTGGCTTTCTTTGGTGGTGGAGGGGGATCCTTGGCTTTCTTTGGTGGTAGTGGAGGGGGTGTACCCTCTTGTGACGGGCCCTCTTGGCCTTTGACATGTGACTTGTGACCTTGCCTCCTGGTCTAGGAGGTGCCTCCACTGACCCCATCCTCTGTCCCTTGGGTTTTGCCACTCTAGTCCTCCCTTTCTGAGGTGGAGGTGTGTACTTACTAGGAGTGACTGCCATCACACTCAGGGGCACCTTTGTGCCAGCTGCTGATTTTTTGGTGGGAGCAGTGGCAGACTGGCTGAGGTGCTCTGCTGGGTCGTTGGGACCCTGCTCTTACATGCAGGATTGGGGGGTGGAGCTGGAGGTAAAAGGCCAAGATGGGCAAGGAAAAGCTTCTTAGGGACGTTGGGGCAGGATGTGGGAGGAGGGATGGGAGTGGAGTGGAGGTAGAGGGAGTGGTTTTATGAAGTGTACGTCTGCTAGACTTGGGTGCATGTGCATGGACAGTGTGCATGCATGAAGTGGATGGTTGTTGGGTGTCTGAGTGCGAGTGTTTGTGTCTCTTAGGAGGTGGGGGCAGACAGGGAGGGAGAGGACAAACATGACATGTGGATGGGTGTTGTGGATGTGTCTGCAAGTGAGGTGTGTGTGCTGCATGATGGGGTGATGGTGGTGGTGGCTGTTGATGCAGTGCATGTTGGTGTGAGTGCGGATGTGACTGTGAGGGAGGAGGAGGAGACAGTGGAAGCAGTGGATGTTGTTGTGTGTGCAACTGTCTGTTGTTTGTGTGAGTGCTTATGGCTTGAAGTGTGCTGCCCTTGTTTGTCTGTACCACTCTTGTGTGATGTTGTGTGTGCATGCTTGTCTGTATGTGTGCATGGGATGGGTTAGGGTTAAGGAGACTGGGACTGGGAAGTGGTAGTAGGAGAGGGGACGGTAGGAACAGGGACACTGGCTGCCATCAGAGAGGAGGCCAGAGCCTGAAATGATCTCTGTAGGGCCACCAACCCACCATGGATGCCCTCCAGATAGGCACTGCATTGCTGCATCTGGGATGCCAACCCCTGAATGGCATTGAGCATGGTTGACTGCCCTACAGAGATAGATCTCAGGAGGTCAATAGCCTCCTCACTGAGGGCAGCAGGGCTCACTGGGGCAGGGCCTGAGGTGTCTGGGGTGAAGGAGATGCCCCTCCTCCTCGGTGAGCAGGCACAGGTAACTCGGTGAGGAGCTACTTGGAGGGCAGTGCTGGTACGGGGGTGGCGGCTCTACCTGTAGCTGGGGTGGTTCCAGAGGTGTCTGCCACCACCAGGGAGCTTTCATCAGAGGAGAAATCAGAGTCAGTGTTGTCACCTCCTGTCCCCGCTGTGGTGCTCCCCTGGTCCCCCATCCCACTGGTCCCCTCTGCATGGGTGGACTCTGCCTCCTGGGTCCCGTGGGCTGCAGCTCCCTCAGTAGCCGGTGCCCCTGCTCCTCCACCAGATGATGCTAATGCACACATGGACAGGATGACAGAAGAAAATGGGGGAGAGAGAGAAAGGGAGCACAGGGTAAATTACAGCACCAACACCACAGATGGCATACACATTACCATTACACACAGGGATCAAGATTGAGCACTATGCACCGCACTGGCATTCCATTGGCTACGTACCACAGCAAGATGAGAGCCAACCACCGCCATCTGCACCCCTCCTGGGACCCACTAAGCCCTGAATGAAATGGGATGCCACCTAGCTAGTTAACAAGATTTTGCCACTCGCCCTTTTAACCTGAGCAGGACCACGCAGTAATGTCTGAGATAGTATTAAGGGGCACACACTAACTGAAACCCACCACCAGGATCCCATGCCAGGCAACAAAGATGGTTGATACACACACACTGTACTCACCTCCTTGTGGCTGCTGTGCTGCCCTCAAGCGCCCATCCAGCTCAGGGTAGGCCACTGCCAGTATGCGGGCCATCAGGGGGGTCAGGTTCCGACGGGAACCCCTCCCTCATTGGGAGGCCATCCCCAGATGGGCCTCCGCGGTCTTCCGGGCCCAGCGTCTAAGATCCTCCCACAGTTTCCTGCAGTGGGTGCTCCACCTGCTAAAGACCCCAAGGGTCCACACGTCCTTGCAGATGGCACGCCACAGTCCCTTCTTCTGATGGCGCTGACCTGCAGAGGAAATACAGACAGGAGGACACCATTAACTATACAATCCAGCCTGTCACACATATGGCCCACAAATACCATTTCCCCTCAAATGGGGCACACATCACCCAGAGCCCTGCATGTACCACCAGCCATACCCCCCACACAAATTACACACTGTCAGCACACACATCTCCATGCAACCTTGTTGAATGCATCATCCCCATGGTGTACTCACCTGTTTGTCTGGAAGCCCATACAGGGGTAGGACCCCATCCACCAGGCGCTCCAACTTCTCTGAAGTGAAGGCAGGGGCCCTTTCCCCTGTCACACGGGCCATGGCAGGTTCCAGACTCAGGTCACAGCAGCACACGCAGTGGATGTGTTGTCCTGTGGAAAGTCAGGAATCAAGTGAGGTTATAGACAGAAAATGGCGGTCATGTTCATGGAGGTGTATACCATCACCGCCGCCGGTGATCCTCATTGGATACTGTACTCCATAGAGCCCCATGTAAGCCAATGAGGATTAGCACAGCGGTGCAAGACCGCCTTCCGCCATGACAACCAATGCCGGCGGAGTTACATCACTTCCACCTGTCCCTACATACAGGACAGGCGGTCTCCATTTTATGGTGGTGGTCAACATTCTGAAATTGAAATCTGCATCAATGCTTATCAATTGTACATACATTGACATTTACATAGCCCAATTACATACAAGCTCAATGTACACTGAGGTGGTGGTTCCATTATTCAGTTTGTCACTCCCTTCTCACTCATGTGTCCCTTAGGTACCTACCACTGCGGGGGGAATAGGAGGAGGAGACAAGACCCTGTGTACAAACCCCTTGTGGACTTGGCTACACTAGAGGACAAGCACGTAATACTCACCTATAGACTGGATAGGGCCACAATCACAGAGCTGTGTGCTCAATTGGAGCCTGATCTGATATCTGATATCTGTCATCCCACTGGGATCTCCCCTCCTGTATAAGTCATATTTCCAAGTGACAGTGGGCTTGGCAGCAGGAATGTCACAGCCAGTGTTCTCAATAGTGCTGGAAAGTTTGTCTGCCTTGCTCAAACACATGTGCAGCTACATCGCTTTCCCCCAAGTGGAAGATTTGGCTACTGTGAAGGCTGGATTCTATGCAATGGGACATATTCCAAATATGATTGGGGCCATTGACGGAACACATATAGCATTTGCCCCCCCCCGGCACAATGAACAGGTGTACAGAAATCGGAAGAGTTTCTACTCACTCAATGTGCAAATGGTGTGCCTGTCTGACCAGTATATCTCCTACATCACTGCCAAGTATCCTGGGTCGGTGCATGACGCCTTCTTTTTGAAGAACAGCAGCATCTCAAATGTGATGGCACAATTACAGAGGCACAGGGTGTATCTGATAGATGAGCCTGAGTCCCCACCCAATGCATGTCAGTGTATGCCTTTAGGAGTCATCCCCCATACCACTGTTCAAGGCTAATGTTTGTCCCTCAATTCCTGCAGGAGACTCTGGCTACCCAAACCTGTTGCGGCTCTTAACCCTTGTAAGGAATGCCAGGACAGGGGCTGAGAATAGGTAAAATGATGCTCATGGGCGAACCAGGAGAATAATTGAGTGGACCTTTGGCCTCCCGAAGGCCAGGCGACAGGCAGACAGGCGGATCCCTCTGCTACTCCCCTGAGAAGGACTCCCAGATAGTTGTTGTATGCTGCATGTTGCACAACCTGGCTATCAGACGACATGTGCCCTATCTGCAGGAGGAGGAGGGTGAAAATGCTCCTGTGGCAGCAGTGGACCCTCAGGACAGTGAGGATGAGGAGGCAGAGGATGAAGATGTGGACAACAGGCAGTACTTCCAATGACACACAGGTAAGGCAGTGGAATTGACCATTCCTCTGAATATTTCTCTTTTCAGCGTGGCAGTCACTGCCTTACCATCTCAACTGACTCTCACCTATACCTTCTCATTTTGCAGATGCTTGTGTGGTTACAACTGTGGACTGATGTAATGACTACAGACAGCTGCATTTGTATGCAATCACAAAGTTCAGGACAATTGCACAAGAGGAAACTGTTAATATTATTGCATATTTTCATCACATAAAGCACTATCACTCAAGTTGTGTTCAAGGGTGTTTTTTGTAGTGACAAAATATAGAAGGAATAGTGCAATGGAATGGGGTGATGGTAGAGGTAAGTCCAGAGTACTGGTCCAGTCTGTTTGTAGCACGGGTCCAGTGTCCAAGGGGCCATAGGAGGGGGAGCAATGGCAGTTCAAAGTGGACAAGGTGACAGAGTGGAACACAAGGGGGACATTCAGGAGGGTCTCATTTCCTGGTGGTGGTCCTGGTCTTGGCAAGTGTTTCTGTTGTCTATCTGGGTCGGAGAGATTGTTTGTGTGGTGGTTCACCTTCTGCAGGGGGAGGGATGCTGGTGGCCAGTGGGTCCTGTGTCAGGCCCACCTGTCCATTAGCTGCTGCAGATGTGGAGGACTGTTCAGTTGACTGGCTAGTGGAAGGGGCCCGCTGGTGTGATGTGTACTCTCTCATGATGTTGGCCATATCACCCAGCACCCCTGCTATGGAGACCATGGTGGTGTTGAGGGCCAGCAATTCTTTCCTGATCTCCTGGTGGTGTTCCTCCTGCAGCCGCTGGTTCTCCTGCAGGATGTTTAACATCTGACCCATCTTGTTCTGGGTTTGTTGGTAAGCCCCAGGACATTGGTGAGTGCCACCTGGGCAGTTGGTTCCCTGGGCCTGTCCTCCCCCTGGGGCACAGCTTTCCTCCAACCATCCCTGGCCCCTTGTGCCTGTGTCCCCTGAATGGTGTGCCCACTGCCACTGACCCCAGGGCCCTGATTGTCTTGTCTGTGAGGTGGGGACTGGGGTTCCTGTACAGGTGGGCTCACTGCTGATTGACCTATCCTGGGGACAGAGGTGTGGGGATGTTGGCTGGCTGCTGTGGTGAGAGATAATGAGAGGGGAGACTCTGTGGTAGAGTGGGTGTGGGGGTGTGGACTGGGGTAGCCCACTGACCAGTGGTCCCTGATGGGCCAGGAAGTTCATCCAGATCCAGAAGTCCAGAGTTTCTGTCATCACTGGGGGCATGTTCTGTTGGGGGACTGGGTAGCCCTGGCACCTCCTCGCCATTGAGATTGGCTGGGGCACCTGTGGGGATGTAAGTGGAGTATTATGCTACATGTCTGTAACAATTTCTACATCCCCAGCTTCCCCTATATCGTTGCTGTTGCCATGCCACCTTTGTTTGTGTATGGTTATGTGTTGTGGGATTGTTAGTTCTCCATGCTGTACATACATTGGTGGTGGGTGTACATGCAGGCCTGGGAGGGATATTCAAGCAGTGGGTATGGCAAGCAGGGCTTGGCATTCAGGTTGGTTAATTGTGGTGGTACACTGTGTGGGATGGAGTGGAGTGATGGGTGTCAGGGTGAGGGGTGGTGGTGGCATGCAAGTAGGGGGGGATAGGTAGTAAATATTGATTCACCAGTGTCCAGTCCTCCAGCAACTTCAGTGAGTCCCTCAGGATGCAGTATTGCCAAGATTTGCTCCTCCCATGCTGCCAGCTGGGTGAGAGGAGGAGGGGTTTACCGCAAATCCTCTGGAAGGCGAGTTGGTGACTTGCTGCTATGGACCATACCTTCCCCCGTCGGTTGTTCCACCTCCTCCTGATGTCGTCCCTTTCTTGGATGCTGTCCCACGGCGTTCACCCTGTCCACGATTCTCTGCCATAGCTCCATCTTCCTGGCAATTGAGATTTGCTATACCTGTGCTCCAAACAGCTGTGGCTCTACCCTGACTATTTCCTCTACCATGAACTGCAACTCCTCATCAGTGAAACAGGGGTGCCTTTGTGGGGACATGGGTGTCGTGTGGTGTGTGTTGTGCAGTGGGTGTTGAGTAATGTGGTAGGGTATGGGATGCGTGACGGATAGATGGGTGTTTGTGGTGTTTGTAGTTGTGTCTCTGATTTGCGTGTCTATCTCTTGGCTATTTTTTGTGTTCAGAAAGGGTTGTGGGTAATGTGGGGGTGTGTTTTATATTGCTGTGGCTGGGTGGGTGTGGTGTGTGTATCAGTTTCAGGTGTGTGATTTTAGTTTTGGCCAATGTTGTTTTGTTATATATTTGGGTGGTCATTCTGACCACGCCGGTGTGTACCGCCATTGAATGTCCGCTGTGGTGATTTGTGGGTCACAATGTGGAGGGCATTGTTTTGTTGGCATAACAGTATGGGTGTTCGTACCGACACTTTAACACTAACCTTTGATCTGGCAGATATGTGTTTGTGGCAGTATTCTGTCGCTTTAGTGTGTATGTGTCATAATATGACGAATGGATGTTCGCCTCCGCGACGGTATTTTGGCGGCCGTCACCACAGCGGTAAGCAGGATTTACTGCCAATGTCATAATGACCACCATAGTGTCGTCTGCGATTATTATTAATCAGACAGACATGTCCCTTTTATACCACGGACAAAGTCAGCTGCGTTCTGTCATGCAGTTAGTTTAGACATTACACACTCTGAAAAATGGCTGTGTTCCATGGAAGTATATTAATGGTAGTGACTTGCTGCTTTTAATTTATCCAAGGAACAGACAGTGGCTGAAAGGGAAGCTAGTTTCACCATGCTTCACATAGAAAAGTTAGAGAAATTGCCTTTTACTGTTGCAGAAAGTCTATCAACGGTGTGGCTTCTACATGGCATTATCAATTTGCCCATTTCCACTTTTTGTTTTTCTAAATGCCTGAAACATCTTGCTGTGGGCAAATACAAGTGGCTAGGCGATAGCTATATTAAAGAAGAGTGGGAGTTGCCCTTTGAATATAAATGTTTGAACGGCAAAACAGAGGTCTTTCTCAGCAGAAGCAAATGTGAGACTACTGTTAGTCATTCAATGACCTGCAAACAGGTGTCCCTTCATAGCCTTTGCAATGCGGGTGTCGCAAACTTGGCCTGTTTTCTGAAGGGTACTCCCATCCCTTTGATTCGACCAGCATTTCATGTACTTTCAAATGGAAGTTATGTGGTGCTGAGTAACCAAAGCTGTTGCGGTATGCGACCGGGAATTGCCTACATAACTTCAGTCTCTAAGGTCATTACGTGTTGCGGACATGTTTATTCCCCCCCACACAAGAGATAAGAGTAGCAGAAATTGATACTGCTAATGTAAATTATGACAAGCTAAGCAGACTAAAGCTGCTACTGTTTCAAAAACAAGTGGCATTGACTTCAGCTAGAGAGAAATATGCTTTCCAGATAGCAAGATCATCAGCAGAGATACAATCCCTATTAAATAGCACCTTCCCCAAGCACTTTCAAGAGCTGGTATCCAGAATATTCAACACCTTAAGCACTATGAGATTGTCCATTTCTTTAAGGCTGTTGGGTCTGGGTTCATATACATCTTCCAGACTGTCTTCGGAGTCCTTCCTTCAGCCATCCATTCACTCATTTAAAGTGTGTTTGGTGTTTTTTCTATAATTTTGGTGTTAATAGGATGAATACTACCGCTGTTGTTCTGATTCGCAGTGGTTGTGCCTTTCCAGCTAAGGGGAGTAATGGAGCCACTACCACCAGCTCAACTGTGCCGTGAAAGCATGGTTCAGTTCCTTAGTGCTCCATTGCTGGAAGAGTTGGCGCTTGACTGGTCATTGTCATTCAGACCCGTCCTATGGTGCGTGCAGCCAGTCTTTCGCTGCGTGTGGTGCCTCTTCAAACATGTGCCTACAGTGTGCCTTGGTGTTACGCCAGTGCCTTCTGTGGACCAAGCACTGCTAATGTCCCCGATGAGGGTTTATTCACAGTCGTGCCCCTTGAGACTAAGGCTGGTTTGCGAGGCCACTTATGAGCCGCCCTTGGTGAACGATCTGTCTCTTTTTGGCGCTGTGGAGAGTGCCGCCCCTTCAGGAGGCCTGCACAAGATACTTACACACACTACTGTTCCGTGGATCTGTCTGCCTATCCTGTCACCGATCTAACATCTGACAATGTGGCCTCCTTTCTGAGGGCCTTTCCATTTAATGGCTTCAAAGACTATCTTCAAGATCATGACTATTGTTGAATAGATTTGATGATTGGCTCATATCACCAAATTCAAACACTGCCTTTTAACGTTGCCCTGCAGTGCTTGTCATGGGGGACATTATATCTCTTTGTATGTTTTTAGCTATTTTTTAACATATTTTTTAATATGATTTTAAGCTAGTTTTTATGATTTTAGCTTGTTATAAGTCCAGAGCATTTTTAAGCTTGGATTTATTCGGCTTCGGTGGCGTCATCCTATGGCGTCATACTTGTTATGGCAATGGGGAGGGTGTAGTGAATCCTATCTTGTTTTAATGGGAAGCAGGAATTAGCTTAGCCTTCTGGCTTGTAGACTCGTGCCCCAAATCACCCAGTGACTTTTACCCTACCTAAATTTGCTCTGTTTTAGCACATTTAATTTTATCTTTTAAAATGGCTGCATTGTTTCTAGTTAGGCCAATGTTTTAGCTTCATGTTATCAGTGTCACTGTGCTAAGGCGTCACTATCAAGCTACAAAGATGAACAATCTCTAGGTATTCATATTAGGTACTTTCCCTCTTTGCGCTTTTGAGGGGATTGTTTATATAAATTGCTGCACAAGCATGTCTTGTTATCTATTGTTTGGGAACAGACCTACGTCAGGGGTCCGATCAATCTGCATAAATACATCTCACACTGACAGATAGTCAGAGGGATTCCGACTAGATGCCGTCGCCGCTATCGATGCTGCACGTCACCTTGACGCTGACCCAGTCTTCGTGTCCCCATGGAGTCTGATCTAGAGACCTCATTTCAAGGTAGCAAGGGTTGGGGTCTCTTCTCATGGACACCGCATTGGCAGATTAGGTTTATCACACCTAGCTCTCTCTAGGTTAGGGGTTAGGTTCATCATATTAGGACATATATTATAACTAATGTTGTTTCATGTTATTGCAAGATGGTGAGGGTCTTTGCACTAATGACTCTTGTTTTCACAATTCTGTTTCATGAACTGTTCATTATCCTAATCATTGCAGCCCATGCAATTTATCGTAGATTGCAGTTTTGTTAATAAAAAACAGTGGCGGACGGTAATTTTAGGAGCGAGGGGGGTGGGCGGGAAGCACACTCACACTCATTCATTCACACACTCACTGACATCGATTCACAACACTCATCAACATTCAAACGTACACTCATGTACCAAAAGTTCATTTAAAAACACACACACACTTACTTTCAGCTCAGAGGTCCCAGGAAGGTTGGGACTGCTACCTTTCCTCACTGCCTGACCTTAGGTCAGCCAATGAGAGAAGGCAGCAGTCCCAAATTCATCACAGAGTGGGGTGGGGTCAGTGAGACTTCTGACCCCATCCCACTCTGTGACGAGGTGTCACTGATTGACACTCGCTCTGGGCGCTTCAGGGCTTAAACCTGAAGCGCCCAGGTTGGAGTCAATCGGTGACGCTTCCCTCATCACCAAGGGGGAGGGCCTCAAGGCACCTTTGCTGAGCTGAGGAGGTCATGTCCATAGGAGCTGTGACCTCTTCAGCCCAGCAAAGTTCAGCTCAGGCAGCCAGGAGTTTGCGCAAATCGCGCATGTCTCACTCCTGGCTACCTGAGCTGAACATGATGAGTGTCTGTCAGGCTGCCCTTAGCTCAGGTTGACAGGCACTCTTTATGAAGGGCGAAAGGTGGGGTGTAGCCCCTCAGCCCTAAAGGAGGGGCTGCGGCTGATAAAAACCTATTAAGACTTCTACTGCATCTCTTTCATTGCCTGTGATTGA
This sequence comes from Pleurodeles waltl, assembly GCF_031143425.1. NCBI lineage: Eukaryota > Metazoa > Chordata > Amphibia > Caudata > Salamandridae > Pleurodeles > Pleurodeles waltl. The sequence continues at coordinate 707,998,402 of NC_090450.1, read as the reverse complement.
TTGAGACATGGTGTTAATGTGAGAAAGGGGTAATCTCTGTTTAACCACAACACTCCCTGGGATGTCGCACTCGAGTCCATGCGGAAAAGCTGCCACAAATCACCTTTTACTGTTTGGGTTTCTGGTGAGATGCTGCTTGTGAGCCGGGAGGGTTGGGACGACAGTTGCGACTTGTTGTAGGACTGGCATAGTCAACTACAAACATAAGTACTGGCCTCCTTAAACCAGCAGTATTGCCTAGAGCAAGAGTCAAACTATGACATTCTATCACAAAATACAGGAAACATTCCTTCCACCACACAAGCTACTTTCCTTTCACCTGATTCTGTACACTTCCTGTGTATTGGCCCTTTCCACAGTTGTGACATACCTTTTCTAAGGCAATATAAATTATTGAACTGTCCAGTGCAAGAACGACTCCTATTTCTATACAAAATCTTGCATCCATGTTTTGCTACATTGAACACTTGTTTTCACAAGCTGCTCTTTTCCTCGTTCTCTGCCCTTCCCTTGTATGGTCTGGTAAAGAGTTTGTTATCCACCACATTTACCTCTTCTATACTCTTTTTTAGTCTTGTCCAATTCACCCATGTCTGAGCTTGATTCTTCTACAACTTTCAACACTGTGATAGCCCTCTACACTGTTGGGCCCCTGTCATCTACAACCCTTCTTGTATTTCTTAGCTGGCACATTGTACATTCAGTTGGTCTATAATTAATTTCTCTAAAATCACAGGGTGAATCAAGCAAACATAACACAGCCAGACACAAATAAAATCATGGTTTCGTGGCCCTTTGGGGACTGTGTGGTTTCGTGGCCCTTTTGGGACTGTGGGGCTGCTTCAGGGCGAAATTGATTGCTTTGGAAAAATGTTTACCTAAATGCTTCGTTGCCCCACAGTACTCATCAGTCATTGCTGCAACTGTTCATCACGTTCTGAGGGCAAGATATTAAAAACATGCTCACCAGAGCTGTACATTTATCAGCAAGGCCTGTTTTGCAATCTTGTTTCATCCTGAGCTCCTTTATGATTTTCAAAAACATCATTCCACTTTTCTTATTGCAGTGGTGGATCCCAGTCCAAAGCTAGAAAGTATGGGGTGAAATAACAGCGTTAATATTCAGATTGATTTTCTGCAAGAGGTAAATTAAACCATACTTATGAATTCCTTATCCAGACTACAACCCTTAAAACTAACATGTTCTGCTCCAAACGTAATAAATGCGAACAACGACTGTACTAAGGAACTCATGCACGAAGAAGAAACATTGCTAGCACCCACAATCCAGTTTAATATCAATTTGGTGTGTGATATTTCATAACGCTTCTAAAAGCTGCCTGACCCGCAAAGGCACACACCACCTGGCCAGTGCTGATGCATGAAATACTAATGGCTGCATGGGCACATCCCTGCACACAAGGTGCACACTGATCTGATAAGTGAATCCTGTCTTCCTCCTCTTTCCATTTGCGCACAGCCCCTCGTTTCCTCTAAGTCTCTGCCAGACCACCACACAAGCATTGCCCGTCAGCCATAGATGCGGGTCAGACAATCTCCCACATTTACAGCGCTTCAATGACAATCACAGTTTCTTCTAATTATGCACTTCCACTGATGTGGTGCTCCTGCCACGTGAAAGGATCTGGTGTAAGATGCGGGTCGGCACAGCTCCCCTAGTGTTCTAAGCTGATGCGGGTTACTCTTCACAAAAATGAATTGAAGACTCCCTCCACGCTTCAGAAATGTCAGTCTTCATTCTACAGCTACACAATATAAGTAGTGCTCTCCTTTGCACAGAACCAATGTCATAACTGGATGGACAATACAAAAATACTTCACTGGCAATATTCAGTGTACCATAGCCAAGGCAGAACATATAAAGCGCTTCGACGCCTCGTCAGGGGTAGTAAGCGCTATATAAATACGATTACAATACAATACAATTACAATATACAATTGAACTCATAAGCACTCAGTCTCAGATGCGCTAACATTTGTTTTTGTTATTTGGAGTTAGCAAAATTGGGCACGCATCGGAGGGGCGACCTGTGAGAGGCCCGCAGAGCGGCGCGGCTTGGTTGGGTGCCACCTCGTGGGGCCGCTGGGTCTTGTGGTGCACTGGAGAGCTGCTGGTGAGCTTCCTCCGATCGACTGGATTGGCTGCTAATGCTGGGGCCCTGGTGTTGGGGCTGTATCGTGGCCCAGGCTGGCGGTGAAGTGGGGCCGACCCGGTTCATGGGGTGCCATTGAGGGGCCCGGATTAGACATGCTGCGGGCCTCGGACCGAAATGAATGGAAATAATTGTGCCCTGCTGGTACCTATGCTGGTGTTCCCCTGCCAAGGCCCGCATTCTATTAAACCCTAAGGTGGGTCGCTTCTGCCTGAGGCCCTCTGGTCTGGGAGGGTCTTCTGACCTGAAGGGGACATGCTGGGACCGGATGTGAGGGAGAGGCCGAGAGGTGTACTAGAGCAGCCCTGGCTTCCTGATCTTTGATCTTGCCCTTAAGTGAGGCTGTTTTTTGAGTGGGGACATGCGAAGAGATGGGTTGGGACAAATGTCCCAGGCTAAAGTGGCACAAACTAAAATGGATCAATACACAGCACCCAGGGACTCCCATACCGGCCAGGCATCCGGAAAACTGGGGGAGGTCAACATAACCCCTGCCCCCACCCCCTCCAGACATGGCAATGCTTCTGAAAGCAATCCAGGACTCCAGGGAAGCAGATGAGTCAAAGGTGAACCGGGTCCGAGTAGACTTATTCCTGTGGCGTCAGGATCTGCGGCAAGTGGTTGAGAGGGTAACTGAGATTGAGACCAGAATTTCTACAGTGGGGGATGTAGTGTCTGCACTTCAGACACGGATTACCCAATTCACCTCCAAGGTGTCCAGTCTGGAGGAGAGGGCCGAGGATGCCGAAAACAGGTTGCGGAGAAATATTCTTCGCCTGGTGGGGCTGCCGGAAGGAATCACAGGAGGCAGAATGGAGGACCTCATGGAGACCTGGGGCCAGATGTATCAAAGGGTTTTACCCATTCTGTGTCTATGGGAAAATGCTTTGGTACATATGGCCCCTGGTTTTGATCATGGGTGCCCGAAGGAAAGCTATCGAGCTGCTTCATGGTGGAGAGGGCGCATTGTACGCTCTCCAGATGACCTCCACCGGGTGTCTCCTCCCCGGCCGGTGGTGGTCCGACTCCTGAACTACAAAGACCGAGACACTACTCTGCTGGAGGCCCTCTCCCAAGGAGAATTGCGCTGTTCTAATGCCAAAATGCTACTGTTCCCAGACTATACCGGTGCTGTGCAACAACGCAGGTGCTCTTACGAGGAAGTTAAGCAAAATCTACGGGCATTAAACATATGTTATATGCTCCTCTTTCCTGCTAAACTGAAGGTGATATACGGTGCTTCCTCTTTGTTCTTCGAAATGCCGCAGCAGGCATTGGAGTGGGCGACGGAGCAGAGGGAGCTGCACCCCAGAAGTGATCTGGTGGTGGAATGTACGAATAGGGCTTATGCTCGGCTGCAGAGGCCTAGTGTGAAGGCTTGCGAGCGACGGCGGAGGTCCAGGCGGAGGCGCCCCAGGCGTGGTGGCGGTGGGGATGCCTTGGCGAGCCCTGCCCCGAGTCCAGATCTGATGCGGGTGGAGACCAGTAACTCATCTCTGTCTCACACTCTGGCCATTTTTTACTCTAATGGGCGTCCTCCCTGATTGCAACTAGGTCATTGCCTCGAGCTATGGAACTGTGAATGCTATTATAACCAGTACTGCAATATTTAGACTGAGATACTGTAGGTTCAAGTCCTCTCCATGGTGGGGGCCGAAGGATGTGAGTGTGGTTATGTTCAGGGGTGAGGCTGCGAATGCGGGGTAACACCCTGCATTACATGATTAGTACTAATATACTTAAGCTGTCAGGCAGATTATCCGTACATGAGTGGGAGGGTATCCAGCTGCAGATCGCCTAGCACCTCTACGAGATATTGTAGATGAGGATGCTTGTTGGGGCGACATATGCTTCTTGGGTGGAAGTGTGGGGTGGGGGGAGTAGGACGGTGGTAGGTACTTTTTTTGTAGTTACAGTATTTTGTATTGTATACTGTTTTCAAGTTCATGAGCAGGTTTTGTGCACCACATCTGTTCCACATAATTGTGCTTTCGGACAAGGCCAGAGACTGAGCGATGGAGTGGTGGCTTCTGGTTGCGCAGTCCGCCGCCCCGCATTGTCCCTTGCCTGTTGGGACACCTTGTGGGCCAGACCCATATATTCTGGTGTATTAGATGATTTAAATCATTTCATGGCACATTAATGGGTTCCAGGACCGCGTCAAACGGACTGTGGTACTCAGATACATTAAAAGGCATGCACCAGGGTTGTCCTGCAGGAGTCGCAGCTGCTGGGAAGTCGTTGCTCCTTCCGGGGCGCTTTGGATATGATGGGGTCTACCACTCGGGGTTTATTCGAGGGTCCCGTGGAGTGGCCCTATTGCTCCACAGGTTGGTACCACTGACCGTCACTAGGGTTCATGAGGACCAGTTGGGGAGGTATTTGGAATTGAGGGCCAGATGGAGGCCAAGTAATATAATTTTGTGTCCTGCTATGTTCCTTTGCATCTATTGCAGGCTACATGTGCGGCTAGTGGATCACTCTTGGCGTCGCTACCAGCCAGCTTCACATTTGTAGGGGGTGACTAATGCAGTGCCAGATCCGACCTGGGATGTTTCTGCAGAGCCCAGCTCCACCCGTTGCACCCAATCTGCGAGCCTTAAGGGCTGGATAGACTTGTGGGGACTTTGCGATGTATGTAGGGTGTAGCACCCACATGAGCGTACTTACACCCATTGGTCTGCCGCCCACCATACTAAGGCCTGCATTGACCTCATTTTTGGTACCTCACCTCCTGAATATTTACGATGCGGCCCTGACAACGGGGGCTTTTTCCCCTGAACTTGATTGTGCCACAGTTGTGGTCCTGCCGAAGGAGTGTCAGACTCCAGACCAGTGTGCATCATATGGACCAGTCTCCCTTGTCAAAGCAGATATAAAGATATATGCTAAGGCGTTGGCTCTGCGTCTCACGCATATGCTGCCCCACCTTATTCATCCTGATCAATGTGGCTTTATGCCCGGCAGGAGCAGGCGTCACTGTGTCCGGTGAGTCCAGGTGGCCTTATCCCATGGCTCCGGCACCACTAGCCCTTCTCCTCATAGATTTTTGTATGGCATTCAATACAGTCTCATGGGAATACATAGAGGTAATCCTGGCATGCATGGGGTTGAGACCCTTGTTCCGCCGGATGATCCGTCTCCTGTATCAACACCCCACTGCCCAGGTTCGGGTGAATGGGGTGCTCTCCCAGACATTTCCAATTCTTCTGGGAACGCGGCAGGGTTGCCCCCCGTTCCCGCTGCTCTTCGTGTTGGCAATTGAGCCTCTGACATGTTTGCTGCAGAGCGATCTCCTGATGTGGGGCTGGAGATGGGGAGAGGGAATTGAGGACAGAGTGGCGCTGTATGCAGACAATGTGTTGGTGTTTCCTAGTGATCCGCCCGCATCGGGACCCAGATGCATGGAATTGCTCTAACAATTTGGGGAGGTGTCTGGGCTCCGTGTCAACGCCCAAAAGTCTGCCTTGGTGGAGGTCAGAGGGGATGCGGAGGGTCAAGTGTGGTGTCCCCAGGTCCCGGTGCAGAGAAAAGTATTTAAATACTTGGGAGTCCATGTTTCCCTTCCGCTGACTTGGTGTGGGTGCTAAGCTTCGGGAACTTGTCGGCGTGTCTGGACAGGGACCTGCAGCATTAAAAAGATCTCCCTCTCAACCCCCTGGGGCGCTCGGCCCTCGTTAACATGATGTGGCTACCTCGATATCTGTACCCCCTTGCGAATTACCCTTACCAAATACCAAAGGTGTGGTTCCACACTCTCACATCTAAATTTTTCTAATTTCATTTGGAATGGAGGGCGGCACAAGTGGCTTTTCATACCGTGCGGAAGTCCCCATATGAGGGGAGCATTGGGGTGCCAGATTTATATATTTACTACTTAGCCGCCCAGGTGGTGCCCATAAATGGCCATGAGGCGGACTTTGGAAGCCTATTGGATATGCTTTACGCAGCAGGCTTCCTCTTCAGACTGCGTCTTGCATCTGGGTGGCGCTGAATTGTTGGAGGGCGGCCCTAAAACGTATAAAATGAGACCGACGTCTTACTCGAATGACCCCACTGTGGCACAGAGTCTGGCTGCTTCAGCTCACCAAACTAAAGGGCTTTCAACAGTGGGATTCAATAGGGGTTACTTACTTAAGGGATGTATATATAGAAGATAATCTTATGTCATTCCAGGACCTGAGAGAACACTATGGGCTGCACCATATGCAGTTCTTCGGATACCTGCAGTTGCGCAATTCCTTGATTGCCCATGTTTCAACGCACACCCAGCTCCCTGACTACAACCCGCTCAAGGCCAAATTGTTAACTGGGAGCATAGGGAAGAAATCAGTTTCCCAAATTTATAAATGGCTGCTCAGGAACGCCCCAGATGGGTTAGACCACCTACGCCAAAGATGTGTGCCACTGGGTAGGGGAGTTGGACGAGGACGATTGGCTGGAGGCATTGTTGACCCCCTGTGAGTTAGCTATATCGGCTAGACTGCAAATGGTGCAGTTCATCTATCTCCACGCTTGTTATCGATCCCCTGCAATAATGTCGAGGATGTCGGATGGGGCTGGATGGCATGAGCTAAGTGTGGTCTCCCAGGGGGAGATTTCCTTCATATGACTTGGAATTGTCCCCGAATATGACCCTTTTGGGAAGGGGTTGGTAAGGGAATGGCAGAGGTCCTGGGTCACCCTATAGACTTAAGCTCCAAGGTTGCACTGCTGGGGCTCTTGGAAGAACTAGAGGGCCCACGGGCAGACTGGACATTTATAGGTGTTGCGTGTCTGGTTGCCAAGAGAGATATTGCTAGTGGATGGAAGCTTCCTGGGGCTCCTTCACTGGCAGGGTGGAAGGTTGGGGTGGATTGGTGTGCGCGTCAGGCAAGACCAATCTATGAGGCTCGAGGGTGTCCGGAAAAAATGACAAAATATGGGGGCCTATCATGGTGTTTTGTTGTAATGTCCCGCCAACCGCTGGTTGTCCAGCAACGGACTGTGTCCTATGCCATGTATCTACATTATTGATGTTGTCAGAGCTTATTGTGTGTGTACTGTTTTTAGCTTACTGAAAATAATAAAAATGTAGTTCTAAAAAAAAAAAAAACGTATTCAGTGGCATATTTTCCAAATAGAGATTCCTTAAAATCCGTATTACAAAAATGCAGATCACTGATAGACTATCAGAAACACATATATTGTGTGGCCAGATTAACGGGACTAAAATATCGAGGAGGCAAGTGCAAATAGGTGAGTTTAGATTTACTATTCTTAACTCCACATCTACGTACCTTGACGATATATATGTATATCGTCAAGGCACATAAATGTGGAGTTATATATAATAAATCTTTGCTTGCCTATAGAAACTTAACTTCCCAATATTTTTGACCTCCATATTCCTGGCACAATATTTTGTCCACAGTATGTTTTTTCTTCAATATTTTGTCAGCACACCAAAAATGCTGATCTCCAATTTGTGAGTCGGTCACAATCATAAATTGCAAATGTTTCAAAGGCTATGACTGATGACATCACAAACAGGCAGTAGGCAGAATGTCTCACATGACAGGCCAGAGGAGGTTAGAGGACAGGAGAAGGCCCAAAACACAACATTTCTAATCTTTTGAAATTGCACTCTAGAAAGTACAGCAAGAGCAGTTTGGAAGAAAAACAAAACATAAGTTCAGTGACCAAGAAGCAGAGATTTTGGTTGAAAAATGGGTCACTGATAGTTCCAGAAGCCAAAAAGAAAGGAATATGGCTAAGGATTAAGCAAAGAATCAATGCTGCAGGTGTTACCACCAGGAGCTCTGCGGATATAAGAAAAGGGTGGGATGACTTTGCTTCAGGATAAAGGTGACCAATATTGCTCGGACTGGAGGGGAACCACCTACCAAATCAGCAACCACACCATTGTATGAGGCTTTTGAGAACGGATTACTTCCTGTTGAGTATCTCTGATTGATACTTCTGTACCTGCACAACCACCCGTTGGGTTAGTATCTAAAATGCAAGCACGTTTTATTTGTTTAAAAATATACAAGGCTAACCTTGGATGCAATCACTGTTGATCAATATGTAGGTTACATTCTTACATGATCCTGTTATTATTATTATATGGTACATATACATAAGTCGTCCGCCAAGGTACCGCCGTCAGAACACCGCAGCGGTGATTCTGAGATTTGCCCTGGGCTGGCGGGCGCCCGCCAAAAGACCGCCCGCCAGCCCAGGGCAAATCAACCTTCCCACTAGGATGCCGGCTCAGAATTGAGCCGGCGGAGTGGGAAGGTGCGACGGGTGCAGTTGCACCCGTCGCGTATTTCAGTGTCTGCTAGGCAGACACTGAAATACTTTGTGGGGCCCTCTTACGGGGGCCCCTGCCGTGCCCATGCCATTGGCATGGGCACAGCAGGGGCCCCCAGGGGCCCCGCGGCACCCCCTACCGCCATCCTGTTCCTGGCGGGAGAACCGCCATGAACAGGATGGCGGTAGGGGGTGTCAGAATCCCCATGGCGGCGGAGCGCGCTCCGCCGCCATGGAGGATTCTGACGGGCAGCGGAAAGTCGGCGGTACACCGCCGGCTTTCCGCTTCTGGCCGCGGCTGTACCGCCGCGGTAAGAATGCCCGGCGGAGCACCGCCGGCCTGTTGGCGGTGCTACCGCCAACCTCCGCCATGGCGGTAATTACCGCCGGGGTCAGAATGACCCCCAATGTGTTTTAGGTTACTTGGTGAAATGCATTATGGTACTGGTGCTGCCATAACATGCAACACAAACATGTGTTTATGATATCCATATACACCATGTCCTATTTTTTTTATTTGAAAATAAATTAGCATAAAACTGCTTAAATAGTGTACTCCTGTAGTACATGGAGGATTTGTTTTAATAGTAAATCAGAGTAATAATATCACATGCTATTTTTATTGTAAAATTCCCCATTCAGCAACAGATAATGTGGCCATGAGGACTGAAGCACCAGAAGATGAGGTGTAGAAGGGTCAGGCCAGAGAGACCTCTGACACCAGTGAACACCCAACACCGACCAATGATCCCACAAAAAAGTGTAACCAGGTGGATATCCCATCCGCTGAAATCTAAATCCCATAAGATATAATGGGATTTAGATGTTGGTGGACTGGATATCCGTCACTCTTGCGACAGAGTAAGCCATCTGCCAATCTTATACCATATTCACTGACCCCTAAAATACAGCTAACAAACTACACACTTAAATAAATTGAAGAATGTGGGGTATATTAGTATGGGTGATAAAACACACCTTACCTAATAGAAAGTCATCTTCCAAGTTACCTCTTGCAAAATTGGGTATAGAGGCCACTGTGTCTAAAAATGTACTAGTCGGGGACTCCCCAAGCATTGAGCCACAAGGTCTGTATTGAGACACAATTCATTGCATACACATTATTTGTTGAGTAAGTGCTGACTTTTGCAATTGCAGTACAGGTATTCACTGGCACTTGGAGGACAAACAAAAACATGTGTCCTTTCCACACAACCTAGCACTTGTGGAAAATGAGCAATTCTGTAAAACTCCAACAAACTTAGTTTCAATTGGCGAAGAGAGTTTCAAAATATATTTGTATGTTACTTGTAAGATTGTAAGCAATATTGAATACAGGAAATTGCAAGACCAAGCTGGAAAGTGAACTTTGTAAAATCCCCGATGATTTGGCTACAATACCTCTTTAACTGAAGAAGCCTGAAGGTGAAGGAAACACAGAATGTGAACATACTTCGGGATGGCTTTACTTCTGTGTGTGTTCTTACCTAACCCTCAGCCCAGCACATCTATTACATTGGATCTAAATTCACTCTCCTGCTGAGCTCGTACGTCTCTTCGCTTTAGTCCGGTGAGAAATGTTTAATTTGATACTAAAAATGAACTCCAGTGCTGTTCTTTTCGTCTGCTTTCTTGCAATAGTACTCGCTCTCTTTGCTGTGGCATGGAGGTCAACTATTTTCCCCAAAACATAATCTAGCCTTCCTTTTATTCTTTGCACCTGTTTATAACCTGCTTCCACATAGTAGTAATTTGCAGAAGCAAAATGCTCTTTCTGCAACTATTTGCTAATTGTGAATGTATTTTACATTCATTGAGAAATCACATTTCGGTAAATGTGTTTTGCTGATCCCCATTATGTGTCACAAACAATGTGAACCACTCATTTTTTTTGTTCGCTGTGTAATTTTTGCGAACAATTTAATTTCCTATGTGAGAAACACGCTTTTGAGATTGCAAAACCAATTTGTGAATGATTTGTAATTCGAAAAACATTAGTATATGTGGCCCTATATCTTGAACTCACACACGCAAGGGTATTCTCCCTAACACTGAGTGTTCAATATTATCCTATCAGACCATTGTGAACAAAATATTGACTCTCATAATAGTGTGAAAGTAAGTGTATACACACACACACACCCTTGATGACACAATAACACTGCTGAACTTATGTAAAGAATCACTTCTCTGCTCGATACTAATGTACTGGATGATCGCCGTCTGCACAGTGTGCTTCTTCAGGTGAGTATCTTCAATGCAGCTTCTGGGATTTGGCAAAAACCTCATTCTGTTTTAATGAGTAAGCTTGTTGGCACAAAGCACACACTGGTTCTGAGGGGTTTAGTCTGTCCCTCCACCCAACCATTGGTCAAGTCCTCTGTCATTGCAGCTGCCCATATTAGAACGGACACTACTTACTTGACATTGAAAACACAGGAAAATACGCCAAATGTATTGTTTCTCTTGACAAGAATGTGCATCAAACAGCCACCTTCCACCTCCATGGGGAAATCATAGATACTGTGTTGGCAGGACATAATAACCACAAGTTGTGAATTCATCTTTGATCATCAAAAAGAACTAAAGACTGTGAGTTATTTTACTGTGACTGTGGCTAATGCCACTTTTGGTGCTTAGCTCTGCTTCGGTCTATTTTGACTGACTGACTTTGGCATGAGCCAAGATGTGCATTTTCACACTTCAAATTTCATAAGAGGTGCAGCGGAAAATCCTAAACCTCACATTCCATTTTGGCATATTTTGTTCCTCTTCAGCCATTTAGTGTCTTTATTTGCACACGTGGTATCTTTTGAGGGTTGGCAAAACCTTCCTACATTTCCTGTGTTTAAAAGGATACATGTTTTAACTCTAAAATTGCCATACCTATCACATTACTTTTGTAAATCAACTGTCTTGGGTAGGAATGGACTGGGAACAAGAAGACTTTCTGTCCGAATTTTCCAATCAGCCCTATACTGTTCAAACGAAGCCCAGCGAGCACTTCAAAGTCCCAAAGCAGCCCATGAGCGGTAATTCTCCACAACAGAATATCATGAATTTGTTTTTTAAAATATATTATGCCTTACAAGAACCTATTGGCACTGTTTAATTTACTATGAGATGCCCTCCTATCAGCCAGCATCTCTTGCTCTTGGCACTGGTAATTTTAAAGTTGCAGATATCATCTTGGCCTATAAAAGAGATCACCCCTGCCGTCATTGCAAGTCGTGCATGGAAACCAAAGCGGTAATATTGGCCTGGAAGTTTGCGCTACCGCGGGGTACAGTACTTATGGTGTGCGCTACTACCACATCAGTGCACACTTTCACTTATGGAATAGGAAAAACTTCAAGAATCAAAGTTTGTTCGCCACAGATTTTCCCTGCACTCCTAGAACGTTTCTTCACCTTATATTCTATCAGGTTTGCATTAGTGAAATGTGTCATTGGAATCACTCGAAAACATAGGTTTCGCCACATAACTCCTAATCCTGTTTCAGATGATAACTTCTCTTACTTCTTAACTAGGCCTTGGCGAAATTTAAATTATGCCTGTATAATTTGCGTAATTCGGGAATTTCGTGTCACTCGGGTTATTAGAAATGCCCAACACTACGCCATTATACCACTTTGCATAACTATAAGCTATTCACTGTAAAAAATGTCCACACACGCTTTCCCACAAACGCAGGAGAATAACAGAACACGAGTGGAATTTTTTGAGTGAAATGCATCTTCGCATCAAAACTTGGCACACGGACATATTTCAAAATAAAATATAGCGCAAAATGACATAATTTTGCTGACATTTCACCTAATTATTCAAAAGCAAATTACACAAATTTCGCGCACCACTACCCTTAACGAGGCCTTTTTATGATTGAAAATGAAAGGTAGAAAATGTTTTGTTTTATTTCACAAAACGTTTCATCCATTATTTGAAAACCCTTGTGCCACATTATGTCTGCGCCAGGCATTATGTATGCAAGGGGGCGTTCCGGCACTCGGAGGCCCGCAAAACTGGGCCAGTGAAATTTTACAGATTTCACTGCTCCATTTGTGGCGTCATTTTTAATGCCTGCTCGGAGCAGGCATTAAAATTATTCTTCCATAGAAACCTATGGGTCGCCTTGCACTTTGCACCACTAGCATCGAAATTTTGGCCGATAGTGTAACAAAGCGCCACAGTAGCGTCAACACTTTTGATGCTATTGTGCTAAGGACCGCCATGGTGCAACATATTGTAAATACGACGCAACCATGGTGTTGTTAGGTGCTGATAAGGGGGGTGCAGAAAAAGTTGTGCATCAGCTCTGATGCACCACTTTTTCTTAATTATAGACCAATATTCGGGCATGTGATTGCCGTACCCCATCCATAATGGTCTTTCAGCATCACTATTGAGACCACATGGAAACCAATCAATTTGGTAAGACCTTCAGCCACGTCAATGAAACACGTTAATCAGGGCTACTGGAAATATGCAATTTTGCAGCCATAGCTTTTTCCTCAGAAGTATGGATTTACTGAACTTGACACAAAATCCACCATGTGCTATATAGTGTACAGATTTCAACAAAAATTAGCTTGTACCTCAAGTGGACCTTTAGGTACTAAAAAAAAGCACCACACTTGGCACTGCACAGTGGTGAGGTCTTTGCATAGGTTTAACTGAACACCTTTTAGTTACTGGTTGCTGTGTGGAGGTGTTACACTGGTATTAATGAGTTGAAGCTTTTGCTCTGACATTATTACAGTGTGCTGAAATACCAAAACAGTGAAATAATACTGCAATAGAATAAACTGTATTATACTGCATAATTTGTCTTTTCTGCCACATAATTTAGTTACCCCTTATGCATAATTGTTCTCTGCAGCTGCATAGTTCCAGTGACAAGACTATGGCCCACATTTATACTTTTTGACGCAAACCAGCGCCGGCGCTTGTTTGCTTAAAACAAATTACTGCCGGCTAACAACATTCCAACGTGCCAGGTGGGCACTTTATTTATGGATTGATGGTAGCCAGCGCTGCGGGCTGGTTAGAGTTAAAAACAAAATTACTCTAACAGACAGCGCAGGTGTAGGGAAGAATGGGGGTTGTGCATCACAAAATGGTGCAAGTCAGGTTAGAGTAAAAAATCATGGCTCTAACCGGACTTGCGCCAATTTTTGACGCACAACCCCCAGGAGTCATGCCCCCCTGCCCAATGGTCATGCCCAGGGGACTTCTGTCCCCTGGGCATGGTCATTGGGCACAGTGGCATGTGGGGGGGAGGCGGCAAGTTAGGCCCCCCTATGCCACTTTAAAAAAAAAAAAAAAACACTTACCTCTACTTACCTGTACTTATCTTGGATGGGTCCCCCCATCCATGGGTGTCCTCCATTGGTGGGTGGGTGTGGCAGGGGGTGTCCCTGGGGGCAGGGAAGGGTACCTGTGGACTGCTTCCATGGTCTCCCACCATGGAAATGAGCCCACAGGTCCCTTAACGCCTGCCCTGACCCAGGCGTTGAAAAACGGCGCACATGAGGCTGTGCGCCATTTTTTTAAGGCTCGCCCCCTTCTGTGCGTCAAAATGATGCAGGAGTATAAATAAGGCATACAAGTGTTTAAGTCATTTTTTGGACGGGAACGCCTACCTTGCATGTCATTAACGCAAGCCGGTTAGCTGCATCCAGAAAATGAAGCACACTGATGAATTTTGACGTTCACGGGCTTGGGCATCAAAGTATAAATATGGTGTTAGGTTTGCGCCGAATTTACATCAAACATTTTGAAGCAAACAGAGTATAAATATGCCCCTATATTCATTGGCGTAAAAGAACATCAAACATGTATATAGGATGATACAGCGTTACAAGCCAAATCAGGAACTCTTGACGGGACCCTCGAAACTAAGGTTGGACAGTAGCCATACTCCACCACAAGGTCTCATTATTGGCAGAAGGTGCGCTATACAAATGTTTCTAACATTGCATAGCAAATCCATTCACGCTACAGATAACACATCATCAAAAGCTGAATCAGACTCTGTCCTGCAGTGGAATCCTCAGAACCCTTTATACAGGTATCCCTGGAGGGCTGCCATCCCATACCAATGGCACATTGTGTGTTATACAAATGCATGTAACATAACGTGTTTGACACGCTACACATCCCCTATCAGCCTTTCAAAAGACAGCCCTGTCTGAAACACATTCATGTTTCTGCCATTAGGTACAGGCAAGACGCCGGCGTTCTTTAAAAGGACATAATAGCTGACACAACGATGCCCCTCAGTTGCTCAGCAATAAGAGATTGCCTTGACAGTAAATAAGGCAAACCTGCAGCATTCAATGTGTTAAAAACCGAATCCAGACGTTATGTCTTATTTCCCTGTTGAAAACTTGGAATAGGAGATATTTACAAAATGTAGTAAAAACCTAACTCTAGGCTAGGGTAATATGTATGTATGTAATCGTTCTATAACCTGAGCCTAGCCAAAAGGCAGCAAAGTGCTGCAAAGGTCCAAAGGTAAGGACACTACTGATTTGGAGGGGTAGCTAGGGTCCCGAGAGTGGGTGTGGATGGTTCCTTCGAATGATGTCTTTGTATAGTGCATGTCCACTTCTAGTATGGTCTCTTTGTATTCCACAAATGTTACAATTTTGAAGTTAAGATGTACTGTAGTACTTAAAGTCAAGATATATTAACTGGCTGAGCGGAGATGTTGTCTAAATAGATGTCCTACTTGGTCTTCAAGTGTGGTACCAAACAATCCATATTTTAATATCATCTTTATCTTAATTTTCAGACTGTGTAAACCTGGTGACATAATTTTCCATTTTTCTGTGTCAATGTTATTGTTCGTAATTGGGTGTGTATATAATTAGGCTAACCTAAGTATTAGGCACTTTCTTAAAACATACTGGATATTTACATTAAGGGAAGGGCTAGGAGAGAAACTTGGCTATTACACCCGGTACTTCCGCATTGGAATTCCCGTGCACATGAATTATTCTTCACTCTCCAGATTGCAAAATGTACTCATAATTGGGCCTGAAATTCTTTCATCCATGAGCGATTATCAGAGGAAAACACTCCCACTTCAAAAGTTCAGACACACAGAAACAAGGTCACTGACGTGTGAGGACACACAACCGCTGTGGGTGCAGAAACAGTGGTAGTCAGTCATGATGAAAACAGCCAGGACTGTCCTACATGTGCGGAGACTCCGCAGTCCTAAAGATACTACCTACTCATAAAATACCTTTATGAATAGCAAACAATTGCAATCTTACACAAAAGTGTAAGTTTACCTTTGTGAATCAGGCCCAGTGTGAGCAGTGTTCTAAATACAAACAAAAAGGTATGGGACCTGTGATGCACCATGCAAAGCTGTATGGGAGAAGCGATTACAATAGGATCACAGTGATAAGTCTGTATTTCAAGTGGCCCGATAATTTCCAATATGTGCTTGAACTCCTGTTATGGTACAAAATATTGGGGCATGTGGACTTCGGAGTGGAGATCTGAGAAAAAAATGTGCATGTAATGCAACTTTTTAGCAGAAAAAAGCAAAATAAGTGCTCGTCATCATACTGTATAACTAATGTACTCCACGGTATGGTTAAAAATACTGCGCTAACACTTTGGCGCTCACAACAAGGGCCTATATTTCACAAACAATAGCGCGAAAATAATTTTTCAAAAACTACATGTCCCAGAATGCACGCTGTTAAACAAACAAAACACAAAAAACAAGCCAGGTCTGGATCAAGATGTCATACATAGCATGGAGTCTTCTGCAGCTAGTGCTTTTGTATGTGAAAGGAGCAGTTAAAGTTTTTGAAATGGAAGAACATTCTTGGAGGAAACTGATAGTGATTCAAACTAACAGAGAAGGTGGCTGAGCTGGTTTCATTGGCAGAAATGTATCCATCAAAATGCAAAGCGCCAAACACTTACACACAGCTGGAACAAATAAGCTTTTTAACAAGCCATATTAACCAGTTCAATATGGGGCCCTTTAAGAACCCCCATGACGTCACATCACTGTTGTGATGATGTTAGCAGCAGAAGCAGAGTGTGTCTGAAAAGACACAATCCTCAGGAGGTTAGGGGCGTTTTTTTCTTTTTTATTAAGTAAAGGAACGAGTTTGCATTGCTGAAAAGAGTATGGGATGGGAGACCCCTCTAGTTTATATCCACTTTGACCTCTGAGTATAAGAGAAGTGGAAATGAGGAGGAATGAGGATTTGAGAAAGAGGGAACAGGGCAAAAAACTGAGGATCGTGGGGAGAAAGAAGGAGATTATATGGGCAAAGGGGGAGTAGCAGTGAAGGGAAGAAGAGAAAGGGAGGCAGAGAGGAGCGTACGAAAAGTAAGAGAAGGAAGAAGTAAGGGGCAGATAGGAAGAGAGCCTCTTATCTTAGCAATGGAATTAGCTTTTCATGAGTAGAGAAAAGATGCAAAGGCTTATAAACATCTAACAAAAGGACACATTCTGGGGTAATGGGTAAATGACTGCAGAGTTACTATGACCTTACTGTAGAATAATTGTAGAACCCAATTTATTCTGTAGTAACTGTGGAATTACTGAACTAATGTGGAGTAATTGTGAAGTATATTTAACAGACTGTGAAGTAGCTGCAAACTGTTGACTAACTAAAGTAATGGTGGGCTTCCCATGAGCTATCGGTGGAGTAACTGTGGATTGATCAGGTTCTAGCTCTGGACAAATTACAGCTTAAATGTTAAGTAACTGTAAACTAATTCGAGGCACACTGTTGACTCACTGTATACTAACTGGCGACTACCTGTAAACTATCAGTGACTAACTGTATGCTGACTGGTGACTACCTGTAAACTATCAGTGACTAATTGGGAACTAATCCTGGTCTGACAGTTGAGATGTAAACTGATTCTGGACACATTTCGACTAGCTGTACACAAACAGCAACTATCTATAAACTTTCAGCGACTAGCAGTAAACTAACAGAGCACTAATTGTGGTAAAACAATGGACTAAAGATAGATTAGCTGTTAACCAGTGACAGCCACCTCAAATGTCAAGGGGGGAGGGGGTTGTAATAAGAAAAAAGACAAAAAAACACTTGTCATTCCCGCCGTCACCTCCTGCCACCTCGCTCTTCTGCTTTTGATGCTGTCCCAGCATTTCACTGGGACACCAGCACAGGGTCCCCAGAAACCTAGATGCTGCTCTCATGCTAAACCTAGCATGAAAGCAGCATCAGGATTGGTCTGAGTGGCTTGGCCTGCCACTCAGACACTGCCCTCGGGTCTGTGCAGTTTCTCCCGCCCAACTGTTCAACACAGCCGGGTTCAACATAGCCAGGTTGGAGAAACGTAAGTGCGCACATGTGTTTGGTCAGCATAAGACGGATGGCCAAACACACAGGCACACTTAGTGCACCCCACTCCGCCTCCCCTCTCCCCCCTGCCAGTGGCCCAGCTCCAACCCTCCCTGCACTGCTGGCTGAGCCAGCAGATATAAAATAAAGATAGTAAACTATTGTTTTATTTTTCATCTGCTAGCTCTTAGCCAGGGGTGGCGATGCTCCTACGCTATTGTGGAGGAGCTGCCCTTGCTAATAACTAGCTCTAAACTAATTCTACTAACAATGGACCACCCAGAAGCAGGGGCATATGCATGCTCCTGCAGCCCTTGTGATGCAGGGGAGTCCCCAAGCCGTCAGAAGCCCCCAAGCCATTCAGAGGGGCCCCTTTCTGCCCAAAGCTCACGTATGTCTGTTAGATATTGGAGACTCGTCCTTCTTCACATTCTGCAGGGAGTCCCATCATTTTACCTTACACCACTGTCTGGAAGGTATCCTCTGGCTAGATATATAGTAATTGGGGACTAATCATGGTCAGGCTGTGGACTGATCATAAACTAGCTGTAAATAAGTTCTAAACTAACTGTCGACTAACTGTGGTTAACAGTGTTGGTCTTGTTCTAGTATATACAGTGAATGCACGTTGACTAACTTGGTAGCATCCCAGCAGAAGCGGATTTACAGTATGTCAAGTCCCCTGTCCATGCCCAGTGAGCTCTTACTTACCACTTTCATTCAGTGCACGGTCACACTCCCTGTCAAGACAATAAACATTCACTCCTGACTTCCATTCATTGCACACTCAATCTTCATATCTAGACAGTGCACACCCATTGTTCATGTCTATAAAGCACACACACACTTCCACTCCACTTCCTGTTTGGCCATGCTCACTTCCTGTGGCTAGTCAGTGACACTTTACTTATGCTCAAACAATGAATACCTCCTCTGTCCTTCTGGGAGTGAACACCCACTAACCCTACTTGACAGCACACACCCACTCCCTACTCCCAGCCCGTGTGCTTTATGTCTCTATGTCTTGTTTAAATAAAGCTGGGAGCACTGGGAATGAGTTACTCTTACGTAGTAACTCAAGCACATTTGCTGTATTACTCTATTTTCATTTACCTACTCCTAAGAATCTGCCACTTCAGGGTATGCTCCTGAGTTGCACTAACCAGCTTAACACACCTCATTTTACAGTTCCTTAGGTCATAACTGACCAAGAAAGATACTTTGGGGAAGTTATATTAGAAAGGAGAAGTCCTTGACTTTGTAGACGCCATAAAGAAGGCGTACCAAAACGTCAGTTTGCGATGTGTGGTAGTATATTTGGTTCCCTGAAACAGTTGGCAGGGTGGATTCAGAACAACTAGCTTTCACAATGTTCTAAAAGATACTGATGGGCTAGGAAACTGGTGATAGCCCTTTACAAGACCCTGCTGCCAAAGACCGGAGTGGAATGGACTAACCTCCGAGATAAATGGTGATAGGCCATTTTAGAGGGAGCTTGAGGACATGGGCTGGATAGTTATGTTTGGACATGAACCCGTAATTTCTGTAAATGCCAGGTTTAAAATAATCCAGTTCAGCATCCTTCATAGAATATACCTCACTTCTTGAAAACGTAGTAAAATATATGGTCTGCCCATAGATGAATGCCCCTAGCAAGGTTTATGGCTGGACCTGAGAAACATGGTGTAGAGCTGCCCACAAATTACAGAATTCTGGGCACCAGTGACAGACAAATTAGAGGACATTACAGGTAGAACACAAGTGCACAAAACAGAAACTTGCCTTTTAAGAGTGATGCCTCTAAAAACTAGGTTTAGCACTAAGCAAATACCATAGCCATGCAGAGGAAGGCAAATGTGGTACCCACATTAGAAAGGCGGTAATCAGAAGTGACAAAATGGGTGAAGATCGAGGCAGAAGGACGTTTCATATGCTATTCGCTATTGTACACCATCTGTACAATTCTTGGAGGGCTGGGCCAGCGCTCCTGACCTCTTGCATTTCCAATATAAAAAAAACAACAAACATTGTCAAAACCATTAGGTCTCACCTTTTGGGACCTATTGGTTTTGTCAGTAGTTTTAGCTATGTTCACAGCATCTCTGATGCTGTACCGCATAGCTACAGAATAAAAAAAAAAAAGGTTTTGATGCAGATGACTGCGTCATTGTTTAGGTGTACGCACAACACAAGCACACACCTACAATATGGTATAGTCACTTATTTTTCTTTTTAGTTACTGTTCCGAACTGGATTGGTAACTAAAAAAGAAAAAACATGTTTAAGCTTTTTTTAAGGCAGGTAGGGTAAACAACAATGGTGTTGATGCAAACCTGGATGAAACCATCACTGGCTGGAAGCAATGCTGGGGATGTAAGCAACACCAGGTGCAAGTGGGGGGCAGAAGCAACACTGGGGCATGGGGTGGGAGCACAAGTGGGGCAGTGGAAGCAGACTGGGTGATGCAGGTGTGGAAAGCAACACAAGGGTGTGGTGGGGGATCTAAGAAAATATGGAACTGGTGAGGAGAAAGCACATGGGCGAGAAGGCAACGTGGGGGAGAACCAAGGAGGTAGGGGGAAAGCGGAGCACAACAGAGGGTAGGGAAAAGCACAAAATGGAGACAATGGAAGGCCACATGCTCTCTCGTATGGTGCTTACCTAAAGAATAAAAAAAGTAATGCCTGAATAAGCAAGCAGTGGAAGGGCACAGTAATGCATCCATGCAGTAAAGGAAGGACAAACACAAGAGGAAGGAAAGCCCACACACGCTATTGAAGGAGAAGCAAATGAGAGTGACAGTGAACTCGATCATTGGTAAGGACTGCGTTGAGACTAAGCCCACTGTCAGCTAACTATAGCTAAATAAAATGGTGTTACTGCTGCTACCAGAGTCTGTGCAAGGGCCCATGTGGCACTGGCTCAGGTATGACTGCGCATGTTCTACAAACCAGACTTAACAGCGTTTATTCTCACTCTTCCTGTCCATCATGCTCTAGGTCAGAGGTCTTCAAACATTTTAATGCTGCACCCCCCTCCCACACCAAGTGGGGGAAAAAATCCTTAGCCTCTCCCCCTCAAAATCATCGGGGTCCTCTTCCAAATTTTTCACAATTATTCTATTAAATTGGCAACGCTTAAATATGTTTAGAATTATTTAAACACTGCAGTTAAGTTTAGAAATGCTATCCAATACATGATGCCAAATATACTATTCTGGTCAGGCAGGCCTTACTAACATGTAAAAATATCCACAGTGTAATAATTGGGGGTAGGAGTTTTGAAGAGTATTTGGAGTCCCTTCCCTTTTGACACATACTCCCTACTAGGATTTAAAAGAAAACACACGTTAGTGATTGCCCATTACAGAGCAGTTAACTGCTGATCATTGTTTTCAGCTTAAACCAAAGCCCTGTTATGAGCATAATGCATCTTTTGGCCAGAGCTGGTGCTTCCTACTCCCAGGATCATTTGTGCCCCTCGCCCCCCCCAAGGGTGCCCAACCCCCAATTTGAAGACCCCTGCTCTATCTCTAGGTTCAGATATGATGATGACCCAGATGCCGGGCTGCAGTTGAGTTAATCTAGGTTTGAGCCAAGCGTGGTGACGTCTGCCTGGTGATTTCAATGTCGAATGCATCAGTGGACTACCATGTGCATGCAACAACCCAACACACATCAAGCCAGCTTCCAGGCACCCTCAATGCACACAGAACAAGCATTTGCAATGCAATGGGTCTCACGTTTGCTCGAGTTAGAGCTATTGAAGTTGTACATTTCTAACTGGACGTTTCTTGCCATATAAATTGAAAATGAAAAGTAAAACAGTTGACATAAGCAAGCTGATTCAAAGCGCCCTGGCCACCATGAGCACGAAGGAGAGACACAAAAGGAAAAAGAAGTTTGCTCACAGTCAAATGTATCAGCAAACGTGCAATTATCCATGTAGCAAGGTGGGTGTCCAAGGCGGTAACAAAACCGTCCCAAGGAGGGACAAACAATCAATCAATGCATTTATAGAGCACGCTACTCACCCGCAAGGGTCTCAAGGCGCTAGGGAGGGGGGATGGGTTACTGCTGCTCAAAAAGCCATGTCTTGAGGTGCTTCCTGAAAGCAAGATGGTCCTGGGTAGTTCTTAGGTGGTCGGGGAGGGAGTTCCATGTTTTGGCTGCCAGGTAGGAGAAGGATTTACCTCCAGCGGTGGTTCTGCGGATACGTGGGACGGTGGCAAGGGCGAGGCTGGCTGAGTGAAGCTGACGGGTGGGCGTGTAGAACGAGAGGCGTCTGTTGAGGTATTCAGGGCCCATGTTGTGGAGGGCTTTGTGTGCGTGGGTGAGGAGCCTGAAGGTGATCCTCTTGTTGACGGGGAGTCAGTGCAGGTGTTTCAGGTGGGCGGATATGTGGCTGTGGTGCGGTATGTCGAGGATGAGGCATGTGGAGGCGTTCTGTATGCGTTGAAGATGTTTCTGTAGCTTTGCGGTGGTTCCTGCGTATAGGGTGTTTCCGTAGTCCAGGCGGCTTGTGACGAGGGCGTGGGTAACTGTCTTTCTGGTTTCGGCGGGGATCCATTGGAAGATTTTTCGGAGCATGCGAAGGGTGTGGAAGCAAGAAGACGAGACGGCGTTGACTTGCTTGGTCATAGTGAGGAGAGGGTCCAGGATGAATCTGAGGTTGTGTGCGTGGTCTGAGGGGGTTGGTGCGGTGCCCAGAGCCGTGGGCCACCAGGAGTCGTCCCAGGCGGACGGGGAATGTCTGAGGATGAGGACCTCCGTCTTGTCTGAGTTCAGCTTCAAGCGGCTGAGCTTCATCCTTTCCGCGACGTCTTTCATACCTTTCTGTAGGTTAGTTTTGGCGGTGGTTGGGTCTTTGGTGAGGGAGCGTATCAGCTGGGTGTCGTCGGCGTAGGAGATGATGTTGATGTTGTGTTTGCGAGCGATGTCCGCGAGGGGGCTCATGTAGATATTGAAGAGGGTTGGGCTGAGCGATGAGCCTTGGGGTACGCCGCAGATGATCTCAGTGGGTTCTGAGCGGAAGGGCGGCAGGTAGACTCTTTGGGTTCGGTCCGAGAGGAACGAGATGATCCAGTCAAGGGCCTGTCCTAGGATTCCAGTGGCGCGGAGGCAGGTTATTAGGGTGCGATGGCACACGGTGTCGAAGGCAGCCGAGAGGTCCAGGAGGATGAGGGCGGTTGTTTCTCCGTTGTCCATCAGAGTTGGCACCAATACACCAATTAACAATTAGCAATGATAACAAAGGATTTTTGAAAGGCAAGCCCACAAATGAGTGAAAGTGATGGGCATGCGGTGGGCGTAGTTAAAAGCCCACAAGGCTTACAACAGGTCAAAGCGCTTGCCCGCTTGACCAAAAATCAGAGACTACAGGACATATAGAAAGGAACAATAACGGGTTCCTATTCACATATGCACAAACTCGCCCACTCCAGCAAATGAAATAACTAGTCTTACACACTCCCACTCTCGCACTCTCACTTAATATATTTCCTCAGTCTCTGACCCCTCCAACCTGTGGAGTAGCCAGCTTGTGAAAGGAACTAGTTCAAGGGAGGAATTGGCCCCTTGGCTGCTGTTTGAACTGTAAAATATAGCAATAATCAGGGTTCCATGGGCCCCTCAGGCTTCGGTGCTACTGCATCTGCTGCACTAATGGAACTTGCGCCCTTGCACTCACCCACGCTGATACTTGCGCTGCTGATGGGATCCTGCGGAGAGCCTCACCCACATCTATAATTTCTTGTTCTGGAGGAGGAAACACGCCGCTATATGACACGTAAGTGGCTGCATATCCGCCCAGGGAACAGGCTTGTCAGGTAGACACAATCTCCTCAAAGTCGGGGCTTGTGCAAGAGGGCGTGGGCAGGAGAGGCACATAGCCAATGGAAAATATTGAGGCACAGGTCAAAAGGCAGGGTAGCAGGGTTACACGTGAGCGAGGCATCAAGCGAAGCCTCATGGCAGTATTACCACCAAAGCGCCCTGCATCTCACTATGCCAAGCCGAAATTAGAGTGACTAACTGTCTGTAATCTTCACCGACTGCCAGTAATTTCGCCCTGCTATTCGTTATCCATGAGGAAAGGCTTAAGGGACAGCATTTGTCCCTAATTTTAGCCTTTCGCCTAGAGGACAAAATGTAATTAGGTCCCATCAGTTTCCCCAGCTGGATTGAAAGGCAGGAATTCTCTGGTGCTCTGAGGGAGGGAGGGGGCAGAAAAGGCCTTGCCAGGGTGTCTCCTTCCTGGAGATTTGTGCAACTGGTAAATCTGCAAATGTAAATGGGCTTGAAAACCTGCATTGACTTTAATCAAATGAGTCACTTGAAGCTTTCTGATGACAAAGATATTTTATTTTAGAGAGGTACTGTAAAGGTGTTCCAAGGTGAGCTGTGGAGTGTGTGGTTTTATTGGACTGCTATAAAAAAATGGTACTGGGTATAAACTGTATATTATACAAATCTGTATTTTAGAAGGACTTTTTTTTAATTTAACGGAAACGTATTGTGCATTTTGTAGCATCCTATATTATGATGTATGTAATGCATATTTAAAATAAGGACTTACGCATTCACAGTTCTTTCAGGGACCTCTGTACCTCTTTGTACTAACAAACACTGGCTTTGGCAATAGGTCTTGTCTACGCAAGGGTTATTGGCTTTGCCAATGTTTTAAGCCATGTTATACACCAGAGTGGCTGCTGTTCAGCATGGCTAAAAGTTAGTGGTGTAGAGTGGCAAAGGAGCAGTGGCATAGAGCACAGTGGTGCAGACTAGAGTGCAGTTGGGTACAGTGCAGTTGTTTAGAGTGCATCGGCGTAGAGTGCAGTGGTTTAGAGTGAAGTCTCATGGAGTGGCGTGGGGCAGAGTAGAGTGGCATAGAGTGCAGTGGAGTAGGGTGACATACACTAGAGTGGCAGTGAGTGCAGTAGTTTAGAGTGCTGCAGTGGCATAGAGTGCAACGTAGACTTGCGTGGCATAGAGTGCAGTGGCGTAGAGTGGTGCAGAGTGATGTAGCGCACAGAAGAGTATAGAGATGCAGAGTGCAGTGGCATAGAGTGCAGTGGCGTAGAATGCAGTAGTACAAAGCAGAGTGGTGTAGAGTACAGTGGCGGCGATGCAATGTTGCAGAGTAGAGTGGTACAGAGAGCAGTGGCATAGAGTATAGTGGTGCAGAGTAAAGGGCAGTGGCGTACGGTGCAGTGTTTAGTGTGCATTGGCGTAGAGTGCAGTGGCATAGAGTGGCATGGGACAGAGTAGAGTGGTATAGAGTGCAGTGGAGTAGAGTGGCATACAATAGAGTGGCAGAGAGTGCAATAATGTAGAGTGGTGCAGTGGCAGAGTGCAGAGTAGACTTGAGTGGCATATAGTGCAGTGACGTAGAGTGGCGCAGAGTGGAGTAGTGTAGCATGATGCAGAATATAGTGCTGTAAAGTGCAGTGACGTAGAGCAGAGTTATGCAGAGTAGAGTGGATTAGAGTGCAGTGGAATAGAGTGTATTGGTGCAGAATACAGTAGTACAGAATGGTGTAGTATAGTGGCAGCCAGTGTAGTGTTGCAGAGTAGAGTGTCAGAGTGCAGTGGCGTATAGTGCAGTTGTTTAGAGTGCATTGGCGTAGAGAACATTGAAGTAGAGTGCACTGAAGTGGAGTGCAGTGGTTTAGAGTGCAGTGGGGAAGAGTGACATAATACAGTGGCTTAGAATAGATTGTTTCAGAGTAGAGTGCAGGGTCATAGAGTGGGGAATTGTAGGGTAGAGTGCAGTGGCATAAAATGCAGTGGCGCAGAGTGCAGTGGCACAAAGTGGATTGTTTCACAGTAGAGTGAAGTGGCGTAGAGTAGAGAGGTGCAGTGTACATTGGAGTTGCATAGTGTGATGGCTTAGAGTAAAGTAGTGTACAGAGCTGTGGCATAGAGTAGATTAGAGTGACGCACAATGTACTGATGTAGAGTGTAGGGGTATAGAGTTGAGTGTTACAAAGTAAAGTGCACTAGCACAGAGTGTATTAGCATAGAGTGCAGTGGCCTACAGTGCAGTGTTGCAGAGTGGCATAGAGTGGAGTTGTGCAAACTAGACTGGTGTTTCCTAGACTGGAGTGGTATAGCGTGCAGAGGCTCGGAGTGCAGTGGTGTAGAGAGGTGTAAAGTGCATTGGGATAGAGTAGAGTGGTACAGAGTAGAGTTGAGAGGCTTGTGCAAAGTAGCAAAGAGTGCAGTGGCATAGAGTGGAGTAGTTCAGAGTGGAGAAGAGTGCAGTGTCCCACAGTTCAGTGACATGGAGTGGCGTAAAGTGGAGAGATGCAGAGTAAGGTGTAGTGGTGTGGAGTGGTGCAGAGTAGGGTGGAGTGGAGTATGTGTGGTGTGGTCACAAACTGCCATTACAGACAACATGCTTTTGATTGAAATGACCATTACATTGCACAGACATACAGTTTTTCAAATAAAACTATACAGTGCACAGATGATGATGTGTGGAAATTGCATCACCTAATGCAATGATTTGTTTAATCATATAAAGGTATTTGTTTCCAGCACAGTTCAGAATTAACAAAAATGGGCTTCATTTGTACTCCTAATTCTGATATATTCTGGTGTATTTAAATGTTGTCATGTGATAGAAAAAAACTCTTTCCTAATCCCAGTATCCATCAAGATTGTCGCATAAATCCTCTCACTATGAAGTCAGAGAAAGAAAAGTAAACACTAAGTTTTCACGGAAGACAGAGCCTGAAATTTGACCTTGTTCTTTGAATGCACAGCAAATATGATGAGATAAGATTTGGGTAGGGGTGATGACCGTGATACAGTGCTGAAGGGCATTAATTTACTACTGAACAAGGACGTAATGTGACACCTGAATGTAGCATACCAGAAGGCAATCACAAAAAGACCACAGTGAATTAATAGTGCTATGTTACAAAAGAGTAAATAAATGCTCTGATAACGTAATGGGGTGTGGCCTCTCTTTGGTGTGTCTGTAAAACTGGCGTTTGTTCTCGAATTTGTGTCCTGAATTTTGATCCTCTATCCTGAATTTTTGCCTGAATTTTTTACAGTTCTGTCCAGAATTTGCCTCGATGCCAGGTGGTCAGCCTAGCCAAAATAGGGTGGCATGACTCAAAATGTGCCCTATCTAATGCTTCATTGAGGGAGTGTGTCCTTTAGCACAGGCACACTATACCCCAAAAAGTCAAGCTTCAGTCATGTATCAAGACAGAACAATAGGGACGCGTCATGCAAAGATTCACCCAGCATGCAAGAAACAACATGAACTGCACATTTCACCAAATATCACCCCAGCAGCATGGCAAGACTAAGCCACAGTCATGTCACAAGCCTCACCACTAGGATGGGGGGGGGGGGTGCTGTGTTTAGCAATAATTTAGGAAAACTTGCGATTGAAAAGCACCTGCAGAAAAGTTGCTTCTGCGTCTAGCCTTCAGGAAGCAATAAGAGTGCAGTGGCATAGAGTGGAGTAGTTCAGAGTGGAGAAGAGTGCAGTGTCCCTCAGTTCAGTGACATGGAGTGGTGTAAAGTGGAGAGATGCAGAGTAAGGTGTAGTGGTGTGGTGTGGTGCAGAGCAGGGTGGAGTGGAGTATGTGTGGTGTGGTCACAAACTGCCATTACAGACAACATGCTTTTGATTGAAATGACCATTACATTGCACAGACATACAGTTTTTCAAATAAAACTATACAGTGCACAGATGATGATGTGTGGAAATTGCATCACCTAATGCAATGATTTGTTTAATCATATAAAGGTATTTGTTTCCAGCACAGTTCAGAATTAACAAAAATGGGCTTCATTTGTACTCCTAATTCTGATATATTCTGGTGTATTTAAATGTTGTCATGTGATAGAAAAAAACTCTTTCCTAATCCCAGTATCCATCAAGATTGTTGCATAAATCCTCTCACTATGAATCAGAGAAAGAAAAGTAAACACTAAGTTTTCACGGAAGACAGAGCCTGAAATTTGACCTTGTTCTTTGAATGCACAGCAAATATGATGAGATAAGAAAAATATTTACAGGCCTCTTTACAGAAAGGGAGTACTCAGAAGGAAGGATAGGATACTGTAAATAAAGTTTGGGCAAAGGACTCAAGCTGCATAGCCTAAAACCAATAAAGCCAGCAAACTGAAAGCAACAAATGTGAATTACAAACCACAAAGCCAATGGCAAGCAATGGGCGGAATGCATTCCCAAGGAACCTCTATGAATGTACTTAAAGTGACAACCGTAGGATACTTTGTGGGTAAAGTCCAGTATTTTAGACCGGTACGTACCTTGCAGAGGTTTGGCCACATCAATCACCCAGTTAGTATGACGAGAAGACCTGGAGAGGTCTCAGTGTTGCAGGAAAGATCTGTACACTCATCTTATCAGTTTGCCTCCAGTCCCTATGGCGTAGAGCTTCTGGCACACCTCATGTAGGGTTAGTGCTAGGTGGCAGACATGAAATAGGGGTTTTAATGATTGTTTAAGGTGGTTGTAAATTAGGAGTTGACCGGGGTGAAGATGGTAGTCTGCCACAGGGGTTTGGAAATTTAGTAGCTCAAAGTCCAGAAATAAATCCCCCAATTTTAAGACACATGCAGCATTCCACTGATGAAGTTGCTCTGAGCACAGCTGTCCTGTACAAGTGGGAAAGCTTAACAAAAGTAGTGCAGGAGCACAGGGTTTTTTGGTGTCAGTGAGTTTACATGTTCTAGCAAGGCAAGAGAAAGCTGTGCATAATTACCCTGGAAGCTGATCTGTAGAATGGTCAGTAGTAAGCCCTCCTTAAAAGTCTTTATGGATAAACCCCATCTCATGCAGACGGGGGCAGAAAGCCAGCGAGCCACCCATTGGGCTTGTGCAGCTGAATAATAGCGTTCTAAGTCCAGAAGGCCTAATCCACCCACAGTCACGGGTAGCTTTAGAGCGGAAACAGCCACCTGATGGTGCCTCAGCAACTAAATCAGATGTGTGGCATGTCTGAAGAAGGAATGAAGGATGAACATGGGAAGGTTTGCAAAATGATACTATCATCAGGGTAGCACACCATCTTTACTAGTGCCACATGGCCCACTACAGAAAGCAGAAGAGAAGACCAAAAAGCAACCTGGGCTCGGAGGGTCCATGACGCTCTGCCAAGATTTCCATCTGGGAAAAGGTAGATATTAATCACTAGATATCGAAAAGTAACTGGTTCTAAGTTCAATCTGAGGTCCAATTGTATATAATGGGGAAAACAGTACCATATGTTAAAGAAACACGAATTACATTTGAAAAATCTTTCTCATGTTCTTACATTTTGTTTGTGCAATTTACATCCTAAATATTTTGAAGATTCTATGTGTACTTGACACTAATGGATAACCCAGATCACTTGTTTGGCTTTTGCTCAATTGCAAAACCATTTTAAGACATGGACAGAGTGTGCAATTGCCTTGCACAACCTTGTAAGGGGTCTGGCCCCTGCTCACCCTTCACCCTGCGGACCATTGCACCAGAAGAGTTTGCCAAGGTGGGTAGGTGCTGCTTGTTCAACTATTTGAAAGTGACTCTTCCATTTCTCTCCTATCTGCAGACACAACTCCCCAGGTATGCAATACCTTCCGATAGTCTTGGTGAACCCATCTTGTCTGATTTTAGGAACTGTCCCACCTTGTTCTTCTCTTCCTTATTTATCCAGTTCTTAGCAACAACCCTTTGAATCAGTTGCCGTTGATTTCCCATTCGATCTCAATTTCATCCTCCTCTTTCATTATCTGTGACTGGTAGTCCAGGCTTCCAGTTCTGAGATAAATGTAGAGTCCCAGATAAACACTCTAGTGCTGTGAGACTTCAGACAAGTTGTGGGTACCTCACATCCTGACATTAGGTATGAGACTGTTGCCCACACAATCTGCTCTGCCTCACTATTTATTTTTAGGTCGAAAGTCCATTGGAGGTTGAGGTGAGCCAGATGTTTTTGTTCAACTTGTTTAAACTGGCATAAGGTTACTTACCTTAATGTTTCTCAAACAGTTGCCATGGGTTTTAAAATGTTTAGAAACATAATCAAAATGTTGCTGTTGCTTTCTCGCCAAGAAAGATTGGGTAGATTTGGGTAGGGGTGATGACCGTGATACAGTGCTGAAGGGCATTAATTTACTACTGAACAAGGACATAATGTGACACCTGAATGTAGCATACCAGGAGGCAATCACAAAAAGACCACAGTGAATTAATAGTGCTATGTTAAAAAAGAGTAAATAAATGCTCTGATAACGTAATGGGGTATGGCCTCTCTTTGGTGTGTCTGTAAAACTGGTGTTTGTTCTCGAATTTGTGTCCTGAATTTTGATCCTCTATCCTGAATTTTTGCCTGAATTTATTACAGTTCTGTCCAGAATTTGCCTTGATGCCAGGTGGTCAGCCTAGCCGAAATAGGGTGGCATGACTCAAAATGTGCCCTATCTAATGCTTCATTGAGGGAGTGTGTCCTTTAGCACAGGCACACTATACCCCAAAAAGTCAAGCTTCAGTCATGTATCAAGACAGAACAATAGGGACGTGTCATGCAAAGATTCACCCAGCATGCAAGAAACAACATGAACTGCACATTTCACCAAATATCACCACAGCAGCATGGCAAGACTAAGCCACAGTCATGTCACAAGCCTCACCACTAGGATGGGGGGGGGTGCTGTGTTTAGCAATAATTTAGGAAAACTTGCGATTGAAAAGCACCTGCAGAAAAGTTGCTTCTGCGTCTAGCCTTCAGGAAGCAATAAAAATGTCAAGATAACTCTTGTGATTAATATTCTTGCTGGAGAGAGTGAGCGGCCTTTTGTCTATTGGCAATTTTGACTCACCATAAAGTTGCCCAGAGAGTTAATATGCCTGATGTAAAGAACAAAACTGTGGGGCAGATTAATGATACGTGCGGCGCCACTATTCTTGTGCCCCTTAGCGCCCCCCCCAACGCCACCATGTGTGCGCAGTATTTAAAATGTGGCGCACCATGGCATAATCTGGGGTACTTGCACCATAATTTTTTACGATAGTCTGCCGCTTTGCAGGATTAGCGTCAAAAATGTTGATGCTAACCCTGCAAAGGACACAGAGGCCCATTGAAAACAATGGGAGCCTCCCTTTAACACTTACACTTAGCAGGTGTTAAAAATGCTGATAAAAATGGCGCAAAGAAATCTCTTAGATTTCTTTGCGCCATTTTCTCCTCCAGCTCCAGAACGCCCCCTTGCATACATTATACCTTGCACAGGCATAATGTGGGCAAGGGGTTACAAAGTGGCACCACTTTGTAAACATGGTGTGGCGTTTTTAGCCTTCCAACACCACATTAGCGTAAGAAAATGACGCTAATGTGGTGTTGGAATGGCGCTAGTCCCTTTTAAATCTGGGCCTATGTTTTATGTGGATAGCTGAGTGGATCAGTCAGCCCTTACCAGTGCTTTAAAACAAATGTAATGTATGTGAGAGAGGCGCTATGGAGAGATGAGGCGCTCCTTTGCCCAGTGGTAGTGAGGGAATCTGAGGAGGTGGTCATGGGGTGGGGGTGCCAAAAAAGACTGTCGTACAGGGCGCCAACAGCGCTAAAGACGGCCCTGAGCATGAGCACCCCACCACGGAAATGTTCATCCAGAAAGGAAGGCATCCCGCTTGGCAGCTTGTAAGTGACAAGCACCCAGAGCGCCCTTTGGCACTCATGATGAATTCACGTGTTGGTTCCAGTGCTTACTGTGTAAATAAAAAATAAATAAATGTGAAAAAAAGGAGCCCGGGGGTTTTCTTAACAGCTTGAGCCGCCTCTGCTGCGAAATGCCAGCGGTGCTGAATCCCAAGTCTGGCAAGTTTTGAGTCCCCTTTTTTCTCTTTTTTTCTATCAACCGAGACTTCTTGCCTCTTTTTGGCATTCTTGCAGGCTCTTTTGCATGTTGGTTAATGTTTTTCTTTCTTTCACTTCCCCTTCCTTCTTCCTCCCTTTCTTTCCGTTCGTCACAGTCTGGTGAAAAGTAAATAAGTATTGTCCCACAAATTAGCGCCAGTGCCCACTACCTGCAACCACAAGCACCAATTAAGCAGTGCCCCTCCTGTTTGTCTCCAGAACCGAACACTGGGTGCAGCTGCCTCGTGCCAACCCCCTACTCATACCCTTTTGGCAAAGCATCAGAGATATTAGACACAAACTGAAGCATGCTAGTGACACACCAGAGCCCAAATTTACTAGTTTTTAACTATTTTTTCATGCAACACAACACAGCATCTAACCAGAGTCCGCTGCAGTGCGCAAGTAGCAAAGCAAAGCACCATGTATACAAAGATTGGCCTGCTGCTGGTGTCATCATCGGCGCACAAACAGGCTAGCTTGCATAATGCACAGTCTTGCACCATAGTGCAGTGGTGAATGTGTGCTATGCAGCATAGGATGTTTACTGGCGGTTTAGCCTTCCAGTACAATTGTATATGCGTAAACAAACTCAAAAGGTTCCCACGCATTGTATGTGTGCAAAGCCATGCAGAGTACAGGTAATGTTCTGCTTTTTTGCATAAATAAACACATCTCCCCTTGTTAGCACTGCTTCAAGCAGAACTTGGAGTTTGGCATCAATCATTGTATGGACAGCTTCAGAGATTAGGATTTAAGTCAAAACATATGGCCATTTGCATTGATCTGCCTCAGTGGCTTCTTCTTGATGCAAAGTAACATAAAGTGTCAAAAAACATTTGTGCTTTGAAAATTTCACATTTCCAGTGTAAAATTCCTTTTGCGCTGAATAACAAATAGCATGCATCGCTTTGAGTTGTTTTGCTTAGTTCCAGCTCTGGTGAAACTTCTTAGTAAATCTGGGCCTAGGTCTAATTCTTGGGTTGAGGTTAGAGGGCTGGCATCTAGCAGTGCAAACTATGGAGACTTCTCACTTCTCAGACCTTTACTCCTCCTCCCAGTGAACACCTGGCTTCATCAAATTTCCCACCATAAAGGTGTTGCAGTGTTGCCCTCAAATATCTGGCTCTACCAGAAAGTTTTGGCAGTGAAAGAATAGGGATAGATTCTCAGTAAACATATAGGGGGTCATTCCAACCCTGGCGGTCGGTGTTAAAGCAGCGGCTAACCCGCCAACAGGCTGGCGGTTAAAAAAATGGAATTCTGACCCTGGCAGAAACCGCCAACAGAGACCACCACTTTAACACTCCGACCGCCACGGCGGGACAAACAAACAGCGCGGCGGTCACCGCCAACAGACAGGCGGGAGTCAATGTACCGCCCACCCTATCACAACCCACCAATCCGCCATCTTTTCCGTGGCGGTAGCCCCACCGATAAAAACACGGCGGAAACAGCCATTTCAAACGGAAAACGCTCACCTCCATACACCCCACGAGGAATCTGGACAGCATGGAACCCGAACTACACATCCTCCCAGCTATTGTATTCTTGCTCCTCTACCAGGAGCACGAAAGCCGGCGCAGAAGACAACGGTGAGTACTGCACCTACGACACAGGGGAGGGGGGAGGAGAAAATATTACGGGCACACACATACGCGACACACCCACCCCCACCCTCACCCACTACAACACACACATCAATGCATAGCAATACATCACAGTTACAACCCCCAAACCCCCCGGAAGAATGCAAAGACAAAAGGAAATGATCATAAACAGTTGAATATATTGTATTACTGGATTATAAAAATATCACACATTTAAAACTATTATATACATAAATATTAAAAGTCCGATAATTTTTGCAGGCATTGTCCGTGGACCACTGGGCCCAAATCACATGGGCAAAGCCCACACAGGATACCTCACACCAACGAAGAGAACACTGCAGGGGCATCGGATAGAAAAACTACAGGCACCTCAGGGGGAAGGGAAGGGGGGGCACCTCAGCCACATGAGTACACAACACCAGATCCACAAGGGGCCTCCATGGCCACTGTCCCATCCTGGGGAGTGCAAAGCCACAGTCTCTCAAGTCCATACAGTGGGTGGTTTGCCCACTGCTGCATCCTGGGGAGTGCAAAGCCACAGTCTCTCAAGTCCATACAGTGGGTGGTTTGCCCAATGTCACATCCTGGGGAGTGCAAAGCCACAGTCTCACAAGTCTCTACAGTTGGTGGGCTGCCCACTGCTGTATCCTGGGGAGTGCAAAGCCACAGTCTCTCAAGTCCATACAGTCGGTGGGTTGCCCACTGTCACATCCTGGGGAGTGCAAAGCCACAGTCTCACAAGTCCATACAGTGGGTGGTTTGCCCACTGCTGCATCCTGGGGAGTGCAAAGCCACAGTCTCACAAGTCTCTACAGTGGGTGGGCTGCCCACTGTTACATCCTGGGGAGTGCAAAGCCACAGTCTCTCAAGTGGATGACAGTCTCCACTGGTTCTGGAGGGGGACTGGTGCCCAGAGTGCTTCGTGCAGCCCTGCCCGACACAGATGAGGGCCTGCCCCTTCTGCCAATGGGCCAGCGGTGCTTGAGATGGCGGTGCCCTGTTCAGCGGTGCTTGAGACGGCGGTGCCCTGTTCAGCGGTGCTTGAGATGAAGGGCCCAGTGCAGCGGTGCTTGAGATGAAGGGCCCTGTTCAGCGGTGCTTGAGATGAAGGGCCCAGTGCAGCGGTGCTTGAGATGAAGGGCCCTGTTCAGCGGTGCTTGAGACGGCGGTGCCCTGTTCAGCGGTGCTTGAGACGGCGGTGCCCTGTTCAGCGGTGCTCGAGACGGCGGTGCCCTGTTCAGCGGTGCTTGAGATGAAGGGCCCTGTTCAGCGGTGCTTGAGATGAAGGACCCTGTTCAGCGGTGCTTGAGAGGAAGGGCCCTGTTCAGCGGTGCTTGAGACGGCGGTGCCCTGTTCAGCGGTGCTTGAGACGGCGGTGCCCTGTTCAGCGGTGCTTGAGATGAAGGGCCCAGTGCAGCGGTGCTTGAGATGAAGGGCCCTGTTCAGCGGTGCTTGAGACGGCGGTGCCCTGTTCAGCGGTGCTTGAGATGAAGGGCCCAGTGCAGCGGTGCTTGAGATGAAGGGCCCTGTTCAGCGGTGCTTGAGACGGCGGTGCCCTGTTCAGCGGTGCTTGAGATGGCGGTGCCCTGTTCAGCGGTGCTTGAGACGGCGGTGCCCTGTTCAGCGGTGCTTGAGATGAAGGGCCCAGTGCAGCGGTGCTTGAGACAGTGCAGCGGTGCTTGAGATGAAGGGCCCTGTTCAGCGGTGCTTGAGATGAAGGGCCCTGTTCAGCAGTGCTTGAGACGGTGGTGCCCTGTTCAGCGGTGCTTGAGACGGCGGTGCCCTGTTCAGCAGTGCTTGAGACGGCGGTGCCCTGTGCAGCGGTGCTTGAGATGAAGGGCCCAGTGCAGCGGTGCTTGAGACGGCGGTGCCCTATTCAGCGGTGCTTGAGACAGCGGTGCCCTGTTCAGCGGTGCATGAGACAGCGGTGCCCTGTTCAGCGGTGCTTGAGACAGCAGTGCCCTGTTCAGTGGTGCTTGAGATGAAGGGCCCAGTGCAGTGGTGCTTGAGATGAAGGGCCCTGTTCAGCGGTGCTTGAGACGGTGGTGCCCTGTTCAGCGGTGCTTGAGATGAAGGGCCCAGTGCAGCGGTGCTTGAGATGAAGGGCCCAGTGCAGCGGTGCTTGAGACGGCGGTGCCCTGTTCAGCGGTGCTTGAGACGGTGGTGCCCTGTTCAGCGGTGCTTGAGATGAAGGGCCCAGTGCAGCGGTGCTTGAGATGAAGGGCCCTGTTCAGCGGTGCTTGAGATGAAGGGCCCTGTTCAGCGGTGCTTGAGACTGCGGTGCCCTGTTCAGCGGTGCTTGAGACGGCGGTGCCCTGTTCAGCGGTGCTTGAGACGGCGGTGCCCTGTTCAGCGGTGCTTGAGATGAAGGGCCCAGTGCAGCGGTGCTTGAGATGAAGGGCCCTGTTCAGCAGTGCTTGAGATGAAGGGCCCAGTGCAGCAGTGCTTGAGACGACGGTGCCCTGTTCAGCGGTGCTTGAGACGGCGGTGCCCTGTTCAGCGGTGCTTGAGACGGCGGTGCCCTGTTCAGCGGTGCTTGAGATGAAGGGCCCTGTTCATCGGTGCTTGAGACGGCGGTGCCCTGTTCAGCGGTGCTTGAGATGAAGGGCGCAGTGCAGCGGTGCTTGAGATGAAGGGCCCTGTTCAGCGGTGCTTGAGACGGCGGTGCCCTGTTCAGCGGTGCTTGAGACGGCGGTGCCCTGTTCAGCGGTGCTTGAGATGAAGGGCCCAGTGCAGCGGTGCTTGAGATGAAGGGCCCTGTTCAGCGGTGCTTGAGACGGCGGTGCCCTGTTCAGCGGTGCTTGAGATGAAGGGCCCAGTGCAGCGGTGCTTGAGATGAAGGGCCCTGTTCAGCGGTGCTTGAGACGGCGGTGCCCTGTTCAGCGGTGCTTGAGACGGCGGTGCCCTGTTCAGCGGTGCTTGAGATGAAGGGCCCAGTGCAGCGGTGCTTGAGATGAAGGGCCCAGTGCAGCGGTGCTTGAGATGAAGGGCCCAGTGCAGCGGTGCTTGAGATGAAGGGCCCTGTTCAGCAGTGCTTGAGACGGCGGTGCCCTGTTCAGCGGTGCTTGAGACGGCGGTGCCCTGTTCAGCGGTGCTTGAGACGGCGGTGCCCTGTTCAGCGGTGCTTGAGACGGCGGTGCCCTGTTCAGCGGTGCTTGAGATGAAGGGCCCAGTGCAGCGGTGCTTGAGATGAAGGGCCCTGTTCAGCGGTGCTTGAGACGGCGGTGCCCTGTTCAGCGGTTCTTGAGACGGCGGTGCCCTGTTCAGCGGTGCTTGAGACGGCGGTGCCCTGTTCAGCGGTGCTTGAGATGAAGGGCCCAGTGCAGCGGTGCTTGAGATGAAGGGCCCTGTTCAGCGGTGCTTGAGACGGCGGTGCCCTGTTCAGCGGTGCTTGAGACGGCGGTGCCCTGTTCAGCGGTGCTTGAGACGGCGGTGCCCTGTTCAGCGGTGCTTGAGATGAAGGGCCCAGTGCAGCGGTGCTTGAGATGAAGGGCCCTGTTCAGCGGTGCTTGAGACGGCGGTGCCCTGTTCAGCGGTGCTTGAGACGGCGGTGCCCTGTTCAGCGGTGCTTGAGACGGCGGTGCCCTGTTCAGCGGTGCTTGAGATGAGTGTCCAGTGCAGCGGATCCGGCCATGGCATGGATGTCACTCGCCACCTGACATGTGGCTGGCGGGGCCTTCCTGCCCATCTGTCTGTTGGCTTGCGGGGCCCTCCTGGGCTGCAGTACCGGGCCTCTGGGTGTCCTCCTGCACACCTGGGATGGGGCTGGTGGGGCCCTCCTGGGCAGCTGGCCTGCTGCCGGACTTGTCGGGCGTGCTGCCCTTCCCACCCTTCCCTGGTCGTCTGTGGCCCTTTCCCACCTTTGGCGGTGTGCCAGGTGGCACCCCACTTCCAGCCGGAGCCAGGGTAGGGATTTTGGTCCCTGGTGTCTTTGGCCTCTCGCGCCGGGCACTGGTAATCTTTGGGTGCTTTTCCGGGGGTGGGCTGGCCGTGCCTTGGCTCCTAGCAGAACTAGCTGCCCTTGAGGGTGGGGGACTCCACAGTCCTTGGACAATAGGTCCTGGTTTTGTGGTGGCTGAGGTGCTGATTGGAGTCTTATGAGATGGACGGGGTGGGGGAGTTTTTGGAAAGAGGTCAAGTTTGGAAAGGAAAATCAATTTAGAAAGAGAGGGACGGGTAGGTGTAGTGGGTATGGGAGTGGAGGAAGAGGATGTGGTTGTAGGAGTGTGAAGTCTGGTGTCTTTGGGTGCAGGTGCTTGGGCTGGAGGCTGTCGTGAGGTGGATGGCTGTTGGGTGGGTGGCTGCCTGCGTTTGTGTGGTTTGGAAGAGGGGGTGACAGACACCCTGGGAGAGGACACAGGGGACGTGTAAATGGTAGTGGGGGTGGTGACTGCACGTGTTCTGGTGGGTGTGCTGGTGATGGACGTAGTGGCTGAAGATGTTGTGCATGCAAGTGTGAGTGGAGACGTCACAGGGAGGGAGGAGGGAGACGAGGAGGAGGGGGACACAGAGGAGGCAGTGGCTGTTGGTGTGTCTGCATGTGGATGTTGCTTGTGTGAATGCTTGTGTGATGTGTGGTGCTTATGTCTGGATGAGCTTCCCTTGGGTGTTGAGGTGTTTGCAGGCTGGTCTGATGGTGTGTCTGGGATAGGCAGAGGTACAGGGGATTGGGTCTGGGTGGAGGAAGTTGGAGAGGGGAGGCTAGAGACAGGGACAATTGCTGCCGTCAGTGCTGAGGCCAGAGCTTTGAACGATCGCTGATGGGCAGCCTGACCAAAATGAATGCCCTCCAGGTATGCATTACTCCGGTGCACCTCCCTTTCTACACCCTGGATGGCATTCAAAAGGGTAGACTGCCCAACAATGATGGTCCTCAGGAGGTCAATGACCTCCTCACTGAGGGCAGCAGGGGTGACAGGGGCAGGGCCTGAGGTGCCTGGGGCGAAGGAGATGCCCACCTTCCTGGGTGAGCGGGCACGGGGCAAACGCTGAGGCTGCTGGGAGGGCGGTGCTGGTGCGCTGGGTGGCGGCTGTACCTGTTGTTGCAGGGGGCACGGATGTTGCCGCCACCACAAGGGAGCTCCCTTCAGAGGACGAGTCGCTATCACTGACATCAGCACGAGTCCCCACTGTGGAGCTCCCCTCGCCCTCCGTCCCACTGGTGTATTTGGACTCCGTTGCATGGCCCTCCAGGGCCATGTGGGATGCAGCTCCCTCGTGCTCCGATGCCACTTCTCCTCCGCCTGATGATGCTAATGCACACATGAACAGGAAGACCACAAAAAAGGGGGGGGGAGAAACAAAGACATGTTGAGTGCATGCATAGGCGACACCGTTGGTGGAGAGGACAGACACAGAAGCCCCCTGCACTACGCCGCGCACTTGGGGTCCACTACTCAATCAGTGGGACATGGCCTACAAGCCTATGGACAACAACTGCACACATAGATGACACAGGGCCATGGATACCTGTACTTGGCACCCTACAGAGGTGGGGGGCGGGGCACAGGGCCATGCCTTACGGAGGGGCCTAGCCTACAGAAATCGCCCTGGCCTAGGGATACCCACAGCCCTCCTCCCCCACCCAGACACCTCCACTGCGCGCAGTCAGCAGAATGAGAGTGTACTCACCCCCTTGTGTCTGCTGTGATGTCCTCACGCGCCCATCCAAATCGGGTAGGCCACCGCCAGGATCCGGGACATCAGGGGGGGTCAAAGTACGACTGGCACCCCTCCTATGTTGGGAGGCCATCCCCAGCTGAGCCTCCGCCCGTCTTCCTGCTCCAGCGTCGGATGTCCTCCCACCTCTTCCGGCAGTGGGTGCCCCGTCTGTTGTGGACCCCCAGGGTCCGGACGTCCTTGGCGATAGCACACCAAATAGCAACTTTCTGGTGGGCGCTGACCTATGTGACATGTACAGGGGGAGAATAAAAATCATCACCTTCTGCATGCTCGATGTGAGTGGCCCCCCATCCCCACCCTTGCCATGTGGCACATGCTCTCATCTGTCGTTTGATGCATGCCTGAATCGCTCCCCTCCCCACCATCTTTCATCCACCCGACTCAACACAGGCATTGGCCACAAAGCATGGTCCCAGTGTACTTACCTATTGGTCTGGAGGACCGTAGAGTAGCGCATACTGGGGGAGGACCCCATCCACGAGTTTCTCCAATTCTTCAGAAGTGAAGGCAGGGGCCCCTTCCCCAGTCGCAGCAGCCATTGTCCCTTCCAGACCAAGGTCACAGCAGCACTTGCAGTGTAGGTCTTCTCCTGTGGAAGATCAGGTATCGAGTGATTAAGTAGATAGAAAATGGTGGTCACGCCCGCGGCGGTGCGTACCGCGACCGCCGGCGCACATCGTCATTGGCTCGTGAAACCCATAGGGTTCAATGTTAACCAATGCGGCTTTGCTCCGCGGTCTTCGACCGCCTACCGCCACGGTGTGCCACACCAGCGCATTGACCTCACATCCCACTGTCGCACTTCACAGGTCAGGCAGCCGCCATTTCAAGGGCCCACATGGCTTACTTTGTACTGCGTCACACATACCTAGGCCTTGCATCAACACTCATACAAGCCATTCAATGCATAGTGAATCGTGTTGTGTGCAAGCTGTGGGAACGTACCTGTGGGTTGATTGACTCTGTGCTCGCTGTTGTCCTTCATAGGCACTGTCCGCTGGGACATGCGAGGAGATGGAGGAATCTTCCCGTGTACAGACCGCTGGTGGACCTGTCGACAATGGAGGAACGACATGTCATACTGACATACAGGCTTGACCGAGCCACTATACAGGAACTGTGTGCCCAGCTGGAGCCAGACCTGATTTCACCCATCCGCCAACCCACAGGGATCCCCCCTCTAGTGCAGGAGCTGTCAGTACTCCATTTCTTTGCAAGTGGGTCATTTCAAACAACAGTGGCCATATCATCAGGGATGTCCCAGCCCATGTTTTCCAAGGTGTTGTCCAGAGTGTTGTCTGCCCTGCTCAAACACATGCGGAGCTACATCATTTTCCCTGAGGTGGGGGATTTGGTTACAGTGAAGGGCGATTTCTATGCCCTTGGACATATTCCCAACATCATTGGTGCCATTGATGGGACACATGTTGCTTTGGTCCCCCCCAGCAGGAGTGAACAGGTGTACAGGAACAGGAAGAGTTATCATTCCATGAATGTCCAGATGGTCTGTTTGGCAGACCAGTACATCTCCCATGTTAATGCCAAATTCCCTGGGTCAGTGCATGACGCCTACATCCTGCGGAATAGCAGCATCCTGTATGTGATGGGTCAACTCCAGAGGCACCTTGTGTGGCTATTAGGGGACTCTGGTTACCCCAACCTGTCATGGCTATTGACCCCAGTGAGGAATCCCAGGACCAGGGCAGAGGAACGGTACAATGAGGCCCATGGGCGGACTAGGAGGGTGATCGAGCGAACCTTTGGCCTCCTGAAGGCCAGGTTCAGGTGCCTCCATATGACAGGTGGATCCCTAATGTACTCACCAAAGAAGGTGTGCCAGATCATCGTGGCCTGCTGTATGCTTCACAACCTGGCTTTGCGACGCCAGGTGCCTTTTCCGCAGGAGGATGGTCCAGATGGTGGTGTTGTAGCAGCTGTGGAGCCTGTGGAGAGTGAAGAGGAGGAAGGCGAATAGGACGACATAGAGAACAGGAACACAGTAATACAGCAGTATTTTCAATGACACACAGGTAAGAGTACACACCGGCATATTACATTTACTTAAAGACTTCTACCTCTCTACTGTCTGACTTTTTCCCCCAGTGTATGGTAACTGTGTTGTGACTTTCCCTTCCGATTTCAGTGATGTGGGCCCCACTGCGTGACATCTGCTTTCTTTCCCCATGGACTACAGCTGTGTGACAGCGGTTTGTTGGCATCACAATGTGAATGAACATTTTGGCACTGTCATGTCTAATACATTTGTTAAAATCACAGACAGACTCCAGATTGTTTATGTGCAATAAGTGTGTTTATTCAAGTGCTCTAAATTGGATGGGTGGTTGCAAATCCGTGAGGGGTGATGGTGGAGGATTGTCCATGGCAGAGTCCAGACTATCAGTATCACAGGTGCATTGTCCAAATGCCTGTAGAAAGTCGAGCAGGGGCAGTTTAAAGTTGGACAGGGTGACAATGTGGGACAGTGGGATGACAATCAGGGCGGTATCCTTTGCTGGCGGGGGTCTTGACATCTTACTCTGTCTTCTTCCTGGATCTCAGGGCCCGCTTGCGGGGTGGTTCTCCTTCTGCAGGGGGTGGGGTTCTGGTGGCCTGTTGGTCTTGTGTCGGGGCCTCCTGTCCACTAGCGCCGGCGGAGGTGGTAGGCAGTTCTTGGTCCATGCTAGTGACAGGGGCCCTTTGAGGTGCCACAGTGTCCCGCAATGTGGTGACTACCTGATTCAGGGCCACTACGATGGTACCCATGGCGGAACTGATGTTTCTTAGTTCCTCCCTGAACCCCATATACTGTTGCTCCTGCAGAAGCTGGATCTCCTGAAACCTGGCCAGGACCGTCGCCATCATCTCTTGGGAGTGGTGGTATGTTCCCATGATGGAGGAGAGGGCCTCGTGGAGAGTGGGTCCCCTGAGCCTGTCCCCCCCCCCCTGTCGCACAGCAGCCCTCCCAGTTCCCCTGTTTCCCTGGGCCTCTGTCCCCTGGACCGTGTGCCCACTACCACTGCCCCCAGGTCCCTGTTGTTGTTGGGGTGGTGGGTTAGCCTGGGTTCCCTGTAGTGGTGGACACACCGCTGATTGACGTGTCCTGGGGACAGAGGTATGGGCCCGCTGGGTGGGTGCTGTGCTGGTGTTCCCAGAGGGGGGAAGGTCTGCT
Source organism: Pleurodeles waltl (assembly GCF_031143425.1). NCBI lineage: Eukaryota > Metazoa > Chordata > Amphibia > Caudata > Salamandridae > Pleurodeles > Pleurodeles waltl. Next base: position 707,956,223 of record NC_090450.1, on the reverse strand, counting down.
GTGGCCTGTGACTGTCTGAGGGGAACCGACTGTCCCGAGGTCCCCGATGGACCGGGCTGGTCATCTAGATCCAGGGAGACAGAGCTGCTGTCCTCACTGTGGGCCTCTTCTGGGGGTGGAGTGGACATTTGTGGACCCTCCTGCGCGGTGACCTGGCGTTCGGGTCCTTCAGGGGTATAAAAGTATGGTTATTGCTTCTGTGTGTGCCAATGGCGTGCAATGGGTGGGTGCCCGTGTACCCCAGTGCTGGCATTCCTTTGTGGGGGCTGTTGAGACTGTGGTTTGGGGGGGGTGATGGGGATGTGCAGTGGGCATGCTTTGGTGATGGGTGTCCATGCTTTGTGGTCGCATGCAGGGCTAGGTTTTGGGATGGGTGGGTTGTGATGGTGAGACATTTGCAAGGGGTAGGTGTGATGGGGGTGGGGGTATGATTTGGCATGCAGGTGGGGTGGGGGGGATGAAGTAGTGAAGATGAGACTTACCAGAGTCCATTCCTCCAGCTACTCCTGCGAGGCCCTCAGGATGCAGAATGTTCAAGACCTGCTCCTCCCATGTTGTAAATTGTGGGGGAGTAGGTGGGGGTCCACCGCCAGTCCGCTGCACCGCGATGTTGTGCCTTGATACCATGGAACGCACCTTCCCCCGTAGGTCGTTCCACCTCTTCCTGATGTCGTCCCTATTTCTTGGGTGCTGTCCCACAGCGTTGACCCTGTCGACTATTCTGCTCCATAGCTCCATCTTCCTGGCAATGGTGGTGTGCTACACCTGTGTCCCGAACAGCTGGGGCTCTACTCGTACAATTTCCTCCACCATGACCCTGAGTTCATCATCTGAGAACCTGGGGTGTCTTTGAGGTGCCATGGGGTGGTGTGGGTGATGTGTAGGATGGATTGTGTGGTGCTAAGTGTGGTGATGTGTATTGTTGTGTTGTGTGAAGTGCGTGCTAATATTGCAGGGTGACAGTGAATTGGGCGTCTGGGTGCTCGGATGTCTTTTCTCGGTGCGTGTTCACGAATCTCTAGGAGTGAAAGTTTGTGGGTGATGTGGGTGTGTGTTTTATATTGTATTGGGTGTGTGGGAGTGGTGTGTGTATGTGTATCAGGTGTGTGTATTTCGAATTGTCCAATGTGGTAGTGTTTTGTACGAGTATGTGTATTTCGAGTGCGGCAGTGTGTACCGCCAATAGAATACCGCGGTTGAAAGACCGCTGCGTGGATTCGTGTGTCGTGATAATGTGGGCGTATTTCTGTTGGCGTGACGGTGGAGGTTTGGTCATCGCAAGTTTATCGCTGCCCTTTGGTGTGGCAGACTTTTGTGGATGTCGGGATTTTGGCGGTTTGCCTGTTGTGGGTCAGAATGACCGTGGCGGTTTACCGCGACCGCGGCGGTGTTATGGCGGTCTTCTGTCTGGCGGTAAGCGCCTTTTACCGCCAAGGTTGGAATGACCCCCATCATTTTTAACTTAACAAACGGGCTAATTTATCACCAAAGTGAAAAAGAGCATATGTGTGTAGTGTAAACCGCAATGTACATGGACCTACAGATCTATACAGCTCAGAAGAATCATTAGAGCAACAAAGCCACAGGCAGTAATTGCTGATTCACCAAAAAGTGCACTTTCCCTTAGCCGGAAGTCATGCTCTTGTGAGCTGGGCATGCCTTTCGCCTCTAGTTCAGCTGCTGGCTGGTTATGCCAACTCCTGTAGCTTAGGGAACTGTCTTATCCAGGTGACTGATTGACACCTGTTCGGTATAAGTCAATAAGAACGCTCAATGAAGGACCACATGGCAATTATGAATACAATTTAGCTTTACTAGAATTTCAGGTAAATGTAGGCATTTAGCACATTAACAATAGTGGAATAAGAATAGCAATGAAAAGAATCCATTCACATATAAGTACACTACAAAGAGCATCTATGTTTACGTATGAGTAAAGAGTTCATTGACAGAATAAGAATAGCAATGAAAAAGCATCTATTTATATATAAGTACACTACAAAGAGCATCTATGTACACATCTGAGCAAAGAGTTCATTGACAGATATAAGCTTGGAATAACTGTGTACCAAAATGTGTTACACTACATGTTCAGGAAGTAAAATATAAACAAGTTGAATACTTCAGATAAGCTTTGATTTACTGCATGCCAAAATGCATGTTTCAGTAACTGCAGCAGGCTCACAGTCAGCAAAACAGGGAGGCAGCGCTGGGCCATGGCAGCTTTCACAACTCCATCTGCGAGCTTCAAATCCCTCACCCACACTTCAGTGCTTAAATAACTCGAAGCTTGGATCCTATCTCTTTCTGACATTTTCTAACTATGTTATCAGCACTTGGCTGCTCTGCCCTTCCCCAGCCTTTCTTTTCATTCCATCTTCTCTGTACTCTCGTTCTCAAGGTTGAGACGGAGTCTTCTACACAAACAAGTGTGAAAATAATATCATGAACTTTTTCACGTTTGCAGACATCACGCTCATCTACACTGCTCAAGCTAATTAACCCTTCATGTCACAATGTCTTCCACACCTTTCCCTATACTGATCAGGAACAAAATGATTGGAAGAGAGAAATGACTTAAACAGAGTACAAGTTACACACCAGGAGAGATACTCCCATTGCAAACTAAAATATATCATTGGAAGCATGAAAATGCTTTCATCTAGAAGAGCTCCGTAGGAGGTTAGTGTAGTGGTGACAAGAGTTACTTAAGGCGCATGACACCTTTTATGCTTACAGCTAGACACTTTCACACATAATGCCCCCACGGTCACCATAACCGCCTCCCTGTCTCCAGTGTACTAACGCTTGATCAATAGAGCATGAGGGTGAATTTAGAACCAGAAGGAAAGGGAGGCTGAGAAAAGGGAAAGACAAGGAGGTTGGAACATGAACACCTTAAAACAATGCAAACAAGCATTGGCAATGAAATAGGTCTCACATTTGCTTGAGTTAGAGCTATTGGCATGGTAAATTCATAAACTGACTTTTCTTGCCACATATATTGGTCAACCCCGCCTCATAATTTCGTCTTTTCCTGCCATATAATTCCAATTGCCCTGCATATAACCAAAGCACTTCCATTTACCTTCATCCTCTATCTGCAGCGAAAAGTGAAAATGTTGCCTTTCAGTATCCTAATTTAAATCTGCCATGCTGATTTCAATAGAATACCACTTTCACCACCCCACCATCAGAGCTGCTGGCTGGCCAACACAATTCCCCAAAAAAAGACACAAGACAGCCACAGAGGAGAAATAAACTAGAAGTGTCACCCAAATATATCAAGAGTGTTCAAACAGTAATAGTGTAATAAGGATGTTAATTTATCCTGAATCATGGTCATAACTGTAAGGAGAGATTATTAAAACATATACAATTATCATATAAACCGTTATCAGAAATAAACTTTTGGCATTAGACTGGAATACTCAAAACAGCCCCTAGAGTGCACTATGAGAAAAATTTCATTTTGTAAGAAACCTGGTCATGTATCAATATCGTTAGTCCCTAGAGGGCATAACCCCATCAAAAGAAACAGGAGAAAGTAATGCAGTGTAACCATATACCTACAGGGTGTTTTTATGGCTGGGAGGCATACTGCAATAATATTACAAACAAGACCTTTAAAACAAAAGTTCTCTCAGCTGTAAAACAAAAGTTCTAGCCATGAGAAAGCTTAAAAGACACTGAATGGTGGGAGGGGTATTTTCTTGGGGTCCCCACTAACCTAATATGTGGACCCCGAGATGATATAGACAGAAAAAGCATTTTGAAGGTGGTACTATTGTCCTAGGACCGCCACAGGCTGAGTTATGAACAAGAATGTTTTGTAAAAGTAATGCCCTGCTAAGCCTTATGGGGCGAGTTTTCCTGCAGCGAATATTATAGCATGTTGACTGCAATGCTCAGAACAGCCCCTAGAGAACACCACAATAAAAATAGCATTTGGAAGAAACATGTTCACATAACCATACAGTCAGCCCTTATAGAGCATAACCACATGAAAAAAGAATGGTAGAAAGTAATGCAGTGTACCCATAGATGTAGCACATAGAGAGCATAGTTCATTACACATTTTCAAGGCTAACAGGCCTATTACAATGATAATATCAATAAAGAGGGACAGGGAGATTAATGGTCCTGCGTACTTTCTCCCAACAGACTAGTAACAAAACACAGAGTACACTGTTCCAAAAAGGACACATAGGGAACACGGAGGTTTAGGAGCAAGAGCCCTCACACACCCATTAGGATGTCATGCTTCATCAGCGGGAGATGCTCCTCATCAGACCGGTGCTGCAATGTCTGACGGGCTCCCCAAAAGGGGGCTCTTTGCCGGAGATCTTTTGTGCAGGCTGCCAAGGTGGAATATCTAGACAGACTTGCATCAAGCAGGAGAGGAATTTTTTTTAATTGGTTCTAAACCTCAACACCCAAGTCATTTACTAGCGAAAACCGAGGATTTAGACCAAGATTAAAAACAACGTGAAAATGAGAATGTGAGGAATAATGCTCAACCACTTTCTATAAATAAGTCAGGGCAAGGAAACTATCACTAAGCCTCTAGACATGGGTCGACATGTTTCGCGTCCAGTGGTCCGAAAGGATCCAATGACGCTTCATCAGGACCAGCAAAAACAGAAAAAACTTCTCCTGAGGTACTTAAAGTATAGACCCAGTAAGGTCTGTAAAAGGACGAAAAAAAGAGCGGGGGTTTACCACTCCAATCACTTACATTAAAGTCTATTGTCCGTCCGGTCAACTAAACGTAAGGTCGCCCATCCCAGATTTTAGGATTAGGCTCCCTGAGAAGAGAAAGGCCTAGGACTGTTGCTGTAATTGTCCAGCGGTCCATCCTTATCGCACCTACCCAGGTCAATACGGGAAGGGTGAACTCTGTGTTTTGTTACTATTACAATGATAATACACACAAGGCCCATAAAGCATAATTTCTCTCAGCTGTGAAACAAAAGTTCCAGCCATGAGAGAGTTTAAAAAGATAATAAATGGTGGTATTGATTATTATTTTTAAGTCCCCATTAAAATAGTGTGGGGACCCAGAGATGATGTAGTCAGAAGGGGCACATTGTGGTCAATGATTTGAAGGTGGTCCATTTTCCTAGGACCATCACAGACTGAGTTATAAGTGAAAATGTTTTGTAAAAGTAATGACCTGCTAAGCACTATGGGTCAAGTTTCCGTGCCACAAATATTTTAGTATGTTGAAATTACAGTAATGCTTTGAACAGCCCCTAGAGAACACCACAATGAACATAGCATTTGTAAGAAACATAGGCATGTAACTATATAATTAGCCCTTAGAGAGCATAAACACACAAAAAGAAAATAGCAATAAACCATGCAGTGTAACCATAGATTTAGTCCCTAGAGAACACAGCCCATTACACATTTTCAGGGATTTCAGGTCTATAGCAATGATATTACACACAAAGCCCTTAAAATTTAAGCCATTCCCAGCTGTAAAGCAAAAGCGCCAACCAAGAGAGTGCTTAAAAGGTCACTGAATGGTTAGAGGGATTATTATTTTGGGGTCCCCACTAACCTAGCGTGGGTACCCAGAGATGACCTAGACAAGAAGGGTGTGTTTTGGTGGTGGTCCCATTGTCCTAGGACCACCACAGGCTGAGTTATGAGCAAAAATATTTTGCAAAAGTAATGCCCTGCAAAGCATTATGGGGTGAGTTTCCCAAGTGCAGTGTATACTGTAGTATCGGCTCTCCTGCTGTGGTGGGAGAGCCACTTTTGCTTTGAGGTTTTCTGTTTTCTGTAAAGCATTTACCAATTGCAAGTGTTTTAAGGGGAGAGTCACAGAAATTACTCTGATTAAGTTACTGTGAACAATGGGGCCAGTGCCCCAATACTGCCGATCGAGTTCACGCTGTTGCGCCAGTTCATGCTGTGAGTGCCACGGCATACCTGCAGCTCGAAGGGGAGAGACAAAAAAAAATAGTTTGCCCACACTGAATGATATCGGCAATCGTGCAATAATCCATGTAACAGGGGCAGTCTGCAAGGTATGACAAAAACAGTCTCAAGTCGGGACAAACGCGAAGCATTTAACAATGACATCAAGTGATTTTTGAAAGGCAAGCCCATGAATGAGTTAAAGTGATGGGTGGGAAGATGCCTCGACCTTTAAAATGACAACTTCTTTCTCTTTTGAAGAATTCAGGTGGTTATTGCAAGTTTGGCGGTCTTTTAATAAGACCACCGCAGTGGCAGCTGCTGAAAGACCACCATGGTGGCAAAAACGAGACAGCCGTAATACAAATCACAAATTCAAAACCGCCAAAAAAGAGCCACAGATCGGACAACGCCAGGCTGAATGACGGCAGGAGAGAGGCGGTTCCACCACCTACACTGCCACGCTGATAACATTCTGCCTGCCATATTACGTTCCACAAATCAGCAGGGCGGTGAACCATTGGTGGTTCGCACCGCCGTGCAACTACCCATTGGGTACTCTTGTTGCCTTTGGTGGACTGGGGTTTATGACGAACTACACCGGCGGTGATGGTTTTGTGTTCAGGGGTCTTCACTGTCTTTATCTGCCCCCTACCTCACATGTCTCCTGATGACCTCCATGACGTGGGCTGCTGTGGACTTCCTGACAGGTATGTGGGACGACTGTAATAGGGGGGCTGTTAGCAAGATGTGTAGGTTTGGGGTGTGTGCATGTGTGTGTGTTGGTATGGGTGTGTGTAGGTGTGGGGGTGCGGTTGTGTGTGATAGGAATGAGTTTTTCATGTCCTGGGGTGCATTACCACCAGGGTTTTAGTGGCGGTGCAACTGCCGTGCAAACCCTGGCAGTGTGCAGCCTGGTAATCTGGTCAGCGGTGTCATGCTTCCTGTCGGCCTGGAGAAAGCAACCACCAACAACAGCGGTCCTCCCACACTGGACTGGTGGCGGTGTGGCTGTTTTTTGTAGGCCATGCTCATTATACGCCGATCTTCACCTCCAGGACCGTGGCAGTGAGACCTCCACTGCGGCGGTCTTTGCGCCGCCGAACTTGTAACGACCACCTCAGTGTTTAAACCAGTGGTTCTTAACCTGGGGGTCCATGAGGCTTGCTCAGAGGGTCCTTGACTGATGTACAAAATTAAATAATGATAAAATTAATTAATGAAAATTGATAAAGTATAGACAAATAAAGATGCACAATTGAAAATGTGGAAACTTTTGTTAGATTATTATATTTGTGAATTAAAATAAATATTTCAATATTTTAGCATTTGTTTTGTGAATACTTGTGCTATTTTTTAGTATTGTTTTGCGGCCCAAATCATAGAAAGGGCTTATGTCGGGGGTTCCTGGCTTGTAAATTATAACTCAGTGACAGTCCCCGGACAGTGATTGAACCCGGCCCTCAAAGTGAACCCCCTGTGGTGCCCTGAGAGCGTCATTATGCCTCCATTGACTGCACAGGGGTTCTACATGTCTAGCCAAGAGGTGTGCCCTACTACCATACCCAGTCTCATACACATGCTCCTGTCATGGTCCTTCCTTTTCTTTTAGCTGTCATTGTGCCTTCCATATTGCCCTAGAAGTCCTGATTGTCCATTTTATGGCTGTTGTTATTATAACTGTATTTTGTTATCTTTTGTCTCTTTATATTTGGAAACACCCTGGGGAATGTAATGACCTTATTTACTACATTTGCACAGATATGGACACAAGAAATTTGACTGTGCACAGATTGCATCTCCATTCCACTTGCTGATATCCTGTTGTAATATCATGCGCACTGTTGCCTTATGTGCTGATACAATAGCTGTCACATGATTGTGATCTATTGTTGAGATATAACTAAATGCCAATAAAAAAATATTTGTTTTATAAAACTGAGCGTCCATGGATTACAGTAATGAGTCAGTGGGGGTCCACAGAAGTCAAGAAACACTGTTTTAAACAGTCTCTAAATTTGGCAGGGGACCCTAAGTTTCCGGAGTTACAATCATCCTACCTGCCTCGGTTGACACCAGGACGAATGCCATAAGTCTTGCCAGTGGTCTTTCTTGATGCTATATCAGAGGTTGAAGAAACATCCGGCATCCTGTCATCAGGATGAAACCACCACCATTCGACTCATTTGCACATCCCATGGTCTCAGGCAATGATGGTCAGATCAGATATGACACTTGCATAGCACTTGAGATATTCCAACACTTCCAGTTCTCCAACATCAATGCTGAGCCAGCAGTCCTACCCACACACAAAGAAACACTAAACTTGTCACTGTCATGGTTAATGGGTAGGCATTAGATCCTAAATATGTCATCTACTGACAACTGATTTTGTTCTATCATAATTTTGTATTGTTCTCTTTTGCTTTTCTTCTGTGTTTCTCACCAAAGCATCATTCATGCGTGGTCTGGTATTCTAAGAATCTCTCACAGTCCCTTAAACCAATGTGGGCACTATTTGATTATGGCCCACTTGCCTCTCAATAATTCAAAAGCGGTCCTACCAAGCACATTGTATTAAGTGGTGTGATATGCCTACAACAGTGTCTTGAAGGAATTCATAACAGATAAGTCCCTTTTAATGACTAACTGTAAAGTTTCCTTGAACAGTCAGTTGGAGAGCTCAACTTACCAATTACTCTGAGGGTGGTGAATTGATACTTTTAACTGAAATTAATTTGCTGTTTTGAGAGAAAGGAATTGACTACTGTTAATGTTGACAGCTTGCTCAGGAAACACTTTTGTACAACCTATTTGCTTAAAGGACCCAAGGATATCCTTAGATGTAGGATATTCTAAGACCGTAAGGTCAATCCACTTGCTATAATAATCAATATGATTACAGCATAGCACATGGCCAAGGGTACCATGTTCATTGGTACTATCAAATCTACACCCACCTTTTGCCACAAGCCTTCATGTACACTCACAAGTGAGAAAGGGTTTTTGCCAGACTCCTTGGATGCTTGGCACTCACGCACATACACATCAACACCCCAGTCCTTTGCAGGCCACCAGAAGTCCATTCTGAGTTTTTTCTTGGTGCTTGTCATAACCACATGCCCTTCATGAATGAAAGCTTTGAGATACAATCTCAACAAAACTGGTACAAAGTGTCATTCCTTTTTATAACCCCATCATTAATGATAGTTCCTCCGAAGTCTTTCAGTAAGGTCTTAGGCTATTATCCAGATTTTTTATTTTTGGCTAACTTTCTGCAATAAAGTGTATGATCATGGCACACTCAGGATCATCTTGAATAGCACTTATTCGGTCCCTTAGACTCACAACATTCTTATTGCAAGGCTCATCATTTAACATGCTACTGCAACATCATCCTCTCACACCACTCACTATCACAAATCTCAGGATAGCAAAGCATTCATGATTAAAAACAAAAGCACTGACATTTATTTTATCTGGGATGTACTCCACGACGAATGCATAACTATGTAACTTGCACGCCAATTTGACAATAAGTGGTAATACTTTCTCCAAACCACCCTTTCACAGAGTGCTTATGAGAGGTTTGGGGTCCATTTTGTTTTATGGAATGGCCTACCCATCAAGAAGCTTTTGAAATTGTTCACTGGCCAAACACATGCCAAACGTTACCACTATATTACACAACAATGAGTTTTGCAGCCACTGAATCTGTAAGAAGCAAAGGCTTTGATTCATTCTTCATGCAATCCAATCTGGATCAAGACAGCATGTAGTCCTACTTAATTGGATTCTACAGTTACATAATAATTCAATGATTCATTGAATGATTTCAAGGAGGGGGCTTCTTTCAACTCTTTCATTTCCAGCATGCTTTTCTCACATTTCTCTTCCCAAACATAGTCTGCATCCCTTTTAATTCAACATTGTAGTGGTTTCACTTCTTCTACATATTGTTTTCTGAATCTTGATAAACAATTTGCAGTGGCCAATGAAAGATAAATGTTTGTCCTTATTAGTAGGTTTGGTGACTTGGTAACGTCTGAGTCCAAACTTGGTTTAGATACAACTCTGTTATTGCTGATTTGTACCCTAAATAATGGTTTGAAAAGATTTGCACTGGTCTCTTTTAAGGGTCAAGCCATTATCCAGGATTCTTCTCATGGCCTTACTCAATGTTTAAGTATGTTCCTGTTGGGTTTTGCAGTAAATTAGCAGATCATCTTGGATGCCATGGAGTCCTTACATGCCTTCAAAGAGTTTCTTCATGATTGTATGCAACACAGCAGAGGCAGAGTTGAGGCTGATGGGCATGCAAGAAATTGGGAATGCTTCCTGTGGGTCATAAATGAAAAAACATGACTCATTTTTGCAAAACAACTCGGTGGTATGCAGGAGTAAAATAAAATGTTGAAATTAAACTTGTATCCACAAGCGTGGCTACCATTTTGCTGGAGAGAGACACTAGTTGAGTCTCTATAATCACCTGATGGATCAACTGTCATAGGTCAATGCACAATCTTAATTTGTCTCTTTTCCTTTTAGCTACAATGATGGGAAGTAGCTATTGGGATGCAGGGACTGGTTCAATCAGGCCATCAGTCTGTTTGTCCACGAACTCCTTCCCATCCTTGCAAGCAGAAAGTGGAGAGCTGCATACCCTATGCTTCACTTGTGTGGCTCCTTCATTTAGTTAGTTTGATGCAGTGCTGGACCCCCTTGAGTCAACACAGTCTGCATGAAAACAAATTGTTGTAATCCTATAAATCACCCTCAGGATCATTCTCAATGATGCTGGGCTCTCAAACCAAAAGCAATTGTTCTAGCAAAGTGATGTAATCACCGCTTGGTTGAGTATAATCTCATCAGTGTTTCTAAAGGCATGATGCCAACATGGTTAGGGTTGCTGCATAGTCTTCATTTGACTGTCCAGGAAAGTATGACCAAAAATTGTGGCACTTCATGATTATACTGTGAATGGCATCAAAGTGTTGTTCCATTCTATTTTTGCCTCAATATAAGTGACCCATACCACCTCGGCTTCACTTTTCCACACTAGTGTCTGTTGTCAAATCGGTGTCGCCTTTCAGGTGCTAGGCAATTGTACAACAGAGCCTGTTTCCTTTGGGCACTATAATCTGTACTGTGGGTAGCAACCAATTGCATTTCAGTACTCTTAATCCATGGCCCCAAGCATTCTTTTGGTGTCACGTGTATTTCAAGGACTGTACTGGCAGTATTAAACGATCCATGACTCCTACCATGACTGTGTAGAACAGTGATTGATAACACCTGACAGGGAAGGCATGGATTCTAATTTTACATCGCATTGACAGCAGCGGTGCAAATATCACAAATGTTGCCTCAGATTAGTTAGTGAGGGAAGAGAATGTACTGTGGTATTGACTATGAGTGGTATCCAGTAGGCAAATACACAATAACAAGAATACTGACACAGTAACTGATGTGCATAAGTGTTTGTTTGTACTGTACACTGGATGTGGAAACAGAGATAGCCAGCCGGCCTGGCAATCACTCAAAGGTAAGTAACAAATATTATTCAAGGGCTGGTGGCACCATACGTTTCCTGGGCTCAAATGCCTCCTTTGGAGTGGTCTGAAGAAATATAACAAGTGGACCAAACTCTCAACAACAAGAATGACTGAAGCAGTGGTGCCTGGCACACCATGAACTTAACACTGCCTCAGGGGTGCAGTGCTGTCGGGAGCCAAGACACCAGTGCCTGAGGGAAGAGCCCCGCTGGACAGAGGTTCGGTAAAGGAAGTAGAGCACTACTGGTGAACAGTGGTCAAGTCACACAGAGATAAAGATGGTACTATGGGGAACCGGGTGAATATTATGAGAGCAGGCATATTAATCAAAATGGAGATGAGGCCTAGTTACACATAGCCCAGAAAAATATATTTCTAGACGTCTCAGTGTGTTTTTTTTAAATGGCAAACAAAGGCCCTTATCACAACCCTGGCGGTCGGTGTTAAAGCGGTGGTAATACCGCCAACAGACCGGGGACAAAATAAAATGGGATTTGGACCCTGGCGGTTACCGCCATCCAACACCGCCACTTTAACACACCGTCCGTCAGGTCTCCAGCCTGGCGGCCGTCACATTCCCACCCTCGGGATTACGACCCAGCCTACCGCCATGTTTTCTGTGGTTTTTGTACCACCATGGAAACCTTGGCGGTAGGCACTATCAGTGCCAGGGAATTCCTTCCCTGGCACTCATAGTGGTCTCCCCCACCCCCTCCCCAGTGTAGTCCCCCACCCGCTCCTGCCCCCGCACATATCCACACTGTAGGAGGCTGGACTGGCTTGTAGTGAGTACCAAGGGGTACTTACACCTTGCACCAGGCCCAGGTATCCCTTATTAGTGTAGAGGGGTGTCTAGCAGCTTAGGCTGATAGAAAATGGTAGCTTAGCAGAGCAGCTTAGGCTGAACTAGGAGACGAGTGAAGCTCCTACAGTACCACTAGTGTCACTTACACAATATCATAAGAAAACACAATACACAGATATACTAAAAATAAAGGTACTTTATTTTTATGACAATATGCCAAAGTATCTCACTGAGTACCCTCAGTATGGGGATAGCAAATATGCACAAGATATATGTACACAATACCAAAAAATATGCAGTATAGCAATAGAAAACAGTGCAAACAATGTATAGTTACAATAGGATGCAATGGGAGCTCATAGGGATAGGGGCAACACAAACCATATACTCTAGAAGTGGAATGCGAACCACGAATGGACCCCAAACCTATGTGACCTTGTAGAGGGTCGCTGGGACTGTAAGAAAACAGTGAGGGTTAGAAAAATAGCCCACCCCAAGACCCTGAAAAAAGGGTGCAAAGTGCACCTAAGTTCCCCAAACAGCACAGAAGTCGTGATAGGGGAATTCTGCAGGAAAGACCAACACCAGCAATGCAACAACGATAGATTTCCAGACGAGAGTACCTGTGGAACAAGGGGACCAAGTCCAAAAGTCACGATCAAGTCGAGAGTGGGCAGATGCCCAGGAAATGCCAGCTGTGGGTGCAAAGAAGCTGCCACCAGATGGTAGAAGCTGAGGATTCTGCAAGAACGACAAGGGCTAGAAACTTCCCCTTTGGAGGATGGATGTCCCACATCGTGAAGAGTCGTGCAGAAGTGTTTTCCTGCGGAAAGACCGTAAACAAGCCTTGCTAGCTGCAAAGCTCGTGGTTAGGGTTTTTGGATGCTGCTGAGGCCCAGGAGGGACCAGGATGTCACCAATTGCGTGAGGGGACAGAGGGGGCGTCCAGCAAGACAAGGAACCCTCTCAGTAGCAAGCAGCACCCGCAGAATGCCGGAACAGGCACTACAAAGTGGAGTGAAACAGTGCTCACCCGAAGTTACACAAGAGAGTCCCACACCGCCGGAGGACAAATCAGGAGGTTGTGCAATGCAGGTTAGAGTGCCGTGGACCCAGGCTTGGCTGTGCACAAAGGAAATCTTCGTGGAGTGCACAGGAGCCGGAGTAGCTGCAAAACACACGGTTCCCAGCAATGCAGTCTAGCGTGGGGAGGCAAGGACTTACCTCCACCAAACTTGGACTGAAGAGTCACTGGACTGTGGGAGTCACTTGGACAGAGCTGCTGAGTTCAAGGGACCTCGCTCGTCGTGCTGAGAGGAGATCCAGAGCACCGGTGATGCAGTTCTTTGGTGCCTGCGGTTGCAGGGGGAAGATTCCGTCGACCCACGGGAGATTTCTTCAGAGCTTCTAGTGCAGAGAGGAGGCAGACTACCCCCACAGCATGCACCACCAGGAAACCAGTCGAGAAGGCGACGGGATCAGCGTTACAAGGTCGCAGTAGTCGTCTTTGCTACTTTGTTGCAGTTTTGCAGGCTTCCAGCGCGGTCAGCAGTCAATTTCTTGGCAGAAGGTGAAGAGAGAGATGCAGAGGAACTCTGATGAGCTCTTGCATTCGTTATCTAAGGAATTCCCCAAAGCAGAGACCCTAAATAGCCAGAAAAGAGGGTTTGGCTACTTAGGAGAGAGGATAGGCTAGCAACACCTGAAGGAGCCTATCAGAAGGAGTCTCTGACGTCACCTGCTGGCACTGGCCACTCAGAGCAGTCCAGTGTGCCAGAAGCACCTCTTTTTCCAAGATGGCAGAGGTCTGGAGCACACTGGAGGAGCTCTGGACACCTCCCAGGGGAGGTGCAGGTCAGGGGAGTGGTCACTCCCCTTTCCTTTGTCCAGTTTCGCGCCAGAGCAGGGCTGAGGGATCCCTGAACCGGTGCAGACTGGCTTATGCAGAGATGGGCACCATCTGTGCCCATCAAAGCATTTCCAGAGGCTGGGGGAGGCTACTCCTCCCCAGCCCTGACACCTTTTTCCAAAGGGAGAGGGTGTAACACCCTCTCTCTGAGGAAGTCCTTTGTTCTGCCTTTCTTGGCCAGGCCTGGGATGGACCCCAGGAGGGCAGAAACCTGTCTGAGGGGTTGGCAGCAGCAGCAGCTGCAGTGAAACCCCGGGAAAGGTAGTTTGGCAGTACCCGGGTCTGTGCTAGAGACCCGGGGGATCATGGGATTGTGCCAACAATGCCAGGATGGCATTAAGGGGGCAATTCCATGATCATAGACATGTTACATGGCCATATTCGGAGTTACCATTGTGAAGCTATACATAGGTAGTGACCTATGTATAGTGCAATCTTGTAATGGTGTCCCCGCACTCACAAAGTCCGGGGAATTTGCCCTGAACAGTGTGGGAGCACCTTGGCTAGTGCCAGGGTGCCCACACACTAAGTAACTTAGCACCCAACCTTTACCAGGTAAAGGTTAGACATATAGGTGACTTATGAGTTACTTAAGTGCAGTTAAAAATGGCTGTGAAATAATGTGGGCATTATTTCACTCAGGCTGCAGTGGCATGCCTGTGTAAGAATTGTCAGAGCTCCCTATGGGTGGCATAAGAAATGCTGCGGCCCATAGGGATCTCCTGGAACCCCAATACCCTGGGTACCTCAGTACCATATACTAGGGAATTATAAGGGTGTTCCAGTATGCCAATGTAAATTGGTGAAATTGGTCACTAACCTGTTAGTGACAATTTGGAAAGAAATGAGAGAGCATAACCACTGAGGTTCTGGTTAGCAGAGCCTCAGTGAGACAGTTAGTCATAACACAGGTAACACATACAGGGCACACTTATGAGCACTGGGGCCCTGGCTGGCAGGGTCCCAGTGACACATACCACTAAAACAACATATATACAGTGAAAAATGGGGGTAACATGCCAGGCAAGATGGTGCTTTCCTACACACACCCACACGCGCACCCATATACACACATGCAGACATGCATACCCACCTCCACCCACGCATGCACACATACATACCCACACACAACACACACCAACATACCTTGTCACACACATGCATCCACAACACACAACACTCACAATCACTCATTCATCCATGCATCCAACGCGACTCACACACACACACTCCCCCTCCCACATACACACAACACCCCCACCCCCTTTTCCGGTCAGAGAACCCGACTTACCTGCTTGCAGGGGGTCCTCTGGCTGGAGACCGTCCGCGGTGCTGCTGTCAGCAACAGCGTCTGCCAGCAAAACACCACCAGGCCGTATCATTGCTCATGATACGGTCGTCAGTGTTTTGCTGACGTGGCGGGGCTGCTGTCAGCAGCCCCGCCTTGCCGCCGTCCGCCTCCATGACAGGTGGCGGTGTTCCACCAGATTTCTGGCGGAATACCATCGGCGGTCATAATACGAGTTGCTGGCTGGTTGCCATGGCAGCGGTATGTTGGCGGCCATCGCCGTGGCGGTAGGCGGCCAATGTTGTAATGAGGGCCAAATTGTGTCAGTATGCACATATGATCCAAATCAGCATATACCTCTCACCGGGGTCTGTAGAAACAGTGAGAGACAATTTAAGTTGCACAGCATGTGCAAAACATATTTTGTCAAGGAGAATACATGTAGTGAGATTATGATTGTAATGATTGTAGTGGGACAATATATTTGCATAAAGAAGCCTGGCAAGGTACTCAAAAGCGAGTGTAATGTTTATGAACCTTTTATGGTCATTGTATTTATGCGGAATTGGGAGGTTGGAAGACGAGAGGTGCTGCAATATGAGTTTGACTGGGGATGTGCAGGAGTAAAAATGTAGAACAAAGAAGTATAGTGCTATCCAAGAGGAGCAGAAAGTTTGCCACTGATTGATTAAACAGTGATATTTAAGGATGTGGTGTTTGTAAAAGACATGTAGTGCATGGATAAATGTATCTCTGGGGAAACATTGGGTGATTCTTTGGCTCCGAATCATGCTTGAGACGTTGTGTCTAATGATACTGCTACGATGAGAACCATGAATTTAGTGGTCAGATTACTTTTTGACAAAGATATGTAAGGTTCAAGTGCTAGTGAAGATAAAGAGTTAGGTTACATAATTTCTGATAGCACATATGGTGGTGGTGTCAATGTGGGTGAGTTACATGTAAATGAGAGCAGATCAAAAAAGATGGCACCTCTCAAATGGCTCTCAGATTACCAATGTGAAGGATAGTCATGTCTGTATTTAGTGTGTTTGTACAAATTGTCAAAAAGTTATATTGGGTTTTATCTGTTTCCCTTCTTACTATTCTTCTTAGTTTGAGCGTAAGCATACAACCTCTGGTGAAATTCTTCTATGGGCTTCCACCTATTTGATTTGTTAGTTTCAGTGTAATTTAAAAATCCTTGCTTGCTAGTGGTCAGTCATGCCTCTTTGTACCTCCTTCTGTGTGGGGGCAGGGACCAGCTACTGTATAATTACACGTTGTCTTGTTTATCTGGTCTTTAGGGGACTTTTTTTAACCTTTATTTTCTGCTTCTGTCCAGGTAAGCTTCCCTTTTCATTTCCAGAGCATTCCTCCTCTGAGCTTAACTGTAAACAAGGCTATAAATCAAGTTGTTCTCTTGGTCACATTTGGTCTTTGTGGGCTCTCTGCATCCTCTCTCAGCTGCCTGGATCACCCCCCTCTCTTGGCTTAGATTTTTTTTTACCAAGTGTACACTATGCTGCTCCAGTACTGGGACCCCAGGCGCAGCTCCATCAGTGCACCACAGCTCACACATTCCAAGCTGTCAGTCACCCCAGTGCCAGACACCCCCCACATGTTGTCTGCCAGAGCACATCAGTTCTTGCAGTCAGTACACTATGCTGCTCCAGTAGTAGGACCTCGGGCGCAGTTCCATCAGTGCACCGCTGTTCACGCACTCCAGGCCCTCAGCCGCCGCAGTGCAGGAACCCCAAACACGCTGTCTGCCAGAGTACCTCAGTCCTCGCAATCAGTACACTCTCCTGCTCCAGTACTAGGACCTCGGGCACAGCTCCAGCATTGAACCACAGTTCACACACTCCAAGCCCTCGGCTGTGCCAGTACCAGGAACACCCCACTGCTATCTACCAGAGCACCTCAGTTCCCGTAGTCAATACAATCTGCTGCTCCAGAACTAGGCCCTAGGGCGCAGCTCCATCAGTACACCGCAGTTCACACACTCCAAGCCCTCAGCTGTGCCAGTGCCAGGAACCCCCCACACACTGTCAGCCAGAGCACCTCAGTTCTTGCAGTCAGTATACTCTGCTGCTCCAATACTGGGACCGCGGTGCAGCTCCATCAGTGTACCGCCGTTGACACACTCCAAGCCCTCAGCCGTGCCAGTGTCAGGAACCCCCCACATGCTGTCTCCCAGAGCACCTCAGTTCTTGCAGTCAGTACACTATGCTACTCCAGTACTGGGCCCTAGGGCACAGCTCCATCAGTACACCGCAGTTCCCACACTCCAAGCCCTCAGCTGTGCCAGTGCCAGGAGCCCCCCACACCTTGTCTGCTACAGCACCTCAGTTCTCACAGTCAGTACACTCTGCTGCTCCAGTACTGGGACTTCGGGCTCAGCTCCATCAGTGCACCACAGTTTACACACTCCAAGCCCTTAGCCATGCCAGTGTCAGGAAGCCCACACACGCCGTCTGCCACAGCACCTGAGTTCTCGCAATCAGTACACCCAGCTGCTGCAATAATGGGACCTCAGGTGCAGCTCCATCAGTGCACCGCAGTTCACACACTCCAAGCCCTCAGCCGTGCAAGTGCCAGGAACCTCTCACATGCTGTCTGCCAGAGCACATCAGTTATCGCTGTCAGTACAGTCAGCTGCTCCAGTACTGGGACCTCAGGCGCAGCTCCATCAGTGCACCACAGTTCACACACTCCAAGCCCTCGGCCATGCCAGTGTCAGGAACCCCCCACACACTGTCTGCCAGAGCACCTCAGTTCTCGCAGTTCGTACACTCTGCTGCTCCAGAACTGAGACCTCGGGCGCAGCTCCATCAGTGCACTGCAGTTCACACACTCCAAGCACTCAGCCGTGCCAGTGTCAGGAAGCCCACACTGACTGTTTGCCAGAGCACCTCAGTTCTTGCAGTCAGTACGCTCTGCTGCTCCCGTACTGGGACCTCAGGCGCAACACCATTAGTGCACCTCAGTTCACACACTCCAAGCCCTAAGCTGTGCAATGCCAGGAACCCCCCACACGCTGTCTGCCAGGGAACCCGAGATCTCGCAGGCCCGGGCCCAGCTCCATCAGTGCACAACAGTTCACACACTCCAAGTCCTCAGCCATGCCATTGCCAGAAACCCCCACATGCTGTCTGCCACAGCACCTCAGTTCTCACAGTCAGTACACTCTGCTGCTCCAGTACTATGACCTCGGGTGCAGCTCCATCAGTGCCCTGCAGTTCACACACTCTAAGCACTCAGCCGTGCCAGTGCCAGGAACTCCCCACATGCTGTATTTTAGAGCACCTCAGTTCTCGCAGTCAGTACACTCTGCTGCTCCAGTACAGGGACCTTGGACGCAACTCCATCAGTGCAACACAGTTCACACAATCCAAGCCCTTAGCCACTCCAGTGCAGGAACTCCCCACATCCTGTCTGCTACGGGACCTCAGTTCTTACAGTCATTCAACACTGCTGGTCCAGTACTGGGCCCTCCGTCACAGCTCCATTAGTGCACCTCAGTTCACATACTCCAAGCCCCTCAGCTGTGCCAGAACCCCACACATGCTGTCTGCGAGAGCACCTCGGTTCTTACAGTCGGTACACACTGCTGTTCCAGTACTGCGACCTCAGGCGCAGCTCCATCAGTGCACCTCAGTTCACACACTCCAAGACCCTTAGCCATGCCAGAGCCCCACACATGTTGTCTGCCAAAGCACCACAGTTCTTACAGTCACTACACACTGCTGTTCCAGTACTGGGACCTCAGGCGCAGTTCCATCAGTGCACCTCAGTTCACACACTCCAAGCCCCTTAGCCGTGCCAATGGAGGAACCCCACATGTGCCGTCTGCCAGAGCACTTGCTCTTACGGTCCGTACACTCTGCTGTTCCAGTATTGGGACCTTGGGCGCTGCTCCATTAGTGCACCTCAGTTCACACACTCCAAGCCCCTTAGCTGTGTCCATGCCAGAACCACACACACACAGTCTGCCAGATCACCTTAGTTCTTACAGTCAGTACACTCTGCTATTCCAGTCCCAGGACCTCAGGCACAGCTCCATCAGTGCACCTCAGTTATAACCCGGCAAGGTCACTTCCTTTCCTATAATGAGAACCCGCTCACATACAGTTCTATTACAAC
This sequence comes from Pleurodeles waltl, assembly GCF_031143425.1. Taxonomy (NCBI): domain Eukaryota; kingdom Metazoa; phylum Chordata; class Amphibia; order Caudata; family Salamandridae; genus Pleurodeles; species Pleurodeles waltl. Next base: position 707,936,592 of record NC_090450.1, on the reverse strand, counting down.
AGCTCAATTCTAATATTCAGTCCCACTGCCAATCCAATTCCGCACCCAAAAGAGCAAAACACAGCTCAGCCAGTGCACCTCAAGTATAACATCCAGCACCACTGTTGATGGGACCCACCACAGCTCTGCCAGAACACATAAATTGTAACATTCAGCGCACATTTCTTCTCAGGACTAAGGCTCACACACACCCTTCAGGACTCCTGGCTTCTGCTGTTGAGAGGCCATGCCACTCCCATACTGGGCCCCACTTGCAGCTTCACCGGGCCCCTCCAGGCTAACACTCGGCAACACTGACATGCCAGTACTAGGTGCCACACATAGCTCCATTAACATACCTCACTTCTGACCTCGTGTTCCTTTTACTATTCCAGTAGTGTATCCCACAAACAACTCTGTCAGTGCACCTCAATCCTTACCTGCAGCACCCCATTATTCCAATACCAGGAATTACATGGTGCTCCGTTTTTCATTCTTCACCAGCTGCCTTTCTGTAATTCCAGTACTAGGCTGGGGCACAGCATTGTCTATTCACCCAATCGTGATCTGAAGCACCCCAATATTGGTGTATTAGGGTTCACATACAACTCTGTTAATGCACCTCCTGCTGTTCTGAAGTGCCCTCTGCTGTTCCACACTCTGCCTTCTGTTTGAGGACGTGGGGGAGCCAATTAAATCTATTCCTAGCTGCCATCTTTTTCTGGGAGGGTCAGTTTCACCCATTTTGCTTCATTCTTTCCTTTACTCTGTTTACTCTAGATGTTTTCATCTCCCCCACTTTTCTCTTTCCAGCACTTAAAATCCACACATTAACAGTTCCATTCTTTCTTTCAACCGTTTATTTCTACTCAGCTCCCTTTTTTTTTTTATTTCCCTCTCTCTTGCTACCTCCTCTTTCAAACTCGCCAAAACGTGGTTATTTCTTTCCTTGTTTTGTTCCTCCATTTTTTCTTAATCAGGCGTTCATTCTATCACTATTTTTTTCTCTTCACTTCGTCCTTTCTCTGTCTTTTTTATTTGCTCTTTCCTTTGACCCGGCATGGGTCCTTTCACCTTTTTTTTTTTAGATCTTTCTTCCTTCCTTTCTTTGGTGTTTTTCTCATTGTTATCATTCAATTCACGTTTTACTATAAATCCCTCTTTTTCCCTTCTGTATGTGGAAGCCACAAGTTACTTGTCAGGACCCGAAGTGTCAAAGTGGTTTTCCCATTCTGTGTCTGTGGGAAATGTGTCAGTACATATATGCCCTGGTTCTTTTGTTGCTTGTTTCTTTCACCATCTCTCCTTTTTTCTCTACTGTTCATTCTTCTCAGTTAATTCACACATTATTTTTGGCTCTTTATCTTTCGTTCGCTAGCTTCCTTCCCTTTTTTCTTTTGTCTCACACATTTGCTCTATTTCTGCTCTTAGTTGTGTATTCATTTTTTCATTCTTTCTTTCCCTTCTTTCATTTCTTTACAAACCCGTCTCTTTCTTCCTTATGTCTGTTGTAGTCCTTTCGCTTCTCTTTTTCTGCCCCAATCGCTTTCTCTCCTAGTTATCAATGAAGCAACAGGTGCAATGGCACCAGAGTCCAAAGATATATCGACCTCACTCAACTCTAATTACTGCTGTATTTTCCTACTGAAATTGCAGTCAGCCACTTTCCTTTCTTACTCCAGGGCCCATGACACAGTTATTATGCCACTTGTCCTCTCCATCTTTACTCCCGACTCCCTCTTGCCTTTCACCCTCCAATCCATCTCAAATTATATTTTTGTTATGGTGTTTAGAGCAATATACTCTAATGCCAAAAGTTGATTTCTGACAAAGATTTATGATAGGTGTATATTTTTTAAGCTAGAGGAAGAAGGTAAATGCGAGTGCCTTAGTTAAATGCTGGGCCACTGAAATTATACAAGAGGAAAAGATAAAATTATGAGGCACGGTTGACCAATTTATGTGCCCTGTTATGAATTTACAATACCAATAGCTCTAACTCAAGAAAATGTGAGACCGATTGCATTGCAAATGTTTGTTTAATTTGTATTTTTTTCTATTCGCTGGAAGATCTATTGTGTTTGCGCACCTGCATTCCAGGGGTATATGGGGTGTGCATGGAACGGGGAATATTAGTAAGGGAGACGCTGGCGAGCAGCCATCCCAGCACCCAGGTTGTTGACCAGTTGTGCACATAAATTGACTAAAACACTCTTAGCAGGTTGTTTTGAGCCACAGTAGATCAATTCCCTAGTTAGTACCAGTGCTAAATGTGTGCTTGTTGTGCTGGTGCTGAGCACCAGCACTTATTTTTGAGGGCCGACGCTTAGTCTTCTGCCTCCAGCATTTGTTGCGAGTAAAATACACATATAGGAAAGACGGAGGAAGAGAAAACCGAAAAAGCGTCACAAAGGGAGAAAACAGAGAGCTGCAAGAGTGAGCTGAAGGGGCAGGGAGTGGCTTTAAATGGATTGAAGAGGCCCGAGATGGGCTTCTGGATTACTCTGCCGCCGTATTCCGTGCTCGCACATTAACTGCAGCAGCCGCGTGTTTAGGAGGGCTTTGGGCACCGGCACCTCTTTATTTACAAATTAAGCGCTGGTTAGTGCATGTGTTTTTTTGTGACTCCGCTCACTATGCCGAAACACACAGAACAGACACACACAGTCTCAGTTACTTCTTCTTGCCAATTAAGTTGTCGAGACACAAGAGCGTTTTCTTAGTCACAGCCACCAACCTATGTGTGAGATAGCCAGCTTCGTAGCCACAACCTCCCGAACTACACAGACTCCGGGGTGATAGCTGACACTCTTCCCAGCCACCCGCGTGCTTCTCTACCTCACCAACGTCACTAAAATCGTCGATCTCGTGCCAAAATCAGGAGTCTCAAGCTAAAACAGTAAACCTCATCGTTAAACCGGGAATCTCAGCATAAAATATAGGATTCGATTTCTGGTTGTCAACATTCCGGCTTGGAAACCCTTGTGATGCGCAGATGGATAGGCTGTAGGACACAGCGAACAGCTGGATTGAGGGGAGGGCGTGGGGCTGCAGTTCTCACGCTTTATTTAAGACAGGAGCCAGCTACAGATGACACGAGTGTCTGGGGACACACACGAAAGGGGGGATTTAGAACTCACTGGCTGTGGCCTACTAACACCTCACCTGGGTGCCAGCCAGGCCACCTAGCTGTCTCTAGATAACAACTTAGGTATGCCATGACAGCTTGAAACCCTGAGCAGAATGGGGAGCCTATCAAACCCGACATTGGATTGTCAATTGACCTAGTTACTCAATCTGACACGGGACAACTTGAGACCTGTGCGAGTTCCTTTCTCTCCCATCACCTCCACCACATTATGCTGGATGTAGTCCCAAGTCATAAAGTGTCCTGTCATTCCCATTCATCACCCCATCCAAACACTCTCACATTTCACATATCTGTTCCATGGTTATTGCTACCACGGCCAGCAGAATCCGACCTCCCGCTTCGACCTCACGCTACGTTACTGATCTCACGTTCTGCAGTTCCTGCCACGTCACTCCGCCCCCATCCTGTTGTGTACTAGTGTAGCGCCTGCATACCCTTTTCAGTACTCCTTCCTATTGCGTCACTCATACTTTGTTTCCCGGAGTTCACTGTTTCTCACATCCTTTTGCCATTACTTCGTTTATGGCAGTCAGACCGTTTGTTTACCCACCTCGGAAGGGTGGCGGGCTGAGTCTACCATTCCGGGAAACTTTAAGGATTTTGGAGGTCCTTTGCCAAACGTATTTTGGGGGCCCCTGTTTGGAACATGTTTTGAATTTATGATCCAATTTCAACTCTTTCATGCCCTCTTGGCCCATGTCACGGAGAGTGCACAGGCACACTGCTCCAAATTCAGGATGTGTTTATATAGAATATTCAAGGACAGTGACTTGTGTTTATAATTTTGTAATACAGCAGCAGCTCACTCATATCACTACAAATATCATCAGTGATTCATTCACATTTTTCATATGTGAGGTACTGGTTTAATGTTAAAGTAACTTTTATGGATGTTTCATGAAACAAACAAATTTTTTCTATAAAATGTCTGTAATAGACTTTCACACTCAGTGCTTAATTTGTGCTTGCTGTTTCCGGTGAGGAGCACCGTTACTTATCTTTGAGTGCCAACACTTATTTTTCTGCATCAAGCATTTACTGCGAGCGAAGACACATACAGGGAGTGCAGAATTATTAGGCAAGTTGTATTTTTGAGGATTAATTTTATTATTGAACAACAACCATGTTCTCAATGAACCCAAAAAACTCATTAATATCAAAGCTGAATATTTTTGGAAGTAGTTTTTAGTTTGTTTTTAGTTTTAGCTATGTTAGGGGGATATCTGTGTGTGCAGGTGACTATTACTGTGCATAATTATTAGGCAACTTAACAAAAAACAAATATATACCCATTTCAATTATTTATTATTACCAGTGAAACCAATATAACATCTCAACATTCACAAATATACATTTCTGACATTCAAAAACAAAACAAAAACAAATCAGTGACCAATATAGCCACCTTTCTTTGCAAGGACACTCAAAAGCCTGCCATCCATGGATTCTGTCAGTGTTTTGATCTGTTCACCATCAACATTGCGTGCAGCAGAGAGGTGTACTGTTTTCCCTCCTTGTAAATCTCACATTTGATGATGGACCACAGGTTCTCAATGGGGTTCAGATCAGGTGAACAAGGAGGCCATGTCATTAGATTTCCTTCTTTTATACCCTTTCTTGCCAGCCACGCTGTGGAGTACTTGGACGCGCGTGATGGAGCATTGTCCTGCATGAAAATCATGTTTTTCTTGAAGGATGCAGACTTCTTCCTGTACCACTGCTTGAAGAAGGTGTCTTCCAGGAACTGGCAGTAGGACTGGGAGTTGAGCTTGACTCCATCCTCAACCCGAAAAGGCCCCACAAGCTCATCTTTGATGATACCAGCCCAAACCAGTACTCCACCTCCACCTTGCTGGCGTCTGAGTCGGACTGGAGCTCTCTGCCCTTTACCAATCCAGCCACGGGCCCATCCATCTGGCCCATCAAGACTCACTCTCATTTCATCAGTCCATAAAACCTTAGAAAAATCAGTCTTGAGATATTTCTTGGCCCAGTCTTGACGTTTCAGCTTGTGTGTCTTGTTCAGTGGTGGTCGTCTTTCAGCCTTTCTTACCTTGGCCATGTCTCTGAGTATTGCACACCTTGTGCTTTTGGGCACTCCAGTGATGTTGCAGCTCTGAAATATGGCCAAACTGGTGGCAAGTGGCATCGTGGCAGCTGCACGCTTGACTTTTCTCAGTTCATGGGCAGTTATTTTGCGCCTTGGTTTTTCCACACGCTTCTTGCGACCCTGTTGACTATTTTGAATGCAACGCTTGATTGTTCGATGATCACGCTTCAGAAGCTTTGCAATTTTAAGAGTGCTGCATCCCTCTGCAAGATATCTCACTATTTTTGACTTTTCTGAGCCTGTCATGTCCTTCTTTTGACCCATTTTGCCAAAGGAAAGGAAGTTGCCTAATAATTATGCACACCTGATATAGGGTGTTGATGTCATTAGACCACACCCCTTCTCATTACAGAGATGCACATCACCTAATATGCTTAATTGGTAGTAGGCTTTCGAGCCTATACAGCTTGGAGTAAGACAACATGCATAAAGAGGATGATGTGGTCAAAATACTCATTTGCCTAATAATTCTGCACTCCCTGTATGGGAAATACAGAGGAAGAGAAAAACGAAAAAGTCTCTGTAGGAAGGTAGCCTCTTTCTAGCCTTGTTACCCCCACTTTTGGCCTGTTTGTGAGTATATGTCAGGGTGTTTTTACTGTCTCACTGGGATCCTGCTAGCCAGGGCCCAATGCTCATAGTGAAAACCCTATGTTGTCAGTGTGTTTTATATGTATCACTGGGATCCTGCTAGCCAGGACCCCAGTGCTCATAAGTTTGTGGCCTATATGTGTTCCCTGTGTTGTGCCTAACTGTATCACTAAGGCTCTGCTAACCAGAACCTCAGTGTTTATGCTCTCTCTGCTTTTAAAATTGTCACTGCAGGTAACAATTCTCATTGGCACACTGGAACACCCTTATAATTCCCTTGCATATGGTACCTGGGTACCCAGGTGATTGGGGTTCCAGGAGATCCCTATGGGCTGCAGCATTTCTTTTTCCACCCATAGGGAGCTCAGACAATTCTTACACAGGACTGCCACTGCAGCCTGAGTGAAATAACGTCCACGTTATTTCACAGCCATTTTTACACTGCACTTAAGTAACTTATAAGTCACCTATATGTCTAACCCTCACTTGGTGAAGGTTAGGTACAAAGTAACTTAGTGTGGCCACCGTGGCACTAGCCAAGTTGCCCCCACATTGTTCAGGGCAAATTCCCCGGACTTTGTGAGTGTGGGGACACCATTACACGTGTGCACTACATATAGGTCAATACCTATATGTAGCGTCACCATGGTAACTCCAAACATGGCCATGTAACATGTCTAGGATCATGGAATTGTCACCCAATACCATTCTGGTATTGGGGGAATACCATTCTGGTATTGGGGGACAATTCCATGCATCCCCGGGTCTCCAGCACAGAGCCCGGGTACTGCCAAACTAACTTTCCGGGGACTCCACTGCAGCTACTGCTGCTGCCAACCCCTCGCACAGGTTTCTGCCCCCCTGGGGCCTGGGCAGCCTGGTCCCAGGAAGGCAGAACAAAGGATTTCCTCTGAGAGAGGGTGTTAAACCCTCTCCCTTTGGAAATAGGTGTGAAGGGCCTGGGAGGAGTAGCCTCTCCTGGCCTCTGGAAATGCTTTGAAGGGCACACATGGTGCCCTCTCTGCATAAGCCAGTCTACACCGGTTCAGGGATCCCCCCAGCCTTGCTCTGGCGCGAAACATTGGCAAGGTAAAGGGAAGTGACCACTCCCCTGACCAGCACCTCCCAGGGGAGGTGCCCAGAGCTCCTACAGTGTGTCCCAGACCTCTGGCATCTTGGATGCAGAGGTGTGAGGGCAAAATGGACAGCTCTGAGTGGCCAGTGCCAGCAGGTGACGTCAGAGACCCCTCCTGATAGGTGCTTACCTTTCTCAGTAGCCAATCCTCCTCGGTGGGCTATTTAGGGTCTCTCCTGTGGGCATCTCAGGAGATAACGAATGCAAGAGCTCACCAGAGTTCCTCTGTACTTCCCTCTTTGACTTCTGCTAAGGATCGACCGCTGACTGCTCCATGACGACTGCATAACCGCAACAAAGTAGCAAGAAGACTACCAGCAACATTGTAGCGCCTCATCCTGCTGGCTTTCTCGACTGTTTTCTGGTGGTGCATGCTCTGAGGGCTGTCTGCCTTCACCCTGCACTGGAAGCCAAGAAGAAATCTCCCTTGGGTCGACGGAATCTTCCTCCACTAACGTGTGCACCAAACTTCTGCATCACCGGTCCTCTGGATCCCCTCTCATCCTGACGAGCGTGGCCCCTGGAACACAGGAGTTGGGTCCAAGTGTCTTCCACAGTCCAGTGGCCCTTCTGTCCAAATTTGGTGGAGGTAAGTCCTTGCCTCCCCACGACAGACAGTAATCCTGTGTACTGTGTGAACTGCAGCTGCTCGGGCTTCTGTGCACTTTTGAAAGATGTCCTTTGTGCACAGCCTAGCCCAGGTCCCCAGCACTCTGTCCTGCATTGCACAACTCGCTGAGTTGGACTCCGACGCCGTGGGACCCTCTTTTGTAACTCTGAGTCGACTGCTGTCCTCAGATCTTCTAAGTGCCTGTTCAGGTACTTCTGCGGGTGCTGCCTGCTTCTGCGTGGGCTCTCTGTATTGCTGAGCGCCCCCTCTGTCTCTTCCTCCAAGGTCCTTCCTGGGCCCTAGCAGCACCCAAAATCCTTAACCGCGACTCTTGCAGCTAGCAAGGCTTGTTTGCGGACTTTCTGCGTGGAACTCTGCATCCTCCAGCACGCCGTGGGACATCTTCTGACTAAAGGAGAAGTTCCTGGCATCTTCCGTTGTTGCAGAATCTTCAGCTTCTTCCACCCGGAGGCAGCCCTTTTGCACCTTCATCCGGGGTTTAGTGGGCTCCTGCCCCCCGGATACTTGCGTGACTCTTGGACTTGGTCCCTTTCCTTTACAGGTCCTCAGGTCCAGGAATCCGTCTTCAGTGTTTTGCAGTCAGTTGTTGTCCTTGCAGAATCCCCTATCTCCACCTTACTGTCTTTCTGGGGTAGTAGGGTAACTTTACTCCTACTTTTCAGGGTCTTGGAGTGGGGTATCTTGGATACCCTTAGTGTTTTCTTACACTTCCAGCGACCCTCTACACACTAAACTAGGCCTGGTGTCCATTAGTGGTTCGCATTCCACTTTTGGAGTATATGGAGTGTGTTGCCCCTAGGCCTATTTCTCCCTATTGCATTCTATTGTTATTCTACATTGTTTGCACTACTTTTCTAGCTGTTACTCACCTGTTTTTGGTTTGTGTGCATATCATTTGTGTATATTACTTACCTCCTAAGAGAGTGTGTCCTCTGAGATACTTTTGGCATATTGTCACTAAAATAAAGTACCTTTATTTGTAGTAACTCTGAGTATTGTTTTCTTATGATATAGTGCTATATGATATAAGTGATATAGTAGGAGCTTTGCATGTCTCCTAGTTCAGCCTAAGCTGCTCTGCTATAGCTACCTCTATCAGCCTAAGCTGCTAGAACACCTCTATTCTACTAATAATGGATAACTGGACCTTGTACAAGGTGTAAGTACCAAAAGGTGCCCACTATAAACCAGGCCAGCCTCCTACAGTCTCACAAAGGGGAAAAGCTGAAAGAGTGAGGTGAAGTGGAAGGGAGGTATGTTAAATGGATTGAAGAGGCCCGAGATGGCTTCAGGATTATGCTGCCTCAGAATTCCGTGCTCACACATTTAATTGTAGCAGCCGTGCGTTTAATAGAAGGGCTTTGGGCACTGGCACCTTTTTATTTACAAATTAAGCACTTCTCACACTTCACCAACACACCCTCCCACCCCTGAAAGGCTGGGACCCTGGGCCAGAGTCCCCTTTGCTCATTGGTTAAAACGTCTCTGCCAGGATTCCAGCGACTGACGTCCGGATCACTCACTGCATTTATAAATCATAAACGATCAGATCGCTGAGCCATCTTCTGTACCCTGTCTCAATTATCTCCCATCCAGGAATGTTATTGGTTCATTATGCCAGGCCCCACTATTCACATAATTCACCTTCATATTTACCTCACGGGTACCATCTCCTGCAGTGTACTATCCCTCCCATTCCGTTACATTGGCGGTACCACGACCTACAGTGTTCTATTTCTCCCATCCATCACCCCTCCCTCCCTATTACGTCATAGGTACCAGCTCCTGGAGTGCCTTGTCTCTTTGTCCATCTCCCCCTTCCTGTTAAGTTACTGGCGCCACGCCCTACAGTTTTCTTTTTCTCCCACGCATTAACCCCCTTCGTATTAGATCACGGATGCCGCAACTTTGGAGTATCTTATCTCTCACATTCATCTCCCTCCTCTTGTTACATTGCTGGTACCACGTCCTAGAGCGTCCTGTGTCCCTCATCCATCAACCCCCGTCCTATCTTCCTATTAGGTCACAAGTTGGGTGACTGTCCTGGATTTCCCTGGACAGTCCCGGTTTTTAGAGTCCTGTCCCGGTGTCACAACGCTTCTCCTAATATTAAACAAACGTCCCGGTTTTTGGGACAAAGGTCAGATAATTAAATAAATGTTCTGGTTTTTGGGACAAAAGTCAGATCATGTAGGGAAGCATAATCTAAGTATGAAATAGTTAAAGTAATTTATCTGTTACTATCAGGCAACAATCCCCTGTCAGCTCCCAGCAGAGAGACGAGTGGGGAGCAGAGAGAGGTGGGGGCGGGTTGGGGGTGCAAGGTGGGAGGTGAAGCCATAGCTAATTTTATATATGGAGTCTTGTAAATGTGTGTGCATGTGTGTGGTGTGTGTGTGTGTGTGTATATATATATATATATATATATATATATATATATATATACAAACACACACATACGTATAGGCACACATTCACAAAGCTGCAAAAAAAGGGACAGGCCAGATATAAAAGTGGGAGTAAAGCCTTTAGTCCTTCTTTTATGACTGACCTGTCTCGGTTTTTGATCCTCAAAATGTGGTCACCCTACACGAGTACCACCACTTGCAGTGTCTCGTTCCTCCCATCCCCCTTCTTGTTACGTTGCTGGTGCCACGTCCTACGGTGTTCTATTTCTCCCGTCCAACAACTCTTTTCCCATTACGTCACTGCTACAACCTCCTGTTTAATTCGGTCTGGCTAACACTGCACAGTTCCCCCACTCAAAGCCGGATGCTCGATTTGCAACACTTCAGTGTAAATATTTCCCAGATTCTGCCATTTCGGTATCGCCTGTGCGTGACAATACGGAAGAGCACAGCTGCCGGAAACAGGCGCAAGAAATGTTACTGGTTAGCACTGGCTGTGTGCCAGAAGTAATGCACGCACGGGCTGCACCCTGCCCTTATTATAAACAATACGTGCCAAAACCCGTAGTGGGCTCACTCATGCAAAGCCTGTGTCTCACTCACCATATACCCCCACAAACTTAGAGTCATAGACAATTCAACCTGAATAGGACGTAGCAAAGTTTACTTCATAAGAACATAATACTGATCAGGATAACACAATAACAAATTACTTTGAGCCTCGAAAATTATGAACACCTTAAGACAGGTATATATGCATTCAAAAATTATACCCAGAGCTGGCTATAGGGCAGTGCGGCTGGTGCGGCCCCACTGGGCGCTGACCTGGAGGGTGGGGCACTGACTTCAGGGGAGGGGGTGCTGTGTTTAACAATAACTTGCGATTTAAAATCACCTGATGCAGAGTTCTTTGTGAGACCATTTTTCAGGGAGCAATACAAATGTCAAGATAACTCTTGTGAATAATTTTCCTGTTAGAAAGAGATCAGAGTTTAGTCTGGTGGCAGTTTTGGCTTGCCATAAAGTAGACCAGAGGGTTAATATGCCTGCTTCAAAGAACAGTTCTGTATTTTATGTGGGTAGTTGAGCGGATTAGTAAAGCTAGCCTTCACCAGCACTTTAAAACCAATGTAATGTATGTGAGAGCGGGGTTATGGAAAGATGAGGGGGAATGTATGATGGAACACCAAATGCTGGAACAACGCATGCCTGAACAAAGTGGTCTGAACAATGACCATGTTGTTACCATGAATGCCTTTACCACCCATGCCTTTACAGCGATTTTTCATTGTAAAGGCATGCCCAGTAAAGGCATGTGTGGTTCTAGCATGCGACCCAACCACCTGCCCTAAGGCCCAGAAGTACCCCCACCACTAAAGCAAAACTACCCCGGATACCTCCCACCCACCCTGACCCCTAAACCCTTCCTGACTTCCTCCACCCGCCCTAAAAACAACCGACCCACCACCCGCCCCTAAAAACAAAACTACCCTGATCCTCCACCCCAAAACAAAAATACCCGACCCTCCGTCCCCAAAAATCAAACTACCCCAACCCCTCACCCTCAAAAAACCAAAGTGCCCCGATCTCCCCCAAAAACCTAACTACCCCGATCCCCCACCCCCAAAAACCTAACTACCCCGATCCCCCCACCCTCACCCCCAAAAACCAAACTACCCTGATCCCCCACTCCCAAAAACCAAATTACCCCACCCCGCCCCAAAAACAAAAGTATGCCGACCCCTCCACCCGCAAAACAAAACTACCCTGATCCCCCTCCCCTAAAAACAGAACATCTCCAATCCCCCACCCCTACAAACCATAACTACCCTGGTCCCCCCACCCCGCCCCTAAAAAACTAAAATACCCTGACCCAAGCCGTTAATCCACCCCACCCCTAAAATCTACCCCCCAACCCTGCCCCAGCCCCACTTACCTGACCGCGTCCTCTCCCGATTCACTCTCCCTTTTTCTCTGCCTTAACCATGCATGTGCTTTGTTCAGCAAATGCGTAGTTAAGGCAAAGAAAGAGGGAGTTGTTGTTAATGCAAGCGTGGTATTGCTTGCGTTAACAACGTAATCGTTGTTCCAGAGTCGTTTTTCCGGACGTTTCCAATGAGGGGTACTTTTGCAGGAGGGTTGTGATGGAATCCGAGGAGGAGGTCATGAGGTTGGGACGAGCACCAAAAAGGATTGCCACACCTATCGCCACCAGCGCTAAAGCCTGTAGTGATTATACCCATTTCCTATTTACATCCTGCTTGTGGCAGGCAGAGGCCCAGCCAACATGGCTTACTTGAAACAAAGAGAAAGGTTATTAAATATTAAGGTAATGTTGACTGGAGTGACCATTCAGTCTAATAAGACAAACACAAGGGAACTGTTTAACGCATTGTCTCTGCCAGGGCACCCCATGACGATTTGGTCACACCACAAGAAATGCCATACGTACCGGAAGTAGGGCTAGAAGGCCTGGACCACCAGCAGGTCAGTCCCCTCTCCAACCAGCCCTTACCTAAATAACCCCTCATGAAGAGGATTTTGATAATAAAGTCAAGGGTACTCTAGCACTTAAGTACCATTCTTTGGCATTTTTGGCCAAAGCAAACATCAGGGAACCACTTAATGCCCGCTCCTGCTGGGGCACCCTGTGCCGATTCAGTCACACCCCGAGAAACATCATGGGCACCCGATGTAGGGTTAGAAGGCTTGGACCACCAGAAGGCCAGTAACCCTTAAGCCATCCCCCCTACCCAAAGAACCAACCATCAAGAGGATTTTGATGATAAACTCAAGGTCATTCAAGCACTTAAGTACCATTATTTGTCCTTTTTAAACATGGGAGTGGGTGGGTGGGATTTTAGCAATCTGTACATTGCCAGGCCTCAGGGGACAAACAGGGCATTGTAGGGGCTGCTCAGCCTTTTCAACTTCCTGCCCCGCGTCCCATCTAATGACCACTTCCAGTCAGTTTAACACCTCAGCTTCAAACCTCTCTGGGAGGCAAAGGTTGCTGGGAAACCCCACATGGGAGGAGGCAGTAGCCCAGCCCATGCCAAATGGATGGCTCTCCACCCTGCACAGTGGACCAACTAATGCTGGCTCTTCGCTACTGGTGTGGGGCTTGATCCATAGTGCGCTCACTTGTGCAATGGCTTTGTCTTACCCACCATATGCCCCCACCAAACTTAGAGTCACAAAAATAAAACTTGAATAGGACGTAGCAAAGTTTACTTCATAAGAACAAAATATTGAACAGGATAACACAATAACACATCACATTGATCCTTGCGTATTATGAACATCTTAAGACAGGTATAAGCATTAAAAAATTATACATATTTTTTTTTTACATCCCGCTTGGGGCATGCAGAGGCCCAGGGACCCAGCCAACATGGATTGCTTGGAACAAAGGGAAAGGTTATTAAATATTAGTGAAACCTTGACAGGAGTGACACAGTCTAATTGGGACGAGTCTAATAGGTCAAACACCAGGGAACCGCTTAATGTATTGTCCCTGCCAGGCAACCTTGTGACAATTTGGTCACTCCCCAAAACATATAATGGGTACAGGAGGTAGGGCTAGAAGGCCTGTACCACCAGCAGCTCAGCGCCCCCCATACATACCAGACCCCTACCTAAAGAACCCCTCACGCAGAGGTTTTGATATTAAATTCAAGGGTACGCTAGTACTTAAGTACCATTCTTTGTTGTTTTCGGGCACACGGCTAGAAGGTCACAGGCGCCTATGCTCTCCTCCACTAAAGCAATAGTTATAGGAGCGGTCACCATCAAAAGCAGCATTGCACTTCATCTGCTGTGTGCACAGTACAAACTCCAGCCCATGCTGAACTGAACTAAAACCAACCATGGAACAATTAACCTTCAAGCTAACAAACCTAGATATGGTCCTGTGTCATCTCTGTAACCACCGGCAGCCAACGCATGTGCATCTCATATTCCGTGCACACATCACACACCCAACTCCAAATGTGAAGAGCAAGATCAGTCCAAGGAGTAAATGTGATCCTACCTGTGGTCTCCACTCAGAAATTGGTAGAATGCTTCGACTTTGTTGCCTTTAAGTGACCCGGTGAAGCGCTTGATACTAGGGAGACACAATTGTCTGGTAGTGGAATTACCAATCTACCCATCTAATGATGTCTAAAACGCATGTCTGTCCTTTGGCATGAATATTTACTAGAGGTGACACAATTCTGTCCGCATTCTTGCTCAGCATTCACTAGTTGACCACACCTGTGCCTTCTACTATTGGCCACACCAAACATCCTTGTCTGTAAGAGCATGCAACACCCCAACATTGATATTTGAATATGATGCACTCCTAGCTTGTGGTAAAAAGGAGGATGTGCATTACAAACAGTAAGTTGACTGGGCTGTATAAACACCATACCTGGTGTCCATTGTCGTTCCATCAGTGATCCACCATACCGCTCCTGTACCCTCTTGCCATATCCCCAAAGTGGATCTTCTTTCCTGTGCCTATTTGTCACCCTGAAATAGTACTTCCAAGGCCTGTATGGCTTGCAGGCACAATTTGTTTTTTTTTGTCCTCAGCCAGTGTTTATAAACTGTGTCTCCAATTAACATGAAATTAAACTAGGAGAACCAGTGAATGAGCTTACCTACCAAGGACTTTGATTACTTTTTCATGGTGAACATGTAGCACACTTACCTGTTTCTCAAGTGATGGGGTACTTAGTTGAATTGAGTCTGATTGGAGCTTCTGACAAACACCTCCGCCCACCCCTTAACCAAACGTGCTGGACCTTTGCTGTTATGGCACCTGTCAGAAATGGGGTCTCTGGTTGGCAGTCAGTTTGCACTCTGTCCAAGCAGAGGCCCTCACTCTAGTCAGGGCGATGTAGATACACACTTAGATAACCCCTGCTCACTCCCTGGGTAGCTTGGCACAAGCAGTCAGGCTTACCTCAAAGGCAATGTGTAAGGTATTTGTACCAACTCACCCAGTAATACAATAAAAACACTACACAATGGACACCACACCAGTTTAGAAAAATAGGTAATATTTATCTAAATCAAACAAGACAGAAATGATAAAAATCCAGCATACACAAGTCAAGATATGAATTTTCAAAAGAATAAGATTCTTACTCCATAGAAAACCAGGAAACATTGATTTTACACAAAGTATCTGGTTTGCGTCAAAAATGTGTTTGGGAAAAGTCAGCGATGTGTCAATTCCATAGTCGCAAGTGAGGCTGTGCATCGTTTCTTCTCCGGCCGGGTAGGCGATGCACGAGAAATCCCGTTGCACAGTGTTAGAAAACCGCAGTGCGTGGGGTTTGCATCATTATCAACAGCCGCAAGCGGGTGTTGCGTCGTTTCTCGAGCCGCAATGCATCGATCTCCCATCCGCTATGCAAGTGGAATGTCAATTTTAGCCGCGAAGCGCGGGGTGCATCGTTTTTTCAGTCACTGTGGGGCACGTACAGTGAATCAGAAATTGCCTCCACGCAAGCTGCTCCATGGTGAGAAATGACTGGTGCCCTGTGAGAAAACTGTTTCCCTAACGTACCCGGCCTACACTCCTTCTGTGCAGGCCCATGATAGATTATCATTATCTCTTTCCTGCCCTGCTAGTAAGGTGAGGTCTTCAGAAAACAATGGGTGTTCCTTTGCTGCCTATGCAGGATGCCACTACTTAAAAACTCTTCATTGTGATTGTCTTCCTAAAAAGGACTGTGAGACTCCTCCAAAGTTCTTCAGTACACTAAACTTCTAAAAATGGAGCAACTGTGCTGTTTTTTGGCCAGACTATTCCAAACAATTTGTCCACCTTTCTCAACCAGGCGAATCTGTGCAGTGTTAAGCAGGATAAAATGGAGGATTTGCCCAGCTTTGCGTCCACCATTAGCACAAGAGCCACCCTTGTATAGCCTCCATTTCCTGGACAAATAGTATTGGTCCAGCTTTCAAGCCAGCTGCCAATATAACCCCATGTTGGAAGACATTTATTCTATCATTGCTTCACTGACATGGGTTATATACTCAGTCTCTGAAAACCTGCTCCTTCCAATTACACTACCAACACCACCTTTGCAATAAACTCATGATATGGCCCTGACAACTCAGGAAAAAAACACTGTCTTTCCTGAAACATGCTTAAGTGAATTATGAAATTGGAGGAGCTGCTTACTGAACAAACGTAAGCACTAAGGCACATATCATCCCCTAGTTGCGACCCAAAGGATATTTATTACCTATGTGACCCTCTATTGTCCTAGATTTTTCAGTTGCCAGGGCAGTCATTTTACTCATGTCTTGACAACTGACCTGAAACAAAATTGGTATGACCCAGATCCTGAAGAGGAAAAAGCAAACAATCCAAGCAGAGTTGACATATACCATGCACATGAGGCCACCTTGACAGAAGCAGTAGTGAAGTGAATCTTTACAGCACGTAGGTTGCAAATCCCCTCTGGTAGGGTAAGGTTGCTGGGAGACCATGCATGGCAAGCAGCAGTAGTGTGGTATCTGGTACCTCTTTAAGATACCATTGTAAATGGAATGTCACAAGATGGTTCTATACTAAGAACACTGAGGGTACTGGAAGGCTGAGGCTGAATTGTCAGTTGCCTGAAGCCTCGGTGTGGGTGAGACATTTATCTTTTAGATTAGACTAATAAAGACCTTTTGAAAGTATCTAAGTTTGAAGAGGGTACATCTTTACAAGTAGCCCAGCCCATGCCAAATAGATGGCCCTCGGCCCTGCACGATGGATCGACTAATGCCACCCCTTTGCTACTGGCATAGGGCTTGATCCATAATTTATCAAAGCAACAAATGTATGTAAACTCTGGCGGTGATAGCGCTAGCGTAGTTAGTTATAGTTATGTCAGACTTTCCTTAAAAAAAGCATTTTTGCTTTCTTAATGACTTTGGTGTTGTTCAAAGAATCCACACTAAACGTTCTAAAAAAGTATTTTCACTTTGTCTCCTTCATGGAAAGGTTTGCCCTGATCCATGAAGCGAGGGCCAAGAAAAAAGAGTCACAAAACGTTGATTTGCCATAGAAAAGTTTGCAAATGTCCTAATGTTAACACAGTAGACATTTTGGTAGACAATCTTTGTTTACAGCAGTGGTTATTTACCCACTGAGAGACATCCATGCAGGAATGGGCATAGGCCTAGTTTGCTCTCTGATAAAGAAAACATAGAGAAAAAAGTGAGTGAATGGAATTGCACCAAATTTGGCAAAAAGATGAAAGTTTACTCAGAAAGCATAAAAGCTATTTGATGTAAATCTGTTCAGTATTTTTAGAGAAATTATAGTTCAGAAAGCTGTCTTGGTTGGAATGAACGGGTTAATACCAGCAAAATGTTGTGATATCTTGGCCATTGATGTCCAGATACGCTATGATTGGTCAAGTTGAAGGGGATTGGTAAATCCTAATCGGCTGGTCAAAACATGGACACCATGTTATGGCAGCCAATACAGGACTCAAGAGCATGGTCTGCATTGAAATATATTGGAGTGAAAGCTGGTTTTCGAGGGTCATAAAAGGAACACATATAAAGTGTATAACAGATGTTACAATGTAAACCATTTGTTGCATGTACCATATTAATTTTAGGAATTGTGCTGTGTTCTAAGTTGATTTTACCCAGTATAAATGCTGATCCTATGTGACAATTTGATGAACCATGCTTGAGAGAAAATAGTTTACTCTCATGATTTTCTCATAGAGGTTATATAAGGTGCCCAGAAGCTAACATGAAAACAGATTTTCTATAAGTTCACACTATCTCAGCATTGTGATAAAGTGTGATATATTTAGTAAAACGGGTACGTCCAACAGCAGCAGCCTGTCAGTTGATTCCCCTGCAGCTTCACCATGGTGTTCTAGTGAACAACTAGAATGCTTGCATCCTGTATCTATGCCAAAAGTGTGTCACTATGGATGGAACCAAAGTTGTAAAATGGAAAGCATTTCCTACAGAGGAAACTGCAGTAAATGAACAAATTGAGAGGTTTCAATTTATCGCAGAACTTATGCTTCGTGATCTAGAAAGCTAAAATGAAAGCATATTTCTAAATATCCTCAAACATTTTCATGAATATTGTTAGAAAAAGTTTTGTATACTGAGTGAAACATACTTCCAACACCAGCAGCAGCCTGTCAGTTGATTCCTCGGTGTTCTACTGCAGATTCACCAAAGTGTTCTAATTAACAACTACAGCACTAACATTCTGCATTTTTGACAAAAATGTGGCACAAGCGAATGCCATGTTGATGGAATCAAAGCTTTAAAACTAAAAGTATTTCCTACAGAGAATACTGCAGTAAATGAAGAAAGGAGGGCTTTATTTTTGTTATAGAAATTATGGTTATTCCTCTCTAAATCTAAAATATGGGCATGAGTTCTATGACTTCTCAAATATGTTCCTCGTCCACCTCAGTAAATGCAGACATGCAGAGTGAAACATGCATTTTCAACTCGAGCAGTTGTATGTCAGTTAATTCTCTAGTTAGCAATATCCGCTTCAGCACAGGGTACTAAAGAACAACTATAGGGATAAGAGTTAGTATTCAAGACCAAAGAGAGGCACTCCTGAATGCCATTTTATTGGAATAGGAGCTAATGAAGTCTTTTCCTGAGGAGAAGGCTCAAGTAAATGAGCATTGAGATGTTAATGTAGGTATGAAACCAGCAGGTTAAAAATGTAAGGGAAGCAATATGTTTTTAGTAATTTAAGGCATAATGTATTTTAAAGGGGCTAAAATTAGTTAACGAAAGGAGATGTCTAGATATGTACAGC
Organism: Pleurodeles waltl; assembly: GCF_031143425.1. Lineage (NCBI taxonomy): Eukaryota > Metazoa > Chordata > Amphibia > Caudata > Salamandridae > Pleurodeles > Pleurodeles waltl. The sequence goes on along the minus strand of NC_090450.1, from coordinate 707,917,781 downwards.
ATCCCCTTTCCATATCTTTTTACTCACCCTACTCATCTTCTCAGTCACTTACTAGTGCTCTAATGTTAACACAGTAGAAATGTTGGTAGACAGTCTTTGTTCACAGCAGTGGTTATGTATCCACTGAGAGACACCCATGGAGGAATGGGCGTAGGCCCAGTCAACAAACACCCACTGTGCTCTGCCAGAGACTGCGCGCAGTAGGGGTTGGCCACCTGCTGAAGGTTGGGTGCAGGGACTGGCTTTGAGGCCAGGCCCAGCAGCCAACCTCCACTACACACGCAAAAGGCTGTGTGCTGTAAATGTTGGATACCAGCAGAGGTTTGGGCTCTGGGCCTGACCTAGATGGCAACGCACTACATCCACAATCTCTGCGCCTGCCCTAAGGCCATGTGTAATGGGTTTGGGCACTGATGGAGGGTTAGGAGCAGGACTAGATTAGAATATGATAAAAAACCCATACATTCACTGCAAAAACAAAGGTTTAAGTGATACTATAGTTAGGTGTTGAAACAAGACAAGAACTAACTAACTAAAAGCAAATATATATTGAAATACACCAGTTATGGTTTAGTCAGTTAACTATATCTTAAACTTGCATTTTTCTCTGCTTAAAACATCAGGTTACATCATTCATGGTATGTTAAATGACACAGTTGTTCAAATTACTCGTAAGTACAGAGGAATCCAAAGGGTATAGGTGAGGCCATAAGCACTGCATGATATAGCTAGATGGAAACTCCTGGCTGATGGCATATACCCCAGGAGAGGAAGTAGGCGTAATTAAGTAAGTAAGTAACACTGCATGATAGTAGCCGAAGTTACAGTAAATTAAATTATAACTAGTGCAATCCGGTGTTTTTGTGCTTTTAACATTAGTTCTTGTTTTGTTCCAACAATTAACTATAACATGAATTTTACATTAGATTTTTCAGTGAATTTATGTGTGTGTGTCTGTGTTTGTGAGTGAATAATTATAGCCTAATAACACATGATATTTAGAGCAACTGTACTAATAAATGCAGATTTACTCATTTATTACAACAGTACAAAGATCAAAATAGAGTTTGTTACCACATTTGGACTCGTTTGTCATCATAAAAACATTTTTTACTGCATTACGGGTTGCATGTTAACATTACTTTACAAAAGGAAAGCAGTCTACTAATAACCACAAAATCTCTTCAATGTGATTTTATCATACAGCACAAATGTAAGCTCTTGCATGCTGCTTTTGGTTAAATATCTTTTGATAAAACAAGCACATATCAAAACTAGAACGGCACAGACAATATATGCAGCTACACAGACTATAATTTGCTATTTCTTGCCATTGTTGAGGGACAGGAAGGAGCCATACGTTACTCAAGGCTTTGCCTTTTCTGAGTCATGGCGCTTCCCCACACTCAAATTCAACCTTTTCACAGAAGTTAACAGGCATCAAAAAATCTTAACACAAATTTTACCAGACCTGCAGGTCTAATGATTTGAATAATCTACTCGACTTGACTGTAATGTGCTTGACCCATAAACTGGTCTCAACGTATGTGGTTTTATGCAATATTTTGTTACTAAGTCACCTTTTTCTTCATTGCAACAACATCAATAAGGTGATGGATGGAATGCTTGAATTAATCTCAGCCACTGGCAATCGTTTGAGCAGAAAACTAGTCCATCATTTCTCATCCATCCTGCCACCTCAGTTTGGTCCCAATCATATGCAAATCAATCTTTACTCTGACCTAATGATAATAGTTCAAAACAAACTGCCAAGCAGGTCCTTCCTGAACTGGAACATAAGCCATGTAGGTCTTGATTTGCCCTGATTATGGCCCATCAACCAGGTATCGCTTGGTTCCAGTGGCATAATGAGAAAGATTCCCTTTATGGGTACACCCATCAAATACCCTTCGCACTCAAGCCACCAACTGCAACAACAACAAGGTGATAGATAGAATGCTTGACTTAATCTCAGCAGCTGATAATTGATTGGGGCTGCATGGTGTTTTGCCTGCCATGTAGTCTCAGTTTGAACCCAGCCATATGCAAATCATTATTGAGACTGCTCCAATGGGAACAGTTCATCCTAAATGCCAGGCCAGATTCTCCCTGAACTGGAACATAAGTGACCTAGTACCAGTTTCGCTATGATTACGGCTCATCAGCCAGGGACAGTGAGGCGTGGTATCTCATGCTGGAATGCTCTTATTGGAGAAAGGCCAAGACTTATTTGCATATGGCTAGGTCCAGGTGGCATGGTGGGAGAAAAACAATGGACTAGAGTGCAGACCAAGACATTGCTGGCAGGTGAGATTAAGTCAAGCATTCCATCCATCACCTTTTTGCTGTTGCACCTCTTTCTTCATTACCCTATATGAGAGCACCTTCAAATATGAGAGTTCAGCATGTCTGCTGTACCAAACCTCTTTTGAGTTAATAGACTAAACATTTGCTCCATGTATTAGAAGAATCTTGTCTCTTAGTTCACTACTAGCATTGTCAGCAGAGCGGGGGCAGTAATGTTTCTCAGTTCATATTTGCAACTCTAACTTGTAATAAATATATTATGAAAGTATGATGTTGTAGTGCACTGTCATTTGCAGACCACTCATTTTCCATTGAAATGACCACAAACTTTTCCAAAGACATGCCGTTTTACTGATAAAACTATATAGCATACAAATGATAATGTGTGGAAATCAAGGTTCTAGCAAATATATTTAACGTTTGTACATTACCATGTGAAGTGTTCCAATTTGTTTTGATCCAGTTAAAATTTGTTTCAATCACACTTCAGAATTACAAAACAGTGCTTTCCTACATATTGAAGTATATTTTATAAATAGATGTATAGTTCATTTACAATCTATTTCAATATTTAAAAACTGATATCCCATAGCCTTTCATTTTACACATTCCATGAACCCCAGCTGGATTGTCAGACAGTCCACTTTACAAAATCCTCTAACTTTGCAGTCAGAGAAAGGATAAACACCAATCTCCAGGATAAAATAAGCAGCAATTAGTAATAAGACAAAAGCTGTCATTTGACCTCTGTCTCGGAACTCAGCAAATGTGACAAGATAAAAAACAAGATTTAAAAGCATATTTATTGCTCATGCACTTTCAGGATGAATATTACACATGTTCTTAGCCAGCAAGAGTTCACTGGCTAGAATAGAAAAGTAGGCCCCAAATGTAGCTCAACCTGATAAAACCTGACATACTATATTGAGTAGGTGAATATATTTCTCGAGGCCTGTAATAAATACCTAAATGTGCATTCATTAATAAAGTGCTATGGCATCAGCTTCCCAGTTAGTTTTGAAGGGAACTAGTGAATTACTTCAATACTTCAGAGTGTGGCACTATAACCAAGACCAGAAAGTTTCCATTGAAGCCAACCATGCAGGTGAGTAAATTGTGAACCTGATCCAGAGCACTTGATGCAGAGCAGGAAAATACATTTGTGGCATAGAAAAAAAACAACCCTGTGTCTTCTGATACACTGGCCACGCTGGAAAATATGCCAAAATAAAATGTAGTGCCCACGAAATGTCACCAGGACATAATGTCCATAGACGTTTCCGGCCACTTACCAAGCTTCCCTGGATTCCTTTTGTGCTGTTGAAATACGGCAGAGCTGTATGTAATGTTCCACCCTGTCATCATCGACCATTGATATTTATATAGGCCAAGGGTTGTATTTTTGGGGGAGGGAGGGTTAGGCCCCCTCGGGTGCCTCTGGTGCTGAGAATGCTCGTACACTCACTGATAGCCTGGAGGCGCCTGCACTGCCACCATTGGCTGCATTTAAAAAGGACAGAGACCCCCAGAGGCAAACTGAGACTCCAGCTGGGGAGGGGATTCGGGGAAACCACTGGGCCGTCCATGCCCTACCTCAGATCATTGTCTTTGTTTGACTGTCACTGTCATTGCGGGGGCATCCTTGGCCTGCCTTTAGAAAGCGTACAGCCGTCACCCCCCCTCCAGGAGACATAGACAGTCTGTGGTTGTAGTCTCATGGGCGGCGGCCAGGAAGGGGGGGGGGGGGGTAAGAATTTATGGGACACCCCATGTATCATCACAAATGCCACTGTCCTTGCCCTAACTGGGAACCACATCATACCGGTCTTTGCTCTTCTCAACAACTGAGCACATTTACTTTAAAAAAAACCACCAGAAGCACTTGCTGCCTCTCTCTGCCACCATGTCTCATTCCCTGGGGTAAGTAAATGGTTGTCTGGAGAGCCAGTGTCGTCATCTAGCCCAACAGGTTAATGGAGAAAGAGCGTAATTACTAATCCCCTAAGAGAGAGGAAAAAATCTAGTTGGTTACAATAGTATTGGCTTAAATTGTAGGTATACAAAGCTGTCTCTGATTGGTGGCTGGTACTGCTATATGAGTGCCTGTGACTCTACTGTGAGTACATTATGGAGAAACCTACTCTTTTCCTGCGCTTGTTATTCACCAAGCTCTTCCTCTATGTATTGGTATTCTGAAGTATCAGCTCCATGTACCCTGTAGGCTCAGGAATCCTATCCTATGAAATTTCCTCACTCAGGTCCATACTCCAATATAGGCACTGAAAGGCCAACCATGCTGTAGCCCTAAACATTTAACTTGTCCACAAGTATAGGACAGGTAGGTTGATAGTGGAGAATGCATAAATGGCATTCATCCTGGATATCAACCTCACCATGGAGTCCAAGGTCAATGCCATCAGCTCTTCATGCTTCCACGTCCCCTGCATGTTATGTAAAATCTCCAAGTGGCTCCCACTGGACACAAGACATATCATCACACAGGTTCTAATCACAAGCAGATTGAAATACAGAATTGAATTTTATGCGGGCATCCAAACCCATCTCTGTCACAGTCTTATATATCATCCAAAACACTGCCAGACTCGCCCTTGTCCTCCCACACTGAATCCACACCACTCCACTACTCAGTGAGCTCAACTGGCTCCCCATCCAGAAGTGTTGCCAGTTCAAACTTTTCACACACACATTCAAGTCCATACACAATACCGGACCTCAGTCATCCACTTCACTTTCACCAACTTACCAGACAACTTTGCTCAGCATCACACACACATCCACAGAAGCAGAACATGAGGTTGATCATTCTCCTACCAAGCCGCCATATCCTAGAGCGACTATCACCACAGCATCAGGGCCTCCTCACTTTTTGAACTCTGCAAGAAGCTAAAGACTTGGCTATTCATCTAGTCTTCTTACTGGACCATCTATACTGCCTCTATTTACCCCCAGCCTCACCACATGCCCACATTCACCTACTCAGAACCTCCTACTCATATGGGTGACAAGCAGGGCTCTACAAATCCACCTAACATTGCATATGTAATGCACACTAACACACACTTCTCAGAGATGGTTAATCAGCAAAGAGTCCTCAGAAGAGGAGAATCTATATCCAGGGACCTCATAAGCCCCGCCCAAAGCAGACCATACAACACTGATATTTTCAGCGTCATTGCGCTCTTTGGCTCCAGCCAGTTTCACAAGTACTGTGTAAATAATAAAGTGCATAGACATCCCAGGGCATCTGTGACTCTACATCACTGATAGTCAAGCCATAGACTGCATACTCATGACTTATTTACCTTTCACCTTTCCTCTGTGGCAACGCTGGATAAAACATGCCTTGTGCTAGCTAATGCTCTCGAGTATTAAGGTAAGTTGAGACAAACTCAGTGGAGCACACTTTCACCCTGACATTTGCATCCCATTCATTTCTCTACAACTGGCTCATACCGTCAGTCTCAGGGAATAAATTGTTTACTGATACTATTTAGCAAAAGATCCTGATGGTTCACCTGGTATCCCGTGACAAGAAGGTCTAGCTCTCATCACATATCACCACATTAATGCAATAGAATTTGGGTCAAAATTACAATAATATACATTAATGCAAGAGAATTTAGGTCAAAATTACAATAATGTTGAATGAGAAAGGTGGTGGGAAGTTTCTGTAAGAACACCTACTCTGGTACCCAGAATTTTCAAAAATCACAAATCTGGAACCCTGGATATTATATGAGAGGCGTCTGCGTGCTCATACAACGAAAACTATGCCCTGCGCACCAACCCTTAAAATGTTCTTTAAGAAAAATGTGTCTACCGCTCCTTCCAGTTTTTTCCAGATAAAATACCAAGTCCTTCCACCCGCTGCCTCACACGGCTTTCAGTGAACTCGAGATTCAGCATTCCCAGACAATATCAAAGACACTCTGCAAATTCTGTCTGGCCCTGGAAATGTTCCTGAGTGAAAGCACACACAGCATTCACAGGCTAATTCTCAATTACAAAAACACAGTATGCCAAAAACACAGAATTCTGAGCTGAGCATACACCTATCCTAAAACTCAAATTATGGAGCAGCTTATTTGCAGCCTAATTCCACCCCTACGAAGAAGGTCCTCGACACACCTTCTTCTAGGTGCTAAGAATACGAGTGGCAGTTTTCTGTGGGGGACAAACTGGTCAGTGTTCTAAGAGATTCTAGCTGTGATTCAAGTTTATTAATGCTTTCGCCCCATTAGCTTTCTTCAATGCACATGAATCAAGGGTGTAGGAATGAGGGAGTGTGTGAGTTGAGGTTAGACAAGAGCAAAGGTAACAACAGGACAAAAAGTGCCCTGGACTCGATTTGTCTTCCTAGCAGCTTGTTTAATCCAGTTCATGAAATGCTACAAAAGTTGGTGCTGTTACAGGCTGATTACCAGTGGCATAACTTACAGTCAGTAAGATTGGGTCAATGGTGACTGCCACTGAACAGGGGTGGCAGGGAAGGGGTGGGGGTATAAAAAAATATAATAGCATAAAAAAACACTCACTTGCTCTGAACGGAGATGGGTTTGTCTCCTCCGTCCTCATCCGGAAGCACACAGGCTCCCTGGCTCCCCTCAGCCAATCACAATGCTGCTGTCACAAGCATGACAGAAGCGATGTGATTGGTGTGAGCGGCAAGCTTCGGCACTTATGCAGGGAGTGGGACCCTGTGCACTTCTTCCTCCCAGCTGTGCAATATCAGCCAGGAGGAGAAATGCATAGTGCGCATGTCTGTTTGGCTCACCCGACACGGTCGGTGTTCTAGCTGTCAGATTATTCCCATCTGTCTGAGCACCCCCTGACGTCAAAGGGAGGCACAGACATACCGCTGCTGCCCGTATATTTGCGCCTCGGCATCTGTCTGTGCCTCCCCGAACGCAATGTTACACAATGCGTGTTGAGGCACAGCAATACTGTTTCAAGAAATATGTTTAACCCCTTCGCTGCCAGGCCTTTTCCCCCTTCTGTGCCAAGACTTTTTGTGGGCTATTTGGGGTAGTTCACGCTTAGACCCCCATAACTTTTTGTTCACGTAAGGTATCCACACCAAACTTGCATCCTTTTTTTCCAACATCCAGGGGATTCTAAAGGTAACCAGCATTTGTCGATTACCCTGGTGAAGCCAAAGAAATTAGCCAAAATACAGCTAAAATTTGTTTTTGGGGGGGAAAAATGGGAAAAAAGTGCTGCAGAAGAAAGCGTCTGTTTTTTTCAATGCGAACGGTATTAGCAAAGGGTTTGCAGTGCTTAAATCACCATTTTCCCAGCTTTTAGGAACAGGCAGACTAGAATCATAAAACCAAACTTTTCAGCACAGTTTTGGCATTTTACTGGGACATACCCATTTTTAATAGTTTTGTTTTTTCAGCCTCCTTCCAGGTAGTGACAGAAATGGGTGTGAAAGCAATGGTGGATCCTGGACAGCTAAACATTTCTGAAAAGTAGGCAAAGTTCTGAATTCAGCAAAGAGTAATTTGTGTAGATCTTTCAAGGTTTTGCTACAGAAAGTAACACTTGAATATTGAAATTGATTTGAAAAAAACAGCCAGTTCTGCCTCCGTTTTCTTCTGTGACTTTTTCCAGCTGTGGCGGATTTCTGAAAATCATTACGTCTGCTGGACTCCTCTGGTTGTGGGGATATATAAGGCTTGTAGTTTCATCAAGAACCCAAGGTACCTAGAGTCAATAAATGAACTCCACCTTCAAATGGGTTTTCATTGGTTACCGGGTATATAGTAATTCATTTGGTAAAATATAAAGAGTGAAAAATGAGTATCAAGGAAACCTATGTATTTCCGAAATAAGCGCCAAGACATGGAGTTTAGAAGCAGTGGTTATTTGCACATCTCGAATTGGGGGGTACCCATACCAGTATGTGAATTTCTTCTTACATTTGGAAGGTTCAAATGTAGAGAAGGACAATTGGCAATAACACATGTTCTGCTATTCTGTGTTCCCTCAACTCCAATACAAATGGTACCTCACTTGTGTGGGTATGCCTAGTGGCCGCGACAGGAAATGCTCCAAAATGCAACATGGACACATCACATTTTTAGACTGAAAACTGGTGCGTTTTTTGCTGTCTAGCTGGGGATCTGGGGCTTTTGCTCAGCCAGCACTTAGAGAAACCTAGCAAACCTGTACATTTTTGATGACTAGCTACCCAGGGGAATCCAGGATGGGGTCACTTTTGGGGGTTTCACCAGGTTCTGTCACCCACAATCCTTTGCAAATCTCAAAGATTGACTAAAAACACATTTTCCTCACATTTCAGCAATACAAAGTTATGGAATCTTAGGAGAGCCACAAACTTCCTTCCATCCAACATTCTTCCAAGTCGCCTGCTAAAAATGGTGCCTCACTTGTGTCTGTAGGCCTCGTGCCTGCAACAGGAAGCACCACAAAACACAATGTGGACACATCAAAATGATCTATTGCAAAACGACCTGTTTTTTGCAAGGGTGACATCTCGTTTTTGGTCCCAGGCTCTGCGGTCATCTAGGGAAACCTACCAAGCCCAAACATTTTTAAAAAGTAGACTCCTGGGGCAGTTCAGTGAGGTATGTCTTGGGGGCTCCCTAAACTTTTTCTTATCCATAATCCCCTGCAAACCTCAAATTTAGTTTAAAAAAATCATTGTCCTCACATTTTTCGACCAGCATTCCTTTTGGTATCCTGATAATAATGATACCTCTCTTGTACAGGTTCCCAAAGCAGAGTGAGCCTAAAAACATATGAAAAAAGCCACTGGAAATCGCTTTGGCAGCATCTCAATAGATAATTTTTTGTCCATCATGCTGCATTGGCACCCCAGTTTTGAACCTGCCATATACAAAGCCCTGCTCCTCATGGTAACAGCTGAGCCTGAACTGCCAGGCCAAATCCTCCCTGGACCGGAAACAAGCATTTTGGGACCATGTTTCAGGGTATCACAACTTATCAGCCAGACTAGCTTGAATTTAGTGGCACGGTGAGCATGGATCCCACGTCTGGGCATAAACTTCCTTCGTAGGGTGATACTGCACCACTCCACTTTATACTATCTTTCTCTACAACACTCTACATCACTTCACGCTACAACACTCTACCCCACTCTAAGCCCTTCCACTCTATGCCATCCTCTCTCCATGACATGCTACTCCCCTCCAAGGCACTCCACTGTAAGACTTTCCCCGATATGGCTCGCCACTCCACTCCACACCCCTCAACTCTATTCCACCCCACTTCAATCTGCCCCATTCTACTCCAATTTAACCCAACCCAATCTGCCCCACTTCACTTCACTACAGTATATTCCACTCGACTCCAACTTTCCATTTCAATCTACCATACTCTAAATCACACAATCTACTCTACTTCAGTGTACCCCGACTCTACGTTAATCAACCCCATCTCTAATACAGTCCAATCTACCCCAATGTACTCCACTCTAATTTAGCCAACTCCATTCTAATCCCCTTTACCCTCACATTCAAACCCAATCTACCTCACTCCAATCCATCCCACTAAAATTCTACTGCACTCCACTGCAATCTAACCCATTCCCCCCAAATCTACCACACTCCAGTCTAGTGCAGTATACTCCACTACAATCTAATTCACTTTGATTGACTCCACTCCACTATACCCCACTCTCCTCCGCTGCAGCCTATACCATTCCACTCCAATCTAACCCACTTCAAACTACTCCACTCTAATCCACACAATCTACCACACTCCAAGTACCCCACTCCCGTTCAATGTGCATCCCACTGTAATATACCGCAATCCACCCCGCTACACTCTTCCCCAGTTCACCCCATTCCAGTCTACCTCAGGCCACTCTATTCCAATCTACCCTGATCTACCTCACCCATATATACTGTAAAGAACCCAAATTTACTTCTTTGAGATCTGCAATGGCTGGGTGCTGCTTCACTTGCATCTATCATTAGTCATACAGCTGAGCTGTTGTCTGTACCTATCAATGCTCCTGCTGTACGAGATTTAATTCACATTGCTTGCTAGTATATTTCGTTATTGTGTTGTTAACCCTTTCGGCTATGTTTTTCTTGCAGTTACTGTAGGAGGCTGGCATGGTGTGTGATGGACACCAATGGTGTTGGCACCTTATATAAGGTCCAGGCAATAGTTATTGGTAAGTGTTTGAGTGAGTAGGAATCCAGGGCTCTATAGCGGTAGCTGTAGTTAGCAGCCAGGACTTATCTAGGACGAGTGTGAAGCACTTGCAATACCACAATAGTCACACAGTAACTTATCACACCTGAAAGGAACCACACAGTGTTGCAAAAATTAAGGTACTTTATTATAGGAACACTGAACTAGCTTACTATAGTCAACCCCCCCCCCTCAGAAAATAAGTACACACAAAATATACACAGGTAAGTGCTAGGAATTAGCATAAAAACATTAGAAATAGCAAGAAATAGTCAAGGCCCTACGGGGGGGCCTAACCTTATACTAAACTAGTTGAATGCGAGTATGGGCCTCCCATCAGAGGATATGGAGTAGTTAGCCAAGGGCTGGGAGAGTATGGAACCCCAAGAGATGAGTATCTAGAAGACCCTCAGCGACCAGGAGAGCAGAGGTAAGTTACCTGGTCACTCCATAGGCTAACATGGGGACTTGGAACAGGAGCAATGCAGAACAGGACCAGGTCAGTAGAACCCAACAGTGGATTCTGGATGAAGAGGACCTGTAAAAGAAGCAGACAGAGTCCAGTCAATGCAGGTGTGTCCAGGTGGGGCAGGAGGCAAAGCCCACCCTTCTGTGGGTCAAGATCCGGGTCGGCAGTGGTGGATAAAGTCCAGCTGCGGAGTCCAGGAGTTGCAGAGGAGTCCCTGAAGTCATCTAGAAGCTGTCTCTCGACAGTCACTGGATTGCAGATGGGTCAGTGGTCAGGAGGACCACAAGCAAGCACAAGCAAATGCAAATTGGAACTGAAGAAGATTTTCAGAGCTGAAGACTCGACCCTTGGAGGGGAGTCTGCGCTGACCCTAAGAAGACAGAAGGGCAAGCAGAAGTAGTTAGAGTCCCTACCAGCAACCTACTGGCAGTAGGTACAGTAAGTCATAGTGAGGCCCAGGCAGCACACCCGAAGAGGAATCCCACATCGCTGGAGCAGCGGGAGAGGAGAATGTCCCTGCAGAGATAGAGTGCCAGGGGCTAGGGCTACTAGGAGCCTGAAGATCCCTTGGAGCAGGAGTCAACAGGCATTGGGTGTTGCAAAAGTCGTGGTGCACAGGAAGTCTGTTATACACATAGAGAGAGATAGGGAAGGATCAAGACCCCATAATACCTCCGTGAGACAAGGGGGACTGAGCGGACAGACCGGTCAGGCCTGTTTAGCTGGTCATCAGATCACAACTGTAGTGATCTAATTTAGGCATGAGGTATGGTAGTGGTAGCTGTGTTCTGGTGGGGGTTCTCCTTATGGAATTGGTGGTCTCACACACATTATGGTGTCATGCTTTATCATTTGACTACCCATCCCCACCTGGGTAGGATAGCACCAGCTGAACAGGCCTGACCGGTCTTTCCACTCAGTTCACCATACTCTGTGTTGTTGACACAGGTATTCTGTCCTGGAGGAAGAGGCAAGTGCTCACCGCCTCCCAAGTTGGATAGAGAGCAGAGAGGACCCAGAGGACCCCTCTAAACCACCATCTTTGTTGGAGAATCTTCGCAGGTCCAGAGGACAGCAGATCTCAGCAGCCAGACGTCATTGCTTGAGTTGCCTGCAGTTACCGGGGAGTGACTCCTTCACTCCAAGAGAGATTCCGTCTTGCTTCTTAGGTGGAGCTGAAGTCTTGCTGACCCCAGAGGATGCACAGCCATGGAAATGTTTCAACGTTTTGACCAGAGCCACGTAAACAATGTTTCAAGCAGAGGTTGTCTCAGTTCCTGTGGAGTCAAGCAGTGGTTCCGGTGGCCAGGAGCAGAAGAGGGCATTGCACAGGAGTCCTGCTGGAGCCTTGCATGCCAAATCTGGGGACCCACCTGCAAGGGAGTCCCAAAATAGCTCACAGAGGGGCTTGGTCACTTTGCAAGGTGCCAACCTATCAGAGGTGGGTCACTGATGCCATCTGCCTAACTTGACCACTCACATGCTCCCAGGGGCCTCTGCCTATCTCAGTTTCAAGATGGCAGAATCAAGAGGCCACCTGGAGGAGCTCTGGGCACCACCCCTGGGCTGGTGATGGAGAGGGGAGTGGTCACTCCCCTTTCCTTTGTGCAGTTTTGTGCCAGAGCATGGACTTGGGGTCCCTGGACTGGTGCAAACTGGATTATTCAAGGAGGCCACCAAATGTTTCCTTCAAAGAAAGCCGGGGCGTGGGGAGGGTACCCCTCCCCAGCCTTGTAACAACTATTTCCAAGGTACCCCTCTACCACAGGAAATCATTTGGTCTACCCTCCTCTGCTTGAGCTGGTCAAGCAGCATGAGGGAAGAATCCTGAGTGAGGGTCTGCAGCAGCATAGGCTGCTCGCACACCCTGGAAGACTGGTAGGAGCAATGCTGGGGGTCCTCTAAGGAGACCCCAGAGTGCATGGAATCATGCCACTAATTCTGGTATCAGTATTAGGGTGTGATTCTGGCATGTTTGATAACAAACATGCCTAGGTACAGAGTTACCATTATGTAGCTGAACCATAGCCAGTACAAGCTAAAATGGCTTCCCCGCACTTACGAAGTCCAGGGAATGGGAACTGGTGTTTATGGGGCACCTCTGTTCTTGCAGGGGTTTCCAACCACACAGGGACCTGCACCCTGCCCTGAGGGCTGGGAGGGCATCCCATAGGGGTGACTTACAAAGACCTAGTGTAGTGACAAACAGTGAAAAGGTGCATGTACCTTTTCATGCAGGCTGCAAATTTGTTCTGCGGCCACTACTGCATTAACTCAATAGTGTCCTATTACAATTCCAACATGTAGTCCTTGTTCTTACATGGTGTACTCCTCAATGTCTATGGCCAGAATATTGCTATTCCTGATTTTCTCATAATTGCATTCTTATGTATATCTGCATGTTCCAGTATGGCTACACTTCACTACAAGCCACACAATGCCACTCCACTACACATAATATGACACTACTCAACACCTCACTTTCCATCACATAATATGTGGCGATCTGAGTCCCGTTCTACACCTTATGATAACTGTCATCCTAACTCGCAATTTGCGATTCTCTAAATGGGGTCGTAATTTCAAGGAATTGCAATTTTAGCGATTCCTTAAAATTGCACTGCGAATGCCTTTCATACATTGAGAAAGGGAATTTTGCATTCGCAAATGGCAGAATTTTGCGATTCGCACCATTTGCAAATGCAAAATCCTTTGATACATCTGGCCCATAATCTTGATATTTGCTGGGCAGCACCTTGTTCCTAGGCGATGCTCTTCGTTTTATCTCTTTTGTTTTATGCTTCACCATTGTAGTATCATCCCTTCCCGTATCCAACAGTTCCACTTCACGCGCAATGGACAACTTGTCCTCATTCCACCAATTACCATCACTTAACTTGACTGCATTTTTGCAAATTTTTACAACCCTTCTGGGGATTGAAAACGTAGACTTGCCTTTCTGAACAATACATGCACTCTTTACCTTCACATAATCCCCCACCTTAACACAAATTGTTTTCCTCGGTTCCCCCTTATACTTATTCTGAGATGACTCTCTTCTTTCATTTACCTTCTCAATCAAGCTTTCATTAATTGCAAACTCACCCATCCATTGTCTTGTTAACTTGGTTGCAGGAACCCTACCCCTCAATAACACAAAAGGGGACACCCCTGTATCAGCATTTGGGGTGGTACGCACTGCCTCTAACAATTTTCTCAGCTCTACCTTGCAATTCAGACTACTGGCCTTAGCTAACTGCACATTCTCCTTAATCACCCTATTAAATCGTTTGACAAGGCCATTACTTCTAGGATGATACAGCGATGTTTTAACATGCTTAATACCCTTGTATGCCAGAAAACTGGTAAACTGAGCTGATGTGAACTGACATCCATTATCCATGAGTATCTCAGCAGGGATACATTCTCTGTCAAAAACAGATTGTAAGAACTCAATGACCTTTTGAGAATTAAGCACCTTAACAAACTTAAGCTCGGGCCAACGGCTGTAAAAATAAATCAATACTACTCCATATTCAACCACACTGCTAGACAGGACAATGGAACCAATTATGTCAAGAGCAATTTTACTCCATGGTTTACTGGGCACCTCTATTTCCTCAACAGGAGTAGGTAAAGTGGTAAAGTGACCTGAGACTTGTCACTTATTGCACACATTAAACAATTCCTCACCAAGTGTTCTACACCTTTAACCAAACCGGCCACCAAAAATTCACACAAATTCTTCTCTCCATAGCTGGCATTCCTATGTGACCTTCATGACTCAATGTTAGGATCCTGTTCCTCATGCCTTCCGGCACAACCAGAACATCAGCTCACATTAGAATATGGTTCACGGCTGACAATTCCTCAAAGACTTGTTTGTAAGCCTCACAATGACTAGATCTATGTGCAGACCACCCTTGAAAAATGCCCTCCATAACTTTTTTTATTTGTTCATCCTTTTCACATGCTTCCATCCACTGAACTTCTGTTACAGCACCATCCAGATGGCAGTCTATGAAGCACACCAACACATCATCCTCTTCCATTCCTTCACCATCATACTTATTTCTATTTGGAAGACGAGGAAGAATATCAGCAAGCACGTTTCTAGCTCCAGGCACATTTTCCACATGGTAATCATACATCAGTAATCTGTACTGCCATTTTGCAATTCTGGGATTAGCACGGTGCGCAACGGTGGTGGAAAACAACTGCACTAAAGGTTTATAATCCATTCTGATCGTAAAATGCACTCCCTACAGATAAAATTTGAAATGCATAATTCCCCACCAACATGCAAGAGCTTCTCTCTCTCTATAGTTGAATAAGTAGCTTCAGCACCCCAATTACTTCATACTTTCCAAGCTTCCGTTGCAACAATACAGCCCCCAGACCTAGTTGGCTGGCATCAGTCATAATTATAATTTCATCCTTAGTATCAAACGCTTTTAAAGGAATGGCATGTGCAATGTCTTTTTTTATAACTGTAAACTCTTGCTCACATTTTGAGCACCATTCAAATTTGACATTTTTTCTCAAAAGAATTCTTATGTTATGCGTTTTTCCTGCACAATTGGGAATAAATCTGGCGTAAAACTCAATCAATCCCATAAAAGATCTAACTTGATCCTGATTGCATGGGAATTGGAAATCCTCAATAGCTTTAATCAAACTCGCTTTTGGTTCTACCCCTCGTTCCGATATCTTATAGCCTAAGTAATCAATGCATGTTGTGTTGAATTTACACTTGTTTGCCTTGAGAGTGATTCCTTTGTCACTTAAAGTAGACAACACTTGGTTCAACCTTTCATCATGCTGCTTTTGATCCTTCCCAAAAATCAAAATACCATCCTGGAATGCAGTGACCCCCTCCATATCCTTGAATAATTATCCACAACCCTTTGGAACATGGCAGAAGCTGACGCCAAACCCAATGGCATGCGGTTAAATTGGAACAACCCTTCAGACGTAATAATAGCCGGCAAGTGTCTTAACTCAGGATGTAAATTGATTTGATGATACGCAGAAGCCATGTCCAACAAACTAAACCTACTAGCATTGCCAAGAGAGGACAACATCTCGGCAATATTGGGTAAGGGGTGGCGATCTACCCAAATTTGTGCGTTAAGATCTCGCAGGTCCACACACATACGTATCAATCCATTGGCCTTGCGAGCAATCACAATTGGAGCAACCCACTCAGAGGCTTCTATTTTTTCAATGACATCCTGTTCACACAACCTGTCAAGCTCCTTTCTCAACTCCGCCCTTAACGCCAAAAGTACTCTTCGAACTTTATGCACCTTAGGAACAGCATTATATGCCACCTTAATCCTGTGAGAGAAACCTTTGAACATTCCAATCTCCTCCTTGAAAACTCCAAGGAAAACATCTAGTCATGCATGTTTCTTGACAGATAATACCTGTTTATAGTTCTTGCTTAATATTACTTGATCAGGATTATTGAGATCCAGTAAAATTCCTAAACTCATTTGATCATCCCATCCCAATAAACATGCATCATCCCTCGCAACATACACCATTCCCTTTGATGTGCTTCCTTGAAAACTGAATTCAACTTCACATTCACCCAACAACTCTACAGGTTTCCCTCCATAACCCACTGGTTTGATGTGAGATTCCCTAAGTTCAATGTAGCCAAAACATTCTTTCCATTTCCTTTCGCTCAAGAGAGTATAAGGTCAACCTGAATCAGCCACCACAATTACTTCACAGCCGTTAATTAACATTTTGCAGAAAGACCTTTTAGACCTATTGGAAAACACCCCACAATTATTTTCTTCATTTATTTGAGATACATTGGTGATGGTTAGTATTTCATCCTCCTCACTGGTAGTAGACTCCACCCCACTAACATTATCATTAAGCACCTTGATAACTTTGCCCCTTGTACTAGATGCCAATTTACCCTTGGCTCTGCACACCGTAGCAAAATGACCCTTTTTGAGACACTTGGAACATTTTTTTTCTATTGCCAGACAAACACTTGCATTCCGAAATGGAAAGGGCTACTGCATCTATAACGCTTAGACTTCTTAAAATTCTCCTTTTTACCAGATGACTCAGGTCTAACTTTTATGTGATTTTTGTTAGGCTTCTGTTTAACTAACGATACACTCTGATGTGAGTCTTTGTCACCAGATGTGTTGATTTGTTCCATGTACGTTGTTGTATTTTCTATTCTAGTAGCAATTTCCACAGCCTTCTCTAAAGTTAAGTTCGGTGTTGACAAAGGAGTCTCTTGTACCTTCTTACTATTTGTTTTTTCGACAAGTTGACCCCGTATCATTTCATCATAGCATGCTTTATAATCGCATGAAACAGCTAACATTCTTAAGGCACCCACAAAACTTGCAACAGGTTCACTAGAAATTTGCACTCTTTTGTAAAACTTGTGTCTTTCCATAATGACATTCTTACATGTTTTAAATCTAACATCAAGAGACTTAATAGCAGAAGCATATTCATCAATTCCTCCATCTCCCTCTCCTTCTGCCAATGGTACCAATACTTGAGGAATGTGTTTTAAAATTTTACGACCTTCAGGTCCTAGACAGTGTCGTAGAATGGCTATTTATTTCTTATCAGTAAAGGAATCACCATCCAGTGCATTCATATAAGCTTTGAATCATTCTTTCTACAGTTCCCAGTCTGATTCTGAGGAAGCAGGATCCGGAGTAAAAATAGGAGGTGGTAAAGTGGAGTTGTGCATGACAAAATTAATGCTATAAAATTAGCTACACAAAAATTGTAAGGTGTGCATGTCATCGTAGACTGAAGACAAAATTGTCCCACAAAATAATACACTAGAAAATACTTAAAAGCTAGTGACACACTTGTATGTTAAGGTGTGCGTGTCACCGCTTACTGTTAGAAGAAAGACGTTCATAGAAGTTATTAAGGGCTGAAAAACACTGTAACACGCTGAAAAACACTGAATACGAGATGGCAGCGTGCTGTGTAATGAATAATAAACACTTGCTCAATTTGTTAACATAACGTAGTCTCCAAGACAAAGTTTCAGTCCTTCGTATAAGTCAATAAGGGCTGAAAAACGCTGTAACACATTGTAATACGCCGGATACGTGCAGACAGTGTGCAAGCAGTAGTGTATTCCCCAATTTATAAACACTACGTAGTCTCCAAGACAACAGACGTGTTAGAAGCGTATCACGTAATGAGGAACGCCCACCGCTGCTACATGTTGTGAAGCGCGCTTCTCCCCAATTGGTTGCTCGCAACTGCACGCGCTTCAGAAATTGGCTCCCCTGCGCGCTTCAGGACTTGGCTCCTCGCAGCAAAGAAAACCAAATTAGCCACTCTCTGCAAAATACCGACTGCTGCCAAACGGGTGAGGACCTCCACTCCACCAGGCAGGAATCGCCGGAAGCAGAAGATAGTATGCCGAGGAATGAAGACAGTTGCGAAACTACTCCCAGACAACCGGAGATCTCACCACAGTGCACGCATGGGTGATGGTATTTTCCTGAAGAGTCCTTTGTCGCCAATACAAGGTATTGGTGTGAAAGCGGTAAGTTTATTAGATTGTAACAGGACAATACATATCTCTGCTTCTTCCTCTTCCGGCTTCCTCCAACCGTCTCCGCACAGCCCCCGCATTCTGTTGAGTCTCATTCCCAAGGTTCTGGGATAAGCACGAGACTCAAGAGACTGACGATCTCACATAAGAAACAGAACCCAACACAGTACCCTTGCGAGCCATCGGGCGGCGTCGGTTGACTCTGTGTCTTACGTTGGCATCATGGTCACTGTGATGACATTGCGGTCATATATAGGCACCACCCTGGAGCACTGATATCAGTTTCTTTTCACAGTTTTCTACGCCACTGGGAAATCTTTGGTACATTTGAGGTAGAACACCAATGTTCTTTTTGGATCTAGATAGCGGAGTTTCTCCTCTTCCTGAGAAGGATGTTGGGGTGCGAAAAAGTAGACAAAGTGATGGATTGGCCTACATAAAAAGGCGAAACAACCACAGGAAGGAAGAAGGCCCTGGTAAAAAGGGACAGTGATCTGCCGTTGACCTAATCCCGATTCGTAAGCCACCACTGCAGATCTTGCGTAGTTCCCTCCGAGATCTGGACTATGTCGAAGAGGTTCCCCTGATGCTGCGACCACTGGAACGTCTGGTCCCACTGCAGAGCCCGCTTATACAATCTGGCATGTGCCACCTAGCAGGAGGCCATGAGGCCCAGCAGCCTCACAGTAATTCTCACCAAATTCCAGGATAGAGGCTGAACCATCAGTATCATAGCCTGAATATCCTGGACTCACTTTTAAGGAGTTCAAGCCCGAAACAGTACTGTGTCCAGAACAGCTCTGATGAAGGGGAGCATCTCAGAGAGGGTCAGGTGTGACTTAGTCACGTTTATAGTGAACCCCAGCAAATTGAGAAGGTTCGTCATGGTCTGAGAGTGGTAGAGGAGAGTCTGGGTTGTGCGCTGACCTTCAAGAGCCATTCGTCGAGGTAGGGGAAGACTGAAACCCTTAACCTGTGCAGATGAGGTGCGACCACCGCCAACACTTTCATGAACACTGGAGGGTTGCTGGTAAGGCCAAAGGGGAGCATGGTAAATTGAAAGGGTTTGTGACCTACAACAAATCGTAAGTAACATTTGTGGGCAGGCAGGATGGGTATGTGGAAGTAGCTGTCCTGCAAGTCCAATGCTACCATCCAGTCTCTTGGGTCCTGGGCAGACAGGACGTGAGCCAGGTAGAGCATTTTGAACTTCTACTTCCTGAGGAAGAGATTGAGGGCCTGTAGGTCTAGGATAGGGCCACGGCCCTTGCCCTTCTTGGTCACCAGAAAGTAGCGGGAACAACAACTACAACCCACTTCTAGTGCATGGCCCCTCTCTTTGGCTCCCTTGGCTAAGAGAGCAGAGACTTCCTCGCACAGAAGTGCTAAACGATCCTCCATTAAGTGGTCATAAGACTGTGGCAGGGGTGGAGGGGGAGCCTCAAAGGGGAGGGAGTAGCCTCTTCGGGCTATTGCAAAACTCACCTGTCTGTCCTGATGGATACCCTGTGGGGCAAGTGATGGTGGATCCTGCCTCCAACTGGTCTGGGATGTTGTTACTGACTAGGAGGGTTTGGAGGCTGCAGCGGGGGTGGTGGTGGATGGGCAGACCTTTGGCTCCCTGACCCACGAGCCCGTGGGATTCCACATCCGCGTAGAGGCTCTGCAGCACGCATGGCCCGATGGCTGGCAAGGAAACGATGCGGGAGAGAGCCCCTTCCGTGAGCACGAAAGGGGTTAAAAGTGGACTGTGGTGGGTGAGGGGCTCCTGTGAGGCCAAGGGACTGAGCCGCATCCCGGGACTCCTTCAAACTCTCGAGCTCCGAGTCCACTTTGTCCCCAAAGAGACAGGTGCCATCAAAGGACATGTCCATGAGAGACTGTCGGACATCCCCCAAAAAGCCAGACATCCTCAACCAGGCATGGCGTGGTAAGGCCACCTTTGATGCACCCGATCTGCCCAGAGAGCTAGTAGTGTCCAGCCCACAATGGATCGTGAACTTGTCCACATTCCTCCCATCAGCAACAGCTTCGGAGATGATGACCCGGGCCTCCTCCGAAACCTGCGCCAGCATTTGTGTGACCGTATCCCATAAGGAATAGGTGTAGCGCCCAAGAGGCAAGAGTGTTCACAGACCGCAATGCCAGACTGGAGGAAGAAAACATCTTCTTCCCAAGCTGATCCAGTCTTTGATTCCTGATCCAGAGGGGCAAAAGGGAATGCTCCAGATGAAGAGGAAGCCTGGATGACAAGGCTCTCAGGTGTAGGATGTTGAGACAGGAATTTAGGGTCACTCGACGCAGGCCAGTGGTGGCTGGCAATTGTCCCATTTACAGGAGCCCCTGTACAGGGTCTGAACCAAGTACCAAGCAGGACATCTGGCAGGGCTTCATTGAAAGGTAAAAGGGGTTCTGAGGTGGAAGCCCCAGGCTGAAGCACCTCAGACAGGAGGTTAGTTCTGACCACCACAGAAGGAAGCTCGAGGCCGATGACCTCAGCCTTCCTACTAACCACCATGGAATATGACCCTCCCTCCTCCATACCCACAGTAAGGGAAGAAAGCATGCCAGTGTCTGGAGAAGTATCCAGACAACTAGCCTCGCCCAATTCCTATGGCCATTCCAAATCAGGATTGTCTAGCTAGTATTCTAGAGGGTCCAGGGACCCCTGTAAACCTTCCCCATACCTGTATCCATAGTAAAGAGGGTCAGGATCCAACCTGGGGTGAGTATCCCATCGAAGAAGGATCCAGTATTGAGCGCTGCCGTTCCGGCTCTGGGTCATCGGGGATAAGGATTGGGTCAATGTCGATTGCGAGCCCATCTGATGTTGAGAACGTCAATGTCTTTACTGGCACCGGGGACGGTCGTGTTGGCATGGCCGGGGTCGGCACAGATCCGATAATGGATGCAGAGAGGCCCTCAGTGGCTGGGGCTGAACCCGCCAGCACAGAACCGGAGGGACCCTCTTCTGACCCCACAGGGGGCTTGGTTTGCCCACAAATTAGGCGCATGGCCTCATAAAACTTACTCAGCTGGGCAGGGGTGGTTCCGGCTCCAAGAAATCTGGGACTGCGCAGAGTGAACCCAGAAGTAGGCTCCACGGTCGGAGGCCTAGAGCGTCGACACTCTTCATGTGTCACATAGGCAGAGCGACGGGGCAAAGTCAAAGAACGTTTGGCCTTCTTTGACTTCTTCTTGTGACCCTAGTGTCCTGAGGCTTTAGAGTGGGATGACGAAGAGTGGTGGTGACTCCGTGAGCGGTCTTGTGAGATTCTTCTCAAACGAGACCGGGAGCGATGTGGAGCCGAGCTCCGGGCTGCCATGAGCTTCAGGGACCACTCCCTCAAAATCCTTTGGGTTCATGGCCCGGCACTCAGAGCACAACTTCAGGTCGTGGTCTCACTCCAGGTACCACAAGCACACAAGGTGCAGATCTATCACCGGCATCATCTGGTGACAAGAGTCACATGGTTTAAACCCAGTCTTCCCTGACATCCTTGACGCACCAAAAGAGTCAAAAATATCAAAATGGTCCAAGTTTGTCAAAAAATGACTAAGAGTAGCTCTCTCCGGATTTGCGCGTAGGCTGGCGTGGAAAGGAAAGAACTGATGTCAGCGTGCTGGGGTGGCGACTATAAGCAACTGCGACATCATCATTGCGACCACGACGCCAATGATGGACGTGGAGTCGGCTGACACCATCTGACGGCACGCAAGAGTACTGCTCAAAGACAAATCTCCAGATTCAGTCTGACGCCTGTGGGAAATTCTAAGGTAAGGAATCTGCAACTAGAAGTCTCTATCAAATGTGTATATATATATATATATATATATATATATATAAAATATATATATATAAAATACATTTATACTTAGTGTAAGATACATAGCAATTAAAACTTTTATTGTAAGCATTTTCATTCTTTTTAAAAAATAGACGGACAGTTATTCTACATAAGAAAGGTAAAGAAGACACAAGTTGTCATTGGTGCAGATTCGGCTAGACAAATTGTTGAAGAATTCCACTCTTCACTAATTGGAGGTCACTCTGGGATGAATAAAACCAGAAAGAGCATAAGCATAAGTTTCTGCTGGTCGAAAAAGGGGGGGGGGGGCAGAAAGCACTAGGCACCAGGGATTATTATGTGCATGTTTTTTGCTGGGCAGCGCCCCTTTGGGGGGCACATTATTTTTGTTCTTTTCTGCCCCCTCTTGGGGCGGCAGATCGGCCTATTTTCATTAGGCCCATCTGACTCTATGCCAGTAAGAATACTTGAGTGAGGAAATGACAGTAGTATGCTTCTCCACATCAGTGCCTACTAAACTCTCAATCAAAAGGTTAGAGATTTCAGAAAGTGAGCATTCTGTTTTAGATTCATAAGAGGGTGAATAAGATAAACAATCATAAAGGAAGTGAATGTTTGAATTAGCAGAACTGTGGAGCAGAAGAGGACCAGTCCAAAGCAAGAGCAAACTTGAGGCAGAATGGCAATATTGACAGAGAGGTAGTTTGTACAATTTTGGAAGATGATCCTGAGAGAGCAGCAAATCTAATTAAAAATAAGGAGTATTCCACAGAATCAATCAAACTCTGACTTCATAACATAGTCTATTGTCCACGTTTATGCCCCCTCTTTCTTCGTGAGATCAATGTTCACTCCTGTTTGGAACAGTCATTCCCTAGCAGAGAAAAAAACACCTCATAACTCGTCCATCCGGAACCAATGTGACGTTCAACTAGAGGTCAAGCAAATTAGTTAAACAGCAATGTCACATGATTTTCTCAAATACAATCTTCAAACGCCTGATAATGGCAAAATAATAATACTTACGCCACAGGGAATTCCCAATTCTATCCTCCATCACCTTTGTCGCCAGGAGGGCAGAAGCCTCTTGCTGCGGGTGGTGATAATTCTTGCCTCTGTTTCCTCAGTAGAATTGAAACTTCCCGTTACTACAGCTAGGAAATATAATATATTCTGTCAGGACCGGAGGTGAAGATTATGGTAGCCGCATATTCCTAACCTTAGCATTGATAGCAAAGCAATACCATCTCTGGTGACGTGTCTGCAGACCAATTTCAAAGGAGTAAGTCCTGCAGGACCAAATGTGCAAATTGGCCATCCCTATGGACCTCGCCTACCTGGAAGTAGTGTGTGGTAAACGTGTGCAGGGTAGTCCAGGTTCCTGCATGACAGAGATCCAGCAAGAGAATTTTGCATGCAAATGCAGGGGTCGCAACTTTAGATCTATTGGAATGAGCTCACAAATCCTCACAGGCCTACAAAAATACAAAAATTTTACTAGGTCTGCAGGTCTAGTAAATTGACTAATCAAATTGACCTACTTGTAATGTATTACCCTCACACTGGTGTTAAATTGTGTGATCCCAGGCAAATATGTTATGGACCCTCCATTTTCTTCATTAGCACATATGAGAGCACCTTCAACAATGCAAGTTCAGCATTTCTGCTATACAAAAAAGGTTTTTTGATGTTATAGACAAAACATTTGCTCCATGCATATTCAAAATCTAGACCACATAAGGCCACAAATGACCCCTGACTTGCCTTTTAGTTCACCAACAACATTGTCTTCAGGGTGGGGGCAGAAATATTTTTAAATCATTTTCGCAAATTCACTTAAAAAAAATATTACTAAAGCATAACACGGTAGTGCACTCTCATTTACAAACAGCACGTTTCCCATTGACATGGCTACAAACTTTCCCACTAACATCCATTTTTAATGATAAAATCATATAGCTCATAACCAATATTTGGAAGTTGAGTGTCAGTAAAAATATATAGCATTTGTACATCACCTAGCACAGTGTTTGGACTTCATTTTGTCCTCAAAAAATATTTAGATTTGATTTTTACATTATTACATTGAAAGAAATGGAGCCATTCATATGTGCATAGTTGTTTCATATGATTAACTTGTACATTAACAAAGTGTTTTCACAAGGAAGTAGGAGAATGTCAGTCTAAAGGAACCACCAGTGTCACATCCACCGCCAAGCATTTGTTTGGCGCCCTCTCAGAGTCATACATAACAATTTCCATTCGTCAATGCAGGTTTCTCATGTACACAATTGGCAAATGACCTGAGAGGAGCACTCTACGAATACGTGTCCATTTTATATAGAGAATAAATAACTTTCCTGGCCATACAGCTGATGGCCTCTTTTGTAGTGTGTCAACACCCCCCAAACCCACCATGTACTTATGCAAAGCGCATGAAACCTTCGCATATGTGAATGTATTTTTAGCAGCATCAATGATTTTGGGAAAGTTTTCAAAATGTGAATTATTGTTATTATTGCTGTACCACCAAGATACATAAACACGAAGATTATTAATTGTCTGCTTAAAGTCTAATTCTGAAATAGTAGCAAAATGTAAAACAAAGTTAATAAAACAGCACATCTTGTAAAAACAATTTTTCTAAAAAGTCTTCAGATGATTGGTGGTAAAATTTCAACATGCGAAGTATGCATTGAATGTCATGTCATTTAGGTAAGCTTTTCTATATACAATGTGTCTAATTAAGGAAATCTATATACCATAAAGTTTCCAGAGGTCATCTTTGTCGATGGCTCATTGCACACTCCGCAGAAGTCGTTGACTGATTCTTAAAGAGACTGAAATAAAATAGGAATGCCATTTCAATGGGAAAAACAAGTAATGTGAATATATTGTGCAACATCAGATACAAGTACCTAATTTAACAACACTAGATTATTCTGAAACATACCAATAAAAAAAACTTTACTGCAATGAACTAATGGATAAGATGACTAAGATGACATTAAGTGCATTGGAAGACACCCATTTGAGGCAACAGCTATTTCAGAGAATGTAGTTCTAGTTATAACTTTTAAAATGCAGGCATATAAATAGAAAAATATGTATGCTGCTAAATTTTCAAAAACAATGATGCAAGTATCTTCAACCTTTTTCTTTCAAATGATCTTCTTGTTATCATTCCCTATAGACACTGTGCTGAACCAGTGTAGTCTTGCTGCTCACCTACTAATGTTGCATGATGGTATGACAGAGTAAGAACTAGTCAAGAAGCTGTCAAGTGTCAAGCCTTCATAAATGTAATAGAAAACAATTCTCTAAAAATGTGAGAAATGTCATTGCATAATTCACTAATTATGCTGTGTACACCAACCAATCGATTTGAAAGCTTCTGTTGAGACAAAGGAATGGCATATCTAAAAAGAAACATGACATGAAAAACATCAACCAGAGAACTCTAGCAGATCTAGTGCAATCCTCATCTTACACGTCTTCATATCTTCAAATTTATTTTTCAGGTCTGTCACAGGTTTCTAACTGAGGTATGATTCTGCATACTAAATACAGGTGTGATTAACATTCACTTAAGTTGTCATAGAAAGACGTTTATGTTTTATACACTCACTAACTGTAACTGTTAAGTCTATTAAGAGAAAGTTTTCTGGGAATTTACCATGACACAACAATTAATGTCACTAGTGAATTCTGTCTCCACCCTTCTGTTCTTAGTATTTGAAAAATCTTTTATACTGTTCTAAAGAATTAAGAGGAAATATCATTTTTTAATTTTTCTAAAGTTTTCCCAGAGAAGATCAACCGCTCACAACTATGAAATATGGTACGTTTTAAAATTTCTAAAAGGCTTCATACCAGCATGCAAAAACACCATGGTTGTAGCTGTCAAGTTGATTTGGGTTAGTTTGTATCACTAATTCCCATTGCTGGTAATGTTGATGCTTGACAGCCTGTAAGAAATCCCTTTTAAAAAGATATGAATGCATATCTGAAGCATTAGATTTTGCCCATCTGAGGTTAAGAAAGAGCAACTATAATGGAATTGTTTAACAAATAATCCAATGAGAAAAAGATTAACATTAATGTGCTCTAAGTTTTACATTACTTTAAAAACTATGAGTATAAAAGAGCAAATGAAGGCCCTCATTATTAGTGTGGGGGTCTTAAAACCGCCACACTTGTGGTGGTGGTCTTGCCGCCGCGTACCCAGCGCTAAAGACTGCCACATTATGAGTCTGGCGGGTTGGCCAAAGCCAAACTGCCACATCGCCGCCAGTCCCACCAGTCTGGTCGGACCTCTGCGGCGGGCGGTGAGCTCCTCCAGGCCGGCGGCAGGGCTAAGACCGCCATCCGTACTAGGAGGCAGCAAACCACCAGTCTTTTTGCGGCAGTCGCCCTGCCATGAAAACCTTGGTGACAGGAATCCCTATTCCTATTGCTGGCGGATGCACCCCCACACATCCACACACTTGCAAACACCCCCCACCAGTCCACACACTTGCAAACACCCACCACCCGACCGCAGGCATACATTCAAACACCCCCACTGGCTCTCACACTTATATACACGCACCCCGCTCCCTCTCACACTGACATACACGCACCCCTACATACATGCAACCCCACTAGCTCTCCCACTGACATACCCACACCCCCCACTCGCTCTCACACTGACATACATGCACCCCTCTCTTTCTCACACTGACATACACGCACCCCCACTCGCTCTCACACTAACATACAAGTACCCCCACTCATCAACACACTCACTGACATACACCCCACTCACTTGCACGCACCCATACAAACAACCCTACTTGCATGCATCCCAATACACACACTTACTCACTCGCACCCCAACACACCCGCTTCCATTCAGAAGCACCCACCTTCCATGCACACAAAGATACACTCATGCACACCCATATCGCAACACATACACGCACACACCACAAACATGCACACAACACACCTGTCTGGGTGAGGTGGTCATCCGAGAGGGGATGGGTGTTGGTGTTTCCACCACCAGCACCGCACCACCATGCATGACCGACCGTGCCATATTACGTCTCGTAATATGGCAGTCAGAGTCCCTTTGGCGTGGAGGTGCTGGTAGTGGAAATGCCTCTCACCCGCCTTCGGCCAGCCTGGCAGTGTCATGTTTGAGGCTGTAATCTGGCGTTCTTCGGTCTCCGACCCATAATACGGCGCTCGCGGTTTATTGACGGCCACCAGTACGGTGGTCTTCCAAAAAGAATGCCAATGTCATAATGAGGGGCTAAATGTTAATTTAAAAAAAGTACCTCCAATTGATCATGTAGCTAGTGTAGGTTTGCAGATTTGCAGCCAGTGAATCAAAAACTAGAATTTTCTTTGAAGAAGGTTTTAGTATCTGTAAAAAATAGATAACAATGGAAAGACAAGCAAGACAGTGAACACAAGTAAATCACTTGTGTTTACATTTATGTAATTAAATTATACATATATATATAGATATATACATATATACACACCAAAATGATATAATGTAGAAAAGATAATTGGTAAATACCTGTGAGATATAAATGATATAAATGATATTTGCATGGGTATGAGATTATAGATCTCAGGACTAGCACACAGGTACAGAGCTCTGGACCAGTACAGGCACAGGGGTTTAGATCTCATGACTAAACAAGCATTTGCATTGCAATAGGTCTCGCATTTGGCGTTGTAATGCATAGACTTTTCTTGCCACATAAATTGGTCAACACTGCCTCATAATTTGGCCCTGCCACATAATTCCAGTGGCCCTGCGTATAAGTAAAGCACTTCCATTTACCTTTTTCCTCTATCTGCAGCAAAAAATGAAAATGTTGCCATTTAACATCGCAATTTAAATCTGCCATGCTAGCTCCCATAGAATACCACTTTCAATGCCCCACCATCAGAGTTGCTGGCTGACTAACAATACCCCCCCCTAAAAAAAAGACACAAGACAGCCACTGAGGATTACAGAGAGTGCAGGTGCATTGATGGACCTGGAAACTGTCAAGAGAATTAATTGGCTACAGTGGTCAGATATTGACTGGGGGAGCTTAACCCGACGAACAAGCTTCACACCACACTCCTAAGCACTGTAAATTGAAGGTGTTGTTATTATTCAATCTTAATAGTATTCAATTTGTCTACTTTCGCAAGGATGAAGTAAAACTCGAGACATGGAATTCGCAGCATGTTTCAGCAGTGAGCGTTTAACTCATAGAGCCAGCCTACAGCCTAACATATGCACCACTTTGAGAATGTTTTGTAATGCGCAACTTGGCTGTTTTGGGGTCCTCACAAAAACCTAGACTAAATGAACCACTCACTAATAGACCTAGCAAATGTATGGGCCTAGGCAAAATGTGTTCTGACTTGCAATGTCTTTGCTTTTTTAAGTGGAAGACGATCTTGCCACTCCAAACTTAAACAGGACAAAACAAAAACCACTACGGGTCAGAACACAAGGACAATTTGTTTCTAGTCTTAGGTTTTTAATTACCACAAAAATGCATTCTGGGTCTTGTAGTTGTGAGTTACTTGTTCAGTTGTATGCATTGAAAGATCACACGTGAGAACAAGGATATGTAAAAATGAAAATCTAGGACTGGAACATGTGGTTCTCATGACATGGTTCATATAGTAACTCAAGTCTCAAAGAACAAAAGAAAAAGAGTACTAAGAGTGATAATGTCATGTACGCCCGAGCTAGTCGGAATCAATATTATAGTTCACAGAAAACAAAATCATCCAGAAGTGCATAAATGGTACCCTGGACCCTAATGGCAGCAGTGAAAATGCCTCCGGCCCAACACACAAAGGCCCTCATTACAACCCTGGCGGTAAATCCTGCTTACCGCTGTGCAGAAGACCGCCAACACACTGCTGCAGCGGCAGAATTCCGCTACAGCTATTACGACCCACAGCACGGAATCCCCCATAATCCAGACACCCACACAAGTCCGCCACACCAAAGGTCAGTGATAAACTGGTGATAACAAAACCTCCAACGTCACGCCAACAGGAATACACCCACACTATCATGACCCACGAATCCACGCGGCGGTCTTTCAACCGAGGTATTCCATTGGCGGTACACACCGCCGCGCTCAAAATACACACACATTTACAAAACACAACCACATTGGACAATTCGAAATACACACGCCTGATACACATACACATACCACACCCACACACCTAATCCAATATAAAGCACACACCCACATCACCCACAAACCCTTACAACCAAAATTCTGAAAGAAGGCCAGAGAGAGAGATTACCTAACACAAAACCAGCATCCACAAACACACAACATCATCACTCACACAACATCCACGCACCTCAAACAACACACAACAACACATCCCCTCACACATCACAACACACACCACCTCACACATCATCCACACCACATCATGGCACCTCAACGACAACCCAGGTTCTCTGAGGAGGAGCTCAGGGTCATGGTGGAGGAAATCGTCCAGGTAGAGCCACAGCTATTTGGATCACAGGTGCAGCACACCTCCATTGCTAGGAAGATGGAGCTATGGCGCAGAATCATCGACAGGGTCAATGCAGTGGGACAGCATCCAAGAACTAGGGATGACATCCGGAAGAGGTGGAACGACCTACGGGGAAGGTGCGTTTCGTGGTCTCCAGACACCAGATTGCTGTACAGAGGACTGGCGGTGGACCCCCACCTCCTCTCCCACAACTAACAACATGGGAGGAGCAAGTCTTGGCAATACTGCATCCTGAGGGCCTTGCAGGAGTAGGAGGAGGACTGGAATCTGGTAAGTCAAAGCTTTACTACCTTATCCCCCCACTTCACTTGCATGCCATCACATACTCCCACCCTTACCCTCACACCCATCACCCCAACAACCCACAGATACCCCACCAACACAACCCACACATCCCAAAATCAAACCCTGTATGTCACACCAATGCATGGACACCCATCACCCAAGCATGTCCACTACAGATACCCACACAGACCCCAAACCAATTATCACACAAGGACCTAGACAAGAATGCAGGCACTGGAGTACAGGGTCACTCACCCATGGCACACTATGGCACACACAGATGCAATAATCATGTTTTTTCACCCCTGCAGGACCCCTACACAACGTCATCGGACAGGTGGTACCAGACATATCCAGTCGCCCCACAGAACAGACCCACAGTGATGACAGCAGATCTGCACAACTGGATCAAGATGACCAGCCCGGCCCATCAGGGACCTCGGAACAGTTGGTTCCCCTGACACTGGCACAAGCCACCACAGAGCCTCCCCCCTCAGGAAACACCAGCACAGCACCCACCCAGCGGGCCCATCCCTCTGTCCCCAGAACACGTCAATCAGCAGTGTGTCCACCACTACGGGGAACCCAGGCAAACCCACCAACCCAAGACAATCAGGGACCCGGGGGCAGTGGCAGTGGGCACATGGTTCAGGGGACAGAGGCACAGGATTACAGGGGAACTGGGAGGACTGCTGTGCGACTGGGGGAGGACAGGCCCAGGGAACCCACTCTCCACGAGGCCCTCTCCAACATCATGGGAGCGTACCATCATTCCCAGGAGACGATGGCAACGGTACTGGCCAAGTTTCTGGAGACCCAGCAGCTGCAGGAGGAATACTATCTGGGGATCAGGGAGGAACTGAAGTCCATTAACACCACCCTGGTCACCATTGCAGGGGTGCTGCAAGACCTTGTCAACACCAGGAGGGACACTGTGGCACAATAAGGGGCCCCTGACACTAGCCTGGATGATGAACAGCCCTCCACCTTTGCCGGTGGTAGTGGACAGGAGGCACCGCCACAGGAACACGACACCAGCACCCCAGCCCCTGCAGATGGAGAGCCACCCAGCAAACATCCCTGAGATCCAGGAACAAGACAGAGAACATTGCCAAGACCCCTGCCAAGAAATGAGACCCCCCTGAATGTCACCATTCTGTCCCACTTTGTCACTCTGTCCATCCATCAACTGCCCTTGCTCCACTTCCTATGCCCCTTTGGACAATGCACCTGTGAAACAAATAGACTGGGCTCTGCCATGGACATTCCTCCACCATCACCCCTGCCCATTTTACAACCCCCTCCACCTGTTCGCAAAGAAATAAACACACTTCAATCACAAAACAATCTGGAGTCAGTCTGTGCTTTCACAAATGTGTAATTGCAATAACTATGGAATATAGCAATGTCAATTCAATTGTTCACATACCGATGAAACACGGCTGTAGGGCTGGAGGAAATATAGCAGAGGGCACAAAGTGGGAGCCACATCTGTTAAATGGAAAGGCAAAGTGACAAGTCAGGGTCCATACACTGAGTGAAAATGACAGACTTATGCTAGCTCCAACAATAGTATGAGATGTGTGAGGCAGTTACATCTTCTTACCTGTGTCTCATTGAAAGTATTGCTGGATAATGTTGTTTCTGTTGTCGATATCCTCTTCTTCTGCCTCCTCTTCTTCACTGTTCACAAGCTCCACAGCTGCCACAAGACGACCAGCTGGACCATCCTCCTGCAGAAAAGGCACCTGCTGTCGCAAAGCCAGGTTGTGCAGCATATAGCAGGCCACGATGATCTAGCACACCTTCTTTGGTGAGTAGTAGAGAGAACCACCTGTCATATGGAGGCACCAGAACCTGGCCTTCAGGAGGCCGAAGGTCCGTTCAATCACCCTCCTATTTCGCCCATGTGCCTCATTGTAGCGTTCCTCTGCCCTTGTCCTGAGAGTTCTCACTGGGGTCAGTAGCCATGACAGGTTGGGGTAACCAGAGTCACCTGCAAATGTCGAGGGACAACTGTTAGACACACACTAACCCGTAAGGACAACCCCAGACCCAGACAACTATTCACACTGTATAAGGTCCTTGTCCTCACCTATTAGCCACACACAGTGCCTCTGGAGTTGCCCCATCACATAAGGGATGCTGCTATTCCTCAGAAGGTAAGTGTCATGCACTGAGCCAGGAAATTTGGCATTGACATGGGAGATGTACTGGTCGGCCAAACACACCATCTGCACATTCATCGAATGGTAGCTCTTCCGGTTTCTGTATACCTGTTCACTCCTGCGGGGGAGGGGGTACCAAGGCCACATGTGTTCCATCAATGGTACCTATGATGTTGGGGATATGTCCCAGGGCATAGAAGTCACCTTTCACTGTGGGCAAATCCTCCACCTGCGGGAACACGATGTAGCTGCGCATGTGTTTCAGCAGGGCAGACAACACTCTGGACAACACGTTAGAGAACATTGGCTGGGACATCCCTGATGCAATGGCCACTGTTGTTTGAAAGGAACCACTTGCCAGGAAATGGAGTACTGACAGGACCTGCACCAGAGGGGGTATCCCTGTGGTATGGTGGATAGCTGACATCAGGTCTGGCTCCAACTGGGCACACAGTTCATGGATTGTTGCACGATCAAGTCTGTAGGTGACTATTACGTGTCTCTCTTCCATTGTCGACAGGTCCACCAGCGGTCTGTATACCGGAGGATGCTGCCATCTCATCACCTGCCCCAGCGGACATGCCCTATGGATGAGAAGAGCGAGCAGAGAGTCAGCCAACACTGAGGTATCACAAAATGTAATTTGCACACATTTATTAATCCGCATTCTGCCTGTTACCGTGTGTATGCAAGGCCTACATTGGTGGGACACAGTTAAAATTAATGCCATGTGGCCCCCTGAAATGGTGGCTGCCTGACCTGTAAGGTGGGACAAGGGGATATGAGGTAACTGCGCTGGCATTGTACACTGTCGCAGTGGGCGGTCGAAGACTGTGGCGCAATCCTGCATTGGTTAACATTGGACCTATGGGTCCCTGGAGCCAACGTGACTGCCATTTTTCTCTGTTCACTCACTTGATAACTGACCTTCAACAGGAGAGGACCTACACGGCAAGTGCTGCTGTGACCTCAGTCTGGAAGCGACGATGGCTCATGTGTCTGGGGAAAGGGACCCTGCCTTCACTTCGGAGGAGTTGGAGAAACTAGTGGATGGGGTACTCCCCCAGTACACACAACTGTACGGTCCTCCAGACAAACAGGTGAGTAAACTGTGAGAATGCTGCATGGGCAATGCCTGTTTGGAGTGGCGTGAATGGAAGAAAAATGGGGGGGGACTGAGGCCTGCATGTGCAGACGGTGAGAGGATGACGGTCCGGACAGGTAAAGATTTTCCTTTTCCCCTGTACTATTCCTCTAGGTCAGCGCCCACCAGAAGAAGGATATTTGGCGTGCCATCGCCAAGGACGTCCAGACCCTGGGGGTCCACCACAGATGGAGCACCCACTGCCGGAAAAGATGGGAGGACCTTCGCCGCTGGAGCAAGAAGACGGCGGAGGCCCAGCTGTGGATGGCCTCCCAACGTGGGAGGGGTGCCCCTCGCACTATGACTCCCCTGATGTTCCGGATCCTGGCGGTGCCGTATCCGGAGTTCGATGGGAGGTTGAGGGCATCACAGCAGCCACAAGGGGGTGAGTACACTATCATTCTGCTGACTTTGCGTGCATTACAAGGTGTCTGGGAGGGGGAGGTGGGAAGTGGGTTCCCCTAGGCCAGGGCTAGTTTTGTAGGCAAGGTCCCTTCTGGAATGGCTCTGTGGCACCCCAACCCCACTAGTGGTTAGTGCCATCTACACATAGTCAGGCTCCTGTGACTACCAGGTGTGCAGCAATCGGGCTTAGGCCTTGTACCCCTAGGAACTATAAGTGCATGGCGTAGTGCAGAGGGCTGCTGTGTCTGTTGTATCCGCCAACGGTAGTGGTGTTGCATGTACTGAACATGTCTTTCTTCTGTCTCCCCCCCTTTTTGTGGTCTCCCTGTTCTTGTGTGCAATAGCATCATCAGGCGGAGGAGCAGTGGCATCGGAGCAGGAGGGAGCTGCATCCCACTTGGCCCTGGGGGGCAAAACTAAGGAGTCTGAAGCCACCAGTGGGATTGAGGGTGAGAGGAGCTCCACGGCGGGCACAGGAGCAGACAGCAGTGACAGCGAATCCTCCTCTGATGGGAGCTCCCTTGCGGTGGTGGGGCCCTCTGTACCCCGCATCAACAGGTACAGCCGCCACCACCCCAACCAGCACCGCTCTCCCAGCAGCCCATCAGCATGTGTCCCGTGCCCACTCACCCAGGAGGGTGGGCATCTCCTTCGCCCCAGGCACCACAGGCCCTGCCCCAGTCAGCCCTGCTGCCCTCAGTGAGGAGGCTATTGGCCTCCTGAGATCCCTCACTGTTGGGCAGTCTGCCATTCTGAATGCCATCCAGAGTGTTGAGAGGCATTTGCAACAAACAAATGCATACCTGGAGGGCATTCATTCTGGGCAGGCAGCCCAACAGAGAGCATTTCAGGCTCTGGCCTCAGCACTGATGGCAGCCATTGTCCCTGTGTCCAGCCTCCCCCCTCCAACTTCCTCCACCCAGACCCAGTCCCCTGTACCTCAGCCTATCCCAAGCACACCATCAGACCAGCATGCACACACCTCAACACACAAGGGTGGCTCAGGCAAACATAAGCACCACACATCCCACAGGCACTCACACAAGCATCATACCCATGCACACATACCAACATCCACTGCCTCCACTGTGTCCCCCTCCTCCACGTCTTCCTCCTCCCTCCCTGTCTCGTCTCCACTCACACCGACATGCACTACATCATCAGCCACCACCTCCTTCACCAGCATGCCCATCACCACACACCGCTCACGTGCACTCACCACCCCCACTACCATTCACACATCCCCAGTGTCCTCTCCCAGTGTGTCTGTGAGCCCTCCTCCCAAAGTACACAAACGCAGGCACACACCCACCCAACAGCCATCCACCTCACAACAGCCTCCAGCCCATGCACCTTCACCCAAATTCAGCAGACGTACACCTCCTACAACCACTACCTCTAACTCTACCTCCACTCCCAAACCCCCTCCATCTACCCATCCCAGTGTGTCTAAAAAACTTCCCCCCCCCCCGTCCTTCTCCTAGGGCCAGGCTTTCCAGGTCCCAGCCCAGCACATCAGCCACCACATCCCCAGGCACAGTGGTGCCAGCAACTGCGGGGTCATGGAGTGCGCCAACCATCAGAGCTGCCAGTGTGCCACAGAGCGAGGGCAACGACATTCCACCACCTGCCAAGGTGATAAAGGTGCCCACACCCCAGAGGGAGAAGCTGAAAACACCTGCCACCAAGGGGTCAAGGAAAACAAAAGGGGATAGTGGCAAGACAGCTGCGCCACCATCAAAGGTGGGGAAGGGCCAGAAACTGAAGGGCAGGTCAAGAGAGGCATGGTGGCACCGACAGATGGACCAGTGTCACACCTTCTGTCCACGTCGACGCCAACCTGTACGGCGGAGAAGACCGCCACCTGCACCGCCACAGAGCCTGCCGCCAGCACCACTGCCACAGAGCCCGCCGCCAGCACCACTGCCACAGAGCCCACTGCCAGCACCACCACCAGCACCGCTGGCACAGAGCCCGCCGCCAGCACTGCTGCCACAGAGCCCGCCGCCAGCACCGCCGCCACAGAGCCTGCTGCCAGCACCGCTGCCACAGAGCCCACAGCCAGCACTGCTGCCACAGAGCCCGCAGCCAACACCGCCACCACAGAGCCCGCCGCAAGCACCGCTGCCACAGAGCCCGCTGCAAGCACCACTGCGACTGTCACCTCCGCAAGCCCCGCCACGACTGACACCGCCGCAAGCACCGCCACGACTGACACCGCCGCAAGCACCGCCAGCGCCCCGCAACATCCTGAGCCAGTGGAACCACCGCAGACATGGCTACCATCCCCAGTGGTCAGTCGTCCGAGGCTGGTGGTGAGTTCCAGGACCCTGGGCAGCTTCCATGAAGCATCACTGTCATCACAGTTGTCACCTGCATATGGAATGCGAAGCCGCAGCAGTGTGGGGTATGTCTCTGCCTCCATGGCGTATCAACCTACTTGTACCTCGGCAATCTCTTGGCACACACACCCAAGCGAGTGTATTGTTGCAGCCACAATGCACGTGGAGCACTCCGGGCACAAAGCTCCCTCCAGAACCAGTGGAGAATGACATCCACTACCTCAGTTCTTGGCAGGATGAAGCACTCTGGGCACAAAGCCCCCTCCAGAACCAGTGGAGTATCACATCCACTACCTCAGTCCTTGGCAGGATGAAGCACTCTGGGCACAAAGTTCCCTCCAGAACCAGTGGAGAATGACATCCACTACCTCAGTCCTTGGCAGGATGAAGCACTCTGGGCACAAAGCCCCCTTCAGAACCAGTGGAGTATCACATCCACTACCTCAGTCCTTGGCAGGATGAAGCACTCTGGGAACAAAGCCCCCTCCAGAACCAGTGGAGAAAGGCATCCACTACCTCAGTCCTTGGCAGGATGAAGCACTCTGGGCACAAAGCCCCTTCCAGAACCAGTGGAGAAAGGCATCCACTACCTCAGTCCTTGGCAGGATGAAGCACTCTGGGCACAAAGCCCCCTCCAGAACCAGTGGAGACTGTTATCCACTTGCACTCCCCAGGATAAAGCAGTGGGCAAACCACCCACTGGAGAGACTTGAGAGACTGTGGCTTTGCACTCCTCCGGATAAAGCAGTGGGCAAACCTCCTACTGGAGAGACTTGAGAGACTGGGGCTTTGCACTCCCCAGGATACATCAATGGGCATGGAGCCCCCTCGTGGAGCAGTGGCGGTGTGCGTTCATCTGGCTGAGGTGCCACCCCTCCCCCTGAGGTGCCTGTTTATTTTCGATCTGATGCTCCAGCAGTGTTCTCTCCGTTTCCAGTCAGGTATCTAGTGAGGGCCTTGCCCATGCATTTTGGGCCCAGTGGTCCACGGACAATGATTGGTGCACTATCTGGACTTGTGTAGTTGGTGTACATAATTGTATATACTGGATTTTGACTGATGGATTTTTTTTATTACAATTGTTACAATCATTTCCTTTTGTCCTTGTGTTATTCAAGGGGGGGTGGAGGGGTGTATGTGTAATGTTGCAGCATGTGTTTGTGTGTATGGTGTTGTGGGTGGGGGTGGGGGCATTCCGTGTTGCATGTGTGTGTCACTCTCTTTTCCCTCCACCCTCCCCTGTGTTGTAGGTGCAGTACTCATCGTTGTCGTCGCCGCCGTCGTTGGAGTTCCTGATAGAGGAGCAGGAAGACCATAGCCGGCAGAATCTGCAGTTCGGGCTCCATGGCATCCTGGTTCCTCGTGGGGTGTGGAGAGGTGAGTATTTTCCCTTCTGTGTACTGTTTCCGCCGTGTTTTTATTCGCGTTGGTTCCGCCCCGGAAAAGGTGGCAGATAGCCGTGTTGTGATAGGGTGGGCGGTACATTGTGTTCCGCCTGTCTGTTGGCGGTGTCCGCCGCGCTGTTTGTTTGTACAGCCGTGACGGTCGGAGTGTTAAAGTGGCTGTCTATGTTGGCGGTTTCCGCCACGGTCGTAATCCAATTTTTTTC
The DNA here is from genome assembly GCF_031143425.1 of Pleurodeles waltl. Taxonomy (NCBI): domain Eukaryota; kingdom Metazoa; phylum Chordata; class Amphibia; order Caudata; family Salamandridae; genus Pleurodeles; species Pleurodeles waltl. Next base: position 707,879,902 of record NC_090450.1, on the reverse strand, counting down.
AGCCGGCCTGTTGGCGGTATTACCGCCGCTTTAACACCGACCGCCAGGGTTGTAATGAGGGCCAAAGTCTCATGTTGACTTTTAGGAGACAACCATAGATGAGATGGTGGGGACCCTTACACCTTTTGGGCCCTGTGCCTTGCACTTGCAGCGCTATTGATAGCTACACCCCTGCAGTGTTTCATGAAAGCATGTGTTATATCTACATTGGTTTAAATGTTGAAATGAAAGAAAATCACTATTGAAGAATAAAATAGGACACAACTCGTTTTTTGAAAAGTGTAACTATATAAAATGTAAAACAGCGTATGCGCCAGACTACATCTCCAATAAAACCAGCTTGCTTTTAAAGAGCAGACCTCTCGAGGGTTAATAGAGTGGAAGCTGCCTCGAACTGATGAAGAAATGCTTGTGTGATTTAAACATCTCGGCATGAATATGCCTCAGGGGAGGGAGCAGTGGCAGCGTCTGGGCTGTGCCGACTGAAATCCTTTGCCAGATTTTTATAAACATTTTTCATCTGAAGTCCTTTTGAAAAGATACTCAGTGTTAAAGGTGCCCTCGGAACCATGTAACACATGTTTAATTTTGTTGTTTCAATTCTTCTAATACGAGAAACTGGCAAAACGATGTTCGCAAATGCTCTGGTCTCACGTAAGCATACATTTCAGTACAGTTTTAGTTCCAAATTGCAATACCTCACAGCACATTATTTGCAGCATGTTTTGTTACATTCAAGTAGCTCTGAGGTGTATAGCACAGAATTGTAAGCAATTCTTTAGTCTCCAGTCACACTGCTGTGTAAACAGTGTAACCTTTAAAACTACAAACGGTCTCAGTCGTGGTAATCAGGTGACCACAGTAAACTGCATTATCCTTGCTGGTGGCGGCGACGTGACCAGATCAACCTGCCTGTGGCTCACGGCCAGGCCACCAGATGGGCACAGAGGAGGAATTCCTGCAATGACGTAAGATCCATCCACATTGTAAACAAGCATCTGTGGAGGGCATGGGCGGGGACTCGGCATTGGCTTTCCCCATTTATTTGTGGTACATTTTTAAAAAATCATTAAAGTTGTGTGTATTTGACCAATAATTATGCTGATAGCATCGGAATTTTAACTAAAGTGGCTATGAAGCTTGCACACATTGCAGTTTTCCAATGGCCGGCAAGGACTGGTCGGAGGCTGGGGAAACACACGAGGCTGGGGGGTGCATGGTGAGATAAAGCAGCGACAGGGCAGGTGGGGGATCGAGATAAAGCTTTTAAAAGCAGGAAGACAGAATGGTGCAAGCTAGCTTGAGCAGGGTGGGATGGAGGAGCAATAGAAAGGAAATGCACACACTTAGAAAATGTTCAAGAGCTGGGGCATCTAGACAGAGGGCGTCACTGTATGCTGTTCCCGAGCCTCATTTAAAGCACTGACAAGCCTTATCATGTGGTCTGCAGAGGGCTTGGCGAGATCTCAGAATCGGCTCCCTCCGTGTATTTATTGTAAATTAAAAAAAAAAAAAAAAACTGTGTGCATTTGATCAAGCACTATGCCGATAGCAGAGGGCATGGGTGGGGACTCAGCATCGGCTCTCCCATACATTTACTGTTAATAAAACAAGCATTTGGAATGCAATAGTCTCATGTTTGCTCGAGTTAGAGCTCTTAGCGTTGTAAATTACCGACTGGACTTTTCTTGCCACACAGACTGAAAATAACAAGAGAAAGAGAGTGAGGGCGAGCTGGCCCTGGAAAAGCCTCTCTCTGCTGTTGGTTTATGTTTACAGAGGGAGCTGGTGGGGAGGAGGGGCTGAAAACACAGTGTAAGACAAACAGGCAAATACTACAAAAAAAAGTCCCTTACAGAAGAGATAAACAGGACAGTAAGTAATCCTACAGTACTTTGTGCTGCTCCCAAAGAGAAAAAGGCAGGACAAAGAGGCAGAGCTGACCACTAGCAAGCAAGGATTTTTAAAGGGCACTGGAACCAGCAAATTAAATCACTTGAACCCACAGTATAAGTATACTTAAATGTATACAACACATTGAATGCTAACGCTGACCTAGAAAGGGGTACAGAGCTGGTACTGTGTAACAACATGTATCAGTCCATGTGCTTCATTCTTCCATTATCAACTTTTACTTGTCGGAAATGTAAGTAATGATTATGTCAATCTCTTTATAGAGGTCTAATGATGTACTACTGTTCAACACATTGGGGCATAACATACAGTCCTTATTTTACACACTTATTATGCACACAGAGGCATTCCAAATCATAATCTAAACTGCTTACCATAAGAATCCAATGAACTCCAGTGTTGAGGGAAAAAAAATTATATATATATATATAGATATATTACCACACCAGCTTGACACTTCTGTCAACGACGCGGCACTCCCAGGATTTTTCCAAAATCTTCATTTAATCCATAAATATACCAGACAAACAAACACCAACGCGTTTCGACCTTCACGGTCTTGATCACGGTATATATATATGCATTTATCTATCCATAGGTATGTACCTATAGATATCACACTTTAGTTCCAATTCTCTCCGCCATTATCTGAATCCACTAAGCTATTTATTCTTTTCTCTGACCAAGATGCTTGCTCAATTGCTCCCCTTTCAATCATAGAATGGTTTCACTCAACCACATTACTATTCTATCACTGCCCCAAGACTTCCCTGCTGACCTCTCTGACACCTACGCCAGCTGTGCAAACAAATCTCTCCAAGCCACGTTGTTAAGTTTAGTTTGGTCTCACACTTTAAGTTCAGCCCGTCATCAACCCAGCCCCCTTTTGCCTACAGTGCACCTGTTGTCTGTTCACTTGTTTCTGCCCACACTGCATTATGTATAATTTTACTCTGTGGTCTTCAAGTTTATGTATATGCAGCATTTCTATTCTGTATCTGCTTTCCCACTATTGGACTGAGTCCCCTTTTGGGGTTTTGCTGTGACAGCACTGTCAAACAAATGTAACTGCCTGACTTAAATGTCTCAGGGTAGAAGAAGCTTGCTGGTAAGACGTAACACTGGGATGTGCGTTTGCCTTCTGCCTTGGCCTGCCAATAAACCTTGGTACCTCAACAAACATTTCATCTGTTCCGGAGCCTTGCTTGGTGCTTGTGTTTTCTTTGTGTTAATCTGAGGAGGGTTAGAAAAGTAGTTTCCCTAATAGCCAGTGTTGGTCGGACAAAAAAACAGTTTCCATTTTCTCAAACAAAACCTGTACATGATGTAATGTGGGCATGAGTACCTTCACCTGTGAGCCAAAAGTCTGCAGCAACACAGTTTCAAGAATACAAAGGATTGATTGGGGTAGGTATAGTGTCAGAGGACCACTTTGTTTTCGGTACCCGAGAGAAAGGAAATTCCTGGGATTGCACGATGTGAATTTTTGCATAAACTGGGAATTTATTTTCTATTTTTTCGCTTTTTAAACTGTTAGTTTCGTCATTCAACAGCAAATGTGACTTCTACATTACCAACTAATTACAACATGAAAGTGTGCATTTTCATATTTGATAATCATGTAGGTACCCGAAAAACTGATGATCTGTAGTAGCCCAGGAAAATTGCAGAACAGACCATTGCAGAAATCGCTATGCACTAAAAGGGGTAAACCAAGGAAGAAAATTACACATTTTGAAACAAAAGCATTTTGCTTTATAAACTTTATAGTAAATATACGTACATTGGATATTGACATGCTTAACTTTCTAAGATATGCATCTATTATCTGTAAGAAAATAAATAAAAAAACAATAACATTGCACTTTGCAATCTATGTGTCAAGAATTCCCTTTTACGGGTCCATTTATCGTTAGCTAAAAAAAATAATCAGTTATCTAAAAATTGTTTTCAAATCAATTATGAATCATTACACAAAACATACACCATTCAAAGTCATAGAAAGTTATTTCAATACAACACAAGGACACTGAACTTCTGGATGTTAAAATAAAAAAAAATGGTAGACAGCATAAAACATCATTGTTTTTTAAGTTACATTGCTATTTTCTCTTCATTATTAAAGAGCCTGACTCAATGGTAGGTTGTGTGATTATTTCTACTCAGCTAGAGGAGGAGTAATTGTAAAGATTGCTATACAAAGTAACCAACCTCATTAATAATCCATTGTACTGTCTTCAGGGAATGGAAAGAGGAGTCATATAATTTTATCTTACAGCTGATTGCTTTTAAAGGCCAATAGCTGGTTTGTTCCATATCTCCAACAATGTTTGAAGTTGATTTATTGCATCATTGTTCGTATCTGTCGAGATATTTGTGATAAGCAGATTTGTCCATGATTTCAGAAGATTCTCCATAGCCATAACAATTCAGGGACACATTACAAGTTTGGTGGAGGCAATTACTCCATCACAAATGGGACATATATCGCACCTGCAGTATTACAAGTTCCACTGCATTCCATGAAAGTTGTACCATGGCAGACGGTATAGCAATCATGCTTGTGATGGAGTAACCTCCTCCGCCAAACTCGAAATGAGGCACGTAGTCACAAAGATTCATTGCTAGCACAATATACATTTAGAAAAAAAGTAAATAAATCTTCAGGCTGCACAGATAGAGAATCAGAGGCCACAGTTACATACACCCCCTGTATGGGGGCAAGCTAGATACTAAGGCATTCTCAGAAACAGACACGGTCCTTATAATTTGACAGACAGTACTCAAAGAAATTAATTAGGAATCAGTACTCATGCCCGTGGCTCCACTGTGGAAAGGCACACAGCTTCGAACAATGAATTACAAATCAGATGCTGTACAAGAGCCAAAAAAGAAAGTTGATTGGAAAATGTAAGAAATGGTCGATATAGAGTGTCAGACATGCCATGATTATGGCAGTTTTACCCCATACTTTTTGCCTTTACTGATATTTTGCTACTGTATATTTTTGTTGCCCTTAGAATCTGAGCAATATACCATTGGTAAGCATTGATAAAGTGCATGTGCTTATCCCCTTCACACTAGTAGTATTCCGGCCAATACCTGAAATATCATTCGAAGGTGTTTCTGCAGGAACATATGCATCAGAATCCTCCATGTCCATGGATTCTGTAAACATTTTACAAAACGTTACACATGTACGTCAGCCGATACCAAATACTATTTTTGAAACTTTTGTCAGCATTATAGGTCAAAAGATACATACACCATTTATTCAAAAAAGCTTTAGACAACATGGTTTTGAGCGACTCATTTTCTAACACTCTGTTCTTCAAAAGTTCTTGTGCATATAAAGCAATACAATTTTTAAATCTCAGTTTCACATCATTTTTCTCTGCTTCATACCTGTCTATCACCAAGTATGGTGCCTTTAGACTAGGTTGATGCTATGGAATACTAGACCACATCTGTATGATACTGAAACAATAAGCATGCCATTTGATGGATTTCTGCTGCTGCTACTCTTGTAAGGTCTCAACATGTCAACACTGTATTTTCTACATTAAGGCACATTGTTGGCATTCACAAGCTTAACTAGCTTTCCATGGAATTCAGAGACAAAGTATGGTCCTGAAAGTGTGTGTTTCAACACTCCGCCTTTTCTTGTCCTTCTTGTGCAGTTTTTCAGGAGCACGACCTGTCCTCCTGTAAAGGTGCAAAGCTTATATTTCCTTGCAACTCTCTTTCTGTACTTTTCTTTCTGCTTCTTCTGCGCTATCTCTATATTCCTGTTTGTCTGGCTCTGCATCTCAGCTCTTTTAGTTTTCATATCTTCAAGTATACTTACAAACTCTGTTTCAGTAGGTAGAATAAACTCACGGTGTGAAGGAAATATGTAAGGTGATCTTTAGTTCTTGTAATTACTAATACGCAAGATATTTGATATATTTTTACAACAAATATTGGTGTACGGTTAACAAAAACAACATGCAGTAAAAAACAAGTTTGCCCTCTATTTACCTCACTCTTATAGTGCTGATAACTAGATCCTTTTGAACACAGTAACAGAGTGACCTTCCTTCATATTGTTGTCCAAACAACAACTGTGCCTAAAAGTAATTCAATTGATATTCACACTAAAAAAATGCAGATTTAACGATGCATGGTGTTTGTGACTCAGAACAGTAAAAATACTTGTAGCAGAACATCCAATATAAGGTGCATGCACTTGTTCTTACCAGATCCACTGCAACCTCGCAAGGAAATCTTGCTACAAGGTGGTACAATAGTTGAAATAGCGAGACTTTGGTAGTGCTATCTGGCTTAGATTAATGCAAACAAAACATGATCCAAAAAAAGGACCCAGTTGGTCTGATGTTCATTGACGTATTTTGAAAGTATGCTGTAAATACAAAATGTGTAATTTTAGATAACAAATTAAAATACTTTTTTTAAATTAAATTCTGAAGGTTTTCAATCTAAACCTCAGAAAAAAACGTTTTTGCTTAGCTGTTATAATATTACGAAATCATGTGCTTCAAAAAATGAATACATTTAATTTGGACCAACAATAACAATAGAGTAATAGCTATTGAAAAAATGATTTATATAAGCTTTTTAGAGTATTAGCTTTAACTTCACCTCACCTCTTTATTTGGCATTTGTTTGCTCATCCAAGCTATTAGTCTGAGGATGATATGCTACTATAACAGACCGTTCAATTTGTAATCATTTTGATAACTGCGATTTCACCTGTGAAATAGAAATATTTTTCACAATTAGTAAACTTGGATAGCACATTATGAATTGTCAAAATAAGGGCGCTTAATCAAATTAAATAGTACACAGATGTTAAACATCTCTCAAGTCATCATCCTATTAACATGAGCAGAGTCATTTTCACTTTTAATTCATTGCAATTTGTTATATCCAATGTTGAAACACCAGTGGGCACCTACACAATTACATGCCGGTGCCTGTTGGCTCATCCGCTCATGTCAACTTGTTCTCATAAATGTTGACTGAGTTCCTGGTCTGTAATTAAGAAACTAGGAAACCCGAAAGAAAATGAGGTTGTGGATATACCATCCACTGTATCAAGGAGTGCAGAGCGAACTAAACACATCACTAGCAATAAATACCCCCAAAGTGGAGATTGCTCCGATTTCCAACTATAAAATGCCAGCAAAATTATGTATCTCTGCCAACTCTAAATCCTAATTTTATGTGCCTTATAAGATGATGATTTTCAAGATTTACAAACAGCTGTTTCCATACAAGGGTCTCCAATACTTTACATACTGTATAAAAGCAATATTTTGAAACAAATACAATTTTCAACTCTTTATTTATTATAATTGCCTGCACTGTTTTCTTTTAACAAACCTAAATCAGACATATCAATATCATGTATTTTGATTCCTTAACAAAGACATTCTTTAAAATGCAATTGCCTATATATAGTTTAAACTTTGCCACATTAACACAAAGGAAAACATTTATTTATCACCAAATGTTATGGCTTCAAAAAGTGCATATTCAAAATTTGAATCTTATATTGTGTACTCACTTCATTGACAAACTCACGCCCTTGATTGGAAATAACTCTTTTTGGACTTCCATGGCACAAGTACATGGTGAGAAGTTTAGAAGCAACCTCTACTGCACTCTTCGTTTTTAGGGGAAATGCCTCCACCCATTTCTAAAAATTGTAGTCGGTTGTAGTTAGAATATATTTGTTGCCTGTAGGAGTGGTGGAAGAGGTCCAATTAAATCCACTCCTATGAGCTCCCAGACATCTTGGACCTATTTTAAAAAACACAAATGTTGGTTAGGAACATTTCTGGAAAATATTGTAAAACATTTCAGATACTAATGTTTCTCTATGTTGTAAGTATATACAACTACATTTTGATTATACAGCTACCCAACTAAAATATAATTTAGGAAAACATAAGACAGAATACTTACTTTATTTGGTTGTAACTCAGAAGGAATCTGGAGTGCTGGTTGTTATTTTTGGCAACTATCATACTCCTTTATCTAAAAATAAAAATGAACGTTTCTTAAAGAAAGTGTAACTTGGTACTACACAGACACTAAATTACATCAACATGTTACTTCTCATCTAGGACTACTCCATATGTTCAGCAAATATGCGTTCCTCCATTACAGGTGTCTGGATAACTGCCTGGATAAACATTGCATTTTTTCCAAAGCCTAAAATTCCCAAACTGCACCACTTGGAACTCCATCTTTGAAAACCTGCACACAACAGGAGTATTAATAAGTGTCTTTAAAGTAATTTGAGTAGATATAAAGGGTAGGGGAATGCAGTACATTGTGTGTGCATGTACAAATTTTACGCTTGAAGGTAAAGGAAAGCTCAACAGAACCATTGTAGAGGGAATAGTCAGTGATTTCAAGTCTTACACTTTGCATATAACAAAAGTTTGTTAAACACATGTTTTATTACACAAAAAAGTGAAAGCAAAAATGTTTAATTACTAGGTATTTTAAAAGCTTTACATTGTATAACTCACCCATTGTTCAATATTAACAGTCATGATCGGCCAGTAGAAGTTTGTACTCTTTTTGTTTTTTTTAACCCAGAGTGACCTATGATAAATGAAGAATGAAATCCATTAAAGATAAGTCTAGCCAAATCAGCACCAATGACAACTTGGGTCTTCTTTCCCTTTTCCATGTAGAACAGCTTGCCGTCTAGTTTTATAATATATATATATATGAATATATATATATATATATATATATATATATGTATATATAAATATAAAATCATAGTTTTCTGAAGTGACTTTTTTCTAAGGTTGTTTTCTGGAGTGCATTTTCTCTAAGGTTGGTGATAGTCTTTAGTAAATGATTCATACTTGGTGTATCCCACTTATATGTAGAAAGGTTCCTAATCTGATACCTGGAAGCTGTATTAGTTAATTTGTATAATTTGAAAATCAATTTAATTGAATGTGATGAACGACTTGTTCTTTCCTGTAAATTGCAGAATACTGATGTTGTGACCTCAAGCTTTAGGTGAAATCCTGACTTTCACACCAGGCTGAATGGTGTGATCCTTGGCAAACACACTTAGGTCACCTTACAAAGTTACAGGTATTTAAACTATAAATGGGGAAATAAGCCATATCTGTAACGTTATTCCCCTCCATTGACAAATAGCAATGATTTCAATGGATTTCAAACTGTAATAGAGCGTGTTTGTTAGAAATTGGGTTTCTGGTTGGCAGAGGTATGCATGCACACTGGCCAAACAGGAACCATAATCCTGGTCAGTATAAATCAGAATCACACCATAAATTAACCTGTGCTCACTCTCTAGTAGGTTGGCATAGTATAGTCAAGCTTAACTTACGAGGTAATATATAAAGTATTTGTGCAATACTTCAAACTGTAAGCAATCAAAACACCACACAAAGAGACACCTCACCTGGCTAGAAAAATAGAGCTTAAATTAATGAACAAAACAAGACCAAAATGACACAAAATAATAAGTAGAAGTCGAGTTATGAATTTTTAAAGATTAAAATGCAATATAGAGCTTAAAAGCATAAAGTGCCAACTGGGGTTAACGGGTCATGCTAGACTGTGTTAAATCCAAAAGTTCAAGCTGAACACGATGGAGCATGGGTTGGATACAGTCCTATTTAAGTCCATCTGAAGTTTTACCTTCTCAAGAATTGGGCCAAGAGTCCCGTTCGCGAAGAAGAACTTCACCGAAAGCAAGGAGAGTGTCACTGGCAGTGGTCCTCGGGCAGAAACAGTCAGCCAGATGTCGCTGACAGGTCGCGAGCGGTGATGCATGCTATGTGAGGAGACGAACTTGTGGTGGCTCATTCTAATTCTTTGGGTGAGCAGCGCAGTTCCGGTGCAAGCAGGCTCGTTCCCAATTGGGAAAAGCCTAAAATGTTGATTTCTGGAGCCAAAAAAAACTTCAAGGGCCCAGCACTTGAGAGACAACTCTTGGGAGTTAGGAGCTGGTTGAAGACAGGTCCAGGAGCTGTAGTGGGTAAGTTGGAAGTCTTTTGTGTTTCTGAGACTTCAGAAAACAAGAGACAAGCCGACAAGCCCTTGGAGTCACTTTTGTTCTGGGATGCAGAGATGCAGGTCCAGTCCTTCTCACTCCCAGACAAGACAGCAGCAGGTAAGCTCAGCAAAGCAGGAGTTCAGCTGAATAGCAACTCAGCAGAGTACCAGTCCTTGTGGCAGCACGGCAGTCCTTCTTCCTGGCAGAGTATCCGCAGGTCCAGAAGTGTACTGAGTTGTTGGTGTCAGAGGTCACGTACTTACACCCAGTTATGCCTTTGAAGTGAGGGAGGCTTCAAAGAAAGGTCTTTGAAGTGGACAGAGGTCCACCCTTCCTGTCCCGGCTCCAAAATCACTACAGGGGGATATGCAGCCCTTTGTGTGGGGCAGGATACTGCTCATTCAGGTATACGTGTCAGCCCCTCCCTCCTATCCTGACCAGGATGGCCCATCAGTCACACCAAAGCTTCCCTTTGTGTGTGGTTGTCTAGAGGGAATGCACCAGCCCAGCTATCACCCCACCCCAGACATGTATTGTAGACAGGCAGAAGGTACCAAATGGCTACAGCAAAAAAAAGAAAAACTTTCTAAAAGTGGTAGTTCCAGAACTGCAATTTAAAATCTGACTTCACCATAAGTTGTGATTTTAAATTGTGAGCCCAGAGACACCAAACTTGAAAGGTCTATCTCTTCATAATTGGGAATTACACTTAAAAGATATATTAAGGTAATCCCAATGTTATCCTTTAGGAGAGAAAGGTTTTGCATGAGTGAAAAACAAATTTGGGGAGTTTTTCACTACCATGGCATGTAACCTTAAAAGTACATGTCCTGTCTTTTAAATACACTTTACCCTGCCCTGTGGGTCATACAGGGTGTACCCTAGGGGTGATGTACATGTATAAAAAGGCTAGGTTTATGTCTAGCAAGATGTTTATCTTGCCAACTTGGCAGCTTAAAACTGCGCATACAGACAATGTCATGCCTGCAACATGGTTAAGGCGATCCTTAAGTGGGTGGCACAATCAGTGATACAGGCCCACTGAAAGCATTTAATTTACAGGCCCTGGGCACATGTAGTGCACTTTGCTAGGGGCTTCCAAGTGCCATAAATATGCCTATTTGGCATGAGGCAATGCTACCATGTTAAGAGGAGAGAGTGCATGCACTTTAGCACTGGTTAGCAGTGGTAAAGTGCTCAGTTGTAAAGCCAACAGAAATAAGGTAAGAAAAAGATGAGGAGGAGGAAGGAAGCATTTTGTCTTAGGTGGCAATGCCCCAGGCCCAGTATATCGTAGATGGATGTGTTGCACAAGTTAGCTCTAAGCAAACTTGTTTGTTGAGCTCCCTATCATCAACAAGGTTTGTGAGTGTGTTTGACTAAAGAAAATATTCTGTTTTTAAGTGCCATGTTTTTTAAATCGCAAAACGTGGAGGTAAGCTTTTGGATATGGGGTGCTTCGGAGACGAGCGAGCTGTCCACATTACACCAGACCACATTGGTGCATTGCGTCAGGGTCGTAAGGAAGACCCCTGCAGTCCCCTGCAGCACAGAGCGGCCCCCAACACTTCAGCGGCCCCAGTCAGCCCAAGCAGTGGCTTAACGAAACTTGAGGGGAACTCCTTGCAGAGTACCTGGAAGGGACCCCCTCCCCCTGGGCCCAGTCAGGGGCCTGCTGCCCGTTCACTGTGTTGAGGGGGCCCCCTGGAGCTTGGGGCCCTCTCACCGTGGGGGTTTGTGAGAGCCTTTGTTACACCACTGAGCCCAAGACCAATGAATATCTGTGAGATACGGGAGACTTAGCAGCCCCTCGCCACACTCTTCAGCGGGGCTGCGGTGAGGGGGCACAATTTTGCGTCACCACTGTTGGAGTGTGACCTTTAAAATGAATACTAACATGAAAAGCTTGCAATATAATGTATAATGAAGCCGCATAGAAAATGTGTTAAAGTAGAAATAATGTACGCGTTTGAAATATGCCCACGGGGAGTGGCCACCAAGGTATACGATGACTAATGAAACTGACTAATAATGAATTAACAATGTACTAATGTATGACTTTGTATTAAGAGTTATGTATTATGTATTAGGGTTATGCTAAATTAATCACTAGGCCTTAGTTAGCAAGAGTCTGGGCCTAGATGCCTGGTCTCATATTAATTGTGTTTTTTCTAATGTGCAACGTGCTGCTTTCCTGAAGGACACGAAGCAGTACTTTTCCAGAAGCTAGAGATATGTGTGTAGCTGTAGTAAATTCTTTCTCATGGGACCCGACTTGCTCAAGAAGACATTCTTGCCGAATGCAACAGTGTAATTCGCAACAGGTGCAAGGTCACCTGGACTAGGAGAAGACAATGGAACTACTGACTGGAGCGACAAGTGTAACTTTTCTTATCTGACATTCCACCCGTTGAAGACGTCAATCACAGGAGCCTATCAACTACATGAGAACTGTCTTAGGTGACAATTCTAGTAAGGTGTGTGGAGAATTATTGGACAGAGATAACGATGCACCAAACATTGCCCAATGGGAAATTAGAGGCTTGTTCGACAGTTTTGATTTAAGAACGTGACCCAAAGAGAAATCAGCCATTCTTCCTCGCAATTATAGCCATGCTTTGCCATTCTTCATCATCCCTTGCCCTTCTGAGAGACTTTGGGGGTCATTATGACCCTGGCGGAAGGCGGAGAAGCGGCGGTAAGACCGCCAACAGGCTGGCGGTCTTTTTTTTTGTATTATGACCGTGGCAGTTACCGCCATGGTCATCCGCCGGTTCTCCGTTCCGCCCGCCAGGTGGCCGTTACTATACCGCCGGCGGTATTTTGACCCGGCTTACCGCCGTGGATTTCCTGCGGTTGGAACCGCCATGAAATCCATGGCGGTAAGCTCTATCAGTGCCAGGGAATTCCTTCCCTGGCACTGATAGGGTCCTCCCCCACCCCCACCCCGACTCCCTTCCCTACACCCCCACCACCCCCACCACCCCCCAAAGGTGGCAGGGCCCCCCTCCCCACCCCGACCCCCAACATCACAGAACTCACACACACACGATATGCACACAGGCACCACCAACAAACACACGCACACACACTGACATACATGCCTACTTCCACACACAGAGTCAGACATGCACACCCACATACAAACATACACGCACACATCCATACAGACATACCCACAGACATACACGCACTCATTCCCAAAACACGCAACACCCCTGCAAGAATACACGCACTCACACACCCCCTCTACATACACAGACGCACAACCCCATGCACCCACACAACACACAACACCCCCCACCCCCTCCCCTAACGGACGATCGACTTACCTGTTCCGTCGATCCTCCGGGAGGGGACGGGAGCCATGGGGGCTGCTCCGCCGACACCACACCGCCAACAGAACACCGCCACGGCGAATCACAGGACGTGATTCGGTGGGCGGTGTTCTGTTGGCGTGGCGGTGAAGGTGGAGCAACCTCCACTTCCCTGCCGCCCTCCAGTATGGCTGTTGGCGGCTCTCCGACGGAAAAAGGACGGAGAGCAGCCAACAGTCATAATACGCCGAGCGGCAAACCGCCACTATTGGCGGTCTTTCGCACGGCGGTCCCTCGGCGGTCTTGTAAAAAGACCACTGAGGTTGTAATGACCACCTTTGTCTTTAGCTGTCCTATACCTTAAACCATCCTCACCTTATTACTTGTGCGATATGCACCTCTCCTCCTTATGAGGGAAGAGCCTTTCCTGCTATGCCCTACAGAGACTTGCATGTCTGTCATTGCTGATGGCGAATCGACTGATGTCCTGAGGACGAAGACTGGCGCTGTTTGCTGACTCATTCGGATGGGTAACTATCTGATGAAATTGTAATTGTCTGTTTGCCTTTTCTTTCTAGGTACCAACTGCTCTTTTGATAGAGGCCATAGTTAGATGTTTTCCAAATTCATGTTGCCAGATTGTTTTGCATGAAGCCCAACATGCTGATGCTAATTGGAGGTTAGTTAAGGAAATTCACTAATATCGGATGCAAATAGACAAATGACTGAATTCTTGCCTTGTTGAATAATGTACTAATGATACTCTGATAAAGTGACTCATGTTAACGTCGTACTTTGTTCTAATGTTCATGAGCTATGCTTTGATAAAGTTTTGCTCGAGTTGCCAAATTATAGTGGTTTTGATGTGCTTGCTATTGTTGAGATGAATAAACATTATATTAGATTGTAACTAATAGGGAATAAATATCCTAACTCTTACTAGATTTGTTGTGGTTATTCATGACTGAAAGGTCATGGTGCGTCCGTTGTATTGATCTATATTAAATGATATTGATTAGCTTGATTGATTAGTATTGTGCATATTGATAGCATTATTGATTTATTGATTGTGATGCCAAAAGATATCTCGTCCTGGGAAGTCCCCAAACGTGGTCAAAAGGTTCATTGGCCTAGATGTGTCTCCTTGTAAGTTTACTTATCAAGGCTCAGACGCGTTTTCACCACTCCGATATCCTGGGATCCCAAAAATGCGGTGACTCACTGGCTCTGAACCGTCTCTGTCGAGCCATCAGCCGTGAATCACACCGAGTTTGGGACAGAGAGCACGGCCGGGTTTTACAAGCTGAAGACGGCTTTCACAACGGATATTACTCGCACATCTCTTATTTGCAGCAAGTTTCCGTAGGTACATTTCGCCCAGTTTTTACTGATGAAACGTGTCCGGAAAAAGTACTGGATGTGGAGGTTTACCTGATAAACTTGTAAATCCAGTTTGAATGCAAGCTCCTCTTTGCGACGTAATTGGGGCCACGATGTTTTGCAAAAAGTGGAACGGTAATTCTTCAGGAGGACCAGTGTAGGGAGACGAAGTAGCTCTAGATACATATGTACCTGGCAGACAAACAAACGTTTGGCTATTTCTAATGGATGGGCACAAGTGGTTTCAAAACACATAATTCACAGGATAAAAGTTCCATAGACGTACTGCCGTGATTGCTGACATTATTTTCAGGGGTACTGGACACAAAATCTTGCAGTAAAAGCCGTTAAAGTATAGTTTTACTAGTAAGCACAGCTGGGCAGGGTGTTTCCTCTCTATTTTGTACATTTAGAGCCTGCATGAAATGGTGCATTCTGGATGATGTAGTCTAAGTGTATGTTTATTAGCATCAGTGGAAAGGTTCTCTAGCCAAACCCCCAAGGCCAGCAAGTGTCAAACCACGAGCCGTCACCACACTATGGCGGTGATTCTAACCGCGGCGGGAGGCGGTCGCCGCCCGCCATGCGGTTACCGCCAAATGACCGCACCGCGGTCACAAGACCGCGGCGGCCATTCTGGCTTTCCCGCTGTGCTGGCGGGCGACCGCCAAAAGGCCGCCCGCCAGCACAGCGGGAAAGACCCAGCAACGATGAAGCCGGCTCCGAATGGAGCCGGCGGAGTTGCTGGAGTGCGACGGGTGCAGTAGCACCCGTCGCGAATTTCAGTGTCTGCTAGGCAGACACTGAAATTCTTGGTGGGGCCCTCTTATGGGGGCCCCTGCAGTGCCCATGCCATTGGCATGGGCACTGCAGGGGCCCCCAGGGGCCCCGCGACACCCCATACCGCCATCCTGTTCCTGGCAGGAGACCCGCCAGGAACAGGATGGCGGTATGGGGTGTCAGATTCTCCATGGCGGCGCAGCTTGCTGCGCTGCCATGGAGGATCCATTTGGGCAGCGGAAAACCGGCGGGAGACCGCCAGTTTTCCGCTTCTGACCGCGGCCGAACCGCCGCGGTCAGAATGCCCTGCGGGGCACCGCCAGCCTGTTGGCGGTGCTCCCGCCGACCATGACCGCCGGGGTCAGAATGACCCCCTATATACCATTCAGACTCTGTTAAATTACACATAAGCAACATACTAACACCAAGACCCCAGTCCCTGCACAGTCCTTTCTAGAAAATAATTTTCGACACTGTCGACTAGTTTTGAGCGAAATACTAACTCCTGAGGCATTTATCTTCGACAGAGAACTGGAAGATTCACAGAGAATGGACTGGAAGGCTGCGGGGGTGCTTTTGTATGTGTTACCAGTGGCACTCGCTTGCAGACTGGCGGACATACCGCTTCTGTGTGGCTGTTTTTGGAGTTTAAGAGCCTGAAAGTTACAATTGGAAATATTTTTCCCCAGAATACAGGAGTGTGTGATGTCACTTTGGAGTAGCAAGGGGGCTCCAGAATGGTTAGCTCCTGGGTCAGGGGCAGATGATACCAGGCAGAGAAGCAGCGTAACTCCACGGAGCGCTTGGTTGGACATAATACCTTGGAGTAGCGATTGTGATAACATGAGTATTACAAGGGACAAGGTACACAGGAACTGATGTAATGAAAGTGTTCCCGGTCACGTTATAATGGCAATCGGTCTGCTTATTGTACATGACCACAAATCTCCTCTGAGATGTGCAATATCCTGATTACGTACCAACGTGCTTTTTTATTTCACATACAGGATTTGTCCTAAAAGAATAACTCATAAATACCTGCAGTGAGGAAAAAAGAGCATTTGCCTCCTTGCATACATGGCTCATTTGTGCAGTCAATTCTGGGGGTCACCTGCCTTGTGTACCACTGCTGAACACGGTAAAATGCAGACAGGATAGCCCGCTGGGTAACGTATCTACACCTGAAATCTGAGTGCCAACAGTACGTGAAAGGTTTGACCTTCTTTAGCCGTTCATCCTCCCGAGACCTATGAAATGAGCTTTGAGTACTGAAGGGGGAAATGGATATGGAAGCGATATGTAGAATTGTAGATGTCTGCAGCCTACAAGGGGTATGTCTAGGTCTGACTCGAAAGCATGACTTTTGAAATGCCTTTTGTGACCAACACAAATATTTTCAGTATACTACTGAGAAAGGGACTTAGGCTCCGCCCCATGTGGGTTCCCCAGAATACAGGATCTGATAGGCCCAAAGTTGTGTCTTTGTACTGAAAGGAGTGCTTCCATTGCACTTGTTGGCTTTTGGAACAGCTTCTACTCAATACAGCACGACTACATTAGTCATGGCAGCAAACCAGTGATCATGGCTATTATCTGTTTATTACAAATGTTATGATAAATGTAGGCATGACATATTTGGTGTGAAGAACATATGTTAACATTAAACCATTTAATGATGGATTATTATTATTCTTTATGAAAGTTTGCAGAGAAGGTTCTTGTTACATGGGATCTCACAGATTAGTGTAATAGGCAAGGGTTTAGTGTCGGTTCTCCCTGTGACAAACTGTGGTTGTGGAAGATTTTCATTTGTTCGAATCCACTTTAGGTTCTCTTCCTAGAGATAGCATTTTGTTGAACCAGCTAGAATTTTGTAGACTTTTGTAATTTTATGACTTTGTTCCTGGTGGGTGGCTTAATGGAAAATGTACACTCAAAATAGTAGCCCTGAGATGGGTATGGTGTCATGGTCAGGTTTGATCTGAGTATTTTAAAAAGTTATAACAGAGACAATTGGCTTGGCTTATTTATTATGAAAATAGTTTGCTGAAGCTAGCCGACCATTGATATTGATTTCTTATCACATTTTGTTACAGGTTATGTACAAGTATTGTGTTGAATGTAATATCACCAGCTGCATAGTTGGCATGGATTCTGGTGGCAGCCGCCCACTCTGACAAATCCTTAGGGGTTTTCACTGTAATGATTACTGTAATATCCTATTGAGCGGGGTTGTATATTATTTTACAAATTGTACTTTTTCTACATATTTGTAACTTTATGACTGTATGCATAATCTTTACCAGTTTATGTGCACGTGAATAGGCTTGAGTTGCTTACGGTGTCAATCCAGTTACAAGGCTATAAACTTTATTGGCTGTTTGGGGGCAGTTATGCCAGATTTCACAGGTCTGGTCTGTTAATTTGAAAATACTATAACAAAGCCAGTAGACCCCACTTACCTATTGTGTAATACGTTTTATGGCAATCAGATTTTATGGATGGATTTTTATCACACTATGTTAAAGCCTGTAGGCATGTACTGTGTTACATGGAATCTGATAAATTACCATAGCAGACAAGGGTTTTGCTGTTGGTTTGTTTTTGACAACTTTAATTTTGTACATACTTGTAATTGTAGGTTATGGTAAAAGGTGAGTGATATATGTTATAGGTCTGATTGTTTATTATGAAAACGTACAATTAACACAGTCAGCCTGACATATTGATTGTTAAAAGCATATGTTAAAGTCAATGGGCATAAAGACCACAGATAGGTATATGGGTACATGGAATCTCACAGATTACCACAGTAGGCAGGAGTTTTGATATTGGTATAGCAGATTTGCATTGTAAAAATCCTTATAAGAAGCTCCTTGGAAAGAGTGTTTAGCTTTGTCAAATGTAACTTTGTATACATTTGTAATTTTATGAACGTGTGTCTGATGGTTGCATTGAGGGAAAGCTTACACTCAATACAGTAGGCCTGAGTTTTTTATGGTGAAAAGCCAATGATAACTGTGATAGGCCTGACTGGGTCACTAGGAAAAAGGTGTTTCAGATGCCATAGGTCTGATCTGTTAATTCTGAAAAGTTATGACAAAGACAATAGGGCTACTTTATTTATTATATAACACATGATAAAGCAAGTAGGCCTCTAATAGTGGATTGTTATCACACTATGTTTCAGGCTGTAGCCAGCAATTTTTCTACTTGTATTCTCACAGATTACTGTCGTAGGTAAGGTTTGCCGCTGGTCACTAATTCTGACAAATCCTGGAATTAGAAGGTTTTAACTGAGAAGGTTCTTGTTAGGTCACATAGAGTGGGGTTGTTTATTGTTTTGTTTTAATATTGTACATATTTGTAATGTTATAACTGTATGCATGGTGGTTGCCACCTTATGTCCACTTCTGTAGATCTGTATTGGTTATTGTGCCAAGCCCTTGGTAAAGGTCAAAGGCTTGATCAATTCACTGGCAAAAGTTGTCAGCATATTTATGGTGCAAACTGGTCATAATAAATATTGATGACAAACACAGTAGGCCTGACTTAAGTGTTGTGGAAAGCATCTGTTAAAGGCAGTTGCCTTTTACCGGGGGATTGTTTTAACACTGGGATGTATTTTGTTACATTATACCTCACAGTTTACCATGGTAGGTGTTAGTGACCCACCCTGTGAAACCACTAGGCTTTATTAGCAAGGATTTATATTGTTTTTTTCCAATATCATTCTGTACAAATATTTTGTACATATTTGCAATTTAATGTGGTACATTGGATGATTGCATTGTGAGAAAGCACATGCCCACCACAGTAGTTCTGAACTGGTTATGGTGACAAGCCAATGGTAAAGGTTATAGGCCTGATTTGTTTATAATAAAACTTTACAATAAAGGCAGTAGGACTGACACATTCATTGTCAAAAGCAATATTAATGCACATAGGCATTTAACTGTAGATTGTTATTACTCTGTATTAACACCTACAGATAGGTATTTTGTTACATAGAATCTTATAAATTAGTGTAGTAAGCAAGAGTTTTGTTTTTCCTTACCACCCTGACAAAGTAATTGTATAGAAGATTTGCACCTTGAGAGTCCTTGTAGACCCTGTTAGGAGAGATAGGGACATATTTATGTAAAGTGGCGCTGTAAGTAGTGCAGCATCACTTTTCTTGCGCCCCTTAGCACCCCCTAACGCCACCATGTGTGTGCCGTATTTACAATACCTCACTTAAAAATGCTCCTAGAGGAATTGTTTAGATATAGTATGTGTAAATATAATCCAGTCTTCAATTAATTAATAAGACAACTCTGTACTGTTAAAATCCAATATATTACTCTACAGGATTCAGAAAGTTCAAAAAAATGTACAACAAATCCAACAAATGTCCATCTCATAAACAACAACACTGTATATAACCCCCCTAGATCACAAGATTGAATCCCAACAGAAGACCCAGGAAGGGGTTATAACCCTCCCCATGACACTGTCCTGCATAATAATTGCCTGGTTTTCAGTCCCAGTTCAAGCAATATCATGGACTTTCAATGCAGCTTGTCAAATGAGAAGGTAATGTAAAGATTTCAGCCTGTGGTGGCAGTCAGAGATTCGTGAGACCATCATCAGGACTCAGGGGGTCATTCTGACCCTGGCGGTCGGGGTTAAAGCGGCGGCCAACCCGCCAACAGGCTGGCGGTCAAAAAAATGGAATTCTGACCCTGGCGGGAACCAACACAGACTGCCACTTTAACACTCCGCCCGCCACGGCGGGACAAACAAACAGCGCGGCGGTCACTGCCAACAGGCAGGCGGCAGACAATGTACCGCCCACACTATCACGACTCACCAATCCGCCACCTTTTCCGGGGCGGGAGCCCCGCCGATAAAAACACGGCGGAAACAGACATTTCCAAAGGAAAACGCTCACCTCGACACACTCCACGCGGAATCGGGACAGCATGGAACCGGAACTCCACATCCTCCCAGCCATTGCCTTCCTGCTCTTCTTCCAGGATCACGAACCTCGCCACAGACGACAACGGTGAGTACTGCACCTACGACACAGGGGAGGGGGGAGGAGGAAAGGTTACGGGCACACACATACGCCACACACCCACCCCCACCCTCCCCCCCACCGATATACCTACACACCAATGCAGATTAAAAAGTCAGAGTGACACCCCCAAACTCCCACAAAAAAAAAGCAAAGACAAAAGGCAATGATTGTAAAATTAGAACCATATTATTGCAACAATAAAACATAGCGATCTTAGCAATATATAAAGAATCATAACACATCTAGAACCATATCCATACAAGTAGCAAAAGTCCGGCACAGTTATGCAAAGTTCAAATGTCCGTGGGCCAATGTTCAGCAACACATGGGCAAAGCCCACACACGAGATCGAGTCCATTGGAGAGAACACTGCTGGGGCATCACAAAAATTAAAAACAGGCACCTCAGGGGGAAGGGATGGGGGGGCACCTCAGCCACATGAGTCCACGACGCCAGATCCACGAAGGGCCTCCATGCCCACTGTGCCATCCTGGGGAGTGCAAAGCCACAGTCTCTCAAGTCTCTACAGTGGGTGGGTTGCTCACTGTACCATCCTGGGGAGTGCAAAGCCACAGTCTCTCAAGTCTCTACAGTGGGTGGGTTGCCCACTGTGCCATCCTGGGGAGTGCAAAGCCACAGTCTCTCAAGTCTCTACAGTGGGTGGGTTGCCCACTGTGCCATCCTGGGGAGTGCAAAGCCACAGTCTCTCAAGTCTCTACAGTGGGTGGGTTGCCCACTGTGCCATCCTGGGGAGTGCAAAGCCACAGTCTCACAAGTCTCTACAGTGGGTGGGTTGCCCACTGTGCCATCCTGGGGAGTGCAAAGCCACAGTCTCTCAAGTCTCTACAGTGGGTGGGTTGCCCACTGTGCCATCCTGGGGAGTGCAAAGCCACAGTCTCTCAAGTCTCTACAGTGGGTGGGTTGCCCACTGTGCCATCCTGGGGAGTGCAAAGCCACAGTCTCACAAGTCTCTACAGTGGGCGGGTTTCCCACTGTGCCATCCTGGGGAGTGCAAAGCCACAGTCTCTCAAGTCTCTACAGTGGGCGGGTTGCCCACTGTGCCATCCTGGGGAGTGCAAAGCCACAGTCTCTCAAGTCTCTACAGTGGGTGGGTTGCCCACTGTACCATCCTGGGGAGTGCAAAGCCACAGTCCATCAGGTGGATAACAGAGTCCACTGGTCATGGAGGAGGCATGGCGGGTAGAGTGCCTCGTGAAGCCCTGCCCGACACAGAACCAGGACTGGCAATGGGCCAGCGGTGCTTGACAGGAAGGGCCCAGCGGAGCGGTCCTTGACAGGAAGGGCCCAGCGGAGCGGTGCTTGACAGGAAGGGCCCAGCGGAGCGGTGCTTGACAGGAAGGGCCCAGCGGAGCGGTGCTTGACAGGAAGGGCCCAGCGGAGCGGTGCTTGAGACGGCGGTACCCGGCGGTGCCCAGCGGAGCGGTGCTTGACAGGAAGGGCCCAGCGGAGCGGTGCTTGACAGGAGGGCCCTGTTCAGCGGTGCTCCTCACGGCGGGGCCCTGTTCAGCGGTGCTTCTCACGGCGGGGCCCTGTTCATCGGTGCTTCTCACGGCGGCCCCTGTTCAGCGGTGCTCCTTACGGCGGGGCCCTGTTCAGCGGTGCTCCTCACAGCGGGGCCCTGTTCAGCGGTGCTTCTCACGGCGGGGCCCTGTTCAGCGGTGCTTCTCACGGCGGTCCCTGTTCAGCGGTGCCTGTCTTGTGTTTCGAGTGACCCACAGCTGGCCAATACCTGCCGCTCAGTCAGCATCGGACCTTTCCGTTGCGAGGCCCTCCTGTGATGGAGTCCTGGGTCTCTTCCGATACCCCCGGAATGGGGCTGGTGGGGCCCTCATGGCCAGGTCGGCTGCTCCCTGCCTTTTTTGTTTTGCTGCCCTTGGCCTCCTTGGCAGACTCACCGTGGCCCTTGGCTCCCCTACCCGATGTGGCAGGTGACGGTGCAAGGCTACCCTCCTTGGGGGCAGGCGTATCAGGCCTGTCGCGCCTGGCCTTCAGTTTTTTGGTCCTCTTCCCAGGGGGGGGGCTGGCTGTGCCTTTGCTGCTGGACGATGTCCCAGCCCAAGGAAAGGGCGGACTCCAAAAACCAGACACAACGTTCTTGGGAGTTGCTGGGCTGGTGGTGGCTGAGGTGTTTGTGGAACTCTTACGGGATGGAGGGGGTGGGTCAGGTGAGGAAAAGAGGTCCACTTTAGAGAGGAAAAGTTTTTTAGGAGCCATGGGAAGGGTAGCTGGAGTGGGTATGGGAGTGGAGGAAGAGGATGTGGTTGTAGGAGAGTCAAGTGTGCTGTCTTTGGGTGCAGGTGCTTGGGCTGGAGGCTGACGTGAGGTGGATGGCTGTTGGGTGGGTGCCTGCCTGCGTTTGTGTGGTTTGGAAGCGGGGGTGACAGACACACTGGGAGAGGACACAGGGGACGTGTACATGGCAGTGGGGGTGGTGACTGCACGTGTGCGGACTGTACTGGAGGGTGTGCTGGTGATGGGTGTAATGGCTGATGGTGGTGTGCTTGCAGGTGTGAGTGGAGACGTCACAGGGAGGGAGGAGGGAGACGAGGAGGTGGGGGACACAGAGGAGGTAGTGACTGTTGGCATGTCTGCATCTGTATGTTGCTTGGGTGAATGCTTGTGTGTTCTGTGGTGCTTATGTCTGGATGAGCTTCCCTTGGGTGTTGAGGTGTGTGCAGGCTGGTCTGTAGGTGTGGATGGGATAGGCAGAGGAACAGGGGAGTGGGTCTGGGTGGAGGGAGTTAGAAGAGGGAGGCTGGAGACAGGGACAATTGCTGCCGTCAGTGCTGAGGCCAGAGCGTTGAACGATCGCTGCTGGGCAGCCTGACCCGAATGAAGGCTCTCCAGGTATGCATTGCTTTGATGCACCTCCCTCTCCACACCCTGGATGGCATTCAAAAGGGTAGACTGCCCAACAATAATGGTCCTCAGGAGGTCAATGACCTCCTCACTGAGGGCAGCAGGGGTGACTGGGGCAGGGCCTGAGGTGCCTGGGGCGAAGGAGATGGCTGGCTTCCTGGCCGTGCGGGCACGGGCCGAAGGCCGAGGGGCTGCTGGGAGGGCGGTGCTGGTGCGCTGGGTGGCGGCTGTACCTGTAGTATCGGTGGGCACGGATGTTGCCGCCACCGCAAGGGAGCTCCCATCCGAGGACGTGTCGGCGTCACTGACGTCTGCATGGGTCCCTGTGGTGGAGCCCCCCTCGCCCTCCGTCTCACTGGTCATGTCGGAGTCAGTTGCATGGCCCTCAGGGGCCATGTGAGATGCAGCTCCCTCTTGCGCCGATGCCACTTCTCCTCCGCCTGATGATGCTAATGCACACAATCACAGAAAAACAAAGAAAATGGGGGGGGTGGAAAACATAAAGACAAGTTGAATGCATGCATTGGGGACACCGTTGGCGGAGAGGACAGACACAGAAGCCCCCTGCACTACGCTGCGCACTTGGGGTACACAACTCATTCCATGGGACATGCCCTACAAGCCTATGGGCGACAACTGCCCACACAGAATACACAGGTCCATGAATCGCGTTACTAGGCACCCTTCTGAGGTGGGGGGCGGGGGCACAGGACCATTCCTCACGGAGGGGCCTATCCTACTGAAATCGCCCTGGCCTAGGGATTCCCACAGCCCTCCTCCCCCACCCAGGCACCTCCACTGCGCGCGAAATAGCGGAATGTGCTGGTACTCACCCCCTTGTGTCTGCTGTGATGTCCTCAAACGCCCATCTAAATCGGGGTAGGCCACCGCCAGAATCCGGGGCATCAGGGGGGTCAAGGTACGACTGGCACCCCTCCTAGGTTGGGAGGCCATCCCCAGCAGAGCCCCGGCGGTCTTCCTGCTCCTGCGGCGGATGTCCTCCCACCTGTTGCGGCAGTGGGTGCCCCGTCTGTTGTGGACCCCCAGGGCCCGGACGTCCTTGGCGATGGCACGCCAAATGTCGATCTTCTGATGGGCGCTGACTTATGTGACATGTACAGAGGGGGAAGAGAAACATCATCACTTTTCTGCATGCTCGATGTGAGTGGCCCCCCCTCCCCAATCTAGACCTGTGGCACATGCTCTCATCTGTCGTGCCATGCATTCGTCAGTCGCTGCCCTCCCCTCCATCGTACATCCTCACCACTCATCACAGGCATACCCACTATGCATTGCCCCCCGTGTACTCACCTGTTGGTCTGGAGGACCGTAGAGTAGCGCATACTGGGGGAGGACCCCGTCCACGAGCTTCTCCAACTCTTCGGAACTGAAGGCGGGGGCCCTTTCCCCAGTCGCAGCAGCCATTGTCACTTCCAGACCGAGGTCACAGCAGCACTTGCAGTATGGGTCCTCTCCTGTGGATGCTCAGGTCTCGTGTGATTAAGCATACAGAAAATGGCGGTTACGGCCGCGGCGGTGCGTACCGCGGCGGTGCCTACCGCGACCGCCGGCGCTCATCGCCATTGGCTCCTGAAACCTGGTGTGCCACGCCAGGTCAATGACCTTACTTCACATTGTCACACTTCACAGGTCAGGCAACCGCCATTTCAAGGGCCCACATGGCTTAATTCCTACTGCGTCACACATGGCTAGGCCTTGCACCGACATTCATACTAGCCATTCAATCCCGAGAGATTTGTGTTATGTGCATGCTGTGGGCACTTACCTGTGGGTTGATCGACTCTGTGCTCCATGTTGTCCTTCCTAGGCACCGTCCGCTGGGACTTGCGAGGAGACGGAGGAATCCGCTGGTGGACCTGTCGACAATGGAAGAAAGACACGTCATACTCACCTACAGACTCAACCGTGCCACTATACAGGAACTGTGTGCCCAGCTGGAGTCAGACCTGATGTCACCCATCCGCCAACCCACAGGGATTCCGCCTCTAGTACAGGTGCTGTCAGTACTGCATTTGTTTGCCAGTGGATTATTTCAAACTACAGTGGCCATTTCATCTGGGATGACTCAGCCTATGTTTTCAAAGGTGTTGTCCGGAGTGTTGTCTGCCCTGATGAAATACATGCGGAGCTACATCATTTTCCCTGAGGTGGGTGACTTGACTACAGTGAAGGGTGATTTCTATGCCCTTGGACACATTCCCAATATCATTGGTGCCATTGATGGTACCCATGTTGCTTTGGTTCCCCCAAAAGACAATGAACAGGTGTACAGGAACCGAAAAAATTATCATTCGATGAATGTCCAGGTGGTCTGTTTGGCTGACCAGTGAATCTCCCATTTAAATGCCAAGTTCCCTGGGTCAGTGCATGACGCGTACATCATGCGAAATAGCAGCATCCCTTATGTGATGGAACAGCTACAGAGACACCGTGTGTGGCTAATTGGTGACTCTGGTTACCCAAACCTGTCTTGGCTATTGACCCCAGTGAGGAATCCCAGGACCAGGGCAGAGGAACGGTACAATGAGGCCCATGGGCGGACTAGGAGGGTGATTGAGCGGACCTTCGGGCTCCTGAAGGCCAGGTTTAGGTGCCTGCATATGACAGGTGGATCCCTAATGTACTCACCAAAGAAGGTGTGTCATATCATTGTGGCCTGCTGCATGCTTCACAACCTGGCTTTGCGACGCCAGGTGCCTTTCCTGCAGGAGGATGGTCCAGATGGTGTTGGTGTGGCCGCTGTGGAGCCTGCGGAGAGTGAAGAGGAGGAAGACGAAGAGGACGACACAGACAACAGGGACAGAGTGATACTGCAGTATTTCCAGTAACACACAGGTAAGAATCTACTCCTGCATTGTATTATATCTGTAACTGTACTGGCTCTCTACTGTCTGACCTTTCACCCCAATGTATGGTAACTTAGTTGTGTATTTCACTTCCTATTTCAGTGATCTGATCCCCACGGAGTGCCCTCTGGTTTTTTTCCCAATGGACTACCACTGTGTGACACTGGTATGTTGTCATCACAATGTAAATAGAAATGTTTTGTTGGTTATATCGCATACATTTGGTTTAAATAAATAGATAGCAGAATCCAGTTGGTTTTTGTGCAATAATTGTGTTTATTGAATTTTTAAAATAGGTGTATAGTTAAAAAAGGGTGATGGGTGATGGTGGAGGCATGTCCATGGCAGAGTCCAGACTGTCGTTCCTACAGGTCCATTGTCCATATGCCTGTGGAAGGTGGAGCAGGGGCAGTTCAAGGTTGGACAGGGTGAACAAGTGGGACAGTGGGATGACATCCGGGGGTATCCGTGCATGGCGGGGGTCTTGACATCCTACTCTGTCTTCTTCCTAGATCTCAGGCCTTTCTTGTTGGGTGGTTCTTGTTCTGCAGGGGGTGGGGTCCGGGTGGGCCGTTGCTGTTGTGTCGGGGCATCCTGACCTCTAGCGCCGGCGGAGGTGGTGGGCTGTTCTTCCTCCATGCTAGTGGCAGGGGCCCTTTGGGGGGCCACATGGTCCCGCAAAGTGGTGACAATCTGGTTGAGTGCCACCACCATTGTACCCATTGCGGAACTGATGCTGCGCAGTTCTTCCCGGAACCCCATATTCTGTTGCTCATGCAGAAGCAGGATCTCCTGCAACCTGGCCAGGACCGTCGCCATCGTCTCTTGGGAGTGGTGATACGCTCCCATGATGGTGGTGAGGGCCTCTTTGACAGTGGGTTCCCTAGGCCTGTCCTCCCTCTGTCGCACAGCAGCCCTCCCAGTTCCCCTTTGTTCCTGGGCCTCTGTCCCCTGGACGGTGTGCCCACTACCACTGCCCCCAGGTCCCTGTTGTTGGGGTGGTGGGTTACCCTGGGTGCCCTGTACTGGTAGACACACCGCTGCTTGACCTGTCCTGGAGACAGAGGCATGGGCCCACTGGGTAGGTGCTGTGCTGGTGTTTCCAGAGGGGGGTAGGTCTGCTGTGGCCTGTGGCTGACTGAGGGTAACCGACTGTCCAGAGGTCCCCGATGGTCCGGGCTGGTCATCAGGTTCTAGGTCGACAGAGCTGCTGTCATCACTGGGGGCCTGTTCTGGGGGTGGGATGGACAAATCTGGACCCTCCTGGCCGGTGTGTTGGCGTTCGGGCCCTGCAGGGGTAAAAGAGTATGGTTATTGCTTTTGTGTGTGCCATGGCGTGCGATTTGTGGGTGCCCTTGTCCCCCAGTGCTGGCAGTCCCTTGTGGGAGGAGTTGTGAGGGTGGTTTGGGGGGGGGGATGGGTATGTGCAGTGGTCATGCTTAGGTGATGGGTGTCCATGGTTTGTGTTGGCATTCAGGGGTTGGTGTTGGGTTGGGTGGGTTGTGCTGGTGAGACATTAACAGGGAGGATGTGTGCTGGGGGGTTGGGGGTGAGGGTCGGGGTGTGGGTTAGCATGCTGGTGGTTGGGGGGGTGAAGTAGTTGAGATTAGACTTACCAGAGTCCATTCCTCCGCCTACTCCAGCGAGGCCCTCAGGATGCAGGATGTTAAAGACCTCTTGCTCCCATGCTGTGAATTCAGGTGGAGTGGGTGGGGGTCCGCCGCCAGTCTTCTGCACAGCGATGTTGTGTCTTGACACCATCGACCGCACTTTCCCCCGTAGGTCGTTCCAGCGCTTTGGGATGTCTTCCCGATTTCTGGGATGCTGTCCCACAGCGTTGACCCTGTCGACGATTCTTTGCCATAGCTCCGCCTTCCTGGCTATTGTGGTGTGCTGCACCTGTGTGCCGAAGAGCTGGGGCTCTACCCTCATTATTTCCTCCACCATGACCCTGAGTTCTTGGTCCGAGAACCTGGGGTGTCTTTGGGGTGCCATGGGGTGGTGTGGATGAGGTGTGGGGTGGTGTTTGTGGTGATGAGTGTGGTGGTGTGTGGTGTTTTGTGCGTAGCTGTGGTGTGGGTGATGAGGTTGGGTTCCTGTGTGTGTTGTGCTTTGCGTTCCCTGTGCTCTCTCTCTGTGTTTTGCACCTTGTCTCTGATTCGTGGGTCGGAATGGCATGGGCGTGTTTGTGTTGGCGTGACGGTGGAGGTTTGGTCATCTCCAGTTTATCGCTGACCGCTGATGAGGCGGACTTCAGTGGATGTCGGTTTTTGGCGGTTTGGCAGTTGTGGGTCAGAATGACCATGGCGGTATACCGCGGCCGCGGCGGTGTAATGGCGGTCTTCTGACCGGCGGTAAGCGCCTTTTACCGCCGAGGTCAGAATGACCCCCTCAGTGTTGTTAAATAATACCTACACATAAGGAAAATTAATTATAAAACAATATGTGCAATCTATCAAATCATACCATGTGTACCGCCTGTTGAACCCAAGAAAACACCATAAACACAGGTGTGGATACTAGTATAAGCCACCACCTATATGACAAGTAAAGTTAAAAAAATACTTTAAACACATAGCAAACGTGCACCATAAACTCTACTGTGTCAGGCTCCCAAACAGAATAGCTATATTCTGCTACTTACAAAAGGTTGCAAAAATAGACACTCTATCAACACACAAGGGGACTTCAACCTACAAGCCCAAGTGAACAAATCCCCAAAGATTAAAATATTTAAATTGCTTAACTGTCATACAACATTAACTCTAGATAAATGCTGCCTCCATTGCAGTTTATTCATACCTTTTAAATATGGAACCAATAGCATCTGTCTCCATCCGCATCCGCTCAACACATGTGAGTCAGAATCAAACATTGCTGGCCTTCCCGGTGAGTTTAAATAAGGAAGTGAAAGGTCATGTGAACATTCCAGTGACTATGGAGGCCATCTTAAACTTGTAAAAATGCCTAACTAATACGCAGAGTTTATAGACTGTTGTAATTACGGTAAGTATACTGTTGAGGACCTCAGTATGTTAATAAATAAAATATCCATCTGGGCCATCAGCTCAGTCCATGTTAGTAAGATACACACACTGTCTGTCTCCCTATTACAGAGCATTCAGATAGTCACATGTCACATGACCAATGCAATAACTGTGGCGACCATCTTTAAATGTAATAATGGCCAATCGAAATGCTCTCCGATACTATATCTACTTTCACAACCCTGCTGTAGGTAGTCTCAGAGTCTAGCTTATCCATAGAACAGAAATAAAAGATTGACTCAACCAATTATTCTCAGGGCATTTCTAGCCAGAAACCACAGCAACCAATACAACTAAATGTCAGAAATGAAAGTACAGATAAAAGGGACTCACAGTCCTCATACCAACCATAAGAAAGAATGGACACAATAGGAAACCCCTCTCTAGTAGAACTGCTAGATATCGATTCAGTATCTGCAATTGCAGGCACAGAACCATGCAAGGAGGTTAAGATCCATAATCCTCTATGTGGAATACATCACATTAACTGTTTCATTCAAGATAGTCAATCTACGACAATACCAGTATTTGCCATTCCACCTAATGATTCAGACCCTTTTTAACTGTATCTGCAAGCCAAATCCATTGGTTCTCTTTAATGGTCGATAGGCGGTCCACGTTTACACGTCTTTTCGAGGGTTTTCTAACATCAAGTACAAACTAGTGTTTATCGTTGGTGGCACGTCTTATAAGATTGTAATGTTCATCCACAGGAGCATTCACAACATTACACTGTATTCATGATTGATGTTGAATAATCTGTTTTCTGACCTCCTGAGTTGTTTTACCAATGTAAAACAAAGAACATGTGCATTGAATACAACAAATA
Source organism: Pleurodeles waltl (assembly GCF_031143425.1). Classification (NCBI taxonomy): domain Eukaryota; kingdom Metazoa; phylum Chordata; class Amphibia; order Caudata; family Salamandridae; genus Pleurodeles; species Pleurodeles waltl. Next base: position 707,849,767 of record NC_090450.1, on the reverse strand, counting down.
ATATTTTTAGAACCACAATGAGAAAAATGTTTCAGCTGCCAAGTTCTCTCAGTTAGACAACATGTTTTTTACAATTTTAGTGGAAGCACATGCATTGCTGTTCCCACACAGGTAATGTCCAATCCTTGGTGTTACTCAGTGTGCGAAGTTCTGGTTCAATAATGTAGGTCCCTCACTAGACTGTCTCTCAAGTTTTTTCCCCTTTTGAGGGCAAAAAATGTTTTCTCAAGTGGCATATCAAGAGAGGCTAATAGATATAATTTTTTAAAATAATCTTTTTAATCCCATTTGACTCTGAACCAAAAGTTGTAACACAAGTCATACGAGAGTGAACAGCTTTCTCTTTGTCCTGGAGTGAGGCCTGACTGGTTCACTAGAAAAAAGGTATTTCAGATGCCACAGGCCTGATCTGTTAATTATGAAAAAGTTATGACAAAGACAATAGGGCTAATTTATTTATTATATAACACATGTTAAAGCGAGTAGGCCTCTAACAGTGGATTGTTGTCACATTATGTTTCAGGCTGTAGACAGCTATTTTTTTACTTGTATTCTCACAGATTACTGTAGTAGGTAAGGTTTGCCACTGGTCACTAACTCTGACAAATCCTGGACTTAGAAGGTTTGTGTTAGACCATATTGAGTGGGTTTGTTTATTGTTTTGCTGTAATATTGTACATATCTGTAATGTTATAACTGTATGCATGGTGGTTGCCACCTCATGCCCACTTATGTAGACCTGTATTGGTTATTGTGCAAAGCCATTGGTAAAGGCCAAAGGCTTTTTCGATTCACTGGCAAACGTTGTCAGCATAGTTAGGGTGTAAACTGGTCATAATGAAAATGTATGACAAAGGTAGTACGCCTGACTTAGGTATTATGGAAAACATCTGTTAAAGGCAGTTGACTTTTAATAGAGGATTGTTTTTACACTGGGTTAAAGCCTTTAGGGATGTATTTTGTTACATTTAACCTCACAGTTTACCATGGTAAGTGTTTGTGACCCACCCTATGAAACCAGTAGGCTTTTTTAGCAAGGATTTCTATTGTTTTTCCAAATATAATTCTGTACAAATGTTTTGTACATATTTGCAATTTAATATGTTACATTGGATGTTTGCATTGTGAGAAAGCGTATGCCCACCATAGTAGTTCTGAACTGGCTATGGTGGCAAGCCAATGATAAAGGTTATAGGCCTAATTTGTTTATTAGGAAACCTTACAATAAAGGCAGTAGGAGTGACACATTCATTGTCAAAAGCAATATTAATGCCAATTGGCATTTAACTGTAGATTGTTATTACTCTGTAATAAAGAAAACAGATAGGTATTGTGTTACATAGAATCTTATAAATTAGTGTAGTAAGCAAGTATTTTGTTGTTCCTTACCACCCTGACAAAGCAATTGTATAGAAGATTTGCACCGTGAGAATCCTTGTAGCCCCTGTAGGAGAGATAGGTGCATATTTATGAGAAGTGGCGCTGCACTAGTGCAGCGCCACTTTTCTTGCTCCCCTTAGCGCCCCACTAATGCCACCATGTGTGCACCGTATTTACAATAATAAAGTTAGGGGACTAGCGTCGACAGTTTTGACGCTAGTCCGGTGCTTTGCAGGACTAGCATCAAAAAAGTTGACGCTAATCCTGCAAAGCAACCAGAGGCCCATTGAATATAATGGGAGCCTTTCTTTAACGCCTGGAAAGAGAAGGCATTTAAAATGCCAATAAAAATGGCTCAAAGGAATCTCGTAATTTTCTTTACGTCATTTTTACGGTCCCCTTAGCGCATGAACACCCTCCTTGCATACATTATGCATTGCGCCGCTTTGTAAATATGGTGTGGCGTTATTGCCACCATAATGCCACATTAGCATAAAAAAAAGACACTAATGTGGCGCAAGGTGGCGCTAGGGCCTTCATAAATATGGCCCATAATATTTTGGTTTGCAAACTGTAATTTTGCATACTTGTGTAATTTTATGACTGTTGTCTGCTAGTTGCCTTGTAGGTAAGCTCAATAGAGAAGGCCTAAATAGGCTATGATGACAAGCCAATGATAACTGCTATAGGCCTTAAATGTCACTAGAAATGGTATTTCAGATTCCAAAAGACTGATCTGTTTATTATGAAAATCTATAACAAAGGCTGCAGGCCTGATTTATCTACTACATAACACATATTTTAAAGCCAATAGGCCTTTTAGGATTGATTTGTTTTTTAACTGTGTTAAAGTCTACAGTCAAGAATGTTGATACATGAAATCTAAGAGATTACATACATAGGGAAGGCTGTTGGTGTTGGTTACCCCATTGGCAAGCCCTATGGGTAGAAGATTTGCACTGTGATAATGTTTGCTATAATCTCTTTGGAAGGCATGGCAGGCATAACATTCTGACAGGATCTTTAAATAAACAAAATGTCCATAAAGGTATTTGAATGGTCTTTGGGCCAACCCTCTTCTGCCATTGGGATGTGGGAGTGTCATTCACAATCTGCTTCCCTTCATGAGAGTTGCATAAGGTAATGTTTCAGTCCACATTAGTCACTGGCTCTCTTGCCTTGTGAATTTCAGCATTTTCTGACTATATCCATATCCACCTGAAAGTGAGTTCATGTCAATCTCAGGGCTAGTTGAACAGTCTATTAGTTTTCAGTTTTCTTCTTTCATAGATCCCCTTTCATTCCATTTGCTACTCTTCTTTTTATTTATATTTTCCTTAAGAGGATACTATAGCTCTCGAGACTGTGCTAGAAGGCCACTTGCTTGCTGTACATTTAATCTGCAGTGATCTGCATCCCATGTGGCCACCTCTCCTAAACCAGGCAACCATAATGGAATGCAGTTGTCTATTGTGTATCACTGTATAAGCATACCAAAATCGCCAAAAGTTGGTTCTATATGTGGGCAACCATGCTGGAACTTCAAAAGAATGATAGTCGATGTACAATATCACTGCATGACAGACACCCATAGCTACTTTTAGTTGTGTTATTGTAAACATATGCCCATTGTGTTTAAGCAGCAGATTGTTTTTGTTTTCCTACGTGTATGTTTCATTTATCTCATATATTTTGTTGTATGCGTGTTTACAATGGTTATGTCAGGTTGTGAATGCAAGAATGAGTTATTGGTTGGATGAATTAATTCATGGGTGAAAAGATGAGTGACAGCGTGCATGTATGATGGCATATTGTGTGCTTAAACCCATCAATGACACACAAGGCACCATCATTCTTAAGCCAAACCTGTTGGCATTGACCAGACTTATTCTCACTGATGGGCTCTTCTCATGGACATGGCATTGACAGATTAGGTTTAACATGACTAGCTCTTTTTTAGGTCAGAGATTAGGTACATGACATTAGGCTACTAGGACATATCTCATATCTCAGATTGCAAGATAGTGGGGGTCTTTGTAGTTATAACTCTTGTCTTTACCACTCTGTTTCTTGTATTATTCATTATCCTAATCATTGCAGCCCATGCAACTTATAGATTGCAGTTTTGTTAAATAAAACCTATTGAAAACTTTAATACATCTTCTTCATTGCCTGTGTTTGACTGAGACATTATTGTTTATGTGAGAAAGGAGTAATCTCCGTTTAATCACAGCACTCCCTGAGATGTCACACTCGTGAGCTCATGCGTACTGTCATCCTTAAACCAGCAGTCTTGTCTAGAGCAAGAGTCAAACTACGACAGCAGAACTCTTTCTCTGCCACTGTATAGTGTTAAGTAGTTACGACATGGTTAACGTCCCCTACAATAATTTACCTGATTTGTAAAAGGAAGGCCCTTTGCTGTGTTGCATTCCTGAACGAATATTACATCTGGCACTAAACGGTTTTTCAAATTTAAATGTTTCAGCTGTTTGTTAAGATTCAAAGATGTTATGTTTTTTTCAAGTTTATATTTTGTCCATGGACAGCATGAAGGACAGCATGAAGGAGGAGCATGACGGTAAACTGAATCAAATTCTGAACATATTAGAAACAAAGGCCTCATTGTTGAATTTTCCAAATGTTAATAAGGTGACATATCTTGGTCATCAAGTTAGTAAGAGTGGCTTTAAAACTAGGGGCCAGATGTATCAAACATTTTTGTGATTGCAAACCACCCAACGTGCCGTTTGCAATCGCCAAAATGCATTTTGGTATTTAACAAGTCCAATTTGCGACTACATACTGATTCGGTATTACGAAGGGGCGTGTCAAGGACGTCCCTTCCTAATACCGAATCACAAAGGTATGTATGGTTGTTTTGTGACCTTGAATGCGGTAGCAAAACAATCGCAGTTACCACCAATTTCAAATTGGTGGTAACCCATTCGCAAAGAGGAAGGGTTCCCCAAGGGACCCCTTCCCCTTTGTGAAGGCATGCGAAAACATTTTTAAAGAGCAGGCATTTGTCCCAGGGACAACAGCCTACTCTTAAAAAATGAAAAGAAAACATTTCAGTTTTTATTTTTAAATGCATCCTGTTTTTCTTTAAGGAAAACGGGCTCCATTAATAAAAATAAAAAAAAAGATTGCTTTATTGAAAAGCAATCACAGACATGGTGGTCTGCCGAGCCCTGCACGCCACCATCCCTGTGATTGTAGCAATTAACAATGGCTCGCAAATTGCGACCTACCTCATGAATATTAATGAGGTAGGTCCATTAGCGAGCCCTTGCGAATCGCAGTATGAAACTCCTGGAGTTTCATACATTTCAATAGCGATTACTTAGTTGAAATTCGCTAAAATTCGCAATTAGGTAATCGCTATTGTGAAGAATGATACATCTGGCCCTAAATTAGTTGATACTGTAAAACTAACTCCTGCACTTTCAAACAAAGGCGAGATTAGATTGTTTATCGGTTTTACAGAACTTTATGCTAAATATGTCAAGAATTTTCTAAAAAAAAAGCTTATTTCAACAGACAAGTATTTAAAAGGAGGGTATGTTTGTATAGGATGGCAAATGCCAGGAAGCTTTTTTTTTAAAAGAAGAATTATATTGTTAATGCAGCATTTTTGAGGGGCCATACTCTACAACCTGGTAGTATACTCAGCACAGTTGCAGGCAATAAAGGAACTGAAGCTGACTTCAGACCCTTCAGAATTTCTATTGACATAAGAAAAAATTATGAAATGGGCACTGTTATATAAATTGGTGGACCTGTCGACAATGGAAGAAAGACACGTCATACTCACCTACAGACTCAACCGTGCCACTATACAGGAACTGTGTGCCCAGCTGGAGTCAGACCTGATGTCACCCATCCGCCAACCCACAGGGATTCCGCCTCTAGTACAGGTGCTGTCAGTACTGCATTTGTTTGCCAGTGGATCATTTCAAACTACAGTGGCCAGGGGTTGGTGTTGGGTTGGATGGGTTGTGCTGGTGAGACATTAACAGGTAGGATGTGTGCTGGGGGGTTGGGGGTGAGGGTGGGGGTGTGGGTTAGCATGCTGGTGGTTGGGGGGGGGTGAAGTAGTTGAGATTAGACTTACCAGAGTCCATTCCTCCGCCTACTCCAGCGAGGCCCTCAGGATGCAGGATGTTAAAGACCTCTTGCTCCCATGCTGTGAATTCAGGTGGAGTGGGTGGGGGTCCGCCGCCAGTCTTCTGCACAGCGATGTTGTGTCTTGACACCATCGACCGCACTTTCCCCCGTAGGTCGTTCCAGCGCTTTGGGATGTCTTCCCGATTTCTGGGATGCTGTCCCACAGCGTTGACCCTGTCGACGATTCTTTGCCATAGCTCCGCCTTCCTGGCTATTGTGGTGTGCTGCACCTGTGTGCCGAAGAGCTGGGGCTCTACCCTCATTATTTCCTCCACCATGACCCTGAGTTCTTGGTCCGAGAACCTGGGGTGTCTTTGGGGTGCCATGGGGTGGTGTGGATGAGGTGTGGGGTGGTGTTTGTGGTGATGAGTGTGGTGGTGTGTGGTGTTTTGTGCGTAGATGTGGTGTGGGTGATGAGGTTGGGTTCCTGTGTGTGTTGTGCTTTGCGTTCCCTGTGCTCTCTCTCTGTGTTTTGCACCTTGTCTCTGAATTTCGAATTGTGGGGGTTTGTGGGTGATGTGGGTGTGTGTTTTATATAGTGATGGGTGTGTGGGTGTGTTGTTTGTATGTGTATCAGGTGTGTGTATTTCGAATTGTCCAATGTGGCTGTGTTTTGTAAAGGTGTGTGTATTTTGACCGCGGCGGTGTTTACCGCCAATGGAATACCGCGGTTGTAAGACCGCCGCGTGGATTCGTGGGTCGGAATGGCATGGGCGTGTTTGTGTTGGATTGACGGTGGAGGTTTGGTCATCTCCAGTTTATCGCTGACCGCTGATGAGGCGGACTTCAGTGGATGTCGGGTTTTTGGCGGTTTGGCAGTTGTGGGTCAGAATGACCATGGCGGTATACCGCGGCCGCGGCGGTGTAATGGCGGTCTTCTGACCGGCGGTAAGCGCCTTTTACCGCCGAGGTCAGAATGACCCCCTCAGTGTTGTTAAATAATACCTACACATAAGGAAAATTAATTATAAAACAGTATGTGCAATCTATCAAATCATACCATGTGTACCGCCTGTTGAACCCAAGAAAACACCATAAACACAGGTGTGGATACTAGTATAAGCCACCACCTATATGACAAGTAAAGTTAAAAAAATACTTTAAACACATAGCAAACGTGCACCATAAACTCTACTGTGTCAGGCTCCCAAACAGAATAGCTATATTCTGCTACTTACAAAAGGTTGCAAAAATAGACACTCTATCAACACACAAGGGGACTTCAACCTACAAGCCCAAGTGAACAAATCCACAAAGATTAAAATATTTAAATTGCTTAACTGTCATACAACATTAACTCTAGATAAACGCTGCCTCCATTGCAGTTTATTCATACCTTTTAAATATGGAACCAATAGCATCTGTCTCCATCCGCATCCGCTCAACACATGTGAGTCAGAATCAAACATTGCTGGCCTTCCCGGTGAGTTTAAATAAGGAAGTGAAAGGTCATGTGAACATTCCAGTGACTATGGAGGCCATCTTAAACTTGTAAAAATGCCTAACTAATACCCAGAGTTTATAGACTGTTGTAATTACGGTAAGTATACTGTTGAGGACCTCAGTATGTTAATAAATAAAATATCCATCTGGGCCATCAGCTCAGTCCATGTTAGTAAGATACACACACTGTCTGTCTCCCTATTACAGAGCATTCAGATAGTCACATGTCACATGACCAATGCAATAACTGTGGCGACCATCTTTAAATGTAATAATGGCCCATCGAAATGCTCTCCGATACTATATCTACTTTCACAACCCTGCTGTAGGTAGTCTCAGAGTCTAGCTTATCCATAGAACAGAAATAAAAGATTGACTCAACCAATTATTCTCAGGGCATTTCTAGCCAGCAACCACAGCAACCAATACAACTAAATGTCAGAAATGAAAGTACAGATAAAAGGGACTCACAGTCCTCATACCAACCATAAGAAAGAATGGACACAATAGGAAACCCCTCTCTAGTAGAACTGCTAGATATCGATTCAGTATCTGCAATTGCAGGCACAGAACCATGCAAGGAGGTTAAGATCCATAATCCTCTATGTGGAATACATCACATTAACTGTTTCATTCAAGATAGTCAATCTACGACAATACCAGTATTTGCCATTCCACCTAATGATTCAGACCCTTTTTAACTGTATCTGCAAGCCAAATCCATTGGTTCTCTTTAATGGTCGATAGGCGGTCCACGTTTACACGTCTTTTCGAGGGTTTTCTAACATCAAGTACAAACTAGTGTTTATCGTTGGTGGCACGTCTTATAAGATTGTAATGTTCATCCACAGGAGCATTCACAACATTACACTGTATTCGTGATTGATGTTGAATAATCTGTTTTCTGACCTCCTGAGTTGTTTTACCAATGTAAAACAAAGAACATGGGCATTGAATACAACAAATAATATTTTTAGAACCACAATGAGAAAAATGTTTCAGCTGCCAAGTTCTCTCAGTTAGACAACATGTTTTTTACAATTTTAGTGGAAGCACATGCATTGCTGTTCCCACACAGGTAATGTCCAATCCTTGGTGTTACTCAGTGTGCGAAGTTCTGGTTCAATAATGTAGGTCCCTCACTAGACTGTCTCTCAAGTTTTTTCCCCTTTTGAGGGCAAAAAATGTTTTCTCAAGTGGCATATCAAGAGAGGCTAATAGATATCATTTTTTAAAATAATCTTTTTAATCCCATTTGACTCTGAACCAAAAGTTGTAACACAAGTCATACGAGAGTGAACAGCTTTCTCTTTGTCCTGGAGTGAGGCCTGACTGGTTCACTAGAAAAAAGGTATTTCAGATGCCACAGGCCTGATCTGTTAATTATGAAAAAGTTATGACAAAGACAATAGGGCTAATTTATTTATTATATAACACATGTTAAAGCGAGTAGGCCTCTAACAGTGGATTGTTGTCACATTATGTTTCAGGCTGTAGACAGCTATTTTTTTACTTGTATTCTCACAGATTACTGTAGTAGGTAAGGTTTGCCACTGGTCACTAACTCTGACAAATCCTGGACTTAGAAGGTTTGTGTTAGACCATATTGAGTGGGTTTGTTTATTGTTTTGCTGTAATATTGTACATATCTGTAATGTTATAACTGTATGCATGGTGGTTGCCACCTCATGCCCACTTATGTAGACCTGTATTGGTTATTGTGCAAAGCCATTGGTAAAGGCCAAAGGCTTTTTCGATTCACTGGCAAACGTTGTCAGCATAGTTAGGGTGTAAACTGGTCATAATGAAAATGTATGACAAAGGTAGTACGCCTGACTTAGGTATTATGGAAAACATCTGTTAAAGGCAGTTGACTTTTAATAGAGGATTGTTTTTACACTGGGTTAAAGCCTTTAGGGATGTATTTTGTTACATTTAACCTCACAGTTTACCATGGTAAGTGTTTGTGACCCACCCTATGAAACCAGTAGGCTTTATTAGCAAGGATTTCTATTGTTTTTCCAAATATAATTCTGTACAAATGTTTTGTACATATTTGCAATTTAATATGTTACATTGGATGTTTGCATTGTGAGAAAGCGTATGCCCACCATAGTAGTTCTGAACTGGCTATGGTGGCAAGCCAATGATAAAGGTTATAGGCCTAATTTGTTTATTAGGAAACCTTACAATAAAGGCAGTAGGAGTGACACATTCATTGTCAAAAGCAATATTAATGCCAATTGGCATTTAACTGTAGATTGTTATTACTCTGTAATAAAGACTACAGATAGGTATTGTGTTACATAGAATCTTATAAATTAGTGTAGTAAGCAAGTATTTTGTTGTTCCTTACCACCCTGACAAAGCAATTGCATAGAAGATTTGCACCGTGAGAATCCTTGTAGCCCCTGTAGGAGAGATAGGTGCATATTTATGAGAAGTGGCGCTGCACTAGTGCAGCGCCACTTTTCTTGCTCCCCTTAGCGCCCCACTAATGCCACCATGTGTGCACCGTATTTACAATAATAAAGTTAGGGGACTAGCGTCGACAGTTTTGACGCTAGTCCGGTGCTTTGCAGGACTAGCATCAAAAAAGTTGACGCTAATCCTGCAAAGCAACCAGAGGCCCATTGAATATAATGGGAGCCTTTCTTTAACGCCTGGAAAGAGAAGGCATTTAAAATGCCAATAAAAATGGCTCAAAGGAATCTCGTAATTTTCTTTACGTCATTTTTACGGTCCCCTTAGCGCATCAACACCCTCCTTGCATACATTATGCATTGCGCCGCTTTGTAAATATGGTGTGGCGTTATTGCCACCATAATGCCACATTAGCATAAAAAAAGACACTAATGTGGCGCAAGGTGGCGCTAGGGCCTTCATAAATATGGCCCATAATATTTTGGTTTGCAAACTGTAATTTTGCATACTTGTGTAATTTTATGACTGTTGTCTGCTAGTTGCCTTGTAGGTAAGCTCAATAGAGAAGGCCTAAATAGGCTATGATGACAAGCCAATGATAACTGCTATAGGCCTTAAATGTCACTAGAAATGGTATTTCAGATTCCAAAAGACTGATCTGTTTATTATGAAAATCTATAACAAAGGCTGCAGGCCTGATTTATCTACTACATAACACATATTTTAAAGCCAATAGGCCTTTTAGGATTGATTTGTTTTTTAACTGTGTTAAAGTCTACAGTCAAGAATGTTGATACATGAAATCTAAGAGATTACATACATAGGGAAGGCTGTTGGTGTTGGTTACCCCATTGGCAAGCCCTATGGGTAGAAGATTTGCACTGTGATAATGTTTGCTATAATCTCTTTGGAAGGCATGGCAGGCATAACATTCTGACAGGATCTTTAAATAAACAAAATGTCCATAAAGGTATTTGAATGGTCTTTGGGCCAACCCTCTTCTGCCATTGGGATGTGTGAGTGTCATTCACAATCTGCTTCCCTTCATGAGAGTTGCATAAGGTAATGTTTCAGTCCACATTAGTCACTGGCTCTCTTGCCTTGTGAATTTCAGCATTTTCTGACTATATCCATATCCACCTGAAAGTGAGTTCATGTCAATCTCAGGGCTAGTTGAACAGTCTATTAGTTTTCAGTTTTCTTCTTTCATAGATCCCCTTTCATTCCATTTGCTACTATTCTTTGTATTTATATTTTCCTTAAGAGGATACTATAGCTCTCGAGACTGTGCTAGAAGGCCACTTGCTTGCTGTACATTTAATCTGCAGTGATCTGCATCCCATGTGGCCACCTCTCCTAAACCAGGCAACCATAATGGAATGCAGTTGTCTATTGTGTATCACTGTATAAGCATACCAAAATCGCCAAAAGTTGGTTCTATATGTGGGCAACCATGCTGGAACTTCAAAAGAATGATAGTCGATGTACAATACCACTGCATGACAGACACCCATAGCTACTTTTAGTTGTGTTATTGTAAACATATGCCCATTGTGTTTAAGCAGCAGATTGTTTTTGTTTTCCTACGTGTATGTTTCATTTATCTTATATATTTTGTTGTATGCGTGTTTACAATGGTTATGTCAGGTTGTGAATGCAAGAATGAGTTATTGGTTGGATGAATTAATTCATGGGTGAAAAGATGAGTGACAGCGTGCATGTATGATGGCATATTGTGTGCTTAAACCCATCAATGACACACAAGGCACCTTCATTCTTAAGCCAAACCTGTTGGCATTGACCAGACTTATTCTCACTGATGGGCTCTTCTCATGGACATGGCATTGACAGATTAGGTTTAACATGACTAGCTCTTTTTTAGGTCAGAGATTAGGTACATGACATTAGGCTACTAGGACATATCTCATATCTCAGATTGCAAGATAGTGGGGGTCTTTGTAGTTATAACTCTTGTCTTTACCACTCTGTTTCTTGTATTATTCATTATCCTAATCATTGCAGCCCATGCAACTTATAGATTGCAGTTTTGTTAAATAAAACCTATTGAAAACTTTAATACATCTTCTTCATTGCCTGTGTTTGACTGAGACATTATTGTTTATGTGAGAAAGGAGTAATCTCCGTTTAATCACAGCACTCCCTGAGATGTCACACTCGTGAGCTCATGCGTACTGTCATCCTTAAACCAGCAGTCTTGTCTAGAGCAAGAGTCAAACTACGACAGCAGAACTCTTTCTCTGCCACTGTATAGTGTTAAGTAGTTACGACATGGTTAACGTCCCCAACAATAATTTACCTGATTTGTAAAAGGAAGGCCCTTTGCTGTGTTGCATTCCTGAACGAATATTACATCTGGCACTAAACGGTTTTTCAAATTTAAATGTTTCAGCTGTTTGTTAAGATTCAAAGATGTTATGTTTTTTTCAAGTTTATATTTTGTCCATGGACAGCATGAAGGACAGCATGAAGGAGGAGCATGACGGTAAACTGAATCAAATTCTGAACATATTAGAAACAAAGGCCTCATTGTTGAATTTTCCAAATGTTAATAAGGTGACATATCTTGGTCATCAAGTTAGTAAGAGTGGCTTTAAAACTAGGGGCCAGATGTATCAAACATTTTTGTGATTGCAAACCACCCAACGTGCCGTTTGCAATCGCCAAAATGCATTTTGGTATTTAACAAGTCCAATTTGCGACTACATACTGATTCGGTATTACGAAGGGGCGTGTCAAGGACGTCCCTTCCTAATACCGAATCACAAAGGTATGTATGGTTGTTTTGTGACCTTGAATGCGGTAGCAAAACAATCGCAGTTACCACCAATTTCAAATTGGTGGTAACCCATTCGCAAAGAGGAAGGGTTCCCCAAGGGACCCCTTCCCCTTTGTGAATGCATGCGAAAACATTTTTAAAGAGCAGGCATTTGTCCCAGGGACAACAGCCTACTCTTAAAAAATGAAAAGAAAACATTTCAGTTTTTATTTTTAAATGCATCCTGTTTTTCTTTAAGGAAAACGGGCTCCATTAATAAAAATTAAAAAAAAGATTGCTTTATTGAAAAGCAATCACAGACATGGTGGTCTGCCGAGCCCTGCACGCCACCATCCCTGTGATTGTAGCAATTAACAATGGCTCGCAAATTGCGACCTACCTCATGAATATTAATGAGGTAGGTCCATTAGCGAGCCCTTGCGAATCGCAGTATGAAACTCCTGGAGTTTCATACATTTCAATAGCGATTACTTAGTTGAAATTCGCTAAAATTCGCAATTAGGTAATCGCTATTGTGAAGAATGATACATCTGGCCCTAAATTAGTTGATACTGTAAAACTAACTCCTGCACTTTCAAACAAAGGCGAGATTAGATTGTTTATCGGTTTTACAGAACTTTATGCTAAATATGTCAAGAATTTTCTAAAAAAAAAGCTTATTTCAACAGACAAGTATTAAAAAGGAGGGTATGTTTGTATAGGATGGCAAATGCCAGGAAGCTTTTTTTTTAAATGAAGAATTATATTGTTAATGCAGCATTTTTGAGGGGCCATAATCTACAACCTGGTAGTATACTCAGCACAGTTGCAGGCAATAAAGGAACTGAAGCTGACTTCAGACCCTTCAGAATTTCTATTGACATAAGAAAAAATTATGAAATGGGCACTGTTATATAAATTCTATGATTTGTACAAAAGTGCCCTCCGAAATTGGATTTAAAAAAAAAGGATTTCTCACAAAAGCATAAACATTTCTCTGGAGTTCTACACAGTAATTTTTATGAAAAAAACTATACATAAATGTACGCACGTATGTGAGCATGTACGAATAACAAGTGATACTACTATGCAGTGTATACATGATCTGCAACTATCTCTCATATGCAACAAAATCAACAGAGAACCACTTAGAAAAAAGTGATTTTTTTTTTTTTTAAATGAATAAGCAGTTTTACTGGTTTGATGTAATTTATGTTCCTATGAATGGATTTGTATCTTAAAGTGTATTGCAATTCTTTTAGTTAAAACATAAAGTTATTTTAAATATTTACTAAAGGGGTTTCATTAAAAATGACAGGCTGATATTTGAGGACAGTATTGGTGTACGTTTAGGCTTTAACCAGCAAGTAGCTGGTGGCAGATTTAGGCCCTCATTATGACATTGGCGGTAAGCGCCAACTTACCACAGCAGCAGCGGATATCCGTTCACCATATTATGACACCCACACACCAATCCGACAGATTACTGCTACACACACAAATCCGCCAGGCCAAAGGCCAGTGATAAAGTGGCGGTATCAAAACCCACACCGTTAAGCCAACAAAACAACACCCACCACATTATGACCCACGAATCACCACAGTGGACATTCAATAGCGGTAAAACATTGGTGGTACATACCGCCGCGCTCACAATGGACACCCACATACAAAACAACATTACATTGGCCAATTCAAACAACACACACCTGACACCCATACACACACCCACACCACTATAAAATACACACTCACATTACCCAACACCTTACGACTACAAAGCATTGCCACCAGACAGACACCAAGACCACTGACACAACTAGAGCCACACAGCACTCACACCTATACACCACTCATGCACTCCACATCACACACCACAACACATTACCCAACACACCCTCACCAACACACCTCACATAACACCCATGGCACCACAAAGACGCCGCCGTTTCACAAAGGAGGAGCTAAGGGTCATGATGGAGGAAATTGTCAGGGTAGAACCACAGCTCTTTGGAGCACAGGTGGAGCAGATATCTATATCTAGGAAGATGGAGCTATGGCAAAGAATCGTGGACAGGATCAACACCGTGGGACAGCACCCCAGAACTAGGGATGACACCAGGAAGAGGTGGAACGACCTACGGGGGAAGGTACTTTCCATAGCAGCAAGACACCAGCTCGCTATCCAGAGGACTGGCGGTGGACCCCACCTCCTCCCCCACAACTCACAGCATGGGAGGGGCAAGTCTTGGCAATACTGCTTCCTGAGGGCCTGGCCGGAGTTGGAGGAGGACTGGACTCAGGTAAGCCAACTCTCTACTATTATCATCCCCCTGCCTGCATGCCATCACATACCCTCAGCCTCACTCCCATCACTCCACTACTTCCCACACACCCCACCATTACATCTCACTCCGAATGCCAAGCCCTGCATGCTGTACCAATACATGGACACCCCTCACAGCCCTGCATGGACACTCATCACTAAAGCATGCACACCATAGAGAACTAACAATCCCACCATTAACTTACAAACACAAGTGAAAGCTGGCAGGGCAAATCCAACCATAGAGAGGAAGCCACGGATGTACAATATGTCAGACACATAAACCATAACACATCATTTACATTCCCACAGATAACCCAGCCAATGTCATCGGAGAGGATGTGCCAGCACTATCCAGTCCCCCAAATAAAGAGGCCCAAAGTGATGACAGCAACTCTGGACTTCAGAATCTGGATGACCTACCAGGCCAATCAGGGACCACAGGACAGCCGGTCACCCAGATCCAGTCACACACCAGCACCGAGCCTCCCCCGTCTGGAAACACCACCACAGCACCCACCCAACGTATCCACACCTCAATCAGCAGTGTGTCTACCTCTACAGGGACCCCAGGCCACACCTCGCACACAAGACAATCAGGGACCTGGGGTCAGTGGACACAAGGTTCAGGGGACAGAGGCACAGGCCAACAGGGAAACTGGGAGGACTGCTGTGTGCCAGGGGGAGGACAGGCCCAGGGAACTGACTCTCCAGGAGGCACTCTCCGAGATCCTGGGAGCCTATCAACATTCCCAGGACACGATGGTCCAGATCCTGGACAACATGCAGGAGAACAGACGGCTGCAGGAGGGACAGTACCAGGGGATCATGGAAGACTTGCAGGCCATCAACAACACCCTGATCTCAATTGCAGGGGTGCTGGCAGACATGGCCAACATTATGAGAGAGGCAGTCTCACACCAGCGGGCCCCTGCCACTAGCCAGACATCTGAACAGCCTTCCGCTGCCACTAGTGGCCAGAAGGCCCCACCACAGGACTCACAGGCCACCAGCACCCCTCCCCCTGCAGAAGGTGAACCACTCCACAAACGTTCCTTGCAATCCAGACAGAAGCCAGAGATACTTGCCAAGACCCCTGCCAGGAAATGAGACTCTCCTGATTGTCACCCTTATGTCCCACTCTGTGACCCTGTCCACCTTGAACTGCCATTGCTCCCCTTCCTATGTCCCCTTGGACAATGCAACTGTGCTACGAACAGACAGGAACAATACCCTGGACTTTCCTCCATCATCACCCTATCCCATTGCACTTTCCCCCTATATGTTAGCACTTCAATAAATACCCTTTGAAAAAAAAAAGGAGTATGTCATGTATATCAAATATGTATTTTTTTAAACAGGTACAAACATTGCAAATGATCTGTACATAGAATGTGCATAGATTAATGACCTGTAGCTGGCTGTAGTGATCACAACAGGACTATTTGTCAAATCACCAACATCTGCTAAATGAATAGCCAGAGGGAACAGTAAGTGGGCATAGAAGTGGGAAATATCAGCATGTCATTGCCTCACAGATTACAACCAAAGTCAATGAAGGTAAAGTTACATTGTCCTACCTGTGTGCCATTGGAAGTATTGTCAAATAAGTGGTGTTCTGTTTTCCTCATCCTCTTCCTCTGCCTCCCCATCCTCACTGTCCACAGGGTCTACTGCTGCCACACGGGCATCTCTAATCTCCTCCTCCTGCAGAAAAGGGACATGGCGTCTTAGGGCCAGGTTGTGCAACATGCACCATTATCTGGCAGACCTTCTTGGGTGAGTAGCACAGGGATCCACCTTTTAGATGGAGGCACCGGAACCTGGCCTTCAGGAGGCCAAAGGTCCTTTCAATTATCCTTCTGGTTCGCCCATGTGTCTCATTATAATGTTCTTCTGCCCTTGTCCTGGCATTCCTCACAGGGGTCAGCAGCCATGATAGGTTTGGGTAACCAGAGTCACCTGCAAATATTGAGTGACAACATTTAGCCACACACTATGCTATATGGCCAACACCATACCCATACACCATCATCTACTGGGTGGGAACCAGGGCTCACCTATTAGCCACACCCTATGCCTCTGTAGTTGGGCCATCACATTTGGGATGCTGCTTTTCCTCAGGACAAAGGCATCATGCACCGACCCAGGATATACTTAGCATTGACGTGGGAGATGTACTGGTCTGCTAAGCACACCATCTGAACATTCATGGAGTGGAAACTCTTATGATTCCTCAACACCTGTTCATTCTGCCGGGGTGGGACAAATGCAATCTGTGTTCCATCAGTAGCCCCAATTATATTGGGGATATGTCCCATTGCATAAAACTCAGCCTTCACTGTGGCCAAATCCTCTACCTGGGGGAAAACAATATAGCTGCACGTGTGTTTAATCAGGGCAGACAACACTCTTGTCAGCACATTTGAGAACATTGGTTGTGACATTCCTGCTGCCAAGCCCATGGTCACTTGGAAAGAACCAGTTGCCAGGAAATGGAGTACAGATAGCACTTGCGCAAGAGGGGTGATCCCAGTGGGGTGACAGATAGCAGATATCAGGTCAGGCTCCAATTGGGCACACAGCTCTGTGATTGTGGCCCTGTCAAGTCTATAGGTGATTATAATGTGCCTGTCCTCCAGTGTTGCCAAGTCCACCAAGGGTCTGTACACAGGGTTATGTCTCCATCTCCTATTAATCCACGGCGGTAGGTATCTAAGGGACACAAGAGTGAGGAGGTTGTCACAAACTGAACATTGGAGCCACAACAGTAGTTTGCAATCTGTTACCTTGTAATGTGTCAGTGTGATTTGTCCAGTATGTGCCTATTTCTCCTGTGACGCAGCATGAATCCATAGGGCTGCCCCTCCCCTGAAATGGCGTCCGCCTGTCCTGTGTGGAGGGACAGGTGGAAGTGAGTTAATTCCGCTGACGTTGTGCGCCGTAGCGGGAGGCGGTCGGGAACCGCCGTGCAACTCCTCATTGGTTAATATTGGCCTCTATGGGGTACAGTGGCCAATGGTGATCTACGCTGGCGGTGACGGTATGCACAGCTGCGGACGTGACCGCCATTTTCTATCTGATTCCTCACTTGCTACCTGACCTTCCACAGGAGAGGATATACACTGCATGTGCTGCTGTGACCTGTGTCTGGAACCTACCATGGCCCGTGTGACTGGGTTAAGGGCCCCAGCCTTCACTTTGGAAGAGTTGGAGAGACTGGTGGATGGGGTCCTACCTCAGTACGGACTGCTGTATGGGCCTCCAGACCAACTCATGAGTACACTGTGGGCTCGATGCAGGTGGCATGGATGCATGGAGTGGTGTGTGTGAAGGCCTCGTGTAAGGGGGGTGGGTGGATGTCCTCTTTGCGGCATACACCTTGTGTGCTGGTCTATGTGTGTGCCAATAGTTTTGGGAACGGGTATTGTTGGCCATATGTGTAACTGGCTGGACTGTTTGTCTAATGGTGTTTTCCTGTGTGTATTGCCTCTGCAGGTCAGCGCCCATCAAAAAAAGGGTATATGACATGCCATCGCCAAGGAGGTGCAGACCCTGGGGGTCTATGGGAGGACCTGAGACGCTGGGCACGGAAGACGGCAGAGGCCCAGCTGTGGATGGCTTTCCAACGAGGAAGGGGTGCCCGTCGAACACTGACCCCCCTGATGGCCCGCATACTGGCGGTGGCCTATCCTGAGCAGGATGGGTGCTTGAGGGCATCACAGCAGCCACAAGGGGGTGAGCACAGTGCCCATCATTAGAACTTACGCCTGGTGGGGTGGTATCCAGGTGGTGGATGTGTGTCAGTGGGTGCCCCTAGGGCAGGCCTGACATAGCAGCGTAGGTCCTCTTGTGGCTAGGGTTCTGAAGGGATAATACTGCCTACCTAGCATGTAAGCATTCACTACTGGTCAGGGCTGCATGGGTCCCAGGTGTGCTGCAGTTGGCGGTGTGCCCCTCCTCATGCCTTTGTGGCTAGCAATATCAGTGGTGGTGCAAAGCATAGTGCGTAGGCCTGTTCCCTGTGTGTGAAGGTGCAGTGTACGCATACGGTGGTGTTGGTGCAGCCATTAACCCAGTCTATCCTTTGTCTCTCTCTCCTCCTTTCTTGTTTTGTCATCCTGTCCTTATGTGCATTAGCATCATCTGCTGGAGGAGCAGAGGCGACGGAGGGAGCTGCATCCCACAGGACCCAGGAGGCAGAGTTCACAGACGCTGAGGGCGCCAGTGGGACGGAGAGTGAGGGGAGCACCACGGCAGAGACTTGAAGTGACACTTCAGGCACAGATACCTCCTCCGGTAATCATAGACTCCAAGATGAGTCGATCAAGTTTCACTATATATATTTCAGTAATAGACTATGGACATCAATCTTCTGTATAGCATGCCCAGTTTGTACCTTTTCAATATATTTCAATCATACCAGGGGTTACAAACCTTTTAAATGTATTTTCCTCTGTTAGAAGAGACATCGAAGGAACTAGTTGTATGGTTACGGCTTATTCGCCTCTATTCTATTAGTATTTTTTGGACACTTTATTTTTTCTGGACATTTCATCTTTTCCTCTGATACTATATCTATTGGTCTAGATATCGCAACTATTTTGATACTTTTCTTATTTAATTAGTTCAGCGATATAGGATATCTGCTGTGCCTGTCTCTTCACAATCTATATGAGATGAAATTATATTAATAGGTGAGCTTCCATAGTATTATTGGCTAAGGTCTGTGGTCTATTATTTTTTTCACATGGGAGCACATTTGGTTTTCATTGTTTTTTTATTTAATGTGTTTATTCGTTTTTATTTCAGTGTATGCACAGTAGGGTGACGCATGTTTGTTTAATAGGACACATGTTTTTGGCATTATAATATAAAGGACAGAGGATAAGGTTTCTACATGTTTGCCACCGGGTGTGTGATGCAATTGCACAAACGATATTGGAGATTGGGCATTCTTATTTATTCTTATTCATTCTTATTGATTGTTTCTTCATTCATTCCTTTAGAGTTGGACTTTATGGATGAGACCTCTCTCTCTCTGTCTGTACATTTTAATGAGAGTTGGATATGGCATTGGTGCCCTGAGGAAGGTGTGTGACCTGGTGACCACTTTACACCGAAACGTATGTCGGCACATTCTTGCACTGGGAGGAGCTGAAACTTTATAGGCAAGATGTCCACAACTTACAAAGTACAGGACTATGTTGAAAGAAAACAACAAATAGACATCATCAAAGATTAGTTGGAACTGGTGACTAATTCCAGCTATTGGATTTCATTCCTGGTTATATTCAATTCATTGTACACTTTAAGGATATGATGGACTTCTGAGCCCTCTGGGATGCTATATTTGGAAGACATTAGCATTGATTGAGTAATATTTGTATTTTTGAGTGATGTATGTGTTAAGTATACTTGGGTATAACTGAGATGAGGTGTGAGATCTCTCCATGTTATCTTTATAGCATTTATATATAATTGTCTTTATCAATAAATATATTCTTTATTTTTTTTTAATATCGTTTTTTGTATATGGTTTAGTTGGCATGTATAGGATCTTGCTTTTTGCTCATCTCTGTTTAATTCCCTAGGATTCTGGTCAGAACCCTTTTAGGAGGTGGGTTATTTTCTCATTGATGAGCTCCCTGGTGGTGGTGGACACTTCTGTGACCACCCCAGCTACAGGTACAGCCGCCACCCCCGTACCAGCACCACCCTCCCAGCAGCCCCTCAGCGAGTTGCCAGTGCCCGTTCACCCAGGAGGGTGGGCATCTCCTTCGCCCCAGGCACCTCAGGCCCTGCCCCAGTGAGCCCTGCTGCCCTGAGTGAGGAGGCTATTGACCTCCTGAGATCCATCTCTGTAGGGCAGTTAAGCATTGTGAATGCCATCCAGGGGCTGGCAGCCCAGATGCAACATTCTAATGCATTCCTGGAGGGCATTCACAGTGGATTGGCGGCCCAACAGAGATCGATTCAGGCTCTGGCCTCCTCTCTGATGGCAGCCATTCTCCCTGTTTCTACGTCCCCCCTCCAACTTCCACCTCCCAGTCCCATTCTCCTCAACCCCAACCCATCCCAGCCACTCATACAGATGAGCATGCACACAAGACAACACCCAAGAGTGTCACAGGCAAACACAAGCACCACACTTCATCCGACAGGCACTCAAACAAACACCATTCATTTGCAGACACTACAACATCCACTATTTCCACTATGTCCACAGCAGCAGGCAAGAAGGGAAAGGAGCCTGCACCTGCCACACGAAAGGGCAAGGAGCCTGCACCTGCCACACGAAAGGGCAAGGAGCCTGCACCTGCTACACGAAAGGGCAAGGAGCCTGCACCAGCAGCTGCCACGGAGCCCCCACCACCAACCATGGTTGTGCATCCATCAGAGGGTGCAGGGGATGTGCAAGAGCCTCCCACCACCACCATCACCACCACAGTGCATCCATCCGAGGGTGCAGGAGATGTGCAGGAGCCTCCCACCACCATCTGCACCACCACAGTGCCTCCATCCAAGGGTGCAGGGGATGTGCAGGAGCCTCCCACCACCATTAGCACCACCACAGTGCATCCATCCAAGAGTACACACTTCATCCCACAGGCACTCACACAAACAACATTCATTTGCAGACAGTACAACATCCACTGTTTCCACTGTCTCCCCCTCCTCCCCCTCCACCACCTCCCTCCAAGCCGTGTCCACACTCACACCTGCATGCACTACATCACCATCCACTACCATCACCATCACCACACCAAGCAGAACACACACCTCACTGCCAGACACCTCCACAACATCAATGCACACGTCCCATGTATCCTCTCCCAATGTGTCTGTCCCCCCCTCCTAAAGTACACAAACCCAAACACTCAGACACCCAACAGCCATCCACCTCACAACTGCATATAGCCCATACACCTGCACCCAAATCCAGCAGACAGACACCTCCAACAACCACTCCCTCATCCTCCACTCCCATTCCTTCTCCCCCTTCCCGCCCCAATGCCCCTAAGAATCTTTTCCTATCCACCACTGACCTCTTCCCTACCCCCTCCCACCCCTGTCCTGCACGTATGGCCAGGGTAGGAAGAACCCAGCCAAGCACCTCAGCCGAACAGTCCACAGGCCCACTTCCATCTTCACCTACTCAAGGTGGAAAGGGATCCAGGCCACATTTACTGAAGAAGAAGGAGCTGGCACCAGCCTGTCTAAAGGGTAAGGAGCCTGCAGCAGCAGGCAAGAAGGGAAAGGAGCCTGCCCCTGCAACATGAAAGGGCAAAGAGCCTGCACCTGCCACACGGAAGGGCAAGGAGCCTGCACCTGCCACACAAAAGGTCAAGGAGCCTGCACCAGCAGACAAGAAGTGCCAGGAGCCTGCACCAGCAGCTGTCACAGAGCCCCCACCACCAACCATGGTTGTGCATCCATCAGAGGGTGCAGGGGATGTGCAGGGGCCTCTCGCCACCACCAGCACCACCACAGTGCATCCATCCAAGGGTGCAGGGGATGTGCAGGAGCCTCCCACCAACACCAGCACCACCACAGTGCAGCCGTCACCGCCGAGGGATGCTATGTAATCCTGCCTCCATGGGCTACTGTGCGTCCTGTCCCCTCCAGAACCAGTGGGCAAGTCACCCACTCGAGAGACTGTGGCCTTGCACTCCCCAGGACAAAGCAATGGGCAAGTTGGCCTCTCCAGAACCAGTGGGCAAGTCACCCACTTGAGAGACTGTGGCCTTGCACTCCCCAGGACCAAGCACAGGGCATGTTGCCCCCTCCAGAACCAGTGGGCAAGTCACCCACCTGAGAGATTGTGGCCTTGCACTCCCCAGGACCAAACACAGGGCATGTTGCCCCCTCGAGAACCAGTGGTCTTGTTTCCGCTCCCAGCTGAGGTGCCCCTCTTCCCCCTGAGGAGCCTGCCTATTTGACAACTGATGCCCCTGCAGTGTTCTCTCCGTGTTAATGCAGGCGACAAGTGGGGCCTTGGACTTTGGCCTGTGGTCATGTGGCCCACGCGAACTGAGGACTGGGCAGTGTCCCTTGTTCTGTACGTTTGTAAATATCTGTTAAATTGGCTAACTTATTATTTTTTAACTGTGTTGATATTGTTACACTCACTTTGGTAAATTTGTTTTTTCCTTGCATTATTCTGCTGATTTAGGAGGATAAATTGTTTTCTTGTGCACCTGATTGTGTGTATGGTGTGTGTGTGTCTGGGGTGTGTGTGGTGCGTGTGTGTGTCACTGTCATTTTTCCTCCCTCCCTCCCTTGTGTGCTAGGTGGCTGTATTCGCCGTTGTCGTCTTTGCCGGCGTTGGTGTTCGTGGTGGAGCAGAACGTAGAATATCATTGGAAATACATGCAGTTCTGGTTACATGGTGGAGTGATTCTTCCCTGTGTCTCCAATAGTGAGTCCTTTCACTTCTGTGCAGTGTTTCCGCCAGGCTTTTCGCCCCAGAAAAGGTGGCGGATTGTGTTGTTGTAATGTGGTGGGCGGAACATTGACTTCCGCCTGGCTGTAGGCGGCTACCGCTGTGGTGCCTGTTGTTTCTGCCCTGGCGGTCGGTGTGGTACATTGGCTGTCTTTCGGAGATCTTTCCGCCATGGTCATAATTTGGTGGAAATTACCACTGGCCTGTTGGCAGTATTACTGCCACTTTATCACTGACCGCCAGGGTCGTAATGTGGGCCTTAATCTATTTATTTAAAATTAAATTAATGCATGGTTTGATTGCAAATTGAGCTATTTTACAGATAATAGCAGATTTTGTTTAAGAAAAGATTTCCGAAATTATTTACCAGGCACCTGAGTGAGAAATTAGGCTGAACTAGGGCAATTTATTTCTGAGGTTAGGGCATCTTTTCATTGTTAAGGGACTTTCAAGCTTTTATTTTGATTGTTTTATGATGTGCACGGAGGCAATTAGAGCATGTTATGACTCTGTTCTGCTATGTGAGACCTGAGTCTGTAAAGGAGGGAGAACCATGTCTGCTGCCTGAGCTTATAATATTAGCTGTATAAAATAAGTGCTGTCTTGACCTGCTGAGTCCGTCAAACTCGAGACAGATTTTTGTCTAGGGTTTTAGATTGTGAGATCTTTGTGATTTTCGTTTTCCTACCTTTTATTTGACTTTATAAGTTTATCCCTAGTCGTAATATATCACTGAAAATCTATTCTGCCTGGAAGGGGCAGAATGAAAAAAACAAAGAAGTTGATGGCAGGGAAGAATGGAGATAATGTATACATGTTTAAAAATACAATTAGCCACGTAAAATTGCTTTCTCTTACCATTTGAACAGCCTGCAAAAACCTAGGGCATTTTAGGTAATTTCTCTGAAGAAATGTGATGCAAAAGGCGATGCAAGCTAATTTTTCTGAAATCAAGATTCTGATAACTACCTCTACTCTCCAGTGGGGCAGGTAGATGTTGCATAGAAGACCCTAAGGTATTGGAGTTTTTCATAAACACCACTTCAGATCTGCCACTAAAACATTTGGATTTTTAGCCATTTTCTTTGTAACATGGTGTAAAATTAGTCCTCAAAATCAGCGGTTTATGATGGGGGATTTCATGGAGCTAAGCCAACTTTAGGTCGCTGTTCTGAAGTCCATCTTCTATGTTTGTATTCAGGATAACATCAATTTTCTTGGAATCTTATATAGAACAAATGTATGTTCTTTAAAGGGGCGGTGCCATTTTGTGTTGGACATAGGCATCCTGTGCCTTTAGGAAGTAGAGCCACATTAGAGGGTTTTTCTTTAACACTAGTGTGCCATCACACCACAGCAATATGGCTTTCCACTGGTAGATGTAGCAACAGTGTAGAACTGAATCTTGAATCATGTATTTTTAATTACAGGCACGCCATGGTTACAGTCCATAAGTCTATACATGATATTTACTGGCCAAAGGACTCGTATGATAATGAGAGTGCTTAGGAGTGTGATTTAAAATCTCTCCTCCAACAGATCTTTTTTTAAGTTGACTGAGGCATTGAGGAAACCAACAATATTAAACAATTTAGATTTCTGTGGATCCCATTTGGCCACTCAATAAGAACCAAGAACCAATATTTGAAGAATAATAGTTGATTTCCAGTCAATATCCAATACATATGCAAGTCATGAAAATGTTAAAAATATACAGAATTGCAGCAGGTAAGCTGAAATATCGCAATCAGTTCAGTCTCATCAAATTAAGATACAAAGCAGTGGCAAACACAGCAATACAGGAACTGAGAATTAAAAATAAAACTATGGATTTGAACAATTTATTTTTCATCAAGGGATAAATGCAATCATGTTACATTTATTCATGAATAAGATGCATTAGGTCTATCCTGAGATACCTAGCTTGTTTGGTTAAGATTATGAAGCTCAGCTTTCAGGATCTGATTGCACTATTCTCATACTTTACCATGAAAATGTCTTTATGTATGCTGTGTATTAATATTGTAATGCTTTATTTGCACTTTTATGGTCGTCTGACTGAAATAAAGTTTTTTGATGATGATGTTGATGAAAAATAGGTGTTCCCTGAAGAAAATGCTGCTCTCTCTCCTAAACATAAATGATTCTAACATCATCTAGTCAAAGTTCTAAATCAGGAATATGGATGGTTGGAATTAAATCTTAAAGAAAGTCAGAAGTGTGGGAAGGTGTCAGCATAGTGAAGGCTTCAGTAGACGTCCTCCAACAAAGAAATACATGTTTAGCATGAAACTTCACACTTGGGAGAATAAAAAAAAAAGAGAAGTCTGTACCCCTTGAAGTCTAAGGGAATCTGCCTTAACGTCCTGCAACATAAGCATTAATTAAAACAAGCAGGACCCTCAAGATCAATGTTATCTCTTTCCTTCCCTCCAATAACCAATCAGCATTCTTCCGTCAGGTGCAATTTGCAACACCACCTGAATTTCCCATCCCACAGAACTTGGACAGTTGCCGCAACCTTGAACAGCCCCCATTCCTGGAATGCGATGAATAGGAGACTTCACCTGCTCATTTAATCTTCATGTCTCCTACTAAGATTTCTCTTCTCATTCCTTACTATCAGCAAACGAATGTGTATAATAGGATTCCTTTTGTCTGGCCTTGAAACCCACCTGCAATAAAAGAATACACTATCCAAGCAAAATACTTTAGAATAAAGGTCTTTAGTCAGTCTAACTTTAACCAACATTAAATGTACATTTCGAATACATGATTATAGATGTATGGACATATACTTATCAAAATAAATGCTGAACATGGATAAGGAATACAAGATACAACTTAAAGTCTAAATATAAAACGTGAGTAATTAATATGTGTAATCATTTTAAATGAACATTAGTGTACCCATTTATAAAGCTTCAGCCTTTCAGTAGTTACATTTCATTGATACATTTAAATATCCATCCACATAAATAATATTAAGGCACACAGTAAATATAATGTAAAATGTAAAAGCATAAATTATGCAAAGATGACTTGTAAAGGATAGACTGCAAATTGTGCTGCTCCAATAGGAACAATAAGTGTCGTGGAAATGCTGGGATGGGTCAGAACCTTAACATATGAACTCCTGTGATCTGCCTGCAACATGAAGGTCATATGACTGAATTGTGGCAGGGTAGATTCCAACTTTTATCCTTCTCAGATCAATAAAAAAGTACCACCTAGTTGGGAAATGCACACACTAATTACAGCAAATATGGGATTTTGCTGAATTCAATAAATCTTTGATGCCTGTAACCTGTGGACCATATGTGTAACACAGCTTTATTGAAGCAAGTGTCAATAACATCCTACAAAACACACACGGCCAATCTGCTCCAACCACAACTTCAGTTTCTGCCACATTCAAGCTCAACACATTCCACTTTCCACTTAAAGCAGCTCTATCTGAACTCTAAGAGTGGGTCGTGGGCAGCTTGGTAACCTTTTGGAAGAGGGCAAAGGTTTCCCCACTCCCTACATTTGGGTAGTGTGCCAACGTTTCCCTCAAACATTCTATGTCATCTTCCAATGGTCACCTACCTCTCCATGATATTATGGGTCACCAACAGTTGGCTCATCCTTCCGGAGTCTTCGTGACCTTGCATATTCTTCCGTATTGTGCAGTTAGTCCACAAATGTTCATCCTTAATCCTTATGGCACACCCCATGTAAATGCACCAATGCCCCTTCAAGTATGTACAGGCTCTGGATCAGCACCTTCAGATTCTATTGTGCCTAGGATATCCTTGTTTATTAGCTCCAAGGCATAGAAATCGCCATTAGCAAAGAGAGACCGAAATGTCTTGTCATATTTTTACAGGTGTAAGAAAAAGCAGCTGTAAAACACAGATTGCAATATTTGCAGACTGGTAGAACAGTGGCATTGGTAGAGAAGAAATCAAGGATTCTGCTAGGTCCACGTAAATTTTTTGCTGCGTCAGCATAACCTTGCATAGTTTCCAGTATTTCATGTTACGTTTGTTAGGTGAAATTCCCGAATTTGAGCCATTTCACCACATTGCATGATTTTCAATCCGTTCAGGGAAAATCCTATTCCAGAATCATGGGAACAATATGAGAGGACAGAATGCAAGCAGCTGCTGTTCACACCATGTGCAATTTAGCTCTATTTTGTAGCTCAAGATGTGTCTTCACATGCAAAATGGACATGAGGCCACATTTTGCAGTTAGAAATTGTGCTAATTGCTGGGTTTGCGATTCCTGTAAATTTGCGTCATTTTCTACAAAATTCAGGTAATTACGCAAACTCATAGAATTTGCCCTGGCTTCGACAGAGCACTGCTCACAAACAATAGCTGTAATGGAGGCACTTGGTGTGAGTGTACCAATTACAAACCAAAGCTGGAGGATGTGAGATTGCAGCATTTTCGAGTGTTTACGATTACTATATGAAGAGAGAGTCACATAAGTGCAGTGTTTAAAAAACACTGACTTAGAGGTTTTAGTCGAATGTAGACACTTCCCCCTTACATTTCAACATCATCCAATAAACATCGTTTTTTAATTGGAAACTTCTACCTTGTCAACAGTTTGTCTGGAGAAAGCCCCCCCCTGCTGTAGCATAGGGGTTTTCTTTACATCTATTTGCACACAACTTAAATTAAAATATTATGATAAGGAAATTATATGATTTTCCTGAGACCTTTCAGTAAAGGGGTGTGGAGATAGGCATGTTAGTATGAGGTATAAGTGAAAACATGTAAATAATTCCCCCTTTGTCGTTGCTTGCCCTGTTTATCCTTCATACAGTACCTCTCTCACTTTACTACACCTTCTCTATGACTTCTGTCAAAGCACTTATTTTATTTATTTTGGGGCAATCCTTCCATGTCCAGTGCTCTACTGCTTTGTAGATAGGTTTGTGCAATATAAGTACCTCCACCCCATATCCACATAACACACAATATATCGGAAAACAAATAATTTTGAAAGAATCAAGTAGCAATAATATATTTCAGAAAGTGTAGTTTACATTAGAAACAAAAATTGGCAAGAAATAAAAAAAACAGAAATACCTATAATTAAAAAAGTAAAACCATAAACTCAAACATGAAGAAATTATGAAGGGAACAAAATATTTTAATGGAAACCAAAAATTGAGCCTTATCCCAAAAAATCAAAGAATGCCATGGCACCCTTACTCCGGATTGCTCACTCCCTGTCAAAGGGGACCTGTAGCCTTTGTCAGGCTGTAGTTCGTATGCTAGAGCAGCGGAGGGATGTACTCTGCTGCCCTGCCGGACTATAGCGCAATGTATTTAGTGATCTCTACCTGTCTAGAAGATATCTTTGTGACTACAGACCAGCCACCATATAGCGGCTCCTGTGAAGGCACTGAAAATATGTTATACATGGCCATGTTTAGTGAGCCTGCACCACACAGCTCTATTTTTTGAAAGTGGATGTTTGTTTTTGAAAAACAAAACAAAATATGTCCCTCAAATGTTGGGAGTTTTCTCCTAGTATTTGGGGGTTAGGGGCAGTTTTTTCAATTCCTGTTCGAGACCACCAGGCTTTTTCTGGAGGTCCCAAACAGGAAAATATGTACGTCAGAACGGTTGTATTAAACAGGGTGGACATTCAGAGGTACTTTGACTAATCGCCCAATGTGAGTCGAGCAGTCAGTCTAAAGTTTTGACCAGCGGAGCTTCTGCCAGTTGTAATAAGACAGTTCACCCAACTCGACATAGGACAGGAGAACAAGGGATTTGGCTCCAAACTCTAGATATCCCCTAACTCTTATCTCAATGTAAATTTCTCCATTCCCGCTAAAACCACTTAATTTCTACCCTAAATTCAATCTCTTATATCTGTAGGTCAAAAAAGTGCTTTCAAGAAACCAGCATAAGATTGCATTTTATGTCCACATGTGTCCAACTAAGTGGGAAAATTGTGGAAAATGCATATGAAACTTTGGAAAAACAAGTGTTTTACTTGTTTTCAACATAAAACAATAACAACTTCCATGTTTAAGAAATGGTGATACCTTTTGAGAGACTTTTTATATTATTGCCATTTTTATTTCAATATGGAGAAACCACCTGTGCAGGCATTTTTTAATGTCACCATTACAGCACAATTTGAAAGATTTAAAATATTTATACAGGGGCGCGCCTCCATTAGGGTGGAAGAGCGTCGTTCCCCGCCAGCAGCAGAAGCTGCAAATCTTTCACTATGAAGGGATAATAAACTATGTTTGTTATCCCTTCATGCTGGAAGGGGTAGGGCCACGCGTGTGACAAGCACCGAGGGGGGTGCACTGTGCACTCCCCTCAAAGCGCATGTGTGTTTGGGATTGGGCCTGTAGACGCTGGGTCTGTTGAGAAGGCGGTGCATCCAAAGGCATTGTCAAGGTAAATTAATGAGGTGTAGGCTTTAGAGGCAGGTTACACATTTCTGAGCAAAGATAAGGAGCAGCAGCAGTGACAGGTATTTGCCTCACAACTTCTCAGCATGGTCATATCAGGGTCCCTGAATGACCCAGCACTCCCACACATACTGTCACAAGGAGCTCCAGCCACCTTCTCCATTATATTGAAAATCTCTAACGTGTCCTATCCAGTGGAATAGTGTCATCTACGTGGAAACGTGCAGTGGTCAAATCCTTCCTAAAAAACAATCTCAACCTGACATGTCAAGGGAACTGTAGGCCAATATCCCTGCTCCTAGTCATAGGCAAGGTGCTAGAGAAACATGTCAACCAAACACTGTGTACATTCCTTAAAGAAAATCGTCTACTGCACACTTCCCAGATGGGATTCTGTACACAACACAGTACGGGAGATGCCCTCCCCTCAGTAACAGCGGAATTAGAAATGCTGTTGGACCACAGAGAAGCAGCTCCAGGACCTAAGTGTAGCATTGGACATGTTTGACCATGAGACACTTTCATACAGAACAGGTGAAGCCGGAATAAAGAACTCCTCTCCTAACTGGCTCATCTCTCTTTTGAAGAACAAATCTTTCCAAGTTTGTGAGAATTCATGCTACTTTGGCATCCTCCATTGAAGTGTGAGGTCCTGCAGGGTTCTGTCTTCAGCCCCACACTTTTTAACCTTGTACATGCGCCCATTGGCAGATATTGTTCAGGAGTTTGGGCTGTCAATAGTATCATATACCAAAGACACACAATTGGTCGTCTCCGTCAACCCCTGGGAAAAGCTCACAGTTCCATCACCTGTCTCCTTGCTTGGAAAAAGTATCCAAGTGGACGGCTAACTGCTGCTTAAAACTGAATGTGAAAAACCTGAGCTAATGAGTCTTGGGAACAGACCTGACCCTAACCAACTATAGACTGGCTAGAATGTTTGGGCAATCCACTAATCCCCTAATTCCCTATCAAAAGCCTTGTGATGTGACTAGACAAGTCCCTTTCTATGGATACGCAGTCCAAAAACATGTGTTGCCTTGTTTGGCACCCTCAGGTCACTCCATAAAGTCCTAGACATTATCCAGAGTGTTTCAAGAAGAACTGTGGTTCAATCCCTTGTTCCCAACCTGTTGAACTACGGAAATTCTCTGTACATAGGCTCCCCCAAATATGTCATAAAAGTCTCCAGGTTGTCTAAAATTTGGCATCTAGGATCCTATACACGGTCCCAAAATTTGCCTCAGCACACAGTGCCCTAACTTCTCTGCACTTGCTCTCATTAAGGCAAGGATAACATTTAAGATACTCTTTGTGGCAAAAAGAGGTTTACCGCCAAAGGACCCACTATGATAAGGGCACTCTTGACTCCCTACTCCTCCAGTAGGCCTTTAGGATCCTCTACGGGTCGCTTTTGAAGGTACCTAGGCCCTTTTCATATTTCATCCCCAATCTCTGGAACAGGCTCCTCACAGAATTAAGATGCCTAAACAACAAATCACAGTTCAGCAAAAGGCTAAAAGAATGCCTATATCCACATTAATAACCCCCTGCATATCTCTACTTGTCCCAAAGCAAAACTATGTCTTAACCAGTGCTTGGAACCCTATGGGTAGCCATGTGCTTTAGAAATACATATAGCAATGTATGAACAACCTGTTGCTAATATTATGCACACTGTTATTTCCCCCCGACTTTGATGCTATTATTTCTTACTTTTCAGCTTGCGGGTCCTTTATCCTTTCGGTTGCTGGCTGCTGCTGGGGTGACTTGGGGGTGGGCAGTGGTTCTCTAGTTATCAAACTCCATTTTTTGACCATAAACCTTCAATCCTTGCTTCCTGTGGTAAGGAGTCCTGTCTTCATCTTCATTCCTGAATTCCTTTTCTGGTGCTCTGGTATCATTAGAGGTACCCCAGTACCCTAGAGATGGTCCTACCATCCAGTTCCCTTGGAGCATCAGTGTATCATACTGATGGCAACCGCTGAGATATCATGTTGACAACAAGAAAGAAAAGTATTATTAAACATCTCACAACAGTCCACAATGCTTTGGTGTAGAGGACAACTGCAGTTGTGTTTCTGTCATCCATTAACCTCCATTCCTTACTGTGTGAGACCCTGAGTAAGGTTCTTTTAACACCCCACATTCTCTTGGGCCTTTCCTGAGGGGAATACTGGTGAAATGACATCTGAAACCGAGCCTACTCTGCCTTTTCTGACGTGACAACGTCTATCTGATCCCTAGTATATCCAAGGTTCTTAGGGACTACCAAATTGGTGTAGAAAATAAGGTAATATTTTACTGCATGTTTTTTTTAATTGTTTGTCAATATCTTCCTGCCTTTTACTGTTAGTGTACCTTGAAGTGCGTATCATATGTCTGATCTATATATTGTTAGTCCAATGTTTGAGAACATGCAAAACGATGTGGTATTGTGTGTGTGTATGCGTGAGGATTTCCACAGATGTGTTCAATGTATATTATTTGAAATAGAAGCTAAATAGTTTCCTTTTGCTACATCAGATTTCCCCTTGTGCATGTCTTGTGTATGTCTTGTTTGTTCTTTGTCGATTGTTTGTGAAAAGAAGAGAGAAACTTGGACTGTCTGTTATATGGAATTTGTGTAAGCGTGTTATTTCCTTTAAGGGCTCCCAAACAAAAAGAATACTGCGAAGTTATGTGCAAATTAAAAATGTCATGTGTTCTAGAGTTGTGTCTATGGATGTATTTTTATTGATGGGGACGTGAGTGTCATGTGTATTTTGTGTTTTTCTGTGTGTCTTTGAGCCTTTTTTGATAAGTGTCACAAACACGAACAATGGTGCAAAGTTAATAGACGGCAGTATAAAATACATGTATTCCAATGTTCTGTTATGTGTGTGATCATTTTTCTATTGAAGACAGGTTGTGTGTTATATCTATTTTAGGTTTGTGCCTCTCTGTGTGTGTATTTTCTATAAAGTATTTGAAAACTCAAATAAAGGTTCACAATTGTTATGTAGAAATTTGCATTGCAATTGTGCCACTGTCCTGCTGTGTATCATTGGATGTGTACTGGTGTAGTGCTGTGTGTTGTTCTTCATTTGCACTTGCGGGTCTTTTCCATTAAGGTTTTGTGAAAGTTATGTGCAAAATTCAATGTAGTCCACTGACATGTTCTGTGTGTTTGAGAGGATCTGCATTGATGGTTGCCAGAACCCCTTTCAGAGGACCACAGAGCAAGCACGACCTACTAGGTCCTACCCTGGGGGCTGTGGCCTTTTACTCCTGATGTACTACCGGTGCAGGACTTGACTCTTGGTGATAGTGCGGGTCGAGCAGTCCAAGGATCTTTGGGGCTGAAAGCTGTGTACACAGATTCACAGCACAAAATACACTCACCAACCACAATAAATGAATGTTGGAGGGGGTGAGGGGGGAAAGCTGTGTACACTAAGTGAAATACGGCACGCAACAAATAATACACAAAGTCTTCATGATGTCGGCACTCAGCGATGTCTCAGTCCGACTCCATTATCTAAGGACAGTGTTTTCTCTCCTTTCACTTAAGCCGATCATTCAGGTTAAGCCCCACTAGTCTTAGAAGTTCCACAATGATTTTTCAAAATGTCAAAGTGTCTCTGCACAGTAGCGCTTTTAGTCAGAACAGGTTCCCCCAGGGGCTCGATGGCCCAACATCAGTTTTACCCACTCTTGCTTGGAGCTGCAGTTCATCATGCCCAGCAGTGAGCTGAACTCTGGATGCTGTGCTGAGGCAGCAGGCGTCTACGACGCTCTTCCAATCATCCAGTAAGTCTTACTTAGTCCAGTGACCAGTATCGGTTTCTCCTGGGTTCAGGTGGTAGAACTGGTGCTCTCCTCCTGTGTGTCACATCCTTCATGTTGCAGGTGGGGCCCACCAGCACTTGTTTTTAGGGACCTGTACTTATTTTTTCTCATCAGGCTTTCACGCATAACAAGAGAGAGAAAAACACAAAAGGGAGAAAGAATTAGGAGGGAGAAAGATGAAAAAACAGTGATCAATAAAGAAATCAGGGAAGAAAAAGAACCTACAAGTGTGAAATAAAGGGGCAGGGAGTGTCTATTGTTGGATAAAAGAGGAATAAGATGGAATCAAAACAACGCAGCCTTGGTATTTGGCACCCTCAACATTCAATAACCCCAATCACTTTTATCTGAGCAAAAGTTTAGGCCCCAGTACTTACTCTTTTACAAAATATTTATTGCTGATATGGCATCAGTTAAACTCTGTTCTGTGTATTTAGAACATGTCAATGTGTTGCCTTTGGTAATACAGTTATTATTTTTGATAGCAAAGCAATATCTAACAGCCTCTGAAATTGACCTTATTTTTGCATCATTAAAAAAACTTTAAAAGTAAAATGTTAGGGATAAGAATTTCGGACAAATTCATTATAAGTGCATCAGGGTTTCCTCTTTATAACCACAATGTCGACAAGCACTCTTCCCTTAAAACAACCGATTCCAGGACCACTCAAATTCATAGGTACGTGTATAGAGCAGTCGAAATCCTAAGTATTTCCTTTTTGTCGTACCTTGCAAACTAGACCTAATATACTCCTGCTGCATTGACAGATGGGATTCAAGTACCAGATATACATGTTTCTGTTTCTTTAATGAGCTGAGAACTTTCTCCCTCTGGGCTTTGAATAAGGTCTTCTCTAGAATACTTTTATGTATCGCTCAGTTTCGTTTAACCAGAGTCTCAAAGACATGTAAACTATGTGCTTTAATTACCTTGTTTAGTGACAAAGGGGGTCATTTTGACCTCAGCGGTCTTTTTGAAAGACCGCCGAGAGACCGCCGTGCTGAAGACCGCCAGTGGTGGCGGTTTTCCGCTTGGCGTATTATGACTGTTGGCAACTCTCCGTCCTTTTTCGGACGGAGAGCCGCCAACAGCCATACTGGCGGGCGGCGGGGAAGTGGAGGTTGCTCCACCTCCACCGCCACGTCAACAGAACACCACCCATGGAATCACGTCCTGTGATTCGGCGTGGCGGTGTTCTGTTGACGGTGTGGTGTCGGCGGAGCAGCCCCCATGGATCCCGTCCCCTCCCGGAGGATCGACGGACCAGGTAAGTCGATTGTCCATTAGGGGAGGGGGGTGGGGAGGTGTTGTGTGTTGTGTGCGTGCATGGGGGTGTGTGTCTGTAGAGGGGGTGTGTGAGTGCGTGTATGCTTGCGGGGGTGTTGTGTGTTTGGGAATGAGTGCGTGTATGTCTGTGTCTATGTCTGTATGGATGTGTGCGTGTATGTTTGAATGTGGGTGTGCGTGTCTGACTGTGTGTGTGGATGTTGGCATGTATGTCGGTGTGTGTGCGTGTATGTGTGTTGGTGGTGCCTGCGTGCGTGTCGTGTGTGAGTGAGTGATGTCTGATGTTGGGGGTCTGGGTGGGGAGGGGGTCCTGCCACCTTTGGGTGGTGGCAGGGGTGGTGGGGGGTGTAAGGGAGGGAGTCGGGTGGGGGTGGGGGGTCGAGGAGACCCCTATCAGTGCCAGGGAAGGAATTCCCTGGCACTGATAGTGCTTACCGCCATGGATTTCATGGCGGTTCCAAACCGCATGAAATCCATGGCGGTCAGCCGGGTCGAAATACCACCGGCGGCATAGTGACGGCCGCCGGGCTGGAGACCCAGGTCTCCAGCCCAGCGGTCATCTCAGCCCTGGCGGGCGGAACGGAGAACCGGCGGATGACCATTGCGGTAACTGCCATGGTCATAATTAAAAAAAAAAGACTGCCAGCCTGTTGGTGGTCTTACCGCCGCTTCTCCGCCTTCCGCCAGGGTCATAATGACCCCCAAAATGTTTAGTTCTATACCCTCATTTGATGTTTTTTTTACATTCCAAGTAGATTAAATATTTCAAGGTTGCAGAGTCTGTCCCAGCATAATCACTAAGGCGATTCATTATGGCCCCATTGTGGAGTGATAATAAAGATTTTAGGCTCAACTTCATCCTAATAATATAATGAGAGGTAGCTGTTCGAAGACGTAAAAGTTGTTAGATGCTCTGCATGTAGATTTTGTCGAGATCAGTTACAGTCTTACCATTTAGTCCAGGTGAAGCTTAAAGTAATAATGGAATGCTTTTAAAGATAGGCGTTCGCTCTACCTCCGAATAGTTTAGTAAATCTCATTATTGATTTAGTAATAATAGTGGATTTTCCCTTTCTAATAGAGAGATGGTTAGTCCAGGGTAGCATAATATCATTTGATACATCAAAGTAGTCATAATGGTTGACAGTTTCAATTAATACCCAAGATGTTTTCTTACTTTTCTTTCGGAACACCATGATCTTAGTTTTTAATTTGTTAACTGTTAATCTGTTAGCAAGGTTGAAATCACTTATTCGGCATAATAGTTGTTGTAAGCCTTTCAGCATTTGCAAAAGCATCACGAAATCCCCAGCATATGCCAAATGTGTGATCCCTTGCATTCCCAGTAGTGGTGACTTTCAATATTCTGGGTTAAAGAACTCTGACAAATCGCCTATGTGCAGAGAAAATAGAGCTTGATTGTAGCCTTGTTTAAGTCTCTGAGTGCTCTAAAAGCAGATGTTCAGATCCTGGTAACTTTCCAGTCCACAGCTGGTACCCACTGCTCAAAGCATTTTTGGGTGGCTGTGGCGAAGTAAGGAGTTTTCCGGGAGTTATTTGCACAAACAGCTTTTTACCTGTTGCCCTCATGTTGTATGCGCCACCTCTGAACGTCTGCTGGGTGTGAACCAACAGCAGTCTACCAGTGTAGTGAACGGGAAGTTATGAGGTGTGTCTTGTTTTGGGTGATGTGTGCAGGTAGTCCACTGGCCCTTCACTGGTACATACCATTTTATGCATGTGTCGGTAGGTCTTAGGCAGGACATTCATCACTGCTTGGGTGTGCACTCTAGAAAGATCTCTTCAGTCACTTCTCTATGTATGCTGGGAAATGTTTGCTTCACATTCAGAAGGAAAGCTTAGGTCACCATGTCTGCTACATCATAACTCGCTTTGCAATAAAGAGAAGACGCTTTCCTTGCTGCTGCTTGCTTCACAGTGTAGAAAGGCCTCTTTGTTCACTCCCTGCTGTCACAAAATGTTTTCTCAATCTGCAATGATCTTTTAGTTTTTCGTATATGCTACGTCCCAGATCCCTTGCTGTAATGGGATAAGCTCTCACTGAGAGGCACGGTTGCCACTTGGCCGGTTCTGAACCGGCACGACGTGCATTTTAGTGTCCTGTCCGTACAAAAAGTAGAAAAATCAACTAAAGCCCATATTTTCCTCATCATCAGTATATTCTTTGAACATAAATTTTAGACGAAAATACTTTAAAATGTGTTCCACGGCTGCCCTACTGACCTCTGGCAGGTAACCAAACTAAACTAAGATAGAAAGGCCACGATAAGAATGAATAAAGGCAACATTAAAATGTGAACAGATGGCTGATATTTTTCTCTGGGAAAGGGGGCAATACTGCTCCGAGGAGTAAGATAGTGCAGTAGGTGCAGTGACACCGCTGTCGAGTGTTGTAAAGGACCAGTAAACTTCCAGTTAGTAGCTGTTCTGTGCAACTAAACCATGGAATCTATTTTAATCGCTTCCATTGTGGCCCATGGAACCATTGTTGCAATATGTCCTTCGCAGATAAGAAAAAACGTGAAAATTGTAACACAGCTTTCCAAGGATTCGTGCAGAGGCACGGAGGCCAAAGGCAGGGCTGCCACGTGCACTGCGTGTTTTTTCTGTCGCCTTTGGAAGAGGAACGGTTAGGAAGGGGCCAATGTACGGGAGCTGCTAGGGCAGCATTACATGACAGCTCCGTCCGGGGCGCTCCCCGGAAAGGCTGCGGGGAAGTCCCTGAAGAAATTGTTCAAGGCTCACTTCGCAGGCGAATTTACAGTGGAAGAATGGGTTTCAAAAGCTGACCAGCATGATACAGGCCCTTACCCTCAGGACCCTGCTGGAAGCTTCCTGTTCTCATGTGCTGGTATGGGCCCACGCACAGTACATAGAGATGTTCAAGCGCTCAGCACCTGCAGCTTGTCAGGATGATCCTGCGCCTCTGTGACTTCGCCAGTACACATGTACACGCGGACAGGTAGAAAAAAAAGTTTTTGTAAAAAAAGAAGAAGCGACGACAAAAAGGTTGGTAACAGGTTTTGCATTTTATAGTCTCAAATGTGAATGATGTGTGTCGAAGCCTCAGGGTCCTGTCAGGACTCCGGCGTTTCTATGGCGAGGGGGCGTTATTAGATCCAGGTGGGTGCCGTAGTTTGTAGCCCAGCAATAAAGACTCGGACAGCAGTATAATTTGTGTCTTCGGGTCTACGCCTGTGGCTCTTCTTACGTATCTGCCCTCTGACCACGCCTGGTAGCCTCCAGAATGTATTAAAGGCGACCCACTTGGTTATGGGGTCAATCCATTGCCGGCCATTTGTAAAGGGGGAGCAGCATTACATCTCCTGCTCGTGGGAAAAAAAAGTATCTTTGAGTCTGGCGCTCCAGTTGCGCCACTGGAGGGACACGCATTCCTCCTCATATTAAACAAACAAAACAGAAAACACAAATAACCTACCTAGATACCTGGGATGCCAGCGTGGGCTGACCCACAGCATATAACTCAAACATTTTACATTCAAGGTCCATAGCTGACAAAGTGAAAGCAGCAAAAAACATTCTAGCTTCTTCAAACCTGAATATTGGATTTTACCTGGCACTGGGAACATAAAGTAATCACACCAGGTGATCTTTCAGCCTTGTGAACAGCAAAAGGATACCCTGCAGTTCATACCTGGTGTGGGTGGTGCAATTTGCATTTCGCTTGGACTGTCTAATCTCAGGGTTTCCAGTACGATCCACCATAAACGTAACAGGGCTAGATCACAGGTCAGCAGACCTTGGCAAAACTGGAGTGGAGCTTCCCACCTCTGGCAATGAGTCTTGTTCATCTCCCTGAAGATCATCACCATTCATATCCTCGGAATGCTTGGAGCTGTAGTAGAATCTCTTGAACATCGATATGTTCCTTGTGACTTCTTCTGTCCCGCAATGGCAATGATCTTGGTACCTTGACGATGTAATAAGGTTCAGGGGCGGCATACGAATAGCAATCTGTACTTAGTTCCTGGGGAACAATCTTTTATGACTACCAAGTCACCAGCTTTAAGGGTGGATACCTTGGCACACCAGTGGGGACTGCCTTTGTCACTGAACTTCTTCCTTTTCTTGTATACCAGCTGGTCATCAGCAGAATCAGGAACCAGAGATGGTGATGAGGAATTGAATCCACAACTACTCAGACCATAAATAGGTGCCCAGGTGGTCGCCCAGTAGAACAGTGTGGAGTTTGGCAGTAGTCACACAAGAAGAAATACATGGCCAACTCAGGAGCTTGCTTACTTACAGAGGCAATCCTGATTACTTTATTTAGAGTCTTCATAATCCTCTCTACCTCCCCATTAGCTCGGGGGCAGTGGGGAGTGACCTTTTTGTGAGAGATGCCAAGCAATTTCAGATACAAAGCCGTCTCTTGGCCTTGAAAAATGGGTCCATTGTCCGTCCTTAATTCCTTGATCAATCCATGGATGGTCATGATTTTTTTCGATTTTGGGGATTACCTCATTGGCACTTAAAGAATAGGGTATCTGTACTTCAGGGTATTTTAAATAATTGTCTATCATGACCATGGTGTGTCTTCCATCAGGGAGGCTCCCGAATCAAGACTGGCACACACCCACGACTGTCACTGCCCCTTCTGCATCTCCACCGGAGTAGGTGGTCTGGATTCACCTGAAGCTTGTTCTGTGACAAAATCTATTAAAGACACATACCCCCTTAAGCCAGTAAAGGGACGGGGTAAATATAAAACCAAACACAAAAAAACACTATGGCCCTCATTCCAATCCTGGCGGTCATGGACCGCCAGGGTGGAGGGACACGGAAGCACCGCCAACAGGCTGGCGGTGCTTCCAGGGCCATTTCCCGCCGGATTTCCCCTGGCCCGGAGAATCCTCCATGGCAGCGCTGCTTGCAGCGCCGCCAGGGGGATTCCGACCCCCTTCCCGCCAGCCTGTTTCTGGCGGTTTACACCGCCAGAAACAGGATGGCGGGAACGGGTGTCATGGGGCCCCTGGGGGTCTCTGTACTGCCCATGCCACTGGCATGGGCAGTGCAGGAGCCCCCTAACAGGGCCCCATAAAGATTTTCACTGTCTGCTTTGCAGACAGTGAAAATCGCGAAGGGTGCAACTGCACCCGTCGCACCCCTGCAACTCCGCCGGCTCCATTCAGAGCCGGCTTAATTGTTGCAGGGTCTTTCCCACTGGGCCGGCGGGCGCCCTTTTGGCGGTCGCCCGCCGGCCCAGCGGGAAAGTCGAAATGACCCCCGCGGCCTTTTGACCGCGGAGCGGTCTTTCGACGGGGTTACTTTGGCGGGCGGCGTCAGAATGACCCCCTATGTATTGGATACGATAGAGGAGTGCTAGCAAGATACATTTTCAGGTAACATATTGAATCTTCCATAAAGGGAGAAACTCCGGTTCTGTTTGGACTACCGGGGACTCAATGCGGCCAGTAAGACTGACACACACCCCATCCCCGGAGCTAATGAGCTCATTGATCGGTTGGGAGCTGCCACCTACCTCAGCACGTTTGACTTAACATCTGGGTATTGGCAGATTGCCTTGACTGAGGAGGCCAAGGAGAGGTCTGCATTTTCAACCCCAGATGGGCAATTTCAATTTAAAGTGATGCCATTTGGGATGAAGAATGCCCCTGCCACCTTTCAGAGGTTGGCCAACCAGGTGTTGGCTGGGCTGGATGAGTTCAGTGCCGCCTACCTGGATGACATTGCTGTTTTTAGTTCCACGTGGGAGGAACATCTGCAACACCTCTGCAGAGTGTTGTAGGCCCCAAGCAAGTGCCAAATAGGGCAGGTTTCTGTGGTGTACTTGGGACACCAGGTAGGGAGTGGCCAGGTGGCACCCCTACAGCCACAAATTGACACCATTCTGGCTTGGGAGCCTCCCAAATCCCAGACTGAGGTGAGAGCCTTTTTAGGCCTCACTGGCTACTATAGGAGGTTTGTTAATGGGTATGGTGCCATTGTTACCCCCTTGACTGAGTTGACTTTTAAGAAGCAACCAAAGAAGGTGATCTGGACAGAGGCTTGCCAGACCGCTTTTGATGCCCTGAAGGCTGCCATGTGCACAGCACCTGTGCTGAAGACACCTGACTACTCCAAGAAGTTTGTTGTGCAAACAGACGCCTCAGAGCATGGTATTGGAGCAGTACTCCCACAGCTTAATGAAGAGGGCCTAGATCAACCTGTAGCCTTCATTAGCAGGAGGTTGCTTCCCAGGGAATATAGGTGGAGTGCCATAGAACGTGAAGCTTTTTCTGTGGTCTGGGTGCTGAAGAAGCTAAGGCCCTACTTGTTTGGGACTAACTTCCGGGTTCAGACCGACCTCAGGCCCCTCAGATTGTAATGCAGATGAGGGGTGAGAATCCAAAACTATTGAGGTGGTACATTTCCCTACAGGGGATGGACTTTACATTGGAACACCGCCCTGGCACAGAACACGCCAATGCTGAGGGTCTGTCCAGATTCTTCCGCCTTAGTGATGAGAACTCCCATGAGATTGGGTAGTTGCACCCCACTCTCAGCAGGGGGGGACACATGTTAGACTTGGCAACCTTGGCGTGGTCTCCTCTAACTTTTTGCCTCTGTTTCCTGTGTTGTTGATGTGTGCCGGACTCTGTTTTTGCTGTTTTTGTTACTCTGGGCACTTTACCACTCCTATCCAGTGCTAAAGTGCTCCTATACAAAATGTGTATGTAATTGGTTTATCCATGACTGGCATATTTGATTTACTAGTAAGTCCCTAGTACAGTGCACTAGAGGTGCTCAGGACCTGTAAATCAAATGCCACTAATGGGCCTGCAGCACTGGTTTTGCCAACCACAATGGTAGCTCTGTAAACATGCCTCAGACATGCCACTGCAGTGTCTGTGTGTGCAGTTTCTAACTGCCAAGTCGACTTGGCAAGTGTACCCACTTGCCAGGCCTAAACCTTCCCTTTTCTTACATGTAAGACACCCCTAAGGTAGGCCCTAGGTAGCCCCATGGGCAGGGTGCAGTGTATGTTTAAGGTAGGACACATACTAATGTGTTTTATATGTCCTAACAGTGAAATACTGTCAAATTCGGTTTTCACTGTTGCAAGGCCTATCCCTCTCATAGGTTAACACGGGGACTGCCTTTAAATATGATTAAAGTGTAGATTCCCTTTGGGAGCGGATAGACATATGGAGTTTGGGGTCTCTGAGCTCACAATTGAAAAATTCACCTTTTAGTAAAGTTGATTTTAAGATCGTGTGTTTGAAAATACCACTTTTAGAAAGTGAGCATTTTCTTGCTTAAACCATTCTGTGACTGCCTGTGCGTGGATTCCCTGTTTGGGCCAGTTTGACAGTTGGGCTGTTTGCACCCCTCTCTAGACAGTGACACAAAGGGAGCTGGGGTGTAGCCTGCACCTCGTGAAGAGTGATCTGTGCTAGGAGGTAGGGGAGGAGTGGTCTCACACACCTGAAAGGGCTGTGCCTGACCTCACACAATGCAGTCTCCAACCCCCTGGTGTGTGTCTGGGGCCTTGCCTGGGCAAGGTAGGATTTCACAAACAAGAGAGACTTTTCTTTGAAGTAAGCCTGCTTCAAGGGGCAACATGGGTATAAGAAGGGCACCCAAAACCACAGACTTTAGATCCCTTCTGGATTTCAAGAGGAACCTCTGCCTGGAGAAGAGCTAAAGAGCTGAGGAGAAGTACTGCACTGCCTGTGACTGTGCTTTGTGGAGCTATCCTACAGTTGCTGCTTCTGCCTGCTGAAAGGGGACAAAGACTGGACTTTGTTGTGCATTCCTGCTTGTGAAGACATCTCCAAGGGCTTGTCCTGAGCTTGCCTTCTGTTGTTGTTGAAGTCTGTGGGCCATCAAAGACTCCCCCTGGTAGCACCTGGACTCTCTGCTGAGACTCCTGCCCTGCCATGTGGTGCTCTATTAAGTTCCTGGGGCCTTGACAGGTGACGCTGGCCGACCAAGCTTGAAAATCCATGCACAGACTGCTGTGCGGGGAAATTTCCGACACAACCTCAGAGAGCGGCTGAAGAAACAATGCGCCACCGGCTCCGTGGCTGAAATCGATGCAGCGCTTACAGCGCGGCTGGGAGATCAACGCATGCGGCTGGAGAAATGATGCGCGACATTGCTGAAGGAGGCTGGTAACATCGCAACCCAGACAGCGCGGTTTTACTATCACTGTGCGGGGGGATTTGCGATGCAAACCTTGCTGGGTGCAGAAAAACGACGCAACACCTGCCCAGACTCGAGTGCTGCCCGGATCGACGCATTGCTCTCCTGCGGAGAGGAAACACAAAGCACGCCAGCCCGACCAGGGAAGGGAAAACAACGCACGATCTCACTTGCGCTTACTTTTTTTGATGCACACTCGCCCGTGCGTGTTATTTTGATGCTACCCAGGTACTTTTTAATGCTAACAGTGTTTTATCTGTTTACAAAAGGATTTAAGACTCTTTTTGCTTTTTAATTAATAACTTGACTTGTGTATGGTGGATTTTTACCGTTTTAGTCTTGTTTTGTTTAGATAAATATCTTCTATTTTTCTAAACCTGCGTTGTGTCATTTTGTAGTGTTTTCATTAAGTTACTGTGTGTGTTGGTACAAATACTTTACACCTAGCACTCTGAAGTTAAGCCTGCCTGCTCGTACCAAGCTACCAAGGGGGTGGGAGGGGTTTAGCTGAGGGTGATTCTCCTTTACCCTGACTAGAGTGAGGATCCCTGCTTGGACAGGGGGTAACCTGACTGCCAACCAAAGACCCCATTTCTAACACACACCATTGGGTGCAGTGCCACTTTTCTTAAATATGCCCTTTGGGCTACTTATTTTTTTTTACAAAGAGTTTCCCATTTGGAAATG
This sequence comes from Pleurodeles waltl, assembly GCF_031143425.1. NCBI lineage: Eukaryota > Metazoa > Chordata > Amphibia > Caudata > Salamandridae > Pleurodeles > Pleurodeles waltl. The sequence continues at coordinate 707,806,367 of NC_090450.1, read as the reverse complement.
CAAAACCAGTAATGGTGGTCTCCTGTTCTTCGCAGGCCACCACGCTTGTGTTTGTAGCCAATCACATGTTGTCGTAAATACCGATTTGCCTACTTAATATTCATAAGGGAGCTTGTTCTGTGACCCCAACGACTGGAGATTTTATGACACAACTTAATAGTACATAGGTTGCTTTGCAAAATTATAGAGAAACTACAAATAGTGTGTACACAACATGCACCTACTATTTGTGACCTCTTTATGAGTACATTGGTCCCTATGTGCAAAGCTTTTGCTCCTTCAGATTTTTAATGCTACTTAGCATTTTTCACAACAGCATCGCCTCTTCTTTACATTGAAAACCGAGCCTTTCCTCTTTGGCGGAGAGTCACCTTTTCTTGGCTGATACATCTTTGTAGGAAGCCAAGGAGTCTTTAGTAGACTTAGTTTTCTTTACCACCAGATGTCACCCCCTTTCTGTCCAGGCCAATAGGTATTTTTATTTACAAAAGGCACTAACAGTTTTTACAGCAGCTGCATGTGGCTGATGTTTGCAACCTTTTGTAATAGGCATGTCTGACAGTTAGTGCTAGCATCACAAACTGACTGGCATTCATAGGAAGCGAATGTGTTTCAAAGTTTACAAAATATATACTACAGGGAAAGACAATATACTAAAGGCACAGCATCTGGCATCGTCCACTGCGATTAGCCATGTTAGGCGACTTGTGATTGGTAAATAAGGCAGCTTTGCTTTAACATCTATCAATATTCTTGCAGCACCAGCACTTAGGCCTGATAAATCAGTGACCTTCCTATCTGTCCCTTTCGGAAAACCTGATCACTAATCTTCAACAGAATTCCTGTCCAGTGCCCAAACATCTCCTTCCAGCACATAGCAACTCTTGCAGTTCCCCCTCACTTCTCTACATGCAGCACACGCTGTGCACCTAAACAAGCACAGCAAAGCTAAGGACTAATGGTTTTGCTGCTTTCTCAGAGAAACCCTTTTGCCTGCTCAATTGCATCCAGTACGTAATAACAAGCATAGAAAAAGACGTAATAAAATGCATAGACAAAACCACGTGGTCAGGCCCTGTCAGGGCATGATGTTTGTGGTGCCATTGTTTTAATTATTTTTTGCACGAATGGGCAAGATACATAAAAAAATGAACAGTTAAAAAAAAATTTAAGCAATAGTAGGTGCTCTGATAAGAGTAAAAAGACATTTAAAGATGTAGCGCACCAGCCCTGGCACTGAAGCACACTTTTTCAGGCAGATGTGCACATCATATCAGAAAATGCCTTTACTCACAGGGTTGTTCCATGTTGCATGCTGTTGTGGAATGAGGAAAAATTTGAATGGCACTGAAACAGACTAATGGCTGGAGCGGTCTGACACAAAGACACAGGAATGGCATCAATGTTATATGTACCTGTGCATTTTATTGTCAATTACTTTGTTTGCAAGAGGCAAGCAGGCAGCTAAAGGTGTTCTTCGAGTGAGAAAAAACATCAAATAAGAAGGAAGCAAATGAGATTGTCAAGAAAGCCAACCAATATTACGCAAAGGTTGATCCAAAGTCCTTTTTAAGTATTGGTATTTTACACAAGAGGTTTTCAACAACAGAACGCTAAAAGCAATCTGTAAGTAAGAACTTAATAGGGGGTAAAGTTCAGGAAAAAAAAAACTGTGATCATGGAGACCACTGATTGATCGTGGAGAACGAGTCTTAAATACTATCTCATCAAAGGGTGGTATTTAAACCTAAACACTATAAAAAATGGATGTCTTAGAAAAAAGGCACTTGAAGGTAAGATTTTCCCCTCCAGATATATTTCAAGGCGGTGTTGAAGACATAATTGTGCTACCAAATGTTTTGAATCCTCAGGCAGATCACTGTGTGCCCATGGCAGAGATGCAAGATCAAATGTTTATTGAGCCCGAGCAAAAACCCACTTATTGCTTTAGATACTTCTTCACCGATAATTTGAATCAGTAGTTGAAATACTTATGTGTTACGGCAGCGGTTCTTAATCTGTGGTCCGTGAGCCCTGAGGGTCCACAATAGGTGCTCAGGGTGTTAGTAACTGTTTAAAAGATGAAGTATTTTACCAAATGAACAAACTATATATACATAAAGAAACAAAGTGAAAGATTGAAAGATTCAGAATGCTCTGTAAATGTGAAGTAACTTGAAAGTGAAGGTTAAACATGAAATTGGTATTCCTAGCTTGATTCGTAGGAGCAGTGAAAGTACATGAAACAGATTCTAGTATGGGTGATTGGTGACCTCATATAAAACCCTGGAAACAAAACAAACAAACCAACCAACAAAAAGCTTGTATGTATTTAGAGTAAAAATGGGAAAGAAAAATGTTAGAGAACCAAATATTGAAAAAGCTCAAAGCTTCCCATTAAAATTAAACTCGCAGTTTTTGTGTGTTTTTTGGTTTCTGAACCAAATAAAATATGTTGTGTTTCTGTATTTGTTTTATTTATGCTTGCTTCTCAATGTTCATGTATTGTTTTGAGGTTCAAATCTTAGACATTGCTTAGGCATGGGTCCCACGTTTCAATTAGCTATTTATAGGGGGTGCACAGAAGTGAAAATGTTATGAACAGCTGGGTTAAGGGATGGGTAAACTAGTAATAACTTACATACCAAAACCACCAATTTACTATTTGTTGATCTTTTACTGCATCTCAACTACAGATGCCAAAGAAGGGTACTCATATTGTTAAGGCTCTACACTCATTACCAGTTCTACCTGTAATACAGTCTAAAATAGCACATGGGTCATATTCATCAAAGACAAGTGTGGCATTTTTTAGCAAACTTGCGGTGTCATGCTGCTAAAAACCAACACAGTAAAATATTCGATTTCTGATCAAAGGGTGCTTCCCCCCTTTTTTTTAGGTTGAGCATAGCAGCGCACAAGCGCTGCTTTTCCAACGTGCTGGTATGTATCTGGGCTTTTAACCACGCCCACCGCACACCCATCACTATGACTCATTCATGGGCTTGCCTTTCAAAAATCCTTTGTTTTCGTTGGTAAATGCTTCCCGTTTGTCCCGCCTTCGAGCGGTTTTGTTAACGCCTTGGCCTTCTGCCCTGTTACATGGTTAATTGCACTTTTGCCAATATGTGTGACTGCAAGCAAACTTCTTTTTCCTTTTGTGTATCTCCTATGCACTCATGGCAGCCGCCAGCTCGTTTATGTGATACTGTATTACATCATGTCTTTGGTGTGTGTTGTACTTATTTCTCTTTTATGCCCTTTCATCCTTTCACAATAGTCCTGATTTAAAGGGCATAGACTGATCAGCCTCTGTTTTTGGGATATTTAATTCTGAGCAGCTCATGTTTTTGTTCTTCACTATGGGGGTACTATGGCACTGCTTAGAAACAGCGCACAAACCAAAATCCTCCCTGGCTAACAGAAGCGAAGAGGCTGAGCTGGTTCCTGGTTTCAATTGCTTTCAGAAACAACTCCAAAGGGGAAAAGAGCTTTAACAAAAACAATCCCCACCTGTCCTTACAGTGAAGTTTATGCTGCTTGCCAGCAGCCCCTTAATATCGCCTTTCATGTGAGCTTGTTACATTAGTTGCCAGTTCTGATCTGCCTAATTCATGTTCCTCACAGCAGGCACATTAACCTTCTCCGCTACCTTATACTTAGTCCAAGCTTCCAATAGAGAAAAGTACGTTCTCTCTCCAGAAATAACATTAATCACCAGAGTTATTTTAACATTTGAAGACTGAATGCAGTCTGTGATCTGCCTACAACATGTTCTTTGCAGCAGACACATTTACCCTCTGCACTGCCTTATATAATTCAAAGCTTTATCTCTTGCTTACAGTGCTGCATTTAGTATAAACAAAAGAGACACTTGGGAAATTCATAACAAAACCAAAATGAAAGCGCAACAAAAACAACGGAAAATTTGCTTCTTTGCAATTTCGAATTAGCCTGCTTTAGTATTCAGTACTCATAAAACTATATGCAGCAGTTATTAGTGTAAAGTGTAAAGTGGCAGCTGAACCTAGAACAAACTTACTTTTCATGTATGCTAACAAGGCAATTGTGGGTCTCGTAAGCTACAAACATAAAGCTTATGGCTTTGCTATCAAGGAAAAATAAATCAGCCTTCTGTGTCGAGTACGAGCTGGATCTAAAGAAGGCATACTTATTATGTTCGCATTGCGTAATTTGAGCTGGTGTGTTATGATGCAGGACACAAACAATTTTTGTTAAAGAGCCATCAGTTATTTTTCTGCCTCACTGATTTACTGTGTGGAAAATAAAGAATAATTTATTAGAAATGCAAACTCTAACATGTGAAAATGTCCTTCCGCTCCAAACTATAAACAGGCTGCCAGGCTTGAAGTTTAAACAGCAAGATGTTATCATGTTGTAGAAAACATTTTTGAACACAAGTGCATGAATCACTCTTTATGCGTAAACACTGTGAAATATAGCAAATTAACGTAAAAAAGACTACTTGGGAGACAAAAGCACAGAGCAGAAACATTAGCATGTGTGCGTGAAAAGGCAGCATTATCCAGATGAAGGAGTGTAAATGACTGGCTGGCTGACTTGCTCTTTAGACAGCAGCGATGATATTAGATGCTATAATTCTTCGTGGAGTGAATCACACCTAAACAGTGTAAATTGCAGCCAAACACCATATGGGACACACCAGTAAAACAACCCATAAACATAAATATTAAAAGACACAATTGTATTAATATGCAGGCATTAGCTTTTTTAAAATATTTATTTTCCGTGTGGCCAATGTGTTCTGTGGCTCGACTGTAGTTTTTAAGTGGAAATCGTGTATTTTTAAGTGCGTATTTGCCTTCAGTAAACACAATGTTAGCGTGCTTTAATTAAACTTTGCCCAATTAAACGCTGCTAAATAGCAACATTTTCATTTTTTGTTGCAGATATAGGAAGAAGGTACGTGGAAGTGCATTAGTTTTATGCAGGGCCACTGGAATTATATGGCAGGAAAAGACAAAATTATGAGGCAGGGTTGACCAATTTATGCGGTAAGAAAAGTCCAGTTATGAATTTACAAGGCCAATAGCTCCAACTCAAGAAAATGCGAGACCTATTGCATTGCAAATGCTTGTTCTTTTTGTGTGCCTTTAGAATGGTATTTATGAAAACTAAAGTACTTTGTGAAAGTATAATATTAATGTCTGCTGTACCCACTGCCACTATTTGGTTGTATGTTGGTTTTAAATAATCTCCTCCTTCCCCTCTCTATCCACCCCTTTTGCTCCTGAGCCTTGAAACTCGATACAAATGGAATCCCAGTTCCAATACAGTACCAGAAGTCATCTTCGAAAATAGTAGATTTTCCATATACTTTACCAAAGGCAGATCTGCACCCCAGAGACAATGATCTCGCTATGGTAACATATAGCAAAATGGAAAAAAGTTTATTTACCTTGAAAAAAATAGTTAAAATATTTTTATGTGAAATATTAATGTACATTAATTTTATATATTTAACTGTAGAACAAAATAATAAAACAAATTACAGCATAATGTTAATTTAAATTTCACATTTAAATATGTTGTGTATATAACTTTAAGTGAAAATTATTTTTTGAAGTTCAAACTTGAAAAAATCAATGAAAGTAATATGTATATGTTTATTAGTTATTAATAATTATCAAAAGTGATGCATAGAATTGATATTATTATTTTTTAATTCATTTTCACGTTCATTCTTAAATTTAAACATATTTTAAAATAGAATGGGATATGTTTCATTTTTAGCTATTTAGTGACATTAAATTACATTTATTTATATTTTTACATGGTGTAAATAATTTAACTTAATATAACATTATTTCCTATGGGGTTTCATTTTAAGTTCCTACCTCTGTGGGAGAGCGGGTGGCCATGTGGTGGTGCTGGACTTACTCCAGCTGTGAGCTAGACTACATTTACTACTGTTGGTATAACCCATATACGAATGGGCGCACTCTTTTATGGGAGAGTGCATGTCCCTCACAAAATCCCTCTGTGATCCTCCGTAAACCCTCCTTACTCCCCCTAATGGCCTTCCCTGTTAGTTATAAGTATGCACCTTTTCTAGCCTCTCCCTCGATCCCTCTCACATTTACTACTAAGGAGTAAACGTACATGTGTGAGGATCTCCCCATAGAAAAGATAGGATAGGTAAAGATTCACACTCGGGTTTATAAATTGCATTTTGTAGTAAATATTACCACTGTAGTACTATTTTTTGTACTACAAAATGCAATTTGTGAATCCGGCCATAAGTCTCCCATCAACACCTCACTAAATAAGCCTTGGGCTGCTCACCTTTGCCATCTTGACGATCAAGTGCTAAAGGCATACTCCAGGGCTCAGTTGTGGGTCCAACAGCAAGGTTACGCCCCAGGAAACCAGTGGTAAATACTCTGATTGATACAATTTGAATCCAGTAGCCCCTGACTGTGCTAGGGCTCCTGAAAATGTTCCCACAGATGGTAAGCCTCCATAGTGTAAAACAAGCTGTTCTTCACAAGAAGGCCTCATACTCTTCTTGTCAGTAAATAATTGTATTCTCTCGCCTTGTTGTCGCCTGCAGGCATGCATTGGGGCATTAACCATTTACATGCCTGAGCCACATATATTACCCAGGCGAACACCTATCCTGCAGCAGTGACTCTTGTCGCACAAAGCATGTCAGGATCCAGACCTGAAGTTTTCACTTCCTATCGTGTAGTTCACGAAGGTCCATTGGCACAAAGCGATCTCTGTCAAAGCCACTGATCCAACAAATACCCACAACCCAGACAAAGGTTTATTTTGTTGATATTTCATGGCCTTTTTGACCAGTTTATGCGGTCACAAGCCTCTGAAGATGGAAATTGTCAATTTGGGGCACTTTAAAGTCATGCATTTTAAGCAATGGGAAACATGCCTAAAGTGCACCATGATCCTTTCCAGCTCTCTGAAACCCTGCAAGCCTTGAGCAGCTATTGAATTTAGAGTGAGTGAATTAATGCTGGCACTGAAAGAACGCTTCCCTTCCTAAACTTAAAGGCAGTGTTTGGGCGGGGAAAATGTCACAGAAACCTATGAACCCGGTGCTTGTTCTCTCTATTTTAGTAAGCCTCACTTGGACATATTTTGTAAACTTTCCTTGTTTGTACAGGAGGAATCAACTTTGAACCTAATAGTATTGCTAAAACTAGAGGTCACCAAAGGAGTCTGTTCTGTATTTGATGTCATGCCCTAAGTCGCCAAGGTTATACCCAGACAGGGGTTCTTTGCTCACTGTGCTACTGGAACTAAGCTACACTCAATTGAAGAGCCCCAATCAGGATGAAACCACTCCTGGGGTGCTTTCATTCTCACTTAGGGAGACCTGACTGGCAGTTCAGGCTGTCCTGTGCCTGTTGTAGCAGGGTCAATGCTGATTTGCATACGGCTAGGTCCAAACTGTGGTCACGTCCTGAGCTAAAACCAAGGCACAAGTCCTAAAAACAAAGTGAGGGGACTAGCCAAGTTAAGCAGTATGTGAGTGACATCATGGAATGAGACATCACAGCGTGTGACATCACGGTGTGTAAAATTTCACATGGCATCACTGGAAGTGATCACTACCCATGACCTTTTATGAAGTGACATCACAAGAAGTGACATCAGATCTTAATACCTAACTCATATGTTTAGAGGGTCTATCATGAGTACATTTTAGCAAGTTTTAATATTTAACTAACTAGATTTTGCATCGGGTGTGCCAAAGAAATGGCGCAACCCCAATGCAACTTGCACCCACTATTTGGGACCTCTCTATTAGTACATTGGTCCCTATGTGTTAAGGTTTTGCTCCTTGAGATTTTTAATGCTGATTGGTATTTTGTCTCAAAAGCATTGCTTCTTCTGCGCTTGTAACCTCACTGTCTTATGTAACACATCATTTACATTGATTACACACTCATATGATTTATTGTCAATGTGTAATATCTACATGTAATATAAAGCGCCCTGACATCCTGCTTTGGGATAAGTAGCTCTATAGAAAAAAAAAAAAAAATACAGTAGTGGTATTTAAATTGGTATCTGACATTTCTGCAGTTTATGCATATGTCTTAAACCCCTGCATGTGGAACAGTCCCAGTTAATGATACACTTACTTCTTTTAGTAGGTTATAATTATCAGCTGTGGTTTATTAAGCATTGATTTACAGCGTGTGCCCCATACATGTACTTTATTTTTTATTGGGGGCCATAAATCACTCATGACAAGCCTATCATAAATTACTTCTGACATTTCTGTGATGTACGCTAAATTTGTACAAACCATAAATCAGTTAAATGCATCATTACACGCTATAGCATTTCATAAATCTACATGCCATAAGTCATTCCAACAGTCGGTGAGGAAATGGAGTCTTTGAGTTGATGTTATCCCATTGTGTCGGGGACACTTCTTTCAATCCTTGTAGGCTTAACCCTGTAACTTTGCCCGTTCGTTGCATCCCACCCTCTGGCAGACCTGGGCTGCCAGGACCACGTTTCGTGTAACCCCTTCTCTGACTGCCTTACCCTGCCATAAGGCATTCCAAGGAAAGTAGCCTGGTCTGCCACCCTGCTTTGTCAGGTGTGGCCTACCCATCATACGTTTGCTCATCTCCTTTACCGCTGTCTCACCTTCACTGCAATATTTGCTGGCTTTCATGCTCTTTATAGGTATTGGTGGGTGGGTTTATTCTGATGTGCTTCCCAGCCGCCCCAATAAATGTTTGGGCTCCTGCTGTGACGGCTTTCTTTAAGCCACCAAAACCCTCTCAGGTGAAGAATTCAAACATAGCTTTGAACTCCTATTGTCCAATAGGGGTTTGCACCCTTTCTTGTTTTTGGTGCCCTTTCCACTGCTTGCCACCCCCCTCGCATGGGGGTGTGGGGGGCTACTTCTGGCTTCATTGTGAGCCCTGTCCCGGGAATGCCCTTTGTCCGGGCCTTGTCGGGGTTCCCGCACTGGCCCCTATAGCCCCCTCCGGTTGCGAGCCTTCACTCTAAACCCCTGCATGCAGACACCTCCTACTTAATGATACAAATACCTCTTTTGGAAGTATCATTTGCAGTTTATTAAGCATTGATTTACAGAATGTGCCCCGTCCATGTACTTTATTGGAGGGCCATAAATCACTCACAACAGGCCTATCATAAATCACTTCTGCCATTTTGATGACGTATGCTAAATTTGTACAAACCATAAATCAGCTTAATACATCAACAAATATAATATCCTGTCAGTCATAAATCTACATGCCAAAAATCATTCTTACGGTTTGTGAGGAAATATACTTTTTGAACTGGTGTTATCACTTTGTGTGACAGGAGGGTACTCCTTTTAATCCATATAGGTTTATCTCACTACCTTTGTCTGTTTGTCGCATCCTGCCCTATGGTAGACCAGGGCTGGGAACACCATTTTTCGTGTACCCCCTCTTCTGACTGTCTTAGCCTGCTGTAAGGCATCTCAAGGTAAGCAGCCTGGCCTGCCTCCCTGCCATGTTTGATGTGGCCTACCCATCATCCTTGTGCTCATCTCTTTACTGCTCATGCCCCAGGGCATTTTCCCCCAATATTTCAGTCCCTTCTTCTGCAGAATGCTAGTCTTAAGGCTGCCCGCAGATTGGCCAAGAACACCTCTGTCCCCTTTGGGGAAAGGTGTACCCCATCACTGTGAAAGTATTCTGGTCTCTGCAGATTGATGAGGCCGTTTCTAATGCTCTGGCATCCGTTTGCAATAAATATTTTTTTTCACTGCCACGTTCAGCTTCTTTTTTGAATTATCCAAGGCCCCTGTAGTTCAAGCATGCCTCTATTCCTGCCTTGGTATGGTCTCTGACCAGCCCAGTGCAGTGCTGCCAAACAATCGTGATGCCTCTGTTAAAGTTAAACCGCTGCTGATGGGAGCCAGGCACTCCATTTTGCCCAGATGTGTCAGGTTGTTTCCTCCAAAGTGTATTATCAACATATCTGGCTGGTCGCCCGAGCAGCATGCACCTCCTTGAGGGTAGCCCTAAGTTGCTCCCATCATGTTCCTGGCAGCCTGAACCACTCAATGTCTGTCTGGCATGGGTATCCACCCCTTCTTGCCCTGCCTTGTCTTGACCAGAGTTGGCTTCTGTGGATGAAAGAGTGTCTGACCACCCATACTGTTTTACGCCCCGTATCGGTTTTAGGGCAAGCAGAGAAATGTCAGGCCTGCACACCTCCTCCTTGCTCTCTGCTTGTGATTTGCCCTTGTGTGGAGGTCGGGCCTGTAGTATGAGGGGAAGAGTGTTCTACCCTACCCTATTTGTGGTTGGGGTGCTACACCCTTATGTAGCTTTAATGGGCTTTGGCATGCCATCAACCCATGCCCGAGACTCCAAAACAGGCAGTCGAAGTTGCTTCCCAAATGCGGAACAAATATGTGCCAAAACATGCCGCTTGCACCTCTGCCCTAGTCAGCGCCTTCTTCACCACCTAGAACGTCAGGCATTTCCCATTGCTGTGCCTGAACAGAGCCCCTTCTCCCCTGAGCCTCAGCGCCAAGTATCTCCTGAGACAGCATGAAGGGCATAGTGTGCCTTCAGAGAGGCATACCAGTTATACCTTGAACCCCTTCACCAACTAGTCTGTTTTGACCTCCTCAGCTGTCCTTCCAATTGCCTAATGCTTAGCTGTATGTCCTGACTCTGCAGGCAAGCCTTGCCTTCCTCTTCTCTTGATGGGGCACTAATTTGCTTATCATGCATGCCCCAAAAATGCCAAAGAGAAAGTTGCATTGAACAATGCATTGAACAATGTAGCTTCAAACTTGTCTGTGTATCCAGCATCCCCACCAGCTGTGCCAGTGTGTGGAATTCAGCCAGGAGCCCTGCATCCTGTGTAAGGCCTTCCAGCCTCCACCACTCTTTTATGACTGACTTATGTAATGTGAGATGGTGGGGTCCCTGCCAGTTGCGAGCTTGATGAAGTGTGCCCCAATTGTTAGGTATGCTTGTGCCCATGATTTTGACTTCTTCTGGTCGAATGCCTACTGTATGAACTTTTCAGTCACCATGACTGCTGCCTTCTGATTGTCAAAGGGCGCTAGCCCTGTTACCTTCTTTACTGGTCAGCATATGTTGCATAACGCTTTTGCTGTCTTCAGGACTAATGGGTGCTCTATTAAGTGGGACAGGTCACATCCACCTTTCCCCAGCGGCTGACTGGGAATGGGGTTAGCTACTGCCCTGCCTCTGGTGCTAGCCTGATGAATTTGTCCATCTGGAAATGAGAGAGTTCATCCGGTTTAGTGTTATTCACCCCTTGAACATGCCTCACCTTTATGTCTAGGTTGCTCAATAGCTGTATTCAAACCAAGCACCAGAGCACCTCTAGTGCCTGCGGGCACCTGGATGCTCCATTGTTAACGGCATGTACCACGGCCTGGTTGTCTGACCAAAGGGTCAGCTTCATGTCCCCTTAGCTGCACCATACAGTTAGTGCCACCACTATGGGAAACAGTTCCAGGGGTGTAATGTTCCTAGTGAGGTCTGGGCTAGCCTGCTCTTGAGACCATCTCTTTGCGCACCTTTTGTTCTTGAGGACAGCCCCGAAAAATAGACTGCTGGATGCATCTGTGCACAGCTTTATCTGCCTGTCTGACATTCAACCTTCTCTCCAAATGAGGATCCCACTGAACTCTTCCAGGAACGTCAGCCATACTCTGAGATCCTGCTTCACCCCTGCCCCTAGGCTGGTGCGGTGGTATTTTTTCAGCAACTCCCATGTCAAATGTGTGAGCCTTTTCACAAACACCATCCTTGCTGTGACAACTTGTGCTGCAAAGTTTAGTTTCCCAATAAGCTTACTGGAGCTCCCCATGCTTGGCCTTCCCCTTCCCCACTAGTGTCTTGATGTCTCATATCCTGCATGTTAGACCTGCCATCCTTAGGGTGGTCTTACCCCAGACTTTTTGCCTTTACCTCCTGTTTTGTTGCTGTATCTTTTTGCTGTCCTTAGTAGTCTGAGAACTTTACCACTGCTAACCAGTAATAAAGTGCATGTGCTTCTCAACTAAAACACGGTAATATTGGTATATCCACAGTTGGCATATTTATGTAATCTATAAGTCCATTGTAGAGTGGTATATCATATACCCTGGGCCTGTAAATTAAATGCTACCAGTAGGCCTGTAGCACTGATTGTGCCACCCACTTAAGTAGCCCTGTAAACATGTCTCAGGCCTGCCGCTTAAGGGCATGTGTGTGCAGTCTAACTGCCACCCTGACTTGACACTTAAAACCTCTTGCCAAGCCCGGGAATACCCTGTTCTTATATATGTCACCTCTAAGGTAGGCCCTGGAAATCCCATAGGGTAGGGTGCCATGTAAGCAAAAGGCAGGACATATAGGGGCTCATTGTGAGCCCGGCGGGCGGTGGGCACCGCCCAACGGGCGGAAACCACCGAAAGACCGCACCGCGGTCAATAGACCGCGGGGTTCATTTTGACTTTCCCGCTGGGCCGGTGGGCGATCGCCAGAAGATCGCCCGCCGGCCCAGCGGGAAAGCCCCTGCAACGAGGAAGCCGGCTCCGAATGGAGCTGGCGGAGTTGCAGGGGTGCGACGGGTGCAGTAGCACCCGTCGCGATTTTCACTGTCTGCATAGCAGACAGTGAAAATCTTTGTGGGGCCCTGTTAGGGGGCCTCTGCACTGCCCATGCCGTCGGCATGGGCAGTGCAGGGGCCCCCAGGGGCCCCACGACACCTGTTCCCGCCATCCTGTTCCTGGTGGGTTTTACCGCCAGGAACAGGATGGCGGGAAGGGGGTCGGAATCCCCATGGCGGCGCTGCAAGCAGCACCGCCATGGAGGATTCTCTGGCCCAGGGGAAATCCGGCGGGAAACCGCCGGATCCCCTTTTCTGACCGCGGCTTTACCGCCGCGGTCAGAATGGGCACTGAAGCACCGCCAGCCTGTTGGCGGTGCTTCCGTTGCCTGTGGCCCTGGCGGTCCTAGGCCATAGTTTTAAGATCTTATGTGCTGGTAAATAAAACTCCCCAAAGTCATTTTTTAATTACTGTGAGGCCTGCCCCTCTCATCGGCCAGCACTGGGAATTCCTTATCATACATTCCTGATCTGAGAGGAGTAACTGCATCATGTTTATCACCATTGGAACAGTGATAATAAATCCTCTTCACTGGTAAAGCCAGATTGATTGTTACTGTTTTAGAAGTGGCACTTTTAGAAAGTAGGCAGTTATCTGCCCTCGCTACCTTGTGTTCCCACAGCCTATCTCCAATACACATCTGCCATGGGCTCGGTGAGAGCTACACTTGTGCAATCCCTTCAGACACCCAAAACACAGGATATTCATCTGCATCTGCATCCATCTGCATATTGATGGGTCCTCAAAGGGTAGTGTCTAGAGTCCACACAAAGGGGCTGATTAACTCCCACTGTTAGCCTGGAGCCGAGGCTGGCCTGAAAGGGAGACCTGTGCACTTCACAAGAACTCTTTGTAGTCACACCCCACATCAAAGGCACTTTCTAGTATAAGTACTGGGTCCCTGACCCCCTAAAAACAGTACACCACTAGACTCAAGAATACGCTGCTGGAGTAAAGACTGCTGTGTACCATTATTGATTGCTCTTGGGAACTGCTGCCATGCTTTGCCGTGCCGCCCAGCTGCCTGTTGATCTCTGCCCGGTAGCCCAAGACTCATCCGCAAAACCCAGAGTGACTCAGAGCGGGCTCTGCTTTCCTTTGACACTCCCCTTCAATTTGAACCTGAGTGGCTTTTGACAAGCTCCACTGCTTCATCTTTGACCTGCCTGGAGCGGCCCTGCTTTCCTCTGCAAGTCACCTCCGGTTTCAACCAGAGTGGCTTTTGTCAAACTTTGCCACTTGCATCTGTGACTAGCCCGGAGTAGCCCTGCTTTCGCTTGCCACCCACCTTCAACATCAACCTGAGCGGCTTTTGTCAAACTGGGCCACTCGCTACTTTCAAACTCAACCAGAGCAACTTTTGTCAAACTTTGCTGCTCACTAATTTCAAATTCAACCACAGTGGCTTTGTCAACCTTTGTCGCTTACACCTGAAAACCATCTGGAGCGGCCCTGCTTTCCTTTGCTGCCCGCTGCTCTCAGTCAAACTGAGTGGCGCTGTCCAGCCTAGCTGCACACCACTCCCCAAAAGGAGTGCAAGCAGGACAGAACCATAGTTCATCTGGACATCATACACCCATGCCGAGGAGTCTCCGGCACCACTCTTTTGATCTATTACATATGCTCATTACACTTGCTATTTTTGAGTCTGCAAACCTATACTTTACTATTTGTGAATTGGATTTGTATTGTGCTGAACTTAAAATTAACCAGATCAACTAGCTTTATTTTTCTACAGCCGTGCAAAGTCTTTTTCTGCGGTGTGTCTCCTGCGATTATTGTGTCTGTGTTGCACAAGTAAAGTACTTTACACATTGCCTTCTAAGTTAGGCCTGCCTGCTCTGCGCCAAGCTATGAGAGGGTGAGTACAAGCTAATTTATGTTGTGTTATTGACTCGCCCTGACTTAGATTGTGGTCCCTACTTAGACAGGGTGCATACCTCTACCAACTAGAGACCCAATTTCTAACACTGCACCTTATCCTCAAGCATGTGGGATGTGCCTGTTGTTCAATCCAGCTCAATTGCCAAGAACACTAGCTTTGTCTTTGGGCCCACTGTCTTGTTTGCTGCCAGGGGGATTCCTAACTTGGCTGCTAGTTGCTGGAAGGCTCCCATTAACTGCTCACACTCTGATCCCCCTGACCTCCCCACAAACAGGAAATTGTCCAAATAGTGTAGTTTCCCTCCTTTTGGGTGACTCTTAGGTAGGGTCTACTCTAGGAAGGCTCGAAGTAGCCACATGGCATGGAACTCCCCACAGGTAACACTTTGTCAAAATACGTGTCCCATCAAATTCTACCCCATGAGATGATAGCTTTCTGGGTGTACCGGGAGCAATCTGAACACTCTATAGTGTCTTCAACTGAAGAATACCCCACCGCTCAGTCCTCGGGGTTAATCCCATCATTCACTGAGCCCCTCCTCAGGGAACAAGAGTTGGTGGATTAGAGTGAACTTCCCTGGCTCTTTATTGGGCACTACACCAAGTGGTGAAATTACCTGGTCCAGGGGTGCCTTTGGTCTGTAAGGGACCTTCTACTCGCCCTAGCTCCCGCTCCTTCTTGATTTTCTTTCTGACTACCTCTGGGTGCTCCAGTGCTGAATGAAGGTTCTTTGCCTCTCTAGAATCAGTAGACCCTTTGAATGGGATTCTAAAGCCTTGTTCAAAACCTTTGCTCAGTGTCCAGGTGTGCAGGCCTGACATTTCTCTGCTTGCTCAGTGTCCTCATGTCCTCCTTGTTGTCATACTCACTGGATAGTTTTCTGAACCTGTGGGCATTTATGGCTAATTCAACATCCCCCACCACTTTAATGCCTTGTGTCTATCTGGGCTACTTTGTTTTATCTTTCTCCCTCTTGTGGCTGGATCCCCTGTCCTTTTTGCAGTCCATTGCTGGGTCCCCCCCAACAAATAGAACACATGTGCCTGAACTTGCATGCAGGTCCTAATGGGCAGTCGACCTTATCATATTTAAACCATACTGACGATGCACTTTTCCCACTTGGTGTTCCTTTCCAGTGTGTGTAATGTGTTTGCCTGTAGAAGGGCTTGTGTTTCTCCTGTTTCCCTTTGGAATAACTCCTCGAAATGGCTGCTCGCCCTTCCCAGACCAGTCGTGGCCTCCCTGCCTATCATCATTTAATGGCTATAACCAGTTATGTCCTCCTCATACCATTCCATACCCAGATGAGCCTGCAATTTTATCCCGAACCCTTTGTCACAATCCAGCCATGTATCACCTGTAAACTGCCTTTGTGCCTTGTGTATCTTTAATTCATACAACCATACATTTTTTGCACAGTGAGGGAACTTCTCCACTATGATACAAGCCATAATTCTGTATGTGACTAGCTAGTTCTCAAAATTCCTCTCCTTCCTCACTCTCATCCTTTCCCTCTTATCCTCTTCCTTCTTATCACATGTGGTAAGGTCTGACCCTTCCATTTGTATCTCCAGTAGTGAACATATGTCAATGAATTATTTGCGCCATATGGGCTCTTTTACTGCCAGGAGTTGTAGGCTGGCCAAGCCCATGGCTCTGGCACACATGTAAGGCTGCCCTAGTGTACCTGTTATATATGACTCTGGTGCTAGCCCCACCATGGTTGGGTTTCCTGGCCTCTGCCCTTTTTCCCCTGGTGCTACGCCCCATTCCTGTGTGAGCAGTGACATCCCGTTGGCCGCTACCTGTCGCCCTAACTCCTTCTCTACGGGTGGCCCACCCCCTCCTTGTGCCTTTGAGGGAGGTGTTGATGCGCAGCTGCCTTGAGCCCTATCTGCCATGTCCACCTCACTTTGTTAGCAAAGGTGCAAATGATTTCAGACCCTCCTGCATGATCACACTGATTTGATCATCATTAAACGCCTTGGCCGACCTTGCTGGTGCCCTGGCCGCCATTGGCGGCTCCCTTGTCTCATTGTTTTCCCCTTTTTAACTGCTTCTGCTCACCTTGCATTGTTGCTTCCTGGGCTTCTCCCTTTCGTCTGCATCTTCCCTGGGCATATCGCTGTCCCCGTCTTCTCTGGATGGGACGGATGCAGGCCGCCTCCCTGCTTCTTCACTTTTCAGCTGCCTTTAGAGCCACTCTTTGGCTGCCACTTCCCTTGCTACTTTCAGTATCTCATTCAGGTCACATTGCTGTTTGCTGCTTATCTGCTCTTCCATGTTAATGCTTTGGCTGAGCTTGGCCTTCTTATTTACTTGTGCAGCTGGGTCGCATCACACTCGCGAACTGTGCCTAGCTGAGCTCAACCTGTTTGTCTTACAGTTTCAAAGAGAGGGAGCACACTGCCTGCACTCCAGCAACAAAGTATAACCCCAAAGCATCGATTCGTAGCCCCTTCAAAAAGTAAAAAAGAGTCTTTCACCTCCGTAGGTGCAGCAAGTGCTGCAGATCCCTGTACACATGTTTCTGGGTTTGGCCCGTCACCAGCAGGGAGCAGTGTGGACTAGGGGCTTGCTTGGAATGTCTTCTCAGGTTTAAGTACCACTCATGGCGCACAGGTGCCTCCCAAGGCTCGTCAGCCATGGCTCAAGGGAGCTGTCAAAAGACATTTGGCGGCATTTCAAGCAAGCCCTTATAGCATGCTGCTCCCTGCTGATGACAACTTCTCCACTTCCTGCACACCTCCAGTTGACTGCTGGTTGACGGGCTCCCGCGCCAACCATGAAGACTGCTTCCCATCCGTTGGTTCTGATCAGGTTTGTCTTCTTGCCAGGTCCCTCATCTGCCTTCTTCATTCCGATATGCTGTCCTGGCCGTCACAGCTTCCTTTAAGCCCCCAAAAACAGATCAGAATTCAAACATAGCTTCAGCCTTCTACTGGCCGATTGGTGTTTGTGCCTTTTCTTTTTGTTTTGCCTTGTCTGCCCTCTTGCCCAGAGGGCGGAGATACCACTTCCTGCTTCACGTCACTCCCTTTCCAGGCACACCCTTGTCCAGGTTTTGACAGGGTTTCCACTCAGGCCCCTGTAGCCCCCTGTAGGTGCCGGCCTTCACCCCACAAAGTCAAAAGCATGTCTCTTAAGTACCAGTGAAGTGATAACAAACTGCGTTCCTTTGTTTCTCCTCAGTTGCATTTGCATCTAGGTGTAACACACAAATTAGCTCCCAGCCAGGATACTGGAACAAAAGGAAGGCTGATGACCCCCTAAATTATACCTTTGTTTTGGGTCCAGCTGGAATTTAAAATAAACTCCTCGCATCTGTTCATTGCTGCTGAAAGGAAAGCATACAACATGCATGTGCTGATGAAATAGTCCTGATGCCTGAAAATTCCACCGGGACAAGCTCAGCATGTCAGTGGGGCTCAATTTCTTAGCAGAGTGGATGGTGGTCACACTATGAAAAGAGTGGCTATACCTCTGGACTTGTGCCTTGCAAAAGATGATGGGTTGGAATGCTTCCCGAGTGATTGTCAGTGGTTAGATACATTGCAAGCATTCCCCTCATTGTGTGTGTGTTTGAGAGTTAAAAACACACAGGATGAAGTCTGGCCCGCTTTGAAGCCAGAGTTACAGATCTTGGCCAAAACTGCCCTCATCTGAGGTGTAACCATTGTTCTTTCTGGGGCACTCAGTAGTTCAAGGGTCAATCACAGGAGCGGGCAGAATCCTTGTTGAGGTGAAAGGACACTTCAGAGAGCAGCTGTGCCCCCTCCCGTTCGGGGATGAGGCACTTTCCACTTCCTTTTTTCTTGAAACTGCCGCTGTATGTGGAGTCACTGGGCAGCGCCTTTCGTGCGTAAGCACTTCCTTGCACTCCAGCCGCAGGGGCAGGAGGAAATTCCCAGGTTTACAATATAAAAAGGAGGGGCAAGAGGCAGGGCTCAGAATCAAGCACAGGGGCACGCAGGCTCACTGCAGAGGAGGAAGGTAAAGGGGAGACCGGATAGACTGACGGTAAAGCACCCTTCCATCGGGGGAAGGTCGTGAAACACAGGCCCTTCTAAAAGACGCTAGCGTGAGAGAAAGGGCCCCTCGAACGCCGCAGAATCCACTCCTTGGTGCTCAGTCAGCAGCAGAAGTCCACGCAGTAAGTATTTGCATGACTTAGATATGTGTGTTTTTCCATAAGGACCAGTGACTGCCAGTGGCGTAACAAAACTTCAGTGTCCCCCCTCCCCCCTGCAAAGTACATGGAGGGCCCCCACCGGACTTATTCAGGAGCTTTCAGGCCAGGGTACTGTGCAGAGGAGCCAGCCCCCCCCCCCCCCCCCTTCCCGGATCCGCCGCACCGCACCGCGGGGGCCTTTTATTATGTCACTGGCGACTGCGTAATTAATAGTCCATTTCACTCATTGCCTCCTTTTTCTGCGAATGATGGCATTTTGCGTGTATACATCTGCCTCTGCCTAAAGAGTAGCCCACTTCGGTGCGGGTGTTTTCAATCCTGCTATCACTTCATATGGTGTTCTTATTTTTGTTATATCACTTTTATTAATATCTTCCAAATGTAGGCACATCACAGGTATATTTTTGTTTACCTTTTCCTTACTTTTAAACTCTTGATGCTTTTTATATGCTTGGAAAATAATAATGCTAAAATACATGTTTGTCAACTTTAAATCTACTGAAATTTCCAGTGCTAGTTATAATATTGAACCCATGTGAAGGTTCAGTAATTACCGGTCCGGCAAGAATGCTATTATTTAAATAATATTATTATTGTTCTGCACGATAGAGCAGACCGTTCCAATAAAGTGGTGGTCTTTTTCTTTTTAAGCCCAGCAGCAGGTGTTGCTTCTGTTTCCAAAGCATGCCGGTGACTGTCTTTTTACTATGTCTACGGGCTATCCTTGTAGAAGCTGACTTTTACAATATCTATTGCAGCAGATGGAAGCCTTTATAATGTTATGAAGGTGTAGAGGGGGCTGTGTGCATGTTAAAAGGACTGCTGATGTCAACAATAGATGTATTATCAGTGGATCAACATGCCTTTATTGTTTCGTGTTGTTTACCTGCAGGAACCGCCACAATGTCGCTGGTACCAGAGATGGGCGCAGAGCTGATGGAGAGCTACAGGTACTAAAATGTCCTTAGCTTCTTGTGACTGACTATGGCGTGAACGTGTACCAGGCCTCCTTCCCCTGTTGGGACAGACACCCTTAGGAAAGAGCTTCCAGGCCATTTAAAATTCCTGGGGCAGGAACATGCCTTGACATAGGAAATGTTGATGATATACTCAAATGTTGAAGATAAACTCATAAACCCAATATCTGTGCACTTAAAAGAAGGTTAAGCAGGGTGGGGCCTTACAGCAGCTGCTGCAGAGATGTGTTTCTAATCTGCAGGCCCCAGGCTCCCATAGCAGTAAGATGAGTAAGGGCTTATCCAAACCCCGTAAAACAGGCCAGTGGGTCAATGTACATGCAGCAGAGTTCCGCCTGTGGCCTGGAGGTCTCAAGCTCTGATCCCAGTAGCACGTGCAGTTATCGTACCTTCAACAGAGCGTTGTCTGTCACCTCTTGGTCACCACTTGAGTCTTCTAGGGTGGCTGTCTTTGACTTCTTCCGCAGCTACAGAATTGTCCACCACTGATTTATTTGGGTTATAATGACATTTATTAAGGCTAAACAAAAAAATACGCAAAGTACTAATATACTTCTCATTTTGCTGTATTTACAGTGAATCGAATGACAGTTTCTACGAAGCAGACGGTATCTGTGACATGATGGTAAGTGTTTCGTCAGTGCCTCAAAATGTTGTGTGCGTAGTGCCATTTTTAAATACTTATGCAGGATTACAAACCATCACATTACCTAAGGTGTCAGCGTGGGTGAATTTTACATGCATCATCCTCTCCACCCACGGGATGCCTCTTGGCACCTCAACATCCTGGAGTACCTGTCGCGCTCTACTAATCCATTCATTCACGACTTGCAGGCAAAAAAGCCTGCTTTATTTCACATATTCAAAATCTGTAACCAATTTTAGAATCTGAAATTTTTTATGAAGGATTGGGAAACTGTTTAAAGTTATTACGCAGGAGGGTGAAGGGAGAGGGATGAAGGCTTTAACATGCGCGATCATAAACCCTGCCGCGCCCTTCGAATCGGGAGCGTGCACGCTCCCCTAGTTTCGAGGTTGGCTCCTGGTTTGAGAGATGATTCCTGCCCTAGGATAGGCAGTGGTGCAGTCTCGGACTTCTGGGGTCCCATTTGGGCGCGAGACGGTACTACTTGTGTTTTGGGATGGCGCACTACCCAAAACGGGGGTGTGCACGTTATTTGGAGGTGTAGAGGGCAGTCCTTGTGGTGGGGCGCAATTCCCAATCAGAGTTGGATGTACACTCCCAATAGCTTAGGAGTCCTACTTGAGTGCCTTATTTTTTTGCCACACTTCTTTCCACTGCTGCATTTGTGAAGAATGCGGTTTTAGTGATACGAATTGGTTCTCGCACAAATATTTCCCAGTGATAGGGTTCTCCTAATGTAAAATGAAGTAAAACAGCACACTGTCTTATTCACAGCCTTGTACTCCTACCCGAAAGCTTCACCTCTAAGTGGGCTATAGGCCATACATTACCATAGGTTTTGTTACAATGCCACACGCAGTCTGTGCCACCAAAGGTCCGTGTATCACCCACACCCTCTTATCAGGCTGTCACAGTTCCCAAACAGCTAAGACTAACTCACCAGACTGTGTCAGGACCCCCTTCAGTCGCCTGCCCTCACTTGGGCTCAGCAACAGGAGGGGAACTGGTGTCCTAGGTATCATTGGTTCATGAATGACAACGTTTCAGTAACAAATGTAACCAGTTTGCATAAATGCTTTCCGATCTGGCGCACTGCATCGATGCCACGGCTGTGCACTGCCCTGTTTCTCAGTCAGTAGTGTCTCACTCTGCACTCCTGCCCACAGGCCTCCAAGGTAGATGCCAGCTTGGGCTCCTGCCCAAGGGACTGCACCAGCTGCAGGTCTTCCATCAAGGTGAAGGTGACCACCCTGAATGAGCCCTCCACCTTCCGCAGAGCAGTGGTGGTTGTGGTGGCGGTGGAGAAGATGAAGCGAGGGGTGTTCAACGCCAGTGAAGGGTGTCACTTCGGGGACAGCGATCTCCTGGAGATCTTTGGCAGAATCCTGGTGGAAGGTAAGATGTCACCTGTAAAGAGTGGATTTTACATCAAGATTAGAAAAAAGCAATTTGTAATTAGATTACTAGATGAGATTTAATGCATCAGGTATTTTTTTTTAGCCTTAAAATGAGTGAGCTCACTCTTAAGTGCCAGGCCAGAGACTGTCAGAAATGTTCCAAACACACGAGCTTGATTCATTGCAAGAATTTATGGTTGCAGATTGTAAAATAACACTTATTATGGTGCCAAAAGGCAAGCCAAAGACTCGTGTGACTCTAGTAATACGTTGATACTTAGCAAGCAGTTGTTTTCTCAATGCAGGACCATTGGATCTGAAACATTTAGATTGGGTAAAGTTCAACCTCATAAATAAAACCTTTATTGGGGTGACGTCTGTCAAGGGTTAAGGAACATGTGAAGAGGAATTCCAGAAAAGGGGTAGGGGCCTTTACTGTGCCATGAGGGCTCACCTACGTGTTGTAAGACGGACTCTTTCAGCTTCAAGTCAGGGGCTCACCTCAGAAGATGCAGGGCTCCTTTTTCCCCACAAACTGCTCTTTAATGCTGTAAGTACAAAGAGGACCAGGCTCAGAAGGATTCTTCTCAGCTGCTGTCCACTCCTTTTCCAGGGACCTCATACTCACCACTTGTCTCTTTCCCATCTCTTTTCAGATGAAATTTCCATCCAGACGTTCGAGGAAACTTTTAGGGAGGAATCCCTGTACCGGCATTTCTCCAGCACTGTACAGCGTATTACTGACACTGACAACAAGCGTCTTGCCCTGAATGAGTTCTCTGGCCAAGCCCAGCTAGTGGCCCTGCACCTGCAGGGGCCTAATGCCGAGCGTCAAGGTGAGGATCCGTGCTTTGATCCATAAAACCACTGAGTGCGCCTGAGACTGGCACTAATCACTGAAATTGCGGCCCTTTCTCAAAATGCTATTAAGATAACTCTAGAAATGAAAACATGGGGCACTAGATTCTTGAAACCAGGGGCATATTTAATAAAATTGGCACTCCACACAGTGCAGCACCACTTTTCTTGTACCTGTTAGTGCCCACCTAACGTCACCCTGTGTGCGCCGTATTTAAAGTATGGCACACCATGGCGGTAGTTGGGGGACTGGCGTCAGAAGTTTTGATGCTACTCCAACGCTTTGCAGGATTAGTGGCAAATTCTGAGCCTTATCCTGCAAAGCACCCAGAGGCCCATTGTAACCAATGGAAGCTTCTTTTAACGTCTGCTCTGAGCAGGCATTTAAAGTGCCAAAAAAATGGAGCAAGGAAATCTCTTGCTTTTTTTTTTTTCTTCCTTGACCCCCCCACCCCTGTTTGGGTGGGGAGGGGGAACGCCCCCTTTGCATACATTATGCGTGGCACAGGCATATTGTAGCACAAAGGGTTACAAAATGGCGCAATGCATGCATTGTGCCGCTTTGTAAATATGGTGTGGCATTTTTGGGCTTCTAACGCCACCTTAGCGTTTAAAAAAAAAAATTATGCTAATGCGCCATTTGAATGGCACTAGGGGCTCTTAAATATGCGTCACTTAGTATACGTACTATATTCTGTGTGATCTCGGGCATATCACTGCCATTGTTGCCTTCTTTTGTTACATGAGAGTCATGGGTAGTTCATAGGTAGCGGTGCTGTAATAACCAGGTGCCTTTTGAAGTTTACAAAGTGGCCTTGCTATTAACCAGTATCTCCTCTTTCTTCTCTGCAGTAAAGCTGAACATGTCTTTCTACTCTTCACCTTCACCTTCTGGCGAGAAGCGGCCTGTCACCTTGGGCATCGTGGGGAAACAGCTCCACCTGTCATGCGTGATGGTTGGGACGACGCCTGAGCTACGTTTGGAGGTGAGCAGTGAGGGGAAGGTGCTCAACAAACCCCTGTCTGTGTGCAATTAGTGCTGCAAGAAGCTGGCGATACTCCTGCACAGCTGTGACATGTTCTTACCCTTACTTCAAGCCCCCCGTTCCGTGCACTCCTGCACTTTGTGTCCCCCAGGGCCTCCCTGTAGGTCAATGCTCAGAATTCAGCTTCCTCTGTGGTCATGTATTCATTCTAATATCCAGATTTCAAGGGCTTCAGTCTGTGACTTTAGATGTCACAATGATCTGTTATGGTCAGAGAAGATGTGAGCTATACAACAGGTCTGTAGTTGGTTTAGTAAGAGTATTGTTCATGTTTCGCAAGAACAAAAGATTGCCTTCCCGGGGCTCTACCAGCATTCTAAGCTGAATCTTCCAGAGCCCTCATGATCCCCCCCCCACTGTTTCAAGGGACACACTTACATATCCCTGGTCTCCCTGCACTAAGAGGTCCTCCACACTTTAGGTCCTGCCTGTTCCCCTCTGCAGCTGGAGTTACACATTTCAGGCATCCTATCTGCACTTGGTTGTTTTATATCTTTATGCCTAAGGTGCGCATTCCCCTAACTTCCACATTTTTGATGCCTGTAAGCCTTCTCTAAATCCCGAGTTGGAGAACTATGATGTGGCCACTTTCCTCTGCTACACATGGTTGCCAGGATTTCATCTGCATCCATCCCTTACGCATCCGTGAGTGCTAACTTCAGATACTTGACCTTCTCCTAACCTTGTGGACCACTTTGAAGGACCCAAAAACCTTCTGCACTTTAAGGTCTTACCTTTGACATCCACGAGTGAGGGGCCTGCTCCTTCTGTCCATCGAGACCTATTTGTCAGGTGCTCCAGGATCCCCTCCTCACCCTGACTTCCACACTGATTGGGTCCACTTCCCCTGTACTGCGAGTTCCACACTTCAGGTGTCCTATAATTTCCACTGCATTCTCAGGAAGACACTTAATCTGTGTTTTCTCATGCCCCTCTTCTTGAGGCACACGCCTCGTGCCACATGGCCTTCTGCACCTCAATGTCTGGGCTCCACATACCACAGGCCCAGTTACCCATACATGTACCCCTAACAACTGTTCTAAGGTTATCAAAGAATGCTCTTCTCTCCTTCAGGCCAATCTAATAAGATGTCCTTTTTCTTCCCACAGGAAGTGAGTGGGATCTTGACCTCCATCAAGACCGACCTCCTGCGCTTCGTATTCTTCAAGGTGGATGCATCAAACAGTAGCTCTTTCGAGTCAGCCTCGTGCCCCGGGTGGTTCATTAGCACCTCTCAGGACCCAAACCAACCGGTATTAGTGAGCGAGAAGACAAACCCTATCACCATCCAGAACTTCAAGCTTTCTGAAGATTAAGAAGCTATTCTTCGAACACCGACACCAGCACCATATGTACTATGTACAGAGCAAGTGATGGTGACATGGACAGTTCCTATAGCAGTAAGCTACTTTAGTTGGACAACGACACGCTGATGTATGTACCAAGTACATGTCAGGTTCCTGGAGCTCGAAAGGTTCCCAAATCTGTATGTCACACAAGACTCCAGGGATTGTCTTTGCAGTATTTTCTATGAATTTTCAAACCCAGATGGGACAGTGTATCAATGTCGTGATTTTTTTTTTTTTTTTTTGTCTCAGATCCGAGAAATGCTTAGTTATGCATGGGTGTAGATTCCATTGGTGCAGTAAGTGCCCTGGCATCTGGACCCAGAGGCCTGAGGGGCCCAAAGAACACTGATTATTGCTGTAATTTATACTTCAAGTGGCAGCCAGAGGCCCATTTCCTTCCAGTAGGGTCAATGACACACAGACTCCCCTACTGTATCCATGCCCAGCAGAGACATGGAGCGCGCTGATTCCAAAGGAATTTAAAAAATAATAATCTTTCCTTACTGTCAAAGACCGAATCATCATATATTTGAAATGTTAAACAGAAGTAATGTACACGTTTATTTATAGAGGCACGCACTGTGACCTCATCTGTGTATTTGTAACAAACTGATTTTATTATTTATTTATTGTTAATATTATTATATTTATAGTTATTTAAAACGAATAAATACATTTTTTTCTATACATGCGCTTGGTTATGTGGTAATAGGTGCTACTGTGGGAACATTGGAATGGCACATGCTCGAGTACTGATGTCTGCTTCCCCTTCTTCTGAGGGGTTCTTAAAGAGTGAACAGTTCGAGGCCCAGTGTTTGACGTCGCTGGTCCATGAGCTCATTTTAACCTGTGGAGGTCTTGAAGAAAGGACTGACATTAGCCTTCTATCCTTCACTGCGAATTGCGTCATTTTGCTCATGCAAATGAGCACATCCCGTTGGAAAATAGTCCACTTCAGTGAAAAGGCTGGTGGGACAATATCTGCTTTCGTTTTTGCTTAACTTTAAATGTACTTTTGAGTGAGGCATTTTCTTCATCTTTTTTTCTGCAAACTTATGCATACCAACCTTAGCCAGTCGTAGTTTTATTACTTTTAAACTTCTAATGCCTATTGTATGTTTTCCAGTGCTTGTCTTCTTTCTTAGCTGTTACATGTTTTTGACAAACTAGGACCCTTCAAGCTGCTGGCTGAGTTATGATTAGTTCCAGGTCATGTGTATACTTCATAAACACAAAAAGTAACATGCTAACCTGAGATGGTTGCAAACAGATTTTAATTCCTTTATAAAAACATAAACATACAATTATACAAGATATGTGCTTTTAGGTCACAGCCTACCAGACAGTGCAGCTATCTGGTTTGCTAAAGACATCTTAGGGACTTTCAGGAAGGTGACCTACGAACGCATTCAGCTCGTTTGATTTCCACTGGCTTTGTGGTTTGTAACTCACATTTTTCTCGCTTTCCGTTTGCTTTAGGCTCTCCAGGTTAAGTTCACTGTCCTGTTAAGTGAACCATGTTTTCTGTATCCTTGACAGGCCTTTAAATCTTGTGCTTGTCACATTTGCTGTGCATTTAAAGTCCGTGGTCAAATGTTAGGTGAAGTCTTCCAAGAGTGTGTGTTTACTTTTCTTTCTCTGACTTCAAAATGAGAGGATTTTTGTGATTAATCTTGCGGATACTGGGGGTATGAAAGAGTTTCTCCCCCCCCCGCGCATGACATTTAAATAAACTGCAAGTATTTCAGATAATATTAGAATTATGAATGCACAAATGAAGCACATTTTTGTTACTTCTGAAGTGTGCTGGAAACAAATAATGTAATATCAAAACGTATTACTAAACTAGGTGATGCAATTTCCACACATTTTTGTTTGTGCACTGTATAGTTTTATTAGTAAAACTGTATGTCTGTGCAAATGCAATTTAAAACGTAGTGCCTGTAATGGTACTGTGCTACCACACCATTGGCCACTCTGCAATACAACACTGCACTCTATTCTGGACCACTCAACACAATTGCACTCTGCTCCACTCTATTCCACTACACTCTATGCCACTTCATGCTATGCTTCTCTACTCTACCCGGTAGCACTCTACTATATGCCTATGTACTCTTCGCCACGCTACTCTACACCACTGCACTCTTCGCCACTGACCTCTACACCACTCCATTTTAGGCCACACCAGTCTACTCTTCACAACTCCACTCTATGCCATTGTACTCTACGCCACTCTGCAACATTACACTCTACTGCAATCTATGCCAATACACTCTACGCCAATACTCTGTAACACTCAACGATGTGCCCCTGCACTCTATGCCAGTCTACTGCACGCTACTCTAATCTACTCTGCACCATTACACTCTATGCCACTTTACACAACTGCACTCTACCCTGCACCACTCCACGACACTTCAGGGACTCTGAAACAATCTACTCTGCCCCACTCCACTCTGCTACCACACTCTATGCCACTCTAGTCTTAACCACTGCATTCTATGCCAATGCACTCTACACAACTGCACTCTGTCACCCTACTGTGCATACCTGTACTCTACCCCACTGCTCTGTGCCACCCTACGCCACTCTACACCACTGCACTCTGTCACTGCATGTTGCAGAGTGCAACGTGCACTCTGCCACTGAACTCTATGCCACTCTACTGCGCCACAGCACTGTATGGCACTATGCGCTACACCACTCTATGCTACTTCACTCTGTGTCACTGCACTCTATGCCACTGAATTATGCTATTCACTCTATGCCACTACTCTATTCTGCGCCACCGGCGTCTGCATCATTCAATTCCATGCCACTCTCCTGTGCACCATTCTATCCCACTCTACTCTACACCACTGCACGCTTCCCCATTCTACTCTACCCAACACCACCCCACTCTGCACCACTCTAATTTACGCCAATGAATTCTACAACGCTGCATTGTATGCTGCTGAATTCAAAACCACTGCATTCTACACCACTATACTCTGCAACACTCTACGCATGTACAGCCTACTCTCTGCCACTCCAGTGTATGCCACTCTACGCGACCACACTATGCCATTCCAATACACAACATGCTGTAAACCACTCCACAGCACTCTTTGCCACTCCACAGCACTCTCCTCTATGCCACTAACTTTTAGCCCTGCTCAGCAGCCACGCTGGTGAACACCATGGCTAAAACACATTGGCAAAGCCAAAAGCGTTTGCATAGGTGAAACTTACTGGCTTTGCCAGTGCTTGTTGTTAGCGGGTGAACGTGTTTTGCTGCTGCTTGTGTAGTCCGTTATGTCACAGAAAGGCTCCTTAGAATTTCGAGGGGGGCAGGAAAGATGGAGAGGAGGGGCCAGCTAAAAATTAAAAATTGAAAGCGCAGAATAAAACAAGCATTTGCAATGCAGTAGGTCTCGCATTTGCTTGAGTTAGAGCTATTGGCATTGTACATTCATAACTGGACATTTCTTGCCACATAAATTGGGCAACCCAGTCTCATAATTTCGTCTTTTCCTGCCATATAATTCTAGTGGCCCTGTATATAACTAAAGCACTTCCATTTACCTTCATCCTCTATCTGCAACAAAAAATGAAAATGTTGCCACTTTGCATCCCAATTTAAATCTGTCATGCCAATTCCCATAGAATACCGTTTTCACCACCCCACCATCAAAGTTTCTGGCTGGTCAACACAATTGCCCCCCCTCCCCCCAAAAAAAGACAAATCAGTCATGGAGGAGTAACAAGAGAAATATATTTTCCGTGGCCAGAAGACTAATCGCAAAACTAATGAATGCCTACAACTGAGGTTTGCAAATAATGTCTATAAGTCAGCATCATCGGTGCAGTGACAGCATTTTTCACTAGGCATAGCGCCAGTCAGTACCCGGGAAGAGAGATCAAAAGTAGTCAGTAAACTCCAGATAGTTCGTGGTTACCTGGCGGAAACTTCCTCCTATAACGACCTTTTAATTTGAGAAGGCGCATGGCGACATCCAATATGATTAGCAGCATTGAAAGCTTTCCGAGATGAAACGGGTGCAGCCCGCGCTTTTGTGCTCCAGGGGTAAACACAAGAAAATGACACCTCAAAGATTCCCTTAAAGAAAGCAGCCAAGCTTTCTCTGTGCAGCATCTTTGGGTCTGGCCCCTGTAGCGTCGGTACAGGGATAACCCAAAGCTGCCAGTAGTGCCCCAGTCCGCATTTCTCGCTTCCTAGTTTGTGTCCACTTCCGGTGCACAGCAGTTTTGTTACTCAACGCTACCTACTCCTGTCTATTGTCCTGTTTGTTTCCACTCGTTTTCAAGATTTTTTTCCCCCGTATTAACTTGCCTCCTAAATGTCATTTATAATTTAAAAAAATGTGCTTCCTTGTATTTATTTTCCATATACTTTGTTTAGAGAAAACTCTCGGTCTTGTGTGCCAGGTAAAACGAAGAGGAAAGCATTTAGTTTCATGAAGTATGGATAGAAGCGAGTTAATACGATAATAGTAGAATGGGAACAAACAACTGAATAAATATGGACTGGTACCTTAAAGCAAACCAGGCTGTTTATTACAACGGCTCTCGGACCAGTGAAGTCCACACGAAACCATATAAACAAGGTCAAAGTTACAGGGAGAGATAATAACGGTTCTCATCCTAAAGTCTGCATGCGTCAATTGCTTGTAAGTGAACCGCAGCGCACTGGCATGCCTATTTTAGGTGCTTTATCGCTTAAATCTTTAAAGAGTGCCTGTTGCTTGCTAGAACCGCCCATGAGCGGCAGACCTCTGGGTTTAGATAGAAGACCCTACACTGGTGGATAACATTCACTGATCTGTTCCAGACGCATGTCTGTGTAAGAACAGCTCTGTATGGTTTGCTTGTTCCTTTGTGAACCATGCTTATGACGCAAACCACTGTAGGGGCAAGGCTGTCCCTCTGCCTGGCTGAGCTCTAGACAGCTGACACCGGACCCAGCCCGACGCCAAATTCGACTAAGGACAAGTTCCTGCGCTTGGGACACTGGCTGCGAGTAACTGCGAGATACCCATCTCCGAGCATCCAACACGATTACGTTTGGATATTAGGTTGTTACCAGCCAACGACTCCCTCCAAAATATCTGTTTGTCGTCTAGCTGTCGGCTTTGGCTTCGGCAATTTACTTAAATGTCACCCAAGTACTCATAATAAAGATATAAAAGAACCTAATTGCTAGCATCCTCCAAAACAAAATGACACCATTTTTTTTTCTTCAAAGTGATAAAAGGCTAAGTGGGTCTCGCATTTGCTCGAGTTAGAGCTATTACCGTTGCAAACTCCTAACTGGACTTTTCTTGCCACACAAATGAAAAGAAAAAAAAAAAACGCAGCGCGATCGCGCTCGATTTACATAGCGCGATCGCGCTGCGTTTTTTCTTCATTTGCGGGGCAAGAAAAGTCCGGTTAGGAGTTTACAAAGCTAATAGCTCTAACTGGAGCAAATGCGAGACCAGTTGCATTGAAAATGCTTGTGCTGTAACCAAACCCCGCCATCAGCAAAGAATCTCCATGACCCTGCAGGAATAAAGCCTCCACGCCTCCTGGTGAGCAAGAGCTGAACAATGATGACAGTAAAAAAAAGCAGCGAGGGGCAGAAGGTGGGGGTGTCATGGCAAAGGGAGATTAATTGAACTGGAAGATGCGCTGTGCACAAAGGGTGAAGTCGAAACTGAACACGAGCAGCTGAGATCAGTGCCAGGTTCCGAATGAGCAGGAAACAATAAAAAAAAAAAATGACAAGCATTTGGAATGCAATGCTCTCATGTTTGCTCGAGTTGGAGCTCCTAGCGTTGTAAATTACTGAGTGGACTTTTCTTGCCACACAGACTGAAAATAAAGATAGCGAGGGTGAGCTGGCCCTGAAAAAGCCCCCCTCTGCGGTTGGTTTATGTTTACAGAGGGAGCTGGTGGGGAGGAGGGACTGAACAACTACCAACACTGTTGAGGTGAAACAGGCAAATGCCAAAAAAAAGTCCCTTACAGAAGAGATAAACAGGACATAGCGCAATTACACAGTACTTTGTGCTGCTCCCAAAGTGAAAAAAGGAAGGACAAAGAGGCAGAACTGACCACTAGCAAGCAAGGATTTTTGGAGGACACTGCAACTAATAAATTCAAACGCTGGAACTCACTCTATTGTATACTTTAGTATACAGCAGGCCGAACGCTAACGCTCGACTTTATAAAAAAATGAGGAAAGAGCGTTCACAAAAGAATGATGTTGCCCCATTATTCGTGTTTCTCACAGGATGAAATAACCGGATTTCCTGACTTTAGACGTCTAGTCTGCCAGCCAGGCCAGGCGCCTTGTGAGGGAATGGTAGAGAAAAGGAAGTAGAACTATGGGTTTCAAGAGCACAGGAAATCATTGCAGACCATTAGAGAATAGCACTTCCCCATTTCCCATGGCGCGGGAGTTTAGTGCTCGCTTGTGATTGCTTCACTTGCAGGTACATATTGGAAATGTGGCAGACCTAACTCAGGCTTCCGCTTTTCTGAGATTGTTAAATTAATTAACATTCTATGCCAAGATAAACCATACAAAATACACAGAGCCAGTGGAATTATGTGATTCTGCGGACACAGCTTTTTTCTCATAATTATAGAATTGCAGCACTTACCCCATGATCCATTAACTGCTAAAAAATCTGCAGCTTTTAACCAAAAAATGGCTTTGGCTTCTAGCTCAAACTGATAAAAAAATTACTAATGTGTTGAGAGAGATGTTCACCTGTAGTGGGAAGCCCTTTGCAAAGACTAACTGGGCATCTATTTCAGTTGCTTATTTCTCTATTTGGTTGTTAAACTGTTTCTCATAAGGTGAAATATTTTCCCGGACAATGTTACCATGTGTAAAAATTGAAAAATAAATAAATAATTCTAGAAAAAAGTGCTGCTTTATTCTGCATAATTTGCCTCTTCTTGCAGCATAATTTTGTTAACCGTGGCGCATAATTTGATTCTCCCCTGCCACATAATTCCAGTAGTCTGTCTGTCATTGTCCAGTTTCCTTGAGGCAAGCCTCAAAAGATTCTTAACTATAGATGGTTTCACAACCACCTGCCTTCATCAGCCAGCCCAAATGATGCCAACTCATGTAGCCAGAGCTACCCTCCCAAGTCCTTCTCCGCTGCACCTCACAAGGGGTGCAGGCTGCCAATGTCACTACCCAGTAGATAGTTTCACATTCTCGCGATCCATAGCCCCTACTCCATTGTCTCCAACGTCCTAGGAGTATATAGTGGGCATTCGGCATGAAAAAAAAACGTGACAGTTGAAGTCATAAAGGCCTGAAGTTTAGACCCAGCTCACAACCAGCCTCTGTTGCACGTTTGGCCTCTAGACCTGGCATATATACCTCTCCGAGCCCCAAGAGCATCGCTTCGCTCTCTGCACTGGTTGTGCGCAAAATGGAGTAGCGAAGATGCTTATGAGAATCTGCAGACACGTTTGGTGGAAAGACTCTAAAAGGGGGAGCGATACTGATGTTGTCAGATCAATCATTATCAGATCAACTATTACAAAACTGAAGTCCAAATATACTAAACCACCATGCGTTCACAACCATGCATCTACAAAATCCCAGGATTTTTAAAAACAAAATACTTTTTTCTTTCAATGTACTAGATCTATTTTGCGAATTGGAACTGCATTTTTAAAACACAAAGTGAGTTTAGTGCCCCATATGGAATCACATTTAAGAAGGGGCTTGAAATGGGTGTTTCTTTCTAACTGTGTTTAGGCACGCAGTGTATCATTCGCCCCTCTGCTTAGTTACTGATGCCTCAATGGAGATGGTAACTGATCTGGAAAGGGAGAGGGCTTCCCATTTGGGAATCCTGTCAGCAGCTTTGGAGAGGTGTAGGCATTGGTCCTTGAGCCCACTGCCTGCTCCCTCTGATGTTTGCAGCCAAACACAGGCTTGACGAATTTCAACCTGCCTAATCGTTTTTTTAGTAGGCAGGTCATTCTGCACGCCTACGAATGGAGATTTTGGGATGTGACCTAATAGTACATTGGTTGCATTGCAAAATTAAAGACCGGTTGTAAAAAGTAGATTCACAATTTACGACCCCTTTTTTGCAACTGGATTTAGAGTACTTCTGTCTGTATGATCCTCCAGACGTGATTGTACCCACTTTTGGCATAGCTGGAACTCTTTCTTAATGCCACTGCCGCATTTTACAGGTCTCCGTTAACATAGCTTAAAATAACATGACAAATGGACAATAAGCTAATACTGAGCAGTACTTCATGTCCTAATAAATGACAGATTAATCGTCCCAGCTAGGTTTTAGCTTTTCTGTGGTCCTAGCTTTCTGCAGTGATTCTTGATTATT
Organism: Pleurodeles waltl; assembly: GCF_031143425.1. NCBI lineage: Eukaryota > Metazoa > Chordata > Amphibia > Caudata > Salamandridae > Pleurodeles > Pleurodeles waltl. The sequence goes on along the minus strand of NC_090450.1, from coordinate 707,772,984 downwards.
AACATGAGTATCTAAACATATGTGTCAGTGACTAAACCTCATCTACTCATCTACTTATTCAGGATATGTGACCGTAAATAAAGCTGATAACAAACATTAACGTATTTAATATCTTATCAAGGAAAAATAATTTTTGACCCCTGTAGTCTTCTGTGATATCTACAAGGCTTGCATTCTTGAGGCCACCTAATTCTCCACAACTCTAAAATACAAAGAGAAGAGAACACAAGACAATATTCCCATCCATACTACACGATTCCTTATGTTTTAATGATTATGTATGAGGCAGAACTCATGCTCTCAATGCTCCAATACACGCATAATACCATCATTTGGATATATATTGTCTTCTTATAATCACTCTCCACCTAAATGGTAATTGAAAAATAGAAACCAAATGTCTACATATTGAGGATCGGTGATTGTGCCAGTAAATTGGCGTAATCATGTGGGAGCACAGGCAGCTGGCACCACTGTCAAATTACGGGGTCACCCTGCATATCTCTCAGGCCCTCCATAGATCATAGTCATACGCCAAAATGTGCTCTCACCTTAATACAGGTGTGTAGGAGGCATCGTAAAGTATGTGGGCCATGAGATACTCATTAACTAGTAGACCTTGCCAACTGGTGTTTTTGCATCACGGGGTCACCATAATTTGCTTTTGTACATCTAATCTCTTTTTCTAAACTGAACAATGATCAGAAGAAAGGTAACATTTATGGCAACATGTTTATTTTTTCAATGATTTAGGTCATTACAAGAAAGAAAGACTCTCTATTCCCGTTTCTACACATGCTAAGCTACAACATTTTTCCAATTACGCTAAATTGATTCTAATATCTTTTTACCTCAAGTTACAAGCTGCGTATTGGTGTGATTAACTTTGCACTACAGAGTCTGCTTTTTCATAATATCTGCAGCCATACTATCTCTTTCACATGAAGGAGCAAGACAACAGTGATTTACATTTTTTCTGGGAAGGGTGATGGTGTGAATATATATTATAATGAATAAAATACCCTCTGCTGTATTTCAAAAGGATGTAGCAAGACCTTATAAAAGATCTTATAAAGGAAACTGGCCTTTGGCCTGTTCCTCTACATGTCATAGAACTTCTCAGTGACTTGCAATATCCTTATAATTGCAATGATTTAGATATTTTGTGCCATATATGACATTACCTAATGCATCCTAATAGTAAGAAGACATTCAATAGATCTAGATGGGCTGCTCGGGTGTATACAGCACTGCACCCTGCCAATCCAGGAGTAAGGAGCACCTACAACTAGGTCAACATAGTTTAGAACTGACCAGTGGGGCATCATACTAACTCAGCACTTAGAAAACACAAACCCCTCCAGCGTGCACTTTCATTAGGGGATCCAAACACAGCTCTGCCAATGCACCTCAATCCTGTCACAGGAAATACCTTGCTTTTCCAAGGCAGAGACCCACAGAGCTCTAACCTGGCTCTCTAGTGGAGGTTTTGGCACTTGCCCCACAGGTGAACTGTGAGCTGAAATGCAGCCCGTCCATCAGTGAAGCCTTCCATTGATAAGACAATCATTGCCCTCTACCTACAGCACTCAGTTTGTAGAGAAGGGATCAACAAGGTGGACCAACTTTTTGTAAACACATTAGTGCTACAACGTGGCTTCTGGTCACACCCCACGCAAAACATGTAGATAAATAAAGGTAATCTGACTTGGAAATGTTTTCATACCAGCTGCATAATGCACTGATAAAGTGTACATAGTGACTCAGTGCGACCTTCTCTGCTGTAGCTTAAACCTCCTACCTCGTCAACAAGTCTAATTTAAAAAATCTCGAAAAACATTGCACTGAATAGCACCCTTCCCTATACAAGCTCGGTAAAAAAATAGCTTTTAAGGGCAGTCATAAGAAGAAGCTAGCAAAATATTACCATGTTTCCGTGTCTGGAGGCTAAGCATCCGTATTATTTGCAGCGTGAAATCATGCTTCTTTCTGTAAAAAATTGCTGCATCTCCCACTCGGCTGATTTAAAGTATTGTTGCACTTGGTGTCATGTGTTCTAACGCAAAAAAAGGTAATGGACCCCATTACCCACAATTTGATACCATAAGACACCCATAATTGGGGTGAACCAGATGCTGCATACTTGTAGGCCCTGGTGCAACTGTGCCTACTGCACTATAGCTCATAGATACACCCCTGTTGGGTGAAGGATTTCCCTAGTCCTGAAAGCATGAAGACACTGCTGCAAGCTTCATGGTGCTTTCCTGTGTGACCAGTAGATCTTGGTGAGCCACTGAATGCTCAAGCCAGGCACCAGGCTCTGGTTCAACTAGATGTCATCTTGGACTCTCCATCCAAAAACCAGATCAGCCTTCGTGTAGCTTCTCCTGCCCACCCTCTTCACTTCATCACCAGACTCCCTCCCTCACATGCCACTCCTGCAGAAAAAGAGGTGCTGTGCAGTGTTTTCTGTGCTAATGTTGTACATCGGCTGATAGTCAAGATGCTTCAGAGGGCAATGAAGGTGCTCAGGTGGGGATATTAGGCCAATGATTATTCTGTGAGTACATCCACAACACTCTGTAGGGTCTTGATGGTCATCCCTTCTAAAATACCACCCTCATCATAAAAAGTAATAACACATGCAAAAACCCCGCAGGGTGTGGGCTCTGTGTGAAAGTCTTCCAGCAGTTGAGGTGTGCACTTCAATTGTATCCTGTGAACTCCGTGGGCTTTTTAATTGCCTTCAATGAAAGTGTTTCCTGAAACCTCCTGAAACTTGAGTGGGGATATCACCATTTAAACAAAGTAACAGAGCACTTTCATGGTTCAACTTGATGTTTAAGATACAAAAACATCCATTTACGTATCCTATTGTAGCTTATTAAAGAACTAAAGACAAAGCACTAACCTTTGATGAAAAATGGGAGAGAGAAAGAGATAAAGAAGTGATGGGTTGGCATTGCCAGTGGTTAGACAAATAGCAAGCATTCCTCCAAACTCCTTCTGTGTATTTGATGAAACACCCTAAGTGAACAGTGGTATGCCCACACAAGGGTCCTCCGCTTAATCTACCAGTGGAACCAAGTTGCATCCAACTGAAAAGGCCCAAATAGGCTGACACCAGTCTTGGGTTGCTTGTGCTCCTATTCAGAGGAGACCTGGCTTAGCAGTTCGGGCTGGAGTGTTCCAATTAAGAGCAGGACCAAGGCTGATTTGCATACGGTTGTGTTTAATCTGAGGTGGCATGGTGGGCTAGAGGTTGCTGTTGGTTGTACAAATTGCAAGCGTTCCTTCCTTCACCATTTGTGTGTTTGGAGAGAATGCGACACTCACATGAGGGAGGGAATAAACAATGTGAAACCAGAAAAACTGGGATCAATCCTGGATTTCTAGTTAAATTAAACTGTGCTATCCTAAGGACTTACTTTATTTCACTGTAGCTTCTTTTTCCTTATTGTCACATTTGATAGCACATTGAAATACATATTTTCATTATCTGTACTGTATAAAAACCTCTCTTGTATATAGTTATTAAACAATAGTGTTGCTTCTTCTCTAATTGAAACCTGAAACGACATACACACTAGAACCGGATTGCTGCTTGGTCAATAACATCATCAGGATGGTGAGGAAAGATAGTGAATCTTTAAGTTCATGTTGAGAACCAATCATTAAATACCATTTAATGAGTTATACAACGTAGTGTACTAAAATGAAACACTCCTACATGTTAAAGAAATACACTTTTTATGAATTATGAAGCGTCGTTCCTATTCTTATATTTTACATGATGCGCAATTTACTGACCGGATATGCTGGGTGCTCGGTTTGTATTACGGTTCCTAAAGGCAAGAAAGACCATTGCCTTGGTTCTGGCTCATCTCCCTCCATTAATTTACTGACTTGCTCACCTCTGTATTGGCCAACCCAGCCGTTCTGTACCCTCAATAAACTAGCCTTGGCAAAGCTAATAGGTCGCACCTACAAGAACTATTGGCTTTACCAACGTCTTTTGGCCATGCTGTGCAGCAGCTTAGTTGCTGTGTACCATGACTGAAAGAAAAAACACTACGACGCTGCCAGTGCTGGTGGCATCTTATCGCTTTTTAAAAAAAACAAACTTTCAGAGACGTATTGGCTTTGCCAATCCCTGTTTCTCTTCATTTGAAGTTCAAGCCCCTTTCACTGCCTGAATCGTGGCTGTAAATAACTCCTTGTTGTTTTGAGTAATTTTACCCCAGAATGTTGTTCTTTTGTGGTGAGTGTACTGGATCCCTTTGAATTCCTTTTCTGAGAGCCAGTGCACATGTACACTTACGTATCACATTTATTTTAGCCTGACCAAGGCATCAACCCTTTCTTTCTGTTGCATTTTAACAACTTATTGCTTTTTCTATAGTTTGCAAGTCAACACTTAATACAACAGCTTTGGCTTTCAGCACACTACATACCATTCTTTGTGTTTACCACAGATAGAGCCACATGTACAAAATTTAGGAACTGCAACTTCCTGATTGCAATCACAACCAGGAAATTACAATTTGCTATGTATTAAAAGGTTGAAGTTTTCAGTAGCAATTCTGTTGCTCAAATGTAGATTTACCTCAAATAAATGAAAGACAAGAGGCGTCTGCTCATCTCTCTTTGTTGTGCAGATGTGAATCCGTAGGGGTGGGGCTGCCTTCCTTCTGATGTAGCCAAGGCCCAGAGGGCCAATCTCTCCTGGCGGACTTGCCAAAATGTTGTTCGAATGTTGATTTACCTCAAATATATGAAAGAGAAGCTGCGTCTGTTCACCTCTATTTGTTGTGCAGATGTGAATCCGTGCAGGTGGGGTCCCCTTTCTTCAGCTGAAGTCTAGGCTCAAAGGACCAATCTCTCCTGGCTGGCTCGCTAAAATGTGGCTGGAGTGCAGATTTACCTTAAATAAATGAAAGACAAGACAGTCTGGCAAAGCAGGAACAGTATGTTTAATTAAATTCAGCGGTCATGAGAGCACAGTACACAGTTGGGGTCTAATGACTGTCTCTCAAAGTTACTAAGTTTTGAGCATCTTTTTATACATTATCTTGATGTGCAATAAAATAATTTAATACATTATTTGAAAAAAAGGAATCCAGGCCTAGTCGCGAGGCCATAAATGTGGTGTGTATAAATGTCAATGCACTAACTCACTCACTCACTAAAGTTTACTCTAAAATGTCCTACACGCTACATTCTACACTCGTAACTCTCTACTGATGAATGGTCGTTGCTCATTTGCTATACTTGTACTTTGTGTGATGTTTGGATTTTTCACAATCCGAATGACTTCCGTGATATAATATTGATGGCAGCACAGCCACCCTGAAAAGTGTTCCAACATTAGTTGAATGGTACACAACGCTCTTGATCTCGGGCAGAGAGATACACCCAGTTACTGAGGTAGAGTATGCCCCCAATCGCCAGGATGCCCTGTGCAGCAGAGAACTTACACAGATAGCGGGGGTGCCCATTTTCTGTCAAAGTACCAAAACTGCCTGAATCTTGGTAGCTACCTCAGGAACTTGCTCAGGGATGCCTGCCAACTCCAGTTTCCTTTGACATTCATTGAAGGGATGTCTTGGCGCATTTCATAGTGCTGCACTTCCCATTCAGCCACATATATTAGTGGCCTCTTAAGGTATTTTAAAATCATGTGGTCTCCCCCTGTGGATGCCGTGGCACTCGCTGGTTCAAGTGATTGAGGGAGAAAGGCAGTAGTATAAATCAGCAATTTTATAAGATTTATAAATTCTGTTGTTATACTAAGCCACAATATAGTGGGTCAGGCTGATGGCTCCAGCAGAATCCTGTTCCTTTCTGGTGAAAGGGGAGGAAGAGAAGGTGGGAGCAAGGTAGGAAAAAATGCAGGATCGGGCAAGCAACAAACAATGCGGGGGCAAGCAATAGACAATGCTGGACTTGGGGGCTAGCAACCAACAGTGCAGGATATGGGGACAAGCAACAAATAATGAAGGACTGGTCCAAGTAACAAACAATGTGGGCTGAAGGGAAGCATAAAACACCACATGGGGCCAAGATCACATGAGTAAAAGAGAGTGAGGGAAAAGGACATAGGTGAGATAGTCTGCAAACACATGCTCCCTAATGAAGTGCTTCATGAAAAAGAAATAAAATTTCTCTCGAAACACATGCAGTGGAAGGACACAATTAGTTGGACCTTGCTCCTGGGGAGGGGCAAACACACAAAGAGAAAGTGAATCCGGCTCGTGCTGTCCACAGAGAAGTAAGGAAATGAGAGTGACGATGAAGCCATTGTAAGCTAACAAAATGCCTTGCAAGCAACAGCTGCCTTAGGCAAGACCCAAAAATATCAAACACACAAAAGGTGAAGGGATAAATGCTTGCAGTCCAGTTTAATTTTCCAGTGCAATCGGTGATCTTTTGCCCACCTTGGCCACTTAGGGTGTGCCAGTAAATACACAAAACATGATGGGAGGAATGCTTGCAATAAGTCTAACTACTGGCAAATGCTTGAGGTTCTTTCCCCACATGCCACCTCAGTTTGGACTCAGCTGTATGCAAATCAGTATTAGTCTTGCTCCAATAATGCAAGCAACACAAGACCAGTGGTTAGACTAATTGCAACCATTCCTCTCATCACCTTTTTTGTGTTTGATGTCACAACCTAGGTAGCAAAGGGTATGCCAAGACGTGGGTCCCATGCTCACTGTGCCACTGAAACCAAACTACACCTGAATAAAGAGCCCCAATCAGGGCAAAACCGCTTCTAGTTGTTTGTGTTCTAGTTTAGGGAGCACCTGCCTGACAGTTTAGGCTCGATGGTTCCTATTAAAGCAGAGCCAAGACTGATTTGCATATGACTGTCTCCAAACTGTTGTGGTGAGCAAAAATCAGGGTACAGGTCCTAAAAAAGAAGTGAGGGGACAAACCACGTTAGTCAGAATGTGAGTGACATCATGAAGTGAGACATCACGGCACGTGACATCACGGTCAGTGACATCGCACGTGGCATCACAGGAAGTGGCATCACAAATCATGACCTCACATGAAGTGACATCACGAAAAAGTGGCATCATATTTTAAGACCTCACTCATGTTTAGCAGGTCAAATTACATTTTGTTTCGGGGTAGTGGCAAAAAACCTACACAACACTGGCATAAAATGCAGGCCTCAACTCACACATTTATTTTTTAAAACTCTGCTAGAAAGAAATTGGCAACAAGGAAAAAAGTAGTAGTAATTCAGATCTGATTAATTGGTTGCAAAGTCTGCATTTTAAAATATCTTATGAGGTTACAGCACCTTGCAACCGCATTGTCTTATGTAACACATAATTTACATTAATTTACACACATGGTTTATTGTAAATGTATAATGTGTGCTGTAATGTGTACATATAAGGTTAAGCTCTCTGACAACATGCTGTGGAATGACTAGCTGTACAAAAATAACAAGCATTTACAATGCACTAGGGTCTTGCATTTGTCGGAGTTACAGCTGTTCACAGTTGTAAACTCCCAACCGCATTTTTCTTGCATAAAAAAAAAACAAAAAAAAAACAGGGCAATTGTGCTGCTACAGTTCACACTAATAAAAGTATCAGCAAAACTGCAATTAACTGAGTAACAAGGTCGATAGTATGCGAAGCGCTGGACTTGTGCCCAGCGAGATCGCACTGCGAAAACAGAGAAAAAGTAGTCCACAAACCCAGCGAGCCTCGCATGTTTTCTGTACTTGGTCACTGCGCTCAAGGAGGGCTTACCACCGGAAAAGGCATGATGTATGCGTGCCTTCCACTAATGAAAAGAAGCGGATTCTAACAGGCACGCCAACTTGCCAATGAAAGATACTGACGTGATGTTGGCAGGGCTCCAAGCCCTTTTCTTATCCCAAAAGCGCCTCGCAAGCGATACGCATGCGTGAGCGCATGCGACGCAGGCTCAACCCTAAAAAACAAAATAATGGTATTTAAATTGTTAGTTGCGTAAATATTAGGACAGACCAGCACATCTGACATTTCTACAGTGCATGCATATCTCTTATAAACAAAGCCAAAAGCATGCTCCTTTTAAGTACCTGTGAAGTGATAACAAGCTGTGTGCCTTGGTTTTCCCTCCATTTCATTTGCATCCAGGTGTAACACTCTAAATAGCTCCCAGACAGGATACTGGAACAGAAGGAGGCATGATGGCCTCTTAAATTCGGCCTTTGTTTTGGACCTGGCTGGAATCTAAAATAACAAATCCCCCTCACCTGCAGGTTGCTGCAGGAAGGAAAGCAGACAACAAAAGCAGACAAATTGCCAGTGCTGCTGAATTTGTCTCAGTGTCTGAAAATTCCACCGGCACAAGCTCAGCATATGTAAGTGGGGCACAACTTCTTGGCAGAGTGGATGGTGTCCACTCTATAAAAAGAATGCCTGGACTCTGTCAGCACGTGTGTACCCTAGACTTGTGCCTTTCAAAAGATGATGGGTTGGAATGCTACCCGACTGATTGCAAGTGATTAGATGGGATGAAGTCTGGTGTGCTTTGATGCCAGAGTTAGAAATGTTGGCTAATAATGCCCTCTATCTAAGGTCTAACCATTGTCTTTTTTAGGTCGAAGACTACAAGACAGCCCAGCTGTCTGGTTTGCTAAAAGCATATTGGGACATTCAGAAAGCTTCCCTGGAAATGCATTCCATCTGTTGCTTACCATGGGCTTTGCGGTTTGTGACTCGCATTTTTGGACTTTCTGTTTTCTGACTTTATTTGCTTTAGAGTGTCCAGGATGAGTTCACCCATTCCCAAGGAGCAACGCTTTTTTACACCAACTCCTTTTATATTTTCCCACTAGTGCTCCTTTCAGTAAACAGGCCTGTAAATCGTGTTTTTATCTTGTCACAAATGCTGCGCATTAAAAGTCAGAGGAGGTCAACTACCAGGCTCTGTTTTCTGAGGGAGCTTTCCTGTTTTCCTTTCTTTCTCTGACTACAAAGTGAGATAATTTATGTGACAAACTTGATAGATATTGGGGGTAGGAAAGCGTTTTTCTCTAACACACAACAACATTTAAATGAACTGTACAAGTATTTCAGAACATATCAGAATAATCAGAATCAGAATAATCAGAAATAGGAATGCACAAAGGAAGCACATTTTTGATAATTTTGGAGTGTGTTGGAAACAAATACTTTAATATGATCAAAACAAATCAATACACTAGGTGATGCCATTTCCCTGCATGATCATTTGTGCGCAGTATAGTTTTATTAGTAAAAATGTATGCCTGCAAATCTAAAGGCCATTTCAATTGAAAATGTGTTATCTGTATGGCAGTGTGCTCCCACATTATGCATAATTTGCCCTACTCCTCTCTACTCTGCACCACTCCATGCCACTGCACTCTACTCTGAAGCACTCCACCTTACACTATTCCATGTTACTGCACTCTAATCCACTATGCACCACTCTACTCTATGCCATTGCACTCTATGCCACTCTACCCTACACCACTGCTCTTTGCCACTGCTATTTATATCACTCCAGTCTATGCAACTGCAATCTACTCTGCACAACTCCATTCTATGCCACTCTGCGACATTGCACTTTGTATCACTGCACTCTATACCAATACATTCTATGCCAATGTACTTTACTCTATAACACTCACCGCTACGCCCCCTCATTCTACACCAGTGGTTCCCAACCTGTGGGCCGGGGACCCCTGGGGGTCCGCGAAGCCTCCTCAGGGGGTCCGCGACTGCTCATAACATTTAATAATATTAGGTTCCAACTATCATTAATGACTCAATGGGGGTCATCGGATTCCAATAATGATTCAGTGGGGGTCCCTGGGCTCCAGTATTGATAAAATGGGGGTCCACAGAAGTCAAAAGGTTGGGAACCACTGTTCTACACCAATCCATTGTAGGCCACCATAATCTAATGTGCACAACTAAAGTCTGTGCCACTGCACTCTACACCACTCCTTGTCACTGCACTCTACACTGCACCACTCCACTCTACATGCCTTCACTCTACTCTGAAACAATCTACTTTATGCCACTGCACTTTATGCCACTCTACTCCATTCTGCGTCACTCCGCTCTACTGTAAACCACTGCACTCTATGCCCATGTACTCTAATCACTGCACTCTATATCACTGCACCACTGTAATCTACACCATTGCTCATTAGGCCACCCTACCCTATGCCTTTGTGCTCTACGCCACTCCACACTACTGCACTTTACGACTCTACTCTGCAACACTGCACTCTAGGCCACTCTACTTTGCATTACTGTACTCTGTGCCATTGCACTCTCCATCACTCTAATCTATGCCACTCCACTCTGCACTAGTCTACGCCACACCACTATACATCACTCTCCTTTATGCCACTGTACTCTATGCAACTGCACCCTATGCCACTCTACTCTGCAACACTCCACTTTGCACCATTGAATGCCACTCTAATCTATGCCACTGCATTCTATGACGCTGCATTGTACACAGCTGAATTCTATGATGCTCCTCTCATTCACTATACTTTACAACACTCTATGCCAATGCAATCTGCCCCAGTCAACTCTACTCTAGGCTACTCCATGCCACTGCACCCTACTATCCAGCTCTATGTCACTTGACTCGACACCACTCTAGACCACTGCACTCTACGCCAATGCATTCTACATCATTGTACTCTATGGCACTGCACGCTACAACACTCTCTTCACTCACTCTACTCTGCAACACTGCACTCTAAGCCACTCTACTCTACAGAACTGTATTCTCTGCAAGTACTCTCACTGCCACTCTGTTCTGCATCACTCCACTCTATGCCACTGCACCCTGCATAACTTCCCGCTACACCACTGAGCTCTATGCACCTCCACTATATCCTCTCATGTACCACTGCACACTGTGCCTCTCTAGTCTACTCTGCACTACTGTACTCTATGCCACTCTACTTTATGCCAATCTACAATCCGCCACTGCACTCTATGCCGCAGCACTCTACTAAGCAACATGCTAACTTACAACACTGCATTCTACGATCCTACACTGTACACCATTGAATTCTATTTGCCATAGTCTACAGCACTGTATTCTCCAACAGTAGTCCACTCTATGCCAGTCCACTCTGCTCCAGTGTATATGACTCCACTCTATACTATTCCAGAACACAACACTCTACTCCACTCTCTGTCACTCCACTCTAAGACAATCTTCTCTATGCCACTAACTTTTAGCAATGCTGAACAGCAGCCACTCTGGTGTGGAAAATGACTAGCAGCTCTTCCATAGGCGAAATCTATTGGCTTTGCCAATGCTTGTTAGTGTAGTGATCGGCTTAAAGGTCATACGCAGGAGCCACCTTTGATAAACGGCGCAAACATTTCAGAGAGCAGCCGGGACCACTCCCATTCGATGACGAGACATCTCACTTCTCTCCGCACTTCCCAGTTTCTTTGTTATTGAAACTATCGTGGGGTGGGGGGCATTATTGGGCAGTGCCTCCCTTGCGTAAACACTTCCACTCCAACCCCGGGGGCGAGGTAATTCCCAGGGCGGGCTGGTTTACAAAATAAAAGGGAGGGGTGAGAGGCAGGGCTCAGACTCAAGCCAGAGGCTCAGGGACACGCAGGCTCACTGCAGAGGAGGCAGGTAGAGAGCACACCAGAGAGGCCGACGGTAAAGCACCCTTCCATCGGGGTAAGGTCGAGAAACACAGGCCCTTCTAACAGACGCTAGCGTGAGAGAAAGCGCCCCTCGGGACCCGCAGAATCCACTCCTTGGTGCTCAGTCAGCCGCAGAAGTCCACGCAATAAGTATTGTGCACGACTTAGATATGCGTGCATTCCAATAGTAGCAGCGACTGCGGGATTCATGTTCTATGACATCGGGGAGGGTAGAGGTCTGCACGTGGACGTTGAAGACCCAACCAAGCACATCTTTTAATACCATGCTCCCTGCATTTAAAGAGGGGGTAACTGTAGGAGGCTGGACTGGCTTGTAGTGAGTACCAAGGGGTACTTACACCTTGCACCAGACCCAGGTATCCCTTATTAGTGTAGAGGGGTGTCTAGCAGGTTAGGCTGATAGAAAAGGTAGGTTAGCAGAGCAGCTTAGGCTGAACTAGGAGACGAGTGAAGCTCCTACAGTACCACTAGTGTCATATGCACAATATCATAAGAAAACACAATACACAGATATACTAAAAATAAAGGTACTTTATTTTTATGACAATATGCCAAAGTATCTCAGTGAGTACCCTCAGTATGAGGATAGCAAATATACACAAGATATATGTACACAATACCAAAATATGCAGTAATAGCAATAGAAAACAGTGCAAGCAATGTATAGTCACAATAGAATGCAATGGGGCACATAGGGATAGGGGCAACACAAACCATATACTCTAGAAGTGGAATGCAAACCACGAATGGACCCCAAACCTATGTGATCTTGTAGAGGGTCGCTGGGACTGTAAGAAAACAGTGAGGGTTAGAAAAATAGCCCACCCCAAGACCCTGAAAAGTGGGTGCAAAGTGCACCTAAGTTCCCCAAAGAGCACAGAAGTCGTGATAGGGGAATTCTGCAGGAAAGACCAACACCAGCAATGCAACAACGATGGACTTCCAGACGAGAGTACCTGTGGAACAAGGGGACCAAGTCCAAAAGTCACAATCAAGTCGGGAGTGGGCAGATGCCCAGGAAATACCAGCTGTGGGTGCAAAGAAGCTGCCACTGGATGGTAGAAGCTGTGAATTCTGCAAGAACGACAAGGGCTAGAAACTTCCCCTTTGGAGGATGGATGTCCCACATCGTGAAGAGTCGTGCAGAGGTGTTTTCGTGCAGAAAGACCACCAACAAGCCTTGCTAGCTGCAAAGGTTGCGATTAGGGTTTTTGGATGCTGCTGTGGCCCAGGAGGGACCAGCATGTCGCCAATTGCGTGAGGAGACAGACAAGACAAAGAGCCCACTCAGAAGCAAGCAGCACCCGCAGAAGTGCCAGAACAGGCACTACAAAGTGGAGTAAACTGGAGCTCAACCGAAGTCACAAAGGAGAGTCCCACGACGCCGGAGGACAACTCAGGAGGTTGTGCACTGCAGGTTAGAGTGCCGGGGACCCAGGCTTGGTTGTGCACAAAGGAAATCCTGGAAGAGTGCACAGGAGCCGGAGTAGCTCCAAAACACGCGGTTCCCAGCAATGCAGTCTAGCGTGGGGAGGCAAGGACTTACCTCCACCAAACTTGGACTGAAGAGTCACTTGGCTGTGGGAGTCACTTGGACAGAGTTGCTGAGTTCAAGGGACCTCGCTCGTCGTGCTGAGAGGAGACCCAGAGGACCGGTGATGCAGTTCTTTGGTGCCTGCGGTTGCAGGGGGAAGATTCCGTCGACCCACTGGAGATTTCTTCAGAGCTTCTAGTGCAGAGAGGAGGCAGACTACCTCCACAGCATGCACCACCAGGAAAACAGTCGAGAAGGCGGCAGGATCATCGTTACAAGGTCGCAGTAGTCGTCATTGCTACTTTGTTGCAGTTTTGCAGGCTTCCAGCGTGGTCAGCAGTCGATTCCGTGGCAGAAGGTGAAGAGAGAGATGCAGAGGAACTCTGATGACCTCTTGCATTCGTTATCTAAGGAATTCCCCAAAGCAGAGACCCTAAATAGCCAGAAAAGGAGGTTTGGCTACTTAGGAGAGAGGATAGGCTAGCAACACCTGGAGGAGCCTATCATAAGGAGTCTCTGACGTCACCTGCTGGCCCTAGCCACTCAGAGCAGTCCAGTGTGCCAGCAGCACCTCTGTTTCCAAGATGGCAGAGGTCTGGAGCACACTGGAGGAGCTCTGGGCACCTCCCAGGGGAGGTGCAGGTCAGGGGAGTGGTCACTCTCCTTTCCTTTGTCCAGTTTCGCGCCAGAGCAGGGCTGAGGGATCCCTGAACCGGTGCAGACTGGCTTATGCAGAGATGGGCACCATCTGTGCCCATCAAAGCATTTCCAGAGGCTGGGGGAGGCTATCCTCCCCAGCCCTGACACCTTTTTTCCAAAGGGAGAGGGTGTAACACCCTCTCTCTGAGGAAGTCCTTTGTTCTGCCTTCCTGGGCCAGGCCTGGCTGGACCCCAGGAGGGCAGAAACCTGTCTGAGGGGTTGGCAGCAGCAGCAGCTGCAGTGAAACCCGGGAAAGGTAGTTTGGCAGTACCCGGGTCTGAGCTAGAGACTCGGGGGATCATGGAATTGTCTCCCCAATGCCAGAATGGCATTGGGGTGACAATTCCATGATCTTAGACATGTTACATGGCCATGTTCGGAGTTACCATTGTGACGCTATACATATGTTGTGACATATGTATAGTGCACGTGTGTAATGGTGTCCCCGCACTCACAAAGTCCGGGGAATTTGCCCTGAACAATGTGGAAGCACCTTGGCTAGTGCCAGGGTGCCCACACACTAAGTAACTTAGCACCCAACCTTTACCAGGTAAAGGTTAGACATATAGGTGACATATAAGTTGCTTAAGTGCAGTGGTAAATGGCTGTGAAATAACGTGGACGATATTTCACTCAGGCTGCACTGGCAGGCCTGTGTAAGAATTGTCAGATCTCCCTATGAATGGCACAAGAAATGCTGCAGCCCATAGGGATCTCCTGGAACCCCAATACCCTGGGTATCTCAGTACCATATACTAGGGAATTATAAGGGTGTTCCAGTATGCCAATGTAAATTTGTGAAATTGGTCACTAGCCTGTTAGTGACAATTTATACAGAGAGAGCATAACCACTGAGGTTCTGGTTAGCAGAGCCTCAGTGAGACAGTTAGGCATCACACAGGGAAAACATACATATAGGTCACAAACTTATGAGCACTGGGGTCCTGACTAGCAGGGTCCCAGTGACACATAGCAAACATACTGAAAACATAGGGTTTTCACTAGGAGCACTGGGCCCTGGCTAGCAGGATCCCAGTGAGACAGTGAAAACACCCTGACATACACTCACAAACAGGCCAAAAGTGGGGGTAACAAGGCTAGAAAGAGGCACTTTCTCACAGTAACACACATCTGGATTAATTGAGGCCCCAGTATTTCCAGAGTGCTCGCCCTACACCACTTTTGTTTCTTAAGGGATGAGCTTCGGGCGTTCTTACACCCTTGGATGTTTGAGGTCTCGCACGTTACTAATCTGCACCACAGGCCCTATTTTTAATGATTATTCTGAAGGACGCCAAATGTCTCGAGCCCTTCACTTTTACCATCAGCAAAAAAGCGACACGAGGTTCGGAATGTTTGAAGTGTGATAAGTAGCATGTTTTATGAGTTTTTACAAGTCAAATTAGGCGGGACATGCATATTTTTTTGTGTTGTGTATCAAAAATCGACACATTCTGGCATTTACCAACACATACCCAGAAACACACATTCCCGCCCACCACACCGCACTGGGATAATGGCCCATTTCGCTCATTGCCTTCTTTTTTTGCGAATGATGGCTTTTTGCTTGTATACATCTGCCTGAAAAGTAGCCCACTTCACTGACAGTGTTTTTTATTGTGGTACAATTTCATATGTTGTATTTATTTTTGCAATACGTCATTTTATTATTGATATGTTTCCAAATTTAGACACACCACTTCTAATCTGTTAATGCTTATTGAATGTTTGCAAAAAATAAAGATAATAAAATTCCTGCTTGCCAACTATAACTCTACTGAATTTCCAATGCGAGTTATTTGACACAGCAGAAACCAGTCCGGCAAGAAGGCTGTTTTTATTTTAAATAATGATATTATTATTATTGTCCTGCCGCACAGAGAAGACAATTGCACTCCCGTGGTGCATTTTTGTTTTTAACCCCAACAGCAGGTGCGGCTTCAATTTTCAAAAGCTTTTCGGTGACAGTGTCTTTTTACTATGTCTATGGGCAATCCTTGTAGAAGCTGACATTTACAATATCTATTGCAGCAGATGGAAGCCTTTATAATGTTATGAAGGTGTAGAGGGGGCTGTGTGCATGTTAAAAGGACTGCTGATGTCAACAATAGATGTATTATCAGTGGATCAACATGCCTTTATTGTTTCGTGTTGTTTACCTGCAGGAACCGCCACAATGTCGCTGGTACCAGAGATGGGCGCAGAGCTGATGGAGAGCTACAGGTACTAAAATGTCCTTAGCTTCTTGTGACTGACTATGGCGTGAACGTGTACCAGGCCTCCTTCCCCTGTTGGGACAGACACCCTTAGGAAAGAGCTTCCAGGCCATTTAAAATTCCTGGGGCAGGAACATGCCTTGACATAGGAAATGTTGATGATATACTCAAATGTTGAAGATAAACTCATAAACCCAATATCTGTGCACTTACAAGAAGGTTAAGCAGGGTGGGGCCTTACAGCAGCTGCTGCAGAGATGTGTTTCTAATCTGCAGGCCCCAGGCTCCCATAGCAGTAAGATTAGTAAGGGCTTATCCAAACCCCGTAAAACAGGCCAGTGGGTCAATGTACATGCAGCAGAGTTCCGCCTGTGGCCTGGAGGTCTCAAGCTCTGATCCCAGTAGCACGTGCAGTTATCGTACCTTCAACAGAGCGTTGTCTGTCACCTCTTGGTCACCACTTGAGTCTTCTAGGGTGGCTGTCTTTGACTTCTTCCGCAGCTACAAAAATGGCCACCACTAATTTGGGTTATACTGGCAGATATAATATGCTCCAATAAAAAAAAAAAATCGCACAAAGTACTAATATTTCTAATTTTGCATTATGTTTCAGGGAATGAGATGACAACTTCTATGAAGCAGGCGGTATCTGTGTCATCATGGTAAGTGTTTCGTCAGTGCATGAAAAATATTGTGTGCCTAGTGCCACCTTTAACTACTAATGCAGGATTATAAACCGATCACATTACCTAAGGGGTCAGAGTGGGGTGGATTTTACACGCATCACCCTCTCCACCCACGGTATGCCTCTTGGCACCGCAACATCCCACTGAGTACCTGTCGCCCTTAACAAATTCATTCCTTCATTCCAGGTAAAAGCCTCCTTTATTGCACATACTCAAAATCTGTAACCATGTTTAGAATCTGATATATTTTATGAAGGTTTGGGAAACAGTTTAAAGTCATTACGCAGGAGGGTGAAGGAAGAGGGATGAAGGCTTTAACATGCGCGATAATAAACTCTGCGGCGCACTTCGAATCGGGAGCGTGCACCTTAGCTCGGGAGCGTGCACTCTCTCACGGGTTCGAGGCTGGCTCCTGGTTTGAGAGATGAGGCAGTGGTGCAGTCTCGGACTTGTGGAGTTCTACTTGGGCGCGAGGGGGTACTGCTTGTGTTTTGGGATGACGCACCACCGCCACGGGGGTGTGCACGTTATTTGGAGGTGTAGAGGGCAGTCCTTGTGGTGGGGCAATCCCCAATCACAGTTAGATGTTCACTCCCAGTAGCCTTGGAGTCATATTTGCGAGCTCCATTTTTGTTTTATTTTTTTTCTGCCATTTTTCCTTTCCACTGCTGAATTTTGTGAGAAAGTTCCCAGTAATAGCCCCCCTGTTGTAAAATGAAGTAAACAGCACGCTGTCCTATTCACAGCCTTGTACTCCTTCTACCCGAAACCTTCACCACTACGTGGCGCCATTAGCCGTACATTACCATAGGTTCTGTTACCATGCCACACACACACACACACACTGTGCCATCAAAGTTCCGTGTATCACCCACACCCTCTTATCAGGCTCCCACAGTTCCCAAACTGCTAAGACTAACTCACCAGACTGTACCAGCACCCCCTTCAGTCGCCTTCCCCCACTTAGGCTCGGTAACAGGAGGGGAACTGGTGTCCTACATATCATTGGTTCATGAATGACAACTTTTGTGCAACTTTCCGATCTGGCGCTCTGCATCGATGCCACGGCTGTGCATTGCCGTTTCTCAGTCAGTAGTGTCTCACTCTGCCTTCCTGCCCACAGGCCTCCAAGGTAGATGCCAGCTTGGGCTCCTGCCCAGGGGACTGCACCAGCTGCAAGCCATCAATCAAGGTGAAGGTGACCACCCTGAAGGAGCCCTCCACCTTCCGCAGAGCAGTGGTGGTTGTGGCGGCGGTGGAGAAGATGAAGCGAGGGGTGTTCAACTCCAGTGAAGGGTGTCACTTCGGGGACAGCGATCTCCTGGAGATCTTTGGCAGCATCCTGGTGGAAGGTAAGATGTCACCCGTTACGGGTGGATTTTACATCAAGATTATTGTTAAGTAATTTGTTAATATGTTACTTATTCAGATTTAGAGCATCAGTGTGTGTTAGCCTTGAAATGAATGTGGTTACTTTTAAATTACAGAAATAACTTGGATTAGTCTGTAAGTGAGCTCACTCTATTAGGTGCCAGGTCAGAGACTGTCACAGATGTACCAAACATCAGGGTTGAATCATTGCAAGAATTTATTGTTGCATGTTCTAAAATAAGCACTGTAAAAATAGCACCTATTATGGCGCCAAGAGACAAGCCAGCCCCTTGTGTGACTTTATTTCTTTCAAACAAGCACCCGTACGTGGATCACAAAATCACTTGGTCTCTCATCTTTCTAGATGCAGACGTGCCAACAAATTGTCTTTCCAAATTCACAAAGAATGTGCAGATTGATACTCCATAACACACTAAAACAGTAATCCAAAACTGATTACTTTTGTGCTATAGTAACTGGATACTTAGCACTCAGAGCAAGCATTTGTTTTCTCGATGCAGGACAACTGTATCTGCAACATTTAGAGCGGGTAAAGTTCCACCCCATAAAACCTTTATTGGGGTGACGTCTGTCGAGGGTTAAGGAACATGTGAAGAGGAATTCCTGAAGGGGGGGTCTTTTCTTTCCTGTCACGCGAGGGCTCACCTAGGTGTTGAAAGAAGGACTCTTTTCAGCTTCAAGTCAGGGGCCCACTTCGGAAGATGCAGGGCTCCTTTTTCCCTCACTCTGCTCCTTAATGCTTAGTTCTAAAGAGGACCAGGCTCAGAAGGATTCTTCTCAGCTGCTGGTCCACTCCTTTTCCAGGGACCTCGTACTCACCAAGTCTCTTTCCCATCTCTTTTCAGATGAAATTTCCGTCCAGATGTTTGAGCGCACTTTTATGGCTGCATCCGTGTACCGGTATTTCTCCAGCACTGTGCAGCGCATCACTGACACCGACAACAAGTGTCTTGCCCTAAATGAGTTCTCTGGCCAGACCCAGCTAGTGGCCCTGCACCTGCAGGGGCCTAACGCCGAGCGTCAAGGTGAGGTGCTGTGCATTGATGCACGAAACCAGAGCTGAGTGCGGGGAGGCTGGCACTAACCCCTTCAATTTCTCAAAATGCTATTCAGATAACTCCTAAAATGAAAGCATGGGGCACTAGATTCACAGCCCTGAGATGGTTTTCAAGGACTCTTACTGTGATATGCTGTGTGATCTCTGGCAGTTGCCTTCCTGGGTTACATGAGGGTCATGTGTAGTTCATAGGTGGTGTTGCTGTAATAGCCTGGCACCAGGCACCTTTAAAGTGTACAAAGCGGCCTTGCTATTAACCAGTATCTCTTCGTTCCTCTGCAGTAAAGCTGAACATGTCTTTGTACACTTCACCGTCTGGCGAGAAGAAGCGGCCGGTGACCTTGGGCATTGTGGGGAAACAGCTCCACCTGTCATGCGTGATGGTTGGGACGACGCCTGAGCTACGTTTGGAGGTGAGCAGGGAGGAGGAGATGGTGCTCACTAACTGCTGTCTGTGTGCAAGTAGCGCTGCAAGAAGCTGGCGATTGCTCTGCAAGCTGCGCTGTGTTCTTACCCTTACTTCAAGCCACCCCATTTCATGCACTCCTGCACTTTGTGTCCCCCAAGGCCTCCCTGTAGGTCAAGGCTCACAATTCAGCTTCCTCTGTGGTCATGTCTTCATTCTGATATCCAGATTTCAAGGGATTCAGCCTCTGTCTTCAGAAGTCACAATGATCTGTACAGATCAGAGAAGCTGTGAGAGCTATGAAGATCTCTATTTGGTGTAGTAAGAGTATTGTTCTTTGGCAAGAACAAAAAATTGCCTTCCCTGGGCCCTCCCTAAGCTGTATCTTCTGGAGCCCTCATGATCCCCCACTATTTCAAGGGACACACTTACACATCCCAGTTCTCCCTCCACCAAGAGGTCCTCCACAATTTAGGTACTGCCTCTTACCCTCTGCAGCTGGAGTTCCATATTTCAGGCATCCTATCTGCACCTGTTGGATTACATCTTCATGCATAAGGTGCGTAGTCCCTTAACTTCCACATTTTTGCTGCATGTAACCCTTCTCTACATCCCTCAGTTGGAGAATTCTGATGTGGCTACTTTCCTCTCCTATACGTGTTGGCCAGGATTTCCTTGGCATCCATCCCTTCCACATCCTTGAGTGCTAACTTCAGATACTCAAGCTTCTCTGAACCTTGTGGAAAACTTTGAGGGACCAACAACACCTTCTGCACTTTAAGGTCTTAACTTTGACATCCGTGAGTGAGGGGCCTGCCTCTTCTGTCCATCAAGACCTACTCTTCCGGTGCTCCAGGATCCCCTCCTCACCCTGACTTCCACTCTGATGGGGTCCACCTCCCCTGTACTGCGAGTTCCATACTTCAGGCATCCTATGAGTCCCACTGCCTCCTCAGGTAGACACTTTATCTGCTTTTTCCCATGTCCCTATTCTTGCGGCACAGACCTTGTGCCACCTGGCCTTTTGCACCTCAGTGTCTGGGCTCCACATACTACAGGCCCAGTTACCCATAGATGTACCCCTCACAACTGTTCTAAGGTTATCAAAGGACGCTCTTCTCTACTTCAGGCCCATCTAACCAGATGCCCTTTTTCTTCCCACAGGAAGTGAGTGGGATCTTGACCTCCATCAAGACTGATCTCCTGCGCTTCCTTTTCTTCAAGGTGGATGCATCCAACAGTAGCTCTTTCGAGTCAGCCTCACGCCCCGGGTGGTTCATTAGCACCTCTCAGACCCCAAACAAACCGGTAACAGTGAGCAAGAAGACAAACCCTAGCACCATCCAGAACTTCAAGCTTTTTCAAGAGTAAGAGGATATCCTTGGAACACCGACACCAGCACCATATGTACTATGTACAGAGCAAGTGATGGTGACTTGGACATTTCGTATAGCAGTAAGCTACTTTAGTTGGACAACGACAGTGCTGATGTTATGTACCAAGTACATGTCAAGTTCCTGAAGCTCGAAAGGTTCCCAAATCTGTATGTCACACATACGTGTCCGGGGACCATCTTTGCAGTACTTGCCCGGGGACCGTCTTTGCAGTCTTTTCTGTGAATTTCCAAACCCAGATGGGACAGTGCACCTATTTCCTGATCTTTTTTTGTCTCAGATCCGAGAAGCGCTTAGTTTTGCATGGGTGTAGAGTCCATTGGTGCAGCAAGTGTACTGGCATCTGGGCCCAGAGGCCTGAGGAGCCCAACGAACATTGATTATTGCTGTAATTTACAGTTCTAACAGCGGCCAGGGGCACATTTCCTTCCAGTACGTTCAATGACACACTGACTTCCCTACTGTATCCATGCCCACTAGAGACATGGAAAGCACTGATTCCAAAGGATTAAAAAAATATATATATTTTTTCTAACTCTGAAAACAGAAGCATTATATATTTGAAATGTTAAACAGAAGTAATGTACAGATGTATATTTATAAGTATTTAGAGAGACACACTATGACCTCACATGTGTATTTAGAACAAACTGATTTTATTATATATTTATTGTTAATATTGTATTTATAGTTATTTAAAACTAATAAATAAATTTTTTCTATACATGCGCTTGGTTATGTGTTCATAGATGCTACTGTGGAAACATTGGAATGGCACATGCTAGAGTACTGATGTCTGCTTCCCCTTCTACTGAGGGGTTCTTAAAGAGTATCTTATCTTGTCACATTTGCTGTGCATTTAAAGACCAAGGTCAAATGTTAGGTGCTGTCTACCAAGGGCGCTTGCTTACTTTTCTTTCTCTGACTTCAAAGTGAGAAGATTTTTGTGACAATCTTGCTGATACTGGGGGTAGGAAAGTTTTTTTAAAGTTTTTTAGAGCACATGACAACGTTTGAATGAACTGTGTAAGTATTTCAGATTATATCAGAATTATGAATGCACAAATGGAGAACATTTTTTTGTTACTTCTGAAGTGTGTTGGAAACAAATATTTAATATTATCAAAACAAATCATTAAACTAAGTGGTGCAATTTTCGCATATTCTTGTTTGTGCACTCTATAGTTATATTAGTAAAACTGTATGTTTGTGCAAATGCAATTTAAAATGTGTTGTCTGTAATGGCACCGTGCTACCACACCATGGGCCACTCCACTCTACTCTGCACCACTCCACAACACTGCACTCTACTCTGGACCACTCCACGCCACTGCAGTCAGCACCACTCCAGTCTATGCCACTGCACTCTATGCCACTTCATGCTATGCTTCTCTACTCTACCCTGTACCACTCTACTATATGTACTCTTCACCACTCTACTCTACACCACTGCACTCTTCGCCACTGACCTCTACACTCCATTTTCGGCCACACCAGTCTACTCTCCACAACTCCACTCTATGCCATTGTACTCTACGCCACACTGCAACGCTGCACTCTAGTGCACTGCAATCCATGCCAGTACACTCTACGCCAATGCACTTTACTCCGTAACACTCAACTCTGAGCTCCTGCACTCTATGCCAATCCACTGTACGCCACTCTAATCTACTCAGCTCCAGTACACTCTATGCCACTGGACTCTTTGCCATTACCCTCTATGCCACTTTACACAACTGCACTCTACCTGGCACCACTCCACTCTATGACACTTCAATAAACTCTGAAACAATCTACTCAACGCCAATGCACTCAGCCCCACTCCACTCTTTCACCAGACTCTATGCCAGTCTACATTTAACCAATGCACTCCATGCCAATGCACTCCACACAACTGCACCCTGTCACTCTACTGTGGATCACTGTACTCTACGCCACTCTACGCTACTCTACACCACTGCACTCCGTCACTCTGCATGTTGCAGAATACAACATACACTCTCTGCCACTGAGCTCTACGCCACTCTACTTTGCACTACTCCACCACGCCACTACACTCTATGACACTGCACTCTATGGCATTATACGCTACACCACTCTATGCTACTTTACTCTGCTTCACTCTGCGCCACTGCACTCTATACCACTGAACTCTACCCTTCATTCTATGCCACTACTCTCTGCCCCTCAACTCTATTCTGTGCCACTGCCATCTGCATCACTCAACTCCATGCCACTCTACTGTGCACCACTCTATGCCACTCTACTTTACACCACTCTACTCTACAGCACTCCACTCTGCACCATTGCACTGTACTATTAACCACTCTAATCTACGGCACTGAATTCTACAACAGTGCATTGTACGCTGTTGAATTCAATGCCACTGCATTCTATGCTACTATACTCTGCAACACTCTACACCCATACACTCTACACCAGTCCACTCTTCTCTCTGCCACTCCAGTGTATGCCTCTCTCCGCGACCACACTATGCCACTCCAATACACAACACTCTGTAAACCACTCTACAACACTCTTTGCCACTCCGCACCACTCTCCTCCATGCCACTAACTTTTAGCCCTGCTCAACAGCAGCCACGCTCGTGAACACCATTGCTAAAACACATTGGCAAAGCCAAAAGCGTTTGCATAGGTGAAACTTACTGGCATTGCCAATGCTTGTTGTTAGCGGGTGAACATGTTTTGCTGCTGCTTGTGTAGTCCGTTACGTCACAGAAAGGCTTTTTAGAATTTTGAGGGGGGCAGGAAAGATGGAGAGGAGGGGCCAGCTAAAAAATAAAAGTGGAAAACATGGAATAAAATGAAAAAAACGAAGAAAGAGCGTTCACAAAAGGATGATGTTGCCCCATTATTCGTGGTTCTCACAGGATGAAATAACCGGATCTCCTGGCTTTAGACGTCTAGTTTGCCGTCAGGTCAGGCGCCTTGAGGGGAAGGGTACAGGAAAGGAAGTAGAACTATGGGGTTCACAATACGCAAGAAATCATTGCAGACCGAATAGCACTTCCCCATTTCCCATGGCGCGGGAGTTTAGTGCTCGCTTCTGATTGCTTCACTTGCAGGTACATATTGGAAATGTGCCAGACCTAACTCAGGCTTCCGCTTTTCTGAGATTGTTAAATTAATTAACATTCGATGCCAAGATAAACAATACAACATACACAGAGCCAGTGGAATTATGTGATTCTGCGGACACAGCTTTTTTCTCATAATTATAGATTTGCAGCACTTACCCCATGATCCATTAACTGCTGTAAAATCTGCAGCTTTTAACCAAAAAATGGTTTCTAGCTCAAACGGATCAAAAAATTACTAAATATGTTGAGAGAGATGTTCATGGGTAGTTGAAGCCCTTTGCAAAGATTAACTGGGCATCTATTTCAGTTGCTTTTTCCCCTATTTGGTTGTTAAACTGTTTCTAATAAGGTGAAATCTTTGCCCAGACAATGTTACCATGTGTAAAAATTCCAAATAGATAAGTAACACTATAAAAAGGTGCTGCATCATTCGCATAATTTGCCTATTCTTGCTGGATAATTTAGTTAACCCTGGCCCAAAATCTGATGCTCCCCTGGCACATAATTCCAGTAGCCTGTTTGTCATTGTCCAGTTTCCTTGAGGCAAGCCTCAAAAGATTCTTAACTATAGATGGTTTCACAACCACCTTCCTTCATCAGCCAGCCCAAATGATGCCAACTCATGTAGCCAGATCTACCCTCCCAAGTCCTTCCCCGCTGCACCTCACAAGGGGTTCAGGCTGCCAACGTCACCACCCAGTAGACAGTTTCACATTCTCGTGATCCATAGCCCCTACTCCATTGTCTCCAACGTCCTAGGAGTATATAGCTTCACTTTCTCTCTTAAAGTGGGCATTCGTCATGAAAAAAAAATCATGACAATTGAAATCATAAAGGCCTGGAGTTTAGTCCCAGCTCACAACCAGCCTCTGTTGCACGTTTGGCATCTAGACCTGGCATAGATACCTCTCCGAGCCCCAAGAGCATCGCTTCGCTCTCTCCACTGGTTGTGCGCAAAATGGAGTAGTAAAGATGCTTATGAGAATCTGCAGACACTTTTGGTGGAAAGACTCTAAAGGGGGAGGGATACTGATGTTGGAGGAGAACTTATCAGATCATTATCAGATCAACTATTACAAAAACTGAAGTCCAAATATACAAAACCACCAGGCGTTCACAACCAGGCATCTACAAAATCCCAGGGTTTGTGAAAACAAAATACTTTTTTCTTTTAATGAGCTAAATCTATTTTGCAAATTGAAATTCCATTTTTGAATCACAAAATAAGTTTAGTGACCCATATGGAATCACAATTAACAAGCATTTGCAATGCAATGGATCTTGCGTTCGCTCGAGTTAGAGCTGTTAGCGTTGTAAATTTCTAACTGGAACTTTCTTGCAACACAAACTGAAAATAAAAAGTAAAACAGTTGACATAAGTGAGCAGATTCAAAGTGCAGCCGTGAACGTGAAGGCTGGAGACAAAAGGAAAAAGAAGTTTGTTTGCAGTCAAAGTTATCGGCAATAATGCAATTATCCATGTAACAAGGTCGATGGCCAGGGCGGTAACAAAACCGCTCTAAGGAGCGAAAAATGTAAAGCAGTTACCAACGAAAACAAAGGATTTTTGAAAGGCAAGCCCATGAACGAGTAATAGTGATGGGCGCGCGGTAGGCGTGGTAAAAAGCCGAGATACACACCAATACGTTGGAAAAGCAGCGCTTGCGCGCTGCTATGCTCAACCTAAAAAGGGGCCTGAAATAGGTGTTCCTTCCTAACCGTGTTTCGGCACACTAGGGGGGTCATTGCAACCCTGGCGGACTGTGTTAAAGGTGCGGCAATACCGCAAACAGGCCGGCGGACAAAAAAAGGGAACCGCCAACAAAGACAGCCACTTTAACACACCACCCGCCACGGCGGTACAGACAAGCAGTGGGCGGTCACCGCCAACAGACAGGCGGAAGACAATGTCCGCCCATAGTATCACAACCTACCAATCCGCTACCTTTTCCGGGGCGGATTCACCGTGGATAAAAACACGGCGGAAACAGTTACTGCAATGGGAAAACGCTCACCTGAACGCATCCCACGAGGAAGGAGGACTCTATGGAGCCGGAATTACACATATTACCGGCCCTTGTATTCCTACTCATCTATGAAGAACAACGCCGGCGCGGGCGAAGACAACGGTGAGTACTGCACCTACGACATAGGGGAAGGGGTAGGCAAAAGTTAGGGGGACACACACGAAACACCCCCACCCCCACCCCGCCCTCGCATATTACGACACACACACCAATGCATTTACAAAAATCACAGTAACAACCCACAATCCCCCCGGAAGAATGCAAAGACAAAACGAAATCAGTTCAAACATTGTAATGTATCAATATACATGTTTCAAAAATATACAGATATATTATAAAATCATTCACAAATATATACATTACGAGAAGTGGTGCAGATATGCACATATCAATGTCCGTGCATCACTAGTCCAAAAATGCATGGGCGAGGCCCACAAAAGATACCTGTCCATAATCGGAGAGAACACTGCCGGGGCATCAGATAGAAATACTACAGGCATCTCAGGGGGAAAGGAAGGGGGAGCACCTCAGCCGGATGAGTGCAAAGCCAGATCCACGACGGGGCTCCATGCCCATTGGTGTATCCTGGGGAGTGCAAAGCCACAGTCTCTCAAGTCTCTACAGTGGGTGGTTTGCCCACTGTACCATCCTGGAGAGTGCAAAGCCACAGTCTCTCAAGTCTCTACAGTGGGTGGTTTGCCCACTGTACCATCCTGGGGAGTACTAAGCCACAGTCTCTCAAGTCTCTACAGTGGGTGGTTTGCCCACTGTACCATCCTGGGGAGTGCAAAGCCACAGTTTCGCAAGTAGATAACAGCCTCCACTGGCTCTAGAGGGGGACTGGTGCCCAGAATGGATTAGTCTCCCCGTGAAAGTTCCTGTCCCGTCACTGTCCCACCTGCACATGGGATGACGATGCTTGATGTGGCGGTCTTTTCATTCTTCCCCCGGTGCATGCCCTGTTCAGCGGTGCTTTGCCATGGCGGTTCTGGACTGTTCAGCGGTGCTTTGCCATGGCGGTTCTGGACCGTTCAGCGGTGCTTTGCCATGGCGGTTCAGGACTGTTCAGCGGTGCTTTGCCATGGCGGTCTCTGGACTGTTCACCGGTGCTTTGCCATGGCGGTCTCTGGACTGTTCAGCGGTGCTTTGCCATGGCGGTTCTGGACTGTTCAGCGGTGCTTTGCCAAGGCGGTTCAGGACTGTTCAGCGGTGCTTTGCCATGGCGGTTCAGGACTGTTCAGCGGTGCTTTGCCATGGCGGTTCTGGACTGTTCAGCGGTGCTTTGCCATGGCGGTTCAGGACTGTTCAGCGGTGCTTTGCCATGGCGGTTCAGGACTGTTCAGCTGTGCTTTGCCATGGCGGTTCTGGAACGGGCATTGGTGTGTGGCATGACGTTCCCTGGACTGGGCATTGGTGTGTGGCATGACGTTCCCTCATTGCCCAGCGGGCTGTGGCAGCCGGGGCCCTCCTGGGCACTGACTCCGACGGTGGTCTCCTGACCAGTGACAATACTTGGGCCCTCCTGGGCACTGACTCCGGCGGTGGTCTCCTGACCAGTGACGATACTTGGGCCCTCCTGGGCAATGACTCTGGCGGTGGTCTCCTGACCAGTGACAATACTTGGGCCCTCCTGGGCACTGACTCCGGCGGTGGCGGTGGTCTCCTGACCAGGGACGATACTTGGGCCCTCCTGGGCACTGACTCCGGCAGTGGTCTCCTGACCAGTGACGATACTTGGGCCCTCCTGGGCAATGACTCTGGCGGTGGTCTCCTGACCAGTGACGATACTTGGGCCCTCCTGGGCAATGACTGCGGCGGTGGTCTCCTGACCAGTGACGATACTTGGGCCCTCCTGGGCAATGACTCCGGCGGTGGCGGTGGTCTCCTGACCAGTGACGATACTTGGGCCCTCCTGGGCAATGACTCTGGCGGTGGTCTCCTGACCAGTGACGACGTGCTGGCGGTGGCGTCCCGACAGCCGGGAAGGATGCCGCCCTTCTCCTCCGTGATGCTCACACCAGGCTGTGCAGACTTCCTCTGGCCCTTCCCCACCTTTGGAGGAGTCACAGCTGACTCTGCAATCCCCCTGGGACCCCTGTGAGTTGTTTTACCTCCAGGAGTCTTCACAGGGTCCTGTCGGCCACTTTCCAATTTCAGAGCCTTTACAGGGGGTGGGCTCCCAGTGCCTTGGCTCCGGGTCACACTGCCTGCCCTGGTGGCCGGTGCACTCCACACACCTTGAACAGGCACCACTGGTATTGGAGGCTTTTTGGCTGAGGCGCTACGACAGGACTGATGAATTGGAGGAGGGGGGGTGGGGGCAAAAAGGTCAACTTTACAGAGGGACAGTTTCTGACGAACACTGGGATGGGTAGTTTGAGGGGGCCTGGGAGTGGAGGAAGAGGAGGTGGTTGTAGGAGGTGTCACTTTAGGTGTTTTGGGTGCAGGTACTGGAGGCTGACGTGAGGTGGATGGATGCTGGGTGTGTGGGTGCCCGCGTTTGTGTACTTTGGGAGGGGGCGTCACAGACACACTGGGAGAGGACACAGGGGACGTGTAAATGGGAGTGGAGGTGGTGAGTGCAGGTGAGCGGGGTGTGGTGCTGGGTGTTCTGGTGCGACTCCTGGTGCCTGTAGATGTAGTGCATGCAGGTGAGAGTGTAGATGACACTGGGAGGGAGGAGGGAGACGACGAGGAGGGGGACACAGTGGAAGCAGTGGATGTTGCTGTGTCTGCATGTGGGTGATGCTTGTGTGTGTGCCTGTGGGTTGTGTGGTGCCTATGTTTGCCTGAGCTTCCCTTGTGTGTTGACTTGTGTGCATGCTGGTCTGTGGTACTGGGATGGGCTTGGGATGGGCTGGGGTACAGGGGATTGGGTCTGGGTGGAGGAGTTTGGAGGGGGGAGGCTAGACACAGGGACAATGGTTGCCATCAGTGCTAAGGCCAGAGATTGCAGGGTTCGCTGAAGGACAGCCTGACCAGAATGAATGCCCTCCAGGAATGCATTACAGTGTTGCAACTCCCTTTCTACACCCTGGATGGCATTCACAATGGTAGACTGCCCAACAGTGAGTGACCTGAGGAGGTCAATGGCCTCCTCACTGAGGACAGCAGGGGTGACTGGGCAGGGCCTGAGGTGCCTGGGGCGAAGGTGATGCCCACCCTCCTGGGTGAGCGGGCACGGGGCGAAAGCTGAGGGGCTGCTGGGAGGGCGGTGCTGGTAGGGGAGGTGGCGGCTGTACCTGTAGAAGTGGGGCGCACAGATGGTGCCGCCACCACAAGGGAGCTCCCATCGGCGGACGAGTCCGTGTCGCTGCTTGGTGATCCGGTGGCCGACGTGAAGCTCCCCTCACCCTCCGTCCCACTGGTGCATTCTGAGTCCGTGGTGTGGCCCTCCATGGGCATGTGGGATGCAGCTCCCTTGTGCTCCGGTGCCACTGTACCTCCGCCTGATAATGCTGATGCACAAATGAACAGGGAGACCACAAAAAGGGGGGGGAAGACAGAAGATAGACAGGTTGAGTGCATGGCATACCGCTACCGTTGGCGGACAATACAGACACAGCAGCCCCCTGCACTACGCCGTGCTCCTGGCCTCTGCAGATGCAATTTCTGGGATCTGGCCTACATGGCTATGGTGGACATCTGCACACATGGATGCCACAGGGGCATCTATATCTGTACTTGGCACTCTACAGCAGTGGGGTGGAGTGCCACATGGCCTGCATTACGGAGGTACACCCACAGGCCTCCTCCCCCACCCAGACCCCTCCACTGCGCGCAAAGTCCGCAGATTGAGAGTGTACTCACCCCCTTGTGTCTGCTGTGATGCCCTCAAGCGCCAATCCAACTCCGGGTAGGCCACCGCCAGGATCCTGAACATCAGGGGGGTCATGGGGTGACGGGCACCCCTCCCACATTGGGAGGCCACCCCCAGCTGAGCCTCAGCCGTCTTCTTGCTCCAGCGGCGAATGTCCTCCCATCATTTTTTCGGCAGTGGGTGCCCTGTCTCTGGTGGACCCCCAGGGTCCGGACGTCCTTGGCGATGGCACGCCAAATGTCCTTCTTCTGGTGGGCGCTGACCTATATGACATGCATAAGAGAAGAAGAGAAGTCATTACCAATTGCACCGTCGATGTGAGTGGCCCCCCTCCCTACTCTAGCCATGTGGCCCATTCATTCACATGCATTCATGTTCCCTGAACTCTGCCCCCTTCCCTCTTACAACCAGCCCTCTCCACCCAGGCCTAGCCCATACAACGTGCACCCTGTGTACTAACCTGTTTGTCTGGAGGACCGTAGAGTAGCGTGTACTGGGGGAGGACCCCGTCTACCAGTTTCTCCAACACCTGAGCAGTGAAGGCAGGGGCCCTTTCCCCAGACGCAGCAGCCATTGTCTCTTCCAGACCTAGGTCACAGCAGCACTTGCAGTGTAGGTCCTCTCCTGTCGAAGATCAGGTATCTAGTGATTGAACAGATAGAAAATGGCGGTCACGTCCGCGGCGGTGATGTCCGCGGTGGTGTGTATCATCACCGCCGGCGCACCTGTTCATTGGCTCCTGGGACCCATAGGGTCCTACGTTAACCAATGCAGCATTGCGCTGCGGTCTACGACCGCCTACCGCGACGGTGTGCAACGCCAACGCAGTTACCCCACAATCCCATTGTCCCAGTTTAGAGGTCAGGCAGCCACCATTTCAGGAGCCCACATGGCTTAATTTACTTCTGCGTCACACATACCTAGGCCTACACTCAACACACATACAGGAAGGGTTTTGTGTTTGGTGTCGTCTTCTGTGTAACTGTGGGTACATACCTGGAAAAAAATTGACTTGATTGTCGCTGTTGTCCTTCCTAGGCGCTGTCAACTGGGACATTTGAGAAGATGGCGGAATCCTCCGGTGTACCGACCGCTGGTGGACCTGTTGCAATGGAGGAGCGACATTTAATCGTCACCTACAGGTTTGACCATGCCACAATCCAGGAACTATGTACCCAGTTGGAGCCAGACCTGATGTCACCAATCCGCCATCCCACTGGAATCCCCCCTGACGTGCAGGTGCTGTCAGTGCTCCATTTCGTTGCAAGTGGGTCATTCCAGACAACAGTGGCCATGGCATCAGGGATGTCTCAGCCTATGTTTTCCAACGTCTTGTCCAGAGTGTTGTCTGCCCTGCTGAAACACGTAAGGAGATACATCATTTTCCCTGAGGTGGAAGATTTGGCTACAGTGAAAGGTGACTTCTATGCCCTTGGACATATCACCAACGTCATAGGTGCCATTGATGGGACCCATGTAGCTCTGCCCTCCCGCCCCCACAGGAGTGAACATGTGTACAGGAACAGGAAGAGTTATCATTCCATGAATGTTCAGATGGTCTGTTTGGCAGACCAGTACATTTCCCAGGTTAATGCTATGTCCCCTGGCTCAGTGCATGACGCCTACATCCTGCGGAATAGCAGCATCCCTGATATGATGGGTTAACTCCAGAGGCACCGTGTGTGGCTATTAGGGGACTCTGGTTACCCCAACCTGTCCTGGTTATTGACCCCAGTGAGGAATCCCAGGACCAGGGCAGAGGAACGTTACAATGAGGCCCATGGGCGGACTAGGAGGGTGATCGAACGCACCTTCGGCCTCCTTAAGGCCAGGTTCAGGTGCCTCCATATGACAGGTGGTTCCCTATTCTACTCACCGAAGAAGGTGTGCCAGATCATCATCGCCTTCTCGATGCTTCACAATCTTGCTTTGCGATGCCAGGTGCCTTTTCTGCAGGAGGATGGTCCAGATGACGGTGTTGGGGCAGCTGTGGAGCCTGTGGACAGTGATGAGGAGGAAGTTGAGGAAGAAGACAACGACAACAGGGAGTCAGTCATACAGCAATATTTCCAGTGACACACAGGTGAGAACATTTTCATTTTTACCATTACATTCACTGTCACACGTCCTCCTCTATCCTGTGTGTAATTTTATGGGATTATTTGGTAACTGAGTTGTTTCTTTCCATGACGGTTTCACAGGTGTGGTTACCAACGTGTGCATGCATCCTTCAAGGACTTGTGATGTGTGACATTGGTATGTTGCCTTTACAACTAACAACGCATTTTGACACTGCCATAGATATTACATTTGACCAAATCATAGACTGACTCCAGATTGTTTTGTGTTTCAAGGGTGTTTATTGAAGTGCTCAAAAATGGAGGGGGGTTGTAAAATGGAGATGGGTGATGGCTGAGGAATGTCCATGGCAGAGTCCAGTCTATTATTCTCACAGGTGCACTGCCCATATGGGCATAGGAAGTGGAGCTGGAGCAGTTTAAGTATGGACAGGGTAACAAAGTGGGACAGTGGGGGGACAATCAGGGTGGTCTCATTTCCTGGCGGTGGTCTTGACATCTTGCTCTGTCCTGTTCCTAGATCTCAGGGACCGCTTGCGTGGTGGTTGTCCGTCTGCAGGGGGTGGGGTGCTGGTGTGGTGGTTGTAGGAAGTTGGCTCTGTATGTGCTATTTCAAAGTAAGGAATAGCATGCACAGAGTCCAAGGGTTCCCCTTAGAGGTAAAGTAGTGGTAAAAATAGATAATACTAATGCTCTATTTTGTGGTAGTGTGGTCGAGCAGTAGGCTTATCCAAGGAGTAGTGTTAAGCATTTGTTGTACATACACATAGACAATAAATGAGGTACACACACTCAGAGACAAATCCAGCCAATAGGTTTTTATATAGAAAAATATCTTTTCTTAGTTTATTTTAAGAACCACAGGTTCAAATTCTACATGTAATATCTCATTCGAAAGGTATTGCAGGTAAGTACTTTAGGAACTTCAAATCATCAAAATTGCATGTATACTTTTCAAGTTATTCACAAATAGCTGTTTTAAAAGTGGACACTTAGTGCAATTTTCACAGTTCCTAGGGGAGGTAAGTATTTGTTAGGTTAACCAGGTAAGTAAGACACTTACAGGGCTTAGTTCTTGGTCCAAGGTAGCCCACCGTTGGGGGTTCAGAGCAACCCCAAAGTCACCACACCAGCAGCTCAGGGCCGGTCAGGTGCAGAGTTCAAAGTGGTGCCCAAAACACATAGGCTAGAATGGAGAGAAGGGGGTGCCCCGGTTCCGGTCTGCTTGCAGGTAAGTACCCGCGTCTTCGGAGGGCAGACCAGGGGGGTTTTGTAGGGCACCGGGGGGGACACAAGCCCACACAGAAATTTCACCCTCAGCAGCGCGGGGGCGGCCGGGTGCAGTGTAGAAACAAGCGTCGGGTTTGTAATGGAAGTCAATGGGAGATCTAGGGATCTCTTCAGCGCTGCAGGCAGGCAAGGGGGGGGTTCCTCGGGGAAACCTCCACTTGGGCAAGGGAGAGGGACTCCTGGGGGTCACTCCTCCAGTGAAAGTCCGGTCCTTCAGGTCCTGGGGGCTGCGGGTGCAGGGTCTCTCCCAGGTGTCGGGACTTTGGATTCAAAGAGTCGCGGTCAGGGGAAGCCTCGGGATTCCCTCTGCAGGCGGCGCTGTGGGGGCTCAGGGGGGACAGGTTTTTGTACTCACAGTCTTAGAGTAGTCCTGGGGTCCCTCCTGAGGTGTTGGATCGCCACCAGCCGAGTCGGGGTCGCCGGGTGCAGTGTTGCAAGTCTCACGCTTCTTGCGGGGAGCTTGCAGAGTTCTTTAAAGCTGCTGGAAACAAAGTTGCAGCTTTTCTTGGAGCAGGTCCGCTGTCCTCGGGAGTTTCTTGTCTTTTTGAAGCAGGGGCAGTCCTCAGAGGATGTCGAGGTCGCTGGTCCCTTTGGAAGGCGTCGCTGGAGCAGGATCTTTGGAAGGCAGGAGACAGGCCGGTGAGTTTCTGGAGCCAAGGCAGTTGTCGTCTTCTGGTCTTCCTCTGCAGGGGTTTTTCAGCTAGGCAGTCCTTCTTCTTGTAGTTGCAGGAATCTAATTTTCTAGGGTTCAGGGAGAGCCCTTAAATACTAAATTTAAGGGCGTGTTTAGGTCTGGGGGGTTAGTAGCCAATGGCTACTAGCCCTGAGGGTGGGTACACCCTCTTTGTGCCCCCTCCCAAGGGGAGGGGGTCACAATCCTAACCCTATTGGGGGAATCCTCCATCTGCAAGATGGAGGATTTCTAAAAGTCAGAGTCACCTCAGCTCAGGACACCTTAGGGGCTGTCCTGACTGGCCAGTGACTCCTCCTTGTTGCTTTCTTTGTTCCCTCCAGCCTTGCCGCCAAAAGTGGGGGCCGTGGCCGGAGGGGGCGGGCAACTCCACTAAGCTGGAGTGCCCTGCTGGGCTGTGACAAAGGGGTGAGCCTTTGAGGCTCACCGCCAGGTGTTACAGCTCCTGCCTGGGGGAGGTGTTAGCATCTCCACCCAGTGCAGGCTTTGTTACTGGCCTCAGAGTGACAAAGGCACTCTCCCCATGGGGCCAGCAACATGTCTCTAGTGTGGCAGGCTGCTGGAACCAGTCAGCCTACACAGATAGTCGGATAGGTTTCAGGGGGCACCTCTAAGGTGCCCTCTGGGGTGTATTTTACAATAAAATGTACACTGGCATCAGTGTGCATTTATTGTGCTGAGAAGTTTGATACCAAACTTCCCAGTTTTCAGTGTAGCCATTATGGTGCTGTGGAGTTCGTGTTTGACAGACTCCCAGACCATATACTCTTATGGCTACCCTGCACTTACAATGTCTAAGGTTTTGTTTAGACACTGTAGGGGTACCATGCTCATGCACTGGTACCCTCACCTATGGTATAGTGCACCTTGCCTTAGGGCTGTAAGGCCTGCTAGAGGGGTGTCTTACCTATACTGCATAGGCAGTGAGAGGCTGGCATGGCACCCTGAGGGGAGTGCCATGTCGACTTACTCGTTTTGTCCTCACTAGCACACACAAGCTGGCAAGCAGTGTGTCTGTGCTGAGTGAGAGGTCTCCAGGGTGGCATAAGACATGCTGCAGCCCTTAGAGACCTTCCTTGGCATCAGGGCCCTTGGTACTAGAAGTACCAGTTACAAGGGACTTATCTGGATGCCAGGGTCTGCCAATTGTGGATACAAAAGTACAGGTTAGGGAAAGAACACTGGTGCTGGGGCCTGGTTAGCAGGCCTCAGCACACTTTCAATTGTAAACATAGCATCAGCAAAGGCAAAAAGTCAGGGGGCAACCATGCCAAGGAGGCATTTCCTTACAGTGGTCCTTTGGCGGGGCGTCCTGTCCACTAGCGCCGGCAGAGGTGGTGGGCAGTTCATCGTCCATGCTAGTGTCAGGGGCCCCTTGGAGTGCCACGGTGTCCCTCATGGTCTGCTGTATGTCCTTCAGCACCCCTAGGATGGTGCCCAAGGCGGAGCTGATGGTCCCTTACTCCTCCCTGAACCCCAAATACTGGTCCTCCTGCAGGCGCTGGGTCTCCTGAAACTTGACCAGGACCGCCGCCATTGTCTCCTGGGAGTAGTGGTATGCTTCCATGATAGAGGATAGGGCCTCATGGAGAGTAGGTTCCCTTGGCCTGTCCACCCCCTGTCGCACAGCAGCCCTCCCAGTTCCCCTGTGTTCCTGTGCCTCCATCCCCTGGACCGTGTGCCCACTACCACTGCCCCCAGGTCCCTGTTGTTGTTGGGGTGGTGGGTTATCCTGGGTTCCCTGTAGTGGTGGACACACAGCTGATTGACCTGTCCTGGGTACGGAGGTTTGGGCCTGCTGGGTGGGTGCTGTGCTGGTGTTACCAGAGGGTGGAGGGTCAGTGTTGGGCTGTGCCTGTGCAAGGGGAACCGACTGTCCCGAGGCCCACAATGGTCCGGGCTGGTCATCCGGCTCCAGTAGGGCAGAGCTGCTGTCGTCACTGTGGGCCTCTTCTGTGGGTGGAGTGGAGTTGTCTGGACCCTCCGGTGGGGTGACGGTCCTTCAGGATCCTGGAGGGGCATAAGAGCATGATTATTGCATGTGTGCGTGTGATGGTGTGCAATGGGTAGGTGTGCGTGTACCCCAGTGCAAGCATTCCTGTGTGGGGGCTTGTGTGATGATGGTTAGGGGGTTGTTATGGGTATGTGCAATGGCCATGCTTTCGTGATGGGTGTCCATGCTTAGTTGTGTCATGCAGGGCTTGGTGTTGGGATGGGTAGTTTGTGTTATTAGTACATTAGTGAGGAGTTGGGGTGATAGGTGAGGGGGTGAGAGTGGGGGTGTGTGATAGCATGCAGGTAGGGTGGGGGATATGATAGTTAACATTTGACTTACCAGTGTCCATTCCTCCACCGACTCCTCCGAGGCCCTCTGGATGCATGATGGTCAAGAGTTGCTCCTCCCATGTTGTTAGTTGTGAGGGAGGAGGTGGGGGTCCAATGCCAGTCCGCTGAACCGCGATGTTGTGCCTGGAGACCGTTGAACGCACCTTCCCCCGTAGGCTGTTCCACCTCTTCCTGATGTCCTCCCGATTTCTTGGGTGCTGTCCCACAGCGTTGACCCTGTCCACTATTCTGCGCCATAGCTCCATCTTCCTGGCTATGGATGTGTGCTGCACCTGTGAGCCAAATAGCTGTGGCTCTACCCGGACAATTTCCTCCACCATGACCCGGAGCTCCTCCTCGGAAAAGCGGGGGTGTCTTTGGCGTGCCATGGGGTGGTGTGTGTGATGTGTGGGGCGGTGTGGGTGTTGATGTGTGTGGTGATGTGTAGTGGTGTGTGGTGTTTTGTGCGTGGATGTTGTGTGGGTGATGGTGTGGTGTGCCTCTGTATGGTGGGGTTGTCTTTGCTCTGCTGTCTCTGGCCTTCGTCGATAATTTTTTGTCGTAGGGGTTTGTGGGTGATGTGGGTGTGTGTTTTATATTGTGTTGGGTGTGTGGGAGTGTTGTTTGAATGTGTATCAGGTGTGTGTATTTGGAATTGTTCAATGTGGCGGTGTTTTGGAGATGTGTGTGTATTTTGAGCGCGGCGGTGTGTACCACGGTTGAAAGACCGCCGCGTGGATTCGTGGGTCGTAATAGCATGGGCGTGTTTCTGTTGGCGTGGAGGTGGAGGATTTGTTATCACCAGTTTATCACTGACCTTTGGTGTGGCGGACTTGTGTGGGTGTCTGAATTTCGGCGGATTCCGAGATGTGTGTCATAATACCTGTGGCGGGATTCCGCGGCGGTGTATTGGCGGTCTTCTGCACGGCGGTAAGCGCCTTTTACCGCCAATGTTGTAATGTCCCCCTATGTATTAATCGCTCCTCTGCTTAGTTAGTTACCAACGCCTCAATGGAGATGGTAACTGATATGGAAAGGGAGAGGTCTTCCCGTATGAGAATCCTGTCAATAGCTTTGAAGGAATGTAGGCATTGGTCCTTGAACCCACTGCCGGCTCCATCTGATGTTTGCAGCCAATCACAGGGTTGGAAAATTGCAACCTGCCTAACCATTTTTTATTAGGCAGGTCATTCTGCATTCCCAAGAATGGAGATTTTGGGATGTGACCTAATAGTACATCGGTTGCATTGCAAAATTAAGGACTGGTTGCAAAGAGTCGATTCACAATTTGGGACCACTTTTTTGCAACTGCACTTATAGTACTTCTGTCTCTATGATCCTACAGACGTGATTGTGCCCATTTTTGACATAGCTGGTACTCTTTCCTAATGGCACTGCTGCATTTTACAGGTCTCCGTTAACTTACAATAACATGACAAATTGACAATAAGTTAACACTGTGCAGTTCTCCACTTCTCTAATATACAAAGAGAAGAGAACACAAGACAATATTCCACTAAATAAGTATAAGATAATCAGTTACTGACTCTAACAACCCTTTGGAGTATATTGACAATATCTGCGACATGGAATTTATGTAGCCTACATCCATACTACACCATTCCTTATCTTTTAATGATTATGTGTGATGCAGAAATCATGCTCTCAATGTTCCAATACACACAAGACCATAGTTTAGAGAAAGCAAAGATACATATTGTCTTCTCATAATCACTCACCACCTAAATGGTTAGTGAAAAATAGAAACCAAATGTCTACATATTGAGGATGGGTGATTGCACCCGTAAATTGGCGTGATCATATGGGAAGCGAGGAAGCTTGCACCATTGTCAAATTAGGGGGTCACCCTGCATATCTCTCAGGCCTTCCATAGGTCATAGTAATACACCAAAATGTGCTCTCACCGTAATACAGGTGTCTAGACGTCATCTTAAAGTAGGTGCACCAT
Source organism: Pleurodeles waltl (assembly GCF_031143425.1). Lineage (NCBI taxonomy): Eukaryota > Metazoa > Chordata > Amphibia > Caudata > Salamandridae > Pleurodeles > Pleurodeles waltl. The sequence continues at coordinate 707,734,602 of NC_090450.1, read as the reverse complement.
GAGATAATCATCAACTAGTAGACTGTGCCAACTGGTGTTTCTGCAACACGGGTCACCAAAATTTGTTTTTGTACATCTAATCTCTTTTTCTAAACTGAACAATGATCATAGGAAAGGTAAAATTTATTGCAACATGTTTATTTTTTCAATGCTTTAGGTCATTTCAAGAAAGAGAGATTCAATATGCCAGTTTCTACACATGCTAAGCTACAACATTTTTCCTATCTCAATTACGCTAAACTGATTCTAATATCTGTTTACCTTAAGTTTCGAGCTGCTTATTGGTGTGATTAATTGTGCAGTACAGATTCCGCTTTTTCATCATATCTGCAGCCATACTATCTCTTTCATATGAAGGAGCAAGATAACAGTGATTTAAACTTTTTGTCTGGGAAGGGTGATGTGTGAATATGTATTATAAGGAATAAAATACCCTCTGCTGTATTTCAAAAGGACGTAGCAAGACCTTATAAAAGATCTTATAAAGGAAACTGGCCTTTGGCTGGTTCCTCTACATGTTACAGAACTTCTCAGTGACTTGCAATATCCTTATAATGTAACGATTCTGATATTTTCTGCCATATATGACATTACATAATGGATCCTAAGAGTTAGAAGACACTCAATATGACTAGATGGGCTTGCTCAGGTGTATACAGCACTGCACCCTGCCAATCCAGGACTAAGGTGCACATACAACTAGGCCAACAAACTTCAGACCTGACTAGTGGGGCATCATGCTATTTCAGCACTAAGAAAACAAACCCCTTCAGCATGCACTTTCATCATGGGATCCAAACACAGCTCTGCCAATGCACTTCACTCCTGTCACAGGAAATACCTTGCTTTTCCAGGGCATAGCCCCACAAAGCTCTAACCTGGCTCTCTAGTGGAGGTTTTGGCCCTTCCCCTACAGGGGAACTGTGAGCTGAAATGCATCCTGTCTATCAGTGAAGTCTTTCACTGATAAGACAAGCATTGCCCTCTACCAACAGCTCTCAGTTTGTAGAGAAGGGATCAACAAGGTGGACCAACTTTAAGCACATCAGTGCTACAATGTGGCTTCTGGTCACACCCCAGCACGAAACATGTAGATAAATAAAGGTAATCAGATTTGGCAATATTATCATACCAGCTGCATAATACACTGAGGAAGTGTACATAGTGACTCAGTGCGACCTTCTCTGTTAAAGGTTAAACCTCCAACCTCATCGACTAGTTTAATTTAAACAATCTTGACAAGCTTTGCACTGAATAGCACCCTTACCTATATAAGCTGGGTAAAAAAAAAAACTTTTCAGGGCAGTCATATGAAGAAGCTAACAAAATAGTACTGTGTTTCCGTGTCTGGCAGCTGAGCATCCTTTTTTCTTTGCAGCGTGTAGCCATGCTTGCATCAGAATAAATTAGCAGCACCTTCCTCTTGGCTGGTTGAAAGTGGTGTTGCACTTGGTGGCACGTGTCCTAACGCAATCAAGACGATGGGCCCATTTGCCCCCAATTTGATAGCATAAGACACCCACAATTTGGGTGAAACAGGTGCTTCGTACTTGTAGGCCCTGGTGCAGCTGTGCCTGCTGCACTATAGCTCATAGATACACCCCTGTTGGGTGAGGAGCTTCTCTACTCCTGAAAGCATGAAGACACTGTTCCAAGCTTCATGGTGCTTTTCAGTGTGACCAGTAGATCTTGGCGAGCCACTGAAAGCTCAAGCCCGGCACCAGGCTCTGGTTCAACTAGATGTCCTCTTGGACTCTGCATCCAAAAACCAGATTAGGCTTCAAGTAGCTTCTCCTGCCCACCTTCTTCACTTCATCACTAGGCTCCCTCCCCCACACGCCACTCCTGCAGAAAAAGAGCTGCTGTGCAGTGTTTTGCTGTGCTAATGTCGTACATCAGCTGATAGTCAAGATACTTCAGAGGGCCACGAAAGTGCACAGATAGGGATATTAGGCCAATCATTATTCTGTGAGTACATCCACAACACTCTGTAGGGTCTTGATGGTCACCCATTCTAAAATACCAGCCTCATCATAAAAAGTAAGAACACATTCAAAACCCCTGCAGGGTGTGAGCTCTTTGTGAAAGTCTTCCAGCAGTTGAGATGTGCACTTCAATTCTATCCTGTGAACTCCATGGGCTTTTTAATTGCCTTCAATGAAAGTGTTGAGCCTTTTGCTGAAATCTCCTAAAACTTGAGTAAGGATATCACCTTTAAGCAAAGTACCTCCTGTCCATTAACCTTGTATTTCTTTACTGAGCGCTTTCATGGTTCAACTTGATGTTTAAGATACAAAAACATCCATTTACGTATCCTATTGTAGCTTATTAAAGAACTAAAGACAAAGCACTAACCTTTGATGAAAAATGGGAGAGAGAAAGAGATAAAGAAGTGATGGGTTGGCATTGCCAGTGGTTAGACAAATAGCAAGCATTCCTCCAAACTCCTTCTGTGTATTTGATGAAACACCCTAAGTGAACAGTGGTATGCCCACACAAGGGTCCTCCGCTCAATCTACCACTGGAACCAAGTTGCATCCAACTGAAAAGGCCCAAATAGGCTGACACCAGTCTTGGGTTGCTTGTGCTCCTATTCAGAGGAGACCTGGCTTAGCAGTTCGGGCTGGAGGGTTCCAATTAAGAGCAGGACCAAGGCTGATTTGCATACGGTTGTGTTTAATCTGAGGTGGCATGGTGGGCTAGAGGTTGCTGTTGCTTGTACAAATTGCAAGTGTTCCTTCCTTCACCTTTTGTGTGTTTGGAGAGAATGCGATACTCACATGAGGGAGGGAATGAACAATGTGAAACCAGAAAAACTGGGATAAATCCTGGATTTCTAGTTTAATATAACTGTGCTATCCTAAGGACTTACTTTATTTCACTGAGTCTTCTTTTCTTTTATTGTCACATTTGAAAACACAATTAAATATATCTTTTCAGGCTCTGTACTGTATAAAAAAAACCTCTTGTATATAGTTTAATAAACAATAGTTTTGTTTCTTCTATAATTGCAACCGTAAGCAACATACACAAGACAATTGAATTGCTTCTTAGTCAATGATATCAGGATGGTGAGGAAAGATAGTGAATGTTTTTATGTCCAAGTTTAGAACCAATCATTAAATGCCATTTAATGAATTATACCAACTAACGTACTCAAATGAAACGCTCCTCCTACATGTTAAAGAAATACACTTTTTATGAATTATGAAGAGTTATTCTTATCGTTATATTCTTCATGATGCGCGATTTACTGACCAAATATACCGAATGCTCGGTTTGTATGGCAAGAAAGACCATTGCCTTGGTTCTGGCTCGTCTCCCTCCATTACTTTACTGACTTGCCCACCTCTGTATTGGCCAACCCAGCCGTTCTGTACCCTCAATAAACTAGCCTTGGCAAAGCTAACAGGTCGCACCTACGAGAACCATTGACTTTGCCAAAGTCTTTTGGCCATATTGTGCAGCAACGCAGTAGCTGTGCAACATAGCTGAAGAAAAATATACATTACGACGCGGCCAGTGCTGGTGGCATCTTATTGCTCTTTTTTTTTTTTTTTTTTTCTTTTTTTTTACAAACTTTCAGAGATGTATGGGCTGTGCCAATTCTTGTTTCTCTTCATTTGGGGTTCAAGCACCTTTCACTAGCTGAATCACGGCTGTAAATATCTCCTTGTTGTTTTGAGTAATTTTATCTCAGAATGTTGTTCTTGTGTGCGGGTGGGTGTTCTGAATTACTTTGAATCTCTTTGGTGAGGGCCCGTGCACATAAGCACTTACGTATTACATATATTTTAGTCTAACCAAGGCAACAACCCTTTTTTTCGATTGCATTTTAAGAACCTATGGCTTTATCTATAGTTTGAATGTCAACACTTACTACAACACCTTTGCCTTTCATCACGCTACATACCATTCTTTGCGCTCACCAAACATAGGGCCACATGTACAAAATTTCTGACCTGTAATTTCCTGATTGCGATCGCAACCAGGGATTCGCAATTCGCAATGTATGAAAAGGTTAACATTTTCAGTACCAATTCTGGTGCTCAAATGCTGATTAATCTTAAATAAATGAAAGACAAGAGGCGTCTGCTCACCTCTCTTTGTTGCACAGAGGTGAATCCGTACAGGTGGGGGTCCCCTTCCTTTGGCTGAAGTCTAGGCTCAGAGGACCAATGTGTCCTGGCTGTCTCACTAAAATGTTGCTCGAGTGCGGATTTACCTTAAATAAATGAAAGACGATGAGTCTGGCAAAGCAGGAACAGTCTGTTTAATTAAATGTAGCGGCCAGGAGGATGCAAAACAGAGTCGGGTCTGATGACTGTCTCTCAAAGTTACAGAGTTCTGAGCATCTTTTTATACATTGTCTTGAGGTGCAATAAAATGTTTAAATACATTCTTTAAAAAAAAGGAATCCGGGCCTAGTTGCAAGACCATAAATCCGACCATCTGATAAAGTATGCAGGTGCTGGCCATAGTGTGGGCCAGTAGTAACATGTCCAGATGCCCAGTGTGGTGAGCGAGTGATCACTGATTGTGGTGTGTGTGCTGTTTTCGGATTAGTTGTGTATTCCTACCCTCATGTGGCATCTAACTTTATGGTATTTTTGGAACACATACCCCTCTGGTCAAATGTGTTTTATTTGGGGCCATTTCTTAGGACCTTTATGGTACCACTGCCTATCTGGGGAATCAATCTGGGTCGTTTCTGTTTCACACATGTGTCTATGAGCTGCCTGCCACCCCACCTGTGATCTGTTAATCAGTTGCTTCAGGCCTGGGGCTCAGGGCCTGCTTGACCATGTCCTTCTGGCTCGGGGTTGACAGGGAGATCATGTCGGGTAGAATTGACTATAGCAAAGCAAGTTTGTTGTTATGCTGGCAAATATGATGCCGATCATTGACATTGTTTTTGAGAATATCAGCAAATCCTAAGGGGTCGCAAATTGACATACCTCATGAATATTAATGAGGTATCTTGTAATTTGTGGCCCATTAGGAATGATGGCCATCACAGGGATTGTGGCCTAGTGGGGACAGCAGACCACCATGTCTGTTATTTCCTTTTTCATAAAGCAACCTTTTCCTTTTTTAAATGCAGCCTGTTTTCTTTAAAGGAAAAAAGATGCATCTAAAAAAAGAAAATGAAACTTTAAAGTTTCATTTTAAAGAGTGAGCAATGGTCTGTGGGATCACTGCCTGCTCTTAAAAGTATTTATCAGAATATCTGTGCAAATTGCAATATCTGTGCAATTCATCTTCGCAAATTTAGTGGCTATTTCAATGGAAAATGTGGTGTGTGTAAATGTCAATACACTACCACACAATGCTTTACTAATATATTTGAAACATTATGCTCCAAAATGCCCTACACGCTACATTCTACACTTGTACCACTTTGCTGATGAATGGTTGTTGCTCATTTGCTATACTTGTTCTTTGTGTGATGCTTAGATTTTTCACAATCTCTATGACTTCAGTGATGCAATGTTGATGGCAGCACCACCACCCTAAAAATAGTTCCAACACCAATGTCTACTTGGATAGTACCCAGCACTCTTGATCTTGGGGGTGGGAGATACACCCAGTTACTGAGGCAGTGGGTGCCCCCAACCGCCAGGATGCCTTGTGCAGCAGACGTCTTACACAGATAGCGAAGTATGCCGGTTTTCTATCACAGTACCGAAGCTGACTGCAAGCTGACTCAGGAACTTGCTCAGTGATGCCCTGCCAACTGTAGTTTCCTTTGGCATTCATTGAAGGGATGTCATGGCAGGTTTCATTGCGCTGCACTTCCCATTCAGCCACATAGAATAGTTGCCTCTTAAGGTATTTTAAAGTCATGTGGTCTCCACCCTGTGGATGCCATGGCACTCAAACACTGCAGGTCACTGGTTCAAGTGATTTAGGGAGCAGTGCAGAAATGTTATAAGATTTATAACTTCTGAGCCACATCATGGTGGGTCAGGCTGATGGCTTCGTCAGCATCCTGTTCCTTTATGTCCAAAGGGGAAGAAGAGAAGGTGGGAGCAAGCAAGAGACAATGCAGGATGAGGCAAGCGACAAACAATGCAGGGGCAAGCAATAGACAATGCTGGACTTGGGGGGTAGCAACAAACAATGCAGGACATGGGGGAAAGCAACAAATAATGAAGGACTGGAGCAAGTAACAAACAACATGGGCTGAAGGGAAGCAGGAAACACCATGTGTGGCCAAGAGCAAATGGGTAAAAGTCAGTGAGGGGGAAAGGACATAGGGGAGATGGTCTGCAAACACATGCACCCCAATGGAGTGTTTCATGTAAAATAAATAAAAGATCTCTTCTCTCAAAACACATGCAGTGGAAGGACACAATTATTTGGACCATGCTCATAGGGAGGGACAAACACACAAAGAGGAAGTGAAGCTGGCAAGTGCTAACATCAGAGAAGTAAGGAAATGAGAGTGATGATGAAGCCAACCAGTGGTTAGCAATATGATGCCACTAAGCCCATTGCAAGCTAACAAAATGCCTTGCAAGCAACAGCTGCCTCAAGCAAGACCTAAAAACTTCAAACACACATAGGTGAAGGGAGAAATGCTTCCAGTTTGTCTCTTCAGTCCAATCACTGATCTTTTGCCCACCTTGGCCACTAATGGTGTGACAGTAAATACACAAAATATAATTGGAGGAATGCTTGCAATACGTCTAACCACTCGTAATCGCTTGGGTTAGCATTCAAACACACTGTTCTTTTGCCCACCATGCCACCTCAGTTTGGACCCAGCCATATGGAAATCAGCATTAGTCTTGCTCCAATAAGAACAGCCAAGCCTGAACTGCTAGACCAGGTCCTCTATGATCTGGAACACAAGTAACACAAGACCAGTGGTTAGACTAATTGCAAACATTCCTCTCACCACTGGAACCAAACTATACCTGGATGAAGAGCCCCAATCAGGGCAAAACCACTCCTGGGGAGCTCATTTTCTCGTTTAGGGAGGACCTGCCTGACAGTTCAGACTGGACTGTTCCTATTAGAGTAGGGCCAAGACTGATTTGCATATGGCTAGGTCCAAACTGTTGTGTGAGCAAAAATCAGGTCACATGTCCTAAAAAGAAGTGAGAGGACTAAGCATGTTCGGCAGCATGTGAGTGACATCTTGACGTGAGACATCTCAGCAGGTGACATCACAATCCGTGACATTGCATGTTGCATCACAAGAAGTGTCATCACAAATGATGACCTCACATGAAGGGACACCACAAGAAGTGGCATCAGATTTTAAGACCTCACTCATATGTTTAACAGGTCTATCATAAGTACGTTTTAGCGGGTTAAAATATTTAACAAATTAGAAAAATCTAGGCCTCAACTTATACATTTATTTCTTTAACTCTGCTGCATAGAAATTGGCAACAAGGTGAAAAGTGGTAGTAAATCCGATCTGCTTAATTATATGCAAAGTCTGCATTTTAAAATAACATGATGTTACAGCACCTTGTAATCTCACTGTGTTATGTAACATATCATTTACCTTGATTTACACACATATGATTTATTGTACATGTGTAATATGTACATGAAATGTAAAGCACTCTGACAACCCGCTGTGGGATGAATAGCTCTATTAAAGAAAATGAAACAAAATAGTGGTATTTAAATTGTTATTTGTGTAAATAATAGGACAGACCAGGACACCTAACATTTCTACAGTGCATGCATATTTATTATAAACAAAGTCAAAAGCATGTCCTTCCTAAGTACCTGTGAAGTGATAACAAACTGTGCGCCTTTGTTACCCCTCCATTGCATTTCCATCCAGGTGTAATGCTCTAAATAGCTCCTAGACAGGATACTGGAAAAAAAGGAGGCCTGGTGGCCCCTTAAATTTGGCCTTTGTTTTGGGTCTGGTTGGAATTTAAAATAAAAAAAAACCTTCACCTGCAGGTTGCTGCTGGAAAGAGAGCAGACAACTTGCCAGCGCTGCTGAATGTTTCCCCGTGTCTAAAATTCCACCAGGACAAGCGCAGCCAATGTCAGTGAGGCCCAACTTCTTGGCAGAGTGGATGGTGTCCACACTATGAAAAGAGTGGCTAGACGCAGTCTTTCCATGTGTACCGTAGACTTGTGCCCTGCAAAAGATAATGGGGTGGGGTGCTACCTGAATGATTGCCAGTCATTAGATAACAGGATGTTTTCTTGTATGCTTTGATGCCCGAGTTAGAGATATTGGTTAATAATGCCCTCAATATAAGGTCCAACCACTTTCCTTTTTAGGTTGAAGCCTAAGAGACAGCACAGCTGTCTGGTTTGCTAAAGACATCTTGGGACACTCAGAAAGCTTCCCTGGAAATACATTCCACCTGTTGCTTACCATTGGCTTTGTGGTTTGTGACTCACAATGTTTGGCTTTCTATTTGCTAACTTTATTTGCTTTAGACTGTCCAGGGTGAGTTCATACCTCTGAAGGGGCAAAGCCTTCTCACACCAACTTCTCTTATATTTTTCTACTAGTGCTCCTTTCAATAAACAGGCCTGTAAATCTTGTTCTTATATTGTCATAATTGGTGCATTCTAAGACAGATGCCAAATGTCAGGCTCTTTTTTTAAGGGAGCTTGTTGTTTTCCTTTCTTTCTCTGGCTACAAAGTGAGAGAATTTATGTGACAAACTTGCTAGATACTGGGGTTAGGAAATGTTTTTTTTCTAGCGCACTACATTTAAATGAACTCCGTGGAAGTATTTTAGAACATATCAGAATTATAAGAATTAGGAATGCACAAATGAAACATATTTTTTGTTAATTCTGAAGTACGTTGGAAGCAAATACTTTAATATGATCAAAACACTAGGTGATACCATTTCCATGCATTATTGTTTGTGCACTGTATAGTTTTAAAAGTAAAACTTTATGCCTTTGCAGATATGGTCATTTCAATTAAAAATGTGTTATCTGTAATGACAGTGTGTAATGACAGTGTTCTAACACACTGCACATACTTCTCTCTACTCCACTCTGCTCTGTACCACTCCATGCCACTGCACTCTACTCTGCAGCACTCCACATTATGCTATTTTACGTTACTGCACTCTGTGCCATTGCAGTGCACTCCACTCTGCACTGCTCCATGCCACTGCACTCTATGCATCTCTACTCTACTATGCACCACTCTACTTTGTGCCAATGCCCTCTATGCCACTCTACTCTACACCACTACGCTCTTTGCCACTGTTTTCTATATCACTCCTGTAGGAAGCTGGCCTAGCATGTGGTGGCTACCTACGGTACTTACACCTTATAACAGGCACAGATATCCCCTCTTAGTGAAGTGTAGGCAGTGTCTAGAAGTCAGGCTCTCTAAAGGTAGCTGTGGATGAGCAGCCAAGGCTTATCTAGGAGACATGCAAAGCTCATGCAATACCAATTTAGTCACACAGCACTTACACACATGAAAGAAAACACTCAGTTGTTAAAAAATAAAGGTACTTTGTTTTTGGAACAAATTGCCACAAAATACTAGACAGGTACCCCACCCTTAGGGGGTAAGTAATACACTAAATATATACACTAGTTATCAGAAACAGGCATAATTTTTTTTAGAAAACAATGCAAATAACAATAACCAATAGTGACCCTAGAGGGAGCACAAGCCATATACTAAAAAAGTGGAATGCGAACAAGGTGCCCCCACCTAGGTAAGTAAAATGTGTAGAGGGGAGCTGGGAGTAGTAGAAAACCACAGAGGTATGTAACACAGTACCCCCCAACAACCAGGAATGTAAGAGTAAAACACTGGATTTTACCCAAACCACCCAAAAGGAGAAAAATAAGAAAAAGAAGACATCCAGACAAGACTGCAAGAAAAGCAGCGGTGGATTCCTGAGGCAAGAAGACCTGTGGAGAGAGGGGACCAAGTCCAAGAGTCACAGTGAAGTCCAGGAGGAGTAAGAGCTACTACCCACCCAGCTGTGGATGCAGGAGTTGGTCAACAGTGATATATAACAGGTCAGCACTGCAGCCCTGGAGCCAGAGAAGAGTTCCTGATGGATGCAGATGAAGTTCCACGCTGGAAGAAAGATTGCAGATGGGTGTCGGTGCAGGAATTCCACCAAGAAGTCTTGGCAAAGGCAAACTTGCGGTTAGTGGAAAAGAGGTGCTGCCGGGGATCAGAAAGGCCCAGGAGGACTCAACCCATGAGGGGGAGTCACTGGGAACCCTCAGTGTTGCAGAGAGTTCACAGGAGCAGAGACAGCACCTACAGGAGTCGCACAGGACGGGAACACAGAAATCGCAGAAGAAGCCCATGCAGCAATACAAAAGTGGATCCCATGCTGCAGGAGAACCACACAGGAGGCTGTGCTATGCAGCATAGAGTGCTGGAGGCTGGGGCTACACGTCGCCTGAAAATCCCCCTGAAGGAGATGTAAACAAGCCTTGGGAACTGCAAGAAGCGCAGTGCATGGGGTCACTGTCCTGCGTGGGAAGGCAAAGGCTTACCTCCACCAAAGTTGGACAGCTGGCAGAGTGGGCCAAGAGGACTACTCTGGACCACCACTCGTGATGCAGGATTCACGCAGCTCAAGATGAGAGGAGAACCACGCAGTCAGTCGTCGTTTGCTGAAGGTGTCTGTGGGTGCAGAGAAGAGACTCCTTCACTGCAAGGGAGATTCCTTCTTCTTCTTCTTGTGCAGGCTGAACGATTGCAATCTTCTGAGGATGCACAGGTGGGGAAGTGTTGCACAGCTGGCAGGAGACGTGGAAACAAAGTTGCAGAAGAGTTTTCTTCATTGTAGCAATGTTTGTCGGTTCCTGGGGGTCCAGTCGCAGTTCCAATGGCCAGAAGTCGAAGCAGAGGTTGAAGAGGAGTCCTGCTGAAATCAAGGGTGAGACCCTAAATAGCCCTGAAAGGGGGATTGGTCACCTAACCAAGTATGCACCTATCAGGAGGGGGCTCTGAAGTCACCTGCCTGGCCTGGCCACTCAGATGCTCCCAGAGCTCCCTGCCAACCTTAGAAACAAGATGGCAGACCCTGGGGACCCTCTGGAGGAGCTCTGGGCACCACCCCTGAGGTGGTGATGGACAGGGGAGTGGTCACTCTCCATTCCATTGTACAGTTTCGCTCCAGAGCAGGGATTGGGGGACCCTGAACCGTTGTGGACTGCTTTATGCATGGAGGGCACCAAATGTGCCCTTCAAAGCAAACCAGTGGCTTGGGGAGGCTACCCTTCCCAAGCCAGTCACACCTATTTCCAAAAGGAGAGGGTATTACCTCCCTCTCCCAAAGGACATCATTTGTGCTGCCTTCCTGGGCTTGATCAGATCAAGCAGCAGGAAGACAGAAACGTGTCTGAGGGGTGGCAGCAGCTGGGCTGCCTGGAATTCCCTGCAAGACTGGTGGTAACAATGCTGGTTCTCTAAGTAGCCTCCCGAGTGCATGGAATCATAGTTCCAGTACTTGCAACAGAATTGGGGTATGGTTCCAACATGTTTGATACCAAACATGCCCAGGTTCGGATTTACCATTATGTAGCTGGACATAAGTAGTGACCTATGTCTAGTAAATGCATAAAAGGGCATCCCCGCACTCACAAAGTCAAGGAAAAATTGATCTGGAGTTTGTGGGGGAACCTCTGCTAGTGCAGGGGTGCCATCACACACAGGTACCTACGCCCTGCCCTCTGGGATGAGAGGGCCTACCATAGGGGTGACTTATAGTGACCTGTAGTGAAAACGGGGGCATGCACCAGTTTCACATAGGCTGCAATGGCAGGCATGCAGAACCCTTTGCATGGGCTCCCTATGGGTGGCAGAATAACTGCTGCAGCCCATAGGGATCCCCTGGAGCCCCAATGCCCTGGGTACCTAGGTACCGTATACTAGGGGCCTACATGGAGGGACCAGTATTCCAATTGTGGGAAGAAAAAGGTACAGTTTAGAGGAGAGAGTAAAATTACTGGGGTTCTGGTTAGCAGGAACCCGTAGACACAGTCAAACATATTGACAACAGGCAGAAAATGGAGGTAACCATGCCAAGAAAGAGGGTACTTTCCTACAACTCCAGTCTAGGCCACTCCGATCTAATCTGCACAACTCCACTCTATGCCACTCTACAACATTGCACTCTGTACCACTGCACTCTATGCCAATACACTCTACGGCAATGCACTTTACTCTTTAACACCCCTGCATTCTACACTAATCCATTGTATGCCACTCTATTCTACTGTGTACCATTGAACTCTAAGCCACTGCAATCTACACCACTCTTCGCCACTGCACTCTACACTGCACCACTCTATTCTACGCCACTTCACTATACCTGAAACAATCAACTCTATGCCACTGCACTCTATGCCACTCTACTCCACTCTGTGCCACTCCACTCTGTCATTGCATCCTACACTAGTCTACTGCATTCTAGCCAATGTACTCTACATCACTGCACCACCATACTCCACACCACTGCTCTTTATGCCAACCTACTCTATGCCATTGCTCTTTACTCCACTCTACACTACTGCACTCTATGAATCTACTCTGTAACACTGCACTCTTTGCCAATGCACTCTATGCCACTCTACTCTGCATTACTGCACTCTGTGCCATTGCACTCTGCTTCACTCCACTCTGCAATACTCTATGCCACTCTACTCTACACCACTCTACTTTACGCCACTATACACTAAGCAGCTGCACTCTATGCCCCTCTACTCTACAACACTCCACTTTGCACCACTGCACTCTACTTTTCACCTCTCTAATCTAAGCCACTGCATTCTATGATGCTGCATTGTACACAGCTGAATTCTATGGTGCGGCTCTCTGTCACTACACTTTGCAACACTCTACGCCAATGCAATCTACACCAGTCAGCTCTACTCTATGCTACTCCATGCCACTGCACTCTACTCTCCAGCTCTAACCTATGCCACTCTACTCAACATCACTCTATACCACTGTACTCTATGCCAATGCATTTTGTGCCAATGCACTCCATACCACTGCACTCTGTGACACTCTACTCTGCAACACTGCACTCCACGCCGCTGAACTCTAAGCCACTCTACTCTGCACAGCTGCATTCTATGCCACTGCACTCTACGCAACTCTACCCTGTATCACTCCACTCTATGCCACTGCACCCTGCAGCACTCCCCTCTATATCACTGAACTCTATGCACCTGCACTATATCCTACTATGCACCACTACATGCCACTCTACTCAGCATCACTCTACACCTCTGCACACTGTGCCTCTCTGTTCTGTTCTACTCTATGCCACTCTACTCTACGCCAACCTACAATACGCCATTGCAATCTATGCCACTGCACTCTACTATGCAACACTCTAACTTATGCCACTGCATTCTACGATCCTACACTATATACCACTGAATTCTATGTGCCGTATTCTACAGCACTGTATTCTCCGACACTATGCAATGCGCTCTACAGCAGTCCACACTACGCCAGTGTATATGACTCCACTCTATGCTATTGCAATACAAAACACTCTACTCCATGCCACTAACTTTTAGCAATGCTGAACAGCAGCAATGCTGGTGTACAAAATGACTAACAGCTCTTCCATAGGCGAGACCTATTCGCTTTGCCAATGCTTGTTAGTGCAGTGATTGCCTTAAGGGTCATAAGCAGGAGCCGCCTTTGATAAACGGCGCAAACACTTCAGAGTGAAGCCGGGGCCACTCCCGTTCGATGACGAGACATCTCACTTCTCTCCCCGCTTCCCGGATACTTTGTTATTGAAACTGCTGCTGTACGAGGGTCATTATTGGGCAGCGCCTCCCTTGCATAAGCACTTCCACTCCAACCCCGGGCACGAAGAAATTCCCAGGGCGGGCTGGTTTACAATATAAAAGGGAGGGGTGAGAGGCAGGGCTCAACTCAAGCCAGTGGCACAGGGACACTCAGGCTCCCTGCAGAGGAGGCAGGTAAAGAGCACACCAGACAGGCCGACGGTAGAGCACCCTTTCCCTCAGGGGAAGGCTGAGAAACACAGGCCCTCTTCTAACAGAAGCTAGCATGAGAGAAAGCGCCCCTTGGAACCCGCAGAATCCAACCCTTGGTGCCCAGTCAGCAGCAGAAGTCCACGCAGAAAGTATTGTGCTCGACTTAGATATGCGTGCTTTCCAAAGTTTTCACAGTAGCACCCATTAACACATAACCAAGCGTGTGTATAGAAAACACATTTATTTATTAGTTTTAAGTAACTATAAAAACAATATTAAAAATAAATACATATTCAAAACAGTTTGTTACAAGTAGACAAATGAGGTCACTGCGTGTGATTCTCATGCATACGTTACTTCTTTTAAACATTTCAAATCTGTCGGTAATTCTGTCTGTTGACAGTAGACAGGGTTAGGAAACAGAAGTACGCTCGAACAACACTCTCAGAAAGAAAAAAGCTCAGAAAGTTTAATTTTTTTAAAATTCCGTCAGAATCAGTGCTCTCTATGGGCCACATGTAGAAAGATCCAGATTTGCGACTCGCAAACTGCGAGTCTTAGCAACTCGCAGTTTGCGACTCGCCATACCGGATGTACAACAGTGTACTTAACACTGTTTGCGATTCCCAATGGAGTCGCAAATGACCTACTTCTATAGACTTGAATATTCATGAGGTAGGTCGCAATTTGCGACCCCATTGGGAATGGCCGCCTTCACAGAGACAGCACACCACCATGTCTGTGACTGCTTTTAAATAAAGCATTTTTTTTTTTTAATGTAGCCTGTTTTCCTTAAAGGAAAACGAGATGCATCTCAAAATCAAAAATAAAAAGTTTTCTTTGTATTTTTTTCAGAGCAGGCAGTAGTCCGTGAGACCACTGTCTGCTCTGAAAAAATATTTTAGCTGCCATTCACAAAGGGGAAGGGGTCCCATACTTCTTTTAAACATTTCAAATCTGTCTGTAATTCTGTTTTAGTTGACAGTAGACAGAGTTAGGAAACAGAAGTCACTCGAACAACACTCTCGGAAAGTAAAAGGCTCAGAAAGTTTTTTCTTTAATTCCTTCCAAATCAGTGCTGTCCATGTCTCTACTGGGCATGGATACAGTAGGGGAGTCAGTGTGTCATTGACCCTACTGAAAGGAAATGGGTCCCTGGCTGCTGTTTGAATTATATTATAAATTGCAGCAATAATCAGTGTTCGGTGGGCCCTCGGTACTCTGGGCTCAGATGCCAATGCACCTGCTGCACCAATAAAATCTATACCCATGCATAAATTACAACTTCTCAATTTTGAAAAAAAAGGAAATACGTGCACTGTCCCATGTGGGTTCGAAAATTCATAGAAAACACTGCAAAGATGGTCCCGGAGTCATATGTGTAACATACAGGTTTGGGAACGTTTCGAGCCTCAGGAACTTGACATGTACTTGGGACATACATCAATGCTGTCGTTACCCAAATAAAGTAGCTTACCGCTATAGGAACTGTCCATCTGACCATAACTTGCTCTGTACATAGTACATATAGTGCTGGTGTCGGTGTTCGAAGAATAGCCTCTTATTCTTGAAAGAGCTTGAAGTTCTGGATGGTGCTAGAGTTCGTCTTCTCGCTCACTAATACTGATTTGTTTGGGTTCTGAGAGGTGCTAATGAATCACCCGGGGCATGAGACTGACTTGAAAGAGCTACTTTTGGATGCATCCACTTTGAAGAATAGGAAACGCAGGAGGATGGAGGTCAAGATCCTACTAATTTCCTGTGGGAAAGATAAACATCTGGTTAGATGGGCCTGAAGTAGAAAAAAGTGTCCTCTGATAACCTTAGAACAGTTGTGACGGGTGCATATATAGGTAATTGGGATTGTAGTGTGTGGAGCCCAGACGTTGAGGTGCAGAAGGCCAGGTGACATGAGATGTCTGTGCCACAAGAAGAGTGACCGGGTTAAACTCAGACAAAGTGTCTACCTGAGGATGAAATGGGAATTACAAGCAGCACAAATGTGTAAGTTAAGGGAACGTGCACTGAAGGGGCCATGCAGTGAAATACCATACGGAATTCAGGTGGTAAGTTAAGTTCTTCTTTATCTTAGAAATGTAGTACAGGAAACAGGTCCATCAGCAATCACACTGAGGCACAACTGACACGGGTAGGTTCCACACGTCGCAGACGTAATAGAACCTACCAGTGTCATGATGCCTCAACACTCTACTAAAGCACGAGCACACACAACACATCCCCCTCTTTATCTTATAAAACAAAGTGCATTAATAAGAAACAACACCAGCACATGTGCAAACTAACCACCATCTAAGTACCCTGGTTACTTGCTATATATCCCAATACAAAATCCTTCAACCAACAAGGAGGTATCACCCCCCTCTTTCCCTCACACAACTCGCTGCTCGAAAGTCCTCTCTCAGAATCTAACACCATCCTCACGACCATCCAGAACATTCGCCCGATCAAGATTAGAAAAACAATCGGACACACCATGTCCACCCACCTCATCCTCTAACCAATCAAAAGTTTCCCTCTCATCCACCATTCCATCCCTATCCATAAGGTTCTGTCCATTATGATGCAGAGCAACATGTTTGAGATTCCAAACTCTACCGTCGCTCAATCTAACAGTGTTATGCAGCACCTCCATCACCTGCTCTGGCCCAAAATATTGACTCTCAGACTTCCTGACATTATATGTTTTTTTTCATGTGAGCCCAATCACCCACATTTATCTTGAAAGGCATTACATTATGAAACTTATCATAATAGGATTTTGTTTTTTCATGCGATCTATCCAAACAATCCTTCACCAAATCCGGGGACCAATGTCTTATTCCAGTATCTACCAACCAAGCAGGATTATGTTTACTTCTTGGATTCCTTCCTCTCATAATCACAAAGGGACTCAATCCTGTAGCACCATTCTCAATGATCCTATATGCCCAAACCGCCTTGAAAACAGCAGTATGCCAATCAACACATTTTTCCACAGCTCCCTGAATAACTCCCTTAATAACTCTATTAAACCTTTCCACAGTGCCATTACCATTGGGATTATACAGAGATGTAGTTTTATGCTTGATACCTACTCTCTCGAAATACTCCCTTGCTGCATCAGAAATGAATAGTACACCATTGTCGCTCAACAAACTTTCCGGAATACCCTCCGACAAAAACGTTTTATCAAGAAATTCTATAACTGTAGTAGTGTTAGCTTTTCCCACTATTCCAATTTCTGCCCATTTAGAATACAAATCCATTAGCACAATCACATACTCCTGTGCTTCACCAACCGGACCAAACAAATCGACAGCAACACACTCCCATGGTTGTTTGGGTAAAAGCATTTGCTCCATAGATAGTCTCAAGGTACTCAAACTCTTATCAGCTGTAGAACACACCCCTCAAGATCTGACAAATCTTTCCACAGCCTTGTCCATGCCCAGCCACCAAAATAAATCCTTAACAATGGATTTAGTCCTGACAATACCAAAATGGCCTTCATGATACAGTTCCAAAATAGCCTCCCTCACAACACATGGAGGAACAATTGTATCTCCCCTCAAAATAACATCCTTATCCACCAAAAGCTCCGATCTCACTTCCCAAAAGTACTTACAAGATTCTGTCAGCTGATCCTTCCTAGGCCACCCTTCCAAAACATACTTCAAAACAAAAAGCAACACAGCATCCCCTTCCATTTGTTTCCCAAATTCTGTTTTTAGAGCAGCTTTACAAGAGTCATGTACTAGGGCAATACTGAAATCATTCCACAGATCATCCACACACTTTTCTAATGGACTAGGCAACCTAGACAAATAATCAGCCACCAGATTATTCTTGCCAGGTACATACACCATGCAATACATAAAATCCTTCATGAGCATGGACAACCTCGCAGTTCTCGTAGAAGCCAACACACTACCTTCACATGTGAGTAACTTGATTAAGGGTTTATGATCGCATTGGATTGTCACATTCTTACCCCACACAAACGCACGGAAATGTTCCAATGCCCAAGCACAAGCCAAAGCCTCTTTTTCAATGACTGGATACTTCTCCTCAGATGGTGACAAAGATCTGGAAGCAAACATAATAATCCTATCCTTCGCATTCCTGTCTTTTTGAGATAAAACTGCACCAAGTCCTTTGTTATTAGCATCTGTAGTTACAAAAGTATCTTGTTTCTGGTCAAAGCTCCCTAAGTTAGCTACTTTGCTTAACTAATTTTTGACCCTGACAAACTCTTGTTCACAAACTTCATCCCACACAAACCGAGTATTTCTCTTAAGCAAAAGCCTCATATTATAAACCTTCTCTGCAAAACTCGAGACAAATTTCACGCAAAACTCCGCCATCCCCAAGAACGATCTTACATCATCCTTGCTTGCAGGAGTTGGTGCATTGACAATAGCATCAACCAACGAAGATTTAGGTTTCACTCCCTCTCCACTGATCTCATGTCCTAAATACTCCACACTCTTCTCAGCAAACTTGCACTTACTCAATTTCACTGTCAAATCCTTGCTTTCCAACACATGCCGCAACCTTCCATCATGCACATTCCTATCCTCCCCAAACACCAAAATGTCATCCCGAAAACACATCACCCCCTTGAACTTTCCAAACAACTTATACATCAAACGTTGAAAAACAGCAGCAGCTGACGCCAGTCCAAATGGCATTCTTTTATACTGGAAACATCCAAAAGGTGTAATGAAGGCGGTACGTTTCCTTGACTTGGCAGAAAGTGGAATCTGATAATAGGCCGCAGACAAGTCTATTGTTGAAATCAAGCTCCCTTAAGACTGGAAACCATTTCAGTAATCTTCGGTAATGGGAAACAATCAATAACAATGTTGTTATTCATATACCATAAGTCAATGCACAAACAAATCTTCCCGTTGCTGTGTTGTGCTATTACCACAGGTGAAATCTACTCAGAACTTTCTATCAGTTCGATTACATCCATTTGCATTAACTTGTCCAACTCCTTTGACACATCATCTCTTATCATTATTGGCACGGATCACACCTTGTGAACCTTCAGTATAGCACTTTTTTTCAATACAATATCATGTTCAAAACCTATTAACCTTCCCAGTTGTTTACCAAAAACTTTAGGATTTTTTTTTCCATTGGCCCAGCCAATGAATGTCTTTCATCCACCACCATCACCTTCTCCTTGCCATTCGGATACAAAACCATTTGCAATTGTCCTTGATCATTCCACCCAAGCACAGATGGCCCTCTTTTTGCTACATACAACTTCCCTCTGGCACACCTGTTTTTGAATGAAAATAACAGCCATCTGAATCCTAATAAATCAATTTTTCCACCAGTATAACTTTCAGGTTGTATATCTGGCTGCAATAAATGTGTGCAGATCTTGTCCACAAATGTTTTGTCCCATACCTCCTCATTAATTATGGTGAATGGTGAACCAGAGTCTGCATACATTACAATAGGAATGCCACCTATATCTATTTCACACACTGGTTTTCCTTTTGAGTTCTCATCAGTTATGTTCAAAACAAAATGTCCTTCTTCCACAACACCTCTGGATTTGAGGTGTCACTTTGTAAACAGAGTCAGCACCAGCACCTTTCTCTGATGACTTTAATTCAGAAGCACACCTTTCAGAAATTTCCGCCTTCAGCACTATAGCCAAAACATCCTCAAGAGGGGAATCGCCATTGATCCACAATCTTTCTTGGATGGGTTGATTGTTACAATGCATAACTAATTGGTCCCTTATTAGGTCATCATGGATCGCACCAAATCTGCAGTCAACTGCCAATTTCTTTAAATACGCAACATAGTCATCCATGGACTCCCTTTTCTCTTGTTTCCGATTAAAAAATGTATATCTAACAATACCAATGCAAACTTTAGGTGCAAAGTACCTATCAAGATCCTGCATTGCTGCACCAAAAACACATATATCCCCACTCGCAGAACATTTTGGCATTTTGTTGTATGTCTTTAATCCAGTTGGACCCAACAAGTGTAACAAAATAATTTTATTTTGTTCTGCAGTAATTTTATTTTCTTCATCAATTGCACCAAGATAATTAAGAAAATAGTCCTTCCCTTCCACCCATTTGATGGTTGGCGCACTTCCTGCAGACCAAAACGCTTGTGGCAGAATAATAGTAAAATTTGGTTGTGCCATACTGTACCGCCCCAGTGATCAGCTCCAAAGGAAACGTTTCACTTCTGTTCCAGGTGAACAGTGCTTATTTTATTCAGCTCCTATTTATACTTTGTATATTTTATATTTTATATGATGCTCGACCTGTTTCCAATTTGATGTAGATACTGTGTGCCAGAAAAAAAGAAAAAAAAAAACAATGCGATCGCTACGTATTACACAGAACACGATAGCGGTGTTGATTGCCAGGGACAGCACTGAAGAAAGTGTCCACGTTGCCAAGGTGACGCTTGACGCGTTGTCAATGCAAACAACACGCCAGTGCATGTGAAAAAAACTTCAACACAGGACAACGGTCTCCGCTTGCGCATCCTCAATTGCACTGCACGCGCGCGGATAAACCGCTACAAAAAGAAAACAAAATAAAAACAAAGCTGGCAGTATTTCTCACCGGCGTCAATAGTCCAGAAACGCGGCAATCGCCACAACCAATGGCAAGCGTTGCGTTGTCGGCCTCATCAACAATCTAGTCCTTACACGAAGTAGATAAACGCCGCCTCCACCATCCAACCACCTCGTCGCCAAATGGAAGTGGCCATGCAGTGATATTCCATACGGAATTCAGGTGGTAAGTTAAGTTCTTCTTTATTTTAGATATGTAGCACAGGAAACAAGTCCATCAGAAATCACACCGAGGATCAACTGACACGGGTAGGTTCCACATGTCGCAGACGTAATAGAAACCACCAGTGTCATGATGCCTCAACACTCTACTAAAGCACGAGCACACACAACATGCACCTTATGCATAAAGTTATAAACAACCAAGTACAGATAGGAAGCCTGAAATGTGGAACTCCAACTGCAGAGGGGAACAGGCGGGACCTAAAGTGTGGACGGCACCTGCTGCAGGGAGAACTGGAATGTGTGTTGCCTTGAAAAAGTAGGGGATCATGGGGGCCCCAGAATATTCAGATTAGGGTCCAGGGAGAGGCTGGGGCAGGGAAGAAAGTCTTTTGTTCTTGCCATATCAGTGGCGTTACAAAGGGTCCCAAGGTGCGGGGGCCCGAGCTCCAGGGGGCCCCCTCAGCACAGTACAGTGGCCAGCGACCTCCTGAGTGAACCAAGAGAGGGAGGTCCTCCATGAATAATACTCTTACTAGACCAACAACAGACCTCCATAGGTCTCACATCTTCTCTGACCTGAACAGATCATTGTGACATTAAAAGTCAGAGACTGAAGTTCTTGAAATTCAGGCATCAGAATGTGGACATGACCACAGGGGAAGGTGAATTCTGAGCCTTGATCTACAGGGAGGCCTTGGGGAACACAAAGAGCAGGAATGAATGGACTGGGGGTGGGGCTTGAAGTAAGGGTAAGAACACAGCACTTCTGTGCAGGAGTATCCGCGGCTTCTTGCAGCGCTAATTGCACACAGACAGGGGTTTGTTGAGCACCTTCCCCTCCTCCCTGCTCACCTCCAAACGTAGCTCAGGCGTCGTCCCAACCATCATGCATGACAGGTGGAGCTGTTTCCCCCACGATGCCCAAGGTCACAGGCCGCTTCTTCTTGCCAGGAGGTGAAGTGTGCAAAGACATGCTCAGCTTTACTGCAGAGGAGAACGAAGAGATACTGGTTAATAGCAAGGCCACTTTCTACACTTTAAAGGTATCTGGTGCCAGGTTATTACAGCACCGCCACCCATGAACTACACATGACCCTCATGTAACCCAATAAGGCAACAATGACAGTGATATGACAGAGATCACACAGCATATCACAATAAGTAAAACCATCCTACTTCCTGATTTTTAGGCCAGCCTCTTCACACTCATCTGTGGTTTTGTGCATCAATGCATGGCTCCTCACCTTGACGCTGGCCGTTAAGCCCCAGCAGGTGGAGGGCCACTAGCTGGGCCTGGCCAGAGAACTCATTCAGGGCAAGACACTTGTTGTCAGTGTCAGTAATGCGCTGCATGGTGCTGGAGAAATGCCGTTTCATGGACTCAGCCATAAAAGTGCGCTTGAACATCTGGACAGAAATTTCATCTGAAAAGAGACAGGAAACAGGCATATGGTGAGTATGAGGTCCCTGGAAAAGGAGTGGACCAGCAGCTGAGAAGAATCCTTCTAAGCCTGGTCCTCTTTGTACTTACAGCATTAAAGAGCAGATTGAAGCAAAAAAAGACCCTTGCGTCTTCTGAAGTGAGCGCCTGACTTGAAGCTGAAAGAGTCCCTCTTACAACACCAGGGTGAGCCCTCGTGTGACAGGAAAGACCACCCCACCTTCTGGAATTCCTCTTCACATGTTCCTTAACCCTCAACAGACGTCCCCCCAAGAAAGTTTCTTGGGGGTGGAACTTTACCCAATCTAAATTTGCAGATCCAGTTGTCCTGCATCGAGAAAACATCTGCTTGCTCTGAGTGCTAAGTATCAACGTATTACTAGAGTCACACGAGTCTTTGGCTTGGCTTTTGGATTATTTTAGAACATGTAACGATAAATTCTTGTAATGATTCAAGCCTGTGTGTTTGAAACATTTCTGACAGTCTCTGACCTGGCACTTAATAGAATGAGCTCACTTACAGACTAATCCAAGTTATTTATGTAATTCAAAAGTAACCACATTCATTTCAAGGCTAAAAAATACCTGATGCACTAATGTGATGAGCCAACATATTAACAAATTATTTAACCCTAATCTTGATGTAAAATCTACCCTTTACGGGTTACATCTTACCTTCCACCAGGATGCTGCCAAAGATCTCCAGATCGCTGTCCACAAAGTGACACCCGTCGACGGTATTGAACACCCCTGGCTTCATCTTCTCCACCACAACCACCACTGCTCTGCGGAAAGTGGAGGGCTCCTTCAGGGTGGTCACCTTCAACTTGATGGATGGACTGCAGCTCGTGCAGTCCCCTGGGCAGGAACCCGAGGTGGTATCTACCTTGGAGGCCTGTTGGTAGGACATCAGATTGAGACACTATTGACTAAGAAACAGGGCAGTGCACAGCCGTATGCATCAATGCAGTGCACCAGATCGGAAAGCATTTATGCAAATTGGTTACATTTGTTACACAAAAGTTGTCATTCATTAACCAATATGTAGGACACCATTTCCCATTCTGTGGGCGAAGGGGACTGAAGAGGATGCTGACGCAGCTTGGTGAGTTAGTATTAGCAGTTTGGGAACCAAGGGAGCCTGATAAGAGGGTGTGGGTGATACAGTGACACTGCCCTTTGGTGTGGCATGGTAACAGAAGTTATGGTCCATGGCACCATGTGATGGTGAAGCTTTTGGGTAGGAGCGGTACAAAGCTTTGAATAGGACAGTGTGCTGTTTTACTTCATTTTACAACGGGGGAGCCCTATCACTGGGAAATATTTGTGTGGGAACCATTTTGTATCACAAAAACAACTTCTTCACAAAATGCAGCAGTGGAAAGGATGCATGGCAGAAAAAAGAAAACAACAAGCATTTGCAATGCAATGGGTCTCGCGTTTGCTCTAGTTAGAGCTATTAGCATTGAGCATGAGGGCGAAGGAGAGACACAAAAGAAAAAAAAGAAGTTTGCTCGCAGTCAAGCGTATTGGCAAATGTGCAATTTTCCATGTAACAGGGTCGGTGTCCAAGGCGGTAACAAATCCGCCCCAAGGAGGGAAAAACGTAAAGCATTTAGCAATGATGATAAAGGATTTTTGAAAGGCAAGCCCATGAACGAGTGATAATGATGGGCATGTGGTGGGTGTGGTTAAAAGCCCATGGATAGGTTACAACAGGAGGAGCGCCTGAGCGCTCGACCTAAAAAATGAGGAAAGAGAGTTTACAACGGAATGATGTTGCCCCATTATATGTTTTTCTTAGAGGATGGAACAATCAGATTTCCTGTCTTTAGACATTTAGGGGGTCATTACAACATTGTCGGTAAAAGCCGCTTACCGCCATGCAGAAGACCGCCAACACACCGCCGCGGAAATCCGCCACAGCTATTACAACCCACATCTCGAAATCCGACAAAATTCAGACACCCACACAAGTCCGCCACACCAAAGGTCAGTGATAAACTGACCCATGAAGGACTGCCAGCCATAGCCCTGCTGGGCAATGAAGGACCGCCTTGGCAAGGACCACTGAACAGGCCAAGGACCGCTGAACAGGGCAAAGACCGCCATGGAATGCACAGCTGAACAGGTCTGACACTGGCAACTCAAGCACCGCTGAACAGGCCAGGGACCGCTGAACAGGGCAAAGACTGCCATGGAATGCACCGCTAGCCCATTTGCGGCAGGGGCAGTGACACAACTGGGACCGCCACGGGGTGTGTGCTGCACTCTGGGCACCAGTCCCCCTCCAGAGCCAGTGGAGAACAGCATCCACTCCGCCTGTCCTGCACAGGATGAAGCACTCTGGGCACAAAGCCCCCTCCAGAACCAGTGGAGAAAGGCATCCACTACTCAGTCCTTGGCAGGATGAAGCACTCTGGGCACAAAGCCCCCTACCGAACCAGTGGAGAAAGGCATCCACTACCTCAGTCGTGCACAGGATGAAGCACTCTGGGCACAAAGCCCCCTCCAGAACCAGTGGAGAAGGGCATCCACTACCTCAGTCCTTGGCAGGATGAAGCACTCTCAGCACAAAGCCCCCTCCAGAACCATTGGAGAACAGCATCCACTCCGTCTGTCCTGCACAGGATGAAGCACTCTGGGCACCAGTCCCCCTCCAGAACCAGTGGAGACTTGCATCCACTCCGTCTGTCCTTGGCAGGATGAAGCACTCTGGGCACAAAGCCCCCTCCAGAACCAGTGGAGACTGTTATCCACTTGAGAGACTGGCTTTGCACTCCCCAGGATGGTACAGTGGGCAACCCACCCACTGTAAAAACTTGAGAGACTGTGGCTTTGCACTCCCCAGGATGGATCAGTGGGCAACCCACCCACTGTAGAGACTTGAGAGACTGTGGCTTTGCACTCCCCAGGATGGAACAGTGGGCAACCCACCCACTGTAGAGACTTGAGAGACTGTGGCTTTGCACTCCCCAGGATGGTACAGTGGGCAACCCACCCACTGTAGAGACTTGATAGACTGTGGCTTTGCACTCCCCAGGATGGTACAGTGGGCAACCCACCCACTGTAGAGACTTGATAGACTGTGGCTTTGCACTCCCCAGGATGGTACAGTGGGCAACCCACCCACTGTAGAGACTTGAGAGACTGTGGCTTTGCACTCCCCAGGATGGAACAGTAGGCAACCCACCCACTGTAGAGACTTGAGAGACTGTGGCTTTGCACTCCCCAGGATGGTACAGTGGGCAACCCACCCACTGTAGAGACTTGAGAGACTGTGGCTTTGCACTCCCCAGGATGGTACAGTGGGCAACCCACCCACTGTAGAGACTTGAGAGACTGTGGCTTTGGCTTTGCACTCCCCAGGATGGAACAGTGGGCAACCCACCCACTGTAGAGACTTGAGAGACTGTGGCTTTGCACTCCCCAGGATACATCAATGGGCATGGAGCCCCCTCGTGGATCTGGCGTGGTGCACTCATCCAGCTGAGGTGCCCCCCCTTCTCTTCCCCCTGAGGTGCCTGTTGTATTTCGATCTGGTGCCCCTGCAGTGTTCTCTCCGTTTTGATTGGGTATCTTGTGTGGGCCTCGCCCATGCATTTTGGGCCCAGTGGTCCACGGACTATGAATGGTGCAATACCTGCACTACTAATCGTGGTGTATATTTTTTTTATTGTGTATATATATATATATATATGTATATATTTGCTTACTGTATTTTGATATATTACAATGGTTCAAATCATTTCCTTTTGTCTTTGCATTCTTCCGGGGGGTGGGGGGTGTTACTGTAATGTATAGATATGCATTGGTGTGTGTGTTGTAGTGGGTGAGGGTCGGGGCGGGGTTTGGGATGTTGGTTGTGTGTGTCCCTGTGTTTTTGCCTCCCCTATGTCGTAGGTGCAGTACTCACCGTGGTCTTCGCCGCTGGCGTTGATGATCCTCGTATAGGAGCAGGAAGACTATCGCAGGGAGAATATGGAATTCCAGCTCCATGGTGCCCTCGTTCCTCGTGGAGTGTGTAGAGGTGAGCGTCTTTCCATCGAAATTCCTGTTTCCGCCGTGTTTTTATCCGCGGTGAATCCGCCCCGGAAAAGGTGGCGGATTGGTAGGTTGTGATACTGTGGGCGGTACATTGTCCTCCGCCTGTCTGTTGGTGGTGACCGCTGCGCTGTTTGTCTGTACCGCTGTGGCGGTCTGAGTGTTAAAGTGGCTGTCTTTGTTGCCGGTTTCCGCCATGGTCATAATTCCAATTTTTTTACCGCCGGCCTGTTGGCAGTTTTACCGCTGCTTTAACACCATCCGCCAGGGTTGTAATGACCACCTTAGTCTGCTGAGCAGGCCAAACGCCTACGGAGGCAACAGTAGAGAAAAGAACGCAGAACTGTGGGGTTAATTCAGACAGCAGGAAATCATTGCAGACCATCAAAGACATTGGGATATTCCTGGGAGCGCCTCAAAAAGTGGACAATACACCGCCATTCTGTAAGCAGACTGTTTATGTTAGCACTCCCCCATGTGAGCCAATAGAGGAAGAGGAAGGGAGGACTGGGGCCACATAGATGCACAGTTCCTCATTTCCCACGATGCCCTGCATTCGTGAGTTAAGTGCTCGCTACTGACTGTGCCACTTGCAGGTCACATATTCGAATTGTGCCAGACCCAACAGCAGAATACCAGCTTTCTGAGATCGATAGAATAATTAGCATTAGATTGGCAACAAAAACAATGCAATATAGTCAGGGTCACTGGATTTATGTGAATCTTTGGCAGCGTCTTTTACCCATAATCATGGATTTGTAGCATTTGCCCCATAATCCATTATCTGCTGCATAATCTGCAGATTTTAGCACAGGACAATTTGTTCCTAGCTCAGAAGGATCACAAATTACAAAAAATGCTGGAGATATGTTCACGCGCAGTGGAAGCCTTTCACAAAGATTAACTGGTCATCTTTCAGTTGCTTATTTCTCTCTTTGGTTGTTAAACTGGTACTTATGAGGCATTGTCCAGACAGTGTTGCCAAGTGTAAAAATTGCAAAATATATAAATAATATTATCCAAAAAGTTGCCACATTATTCTGCATAATTTTCTTTTTCTTGACACATAACTGTAACCCTGCTGCATAATTGTATGCTCCTCTGCAGGATTCCAATGGCCCTGTTTTTATCAGTGATGAGTTTCCTTGAGGACGGCCTCAAAAGATTCTTAACTATACAACCACCTACCTTCATCAGCCAGCCCAAATGATGCCAACTCATGTAGCCGGATCTACCGTCCCAAGTCCTTCCCCGCTGCACCACACAAGGGGTGCAGGCTGCCAACGTCACTATCCAGTAGATAGTTTCACATTCTTGCGATCCATAGCCCCTACTCCATTGTCTCCAACGACCTAGGAGTATATTGTTTCAATTTCTCCCTTAAAGTGGGCATTCCGCATGAAAAATGACCATGAGAGTTGAAGTCATAAAGGCCTGGAGTTTAGACGTAGCCCACAACCAGCCTCTGTTGCACGTTTGACATCTAGACCTGGCATGGCTTTGCTCTCTCCACTGGTTGTGCCAAGATGGAGTAGTGAAGATGCTTATGAGAATCTCCAGACACTTTCAGTGGAAAGACTCTAAAGGGGAGAGATACTGATTTTAGAGGACAACTTATCAGATCAATCATTATCAGATCAACTATTACAAAAACTGAAGTCCAAATATACAAAACCACCTTGAGTTCACAACCATGCATCTACAAAAACCCAGGGGTTGTGGAAACAAAATAGTTTTTTTCATTGTACTAAATCTATTTTGCAAATTGAAAATGCACTTTCAAATCACAAAGGGTGTCATTCCTACCCTGGTGGTCCGAGACCGCCAGGGTAGGGGATGGAGGAAGCACTGCCAACAGGCTGGCGGTGCTTCCGGGGCTATTCTGACCGCGGCGGTAAAGCCGCGGTCAGAAAAGGGAAGCCAGCGGTTTCCCGCCGGCTTCCCGCTGCCCCAGGGAATCCTCCACGGCGGCGCTGCAAGCAGCGCCGCCAACGGGATTCCGACCCCCTTCCCGCCAGCCTGGTTCTGGCGGTTTTCACCGCCAGAACCTGGCTGGCGGGAACGGGTGTCGTGGGGCCCCTGGGGGCCCCTGCAGTGCCCATGCCACTGGCATGGGCACTGCAGGTGCCCCCTAACAGGGCCCCACATTGATTTTCAGTGTCTGCGTGGCAGACACTGAAAATCACGACAGGTGCAACTGCACCCGTCGCACACCAGCAACTCCGCCTGCTCCATTCGGAGCCGGCTTTCCTCGTTGCTGGTGCTTTCCCGCTGGGCGGGCGGGCAGCCTTTTGGTGGTCGCCCGCCCGCCCAGTGGGAAAGTCAGAGTCACCGCGGTGCTCATTTGACCGCGCTGCGGTGTTCTGGCGGGGGAACTTTGGCGGGGGAACTTTGGCGGGTACCCTAAAATAATTTTAGTGACCCGAATGCAATCACAATTATGAAGGGGCTTGAAATAGGTGTTTCTTCCTAACTGTGTTTCGGCACGCTATGTATCATTCGCCGAAGTTAGAATGAGCCCTAAAATAATTTTAGTGACCCAAATGCAATCACAATTATGAAGGGGCTTGAAATAGGTGTTTCTTCCTAACTGTGTTTCGGCACGCTATGTATCATTCGTCCCTCTGCTTAGTTACTGATGCCTCAATGGAGATGGTGTAGGAGGCTGGCCTGGTTTGTAGTGGGTACCAAGGGGTACTTACACTCTGCACCAGGTCCAGTTATCCCTTATTAGTGTAGAAGAGGTGTTTCCAGCAGCTTAGGCTGATAGAAGGTAGCTATAGCAGAGCAGCTTAGGCTGAACTAGGAGACATGCAAAGCTCCTACTATACCACTGGTGTCATATGCACAATATCATAAGAAAACACAATGCACAGATATACTAAAAATAAAGGTCCTTTATTTTTATGACAATATGCCAAAAGTATCTCAGTGAGTACCCTCAGTATGAGGATAGCAAATATACACAAGATATATGTACACAATACCAAAAATATGCAGTAATAGCAAAAGGAAGTAATGCAAGCAATGTAGTCACAATAGATTGCAATGAGAGCACATAGGTATAGGGGCAACACAAACCATATACTCCAAAAGTGGAATGCGAACCACGAATGGACCCCAAACCTATGTGAGCTTGTAGAGGGTCGCTGGGACTGTAAGAAAACAGTGAGGGTTAGAAAAATAGCCCACCCCAAAACCCTGAAAAGTAGGTGTAAAGTGCACCTATATTCCCCAGAGAGAACAGAAGTCGTGATAGGGGAATTCTACAAGGAAGACCAACACCAGCAATGCAACAAAGATGGATTTCCGGACGAGAGTACCTGTGGAACAAGGGGACCAAGTCCAAGAGTCGCGACAAAGTCGAGATTGGGCAGATGCCCAGGAAATGCCAGCTGAGGATGCAAAGAAGCTGCCACCGGATGGTAGAAGCTGTGGATTCTGCAAGAACGAAGAGGACTAGGAACTTCCCCTTTGGAGGATGGATGTCCCACGTCGTGAAGAAGCTTGCAGAGGTGTTCCCACGCAGAAAGACCGCAAACAAGCCTTGCTAGCTGCAAGGGTCACGGTTAGGTTTTTTGGATGCTGCTGTGGCCCAGGAGGGACCAGGATATCACCAATTGTGTGAGGAGACAGAGGGGATGCCCAGCAAGATAGGGAGCCCTCACAGAAGCAGGCAGTACCCGCAGAAGTGCCGGAACAGGCACTACAAAGAGGAGAGAACCGGAGCTCACCCGAAGTCACAAAAGGGGATCCCACGATACCGGAGGACAACTCAGGAGGTTGTGCACTGCAGGTTAGAGTGTTGGGGACCCAGGCGTGGCTGTGCACAAAGGAAATCCTGGAAGAGTGCACAGGAGCCGGAGCAGCTGCAAATCACGCAGTACCCAGCAATGCAGTCTAGCGTGGGGAGGCAAGGACTTACCTCCACCAAACTTGGACTGAAGAGTCACTGGACTGTGGGAGTCACTTGGACAGAGTTGCTGAGTTCCCGGGACGATGCTTGTTGTGCTGAGAGGGGACCCAGAGGACCGGTGATGCAGTTCTTTTGGTGCCTGCGGTTGCAGGGGGAGGATTCCGTCGTCCCACAGGAGATTTCTTCGGAGCTTCTAGTGCAGAGAGGAGGCAGACTACCCCACAGCATGCACCACCAGGAAAACAGTCGAGAAGGCGGCAGGATCAGCGATACAAGGTTGCAGTAGTCGTCTTTGCTACTCTGTTGCAGGTTTGCAGGCTTCCTGAGCAGTCAGCGGTCGATTCCGTGGCAGAAGGTGAAGAGAGAGATGCAGAGGAACTCTGATGAGCTCTTGCATTCGTTATCTAAAGAATTCCCCAAAGCAGAGACCCTAAATAGCCAGAAAAGGAGGTTTGGCTACCTAGGAAAGAGGATAGGCTAGCAACACAGGTAAGAGCCTATCAGAAGGGGTCTCTGACATCACCTGCTGGCACTGGCCACTCAGAGCAGTCCAGTGTGCCAGCAGCACCTCTGTTTCCAAGATGGCAGAGGTCTGGAGCACACTGGAGGAGCTCTGAGCACCTCCCCTGGGAGGTGCAGGTCAGGGGAGTGGTCACTCCCCTTTCCTTTGTCCAGTTTTGCGCCAGAGCAGGGCTGGGGGATCCCTGAACCGGTGTAGACTGGCTTATGCAGAGATGGGCACCATCTGTGCCCATCAAAGCATTTCCAGAGGCTGGGGGATGCTACTTCTCCCCAGCCCTGACACCTATTTCCAAAGGGAGAGGGTGTAACCCCCTCTCTCTGAGGAAGTCCTTTGTTCTGCCTTCCTGGGCCAAGCCTGGCTGAACCCCAGGAGGGCAGAAACCTGTCTGAGGGGTTCGCAGCAGCAGCAGCTGCAGTGAAACCCCGGGAAAGGCAGTTTGGCAGTACCCGGTCTGTGCTAGAGACTCGGGGGATCATGGAATTGTCTCCCCAATGCCAGAATGGCATTGGGGTGACAATTCCATGATCTTAGACATGTTACATGGCCATGTTCGGAGTTACCATTGTGACGCTGTACATAGGTAGTGACCTATGTCCAGTGCACACGTGTAATGGTGTCCCCGCACTCACAAAGTCCGGAGAATTTGCCCTGAACGATGTGGGGGCACATTGGCTAGTGCCAGGGTGCCCACACACTAAGTAACTTAGCACCCAACCTTTACCAGGTAAAGGTTAGACATATAGGTGACTTATAAGTTACTTAAGTGCAGTGGTAAATGGCTGTGAAATAACGTGGACGTTATTTCACTCAGGCTGCAATGGCAGGCCTGTGTAAGAATTTGTCAGAGCTCCCTATGGGTGGACAAAGAAATGCTGCAGCCCATAGGGATCTCCTGGAACCCCAATACCCTGGGTACCTCAGTACCATATACTAGGGAATTATAAGGGTGTTCCAGTATGCCAATGTGAATTGGTGAAATTGGTCACTAACCTGTTAGTGACAATTTGGAAAGCAAAGAGAGAGCATAACCACTGAGGTTCTGGTTAGCAGAGCCTCAGTGAGACAGTTAGTCATCACACAGGGAACACATACAGGGCACACTTATGAGCACTTGGGCCCTGGCTGGCAGGGTCCCAGTGACACATACAACTAAAACAACATATATACAGTGAAATATGGTGGTAACATGCCAGGCAAGATGGTACTTTCCTACAGATGGTAACTGATTTGGAAAGAGAGAGGGCTTCCCATTTGAGAATCCTGTCAGCAGCTTTGGAGGGGCGTAGGCATTGGTCCTTGAATCCACTCCCTCTGATGTTTGCGGCCAATCACAGGGTTGGGAAATTGTGACCTGCCTAATCATTTTTTATTTGGCAGGTCATTCTGCTCTCCCCACGGATAGAGATTTTGGGATGTGACCTAATGGTACATTGATTGCATCACAAAATTAAAAACTGGTCATACGAAAAGGTTGGTTCTCAATTTGTGACCACTCTTTAAAAACGTTTCTTATAGTACTTTTGGCTGTATGATCCTAGAAGAGTGATTGTACCCAATTCCGACATTGTTACAACACCAATCTAACGACGGTACTGCATTTCACAGATCTCTATTGACATAACTTAAAGTAACATAACATGTGGACAATAAGCCAAAACTGTGCAGGACTTCATGTTCTAATAAACAACTCATGATTTGTCCCATCTAGGTTTTAGGTTTTCTGTAGCCTTAGCCTTCTGCAAATCCTAAAAAGCCATCTACCCTGCTAATAAACAGGACTTGTGACTGATAGCAAGTGTAAATTCCTTATTGAAAAAGTCCTACCCCACAGGAACACCAAGTAGCCGGGTTCAGGATATAGTAATGGCACCACTGTATCTCACAACTGGTGTTGCTTTTGTGTAGGGGGCGAGGATATTTGTTTTGTTAATGCTTCCTCTTACTGGTCTCCACGCATTTCCATAATCCATTGGTACGCCGTCTAATACTGTCACATGTTCTCCCTACTGAGGAAAAAAAACAGAAGCCTTGTCACAAGTTTATGGCATTCTTGTTGATTATAAACATTTGTATCTAAAATTGGAGCACTAGAATTGTGAGAGATCTGTTGAAGAGAATGGAGTAGTTCCAGGCTTTTAATGGCTGCTATAAGACTTCTGCTCTACTATTCTAATGTTCTTCTTCCTGTTTCTCCCTTTCTAATTTAGAATATTCTATCCTCAGTGGGTGGAAAGTTTTAGTAGCCTTGTAGCCCTTCTGCCTACGGCTATACCATTTGTTAAAGGCCCTCTCCCTCGCTATAGGCCTTCACCTGCACTCTTGCCTATAACTCGGGTACAGGGCCTTTAACAACCAATATAATATAGAAAGTAGTATATATCGAACAAATACACAAATTGCCATACATTGTATTTAATTCACAAATAAAAAAAATCTAAATTGTATAGGGAAGATTGGGGCTTTTCAAAATGTAGTTTTATTTTCAAAAGACAAAATGATATGCTAGACTTTAGCACAGTGGTTCTTAACATTTTTACTTCTGTGCCCCACCCACCTAATCATTGCTGAAATCCAGGGACCCCCACCGAATCATTTTGGAAACCGGATACCCCCCCCCACTGAGTCATTACTGGAATCTGGGGACTCCAGTCTAACAATTTTGATGATCTGAACCAAAAAAAGAATACATAAAATATGGTAATAAGCATTGATCAAACAAATACAGAAATGATTAAAGATTTGATTTAATTTCCAAATATTAAAACAATCAAAATATTAATTTTACTGGGAGGGTTGGAGATTTTCTAAAATCAATTGAGGCCATCCATCGTCCACACTGTAATCTGTTTGATGCATTAGTACTGCCCCATGAATAATCTGAGGATACCAATTTTATTTTTAGCCTCCAATAACGAGTTCTATCACATTTACAAAAAGTTTTATTATTTTCTGTTAATATTATTTAATTTTCTAAGCAGTCGTTGGCCCTCTGGGTAGGCGTTGCGGACCCCCAAGTGTCCCGGGACCATTGATTAAGAACTGCTGCTCTAGCACATCACTTTGTCTTATTTGCTCATAATCCATCTTCTGTTTTTGTCGGCACACACTGAAACTTCAATTGAGGCAACTAATAATCCATACTAGATTCTGTTTGATTTACTTGCTCTGCTCCTATGAATAAGGCTCTGCTAATATTTAGGGCCAGATTTAACAGAAAATAACGGTGTGCGTCGCTGCACCAAATTTGGCAGTGTTGCGCACCATAATTTTCAAACCGCAGGGATGCGCCATATTTACTAGAATATGGCGCACCCATGTTTGCCCCTATGCTAAATTTGATGCTGTGAGCCAATGCAGCAACCCTTGCACCATAGTGCATGGATGGCTGCATTGACGGGGAGATTGTTTTGTGCAGGAAGGAACACCTTCATGCACAAAAACAATATTAAATGGCAATTGTTGAAAGAACAAAAAGGGCAAGAAACAAAAGTATTTCTCCTCGTTGTACCATGCTAATGCTACCCCTGGGATGGCATTCGATTTTAGCACTGCCTCAGGTTTACGAAAACGTGTAAATCTGGGGCAGTGTCAAAATGCAATGGGTGTTGCTGTGGCACACTCACAGCAACATGCATTGCATGCCCCTTCCAAACAAAGCGCTGAGTGTGAAGGGGCTGTATTTACAAGGTGGTGTTAAGCCACAAAAAGTGGTTTAATGCCACCTTGTAAATAGGGCACAGGGCATTGCGCCACCGGATTGACACAAAAGGTGACTCATCTGTGGCGCTACGGGCTTTTAAATAGGCCCCTTCGTGTTTTTAAACAGTTGCATATCCCTTGAGTAGGTGTTATAGATCCACAGGTGTCCGTTGCCCCAGGTTATGGAACACTGCCCTAGGTGGAACCCTGATACTCTCATGCCCATAACATAGCGACAAAGCCATATATTTGACAAAGCATTGCCAACTCAATAGCACTTTCCTGCACCACATCAACATACATTCAGGTAATGTTAACTTAAACATATGACATCATCATGTGCAAATCATATCAAAGCTAAGTATTTTGTTACAGTATGATCAATAAAGTTGCGACACATTTTATCCACAAGAGTCATCAATGTTCTTTATGGTGTCACTTGTATGGTACTGTAAGAACACCTTTGTCCTTGCGTCCTCCAAAGGCTTGTGGTAGCAATGCTATGCTGCTGGCCAGGTCACCTGCAGGGAGTCAGAGGGGATAGCATCTTAGTGTTGCTCCCCTGCTAGATAGGATGGGAAATTTCACCCAAAAACGTTACTACATGTATAAGAGGGCTGCCCTTCCTCTGATCATTGCCTTACAGTGTCAGAAGTGGGCAGGGTGGGGCCACGGGGTTTTATAAGGAGTCAGGAAGAAGGGCAGGGCTTCTTTTGTGGTTGGTGTTCCCAACTCACCCACCCTATATAATTTAGAAAAAGAAAGTTGAATAATAGAAAAAGAAAAGAAAACATAATTTTGTTCAGCGCCTCAAGCAGGAGTTACAGGGGGATCCTACAGCTTTATACAATGACAAAGGCCTTCAGTTGGAAACCTTAGAAGCTGTGGAGACTGCCTTGGTCTCGCTCTGACTTGTCAGGAGCATCACACAAAGAAACTATTAGGGGGGCAATCTACCTTAAGTGACTGATCTGTAAAGAATTGAAGTGCATCGGTGCTGATGCCACCAAAAGGAGAGTTCCAACTTTCCCAGGAAGGGTGTCAGGTGTTATGTAAAATTGTCACTTTGATCTGAATGTCTCTAAAGCTAATCCAAACTGTGTGATCAATAAAATTACTTGCAACACAGTTATATCCACAAGAGAAGGAGTTCTTAGAGCCATTTATTGTGAGACTTGTACGGTGTGTGTTAGATCACCTTTGTCCTTACATCCTAAGGGCCAGGGGTAGCAATGCTAAGCCACAGAGGTCGAGGCAGTGTACATGCCTTATTTTGAAGGTAATCCTCAGTGGTTTGGGGGCAGTAACCTACTCTGAGGTCATGCACCGCCCTCATTAGGTCACTCACGCCGGTCCCCTGAGGTCAACCACATCCACACACAACACAGTGAAGTTTAGCATTGTTAAGACCTAGAATTACACTCCCCGCACCTCTTAACAGATATTTCCTATTTTAAGTTCGTTTTTCTCTGCAGGGTTTGTTAACCACACTCTTGTGAAAGCACTTCCTCTTCCGCTTCTCGGGACAGGGGGCATTTCGCACTGCGGGTAGGGCTTACATCACAGGAGGGAAGTGGCCCAGGGACATGGAAAAGCCATCTAAGCAGACACTTGAGCGCAGCAGAAGAACAGACAATCGGACCTGAGAGGCTGCGTGAGCGGGACCCTGTGATACACCTCAGCAGAGACCATCCTTGCAGGTGGGGAATGTTGCTCACCCAAGCAGAGACGTTTTACTTTGCCCCACTTTGAGTGAATGCTTGCTGTGTAAACGGGTGAAGCTATCAGTGGCGCTGCCGGTGCCGTGGCACCCGGGAAGTTGGAAGGACCCCTCTTGCCCTGCATTGTTTCCAGTTATTTGAGAGGCCTCCTGCTCACATTCTCTAAAACACAAAGCCTGTCCAGGGGCTGCCTCGGTGTTTACTTCCTGTGGAGTTTGGGTGGGATACGGGGAAGTAAGTGGATAAGGGATAGAGACGGCAGAGAAAAGATATGAACCGAGAGGGGAAAACAGAGAAAGGAGAGGCGGTAAGGAAAAGAGGAAAGAAGATACGGACGAGCAAAAGAGGTAAGAGAAGAGGATGAGAAAGAGGGAGAAAAGAGAGAAAGACCAGTGAGAGAAGCCAGACAAGGGAAGAAGAGGTGAGGGTAAAAGGGAGGAAAGGCATGGGTGGAGAAGGAAACGCGGGTACAATACACAACACTGAGACCCGTAAGCAAGGAGGGCCGTAGCAACCATTAGTGCAACAGGTGCAGTGACACTGGAGTCCACGGTGAAGGGCTCAACTCACCCCAGATATGTATGTCTTTTTAACTGGGGGCAGGGTAGGTATTTCCATTGCTTGAATTGGGGGTCCTGATTTCCAAGCTACATGCCGTACACGGCATTATGTTGAGCTATGGGTGTTTAAGGGCTGTGCACGTGCCACGAACCTCACATCTGCTGGCTGGAGTGGCTTCATCTTACAGGATTCCATGCCAGCGATGTGTTTAGTGCTAGGTGGGCTGGGTCTCCCAGGGCTGCCCTGTAGCTACACCTTAGGTCGAGCTCGTTGGCTGTGTGCATGTATGAGGAACTCAATTGCAAGGAGTAAGGGGAAAGCGAAAAGACTTTCATGCCACACGACACATGTAGGACGCAATCCCACATCCCACTAGCAGCATCTCGCAGCCCTTAACAGGAAGGGAGAGAGGCAGCACCGCTGGAAGTTCAGCTTCAAGGAGCTAC
Source organism: Pleurodeles waltl (assembly GCF_031143425.1). NCBI lineage: Eukaryota > Metazoa > Chordata > Amphibia > Caudata > Salamandridae > Pleurodeles > Pleurodeles waltl. The sequence continues at coordinate 707,697,505 of NC_090450.1, read as the reverse complement.
AGATTATGCAGTCCAGGATGGATATGGGAGCGGCTGGCCAGAGAACAATGGTACACACCCTGCCTCAAAAGTAATAGATCTGCCGTGCTGAGTTCAGGATATAGTATGACAACCCCCCTCCAGGTCACTCAGGGCACTTTTTTCAGTCCTGGACCGTTCTATGATAACCTAATGCATTCTGGGTGTTGTAGTCCTATAATACTTCTCTTAAATTAGTTAGACTAACACATCTGAAAGGAATGATTTATACAGTTTTAATTTCAGGACTCGAGACAACATCAGTACTGGCCTACAGTGAGGCAGCCACTCACTCTGTGGGGACGAGTCTGCTGTCTGGGGCGCTAAGGGGCGCATGCGGTGGGGGGGGCGCAAAGAAAGTGGCGCTGCACTTACTTTCCGTATATCTGCCCCCAAGTATTTCAAGATGTGAAGAGAGCGTGTGTGCCCTGGTACATTCTTGGCTGTGTGTCTTATGAGATCCTGCAAAGACACGCTACTGTCCATAAAAATGCTTAGAATGTTTGCTAGATTTACAATGAAAGATCTGCTTTTGAGAAGATTTGAGACCAACACTAAAGTCCTGTTTAAGAGTTTGGCGTATGGGTATTCCATCACGAACGTGACGTACTGACCCTCTGCCTTACTGCAAGCGCATTAGGCTATCACGCACTTGTAATAAGGCAGATGCTGGAACAATCACGTGACGAAAGTGACGCGTACCCTATTGAGACAGGGTGCATCTGTTATGAGCACTGAAAAGCAAGACCTCTTTGTGAGGGATTATTTTTGGAAAGGGGTTTGAGAGTAAGAATGGAGGCCCACTTAAACTGTATTGGTGTCTTGTTTGGAGCTTATTTTCAGATAGATTTCGGTATGATGGGGATTCAAAAACCACCTAATGCTTGCTTTTAAGCTTCCACTTAAAGGCTGAGAGGTGTGGGGGCCAGGATGTGACCTTGCGGGATTCCACGGGAGACGCATACACCGACTAGTCCCCGAGTTTAAGTGATTAGACCTGTCATTCAGGTAGATATAGCAGAAGCTTTGGTGGGGGTGGGGGCAAATATGTTGCAGGTCCGTACAAATTTCCCATCAAAATTACAGTGCGTAGTACCGTCTAAAGGAAAACTACAGTATATGGTGCCACCTTGTGGTGAAATAGCGTTAGCTACAGCACGAAGGAAAAGTTTAAGCGTGCTTTTTAGGTCGCAGCCTACTAATGACGTTTTGGGGAAATTCAATAAACGGACCCAGAAATGCATTCTGCCCCTTGCTTGCCAATCGCTTTGTGTTTTGCAACTCTCTTTTTCTCGCTGGCTGGCCTTATTTGTTTTAGGCAGAGGCGGCTCCCCCGCTAAGGCGTAAAAGCATCGCCCCTCTGGATTGTCGTGAAAGGAAAAATAACATGATAATAACGCAATGTTATTATCATTTTATCATTTAATTTTTTCTGGGAGTAAGGGGCTGGGTGGGACTGTGCTGGAGGGAGGGGACCGGAGAAGGGCTTTTGCTGCACAAAGTTTGTATGTCTGTTTGGCCGGCTGTGTTGGGCCAGCCAAACATACATGCGTACTTTGCATGTTCCCTCCCCAGCTGTATTACACAGCTGAGTAGAGAACATTCCCAGGCTCCCACTCACAGTCTGAGTGGCGAAGCAGGCAGCTCAGACCAATTACAACGCTTCTGTCATGTTGGTGGCTGAAACGTCATTATTGGCTGGGAGCTTGTGTGAGCCAGGAAGAGGACCCCTGAAGGTAAGCTTTTTTTTTTCAAACAAATTATTTCCTCTCCTCTGTAAAAACTTTGCACTTGTATAGCACACTACTCACCGTTAGGGTCTCAAGACGCTGTACTCATACCGCTATGGAACCCCTCCTGGCTTTTCCCTGTGAGGTGCCCACTCCTGGGCACCCCCAGGCATCCAAGCACTGTTGGGGCCCTTGTGGAGATTAAGCAAGCTATTGCCCAGAGTTGCAGAGTGGGACTCATTAATTAGATTAGGCACTGAGGTGAGAATTATCTGGTCCAAGTGAATTGAGCCCAAGACCTGCCGAAGTGGGACTTGAACCCTGGTCTTGAGCCAGATCTCAGCTTTAGGGTCTGTCGCTCTAACCATTGTGCCACATTTTTCCACTCCCCCCATCCTGCCCGCCACCCCCATTGAGTGGCAGCCACCACTGATTATAGGCTGTCCAGCTTGAGTTCGTCCCTTCCCTGCCCAAATCTTATTTACAGTATCCTTCCGAGAAGTGGTGGCTTATGCCCTTCGGGACACACATACAGTGACACTAGTCAATTTAGTGTAAAAGGTCATTTATTTAAGACAGGATTTACCAAAATACAACATATAACTTTTCAACATCTCTCCAAACCTTAAAGAACCCCAACTTTCCAATATTTCTTTGCTCATCTTGTTTCTTCAAATCCGTTCTTCGTTTCCCCTCCCCTAGACACTCCCCTAGACACTCCCCTATTCCTTTTTATGCCCTACTTCCTTCGTGCACTCCCCCCCCCCCCCCACTCTGCTCCTTCTCCTCCTTGTTTTTCCCCCTGGAAGGGTGGTCAAGCCCGCATCTGGCTCTCCACCCTCCCCCATCTACTGCCAACCAGCAAAACCCGCTATGGCGTTTTGCTGCCCGAACCCGGGCACAACATTTCCTTGAACAGTTTTTATTTTTTATTTTTTTTATGCCTATTCCCTAACACACAACTTTTCTCCCCATAACTCTTCTAACAGCAACCTCAAATCTGTCAAATAATATGCATTGCCCAACTGCGACAGGTGCACTCCGTCCGCTCTGAACAGTGCCCCTGCTTGCTCTTTGCTCTTTTATGTCCTTGTGCTTCAGGACCTTAATCCCCTGTGCCCAGCAAAATACCCTCATTGCCCTGTTCAATTTTTTCCAAGCCCGTTCCACTGCTGCATGCTTAACCGCCCCTCTCCAAACTCTCCTGGGCACAAACTCTGTCCACACCAGACATGTACCCTGTAGGTTCAGCTTTAGCAGCTCCAGATCCTTCTGCATATGTTGCATCAGTGTCAGCCCTGATAGTTTCACCATGTCATTTTCACCTAGATGAATCACCAACAAATCCGGGCACCCCCATACTGGCAAGTTAGCAGTGATAAATGGAAGCAGACTGCCCCACCTCATGCCGCTTTTCCCCCCCATACGACTTCATGGCGACTGCTGGGGAGTCCCAATGCTCTACCATAAATTTGCTTCTCCGCAAACTTCGCCGCCCAGTGCATGAAGGAATGGCCAACCAGCCATGTCACCGTCTTGCCCTTCTGTGGTCCAGCCGCACATCCTGTAACGGAAAAAACACTGTAAGGGCTGTTCCAAGACCACTTTACTCCTCTTAACGTGCTTTCAACTTCCCGCCCCCGCCCCCTTTTCGCTGCCCCACCTCATGGTCTCACATAACGCTCGCAGCATATAGATCTCCATCTGCCTATGGCCTTTATCCTGGCCCAATCCCACCCCAAATGTGCCGCTGCTGTCGCTGCCCCAATTCTAAAGGAATGCGTACCAAAATCCATCGGTCTTTTTCCTTTCCTTCTCTGCGCCATCCTCAACACTTGCAAGAGCTGGTAGCTTGTGAGCTTTTTACCTTCCTCGTGTACAAACACTCCCTTCTCCCCTGCTCCGCTTAACCCTTTTTGAACGCCATCCATTCCACCACGTCGCATGCTGCAACATTCCCTCCCTTGTCCAGCCATACTGATTTCCCTTTCCCCAACTGATCCGTCTTCGATCGCCTAAGCCAAATGTCCAGCCTATCCCCATGCAGGCAAACCTCCCTGACCTTGACCCCTACCATCTTGCCTACCCCCAACAATTCAGACACCCGGAATGCCCCAAAAAACATTCACACCATACAAAGGCGAAACAATGCTCTTACTCATCCCTACAGCACACTGGCAACACATGTAAGAGTTCCAAAAGTACTTCAAAAGTGATGGGCTCCCTGGCTACTTTACCCGACTCAGCCCTAACCCTGCCCCAACCTTTTAACATTTTCCCCAACAAATCGTTACGCGCAGGATCAATGCCGAAGAAAAGTTTCCCGTAAAAGGAAACTCCGGCCAATTTACCTCCAATTGTCGCCGCGGATAGGCCCTCCTTAATCAGACACAGCACGAAACGCAGCGCGCGTGCCTCAAGCTCCTGCAGACCTTGGGACCAAAATCCACCTACACACAACTCAAAAGATTGAAAATCCAACCATGCAAGCCTGTAAGTCCACCTTGTAGATACCGATATGGACTCCTCCACCAGCCCCATTATCATCAAGCCCCCCACTCCCAAATGTCTGCTGGGACCGCAGTCTTGGTCTATTCCGCTCCTGGGGCCAATTTGCGAAAACGTTGCCACTGTGAACGAGACAGGGAATCTGTAATCTCGTTATATATCCCGGGTATGTGTGCTGCTTTAAAAATAACATTTAACGAAAAACAACGCAGCATAAAATGACGCAACAAGCGCAGTACCCTGAGATCCCTAGCTCTCTGTCTAGTCACTAAATCCACCACTGTCATGTTGTCCACCTGAAATAGTACTGTCCGGTTAGCTAACTCCTGCCTCCAGACCTCCAGCGCCACTAAAAGTGGAAAAAACTCCAGAAAGGCAATACTCCTCCCTTGTTGCAACCACTGTTGGGGCCATTTTTCCGCGCACCACCTCCCCTCCCAAAACAGGCCAAAACCAGAGGCCCCTGCTGCATCAGAAAAGATTTGAACTTGCCAAACTGTGTCAGAGTCGTTGAATAACATGGATACTCCGTTAAAATCTTTCAAGAATGCCTCCCACACCTTGATGTCCTCCCTCAAGGCCAACGAGATTCGTATCCTGTGATGTGGAAGCACAGCCCCTGACATGGCTAAACCCAGTCGCCTACAAAACGTCCTTCCACCCCTCATGACCCTGCAGGCAAAATTAAGGTAGCCCAATAGCCTTTGAGCCGTGCGCAGATCCATCTTGTGAAGTACCCGTACCGTGGCCAAGAATTCCAGCATCTCCCCCACTTTCCGCTTCGGCAATCGAGCCACTAGAGCGTTGGCGTCCAGTTTTATGCCCAAAAAGGCTAATACGGTCAAAGGCCCTTCAGTCTTTTCCGGTGCCAATGGCACCCCTGTCCATTGAGCTAAGCCCTGAAAAACCTCCAAAGCCCGCCTACAAACCCCAGAACCAGTTGTCCCTATGAAAAGAAAATCGTCCAGATAGTGAGTCACTGACCGATGGGCACTTTGCTTCACAAAAACCCACTGTAGAAAAGTGCTAAAAGTTTCAAAAAGTGCACACGAAATAGCACATCCCATAGGCAAAACCCTATCCACATAAATGGCCCCATCCAGCTGCATTCCCAGGAGGTCAAAATCCACTGGGTGTATAGGCAGGAGCCTGAATGCTGACTGGATGTCACATTTTGCCATCTCTGCCCTTCGCCCACACCAGCTGGATGGCATCGTCGACCGAGGCATATCCCACCTTCGTGTCCTCTGGTGCGATGAAGTCATTGATCAATGCCCCTTCCGGCCATGACAAGTGGTGAATCAGCCGGAATTCCCCCTCTGCTTTTTTTGGGCACTACCCCCAGCGGCGATATCATCAGTTCCCTACTTGGTCAGTCGTAAAAGGGGCCTACTATCCTCCCAAGTGAAACCTCTTTTGACAGTTTGTTTCGCACCACTTGCGGCTGTTCCTTCGCGGATCGCAAATTCTCCACCCATCTCCTACACCCAGGACCTTGATATCCCACCGAAAACCGTCTCTAAATCCCCACTCCAGCATTTTGGCCTTTTCTTGATCTGGGTAAATACTCAACCAGGGCAGCAGAGTCTCTAGCCTAATTGGCGTAGGACCCCTTTGGTCCAGTAGCGTTTTGCACGCTCCGACCTCTGGCCGCCCTCCATTGTTCCGCTGGACTGGTGAGGGAAAAGCATTGCGTGACTGGATGACGACCCCCGTACTTGGAGCAGTCATGTTTGAAACGGCACTGTTGCCGTGAACGGAAGCCTTTGTTGAAATTCCAGCAAGCCCCTGTGGTGGGCACTGATGTCTTGTTACCCCCACCCACCCCTCCCTGGGCGGGACAAGACTGAAAAGGCTTATAAACCACCAGCAAACCACTTGCTGTGTGCGTGGCGCAGAGGATTGAGCCAATGCCATCCATTGCATCCATAGCTCCGGGTCTACATCCCCCCAAGGCTTGTCAGGATTAACGCACACTCTGGCCCTAAATTCCTCGTCGTAGCTAAGCCAAGCGAAACCTCCAAAATGCATCTGCGCTTTACGAATGATGTCAATATACTTGAAAAGCGCTATGGCTCTGTCTGGGTACTTTTCGCAATATATGCTCGCAAAAATCAAGAAAGTTGATGTCCAGTTGTCCATTGTAATGGGTACCCTTGGCCTACGTGCTAACTCCCACTCCTCTTTTGATGCCTCCTTTGCCTGAATGTCTCTGTGTAATAATTTTAAAACATCTACATACTCATGTTTCCAAATTTTTGTTTTGGTCTTGTCAGCCACGTGTGACCCCAGGGGCATTGCCAGGCCCATATATGGGAGCCGTTTCCGCTGTCCCCCTCCTTGTCTTCTGACCCTGCTATTTCACCTGCCTTCTGTGTGACCGTCTCTGAGTCCGTCGTGGTCAAGACCTCTTTTCCCTTAGCTGTGTCAACCTCCTTACTCGCCCGACCCCGACCGGAAGCAAGACTGACCCGCCCCCCACGCCAATGGATTTTCGCGTGCAACCCCTCCCCCCAAACTGACCACCAGCCCCATTTACCTTTTTCCATGGTCCTGACTGGCCTCGCCCCCCTCTTCATTAAGCGACCGCGCGCCACCGTGTGGCGCCCTCCAGACATCCCCGACGCTGCCCCGGCATCCTGTAACACAAAAACAGAAGAAGAGGTTGCGCCGCTCTTGCGCCCTCGCCCTTCCCCTGTGACACCGCTCACCTCTTCCTCCCGAAGCTCTCCTTCTTCCCATTCATCCCCTTCTTCATCATAGTCAAGCTCAATCTCATCATCTCCCTCCCAAGCACATCTCTTCTGGCCAAAGCCCTTGTTTTTTTTCTCGCAATTTCAGCTGTAGCTTCCTGACCCTCATGGCACCCACCATCCGTGTGGTACCCCCGAACCCTCGATGTAGAGAAGGCTGCCGAAGACCCCTCTAGAGCTTCTGACCAACGTGCTGGGGCCGTGTTGCACCCCATTGGCATTTGCTTCTTTCTGCTCGCCTCAGCTGCTGGCATTGATCTGCTTACACCCCCGTGACCGTGTGTGTCGCTGGGGCTTCCCGCGCCGGCAGCCCCTCCGGCCGCACCGGCCTCCTGCCCCCCCCTCATGTCTACCTGCGGTACCCAAACCCAAGTCCCGGGTCCTGAGCTGGCTGGCGGCGGCCCCCTGGCATCGCCGCTTCCTCCCAACCTATTAGTCATCTCCAAATTGGCCCTGTGTTCCTCCCGGTCCCTACACAATTGAGCCCACCTGGTCTCTGATTCCGCGACAACCCTGCGTTGTTCCCTGATCCTGGCCTCAGGATCCCAGGCCTCAGCGGGGTCCCAGACTCCTAAAACCGTGGTGCCCGTGGGGCTGGCATCCGCTGCCCCCTCCACCTCTTTTGCCTTAATGGGCTTGCCTGCCCTGGGCACTGCCTTTGGTTTGGATGCACCCCCCCTGCTCTTAGCTGCGAATTTTCCCCGTTTTTTGGCCGGGGCCCGGGGCCCCCGTCGGGGGCGGGTACCCCCTCTGACAAGATAGATCCAATGGCACCCCAGCATTATTGGGGGCCGGCAGGGGCTGCCCCTCTGGCTCCGTGCAAAAACCCGGGCCCCCAGATCCCTGTTTCTCCATCTGTTCTAGGTGTGGCCCTCCAGATTCATTGGTAAGGGGCTAGGCCCCTGAGGTCCCCTCACCCAAGTGGCACCCCCCCTCCATTTCTCTGCTTGAACTAGGGGGCCTGGCGTGCCACGCGTTCGGTCCCCAGGGGTGCTAACATGATCTTGGGCCCACCCCTTCCTCATTCCTCCCCCCCTCCTCCCCAGCATCTGAAATTGGCGAATTGCAAGCAGCAATGACAGCCGCTATCTGGCTCAACGCAGCGTGCGTCGGCCGAGTCATCCCCACCAAGGCCTGGTCTAGGACCCCCAGGCCTGAGCAGGTCCGAACGTCCGGCTTCGCCGAGTACGCGAAGCGTGGCCTTCACCGCCTCGGCGTCATGGCTGGTTGCCATGGCACCCACGCGGTGCGGCGGTACAAGCCGCTTCTGCTTTCTTTTTTCCCCAGCCGTGCGGCTGGGGAAGCCTTGCTGCCCTTCCGTGCCCTGCGGCGTGCGCCGCAATCCCTTTTCCTTTCCTATTTTTTTTTTTTTAACTATTCCCGTGCACCAAACAAACCCGCCGCCGGCTCCCGGCTCCTAACTGCTCCTCCCGCGTGGCCTGTAAAATTGCCCTCCCACCGCTAAATTACCCCCCACCTTACTTGCTGGCAGGACGCGCCTGCCCTGCCCGCTCCCCAATACCTGTTGTGCCTCGTGGCCACGGGGCACACCCTCCGGCCTACGCCCTCCCAGGAACTACCAAATTCCGCCCGTCAAACAGTCGGCGCGGAAAGAGGTTGTTCCTTTCCCCCACCCCCATTTTAACCCTTTCCTAAATCCCTCCCCCACTTACGTGACACCCAATCCTGTCTCCTTCCGTCACTTCCTATTCCCGAACGAGCCCGCGGAGACACTAGAGCGGTGCTCTCTTCTCCGCAGGCCCCTCCATTGAAAGTGGTGCCCCACCACTTCGCAAAAAATCAAAATAAAACACCCCTCCCTCCAAAACCCCAAAGTAAACTACCCCTCCCTCCAAAAGCCCAAATAACACTATAAAATAAACACAACCACTACACTTACATGCATTACATACTTACATGCATTACACATACGTACATTACACACACATGGATTACACATTTTAAAAAAAGGCACTTACCCATTGGCTGTGTGTCCTTCTCAGTGTTCTTCTGCTCTCTGATAGAGGAAGAGGAAAAGCTCCCCTAACCAATCCAGACACTACTCTCATGCTGTTAACCAGCATGAGAGCAGCACCTGGATAAGATGCAGCAACTTGACTGGATGCTCCTTCAGGCCTTAGAGGCCAGTGCTTGCATTTTGGAGTGTCCAATCCAGGCACTGCTCCAGTCCTCTGCTGCCGGAAGCAGAGGCAGTGCTCTGTTGCCGTCACCAGAGGACACACCCAGCATTGTCTCTGTGCCGGAAAAAATAAAATGGCAAAGAAATCTTGCCATTGCCACTCTATTTTTACCTCTGCAGCTCGAAGCAGGTGGGGGGAGGGCGATGCTCCCCCACCATTCAGAAGAAACTGCAGCTGTTTCCGAATGCTCCCTTTCTGTAAACAGGCCCATGAATCTTGTCACATTTGCTGCGCATTCAAAGATCGAGGTTAAATGTCAAGCACTGTATTCCAAGGGAGCTTGTTTACTTTTTTTTCTCCGACTTCAAAGTGACTGGATTTATATGACAATCCTGCTGGATAGTAGGGGTAGGAAATAGTTTTTTTCTATCATACAATGACATTTAAATGAACTGTGGAAGTATTTCAGAATATATAAGAGTTAGGAACACAAATGAAGCATGTTTCGTGTTATTTCTAAAGTGTGTTGGAAACAAATACTTTATTATGACCACAACAAATCATTACACTAGGTGATGCAATTTGCACACATTTTCGGCTGTAAAGTTTTATTAGTAAAACTGTATTTCTTTGCCAATGTAATAGTTATTTCAGTTGAAAATGTGTTATCAGTTATGGCAGTGTGATACCAAAACAAGAATACTTCACTTTACGCCACTCCACTCAACTCTTCACCACTCCATACCACTGCACTCTACTCCACTCCACTTTACACAACACCATGTTACTATTTTCTGTACCACTCTACTATACGCCACTGCACTCTACTCCACTCCACTTTACACAACACCGTTACTATATTCTGTACCACTCTACTATATGCCACTGCACTCTATGAAACTTCAAGCTACACCTCTCTACTCTACCCCATACCACTACTCTATGCCAATGCACTCTTCACCGCTCTACATCACTTCACGCTATGCCTCTGTACCACTCTACTCTATGCCAATGCACTCTTTGCTACTCTATTCTACACCACTGCACCCTTAGCCACTGCACACTACACCACCCCAGTCTAGGCCACACCAATCTACTCTGCACAACTCCACTCTACGCCACTGTACTCTATGCCACTCTGCAACACCGCACTCTATGACAATACACTCTACGCCAATTTCTCTTTAAAACTCAACTTTATGCCCCTGCACTCTCTGCCAATCCACTGTATGCCACTCTAATCTACTCTGCAACACTGCACTCTAAGCAACTGCACTCAACACCACTTTATGCCATTACACTCGATGCCACTCTACGCAACTACACTCTACCCCGCACCATTCCACTCTCAATCACTTCAGTCAACAGTACACTGTTCTGAACCACACTACTCTGCACCACTGCACTCTGGGCTACTCCACTCTACTATGCACCACTCTAATCTAAGTCAATGCATTCTACAACACTGCATTGTACAATGCTGAATTCATTGCCACTGCACTCTACGCCACTGTACTCAGCAACACTCTTCGCCAATGCACTCTACACTAGTCCCCTCTACTGTGTCACTCCAGTGTATGCCACTCTTATGTGACTCCACACTGCCACTCCAATAAACAACACTCTCTGCTAATCTACTCTATAACACTCTACTCACCTCTTCACCATTCCACACTACGGCACTCCATGCCACTCTGCTCTAAGTCACAAATGTTTAACCATGGTGAACAGCAGTCATTCTGGTGTACAACACGGCTAAAAGACATTGGCAACGCCAAAAGCTCTTGCAGAGGCGATATCCATTGTCTTTGCCATGGGTTGTTTAATTATGCCAACATGTTACAATTACGCCCAAGTGAAATTTAAATTACCCAGCATAATTCAAATAATTTTGGGAATTTTGCATTTGTTTCTTACACAATACTCCCAAAAGTATGCCATGTTGTATAATTTATATGCCATTTGCAGAATATTGTAAAAAGCCAGAATGTGTTGATCTGTGGCTTACACTACTTGGCCCTTTCATCATGGTTTAACGTTAAAATTTAGAGCTAAATGAAGGATAGGCATGTTGCGTAATTTGGCGTAATTTCCTGATATTTCAAGTAATTATGCAAGAACAAATTTTGTGAATATCGCACACCTCTGACTGTAAAAGAAATGCAGGGCCTTTCATGAGTGCCCGGTAAGTGTGGCGCCTGGGGCCTTTGTGACAATCCTGCTTCATGTAAAATCAACAACAGTTTACCCCAGTGCAGTCCATCCCCATCCTTTTTTCTCGAGTAATTAGGAGGGTAGTATGGTGTGCCTTATCAAAAGTCCTTTCCATAATACAATACAATCTTCCCCTAGCCTCATTTGTTTCAGCCAAGGACGTCAGTTTAAAAAAAAGAAATTTCAGGTGAATGCACACATTTTCCTACATTAGACACAGTCATGGGTCGCAGAGAGGGAGGGGCGGCATGTGCAGGGGGTGGGGAGCGGGAAATGCATTATATTTGAAAAAATACTTTTTTTTAAAAACACTTACCTCCCGTGTCACTCCTCTGTTATTCCATCTCGCTGCAGGCACAGGCTCCCAGGCTGCCCTGCCGCCAAACCTGATGCTGCCCAGAGGAGTGTGTGTAGGCTTTCTCCAGCCCAGCAACTGTGATGCTGGGCTGGACAGACACTTCTACGCATGTGTGTTTGGCCGGCCCGAGACTGCCGGCCAAACAAACATGCACAGTGAGGGGGAGCACGGAGCACTCCCCCTCACTACTTGTCACCCCTGGGGCCCCGCCCCTTTCCCCCAAAAATGATAATAAACACAGTTTATTATCATTTTTGGGGAAAGGGTTTGCAGCTGCCGCTACTGGCTGGGGGGGGGGTGAGGGGGGGAGGCAACCCTCCTCCACACTTATGGAGGAGCCACCACTGAACCACTGATTAGACATCTTCAACTATAAGCTACACATTCACATCTATGAATGCTTTTCTCTGACACTATAAAACAACAACGTATGCTGGCGGCGATTCATGTATATTGAATTGCTAAACAACTGTTGTTGTGCTCCTTACAAAATTAAACAAACAGTGCCACCATGTGGCTGTCTGTCATAAGTGCCAGTATTGATAACAAAGTACTAAGCACCGGAAAACACCACCTCAAATTAAGCACCGGTGGCAATGCATGACCCAACAATAAAACACATGAAGGCAATATATATTCACTCCAGTGCTTAATTTGTAAAAGAACACCTGGCAAACTCAAAATTTTATTCAGAAGCCCATGGCTAGTGCTGTTCTATGTCAGGGTGCCGCACACCAAGGCTGCATCGTCTTGATTCCATCCCCTTCCTCTATTAATTCCTCACTAGACACTCTCTGCCACTGTATTATAAATACTCCATCATTGCAGGGCATTCAAATGGCACCTCTTACCTTGTTCTCAAACAGTACGTATGGTGCACACACTATTCAGTATCAGCCGCCAATCAATGCCACTGCAGAGCAGATCAGTATAAGCTCACAAGTATAGAGGTGCATCCCAAAGAAATTAATCCAAGATAAAAGATTACATTTTCTTGTGTCTTCTTTATTTATCTCCAAAATTCGTAGGTATCACATGAATAAAAGCAGTCACAGCCTCAGCCAATGCATTTGTTTGAACGTCATGAGGGTGTCTAATCTCCAAAGTTTTAGATCCTCAGTCACCATCCAAAACAATAAGTAGTATATCACTCCAGTAGCATCATAAATCATACTGTATAAGAATTTCAAATGATCTGTCTTCTCATAGCACAGTTGAAATCTCATTTATTTGATTTCAAATCACATGACTTAAATAAACTACATAGTATGGTGATACCTGAATCATTGTCCAGAATTGTGACCGGCACGCCAAGCATCACCTAGCAAAAACAAAAATGCCTCTTTTTTTTGCTAGCTGATACGTGGAGTGCCGGACTGATACACTACTTGCTGTTTTGGATGGTGACTGAGGATATAAGCCTTTGGAGATTAGATGCCCAGATGAAGTTCGATGTTCGAACGAAACGCATTGACTGAGGCTATGACTGTTACTATTCATATGATACCTAAGAATTTGGGAAGAAAATCAAAAAGACACAAGATCTTGAACTGTTTTCTTTGGAATGCACCTCTATATTTGTGAACTCCCTGCCAGTGTATTTCACTCTTGTGGGTTCCTGCTTTCTCTTTTTTCTGTCTTTCGTTCGTTCTTTCCCCCCCTTGAGAATTTTAAACTCTCTTGCTTTGGTAAAAAGTCAAATGAGGAAAAATAAGGAACGTCTCACAAAAATAAGTGCCGGTAGGCCTCACCTGCAACCTCTGGCTCAAATTAAGCACTGATTCAACCACACAATAAAACCTGCAGAGGGGAAGCAGAGGTTTGTGTAATAAGTTATATACTATTATGTTGTGATGGGTACAATCAAAAGAATACAACTTAGCATATGTGACGTTAAATGTATTTATTTGTGTCAGAGGTTTGTGATCAGGTTCGGTTTTTATTAGTGCTCTGACTCGGACTCTTCATAAGGTGAGTACTACGCAAAACTGATGGGTGGATGGATCTCACACTATCTCTATGAGGTCTCTTTTTGGACGCTATCCTGCATTTGCAATCAGGCAAGTACATGAAAACGCAACCTTCCATTTAGGGACGCTCTGAACTGGTGTGAGGTAAGAAAGTAGTGAGGGCTGCACATGTCACACCTGAATGGGGACAAACTGAGATCACTGAGGAGACATACTTGTCTGGCAAGTCAAATCTTGATTTACACGTTATTTTCAGAGCAGACAGGGGATGGTGCATCTCTGCATAGTGACATGAAATCTTCGCTGGGTTGCAGAGGTTACAGGTTGTGCCTTGTGTTTGGTAACCAGCCACCAGATAAACTGTGTGCTCACCTACCGCTACAGCTCTCCACATGCGTCTCTGCGCTACACAGAAGGAGCAGCGAAGTCTTGAAAATGGTCATTTAATTACTGTTTTTGAATGGTCAATCTTGGTGCATCGCCTTATGTGTTTGTGTTTTTTCCTCAGATTGACTGAAAGTCGTTGGTGTCAGCGACAGACACGAACATGATGCAGCTGTACAGACGCCCAAGCCCTATGCAGCTGTACGGGAGCCCAGGCCCTTTAATCTGCTATGATTCTGCCTTGTTAATCACCAGGTAACAGTTCACACTTGCCTTGGGCTTGGCTCTGTAGTGAGCAGGTACCAGGCTTTCGCTTGCGCCAGTGATATAAATAGGCCTGCCTAGTGACCAGGTGTCGGGTCCCTGCCTGCCTAGGACCTGCTTTATAAGCACTAGAGATTATACATTTTTGCTCACATTTCTTAGCAGAAATAATCTGGAGCCTCATCACAACGCTATAGCTTGCTTGAAATATTTAACATTTTACGTAACAATTATGTGGAAGTGGTATGCCATTTTGAGGACACAAGCGGACTAATTGGATCCCATGGCAGACCGTCCTTAAAAACGTAAAGACACAACCAAGGCAGCTCAAGTGTTTACTCCATCTGCTGCTAAAAACGTCACTTAATCTGGAAGTCACTAATTATAATCCCTGCCCCCTGATATACCTCTGTAAACAATTGTCCAAAGATTTTCATTTTTGATTTGTGTTTTTGGGTCATTAGAGAAGTAATTTAGCCATTGCTGACTGGGGTCGAATTTTTCTGGACGACATTTTTTAAAATGGTGAATGTGTTGCAGAAATCATATATTATTTCAGGAACACTTAGACCTAAATTCTTCATTTTGGTATCAAACATAGATTTTGGGGGTCAAGTAGACTTATAGAGACAGAAAATAACTCCTCAGAGCAACCCTTCCTCCAGGAAGAAGAGACATATATAGAAATGAAAAAAAATGTTCTTTGATCCTTTTATGTATACACCAAACAATGTTTATGATCTGAATATGAAAAAAATAATATTCGCCAATCCTGCTTTAGACACAATTTCACATCTCACTTTATTTCTTTTTTTCTGCAATCATCCATGGTACATTTGCAGAATTTTGAACATTTCAGAAGAGCATATTGACATGAACATCTTTTATGTAGCACAGGTTTTGCAAGTACATGCATGTGTACGTTCCGTGGGTACAAGCTTAAGAAATGTCAAAGGGTTTTAAGCCCCATCAATATCTTCCCAACCTAATTCACATGGACTTTCTCTACATATGCATGATCCAAAACATTTACACATCTTCTGATCAAGTAGAACACTCTTTTAATGTGTCCACACACAGAGTATGATGTCGGTGGAAGGTCACTTAGCGGGACTGATCTGTTGAACTCACTGTACCAAAGATCGTTAAATGTGTGACAGAACTTGTTTTCCACACATGCACAAGGTATTTTTCTACATCTTTAAAGTCTTATTCTGTGTCAGCAAATCCTTTTAGAAACTTCACAGGTTCAACAGTTAAAGCTCCAAGGTTTGTTCCAGTTTTGCTCATAGTGTCATCACCCGTAATATAGGCCCTGATAAGAACACTGGGCATCTCTGGGTCAAGTTTCTTGTACAGAATATGAAGCGGGATTAAGTGTCTTTTCTTGCCTGATCCATAACACATCCATAGCTCTGACTGTCCTTGACTCATGAACATTGCAGCCGATCTAAATAGCACAATAATAACATCTGTGTCAATTGACAGTACAATGACTCGATTTGAACTATTTCGAACAGCCCACTTAACATGTGGCATAACACAAAGGTCAGCTTACTCCAATTTGCTGTTAAGTTCTTGAATAATATGGCCTGTACTTTTTTAGGATATCTCTGCAGGTACCAACTGCTCGTTGAGAATAATTCCACTTGCAATAATTAGAAATTCAGTGTTCACTGAAGCATCAGAATGTTTTGGTGAGTTAACCTCTCGAAGGTAACCTTGTTCTTTGTTGATGACCAGAATTTATCAAGTTGCACAAGCATAGGTGTCGAATTTCTGATGCAGGCAAGGTCAGTTGTTCCACTTGTAGACATTCGTCTGATTCTCTCACATTCTTTGACAGATATTTCAAGATAACTGTCAAATACAATGTGCAGTTCTTGCAAGGTGCACACTGACTTTGATATCTATAGAACAATCTGAACGACCTCTTCGAAGCTTTGCATGAATGAAACCTTGACCATTCGCAATTGTGACATATAGTCCGCAACAACAGTAGTTTTCAATGAGGACACCTTTTTGAATTGAAATTCTTCAGGTGAAAGTTTTTTTTCACACTCTTGTACGAGTTTGCGCTTCACTGGTTTGGTTGCAGCATCTCCATCAAATAATGCGTTTGTTGGAAGAAGATCATGTGACAGAATGTCCGTGATAAATTCACCCCATTTCTTTTGCTACATCCCTCTCTCTATGTGCTTGCGGAAGTTATTTGTTTGTAACCTGTTTTGTATTGGCTGGTTGGATGAAACTCTTACTATGGCAATTAACGTGTGGAAGTTTACCTTTAGTGATTATCTCAAGTAGTTTTTTCTCTTTCAGTACAAATCCCTCCTGCTTCAGTTCTGCATATAGTTTCTATCCATGTACCAGGACATCTAGAAGATGTGTTTTCATATCAATATCCACATATCGATTGGTCAAGAAGTTGTGTAGTCGCACAGGCTCAGCATTTCAAAGGAGTTTCCTTGCTGCTGCATGAAATGAAGAAGGCTATCAACATGTTTATAAAAATGTTCCCCTCTCTCCCACAGGTTCATGGTGAGGAACAGTTTCATGATGGTCCATTAATATTGAATTTGCCATCACTCTGAAAACACTGCAAATAGAAACTGGCTGCCATTGAGCAACATATTCACTTTTACGTGTCGGACCAACAATTCCCTTGGAGCTTTTCTGTGATATCTGGATCGTCTGTTCCAATTTCATACGTGAAGCCTTAGCATTGAACCTTCCCTCTCTGTCTTTCAACACAAAATGTCTTTAGATTAATTTTCTGTAGAGGTATGGTTTTTCCACCTCTAGCTTCTTCACTCTTTCCAAATACCAGGAGCCATATCTCAGGTAGTTTATGCAATCGGATTCATGAAACACATTAATCAGTGACTCCACAATTTTCACATGCAGCTCCCAATCACATTCCCGATCAGCATGTACCAAGTTTTTCACTATTATGTGTTAAACATTTCCCCACTATTTGCAAAGTTCTGATTTTCGTTCACTTTCTTTGAAAAACTCTACAAACTTGGGGGCCTGATTTATACTTTTTTAGCGCCGCATTTGCATCATTTTCTGATTCAAAAGTGGCACAAACGTACAAAATATAATTGAAGTTTGTAAGTTTGCGCCACTTCTGCGTAAAAAAATGATGCAAATGTGGTGCTAAGAAAGTATAAATCAGGCACCTGGTTTTCAGGTTTTCTGATTTTGTACTGAGTGTATTGAACAGGCTTTACATTATGTCTTTTGAATGAAGTGCACCATTTGCCTTGTTCACTTTTGAGATAAGATATGTAAAACCTAATTTTTCATTCTTGTTTCAAAAAGCATTCCAACGCAATGTTTCTATACCCTCAGATATGATGAGCATACCATGTAACAAACAAACATAATGAGTTCCACTCAATACTGACTGGGCAGTTTTGCTCCCAAAGATTTCAGCCTCAATAAGTGCATCGTATATGCCACATCCACTGAGATAACTTCCTGCACACCACAATGCAACTTTTGTCATGTGGAAAACGCCCATCATTTGATAAAGACCTACTGGATTGCTCATAGAAATGATAACTACAATAAACAAAACACCTTCATCCCAGACAATTGGCAGGATAGGCTAGTCTTCAAGCTGAGAACAAACATTTTTGAAAGTTTTTAGAGCTGTGTACACTGTTACGTAGTTTGTGACTGGCGATGGTATTACTGGTAAAAACCCAACCTTCTTCAGTGGGACGGTATTCTGGGAGATCAGAGCATGAATTCCAGTCCATGGTGGAACTGGCTTTTCTTCATCCTTCAGTTTACACCTAATAACTGAAATTCATTTAAATCAGCTTGGCGGACCAGAGCATCACGTAGAAGAAGATCCACATCCTTAGCCACTTTGAAACTTTGTGGTAGACTCGGAAATGTTGATAGCTTTTAGTGGTTTTGCACACATTGGCAAGGCAGTTGGGTTATAAGTTTGCAGCTTTGTTTGTTTATGCCTACAGCTGACACCGTTTGTTTTCCAGCGGCTACTTCATTGGTGCAGTCTTGAAAAAGCACCATGGCGGTATCATGTGTGCTGGGTATTCCAGACAATGAAGAGCTGTCATCAAAAACAAAATTATCAAGAGCAGCACTTGTAAATCCTTTCCTGGTAAAGTAACTTGGAAATGGTGTGCTGTCGGATTCACGTGATTTTACAGCATGAGCTGCTAACAAGTTCCTGCTCCATACTATGTCATTATAACTTGTTGAAGCACCAATCCTATTCATTGAAGTGATTAGCTCTCTACTTTTGCACATTTCATAGATTGCATGGGCAGTCATCATGAGTAGTGGAGTTTTCTTTTTTCAGTGATTTAATTCATAAAACATGTTTTGGAAAAGATGGTACATTTGCACAACACAAGCCTGTTGGGTCATGGGATTGTCTTCCACTTCTTCGCTCATATCTTCAAAGTCATCATCAATATTATCAGCTTCTGTCCCGAACTCAAGAACTTTAGTTTGTAACAGTTTTGCTTTGCTGATATGAAACAATGATGTTAAGACAACATCAGTCATTCTTGTTGACTCCCATGATTTACAGAGCTCTGGGGCATCACAAAATTTGTCATTAATTCCAAAATCTAAATTCTTCAGGACGTTTCATAAAATGGTTCCCGCTGATTTTAATGCATCCTGTGATCTTATTTTGGCAGCAAGAACTTCAGGAGTCAAATCAGATCAGAACACAATAAGTAGCTCATTCTTTTTGTTAGACTGAAAAAAAAAAAAATCTGTCATTGTACATTCTCACCAGAAAAATCTTAATTTCATTATTATGGATCAATACAGTTTTATCAATGTTGACAATTATTTCTCTGATCTCACTGAGGGTGAACCCGTAGCCAGCACTCAAAGGTGACTTTAAAACTTCATTTGCTTTTCCAATGAGTGCACACTTAACTGAAGGCGGTTACGTTGCTGCTGTTAGCTCATTGTACATTCATATGTTTGAATGTATGCTAGCATGCAGTTCAGGTGGGCATACAAATCCAGTGAAAATACATTCACCTCGCTGTTTAGATCAGCTACTCAGCTGAAAACTTCATCTTGGAAGAAATAAGCTGCAGATAAAAACATGTTTTCCCTTTGAAACTCACGTAATCTGTGCTTTGTTCTTTTGTCAATCCCTTTGGCCCTTGTTCTGGCTAAACCACAGAAAACACATTGAAGATCCTCTGCTTTCTGATCAGTTGTTGGATGTGGACGAGGGGTAGCCTTCAATCTTTTAAATGGATGGGCATTGGGTTCAATTGTCGTGGCTTTCTCAGAAGACTCAGATTCTTCTTGTGGATTCATTGGTTTCTGCTGTTTTTTGACAATTTTTATCTATGCTTCTTTTCATTGTATATAACTTGCAACACTTGTTGTTACAGTGATAAAATATTTTATTCTCTCCACCCATCAGTTTCAATCTTTTGTTAACTTCATCTTGCCGTATTTATGCAGCACCTCAAACTCTCTTCTGTCAAGCCGCCATTGATGTTAGCTTTTCTCAGGTTAGTTTGGCATATGACATATTTTTCTTTTTTGAAGAAGTCCTTAGATTTTGTAGTTAGGAAAACTCTTAAGTTGTAAAGATCCTCTGCTACACACCTGCTTTGCTCATGTTTTTGAATTTGAATCAAAGAAAAACCTGAAACAAAAACAATATTAAAATAAATTACCAATATGATGGCTAATACACATCATTACAGAGCCACCATTTTAAAAAATGGCAGAAGGGTTGCTCTGAGAAGTTATTTTCTGTCTCTAGAAGACTACTTGACCCCCGAAAGCTATGTTTTGACACCAAAATAAAGTATATAGGTCTCATGAGTCCTGAAATATTACATCATCACTGCAACACATCTGCCATTTTCAAAAATGTCATCCAGAAAAAAACGGCCTGGATTAGCAATTTCTACCCAAGCTAAATTTCTTCTATAATGATAGAAAAACACAAATCAGTAATGAAAATCTCTGAACAACATTTTTTTCAGAGGTATATCAAGGGGCCAGGACTATTACAAACGCAACTCGAGCAACAGATCTCTGAACAGCTAATGTGCTATCAACAGAGATTCGCGTGCAAACTTTTTATCCCATGTTAAATTCCCTCCTGTGCCAAGTCAGAATTCCAACTTTTCAAGGTCAGTTTAAATCCAGTCCAATTGAGCTGGGTGGTACTAACAATAATAACTGTATTTTTACCTGCACAAGAGAGTTCACTTTGTGGTGTGCATTACATGAGGGGTAGAGTACCCCACGAAGAACCATATAAGGATAACGCAAGTCACAGAGGAGTTTCACCACCATATGGAGGAATGAGGCTGAAGGCCAAGAACCTGTATAAGGTTATGGAACTCCGAGGTGACTTGCAATATCCTTATGTTGTACAACTGGGGTACTTTATCCCATATAATACATGGTCACACCATCACCTTTCCCACAGACACTTAAAACCTTGGTGGGCAGCTCTTTCATATGAAAAAGTAAGCATGTTTTCAAACATGAATAATATAAATAAAGCCTCTAGTGCAAAATTAAACACATCAAAAACCTATTAGATTTTTGTTGCAAACAGATATTAGAAACAGTCCAATATGTCCTTTATTAAAAAAAAAAAATACAGTTGCTCTGAACATGTAGAACCATGCAGAAAGATTTTAGCTTTTCTCTATTCAAGGAGTGCAAAACATAAACATATTCTGTCTGCTTGTCATTTTAAGCTATAAAAATAGAGCAGAAGGAAGAAAGGCAAGAGTTCAGTTTGTTGATTTAAACAGCTGTGACGTGACCTATCATCTTGGCTGCTGGCTCAGGCAGCAGGCATTGTGACGTTGGCACTCAACTGTAATAACCTTATAATAATAGAGTTCTGACATCTTTTCTTTATAATCAGCGCCTTGGTGTGTCACAAGTTGTCGTTTATTACGAAATATGCAACTGACAATTATACAGGAATTACAGAATCCCATGTATTACATAAATATAAATGGGCATTCTTATTCAAACTGTAAACGTACTATACAGTGTGCATAAGTGAAAGATACATGGCAGATGGTAGACATATACACTGATACCTGCCTTGTTCCACTAAAATAGCTGCACATACAGCAAATATGTCAGCAGTAAATGCAGAGATAGTATCACAACAGAAAATTCCACTGTTTTGTATAGAACTGACATACTGTATGTTTATGTATCAACAGTGTATCCCATGAAATGGTCTGCACGTGTGAAACTGAGGTGAGTGCTTTAACAGAGTTACAAGGCAGTTTTGATTATATGGGGAAAGGGATTCTTGTTGGCATAACACAGGCCCCGTCAGCCTCTGATGCATGAGTGTTGGGGGAAAACCCTTCAGGGGCCTCATTCCACCCAATACCAATGGATATCTGTGGGAAATTGAAGACTCAGGGCCCATTTTACACTTCCTGCCGGGGGCCCTATCATTGTACATTACACCACTGGGTTCTGGAGGCTGAAACATTGAAAATGCAACAGCGTGTGCATAAGAAAAGGTAAGCACCTCTTACGGTCAGTCTAATGAATAAATGTAGAGACTGCCCTGAAGCAGTCCTTGAATTTCTTTACTGACTGTCCCTACATTTATTCATTACGCAGACTGTCTTTACATTTTTTATGTTTTCTTAAAGCATCACATACTACTATACAATAGCCTGGAGTGTGGTATGAACTCTTATCCTCACCCACAACCTCCATGGAATTGTATGTCCTTGAGGATGCCGCTGGGAGAGAAGCTACATTCAGTATGTACTCGACCAGTCCTCTCGTTATGAGTGGTCTGTAAAGTCCAATACCAGAGGTACTGGTCACTGCGTGGTAGAGTTGGTCGGATTACAAAGTGGACCTTGAGTGTCCCATTAGAAATTAGCGGGAGAATCTGTAAAACCTGTAACTTAATTGATGTTGCTAATACAGAACCACTCCTACCCTGTCCACCTCCCCTAACTGACCTGCCCCTTTGAGTCTACCAGCTCCAACCCATTCAAGACCAAAAATGCAGCCTGCTGCACCACTTCTCAAAGCTCTCATTAGCCTGTCACCTTCTTGAGCATACTGTTCCTGCACCCTTCCCAATACCTACCTAACCATGATCTCTTAGATCCTGAAACTATGCGTCTGATCTTCAATCCCCTTTGACCTACTGTGTGTTCCTCCTCTGAGCCCACTGGACCTAGCGGTCCTCGCAGCCTACCTGGTCCCCATGCTCTCATCCCAATGAACCTGTCCACAGAGCGATCAGACCATACCCCCTTTGCCATCACTGCTCACAAGACCATCATGTAATCTTCAAATAACAAATAACAAACTCTGCATCATGATCCTAGCAAAACATCTAACATTCGAGGTTGTTAAATCCCGATCCACCACCCTCTTCACCCACCAGTGGCAAAACTGGATTTGTAAGCAAACACAAATACATTTCCTGTTTCACACAAATATTTAAAAAACAATTACAAAACGTGCGTGTGGCCTCACCTTAAAAACCCCAAGTCCACATAGCCAGCAAATTACCTGGCAAATATACCACCATCACTGCATTTACAAAATGTTATTATTTGGTAAGTTGCCAGACCGTCCTTAATATAAAAACCGCAAATTGATTAAAATCAAAAATATATTTTGGTCTCAAAATGGATGCATTGCAATAGAAGTTCCTGGCACTGAAGGAAACTATTTTGTTTGCAGATGTGCTCCTTGAGAAACAAATGGGTGCTATCACTCACAGTGAAGTTAGAGAATGGTTGAATGAGCTGATCCATTGCCCCACACTACAGGCCATAGTGGGTGGATGAAAAATGTGAATGGCACAATAACAGACCAATGAAGGAAGAGGGCTTGCTAAAAGCTCCTATAAGTAAATATATTGCACATGTAATTTTAGTAAAAGCCAAATGCTGGAAAGGAGTTACACAAAATGTTTGTACCTTTAAATTACCCTTGCCAGCTAGCCCCCCCGCAGCTACACAATGATGTGAGCAAAGTAGGTTTGACCACTCACCCCAAATGCCAAACTTTCAGTTGTCGGCTCTTGATTCAATGGTTCTCCTATCTGTTCTTGTGCCCAAGAGCATTTTGGTCCCACTGTTAGGCCTCAAAAAATCATTCAAATGTTACTAGACCTGTAGGTCGTGTCGTTTGAATAATCAGCTGTAATGTGTTTGAACCATACACAGGTCTCAAATTGTGTGATCCAGGGCAAATATTTGAATTTACAGAGTCGCCTTTTTCTTCATTCTCACATATAAGTGTACCTTCAAATATGTGAGGTCAGCATTTCTGCTGTACAAAAATCTCTTTTTGTTTGATTGAATAGACTAAACATTTGCTCCACGTATAATAAGAATTTAGCCCACATACAGGATACACATGATCCATGACTTGCCTCTTAGTTTACCAATAGCATTGCCATCAGGGCAGGAGTGTTTCTCATTTAATGTTTGAACGTTCAGGCCCTCATTTAAGAGGGTCCAGTGCCATTTTAGCGCTGCCTTACTGTAATTTTTTTTATGCTAAGGTGGCCTTCCCCAGCACCAAATTTACAAAGTGGTGCTACATTATGCCTGCGCCAGGCGTAATGTATGCTGAGTGGCGTTCCCTCGTTAGGGGGCCCGAAAAAATGACACAAAGAAATCTAAAAGATTTCTTTGCATTATTTGTTTTGGCACTTTTAATGCCTGCTCAGAGCAGGCTTTAAAAGGGGGCACACCATTGTTTATAATGGGCCCCTATGTACTGTTCAGGGTTAGCACCAATATTTTGGTGCTAATCCTGAACTGTACATCAATAGCATCAAAAATTCTGACGTTATTGCCCCCTACCCTGTGCCATGATGCTCTGTATCTGAGATATGGTGCACACATGGTGGCGGTAGTGGAGCATAGGGGGGGGCAAGGAAAGTGGCACTGAACTGGGTGCAGTGCCACTTTCCTTAAATCTGCCCCTCACTTTTAACAAATATAATACTAAAGCAAGATGTAGTAGCGCACTGTCATTTACAGAGAGTACATTTCCAAGAAATGGGAAAAATCCTTCCCATTAACTTGCAGCTCACACAGAAGTATAACAAATTAGCTTTTGCAACTACTGAAATATATTTTGAAATATTTTTACAGTGTTAGTAAACAAAACCCTACAGCCTTTTATTTCACATTCTTTGTACAGCAGGCGAGACAGTTCACCTTACAAAATCTTGGAACTCTGCAGTCAGAAGGAAAAGTAACTGTAAAAAGACAAACTGACTTTTGACCCCTGTTTCTGAACACAGAGCAAACGTGACAAGATAAGAACATGATTTAAAGGCATCTTTGAAGCTCTTTCACTTTCTGACTTAACAAAACACCTGTTGTTTGACAACTCACCAGAAGGGGCGGGTAGGTTCTAACAATAGCACAACCTGATAAAATATGACTCACCATAGTGAGTGGACAAGTACATTTTTCAAGGCCTGCCACAGTGTTTTCATTGGATGACTTGCATTCTTCCACTGCATAATCAATGGGACTTTTTTTTAATTGATTATTGAGCACTTCTTGGGAGTGCATGTGTTTCCCATTCCATTTTACAGACCCTCCAGGATTTTGAAATTTAGCGATTTGCAAAAAAATTTATAAATTGGCAGTTTTGAAAAAAAGCCTGCTCTTTTTACCAAAGTCCCTGCAGAATTCAAAGAATGTGACTCCTCCTTTTATTGGCCTAGCTTTGACCGCTGAGCCAAATAAAAGGAGGGGGTCAGGGAGCAGACGAGGTGTATGTTCATTCACCTGGCTGCTGCTGCATCACATCCCCATGCCTGGAGGCACCTGGAGCGAGCCTGCTGGTGAAGACAGAAGATGACAGAAGTAAGAAAGTAAGAGACAAGATAAAAGGAAAGAAAGAAGATGGAAGAAAACCTAAAGTAGGCTGATAACTGAAGGGAAGAAGGAAGAGAGCAGAGGAAAAAGAAAGAGAACACTGCTTCTGCTTGAGCCGGGATACCAATTAGCAGGTACGTTTTGTCACAGCAAGATGCAGTTGCTCTGCTCCTGCTCACCCGCCTTCAGCACTCCCATCAACCACAGGCTGAAAGTGGATAGTGTGACTGCTGGGGGTTTGTGAGATAAGTGGGGAGCACAATGCGCTGGGGCCCTGGAGGCAACACATTTTTTGTGTGTGTTTGTTTTCAAACCAAGAATTCAGGCCCGCTGCCTCATGGCATGTGGTAGCTCCCGCTAGTGACAATATTTATTTTACAAAAAAGAAAGAATTTGGGCCCACCACTCATTGGCATGCAGTGTGACACATGCAGTTGGCTACAAGATTTGGCAAATCTAACAGATTGGGTTTTTACAGCCGAGGGTTTCTGGATTTTCCAATCCTTGTTTTTTTTTTTAGGTCCAGTGCAGAAGCGGTTTGACCTGTTATACGTATTGTGGGCTTTTAACCGAGCCCACCTAACACCCATCACTTTAACTAGTTCATAGACTTGCCTTCCAAAAATCACTTGATGTCATTGGTGATTGCTTTATGTTTGTAACCGCATTGAGGCTGTTTTTTGTCACTCCTTGCAGACTGTCCCTCTTACATGGATTTTTGCAAGATTGCCTAAATACTTCAGCGTGGGAGAACTATTTCTTTTGTCTCTCCCCTTTGTGCTGTATGGCAGCCATGGTGCTCACAGCGCGAACAGGCACAACTGTGTGAACTCGATCAGTGGTATTAAAGCGCTGATCATATTGTTTCCAGTTACCAAATCAAAGTAATTTCTTGTGGCTCTCCTCTTTAAACACTTGAAATTGGTGAATGCTTTACTAAAACAGAAATCCTCAAAGAGAAAGCGTCTTTCCCAACACAGTGGGAGAGCCGATACTACAATATTCACTGCACTCTGGAAACGTGTCCCATAATGCTTTGCAGGGCATTACTTTTACATTTTGTGCTCATAACTCAGCCTGTGGTTGTCCTAGGACAAGGGGACCAACACCAAAACATTCACAACAACATGCTCTTTCTTTCTACATCATTTTTGTAGTCTAGGGTAGAGGGGACTCCAAAATAATAACCCTTTCCACCATTCCACCATTCGGTGTATGAATAACTTTTCTTGTGGTTGGAACTTTTCTTTTACAGCTGAGAGTAGGTTGTGTTATAAGGGTATTCTTTGTAATGTCCTTGCTATAGGCCTGTTAGCCCTGAATATGTGTGATGTATTATGTCATCTAGGGATTAAATATATGGTTGCCTTGCATGACTTGCTGCCAATTTATGTGCAGGTATGCTCTTTAGGGGCTAACTATACAGTTACATGACCATGTTTCTTACAAATGCAATTTTCATTGTGGTGTCCTCTAGCGGCTGTTCTAAACACTACAGTCATATCAATATATTAACATTTTTGTGGCAGGAAAATTGTCCCATAATGCTTTGCCGGCCATTACTTTTACAAAACATTTTTGTTCATAACTCAGCCTGTGGTGGTAACCCCTACCACCATTCAGTGTCTGTTTAACCTTTCTCATGGCTGGAACGTTTGTATTACAGCTGAGAATAGGTTGTGTTTTAAGGGCCTTCTTTGCGATATCATTGCTATACGCCTCTTAGCCCTGAGTATGTGTAATATACTATGCCCTCTAGGGGCTAAATATATGGTTGCACTGCATTACTTTCTGCCATTTGTTTGTGTGGTTATGCCCTCTATGGACTAACCATACAGTTACATGACCATGTTTCTTACAAATGCAATTTTCATTGTTGTGTCCTCTAGGGGCTTTTCTAAGCATTACAGTCATATCAACATATTAAAATATTTGAGGCATGGAAACTTGTCCCATTATACTTTGCCGGCCATTACTTTTACAAAACATTTTTGTTCATAACTCAGCCTGTGGTGGTAACCCCTACCACCCTTCATTGTGGTGTCCTCTAGGGGCTGTTCTAAGCATTACAGTCATATCAACATATTA
Source organism: Pleurodeles waltl (assembly GCF_031143425.1). Taxonomy (NCBI): domain Eukaryota; kingdom Metazoa; phylum Chordata; class Amphibia; order Caudata; family Salamandridae; genus Pleurodeles; species Pleurodeles waltl. The sequence continues at coordinate 707,670,182 of NC_090450.1, read as the reverse complement.
AAATATTTGAGGCATGGAAACTTATCCCATAATGCTTTGCAGGGCATTACTTTTACAAAACATTTTTGCTCCTAACTCAGCCTGTGGTGATCCTAGGACACTAGGACCACCCTCAAAACATCCACCACAGTGTGCACTTTATGTGTACATCATCTCTGGGTCCTCATACTATGTTAGTGGGGACTACAAAATAGTAACCCTTATCACCATTCATTATCTTTTTGAGCTCTCCCATGGCTGGAATGTTTGTTTTACAGCTGAGAGAAGATTTGTTTTCAATATCAATGTAATAGTTCTGTCACCCTTGAAAATGTGTAATGCGTAGTGTTCTCTAGGGGCTAAAGCTATAGTTACATTACATTACCTTCTATTCTTTTCACGTGGTTATGCTCTTTAAGGGCTGACTGCATGGTTAGATAACCATATTTCTTTCAAATGCTATTTTTATTGTGGTGTCGGTGGAAAACGCTGTTTGCGAGGCGCAAAAGCCTCTCCGTGATGCAGAAATGCATTTTGAGAGTCGGATCCGACTCACAAAATGCGTTTCCGACTCGCAAATAGGAAGGGGTGCTCCCTTCCTATTTGCGACTCGCAACGCTATGCAAGTTCATTTGCGACTGCGAAAGCGGTCGCAAATGAACTCGCAGTTACCATCCACTTGAAGTGGATGGTAACCCATTCGCAAACGGGAAGGGGTCCCCATGGGACCCCTTCCCCTTTGTGAATGATCACAAAAACAATTTTTCAGAGCAGGTAGTGGTCCTATGGACCACTGCCTGCTCTGAAAAAAATACCGAAACAAAAGGTTTCGTTTTTTTTTCTAAGTGCAGCTCGTTTTCCTTTAAGAAAAACGGACTGCAGATAGAAAAAAAAAAAACTGCTTTATTAAAAAGCAGTCACGGACATGGTGGTCTGCTGTCTCCAGCAGGCCACCATCCCTGTGAGTGCCCATACTCGCAATGGGGTTGCAAACTGCGACTCACCTCATTAATATTAATGAGGTGGGTCTTTGCAACCCCATTGCGAGTTGCAGAAGGTGTCTGAGACACCTTTCTGCATAGCAAGTTGCAATTTGCGAGTCGCTCGGACTCGCAAATTGCAACTCGCAATTCGCTGTGTACCTACATCTGGCCCTATATTATTTGCGGCACAAAAGCTCAACCCATAATGCTTTGCAGGACATTACTTTGATAAAACATTTTTGCTCATAACTCAGCCTGTGGTGGTCCTAGGACAATGGGACAAACTTCAAAACGCTCTTTGTGTCTACATCATCTCTGGGTCCCCACACTAGGTTAGTGGGGGCCCCAAAATAATACCCCCTTCCACCATTCATTGTCTTTTAAGCTTTCTCATGGCTACAACTTTTGGTTTACAGATGGGAGAAGTTTTGTTTTAAAGGCCTTGTTTGTAATATCATTGCAGTATGCCTGCTAGCCCTAAACACGCCCTCTAGGGGCTAAGTATATGGTTACACTGCATTACTTTTGCCTTTATTTTTTTCATGGGGTTATCCTCTCTTGCAGCTAACAATATGGTTATATGACCATGTTTCTTACAGATTATATTTTTGTTGTGGAGCCCTGTAGGGGCTGTTTTGAGCATTACAGTCTAATGCCAAAAGTTTATTTCTGATAAAGGTTTATATGATAATTGTATTTGTTTTAATAAATTCTCTTTATTACAATTATGACCATAATTCAGGCCAACTTAACATCCTTATTAAACTAGGACTGTTTGAACACTCTTGATATGTTTGAGTGCCCCTTCTAGTTAATTTCTTTCATTACTCCTCCATGGCTGTCTTGTGTCTTTTTGGGGGGAATTGTGTAAGCCAGCCACCACTTCTGATGTTGAGATGGTGAAAGAGGTATTCTATTGGAATTAGCATTGCAAATTTAAATTAGGATGCTAAATGGCAACATATTTTTTTATTTTTTGCTGCAGATAGAGGAAGAAGGTAAATGGAAGTGCTTTAGTTATATGCAGGGCCACTAGAATTGTATGACAGAAAAAGATGAAATTATACAGCAGGGTTGACTACCTTATGTGGCAGAAAAGTCCAGTTCTGAATTTACAATGCCAATAGCTCTAACTCAAGCACATGCAAGACATAATACATTGCAGGTGCTTGTTTTACAGCAGCATATGTGCTGCTTGAAAGGGAAAGTAGCAAAAAATTATTTCACAATTATAGTTTAGTTACAGTAGGGCATCTAGTGTTCAAGGTCAGGAAACACACCCTGTATAGTGGTGTACCTAAGGCCCTGCAGTTTACTATCTACAATTAATCTTCTAAACCAGTGGTTCCCAACCTTTTGTCTTCTGTGGACCCACACTTTATTATAACTGGAAACGGGGGCCCCCACTGAATCATAATTCAAATCCAGGGACTCCCCACAGAGTAATTACTGAAAGCTGGGGACCTAATCTGTTAATATTATTTAATTTTCTAAGCAGTCGCTAACCCCCTGAGGAGGCTTTGTGGACCCTCAGGGGTCCCCGGACCACAGGTTGGGAACCACTGTTCTAAACTAATGAACAGGAACTGTTTTCTCATTTGTGATGACTACTGTGAGATTTTCTGAAAGGCTTCAATAACTCGGTATTGTAATGGCAAAAGAGGTATTAAAGCTTCTAGTTTAGGTTATGTTATATTGGTAGGGTGGCCAGAATTGAAAAGCAAAAAACCGGGACATTTCACAAAAATAGAAGGAATACACTACAACTTCAACAGAGGGCACAGAATGACAGTGCTCATCATCACAGAATTACAAGAGAGGCACTAAGAACATAACTGAAATGCAAGTATCATGCATGTTAATTAAATTGCTTTCTTATAATAGCAAACTATCTCTGCTTTAGAAAACAAAAAAAGGCACCTCCCACCGTTTTCAGTCGACCATCTAAAAAACCCAGGACATGAGCTAATTTTCACAAAATCTGAAGGGACAGCTGGTGAAAAACCAGGATTGTCCCAGCAAACCTGGGATGCCTGGTCACCCTATATATTGGAGCTTGCAGCACTATCCACCAAAATTACCCAGGGCCCTTGGAAATATCCCTAAGCCCTTGGCTGCGAACATCGGAGAAGCAGAAAAAATGAGGGAACACATTTTGGGCAATAAGGAAAAGCACTTTGCATGAAGAGCTCTTACTATAAATGCTAGGATTTCACTGGCAGATGAGCGAGTGCAGTGGTTCTTAACGTTTTGACTTTTGTGGACTCCCACTTAATCATAACTGGAACCGGAGGACACCCACTGAATTATTATTAGAATGTGGGGACTCCCACTGAGTCATTACTGGAAGCCAGGGACCTCAACATCACCAATTTTGATGATCTGAACATTAATAAAATACACAAATATACAGAATTAAGCATTCTTTAAACAAACATACAAATGATGATAGTTTATATATTCACAAACCAAAATGAAATATTCAAAATTGTAGTTCTAATGGGGAGATTGGAGGTTTTCTATACCCAATTGAGGTCACTCATTGTCCATACTGTAGTGTATTTGATGCATTTGCACTCTTCCCTACAAATCAATATGAGGATGATAATAATTTTTAGGCTTAATTTTGTAATTCCTTAAAATTTACAGAACATTTAAACATTTTAAATTTTACAATTTGCTTCTTTATATATCTACACCTTATTGATTTTTCATATTATTTGATGTTTATAGCAGTCACATACCCACTGAGTTGGCTTCACAGACCCCCACGAGGCCCTAGACCATAGGTTAAGAACCACTGACTTATTGCATTCGGAACAGCTGGGTTTGCACGTCTGGCAAGCAGGAAGGAATTGAGGCAGGGAGAAAGCAGGAGATGTAAAGATGGGTGGGGGTAGCAGGAGACAGGAGGAGGTTAAATTTATGGGGGTTACTGGAGTGCAGTGAGTGGAATCAGTGTATGATAAAGGTACCAACGTAGCAACATGGATGAGAGACAGCTCCCTCAAACTAAACTCAGACATAACTAAAGTCCTGATCTTCGGGAAGAACACCTCCACATAGGACCATAGCCGGTGGCCAGCAGAACTCGGACCAAAACCCTCCATCAGACCACGCATACAACCTCGGCATCATCATCAACAGCCCACTGTCCATGAAATGCAAGTAAACCCAGTCGCCTCTTCCTGCTTCCACAACCTCTGCATGCTCCGTTGACATTCAGATGGACCCCCACGACACCAGAAAGACCATCACACTTGCCCTTCTCACCAGCCGCCTCGACTCTCTATGCTGGAATTTCCACTCAGCTCCTCAGAAGACTTCAGACCACACAGAACACTGCAGCCAGACTCATCCTCCCCAAGCAGACCAGCATCACCCCTCACCTCAACAACCATTGGCTTCCGATCCTTGCATACAAAGCTCTACACAACCAGGGACCTTCCTTTATCGACCATTGACTAAGCTTTCACTTCCCTGCAAGACACCTGCGCTCCGCCTCGCTCGCCTTCGCACACATCCCCGCATCCATCGCAGCCGTAGCGGAGGCCGCTTCTTCTCTTACATCACAGCCAAGTCCTGGATCGACCTGACCTTCCACCTCCAAGCAGCTTCCTCCCTGGCAGACTTCAGAAGGAGACTCAAGATGTGGCTTTTTGAGGGAGACATGGCACCCTCAGTTCCCAGAGACCCTTAGGGGTGATAGTGCTGCGCTATACAAATTCCGACTGATTGATTGATTGATAGAAATAAAGGTAAATAGTTTGATAGATACTGGACCAAGGAGCAGATTTATGAAAAGTGGCGCTGCACCTAGTGCAGCACCACTTTTCTTGTGCCCCTTAGCGCCCCCCTAACGCCACCATGGTAGCGCCGTATTTAAAATACGGTTAACCATGGCGGTAGTTAGAGTGATTAGTGTCACAAGTTTTGATGCTAGTCCGGCGCTGTGCAGGATAATCGGCAAAACTGATGACGCTAATCCTGCAAAGCACCCAGAGGCCCATTGTAATCAATGGGAGCCTCTGTTTAATACCTGCACATAGCAGGCATTAAAAAATGCAGATAAACAGATAAAATGGCGCAAAAGTATCTCATAGATTCCTTTGCACCATTTATACTGCTCCTCTTGCGCCGCAATGCCCTCCATGCATATATTATGCCTGGCGCTGGCATAATGTGGGGCAATGGGTTACAAAGTGGCACAATGCAAACTTTGTAACTATGGTGTGCATTTTTCCCCTTCCAACTCCACATTAGCGTAAAATAGATGACGCTATCATGGCACTGGAATGGCACAAGGCCAGCCTAAATCTGGGCCTTAATGTACTAATATTCCAAATATGAAACAGTGAATTGTGACAAATACCGATTTGCAATTTGTAATTTCTTATTTGGAATATATTATAATGGATTCAGTATAAGTAGTCATAGTTTGTGCACCCACTTCTACCGAATACATTTCTATTGTGTAAACCGACATATGTATTGACAAATTGGTCCAAAAAGTACTGAATTATAGTGGTTGACAACAAAACCTACATGAACGATGAGCGTCACAAATTGTGACTCACCAAGATTGGCAGGCCACAGGCATGGTGGCTTGCTGGGTTCATTCAGCAGACTGCCAAGCCTGTGATTGCTTTAAAATAAAGCAGTCTTATTTTTTTGTTTTAGAAATGCAGCCCATTTGAGTATTTAAAAAAATCTAACATTTTACATCCATTTTTAGGAACAGGGAAAATTGCCTGCTACTAAAACATGTTTTTCTCCACATTCACAAATGGGATGGTATCCCTTGGCAACCCCTTCCTGTTTGTGACTGGTTACCACCTCCATTAACTTGGCGGTAAAATATTAATGATTTGCAACTGGAGTTCGGTAGTAAAACATTAATAACTAGCTTAAGTAACCAGTATGTAGAAGAGATGCCCTACACACCCTTCCAAATACTGATTCGGTACTTACTCATAAAATTGCGATTTGGTAGCATTTCACTGACTCGCAATTTGAATTCTGTACATTTAAAATTACATTTTGTGGTCACAATGGCTGTTGTGACCTTTGCAACAGTATAATTGATGTGTACATGAGGGCCTCGGCCCAAAGAATGCGTGACGTAGGAGACTCCCTCCTCTCCCCTCCGCACAGTGTCTGCAGCCAGACTAGTCTCGCAGCCTCTCCCTGATCAGTACATTTCTCTGTGTGCATTCATCTGAAAAGGTACTTGGAGGAAGTGGAGGCTACGGAGATGCTTTTTTTCCCTAGGTATTCAGATGCTCAGGCCTATAAGTTTGTGGTTTGTATAACGTGTACAGGGCTGAAAGGGTGTTGGAGCAATTTAGTTAAAACAGAAAAAAAGAGCTCATCTTTGTTACGTCGTCAAGGAGATGAAAGTACTATAAAAATACTGCAATGCATGGGTAAAAGCAGAGGATACAGTCAAATATAAAACACTTTCATTAGAACTAATAATATATATACAACAGAGATGAGGAAAATATGCTCTCAAGAGAAGGGAGAAGAAACAGTATATACATGTATACGCAATAGCAACTGTTAGTATCATAGGGTCAATGTGTACAGTACAGGTTGAGGTGCGGGTAAAGCGTGTCTCAAGAAGCACGAAAGGACTACTGAGAAAAGAATGAGTATATGATGAAACAGACTCCAGAAATCTTATGAATATAAGGTGTGTGTGTTCAGATTTAAGCTTGTTGGGCAGTGGAATTCTAGATTCTGAGGGCCCAGCCAGTGAAGGCCTGAGACCTAGGAGTGCATTACAGATAGGTGCCTTGTCCTTCTCTGTGCCCCGGGACACACTGGGAGAGTGCATTGTGCCATAGCCAATGCACTGTTCTCATCGCATGCCCAAACGCACGCCTGTACTGGAATAAGCACATTAGTGAAAGGCAGACCAGCTGTTTCAAATGTGCAGGCTGCAAAGCGGCCTGAAATTCAAAAGGACAGAGACCCTCTCCAGGCACTCATTCACTGCATCCGCTATCATAGGGATGCCTAGGGGAGTTGCTGAGACTTCTTTTACACTCTTTCAAGGGAGTCACTGAAAGCTATCCTGACTGCATACCAGCTCTATTTGGTGCACAATGAGAGCACTTCATGAGGGTCTCTCCCTCTGTGCCTCCATCTGTAATATGGTGCTAGCATACGGACACCTAGCCTGCCACTTGCCTGTGGCTTCCAGTTCCTGCTTGCTCCGGACTGATCCAGTGACACCACACACCACAGCTGCCTGAGTTCTCCTGCTGGGGTTTTCCCGGCTGGGTTGCCTCACTCACTGTTCTTCCTGCCAACAGAAGCCCGCCTACCCAAGGACCTACTTTATGCAGGCTGAGCCCTGCGCCCAACACCCCGGGCGCCACAACAATCACTGCCACTGCGCCGACCCACATGCCACATTAGGAACTTTCAGCTGCACCCACTGCCACTTCACCGGCCACAGCAAACACATCAGCCCATCAACCAGCCCCAACCTGAACACACCACCCAAACAAAAACAATCTGAACAAAAATACCAACTCGCATGCACCCTTCTCAAAACATGTTCACTATGCAAGCATTCCACTGAATTATGGGACCTCATCGCTATCCTCCCACCCGACATCATCTTTCTCACCAAGACCTGGCTCAACCCAACATATGCCCTGGACATTGCCACAGTGATCCCCAAAGGATATAAAAATACTCACCAGGACCACGCCAACAAACTGGGATAAGGAACAACCATCAACCACAAAGAGACAATAGACTGCACCACCACCACCGACAACACTACCACCCCATGGAACATCTCAACTTTAAGCTCCAGACGGATGACAAAGCAACCATCAAAGGCACCCTTGCATACCCACCCCATAGCCCGCACTCCAGCTTCTGCAACACCATCGCAGACTTCATTGCGCCTCTAGTCCTAGACTCCAAGGACTACATCTTACTCGGTGACCTAAATTTCCACATCGACGACCCCAACTACTCACATGGACCTGTCACTCCATTGTCCACTTCAGCATATCCAACTCCTGTACCTCTACCTCCAAGATAACCAACACCCCCCACCGGAGGTGGAACAAAATCTCAGAGACCATCTGGCCGGATGCCCTCAACAGCACCACGAAGCCAGCTTCCGCCACCTACCTCGAACAGAGAGTGAAAAACTTCAACGCCTGGATGACCAATTGTGCCAACAGCATCTTCCCCATCATGAGCAACATCCAGAGAAAATCCATCAAAAAGGCCAGTTGCTACACCCAAGAACTCAGAACAGCAAAACGAGACAGCAAACAGCTGGAGAGGAGATGGCAAGCCAGCAAGGACACCTTCGACAGAGCAAACTTCGAGACCTCTCTCAACCTCTACCACTGCCTGCTAAGGGCAACAAAGAAGACAGCCCTTGCCGCACACATTGAAACCGGTACCAACAACACCAAGGAACCTTTGAACGTCATTAAGGAATTCTCCAACCTAGGTGCCAGCAAAAACAACATCACAACTTCACAGGAGCTGTGCAACAACCTCGCCCACTTTTTCCACAAGACCGCAACCATATACAGAAACTTCAAACCCCAAACCACACCTACGGACTACCTCGACAGATATGCCACTAATGTAACCAACACAAACCACACACTGACTACCTAGAACATCCTCTCCACCCAGGACTCACCTCCACTATGAAATCCGTCCACTTGGGAGCTCCCACAGACCCATGCTTGCACCACATCTTCAAACTTGGAAACCAAGGGATCGACCAGGAACTCACCTTCCTGCTTAACACCTCTATCACCACCACAACATTTCCTGACACCTGGAAACACGCTGAAGTCAGACTACTACTCAAAAAGCCTTCCACCAACCCCAACGAACCCAAAAAGCTACCAGCCATTCTCCCTGCTCCCATTACCAGTGAAGGTACTGGAAAAGATCATCAAACGCAACTCATTACATACCTGGAGCAGAACCAGATATTCAATGCCTCCAAATCCAGCTTCTGCAGCAATCACAGTACCAAAACTGCCATGATCGCACCCACCAACAACATCCAAACCCTTCTTGATGAGGAGAATCATCAGCTTTGATCCTCCTCAACCTCTCAGCAGCCTTTGCCACCATATCCCACCACTTGCTTATCCAAAGACTCCACCACATCAGCATTCAAGGGGACGCACTGAGATGGATCATCTCCTTCCTCACCGGAAGAACCCAGAGGATCCACCTTTCACCTCCGAACCCAAGGAGATCACCTGCGGTGTCCCCCTGGGCTCATCTCTCAGCCCTGTGCTCTTCAATGCAGATATGACCCCGCTGGCCAACATCGTCAGATCCCACAGTCTCAACTTGATTTCCTATGCAGATGATACCCAACTCATCCTCTCACTCACTGACGACCCTAATGATGGAACCAACTTCTACAGATGCATGACAAGCGTTGCTGACTGGATGAGGAACAACTGCCTGCAGCTGAACACAGACAAGATGGAAGTACTGATCTTTGGCAACAGCAACAACACATGGAATGACTCCTGGTGGCCATCAGGCCTAGGAGCCACACCCACTCCCTCCAGCCATGCCAGAAACCTCTAAATCATCACTGACAACAAGCTTACCATGAAATCACAGATCAACGCTGTCTCCTCCGCCTGCTTCCTCACTTTGCACATGCTGCATAAGCCTTTAAGTGGCTACCCTACACACGAGATGCACAGTGACACAGGCCCTCATTACCAGCTGACTGGACTATGGCAACTCCTCCTAGAAAGACTTTAGACCATACAAAACGCCGTAGCCAGACTCATCCTCAGCCTTACCCGACGAACCCACATCTTATCCCACCTCAGGCATCCCTACTAGTTTCTCCTATAGAAGAGATGCTTATTCGAGCTGCTGAGCCATGCACACAAGGCTCTACACAACCAAGGACCCGGGTACATGAACCACAGCTTGAACTTCCACCAACCATCAAGAAGACTACACTCTGCCTCCTTTTCACTTGCCTATACTCCCTGCATCTACCGAAGTAGAAGTGGCGGATGCTTCTTCTCCCACACTGCAGCAAAAACCTGGAAATTCTACCCACACCCCTATGGGCCACCATCTCACTTCCAGAATTCCGAATGGCCCTCAAGACCTGGCTGTTCAAATAAGCCTCCGGGACCTGTAAGCACCTGGATACCCTATTGGGTGATTAGCCGCACTTTATAAATCCTTATTGATTGATTGACAAAAGCAATAGATTCCTTCATTTGCTTAAGCTCACAACCCCATTCAAATGACAGGGTACAACTTGGAATTGTGCCAGTGCACACTTATCGCTGGCCGAAGATTTATTAAAGAGGGGGCCCTCAAATGTTTGTGTCTCCTTCTATAATACCAAAGTGCATTGGGTCGTGAATAGTGGGCACACATGCTTACTGCATGCCAGTGACATGTTTCATATTACAATCCCTAATGCACTGTACATTGAAGACTAGGGGTTCCAAGTGGAGGGTTTCAGATCTATGCAGCTAGGGAAAGTCACCAAAGATTTTGAGTCTGTGATTCCCAAATGTAGAGGAGGAAATGAGGAATTTGTGCTCCCCACAATGCATTTTGAAAATGCCCCTTGCTTTATTACTGCAGTCGAGTCTAGAGAAGGTCAAAGATTACCAACGTTTCTGAAGTCATGTTCAGGGGTGAACTGATAATGTACACTTGAAGCTATGTTGTTGATGTGAACATGAAGGATGAGTCTGAAATCAAGAAAAAAATCAAGTCATGTAGTGCTTTCAATGATGGCATGTGAGCAGTCAAGAAAACTGAACATGCATAGTAAAATTTACAGGGAATGTGGAGAAACTAAGCATGAGGATATTATTGAGGGTAAACCAAGGAGAAAGAGCTCATTAGGAAATGAGACATCCAAATAGAGTCACCAATATAGGTGTCATTGGGATATTGCTGTTAAGTTATGGTGAATGTGTGGAAGTTACCAAATGGTTTTGAACAAAAAGTGAGAAGTGTTGGAAATAGAATAGAGTTTTAAGGCACTCTTTTGAGGCAAAGACCAGTCTCCAATATATAAATAGACAGTTCCCTAGTATGATTTATTAGGTTGGATTTACCATTGCTGAAGTAAGTACTGAAGCTTCTGAGATCTGTGCTCATACAGTCTTGTAGAACATCTAAAAGAACATTGAGGTTGATGGTGTCAAATGCTACCACAGATAAAGAAGGACCCGAGGACAGGACTCGCCACTGTCCAGGAGTCGTAAGGCATCATCAGTTATTTTGAAGCACGATCATTCTCATGCTGGATGTCTGACCTAATCCCAGTTTGTATGTCATCAAGGAATTGATTATATCCAATTAACTAAGTGGGATGTCAGCACAGCTACCAATTAGGTTGACCAGCTACTTATGGACATTGACATATCTCAAATTGTTAAGATGAGAGGGATTTGTCCAGTCCCACGCTTACCAAGTGAGGTGTTAACTAGGTTTAAAAGGATAGTTGATCCACTGGATTCTGAAAGGCAGGTGACCTATCAAGGACTTGGCTTGGCAGTCAATTCTCAAGATCTCTCTTCCTGGGTTTTCTAGTTGGCTGCTCCCGTGAGGTCCCCGTCCTTTAAGTCCAGCACGAATTGGAGGCTCCTGCAAGTTTGAGCTCACATTTAGCGAGTAACTGGGACTCTGGAAGGGTACAAAACAGAACTGTTTTGCTTCAGGATTCCTGAACAATGGCAAAGAGACAGGTTTGCAGCACTTAGTCTGACTAGACAATGGCTGGCACTATAGTACAACACAACTCAGTAGAATGCAAACCCCTTTGCTGGCAGGAATACACCTGCAAGTTTCACCAAAGTGAGCGCTTGAGGAAACTGGGATGATACACAGGTGATGATTTTCTATATTACTTTGTCAGGGTGTTTCCTGCGAAATGCTACTTTTTCAGAGTTCAGGGCCCTAAGGAGGCCCCTTCCTCAACTGTTTTGGTAATGTGCAGAAATAAATTATGCCATTTGGTCTCCGGCCTGAATGTAATGATAGGGTTGGAGCAGATAAGACACAAATAGGCCTGAAGTAAAATGTTCCTCAAAGTATAATTTTGTTCTTTTTATTAAATCCTCAGTCACCCTTGCCAGATACCAAATGGGGTCTCTACCCAAAGATCTGTGCCACATGTGGAGGATCCATCCAGGTGAATCTGACCATCCCCAAGGAGCCCCCTGTTTTCCGCAGGATAGTGGTGATCGTGGTGGCAGTGAAGAAGATGAAGCGTGGGGTGACTGGCAGGTGTCTGTTTGGGGACACCGATCTCCTGGAGATTCTCAAGGACATGCTGGTGGAAGGTAAGAAGATGCCTTTTTTTGGAAGTCTTTATTTCAGGGCCACGATTCAGCAACATTGGGAATTATGATCCAACCTACTGCAACGGAGTACTGCAATTACTTTCAAACTATAGAAAAATTACGTGTCTAACCTGTCAAACACTCAGAGAGTTGAGTGCTAATTGCAGATCTCTTTGAGTCACAATTGCTGTTGTGATCTGTGTAAATGCTCCTTTACATTAAGGCACTCATTACGAGTGTGGCAGTCTTAAGACCGCCATACTCATGGTGGGGGTCTTACCGCCACAGGCCGGCGGTAAAGACTGCCGTATTATGACATTGGCAGTTTGGCAGAAGCCAAACCACCGCAACGCAGGCAGTACAGCCAAGGCGGTCGGACTGACGCCCGGCGGCAGCCGCAAGACTGCCAGCGGTATTACAAGTCAGCACATCCCCAGGCTTTCCATAGCGGTCGCACCACCAAGAAAACCCTGGCGGTAACGCACCTGGCGACAGGAATTTCCATTCCTGTCACCGGCACACACACCCCCACATACTTTCAAACACCCTCCCTACTCATCCACACACTTTCAAACACGCCCCCTCTCGTCCACACACTTTCAAACACTCCCCACTCATCCACACACTTTCAAACAACCTTCCACTTGCCACACACTTTCAAACACCCCCACTTGTCCACACACTGTCAAACACCCCCAACTCATCCACACACTTTCAAACATCCCCACCCATCCACACACATGCAGACAACCCATCCATCCCCACACATGCAGACACCCCACACACGCACTCAGACACCCCCCAACCGCACGCTCACAAACACGCACTCAGACACCCCCATTCGCACACATACATGCACTCAGCCACCCCCATTCAAACACATATACGCACTCAAACAGATACCCCCACCCCTCTGCATACAAACGCACACAGACAGACACTCCTATCCCCCCCATTTTGGACAGTCCACCTACCTGTCTTGGCGAGATGCTCGTCTGGGAGGGGATGGCTGTCAGTGTTTCCACCACCAGAACCGCACCACTGTTCAGGAAACTGCTGTGCCGCATTACATATCGTAATACGGCGGGAGGAGTCTTATTGGCGTGGCGGTGCGGGCGGTGGAGACAACTCTCTTCCACGGAAATCCAACTTAACTCATAATATGGCAGTCTTTGGACCACCAACACTGGCTGTCTGCTGGCGCCCACGACTTCGGCGTTCTGTTGAAAAGACTGCTGAAGTTATAATGAGGGCCTATATGTTTACCTATGTATCAAAAGCAGTAATTTTGAAAGTCAAACTTTACATGCTTGAAATATTTTCTACATATGATGAACATAACATCAAGTTAATGATAGAATTCATCTATAATGGTAGCCTCTCAATCTAATTCCATTTTTCAACAGCAAATGAGTCTAAGCCTGACAACATATTTAGATAACAAGAACATTGAAAACACTGCTTTATCATTGCCTTTTGTTCTATCAGTATTCTCAAGCAAAACCTCATGATTGTTAATTGCAGCCAGAACCCCATTGCTAACTGAGCATTGAGGAGGGAAGCTGTAAAACCATACTGGGCTACTAACAACTATGCCTCCCAAGGAACAAATTTGTCTGAAACACCTTCAGACTTACTTTTATAAGCCTATTTTCCTTTTTAAAGGCAAGCTTTAATAGTATAGCACACCATTTAATTGATTATTTCAAATAAAATGTTCTTGATTTACAGTAAGTGTCTTTGCTGAGCCCACTGGTCCAGATTAAACATTTAGGGCCTAATTAAGAGATTGGCGGAGGGTCACCAATGCACTTATTAATAATGGATGGGATATCATTCACATTTGTTACAGAGTAAACATTTACCACACTCCAAATCAGGCCCAAAATATAAATAATGTACTTGAGGTGAGGAACATTTTTGTCTGCAGCAGAAGGCCTGCTCCCTGTATCAAATTATTTGTTCCTACTCCTGGAGTGCCTCCTTTCTAACTCAGTGGTTCACGTTTCGGCCCCTGGATGGCTGACTTCCTGCACCAAGGAGGATCCATCGAGGTCCTAAAGAGGCCCCATCCTCATCTCATGGGGGCAGTTCCCAGCCAGAGGGCTTCCTTTTTACGAAGGGCGATGGAGTTTCAAAGTTGACTGCATTTGGAAAGTTTCAACACAACTTCCTGGATCCCAAATGCAGGCCCATCGCTGTTCTGTTCCCGATGTTAACCACCTGTCACTTCTTTCCAGAAGACATCCCCTACCAAACATTCGAGGACACATCCATGACACAGTCGGGGTACCGCTTCTCATCATGCGCTCAATACAAGATCACCGACACAGCCAACAAAAACATGGTGCTGCAGGAGTTCTCGGATCAGGCCCAGCTGGTGGCCGTCTATCTGCAGGGTCCCAATGCCACTCGACAAGGTGAGCATCAAGTCATGTCTTGGAAAATCAGTATTTGATGAGGTGGGGGGTATAAATACCCATTTGTACCACCTTTAAAAGAAGTGACATGGAATTCAAAGTCTGAAATGGGGACACTTGGTTAGCAATTTAGGGTGCCTTCTGTGCCTTACGGTGACATACATGGACGTATAGTGAAAAGTCAGACACGCCACTTTTACTATATGAAGCCGTGACTCTTTCATGTTTTCTTTAAGGCCTTCTTTAGAGTTGTCCACAAATTCTAATGTGCCCGGTAACAGGAGTTAGCATGCCTTATGAAATTATAAATTCTGTTATTTTCACATAGAAATGTCAGGTGCTGAAAGCAGTCAAAATCTCTGTATGAGACACCAGAGGAAACAGGGGAAATGTCACAGAAAAACACATACTGCCATGTGTTATTCACCATGTGTTTCCCTGCCCTTGCACTTACAAATACTCCCAGTAACAGTATTTCCATTGACGGGAAATAAGAGGGAAATGAACAGGTCACTTGTAATGATGGTCTCAATGGGGTGTGTGTGCTGCGAGTATGGGGGCTTGTGGTCAAGGGGCTGCCCAAACAGCCTTATGAAGTATGACGAGTGTGATTGCTGTTAACTCCTTCTCTTCTTTCTAAACTTGCAGTCAAGTTGAACATGACCTCCTATAAATCGCTTCCCCCAAGCAGCAGGAAGTTGCCCGTGACCCTGGGCATCGTGGGAAAGAAGCTCCATCTATCCTGCATGATGGTGGGTGGGCAGCCCAAGCTCCAGCTGGAGGTGAGCAGGGATTGGCGGGTGCTTCCTAATTTCTGCCCTTGTGTGACTAATGCTAAAGAGTGGCTGACACAATACCCACATCACTATTGTAATTCTGGTTGTATTTATATAGCGCTTACTACCCGTGACAAGGCAGTGAAGTACGTTTGAATTAGTGGTGGATTAGTACAGGGAAATATAAGTTGTGAATTTGAGCAGTGGGCATGTGAGTCTGTTAGCTGGCTTGAATAGAATGCAGGAGGGATATAGGTGAGAAGAGTTTAGAAAGGGTTATTAGAGAGTGCATACTAGTAAAATTAGGTTTGGGGTGAGTCAAAGGAGGGATAGAGGAGGGAAGAGTCTAGAAAGTGCTATTTGGAGACCATAGTAGTACAATAAGGTTTGGGGTGAATCAAAGGAGGGAAGAGTCTAGAGATGGCATTTTGGGAGGTCATAGATAGTAGTACAATGAGGTTTTGAGTGAGGCAGAGTGGAGGTAGAGGATGAGACAAATATTGGTGCATTTGAGAGAATTGAAGGTGTTTTTTCTACAGTAAAAATAAAGTAATACATGTATAGATACATAGTTATATAGAAATGTATACAAGTATAAAGAAAATAATAAAGAGATATAAAGTTGTATTATATAAAGTCCCATATGTGCATGTACGGCTAAATAATTAGAAACTCAGACTTTCAAGTGTGGCTGTACATAAAGCTAAATTATTTTTCTTTGGAAATGGTATGATTTTCTTATTTCTTATTTATTCAGATTTATTTTAATTTTATATTCCCCCCAATATTTTAATAGTGAGGCACTTATAGATAAAGTTGTTATGATCATATTTACACAATTATGATAGTCAAAATAAAATGAAACAGAGACCCATAAGCATATGATCAAATAACTTACATAATTTATCATACATTGTGATGGATAAATTAAAACAAAATTCCATTAGTATCTACTCAAATAATGTATGTGTAAAGTATGCAGTGACCTATATACACATTAAGCATATAATGATATAACGGTAATATATACATTTGTTATGCAGACCTATAAGAATATCTATATATTTTAAACTATAAATAGTATATATATGTGTACAAAGAAATGCACATATCTAAATACGTATGTATAATCAAATTAAACATGTTTACATACACAGGCATATGCTGTACAGTTACATGTCGAGTTTGGTGGTTACGTAGGAAAGCAACAACTCTTGGGTAGTCTTCTGAAGATAAGATACTGATCTGTGGATCTTATGTTTGGGGGTAATAAATTCCATAGTTTTGCTGCTTAAACAGAGAAAGATGTGCCACCCATGTTTTTTTTTCTTGCACAATGAGGTTTTTGCAGCAAGGCACCAATCTGGAGCAGAGGTGCCTTTGCTGATCTGTATCTGGTGATTTTATTCCTGATGAAAAGTTGTCCTGTTCCATGTATTGTTTTGTGGGTGATACAAAGGAGCTTGAAGGTGGATCTTCTGGCAACCATTAACCAATGTAGGGTCCTCAAGGCAGAGGAGATGTGAGCTTGTAGCTTTATATGTAGGAGCAGTCTGGCAGCAGAGTTCTGAATTAGTTTCATAGTTTATAAAAACAATCTGTGGTAGAGGCCATTGGCGTAATCAAGTTTACAAGAGAGATAGTAGCTTGGAACTTGTGTGTAAATCATAGGTGGAGGAAGATGCGTTGCAGAGTTTTCATAGTGATGAAGCTTGATTTTGTTATTTACTTGGATATCCACGGACAGCTTGGAGTCCATGGTAATTTCAAGGTGTCTTACTTCCTTGAATGCTTTAGGAGGTAGTCCCAGATTGTCAGGGCAGGCGCAGATTGGCTCATTATTTTTTCCAATTGCCACATGTGAGTACTTTAGTTATGGATGCATTCAATTTGAGATGGCCCAATGTCGCCCACTGATCAACTGTTCTGAGGCAACTGAAGATTTTTGAGTTTCCAGTGTCTATGGGGCTTTGCAGTTTAAGAAGTATTTGTGTGTTATCTGTGTACTTATAGAATGTGAGATGAAATTCAGTGATCATTGCCGGTAGTGACTTCATGTAGATGTTGAAAAGCATGGATGAGATGATACAGCTTTGAGGGACCCCTGCTTTTTTGAAGTACTTTTGGATGAGAAGGGGGGAGTAGTGATGACATTTGTTCTGTTTTCAAGGTGGGATATGATCTAGTCAAGAGCAGTCCCCTCTATGCTGGCTTCGTAAAGTAGACTAACAGACTACTTAAAACATGATTGTTGGAAAATGGGTTATTGGTAAGGGCAGGTAGGTACCTACACCTAGCAACAAGCCACTAACCTCCACCTAGGTACAGTTAGGTCTCAGTAAATTAATCCCAGCTCAACCCTTGGTAGCTTGCAACGAGCGTCAAGGCTTAACTTAGGAGACAGTGTGTAAAGCATTCAAATATCACAAAACAGTAATTAAATAAAACACAGGAAACAGTTTAAAAATCCAAAACCAATTTATAAAAATAGTTTATATTTTTATCTTTAAAATGACACAAAAACGAATAAAATCGGATAAAGGGAACCGGAGATATGAATTTTTAAAGAATTATTATTTTTCTAGCGCTTAGAAACCAAAAGCGCCAATCGAGTCATCTGGTTGCACCTCGACCGGGGCATAGTCAAAGTTTCAGGCCGACCGCGATGGAGCCCTGCTCGGCTACAAGTCGCGGGAGGCCTCGGTTAAAAAGTTACCTTCTGACTTAGTCTTTATTTTGAAGATTTTCTTCAGCGGGACGAATCTGCCAGTCGAGTCCGACCTCCTGGAGCCCTTGTCCGGATACGCGATGTTGGTTTCCTCGGTGGTGATTTTTACCTCCGGACTTAGTCGTTTTTTCGAGGTGAAAATCCTTCGACCGGGGTAAACCTGAATCTTGATCCGACGTCCATGGAGCCCTTCTCGGATACGATGGCTGGGAGGTCCCGGTCAACATTTTACCTTCAGACTTAGGGGGTTATTCTAACTTTGGAGGAGGTGTTAATCCGTCCCAAAAGTGACGGAAAAGTGACGGATTTACCACCAGCCGTATTACGAGTCCATTATATCCTATGGAACCCGTAATACGGCTGGTGGTATATCCGTCACTTTACCGTCACTTTTGGGACGGATTAACACTCCTCCAAAGTTAGAATAACCCCCTTAGTCTCTTTTTCGGAGGTTTTTCTTTACCGGGACGAACCACGAAGTCAGGCCGGGTCACGGTTGAGGCAAGCCGGCTAGAATTTCCGCAGCGGGTCGGTCCCTCTCTGGAGCTTTTTTACAAAAAATTTCAAATCTTCTCCAAACTTCTGGGGCTTCACCCAGGTGTTCTTTTAAGGTTCTTTAGGGGTCCACAGCTCACCCCAAGGGTCCAGAAGTTCTGTGATGGTCCTTGGGGGGTGCGGACTTCAACTCCCAGAATGCACCTGGTGCAAACTCCTTTTTGGCCACTGGACAGTGGTCAGCTGGTCACTTTTTCAGGAGTTGGTGCAGGGGACTCTGGATAGCAATTTTTCACCTGTAGCAAACAGGGAGTCCCTCCTTGAACCAGTTGAAGCCAGGCAAAGTCCTTCTTGTGGTGAAGCCCAAGTGTGCAACTGGTGCAGTCCTTCTGAGTGCAGGTTCCAGGTGCAGGCCAGGGGTCCAGCAGGGCAGTCCTTCTTCTCCTTTAGTTCTTTCTTCTTGAAATTTGGTGGGGATCTGAGGTGTGGGTGCAGGTCTGCCAGTTTTATCCTTGCTCCTGGGTGAAAAGCAGGGGGGTCCTGGTTCTCCAATCAGGTACAGGGTCGTCCCCCTGTGATGACCACTTCCTGGGAAGTGTGGTAAAAAATCCATCCCAGAAGGCAACAGTCTCTAAAAATCCAACATGGCTGAATCTGATTTTTGGAGGTTACATCTGGCTGAGCCCACCCACTGGTGTGGCTAAAAATCATAAACACACCCCTCTCCTGCCCTCTCCTAATCTAATCAAGGGGGCACCTAGTTGTCTGGGGTTGCAGGATGTGGGGGTGTTGCTGGGTGCTCCAAATGTCCTTCTCTGCCTTTGAAGACCAGTTTGGCAGCCCTCCCCCTTCCTGCCTCACCATCTGCTGAGGGGAGATTCTCTCCCCCAAGCACATTCCTTTGTGTGAAGCCAGGCCACTTCACTCCTCATCAAGGCAGCTTGGCAAAGCTGCTGCAGGCTGGCCAATCAGAGCACAGCAGCAAAAACAATGCAGAGCTGAAATTGGCAACTTTTTAGGTAAAGTCTAAACTTTTTACCTGAACAAGTTATATTAAATCCAACAACTGGAAGCTGTGGGATTTATTACAACAATTAATTTGATACCAAATTATTGGTATGCAACATTTAAGGAGACTTTAAAATTTAAAATAAAGTCTGCCCATTCTAGCCTATGAAGGCCATTTACTTCAATGAGGGAAAAACGAATTTGGCTGTTTTTACCTCACCAGGGCTTATAAATCTATTTTTATAAAGTCCCTGCTTATAGTTACATGGCACCCAGCCCTAGGGGCACATAGGGCACAACTTAGGGGTGACTTATATGTAAAAATAAGGTAGTTTAAGACTTTGGAAGTACTTTTAATTCCAAAGTCGAATTTGCATATAATTTAATTTAAAAGCAGCCAGCAAGGCAGGCCTGCCTTTAAAATGACACTGGGCACCTCAGCAGTGCACCTAGGTGTGCGTCTCCTATGCTGTGGTCCCTAAACCTACATGCCCTACCATATACTAGGGACATATTGGTAGGTTAACTTAGCCAATTATAATTAGCCTAATTTGCATATCCATTTTACACAGAGCACAGGCCCTGGGACTGGTTAGCAGTACCCAGGGCACCTTTAAAGTCAGGAAAACACCAGCAAAAAAGTGGAAAATGGGGGCAAAAAGTTATGGGGCCTCTGCAATCAACACTGTTTTCTCACACAACCCCCCCCAGCCCACACGTCCAGGAGACTCAGCCCAACCCTGGGAGAGTCTTCCTGGCTTGTTAGGCGAGGAAGACAATGAAGAAAACTGGCTGTCCCCTTGCAGGGCCTACTCTGCCTTACATCCTCCTGTCAGGGTCACTCCCTCTGGGTAGTGAAGCCATCACAACAGTAAAAGGACCCAACTCAAACTGAAACTTCCCTCTAGGGGGGTCTCCCTTCTCACTCTCCCCAACTTGGGTAGTGAGGTGCCCACCTCCCCAACTCCTAACTTTACTAGGGCAACACCTAGCTTACCCAAAGAGGTTACCCAACACTTGAGCAACCCCAACATGACCAATAGGGTCAGGGGGCCTACTTTGCTATTGGCCCTGGGGTCTGCCTCCCAGGCCAAGTACAGTGCTGCCAGGAAGGCTAGCGCCCAGCAGAGGATACTGACAGCTGTCAGTACCCAGAACCACACCCTAAGCTCTCCACTGACAGGTGGCTGAGCTGCTTTAGCGGCATCTTTGGGGTCCTGGCACCCCTCTTGCTGTCTAGAGTGGGGGGCTACCACATCCTGTGGCAGACACCCTCCTTCCACTCTCCCTTCTGTCAATGCAAGGGCAACACCCTGCATCTGGACAGCTGCCTGACTACTCAGGACTTCCTTGGGGCAAGGGGAGGCCTCACCAGTGCCAACTCTGGGCTCCCTCCCTACTGGGGCAGAAGGCCTTTTGCTCCCTGGAACTCTCTTTAAGAGTGGCCTACCCTTCCTTTTCTTCTTTCCTTTTCTTGGGGACCCCTGTCTCCTAACTGTAGGGACTGACTCCCCAGGACTTTGGTTTGGGGGGGCGCCCTGGGCGACCGCCCCATCTGGGACCAGACCCACCTCTGGGAGGTCATTGCCCAGGATAGAATCTAGGGGGAGGTCAGCACTGACTACCACCCTAAACCAGTCAAGGATACCCTCCCTCTCTAGGGGCACTATGGCTACAGGTTTGGAGGTGACCTCCCCTGTGGCTATCCTGACTTTCCTTGTCTCTCCTGGGACATACATGTCTGGGGTCACTAACCGGTCACTCACTATAGTGTGACTGGCACAGGTGTCCCTCAGGCCAGTGGTAGGGATCCCATTCACCTGAATGGGGTGGAAGTGCCTACTTCCACCCTCAGGGATCACCAGCTTACCATCTGGTCCAGTCTCCCAGCTCAATGCTAGGAGGACTTCATCATCTGAGGAATCCTCCTCCATGGCTACACTGGACAGCCCAATGCTAACCACCTTCTTTGGACAGGCTGCATCTCCTCTGAAGTGACCTGTCTGCTGACAGTCAAAGCAAGCCCTACTGTCCAAGAGCTTTTTTAACCCTGGGTCTCCCTGTCTCTGCTTGTCAGAGTGGGAGTGGGATTTACTCTCCTCCTTCTTAGGGTTCTGGGGTACAGAGGGAGTCTCTGTGGTGGGCTTACCACCTCCCTCCTTAGGTTTTTGGGGACCTGCCCCCCCCTTCTTGGAGTCTCCCCCCTGGGACTTGACAACCACCCTGGTTCTCAACCACTCATCAGCTGCCTCCCCTAGCTCTCTAGGGTTGGTCTGCTTAGAGTCCACTAGATGCTGGCGTAACCTTTCTTGGGTACAATTGGTCAAGATGTGCTCTCTCATGATCAGATTGTATAGCCCCTCATAAGTATTTACTTTGTTACCAATAATCCAGCCCTCTAGTGCCTTTAGTGCGGTGTCTACAAAGTCCACCCAGGACTGGGTGCTTGTCTTTTGGGTGTCCCTAAACTTCATTCTATACTGCTCTGGGGTCAGACCAGACTTTTTAGTCAAGCAACTCTTCATACTGGGGTATGAGTCTGCATCCTCCCCACTCATGGTTAGGAGCCTATCCCTCCCAGAGTTGGGAACTAACTCCCAAAGAAGTGAACCCCAGTACTGAGGCTTGACTCTCCTCATCTGGAGGGCCCTCTCGAAGGCCCCCAGCCACTTATCTATGTCATCCCCCTCTACATAGGCAGGAACCACCCCTTTGGGTAATCTGGGGGAATAACCCCCACCCAGGGACACCTCAGCTTCTTTCTCGCTGCCACCATCTCTTTTCTCTTTGTTTGCCCACTTTTTCTTTTCTAGGGCCAGCTTGTCTGCTTCCAAAGCTATGTATGCTAGCTGGGCCTCCAGCTCTCTCTCTCTGATGGATGGGTTCTCTCCTCCTGAAAGGACCCCCTTCCTACCACTAGCTTTGGGTCTGCCCCTAGTGACTGTATCTACTGAGGACCGTTCTTCCTCATCCTCACTTGGGCTCAGATGCCTTCCCTCCCCTGAGAGGTTAGAGTTAGCATCCTCCCCTTTTTCTTCCTCCTCTGGAGCTTCCTCGGTGCCTAGCTCTTGGGCCTCAGCCCATGCTGTCAGGGATTTGATCAGGATTTGCTTCCTGAGATCAGTGGTTGCAGGCAACCCTCTTTCAATACACAACCCCCTAAGCTGGACTACTGTCAGTGTGGGTAGGCTAGCCAGATCAAGCTCCATGGTTCCCTAGTTTTGTGTCAACAAAAACTTTTTGCAAAAATTGGAAACAAGAATTTAGAAAAATTACAAAAATTCAATAATTGAAATTAATCCAAATTAATTTAAAAAAAAAGTAATTTTTTTAAAAAAATAATAATTTTTGCACTAAGACAATTTAGAGGATTTTTAATTTGTTTTACTTAAAACTGTAACGTGATACTGAACACAAGTACAGGATCCCGTCGCTGCTTCCAAAAATGTTGGAAAATGGGTCATTATTTTTTCCAATTGCCACATGTGAGTACTTTAGTTATGGATGCATTCAATTTGAGATGGCCCAATGTCGCCCACTGATCAACTGTTCTGAGGCAACTGAAGATTTTTGAGTTTCCAGTGTCTATGGGGCTTTGCAGTTTAAGAAGTATTTGTGTGTTATCTGTGTACTTATAGAATGTGAGATGAAATTCAGTGATCATTGCCGGTAGTGACTTCATGTAGATGTTGAAAAGCATGGGTGAGATGATACAGCTTTGAGGAACCCCTGCTTTTTTTAAGTACTTTTGGATGAGAAGGGGGGAGTAGTGATGACATTTGTTCTGTTTTCAAGGTGGGATATGATCTAGTCAAGAGCAGTCCCCTCTATGCTGGCTTCGTAAAGTAGACTAACAGACTACTTAAAACATGATTGTTGGAAAATGGGTTATTGGTAAGGGCAGGTAGGTACCTACACCTAGCAACAAGCCACTAACCTCCACCTAGGTACAGTTAGGTCTCAGTAAATTAATCCCAGCTCAACCCTTGGTAGCTTGGCAACGAGCGTCAAGGCTTAATTTAGGAGACAGTGTGTAAAGCATTCAAATATCACAAAACAGTAATTAAATAAAACACAGGAAACAGTTTAAAAATCCAAAACCAATTTATAAAAATAGTTTATATTTTTATCTTTAAAACGACACAAAAACGAATAAAATCGGATAAAGGGAACCGGAGATATGAATTTTTAAAGAATTATTATTTTTCTAGCGCTTATAAACCAAAAGCACCAATCGGGTCATCTGGTTGCACCTCTACCGGGGCAAAGTCAAAGTTTCAGGCCAACCGCGATGGAGCCCTGCTCAGCTACAAGTCGCGGGAGGCCTCGGTTAAAAAGTTACCTTCTGACTTGGGCTATAGACCATCGAATTGTAATCCTTCAATTGCTTTGGATCGCCAAACTGGCTATTTAACAGAGATTAGGCCTTCAAATGCTCACACTATAGTCTTAGGAGATTTTAACATTGTTTCATGAAATTGAAAACCTAACCCAGTGTAAACTTAGGGAAACCTTGGCTTCAATTAATTGGTCAAAGAAGATATCTGCCCAATTCACAATGCTGGTCATATGTTGGAGATAGTTTGTCTGTGTCTGCAAATAGTGCAAAGCTCAACCTGCATTGGTTTGCTAGGTTATTGTTTTTTATTTAGCATGGTAATTACCTGCGAGGATATCTCAATGCTCTGCAGCAGGTGTGTAAGGCCAGCCCTGGAGGGCTTACTCAAAAAGCCAGGTCTTCGGCTTCTTGCAAACGTCAAAAGAAAGGAGGCAGTTCTGGTGTATTGTGAGAGATCGTTTTAGGATTTAAAACACAGGAAAGCAGTAATGAGAGACCAGGAAAGCGGAGGTGTCTGGAAGATTGGTGAATGTGAATGTGGCTGTTAAGGTAGGTTGGGCTTATGTTGTGAAGTGCTTTGTAGGTGTGGGTGAGGAGTTTGAAGAAGTGCATGCACTTGTGTATCAGGAGCCAGTGGAGTTCCCTGAGATGTGGTGTGATTTGGGCTCAGAGTGGGACTCCGAGGAAAGTCTGGCTGCTGCTTTTTGTGCAGTCTTCTAGAGAGCTGGTTGGGAATCCCTGTGTACAGGGTGCTCCCACAGTCCACTCTGCTGGTGACAAGGGCTTGGGTGGTCCTTTCCCTGGTAGGTGTTGTCTGGTATCCACATGAGGATTTTCTTCAGCATGCTTAGGGTACTGAAGCAGGACAAGGCCACAGCTTTGTCTTTGGGCATTCATGTCCAGTTTGTTGTTTATGATGATTCTGAGGATTCCTGCTTGTGAGCAAAGTGTAGAGGTGGGTCCAAGGTCTGTGGGCCACCAGGTGGAGTGCAATGGTCTTTCCCAAAGACTACCACTTCAGTTTTCCCCGAGTACAGCTTGAGAAAATTGAATTTCATCCAGGTGGCCACTTTGGTCATGCATGTGGTGATCGTATTCCTGGTGCTAGGTCCCAGACAAACAGTATCAGTTGTGTGGCCTCAGCTTGAGGTTGTTTATGTTGTGGGCTTGTGTGACCTCGGCCAGCAGTCATGTAGATGTTGAAGAGCATCAGGCTGAGTGTGGAGCCCTGCGGGACTCCACAGATTAGATCCAGTGCTTCAGAGGAGTCGGGGGCATGTTGACAGGTTGGGTTCTTCCAGTGAGGAAGGAGCAGATCTAACAATATTTTGGTCAGATCAGTATATCATTCCGTTGAACTGGCCATCACAGCACAGCATGTCTGGCGAAGTATCTTTACCAATCATTGTGACAGTGAAAAACTGGTGAGCAGTAAATAAATATGAACTTGTCTCTTGAATTTTAGAAAACTTTAATGCTCTCAGTTTAAATGATACTGACCTACTCAATCGATATAATGTAATTCTGAATGATGAAGTCAATTAATTTGTGCCTTAGAACTCCATTGTACTCCCCGTAACAATAATAATAATAATATATTCTTCATAGCAGAGTTACATTTGCTGTCAAGTAAATGAAGTAGTTAGGATACCCATGGTACCAGAATTATCTAGAAAATGATAAAGCTAATTGATCTGCATTCAGTAATATATATGACGAATTTTTAAATAGTGAATGCTGCATATTACATGGACTGCATTCTGAAATCAGCCGATTTAGGTAAAATATTTAAGGTAACTGGGGAATTAAAGGAAGCACCAGGTACATTTACGGAGATATTTCGGAGTCGAGGTACAATGCATTCACAGATTTCATTGAGCAAAACATACTTTATATTAAATTTCAATTGCCTCTGTATCCTGGCCGCGGATTAATGACTTGGGTCACTTTGCAAGCACTTATCTAAGCCAGTTTGAACCACTGACTGATGAAGACTGTAGACCATTGTTAAAAAATGTTAGGCCATCGGGATGAAAAGTAGACTATGCACTTTCAGGTTCACAATTGGAGTGCTTCTCAGCTCGCAAAATCAAGAGCCTTATGTAATTATGTCGCCACTGTATTTTCTGCATAATCATGGAATGACTGGATTTGCCACATAATGCACTATCAACTTCATAATTGCAGATTTCAACAAAGAAAGCTTTTGCTTCTAGCACCCAGGGATCAAGCGTTACCATGAAAATGCCAGACATGGTGCCCTGCAGTGGCAGACCTTTTGCAAAGTTTAACTGGCCGCCTTTTGGTTGCTGATGCTCTATTCAGGTGTTAAGCTGGTACGAATGGGGTGAAATATGATTTACCCAGAGAGGGTTTTAAAATTACATAATAGTAAAGTAATACTGCCTTGAAGGTGCTACATCATGCCACATATTGTGCCTTTTCTTGCTGCATTATTTAATAAACCCTGCTGCATTATTTGATCCTTCAGCACTGCATAATTGCAGTAGTCCTGCCTGCAGCTCAAAATCTCAAGTTCAACCCTCTCCTTGTCCCACTGTACCTTAAGGTCCAAATTTAAAGTGTTTCCACGTCATCTCAGAAGCTCCTTCTCTCCCCGTTTCCTTAGCCGCACATGTTCTCCTCTGTACTCAGGAGGGCCTGTGTGGGCTAAACTCATTTGCAAATAGCTCTGGTGAAGTTTCAGCACAAATCCTAGAGAGCAGGGGTGAGCCAGTAAACCATATTTTGCCTCTTGGATGGTAAAGATAGAGCAGGGTGTCTGCACCCACAGGTTCTGTTCAACCTCTGCAACCAAATTGCTTTCTGGGGACTACAGGAAACCTCGAGCCATCAAACCAAGGTTTGCAGCATGTCCTAGTTGTTTTGCACTTTGGCTTTAGGATTCTGTGTTCATGTAAACACCAACCCACTGGAGACCTGTATTGTATTGAGATCTAAAAAAACGAATGCAGCATTATTCAAGTGTGGCTTGAACAAAAATAGGTCAGCCCCTCACCCCCGTGCCCATACTGCACCACTGAGACAGATATTTAGTAACCCTATCATACCATCACTGTGAGTGTCCCACTTGTTCTGCCCCAGCCGGCTCTGCGCCTGTTGGATCTGACAACATCAGGTGTGCACTTTCCTTCTACACATGGTGGGCCAACAAGGAGGTGCCGGAGACATCGCAGCACCCTTTGAGACTTATAATATTAGGTGTCTCCTTTCTTCAGCACCTGTTAGTCTGAACGTTTGTCGCCTCTCTCATTCTTCACAACAGATGGTCTACAGTTTAGGGGCCACAAGCAATACGCTGCACCTCGAGGTCCACTCTTAAGGTGCGTCTTTCCAACACTCTGCACCATGCTCCATGGTCTTGCCTCATCTGCATCTTTAGGCCCAAACTTCAGGTTCCCTAAATCTCTTCTTAGCAATGAGGGCCTGCCCTACTGTCTACTCCTCACTTAGAGGTTTATGCTTTGGGTATGCCTTCTGCATCTTGAGGCCTAGACTTCAATTGCCCCACAATCCAACATGCACATGGAAGTCCACCCCTCGGCTGCCCAAGCCTTCTCACCACCTTGCTATCTAAGGTTCAGGTGCCCACCTCTGATACACCCCAAGGGCCACACTTTACCTCCTCTGTTCACTCTCAGCACCTCAAAGTCCACCAAACATGTACCCTAAGGACTTGGTGCTTCAAGCTCCAGGTGTCTAGAGCCCTTTCTTCACCTCGAGATCCAGAGTCCATTCATTAGGCCTGTTGACTAGCCTAGCACTACCGTTCGAAGGTATTTTTGCTCTACACCTAGTTAACTCACTTCTCCTTTTCTACTCCCAAGGAAGTGAATTCCACATTGATCAACATCAAGAACAACTTGCTGCACTTACTTTTCTTCAAAGCAGACTTAACCGGCAGTGGAACCAGTTGCACCTTCGAGTCTGCTGCTTGCCCGAGTTGGTTCATCAGCACCTCGCAGAACGAGAAAGAGCCAGTGACGGTGAGCAGGGAGACGGACCAAAGGGCCATCCAAAACTTTAAGCTCTTCAAAGAGTGAGGTGAATGAAGACAACATACTTGCTTCGCTGACTGAAGAACAAGCAACGAGTGGAGTTACATTTCTCCATGTTGTAAAATACTCCATGTGGACACAACAGCATCACTATGTGAATGGAGAACAAGGGGAGCAATGGGAGGAAGCTCTTGAATCTTCATGTCATGCATTCAACCCAGGTGCCCGCTCCTGCATCATTTCAACTAATCATGTTCTCCGAAGAGGAGATCGGTTACTTTTTTCACCTCTCTCAGTTTTTAGTATGAGACATTCTTACTCTGGGTCAACCAGGTGGACAGCGCTAATTTCAAGATAGCCCCTTTTTCTAATAAGTTTTTATTTCATAATCCAGAGAGACATTGCTTCTTTTCTAATTTTGAAACTATGTTTTCTGTGCTTCTCCCTTTTCTCCACACCATCGTAATTCTGGTGATTGAACCCTCAGGCTTGATGTTTTTTAAGCACAAGTTATTTAAGAATCTGTACTCTGTGACCTTGTCCTACTTTTTATTATGTGTTGTTACTAGTATATTTATGTTGTTTAGAAATATAGTTATTCTGCGTTACTCGTTTGCACTGTAGAGCGTGAGGGCTTGTTTATCCTCCTATTAGAAGGGCACAAAGTATGAATTGTACTACTTTTGAGTTGCCAACGGGAATGTATTATATCGCTCATACATTTTGTAGTTCTGTGACTCTTACCATTTAATTGTTGTACATTCAGGTTGAATTTATGTTTACTCAAAAAAAAAAAAAGATTGTGATACAGATAGTGGTTCTCAGGCCCACGAATCCAAGTAGAACCATTTGCCCTTGAAGGTCCCAACAATCTAAGATGCACTCATTCTTCCCAACGCACTGGTTCTATCTCTCCTTCTTGTGAAGCAAAATGCTGGCCTCAGTCACATGTGGGTCAGACAACACTCATACGTTCATCTAGTTTATAGGTCGATAAGGTGCTACTGGCCAACCGTCATGTTATAAGGTGAAATACAAATCACCCCCATCTAACAATCATATTCCACCAAACAGATCAATCACTCACTCAGTCCAGGGAAGACTGAGGTGCCTCTCACAGGAGATCCCTTTTTTGAAAAACCACACATATGGAAGGCTAAATCTTGCCAACACGAAGCAACAGGAAGGAGACTAGTGGTAAAATCACTATACAAAGGCCTTCCCCAGAATGGGAATAGTAGACATTATGCAGGGTCCGGTGGGGCTGTGTGAGGAAAGGTGGCAAGCCATCGTCCTTGTGTGGGTTAAGCGCATCACGCAAACCAACAACAGCAGGAGGAGCCAGTGGGCAAGGCCTCCGGTCAACAAGGTCAGAAGTTACGGTGAAGTAGGGATTGGACTATTTGTTCCTGTCCTCCTCGCCACGAGCACTACTGCCTCCAGCTGCAGCAAGACCACAGCAGTCACCAGGTGCCACTGCAGGAGGGATGCATCTTTGCTCTTGCCAGGATTGCTGCTGCTGTTACCAGCTGCTGCTTCAATTATTTGGGGGTGGGAGAAGGATGTTGCATTGGTGGCTCAGCCTCTGGATCTTGTAAACAGAGAGGGGAGGATTTCTTGTGTTAAACATATAATTTTCTGGCATGGAGGCACCTGGTAATGCCGCTTTTTGGTCACCCTGGAAAAACTGGTACCAAGGGGGTTTCCAATCCCAGTCCTGGCAATATTGCATTTGAGGTGCCATTATTTAGTGGAGCAAACCGCGCGTACACTTATTTGATTCACTGGTTGCAGAGGTAATGTGGTTAGCATAGCGTTTTCTAGAGGCAATCACGTCATGGTCACATGTAGTGCCAATGGCAGTGCTTGAAATGGAAAAATAGAAGTGCCAGTACTCTGTATCAGAGTACCTGCTTGTTTTTGAGAAGTGCCGGCACTCTCCAATGAAAAGTATTACGTTTTTCTTGAGAAGTGCAGGTACTCTCCCTCACAAAATACAAAAGTGCCGGTACTCAGTACTGGGCAGTACCAGCCAATTTAAAGCACTGGCCAAAGCATGTGTGGCAAGGAGGGTTGTCTGTCTGGCACTAACGAACCCACAAATCGCCTGAACAGAAAAATGTCTAACCTCCTGAAGTCAAGTAGGCTAGGGCGCATCCCCATGGTTACATTGGGGGGAGGGAGGGGTTCTCCCTGATGGGGTGCACCGGTCGGTAGGTGGTAACAACATTTTTGTAAATAATGTATTCTGCCCACTAGTACAATCTCATTAATTGATCACTTGTGCATGTTTCTTACAATGGCACAAAGTCCCACTTACTCATACTTCCCATCTGCACTAGCCCAGTTGATTAGGAGACCCCTAAGGTGGTCCTTCTCTCAGCAAAGTTCCAGGCGGACCTCCCAAGTGAAGCTTTTCCTACGTAGTTTAACTAAAAATAAAAGCTTCTTTAGACCATGGTACATTAAACAATCAATTGAATTTATAATCATTGAAAATCTTCATCATATACCGTTTTAACCAAATTTTGATCAACAGCTATATTTCATTAAACTAACATCCCTTGATTAAAACCAGTTTAAACTATTTTTAAAATGCGTGGATCTACTAAAATCAATAATGAACCCAATGCTAAGTCGATATTGCTAGTATAGACCTACCCCACACACAGGTTACATCCAAATATTGTTTATCTTATAAAATTTGCAGGCCTTCCATCAGTCTTTACACTATTTTTGACAGGAGGTTTTAATAAGCATTTGCAATGCAACGGGTCTCGCATTTGCACAAGTTATATCTATTAGCGTTGTAAACTCCTAACCGGACTTTTCTTGCCACCGAAATTGAAAGGCAAGCCCAAGAACCAATGAAAGTGACAGGCATGAAATGGGCGTGGTTAAAAGCCCAAACAGAGATTACAACAGGGACTTGTGCGCTTGACCCTAGAAATGTGTGCCTTATTGTGATGTAACATAAGCAATCCATTAAAACATAAACACTGGAGCATCGTACCTTCAACCCACACCCGCAGTTCCTCTATTCATCCACCAGGGATCCTCCCCTCAATTTGAATTACAGAGGAGGGAGTCAGGCTTCTACGGGTCTTCAGTAATTCTCTCCTCATCACAGGGGTTGTCAGGGTCGTAAGATGGGAGTATACCGTGCAATTCAATCAGGAATTTTTAAGTACGTTTTTTGAACTTTTTGTGTTGAGCTGTCTCAGATCTTTAGCCCTTGATTGCACAACAATCCTTTCCTATAATTCCTTTTTAATCAGATGCAGGGGGGCATCACTTTTAAAATGATCGAAATTACAATACTGAGCCAAACTCCTAACATCCCTTGCCCAGAGTAGATCTCTCTGGCACATTTTCATCTCACAGAACATTCAAACCTTTGTTTTGGAGCCAGTTAAATAATCCCTTGATGTCATTGATAAATGCTTTATTTTTTTCCTGCCTTGAGACTGTTTTGTTACCACCTTGGAGACTGACCGTGTTACATGGATTATTGCACGATTGGCCATGTATCTTTGTATGGTGCACTATATTTTTCTTTTACCTTGCCGCTTCACGCTCATGGCGGTATGTTGTTTCTTCCTCTTTCTTGTTTTTGGGCATCATGCTGTTTCTTTGCGCTGTCTAAGGGGCCTTGTTTATTTATATTTTTGCAGATTTATGTAGTGCAAATTTGACCCAAATGTATTGGAGCATTTTATTTTTTTGTTTTTTTCAGTTTTATATAGTGCAAACTCGATACCAAGGTACTATAGTGCTTTACATAAGCACCAGTGACATCACAAAATTACCATTTTTGGTAGCAAGGGGAGATTGAATGACTTGCCCAGAAACACAGGCTGTTAAGCCGGCACAGAGACTTGAACCGTGTTCCCAATCTGCAAAGTCAGCAGCTCTGGCCCTTACGCCACATCCTGTCCCCTAGGGTTCTTTGTGTGGTGGGTGTTGGAGCAGTTTGAGAATAACTCTTTTTTTTTCATGTAGCGCTTGGTAATCCAGGTGCTATTCTTAACAAAATCACTATATTTAATTTGCATTAACCTTGCAGAGATGAAGAGATGAACAAACTATTTCAGGATTGTACTCTGTGATATTCTCGTTCTGTCAAGACCTCTGCAGTGAGTGCATTAACCAACTAACTTGAGCAGAGCTTAACACTAGGCAATAGCACGTGCTCTTGATACCCTCTGAGGGTCACCAACCAAGCACATAGGTTATTTCTAGGCAAGAAGAAGGCAAAAGGTGTTGTCTCCAAAATGGTGGGAAAGGAGTTGTGACTCCAGACCCAAGCACTTCACGGCCTCAAGCTGAATAGCTAAGAACATCTAGCCTTTGGATGTAGATTCACTTAGCGCGAACTTGATACAGAGATATTACAGCACTTTACATGAGCACTGGTTACATTACACAAGAACACGTTCATTTTTGCCAGGAAGGGGAGATTAAGGGGGTGATTCTAACTTCGGCGGCCGCTCCGCGGTCCAAAGACCGCTGAGGGTATTTTGAGATTTGCCCTGGGCTGGCGGGCGGCCGCCAAAAGGCCGCCTGCCAGCCCAGGGCAAATCAGCCTTCCCACGAGGACGCCGGCTCAAAATTGAGCCGGCGTAGTGGAAAGGTGCGACGGGTGCAGTTGCATAGCAGACACTGAAATACTTTGTGGGGCCCTCTTACGGGGGCCCCTGCAGTGCCCATGCCATTGGCATGGGCACTGCAGGGGCCCCGCGGCACCCCCTACCGCCATCCTGTTCCTGGCGGGAGACCCGCCAGGAACAGGATGGCGGTAGGGGGTGTGAGAATCCCCATGGCGGCGGAGCGCGCTCCGTCGCCATGGAGGATTCTCCCGAGCAGCGGAAAGTCGGCGGGAGACCGCCGACTTTCCGTTTCTGACCGCGGCTGAACCGCCGCGGTCAGAATGCTCGAGGGAGCACCGCCAGCCTGTTGGCGGTGCTCCCGTGGTCGGTGACCCTGGCGGTCACCGGCCGCCAGGGTCAGAATGACCCCCTAAGTGATTTGCCCAGAATCACAGGATGTTCTGCTGGTACCGAGACTCAAACCGTTTTCCCCAGCTCCAAAGTCGGCAGCTCTGGCCCTTACGCCACATCCTCTCACCTAGGGATCTTTGTCTGGTGCGTGTTGGGACAGTCTGCAAATAACTTGCTTTTTTTTTATATAGTGCTTGGTAGTAAAGGTTCTGCTATTTCATAGCGCTACAAAACAGGTGCCATTCTTAACAAAATCGATATAATTCATTTGCATTGACCTTGCAGAGATGCAGAGGTATAAAAGCTATGTCAGGATTGTAATCTGTAGCATTTCCGTCAGTCAAAACCTCTGCAGTAGGTTCATTTACTAACTGACTTGACTAGAGCTTAACATTAGGCGATAGTACATGCTCTTGATAACCTCTGAAGGGTCACCATCCAAGTACATAGGTTAGTTCTAGGCAAGAAGATAGCGAAAGGTGTTGTCTCCAAAATCATGGAAAAAGAGTCGTGACTCCAGACCCAAGCACTTCATGGCCTTAAGTTTGATAGCAAGAAACATCTAGCATTTGGATGTAAATTGGGCCTCTTCAAATAGAGTTCAGTTAGGAGAGGCAGCTATTCTCCTAACCCTGCAGTGCAAAGAAGCTAACACAAGGGTGCCACAGTGCGAGGAGCAGCATATCATAGGTCACAAAAGTGGAGCAAACTCCATCATTTGTCCCTCTCCGAATTCACTGGTGTCATGGCTTTGACAGTCCCCTCACAGCTACTGCGACCTTGCAGATGCCACTTGCAGAAGCGCTGTCTAAAACAGCGCTCAAATGGCACTACTTCCTGTTTGAAGAGGTCTCACCTTGAATACCCACCACTGTTGCTCGGTGTCACCGGTGCAGAGTGCTTCCCCAACACCCTTTGGACTCCTGTATATAATGATCCATGCATCATCTGTCACAGTCCAGTCATATTTAACCTGCTCTCCTCTCTTCCAGCCCCAGGCTTCATGTACCACTCCACTAAGTTCCCCTGCATCATTTGATGTAAACTCTATGCATTATTTCTGATTGCTGTGGTTACCAAGTACATGGAAAATCAATGTCAAAAATATATCTTTCTGATCCTATCAAGTGCCCTTTTCTCACTCCTGCTTCTACTGGTGTTCCTCTCAGTGTTTCACCACGGCTCCCCATGTCTATAAGAATATACGTGTGTTTGTTTATATGGGTACACACCCCAAGGACTACATCTCAAAGTCAATCCTGGACAGTAACTGTAAAGACTCCATGGGCAGGAGATGTTTTACACAGGAGAGCTGTTTGTTTGACAAACCATGGCCACCAGGACCAGCTACTGCTTGTACTTATGTTACCCAAATGTGTTGTGACTGAAGTCTTTTTTTGTATGAGAACAAAGAAAGACTACAAATAGACGCTATGACGAGTCCAGATTTGTCGCTGGCACAACATTGATACGTTAATACATTATGGCTCACACTGGGCCACAGTGGAAAGACCCTAGACAATTGAAGTAGTGTAAATCAAGTGTTTTTTTTACATAATTGCATCACACATTTTGTTCACATTATAAATATTTGAGGTCCCGACATTTAAGTGAAGGTAGCCTGAATATGGGCCAAGGTAGCACACAGGCCTAATGTGTCCTCAGCAAAGATCTGTGTGGCAGCAAAGATAAAATGTTTGATTCCCAGAGGGGCTAGCTTGGCCTTTCATCATCCAGGGTGATACCACCTGAGCCTTTGAATAATATATCACACTATCACTGCATGGAAGAGACCGGACGTCACTGAACTAACACACTGAGCTCAGGCCACCAGTATCCCAGTTAGTGAGAACTTTCAGAACCCAACAGAAGGGTTGCCACAGCTTCAGATAATGCCATATAGAAGGCAAAACTGTGCAAAACAAACGGTGGGAAGATAATATATGTTTTATCTTGTGTCTGTCTCTTGGTTCTTTCCTTGTCCTGGAGTCTGTCCTGTCATGGTTTTGTGTGTGATGCCATGTGGTTCCTCAGGATTTTGTATGCCAGCTGGAAACAGGAGAAGCCACTCAGGGAATGAGGTGATAAAATCACGCTGCTGGTTGGACAATGCCAAATACATGACTGATCACCTACCTTCTGTACTGATTTACATGGTAGTAAATGCTTCAACACGAGTATTTGCCTAGCTCATGTTCTGTGCATCTGTGTCTTCTCTTCAGATCACCTATTATCAGGCTAGAATTATGCAGCCAATGGCGGACAAAAGTATGTGGCAGAGGTGCCTGAATTATGTGGCTAGGAAGTACAAATTATGCTGCTTAATGCTGAACATACAGTGGCAACATTATGTTGCTGTCTTGTCATTTAACACACATTATTATGGTCTGAACAAGGATTTCTCCTGATCAGTACCAGTTTAAAGCATGACCACAAGAGTCAGCAACTAAAAAGTGACCAGATGACCTCTGCAAAGAATCTGCCTCTCTGCAGAATATGCCAGAATCACAGAACTGCATCATTCCAGCGGCTCTTCCTCTTACTAACATGCACCAAGAGGAGACTCTGCAGGCTTAATGTGGGCTACATAAATTATCATTATGATTGTATTATTATTTTTATTGCATTTGTTGTGTGACGGGGTTAGGAAGAGGAATGCATCTTTACACCTTCACTACATATACATTATGCAGTCTAGAATTCCAACACAGGAGTTAATAGTTTCTCTAAAGTAATACATGATTCCTATTTATGGCTAGTGAAGCACTGAGAATTTGTGGCTGGTGCAACATCTATTTATGCTTCACAGACTTGGACATATCCACTCTTACATCACCACAATATTGATCTGTTTCAGAGCAGTGGTTCACGACATCTTCAATACACAAATATTCCTATCACATGACCAGACTATTTTTGGACATCTTGTTTGATCTTAAGAACTGAGTCACTGCCTGAGAGGGACATGACTGTCTTAGCTTATTCTCATTGTGTGTTCTATGATTACACACCAGAAGTACACTAATGATGTATGCTTTATATTTGTTGCATTTGGGGATGCACAAGTTCCCCTTCAGAGGGTACATGGTCTAACCAAGCCCTGTGGCATAAGGAAGGTGCCTTGTGTAGTCACCCAGTGGTAAGGTGAAATTATTGCCAATTTACCTTAAAGCACTATATGGGGACTGCACCATTGGCACAGACTTATTTTACCAGAGGAGCTGAAAATTGCACTGCTCCTTGGCCCAGCTGTATCAACAAAACATCCATTGACTGGCTGGGCCAAATTAATTCTCTCATGGTTTGTACTAGCCTGTAATGGCACAGACAAGCTAAAAACGATGGACCTTAATGTGCCTCAACATGTCTCAGAATATTGTATTCAATATTACAATTCACACAGAGCTGCTTGCCAGCTGGAAAAGGTCAGTGTGATTTCTCATTTACGGCTGTGCCACACAAGCAAACTGTGCCAAAACAGGAAAGAGGACCAAGCATCAGCGTGATATAACAAAAGGCACCACCACTACGATATCCAGTGCCACAATAGCGACGTGGACAGTGGCCACCCTTAGCTGGATCAATGTCCGCATCCTGGTCTGTAGGTATATTTTGAATGCAAACCTTTTCCCAGCACCTAATTGGGCACTCCGAGAGTTACATGTCAAATGATTTCCCTGGAAACAGGAAGTTGGGCTTATGTGCCACATGGCACTCATTGTCCGATTCACAGTCATTTGAATATATAGGTTCAACTTACTTGTGTAAATGGAGTGTTTTACAAAAGTGGAATATGGATTTGATTTTCTAACTCAATTCACACACACACACATAATATAACACCTGTGTTATGTAACATTAGGTTAGAGTAAATCTGCTCTCATGGGTGTGGAATGTGCATTCCACGGTGGGGATGCCATAGAGAGTTTGTGCACACTGACAAATGTATGAATTGGTTACTACTCACAAACATTCTCAGCCTGGAAAAGTCTAGAGACTTACTGCTGCTACAGACAGGAGTAAATCATTTCTCAGTAACAGAACGAGGGGAAACATCCCTAAAATTTGTGGAGTCGTAGGAGTTGTGGCTTCACCAAGAAAAACATATTTGAGAATTCTAAAATCAGAATCGAAAATCTCCCCCTTAATGTAGGAGTAAACTTAAGACGGTAGGTTTTCTTAGTGAATGTGGCCTCTTGTGTCTGAAAATAAAATAAACACAAGAGTAGAACATAACTGGAGGAGCCATGACTCTAGGCCGACTGGCAGCCCAATGCCCCCTCCTCCCTGTGAATATTTATGTTACTTTTATGCTTCTGTAATTCTAACTTGCCATTTAAAATGAAGCTGGTGAGTTGTGGCCAGACAGTCTTTTCTTCTGTACGCAGAGGTTTGGCCTAATTGTCTAGTTGTATGTGTTTGCATTCTGAAACAGTCATCTGCAGCTAAGGCTACAAAGCCATGGCTGCTTCATAGCATCTTCGAGCTGAGTAACTTTTCACTCCATAATTCGCATGGGCTTAAAGTACTTTCTTTTCAAATATTTTGAACACTGGTTTCTCTACTTGCTGGAAAATCTTACCTTGGGCCTCTGTCATCATTCTCCTTGCTCAGAGAGATGTCAGTGACCTCACAAGCTGATGGAGTGAGTAACCTATGTATAGAAAACGAGGTGACACAGGAAGCAGTGCATTGCACAACAGCTTTTTTATTTCATTTTTATGTTGTGGTTCTTATGTGCTATATAAATATTATAGGTATATGTTGAGATTATTAGAACACTTTATTGCATGTCATTATAGAACACGCAGGTCCATTGAAGGACTGGGAAGGCAGGATCAATGCCAGGCTTGCAGGGCCACCACTGTGTAAATAAGTTCCATATAAATTATTTTTACGTAATTTATCAAGAAACTCTGACATGGTTCCCAAGAAAAACATACATTTGAATCCTTTTCATAGCCCAAAACAATGCCAATGGACTAGCCCTGTATAAACCTCACTGGGCACCACTGGTCTAGGTGAAAAAACACTTTATTGTCCAAAACCAGGCTTCCTGCACGACTCTAAGTGGTCCAGATGGCAATGCCAAGACTTCACATTTTGAGTAGCCACCCCAACAGTGATTTCTCACTTCAAAACCATCAGCCATTGAACAAATGTATGCACCGAAAAGGCATTTTCAAGGCCCAGGAAAGTTGGATACACATATCTGTTCTACAGAGTCCAGTCCTGAGCCGAGAGTTGTCATGAGACTATTAACCCAAGGCAGAGCTTTAAATGAATACAGAGTACCTGCCCTTCTGTATTTCCATTTAAAACACTGACCCAAGGTCACAGATGACACACCTCTAGAACCTATCTTGCCGGCCCATCTACCACTGAAGCTCTGTTTCACCAATCTGCATACATTTGAAGCCTCCTGGTAAGTTAAGATGCCTCTTCTCTTTGTATACAGTCAATGTTTTTAAAAGTTAGGCTGGTATTGCTAATGTAGAGAAATAATTCCTTTAAAAGTTTAACACACAGAAATATATGACTTCCCCCTTTTCTTTGCTCCTAACACTTTTGTCCCCCTCATTCTCCAGGGTAAAGGCCACAAAGGTACCTCTTTGTGGCTTGTTTGGTGCTATAAAGGTTTAGGTAAACATATTAGAAAGGGTTGCATCTCTAGGGCATCACAGCCAGTCTGAGGCAAAAACACTCCTAAGATGGCAGCCTTGTTGTGTCCTCTCTCCTGCAGCAACAGGTCTGGGAGGGTTGCTGTGGCACCTGGCATACATCCACTACACTCCAAACAAAAAAAACATAGGTAAAATACATTGTCATTTACAACACCAATAGCTGTAACTCTCACACATGCGAGACCTATTACATTGTCAATGCTTGTTTTGGTTGATAGGGCCATACTTCCTCATCAGATCTCAGCCAAACCGAATGGAGGGACACATTTGTGCTTGCATATATAGCTGATACATTTTCTGGGACCGTGGAAGTGGGTGCACTATTTTCCTCCCTGGTCCCGCTCTGGACCCATTTACAATTTATTTTGTGTCTGTGGTAACTAGTACTGCTATCATTTCATCCTACTTCGTTTTATAGTATGATAACTTTCTTTTCCTTATTAAGGCAGAATGTTATACTTTTGTTTGCTGAAGCTTCTCTTGCCACTTGTTGAGCTCTTGCTCAAGTTCACTAGGGTCACTGCAGCAGCCTAGATCCAGCGTCCCTCAGCTTGGGCTGCCAGACAACTGCCCATCAATGTTCTGTTTTCGCACTATCTTACAGTTCCTGCTTCTCCGACTGCCAACCAATGAGATTTCCTTGCACTGCCAACCAATTCCATGTCCTCACACTGCAAGCAGTGCCTCAAACTGCTTACTGTACCAGTTCATCATTCCATCAGTAGTGCTTGTTACTCATCTTGCTCACCAGTGTCCACTCTTTGCAGTGCTGTTCAATGCATCTTATAGTTTTGCACCAGTGTCTGCAGCTCACAGTATTCGCCAGTGCATGGTTTTCATGCTGCCAGGCCATGCCTTCTCAAACCACCAGCCAGTGAAAATCCCTACACTCTCTGGAATAGACAGTTCTTTATGAGGTCCACTACAGCAACTTTTGACAACTCTGAACTGTGCCATTGTTTCACAATGGCCACTTGTACCAGGTTCTGACAATGCCAATAACTGACAGTATTTTGTTCTGCCTACCAGACTGTTCCTTGCACTGTCCACCAAATGCCTGCTTCTTGTAACACCAACCAATGCCATCTCTTCACACTGTCGGCAAGTGGCAGCTACTGTGCTGTAGAAGAGAAACAGCTCTTGACAATGTCCACCAAGGACAACTCCTCACACTGCCTACTACTTTCCGCTCCCTACACAGCCCACGGATGTGAGTCCCTTGCACAGCCAACCAGTGTCATCACTTCACACTATCTTCAAATGTTAGCTACTCGCAGAATTCACCAACATGATCTACACTACTCACTCGTGCTACCTATTCAGGGTCTCCAGTAGTGTCCGCTCCTTGCTATAGTGCCTGTCCCTTATTCTACCCTCCCAGTGTACGTGTGACTCACTGCCCACTAGTGCCATGTTTATGCTTGTGCTGCGCTTCTCTCTACTGTTCACTGGAACTGAACACAAACACACATGACAACAACCCACAAGCTTTCTCGACCCACTATCACAAGGATGCAGATTAATCACCCCCGTGCCCGAACAAACCAGTTCTGCCCATGCCAGTGGAGCAATACTCGCTACCTGAACTCCCCACACTTGCATGGGTGCTGGAAGTATGGGTGCAGGAGATGGTGCAGAAATAATATAACGTGTTGGAGTTCAAAAGGTGAGTGACGAATAAAGATGCGTTTGGATTTTCTCACATTTGTTGTGTTCAAAGATGAGGAAATGTTTAAGGCTTTGTCTTCTGACAAATTACTGCATATCCTTTTAACATGTAGCTTGGTGTTTACTTCTCTTTATCTGACTGCAAAGTTAGAGGATTTTGTAAAGAGAACTGTCCAGTGCTTAATTTAAACAGAGGTTTTTTGGTGCTCAGCACCAGTTCTTAGGACCACATTACGAGTCTGGCGGTCTCCCCACCAGACCCATTACAAGTTTTCCACTGGGCTGACCGGCAGAAACCAACGTTTCCACAGGTCAGCCCAGTGGAAACTGAGACCAATGCTGTCGAACAGAGGGACCCACCAGCGCCATCATAATGAGGGCTGTCTGCAAAGCATTCCGATGGTGCTGGTCTCTGTGGCCGCCTGTATTGGCTTTCCGCCAGATGTTTGATGGTGGGGTCCCCACCACGGAAAGACTGGCAAAAAGCTGAGTTATATTCAGCCAGGCTGCCCTGAGTTCAGCACCCCCTGGCTGAGTATAATTCAGACTAACGTCACTGCATCGAGAATCATGTTCCTGGGGGAACGGTGGTCCTCTGGGAGGTGCACCTTCCAGGGTTGTAATGTGGTCAGACTGCCACAGTTGCGGGGGTCTGACTGCCCTTAATTGGCAACTGCCCTTAATTGGCAACACTAGCCCTTATGCCTGTCCGCGTTATGGTGGGGGTCCTCGTCTAATTTAGCATTGAGCATAACAATCGTTGTTTATTGATTCCAAATACATTAAAATGCCTAATACCAGCCACCCAGGCCATTCCCATAGCTTTAGGAGCTGGAATGTTCTGAATTGTCACACTTGTAGGAGTGTGATGGTTTGTAGTTGTGTTGGTACTGTTGTTGGCAGTGCTGGCCGGGGCAATGCGTGATGTAAGGTACAGTGGGCTCCTGATGCAGGCCCTGCCACAGATTTGTTTTCCAAATTAAGCACTGGAACTATTTGACAATATTGCTGCGGTAAAGGGAGTGAAAGGAAAGGCTGTATGATACCAGTTTTTTTCCTAATACACAACATTTAATTACATGGAAATGAAATGTACAAATGTTTTAAAACATCAGTTAGGAAAGCACAAATGAAGCACTTCTTTGTAACTTGGAAGTGTGATAGAAACAAAGATTTTAAAAGTATCAAGTCATTTTACTTGGTGTTGTGCAAATGATATTTGAAGAAACCTGATTTACACACATTATTTGTAAGCTATATTGTTTTATCAGTAAAACCATGTGTCAGTGTGAATTTTGTTGTCAATCAATCATTGCAGGCACAAATGTGACCATAAAAGCACACATTGAAAACAGCTAAAATAAACAGGAAAACATTCTCATTAGTTACAAAAACATGCACACAATTAGAAAGTACAATTAAAAAAGGTGTCAAACAGACACGGCATGACAGGCTAAACCACGTAAAGTGCAAAATATTGTAACAAAAATACAATTTAAAATTCAGTATAAAACTTTGAACTATCGGATAAAAGGTTAATCT
Source organism: Pleurodeles waltl (assembly GCF_031143425.1). Classification (NCBI taxonomy): domain Eukaryota; kingdom Metazoa; phylum Chordata; class Amphibia; order Caudata; family Salamandridae; genus Pleurodeles; species Pleurodeles waltl. Next base: position 707,628,190 of record NC_090450.1, on the reverse strand, counting down.
ATCACTAATAACATTTGAGAATTTCTTCAGGTAATTACTCATTTGAGGAAGGAGCATATCCTGGCACAGTTAGAAGGGGAATCAAGCTGTCGCAGATACACTAGGGCTGGCCTTGAGGATCTGAGCCCTTTGTTCAGGATTAAGAACCTCTTAGTGAGGTCATTATAAAACTTACAGAAGAGAACAAAATCCAACACACTTTGGGGTGAAGACTCATCACAGGGGCATAGCAAGACTTTGGGGGCTCAAATTGCCAAGAGGAAAACCAAGATGCCACCTTACAAAGTCTAACCTGAACCTGGTAAGTAATAACCTGTCCCAAGAGTCACCAATCCACTCTAGATATGGTTCCAAAGATGGAGAAGTTTGAATCTCCACATGCTCTTTGTTAGACCTTTTTTTATTTCTATATCCTTTCTAAGAGCTGTCAACCTTTCCTTAAATGCAGATTTTGCCCAACATATATCCGCTTTGCAAATTGACAAGGGATTGGTTAAAAAATGCTGGCCTACCTAACTTCGTGAATTCAGTACTGATGTAAGCCGCAGGATGATCATGCCTTTCTGACACTTGAGGAAAATGATGATAATCTCTCTAGTTAGCGAGGTATGAAGGTTTGCCCAGATGGAGCACCACAAAGTCAAGGGGGCATTTAATAATATCTTCAGCAAAATCCATCCCTAGCTCCTGGTGTAAAATATAAGTGGTGCATGAAAGTGAGACACCCACACGTCACCTAAACACCTATTTTGTTTCATTTCAAGTGAGCTTATGTTGGAATAGCCCCAAATCCCTGCACCTTAAGTAAGAGCCGGGAGACATTTCCTCTTATAAATTTCCAAGAGGAGGGCAACTGTTTTTTCCTGATACGTTTAGCCAAGTTAAAAATAAAATCCACCCCACCTAATAATTTCTGCCCCACTTTGGCTAAACAGGTGCCCCAGTTACCCCTGGCATCCATAACAATGCCCAGATATGAAAAATCCTCGGTCTGGGCAACCGGCTGACCATGCAAACAAATTCTCCACAACTTATCATTTCTAGGCTCACAGACCATAATGAAGGTCTTAGCTTGAATCTTGACCAGCCCCAGGGTCCCCATAAAAGATACCTATTATTGGAACAGCACGTTAAAGCCATTCAGAGTTCGGGATAAAAAAACTGCATCGTCTGCGTACAGCAATAGGAGGACCTTTTTCCTGTCAACGAGCGTAGCTGGACCAAACCTCACACATGCTGACAAATCATAATAAAGGACCCTCAAAAACTGCATCAGGTCAACCTTGACTCCGAGGTCAGTTATAATTTCACATAGTTTTGACCTGATCATGCTGTCGAAGGCGCAAGAGAGGTACATGAAGGCCAATCAGATGGTGCCCTGCCTGACTACAGTATTTTTACTGACCAATAGACAAAGATTTAGACATCGTTCCTTCATGCCAAGGCCCTCTCAGAACCCATATTGCATCTCTGACAGCGTGTCAGCCTCCTTAATCCAGATGAGGAGGCGCCCAAGTACAACTCTGCCGATCACCTTAACAGCTGAACCCAGCAGGGCATTGTGTCAATAGCACCCAAGGGACTGCAGATTGCCTTCCTGAAGATTGGTACAGCAGAGTGCCAGATCTGCGGGAGGCCCACTTTGCACAAAGCATTAATAAGCATTACACAGAAGAGGAGCACAAAGGTCAGGAGCAGATTTATAAAGATCCATAGGGAAACCGCCCTGGAACAGGCTTTAATTGGGGACGTTTTTATTCATTGCCTCCAGAATTTCAATACAGGTGAATCCCAGGGCTAGTGGGAATGTCACCTTCACCTCTGTATAAAGATAGTTGGCACTAAAACTATACACAGCTGAGAAATGACCTACCCAGGCTTCCGGGGCTGATGGACAAGATAACAGAATTGGACTTGGAGCACACAGGTCTGATCTTATTTGCCTCCAAAAAGCCCTGGTATCCTTTAGCCTGCAGGCCTTAGTCACATTGCCACTAGCCTCATTTTGCAGTTCCTTGTTCCTGTTCTGCATAACTGCTTTATACTCCAGTCTACATCTGCGTATCTTGTGTAGGTCTCTAGGTACCTCCTTCAGGGCCTCATGAAGCAATGAGAATGCCATCCTACAAGGCTGGTCAAAACACTTGGTCTCTGGGGTACCAGACCTACATGGCTTCATTAGCAAACAGTTAACCTCCTGGTTCAGGTGAACAAATGAGTTAGCCCTTTCCCTATATTCTGCTGAATTAGCAAGGCATTGAAACACCAGTGGCAGATGACTCAAACACAGCCTAGCGAAGAGCTCATGCATATCTGCATTTTTCTAAGCCAAATGCAGCCCCTGGGTCTTAACTACAAGGGGCACTGTGGCTGAACTATTTTGCTCCCTTCACCCTGCTGAGTAAACAAAGTTCTATACTCAGGGGATTATGGTCGCTGAAGACACTAGGGATAATTTACACCTCGGTTACCCTATCCAACGAGTCCTGGGCAACAAAGATGTAATCAAAGACAGAGGAATCCTCCCCTCTCTCAAAGGGAGGGATTACATCCATAATTGGGGTCACATACTTCATTTATTTACGTTGACCAGGTCAAAAGACTTGATCAGCTGGGATAAAATATCCCCCGTTGGTCCCTTTGGAGAAGAACGTGTCCAGTCTCATGTTTGGAGCCCAAGGGGTGCCCATGCCCATGCACCCTCTACATCAACCCAACTTTTGCAATTAGGTCGCCACCAGGATAATTTCAAATCCTTTGTGCAAATGTGCGCGTTTCACCTAAAAAAACACCATAAAATCATATAATGTGTTAAAATTAGTTATGTTATTGCTTTTGGAAAATACATTGTAAAAATGTATAAAGACAATGTTAATGTCCTTCGAACACCTTAGAACAAGTGCATGGAACAGGGTGCTGTGAGAGGGGACCAGACTGATAGTACAATCAAGGGTTACTCTAGCCCAGGCCGTGAGCCCAGCCCTAGCTCTGCCTGCTGAGGATGGAACAGCAGGTACAAAGTAAGGGCAGTACCCGTCAAGGCAATGGTTATCACAAGTCTGTGTCTCCTGAAAGAATGGCCCACTCTTCACAATCCAGCTTGCTAACAAGACCAGCAATGTTACAAAAAAGAACCTTAACCACCTTGTGTGATGATAGCAACATAGGGTGGAGCCTCTCCCAAAGGGCCTTGCACTCCCCGGTGCTACTGTGTATGGGCTGGATCTAAGAGCTGGTGAGAGCTCTTTCAGGCTAGGTTCTACAACTAACTGCCCTTCAGACGTTTTGAAGTCCTCAACGTACCGCTTGCTGTGCCGCTTCTTAGGTTCACTATAGTTGCATAGTCAGTCATTGTCAGAAAGGTCCCCCAGTGGGGAAAAGTGGTTTTGAACCAGCATGTTAAATAAGGAGGACTGGGATGCTTGAAAGGAAGGAACCTCTCCCACCTGATGGGAGGCAACAAGTGTTCCCTGTGGAAAGAATCCAGAGGAAAAACCTTAACTCTACCATAATTCGCATTACCCTGCCTTATGGCCCCAAAAAGATCCCAGACAATCCTGGGGTTTCATAATGTGGCAATAAAACAGTCCCCCTCGATACCACATTCATCTTCTCCAGCCGGCCCACATGCCTAGCCATAAGAATCTCTAAGGATATATTGCCTCTGCACCTAATATTACCTTTGACCCAGTGTGCCGTTTTGTTGCTAAGATCGGACGCAGACTTATTGACTTCAGGGCACAACACCAGAACGTCAACCAAAATCATTACGTACAGGGAGGTTGTGGGCTGTAAGTCACAACGGGAAACAGAATTATTAGTGGAGGCAGCCCTGGTACGGGGTTGAAGGAGAGTCCTCCACACATTGCGGGGCTCCACAGAGTGATCCTCAACCAAAGGTACATGTGGGGGAATGGGGACAGGTATACGGTGCTCAACCACAGCATGCGGGGCAGCATGTAGAGCAACTGCTCCAGTGGAATCCCTGTTACAGGAAATCCCTCTTCCTTCACTATCCCCCAAGGAGGGTGTCTCTGAAGAATTATTGGGTACAAGGGGGATAGTTAAGCAGCTTATTTGTGCCTTAATAGCCTTCAAGCGAGAAATAATAGGGTCAAGCTTGCTTAGGATAGAGGCCTGAAGGTCACAGTAAAGAGTATTCATTTTCTCAATAATGGCATCTTCCTCTGCAGCCTTCTTAACAGGCTTAGCACGCTTTGGGGTAAGGTTAGACACACACGGCCTCCTAGCTTTAGTGTTAACAGGACCTTTTTTCCTTTTAGCGGCCTGCCTCCTTGTGACCATGTCACTATTGTGGGTTGTGGGCTTATCTCCCTGCAGCTGAGTAAGCAGAGAAACATCAACATCTACATCTTCAGACACCTCTACATCGAGACAGGGCTCCACATCTGTAACTGTCATTCCACCGCTGGCAGAGGGGTTGCCAAAAGCCAGTAATGCTGGCACAAAGGCAGAATGGTTCCAGGAGCGGCTTGCAGGGCTTTATTAGGGCAGGGGGTGCAGGGGGGGGTGGCGTAGGGGCACGGAAGAAAATAAAAACATTAAAAAACAATCACAGCAGGCTTACTCTTACCCATGTAACTCAAACAGGTTCCCCTCAGGCAGTAATAAAGGTGGATGTGGCAGTACCTACAAGGGAGTAGACAAGGGAGAGAGGGCAAAAGGAAAACAGCCTGTCGCTTATCACAGCAATAGAAGGCAGCAGAGCAGCTGGGGCAGGTTCCTCCTCACAAGCCTAAGGCCACTGTAGTACGCCCTGGGCTGGCACCTACCTCCTCCCCGGGCCTCAGTAATGGCTGCCGCCTCCACCTACACACAGGAGCAAAGCAGCAGCAAAGAGCACCCTGTGGACTATAGACTATAAACTGTAGGAGTGCGGCAGTGAGCAGCCATATAGTTCTGGCTCAGGGCTACAAGTCACTCAATGTCCATCAATGCCTACAATGAGTCTCGCTCACAATGATTCACAAAGGGTCTCACTCCCAGAAGACCCTTACTGATCTTCGATGAGGCTGAACTGAAGTTACAAACCATGCCCTTACTACTCTCTTGCTAAATTAGTCTGGATCATTTGCTATTCTTATTCTGAAGCCTGGCAGTCCCGGTGGTTGTAATCCACCAGGGCAGCGCTGGGGATTACGAGTCCCCCATCTGCCAGCCTGTCCACGGTGGTTTACGCCGCCTTGGAAAGGCTGGCGGAATGGGGGTCTCGGTGAGCCCCTGGGGGCCTCTGCACTGCCCATGCACTTGGCATGGGCAGTGCAGGGGCCCCATGCACAGCCCGTCTCGCATTCCACTGCCCAAATTATTTACTTTACTTGCATCCCTTAGCGCCCCCGTACTCCCAACGTGTGTGCCGTAATCAATATATGGTGCACCATGGTGTAAAGGAGGTACAATAGTGTCAACATAATGGATTCCATAGATGGACTGTGTAGGGTTATTGACAAATGTATGGTGCAAATCCTGATTGAAAGAAATGGTGTGCTCCCTGCATACGCCTGCTCTGTACCAGATAAAAATGACACATTAAAACCTCTCATATTCCTCTGCATCATTTTTGCATTTGCCCTAACGGGGGAACACAACACTTGCATACATGATTCCTGGCACAGGCATAATGTGGCACAAAGGATCACTAAGTGTTGCACTGCATGGGTAGTGCCACTTTGTAAACATGGTGCTGTGTCTTTGGCCTTGTTAGGCCTCAATAGGGTCAATAAAAATTAGGCTAATGTGGTGCAAGGAGGTGCTAGGTCCTCTTAAATGTGGGCCCCAAGCTCCAATATAGACAACACCACAAATATTTGGCATGGGTTAACTGTCAGACTAGAATGTCATTTAAAATCACCAGGTACTGGAGGCACAACCCATGAAAGGAAAGTGCCCCACCACACACCAATGCAACCATCCATCCAAACAGGAACACACACAATACCGGATGCAAGTCTGATTCACCTCTTCACTCAAAACAAATATGTGCCATGACACATAGCAAATAACTAATATTCATGATTGATACATGTTCTTACATTCCTTTGCAGTGGACCAAGGTTATGGCATCCAGCCATGGATCATGACACATTTTGGAAATCCTACAATGGGTGAAGTGCAGGTGTACAATGAAGGCCACAGAAGGACCAGAAATGTGATGGAGAGGACATTTGGCCTCCTTAAACCAAGGTTCAGGTGCCTACATCTAACAGGAGGACAGTTATATGCACAACCCCTTGTCTACAACATGATCCTTGTGTGTGCCATTTTGCATAACATTTATCTACGCACCAGTGTCCCCTGGGATGAACAAGTAGATGTCCCCAATGAGGAGAATGGCAACAATGGTGTACAACTAGAGAAGGGGGAACAACAAAACTGGTGCTGGAGTACACAGAAGAGAACTAATTGCGCACAGCGTTTTTACATAGACACTGTACTCCAAGAATCACCATGTAAATAATTCAATGAAATCACGTAATCTCAGAATGCTCATAGCATACTTACTTACACTATCACATACCATTTGTAAATTGCCCATACGTCAGAGAGCATGAGTACACCACAACAGTTGTAAACAACTTTGGAACATAGGTCCAGATTTAAGTGGGCCTAGTGCATCCTTGTACAACATTAGCGTCATGCATCTTACGCTAACTTGGCCCAATGATGCCAAAATCTAAGCACCAGAAATTCACAGTGGCGCAATACATGCATTGCGTACTTTGTAACACTTAGCGCCACAATATGACTGCCACAAACATTAAATATGCAAGGGGGGTGTACAGCCAGTTTGGGGTGGGGGGAATCAACAGTGCTATATTTTGCTGCTACTATTAACACCTGCTCACAGCAGCTGTTTAAGGGGGCACACCATTGGAAATAATGGGCCCCTAAGTACTGTTCAGGGCCAGGCCCACATTTTTGCCTCTGACCGTGAACAGTACATCAATTGTGTCAAATGCCTTGCCGCTATTGCCCACTAGCTTGTGCCATGGTGCGCAGTCTTCTAAATATGGTGCACACATGGTGGCAGTAGTGGGGTGCTAAGAGCCAAAAGAAAAATGGTCCTGCATTGGTAGCGGCACCACTTTTTAAAATATGCCCCTAGCAATGGAACAAAACACAATTTAAAAGAATTTACTACCACATTAATGTGAGGGTGGAATGTAGGCATAGTCTGCAGCAAATACATTTTACATTGTCACACACATATCACACAAGTGTATTAGCTTGACATATGCCTATATCAATCCTGGAAATGTATGTGAAGACTGCTGTACAGATGTATGGGCTTGGTAGGAAAAGGCTAGCAATGACCTGCAATGGCAGGTTTGTGTCTGCTAGGTAACATATTTCTCAGGGCCACTCCCATGTTTTAGCAAGAGAGTGACACACAGGGACCAATACACATACATTTCTAGGTGTATCACACCCAAACATTTAGGAATGTGCGTGTAACTCAAGCAATGTACAAACATGTCACAGACCCTTGTCAATTTGTATATGTGAAGAATGACACAGAAAGGTTGATTGTGTAATTTGCTCTACTCATAGCTGACATGGGTAATCAAAATACCAAAATACACTCATTGTGAATGTGACATAAGTTGTGGAATGCAAATGTGAGTATGTTGCCATGTTTAACAAATGATGTGAAGCTACAGTAAAACATTTGAGAGAAAAGTTGGAAGACTTGGAGGGCTGGTCCTGCTGAAATTATGTATGGATACTAGGGTACCTTAAAATACCAAGGGTCTGGCCATGGACCAGTCCGTGGAGGATCTCATCCTGAAACAGCTGCAACCACGTGGAGTTTCCAAAAACATTTAGGTGGAGCGAGCCCACCGTATCCCAAGTGCACCATCAAAGGCTGGAGCACATCCTCGTCCCCTCATAGCAAGGCTCTTCAACTCCTGATGCCGGGATATGATTCTCCAAGAAGTTCGCAATGCCCCTCCATTGCATATAGGTAACACTCGGGTTACCTACTTCCCAGATTTCAGTCTTTGGGTCCAAAGGCTGCACCGCAGTTTCCTCTAGGGGAAGAAGACTCTGAGGGAACCGGACCACAAGAATTCAATGGTTTACCCGGCACAGCTTTGATCAGTCGCAGTGGGCAAAACTCACTTTTTAACAAGGCCAGAAGCTGGTCAGATTGGCTAGATGAATTTCCAGTGGCAGGAGGGTCAAGTTACTGCAACCATTGTGGAAGGCACCGGGGTGGCAGCACTGCAAAAGAGAATTGTGATACACTTTAAGGGGTTGTGTGGGGCAAAATAAATCACCTAACCTGGGGCATCATCCTGATCCCCGGAATGGATCTTGGGACCCATGGGGAGACGAGAGGGGCCCGTGGGATTGTAAATGTGGCACTGGAGCATCTTTTGGGTGGGCTGGGAGCAGCCCTCGTTAGTCCTAAATTGGTATTTGGGGCCAAGATAGGGACTGAGGATATGAGAAACCAACTTGGGAAATACATTCCAGTAAGGGGACGGGTGGAGGCCAGAAGGCAGTAGTGACACTTACTAGTTAGCAGTATGTTTTGTTGGGGCAACAGGAGCTATGCACAGTTGGGGAGATGGACAGTTTGGATTCTGCAGCGCAGTGTACCAGGGAGTGGTGATTCATGATTGAAGAGGGGTTATTGGAATATTGTTGTTGCTTATGTTCAGGCAAGATACATACGACCAGTCAACATAGCTTAGGCACACAGGACATTCACTCTCACAGTCTGAACCCCTTCCAGTGTTAGCCTGGCACCCCCCAGGTGTGGTCCGTTAACCATACAGTGGGATGACCAAAGTTAGTATGTCAACCCTAAGGATACTGGTCTGGAACATCAATGGCCTAGGCGACAAAGTCAAAGGGGAGGTGGTGCTCCAGTACATCAAACAAGATTCCCCTGACATAGTTCTCCTACAAGAGACTCACCTACCGGATAATAGGTGTCGGTCCCTGGACAGTTGGGGACATAAAAAGGCTGTTCATGCGGGCCATACCACCTCTTCTAGAGGAATAGTAATCTGGTGAGGAGAACACTCCCCTGATCATTTGACAAATGTGGCCAGAACAGCTGGGTCGCTATGTGGTGCTCTCTGGGACCTGGGCATCCTAAACATACTTTCAGTATATATATCAATATGACTTCACAACTCTGTACTACCAATCCTGACCGCTCTGCTACGCAGTCTTCCATATGGGGAATTGATCATGTGAGGGGGCTTTAATGCAACGCATTCACCAACATCCCCCAGTTTCTTGGACTCAGTTAGATGGCCATTTGCAGACTTCCTCACTGCCCAGGGACTGGCAGATGTATGGTGTACCTTTAACCCAGCGGCCCAACACTTTATCCTTTTACTTGGGGGTGCATGATGGTCTCTCCTGAATTGATCATATTCTCATGCCAGCTCTCCAGCTGTTAAAAGTCAGGGAGATTACTAACTTAGCAAAGGGTATTTCTGACCAATCTCCCCTGTGGCTGGTGTATGGTTGGGGCGAGAGGCCGAACACTCGCTGCATTTTATTGAGCCCTTGGTACCTTAAATTACCAAAAATTAGAGAAGGGTTGTTAGCCGCAACAGACCATTATTTTTAGGAAAACAGCACTTCAGTCGAGTCTGCACTCATGTTGTGGGCGGCCTATGAGACAGTAGTCAAGGGGGTGGGTTTGGCACAAGGATAAAAAACTAAAAAGGGCCAAATTAGAGGCTCTTGAACGTGAGTTATTATCCTTTGTGTCTGGCTTACCAGATGAGGAGGGATCAGAGGGAGCCCATATCCTAGCCCTTAAGCAAAAAGAATACTGAGACATGGCCCAGGATGCTGATAAAATGCACCATAGGGTAACACAGCACCACATCAGTGAAACGGGGGACAAGACAGGAAAATTATTAGCCAGCCTGGACAGGTAAGAGGCAGTGGATAGATGGGTTCCTGGGATCCAGAAGGAGTCAGGGGAACTTGCTAGTAGTCGAGAATCCATAGCCCAAACGTTTCCCCACTATTATGGGATAATCTATTATGCAAGGTGTTTCTCCACAAAAAGCAAAGCAGGCGAGCTGCTGGATGACATCCCCCTCCCAATTCTCCCTACAGAGGACAGTGAAGCCTTAGAAGAAGAACTTTCCCAGGAGGAAATAGTATGAGCCTTAAGGGATGTAAAGCCAGGCAAACCATAAGGGCCCAACAAGCTGCCATTAAAACTCTATAAGTTGACAGCCACTAAGCTTGCCCCACATCTGAAGCAGATGTATGAGGAGAGTCAGAAGGGGGGGAGGGTACTCCTGTTAGACCAGCACCAGGATTCCATAGTGGTCATCCACAAAGAAGGGAAGCCCAGGGAGGATAGTGGGTCCTACAGGCCTATCTCATTTCTCAACGCCAAGGTGAAAATGAGAACCAAAGTGCAGGCCTCGTGGTTGACCGCCATAGTCCCCAACTTCTACTCGACGAAATATGGCTCCTCAGCTTCGTAGATTACACAGGGTACTAGGCCACACAGACACCATTCAGGAAGGCACCGTGATGTTGTCCTTTGACGCATGCATGGCCTTTGACACCATGGAATGGTTTATCCTGTTTGCAGTGCTGGATAGGCTGGTCTGGGCCCCCACTTTGTTAGCTGGATACTACTCCTATGTACAGCCCCACGTAGTAGTGACGGCCACTTGGTCAGAACCATTTGCCCTTCACTGGGGCACAAGGCAATTGTGCCCACTCTCCCCCATCCTGTTTGCCTTGGTCCGGAACCGCTGGCAGCTTGGGTGCGACATGACCCCTTAATCCGTGGCCTTGGGTATGCAGACCAATCGGAAGGCAGACTATCACTGTATGCTGCTGATATTCAGCTCTATGTTGCAGACTCTATCAGGTCTCTAGACCGCATAGTGCACATAGTGACTCAATTTGGCCAGTAATCAGGCTATTCAATTACCTGGACCAGATCTACTATCTGCATTCTCAAAGGAGCTCCCCCCAGATTGTGGGCGAATGTGAAGCCGAGGTGGTGGCTGAGGGCTTCAAATACCTGGGCATATCAAAATATCTAAAGACACAAAAGTCTTATACTCATATAACTACCTCCCACTCCTGACCCACCTTAGACGAGATGTTCAGCAATAGAGGGCTCTCCCCTTATCATTGCTGTGCAGGGCTGCTCTTTTCAAGATGATTTCCCTCCCATGTTTTTCATACGTATTGCTTTATACCCCACTTCCCAGTACCCTTATCATACTATAGCGCTACAGATAGCGAATGCAGAAATATATTATGGGATGGAGGCATAGCAAGAATAGTTGTGGCCAAGCTGACTAACAGCTGCTATGACGGCGAGGTTTCCCTTCCTGATATCAGAAAATATCACTGGATAGCCCATCTCACAACCATCAAATATTGGATGAATGCATCCCCAGATGACCCGACCTACTGTATGGATAGGTGGCTGATGTAACCGGGAGGGGTGGGGGTAATTGAGAGCACTATATGCAACCCCCATGATGATGCACACTAGTGGACCAACGGCGACAACACTCACACACTGGCGCACTAAAATCCTGGGCTGGGCTGGGCTGGGAAACTTACACATGCCACCCCCCTGTGGGATTCTGAGGCACTTGGTAACCTGGAAGATTTGGCCAGGTTTGATAAATGGGATGTAATAGGAATATCAAAGGTTCAAGACCTATGGTCAAAGGCGCAGGTTGTTCCCTTTGTAGATCTACAGGATGAGTATGCCTTGCCTCCAAATGATTACTACCGCTATCTTCAGGTGCGTCACACTCTTAGGTTGGTGCTTCCGAGGGGAGGAGACCTGCCGAAGTCCTCCCCCCTGGAGAGAAGACTGCTGGAAGAACACCTGCACACAAAAGCCATATCCTAAACTTATCGAAAGCTAGTCAGTAATATGCCACACCCACTTACACACCCCACGGGAAGATGGGAGTGGGTTGTGGGAAGTCTTGAGGAGGACAAATGGCAAGTGGTGCTGGCTACCCCATGGCAGGCATGAATTAGAGCCTGGTTTCGACTGGTGTAGCTACAGATCCTGCCTAGGCCCAAGCTGGCAGGCATGGTTAAGGCCAAAATAGACAAAACAAACAACGCTTGTTGTCTGAGGGGGTGCTGTCTTGAGGGCTATTATTTGGCACTTTATATGGGAGTGTCCTGCCATACAGAACTACTGGAATTCAGTGATTGCCAGCATGAATGAGGTGTAGGGTAGCATAATAGTTGGGTCATCCAAATGGTGTGTGTTAAAAATCTGGGAGGATACAGCTCTTGGGAAGGTGGGGGTGTCATGGATGACGCTTGGATTGATGATAGCCAAAAGAAACAGTGCAAGACTATGGGGGGCGTCCATTGCGCCTGAAGTCAGCGACTGTAAGAGAGACTGGAACTGGTGCATGGAGGGTGAGAATGTGCTAAATGAAGGCCAGAACTGTCACCGGAAATAGGTAAACATCAGGGGTTGCTGGAACACTTACCAGAGAAATATATGTACTAGCCCTCTTGTTGAAATAATATCAATCGGGGTGGGAACTGTTGTGAGCTGCAGGTAGACCAGGAGGGGTCGGAGAGGGCATTGTGGATGTCCGTATGGTAAAGATTGGTAATGACAGCAATGCCACAGATTGTGCTATTTGTTGCGGCTATGCTACATCTACATTGCATTCTGATGTATATGATATGTTCTTGCCAAAGTGTTAATAAAAAGGCAAACAAAGAAAATGATTTAAAAAAAATGTGAAAGGACAGCTGAGAGACTCCCAAATGTCATTTTGAGATCCAACATGTGGAGGTCTCTCTGACACTTCACAAGTGCTGTGGCAGGTAATCCGTGATTTGTAGGGGGCAGTCATGTCATCTAGCAAAGCCTGGAAATGGGAGGGTACTACTTTAGAGGAGGCTGTGCCCACAAGTCTGACTTTGTATGCTGTGCATGAATGAGGAGACAAGGTTGATGATGAAGATCGGCACTAAGGCTAATCAGTCAACATTATGGCAGATATGTAGCTTCACTACCACACATGACCAGATTTGCCATCAATGTGTGTGAAGGAACACTCAGACTAATACGCACTGTGTAACACAACTATGTTTCCTTATAACACCAGACACATATTTACAGAGAATGGCACAATGGTTAGAGCAGCAGACCCTGATGCAGAGATCTGGCCCAGTACCAGGGTTCAATTCCCGCCCCGGCGGGTCTTGGGCTCAATTCCCTTGGACTAGATATTTCTCGCCTTGGTGCCTAATCTAATTAATGGGTCCCACTCTGTAACTCTGGGCAATAGCTTGCTTAATCTCCACAGCGGCCCTGGCAGCGCTTGGATGTCTGGCTTCACCCTGGGGTTGCCCGGAGTGGGTGCCTCACAGGGAAAAGCCAGGAGGGGTTCCACAGCAGTATGCGTACAGCACCTTGAGACCCTAACGGGTGAGTAGTGCGCTATACAAGTGCGAACTTTATGTTTACGTTTATGAAGGTCAGTACATATTCCAGTCACATGGGCAATGACTACAACAATGTGCTTCGCCAGCACAAACAAGTGTGACATAAACTAGTGACAAATGACAGTATCTGTACCCTGGGTCTACAGACATGACCCGTTCCACAGTCTATCAATGAACTAACTAAACATTCTAGGAATAATATAACCTATTTATGGCAAGTCATGTAAAACCATGGTAAGTGATGAGACATTTCCTACACAAATAAACTGCCAGTCCACAGTATATGATAGGGCAAGCCTGACATCAAGAACCCCGAAGGTAACAAAACATACTTGGCCATGGGATCACAAATGTGCAGGTGTATGTCTGCAGGGGACTGTGCATCACTGTGCTGATGATCCAACATGAGGATGGCAGATCACCACCCACCGCTCCCCCCAATCCCCAGAGGAGGCTACATTGACCCTTGACACAGTCAGGGGCCTACTGACTGTGTACAGTGAACTGAGCTGAGGTGACCATAGTTAACCTGTGTCAATAGATGTAACTGTGGGCTTGTGTGGCCATTCAAAGTGACACAGGAGCACCGATGACTAGGGTGCCATCACTGCATGAGAGCAGCCCTGCCATACAGATTGTATTCAATGTTAGCAATCTGGCAATATCCTATCCATAGTCAACAGCATCCTGTGCTAAAGATTCTTTAAGGGTATCATATTCCTGACCGTGTATTGCACATGGCCCTTCCTATATTATGCTGTGTTTTGAAACATGCAGTTGGAATTCTGACATGACAATGTGGTAGACCCACAATATGAGTAGCATCACATATGTACATTCAGTACATCTGTGTAAACATGTATGTGGCAAAAGAGTCTTCATACACATGCAGATTTACAAACAGTATCAGTCTTTGAATGCATCACACCCACCTAAAAAAAATATGGTAACACATTTCTATGTTATCTGTATAAAGTGAAATGCACATGCACACGCACATGTAACCATACCATACAAACTACATAGATGCATAGCCCCTGTAAGAAGGCATGTGTATCTGGGTGCACTGTCAGCCTTTCCTCCAAAATCTACGCATGGCCGTTACGTGTCCAAAAAACTGATACATACGGTACTTCTCCATACATCGCAAATTACTAAAAGGATGCCTGGCACCATGCGCGTCTAATCTGTCTTGCCTTCTCAGCCTTCCCTCCAAAATCCACGCATGCCCGGTATGTACCCACAAAATTGACGCATACCATTGTCCTACAAACATCCCACATGCTAAAAAATGATGCCTGCCCCCTGCACGTCAATTCTAAGTCAACAGGCCTTGACAGCCTTCATAGAAAAATTCTACGCATGGCCATCATGCTTTAAAAAAAATGACGCATATCTGAAAACGTGACGCCCAGGAAGTGATGTGACAGGACTTCCTTGCTGCATTCATGATAATGTGAATTTAATTTCACTTTTACTTTACAGTTTTCTAGTCTGTGGTTGAGAGAGGTTGTGTGGAGTTGTGCTGGTGTGAGGAGCGGTGGTTTTGGAGTGTTTTCTGCAGTGTCCTGTCTGTGTCAAGTCCAATTTGTTGTATTTGTACGTTTTTTGTACTTTATTGTCCAGTTACTGTATTAGTATTGTTGGGTGTTTGCCTGGGGGGTAGAGTAGTTTGTTGGGGTATTTGGGGTTAGATTGGGTATTGTTTAATATTTTGGGGGTGTTATTATTTGTGCAGTGAAGGGAAACTGCAACATGTCGGGGAAGGGAAGTGCCCATTGTATGAGTGGTGATGAACTGGGAGGGTTCATCTGGCCAATGTGCCACTACCTCCCCAACATGGTGGCTATGGGTGGTCAGGTCATAATGGGCTACCTAAAGGAGGACAGGAATCTGCAGTGGGGCAAGATGCTCTACCAGCTTTGCAGGAACTTTTCTGGTGGAGCGTACAAACCACCAGCTAAAACACCGGTGGGCAGACCTCATTGCCAATGAAGGAGATCTCCTGGATCACCTGGTGATTCAGGTTGGTAGACCTGTTGGTAAGTACCCCTTCTACATTGCAACATCTTCATTTGCATGTGCATGACAGTAAGACATAAGGATAACTGCATCATGTAATGACAAGGGTCAGGACTGCAAGTTTTGTGTCTTAAACAACCTGCATTTATGGGAGCTAAGCAATGCAGTGGTTGCAGACAAATTGCACATTCCTCTCTGTGCACCTTGTGTATTGCATATATATAATCAAGTGCCAAAACTGGTACACACAGGTGCAATGGTGCAAGGGTTCATGTTTCCCAGGCACAAATGTACATGTCCATCATGGTCTTTACAACTGTGGAAATGTGCTAAGTAATGTTAGTGATGACAAATATGACGCAGGAGTATTGTTAGTCATGGTTGTGTTTGTGTGTCTTGAGTCATGTATGTGCAGAGTGACATGACAAGAACACAAATGTAAGGAGTGATTGGCTTATGATGCAACATCTGTGTCTTAGTTTTTGAAGCTAATGTTGCTGATGGAGGCAAGTATTACCTAACCATATGTCAAAATTTGGCAAGTGCAAGCACTGTGGCAGTTTTGTATTTGTGCCTAAGGCAGGTTGGTTACATGACAAATTCCATTGTTATCAAAATGGCTATTTTCACTTAGCAGGTATAGCACCTTCATGTATGGTGCAAAACATGCTAGGCGGAACCATAATGTCATACTTTACAGCGTCAGTGTCCTCACATCTGCCATAGTGTGCCATATGTTACATTTGGCACACACATGATGGAGTTATGTAGAGGTAGTATGGGTTTGTAAAGAGTCAATATTAGAAATGGGGTCTTTGGTTGGCAGTCAGGTTACCCCCTGTCCAAGCAAGGACCCTCACCCTAGTCAGGGTAATAGAGAATCACCCTCAGCTAACCCCCCTTTACCCCTTTGGTAGCTGGGCACGAGCAGGCAGGCTTAACTTCAGAGTGCCAGGTGTAAAGTATTTGTACCAACACACACAGTAACTTAGTGAAAACACGACAAAATGACACGACACAGGTTTAGAACAATAGAAAATATTTATCTAAACGAAAACAAGACCAAAACGACAAAAATCCACAATACACAAGTCATCAATTAAAAACCAAAAAGAGTCTTCATGTAATTTTAAACACAACTCTAACACTGATAGCGTGAAAATGTACCTAGGCGCATCAGAAATAAACCTGCACGGGCGAGTGTGTGTCAAAAAGGGCTTGCGATGCGTTGATATCACTCACGAGCGACACCTTGTGTTGTTCCTCCTTCAGTTGGGTCGGCGTGCGTCGTTTCATCTCTCCGCAGGAGAGCTGTGTATTGATCCAGTCAGCACTCTCGGGTCCGGGCAGCCCTTGTGTCGTTTTCACATGCCCAGCAGTGTTTGCGTCAGAAATCCAGCCGCACGATGATCCAAAAACCATGCAGCGCGGGTTTTGGTCGCACCAGCCTCCGTCAGCGATGCTGCGCGTCGTTTCTCCAGCCACAGGCGTCGATCCTCCGGTCGTGTTGCAAGCTAGTGTCGATTTTCAGCCGTGAAGCCGGCGGCGTGTCGTTTTTTCAGCCGCAGATCGGAGTCGCATCGATGTTTTCACTGAACGGCTGTCGGTGCATGGATTTCTCACTCTTGGGCTGCCAGCTTCTCCTTTCAGGGTCCCAGGAACTGGATGGGCACCGCTTGGCAGAGTAGGAGTCTCAGCAGAGGCTCCAGGTGCTGGAAGAAAGAAGTCTTTGCTGTCCCTGAGACTTCAAACAACAGGAGGCATGCTCTAAATCAAGCCCTTGGAGAGTTCTTCACAAGAAGGAAGGCAACACAAAGCCTAGTCTTTGTCCTCTAGCACAGGCAGAAGCAGCAACTGCAGGATAGCTCCAAAAGCACAGTCACAGGTAGGGCAGCTATTCTTCCTCAACTCTTCAGCTCTTCTCCAGGCAGAGGTTCCTCTTGGTTTCCAGAAGTGTTCTAAAGTTGGTGGTTTTGGGTGCCCCTCTAATACCCATTTTTCCCTTTGAAGTAGGCTTACTTTAAAGAAAGGTCTCTCTTGTTTGTGAAATCCTGTCTTGCCCAGGCCAGGCCACAGACACACACCAGGGGGTTGGAGACTGCATTGGGTGAGGGCAGGCACAGCCCTTTTAGGTGTATGTGACCACTCCTCTCCTCCCTCCTAGCACAGATGGCTCATCTGGAAATGCAGACTACACCCCAGCTCCCTTTGTGTCACTGCCTGGTGAGAGCTGCAAAAAGCCCAACTGTCAAAAACGACCCAGACAGGGAATCCACAAACAGGCAGAGTCACAGAAATGGTTTAAGCCAGAAAATGCTCACTTTCTAAAAGTGGCATTTTCAAACACACAATTTTAAAATCAACTTTACTAAAAGATGTATTTTTAAATTGTGCGCTCAGAGACCCCAAACTCCACATGTCTATCCACTCCCAAAGGGAACCTAGACTTTAATCATATTTAAAGGTGGGCCCCATGTTAACCTATGAGAGGGACAGGCCTTGCAACAGTGAAAAACAAATTTAAAAGAATTTCACTGTCAAGACATATAAAACACATTACTATATGTCCTACCTTCAGCATACACTGCACCCTGCCCTGGGGCTACCAAGGGCCTACTTTGGGCTGTCCTACATATAAGAAAAGGGAAGGTTTACGCCTGGCAAGTGGGTACACTTGCCAAGTCGAATTTACAGTTTAAAACTCCACACACAGACACTGCAGTGGCAGGTCTAAGACATGATTACAGAGCTACTTAGGAGGGTGGCACAACCAGTGCTGCAGGCCCACTAGTAGCATTTGTTTTAAAGGCCCTGGGCACCTCTAGTCCACTTTACTAGGGACTTACTAGTAAATTAAATATGCCAATCATGGATAACCCAATTACATACACATTTTATATAGGAGCACTTGCACTTTAGAACTGGTTAGCAGCAGTAAAGTGCCTAGAGTAACAAAAACAACAAAAACAGAGTCCAGCACACATCAACAACCTGGGAAACAGAGGCAAAAAGGTAAGGGAGACCATGCCAAGGATGAAACGTTTATCAGTCAGGCATTTAAGTGGTTGCTCCTTTTTCACATAGATTAACTACAAAGTTCTACGCTTCTGCCAATGGACAGTATCCTGTCCCCCAAAAATTTGAAACGTATGTATCTGAAACATGTACATGTGTTTGCATCCCATATGTTTTCATGTTTTTGTAGGTTAACTATGGGCTAGATATTAAAGAAACTGGCACAGCACAGTGCTGTGCCAACATCAGCAGAGCCGCACCAGTTTTCAAATGCAAGGCTGCGCTGTATTTACAAGAGTACGGCACAGCCCTCTGTTTGTGCCTGCGCTGACACCTAATTAAGCTGCCAGCGCCAATGCAGTCCTCCTTGCACCATAGTGAAAGTGTGTCTACTTTGAGGGGAGTGATTGTTTATGTGCAGGAAGGCCTACCTTCCTGCACCTAAACAATCTACAATGGCCATTTGCCACTTCTATGTGTGCTGCAGAATGCAGCACACATTGAAGTGCCAAAGCGTAATTCATTAACAATTGTTTATGTGCAAAAAGTGATACCTTCCTACACATAAGCAATCAAAGCAAAAAACAAGTAGGCATGAAAGCATTCCTCGTTGTTTTGCCATGCTAAAGCCACCCCTGGGGTGGTGTTTGTTTTTGGCGCTGCCACTAATTTATGATATCTCGTAAAGCTGGGGCATCATCAAAATCTATAGGAGTTACGATGGGACGCCCACTTCAACACCTATTGCATGCCCCCTCTACTGCAGAAAACTGTGTCAGAGTGGCCCATAATCACAAAAAGTGGCATTACAGCTCCTTGTACATATGGTGCAGTGAAAAGCACCACCTGAGCATCACTTAAAACTCCGGTGGCGCTAGGGCCTTTTAAATCTGTCCCTTTGTCTTTCTGACAGACATGTAATAGTTAGCAGTAGTTCATTCCTGACAATAAGTTGACTAGCTCACTCAGCTAAACATGTTGAATGTGTAACAGTTGTCCATGCTTTTATTTGTTCAACAATCACACAGTTATCTTTTCCTGTCATGTCTTGCAGGTGGACCCCGATCCTACACTGTTGAAGAGATTTCCTGGTTTGAAGACACTGATGCAGCCAGTAAGTGTCACCTTGTATGTCACATGTGTAGATCCAGGGTTATGTGTGAGAGGGTATGATGTGTGCAATGCCATTTTGTGTGACAAGACACCATCGTCTATGCTTGGGTATCGACATCATGTCTGATGTTATATTGAGGATGTGAACTGAGCTGATTGATGCACAGGTGCCAACGTGTGCTGCAATGGATTTGTGGGTCTTAGGAAAAGGTAATTATGCCCACAAACACAGTGATGTCAGTCAAGATATGTGTCAGAGGTGTTAGCTTTTAGAAGTGCATGGATGTTGCCAACATATTTGTCACAGCACATGTTGCTGCACTATGTTGCACGTGTTGCACTAATTTACTCTGGACATGGTACAAGTTATGTACATGTGTTTAGGTCTCTAAGCCACTTATCAATGAGATACTTGCACCACTGGCGCTTCACTACTATTCAGAAATTAAGTGAGGCACCGGCCATGCAAGGAGCTTTTTCTGATAGGCAACAGTCAACTGAGCATGCATACAGATTTCAGCATTTCTCCAGATGGATGTAGGATATGTCTACAGATTGTAGCAAACAAAATGTGTGCAGATTAACCTAAATGATCTAACCATCATGATAATTGTGAGCAAGCATGGTCACATCATATGTGTATGAGATGTGCATTGTGAGTGTTTGTCTAGTACTTAGGAGATAGAACAAGTTTGTGCACATTCCGGGTAAGATTTAGGAAACGTGACGCTGCACCTAGTGCACTGTCACTTTTCCAGTGCCCCTCAGCGCACCCCTACTACCACTATTTGTGCCTGCATTAGAAATTCGGCACACCATGCCACAGGGTAGGAGGCAATAGGGTAAAATTTGTAAACGCTATTGATGTACTGTTCAGGCTATGCGTTAAATTAATTGCCACTAACCTTGAACTGTACATATAGGTCCATTGTAACCAATGCTGTGCGCCCTTGTAAAGCCTACTCTGAGCAGGTATTAAAATAAGGAAAAATAAATGATGCTGTGGAATCTCTTGAAATCCACAGTAGCATATTTCCAGCCCCCCTACCGGGGGGACCCCCCTTGCATACATGGTGCCTGGCCAAGGCATAATGTGGCACCAGGGGTGACAAAGTGACCACTTTGTTACTAAGGCACAGGGATTTTGGCCTTGTTGTGTCACAATAATGAAGAGGCTAATGTGGCGGAAGGAGTCACCAGTCCAACTTAAACCTGTGCCCTAATGTGCAACATTAAATAGCTGTTATCCCTGTGACATGAACATGTTATTGTAGATGCCTGGTAGGCCGATTTGTATGATTTGGATGTTGACATTGTTGTAGTATGTGTGTTGGACAACATGTGTGATCTAAAGATGCTGTATACATTGCATGGTTGCTCTTCCTCTACCCAAAGCAGTTTTTGATGTCATTTCTCCTAATGTTTTAGCAGCCATAATGACCCCAGCACAGAAGTGTGCATTTGAGAAGAGGGCCCAGCGTTTCCTCCACCTATTGGATGTTCAAGCAGGTAACTGCAAGATGGCCAAGAGGTATCGCAGGGAGAAGTCATCTGGGTCGTGGCTGACATTCCCACATGAGGGACTACCTAAACAGGCAGCAAACAGCAGCAAAAAAACAACCTCTACACGAATAGTCAGGGGTGCCTCCGCAGTTCCCACCCCTCCACATCCACAGCACAAACTATGACAACAGCCCAGCAACAGCTAACACCAGCTGCAACAGCCTCCACCTTCCAGGCTGATATGAGAAGGAGCATGGCAGATGTAAAGGCTAGGTTGGCAAAACTAGAGAAAGGCAATGCCCATAATTGTAAACTTTTGAAATTCATTATGAAAAAGGGAAATAAGCTCTGAGTCTGAAAATCGAACGATTCCCAGTTCCTTCCCTTCCCCTATTTTATATTGTAAATAGTTTCAGTGGGTTTTAGGTGGGTAGTCATAGGTTAGGTAGAATAGATTAGGTTAGTTGTAGGAAATAGTATAGTTAGGGGCGGTGGGATTTTCGTATTTTTTTGTTTTGGGGCGTTTGGGGGAGGTTATGTATGAGGCTCTATGTATAAAAAATATATAAAAATAAAAAATACAAAAAATATATATATTTGTTTAGGCAAAAGGTTTAGTTAGTCTATGTGTAGCTTTAGTTCATGTTGTCCTACTCGTCTGTCTCTTAAGGGGGTGGGGGAACAATGTTTATTGTGTGGCATTATATCTATAAGATAAGCTTAGATTAGAATAGATAGCTGTAGGGATAAGTTAAGATAAGTTAGTATGGGTTACCTTACTGTAGGTTAGTGTTTAGTTTAGGTTTTTAATAGGTTGTGTTTTTAAGTAACAGTAAATCCTGTTCGTTTTCGACAATGAGATGTCCATGATGATTGACTGTCTGGGTGTTTTCATGTCTGCACTGGCCACGTTAGAGAAATGCCTTTGGGTATGCATTCAGTATTGGTTTACATGTGTGACTATGTGTATCCCTTATGACCAATGAGCTATGTGATTAGCAGTGGTAGGACATCGGCTACTCAAGACAGTTTTCAGCACAGTTCCTGACACTAGGATTGTGTATGGATACGAAATCTTTGACAAGTAATAATGCAACATCAATTGTTATTGCTAAGGTCTGTAACAATCATTCTTAAAAGGTTTAGCATATTAAACTCCATCCTATTTGGGGAATGGATACTGGCACACTAACAGCTGCCCCCCACAGTCTTACATATGCCTCTCTTCTTTCACACAGCAATGCTGTACAGGTATAATCCTCAGGGTAATTTCCTGACACTTGTGTTCTGAACCACACATGCCATATGTCAACTTGCATGGATAGCTGCTTCAAACATGATTTGAAGCCTCAGAAAGTTGGTTGTAGGTCACTATGCTATCAGTAACCTTTAGCATGTTTGAGTCCTACTGTGGGTCTGACAGTAAGCCACACATTTCCTTTGGTTCTGGCCTCACTGACATAGCTTCACACAATGCATACATTTATAGGTGGTAGTGGAACACAGAAAAAAGCAGGACACGTGAATATGGTGATTTATTTACATGTGCAAGTTTTGTTGCCAGTGATGTACAATGTATTGTTCGCTGGCCCCATGAGAGATTCCAAGCCACTGAATGTCCAGTCAGAGTCCAAGAGTGAGGGACATGTCATGAGATGATTAGGAGAGGTGAGCATTGGTGAGGAGGTACCAAAATTGACAATAGGTAGGTACTGAGACAATGACAGTCCATACATGATAAGTCAACAGTGGTAGAGTGAAGAGGGCACATTGCCAGCCACAACACTGGTGTGATCTTAAGCACAGAACTAAAGAGATATTGTCCATGTGGCACAGACTGGAGCTACTGGGTGGTTTTTCGTGTGAAAGATGTTCCTTCCACATCTTCATCCTCTGATGTGTGTGGTGCCTCCTGTGCCATTGGTGGTGCTGTTGTTGAATTTAAGGGGGGCACACACACATCAGGGGATCGAGATGTGGAATCAAAGGTTCCACCAGCTGCCATTTGTGGGAATATAATAAATAATTAAAAAATAATATAAATTTTACTCTCTCATAAGCTTTACTCTTTCTCCCCATCACCCTATATCTCTATCAACCTATCCTCTAACCCCACTCTGACCCATCCGAAACCCATTCTACTACTTTGATCTCCGAAATACCTCTGCCTAAGCTCTTATCTCCACTACTGCATCTAGTGCACCCCAAACCTGTTTACAACTATGATCTACCAAACAAACCCTACTAAATTCTCCCTCACTTATCTCACCTTTGACTCATCCAAAACCCGTTCTGCTACTATGATCTCCCTAACCCCTTTCCACAGACTCTTCCCTCCTCCATCTCTCCTTTACTCACCCCAAGCCTCATCCTATTACTATAAACGCCCAGTTAACAGTTCTGGGTTCTTCCCTCCTCTATCCCTCCATTACTCTAGTCAATCCAACTAACAAACTCACATTTCCTCTGCTCAAATTAACTCAATGCTAATACTAAACTCATTTTTCCCTATACTAATCCACCACTAATTCCTCTTGGGTTCTGGAGTACCGTGCTACTCGCTGAAAAGCGCTATATAGTACAATATAATTACAATGCATAAGGCATCACTGCAGCAAGGAGGAACTGCTGGTTTTGCAACACCACTGCTACATCACAGTTGTAGGCAGCCATATTTTCACTGAGGAGGCTACATCCCACTGTATGGACTCCAGGGCATTTTGTATAACCTGTTATCAATCATGCTGCTGGCACTTTGGGAGGGCATTTGCCAAGCCTCTGCCCCATGACAGCAGCTATGTTGACCAAGGACTGCTGGAATCCACATAGCAGGGAGTGGGTACCTCTGATGCCAGCAGAGTTGTCCATATTCGGACTGAGGCACCTCTGCACTCCCTCTCGGCTGCCCGCCATGGTCTACATCCCCACCCACACCTGCTGTGCCAGCTCCCGCTGGCCTCCTACCACTGTCCTCTGAAAAGTAATGTCTAATTCCTCAGAGATCAGGGCTGCGGCAGGACTGGTTGGTGCTGTGTGTTGGTAGTTGGGTGGCTCATGTGGAGACCCTGAAACGCTGTATGTCCTCCCTGCGACTGGAGGTGGTGTCTGGAAGGAACCCAGAACATCCTGGAGAGTGTCAGCATTGATGGTTGACTGCTGGTCATCTGTATCATCTGTAAAATAGAGGATAGGCAGGTCCGCAGGAGGTACTGCATCATCCTCTGCAATGGGATAGTGAAAGGTCAATCTTTGACTGTAGTGGCTGTTGGAATGGCTCATTATTTACTTGCTACTGGTGGCTCAGTGACACGGCACAGACCCCCCAAGGCACACATTTGTGGACCCCTAATGGCACACTGTGCCACCTGACATCATTTGTGTGTAGTCACCATTTATACAATCTGCCAGTCCACAGTTCAAAGTGTATTACACCCATCTTGAATGTTTAATCAAGGTCTTCAACATCTCTACCCACTTTCATTGACTTGACTGTGTTAAATTTGCAGGCTGTGGGTGTTGTTCCGGATGTGAGCTTACAACACAAGTGGAGATGTATAGAAATACTTGGAATTTGTTTTTACAGATATTTGAGTTAGTAACTGACTCATCTGCCAACCTACCTGTGTTATTGGAGTGATGGTAAGGAGTGAGCTGTCCACATGCATCCTCCTAGCCACTTTGAGTGGTGTGTCCAACATCCTGCACCACCCATTGTGAGATTCAACCACATTGTGTGTATGTGAGCAAAGAGGATTTTCTCCCTTCCTGCAGTACAACACTCAACTGTGCATCTCGGGTTCCCTTGTTGCATAGCTGCAAGGATGGCTACATTGCTAGACTGAGTGTTGTTTTGGTGGAAGGTAGACCTTCCTGTTTGCACACATACACACAAGATGGTTCACTGTTATGTTGTGCAGTGCAGGATTCAGAACACACGACTCTAGGGGCCAGATTTACAAGGCCCTATTGCCACCAGAGCATCACTTTTTGCAACGCTCTGGTGGCGCTTTTCACTGCTCCATATTTACAAGGTGGTGTAATTTCAATTTTTGTACCGTTACACCTCCTTGTAAATATGGACCACTCCGATGCAGTTTTCTTCATCACAGGGGCATGCAATGGGTGTTGCAGTGGACGTTCCCCCACAAACTCCATTGCTTTTGATGCTTCCCCAGATTCACAGGAAATTGTAAATCTGTGGCAATTACTAACAACACCCCAGGGGTGGCCTTAGCATGGCAAAATGAGCAGGAATGCTTTTATTACTTGTTGTATTTAGCTTTTTCTATTTGTGCTGCATTCTGAATAAGCAAAATGCCATGGATGACTGTTTATGTACAGGAAGGTGTCCCTGGCTGCACATAAACAATCTATCTCCTCAACGCAGACACCATTGCACTCTGGTGCAAGGATACCTAAGTTGGCGCATGCAGCTTGATACACAGGGCTGGGGGGAAACACAGGGGTAAGCTGTATTCCTGTAAATATACCACATCCCTGCATTTCAAAAGTGGCGCAGTGCGGCACTGCTATTTTTGGTGCAGCACCACTCTGTGCCACTTTGTCATAAATCTGGGCCTAAGTGGCTAGGAGGATGCATGTGGAAAGCCCACCCACTTCCAACACTTTGTCAACACACATGTGGTGGGAGGCGGACCTGATACATTTGAAGTTTGTTGATGTGTGCATGCATCATGTTGGGACACAACATCAGGGGTGGCATTGTAGTTGTGGTACTAAGAACAGACATTTTTGTAATACTATTGTGGACTACTTTCAATGTCTGTTGCAATCATTGTCAAACATTGAAAGTGGCAGTCAGCATTCCTTTTAGTAGATTTAGCAGGATGGGTCCCTTCCTGCATATGTGCATTAGGACCAGCAAGAGGGACATCCCTACACCATGCATGTTGTGTAGCAATGTTTGTGAGGTCCGTCATATATTTAGGCATTACCAAGGTAAGTAGAGCTAAGCATTGACTATCTGTGACAAGTACACATCCCTGCACATTTGAATTGATACTGCACAGCGGAGCAAGTTGAGCTGTTGCACTGCATGTTTCTTCATAAGTGGGTAATTATGTGCCAGTATATCCAGACACAGATATCATAGTGCTCTACCCAGGCATATACATTTTTTACTTCTACTTGAGTGGTGGATAGTGATAAGTCATACTTAACATGCCAAGGCGAGGCACCTTGCATACCTTATCCTTGAGTATTTTCCATGTGCCCCCTCACACCTGACACAGCATGCAATAGGCATTACATGTGAATATCTGTGATCTTCCCATGCAACATGTGTGACCCACCCAGCTTCTGACGCCTTTGAAAAGGTCAGCACACCTGGATTTGGTTAAGTGTAGTACAAGAACTCAGGGTGGTGTGGGAGTGACAAGTGGGTGTGTGGCAAGTTTTTAATTCTACAGATTGTAGTGGTTTATTGTGTGTTACATTGTGCATCACACATCGGGCAAACTTCCAAGGTATTTGGTGCCTTTTTTCCTTGTAGGCCCCTTGCCCCAGCCAACGACAGCATGGAAGCACAGTATTGACATTACTGGTCACCATGTTGGACATTCCCACAATAGTCTTATGAGTTTTGTCACTATATTGGTGCTTTAATGCATTGGCACCATAAATGATGGCACTTGTGCAGCAAAGCACAGGGAGGTCCATTGCTTACAATGCTTGCGTCACTTTATCGCCTGCCTTTGGCAGGCCTCACACACAAGGTTATAAGATAGCACACTACAACCTTTATGGATTGTCAGCCCCACTAGTTCTTCCCTCCCTGTGTAAGGAATATTTCCTTGCATACATCATATCTGCCACAGGCATATAGTGGTGGAAGGATGTACAAAGTGTATCAATGCATGCATTGTGACTTTGCTGATACAGCACAAGGGGAATGGGTAGCTTGGATCCACATTGGAAACAATTTGTATGATGATAATGTTGCATTACGGTCTTGTAAAATTGAGCCCTTAGTTAGACATTGATACCACTTGTAGCTGTTGTTATGCATGAAGGTGTCCCTTTGTGCACAACACCAACCATTCCCACAACACAGGAGACCTTGCTACATGGTGAAATGGTAGCTACTTGTACATCAGCACAAATGATGATCACATACATACCCCATGTGTTGTATATGTTCACTTTTGTGCTCATTCACAAATGGTGCATGGAGGTGTGAGGCAGTTCTTGTTGGGCCACCCTGTGCAACAAGCGTAGTATATATTGCCCACTGAGTGTTTCATATGGGCAGGTGGATCAGTGGCAAAAGTGAAGCGATTACCGGGATGGTTGACAAATGGTTGGTGCATTTAGGGACGGAAGGTGTGGGTGCATCTGAAATGTCCCAGGTTTCAGGGAAAATGGCAGAGTGCAACCCTGCACCACATTTGACAGGCTGCGCCCTGTCATTTTCAATATGCAGGGATGCACTGTTTTAAAACATATACAGCGCACCCCTGTGTTGGCTCCTGCACCAGTGCTATTTTTGCTGCTTAGCACCAATGCACACAACCTTGCGCCATGGTGCAAGGATGGCTGCGCTGCAGGGAAGATTGTTTTTGTGCAGGACGAGATACCTTCCTGCACAAAAACAATTTTTTATGGCAATTTCCACTTTCTATGTGTGCTGCAGTATGCAGCACACAAAGGAAGAGCAAAAAGCACAAGGAGAAAGGAAAGCATTTCTCCTCGTTGCACAATGCTGACCACAACCCCTGGGGTGGTGCTAGATTTTGGAGCAGCCACAGGTTTACAAAAACTCATAAATCTGGGGCAACGTCAAAATGCAATGGGTGTTGTTGTGGCATGCTCACAGCAACACCGATTGCGCGCCCCTGCCAGGCAAAGTGCTGCATCCGAAGAGGCCATATTTACAAAGTGGTGTTAAACCACAAAAAGTAGCTTAACGCCACCTTGTAAGTATGATGGAGTGCATAGCGCCACCAGAGTATCACTAAAAGTGACACTCCGTGGCGATGGGGCCTTTTGATTCTGGCACGGTGTCCCGATGCGACCCATTTGCATGCATGCAGTGTGTCCTATGTGCCTCCCCATTCTGCCATATGTTCATTTCCAGATTTTCCCCACTGCAACATACAGTGCATTTGTGGTTGGTATTGGAAGTCTGCACTGTCCTGTCCTGCGATTCCAGTGACCAGCTGCTCCGGGATGACAACTGTCACCATCTCCTCCGGGTCATCCAGGTCCCCCTGGGGTGCTGGACTTCCACCTCCAGTCTGCAGTGCTGCCTTTTGTTTCCTGGCCTGTTTTTCTTTAGTTCTGGGCTTCCAATTGCACCAGCGCTTCTTACAATCGGTGACAGTCCTCTTCACCTCTGCCGCACTGTTAACTTTATCTACTATTGCCTGCCATATGGCCTCCTTCCTAGCTATTGGCAATTTGGAGATGACGAAGAGCTGGTTTTGGTGCTCCGCCTCCTCTCTTTTGTTTTCCTCCTCACTGAAACGACACTTCTGCTTCCTTTTCTCCTGGGATTTTCCTGGTCCTTCCAGGCTTGTACTGGTCTGATTGGGATCTCGCTTGGGTCTTTCCTGGCCTGCATTTTCCATCTTGGCTCCCTATTTTCATTTTGTTGCTCGTCGGCTTTTTTTTTACGCTAATGCAAATAGCGCGCTAACACAATTAGTGTAAAACAATTACCACTAATCATGCTAATGCCACTTTTGCGTTGTTTTTCCTTATGATCTGTCACAAAGTTTAGAGTCTTTTTTTTACACTAACCATTCCTTTGCACATGGTGCGTCGTTTTCTAACCACGACGCACGGATGGTGCAAGGAAATGTAGTTAGCCACTGTTACATTGTTTTAGGCACAACAGCGCTAGCACAGTTGTGTGGCATTTTTCTTACATCTGGGCCAAGGTGCCTGTGGGCCAGGACTGAGGCATGGCTAGTGCCATATCAAAAACTTTTTACTATACAAAATGCAATAGGTCAAGTTGTCGGTGGCTGCTCCCTGTTCATTTATACATGCCAAAAGACACTGATTCAGGCGGGAGACTTCCGATTTGTGAAGCAAAAAATGGCTTTATTTTGGCTGTCTCCTGACTGAAATTGTCTCTGTTTCAATATAAATCAAGGGGAGGAAATAAATTCCCCCGATTATGTTTTTTTTTTAATTTTCAACATTGGACTTCTAAAATGTTGGCGTATATGTTCATGGAAGGTGCTGTTAACTTAATGCTAAAAGAACCACTGAAAGATGTCTGTGCTTCTGAAACACGTGTTTTCAGTCAACCCCCTGCCCCCCAATCAACCGCACCTGTCTCTGCTCACGATAAAGGCAAGTTGCGCCCCTAGCTGACTGGAAAAACGACATCGACAGAGGAGCCATAAACCAGCGCCTGCTGCATCCCTCACCCACGGAATTGTGCGGGAGGGGCGGGGGAAGGGTAAAGAAACAGGTTACATACACCACATTCTGGTGAAACACGAGAGTGAGTGTCAAGTCTCCCTCGAGGAAATGCTTGGAGCCAGGGTAAGTAAATGAGGGTGGGAGGCAGGCAGTGGAGGGAGGATGAGGATTTTAGTGATGCTGTGCCCTAACCCCACTCCCGGAAAACCGTGAATATTCCAAAATTCAGTCCAGATAAACCCAGTGATTTCCTCGTTGGGTACGTTTGGTACGGGCCATGTCATGCTAGAAGTGTCTGCAGCATGTTGCGAAAACAGCTGCATAATTTGGACATGGCTTTTGTGCTGGGAAACACACATTTATGTGAGGAAAACAAACTGGTAGGTAGGGGTGGCACGCTGATGCAGTGCACACTTTCCTTATTCTGGGTGCGGGGGGGATACGAAGTTTACAATTCGCGCTCAATGATCAATGTTAGCACCGAGATCACAGACATATGGAGGACGCAAGTTTGTAGTCATGGGAACAATGCATACTGCGCACATAGGGCCAGATGTACCAAGGTATTTTATCCATTCTGTGTCTATGGGAAAATGTGTTCGTATATATGGCCCATGATGCCTTCACTGGGTGCACGCGATTAGGAGATGGCTGCGCTGCTTATGGCGGGGATACCATTTAGAATGGTGCACATTTTTTTTTTATAGCAGTCCCTATCTGCATTAATCCAAAGACGGTACAATGTATACCAGAGCAATTATAAAATGTGTTAATCAATAGCTGACAAGACCAATTATCAATTTGTTAATCGATATCTGTGTTGTTCAGATTTATGAACTGTAAATCATTATATTATTTTACACACCTCTCATGGAATTAGGCATTCCACACATTGCTTACCATTGTGGATTTTAAGTCACATTTGCTTATTTGTTGGCTTTGTTTTCTGCTGTCCAAAACGTCTTGGTCCCTCCTGAGGAGCATAGCTTGTTTACTGTATTTTCCCACAAGTGCTAGTTTTCTGTAAAAAAAAGGCATTTACATTTTGTTCCTATCTTGGCACATTTGCTGTGCATTAAAAGGCAGCGGTTAAATGTCAGCCTCTCTCTTTCAAGGGAGCTTGGTATTTACTTTTCGTTCTCTGACTTCAAAGTGAGAGGATTTATCTGACAATCTAGAGGTCTGAATTGAATGTTTTTTTCTAGCACACGACAACATTTAAATGCCTATAAATGAATTGTACAAATATTCCAGAATATATCAGAATTAGGAAAGCACAAATGAATAAATGTTTGTAATTCAGAGGATTGCTGAAAGCAAATATCTTAATACAATTAAAAAAATAATAATAGACTAGGTGGTGCCATTTCCGCACATTATCGTTTGTGCACTGTACAGGGAGTGCAGAATTATTAGGCAAATGAGTATTTTGACCACATCATCCTCTTTATGCATGTTGTCTTACTCCAAGCTGTATAGGCTCGAAAGCCTACTACCAATTAAGCATATTAGGTGATGTGCATCTCTGTAATGAGAAGGGGTGTGGTCTAATGACATCAACACCCTATATCAGGTGTGCATAATTATTAGGCAACTTCCTTTCCTTTGGCAAAATGGGTCAAAAGAAGGACGTGACAGGCTCAGAAAAGTCAAAAATAGTGAGATATCTTGCAGAGGGATGCAGCACTCTTAAAATTTCAAAGCTTCTGAAGCGTGATCATCGAACAATCAAGAGTTTCATTCAAAATAGTCAACAGGGTCGCAAGAAGCGTGTGGAAAAACCAAGGCGCAAAATAACTGCCCATGAACTGAGAAAAGTCAAGCGTGTAGCTGCCACGATGCCACTTGCCACCAGTTTGGCCATATTTCAGAGCTGCAACATCACTGGAGTGCCCAAAAGCACAAGGTGTGCAATACTCAGAGACATGGCCAAGGTAAGAAAGGCTGAAAGACGACCACCACTGAACAAGACACACAAGCTGAAACGTCAAGACTGGGCCAAGAAATATCTCAAGACTGATTTTTCTAAGGTTTTATGGACTGATGAAATGAGAGTGAGTCTTGATGGGCCAGATGGATGGGCCCGTGGCTGGATTGGTAAAGGGCAGAGAGCTCCAGTCCGACTCAGACGCCAGCAAGGTGGAGGTGGAGTACTGGTTTGGGCTGGTATCATCAAAGATGAGCTTGTGGGGCCTTTTCGGGTTGAGGATGGGGTCAAGCTCAACTCCCAGTCCTACTGCCAGTTCCTGGAAGACACCTTCTTCAAGCAGTGGTACAGGAAGAAGTCTGCATCCTTCAAGAAAAACATGATTTTCATGCAGGACAATGCTCCATCACACGCGTCCAAGTACTCCACAGCGTGGCTGGCAAGAAAGGGTATAAAAGAAGGAAATCTAATGACATGGCCTCCTTGTTCACCTGATCTGAACCCCATTGAGAACCTGTGGTCCATCATCAAATGTGAGATTTACAAGGAGGGAAAACAGTACACCTCTCTGAACAGTGTCTGGGAGGCTGTGGTTGCTGCTGCACGCAATGTTGATGGTGAACAGATCAAAACACTGACAGAATCCATGGATGGCAGGCTTTTGAGTGTCCTTGCAAAGAAAGGTGGCTATATTGGTCACTGATTTGTTTTTGTTTTGTTTTTGAATGTCAGAAATGTATATTTGTGAATGTTGAGATGTTATATTGGTTTCACTGGTAATTATAAATAATTGAAATGGGTATATATTTTTTTTTGTTAAGTTGCCTAATAATTATGCACAGTAATAGTCACCTGCACACACAGATATCCCCCTAACATAGCTAAAACTAAAAAAAACTAAAAACTACTTCCAAAAATATTCAGCTTTGATATTAATGAGTTTTTTGGGTTCATTGAGAACATGGTTGTTGTTCAATAATAAAATTAATCCTCAAAAATACAACTTGCCTAATAATTCTGCACTCCCTGTATAGTTTTTTAAGTGAATCTGTATGTCTGTGTAAATGTAATGTTCATTTCAATTGAAAATGTGTTGTGTGTAATGGCAGTGCATTACCACACCATGCATACTCCATTCTACACCAATCCACCCTACATCATTCTACACCAATCCACTCTACATCACTCTGCTCCACTCTATGACACTACACCACACCATTCTACGCCACACTATGCCCCTCTACATCAGTTTACTCCAACCTATGCTGCTCTGCTCCAAACTATACCACTCTACTGTTTGGACTCTTGCTCTAGGCAAGACTGATGCTATAGGGATGACAACACTTTTCGTTTGTAGGCGACTAGGCCAATCCTACAACAAGTCACAACTGTCGCCCCAACCCTCCTAGCTCACAAGCAGTACCTCACCAAAAACCCAAATAGTAAAAGGTGATTTGTGGCAGCCTTTACGCATGGACTCAGGAGTACGACATCTCAGGGGAGTAGTGGTTAAACAGAGATTACTCTTTTCTCACATGAGCAACGGGTTTCAGTCACACAGAGGCAATGAAGGAGATGCAGTGACGTTTTCAATAGGTTTTACTAACAAGACTGCAGTCTACTGTAAAATTCTTGGGCTGGGCTGCAATAACTAGGCTAATGAACAATGGAAGAAACAGAATTGTAAAAACAAGAGTCATGAATATAAAGACCCCCACCTTCTTGCAATAATCATGAGATGTGAAATAGGCCCTAATACCCTAGCATGATAAACCTAATCTCTAACCTAAATTAAACTAGGTGTGGTAAACTTAATCTGCCAGTACCATGTCCATGAGAAAAGCCCCCCAACACTCGTTACCTTGGAATGAGGTCTCTAGATCAAACTCCATGGGGACATAAAGGCTGGGTCTGCATCAAGGCGACGTGTAGCATAGATAGCGTTGATGGCATCTTGTAGGAATCCCTCTGATAACCTTGTCTGCGTGAGATGTATTTAAAAAGATCTGATGCAGGTATGTTTCCAAACAATAGATAGGAAGGCATGCTTGGGGTGGCAATTACATAAACAACTCCCTCCAAAGGTACATTATGCTCCTGTCACATGCAAGTGGGAAAGAACACGATGTGAATTCCAACGGATCTCACTTGTCTTTGACGCTGATAGTGACGCGTTCACAGAGTGGCACTGATAACGTGAAATCTACATTTCTTCCTAACTATAAACATATCAGCTACCCTGGAAGAAATAAAAATATGCGCTAAAACAGCAGGCTAAGTAGGTTAGAAGTCACTAGGTGACTGCGCCACAGGCCTGCAAGCCAGAAGGCTAAGTTATCTCTTGATTCCCAATAAAACCAAACAGGATCCACTACACTACTGTACGACACACTGCTCTACTCCACTTTACTCTTCGACACTCTATGCACTTCACTCTACAACACTTTAATCTACTCCACTGTACGACACTCCAGAAAATTCCCCTATACACCACACTCTATTCCACTTCACCCGATGCCTCTCTACGCCACTTCATTCCATGCTACAACATTCTATGCCACTCTACGACACTCTATGCTACTCTACAACAATCCACTCTAGGGCACTCCACTCTACTCTACAACACTCCATACCACCCTATGCCACTCTGCACCACGTAACCCGAGGCCACTCTGCTCCACTCCTCTTTACACCACTCTAGCACATTCTACAGCACTCCACTCTAAGCTACGCCACTCCACTCTACAACACTTCACTCTGCTATCCTCCAATGCACACCCCTCCACTGTACGAAATTCTATAATACCCCATGACCCTCTATTCTACTATGCAACACTCTATGCCCCTCCACTCTATGACCTTCCACAACACTCAACACCACTGTATGCCACTCTATTCTACTCCACTCTACACCACTCTGCTCCACTCTGATCCATTCAACACTTTACTCCACTCTATGCTACATCATTACATTCTACTCCTGTTCACTCTATGCCACTCCACTCTAAGCCCCTCCACTATATAACACTTTACTCCACTCTACTCAGCTCCACATCACTCTAATCTGTGACACGCCACTCTACAACACGCTACTTCTCTCAACACCACTTCAGACCCCTGCACTCCACTCAATGACTCTCTATTTTACAACAATGACAGTCCACACCACACTACTTTACAATACTCTACTCCACTCTATGCCCCTCCTCCAAACTATGCCACCCCACTCTATGTAACTCCCTCTATGCCACATTACTCCACTCTACATCACCCTGCTCTACTCCATTCTACACCACTCAGCTCTATGCCTCCCTCTGCCACATAACTGCACAACACTTTATGCCACTCCACAACACCCTACTCTACATCCCTTTATTCTATGCACCTCTACACCACTCCACTTAACACCAGTCTATTCTGTTCTTTCCACTTTCCAACACTCCAATCCACGAAACTCCTCTTCACTCTACGCCACTGCACAATCCTCTACACCACTCCACAACACTACACCACTCAACTGTACGACACTCCGCTCTACGCCACTCTCTATTCCACTAACTTTTAGTCATGCTGAACAGCACTCCACTCTACACCACTCATTTCTACAACACTCCATGACACTTCTCTCTAAGCCACTTCACTCCACTCCATGGCACTCTACAACATTCTACACCACTCTACTGTATGAAACTCTATGCCACTCTACAACACTCTACTCTGGCACTCCACTCTACGGCACTTCACCCTATGCCACTCTACCCCATTTCACTCAAGGCCACACTACACCACTCTAAGCCATTCTATGCCACTCCACTCTACTCTACGCGAATCTCCACTATGCCACTCCAGTCTACGACACTTTACTTCACTGTGACCCTCCATCTGTGATCTTTCACCCCACATTCCTCCACTCTATGAAATTCTACAGCACTCCACGGCCCTCGATTCCACTACAACACTCTATGCCCCACCACTTTATGACCTTCCAAGACACTCCACTCTAAGCCACTCTACTTTAGTCCATTCCACTCAGCACTTTACTCCACATTATGCAACATCACTCCACTTTACTCCACTCTACGACACTCTAGGCCACTCCACTCTAAGCCCCTCCACTCTATAACACTTTACTCCACTATACACCCTCCACTCTACACCCCTTCACTCTATGACCCAGTACTCCACTCTACGACACTTCATGCTCTTCCACTCTATGCCATTCCATTCTATTCCACTCTATGCCCCCCTTCGCTACGACTCTCTGTTCTACAACGAAACACCACGCCACTCTGCTTTACAACAAGTCATTACCCCACTCTACTCTACTCCACTCCACTATATGCCCCCTCACTTTACAACACTTTATGCCACTCCACGACACCCTTCTTCACACCACCCCATTCTATGCACCTCTACACCACTATGCTCTGCACAATTCTATTCTACTCTACTCCACAACACTCCACTCTATGCCACTCCATGCCACTCTTCTCTCTATGTCATGCTACACAACTCCACTCTACAATACTCTACGCCACTCAACACCCCTCCAGTGAATGACACTCCATGCCACTCTCCTCTACGTCACTAACTTTTAGTCATACTGAATAGGGGCCACAATGGTGTGCAACATGGCCTAAACACATTGGCAAAGCCAATAGCTCTTGCATTGGCGCGACCTATTGGCTTTGCAAATGCTTGTTGAGAAGTCTGTGACCTGTTGCCTCTTAGTCGCTCTATTAGAAAAAACTGCACAAAATGGCACTGAGCACAAGATAATCAGGGGCATGGAGTACAAGAGCGCAACTTTCAGGGCCCCCCTATTCTTTCAACCCAAGGTTTTGAGTATCTGAGATGTGAGTCTCAAAGGCCCCTCGTCATATTCCACTGTGTGTGTGTGTGTGTGTGTGTGGGGGGGGTCATTTTTGTTACACCACTCATTAGAATATCCGGGAGAAGGGGAGTCCACAAGAAAGCCCCGGGACCAGCACCAAGAAGGGACATAGAGGGGCAGGAGCCACAACCGGGTCCGATTCTCAAAGGTCAAAATGAAGGAGGGCAAAATGGCACCAAGTGTGGAGGAGGGTGCCAGGGAACTGTGTATAAACAGTAGCGAGTGGCACGAAGGCGCATCTCTCCTTTGACCGAGACCCACCCCTTGGCAACTTACAAATTGACCTATCTATCTTGGTCCACTGCACAAATAGCTGTGAGTGGGCTCCAGCCGCACAGTCACAGCCATTGAAATTAGACCATCATTGGAACAGGTAAGAAGGGGGTAGGACGCAGTCGCCCAGCTGAAGTTCAAGAACCTCTACAGCAACAATTAGGCACCCCAGAGAGTGGTAGAAAGGGGTGACTGGTGACCCAGTGGGACATTGGAATGCCATATGGCACGGCCCCCACCCTGGGCAAAGACGTAAGTGAAGGTGACATGGACACGGCACCAGCCAAGGGCCTATACTGTAAAGAGTGCACAGACTGTAGGATTAAGTCCAGAGGTCTAAGCGGGCAGCATCTTAGGAACACCAGGATGAGCACATACAGTTTTAAGTTGACATTAACTGTTTTCCTACTGTATGTTAAAAGGCAACAATGCTGGGACAGTTAATTCTGACATTTGAGTTCATAGGATGGAGTGGAGGGGAGGGAGTCTCCTGTGCTGTGAAGCTGAGGGTCGAGCAGACAGCTGAACAAGAAACAGGCTTTCTTGCCAGGGTGTTGGTTGTTTGAAAGAAACGCATTTGGTTCATCTGCAATTGCAAAGGCAGCTTGGAGGCCTGTACTGGCTTTAATTGATGGAGTCACTGGAAGAGTATTTTTTTGGGAGGTATTGCAAGGTGGCCTGAGAAGCTGTAGTGTGCTTTTAATAGTTATAGAAAATGTTTGCACTAGGTACACTATGTACATTACTGAAATATACATTTTGGAGGCACTTCTTTCGTCTTTTACTTAAAGATTTTGTGCTCTTTGTAGCAGACAATATTATACTGTGTGGAATGGAAATTTAAAATAAAGACGTACATGTTCAAGGTACTTTCTGTTACAGACTGGGATCGTGTAACACTAAAAACACACTAATATTCCCCAATGCACAAACTAGAATTCGATTCTGTTAACTTCTGGTTACACACACAGACATATGTGCGGTGATTGCATTACCAATAGATGTTTCACAAAGTAAAACAGTGCCTCTCTCACTGATTAGTTTAATTTTCAATTATTTCTCATTTATGGTGGTTTTTTTATTTTATTTTATATGCACCTACTTGAAGGTGGAAGACCAAAAATATAGTTACAGAATATGTTGTTCTTTCTTAGCACTTTAAACCCCCCATTCATGCTCGCTGACCTCGCCCCCTCAGCATCACAGTTCTCGTACTTTTCTGAATGCACTTGACCACTAATTAAGCATATGGTTTCCAACGCCAGTTACAGAATGACACCTTATATCACACGTCCATCCTGTTGATGCTTGCTATTGATGATGCAACGACGTTCGTGTGAAGTGATGTTGATACAAGACTGCGGCCTCTTTGCACCAGCGACTGCGTGCGTTATGTGGGAAACAAAGAGGGTTGCAGTGGGAGTTTCTTTCAAGAACGAAGTCGCACAGCGTCCGGGTTATAAACAACACTAGGCAGCAAAGGGAGATGGGCGAAATAGCTCCTCCCCCGCCCCCTCCCATTGTCCCACACACTGCAGGTGCTGGCACGGAATGGGCGTCGATGGGACCCACCCTGCAGGGACAAAATACCTCTATTCACACCTCGCGCCACTGCAGTCACCTCTGAGGGGACGGGTATTCACAGCTCAGCTCGTAGACAAAAGGGGGAGCGCAGAGAAGCACAGGGAAATCACGCCGCTTTGGGATTCCCCAATTTCAGTAAGACGGACCCTTGGGGTTACTGTGTTTGCATAAAAGGCCTATTAGCAACCTGTTCAGCGAGGCTAACGATCTAGTAAGATAGTCCTGTGGGTCAGCGGCCCGGATTGAGAGACCTGATGAGCATCCAGGACATACACCTTTCCATTTGAAAGGGATAATCACAAATATTTCAGTATTTAGTTTCAAGCAACACTGGCGAAAAGACGGGTCGTGCTTGTACACAGAACAGGTCCAGTACTTGACCCCGGAAGGTGCAGGCTGTTTGCGCTATATGCGCTAGCGGTGACCTGTGGGCAATGCATATCCTGTAATCACTGAAGGTGTGATTGGGCCTATTATAAAATATGATTC
This sequence comes from Pleurodeles waltl, assembly GCF_031143425.1. NCBI lineage: Eukaryota > Metazoa > Chordata > Amphibia > Caudata > Salamandridae > Pleurodeles > Pleurodeles waltl. The sequence goes on along the minus strand of NC_090450.1, from coordinate 707,589,503 downwards.
ATCGGACACGCTGGCACGTCCCCAGGGCTGCTACGCTGTGAATGGCGTAGCGTAAAAAGACGCCCGCCCAGACCTACGCAGGAACTAAACATACCTGTGATAGGTTGGGTCGGATCCAGTTAGGGAATAAGCAATGCGAACACACTGAATAAGCAGCGATCGGTGTCAATTGTTCAAAGCAAAATTACACTCTTAATTCTTCTTTCTGCGGACTTTCGGGCCACAGCAAAATTCTTTCACACCAGAATTAGGTGGTCGGGGTTTTCCTATTACATGAAAACAACAGCCCTTGCAACTCACACTTTGCTAGTAGGTGTCTTAGGATATCCATCGGCGCACCCCATGGGGTCACCCGGTCAGTAGCCGCTGTCACAGGGCTTAACTGGAGGCCCCTGCAGAAAGCGGGCAGCCGGCTAATTGTTTGGAAGCTCTGCATAGCTTTCGTCTATTACGGGGCGTGCCCCCCTCCCGCCCCCAGGAGCGCCACCCCGTGAGTGAATGTGACTTTGGCTCAGCTTAGCCCAATGTCCCGCCCCTTCTTTCCATAATGAAAAATGTTCATAAATCAGCAGGTGTATAAAAAAACAGGAATATTTTACTTACCCTCACTTGATGCTCGAACCATATGTAACACAGCAGCCCCCTATGATAATTTGAACGGATTAATGCTTTGATTGTCTATGGCGATGGTAATAAGAAAGCAATGGTTTGGTATATAAGTAATCAACGCCAGACTAGTGTAAAAGAATGGTCGCTACATTGGTACTTTTCCGTCTTTCTGTATCACGGAAGGGGCAAGAGATAAGTCGGAGAGCGGAGGAACATCTATTACTTAAGGTATGCCTTGTTCATTCTGAGATGTGGCCAGGCTTAGGTCTGTTGTCCTGCGACAAATTTATATAGCCAAGCTCCTTCTGTTTTATTCTACGTCCGACAATGCATACAAATAAACTTTACAAAGCCTGCCCCTGTTTTTCTTTTTCTTATTTTATTTTTTTGGGTGCAGAGTCGTTGGTCACCCCTGCGCCGCAAGGACAGATCAGCAGGTTGATTAACGAAACTGGAAATGTAATATTTTCAGCAGTGTTCGCATGGTGAGGTTTCCACGGTATGTGCTGGTCTAGTTTAACTGAATAGATTTCGCCAGGTTTTGTCGAAGGGCACCCCACCCAACATTTTGGTAATGAAGGGAAGCAATGACTCAAGAACATGCTCCAGGCCATGATGGAAACCATTGCACATAGGCAGATGGCTGAGTTCCAGTGAGATTCTATGGTCTTGCACAAGACTCCAGGACTGAATAAAATGGGCACAGAGTCCAAACCAGGAAACTACACAGGCAACACTTTCTGTGTGGACACAACTGGCAAGACACATAGCCAAGGGGCCCCACCTCATATGTGAGATGCTCAAAGAGACCTAGTTTTGTAGCCAACATGTTGCATTCTGGGACTTGTAGTCTTTTTTTTTTTTTTTTATATAGTATTGCATATGTTGTTTCAAAAGTCACAGCATGATAACTGGGTTGGCTAAAAAGGCAGGTTTGTTAGATATTGCCAAAAAACACAAAAAGGGTATGGGGTTCACTTGTAATGAGGAGCTATACCCAAAGGAGATTATCCTGGGGCTCCTTGACCTCAATGGGTGTGTGAATGAAGTCTGAGTGCTGTGTGGTGATGGGTTTGGGGGGGGGGGGTGTTTCCTTAATGGACTAGGTGGTCTCACACACTATATAGTGTCATGCTTCATCATTTGACCACCTAGCCCCACCCAGGTAGGACAATGCCACCTGGGCGGACTCAACCTCACCATTCAAAGAACGGGAGGGAGTGGGTAAATTATTATTATCTGGAATAAGAGGGATCCAGCTAAGCTAGGGAAAGATATAAAAACACCTAAGCAGTCACCAGTGTGCAATCTACACTTTTAACAATGGTGTCTGCTGGTGTATTTAAAAACAAGGATGGGACACCAGGGTGAGAACAAGGACTCACTGGGTCACCTATCTAAAAATGGCCGACATGTTTCTGCCCTCTACAATGAGCCAAGGAAGGTCTGGGGGCATTCTTCAGGGCCTAGGATCCCTAAACATCATGCAATGCAGAGACAGACGTCCAACACTCAGTGAGAGTGGGTACAGAAAAATAAGAAATGATGAGGCCTACCTGTATCGAGGAACTACCTAACGTAGGCCCCAAGTCTAAAGGCTACTTGCCCCAGTTTTCAGGAGGGAAAGGCGCCTCCTTAAATTCTTCAGTTCAATGAAATACACTTTTTGAATTTAGCAAGGCTGTCATATTTTTAGAAGTCAATTGCAAGATGTCTTAAAAAAACAAGGTGTTCCGAACGTTAAGTGGTGCAGGACAGGACACCCTACTTACTTCCTTTCTTTATCTTGAATTAACCATTGAATAGATGTCTACCTCTTTATTTAATGTATTTTTAATGTTTGTGCTGAGCAAAGTAAACAGCAGCTTAGTGCTGCTGTTGACCATGGGGCTGTCTGTAAAGGTCAGGAGGGCCGCATGCGCCCCCCGCACATACTTTGAGTATCATTGGCGTAGAGTGTTGCAGAGTATAGTGCCATAGTGTGTAGTGGCATTGAATTCAGCTGCGTACAATGCAGCGTCTTAGAATGCAGTGGCATAGATTACAGTGGTGCATAGTAGAGAGCATTGGCACAGAGTAGAGTGGTGCAGAGTAGAGTGGTGCAGAGTAGAGTGGCGCAGAGTAGAGTGGTGCAAAGCAGAGTGGTGCTGACCAGAGGGGAGCAGAGAGGCTCAGAGTAGAATGCCACAGAGTGCACTGGTGTAGAGTGGATTCGCGTAGAGGGGTGCAGAGCTGTGTAGAGTTGAGTGATGCAGAGGGCAGTGGCACTGAGTAGAGTCAAGTGGCATAAAGTGCAGTGGCATAGAGTGCAGAGTGGAGTCGAGTGGCACAGAGTGGTGCAAAGCAGAGTAGCATAGAGTAGTGCAGAGTAGAGTACAGTGCCGTAGGGTGCAGTGGCATAGAGTGCTGTGGCGTAGAATGGAGTAGCATAGAGTAGTGCAGATTATAGTGGCTAAGAGTACAGTGTTGCAAAGTAGAACATCAGAGTGCAGTGGTGTAGAGTGGCGTAGAGAGCAGTGGCATGGAGTACAGTGATGCAACAAAGTGCAGTGACAGAGTGCAGTTAAGAAGAGTGCATTGGCACAGAGTGCAGTGGTTAACAGTAGAATGGCATAGAGTGGAGTGGAGTGCAGTGGCACAGAGTAAATTGTTTCACAATAGAGTGAAGTGGCATAGAGTGAAGTGGTACAGGGTAGAGTGCTGTTGCGTAGAGTGGCATGTAGTGTAATAGCATAGAGTAAAGTGGTGTAGAGTGCAGTGGTGCAGAGCAGATGAGAGTGGCGTGCAGTGGACTGGCATAGAGTGGAGGGGCATAGAGTTGAGTGTTACAAAGTAAAGTGCATTGACATAGAGTGTATTGGCATAGGGCGCAGTGGCAGAGTGCGGTGTTGCAGAGTGGCATAGAGAAGAGTGGCATAGTGTAGTTGTGCAGAGTAGATTGGTGTGGCCTAGAGTAGAGTGGTGTATAGTGCTGTGGTGTAGAGTAGAGTAACGAAGAGTGCATTAGCACAGTGCAGAGTGGTACAGGGTAGAGTACAGAGACATAGCATGAAATGACGTAGAGTGAAGTGGCATAGAGTGGAGAAGTGCAGAGTAAAGTGCACTGGTGTGGAGTGGTGCAGAGTAGCGTACTCATTGTGTGGTAGCACACTACCATTACAGAAAACACATTTTCAATTGAAATGACCATTACATTTGCACAGACATACAGTTTTAGTAATAAAATTATACAGTGCACAGACGAAAATGTGTGAAAATTACATCACCTAGTGTAATGGTTTGTTTTGATCATATTAAAGTATTTGTTTATAACAAACTTCAGAAATAACAAAAAACGTGCTTCATTGTGTTCCTAATTCTGATATATTCTGAAATACTTCAGTTCATTTAAATGTTGTTGTGTGTTACAAAAAAAACTATTTCCTACCCCCAGGAGTAAGTTTGTCACATATCTACGCTCACTTTGAAGTCAGAGAAAGAAAAGTAAACAAGCATCCTCAGAAGAAAGCGCAGACATTTGACCTTGGTCTTTGAATACACAGCAAATGGATGAGGTAAGAAAAACATTTACAGGCCTATTTATAAAAAAAATAGCACTTGGAAGGGACTGTAAATAAGGTTTTGGCAAGGGAAGGTACAAACTGAAGCTCAACAGCCTAAAACAAATGAAGCCAGCAAATAAAAAGCAAGAACATGTGAGTTACAAAGCCAAAGGCAAGCAACGGGCAGAATGCATTCCTAGTTCAGCTTTTTGAATGTCCACAAGATGTCTTTAGCAAACCTCTGGTAGGCTGCAACCTACAAAGGCACCAAAGGTTTCATTCTAGCCACCATACTATTCAATCTTTACGCAGAGCCTCTAAAGAAAGAATAAGAGTCTGAAAGTTAATCCATATGCAGTGGCATTCTGGTCTGTCTAAATATCAACTTAAAAAAAGACATAGACATGCTGAAAATTGGTGTTGTGAGCACTGAATCTTGACTCACTAACTTCTTTGTAAAACTAAACCTTCACAAAAGAGTTCTTGCTTTCCATACTTTGCTTTTTGACTCAAACACTCTAACAAAGCCAGTTATTACAAACCAAGCAAAATGTTTAGGTTTATGCTGGACACCAAATTCTTTATACAGGTACACATATGATACGTAGGCAAGAAAGCCCAATGATAGATATGCACCCTATGTAACTTTAAGTATGTGTTCCCGCTGTGTTACAGGAAATGTAGAGTATGTATGCGAAAATATAATGCAACAACAGACATTGGCAGAAAACACTGCGCAGGTGTGTGAAATAAAAAACACTGCAGGCCCAAATCCAATGCTGATCAGAATAAGGTGAAGAGTTCACTTGAGGACAATGAAATCAGTATCTTAGAAGGGTCACAGTTATAAGCCAAAACATGTTTAGCAAACATTTAGGTATTTACGATTTTAGGCATGTAGGCTCATTGGCACATACTTCTTGTTTCCAAATAGATTGTAAACTGATTAGACAATGAGTGCAGGATATCAAATTAGCTCAGACTCACACAGGTCTTAGAGTTACAATGATAAGGCACACATGGTATTAAAATTATATTTGCTGCAGAAATATATGTATTCAAGATTGAAGAATGGTTAGTTTGTTGAGCATTGTTAAAGCCACAAGTGAAGAATGTGTAGATGATTAGTTGGGCGTTAAAGGGTTATGGGGTCATAGGTGTTCAAATGTTTTTCTGTTTGTTTCAATCTATGACTGGCCAGTCAATCATTATCTTTACTGACTTGTAATAATGCATTGTGTGATTTTGTATATAGGAGGCTGTCTTCGCCACTGCAACTGAAGACTGGCTCCCTGCCTGTATGAGGAGGGTCGGTCTCCCGGCTGCAACAGTAAAGTTCTACCTTTTCATTGCCAAAGAAGAGTTTGTCATTTTTTCCATTTTAATGTTTTTTATTTGCCCTGCAACTGCAGCAAGACCATAAGACTCTGTCACAGACCTCCCATACGGCACTCCAAACACTGCGCAGAATGCAGCTGCAAGACTTATCCAAAACAGAGATCTCATCTGTCAAGTTATAAAGTCTCTTAGCTGTATCTCAAAGGGCAGAAGAAGATTTCTTAGAGCTGAATGCATCACATATTACACTATTCATCATAACTCCTCATCACATCCGACTAAACTCTGGGGTAAAAATTTGAATTCTAGGAACAGACAAGTGCTCAACCTAGAACTCCTGAAATTTCAGGGGCTGCACCAAGAATCTGGAACACACTCTGTGCTCCAAACAACTACCTGTGACATTTCTACTAGGATGGTGATAAGATGTTCAATATAATTTTTTCTGTCCTGCATTTGTTTGCTCTGCTTTCTGTTATTTTACGCTGATCCTCATAAATGCTGGTTTAAATGAGTATCTTGGCATGTGTCTTCACTGAAAACCGCTCTGTTCTTAATACTGACACAGTTCAAGTTATATAAGATATCAATTTAAATAATGTCACCTTAAGTTAATAAAACTTCAACCTAAATAGAGTAATCTTTGCTTAATAATACTTCAGTTTAAATGAAGTCATTTTAGTTTATTAACACCTTAAATAAATAAAGACATCTTAGGTTTTTAAAACGTCAACTTAAATAAAGACATCTTAGTTCAACAATACCACAATGTGCTCCAAACTACCTTTGACCTTTCAAGTAGGTTGGTGAGAAAATGCTCAATATCAGTTTTTTCTGTCCTGCATTTATGTTTGCTCTGCTTTCTGCTATTTTGTGCTGACCCTCATAAATGCTGGTTTGAATGAGTATCTTGGCATGTGCTTTCTTCATCGTAAATCACTCTGTTCTTAGCACTGACACGTTCATGTTAAATAAAATGTAAATTTAAATAAAGTGACATTAGGTTAGTAATACTTCAACCTAAATAAAGTAATCTTCGTTTAATAATACTTCAGTTTAAATAAAGACATCTTAGTTTATTAACATCTTAAATAAATAAAGACATCTTAGGTTAATAAAACTTCAACTCAAATAAAGACATCTTAGTTCAATAGCACTTCAATTGAAATAAAGACATCTTACTTTAATAATGCTTGAATTTAAATAAATGACATCTTAGGTTAATGTGTTAATGCGTATCAATTAACAAACATATCCCTCCAACTGCGAAGTCGAACCACCAGAATGATCACTTAGTTTTATAGTTTTATTACAGCAAGTTTTGAAAGGAGGTCACCATCCGAACACCATATTGCTTGTCATTTTTCTGAAAGGGGAAAGCGATGGTGAAGTGTATGACTTAGAAAGAGAATGTGGTGCCCGCGGCGCGCGCAGCAAGCTTTCCTAAGAGGGCACCCCCCTTAGTGCCTTATTGGGCACACTCACCTGTAGTACACTCGTTGGGGCACCGTGTGGAGCCCCGTGTCCGGCACTACCCCTGCGTCACTTCCGGCGCCTGCTTGCAGGGGGCAGGTATATAACCTGCCCTTTACAAGTGCTGCCCTCTTTGTCCCTGGCTGGCCATGCTGTCAACCCACTCTCTATCCCGTTCCCAGCATGGCAGCTGTGGGCTTTCAGCGGCTCTTGTGCCTTTTTAATGGTTTATTGGTGTTGCAGGCGGAGTTACAATCCGATCTGGAGGCAGCTGGTACATAAGGATACCAGCTCAACGAGCACAGAGGTGCTCCATGCCAAACCTCAGGAGCCTTTACTGCAGGAAAGTAGGATGCAACCAACAGTCCCCCGTTAGTCCCCTGGGCAGTTGCCAGCCTGAGCAACCGGGGGCTTGCCTTGGTGAGCCTCTGCCTTTAAAAAGGGACTCCTCCTGGACTGGGCTGTGCACAGTCCTTAAGGGATGAAAACTCCCTAACTAAATAATTGTAGCACCGAATGGGTGGCCCCATGGTGCCATTCTGGCTCATCAGGCATGTAGGCAGCTTAGGTTACTCCTCACTGCCTGCCCTTGGATCACTCATATGTTAACCCACTGCGTTGGCATATTTCAGTTTTGAAATAAACCTTCAGCACTTTGTTTTCCATCAAACCTTGTGTTCTCTGAATTATTTAATTACTTGTACTTGTTGGTTTAGTAGTCATTGTACAAGGCTGTTGGGGGAGGGATGCCGTTATCTGCACAAGAACTTGGAGTCACTGCTAACGCAGACAACATGGGGCGTACATGAGTTGAGGTACTGAGGCCTGTAGAAAGCCACTCAGGCTCTCCTATACTTTGTTGCCCAGCAAGGCCAAGAGGGCAGGCCATCTGCCCGAGGTGTTAAATAAAGACGGGGCTGCTGACCCGGCACTTCTGAAGTAAAACTTACATGAGTGTGCCTCATTGTTATCTAGCGGGGAGAAGTGCTGCTCACCACTTTACACTGGCAACAAGGGCCGGGAACCCCAAAGTGCTTCGATCTCTCGGCAGCACGCGTGCAAGGGTTCGGCAGCAGCTCTACGGCGCCCACACGGCGCTTCCACCTGTCTATGCCCTGCCCTCCCGGGAGTTTGCGTGCTGAAGCACAGGCAACGCAGTAGGTGGACAAATACAAGGGCCTACCTGTTTTTCTCCATCCTCCCCTCCAGAAAGGTCACACTAGCTGTGTCCGGTGGAGCACGTGTGTGGAGCCTTGCTGGGCATGTCCAGCTGGGGAGCGGCAGAGGCGAGCGGCACAGCAACATAGTGAAAGGTGCTGGGCTGGCCTAGGAGTGCACGCGTTAGCCATCCGCTTGGTGGCAAGGACCCAAGAGGGTGTCCACTGCGGTGCCTACCCAGACAACAACAAAGGTGAGTGGCCGCCCCCCCTTTGGACTCTCGAAGTGCCATCCGGAGGACCGAGTGAACGTGGCCCCTGAATAAGACACCGGCTGCATCCCTAAAGAGAGAAAAAAAAAAAGAGGAGTGAAAGAAAGAAAAGGAAAATAAAAGTTGGTACACCAGCAGCATATGAAACGTTTACTAGACTGCACACTAAGAAAAAAAAATATTTATAAACAACTGCAAACAACTCATAGAGACTTTGCCACCTAAGCCACAAAAGACACTAAGAGAAGTCCATGCAGGGGCTCATTCGTCAGTGGCTGTGCTGCCCCCGTTCAGTCAGCTCGCGGACCCTGCCACAGCTGCACCACAGTGGCGCCTCTGGCTTGGCTGCCTGAAGAACTATTTTTGCGCAACCAAGGAAACGGATGGCGCAGTGCGCAGGTCCCTCATGCTACACATGGGAGGCGATGAACTTCACGAGCTTTTCGACACCCTCCCCAATACAGGTACGGCAAAGGATTTTGACGCTGTGGTGGCGGCGCTAAATAGATATTTTGATCCTCAGCTTAACCCTGATTATGAACAGTTTATAGTGTGCCAAGCCCAGCAGATGGATGTGAAATCCGTGCACATGTTTTATGCCAGGCTGAGGAAGCTCGCAAGCACGTGCGTAGGCCTCAACCAACACGAGGAAATACGTGCACAAATTATACAGGGATGCCGTTCTAACATGCTACGAAAATTCACCATGAGGCAGCCAGGCATCTCCCTAGACGAAATCCTGATTCTGGCCCAGTCCCACGAACTTTCGGTCGTCCGTGCTAATGCAATGGCTGCCGTGAGGGGGCAATCAATGTCGGAAGCCACTGCCCCTCAGCAACCAGTCGTGAAAGAGGAACAGGGCGACACCATTCAAGCTCGCCAAATTCCCTTGCAGCTGCCTAACCCCTCGAAACAAGGGGAAAGTATGTGCGACAGCTGTGGATACGAACACAAGACACCCGGCGCATGCCCAGCGAAAGGAAAAACCTGTAACAAATGTGGGAAAGGGAATCACTTTGCCAAGATGTGCCGGATGGGAAGAGTCAGGCAGACAGAGTTTAAAGGGAAGGCGGCCACCATAAAGAACATACAACCTGGAGACAGTATGCCTGGAGGACATAGTGACACAAAGGTGCAGATGTACGAGGAGGATGACGAAGAGGACATCTTTGTCATCTTATTCACTGGATGGCGACAGCATAAGCGGTGACCACCCCACATGAGCACAGGCACCCCTGCAACAGTGCTCCTCGACACGGGCGCCTCAGTCAACGTCATGGACAATACAGTGTACCAACAACTCTCTCCAAAACCAAGTTTGTTGCTAAGTAACACGAAATTATACACCTATGGAGGGTGTGACCCACTTCCTCTGCTTGGCACCATAGAAGTGTCCATCGCTAACCAAGAACACGTAACCAAAGCCAAATTCTATGTGGTCAAAGGAAACCGAGGTACTCTGTTGGGGTGTCATACAGCGGAAGATCTGGAACTTGTCTTCTTCGCATGCCAGGTATATGACTCACATACAGAGTCCCTCCTCAACAATTTCCCACAACTGTTTGTGGGACTGGGAAAGCTCAAAGGCAAGCAAGTAAAACGGCATGTGGAGCCAAATGTGACGCTCATGGCTGCGACACCGGAGGGTACCTTTTCATCTTCGGCCAGCGGTCAAGAAAGAACTGAAGATTCAGGAGGACCAAGGGGTGATTGAAAAGGTTGAGGGACCTCCCCCTGGGTATCGCCACTGGTGATCGTGCCCAAGCCAAAACAGCCTGGCACCATCCGCTTCTGTGTGGACATGTGGCTGCCGAATCATGCCATAAAGAGAGAGCGTCATATTGCACCCACAATGGACGACATAATTGCAGATCTGAATGGAGCTCAGTGGTTTTCGAAGTTGGACTTAAATTCTGGCTACCACCAAGTGGAGTTTGACCCTGACAGCCGGAATGTCATCACGCTCTCTACCCATGTAGGGTTGTGACTATACAAGAGGCTGAGTTTTGGGGTATCTTCAGTGCCAGAGGTATTCCAAAATGCCATAAGAGAGATGCTTTCAGGTCTAGCAGGGGTGATCAACCTGAGTGACAATATCCTGAGTTTTTCAGAGACATGTGAGGAACATCATCGCCGCTTAAGAACCACACTTCAGAGGCTTTCCTATGCGGGCCTCACACTTCACAGGAAAGGGGTGTGCATTCTTTCAAACCTCGATCGATTTTTTTTTTTTTTGGATACATCTTCTCGAGAGATGGGCTGCAAGTGGACCCTAGGAAGGTAGAAGCCATTTGCCAGGCTTCAGTTCCTCAAAATGCGGCAGAAGTCCAGAGCATCCTAGGAATGGCGACGTACTGCGGCCGGCTCATTCCCCAACTAGCCACGATGGCGCAACCACTCAGACAGCTCACCAAGGTGACTCATAAGTGAGAGTGGAGCCCATAAGCGGACAAGGCTTTCCAAGCTGTGAAATGGGCACTGCTAGAAAAAGCGACCATGGCCTATTTCCACCCTGAGAATAGAGCGTAAGTGGTGGTGGATGCCAGCCCTGTGGGGCTTGGAGCGGTTCTACTGCAGGAGCAGCGTCACCAGGAATGGGACCCATAGCTTATGCCAGCAGGGCACAGTCCTCAGTGGAGGCCCGATGCAAACAGGTAGAGAGAGAGAGGCACTGGCCATTTGATGGGCATGCAAGCACTTCCACCTATACTGCCATGAGTTTCAAGTGGTTACGGACCACAAGCCTCTTGTGTTGTTGTTTGCCGGATCCATGCGGCTGGCTCCCCCGAGAATTGAGCACTGGGCTGTCCTGCTCCAACCGTACCAATTTAAGGTTATCTACCGACCGGGAGCTAACAATCCAGCAGATTACTTGTCAAGACATCCCCCGACTACACCACTGGGCGCATCCCAGGAAGAAAGAATGGAGAGTTTCATAAACATGGTGGTGCAAGCAGCTTGCCCCGTGGCCTTGACAGTGGCAGACATAGCAGACGCCACTGAAAGTGATCCTGTCCTTAACCATGCAAAGGAGGCCCTGAGCAGATGACAGTGGAAACATTTGCTGGACGGTGTGAGAGCTTGTGACACGGGGGAGAGGGATGCTATGCAAGGAATGTGGAGAGTGAAGGACGAACTGTCAATGGGAGCAACGGTCTCCTCGAGCAGGGTCAGAAAATAGCGCTTCCACGATGCCTATGGAACAGGGTGGTGGAGCTAGCCCATCAGGGGCAACAGGGAGCGGCCAAGACGAAGGTGCACCTCAGAGCCAAGGTATGGTTTCCTGGCGTGGACTCCAAGGTAGACACCCTCGTAGGAAGCTGTCACTCCTGTGTGATCACCTCTATTGAGCAGCCCAACAATCCAGTAGTCACTGAGCCTCCCAGTCGAAAGCCCTGGTCGAAACTGAGCATGGACTTTGGGAGCTTTCCCGATGGGAGGCTAACGGCGGTCATGATTGACTCTTACACAAATGTTTCCAGTGGTCGAGGTTGTGACTTCCACCGCCTTTGAGAATGTAAGAATGGTGCTAGAGAGAACATTTGCATTGTTTGGTCTCCTTGATGAAATCCGAGCAGACAAAGGTCCACCATTTCAAGGGCAGGAATTTCAGAACTATCTAGAAGGGTTTGTCATACATCACCGCAAGATCATGCCGTACTGGCTGCAGGCCAGCGGCGATGTCGAAAGGTTCATGCAGACCCTTAACAGAGCCATGAGGATCGGTGTGGAATGAGGTGAAGTGGCCGAAAGATGTTTGCACATGTTTCTAAGAGAATATCAACAGACACCCTACAGCACAACCAGCTGTGCACCAGCTGCTCCGATGTGCAAGGTGGCTCTGCTGGACTGAATCCCATCTGACTCTCAGTGTGAGCCCCCCGAGTTGGATGTAGAGGCTGCACAACAACGACGAATGCGGGGCAATCAGAAAGCGATTGCCAGAAGGATAACCAGATTGGCGACCGAGTAGTTGTGAGAAATCAAAGTCCCGGAGGACAGTTTCAGACCACATACGAACCTGAGGTGTGGAAGGTAGTGATGGTTAGGGGAACCATGCTGAGTGCCCATAGAGGAGAGAGGCAAGTTACGAGAAAAATGATGTGTTTCAAACAAGTGGGAGCACCTGAGGAGACTGGAGAAGAGGACGGAGAAGGAGAGAGTGTCATTGGAGGAGGAGGGCATTGGACCGAAGAAAGGTCAGGAGGCTGGCGGCTTGGTGTCTGGTGGTCAGAGTGAGAGGTATCACTTCTGGTCCAACCCTACGCCCAGCCAAAGACTCAGAGACTTTGCATGCTAGTAGATATCGTATGACCATTAGGTGTGACAGGCTTTGTGTAACTGTAAAGTGATTTTGGTGTTTTTTCCCCTTTGTGATTCCGTTACCCTAGGAGGATCTTTCTGTCAGGTGTTCTCCCCGGGGCGGGGTTCTCATCTTTCTTTTGTTCTTTTTCTTTTCTTTCCTTTTAAAATCTTGGAGGGATGTAGAGAGCCACTTGGGTTCTCCTATCCTTTGTTGCCCAGCAAGGGCAGTAGGGCTGTCCATCGGCCCGAGGTGTTAAATAAAGACGGGGCTGCTGACCCAGCAGTTCTGAAGTAAACCTTACCTGAGTGTGCCTCGTTGTTATCTAGCGGGTAGAAGGGCTGCGCGCCACTTTACAGGGCCTAGGCACTGCTGTATTTTTCCCAGTATCAAACCGGAGAAAAGGGATCTCATCTCTCTTAGTTACACTGCGGCCCCTGGCACCCTTAATATGCCCCTTTCTTCTGTGGGGCTCAGAAACATTTTGACAGCCCCAGCAAAGACAGGTCTGTGCCTCTGCCTTGCACGAAACCATTTATTTTTAAGAGAGGGCGGCCTGCCGCGGCCAAGTAGGCCTCGGTGTGTAGCCAGAAGTGGCAGGAAGACACCCCTTTAAAAGGGCTGCACCCACCAGCTGCTTGCTATCCGCAAGTCTTTAATTTGAGGGGTAGCGTACCGGTACTTCTCAGGGCAAACGGGTATTCTGGGAAACGGAGTGCCTGCGTTTTTTATATTTCCATTGCAGGCACTGGAATAGCTGTGTTGTGCAGGAAGCGGTAAGGAAGAAAATGTACAAAACTGCCCTTTTCAAATCTCAGTGTTCACTATAGTTGCGTCTCTGCATAATCACCTGCAGCCACTCGTGTGGGGTCCGCACACACCAAATAGTGGACGGGGGTAGGGTCTCCCTCTTCATTGGCCTGTCCCTCACTCGACCCTCATAATTTTTCATTCCCAGAGAGTTTGCAGGTGGGTGGGAGTCCCTCCTTAGATCACGGGAGAGGTGGTATTGGAGTCGGAGGTGTGGGGGGAGGGATCCCAAAGCAGGCGGGGCCTATAAGAAGGGTCAGGCAAGGTAGAAAATTATCCAGGACACCTGAAGCCCGTCGCGCTCAGGGACTCGCACAGGCCAGCAGCAGGCCGCGAACGTTTTACTGGCAGAGCCACGGAACTCCCTGTGAGGAAGCAGAAAGAAGCGACCTCTGAAAACGAAGAGCTACGACAGACCCTGAAGGCAGCATCAAAAAGTCGCAGCATGGAAAACGACCAACCTGATTTTGGTATGGATCGATTTACCACGCCGACCTTATTATACTCTGCCGTGTCACGTTTATTTTGTGTTTTAGACGGATCCGGGAACGATACGAAATCAGGGAATTAATGGATGAGGGGCGAGGACGATTCCCACTAGTGTGTGGTGTTATGCCTCGTTGAGAGGATGGCTTGGCGTGCGGGGAGATGGCTCGGGGAGCTAAGGGAATACTAAGATTTGGGGTAAAACTAATGAGGAATCGAAAAATCATCTCTGAAACAGATGCATTGTTCTGTGGTTCATGCTTTTTCTAAAGCGTCTCACTAGAGGTCTCCCGAATCTACACTTCTGCGTAGAGCTGTTAGCCAACACTATAGGTTGGTTTTCCTTCGAGAAACGTAAAATTACCCGCTGGTGGGCCAAAAAATGTATAAAAACGCATTGTGGTAAAAAACAATTTTATGCCTGCGCCCGCAATTAATTTTTTTTGTTTCTCCCAAACCCCCAGGACCCATGTCTATCATGCAAACCGAACTGATGGCGGGTGACTATGGCGCCGAGGTGAGTGCTTCGGGGGGAGGCAGGATTGACGGCCTAAACTTGATGCAGAATCTGGCTGCCCTTCCCTCCTCACGACAGACCATGGGAAGCACTTTGAGTCCTGGGTTTTCCTTCCGCACATTATGTTTTCAGGCGTGTTGGTCCCATTAAACTAAAACACCTGGTATGTGTTTGTAAATGGGGAAATCCGTCAACTGAGCATATTTTAATAATTCTCCTAGAGAAGCAGGAGTCGACATAAATCGGTTCCTTTTCCGGGGTTGTCACACACGACTGCGGTCTGGGACACGCTTTTAATACCAACCCCTTATTCCACATCGTGTGTCAGATCCTCCCAAGGCTATTTATTAGTTGCCCGAAACAGAAAAGTATACATGTGTCTGTATAACTTGTTAAATGTTGGCGAAGTGTAGCACAAGCCTGCAGCGCCATCTAGCGCTTGCTTCAAAGTCCCTTTCGCATTTTTCACAATTATTAAATCGGCGGTGTTTAAACGCGTGTAGACGTAATAAATCGCTGCATTTGTGTTACCGTTTTAAAAATGCAATCAAATACATGATGCCAAATATGCTATTCTGGTCAGGCAGGCCTCACTACCAAGTACAAGTATCCTCGGTGTGATTATTAGCGGTGGGGGTATTGGGAGTCCCTTCCCTTTTGCCACATATTCCCTGCTAGGAGTGTGGCGCCCTCCCTGGATCATTTGACGCCCCGCTAGACCCCTGCCATAGCGTCTAATAATACCACCAATAAATAGTACTGCTGGCACTAGGGTCCTCTGGCCACAAGTAGGAGGGGTGGCATTGTGGCACATTTGCCCCGAGACTGTCCTTCGGGTGCAGCTGTGAAACCATGGTGACCGCTCTTAGCATGTTGCACAGAGCGGGTCCTTATTCTGCTTTTGCCTCCACAGGCCTTCGCTGTCGGCTTCAAACCAGCGAAGCTCTCTTGTTGTGATTTTTCGTTGGAAAACGAGGAGATCCCCAGAAGCGACACGGTGAAGCGTAAGTTCCATCAATGGCACGTTTGGGGTGGGGTTATGCTTCAGAAAGGTTATAGTAGTGTAGTGGATGAGTTAGTTTATCAACCAGCTTAGTTGAGCTGCATGTCAAGGTTCAAAGCCGAGTCTCCGCTTCTTTCCGAGATCGACAAACTAGTAAGGGTCTTTCTACAGACAAGCATGTCCACCAGGGTGTGCGAGTTTAGTGTATGTGGGCAAACTGGGGGGGGGGGGGGGGGAGTATGTGGATACAGCTCAGCTCAATTGTTTAGGACCACTTTTTAGGCTTCCCCCCTCGTACTAATGTGTTCTTTCTGTAAAATTTAGGAAACCCCTTTGTAATGATAAATTGCTCAATTTAAAGCTGAAAAGAGGGATTTATTATCACACACAATCCTTCATCCACTTTCACTGGCCAAGTCACCATTTCTCATCTCATTCTTCACTGTCTTATTTCAACTTCTTTTGTCAATTCAATATCATTTCCCTGCCCCATTTTCAGTCACTTCAACCTCACTGATGTCCACTATCATCACTTATATCTACAGCAACACCACCCCCTCATTTTGAACTGTTAGCTCTTCTTCCCACCACTACATTCCTCGAGTGTGAAATCTCTAGCAATATGACCTGAGTCACAACCATTGCTACTTACCTCAAATTCGTCAAATAATTTGTTTCCTACCTTTAACACAGCAATTTTCCTGAGATTCCATACCTTTCCATTACTTAATCAAACAGTGTTCTGTAAAACGTTTATCTTCATTTGGTCTGAAAATTGACTCCAATTTACCTTTTAACTTTCCAGTGTTTTAATATTTCTTTTTTAACTTTCACCCACATTTATTTCTCTTCAATTTCATCAGATCCTTTCCGAAGACCAAACGTTTCCTTCTACTCTTGATGTTTGGTTAAAATATTTTTTCTTACTTCTAACATTACAGTAATATCAGAAGCTTGCAACAACCATTCAAGATTGCACTTAGTTCCCACTTCTCTTCCTCTACCTTCAAATGGAGACATACTTAAAGCTTCAAGAGACATAGTCCTATACATCCATTTAACGTTTAAAAATGTTTTTGTAATGGTAAATTGCTCAAATTAAAGCTGAAAAGAAGGATTTATTCTAGACTGAAAGCCCAGAGGAACTAATTTACAATCTTCACGTGTCTCCATGCTCTGGTCTCCTAACGACTCCGTTCTGATTCGAACTCGCATAGAATAATAAACGCAGCGAGCACACTATAGTAATTCTCAGTCTAATCTGATACAAGTTTGACCTTACTTAATATATATGATACTATGAATATACCAAACATAATAATCTTGAATGACTTCACCAGGGTCGATGGTTAAAAGCTTGCAGTAAGGCCCTTACATGATATGAAGAGGCCAACATCGACCGACCATTCAGCTACCTGAATGGAGTGGACATTGCCAACGAGATCAAAGTTGAGCAGGACAGTTCTGAAGCACGGGGGTGCCCTGTCCTCTTCGGCTCACTATATGTTCTCCCATTTTCAGATCAATACCTTGGGGGCACACCCAACCAGGTGTTCCGGCATTTCTCCGACTCTCGGTGCTACGTCACTGACACCGCCAACAAGAGCTTGGTACTTAACAACACGCTCGGACAGGCCCAGCTGGTGGCCCGATACCTGCAGGGGCCCGACGTGGAACACCAAGGTGAGTAGGAGGCAAGGCCATGCGCATAGTAATGGAGGAACTTTGCAAATGTTTACAGAATGTGCAATGTAGTAGATTTTACACCAGCACGCAGTGTGGTTTCAGGCACATCCCTTTCACATGAAGGAGTACTGTCTATCCGTCGAAGCCTCGACTAAGCTGGCACTACTGGTCAGTGCAACTCAATTTACCTCAAGTTGACAATCCCTTTTTCTCCACAGCAACTTTGAATATGAACCTTTACTCCTGGCTACCTGGGGGCGACAGCACGAAGCGTCCCGTCACGCTGAACATTTTAGGAAGCAGCCTCTTCCTGTCCTGCGCATTGGTGGATGGGAAGCCCAAGCTATGCATAGAGGTAAATGAGGAAGCCATGTTAATGTAACTAATGGTTCCTACTTTAGGTGTGCCAGCTCTCGAGATATTCTATACCTTCAGGAATCTACAAATATGACGCCTGGTACCCATAAGACCCACTCAAAATGGTGCACAAGTCGTGCATCCAAAACTACGTACTCTTCTGCACGCGCCCACATACTTTCGTTGTGTGGCTTTTTTTTTTTTGGCCGGCTCTAGATGCCCTGAAATAGCTAGCAAGGTAACCGAGTCTGCATGGGTAAACTCCATGTTTCAGGAAACCTGACCTCCTTAATCTTGAGGTAGATCCTGGTATCTTCTACCTTGAGGTACACATGATAACTATTGGCATTTTTGGTCCGGGGTGCATATGCCCTGCTTCACACACTCCTGTTTCATCGGAGTAGTTGTGTGGACACGCATTTCCAACTTTTATTTAGAGTAGGCAAGTGGGGGATTATAAAAAAAAGTGAGAATGTTACCCCCCTTCCCCCCCCCCCCCCCCCCCCCCCCCATCAACATATACTGAAGCAGATGCAATTTTCCTGAATCGGTTCTATTGGTTTGTATGGTGACCGGCTATCAGCATTTAATTTTGGGCAGTTTAATAACCTAGCACAAACAGAGTTCTAAACTCTGGGTTTGTTTGCGCCATGTAAAAGTGGTAAAAATTGAAATGTTGGAGCGCCTCTCATGCTCTAATCTCCCCCTCGAGTTCAGAATAGTGTGTCCATCTTTGTCGGAGGTAATCCCGGGGAGGGGGGCTGGAGCATGAGTAACGTGCATCATTTTCTTTTTAGCAGTTGTAGAAAACTCCGAATTTGGTTTCTGCAAGTAGGAATTGGGAGGCAAGCGACTAGCCTTGATACTGCTAGTCATCTGCCTGAATCTGGAGGGGTGGTAGGCATTGTGTGGCCAAGGGTTTACAGCTCCAGGCTCCTGTCATCCCTGTACCTCAAGGCGCAATACTCCATATGAATTTAACACTGCCTTGGTGCTTTTCCATTCTTAATTTGTGATGTAATTATCCTGTGCCACTCAACACGTGCATTATATCCTGTCTTTTAGTAATGGCGAAAAATGTGCATTTGAGTCGGACTTGTTAGTTGTAGCACTGTTTGTTAGGAAGGGGAAATTAGACTGCAAAGAAGCAATGTTCCAGTAGCCCATTCTAGACATAGCAGGCACTGTCCCCACAGGTCCAATAACCTTGGACCCTACACTGTCCCATCCTGTCTACCTGCTAACCCAGCTCTGTCTTTCCTTCTGCAGGAAGTGAGTGAGAAGCTGACCACCCTCAAGAGCACCCTGCTGCACTTCCTGTTCCTCAAGGGAGGTGAGGGGAGTGGCAGGGGAGCCACCTCCACCTTCGAGTCCGCCACCTGCCCCGAGTGGTTCCTCAGCACCTCGCAGCACGAGAACTTACCAGTGACTGTGAGCAGCTCCGGGGACCAAAGGAGCATCCAGAACTTCAAAGTCATCCAGCTCTGAGATGTGCTGGGCCCATCATGGGTGGGGCTGAGGAGGCCCGTGCCTGCCGTTACACGTGGAAACAGGACTGGGGCTGCAACATCTCTTATGTAGACTGTCCATTCTGGAGAGGGGGCGGGGGGGTGCCTACTCGTCGCCATCGTTAGTGCTCTTATCCGTGGCCACCAGTGAATTTGAGGTCGCCAGTTCGAAACCTATTTTCAGGAGCTACGAGTTGGGTGGCTAAAAGGAAAAAGAATTTGCTGTGTTTTCAGAGCTCCTTTTATTTCGTGAACATCGTCCAGGATCCGTTGCGTGTGCCTCGAGCCTGTTGCCACTGGCACCGAATGCTTATTCACACAGACCATTTTCATGCAAACACATCATTGTCTGGTTAGGTGATGCTAATTTGCCCCTTGGTGTCAAATACTTATTTTAACAAACCAGTTGTATAGGTTTCAAAACATTTTTATAGGTTTTAAAACATTTTTATTATCACATTTCTACAAAAAAACTCTTCTTAATTGTAGGATAAGCTAGATGCTTTCCTGTAAAATAGTGAGATCAGTGAGATTGGTAATCTCCCATGTAGAATGTTGGAGTCCCTGTTGGCGAAGCTGGTTGCTTGAAAAGTTGTTTACATACTTGCTGATGCCAGGGGCTTTCATTCAGAAGAATAAACCTTTGAACTGAAGCCTCGTGTAGTTTGGTATATGAATACAACAAATTTGGCGAGGATTGACTCAAACCTGTCATTAAACCCATTGGAAATCCAGGCCATCAACAACAGCAGTAAGATTATTCAATTTATGTGCATTACGCTGCAAGCTATTCTAGTGTTAGGATATTATACAGCAGCGGCTTCATTCGAATGCACGTTAAGGCTGATGCAGGATTGTGATCGTAAGACTTGCAGTTAATACCCTCGAGCTAGCAGTAGGTCTTTGCTATTTGTAATGCTCAAGCTGTTAGACTGGCACAAGTGTAAGAATGTCTGGAGCATCTCGGAAGCCTGCCCCCTCACGCAGCGTTGTCACGTATCGCGCTCCTTACGACCATTTTGGGTTGGGCCATTTACAGCTAAACCGCACATTTTCACGGTAATGTGCACATCTGCGAACAGAGGGTGTATTAATCCAGCATCCCAACGACTTGCGGCCGCATACACATTTGCTGCATAATTCTGGCTTGACTCTGCGGTGACAGGCAGACCAATTAAGTGCTGCATAATTTTGGGCCTGTGTCTGTGGGGACATGCACACCATTTATTTCCTGCGTGTCATACAAAAAGATTCATTATTGGTGACACACATCTATTATGCACAGGTGACTACTAGATCTTATAATGTATGCTACCTCAAGAAATAAAATTTTTAGTGCTGTTTTAGATAGTGGTAAAAGAGAAAAAAATAATGCATGGTTACCAGTAATGACTGGTGACATACACACCATTTAAGCATTTTTAGGGAGTGCTGTTCTACGCCCACCATCTTTTCTGGAACAGTTCAGTCATACAATCCAAATTCAGATTCATTGTGGCCATAGTGAAATCCTCTTTCTCCACAACCTTTTATGACGAGGGAGGAAAAAGTAAATTGGGAAGAATGGAAGGATTATTTCATTAATAACAATGATAAATTTCAAGTTGAAGATATGCCACCGGATGGGAAGAAAATTATTTTGTTAAACATTGCTTCGGCCGAGGAGGTCTGAAAGTGTACGAACTCCCATGGGAAAGGAAAAAACACACCCTTGCGATGGAGGTGTTAACACATGCTTTAGCTGCATACTTTGCTCCTACAATGTGTAAAGCCATTAAATTATAAGTTTTATATTAAAGGAAACGAGGGGCAAATGAAAAGGCAGAGGACTGCGTAGCCACATTGAGGAACATAGCTCTGTCTTGTAAATTTGATGGGTTAGAATGAGTAAATACAGGACTAAGTGAATATGCACTGTAATCCAAATTTACAGGACACGTGATTCACTGGAGAATCCAGCTCACAGGAGGTCACTGGAATTACAAGCAAGTCAGAACGTCTAGGTGTGCAAGAGCGGTTGTATCTTCTAATAAAACAAAAATGAGGGTGATGAGTTGGGGTTAAAAAAAAAAAAAAAAAAAACTTATAGAAAAGATGAACAGGGTGGTTACAAGAAGGAAACAACGAACGCGTGGGGAAACAGAAATTTAATGGGCAAATGGAGGATTTTAAAAGGCAAATGTTACCTTTTGTGGTAGCACTACTCACCCAGCTCATGATAAAACGTGCCCAGCCCTAGTAAGGGGCACTATGGCAGGGTTTGTCGTAAAACCAAAGTTGGCAAGTATATTGCAGAAGACTGGTAACAGGATGATGAATAGTCTAGTTCGACTGTAGATGGGTTGCAAGTTTTATGCATACACAATGGTGTGATAAGTGTGGAAGGACACAGCAGAAAAAACCTATGTGATGCAGTGGCTGGGGAATTCATGTAGCATTGGTGGCTGACTCTGCGTCGCCATATACTATAATCAACAAAGATACGTGGACCGGTTTATTTTGCAATAAAATAGGTCCTGGTTTGGAGGAACCAGATAGTCACCCACAAAGTTTCATAGGGTAAAACTATAAATCTTTTGGGCTTCCACAAATTGTTTGAATTTAAAGAGGCGAAATGTAAATTGTACATGTCAGTCTGGCCCATGTGTTCCAGGATGGTGGGATCAGGTGGAGATAGGCAATTTGCTTGGTCCTAAAAGCTCTGACCCTGTTCTAATTGTAAGTGATGATCGGAAAATATCTGAAGTTGTCAACAAATTTCCCAAGGTGTTTACAGGCAAAGTGGGTGAACATAAGGGATTCGTGCACAAAATTGTTTAAAAAAAAAAAAACGCACATTCATGCATATACAAGTTAAGAAACATCCCCTTGAGTGTAAAGGAGGAAGTGATTAAATAACTTAAGTTAGCTGAAAGTGGTATGATTGAGCAAGTGGAATCATCAGATTGGGTGACATCTCTATTTGTAGCAAGGAAAGCAAATGTCACATCTGCTTATATGTGGACTTGCAAGAGCTAAACAAGAACATTTTTGTGGATAGGTTTCCTTGTCCCATATTATTAAATTGGTATCGATAAAGGGAATGAAGTGTTTTTCCAAAATAGATGTCACATCGGCCTATCACCAGGTGCCTCTACACCTCAGCAGCAAACGGCTCATTGCACTCATTACTCCTACAGGTCACTTCCAATTTAAAGGGTAATATTTGGGCTAGCTGTGGCTTCCTCCATGTTGCAGGGCCTTATGGAGCAGTTGGTATAGGATAGGAATTGTTGCCTTCTTTCAGGATGACATCTTGATAATGGCAAAAGACAAAAGGGAACATGACTTGGAGCTGGGTGAGGTACTAAAAACATTGAAAAAGGATGGTTTAACAGCTGAAGGATTGCCGAAAACACTGATGTATTTGGGACAAGAAATTAGTAACAAGGTATTAGTCAAAAAATGGAACTGATAGATGCAATAAGAAAATCCCCTAGTCAAGACATGGATGAGGTTTGATCCTTTTGAGGATTAGCAGTTTTACTCTAAATGTGTGCATACATTCTCTGGAAGAATGTTCAACATCTGAAGAAAGGTTGAACATTTTTACGGTCAGATGAATGCCAAAAAAACTCTGAAAGCATCAAGGAAGACTTCTGCACTGCACCTGCTCTTCAGGTTTTGATCTGAAGTGCAAAAGCATTATCACTATAGATGCTAGTGAAAAGGACTCGGAGGCAGTTTTGTCCCAATTATAAGAGAATGGTACAAAATGTTGTTGCCTTTGCGCCCCAAGCCTTAACTTTTGTGGAGGAGAGGTATTCCGTCATCAAGAGAGAAAGCCTAGGGTGCGTATGGAAATTAATGCATTTTCGATAGGTCATTTGGGGTACTGAAGTGATTATAAAGTGACAACAAACCTCTCACCAAGGTCCTCACTTTGTAAGGGCTAGGTAATGTGTCTCCAAGGATAGCCAATGTAGCAATGCAGCTGTTGGATTATGCATATGTAGTACGCTATGTTCCTGGTGCCCGTAATAAAATAATCAACCTTCTAAGTAGGCTACCATTACCTATTAGTGAAGAATCTAAAAGTGATTGGGGCGATTGTTTGGTAGCTATAGTATTTGTAGAGGAATTACAGAGTACAGAAGCATGGACAGTATCCTTAGCACAGGATTGGGGTTTGTCTAAGGTCATAAAGCATATAAAGGATGGGTGGCCAGAAAAGAATCATTTGGAAAAGGAACTAGTGCTGTTTTGGAAGGTGAGGAGTGAATTATCTGTTGAGGAGGAATTCTTGTTGAGAGAGGGCAGACGTATAGTACCTAAAGATTTGAGGGAGAGAATTGTTAATCTATGGCATTACGGACACCTTGGCATTGTAAAGACCAAAAGTAGATTTAATCCAATTGGTGGCCAGGAGTACATAGACAACTCAAAAAGTTGGTGAGAGAATGCATCAAGTGTACAAATTTTGACACAGCATTGACTACATTTAAACTGCCCTTTCATCCTAGTGAAATTCCACATGTGTCATGGGAAAGGGTAGGGAGAGACATTTTTGGTCCTGTACTGGATATTAATGGAGTATATAAACTTGTCCTAGTAATGGTGGATACTTTATATAAATGGCCTGAAAGCAAATAGTATAGATAGCACATTCTTGGGCATTAGTGGACTTCATGGAGGAGCTGTTCTGCTGAGAAGGCCTACCCAAGGTGGTAGTTAGCAACAATGGAGGGCAGTTAATTATTTCTGTATTCAAAACATTTATGAAGAAAAGTGGTATGATCTACAAAACCACAGCCCCGTATTATCCGGAGGGGAATGGAGTAGTTGAGCGCTTTAATAGAGTAATAAAAGGTATAACTAAGTCATCCAACAGCAACAACTGGGATTGGGAAAATAAATTGAGGAAAACCATTTTTGCGTATAGAATAGTGTGTGGAGCGACTGAACATAACTCGATTGAGTTAATGAGGGAAATCTCCTCATACAAAGGATAATATGGGATGGTTGGGAACCACCAAGTGTTCATTGGTTGGCTACAAGGGTGAGAAATCATGTGGAATCAGGGCAAGTGAAATATAACAGATATGACTTTTTGCATGGACTAAAGGAGATGAGCCTCATATTGGTTGAAGTTATGATAGTTAAGACGGGTAGGCATGTAATGGAGAAAGCAGATATTCTGAGTCTTCCTAGGTAGTCAAATTTTATGTAACTCTGCTGTACTTAGTGATGGAAAGATGTGGCATGCTAAGAGATTAGCACTGTTAAAAGGAAGTAACCTGGATCTAACTCCAGGAACAAGGAGAAATGTGCCAGAAACTAAAAAATATGATAGGATAGAAGTTATGCCCTTGCCAATTCGTATGAGAGATCTCAGTTTGGCTCCTAGGGTAACACAGCACTATCAACAGAGAGAGGGAAGAAAGTCATACAAAAAATAAGTCGGGAAGGTTAGTTGTTTTGATGACTTTGTCAGACAAGTACTGTTGTGTATATATAATTTAATTTCTTTTCTGTTCATTCTGAATTTCAATACTTTTTTAAACATGTGGAGTGATATTGTATATTTAGGAATGTACAAGCTAATTTTTTTTTATATAAATCTTTTTATTCACATTTTGTCGTGGTGTAAGTACAGATGACAACATGACATTGACAGATTCTTATCATATAATTTGACAACATTATTTGCTTCCCCAGTACACATTTTAGGGTCTATTATTTGTATTATTTATGATACCTTATCCCTATGTCTGTGCCTCGCTTTTGCACGTCCTCCTCTGTGTGCTTTGGGTGAAGCCTCCCCTGATGGCATCTGTCATGTACCATATTATCTCTCACCTACCCGTTCAACTACCTTAACCAAACTCTGAACAACGTAAAAACATGATGGCGCACGTGGGGACATGCTAGGGATAGTTGCTGTGAGATTTTGGGGTGGACCCATGCCAGGGAAGGGGCCCGGCTCTCAACTCCATCTTCATCACTTGATTTGCCTGCCAGTGTGTCAGGTGGTCACCCCAAATGCTGTTTAATTACTCTCCCAATCCGTTCAATACAAGGTCTGTGGAGGCCTGTATCTCACCCCGGCTTCTCATTACACCACCCCACATCTATTGTTGGTCCTGGCCCTTTTCTCACAGTCCAGGTGACCTACATTGCAGTTTTGTGTCTTCTCTATCTCAACAGTATACCGTACATGTCGGCCGTCCCCACCTCCGTGTCTCCTTCTTCCTTAACTATACATTCCCTTTTCATCAGTATCTCTTCCCACGCCGGAGCAATGGGTATCAGTCTCAGGCCCCGTGCCTCTTCACACTTTAGGGCTTGTTATTCAGCTCTGGCCCATTTCAACCCGTCTCGTCTCCATTCAGCCAGGGAAGGGTCCCTGGGTGATCCCCAACCATGTGCAATTAATCTCCTAAATAGGACCAGCGCCAGGTCCAGGAGCGTTCATTTACCCTCCCCATTGCTAAGCCCGTTTTCAAGCCCGGTAGACACATAGCTGGGGTCTGGGTCATCTCCATCTCAAGCAATTCTTTTGTTTTGGACACCACTGCTCCCCAGCCCCTCTGAGAATCGGGACAGTGCCATACCATGTGGTCAAAGTCCGCATCCAATTCGCCACATTTGGGGCATGTCCGGGGGGCTCCTCCGTATATTAGGGTCAGTCGATGTGGAGGAACGTACGTCTTATGTATATAATTGTATTGGATATATCTTAAGCATGTGTTCCTCGATACCCCCGTGGGTGTGCCAGTACTTTCCGCCATTCTGTGTCCGAGAGATCCCTGCCCAGAGCCCTCTCCCACCTTTCCCTTTGGGGTTGTAGTGGGTCCAATACACTTCCGACTTGTGTTCTAAATAGCTTAGTTATTAAGTGAGCATCGTCTCCTGCTGTCAGCAGGAGGTGCAGCACTTGGTGTGTGGCGGGCTCTGCGTTAACCATGTCCCAATGCTTTTTTAAGATGTGTCAACCTCTGATACAGGAGGAACTGTCCACCCGGTACCCCGCCACTATCCAGTCAGTGAATGGCCTCAGCACCCCATCGGGGAAGAGGTCTCCAATTGTCTCCCCCCCTGCCTAAACCCATGCTCCCAGTCCGGCACCCTTCCGGCTCCCGCCCACTGTGTCTAGTGTTAGTACTGATAATGGTAGTCCAAGCGAGTAAGCCGATCCTACACCCACCCGTCACGTGCATCTTCTCCAGCAAGCCAGAGCCACTTTCGTCGTTATGCTTTTTTCTTGGGGTTCCACCTTCCGGTGTATCATTTGCGCTATGATCTCATTTCAGTTTGTTTCGCCGCTGGTGGTGCATCTGTGTAGTCGGTTTCCTCCCGCTAACCACCTGGAGGCCCATTGTAACTGGCATGCCAGATAGTAGAATTCGAAGTCTGGGACACCAAGTCCTCCCTCGAGCGCTGGCCTACAAAGAACTGAGAGCGCTGTGCGCCTTCGGCCTCCATCCCACACCAGTTCCCTGAGCAAAGTATTCAGTTCCCTAAACCACAAGGCAGGGATCAACACTGGAAGGTTAACAAAAAAGTAAATGAGGCGGGGCAACATAATCAACTTAGATAATGATATTTTGGCCATTATCTGCAATTTCAGTGACAGCCAGAACCTAACCGAGGTCCGGAGGGAGGAGAGCACCTTCCACAAGTTCCCATCTCGGAGGTCTTTAACGTCGTGGAACACCTATATACCCAGGTATTTAAACGTATGTGATGCCCACGCCACATCCCCAGGACACAAGGAGGTGTGGCCACATCCCGCTGTCACAGGGAAGACTAACGTCTTGCTCCTATTGAGGCATAGTCCCGATAGGCCCCCGAAGCAGTCCAATATTTGTAGGGCCCAAGGCAGTCCAGACTCCCCGTCTCTGAGATAGATTAGGACATCGTCGGCATACAGTGAAATTATGTGTTCGGTTGGTCCCCCCTCCACTCCCTTGCCTGCGCCTTCCATCCGTAACTGAGCTGCCAGGGGTTCAATAGCCAGGGCAAATAATAGTGGTGATAGCGGGCAACCCTGCATGGTAACTCTGTATATGGGGTAGGGCTCCAAAATCGTCTTACCTGTTTTCACTCGCGCCAGTGGGGTTGTACACAGTAGGTCCACCCATCTCACCCACTCTTCCCCTAGCCCCATCCTGAGCATTACTGTTTGCAAATAGTCCCATCAAACTGAATCAAAGGCTTTCTCAAAATCAATTGCTAGTAGCGTACTAGCTGGGCGTCGCTCCATCCTAGGCATCTGCAATATGGCAAAGAGGCGTCTCAGATTCAGCGATGTGCTACGATTCGGGACAA
The DNA here is from genome assembly GCF_031143425.1 of Pleurodeles waltl. Classification (NCBI taxonomy): domain Eukaryota; kingdom Metazoa; phylum Chordata; class Amphibia; order Caudata; family Salamandridae; genus Pleurodeles; species Pleurodeles waltl. The sequence continues at coordinate 707,562,132 of NC_090450.1, read as the reverse complement.
ACCCATTCTGGTCTGCATGGACTAACATGTGTATATGTTGGAGCAATCGATTAGCTAGGATCTTACTGAGGATTTTAAAATCACTATTCAGCACGGACAGCGGACATAAATCAGTAACGGATGCCTCACCCGATTTCAGTTTGGGTAAGGGCACCACCATGGCCTCTCTAAGCAAGTGTGGTAGTTGACTGCGGTGTAGCGCTTCTGCACATAATTCCACCAGCTGAGGCGCAAACAGCGCCATGTATTTTTTGTAAAAGTCCATTGGGAGACCGTCTGTGCCAGGTGTGTTCCCAGGGGCCAGCTGTGTGATGGCCTCGACAAGCGCTGCATGAAGGGAATCTGGTCCTGGTTGGGAGCATAAATACTTCCCAGTACCACTGGGACCCCATGGAGTTTCCCCTCCACCAGCACGAACCTACTCTCCTGATCTACGTCAGTCGAAACCACCTCAAAGGGGACACCCGCCGGCACCCAGATCAGTGCTCCCCTAGCATAAGCAGAGTATTTAGTAGCGAACACCTGCCCTCTCCATCTGCGCCTTAGCTTTTCCACCTCTCTTGCTGTTAGATGGGTCTCCTGCAGCACTGCTACATGTATGCCTCTCCTCTTCAGATGGGACAATATTCTGTGCCTTTTAGCTGGCAACCCCATCCCTCGTATGTTCCACGTTAGGAAACTATAGTCTGTCATGTAAAAACATCAAAGGAATTACGGCCCCACCCACCACCCTCGGCATCCCACTCCCTTCCATCCGCTATCTTGTGCTGCTTACATGCAATCCGCAGTCCCCAGGTGCCATCAAAACTCAACATTGAAAACCCCAACTCCCCATCCCCAGGGCGCCTTCGGAAATGCAGGCGGCCCAAGTAAACAGTGCAACTTTGTAAACCAAGTAAATATAGTTCTCGCGAGTCTGATTGAGTGGACGAGAAGCCGGTAGGGGGGGTGGGACAGTGCCCTTCGGGGCCTGCTACGTACTCAGTGCACCCCACCTCTGGACCTGATCGCATACAGGTACCCCAGGTCGTCTACCATCTGCGGGGTCACCCTTTAGGGCCATCCAGAGCAGCTGGAGCCATCCACCGACGAGACTGTTGTGCCATCTGAGTATCTCTTGTTGCTCTCTGGAAGAGATACTTCTCTGCCCATGGAGGCCGCCGCTCTCAGGGCCTCTGTCCTCCCAGACTCCTTCTGAGATCTTGTTGGTTCGGTCCGGAGGCAGGTACGGCGGCGCAGCGGCCCGGGAGGAACCCCGTGGCCCTCTCTCAGCAACATCTGATTTTGTGGGCCGCCCTGCTAGTACTCCGCGGGTCTCCAGCCACTGCCATGCCTCCTCCGGACTCTGGAAGAATGTGGTCTTGTCCTCCATTATCACTCTCAGTCTTGCCGGGAAGAGGAGTGAGTATTGGATCCCTCCATTCCTGAGGGCCCTCTTCACTGCCATAAATGATGCTCTCTTAGTTTGGACGTCCATAGTAAAGTCCGGAAAGAGAGTTCCTTCTCTGTTCGCCACCTTAAATGGACCCGCCTCTCTGGCCCTCTGGAGCAGAATGTCTCTGTCTTTATAGTGGAGTAAACTGGTGACCACCGCACAAGGCGGTCTTCCAGGAGCCAGGGGCCTGGAGGGGACCAGGTGTGCTCTCTCCAGTGTAAAGAATGGTGTCAACTGTCCCGGTGCCACCACGGTGAGCAGCCATTCCTCAAGGAATTCCATCATATTCGTGCCTTCTGCACCTTCCGGGAGACCTACCACCCTTACATTGTTCTTTCGATTTCTTCCCTCTGCGTCCTCTGCCCTGCGCTCCAGATGCATCACTCTGTCTGTGTGTCTCAGTACTGAGGCTTCTAGGTCCTTTTGTCTCGGTGTGAGGTCCGCTAGCGTGGTCTCCGTCTCCTTGACTCTATCTAAAAGCTTTTGGTGTTCTGCCCGTAGAAAGCCCATTTCCACGGCCACCTGGTTAATATCGTGCTGTAAAGTTGCTTTTGTGTCCACGATTGCACCCAATATTTTGTCCAGGGTGTCTTGTACTTTGGTCTGCGTGGGGTCTCGCAGGTCCCCTCCACTGCGGTCAGCGATAGTGGCGCGTTCCATTGCTTTACTTCCGTGTCGGCTCCTAGAGGTCATCGGCAGAGGGTGGCCCAGAACCCGAGACTTCAATGAGGCCTGAGGCCCCCGGTTGCGACCCCGCCCGCCCAGTCACTCCAGGCTCCAGTGCGCCCAGTTCAGGCTATTTTACAGATGCAGCAGCGTCCTGACAACCCACTGCTGGTTCCTCCGGTTAGTTAAGCAAGGCGTGTTCTCATGTGTGCACTGCCCTTAGGCGGGGGCCCTCTGGGACCGACCACGCCCATCCCCAAGGGCCAGTTCCAGATTCAGCACTAGGCCCCACTCTGCATAGCCCCCCGGGCCTTGCCCCACTCCCGGGGCCCAAGGTTCATTCACCGATGACCTGAGGTCCTATCCGGTGCCTCGCCGGTGTGTCCAATACCTCAGTCGATGAGTGCGGTCGGCAGGCCCCGGGCCCCGCGGTCAATACGGTCCCTGGGCGGCTCAACCGATATCCGGGTGTCCGGTCCGCCCCACCTCAGTGCTTTGGGACAGCCAGGAAGGACCGGGGCGTCCAGGAGTCCTCGTACCACTCTGTTGAAGCAAGTTCTGGGGCCTCCAGGCCCAGCGCAGTCAGCGCGGTTGGCCCAAGCCAGGTGTCCGGCCTGGCCGCCCACAGGGCGTAGCGCACCAATCTCCAGTCCAGCTAGGGCCGGCCAGGCCCGTCTCGCCCGCAACCCCAGATGATATATCCTCGACCCTATCGAGGGGGTCACAGGGCCGGAGCTGCCGCTCCTCCTCACCGCAATGTTACGCCGCACCGCTGCCGGGCAGACCCGAAACTCGAGTCCCTGGCTTCAGATCACCTCCGGGCCTCGACCGTGCCGCTCCGTTACTCTCCTCCAGGAGCAGTCTCGGAGTGCGGGAGTCTGCTCAGCTGCCCGGCCTCAGCGCCAACCAGGTCCCGTGTGCAGCACACATGGTGATGGTCCAGAGGTGGGGCTCGTTTATGCTGATAAATAGAAGGCCCCATGGGAGCCGATGGATTAAGCGGCCGCCATCTTGGCCGGTCTAGCCATGCCCCCTAGGAATGTGCATGCTCATGTGTCATAAATTGTATTCATGTAGATGTAGAACTATTATTATTGATATAGTTAGTATGTTTTAGTATTATTATAATCTAGGGGAGGATGGTCTTGTGTTATACTCAAATATTGAATGCATGAGGTAGATGCTTGCTTGTAGAATGTTGTGAGATCATTAAGATGAGTGATCTCATTGTAGAATGTTAGGGAGTCATTGTTGGAGAAGACTCTTGGTGGAAGGTCGTTTACAACTTTGCTGACGCAAGGAGTTTTGAGTCGGAAGAATAAGTATTTGCACTGAAACTGCGTTTTGGTTTATGAACACAACATGGGAAGCATCTAGTCCTACCACTCAGCTACTTGAGGTGCACCTACAGGGGGTAAAAAGGATAGAAGAGTAGTTGCCTCCGTAGTGCGAGTGAAACACAAAGGCATGCGGATGTGAGAGCAGTATTGTTGAATATGTCTTACCACATGAGCGCCGACCCAGGTTTCTGGAAAGCCATGTGTATTTGTTTTTCATGCTGCAACAATGTGCACAGTCCATGTACAAAATGGGACACAACAGGCTTGTAAAGGGTTATCTGGAAAACAAATTGAATGGTTTTCTGGACCCACACACTAGAATAGAATCACTTTAATATACCTGTATTTTATTATTTCCTTACATAGGGGGTTATTCTAACTTTGGAGGAGGTGTTAATCCGTCCCAAAAGTGACGGAAAAGTGACGGATTTACCACCGGCCGTATTACGAGTCCATTATATCCTATGGAACTCGTAATACGGCTGGTGGTATTTCCGTCATTTTACCGTCACTTTTGGGACAGATTAACACTCCTCCAAAGTTAGAATAACCCCCATAGTATGTTACTTAGAAGATATGGTGGTGCCTGTACCCCCACCCCAACACACATCCCAGGAAAAAAGCCATACTAGGACATAGTGTATACTTGGTAGGGTGTAAAATGGGGAGGCATATGTTTCTTGCCCCAATCATATACCATGTAGTACATGTTTCTGCTGCGAATTGTGGCTGTGTTAATCTGTTTCACTTAGTGTTTACACTATTGCATGGAAGTTTGCTGCTCCATGCAACCATGTAGTTATGTCAATAACCATTCAGTAGTCCATCTCCGAAATGCAGATGATGCAAAATTAATGAATGCCAACTGACAAGGAAAGAAAACTCATATCTGATGAGCCTATTTATTTGTTTTCAATACACACGCGAGCGAGCTTGTCCCTTATGGACGCTTCCCAAGCCAGCGGGTCAGGGGATATTCGAGTCTTGCAATTTTCGTTGCTCTCTAAGCCCACTCTAACCTCCATTTTATACACTTCAGTGCAAGAAATCAAAGTGGATTCCTGATTGCCACAGTCATACACAGTATATGTACATCCCACTGCACATACAAAGGGAAACCATGCATGCGCATCCATTTCTTTCTTGGATGGAGTAAAGAAAACAATTAGGAACTGATGTGGTAAATACAAGCATTGGCAAAGCCAATAGGTCTCGCCTGTACCAGAGCTATTGACTTTGCCAATGTGTTTTAGCCATGTTGTTACACCAGCAGAGCTGCTGTTCAGCATGGGTAAAAGTTAGTGGCGTGGAGTGTTGTAGAGTGGAATAGCGAAGAGTGTTGAAGAATGGCACAGATTGCCCTGTATTGGGGTGGCATAGTGTGGAGTAGCGTAGAGTGGCATGCACTGGAGTGGCACAGAATAGAGTGGACTGGTGCAGGGTGCATTGGCGTAGAGTTTTGCAGAGTATAGTGGGATATGGTTTAGTGGCATTGAATTCAGTGGTATAGAATGCAGTGTTGTAGAATGCAATGGCATACATTAGAGTGGTGCACAGTGGAGTGCAGTGTCACAGAGTGGTGCGTAGTTGAATGATGCAGTGGCACAGAGTAGTCGAGTGGCATACAGTGCAGTGGCATCGAGAGGTGCAGAGTAGAATAGAGTGTTGCAGAGAAGGGTAAAGAGCCACATAATGCGGTAGTGTAGAGTGGCAGAGAGGTCAGTGGCGGAGAGTGCAAGGATTAAGAGTAGAGTGGTGCAGAGTGTAGTGGCACACAGTGAGTGGTGTAGAGTGCGGTAGCATTGAGTACATTGTTTCAGAGTGGAGTGAAGTGGTATACTGTGGAGTGGTGCAGGTTAGAGTGCAAATTGGTGGAGTGGCATAGAGTACAGTGATATGTAGAGTGGAGTATTCATGGTGTGGTAGCATACTGCCATTACATAAAACACAACTTCAATTGAAATGACCACTACATTTGCACAGGCATACCGTTTTACTAATAAAACTATACACAGACGAAAATGTGTGGAAATTGCATCACCTAGTGTAATGATTTGTTTTGATCATATTAAAGTATATGTTTCCAACACACTTCAGAAATAACTAAAATATACTTTATTTTGTTTCTAATTCTGAAATACTTACACAGTTCATTTAAATGTTGCTGTGTGCCAGAAAAAAACGTTTTCCTGCCCCCAGTATCCAGCAAGATTGTCACAAATTCTCTCATTCTGAAGTCAGAGAAAGAGGAATAAACAAGTGCCCTCGGAAAACAAAGCCTGACATTTGACCTCAATCTTTGAATGCATAGCAAATGGGATGAGATAAGAACAAGATTTACAGGCATGTTTTACTTGGAAGGATACTGTAAATAAGGTTTCGGCAAGGGAAGGAACAAACTCAAGCTGCACAGTCTAAAGCAAATAGATCCAACAAATGGAAAGCAAGAAAATGTGAGTTACTAACCACAAAGCCAATGGCAAGCAGCGGGCAGAATACATTCCTAGGTCAGCATTCTAAATGTCCCCAAGATGTCTTTAACAAACTAGACAGCTGCACTGTGTACTAGGCTACAACCTAAAAACGGGTGAGGCCTGTTTGCTACTCTCCTGGCAGGTGTCACAGTGACCTGTCCTGCCACAATCTGTTCCATTTTCTACAGCTTGGTGAATTATTGGTAGCCATGCACAGTTATGGGGGCTTATTGTGGGTCACATGCCCTGCCACAGTGGATCATTGGTGCATGTAAATGCTTGATGTTGGTACTCAATCCAAAAACAATGAGAAACTTTCTATGAGAAATGCAGGGCAGGGCTGCATACTCTCCTGAGCCACACTGGTGACTTTTTCTGTCCCATCAGAATTAAACATAGTTTCCCTTTGTAGCCTAATCTCCTTAATCACCTTTTTTCATGGGACCAGTGCTGCACTTTAGGGGTAGGTAGGATTGTGGGTATGCTGTTTGATGGGGTGACAATATGATGCAATTTAGTGATATTGGGTGTTAACATTGGAGGGGCAGCATTATATACACCTTCTTCCACCCCATTCTCACCCACCAAACGATTACACTAAGCCAGAGAACCTTAGCTCATACTCTCCATCTCGGGCTAAACACCCAAACCACCTTTTTCGTATGCATGACAAGTCGCTGGGTGGATGAATACCAACTGCCTCAAACTAAACACTAAAAAGGCAGAAGTTGTGTTCTTTGGAAGACCAACCTCACCATGGGACTCTGCCTTGTGGCCTTCGGAACTTGGAGCCACTGCCCTCTCTACAATTCTTTGCATGAAGGAGATCTCCTTTGGGTACGGTTTGTGCTACACTACCAGCATGGCCATTTTCTCATAGACTCATGACTTTCGAACAGTGTAACAATGCCGACTGACCTGGCAGAGCCCCTTGAGGATCCTGTAGGCAACCTGAGTTCCCCCAAGTCGCTTTTAGTGGCATAGGCTTCACTCTGGATCAAGGTCATTTGCAACCAGATACCTCCCACACACATTTAACCGAATGCCTTGTGGCATCTTGCTGCTCATTTGTACAGCCGCTGTAGTTGGTGTAACGGTACATGCCCTTGCCTATGGTCCTGAAGAAGCCTAGAACCACAACCCCGAAAAGGGTCGACCCTCTATACCAGGAGTTCGCATTACAAGATCTTCAAATCAAGGCAGAACATATTTCCTCTATAGACAACTACTTGGACTCTGCAGAGACCTTTTTGGATCACTATCTCTAAGAGCAGGTATTTCAACTTTTCTTTTCTACTCGAGGCCTTCTGCCTGGAGACAGTACTTATATCGCCAACAACTGGATCAGACTGTCTAACTTAATATTCTGTATATCCAAGGCCATTGGAATTATGTGGCGGGGAGGACACAATTATGCAGCAGGGTTGAGTATATTGTGTGGCAGGAAAGGCAAATTATGGTGCGTAATGTGGTGCATTTTGTGATAGTATTCATTCATTATTTGGTCACTTTTTACTTGCTAACACTGTCTGATCATCGGTTGTGTCAAAAGCCACTCACCTGAATTTCCCAGGTTGTTCCAAGGGTGTGAGTATGGCCCTAACTCCCTCAAGGGCCTGGCCGCAATTGCAGTACATTTTTTAGCTAAGCGCTGCACCGGGTGAGGCCCCAAAGGCAAGAGAGGTTTAGAGGAGAAAGAGAGAAAAAAACCTAACCACTTGGGTCTCAGCACTCCTTCTTATCAAGGCAGGGACAGGTGGACAGGTTGAGTTGTAACAGGAATTGGCCCCCATTGGTTAGCAGGACTTTAGCATGGGAAAAGGTCTTTAAAAAGAGGCACAATTAGTTTACTAGCAGGTAGGCTTTTCTAAACACAGCTTTGATTTTATGCCACAAACATGTCAAAGGACATACAGGTTAGAGTAGCTAAAATCTCAACAAGGGCTTTTATCTCATATAATGACTTTTGTCCCATACAACACATAGAGTAAACAAAGTTCTCAAAGATAATAGACTTTAGTCTTTCGCCAAATCTGTGCTCTTGTTTCTTTCCAGCAGCCAAGAAAATCTTGGTTAGCAATAATAAAAATGTATTTTTGAAACATACAAAATAAGGAATTTTTAAATAGTCAATTGTTTGCAAACAAAACAAAACAGTACTACTCAGTCTTTATTGCAAAAACGTCACCAAAAGATTATTGTCCGTTATGCAGTTGATCATTTTTCCTAAAAAGGACCAAATAAGCCATACCATGTTTGTGCTGGGTAGTTGTTCATCAAACCTTGCACAATGCGAACCCATGTATTTGTTACAAATACGTTGTTGTCCCTTTTCCTGCAGATCAGAAGGCATAGAGCGGAGGCTGTGTGGAGGATGGTTGCCGGGAGACATGTCACCCCGGGAACCGATGCTGAAGAGGGACACCGGTCGAAGGAAGAAAAGCCTGTTCCCAGGCTACAGGATACTATAGATTTAGGTATGGAGTAGAGACAAGCACGGGCATAATGAAATGCTTGGTTTAAATAGTCTTGTTGGGAGCGTGAGTCACCGTTTTGTTGTTCTTGTGAGTGGCTTAATTGCTCGTGTACTTAGGGATGAGACATCCTGTTTTTGCAAAATGTATATTAAAGGTGGCGATATTAATCAAGGACAAGTCACATTTTTTGCAATATGTACATAACATAAAGGATGAGTCATGTTTTCTTCCGTTTGCTGGGAGATTAATCAAGGGTGAGTCATGTTTTCTTCCTCTTTACTGCTGTGTATATACGGATGAGTCATCGGGCCATATGCTCATAGCACTTGGTGATTACTTAGGAAACAAATCAATGTTCTTTCACAAAATTTGGTTCAACGACTGTGCTCCAACATCTCAAACACAGTGAACCATAAATACATACACCCTAGTGCAAAAAGGCACCATGGAGAAACACACTGAAACGACCCCAATAAAAATGCATGCATACCTTAATTGATGAACATTACAAGCACATCCACTATACTGTAGCATTGTGCATGAGTGTGCCGTAGTACGAGAGAGTAGGGTTGTGGCAGGCTGCACCTCATTAGAACCAGTTTAACACTCAAATCTAGCAATAAGAAACAGAAAGGTGAACAGTCAACCTTTGAAAAGGACCTTCCATGCTGCGACAACACGTGTTGCTTCATTTTCAATAACTTTTGAACTGTTTGAGCTAAAAACATATTTTGATTTGTTCAAATCTGAAGACTATGTGGCAGATAATGGATAATGTGGCCAATGCTGCAAATCTATAATAATTATGCGAAAATCTAATTGGCCTCACAATCGCATAATTCTAGTGGCCCTGAGTATATCCAGCAAGGATTGTGCTTCATATACATGTATTTGTTTCCTTCTATATTTAAAAAAGTATGTTTTTGCACAAACATCATATATGTACCCCTTGCCACTAAATTTAAGCCAATAATAAACGCTGCATTTTGTTCACTATGATACTTGTTTTGCTCTGTCTAGTAGCGATGTCCTGGTTGATCTATGGCACCTTAACAAGTCTTTGTATGTATGAAAAAATGTTTAAACAATCAATTTAGATTTCCTTTGTTTCACCAATAACAATTAATGAGTTACTGTGTAACTTTGTTGATGAATCCATCCACCTAGAGCTTCTTTCCCTTTATATACTGTTGTAATATAGCCTATGCTTTAAAGGGTTATAGAGGCTTACCTCTCTATTTGTACTAAGACCTTGGCATAGTCCTAGACAACTAGCTCACCATGACCAACAAAGTAAACGCAGTCTCAGCTTCCTGCTTCCACAAACAAAAGATGCTAAAGAAGATCTTCAAATATCTCTCATCAACGCCTGTAGAACCATCACTGAAACCCTCATAACCAGCAAACTGGACTACGGTAACATCCTCACTGCCGGAATAAACACTCAACTGAGGGATGTCTCCAGACCCTACAGAAGGCAGCAGCAAGACATGCTGTCATCCTTACAGCTAAGATGCATTTCACCATGCACCTGAAAGAGCACCACTGGTGCACCATCCACATATTAGCGCTCTTCCAACTATTCACACACACTTTTAAACCCTTGCACAACTTAGGGCCGCATACCTCAACAATCGCACCAGCTTCCACAGACCTACTAGCCACCTTCGCTCGGCCAAAATGCTCCTCACGGACATACCCTGCATTTGCACAATCAGAACCGATGGTTACATCTTCTCCTAGCTCACTCCTAAAGCCTGGAGCAACCTGCCCTTTACATTAGAACCTTCTCCTCTGCTTGACTTCCACAAAACGCTGAAAATACGCATCTTCAACAATGTCAGTCCCATCCCACATTGCTCCAGGATACCCTCACGCTTGGGCAAGCAGTTCACAATTAAAATGAGTCATGCATGCTAAATGTCAGAAATTAGGCTCTTGGTTGACTCTGCTGTGAGCCCAGGTCATGCACCAGTCACAATTCCTTCCAGGGTGAACCACAAAAAGTCACAAAATTAACCTGTGCTTAACCCTGGGTAGCTTGGCACAAAAATTAGTCAAGCTTAACTTAGAGGCAATGTGTAAATTATTATGCAGCACACAAACAGCAGTAAAGTGAAAACACAACACAAGCCACATCAAAACACTTTAGAAAAATAGAATACACTTTATTACCTTATTTGACACCAAGATGACAAAAATCTGATCAGTAGAAACAAATATATCATTTTTAAAGTTCAAAATAGCAAATCCTGTGTTTTAGAAAATGGCCATCTAGGCACTTTTAACACCAACACAAAGGGTCCAGGAGTGGATGGAGACCCCCTGGGGATTCAGTACTCACTCAGGGTGGGTCCAGGTTCAATATGGTGGGAGCCTGTTATGTCCACGTCTGAACAGGAGGCTAGCAAATTAGCCCTTGGAGTCACTTCTGAAACTCCTGGATGCAGATAAAGATGCAGGGCTCAACAGCAGGGCTAGGCTCTGAGGGTTCAAGGCAGGCTGCAGGCAGCAAAGTAGTCCTTCCAAGTACAGCAGCAGTCTAGTAGAGTGCACATCAGCAGGCAGTCCTCTGAGGGTCCTTCTGCAGATCCAGGAGTGAACTGAAGAATGGGTCTGAGAGCCCTATTTTTTTTACCCTGGTGCCCTGCTCCTAGAAGGTGGAAGAAGTTTCCAGAAAGGTTCTTTGAAGTTCCAGGAGTTTCCTGTCTCCCAGCTGGGTGCACAACAATAAAGGGTTGTTAAGCCTATTGTGTGGTGGCAGAGCACAACCTATTCAAGTGCAAGTGAGGTTGTGGTTAACCCTCCTCCCCATCAAGCCAGTTAATGCCCTATTCAGGCTCAGCTAATCCCACGATTGTGTGACTGTCGGGGAAGAATTCACAATGTCCTAACTGTCTATTACATACAGTCATGTGACCTGATGCAGTCTGCAGGCACAGAGGGCTAAGGGCAGGAATATGCAAACTTTCTAAAAGTGTAAAGCACACAGGGGGTCATTACAACCCTGGCGGACGGTGTTAAAGCAGCGGTAAGACCACCAACAGGCTGGCGGTGTTTTTTTGAGTATTATGACCATGGCGGTTACTGCCATGGTCATCCGCCGCTTCTCCGTTCCGCCCGCCAGGGCGGAGACGACCGCTGGGCTGGAGACCTGGGTCTCCAGCCCGGCGGCCGTCACAATACTGCCGCTGGTATTGTGACCCGGCTTACCGCCGTGGATTTCCAGGCGGTAAGCAATATCAGTGCCAGGGAATTCCTTCCCTGGCACTGATAGGGGTCTCCCCCACCCCCCACCCCGACTCCCTCCCCTACACCCCCCACTACCCCTGCCACCCCCCCAAAGGTGGCAGGGCCCCCCTCCCCACCCCGACCACCGACATTACCTTACACATACACACCCGACACGCATGCAGGCACCACCAACACACATACACGCACACACACCGACATACATGCCAACATCCACACACACAGTCAGACACGTACACCCACATTCACGCACACATCCACACAGACATACCTACAGACATACACGCACTCATTCCCAAAACACGCAACACCCCCGCAAGCATACACGCACTCACACCCCCCCTACATACACAGACGCACACCCCCATGCACCCACACAACACACAACAGCCCCCCGCACCCTCCCCTAACAGACGATCGACTTACCTGTTCCGTCGATCCACCGGGAGGAGACAGGAGCCATGGGGGCAGCTCCGCTGACACCACACTGCCAACAGAACACCGCCACGCAAAATCACAGGACGTGATTAGCTGGGCGGTGTTCTGTTGGCGTGGCGGTGGAGGTGGAGCAACCTCCACTTCCCCGCCGCCCGCAAGTATGGCTGTTGGCGGCTCTCCGTCGGAAAAACGACAGAGGGCAGCCAACGGTCAAAATACGCTGAGTGGCAAACCGCCACTACTGGCGGTCTTCCGCACGGCGGTCCCTCCGCGGGCTTGTTAAAAGACCGCCGAGGTTGTAATGACCACCACAATGTTCATGGAGGAATCATTTGCGTACCAATATTTCAGCTATATTAAATACTTTTAATGTTGTAATTAACCATAGATCAAATTCCATAAATGAATATATCTTCAAACAGCATGTAATTTGTTTATGGAAAAATTAAGAATTTTTATATATTTACTAATAATATATTCCTCAATATAGCAAAGCAACAGCTTTATGATTGATTTGAGCTCGGTGGGAGTTTACATATCTGTGGTGAAATTATATCGTCCTTTCTTTATACTGGAGTAACTGACTAGCGTTGGATGTGCTGGACTAAAAGGATTAAGCAGTGTCGTTCTAAGAAGCTGGTGTTGAAAGCAACAATTATTGTGATTTAATCCACTTAGACACATTGTCCTGAGGATGGTCTCATGGATGGTTTGAGCCTTGGGAGACCGAAAAGTTGACCTTATACTCTCTATGACGCAATTCTTTGCATGAGCTGCTGGAGTCCTTAAGTAGTGATTTCTGACTGTTTGAAAGACTGCATATAGGACTCAAACAGTTTGTGGTTGGAGAGTCAGGAGAGTTGATGCTCTTCTTCTGTCCCTTGGATGTAAAGGGATTGTGGACTAGAGGGGTCACCAGTGCATTTGTATAATAACACTAACAATTATCTTAGTTGCTTTGCTATATTGATGAATATCTTATTAGTGAATATATAAAAATTCTTCATTTTTCCAGAAACGAATCACATGTAAAGCGCTCCAATACCTTTAGGTCGAGTTTGTGCTATATAAAAACTGCAGGGAAATGCACAGAGGTAAAAACAAAGCATAAACAAAAAAGGAGTGATACATAGACACCCATTGAATGCCTGACATGTACAAAGAGAAAACAGAAAACTTGGATAAATGGTGGCTTCCCCGCTTAAATTGGGCAATATTTTTAATAATGTTTTTGATTTAATAGACTGTAATGTTGCTCTATATTAATCTGGCACAGATACAGTGTTCACATGACAACTGACTTGCCTCTTGGTTCACTAATGACACTGTGACCAGTTTGGAAAAAGGGTCAGGGATGGTTCTAAGTTCATGTTTAAGAACTATCACTTTTAATACGTATGTCTCATTGTAGTGCTATTATGTGACATATTTATGTCAAAACTACACAGGTTAAAGAATTGCACTTTAAAAAACAAAATAGAACACCTTATCCTATTCTGACATGTTTGTAGCATCACTTACGCAGCTGTTATTTCCAGGACATGGCTCATGCATGGGATCTTCTCGCCAGGACCCACTCTTGGCTTAGATCCCTCTGATGGGTTGTTGGTTTGCCCACCTATATTGTACAGCACACATACTGAGCCTAAATGCTTTAACCTCTCTCATATATGCAAGTAGGGTCATTAATATACATGAAAGTGCTTTGAAATGGGTGTGCTCAGGACGTGTGCAGTAACATAGAAACTTATTTCCATTGTGCACACATTTTAAGGCATGTAATTCATTAAAGGGGAATGTCACTTTTTACCGTGCATTACAGATTATCATAGATTTAGAAATTGTGAAAAGTTTTTATTCAGGGGCAGTGATGAATGGAGTAATTTTTAAATGTGGACTGTAACATAACATGCATTTGTAAAGTGAGCCGTCACTCCTTTAGCCATCTCAGAAGTAATATAACATGTTTGCTGCTGGGAAGGTAAATTATTAAAACACAATATTCCCTTCTAGGCACACTACTTTACATGGCCTTCAATTCTGATTTGTTTTTAAGGAACCATGTTTGCATCTTTGCTGAAGAGACAGAGTTATATATACACTGTACATTAAAAAGGGTAGGACAGGACATAGAAAATACACAGGAGAAAGTTGTATATCATTGATTTACCAATAATTAAACCAATTATTATACCAATAATTTAAAACAAGTATATTTTACCAATAATTTTTTTTAAAAACAGTCTTAGCTAACGCCGGACCTAAAAAAAAATGCAATGAAGACTGTACAGCTCTGGAAATTTCAAAACAACTTCTATAACATCTAGAAGCATTTATTCTCATCATTCACCACATTCATAGCAAATGCTCCAAAAAATCGGTTTAGATATTTTACACTGCCTATCTGTTCTTATTCTGCACCAAACAACGCACTTTGAAATTGAAAATATGTGCGTCTGCAACAAGCAAAATGCCTTTTACATTATTATTTACCATGTTAATAGGCAATGCTACTGTTGAATTCATATGCAAACACACAAATACTATAGTTATTCAAAAAGGCACAAATACAGACTAAAACAGTCAATGAACCCTACCCAGAACCACAAGCTTAGAAAAAAAACATACTACACGCAAACCAGAACAACATTTAGAAAACTCAAAAGCACAGCTTTCCAGAATTTTACATTTCAAACCTTTGAAACTTACCTATAGTTTTGTGACAATATTGTGTTAGTAATATGAAAAAAACAGAAATGCTTAATGGTCCAAAAACACCCAAAACATTTAAATCGTTCAAATCACAAATGCTACCTTTGGGACACAAAGAATAATAATAGTTAACTACAGATTTCTGGGAACATAGCTGATTTTTATGGGATTTTAATCATTCAACATCTTAGTTGGCTGCAAGAGTTTCCCGCCAGTGGCATTGTTTTTCCACTGTGTGGATGGGGACAGGCAGACGGGAGGTGGGATATCACACACCAACCGTGAAAACGGGAGCTGAATAGAAAAACATTCACTTTTTCCATGACAATCTGCATGCTGCAGAAAGAGTAAATCAGACAAAGCTAAATGCTAACAACAATTGTGTTATATCCTACATGTGCTGAGCATTCCAGAACCGTGATGTGAGTTCTGAAAAGGTCTGCACGCAAGGCGACAGTTGCTGGTGCAAAGAGGTCGTGGGACAACAGCTTTCTTGTTGCCACTGGCCCACATTACGGATTAATCAAACTGTTTGTGACACTTACTTCTGAGTCCCCGACCGCTAATTTTCTGATGTGATACTGGTGTGTAGTTACTACCTGGCATGGGTGTAAATTGAGGATCGTAATTGTAAACATTCAGGACAAAAGGTCAAAATTCAGGGCAAAAATTCAGGACAGAAGTTCAAAATTCAGGACAAACATTCTGGAGAAAGATAGGTTTTACGGGCACATCAAAGGAGGTTGCAAAATAGTGTATAAGTAAGTAAATAGATGACCATCATAAGTACAAGCCAAAATATGCCTATATTACGTTAAAAAGCAGTAAAGCATACCAACCAAAATTTGACCACTGATATAAGTGACAGTTATCATGGACAGTAGCAATATTAGTTTTAGTGCTTGTTTTTGAAATTGTACTTTTTATCGGAACTCACAGACATCTGAAGTTTTTGAGAGAGAATTGATAAAAATCTGCACACAAATGTTTCATGTTCAACTGGATGTGCAATTCCACCTTAACAAGCTCAACATCACACCTATTCCGTGCGTCAGTCCAGGTGAACTTCTACTGAGAAAACAATCCTCTCAGTTGGGTCATTGCTGCCTGGCAAGGTAAGCATAAATGACATGAGCTATTTTATGTTGGGAACATCACATAGCAACTTTGAGGAAAACGTTCAGCTATTTCTGCGCGCATGGTAAGTGGGAGCCTGACACAGCTTGGAAAGCAGAAGCAATTACACTGTATTTGGTAAATAAGTATAGCATTTCCAGATGACGGGTAAAGTTGATTGCATCTGCAGCTTGCAGAGCCGCTGAAAGGTGAGCACTTCTCTTAAGCAGCATGGTTTTAGTGCTGACAAGTAAGGGCTCTCTGAAAATTCAAACCATTTTTCTAAGCACTTTAAAGAGCGCTCCAAAACTTTTAAAAAAATCTTTCTGCATGCTTGCGCTCAACTCTGAATCATGCAACATTAAATATTTGTGCACTCGGAAGCCAAATAACTAATTTCCCACTCTGTCCTTTAAGTTGTTCCGCAATATCCTGAACATGCCTCATACCTCTGGGGTGCTCAGCTCATCTTTCTCAAACTGCAGTAGAGACGTATTGAATTTGATCAAAATGTTGTGGACAAATAAAAGGTAAGCTTTGGCATGTGACATGGTGGCTTCCTCACTTTCAAGTCCTACACATTCCCATATTGCTGCAGGTGTTTTTTTTCTTGTGAGAGAGAAAGGAAATAGAACTTCAGTGCTGCCCAGCACTTCAACAGCCGATTGATCTTTGGGAACAAAATGAGCCATCGTGTTGGGACATGCCGAAACAAAGACTGCTTCCTAGGCCCACAGAAGGAAAAAATTCTCTCAACTCCACTGTTCGCTTTGCTGAAGAAGAAATATGGTTGTAGACTTTTAGATTAAAGTGATATGCTGCTGTAAATAAATTAAATTATCTTGTCTTGTCTTGAGGGAGCCCACAGGTGAATCAGAACTTTGGCATCCTACGTTAAGGCCATTATCAACATTCGGCAAGAAAGTGAGCTGCAAATTTCTTATGTGCCTCATATGTCCAATTTAAACATTCAGAAACCTTCTTTCCAAATTGCATAAAGTTCCTCCTACAATACAGTCATGTTTGAATGGGACGGTAGAGTGGTTTAAACCTGGAAATGGTTAAGGCGTCTGTGTACTAGGCTATGTCTTCAGAACACAATGTAAATTAGCACTTGTATAGCGCACTACTCACCCGTTAGGGTCTCAAGGCGCTGTACTCATACCGCTATGGAACCCCTCCTGGCTTTTCCCTGTGAGGTGCCCACTCCTGAGCACCCCCAGGGTGAAGCCAGGCATCCAAGCGCTGTTGGGGCCGTTGTGGAGATTAAGCAAGCTATTGCCCAGAGTTGCAGAGTGGGACCCATGAATTAGATTAGGCACCTTGAGCCCAAGACCTGCCGAAGCGGGACTTGAACCCTGGTCTTGAGCCAGATCTCTGCTTCAGGGTCTGCCGCTCTAATCATTGAGCCACACTTCTCCACAATGAGTTTAAGCAGGCTTTCATTAATGACACCTGATGAATTTTCATATGCCACCGAAGGTTGGAAATGCTCAGATGGAGGAGACACTTAACTCCTTATATAACATTAACTCTTTGAAAAGTAATGACACACCCATGAGCATTCTCCCATTCCATTATGTGCCACCAGAACCATTCCATTATGTATTGCAGTACCCAGATCGTATTTTATTCTTGTCACACCAACCAGAGTCTACGTATCCTATAAACTGTTAATTCACATGCTCATTTGTGAGACTCCCAAACACTGATGAGCTTAAAGATCTCACACCAGTATCTATTTTTCTATTAATCATATTATCGTTCTCCAAGCTACCCAGAGGCTGCCCTTAAATACTATATGTAGCAAAAATGCACCATCAAGCAGCAGCCTGCCCATATAAAAATGGTGACAGCAGTTGGCATGTGATAGCAAGCCGTCAACCATCATAATACAGTAGCCTGGTCACATTTCACCAGCAGTGGCACCCTAAGACTAAGTAAGCCTTTGGACAGAAGCCAAGTCACACCATGAACAATCATAAAGTAGCCTGGATAGACTGAGAACTGTCATTTACCAGCCTGAATCAAACTATTAATTATTATTCAGCAGCTTGAACACTCAGTGGGCCATGAGACAGCAGCCCGGACATGAAGTAAAACATGAGACAGCATGCTAGACAGAGCACGTCTCTTGACAACAGCCTGGTCACTCCACCAACCATGGGAGAGTAGTCTGGCAACGCTGTAGACCAAATGACCATCAGGAATCACCAGGGAAAAAAACTGGTGGCAAGGCGAGCCATGAAAAAAGCAACATAAACACTGAGTAGACATAATGAGGGAGAGCTCATCATTGTGCAGTTCAGGAAAGGTAGATTCATAGCCTGCTTCATGCTTAGTGTTTTAAATAATTGTACTTTTGCATCCATTGTGGAATACAGCAACATCACATTAACTCTGGTGAAATTTCCTCTACATTCATGCAAACAGTAGTCTCAAAAACTGCACATTTCTTAGAGGAAAACGGTTTGCAGAGTTTTCTGCAGGCTCCCTGGTTCCTCACCGAGCTATCCATCATGTTTAAAGAAACTGAACAAACAACAACAAACAGCAAATTGCACATCTTTTAAGGCTGACAGTGGTAGCTTAACTCAAGCAAAGCACCCACATGCAGTTCAATATTCTCAGCCATTTTCTTTGCTCGGGGGACGAGCTGGCTATATAGCAAGTTTGTGAAGATTAAACAAACATGTAAGTAGAGCGAGGAAGGGTTTGAAGGTAAGGAGGGCCCTGGGAGTAGGAAGCGGGAGAGAGAGATTGAGAAATAGAGTGAAAAATAAAGAGAGCAAAGGAACAAGTACATCAGGGGAGAGCAAGACAACATTGTACGCAAACTTTAATCTATTGGAAATAAACGCAAATGTGAAAGGAGGCAATATGAAAAGAACTTTGATGCAACTTACCCTTTGAGAAGTTTATTGCAGGGTGTAATGGAGCTCGGGGCTGACTTGGTGGTCTGGTCCTTCTGGGACTAAGAGGGTCTGGCTGGCACATGACCCTGCAAAGGTGCAAGACACCACAAACAAGGTAGGAAAAGACCAAAAAAGTGTTCTGCACGTCCTAAAGAAACCAAAGGCTGGCCAGCTTAAAGCTGTTCTCATTGGCCCTGAAGCATCAGGGCCAATGAAACAAGTCCTGCTGTGGAGCATCAAGCACTAAGATTGGCTGATGGCGTCCGATCCAATCCTAGGTAGCTTTATCGGCTCTCCACACCACATCCTGTGTGACCATTAGAGGGTGAAACACGCCTCATCATTGGCTGTCACCCGAAATCATAAAAATTACGGACAAATGGAGCCTGTTAAAGAAATTATCATGGACAACAGACAGAAGCCCAAAATTACGGACTGCCCGTGAAAATTACGGATGGGTGGTCACACTGTACTGGCGACGAGTAGCTCACGTACCCTGCGGCTGTATTAATTAAAAAGCGCTTGTGTTGTGTTGGGTTGTGAAGATTTTGGCTGGCCGCTGGCTCTCGAGGTGCTCGGACAGTACCTCCTGCTGAAGTAAATGTTTGTGGAGGCAACAGTAAAACTTTTACTTACCGTGTATACGGACACTGCACTTCAGATCAAGTACTCAGTGATCGATGTGAACATGTCATCCTTGACGCTAGGCAGCCATACTGAATTGGGCGTCGCCCATTTTTGTGTGCATCAGCCATTTTTAACATCAAAGACCATACAATATGCATGTGATCAGGGTCATCTTGTCACATTTTACGTTCTGTAGTCATTTTTGATTAGCCATTGTGCCCATTATGGGATTGACTGCCTGTGAACAATATCCTTACCTCATTTTAATGTTTGACAACCATTTTGGTTTGGGCAGTGCACAGTTCCTTGGAAAAACAATTGGCAGGCATTTTGGTTTGGGACATCAGTCAATTTTAAACAGCCATATTTCATTGTGAAATTCTATTTGTAATACACAACTTAGTTGAAATTGCTTATTTTTTTATGCCTTCCACATTTTCCCGCCAATTCATTATGCAATCAGTAAATCCTCTATCATTTCTTCAATTTCCTGGAGAACATCCCATCAGATGGAAAGAATCGTGTGGAGCTTTCAATGGATATCTGCAAGTAATTGATGGCTTTGCATTTACACCTGACAGGAAAAGATGGCTTTAGGACACTCTCTTGGCTTAGAGTGTCAGGATTTTTTTATCACCTACCCATGTTTGTTTCTGATGACAAAGAAGATGAATTGGACGAATATGAGGAAGCTGTGAAAAGACTTGAACAATTTTTTTTCAAAACCACCTAACTTAGTTGTCACAACATAAATATTTCTCTTGAGAGCAACAAGACAATGAAACTATAGAGATGTATGTGAAATCCCTTGAAAGCACTGGCTTCTAAATTTGAATTCTTGAATTTTACAAAACAGCTATTGGCAGACCAATTAGTCACCAGGTGCTTTAACAAGAAAACACAAGAGAGACGTTTGACGTGCAAGGATCCTTCTTTAGATGTGGCAATTGATACTGTTAACATCTCTCAAGATTCAAAATTATCTGCTAAGGTTTTGAATAATTCTTTAAAAGACACAGTGTGTATAATTAAAAATACCAAATCAAATTCTGAAAAGGATGCTTTGTATATAAGAAGAACAGCGGTTTTGACAATGTGCTTTAGATGTGGTTCAAGAAATCATATTGCTTATTTTAAATTGTGACCAACAAAAAGGGAAAGGTGTATGAAATGTGGTACGGTTGGGCATTTCGCCAGAGTCTGTTGTTCCTCTAAAGCCCCTGTTAAAATTAACACAGTAGTGGATGTGCAAGAAGACCCAGGGTTAAGTGACAAGATCAATAATTTAGTAGTGTTTGTGAATGTACATGAGCCAGGTGTACCCTTGGCCAAAGAACCCAGTGGGGATTTCTGAGTTGGGGGAGTTATGGTTCCCTTAATGACAAACTCCAAGTCTTAGATCACCATGTTTTCGATCCATCAATATAATCAGAAAGGGTTACCATGCCTCCTGTTCTAAATTCTGGAAGGTACAACGGTTGCAAAATTGATCTTGAAGGTTTTTTGAAACATCTATTGAATCCAGAAATAGGATACTAAATGGGGAGGACCTGATATCCAGGGGTGGCAGAAACAAGGATATTTGGAGATCATATTGAAACCTAGTTGTTCTCAATGAGTTTTATGGTTGGTGGAAATGGAGGATGTTGCTCATGGTAACAGATTATCCAGGCCTTTGTGTTCATTTTCTGAGGTTTTCAAAGAGGTGTTGGGGACAACAAAAGATTCTTAACATGTCCTTAAGGTGAACGAAGGTCATGAACCAAACACAAATTATTATTTGTTCCTTTAAGTGCACCAGGTGAGTTAACCGATCTGTTGCAGAAAATGTGTGCAGAATGGTGATATAACCTGTTGAGTCTTCTTTGTGGCTTTCACCTATTGTAGTCCCGTGCAAGGAAAACAAAGAGTTGAAGATGTGTATCGATTTATGTTGCCTGAATAAAGCGATTTGGGTTGATGGCCATCTCTTGCCTATTATTGGTGATATGGTCACTACTTTGACTGGGGCAACAAAGTTTTTTTTCCAAACTAGATTTGTGATCAGCTTATGATCGTGTGGTACTCACTGAGGAATCACTGCACCTGACTGCTTTTGTTACCCCTGGTGGTGTGTTCCAGTTTTGTAAGATGCTGTTTGGTCTTGCTTTGGCTGTTTCCCAGAAAATGTGACTAAGGTGTGGTGACTGTCCAACGGCAGTCTGCTGGGATCCATTTGAAAATGTTCTGGAGTTTGCAGAGGGTATGAGTAAAGCTACTCAAGAATCAAGTTATGAAGGAACATAAGAAGTTTGATCACATACATATAGTGGTATAACTAAGTGCAGATTGTTGTGTAGTAAAATTTGATAATGTTTAGTGGTGGAATTGTGAACGAGTGGTCAAATTGAAATGGGCTGAGGACAACTTACATAATTAGAATGGGACGGCTCAGCCTACCTAAGCATTTAGTGATGCCAGTGTTACCAAAGATCACACTCTTCGGTCCAAAGCTACATTTGAGAAGGAATCACTAACTCACCAAAGGAGACAGTCAGCGGAAAAACCATTGCCTCCCATCGAAGTATAAGTATTTTGTTTTATCTTAGAGTCTCTTACCCAAACATGTCAAATGTTAGGTTTTACTTTATTTAAGAAACACATGCTTATGGGACAGGTGAAGCATGTTTCATATTTGTTTTGGGTTTATTTGTTGTTATAATTACTTGTTGTTGTAATTCATGTTGTCGGTGGATGGATGGGGAGGAAAGGAGGTGTGTTATATACAACGTGTGCTGAGCGGTTGTGTGGTGATGTGGGTTCTGGAATGGTATGCACCTGAGGTGACAGTTGGAGGTGCGATGCTGTGTTGGGACACCAGCTTTCTTGTTAACGCTGGCCCACATTACGGCTGCATTAAACTATTTGTCACACTTACTTCGGAGTCCACGACCGCTCATTTTCTGATGTGATAGATAGCCATCTTAGAACACAGCTAGTTACGAAGACATACAATAAAGGCTATGAAAAGTAAAAAAGTAATTGGCCTAACAGAAAATTTCAACAAATGCTGCCATACAAATACATATTGAAATATACATGAAATGTAGTGGAACAATAGTGATAATTCTGTCTTCTATAAAACACATTGATAATGCTATTCCTAAATTGACAATCAAGGTAAGAGAAACATATTTATGCTTTTATCAAGCTGTGTTGGGACAACAGCTTTCTTGTTAACGCTGGCCCACATTACGGCTGCATTAAACTATTTGTCACACTTACTTCGGAGTCCACGACCGCTCATTTTCTGATGTGATAGACAGCCATCTTAGAACACAGCTAGTTACGAAGACATACAATAAAGGCTATGAAAAGTAAAAAAGTAATTGGCCTAACAGAGAATTTCAACAAATGCTGCCATACAAATACATTTTGAAATATACATGAAATGTAGTGGAACAATAGTGATAATTCTGTCTTCTATAAAACACATTGATAATGCTATTCCTAAATTGACAATCAAGGTAAGAGAAACATATTTATGCTTTTATCAAGCACACGTAAACAAAATGGAAAGTATTGCACTTCTGTCTCAACTTCATCACTCTAACAACAAGACTTTTGCTAAGCCAAGGCCTGTAGTTTCAGGATACTTTAGATCGGGGAAATCACATCCAATAATGAAGAAAATGGCAGACAAACTGGCATGGCTACTATTAGCCATGAAAAGGTGGAGGGCAGGCAGAGAAGCTGCTGGGACTGTCTCAGATGACAGATAGTTCCTGAGACACTTGTGTGAGGTAAAAAATTACAAAAACAAAATCTTGAAAAATAAAGGAACAGAGAGAGTAGACATCAATTGGGCATTGAAAAATAGAATGATCAAATAACTTTATATGAGGTGGATGTGCACAATGTGCACAAGCAAAATGCCATCACTCAAAGTGAAAAAAGCAGCGCAGTGGTGTTCAGAAGCAAAATGTGAATGACACTAAAACCAGGTTCGACCAGAGATTCCTCAATGTAAGCATATATGTATGAATTCTATGGATTATTGATTTCTAAAACAATCTGGCAGAACAGATAAAACTGTCTCAAAAGCCAGACCTACAAAAACACACAAAAGACACCCTCATCAACATTATTCATACACTCAGTGTGGTACAGCACATTTCCCAAACACAGCCTCAAGGCCACATCATCAACCTTGTCCTGTCAAAATCATCAACAATCTAATGCAATACACCCATACTACAGGACTGGACCGACCATTTCACCATCCCTACCTTCATGCTCAGCATCTTACCAACTATATAAGGCTAACCCAAAAGAAAAGAAAGACAACATCTTCAGATCTTTCAAAGAGATCTTCATCGAGTTCCTAATGCTTGAACTCATACCCCCATGCTGCCAACTCCATGTCCAGTGCCAGGACCCTTCTACAGAGCTATTACACTTTTTTGGGATACAATGTAAACAGTCACTGTCCATTTAAAACAAGCAGGTGCAAGCCAAAACTTTCTGCACCTTGATACTCGGAAAAAATAACTGCTCCATCAAAAGACAGGAAAGAAAGGGGAAGAAAAACAGAACTCCCAATGACATTATGACACTGACATCCCTCCATATAATACAGACAGCTTATCTCCTCCACCAAAGCCAAATCAAAGTACTAAACCAACAACTTTGATGAGGCCACCAGCGGCAGTAGAACACCCTTAAGACAGTCAAGCACTGCATCAAACCCCTGCCTGACAATTAATCCCCTACTTCACAGACCAGTGAAATGCAACCAACCTAATCTTCAGTAAAAAAAAATAAAAAAAATACAGAAGATCCAAAAGCACATCAGCAACACCCAACCTGCTTCTCCTCTCATGCCCACTCCTTTCTGCTATGTTAAAGACGTTCTTCAAAGCCCTATGTCTTGCTGATCTTACAGGTATAATCAAATCACTAAAATCCCACAAACAATTTCTTATGAAGATGATGTTCTACCCTCTTCCTTCATCAAATCTCTCTCTGGAGAAGCCCTCTCTCACCCCAAATCTGTTTTCAGTACCTCTCTCACTCAGGGCATCTTCCCTGCAGCTTGCAAGACAGGCCAGATGCTATCACTCCTATAGGAAGTAGCACTAGACCCAGATGACCTAGTCAGCTACTGACTCATCACTCACCTACCCTTCACTGGCAAGATCATCAAAGAGTTCACACTAAACTTCAAGGTCACATCAGTGCTAACCATCTCTTGGCTTGACATAATGCTGCTGCACTGAGACATACCATATACGATGCCCCCGACCATAGATGAAGATGACCTCTGCCTTGCAGGACCTCTTAGCTACCTTCAACAAAGTAAACCATCCCTCCATCACCCACACCCTGAAGTTTCAAATGGGATGCACTGGCAATGTCCCCTTGACTGTGTTCTTCACCTACCTCACCAACTGACACCACATCGTTCATATGGGCACCTTCAGCTCCAAACAGATGGCTATCTCCACAAGGTCCTCCAGGGGCCACACTTTCTACTGCCATTTTCAACCTCTACATGGAGCTCTTGTGGTCTTTGCTCACTGATATTTTCATCAAAATTCACCAATATGTCAACGAAACACAACTCTACTCGAATATCTCCCCCAATCCAGACATCCAATGCCTCAAACACTGCCTGCACCTCATGTAAACCAGAATGTCTAGCGCCTACCTAAAGCTCATACCCACCAAGACAGAATTCCTTTTAGTTGCCAAGAAAAAGAAGCAATAGTACAAACCTAGCTAATTGAGCTGTTCCTTTGCAACTTCAAACCCCAACTTTCACTGAATACCAACTCAATTTCATTCACCCTGGAAACCAACCTTGCAGTCAACGTACACATTGCCAAAAAACAACCCCAAGATGGCCTTGTAAGAGCTCTTTCTTCTAAAGAAAGAGAAATGGTTTCTTCCACAAAGTTAAATCAGCACTGATGTTCAAGTGCAGTGCTCTATGGTCTCCTGGACTCCACAATGGCTCCTTTTAAGGGCATTCTACACTTCACAGCATACCTCATCCAGAGCATGAAGAAATATGCCACAGCGTCCTGTTGAAAAAACAATATTTACACAGCTCTTCAGGAATTAACAGAATTAACTTTTATTTATGCAATGGTGAGGTAGAGGCTAGAAAATCCCAGTCAGACAGAAGAAGCCTGTGGAGACTGGAAAGCAGCTGGTATATTTGAACAAATGTTCATGGTCTCCAAGGTCAGAATTAATTTGGTTCCCTCTTGCCACACTGGCCATTGGTTAAAGCTTTCCAACTGCAGAACCAGCAGGTGCACCGAAGGGTGAAAAATAAACTCTATATAGGGTGGGTGGTGTTGTGGGGTGAACAAAAACACTCCCAAGACTCAAACAACCATGCAGACTCTTCTTTGCAATACTAAGACAGTATTTAATAACTGCCCTGACAGGGAGAAAAACACTGTGGAATGCACCTCAGCTCTGCACACCCAGTCTGTATGTTTGTTTCTCAAATGCCTGTTCACAGACAGGCCTTTTTATACAATTGGACACAATACTTTATGACACATAGTAAATAACAGTTAACTTGCAAGTTATAGATTTAAAATGGAAAAACACTTGAAAACATGTGACCCCTATAACCTCAAATTCCTGAGTTAATATGTTGCACATTCTTTATTATACATTTGACAATGCTCTTTGACCCATGAATGTGTGCGGGCTTCATGGTAAATGTAATTTACGTGAAGTGTGTGCTGGCTGCATTGTGTGTCTCAGACCCCGTGAGCTCAGAATGTGATCTCTTCACTGCACCCACTGTTTAATCGTGCCCTGTTTGCTCTGGGCTAATTTAATTAAGTACCCAGTGCCTTATCAGGCCGCAATCTGTTTGTAGGCATGGAGAGTGTGCTGGGGGACTCGTGTGCCAATGTTGTAAATGCTTAGGAATAGTTAGAAATGAGTTGCCTTTAACTGAAAACCCTTTGTTTTATGGCAAGAACGGAGGCTCATATTATGCTTCTCTTTTCATTTATTTGTAAAATAGCAGTGCGGTCAAAACTACAAATCCCAAAAGGTTAAGAATAGTAGCCAATGGGAAACAAAACGAAGACTACAATAATGCACCAATCAACAACCAAAGCACCCTAGAAGTAGTTATCTTGCGCGCGAACAGCCCTCTTTTCTTGCTGCTCGCAGTCAATATAAGTACCCGTCATAATAAGATTTCAATGTTTTATTGCTTTGCTTATAACGTCTTTTTCATATGTTTTCTGACATAACACGCTGTTTCCCTCGCGCAGTCTCTTCAGATGGCTTGTAGCCGCAAGCCTAGGTTTTCCCATTGCGCTCGGCTCACGCGTCTCCTAACGGTTTTACAGCATTTCCCTCACCTCGCGTCACCATATTAGAACGGCGACGGTTGAGGTGAATGCT
Source organism: Pleurodeles waltl (assembly GCF_031143425.1). Taxonomy (NCBI): domain Eukaryota; kingdom Metazoa; phylum Chordata; class Amphibia; order Caudata; family Salamandridae; genus Pleurodeles; species Pleurodeles waltl. Next base: position 707,535,258 of record NC_090450.1, on the reverse strand, counting down.
GCATCTCTCCTTACCTCCTCTGGAGCGTCGGGTTCCTGTTAAGCTCCATTTCCTCTTCGTTCCCACGAGGCTCGTTTTTCCTCGTAACAAGGTTTTCCCTTCCTCCGGTCACCGCCACATCCCTTTTCCCCGCCCATAGGCAGAGTTTCTCCATTTCTACTGGCAAAAGACTGATTAACCCTTTCCTTGCTGTTTTTTCCACCTCTACCCTCTGTCAAGCATTTTACTATCGAAATTGATAGCTCTCCCATAGCCATTAACCAAAATGAAGAGGAGGAACTTATTAATGATACTTTGAATGACTTTATTCAAGTCTCTGTGGAACAGGCAGTTTCTGTCTCTATGAATAAATTGTCAAAAAATCTTATATAGCAGAAAGCGCCCTCTCCCCAAAAATTCTTCAAAAATGGTGCTGTTGATTGGTGAGTCTTCCCCACACAAGGCAGAGGACGTGGCTCCTCACAGGCCTCCCTTAAGGGAGGTGATTCCTAATATAAATTGTGTTCTAAATGCTCCATGAAAACTAAAAACATTTCTTCCCCTATAGTTATATCAAAAATTCTGGACATGGACGATAAGTTGGGTGATGCAGCCTCGGAGGCTGACAAATCTGATATGGACAATAATGATCCTTTCAACGCTCCTCCAAAAAAGTCCAAACTCTCCTCGTCCAATCCTGCCACAATTTCTGACTCTCAAGGAGTCCATATGATCCTAGCTAGATACATCACCCTCAATCTACCGAATGGTTCCCAGCTGAACATGTTGGAGAGTACGTTGCCTCACGTTTGCGTACTCTGTTGGACAAACAGACTAGAGCAAAGTTACGCTCTGAATGCCCTCGCCCATCTCTTCACTCTAAAATTTCTTCTACTCCATCCATTGACCCTTCTTTGCTCACTTTTTTCACCAAAATTGGCAAAGACCCACCTAAGGGAGTGGACAAGGCCTGGTCTACATGTCAAGCCAAACTTTTGGGATGTGGTGGGCCATTAGCATGTATATTTGCCTTAGCCGAATCGGCTAAGTTAGATCATGCCGCTGTGAATCCAAACAATCTTTATGGGTCCAACGTGCTGTCTGCCTTTTAGGCAACGCTAATGCCGTCATAACGCACAAGCATAGGAAGGGTCTCCTTCTAAAACTGGATTCCAAGTTGGTTAACTTAGCGGTTTCTGATCCAGGTATCAAGGCAGAAGGTATGCTCTTTGGGGATTCCTTTATTAGGGAACTTAGTAAGTATGTAGCCACCTCTGCATCTCTGGACAAAGCCCAACAGTCCTTGAGAAAAAAAAATTCTGGACGGGTTTTCGCAAGGGCTGGCAGAGGTAGGAACTGCTTTGCCGGCCGTTCATATAACACCCAAGGTTCCCAAGCCACCTACCAAGCCTCGTACCAGGAATATAGACCACAACTCTACCAAGAGAGGAGCCGTGGATATCGTGGCAAAGGCAACATAGGTTCCAAATATACCTCTCAAGCAGGTAAGTCACCCTTCTGGCATTCCTATTGTAGGAGGTTGTCTAAAGATTTTTCTTCCAAAGTGGCAGGCTAAAACTTTGGATCCATGGGTTTTGAACACTGTTTGGGATTACATCATAGACCTTTATTCAGAGCCCTTTCAGGCGGCGCTCCCTCATCCCCCATCTTTTTCTACAGAAATGACAAACTAGATCTCATTGGAGGTTCAAGCTCTCCTTCAAAAACAAGCTGTTGTCCCTTGCTCTCTAGACCTCTCTGTGTTTCTCAGCTCCATGTTCCTTGTTCAGAAGAAAAACAAAAAGATGCGTCCAGTCATCAACTTAAAACAATTCAATCACTTTGTCGTCTAAAGGCACTTCAAGAAGGAGACTATTTTGCATCTCCGAGACTCTCTTACAAGGAGACTGGATGGTTCGCCTAGATCTTCAAGATGCGTATCTTACTGTTTCAATTCACCCCAATCGAGAAAATTCTTACAATTCCAATGGCTGGATCAGACTTTTCACTTTTCGTCTCTCCCTTTCGGTCTTTCTTCCACTCCATGGTGTTTTACCAAACTCATGAAACCAGTTGTAGTGTTTCTCAGAGCTCAAGGTGTCAGACTGATTATTTACTTAGACGACATTCTCATCATGAATCAAAATCTTTCCTCCCTTCAATTTCAAATCCAATTACCTTGCTCTCTCCTTCCAGATCTCGGGTTTGTCATCAACCCAGAAAAGTCTGTCTTAATCCCTCGACAACAAATAGCATTCTTAGGCTTCCTCGTAGACTCTGTCTCTGCAACTCTTCACTTACCTTCTGCAAAGGTAAAATCCATCAAATCAGAAATTCTCCAGATTTTATGATCAGCTCAAATTTCTCTCAGAACATTAGCAAGAATGGTAGGTCTCCTCTCCTCTTCCATTCAGGCTATTTTTCCAGGGCCCCTTCATTATCGAGCTCTTCGAAGACTCAAGATTTTACATCTTCAGAAAAGTCTCGCTTATTCAGATGTCATTTCCCTAGATCAAGAATCTCAAATAGAGTTACAATGACCATTTAGATGCTTGGAACGGCAGAACCATTTTTGCATCAGCCCCGGATCTTGTGTTGGAATCAGACGCAAGTCTTTCGGGTTGGGGTGCCGGGGTGGCCAGATTTCGACTGGGGGTACATGGTCACTAGAGGAGTCCAAGTTGCATATCAATTGTTTAGAGATACTTGCCGGCTCCTTTGCGATCAGAAGCCTCGCAAAAGACAGAGGGCCTCATTCTGAGGCCGGCGGGCGGCGGTCGCCGCCCGCCTGGAGGGAGCCGCCATATGGCCGCTCCACGGTCGAAAGACCGCGGAGGCCATTCTGGCTTTCCCGCTGGGCTGGCGGGCGACCGCCAGAAGGCCGCCCGCCAGCCCAGCGGGAAACCCCTCCCCACGAGGAAGCCGGCTCCGAATGGAGCCGGCGGAGTGGGTATGTGCGACGGGTGCAGTTGCACCCGTCGCGTATTTCAGTGTCTGCATAGCAGACACTGAAATACCAAGTGGGGCCCTCTTACGGGGGCCCCTGCAGTGCCCATGCCATTGGCATGGGCACTGCAGGGGCCCCCAGGGGCCCCGCGGCACCCCCTACCGCCATCCTGTTCCTGGCGGGAGACCCGCAAGGCACAGGATGGCGGTAGGGGGTGTCAGAATCCCCATGGCGGCGGAGCACGCTCCGCCGCCATGGAGGATTCTCCCGGGCAGCGGAAAGTCGGCGGGAGACCGCCGACTTTCCGTTTCTGACCGCGGCTGAACCGTCGCGGTCAGAATGCCCAACGGAGCACTGCCAGCCTGTTGGCGGTGCTCCCGCGGGCCACGGCCCTGGCGGTTTTTACCGCCAGGGTCAGAATGAGGCCCAGAGTCTCTTCTGTTCTCCTTAGATTGGACATTTCTGCTGTCTGTTACATCAACCACTTGGGAGGCACCAAGTCCAAACCTTTGGCAGATCTAGCCAGGAGTTTTGGGGATTTCTCCCTCCAAAACAGAATCTCGGTACATGCAGAATATTTACCAGGTGACCTAAACTCTGTAGCGGACTGGAACTCATGTCATTTCCACGACTCGAGCGACTGGAAACTTCTTCCAGGCATCTTCAACTCTATCCATTGGATGTGGGGTCCCTTCAAAATAGATCGATTTGCTTCTTGTCTCAATGCCCAACTTCCTCTATTCTTCAGTTGGCGGCCAGATCCACTGGCCTTAGCATCCAATGCTTTTTCTCAGGCCTGGTCAACCTCTCTCAACTACGCTTTTCCTTCTTGTATAATGAACAGCAGACTACCGGCCCAAGTTAGACGCCAGGGTGCAGTACTAGTTCTCATAGCCCCTTTCTGGCAGTCTCAGGTGTGGTTCCCCCCCTTCTAGAACTCTCAGTGGAACCTCCATTCCTTCTCCCTTCTTTCCCTCTCCTTCTCTTCCTCAAGGTCTCCTTCACAACCTCATTACCGACAACCTCTTAACTCTCTCAGCCTGGAAAATTTCAGGGATTCCTTTTTAGTCTGGCTTATTTCAGAAGAAGGTTCAAACTTTATTAGACAATCATTGGCTCCAGGAACTAAAAAAGCATGCAGATCCGCATGGTCATTATGGGATAGCTGGTGCTTGGGAAAACAAATTGATTCCCTTTCAGCAGATGTATCCGCTATAGTCAATTTTCTAGTTGCTGAAGCCAGCAAAGGTAAGTCCTACCGCACCATTAACCTATATAGATCAGCTATTTCCTCTTCTCAGCCTTATATCAATGGAAAACCAGAAGGTGAGCATCCTTTAATTTGACGGCACTTAAAGGGAGTAAAATTTTGTAATCCCCCTTTAGCAAGGTATAGTTCGGTGTGGGATGTCAACCTAGTGTTAAACCTTTTTGTCATGGCCTGATAATTCTCTTCTTTCATTGAAAATGTTATCTGCAAAACTTACTATGTTGTTTTGCCTAGTTTCTATAAAATGCCTTTCCGATGTCAGAGCTCTTGATGTTACTGCTCGCCAGTTTACTCCTTCAGGTGTCCTATTTTCAGTTCATAGACGTACTAAAACTAATTTGTCTACAGTGTGTTATCCTTCTTTCCTGGACCATTCTAAGCTATGTGTAACCCAATGTTTAAAGATTTATGAACAAAAGACAGCAGATTTGAGATCGTCCTCAGCGTCCCAGCTCCTTATTTCTTTCAAGAAACCATTTAAGCCAGTTTCCTCTCCTACCCTTGCTCGTTGGGTTAAGTGACACCGCTTCTTTTGGAGCTCATTCATCCCGAGAAGCCATGGCTTCTAAGGCCTTTTGGGCCGGTTCTCGTCTGGAGGACATTCTCAAATCGCCTGATTGGTCTAATGATAATGTTTTTAAAGTTTTTTACTGTAAACCTGTTCAACATGCTGCCTTAGCTGTGGTTAATTAGGTTTAAACAAGCATAATATGAGCCTCCGTTCTTGCCATAAAATGTAGATTTTCCTCATAATTTATGAAGGAAATTCTTAATTTTATTAAAGACACAGAGGCGAGTATTATCCCACCACATTGTTTTCACTTCTGTTTTTCTCCCTCCCTAACAGCTTCATCTACCTTGACTCAACCTTCATCGCAAGGATAATTCTACTCTTTGTCTCCAGGTGCGGAGCGATACATCATCTCTGTTCACCCCCACATTGCTGTTCCAGAATCTGTGGTTTTGCTGCAACAACTGCCTCAAGTTGTGAACTTTATACAAGGACTTTTTTCAGTTGTAATGGCTGGGTGTATTATCTTATCTATTGTTCCTATGTTTTTTACCTTTTGATCCCTCACACAAGAAAAGAGGGCTGTTCGCGTGCAAGATAACTACTTCTAGGGTGCTTTGGTCGTTGATTGGTGCATTATTGTACTCTTCTTTTTGTTTCCCATAGGCTACTGTTCTTAGCCTCTTGGGATTTGTAGTTTTGAGTGCGCTATTTTAAAAATAAATGAAAAGAGACTCATAATACTCCTCTGTGTCTTTAATAAAATTAAGAATTTCCTTCATAAATTACTAGGAAAATCTACATTTTCTTTTATTCCATAATATCCTAAAATGAACTTTTCACCTTGACTTGGTCGGTGTGAGGGTTAGGCCTAAACTGGTTTCAAACTACGAACGCCTGTGTGGGGTCTGTTTGAGCATGATGCTGCACAATATTTTCACAATTCAGATTTGCTACAGAGCATTTATTTTTAACATTTTCTACAACAGTGGACTGCCAGTTTGGAAGATAGGAAACTCCGCTGAGTTTATTAGAGTATTTGTTATGTCTTGTCTTGCAGCAAAGTTGCATTCTGAAATGGAACTAGTGGGAGGCAGTATTGGCAGTTGCAGGCAGACTCCCTCCCGGGTTAGAGGTACTTTACATACCAGAATAAACTATAACTGGACATATTGCAGCACTGATGCAAATTGGAAATGGCCAATACCACCTCTGTATCTTTTGGCTCCTAAATGTTAAGCATCCCATTGCTTGCTGTCAGTTGTTAGAACTGTGTTCCGAGGGCCACAGGGCACCCAGGAGCTACTAGGTCCAACCGATGTGGCTGAGGTCATTTACTCCTGATGTCCCAGGCCCCACTCTACTATGGATCCTGCTAAACTGGGTCCAGCATACCTTTCTGCACATGAGCCTCAGTTGGGTAGCATAGCATGAGCGGTACAAGCTCCTTCAGAGTAAACTCAGATACAGATCGGTGAGCACGACTCAAAACTCAACGTGCAAGCAGTGCATGCAATACATCAATGTCCAGTCAAATACTTATTTTTGTATAAAAATAAGTATTTTGTTTCTAACTCTACATATGCGAAGGTAAACGACATTCAATAAGCAATAACATCTCTTTGAGGTATGGACTCTAGTAGTAGTCACTCCACTCCCTGTATTCCCAACTCTTGTGTAATGGGTGCGCTGTTATTCCCCATTCAGTTATGACTGCATCCAGAGAATATAAACTATTAGGCCATACGTGAGTTTCCCCCTTTCGGACTCTGTTCGTAAGGTGTAGTCACTGAGCCATTGGGGTTGCAACACCAAAGGTGGTATATCCCCAGGGCCTCCAAAGGCCCAGTTCTCAGCTTATCTACTCCAGCAGTACAAAACCTGTCAGCGGTGCAGCACAGTCCTGGTCCAGTTTGGCAAAGTAGGGCTGCACGCAGTCAGATGCATAGCTCCTGCCAGGCGTTGGCACGCTCTCTCATGAGCTGTGCTTACCAATGGTCCTGACAATCAAAGTTGCTCTGGCTCAAGCAAACATGCGGTAAGCCTCTATCTCTTTCCTTGGGGATGGTGGGTAGCCTCCTTGCTCCAATGGGGCTCCGACTGCATCCTCTTTATCCTAAGGCCTCTTTACGTGTAATCTCCCGCATATGGGCAGATTCCATCTCAGTTGCAGCAGCAGTTTCCCATGTCACAGGCTAAGACCACAACCTCCGGCCTCAGCGTTTTGCGTGGTCCTTCCTTCCTGAGTCGCTCCTACAGACTCCGCCAGTCCAGTAACACTGGCCTCATGTTGGCTTCCTTTATCACCCCTCCTGGCAATGGGAGTCGCAGGAACCATACAGTATCGGTGTGGGAGCAGGATTCTCACACAGCTCCGTAACTTAGTTCAAGGCGACCCTTCCTGGCATACAGGGTCCCTGATTTCACGCTCTGAACAAGGAGCTACAACCTGATCATGGCAAGAGTGAGTTTCTCCCTGGCTCCTTGTCACAGTTCCAGGACAGGTGATCTTGGTGTCCCTGGGTGTTGTCCCCTCACCCAGCAGGGAGACTAACATGTTGGGCGTCTAGTCCTGGTCACAGGCAGAAGTCTTGCAGAGCTTCCCCTGCTCACTCAGCATAGCTGTCTGCTTGGCAGATGACCAAAATTGGGGGTCTCAAACTCCCGTACTTATAGCCCTTTTCCAGAAACAAAATGTAATTTAGTGATGGAGTCTTTCAAATTTTATGTTAGGGCTCAGCTTCTTTGAAAAGGACATCTTTTCTCTTTCTTCTTCTCTCAAAGGATGTCTATCATAGCAGGCTGGGCTCCGAAGCTGATCAACCCACAACAAGATTCATGGGAGAGACTAGAGTTTACATAAGGATGTCAGCCACAGTGATATGTGCATCAAAAGGTTAATCCTGAGCCCTCAGCCCTACTCTTTATGATTCCCTTATCAGCCTTATCTCCCTCTTCCTGAGATGTCGCCAGGCCCCTTCTTAGTGATGTGTCACTGAATCAAAGAGCCTTTTGAAATCCACAGGAAGAACCTGGTTCTCCTCTTATTTAGTGCTTGTCCCACCCAGCTTACAGGAATGTAGCAATACACAAATCTGTCTGTGGGGTTCCTCTACTCCTCGTGTTTTCACCACAAGGGCCTGGGCTTCCTAAATTGGAACCGAAGGTCCTCCATGTTATGTACCAGTGCAGGCACTTCTGCATTCAGTGTACATGCACAGCACACTCCACTGCCTACTGCTGTTATCCTCATGTACCATGCTACCAGCATAAGCATACTCACATGCAGCACACGCTCTGTCTGCACACACTGTTCAGTACTGCAGTCTCTCTGTACTGTACCAGTGTTATTTTAAAAGCACATCCTTCCAGCACACACACATTTACCATGCGTTCACTGTACCAAACTTCATCTTCTGTGTAGTGTATCTCTAGAGAGTACTCATGCACTCGGCACACATGCTCATCACGCACATACTTCCATATCAAACTGATGTAGGCCAGAGGTGAGTTAAACTCACAGCTGCTGAACTATAAAAAAAGTTTTTACCCCGGGACATAGGACAAAAGGGACCTATTTGCTACTACTGATCACTATATGATATGCTTCCACCAACATGCTTGTGCTGTTTAACTCCTGGTGAAGGCAAGCTTCGACCACTGTAGGTAGCCTTTTTACCTCCCCCACCCCACCCCACCCCACCCCAACAAAACCACAGCCTGTGAGACAGACATATGTCATGGCACAGGTGCATGATCTATGTATGCCAGTTACAAAAAAAAAAAACAGCATTAAGGATCCAAATAGAAACACAGGCGGGCATTCAGGGCAGGGGTACACATCTCTCGCCGTGCAGAAGACTTTTCCATTTTAAAATATACTATTTTTGTAGGTGTATAATAAGGTCCCCACATAGGAGTACCCCTCTGCTTCCTATGAAGAACTAGATAAGTACACTATATTCTCGTTCATCATTCGAACACATATACCCAACAAATTCATAAACACCAAGAAAGTTGGATGGTTTTACAGAGGTGTAAATTATAAGGGACCCCTTTGGCCTGACGAATTGCCACAGATTTGGTTTGGACGTATGAAACACGCCGGCTAACCAGACTTTAAGGGATGTAACACACGCCAACATATTACAACAGTTAAGAGGGATATTTTGAAAAAAATAGGAAAATGTGTTTTCCCATGAACTTCTGCTCAAGACGAGGCAATAATTACAGGCTGTAGACAGCTAAAAATAAAGCCGTTCATGTCTTAAAAAAATCAGGGGTACCTCGCCTGAATCGGGTCTATTGGCATTTGTGACACTAAATTTCCGACTGTCCACGGGGCAACGTCAATAAAATATTAAAAGATCACCTTTGCAACATGTGTCACCTAGCTAGTATGGCTTACTAACTGAAGAAGACATGCATGCTTGTATCTTGAACGTTTTGGTGTACAAAAAGTTTCGGTTATTAAAACCGGGAAACGCTGCGAAACCACACGTCCTTCATTGGCAGAACGGTCTCCGTGTCTCCCTTGGTTTGTTACGATTTACGATGGTTGGAATAGTTAGGCTCCGTCCCTCACATAAGTCAACTTCGCATATCTCTTTCTGAAAGAAGTAGTGGCTCAAATCGTAAAGCAGAAATAAGGTTGTATCAGAGTCGCAGTTAAAGTCGAACGGCCATCTTACAAGGGTAATAAATTGTTAAAACGTACTGCGGCTAAAACATACGGGTTTTGCTGCGCACAAGCACGCCTTGATCCAGCACTGACCAATCGGACGCTTTATTTACTTTCAGACTTTCGGTACCTTTGACCAATAGCAGAAAGGTTAGGACACTGCTAATTAACCAATGAGCGGACTGAAGTCAGTCTGCAGCTGACGCTGGGCATTCGAACGCGTAGCGGCAGTTGCTGCTTACTTCCGAGTTGGATTTCTCAGACTGATGGACTCGGTTGATTCGTAAACTATAAAATGAAGGAGACTGGGGCGTGGGAGAGTGCGGCTGGTGAGTGAAAACTACTGGGAGAGCGAGGGTGAGGCGCGGATAGGGATCGGGGATAGTTGATGAAATGTGGAGACGAAGATATCAGAGATCTCAAGAGTACTAAGTAAGGGGCAGCGGTGAGATCACACACTGTGACTGACTAATAGTCACTAGTGGGTATTCAAGCACACAGGGGCAAATGGTGGCTTGGGAGGTGTTCAAAATAAAGCACATTCTAACATACCTGATCCCACAGTCTGATCTTCATTCCTAATCCTGCCTAATGTGTTCGTGTGCGATTTGTGGGGGTGCCAAACTTGCCACCCTCATGCCTCTTGGACTTGCTGTGTGGTTCTGAACAGCCCAGAACCTGACGCTTGAACGTCAAGTTGAAGAAAATCATTGTTATTCTTTTTGAACCTAGAAACCCGGTCACTATTTTCTGCAATGGCGATTTGGGATTAGTTTAACAACGTTAAATGACTGGGTGTTTTTCATCGCATGCTTGTTACTTTGATTGTTTCTATTAAAAATGAGAAAATAGCAGATTTTAATTTTTTTGCAGAGCTTTTTTTTTTAAAAAGGTGTTTCTTGACGTGAAATACGAGCCATGCCCGCTGTCAACCATTGTTTTGGCTAGCTCACATCTTATCTGATCTGTCCTAAGCCAGATTCTTCGTTAGATTGCTCTTATATCTGATGATCTTTAGATTGTTTTGATAGACATTATCCGTCATATATTTAAGGTGATGTTCTCCAACTTCCTCAGAAGATGAGATCAAAGACTGGTGACTTTATTTGTAGAAATAGCACGCCTGAGAGCTGTCCTTGCTCAGTTTCAGTTCCTTCTAGAGCCAGCCTTTGACAGAGTGTCGCATAACAACTAGTTGCAGAGCCTTTTGTAATAGTGGTAAAATGTTGCCTTTGTGTTGCTTAACGTTATTTATGAAGAATCGCTGCCAACAATTTGGGATGTGGTGTCCTACAGCAGTAATCCTTGACTTCAACCTATTTAAATTGTCTATGGCCTGTCTAGTCAGATCGTTCAGGTTGGACCTGTCATTTAGCCTTAGATGGCACCCAAATAAACATAAATCTGAGTAATGATACTTTACAATTATATTTTCTTGACGCAGTTCAATGTGATTGATTGTCTCAAAAAATAGTTTAGTGGGTGGAAAAGAACTACCCGAAGCACATTAGGTTCTCATTTTAGGAGGATCCAAGGCTATTTGGACGTGTGGTGGCCTTCATCATTAGGAGGTTATCACACCGTACCAGACTCAATTCGTTATCTGGGGTTTATGTGTTTTTTACGGTAATCTAAAATTGATTTGGCTCAGATTGCAAAGCTGTGATTGTCATGCTTCTTACATCTGCGTGTATTAAGGAACATGCTGCCATTATTGCCAACAAATCAGACATTTACAGTGATAACTTGCGTGGATTGTTATAATGTATTGTATCTGGCTGGCAATTCTTTAAATTACATTGAAAAAACTTTAGGTCATTCAAAATATGACATTCAGAGTAGTTTTAAATCTACTATGACGAGTCCCAGTTTCTCGCCATCTTAGTCAATTACGTTGGTTAACATTCGAGAAGCAAATTGAATTCAAAGCACTCTGTGTTTCCCACAAAGGCATCTGCGGAATAACCCATACTTCAGCAAGAATTTAGACACTCTTGACATTCCTATGCGGAGTTTGTGGTCAGCTACAGGCTGTTTATGGACTCTCCCGATACTCCTTAAGCCAAAATCGGGGGAACATTCTTTTTCCTATATAACGTCGTTAATGTGGAATTCTCTCCTTTCTCACTTGTACCTTACTGCCGATCATTTGGTTTGCAGGGACATGCTTAAAACGCATATGTTTTTGGCTAATGTCAGGATGCCTGCACACTTTATAGACGTAAAACATATTGCACTGTAGCAAAACTCAAACTCTTATGTTTTCTCAAACGCAACACGAATGTAGAGAAAATTCTGGGGCGTTGTCAAATCATGACCAAGATTACATGGTGCATGAAGGTCTTGGTTAAAAAGAGGCTTAAAATGTAACTGTCAGAACCAAAATCGCATTTAAAAAAAAGGAAAAAAAAGAAATGTGTGACTTTGTGGCTTCGCTGCAAATGACAAATATATCCAAAAATACATTGAGACCAAAAGTAGATTCTGTTAATCTCACCTCGAAGTTAAAAACGAATTTGAGATCCTTAGAGCACTCTCCTCTTCCTTAACTCCCGAGGAATTTGCTAAACCACAAAATCAAGTTTCTAATTAAGGCGACCATGAGACCCATGCGCACCCATTAATATTCAAGGATGTCCTCCTTAATAGATCTGCTGCTCTCTAGGCCTTAGCCATTATCAATTAGCCCCTGGAATCACCCTAAGTAAATTGAAAGCTTTATACAAACAACTTCATTTAAGTGATCATATTATTGGCTAATATTTAATGGCACATTCTTGGGAAAGCTCATCTAAAAGCCTGCTCTTAGCCAAACACTGCCATTCCTACAAGAAACTAAATCTCCTTCCCACTCAAGCTATCAAACTGGATTCTGTTCTTGCTGCAGTACTGAACTGGCATTGATTAACACATAGGACAATATCACACCTACAAATGACTGAGTCAGAGTAGTGGAACCCCAGGTACCGTACTTGACATTTCACTTGCCTTTGACACACACTAAAGCCTTCTGTCTGCTACTGACAGGGGACCCCACCTCTCAGGATTTTGCAACTTTGGGTGGCAAATTTTGCAGCCCAAAAAACAACAACTTTGTGGGCTGAAAGCTCAAAATGGGCATTATTGTTGTGGTACACAGAAAATGTACCTGTCAGAAAAGTATTGCATGGTCTGTGCTCTGTCACCACTGGAGACTGTGCTGTTCCCAATCTGTAACCTTGTAGAGTCTCCAGCGGCACTGTGCCTGAAACTGGAGGATGTCTGATGCCACTGAGTGCAGATTGCAGTATGAAACCTTTGCTGTCCCTGGCATCAGACAATCTGGAGTGCACATGCAGGGGTTGTTTATGGGGGGGGAGAGGGAGTAGTGGGATTTGCAGGACATGGGGAAGATGGGTCATAGGTGGAGGAGGGCACAATAGACTGAAGTGGACACGAAAGCCGTCACCGGGTTCCAGGGGGATTGGGAGAGAAGAGGAGGCATGGTGGAGGTGAGGGTGGGAGACAGAGGTCTGCCAGCAAAGCAATGGGTGGCTGGGTAGGTGGTGGGGGTGACAAAGTGCAGTGGAGGGTTGGGGGCAGGAGTGAGGTTGAAGGGCCTCCAGAGTCCACAGGTGGAACACTAATATGTGTGAGGTGGACCGCAGGATCTTTACACATGAGGGGGCTTTGTGCATTTAAAAGACAGACAAAAGGAAGTTAAGACTTCTGCTGACCTCTTGCTTGCCCTCCTTTTATTGGCTCAGCTCAGAGCCCAAACTTCACCTTCAGGTACCTACAGTCCACCGACGATGCAGTGTGGATGAACTGGTCAGGGGTCTTTGTATATGCTTTTCCGCCTCTCCCACTCCTTTTTGTGGTGTGGACATTGCTGTAAACCTCAGGCACTCTTCCTAGTAGGTCCCACGTGGGCCAGACAGAGAGATGTCTGTTGGCTCCCACAAAAAGCTCAGGGCTTTCTCTCCAGAATTCATGGCAAATCAGACTACCAAATAGCTCAAACTAGCCATCTGGCAAATGATGTCCAGGAGTTTGACTATCTGCGTCTTACACAATAATGTCTGGACGTTCTATGGGAGGCCCTAAGGCTCACCACTTGCTCCTGCTATACAGCAAAATGGAAGAGATTTGCCCACTACTGCATCTCCAAACATCTGGATGCCTCTCCTAAATCCTGTGGTCCAGGACATTTCTGCGGAATCTTCAGAATTCCGGCCTCCCCTATACTTCTATACAGTTTCACTTAGCAGCCATAGATGCTTAGATGCAAAACAGGGACCATTTCACCCTTTTCCATGCACCCTTATTTGAAGCTTTCATGGAGGGCCTCAAATGAGTTATCCTTCCCAGAGTTCCCCCTGAATCATACTGGAACCTGGTACAAGGGGAACACTCCAGACTCATGGGACCTCCCCTTGAGCCCTTTCACTCTAACCCTCCCCCACCGCCAAGTACCTTTCTCCCCAAAGTTGTTTCCCTTTTCTGTCTAAATCAAACCATATCAGTCATGTTTCTTTCCTCTCAACCGCACTCTGTGTCAGAGAGAGCCCATCACATCCTCAGTATCATCCAGACTCTCTTGTACTGCATTGACGGGACCAATGGTTTCTGTATATATCTCTACAGCAGGCGTTGCCAAATGGATAGTCAAATGTATCTAGAACTTTTTTCTTAAAGCTAAACTAACTCTCCCTGTCAACCCCCGGGCACACACTAAGCATAAAAAAGCAACAACCATGGCCTTTCTAGGGAACATTCCAGTAAATGACATTTGTAAGGTAGCTTCTTGGTCAAACCCACACACCTTTACTAAACATTATTACGTGGACATTCTAGCCAGGCAACAAGTAATAAGATTGTATTCCAAATATCTTCTTCATCCATATGCTAGTTACCGTTTGTAGGGGGACTGCTTTACAATCCCTGCAGAGCATATGTGTCTAAAGTAACACCTGCTACGAATGGAAAACTCTATTTGCCCTGTTAGCATCTGTTCATAGTGTGTAGGATTGCAGATGCATGTGCTTCTTCCCAGAAACCTGTCGCTCTGATCACAGATATCGCCCTATTTTTTCCATTTAATTTCCTTTACCAATGTTCATGTTGATCTTACTTTCTTTACTCACCACTTCATACTACTCTCACTGACTGTGCGAAAAACAGTCTAACATACAGTAGGGGTCCATGCATGTTGCCAACCAAGGCACAATTCACAGGGCATCTTGTGACTCAAAAGATATCCTTCAAACAAAACCAACTTGCAAACATCCAAGCCCAACACTAGACAGCAGGATTATGTGGAGCATGCACATCTACAGCACTACAAGCTACAAACAGATGTTTATATGGTAAATAACATTTCCTTTCAACCCTTACACAGTTGGTGGTACCTAGTAATTCCTGAATACCATCAAGTTATTTATGGAAAACTACAAGTAGTTTAGAATCTTCTTTGACTCAGGGATATAGTTCACTTATGTCATTGATTACAGGCAGCTATGTTTGTGTGTTGGAGAAAGTACCTTGGGTTGCCAATTGAACTGGGACACAAAGACCGCAGTGTTCTGCTGTATATCTACCTTTCATTTTCCTATCCCTGATGGAGATCAGTGTGATAAACCACTTGTGATGTGTCTTGGATGGTGTAAGTTCAAGATCAGGTAAGGCTACAGCTACCTCATTAGTACAGTTGATCCAGCACCAAAATCTTCCTTAGCCTCTTAGGTGGTCATCTCCTTTTCAGTCTTCCTCAAATCACAATGCAAATCCTGTGGCGGAGAACATCAGGGTCTTTGGTTTGCCAGGTAGTGTCTGTTTAGGTGGAGCTATCAAGCACTTTGACCTGTTTTATGTAGCGTGGGCTTTTAACCACGCCCGTGTAACACCCATCACTTTCACTCGTCCTTGGGCTTGCCTTTCAAAAATGACTTGATGTAATTGGTCATTGCTTTACATTTGTCCCGCCTAGAGGCTGTTTTTGTCACGCCTTGCAGACTGCCCCTGTTACATGGATTATTACACGATTGCGATATACTTCAGCGCGGGCAAACTATTTTTTTTTTTTTGTCTCTCCCCTTTATGCTGCATGGTGGCCATGGCCCTCACAGACACAACAGCGTGGATTCAATCAAGCGGTATTGACGCTCTGGTCATATTGTTCACAGTTACCTAATCAGAGTTATTTTTTGTGGCTCTCCCCTTAAAACACTTGACATTGGTAAATGCTTTACATAAAACAGAAATCCTCAAAGTGAAAGCGGCTCGGCAGGCACAGCGGGAGAGCCGGTACTGCAATATTCACTGCACTTGGGAAAATTCAACCTATAATGCTTTACAAACATTCTTGTTCATAACATTTTTGCCCATAACTCAGCTTATGGTTGTCTGAGGACAATGGGAACCCCATCAAAACGTTCAGCACAACTTGCTCTTTCTGGTTTCTGTCTAGGTCATCTCTGGGTCTGTAATATCATTGCTGTAGGCATGCTACCCCTGAGAGTATATAATGCACTGTGCCCTCTAGAGGGCTACATATATGGTTACTCTGCATTATTTATTTATTTATTGTTTTTTTTTATTGTTTTTGTGTGGTTATGCCCTATAGAGGGCATAACTATATAGTTACATGACCATGTTTCTTACAAATGCTATTTTCATTGTGGTGTCCTCTAGCGGCTGTTCTAGCATTACAGTCATATTAACATATTCAAGGCAAGGAATGTTGTCCCATAAAGCTTTACATGGCATTACTTTGACAAAATATAATTCTCGTAACTCAGCCTGTGGTGGTCCTAGGACAGTGGTCTTCAAACTTTTTAATGTTGTGCCCCTTCTCTCCCCCCAAGTGAAACTAAATCGCATTGCCCCCCCTCCAAATTGTTCCTAATTATTCTGTTAAATTTACAATGTTTAATTATGTATAGATATATTTAAACAATGCATTTAAGTTCTGATACGGTTTTAAAAATGCAGTCAAATAAATTATATGAAAAATACTATTCTGTTCAGGCAGGCCTTACTAACGTGTAAAAGTATCCGCAGTGTGACTATTAGAAGTGAGGGTGGGGGTTTTGAAGAGTATTTGGAGTCCCTTCCTTTTTAGATACATACCTCCCAGCTTGGATATAAATGACAAAACATGTTATTGATGGCCCATTACAGAGTGGTTTACTGCTGCTTGTTTTTCTTCAGCTTACAACAAAACACTGTTAGCAGCATAATGCTTCTTTTGGCCAGAGCCTGCCGCCCCTCCTGGGATCCCTTAAGGCCCCCCTAGAGCCCCCCCAAGCCCACCACTCCTTTTGAAGACCCCTGTCAAAGGACAATGGGACCACCTTCAAAACATTGACCACAATGTGCTCTTTCTGTCTACATCATCTCTGGGTCCCCACACTATGTTCATGGGGCCTCCAAAGTTATAGCCCCTCCCACCATTCAATGTCTATTATGCTTTATCGTGGCTAGAACTTTTGTTGCACAGCTAGAAGTTTTATTTTAAAAGCCTTGTTTGTGATGTCATTGCAGTAGGCCTGGTAGCCTTGAAAGCTCCGTCTAGGGCCTAAGTATATGGTTACACTTCATTACTTTCTCCTGTTTTTTCATGGGGTTATGTTTTCTGGGGGCTAACACTATGGTTACATGACCATGTTTCTTACAAATTATATTTTTGGTATGGTGCCCTCTAGGGGCTGCTTTCAGCATTTCAGTCTAATGCCAAAAGTTTATTTCTGATAAAGGTTTAAATGATAATTGCTTATGTTTTGTTAATCTTTCCTTATTACAATTATGACCGTAATTCAGGGCAACTTAACATTCTTATTACACTATGACTGTTTGAACACTCTTGATGTGTTTGGGTGACCGTTCTAGTTTATTTCTCCTTTGTGGCTGTCTTGGGGAATTGTGATAGCCAGCCAGCAACTCTGTATTCTATTGGAATTAGCATGGTGGATTTAAATTAGGATGCTAAAGGGCAAAAATGTTTATGTTTTTCTGCAAACGGAGGAGAAGGTGAATGGAAGTGCTTTAGTTATATGCAGAGCCACTGGAATTATATGGCAGGAAAAGATGAAATTATGAGGCTGGGTTGACTGATTTATGTGGCAAGAAAAGTCTAGTTATGAGTTTACAATGCCAATAGCTCTAATTCAAACAAATGCTAGACCTATTGCATTGCAAATGCTTGTTTTTCATGGGTCTGTTGAAAAACAGAAGTTAGTTCGCCATAAGCTGAACTTGTGGTGGTACACTACCTCGCTGATCAATTATTGATCTTTTTGAAATATTTCTGCTTTTATGGAGTTGATCTCTGTTTAATTTCTTCTTCCCATCTCATGTAGAAGAGCGGCACCGGAAGCTCCTTGAGTACCTAGCAGCTAAAGGGAAGCTAAAACCGCCAAACCCAAAGTGAGTTCAATAGAGGCGTCTCTTCTGTTAAAACCAAAGTCAGCTCTGCTATAATGAGAAATGTTTTTTATTTTTTATTTTTATTATTATTATTTTTTTTAAGAAAACATCTGCCATGTTTGGCAGCGGAGGACATTGGTTACAGCTTTAAGGGAATGGGGTGGGGAGTAGGGTTCATATCGGTTGTGCTGTGTTTTCAGTTGCTTCACTTTATGGTGTAAAGTTTTTGTAGGGTTATTTATACTCTAGTTGCAGCATCTACCTACATCTTCTAATTCATTCTAAGTAATGGGAGGTCCCGGATTGTTTAACCACTCTTGGGTCATAATAAAAGACCTTCATTGAGCTTTTGGATACCTATGATGACTTCTGGTTTTGTGCAGGATGTAAGGGTTGTTTTGTTTTAAGACCATAGGAAAGGAACGTTCTCTGGGAAGTTTCTGAACAACATTTCGTGACGCCTGTTTGTACTGCCTGCTTGGAGCAGAGTACAGTTTTGCTGGTTTCTCCATATTGACCTGTTTAAGATGTGATATCTTGGGCGTTAAGTACTGAATTATCTTTTCATGTTTACATTCAAATAGGCCCTACCTAAGAGATACAACAAATCATCCACCTGCTGCTCGAGTGCAGTCGATTAAAGCAGGAGTGGTAAGTAGAAACTACCCTTCATTTAACTAAGTTCGATATTTGTTTGGTTCTTTAGGTCATCCACTGTTTGATTTTATTGAAACCCTGTTGAAATTATCACATTGCAATAATTTAAGCACAATGTTATATGGCCACTGTGCAAGTGCACTGGCATGACATCTCAGTACTGAGACCAGCTCTGAACTCTGCCCCATGCATCACAATCCTGTCTTGTGACATTATCTGATTCACTCTCATCTGTGCGCCAAAGGGCTCTGCTAATGTATCTCTATCTTGACCTACAACACTCCCAGCTTTTTCTGAACTACGGCTTCCACACACAGAGCCAATATACTGACACGTGTCATATCCCTCTTCTGCAGTACACAATCTGGGCTGAATCCATGTAATTGTCAGTGCTGTTTATATTTGGACTCAATTGAAGTACTAGCACTGTGGGGTTGTTGATGAATATTTGTTTTCTTTTTCTGACTTCAGATTGCGCGCCAGAAGGAGAACCTCCATATCATTTCAGCAAAGCCAAAAAATGGATCTGCAGAGCTCCCTAAAAAAACAAGAGGCCCTCTCCCTCCTCCCTCAAAAACACCTGCACCTGAGACATTGCAGAATGTGCCCCAGAAACCTGTGGCCAAAGTTCACTCCCGTCCTTTGGGGTCTTCCACAAGGAATGTGGCACAGAAAGGCAGCGGCTGGAAGCAGGAAAGGTTGGGATCTGCTCTTGCCCAAGGGCTTCAAAGTGCTGCTGGTGTCAGTAAGGTGCAGGTGTTTGGGAACCGTGAAAGGTCTAAAACGGCCACACTACGTTCTTCTCCTATCCAGAGGCAAGTGAAGAACCTGTTCCAGATTGAAAGACAGCCGCTGAACAGCAAGCATGCAGAAAAGCGTACGGCTGGAGTTTCCAACAATGATGCTATTATCAGAGACCCTCTTATTAAAACGAAAAACAATCGTGAACAGGTTAGAAGGGTGTCTGCAGCAGCCACTGCACCAATTACAGGACACAAGAACACTGTGGTCAGCCGTACAACTCTACGGAGCAGCACAGCAAGGAGCACATGCAGAAATGGGGCACGTTGCACAGATGAGAAATCCAGCAGTCGCCATATTTCCATGGCAGCATTTCCTCCAAGGCATGCACGGAAGCCTCAAGTCCCCACTGGTCCTCCACCAAGGAAGGCTCTGGCAGCAGCTGTTTGCAGGACTCAGCCATCAGAGAAATTACAGTCAGAGAGGAAGGTAGCCAAGGTAAAGCCCATTATGGGTGCTGCCAAGAATGGATGCTCGTCATCGGGCAAAACTTGGAGCACAATAAGGACTGAAAGGACCAAGAATACCAAGGTCCCAGCAAAGCCGACTGCAGCAGCATGTGTCATGAAGAATAACACTAATATGTGTGTCAAACCCAACACCAAAACAGAAACTGTAGTGTCCACACTTCTCAAATCGGATGACCCTATCCCTCGCCGGCATTCTCTGGGCACCACAGAATCTGCAGCCTATGGCAGATCAGAGTGCAGAGGACCCTTGCCTGTCACTCCAGCCCTGTGGGCATCCTCTGTGCCTCCCAGAAAGGCAATGACTGAAATGAAACCGAGTCAAGATAGTAAAAACTTGAGTGCTAAGGAAATCCGCAGGTAAGAAAAGCAACATGTACCAAGCAAAATTTAATTACATCTATCAAATACCCTGTATTGTGAATATTAATTTGTGGCCTTTGCTGGCTTTCATCAAACAACACTAAGCATAATGACTTTAGAAAGCCTAGACTCTCTTTAAGAATAGTAATGAATCTGCAAGTCCCAACACACTTACTGATGTTGAGCAAACAGCTGCCAGTGGCTTAAATAAAACATTATGATAAGCAACCAGCTGCAGCTATAGTGTGGGCATGGGTATGTCGCAATGGTAGGATGTGATCACTCCGGTAAGCTCGGTATAGCGTGCCTACATATGACGTGTCTGAGAGTGGGCTATTCACAGCATCAGTGGCTCTAAATGTGATTGGCTCCCAGGTGACAATCTTTTGTGGCTTGAGATTGCCCGTACTTTTACATCCAAGGTTATCATCCCCTCCGATATGAGCCACTCAGTCGATGTTATTGAAAAAGAGATATTTTTTGCAGTAAGATTAAAATAGCGTGCATATTTCATAAAAAAGAAAAGCTCAGACTTGCCTGGACTTCTAACTGTCCCTTCCACCTGCTTCAGGACTGGTGCATATGTGCTAACGATGGTGGGGACTGATTTTTTTTTTTTTTTTTTTTTGCAAGTGATTGGCCTCTGAGGAGATTATGGTCTGGGAGCAAGTTTCATAGTCTGTGTCTGTGGTTTGTGGATATGATGTAGTTAATGGATCTGAAGCATCATAATAGGATACAATTTGCTTAAAGCCTTTCTTTCAGAACCTCTTACCTGTAGAATTATTTTTTTACCCTGAGACTTGGATTAGCCACCATCTCTCTCTCTCTAAATGTCTTATGGGTAAATGTATAATTGCTTCAGTATTTCGTCTGAATGCTGAGTTGTTATTTATTGGCTGACTTTTTGTGTCTCTTGTTTGTGACGCTGCAGTAATAACTCAAAAACCATGACTGTAGGAAAGGCTTTGGGGGAATGGGAAGGCAGCAGGAGTGTTCCAGAATCCTCTGCCTGTATACCTTCGAAATCTCATAGATCCAAAAAACTTGTTTGCTCCCGAAGTTGTTCCAATGCTTTGATGCTGATTAGATGCAACAGTACCACTTCTTGAAAGTTCGCCCCAGGCTTTGGCCGCTCAGTGTCCAAAGCCCTACTCACGGTTTTATTGGAGCTCGTAGCCTTTCTTTACTGATAATGACAGCAGCCCTTTCATAAACAACACCCTTCCAGATTTCCCACACACCATTGAGCAGAGCTGTGACAAATTTTGTCAGAAAAAGATAATAGAGTTGGGAATCCAAGACCGAATATTAAAGTCTGAAGTTGTGCATGGCGTGATGTACCCTTTCAAAATCCTTTACTGAATGAATAGTTTTTTTTTTGCGATCTCTGTTTCCACCGAATACCTCACACATTTTATCTACCTGCTGATTATGACATTTTGATATGCTATATAAAGAGTCCGCCCTGCCATTGTGTACTGCAAATTGTTTGAATTTTTCATGAAAGTTGGACTATGCATTATACCTGCACCTATATACAAACAGTGAAATCAGCATCAACCTGTTAAATTGGAGCATTTGCTCTGAAAGATAAATACGTGGTGGCCCATTCTTCACCTCAACAATGCATAATAGGTGCACCACCCTCCTGAAAATTAGGAGTAATCTAGGGAACAGAATACCGCAGCACAATCTTGTAATGTTCGTTTGTGGTTGGAATGCCCATCTTCCTATGCATGCTGTATCATGTGATATTTTATATTTGCATTTTTGTACCTTTTGATATGTTATTTACATGTGACATTTTCAGGCACTAACGTGGAGCAAATGTGCCCCACTATCTGTTAATGTATTTAGGCTGACTTGTGGGCACCTGCCCAGATTTCACCAATACTCTTTAGTAAAGAAAATTCTGTGGATGACTGTTTCATAGCTATATCCAGTGTTTCAGAGTTTCTAGATCATGGATCCTCATAAACATTTCCCTAAGGGCCAAAACGTGCGTTTACAGCTTTGACCGAGGGCTGCATTGGTGTTGCACAAAAAAGAGATGTTCGATAAAATAAGAAACCCATGATGCAAAGTAAGACTGAAAGCCTAGAGGAGTGCACTCTCCTAAAACTCAGTACATTCAATATTGCTTTTAAGAAGGTTTTCCTACAGGAATTAAGGTATTTGTTAGTTATATGACTCGTTCTGTGAGAGCACAAACAGCCCTTTGCATTGCTTGAAGACTATGAAGGCAATTTAAAGAGAGTCCAGAAGGTCCTTGTGGTAAAGAATAATGAGTAAAATCGCATACTTTCATTGTAAATATAGCCACTCTGTGTCTCGGAACTCTGAATACAGGAATTCTAATTAGAATGTCATGAGCCGCTCACGAGGCCGGAGAGGCTTCGTTGGCATACTTGAGACCTAAAACCTCTTAAAATTAAAATAAGCATCAACAAAAATAAAGCTATGGTTCTAATATAACATTAATGCCGTATATGAACCTAGACAGTATTACTATAATGCTTGACTAAACATAACTATGATATCATACACTCATTTGAAAATTAATGACCGCGATCTATATCTAGTACATTAGAAACTTTAATACTCTTGAATGGATTCCCAAATGGTTGGAACACACAGTTAATTGAAGTTACCTGTACCTGAGGGGGAAATTACATTTTCTCATGCTCCTGCGTACAGGTAAAGGTTCTCTGATATCACAGTTACAACTATCAGGTACAACATTTCTTTGTTTCTGGGTTTGATTGAACTCAATACTTTTATTCACCTATGAATCCGTAATATTCTGTTGAGGGTCGACCTTAAAAACTTTTAAACAGTTCCATAAGTGATCACCTTCAACCCTCCCAGCATTATCACAGATTTTATCTACTTTAACAGGTGCGTACTATTTAGATTTCCCTTTTTCTGGCATGTAAACCTTTCTTAATTCTTACATACTCTCCAACACAAATAAATATGTCAGAAACTCTTTTTCTTGTATCCTAGTACTTTTGTTTAGATTGAGCAAGGGTAAAATGTTTCCTCACCTGACTATCTATGTCTACTACATCCACCTTTTGTTTTAACCATTTGGACATTCATACTGGCCTGAATTCAGTAGCTGGCTTCATCCCCTTGAAGTTCAAAGGGGGAAACCTGAGTGGAAGATTGGTTGTACAGCAATACAAATCTCATGCTTATTCTGCAGAGCCCATTTCACACACGCTCCTAGCTCTCTTTTGAACCACTCAACCAGATCGTTCGTTTTGGGGGTGATACAATGAGCTCTGGAGGTGTTTCTGCCACTGGATTTAAGAAACTCTTCTACTTCATAGAAAACGAATTGTACTTCATTGTTGGAAACTATACATTTTGGGAAAACGTCTTTCATACAAACATCACTAAGACGTTTTGTCACCATTTTAGAATCTGATTCCTTAATGAGCCTCACTTCATACCATGGTATAATAGTCAATGAGGACTAATACAAATTTAGAATGACTTGATAGTGAATTGAATGGACCTATCAAATCAATACTGACCTTCAACCATGGTTCTGCTGGGAGTTCAATAGGGACTAAAGGAGTTGTAGAGATTTTCAAAACGTTATCACTTGTTGAACATACAACACATTCCTTAACTAGGGTAGTGGCCTTCAAAATGTGGTCTCCACCATTCGTTTAGTGAAAGTAGCTCCTATGTGCCCCTTATGTGCTTGTTTAATTATTGTTGGTCTGGTCTTTACTACAGGAATAAGTTTGTCTAATCTCACGAGTAACCCATCTTCCAAAGACAATTCTTCAGGAAATGTACTGAACGGTTATACATTCTGCACCAGCATCTTCTCTTTAGGCCAAACTTCCTTAATGGATTTAGTCACCTCTTTTAACACCGGATCATCAGAAGTAGATGTTTTCCATTTCCAGTTCAGACACTGGATCTGTCTCAACGATCTCAACTGAAGCTACTAAGCAACTCTCATCTTCCTGATCATGTGCCTCCATGTCCGATGAACTTAACTCCATCGGAAATCGAGACAGATAATCTGCACGCCCATTTTTTCTTCCAGGTTTGTGCTGAATATCAAAATGAAACTGGAGCGAACGTGCTGCGAATCTGGCAGTTCTAGGTGTATTGTTTCTGACGTTACTACTAAAAATGAAAACTAAAGCTTATGATCAGTTTGAAGAAAAAACACAGTCCCCCCATTAATAAGAACAACAATTTTCTATAGCCCACCAGCAGGGTAATAATTATTTTTCAATTACCAAATAGAGCGCTTCTAGTTGCAAAGAACACTGTAGGCAAATTCAGTGGTGTTGTCCATTGATCCTGCTCTTTGTACAAGAATGGCAGTGTAGAGAGGCCAGGAAGATCTTGACTTTCTGTGCCACTTTAAGAAAATGCTCAATTGAAGCTTTAAACTTACCACAGTAATGTTAATTGATATGTTGTTTGCCTGCACTGGAATAGATGACTCCACCACCGCTCCCTCATATGGAAAGATCTTGCCTCATGCACATGTAATTGAGTGAAGGGAATAGCTTGCCTGTAGAAAGTCACCAGACCCTTCATCAGCACAGACGCGCTGCGTTGAGGCAGTGCCTTTGGAGTCCGTCAACAAGGACACACACTGGCGAGGTGGCGCCATGCCACAATTACCACCCTTGTCTGGTCAGTTTCTTCCTATTGCAAGAAGTAGAGGTATGGAGACGGGTCTCGGCTGGCACTTCTTGATGCATGGGTTCTGTTGGGATGGTTTGAATCCCTTCCTTGTCGCCACAAATATGTGGTAGAGAATAAGGCGTAGAATCTTCTTGTGCACAAACACTTAATTTTATTGTAAATATAAACCACACTAGGCTATACTAACAAAACAGCTTTTCCTCTCAGGATCGTCGGGCACAGTGGCTGTTTAACGACCACACCGTGTCTTGGGACTCTAAATACGGACATTCCACTTAGAATGTTGCGAGCCGCTCACAAGGCCAAAGCGGCTTCATTGGCAGACTCAAGACCTAAAACACTACAGTCCTCCCAAGCAAAATGTTTAAGCAAAAAAGTTGAGCAGCACCTATTGACATATATAAGAAAGCCCCGCCTTTAAACAACTGTTTGGGATATCCATTGCGATCTCGTTGTAAAGGTGAGCCAGACTGTGTGGCTCTACGTATGAGACATTTGACAGTAGTCCCCATTTCCTTCAGTAGGCTTTCTCTGCCCCTCAGGTTTGATGTTAGAGCCCTGGTCATAGAATTTGTTTTACTAGAGTTCTGCAAAATTCTGCACATACCCACCCAGAGAAGGATGGGAATAAGCTGGCTCTAGATAGTATTGGTAACCACAGGTGACTACAAGTGCTATCAGTGCTGGGCCTCTGAACGATTAAGCTAGAGGATATCTCCCCAGATTCCTGCACAGCATCCACGTCCATCTGTAGCACTGGGGACAGCATCGAGCATTGTTGGACCTGCAGTACTCTTGCCTCCCTCACTCACGATTTACCAGTAGCACCCCTGAATCCCCAATACACACAGGAAACTCTTAATCTTCATCCTGTAACTGACAGAAACAAAAATCTAAACCTTGATCTTGAGTACTGGCTGCCAGCGAACACTGCCGTTGTTTCCCAGGATCAGGATTTGTATGCTGAGATTTGAATTTATATGTATCGTGTTAAAAGCAAATCTACAAGTCTCAAACGTAAAATATTGTGATTAACGAACAAGAACTAATTGAAACTATTACAAGTGAACTCTGACCTCTTAATAGCAATGCCTGTTCTGAATGAGAGGAACCTCTAGCCTTTTCCATTAATGTGAGGGATTCTTGCTCAGCCACAAATCGTGCTGTACTTACTTCCCTTGCTCTGTTTAATCTGTGTGAAGAGGTTTGCACAGCAGCAGTTAAGACTGCATTCTGAAATCACACCAGCCCTGGCCAGCACAACACACACAGAGAACTGTACCTTAGACTTTTTGCCTGGAACTCCTGTTGATATTAGGCAGGCCTGAATAATGGGACTAGGAAACAACTGTTGAAGTGTGATCAGTCCAATTATCCTGATGAGGTTGTAGGCCTTTCAGTGGTTTGCTTGTGCAACAGCGTCAACTTCAGAGGAACGCACAGTTTTGTGTTCCCACTTAAGATGACTTTACCAAAGATGTGCCCAGTGCTTAATTTGTAAAAGAATAAGTGTCGAGCTAAAGTTTTGCTCAGAAGCCCATGGCTCAAGCTGTTGATGGTGGGGGTGCCGACTATGAAGTTTATGTGATCTTGATTCCATCTAATGCCTCTTAAGTCCACCAACAGGTACCCCCTGCCTTTTTTACCTCTCTTCCACGTTCTTTTTTCTTCCCTTGCCATTTTCTCCATCTTTTTCTTCCTCTCCCCTCACTTTGTGTTCCCCAAAAGTGAGTGCCAATGGGCTCCACCTGCAACTATCAGCTCAAATTAAGCACTGGATATACCTAAGGGTACTGTGTGCACATATGGGCATAAAAGGAAGCCAAAGCAGGTGGGAGAATTATAAATTGAATTCTGCTTTCCCCGCATACTGGGCATTTGAAAAGTGCTGTGATCTTCATGGGAGCAGCTAATTTAGTGCTTCCATAAGATTACTATAACGCATCTGTGCCCATGAGCACTTAGCATGCATAATAGCGAAGTGGTCGCATGTCGTGTGATGCCTTCAGCCAGTCCTGGCCTTTTATGTAACACAGCTTTGCATGCTGGGTTTGTGAGCCCATTATAGCGAGGTAAAAATCTTCCACTACGAACTAGGAATGCAAGGTGCTATTGGATGAAAAGCAAGAACTGGCTGATGCACAAACTTGGGAATCTTAGCAGCCATGCAGATGTGTGCTGCACATATACGAGAACAATTACGCAATATTGGAGAGAATGAGAGAAGTACTAAGGCAGCTTGGATGGAAGTGCAGTGCACCACAGTGTAAACACTGTTTAACTGGAAAGCTGTAGAGGTGGATGAGCCAGAAAGGGTGCTCTGAGCCAAGAGCCAACTCTGACTTTAAGAGCCGATGCTTGAGCTGAGCCTTGAAAATATTTGACATGTAAATCATGCTTCGGACGTCATGTTCGAATATGATACCAGGGTCTTCAATTTTTTTTAAAAAAGTGTATTTCTTTAACAGACTGAAGGCTTAGTCTTAATACATTAGATTTACATCTCTTCATTGATAGCAGGTCCTCTGGAATTATGTGATTATGAGGCTACAGCTTTTTTTTGCATCCTGGTGGATTTGCCTTGTTTGCCACGTAATCCATCATCTGCTTCATAATCTGCAGATTTTAACAAGAAAAATGTTGTTTCTAGTTCAAACGGATCAAAAGTTAATAAAAAAAAAAATCTTAGTGACCCTTGACTCCATGTAGTGGAAAGCCCTTTGTAAAAGTTGACTGGTCATCTTAAAACTGCTTATTACTGTGTTAGGATGTTAAATTGATAGGAACAAAGTTAAATATTTGGCCAGAGGGTGTTACAATATATAGAAATGACAAATTAATAAGATAATGCTATTACAAAAATGTGCTGCATGATTTTCCTTTTCTTGCCGCATAATTTAGCAAACTGTGCTGCATAATTTTGTGCTCCCATGCTACATTCTTTCAGTGGCCCTGGTTGAGAGGTACTTATTAAAAGTGAGAGTTTTTTTTTTTTTAACAGAATCTCCTTTTGGCAGCTCAGCTTGTTTTGGACTTGAGGGTCCACAAGGACCTCAAGGGGAGCCCGAGCATGTGGCTCAAGCATTCAGTGGATCACCCACCCCTAGAAAGCAGTAATGAAAGGTCATTTTAAAAACGGGGGTGGAAGGAAGTGTGATGGCTTTGGTGGAATTTAGGGTCTGGCACATATCTGCTGCTACAGTCTTGTAAACCAAGATATAATTGCATCTTTTATATCTGTTTCCCCATTCTGCCCCACCCCCTTTCTTCATTCACATGTAAAAGTGAGAGAAAATAGTTTTAGTCAGTCAACATACCGCCCGTTCAAAGTTCGCATTTATTGTAGTTTTGAAGTATTTCATAAATTGTTTTTAGCATAGAAAGAAACCATACTACAAGCTGTACTTTATTTGAGGCAGTATTTGCAGGTGGGGTCCTCCGGGACTCCTTTTTTGGGGAGTGATACATACGTCTTCTTTATCAGAATTTGACCCAGCGCAAGAGAAAAACACGAGGGAGAAAGGAGGAAGAGAAAGGCAGAACAACAGTGAGAAAGGAAGCAGGGTTGAAAAAGAACCTGAAACAGCGAGACAAAGAGGCAGGGAGTGTTCCCATTTTGTGTGCAATTAAACAATGCTGTTGTATACACTTTTATACTCGTTCTCGGCTCTCTCCTTTCACAAATAATATTTTCTATTCTCATCAA
Organism: Pleurodeles waltl; assembly: GCF_031143425.1. NCBI lineage: Eukaryota > Metazoa > Chordata > Amphibia > Caudata > Salamandridae > Pleurodeles > Pleurodeles waltl. Next base: position 707,506,781 of record NC_090450.1, on the reverse strand, counting down.
CTCCAGTCTATCCACAAAAGTGGTCTACTGCTCTGGTACAGAGCTATTTCATTGCATCGAGTGAGGGTGCATCAAACAAGTGGGCATGGAAAGACTGTGCATATTGTTTCGTCCTGCAAAGATCTTAACATTCAATCCAAATAACTTGTATATTATCACTTACCATTTAGACTAGTAATAAGACTACTGTGAATTAGGTTGTTTTCTTGAAAGAAATCTAAAGTAGGCTCTCGCCCCTCAATAATGAGAGTTGGCTTTGTAAAGATGAGAGTAGGAAGAAATCTATTCCATGCCAATAAATGTTTATCAAGGACATAAGACTTTTGTAGAGCTTTCAAAGTCTCGCAAAGATTTACCTCCAAAAACAGTTCTGGGCAGAACTGCTTGGGACTGGCGCATGGATGCTACCTTAGTTTGTGTTCCTCTTCCCAGGGATCACAATGAATATGCAACAAAAATATGCAGTTGCACCTCAAATAATTACTCATTCAATTTAAATCATTTTGTGGTTAAACATTATTGCCTGATTTGAAATTATTTATTGTTAATCCTAGTTTTGTGTGCTCTTTCTGTCAAATTGTGTTGCCTTCAGCCATCTAAAATTCAAATAGTTTTAACTTAATCTTATTACCAATGTCGGGGAACTTGCTGCACAAATACCAGTGAGAAAACGTGTTTCGTAATTCCTACTGTTGTTTCTTGAAGGCTTTGTCATTAGTCCAATTCACTAGTAATTCAATACGAATAAAAAAATATTTCAAGTGCATATTGATATCAGTTTATTTTGTCCTAGTAATGTAATAGAACTGTTGAAAGGTACTACATGTGATACTTGAACTCAGGTATGTTGTGGAGGCGCCAGTCTCCGATTGTCAAGCGTGGGTTACTATGCTGCCTGCATGTCTCCGGACGATGTATAGGTATATCGACATAGATGCCTAAGCAACTGCGAAGCCTGTAACCTTAATACTTAAACATTAAAAACGTACAGCCACAGCTTAATGTCTAAAAAAATTGGTACTTAGCTTCCAATATGTCCAGTACCTGTGAATCATCATCATCATCATCACAAAATGAATGACACTTTGGTCCTCTTCAGACTATGAAAATGTCAACAGACTGTTCATAGTGCCATGGGCTGACGGCATTGTACAAATGGCAGTGGCATAACATTTAAAATAGAAAGAAATTGTGAATGTTATTTTGAGCTCTTGGTAAAATGTCTACAATTGAAGACTGTTGCTTCCTTTGTTTCATGTGCCAGGAGCAAGCTGCAGGAATGGATGAATTCCAAAGGGAAATCATATAAAAGACCACCAATGACACTGCCATCAAAGAAACCGGCCAAAGCAAAGGCCAGGCTATCATTTTGGGCTGGCATCGAGGAGGAAGATGACCTTAATTCCCTAGCGGTAAAGATTAACATGACTCTGACTGACTGCTTGCGGCTCATTGACGAGGTAAGCCTCTCCGGGTATTGCCCTTCATGCATGTTACACACATTGTACTTAATGCTCTGTATTTGACAGTGCAGCCACAGGTTACAGATGAGTGTTCACACCTTCCAGTTCCATCCATTCAGAATGGCTGCACTTCTGACTGGACCCTGTAAACCAGGGGTCTCCAACCTTTTCTGTAGTGAGACCTACTTCTGATCCGTGAAAATCATTGTGAGCTCCTAAAGGCCGAGCAAATCTTGCATTGCTTCCAGAGAGCCCACACAGTTAGCTTCATTGACTTTAAGCCTAATTTCCATTTATGTACAGCTCGTTACAATGCATCTTTATGGGAATATCATCATGATTAGTATGCCTTATCACAGGCATTTGGGAAAGTGTCTGAGAGACCTAACTGTGGCAGTATCTCTTGTCTTGGGACATATTACAGCCATCGTCAGCCTGAGAGAAGAGCTTTTGAAGGGAGCTGTGTACAATTCAAAAACCCAAAAGGAAAACAAGGCTGTGCACGCGCTCCTGAGAGAAAGTGCAGAGTTTATGGATGCAGTATCTTCAAATGATGAATGCTGAGGGTTCACAGGTGTCCAGCAATGGAGCTTCAGGCATTTTCAGCCACTAATCTAGTAAAAAGGGGAACCCAGTCTAAAACATGTATAGTGAAGAAGATGGTAGGTTTAAGTGGGCATTTGAAGATAGTAAATGAAAACGTTTCCCTCGCAGTTTCTTAAAGTGATTTAGAAATGGAAGCATTTGTTTGCAGAATTTTATAACACAACCTCCACCCAAATGTATTGGGACTCTCTACACGAGCCTATGTTACATTAAACAAGGTAGCATTCTTTTTTTAAGGCACGGGAATCACAAGATTTGGGCCAACATTGAGACTCGAACCTGGTGGTTCACCAGTTCCAAATTCGGCAGCACTGACCATTAGGCCACATCTGCTTTTTAAGCTCACTCCTCTGTTAAGTTAAAGGGCAAGAATTAACACATACTGTGCAAAAAAGGACATATAAATTGACACTGTCAGTGTGAAAAAAAGCTGAATAAACAAAGAAAAGTCAGACTGCAATACTCCATATTCTGCTAGAGGTGGTACAAATAAAACTGAATTATAGGCTAAACTCTAACGTTGAACTGGGGGTTCATTCCGAGATAATGTAATAAAACAAAGGCAACTAAGTAATTGGCGAGGAGCAAATACTTAGTTAGGCAAGATGGCGATTTGAGTAAAGGGCCTAGTCACGGTGCTTTCATAATCATTGTGACTAAACACTAGTAGTCACAGTGATTAAATTAAAGCAGAATTTCAGACTAAAATAAAGCAGAGTTTCACTTTTCTTAATAAATAAAATTCCTCTCCCATTTGAAATTTCTTAGTGTTTCGCAGAGATCTTTTTTTTGTAATGAAGTACCTCTTAAATGTTAGACGTCCTAGCGTCACCAGGCTTACACTTGTGCTCTTGTGCCGACCGCCGCACCACATGAGTTGTAAACAAACCAAAGTCCTGGGCCATTTAATGAGACTTTGGTGTCAAAAGTGCCGCTCCGCATTTCTGCTGCTCGAGCCACAAAGGTCTTGCAGGATGGACGTTTTGTGACAAACTGCAGAAGACCGGCAGTGTGGTTACCGTTTGGCGGTGTATTCCTGCTTTTGCCAGGCTCTTGACTATGACGTTACCCGCACCACTTCTCCTCGCCTAAGCTAAGCTGAGTTCAGCCAATCTGAGCAGCTGGTTTGGATGGGGGCGTGCAAGCACTGAAAAGAGTCTTTAAATTAAGCAAAACAATTGAAAACACTATAACAGGGCTAAAAGGAGATGTTGGACAGCAAGCTACCCAACGGGTGTCAGCAGGCTACCAGTAGCTTGCATTCGACTGGTTGGAGACCCCAGCTGTAAACTGACTGTATAGTTTGTGTGTTTACTTTGGTCACGCATTCAGTGCTTCTGGGTAGCTCTATACACCCTTTACTACGCTTGTCTGTAGAATTCCTTGGGTCACACATTCAGCATTTCTGTGTGGACCCCATAGAACTTTTACTGAGGCTCTATCTAGCAGTATGACTGAGCGCTTCTGGGTGAACCACATAGAAAACTACGTTATTGCGTTACTTTGTTCTCTTGGGCCACTGCTCCACCCTGATGTCATTAAGACCCGGATGTCATTGAGCTGTGTCTCTGATTTTGCTCTGCTCTCTTCTCATGTACATAGAATTAATACTGCAGGAAACATATCTTATTACCTATACTATTGATCTGTTAAGCACTGCATGCATGTTAATACCGCCAAGTTCAATGCAACAGAATTAAACCGTCTGTCAGTACCTCATGTACCTCACTTAACTCTTCCCACATAGGCCCTACGTTAGCCACACACTTCTGTAACCAAACCTACAGATCAGCCTGTAATTGCTTCAAGCAGTTAGAATTCCACGATGCCACACTAGTGGCAGCTGCTCACTAAACAAGTACCACATAACTCAATATATGAGTTAGTCATGCTGAGAATGTGATGGTATTTTTCACGTGTTGTTAGTTTGCAATGTTGTCATCTCAATGAATCGACTCTTTTCATCCATTTGTGTTGAGGAATGACAATTTTGTGCCTTTACTGTTTTTAAGTTCTGTCTCCTGATACTTATTTTTGACATTCTGTTTGCTTTGTTTCTTTAATTAAAGGGGTTACCTTCTGAGACGGTTGAGGCCACACTCTCAAAAATACCCCAAGGTGAAAAGTTTGCCAAATACTGGATGTGTAAGGCAAGGCTGTTGGAGCGTTGTGGCACTTTTGATGTGATTGGCTTGTATGAGCAAGCAGTTCGTTGTGGAGCAGTGGTAAGATATTCTCATTACTAGATAGTAGCGGGAGTATCATGTTAGAAGAAATTAACCAGATAGTCCTTGTTAAGCAGCATGCATGTTTATATTCATTTACACCAGTGATATGCTTTCATGATGGAATTGGGAGAACTTAATGCTTCAATGAGTAAAATAATATTGTGCATACTATCCAGAGTGACAAAGGTTTTCTTACTCCACTCTGCCACATCCTCCTTAGTAGTACTACAACTTGCTGTAGTTCCTGTGTATGTGATGGTCTAAAATGTGATTGAACATCCTAGCTGCAGGACCAAGGTGCCTACTTTTTAATGTCAGTTTAAACACTTGATACAGTGCTTAATTCTAGGGAAACATGAGCCTCATTTTACCTGATTTATGCATCAGCAGTGTATGCCCTAGAGTGTGTGTTAAATCCAAGGTGATGCTAATGAATGATATATTGGCTCTGCACGTATTCTTATTGATTGCTCAAACCAGGCTTGATTTCCCGATAGTACTGTTGGGAGCATGGACATGTCATCTTCTAGGCATGGCTCAGTCAGACTGTCCACTATGTAATAAAGCAGAGTCTTAACCAGTCGTGATGTAGCTTGGCACAGCGTGCTTGATGAAAATGGGGGCATTTAAAGGCGGTATGAATCATCACTGTGTTCCTAGGGCATTTTAGTGTCTGTGCCTCAATCCATTCTGATGATTCTGAATTTTCATCCTTGCTAATGCCATGTTCTACTTGTCAACAGCCGATAGAAGAGCTTCGAGAAACTATCTTTGATATCATGAAAAACACCAACAAAAAGGCCAAAGGTAAACTGTCTGTTATAGATTCAGTTGTTAAACTATATACATACATTCTGTATAGCATTTGTACAGGGAATGATGCCCCTTGTTTCTTGGCAGAATTGGCTGCATGCAAGTACAGGTTAGAAAAAAGGAGCTTATTTCAAGTTGTTTGCAGAAGTATAAATGGGATGTAGTGGCCGCATGCGCAGGGGAAGACTTTTCCGAAGTGAGGTAGCCAGTACAGAGAAAGAATAAACTATCCCGTAACACTGCCTTCCCAAAATGAGGGACCTAAAGCAAGCCGTAGTGTGAGGCATAGCAGATGTACGAAATGACTCTGTACAATACTCAAAAGGTAAAAACATAATTCATTTGAAGAAAAAAAAAAATTGTGCCGGTGCCAAAAGCTCCACCCAGATGCCAGCATGCCAGTTACAACGTTTCAAAGTTTTTAATATAACCCAGGCCTCTTTAATTCACTGCCAGACACTCCTGGTGCCTTTGTCTCACTCTTGTAGGTTCCTACTTTCTCTTTTTGTGGGTCTTTTTCTATCTTTTTCTTTCCCCTTCATTCTCCTTTTGTGTTTTCCCTCCCTTGCCCTCAGTGAATGTTTCAAGAGGGAAATAAGGGCTGGTCCCCCAAAATCCCCTAAAGTTAGTGCTGGTAGCAATCATTGATGCCCCTCCCTGAATAACCTTAATGTTGGATTTAATACATTTGTGTGGGCCAGGGTACAATGTGCTCCTGTAATCCGGCTGCAGTCATAGAGTTGCAGTGTCAGCAACAGTTTGCCTGCAGGGAGTCAAACAAGAAAGAATTCAGCAAATACATAGGCTTGCAATAGTAGAATGGTAAGGCGGCAGCAGTATGAGGTGCAACCAAAAACTCGGCATCCATCTTAAATCAAAGTTATTCCTGTGTCCTGTTCTGGACATGTTGGTACTCTGGTATCTCGTAGCAGGACAACCAGCTATTAACAGAAAATGTGCACAGCCAGTACCACCTGTGCATGTGTACATACATTCATCCAATCACCTTTCAACTGTGTACCTTTTTATCAGTTCTTTTTTTATTCTGCGGATTCTTCTGGACTAGAACCCACAACATGCTGGAGTCAAGCAGTGTGTGAAATATAACCTAGTTCTTCTTTAGATGTGTTTTACAGGATTTAATGCATGCCTCTGTGGCTTTCGAGCTGTGGTCTCTCTAGAAGTCTGTCTGATGTGCAAGAAATGCAAGAGAAACGCTGTACTGTAGGAGACCTTCATTTATATTTTTAAGAAGAGGAAAGAGCTCCAGCAACTGAAATCAAGCACCTTTTAAGTAGGTGAGAAAGCAAGACACTTGCCAGAGGTTGTTGTGCATAATTTTTCAGCTCTTTCACAACTGCAGTACGTGCTAGTACTCCCCTGGTGTGAGTGACTTCGAGTTGCACAAACAACTTTAGCCAATAGTAACTTCTAGCCACAGATTCCTTACCTTAGAACAACTGTTCTTAACCTTTTGACTTCTGTGGGCCCCATATGAACTAATGGAATCGGTTGAACCCCAACTGAAACGTTATTGGAAGCCGGAGACCCTAGAGAGCAGTTTCTATGATTTGAACCTCCAAACAGTACACAAAAACATGGACACAAGTATGCACCAAACAAAAACTGAAATATTGTTTTCAATTCACAATCAAGTATAGAAAGTTTTCACATTTTGAATGCTGCTCTGTTTGTGTATATATTTTATACATTTTAATTCATTAAATGTAATATTTCATTTTATAAAGTTATTGAGGACTCCCCCCAAATAGGCCTTACGGCCCCCCAGGGGTCCTCAGACCACATCTTAAGAACCAATGCCTTAGAGTATTCCCCAAGAATCAAACTGGATCTCGAAAATCTTGAGCAGTACACCGAGGTGGTGTTGAACGGATCTGCATCAGGGTCGTCTGCTCCTGATGTGACATGAACAGTGACCATATAGACGCCACCCCAGCACGCTGTCATCAGTTCTTTCCATTCTGCACCAACAGCACGGATCCGGGAGAGCTACCCCAGTCAATTTTTGACCACCTTTTCGACTTTGTTGGCATTTGTTTTGGCATTCTGCTCCCAGTATGCTAATGATGTCCTGTAAAAAGTCAGTAGGCTTTAAACCATGTGTTGCCTGTCACAGCAAATGTCTGCGACCCACCCACATCTGTTTTGTATATGGTACTGCACCATGAATTTGAAGGCAAGTCGGGAATTGGAGGCTAAGCTCCTGGTAGTCCGGCATTGTAAGACACTGCACCGCTCCAGGTCCTCTTCACATGGAAGATCCTGGGCCTGCTTTTGTTCTTGTCAGTCGTGGTGGTCATCATCTGGTAAGTCCTACAAACACAAGAAATCGAAGCGCTCTTCAACTACACACAGCTGGTCCAAGTCATCAGACGAGGTGCGGGAGCAGCCCACAGATCAAGGCCCCACTTGCACACTCCACCCGAAGATCCAGGTCTTCCTGAACTTCCTGGAGCAGAGAAACCTCGGCCAAACTCTAGGAATTTTACGAGGCCATGTATCTCATATTTGGGCATGTAAAACCCCCCGTGGGGTGCCTTCAGCCCTGAGCGCGCACCAACTGAACTTCTGTTGGCAGATTCTCCCTTGGTGTCGGGTGAACCCTCTGGATCCATTCCTGGATCCGACTCTGGTTGCAAATCCATGACCTTCACCAGGGTTCAATCTTGTGCAACTGGACCCTGGCGTCTGTCTGAGTCGGAGACACTGTGCCCTTTTTCCTTGGCTAGCCCTGTGGGTATTTTGGCTGGGATGGATTTGAGGATCCTTATGGTTACCTTGACCCCCCCCCCCCCCCCCCCTTTCCCACCCAATGAAGAATCTTTGGCCCAACTGAATAAGTGTTTTGCAGCACAAATCTTTTTGGATTCACATTCTGTGCATTAGTCTGCCATCTAATGGTTAGGTCCAGAATTTAGAATTATCCCCTTGTAATTGTAGTCCTTCTCTTTTTTTTCTTTCTCTCTCTCTCTCTCTCTTTTTGAATTTTTTTTGTTTTTTATGTTGTGGTTAACGGATCCTCCATTTGGTTCCTTACCCAACCCCCTGTGAAGTCAGACGCCCTATCCTGACTCTCTTCTTGTGTTCGCCATCTTCGGATTCCTTTTTTCCGCTACTCGGTTTGGATGCAGAGCTGAAGGATCCCCAGGTCATTGAGAAAAGGTGAAGCTTTTTCAAAGATCGTCAAAAATTATTGGAAGAAGAACATCGAAGAATGCTGAACGAGGTACCGCAAAAGACTCCTATTGGAAGGATCACCCTAAAGATATAAAGAAATGCTCAGACAAGAAGCTCCTTGCTTGACGTGATGGAGAACACCATATTCAAATTTTGCACCAAGTACCATTACATGTTCGCTCAAAAAGACCAGCACCAGGTGTGTAACCTTTGCCTACCACTTGAACATCGAGGTGTGACCTGTGAGGCGTGCGCTGGGTTCAAGGTGAAAACTTCAAAAGCAAGACAGAAGCAGAGGCAGGAGCAATGCACCATGCAGGGCCAGAAACAAACACCATCCCTTAAAGATCTTGGGCTTTCAAGAGATTAAGATGACATATTTGTCAAAGGTGTTAAGGGTGAAATCTTGAATGTGGCACTAAGGATCGTCGTTGTCGAACACTGAAATTCGAAGGAGAAGACATTGCAGGTAACCCTGAAAAAGCATCCAGGCGAAAGGGGAGGGACCTTTACAGCAGAGTTAAAAACACAGGAAGCTGCCTTAGCGTTGAGAAAATCAATGACTAAAGGCAAGCAAACATTGAAAAAATGTCTTGGATCCCAGAACTAGGTACCACAGCTTGAAGAACAAAAGAAAAGACTAAGACGTCGAGAGACGGTCAAAGTTGAGATGCTTAGACTACAAAAGATTCCAAAGGTGGGGGGTACGCTGAAAAAGTAATCAGCAGAAACGTTGACAGTAGACACCATGACGTCAAAGGAACAGCCGAAATTGAGAACAAAAGGAGGCATCTTGTTGCCAAAATGGCAGCCCTGTTACAATAGAAAAAAGATTTCAAACCCTTGCTTAGGGAGTTCAGCATCCCACATAAACCTCCTTCGCACAAGGATCATCAAGAAAAAGAGGTTGAGGAATTAGAACCAACTTTAACGCCAGAACCCCAAGAAGAAGAGGAACAACAATGCTTCTTAGAAAGAGAAGTTAGCATGGAGGTGTTACAGGTTTATGAGGGCTAAGAATACACTGAGACAAAATGGCAGGATGTCAAAACTCTGACTCCTGAGGAGGCAATAGACCGATAGCCCTCTGAACCATCACCACCCAGTGACATTACCATGTATGGGCAAGTCATTAAAAGAGCAGCTGATAAATATGGCGTCCATCTTGAGGAGGAAAAAAACGCAACACTGCTTCCTCTTGGAAACTCTTTTACCTTCCCAAACAAAGAAACAAGTTTTGCCCATGCTTCCTAGTGTACTTGCAGAACAGTAACGCCCCAAGCAGAAAAGAGATATAAGCTCTCTTCCAAAGACCCTTAATATTTTAAAGGTACAGTGCCCGCAGAATCCGTCATTGCTTCTACAACCAGAAAAAGGGCAAACATCCTAGTAACACCGGTACCACCTCTGAATAAGGAGAGCAAGAAAATGGACTTAGTTGGCAGACACTTTGAAAGGGGTGAAGCTAACCAATGGCGGATAGTCAATTTAAATGCTCTCCTGAATAGGTACTCATACCAACAATGGGACAAAATGGGGGGGGATTAATGAAGAATCTACCAAAACATTATTGAAACATAGCAGCATCCCTTGCAGAGGAATGGAAAAATGTAGCCAATACTGTCTTAGTCAGCTCTGGACGCAGCAGACACAGCAAGTCGCCAGATAATGGCAGGAACACCTCTTAGACGCCATGCTTGGCTAAAAATATCAGGTTTCAGGACGAAAGTACAAGCCAATATTATTCATGCACCATTCAACGGAAAGCAGTTTGGAAGTGCAGTAGATGAGAACCTGCAACAGATAAAGAAAGATAACAACACCACCAGTCATTGGGTGCCTTACAATTCAGGGGAAGTGTAAGGCGAGGAGCACCAATGAGCAGAAGGCCATCAGGCAGGGGAAGGTTTCTGATGACAACATCACACCAAGACACAACCAGCATCTCAACAATGGCAGTTTCAGCCTCAAGCAAGACAATCCTTTCAAGGGCGAGCACACTGAAGAGCTCAACCACACGGGAGGAGCAACGTCCACACCAAAGTGACTGCGCAGAACACAAAAACCCCTAACACACACAACACCTTTGGAGGGAGAATAAAATACTTTCTCCACGAGTGGAGGCAGATAATAAATGGATTTTGAACCTCATAAATTTGGATATTGCATAGAATTAATAAAAGTGCCACCAGTAAAGGGACCAAAGAAAATAACACATTCAAAGGAAGAAACAATGTGACTAGTCGACAAAATAGAGATGTTATTGCAAAAAGAAGCAAATGAAAGAGTTGCCAAAAAGGAGACCAACTAAGGAAACTACTCAACATATTTCTTGATTCTAAAACAGATGGAAACCTTCGGCCAATTTTGGACGTAAGGTTCTTAAACAAATTCAGCAAAACACAAAAATTCAAAATGACAGCGCTACAAGAAGTCATTCAACATCTGCAAAGGGGAAACTATCTAGCAACAACATATCTAAAGGAGGCATACTTGCACATTACAAAAAATCACAATCACAAAAGGTTTCTTTCATGTGTGGTTGCCATTTCAAAGTTCTAGCTTTTGGCATAAAATCAGCACCAAGAGTTGTCACAAAATGCTTAGCTGCGGTAGCAGCATATTTGAGAAGACAAGGAATACATGTGTATCTATGCCTAGATGACTGGCTTACAAGAGCAAACTCTGCAAAAAAATGCAAAAAGAATGTGCAAGAGGTGGTATCTACGCTATACGAACTAGGATTTTCAATAAATACAGAAAAAATCTTCCACAAAGCCAGAACAGAACATTTATGGGAGCAAGAATAAACAAGGTAGAAACACAAGCTTATTCCTGCAAAAAGAGGATCACACAGATTCTACAAGAATCTCACCAGTACCAGAAAGGACAGGCTCTGACAGTGAGGACTGTGGGGAAAATATTGGGAAAGATGGCGTCTTGCATACCTCTTTTACAAAAATGTGAGGCTTCACATGAGACCAATCTAGCAGTTGCTACTAACACAATGGTTGCAAGCCACAAGGAGTTTGAGGAACCTAAACATAAAGTGGAGAGAACTCTACGCACAGTGGATGCAAGAAGAGCAATCATACTATATTGATAGAGAAAATAAAGATAAGAAATCAAAACAACTATTTGTTTCCTTCAGAAGTAACAATCTGGGAAAACCAGTAACTAAATGGACAATTGCCAAATTAATTTTACAGACCATTCAAATATGTTATGCAAATAGAGGTGTACAACTATGCAACGTGCCAAGAGCACATTAAATAAGAAAAAAGGAGACAAGTATCACTTTCTTAGCAAATATTCCCTTACAAGACATTTGCATGGCAGCTACTTGGTCATCAGTTCATACGTTCACGAAACATTATTGTATAGATATCCAATCGAACAAAGGGAGCTCAAGAAGGACAAAGTACGTAAACATTTATCTTCTAGCCTAAATCCATCTTCACCCCAACCATCACAAGGATTAAAAAAAACGACAAAATCAATGCACAGCCTGTGAATCCAGAAAAGATTCCACCATAAAACATAATAGTTTCTTATCTGGAATTGGAAGAATTATCTGGATTCACAGACAACCCACTCACCTGCCCTTAAAGAAGGGGAAGAAAAAATAATAATCTGCTGATGGCAACCACGAGAAGAGTGTTGGGAGAGGGCGTATGACATCACAGAGAGCTGGATAAGGCACAAAATGGTGGATCCATTCACGTTCAACCAAAAAAAAAAAAATAGAGAAAAAATAGAAGAAGGACTACAACTACAAGGGGAAAATTCTAGACCCAGCCACCAGATGAGGGAATAATGCGCAGCATGTGAAATCAGAAAATTCTTCTAGCTGCAAAACTACTATTACAGGTAAGAAACCATTTTGTTATGAGGAGTGGCCGGATGCTACTGGCCTAGATAACTCACCAGACATTGGCCTTGTCTATCCTCCTAGCATGGCTATGGAGGAGGTGGAATCTTTTGCTGTGGTGGTGGAGAGGGCAGCAGGAGTTCTCACCCTTCAGTTATGTTCCACTGAAGTCAAGACTAATTTTCTGACTTAGGGAACTAAGTAAGGTGACTTATCCCACATAGAATCCCTACTGCCCCTCAATGAAGCTTTCTGTGATGCACTGCTCGGGGTATGGGCCACATCCTTCATGAGCACTTGTGTGCAGGTCAATTGCGTTCGCCACTGCGCTGCTTTAGAGGAGCCAAGCTTTCCTCAACCACCACCTACACTTGAGAGCCTGGTGATGCAGTCCTCAAAGTCTGAGATTAATCCCGGCAAGTTCCCTGCCACACCACCAGACAGGGAATCCAAGAGACTGGATTCCTTTGAGAATAGGACTTTTTTCTTCCATTCTAGCCACATTGTGTGGTACTCAGTGGTGCAAGTGATGCCTATGTTCTTGGGAGAGGCCGAGCCATCCTGGACCAGGCTATTGCTCATAGCAGGTACACAGCAAAATTCTCCATTAGGTGCAGGCTGGATACAACAGACTCACTGGGCGGGGCCAATGTTAGAAATGGGGTCTACTCCACCCCAGCCAGGACCTGGTTGACCAACCTCTGGGGTGGCACAATCAGTGTTGCAGGCCCAATAGTAGCATTAGATTTACTAGCCCTGGGCACTCCTGGTGCAGTGTACTAGGGACTTACTAGTAAGTCAGATATGCCAGTCATGGATAAACCAATTACCAATACCATTTTAGACAGAGGGCACTTGCACTTTAGCACTGGTCAGCAATGGTGAAGTGCCCAGAGCCCTAAAGCCAGCAAAAATAAAGTTCAGCACAGGATCAAAACAGATCAGAAGCCAAAAATATAGGGGATACCACTCCAAGAGCTGACAGGTCTAGAAGTCATTAATTCATCCTTGGTGGTTCTCCACCATGACTGACTGACGGGGGATGTCCAGGCATCCTTTATGCACATTCCCTTTGATGGCAGTCGCATTTTTGGAGACAAAACCAACTCAGTGTTTCAGCTTTTCAAGGAGAGTAGTATCACTACCCGGTCGTTGGGCTCACCATGGCATCATGCCTGCCACACTCTTCCTTCCGTTCCTTCTGTGGCTACATTAGGGACAATTAGCCTTGTCCTTTCCAGCAAAGCTTCCACAGCCAAAAGGCTTCCCAGCCTTTTATGCAGCTTCCACAAGTCCAGTGGGAACCAAGGTCGGGAATCTGCCTACTCCGCCTCCCTTCCAGCAGCCCTAGCCTCAAGACCCCTTCAGTATGCGTTTACTACAGCATGGGCACCCTATTGGAGGCAGGATATGGCACCACCTACCTCAATGTCTAGCTATTACAATGGACAAGTGGATGCTCCAAATTGTCTGGCTGGGCTACTCCCTTCCACTCCTAGAGACGATACTGTCCTCCAGTCAGCTGACAAAGGACCATCTCTGGTTGTTATGCCAAGAAGTGCAGGCTCTTTTGGCCAAAGGAGCCATTAAAAGGCTGCCAGCATCAGAAAGAGGTTATGGCTGCTTTTCCTGCTACTTTCTGGTGGCAAAGAAGGACGGACGCCTCCACCCTATCTTAGATCTGCGCCTTCTCAATGCTTTCCTGACGGAACTCTTTTGTGCAGGCAGGGTAGAACGACAATGCTTTTTTTGTGTCCAAACAGTGGAGTCCCTAGAGGGATGTGGAGAGAACATTGGCTAGGTCCATTTGCCACCACTGGGAAAGCACAATTTCAGCACCTCTGAATGCTGGAGTTTCCAAAGAAGCTTTTGCTCGGAGAAGCATTCAGATTAGACTGTAATATGGGTCTCCTGTACTCCTTCCAGCCGATACCTCTCCTATGTCTTCCTAAACCCACTTGGCTTGAGTCATACTGGTGGCTCTGGATTGAGCAAGTGGATGGCATAGAGAACCTCTGAGCATGAACCCTCTGATAAGGATGTCCTTTCGGGAGGTTCTACTGTTGCTGCAACAGTGCAGAGTCCTGCACACGCTCCTTCATGCATGGAGATTGAGTGGCGGCAGGTGAGTGTTTGACCTCCTTCCCGAGGTAGGTGATATTGTCTTCCCAGCAAGGCATTGATCAGCATAAACTGTATAATCCTGGCGTTGGGACTAGTTTGTGGCATGGTGGGCTGAGAAACACGTTGATCCAGTAACTGCATCCCTTTCTGAAGTGTTGCTGTTTATTTTTTCCTTAGCCTGACAAGGCCTTGCTCTGGGCACAGTTAATGGGTATCTTTTGGTTATCTTTGCATTCTTGCATTTGCTGGACCAACCCGTGCTGTTAAGTCACCATTGTAACACTTTTTCGGAAAGGTCTTCAGCATATGTTTCCTCTCAAATCTTTTATTATGCCCCAATGGAAGTTTAATTTGGTTTTAACCTTTTTGATGTGTTCTCCCTTTGAACCCATGAGTAGCTCAGACATTTGACAAACAAAACAGTTTTCTTGATGGCCATCACATCGGCCAGGAGAGTCAGCGAGCTGCAGGTTCTTTCTGTTCAACCTTCTGTCCAGAAAAACTGGTTCTCCAAACCTGTGCCTTTGTCCTGCCAAAGGCTCTGACAGTTTTCTACATCAGCCAAAACATCACACTGCCAACTCACACCTCCAAGAAGGAAGCAAGAATCCACCATCTGGTCCCTAAAAGAGCACTGTTATTCTATATCAGTCATGTCAAAGAACACTAGGTGGTCGATCAACTCTTTGTAGGTTTCATTGGAATGAAGAAGGGGCAAGCAGTGCAGAAAATGCCCATCTCTAGATGGATTTTACTCTGCATCAAGATTTGTTGTGCATAACCAAGAAGAAGTTTACCGAGGGCTTTCAGGCTAATTCCATCAGGCCCCAAGCTGCCCCTACTGCATTAGCTCATGGAGTTCTTGTCCTGGATATCTGTCAGTCTGTGCCACGTGGGCATCCTTGCACATGTTTACCAAACAGCAGTGCCTTGACAGTCCAGTCTGTTGTGATGGGCCCTTTGGCCTTTCAGTCCTCCAGGACTCTCTGGTCTAAGCCAGTTCACAGACTGGGAGGTATTGTTTTGGTGTGTTTTCTAAGGAATGGAATCTGCAGCTAGAAGTCTTAGCTAACGCCCTATCTGGAAGTGACTCTATTTACCTGCAGAATACTTACTGGTCTCCCCGGTTGTGCGACTTGGGCTTTTCTGTCAAAACATCCTTGTAGGCCCTTAGAATCTGCACACTGGTTAATCAGCCTTCTGATGTGGCTCTGTCCTTCTGGTACATCATAAAAAGAAAATGATGTCAAGAGGCTGGGGTGGCACCTATATAGACATCATGCACATCACATCTGGCGCATTCACACTGACGCGGAGGTGCTTGATGCCACCTACTGGTGCGCAGTGGTACTTCTCAAGGTTTTCTGGATCCACTTTAATGCCTGGGGAATATTCTAAATAGATCCCCCAGGCCGGACCTCAAGATGTTTGTGGCTTTAGGTGGCAAATATTGCAGCCAAAAAAAAACAAAGGTTTCAGCCCAAAACCTTAAAATTTGCAGTATTTTTGCAGTGGGCAAAAAATATGCCTGCCACAAAAATACTGTAAGGGCTATGCTCTGTCACTGCTGAAGACTGTGCCATGTCACAATCTGTAACCTTGCAGAGTCTCTAGCAGCACAGCCCCTTGAATTGGAGGGTGTCAGAGGCCAAAGAGAGGAGATTATCTGCTCTTTCTGGCAAAAGACAACCTGCGTTCCTTGCAGTGAGCAGGTCAACAGAGGCTTGGGTGGGGGAGTGGGAGTGACAGCGGAGGTTGGGGGCCAAATAACAAATACAAACATTGAAAAAGAGGAGACATGGGGGTTATGGGATAAGAGGAGAACAGGATCTGAGGGGGAGGGGTGCAGTGCAGGGTGGCTGATGGCATGTTTTTCAACAGCCTGCTGAGTCCATAAGGGGCACACTGAGTAAGGCGGGCTGCAGGCTAATTGCATAGGAGTGGGTTCTGTGCATTTGAAAGGCAGGCACCAGAGGAAGTTAACAACTCTGCTGCCTCCTAGCCTGTTGCTAACCCTCCCTTTACTGGCACAGTGGCAGGGCAAAGCCAGTAAAGGAGGGTCAACCCCATGCTTTCTTTTATTTTAAGCACAAATATTGGGAGCAGTTCTGTAAAAATTGCAGGATTTTTACAAAGGTGCTGATTTTGCAAAATTATATATATATTTTTGTAAATTGCGATATCCTGTGGGGTCTGTCTAAGACACAGAATATAGGGCTAGATAGAGTCTCCACCAGATAAGGCATTATTAAATGTAAGTAACTTGTTCACCTGATGCAGAATGTCTTGGTGACTGGATCCATTTGTCATGTTCCTGAAAATTGATACTGATTACCCAGGGGCAAGGGTCCCTCTTGGATTAAACCTTCCTTTTATCTATAAACCTGTTGTGCCGTGAAGTCTGACACCAATGTTGATCCAACTTACCATTGCACTTCTGTGTGCACCTGTCTCCCCTTCTCGAGGTGACTGCCTGTACATATTACATGAGAAATCAAACATTTCTCAGTTTCTGGGTGCTTTTTGATGGATCGCCTGGCCCTTCTTTGGTGACTCTGGTGGCATGTACTTACATCAAGATAGGCCTGTTTCTTTGGGTGCCCTTAAGGCCAGTCCTAGAGTGTCAAAATCATTCATGCTCCAGACTCCTTCACATTGGTTATTTCTCACTCTCCACATGCAGAAGGTGGTTCAAAATGAAGAAGGGATCGAATTGGTTCATGCCAGGCTTCATGGCAGGCAAAAACAGAGAACCCTTCATTCTTCTGAGGTTCTTTATAGCATCACTACCCTTGGCATTCAGTTGCTGATGGAAGAAATTCAAAAGGTACCTTTATCGACCAAGAGCATCCTTCTGACTGGTTGTACTCACCCTTTTGGCTGGGCATGAATATTGACCTTTGACCTGCATTTCATGGTGAACGACCCTCTTCTTTCCTTTCTCCCACAACATCCTCGAGAAAAGAGCATCCCTGTCTTACCCTTGCCCATAAATAGCTGTGGCCTAGAACTTTCCACTATTCTATCAGTAGTGCAGAGGTTTTTTATTTAGCTGTTACTTTGGAAATGTTGGCTTAATAGAGAACATAATGAAATATTCGGAGCGTTCATATTCAGATTGTGCTCAAAATGAGGCTAATCTAGAGAGTTCAGTTCTGGCTGAGCCACCTCGTCATACCACCAGTGACATGCATATTTATTCATAACACGACAATTCGTAGGGATAATTGTGTCTCCGAGAGATCAAAACGCATTCATGAGCCACAGTCTTCGTTGAATGTCTCCAAACAATAAATAAACATTACTGATTCTAACACAAATATCACCCGTCATATGTGTCCCATTGGATTCTAAATAAATGAAGGTAATGAGACAATATTATCTGTTCCGCAGATACTCTGCCAGAAAAAGAAGAGATTATGTGAGGGTTGGCAACTGCTTCTCTCACTCTTAATCAGGAAAGCAGCTTTGTCTCCCTTTTCTTTCCCCAAATAGGTCTGGAATCTCTTTACACCAGGATTTGACTAGGTTCTACTCAAAAAAACTAATCTTCGGATTGCTTATATCAAATAGGAAATGTGATTAATGCTAAAACAGCATTCTCAAATAAGTGAATATATTGTCAGAGAGGAAATGTCACATTACTAAAGTGCTAGCAAATTAAAAAAATAAGTAATGTAGTAGCAAAGACCAAGATGTGTGTGGTGTTACAAGTCTAGAGGAGCCAATCCAAAGCCAAAGTCTGTGTGTGTTTTTACCACTATAACTCTCATGCACCAATGTCTGCATATGTACAGAGTGGTGTAGCTAGCGAAGATACCTCTGTTTTTGTTTAGGACTGTTGGCTAATGTGTGCTACTTGCTCAGTTACTAGTTGACCTGTAGACGAGGGCTGTGAATTTTGTCCTCTATGCCCGAGGGCAAGTGGATCTTTGGACACTATTCCTCTTTTCTCCTTGGCTCGTTTCTTGGACTACCTTGTTCACAACTTTTTTCCTGGTCCCTTTCTCACATAGCTCCTTGCATAGAATATCTCCTTCTCAACCCGAAAGCGGGTGCTGAGGTCACTTTCATTTTCTTATCAGCCCACCTCCCTTTTGGGCTGACCCAGAATACCCACGCTAGGTTTGCTTCACACCACCTTATTATTGGCCATTTTATTGCATGGCCATATTACACAAATTGTGGCTTTCTTATGAACAGTGATGAACTGCCACAATCTACCAATCTTAGTGTACCTTCTGAGGAACTGGAGATACTGGGCATACTTGCAGAAATTGTGCTTGCTGAGGAAGAAATACTATTCAGTTTCCTGCTTTTAAATGTTAATAGAGAATGGAATTATGTGGTTGAAATTCTTTATTGCATAATTCTGGTGTTCATTCCTTTGCGCAACATGGAGATTTCCACAGCCATTGTCTGAGTGTGCAGGAATGTGTCAAGGGGAAAAAAGTAATTCTTCTGTTCAAACGTTTTCTTTCCAAGTGAAGTTGAAAGCGACACTGAGGTGGTTCAATACAGCAGCATCTTAGCACCATAATTCCAACTTCCCTCTGAAATCATAGTTCTAAAGTGCCAATGAACAGACCCTTTGAACCATTGGCCAAGGTTAACTTTAAGCTAGTGACTTGAAAGGCAGACTATTTTGTTTCCCATTAGTTTGACAAGACAGTTAGTGACACATGAAGAACCATGTATATTTTTTTATGAAACATAGGATTGTTTTTACCAATATAGATTGTTTTTTCTGGTGTTCATATCAACTAATAGTTCAGAGGCAAAATAACCTTGTATTGGTTGGTAGTTAAAGGTTCTATATAGAGAAAGACATGTTACATCGTTGTGTTATTACAGTTGATGTGCTTCTCCCCATTACTACAAACCTATCAGAAACTGGAAAAAAATTGATATTCCTCTTGTTCAAGCACGTAGTGCAGAAGAAAATTCCAAGTATTTTTGGATGGCTTATGACACATGCATTTGTCAGTCTGTTAAATGCAGTGATAGTCAAGGTCCTTGTTGACCTCCTTCCCTTTCAGTCTTACTCTGTCAGTAGATCACCTACCCATGCAACCATTGGTTTACACAGCTCCTAATGTGCTGAAATTCTTTACTTGGAGACCACAAAAATCCTGACATAAAAACTTCTTTGTAGAACTAGGCACCCTTAAGTAAGATACACTGCAGCAATAAAGAAGGCTAAGGGATGTTTTTAAAAATAACAACTAAGGCCCTCATTACGAGGTTGGGGGTCAGACCGCTGCAGACGGGGTTGTCCACCCGCCCCATTATGACCCTGGCTGATACGCCACGATCATAACGCCAACACCGCCAGGCTGCAGCCTGGCTGTCCCAGCGGTTGTAATCTGCCTGGGCAGCGCTGCAGACAGCGCTGCCGTGGGATTACGAGTCCCCATCCGCCAGCCTTTCCATGGCAGTAAACACCACCATGGAAAGGCTGGCGGAATGAGGGCGTCGGGGGGGGGGCAACATTTGTAACATTTGTCAATCACAAAAACTGAAGGACTGACTTGTATCTTGGAATCCTCCTTACACTTCAACTCCTCATCACTTAGGTGAAAACTTTCACCCCCATCACAGTTCCTGATGTTATCCAGTGACTACTAAAGCCAGACCAGATGGATTCATTGACTCCTCCTCCTACATTTCAGAGGTTTTGGCACTAGTCCACTTATGCGTAGATTATGAGAATAGCATTACTTTAGGTGCTTCCTCTAAAGTTTTACCTAAATTTTGGTTGATGTAGAGTGCAGTAGCCAGACTCATCATGAACATCAGGAAATGGGAGTATATGTGCCCAGTTCTCCACTGGCTCCCTTGCCTTCTGGTGGAAAAGGGGGCAATGTTCAAATCTATTGTGTTTGTGCACAAATCCTTCTACTCATCTTTTTCATATTTCTCTCTTCTAAGCTCAAACCTTACCTCCTCACTCGCAACATTAGATCTGCCTCTGTGGATCTACTTCAGGTTCCTGTACCTTGCAGTCCCAAATCTGGAGGAAGAGCCTTTTCTGTACCCCCAGCTAAGATGTGGAACTCTCTTCCCATATCTTAGCATTTTCTGCCGTTCTTCTTTGTCTTTAGAAAACAAATGAAAGCCTGTCTCTTTGCACAGTAGCCCAATTTAACCAGCTTACCTTCTCGGGTCAGTGTTTCTAGAGCCATGGAGCTGTACCTGTAGCATCTGTGCACTTTACAGATACTCCTAGTTACAAAATACAGATGTCTTGTAATATTAGCTCTTCATCACAGGAATTTTCATTTAATCCGTAACCAAGCCAACCTCCTTTCCAGTGATCTCAATGTGATCATAAATGATAAAGGATTAGGGTCCTGGTGTTCTGGCACAGTGAATACATTTTTACCTGCCAGAGTTGAGCATTGTGGGGTATTTTACCTAATGGTCCCCTTAAAAGCTTTGCCAGTGTAGTCCATTTTAACTACATTCATTTTTCCTTTCAAACTGGATTTAGCAAATGCTGGATGTGAGAAAGTGCCTCTTTCTAGCCTTGTTATCCCCACTTTTGGCCTGTTTGTGAGTGTATGTCAGGGTGTTTTCACTGTCTCACTGGGATCCTGCTAGCCAGGGCCCAGTGCTCATAGTGAAAACCCTATGTTTTCAGTATGTTTGTTATGTGTCACTGGGATCCTGCTAGCCAGCACCTCAGTGCTCATAAGTTTGTGGCCTATATGTATGTGTTCCCTGTGTGGTGCCTAACTGTCTCACTGAGGCTCTGCTAACCAGAACCTCAGTGGTTATGCTCTCTCTGTACTAATTGTCACTAACAGGCTAGTGACCAATTTCACCAATTCATATTGGCATACTGGAACACCCTTATAATTCCCTAGTATATGGTACTGAGATACCCAGTGTATTGGGGTTCCAGGAGACCCCTATGGGCTGCAGCATTTCTTGTGCCACCCATAGGGAGATCTGACAATTCTTACACAGGCCTGCCAGTGCAGCCTGAGTGAAATAACGTCCACGTTATTTCACAGCCATTTACCACTGCACTTAAGTAACTTATAAGTCACCTATATGTCTAACCTTTACCTGGTAAAGGTTGGGTGCTAAGTTACTTAGTGTGTGGGCACCCTGGCACTAGCCAAGGTGCTCCCACATTGTTCAGGGCAAATTCCCCGGACTTTGTGAGTGTTGGGACACCATTACACGCGTGCACTATACATATGTCACGACATATGTATAGCGTCACAATGGTAACTCCGAACATGGCCATGTAACATGTCTAAGATCATGGAATTGTCACCCCAATGCCATCCTGGCATTGGGGAGACAATGCCATGATCCCCGAGTCTCTAGCTCAGACCCGGGTACTGCCAAACTGCCTTTCCCGGGGTTTCACTGCAGCTGCTGCTGCTGCCGCTGCCGCTGCCAACCCCTCAGACAGGTTTCTGCCCTCCTGGGGTCCAGCCAGGCTTGGCCCAGGAAGGCAGAACAAAGGACTTCCTCAGAGAGAGGGTGTTTTACCCTCTCCCTTTGGAAAAAGGTGTTAGGGCTTGGGAGGAGTAGCCTCCCCCAGCCTCTGGAAATGCTTTGATGGGCACAGATGGTGCCCATCTCTGCATAAGCCAGTCTGCACCGGTTCAGGGATCCCCCAGCCCTGCTCTGGCGCGAAACTGGACAAAGGAAAGGGGAGTGACCACTCCCCTGACCTGCACCTCCCCTGGGAGGTGCCCAGAGCTCCTCCAGTGTGCTCCAGACCTCTGCCATCTTGGAAACAGAGGTGCTGCTGGCACACTGGACTGCTCTGAGTGGCCAGTGCCAGCAGGTGACGTCAGAGACTCCTTCTGATAGGCTCCTTTAGGTGTTGCTAGCCTATCCTCTCTCTTAGGTAGCCAAACTTCCTTTTCTGGCTATTTAGGGTCTCTGCTTTTGGGAATTCCTTAGATAACGAATGCAAGAGCTCATCAGAGTTCCTCTGCATCTCTCTCTTCACCTTCTGCCAAGGAATCGACTGCTGACCGTGCTGGAAGCCTGCAAAACTGCAACAAAGTAGCAAAGACGACTACTGCGACCTTGTAACGCTGATCCTGCCGCCTTCTCAACTGTTTTCCTGGTGGTACATGCTGTGGGGGTAGTCTGCCTCCTCTCTGCACTAGAAGCTCCGACGAAATCTCCCGTGGGTCGACGGAATCTTCCCCCTGCAACCGCAGGCACCAAAGAACTGCATCACCGGTCCTCTGGGTCCCCTCTCAGCACGACGAGCGAGATCCCTTGAACTCAGAAACTCTGTCCATGTGACTCCCACAGTCCAGTGACTCTTCAGTCCAAGTTTGGTGGAGGTAAGTCCTTGCCTCCTCACGCTAGACTGCATTGCTGGGAACCGCGTGTTTTGCAGCTACTCCGGCTCCTGTGCACTCTTCCAGGATTTCCTTTGTGCACAGCCAAGCCTGGGTCCCCGGCACTCTAACCTGCAGTGCATGACCTCCTGAGTTGTCCTCTGGCTTTGTGGGACCCTCTTTCGTGACTTCGGGTGAGCTCCGGTTCACTCCACTTCATAGTGCCTGTTCCGGCACTTCTGCGGGTGCTGCTTGCTTCTGAGTGGGCTCTTTGTCTTGCTGGACGCCCCCTCTGTCTCCTCACGCAATTGGCGACATCCTGGTCCCTCCTGGGCCACAGCAGCATCCAAAAACCCTAACCGCGACCCTTGCAGCTAGCAAGGCTTGTTTGCGGTCTTTCTACACGGAAACACCTCTGCACGACTCTTCACGACGTGGGTCATCCATCCTCCAAAGGGGAAGTTTCTAGCCCTTGTCGTTCTTGCAGAATCCACAGCTTCTACCATCCGGTGGCAGCTTCTTTGCACCCACAGCTGGCATTTCCTGGGCATCTGCCCACTCCCGACTTGATCGTGACTCTTGGACTTGGTCCCCTTGTTCCACAGGTACTCTCGTCAGGAAATCCATTGTTGTTGCATTGCTGGTGTTGGTCTTCCTTGCAGAATTCCCCTATCACTACGTCTGTGCTCTTTGGGGAAATTAGGTGCACTTTGCACCCACTTTTCAGGGTCTTGGGGTGGGCTATTATTCTAACCCTCACTGTTTCCTTACAATCCCAGCAACCCTCTACAAGGTCACATAGGTTTGGGGTCCATTCGTGGTTCGCATTCCACTTCTAGAGTATATGGTTTGTGTTGCCCCTATCCCTATGTGCCCCCATTGCATTCTATTGTGACTATACATTGTTTGCACTGTTTTCTATTGCTATTACTGCATATTTTGGTATTGTGTACATATATCTTGTGTATATTTGCTATCCTCATACTGAGGGTACTCACTGAGATACTTTGGCATATTGTCATAAAAATAAAGAACCTTTATTTTTAGTATATCTGTGTATTGTGTTTTCTTATGATATTGTGTAAGTGACACTAGTGGCACTGTAAGAGCTTCACTCGTCTCCTAGTTCAGCCTAAGCTGCTCTGCTAAGCTACCTTTTCTATCAACCTAAGCTGCTAGACACCCCTCTACACTAATAAGGGATACCTGGGCCTGGTGCAAGGTGTAAGTACCTCTTGGTACCCACTACAAGCCAGTCCAGCCTCCTACATTGGAGCTACAGTGTTTTTACAATTTTGCTTTCCTTTAGTTCTATTGAGCGTTTTTTGTTGTTTTAGAAAATAATAATTTTAGTTTGCTTGCAAACAGAAATCCAAAAACATTATTTCTTAGAAGAACTGTTTCTCCTTTTTAAGGTGCTGCCAGTCTCAGCACATTATCAGACATATTTAGTCTTACAAGAAGTAGAATTGCATGTAACCCACTTTTCTTTCCTCTCCATGGATTACTTGTAACTATACAGAGACTCCACCAGTAGTTTAAACATTTAATTGGATGATGCACTTAAGTTGCATTAGCACAGATTGAATGGCAAGAAACCTGGAGGGGAAAGTGTAGTCTCATTTTGGAAATGGGGTGGTATCTAGACAGCTGCTGAATCAAGGTAAGGTGTTGGCAGGCTGCTTAGTGTATAACTCGCAGGAAATTGAGTCAAGGTTGTAAAGATTGTTGTCTCTTACAGTTCACTAATAGTATGTTTTTTTTCTTTTTCTCAGCAGTTACATTTGACCTTGTGCCGGATGAGGGACTTACTGCTAGAACCGAGATAGACTCTTGTGAGGCACCAGCCCTACCACAAAAGGATGAAACAGTCGACCCGCGTTCTCCCAACATCCTAACAAGACATTGGACTGGCAAGCAGGGCTCTGCTTTGAAGTTCCAGATTGCCCCACTTCCTAGGTGAGCATAAGGTTTGGAAGAGAGAATAGGAAAACTTAACTTCAGACTGCACTTTGTCAGTCTTGCGGTCCTGCCATCCTAGCTGGTTTAGCATGGCTGCAGCGAAGGTTGAAGCGGAAAAAAGCTCCTCCCAAAAAGTGACACTGGCGCGTGCATCCCCTTCCCATGTTCATGCTATGGTCCTTCTCTTGAGTTGCTATCTTGCTAACCCCTTTCTGTACATTTGTTTTGCCATTAGTCAGGGCTCTGGGAATACTTCTCCGGAACATTTCTTTGTGTTTTCTATGTCTCTTGACTGTTGAAAGGAGGTTCATTGTTTGTCTTGCTGTTTCCTCTTGCCAAAGAAATGTCCTTGCATTCTTGAGTTCATAGTCCGAAAGAATTTATAGACATTAAAAAATGAATAGACTGTTATTTCCAGAGTTATTCGACCATGGGTCACCTGAAATAATTGGAGGATTCATCCTTAATGAGGAAAGACAAAATTCTAAGTTACAGCGTACCATACACAAGTTTCTAGTAGCAGCTACATGCTCACATTTTCACAAGCAAAATGAGCAGGTGCCCATCTGAGTTCATGAGAACCGTAAAATTATTTTCAGTAGTAACACAAATGTAAACCGTTTTTAGCTGAACAAGCTACTTCCATTATTTTTATGCCTTGACAGCCAAATCGCATTGCGTCTCAACATCAGAGGTGGGCACTTTCTTTGGGAAATATTAGGCTGATCAGGAAAGCACGGTCGAACCAGCTAACAGTTACACTAATATGGACAAATGCATTTAAAGATTGTTACACCCTCTTCTTGGAATGATAATTGCTTTGCTTGCATCTTTGGTATGCAAACAAGGGTGGTGAATTCTCAGTTCATATAGAGTTGAAAGGATAAAGTGTCAGTCAAGAGGATGCTCAGAATCCTTCAAACAGCCCACTAATACTGCCAAGATAATGAATTCCAGATATTTGAGCATAATAAAGCAAGAGTTAAACTTCTCATGAACAAGTGGAGACCTTGCTCAGGCACAGCTAGAGGTCCTCTTGGACACTCTGGTCCAAAGCAAGCAGAGCTTGAATGTGGCTTCTGCCTGCCAACTACACTCTACCATCATGCACCAGGAAGTAAAAAGAAAGCATAAACCTTTGGGTGTTAAAAATGAGAGAAAGATAGCTATCTAGTGGATGAATTGCATAATGTAAAACCAAAAAACCTGAGGTCAGTCCTATCGTCCTCGCTTGACCAAATTGTGTGATCTAGGCAAATACTTTATTTTTCAGAGTCTCCTTTTTCTTCATTATCACACCTTACAATACCTGAGTTCAGGATGTGTTCTAAAAATAATCTAATGCATTGAGATGAAACAATTCGGTATGGTAAAGAAATACCTTTTTAAAAACAAAAACAAAAAAAAAAAAGTTTAAACAAACTATCATATTTTCAAATGATGTTTGTTGCATGGTTTCATTGGCAACTATTTTAAGGGCTCTGGTCATAGTGCAAAGGCTCTTTGAGCCCAGCGAGATCATTGGCTTAGCTTTGCTCTCCCTGTTAATTTGTTGGCTAGCCCATCTCTATGGACAAGATTTCCGTTCCAGCAGTACTACCAGGAGGTGTATTCACATTACTTCCTGGTGTGGAAAGTCTAGATGTTTAGTGATTAAATAAGAAAATGGGCCTTCAGTATGGTAAGCAAAGAGTGAATCAAGGAAAAGCCCTTTGTTCGTTGAACGTGGATGCTTATTTCCATAGCCAGCCATTTACAACACAGAAAATCCCCTTGTTTCCAAGTCAGAAACACTTGTAGTTCGTTATACTCTCATTGGGGCTGGGAACGGCACCAGTATTTCTAAGAAATGCCTATCTTCTGTGGCTCTCACGTATGAAGAGATGGACAATATGTTCACCCCTCGATGGACAACTTCTTTCCCTGTAGCACTTCTTCCAAGCATGTGCAGTAGAGGTTAATAGCTGTGCTCAAGCTCTTATCACATTTTTTTCTTTTCCTAAAAACGTTTGTAGAATATCATATTTCTATGTAGACAACTACATTTCCCTAAAGCAGAGTATGATCCTCTACAAGGACTGGCGAAGCCATTAGTGAACAGTCACTCAAGGGTGTCCAATAAGTTGTTGACCATATGCACCTGCTCGGTAAGACCAAAAAAAGCTAACAACATATGCGCTGAGCTGTGGAAAGATCTTGGTCTTAAATGTGATCTCATCCCCTTCAATTTCAATCGATATTTTTTATGTTCAGGCGAACAGAAATCAATATTTTTGCCACAAAGAATGAATATAATTTCAAATGCTCACTCTTTGCCTCCAGGAAATACCCAAAACATTCCCTAAAGCCATTTTTATTCTTGTTTGAGCCCATTGCTTGGTATGTTACCTCCTTGAGTTTCCTTCATGTCGTCTTATTCAGGGAGTAAGCGGTAAACTTGAAAATGTCAGCTGGACGATAATTCTGATTACCCATATGTGGTCCATGCAAATATGTTATACAGAACTGCTCAGCTAGTTATACAATAATTTGGAGATGCATCTATGTCTTCAGTCAAAGAACAAAGGGGTGATTCATCTTCCTGGTCCTAGCCTGCTGAATTCAGCAGCACGGCTCCTGAGCTACTATAGAAAAAACACTTGCAAATCCTGGCAATTGCATGATGATAGCCTAGCTAGAATGCTCTCCGCTATTGGGAACATACTCAGAAAGTGTTGAGGTGCTCCACTCTGTTCTTTGTCTATTGCATATTACAGGAAATGCTTTTCAGAACTTCTGCCCCACCACATTGTTTACCGCCCCAGTTGTGAAACAGATCTGTAATATTTGATGACCCGTTCCACCAGTGTGTACTCCTGCACCCACTTATGGAGTGAATAATGTGCTTCTAGGAGTGGGTATTATTATGTGGTGTAGTTGTGAGACCTCAAGATGTAACAATGACACAATCTTTTATCAGGTCCAGATAGACTTCTTCGATTGATAGGGAGAGTTTTGTTGATCAAAGTGAGCTCTAGCAACTAGCAAGTGTAGAACATCCATTTTTTCAAGGAAGCTTAGTTTTGTTACTTTAGCTAGTGCTAAACTTTATAATGCTAGACAAACGACAGATAAAATGTGCATTGTTAATTTCAGTCCTTTCCGTAACATATCCTGCTCTCTCTCTTTCTCCTAATCATGAGTGCACCTTCCTTTTGCTCCTTTCCTTCTTAGTTTCCTCTTTAAAATGTTGAGGGCTGACAGTCGAGCTGAGAGGGTAGTGAGTGGAGGAGTTGAGAAGAAAGCTTAAATTACAACAATAAAGTTTTGGTGTATGTCATGGCCAGACACAATCGGCCACAACTGTAAAATCTGTCCTTGCTGGGCTATCCGCCTGACACAACTAAAAAAGAAATATGTTTTTTAGAATAATTTATTTGTGTTAAAGTTGAACGTGAAATGTTTACTCTCACTGGAGGATGCATTTTTAATTTCCTGCTCCAAAATGATCCTCAGAACTGTGAGCATATGTGGGCAACGTGTGATCATACATCAAACTGCATGTCCCATATAGGTCTTGTTAAAGACTCAAGGGATACTTCATCTTTCTGAACAGTGCATTCTGAATCCTGACCACTAAGAGAACAGCAATGGGACAGCCTTTCCCATAAGGTTCCTTTTTGTAGGCCTATGCCTTCTCTAGAAGACTACCATGTTCCTAAAAACTAGAAGAGATCCTGGTGACTACAGAGAGCTTCACCCTTTGCGTCTTTCCCTTGCTTAAATTGTGAATTCACATTTACACCACTCCTCAATAGAGGTTTAATTATGACTTATTTCCTGATGTAGAAATGATTATTCAAAACATTTTTTGTTTATTACTTTGTTAATATTCTATTTTTTGTTTTAAAGGGATTGGTGAGTGACGTTTTTGTGTGTGTGTGGATGTGTGGACATCATCGACCACCATTTGGTAGTAGGTCCATCCTTTCTGTGAAGTCACACAGAGCCCCAGAAGTTCCTCTGCGTGGACGCCATCTTCAGATTCTTTTTTCTGCCATGTGGTCTGGAAGCACATCTGAGAAGCTTCAAAGCATCTTCAAAAATATTCATAGAAGAGAAAGAAAAGAGCACCGAAAATCACTGGATGCCAGGAGAAACATCGAAGCCATGGAGGAAAACTTCCCGGAAACCAAATGCGGGGGGTGAACCTGTTGCCGAAGGACAAGTGACCGAGAATACAGAGGAGAGGGACAGATGAAGGATACGGAGGACACTCCTTTCAAATTCTGCCCATATGTCACCACACGTTCATGCAAAGGGATCTACAGAAGATCTTTAACCTGTGTCTTCTGACGGATCACAACGTCAAAGACTGAAAAGCCTGCGCCTAATATGTACCAAAAACTCTCATGGCCAGATTGAAACATCATTGTTGCACACTACACCATGGCAGGCACAACAGACCACAAGACTCCCTTAAAGTCCTAGCTCTCTCAGCGACAATGAGAAAAATGTTGAAGAAGCAGGGCCAGTACAGGGAGAAGAGTCTGCATTGAAAGGACTGTTGTCGGCTTCAATACAGCAGAAGTTGCAAAAAAAGTGGCGAGGACACTGAAAAGACCAAGCGAAAGGTAGCGAAAGACCCCAAAACTCTAAAAAAACACCTCAGCGTTGTCAAAACACTCGGCGACCAAAGATCGGCACAAACAAAAGGCACCGTGTGGGTACCGACCAAAGGACACCTATGAGTGCAAACCTTTGAAACAACTCCTGATGCCAGCAGGTGCAAAGGAGGTGCTAAAGGAAAAGGGCAAGAATTCAAAGGGCACAGAATCAACTGCCCCAGAGCAGAAACCCTCCTCAAAGATCGAGGTCAAATGCTCACTGAAGGTCGAAAGAAAAAATGCAGACTCAAAGCCAAAATGGTAGCACTCCTGCAACGTAGGTAGTTCAACAACTCCCTCAAGCCTTTCCATATTTCCACAAAACCCACAGATCTGTAGGACTTGGGAGAAGATTTGCCAGAAATCAAGGCACTATCGATGCCAGAGCAACGCAAGGAAGAACCTAAGAACCTTTTCATCTATGAGGAGGGAGAACTCACAATGATGGAAAACAGGGCCAGTTCGGCAAGTGGCAGGATCTCAATGCCAAATCCCTGAGGAAGGAGTGAACAGCTACCCCTCACGGCCCTCATCCCCAGATGAACTGTCCCTGTACAATGACATAATCAATAGGGCCGCAGGCACCTAGGCGTCTAGCTAGAAAAAGAGGGGGGGGGGATCATGCTTCCTCCTCGAAACCGTGATGCTCTTAGTGAAGGTGAACCTATACCTGCCCATGCTTCACAGTATTCTAGACCAGGGCAAAGAAGCCTTCAAGGAACCTGCCACAGCTACGTCAGTGACTTCTCGGGTGGACAAACAATACAAGCATTCCCCAGCCCCCAGCCTCTCTTCCCAAGACTCACAGTAGATCAAGGGGAATGTACCAGTAGACTCCATCATAATGGCCACAGCCAGAAAAAGGAATATCGCTCGAATGTCAACTGGGCCGCCACCAGAGAAAGAAAGCAAAAGAATAGGCCTTGTGGGTAGGAAGATGGAAAGGGAGGCGACGATGCAATTAAGAATAGCAAATTCCAATGCTCTTCTCAACAGATACGACCACCTAGAATGGGAGGAAATGGAAGGACTCTAGCCGCACCTTACAGACGAATTTAAAAAATGACCAAAAGCAGTCATCCAGGAGGGCAGGAACATCGCTAGCTCATGGCTAAAATCTGCTATGGATGCAGCAGATTCCGCCAGAAGGTAGATATGCACCTCACTCAGGAGGTACACATAGTGGAGGCGCTCGTGCTTCAAGGCCAAAGTGCAGGCATTTGTGATAAACATGCTGTCTATAGGGGAGGCTGTCTTTGGGACTGCTATGGTTTAAGCACTCCAGCAAATTAAGAAGGACAGTGAAATAGCCAAGGCCGTGGGGGCCTTGCAGTTCAGAGGTTCCTTGAGGAGAGAAGGAACCTCCAACAGAAGACCAGTAGGCACAGCTGATTTCTCACCAACCCAGCAACAACCCTAGGAGCAGGACTTCAGTCAACAAACCGCACACCAGCCCACTCTCAACAGCAGAGGCAACATCCAGCTTAACAGCCCTTTCGCATACAGGACAGAAGGCAACCGTTGGGCAACAAGCAAGAGGCGCTACTGTCTAACAACCCCCGCTACAAAACAGCAGGGAGATTCCTCCAGGAATGGATGTCAGTCACCTCAGACTATTGGATGTTAAACATAGTAAGACATGGTTACTGCATAATACTTGTAGTTTCTTTGGTATTTATATTTCATGAATTAATGTTCAGTCCCCTTCTGTACTTTTAGACTGCTGTGCTTCTTCTTGCTGGGTTTAAGACCAATTCATTCATTGGCTAATATTATATTGAGGATTTGTTAAGACGTCTGAATGTTCAGGGGGCAAGAGTGTCCAGGGTATAGAAGGTAAATATTTTAATTACTAATAAGTCATATTCAAAAGGGCAGCTCTGAATCTCCGCAAGCCTCCTCCTTCGTCTCCATCCTCTCTTGCTGTGTGTAATCTCCACACTCCAATTCTGGAATGCTGAGGTGTCATGCAGCAACCAGGCAAGCAAGGTACATAACACACCTTACCCCCCTCAATACGCAACTTAACAGAGAAAGAATAAAACTAAATTAATTACAATGTAATAACATAAATAAAAGAATAAACAGTACAATATAGTTAATAGAACATAAAAATATAGTGACAAAACATTTCTTCCATCAATAACAAGTTAACATTTGCTCAAGTAATAACAGCTTCAACAAGTGAATCAACATGTTCACTCCAGAATGTAATCATCAAATTTGACAGGATGTTTACTTTTTCTTTTATCTCGATCATTCCCATAATCAAAAATGGGACACTCTGGTATAGGATTGTCACTACTTGTGATAACTTTAACAACCTGTGCAAAATTCCACCATTGCTTAGTTTGATAGCAAAAACATCATCATTCACTTACTCAACCAATAAAGAGAGCTAAACCTCAAGCTTCTTTTCATTACTCTCGACTCTGGTACCCAATCACCTTTTTTTAAAACATGCTTGGTTCTCTTCAAAACATCATATCTACTCTTGCTGTTCTCGTGACTTGCCTCAATTTTATTGGGAACGTTACTCACTAAATAATCTTTGGTCATACTCTCAGTAGAAACACCCTTGAATTTACTCAGGCACGCAGGTCTTAAAAAAATCATATGGCCCTCTACCCTTTAAGGCTTTGAAAACTGAAATTGTTGTGACCGAATGTGGTGTGTTATGGTATGATCAAAGCATTGCTCGCACAGGATCATTCATGTCCTTATTTCCTACCATCGCTCCTCTGACACACCTTATTAGCACCTTCTTCCTGACCATTGGCTTGAGGGTGATATAAACTACACTGCTTGTGTTTGATTCAAGCATCTTCCAAAAATGTTATCAGTAAGACCTGTTACACTTGATTTGGTGTTGAGTTCCCTTACAAACTTGACTTCTGGCCATTTAGACAGGCTATCTATCATTAGAAGGGCAAATAATTGGTTGACAGGTAAGATAGATATGACCAAGAAAGTCAATATACTATTTTTTCCCAGACTCTTATAGGAGCGTGTTACACTTGAGACCTTTGTCATTTTGTACATGGCATACACTTATGGCCCTTTCCTTAATGTCCCTGTCAGTTCCTGGCCATCAATACGTTACTCTCAATCTCTTCTTATTCAGTGTCATCATCCCTAAATGATCACAATGACTAAACTGTAGCAAAATGTTCCTGATAAAGTAAGGGACAAGTTTTTCCCCTCGAAAATGCAATCCATCTTTTGCACTTAGTTCACTCTGAACATTACCGCATGACTATAATTCCATAGGAAGACTGCCTTCCCTGAGCCACTCTTCTGTTAAACCGCCAGCGTCGCAGTGCTGTTCGTACCGCCGCCAGTGTGGCTGCCCGACCTCCACATTACAAACCGTGGCGGTTGCACCACGGTTGGACTGCCAGCACCGCCAGATTATGAGTAATTGGCGGTGCTGGCAGTCCTAATCTGCCAGAGCAGCACTGCAAGCAGCGCTGCCCTGTGGATTACGAGTCCCTTCTCCAGCGGTTACATGCAGTAGCACCGCCATGTAAATGCTGGCAAAGACGGAGTGCAGGGGGCACCAGGGGGGTCCCTGCACTGCCCATGTACTTGGCATGGGCAGTGCAGGGGCCCCATGGCCAGCCCGTGTGATCTTTACTTTCTGCTTTGCTGACAGTGAAAATGGTGATGGGTGCTGGTGCACCCTACGATCAGCCACATTGCCCCGGCTCAATTAAGAGCCAGTGTCAATGTTGTGGGTTGTTTCCTGCTGGGCCAATGTGTGGAAACATAGTTTCCACCCCCTGACCTAATAGGAAACTGGTCATGGGGCCCGTGGGAAGTCGGCCACACTGGTGGCAATCTGACCACGGGAGTTTGGCGGACGGCCTTTTCCGTTTGCCAAACTCATAATGACACCTATTGCCTTTTCCTTTACCTGAGTCCCTTACATCTGAGTGCCCTAACAACTTCATCCAATCTTTGTCCATGTCCACCAAGATTTTTTCCAGATGCAAGTATGTCATCCTGAAATACTAATACCCCAGGAAGACCTTTTAACACATCACTGATAACGTGCTAAAATATAGCTGCAGCTGAACCAAGTTCAAAGGCATCCTACAGTATTGAAATACCCCAAATGGAGTAACAAAAACAGTGAGATGCCTAGACTCTTCAACCAATACCACTTGATGATAGGCAAAACGCATATGAAGCTTTGAAAAAACTATTAGCTTCAGCCAGTATAACAATCATCTTATCAGTTTTGGGTAAGGGAGTACTATCCACATAGATTATCTAGTTAAGCCTCCTAAGGTCAACACACATCCTTACCTCATTGCTCTTCTTGCATGCAACCACTTTTGGTGACAACCATGATGAAGATTCTGTCGCCTCATTAACACCCCTTGAACACAACTGCTGAATATGCTCCAACCCTTCTCTGACAGACCTGGGCACACACCTCAGTTTATGTTTCACTGATATACTTCCTTCTTTGAGTTTGATAAAATGTTGACAACCCTGAGGTTTAAATAGTTTCTCCTCAAAAACTTCAGAATCACTCTAAGTTACTCTGCAGAGCATATGAATTCTCCATTACCACATTCACATCATCAGTACCCAGAATTTGTTGAACACACGAGGTCTAAAAGTTATCCTTCATGATTCTACCCAAGACTGTTAGAAACAGAATGTGAAGCATAACATTTCCTAGAACATCTTATCCTTTAAATTGAATTGTAGTATCAAAATACCCAAAATGTTAATTTCTTGTACCATCATAATCTTGAGGATTCACATCGAGAAGACATAACACTTTCTCTGAAAAAGTTTCTTCAAATGTATTTCTGGAAATAATAGTAATTTTCGATACAGAACATGTCAATAAAGGTTTCCACACTAGATAAACAAGGAAATTCTCAATTAGATATTTGAAAAATAATCTTCATTGATACACATACAGAGTACCAAATTGTCCATGTTACTGTTCAGATCTTTTTAATTTCCAGCCTCCTCAGAAACAGTGTTGATTTATTATTCAACCTACAAACCCTTATGGAGTGACCAATGATGCCACACTTGACAGGACAAAGCTAAAAGCAGCATGAAATTCCGACCCACAATGTAAACAAGATCCAAACAAATATACTTCTTCCTTGCACAAAATTGGATTTGTTGTACTTGTTGCCTTTTCCAACATGCATTTTCGGTTTCTTTATTCAAAACTTTAACATACTTTTGAGTCTTGTATACCGTTAGCAATTACTTTTCTTCCTCAAGAGAAGACCTGTAAAAGAATGGAGCTCACATTTAGACACCAAGACTAGGAGAAGCTACATATATGTCAATACTTTCAGTGACAAATTGTTCCCTAGGTGAGAGCTTGTCGCTTTTGACTACTAAA
The DNA here is from genome assembly GCF_031143425.1 of Pleurodeles waltl. Taxonomy (NCBI): domain Eukaryota; kingdom Metazoa; phylum Chordata; class Amphibia; order Caudata; family Salamandridae; genus Pleurodeles; species Pleurodeles waltl. The sequence continues at coordinate 707,472,166 of NC_090450.1, read as the reverse complement.
TTAGGTGGCTTAGACAAATGTCTCTCTAACTTTTTGACAGCTTCCTTATACAAGTCAAATTGTTCATCTTCAGACACAAAAATAGGCAAATGTTGAAAAATCTCCTGGCCTTCCATGTCCAAAGAATGTTCATGTAACCATCTCTTCCTGTCTGATTTGAGCTTGAACCCATCTATGGCACCAGGAAAAGCATTGAAAGCCTTGAATTACTCATTCCCTTGAATGGGCGGTTCTCAGGGTGATTTGAAGAGAGGGTGGTGGAGGAGAATTCAGAAAGGGTGGTGGAGGACCAATAGCTTGCGTACTAGAAATGTGGAAATATATTCAAATATTCCTTTAAAAAATAAAGGCAATGTATATCAAATTGGTTAAAACTGGGCAGCTAACAACAGAACAGTGGTAGGTCAGGCACAAAGTAATGTGACAGAGTGTCAGATCAAAAACAACTAGAAAAGTCAGGCACCCTATTGTAATTGCATCCTGAAAGGGTCAAGCATTTCTTTTCATGACAAGATGGCTACCGAACGTGTTTACACTGACGTGTGTGTGCGTGGTCAGGATGGAGAGAATGAGCCAATGGCGGAATAGAACGCAGCAACTGTTGCCTTCAAATTCTTCACTGTGTAGCTGCCCTTAGACACAAATGTGAGCCAATTTTGCCTCAGCCTGATCCAACAATGATGCTACAACCATGAAACATCTTGTGCACTGACACCTGGCGTACAGGTTTACTGTTCAGTAAGACGCCGGCCCGAGTCCGATGTTCAGCACATCACCAGTGTTAAGATTACGGAATGATCAAGCTTCAAGAGTGTCCAAGGTGGATTACGTATTTATTTTAATTACCAATAAGTCACATTCAAACAGCTGTTCCAAAACTCCACAAGCCTCCTGTCTCTCTCCTGTGGCTTTGCCATTCTACACTCCAGTTCTCGGATGCTGAGATGTCATGCAGTAGCCAGACAAGCAAGGTACATAACAGGATTCTCAGTGGAACTGGGAATATTTCAAAAACATGTAATACCGACACTGGAAAAACACTGAAAAAGTGTGGTTACAGGTAAGAAGAACCTTTCTTTTGTAGCATCAGGTCCACCTCAAGACCACATGCTTTGATACTTGGCTGCTGTGTGAAATTCATCAGTGTCGGGAAGGCTTTGAATGATAACAAAGTGCAAAGGGTGGTAAGTTGGGGCTGAGTGCTACATGTAATCTAGTTCATATGTTGGGTATTTTCTAGAACTTAACCTAAACTGGTAAACTGCACTTACCCTATTCCTATCCTGTACAGATGTGGAAAAGTGATGTTAATGTTGTGTGTTTTGATCCACTGTAAGCTCAGTGCTCCTGCAAAACTCTGTGAACTTTTGAGATGTGTTTAGCAGTATCAAATATTCATTTTATGGGGGTGGGTTGGGAGGGAGGGCTGGTCGGGTTGGTGGTTCCCTGACCATAGGCCTGGTTGTGTGTTTAATTTTTTGCATTGGTCTCATCACCTGTTTTTACCTTTATACCAGTAGAGTGAAGGAAACTACAGTGGCTGCAGGCTGGAAGGTGCTCACCCCTGTGCGCCGTTCTTTGCGTATAGAGCGATCTGTTTCTCGCTATCCAGAGCCTCTGATGGAACATGACACTGTTGTGGCCTCCTTAAATGACCTTCTGGACGCTGATGAGAGCTGCTTTGTGTATCGGCAAAATGAAGCCCTCCCAATGGAAGTGGACTCCAAAATTCGAGCATTATAGCTATTGTCTACAGGGAGCTCCAGTGTTTATCATAGATTGTTCGCAACATCTAGTATAGGAGGATTGGCACTTTCTCCCATGAACTTGTGAATCAAGTATCAGACTTTGAACCTAATGGGAGCTTGCAATGGGACGTAGTGCTCTCTTGTGGGTTCTGTTCTGCTATTTAGACTTGCTTAATGCTTTTGCATGGCTGGCTGTGTCTAAATGAACAATAATGCGCTTGTCCTCAGCAAAAGAAAACTATAAATATTGCTTGTTTGCTGGGATCTTGATGACTGAAAAAAAATTCTATTTAAAATATCTTTTTTTTTTTTTTTTAATACATTGGCTCAAGCAACATAATGAATATTGTTCTGTTTCTTCATTTTTGGAGATGGAATTGTTGTTGACAAAATATGGGTTCAGACTTTTACCTTAGCTCCGTTGTGTGAGGATTGAATGTAAGTTTTGCTGTTCTGCACATGAGTATGTGGAAATGTGGAAATCAGTTGTTGTCGTATTATCTTTATTCGGCCGTACATAGCTATAAGAAAATCCTAAAATATTTACAAGAGTAATAACATTTCTTCATACCAATACAAACAGTTTCTCCAGAAATATATGCAAGATAGTTTGCAGACTATATAAAATAAAAAAACTGAATATAAAGTATATAATGAAATAAGATGCCATTGCCATTTTAAGAGCACTCTGAATACAATTCATTACGGCTGTACAAATAGCAGCAGAACCAGCTTTCTGAAATGAAACAAGTGCTGGTTTGCTTTGTTTAATGTTTAAACAGCGCAATACTGGGAGCAAGTATTGTTTTCTGGGTGATACATAAAATTTACAAAACTGTGTAAAGTGCTGGAAATTGGTTGCATATCACAAGGGCAGCATAAAGTGTCCTGGTGGATAAAACACAATGAGAAAGTGACACTAAAAAGTGTGCTGTATTGAGTCTAAAACGAGTCAAGTTGTATCTGATGGGCATTTCTCAAAAAGTGGATAGGGTTCCACGGATGCTGTGAATGAGATAATAGCATGTATTCTAGTAGAGATGTTACACTATGATCCCAGAACAGCTGCTTTAGGTTTTCCTTGGTTGAACAGGTAATGGAGCCTGAGTTTAAAAAGGTACCTGGTAACACCTAGCAATCAGCAAGTATTCTTTATATGCAGAAGCCATGGAATGCTCAATTTGTACAAAGACTTTTGGCTCCTCCATGGAATGCTGTTCCTCTTATCCAAATATAAATAATATTGCAGTATTAATCTAATCAGATTGGCTTCTGGTTTAGTCTAAATGGAGACCCATAATAGTAGAGGGAATAGTTTGATTATGTCCTCCACATGCGATAACCCCAGTTCATCGGAGCAGACATAAGCAGAGGCAGATCAACTGTTAGGTGAAGCCAAAAGTCTTTGTACAAATTATGTTAGGAGTTAGAATTGCCCCACAAACCTGCCCCATATGTTGCAACTGAAAGGTACTTACTCTTGTAAATTGTCAGCATTTCTCTAACCAGTTTCTGATCCGATTTGGCAGCCATCATAAACCCGAATTCCACTACGCTAGCATGTTTGCACCTGACCCTGTGCAAGTGCCCCCAAGTAAAGGCTTATCTAATGGTATCCCCTTGTAAGTAAAGGTTTGGACAAAACTTACCCGTGTTCCTGATATAACTTCATGGTGGCTCTTCGACAATTTTGGTCCACAAATCATGACATGTTATTTAGAGAGGTTAGTCTCGAAGTCAAGATTTTTCATGAAAATAGTAAAATGATCCAATAAAATCTGGCCGGCAGGCCTTCCCTGTCTGCAGACAGCAGCACCGGCACTGGACACCTACCGAGCTGCGACATGTGCTTACCATTGGCTCTCCAGTCCATTTATCTGTAGTGTGAATATGACTGGTGCCCTTACACATCCTTTGAGAGCACCTCTGTTTATTTTAATCCAATCAGTATAGTTCCCAGTGGGCCCAAATTGTACCTTGGGTGAGACGTCTGCATGCAGCGGCCTCAATAAGGGAACTATGGATTCCTCCACCACCATTTCTAGCATAATGGACCAGAGCTTAGAGCAATTTACACTGTCAAGAGCACTGCTCAGATTCATGAGTCTAGATGGAGGGCTTCTTTTTAGCCCTAGTATACTTGGCCGGTAGCAGATCTAAGTTCAGACTTTGTTCAAACTTCCACATCTTCTGCCGAATGCCATAATGAAACTCAGATAGGATAGAATTGGGCTCAGCCCAGGTCTCCTACTGCACTAACAGCACTCTTAGCAAGATCCTTACAGTGGAATCCAGAAATGATATTGGTCGATAACAGCTTTGATTGGTCCTGTTCCATTTTTTTTAAAAACGCCAATATTGTTGATCTTAACCAGGTGTGTGGCAAAGTGCTCATAGTGGAGGTCCTAATCATGTAGGTTACAGTAGGGTCCCAAAATAATATATTGGATTTTGAAAACATCCATTGAGACATCATCCGGGCCATGGGATTTACCACCGGGCTTTTCTTTATTGCATTCCACCTCTGCAACCTCAGAAGGAGTGATGAGAAGAGTTGTGTCTGACTACAACATGTCAACAGACTCAGCAAGGGGGTAAGCCGACCAGTGTGTTATACTTTATTGTAATGATCTACGTAAGGGTCAGCCGGGATGTATATTTCTAAATTTAATGATTGGTTGTCAGAAATATAGGACATATCAACTATTTTCAGAAAGCCCCCCCTGTCGTGTATCTTGGCTGCCTCCAATGATTCCCATGCTTCTGCCCTTGTAGTGTTTTTCCTAAAGTCACAGTTACCCTTTATGCTTTTACCTAGATGTGTGTATTTCAGCTGGAATGTGGGGCAACAAGCATTTCAGGATCACCTGGGCTTCGCAGAGCACTGTGTGTAATAGTGTGATTCAATCTGGGCTGCCCAACTGTCATCTCTGATGCTGAGCGCCATTTTTGTTGAAAGCAATGCAATCCAATCTGTGCCACCCAATGATGGTCTCCAATGCTGAGTGCCACCTTTGTTGAAGGCAGCATGTAGAGCCAGCATTCAGCTCTTTCCCTAAAATGATATTACTACAGTGACTACGCAACAGTGTTGCGGTCATTTTTACTTGGGGAACTGGAATACGGACATCACTTTTAAGAGTTCCTTGTATGTAGTGACACCAAATTTATGCTGACGCAATTTAATCGATGGCCTTTTTATTTGGGAAATAGTCTGAATCACAGGCGTGAGTTGATGGTCAAATACAACTCTCCACTTGTCCTTTTGTGATTGGGGCTGGATTGGGGCTTCTTTAGTGTTGGAGTTGGTGATTGACTGAGAGTCTGCTTCTTGTGCAGGAATATTACTTCAGAAATAATATAGCTGGTATTTAGTGGCACAGAGACAGCTGCAAGGTGACATTTTGCACTCACATTTGTGCTGTTTGCTTCAACCATAGCAGTTTTAAACGTGCCTCAGCCACCACAATTTTTATCTGAAAAAAAAGGTGATCCAGTTTTACCTGTGAAGAGTTGGAAACAATTATTTAATTCATATCTTCTAGCCATTGGAGGTTAAACCAATTCTGCAGTCAGGAAACAAACTGTTCTACTTCATAACCTTGGTGTGAAAGGCAGAAACATTTATGAAAGCTTACATGAAGTTCAGTTGGGAACTCCTGAAGGTGATCTTGGGAATATTTATGAAATGTCAGATTTAATGCTAGAATGACATTTTGGATCACAGATTAATGTGTTTTCAGAAAGGCACAAGTTCCTCACAAGAGTTCAAGGGAAGACTGAAAAGAGGGGAAATTAAGTGACTTTCTTGCATACTTTAGCTTGAACTTGTGGTTTTGAGAATCTCATCGTCTCACATGTTAGGGACCGTTTAGTGAGATGCACCAATAACCAGAGAGTACAAGAAAAGCTTCTTACTAGGAATCTGTATCTGAAGAGACGAAAGCCATCATAGAGGGCATGCAAAACACCAATCTGCAGGTCCGTGAGATAAGAGAATGCAGGAATGGTGCTTATGGCATTATAAATGTTTTTAAAGAAATTGCTCATATCGGCGTTGAAACAGTGTTGTGCAAAGCTAAGGAAGAGAGCAAAGATGTCAAATGTAAGGAAAACAAGGAACATCTGACTCATTGTGGGAGTGAAGATCATCTTTGCGATAGTCAAGAATGTTTTACCAGATTTACAACATATAAACATGCAGTAAAAAGGGGCACTATGATCATGTTTATAGAGGCTGTTCTGTTAAGGTGTCAGCTGTGAATTGTATGGATGATGAGAGGAAAATGATTTTGAGTATTTGCAGTGATGGTGTGGTTGAAGGTGAGCCATTGATTATGCCTTAGTGTGAAGTGAAGATCGGTGGTAAGAGTGTCATGGTTCTGGCAGACTCAGGGTCACCTTACATCATGATTGAAGACAAGAACGGGGACAGTATATTTGGTATGGATGTTAAGGAGTTGTCTACGCCTGATATCAATCCTATTGGTTATGGTGGTGCGAAGTTTGCCGTTCAGGGCTTTTCCATGTTGAAAATTAAATTCAAGGATAGGAAAACAGCAGTGAAGGTGTATGTAGCCAAATGTGATAATTTGTTAGAATGGAGATACCAGGGTGACAGGGGGATAACATTGAATCCCAACTCACTGCAACATGTGATGTCTGTATCGAATTGTGAGATGCCATGCAAAGCTATGGCTGAGTTTCCAGTTATTTCTGATGAGAGGTTTGGCATGGTCAAATATTTTTAACATTAAATTATATTGAAAGAGTCATGTTCCTTGTTTGTAGAACGTGAGAAAGGTGCAAATCTGATGTTAAAACCACTCAAAGAGGAGCTAAAGAAAATACTCAATATCAGATTGAATGAGGGTTTTGACTCGTTGGAGAGGCCTGCCCCTGTATTCCTGGCCCCTAAGATAGCATGAAGATAAGAATGTGTGATTTCACGCGGTTGAACAAGCACATTTGGGTGGATCGCCAGACACTACCTAATATTCCCGGAAGCCTTAGCATTGATCACAGATGCAAAGTTTTTTAATGTGATGGATCGGTCATTGGCCTATCATCAGGTTCCATTTGTATCCAAAGCGAGGCATCTTCCATCCTTTGTTACTCCTTTGGGGGCTTACAGATTTATATGTATGCCTTATGGCCTGCCGTCGGCTGCAGCATGTTTTCAAAGCGTAATGAGGGTCATGGATGGTCTTTCCAGGGTGTTAGTCTTCCAGGATGACATTTTGGTTTATGGAAAGGATCAGAAGGAACACAACAGTATTCTCAGCTCTGTTTTGTTTAAATTGCAAGAAGTTGGACTTACTCTTAAAAATTAAAAGTGCAAATGTAGGTTGACAAAACTTATGTATGTTGGCTGTACAATAACTAGTGAAGAAGTGGGTGCTAAGTGTGATTTAGCTAAGAGCATTGTACAGGCACCTTCACCTGTTAGCAAGGATCAAGATTGTTCTTTTCTTGGGCTGACAGACATTTGCTCTTCGTCTATTACCAGTCTGTCTCTACCATTAAGATCTCTGTAAAAGAAGAGTGTGAAACTTGACTGGGCCAGTGAATGTGAATCAGCATTCAATTGTATAAAGAAAAGCATTGGGAGTCTTACCAACGTTAGGACATTTTGACCCATATAAGAAAACAATTCGTAAACTGATTCAAAGTTGAGTGAATTGGGAGCAGTATTGTCTAATTATTTGGGTGGGGAGGAGGAAGTGGTAGCTTTTGCTTCACACTCATTGAAGGGGGCAGATGAGCATTATTCATTTATTGAGCATGAAACATTGGCAGTTTATTGGGCAGTACTGCATTAAAAGTTTTATCTGTGGGAATTGCCTTTCATTGTGAGGTCAGATCCTCGTCCCTTGTCTCAAATTTTATTTCACCAAAGCTAAGAAGATGGATGGAGGGTCTAACAGACTTCAGTTTTGTTGTGAAGTATTTTCCTGGGCCATAGACTTATGCTGCACATTGTCCAGCTAGGCTATTGAAAGTGAGAGAGTTTTTGATGGTGTGTATTTGGTGGGTTGGATAAGTTAGAACATGGTTAAAGATGGTGAATGTACTAATGCTATAGGAGAAGATTAAGCGCTGGAATTGTTAAAAGAATATATAGTAAAAGGATGGCCGGAACTTAACAAGGTTTTTCTGAAGCTGAGTGAATTTTGGAATGTGCATGAGGAACTTTGTATTTGGGCCAATGCAATCTGTAGAGGGAATGGTGTGGTACCACCAATGGTTTTAAGGAAGAAGTTGGTCAATTTAGCACATGAAAGACATCTGGAAAGGAACTTGACCAAGACTAAACTTTATGAGTGGTATTGGTGGCTGAGAAAGTACCATCATGTTCAAACTGTAGGTTCGATGTTACGTGTAGCTGTAGATACACATGCTTTTCATAAGTCTGCCATCTAGTGTTGGGCTGAGTGTGTTACAAGTTGTTTTTCTTTGAAGAAGGTTCTCGACTCACGAAATAGAGCGGCGACTCCTGATAATACTGTGCATGGGCATCGAGTCCTTTGTTAGATTGTTTTCTTTACGCTGTCTGGTTCGGACGTGTTTCCTCTTGCTCCGGTAGATCTCTGGTTGGGCCTTCTAAACGTACTCTTCCTTTGTATAATACTGTTGGTATTGTTTTGATCATGTTTTCTATCTGTAGTCTATCCTACTAAACCATCTGGGTCGATTATTTTTTTCCTGCCCTTCCAACAGGCCTCGCCCTTTTAGGGCCTACTTCAATGCCGGGCTGATGGAACAAACTCAGTTTCGATTCTGTTCTCAGTGTCACACCAAGTTCCCATACACTGACCAGCATTTGGTGTGTAATCTCTGTCTATCTCCCGACCATCGAGACAAGACTTGCAACGCCTGCAGATAATTTAGATCTAAGGAGACTCTTGAGGGCCGAAGAGCTCTTCGTCTGCAATGGCATCCAAGTCCACAGAAGTAATACCCGATATGTTTGGTGAGGTACCCCCAAAAGAGGAGGAAGAACAGAGTACGGCACTTTCTATCAAAGACTCGGATTCCGAACATGACTCCGATGCGGACAGCCACTCCATACCTCCGGTGCAGTACGTGAGTACACCTGCCCCATCACACCACCCAAAAACATAAAAAAAAGTCTCCAGTACTGGTCCTCGGTCATCCATTGCCTTCTGGCCATGGTCAGATCTGAAAAACAAGCCCGGTGACAAACCTTCGGGCTCGGCACTGAGAATAAAGACCAAAGTGCATTGGGCACTGTCAAAACAGACTGTTCAAGTTGTCTCTGTACCGAGCCGAAAAGTAGAGACATCGATTTTGGAGCCGAAAAAACATTTATTCATTTCAGAGCCGATACTTTCGGTTCGAGCAAAAAACTCTGTGAATAAACCTTTGGAGCCGAAAGCTACAAGTAGTAAATCTATTACTTCCACAGAAGAAGTAAATCTACTACTTCCACACAAGAAACCTCGGACATACAACCAATTTTAGAGGTCATGGGCGGTAGACAGCGCAACTTACAAATTCAAAAGGGCATAGGAAGAATAATTGCTTTTCCGGTGACTATTAAAAGGACGTTAACCTTTCAAGAGACATTAGATGCTGGACCTCCACCAAAAAAAGTCTCAAAGGACAAAGAGAGAGAAAAGGCTTTTCAACAAAAACAGTTTTCCCCACCACATTCTTCTCTTCTTCCTCCTTCCACACCGCCACCACCATCACCCACATATTTGCCACAGACATGCTCATTGTCACCACACAGGGATGATCTTAGTGATATTCAGCAGAATACAGACCCAGGGAGTTTATATGACTCTGATCCCCTTACCTCAAACAATCCAGATTTGTACCCCGCTAGACCTTCTCCACCAGAAGGCACTACGGCATACATATTCAGGTCATGGCAAGAGCAGCTGCATACCATAATGTGCACAGGTACACAGACCTGCTAGAGGAAGAATTCCTTTTTTAATACACTAACATCCACACATAAGGAATATCATTGTCTCCCAATGATACCTGGGACGCTCAGGCATTCATCGCATATTTTTAAAGAACCAGTGAAAGCCAGAATTATCACTCCTAGAGTAGATAAAAAAATATAAACCGGCTCCTTAAGACCCAGTTTTCTTAAGAACTCTGTTACCACTGGATTCAATAGTGGTTAGTGCAGCAAGGAAATGGGCTAACAGCCAGTTAACAGAGGATGCTCCCCCTCCAGATAAGGAGAGCAAAAAAGCTAGATGCAGCAGGAAAAGGGGTAGAGAATAACTAACTCTCTAGCTCTTTTAGCTAGATATGACAGGGCCCACTCGGACCAGATGGAATAAGTGCTACAATATCTTCCACCAGAGCATCAAAAGTGGGGACAGCAAGTAGTTACAGAAGGACAGGCAATTTCCAAGAACGCTATTAGATGCGCTACAGGTGCAACTGACACCACGTCTAGACACATAAACACCAGCGTAGTCATCAGAAGACGTGCTTTGTTAAAATTTTCAGGGTTCAAACCTGAGATACAACAAGCTGTCTTAAACATGCCCGTTGACCAGGAACATTGGTTCGGCCCAGAACTGGGCATAACTATAGAAAAGCTGAAGAAAGATTCTGAAACGGCTGAAGCAATGGGGGCATTATACACTACACCTGTTGGAGGGGGCATTTGTAGACCACAATTTAGAGGTGGCTTCAAGCCATCAGCCACAGAAACAACATCCACTTCACAGCTAAAACACACCTCACAAGTTTACACAAGAGGTTGATTTTGAGGTTCCTACACAGCATCCAATGATAAAAGAAGAGGCAAACCATCCACTTCCAAAGGTTCCTCTACTATAACTAAACAGTGACTCACTCATCGTCCCCACAGCCCACACATCTCCTGTGGGAGGCAGATTGGTAAATATTTATCCACAATGGCCTGTGGGTTCTGTCAATTATCCAACATGGTTATTGCCTGGAACTGATTACTATTCTGCCAAACATTCCCCCTTGTTCACACAGACTTACTCAGGACCATCTCCATCTACTAAAAGAGGAGGTACAATCACTTCTGCTCAAAGGAGCCATAGAGTTAGTACCCATATCCCAACAGGACCGTGGGCATATTCGCTATACCTCCTAATGCCAAAAAAGACAGTCCATTTAGGCCAATTCTAGATCTCAGGCCTCTCAATCTATACATTCTCTCAGAACACTTTCATACGGTCACTCTACAAGATGTCATTCCTTTATTACAAAAAGGAGATTACATGACCGCATTAGATCTCAAGGATGCCGATTTCCACATTCCCATATATCCAGCACATTGCAAACACCTAAGATTTGTCATCGCAGGAAAGTACTACCATTCCGAGTAACAACAGCACCAAGGGTGTTTACCAAATGCTTAGCGGTAGTTGCAGTATTTCTCAGAAGAGAACACATACATGTCTTCCCATATCTAGACGATTTGCCAATAAAGGCCACTACAAGCCAAATCTGTCAACAACACAGTATAAAATAGATCTCCTACACAATTTGGGATTCACCATCAATTACCTAAAATCCCACCTACAACCATTACAAATACAGCGGTATTTGGGAGCAGTTCTCAACACTCAGTCGGGATTAGCATACCCAAAGCCACCAAGGATTCAGGCACTTGAACACTTAATATCTCAACTACAATACAACCACACTTATACAGTGAAGTTAGTGATGAAGTTATTAGGAATGATGGCTTCATGTATAGCCGTAGTTCCAAATGTAAGACCTCACATGCAGCCACTGCACCAGTGCCTCTCACAACAGTGGTCTCAGTCACAGGGTCAACTTCAGGATCTGGTGGTGTTGGCCTGCCAGACTCTCTGCTCCCTGCAATTGTGGAATCACACCAATCTATCAAAAGGGCGGTCCTTTCAGGACCCTCTGCCTTAGACCATCATAACACCAGATGCATAACAGATAGGTTGGGGAGCTCATCTCAACAGTCTTACCATACAAGGGGAATGGGACTCCAACCAACAGACTTACCACATAAATTACTTGGAATTACTAACAATATTCTTAACACTCAGCTTTTCTTATCAAATTGCACACAAAGTAGTGTTAATATGCACAGACATTATGACAACAATGTATTATGTGCAAAAACAGAGGGGGACACACTCATCTCAATAATCCCTTTTTGGCCAGTCAATTTGGAAATTGGTGATTCACAACCACATTCAAATAGTGGCAGAGTATCTCCCAGGGGTGGACAATGAACTTATGGACCTCTTAAGCAGGATGCAGCACAAGTCCATGAATGGGAAATTCGCCCACAAGTAATTCAGAAATACTTTAAAATGTGGGGGACTCCAGACATAGACCTATTCGCCACAAAAGAAAACTCAAAATGCCAAAGCTTCGCGTTCAGGTACCCACATCCACAATCAAGGGCATTGCTCCATGGATGAACTGGTCAGGGATATTTGCTTATGCTTTTCTGCCTCTCCCACTCATTCCATTTCTGGTAAACAAGATGAGGCAAACCTCACACACCTTGATCCTCATAGTTTCCACATGGGCACGTCAACATTGGCACACAACACTGCAGTATCTATCTGTGGTACCTCATCACAAGCTACCAAACAGACTGGATCTGTTGACCCAAAACAAAGGTCAAATCAGACACCTAAATCCCAGCACACTCAATCTTGCAATATGTCTCCTGAAGTCATAGAGTTTGGTTACCTACAACTTCCATCTGAATGTATGAATATTCTAAAGGAGGCACGCAGACCCACAATTCAACAATATTATGCTGCTAATTGGAAACGTTTTGTGTACTATTGTCAGCTCAAAAATATTGACCCACTTAACCCTTCAGTACAAGATATTGTATGCTATTTGTTACACTTACAGAAACCAAATCTGGCATATTTCTCTATTAGGCTTCACTTAGCAGCTATAACAGCTTACCTTCAAAACAGGGAGCATATTTCTCTATTTAGAATTCCTGTTATTAAAGCTTTTATGGAGGGACTTAGAGCAGTGGTTCCCAACCTGTGGGCCGGGTTCCCCTGGGGGTCCGCGAAGCCTCCTCAGGGGGTCCGCGACTGCTTAAACAATATAATAATATTAGGTCCCAGCTATCAGAAATGACTCAGTGGGGGTCCTCGGGTTCCAATAATGATTCAGTGGGGGTCCCCGGGCTCCAGTACTGATAAAATGGGGGTCCACAGAAGTCAAAAGGTTGGGAACCACTGACTTAGAGTAATCCCACCTCCAGCTCCTGCATGTAATTTAAACATTGTACTCACAAGACTTATGCGCTCACCATTTGAACCCATGAATGCTTGTACCCTACAGTTCTTATCATGGAAGTTTTTTTTTTTTTATTATTAGTAGCAATAACTTCTTTAAGAAGAGTTAGTGAAATCCAAGCTTTCACTTTAGAAGAACCATTCTTCCAGATTCATAAAGTCAAATTAGTTCTCAGGACAAATCCAAAATTCCTACCAAAGGTAATTTTACCTTTTCATATCAATCAGTCAGTGGATTTGACAGTCTTCTTTTTCACAACCAGATTCAGTTGCAGAAAGAGACCTAAACTCCCTTGATTTAAAAATAGCTCTCATGTACTATATAGACAGAACAAAATATTTTAGAAAGTCAAAACAACTTTTTGTAGCATTTTCAGAACCTTACAAGGGTAATCCTATCCTAGAAAATGGATTAGCCAGATGGATAGTGAAATGTATTCAGACTTGTTGTCTTAAAGCTAAAAGACAGTTATAAGTAGCTCCTAAAGCTCATTCCACACATATGTAAAGCTGCTATGTGGTCTACATCACACATTTACTAAACACTACTGTGTAGATGTGTTAGCTCACCAACAAGTAAATGTTAGATAGGAAGTACTTAGGAGATTATTCCAAACTACTTCAACTCCTACAGGCTGACCACCGCTTAGAGGGGACTGCTTTACAACCTATGTACAGCATGTGTATCTATATCTACAGTTACACATGCCATTGAACGGCAAATGTTACTTCCCCAGTTATCTATCTATTTATTACTTCACCCACCTGCTGGAAAACAATCTAACAAAGGACCTGATGCCCATGTGCAGTATTACCGAGAGAAGGAGTCACTCGATCTTGTGACTCGAAAACCTTCTTTGAAGAAAAACAACCTGTAACACTCCGAGCCCAACACTAGATGGTGGTTTTATGAAAAGCATGTGATGCTACAGCACTACATGCCACAAACAAATGTATACTGGTAAGTAACATTTTAGCTCACAATGAGAAGTATGTTCTTTTGTTGGTAGACTACATGTCTAAATGGGTAGTGACCAGATGTGTGCCCAAATGTGGATACTGATGTTGTCATTGATTTTTTTGAAGGGGACAACTCCGGCAATGAACCCTCACTGAGAACATCATCAGAATAATGTCCATAGAAAGTACGTTACAAAGCAAGACACACTTCCAATGCATGTTCGAAAGAGCACCATAAGCACATAGTAGAAAACCAGTCCCAATGACAATGACCAGTTCTTGTGAAGTTCCTCCAGTAGCCCTGCTCCAAACTACTGCATCATCTGTTTACGACACATTTGGGCTGGTGGGGGTGCTACTACTCTTCTTGGTTAAGATGGGACAACCATTGCAAATCAAAAATAGCACCAACGAGATACTGCCAATTAAAGCCAAAACAGTTGGGAAACCTCTGAAAACACTTTAAAAAAAAAGTGAGTGAATAGCTGAAAGTACAACCCAAAACACAGTCTTAAAGGTGCTGTCAAATCTAGATCCTACAGCCTTAAAAAACAAAAACTGTACAATACCTGTGGTGTTAGATGCATTGAAAAAATGTGACTGACCAATTCACTCATGTCTTCCAAAGTATGGATTTCAAAGTGACTGTATCTCTGCAGTGACGATCTCGCCACTTGCACGTCATATGTTTTGCAGGCATATGTGAACGCCAAATGTTTTTTTAATCAAAGCTGTTTTTAGTCTGCTGAGCTTGTCAAAATTGACATAAGTAGCAATGTGAGACCACAAATTCACTACTTTTATCTCATGTGTGGGAGGGAAGAGCACATTTCCACAACGGGTCACTATTTGAGAAACCGAAATCACATATGACACCTGCTGTCATCCCTCAACAGCCTTGATCAATCACCATCAAGTAACTCCCATTCGAAGTAACTGAAACACTGAGTAAATTAAAGGCACGGTAATACCCTCCAAGTAGCAGGCTAAGTTCGCCACTGACGCATTGCAAGGTATTATTATCTGCTATGTTTGCGATGCATTCTGTGCACACCTTCATTGTTCTCTGCTCAGCCAGTATGTGATGTCATGGAATGTTGGTGAGTGACTGGAGAAGTGTGACAGTTAGAGAGAGTGTACTGAGCAGAGATGATGCTGCTCCTAGTGGTCTTTCCTTATTAAGTAACTTATCTAGTAACCTTTTCAATAAATCTATAACCTTTATCCTATGTGAACTGGATACTTTATTCCTACTTGCCAAGAAGGAATCTTTGACTACAACACCATCAACGACTGTAAATCGAACTTATTCATGAGGAGAATCAATGAAAACAAAGAAGTGATGATAAATTGAACATTGAAGACTTAAGAAGGAAAAAGAAATGCTGTGAAATCCCACCAGTGTCTTTTCTACCAGACAGTCTGAAGACAACGGAAATGTAAGGGCGTTGGACCGGTTGAACTCCAAATGGATGCAGATGATTGTGTAGCCAGTGCCAACATTGTGTGGAGTTGACTTTAAGACAGCATTTCATCACTTTTGCAAGTCATACTGGTGGTGAGTGAACCCGTAGTGGCTGAGGATAACGGTGGTGAGTGAACCGGGTATGCATAAAATTGTGAGCATTTTGCCTTGAATTAACCTTTGCTTGCGGAGAAGTGTGGCAGACAAGTACATCTGGGGAAGAAGGGTGTGTCACCCAAAATATTTACAGTGGTAATAGAGTGCTGGCATTGTGCAGCGTGAGACAGTCGAGCCTCAGTGTTATAATTTGAATGGTCTACGTGGTCCATATATCTGAGCTGTCATTGGAAGCATTACGGTTGAGACACTGTACATGAGACTAGGGTGTGCATGCCTCCATTGTTCCATGCTGTGCTCATCCAGTGTACAATGTCATGGAATGTTGGTAAGTGACTGGAGGAGCGACCACTGACCCTCGGGTAGGTCGCTCCCCTGCTCACGCAGCGCCTCCAGTCCCTGACTGCCTTCCTCTCCTGTGAGTGTGCTCCCCCCTTCTTGCCCGTGTACCCCGAGTGCTTGTGCTTGTGCTGGTGCTGACTAAAAATCCCTTTTCTCTCCTTGTATCCCGTGCGTGTGCCCCCGAGTGACTGAAATTCCCTTTTCTCTCTTTGTATCCCGTGCGTGTGCCCCCGAGTGACTGAAATTCCCTTTTCTCTCCTTGTATCCCGTGCGTGTGCCCCCGAGTGCCGTGCGCCGCCCTCCCCTCTCAGCCCCTCCTTTTTAGTAGATTTTAGTAGGCTCTTGTTCCCTTTTCGCCGTCTTGCCGCTTTTTCCCGCCGCTCCTACCGCGCTTTTCCCGCAGTTTTTTGCCGCTCTTTTTTGCCGCTCTTTTTTCCCGCTTCCAGCTCCCCTGCCCGCCCACCTCCCGCCTCCCAGCTGACCCCGCCTCCCCACCTACCGCTTAAATGGCGGCCGCTGCGAGGCAGAGGTAGCGACCACTGACCCTCGGGTAGGTCGCTCCCCTGCTCACGCAGCGCCTCCAGTCCCTGACTGCCTTCCTCTCCTGTTAGTGTGCTCCCCCCTTCTTGCCTGTGTACCCCGAGTGCTTGTGCTTGTGCTGGTGCTGACTAAAAATCCCTTTTCTCTCCTTGTATCCCGTGCGTGTGCCCCCGAGTGACTGAAATTCCCTTTTCTCTCCTTGTATCCCGTGCGTGTGCCCCCGAGTGCCGTGCGCCGCCCTCCCCTCTCAGCCCCTCCTTTTTAGTAGATTTTAGTAGGCTCTTGTTCCCTTTTCGCCGTCTTGCCGCTTTTTCCCGCCGCTCCTACCGCGCTTTTCCCGCCGTTTTTTGCCGCTCTTTTTTCCCGCTTCCAGCTCCCCTGCCCGCCCACCTCCCGCCTCCCAGCTGACCCCGCCTCCCCACCTACCCCTTAAATGGCGGCCGCTGCGAGGCAGAGGTAGCGACCACTGACCCTCGGGTAGGTCGCTCCCCTGCTCACGCAGCGCCTCCAGTCCCTGACTGCCTTCCTCTCCTGTGAGTGTGCTCCCCCCTTCTTGCCCGTGTACCCCGAGTGCTTGTGCTTGTGCTGGTGCTGACTAAAAATCCCTTTTCTCTCCTTGTATCCCGTGCGTGTGCCCCCGAGTGACTGAAATTCCCTTTTCTCTCCTTGTATCCCGTGCGTGTGCCCCCGAGTGCCGTGCGCCGCCCTCCCCTCTCAGCCTCTCCTTTTTAGTAGATTTTAGGAGGCTCTTGTTCCCTTTTCGCCGTCTTGCCGTTTTTTCCCGCCGCTCCTACCGCGCTTTTCCCGCCGTTTTTTGCCGCTCTTTTTTGCCGCTTCCAGCTCCCCTGCCCGCCCACCTCCCGCCTCCCAGCTGACCCCGCCTCCCCACCTACCCCTTAAATGGCGGCCGCTGCGAGGCAGAGGTAGCGACCATTGACCCTCGGGTAGGTCGCTCCCCTGCTCACGCAGCGCCTCCAGTCCCTGACTGCCTTCCTCTCCTGTGAGTGTGCTCCCCCCTTCTTGCCCGTGTACCCCGAGTGCTTGTGCTTGTGCTGACTAAAAATCCCTTTTCTCTCCTTGTATCCCGTGCGTGTGCCCCGAGTGACTGAAATTCCCTTTTCTCTCCTTGTATCCCGTGCGTGTGCCCCCGAGTGCCGTGCGCCACCCTCCCCTCTCAGCCCCTCCTTTTTAGTAGATTTTAGTAGGCTCTTGTTCCCTTTTCGCCGTCTTGCCGCTTTTTCCCGCCGCTCCTACCGCGCTTTTCCCGCCGTTTTTTGCCGCTCTTTTTTCCCGCTTCCAGCTCCCCTGCCCTCCCGCCTCCCAGCTGACCCCGCCTCCCCACCTACCCCTTAAATGGCGGCGCGCCGCTGGCGCGCCTAAGGCAAGCCCGTCTGCGCCCGTCCGTGCCTG
The DNA here is from genome assembly GCF_031143425.1 of Pleurodeles waltl. NCBI lineage: Eukaryota > Metazoa > Chordata > Amphibia > Caudata > Salamandridae > Pleurodeles > Pleurodeles waltl. Next base: position 707,454,302 of record NC_090450.1, on the reverse strand, counting down.
GACCGCGCCCAGCGCCCGAACCCCTGGCCCCCGTGCCCCCCGCTTGACCTATGACTCCGCCACCCTCGCCAACCTCAACCCCGGCCGCGCACCGGGCTGCTACCGCGCCACCCTGAAACGAACCCACGGACCCTTCACCTGCAGCAACTGCCGCTTCACCTGCCTACGGACCCACACCGCCACCACCAAGAACGACGCCCCCGGAAGCAACCTCGAATGCATCCTGGTCAACACCCGCTCCGTCCACAGCCACGCCATCGAACTGTGGAACCTCATCAACTCAACGAACCCAGACATCGCCTTCCTCACCGAGACCTGGATGAACCCCTCCTCGGCACCCGACATCGACATAGCCATCCCCGACGGCTACAAAATCATTCGGAGAGACCGCTTCAACCGCACCGGAGGAGGCATCGCCATCGCACACAAAAGCTCCATCAGCATCTCGACCCACACCGACAACTCACTTCCCGACGCCGAACACCTCCACTTCGCGATCCACATCGACCCCAAGACAACCCTAAGAGGCACCCTCATGTACAGACCACCAGGACCCCGCACCAAGTTCAGCGAAGACATCGCAGACTTCGTCAACCCCCACGCACTCTCATCCACCGACTACATCCTCCTAGGAGACCTCAACTTTCACCTGGAGAACCACACCGACAACAACACCACCGCCGTTCTAGACAACCTCGCCAACCTGGGACTGAAACAACTGGTCAATACCCCCACCCACTACGCCGGACACACGCTCGACCCCATCTTCTCCTCAAGCAAACACATCACCTTCAGCCACACCACCGAACTCACATGGTCGGACCACAGCTGCGTCCACTTCAGCTTCAAGAAAACCACCGTGCATCACCACACCCGGCAACCACCAAAAAGACACTGGAACCGAATCACCACAGAACAACTCGCAGCAACGCTCTCCCTGAACCAACCCACCAGCACCAGCAACCCCAACGAGGCCGCCAACAACCTCACCAACTGGATCTCCGACTGCGCCAACCTCCTGGCCCCTCTGAAGACCCAAACCAACACCAACAACCACAAGAAAAACTCCTGGCTCACCACCGAACTCAAAAACTCCAAGAAAGAATGCCGCCTCCGCGAGAAGACATGGCGCCTCAACCCGACAGAGGAAAACCTGACAGCTCTCAAGGACACCACCCGCCAACACCACCAACGCCTCCGCACCGCACGAAAAACAGCCTACCAGAACAGACTTGACAACAACGCCCACAACAGCAAGGAACTATTTGGCATCGTCAAAGAGCTCTCCAACCCGGACGCAGAAACCAACCCCATCTCTCCCTCACAGGACCTCTGCGACTCCCTCGCGACCTTCTTCCACCGTAAGATCGCCGACATCTACAACAGCTTCATGACCACCAACATGAACCCGCCCCCGGAAGCCGCAAACGACATCTCCACCATCCTCGCCTGGAACCCTACCACCACGAGGAAACCACCCGCGTCATGAACTCGATCCACTCGGGATCACCCTCCGACCCCTGTCTTTACCACATTTACAACAAGGCCGACAACATCATCGCACCCCACCTCCGAGACGTCATCAACGCCTCCCTCACCACCGCTACCTTCCCTGAAAGCTGGAAACACGCAGAACTCAACGCCCTCTTAAAGAAACCTACAGCAGACCCCACCGAACTCAAAAACTTCCGGCCTATCTCCCTCCTACCGTTCCCCGCCAAAGTGATTGAGAAAATAGTCAACGCTCAACTCACCGCCGCCCTGGAAACCTCCGACTCCCTCGACTCCACTCAGTTCGGATTCAGGGCCAACCACAGCACCGAAACCGCCCTCATCGCAGCCACGGACGACATCCGAGCCCTGACCGACAAGGGTGAAACCGTGGCCCTCATTCTCCTGGATCTCTCTGCAGCCTTCGACACGGTCTGCCACCGCACCCTGATAGACCGCCTCTGCAGCGCCGGCATCAGAGGCAAGGCCCTGGAATGGGTCATCTCCTTCCTCTCCGGAAGGACCCAGAGAGTCCGCCTCCCCCCCTTCAGATCCGCAGCCACGGAGATCATCTGCGGCGTACCCCAAGGATCCTCCCTCAGCCCCACCCTATTCAACGTCTACATGACCCCCCTGGCAAACATCGCACGCAAACACGGACTCAACATCATATCCTACGCCGACGACACCCAGCTCATCTTATCCCTCACCAACAACCCCACATCAGCAAGGACCAGACTGCACGACGGCATGAAGGAAGTAGCGACCTGGATGACAGACAGCCGACTGAAACTGAACACAGATAAAACGGAGGTCCTCATCCTCGGCCCTACCCCCTCCGCATGGGACGACTCCTGGTGGCCCCCCGCCCTAGGCAGCACTCCCCAACCGACCAACCACGCACGCAACCTCGGCTTCATCCTGGACTCCTCCATCTCGATGACCAGACAGGTCAACTCGGTGACCTCAGCGTGCTTCAACACCCTCTGCATGCTCCGCAAGATCTTCTGCTGGATCACCATCGACACCAGGAAGACCGTCACCCACGCCCTCGTCACCAGCTGCCTGGACTACGGGAACACTCTGTACGCCGGCATCACCACCAAGCTGCAGAGGAAACTTCAACGGATCCAGAACGCCGCAGCACGACTCATCCTGGACATACCTCGCCACCACCACATCTCCGGACACCTGAGAAAACTCCATTGGCTCCCGGTCAACAAGAGGATCACCTTCAGACTCCTCACCCACGCACACAAAGCCCTCTACAACCTCGGACCCAAACTCATCAACTCCCGCGTCTCCTTCTACACTCCTCCGCGCACTCTGCGCTCCACCGGTCAGGCCTTGGCAGCCGTTCCCCGCATCCGCAAAACCACCGCCGGAGGAAAATCCTTCTCTTTTCTGGCAGCGAAGACCTGGAACTCCCTGCCCAGTCACCTTCGCGCCATACCCGAACACCTCCCCTTCAGAAGGCAGCTCAAGACCTGGCTCTTCGAGCACTGACCCCCTCCCCCCCAGCGCCTTGAGACCCTTATGGGTGAGTAGCGCGCTTTATAAATGTGATTGATTGATTGATTGATTGATTGACAGAGAGACTGGGCTGAGCAGAGAGGATGCTGCTCCTGGAGTGTTTCCTTACTAAAGAACTTGTAACTTATGCAAACTTTTAAATAAATCTACACCCTCTACCTCATGTGAACTAGCTCCATGACTCCTATCTGCCATGAAGGAATCTTTGATTACTACACATGTACCTTTCAATGCCCCTATTTGCAATTCAATTATTGGCTAACAAGTTTCACAATCGCTTCTGCTGAGAAAAAGATCCTTGTTGTCGTCCAAGCATTTGAAATCAAAGGGCAACTCACACACCTCATGGATGTAGATATCTCCTAACTGCTCAAACCTACCAACAGGAAAGTGTTTCAAACACAAAGTGAATTAATATGTTGATACTGGCATGGAGATCACTCCATTTATTAACCACACTGATGATGGTGTTTTGGGTACAGTAAAAGGCAACTTTTCTATTTTTTCAATATTAGGCATTATGTAACTAGTGTCTTTAGCCATTGTCTGTTGTTTACTGGTGAGGTTAGATGCAGCAAATAACTCCTTAGAGTTAACATGCTTCCAGGGCACACGGCCATTTTTCAGAACTTGGAAAGTCCAACTAAACTGCATAATGGACCTAAGCTGGCTTCGTCCATGGTGTAAAGATGACATATTTTGAATAATGTCAACAGCAGAGGACACAATGTTGTTTATTGTGTAAATGTGAATGAACAATGTGCTCATACCAATATCCACAATGGCTAGAGCTTTCACTAAAATGTCCTTATCTATTTGCCTCGAACGTGCAGCAGCTTCCATTTATGAAAGCTTCCAAACTTCATTATATTGCATATAAGAATCTTTAGAGTGGGGTTTTCTGGGACCTAACAAGAAATCTTGTAAGTCAATATCTTCCGAAAGGAGAGAAAGGTGTTCTTTTACAGATGATAATGTGGAGGACTTTAACCATTGCTGACATAATTAACCCACAATGTATGTGGTGATGATACCCGAGTGCTGTGTGATGATGTAACAAGGGTCCAGTCTGCATATCCTGATGGACCTTCCTGGGCTAGAGTGGTGGGAGGAGCTGACACTTGCACCTGAATAGGGCTGTGCCTGTCCTTACACAAAGCAGTCTCCAACCCCCTGGAGTGTGTCTGGGGCCAGAGCAGGAAAGACAGGGCCTTGTGCACTACAAAGACTTTTCTTTGAAGTTTGCCTACTTCAAAGGCAGAAATGAGTACACGTAGTGGACCTCCAACCCCACAAAGTTAGAATCCTTCTGGACTGAGGACATTCTGCCAGGAAGAAGAGCTGGATGCTGTAAGAGGGACTGCCACTCTGCCTGTTGCTTTGCTGTACTGGCCTGCTGCTTGCTGCTTCTGTTAAGGGAGTGAAAGGACTGGACATTGTTTTCTACATCCTGCTGCCAAAGGTTCTCCATGGGGGTTGGACTGAGCTTGCCTCCTGTTAAGAAGTCTCAGGAAGATCAAAAAACCTCATCTGCCAGCACCTGGGCTCTCTTGCTGAGACCTGACTTGCGAAGTGGTGCCAAATCCAGTCCCTGGGCTTTGGGAGTGAGTACAAACAAAAAGAAGCCAAGCATGTCGACTCTAGAGCGACTTCAGAACGAGCTCCGCTGTCTGACTCCACGCCGCTGCCTGTATCAGAGCTATGGTCCCTGCTGAGTGCAGTGATTGACATCACAGGCCAGATGCCGCAGCAGCTCCTCCGAAGTCCCCCCACAGCGTGAGTCCTGACTGTTGTATCACAGACATCCGTGACAACCAACTCCGCCGCAGCACCTGTGGCACTGTAGTGTGATTGTGACACCACAAATTTGACGCCTCGCCTCTTGACCGGCTAGATTAATTGATCCTGCCTTGTCGTAAGGAACTGGCGCCTCGCCACCGACGCTGCATCACCTCCTCTTTAACTGTAAGGAACCGACGCCTCACCTCCCCGGTAGCAGTACGGAACTGACCCCGCACCAGCTCCAGCGACGCCTCACCTCCCTGACTCCATGCAATGTCTTTGTTTCCCTGTTTTCCAAGTACTATACCTAGGGGGCAATGCGACTCTTTGACCAGCCTATACTGCCTGAGTGGTATTGGACTGTTGGTGTGATAGCCCAAGTTGGAGCTATTGTGTTTCTAAGCACTACACTAATATTTAGGCCCTCATTATGACCCTGGCAGTCTCACCGCCGAGGGGCCGGCGGTATAGACCACCACATTATGAGTGTGATGGTTTGGCCTCTGCCAACCTGCCACATCCCCCGCTTATACCACCAGGGCGGTTGCACAGCCGGGCCGGAGATTAGAATCTCTGACTCAGCGGTCCACTGAAGACTGCTGGCGGCATCACAAGTCGGCTTTCTATCTGGGTTTCCACAATGGTAACACTGCCACAAAGTCCCTGGCGGAAAGGCTACTGGTGACAGGAAATGTCTTTCCTGTCACTGGCAGACGACTACCCCAACAATCCGCCTGCAATCCCAATACCATCCTGACCCCCTTTCCATACCAGAACCCCCCTTCCAGTACAGCACCCCATCCCGCATACACGTGCACACACACATACACCCACACGCACCTCGCATACACTCATTTACCAACACTTACATACACGCATTCACTCACATGCAGCCATACACACATTCACTGACACGCATCCATACTCGCATTCACACAAACATTCCAACACGCACTCACTATAACAATCATACACGGATTCAATCACCCATACACACAAACATTCAAACACTCATACACACACGCATACACACTTACATTCACACATGCAGACTCCACCCACTCACACACACATACAACACCATCCAACCCCGTTCCCATGTCGGATGATCAACTTACCTTGTCCGGTAAGGAGGTCGTCTGGCAGGGAACGGAAACAGGCACTTCCACCAGTGGCAGTGCCCCACCATCAGGACACCGCTAGGCTGTCTTATAGGTCGTAATATGGCTAATGGAGTCTTTTTGGCTGGTCGGCCAGTGGGGGAACCGCCCATGCACCTCCGGCCACCAGCAGGACTACTGGAGGATTTCCACCTAAATTGTGGCGGAAATTCTTCAGTTCTTATAATATGGTGGTCAGAAGACCGCCAGCACTGGCAGTCTTCTGGTGCCTGTGGCTTTGACGGTCTTCTGAAAAGACCACCGAGCTCCTAATGAGGGCCTCAGTCTTTGAAAATGTGTATCTTTGCTGGTGTATGTTGTATGTTTGTTGTTTTGGTCTTGTGTTATTCAGTTAAATATTTGCTAGTTATCTAAACTGGTGTGGAGTACGTTTGTGGTGTTTTCACTGTGTTACTGTGTGTGTGTGTACAAATACTTTACACATTGCCTCTTGAGATAAGTCTGACTGCTCATACTAAGCTACCAAAGGAGGTGAGCAGGAGGTTATCTTAGCTGTGTCACTTCCTTACCCTGACTAGAGTGAGGGTCCCTCCTTGGACAGCAAGCCAGGAACCTTTAATTTGTGAACAAATGTCAGAGCTAAGGAAATACTGTTTGGTGTGCTTGTAGAGACCAGGTCACCAATAGCATTTTTGTAGTAAAGAGGTGGTAGCTGTCACACCAGCATGGGCAGATGCAACACCCTCATGCGCTGCTGTAATCAGAACAAGCCTATGATCTTGTTTGGGCTTCACATGAACTAGTATTGTGAAGGTAATATTTTGGGCACTTAGTAGGAATATTTGGTAGGGCATGCTATTGGTAAAGGCTTTTCATCAGGCAAGATATTCATGGCACCTACAATGTCATCATCCACCCTTGTATAAGAACAGGTTATCGCAGCAACAAAAGCCGTAGCAACTGTAGACTTGACTGCTTCATCAGCCAATGAGTTTCCTACAACGTGTATTACATCCTGTTGGTGGCCCAATGTAGGTATGACATGAGCGTGTTGCAGTTTATCACCTTCCCCCACAAGAATGTGTTTTATTGTGTTTCCTCTCGAATCTCTGAACCCATTAAGGCGCCAGTAGTCAAAGTGCTCTTTAAAGGACTGGACACAATAATATGAATTGCACACAATAAGTGTTGGTAATTCTGGATCCGTATCTTCCAGTGACAAAATCACATCTTTAAGCTCTGCAAGTTGCGCTGTGCAATCCCCTAGGCACTGCGTTTAGGTCTGATGAGGGTGGAATTCGCCATCCCTCATTACTTCACAAATGGCTGTGCAAGCTGTGGAGTACTGATGTTCAGTACCTACAGCTAGTTGAGGTGAACCATCACTGTAAATTATTATTCTGGACTTGCCAAGAAGGCATTAGTGGGCATGAGGTACTCAAGTTCATATTGGAGAAATTCGTGTGACTGTAGTTTTGGATCAAAAACATAATCAACATCAGTGGCAGTCAAGGTTGTATCCAACGTGGATGTAATGGTTTTGCGTTAGGAAAGAGGTAGTAGCTGTGGTAGCTTTGATAGCCTCATGGGCTAGAACTGAGGTAACAACAATAATGTGTTTTCCCTGGGCTAGTGGTCTCTCCTTGATAACTGCCATCTGAACTGCAGTGAGTATTTTTCCTGTAGGTGCAAAATGCATTTCTGCATTGGAGTATAAGTTTGATTTGTATGCTATGGGAACGGTGTCACGTTCATTGAGTGTGACATATGTGAATCTGATAGCACCCGGAATGACCCGGATTACCAAGTTTGTTTTGTTCACACATGTATGTCAATGTTTTGCTTCAAGCATGTCCGTCTGTATTGATCTAAGAATCTGTGTATGTTATGCTGTCCAGTGTTTGCTTGAGAAATCAGGACAGATTAAGTCATAAAGTGGTTTGATGCCTTCTGCATAGTCTGGTATGTAAGTTCTGCTAAAATGAAAGAAACCTAGCAAAGATTGCAGTTTCTTGATGTTTATTGGTGCTTGTAGTTGAGCAAGCTTCTCTAGCAAATGTGGTGTCAGACTTTCCCCCTCATTTGAAAGCTCATATCCCTGGAACAGGACACTGAAAAAAACTGTTTTCGTTTTTTTAAATTGAATTTGTAGCCATGTTCTGCAAATCCCAAAACAATGCGATCTACACTGGCTAAGTGTGTGTGTAATTATCCATTACATAAATGTCATCTACAATAGGACAACACCTCCGGATCAATATTATGTAATATTGATGTCACCTGGGCAGAGAACAGTCCTGGACTGCTCCTATACCCTTGTGGCAGTCGGCAAAACGGCACTGCGAGACTAACACAGGGAATGTGCTTAAATCCCAGCTTTCATGTGCCAGGTTTTGGCAGAAAAACTCATTGGAAATATCCAGAGTCGTTTTGTATTTTTGTGCACTATACTGTTCATAAGTACTTTGCTATGTGAATTTTGAATAGCAAATGTGTGTGTATGACTGTTTAACTGTCTGTAGTCTAAAACAACTGTATTTGAATGTTCCAGCTTAGCAACAGGGAACAAAGGATTATTCATAGGTGATACACAGGTTTGGTTACTCCCTGGTACTCACGTTGCAAGAGAATTTGCCCTGCTGGAGCTTTGGCCTCATGCTTTATTGATCATTCAGTTTGTATCTGTGTACTGGACCGTATAGGTATGACATAATTAGGAAAAGCCCTATCCAACCCACGTGGCTGCGGTACCGCTCTGGTGCCTGTGCCAAAGCCCAATCTGCGGCATAGGCTTCTTTTACTGGATCAGGAACAAGGACTGAGAAAGAAGTCAAAATGACATATTCGACTTGTGGGAGCTTATGGACAAACTCTAGCGGACAATATTTTTCTGCCAGCAGAATGTCACAGTTTAGTGTTAATCTTTCCCATAAGATTATTTTCATTGCGCGCTTAATGTTTCCATCAATTTGGATATTTAATTTATAGACTCTGTCGGGTGGGGTCACACTCCAATCTGGGATTTCGACTTCAAAATAGTCATTAGTTGCTGACACCTCCAGAAGCTCTTGAAGATTCTGTCAAACTATTGTGACTGCTGCCTCGCTGTCTAGCAGAGTCACTGCCTATGTCCTATTGTTTAGTCATGGTCTCAATATATGTGGCATACTTAGCCGAAAGTGCCGCAACCACCTTCTTTTTAAATTGAGGTTTAGGTTGTGGAGGTTTTTCTTCCTTTTTATCGTGACATCTAGGGAGAGTTGTGAGTCCTTTTTTGGTTTCATCTATTCGTTTCGGTGCTCTGACTGCCAACCTCTCTGTCTGGTTGTCAGATGAGTTCTGAAATGTATGAAAAGGGGGTGTATACTGATATCTGTCAAGAAACATCGAGCTCCCTCCACTGCAACTAGTCAATCCACACACACATACATACTGACTCACATATACAAACCTACCAGTACAGCTTCCCTTGCAATGCGCATACATGTACACCGTTGTCCAGTGTGAGTGTTCGTTCATTGTGGTGCCAGCATTCATTAGACAATGATATGACACTACAATGACGTGTGAGATATGAGTGTTGTGCAAGTGTATCCCCAGCCATGTGTGGCACAATTGTCTCCCCTTTGGGTCTACAGTAGTCGAAAACAGAAGTGAATTGGGTAAAAAGGGTGAATTTTCCCCCCTTTTCCCCCGATATCTGCCAACTCAGTAGTCGAGGTTGGACTGCCACTTTTTGCTTGGCGGTAAGGCACATCCAAATCTGCACGCCAGAAAGGGCGGCTAGGGTTCCGCCGGCATCCCATTTTCTCTTTCGTGCTGTCCAAGCGGGTGGTGTTTCTTGGCAGAGGCGGCGGTTCGATTGTGGGCTTTCAGCGGAACCACCAATATCTAAATACAGCAGGCGGATCATCACAGCGGCGGATGGGTTTTCAGTCAAAAACTCAACGCGGGACCGTTACCGCCAACATCTAAATCAGGCCCTTAATTTACCCAACATCCCTTCTCTTTTGTCTGCATATTCTTTGAGATATACTCCTTTTCTTCCTAGTGTGGGAATGAAAGGATTTAAGGTGCTGGGAGTTGTCTGCTGTAACTGCTGGAGTATTTCAGCAGATGGACAGTAACATGTGAAGCTTCTTGTGGGGGTGTTAGATAGGCTTTACTTGTAACCTTTTTCTAGGAGTGTGTGAAATGTGTGTATTTTGCTGGTATGTAATTACGCTCAATTATGGCAAACGTAAGGCAAATTACACAAAATGAAAATCCGTAATTTTGTGCTATGTTTTAGCCCAAAATGCATCCTTGTGTCGATATTTCACACAAGGATACTTTACAAAAGCACTGTGAATAATAAGCCACTCGCATTCTGTTTTTCCGTGCATTTGTGATAAACTTTTACCACGAATGGTGCAAAGTGGCATAATAACAGAATATGGGAATTGTGCGTTTGAAGAGTAACACAAAATTACTCAGACGTGATTTAAATTTTTACAACCCTACTTTTTTCTGAAGAAGAGATTCCCCGTGTTTGAACATCGATGCAGTATTCTCCGATTTCCGTTTAATAGTGAGCCCTTAGAGAAAAGTACATCAAAGACGAAGCCACTGTGCTCGGCTCTGACAATGAAGCAAATTGCTTAGGAATGGGATGCTTTACTGCATGGAACATAGGTGAAGCAGGGGACGGGAGTCTATAATAAGCTGGTGAGACCAGCCTGAAGGCTGAATAGTATTGTGAATCCCAAGTGGGAAGTGTCCAGGCAACAAGCATATGGAGACTGGTGCCTGGAAATGGACAAAGGGACTTTGGACCAGATGTAGCAAAGGGTTTTACCCATTCTCTGTCTATGGGAAAATGTGTTCGTACATATGGCCCTTGAAGCCTTGCTGTATTTCCAATGGTGTCATGCCCATCAGGAACAGCATTGTGTCAAGAGTTGAACTTATCAAGTATAGGAGTGCTTCATAACCAGGTTACCGTAAGGGACAGTACGGCATTATCATATAGTGGCATGATTTGTCTGAAGGGGAGGTGATGTGGCAGAATGGACAGACCTGCAGACTTTGGAACTGGGGAACCAGGTTCGGCGTAAGCTCAATATCCTTTGATTTTGCTCAGTCACTTAATTTCTCCGTCTCTAAAAGAAATGAATGTGTCCCTGTGTAATGCAACTGGTGCTCATGCAAAGTGCTCCAATAACTTTGGGGCGAGTTCCAGCTATATAAAACTGCAAAAACATAAAATACATTTGGTTGTGCTAATTTGCATATTTTTTCATGTATAATTCTCATGAGGAAACTAACTGCGGGGTTAATGTGTGGACAGGAGTCTGCCTAAAATTAGTTCACGAGGTAAATACCAGTATACAACAGGCGTTTGAGATGCCGGCTCTATGGTCTGTCCATCCCATGGAGATGTCTTTTTAGTAAGTTCTCCTTGAATGTTGCTTGCATTCAGCCAGAGCACACATCTGGTTTTACCGTTCTTACATGACATTGCTGCCTCCAACAGAGTTCCCATGACAGAAAGATGTGCAGTCAGCAAAAGCGTGCACATCAGTGCGGCGTCTGTGCATTGCTAAAAGTTAGTGGCTGGGACTGTCATAGAGTGGAATGGGGTAAAAGTGTTGTAGAGTGGATTTGTTGGGGTACAGTGTTGTAGAGTGGGGAAGGGAGAGTTAAGTAGAGTTCAGTGACAATGTGTTGTAGAATGCAGTGGTGTAGAGTGGAGTGGGGTGGAATAGGGTGGAGTGGGTTGGAGTGGATTGAGGTGGTGGGGTGGATTGGAGTGGGGTGGATTAAATTAGGTTGGTGGTGTATTTGATTGGAGTGATAGAACTACGGTGGTGTGGATTAGGGTGGGGAGGACTGGATTGGAATGGGGTGGTTTGGAGTGAGGTGAATCTAAGTGGGTGGAGTGGGGTAGATTAGAGTGAACTAAAGTGGAGTGGATTGGATTTTTTTGGATTGGAGGGGGATGAATTGGATTCATTGGATTGCAGTGGGGTTGATTGGACTGGAGTGGGGGGAGTGGATTTGACTAGATTGGTGTGAAATGGATTGGAGTGGGGTGGATAGGACACAACTAGAGTGGGGTGACTGAACTGTGGTAGATGGGGTTGGGGTAGCATGGGGTGGATTGGAGTAGACTGAATTGAAGTGGAGTGGGGTAGCTTGGAGTGGAGTGGGCTGGATTGGAATTGGGTGGATTGGATGGATTGGATTGAGTGAGGTTGATTGAAGTGAAGTGGGGTGGGTTGGTCTGGGGTGGGGTGGATTGGATTGGGTGGACTGGACTGAATGGGGTGGATTAGACGGGGTGGATTTTATTGGAGTGGTGTGGAAAGAGGTAGGTGGATGGAATTGTAGTGGGGTGGATTGGATTGGAGTGGGTTGGGTTGGATTAGTGTGGATTGGACTGGAGTGGGATGTATTGGATTGGAATGGGGTGGAATGCATTGGAGTGAGGTGAGAGTATTGGATTGGTGTGAGGTGGATTAGATTGGAGGAGGCAGATTGGATTGGGCTGGATTGGGTGGATTGGATTGGGGTGAAGTGGACTGGATTTGAGTAGGGACAGATTGAAGTGAATCAGGTTGTTTTGGACTGGAGTGGGGCAGACTGGAATGGGGTACATTTGTTTGGATTGGGGAGGGCAGATTGAAGTGGGACCGCTTGTTTTAAATTGTAGTGGGGAATATAGGAGTGTAACAAGCTGGAGTGGGGCAGATTGTAGTGGGCAAATTATTTTGGACCACAGTTGGGCAGACTGGATTGGGAAAGATTGTTTTGGATTGTGGTGGGGTAGATTGTTTTTGATTGGAGTGGGGTGGATTTATTTTGGATTGGAGTGGGCGGATATTTTTGGATTCGAATGGGCAGATTTTTGGGATTGAAGTGGGGCAGGTTGTTTGTGATTGGAGTGGGGTAGATTGTGTTGGAGTGGGGTGGAGTGGGGCAGACTGGACAGGGGGAGGTGGATTGGATTATAGTAGGGCAGATTGGAGTGGTGCAGGTTCTTTTGGATTCGAGCTGGTCAGATTGGAGCAGAGTGGATAGAATTTGGGAAGATTGTCTTGGATTTGAGTGGTGCAGATTGGAGTTGGGTGAACTAGAGTGGGGCAGATTGTTTTGAATTGGAGTGGGGCAGATTGTTTTGGATTGGAGTGAGGCAGATTGAAGTGGGGCAGATTGAAATGGGGCAGACTGCAGTGGGCAGATTGTTTTGGACTGGAGTGCGGCAGGTTGGAGTGGGGCAGATTATTTTGGATTGGCGTGGGACAGTTTGGAGTGGGGCAGATTGTTTTGGAGTGAAGTTTGACAGATTGTTTTGGATTTGCGTGGGGCAGATTGTTTTGGGTTCAAATGGGGCTAATTGTTTTGGAATAGAGAGGTGCAGATTGCTTTTATTGAAGGGGGCAGATTGTTTTGGATTGTAGAGGGGCTGATTATTTTGGATTGGAGTGGAGCAGACTCGAGTGGGGCCCATTGAAAATTGTTTTCGACTGGAATGGAGCTAATTGTTTTAGATTACAGTGAGAAAGATTGTTTTGGATTGGTGTTGGGCAGATTGTTTTGGACTGAATTGAGGCAGATTGGAGTGGGGCAAATTGTTTTGGACTGGTGTGAGGCAGATTGTTTTGGATTGGAATAGTGCAGACTCTTTTGGAATGGAGTTGTGCAGAGTGTTTTGGATTGGAGTGGGCCAGGTTGTTCAGGATTATAGTGGGGCAGATTGTTTTGGATTGGCGAGGGGCAGATTGTTTTTTATTGGAGTGGGACAAATTGTTTTGGATTGGAGTGGGGAGCACTTTGGTGGGGGACATTGTTTCTGATTTGAGTGGGACAGGTTGGTTTTGGGATGGCATGGGGAGATTGGAGTGGGGCAGATTGGGTTGGATTGGGGTGGGCACACTTGATTTGGGCAGATTGTTTTGAATTGGAGTGGGACAGACTGGAGAAGGGCAGATTGTTTTGGATTGGGGCAGATTGTTTTGGATTGGTGTGGGGCAGATTGTTTTGAATTGGAGTAGGCAGATTATTTTGATTAGAGTGGTGGCGATTGTTTTTATTGGAGTGGGGCAGATTGTTTTGGATTGGAATGGGGAGGACTGGTTAGGATTGGAGTGGGCATTTTGATTACAATGGTGCCCACTGTTTGTATTGGAGTGGGGTAGAGTGTTTTAGATTGGAGTGGGGCACATTATTTTATATTAGGGTGGGGCAGATTGTTTTAGATTGGAGAGGACAGATTGCAGTGGGGATGATTGTTTTTATTGGAGTGGGTCAGATTGTTTTAAATCGGGGTAGGAATATTGGAGAAGGGGCAGTGTTTTGAATTTGAGTGGGGCAGATTGGAGTGAGGCAAATCATTTTGGATTAGAGTGGGGCAGATTGAAGTGGGACAGATTGTTTTGGATGGGAGTGGGCAGATTCGAGTGTAGCAGATTATTTTGGGGTAGAGTGGTGCAGATTGTTTTGGATTGGGGTGGGGCAGATTGTTTTGGATTGGTGTGGGGCAGATTGTTTTGGATTGAAGCGGGACAGATTGTTTTGGGTTGAAGCGGGACAGATTGTTTTGGGTAGGAGTGGGACAGATTGGTTTGTATTCGCGTGGGGCAGATTGGATTAGGACAGATTGTTTTGGATTGGAGTGGGCACATTATTTTGATTAGAGGGGTGCCCGTTGTTTTTATTGGAGTGGGGCACATTGTGTTAGATTGGAGTGGGGCAGATTGTTTTTATTGGAGTGGGGCATATTGTTTTGGAATGGAGTGGGGCGAATTGTTTTAGATCGGAGTGAGAATATTGGTGTGTGGCAGAGTGTCTTGGATTGGAGTGGGGAAGATTGGAGTGAGGCAGATTATTTTGGATTAGTGTAGGACAGATTGGAATGGGGCAGATTGTTTGGATTGGAGGGGGGAGACTATTTTGTATTGGAGTGGGGCAGATTGTTTTGGATTGGAGTGGGGCAGATTGTTTTGGATTGGAGTGGGGCAGATTGAAGTGGGGATGATTGTTTTGGAGATGGACAGATTATTTTGGATTAGAGTGGGGAAGATTGTTTTGGATTGGAGTGGGGCAGGTTGTTTTGTATTGGTGTGGGACAGATTATTTTGGATTTTAGAGGTGCAATTTGTTTTGTTGGAGTGTGGTAGATTGTTTTGAATTGAAGTGGGGGTAGATTGTTTTTGATTGGAGTTGGGCAGATTGTTTTAGATTGGAGAGGGGCGATTATTTTGGACTGGAGTGGGGCAGATTGGAGTGAGGCAGATTGTTGTGGATTGGAGTGGACAAATTATTTTGGATTAGAGTGGTGCAGATTGGTTTAATGGAGTGGGGCAGATTTTTTTCGATTGGAGTGAAGCAGTGTGTTTTGGATTGGAGTGGGTAGATTATTTTAGAATTGAGTTGGCAGATTATTTTAGATTAGAGTGGGCAAATTGTGTTGGGCTGGCGTACAGCGGTTTGGAGTGAGAAGATTGTTTTGGATTGGAGTGATGCATGTTGTTTTTTATTGGAGTGTGGCATATTCATTTGGATTGGAGTGAGGCAGATTTCTTTGGATTGGAGTGGGGTAGATTGAAGTGAAGGCAGATTGTTTTAGTTTGGAGTGGGACAGAGTGTTTTGGATTGGAGTGGACCAGATTGGAGTGAGGCGAATTGTTTTGGATTGGATGAGGAAGATTGGCTTGGGGCATATTGTTTGGAGTGGGATAGAGTGGAGTGAGGGCAGATTGTTTTAGATCGAAGTGGGACAGATTGATTTAGATTGGTGTGGGGCAGATTGTTTTGGAGTGGGGCAGATTGTTTTGGATTGGTGTGGGGCAGATTGGAGTGAGGCAGACTGTTTTGTATCAGAATGGGGAAGATTGGTTGGGATTGGAGTGGTGCAGATTGTATTTAGGGAAGCGGGCAGATTGTTTTGGGTTGAAGTGCGGCGATTGTTTTAGATTAGAGTGAGACAGATTGTTTTGGATTACTGTGGGGCAGATTGCTTTAGATTAGAGTGGGGCAGTTGTTTTGGATTGGAGGGGTGCAGATTGTTTTTTTTTTTGGAGTGGGTCACATTGTTTTGGAATGGCGTGGGGCAGTTTGGAGTGGGGCAGATCATTTTGAACCTCAGTGGGGCAGATTCGATTGGGGCACTTTGTTCTGGATTTCAGTATGGTAGATTGGAGGGGGGCAGGTTGTTTTGGACTGGCATGGGGCAGATTGGAGTGGAGTAGATTATAATGGATTGGAACAGATTATTTTGGATTGGAGTGGGGTAGGCTTGAGTGGGGGGCAGATTGTTTTAGATTTGAGTGAGGCAGATTGTTTTGGGTTGGTGTGGGGCAGATTGGAGAGGAGTAGATAGTTTTGGATTGAAGTGGGTCAGCCTGTTTAGGATTGGAGTTGGGCAGATGGTTTTGCATTAGAGTGGGGCAGATTAGAGTGGAGCAGACGAGACAGAGTTGAGGGGAGTGGGTAGGAGTGTATTGGGGTGAGTGGTTTGGATTGGAGTGGGGTGGATGTATTGCTCTGGGGTGGACTGAAAGAAATGAGTTAAGTATAGAAAATAAACTTTGCAATTGTGTTTGTTCTGCTGGAGATGTTCTTGCCAGTCACACACCTACTGTTTGTAGGGCCCTAGAAGTTAAAAGGAAGTATCTCAATCACGCTGGGAGCAACAGACAGCAACAGATGGGCACTGATTAAGTGGAATCAATCATTGCTTGGTCCCTGCTCCACAGACAGGAAGGGAAATGATGCTGGGTCTGCAGTGACCAATTACGAGGCTGTAAAGACGAGTGCCACGCAAGCCAACAAGTAGTAAGCAACGGACAGGATCTAAGCCCAATATAAGATTACAAATAAGGCTCCCAGTTTTCAGTTTTTACTGATTTTGATAGATAAATACAGAAGACATGTGTTGCCTGTTTGTTTTTTAAAAGTGGAAAAATATAGGTAATTGGCCTTCTTTTGAGTGATTCTCTAAATTATAATTCAGGCCAATAGCTGACAGCATAGGGAGTCTAAAAATAGGCTGAGATTTCATTAAATAGCTCCATATCTCAACATTTGTTTGCGTTATAATGCTTATATTTTAATTTGGGTGTTTTGTTTTATTATTATTGACTTTTTAATGTGCTAAAACCAGAAAGGCGGTAAAGTATGTGTGTGTGTTTATCAGTTAAATAAACATGGAAATATACAATTTACAACTTCATTTGTTTCCAAACACAAAGTGAATATGGATGAATACAGATAAGATGGACAAATAATAAATATGGATAAATACAGATGGAAATGTTAAAAAAATAAATACCATAAAACTGTGAGCCCTAATTACAAACAATCTTGAAGAGACAGTGCATGCACTGCCTAACCGAGACCTAAACAGGGAATTTCAGGAGCTACGGGTATCCCAGTAATCAGAATGTAGGCAAGATTAGACTTGTGTAGTAAACACTACACATGAGCTTAGTATACACAAAGTAGAGGAGAGGTTTGTTAAGACATAAAGGGCCTGATTTAGATGTTGGCGGTAACGGGTCCACCACCATTTTTTTTTTTTATGGAAACCCCATCCGCCAGCTTGGCGTGCGTCCTCCAGATTTAGATGTTGGTGGTCCCATGGACTATAAGCCTCCAAGTCCCGCCGACTCCTCCAAGAATTCCATTTCGCCGCGACTGCGCCATCACCGTGCAGATTTGGATGTGCCTTACTGCCAAACAAAATGTGACTGTCTGACCTCCATTTCTTACTTGGCAGTTTGGAGGGGAACAGGCAGAAAACTCACCATTCTATTTCTGTTTCTGGCTGGACAATACCCTCTGTCACTGCTGCCACTGGACCATGGAGAAAACGCAACCCACCTGTCGCTGGGTGAGAAAGTGGAGAACCCGCATTGGCTGGGTTCGTTGTGGGGGGTGGTCACTGCACATGAGCTCGGGACCACTGCAGGCATTTGCATGTCACAGCATTTTTTTTTATTACTGTGGCATGCATATGTCGGTGAGACAGTTGTGTCAGACATGGATGGGGAGAAACACTGGTACACAATACATATCGCACATATACACAGCTGTCATTTTGGTGTCAGTATTCATTGCCAGAAAAATGGTGGCACCACAATCTCACTTGTCAACTGTGTCCATGTGTGCACATTGTAAGGAGACCTGCACTTGTCATGTTGTAGTTC
Source organism: Pleurodeles waltl (assembly GCF_031143425.1). NCBI lineage: Eukaryota > Metazoa > Chordata > Amphibia > Caudata > Salamandridae > Pleurodeles > Pleurodeles waltl. The sequence continues at coordinate 707,436,184 of NC_090450.1, read as the reverse complement.
GTGTTATGTGTGTGAGTCTGTGCATGTATGTGTGTGTGCGATCGACTGGGTGAGGTGGAGGGAGCTTGAGAGGGTGATCTGGTTGTGTCAGTATGGGTGCCATTTGCATATGGCATTGATGTTGTTGCATATGTTGTGTGTTTTGTTGCTGAGTGCAACCTTCAGGTGAGTGTTGTTGTGTGGCAGTCATTGTTGTGGTATGTGTAGTTGTGATGTGGATGAGTATGTACGTGTGTTAGTTGTTGTTCAATGAATCAATGAGTCAGGATTTACAAAGCGTGGCTACTCACTCGGCAGGGTAGCCACTCGCTTGCAGGTCCCAGAGGCTTATTCGATCAGCCAGGTCTTGAGGGCCATTCAGAATTCCGGAAGTGAGTTGATGGTCCAGTGGTGCATGGAGGGGCTGTTCCAGGTTTTTGCTGTGATGTGAGAGAAGGAACATCCTCCACTTCTGCTTCAGTAGATGCGAAAGTATGGGCAAGTGAAAGGGAAGCAGAGTGTAGTGTTCTTGACAGTTGGTGGAAGTTCAGGTAGTACTTAATGTATGCAGGTCCTTGATTCTGTAGAGCCTTGTGTGCGTGGGTCAGCAGCTTGAATTTGTATCTCTTCTGTAAGGGAGCCAATGGAGTTGTCTGAGGTGGAGTGTAATGGGGGTTCGTCGGGGAAGGCCAAGGATGAGTATGGCTGCGGCATACTGTATGGTCTAAAGTCTCTTTAGGAGGTGTGAGGTGACTCTTATGTAGAGGGTGTTGCGGTAGTCCAGTTGGCTAGTGATGAGGGCCTGTGTCACGGTGCATATTGTGTCTAGGGGTAGCAACTTGAAGATCTTAAGTAGCATGCACAAAGTGAGGAAGCAGGCGGAGGAGACTGTGTTAATCTGTGATTTCATGATGAGCTTGTTGTCAGTGATGATTCTGAGGTTTCTGGTGTGCTCCGAGGGAGTGAGTGCGGGTCCTAGGTCTGATGAGCACCAGGAGTTGTTCCATGTGTTGCTGCTTTTGCTAATGATGAGTACTCCCGTCTTGTCTGTGTTGAGCTGCAGGCAGTTGTTTTTCATCCATTAAGCAGTGCCTGTCATGCATCTGTGGAGGTAGGTTATGGGTGTGGAGGGGTCGCCGATGAGTGGGAGGATGAGTTGGGTGTCGCCTGCGTATGAAATTATGTTGAGACCGTGACATCTGATGATGTTGGCCAGGAGGGTCATATATGCTTTGTAGAGCACAGGGCTCAGGGATGAGCCCTGGGGGACCCCGCAGTTGATCGCCTTGGATTCAGAGGTGAAAGGTGGATCCTCAGGGTTCTTCCGGTGAGGAAGAAGGTGATCCATCAGAGAGAGTCCACTTAGATGCCGATGTGATGCAGTCAGGGCAGTTTGAGTTCTGTGATTGCCATGGAAGCCAGATTGGGAGGCATTGAGTAGCTGGTTCTGCTCCAGAGGATGTTCCAGGTGATCAGTGTATGGTTTGTGTTAGTTACAGTGGTTGTGTATCTGTTGAAGAAGTCGTAGGTGTGGGTTGGGGTTCAAAGTTTCTATATATTTGGTTAAGATCTTGTTGTGAAAGAAGTGGACAAGGTTGTTGCAAAGCTCCTGTGAGGGTGTGATGTTGTTTTCGCTGGCAGCCTAGTTGGAGAAATCCTTAACGATGTTGAAAGGTTCCTTGGTAGTAGAGCTGGTTTTGATGCATGCAACAAGGACTGTGTTCTTTGTTGCCCTCAGCAGGTGATGGTAGACAGAGCAGCCGTCAAGACCTACCTCAACCTCTGAGGTATGCCTTGATGGCCCGCCATCTCCTCTTCAGCTGTTTGCTGTCTCATTTTGCTGTTTTGAGTTCTTGGATGTACCAGCTGGCCTATTTGGAGGATTTTCCCTGGATATTGCTCTTAATAGGGACGACGCTGTTGGCGCAATTGGTGATGTGTTGTGTCAGTGTCATGTGTGGGTGCAGTGTCAATAGAGTGTGTATGTTGTTTCATGGATGTACATCAATGTTTTGGTGGCATGTACGTGTTGTGTTGTGGTGGAATGGCAATAGATAATGGTGTGTATGTGGTGTGTTGTGTCCTGTGTGATGCAGGGAGACATATGATACAGTGGGTGTATGTGTGTGACTTATTTCTATTCCATAGCCACTGCCATTTTCCAATGTCCATTGGGTCTAGTGAAGACCTCCCTCCATCAGAAAACCGCCTCCAGTACACTGCCTGCAGGACGTAACATCCAAATACAGCAGGCGGAACACTGTTGACTTGACGGTTTTCTCGGATCCCCTGCTGTGGTGGTTTGGCAGTGACACCACAGAGATCTAAATCAGGAGCAAAAGTCCTCTTTAGGGATCAGAGGCTCCCTACCCTATGTTTTCTTTTGATTTCTGTCATTTTTCCTTCAGTGAGGCTGACAATAATATAAGCCTGCAGAAGTTTCTCCCTACTACTGATTTAAGACCTCTACTTTTGGTGAGTGGCTGCTGCCCTCATGCTTTGAGACTTAGGGTGATGGCTTTAGGATTACACTGAGGGACAGCCCTTTTCACGTGTAGCCTCCTGTGGAGATGCATATTGGTCTCCCTCATATAAAAAGTGTACCCATTGTCCACTAACCAGGGTAATTTACCGCCACATTGCATGGGACATGCATGGGGAGTGAATGTGCATGGCTGTTTATGATTGTGAAATGTGTGAGCTCTGTGTGCCTGTCTGACCGAATGCATGGTGAATTTCATTGGATTCCACAGGTGCTGCATTCAAAATGGTGAATTGCTTTGTGCAAAGCAACTGAGGCTCTGGCTTGGAAGCTTACACATTCACATTCCACACCCACTGTCCCCCAGTGCAGTTTCTGTGGTTGGGGGAGGGGGTGAACCTGGCCCTTTGAAATATATTTAGTACCTCTGCCAGAGGGCTTCCTGTGCCTCCCCACTTCCTGTCTCAAACTGCATACAAGAAGGATGTGGCCATTGTTTGGAGTGGATAACTATTTTCCCTAGACCATCTGGAGTCCATGGAGCCACACTGCAGCACCTACTGGCCAGATTTGAAAGTTGCTAAGGATTTTTTCCAGATCCAGTCTAGCGACTGAGGATACTTAGAAGAATATACAGTTTGAAGTATCCACCAGAACATAAATGATTGTTGGCATGTATCATTTGAGGCTTGGTAGTGCTTCATTCAGTGTGTCAAAATGGGTGTTGCGGGTGCATGCATCGCAGAAATGGAGGTGTGGATTGCAGTCGACTTAAAAGGGACAGCAGCAGCATATCCCATAGGACTGAAGGAGTGAAGAGAAGCTGTGGTGCTGTAAGATACGTCTAAACATTCAGTTTGAGTTGAGAGGAATGAGTTGGTGCATATTTTCTGTGTTAGCAGCTGTCCTGTTCCTTCAACTCTAGGGCAGTCTCTACAACCAAATGGTTAGGACTTTGTCAGGAGACTTAAGAATTGGGCTACTGTGTGAAATTAAAATTGTGGTGACGAATAAACTTACGAAAGCTACTGAAAATTGCCCTTTTGCTTCAGAACTTATGTCAACTGTTGAACGTGGGTTATACGTAGTCTTTCTACTTGTTGCCATATGCGGCACCTATCACGTGACTTCATATGATGGCAGGCATCTGTCATCCTTGGTCTTCAAAACACACTATAAGATGGTCTCATATAGACCGTCGTTCTGTTACGGGTCATTGTTCTTATCATTGAAGCTCCAGCATATGTCTATGCTTCCCTGAAGTAGCCATACGTCTATGCTTCCCCTCAAAAGCTACGTGGATGCAGGGACATAGTTCAGGTTTTTTTTGGGGTGTCTCACTCCCCTAATAAATGTATTTTCTTATGAATAGTTGGGCATAGGTGTTTTCAGTCGGGTACAGTGAGATGTCTGTCGAATTTCACGTGGGATTTTTACAAGCACACACTGACAAAAACACGCACTGATCTCTGTTTTGAAATCCCTAAAAAATACTGATTATTTTAAAAAATATTCTGTTTCTCTCACTTAGAACTACTACCAATTCTCAGTACTCGCCCTTACCACTGCCTCTTAAGTCACTCTCATGCGCCGTGCTTGTCGTATAATATATTTTAATATTATAAGCCAGGGTGATTGTCAGAAAAACGGAAGCTCACCCCGCCCCCCAATCTTACTGACCAAGCTACGCCCCTGAGTCGAAGGTGTAAAGATACCTTCAAATAGTAAACAACATATATTTACTGACTTAACTCCAGTCTTCGAATATTTGGGGAAAGTATTTTTCAAGTGTCAGTATAGGGGGGTCTCAGAAATCATAGGCAGTAAAATCAATCATGGACCGTAAAAGTACAGCCATGATGATGGTGGTGGTGCTTGAAACCAGTCCAAATGCTCAGTACAGGCGACAGGAAATTAGGAAATTAGAGATGGACAGCAGGAGACTGAGGAACTTTTTCTTCATCAGAGTTGCTTATAAAAAAACTGGTGGGTGTGGCCTCATCCTTCGGATTTTTGATGGTGAGCTACTAAGGCTTTTTTTTTTTTTTAAACAAAAAAACAAACAAACGATTTGTTAATTTGCTCTGAGGTGAAAGATGTGAAGAAACTGTGGCTTTGTTGGTAAACTGTTTCTGAAGAAACGGTTCCGTTATTGCGCAGCAATGTCCTAGTTGTTATTAAATATATATTAATAATGTGTGTCCTTGTACATGTGCGTGTTTACTTTGTATAGGCATTTCTATCCTCTGAAATATAGTAGTCTAGTCGTCTTATAAAATGTACGTAATGATGAATTTAAATTTAGCATATATTTATATATATATCTATATAAGGTTTATTTGCTGAGAAATAGCATTTGGCTATTCTTGAGGGATCTGGAATAGATTCATTTTTGTTCTACGCTTTAATATTGCAGTGAATCTTGTGAGTTCCTATTTTTTGTAGTCAATGTTGGTCACACCTTGTCGTTCTTTTGTGTGTTATAAAGTATGGCATGGGAAGTCTCTGTGTTGGCAGCGGTTTCAAGGCTTAAGGTCCTTGAAACCGCTCACGGAGAAGGTGAGTTTTGGTGATACTATCCCGAGAACTTGGAAGAGTTGTGTGGTCCGGCACTGGTGAGTGTTTATGGTGCCCGCCACACGAAGGTGTAGAATTTCTGTTTATTTTTACTGTTCATTGATTTGTTGGAGATGTATTCCAGCTTGCCAAACTCTGGTGAACTAATGGTCCCCTAAGCGAGCATTGTGACAAGTATTGCTGTTCCTTGAACCACAGAATCCAGATATTAAAGCTATAGTGCCTATTCTTTACCTATTCCAGGATAACACGTTCAAATACTAGATGCTTAAACCTGAGGATTACGTACAACATAGCACATGTATACTCAACTATCACTAGCCTCACTTATTCAAATTATGTTGAGGCTGTGCTGGACAAGTTAATTCTTTCTGGTAATGGTCTGGTGGATCCTCTACCTGCAGACTTCCCTCCTCTTCAGCCCTCTAGGTGACAGACTAGATCCTGAAAATATTTAACAAATCTCCTGCAAGGTAGGGGGTGCTCTGCTCCGCCTGGACACCAGGTTCCACTCTGGACATGGCATCACCAGAGCCATCCGCCGCTCTGACGTCAGTCCACATGTTTTTTTCCACGCTTTGAGAGGAGGAGATTATGTCATTGCAACTGATAAATGGTTATGGAGTGCATCATAATCTAAATTGAAACCTTATTATCATAGTACCTAAAGACAGTCCTCAGAACAGGGAGGTGGTCGTGATTAGTGAGGAATATGCCAGTGGATAAAATATCCATCATAAACGGTGAGCAGGAGAAATGGCAACGAAGAAAACTGTTTGTATTTTCAACGGATGCAAAGTGGAGCTATATATTGGCTAAAACAGATCCCCCATCAGAAGTGTAAGGACCAAGTTAAGATTCCATTAAGGCATAATGAACGGTGAAGGAGGAAACATGTTGGACAACTACTGTAATGTCATGGACTTCTCCAATAATCTGCAGGGGGCACCGATTGTGCCCTCATTTACTGACAGTGGACTACAGTCTCTATCATGGGTGTAGCACCTAAAGCTATGGCAGCAGTGTTGCATGTTTTGAGAATCCATAGTGTGGCCAGACCTTTGGTCTGTGTTACAGAAGTGGAAGCCTACTGGCCTCCTCATGTAAATTTCTGCTTCTATGCTCTTACACAGCCCAATACACTAACATCCCTAGTGCATGTTATGTGTGCTGATGTATGTAACCTTTCTGGTACTTGCATGGTGTGTGTGGGTGAGCCATAGTAATGGAGGATATTGGTAAGAATTTTAGATATCCCTATCCCGGTTTTGCACAAGATGGAGGCGAGGGCTGTGTTACTGTAAACTGTGGGCCTCATTTACTAGGAAATCACACAGCCTGGCACTGCAAGCCAGCTTGCTATGCTGCACAGCGTCATTTTGATAGTGCAGGGATGTGTCGTATTTACAGAAATACAATGCACCCCTATAATTTCCTCAGCGCTGGTGCACAACCTGCTGCCTAGCACCAATGCAGGCACCCTTGTTCCATGGTTCAAGGGTGCCTGTGTAGCAGGGATGATTGATTATGTGTGCCTTCCTGCACATAAACAATCATTAATAGTGTTTTCCTTTTTCTATGCCTACTGCAGAATGCAGCACACATAAAAAGAAGAAAAAACAGGGAGAAATAATGCTATTTCTCCCTGTTGCACTACTGAGGTGGCATAGGAATCTGGAATAGAAATCTGACTCATTCTCACCTTTGTAAATCTGGGAATGCGTCTGAGTCTGTACGGTTGCCTGGGTGTTGCGTAGGACCACCCACAGCAACACCCATAGAACGCCCCTTCCATGCAAAGTTATGTGTGAAAGGGGACAATATTTACAAGGCCATGAACAGCCATGCAAGGTGGCTTTACTTGGCCTTGTAAATATGGGCCAGCACAATGTGCCACCGAAGCATCAAAAAGAATTATGCTCCAGGGGCGCAGTGTGTTGGTAAGGCCTTGTAAATGAGGTCCTGGATGTATTGCTCACTTTCTCGATACTGACACTGAAGTGAAGGGAGTGGACAGAGGGCTACTTTAGATATGTGATTAGGTCCCTTTTTTTTGGCAAGGAGTTGCCAATTAGTCTTTCTGAACATTGCCATTTGGTGGATGCTAGTGGAATGGAGTTGGACTGCACTTTTTGCTGTACAAGGTGAGGAAACCTGTAGGAGAAGCCTGTCCTTTTGTTGTTCAATGATCAGTCCTACATTTGGGCTGATGAACTCCAGGTGCAGAAATCTCAAAAATCTTTGTTCCTTTGTTGGGGGCGGGGGGGCCTCTCTACGTGGGCAGAGGAGCATCGCCCCGCCAAAAAAATGCTCCCTATAACAGAAAAATATAATGGTAATAAACTTTGTTTATTACCATTTCATTTTTCAGTGCTCCATCCTGAACCGAGTGTCAGGACGGTGTGTGGGAATTGCTGCTGAGTTGCAGCAGGGAGCTGTGCACTTGTTTAAAGTGCGCATGTCCCTTTGGCTGGCCGTCTTGGAATGGCTAGCCAGACATGCACACTTTAAACATCTCTAATACAGCTGTCTGAAGACACCTGGGTTAGAGAAAGTACAGGCCTCCAGCGCTCACGAGCTCGCTCCCTCCAATCCTGATGCTGGTTTCATGCTGGTTGTCAGCATGATTTCAGCGTCAGGATTGGCTTGTGCAGTTTCCTGGGTCCCATGACCGTCGCATGCCAGAGCTGGGAGAGACAACGCGAGGAGAGATGATCGTCGACAGGTAAGTGCCTTTTTTAAATTTCATTTTTATTGTATCCCCCATCCCCCAGTTGTAAAAATGAGCTGGCCGCCACTGGCTGTGTTTGCTCCAGCTGGAGAATACCCTGATGTAATATGCATCACTCCTCACAAAGTGTGTCTGAAGACTAGCCTGAATAGGACACTTGAAAGGAGAACCACCCAACAAAGCTTCTACCGTTCAGACAGCAGATACACATCTCCAGTCTGCCAGTCGTGTATAAAAGTGGGACCCTGAAACAACAATTGTTTCAGTTCCAAGTCCTCTATGGCCAAGCAAAGGACACTGCAGAGTACTTAGAGGACTCCTGTGTAAGCAGGGCTGGAATCTGCTTGATAGCCAGTCTCCCAGAGATGAGAGGAGATTGCCTGAGGTCATGCTCTCTTACTGGAACTTCTATATACCTATATGAAGCCCCTAGAAGCCTGCCTGCTTAAAGAGGGAAGGAGCTTGCCACCCCTGCAGGAGGAGCGTTTGTCTAGGGACAAACGAAGTGAAGCACATCTCCTGTTTCAGTGGGGCATCAATAAAAGAGAACAGTTAGAGAGTGATCTGTTGGATGCAAACATCAATGGGCCTGCAAACTCTTTGTGCTAGTTCTGAGAGGTACTGCCTGCCTCTGTAAGAGTCCATCGCCAAGACCCCAAGCCTACAACACTCATCAATGGTCCACTTGGTACTGCGCCACATCAGTACTGCTGCTTCCTACTCTTACTTATTAAAGGATCTGGAGAGGGAGCATTGCCATACGCTCCTGCACCTGAGGGGAGAGGCATTAGGAACTACCTGATTATGTGATGTTACTAAAATGGAGTCTCTGGGGCTGCCCAAGGGCCCTGGCAGTGGAGGCAGGCCTGAGAGGACTAATTTGATCTGTGTGTGGTAAAAGACTTGTTTAGATTGTGCACACACCATATCTTACAGCCCTGCCAAGTTTCCCAGGTCCATATGTGATGTGCTGCTCCAGTCCACAAGTTTTTCTTTGAATTCTGGGGCTTATAGTCTTGTTTATTCCATTATAGAAGATGACTACAAGTCCCAGAATTCAAAGGCAAAACCTAGAATAGAGCAGCACATCCAGCATGAACCTGGGAAACTTGGCAGCTAAGATGTTAGGGTATTTCTAATCACACCGGAGCTAATATTCACGCTACTAGTGTTGGCCACATAGTGCTGGGGGGGCCTGAGCCTCCCAAAACCAGAAGGACATAGACTGGATGTACTCTTCTGCCATATGGAAATAGTTGCAATCCAAAGAACTGAACTACTTTGATCTCCCCTGCTCCACCCCTCACAACACTAAGCTGATAAAACAAATTCACCATGGAAAAACTTGACTCTTAAGTGATGGTGATCTCAAACCTGGAAAAACTAACTGCTGTAAAGCAGTTGTATTATTCTCTAAAGTCTTTCACAAAATGTTCTCAGTCAAAATACTTCTATATTGTCAAAACAAAAGTGGAAGATTCCAAGGGTGAATGACAAAATAAAGAAGATAAAACACAACTGTCCACCCATCAATGCTAGTGTTACAAACTAAGATTTAAACTAGAAAAAATATACTTACAAATACTAAGCAGGATCTGCAAATCTACCATAAAAAAGAAAAAAAAATCTAACTTCCCAAATTGGATCTCGAAGGCAAAATGCACCACTAGGGACTTTCACTAAAAACACGAGTTTTGCAATGCTGAATGCATCTCTGCTACAACTCCCCAACCACTAGATTTCTGTAATTTAATGACAGATCACTTTTCTCCCAAAGCTAAAACACTCTCTCCCTTTCTCATCAAAAAATATACCTAGCTGTCAATCTGAGCATAGGACAAGAGGGATCACTCCGAAGACAAATCCCCACACAAGAACTTGCTTGTCACAGTTTTCCCATGAAGAATTCTATGAGGTGGTAAAGGAGAATGGACCAGCTGGCTCATCATCAAATCCATGTCCACCCGACAATTCTGAGAATATCCTACTATCAACATCTGTCAAAATACCAGCATTGAACAAAATTAAAAAAATCCTTAAATACAGACATGTTTCTAGGAAAGCTTAAAGTATCCTACATATTAACAAAAACAACCTTGATCTAGCAAATACAAACTACTACAGGCCACTCTCAAATGGACCATTGTAGAGCAGAGCAGACATCACCTGGATCTCCAGCTTTCTTGAAGAGAGCAATCTATTATCCTACTGGCAATCCGGCCTCCACCCAGGAATAGGTACTGTATGTGCCCTGATCTCCAACTGGGGCAACTTGAAAACCACTACTGACAGAAAGGAGAAGCAGCACTACTACGTCTGTGCTTATCCTCGCTTTTGACATGCACCACAGTTGTTTATTCAGACTAAAATAAATAGGCATTGGTGCATGCATCCTTGATGTGATCTGCTTCTAACTTAAGGACAGTTCAAACATTAACTTGGTACCTTCAGTCACATCCCTCCCCCAAACAACATCACAGCTGGAATACTGCAAAGGTTTATCATTTCTCAACTCTATTCAACATGAGCCTTAGGGCAGTGCAGGAGCTCATCAAGTTTGTTAACCTCACATGCTATAAATCTGCCGATGATATACAGGCCACCTCAAAGTTGAAATATCTGAAATCTCAGAACCAGGTGATTCCTCTGAGCTTTTAAACATTGAATGATAACAAACGACCTTAAATTCAATGCTTTCAGAACTGAATTTCTCACATGTGGGTACTGAAAACACAATGTCCTATTGATTGCCCGTGTCTGGGCACTAGGGGCATTACCTACAGCATCTACAGAAATGAGATGACAGTCAACATGGACTGTGCACTCACGATTAATTCTCAAGTTAACCAAATGATAAATAGTCCATTTCGTATACCCTACAGAGACTATGATGTATATTTTAGCTTTTGGTATTTCTGCAGAAGGCCCAGTCAATTACCTCTCTTGTTATTTAAAAACTGGACTGTGCAAATTGTTTTTATTACTGGGTCTCACTTTCATATGGAATGCTGATAAATAATTCAGAACACAATACCGAGACAACTCCTGCATGTAAACCTATGGGACAACATCTACCTTGCATTAAAAGCCCTTTGTTTGCTCCAGGTCACCGGACAATAGGCTTTCAAGATCTTTTACATTACGTATAAGGCCATAAACGGCAAAGGTCCAGTTTTTATACTTTCAGATAAGGACAGTGCAGTTCAGGCTAACACCACAGCTAGTCATACCACAAGAAGAATGCAATAGGTGGTATGACTTTCTCTGTGCAAGTCACAAAACTAGTGTTGGAGCAATTTACACCACGTGGAGCTCAGAAGGATGGCAAAGACTTGACGTTTCTCTACCTGAAACTAGGGAAAATGAACAGTTTATGGACCTATTCAATATCACTTCAAAGTTTGGAATGAGGGTGCCATGTCTCAGCACTAGTGAGAACCATGTAACTCAAATGCTTCAGTACTTTATGTAATAACTAATCAACAAGATGGAAAAGCCACAAAGATTTATTTTATGAAGTAAAGAACAGCCTCTGGTGATATTGTTTGGGTTCCATTGAGTGTCATACTGAGTCATTTGAGACACGCTTACAGCTGAAAGAGTCCACATACGACACCATTGAAGTGCTATGTTGGGGAAAGGAGTCTCTTGTCTCTACTCTACACTCATCACATCTTACAGGCTCAGAAAGGTTTGAAGTACCACTGGCTGCTTTGTGCTCTGCTCTGTGCTTCCATTGTGGCCACTGACCAATGCTTCTGGGTCACATTTACTTGTCTTTGTGTTGTATAGTAAAGCGTCTTTGTTTTTACTTAGCTATGATAGCTAGCTACTCTTAATTTTAAGGCGCGTGTTAACAGATACACCCACAGCACCTCTGAAACACATATGGATATATTTGCTGCTTCATAATCTGACAGACCTATGCCATAATATCTGCTCACCTTTTTGTGTGCTACATGTACCATAACGTACCAGGTGTAATTGTAAAGAACAGGATTACCCTTGGGTCTCTTGGTGCTGAAATAACAGATGTTTGTTACCCAACCCAGTAGTACTCAGTTTATCAACCTCAGAAAGATGAAGGGCTGATTTTCTGAAAGCCTCTTGGATTCTTTTAAAATATCAATCTAAGCCTGTGGAAAACTGACATGACTGTACTGCATGAACTCAGGAGCCATCGGGCGTGCAGTAAGTCACTCAGCTCCGCACTCCATGCCATGTTCCACTGACAAGTATTCTGATCTTTAGCTGCCAAGCCCGTCACCACCTACATCACCCATCAAATGACCTGAAAGACGAGGAGGCTGGAACACAGCTAACGGCCGCTGCTCTGGGGGCTCGACCTTCACTAGATGTCACAACGCAGGTACCGGGCAAACCATTGGAAGCCCCATCTGCTGGGACAGAGACGCGGACACCATGAGGTGAGGTCGACCTCCTGAAATCATTGATTGGCCTGCCCATGGTGCTTGCTGATTTCTCCTCCTTCCTGGGCTCCTCATTGCGGGTGAACAATGCTAAAAACTACATGACGACCCACCTGACCAGCTCGAGAATGGGCCGCAAGACATTGGAGACCAGTGCTGCTGAATCGGGCCCGTGCCACACAACTATGGGAGCTGCATCTATGTGGGGCCTCAGTGTCAAAGACCTTTTGAGGTCCCACGGCAGGGCTGGGTGTGTGGCAGCAGCCTCCCCACCCCCCAGTGTCAAAGAAGACCGTCACCTTTCCCCCATCAAAGGAACAGTGAAACCTCTATTGGGACCCAGAAGGAGAGCCATGTAGGCCCTATTGGAGAAAGGAGCTTAAATACAGGACCCCATGTAACTGTGAGGGCAGTATTCCCTCCACTGGTGAGGGCACATAGCTTGGTGATGAGACCCGGCACTGCGTTAAAATCGCCACCTGGCTCATGGCAAAGAACTGACTAGTGGTGAAGAGGATTTGTAGCAACTTCGCCCCTTGTCTGAGAGACCATCATGATAATCTGACCTGGCATGCCTACATCTACATACCTCATCCTGTGCTTGTTTTCTATGCAACATGGTGAAGCCAAAAGGCATGAAAATTGGGGGACAAGATAGCCTCTCTGACAACGTAACAGAATTTCAGGACCCCACGCCAGGAATATCCATCAACCATGATGCTGCAGTGCAGGAACAAACCACCAAATTAGAATACATAATAAAGGGGTGTGAGATCCACTTTAGATCTGAAACTAGATGCAATGGCCATTGAGGTGGGACTCCTGAGTGCGTATCACAGAAAACTTGTGGAATAGGTGGACACTAAGGCGTCTACATTGGCAACGCTTCACCTCTCAGTGCGTGACATGCAATCATACATCAGGGCCCTTCAGGAGAAAGTTTGATTCTTGAAACTAAAAGCAGATGAAGCCAAAGGTAAGTTCTGTAGAAATAACGTGGGTATCATAGGCCGTCTGGAATGGCCTGAGGGCTCCAGTATGGAATTACACTTTAAGACATGGCTTATGGATACAGTGCTGGCCTTTGTCTCAGTGGAACAAGCACACAGAGAACCACTGCCCACCAAGAGCACCCCCCTCCCCAGATCGGTGGTGGTGAGACTTTTTACTTACTGGGATTAGGACCATATCCTAAAGGCATCCAGAGCACGAGGGCCATGGGTGGTTGAAAATCATTTGAAACATCTATCCTGACTACACAACTGAATCACAATACCTCAGAATGCCATTCCTAGAGGTTAAACAGCACCTCCAAGGTCTTAACATAAGAAATGCTCTAATATTCCTGGAGAAATTCTGGGTCATGGATGGTGAGAAAATATACTGTTTTGAAAAGCCGGCAGAAGTGCATTCATGGTTGAACAATAAAGAGGTCCGAGGCCGGTGAGTACAATGACTCCACTAATCACAAGCAGGCCGGGACACAAAAAAAAGACTCTGCAAAAGACTTAGTTATCAGCCCACTCAGGAACAAGTGGCTAAAGAACGGGCCACGATAGTAGAGGAGATTGAACGGTATACTAGCCCCATAACGTCAACATCAGGAGATGACCAGGAGACCATAACCTCATGGACAACTCTGATCTGGATGAGGCTTTGTTAACTATGAGGCGAGGGCCCGTGCTGACTCCAATGATGGCATACTTGATTGGGTAACCGGTGCACACCTATGTATCCTTTACTGGTTTGCTGCTTTGTTCATGGTTGAAGCGGAACAATGGAGGAAAAAACTGCTAGATGGCAGTGGTGGGGCGACAGGGTTGATCATGAGGGGAATGCCCAGGGCAGGGAACTGGACATATAACTTTATACCGCCCCTGTTGACTACAAAACGGACATTGTATGTGGGCACCAGTTCAAGGTGCCAAAGTTGTTGTGAGGCAAGTTCCGGGTCCTCAACCAGGGATGGGTAGATGGGGTTTTCAGAGTTTACACTTCAAGTGCACACGCTGGTAACCAGGCTGGCATGCCACTATACATAGTCAATCCAAGCCTAACACAGAGGAGATATGGTAAATCTGTTTCAATACAGGGACATAGGCCCTCATTATGAACACGGCGGTGAAAACCTCCGTGTTCATGCTGGTGGTCTTCACCGTGACCGCCAGCGCCCCGGAACCCCGCCGGCCGTATAATGTACATTCCTCTGGGCCGGTGGGTGGAAACATTGTTTCCTCCTGCCGGCCCAGAGGAATGCCTGGCCGGGACATTGACGGCAGCTCCACATGGAGCCGCCGCCAATGCCTCTGTGCGGCAGGTGCACTTGCACCCGTCACACAGATCACTGCCCGTAAATCGGGCAGTGACCTGCGTGATGGGGCACTGCACAGGGGTCACTGCACTGCCCATGCCAAGTGCATGGGCAGTGTAGGGGCCCCAAGGGGTGCCCCGGTGCACCTCTTCCGCCAGCCTTTCCCTGGCGGCGGAACACGCCAGGGAAAGGCTGGAGGCTAAGGGATCAGGATAATGATGCCGTCCACCGCCAGGCTGCCTGACAGAGGCAGCCTGGCGGTGGGTGAGGGCCGCCATGGATTCATTATGTGGCGGTATGGGCCACCATGCCGGCTGGCAGGATTTCCCACCACCGCCGGCATGGCGGCCCACACCGCCATGTTCATAATGACCACCATAATGCCTGACACATTCACAAGCGCTCTCCTTCAATAAAATATACTAACCTGAAATGTTTGAGGAATGGGTACCCACACCAAACGTTACAGAATTCATGCTTTTCTTAAACATAGAGGTATATACTTTTCATATTAACAAGAGACGTACATGATCACCACAGAACTTGCCAAACACCGCAAGCGATGTGCAGCACTTTAGTGGGCACCACATTCTCTAACTATGCCAGAGGGATAATAATTTGGGTTGCACTCAGGTTCCCATTCCAGGTAACTCACTCCTGGGTGGACCAGGAGGTCCATTACTTAACTCTAGAGGGGCTACTTCACGTAGAACGAATAGCACTGATAGGGGTCCACGCCCCCAACACACACGCAGCGACCATCTTCACCACACTCACCACTTCTCAGGCCCAACTATACCATGCGTGTGGGGAGGGGAGTGAAGATAGTACCAGGCATTTATGACAGAAAGCTTCTTCCATCTGTGGGGTTTACTCGCTAGGTGTGTCAAAATCATTGTGCCAGTAGGCAACAAACATTGTGGTCACAGAGTCATGGAGAACCATGCACCCAACAGGCAAGAAGTACTCATTTTCTCCTGGTTGCACACTTTACACACTCCAATAGATCAGTTCTATCGTAGCAAGACATTAGTGGATAAATTGATAAAACACAGAATACCTGGGCCACATGCTCTATGGCCAGAACCTCAATAAGATGACTATCACCAAAGGACACACTACATCACGGGTTCCAACCAGCAGACTGTCCTTAGAAATGTTGCACAGCCCCCTAACCACAGCTGAAATCAGGGACCAAATAGTTCACAGAGAATGAGGGCACTGCATCTGATCGACTGGTAGAATGGGGGAACAAATTTAGAGTGGTAATAAGGGGAGTGTGCATTTAAGACATTCCATGGGAAGAAACATCCATTAAGGCGGAACTTTGACACACTAGAGGACTGCATATGCACACTAGAATGAGAAGCAGTAGGCATCAAACAAGACCGACATGGTCTCTCCACCACCTGCGCAGAATACACCACATTACTACACAGACTGGGGCATCTTGAAACTAGGGAGGATACAGCCCAGCAACAAGGGAAGGGCGACAAAGTGGGGTGCACGCTAGTATGGTTCCTAAAATATGTTTCCCTGAGAACCCAATTGTTCCGATCTGGAACACAGCTAGATGGTTAATGCACAATCCGAGATTAATGGAGTGTTACTACTACACTCCCCTTTACACCCTCATGTCTGAACTAAACTAACCGGTGGCCAATTGTTACTTTACAATTCTCTTTCCTTACCTCAATGCAACTCAAAAAGCTGCATTGTTGGATTCACTCCAATCCAAAGAAATAGAAGAGGTGATAACTCAAATGGCCAGTGGCAAAACACTGGGTCTAGATGGCCTCCTATTGGTACTCTATGCAAACCGTACTATCAGAGGTGGCATTGGCTACAGGAAGGCACAGGGTACGGTTCACCGATCTTTGTCTTCCCCAAGATGAGGACGGTTTAGCTGCTCCCAAATATGAATTATATTATGCAGCAGCACAACCGCAGTGGCCTATATAATGGCTAGTGGGATCAAATGACACGGAGACTCAGAGAATATGGAAACACCTAGATGGTTTACAGCTGTTGTTAGGCCTAAGGGGTTTAGATGCTCACCAACTTGAGATATGTGAAGGGTGCCACTGTAAATCCAGTGTACGCACTGGAATTCCCCATTTGGTTAATTCCACAAAAGGCGGAACTAGCAGGCTTACACAAGATATGCCCTTTGACTGAGGTGGACATCAAAGTAATGGGAACATTTATTTTCTGAGGGGGCCTTACAACCCTTCCATAACCTGCAAGAGCCAAATAATCTTGGACCAGGTACTTTTCTACTCCATGCGGCAATGAGTAACCTTCTCCGTGATCAGTGGGTAATGGGAACCATGTAACTGGTAATCTCAAAACCACTACAAATACTATTGGCACATGATTTTGGTAGACACGCTATTATTGTACACTCCTACTACATGGCAGTGCATGCCAATGCACAAAAGCTTCACATCTTAAAGAGCGGTGGGAACGAGTATTCAGTGCATTCTTATCGGGCCAACAATGGGAAAAATGCTTAGAGGAGGTCAAAGGGGTCTCTAGAAATGCCAGATTGAGGTATGTTCAGTTTACTATCTACACCACACCTACTTACCTTTGCATAGGATAAGATGCATGTGTCCGAGAGAGGAAACAGCATGCCCCAGATGTGGAGAGGAAACTGATGACTTCCCTCACATGGTATGGAACTGTGCGGCTACAGTGGGTAACTGGGACACAGTACTCCAAAACACAGTCAGACTGATGCCTAGAGATGCCTGACTCTGTCTGCTGCTGCATTGCAACACTTTGTAAATTTGGCAAAGCGATTTTGGCCTCGTTGGGCCACAGTAGCGTAAAAGAAAAAGACACTAATGTGGAGCAAGGAGGCACTAGGGGCTCCTAAATCCACCCCATAGTTTATATGGACACCTCCAGTGGGATCTTAAGGAAAGATGAAGGAGTTGTCTAAACCATAACTGTCTCAGCCACCCTGGGGCATGGGAATTATCTTAACTGGGGAATGTTTCAGCTTCAGTGGGGCAAACAGAATAACCGCAATTCTTTGAAAAGTGTTAAAACCCCCCAACTAATCTATCAAGCACACTGTGCATTGTTACTGTACTCTGGAGATGAAGTTTGGGCATTTTACAATGTTGCAGCTTCTGAACATTCCTTCGATGTTAGGATATGTTTGCTAAATTATTTGTGATAAACAAAACCATTCAGAAAATGTAATCAACCTTCATGAGTTATGCATGTCAGAGCAGTCTATGTCAAGATGGATAGTGTGCTCTATACTACATGGACATATTTCACACTTTGAGTTGACATTATTGATAAGATTAAGATTCTAGAGTAGATAAAGTAGTTGGCCTGGCTGCTTTGACAAAGTATTCCGTTAAAAAAAGTATTTAAGATGATATTCTCTGATTTTCTGTTTTGCAGCGTTAGCACGGCAGACATTTTGGGGGATGAACTTACTATTTTGTTTCGTTTATCCCTATCAATGAAGATTCATAGAGGCAGAAGAAACTGCTACTCTCTCCTCCTCTGCTCCTTACGTCGTTAAACTATTGGTCATGACAAGTTCACCCACGAGCTTGTAAGGCAGCTGCCAGAGCAAGGCTTGATGAGCTGTGACGCTGTCAGCCTCTTCAATGCTGGTGCACGTTTTCTCAGCTTTGCTCTGCATATTGCCTCTAATGCTATTTTTTCCGTCATTGTTTTCTAGTCTTTTCTTGACTGTACTGTTAGGGTTTTGTACTTCAAAGTTGCCAGTGTCTCTTTTTCTTTTTAATTGGAAAAAATCGTAAAATTTAGAAATTTAGCCTTGATAGGGTATAGAGGGCATATGCTTTAAAAACAATGTTGGATTTCACCTCTTAAACATTGTTCGAATTATTTGTAATATAAAGCATTCAGGATCCTCTCGCTCGGGCGGGAAGGATTCCTCATTTATGACTATCAATAAAGCGTCCATGAGGCAGATTTATTTTGTCCAGCACCAGTCTAGAGACGTACAACCCTCGTGTATTGTGAGGAGCTGAATCCCTCTCTCTGATGCTGACCGCTCCCTTTGCAGCAGCACAGCATCAAGGCAAACTAGGCCAGTTGCTGTCCTGCTTTGCTGACAAAAGGAGTACTAGTCACTAGTAGTACTGGGTTTGTTATCCAGCAGCATGAGATTCTATTATAGTACTTTGGGACGTTTGACTATGACTTTTTGATGAAAAAGCCAGAACTCATTTGAAGATGTCACAAGTGGTAACTTAGGTGATGGTAAATAAATATTCCCGAGCTTTACTTTAATTACAAGTAGTGAAGAGCAGTGAAGGGGTGAAGTGCATCAGCTGCTGTATATTTTAATAAGGGAATGCTCTACAAAATCAGCAGTAGAACAGCTGCTGCAAACTTTTGTGGGCAAAAAATGCAAATTAACCTGAAATGTGCTGTCTTTTATTAGTACAGACATACCAGGCCGGTTTAGATTCACAGAAAATAGCCCTCTCCCTCTTCTTGACCCCTCAATGCACCAGGTGCCAGCAGTGGCGAGCATACGCTGAACTTATAGTGAAAACCACAGCCTCAACATCCCCATCCTCTCCCAATGGCAGCTGCCTATCTGTGCTCGGAGAATGAAACCTCTTAACTGTGCAAGTACCTCCAATCTCACCAGGGTCCGTGCGGCTCTGAGAACTGGAATGGGATGGAGTGTCAGGGCTGCACGTGCTCTGGCCTGGGTGGGCCGCCTTTTATTCTAGAACAAGGATGCATGTAGAAGACCTCAAAGCTGTTTGCTACAACCACATTCGTATGATGTAGGCTAAACACATATATGATGGAGGTCATCCTGGAACCATGTCTGTCCTCCCTGACTTGCATCAGTTTGTCACAGCATCACTGGTATCTCAAAAGCCTGGGCCAGGAGAACTGCCTGAGATAGCTCCCATGTTAGCCTGCCCACCAGCGCTGCATAGCTATTAGAGCAGCAATGCAGGTGAGGGATGTCCAAAGTGTCTGCTGCTCTCAGCATTGGATGCTGCAGCCCTCAGCTTGTCTGCTGCTGCAGGGAGGATCTGAGTTAGGCTAGAAGAGAAGTCTCTTGCGCCAGGGAGGAGCAGGAGTTCTTGTGCTTTCTTTTGCGTGACATGGGCTACAGTGTCCCAAACATGTACACCTCCAAGGTAACCATGGTAGCTAAGCAAATATGCAGACACCACAGTAAACAAGGGCCACTGATGCTATAACCAATCACTATCTGTGTCATGAAAAGAAGGGCCACTCCTAGCTCAGTCTCCAGTTCAGGTCAACAAAGAGAGAGTGAGCCCTCTTGATTAAATATGCTGTAGCCCAGGCCTTATGCAGAAGCGGCCAAAAGATGGCGTTCAGCTTTATATACACAGAGGTTCTAGACAGGCATGTGATATGCACTTCCACTGTTATTGCCAATTCTTGCAACAAAGCGGGGAAATTAGTAATATGCGTTAGTCTAACTTGCAATATTTGACAGAGCAGAGTTTCCTAAATCTGGGCACCCATTACTGTTCTCGCCAGCTGGAGTCAGAGATCTTTAGCACAGCCATCTGAAGTTTGAGACAGACAACGGGCCATTATATATTGTTTGTATGTAAGCCTATTAAACATCTGTTTTATGCTACCTATTTTAAAGTGCACATGGAACGTGTTTCCTCTCCTCACTTAAATTCCTTTTTTCAGTCCTATGATTATTAAGGGATGTAAATCTCTTTTTTTTTGTGGTCTCCCTCCGATGATCTATCTACTGGTGGCTGTCGAGATCCAGGCAGGCAGCACCTTAAGGTCTAGTGTTTATACACAAAGCCCCCTAATATGCCAGTGTAATCAACAACATCTTGTACAGCCCAAAAAATACCAAAAGGAGACAGATCAGGAAGCAAAGCAGAATCAGAAAGCATTGCAGTAAAGTTCTCTGTCCATGGACTTGCAGATGAAGGAACTTCAAAGAGAACATTCAAAATCAAAGGAGCACACCCTGAAGAACTGGAATGGAGAGCACAACTAGAACAAATGCAGACCATTTACTGGGTGCACCATAGATCCCCTTTAATCCACTGAGGATTCAATATGTGAGCTGTTATCAAAGAAGGTCATAACTTGCTTTTCTCTCTATTGTACCAGTGGATAGCACCTGTACGTTTGTTAGTAGGAGGGAAGGTCAGCTCTGCACAGCACTTATCCACATCACACATCCAAAGGACGAGCTGAGAAAAAAATAAAAATAGTAAAGACCAGTAGCATATGAGTCTGTCCACACCTAAATACTACATTCCCTGCTTAGCCACACAACTGTGTCGGGAACACTGAAAGTGTTCACTGATGCCTTGCTGTTCGGTATTGTCCTTTCCTTCCACCCATGCAGAATGGCTGTTTCCTCATGAGAGCTGTATCTCTGTGCCTGAACCGGGTAGGGCACTTCTGTTGCTTCATTACTTGGAGATGGATCTCCTAGCTGTCTGCCACATTTGCAATGCCATTCACCACGCTATTGGTGCAGTTTCCAGTGTAACTGCTGGTTCTTTGCAAAACTGTGAAGTACTGCTGTCAGTTTGCAGAGCATCCAAATTCTCTGAAGGGTTTAGGATTGTCTTATTGTGAGGTATCTCCCATTCCGTGACTCTGGTCTGAGTCAGAGCCAAGGATATTCTAGGTCCAATGTTGAGTTGTCTCGGTGATTTGAAAATGTCTACCTTCAGTCGTCATCCTCGCCTCCCTCCTTGAAGATCTCTCGCAGTTTCTAGAGGAACACAATGGTTTCCATTAGTTACAGGATGCCAGAATGCATCATACATCAAAATGAATTACAGCTGAAATATAGCACCTCTGCAGAACAGTCACTACTAATGTTCAGTTTGGGGGCTTTCCTTTAATGCTAAATTCTGAGCACTACCAGTTTCAGGTGATACATGAAAATAGATGTCTAAAATAAAGAACATTTATGACAGCTGATGCCTCACCTAAGGTCTAACTCATATTGGAGGAGGGTTAGGGACACCTGCATGTTTAAAATGACCTTGCACTTATGGTAAAGTCCTGTTCTTGCATGAAATTTCCTTATAGTCCTAAATATGGGAAGTCCTGTAGCTGAATGATACGAGAGCATATGCACAGCTTATCAGCACTTAGAAGCCTCACCCTGGAGCCATGCATACTGGAGTGCAAACCTAATCATATATTCTTATGCATTTCAAAATTATTGGTTTTATTTTATTTGTATAAATCTGCATATCATGGAGTGTACAAATATACTTTAAATTCAAAACATCGTTTTTTATTAATCTGAAGAGTCCTTTAACCTCAAAGATGCTTGATTGGTTTAATGGCTCTATGGGCCCTAAACCATTTTAAAGTAGTACATTTACACATTTCTGCAAAGTGTAACCTTATTTTCAGTGTTGGCAACTAAATGTGGGATTTTAGGAGTATAATCAAATTAGTACTGTCTTGATGTATGATATATTCTCCTCAAGGACGTCTCACATTTCCTACGAGGGAAGATACAGCCACATGCTCATTACATGAGTTTTTGCAAAGTAAAAATGTCTCATATGATTTCATTCCATTGACTTGTATTGAGAAAAAACATATATAAACTGTAGTACATTTCATGTATGTTGCCGTAAGAATGCAACTGAACGTTTCCTAGTGAGAGCTCTAGTCAGTTGCAATGACCACTGCCTTTTGAGTACTTGCTGTGCCTCTTGCACTTTTTGTACTAAACGGATGTTAGACTGGTGGCTTACCAACATGTGTTCACTTTCGAACACTGGGCACCACACAATTTCTATAGCTGACTCACACTAGGCATGTGCCGGTTGCAAGGCAAACAAGCATGTAATGAGCACATGCCATTTCTACTCTGAAGCCATCAGGGTGCTTAGATACTTAGCGGCTTATTTATGAGCCCCGTGCGCTGCCGAAACATCACTTTTTTTTTGCACTACGGTGGCACAGACTACATAATCATATCTATGCGGCCATGGAAAGCCGCTTTGCGTGGCTTGCATGGCCTCATAGAAATAGAGTAAGGCAAGGCAGCGCAAGTCGCTGTGTTGTCTTCCTCTGCACCAGGAAGGTGTTCCATGGTTGTTGTGGTGGGTTTTCCCACGCTTTCACCAGTGGATTTTGAGGCTGCCCCAGAATTACAAAATCATGCACACTTGGGGAAGCCACACAACCTTAAGCTGCCCGAGGTGAAGCACAACGAGAAGAAATCTTTTTATTTCTTCTTGTATTTTTCCTCTTTCCATGTGTGCTGCATTCTGCACCATACATAGACAGAGGAAAACACCTCTCTGCATTGTTTTTGTGCTGGAAGGTGCCCCTTCCTGGAAAAAAACAATCCTACATGCAACGATGGCACCCTGGCACAATGGTGCAAGCGTGCCTACGTTGGCACTAGTCTGCCGAAACTGCTCCAGCACAGGGGGAAAGGACAGGAATACACTGTATTGCATAAATGTGGTTCATTCCTGCCCTTTCACTGTGGCCTAGGGCAGCGCAGCAAGGTGACTTGCTGCACTGCCCTACGCCAAATCCCCACAAATATGTCCCTTAGACACTGTATCACAGAAGTAAGAAGCTCGGTAATGAGGAGCTCAAATACAGCACTAGTTTGTTACAGGCTGCCAATGCTCAGTTGACACCAGCAGGATACAATATTATGTACAGAATTGTTGTTAATAGTTTAAAGGTGCAAAGATTTTAATTGTTTCTTGGGATACTTACTTGCCCCATTGTAAGTAGCCTTTAAATTTGTCTGGTGTTGATCACTGTGATTTTCCAAATTTATTTAAAAAAAGATGCATGCTTACGCCGCCGTGTAGTTGTATTGGAAACTGTAATTCCAAATCCTTGGTATGCACATTTTCATCTACCTTAAAGATCAATCCCTGCTTTTGGTGTTTGCATGGCTTCTGAACAGATGACAACTCATATTAGACTGTGTTTCTGAGAGGCTCTCTAAGGTGAGTGAGAACCTTTAATCTATAGGCTACAGCAAAAAAGCCACAATAACTTTTACGATGGCAAAAAGCAAGGCAGGGTGTCCTTTTCTGAGTAGGAGATGACGCTCACCTGGTGGCTGAAGAAGCTGAGCTGGTGAATGCGTTGACTTAGCAGCATGCTCGACTCATTCATGTCAAGACGTGCATGCTCCACCGTGGACTCATGTGGCATCTGGAGAAATATAAGTATAAAGTGGAGCTTAAATAAGTTTGCACTTTTCCTCTCCTTTCCTTTTTATTACCAAGATACTGCTAGAATTGCATTCTAAGCCACTTTTGTAACAGTACAGTCACATCTTTAATCAATCAACTTTTAGTATCTGCTAGTGCCACTTGTATTTATCAGTTGCAGTAAACATTATACTGCCAAGGTAGTATTGGCAGAAGAATAGGTTAGTGGGTAAGTGGATTTTGTTTAATCTGTGGTGAATGAACTATCAGAAAAAAAGGTTCACTGTGTCAGCAAGCTTGGGGAGAGGCAAGGGCAGACGGAAAAGAGATATGGGCTGACATGGGAGCTAGCAACGTTAAGCTATCAATCAGAAATTAGATAAAGCCATCCGGATGGAATCTGTTACTTACCCTATAAGCATATGTTCATAGCATGTAGCACACACAGTCCTGAGTTATTCTGGAATGTATGATCCTCCATAAAAGCTTTTACTATTGGTATGCTAATCAAGGAAAAAAAATCCCTGTTTTGCATGTAGGCCGAAATGACAGCTAGGTTGAACTGTATGTAAATATAAGGGAGGCCAAATTTCTGCAGGTGCAAGACGTAGCAGATGATGTCATGGATATTGGGATTTAGAGGGTCCAGGTTTTTAGAAATGTAACAGTGGACACATATTTTTATCTTTGCAGCATAGCTGTTCTATGTGATAGTTCTGCATACTTTGCACAGGATAGTCATGCAATGCTGTAGGAGATCAAGATAGCCACACTCTAAGACCACCAGGTCCAGATAGCTAGGTTGGGTTGCCTGGGATATGGGTGTCTCATCTGGCCTTAGCTTTGTATAGAAGGGTCTGGCTTGATTGGGAGCTTCTTGTAGGGGCTGATGGGCATCTCAAGTAGCATTGAAAACCAAGCATTGCCCACTAAGAGAGGAGTCACAGCACATCCGTTTACTCAAAAGATTTCTTCAAATAAAAACAGCAGACAAATGTCCAAACCCAATAATAGATGGTAGGAGAATGCAGAGCATGTGTATTTGCAGCCACCCATGCTAAGACCATTACATTACATTTGAGAACAATTAAGTTTGGCCACAAGACACTTTTGAAGCCCACATTATGGATGCTTGACAATGTGTCAAATTCTTCAGTTACTCAAAATCTTGAGGGGTTCTCAGTAATTTAGACTGATGTTGCATTCATCTCAATGCCCTGCTCCATGACCTCAGGCTATAACCATGCATTTTCCTAATGCTAGGTATTTCTATTCTTTCCTAATCTGAGCTGCCTTAGAATCAGTCTTCAACTCCCTATTACCCTGATGGTTTACCACTGGTGAGAAGGTCCACTCTTGCGTACAATTATTCTTGCTCCTTGTAGCTAACACGTTCAGAAGATTCAATAGAAACAACAGTCCCAGTGGTGTGTGCTTCTGGCAGCGCACTCGAGGGCTCCAGTCAATGCAACCTTTCTTTCCCCCTCTAGGATGCATATCAAGGAATGCGGTGGGGTACAGTGTGACCTAACACTCAGAGTGCTTGATGCAGAAGAAGGTGATTTCCAGACAAATGGCTTCTATTATTAAATTTTCTGATGAACACAGCTCCTTCAGAGATATTGTAGAGTGTCACAAATAACGTTATAGGCAGTGCCGGAGCAGAACTGGTACTTGGCCCATAACTGTGTGTAGAAGCCTAAAGAAATATTCCTTTGGTAGGTGAGCCACACTAAACAATCCATCACTCGGGGTAGGCAGAACTTGCAGAGTTTAACTTTTGGTGTAGTTACAGAAAAACTCTGCGAGATTGTCCGGAATTCCACCAACAGGTGGAAAATATGCAGCTTGCGCTGTTCGATCTATAATTTAGTGCCGAAACATGCTGAAATTCAGCATGAACAGCAACATAAGTTGCGCAAGACCACAAGGCCATTCAAGTTGATTTTGCTGCCGCTCAAGTAGAGAATCTACTCAAGCATCAGCAAATCTACTTGTATGGCAGCCCTCTAACCAGGACTGCTTGTGAAAACTGGCGACTATCTGTGTTAGAAAATTGTGCTAGGGGATGCCAAATCTCACTCTCACATGTCAGCTCACATTTTCTGGAGCCTCACATGAGACAAATTCCACCATGCCATGACTAATGGGATTTGTCCATTACTCTGCGTTAAAAAGTAACGCAGAGTGACTAAAATTCCGCCAATTCTGCAGGCGAAATGGAACATTCTGCTTACCCCTAGCTTTCATTTCCAGTATTAAACTGTGGGTGATAAAGCCAGGTTTAAAACCCTATTGAATGTACTTAAATCTTCTGTTGTTACCTGCAGTGACAGTTTTACATAACTCCAAAGGCCTGTGACCCCTTCTCCTTTCAAAGTGGGAGTGAGCATGGGCAATTTCACCACTATTTATGTGGCTAAATCCACTATAGTCCAGTTCAATAATTAAGGCCTGGCAGTGGATAATGAATCAAGTGGGAAACCAGGACATCCAGCTGTTTCTGTAGGGAATTTGACTTGGAAGAACTGTGCTTGAAGTTAGTGCATGAAATGTAACCTTTTGCATAAGGTGCTTGCTTCATTGGGTGAGGCATAAAACAGAGGACCCTACAATCAAATAGCTGTCCTGTTTAAAAGAGACAGATGTTCCTTGGGTTACTCCCTCTGAGACTGTGTTAAGCCTCTATAACCCTTCAACCTTCCTACCCACTATTGACCTCAAACAGCATAGCATACCTTTTAACTACCTGTAACCAGGTCAGTCTCCTTTACCATCAACTACTCAGTAACTCTGTCCGTGTATATGTTTTGTGTGATCTCAGTGGAGCAACTTCTTTCCTGCAAAATATTAACTCTCCTGACTGTCCATTAGCAGAGTTGGGACATTTCTTTCCATCCACCAAAAAGGTCATGAACAGGCCCCCTTGCAGCAAATATACTCTGGCTCAGACTCCACCTCTTCTTTAGTCGTTTCTTAAAAAGGTGGGTCCACGTCAGCTCCAGTGCTTGATCTCAAGGAACAGGAAGTCAATACAGCTCAAGTTTTTTTTTTAATTGCTTCTTCAGAGGGACTTATAACTCTTATAATCCGTGTTGAGCATGGCCAGCGGTCTATAAGAGCCCAACAGAGTCGGATCTCGGCCAGGTTTTGGAAGAGAAATTAGCGCCTCATGTTGAGAAGCAGAGAGCGCCTCCTCATGCACTTTCAGGAGGTGGGGGGCAATCAAGTGACAGTAGGTTTTGTAAAATTCAGTCGGGAGTCCATCTGGGCCCAGGGTCTTACCAGTTGCTTGGGCACACATGCTCTCCTGCAATTCAATCAGTGTTAGGGGTTCCTCTAATTTGATTCGCTGATCATTCATAAAGCGAGGCAAAGGAAGTGAAGTAAGAAATGCATCATATTCCACGGGGCTCACCAATACCGTAGACTGGCACAGGTGTGTATTGTAATGTGTAAGCTCATCATGTATTTCTTGTTGTGTATGCAGCAAGTTACCCACCACAGAGCGTAATGCCACTACTAGGGTGGCAGCGCCCTCTTGTCGTATCAGCCACACCAGTAATTGCCCTGACAGGTCCACATGTGGCTATCCGCTAGGGTGCGTCTCCCCTCCGGATTGCATAGGGAATGTGTTTCTTGACCCAATAGAGTTTCCTCTATTCCTGTCAGACTGGCCTCAATCATCTTACGCATGTTCCACTGCACACCCAAACAGTGGTCCCGTAGTGTCACCTTAAGCTCGTCCCATTCCAGGTGCCTCGTTTAGGTGTTATTTTTGAAGTATGCTGTGACGGTCCTACCAAGAGACTTGCGAAAGGGAGGGTTCTCCAGCATCTCTGGCCATAGTCACCAAGTGGGTATAGCCGGGACTAGATTATCCTCTAGCATCTGCATGTATTGTGGATCGTGATCTGAGTGTGTACGACCCAATTAGTCCGTATGCAATATGGTGGGTATTAGGTTTTCAGTGCAGAGGATTCAGTCTAGCCTCACATAGGTGTTGTGTGGGGCGGAATAGTAGGAGTATACACGATCCTCACTGTGGCAGTGGCGCCAAACATCTGCTTAGTGCCAATGCTGAAGCCAGGTACGCAGCGATGTTGCAGCACAATAGCCGCCCTTGGAAGGGGTGTGAAGGAGCGGTCCAAGCCCGGATCAATGACGCCATTAAAGTCTCCTCCCAGAAGCCACGGCACAGGACACCAGACAGTCTGTGCAAAAAAGACATTTGTTCTGTAATTGGCGCATATATTGATCCTAAAATTAGGGCTCGGACACTTAAATGACTGCGTACAAATACATAAAGTCCGCCAGCGTCTACTACCTGCTCCTCAGCCAGAAAGGGAGTACCTGGTTTAATCCATATGAGAGATCCTCTAGCAAGAGAGGAGAAATGCATTGCACATAGCTGTCTACGTCTGTGTAGCCTAGTGGCCTCTGCCATGATGAGATGAGTTTCCTGTAAAAATCCAATGTGTACGGAGTGTCTTTTGAGGTATGAATAAATAGCGTATCTGCGCGCTGGTGTGTGTATACCTCTTTCATTCCATGTGATTACGTTAGTCAGTGACATTTGTGTACAGCAGGAGAGCGGCTGCAGAATCAGGGAAGGGGTGGTCATCCGGGTACTTTGTGGACGGTGGGTAAGCCACAGGGTGAAGGTGATGATAGAGGCTCCATTCAACAATAAACTAATGCAACGAGGCACAAACAGATAGCGTTAAAGCGGCTAGCTCAAATACCATAAGGGTAGAAAGACAAACTGCTCCCGCCCAAACTTATTGACACAGTTCAACTAATGTGGAAGTAAGAAAGTGCCTATACGGGGTTCTGCATGAGGAGCACCAACACAGAGAACCCAGTCGACTAGCGCTGTTCGGCAAGAGCCGCAAGGAAATAGCACATTGAGCCGTGTACAGTATCTCCCAGCAAACAGTACATCCCAGCTCCGCAAGCACGGCAAAAGAAACATAACCAGGAGGAGTGAAGCAGCGCGTCGTGGGGGTGGGGGATGGGCCCCCTGCAGGGGAAGCGCTAGTCAAAAAGAAGCAAGGACAGAAAACAGAGTTCACAAGACTCTCTCCAGGCACCCAGGCACTCAGATGGATGTCAGGTATACGTTTGCGCATAGCGGCCATATTAAACAACAGTGTGTATTTACAACAGGAGGCTGCAGCAATATCAAATGGGTTTGCAACTCATACAGTGTCATTTGCTGATTGCGGTGTCACATCCGGGGGGGTTAAAGTCTCTGAAAATCTACCACTCAATGACTCATCTTCGCTACCAACCGTGTCAGTTCCCTCCTCCCGATCCGAAAAACGAACTGGCTCTCCGATGGCTGCCGCTGACTGTAATGCACTTTGCCAGTCCCGTCTAATGTGTTCAAGATCAGGAGCATGAGACAAACGCTGTGAAGATACTCTGCAATGTCCCTTGGCTCGACAGTGGCCGGATCGTGTCCTCCGCTCTCTGCTTCGTGCCTCCGTTGATGTAGGCCTCGGGCCTGGTCCGTTGCCTCCAGCCACTCCCAGGCCTCCTCAGGTGTAGCAAAAAATGTTGACTGTCCCTGAGCCACCACCCGGAGTCTTGCCGGGTAAAGATGAGAAAACTTAAAATTGAGGGTGCGGAGTTGTCGTTTCACGGCCAGGAAGGAGCTCCTTTGCTTTTGTACAGCCAAAGTGTAATCAGGGAACAGCATGACCTTAACGCTGTCAACCTGTATGTTTTGTAATGCCCTTGATTCACGGAGTATGTAGTCTCTGTCAGCGTAGTGTAATAAGTGAAACAAAAAAGGGTGCAGGCCTGACCCCTAGGTGGCAGGGGTCGCGCCGGCACCTGGTGTGCTTGCTCAACAGAAAAAAACGGCGTAAGTGCCCCAGCGGGGACCAGTTCCTTTATCCATTTTTCCAAGTAAGACACAGGGTTGCTTCTCTCAACCCCCTCCTGCAAACCCATCACTCAAATGTTATTCCTCCAGAAACGCCCCTCTGAGCCCTCCACTCGATGCACCAGAGCAGCCACCCTATCAAGCAACGATTGCTCGGAAGCTTCTACTCGTTGGGTTTTGGGGGTAAGTTCGTGCAAGGTGTGTTCCATGGTGCGTGTTTTTCTGCCAATTTCCGGTGGTCCACATGGAGCACATTGAGGTCAGTCGCCACAGTATCGATCTTCTGCTCCAAGGTTTGATCCAGCGACGTGCCAAGGCATTGCACCGCCTCCAGCACCACGTCTAGTTTGCGATCCATTGAATGTGGAGAACCAGCGCTCTGGGCCGAGGAGCCACTACCTGTCCTGGAGCGCAACCACCCCATACTGCAGGCATCTGGGAACAGGTCTCACTTATTTCCTCGGTGGGACAGTATACAATGCGCAATGTAGCGGTCGCAATCAGCTATGCCGCTGCTGGTACCCCCAAGATGGTGCAATTCAGGTGACATCTGGAATAAGAGACAGGGCAGAGTCTATGGTCACAGTGTAGTAGGGTCATACAGTGTATATCCCGACCAGCCGTTCCTTGAGCATCACAGCAATGTCAGTCCGCTGACACTGCTCCAGACGGGCAAGTATGGCAGTAACTGCCCGCTCTCTCGCCTTTCCCCTCGGGGGCCGCCTGTGTGATAATCTCAGGGTGGGGGGGAGAGATAGCGCCTGATGCTCCCTCCATACAGCGCCTCTCTCCTCAACAGCACCTCTCAATGTAGGAGCCCATCCACTCCCCCCTCTGTGCACTGTTCGTTGCGGGCCAAAGCACCTGTCAATATCCTTGCTCCTCTCCTCCCTGCACACGGCAAGAAGCCAACTATGGCAGGGTCACCTCAGGGCAAAATCTCTTCCCAGACCCCGGCAGTCACACAGACACCGCCACATTGGAGACACATCCCCAGGAGGCCGCGCAGTATCTGGGCCTCCCCCACACAGCCCAAGCTTGCGTGCCTCCAATTTCTCCCGCTTACTTGTTCACAGGGGGGGGAGGGGCGGCCACCACTTCAGTGTCGCGGGCCCCTAAGGTACCCCCTAATCAGCAGGGCCACCTTTGTGGGCCAGCGATTGCCCCCTTGGGTTCCGTGTCTCAGTTCACCTCCCCCGCCAACCTCTTCCGCTCCCTGTCCGGGCGGCCCTCCTCCTCCTCATACCAGAGGGCTGCGCACAGTAAACCAGTGAGTCCCAGGCCGCGTCGGCGACCGCGACTCATTTCTCCGATCTCCGGTGCCCCAACAGTTACAGACCGCTGACTAGTACTCCGAGCGGCGCTTGTGTGCGGGGAAACCACAGGATAAACTGGGTCTTATGGAGGAGCCGGTTTAGAGTGCACCCGCCATGTCAGCCCCTCAGGCCATGTCCCCGTTGGGACTCATTCATAATATAATTTGTAAAGCTTTACCCCTGCTTTAGGGTTCTGTGTTGAGAAATGACATAAGAGCTGAAAGAGCCACGATAACATGGTATCATTATATTTTTTTCCACAGAAGTAACACCTGCCATGAAGGCAAGCGACTCCTTAGGGAAAAAAAAATCAATAACCAGGATGTAAACTCGGTGGGCTGACATTGCTGTGGTGGCAGAAGCATTGCCTCCACTGCCAGCTGCTTGGCAGTAGTGATTCATGCTTGAAATTATTCCATTGTTTTACCACAGCATGTCCACTGATTCAGTTCTTGGATTGATGCTACGACACAACCTACGGTCTTCAGATATAAATGCTGTTAACTCTATTCACACTGTTGCTTAATTTTACAGTAATTGTGTTAATGAAAATATCTGTGTTTGGCACACAAGTCATGTATCAACAAGTGGCTGTACTTACCAGCACCGGAGGAGCCCTGAACAGGTAGCTGAACGGATAGTACAGCAGGTTGATGAAGGAGGCAGCGTACAAGTCGGCATAGCGCATCAACTGACTGGCGAAAAGGGTCTGCCGTGAACCACAGCGGAAGAGGCTGCCCATCTTTCCATAGCACATGTCCATCTCATGGGTGACTTTCTGTGGGAAGGAAACAGAGTTAAATCAGCACAAGTGAGAACCAAAAGTTATAGTTTTTTACTTTTCATTGATACATACTTAAGAGTCACAGATCATCATGCTCAGATACAGAAATTTACTTAGTTAAACTTCCCCGGCGAGGGACACTAAGAAACTAGTTACTTTGATGAAAAAATTGTGTTGCATGCTTGAAGTTCTTCTAAATTCTTAAGCTGTTCATTTCTTTGACATTTGGGTGTTGAGGCTGTTTTTTTTTTTCAAAACAAAGTTTTATCTTCTGGTGTTGTCCTTAGGTGGAGACATTATGATTTACAAGGATGTCAAACCTACTCCTACAATGCCCCATTCCTTACCAACTATCATCATACTTTTTTCTTTGTAGAGTGATTATACATCTAGATTTTTCTCAAGCACGAGGGAGAATGGGGGACATAAGTCTGGAAGACCTTCAAGCTGCAAAACTACAGTTAGAGCAAAATAGGTAGGTTCTATCACAGCGTGAAACTATTTTAGATTCACCTACTATGCATTAATTAAATAATGTTTTTCCCCCTGTGGAGGAAGCATTGAAGCACAGTATAGCACAGTAAAAATATGTATTGGGAATATTTTACCTATTCTCGTCTCATTGAGAATATATGTCTCCAGAGTAGTGTTCAGCAAATGCATGTTTGCTCGAAAAGTTGAAGGTGAGAGAATGTCATTAATAAAATATTTCCAATGGAAGTTTTTTTTTCCTTGTTAAATATGACTTAGTGTGTTTTACTTGCAGAGTTGTGTTAACTGATACCAGAGTTGGGCAAGGCCAGACTGGTAACCAAACTCAGCCCTGGCAAAACCATTCACACCAACCCCACACAAAAGGGAGCCTCCACTGGAGGTGAGAAGTAGGGGGATGCTTGGGTCATGGCAGCCCATGCTACTTTGAAAGCAGCCTCTTGGTCTTCAGCCTGCTAGGAAAATGCCAGAGTGGCATTGGCATTGTGGCCCTGGTGTTGGATAGTTTGCACAACCCATTTTAATTGTAGCTGGGCAATCCAAGCTACTTAAAGGGTGGTCATGTTTGCCACAGGCACCAAGTCTCAAGACACTAGGGCCCTGATGTATACGTTTTTTTCACCGCATTACCGTCATTTTTTACGCAAAAGCGGCGCAAAATTACAAAATACAATTGTATTTTGTACTTTTGCTTCGCTTTTGCGTCAATAGATGACGGTAATGCAGCCCAAAAAAGGCATAAATCAGGGCCTGAATGTTCGGTACATTGGCGCCTCCTGGCTCAGGAGTTGGCAAGGAGTTATGCAACACATACATGAGGAGGAGGCTGTGATTCCCAGGTCACAATTACTGATCAGGGTGATATGGGTACTTGAAAACTGGGTAGCTTCGAACGCAAATGTGTTCACAAATTTTGGTCAAGATTTTTAGCTGTTGAAGCAACCCAGGGTATCAGGGCACACACTGGACAAGGAGACATTTACCATGACCCGGAGTACCATAGCTGTATGATGGGTCAAACTTTTCCAGGTTCATCGTGATCAGGCCGACACAATAAAAGGTATTCAAAAGGTTTCAGGTCAAAGTGGGCAACCCTGCTGTGCCTCTCAAGCTTGCAAATCGGCCAGTTATACAGACAAACCAAAGGTCATGAACAGAGGCAAGTGACCTCTCAAGATCAGGCCCCCTGTCCCACCTCTACATCATATGCAGGACAAACATCATCAGACGCACTGAAGGTTCAAAGGGCAGGAGCAACCTTTCTTCATCTCTAATACATCATTAGAACTCTTGTGAGCCTTTCAGTTTACATTTCGGTAGAAGTCATGTGGGCTACAGATTGCCTGGGAAAATTTTCATCTTAAGTGAGTCACCCATGCAGGCTACGTCAGCTTCCTAGGCTGTACCTACTTGCGATTAGGGCAGCTCGTGCCACTAAAGACAGTGTGGCTCCCTGTCAGATTTAGTAATTTAATCTGGTCGTATGCTTAATTCAAGCCTCAAGGAGAACCACAAAGAAATTCCCTGTTCCTTTACGTCTCTCTTAGAGGCTCCTGCAGAGTTTCCTCCTGCAAGTACAACGGCAACAAAGTGATGGCTCTAGGGTATCCTAGTGCATATGCTGGGGGCAATAGCAGAAAACCAGTCAGAGCATGAATGTCTTCAAAACTCAGCTCTCGGGTTTATCGCACAGGAACTTTTTTTGCAGGCCGTTTTTCAGGGTTTGTACTCTGAAGGAGGTAGTGAACAGACAATGACGAGTGAGATGGTGGAAACCTTTGTCACTATGGAACAAGAGGAGTGGAAGAGGGTGACTTGGGCATTTCGATCCTTAGCAGTTCCAGAAAAGTCCAGAAATATCTTTACGTCAGTGGACCTTGAAGGGAACTCTTATCTGAATTATGGGAAACAGTCACACCAGGAAAGTCAATGTCAGCAGCATGGTGGTGCAGGCCGCATCGAACTCAAATGCATGTCAGGTGAGGCCACAGTCTTCTATCTGTCCCTCATTCTCCCCTTTCACTACCATAGTGTTGCTCACCATTGGTATTAGGAACAGTCTTTGTAAGCAGAACAAGGGAATATTCATCACTCTTGGTGACGTTAGTGCATTCAAGGCAGCATCAAAAGCCACCATTCCCAAACATATAACCACCATCATCCAACATTGTTAGTCTTTGTATTGACTTCTCTGCTCAATGGTTTCCCAACATACTGTACTAGAGCCAATGCTGCTTTTGTTGTATATTTCAGTCCTTCTTTGGACTAAGCTAAGAGTTATTAAGCTCAAATACCTAAAAAGATTTGTTGAATGATTTGAAGAAACCTGTATTGTTGAGCTCTATTTGGATAAAGGTATTCATCCTTCTGCTCCTTCTGGAATCCATGACCATATATTTTGGGTGAAAGCAGTTTAACAGCATCCCATCTTGATTGATGACACCTGCATGGTGGTAACTTGTAACGTGCTCCATACCTTCAAGTAAAAATTGTGTGAGGTGATGCAGGTCGGTTTGCCATTTGGGAAGACCTATTCTAAGCCCCCGAACTCTACAGTCTCCACTGTACTTGCTGTTCTTGATGTCAGCTTATTGAAGCAAACTGCCTTCCACCTCTCTGCTCCTCATCTACAAATTAGTTTCTTCTTTGGACCCAAAGGAAAGGAACGCAGGCTGTGATGGTGGACAAACCTTTGAGAAGCGGGCCATACATGTACTCAAACTATCTTTGTAGTGTCTGAGTACTGTCTGTAAAAAGAAATTATGGTTCCAAGTATGATGAATACAAGGATACGAGCACCACCTCTGCTATATGAATTAGCCTCTGATTCTTTTCCATTCAATTCCACATTTATGACTGGGATTTCATGACAATGGTGTTAGGGCCAAGACATAGTTTGTGATTGTTTCAACACGTACCATTTTGTGAAAATAATTTGTGTCTGTTGCATATCAAACATTTTGCAAAATGTGCACCCTGGGTTCTAGTTCTAAGACTGATTCCCAGTTTGGACAGGTCATGTTACACAACATTTATGGTGGCACCATTCTGACATTCCTAGCACCCACTTACTTCAGGGCTTTTCACAGCTGACTACCTTCCTAGAGATATAAAGGAAGAGGGGCAGAGGACAAATGCTTTATGTACTTTTGTTATGAAAAGAACCAAATAAAAGGCAGGACTAAAATGAGGCCCATACCCCTAACTAGCTGAAACCCACAGCTAATAAATGACGAGTTTCCTGCACGTAATATATCTGTCATCATTTAATGTAAACATTGTCAACATTTTGTTCGATTGTTTGCATTAACTGGGCATTTATGTGTTACAAAGTATATTTTCAAGCTACTATTACTGGCACAGGTAGGTCCTCAAGACACTTTGTGTAGCAATACAGGGAGACCAACATTTCTGGTTCTGGCTGGTATCTCTGCACCACCCTGTGGCAAATACAGCTGTCCTCATTGGAAGAGGAATATCTGCATGGACCTGATAGTACTGGGTCCTATTCCATGTACTTTCTCCCCATCACAAGGAAACAAACACTGACATTTTCTGCCTGCTCAGAGAAAGTGGAAAATGTCAGCAGGAGCACCACTGAGGATTGAAGGGTTTAGTGGACAGAAGGAGGGGCTAGGGCATACTTGGGCCTAATCCAGGAGGAGCACTGTCAGCTCCCCCTGCGTTGCTTCCAGGGTACGGTGGTGGCCAGGCTGTACTCCTGCTCTCAGCTCCTGCCCCTTTAACATGTAACAGGGTACATTGTCTCGAGGCCTAGAGTTATCACGTCTGAAGCTTGTGGGCCTGATAATTCCAGGCCCAGGGGACACTCGGAATTGTGGATGTTGGAATTCTGCCCAGAGTTACTGCTTTGGATGAAAGTCTGCCGCTTGTTATGGTGGTCTCAGTAGTAAAACAGCTTGGTTAATTAGGCAATGCAATGACGTTGAAACCATTTCTACCCAAGAGCTTATACAGGGCTATAACATAAGAGCTCATTTAATTCCTCTGTTTACGGTCTCGGGGAAAATGAAAGCCCAATAAAATTAATCTTTTCAGCATCCCATATTGTCATTGGCAGTCTCTGGACCTTTAAATCAGCTAATCTTTCAAACGAAAGTCTGATACAATGGATTGTGACAAAAAGTAAACAGCGCTTTTTCATCACGACTCACTCAGATTTACGTTCAAGCAGTCAGTTAATACATTGTTGAGTTTATAATATTGTTTCCTGCATTGTGAAATACTCAAAATCATACAACGTCAGCCAACACGCGTTTCACAATCACTAAGATAGCTTCACTATGGCAAATCCTGTTGACATTGATGCAAATCCTTTCAAACAGACATACTTAGGTCCATAGATAAAGCTTTGTCTCTTCAGCTGAAGTCTCTTTGCAAGTACAAAGATCTGGTGATGATTATAGTTAAGTCTAAACAATCTCTCATGTTGGATAATACCTCCCTGCATGCCAGGCTCTGCAACGCAAGGATAGAACAGCATGTACCTTGGGCTGGGCAACCGGGGTATGGAGGCCTTTCTTACCTGGATTTGTTTCTGGATAGAGCTGATATCTGGCCTTTCACTGCTTCCGCTGTCCATGTGCCTTGACAGGAGAGAACATGGTAAGCACATGAATTTACACTACAGAGAAGTGTGTTCTACCTAATGCTTGACCCAACCCACTCCACCCAAAACAGACTACTTGTCCCCACTAGCAAGACAACCACAGCTCTTGAATTGAGGGGCACAGTGATTGCTTGTTATTTTATAATCTATTGTTACTGTATTTCCACTCTGAATTGTTGTAAATCAAAGGTGAAAGTTACCCATTTCGGTAAGATGTAGAGCTATATATATATTTTCCCCCTTTGCTCCACTCCCATTGGATGTCCTAGCTAGCAGCAACTAAGGAAGTCACACATTTTTGCACCACAGAGATAGAACGTGTGGCCCGAGAGGGCTGTACGAATGAGTGGCAGCGTGGCAGTAAAAACATAAGTGAAGTATTGCGCCCTTGTAACAGGCTGTATCACTGCCTTTGTCCCTGTTCTTCACTTCCCTGGCTTTCAGGTATGTTTGCGCTATAGAAATAGCACATGCACACAGCCAAGGCTTAGAGATGTGCAAACATGGAACAGTAGATAAAGGCTTCCATGGGTAGCACTTTGAGCATCAGATCCCAGTGCTGCTGCCTTGTCAACCAACTGGCCATGCCAAAATAACATAAACAACCATCTAACAGAGACCATACTGTCTTAAAGAGATTGAAAAATGAAAGATGTGTGGTCAGTATGCAGCTCCTTTCCACAATTCAACCCCATTACCTGGATCTCAGCAGGCCATCCATTAACCCACTTCTTGTTCTGATTCCCAAGCTCAACAGCCGAAGAGGTTATACTTACTGGTATAGCTCTGCTAGAAAAATGTCCAGGTTTTTCAGCTCCTCAAAAAGTTCTGAAAGAGAGCAAGTATGTTTATTTCGGTGACTGTGTACTAAAAATGCCAAAGAGACATGGAGTAATTGTTTATCATGTGAGGATGTACTTGAAGTAATGGGCAATATGATGGATGTTCTGAGATTCTCATGAGTCATAGAAAAGAGACCATGAGCCTTCGGTAAGAGTGGAACAGGATATTTACAGAGAATCTCGTTTTCTATGTAGACAGTTTTTGTTACATCTTTTCTGTAAACTAGACTCTATTGTCATGGATACAAAAATATGTTTTACAATGATTATAAAGTATTCCTTGGCGAAGAAATATGTTGGGAGCAACAATGGGTGTGATATATTTATCTAACTGAATAGACCATGATTTTGTCCTGCTGACAGTAAGGTATTTTTTTATCAATGGTCAGAGATTTACATCGTAGTAGAATGTTGTTACATTTTTTCCACTTCTATCTTGCTCATCCTTCTTGTATGAGAGTGTGATTTTTCTTTGAATACAGGGTAGGCTATAGGCTGTAAATGTGTGCCATGCTGTGCTGGTTTAACAATGAGTTGATGGGAGACAGCGTCTTCAGGTTGAAGAGGGACCAATTTATGTAAAATGTTAAATTATGGATTCATTTTTTGCATTTATCTTAATAATCTGGCATGATCCTCAGAAGAAACTTTCGTATTTGTGGAGAGGCTGAATACATGCAACTTCAAAGAAAAGCTATCAATTAACTATAACCAAGAGTAAGTGGTGGGTCTTGATTTATTATTGTGTGTGGACAATATTTTTCTACATGTGCGTACGGCCAATAAATATACAGCAGTATATTTACCACCATGGGCTCACATGTGCACACAAAATCCCTGATCAAAAATCACTAATTTGGGGGATTGATTTGAGCTGCAATAAACACTGGCACAGAGCAG
Organism: Pleurodeles waltl; assembly: GCF_031143425.1. NCBI lineage: Eukaryota > Metazoa > Chordata > Amphibia > Caudata > Salamandridae > Pleurodeles > Pleurodeles waltl. The sequence continues at coordinate 707,397,626 of NC_090450.1, read as the reverse complement.
ATATTTAATGAAAAAACACATAAGATGATGTGTAACAGATTCTTTCAGAGAGGTCAATGTAAGACCTTTGGACAGCGCCTTGAAGAAGATAGAAAGTAGCTAAATTGAATTTTCTAGAAACAAAATAGGCACTGAATAACAAAGATGAGAATTTACAGAGCTGTAGTTTGGTTAATGGGTGCAAGATATTCATTTTCTGCTTGAAATCACAGCTTTAATTTCAGGGATCCTTAATCATAAATCCTCCTTCACAGCTGGCAGTTGTGCTGCAGTAGTGAAATTCATGGCACTGCTGTGAAGATGTTCACCATTCCATCAAAAGAAAACTGATTGTTTTCTCCTGAAATCTCTGTTTGTGTTCAGGCTAAGGAGTGACCACCAACTCTTCTGAATACGAGAAATAAGAGGGTATGGGAGGCAGGCAGAGACTTGATGAGAATGGTATAGTGCGAGAGGTGAAGTAGAGTGAGACGTGATGTACAGATACATATGAGGAAGCAAGATTTGTAATTTAGGTAATGTGTCCCCTGGGGTCACATTGGATGTGTAAACACTCTAAAGCAGTACTCATGCACACCAGTAGGTGGTGCCATCTAGCAATGCATTGACTTCATTCCACTCAAGAAATGACAAATGGAGCTACATACAAGCACCTCCCATGTCAGTTCCTTTCTTTCTCTGCCTTCAGATGGAGATGCAGAGCTCTTGTGATGAGACTTTTTCTCTATTTTTCCTCATGATTTTACCATTGTGCAGGGTACATATGCACTTCTAAAATTACAGGGTTTACACCTTGTAGGGGCTGTTGCAAATGAATGTCTGTGACAGATCCGCACCAAGTAAGTCTCTGGTGCTTGGGGTCGGAATATGACTCCAGATCCTGTGACGACTGTGCCCAGATGAAACCAAAGGCTATATGGCAAGTTCTAAATTACAAAACACCCCAAAACACTGCGTCATGATTGGTCGAAGTTGAGATGTCCAATTCGCATTCCCAAAGTCATTCCCACAGTAGATTTTCTTCACGTTTGAAGACTTCAGGTGAGTCAGAGAAGAAGCACAAGAAGTCCAAGTGGGAATCAGCCCTTTTCCTCATTTCTCCATCTCCAGAGAAGACAAGAGGGCAACAAGGTGCCACCTGGTCTCGTCCTGAACTCCAGAGGAGCTGATTTTGAGTCTGGTACCAATGCACGCCAACTTTTCTGGGTCTGTCTGCAACATCATAGCAAGTCAAGGCCTGTAGGGAGTCCAGGCTGCACATTTTCCGCTCGCTTCTGGCTCCCTCTGGACGCTGCAGGAGGAGGATCCATATACTACATTAGTTTCCAACTCCAAGCCAAATCTTTATCAACGTCATCTGAGACCATGCTCCAAGCCCATCAGGGCACAGAGTTTTGTCAATCTTTTGGAAAATAAGACATTGCCTTTAACGCACACCCAAGCACAGATGCTACACCAAATGTTTGGCTCTGATTGAGACCAAAGCCAACATTTTGGAGACAATGGGGATGAACTTGTCCCACAATAAGATGAGGACCATTGGTTTGAAGACCTAGATGATTCCAGTGGTCTGAAGACTTCACCAGATAAGTGTTAGTCATGACCCCTTCCACTGAGGAGAGAGCATCTTTTGCAGTAGGGCAGCCGAGGTCCTTGACCTACAGCTCCTGAATATGGAGGTGTTCCTTACTGAGGTGTTCCAGCCTGTTCAAGCTCCATCTCTCTTGGGCACTTGGGCAAACCCATGTGCTGGGCCTCTAATCAACAGACACGTTGCTCATCACCATACAACAGTTCCAGGCAACACTGAATGTATCACGTAACATCCAAAGTCAGAGAGCCTAGCGGTTCTGGCATTCGCCTTTCCTATAACCCCCTTGTGACAGCAAATCCAAACATTTGGAAGCTATTGGCAAGCACATGTTTTCTTTTGTCAGGCTTGCCCTATGTTCAGTAAATGCTAGCTGTCAAAATGTATTATCCGGTCTGACGTGGTCACAACTGATTACTTAGGTTAGACAATTTGCACAAGTGTAGTGCTTTGATGCCACATTATGATGAGGTCTACGGTGTACTCGGGGGTTGTCCAAACATGCTTGATTGTATGCCATTCAATGGCTCTCGACCCGAGAGCAATGAGAGTTGCACCACAGTTCGCTCGTTTGGACTCTCCACAATGTATAATACAGTTTCCCCAACAGATTTGCCCATTTCAGTGTTACACCAGGGATTTGGCATATTGACAATGCCAGACCCTGCTGCCAGCACAGTTGGCTCTTCAACCCTTTTGAGGGTGGTGCGTTGGCTCGCCAAAGCAACACTCAGGAAAGGGTGGACAACACACTACTCAGTCCCCAGCCCCTCTAGCAACCAGAACATCAAAACTGCTTTAATGTGTCCTTTCCAGTACACTGCCACCCCATAGGGGCAGGATCTGCCATTTTCTCCCGGTGTACCAAGATATTACTTCCAACGGATAGGTCAGGGCATCTGATGGAGGGCCACATATCCATTTTGCAGCGGGAAGTGCAGGCCCTTTTGGCCAAAGTGGCTACACAGATGGTTCTGGCACTGGAAGCAGGAACTGGGTGTTACTTCTCCTACTTCCTTGTGTCGAAGAAGGACAAAGACTTTGTCCTGTTTTAGATCTTCACCCTCTCAACATCTTCCTGTGGAAGGACAAATTCAAGATGCTTACTCTAGCCCATGTTGTGTCCTGGAGACTGGATGGTAGCGCTGGACCTGCAGGATGCTTACTTCCATATTCCCATCCTTCAGGCCGACAGATATTATCTGCAGTTCACGGTTGGCTAGGAGCAGTTCAGTTTGCTGTTCTCCCTTTCGGCTTCACCATTGCCCCTTGGGTGTTCATGAAAGTGATGTTGGTTACTGCAGCACACCTTTGAAAGTTAGGTGTTCAAGTCTTCACCTCTCTCAATGGCTGGCTGTTGGCATGTGGCCAACCACAGACAGTCCTAGCCCTTCAAACAACTGAACATTTTTCAATATCATTAAAGTTTAATAGCAACATGCCTTTGGAGATGATCCCATTCATCAGAGCTATCCTGAATGTGGTGCAGTTTCATGCCTTTCATTCGGAATGAAGAGCACAGGACATGCGGGCTATGATCCCTATGATTCAGCCTCTGTCCTGGGTTTTAGTGAGAATGGCTCTGGGGCTACAGAGACAGGCTGGCTTCCTGAATCCTGGGTGTCAAACATGCCAGGTGGCATGTGTAGGATCTGAAGGGCAACCTAAAGTCCCAGTGAGTGACGCACTAACTGATCAGATTCATTCCATGTTTTGGAAGAGACTGCAAAAGATATGCAGTGGTGGCTGCTTAACGGCATTATCAGTGGCAGACCCATCTCCTTACCCCACCCACAGCTGATTCTGGTAACGGATGCATCCCTGCTGAGTTTCGGAGGCAACCTGTGACTCTGGTCTCCAGTGGAAACACAGCTCAACATCAATCTCCTGGAGTCAATTTGCTTAGCACTGAAAGCATTCCTGTCATTAAAGGGAGCATAGTATGGTACTGACAACAACACCGCCATGTGGTACTGCAACAAGCAGGACAAGATGGGGTCTTGGATTTTGTGCCAGGAGGCTTAACACATCTTGAACTGGCTGAATTATCAAGGCATTTCTCTGGCTGTGAACCACCTGGCAGAATCATCAACCACCAGGGCCAACAAACTCAGATGAAGATGCCTCGTGGATTATGAATGTCAGTTAGACTCAAAGGTGGTGCAGGGCACCTATCAGCAATGCAGAGAACCCTGTCTTGATCTCTTCACCACCGCCGAAAATGTCCAATATCAAAAGTTTTACAGCAAAGTTCCTAAGAAGCCTCTCTCAGACATGCATTCAACCAAGAGTGGAGTTCAAGACTCCTGTATAAATTCGAAATACTGCCTTTCCTGACTCGAGCTTTGAAGATCAGAAGACTGATCCCAAGTTATCTTTGTGGCTCTAGAATAGACCTTGACAGTGTGGTATCCGGAACTCTTGAACATCTCCCCCGATCAAGCTGCCACTTTGGGAGGATCTTAAGTTTAAACAGCACGGAAGGGTCTTGCAACTGGGTCTGCTTAAACTGCACCTCCATGCGTAAAGGTGGAATTGAGGCAGTTAAATACATTTGCTCCCCCACTCTAGGTTGTTGATATTATCCTGGCAGCTACACACCCTTCCACAAAGTTAGTGTATAGCAGGTGCTGGGACATGCATGTGGACTGATGTGGCAACCACTAGAGGACTCCATTACAGGCAAACTGGTGGATGCTTTTTTTTTATCTTTGTCCCAGCAAAGACTTGCACTGGGCACTGTTAAAGGCTAATTGCCAGCTCCTTTGTCTTTTTTGCATTTGTCAGATCAGCCTCCTCTGTTCAAATCACCGGTTGTGATGAGATTTCTAAAAGGTTTACAACAAATGTCCAGCCAAACCCCTTTGTAATACCACAATGGGACTTGAATGTGGTTCTTACTTTTCTAATGTGCTCTGCTTTTGATCCAGTGCACAGCTGTCTACTGTGTCTCTTGACCCTGAAAACAGTTTTTCTAGTCTTGATAACATCAGCTCATCACAAAAGTGAGCTGCAGGCACTCTCGGACAGGCCACCTTATGCAAAAAAATAATTCCAGACAAACTAGTGTTAAGAACAGCTGCATTTCTGCTAATAGTAGTAACATCTTTCCAGGTCGGACAGGCTATCACTCTTTTGGCATTCTTTGCCCTGCCTCATCCCCAGAAAGAGGAGAGACTGCATAATTGGATCCCAAAAGAACCCTCAGTTTTTACATTGATCATACTAGAGACAATCAGCTACTTGTGGATTCCTTGGGGGCAAAGAAAGGCAAGGTATTGCAGAAAAGATCCATTTCTAGGTGGATAATCCTCTGCTTTGAAATCTGCTATGCACTAGCATGGAAGCGGCCCTCTGAAGGGTTGCAGGCTCATTTCGATCTAGCCAAGGTTGCTGCTACTGCTTTGGCAAGCGAGTGCATGTCCTAGATATCTCTCAGTCTGCTATGTGGGCATCAATGCACATGTTCATGAAGAACTACTGTCTGCACAGTCATGCCCACAGGAATGTATTTTGTCCATTTGCTCCTGCTGGACTTTTTGGTTTGGGACATCCACAGACCTAACACCTTGGGCGGTCCTGCTTTGGTATCTATTCACAAGGTGAGGAATCTGCATTTAGAATTATTCATCGAAAGCATGACTTACTTTTCTTTGGTAATGCTCTTTCTAATTGCTAATTGCTACTCAATCTGGACCGCACCTCCCCATTCTGTGGAATGGGCTTTTTTTCCATGTAAAAAAGTCCCAGTATAGAGATCTGCAAACTGATCATACAGATTTGCTGATGGGCTCTGTGTCTGAGGGCAGACGTGCCAAAGAAAGAAACTGAAATCAGTGCACATGGTGGTGCTTATATGCACCTCCATTTGTCATTTCCAAAATCGGAACAGGGTCCATGCAGAGCCACACAGTGCCACCAACTGGTACTCAGGAATATTGATTAGAGTACTTCTGGATCCAGTCTGATGTTTGTGAAATATTCACAAGGGGCCCGATTCACAAAGCTACTTACATGTAGTAAAATTTAGAGTGCAGAGTCTCCGCACTGAGAACTGCAGTTTGGAGAGTCTGCCCGAGTGCATAGACTCTGCACTCGTAACTTTATTACACATAAGTGCTTTTGTGAATTTGGCCCAAGGTGAGGAATCTGCAGTTAGAGTATCCACCAAAACAAGTATTACCAAAGATAAGTAACTTGTTCTTCACTTCTATGACAGCGGATGCAGTCTGATGATTAGTACACAATATTCTGAGGCCCATGCATTGCAGGGCTGGCTGGCATTGGACTAGAAAAGTACAGTCTACAAAGGAGGGAGGTGCAATAGATAGGAAAAGCTAAGGGAATACGGGATCAGTGTGAAAGCAAGAGCTTTCTCTGGCCAGAGAAATGAAGGGTCCTTAGAAGCCTCTCTGGAGAAAGCAGAATAACCTAAAGAATCACAGGATGAACAGAATACTGAGTATCTAAAAGCAGGATACAGATTAGGCACAAAAATGAAACACTTAGACAAATATAGGAGTCAGCATATAGTGGCTAACCTACAGGGTAACCCAGAGTTAGATGAGAGAAGTCAGCTCAGATTTTGCATTGAGAAAGCTTACAGGCGGCTAAAAGGAGGTCTTTCCAGGTGTTGCTGCAAATCAACCAGAAAATACACTTGTGGTAATATTTAATAATGCTACATATTTGGGTGCTTTTATTGCATAAACTGAAGTGGTATAAAAACATATTTAACAAAGAACCTTAAAATATGAAAATATTTACATTTTTAAATATTTTATGGCTCCCTGTGAAATATGGCTTTCATCATCACGAGAGTCCTCATACCACTCTGCATTAACATTGTTAGGGCTAACAGGATTGCGCAGCATGGTGGACCAAATTGTACAGTTTGGTAATCTAAATTATGCAGCAAAAGAGAAAATTATGCAGCACATTCTCTGTCAGTATTATTTTCATTCATTAGACCTTCATTCATATTTTTGGTTAAATCTGCACAGTATGCTAAGTATGGAGCACATGTAGTAAAGCTAAAATTAGGCTGGAAACGGGGGAATCACAGAATCACACTCACCAGTCTTTTCCGTCCAGACATTCAATTCTTTTGCCAGTTCAGGAACCACCAGGAATGTACGCCAACCTTGCTTCTTCTTGGATTTCAGGATGTCCCCGAAGATGTGGTCCCCAATGTAGAGGATGTCTTTGCCTTTCACTCCGAGAAGGTCACATACTACATCCGAGGAGCCTGCATGAGAGGAAGCAAGAGATCAACAGGGACGGTGTTGAGTTTTTAGCTCACTCAGATGAAAGAACAAGCAGTGCAATTCGTCTATCCACAATGGAACTGCTCATGGTTAACAAAAACACCAGCACATAACTTTTACATATGCAACTATGCAGACAGTTGTTTCTCATTTCATGCGATCACAGAGATGGCAGTCTGACAAAAATTGCTAGATCCAGTTCTCTTTTAAAAGTTTAGCTTGTGGTCTGGCCTCTGATGTGCACATCAGTAGGCCCTGATATCATTTACCTTCCAAGAGACTTCAGCTCTCACTCTCTGTAAGTGACCTTCACACATCTGGAGGCCAGGTTGAGATCTGACTCACACATGTTAAATGTCAGCCCTAGTAAGAAGGCTATAACTTGAACTCTACATGAAATTCTTTTCAGAACTCTGATGGTGCAGAACAGCTCCCGGAAGCTGTGAATACTCCATAAGGTAATTTTATCACGATTGAAACAATGCAACATACCCCTTCAGTTAGTGGCAGGGGCTGTTTTGGGCACGTCAGAGTGCTACTTCATGCCTAACTTAAGTTTTGCTATTGTTGTGTTTATTTTAAATTTTTTAATTCTTATTTTATTACTTCGTCAAACATTTTTCTCTTTATCATAGATTTCAAAGTTTGTGTGACATCACTTCCTGTGATGCCATCAAATATGCTGATTAGTTCTCGCGCGATTTCTCAAAACTTCAGAGCTCTGCCTTCGTCTTAGTATGTTTGCTCCTGAGCTGAAGGAATACTCTTGCTCTTACCTCCGGAGTACACTGTACAGTGTTGGTGTGGCCCAGTGTAGGTCCCGATGCGCAGCTTTCCAGTGTCCTGCAACCACATGGAGATACAGTGAGAATCTTGCTGAAGGCCAATACAATGCAATGCTCAGAAATGCAATTGATGTCTAGTTCTAATCCTGCAACATTGGTACCTTTACATTACATAAAAAATGTATATAGGGTGTTACTTATGGCAGGTGGACGTGTGTGGAGAAAGCCCCCCTAATATTTTTATAGAAGGGGTGCAGCGCCCCTTAGCTCAAGGCGGTGGGCATAGTGCCACCTTGTGCCCCAGCAACTGCCCTAGCTTGCATGTACAAACTCTGTATTGCACAGCATCATATCCACTTGTAAAGTGTCATTGGAGTGTTTAACACATCTCTCCCCTGGCAGCACCTTCCATTCCTATGTGAGATGGCCCAGGAGGCGATTATCTTAGGTTAGCTTTACTGTGGATACTGCCAATTACGCAGTATTCATTCTGCACTTAGAGATGCAGGAACATGAGGTACTTTGATGTTTGCAGCTGCTGAAAGAACACCAGCAGTAAGGAAACATAGAACAGCAAACTAGTTTAAATGAAATATGCTGGTTTATTTTTCCACAGAGGTAATAACAGCTTAAAAATGCAATCAGAAAGCACCTAAGATCTGAATGAAAAGGTTGCCACTTTCAGTCATTAAGTATTGTTATGTAGAAAACGGAGGTGGTGTGCAAAAAGTAAAATATTATGCTGGCATTTCTGTGTTGTTTTTGTAAAGAGCGCAACTGAGGGTCGTGTTAGCGTTGTTACATCACTTCCGGTGACATTATTCAGTATGAGGTCATTGAACATTGCCTATGCTAATTAGTCCCACTACTGTTTTATTTAGGACTTGTGCCCTGACTCATGGGCTAGGCATTCTCAAAAGTATTGGTAATATTTTCAGTGCAGAAATTGAGGGATCCTAATCCCGGTTCCAGCAGGTACTTCTGACAGAGTGAAATATGCTGAATTTCTCATGATGTTATTTTTATTTTCCGACATCAGGACATAGTTCAGCAAGCCTGCACGTTTTCTGCAGAGCAGAAACCTGTAGACTGTGAGAGGACGTTCTTAATTTTACTTTCAACTGGGCCGAAAACAAATGCCTGCTTTAAGGGGCCATCAGCTCTTCTTTTCTTCAAGTATTATCTTTGACTTTGGGATGGGTAGAGCCTAACACCTCGGTGTCAAGCTTGTTATCACTTTGCAAGCATTTAAGAGACACCATCGGCTAAATTTAAGAAGGGCCTAGCTCCACATTAGCAGCATTTTTTTTTTACGTTAATGTGGCGTTAGGTTGGCAAAAACGCCGTGCCAAATTTACAAAATGGTGCAATGCACGCATTGCACCACCTTGTAAACATTTAGCCACATTATGCCTCCGCCAGGCATAATGTATGCAAGGGGGCGTGCGTTCATCCGTTAGGAGGCCCAGTAAAATGATGCAATGGAATCAATGAGATTCCACTGCTCCATTTTTCTCATCATTTTTAACGCCTGCTCCTTAGACACATTAAATTGAGGCACACAATTGTTTATTATAGGCCTCTACATACTTTGTAGGATTAGTACCAACATTTTTGGTGCTAATCCTGCAAAGTACCACAATAGCATCAGAAATGATGACGCTATTGATCCTAACGTGCGCCATATCATTAATATGGGGCACATGGTGGTGATGGGGGTGCAATGGGGTGCATAGAGCACATGGTGGTGATGGGGGGTGCAAAGGGGCACAAGAAAAGTTGCGCTTAATGTTCTTTTTTCAACCCTCCCCTCTACACCATGTAAGAGATGTGCATGCACTGTAAGAACGCTAGATGTATCTCTGTGGCTGAGTAATTACACAAATAACAATTTAAATAGCACTTAGTAATTACTTATGTTTTATTTCAATCTTTTATACCACTACCAGTGTAGGGTGTCAGAGCGCTTTATAGCCCACACAGAGGGGCACCAAATCATCCAACTGTGTAAATCAATGTACAAGGAATGTTACATAAGTCACAAATCAACAATACATGTAGAGATTATGGGTCCGATTACGACATTGGCGGATGGGATACTCCGTCACAAACATGACGGATATCCTGTCCATTGTATTACAAGTTCTATTAAATCCTATGGAACTTGTAAAACGGCAGAAGTGATATCCGTTACGTTTGCGAAAGAGTATCCCATCCGCCAAGGTCATAATCAGGCCCTATATTAGGAGTGCATGGTTGGGAGAAATACAAAGTCAGGATTTAGGGTTGTCTGTACCAAAAATACTTTTTTACTACCCAAAAGAACCCTTCAGTGCAAACTTATAACAACAGATTGAGAAAAAAAGGAATAATGATCTAAACCCATAGCTTGCAGTTTTCATGCAGCCCTTCGATTCAGGTCCATAGCTCACTGTGCTGTAACAAGATAGCAGTTTATGAACTGAAGTTACAAACTAGTCTGTGTCAAAAGCAGTAATCCACTGACCCATCCAAAAAAATACAGACTTGTAGCTTAGTTGATGTGCTTGCTGCAAAGTTCATCGTGTCTCTATGCAACTTTATGAGTTAAAACCAGAAAAGAGACAGACTCCTCCTGAAACCGAATTAACTATCAGTTATCTTACTGTTATTACAATATCCGTAAATTGCAGGGCACACAAAGAACTCTGCAGAAGGTGTCTTAACGCTATAAGAGTTTTCAAAATGCAGCCTTTTGAAGACCAATTAAGTCATTTCAAATTTACTGTCATAAGGGTCCTTATCAATTTCTTTGCAGTAGATTTAAAAAGAAAATGTACTCGTTGACTGTTAGACTCAGCTTTTCATGACTCTGCCCCTTATGACTCCACTCACCTTCCTCTGCCACACATTGACCCCCAATATATGGGTTCCATGGATGTTTTTTTTAACAATTCCAGCACTGGGTACCACAATCATCAAAGTGCCAGGGAAATCCAGCCTGTGTCCCTTTCGGTTTCTACTGGCCTCCTGGTGTAATTGCTCTGTCTCATAAGGCAATAGCACCATCTTCAGGCTACTATAGTGAATGACATAATTCTTTCAAGTGACTCCTTAAAGTTATTAACCAGCTTCTGACGTCCATTAGTAATGACGTCTTTGGTTATCGTAGGCGTCGCAACCTATAAAGCTTTAGGCCCATCCACCGGCTGCTGCTTGTGTTTTCATGTCAGAAACACCCTGCCTCCTGATACAACAGTCCTCACGTTGCCACAGTCCAGCCAATGAGCCCTTTACAATGCCTAATTTGTAAAAGAACAAGTGCTTAGGCTCAACGTTTTAGTCGAAAGCTATGTACGACAATACTGAATGTTGTCACCGGAGTGCTGAATACCACTGCTGCATAGTCTTGATTCTATATCAGCCTTCCTTATTCTGTCACCAGACAAACACTGTCCCTTTATCTCACTCTTTCATGTTCCTGGAGAAACAGTTTTTCGTCTTTTTATTCCTCCTTCTTTCCTCTTTGTGTGCTTTTTAATTTCTCTGAGTCTGAGTCAAAGTCTGATGAGGAAAAATAAGAGCCCGTCTCCAAAAATGAGTGCTTGCGCGCATGGCAACCTTTCGGAACAGGTAGGTGGGAGATTTTGAAAAAAATGGGAAATTAATTTTCTCCTATAACTTATATTGAAGCAGAGGCAATTTCTGGGGACAGCTGAAATAAAGCCATTTTTGGTTTAAAAATAATGAATGTATGCATTTACATGGCCCTGTGACATCGCTGATTTTCAGATGAGTAGACCAAGTGAAGCATTCCATTTAGAGATTTCGGAAATAAAACCATATCCCCTTTTCATGATTAAAATCTGATGGGAGGTTTTGTAGTAAAAGGCCAATCCAGAGATTGTTCTCCATTTGTACAAAGGCACTCTGTGTGCCACATTCTGAAGTGAGTGTAAAGTGAAAAATTAGATACTGAGTTTTTTTTGCCTCATTTTTACACCAAAACCTACCAGACTGCTCAGCTGTCCGGTGTGCAGACATAATGGGGACATTCGGAAACTTTCCCTGGGAATAGATTCCACCCATTGCTCACCACTGGCTTTGTGTTTTGGTTCTCACATTCACTTGCTTTCTATTTGCTGGCTTTGTTTTGGGTTGTTCAGTATGTGTTTGTACTTCTCGTTGGTCACAGTCTGGTTACTGCATTCTTCCACGAGTACTTCCTTTCTGCAAACAAGACTTTAAAATTTGTTCTTATCTTGTCACATTTGTTGGACAGACAAAGATCAGTGTTGGGCTCTGTCTTCCAAAGGAACTTGGGGCCAAATTTACAAGGCCCTAGCGCCTCTAAGTGCCACACTAGTGTAATTTTTCTACACTAATGTGGAGTTAAGGAGGCCATTTTCCTTCGCCATATTTACAAAGTGGCGCAGTGGATGCACTGTGCAACTTTGTAACCCCTTGTGCCACATTATACCTGTGCCGGGTATAATGTATGCAAGGGGGGGGGTTCCCATGCAGGGAGGTCACCAAAAACAGTGCAGTGAAATCTACAAGATTTCACAACAACATTTTTACCGTCATTTTTAATGCCAGCTCGGGGCAGGTGTAAAAAGGGATGAGCCCATAGTAGCCTATGGGCCTCCCTAGAGCTTTGCTGCACTAGCACCATAATTTATGATGCTAATGCAGCAAAGCACCACAATAGCATCATAAATGATAACGCTATTGTGGAAACGAGTGCCATAGTGCCCTCTATTATAAATACGGCACAACCATGGTGTTGTTAGGTGGGGCAGCGCAATAAAAGTGGGCATCGGGACCGATGAACCACTTTCTTGTAGATCTGACCCTTGGGGTCTACGTTTTGTCTCTGAATTCAAAGTGAGAGGATTCATGTGATAATAATGCTGGCTACTGGGGTGTGCTGGAGGTAAGCTGTACAACGTTATTTTTTCTAGCACACAACAAAATTGGACATAGCAGATTTAGGTAAGCACTAACAAAGCACTTTTTCTAATTCTGAAGTGTGGTGGAAATGAATATTTTAATACCATTAAAACAAATCAATGCACTAGGTAATGGCATAAACATTATAATTTGTGCGTTGTTTAGTTTTATCAGTAAAACTGTATGTCTGTGAAAATGTAATAGTAGTTTCAATTGAAAATGTGTCTGTAATGGCAATGCACTGCCACATCCTCTACTCCATGACATTCCACTCCCTCCTATGCTATGCCACTCCACATTACACCACTCCATGCCATTCTATGCCACTCCACAACACTCTAATCTACTCTATACCAATCCACTTTTCTCCATTCTACACCACTCCACTCTGCACCACTGAACTCTACTTTATGCCACTCTACTCCATGCTACTCCACTTTATGCCACTCCTCTCTACACCGCTCCACTCTACGACACTCCACTCTATACATCTTCACTGTAGGCCACTCTACTACATTCTACAAAACTCCACTCTTCGACACTCGACTCTAATCCACTAAACTCTATGACACTCTACAACACTTTACTCCACTTCACACCACTCCATTCTACCCCACTCTACTTCACTCTACTTGATGCTACTCTACTTCACTCTACATCACTCCATCCTATGAAATTCCTCGACAATCTATGCAATTCTACTTAATGAGACTCTATATAACTCTGACACTCTATGCCACACTATGGCACTCCACTCTATGTCGTTTTACTCAACTCGATGCCACTCCACTCTGTTACCATTTACCCACTTTATGCTATGCCACTCCACAGCACTCCACTCTTTGGCACTTTACTCCACTCTATAACACTTTACCCCATCCTACGCTATGCCACTGTACTCTACGCCTCTCCACTCTACGCCCCTTCACTCTATGTCACTCCACTCTATGACACTCTACTCCACTCTATATCACTCCTCTCTATGACACTCCAATCTATCACACTCTACTCCACACTATACCACTCCACTCTAAGATGTTCTACCCAACTCTCTGCCTCTCTATGCCACTCCACTCTACGACACTCCACTCTGCTTCACTCCAAGCCCCTCCACTTCACTTCCCTTTATGCCACTCCACTCCACTCTACAACACTCTGCTCTTCGTCACTCTACTTCATTCTGTACCACCCCATAATATTCCACGACACTCCACTCTACGACCCTCACCTCGACCAACCTCCATGACTGTCCACTCCACTATATGTCATGCCACTTTACAACACTCAACTCCACTCTACAATACTCTCCTCCACTGCACTCCACTCTCCACCTCTCTGCTTTAGTCTATTACACTGTATGCCACTCCATCACATTCTACGTCCCTCCACTCTGACACTTTATGGCAATCCAGTCCAAGCCACTTTACAACACTCTACGTATCTCTATGCCACTCAAGTCAACTCTACAATACCTTACTCCACTATGTGCCATTCCACTCAACTCCACTCTGTCACTACAGTCTATGACACTCTATGCCATTCCACTCTATGACATTTTATGATACTCTACTTCACGCTTGGCCCTTCACTCTACATGTCTCCACTCTATGTTCACTCCACACCACTCTACATCAGTCTACTGTACACCATTCCACTCTGCTCCATGACACTCTATGCCACTACACTCAACTCAACTCCACTCCATCAACTAACTTTTAGCCACGCTGAACAGCAGCCACACTGGTGTAGACATGGCTAAAACGCATTAGCAAAGCCAAAAGCTCTTGAAATACTGAGTTTTCAATTGCTTGTTCACTTTACACACTTTACATGATATGCAGCACACTCTTAGGTTCTCGGAATGCATTTTCCTACAGGTCCTACTTGGAGGGAACTGCTCAGAAAAAATGTGCTTTCTGTGATAACATGAAAAAGACAAGCATTCGTGAAGCTGACAGGTCCCACATTCATAATGCCATTGCCAAGCTATTGACTTTGCCACTTTTTGTTTTAAAGCACTGTTTAAATATTTACAGACTATTTCAAAATATAGGAGTAACAGCAAAAATATATCTTAAGATAGCTTGAAACTGAACATTGAAGTCAATATTTTCAGGCTTCATAAACGGCATGGCAACCTTACATGTGATCCAGCTTAAACATAAGACAGACGATTAGCTGCACATAATTAAAAGAGAAAAACAGGTATCCAAGGCCTCGTGTTAGGTGTCAAAATTATAAAGAAAACACTTGCCATGGCCTAATTTATTTGCAGCATCACTCTGAAATTTAACAAATGCTCAATCCAATAGGTGCAGCAGCTTGTCAAGTAGATATATTAGCCTCTTCGGAGAGGCAACATCTCCAGCTGAGGCGAGTACACCAGCCCACCTAGTGCCATAAAACTGCCTCTGTGCATAAAGTCCATAGTTTTTGTACATGTGGAAAGCAGGAGATAAAACAAAATCAACTAGGTAAACTCTGCTCTTTAGTCAAAACATGGCAAAATATTCCTGTTGCTGTGGTTTTACAGAGGAGCTGGAAGAGAGTGGGGAGCAATGCAGACAGTACAAGGGGCAGGGATCTAAAGGGGGAATCAGCAAATAAGAAAGATGGCAAGAAAACACATGGACTCCCATTGAGTGCTCAAAGAAAAATACAAAAGTATTTTGTCTGGCCAAAAGTGAAGGGTGTTGAATTATTTCAAGTCGACAAACCCTATAGGGCGGTGGCACAATAACCATAGGATGCCATTAGTAATGCCATTTAAGATGTAATCAGTGATAGGTATAATCAATGATGTCATTTAACATGCCATGAGTGATGTAATATGTGAGGTCAAATGCAGTGCATGGCAGTGGTGCAAATTAAAGTTAGCTCAGTAAAGAATAACTTGTGAAGTTTAGTGTTTTTTTGTTTTTTGAATGTTAGTTTTTTATCTTATTTCAACACTTGTCTATAATATCACTTTAACTGTTGTTCAGTGAATGTCTAAGGTTTTTATCACACCCAACTATAACTTCACGTTAAACTTTGCTTCTTTCAGTGAAATTCTGTTGTTTTTAATGTAAAGTAAGATCTTATTATCATACCTAACTATAATGTCGCTTTAAGCATTGTTTTTTTCAGTGAGTTTCTGGAGTTTTTCAATCATATTCAGCCACAGATCCTGCTGCAGCTGGCAACCCCTGTGGAAGCACAATCTACATTATTTTTTTTAAACATATTCAGCCAGCACCCCGACTGCGAACGGTCTTCAGCTACACCCTCAGCCCAACCCTGTGGTACCAAAATGGCTGAAGAAAGAAAAAGCTTCCTTGGCAGAACAGAGGTCCTTATTTCTTACAATTGGTGGGGTCTGGGGGGGGCCTCCCTATTGGGCCCTGAGGGCAAGGTATCCCTAACCTTACACGCGTACATTTAGTTTTTTAATGTGTTTTGAGTTCAAGACAAGGCACTAGGTCCCTGTATCCTGTAATGGCTGCCAGTAACATTTTTCTCATGTTGCTGGCAGCCAATCAGAGTGTTTGCTCCTGCTGGAGTCTGGGTCCCACAGCAGTGAGATGGCCCAAGGGAAAGAAATCTCCCTGGGGCAATCAGAGTGCTCTATTTTTAAACAGGCACTCTTGCAAGACTCTAGAGGGACTCTCGCGGACCCGACCATCCAGATATACAAAGATTTTTTTTTATATTTGGGATGGGGTCCCCAGGACCCAAAATTGGCTCGGAAGGGGGGCCCAACTCTTATCGTGGGAAAAAGCACAGGTTTTTTTTATTTTGGCACCGGACGGTCCTTCTGGGTCTTCACCATAGGGCCTGGTGGGCAGGGTTTCCTTACCATGCCCCTTATATTATTGTTTTTTTAACTTCAGGACGGGGCACTAAGTCCACAATCCTCTAATGGCTGCCCGCAACATTTTTCTCATGTTGCTGGCAGCTAACCAGATTGCTCTCTCCCATGGGAGTCAGACTACTGCGGGATCACATTGGCCCAAGGGCCGGGCCAATCCGAATGCTCATTTTTCAAAAATTGGGTTTGAGGGACCACAATAGTCCAGATATACAATCATTTTTTAAACTTAATTTCTTAAAAAACGTTGAACGGATTTCCACCAAATCACAAAAGCACAATCTGTGGGACAAGATCTAGTTTCCTGCTACATTTGGTGTACTTCCATTTAGCAGTTTTTGTAGTAGTGCTCCCTGAAGAAGTCTATTGAAAATGCATGGGGAAATTTGCTTTTGGTAGCATCCCTTTTCTCAGCCCCCACTTGATGGATCACCCCAAAACTTTTCAGAGAGGAGCTAAGGCTAATATGCTTTTTTTTTTAAAAGGTTTTGTGAAGATTCTTCAAAATGTGCCAAAGTCATTAGCAAACCAATAAAACACCTAGTCTATGGAAAAGCAATCCTAACTGTAGCTATATAGCTGTGAGTTTGGTTTATATCATACCCTATAATTGTTTTATTGACAATCTCAATCTCTTTTTAAAAATACTTACCTGGTGATAAAGGTAGACAATATTGTGCCATCCAAGGTAATGACCAAGGTGATATAGGAGGCCAAGTTTAATGGTATAGTGCTAATAGCTGTTGGAGTGTAAATTTTAGTAATGCTTTTAGTGACTCAGATGTCAGCAGAAGGTGACGATTTATGTTTCATGTTTGTCAACCTAACGTAGAAAGCGGCACTGACATGCATGTTAAATGTGCTAATGTTTTCATTTTCTGGTGGTCACAATTGTGTTTTCCTTATTAGATAACATGTTAGTAAAATAAAAATTATGTAAATGTATGATTTAGACTTAAGATGAATTATGTGTCTTAAAATGAATTTAGTTTTTTAATGTTTAATGTGTGATTTATGAGTTTAAAGATACATGCAGAAATGAAATAATTGCACTTCTCTGCCACATTTACTGAAATGCACTGGCAAAGCTATCATTTAAAGTAAAATGTATTGCTCATACTAATGAACTATTAATATTGATGAGTTTATATGTTTATATTTTTACGTTTTATTAAATTGCAATGATTAGCGGTAATGCAAATTATTTTTTCTTAAGTTAGCATAAAAGAGGCCGGCGGAGCTCGTATTTTGCAGTCATTTAAAAGTGATGAATCATTGTTCATTCTGGCATGAGTTTTTCTTTTTAGGTTTCATTCTCATGAGAAGCTTTGAAAGTAGCAATAGGTTAATTGTTTAATTGCACAGAGACTTTTAGTTTAGTGGCCTTGAAAAGAACATCCTGGCCTGTGGACTTAACGTGGAATAAAATATTGCCATCTATATGAAGTCACATGGATGGAAGATGGTTCTCAGGGAAAGACAGAATTTGATGGACTGTTGCAATTTTATAATCGCCAGATGTTGATGATTGGATGATACACTTTTTGCATGACCTGGTGCCATTAAACTGACAAATCAATTTGATTTATGTGTTTTACATTAGGGATGGACTTTTAGACATTCTTTCTCTCTGCACCTTTCCTAATGACACTTCCAACTGAGCTTTGCCGTTGATCCAGAGGAATCCTTGCATATTGTTTCCTTGGAGAGGTATACCTCTCTCAACTGTTTGGTGCCATTTCTACTCAACATGTCTGTTTTTCTAGAATGGAATCTATGATCCTGACACTCACTATTTATTTTTTTAGGTACTATTCTATAGTCTGAGAAATATTTTTTCAAATAATCTTTGTCTCCTTTTGTATTTTTGCCCAATTGTGTCTGTCCCCACACATGCATTTCCTAATTTGGTTAGCTGTAATTGGTTATACTCTTCTTAATTGAACTTGATAAATGTTGTTAAAATTGAACTTAAAATATATTTCTGTATCTCTGATAATTAAATTAATGATCTGCATGATTCATCTTGAATGCCTAATTGTGTTAATGCTAATTTGTTTGAACTTGTTTTGCCGCTATGGGCAGCCAAGGGTGCTTATATACCTTAACAATTTGATTTTAAGCACTGTCTTTAGGACACAAATTTTGCAGTTCTAAATAAAGTTTTGAACTTTATTCCTGATTGGAGTCTTCCTTCCGTGGTCACATTGGTCATGGTGAGTAAAGTGTTTGGTTCCTGCGAAGGATGAAAACGCACTTGCATTGCGATTTACTATAGTGAGGGACTCCCTGAGTAAGTGCCTCATCTACATGCCACCTAATCTCCTCCAACTCAGCTACATCTTTATATTGTATGCAGTAAACACCTTTGAAGAAAGAATGAAGTAGAAACAGAGGAGGGTCAGTCAATGCACTTCAAAGAGGTATCTGATTTTCTCCTTGTTTTCACAGGAAGCCTGCTCACTTCAGAGGACCTCAAGAATGTTCTACATCTCTACATCCTGCCTCCCTGGCTGGCAGGCTCTCTCTCTCCAGCCTCTATTTGCTGTACCATCCACACACAGGGGATCAAACATAGAATCTTTTGATACTCCATTTGACAGGCTCACAACACATCTAAAGTTAAATTTTGGAGGCCAGACAGTGAAAACCTGGGATATTTCACAGATTAGAACTCATTTTCCTGGCAATAAGAAAACACAAGTACATGACATAATAGAAGCTTGACATACATAGTTCAAAGTCTTACTATTGTATGAATCCTGTTGGTTTACAAAGAGAGTTAATTGATTTAATGCCAAATATATGCTGATACAGTCTAAAATGGCTTATGTATTGGGAATCCAAAGTTTCAATGCTTGCTGCCATCCCATGTACAAGAGATTCAAAAATGTGTAATGCTGAACTTTTCCTCGAATAAAGTAGCCCTGGCTTGCTACTTGGTTTGTTCCAAGTGCCGTGGGTTACATAATAAATTGGCATGAGGCATCTCTGATCTAGTATGGACCTTTACTGGTGTTTGCCAGTATTGTGGACACAATCCTAAATAACCATCCACTTTGAGAATTACCAGTAGATTCAGGTATACTTTGTCCTGCTTCTCCAATGTGTATTTCTCTTTTTTCTCTTTCCTTTCCCATCTCCCTTTTTACCTTGCTCTGTTGTTCTTTTTCCTTTCCCCCACCATTTCTTCATCCTTTTCTCTTTTTGCCCACTTCTGTCTGGGCCATGACCCCCCCCCTTGTTTCTCCCATGTTTCATTCATCTCTCCTTATTTTTTAAAGTGTTTATTTTGCTGTACCCACAGTAATGATGGAGTGTCTATCATGTTATATATAGTTGTCAATCTACTCATATACCAATAGAATTGAATAAGGAGATTGGTTTTCCTTTAGTTTACATCTGTGGACTGCTCTCTCCACACAAGGGATAAGAGGTCAGGGTATCTCTACCCACACCTTATGGCCTTTTTCCAAAACCTTCCAATACAAAGACCTCGCTCTGAAAAAGCCCCCTCTGCCAAGGAGAAGGCTTGAACTTTTAAACTTCAGCCCAATGGTCAAGATATCTATACATTTTTAACCTTATTTTCTCAAAAACAACTGAACAGGTTTTCATCAAATCACAAAAAGCATGCTTTGCCAAATTTGGTGTTATTCTGTTGAGTCGTTTGGCTGTAGCACATTTCAAAAATCCCTATGGAAATTACATTGGGAATTTGTGTTTAGTGACCCTGCCCCTCATTGTTTTCTCAGCCCCTGCTTGACAGATCACTGTGAAACTTACCAGGAAGGAGTTGAGGTGAATGATTTTTGGGGGAAAGTTTTGAGATGATTTGTCAAACAGCGCCAACATTATTAGCAAACCCATTGAGCATCTGCATAGGAAGTGACATCACAGGATTTCTCATCATCCACCTGCACAGAAAGTAACATCCTGCCCATGGTTCGCTGCCCTTGTCCCAGGACATAGTTAATGACGCATGCACACCTTAGGAATGCAAATCTGGGCCCATCGGTGCCTGGACCATACCCATTGCCAGGAACCCTGGTTCTCCCCCTAAACACTGATACCCTTATGCCCTCCTCCATGCTCTTAACCCTGGCCGCTGCTCCCCACAGTGCTGCCACGTCACACCACACAACACAGAAGGGGCATTCAGAAGCGTGTCCAGCAAGTTCTCGTGCACTCTCCCACACTCTACACCCACAGCTCTTGCACCACCTGCTCTCTGCACACAACTCACTCACACAAACCAGACATATGCTCATGCTCATACAGTCCAAACATCACCCGTACACCACGCCACACTCGCATGCATGCTCTTCAACACCCGTTCACTCACCAAGCACTCCACAGAGATAAGGAACCTACTGCAAGTCCACGCTCCAGACCTGCAATTTATCATAGAAACATGGCTAAACCCAACCTCGGCACCGGTCATCGCTACAGCCGTCCCTGCCGGCTGCAATATGATTAACTAAGACTGTCAACAGAAGCCTGGAGGTGGAGTGGCCATTATATATTCAAAGATACCATCAGCTGCACCACCTACATAGACACCCCCACCAGCTATATGGACCACCTCACGTTCAAGATAAAATCACAGCCAACTTGTCCCTGGGCAGAACGGTCGTATACAGACCACCAGGACCATCAATTACACCATTTACATCACAGACTTTGTTGCACCCCTTATTCTCAAAGACAGCTCCTTCATCCTCCTTGGAGACTTAAACTTTCACCTAGAAGACTGCACCAACCAAAATTTATGGCCCTTCTAGAAAACTTCAGAAACCTTGGCCTCACCCCAGCACATTAACAAACCCATCCACGCCGTTGGACACCTATCAAACCCGATTTTCTCCTCAGTCAGCAGCATCACATTCGGCAAGCCAGCAACAATGACCTGGACAGAGCACACCTCATCAGTTCCAGCATACCCATACCATCACAGATCTACCACCACTGAAACTGCCCAACGCAGCTGGAAAAGTATCTCAGAAGAGGAGCGGGCTTCCGTCTTCTTTGAGCACTAGCCCGAGCACATCAGTGACTTAATGAAAGCTATCAAAATTGTCAACAGCTGGAACACCACATGCACTGACAACCTGGATCCCCCTCAAGAGCAACTCAACAGCAAGAGCCTGACCACTGGCTGGCTGGTACACAGAGCACCTCAGGCAAACAAAATTATACTTCAAGTAACTAGAGTGCCAATGGAGAACAAGCCAAGACACCGCAGATAAAGACATACTCAAATCACTCCAAATTACTCCTGAGACACTACCACCAGCAGATACGAAACACCAGGCACACAGCTCTTGCATATTGTATTATCACCAACACTAACAGCAGCAAAGAATTTCTTTGACATCATCAAATATTTCACTGCATCCCCTGCCGTCTCCAGCAACATCACTCCCTCAAAAAGACTTTTGTAGGAAGCTGTAAGAATTGGTCTGTTAAACAAAATCACCTCCATATACAGCAACCCTCAACTGGCCCCCAGCACTGTTGCAACTCAACTTCCCATCATGGCCAACGAATAAACGCTGATCTCATTGCCTGCCATCATGCCATCACCACTATCAAAATCGCTGCTACCAAGAAGAGAATCCACTTGGGGATTCCATTTGACTCTTACCCCCACCATGCCTGCACCGCCCTTGCCCCCACCATGCCTTCACCTAAGGACTCCTACCAATCAGTGAAGCACTAACACCCATCCTCAATACCTCTATCAACTCAGCCACATTCTCAGACCCCTGGAAACATGCCACGTCATGCCCCTGCTAAAGAAATCATCCACTGACCGAGACACACTTTCCAACTACAGACCCATCTCCCTCCTACCATACCTGGAAAATGTCCTAGAGAAACAAATCAACCAATGTGTGACCGACCACCTCAGCAACCACCAGTTTGACCCCACACAGTCCGAAATCAGGCCCAACCATAGGACAGAAACAACACTCATCGCCTCCACAGATGACATCCACATAATCCTTGACAAAGGAGAGATGGCAGCCCTCATTCTTCTGGGTCTCTCTGCAGCATTTTGCATGATCTCACACACCATCCTCATCAAGCACCTACACAAGATTGGCATCCAAGGACACACTCTACGTTGGATCTGGTCATTCTTAATGGATAGAACACAAGCTGCCAGCATGGTTCCTTACTCCTCAGAACACCACAAGCTCATCTAAGAGTGTTTCAATGTTTAATTGCTCAGCCCCACACTCTTCAACGCACACATGATCCATTTGACCAACATCATCCATGTACATGACATCAACATCCTCTCCTACGCAGAAAACATGCAACAGATACTCTCCCTCTCAGACAAAAAACAAATTCACCACCTGCGTGACTGAAGTAGCTAGGTGGATAAAAGCCAACTGTTTTTAATCTGAACACCAACAAAACAGAAGGAGTGATCTTCGGCAAGAACACCTCACTATGGGACTCCAACTGGTGGCCGGCCGAACTCAGACCCAGTCAGAGAACTCATACAAAAACCCTCAGAATAATCATTGTTAGCAAACTGGACATAACCGCACAAGTCAACATTGTCACTGCATCTTGCTGCCACACCAGCCAGTGTGACTAAATCTTTCTCCCAGTGCATTATGTGCCTATGTTAGCCTTGTGTAAACTGAACATATTGTATCCTCCTTACTGAGCTACAGCCTTCCAAATGAAAAGAACACTTTGACGACCCTTGCCTGAGTGTGTGCCAAAAGAATTTCTTCAAAACCTTCTAAAGAGGATCAAAATATCAGTTACTTCTGTATCGCAGTCACCTGTGATAAGTCTATATAGAGCCATGGAAATGGCCTTATTAAAAAAACAGTCCAACGTTTTGATGTGTTGGTTCTCTCTTGTAATTAGGTTCTGTGTAAAGCTATTTGACCCACGCCCCCCAATTTAAGTCTTGTCTGCATGCTAGAAAACTGCAATATATATGAATGAATGACTAGGGCAAATGTTGGCACTAAACTGATTGAGGTCACTCTGGTCTACACAAGTCTTACCAGAAGCTGAAGCCGGCAATTTGAATGGGTAGCCACATAAAAATTCTACTGATAATTTAGTATGAGGTATTTGATCAGGCTTTCCAGTCTCCTGAGCCTCTTGTAAATGTGAGAACTGCCAATATAATCTGCACACTTCTACACATCCGTCCTGTAAACTGTATGCATGCCTAAATTTGCTACCCCACACCATGTACTGTAATTTTGAAATCTTTTGCCAGGAGTTGATATTTAAGCACCCCATAAACTCTAAACTAAGATCACTAAACCTCTGTCTAAAACTGTGTTCTTGGTAGCCTTTTGTGAACCGAACGGAAGTACTATTGTAGGAGGCTGGCCTGGTTTGTAGTGGGTACCCTAGGTACTTACACCTTATATATTTACCCATGGTTCTAATAATGTAGTGTATGTACATATATGTGTATTCATGTATGTATGTGTATATGTTTCTGTGCTTGGCATGTTCGTGGGTCATTGCATGGCTCCTGGATGGGTTGTTATACTGGATATCTATGAATCCCTGCTCATCTTATCACACTTATCTACCCATCATCAAATGTCATGTCTCTATCAAATTATCCACCATTCCCACTCTGACTCATCCCAAATCCTTTCTACTACTTTCATCTCCTAAATAACTCTGCCTAACCTCTTCCCTCCGCTTCCACATCTAACTCACCAAACCTCACTCTACTACTATGACCTCCCACACAACCCTACTAAATTCTCCCTCATTTATCTCACCCGGCTACTGTGCTCTCCATAACCCTTCCCCACACTTCCTGCCTCCATCCCCCTTTACTCATCCCAAGCCTTTTGGTTGAGTAAATGAGGGATATACTCCCAATTAACACTTCTGGATTTCTTTCCTCCTCCACCCCTCCATTACTCCGGTCAATAATAATACTAAAACTGTACTCATATTTCCCGATACTAATCCATCACTAATTCTTGTTGGGTTCCAGAGTAGCATGCTACTTACCGAAAAGCGCTTCGACGCCTCGTCAGGGGTAGTAAGCGCTATATAAATACTATTACAGTACAGTACAGTACATCTTGAAGATGCTGAAGAAGATCTTCAAATGCCTCCCAAGCAACACCAGAAAAACTGTCACTCATGCCCTGGTCACCACAAGTTGGATTATGGGAACACCCTCTACACTGGGATTGCCAAGCAACTCACTAGAAGACTACAAACCATATAGAACTTGGCAGCCACGCTCATCCTCAACCTCTTATCCAGAACTAACATAATTCCAAACCTCTGGGAACTGCACTGGTTCCTGGTACACAAATGTGTTCAATTCAAACTCCTCACACACACATTCAAGGCTCAACGTAACTCAGGGACCACCTACATGAACAGTCACATCTCCTTCCACCAACCACCCAGATACCTCTGCTCCCAGGACTCCTAGTAACACACATACCATCCATACACAGAACCAGATTAGGGGGTCCAGTATTCTCTTCCCAGTCCACATTAGAGCCTCCTCCTAATAGATAGGACTATGCAAAAACACCTGCTCAGCACCTGGATACCCTTACATATATTACATATACATATAACATAACATGGTAACTAGCCAATGTGTGATATATATATATATATATATATATATATATATATATATTTTTTTTTATATATATATATATATATATATATATATATATATATATATATATATATATATATATATATTCACTTATAAAACCCACAGGCGGCGGTGGTTGGTGGCAGGGCCTGGTCTGTGGCTGACCCCCTATAACCATCCAACCCGGTGCTGTGCATAGGCTTTGGCTGTGCGCAGTGGGAGATGGCCGCTGGTCTTGGTCTGTGGCCAGTCTCTTCAATCAGCCCCCTATAACCACTGAACCCTGTGCCGTGGGCGGCCTTCGGCCATGCGCAGTGGGAGGGGCGGGCAACCCACTATAGCCATCCAACTCATGCCATGAATGGCCGAAGGGTCTGTTTCTCTGGGAGTGATAATAGGTGTGAGAGGGTGTCCCTGGGTGTGAGAGTGTCTGTCTGGGTGTGAGAGTGGGTGCGTGAGTGTCTGAGTGGCTCTGTGAGTGGATGTGTGACGGTCTGAGTGGGTCTGTGAGTGGGTTTGGCAGTGTCTGAGTGGGTCTGTGAGTGGGTGCATCAGTGTCTGAGAGAGTATGTGAGTGGGTGTGTGAGGGTCAGAGTGGGTCTTTGAGTGGGTGTATGAGTGTTTTTCGGGGTGTGTGAGTGGGTACATGAGGGTCTGAGTGGGTGCATGAGTGTCTGAGTGGGTCTGTGAGTAGGTGTATGTGTCCGAGTGGTTCTGTGAGTGGGGAGTGAGGGTCTGAGAGTATTGTTCGGGAGTGTCTGAGTGGTTATGTGAGTGGATGTGTGATGTATGAATGGTTCTGTGAGTGGGTGCATCAGTGTCTGAGTGGGTCTGTGAGTGGTTGCGTTATAATCTGAGTGCGTCTGTAAGTGGATGTGTCAGTGCTTGAGTGGGTATGGAAGGGTCTGAGTGGATGTGTGAGTGGGTGCATGCGTGCCTGTGTGAGCCTGTTTGTTAGTTGGTGTGTGAGTGTCTGAGTGGCTCTTTCAGTAGCTGCATGAGTGTCTGGGTGCTATTATGAGTGAATGAATTAGTGTATAAACGAGTCTGTGAATGTTTTTTTTTAATATTTTCACCAATTTTCAGAATTTGTTGCAACTTTACGTGGGGGGCACACTAAGCACTGCAATGTATTCACAAGTATCGTGCCCTGTGAAAAGAATTACATTTTAAGGTAATAATTTCACCCTCAGAGTTACAAGGATGTTATATTTAGGAAATAGAATTTGAAAAAAACTATGAAATTCACTTGAAAAAACAAAGGGTACGGGGATGTTATAGTTAGGCACACATTTTAAATGTAAAAAAACCATAGAAATTCAGCTGTTATAGTTAGTTATTTCAAGTAACTATAACTCGTGCCCTAAGATAACTATAATTCGCACCCTCACCAGGCACAGTTTTTGCATCAATAATTTTACTGCACATGTTACACTGATATTATCAATGATGTTATAAAAGATGTCCTGAGTGTTGTAGTACATGTGGTATTTAGTAGTGCATGGTGAGGGTGGCAGGGGTCGGCAGTCAACCCCTGATAACAATACATCCCCGTGGAATGTACAGCCTTCAGGCATGTCTGGTGGAGGCTAGCCACAGGACCTGGACTGTTACCATGCCCTGAGGCCTACCCCAAGACACTCATGAAGTGCTTCTTTGGTGGAGAAGTGATCATATTCCTGTTCATCAAGGATGCATTTCCAAAATGTGTGGGAAACACGCTTGAGGGGTCCCTTTAGTAAGCTGTCCATCTTCCTGGTAAAATGAAGGAAAGACGTTGCATATCACTAATGTATATGGGGCAGGGACAAAAGTGTGGGGCTTCTAAGCTATCTTACATACTTGGAGTTTTTAATTTGGATAAGATGATCTCTGGTCTCAGCAGAGAAAGAACCCACTCAGCACAGTCTCTACATGAGATATTGCGCTGAAAAAAACAAAGAATGCACACACTTCCATCAAGGATTACAAATAACTTTTCACAGTGGAAGTGGTGAGAAAAAACAGTTGCTTTGCTTTGTCCATGCCCATAAAATTAGGATGATTAATACTTCACAGAAGTGAAGCTTCAATTTAGGCACCTGCTTTATTTATGTCTGTAAGTGCTTCCCATTGAGGTCTAATTTCTATGAAATGAGCATCCTGCCAGTATGAACTTACAAAAATATGCAGGGCAGCATTCATTATTTTTTTTAAGTCGGGGACAGTGGGAGGAGCCTCAAGGCCCCCATAGTCCCAACCAGCTCCCCGCCTCCTGAGGGAGCTGGCATCATTCCTGCACACAGGGAGTTGCTGAAAATGCAGCTCCCTGCGTGCGGGAGCAATAGTTGTTTCCCTTTCCCTGGCCGCATGTCTGCGGGCAGGGAAAGAGATGTATACTCTGCTTCCAGTAAGTGGAAGCAGTTTGACAGTTCGCGCTTGCTGGAAGCAGAGTGATTGCTTTTGAGTGGTGGAAGATGTCACAGATCTCACCAAGCAAACGCAAACAGCTACCTCCCAAGGGTGGGCATCTTGAGAGGTAGTAGGAGCGGCCCTTGGGGGTGGAAGTCCCCAGAGCCATGTATGGCTCCAGGAAGGGGGTCGTGCAGCCCCCCTCCTTTGATCTGCATGGGCTGGCCCTAGAGGGGTGGGTGTGGGGGGTGTTGGTCCCTGGGGCGTATTTGGCCCAGGAGGTGGGCTACTTCGCCCCTCCTATATTTAAAATGTTATTAGGCCTGGGGAGGTGGTGGTCCCGGGCTTGGGGTCTGCACAGCCCTCCCTATTCAATTATATTATGTGGCTCTGGGGAGGTGGAGGTCCCCAGGGCCCGGGGGTGTCTACGCACCCCCTCCCCTGCATATTTCCAAAATGTAGCCCGAGGTTGGTGGTGGTCCTTGGGGCTTTTAAGAGCCCTGGGAGGGGGTGCCTGTGCGCCCCCTCCTTATTAACTAAACTGCATATGCCCCCAGGACCTCTTCCGTTCAGGGGAAAAATTAAAAGCAAGCATGGGAAACCGTGCTTGTTTTTTTAATTTTTTTTATTTGTGGTGGAATTTGAGAATAGTCACACATTTTGCTGTACATTTTTTTAAAATATGCTTTTTGTGCCCTGGCAGGGTCCAAGGGGCACACCTGGATCAAGGCTAGGGTGTTACAGTATTTCTACTCTGCCCCCTTTTCCTTTTTTTACATTTTGTTTGGTACTCAGCTGAAACTGAGTCCCTAAATGGCTGCCAATACTTCCTGGTTGAATTGTTGGCAGCCAATCAAACCTCTGCACGAGCTTGGGACTATTTGCGAAGTATTTGCACTTCTAGATAAAGAAATTAGGATTTCCTTTAATATCTTGAAAACAGCTTAACGAATTTACACGAAATCACAAAAAGCATGATCTATGGGCTAAAAGCTACCTTTCTGTCAAATTTGGTGTAATTCTGTCCATCACTTTGGGCTGCAGGTGTGACTAAAGACTCTTTGTGGATTAACATGAGAAACACACTTTTCTGACCCTCCCCCTTTTTCTTGGCCCCTGCTCGATGACTCACCTTTTTTGGAAACTAGATACTAACTATGACTACTTATTGGCGACCACCAATAATTGAAATATCTATATATATATATATATATATATATATATATATATATATATATATATATATATATATATATATATACATACATAGTAGGAATATAAAGTTAGAATTGCCACTTACCTGTAGATATTTTTACCTTTACATCATTGTGGTACATTAAATTTACAGTACAACAACCTTATTGGCAAGACAATATTTTTTATACTCTGTATTCTGCAACACCATCCGAGTGGACAGTGGTGGGGCTTCTAACAAATGCATACCAAAAAAATAAGTCTGATTCCTTTCTCCCCTCAGGCACCTCTTGACTATCTCCATTTTCTGACAGGAAGCCATGACAAACAGCCAGGAGTGTACTTTTTTTCTATTCAGGATATGAAAATATCAGCTCTGCGCTGCCATTTCCTTGTCACTCTTTTCTGTGTCAGCCGGACACTAAATGTAACACCTGAGGCTGCACTTACCGTGTTCACCTGGCGCAAAACTGTCCCCTCTGCAAAGAATAGTGGCTTGCGTGTGTCCACAACAATCAGGTCAAAGTAGGTGCGCCAGGAGCGTCGAGGAGCGTTGTGATCCTGCGTGACCAAGAGATACAAAAGGGAGACGTAGTTAGAGGAGGACAGGCAGCCCACGGGGGGGACTGTATTCATCTGTCGACAGTGTGACTGTGGGAGGGGTGGGGGGCATTGAGCGTAGGCCTCTGCTCATCTCTGTTCTTATTAGTGCTTCTCTCATACCCACTTGCCCCTTGCTAATCTCCTTTTTAAGAGAACATTCTGATCATTCCTTTCCATCAATTTTATTCTTATCCCATTGTTAGTTCTAAATGCTTTAGAACTCCACAATCTGTTAAAAAAACAAATTCTCTCCAGAATGATAACTTCTTAGCCTGTCACTCCCCACCAACGTATAGCTCAACATTCCCATTCTCACCTCCCACACCACAAAGATTCCCATAATTTAAACCTACCTGGTCCTTTTGCCTGCAACAGGGACAGTGCTGTCAGACCGCAAGTGGTGCACAGTGTTACATGTCTTTTTCCTCCCAATAGGACAAGTGCAACTACCAATCAAATCCCTTTAGTCCTAATCACCTGAATACACAACCATAAACCCATTTACATACGAGACAAAAGGAATTAACAATTTCGCCTTGGCAGCCGTGCCAACTGCAGGAATTAAGAGTGGTCTTCAGAGATTATCGACCCCAAGTCAACTTCAGCATTTGATCAAAGTTTACACTGCCATTGCAGGCATATCAAAATATTCACTATTAAATACCTGACCTTAGATCACAACGTCTGCTAGGTGATACAACACCTAGCTTGCATTATAATCGGTGCCAGGCCACTAAGCAATAAAAGAATACACATCTGTGATCTGTTACCTATCTCATCCAGGACCTATCACTGGAATTTGGCTAGGGGATAATGTTTCATCTATGTTATATGAGGGAACCCTCGTGGATATCTGGCCTTTTTTCAGAAACCACCTGCATAAGAAGAGCACTAGAGAGGTAACAGTGGCACACGAAATCACTTTACCAACCTCAGCCTCTGAAGACTACTGAGTTTCAGAATATGAACCATCCCTTGCTTGCTGCTCGCTGTCCTTGGTCTACTCTGCAGACTTTCTACTCGTCTATCAAAATCAGCCACACAACCCAGCTTTTTGTGCATGCTCCCCTGGACGCAAAACCTAACACTATCATTGTATTATATGCCATAACGTATGCCTCCTCACTAAGCTTAAACCCTCAATTGCCACTGGGTCACTCACTCCAACAGCCACAGCCTTGATGTTATCTCCACCACAAGACAACTGTTCTTAATTATAGGAAATAACCCCACTACCTGGAGTGATCACCACATCATTTTTAGTGTCAGCCTCCGCATGGTACCCAGCTAACTGTAGGTCTTTTCACAACAACCACTGCTAGACTATGGAAAACCTTTTTCACAAATGCTTTTCAATGACATATCACTGCTTCTTTGCCCTTGGTCCCTACAGTACCCGTGAAGCAGTTCATTGCATAGCGCACAGTGTTTTTTGGCATGCTGCTACCCATAAAAAGCACTATGGTTGCCATCCCATTAATGAAAAGTGGGTTCTTCAGTTCTGATGCACGTTTCTAAAGAACTAAAAAATAGATGCCTTGAAAGGCAACAAATAAAAACAAAAGTAGCTTTCAAGGAAGTGCAACATCTATAAATCATCAATCAAGAAGGCCAAGAGGTCTCATTACTCACTTCCCATCTCAGATGCTACATGCCCAACCTCCCAGCCAGCACGTAGATGACACCTAGGAAGTCTGCAATGTCTTGTTGAACACTTCATCAAAAAAGCTGATAATCTTGAATCACACTTTCTTTAAAAAACAAGCAATAACAGCTCCTAGTTGAAAACTTCACCAAAATGAGCTATCTCTGCCACACAACCTATAGTCTTCTTCAACCTGCTAACAGAAAAAAACAACTAATGCACTAACCAAAGGTATAAATACTGCAGGATCACAAGCTGACTTGTGTCCTGCAAACATCTTCAAAGGTGTTTACTTCGAATCCTCTGCTGCGACACAATGAAAGCAAACTACAGTTCCTCCCTCTCCACTATGAAGTTCCAGGTTGACCTGAAAACATTTTGGATGAAACCCATTCTAAAGATGCAATGGATTCTTTGACTTGCATATAATCTTGCTAGGTTTGTAGGTAACCTCATTGGTACTTTTCCCATATCTCTAGCTCCATCAAAAAGGAAAATGTAAACTACTCTGTAGCCATCTGTTTGTAGCATGCAGTGCTGTAATTGTGCAAGCTCTCCATACTCCTCCTCTCTAGTACTGGGCTTGGACATTTCCAACTTATTTGTTTCGAAGATGTTTGAGTCACAAGATCTGTTGTGACTCCTTCTTTGTTTCAGAATGCATCAGCACTATGGCTCCACTCAGATTGTTTTCTGCTCAGAGGCGGTAGTGTAAATCGAGTGCAGTGTTGATGACAGTGTGTGTTCTGCGTAAGAATGTAAGAACAGTAAAGACATTGAAAACTTGTGATTATTGCAAGCTTCTTGGGAGGAGGGCGGGTGCATGTGAATCTACCACCTTACATATTACAAACGGATGTCAGGATAACCTTTCCACTTCAGAGTGTGCGAGGCTGCAAAGCAGTACCTCGCCACAGTGGTGGCTAGTGAGCAGACGATGCAGATGTCTGAAAAGGTGTTCTTAATACTGCTGACCAACTAGAGCTTGTTGACATGCTATTGTTTCTACACAGTACTGTTTGGTTAAAATGTGTGCCATTGACCAAGCAGCAGACTTGTAAATATCTAGCAGAAATATATCTTCTAAAAAGGCTAATGTGCCTCCCTTTTTACGTTTAAGATGTGCTTTTGGCAGCACAGGTAGAGTGCGCTAGGCTTTAGCAGAGCAGCTTTGAATACATTTAACTATCCACCTAGTAATGCCAGCTTTAAAAATACCACAGCCCTTGTGGGCTTTGGCAAGGTCTACAAAAAGTTGATTCAGCTTTCTGAATGGTTTCGTTATGTTAGTATAATACCAGTTTACTTTTAAGATCCAGAGTGTGAACCGTCCTTTCAGCTACTGACTGGCTGTGGGAAAAAACAGGTTGCTCAATAGGTAGGTTGATATAAAATGATAAGAAAAGTTTGACAGACATTTAGGGTTATTATGAAAATCTACCCTGTTGTTATGTACCTGACTGAATAGTTCCTACATTGTAAGAGCTTTGAGCTCACTAATACATCTGAGTGAGTTTATTGCTTTTATAAAGGCCACTTTCCAAGACAAAAAATGTAAAGCCACACAAGTGCAGAGACTCAAAAGTAGCATCTACAAGTCCTTTGAGGGCCACATTCAGGTTCCATACTGTGCAGCAGGTGCCTTTGGAGGAACTACCTACTTTAACCATTCTGTGGAAGCTTTAATCACAGGGACTCCGAAAAAGATTAAAGCTGTTTTAAAGGTATGCCGCAACTGCAGATGGGTACAGTGGTATGGAAGTGTAAGCTAGGCCTGCCTTGTAAAGATGTAGAAGGCAAGAAACAATCTCTTGAACAGGGACTTTGAACAGGTCCAGCTGTTTTGAAATACACTTGAGTATGAACCTTATCTACCTAGTTACATAACAAGCATGAGTAGTGTATTTCCTGGCCTCTTGTAGAATACCCATGCGCTGCTGTGGGAGATTCTCATAGCCATGCTCTGGGAACTCAGATGCCACATTGCTAGATGGAGCTGTTTGGGATCTCAGATGTCCTAGTTCACCCTGATGCTGAGTGAGAAGGTCCATTCTGACTGGGAGCTTCTTGCAAGAACTGAATGACATCTCGAGGAGCACTGAGTACCAGGGCTGTCCTGCAAGGTTTTGCCGCCACTAGGGTTAGAGTAATGGCCACTTGCCTCATTTTCTTTACCACATACAGGATGAGATGGGGAGGTTGAAAAGTAAAGGCAAATATCCCTGGCCAGTTCATCAACAGTGCATTGCGCATGGAATGTGTGTGTGGGGACATGATTTCGAAGTTTTGACATTTGGCATTTTCTGGAGTGACAAACAGGTCTGTTGTCAGAGTCCACCTGTATCAAAAGTACTTGTGGAGGACTGGAGAATGTAGTTCCCCCCTCTTGGGCCTGTTGAGGCGTCCTACTGAGCAAGTCTGCAAAATTGTTCACCATCATGGTAGATGGTCTGCTAGCAGGTGAATGCTGCAGTGAGTTCCCCAATGCAAAACCAATTGTGCCAGTTGAGAGGGCTGTGGGCAGTACCGCTCTTCCCCACTTCTAGATGTAGAACATGGCTGTCATTTTCTCTGTCACTATAAATATGGATTCCCCCTGGTGAAGAAATGCAGCAAGTGCTAACCTGGTTGATGTGGCGACCCTTGTGCTGTGGAGGCCAAATGCCTTAAATGTTCATCTGCTGGGATCCCCAATCCACGAGAGGGGTATCTGTAGTGATGACCACCTGTGGAAGAGAGTCTATACAGGGCCTCTTGAGCAACAAAT
This sequence comes from Pleurodeles waltl, assembly GCF_031143425.1. Taxonomy (NCBI): domain Eukaryota; kingdom Metazoa; phylum Chordata; class Amphibia; order Caudata; family Salamandridae; genus Pleurodeles; species Pleurodeles waltl. The sequence continues at coordinate 707,363,966 of NC_090450.1, read as the reverse complement.
TGTTGCTGTTCTACCAACAGAGAGCATGCTAGGCACTGGGTGTCTAGCTTTACCAACACTAGATCCTCCCAGTGCCCTTCAGTTTTTGCCCACTACTGTGAGAGGCACTCTTGTAATGGGCACACATGTAACCTGGAGTGTAGTACATTTTCTATGCAAGAAGCCACCAATCCCAAAGGTTTTATTACAGTGTGCTGCCGACAGCGATGGGACAGTGTGTCTGAGAAAGATGTATTAGCTACTGGAATGCCATCACCCTCTGTTGGTTGGGATATGGTTTTCCTATCCACGCATTGAGGACTGATCCTAGAAAAGGTTGAATTTGTCAGGCTTTGCCAGCTGAGTGTGTGCTAGACACTGTTGTTTGCTATTGCTCTTTATCAGCTAGTCATCTTAGTACAAAAAGATATGAATGACGTGTGCGCAGATTGGCTGCTAAAACAGCCACTTTGTAAATACCCTTGGGGCTCTAGTAAACCCGAAAGGCAAAACCTTGAACTGGTAGAGCTTTACACGTACTACAAAGTGAAGGTACTCATGGTACGCTGCATGGGGATTTAACAGAATGCACAATCCAGATAAAACACTGCCTTGAAGTCCTCCTGGTGTAACAAGAAGATGACATTTTGTAACAGGAGCATGTAAAAATGTTCAGAGGAAGTGAACCGGCTGAGTGGTTGAAGGCTGATAACTGGCCAGAGTGAGCTATCCTTTCAAGGAATAAGAAAGTATAGGGACTGCACCCTTCGCTGACACTGGTGTACGGGAATGGGCTCTACATCTCCCTTTGCTCGGAATCTTGGTACCGCTTCCTCCAGGAGATGAAAGTGGTCCGAACTCAGTACACTATAGTGTGGTGGGATGTTGCGAGGGGGTGTGTGAAATTCAAGGCAGAACCCTTCCCTCACAAAAGAAAAGCCCCCCGATCCAATATGTTTTCCTAGTGTGACAGGAAGGGTGTTATTCTTTCCCTGAAAGGTGGAGTGTGAGTGGGGAAAGAAAGGGGAGTTACTGTTTTATGAAAGGGGAGGCCTTCTACTGCAGACCTCTCTTTGAAAGGACTTACTGTACTGGGGGTCCTGAAAAGGCGGTTGATACTGCTGGTAAGGAGGTCTCTGCCAGAGCTCCATTGTCTGTTCCTCCCATAGTATGCTGCTTACAAAAATTAGACTTTGGAGTGGGCAACTGTAGGGCACCCATTGACTTTGCTGTGTCTCTGTACCCGTTTTGATTTTCTTGAGCATCTGATCGTTCTGTAGGCCAAAAAGATGCTCTCCACAAGAGTTATATTTAGGAGGTACTGTTGCATCTCTCGCCTAAACCCCCACACTCTAAGACAGGTATGCCTGTAAAGGAGGTCAATGGTATTAATCCCTCTAGCTGCTGCATCTGCTGCATCCAGGGGGTAACATATATTGGTGTTACTAATGATTTTGCCCTCTGTGACAAGCTCTTGCCCCCTCTTTTGGCGAGCCTTAGGAAGAAGTTTTATGAGCTCACCCACAACCTCCCAATGCTACCAATTGTACCAGGAAATGAGGCCCAAGAATTGGCCATTTGCCACTGAGTGGCTCCCTACAATGCAACCCTCTAGCCTCCACCATCAATTTTCTTTGACTATTACAGGCAGAAGTCTCCTCTGTGGCATGTGCAGAGGCCCTCTTACAGGCAGTGAATGGTGATAATGTTCCCTCGGACATAAGCCAGGTCCACTGGGGCAGGCTTTTACATTTTATTTCTGAACAAAGAGGTTTCCACCCCGGCTTTAAATGGATCCTTAAAGATATTGGTGGTGGATTTGAATGTGCCCTTGAGCATGGGAAGGTAAGAAATAGACAGCTCTGTTTCGGGCAATGTCTTGAGGAGAAAGTCATCATCTTCCTATACATTTTGGAGCTTGATCTGGTGGTGTTGAGTAGCCCGCTGTATAGCTGTATGATAAACAGTAGTTGAATCTGGGGAAGACAGTTTTGCAGGGTATGGCCCACGATCTGGGTCATCTTGTGGGTTAACTATTTAATTCTCCCAAGGGTCATCGCCCTCGTGAGGCCTAAAAAGGCTCCTCATCTGGGTCCTGTGGGTAGCAGGGAGCACCCACCTAATCAGAGTACATGTCCTGGGTGTCAGGTGGTGGGGAGTGTTGGAGGTAAGGGAGGGTATAATGGAGGAAGTGTGAAAGACAGTGGTGAAAATAAGGTAGGGCAAGTAACCATATGTCTAACCCTCTTAGGGCTTGATGTTGCCAGAGGAGGAGACTGGATTTCTTCCTAAAAGGTGAGGCAATTATTTTATGAAATGGGAATGAGTCCCGGAGCCAGAGGCCTGGTGAGTATTGTGCAAGTGTCTGGATGAATGAAAATGTATTCTGCTTTTCATCAAGTACGTAATCTTTTCTTTAAAAGATCTAACACTCTGACCTCAGTGTTAGATGGGGCCAAAGCACCTACTTCAGGTATTGAGATGTTGTCTCAATGGCATCGACTTCGGCTCTGACCGGGGCTTGTCTACAGTGGGGCGCTGAGGTGGCAGTGGTTTCGGTGCTGTGTAAGGCTTTGGTGTCAAGTCAAGCTTCTCTGTACCTAGGCAGCAAGTTGGTGACAGAGCAGGATGAGGGTCGTGTCCTTCACACTGCTCGACATCGAGCACACCTCTGGAGGTGTGGACCGCCAATGTTTTTGCCTCTTTCGACATGGCTCTGGGCTTGATGCCCAACTCTGCCTCAGTCATTGGTTGCTTATGGACCTTGAGTTAAGCGCAGCTGCTGTTTGTGGTGCACGCTGGTGCCTGCTGTGGTGCTAGCTTGAGGAATTCGATCTCTTCTCGATGTCGGAGGTCTTGGAGAAGCAGGCCTCAAGTTCTTCCTGCACCTGGCCCAGTGAGATGTGGAAAGGCCTGGCCTCTTCCTCCTCTGTGCTGGCTAAACCTTCAGCGCTGAAAATGTCAGACCTCACCAATATCTCACCATGGTGGATCTTGTAGAGTGCCCACCTTCTCTCCCTCCTGTGTCTTGAGTATTTCTGCATCAGAAGGTGAGGCAAATATTGCAGCATGATTCTATGGCAGACATTCCAGACCTCGTGAGGATCAGATCAAGGATATTTCATGATGCATTTAGAACAGAACTAGAATGGAAGGCGTACCACAACTCAGTCCATTCTCAAGCAAAACCTAGACCGGCCTCAAAGGGGAACCAGCAAAGTCAAGGCTGTGGTATGACAGAGAGCATCAACTTGAAAAGTGAATTATGAAAATGTATTTTTCTTTATGCAAAGTTGCTGTTTCCATTGCTGGTTGGAAGAGGGAGCTATAGAACATGAAACGGAATCGAACAAAAATAATCTAGTGCATATAACGCTTCAACTTCGGAGCAACGCCTTAAACATCCAAGCCTGATGGCAGAAGAAAATAATGTGAGGTGTACTATGTCAGCTAATACATTCTGGAATAAGGGAGAAGTCCCAACAAGCCTTGTGACTGAAACTTCCTAGAAGAAAAACAAGTTGCAAATGTCCGGGCTAAATACTAGACAGCAGGAGCATGCAGAGCATGTGTATCTATAGCTACTATGCTACAAAAATATGACCTCCTGATAAAGCAGACACATTGAATTTAGACCTGGTTGAATCACTGAATATAGATTAACTTCCATCTTGTATGACCTGAAGAACTCAGTTGCTGCACATGGAGTCGCTGAAATAGTCAAACTCTATCTATCCACTGCATTTGAATTACAGACCGCCTACTATGAGCAAAAAGACTATGTGACATGGTGAATCCAGAAACAGGGACTCAACTGGATACGTCTATATCTCGAAGGCAGGGCCCAAACTGTCACATTACCTCTATTCATATATTCACCTGCCAGATCCCCCAGTGCCCCTGCATCGTCCAGCCTATTTTCAATGCATACCTGTCACCACTTCCTGGTCTCTTTCAAGGTTACATATACTGAGGACTCCCATGTCATCAAAAAAACTGGAAAATACATTAGGCAGCAAGATCTCTGGACTCAGAAAATGAACTTGCCAGCTAACAGTTGAGATTAAAGACATCTGTCTTCTCTCTTTCACCTCTTTCCTTCTTCAACAACTCGTCTTTCTCCTTTTCCCTCTTTCTTCATCCTTTCTTCTTCTCTCTTTACTTGTTAAATAGTGGCCACTTCTCTCCAAGGAAGCAGTGACAATGTATGGCTTTTGAAAGTGTGTTTGAGTTAATAACACATGCTCAGATAGAATATTTGGATGACTGCCCTAGAATCTGAGACAGAAACCAGCAAGATCTGGGCAAGGTTTGCTGGAGCGCAGCTGCCTCTGGTCCCTGGGGTAAAGGTGTGGTTCTACTTCTTTGCAAGTAATTGAGAGAACAGCATTTATGGCCTGAACTGGTCTTTCTTAGAACATATAACACTTCCTCCCATGCTGTCTTTGACAAACCTAACTAGGTTAGTGGCCTCACTTGCTGACTTGTTTACATGCTGAGTTTTTGACTCACCTTCTGTGACCCATCACTCACATCAAATAAGTACGTCATGATGGCCTGTGAAGAAAAAGCACAAGAAAACATCAGCTCTCCTTAGAGGCAAGATGGAATGTGTGTTTAAAGCTTGGCTTGCTGCAGCTGGAATGACAAAAGCAGTATCATAACAGTGGCTGTGAGCCAAGAAGCTTCTCTTATACTGTGCAAAGACAGTGACTGGAAATGGATGAGCTCCCCCAAAGGCAAAGCCAGAAGGAGAGAATCTGGGAACTGAGTGTCTGCTCCATTGTGCTACTAGGATGGGAATATTACTCAAAGGCTGCTCACAAACAGAACCAGGTGGATAGTCACTAACGTTGTCAAGGAAGTGGCCCAGGACAGCAAACAGGATTAGGGAAGCTGTCTCCGTTCAGTGCAAAAATAGTTATTGGGATCGAGAAAGTGATCCCTAGCAGTGCCAGGGCAGTGATGAGAGAAAAGTACCTTCAACATGGAGTGTCATGACAATTAGTAATCATGTTAAGCAGCTTTTGAGGGGGATATACAGCATGGCCTTGTAGCTAAAACATGCTTCTCCACGTGCCGATGTCTGGATGTGAAGTGAAACTTACCTAAAGGAGCAGCTCAACTCGTGGTATAGAACAACTTGCCTTATGTTCTCATATAGGCATAGAGCAGTATTTATATTTGGGATGGGGAGTACTTGCATGGGGTAGAGGAGTACATTAATCAGCAGCAGAGGAGCACCTTTGTCAGGGGATTAGGAGTAATCATGTCAGGGTTGGATAATTCTCATGTCAGGGTAGAAGAGTGTTCATGTTAGAAGTAGTAGAGTTACTACATCAGGGGTAAAGGAGGAGGCAGTACTCATTTCCGGGGTGCAGCAGTATCCATGGTACCTGTAGAGGCACAACCATGTCAGAGGAAAAGAGTATTCATGATATGAGTAGATGATTTCTCGCATTAGGAGTAGCGGTCTACGGTGGTCAGGTGTTGAGAAATACTCACACCAGACAGAGAGGAGTATTCAGAGTTACAAATGTACTCATATCAAGGGTAAATAAGTACTCACTCCAGGTGTAGAGGTATATTCATGTCAGGGGTATCGGTAAACTTATATCTGGGGTAGAGAAGGACTCGCACCAGGGGTCGAAGTATACCCACTTCAGGGGTATAGATGTACATATACCAGGGGCGGAAAAGTGCTCGCATCCTGGAAAAAGGTGCACTCACCTGAGGAGTATAGGTGTACTTAGTACAGTAGAGAAGTACTCACGTCTGTGTAGTTGTAGTCGCTGTTGGTGGCCAGGAAGACCTTGCCCACTTCTCTCATACGGCTCAGCAACAGAGGAGTCCGCTCCTAGAAAAGAGATAGCAGACACAAATCAAAGTCTGTCACGCGGTGCCCTCTTGTGGAGCAGGGTCGCCATGCAGCTCCCAACTGGATTCTTTGCTCAGAACCACTCTGACTGGAGGTCTGCAATGGCACAGTAGGGCAACACGACAGGGGCAGAATGCACATCAGCCTCACTACGATAGCGATGGTTGGTGGTCCCAACATGCTCAAGCACTACTACACAGAAAACCATGGGGAATGGATAAGAAGGCCTTCTTAGCCGGTGTACTGATTTGTTGCCAATGCATCCATGTTAAAGCTAGGCAATATGAACAAAACAAAGAAGTACTGGCAAAGCCAACGGGTATGGCTTTCATGTGATACATTCGTTGGTGATGCTAATGGCTGGCACTTGAGTCCTGACAAAACTATTGTTGTACAATCACCTAACGCAGTAAAAAGATACAAGAAAGAGTTGCTTTCTGTATGGAATGCAGTTATTGTAACATTGCATGTGATATACTGGATGTATTTGATAGATATTAAGCATTCTCTCGTGCACTGCAATGTCAGCACTCTATAGGAGGTAGAATGACACAACAAAGAGCCCATATCAAGTCCTGAGAGAGTGATACTCATCTTGGTGGACCGAAAGCCCACTCTGAGTATATTTTCAAGAATGTATTTATTTATGTATTTATTTATTCATTTATAAAGAGCACAGTCATCTCCGAAGGGATATCCCAGTGCTAGACTTAGAGCAGAAACAACCATGTCTTCAACAGCCTAATAGAAGTCAGAAGATCAAAGGTCAAGCATAAATAAAGTGGAAGAGCATTTCAGTGGTAAGCTGCTAAATGAGTAAAGGAGTGACCACCCACTCGAGATCCCTTGAATCCCCTACATTGAACGTAAGTCCAACTAGCAAATCAGAGGGCATGCACTGGCTTGTAAAAAACAACTTTGTCATTTAGGGCCACTGGTCCGGAATCACAAACTTCTTGGTGCACATGAGAAAGCAGTTTAGAGACAGCTCTCTTACGACCTGGTGGGCAATGAAGGGAATTTAGATAAGACGGAATCGAACTCCTAGTGGAAAGATTGCAAATCAATTGCACGACTGAATTCTAAATCAAAACTGATAATCAGCCATCCCAACATACAAGGTATTACCATAGCTTAATCTACTACTAATAAGTGCTTGCAGGATACTCCTGTGCCACTCCACCAGAATCCACTGGGATATCTTGCAAAAGGTCACTAGAAGAACACACACACAGCATTCACCTTATCTTGCATAAACAGTCATCAATCAGAAAACCCAAGTTTTTAATCATTTTTTTGCAATTGGTGGGTCCTGTTTTCTCTGCTGTGGCCATTCACCAGATTCCCTCTCAGCTCCATTTTTCTTGTATCAATGCAAATGATGAGCTGAGTATCATCAGGAAAGGAAGTAATCTCAACCCCCAAGCTTCAACAATACCTGCCAGAGGTGACACGTAGACACTGAAGAGGGTGGGGTTCAGGGACAGACCCTGAGGAACACCACAACTGGCCAACCTTGTCTTGGATTTAAAAGGAGGCAGTTACACAGACTGACATTTATTGCTAAAAAAAAGAGTGAAACCATTGTAAGGTGGTAGAATGCAAGTCATTTCATCCAGGCTTTGTAGCCATAAATGACAGGAAACCGTACTGAATGCAGCAGATAGGTCAAGGAGGATGAGAGCAGCAGATTTGCCCTCTGCAGCCAGGAGTCTGATGCTGTCCAACGCAGCCAATAAGGTGCATTCAGAGCTATTTTGGGCTCTGAAGCCAGTTTGAGAGGAATCCAGCAGGTTGTTATTTTCCAATTGAGAAATCTTACTGTTAATTAATTTCTCTAGAACCTTTGCCAAATAAAGAAGGAGAGAGATGAGGCGATAATTGGACAAATTGGACAATTCCGCTCCTGCTTTCTTCAATAATAGAACAAACACATGCTTCCACGTTGAAGGATACTCAGCTACCTTCAAGGATGTATTCAAAAGTACAGTTAGATAGAGACTAAGAATAAGGACAAGGCTGGGTAGCTAAAGTAAGGGCAAGGTCTTACTGAGAGCCAGACTTGACCTTAAACACAGTATCTTCCACCATCCCAATGGTTAACTCAGAAAACAATCCTCAGCTAGACAAAGACGAGGGTGAGGTCTAATGTCTGTATAAGAATTCCACTCAATAGAAGGCTGGGCTGCAAAGCCCGAACAGGCGGTCTCTATTACATCACAAAAAGAGATCGAATAATATATATATTGCAGAATGGAGCGCTGTCAAGCTACACGTTAGCAAGGTTTGGAAACCGTGATTGTCTTTTCACAACCTCCTAAGGGATCTGGGAAATGGGTAGCTCAGGAAAATAAACTGTATTGAACACATCTATGTCAGTAAAGGAGATGGATTTTCAAGGTCAGTCTGAGAAAGGAGGAAAATGAAAAATACAGCACTTGGGGCCAGATGTAGCAAGGGTTTTGCGAGTCGCAAACGGCGAAAAACGCCGTTTGCGACTCGCAAAAGCCACTTTGCTATGTTGAAATGCATTTTGCGAGTCGGATCCGACTCGCAAAATGCATTTCCGAATCGCAAATAGGAAGGGGTGTTCCCTTCCTATTTGCGATTCGCAATGGTATGCAATTCCATTTGTGACCGCGTATGCGGTCGCAAATGGAGTCGCAGTTACCATCCACTTGAAGTGGATGGTAACCCATTCGCAAACGGGAAGGGGTCCCCATGGGACCCCTTCCCCTTTGTGAATGGACCCCAAAACATTTTTTCAGGGCAGGGAGTGGTCCAAGGGACCACTCCCTGCCCTGAAAAAAACGAAACAAAAGGTTTCGGATTTTTGGAAATGCAGCTCGTTTTCCCTTAGGGAAAACGGGCTACATTTAAAAAAAAAAAAAAACTGCTTTATTTAAAAGCAGGTCGCTGACATGGAGGCCTGCTGACTACAGCAGGCCTCCATGTTAGCGAGTGCCCATAGTCGGTATGGGGCCGCAATTTGCGACCCACCTCATTAATATTAATGAGGTGGGTCTTTGCGACCCCATACCGACTCGCAGAAGGTGTCTGAGACACCTTTCTGCATGACATTTTGCGACTTGCAAATTGCGAGTCGCTAGTACTCGCAATTTGCAATTCGCAAAATGTCATTTTGCTACATCTGGCCCTTGATCCCCATCGGAAGCCACATCTGTTGGGTAAGGGCCTGCCAAGGATTACACACAGGGCTCACACACAGAGGTACAGCAGATTATACTGATCTAAATCCACTCACGTCTTTTACCACGTACTTCTGCAGGTCTTCGAGGGTTTTCTCCTTCATACAGCCCTGTTGAGGAAAGTACAGCAGAAAGGTGAACATCAGGTGTGTGTCATGGTTACCTCATCATTGCCCACTCAGGCACCAATGGTCCTTGGACATACGAGGCTCCCACCAGAAAGGGACACACCAGGACTCTCTCCTAAGGGCCACATTGCTGCAAGCTTGTGTTGACCCTCTACCTCCCCTAGACAGGAGCCCCTCAGCCGGGACTACTAGATGTCTACCACTTCACCAAAGTTTCATGGGCCTCGCCTCTGTGTCAGGTGACGCACCAAACATGCAGCCAGAGAGGCAGCTCTTCTCAGTTACAGGAGCAAGATGGTGGGCACTGAACACCAGCCACTCACAACATAAACACTGGTAAAACGGGATAATGCGATTAGTCAAGACAGGACCATGTGACCTATTCCTTTACCACCATGGGTGATGGTAAATTGTTTATGTAGTGGCTGACGCGTGTGACATGCTGAGATCACGTGTGGCATTATGAGTTTCCTGTGGTATAACACCTCGGATGTTTAACTCCTGCAATACATTTAGCGTGTGTCCTAAATCACTTTTGTGAAGGATGTTCCATACCTGTCAACATATTAGAAAAGGAAATAGGGAGATTGTAAAAAAACGTAATCGGAGAATGTATTTCCCACAGAGCCATCTATTGAAGTAGAGGCAATTTCAGGCGGGTCTATTCACATTTATGATGCTGCAGCCATTCTCTGAAGTGGAATGTGTAAGGCCAGAGCTATGGCATACCAATAGAGCTTTGGGTCATAATTCAACATAGGAACATGGATCCTACTCCCCTGTGTATGGGCATTAAAACAAACTCTTAATTAAGGTCCACAGGGTGACCGCCCAATAAGCCCCGGTGCCACTGCACCTGTTGAGCCTATAATAGACAAGCCTCTGAGCCAATTTAAGTATTGGATCCTTGAAATTACATCCCATAAGCTGGTAAGAGGGACCTGCTCATTCAGTTAATGGCTAGAAACGAGGGGCAAAGCTATAGATTTCGCAGCGGGTAAGCCCAAAGCTGTGAGGGGCCCTCTCCACCTCGATTGTTCGTATTTTTCAAAGCAATAGTGGGTTAAGTAGCCGAATTCTAAATCTTGCATTATGCACCCCCCCCCCCCCCACCCCCCCTCACACACACACACACACACACACACACCTCCTCCCCCGCAGCCTAGCTAGGCCACTGTTAGAAACGAACACGTATGAAGTTAGAATAACAACACACAGGCTGAGGATGGCATGAGACTGGCGATACGTCTTGCAAGTGACGTAAGATGACGTGTGAAGGAGTGGGTGACTACGTCTCAGGGAGCTCTCTTCCGTGTTACTGTCCGTATCTCTTGTCGCCAGCGCCCAGTGCTGAGGTTACCCGGCCAGGAGGGCCCAGGAGATAAGAAAGGCCGCGTGCTTCCCTTACCGAGTCGTGCACGTAGTCCATAGCGTCACGTACGTCTTGGAAGATGCTGCGGAAGGACATGAAGAGGTTTCCGTGCTTATAACCGGTCCCGCAGCTGCAAAAGAGCACAAGATGTTAGGTGGACCTGATTAAACACCGTCCATTAGAGTCATTAATGTTATTCCATACGGAAATACCTGCACTGGGAAGGAGGAGATGGTGTAATTAGAGAAATGTTGAGGTTGGACTACACAGTGTAACAGGGACGAAAACTACCCCAGGCACGGTAAGAAAGTGTAAGGGGTAAACAGCGTGTACGGAAAACTCTGGGCAGAATGAGAGCTTACATGAGTGAAGGTATGGTGGAGGGGAGGTTCGCCGGGCAGAATGAGTGTGTAATAGGCAGTGTATCGTGAATTAAAGAACGCTTAATTTGAGCCAGGAGTTGCAGGTGGGTCCCACAGATACTAATTTTAGGGGACCAGCACGATGGAAAACAGTGACAAAGGGAAAGTGCAGGGATGAAAAAGATCCTGCTGGAATGAGATACATGGGCAGAGTGTGTCTGGTTACTGATGGAGGATGCATGAGGTGGAATGAAGACTAGACAGCCTTGACATTTGGCAAACCCGACATGTGGCAGTGCCATCTGGGGCCTTCTGGAAAAACCTTGGGCCACAGCACTTATTCTTTTACAAATTAAGCACTAAAAGGAAACCACCTGGGGGCAGCACGAGAGAGTGCAAGGGGAAAGGTATTGTGAAGGAAGCCACCTTCAGTCAGGATGAGGGAGTGTAAGAGGGGAGGTGTTCTGAAGGAAACCACCTGCAGGTAGAGTAAGAGTGTAAGAGGGACGGTACAGTGAAGGAATCATCCTCTGAGCAGGATGAGTGAGTGTATTGAGGGATGGTATAGGGAAGGAAAGGAATATTAGAGGGAACATAATGTGAAGGAAACCACCTCGAGATAGAATGAGAGAGTGTAAGAGGAAAGGTTTGTGAAGGAAACTAACTCTAGTCTGGATGAGGGAGTGTAAAAGGGAAAGTATTGTGAAGGAAATCACCTCGACACAGAAGGTTCCCACCTCGGAAAGGAAGAGTGTAGAGGAAAGATATTTTGAAAGTAATCTCCTCGAGACAGGACGAGAGAGTGTAAGAGAGAAGATATTTTTAAAGAAACCAGTTCGAGACAGAATGAGAGAGTAAAAGAGAAGAAAAGGCAGTAAAATCCCCCTGGAAAGAACTAAGCAGCATACGAAGGTATTGGGTCGAAGACTTCCCCTCTGGACAAGATCACACATCCACACAATGTTACTTGGAAGATATTAAGCAGGAAATGTTGCCTGTGAACTAGTTGATGTGTGTAAGAGGGAAGACAATAGACAGGAAGCTCCCTCAGTGGATGAGATCTCTTAGTGGAGTTTTATGTAACCCCATTGGTGGTATTTATGTTGTGTTAAACATTTGCAGCTTTTATAGTGCATAGCTTGCCATTAAAAGGGCGTTGTAGCACTTTTGACTATGTGGTGCTAACGTTGGACCTGGTTTTGAGATTTATATTGTAAACCAGAGTCAGAATCGACTTGGGATAGTTGAGGAGCACAGATCATGCCCCAAAGATCAGTCAAGTGTCTACGGACTTCAGGCGGGCATTTCTTGCAATGGCACAAAGTTAACAGGAGCATACTGAACATTCACGCAAGGGTGGAGCTGATAAAGTACAAGGAAGAGAGAGGAGTGTGTGTGTGTCTGTGTGTATGTGTGTGGATAAAGGGCCCCACTAGAGTCACAGGTCCACCCAGGCCCTGCTTCCGTAGGCTTAGGTCCTGACTGCAACTACAGATTCTCAATATCTCCAAAATCATAAAGTCTAGTACCAGAATTCCAGTAAATCTGGAATTGAAGTGAACTCCTGCAAACAAAAAAGCCAGATTCCTTGCTCGGGTTGTGAAGGGTGAGTGCCACTTCGTCCATCCGAGGCTAAGCAAAAGGGAATTCAATCACTCCACCATCACCACTCTTACTGTTGCAGACCAAGTTCAGCTCCATGTCCCAGATGACACGCGGGGGGCTTGTTCCACCTATCTAGCCATACAGGGAGGACAGACCTAAGTCTGTTGCGGATGCCCTCCATGCTCATTTTCCCCATTAACTGTGTCTTTTGCAGGTGTTGCAGGAATCCAGTCACTTTTCCTTGGCAGGTAGACTCTAGCTCCTTGTGCAGGCTGCCCTTTCCATAGGTCACATGAGTGAGGCATCTGGCTGGCATCTCAGAATTAAGCCCAGTATGGATGAAGATTGTCAAACAAGTAGAACGTCTACTACTGGCCTGCTGTCTTCTTGGTCTTACTCTTGTGAGCAGGCTTCTTCGATGTTTAGTTGATGATGAATTAATTACTGGTACTGGTCATGAGGTCCAGCACATGCAACTCTCAACTGGCCTAGGTTCAATTCTGACTGGCAATATATGTGATGAATTGATCTTATGAAACATATGGGTGATTGTGTTTCAGCCACTCTAGATGAAAGCAATCAACCGGTCATTGTGCCCGTTCACCAGGTGCTTCGGTATTTGTTGAAAGGGATAGGAAAGGCGTACATGCAGACTGGTATTTGTAAGGTGGATGTAGCCAGCCTACACAAAGAAAACTACCATCTTCCTCAGAACACACACTAGGTCCCAATGTACCACTCAAGCCCACCCATGAACCTCACGCCCCATTAGCATTCATACATATAATCTACATGCATGTCAAAGGGACTCCAGTTATTGGCCCTTTACTGGGTAGAACCAGCGGGCAGACTCCCCAAAGGCGAACATGTGAAAAGGCCAGTGCCCTGAACTAGATTCACTCTGCGAGTATCCCCACTCACTGCACAGCTTCACTGAGAGGGTAGAAGCCAACCTCACTCCAAAGAGGGAAATACTTTGCATGTCTAGGTCATCTGATGTTAACAAAGTCAAAAATTAGATGTGGCAACTCCAGTGGGTTCTCATGGGTATCAAGTTTAGTTCAGAAAAAAACACAGGGTAAGAAAACATTATAGGCTAGGATATGATATGTTATGTGTATTGTTGTAGTGCCTTATCACCTGTCAGGGTACCTTGGTGCTTTGCTGCTTCATGGACAAACATTGGGGGCCTTTTTAAAGTACCAGATCATCAGCTTCTTGTGGAATTCAAGGACAGGACAGTGTTGCTCAGCAATCCAGTCAACTTTCATCAAAGCTTACAGTCAAGGTAAATATTGAGCCAGGGAACTGGCTTCTGCTCAAACATCTCCAGTGTGTAAGAGCATGTACACAGAGCCTGTAATCCTCTGCCTCACTTTAAATACATTCTGAAGGTGAAGAGAATGGACCGAGAAGGTGCTCCATGGTGTTAAGAGACACATGGTTTAAGGTTTGAGGGGATGGGCGGGGAATCCGCTCTCCATTCCTCTGGGCAGTTCAGTGTCACAGATGAGGCACTAGACCGTGGTTCTGTAAGACCATTCAAGAGGTATTCTTATTCACTGTTAATACCCTAGAGAGTTAGGTCCTAGTGTTTCTGTCACATAAGGATACACGCTTCTCACAGTATTCTGGGCATTTGGCTTATTAATAATCTTAAAGTCTTACTTGACATATCTGGGGCAATTTGAGAAGAAATCCACCAAGCAGGCATAAAGATAGGTTTCTGGAAAGACAAAACAAGAGAACAATGCTGATTAAACACATATCCAATCCCTTTCCAATACAAAGAAATATACTTGCACCTAATATTAAGATTACAGAAAACATGTTATAAAGTAAGATAATTGCAAGATGCCTGTGCAACTCTGCCTGAAACCAAGAGAGAGTGAAAGCTGTTTATGTCATTGCGTTTGATACCCAAAATATGGGGAGCGGTGTTTGCTATCCTGTCTGATCACTGAGATGGAAAGCTGAGCGTCATCCTGCCCACCATTTGAGAGAGAGGCAGATCTGTGTTGTCATTATGTCAAGCACCTGAGAGAGATGGGGGCAGTGTGAGTTAGTTTGTGTGTTTGTGTTTGTCATCCCGTCCAACACCTGAGAGAGGAGGAGGTGAGTGAACTATGTCCGACATCTGAGAGAAAGAGGGCCAATTGTGTGTGGCGTGTGTGTGTGGTGTGCGCGTGCGCGCACCATGCTGCTAGACACTTTGGGAGGAGGGCGCTGTTTGTATCATCCTGTCCGACACCTGTGAGAGATGGGAGCTGTGTTTGTCATCCCGTCTGACACCTGAGAGAGGAGGACCTAAGTGAGTAATGTCCGGCACCTGAGAGGCTCAATTGTGTGTGGCGTGTGTGGGGTGTCTGCGCGTGTGTGCCATGCTGCTCGACACTTTGGGGGGAGGGAGGAGGGAGCTCTTCGTATCATCCTGTCCGACACCTGAGAGAGAGAGAGAGCTGTGTTCAGTGCTTAATTTGTGCTTGTTGTTTCCGGTGCTGAGCACTGGCACTTATTTTTGAAGGCCGGCGCTTACTCTTCTGCCTCAAGCATTTGCTGCAAGCAAAAGACACATATGGGAAAGACGGAGGAAGAGAAAAACGAAAAAGCGTCACAATGGGAGAAAGCAGAAAGCTGCTAGAGTGAGCTGAAGGGGCAGGGAGTGGCTTTCAATGTACTGAAGAGGCCCGAGACGGCTTCAGGATTACGCTGCCTCAGTATCCCGTGTTCGTACATTTAATTGCAGGAGCTGCGTGTATCAGAGAAGAGCTCTGAGCACTGGCACGTTTTTATTTACAAATTAAGCACTGGCTGTGTTAGTCAACATGTCAGACACCTGAAGGAAATAGGGAGAGAGATGTGTTTGGGTGTCAACTTGCACAGTACCTGAAAGGGAGAGAGCTGTGAGCATCACCGTGTCTGACACAAAAGGAGAGGTGTGTGTGTCTCAACCTGTCTGACACTTGAGAGACAGCTGTTTGCATCAATTTGTCTGACATCTTGGAGAGGCACCCAACAGATATGTTTGCAACATAGTATTTGAAGCCTGGGAGTAGATCCGTCCTTCCACATATCTACAAGAGTCTGACTGGTGTGCAGACCATCCTGTAGATATGTTGGTGGTAAATATTTTTGGGTCAGTATTTTGTCGATTTACCTTTTAGGCATAGAAGATCAATATTTTGATCACAGATATTTTGACCTTGATACACTTGTAGGTTGATATTTTTGCTGTCGATATTTAGAACTACAACCCTCTATCTGGGCAGTAGTGCAAATCAGAGAAGTAAAAGAGTTCCAGAAGTCTAAACCACTGGCGTAACAAAGGCCCCCGCAGCCCCTGCGATGGTGAGGGGACTCACTTCCAGAGGGCCCACTCCACACAGTACACTGTGCACAGGCGGTGGGCACTTGGCCTGAGAGCTCCCGATTGGGCGAGGGATGGGGCCCCTCCCTGTGCTTTGCAGCCCCCCTCCTCAAGTTTCATTACGCCACTGGTCTATACTTTGTCCAGTTACCAGCCAAGCATTGACCTGAGGAGCTGAAGAACCAGGGGTCCTGCATGGGCAGCCTATCAGCGTGTACGGGCCCAAATAAACTTGCCTTTAGCTTAGGTACCCCACAGTGAGTCAAAACTTTGAGAGAGAAAGGTCTGTTGCTGGGTGGGCATTCATTAATTGTTAAGCTTGGTACTGCAGTGGGACCTCAAGCTGTGAACAGGCCAGATAATAAAAAAAAGAGGAGATTGGTCTGCTTCCATTCAGTGATGAGGCTCTCTAGCGTGCGACTGCTCCAACATGTTCCAGGTGTAGTAGTGCAGAGCAGACCAAAGGCCTACCCTGGAGGATCCAGGACCTGAACTTCCAGCCTACAAAGCATTGCGTCTGCTGAGGCATAGTTTGCTGAAGTCTCTGCCTGTTTTAATTGCCAGCAGTGGGTCCAGGTGACAGGTGCCTGAGGAATCTAGTGTGGACGTCAGAACTGTGCTGTGGCGAGCTGAATCGTGAGATTAAAATGTAATGAAGGATGGAGTATC
The DNA here is from genome assembly GCF_031143425.1 of Pleurodeles waltl. Taxonomy (NCBI): domain Eukaryota; kingdom Metazoa; phylum Chordata; class Amphibia; order Caudata; family Salamandridae; genus Pleurodeles; species Pleurodeles waltl. The sequence goes on along the minus strand of NC_090450.1, from coordinate 707,347,397 downwards.
TGGATTGGTCTCATCCACTGGTAATTACTCTAGGCACATTTCAGTCCATCATTTTTTGCATTCAGTGCTACTGCAGACTAACCATTTTCCATCATCATGTTGTTCTGTTTTTTGGGCTAAGTGATGTAGGAATTGTCAGAAATGGGTTGTGAATTTACCAGGCAGCTCATATTCAGGCTGCACCACTTTGTTCATATCCAACAGGGCTGAAATATTTGAGTTTGGCTTTGGTCCTATTTAGACGCGATGTAGTCTAGCAGTTTGCACTCCTCCTTTGGGGCATGTTGGAGTTAATTTGTATAAGGTTGTTCCCCTGTGTAATGGCACAGATGAGTTCAAAATGACGGAATTAAGTGCATTCTGAGCAAAAACAGCAGGTAAGATTACTTCAGGCATTTTCACCCAATTAGATCATCAAAGAGAGATGATGAGAAAAAGCACAAGCAATCACCATTCTGTTGATATCCGTAAAAAGAAAGATTACACCTTGCAAGACCTCCTCCTAGAATATCCTCAACAGCCTTCTTTACTGCAGTTATTCAGTCTCCATGCAGATTTCCAGAGTGAGCAATTCACCACTTCAAATATTCCTCTAGACATTTCGTCAAAATACATTTTGCTCTTAAATTCGAACCTTGAAACAGAAAATGCTCTGTATGAGACATCTGGACCATGATTTCCGGTGATATGTGGTCCCTTTAAAACATCTGCAGCAGTAATTGAAATACCAGGAAAAGAGAAGCTTGTTAAAACATAAGTCCATGAGAGGGCCGTGTAGGACAGACCCATCAGGAATCATGAGACACAAAGCAGAGAGCTGCTTGAGATATCCATGACAAGAGTCCAGCGTTACAGCACAGAGGGAGCTTTGCATAATCTCTAATGCTTGGCCCTGGGAAGGATATTTTGTTACAAAATGTTCAAAATGTATTTTAAGTTCCAAACAATTTTGCTCAAAGGTGTTTTCAGTCGGTAAATAAATTGATGTGTGTATGTGACATTGATAGCAAGAAGTTAGAGTCATTGTGGGAGGGATATGCCTCAGTAGAGAGCTGTGAACAGTTATAGCAGTAATGCATTAGATTTCTGTGTGAAACAGTCATAGCAGAATTCTTAAGTCTCAAAACAGAGACATCCATGTGACTTTCATAGTAAGAGTGTGGGGCTGCAGGATAGAAGGAGCTTTGTGTAAGGTATGCCTAGAAGGAGAGGTAGACCTGGAACAGCAAGAAGTGTGTGCCATCGCAGTAGCCTACAACGCAAAAACAGAGTGCTAGCACTGTGTGTTGTAGCTACAGCTGGATTTATGGGATATTGAACTGAAGGACATAGAGAAGGCAACAACCCACCTTGCCGAGGAATCACAGCTTCCCTAGAGAGTCAGTGTAGATTCTTGGGTATCATTTATCAAATCCAACTTCTGGGCCCCAGAAGCCCCAAACTTACCTGACATATTGAAGAGGGTGTTGAGAATGTGGAACCTCTTGGTGTCGTCCCTCTGGATGAACTTGTTTGGGTAGCTCTCCCAGATTTCTGATCTGAAATGGAAGAGTGAAATTCACCCTGTAGTATCTGGTGCAAAACCTTTCCCCCAGATGTTTCCCATGAGCAACTGACGAGAACTTAATTTATAGATGTTGGAAAATGGTTTACATGTAGGTGATGTTGGAGACTTAGGTTTTGATAACACTGAAGTGCCTTTATCGATCTGGACACAGTGTAGGTGGACCCAGTACAGGCAGTTAGAAGGGTGAATTAAATCATTGGAGATTGTCTTCTACCTTCACCCTGGCAAGGAGAAATCTGATTCCTTCAAACAGAGATCTGACATTCACATCTCATGTTCCCTTACAGTCACCCCTATTTATCTCCACTGTACATGCTGAGGCTTTCGCGAAGAGTCTAATGATATAGAAAGAGTCCTACACCACTTCATACTCAAAAACATAAAGTGCTTCAAGGACTTGCCTTTGCCTAAAATATTAATCTCACTAAATTAAAACTCCAAAAGGGAACGAAAAACTGTCTAATGAAATTAAATGACCATTTGTAAAGCCTGCTAAACACACGAGTCACTTTTGAGGACAAATTGTGCTTAATTTATCTGAAGGAACCTTTTTCTAATTTGTCACAATTTACAGCAATGACCCATTTTCCACGCAAAGCCTACATTCCAGGCGGCTTGTTGTGAGGGTGGTGATATAGCATAGCATCACGGCTGTCCCGACTGACCACTCTAAAATGGCAATAACTGCTGCATGGCACCCTCTATTGAAAAACATGACGAGTTTTGAAAGTGGAGCCTCTCTAACTGTTAAATTATCCACAAAAGACCCCTTGTCAGCCAGACCCAGCCGGTATTATCATGTAAATGATTATGCCAGTTTGGTGCCATTCTTCTAACTAGACACCAAGTATGAATTTTAATAGCGGTGGCAAGATCTGGCCCTGGCAAGCAACTAAGGTTTACTTTTTGTTTTACAAAAATATGAAATAAGCATTAAACCTTTAAACGTATTCAAAAGTAAAAACGCCACTGTTGAAAGGTAGAGTGCATATCTTTAAAGAACAAGTTAAAAATGACCGATCGCAAATATAAATTAAACAAAACACGAAATGAAAATGAAAGAAGATAGCGTCCCACCAGCCTTGGCACTAAAGTAGATTACTTTTTAGGTAAGTTTGCATATATGAACAAACAAAATGCCTTCAATCAAAATGAAGAGAGTTAGTAAATGAATTTTGCTGACCCCTTGTCCCATGCTGCATGCTATGATGCGCGGAAGCAAAATTAAAGTGACATTTGAAAACAAGGGAAAAAAAAGGCTGTTCAAAACCTCCTCTATATATAGATCTACTTAATGTATTTATATTATTATTTATTGGAAAACGAGAGGTGGGCGAGACAGGTAAATCTTACTCTAGATCATATCGAAAAATGGTTTGGGGCTTTTTAAACCCACACTATCAAATCTTTAATATGTATTTGAAGAGGCGAACTTGCAATCTTACGAGTAACAAAAGAACAGAAAAGTGAATCTTTAGCATTATGGAATACTACTAGTGAGGTACAGTGCTGAACTCTGTCCACTGTGGCCTCTTCCTGGATCCTGTGAGCCCAGCATATGCAGGTCCAGATGTAAGAAACCAATAAATCGGAGTTCAAGTTACAAGAATATCTCCAAAACAAATGCAAGTTTTGCATATGAATGTTTCCCATTAACCAATACCCTATTAACCCTACGCATGAAACAGCCATAATGTGTTCTTCCTACCCTCCTCTCACTGTCATAAAGTCATCTTAGATTCACTCAATGGTAAAGGTTTGGAGCTGTAGTATATAATATGATATTCAAAATCTTTTTATTCCATGCAATGATTCTAGCCAAATGTTTCATTCTGATCCGCTCAAGAGAATGGAGATGGAGAGATCTTGCCACAAAGTAAATCTCTGTTACCAAAAACCAGTTAGGGGCCAGAGAAGGATGTGAGCAAACAAAGCCACATAGCAGATATTTGACGAAAGTAAGGTTGTAGCCATCTGCAGCGGTTTTCTTGATGGTCATTTTGAGGGCCACTCACACACATTCTCAACGCAGTTAGGGCTCATTAACCAACAGTGGCTACCATGGATAAGGTTCTATGACCCAGGTCTGCTGAAAAGACATTCTCATGTCATCTTACATCTCAATGGTGATTTGTACTAATTGATGTGGTGCACTCCACAAAGCTCAACAATGGATGTGTACAGAGCGGTATGATTGTACCAAGGCCCACAGAAACTGGTGTGGAGATCGTCTGCATGCACACAAGTGCTAAGCATTGTTAGATTTTTTTAACCGTAAATTAAGGAAGGAGGCGATCTCAATGGACACCAGGTTGGTAATTCATTTATGGATGGCAAATCGCTGATCACCTGGAAGAAGCTGAGGGCTTTGTGGATAGGGTTATATTTTGTGGCTATACTTGCAACACTGACACTGTGAACAGCTAGGAAAACTCCTGAAAAGCTCACACGCCTGGGAATGGTGTTTCCAAAACAGAATATTTTCAACCTTATAAATCTAATGTTGGATGTAACTTTAGGTCACATAGATCAAAAAAAGAACACTTATCTTGTAGAACAGTGGTTCCCAATCTTTTGACTTCTGTGGACCCCCACATAATCATTACTGAACCAAGGAACCCCCACTGAATCATTATTGGAATCCTGGGAACTCCCACTGAGTAATTACTGGATGCCGGGGACCCCGGACTAAACACTGTTGATGATTTGAAATGCAGAACAATACACAAAAAATACCGAAACAAGCATTCATCAAACACATCTTATTTAATATAAATACAAAAAAATGAAAAAAATAATTTTAATAGGAAGGTTGGAGCTTTTCTAAATTTAATTGAAGCCACTCATCGCCTATACTATAATCTGTTTGATGCACCTGCACTGCTTCCTCGAATCAATCTGAGAATACTAATTTAATTTTTTGCCTCTAATTTCAAATTCCTTCACATTTACAATATGTTTTAAAATTTTCAACTGTACATTTTGCCACTTTATTTATCGGTTAATATTATTTAATTTTCTAAGCAGTCGCTGACCCCCTGAGGAGACTCTGTGGACCCCCAGGGGTCCCTGGAACCACAAGTTGGGAACCACTGTTGTAGAAGATACAAACTCCTGTATCATGGAAGTAGTCCCAGCACAGAAATCTGTGAAGGCCCAGACAAGAATGGCCAACTAAACCAGCCATGTGCTCACATTAACTGACCAATGGGTCTCCCAAAAAAATGAAAAAGATGAAAACCCAATCCCCTGGGACTGACACGTTTCTTGTATTTATTGTTGCAGATCACAAGCCTCTGAATGCCATTTTTAGACACTTTAGCCCACACAGAGTTACCCAGAAGTGCAGACAGAAATGTGGATGCCTCAAGCACAGAGCCTTGCTTTTGAAGAGGTGTACAGACCAGGATTGGACGACCTTACCGATTGTGCAGGCATCTTCAAGCAGCAACTCCATTTGAGAGGTAGGGGTACAGTATTACGGATTCACTCCTCAAAACGCGATGTCCTTGAAGAAATCAAGGAGGGAGTGCAGGAAGAGAGCTTCATTCAGCTTGTATGTGAGATTGATTAAAATTCTGGCACAGCGCAGAAATCACACACTAGAAGCATCTACCTATCCTAGAGACCTCTGCTCTGTGTGAAGCTAGACTCTTAATCCCCAGAAACCTTACAAGATGTTTTCTGGCACTTGCTCAGAAATGGTCCAGGGTAGTACTTATACTATGCTAACTCAGATTTTACATATATTTTATTAATTTTAATTTTACATTGTCTGCATTTTAACCTGGTGGTGCATCTGCAAGCGTCCCATCGTCCCTGGTTCAGATATGCATGTGCAGGGTGGGGGTGCTATGTTTGTGCCTGCGGGCCAAGAAATTGAGAGCAAACTATACGTACTCAAGCGAGCATGTGCGCAGCAGTGATGGCTCTATAAGGAGATCACAAAGGGCAGTCTAAACATGAGGTGCAGATTTTGTCAGCGAAAAACCCAAATTTCTCAATTCCCTGTAAATTTGCGAAATTTGCTGCAGGTAGCTGGAAAGCTTCAGAATTCCCTGGACATTTGTTATCTCTGCCTCAGATTCTAGGTAGAACGACGGCCTGAAAAACCATAAGCAACGAAAGGGTATGACCAAGCAGGCAGTACTATAGCAGATGTTACAAATATATTCTAGAAAGACGGACTAGCGCTATCTTAGGTACTAACTCATTGTAATCGCAGCTGAGATGGAAGATGGGCCGACTCCTAAAATGTGTTGTCCTGGTATTTGTATATAAAGCCTCCTAGCCTCAGGAAAGATAAGAAACGTTAATATACGTTTGCACTGTTGATTCATCAGATTTCTAGATTTTCTTCAGAGCTTTGACCGGTTTCCCTGCAGAAATTTGATAGCATTTCCATAGAATTTCATAATTTCTCCTGATATTTTGCATTGTGCCTAGTAAAGAGTCTTGCAATTTAGCCGGTCTGCCTGAGTGGAACCATTTGAGTCTGGACTTCCGGGGTCCATGGCTTCTGTTTGCAGGGTGCTGGACCTGGGCTTGTGAAATACGGGGATCCCAGAGTGGAAGGTAAGGGCACATCAGTTACTCTTCTTATCGCTAGGAGTTCTCTCCTTCCCCAGAAGGGGTCATCACAGACATCCCGCTAAACGTGCTGAGGCCAACTTTTTTTTCTGAAGGGAAGGTGGAGCAGTTAATACAGAAAGCTCCTCCTGCTCCACAGTGGGCATCATCGCCTACACGGAGTTAAAGAATCTTAACCTTGGTGTAGCACTTCACCTATACGAGGCTCTCTGTTCTTTACATGGGGGTGGGGTGACAAAAATGCAGGAGACCCTATGGCAGTCTGTAGCAGAACCATATGCACCAGAACTTTATATCACAGATCCACCTCAGAGATGGTCCAACTCTATTGGCCACGGTTCAAGAAGAGGAGAGGGGCATTAGAGGATGATATGCCCTGCCTCATGCACGGCAGTGATGTAACGAAACTTGAGGGGGGCCCCTTGTAAAGTACTAGTCAAGAGCTCTCAGGAATGGGCCCATTTCCATTGCTCAGTTTACTGTGCTCAGTGGGCCCACCGGTGATGAATAGGCCTTATGTAGTGGCCGTGGTCCATGCAGGTGGGAGAGGATAACATCAGGAGTTTACAGGGCAAGCATGCAATGATTTCCACCACATGTGCTAGCTATAGTTCAAGTACTTGTACAACTCATTGAAGTCCGTGTGTTTTTTGCTGGAGACCCTCAAATGCCTTCCCCTCATCTCTCAAGGGGGATCTTTAATTTACTTTAGTTTAGTTTGAGTTTGGGTATTTTGGGGGTCTCTTGGCACTGGCTTTGTAGAGTATGGCTGAAAAAGACATTATTCGATGCAAGGATAGATGTTTTTCCACTGAAGTGGTAGAGCATTCCACATGGGTGGCACAAGGAAAGATTTTCTTCCAAAGAATGTTTTACAAAAACCTGGTATGCTTATCAGTTGTAATCAACGAGTGTGAACCCACTAGCATGGCAAATATCTAACACTTTTGGCAGCAAAAACAGGAGAGGTATTCCCGAAGCAACAGTGCGTTTACATTGAATCCTGTCATATCCGAGCTTGTGCATACAAAATGAACAAGAGGAGACAATCGCAGAGAATTCACTTCCATTTTGCATTTTTTAAAGTATAGTTTTGCCATTATTGTCGCACTGGAAAGGGGCACCAGGTGGCTTGGGGACAGGGGCGGTTGATCTGCATGAGTACCTTAGTATATGAGCACCGCTTGCTGTGATCTTTATGTAATTCCTTGGTTACATCTGAGCCTGTTGTTACTCTAAGGGCTTTTGCTTTGTTTGTAAGGAGGATCTGGTGTCCCTGGACGGCGATGGACTATGTGGGGGTAGAATGCAGTTCCGGTTTAGAATCCCTTCAGTTACACAGAGGCACTGGATTGATGAGTACCGAGTGGCACGTTGCTTTGCTGTTTGCATCTATTGTTGTATTATTTAATCAGGTGGCATGTGTTTCACTTTGGCACGTGTGCCTGGGAGGTTTTTACAAGCCAAAAATAGCGCAATTCGAACTTAGGTGATTAACCAGTGTGGAAATCGTTGTACAACAGTTTAGTTGTGCTCAGTTTATCCTTCTGTATTCCCCTTAGTTATTCTAGAAGAAGCAGTCCACATAGCTTTTAAAGTAGCTCTATCGTGTATTCTACATGCTGCAGCTCGGTCCCAGTTCAGCAGTCGGACTAACATGCCCATAGGGGGTTTTCCTCTCTTTGTCTCTATGTCGACCAACTTTGCACGACTCCACATTTCTGGCTGGTAAGGTGAGCCCGGAGGAATCCATGATTGCCTGATGCAGACATTAAATAGTATTTTAAGACCTGTAACAACAGTGTGGTATTTGGTTTACTGAAAGACTGACTAATTGTATTGCCTCTGTTTTTGGCTTGATGTGCCAACCAGTTGTGTGGTACATAAAACCAGGGCCGTCAATCGGGGCTGAAAACCGACTTATTGCCCTGGGTCCCCGTTATAGGTAGGGCCCTGTGCTTCAGCTGACTCTCTGAGATCTGCTGCTTCTGCCTGCTTGAGCAGGGGAGGAGTCTATTTTCTAAGGCAGCAGGACACATATTTAATGGGATAGCGGATAATGGAGGGGAGGCACAGAGTGTGTGGTGCCAATGCAGAGGTGCATCTTTAGGGGGTTTGCAGAATTCTGTGGAAAGTGCACACAGGATGATCGCTGCTGCAATGAAATGGAAGCTCGTCTTCATTACACGCACACATGGTTCCCGGAGGTCATGAATTGGAAGTTGGACTGCACTTAACTTTCCCTAGCTCCAGCTTTGAAAGTGAGTCATAGCAAGCGTAAAAACAAGCATTTACAATGCAACGGATCTAGCGTTTGCTCATGTTAGAGCTGATCGTGTTGTAAACTCCTAACCCGACTTTTCACCTATCGGGCAAAAGTGCATTTATGTACATAACCCGAAAAAGTGAAATTATCTATGTAAAACGCTCGACTTCTGCCAAGCGAGATCGCGCTCGTAAATTAGAGAAAAAGAAGTCCACGAGCCCGATGGAAAACAGCGAACCTCGCATGTTTTCTGTACTTGGTCGCTGCGCTCGAGGAGGGCTAGCTACCGGAAAAGGCATGACGTATGCGTGCCTTCGACTAATGAAAGCAAGCAGATTTTATTAGGGAAGCCCACAAACCAATAAAAAACACTGACGTGAAGTTGACAGGGTCCGAGCCCTTTTCTAAATACTAAAGCGTCTCGCTGCGATAGGCGAGCGCATGCAACGCAGGCTCGTCCCTAACAAGGAAGGCCATGGAAGATGCACAGGAGGGAGAGAACAACATGGGCAAAGGGAGAAGCACCTGGGTGAGAGCAACATAGAGCATTTGGAAGGAGAGGAGCAGTGCTTTAAATGGGCTGGTACTGTCCGGTACTGAGCACCGTCACTTTTTTATTTTGAGACGGAGAGTACCGGCACATCTCAAGAAAAACATAATACTTTTAATTGGAGAGTACCAGCACTTCTCGGAAACAAGCAGAGTGCCTGCACTTTAATTTTTCCATTTCAAGCACTGGAGAGGAGCACATGGCGAAAGACAGGAACACAGAGTGAATGGGAAGAAGCACATGGACAAGAGACCGCAACACAGAGTCCAAGGCGGAGAGAAAAGAAGATGACAAGGGAGACAGCTCAAAACCAGATGCACTCTTATTGACTGCTTAAGCAAAAGAAAAAAAGGAGATCCCTAAAAGTGAGCAGTGGAAGGACACTAGTAAAGAGGTTATGCTCCAGGTGAGGTCACACACAAGATGAACAAGGCAAGTCATCGAATAGGAAGCAAGTAAATGCGAGTGACAATGAAACCAATCAGTAGTAAGCAAGAGGCAGGCTTAAAGTCCACTGTAAGTTCTAGGTAAACTTGCACCCTCTTGTAGATTTTAATTAAAGGTAACTAAGCCTAACCGTGATCTTCTGATTACAGCCTCAGGACTGAAGAGGTGGTGCAGGAGAAAGGCCCATTTTGTGTCAAGGGTTGGTTGGGATTACAGAAGGAGCGATGCTGGGTCTAAAAAGTGAAGACCGGAGTATTTGCACAATGCCCGATGTGTTATACTACAGAGCATGTTTTTCGCTTTCATTGAAATAAATATTAACACAACCAATCACTTTGTGCAGCAAAAACATTTCAGCTTTCACAAAAAAATAAGCATGAGAGAGAAAGGTGTGTGATTGGGAGAGACAGGGCGGGCTTGTTTTGGAAGAATATGGTCTCTGACACTAAACCACGCGTTTTTTTATTTGTAAGGTGCTTATGGAAACTGCTGCTAGGCCACTTTCAAGGTCCTACTAATGAAATGAGAATATGGTTCCGTATGTTCCTAAGTATACTATTTATTTGAGCAAGCAATCGGTCTATGTTAATGTACCTGCTGTATATATCTGTTTGCAGACTGTTTAGTCTCATATCTGAATCTGGCAGATCTACTCAGCTTTCCATCCTTCCAAGGTCGATAAAATGCAAGAGTAGGAGGGAACCCCACCGTTATGTTAGACCCTGCCCTCCAACAGAGGTTATCTAAGTACTGTGTAAAACCTTCCGCCTGCTGCGGGAGGAATTGATGTCAATCTGGCAGGAATCCTGCTGCGTCTATTCCCAGAGACAGCTCTGTCAGAAACTGGGTGTCATGGGCAAAGCAACGGGAGACTGTAGAGTACAATCACAGACGTCATAACCTGCGCGCCCTCATCCGCCTGTCTCAGGTCTTCCATGAAACCAGAACGCAAGGCAGGTTCTTTGAAAAGCGCTATCGGGGGCTCACTATCGGAATATGGAACGTTGTCATAGTTAAGTTTGCTATGTTTTCACAAACAATAAATTCGATTTTCGGTCCAGACTGTTTGCCTTTTCCAGGAACGGGGCGTTCTAAGTGACCTTGGGCCGTAAGCGGCCGCGGCATGTTCCTCTCTATATCGCCTTCGCATCTCCACGCATTTGCGGGACGGATCATAAGCTGGCAGGCCCGCGGCGGCAGCTGCTGATCTCTACCGCCCCCACCCCGGGCGGAATAACAATAGATTCTGCTCTAATGTTTTGCAGGAAAGACATAACACCCAGCTAAAAATACCTCTTGACACCCCCCAGAAGAGAATGAAGGGGCGGTTGCACGAGACTCCCTGTGATCACAGGGAAGTCACCCTTGACCTTAGGCCACTGCTACTCCCCTATGAACGTGGGCACCCCTGAGGCGATGGCATGTAGAGGCCGTAAGCTACATCCAACCCATAAATACCATCATACCCGATGCAGGAAGGAGACTCCGGATTTTTGAGGCAAATTTGCTTTATATTAGCCCCCTAAAAATGCCTCGTTTCATTAGAACGTAATAATGAAATATGTTCTCCTGTTTTGTTTTAGTTATACTTTTCAAAAAACAATGTTTATATGACCATTCGTGCATGCGCACACTCGAACATATTCCAATGTTTTTTTAAATCAAAATGGAACTAAAGAAATTCAAACTGGCAACCCATTCGTGTGGATGCGTGTGTGTATCATCGCTGAATGTTTTCATAAAAAAACATTCAGAGAAAAAGAAGCATTAGCAAAGCCAATGACTCAACAGTCAACACCACATTCCCAGTGCTTGTTTTCTGGTTTCCAGATGTAAACACAAAAATCTAGATGTAACCTCCAGAAGTGAAAGAAAATACTACAGATGAAGCCACTTGAAATGGACACAGTACTCCAACTGAAGCCATCCTAATTAGCCAAGGTACTGCAAAGGGGAAAATAAACAATGGAAACAAAGTACTAATTGAGGGCAGCTCAGATGGGCAGAATGCTTTGATTAAGGTCTCCATACCTGAACATAGTATTGCAGATCAGTCGACCAGATCTGGACACGAAAAATCCGCACATGAACATTTACTACATGCACTATATGTGCATGTGCCTGGGTGCCTCAGCTAAACTTTGCCAGACCGGAGATTTCACAGGCCTGTAGGCATACCCTCCTCAGTCCGGCTGGGCGTTTAAGGGTCCTCCAGTTCACAAAGAGAAATGCGTCACCAATAGACTTGGCCCTGGGCTCTTCAGTTTTAAGCTCTGAAGTGCCCAGGGCCAAGTGTCCATCAGTGATGCTCGTCACAAAGTGGGGTGGGGTCAGCAAGCCTCATTCATCCCATCCCACTCTATGGCGAGTAACAGAAGGTCCTTTTCTCATGGACCATGACAAGGTCGGCCAAGGAGAGGAGGCAGCAGGATCTTCCTGCAGTCCCTTCTCCAAAGCCTGCAAGATCCACTGAGACTTCCCTCCTTCCACCAATATCACTGCTGAGCCCGTAGGTTTTTCTTTAATGTTGGGTGTGTGTATGAATGTTTTTGTATTTGCATGCGGCTTGTGAATGGGTGTGTGTCTGTGGATCTGCTTGTGAATGGGAGGTGTATGTGAGTGCTTGTGAATGGATGGGTAGGAGTGTGTATGTGAATGGCTATGAGTATGTGTGTACATGCAAAGAAGAGAGTGCGCACATCTGTGTGTGTCCACACCACCACTACTCCACACTGTGGACTGCCACTGCCGAAGTCCCTGGTATGGTCAGCAGGCCAGAACCCTACTGTCATTGAAATTGAGGACTGAGACACTGAGAGCCGGCCAGAACATCTCTGTACTAAAACTGAGAGCCACAGATGCTGTCAGTAGCCCAGTCCCCCACTGTAATTTAAACTGAGGGCAGGAGGCACCGACAGGCAGCGAGAACACCTGTGCTCCTAAAACTGAGTGCGCCTTATTCTGTCAGCCGGTCAGAATACAGCTTCTTTTTAAACTGAGGACCCTCGACAACGCAAGCCAACCAGAACACTTGTTACTAAACTGCTAGCTGAAGATACAGTCAGTCGACCTGAACCCTTGTGTTTAAACACCGACACTGACAGCCAACCAGCCCACCTCAGTTATTAAAACTGAGGGCTTCAGATAATGTCAACTGTGAGCTGCAGAATCTCTCAGCAGACTCTTTGGGGGGGTGTGCAGGGGTTTCAGGGAGAGCAGAGACAGTTTGGGGAGATGTGACCTGTACTCCTCGTTCACAAATCATATCCCATACGTCACCTACCCAGAGTGCTTTACATCCCTGCCTGCCTTTTACCCTCTCCAGCACTGCACTAGCTAAGCTTGCAGGATGTAAATCCCCCACTTACAAACATACTTAGAACTAAGGGTTTCCTATTGAACTATTGTTTTCCTTTTTTGAATCAAGAGCTCTGCTTTTCAGGAGGAAGCCGAGGGGTGGAAGGAATCTGCCTGTCACCCCGCTGGACAGAGACATATTTGTGTGGGGATTAGGCACATGTTGATGGAAAGGATCATGTTAACTTAGCAGGATTTAGGCTCATGAGCACACAAGAGAAGCATCCCGGTCATCGCTGTCCAGGTTCCATAGCTCTATTTCCATCCCTGTGGAAGTGTGGCAGTCCGGTCTGTGGTTGTTGGAATAATTCCGGGCACGGGATCCCAGTATGAGGCCAGCTCCCTCCGTGGCGCAGGCCTTGCTTCAGTTTGCATGAGCAGAGATCACACAGTGTTGCAAGAAGAAGGCACTACCTGCAGAACACAACCCAGCCTCCGGCACATAGCCAGGGACGTGTTTGTGGTCAAGGCACGTTTGTTGTGCCCTACAACTGTACACCAGCACAACGACTGCGCCGGCCTGCATCCTGCAACTCAAAGTTATCTGGCTGCTGCATGCCTGCTTGGCCATTTTGCACTTTTGTATGTGCAGAAAGAGATTAATCCACTCTACTGCCTTAGATAGAGCTGAGGCTCAGCAGCATTGTTTTTTCTTTCAGCAAGAAAGTTGGCTGCACCAAGTTAAACCTTACGCGTGGGATGTCCATGGGACGTGGGTGTAGTGACACAGGTATGACCATAGAAGGCAGAAGTTTGAAGACCAGAGTTCAAGGGCAGTTCTGGAAGGAACACAATAAGAGGGCAAGGCAGTTCTCAGAGGACCAGAGGTCAAAAGTCACCTTACTTCTGGCTGTCAGCAGCACATGTTTGCAACAAGCTGGTAAATAACATTAGATGAATGTAGGGAAAATGTGTAGGAAGAACACAACCAAGTCAGTGCAGCATTTCAGAGCTTCCTGGCGCTAAACGCAAAGACAAGGCTTATCGTGGTCAGTACCTGGGGGCAGGTTTACCCAACTGATGTAGGTGGAGAGGCTTGTGCCAATAGTAGATTTACGTCCTCTACTAATAAAGGATCCGTTCCAGCCTGTTTTCTACCCAAGGGATTTAGTGTCAGCACCTGTGTCTCTTCCCTGGTATCAGGCGCCTTTAGGTTATGGAGTTTCCGTGCAGTAAGAATTATGTACTGCAGCTCAGGCGGGTGGCATGCTCTCCACCCATTCCAAGATCATACAGAGTATTTATGGTGCAACCTCAAATTCAGATGTAATATGGCTTATCACGCCCGCTTAACTTAAGCCAGAAGCCAGATGAAGGAGATATTGGGAGCTCAGAGAGGCAGGCCTGACAGAGAAGGGTGAGAACTGGATGAGGAATGATAGCAGTGACATACAGGAGTATGAGAGACAGATCAACTTTAGTGAATGGTGATAAACCTCATGTGGATCCCTCACACAGGAGTAGGAGGCGGCCATATGTCAGCATAAGGTGCGAGTTAAGGCCTCAGGGAGAGTTGAAAGCCAGACAGATATATGAAAAAAAAGAAAGCAAAGATGTGAGCCAGAGGAAAAAAGAGAGAGGATTTAGAGTGGAAGATGTACAGAAAAAGTTACTTTCCTGTAGCATACGTTTTGTAGCTTGAAGCTATTACTTATGAAGACTAGTTCACTTCAGATCTGTCCTGACAATAACATAATGCAGAAGGAATCTCAGCCACAACAATCACTTTGGGCCGCGTCCCAGTCCATTGTTTTTCGCCCACCATGCCACCTCAGTTTGGACCCAGCCATATGCAAATCAGTATTGACCCTTCTCCAATAGGAATAGTCTAGCCGGAACTGCCAGGCTAGGACCTCCCTGAACCAGAAAGACAAGGAAACCCAGATGAATAATGATGGGTTGGGATGCCACTTGAGTGATTACCAGTGGCTGAGATGTATTCAAGCATTCCATCTGCCACTTTTTTATACACTAAAGTGTGTCGCCCTAAGTGGTATGGGTAGGCCCAGACATGGCTCGCACACACACTGTGCTACAGGAACCAAGCTACACCTGGGCTGATGAGCCCTAATGAGACCTAATAAGGGTGACACGGGTCCTGGGCTGTTTGCATTCCGGTACAGGGAGGAATTGGCCTGGCAGTTTGGGCTGGACTGTTCCCACTGGAGCTAGGGCAAGACTGATTTACATACTGAGGTGGCATTTTTTCCAAAATAATAATGCATTGGGATGCTTCCCCAAGTGATTGCCAGTGGCTGAGATTATTTCAAGCATTCCATTCTTCACCTTTTTTTTTTGTATTCTCTAGTGCGTCACCCTAAGTGGGATGGGTATGCCCGAACGTATGTCCTATGCCCACTGTGTCACTGGAACCAAGCTATACCTGGCTGCTGAACCCTAATAAGGGCAAAACCAATCCTGTGTTGCTTATGTTCCAGTTCAGGGAGGATGTGGCCTGGCAATCTGAGCTGAACTATTCCTACTGGAGCAGTGTCAAGACTGATTTGCATGTGGCTAGGACCACACTGAGGTGATATGGTGTATAACACAATGATGGATTGGGATGGGGCCCTGAGTGATTGCCAGCGGTTGAGATTAATTTAAGCATTCTATCCATCATGTGTTTTTGTATACTCCTAAGTGGGTTGGGTTTGCCCAGATGTAGGTCCTATGAACACTGTGCCACTAGAACCAAGCTATACCCAGCTGATCAGTCCTAATAAGGGGGGACCCGGTCCAGGGTAGCGTGTGTTCTAGTTCAGAGAGGACGTAATTCAGAAATCTGGGCTGAATTATTTCTACTGGAGCAGTGTCAGAGGCTAGCTCCAAACTGAGGTGGCATTGTGTATAACACAATGAGGGATTTGGATGGGGCACTGAGTGATGACCAGTAGTTAAGATTCATCCAAGCATTCCATCCATCACTTCTTTGCATAAAACAGTGTGACCAGAACATAATGACACAGCTGTAGACTGTAAGCAACTGTATAAAGAGCACACAAAAGACATTTCATTTACGCATACAAAACAAGCAACAGCAGCATGGCAGATCTGTGAATTAACAGCTAAAGTTTTTATGAACAGCAGACAAGCCTCTCAAGTTTCTTATAGTGCTTTGGGGCGTGCAAGTTTTTCTCATAGTAATTGGGAAAGACTGGATTGTGACTTACCCTTTAAGGAACTGGAAGCCGTGGGTGCAGACCAGCAGGTTCCCATGGGAGTCCACCTTCAGCAGGTTGCCGTACTGTGCATCAAACACCAGGCCTCTGCACAGAGAACAGACAGGCAAGCGTCAAGTGAGCCACACTTTCAAGGAATGTTGATAGACTAGTACCAAGAAACATCCTTAGGTTGGGAATGTTGGCCTGAGTTCAGCACTGATTATCTGCCAACGTCCAACATGCGGACATATTGCCCTTGCCTCAGCTGACCTTGTGAACCTGCTAGCACAGGTTTGTTCAAGGGGACTGCAATGCTTGTGAATGTCTAATGGAACACATGGGATCAATGGTAACAAATTATTGATCATGAACATTTTCACTAGACTCTGAGCTCTGAGTGGCCTGCCAGTAGCCGGACACTAGTGCCTGGGGCTTCAGGTGAATGACCGAACATTACCAGGCCCTTTCACACCGCACGAGCCTACGAGCACCAGGCACCCAGGCACTCCGTTAAAAAGAAGGGGAATTTGTGAAATCTGCACTTTTAGAAACCTTGATAAATAAGTACTTGAATCATGTCTTTGAATACATTTTTTAAATTGCTTTTTTAACAATCAGTGTGCATATAACTGGCTACACTCAAAATTAATTACATAAAACGTGTATTAATTTACACAGCTAAAGAGATTAACTGATTGTTCTGCTACATGACTAGATTCTGAAGACAGTAGACAGCTTGGAAGAACGAATGCCGAGAGAGAGAGAGAGAGAGAGAGAAAGGTGCGGAGTTAGTCTGAACTACATTTTTTCCATTTCCAGTGTTAAAATAAGCACAGTCACATGAAACATTAAAAATAAAGGCTCATTGTTCATAAGAAAATGCCTCTGTGTGATTTAAAAATAACTGCATAGAAAGGTAATTAAAACTGAGCATGTTTTAAAGTATTGTAATAAGAACATTGAGCGAGCAGCAAACTCCTTTAGGCCACAGAAAGTAAATTTAGCTCTCGATAGATAAAACTCTATTGTTTTGAGCATCACTGCACAGCACTGAGTATATTCACAGCTGCCTAAGATGACAAATGTGTAATTCGGAATGTACTCCCGTCCCAGAGAGTTCAGGTGATTTACTAACACATTAAAAATTTGTAAAATGATAGACCTAACACAGGGAAATTAAAGCAAGCCACTTAATCTATCTTTTAAAATCACAAACTATCACTTCACTTGCTTGTTGGAATAGAGCAGAAACTGTGCAAATGTGTCGAATAATGTAATGTTACAAACTGAAAAACAGTGTATTTTGAGCTTTCCTGTAACCGAATCATGGTCCTATGCATTGCGCCACTTTGTAACCCCTTGTGCCACATTATGCCTGCACCAATGTGCATTATTTTCACATTGGCCCAGCAGCTACAGGTAAGGTGCTGGGCTTCTTTCTGACATCACTGTTATTAAACTTCCAAAGTATGTGTTTATGCATATGGGGGAAAACTGATTTTACGATGTTTTCATACCTGTGGAGGAATACTGATTTTTTATGCAGAAAAATTGTTTTAGCTCTGACTTACCTGTTTTGCTTGGGGTGGTGCACATGTCCAAGTACCCGCTCCATTTTCACGACCGCCATTGCAGTGGTCACGCTTTTCCTGATTAGCAGTCTAGTGGATGTGCAGGGCAGACTACATAGGGATGGCCACAACACGAGCTCACAGCGGATGCGTGCACTGAGTGTGCAAGCCAGTGCACGACCAAACAGGTCCAGGGGCCAAGACCCCTGATTTTCTTGGGTTCAGCAATTTCTTTTTACTCTACAACACAGTTAAAAGCATTGCAGCCCCTTTGCTTAGAGGGTTGTCGAGGATCTCCGGATTTAATGACGAATGTTCACTTATGTAAGGATTGTTTGTTCTCCACTCAGCCACTTGTAGGGTTGCATTTGCCTCGTAGTTGCTACTTCTGTGGCACCCCATAGTTTGGCAAAATGATTACACCAGAAATTAGGCATTTGGGTGAGTTTCTTTTCTTCAATCTTAACACTCGCTCTCTACCATGCCAGCAACTACATCTTTTCAATTTTCTCGTAGAGTATGCGCCAGGCACCTTGTTTATTACAGAAACCTGGCTTCATGAGGCGTCCACACCAGGTGTGATTGCTGCCCTTCCCCTGAATTTATTCTATTGTATGGAGGGATAGACCGGGTGGTGGATTAGCAATCGTTTTTAAAGATACACACATATGTAAAATTCAAGCTTTGCCCATTCCTTTTTGTGAGGCAATAGTTTTTGCACTAGAACTCTCTCCTAAATTCACTCTATCTGGTACTCTGATCCATAGCCCACCTGGCAATGCAGGTTGCTGGGTCAAGTCTGTACCTGATTTCTAAGCCCCATTGATCCTGAAGTCAGCCAACTTTGTTGTGGTGGGGATTTAAATATATATCTAGAGGACCCTCTTTGCAGCACAGATCAGTCATTTATTGAAGACTTACAAGCCCTGAATTTGAATCTTCTCAGTTTTATCTCCTCTCACCAAGCAGGACACTTGCTGGATCTAGTTTTCTCAAACATATTAAACCTCTGCACTTCTCCCTTGGTACCTCTTCTCTTGACAAATCATCAGGCTGTTCCTTTTACAATACCTATTGCTGTGGGTGTCATTAGGGAGAGAAATAAAAGCCCAGACTAAGACCAGGATCTAGTCAAAGCTGGATAACAGCACCCTAAACAGCCAGCTGAGGAAGTAAGTTCCTTATCTAGGGGAAAACATTAAGGTCAATCAGCCTCAGATGTATGAATGGTTGCACAACTCCCTAGATCACATCCTGCCCTTAAAAGCCAGTTGCTCCGCTAGGCATCTTCCTCCAGCCCCATAGTACATAGGCTTGGGAGACTCAGCTATGATGACACTGCCAAGACAGTATAAACTAGCACGTAAGAACTACCATAGCTGATGTAGGTTGGTCCATGCCACAATCTTCTCCGATCAGATTAGCTTAGCTCATAATTGTCCTTGAACGATTTTTAGAATAGTTAGTGAGCTTTCTGATCCTGGCAGGATTGCTCTGGCTACTGCACTATCCCAGGCTCAAGGTGAGGAACTGGCATCTTTTTTGTGAGCAAAGTTCAGGACATTCAGCAATCCTTGCTGAAAGGAAACAGAGACCATCCTCGGACAGATAGCATTCCACCACCTTCAGATTCTAAAGTGTTGGTCTTGGCCAATTCTCCTCCTAGCCACCATACTTTGTTCTTGTGGGACACTTTGGACTTGTCCATATTTGTGTCTCCAGCACAATTTATAAGATTTGGCTCCCCGAAGGACCCTCTTCCTCCCACCAAACTTAGTCTCTTAGATCCAGATATTTTACTTCTACAGGTAAAACTCCTCAATTGCTCTCTGCTGCTGGGCTCTATCCCCTAGGAGTAGAAGCACCCCATGGTTCTTCCTCTTCTGGAGAATCCTAATTTAGATCTGGATATTTGGCGTAATTATAGACCAATATCCTGACACACCATTATGTCTAAAATTTTGGAAAAATATGTCTGTAGACAACTCTGCCTTTGTCGAGTCCCCAAATCTGTTACACGACTCCCAATCAGCGTTCAGAGCAGGACACAGTGCGGAGTCTGCACTTTTAGGAGCCACAGAACTTCTTAGGCAGCTCCTAGATAAGGGTGAAATGGCAGTGCTGATCCTACTCGATCTCAGCTCTGCCTTCGATACTGTCTCACGACATTCTCTTGGGGAGACGTATGCAACTCGGGATTCAGGGGAAAGCCTTGGTTTGGTTATCCTCCTCCCTGTGGGGTCATACCTTTCAAGTTTCCTCAGGCAGAGGTTTGTTCACGTGTCACACTGTGGCTTCTGAAGTGCCTCAGGTATCAGCTTTAAGCCCGGCGCTTTTTAATATCTATGTGCGCCCTCTGGCTGATCTGGTAGAGCATTGTGGTCTTACTCTATCTTCTTATGCTTATGATACGCAAATCAGCTTTTCACCTCCATCTGCTCAGGACCACAGCTCTGTTTCTTTGAACTTTTGTGTGGTTTAGGTAGCCTCCTGGATCAATAACAATTTGCAGAAACTAAATGGCGATAAAACAGAGGTGCTGATCCTTGGAAACAATCTGAGCCTCTGGGGGGGCCACAGCATGGGCCCGCAGTACTTGGGGAGACTCTAAATCCCGCTTCTAAAGTCAAGAAAATAGGCCTCCTGATTTATAATAAGCTTTCCATGAAGCCACAGGTGGCAAAGGTATCTGGAGCTTGCCATGCCACTATGAAATGGCTACAGAAATTCATCTGGGTGCTTCCTACATCTGCCAAGAACAGTAATCTAGGCACTTATTCAATCTTGCCTGGACTATGGTAACAACCTGTACCTGGGCACTGACGAAACCTCCATGAGACCCCTGCAGGTTGTGCGGAAAGCAGTCGTAAGGCTGATTTATCGACTGCCAAAACATTTCCTTTAGTTACTTCCCTTCGCCGTGAGTTGTACTGTGTAGAAGTGAAAAAAAGAGTCCACTTCGAGGCTCTGTGCTATGTCTTTAAAGCAAGGGCAGGCATTGCCCCCCACCATATTAAATGGTTTCATAAAAATTGTATAAACCTTCTCGCTATCTGCGTTCTAGCAACCTCTTCTGGTGCGTTGTCCCTAAGATTAGGAACACTCGTATGGGAGGTTGTTCTTTCCCATTTATAGGCCCAAAGCTTTGGAAATCTTTGCCAGAACAATTGCGATCTTGAGAATTGCTGCCCGTTTTCGCAGACAATTAAAGACATGGCTGTTTTGAAACATCTAAGCCAGATACATCTACCTGCTGCTACAAGCACCAGGAAACCCCAAGTGGGTAGCTGTCCGCAATATGTAAGCATTTAAGTAACTAACCAACTAATTAACTAGCTGCACACGGCTAAGGAACTGCTTGCTTCTCTGTATTTGCATAGATTTACCACGCACACATAATTTACAATTTCAAAAGGTCTGTCTACGAATTCGAGACTGTTAAGTAACAATAAGGTATAAGGAAGCTAACACAAGATGGCCACGTTGCATAAGCGCTCAGCTGCATGCACTTGAAGCCATCTTAGAATGATTTTTCAAAGATGTTTTTATTCCAGTATGGCCACTTTGTTCACATGCATAGCGGCTGTCTGTAGATACTTTTTAATAAAGCTTCAGAAAAAGAATTCAATAATGGCCCTAATACATGTTAGGAACGGAAGCCACCTGAAAAAAGCATCAGAAAAAACAATAGCTATGCTCCTGCAATGCAAAGGTGAGACCTAGTGGTTTTGGCAATGCTGTTAGTTGTGTGCGATACAGCAGAATTGAGCACTACTTGTTGCTGATGCTATTTTGCACTTTATGGGAACGTAATCTCAGAGCTGAGCACACAACTAAGGAAATGAACTAAGAAAGTCCATTAAAAAGTGCACTAAATTGTACACACATGTTGTTGCCTATTTTTCTACAGGGAACAGTGTGAATCATGCACAAAAGCTCAGTTATCACTTAGTGTGGTAGAATATTCGGGCCAGAATTACCACTGAGTTAGAAATGTGTGAATGGTTTAACGGCCTCCGTTAATTCTGGTTGGAGCCCCATTATTTAGAGACGTTCATATTTGATTCAGTGCGGCTCACCCATCCTTAATCTGCAGTGTGGTGGTTGAAAATGAGAGTCAAATAGCACGCGTGGCTTATAAGAAGACACCTAATGTGGTGGTTGACCTTTTAAAGACTATTTCTTTGTTTTAAACAACACTCTGCACTTATATTGGTTTTAAGTGGAAAGGTTTGACTGTACCCACAGTGTTACGTACATTCCCGTGCTGGGGCTGAGTGCAGTGTTCATCTGCCTCTGCCAATGCCTGATGTGTCCCTTTATATATTTGCCTTTGCTTTACTCAGCCTCAAACGTGAATATAGTTTCCTTTCCGAGGTGTTATTACTGTCTGCCCCCATAGCTCTTATTGGCTGCTACCGAAATAGCATCCAGTTGATGTTTGTCATCTGTATGTGTGATTTTCTCTTTGGATTACAGTAAAGTCCAGCTGAGTAAGGCTTTCTTTTGATTCAATTTGTGCTGGCCAACACTTGGAGCCCACAAAGCAGGCCCCTTAGTCAGCCAAGAGACTTTTAGGCAGTCTTCGAAGACCCCAGACCCCCATGATGAGCCAAGAGAGATCCTCCGTCCCTCGTCTGAGACCCACAAAGTACCTTTGTTACTTGTTCACTAGCCGCCAGAGCCCCATTTCCAGCCTCTAAAACCGATCAGGCACCTTCCCTAGCAGTCATGATCTCCCCAGTCTCCCATGTCCTCAGACCCCTCCATACACAGTGGATCTGATTTTTAGGTCAAGCATAGCAGCGTGTAAGCGCTGCTTTTCGACCTGTTGTAATCTATTCTGTGGGCTTTAATCACGCCCTCAGGCCCATCACTTTCATTCGTTCGGGGGCCTGTCCTTCAAAAATCCTTTGATATTGTTGGTAAATGCTTTACGTTTATCCTACCATAAGGCTGTTTTGTTACCGCCTTGGAGACTGACCCTGTTACATGAATGATTGCACGATCAGTCAGACAGCTTTGTGTTGGCGCACTATTATTTCTTTTGCCTCACTCAGGGCGGTATGTTGTTTCTTTGTCTTCCTTGGTTTCAAGCATCTTGCTGTTTCTTTGTGATGTCTGCAGGGTCTTTTTTATTTATTTATTTTTTCCAGTTTTAAGTAGCGCAAACTCGATGCGAAGGTATTGGAACATTTTATTTATTTCTTTTTTTTGCAGTTTTATATAGTGCAAACTCAATATAAAGGTATTACAGTGCATTACGTGAGCACCTATTACATTACATAAGAACACATTCATTTTGGTAGCAAGGGAGACTATTTTGAGCCAGTGCTGAGACTCAAACCGTGTTCCTCAGATCAGAAGTCGGTAGATTTGGCCCTTACACCACATCCTTTCCCCTAGGGTTCTTTGTCTGGTGCGTGTTGGGGCAGTCTAGGAATAACTTGTTTTTTATTTTTGTTATATAGCGCTTGGTCATACAGGGTTTGGCATTTGATAGCACTGCAAAGCAGGTGCCATTCTTAACAAAATTGCTATAATTCATTTGCATCGACCTTGCAGAGATGAAAATGCTATGCCAGATTTATTTATTTATTTTGCAGCTTTAAGTAGCGCGAACTTGACACAAAGGCATTATTGTACTTTACATGAGTACCGGTTACATTACACAAGAACACATTTATTCTAGATAGCAAGGGGAGATTAAGTGATTTGCCCAGAATCACAGAATGTTGAGCTGGCGCTAGGACTCAAACAGTGTTCCCCAGCTCCAAAGTTGGCAGCTCTGGCCCTTACGCCCCATTCTCTCCCATAGGGTTCGTTGTCTGGGGCATGTTGGAGCAGTCTGGAATAGCTCATTTTTTTATATAGCACTTGGTAACACAGGTTCTGCCATTTCATAGCACTGAAAAGCAGGTGCCATTCTTAACAAAATCACTATCATTCATTTGCAGTTAAGCTGCTTCTTCTATAATTCCTTTAAAAGTTTAACACAGGAATATATCACCGCCCCCTTTTCTTTGGTCCTAACTCTTTTGACACCCTCATTATCCAGGTTAAAACTGCCACAAAGGTGCATCTTTGTGGCTTGTTTGATGCTATAAAAGTTTAGGTAAACACACTAGAAAGGGTTGCATTTCTCTAGGGTATCACAGCCAGTCTGTATGAGGCAAAAACACTCCAAAGATGGGTTCATTGTTGTGTCCTCTCTCCTGCAGCAACAGGCCTGGGAGGGTTGCTGTGGCATCTGGCAGACATCCTCTACACTCCAAACCAAAACACATAAGTAAAAGATATTGGGCCAGATGTATGAAAGCATTTTGCATTCGCAAACGGTGCAAATGCCCGTTTGCGAATGCAAAATGCCAGTTCAGAATGTATGAAATACATTCTGAACGCAATTTTAAGAAATCGCTAAAATAGCGATTCCTCAAAATTGCGACCCTGTTTAGAGAGGTGCAAATTGCGACTCTCTAAATTAGAAATTTCTTAGCACATGTATGAAGCATTTCCTAAATGCGATTTTGGCATTTAGGAATCCCTAATAACCACCAAGTCCAACTCGGTGGTAACCATGTGCAAAATTTAAAAATGCATTTAAAATGCATTTTTAAATTGTAAATGTAAAGCACACATGCCCTTTTGGCATGTGTGCACCTTACGTGTCCCCCCAAAATGTTTTGGGGTACAGCAGAGGGGGCCTCAGCCCCCCAGCACCCTGGGGTTTTGCATTTCCAAAATTGCGATTTCTGGTTCAGAAATCGCAATTTTGGAAATGCAAAAAATTTGCAGATATGGGCCAACAGGCCCATAGCTGCGAATGGGGCTGGTATCGCAATTTGCAATTTGGTAATAGCATTTGCGATATTTAAGAAATCGCTACTACCGAATCGCAAATGTGATACATGGCACTTTGCGAGTCGGAAATAGCGATTTCTTAAAATTCGCTATTTCGGAATTGCAAAGGGCCGTGATGATACATCTGGCCCCTTGTCATTTACACCAATAGTTCTAACTCTCACAAATGTGAGACCTATTGCATTGCAAATGCTTGTTTCACTAGTGTGCCTTCTGCCCAGAAAATGTAACCTGCAGGTTCAACCTGTAGTAAAATTGCAGTAGGTTCAGGTATTTGTTACAGAGATCTTGAATAACCTAGAGGTCAAAGTTCTTATCCTAAAAATAGTTCAGTCGGTTATGTGCTAGCATACACTACAGCATGAAATCTGCTTTGAATTCATTTAACCCCTCGGGTGCCCTGGACGTAACAGTTACGTCCTGGGCAGGAATTAACGTTACGACCAGCTAGGTGCCCACTGGGGAAGCACTAGTGCTCCCCCTGGGGGCGTGGCATTCCCCTCCCCTGGGCAGGGATGGAAGGGGAATCACTTGTAATTAGGCAGAAAACCCTAGACACCAGGGATTTTTTTCTTTTTTTTTTTATATGTGGGGAGCGACCCCTTAGGCAAGGGTCGCTCCCCTGGGGGGCAAATTGTCTTTAGGCCATTTCTGCCCCTCTTGGGGGCAGATCAGCCTATTTTTGTTAGGCCAATCTGCCCCTAAGGGTGGCAGAAACCACTAGACACCAGGGATTTTTATTTTTTTGTGTCAATTTCACGCAAGGGGGGCGACCCCTTAGCTAAGGGTTGTTCCCCTGGGGTCAATTTATTTTAGGTCATTTCTGCCCCCCTTTGGGGCAGATCCGCCTATTTTTATTAGGCCAATCTGACCCCAAAGGGGGCAGGAGCCACTAGGCACCAGGTATTTTTTTGCATCAATTTCACGCAAGGGGAGCGACCTCTTAGGCAAGGGTCGCTCCCCTGGGGGGATAAAATTATTTTAGGCTCTTTCTGCTCCCCTTGGGGGCAGATTGGCCTAGTTCTAGCCCACCAGAGACCAGTGAAGATTTTTTTCCCAAAATAAGACGGTGGGGGTATGGCCATACCCCCACCCCAAATAAATGAGAGCAAAGTTGGTCTGCCCATTGGTGCGCAGATGGGGCAGTTACCCCAGATTCACTTCCCGGGGGGACAGAAAGCATATTAGACGCCAGGGAATTAAAAAAATATATAAAATAGTGGGGTGGTGGCTACCAACCAGTATGGGTCTGGTTAGGCCCCCGCCCCAACTGAAGGGGGTAACAGACTTTCAGCTCTCCCCCACACACTAAAACATCTTATTCCACGACAATCAAGAGGACATTTGATTATTTTGGGTTTTGGTTTTACATTTGGGCCATGAGAGCTTGGCTGTCTCTCAAAATCGTCCCACTTGGAATGGTGAGGGCTGCACTTTTTGGACTTTTGGACGCTGCCATGTAGAAAAATCCACAAGACCTAGACACATCTGAAAACTAAACATCTGGGTGATTCCAGCGTCGTGTTTTACACATGCACCCTGCACCATTTTCTTACCCACAATGCCCTGCAAACCTCCAACTTTGCTGGAAATCACGCATTTTTCCTACATTTTTGTGATGGAACCTTCCGGAACCTGCAAGAATCCACAAACTTCCTACCACTCAGCATTGTCTCATCTATACCGATAAAAATTCTGCTGTACTTGTCAGCCTAAAAATGTTTTTTTGCAAACTGCCCTTTAGACCCGCTTTGGTTCCCCCTCAATTTCGACATGTTTTTGGCTCTTCCCTGTCACAGGCACTTGGCCCACCTACACAACTGAGGTATCATTTTTACCAGGAGACTGAGGGGAATGTTGGGTGGTAGGAAATTTGTCCTGGTGTGGTGATCCCACATAGAAATGTGGGAACATTTGATTTTTTAGCTAAATTTGAGGTTTGTTGAGGATTCTGGGTAAGAAATATTGGGGGATCCACACAAGTCACACCTCCCTGGACTCCCTTGGGTGTCTAGATTTCAGAAATGTCTGGGTTTGGTAGGTTTCCCTAGATGACTGCTGAGCCCAGGACCAAAAACGCGGGTGCCCCCGCAAAAACAGGTAGTTTTGTATTTGATCATTTTGATGTGTCCAAATAGAGTTTTGGGGCATTTCCTGTCGCGGGCACGAGGCCTACCCACACAAGTGTGGTACCATTTTTATCAGGAGACTTGGGGAAATGCTAGGTGGAAGGAAACTTGTGGCTCCTCTCTGATTTCAGAACTTTGTGTCACCAAAATGTGAGGAAAAAGTGTTTTTTTAGCCAAATTTTAAGGTTTGCAAAGAATTCTTGGTAAAAGAACCTGGTGAGAGCCCCACAAGTCACCCCATCCTGGATTCCCTAGGTGTCTAGTTTTAAAAAATGTGCAGGTTTGGTAGGGGTCCCTAGGTGCCGGCCGAGCTACAGGCCAAAATCCTCAGCTAGGCATTTTGCAAAAAACAGGTCTGTTTTCTTTGGGAGAATGTGATGTGTCCATGTTGTGTTTTGGGGCATTTCCTTTCGAGGGCGCTAGCCCTACCCACACAAGTGAGGTACCATTTTTATCGGGAGATTCGGGGGAACACTGGGTGGAAGGAAATTCGTGGCTCCCCCCAGATTAAAGAACTTTGTGTCACTGAAATATGAAGAAAATGTGTTTTTTTGGCCACATTTTGAAGTTTGCAAAGGATTCTGGGTAACAGAACCTGGTGAGAGCCCCACAAGTCACCCCATCTTAGATTCCTCTAGGTGTCTAGTTTGTAAATATGTGCAGGTTTGGTAGGTTTCCCTAAGTGCTGCCAGAGCTAGAGGCCAAAATCCACAGCTATGCACTTTGTGAATAACAGGTCTGTTTTCTTTGGGAGAATGTGATGTGTCCACGTTGTGCTTTGGGGCATTTCCTTTTGCGGGCGCTAGGCCTACCCACACAAGTGAGGAACCATTTTTATCAGGAGACTTGGGGGAACGCTGGGTGGAAGGAAATTTGTGGCTGCTCTCAGATTCCAGAACTTTGTGTCACTGAAATGTGAGGAAAAAGTGTTTTTAACCGAATTTTGAGGTTTGCAAAGAATTCTGGGTAACAGAACCTGGTGAGAGCCCCACAAGTCGCCCTATCTTGGATTCCCCTAGGTGTCTAGTGTTCAAATATGCACAGGTTTGGTGGGGTTCCCTAGGTGCCAGCGGAGCTACAGGCCAAAATCCACAGCTAGGCATTTTGCAAAAAAACAGGACTTTTTTCTTTGGGAGAGTGTGATGTGTCCACTTTGTGTTTTGGGACATTTCCTTTTGCAGGCGCTATGCTTACCCACACAAGTGAGGTACCATTTTCATCAGGAGACTTAGTGGAACGCTGGGTGGAAGTTGTGGCTTCTCTCAGATTCCAGAACTTTGTGTCACTGAAATGTGAGGAAAAAGTGTTTTTAGCCGAATTTTGAGGTTTGCAAAGGATTCTGGGTAACAGAACCTGGTGAGAGCCCCACAAGTCACCCCATCTTGGATTCCCCTAGGTGTCTAGCGTTAACAAATGTGCAGGTTTGGTAGGTTTCCCTAGGTGCCAGCTGAGCTAGAGGCCAAAATCCACAGCTAGGCACTTTGCAAAAAACAGGTCTGTTTTCTTTGGGAGAATGTGATGTGTCCACGTTGTGTTTTGGGGCATTTCCTTTTGCGGGAGCTAGGCCTACCCACACAAGTGAGGAACCATTTCTATCGGGAGACTTGAGGGAACGCTGGGTGGAAGGAAATTTGTGGCTCCTCTCAGATTACAGAACTTTGTGTCACTGAAATATGAGTAAAAGGTTTTTTTGGATACATTTTGAAGTTTGCAAAGGATTCTGGGTAACAGAACCTGGTGAGAGCCCCACAAGTCACCCCATCTTGTATTCCCCTAGGTGTCTAGTTTTAAAATATGTGCAGGTTTGGTAGGTTTCCCTAGGTGCTGGCTGAGCTAGAGGCCAAAATCCACAGCTATGCACTTTGTAAATAACAGGTCTGTTTTCTTTGGGAGAATGTGATGTGTCCACGTTGTATTTTGGGGCATTTCCTTTTGCAGGCGCTAGGCCTACCCACACAAGTGAGGTACCATTTTTATCGGGAGACTTCCGGGAGTGCTGGGTGGAAGGAAATTTGTGGCTCCTCTCAGATTCCAGAACTTTGTGTCACGGAAATGTGAGGAAAAATTGTTTTTTTAGTCACATTTTGAGGTTTACAAAGGATTCCGGGAAACAGAACCTGGTGAGTGCCCCACAAGTCACCCCATCTTGGATTCCTCTATGTGTCTAGTTTTAAAAAATGTGCAGATTTGGTAGGTTTCCTTAGGTGCCGGCTGAGCTGGAGGCCAAAATCCACAGCTAGGTACTTTCCGAAAAATAGCTCTGTTTTCTTTGGGAAAACGTGATGTGGCCATGTTGTGTTTTGGGGCACTTCCTGTCGTGGGCGATAGGCCTACCAACACAAGTGAGGTACCATTTATATGAGGAGACTTAGTGGAATGCTGGGTGGAACGAAATTTGTGAGTCCTCTCAGATTCCAGAGCTTTCTGTCACCAAAATGTGAGGAAAAGTTGTTTTTTTAGTCAAATTTGGAAGTTTACAAAGGATTCTGGGTAACAGAATCTGGTGAGTGCCCTACAAGTCACCCCATTTTGGATTCCCCTAGGTGTCTAGTGTTCAAATATGTGCAGGTTTGGTAGGTTTCCCTAGGTGCCGGCCTTCTGGGACCATAGTACCAGAGCTAAGGGGTCAGGGTGTCCCTACCCTGGCCCTTTTTCATTTTTTAAAGTTTTTTCTGGGACTCGGCTTCAGCGAGTCCCAGCATGGCTGCCAACACTTCCTTGTTGAAGTATTAGCAGACAATCAAATTTCAGCAGGAGATCAGGAGGGCAGAACCTTTGTGTTCTTATACATACAAATTTGGATTTTCTTTAAGATCTCAAAAACCACTAAACTGATTTACACCAAATAACAAAAAGGGTGGTTTCAGGACCAAGAGCTACCTTTCTGCTAAATTTGGTGTAATTCTGTCCAGTGATTCATTCGTTGTTTAAAATCCATATGGGAATTAACACGGGAAATGCTCCTTTTTTGATCCCCCCTCTTTCTCGGCCCCTGCACGACAGATCACCCCGAAACTTTCCAGACAGCAGCTGACCTGTCTCTCAAATTTTTCCGGAAAAGATCATGAAGATTCGTGAAGCGGCATCAAAGATTCAGGCAAGTAAAAAACTGCTTTTTTTAGAGAAACTAGGTCCTAACTATAACTACTACCTAGTGGCGACTGCCACTAGGTAATTTATATCTATCTATCTAATGTATATATATATGTATATATATATATATATATATATATATATATATATACAGTACAATATGGTGTTCCCTATCAGTACCAAATCACCAGAGGTGCTTCCAATGGCACTACACCAACTGCGCCTCATAATCACTCCAGCCTCTTCCTTCATGAAATAAACTTCAGGACCTCCATGTGCATGTGCAAGCCAAATGTTTATTTAGTCCGATGGAAACAACAGAACGCCTTTTGGCAATAACGCCTTTCTTCGAAAAGGGCTTGCACACGCACACAAAGTGCGTGGAGGCTTTTTCATAAAAAGTGTGTCCTACGATATTTGGTGCCATTGAGATTCCTACCTGGATACCCCAGGGGCACACCTTTTTCAATATTCTCATATCTTTCTACAGCACAGTGCATAGCCAGTAACTCTGCAGAGGTTGAGGCAGTAATGTTTTATGTCTGTGTGCCTCACCTGACTTCTTGACGTGGCACCAAGTATCTCACAGTATGCACCAAAGTCGGAGGTCCATTGGCTTGGCAGAACGCTGGTGAAGGGCACAAGCAGGTTCACCCATTCTGTGAGGGGTTGGGAATCTGTGGTGCCCATTTAGATTAAGGTCAGACTACAATAGTTGCTTTTTGCCTGTGATTAATGTCCAGTTGTGCAGTGTGATGAAACAGGTTAGTGATGTAATTTACAGAGCAGCAGATAATGGATTTATCACTACAATAACTGGATACACATGTTGCAAAAGCCAGTAGGGTTTTACCTTGTGGGGAATGTTGGGTCGTACTTGTACTCAATGATTTCGTGGGGATAGCCAATCGACACAAGCCGGTCCAGCAGCAGATAAAACCCCAACTCGTCGTATTCAGGGGACTTGTACACTATGAGAAGAAAGAGAGATGGTGAAGATCTACATTACACAAGGGCGCATGGTTGACATGCTTTTGTATGTGGAGACAACATTTTTTCTTTCCATCATAGCTTGAAATACTTGAAAATTCTGGGAAGTTAAAGCCGCAGCCAACGTTTGAAGGTCATTTTCCTAAAAGGGAAATAGCTGACCCCCACAGGATGAAAATGACTCCCTGTCATAATGGAAACATTGCCAGAATATATTTGAATTTGTTTCCACAATCTGCTTGAAGACACAATGGCATTTAGAGAAAGAACCCTCTGAGAAGGCAAAGGGGCTGTTACTTCCTGGTTGAGGTAGGGGTCTGCTGAAAGGTGGAGACTTTGAAAGAAGGTGACCTGGGCAGAGCTTGTATTCTACCCCAGGTCATCTCACACTAGTAGATGCATTACGTGCAAGGGCCTAGGTGCAGCAGTTTCAGATGGAGCCATCAGATTTTCTATGCACTTCCACGCTCAAAAGTCGATATAACAATTCATACCAAATTTAAGGAGCATGGCACCTGGGTAAAGTGGATTTTGGAAATTTTCCCTTTCTGCAAGGTCACCCTGATTTTTCTCCCTTTATGCTGAATCCTATTTTGCTGGCTTTAGATATCTCTGCAGTTTACCCCTTCTAACCAAAGTAAAGTGTTTGTGCTCCTCCTTTCAAAATGGTAAAATTGGCATATCACAAAATAACATATCTAACTGACCTATAGTTCCCAAAGTGTACCAAGGGCAGTAGGTTAAATGTCACCGGTGGGCTGCAGCTCTCATTGTGCCACCCACTGCAGTGACAATGCAAACATAACTTCATGCGTCACCAGTAACCGTGCTGTTCAGGTGTAAAATGAATTTTCAACCCCTCAAAATAACCCCTTTTTGACAGGCATAAGATCCTCCTTTGAACTATGTATAAATCACCCCTAAATAAGCCTTAATGTCTAGAAAAAGGGTGCACAGTATTTAAAAGTAAGACATTTAAAAGTTTATTGTTTAACATGCCCTCACATTCAATAGGCCTTCGAAGCTATTTCACTGTAGCAAGGTTAGCTGTTGCACAGGAAAGCAGTGGGATGCAATAGTAAATACTAATCCTGTATTTTGGGATTGGGACTAGCTAGAAACATAATAAAACTATTTTTAATTGTTATTAAAAATCCAGTTGAAAGGTGAAGTCATATTTTTTCTAGAGGTTACTGAAAATTGTATAAAGTCGCCTTTTCCTCTGGCTGAAGTCCCTGATATTTAAATCCCTATTTTGTTCTTCAGCTTCTGTCAGTCAGTAATTAGCATTTCAAAAGACGTCATTAACAAATGAACTTGCTCCCAGGACAGGGACAAAAGGCCTTGTGTGTCAGGATATGTTGTTGTGCGCTTGACAAGATGACCTCTATGAGCTACACCTTTCTTTTGTCTCCCCAGCCAGTCAAACTCGCCCCCAATCACACTGGACCTCTTGACATTACAGTGTACCCTATTTGACAGGTCTGATGGGTTTACGTATGACATACAGAGAACACAGAAACAGAATACCAAAACAATTTGTATGTACCTACTATCAGGTTGCTGAAAGCCAAGCTATGTTATATAAGACTTCTGTCTCTGAGGTTGTTGTGGGTACAGGTACTGTCTACAACTGAATTTTAATATTAGATGTGGGAGGACACTAGGATTACCATAGTAAACTCCCCAGAAACTCCCACAAACACCCAGAGGCCCGGTTTAATGAGGCCACAGACCTCTGCCAGTTTGAACATGCCCAAGATGAGTAGGGTTAACCCTGGGAACCTTAACACTATTGGTCAGGGTGTCCTCAAGGGTCAGTCCCATCCACTAACGCATGCCAGGCATAAATATGTAATTTCCAGGCGCCTTCTTCAGAGCAATCCTGGACCTGAGGAAGATCAGAAGAGGACTGAACCTGCTGCCTGGAACCTGAAATGAGCCCTGGAGGACTGGATAGGCTATCTCTCGTACCCAGGACATAGAAGCTGAGTCCAAGGATCATAAAGCTGAACTCCTGTTCAAGATACAGAGATACAAGCTACAAGAGGTCTTTCATTCAACTGCCCAGCTGGACCTAGACTGGACTCTGGCTGACACCCTGTAAGGATCTAAGTGCCTCCTCTGGAGTCCTGGAAGGTATAACATGTGTACTCCTGTGGTGGACTGGGATTTAAAAGACTAAAGTCAGAAGGTAAAATCTTTGACCAAGAATTGATTTTTAAAGTTAAATGCAGACAGAAAAACATCTATTCACCACTGCGTGTATTTATTTTTTCATTTTTACATATCAGAAAATATGGAATATAAGTCTTCTCTTGTGTGTCCTTTGATACTGTTAATCATGGCTGCTTGGTTGATAGTTGCATAGGCGTCATTTAGAGGTCACTGGGGGTAGCAACTATAACCCCTACCTTGCCCCTTGTGGCCCCTGGAACTGCCTTTGAAACCCCTTGCCTCAGAGGTGGCAAATTAGTGTAGTAAAGAATGGATTACACTAGTTGGAATACGACCCCCCCCGGCAGTTGATGTAAGTAAAAAAATATATTAAATGTGATTTGTGTGCGTGCTTGTGGGTGAGAGTGTATTTATGTGAGAGTGTCTATATGTGTGAATGTGTGTTTATGCGTAAGCATGCATCTGTGAGCAAAAGTAAAGGTTAAATGACATGATGTTACTTCTGCTATCAGTGCATTTTGGTGAATCGACATTCTTGAATAGCTGTGCAGAATGATGTGCAGTGGAGTTTAAAAAAGGGCAAGTTTTTCCTAATGAAGCTTTGAACAGTTACACATGTACTAAAATACAAATGTCATTTAAGAGTATTGCATGTCAATTTTATGTATGGCTTCTGATAGCACTAAAACCCATGAGCCATACAGTTGTAAATGTACATTTATTGGTTAAAGAAATGTGGATATATACTCAGCTGGAGTTATTTTTTTCACAAATTCGACAGTAAGTAAAGAAAAATCCAGAACAAGGAGCAAAAAATAAATATGAATATTTACAAACGGAAATGTTAAAAAATTAAGGCCCATATTTATACTTTTTGACGCTAAACTGCGCTAACGCAGTTTAGCGTCAAAATGTTTAGCGCCGGCTAACGCCATTCTGAAGCGCCATGCGGGCCCCGTATTTATGGAATGGCGTTAGCCGGCGCTAGCAGACCGGCGCTGCCTGGTGTGCGCGAAAAAAAATCACGTACACCAGGCAGCACCGGCGTTGGGAAAAATGGCGTTAGGGCGTCTTAAAATGGGGCAAGTCAGGTTGAGGCAAAAAAATCGCCTCAACCCGATTTGTGCCATTTTTTACGACGCCCAGACGCCATTTAAATGACTCCTGTCTTAGTAAAGACAGGAGTCATGCCCCCTTGCCCAATGGCCATGCCCAGGGGACTTCTGTCCCCTGGGCATGGTCATTGGGCATAGTGGCATGTAGGGGGGCACAAATAAGGCCCCCCATGCCACAAAAAAAATATTTAATAAAAAAAAAAATACTTACCTGAACTTACCTGAATGTCCCTGGGATGGGTCCCTCCATCCTTGGGGGTCCTCCTGGGGTGGGCAAGGGTGGCAGGGGGGGTCCCTGGGGGCAGGGGAGGGCAGCTGTGGGCTCAATTTGAGCCCACAGGCCCCTTAACGCCTGCCCTGACCCAGGCGTTAAAAAGAGGGGCAAATGCGGGTTTTTTTGACCCGCCCACTCCCGGGCGTGATTTTTGCCTGGGAGTATAAATACGACGCATTTGCGTCGCAGTCATTTTTTTAGACGGGAACGCCTACCTTGCATCTCATTAACGCAAGGAAGGCGTTCACGCAAAAAAATGACGCTCATTCCTCATACTTTGGCGCTAGACGCGTCTAACGC
This sequence comes from Pleurodeles waltl, assembly GCF_031143425.1. Classification (NCBI taxonomy): domain Eukaryota; kingdom Metazoa; phylum Chordata; class Amphibia; order Caudata; family Salamandridae; genus Pleurodeles; species Pleurodeles waltl. The sequence goes on along the minus strand of NC_090450.1, from coordinate 707,312,948 downwards.
CAAAGTATAAATATGGCGTTAGTTTTGCGCCGAATTTGCGTTGAAAAAAACTACGCTAATTCGGAGCAAACGAAGTATAAATATGCCCCTAAATACCATAAAACCAGAAGCCCTGGTCATTTTCTTCTGCGACCATTGATAACATTGGCACTTTATGCTTATTGGTTCTATTTCTACTTAAAATTTTAAAAAATCATATATCAGGTTCCCTTATTGATCACTTTGGTGTCATTTTGTTTATCAAATGTTACTGTAATCTACTAAATCATTTCAGGATTTTTATTGTTTTACATTTTGACTTTATTACTGTTTTACTAACAGTGCATTAATACTTTACTAATTCTAATCTATGTTAAGCCTTTCTGCTCTGTGCCATTGTTACTAGAGGGTTAAGCTCAGGTTTATTTATTGACTTTAACTGTTCACCTTGGCAAGGACTGTGGTTATTGCTTGAATTGGGAACGTACCCCCTTCAAATAATAACTCAGGGTCTGATTCATTGTTTGGCAGATGGATTAAGTGATGGCACCAATGCGCAGTACTTTACTCCCACCATAGTCAAGGTTTGTCACCCGCCAAATTCAGAGATGCCCACCAGAAATCTCTTGTTGTTCCAGAAACCACTGTCACAGAGGTTCCTATATACATATTGAAAGTTTGACAGCTCCGTCCATATGGTGGAGCCATATGTCAAACTTTAAACTTTTTTTTATTTTCAAAAACAAAATCCCGAAGAGGGATTGTGTTTGTAAAAATAAAACAAAAAAAACAATGACCCCTTACACTCCTTGAGACAAACCCTTTAAGAAGGCTGATGCGCCTTTTCCCAAATTCCTTTTTTCAGAGGTTAAGCTTGCCACCTTCTCACCTCTTTATGCTATATTTTGGTACAAAGGTACCAATGACTGAAGCTTCCACATGAACAACCCCATAAACACCTTTCCCAGCTTCAGATCACTTAATGTGCATCTCAATTGGGTCCAGAGCAAAGCTTCTAATGAAACACTGGAGTATGTTCATTATCAGAGCTAGCTTTGGGAGATCTTCTTCCTCTAACCAACATGTAAAACATAAACCGAAGTATAAGAAGAAAAGAAATTAAAGAAGAACGAATTAGGGCCCTTTTTGTTTCATTTTCAGACACTGGTCCTCACTGTGTATCTGCAGTTTCATCTCAATTTTAAGATGTATTTGAGTTTGAGTCTATGCCATCCTGTAGCCTGTGTCAATAAAAATAAATATTTCAAACTCAATATCTCACTTTTTTTTGTGCAACGAGATTATTTACTGCCCCTATGACCCTCCAGGAAGGGTGATTGTTTATCTTCACTCAATTTAGTACCTGATGATGCAGGTTCTTCTCAGTTTAGGCCAATGAAACTAGGTCCCACTCACAGCTTTCCACATCAAACGTTTAGATTTCAGATACAAGACATCCAAGGGTGAATCATTTATATTTATGGGAGAAGACAGAGGTCTGGGGTCATCTTCATCTTATTATTTTAGATCCAGAGGTTAATATGTAGGAGAAGTAAGGTAAAAACAAACATACATGAATTCATGTCTTCCTCTCAATAAATACATGCAAATGTGGCCTTCACAAGTCAAGGGGCAAGGTTGTGGCCTAGCAGACATAATAGCTAGATTTTAGCAACTTTTTGCACATGAAAGCAGACATGAGTCAATAATTATTTTCTTTCTAATGCCATCCTAGAAAAGGTCTTAGAGTTACCATCTGACGTAAAACATTGGTCTGGTATTCAACAGATTAATAGTAGAAAAGGTAAAAATATGGTATTTCAGTTTTTAGAGTTGTGGAAACTGGCTATAGAATCAATTTTGTATTTCCCTAGGCCTGTCGTCGTCCTGTGATACTCAATGATGAACAGGCCTGCCAAACGTATGCAAAAGGTTGGATGATCTTTATTAAACTAATGTAGTCTGACAGATATTTGGTAAAGCGAAGCTTGCTTAAAAGAGACACCTCAGATAACAGGCATTGCTTCATTCACCCAGCAACAGAGAGACAACTGGATGTCCGCATAGGTCTGAGGAAAGGTTATGAAGAAACTGGTTTGGTGATGCCTTGGAAAGTCCAAACCGTCTGAGTAATGCGAAGGTCATGCTTGTGGTCATCTTGTATCACACTGCCATCATAAAGTGTTGTTTTACTGTGATAGGTTAGATGTCTAATATATCTGTAACACCATGCATCTCCTGATCAACATCACACCATGTACTTGATGAAGAAATTACCTTTCTGTTCTTCTGATTGGACGATGTATTTTCACGCCTTTGTGGTTTTCATGCATAAAAGATTGCATTGGAGTTCCACAATTCGGACACTTTGACTTGGCCTTTCAAGTCAGCAGTCCCCATATCAGTAAAGTAATTTTTTCTTTGATCTTTCCTGATTAGTTCGCATCTCAAATTTTGCCAAGCTTCTACAGAGTGGCCCTCTTGGTACACCAATTAGTTTTTATTACAGGTATTGCAAAGTTTTTCAGATTTCATGGTCAGGCAATAGCCTAATCAGAACCAACAGTATGAGTGAAAAAGACTAGATTTTGAATCAAACATAAATTAACCACTTCTCCAGCTACCACCGGCCAAGATTTGCCAAAGAAGTCATGCACACTTCCATTAAGGGTAAATTAGTTTCATGTGCTTTAACTAAATTTCTAAATCTGTGTAATATTACTGGTTTTTATTGTTTAATAAAGCATGGCATCAATAAACTTATTTGAAATTTTAAAAACACATCTGCATACCAAAATATCAGAAAGATAAGAAAATAATGTAACTGTGAGAAAATGCGGGGATAAGTCAATTTTTTTAACTTGATTTTATTGCTTGTTTTTAGATAATGCACACTGCAAACTGCCGTCCAGTTTCTAGTATGTGTGCTCTGAGTGTTCTGACCACTAAAACAAGTAGAAATTGGCTAATCGTGATTGGAGTATTTTAATTTAGGGCCTTACTACATGGTGCGGAAATACACCCATGGCATGAAACGTTAAATGTTTCCTGTAGACTGCAGCACTTATTGTGCCATCCACTAGGGTGTCAAAGAAAAGCATGGCTTCAGGTCTACCATTGTAGCCTGACTAACCTCCCTTTTATAATTAGTAACTCAGCCCTATATATGCCCTGTAGCCTACGCTGTAGGGTGCATTGTATTTATACGTGGAAAATTAATATTACTTTGTCCCTACAGTAACAAGGCACTAAGAGCTATTTCACTTTGGCAATCCTAGCTGCTGTCCTATGTAGAAAACCAGGCTACAGATTTAAATACTAATATTGCTATCTCAGGAATGGGACAAGCTACAGAAATAATGAAACCGCAATTATTAATAGTTATTAAAAAATCCAATTTGATTGTGAAGTTGGACTTTTAACAAATAATTAAGGAAAAGTAACTTTTAGAAATGTATTCTTTATCTACTTGAACTGTCAGAAGACCAATTAGAATATCCCTGAGTCAGCATCACGGCTGTTTGCTCAAGCCAGGTGTGAAAGAGGTTGAAATGCCTCCCAGGAACAAACAATAGGATGACCTGACTGGGCAGAGATGACCCTTCTGAACTTAAGAGAATACTCAGAGTCAGGGCTGTGGGCATACTATGACACCATACTATCAAATCCAGCTTGACATATCTGTTAAACCATGTGTCACCTGGGGTGCACTTAAAAGGGAAAGAATAGGGTGTCAAGACAATTCTTGTGTATCCTTTGTCTGGCTGCTGAAGGAACCTGCTTTTGTCCTTCCAGATGACTGTCTCTGGGTTTGTTGTGGGTATAGTGCCTACTTCAAAGTAGATTTTAGTATTAGATGTGGAAGGGCACTGGGATTACCCTAGAACACACTCCATTCACACTGTCAGCCTCAATGTCCAGCTTTAGTCTGATTGAATACTCTTGCTATCTTGAAAATGACACAGGGCATTTTGGGCCTGCTTGCGGTGGGGCAAAAATGAACGACTAAAAATGTGGATAGAGTTGCTCCCAGGAACTTTTACCCCATTTTGGTTAGGTAGTGCCCAGGAGTCATCCCCACTGACTAACTACAATTGTGGCACGTAAAGGCACCTTCATCAGAACACTGCTGGCCACGCAAAAGGATATTAGGTGGATTGAGCCTGCTGCATTTGGCACCTGTGAACAGTGAGAAGGATCTGAGGTTGGACCCTCTTTCACTTGAAATCCAAAGGAGAGAAAAACCTCCAAGGATCATCAGGTTGATCCCCTGGGTGACTCCAGGGACATAAAAAAGCTGAAGAGGACATTCTTGTGAAGAATCTCTGCTGACCAGTGGCAACTGGAACTTGACTGAACTTTGCTATTGTTCTCTGCTTGACAAGCTCTGCATGCACCCCTGACATCTTGGGGAACTTGGAAGTATATTCCTGTAGTTGTCTGGGCACCAAAAGAAGCTTGGGAATATTTCAAAACATTTGCTCCAGAGTTTCAAGGTGATCAGCTGTGAAAAGTATCCAACTGGCAGTTCAACAGCAATAGATTGAATTTCAGGCCTGGCTTGCCTGGAGAAGCGTTTTTCCTAAATAAAAATAGCAAAGTCCCTTTCAGATTGGGATTTAGAAACGTTTTCAAACGTTCCTACTTCTAGGCCCTAGAAGAGCCAACCTACTTGGTGTAGCCAACTCAGGTTACATTGCTATTGGCCTCAAACTGCACCTAGGTCTCAGTCTACTGTGATAAATGACTACCATTGGTGCGTTGCGATTTATTATCCTATTTTCCCTTAAGTCTTTAAAAAATAATATCTCAATTTCCCTTAATAGATTTTAGGCTTTTTAGGTCATTTAACTTAGTAATTTTCTCTATTTTTATCAATTAGAGTGGGATTTTCTTTATTGTGATGTGTTTTCCACTTTTAAATTGTTCTGGTACTTCTAAATGCTTTACACATTTTCGTTAAGTTAAACCTGTTTGCTCTGTGCCATTGCTCCCAGTGGTTAAGTTCAGATTTAAATTATGGAAAGTTTTGACTGGATTCAACAGGATATTGACTTTATTACGTGTGGTAGACACTAATTCATCTCAACTAACAAACCACTAACCTTCAGCTTTGCGTGGTGTGAGGTTGGAACCAAATCCTGTACCCAGCCTTAAACCAGTGCCCAACCTCTGCTGCGCGCAGCCTTCAGCAGTGGGGGATATCCCCAGGTCCTGGTCTTACTCCTCAAGTCATGTAATTACGGGCAAATGTTTTTTTCACTTGCCGTCAACCAATCAGTACTGCAGTACAGAACTGTCCAACAGGAGAAAAAGCTTCCTTGACCAATGAGAAAGGACTATTTTTATTAAACAAATTAAATCAGGGGCTCCCGCTGGACCAATCATCCAGATGCACCTAACATGCTCAACTCTAGTCCTTATTTAAATGCTAATTTCTTGAAAGTGACTGATCAGATTTACACCAAAATCACAAAATGCTCCCTTTCTGAATAATCTTTTTACTTTTTGTCAACTTTGGGTAATTTCATTAAGCTGTTTTTTCTGTACTGGAGAACAAAGTTTCTCATAAGAATTAACATTTTGAACCCCTCTTCCTCTTTTTCTTGGCCCATGCTAGACAGACTAGGGCAAAGGTGGATGAAAGTTTCATGCAAATTTGTCAAATGGCACTAAAGTTATTAGTGAAACAAAAACATGTTCTTCCTATGGAAACTCTGACCTAACTGTGTAGCATATTATAGATTCAATGTACGCTGATGTTACGAATAGTACATCAGTATTTACCTCTGTATCCTCACCATCAGGGTATTCTGGTAGTCAATATTTTGGCCAATGATGTTTTGGTAGCTCGTTTTTTTGTCTTGAAAATGTGGGCTATCTGCACGTGGAGCAGACCTTATACTGTCTTCTAAAGACTAGAGTGTGCCTTGAAACTTGTTAATATTTTTTCAAATGCTCCAGCTTTGTAAAGTTCAGCTATTGAATATCAGATGTTACAATATTTATCCATTGCTGCGGAGGCCAAAGAGCCTTGAGTAACACAAGTAAAACACCCAGTAAGCAGCGGTAAATTCTATTTCCTCCAGGTGAAGTACCCACTGTTTCTGGGTAGGCTTCCAAGATACAGGAAATCGTGGATGTTAAGCTTCACTTGGGCAGTCAGGAACCTTATCGCTCCTTTGTGAAGCACAGTGTTTGCCAGCTTTGCTTGATATCATGAGCTAGGTATGGAAGTTTGAGTGTTTCCATCATTCATAATATATCCAGGTGAGAGAGCGTAGTTTGAATATGTTAATTATTAGAAGTAATGCTTATATAAATGACTAACAAATGCCGCATAGAAAATGACAAGGAATAGTAATTTGCTTAATGTGTATTCGAATTATGTCAATGAAACATAGAAATATCATTGTGTGTGTCCAAATTAATGTTAGTTATCGGAAAATGATTGTTTGCATTATGATTAATCAAGCTCATATTGGCGTTTACAATATTGCATTAAACCCGTAGGCCTTAAGTTAGCTTGAGCTGTGGATTAGCTGCCTAGCTCTCATATTAAAGCATTTTGTTTTCCAGTGTGCTGACTCACAAAGGGCCATGACCCTACATTTTGTTCTTTTCTTCCTTTCATGTAACTATAAAGGTTTGTTCCCATCCGTATGCTAGCTGCTTCTGTGTGGTTTATTATACTATTTGCAACAAAATACACTAAAAGAAATATTCAAGGACATTTAACTACGGGCTGGAGAACTTGTGACCCGAGAAATGTGCCAAGATGATGAACAAACTCCCGATGTGCCACCTCCGAAGACGTCAATTATGAAGACCAATCAAAGTGTTGTGAATTATCGTGGGGTGACAATTGGGATTACCTAATGTATAATATGATAGGTCAAAGATAAAGGGGTATAGCAAATATCCAATAGAATTTTGGGGGAAGGGGTTACAAAAAGGGATAAAAACTCATGTCACAGAAGGGACGGGGGGAACTAGGTAGGGAATGCTATTGAATTCATCCAGAAACTCTGTCACTCTGTTTGGTGACTTTGAGACTTAATAAACTATCCTCACCCATAGACTGCCTTTATGCTTCTCCTCCTTATGAGGGAAGTGTCTCTTGTCCTCTAGACGAAGTTAGACTGATGGTGTTTCGACTGATGTCCTGAAGACGAAGACTGATCCTGTGTGCTGACCTATCACTGGAGGGTAATTATGACAATGCTATTGTAATTTGTCTGTTTGCTTTTCCTTTCTAGGTACCAACTGCTGTATTTTTGAATAGAGACCATAGTTAGATGTTTTTCTAAATTGGTGTTCCAAATTATTTTGCATGAAGTCCAACATGCTGATGTTAATTAGTGGTTAGACTAGGAAATCACCTGACTGACACTTAAGACGAAACGGACATTGCACTATGCTGAACTAAGATTTGCATCATATTTTCTGTGTTCCAATTTATGTTGACGATATGTTATGCTCTAATGATCGTGATTCGTGCATTAATGAAATCTTATTATAATTGCCATAAGTGTGGTTATGTTCTTATGTTTGACTTTGAGATTGACGCTTCTACTAATAGATTGTAACCAATAGGGAATAAAACTCATAAAATTCTTTCAAAGGGTGTGGTTATTCATGACTGAAAGGTCATGGTTGCGCCGACGATTTGATCAATGTCTTTATTCAAAGTAAAGTATATTGTGGTGATAAGTATTGATGAAAATATTGACATATTGCTTGACATATTGATTAGTTATCTCGTCCTACGGTGTCTCACCACTGGGTCAAAAGATTCATTGGCCTAAAACGAGTCCTGATGTGTATAAAATTGACATAAAGGGACGCGTTATCAAAGGCAATGAGGTGAGCACTGGTCAGCCCTTCCAGTGCATTTCTAGATTTGAAGATTCTCCTCTCTATGAGATGAAGTGCCATAGTCTATTGGTGGTGGTTGAAGACAATCGATGTAGACTTTGGAACTACAATTTGCTTGGATGTGATTCCACCTCTGATTCTTCATTATGAACTGATTTTCATGTGTTCATTCATCTATGCTAAATTTTATAGCAATTATTATATGCACATGGACTGACCTTATCAGGCCATGTTTTCCCTGTGCTGAGACCTGATCTTCAGTAACTACTGTTAACGTGTAAATTCCATTAACTCTGCCAACTATCAAGGTATTGTCTACTCTGCCTCCCCTGCTTGGGATAGTTGCCGAGGTAAGGAATCTATTAGTTGGAGCAGTTTGTGCTACATACTAAGCTAGAAACTCTGTGCACAGAACTTTGAGCCCCCAGTCGATCTGCGCTAGCTGCCAAATGTGAAAATGCACACTGTGAACTGAACCTCGTGTGTCCTGTTGTCTTTGCAGAACAGCAGTTCCACGACTCTCTGCACTTTGAGCTAAACCTCTAATATTGATTGGGCAATGCTACATTCACAGCACAAAATAATCAGCACACTGAACTGCCTATTGGCAAGGGCTTTATCCAGGTTAAGGACTCTTCTCTTTGATGAGATTTCTAGTACCATTGTCCTTTGCAGCTAAACAGGTCATATACTATCAATGACACACGCTTCCTATACTCCCCGGTTTCGGCCTGAACCCCTCAGGCTGCTGTCATCCAATGCTCTGTTTCTGTCAGCCATCGAATAGCTCTTGAGCCTGATACCTTTCACAGTATTATGAAGGCAACAAACAAAGATAAAGAAACAAATACAATAAATAGTTCTGGGCTGTGGACTGAGTCAGGGACTCAACGCATGGCGAACTGAACTTCCTGTACCATTCATCCTGGGCTAGATTTCAAGTCAAATATTTACCACGTGATCATTGGCATAGGATAGGTACCATGCCATGAACCAGTGACTAATATTCGGGCTAGATTCCAAGTTGCAAGGAGATGAGCTAAAAAGCAGACTTGTTCAGCCGATCACCCGGTTGAGTTTCTAACTTACGACTAGAGGGTGGAGTACTGTGGAAGTGTCAACTGGAATCCAACGTTTACTGAAGAAAAGCATCTAATAAATGACAGATTCCAGGAGTATGATGGGCTGCAATGCCAACACTCTAGAGTAGTGGTAAAGTGTATAGATTACTTGGAGGAGATGTGACCTAGTGGTTCGATCTGCTGTTGTGGGACCCTGAGGTCCCAGGCTCTGGTGTTAGACTTAACACTGTGTAATTCTAAGCAAATCACTTAATCTCCCTGCACCTAAAAAAAGTGAAATGCAAGGTGTGTAGGATGTATTTGTGTAATCTCGCTGGAGGTACACGATCTACAAGATTGTCTCTGAGCCCTTCATAGTGTACAGCTTTTGGTTGCTTCATTGCTAGGCTTACGCTATATAAATGCCAATCCTCACAAACACAGTTGCGAGTGGAGGATGTTTACTTATCACGTTATCCCACATGCTGCTGCTTGAGTTGGTCTTTAGCTCACCCAGTCACGGCTGTTACTTACTTGCGATTGTGTAATCCATGTCAAAGCCAAAACATTTGATCTTCTCGAGAGCCAGACTTCGGTTCACAAAGACCCTACGGAGGAAAAAATATGAAAGTGAGGCAGAATGCAATGTTATCAGGAGCACACACAGCACCTTGCAGAGACAGCGAGGAAAGACTAGCAATAGTGGGGACATCCGGTTTAGGACGACATAGAAGAACATAAGGCAACATGGCAACTTTAGCACTGTCCTGTTCAACTTCGGTGCATTAAATATTACCATGGGCGTAGCTTGGTCAGTAAGTTTGGGGGGATGTGAGCATCAGATTTCCCAACAATGGCGCTGGCATAGAATGTTAAAATAGAGGACTCATTATTAGTGTAATAAAAAAAAAAGTCAAATAACAAGGAGAGTGGAGACCCAACTAAGCTGTCCCTTTGTTCCTGGCACTGATTTTGCCGCCCCTGAGGCCAGGGGTTGCAAAGGCAGAGCTAGGGGTCGCAAGGAGCAAGCCAGTGGTTGCAACTGCGACCCCTGGAAACCCCTAAATGATGTCCATGCCACAGAGCATGCTTTACTCACTGTTACAGGAAGCAGTGCATGCTTTCCTCACACACATAACAGGAATGTCCTGGTCATCTGTAGTGCATGCGTTACTCACAGCCACAGCAACTGGCAGCAGCAGGGCAAGCTTCCCTCCCACACCTAACAGGCTGGGCAGCAGTCACAGCATTGGCAGCAGCCTGACAAGCTTCCCTCTTCCAGATAAAAGGAAAAGCCTAGTAATCTACAGTGTACACTTTACTCACAGTCATTGCTACTACAGTGCAGCCTTCCTTCATACATATGACAGGAATATGTCAGGCCATATGTGATGCATAATTTACTTAAAGTCACGGCATCGCCAGGAGCATGGCAAGCTTCCCTCTCACACACACACACACACACACGTACATATTTACAACACTGGCAGTAAAGAGTCAAGTCTCCCTCACACAGTGCACAGGTACAGAATGGACAGCAGCACAGACAGCTTCCTTCACACACCATAAAGGTAGAAGTACCTTCATGCACCTTCAGTACACCAGACAGCAGAAGTTTGTGTTTCCTTCACAAACACAATTCGGTCGTTACAGTGTGCTGCAGTAACATTTTGGAGTTATGTTCTGTGCCAACTCAGCAGGCGTTTTTTCCTTCAGATATACCTCTGTAGAGGTTTACACAACTACATCAGCACAATTATTGCAGGCCCTTGATCGCTGAAAACCTGTGATTGCAGGTGGCAAACTGTATACCCACCAGAAACCCTCGAACATGTACTGAGAAATCATGGATATCTAGTGCAGTGGTTCCCAACCTTTTGACTTCTGTGGACCCCCACTTTATCATTACAGGATCCCGGGGACCCCATTGAATCATTATTGGAATCCAGGGATCCCCCACTGAGTCATTACTGAAAGCTGGGGACCTGATCTGTTAATATTATTTAATTTTCTAAGTAGTTGTGGACCCTCTGAGGAGGTTTTGCGGACCCCCTGGCATCCCCGGACCACAGGTTGGGAACCACTGATCTAGTGTATTCCGAGGTAATGTGGTTGACATCACAAAATGCTGCTAAGAGGCCTGTCCTCAGGTGGCATGGCACGATACCACCATATAAAATACAAGGTATCTTTCCATCCCAGGCACATTCTGCCACCTGAAGCACCCAGGTGATGCTCTGAAGTGACCATCCTACCCATCATGCCATCTCTGGGCATTGCCAGTGCTTCTACCCAGCTCACCCTTGAGAGCACTTGAGGCGGCATCCGTTCTGTGTCTAAACCCATGCCATGCTCCCCTTCACACCCAACACCATGAAGGCTGATTGGGCCAGAAAAAGACTTCAGTGCCTTTTGTTAACATGGATGCCCATGGTACAAAGGTGCTGTAGCACACAAGGTGTCATGCATAGCTTATAAGCACTGAGTCTTAAGTCATTTGGATAACAGATCAGTGTATTGTTTTGTCTTTTCCAAGAAAACCCCTGGCTGACAGTGGTATAAGGCAGGTGTTACGTTGTGTTACAGAGATTCGTATAGTAGTGCTGTGCTGTCAAAACTATGGCCTCACAGCACTGTGGGGTTGGTGTACTATAACACATTGGTCTCAAGGATTCCTCCCACACCAGAGTCCAGTTCTTGTTGAGTGTGATTATCTGTAGTGTGGCTGCTGTTTACATACTGCTGTTGTGCATACATTTTTAGTTGTAAGAGTGTTTTAGTGGTTATTGTTGTTTGGTGATTGTAGCCGGGATCTTCACCAGCTCTGGCACCTGCTTTGTGTCCTCCCAGCTTGAGGTGACTCAGATTGTGAGGTATTGTGAAGGTCAGCAGTCTCTCTTTGAATTAGACAAGCTCTGGGTTGTTTAGTGGGCGTTGGTGTCGTGTGTTATGCCTTGTCATGGAGTGGTATATTCTATAAATGCATGCATGCACCGCTTCTGCATTGGCTGAGTGAATGGCTGCTTGCTTGACAAATTGCATCAGAATTCAGAGCCAAATGCTTTACACAGTTTCTTATGTGCAGGGCCACTGGAATTATGCGATTCTGCAGATGCAACTTTTTTCCGCATAATTAAGACTTTGCTGCATTTGCCACATAATCCATGATCTGATGCATAATCTGCAGTGTTTAATAAAAAAGTTTGTTTGCAGCTCAAACGGATCAAAAGTTACTAAAAAAGTGGTGATATGTGTTTGTGTGCGTTGGGAGGCACTTCGTAAAGATTAACTGGTCATCTTTCAGTAGTTTCTTTATGTAGCTGGCTGTTAAATTGGTGCTAATGAGAAGAACTCTTTGCCAAGATAATGTTACTATGAGCCAGAGATGACGTAAAAGCATATGTTTCTTTGAGATGATAGCGCTTTTACCTGTTTACGCATTCCTTACATAGCGGTCCCACACTCTCTCTCACTCCTCCTACCAGGGCAACAGGAGTACTTATCATGGTCTCTCTGTTACGTTTTTTCATCTGAACCCTCCGTCCTGACGCACCATAAGGTGTTTGCAGGTATGCAATGCGGCAATGTTTTCCCCAACTCTTAATTGGGATTCCATTAAATTTTACTACGGTGCTTGATCTCATTACATTAGATTTTTTCTTGATTGTGACCATTTCTACATAGACTTGAAATGCCAACAGTAGGCAACACCCTGGCTCAAGTGCTTCTTGGCGGTTTCTCTTGCTATGACTACGCAAACTACTATAGTTAATTTGATTGCAACATCAAGTTCCAATCAACAACTATTATTTTAGGTATTTAACCTTTATATCCTCGTATTTTTTTGTCCTTTTTCTCTCTCTCTATACGAAAAAGAAACTGCTCTTTTTTTACAATTCATTTTCAAAAGTGGTGCTGGTGTCGTCTTGCCTTGTTTTCAGTATGTAAATACTGTGTGTTCAGGGAGTGTTGTAAATGACAACAGATGTCTTGTTTTCTTGACTTTTGATTCACAATAGATCCCTCTCTGCGGTGGCTATTTCTCTTATGCTTGCACAAGTGCTACACATTTACGGTTTTGGTTTCTGGGTCTGTCCTGCTATTTTAGTTTTGGGATCTTTTTGTCTATACTTGCCGCATAATATTTTATCTCTGCAGCATTGAAAAAGTCATCAAAGGTGAAACACATGTCGGCTGCCTGTTCATTATGGATTAAAGATCGTATTTGTCCACTGTTTCTGAAGTTTGGACTGGATTTACTGGTTTCTCTTTCATTGACTGATAGTTGACATGGTTCTGCTTTGGGTGCTGTTTTGTTAGTATTACTATGAGTATAAATGACAGAATAATGAAGTAATATTATAAAAAAAAAGTGCTGCATTATGCCGCATAATTTACCTTTTCTTGATGCATAATTTAGGCTACCCTGCCACATAATTTGGTCCTCCGCTGCCACATCATTCCAGTGGCCCTGCTTATGTGTTACTACCCTGTCCCGCTTCTGACTGATGCATAGGCACATCCAGGAAAACAACATCAGTGCATAACTGCTTGTCATTCAGGCACCTACACTGGCCACGTCAGCCAAAAGACATGCCACTTTCCATCCATTGCAATCCCACGGGGTAGCGTGCCACGGGCCCTCAAAGCACTTCAGCGCCTTGAATGGGCAGCACAGGCTCTGTAAATGCTGTCAGAGAGCAATACAGTGAAGCGTGGAGTGCCTTTGGGAGCTCTGTGAGGTCCAAGTGTAGTCTGTGCCTGAGCCGTGTTAGATGTGTGTACATTCGCCTTATTAAAGCGTTTCATTGGGGCGGTGATTGTTTACAGCAGTTAATATTCATATATGATGATGAAGTCTACGGTGGCGCTGCCCGTAGGCGTTCGATGAAGCTGGAAGCCTGGCATTTGACCGGTTGGGATGATGGCCAAGTCTGCCCTGCAATACACATCCGCACTCTTGTATGTGAAGGGCTCTCGGAGTGTCCTGGCATCTCTCCGAAAGACTGGGGCGCGAACAGCACCCTGTCTTGCCAAGCACTTGGCTGCCCACAGACAGCACCCTTATCTTGACCCACTGTAGAGTAATCTGTGCTGCGGGAGCAATGCCAGTGCCGGGCTTGCTTGTGGAGAAGGTGATGAGGGCGCCACCATCTCTCCCGGAGGCTGCCACTGCGGATCTTTAGCCTTGCTGTACCCCGCGTTTATCTGGGTAGCGGAATCTGTCTGTTTGAGTGATCTGGCCTTGGCATGGTTGTCTGACTGTGTTATCCTGAGAGCCTGATAAGATAAGTGCTACCTCTCCAGACACCGGCTTTGCGTCTTATCCTCTGCCTTGAAGAGTATGAGCCTTGGGCCATCGTGGAGTCTAGCCGGCATTTCAGAGTGTCCATCTAGCCCATCTCTGGGTCATAGTTGGGGTGTGAAACATCAGTTTTTCTTTTCTTTTTTGCAAAATTGACACAAATTTATTCATTTATGTATTGTTCGAGCCAGTCTTACGTGCCAACAAATACTGCAGATATGCCTAAAACGAAATATGAATTTTGCAAAGTACAATTAAAAATGTGCATGGGCCCGGTCACTTTTTGGCTCTGGGCTTTGGCCCGTCTCTTACTCTGCCCCTGGCAATTTTTAATCCAGTGTCATTCCAACCAGAACATTCAGCAAACCGCACTCGCTTACGTCTGTTCTCAGTGACAGCCGGTCCCAGTCATTTGTGGAAATTGCAAGCCCTAGTGGGGTGTAAGAATCCATTCATCCCACTTTGCTTGCAAACAGGGTAAATGGAGTGATGCCTAGAGCAAACGAGGCCAGCTGCTTCCCTCCGAAGGCTGACCCCATAAGACAAAAAGAGTGCCACCAAAGCCTTGTTCCGTTCCAGAGACGCCATTCCTCCCGCCCAGGCCTGAGGAGGCGCGAGCAGAGTAGAGTTACTTGGGCTCAGTCAACTTGATTTTCAGATTTGCCAGCGGCAAATAAGTAATTATGCAGGGCAGTGCAGGGGTGGTACTTTTTAAGATTCAGTGCTCCTCTGTGCTGCCTCCTTCAGGCACCCCTGCCTACGTTTCCCCTCCCTGCCATACCCGCCATAGACACACGGCACTCATTCATTCACTTACTCCATCGCTTGCCTCCTACAGGCATGGGTGGCATACTCCTCCCTCCCCCGGGGCAGAACACAAGCCCCTGAAGCCCCTGCAGCCCTGGCGGGGTCCCAACCTCGAAATCCTTTCAAGGGGCCCGATTCCCCCAAAGGCCAATTGATATCTGAGAGATATGGGAGACTCAGTGGCCCCTCTTCACATTCTGCAGGGAGGCCCCATCATGTTATGCTATGCTACTAACCCCCCCCCCCACACACACACTGCTATCTCTTACCTACTCACACTCCCCCAGAGGTTCAAGATTCCGAAATCCAGGAGAAAGACAGGAAGAAGTCTATACCCGGCATCCTTTTATCTGCCCAAAAAGATAGCCCATGCCCTTCTGAGCTAAGAGCACCCGGCCTCCACTAGAGAAGCCATATTGGAAATCTAGAATGAGGTCTGACACTCGGAAAGTTTAGGCCATGTATACGTATGCTAAGTAAATACCAGGGCTTAAACTTCAACTTTCTGATGAGCTCTCCTCCTTCTCAAACTCTAGAATCTCAGTCCTCCCAAAAGTCCAAGAAAGCAAGGAAACGAAGAGGCATGGACAGGGGCGTAGCTTCAGCTGAAGGTGTAATACCCCCCTAATAAATATATTTTCTGATAAATAGTTGGGTATAAGTGGTTTCATTCTATTATGGTGAGGTGTCTGTCAGATTTTACCAGACTTTTTTACATATACATGGACAAAAACGCACATTCACTCTTCCTTTCTCCTTTTTGAAAGTCTTAAAAATGTTGGTTATTTTTTACAAAATCTTATGTTTTCCCTAATTTACTAACCCTACCAATGTGCATTCTTCTCCCTTCCCACTGCTCCTTAAACGGCTCTCATATGCCCTCTTTTTCTATAATGTATTTTAACATTAAATGCCAGCGTGATTGTTGGAATATCTGAAGCTCATCACCCCCAGTCTCACTGACCAAGCTACACTCCTGGGCATGAACCTATCATCCCAGCTTTAACTCATGTCATCTTGCTATTCAGCGCTTGGGCCTGCAGGTAAATAAATCACAGCATCTTGTGACGAGTGCAGACACTGCCAGTTGAGCGTGAGGCATCCACCTCCTCCACTGAGTTCATCCGGGGACTCCAACAGACATTTGTGCACTTACAAACACACATGAATACACACATATGCGCACGCCACTTTGCCTCTGCTCAAACCTTGTTAACCAGCAAATCGGAATTTGCTATAGGGTGGCATATCACTGTTTCACTATCTGACAGACACCACACAAATCCCAACGTGTGTCCCATGGACCTTCTGAACTTTGCACTGATTTGATGGTTGTGACCTATATACAGTCATCGATTCAGTGCACAGCACGTAGAGTCCACCACACAACACGAGTCCGAGACGCCACCATTGGAACCCAGTAAACACCCAATAGCAATTTACACTGCAGAATGCTCACTACACAACACCGAATTACTCTTATAGTTTGCCTTTCTTAAACAGGACAGTGTAGTCAATCCACCTGACACGTTCATGCTCACAAAATGAAATCAAACCATACAGCTAGCAAGGTGCCGCCAAGTGAAAAGACCCAGTGCAGCAACACACCATTAGTATCTGATAGACAAATTACAACTACAACAATTGCTGCCTAGCATCACCCCACAACACAGCAGGACCTTTCAGCTGTCGTCACTGCCACCTCATCGCCATGCCAGCTCCGAACACCCCGCAGGACCCTTCTCTTCGTCATCAGCACCGGCCAAAGCAAGCAGACTCAGCTGCAGCCTTCTCAATGCCAGGTCCCGCTGCAAGCACACCACTGAAAACTGGGACACCATCTCCTCTCTCGCCCATGATGTAACATTCATGATCCCAGCTTCCACTCCAGACATCACCACTGCAACACCCACCGGATACAAGATGAAACATCAAGACCGCCCCAACAAACATGGAAGCGGCATCGCCATCATACACAAGGAGACGATCACCTGCACCATAACCGATAATCAGACCATGCCAATCATGGAAAACATGAATTTCCAGCTCCACACGGACAATAACACCACCATCAAAGGCACCTTGGCCTACAGACCACCAGGTCCTTGGATCAGAATCACCAACACCATCGCAGATTTCATCGCTTCTCTCTTCTTAGAATCTGAACACTCTATCTTCCTGGGAGACCTCAACTTCCACCTGGACGACCTCACTGACACCAACTCCACCAACCTTTTGAAAGGAAAGACTGGACAACAATGGCCTCAAGCAGCTAGTCATCAACCCCACGCATATAGCAGGACTTACACTGAACCCAGTTTACTCATCCAGCAACAGAATCAGGTACACACACTCCTCGGACCTCACCTAGATGGACCACTCCATCGTACACTTCACCATTACCGGACATACCTGCTCCATCCCCAACGGCCACAGCTGGAGCAAGGTCACGCAGCAACAATGGACCAAAGCCCTCGACATCACTCAGCCCCACTACCCCCCCAACCTGGACCTAGCAGGACAGAACTTTAACAACTGGATCACCAGTGCCACCAACATAGTCACTCCCACCAAACCGGCCAAAACTCACAGACCAGTCAAACAAGCCAAGTGGTACACCACGGAACTCAGCATGACAAAACACAAATACAAACAGCTGGAGAGAAGATGGCGAATCAACAATAACTAAATTGACAGAGCTGAATTCAAATCAACCCTCAACAACTGCCACTAACAGATCAAAACAGCAAAGAGGGAGGCCCTGACTGTCTGAATCAATACCAGCACCAACCAAACGAAGGAACTCTTCACCATTACCAGACAGTTCACCTGCCTTGCAGCCAACAAAAACGCAACCCCGCAACACAGAAGCTCTGCGACGCGCTCACCGACCATTTCCACAACAAAATAGCAAAGAACTTGGACCCCCAACCCTGCAGCACATCCAACCTCCAATCAACCACCGCTACTGACCACCCGCTCAACACCCGGAAACAACTCAGCAAAGATGACACAACTACCCATATGAGCGCCATCTACTCCGGAGCTCCCACCAACTCCTGCCCTCACCATCTCTTCAACCTCAAAGAGACAAGATCAGCAGCCAACTTGCCACCATCATCAACGTTTAGCTAACTACAGCCACCTTCCCCAACGCATGGAAACACGCCAAGATCAGACCACTCCTCAGGAAATCCTAAGCAGACCTCATGAACTACAAACCTACCGGCCCATCTCCTTGCTCCTGTTCCCTTCAAAGTCCTGGAGAAGGCTGTCAGCCTCCATCTCATCGAACATCTGGAGAGACACAACATACTAGACTTCTCCCAATCTGGTTTCAGAACCAACCACAGCACTGAGACAGTACTGATCGCTGCTTCAGAATGCATCCCCACCCTTCCAGACAGAGGAGAATCCGCTGACCTCATCCTTCTCAACTTGCCCTCTGCCTTCAACACAGTTTCCCACCACACACTCATCCACCACCTGCGCCAGATAGGAATAACCAGTGACACGCTCAGATGGATGTCATCCTTCATACCAGTGCACACCCAGAATGTCTGTATTCCCCCTTCACACCACTCACCAAGCATAACATCTGCGGTGTTGCCCTGGGCTCATACCTCAGCCCCAAACTATTCAACATCTACATGACGCCCCTCGCCAACATCGTCAGGTCTCACAAAAATGTTGATAACATAACATAGTTGCCACCCACAACCCTATATCATGCCTTTCTGGGCTTCTGTCTCCTGACTCTGGTTCCTCTTTTACATCCCACACATTTTCCACAAGTGGGAGAAATGTGTGCTCCAGGCAAAAGGTGGAGTGGACAAAAGGTGATGGCAGATGCAGGTTCTTGCTTGCCTAGTTATAGCCGACACCAGAGAGTGGTAGCATTGCCATGCTTCTCTATTTTTCAACAGGAACAGAGAAAGACTTTTAGTTTTTTTTTGGAGGCACCAATCAGTGATAGCTTTCGTTTTTTTAAATTATGGAGCTTTGGGTTGGGGTCAGTATTTCATCATCACAAAAAAGTTGCATGTTAGGGCGTGATTGACCATGGTCCTTCCTGTTATTGGCACAACATACCCATCAACATTGTCTTTTGTTTTGGCTAGCCTCAGAAAGAATGTACTGTTCAGTATATTTTCTTTTGTACCTATGGGCTTATTGATCAGGGAGTCGATAGTATTATCCAAGGCTGACTTCTACGATGGAGGGAAATTGTCGGACATACTGCTGGGATATGGTAGCATTGATCTCAGGACAACAAAAAACAAAGAAAATCAAACAACAGGGGGTGGACGGATGGGTTGATCCAGTGATTTGCAGGAAGAGGTCTATCTTGGAGTCCAGTGTAGGCAACTAAGTGCTACTTCCCCTATTGGATTCCTCCATTCCGTTTTTTTTTGCACAACAATAACCTGCCATTGTTGTAACGTCACTTTTATTAATGAAGGCAACTTTCACTCTTTTGTCTCCCAGAGTCCTTGTTAACATCACCACCAGGAGCTCTGTGACCAGAGTCAAAATCAAGAAAACTCACTAAGAGCACACTCACTAACAGGATTCGTGACATTTTGATCACATTTTAGAACTATAACCTAATACCCCAGATTTGCTCCCTCAGTGATACAATTCAGGAAAGGTATCAAAACCTCTTCATGTTCTTTCTACTCTCCTGGATTGTACTGGTCCCTCCCTGCTACCCATGCCTCACTCCAGTGGTATGCTAAGTTTCTGATCCCCAAGGAATTTTTATGCACTTATTGTCCTCAGTTCACATTGTAAATATACCGACCTGACATTGTATCCCCACATGCTTGCTACAAATTCTCTTGCTGCCCACAGTAATCCGCTAAACTCTGGAGCTTGGTTCATGCCTTATAAATACCCCCAATAAAATAAATAAAGTGTGTAGAATAGCATGATGTCAGATGTGACTAGGCCTGAAAAACTGCCATCACACTCCTTCCTAACTGGTGCAGACACATTCGCTAACACTTTGGGTATAAGCACTGCAGCAGAATAGAAGTCAGACATAGAAAGCCCGACTACTCCGGACAATATATGCGCTGCTGTTACTTTTGATTCTTGTTTCCTTGCTCGTTGACCATGCACTATCACAGAAGGGACCAGTTGCTGCAACCTACTAGACAAGTAAGCTGGCTCTTTGTCCCCTGCTCAGGAGGATCCTAAACCAGATATCCCATCCCACATTGACACAGAGTTCTGCAGTATTTCTAAGTCAGGTGTGAAATATCCATCAGCTTGCCCTTGCTGTTTAGACCACAAAACTTTGTACCCTGGAGTTTGTACTCCTCCATTTATGGTATAAAATGAGTAAGCGTTAGTACCAGGGCACACATGAGACGGGGCAGGTTGAGATCTCTAGACAAGGAGAGCTAATCCCACCTTATGTACCACAGTTTAAGAACTACTGAATGGGTGAACTACTCACACCTGACATGGGACAGCCTGCAATCTCTGGTCTAAGTGATCTACTGAAATCTGACATGGAAGAATCTAAACTACTCGCAGGGTCAGCTGCCTGACATAGGACAGCTTGAGCTCTTGCAACTGGATGAGCTATTCCCACCTCACATGACACAGCCTGAGATCTAGTGAATGGATGAGTTAAATACCCCTTTGCTGGAATAGCTGAGTGGATCATATCCTCATGAGCACTTTCACCTGTAGTGGGTTTAGATAAGTACTGAGGCTTTTACTTTAGCTTTTTATGGTCTGACTTGACAGCACAGCTGTCACCAGACAATTATGTGATAACCACTAGGAGAGGAGCTTTAGCCCCACTCACGTTTGGAGTCAGGAGTATACGTTTTGATTGGGCAGAAGTTGTGTACTTCCACATTTAAAAAAATGTGCTTGTCCTTCACATGCCTGTGATCATTTTGCTGGTTAGTACAGCTGCTTGATCTTGAACTTTTAGGGGCACACGCTGTAATGCTATTAAAGTGTCTTAAATAACTAGATCATTTTGGGGGCTTTTCTATGGCAGCAGCATAGTTGGGAGGAGGGCAATCAATAGCCTACACGGACTTTTAGGTCAGACCTATTGGCTTTGCCAATGCGTGTTTCTATTATAATTTTCAATCTACACTTGACTAAAAAAGCCAGGATTTGATCACTGCGCCCATAAATACACTGGGAAAGCTGGCAATATAGTCTGATAGTCGAACTACGCCGTAGTGTAAATGTTAAGCATTTAGAAAAAAAATACAGTTCGATTTATCCCACCTTTCGTTTAAAAAAAAAAACATATTTTCAAAAAAACATTAAATATGGATGTGACAATGGCTCGGCTAGCTGTCTACATCTAAACCTTTCCAGTTCCTCACATGGAGCTCTGTTATGTTTCCAAGAAAAACGTTTTGGAGAAAACAACAGTTTGAGGGAAACAGCAAACTGCATCACAGCTGTGGAGGAGCGAGCTTCTTCACCAGGGTCGGGAGAACCGTGATGCAAATATTTGAGGAATTCTGAACTCACGCTGCTGGGCAGGCAGGGCTCTAGCGACCTCTGACCTTCTGAAGACGGAAGAGTAGATCAGGGGACGTGACAGTGGAGGCGCGACGGGCAGGGAGGAGAGAGAAGAGAAGGCGGAGAGTGGAAGTAAGCCCGGAGGAGAAGGGAGAGACGAAGGAATCAGGAGGAAGCAGTAGTGAAGGCAGGGATGGGGGAATATGAGGGGAAGGCACAGGGGGAGGGAATAAAATGGGAAGGCTAAAGAACGAAGTGATAGAGAAGAAGAGGCAGGAAGACCAGGGCAGAGCGGAAAGTGAAGGAAGGAATAGGAAATAGGCTCTTCAAGGAAAAGGCATGGGAAGAGGAACTGGAATGAAAGGGGGCAAAGAGATACGGTGTAAGGGTGAACCAATGACTTCCAAAAGGAGAATGCTTTACCTGTGGAGTCTACAAATGGCATCTCTCTTTGTCTAAAAGATGATCAGCACACCCCTGGCTTAAGGTAGGCTGGTTGGGCTGGGGCTATCGCCTGCATCCATAGAACCTAGATTGTTTTGCTTCTTCTTGGCAGGGCTGTGGTGAGCTGTGCAGCCTGGTCCCTGGATCACAACCAGAGAGCTAACTGGAAATACTACTGTACTAGGAAAGGCCATCAGGCTTTCCTGTGAATTGGCCTCTGGAGTCAGGTGATCTAGTGAGGTCATGGAATTCTTCCATAAAAGACTAGTGTCATTCTTGAATCAGATGGTCTCCTTGCCTCATTGTACCCCGGTGGAAAGGGGTGAGGGTGAGGTTGTAAATAAACAGGCTTTTTGCAGATTTTGCCCCTTTTTGAACTACTAGTTGCTGGTTTTTAATGTTGAGAGTGCACTAAGGCCTGTTGTCCAGACCTCAGTGACAGTGTTCTTTCCCTTTCTAAAATGTAATGTTGAATTGGTTACCCCCAGGTGGCATATGCAGGCTTATTTAAGTCGCTAGTATAAGGTGCCAAGGGCATGTAGTCTGGCTGTCCGTACAAGAGTTGCAGCACTGATTTTGCCACTCTGTGTGTGATAATGTGAAAACACGACTTTCAGCTGCCATGGCAGACTGAAGAAAGAGGCTGTGCATGCACTGCACACACGACTTTGCCATTACCACATATCTCTAAGTCCATACATCTCTTAGCTATATATGTAAGTCTCCTCTAAGGCAGGCCTATGAAGCCCTATGGCAAGTAGCTGTATATTTTTACGATAGGCATTTATTTTTGATATGTTGATACAGCAAAGCCCTAAAGTGTTGGTGTTTGCTGAGGACAGTTAAGTAGCCTTATAAGATAATTCCAGAGTTAATGGTTCAAACTCTAATGCATCTATCTTCTGGCAGAGGCTACCTAACCCTGGCATGTGAGATATCAAATGAAAGGGATATCAAATGTGACTCAATGGTGCAGTCAATATTTATGCCCACTTTAATGAGGACCACTTTGACGAAAGTTGCCATACTTTGACTCGGGTAGTATAGTGACTTTAGAGAGGCACAGGGAATGAGACAGGTTTTTGACCACCTGGAGAGACGTGTGAATGACTCCCAGGTTGAGAAGAAAGGCTGTTGCCCACAGGATGGGCTGCAAAGGGTGTTAGCCTGAAACACAAGCATCAAAGGGTGATGCCACCTTTCAAAAGCCGCTGTGACAACACTTCAGCGCAGGAAGCCTGTTGTTTCCCCTAGACAGGGTCAAGCCATGGACAAGGGAGGAAACCAGTTTTCTATGGGCGTGCTGCCCATGGTAGCCACGCCTCTAGGAGTGGGCTAGCAAGGTTCACACACTCGAGGAAGACTTCAGAAAGCTCCCTGCCCTGACAGGGCGCCAGTGGATGCTTATGAATCCTCAACAGAACTATGGGCACCAATCCCGACGCAAGTTTTTAATGCTGTAGGTTGAGAGATTATCCCCTGTACCTGGTCTGACTTTATTATTATCCCCATATTTAAAAAAAGGTGACAGGCGGGATCCTAAGTGCTACTGCCTGATGTCCCTCCTAGACTCCTCTGCAAAAATGATGGGGAGAGTTATTTTAGAAAGATTAACACTTAGGCAGCAAAAAACCATGTGCCTACTGATTCCCAGTATGGTTTCAGGAAGGAAATTAGGACTCAGGAGCAATGCATTAACCCACACCTTATAATCAGCAAGTATACACTAGCTACACAGGGACATATCTATCTCTGCTTTGCTAATCTAAGCAGCAATTTTGTCCTTGTAAATATACCAAACTATGGAAGACTCTGATTCAAATAGGTGCCCCTTTGGATTTTGTTTCTCACCTGTCCCAGATGTATGCTTCAATGACATTCCGTTTGAGATATAGTTTGGAGGGTGAATGTACCCCATCTTTTAGGGTTACCAGAGGCCTTAGGCAAGGCTGTATTTTAGCTCCTATTCTTTTTTCCTTCTATGTGAACAGGGTTGACAGGAAGCTACAAGAACTAAATGCTGATGCACCAAGAGTAGGAATTCGCCCCACCGCAGTGCTCCTATATGCTGATGATGCGGTTCTACTTTCTAGAACCGCAAATGGTCTACAACAACTGATCAATAGATTTGCTGCATATATGGAACAAAAGGATCTCAAATTAAACTTATCAAAGTCCTTTACAACGGCGTACGGGAGGGGGCGAGCGAAGGAAGAAATAACAATTTGTGAAGAATCACACGCTGGGAGAAAGTACATAACGTTTCCTACTTGGGTGTTCTATTTTCACAGTGTGGTTCCTCGGTACCCCATCAAGGTCTGGCAAAGTTACAGTTTACCAGGTCAATCGAAGCTCTGTTTAGATTTGCAAATATAATTGGTAATAAACCATATGAGAAATGTTAACAGCTTTATAGGAGTAAATGTATCCCAACAGCAATATACAGGGCATCCCTCTGGGGTTCGAATGGCTTCAAAATTGTGCATTCTCTGGAAAGTTCTTTTAAGTATAGGCTCCTTGCTGTACCTACTTTTAGCACCCAAAGGGACCTGAACATAACTTACCTTGAGGACACAGTAGACAAGGGTGCCATAATGGGCTGGTTTAAAAAGTGGAGTAGGGCAGGAACGAAATTCTCAAGAGATGTAATTCTCGACTGTCTTGCCCTTGAATATTAACAATAGAATTCTTTGGCTAGCAAAAGCGAACAAAATAATCAAGGAGTTTGATAGAATATCTGGTCAGTATCCTTCTGTATAGTAGAAAAATACTTAAAGTAGCTCTTGCCAGCAAGTGGGCCATCGAGAGAGAAAAGCAGGAAAGCGATAAATCAACAGTAACTAGATATTTGGAAGGTCCTGTACAGCAAGGGTTGCAGGGCTATCTTGAGATGGTAATAGATGTACAGATAAGATTCTACCTCACAAGATTGCGTCTATGCATTCTGCATCAACTTGTGGTGATTCCGAAAAGGGAAGCATGGTCTAAAAATCTCCCAAAGTGTCCTTGCAATGGAAAATCCACACAATCCACTGTGCACTTTACTTTGTTTTGTAAATTTTATAGTCCTGCTAGAAAGCATTTCCTATGCCCCTTGTTTTTAGCAAAGAGACTTTTTACATACTAGGAAGCTTTTATTTTTTGTGTAAGCTTGAGACTGATTTTATCTGCCACACTATTTCCTCATTTATTAGGTGTGCCATCATCCATAGGAAAACACTAACATCATACGATAGTCTGGTATATGAAATGTACCTCGCAATATCTATTTATTATCAACCAGTTATTAACAACAACGTTATATTAGACCTTTTCCTTTAAGATCTAATGATGGTACGAACTTCTACAGAGTTTCTTTTAAGTTTTTTATTTTTATTTCTTTCTTTATTGTTAGAAAGCCAGCATTCATTTACAACATAATCGGAGCAGTAGACAGATATACAGCAGAAAGACCGTTGGAGTAGTGATAACATTTGTAGTTACTCTCCCGCCAAGTTCAGTGATATTTGTCTGTGTTGGTTGCTACTCAAACTCACTTATTATTACATAACATTATACAAACCATTAAACTCAAAACCACCAGTACTTGTCGGGCTCAGAATGTCGTATGATGTCCCTGTACTCTTTAAATGTCTACCAGTATTGTGTGCAATGTCAGTCACGTATCGCTTAGTCCACATAGATATATAGTACTTATTTTTGTGAAAGAGACATTACGATAGAAGAGCTGTTCGTAGTCGCCTAGACCATCCCAGACTTTGATCATGGCCGCTCGTAGAGGGGTCCCCCCGCGGGTCTAGTCGTAATAACGTTTGGGTCATGTCCTCCTGTGCCCTCAGGGCCTCTCCCGCCCGTGCATCCGTCCTGGTTTTTTTCATATGTGACTCTTCGGCCCCTACCCATTCCAATAAGTCGTGTCTCCATTCACTTGGTGTTGGAGAGTGAGGGCTAATCCATTGTATGGCAATTCAGCGCTTAGCCACCACTAATCCTAAAACTGTGTATCTTCTAGAGAGTTTTCTTTTGGGATTAAATGCTAGGAGCCCCGATAGACATTCAGTGATAGTTAGGACGATGTCCTAGCCCGTCACCACTCTTAAGTGTTCAAGGATCTGTGTCCAGAACTCCGTTATTTTCCTGCAGTACCAAACCATGTGGACAAAGTCCGCTACAGCGGTGTTACACCTAGGACAAGAGCTGGGTCTATAGGGGTATATTCAGCTAAGGCGCTGAGGGGAAAAATATGTCATATGTATAAAGTTATATTGGATTTTTTTTAATCTTCCCAAAGTGGTCCCCCCACGAACCCACTGGTGAATTTTTTTCTAATCTTGGGGAGAGATTTGTTCTGCACTGTATCATTGCCATACTTGTTCAATTCTCAGTGGCTTTTGTTGTCTGTCAGCGCGCAGAGCCTGATATATATTGGTAATAAAGCGTCTTCCCCCTGCCATGTCTAGGATAGTAGTCAGTGTGGAGGTCAGGGCTGGTGCACTAGGGAATGTAGGCCATAGTTGGCGTGCCGTGGTGGATATTTTGGCAAATTGAAGGAATTGATCCCCCCCAAGGTGGAACAGTGTTTGTGCCTCCAGAAAGAGTATAAATCGTCCCTCTGGGTAAAGGTCCGCTAATGTTATGCAGCCTTCCTCTTGCCATTTATCCATTGACATCACTTGTGCTATGCACTTGAACTGGGGGATTGTCCAGAAATCCAAATCTGAAGCAAAAGGGGCTCCCCCAGGACCGTTTTGACAGTCCGGTCCCAGATTCT
Source organism: Pleurodeles waltl (assembly GCF_031143425.1). Classification (NCBI taxonomy): domain Eukaryota; kingdom Metazoa; phylum Chordata; class Amphibia; order Caudata; family Salamandridae; genus Pleurodeles; species Pleurodeles waltl. The sequence continues at coordinate 707,286,199 of NC_090450.1, read as the reverse complement.
GCCCATAAGACATAATAACTGCGGAAAGTGCTTAGGTATACCCGCTCAACTTCTACAGAGTTGAAAGGCAATGGAACCGTAATTTTCTATTTTACACATTTGGCTTTTATGATGAAAAATATGCCTTCTTTTATGGATTTTAAAAACAATCTGAATAGAGATCTTTCACTGACTGACTGACTTCAGATATGTTGACTGTGGTGTGCAAGATGCACTCTGTGATCAACAGATGCCACACATCCCCGGACCTGTGTCACCAGGTAAGAGGGGACCTACTAGCCCACTGACTAATGACTGTGTTGTCTCCTTGGGGCATCTTACTGGGATATATTGGGCACCCCTGGCACCCTAGACTTCAGTAATCACTGGACCTGGACCAAGGATGAGAAGGCCACTCTTCACCCACTGGAAGTGCACAATGAGAGGCTGTGACGACGGAGCACCAGCTGCATTTTGGGCTAGTGGAGTTTGGACCGTGTTCTGCATGCCTGGCCTGTGGAAAAGTTGATTCTTGGCCCTAATTCGAAGCAGAGACTCCAAGGGTCAGCTGGCTTCCCCCCCAGAATGGCACTGCGGACATTACAGCAAAGAGTCCAAACCGCATTCCTGGTAGCCACCACAGCTGTTTGGCAATTCAACAGACAATTTGGGAATAGCCAGCACTTGAATCTTTGCACTGAAACCACTGTGTTTCAAGAATGAAAGGTCTGCATTGGCAGCCCTTTAACCCCTGCGTAGAGGACTTTGTGGGACCCAGAGATCGGTGACCGGTGTCGCCCCTACTTACCTGTGGACTGAGGACGGACTGTGCTTCACCTACATGGACCACACAGCATGAAGAGCATTTATTGAGTATCCTTAAGCCTGCATCCCTCAGCATCAGGACCACTCCGTAGAATTCAACAGAGGTTGCCCTGTAAAGGTTGGAATGTGCTTGAAAGACACTGTGGTGGCCAGGTAAGTGTCCAGAGTTTCCTTTCTAGGCACCTAGACCTCTGTCCTGTCGGATTTTGTCACCTAATCTGTGTTGGAGTCCCCAAACTCAGTGTATCAAATGTTTACAAGGTTTTATAAGATTGCAAAGTTTTGAGTTGCTAATGCTTGTTTGCGCTTGATGTTAACGTTTTTAAATACTTAAAAAACTTGGGAACCCTCCAGTGGATTTCAGTCATCAAGGACTCTAAAAATTCATTAAAATATGCTCTGTTTTTTATAAATTGTGGTTGTGCCTTTTTCTTGTTTGGTGCCTTTCTTATTTCATTGTTCGGTGGTGTTAAATGCTTTACACGTTGTTCCTTTGCTAAGCCTTGCTGCTCTGTGCCATAGCTACCAAAGGGTTGAGCAAATAACTGATTGTATCCAAGAAGACAAATGCCAGTGTACTGCACAACAAGGCCCCAACCTTGCTATATAGTACACCCATTTTCTTACACAGATGTAGGTCATACGTCCCACTGGACATGGGTGGCTGTTCCTGTTGGCAGACATGCCTTGTGAAAGGAAGATGTATGAGCATGCAGCTGCCAAGGTTTTTCCCTTCTCCACTGCTGATGCTCCTAGAGTGAAGACCTGAAGGGAACTGCAGCTCCTACAGCACCTACAAGGCCTGAAAGGCCCCACTAGATGCACCTTGGATGTGCCCTGTTAAGGATGGCCCTCTTGGGCAATGCATTTCTCTTCACCCTGTTTATTGATTCAAACCCATAGACTCCACATCACTTCACCACGTGCCATTCACACATGCTGAATCGGCACCATCTCAGCAGATGCCTGTGGCTGCAACCTACTGGACAAGTGTGATGACTATTTTACTACCTGCCACAAGGAAGGGCCTGGAACAACCCAAACTGCATATCTCACCTCACAGGGATTAAACACGCACCTTGATGAGTACCTTCAGAAATATATAAACTGCGGCGCAGAGACTTTTAAAGCTGTACACCAGTCCAAAGACGTTGACTCTGTGGTACCCAGGGACCATTCCTGAATTGTCTTGGCTCCAGCACTTCCTTTACTCTTCAATGCAACTCTGTATATATCCCTGTTTTGTGTCAGACTTACTGCGTGAAGGATTCCTCCCGTTTCTTCCTCATCTTTCTCCTTCTGAGCCCCTCATCAGCTGCTGGGATGAACTCTTTGAACCATTAACTATTTAATTGTGACTTACCTTTCGACTGCAACACGTCTGGCCCATGCTCATCTAGTCAGCTCCTTCTTTGCTGAGTTTGGGTCCCGCCTGCTTCTCTCACTGCATGCATCTTTTAAAGGACTCTACCGCTACTGGAGGTCCCACAATCTACAACCTTCATTGGATCCTCCTCATTTACAGGCACATTACTTATTCGAATGGCCCCATTTCTGATCACTGATGTGCTTGAACTCTACAGAAAGGCATTACACTCTTAAGGTGGGAACAAAAGACTTTATTATTTTCTTTAGTTTAAAATGTTATGTTTTAACTGACATTTTCACCTAACTATAAAGTCACTTTAACATTTGGGCTTTTTCAGTGATATTTGTATGTGTATATATATGTGTGTGTGTGTGTGTGTGTGTACAGTTTTTTTTAATCCGTGTTTGGATACAAGTATTGTGTTATGCCCCTGTCTCTGTTTTCCTTATTTTTGAAGCCATAGAACTGAAGCAGGGGAATGAAGCCATCTGCCCAGGATCATGCAAAGTGCTCAAGCAGGGAAACGGGTACTTAATCCAGGTCTACTAGTTCCACCAAGACACACCTCGTCATCAGCAACTGGATTACTGTTACCTTTCTGCACACTGACAACAAACATGCTGTGTGGAAAAACATTGCTTCAAAAGGTTTGCATTATTGTTAGAGAGTAGTGATTTAGCTCAGTCAGTCGGGCACCAGCAGCAGAAAATACCAATCTAAAAGAGACAATAATGCTTGGACTGTACACTATAATGAACATGTACTGTCTAAATCAAGCTGTTCCATATGCCTAGTTAGCAAAAGACTAGAGGCGTGTGAAATTTACGTAGTTTGTAGTTGCATAATAACCCAAAACGTCAGGAAAATTATGCTGAATTACGCATAATTAGGTGAAACGCTATATTTGACCATGAAATGAGTTATGAATGAGGGTGCATTTTGCACTAAAAAAGTAGCGCAAAAAAAACCCCACAAGCGCCTCAAACACCACCTAGTTAAGTTTTGGTTTCTCAAACTGTTCCAGTGTGCTTGCACTCAATTTTATGCTGAGAACGGTGCGGAATTACTAGACGTGGCATAAAAGTGGAATTATATCATGTAACCAGTATAATGTGACATTACCAAATGTATTCGAGATTATGCCGGCGAACTGAAAATGTTGCCAGGACCTGCAAAAGACCACATGTCATTGTGACGATGTGGTTGGTAAGTACGTGCCAAACAACTGGCATATTACAATTGGAATTGTACATTGGTCCACTGTCAATCAGATTGCTTCCATCAGCCACCAAGAACTGAAAATGTGATACCTGTCATCTGCTATTTAATTTTATAAACAGCCGATACCAAAAGACACAAGGTGAAATTGTGGAAAAACACAAAATAAGTAATTCCAGTCATCACATGTGTGATAGGATTAATCAATAAAAGTTTACAGGACAACCTAGGCAGGCCTACATACGTGACAATATACAAACTCAAGTGATAATCGTACACTGCCACAATTAAAGCATTGTATTTCAAGGAAATGTGAGAGTTTACCACTGAACTTTTTCTTCTCTGGGTGTGACTCCAGAGTCAGGTTCATTCCTGCCATGACATACATGCACATCAAACACTGACAAGAGATACTACCTGCAGAAGAGACCTACAGTAGACAGCCCTACAACAAGTTATTTCTGTATAAAGGTCATTGGTTCAAAAATACACAAAAAAAAATCTAAATTTACAAGCCGGTATGCTTATAACCATGTTCTCAATGTTATCAAGAACAAACCAAACAAGCATTGGCAAAGCCAGCATTTGCTGCCAGTCTTTTAGCTTAATTAGTTATTTTTTACTTTTGTCATGGCTTTTTTAAAAATGTATTGTTAGGGAACCCCCGGCCTCTCGTCAATCTTTAAAAACAAAACAAAAAAACACACACAAAAAATATTCTTGGTCTATAAAACCCACATAACACCATATTAGCCACTGGCACCTAAGGGAACTAATTTATGGACGGAAGTGTTCATAGTGAAAGAGCAGAAACCTGTCACTCACAGTAAAGTTAGCCAATTAATGAACTGGGCTTATCCTACTGCTTGATGCTTTATGCTGTAGATGACAAAAGAAACGTGAATGACACGACAGCAGACCAAAGTATGAAGAGGGCAGGCTGAAAGATCCTATAACTAAGTATATTGTACATACAATTTTAGTAAAATCAAAAGGTCTTTACTAACATGAGGATGAAAGATTAAATGGACCCACTGTGACTTGAACCTGTTACCATGGGGCCATGCACAGACCCTTTGTAATGTAATTACGTAAATTAGCAATATGATATGCAGTATGTCCATCTCTTAATATGTTAAGACCAGTGTCTAATCTGTAAAAGTATATGTGCCAGTATATGTGCCAGTGCCCAGAAGCCCACAACCGGCACTATCGAAAAATAATGATGATTCCACCTCATGCCTCTTTCATCCACCACCAACTACTCCATGTCCTCTTATTTCACTTTTGCGGGTGCTTTTGTATGCTTGCTTTTTTGTCACTGTTTTTTCCTTCTTTCTCTTCCTCCTTCCTTACCTCTTTTGTGTTTTTCTCGTCCGTACTCTGAGTCAAAGATGGATGAAAAATAAATGCTGGTCTCCAAAAATGAGTGCAGGTTGGCCACACCTGCATCCATCGGTTCAAATTAAGCACTGATTAAGACATGCGGTTGCGCCATCTTGTGAAGACAGTACGGTTGCATTTGGAGTCAGGGGTCATCTTTAGAGTTCTGAAAATCTAGTTGAACAGTCAAAATGGTCAATTTCGTTTGGTTGTGCTTCATTCTGTTCGTGATCCGCAAGGTTGGAGTAGACTGGTTTATTGATTAGTGAGATTTATTGACACTTCTCCACAGTTTGCCTCAGCTTTTGTCAAAATGTGCACAAAAGTTCATGCTAACTTAACAAGAGACTCTTGATTTAAAATCATGGCTCCCAGTTCTCCATTTTTACTGATTTTCATGTGTGATGTGACAGGAAGCAGTCTCCCTGTTAGGATGTATTTTTTAAAATGAAACAGTACAGAATTGTGATCTTCTTTTGAGTATCTGTAGACACTGTTTATCATGACCAGGGACACTGGAATTTTGCAAGTGTATGGCTGTGGCATAAATATGGATCTGCGGCATTTGCCACATAATCCATCATCTGCTACATAATCTGCAGATCGTAACATAAAAAGTTTGTCACTTGAACAGTTTAGAAGTGTTTAAAAATGCAGTAACACGTGTTGCCATCCAGTGGAAGGCCCTTTGCAAAGGTTGACTGGTTACCTTTCTGTTGTGTATTGCTAAGTTTAAGTGTTACAATAAAGTCACTGAGGTACAACCTTTGCCTGGACAGTGTTAACAAGTGTAAAAATTACAAAGTAATGAACTAATCCTATGAGAAAATATGATGTATTATGCCACATAATTTGCTTTTTCATACATCATAATTTAGTCAACACTGCTGCATAATTTGGCCCTCCCTGCCACAAAATTCCAGCTGCCCTGATCATGGCCTGCCATCCAATAGCGCTACACTTTGCCAGCGTGATGAGTTAAAAAAGGAATACTATTCCTTAACGACTGTTAAATGGTACTACAATGATTATATTTTCAGGTGAGTGCATTTATTGTGTATGACAGCTAAGTGGAATAAAACCCAACAGACATGAATTATGAGTATTCCTCTGCCATGTAAATAAATGTGCAAATGTACTACCTGAGAGTATGGCCAACAATCCTTAATTCTGCAATGGACATTCATAACAGTTTAGGGGTATAGTATCCAAGTTACCCACTGTGGGGCAAGGGACTCTAGTCCTGCTCTCACATTCTCTGGGCTCCCTTTGTGGCATGGTGATGGAAGGGCAGGACCATGACAGGTGGTCAAGGGCACGGAGAGGTAGGACTGCCCTTCATGGATACGGGTGCTTTTACCTGTGCCAGACCTGCCAACTCACATGGTGCCACTGTATGTCACACGATTTTGGCTCCCTTTACACTATCTCCTGGTGAAGAGCCAAAATCACACAGTGGCAGCAAAGATGAGCTGGGAACTACCGCAGACAGCAGCTTTTCAGCTTATCTTTAGAGGCTGCAAGCAGCTTATTTCTATTAAGGGGTGTGTACACATCCCTGGCCATCGGCAACAGCCTCTGCGACCCTTTGTTTTTAGGGTCAAGCGTGCGAGTGCATGTGCTAGCACGTGTCTCGCTTGTGAGACTCTGTTGTGTACAGTAAAGGGCTTACAGGCTGCCTTTTGCTTACCATTTGTTGGCCTGCGTGGCACTCTGCTTTGCAGCCTCGTAATTCGTCACTGCACGCCTGGCATGATTTCTGTTTTTCTCTGTGGAGCAGGGACCAAGCACTGATTGATTCAACTTAATCAATGCCCATCCGCTGCTCCCTATGTGACTAAGGTACTATTTTGTCCTTTTTAACATTTAGTGCCCTGCATACAGAAGGTGTGTGACTGTCAAAAATGCTCCCAGCAGGACCAAGAAAATTGCAAAGTTTATGATTATGTATAGCTAACTTTCTTTTATTTTGCCAAGTCATCTTTTCTCACTAACACTTATGTTTTCTTTTGTTTTTGCTTGTGGTTGCTATTCTCAAAAGACAACAGTTATCGTGTTCTAAATATTACAAAGCAACATTTTTCTTTATTATGTGTCATTTCTGAAATTATGCGTTAACACATAGTTGTGCAGTATATCCCAATCTACCCGACTCCAATCTACCCACCTCACTCCACCCTAATCCAATCCCCTCAAACCCACCCCAATCCAATCCTCCCAAACCATCCCAATTTAATCTGCTTCAATCCAGGTCACCCCACTCCAATCCAAAACAATCTACACCACTCAAAATAATCTGTACAATTCCATTCCAAAACAATCTACTGTGATCCAATCCAAAACACATGCCCCACTCCAATCCAAAACAATATGCCCCGCTCACATCTACTTCACACCAATCAGCCCCACTCAAATCCAAAACAATTGGCCCCACTCCAATATTCTCAATCCAAAACAATCTGCTCCACTCCAATCTACCCCAATGCAATCCAAAACAATCTGCCCCACTCCTATTCAAAATGACCTTCCCCACTCCAATCTGCCCCACTTTAATCCAAAACAATCTGCTCCACTCCAGTCTGCCCCACTGCAATCCAAAACAATCTGCCCCACTCCAATTCAAAATGACCTGCCCCACTCGAATCTGCCCCACTTTAATAAAAAAAAAACTAGCCTGCTCCAATCCAAAACAATCTGTCACTCTTGAATCCACACCACTCCGATCTGCCCCACTCCAATCCAAAACAATCTGTCACACTCCAATCTTCCCACCTCCAATGCAAAACAATATGCCCCACTCCAATCCAATCCACTTTACCCCAATCCAATCCACACCACTCCATCCCAATTCACTCCATTCTAATCCACCCCACACCAACCCATTCCAATCCACCTCACCCTACTCCAATCCACCCCACTCCAATCCAAAACAATATTTTCCACTCCAAACCGCCCCACTCCAATCTGCATCACTCCAATCCATTTCAATATCCCCCACTCCAGTCCAAAACGCTCAATCCAATCCACCCCACTCAATCCAGTCTACCCCAATCTGACCCAACCCAAACCGATCCACCCCAATCTGATCCACCCTAATCCAATCCACCCCAATCCGATCCACCCCACTCCAATCCAGTTCACCCTATGCCAATCCACCCCTCCAGTCAACCCCACCCAAACCCAATCCATACCACCCCATTTCAATCCACTCTACCCCACTCCAACCCAGTCCAATCCACCCCACTCTACTCCAATCCACCCCAATCAGCCCCAATTCAATCCACCCCATCCCAATTGAGTCCATCTCACTCAAGTCTAGTCCATCCATCCTACCCCACTCTAATCCAGTCGACCCCACACCAATTCAATGCACCCCACCCCACCCCATCACAGTTCAGTCCACCCCACTCCAATCCAATCTATCCACCCCACTCCAATCTAATCCACCCCACCCCAATCCACCACAATCCAAAGCAATACACCCCACTCCAATTTAATCCACCCAACCCAACCCAATGCAATCCAATCCATCTACTGCAGCCCACCACACCCCAATCCAATCCACCCCACCCCATTTAATCCACCACACTCCAATCCAGTCCACCCAACTCCACCCTAACCCAATCTAATTGCACAACAGTCACTCCACCACACTCTGTCCAAATCCAATCCACCCAATACCAGTTCAGTCCACCTCACCCCAATCTAATCCATCCAGCCCAGCCCACTCCAATTTAATCCAAACCACCCCACTCCAATCCAATCCACCCTACTCCAGTCCAGTGAATCCAATCCACCCCACTCCAAACCAATCCACTTGCCCCAGTCCAATCTAATCCATCCCACTCCAACCCAATCCTATCCAGCCCACTCCAATCCAATCAATCCCACCTCAGCCCTATCATTCCAATCCAAACCACCCACCCCAATCCAAGTGCATCCACCCCACTCGAATCCACCCCAATCCAATCCACCTCATCCCAATTCAATCCACCCCATGCCAATCCACCCCACAGCAATCAATCCACCCCACTCTACCCCAATTCAATCCACCCCAATGTACTCTAATCCAATACACCCCACTACCTCACTTCACTCCAACCCACTACACCCTATTCCACCATACTCCACTCCATAACACTCTGTGCTAATGGCCCTCTGAACTCGACTCCCCTGTACTGAACCCTATGACCCTCTACTCTCCCCTGCTCCACTCGACGACACTGCAACAAATCCACACTACTACACTCTACTCCCCCACTCCACTCGGACACACCACGCCACTAACGTTAAGCCATGCTGGACGGCAGCCACACGCGTGTACAACATGGGAAAACATTGTCAAAGCAAATAGCTCTTGTATAGGCGAATCCTATTAGTTTTGCCAATGCTTCTTTCTTTGGAGGGGCAGGGGTGGTGAACTCGCAGCCAGCTCCCTCCTCACACAGTGAAATATGTTTACGAGTTGGGGGGGGGGGGTCTGCTGTGCGGTCCGTGCAGCAGGAGCAAGGTAATCCAATCCAGTCCTTAGTGTAGTGACACTTTGGGGAATTAATGAACATTACCATTTCAATAATCGTGAAAATGTACTAGCTAGAAATTCATATTTTCCACCCCAAAAATATAGATAAATACCAATATAATGATAAAAAATACACTTTCCACAGATGGGAACATCTGAAAACTTAAAGGTCGTAAAATCGGGAACTTTGCTTTTAATACTGCTGTGGTACTGCGGGAGGGGCAGGGTGTAAAGAGATGTAAAAAAATAGTGATATTTGCACCCTCCAGATATGCTGAGGTAAGGGTTTAAAGTCCGTGTCTTGAGGCTTAGCGCTCTCTGGTCACCAAAAGTGTGACATTAGCTGCACATTACAGCTCACCATGTGGACTGCCTGGGCCCTCACGGCGCAGACCTCTCCTTTGATCTCTGTAAACTACACAAAAGTTAGGTCATTTGAGTTTATATAAGGACGGGCACCTAAAGAACCCATATAAAGCTAGGTTTAAGAAAGTGCTGTAATGTTGGGAGCAGATAACACCCCACAGGGTCACACTAATCCAACCCGCTGCAAATATTTGCACCGGTCTTGCATGAAGATCAGGCCTGGATACGGAGGACGTGAGGGGCCCAGCATTGTGGGGCTTATGAGCCCAGAGCAGGGTGTATTCATAGGAACAATGGGAGGACTGTGGATGGGGCGGGTGCTGTGGGATAACCTGAGCGTCACGCACTCGAAGGTTGAAAGCTTTGAAGACAAGGTGGGCTGCTTATGTTTAAGCATCCTATACACTCTGAATTCCACAGGCGGGTGAGATAAATGTGCCCAAGATCACAGTGTGACGAGTCAGAGGAAAGATGTCACTCGGAGCATCAGAAAGCTAGATCACAAACCGAAGGGGGGGGGCTCAGTGACCTCTGGTCCTTTACCCATTGCAATGAGCTTTGCCCTGGACACTGTGATGGGAGCAGGTGACGCCTTTTTTTCGATTCCCAACTGCACATAACCTGAACCCACTTCACTGATCGCAGTTGTTCAAAATCTCAATTCCCTGACAGTTACACACACACACACCCTTAACTCACTGACAGTTACACGTCGATCCAACACACAGATCCCTTTACAGGCAACCTCAATAAATTTTCTATTGCAGCCATTGTTAAACACACACCTAGAGCCTCGCGTGTCTGATAGTTACAAACGGCCTATCCCACAGATCTGTGAGACACAGCCCCAGCTGAGACCATAGATACGCGCAACCTAAACTCACTGTTGTTGTTTACACACAGCATCAACCCACATATTCAGCTTATGAAAACCACGGATCGTCAATACACACAGCGCCAACGTACTGCTATGAGCACACAGAATCATACTTGCACATCACATAAATTCAACGAGCAGAATTATGTAAAGCTTCAACTCACTGGTGGTTATACAAAGCATCAGATCACTAATCACAGCTACACGTAGTCTCAACTCTCTAATCAGAGATATTCACACAATCAACTCAATTATAACAGTGACGCAACCTCAAATCACTGAAGGTTACACACAGCCTCAACACAAAGATCACACACACAGCCTCAACTGATTAAATACCAAGCACTCCACCAACTCATACACACAGCCTCAGTCAAAGGTCAAACATTTGCAAACAACCTCATATATCTGATTACAGTCACACGCAGACTCAACTAGCTGATCACACATCCACACGACGTCAAATCACAGATACACACAATACCATTACACAACCTAATCTCACTGAACGCACCCAGGGTGCTGTCTCGCAGAACTCTTGTACATTAAGTGACCTAACGCAAAATGCCCTCCCACCCCCCCCCCCCAAATAATGTGAAGAGGGGTCCCAGTCTCCTATATCTAATATATATATTATGTATCTAATATATATTATATTTGTAATATAGATATTATATATCGTCCATTGGCCTTGGGCTGAAAGGGGGCGGGGGATGGCTGAAGGTTGTGCCCCCTCCTGCGTACGTATCATCGCCCATCAGGATACCTGGACTGATGTGCACTTTCATTGCCTAAGTTAAGGCAGGGCCGGCTTGGCTAAGACTTCTTTTACTGGAATGAGCGCGCGCCTCACCTGCCAGGTCCCTGCTGTGGCCTCATCTGGTCGCTGGGCGCGTGCCGCCTGTCACACTTAGCGGCGCCGGTGCAGGTGTGTTATGGACCGCTAATCATGGGGAATTACCAGCTGGCCTGCTCCGTGCTTCCTATGTTTTAAACCTGTAGGTTAGATCACCGCTTGTTCACGCCCGTGAGTCGGTGATGCCGTAGGAGATAGAGGGGGGGAGGTGGTGGTCAGTGGTTGTGATGTGTTGTCTGTGTATTGTGTTTAGATCGCGCTCCATAACCCTACTGTATAGTAATTGCACTTGTATAGTGCTTACTCCCTCTGACGAGGCGTCGGAAGGCATTGTGTGTGGGGGGAGAGTAGGGGGCAAGGTGTGGTGTGATTTTGGCCGGTGATGTGGGTAGGCGATCGGGATGGGCAGTGCGGTGTGATGTCTTCCTTACCGGTGGTGATAGTCCCTCTTCAAGGCTCGGTGCTCGCTCTGGCTCAGCTCCTTCACCCCCATGTCACGCAGGGTCCCGTTCTCGGTCCCTGGCAGGGGCTCCCAGACGATGCTCCCCATCTTGAGTAGGTGACTAGTAGTTTCCCGATACTGCCGTTCTGCCCTCTAGAGCTCCTGGAATTCCACAGGTCCCCGTGAGTCCAGCTCCTCAGCGGCGTCTTCAGTCCTCCCAGCGCTAGCTGAGCCCCTTTATACTGCGCTGTCCCTCTCCGCCCTCCGCTGAGCTCCGTGCGCTGCCGCAGGTCCGGCTCGTCACTGCTCGAGTGCGACTCACAGACAAGAGGGTCCAAGGTGCTCCCGGAGCAGAGATTAGACTATCAGCTGTACCCAGCCGACGGCTGCCCCCCCCCAACCTCCAAACACTGCCCCTTGCAACGTAGCTAGAGAGGCCCGGGATAGTCCACTGCACCTCTCCCTCCCGCTTTCTCCTCCTCCTGTTGCTCTAACTTTCCACGCCCCGCAACTCGTTTCTTTTGCCGTCTACACTCTCGGCCCTCCTGCCAGGCTCTCGTTTCTCTCTGTGAACCGCTCTGTCGGGCAGTATTCTCCCCTCCTCCGCGCCTGTGTTTTTGTTGCCGTTTTCTACGTTCTCTCTCCTTACAGTGCCCCACCCACAAAAACCTCCCCGTCTCTCTTTTCGAGTCAATTCACGTGTATTTTTATTGTCACTATTTATTTACAAGCCTTATTGGCTTGGATGGGTTTAGTAATATTGCCAACGCGTCTCAGATTCCACGGTATTGGCAGCGATTTACACACGACTACGCTGGTGGGTTTGACTGACGAGTTGTTTTGCAGGTTCTCCTGCCAGCTGCGAGCTTTTTTTTTTCAGCAGAATGCACACCCTGTACTGAACTTCATCTCTATGCGATCAGCAGCCCCCCGTACATTCCCACGGACGTGGTCCCCTTTCCACCCTCCCGTCTGTTCGCAACCTCTTACCACGTTCCTTTCTGCCCTCTCTTCTCTCCAGTGGCACAATAACGTAAAATGATGCAGTCCCTACCCTCCTCCAGAATGTGAAGAGGGGTCTCTGAGTCCCCCATCTCTCAAAAATATTTTTCAAGTCCTGAGTAGATATGGACTGAGTCCTAACAACATGCGCTATGCAGTCGCTGAACAATGAATGACATGCACACCATAGACATATTGCGGAAATGGCCTCGAGTGACCATGTGCCCCAATATTTAACACCTCGGAGTGAGATTTGCAGCACTGTATGGTAAAGGCCAGATGGCACTCTACATCCCGCACAACTTTTATTCATATGTTAAAATCATTTCTTCTGCTCACGACCACACATGATCCCTCAGTCTCTTGCTGGGTGCAGGGTTTGCACGCAGGTCATATGTTGACTCTTGGCTCCTTCGACGCTTCTGGTCTCTGCTTGACTCTCATCTTGAGATGCCACACTTCCAAATGCAGAAATCCCTTCACTTCTCAGGGCCTGCTCTGAGTCTCTGGACCCCTGGGTGTCCGGGTGTCCAGAGAGAATATTCCCTCTTGGTGATGTGGGCCCAGATGGATCATCAAAACTCTTGTCATTCTCACAGCCAGACACATCTCTTGAAATGTCTGTCTCCGTGCAACTTCTTTTAAACCACGACATTAAACTTTCTTTGCAGTGATCATGGTGCCTTGTACCTTTACTACTCTCCAGACCTCTGTTTCAAACAGGGTCTGGTACTTCCATACAGGGTGCCTGTCACGCATGATGACATGTACTCCTCGCTGATAGAGGGATCTTTTGCTCAACGCACTCTGCTGGCCCTGTCGTTCGCATTCCTTTATTTTTCCTGAGCGGCTTGTATGTCCAGCACCGCAGGCTGACTTTCTGGACTGGCTGGGACGCTGTTCAGTCTGGTTCTCAGATCTGCCAGGGCACAGCAAGTGGTGCTATGCAGAGTCTGTCTATATGCTCTTAAGAACGTGTGCAGGCAACACGCTGCATCTTCCCCCTGGTCCAGGCCTATCCTATCTACAGCGCTAAGTTGAGGGTCCTCATAAACCTTTCAATCTCCCCATTAGCTTGGGGTCGGGGGGGGTTATTTTCCGGTGGCGGAGGGCCAACAGCGGCAGGTAGTCTTGAAATTCCTGCCCTTGGAAGGGCGGGCCATTGTCTGACTTTTTTCCACAGGTAAACCCATTAGTGCAAATGTTTTTTTCATGATGAGCTTTACCTTTGTTGTGTAGCCATTTTAGTTATAGTTTTATATACGTTATTTTAGCAAAGTAGGCCTGCCGCTGTGCACTTTAACTGAGATATGTTTTATTTTAGCTTTGTTATATTATTTTAACAGTAGCCACATTTACGGTCTTGTTTTATTTTCTCCATCTGGCTGTTCTGCACTTAGGTCAGCACTACGTTCTTAAACAAGGCATTTCTTTTAATCTGTGCTTTTCTCAAGGCTGCAGTAAGATAGGTTGCCGGCAAAAGTGGTATGCTTTGTCTCCAATGTTCACAGAAACATACACACTCTTACGTGCGGATCCTTTCTTGGAACACCAGCTGTTCTATTATAAAAACACTGCTTTGACCCATGTATGTTAGAGGGAGATTCCAGCCAGATGACCATGACTGTATGCTGATTTCTTCATTACAGCTGCTTCTGTAGACTACAGGCCTATTGCTCAGGTGTGAGGGATAATGTCTTCCCAAGGGAAAACCTGAAAGGCAGAATTAGAGCTTAACATTCTGTGCTCTAACATAGCTTAAGTAGGAAATATCCTTATAAACTCTAGTGACAATATGGTAGCGTTATTTTTGTGTTTTACTCTGCTTGTCAAATTTTAATCTTGTGCTTCATCGTCCTAGTTATCGCAATACATGCCTTATTATCTAAGATGCAGTTACTTCAGTGAAAGCTTATTGAACTATACTCTGCCTCTGATTGTCCTTGCATATGTGAGTCTAATGTAACTGAGGGAAACAGATGAGATCTGAGTGACCACGATTCCCCTGAGGAGTCATTCATATCATGTGCCCGGTTGCCCCAATCATCTCTGCTCTTGGGTGGAGATGAGGCACCTCTAGTTAGCCAGAACAAACCCAGATTAGGCCGACAGGTGTCACACAGTGCAGGATCAGACTCAGTCCACCGTAATGCAAGTGATTCTGCGGCCCAAATCCAGTAGTCTCAATAGGATAATGAGAACCTACTCAACACCTTGAAGAATGCTGTCAATTGCATCACCTCTACAACAGGGAACTTTGTGTGAGAGTCCAGGAAGACAACAGTTAGCCTGCCATCAGGAAAACTGCTGACATCCATACTTATCTTGGACCAGGGCTTTCAGCTGGGTTTCTCAGTGATCACAGCAGCTGGATGTGGCTTGCCCCCAGTGATAGCACACCAGTGGTAACTTTGTATTCTCTCTGTTCTACTTTGGTGTCCATGCCAGGAAACCATACTTTGCTACAAAGTATGGCCTTTGTTTTTGCCAATCCGTGGTGTTCCTGATGGGCCACATCAATCCCTCTTGCCCACCGTACTCGGGCATCATGATGAGGGGTTCTCTCAGCAGCAGACCTGCTCGGCTTTCCCTTAGCTCACTGTGTACACACCACAGCTGTTGTCTCATCATCCGCTCGTCGTGCATGAGCATTTTGAACTGGTCCTGGAATCTTTACCACTATCCCTGGGCTAGAGATTCTTTGGCCCGTATGATGCTCTGATCTTCATCGGAAGCCTCCTTTACTTCCAGTAGAATCAGCGCCTTTGGGCACAAATCATGCAGAACCATCTGTATGAAATCCGCTGCTCCATCGTTTTCCTCAATGTCTGGCAGATCATCCTGCTTGAGGAAGAGTGTGTCTGGAAATGTATTCTTTTTATTGAGTCTTGGTGGAGCAAGATTAGTTGATTTGGCAAACAGCGTTATGAGTGGCTTATGGTCAGTAACCACCCAGAACAGTCATCTGCAGAGATACAGGTGGAAATGGCAGCACATCAATCTGATGGCCAAAGCCTCCCGTTTGATCTGAGCGTGCCAGGTCTCAGTGGCTGAAAGTGCGCGATTGGCATGTGCAACAGAGACTCAAACGTTGTCTGCCCGCTCCTGCAAGCGAAAAGCAACAAGTCTCACAGGGCTGGCATCAACCACCACCTCTGTCTTCCTCTGCAGATTGAGGTATGCCATGGTGGCATATCCCAGAAGGGCTTCCTCCATGTTTTGAAAGGCTGTGTCAGCTTCAAGTCCTCACTCCCATAGCACGCTGGTCTTGGCCAATGCTCGGAACAGCTCTGATATCGTGGCTACATGGAGTATGAACCTTCCACAATATGTCACCATCCCCGGGAAGCTTCTTACTTCGGTCGGGTTCCATGGCACTAACATGTTGCTTATGGCATCTGCCTTCTTGGGGTACACTTTCAGGCCTTCCCAGGAGAATATGTATTGAAAGAACTCACCGAGTTCTGGTAGAACAAGCACTTCTTCCTGTGCAGGTTCAAACCGCATATTGACAATCGCTGCAGGGCGGCCCTGAGCATCATGTGATGCTCTTCGAGGTTCTCAGAGAATATAAGGATGTCTTCACTTATGTTTAGCACCCCTGTTAGTCTGGAGAGAGTTCCTCTTATGGTTATTTGTAACACCTCTGCAGCAGAGAGGTGCCAAAACATAGACGGCGGTGCCTTCTCAAGCCTACATAGGTGGAAAATGTTGTGATGTAAGGACTGGCCGAGATGAGCTCGTCAATGATACCCGGCATTCAAATCTAACTTAGAGAACCATTTTGTGCTGTTGAGGTGTGCTAAAATATCATCCATGGTCAGTGTAATATGTTGTTTCCTCTTTACGGCCTGGTTCGGGAGTCTCATGCTACACATAGCTGGATCACCTCTGGCTGTTTTGGTTTCGGTGCGATGAGCAGTGGTGATACCCATGGTTTGGGACATGTCACCTTCTTGATCACACACATCTTCTCCAGGTCCTTCAGCTCTTGCTTTACCTTTGGCCAAAGGTGGAAAGGGACTCTCCGGTGATGCAAAGCTGTGGGCCTTATCGACTTGTCAATTTGGAGCTTAACCTGTTTTCAGATTGCCCAGGCATTTGAACAGTTGGGGAAACATGGCTAGGATTGCATCAGCATGCAATTCACGCATTTGCTTGGTGAAAAATACAAGTTCAAAGTCTTCAGCAGTGTGGTATCCTAGTAGTGTGCTGGTGCAGCTTTCTGTGAAGTGAAACTTTGTATGGGTGGACCGGCCTTCACTCTTGACTTCAACTTCCATTGTCCCTTTTAGGGGATCCGTCCCTCCATATGTATAGATTTGCATCCCACTGGGCATTAGCGTTGATCTTGGCGTGATCCGATTAAATTGTTGGTCCATAACATTGATGGATGAGCCGGTGTCTGTGAGTGCTGTAATTGTTGTACCACCAATTTCCACGGTACACATAGGCAGCATCCTTCTCCTACTGCCCTCTCTCCCAGCAAATGATATCATGAAGACTTCTTCTTCCTCCTCCTCTTGGTCTGCTCTAATTCTTCCCTGGTTGGGCGCGCCCGCTTCAGCAGGGTCTTTATGCCATAATAGCCTAAGGGCAGCAGTCATCTTCCTTTGGTATCCCATGCCACACTTTGAGCAGGTGTGCCCCTTGCTGAGCACGTGTTAGGGGTTCTAGGTTCCAACCAGCAGTTTCCACACACACTGTTTGGGGGCTGCGTCATTCTAGCAGGGCACGGTGTTGGGCATTTTTGGATGGCACTGATCTGTTCTCCCTTTCCTGTGGCAGTTTTCTTTGGGTCATGTGCTGGCTGTACATTTATTCAGGGCAGCCTCCATGTCTTCAGCACAGCTACTGCACAGTTCATCGCCACACGCTAGGACAAGTATGCCATCCAGGAAGATGCCTGGCTGCCTTAGGATCTGCTCTAGAGCATTGAGAACTTGCACCCTTGTATGATTTGCACTTTTATCTCTCTTCTCCGGGTTGAGGTTCACACACATGCTCGCCAGCTTCCTTGCTTAGCATGGCCTAAATTGAATCGCTCATAGTCTGGATTGAGCTGTGGATTAAAATGCCTGTTAAGGCAGCCACTGCAGCTTCAAAAACGGATCATACATGTCTGTGCCACCAAAATGCATCATCAGCGATCTTTTGATGGTGTGATCTGTTTCATCGGTGGTGCGAAAATAATGTTGCAGGCATCCAACCCAGGTACGCCATCTTGGGGAGCAGTAGCTGGGTCAGAAAGTTCGCTGAAAGGTGGTAGTGGAGTGACTAAAGCATGTGTGCATGGCATGGGACGGACCGGTCTCTCATGCTGTAGTTGCTGGTGGCGTGCTCTTAACATTCGTCTTTTTTCTCTCTGTGTCTTTCTTTCTTATATTCTTTCGTCCTTCGCCTATAAGTGTGTGACTCTTCACTCATTCTTTATTTTCTTTTCCTCTCGGTGTGGGTCACAGGGAACCTTTCACAGTCCACTATAGACCACTGTCCACGTGGCACACAGCAGCATCACCTCTGGGCCTTCCAGTTCTGTTGATTGTCCTTACCTTGTGAGCGAACTGCAGCGTTGCTCAGCCTCCGCTTTTGATTTCTCACCATGAGCAAGTCACGGTTTCTTCGAGGTGAGTCGTCTCTCAGGTGTTGCAGCAGGCAGGAGTAATGATGCGGCCCCTCTCATGAGTGGAGAAAGCAGGACGGGGCCGCCGGGAGAAAGCAGGTTACACACTGCGTTCGCGAAGCACTCCGCGGCCTGTTGGGTTGGAGCCAGACCGGCAGGTAGCACTGCATGCGGGGGTCCGTGTACGAGGGGTGGAGATCTCTGTTGCAGAGCCAGGTCCCTGGTGTCAGCAGACGTGTCAGGTGCAGGCTGGCAGGACAGTGCATTGAAGGACAGGGCCACAGACAGCAGAACTCAACAGGAGGTGAGGCTGCAACACATTGGACCAGGCGTGAGGGAGTTCCCCACAAACAGGCTTGAAGTAGCAAAGCGGGCAGCCACAGCAGTGCGAGCTGGGTGCCACGGTGTAGTTGTAGGGCTTGTCACAGTCTGGAAGTAGTGAGCACACGAGGCCAGTGTTGAGTCCCGACAACATACGGACGCAAGGCCTAACAACGTGCATTGTGCAGTCGCTGATCAATAAATGACATGCACACCATAGATAAATTGCGGCAATGGCCTTGAGTGACCATATATTGTCATCCTCAGGAAGCCATCCCTTCATTTATCACCTCGGGCCGCGCCCGGCCCTCGGAGTAAGAATTGCAACAAAGTATGGTAGAGGCCGGATGGCACTCTACAGTATCCATTGGCCTTTGGCAGAATGTGGCCCTCTAAGGGGTATGTGGGTCCTTGAAGGATTGGGTCCCCTCTGCACCGTAGGGGCTGCAGGGCCCACCGTTACGCCCCTGCTTCTCTCCCTTCGTTCTGTTACGTCTTACTCTCTAGTTTTCCTTTGCTAAGCTCCCACTTGCTTCCTTCATTGTTTCTCTCTCTCTCCATGTTTGTCCCATCTCCTACCTTGCATGCTCCTCTCTTTTTCCCTTACTTCACTATGTACCTTTACACGGCTTTTGCTGCCTGTCAGGCCTTCTCTGCTGCTTCCGTGGCCTGTGGGCAGTGTCACCCCTGGTTATATTATCTTTCCATCTTTTTGTTCTTTGGTAGGATGACCAGACGTCCCGGATGTCCCCGGACAGTCCCGGTTTTTAGAGGTCTGTCCCGGTGTCCCGAGGCTTCTCTAAATTTTAAACAAATGTCCCGGTTTTTGGGACAAAGGTCAGATTATCTAGGGAAGCATAAGTTAAAGGTATACTCTCCTTTAACAGACGCCTTACAAAGTATGCAATAATTAAGTAATGTATCTATTACTGTCAGGCAACACAGTCCCCTGTCTGCTCTCAGCAGAGATAGGGAGTGGGGACAGAGAGAGGTGGGTGGGAGTGGGTTGGGGGTGCAGGGTGGGAGGTCAAGCCATAGCTAATTTTACACGTATAGTCTTGTAAATGTGTGTGTGTTTATATATATATATATATATATATATATATATATATATATATATTTCTATAAACACACACATATATAGGCACACATTCACAAAGCTACGCAAAAAAAAAAAAAAAGGACAGGCCAAATATAAAAATGAGTGTAAAGTCGTTAGTCCTTCTTTTATGTTTGACCTTTGCAGGTTTTTGCTCCTCAAAATCTGGTCACCGTATTTTTGGCCCTGTCTACAATCCATTTGGTAAAAGATATTGCAATTTGTGCACTGACTTTTACCAAATTCTTTTTTTGGCAAACCAACATATATTCAAACATATTGATTTGCAAAATTCTGATTCATAAAGGGTCACAATATGCAGTAATATGCATGAGGTAGGTTCTTAAATAAATACATCTTTTTTAAATGCAGCCTGTTTTCCTTAAAAAATGCAATTTGTTTAAAAAAAAAAAGAAAAAGAAAAGTTTCTAAAACTGTCTTTAAAATATTGACAAAGGGGTCTTTGAGGGACCCCTTGCTCTTTGTGAGTTGGTTACCACCTCCTTTGAGGTTTTGGTAATCGATCAATGATTTGAAACTGCAATTGCAGTCTCAAACCTTTGATACATGCCATAAAAATGACAAATTGGAAGGGATGCCCTAAACACGCCCATTTCAATTTACGATTTAGTTTGTAGTCACAAACCTATTTTGCGATTTGGAAATGAGTTATCTCAATTTGAGCTTCAAACATACCCAAAAGCTATTCTACAGTTGCAAAGCCTTCAATTTTGCAATTCAGAGCCTTTGCTACCACAAAATAGATTTGAACACAGGCCCTAAATCTTTATTTGAGTGCCTCTTCATGTTGTCAATCGTGACTCCACAATTAATAGCTGCGCACATTAATTCTTGTTTTTAAAAAACACAGCACAATATTTCATGAAGATGCTTAAATAGCTGCACATTTGAACATTTCCTAATATTACATGGCTAAAGTTTCAGAAGATTGTACTGTTTTTTTAGGTCTCGGCTACAGAAAGCTAAGCTCAGCTGCCTATAGATAGACCTTTTATTTCCAATACATAACAAATAATCAGAGCTGGCTTTGGGTCATGCCTTTACTCAAGATTGATGATTTTTTTGTTTGTCTCAGTTTTCTGCTCCCGA
Organism: Pleurodeles waltl; assembly: GCF_031143425.1. Lineage (NCBI taxonomy): Eukaryota > Metazoa > Chordata > Amphibia > Caudata > Salamandridae > Pleurodeles > Pleurodeles waltl. Next base: position 707,265,207 of record NC_090450.1, on the reverse strand, counting down.
TTCATTGGCTTTCTTTCATATTCTTGTGTTTGTCTCGCCCAAGAGCAATTCTGGCTCACACTGTTGATTGTGTGAGTTGTATCCTTCCACTGCATACTTGATGTGATGCTTTGTTTATTTTGCATTTATTTAACCACAGGAGTGCATGTATTTATTTGCTCTCTCCAGCATTCTCATTTCATATATATATAAAAAAAATATTGTCACTTAAAAAAACAAAGGTTACAGGGACGTTATGGTTCGGCTCGCATTTCAAATGTACAAAAATAGAAATTCACCAGTTAAAGTTACCTCAAGTAACTATAACTTGTGCCTTAAGTAACTATAACTCGTGCCCTCACCATGCACAGTTTTTTCATCAAAAATGTTACTGAAAATATTTCATTGATATTATCAATGATGTTATCAAAGATGTCATGAGTGCTGTAGTATGTGGGGTAATTAGGAGTGGATGGCGAGGGAGTGAGTTATAATTATGTGGATGCGTAAGTGTCTGAGTGGGTGTGTCAATGAGAGAAAGAGATTGAAATAGAGAGAGAGATAGCGAGAGAGCGTGAGAGGGAGCGAGATAGAGGTTTTTTAGGTTTTGATGCATGATATACAATTTTTAAAGAAAAATGTATTTGTCATTTAGAAGGAGTAAGATCACCTTTCAGTATGAGCCTTAAACATTTGCACTTCAAAAAAAAAATAAAGGAGGGAAATTACCACAGATACACCTGGCCTCGAACCCTCAAACGTTCAATGTGAAGGTCTGTGACCTTCACACTTGGAACTATTCATTTTTTAAAATATATTTTTGCAGCCCTTTATGGGCTATCTGGGTCCGCGGGGAGCCTCAAAGCCACCCCTGCGGTACCTGACCATTTATTTATTTATATTCCATTTACAGGTTATCTGGACCTGCGGGGGGAGCCTCAAGGTCTCCCCTGCGGTCCCACTGCTCCAGCAAGGAGAGAGCTGCTTAAAGTAGCAGCTCAGTGGTTGCTGGAGCAATGCTTTCATCTCTGTTCCCTTCACGCATATCTGCGTGCAGGGAACAGGTATGAAAACTCCACTTTCTGACAACAGGAACTGTTTGACAGGTCGCACTGTCAGACAGCGGATTTGTTTGCTTTTGCTTGGTGGGAGCAGTGAGCTCTCACCAAGCAAAAGCAAGCAGCTATGTCCCGAGGGTGGGCACCCCGGGTCATAGCAGGAGCCGGCTCCATGGGGTGACAGTCCCCAGGGCCCTCCATTGGCTCCTTGAGGGGGGTGCTCAGCCCCTCTCCAACAAGTATAGCCCTGGAGAGGTGGTAGCCACCAGGGCTACAGGGGTCCAAAACGTATCTCCTTCACGTTTTTTTATGTTTTCCCCGGGGAGGTGGTGGTCCCCGGGGCAGTGGGGGAGCCACGTGGCCCCCACCCACATGGAATAATAGGAAAGCCCTGGAGAGGTGGTGGTCCCCAGGGCAGGGGGAGGCGGGTACCCCCTCCATTTAATTCATAAAGTCCCTGGGCGGTGGTGGTCCCCAGGGCAGCGGGGTAGCCAGGTGCCCCCACCCACATCTTAACTGATTAGAGTCCCAGGGAGGTGGCAGTCCCTGGGACTGTGGGGGAGCCCGATGGGCCTCACCCATGCCAATAATTAATTTAGTCCCGGGAAGGTGGTAGTCCCCGGGGCACAGGGGCCTGTGCGGGCCCCCTGCACATAATTACAGCTTTTCCCTGAGGAGCTGACAGTCCACGAGGCTGCGGGGAGACCAGGCGGCCCCCCACACTACAATAAAAGAATGCCCCCCGGACTTGGCACACCCTGGGGCTTTAAAAATATGGGGGGCGAGAGTCTGCCTTTCATTTTCCTAAAAATTTCACTGCATCTGCCGTGACTCACAGTCAAAAATTTGTAAAAATGCTTTTTAGCCATGGGAGAGGGGTGTCCCTCTGGGAAGCCACCAGCAGAGCTAAGGGGCCAGGTTGTCTGTACCCTGGCCCCTTTTCTTTTTTTAAACTTTGTTTTCTTTGACTCGGCTGCCGAGTCCCAACATGGCTGCCAACTCTTCTTGGTTGAAGTGTTTACAGACATTCATATCTCAGCACGAGATTGGGAGGGGTCGAGAATCCTTCACATCCCTATATATACAAATTTGTTTTCCCCTTAATTTCTCAAAAACTACTGAATGTATTTACACCAAAACAAATAAAGGTCGCTTTCTGGACCAGGACCTACCTTTCTGCTAAATTTGGTGTAATTTCATCTGGCAGATTCAGCGCTATCGTTCTCCAATTTTTCCTATGAAAAAATGCATGGGGGAAAAAGTATTTTGGGACCCCCCATTTTTCTCGCCCCCCCCCCCCACAAATGGTTCACCCTGAAACCTTCCAGACAGCAGCTCAAGTATATATATATATATATATATATATATATATATATATATATATATATACATATATAGAAGTTTCCTTGTTCACAGGTAATTGACCCTTAGACTTATTCATTTTTAAATGCGAAATGCACATACAAATTAATTAACACTGAAAACGGACTCTAAATTCATGACAATGAGGTTTTGACAGAATAATGTTGGCCATCTTTGAACTGCTATTATACTAAAACAGTGTAAAGAATAACATTTTATCTTTTCATAATACAACAAAAACAGTTCTAATATGGCATCATTGTAAATTGAACCATATGTCCCAAATGGGTTATATCACATTGCTACAGAACATCTAACCCACATTAGCGTAATGTCACAAGCTATATTGGCCATCTTTAAACAATTATTGAACATAGTTTGAGTTGGCAAATCTTACCAAACTCCATACCCAAAACAAATAAATAAATATCAAATATCAAATAACCAATATACATTTTCTTGGTCCTTATTGCCATTTTCAATTTTCAACATTGAATGATCAAGTCCTATTAAATTATTTAAATTATAACAAGCTTTGAAATAATTCGTATCAGACATTTTTAAACAGTCTTTCTTTTTTATTTGAAGAACACATTATTATAAAAACAGGAAAATGATCAATATTTAATAGAAAATAGAAAAACAAAACCAATAAATCCAATACCATTGCATGATAGCTCAAAGGTAAACAGTCAAAGCATGCATAATATCTGCCTATGCGCATTGTTTTTCTGTATTTTAGTCATGACATGTATAGCCCTAGTGGGCAAAGATTTTAGTTTGAATTTCAAACTGTTCTCAAAATATAATTGTAATGATCTATATTGTACTCATGACATCTGACTCTCAAGTCTAGATGAATTACTTAAAAGGATATAATAGCTGTTGCTTTTCTCTTTTTCAAAATTCAAGTTCCATCAGTGTCACACCCAAAGTGTAACCACCTGTCAAGTGAATCAAACAATCCAAAAGGCAGATATTATGCATGCGGTTGACCTCTTCCAAAACGCGCTAGGTTTGTTTTTGCCCATTAAATCTTCATTTCAACCATGAGTTGTGACGGAGACTCATTATTTACTACTGTAGCAAAATAAGACGTCTCGCCCAGCCGGATTAATGTAATTGGATCAAATATAGAGGGTCGCAACCTTGTCTCTGTCTGCCACGTTGCTGGCGCAGGACAAGGTGACGTTTTTCTTATTTTATGTCTGTTATATATTATATATATATATATACACACACACACATATATATATATATATATATATAAATATATATATATTTATATATATAAATATATAGATCTTAATGAAGGCTATGCAGTTTCCAGAATGTTAGCTTCGTTTTTCTAATGCTTCATGCAACGTACTTTTACTTTTTCATTTTAATTTACTGATCTAACGTGGTTGCCATCAGTGACAGATTGGTAAATTAAAACAGCCGCCTGCATCACGATGCATGTGTATGCACGCATCATAACATGCACATACAAATCTGTGACCATCTTCCGATATGTTTTTTTAATAGAATACCATTCATATACTTCCATTCATGAATGCATATGCATATGACATATGTACATGTATGTGGTTGGGAAAAAGCATAGCAAATTGTTAGAAATGGGGTCTCTAGTTGGCAGTGGCTTGCACCCTGTCCAAGTAGGGACCCACACTCTAGTCAGAGTACGGGAGTCACACAGCTTAGATAACCCCTTCTCACCTCCTTGGTAGCTTGGCACGAGCAGTCAGGCTTATCTCAGAGACAATGTGTAAAGTATTTGGAGACACACACAAACACAGTGAAAACACTAGAAAAGGACCTCAATCAGTTTAGAAAAAATAGCCAATATCTATCTGAGTAAAACAAGACCAAAACGACAAAAATCCAACATACACAAATAAAGATATACATTTTCAAAGTTTAAATCTTACTAAAGCGCTTAGAAACACAATAGCTCCAATTGGGGCTATCACGGTGTCTTGACAGAGTCATTCAAAACAGTCAACGTCACTTTCAAGGGAATGTGGGCCACTCACGGAGTCGCACGGACCCCTGGTACAGTACCTTGGAAACAAATGAGGGAAAAAAAATTGTTGCACGGAGTCGGGAGGTGAGGTATCACTGGATTCAGTGCGGCGTCGGTTCCTTACTGCCACTGGGGAGGTGAGGCGTCGGTTCCTTACCGCTAGACTGCATTGGTTCCTTATGGTTGAAGGGCAGGTGGTGCGGCGTTGGCGAGGTGTCGGTTCCTTACAACACAGGGGGGTCGAAGAATCCAGCAGGTCAAGATGCAAGGCGTTGACTTTGTGGTGTTGCGATCACACCACCGGGCCACAGCTGCTGTGGCGGAGTTGGTGCCATAGACATCAGTAACATGGTGCTCTGGACTCATGCTGTGGCGTGATTTCAGAGGCGCTGTGGTGGCACTGGGCCTGCAGCGCTGGTTGCAGTTGTTGCACTTAGAGGGGACTACAGCTCCAGTACAGGTCGCGGCATGGGTTCAAAGAGTGGCACTGGTTCCGAAATCGTTCTGGAGGTTGATGAACTTATTCGTCCTTGTTACACCAGAACTCACCACCCAAGGGCCCAGGGACTGGATTTGGCACCACTTGACAAGTCAAGACTCTCGGCAAGAATGCCCAGTTGCTGGCAGATAAAGACTGTGATGTCCCTGAGACTTCTTAACAGGAGGCAAGCTCAGTTCAAGCCCTTGGAGAACCTTGGAAAGCAGGATGTAGAAAGCAAAGTCCAGTACTTTCTATCCCAGGATAGAAGCAGCAGGAAGTAGACCAGCACAACAAAGCAACAGGCAGCAGCATCCAGCTCTTCTTATTGGCAGAATCGCCTCAGCCCAGAAGTGTTCTAACTATGTGGGGTCAGAGGTATGGTACTTATGCCCATTTCTGGCTTTGAAGTAGGCAAACTTCAAAGAGAAGTCTTTGTAGTGCACAATACCCTGCCTTTCCCTGTCCTGGTCCCAGACATACTCCAGGGGCTGGAGACCGTTTTGCGTGAGGACAGGCACAGCTCTATTCAGGTGCAAGTGTCAGCTCCTCCCACCATCTTGCTCAGGAAGAACCATCAGGAAATGCAGGGCACACCTCAGCTCCCTTTCTGTGTCTAGAGTGAGTTTACAAACAGCCCTAATGTCATCCTGACCCAGACGTGTATTCCACAGACAGGCTGACGCACACAATGGTTAAGCAAGAAAATGCCCACTTTCTAAAAATGGCATTTTCATACCTACAATTCAAAACCAATTTCACCTACAGATGTATTTTTAAATTGTGAATTCAGAGTCCCTAAACCCATATCTTTTTCTGCTCCCAATGAGGAATTACACTTAAATGTATATCAAGGCAATCCCCATACTCTATGGGAGAGATAGGTCTTGCAGTAGTGAAAAACAAAGTTAGCAGTATTTCACTATCAGGACATGTAAAACATACTAGCACATGTCCTACCTTTTGAATATACTGCACCCTTTCCATGGGGCTTCCTGTTTATTGTCATTTTGTTTATAAAGGGGCAAGGCCATGGGGATGACAAGCTTGGATTTGAGTGCACAGAACACTCCCCTCAGTGCGCATGTATGTTTGGCCGGTCGTCTTGGGCCGGCCAAACGCACATGCGCACAAGGGCTCTCTCCAACCCGGCACTGTGGTGCTGAGTTGGAGAGAGCCTGCACTGGCTCCCAGTCTGCGCTGGAGTGCCCAGCCGGGGTGCTCCAGCCAATCAGAATGCTACTCTGAGCAGCGTCATGATTGGTGCAGGGCAGGCTGGGAGCCTGTGCCTGGAGTGCGAGGGCAGCGACACGGGAGCAGCGCGGCTACAAGGTAAGTAGATTTTTTACATATATATCTATATATACATATATATATATATATATATATATATATATATATATATATATATATATATATGTTTGGCCTCCCCCACCCCTGCCCCGCCACCATGCCGAGTCACCAGACGCAACTGGATTCAGGTGGTATGAAAAGGGATCAGAAAGTTTCTGGTTCATCTTAGGGAGGTCACCATCATTAGACATGTAGCATCTCTCTGGGCAGAGGTAATTGCCCAGGCTCAGGTTCGAGTGAGGTCACTAACAGTGATCCATCAGCCCCTTTCACAAGTTGTTCTCAAATACTTCCTATGTCTAAGACGCACCAGCACAAGTCTGCGGACCAAACTTAATGTGAAGTAATTCTAGTGTTCTGCATCTTTGGTTAATATATATGTTCAGCTTTTTGGGGATTGGGGCAGGGGATCACCACCAATTAGCAGGGGCAAGGTTTGTAAAATGTAATTCCCTTGTACCTTGCTCACTAGAACTTACAGCAGGATGTTGATTTTTAGCTTCAAGCCTGACAACAGCAAAACAAAGGAACTTCTTATGCAAACAGCATGGGGGAATGGGCTCAATAGTATGGATAGAAAGAAATCCTGGCTGGTAATGTGGAGAGGCTTAAATACACCAGTGACTTTGCAAGGCTGAGCAATGTCAATCCATCCATAATGAAGGACAATGGTGCAGATTGAGAGGGGGAGTATGCCGTTGCGAGCAGTGGAAAATACAACTGTAGTCAGTCATCCCTGTTGTCAGGGATCTGAGACATGCATGTGTCTCATTTTTACTAACCAAGAATTAATTCAAGCACACATACTCACTCCCTCGTGCCCTTTTTTTCTCATCCTGAAGAAGTATGTACTAAGAACGACAAAACTGTATGGTGAATTGGGATTAAGACGAATGTGTACTAAAACAATACTGAAGTTGAGATATCCACCTGTAGGTATACTGTTACAATAATATCGACGCCAAAATATCATCAACGATGAGTTAATATTAGGAAAACTACAACCACCTTGACAATATTTTGGTAGTTGAAATTATGGTCACCTTTTGACTGCTATATTATGCCTAAATCTCTCCCGGAGACCAAAGAAGCACTTTGGCTGTCTTACCCTGTGTGTGGGCATGCAGCAGCTGGTACCTTGGCTCTGGGATGCAGACACCAAAGGTGCTGCAAACAAAGAATCGTTCAGGCGAGGGCGAAGTAAACATCTGAGGGTTGCACAGCCACCTCAAGAAACTCTGGAATTTTGTTTACCCTCCATAAATGCGGTACTTCCCTTCTTTTGGTAGTTTTGCTATTAGTGCGCTCTCCAGTCTCCATGTTACCCTCTTCTCTCTTATGATTCTTCACTCCACTCTGTCAAAGGACAGTTTGCCACTAAGGCAAGGTTTGTATGCATATGTATAAGTTGTTCAACTTCTATATATGATTAATTATTGCAAAGCCTTCACTATTACAACAAGCGCATTAGTGAAATGCAGTGAGCTGTGAGCTCAACTTTGCATTAGACAGCAGCGCTAGTATAAATACATGTACACATTTTTGCAAAATGCCACAATTTGAAGCTATCTATATTTTTTAACACAAATTTTATTGTGATTTAATTACATGCAGTAGATACATAGCACATTTGAGCACAGTTATGATAATACACATATGGCTGTGCATCACAAGTTTAGAAAATTAGACAAGTCAATGTCCAATAAGTATACATAGTAATATCAGTGCAATTGAAAACCAACAATTCCCTTCCCCTTGCGTAAACGAACTGTGACACCATACGAGTGTAATACATAATGAGGGGTTTGCACATGGAGAAGTTACTGATACGACAAAGGTTGTTGTGACTGAGATCCATCGTATTGTAAGTACTACCATGTAGCATATCGTATGGGTCTAGGCCTAGGTAATTCAAACTGCACAGTGGAGGGATGGGGACCAGGCCCATAACTAGGTTCCTCCCTGGAGACAAGTGTGCTGGGCAGTGTCCCGTCTTCCTCTCCCTCCAGTATGCTATCTTGCACTTTGAAGTGTTACAGTAAGGTATCCCATTAAAGTGATAGGGTTTTTTGCATAATCCTCTATAATTCTCCCTCCTTAAAGCCCCACTCTCAGCTAGCCCGCACTGGGCGACCTCCTCACGCCGCACAGCCACTAGTGGAGACTGTGGTGACCTCCAACGTGTTGTTATTAATCTCTTAGCTAACAACAGGGCCAAGTCTGTGGAGCCTGCCAGTACTTTAAAGTCTTTGGGTCAGAGATGTAGACCTAAAATACAATGTTCTAACCTGTGCCAGTGTGTCTGACCGGTTAATTCTGATATTACTGATGCAATGTCTGAGCAGTAAGCAGATAATGAAGGACAATTCCATAACATATGTATGAGATGTGCATCTGCTATATAACACACGGGGCACCCAGTGGAGGCTCCAGGGAACATTATGTTGATTCTGTGCGGTGTGAGGTATGCTCTGTTGAAAAATGAGAATTTAATAAATGTAAATCTTGAGTTACAGGATATCTTCTCGGGAAGATAACAAGTTCACACCCTCCCTTTCAGTGATCTCCCGTTCTAGTTCTGTGTCCCATTTGTTTTTTTAAATCTTGAGGGGGACCATAAGTGTGTACGAAGTCTGCAATAAAACCAAAGTATCAAGGGGCATATTTACAAGAAAGTGGCGTATCAGCTCTGATGAGCCACTTTTCTTGTGTTGCCCTGCACCCCCCCAGCGTCACCATGTTAGCGCTGTACTTACTATACAGCGCACCATGGCGCATGTTAGCACAATAGCGTCATAATTTATGCCACTACTGAGGCACGTTGCTGAATTAATGCCATAAATTATGGCTCTAGTCCAGCAAAGCACAGGGAGGCCCATAGGTCATTATGGGAGCATCCGTTTGCCCACAGCAGGCACTAAAAATGATGGAAAAAACTGTGCAGTGAAATCTTGTAAATTTCACTGCTCAATGTTTTTGGGCCCCCCTGCGTGGGAACACCCCCCTTCAATACATTATACCTGTCACAGGTAAAATGTGGCACAAGGGGTTACAAAGTGGTGCAATGAATGCATTGCGCCACTTTATAAATATGGCGCACGGTGGCGGCCTCTTTAACGCCTCTTTAGAGTAAAAAAAAAATGGCGTTAGGGTGGTGCAAGGAGGTGCAAGGGGCTTGTAAATATGCCTCTAAGTGTCTGCCATGTCCTATTGTGTGCAGTACTTGCAATAGTTCATATGTTTCTGGTTCATTCCCGTCTGGTGCCAAATATCGGAGGACATAGAGGAGAATGCTGGTGTGTGTTAGAAACAATGTTTCTGGTAATCCATGTGTGTGCACAAAATGGGAATATGATAATAGTACACCATTCTCAAACAATGAGCCCACAGTCAGTACTCCCTCCTGTTCCCATGGATTCTGCCTCTGTGCTGTCAAAGATGTGGGGAGAGCATGTAAGAGGAAATTCGTTGCAGATGGCATTGGGGAAGTTGTGTAACATGTAGCTAAAATCCAATAGATGAGGGCTATGCTTAAGAAGAGGGAAGGCACACGGAGAATAGTGGCCCCTGGACACACCAGCCTATGCAACCGTCCACGGCCAATTTGCTCTGCTTTGTATCCTACTTCTGGGAGGTTATGCCCGGCCAGCCAGTAACTTGAATCTATCTATATTGTTTCCAGAATGCTCCCTGGTTATATGGAACTATGCACATAAGCCTCAAAGCAAGATTTGTAATCGTTTGCTTTAAAAATAAAATGTCCTAAATAATTTCAACTTGAAAAAACACATTTAATTAAAATATTGTCCTACTTTAAATACTGTTTCTCTGAGGCCTAATTTTGTAAAACGTGTGAAATGTATGTCAGTGTTTAAGAATTATGGATAAAGGTCAATCAGTGTAAAACTATTATGAAGAACATTCAGGGCAACATGAATATTCATTAGTGACATGATTTTTAAAGAAAGTAACAAAAGTGAGACAGCATGTATATATCCTTGCGTTTATGCAGATTTGCAACTTTTAGAAATTTAGAAGATTTTACAGAAGCAGCTCTTGAAAATGTAAATCTTGGAAACTACAGTGAATTCCATTTCTGCGTGAGCAATATTTGCTCATGCAAAAATGTGGTAAGCAATTGCAAATTAACTTTCCTACAATGTATTTTCCCAACCCTTATCAGGAGTAAATTTCCATTAGTTTCCTGTGTGGGAAGAGATTGGACAGGAGTTGGTGAAAAACCATAAACAAGTTAGTTGTAATTGTGATAAGACTCACAGAGCATTCCATCTCTGGAGTTACTACTGCTGCCATAATTCCAGCCCCTTTATGTAGATATGCATGAAGGTAGCAAAGTCAGAGCCTTGCAAGAACTCCAATGCTGACATAATAGGGGCCCTAACATAATCAGAAAGGCTAATAGCAAAGCTCTGATATGATCAGAATGCTTTAATAATGTGTGATCTCCCTGGATGGCACCAAAATGGACAAGCTGGTTTTATACAGGACGTGTAGATTTCCGAAGCATCTGTGTCTTGGACTCGTGCAAATGTTATAAACTTCAACACTCTGTTGCTTTGTCTACTTCTCCTATTTGCCCATCTTTCTGAATCCTTTCATCTCTCTTGCACACATATGTCTTGCATCTCCTCATTATCCCCTCCATTTCTCCCTTCCTCATACCCCATCTTCCTTACCTTTCTTGCGCCCTTCTTTCTCCCCCTTTATCCTTTTCTTCTTCTTACGCCTTCAATCTTAGGCCAATCTTTACTCCCTCACTGTCTCCCTACACCTTTTCTTGTCTTCTAACTCAAATTCCCACTCTCTCCTTCTAAATCCTTTCCCTTTCTCCCTCCTGTTATTGCTTCCTCAATGTTGTTTTACAATTTTAGGTCTCTCCTGGAAGATCTGTTCTGTACAAAACCAGTCCTTACAGAGGGCTTTGGTTCCACTGTTTGCTTATGATCGGATGACTTTCTGTGCCTCAGCTGCTTGATTCTTACTCAATGGCTGTCTTTCCTCTCCTTGTGTTTGCCCCTCTTCTAGAGCACAGCTGTTTCTCACGGTTTCTGGCTGAATGAGCAGCAGCATCCCACTGATTACATTAAGGGAACTATTTTTTAGAAATGTTAAGCACCGCATGGGACTGCATGTGTTTTCTTGTTGTCTTTTCCGTGTGCTGCTTTCCTCCTCACTCTCCCACCCTGCGATCTCTGTGTTGTTACCCCAAGCTTATCTATTGTTTGCTCTGCCCCACCCTGTCCTGCTCAGCCTTTTTTTCTGCTTTTTTAATTTTCTTGCCACCTCCTCCTAGCTACTACATTGCTCACCCATCCCATCACTGTGGTGTGTCGCTTGGTACCCCACACAGAGTGTCTTTCCTCTCTACTCCTCTTTTGGGCCCCCTCCCCATTTCTTTTAATTATTTTCTTTCCGATGGGCCCAGGAGCTGCAATTTGATACTCTGTTGCTCCTATCTCTGTAATGCACTTTCACACACTTTAAGAATGTATATTGTTCCAATATTGAATAAGTAAATTAAAAGTAAAGAAAAAAACGGTTGCTACTTCAGTGTGCAAGAATAGTAATGCACGTGGCATGCATCTTCTTGCTGGAACTGGTCACTTTTTTGTTGTTTTTGCAGATGCTGTTCAGCTTTGGCAACAAGCATTGGCAAAGCCAAAAGTATGTCTACCACTTTCAAGGTTGAAACCTATATCCTTCGACAGTACTTGTTTCATTCTGTTAACCTTCGTCCCCGACGACCACCACCTGTTCTTCCTGGCCCTCTCTACTACAAGAAAGCAGGTAATTCCAAGGACTGGCGTCTTAATTAGCCTGTTGCCTCCATGCAGGAGGCGATGGACGCCGCTTGGATCTACAAAGCCCCTCATCACATACGCCCTTGCATGAATGTACCCAGGCACACATATATCCCTGCTAACACAATAGTAGTCTGCATCAACACAGTAGCTGAGCAACAGAATAAAGTCAATATCATCATCATTATCATCAATGTAAGATTGTTATCATGATAAAGTGAGAAGTGTTAGGGCAGGTTTAGTCGATGATCCTTTAATACTTACATTAGAAAGGAAAGAAGGACAGCAGCATGACGTGTACAACAACAAGGCAGAGCAGAGACATATAGAATTCCAAGAGGGTTTAGCCTATGCCAAGTTCTCCTCATCTCTCTCTCTCTCTCTCTCTCTCTCTCTCAGAGGCCACACTGTACATTGTTCTGCCCCTTCAGTGATAAGAACATTTGTCCACAGAGCTTTCAAAACTTGGGCTTCACAGTCCACCATCCATGCCTTCAAAGTTTCACTAGAGGAAACTCATGCCAGGCAATCACACGTTTTGTAATACATATTTACATATTTTCAGACAACCCAGCTGTTCTTCTAACTAGGAATATGCATTCTAGCTCATTGCATAGAAAGTTATAACATATTCAGCACAATAAGTGAACTGTCCTCAAGTCTTGGGGGCAATAAGGACCTCTTCTGTATTGGAGTACTCAAGTTTCTATCCCTTTGCCAGAAGGATCTTAGCTCCTTTCTTCAGAGGACAATACGCTGCCTAGACCCCTACACTCTTTTTGCCACCACAATTCCAAGAATTATATCATACATCACACAAACAATTACTAGGATATACTCAATAATTGGAAATGGCATACACTACAAGATAATATAACCCAGACTTAAAAAAATGGCAATCTATACTCTAGTGAGAGAATGACCTCTCACTAGAGTGCACATGATTACAACTGACACAATTAATGAGTGCTGGTGAAGCGGTTCAGGGCTGGACTGGGAACCCACAGCAGCCCTGGCAAAGTTTGTCAGACCAGCCCCCATAGGGTGCATAGCAAGCAAGCCTGGCTACTACAATGGGTCTTGGGGGAGAGGAAGGGAGAGGTTCCCTCCCCAAGAAAATTTTGAAGAAAATGGCACATCCTACAACACATTTTTCACTATGTATCCAATTGTATTCTGTTTTAAAGCATAGTAAGGGATGACCTTACAGTGGAAAAGGACATGCCAATATTCATTAGGGGTCTTCAGTATTTCCTTCCCATCACCTTGTAACAGTTGCTCTCATCGCTCCATAGACCCTCTCTCACATGTATTTAATTTGTTCTATAGTGCCTCTCTTACCAGTGAAGGGTGTTGGAGCACTTTACATCACACACACCTACAGAGACAATGAATCATACTTTTCAGTGTATAGAAAATGTTGACAAAGGGGACTACAAGGTGTAGGGTTCACATGTCATCCATACTGATAGGCATTGTTAAGAGTGCTTGATCAAGGAAAACATAAACTCACAATTCTGAACGTAACACAGTGGTTGGGGTTGACTTTACTAATGACAATTTATACCCGAACAAACCCTTTTCAGCAAAATTAAGATCATCAAAGACTGGGAAAAAGCATAGCTTACTCATCAGTAGCATGCAGTTTCCATGCAGCTCTTTGATAGCAGTTCATAGCACACTGCGCTAGGTTAAGATTGTGATTTATGAAATGCATAGTAACAATAGGAGCTCTATGACAAAAGCACTATCCCACTGAGCTATGCACATAAAATACTATTCTGTGATCTGCAAAATAAATGTTCTTTGCAGCAGGCATATTAACCTTCTGTGCTACCTTAGATGAGCCGAAACTGCCACGAGACAAATCTCCGATCTCTTTCCAGCAGCTACATTAATCACCAGATAACTTTGCACCTTTATTGTTGCCTAACAATTGTTGGCTATACAAGGAACTCAGCAGTTTCTTTAAAACTGCAGCACAGTTTCAAAACCAGCCCCCCAGTAACAAAAACTGCCCACATCATTCCAGCCTCCCGGGGAAATGCCCGAAGCTGCTGGCCAGTCCTTGGTGCCTACTCCATCAAATAAACAGCCCCTCCAAAAGACTACTTTCTGGTACAATGACTTGAAAATCAGCTGTACTTTTAGCAGTGTGGCCTGAGCATTCACCCTTTCAATCTACCTTCTGTTGGTACCACCAGCTTCTCCTTGTGCACTGGGTGAGCTGGTGCAAAATAGGTCAGTATCCTGGGACCGCCACCCCTGCACACCCCTAGTGATACGTGACTCTCCTACACACTAAAAGGAAAAATGCTGCAAAACACTCACAATCACACGGTACAGCTGTCTACGTATGTGCTTCACCAGAGCGCCTCTTGCTACCTATCTGTTGCTTATCTCTCCCTCCTGACTCTTGCCCCAGCAGGGTGCTGGAAAAGACGTGAAAATTGTATTGTGCACCACACCTAATACCGCCCCTGAAGGGACGAAAAAACAGTGTCTATATTATTTTTGTGCCCTTTTCACCCGCCTCATGCTTACCATCCTCATCTTTAATGCACCATGGCCGAGACTGCCAGGGGCAGAAAACCCACTTGCTGCTAGGGCCTCTCACAGGAATAAAAGCAAGCACCGGCGAAGCCAGTAGGTGTAGGTTTCATATTCTAATGATTCTGGAAAAGTGAGGCATATGAGAGAACAGCCAGCAGGAGTAGACACAGAGAATTACAGTTTTAAAGTAGTCCCTCTTGCAGTTCAGTGCAAGCATTTGAGTGGAATTGGAAAATATACCCAAACAGCATAATATCATTAGGTAAGGTACGAATACTACACTGGGCTGAGCCAAAATTTGGTTGACAAAATCTCAAGCCTATGGCTGAGGGAGGCTGGTCAAAGACTGCCAAAGGCTGAAAGGGTTAGACACTCTGCAAGTATTATCAGAATTAGGTGCTTTTGGCAGTTGCACCCTCGAAACCTGAAGGGATGGAAGCCAATTGCATGGGATGTGGTGGGGGGTCGTTGCAGAGGGACACCCTGAGGCACGCGGGATTGGAAAGGCCACGCTGGCGTAGCACAAGCCCCTTTACCTGAGATGTGTGTATGGACGGCAAGGCACCATAATGTCTTCCTGCCCTTTCTTTCCTGCAAACATTGGGTATCCACGTGTCGAATTCAGGCTTCTATATTTCCCCACCATAGTGCCCTCTGACTTCATGTCTCCAGGGTGGGGATAGTTTTATAAGTGAAGCACACAGCTACCTTCACCCCCCACAAACAGTTGTATCTATCATTCCCGATCCTCTTAACTAGCCTAAGCAGGTTAATCTTAAAGAATAAAATATTGAACTCTCACTGCCAAAGGGAAGAACGGGACCTTGACCCAGGCTCAAGGACCCCTTCCCATCCCAGGACAGCTTATAACACACCCTGCATTAACCTCCACATCATGGATTAATATCACTGTCCCCCCTCCTGGACCTTCTTCTTGCTTCCAGCCCGGCTGCCTGTTCTGCCAGCCTTTCACTACTTTGTTCACCTATAACACATCCAAGAACGGGGGTTCTTTTTCTTCCCTTGCTACAACCATTTTTACAGGAATATACCCCTGCTTGACCCGCAAGCTCTTGCCTCTGTTAGTCAGGGGAATAGTAGCTTCTACAAAGTATTAAGTGTACATATCACTCACCACATGAGTACCAGTAGACCAGGGCGACCTATTTTCTCATTACAGGTACAAAACATCTTCAGTGGATGTCAAGTATGCAACTTCCCACCTGGAGCTAATGTTCTTCCCATCTCACACTAAGTTACTAACTGTTTCCTGGTGAACGTTCTCTCTCATAGAACCCTAAATATTACACTGCAGCTTGGAAAGGCAACACCTAAATACACAGCCTGGACACTTCATCTGAATTCTACAAAACGTTTCTCCTGGGGTCTTTGCAATATTGGTGTTCATAAGAATACACTTTGTTGCTCTGGATCTGCGTAGATCTTGCTAACTTGCTGTTTTAGCAAATGGTGATCTCAGGACCCTGCAGTTTTGTGATATCACTAAATGATGATCAAGTTGGTCTGAAGATCCCATGTCTACTTTAACCCCCATTGAAAAATCTATTATTTGCAGGTTCCTAGCCCTCAAAAGGTTCTCAAGCCCTTCTATCAATTCTTCAGTGGTCTGTTCGTGGGTGAAAGTTAGATTAAGTGAGAATATGACATAAATGTTGTGTCTAAATTGCCCAGACAAAAATATCATTCCGCTGGGTGTAGGTTTTTACTATTAACTCCAATACTTTTGGCTCCATAGTTCTGAGTTCACCTCGGGGTTTTTATCCACTTACAGAAACCCCCTGCCCCTTTATCTCACTCTGGCAGGCTCCTGGTGTCTCCGTCTCTGACAGTTTTTCTGTGTCTTTCCGCTTTGTTTGCTTTCCCTCTCTTGCACTCAGTAAATGTCTGAGGAGGAAAAATAGGTGCCGGTGGCACCCACCAACCACCCGCTCATATTAAGCACTGGCACTCTGCATGCCACAGCCGAAAGCTCCACATTCCTCACATGCCTGGTCAACTTGTGCCTACCTCCAGAGGGATCCCACTTTCTGCTGCAAGGGCCTCATTACGAGGTCTCCGAAGTAGGGCTGGTAATTCCGCACAACCACAGTTAATGATGCCAAGGTCCCCTTAATTCTGCGATTGTGGAATTAATGGGGATTCTGGGTCGAATGCTGAGAATCCACTGAGAGATGAGGAATCCGTAATTTGGTGTCTGCTATCCCAGTAATTCCTCATTCTTTGCTACATTTCCCCCCAGTGATTTTCACTGTTTTCAGCGGTTGAAATCTCCAGAGGTATCATGCGAGATCAGCAGTGACTCCGTGGACCTCACAAGCCTCATAGAGCAGTGTTAGGAGAAGCCTGTCGCAGTGTTTCCGGCGCCCCTGGTAATTACATGCCTCTGGCAATGAAGGCCTCAATGTCAACAAAGCTGACAAAGCAAGACAAACTGAACTAAGTGATGCTGTTTTTACTTAGTATTTTTAAAACTGCCTCTTTAATACAGACACCAACTATGTGAAAGGAATACTATACATGATCAAGCTTTGGCAGTACCTGTTTGTTTCGTCACGGAGTTGGTATTGACCTTGTGCTTCCTCTAGGTGAGCATTGCTGCTCCCGGTACTGTACTTCCGCGTGTGTGCGCGCGCGCGCAAAGGAGCATGTGTACACCATTTGCATCTAACCGAGCTCAGCAGCACAGAGGAGTCAACACTCGATTCCCATTCAGATACTGGTCTCTATGCTCAGACAACAACCAGTTATTAGCATTGCGTTACTAAAAGCAGTGACACAACCAATGGGTCTTGCCTGTGAGAGCTACTGGCTTTGGCAATGATTCCGAGCCATGCTGTACAGCAGCAGGGCCGCGTTCCCGCATGGTTCAAAATAATAATAAAAAAAGCGCTACGCCACAGCCAGTCTTAATGTGCTTCTTTTCTTTCTATTAAAGCATGGAGTGGGTTTGGGGATGAGGCTACTTGGAGGAATGGGGTGATGGTTCTGGTAAGGTTTGTGAGAGAGAGGACATGTGAGAGAGAATGAGGGCGGGCTGGGGTGGCAGAGGCAACAAGCTGACAACAGCGGGTGGGTGAGTGGGGATGAGGCAGCAAGCTGACAACGGCGGGCTGGCGGGAGGGACTGGAAGAGCAAGCTGGCACACTGAGGGGGGGGGGGGGGGGGGAAGGGCGGGCGTGGAGGAGCCTGGTGAGCAAGCTGACAACAGAGGGCAGGCAAGAGGGACTGGAAGAGCAAGCTGGCACACTGGGGGGGGGGGGGGGGGGGAGGGGGCATGGAGGAGCCTGGAGAGCAAGCTGACACACAGAGTGGGGTTTGGGGGGCCGAAGAAGCTTGGAGTGCAAGCTGACAACAGAGGGCAGGCAAGAGGGGCTGGGAGAGCAAGCTGTCAAACTGAGGGGGGGGGGGGGGGTCGTGGAGGAGCCTGGAGAGCAAGCTGACAACAGGGGGCAAGCAAGAGGGGCTGGGAGAGCAGGCTGATCAGAGCAGGCAGGCAGGAGGGGCTAGAAGGGAAAGTAAACAATAGAGAACAGGCAACAGGGACCTGGAGAGCAAACAACAGCTGAAGGCATGGGGGGTTGACAGAGCAAGCTGGGGTGGGTGAGAGGGGCTACTGAAGCAAGCTTACAACAGGGGGTGAGCCGGAGAGGCAGCACGCTGATAGCAGGATGTGAGCAGGATGGCCTGGGAAGCAAGCTGGCAATGGAGGGTGGGCGGGATGGTTTGGAGCAGCAAACTGACAACAGAGTGGGTTAGAGGGGCTGGGACAGCAGGCTGAGAATGGGGGGTAGGTGGAACAGGATGGGGCAGAAGGCTGACATTGGAGGGTGGACAGGAAGGGCTGTGGAAGAAGACAGACAACAGAAAGTGAGCAGGAGGTGATCGTGAGCAAGCTGCCAATGGAGGGTGGGGTGGCTGAGGAAAGCAAGCAGACAGCGGATGGTATGGCAGGAGGGCTGGTGAAGCAAGCCGACAATGGAGTACAGACAGAAGGGGGCGGAGAACAGGCTGACAACAGAGGGTGCGTGGAAGAGTATAGGGAAGAAAGTTGGCAACCAAGGGTGGTTGAGAGGGGATATGGCTGCAAGGTGACAAAGGAAGGCGGGCAGAGGGGCCTGGTGCCACAAGCTGACAATGGAGGTTTAGTGGGAAGAGTTGGGATAGCAAGGTGACAATGGAGGGTGGGTAGATGGGCTGGAGGAGCAAGGTGACAGTGGAGGGCAGTGTTGCAGCTATGCTGTCTGTCATCTGGGCGACAGAGGTCCACGGTACCTTGCGTGGTTCTGAAGTTCCCAGGTGTCATAAAACACCACAAGAAGCCTGCAGCTGCCAGCTCACTTATCTGGAACTGCCTTCTCTTGTGTTCCCAACTCTCTTGTTGCTTCTCCTCTCCCCTCCTGCTCCACATGGCACTCACCTCTCTAAGAGCTTGCAGCTGCCTTTTAAAGCTACACCACATGTAGTCCTGTTCTGGTTTTTGCTTCCTTTTCGTTTCACACCATGTCTTTCTCTTCCTTTTTTCTCAATTCATTATGGTTCATATCTCGTAATGTTTGATGTAATTTCCTTTTCCTATTCTTTTGCTGTCTACAAGCTTCAGTCTGGTGGGAGGGTGTGTCACAACAAAGCTGAGTGCCTTTGGTTTTTTTCCTCACTCCCTCCACTTGCTGATCCTGACTATTGGATCCAGAAGATTTCAATTTTTGGGTTTCTGGTTCCTGATTTTGAAGCCTTCATGCAACAATGAGAGTTTTGGTTACCTTTGGCTTTATCCTCTTAAGAAAGTAGCAGCTACACAAAGGCACTTGCCTACCACACGTACCAGTGTGTGATGACATTGTGGCTTTAGGAAATGATCACCCTCGGGCAGCGGAGTACCCAGATATGGATGGCGGGTAAGCCCCCTTACCTGAACAGGCAGCCAGGACGGCATGAGGACGCACAAATGGAAGGTGTGCGGAAGAAGATGGAGAAGCACACCAACTACGGGTGGTGGGTGGGCGTTAGGGGAAAGGGAAGCATAAAGACAACCAAGTGCAGGTAGGAGGGGATTGCTAATAACACAGACAATGGAGGGTGGGCAGAAGGGGCTGAGAAAGCAAACAGACAATTTAGGGTGGGCAGGTGGGCAGAGAGCAAATAGACATGTTGGTGGTGAAGAAGCAAGAACACAGGGAAGGTGGGCGGGTAGAAGCAAGAAAGGCAGTTGAAAGAGGAACAGGGAGAGGCAAGAAGTACATGATGGAGACAACTGGAAAACCCATGCACTCTCATAGTGTGCCTAAGCTTATAGAAAAAGTAGAGCCTGAAAAATAAGTAGTGGAGGAACAGAAATAATGCATTCATTTTCCAAGGGAGGGAAAAACTCAAGAGGAGGAAGAAAAGCCTGCAGAAGCTGGCAAATAGGAAGCAAGTAAACAAGAGTGACATTTAACTAAACCAGTGATAAGCAATGAGCGGGCACTAGGACCACTGTAAGCTATCAGCATGACTCGCAACAGTCAGCGCATGCACTGTCATAGTCAAGATATAAAAATATAGAAGTACTGGTCAGGAAATATATATAGAACTGTGAGTCTAAAATAATAAGAGCAGAACGAAGGAGTTTTGATATTGGCGAATTAAAAAATATGAGTCCAGATGAGACGTTCGGATGCTGTTCATCACAAATATTTTCCGTTGTCAGAGAATAAAATGTCAGCTTAACCCCTTCGCTGCCAGGCCTTTTCCCCCTCCTGTGCCGGGCCTTTTTTTGCCTATTTGGGGCAGTTCGCGCTTAGGCCCTCATAACTTTTTGTCCACATAAGCTAACCAAGCCAAATTTGCGTCCTTTTTTTCCAACATCCTAGGGATTCTAGAGGTACCCGGACTTTGTGGGTTCCCTTGAAGGAGGCCAAGAAATTGGCCAAAATACAGTGAAAATTTCGTTTTTTTCAAAAAAATTGGAAAAAGTGGCTGCAGAAAAAGGCTTGTGGTTTTTCCCCTGAAAATGGCATCAACAAAGGGTTTGCGGTGCTAAACTCAGCAGCTTCCCAGCTTTCAGGAACAGGCAGACTTGAATCAGAAAACCCAATTTTCAACACAATTTTGGCATTTTACTGGGACATACCCCATTTTTGCAGTTTTTTGTGCTTTCAGCCTCCTTCCAGTCAGTGACAGAAATGGGCATGAAACCAATGCTGGATCCCAGAAACCTAAACATTTCTGAAAAGTAGACAAAATTCTGAATTCAGCAAGGGGTCATTTGTGTAGATCCTACAAGGGTTTCCTACAGAAAATAACAACTGAAAAAGAAAAATATTGAAATTGAGGTGAAAAAAACATAAATGTTTCTCTACGTTTTACTTTGTAACTTTTCCCTGCAATGTCAGATTATCGAAAGCAATATACCGTTACGTCTGCTGGACTGGTTGCAGGGATATATAGGGCTTGTAGGTTCATCAAGAACCCAAGGAACCCAGAGCCAATAAATGAGCTGCACCCTGAAGTGCGTTTTCATTCTATACCGGTATAAAGCAATTAATTTGCTGAAATATAAAGAATAAAAAATTGCTATCAAGAAAACCTTTGTATTTCCAAAAAGGGCACAAGATAAGGTGTTGAGGAGCAGTGGTTATTTGCACATATCTGAATTCCGGGGTGACCAAACTAGCATGTGAATTACAGGGCATTTCTCAAATAGATGTCTTTTTTACACACTCTCCTTTATTTGGAAGGAAAAAATGTAGAGAAAGACAAGGGGCAATAACACTTGTTTTGCTAATCTATGTTCCCCCAAGTCTCCCGATAAAAAAGATACCTCACTTGTGTGGGTAGGCCTAGCGCCCGCGACAGGAAACACCCCAAAGCGCAACGTGGACACATCCTAAATTTTGGAAAAAAACAGAGGTGTTTTTTGCGAAGTGCCTACCTGTAGATTTTGGCCTCTAGCTCAGCCGGCACCTAGGGAAACCTACCAAACCTGTGCATTTCTGAAAACTAGAGACCTAGGGGAATCCAAGGAGGGGTGACTTGCGGGGCTCGGACCAGGTTCTGTTACCCAGAATCCTTTGCAAACCTCAAAATTTGGCTAAAAAAACACATGTTCCTCACATTTCTGTGGCAGAAAGTTCTGGAATCTGAGAGGAGCTACAAATTTCCTTCCACCCAGCGTTCCCCCAAGTCTCCCGATAAAAATGATACCTCACTTGCGTGGGTAGGCCTAGCGCCGGCGACAGGAAACACCCCAAAGCGCAACGTGGACACATCCTAAATTTTGGAAAAAAACAGAGGTGTTTTTTGCGAAGTGCCTACCTGTAGATTTTGGCCTCTAGCTCAGCCGGCACCTAGGGAAACCTACCAAACCTGTGCATTTCTGAAAACTAGAGACCTAGGGGAATCCAAGGAGGGGTGACTTGCGGGGCTCGGACCAGGTTCTGTTACCCAGAATCCTTTGCAAACCTCAAAATTTGGCTAAAAAAACACATGTCCCTCACATTTCTGTGGCAGAAAGTTCTGGAATCTGAGAGGAGCTACAAATTTCCTTCCACCCAGCGTTCCCCCAAGTCTCCCGATAAAAATGATACCTCACTTGCGTGGGTAGGCCTAGCGCCGGCGACAGGAAACACCCCAAAGCGCAACGTGGACACATCCTAAATTTTGGAAAAAAACAGAGGTGTTTTTTGCGAAGTGCCTACCTGTAGATTTTGGCCTCTAGCTCAGCCGGCACCTAGGGAAACCTACCAAACCTGTGCATTTCTGAAAACTAGAGACCTAGGGGAATTCAAGGAGGGGTGACTTGCGGGGCTCGGACCAGGTTCTGTTACCCAGAATCCTTTGCAAACCTCAAAATTTGGCTAAAAAAACACATGTCCCTCACATTTCTGTGGCAGAAAGTTCTGGAATCTGAGAGGAGCTACGAATTTCCTTCCACCCAGCGTTCCCCCAAGTCTCCCGATAAAAATGATACCTCACTTGCGTGGGTAGGCCTAGCGCCGGCGACAGGAAACACCCCAAAGCGCAACGTGGACACATCCTAAATTTTGGAAAAAAACAGAGGTGTTTTTTGCGAAGTGCCTACC
This sequence comes from Pleurodeles waltl, assembly GCF_031143425.1. Lineage (NCBI taxonomy): Eukaryota > Metazoa > Chordata > Amphibia > Caudata > Salamandridae > Pleurodeles > Pleurodeles waltl. The sequence continues at coordinate 707,242,495 of NC_090450.1, read as the reverse complement.
TGTAGATTTTGGCCTCTAGCTCAGCCGGCACCTAGGAAAACCTACCAAACCTGTGCATTTCTGAAAACTAGAGACCTAGGGGAATCCAAGGAGGGGTGACTTGCGGGGCTCGGACCAGGTTCTGTTACCCAGAATCCTTTGCAAACCTCAAAATTTGGCTAAAAAAACACATGTCCCTCACATTTCTGTGGCAGAAAGTTCTGGAATCTGAGAGGAGCTACAAATTTCCTTCCACCCAGCGTTCCCCCAAGTCTCCCGATAAAAATGATACCTCACTTGCGTGGGTAGGCCTAGCGCCGGCGACAGGAAACACCCCAAAGCGCAACGTGGACACATCCTAAATTTTGGAAAAAAACAGAGGTGTTTTTTGCGAAGTGCCTACCTGTAGATTTTGGCCTCTAGCTCAGCCGGCACCTAGGGAAACCTACCAAACCTGTGCATTTCTGAAAACTAGAGACCTAGGGGAATCCAAGGAGGGGTGACTTGCGGGGCTCGGACCAGGTTCTGTTACCCAGAATCCTTTGCAAACCTCAAAATTTGGCTAAAAAAACACATGTCCCTCACATTTCTGTGGCAGAAAGTTCTGGAATCTGAGAGGAGCTACAAATTTCCTTCCACCCAGCGTTCCCCCATGTCTCCCGATAAAAATGATACCTCACTTGCGTGGGTAGGCCTAGTGCCGGCGACAGGAAACACCCCAAAGCGCAACGTGGACACATCCTAAATTTTGGAAAAAAACAGAGGTGTTTTTTGCGAAGTGCCTACCTGTAGATTTTGGCCTCTAGCTCAGCCGGCACTTAGGGAAACCTACCAAACCTGTGCATTTCTGAAAACTAGAGACCTAGGGGAATCTAAGGAGGGGTGACTTGCGGGGCTCGGACCAGGTTCTGTTACCCAGAATCCTTTGCAAACCTCAAAATTTGGCTAGAAAAACACATGTCCCTCACATTTCTGTGGCAGAAAGTTCTGGAATCTGAGAGGAGCTACAAATTTCCTTCCACCCAGCGTTCCCCCAAGTCTCCCGATAAAAATGATACCTCACTTGCGTGGGTAGGCCTAGCGCCGGCGACAGCAAACACCCCAAAGCGCAACGTGGACACATCCTAAATTTTGGAAAAAAACAGAGGTGTTTTTTGCAAGTGCCTACCTGTAGATTTTGGCCTCTAGCTCAGCCGGCACCTAGGGAAACCTACCAAACCTGTGCATTTCTGAAAACTAGAGACCTAGGGGAATCCAAGGAGGGGTGACTTGCGGGGCTCGGACCAGGTTCTGTTACCCAGAATCCTTTGCAAACCTCAAAATTTGGCTAAAAAAACACATGTCCCTCACATTTCTGCGGCAGAAAGTTCTGGAATCTGAGAGGAGATACAAATTTCCTTCCACCCAGCGTTCCCCCAAGTCTCCCGATAAAAATGATACCTCACTTGCGTGGGTAGGCCTAGCGCCGGCGACAGGAAACACCCCAAAGCGTAACGTGGACACATCCTAAATTTTGGAAAAAAACAGAGGTGTTTTTTGCGAAGTGCCTACCTGTAGATTTTGGCCTCTAGCTCAGCCGGCACCTAGGGAAACCTACCAAACCTGTGCATTCCTGAAAACTAGAGACCTAGGGGAATCCAAGGAGGGGTGACTTGCGGGGCTCGGACCAGGTTCTGTTACCCAGAATCCTTTGCAAACCTCAAAATTTGGCTAAAAAAACACATGTTCCTCACATTTCTGTGGCAGAAAGTTCTACAATCTGAGAGGAGCCACAAATTTCCTTCCACCCAGCATTCCCCCATGTCTCCCGATAAAAATGATACCTCACTTGTGTGGGTAGGCCTAGCGCCCGCGACAGGAAACGCCCCATTAGCGCAACGTGGACACATCACAGAAAATAGACCTGTTTTTAGCAAAGTGCCTACCTGTAGATTTTGGCCTCTAGCTCTGCCGGCACCTAGGGAAACCTACCAAACCTGTGCATTTCTGAAAACTAGAGACCTAGGGGAATCCAAGGAGGGGTGACTTGTGTGGCTGGGACCAGGTTCTGTTACCCAGAATCCTTTGCAAACCTCAAAATTTGGCTAAAAAAACACATGTTCCTCACATTTCTGTGGCAGAAAGTTCTGGAATCTGAGAGGAGCCACAAATTTCCTTCCACCCAGCGTTCCCCCATGTCTCCCGATAAAAATGATACCTCAATTTTGTGGGTAGGCCTAGCGCTCGCGACAGGAAATGGCCCAAAACACAACATGGACACATCACATTTTTTCATAGAAAACAGTGCCTACGTGTGGATTTTGGCCTCTAGCTCAGCCGGCACCTGGGGAAACCTAGCAAACCAGTGCATTTTTGAAAACTAGAGACCTAGGGGAATCCAAGATGGGGTGATTTGCGGGGCTCTGACCAGGTTCTGTTACCCAGAATCCTTTGCAAACATCAAAATCTGGCTAAAAAACACTTTTTCCTCTCATTTCGGTGACAGAAAGTTCTGGAATCTGAGAGGAGCCACAAATTTCCTTCCACCCAGCGTTCCCCTAAGTCTCTCCATAAAAATGGTACCTCACTTGTGTGGGTAGGCCTAGCGCCCACAAAAGGAAATGGCCCAAAACACAACGTGGACACAACATATTTTTTCACAGAAAACAGAGGTGTTTTTTGCAAAGTGCCTACCTGTGGATTTTGGCCTCTAGCTCAGCCGGCCCCAGGGGGGGGGGGGGGGGGGGAAATGCCCTAAAATAAATTTGACCCCCCACCCTCCCAAACCCCCCCTGCCGAGGTGCGACCCTTGCCTACGGGGTCGCTACCCCTGCGTGACATTGGCGCCAAAAAACAAATTCCCGGTGCCTAGTGGTTTCTGCCCCCTTGGGGGCAGATTGACCTAAAATCGACCAATCTGCCCCCAAGGGGGGCAGAAATGGTCTAAACACAGTTTGCCCCCCAGGGGAGCGACCCTTGCCTGATGGGTCGCTCCCCATCTCTAAAAAAACAAACATACAAAAAAAAAAACCACACAAATTTTTTTTGCCCTGGTGCCTAGAGGTTTCTGCCCCCCCGGTGGCAGATCGGCCTAATAATAGGCCGATCTGCCCCCAGGGGGGGCAGAAATGGCCTAAAATAAATTTGCCCCCCGAACACCCACCCCCCCCGGAGCGACCCTTGCCTACGGGGTTGCTCCCCCTGCGTGACATTGGCGCCAAAAAACAAATCCCCGGTGCCTAGTGGTTTCTGCCCCCTTGGGGCAGATTGACCTAAAATCTACCAATCTGCCCCCAAGGGGGGCAGAAATGGTCTAAACACAATTTGCCCCCCAGGGGAGCGACCCTTGCCTGATGGGTCGCTCCCCATCTCTAAAAAAAACCAAACAAACAAAAAAAAAACACAAAAAAAAGATTTGCCCGGGCAACAAGAGGTTTCTGCCCCCCCCTGGGGGCAGATCGGCCTAATAATAGGCCGATCTGCCCCCAGGGGGGGCAGAAATTGCCTAAAATAAATTGGCTCCCCGAACACCCACCCCACCCCACCCCCCCCACGGAGCGACCCTTGCCTACGGGGTCGCTCCCCCTGCGTGACATTGGCGCCAAAAAACAAATCCCCGGTGCCTAGTGGTTTCTGCCCCCTTGGGGCAGATTGACCTAAAATCGACCAATCTGCCCCCAAGGGGGGCAGAAATGGTCTAAACACAGTTTGCCCCCCAGGGGAGCGACCCTTGTCTGATGGGTCGCTCCCCATCTCTAAAAAAACAAACAAACAAACAAAAAAAACAAAAAAAAAAAAAAAATTGCCCTGGAGCCTGCAGGTTTCTGCCCCCTCTGGGGGCAGATCGGCCTAATACCAATAGGCCGATCTGCCCCCAGGGGGGGCAGAGATGGCCTAAAATAATTTTGACCCCCCCACCCCTACCCCCCCCCCGGGGAGCGAGCCTTGACTACAAGGTCGCTCCCCTTGTGTGACGGCCCAAAAAAAAGATCCCTGGTGCCTAGTGGTTTCTGCCCCCCTTGGGGGCAGATTGACCTAAAATCGGCCGATCTGCCCCCAAAGCGGGCAGAAATGGCCTAAATACATTTTGCCCCTCAAGCGGAGCGACCCTTGTCCAAGGGGGTCGCTCCCCATCTGTAAAACAGAAAAACAAAAAAATCCCTGGTGCCTAGTGGTTTCTGCCCCTCTTGGGGGCAGATCAGCCGAATCAAAATAGGCTGATCTACCCCCCCAGGGGGGCAGAAATGGCCTAAAATAATCCCCCCCCCCCCCAGGGAGCGACCCTTGCCTAAGGGGTCGCTCCCCTTGCGTGAAATTCACGCAAAAAAAAAACTCCCTGGTGTCTAATGGTTTCTGCCTCCCTTGGGGGCAGATTGGCCTCATCAAAATAGGCCAATCTGCCCCCAAGGGGGGCAGAAATGGCCTAAATATAATTTGCCCCCTAGGGGAGCGACCCTTGCCTAAGGGGTCTCTCCCCACCTAAAAAAAAAAGAAAACATAACAAAAAGAAAAAAAAAGATCCCTGGTGCCTAGAGGTTTCTGCCCCCCCTGGGGGCAGATCGGCCTAATAATAGGCCGATCTGTCCCCAGGGGGGGCAGAAAAGGCCTTCCCAAAAAAATGCCCCCCCTGGGAGCGACCCTTGCCAAAGGGTCGCTTCGTTGCGTGACATTCATGCGCAAAAACAAACTCCCTGGTGTCTAATGGTTTCTGCCCCCCTTGGGGGCAGATTGGCCTTATCAAAATAGGCCAATCTGCCCCCAAGGGGGGCAGAAATGGCCTAAATATATATTGCCCCGTAGGGGAGCGACCCTTGCCTAAGGGATCGCTCCCCACCTAAAAAAAAAGAAATCATCACAAAAAAATTAAAAATAAAAAAAAAGGTCCCTGGTGCCTAGAGGTTTCTGCCCCCCCAGGGGGCAGATCGGCCTAATAATAGGCCAATCTGCCCCCAGGGGGGCAGAAAAGGCCTTCCTAAAAAAATGCCCCCCTGGGAGCGACCCTTGCCCAAGGGGTCGCTCCCTTTTGCCAATGTCAAGGGAAAAAAAAATAATCCCTGGTGTCTAGTGGGGTTTCAAAAGCCGGATTGCAAGCAATCCGGCTTTTGAAACCTGTGAGAGACTTCAAAGGGAAGGAAATACATTTCCTTCCCTTTGAAGCCTCTCGGGGCCTCCCCCATGGGATTGAAAAAGAAATGCAAAAGCATTTCTTTTTCAATCGCGCTGGAAGCTCTGCTTCCAGCGCGATGGGGGAGACCCTGTGACTAATCAGCGCGCGCTCGCGCGCTGATGTCACAGGGGGGGTTGGGGGGGTCGGGGGTGGGAGGGGAAGGGCTTCCCCTTCCATCCCTGACTTGGGGGGGTGGGGGGGAACCCCACAGAGGGAGCGCTAGCGCTCCCTCTGGGCTGTGTGCCGAGGACGTAGTGGTTACGTCCTCGGCACAGCAGCACTGTGCCGCAGGACGTAACCACTACGTCTGCGGCACAGAAGGGGTTAAAAGCATGGCAGCCATATATAGCATCACTTTAGAAAAGTGACTTCAAAGTTCTATGCAAACTGTAATGGCCTGAAATGTGGTTGGAATTGCCCCACTGAAGATATAGCAGTCCTGTGTACTCTTTAATCCTTTAACAGTTTCGTTCTGAAATAATAATTATTTCTAATTCCCAGTATGGCAGCTCTGCTCAGAAGTGCCAGTACTATTCCTTTACAGGTACAGTAGACCTACTAAGAAATATTGCTACTCTCTGATGTTAGTCACAGGGGCAATGTTAAGAAGTCATGGTACTGTCCCATTCAAAGAATGCCAACTTTGCTGAGTAGTGTTGTAATGCTCCTATTTAAGGCATAGCAGCCCTCTTGATAAGCCAAAACAGATTTTGCCCCCCCACACAAGTATAAGCAATGCCTGCCCAAGAGGGAAATTTTAATTTCAGACCATGGAGTTCAGTTGCCTGCCCTCCCCATTGTTTTTTTTAACAAGTTGAAGAATCATGCTATGATGCACAACTTTACAAAACTTCACATAAATCCCATCTTCATACTCAGCCCATAAAAGCTGCTTATTGTGTACAAAAATGAGCTCAACTGGTCTTGTCGATGTCTGTTAAGGAGTAGCCCTTAACAACCAAACCATAGATTGGCTGACATTAAAAAATCAATAAATCATACCACTGTAAAACCTATGAAGACCAGAACTAAAATATAGGTGTATGCATCTGATAATAACCATCATCTGACTTTTCAAATGGCTTTGGGTGGCATAAAGAGCTATTGGCCAAACACAAGGAAAAGAGGTTTGTAAGTGTGGCGCTCAGACAGACGGGGCTTCTATTCATCTGGGGTGCCACTTTTTGGTATACCTGACGTGCCCTTGCATAAGGAGCTGGCCCTGTGTTAAAGAGCGCACTGAAATGTCCCAAATGGAAATCATCATCTATATACACATTTTCAGTCGATCTGGAGGTGACTGCTGTACTGGATGTGGTGGCTTTCTCTCCATGTGTTTAACACTGATTAGGGAAATACAATCAACTGTTTATAAAGAACTTCCTGGCCACCTGAACATCAATCAATACATAAACATATAGGTCTGGACCAGGAGAAAGATTCTTGAAAGTCTGGGATCAAACTTTACTGTGCATAAACCCGCTACAATAGTTTTTCCAGCCACGTACATTACAAACCTGCTACTAAAATGGCAGACAAAGAATAGATATCAAGGTTTAAAGGAACCGAAACTGAACTGCTGAACCCGGCCTCACCTATGAAAGGCAAAATCAATATCACCTCCACTATGGATACTACTCTTTAAAAAAACTCTCTAATGTCTTAGAGCTTGCGCAACACACCAAAACTAACACCAACATCATGCAACAAGACATTGCTGGTATTCTCTCAGATCTCAAGTGAATGTTTGAGATAATTACAGAAACTGAGAGTAGAGTATGCAATTTTGAAGATGACTCTGAAAACAAAGGTTCAAGCGACTCAAAAGTAAAGTGCAATGATATGCAGAAACAATAGCCGAATTTGAAGATAGAAATAGATGAGGAAATCTGCTTATTTTTGGTATCCCTGAGGGTAGGGAGCATAAGGAGGGTTTGTGTGGGTTGTTCTTAGAAAAACTGGTCTGAAAACAAACAGGCATTATGTTCTTCTATGATTTTTAACTGAATAGAGCGCATCGTTCACTAATCCACCGCTCCCAAAGACTTAGGGCCATATGTACGAACACTTTTTCCCATAGACACAGAATGGGTAAAAACCTTTGCTACATCTGGCCCTTAATACCATACCATCTCTGAGTCCTAGTGTTTGCACCTAAGGTATCCCCGCAAGTGGAACTGATTTAGGAATATATGAGAAAGCAGAAGGTAATTTCTTGAGTGGGCAAAAGGATCAGTGCAGTGCAAGACTAATCTAGAAACACTGTACAAACCTGGAAGGATTTTTTGGCCCAGCAATCTAAGGTGCATTCCTTATATTTGCCTTTTTCCTTTGCAGGGCTGGTACGCTTCAGTATCACATTCAAAGGCAATTTTTCACTGATCCTAAAGCCTTAGTGGCATTCCTTGAGAATACAGAACAGGCGGAAATGGTCATGGACATATTTAAACCAAATAATGTTGGATGACGGGATAATGATGGCTTATATGTGTTTTTGATAGAAGTGCTCAGATTGTTTTTTCCAGCTGCCATGCTGGCGACTGTAGAATAAGGTTTACCCAAGACACTTTGAGTAACTAGGCATCTACAGACATAGTTTATTTGCTTGAAAATTATTCAACATGAAAAGTTTCATATGGAGCCTCTGAGGTACTCCCTTAACTGAAATCAATAAGCTACTTCAGCCCTGGGTGCTGCCTACCCTCTACTGGAGTTTTCCCTGGACAAAATTGAATACCAGTAGAAGTTAGATAAGGTCCTAATAGTGCAGTTTGTCATGCCCTTCGGCCTCGTTGCTCTATATGGTTATGAAACTCCGCAGTGACTTGCAGTAGTCTTATAGTGTACAGCAGGAGGTACTGTAACCCTTCTATAATTGGTGGCTGGGTGCATCACAAGTCACCAATTATAAAGAAATTAGAGATAGGCTTTTATACAGAGAATACGTAAAGCAGGCAAAGCTGAGATTGGTATGATGTCCTTCAGAACTCCTGGGGTGAAAAACATCCCAGTAATTCACTTTTTACCCATCTATACGTTTATGTTGTGTATCATTCCCCCCACTCCCCCTCCCACCCTCCCACACACACTCACGCAAATGATCTGCCCCTGCTTTCATGTGGTATGCTTTGGCAGAGGAGTAATTGGGAAGCCATACATAAAATGGCATTTGTTGTGTATCCATGCATCAAAGGTTAAAAATGTTAATCTGCCAACTTCAGATGTTCCTCACACCTTCCTTCATAGCCGTCACCAGCAGGGGGCTACAAGGAGGGCCGATTGGCACCTGTAAGTGAAAATACGACTCAATTCCACAGGATGTGAGGCGCACCAATGGCAAAATTAGAATTTTGCTTGTGTTCCGATTATCCTCATACTGCTCCTAATTTTAAATGTGCTACCCTTTGTCCCAGCTTATTTATTTGGAAGGAAAGGGGTTTGTGGTGCAATACCCACATACTGGCTACACTTATTCGCGAGGTTTGCAATGAAGTTCAGTCTCGGATCAGTGTAATTCTCCTTCCGGTTTCCCACACTGCAAATATTCTGTGCAAATTTAGACACAATTGAGCCTGGGGGGTGGGGGGGGGCATTTACCTCGCAGAACCCAACATTGAGCACGACATCAAAAAGGCCCCGCATGCCAGAGAACTGAGCATTACCATCTGCCTGCGGTTTATATATAGACCATTTAATATGCTACATCAAACCTCTACATCCCACACACCACATACCATTAAATTAGGTAGGAGCGACAGCTGTTATTTACAGTGCTTATAAATGACAAAAATGGTGTGATTATTCAGAATGTAAAAAATAAGTTATCATTAAATTGTATCTTGGAAGTTAAATGGCAGATTACACTAGGGGGCATCGCAAAAGTTCTCATTTTGTTGATCTAATATCTGTAAAACACCCGGCAGGCCCAACCTGACGTCAGCAGGTTACACACATTCCCGGAAGCAGAACATCAACCAACTAACTACGCTATCTCGCCCGTAAACTAGGAAATGAACTGCGGTTCTCAGTACGTGGAAAGCGCTGCTAACCTGAGCACAGGGGTGACCGATTACATAGATGCAATATTTAGCACTCTCGCTTTGGTGGGTCTATGTATGAAATTTCATAAACACATTTTGATAACAACTTTTTTAACAACATCTTTTACCATAGCCTTGTCTCGACTTTCCATTAACACATTTTTATCTAATATCGTTTTTTTTGTGCATTCTATCAGTATGTGTTTTTGAATCCCGTTTCTGTTGCATATAGCTTCACGCTCAACATCCTTGGTAAGGGAGGATCCTCGGAACTAAGTATTCCCAAATAAGGTTCTCTCTATTAACCAAATTGATGTGGGAATTCGCCTCTATAACGTGTCCATACGTCATGCCAAACACACGGTCTTTCAAGTATACGTCATTTTTAATTAACTTTAATATGTTCTTTGGTTGTAATTATTTTTTATTTGCTTTACATTTTAAATGCAAACAAGTGATGTTACAGACTTAAAGAAGGGCATAAAATATTTCTCAAAAAATCTTTGCTCATAGTAAATCAATCTAACTCGTGAAACTGTGTTGCCCACTAAAATAAATAGTTTCAGACATAATTGAGTGCTTGTGCCAAAATCGTCGTTATTGTAAAATATGCTTTAGAAAAAAAAACGATTTAGTAAAACTTGTTTAGAAAAACGATTTTGTCACGTGCTATTGTTTGGTAAGTTCCATTAGCATGAAGATCTGGCCCACGATGCTTTGTAGAAGGCCACACGTGTTTTGAGATGGTCCATTGATAAGGTAAGGTTCACAGTTAAGGTTAGAAGATGGCTCCATGTCGATAGGTACACCTTATTCCGGTTCGGTATTTCGTCTGCAATTCATTGCAATCTAGAATTTACTTCAATTGCTTAAACTGAGACAGATCAGAACTAGAGGCACCAGAATGCATTGAACTGAAGAATAAAAACCCACAACTGTAGCTGGAGTACGTGTCTTTATACAGGTGAGATTGGAGCCACTAGGTGGAATGTGTAGGTCTTTCTTGCATGCTGAGCCCTTGGTGACAGCATCATCAAAAAGCTCCTGTCAGGCTTTGTTCTTCCAGATAGCAGTGAGTGAGGGTGAATGCGGAAATGATGGACATCCTGCTGCAGTGCGTGGTCTTGGTGTCGCGAACGTAGAGAAGGTGTGTGAGTAACCGGCCATGATGTGTATGTTCTTGATATTGCGATCATGGGGAAAGGTAGTATCATATTGAGTTGTGATTGTTTAAGAGATCTGAATGTGGAGAAGACCAGGTTGTGGTTTGATTGTTTTGGTGTTGCAAACCTGGAAATGTGAATAACCACCCTGTTTCAAGACGATTTACAGTTTTGTTTTTTGAGGGATGTGTAGCTCCCGGGTTTCTGGTGGCTGATTGTCGCTTGTTCATTGTTTGTACGTTGTGAGTTTTTGTTTCTCTTAAGACCACTCAAGACCAGTCGCCAACATAACATCAGAGATATAAACCTTGAAATCATCTGCGTACAATGCAATTTTCTTATAAAAATCAACAACCACAAAAGGTCTTATATAGTCATTTGACCTCAGACTTTCTGCGAAGTGTTCCATATATAAATCAAAAAGGATTGGGGAAAGGGGGCACCCTTGCCTAGCGCCTCTTCCTATCTCCACTTTCAGTGACAAGACACCATTGACCAACATTTTCGCAGATGGTGCACTATATATCTTTATTAACACATTAATTAGAGACTCGCTTATTTCAAGGTGGGCTAGGGCAGCCATTAGATATTTCCAATTCACACGGTCAAATGCCTTTGCGGCATCCACCGTTACGACTGCCAGAGGGATATCTAAAGTTGTGGCCAGATCAATGGAGCCTATTAGGGTATGATTGAGATCGCTCATATTTCTATCCGGCAGGAATCCCTGCTGATCCTGATGTATCAGTTGTCCAGCCACTTTATTCAGATGCCCTGACAAAATACTGGAAAAAAACCTTATAACTGCTATTGAGCAGAGATATCGGTCTGTAGTGCATCATTCCAAGAATTTGGGATAGGAAAACCCTCCAACAGTATAGAATTAAACAACTGCACCCAAAATAGAATAATGACTTCTTCCAATGCCACATAAAGCTCACTGGGGATCCCATCAGGACTGGCAGCTTTCCCTTTCTTTGCTCTTTTAATGGCGGCTAAAATCTCAGAATCTGATATTGCCTGGCCCAAACGTTGTGCTTCCTCACTTAATAATCTTGGAATATGCTTCTGTCCGAAGCCACGCATTTATAAACCCAACATCTGGGTCTAGATCTTCCTTATATAGCTCCTGGAAGAAGGATTTGAATACAACGATTATCCTTGAATTGTCCTCAACCACCGCACCTACACCCTCACCCATGACCTTCTTGATGTTATTCTGGCGCAGCTCAAGTCTACTCTTCCCAGCTAACGACTTTCGCCATGAATAATGTTTAATGTGTAAGGGCTTTAATCAGCGTGTTCTTCAGATGGGGTTTTACCCTCTTTACCTAAACTCTTGCTTTCATGTGCTCTTGCCCGGCTAGCCGATCTTCGTCGCCCTTCTGCACACTAGAAGGGCGCAGAGACCCCGCCTTACTTTGCGTCCTACAATCAGCCCCTGCCCCGCTGCCCTGCTCACCACCTAAGCCCTGGGATGGGCGCTCCATCAACTGACGAAGCGAGTTGCTTCCTTCACCTGCCCTACTCCGCTGTTTCCAACTTCCTGCTCCTCTGCCGCCAGGCGTAACTCTGGTGCAAACAGGAAGCACCAGCTTGTGCTGATTATGCCCCCTCTGCCTTTGGCAAGGTCTCCAGCAAGCCGCGCACTGACTCCAAAGTGCGCCAGCCGCGTACCTCCAGGAGAGCACCAGCCGCGTACCTCCAGGAAAGCACCAGCCGCGTACCTCCAGGAGAGCACCAGCCGCGTACCTCCAGGAAAGCACCAGCCGCGTACCTCCAGGAAAGCACCAGCCGCGTACCTCCAGGAGAGCACGCCCGGGGCCGTCACACACTCGGTACGGTCCGGCATCCGTAAATATGGTTAAAAAAGGGTGGGGAAGAGGCCCGCTCTACCCTGACATTTCCGTGCCGTTAGCCTTCTAACGGCATTGTGCTCCCTCCGAGACGCGGTTCACAAACGGGTGGGTGTTCCGACCGGGCTCTAACCGGCCACCATGTTGCCCCTCCGACGCCATGCATCTCTGACAACTTTTTGCTAGAAAAACAGATACTTGTGGGAGGCAAATTGTGAGTATTCCTGATGTTATTGATGCACACCATAAAAAGTATCAACTCTACACCTCGAGACAGGAAAGAACCCAGAACCCATAGCTGGTGTTTCAGAGACAAATCCCTGCTGTCTTCTGACGAAATAAGGGAAGAACTGTCCACCATTCCAGCTTCAACCTTTGTTCCATAGGACTTGCTCAAAAAAGCCGAGAACGAGTGAGTTTCTTTACCAGGTCTGTGTAGCAATCAGGAAGTACCAACAAGATGACTGGTTTAGTGTATCTAATATGAATACTTGAAACCTATACAGCTGCATGCAGCTTCATTTAACTGATTCGTCTATTGAACTGCCAGGTTTTTTGGCCACTGTTCAGCTGATAGCTTGTATTGGAGATTCATGTTTAACTGCTGCCCTCTAGTGGATACTCTGATACAAGACTCATTTTGGTTGCTGCTATCTCCTCCATCCCCATTTGTTTCCTACTGGACCGGCTATAATAATATATATCTGTGACTCTTTATCTGTTTTTCTCCAGTACTATTTTTTTTATTAAGTATATTTTTCTATTTTTGCTTCGATTTTGCGTGAATGTTTTAGATATTATTTGATCTCTTTAGAATTGTTCATTGGTTGGTTTCAGAGTTGGACGGGTCCATAGGGCAATCGGGCAGTGCCCGAGGGGTTGGTCTAACAGGTCAGTATGTGGGACATTTTTGGGCTGCTTGTGGGCCGGTTTTATGGTCTGGTGACCCGATGTTTACTGTTTTTTTCTCTGATATTGCCACAAACATTACCTGTGGCAAGCTCAAATGCATGTTCTCTTCCCTACCTTGCACAACATATAAAAAGTATGCCTTTTCACGTTCAAAACTGCCTCAATCTGCAATGTGGGCCCCCATTTTATCTATCTGATTATCTAATGCTGGCCATTTTTATTTTGGTGCCCGAATTTCTCTCCTAGTCCGACACTGGTTGGTTTAGGCATACTGGCCAGGCCAAGCTGTCAATGCTGAATGAACGTTACCCTTACTGAAACCTGTTTACTTTGTAGATTGCGCTGTTTGGGCAGTGTGGGAGCTGAGTCAAGGCTCACTCGAAGACTGTTACCGCTATCTTCCATAGTCTGCCAGCAGAATTCCCTGCAGTCATACCTTCTCAGAGATGTCGCACACTGCTAAACTTTCAGAGAAGGAACATAAGAGCTCAGATAGTGTTTAGTAGTGCGCAGAGATTTCCCTAGTGCTCAATTAATTCACAAACACAAGGAGAGGGTTCATGGACGGAACTCTGAAATGGTTCCCCAGGGTGCCGCTCAAAAGAACTAAGGGGCCGTTCACAATTGCTGTGAGGCCGCTTTAAGGTGCCCAGAGACCTCTCATAATGGCTAAGAGATAATTCAGTGGTATTCAGAGCTGACCCTCAAAGGCTCATGTACAGATAGACAGCTAACAGGCATGCCACAAAGATTCACATGTACTCAGATCCAGCACTCAGGTCCATATTTATACTTTTTTGCGCCACATTTGCATCCTTTTTTGACGCAAAAGTGGTGTAAACGTACAAAATACAATTGTATTTTGTAAGTTTGCACCATTTTGCGTCAAAAAGTGACGCAAACGCGGCGCAAACATGTATAAATATGGGCCTCAGTGTGAAGACTGGTTTAGGGGCACAAGAGGATCCATGGTTATTAGGCATTAATTCTGTCAAATGTGGTGATTTATGACTGGTGTCCACCCAAGACTGAAAACCAAGGACACCCTCCTAACACTTGACTCTCACTGTAGTGAGAACATAGCAGCTCAAGGCTCATGCAGGGAGGTGAAGGGTGCTGGGAACTCAGTAACACACACGGACGCGCACAATAAATCATTGTCCAGTCACTTTTTACTTAAAAAAAGTAGTCCACCTAAGCTAAAATGTATATATTGAATCACAAATATATTTACAGTTGTCACGGCAGTACACCAAACAGGAAATAAGCACAATGGCAACAATAATTTAATTGCAGCTAACCAATAGGTAGTTGGCCATATAAAATGTATCAGGTCAGCTCACAGTCAATTATGAAGGCCCATTGCCTCATCATGAAATTTACTGTGATTAGCCCAAGCCTTCCGACATTGTCAGTAGCATCCTAAAAAGCTGTACAAGCTTTAGCCTACGGTCTCTTGTAAAAAAAACAATAAAACATTAGCCAGATCAAGAAGTACATTAATCTGGTAACAAATGGCTCACCTGAGACCTCAAGAAAACCTCCAGCTTGACACAATTTTAGAAGCTATCGACCCTGTTTCGAAAAAGCCATTGGGTCCCCCTCCCCTTCGTTTGGTAACATAAACATCCCTCACTGGGCCTCAGCAGGCCGCCTTACAAACCTGGGGTTAGGTACCACTACACCTGCTGCACTATTGATGCCATGCCCCTGCTGTGCCACTTGCCTTCCGACCTCTGATCTCCAAAAACAACGCAATACAAAGATCAGCATTTTCCAAGGCTGTGTTTCATCATCATGCAGAGGCCAAAGCAAAGCTTTCTACTCACCTTTGGACACGATTACAGCCAGGTCAAAGGTTAGATCCTTCTCTGCTGAGTAAGAGAAATGAAGCAGAGCAAAACCCTGTAAAAAGTAAGTCCGACTCCCAAAGTTTACAATAGCATAGCAATTTCCCTCCACGTAACGGACGCTAGTGTTTTGTAATTAATAATGAGATTCGCACGGAAGATTGATGAGCTGGATCACTATTGATAAATCATGGTATCAAATGGTATCTATCGCCCGCCTGACCGTTTCCACGAACGCTTGCATGATCACAGCCATGACAAATTACATAATGGAACCCAGGATCATCTTCATTAAAGTCAGGCCCTGGCTTTTTCCGATTCTGCAATATGTGATTTACCCATGAAATTTTAGGAAGCACGTGATACCAGCCATGTTTTTTACACATCGGCCAATGATACTGAAAGTTATTTGCGTTGTGTGCCCCATCGGTCTTCAATTTAGAGCTGCCGGCTTCAGAACTGGGGAACCTGGTATAAATCGTGGCATCTATTCAACATCATGTGATTCTGGACAAATCACTTATGCCCTCATTATGACTTTGGTGGTCTTTTCAGTAGACCGCCAAGGCCACTTCCGACCACCACATTACAAGTACTGAAGGATTGCCCCCACAATTTGGGCGGAAATCCTCCAGTAGTTGTGCTGGCGATCGCAGATGCATGGCTGGTTCCATCACCGGCCCCACCACGGCGAAAGGACTCCACCAGCCGTGTTACGACCTGTAATACGGCCTGGCGGTGTCCTGATGGTGGGGCGCTGCCGGGGGTGGAAGCGCCTGTTCCCGTTAACTGCCGGATGACCTCCTCCCCGGACACAGTAAGTCGATTGTCCGACAGGGGGGGGTGTTGTGTGTGCGTGTGTGAGTAAGTTTTGTCTGCCTGTGTGAATGTAAGTTTGTATGGGTGTTTGAATGCATGTTTGTATGCATGTGTGTATGGGTGTTTGAATGCATGTTTGATTGTTGAAGTGAGTGCGTGTTGGAATCTTTGTGTGAATGTGAGTATGGATGCATGTGAGTGAATGCGTGTATGTAAGTGTTGGTGAATGAGTGTATGCGGGGTCTGTGACTTTAAGGCCACAGTATAAATGATTGGTCGGCTTTATCATGTGATTATTTTCAAACTGGAGAAACCATATACCTATGATTAAGGCTGGTATCGATGGCCGAAACGCGTCAGGAAAGCAAGAACATTTAACTTTGGAAATAAAGTGCCTCATACTAAGGCTAATCCGAGTACGGCGTATCTCTGTTGTGGAGAAGTTGATGGTATATATATATATATATATATATATATATGTATATATATATATATATTAGGAAGGGTTTTTGCACGGACCTAAAAATAGATGAGGACTATTTATATATCTTCTCTATGGACTACTGATAGTTTGCATTTAAAAACCAAAACAAATTAATCTAAACTAAATGCCACTAAATGTGAAATAGTGTGCAGCAAAACATGACATATTGTGCTGCGAAATTTCCTTATCTATGCCACAATATCTTGAAGGGTCCGTTTATCTAACACATACACTCACCCATCCTTGCATTCCACTGGAGAGCTCTTCAGCTCATCGTCAGGTGTAAAATACACTACACAAATGCAATTACAATATACGTCATAGATTTCTAAATTGCTCTATCTAGGCCCAAAATAATGCAAGTGCTTTTCAAGAGAACCA
Source organism: Pleurodeles waltl (assembly GCF_031143425.1). Classification (NCBI taxonomy): domain Eukaryota; kingdom Metazoa; phylum Chordata; class Amphibia; order Caudata; family Salamandridae; genus Pleurodeles; species Pleurodeles waltl. Next base: position 707,225,865 of record NC_090450.1, on the reverse strand, counting down.
TGAGATCCAGACTACATTACACTTTTTAGTCACGAGGAAATTAAGTGATATGTACGGAATCACATGATGTTGAACGAAGTCGGGACTCCAACCTCGTTCTCCTGTTCCAAAGTGGTGTTAGGCTACATCACCTCCTCTCTTAATTAAATACGTATTTTACTTACGCTTTGCAGATTTTCAATGCACCCCTGCACTCTAGAATCTCTCCTGCCAGCTCCAAAATTTTTAGAGCCAGCCCAAATACTAAATAAGAAGTGACAATAGAAATTGGTTCATTTTCATCACAGTGAAAATCTTCTGTGGTGGGAACTTACAGATAAGGTGTTCTGTGTAGAACTGTACAGTTGTATGGGTGGAGAGGAACACTGCACTTGCAGGGAGTGTGATATTTGTTTGCGGAAGCAGGGGAGCGTTCTTGCTTTAGGATAATTTTGACCATCACTATGCAATTGTTCAACATGTGGCTGAGTCAATCCAAGTGCTTAGTTTGTACCGGTGGATGTGAGGCCCGTGCAGGCCAATGCATTAGGGTGACCACCCACCCGTAAATTTCACGGATCGTCCGTTATTTTGGTGTCTAATCACATACAGAATGACAATGGGTCATGCTTAGGGTGACCAGGTTTTGAAAAGAAAAAAACGGGAAAGGCGAGACATAAAAGTAGCACTAAAGCCCTTACTCTCACTTTTATATCTGACCTGTCCCGTAAATGTGTGTGTATATATGTGTACACCTCCCCCCCACACACACACAGAGGAGCAGGCAGCAGCAGACAAGTGGAAACCAATAAATTACTTCTCAATTATTTAAGACTCCAGAGCTGCACATGAAAGGAGAGAACACCTTTCACTTCGGCCTCGCAGGTTGACCTGACCTTTGTCCCAAAAAGGGACGTTTATTTAAAATTAACAAAGCGTTCACAGGTTGACCTGACCTTTGCCCCAAAACCCGGGACATTTATTGAAAATGAACAAAAGCGCAGGGACACCGGGACAGCCCTCTGTTAGAAATTGGGTATTTGGTTGGCAGTCAGGTTACCCCCTGTCCGAGCAAGGACCCTCACTCTAGTAAGGGTAAAAGAGAATCACCCTCAGCTAACCTCTGTTTTCCCCCTTGGTAGCTTGGCACAAGCAGTAGGCTTAACTTCAGAGTGCTAGGTGTAAAGTATTTGTACCAAAACCAACAGTGACGTAATGAAAACACTACAAAATGACACCACACAGGTTTAGAAAAATAGAAAATATGCATCTAAACAAAACAAGACCAAAACGACAAAAATCCACAATACACAAGTCAAGTTATCAATTAAAAAGCAAAAAGAGTCTTCATGTAGTTTTAAACACACACTAACACTGTTAGTGTGAAAATGTACTGTGGGTGCGTCAAAAATAACCCCGCACGGGCGACTGTGTGTCAAAAAGGGCTTGCGATGCATTGATTTCACTCATGAGCAAGACCTTGCGTAGTTTCTCCTTTCATCAGGTCGGATGCGTCGTTTTTTCTCTCCGCAGGAGAGCGATGCGTCAATCCGGTCAGCACTTCTGGGTCCGGGAAGGCCTTGCGTTGTTTTTATACACCCAGCAGTACTTGCGTCGGAAACCCAGCCGCACGATGATCCGAAAACCTCTTAGCATGGGTTGCGATCTCACCAGCCTCCGTCAGCGATGCAGCGCGTCGTTTCTCCAGCCCCAGGCATCGATCTTTAGGTCGCGTTGCAGACGAGCGTCGATTTTCAGCCGCGAAGCCGACGGCGCGTTGATTTTTCACCGGCAGATCGGAGTCGCTTCGATCTTTTCCCCGCACGGTGTTCTGTGCGTGTATTTCTTCCTCTTAGGCTGCCAGCTTCTCCTTTCAGGGTCCCAGGAACTGTATGGGCACCACTTGGCAGAGTAGGAGTCTCTCCAGAGGCTCCAGGTACTGGCCGAGAGAAGGCTTTGCTGTCCCTGGACTTCAAACAACAGGAGGCAAGCTTTAAATCAAGCCCTTGGAGATCTTCACAAGAAGGAAGGCAACACAAAGTCCAGTATTTGTCCTCTAGCACAGGCAGAAGCAGCAACTCCAGGATAGCTCCACAAAGCACAATCACAGGCAGGGCAGCTCTTCTTCCTCAGTTCTTCTCCAGGCAGAGGTTTCTCTTAGTTTCCAGAAGTGTTCTACAGTCTGTGGTTTTGGGTGCCCTTCTTATACCCATTTTCTCCTTTGAAGTAGGCCTACTTCAAAGCAAAGTGTCTCTTGATTGTGAAATCTTTCCTTGCCCAGGCCAGGCCCCAGACACTCACCAGGGGGTTGGAGACTGCATTGTGTAAGGGCAGGCACAGCCCTTTCAGGTGTGAGTGACCACTCCTCCCCCCTGCTCCCCCCTCCTAGCACAGATGGCTCATCAGGAAATGCAGACTACACCCCTGCTCCCTTTGTGTCACTGTCTAGTGTGAGGTGCAACCAGCCCAACTGTCAAACTGACCCAGACAGGGAATCCACAAACAGGCAGAGTCACAGAAATGGTTAAAGCAAGAAAATGCTTACTTTCTAAAAGTAGCATTTTCAAACACACAATCCTAAAATCAACTTTACTAAAAGATGTATTTTTAAATTGTGAGCTCAGAGACCCCGAACTCCACATGTCTATCCACTCTCAAAGGGAATCTACACTTTAATCATATTTAACGGTAGCCCTCATGTTAACCTATGAGAGGGACAGGCCTTGCAACAGTGAAAAATGAATTTAGCAATATTTCACTGTCAGGACATATAAAACACATTACTATATGTCCTACCATAACCATACACTGCACCCTGCCCTTGGTGCTACCGAGTGCCTACCTTATGGGTGCCTTACATGTTAGAAAATGGAAGATTTAGGCCTGGTAAGTCGGTACACTTGCCAAGTCGAATTTACAGTTTAAAACTGCACACAGACACTGCAGTGGCAGGTCGGAGACATGATTACAGGACTACTCATGTGGGTGGCACAACCAGTGCTGCAGGCCCACTAGTAGCATTTGATGTATAGGCCCTGGGAACCTCTAGTGCACTTTACTAGGGACTTACTAGTAAATCAAATATGCCAGTCATGGATAAACCAATTACATACACATTTTGTAAAGGAGCACTTGCACTTTAGCACTGGTTAGCAGTGGTAAAGTGCCCAGAATAACAAAAACAGCAAAAACAGAGTCCAGCACATATCAACAACCTGGGGAACAGAGACAAAAAGTTAAGGGAGACCACGCCAAGGATGAAAAGTCTAACACCCTCTGAAAACCGTGACTGTCTGAGCAAATCCGGGACATCTGGTCACTCTAGTCCTGCTGCAGTTACAGTGTGTGATGCCTCTGCTCCTGCATCAGCCTATGGCATGTCATTCTGCTCTTATTAAGGGGCCAGTGCCCCTGAAACAGGAACCATGCTTAGGGAGAGGTTCCAGTGGCTGCATCTTAAGATATCCATCATGGTTGAATGCAAACACTTCTGAGTTCTCTGCCTGCCTGCAATTTTCAAGCCTTCATAAAAATGTCAGTTTAACTCTGATGATTAATAGATCTCTTGGAGAGATATCTGAGTTTTGCCTAGTCCCAGTTTTGACTCATCATAAAGTAGAGCAGTGGTTTAATGTGCCTCTTGCAAAGCACAGAGTTTAACATGCAGATCAAAGAAGTGTTTTTATGTTGATAGTACAGTGGGTTGCTTAGGATAATAATGCATATTTGTTACTAAGGACAACCCCAAGCACTGTTAAGTTTTAAACCCTGAGTTTGTATTTCTCCGGACCAAGCACTTTTAACATTCAGGACCACTAGAATTATGTGCTTCTGCTGGCGCCAATTTTTCCACATAATTATTGATTTGCTGGATTTGCCACAGAATCCAACATCTGTTGCATAATCTTCAGATTTTAGCAAAAATGTTTCTAGCTCAAATGGATTGAAAGATATTAAAAAAGTGGTGACTTGTGTTCATGCGCAGTAGGAGGCTCTTTACAAATGGTACAAATAAGGTGAAATCTTTGCCCAGAGGCTATTACCATTTATTAAAATTGAAAAAGAATGAAGTAATATTATCAAAAGCTGTGCAGTATTATGCTGCATAATTTGCCTTTTGATACATAATTTAGTCAACCCTGCCACATAAACTGATGCTCCCCTGCTGCATAATTCCAGCAGCCCTGCATATAATTCCTACCATAATAAATGGCATGTAATTAGTACACCTTACATTCCTCATTGTCTTAAGTAACATTTCTCATACACTGATTTACACATTTATATGAATCATTGTCTTAGAATAATATCTGTGTGATGTAAAGTGCTACTGAAAACGAACATTGGGATGAATAGCACTATAAAAGAAGTTAAACACACATGAGAGAGTCTACGGAGAAATGTGGGGCACTGTTGAATGGTGGTACTGAGGGAATCCTTGGAGAAAGAGGTCTTTGGGGGAGGAGGGGCGGTGCCAACAAAGATTGTTGCACCGGATCCGGATTGTTGGGTGGACTGGTAGGAAGGTATAGCCTATGAAAGGAGGCATTTAATTTTATTGTAATCCCTGTTTCTGTACAATTTTTATTTCAGTATTTCTAGTTAATGGAGAACGAAAAGGACAATTAGGAATGCCCAACAAATCATGACAAGTGTGCACTTGTCCCAAAATCTTTTAGTGCCACACTGTAACCTGCCAGACAAATGTCTTATGCAGGAGCCTTGGATGGATTTTTCCCTCATTATATGAAAAATAGCTTTTTCTTAACAAACAGTAATTTGCTGTCTGTATGCAAATGTTGTTTCTATAGCGTGGCCCTTGTTTCTATAGCGTGACCTTTATTTCTATAGCATGACCCTAGTCAAAAGGCAACAGAACGCTGTACCTGGTCCAAGACAAAATGTATTTCTGGACACCTTTGCTAAATCATTGAGGAGCATATTTACTAATTTCATGCAACACAGCAGAGTGAGTGGAGTTGCTGCATTGCGTGAAACGGAAAGAGCCGAACACCTTCATATTTTTGCAGATATGGTGCAGATATACTCTCTCCTAGCACCGGCGCACTTGCTGCTGTCTAGTGCCCAAACATTGTGGTCAGGTAAGTTTTTTGAGCAGGAAGAGAAAACTATTCTATGAGGCAACTTCTTTTTTTGCATATACTGCAAAATGCAGCACAAATGCAAAGAGGAAGTAACGAGGAAAAATAAAGATATTTCTCCTTGTTACACCAGCTTCAGATAGGCACATCAATTTGGCATAAACCCATCTTGACAAGACTTTATAAATATGGATTTTCATCAAAATACATGGGAGGATGCATGGGAACACCTATGCACAGCCCATGTAACACCGCCCTGACACAAGTTAATGCAAGGCACTACTATGCACTGTATTGTTGCTTTTTTTTTTGCAAAGTCAAACCAATCAGGATTGTCAGCAGTGCGTGCTAGAAGAGCTTCGTTAAGCTAGCAAGACCAGACTTACCAGACTCATTCTTGAGATGACTCATCTTGATAACTGAAAACAACCTTACCATAGAGTGCTGCCAAGAGACACTGATTGGTGAGGATGATGGAGGTATAGCAAGCGGGATGTCAACAAGGCACACCGGTTTTCAATCTCTTTCATAGCTGCTAGGTATTGCCATGCCATACTGGTCACATTCTGTCAATCTTTTTGTCAACTAAGACCATTGCAGTGGTTTAATGCAGGGCCATTCAGAAGCAACGGGGGAGGCACCTCCTTTCAGAGGGCCCCTATTCAGCCCAAGGTCTATGAATATCTGTGGGATATGGGAGGCTTAGGGTCCCTCACCACATTCTGCATGTGTGTGACACTCGTATTTTGTGATATGCCACTGGATCATTGCATACTGGGACACGTGGTTTAATGTAGTTTCACTTTTGGGCATAACTAGAGGTGTCACACATGGCATGCAGCTGCTTAGCAATGATAATCATGAATTCCTTCATATATAAATTGGCAGTACTCTTTTCAGTGTTAAACATTTTACATCTGCCAGAGTCCAAACTGTGACCTAAAATGTGCACAGAAACGTCTACAATAAATACTTAAAGCATTCTGGGTTTTTGCATGTTTGCTCAATAATGTAATGTAAATATTCTGTCCTGCCTAACCTTTCTAGTATATCTGACTCAAATTAGTCATTTTTTGTGTAGTTTATTGCAGACCCCTAAATGGAAAGGTGACCAGTCTCGCTCTTGGTCACTCTCAGTTACTCCATTGACTTGAAAAGGAGTCTTAGGAAGCTTCCAACTACAGGCAGCAGCTATAAGGGGCTGATGACAGAACTTAGCAGTTCTCACAGCCCGTTCACACAGGACAACTAGCCTGCGGCAGCACAGCACTGCTTTACTTAAGGATGAGCATAAGGGATTTTCATGCAGTGAAATTACATTTCAGTCAATATCTAGGAAGTGAGTAAAAGTAAACCAGGAGACTATGAAGAGGCTTTGACTAAACGGTGTCAGAATGGAGTTTGTGGACATGCAAGTAACCAGGAAGTGAGACTCCTGAGTATGAGTGGGTAGGTTTAGGACCAACTGATGGTGAGCAAGAACCTCAATGTCTTAAATCCTTCAAAGTGAATAGAATTCAGTCCTAAGGGTGAACATCACCTTCTGAGGCCTGTAGGCCAGTGGACAATGGAGATCCCCATGAATGAACATGAATGAACAGAAGCTTTAGGACCTAAGAACAGAGGGAGGACACAAGGATTTGAGGATGACAAAAGGCAAAGTTAGATTCATGGTCTTGCAGATGAGTGTCAGTAGACCAGCAGGTGAGAGGCAGTGGAAAAGGTAGTGTTCAGTACTATCCAATGTTACTGGCCTACAACTTATACAAGACTGTATTTACCACAATGCTCTCCAAAATTAATCACCTGTTACACCCAAGTAATGCTTTGGAAAATGTTTCAATTCGCAAATGTGAGAAACTTTTTATGGGGGGTGCCTACAAAAGGATTGCAGGTGGTTGGGGAAACAGAGGATCAAACCAGGAGTTAGCAACACCAGGAGCCGAGGAAGAAGCACACAAGGAGTGAAAAACAAAGCACAGAGTGATGGGGTATAGAAGAACACAGAACGCGGGAGGGGGGAAGCATATAAGAAAGCAAGAAATACCCAAAAATGACAACATCACAAACATGGCGGAGAAGCACACGAGGGTGAGAACAAGTCTGAGTGTGAGGAGGGTGGGTGAGAGGTACAGAAGAAAGAAATACAGCCCAGGGGTGTGAATTTGGGGCAAGCACACAGAGGTGAGAAGGAAGGGTTGAAAACACATGCATTCTTATAGAGTGCTTAACCCAAAAGCAATAAAAAAGGTACCCTAAAAGTGGTCAGTGGTTTAATAGTAGCTCGCTAATGAGAGAGATGGTAATCAGTCTATGCTCCATGGGAAGGACAGGAAAACCATTAATAAGAAGCAAGCAAATAAGACTGACAATAAAGACAACCGAAGGTAAGCTAAATGTACTTCACACAGTATAAGACAGGTTCCCCAGTAGCTTTTAGACTTGCTGATTACCTCATTACATACATTTAAATGTTTTTCATGTAACAGGCACAAGGAAGAGAAGGCTTTCTTCTTCTTTAACTGTCATATTTCTGTATCTCTTTTTCACTCCTTTCTGTGCCCCATCTAATTCTTTTCCCTCTTTCATCATCTTTTCTTTCTTTCTCTCAGCTGGCTGATCCTCACTTGGTTTCCACTTCTCTCACTGTTCAATCTCATTGTTCCAACATTTTATCTCTCCATCTCTGTATATATCCCTCTCATATCCTTTATCACTATCATTTCTCTCTCAGTTTCACACTTTCTAATAGTGCAACAGCCTGTGAACTCTAAGTCCAGTAACCCAGTGCTGCTTCTAGCACTATTATTAATGGTAAGCTGTCAAATTCTGCTTGAGGTGGATATGTTTGCTGTTTTTTTCATTGATGAATACGTCCAGCTATATGTGAATGCTTGCTCAGTACTCCAATGTGTAATAAACTAACGAACGTAAACCTATTTTGACTTGTGCTTCTGTCAGCTGTCTATTTAATAATCGTGCAGCCTCCTCAGATGTGTCCCAAAAAAAATGACCTCTTGTCCTGAATTTTGACCCTTTGCCCTGAATTTTTATTGTCAATGTCCAGAATTGGCCCAATAGACACCATGGGGGTTATTCTAACTTTGGAGGAGGTGTTAATCCGTCCCAAAAGTGACGGAAAAGTGACGGGTTTACCACCAGCCGTATTACGAGTCCATTATATCCTATGGAACTCGTAATACGGCTGGTGGTATATCCGTCACTTTACCGTCACTTTTGGGACGGATTAACACTCCTCCAAAGTTAGAATAACCCCCCATGTCTTTCTGTGCTGCCTGCACCATATGAACCCAGGCCTGATGGCTCTAATCTGGACTGCTCAAGGCTGCGGTCGAGGTGGCACCGCGGTTTGGAGCCAGTGTCTGTAGCTGTACAGTCATACGAGTGTGATGGTTGTGAATGGATGGACCTCTCTGTGATTTTTGCCAGGCTGACCTATGTGGAGTCCCTCACGGTCACAGTTACCAGTCACACTCATCAGCATGGGGCAACAGTGCCTGGAAAGCAGTAGGTTAGTCCACTAAGTTACCAGCTAAAAGGAACATCAGCGCTGTCCAACTGTGACTCAACTTCCAAACTCCGTTGCCACACGCAGGATCATAGCTTGGTCAGTATGATTGGGGGGTGTTGGATTCAGGTTTCCTGATAGTCACGCTGGCAAATGATGTTAAAATGCATTCTACGACAAGCAAGGTGCACGAGAGGGGCGTAAGAGGCAGTGGAAAGGAAGAGGAATACAGATTGGTATGTGTATTAAGTGAGAGAAAGCGCAATATTTTGTGAAATAACCAACATTTTTTTAAGTCTTTCTAAATTGAGAGTATGTGTGTGTATTTGTTTTTGTTTGTGTGTGTAAAAACCCCTGGTGAAATCTGACAGACACCTCACCATACCCAACAGAAAGCACCTGCACCCAACTATTTATCACAAAATACATATATTATTTGGTTAACCCCCCCTTCCCGGCTGCGCATAAAATGCCTGCTTCTTATTGGGTCTTGACAACACCAAGGGCCTACTGCACACTGACATTAGGAACCAGCTGCTAATGGTCTTCATACCTGTGTGAGGAGTTTGAACAGACTAGATCTCGAATCAGAAGTGACTCGGTGATATCACCAAGCACACACTTCTGGACATTCTGTAAAGCAGCACTAAAATGGCTGATTTGTAATGAAGTCTTCACCTGGCCGGATTGCATGTTGCTTGTGAACTTTCTCATTTATGAGAGGTTGCAGCTGGCTGGCCCCTGTTCCTACCCCTTCTAACTCCTTGTTCTTGGATCCAAAATTTCTAGCTGCCGACATGCTGGTTTCGAATATTTCATTTATAATAGTTAGGAGTGCTTCTTCTCCAAACTCTTGCATTTGATTTTCTTACTATAGATACTTTCTGATGTCAGAAGGCACCTGTAATAAACAAAGTATGTAATTCGTCACTTGTAATAACCGATAATTCTCTGTGTACTGGGAAACAGGACATAAAAAGACAAACTTCAACCTGCTTTCTAGGGAATCATGCAGGGTGGTACCTCCTGCTGCTGAGATGCCCCTTAATTAGGAGAGGCTTAGATGAAAGGGGTTAATCAATGTTGTTATTTTACTTTCTTGTTAAAAAGTTCCTGTCTCTTTCCCCATGTATTTCCCATTCTCACACTATACCTGGCAAAATGTTTTATGGTTCTGACGACATTGGGATTGGCCTTCACCTGTGGATGTGCTCCTGAGCACCCATCGGGAGCCTTGACACAGTCTGAGTACCTGTACTTCCTCAATCTGAAAGAGAAAGTACTAGGGGTGGGCGGTGAGCTCCTCTCCGCTGGCAGAGTTAACTGAGTTTTTGGCACTCAGCGCTCCGCTTAGAGTGTGGAGTTCGGCCAAAAACTCTGCTAGCCCCCACACCGGAGAGGGGCTTACAGAGTGCGTACTGCAGCCCAGTTATTGGTGAAACAACGCAAGCGCAGACAGTCTGCCCTTGTGATGTGTGGCCCATAACTGGGCTGCAGTGCACACTCAGGCTGACGTCGACAGGGTGGAGATGCTGCAAGCTGTGGGGCTGCATTGACCCCAGCTCCGGATCCAGGCTTCCATCCTTTCACTGTCCTCAGCAGCCCAGTTGGGACCAGGGTGCAGAGGGAGGCGGAGAGCCAGGCCCCTGGCAACGGGGACCTTGGGAGTCAAGCCCAGGTAAGACCCTCGTTACGCTTTCTCTTCAATGTGCACATGGGGGCTGGCATTGAGCATGGACAGTATTTGCATATGGGGGGGGGGGAATCTGTGCTTGAAAAAAGGAAAACTTGCAGTCAGAGCCCCACTTAAAAAGGGCCTTCTCCCCAGACGCCCTGGGAAATGAAGTGGTGTTATGGGGTACTGTGCTGAGGCCAGCAGGGAGAGCTGCTGACCAGGTGATTGGTAGTCCGGCAGCCCCCACCTGATAGAGATGTGTGTGGACTGAGAGAGTGCCTTAGAGCCCAGTGGCAAGCAAGGCTAGGCACTTTGTGAAAATACCAGACTAGTGGTGGTGATGAGCTGGTTTGCTAGTGCTGGGCCCTACAGAAAGAATGGTCTGAGGTTGTGTGTAAGTGCACAGGAAGCAATTGAAAGACTGGTGCAAGACAGGGGGTGTGCTTGGCCCTCCGTAGCAAGTTTGTGAATGAGGACAGATAAAGAAGGGAAGTGTGCAGGTGTAGAGTGCAGCAGGCTCCAGACTGGTGTGCTGTGTGTCAGCACAAGATGCCTGAAACGTCAGCTTTTGTGGCCTAGGGCCCTAACCTGAAAACACCTTATCTCAGAAGCTCCAGGGAGGCCCAACCCTGCTTAGGGCTTCTGAGATCAGGTGCTTTCAGGCCAGAGTGCCAGTAGGGTAGGCAGCACTCAACAGCACACAGAACACTGCAGAATTCCACAAAGTTGTAAGCCAACTCCACACTATTCTGCAGAGTAGAACTCCGTGAGCTCTGCCAGGCCTAGAAAGTACCAGCATTTCTCAGCAGAGGTGCGGTACCTTCAATCGGAAAGTCACATTACTTCTCAGTAGCATACAGGTGCTCTAGGGCAGAGAGTAGCAGCGCTTCTTTATTTCCATTCATAGCACTTAGTGAAGGCCCAACAAAACTGAAGAACTTAACAAACACTACTCACAGAAGACCCTGACATCCGGAGCTGGACAGGTATGGACAAGTACAAAAAGGTGGTATGGAGCCAGGCAGCACTCTAGAGAGAGACTGTGGAAGTGGTAGCCAGGGGTGTAGCTTGGTCAGCATGATTGGGGGGGGCGCTTCACATTTCCCAACAATCATGCTTGCATATCTTGTATAAATACATTATTTGAGAAGCAGGAAATGAGGGGAGTGTAAACAACAGTGGAAATGAGTGTGGATTGTTAGAGGTACTTAAAACATATTGGGGCATATTTACAAGCCCCTTGTGCCTCCTTGTGTTGCCCTGGCATCATTTTTTTTATGCTAAGGAGGCGTTAAGGAGGATCCCACCATGCGCCATATATACAAAGTGGTGCAATGCATACATTGCGTAACTTTGTAACCCCTCGCGCCACATTATACCTGCGCTAGGTATAATTTATGCAAGGGGGGCATTCCCACGCAGGGAGGCCCCAATAATGATTCAGTGAAATTTACAAGATTTCACTGCGCCATTTTTTATGTCATTTTTAACTTCTACTCAGGGCAGGCAGTAAAGTGATGCTCCAACGATGCCCTGTGGGCCTCCCTATGCTTTCCTGGAACATTAATTTATGAATGCAAAGAATCAGCAGGTAGGGACAAATACAATCATTGATTTAAGACACTAGTGCTCAATCCTGATCTCTGGGGAAAATTTCTTTCCCTTATTTATTTAAATCGTTTTGGTAACAAAGGTAGGCAGTGGTTATTCGGTAAACATTCTATAAATATTAACACATAAAAATGTACATAACATCACAAACAATAATGACAAGAAACCAACTCATTGAGTTGTGGCGGTATCACAAAGGAGGGTTGTGCCCCTCGTTCATTCTTTACCTTGTGGTCACTATCATGAAATTCAAGTTGTGATCCACTGAAAAACAATGGCTGAGGGCCTAAGCTGCACCCAGCTGTCAAATACCTATCTATTTATTTCCAAAGGTATTTTATGGTGCATATCTCATTTCTCAATACATTGACTTGTAAGCCCTCAGTCTCGCACAAAATGGGTCGTCTTGTCATTATTGTTTGTGATGTTATGTACATTTTTATGTGTTAATATTTATAGAATGTTTACCGAATAACGACTGCTTACCTTTGTTACCAAAACGATTTAAATAAATAAGGGAAAGAAATTGTCCCCAGAGATTAGGATTGAGCACTGGTGTCTTAAATACATGATTGTATTTGTCCCTACCTGCTGATTCTTTGTATTCATGTTATTGTGTGACCCTGGGCAGGGTAGGGTTATAGGGCACCCTCTTTTTCTTGTATAGGAATAAATAAATTTATGGCACTAATCCAGCAAAGCGCCGCAATAGCATCAGAAATTATGACACTATTGTGCTAACGTGCGCCATGGTGAGCTGTATAGTACATACAGCGCTACCATGGTGACATGAGGGGCCACTGGGCAACGCAGGAAAAGTGGCGCAGAGTTGATGCGCCATTTTCTTATAAACATGCCCCATTATTTTTCAAATTTAGAGTTTTAAGGCCTTCAAATCCGAGACCAGGGAGAGTGCGTGTGTGCGTTTTTGTCAGTGTGGGCACATAAAAATCCAGGATGGAATCTGGCAGACACCTCACCATACCTCACTGAAAGCACCTGTACCCAACTATGTATTGCAGAATACACTTTTTAGGGGAGGGGTAATACCCCAAATTCCCCCAACCCCGAACCCACATCACTGGTGGTAGCATCCCTAGAGGCCTGCGGACACAAATACCCTATACTCATTGCATCATCAGACTTTTTCATTGATCTATAAAGGGACCAAAAAGCCTGCACAACTAATGAAAGGCTCTGAGCCATGGTAACATGTAAAGATAAACCCGCACACAAGAAGCATACATTGATAAGGACACAGAGCATTTGCCGTAAACAAATCAAATGGACAAAAAATATCAAAATGTACAAACTCTTAGGGAAACAATCAAAAGAAAACGCAGCAAATCATTTTGGAGAATCATAGTTCAAGGTTTAACATATCACTTGAAAAACCTATAATCTAACATTTAGGGAGCAGGGGAACATTTCACCACGTATTGTCTCTTTAAAACAAAAGCATTGGCAAAACCTAAAACAATACGGAAGGTAGGACTAGGGCCCCATTTCTAAACTGACTGTTTTAGCAGATTTCAGCTGTACCCAAAAAGTGTCATGGAATGGAGTCAGAAGATGAAGTTTGTGCTGTATGTTGTGAACTTAAAAGGCATACACAGTAAAATATATGACAGTAGATACTTTAGACAAAGGGGCAGTATTTCCATTCCATATTTAACAAAATCTCCTTTCCACAGGTCTATGCTTTGTGAATAAAAAAGCCAAATGCCAAATGGCAGTGCCCAGGAAGACTAATTTGCATCCCCTTGTTAAACAAAAGGCCTCTTGGAATTTCTAAAGTTAGAGTGGTCTTTCCCGCCTCACGTCAGTGTCTAAGTCTCCACCCTCCAGCTACAGGAATACAGGCAATACACTGTCACTGTCTGTAAAGCTATCCCCACACATATCATGTGCCACTTTAAACAAGGGGCATCCAAGTGGAACCCAACTTTACTCCAGTAATCAATACCACAATGAGGTAAACTTCAAGGATAAACATCAGAAGACATCTGCTCCAGTATTTGGAGAATCACCGTTTCAATATCTGCAATAATTACCATAAATATTCCCTCACATTGCTTTGATCCAGAAGTTACTGGTTCATTCATGTCTAAAGATTGCAATATCCCTTTTATATGCATTCAGCTATTGCTAACTAATGTAGCATCACATGCAAATGATGTTTCTTTCTATAGTTTAGCGTAATCAGGTGCATATTTATACTTGTTTTGTGCCGAATTTGAGTCATTTGATTTACACAAATTCGGTGCAAAACTAACTCCATATTTATACTTTGATGCTAGACCCATCTAGTGACAAATTTATGGAATTAAAGTTATTATTTAGAAGTGGAAACCTACTTTGCGTCAATGAGATGCAAAGTAGGCGTTCCTTTGCAAAAAATGACTTAGCGCCATATTTATCCCCCCATGCTAAAATCATACACAGGAGGGAGGAGAGGTCAAAAAATGGTGCAAAGCTTGCTTTTCACCATTTCTTAACGCCTGGGTCAGGGCAGGCATTAGGGGACCTGTGGGCCTATTTCCATGGTGGAATGCAATGGAATAAGCACATAGGTGCCCTCCCCAGGACCTAGGGACATCCCCACTCACACCAGAAGGACAGCGTAGGATGGGGGGCCCCATCCCAGGTAAGTATAGTTAAGTAATTTGTTTTTTAAGTGTCATTTGGGGCCCTGAAATGGGCCCCCCTACATGGCACTGGGTGCAATGTCCATGCCCAGGGGACCCTGGCCATTGGTGTGGTATGGATGTTTTTGCATCAGAAAATGACTCCAGGCAGGTTAGAGTCATTTTTTTTTTTTACTCTAACCTGCCTAACATCATTTTTGGGTAAAAAAACCTCTTCTTCCATACTGCCAGCCCCACTCGACTAACATAATTTTCTTTTTACACTAGCCTACCCTTTGCACCGACTTGCACCATTCCATAAATATGGTGCCTGGCTGGTGCACAGAAATGGTGCAAGCCGGTGCTAAACTTTTTGGTGCAAAACTGCATTAGTGCAGATTTGCACCAAAAAGTATAAACCAGGGCCTCAGTGTGCGTGATACTTCAAACATCTACTCTGTTCCTAATTCCCTACATGAACATTTTAGACCTTGACTTGAAACTTCATTTTGTCGCATTTGCTTTTTTCGTTTGAATGACTGTATTCTTACCTTCCATTCTCTGCATGACTCCTCTCTCTGAGTCATTTAAATTAAATCAAGTGCATGTTTGCATTCATCTCTATTGTTTTCCTGCAATTTTCAGACACCTCATCTTAAAGATCATAACCAATCCTTCTTTGAAAGCAATACCCCATAACCTAGCAATACTTAGTGAGTCATTATGAACCCGGCGGTGTTCACTGACCGCCAGCCCCCTCAAGACCCCGCCGGCCGCATAAAGATCCTAAACAAAGAAACCATATATCAGCAATAAAAATGTCACCATGATGGAAAAGTAAACACATAATACAACACATATCACCTTTCATTTTGCATCTGCATTCGAACAAAAGGACTATTTTACCATCACCAACATCTAATGAGAAGACAAATGAAAAAGTAACCATCATTGAGATGCTGCGGGCTTCACGGGCAGCCCATCCACAAACAAAAAGCATAAAAAACACATAAAATGTAATGGCAGGAAGGGGCTGTCCCAAAGTACGCTCTCTCTATCTGTACTGCTTGATGTACTTGAATTAAACAGTTGATTGAGGGTGGGAGGAGAGATGAGACAAAGCACATCCATTTTTTAGGGCAAGACAGTTTGGTTGAAAACTACCTTGTTTGGGCTTACCAAGAACTTACAGTGGGGCCTTAAGCCTGCTCACCAGTGCTTAATTTGTAAATAAAAATGTGCTGATGCCCAAAGCTCTCCTCTGAAGCACGCAGCTGCTGCAGTTAAATGTGCAAGCATGGCATACTGAGGCAGCATAATCCTAAAGCCATGTGAGGCCTCTTTAACCCATTTGCAGCCACTCCCTGCCCCTTCAGTTCACGCTTACAGCTTTCTGCGCTCTCCCCTTGTGACTCTTTTTCGTTTTTCTCTTCCTTCGTCTTTCCCATATGTGTCTTTTGCTTGCAGTAAATGCTTGAGGCAGAAAAATAAGTGCCGGCCCTAAAAAATAAGTGCCCGTGCCCCACACCGGAAACCACCGCCTCAAATTAAGCACTGCTGCTCATTACTTACCATTGGTTGGATTTTTTGGCAGTCTCGTTTCCTTGCTTCTTATTCGATGGGGTGCCTTTGCCCATCTTGTGTTTGATCATCCCCTGGAGAATAGCTTCTTTATCAGCCTCTTGAGTTGGCTAACTTGTATCCTTCAACTGCTTATTTTATGGACTACTTTCTTCTTTTTGATTAAGCACTTCATGATAATGCATGTGCTTTTCAGTTCTCTCTATTTCTATTGTATGCTCCAACCAACTGCCCCCCAAACTCTGCTTTTCTCTTGTGTACTTCTCCTCCTGCCTCTGCGCTTTGCGTTTTTTCCCCTCCATCTCCCCCTGCTCCCCGTGATCATGTCACCCTGATGTACTGCCTCCTTTCTCGAGTGCTTCTCCCTCTACACACTCTGCTCTTTTCCCCTTCTATATCATGTGTTTCTCCCCCTGGGTTACTCTCAACCTTGTGCACTGTCTTCCCTCTCCTCCCCACCACCTACTCTCCCCACCCGCTAGTTCCTTTTTAGGGTCAAGCGTGCAAGCGCTCTGGCCTGTTGTAATCTCTCTGTGGGCTTTTAACCATACCCACTCTTGCTAATTATTCTTTGTAGTGCTTGTTTTAAATGCTTCATTTTTATTGGTGCATTTTGTGAGATGTCCTTCCTTTGTGTGCTGAGTTCCCTCCCAGGTGATTTCACTAAGTGAACATTTTTGTTGGCCATCACACTACGTCACACTTCCTCCTGTTACAGCATGTGATGGCCCCTCCTCTGATTTCGGTTTGCCTTTCATCCCAGCTGCGATCCTTTCTAGACATTCATGCAGGAAGCCATTAACTCTAGCGCTCACTCACCTGGCGGCCGTGGTGCTTTATAATGACTTGCTTATGTCAACTGTTTTACTTTCCATTTTCAATTTGTAGCTGTAACTCGAGCAAACGCAAGACCCACTGCATTGCAAATGCATGTTTTATTTTGCTCTTTTGTGTACAACTGCCTTTATTTTATCAGTCTTGTATCTGGAAATTAAAAAAGAAAACGAAAATGGTGCCTGCAACATTCCCCTGGACAGCACATGCATTGTGATGCAGGAATACCACAACGGAATGATGAGACCATTTGTGTTATTGCACCTTTTTTCTATTTTTATTTTTTTTACAGTTTTTAGGGTCGATCGCACAAGCGCTCCGCCCTTGTTGTAATACCTCTGTGGGTTGGCCTTTTAGAGTCTGCTTGCCTTCATTACTGAAAGGCATGCATACATCATGCCTTTTCCGGTGTTTAGCCTTCCTCGAGCGCACCGGCCAACCTCTGAAAACTTACAAGGCTCGATGTTTTCAGCCTGATTTCTGCACTACTTTATATTTTTATTTTCCACGCAGCGCAATTGTGCTGTGTTTTACATCACACGATCATTTTTTTGTTTTCAATTTCAATGTGATTGCATTGCGTTTTACATAGTGTGTTTTTTTTCTTTCAATTTGTGTGGCAAGAAAAGTACAGTTAGGAGTTTACAACGCTAATAGTTCTGACTCGAGCAAATGTGAGACCTTGCAAATACTTTTTCACTGCCTTGGGCAAAAAGCATTGTGATTCTTCTTCCTGCTCACTCCCTGCACTCCTACCTTCCAACGATATATATAGCATTTCGAAAAGCCATTTATTGGCCAGTGGCAAGCAACCAATGAATTTGTTCTATGTAGACTGACTTGGCAACTGAAAGAGAACATTCTTGACATTTAACTTTTATGGCGTGCTGTTTGGATGGCACAGTGTTTGTTCCAGAATTGAGCAGCACCCTGAAGCCAATGAAACTCTAAACCAATAACTTTCTGTTCCATGCCCGGATACCCTTACGAGTGAGATGCATGCATCACACATAACATAACAATGCATGAGATGACATGACATAACATGTTCTTAGACAAAAGAGAAACCATAAATTCCCATTCAAATGAGGGTTGAGGAAATATTAGGAGCACAGTTTCCTCTGCCTGCACTATCTGCTAGAAGTTAAAAGTATGCTCCAGTTTCGTAGTTTGTGTGTCCATATGGAGAATCTCTGTACCACACAGCCTGGACCAGCCTATCCGTACATTTGTTGAAAGGCCTTTGGGGTTCAGCCAGAGCCAGTCACCTATCTATCAGCATTTATTTGCTCATCTGCCTGATTTATAGACCTCCTGTACGCTGCTCCCAGCATGCAGCAGGACTTTGACAACATACTAATGACCGCTACACTAGCTGCATAGCAGGGAAGACCAGGCAGGTCGTCAAGGCCCTTCACTTACGACATGTGTTCACTGTTTACTGAATAGAACTCATGCACCCATCCAGTCAGCACAGTGCCAGGGTAATCATGCGCATGCAGGCCTGCACATCTATGGCACTGCGCGCCTTCTGATCACAGAACAGACTTTTGCACACAGAGCGCACTAGGCACTATTTCATCACATGTAGAGAGTTCCAGAGTATATATTCAGATCAAATTCCTATAAATCTGTGCAAAGACAGCACTGTGCATGCACTTCTGGCCATAAATTGCACTGTGTGAGATCAATAAGCATTTGTATGCAGTTTGGGACAAAGATTGAACTGTGTGACATCAATAATCATGTGTCTGCAGTTTGGGACAAAGATTGAACTGTGTGGCATCAATCTTCATGTGTCTGCAGTTTGGGACAAAGATTACAGTGTGTGACATCAATAAGCATCATCTACTTTTGGTCATTGATCACACTGTCTGCATTCATTAATTGCATGCATCCAGTTCAGCATTCACAAGCATGCAGATGTACACAGCTCTAGCACTGTTTACTTACTGTAATCACACACATCACATTCAGTTCTGCAGAGCTTATAGAATTCACTAATGTATGCACAGCGATAGCACTATGGGCCCTCTAAGGAAATGTGTGGAGTTCTGCACAGTGACAGCGTTGTGCACCCTCAGTGGTCACGTGCTCAGTTTTGCACAGCGATAGCTCTTTGTGGCATTCAACAATTGTGCATGCCATTCTGCAACTCGGTAGCACGCATGCTCTTTGCAGTAAAATGCTTTACGTTATGCAATAATCCTGCTTTGTGCAGTGAGCAATCACATCCATACGGTTCTGCTCTATGAAAGACATGGTGCCCTGGCAAATCACATGCAAATGTTCTGGAGAGTGACATACCCGTTTGCCCTCAGCAACCACATATAATGTGCTCTGCACAGGGATAACACACTGAACCAACAATGAAAACATGCACACTAATAGACCTCTATGTCCCCAGAAGTCACATCCATAACTATGCACAGTGATAGCGCGGTTCGCTGCAGTCAGATGCACGAGGATCCGCACAGCAACAGCAGTACAAGTTCTTGTCAATCACATGCAAGCACTTCTACTGTGGCATAACAGGGTCTGTGCTCAGTGAACACCTGGGGCATAAGAGAGATCCTGAAATTCATCCTAGACAATATTGACTTTGTTGGCCGCCACTAAAGAAGGACTGCGGGTAGGAGGAATCCATTTGCTGCCCCGCCTCCTGGTCAACAACTGCTGTCTTCAAAACTAACATGGTGCATCCCCTGGTTCTGGTCTTTTTTGGTGCCCAAAGGAGATAATTTGAACGCTTGTTTTAGTAAACTTCTGCTCCTCCGGAGGATGAAAATTAAGGGTTGCAAAATAAAACCTCTAGTAGCAGATCACTTGTTCCTCACATAAGGGCGTGACAGAGCTACATTGTCACTCTAATTTGAACCTTCACTTCTACCTTCTGGCAACCTCTCTGCCTATGCCTGTCGCTACCACGTGCATCGTTTCATCACCGAGTCTGTAAACGTCAGGTTCTCGCCCTTTGTAACCTCTGATAATGCAAGATATTTTGTTCCAAAGGCTCTCTCAGGTTTCCACATCATTCAGGGTATCTTGCTTTCTGTTTTTTCCCACATACCTCAGTTTTTGGAGGTCAGAGGCTGTGCTTCAAACGTCCGATGCAATAGAAGTTTTTTGGTGGTGGCAACTGGTCTAACAAAGCCAGAGGACATTCTCTTTGGCTCCATTGTCAGCTGAGGTGGCAGTGGCTCTGACTGATGGAGCTTCTGTTGTATTCATTTGTTCTTGGATCTGCCTCAACCTCGAAGTACTTTGGCATCTCGAAGATTCCCCCTACTTTGGAGCATCAATGTTCATTTCACCAATGTCCAGCAGCACCCACCCACACTGTTCAAAGCATGCCCAGATCAAGGATTGTGTGCAATAACATGGGATATGTCCCAAATAGTGACCACAAATGCTGGAACCTTTCAGAGCCGATGAGCAGATTGGCTGATGATATTTGTGAGGTTTTAGCCAGCAGGTTAGACGTGATGTGCTTGCATTCGAATTTCTTTAGTCTGAAAGGGATAATACCAGCATTTCTCAGCACTGCTACAATACTTTCCAGTGGGGTGTACTGGAACTTGTCAGGTGCAAGCAGGTAGAGTACCAGCACTTCTGCATTTCCATTTAAAGCATTGTTAGAACCATGTGTGGCTGAACAACGCGGTTGGAACCACGACCGTGTCTTTACCACGTATGCCTTTATCATGCATGCCTTTACAACAAATTTTGTTGTAAAAGCATGGCTAGTAAAGGTATGTGTGGTAAACACATGCGTGGATCAGCCATGCAACCCTTCCCCTTAACTAAAAAAAGTACCCTGAAACCCCCACCCGCCCTGAGGCCTAAAACTACCCCATCCTAAAAACCTCAACCCCCCCCAAACCAAAGCCTAAGCCCCTCCCCGCTCTAAGCCCTAAAACCCTGCCCCAGCAAAAAAAAAACAAGTACCTTGATCCCCCGCTAAAACCCTGGGCCTTGTTAAAAGAAAAAAACAAAAACAATTACCCCAAACCCCCCCACCCACCCTGAGACGTATAATCTCCTCCACAATTAAAACAAAATAATCCCACCACCCTCCACCCACCCTAAGCCCTGAAATATCCCCCCACCCGAAAAACTTCACCCTGTAAAACCTGGTCCCTCCCCGCTCTGAGAACTCAAACCTTCCCCACCTCTAAAAACTAAAGTACTTCAGCACCCTCTCCCACCATTATACCTAAAACTGTCCCCAAAACTGACTCTCCCCCGAGCCCTCAGCCCTCCAACCTTACCCTGCCTGAAAAACTGGCCTGGCCTTCCCACACCCAGAGTCCTAACAACAACCCCTTAGACAATTGTATTTAAAAAAAAAACCCTGGCCCTGCCCCCAAACTGGCCTTTACCTCCCAGCTCTCTGACCCCATCCTGCGTTAAACCCCGCCCCCCAACCACCCTATCCCCACTTACCCAGCCACTGCAGTCCCCTCCCCACTGTGTGCCTGAATCATGTATATGCATGGAGCCTTAACCACGCATTTGCATCGTTCAGGCACCTGCGTGGTTCAGGGCAAGCATGGTAAGGCTTGTGTGGTTATGGTCTGCGTGGCTCTGGCCATGTAGTAAAGTCCGCTTCCCCACCCATTGGTCTAAAGGGGGTTCAGCCCCTCCCATCTGTGTCTCAGCCCAGGCTGCTGCACCTTCCAGGACACACACAGATCTTTATCTGATCTGTGCTGGACTGCGCTGGAGATGGGACCCCAATGACAGCCCCAAAATATGTCCGAAATACTGGAAGTGCATAAAAAAATAGAGGGAACTCTGATCCAAGTGATATGTCACTGGGGCCAGAGACACAAAATATTCAGTAATTGTTTTGTCACCCTTCCATCTTCAGCCAAATACATGCAAAATATAAAGCATACCTTCATTTAAAAATAAAAGTCAAAATAATCTGTGGGGAAACGTATTCTTTTAGGCTATGAAAGCTGGATTTCGGAATGGGGTAGGGGGGTATTGAAGATAGCTGTGTGTGTAACCAGACAGTCACACAATGAATCCTGGTTTGGGCATGCTAGAATAGTGATCCGTAGTTATAGTGTTGCGTGGCCCCAGCAGGTGACTCAAAGCACTGTGAATATGCAGGTTTCTATGTATATTACATACAGTATAAGGAAGGCTGCTGCAAAATGTGCAGAGATTAGGAGGCAGATTTACTGTTTATGCAGCACAGCCCATCAACCAAAGTTGTGCTCTGTTGCATGGAAAGGAGAGAGTAGAGCAGCACAACATCTAATAAATTATGGCAAACAGCGCTATATCTATAAAGCTTTGATGCTGTTTTCTTCTCTCCTTGTGCTTTACGCTAACACGAGCCAACACACACACTTGCCCATGTGCTAGGGTGTTTGTATTATGACAAGCATAGGTTTTTCACAGTAAAGGTATTTTGCACAGGAAAGTACTATACTATGCTTAGACATAGTTGAAACATTGTTGCACTTTGAACATGTGGAGTACATTGCAGCATGCATGGAAAGTGGGACAAATGTGGAGAAAAAAAACCTTTCTCCAAGTCAAAGCCAGCCTCAAAGATGTATTCACAATTGTTAATACTGAGCTTTGTGTTAAAAGCCATGGTTGGGTGCATGGGAACGTCCATGTACCACCCGTGGTGCGCGGTCTTAACGTAAAGCAGTGCTGCACTACTTCTGTTAATTTACGCCTACTTTTTAGCACAAATAAAGCTTTGCACTGGAAAGTAAATCCCAAATCAATTGCTTGCATCGGTTTATCACTTTTGTGACCTCAACCCAGCGCGTAGTAAATCTGCCCTACGTGTTCAAGCTAAAAACAACTGCATTAAATTATATATATTTAGTAATATGCAATCATATTGTACCTTGTTTAAACTTTTTTTAATAAGATTCCATTAGAAGGACACACTCCAGAATGCAGCTGATAACACCCTTTGATAACGTCTCAAAAACAATAAACCTATGACACCATGAAGCCTCACATGACTCTATCAATTAAAGTCATATACTGGCTCCGAAGTACCATTTAGATTTGCTGATTACTCAACTGTGCACATTTACATTTCTTTCAGGTAGCTGGGACACTGGCAAGTAGGCTTGTTTCTTCTTATGCTGCATGGCTCTCACTTTGGTTCACAACACAGGAGACACCCAATCCTTTCCTTTCAGCCAGAGGCACCTGAAGGTGATATTCATTCTGCAATGGTTGTTCTTTTCTCTTAAAAAAAAAAGTATGGAAACTTATTGTCAGAATTATATATGATTGATCCCGACCATTTCAACTACTGGGTTCATCCAAAATCCATTTACTGGTAGAGGAGGTGTTGTTTGTTTTCATTTGCCTCTCATCTCTCTCTGTACCTACTCAGCCCATCTATAAGATGCCCATAAAAGGCATGGGCACTGACTGGAAACAGTACATGGCAGAATTCCCACGTGGAAACGCATTCCACATAATATAAAAGGTCCAAGGTTCCTGCACCCAGATTTACAGGGTGCAGGCACAGCAAATTCGACTTTACAGACCGGAAAATCCTGCATCTTAATTTCTCTGTCGGAAAAGGATGCATTGTAGCCAGGATCCTTTCTATGCCCCCTTCCCAAACCTCCATCTACCCCTGCCATAAAACATCCTCCTGCACATTTTTACTACAACACCCTGCACACATTTACCCCCTGTTAGAAGCAGTTGGTAAATGTGTGCATTAAACCTATTTTGAAAAGGGGATACAATGCAGAATCCTGCCAGGTAAATGTGGGTCCGAATTGTAATTTCCGATTCTGTGGGGTTTCACTTGTAATTGCATAATATGGGTGAGTTGTTACCACCCAGTACTGGTAGTTACTGTTTGTGTAGTTTGCACACTTCAGTACATTGCACCTTCAACTTGGGGCTATGGTGGGCTACTTAAGGTGCCTGGCAAAATATTAGCAAGGCTAAAAGTCCTAGTTATCACTTCCCACCACATCTACAAATACACAGTAGGATAATTCATCACACGTTAACTTCAACAAAAGACAGAGAATGCAAGATTCCATCATACTTGGCATATATAGCTTTTGCATATATATTTTAGTGAGTGCCCTCAGGCACTAATGGCACGCTGGTGGAACATTTTGGAAGAAATCGAGCAACAATGATGGGTTGTGGCTTCTTTGCCTTATAAATGGCACATTTTCATCTGAGGGATACCTCAGGTGACATAGGCCTGACCTATGGGTAGAGTGGGAGATAGCTCAGCTAAGTGAAGCCTCAACATATAATTTATGTCTAATAAGAGGCGTACCTCTCCCACCAAAAGAAAACACCTCTGTGATCAGTTTCTCACAGTGCATTGTAAGACAGATGTAGAATTTGTTTTAGCATATGGTATGAGTTTTTTCTCCAGGATGGTGCCTGCTCAAAGGCAGTACACCAGCACCCCCCATGCGTAGACGTAGCATTGTTGTGTCCTGCCTCTTCAAACTAGCGTTTCTTGGCAGCAAAATGCTCATGAAATCTTATTCTGCTGTCAGACTAGGCCTGAGCCCTTTAGAATCAGCATAAATCTGACATTGGATGTAATATGCTTCCAGAGCAAACGCAATGCACAATGAAATCGCAAATGAGTGCACTGCGAGTTCCTGTGTTACCATGAAAAACTGGTAACTATGTTGTCTACCTTGTTTCTCTCTTTTGGCCCACTCACGGTTGTCTCTTTCTCTACCCAGGCCAGGCTAATTGCTATAATTAGTATAGACTTTATGGGCAACCATTATAGAGAATATGATCATTCTTTTCAAAGGGAATTAGGAGAAATTTGTCATAAGTTTTGCATTATATAATGCACATGTTGCATTTCATAATGCACATTGCCTCTACACCATATTGATATTTTAGTGGGCTTCACACTTTATGTGCTAAGGCTTCATAACAAAATTAAAAACATAGTTTAAGTAGCACTATTCGTGTGTCTGTTGGAGTGGCCTTAATGTTGGACATTACCTATCAGCCAAACTTTCTATAAGCTCTTGAGCTTGAAGGAATATATATGTGCTTTGTATGCTAGAATGGTGTTGTAAAGTTATTCCAAAGTAACTACCTTTTTGTCTGTTTTTTTTGGCCTGGTGGCTCCCTCCATGGATGTAGCTCATTCATTTCATATGAGAACTGCTTGATGTGTGGTGAGACAATAACTATTTTGTTTTGGTGTTGAATACTGCAGAGTAATTAACAGGTGCTAATAATGTCAACTGATGGGTACTCCTTTCGTCAATTTCAGGAGGGACAGAAATGACATTAGGAATCAAACTCAAGAATTGCCAGTCACACATCAAGTTAACCCACCAGTCACAATGTACTGAGACCGATACATGTGTACAGCCTCAAACACGCATGTGTTGCAAAGTCCTGATAAGCAAACAGAAAACATACCTCTGATCAACAGTCAGAAGTCTTTCTGAAAATGAAATTGAAAATATTCCCTCATCATTTCACAGAAAGAGTTTTTTTGCAGAATTGGCAATTGTCTTAGAATACCATTGCTA
This sequence comes from Pleurodeles waltl, assembly GCF_031143425.1. NCBI lineage: Eukaryota > Metazoa > Chordata > Amphibia > Caudata > Salamandridae > Pleurodeles > Pleurodeles waltl. Next base: position 707,200,387 of record NC_090450.1, on the reverse strand, counting down.
AAACTGGTTCTAAAATGTTTTGGATTGAAATTTATAAAGGCTGCTTTTAGGTTGTCTGACTCATTTCCCGTTTTATAGATCTCCGTTTGTCAACTAGAAACATTGACAAATCCACTAAAACAAGTGTGTAATAATTGGATCGCATTTGATATATATATTTAAAAAGCACAATTTATCTATTTTCTTGGATTGGCTCCAAGGATAACCCCACCCCATTGTTTCAAAAGTTAGCCCTGCCTCCAAAGATTGACCTGCTAGCCCCTTCTGAATCTCAGGTTTAGTTGCGCCTCTGCATGCAGGTCACAATTAAGCCAAAGCGAAATTTGACACCATAGTTTGCGAATTTTAGGAAGTTCACTTTACCTTTTCACCTCCTTTCTTGTTCTTCCCATTATATATGAGCAGATATGCCTTTACAGACAAGTTGTATAAGCACAGATTTCTTCAAAACAAAGAATGACATGCTTCTCCCGCCAACAGAAGGTGCACAACGTTGATTAGGCTGATAGAGATTCAGTTCCCCCCGTCATGTTTCACAGCCCGGGCTCAAGCTGTGTGGGTGTCTGTCCCAGGGAAAGCCTGGGCGAAGTACGGTTCGAGGAACACGTTGGAGACAGAGCTTAATTTGTGCTTGTTGTTTTCGGTGCTGAGCACCGGCATATATTTTTGAGGGCCGGTGCTAAGTCTTCTGCCTCAAGCATTTGCAGCAAGCAAAAGACACGTTTGGGATAGACGGAGGAAGAGAACATCGAAAAAGCGTCACAATGAGAGAAAGCAGAAAGCTGCAAGTGTGAGCTGAAGGGGCAAGGAGTGGTTTTAAATGGATTAAAGAGGCCCGAGATGGCTTTGGGATTAAGCTGTCCCAGTATTCCGTGTTCGCACATTTCATTGCAGCAGCTGAGTGTATAAGAGAAGGGCTTTGAGCACAGGCACCTTTTTATTTACAAATTAAGCACTGATTGGAGATAAACATTTTTCTTTTTTCCACAGACAGTTTATCTTGCTGCTTGCAGAGTCCTCAAAGGAGACAATTGGGGGTCACAGGTGATTCACAATATCCAGGACAAAAGCCCCACAGTGGGGGTTCTAATTGTGCAAGAAAGTGTGCTTTACTGATCATCGTTTGATTTAAAGCAGACAATGCTTGTCCATTGATGCTGGTATGTGGGACCGTGTCCTATCCAGGTGACTGATTGACACCTGATCTGTCCGATATAAGTCATTAAGGACGCTCAATGAAGGACCACACGCCAATTATGAATACAATTTAGCTTTACTAGAATTTCAGGTAAATGTATGCATCTAGCAAGTCAACGTTTGTAGAATAAGAATAGCAATGAAAAGCATCTATTTATATATGAGTACACTACAAAGAGCATCCATGCATATAAGCAAAGAGTTCACTGACAGATATAAGCTTTGATTAACTTATACCAAAATGCATCACACTACGATGTTCAGGAAGCAAAATATAAATAAGCTGAATACTTCAGATTAGCTTTGATTAACTGCATACCAAAATGCATGTTCCAATTACTGCAACAAGCTCACACTAAGATGTTCAGAAAGCAAAATATAAACGTGCTGAATACTTCAGATTATAAACACAGTGCAAGCATAATAATCAATCATAATAATAGAGCAGAGAAACAAAAGCCTTTCATCCCTGTGTGGAATTTAACTTAGTCCACAAAATGCTGGGAAGCCCTCTTCCGCCCGCTTGGACCTCTCCCCCTCTCAACCATCACGGTCTCTGAACAGCAAACAGGGAGGCAGCACAGGGTCTGGAGATGACAGCTTTCACAACCCCATCTGCAAGCTTCAAATCCCTCACCCGCACTTCAGTGCTTAAATAACTCAAAGCTTGGATTCTATCTCTTTCTGGCATTTTCTAGCTATGTTATCAGCACTTGTCTCTTGGCTGCTCTGCCCTTCCCCAGTCTTTGTTTTCATTCCATCTTCTCCCTGTACTCTCGTTCTCAAGGTTGAGACGGAGTCTCCTACACAAAGAAGCTTGAAAATAACATCATGCACTTTTCCACGTTGTTCAGGGGTTTCAGCAGGCATCACACTCATCTACACTGCTCAAGCAAAGTAACCCTTCGCGTCACAATGTAATCTGCACCTTTCCCTATTCTGATCACTCCACCCCTTAGATGAGCGTGATGCATGCGAAACAGATATCATTTACTTTGACATTCCGCTAGCTAGGTTGCTACGAATACTTGTCAGCGTTATTCTAAGCACCTGCATCTTAGTATAAAGCTGTTTTGTGCATACATATAGTCTACATAGTATAGTCATTAGCGTAACACAAACAATCAATAACCAAATTAGCGGATGTAACACTATATTTAGCGTCTTCACAACTCCTAGTGCCCAGCCTAAGAAGATGTCATACCAATGATGCTCAGTTATTTGCTGGATGCGTGAAGCTGTGTGCATAAGCTGTTTAGCATTTATGGTCATCTGTATGGCTGTATTCTTGGTGAATTTAGCTGCCATATCAATTGTAGCCAAGGTAACTTGTGCGTAGTGCCTGATTGCCTCTAATCTGGGTAGCTTAACAACAAGCGAGATGTTCCACTCTAACTGCGCTCGCATTTGCGTCTGTAATGTAGTTATGGTGAACTTAGTCGTACGGTACAAGATGTGAGTGCTTATGTCAATAATGCTGGTAATATTGTACATACACATTATTTGCTCTCCGGTGGTTTGTATAAATCCGTTAATAAGTAAGGGATGATTAATGACATAACACATGCTTTCTGTCCCTATCTGATATAAGTCTGCATACTGTTGATTAACAATGCATTGCTATAGTATGCACTGGATGCCCTTAGTCACTGCTTGTGTGTTTTGAAAGCTTTTTCTGAACTGTTCATAAGTGAAATTATGCCATTGCCAATCGCGATACAACCCACGCAGGACTTTCCATACTTCTTGTGAGTGTGTGGGCTCCTATTGAGAAATTACTTTTATGGCCTCTCCTGTACTATATCCTGTAGAAGATAGCTTATTCCTAATGGCTTCAACATCAAAAGAATTTAGGGCCCCTACCCCGATTCCGGTGGCCCCAGCTATCAAGGACCCTAGATCTCTTCTAATGCGTAACTTTGGCAAGGGCCATAACTGTGGTGTCAATGGTGCACATAATGCATACTTTGAGACATTCCAAATGGCAATATTTATCTGTAACACAATATGATTAATTATGCTTGCATGCAGAGCTTGCTTACATCCTATTCTATATCGAACTATAGAAACGTTGCTTAAGTTGCAAACCATGCGTCTTTCGGTTACATAAAACATGAAGGCTGGTAGTTTCGAGTATCGAACTCCTTTGGTTCCATTGTTCATTGTAACAACCACCATATGTCCTGGTATCACAATATTTACATAGCATGTTTAGCATATAACTCAAAGCCTGTACTGTTGCTGGCATCCCTTGCAACTCGTTCAGTCCATTGGCATGTCGGATTTGCTGTCCAGTTACCTTCCAGGTCACAGCTTTGGCAGCCATCCACTTGCCTCCAGGTACCTTCACGTTGCAAAGTGAAACATTTCCCAGGTCATCAGTTATGTTAGCGGCTTGAGGTGCACAAGTGACATGAAGGTCCGTAACGACATTCTCTGCTATCATCAACGCAGATGTAATGTTTTATGACCGTGGGGTAAGTCTCACTGCAGGTACAAATACAGGTACATTAGAGTTCTTTAAAAGTACAATATACGTACTCCCCACCCCTTGACTCAATATCTCTCCTGCCTCTGGCTTTTTCCCTGGATGGTTCACCCATACTTTTCTTCCTGTGCTTCCAAATCCTCCCTCACCTCTCTGGGTGTTATCGGGGGGGGGCAGATCTTTCTTCAATGTGGGGGGTGTACGCTTGTTCACAAATCAATTGTGGAAGTCTGTCATGTGCTGATAACTTTTTTAGCTGTTCTTTCACCAATCCGTTATATCTCTTAATCATGCCTGCAGCTTGTGGATAATAACTAAGGTGCAAAATCCACCAAATTCCCTGTTCCTGCGCCCAGCCCTGCACTGTTTTCCCTGAAAAGTGTGTGCCCCTATCTGTTTGGATCTCATCAGGTGCCCCAAAATGTTTTATCAGGTAGTTTAGCCCTCGCAAAGTGGACTTTTGATCTGCAGACTTACAGGGCATACCCAACATAAGGCCAGAGTAGGCCAGAGTAGGTGCCCACCATGGTCAATACGTAGCTTTTTCCTCCTTCTTTTGGTAGCGGCCTGATATAGTCCAATTGCCACACCGTAGCAGCTGCAGTTCCACTTCTGATATGGCCGCTAGGCTTCTTTTGCAGGGGCATTTGTCTAATCTTGTTGTATGTGGGGCATTCCTTTACTGCTTGTTGCACTTGTTCTTTAGTAACTGGAATTTGTCGTTGCTGTGCCCATGCATAAGTGCCATTCTCTCCTAGATGTCTGGATGTTGCATGGGCCCTGTTTGCTAAAGCAGCTTCAGCTTCCTCCTTGATGACCACCGTTCGTGTTTTGGCAATTTGATCTGCAGTATTGTTGAATAGAGATGCATGTGAGGTATCCGATGGGCAATGGGCATCCACATGTCTCACATAGATTTGACATTTTTGCCCTTTCTCCCACATCTCTTCCCATAGCTGCTCGCCTCCCGAAATGGGGGTGCCTTTAATTTTCCATCCATCCTTGCGCCAAGTCGGGGCCCAGCATACTAGTCCTTGGTAAGTGGCCCGACAGTCAGTGTACACAAATGTTTTCTCTCCGATGGGGGCTTGTTCGATCACTGCTGCTACCCCCTGCAGTTCTGCAAGCTGGCTTGATCCATTATCCCCTCTTCGCAGCAACATAATTTCTGTAGCAGGCTGGAATGTGACTGTTTGCCATTGTCTTTTTCCTTGATAGTACCGGGCGGTACCATCTGTGAACCATGCATTTTGCTGTTCTTCTTCAGTGAGTCGTTCAAAAGGCGGGGCTGTCTTAAATGGTGAGGATTCCATTTCAGAGGGCTCTGGCGCAGGGGCCATTGCCTGCAAGTCTACTGCCCCTAGCTTTTCTTCTTATAACTTTGACACTCCTGCTGGCCCCAGTTTTGCCCTCTGCTGCAGATACCATTTCCACTTCACGATGGCAAACTCCTGCGCTCTGCCTACTTTATTGCCAACCCCTCCTTCTCTTGTCCAACCTAGTAAGGGGACCCATGTTTTTAAGGTGACCGGCCGATCATCAGTTATGAGTTCTGTTTCCACTAAGGCCCAATCTTGTGGCACCCTCTTTTTTCCCTGCCTCTGCCATAGGCTCCACATAACTACATCATCTACATCATCCTGTACTATCATTTCCAGCTCAAACGGGTCTCCTTCTGTGATGGGACCTAACGTAAAAGGATTCTGTAATGCATCTTTTGCTCCAGTGTCCCACAATCTCACCAACCATTTAAGGAAAGGCTCTGCAGGCATCTGCCTAAACATACGGATTATCTCCAACAACTCACTCTGCGTATAATCTCTCCCCAAACGAGATTTCTGTATTTGCCCACCATTCACTCCCTTTGATTTGTTTTGCACGAGTGGGCGAACCTCCATTACACTTCCTCTTCCACCTTCAACTTCACCTACACTTCCTTCTCCACTTTCAACTCCACCTAGTTCTGTTACACGTACTTCCACCTCATCCTCCCAATTCCAGTCATCATCACCTGAGACTGTCCCATCTCAAGTATATGGATCCCAATTTTCTTTGCGTACCAATGCCCTCACTTGCACAGTTGAGGGTATTTTAGGCTTCTGCCTACTCTTCTGTTTGCGTACCAGTGCCCTCACTTGCACAACTGAGGGCATTTTGGGCTTCTGCCTACTCTTGTGTTTGCATACCAGTGCCCTCACTTGCACAGTTGAGGGCATTTTAGGCTTCTGCCTACTCTTCTGTTTTGCTACTCGTACTGCTAATGCGGTGCACCTTGCCTCCATTTGATCACCCCGAGTCACTGTACTTTCTATGGTCTCTTTCATAAATAACTGCCTTTCTTGTAAGGCTGCAACCTCATTCCGCAGTTTTGTCTTCCTGTATACCATACGGAGCGCAGACAGGAAAAGCCATCCCACTTGCCCTGCCACTTTCAGCTCCAGCTTCGCCCCTCTTAGATTCACACTCTCGACCGCATCTTCCACTAAGAGAGGAGTCACTTTCTCATCTCGTGTTTCCCATAAAACCAGCGCTGCCCACCCGTTCAGGAGTCCTGTCACACCAGAGAACGGGTCAGTTGCTTATCACCCGGGAATGGGAATGGCTTCTGCCTCATGCTGCCTTACGCTCTCTGCCCCATTTTTATTACGTCCCCAAAGAGGCATTATTGACTTATACCCCACTCCTGGTACCAAAATGTCCTATCCAGGTGACTGATTGACACCTGATCTGTTCGATATAAGTCAATAAGGACGCTCAATGAAGGACCACACATCAATTATGAATACAATTTAGCTTTACTAGAATTTCAGGGAAATGTATGCATTTAGCACGTCAACAATAGTAGAATAAGAATAGCAATGAAAAGCATCTATTTATATATGAGTACACTACAAACAGCATCTATGCATATAAGCAAATAGTTCATTGACAGATATAAGCTTTGATTAACTGTATACCAAAATGCATCACACTACGATGTTCAGGAAGCAAAATATAAATAAGCTGAATACTTCAGATTAGCTTTGATTAACTGCATACCAAAATGCATGTTTCAATTACTGCAGTAAGCTCACACTAAGATGTTCAGAAAACAAAATATAAAGGGGCTGAAAACTTCAGATTAAAAACACAGTGCAAGCATAATAATCAATCATAATAATAGAGCAGAGAAACAAAGGCCTTTCATCCCTGTGTGGAACTGAACTTAGTCCACGAAATGCTGGGAAGCCCTCTACCGCCCGCTTGGACCTCTCCCCCTCTCAAGCATCACGGTCTCTGAACAACAAACAGGGAGGCAGCACCGGGTCTGGAGATGACAGCTTTCACAACCCCATCTGCGAGCTTCAAATCCCTCACCCGCACTTCAGTGCTTAAATAACTCGAAGCTTGGATTCCATCTCTTTCTGGCATTTTCTAGCTATGTTATCAGCACTTGTCTCTTGGCTGCTCTGCCCTTCCCCAGTCTTTGTTTTCATTCCATCTTCTCCCCGTACTCTCGTTCTCAAGGTTGAGACAGAGTCTCCTACACAAACAAGCTTGAAAATAACATCATGAACTTTTCTACGTTGTTCGGGGGTTTCAGCAGGCATCACGCTCATCTACCCTGCTGAAGCTAATTAACCCTTCGCGTCACAATGTCTTCCTCACCTTTCTCTATTCTGATCAGACCGTATCTGCATTTTAAAGGCAATCTCTGCCATCTTCCTGTGCTTGCATGCAAACAATGCAGAAGTCCCAAATTGTCTTGATTTCAAATTGCATTGATATAGTGCTTACTACTCATGTGAAGTGTAAAAACACTAGATAAATGTTAAAAAGGGAAGAAAGAGTTTTTTTTGTTTTTTAAATGCATTTACCGTCGCAGTCCATACTTTTCGGTCAATATGAAGGAGGGAATTTGTGGTTTTGGTTCTAAGAGTGCCAAGTACTGATTAGAACATAAGAACTTGCAAACTTATGTTGGTAAAATAGGGGTGGGGTGGATGAAAAGCAAAGAAACCAGTAGGAGCAGTCCCAATCCTTGGGGCAAAATGTTTCTGGCGTTTGTTCCTTTTTTTGTGCAGTTTTATATAAAGCAAAAGCATCAGGGTGTATTACACGAGCACCAGATTACATTACACATAATCAGATTTTGTTTTTTAGGCATGTGGATATTAAGTGATTTGCCCAGGATCACAGAATGTTGAGCTGATGGTGCGATTCAAACCATTAGTATTGACGTCATTTAGTATTGAGGTCAGTGGTGGCTGGTGATCTTTGAAAGTGTTGCAGGATAATACTGCCCAGGAGTTTCCCCATTCTTTTCGAATTTAGCCTCACTCGTACTTATTCCTTCTCACATTTAGACCCAGATAATCATCCATTTTGCGCTATGTTTGTGTCACAGGTGACGCAAACCTGCACACAATGCCCTTTTTCATTTACTTTCCAGTGGCAAACCTGTTTTACACTGGGGAGTTGCCTGAAAGTAATGCAAAGTAGTGCAAATCGGTGCTTTGTGTACTCTGCATTACGGGGGCATTCCAAGAGTCAGAATTGACGATCCCATGCAACCACCTATGGTTTTTGACATAAAACTGTATCTGCTAACAATAGTAAAGTGTTTTGTGTCAAAAAATAAATGCCACTTGGAATCAAGCGTCAAAAAGGAGTAATGCTTTTATTTCTCCTAACTTTTCCCACTTTGCATCTGTACTGGACTGTACAGCACAAATCTGAAGTAAGACAAGTTAGGCAAAGCATAGTATTTTGTACTGGGATGGCACCCTTCCACTACAAAACCTATGCTAGACTCACTCAGGCACCTTTGCACTATGCTGCAAAGGTGTGTGCATGGCGCTAGGCAGCACGATTCTGTGCCAGCGCTCGAGAGAGAATGGAATGGTACCATATCTTTGTAGATGTGGTGCTTTCCTGCTTTCTCCCTCTCACTCAACACAGCACCTGTGCTATATGAAAGTTTGGGTAATCATGAGCCTTAGTCTCTTTTCCCTCACTCACTCCAACTCACATTCTCTCACTTGCTCATTCTCACCAATACTCATTCCCACTCATGCACAAACATACTCAGACTTACTCATTCTCACTTACTAACACACTTACACTTGCTAACTTAGGGCCCTGGTGCATCTGAACCTGCTGCACCATTGACAGCTACACCGACAATTCACTTCCACTCCCTTTCACAATCTCCGATCAATAATATATTCTGACACATTCATACTCCTTCATTCACTTTCACTTATTCATTCAACCTCCCAAACACTGATTCTCACATTCACTTTTATTGACAGTCTCAAACACACACATTTTTACTCAGTCCCATTAACTCACAAACACATTCAAAGACACATACACAAACGCATAGAGAAATAATATTTTTGTTTGACTTACCTGGCTTATTTAGCTGGTGACTGGGAGGCTCCATGGCAGCAGCAAAGCAGGAATCTGGTGCTGGGCATAGAAACCAGCAAGTCATGATTCCCAAGGAGGAGCTGGATAGAGCAGCAGGGGCAAGATTGAAAAGGGAAAGACCCACCCCAGTACCTCTCACAGCTTCTTGATAGGCAGGGCCACTGGAATTATGCATCAGGGGAGGGCCAAATGTTGCAGCAGCGTTGACTAAATTATGCATCAAGAAAAGGCAAATTATGCAGTGTGATGGAGCACATTTTGTGATAGTATAATTTCATTACTTTCTCATTTTTGCACATGTTAACTCTTTCTGGGCATAGGTAGCACCTCATTGGTACCAATTCAACACCTAAATGTAGCAATAAGCAGCTGAAAGGTGACCAGTCAACCTCTGCAAAGGCACTTCCTCTAAACAGCAACACATGCTGCTGCATTTTTAGAAACTTTTAAATAATTTGAGTTAGAAGCAAATATTTTGTTAAAATCTGGAAATTATGCAGCAGATGATGGATCATGTGACAAATGTGGCAAAGCATTACCTAGGTGAAAAACTCCACTGCCTCACAGTCACATGTTTCCAGTGGTCCTGTTGATAGGACTAGAAGCACAGGCCTATACAACATTGGTACAGTACTGGGGATCCTGCCACTGCTGCACTTTGCGGCTTTTCATTGGCTTCAGAGAAGCACTGGGGGCACCTTGACAGCTCCATTTTAAGATATACTGTGCTGCCTGAATCATGCAGTATGTCTGCTAAATAAAATGGATTGTACCTGTATTGGGGGTCATAGTTGAACTACGCTCCTCAGACATTTCACAGTCCACCTCCCAGAAGTCCTTGTGTGAGACCTGCTCTCTTGTTTGGTGGACAAACATATAATAGACTGAAGGGACGGATTAGAATGATTCTGTGGACAGACAGCACCGGGCACTTATCCCACCAAAGCTTTCTGCCACAGTAGCATAGTGTTCCCAGACTGCTCTGCCCTTGTGTGTTCTACCTCTTGATCACCCTTACTATCTCTGCAAGTGGCAGTGGGTGGTTGGAAAACCTTGAGCCAACGGTAGAACGCTGCCTGCTTCAAATCCAAGGCACATTCACATCTTAAAGGATTCCATTGGGCAAGTGTGGTCCTGTGGGTTAACACACCTACTTCAAAGACATAGCCCACCTGACTCCCCTCTTTTCAGAGTCCACCTGATTTAAAGCTCAAACTTGGTGCTCAGAAACAAGAGTTCAGATTTTTTTATTATTCTTTAACTTTGCTTTTCTGCTCAGGCCCACTCTTTCCTTCCCATGTGCTACAATGTAGTCACCGGGACCTCAGCAGTGCTCATCCTGCCCTATGTCCCTTTTGTCACTCTCCACATGTCATTGCCTTCTCTCCTCTTCCCCGTCACCCTCCCTTTTCATTTTTCTCAACCTGCCCCTTTCCTCCCCATACATTTCACCTTTGTCTCGTTTCATATTTAAAATGGTCTCCTGTCCTCAGACTGATCTTTTCTGCTCTTTTTAAATTTCTTCACTACATATGTAGACCAAAAGCACATACCAAAATGACATAAAACCAGTGAACATCAAGAAGACGTTCACAACAAAGCGCCCTCTGGGAAGGAAGAGAGTGGGCTATTGGGTGGAGATAGGAAGACAAGCTAAATAGAGATCAGCACAATTGCCCTCATTTTGAACCTGGTGGGATAACCCGCCGCCAACCATGCTGACGGTCGACGGAAGACCGCCAGTGGCGGCGGCAGGCAACCCGCCAGATAATGACACCTGGATCCTCACTGCCATTGATGGTGATGAGGTCCGCCTGGAGCCATGCTGGCGGTCGGTAGTGGGGGTGGATGCTGCTCCACCCTCACCACCACATCAGTCCGACACCACCACACCTATAATGATGCAGTCATAGGCGTGGTGGTGTATGGAGATGTGGCGATGGCTGCGGAGCAGAATCCAAGGAGCCCGTTTCCTCCAGGAGCAGCACCATGGAACAGGTAAGTGCTGCCCGAGAGAGAAGGGGGGGTGAGGGAGGGTGTGTGTTGAGTGAGTGGGTGCATGGGGGTGTGCATGTGTGTTTGTGAAGGGGGGATGTGTGTCTGCGTGTATGAATGGGTGTGTGTGTGTCTATGTATGCATGCATGTGTATTTGGGGGGTGGTGGTTGCGGGGGGCCTAAATGGAGGTGGGGGGTGGGTGATGGTGAGGGGGTGTTGGGGAGGGCCTACAGGGAGATTGGGGGGAGGAGGGGTACGGTGGTGGTTTTCAGGGTTGGGGGTATTTGGAGGTTGTGGCGGGGGGGGTGTCTAGCGTGTCACTGGTGGAAATGGGATCATTATCCCACCAGCGGTCTGGGCTCGACCGCCGGGTCAAAAGTGGCTACTGTTAGCCCGGCGGTCGATTCAGGCCTGGGGGTGGGTAGTAGTGAACTGGCTGCTTTGCACTGTCATCATTATATGGCGGTCTGTACCGCCATGCCGTAGGTGGTAATGACCGCCAGCGGTGCGGTCATTACCGCCATGTTTAAAATGAGGGCCCATTTGTCCAAACCCATGCAGCACAAAGTCAGTTCAACATATCTCTCAGATGGGTTCATCTTCCACAATGCCTGTTTCTGATGGGGAAGGTGGCAGGTAGGATGGCAGTGAAAGAGAAAGGAGGGGGAGAGAGAGAGAGAGAGAGAGAGAGAGAGAGAGAGAGAGAGAGAGAGAGAGAGAGAGAGAGAGAGAGAGAGAGAGAGAGAGAGAGAGAGAGAGAGAGAGAGAGAGAGAGAGAGAGAGAGAGAGAGAGAGAGAGAAGGTAGTCAGTAGTGAAAGAAAAAGAAAATCCAACATGTGTGTGAATATGGACAGAAAGGTGAGAAAGAAATGAGAGTGTGACAGAGATGGAAAAGAACCGAGATGGAGTGTAAAGTGGAGACACCAGAGTGAGAAATGTATGAACAACACCACAATAATGATGCTATGGAAAACGTTATGTTATCCTGTGTTAAGGGTATTTGTGAAATGCACAGCTCACCCCAGAGAGTATCCTGGTGCTGAGAAAGTGGGAATATGTCAGCCTGTACTGGGACTTGTCTAGGTGAGAAGCCGTGCAGATTTCAGATTCGTGCAGAGCTCAAGTGCTGAGGAGGCAGTTCTAATGTGTAGCTGCTGATCGTTCGAGGCTTTAGGCAGGAGGTAGGGGAAAGCACAACAGCAGACTCTGGTTCTCTGTATGTGGGAGATGTGTGTGAGCAGTGTTCTGGCTGAGCAGAAGTGTCTGGTGGGTGTGTTGCGTGCTGGTTATTGTTGGTTAAAGAATGAGTGGGCCAGTGGAGGTCTTTGTTGGGCGGAGTGATGTGAACATGGAGGAAAGACCATACCCTTTTGTTTGGTCTGAAGTCTTCTAGCAGTTAGACAATGATTCCACCAGGGTGTGTTGCCATAGGCAGCTTTCTGGTGATGAGGGCCTTGGTGACCATTCCTGCATGTGCTGATTGGGAGCCATATGAAGATCACTTTGAGCATTTTGAGGGTCCAGAAGCAGGAGACGGTACCTACGTTGACTAAAGCAAACTTTACAGCATATTACACCCATTCCTTTTGCTCCCTTTATAAGAAGTTTGTCTTTCACTGTGCCACTGGGCAGTGCTGTTCATGGATGATCCAATACCAGTCTTCCGAGAAACATTTTGGTCACCAGAATACATTAATTTTCAACAAATTAAGCACTGAGCTTGGGTGAAGGTGTTACTCAGATGTGACAGATTAACTTTGCAGATTTGTTTTATAATTGTAAAAGGTGGTCTAGTCTATTTTGAAATTGTGTTTCATGAGGAACATCAAATGTAAACCATTCACATACTGATGGAGTTTGGCATTTTATGCTTCCTTGCCTGGTGTGATTAAAGCAGGCAAACCCCAAAGTGAGTGAATGGAGAAGTAAAGCATAAAGCTTGTGAGAGCAGGTCAACTTCAAGGGTGCAATAGGATGGATTTCTTGCAGGATCCTCTGTTAGTGCATGTGTGCTAATCATTAACCAGTTCTGTGTCCAGGACGTAATGGTTACATCCTGAGGCACAGTGCTGCTGTGCCCAGGACGTAACCATTATGTCCTGGTCACAGAGCCCAGAGGGAGCACTAGCGCTCCCTCTGTGGGGTTCCCCCCCACCCCCCCAAGTCAGGGATGGAAGGGGAAGCCCTTCCCCAACCCCCCCGTGACGTCAGCGCGCGAGCGTGCGCTGATTAGTCACAGTGTCTCCCCCATCTCTCTGGAAGCTCTGCTTCCAGCGCGATTGAAAGAGAAATGTAAAGCATTTCTCTTTCAATCCCATGGGGGAGCCCCGGAGGGGCTTCAAAGGGAAGGAAATGTATTTCCTTCCCTTTGAAGTCTCTCCCAGGGTTTCAAAAGCCGGATTGCTTGCAATCCGGCTTTTGAAACCCCACTAGACACTAGGGATTTTTTTGTGTTTTTTTTTTAAAGTGACAAAAGGGAGCGACCCCTTGGGCAAGGGTCGCTCCCACGGGGGGCATTTTTTTGGGAAGGCCTTTTCTGCCCCCCCTGGGGGCAGATCGGCCTATTATTAGGCCGATCTGCCCCCAGGCGGGGCAGAAACCTCTAGGCACCAGGGATCATTTATTTTATTTTTTATTTTTGTCATGTTTTTTTTTTTTTTAGGTGGGGAGCGACCCCTTAGGCAAGGGTCGCTCCCCTAGGGGGCAAATAATTTTTAGGCCATTTCTGCCCCCCTTGGGGGCAGATTGGCCTATTTTGATGAGGCCAATCTGCCCCCAAGGGGGGCAGAAACCATTAGACACCAGGGAGTTTGTTTTTTTCCGTGAATTTCACGCAAGGGGAGCGACCCCTTGGGCAAGGGTCGCTCCCAGGGGGGGCATTTTTGGGGGAAGGCCTTTTCTGCCTCCCTGGGGGCAGATCGGCCTATTATTAGGCTGATCTGCCCCCAGGGGGGGCAGAAACCTCTAGGCACCAGGGATCATTTTATTTCATTTTTAATTTTTGTCATGTTTTTTTTTTTTTTTTAGGTGGGGAGCGACCCCTTAGGCAAGGGTCGCTCCCCTAGGAGGCAAACCACTAGGCACCAGGGATTTTTTGTTTTTTTTTTGTTTTACAGTTGGGGAGCGACCCCTTGGACAAGGGTCGCTCCCCTGGAGGGGCAAATTGTATTTAGGCCATTTCTGCCCGCTTTGGGGGCAGATAGGCCGATTTTAGGTCAATCTGCCCCCAAGGGGGGCAGAAACCACTAGGCACCAGGGATCTTTTTTTTGCGCCATCACGCAAGGGGAGCGACCTTGTAGGCAAGGGTCGCTCCCCGGGGGATGGTAGGGCAAATTTATTTTAGGCCATTTCTGCCCCCCTGGGGGCAGATCTGCCTATTGGTATTAGGCCGATCTGCCCGGGGGGGGGCATAAACCTCTAGGCGCCAGGGCAAATAGTTTTTTTGTGTTTTTTTTTTGTTTGTTTGTTTTTTAAGAGATGGGGAGTGACCCACTAGGCAAGGGTCACTCCCCTGGGGGGCAAATTGTATTTAGACCATTTCTGCCCCCCTTGGGGGCAGATTGGTCGATTTTAGGTCAATCTGCCCCAAGGGGGCAGAAACCACTAGGCACCGGGGATTTGTTTTTTGGTGCCAATGTCACGCAGGAGGAGCGACCCTGTAGGCAAGGGTCGCTCTCCGGAGGGGGGTGGGGGGGTTGGCGGGACAAATTTATTTTAGGCCATTTCTGCCCCCACCGGAGCCGGGTGAGCTAGAGGCCAAAATCCACAGGTAGGCACTTTGCAAAAAACACCTCTGTTTTCTGTGAAAAAATATGTTGTGTCCACGTTGTGTTTTGGGCCGTTTCCTTTCGTGGGCGCTAGGCCTACCCACAGAAGTGAGGTACCATTTTTATCGAGAGACTTAGGGGAACGCTGGGTGGAAGGAAATTTGTGGCTCCTCTCAGATTCCAGAACTTTCTGTCACCGAAATGAGAGGAAAAAGTGTTTTTTTGGCCAAATTTTGATGTTTGCAAAGGATTCTGGGTAACATAACCTGGTCAGAGCCCCGCAAGTCACCCCATCTTGGATTCCCCTGGGTTTCTAGTTTTCAAAAATGCACTGGTTTGCTAGGTTTCCCCAGGTGCCGGCTGAGCTACAGGCCAAAATCCACAGGTAGGAACTGTTTTCTATGAAAAAATGTGATGTGTCCACGTTGCGCTTTGGGGCATTTCCTGTCGCGTGCGCTAGGCCTACCCACACAAGTGAGGTATCATTTTTATCGGGAGACTTGGGGGAACGCTGGGTGGAAGGAAATTTGTGGCTCCTCTCAGATTCCAGAACTTTCTGCCACAGAAATGTGAGGAACATATGTTTTTTTATCCAAATTTTGAGGTTTGCAAAGGATTCTGGGTAACAGAACCTGGTCCGAGCCCCACAAGTCACCCCATCTTGGATTCCCCTAGGTCTCTAGTTTTCAGAAATGCACAGGTTTGGTAGGTTTCCCTAGGTGCCGGCTGAGCTAGAGGCCAAAACCTACAGGTAGGCACTTTGCAAAAAACACCTCTGTTTTCCTTAAAGAAATTGGATGTGTCCACGTTGCGCTTTGGGGCATTTCCTGTCGCGGGCGCTAGGCCTACCCACACAAGTGAGGTATCATTTTTATCGGGAGACTTGGGGGAACGCTGGGTGGAAGGAAATTTGTGGCTCCTCTCAGATTCCAGAACTTTCTGCCACAGAAATGTGAGGAACATGTGTTTTTTAGCCAAATTTTGAAGTTTGCAAAGGATTCTGGGTAACAGAACCTGGTCTGAGCCCCACAAGTCACCCAATCTTGGATTCCCCTAGGTCTCTAGTTTTCAGAAATGCACAGGTTTGGTAGGTTTCCCTAGGTGCCGGCTGAGCTAGAGGCCAAAATCTACAGGTAGGCACTTTGCAAAAAACACCTCTGTTTTCTTTCAAAGAATTGGATGTGTCCACGTTGCGCTTTGGGGCATTTCCTGTTGCGGGCGCTAGGCCTACACACACAAGTGAGGTATAATTTTTATCAGGAGACTTGGGGGAACGCTGGGTGGAAGGAAATTTGTGGCTCCTCTCCGATTCCAGAACTCTCTGCCACAGAAATGTGAGGAACATGTGTTTTTTTAGCCAAATTTTGAAGTTTGCAAAGGATTCTGGGTAACAGAACCTGGTCCGAGCCCCACAAGTCACCCCATCTTGGATTCCCCTAGGTCTCTAGTTTTCAGAAATGCACAGGTTTGGTAGGTTTCCCTAGGTGCCGGCTGAGCTAGAGGCCAAAATCTACAGGTAGGCACTTTGCAAAAAACACCTCTGTTTTCTTTCAAAAAATTGGATGTGTCCACGTTGCGCTTTGGGGCATTTCCTGTCGCAGGCGCTAGGCCTACCCACACAAGTGAGGTATCATTTCTATCGGAAGACTTGGGGGAAAGCTGGGTGGAAGGAAATTTGTGGCTCCTCTCAGATTCCAGAACTTTCTGCCACAGAAATGTGAGGAACATGTGTTTTTTTAGCCAAATTTTGAGGTTTGCAAAGGATTCTGGGTAACAGAACCTGGTCCGAGCCCCACAAGTCACCCCATCTTGGATTCCCCTAGGTCTCTAGTTTTCAGAAATGCACAGGTTTGGTAGGTTTCCCTAGGTGCCGGCTGAGCTAGAGGCCAAAATCTACAGGTAGGCACTTTGCAAAAAACACCTTTGTTTTCTTTAAAAAAATTGGATGTGTCCACGTTGCGCTTTGGGGCATTTCCTGTCGCGGGCGCTAGGCCTACACACACAAGTGAGGTATAATTTTTATCGGGAGACTTGGGGGAACGCTGGGTGGAAGGAAATTTGTGGCTCCTCTCAGATTCCAGAACTTTCTGCCACAGAAATGTGAGGAACATGTGTTTTTTTAGCCAAATTTTGAGGTTTGCAAAGGATTCTGGGTAACAGAACCTGGTCCGAGCCCCACAAGTCACCCCATATTGGATTCCCCTAGGTCTCTAGTTTTCAGAAATGCCCAGGTTTGGTAGGTTTCCCTAGGTGCCGGCTGAGCTAGAGGCCAAAATCTACAGGTAGGCACTTTGCAAAAAACACCTCTGTTTTCTTTAAAAAAATTGGATGTGTCCACGTTGCGCTTTGGGGCATTTCCTGTCGCGGGCGCTAGGCCTACTCACACAAGTGAGGTATCATTTTTATCGGGAGACTTGGGGGAACGCTGGGTGGAAGGAAATTTGTGGCTCCTCTCAGATTCCAGAACTTTCTGCCACAGAAATGTGAGGAACATGTGTTTTTTTAGCCAAATTTTGAGGTTTGCAAAGGATTCTGGGTAACAGAACCTGGTCCGAGCCCCACAAGTCACCCCATCTTGGATTCCCCTAGGTCTCTAGTTTTCAGAAATGCACAGGTTTGGTAGGTTTCCCTAGGTGCCGGCTGAGCTAGAGGCCAAAATCTACAGGTAGGCACTTTGCAAAAAACACCTCTGTTTTCTTTCAAAAAATTGGATGTGTCCACGTTGCGCTTTGGGGCATTTTCTGTCGCAGGCGCTAGGCCTACCCACACAAGTGAGGTATCATTTCTATCGGAAGACTTGGGGGAAAGCTGGGTGGAAAGAAATTTGTGGCTCCTCTCAGATTCCAGAACTTTCTGCCACAGAAATGTGAGGAACATGTGTTTTTTTAGCCAAATTTTGAGGTTTGCAAAGGATTCTGAGTAACAGAACCTGGTCCGAGCCCCACAAGTCACCCCATATTGGATTCCCCTAGGTCTCTAGTTTTCAGAAATGCCCAGGTTTGGTAGGTTTCCCTAGGTGCCGGCTGAGCTAGAGGCCAAAATCTACAGGTAGGCACTTTGCAAAAAACACCTCTGTTTTCTTTAAAAAAATTGGATGTGTCCACGTTGCGCTTTGGGGCATTTCCTGTCGCGGGCGCTAGGCCTACACACACAAGTGAGGTATCATTTTTATCGGGAGACTTGGGGGAACGCTGGGTGGAAGGAAATTTGTGGCTCCTCTCAGATTCCAGAACTTTCTGCCACAGAAATGTGAGGAACATGTGTTTTTTTAGCCAAATTTTGAGGTTTGCAAAGGATTCTGGGTAACAGAACCTGGTCCGAGCCCCACAAGTCACCCCATCTTGGATTCCCCTAGGTCTCTAGTTTTCAGAAATGCACAGGTTTGGTAGGTTTCCCTAGGTGCCGGCTGAGCTAGAGGCCAAAATCTACAGGTAGGCACTTTGCAAAAAACACCTCTGTTTTCTTTCAAAAAATTGGATGTGTCCACGTTGCGCTTTGGGGCATTTCCTGTCGCAGGCGCTAGGCCTACCCACACAAGTGAGGTATCATTTCTATCGGAAGACTTGGGGGAAAGCTGGGTGGAAAGAAATTTGTGGCTCCTCTCAGATTCCAGAACTTTCTGCCACAGAAATGTGAGGAACATGTGTTTTTTTAGCCAAATTTTGAGGTTTGCAAAGGATTCTGGGTAACAGAACCTGGTCCGAGCCCCACAAGCCACCCCATCTTGGATTCCCCTAGGTCTCTAGTTTTCAGAAATGCACAGGTTTGGTAGGTTTCCCTAGGTGCCGGCTGAGCTAGAGGCCAAAATCTACAGGTAGGCACTTTGCAAAAAACACCTCTGTTTTCTTTCAAAAAATTGGATGTGTCCACGTTGCGCTTTGGGGCATTTCCTGTCGCAGGCGCTAGGCCTACCCACACAAGTGAGGTATCATTTCTATCGGAAGACTTGGGGGAAAGCTGGGTGGAAAGAAATTTGTGGCTCCTCTCAGATTCCAGAACTTTCTGCCACAGAAATGTGAGGAACATGTGTTTTTTTAGCCAAATTTTGAGGTTTGCAAAGGATTCTGGGTAACAGAACCTGGTCCGAGCCCCACAAGTCACCCCATCTTGGATTCCCCTAGGTCTCTAGTTTTCAGAAATGCACAGGTTTGGTAGGTTTCCCTAGGTCCTGGCTGAGCTAGAGGCCAAAATCTACAGGTAGGCACTTTGCAAAAAACACCTTTGTTTTCTTTAAAAAAATTGGATGTGTCCACGTTGCACTTTGGGGCATTTCCTGTCGCGGGCGCTAGGCCTACCCACACAAGTGAGGTATCATTTTTATCGGGAGACTCGGGGGAACGCTGGGTGGAAGGAAATTTGTGGCTCCTCTCAGATTCCAGAACTTTCTGCCACAGAAATGTGAGGAACATGTGTTTTTTTGGCCAAATTTTGAGGTTTGCAAAGGATTCTGGGTAACAGAACCTGGTCCGAGCCCCACAAGTCACCCCATCTTGGATTCCCCTAGGTCTCTAGTTTAAAAAAATGCACAGGTTTGGTAGCTTTCCCTAGGTGCTGGCTGAGGTAGATGCCAAAATCTACAGGTAGGCACTTTGCAAAAAACACCTCTGTTTTCTTTAAAAAAAACGGGATGTGTCCACGTTGCGTTTTGGGGCGTTTCCTGTCGCGGGCGATAGGCCTACACACACAAGTGAGGTATAATTTTTATCGGGAGACTTGGGGGAACGCTGGGTGGAAGGAAATTTGTGGCTCCTCTCAGATTCCAGAACTTTCTGCCACAGAAATGTGAGGAACATGTGTTTTTTTAGCCAAATTTTGAGGTTTGCAAAGGATTCTGGGTAACAGAACCTGGTCCGAGCCCCACAAGTCACCCCATCTTGGATTCCCCTAGGTCTCTAGTTTTCAGAAATGCACAGGTTTGGTAGGTTTCCCTAGGTGCCGGCTGAGCTAGAGGCCAAAATCTACAGGTAGGCACTTTGCAAAAAACACCTCTGTTTTCTTTAAAAAAATTGGATGTGTCCACGTTGCGCTTTGGGGCATTTCCTGTCGCGGGCGTTAGGCCTACACACACAAGTGAGGTATAATTTTTATCGGGAGACTTGGGGGAACGCTGGGTGGAAGGAAATTTGTGGCTCCTCTCAGATTCCAGAACTTTCTGCCACAGAAATGTGAGGAACATGTGTTTATTTAGCCAAATTTTGAGGTTTGCAAAGGATTCTGGGTAACAGAACCTGGTCCGAGCCCCACAAGTCACCCCATCTTGGATTCCCCTAGGTCTCTAGTTTTCAGAAATGCACAGGTTTGGTAGGTTTCCCTAGGTGCCGGCTGAGCTAGAGGCCAAAATCTACAGGTAGGCACTTTGCAAAAAACACCTCAGTTTTCTTTCAAAAAATTGGATGTGTCCACGTTGCGCTTTGGGGCATTTCCTGTCGCAGGCGCTAGGCCTACCCACACAAGTGAGGTATCATTTCTATCGGAAGACTTGGGGGAAAGCTGGGTAGAAGGAAATTTGTGGCTCCTCTCAGATTCCAGAACTTTCTGCCACAGAAATGTGAGGAACATGTGTTTTTTTAGCCAAATTTTGAGGTTTGCAAAGGATTCTGGGTAACAGAACCTGGTCCGAGCCCCACAAGTCACCCCATCTTGGATTCCCCTAGGTCTCTAGTTTTCAGAAATGCACAGGTTTGGTAGGTTTCCCTAGGTGCCGGCTGAGCTAGAGGCCAAAATCTACAGGTAGGCACTTTGCAAAAAACACCTCTGTTTTCTTTTAAAAAAATGGGATGTGTCCACGTTGCGTTTTGGGGCGTTTCCTGTCGCGGGCGATAGGCCTACCCACACAAGTGAGGTATCATTTTTATCGGGAGATTTGGGGGAACATAGATTAGCAAAACAAGTGTTATTGCCCCTTGTCTTTCTCTACATTTTTTCCTTCCAAATATAGGAGAGTGTGTAAAAAAGACATCTATTTGAGAAATGCCCTGTAATTCACATGCTAGTATGGTCACCCCGGAATTCAGAGATGTGGAAATAACCACTGCTCCTCAACACCTTATCTTGTACACTTTTTGGAAATACAAAGGTTTTCTTGATAGCTATTTTTTACGCTTTATATTTCAGCAAATGAATTGCTGTATACCCGGTATAGAATGAAAACGCACTGCAGGGTGCAACTCATTTATTGGCTCTGGGTACCTCGGGTTCTTGATGAACCTACAAGCCCTATATATCCCCGCAACCAGAGGAGTCCAGCAGACGTAATGGTATATTGCTTTCGATAATCTGACATTGCAGGGAAAAGCTACAGAGTAAAACGTAGAGAAAAATTGATGTTTTTTTCACCTCAATTTCAATATTTTTCTTTTTCAGTTGTTATTTTCTGTAGGAAACCCTTGTAGGATCTACACAAATGACCCCTTGCTGAATTCAGAATTTTGTCTACTTTTCAGAAATGTTTAGGTTTCTGGGATCCGGCATTGGTTTCATGCCCATTTCTGTCACTGACTGGAAGGAGGCTGAAAGCACAAAAAATTGAAAAAAGGGGGTATGTCCCAGTAAAATGCCAAAATTGTGTTGAAAAATTGGGTTTTCTGATTCAAGTTATGAGGGCCTAAGCGCGAACTGCCCCAAATAGGCAAAAAAAGGCCTGGCACAGGAGGGGGTAAAGGCCTGGCAGCGAAGGGGTCAATATATGGCTTTGGTGGCACCATAAACAAAGGGAAGGACTCCCGTCATGGTGCCTTCAGTGATCAAAAGCTCTTCATACTCTACTAACCTGCTAGCTGTACCTTCTATCCTCCTGCGAGAGAGCACCAGGCATCTGTTCAGGTGAAGGAACATGAGCTCTGCACTGCCTGGGGGTGCAGGTGTTGTGCACTGCTGGAGCTACAGGAGCACTTTGAGAGAGATGCAGCAGGGTTATGGGCCTGCACACACTTTCCCACAAGCATGGGTCTACTCACAGCTCTCCTTTTGACTATATCAATAGAATATCAATAGAATCCTGCAGACGTGTCTTATGTTGTTGGCGCTCACCAGAACAAAAATAAATTAAATTTTGACATGGGTTCAGCTCCTTTACTAATATGGCTGCAAACACTACTTCCAAATAGAATAATCAATTGTTTGAACACTACCTTAGATGACAGAAAATACCACATTTAAATGATACTGATGGCTACAATGGAGATCATTGAGAAGTCATTACATCCTGGAGTAAAAATGCTTGTATTACATATTTTGGTGCTTTTATTGCACAAAAGCAGAGGTATTAAACTCATTATTAAGGAACCGTGAAATGTGGAAAATATTCCACATTTACTTGTGAAATACATATTTTGTCACCACTGTGCAAAGGTTTTGCACTGTTCAGGGTAGTAGAATTATGTAGCTTGAAGGACCAAGGTTATCAAAATTATGCGACAAAAATGCAAATTATGCAGGATATTGGCTGAATTATTTTTATTTGTGTGAGCTTGAAACAACAATTTTGCTGAAGTCTGCATAGTTTGGAAATTATGTGGTAAATTCAGTAAATCAATAATTAATCTGTGAACTCTGCAGCGAGAGAGGCACATAAATCCATTGATCTCACTATTGCCTATAGATTTATCAATAACTAATTTGTGACAGGTAAGCAGAACCTTAACATTTTAATTCCAGACAATGCTCATTGTTATCAGCACTTTGAATAAAACAGCTTGTAATATTAAAAATACATAACAGGTACCTTATTATTGCCATCTGCGACTTCTGGTGGTATTTAGGAACTGCAAGGCCAAAGATATCATCAGAACCCCTCAATGGTAACATTGGAATAGATTACACAGTTCCCTCTTATACATGCTATTTATGTACTTAACTTCAAACCATTTTGTATATGCAAATAGGTAAACCTCAACCTTAAACAAGAGGCAATTCATTTAGGTGCGACCCATATATAAACATAAATAACAAAACAATTTGCATTTGGTACACTAATTAGACAGCATGAAGAATGCAGCCTAATGACTATGTTGAAACAGCAACAGAACATGAGTGTTCACAAGGAGTGGTGAAATTGAATGTTTGGAGTTTTTTCTGAAAGTTCTAGTACATCAACTGAGAAAGGAGATGTGGTCTAGTGGCTGAGCTAGCAAGCTGAGGACCTTGATTTTAATCCATCTAGCACTGACTGAAAATTGTATAGCTCTGGGAAATCATTTAGGGGGTCATTCTGACCCTGGCGGCCGGTGGCCGCCAGGGCCACCGACCACGGGAGCACCGCCAACAGGCTGGCGGTGCTCCCACTTGCATTCTGACCGCGGCGGTTCAGCCGCGGTCAGAAGCGGCAAGTCGGCGGGCTCCCGCCGACTTACCGCTGCTCGGGGGAATCCTTCATGGCGGCGGAGCGCGCTCCGCCGCCATGAGGATTCTGACAGCCCCTACCGCCATCCTGTTCATGGCGGGAAAGCCGCCATGAACAGGATGGCGGTAGGGGGTGCCGCGGGGCCCCTGGGGGCCCCTGCCGTGCCCATGCCAATGGCATGGGCACGGCAGGGGCCCCCGTAAGAGGGCCCCAAAAAGTATTTCAGTGTCTGCCTTGCAGACACTGAAATACGCGACGGGTGCAACTGCACCCGTCGCACCCCTGCAACTACGCCGGCTCAATTCTGAGCCGGCGTCCTCGTTGCAGGGGCATTTCCTCTGGGCCGGCGGGCGCTCTCTTGGAGAGCGCCCGCCGGCCCAGAGGAAATGTCTGAATGGCCGCCGCGGTCCTCTGACCGCGGTGCGGTCATTTGGCGGCGGTACTATGGCGGACGGCCTCCGCCGTCCGCCATAGTAAGAATCACCCCCTTAATCACAATGGGCCTCATTTACGAGTCCCTAGTGGCACACTGCACCGCCGGAGCGTCATTCTTTTTGACGCTCTGGTGGCACAGTGTGCCATCCCATATTTACAAGGCCACGCAAAGCCACTTTGAGTGGCTTTTCATGGCCTTGTAAATCTGGACCTCTTTCACGCATAACACTGCGTGAAAGGGGAGGTTCATGGGTGTTACTTGCACTGTTCCCATGCAACACCCAGGAAACCTGAAGGAATCTGACCCAATTTCAGATGTACAAGTCTGGAAATGTGTCAGATTCCTACGCCACCTAAGGGGTGGCATAAGAATGACGCAACCAGGAGAAATATCTTTTTCTCTCCCCGTTTTTTCCTCTTTCTGTGTGTGCTGCATTCTGCAGCACACATAGAGGAAAACACCTCTTTGGATTGTTTTCGTGCAGGAAGGTGTCGCTTCCTCCACAAAAACAATCATCCATGTAACTCAGGCATCCTTGCACCATAGTGCAAGGGTGCCTGCATTGGGGCTAGGCAGCAATTTGTGTGCCAGCGCAGGTGAGAGAACAGAATTGTGATGTATCTTGTAGATTCGGTGCATTTTTGTCCTTGTCTGGTGGCGCAGGGCGGGCAGCAAGGTATTTGCTGCGCCGCCCTGTGCCACAGGGATCGTAAATGAGGCCCAATGTGCCTAAAATTTAAATGTGTAAGATACTAATGTCAATGAGTGTAACAAAAAGATAAAAGCCACCACTTGATGAATACAATCATGCATCATTTTCTGTCAAGTCCCATAATGGGCACAGTCTGTCGCTCTTACGCAATGGAAATACCAACACGTCATGCTTTCACATTGTGATCAGGTATCCGGCTCATTATTCTGTGGATATCCCTTCCTTTTGAGCCCACCTCATTTTGTATCAGCCAGATAGAAGGTCCCACGATTTTCTTTATCCCGGTTTATTCTTCACACCTCAAATCTACTTCTCAATGTCTGTAGGAGCACTTTATTGGGCACATTGGGAGATTCCCCTGCACACATCTTCTTCTTCCCTGGAAGCACATTATCATTATGCAGTTGATGCTACTCATGATCAGAAAAGAAATGTTTCCAGTAAGCCTTCAGTGCTTTTATTTCTGACGTGCACAGGACTGGCTTGGCACGAAACATCTTGCCATCATCTGAAGCTCGCAGGTCTGGTGGACACACTGAGCTCCAACAGTGCTCAGTGTCTCAGGGGAACGTATCGGTGAAGACAAAAGATCTGGCTTTAATGTGCAACTGCAGGAAAGAGCAGGCATGGCATATGCCTTTTCCATGCATTAGCGCAATAAATCTGGACCTAGTTGCCTTTCAAAGGTGTATTCTAAAACTGTCTTGGCCCCCAGTGTGCGAAATGGTAGCCTCACCAAGAATTTTTAGTACTAGCCCCCCTCTAGTTGTCACCCTGGTCAACGGATACATGTATGCCTTCACTTACTTGTCAAAACCTGTTGCAGTTGATCAGGGGACCCAGGGTGCATCATTTTTCAGGAAACTCCTGTGACCTGTGTGGGGTTTCGGTCACGGTTGATGTGCATGTTTGGGCATCAAACCTGTTGCGGTGCCTGGAGGACACCTAGGCATGAGGGTTAAGGTTTGTTTTTACTGATTATAAATGAATTATGCCATGTTCGATTTGCGGAATTTGCCGGCATTAGATTTCTTGTTATGGGCAAAGTACGCATTAATTTTTTTAGGGGCAAGCGCAAAGTTTTCCATCCCGTGTTGTAATCTCTCTTTGGGCTTCAAACAATGCCCATGTCACGTCAGTTTCTTTCATTGGCTCGTGGACTTGCCTTTTAAAATCTGCTTGCTTTCATTAGTGAAAGGCATGCATAAGTCATGTCTTTTCAGGTGTTTAGCCTTCCTCGAGCACAGCAACCAAGTACTGAAAACATACGAGGCTCCACGTTTTCATCTGGTTTCTGAACTACTTTTTCTATTTTTGCGCAGCGTGATCTCGCTGGGCAGAAGTCAAGAGATTTGCATGAAATCGACCCTGTTACATAGTTAATTGCACTTTTGCCAGTTACGGAGATAATTCCGCTCTTGCCGGTTACGTAGATAATTGCACTTTTGCCGGTTACATGGATAATTGCACTTTTGCCGATACGTTTCACTACGAGTGAACTTTTATTTCCTTTGTGTGTCTGCTTTGCACTGATGGCGGCCGTCAGCTCGCTTATGTGAAACTTTTACTTTTCAGTTTATATGGCAAGAAAAGTCCAGTTAGTTAAGTGAAAGTGTTTTATTTTCATTTTCAATTTATGTGGCAAGAAAAGTCTAGTTGGGAGTTTACAATGCTAATTGCTCTAGCAAACGCGAGACCAATGGTTAATTTGTTTTTATTTTTTCCCGGTGCTGAGCACCGGCACTTATTTTTGAGGGCCAGCGCTTATTCTTCTGACTCAAGCATTTGCTGCGAGCAAAAGACACATATGGGAAAGACGGAGGAAGAGAAAAACGAAAAAGCGTCAGAAAGGTAAAAAGCAGAAAACTGCCAGAGTGAGCTAAAGGGGCAGGGAATGGCTTTAAATGGATTGAAGAGGCCCGAGATCGCTTCAGAATTACGCTGTCTCGGGATTCCATGCTAGCACATTTAATTGCAGCAGCCGCATGTTTAAGAGAAGGGCTTTGTGCACCAGCATGTTTTTATTGATAAATTAAGCACTGCGCGAGACCTGTTGCATTCCAAATGTTTGTTTTAAATTAGGGAGAGTAGTATTTGATATAGGTTGTAAAATGGCATGACGATAAGGCATCAAGTGGAGCAGGTCTGTAGTACTGCCTGGATCAGAGCCAGCAGAGAGGGACGTGTTCTGGAAACACGTGCTTTTCTCTTTTGGTAGAGAAAGCGTATTTAGCTATGGAGGGGCCCGCGGAGAGAGAGACTCGTTCTAGTCTGTCCGCGGGCACGTTCGGGAGGACAGGAAGTGGCGCAGGGGCGCCGGATTGGTTGAAAGTAAGTGGGGGTGGGGTTTTAATGAGGGTTTTTAAGGGGAATGGGAGGGTGGGTCGGCCTCTTCTTCCGCGCCGACCTGTATTAGGAGGGGCGGAATTTTTTAAGCAAGTCCGTGCAAGTGTGAAGGGCATTTAGTTGGGGTGGGCCCGTGAGTATTTAATATTCTTCCGAGTGTGTGTCTGTGTCGGGGAACGTGGCACGCGAGGCTCCGCGGCCTCAGTGCGCCCACAGCATGTGCCCCGGGGTGTCGGCTGGCGCGCGAGGCCAGACGGGTCCCGCGCCGGTTTTCCACATAAAAATTCATGAAGCGCGAGGCTCGGCGGCCTCAGCGCTTACGGCACAGTGGGCCCAGGGGCTCATTTACGGGGAAGGCCAGGCGGGGCCCGGGCAGGAATTTTCTATTGGAACAATTAACGCGGCGAGAGGCTCGGCGGCCTTTGACGCGTGGAAGTAGGTGCCCTAGGGGTGTCGGCTGCGCACTGAGTCAGGCAGGCCCCGCAATCTTTTCCTCACGGTTGAAGCAGGCCAGTAGTGTGAGGCTAGACGGCCTCAGCGCTTTTAGCAGTAGGGCCCCAGGGGGCCATTTTTTATCACGGGGCCAGACGGGCCACGCTTTTTGGTATAAATTCAGACAATTAAAGCATGGGGCTCTTCGGGCTCAGTGCTTTAGCGCCAGATACCCCAGGGGTGTCTGCTGGAGCACAGGTTAGTGAGGGCCCCCACAATAGTCTTATATTCACGCGGCTCTCGCTGTTTTGGACTGTGCAGTGCCATGGCAACCAGCCATGACGCTGAGGTGGTCAGGGCCGCGCTTCACATCTTGGGCGAAGCCGGCCGTTCTGATCTACTCAGGCTTGGGGTCTTGGACCAGGCCTGGGTCGGGATGACACAGCCGACGCGGGCTGCGTCGAGCCGGGTAGCGGCTGCAATTGCCGCATGCAAGTCCCAGGACTTGGATGGAGACAAAGAGGTGGGGGGGCCCAAGAGCAGGAATCAGATGCTGGAGTGGGGATGCTTAACGCGCCCAGCCCTATAATTTTCAGTGGGGAGACGCAGGGCACACAGGTGCCAGGTCCAGGGGCCGCAGGAGAGGGCAGCTCAAGCACAGTATTGGATGGGCCCACAGGGGCAGAGGGGGACATTGCGAGAGGGGAGGTCCCTGTCTTACAGGCGGAGGAGAGTGAGAAGTCTTTGCCTGGGCCTAGTGGCAGGTGGGCCCCTTTAGACCTGTCCTGCCCAAGGGGGGGGCCAACAGCCCGAGGTGCCCAGGGGCCCCAGCCAAAAAATGAGGGAAGTACACAGGAAAATCCGGGGGTGGGGGCAGACCCAAGGCAGCCCCGATACAGGCCAGATCAGCAAAGCACGAGGTAGGTGGGGAGTCAGGGCCATTGGGGCCCGGGCCCTTCCGTGCAAGGAGGCTGGGACCATGCAGAGGCATGGGACTTGGAAGCCAGGATTCGAGAGCAACGCAGGGTTGTGGCAGAAACTGAGGCCAGGTGGGCCCAGTTGTGCAAGGACAGGGAAGAATCGGGTACCCGTGGTGATGCAATTAAAAGGGCAAGAGAGGTCCCAGACGCCAGGGGGTCACAGCCATCTAGTGCAGGTGCAGGGAGTTGGGTCTGGGTACCACAGACAGAAGCGGGGTGGGGACAAGAGGCTTGTGCGGCCGAGGGGCCGGTCGGCGCTGGAAGCCCCAGTGGCGCATACAGCCACGTGGGAAGAAGTAAATCAATGCCAGCAGCTGAGGTTGGCAGGAGAAGGGCGATGCCAACGGGGCACAACACGGCCCAAACACATTGGTCCGAAGCACTAGAGGGGTCTGCGGCGGCCTTCTCTACACCGTTGGAGTGTGGGTACCACAATGATGGTTTGCACCATGTGGGTCAGGAAACAACAGCTACAATGCCAACAAAGTCACGGGGTATATGGAAAACAGGTGTGAAGAGTTGGAATTGGATTATGAGGAAGACGGGGATGATTGGGAAGACAGAGAGATACGGGATGAGGAGGTGAGTGGTGTCAAGAAGGTGGGGCGAGGGCGCAAGTGCGGCGCAACCTCTTCCTCTGATTTTGTTTTACAGGACACCATTGTGGCTGAAGGGCCAGCAGGAGTACGGCAAGCAATGTTGCGTGGTAGAGCAATGAGGAGAACGCAGCGCAATTTGTGGGAGACTGACGAGGTAAGGGGAGATGGTGGTCAGTCTGGGGCAACTGGTGGGATCGCAAAGGTGCCAGGCACAAACAAATCCATTGGTGTGGGGGATGGGTCAGTGTTGGAGACAACAGGTTTGATTTCAGGACAGAAGGGAGACGCGAACAAGGACAATGAGGCCTCTTCCACAGAAGTCACAACAGCAGGTAGTCAGACTGCAGGGGATGACACGGGCGCAGAGGACAAGAATGGGGGAAGTCATAGGAAGCGACTTCCGTATATGGGTTTGGCCATGCCCTTGGGGTCTCATGTAGCTGCCAAAACAAAGACGAGGATATGGAAGCACGAGTATTTAGATGTTTTTAAGCTTCAGCATAGGGACATACAGGCCAAAGAGGGATCTAAGGAGGAAGGATGGGAACTAGCACGCAGGCCCAGGGTTCCTATTACAATGGACAATTGGACGTCCGCTTTTCTGATATTGACCAGTATATATTGTGAAAAGTACCCGGACAGGGCCATTGCGCTTTTCAAATACATGGACATTATTAGGAAGGCACAGATGCATTTTGGGGGCTTTGCATGGCTGAGTCATGACGAAGAGTTTAGGACTCGGGTGAATGTAAATCCGGAGAAGCCTTGGGGGGATGTCGAGCCAGAGTTATGGATGCAATGGATGGCATCGGCACAGTATTTGGCGTCCACGCATACGGCAAGCGGGCTACAGGTAGTGTATAAGCCTTTTCAGTCACGCCCCGCCCTGGGAGGGGCAGGCGCTGCTACAAAAACATCGGTGTCCACCACGGGTGCTTGCTAGAACTTCAACAAAGATTTTTGCTCACGACCACAGTGTAGGTTTAAACATGATTGCTCCAAGTGCGGGGGCCGTCACCCAGTCATTCAATGTTTTTCCCTTTCAAGCCCAGCGGAGCAATGGAGGGCGTCTAGAGGAAGGGGCACACAAGGCGCTACTGGGCCAAAGGGGTCCTACGCCAGTTAGATTGGAGATTTTGTTGCCTTGGTTGTGCATCTATCCAGAGGTGGATAAGGCTTGTCAATTGGAGTGGGGGTTTCGAGAAGGTTTCAGGGTGGGTTATCAAGGTCCCCAAGAGAGGAGGTGGGCAGACAATTTGCGGTCTGCTAAGGAGCAGCCTCAGATAGTGCGTGACAAATTGGCAAAAGAGGTGGCACTGGGGAGAATAGCAGGGCCGTTTTATGATTGGCCAAGCGATCAATTGATGATATCCCCTTTGGGAGTGGTACCCAAAAAAGCGCTGGGCGAGTTCTGCTTGATTCACCATTTGTCATGGACTGAGGGTGCGTCGGTCAATTATTTTATTGCGCAAGAAGACACCAAGGTGATTTACGCCTCGGTGGATGATACAGTGAAGTTAGTTTTGAGGTGCGGGCGAAAGGCGGAAATGGCAAAATGTGACATACAATCTGCCTTTAGGCTGTTACCCATTCATCCAGCAGATTTTGACCTCCTGGGTATGCAGCTGGACGGAGCCATTTACGTGGACAAGGTGTTACCCATGGGCTGTGCAATATCATGCGCTCTATTTGAAACATTCAGCACTTTCTTGCAGTGTGTTTTTGTCAGAATAAGTGGCCACCGGAGGGTGACGCACTACTTGGATGATTTCTTATTTGTAGGGGCAGCCACATCCGGGGCCTGTGGACGGGCTTTGGCAGATTTTCAGAGATTAGCTCAGCAGACAGGAGTGCCGTTGGCCCCGGAGAAGACAGAAGGACTGCTATCAATTTTGACCTTTTTGGGCATTGAATTAGAATCAGACGCACTGGTGGCCAGATTGCTAGCGTAAAAAATGACAGAAATAATTGAATTTCTGGTGGTAGTGCGAACTCTTCGCAAGATGGATTTATGAACGGCTCAAAAATTGTTGGGATACCGTAATTTTGCATGCACGGTAGTGAGGGGAGGACGGACGTTTTGTAGGCGATTGGGGCTGTCCATGTCAGGAGCAGCGCTACCACACCACAGGATAAGGGTTTCGTTGGCATTGAGAGAGGACATCAAAGTATGGGAAACCTTTCTGAGAAAATTCAATGGGGTACCCATGTCTTTCGGTGACATTGACACGGTGTGGCATGTCCAAATGTTTTCGAATGCAGTGGGAGCTTCGGGTTTCGGCATTTACTGGGACGGCAGGTGGTGCACCGAAACATGGCACCACAATGGCTGCAGCAAGGGAGGAGCATTGCTTTCCTTTAGTTTTTTCCACCATTAGTGGCACTGGCAGTTTGGGGCCAAGAGTTGGCCAACAGAACTGTGGTTTTTCAGGTGGACAACATGACAGTAGTGGAGTTAGTCAACAGACAGAGTGCTAGGGACCTCAGAGTTTTGCGCTTATTGCACCAGTTTATGCTTCGATGTTTATCTCTAAATGTTATCTTTAAAGCTACACACATACCCGGGGTTAACAACGAGATTGCAGATTCCCTATCTCGTTCACAGTGGTGGTGTTTTCGCGAGTTGGCGCCAGGAGCGGAACTGAACAAGACTGCGGTCCCGGCAGACATTTGGGACTGGGGAGCATGATGATCACGGGGCTTGTGGAGATGTCTTTAGCGGTATCCACGCAGCAGAGTTACAGGCTTGCATGGTTGGAGTTTCAATCTTTTGAGTTGTTTGTGGGCAATTTCTGGGCTCAAGGTCCACAGAACCTCGAGGCACAGGCTTTACGCTTTGTGCTTTTTCTGATTGAGGAGGGTTTATCCCCAGCCACAATAGGTGGGAAGCTGGCAGGGGTTTCATTTTATGGGACACTTTTCTTTGGTTCTGATCCAGCACGTAATGACTTGTTAGGAAGGATGCTGAAAGGTTGGGGTAGGGTCAGGGCTAGTGTGGTTAAACCAGCAAGAGAACCCATTACTTTTGAAATACTGCTGGAGCTATTGCATGTGTTGCCAGTATGTTGTGCGGATGAGTACGAAGTGGGTTTATTTCGCCTCTGTATGGTTTGGATGTTTTTTGGCGCGTTTAGAGTATCTGAACTGTTGGGTGTAGGGAAGGAGATTGGGGTAAAAGTTAAGGAAGTTTGCATGCACAGGGAAAGGTTGGGTCTGGCTCAGGCGTTCAAAGACGGATCAGTTGGGGAGAGGTAAATGGGTATGGCTGGATAAGGGGGGGACGAGTTGGCGTGCCCAGTAAAAGAATGGATGTCTTTTAAGCAAAAGCTGAGTAGGTCGGGAGAAAGTAGGGTGTTTGTACATGTGTCAGGGAAGAAGCTTACTAGCTATCAGTTGTTACAGGTTTTGAGGATGGCGCTTGGACGGACGGGGCGGCGTTCAGTGGATTTTGGCACACATTCGTTCAGGATTGTCACAGCTACAGTGGCAGCTCATTTAGGTTGGGACTGGGCTAAGATTAAGGCCATAGGCAGATGGAAATCTAGATGCTGCGAGCGTTATGTCTGGCCGTGAGGAGCTTAAGGCGCAGAAGGGTGTTTCAAGGAATGAAGAAGTATTGGGGGGGGGTTAGGTTTTCATGACAGCCTTTACAGTGTTTTTTCTGTGCAGGATGTGTGGCCGGGCCACAGAAAAACAAGATGGTGACATGGCTGCTCGGCCATTCCTTCGTTCACTAGGGGGTGAAATTTGCAAAGAAACAAATTTACTGCAGGTCGATGGGACTGCCTAGCAGACACCGCGAAGTTTGTTGGTGGGGGAAGAGTGGCATGAGGTGGGGGAGTTTACTTCCATTTATCACTGGTAACATGCCGCAGTGGGGATGTCCTGATCTATTACTGATTCATCTGGGGGAAAATGATTTGGTGAAGCTACCGGGGCTCACATTGATACAACTTATGCAGAGAGACTTGGAACTTTTGAAGCAGAAACTATGCGGGACATGTTTAGTGTGGACAGACTTTGTACCCAGACGAGTGTGGAGAGGGGCAGTTAATCATGGAGCCATTGAGTGGGCTCACAAAAAGCTGAACAGAGCGATGAGGGTATTCTACTGGGCTCAGGGGATCAAGGTCCTGAGGCATGAGGACATTAAAGAACAAGATGAGACATTGTTCAGAGCGGATGGGGTGCATTTGTCACAATTGGGAAATGCATATTATTTGACAGAGTTAAGGTTGATGTTAGGGTATTTATGGGGGGAGGAGCTGTGGTTCAGGGAGCAAATCGAAAAAAAAAAAAACAACAACACCTGAAGTAGGTTGTTTTTCCCGGGGTGGGGCAGCAAAACGCCAAGTGGGTTTTGCTGGATGGCAGGAGATGGGGGAGGGTGGAGAGCTAGATGTGGGCTTGTCCACTCTTCCAAGGGGAAAAACAAGGAGGTGAAGGATCAGAGTGGGGGGGTATGTTACAAGCAAGGAGGGCATGAGAGGAATAGGGGAGTGTCTAGGGGAGGAGAATTGAAGGGAGGTTTTGGAAGAGAGAATGAGAAGCAAGGGAATCTTTAAAAGTTTGGGTTTGTTAAAATGGAGGGATACAGTTTGAAGTTTATTGATGTTCATGTTTAAATCCTGTCCTAAATAAATGACCTTTTACACCAATGATGGGTGTCACTGTATGTGTATCCTGATGGAGGGGCCCGCGGAGAGAAAGACTCGTTCTAGTCTCTCCGCGGGCACGTTCGGGAGGACAGGAAGTGGCGCAGGGGCACCGGATTGGTTGAAAGTAAGTGGGGGTGGGGTTTTAATGAGGGTTTATAAGGGGAGTGGGAGGATGGGTCGGCCTCTTCTTCCGCACCGACCTGTATTAGGAGAGGCGGAATTTTTGACCACCCACCCACCCAGCATTTTAAAGAAGGGAGGAAGAAAATGTGACATTAGGGGGCGTTAGTAACGGGGGTTGGAAAGAGTGGGTTTGAAGTCAGTTAGGGCAGGTGATTTTATAGGGTTTTAGCAGGAGATGGGGGAGGGTGGAGAGCCAGATGCGGGCTTGTCCACTCTTCCAAGGGGAAAAACAAGGAAGGATCAGAGTGGGGGGGAATGTTACAAGCAAGGAGGGCATGAGAGGAATAGGGGAGTGTCTAGGGCAGGAGAATTGAAGGGAGGTTTTGGAAGAGAGAATGAGGAGCAAGGGAATCTTTCAAAGTTAGGGTTTGTTAAAATGGAGGGATACAGTTTGAAGTTTATTGATGTTCATGTTTAAATCCTGTCCTAAATAAATGACCTTTTACACCAATGATGGGTGTCACTGTATGTGTGTCCCGAGCGATACAGTGGAGTGCGCAGCCCGAGCAGTCACAGGCAGGCCCAGGGTTTACAGGGAGACTGGTTAAAGAGGACTCCTAATGAAGCCTAATCTTTTAAGATTCATGCGCGCACTCAGAGAGAGAATTGTCTCTCTTGGGGATTGGATTAAAAAAACATGAGAAACATAATTTAGAGGATTGGAGTCTTTTCTTTTTTTGTGTTCAAAATATTTTATTGGTTTATAATGTAATATACAAACATACAAAAAAGGTCTGAAGTACAATGTGATACATCAAGGGGTTGTTGTTCAGCATAAACAACAACTCACACTGACGTATAGTCGATGATGGGTCTGCACAGTTGTAGTGCTAGACAATAAGTTGGTATTCGCATAATTCAACAGGGAGTACATCTCTAAAGAGTTAACAGTGTATCTAGACTATGGCGTGAGTGGAATAAGGATGTATCGCAAACTAATGTCAACCGGATGAGGGGTAGGGTATAAATGGTGGGGAGAGACAGCGGGAGTGGTGTGGACCGACAGAAAGAGTGGCTAAAAAGCCCCTGAAAGGTGTTTCTCAGGTGTCTTCAGGAGCTGAGATTACCCCATTTTGTTCTATGAATGCGTCTAGCGTTAAGCACACCTCATTGGAAATCTTGCGGGTAAGTGGGTTCGAATCACTGAAGTTGTGTGACCCTCTGAGGTAGGAGACCCATGTCCACCAGGTGCGACATGAGATATGTTTGAAAAACTTTCATTGGGAAAGAATAACTTTAACAGCAATAGTTAGAAGATCCAGCAGCGTTCTATCACTGTATGTAAGGTTTAGTGTGTTTGTTGAGGCCCACAGGCCTAGCGCTATCAATGGGAAGTTTAAGGGGATGAAGAGACCCAAAATAGAAGCCAGTTGTTTCTGGACTGGGTACCAGTAAGAGTTCAGAAGGTGACATTCAAGTCGCCATTCCAGCAGGTGTCTGTATCCCCCAGGCTTAATTTGTGTATTCTGGAGGTAGACCAGTGTAGAAGGTTCATTGTGAAAAATTTGGATTGGATTAAAGAAGGAGTGATTTTGTTCTGAAATGCGACTTTACCAATCCCTAGCCAGTCATCTTCTGAGATGTGGGCAGTGGAGACAAGGTTGAAGTGTTTGGACCATTTTGCAAGTAAAATCGATTTCAACGATATCTGAGGAAATGCTATGGTTTTGTAAATTTTTGAGACAATCTGGATGTAGAAGTGCCTTGTATTAAAATGCTGGAGGATAGATACTTATTTGTCATAGAGGAGTTTAGATAATTTTACTTTTAGTTTCAGTAAACTGTAGAAGTGCAAGTTGGGGAGATTATGATTATGCACAAGGTCAGAAAAGGAATATTTAGTAGTCCCTAGCGCCACCTTAGCACTGCCATAGTGTCATTCTTTTGACGTTAAGGTAGCACTAAAGTGGTGTTTTCCACTAGCCATATTTAAAAAGTTGAGCAATGCATGTATTGCGCCATTTTATGCCTGTGCCTGGCATTATGTATGCAAGGGGGGGCTTTCCGGTGCTAGGAGGCCTGCAAAAATTGCACAGTGAAATTTACAGATTTCATTGCGCCATTTTTGGCATCATTTTTAAAGCCTGCTCAGAGCAGGCGTTAAAATGAAGCTCCCATAGAAACCTATGGGCCTCCTTGCACTTTGCTACACTAGCATCAACATTTTTGATGCTAGTGTATCAAAGCGCCACAATAGCGTCCTCAATGTTGACACTATTGTGCTAACGACCGCCATGGTGCGCCGCATTCTAAATATGGTGCAACCATGGTGTCGTTAGGTGCCGGTAGGGAGGCTCAGAAAAAGTGGTGCATCAGCTCGGATGCACCACTTTTTCTTAAATATGGGTGGTTCCTTATTGCTGTCCTACAGATCGCAAATTAAATTGGTGCCTTTAGAGGCCCATGATTGGGCCAATGTCTAATTGACATATGATTTTATTTTGGGATTGTGCCAGAGCGATGCCAATATGGACTTGTGAATAGGGTTTGGCATATCGAGGAGCTTTAGTGCACTCATGGTGTTAGAAAGGATTTGCTGGGAATGCTTTGGATAAATTATGACATAGTGATAAAGGAAGTGATAGTGAAGGGGGAGCAGAGCATACGTTCAATGACTAACCATCGGTGGGTCTGGCGGGGTCTGATAGAAGCCAAAAGGCACCCTGTGCCGCTAAAAAGCTGATTGATATACGTTCCAATTCGGAAGGTTGTAACCTCCCTCAGTGTAGTTTTGTCTAATAGCCCTGTATGAGATCCTAGCCCTCTTGCAATTCCACAAGAAGTTTGATGTCATTTTGTCAATTGTATGGAAAAATGAAGGGAAGAATCTCATAGGTAGCATGGAGGAAGCAAAGTTTACAATGGGGGTAGTCATCATTTTTAATGTTTGGAGTCTGCCCCACCATGAAATATGTTTGGGTGAGCAGGCTTTTGACTTTACTAATGGTTTTGGTTTTGTTGAGCTGTATTGTTTCAGTTAGGTCATTGGTGAACCAAATCCCCAGGTATTTATAGTGTTTTGCTTGCCATTTAAGCCCAGATTCCTCAAGATGTGCAGGGAAGCGTAGTGAATTAAGAGGAGGAACGTCCACTTTGTCTTTATTTAGGGTGTAGCCGGAGACCCGGGAGAAGTCCGATATGATGCTGGTGATCGATGAAATCGCATTTTCAATATCCTCAGAGAAAATGAGAATATTGTCAGCATAAGCTGTGGATTTATAAGTTTTGGTTCTGAATTGAAAGCCTTTAATAACGGGAGAAGAGTTTATTGGTATAAGCAGTAGGCTAATGACAAGTAGAAGGAGGAGGGGAGAGAGGGGACATTCCTGCCTAGTGCCTTGGAATATATCAAATGAAGTGGACAGTTGTCCATTTATCCTAATATTCGCTTTAGGGTTGGAGTAAACAGTCATGGTCAAGTTGATAAATGAATCGCCAAGAATATGGGCTTCAAGAACTGCATGGAGAAAGGGCCAGGATACCTTATTGAAGGCCTTTCTGCATCAAGTGCAATAGCCACAGCCATTAAGGTGAACGGTTGTGCCTTTTCTATTATGTGACAAAAGGTGTGCATGTTGTCTCTTGTGAATCTCCTTTTAACAAAGCCTGTTTGGGAGTTGTGGTTAAGTCTCGGAATGAATGATTCAATTCTTTTAACTAACATGTTTGCAAATAATTTGTCTTCCATGTTTAGCAGTGAAATGGAGCAAAAATTTGCTGGGTCTGAGAAGTTCTTAATTTCTTTGGGGATCACTACAATTGTGGCTTCCAAGGCTGTGGCACATACTTTTCCCTATGGAGCAAAGTCGTTCCAGAGATTCTTGAGGTGTTCAATGAGGGAAAGTTGGAATGTATTCTAGAAGATGAGAGAAAAGCCATAAGGGCATAGTGCCTTCCCGGAGCGGATGGAGTTGATAGCTTTCATAATTTCAGTAGCATCTAACCGTTTATTTAGATGGGCCTTGTCAGTGTCTGACAGTCTTGGGATATGTAATGAGCGGAAGAACGCTTTGCAATCTGATTTTTCATATGATGTTTGAGGATTATAGAGGCTAGCATAGAATTATTTAAAGACTTAGAGGATTTTGTGCTTCTTACATTTCTAAGAGCCATCCGAAACTTTAATATGTGTAATATTATTAGAGCTGCTTCTGAGTTTGACTGTAGCCTCTAAGGCCTTACTGGCTCTATTAAGAAATAGGAGACATTTGGATTTTTGACCATGTACCCACAGATATGCCCCTTTACTAACAATAGAGTTGTACTTGTATCTTAGTTGTTTCTTTTAGAAGGCTTTTATTTTTGAAATGTCTGAATGCTGGCTCTTTTTCTTTAATTTGCAAGCCTAATTTATGTAAGGTATCTTCCACTTCACAGTTCCTATCGGACATGCGCTTAATGGTCTGGCCTCTCATGATGCACTTAAATGCGTTCCAAAGCACCACGGGTGAAGAAACCGAATGTGCATTTTCTATAAAGAAGAGTTTAATCTCCTTCTTTAGGTCTTTGATGTCCTCTACCTAGTCTAGGTGTCTAGAAAAGATAGACACTGAAATCAGTGTTTCGATGCCAAATTTGAGGGTCGAGCCTGCGTTGCATGTGCTCGCGCATGCGTATCGCAGCGAGACGCTTTACGGTTTAGAAAAGGGCTCGGAGCTCTGTCGATGTCACTTCAGTGTTTTTCATTGGTTCGTGGGCTTGCCTAATAAAATCTGCTTGCTTTCATTAGTCGAAGGCATGCATACGTCATGCCTTTTCCGGTGGCTAGCCCTCCTCGAGCGCATCGACCAAGTACAGAAAACATGCGAGGCTCGCTGTTTTCTGTCTGGCTCGTGGACTACTTTTTCTCTAATTTACTAGCGTGATTTCGCTCGGCAGAAGTCAAGCGCTTTACATAGTTAATTACACTTTTTCGGGTTACGTACATAAATGCACTTTTGCCGATAGGTGAAAAGTCGGGTTAGGAGTTTACAACACTATCAACTCTAACATGAGCAAACGCGAGACCCGTTGCATTGTAAATGCTTGTTTCCTTTGCTAGGGTTGTTCAAAATAGTCATGGAGATTGCGACGTGAGCTGAGACTAGAATGGGGTGAATTTTGGCCAGGGAGGTAGACAGAAGGAGAGAAGCATTCACCAAAAAGTATTCAATATGGAAGAAGCTGAGGTGGGGTGGAGAAAAGAAAGTGTAATCATTGCTCATTGGGTTATGAAGTATCCAGACATGTAGAAAGTTATGTGTATTGCATAGATACAGGACCTATGTCTCTGACTACTCCATGAGATACCTCCTGATGACTCTCCTTCTAACCATTTAATGAAACTGACCAGACCTCTATTTTTAAATCCCATCCAGTAGCATCTTATAATAATGTTAGTTTCTGGGCCTCCATCTGCAGTTCTGGTCAACTTCCTAAACATCATCAGCACCGTCATACAAACAGGCCCCTTCCAATGCTTTCCAAAAACGAGACAAATTCTCATCAGACTCAAAATAATCTTGCCAGTAAGCTTCTTTTGTTGTCAGTCCTTGCCCCCACTAAACATTTCGCCATGTGCACCGCACCAAGTATAAATGAGTGAGGCATCTGCAGGCGGCGAGGTAGAATGTGTTCACATCCAGGTCATAGTTCAGGTTTTTAGTACTTATTATATATGTTGCTCTGGAATCTTATACTTATCTTTGTTTGCTCTCTCTAGATACATACATATGAGCGTCTAAAGTATAGACTGTTATTGAAACAGAGTGAATTCTTTGTGGAAATATGGAACTATTCATCCCGCATAATTGGAATTGCACAGAATCATTTGAATTAAAGTACGAGGTTGGTCCATTCGTAACATTGTAGGCATCTTTCAGTGGTTTATGCAGTCCAAAATGTGTTTTTTTGATGTGTTGTCCTCTTTTCTTTATTGGTTTTCCCCTTGGTGGTGGCTTTTTGGCTAAGATGTACTTAATATGAAGAATAAGGTACAATTAGAGAGAACAACATTCTCTTTCATGGGATATTGCAGCCTGACTGAAAACTAACTCATCACTTTTGTCAAATAGTAAATAGATGTTTTATGAGATCACAGGGTGTCTCTTTCCTAACCCGGTATTTGTGTTTTAAGTGGACACTAGTGTGTTAGACTATTTCTTCATTCTTGAGTGAATATTACTTATATTCATTCTTTGGTTTGAAAATGGTGATTATGGGGCACATGGTGCTTTTGGAGAATGTTTCTAACAAATTCTCATCACTGGCGGTTTTAAGATTTATAAAAAAACAAAAACACATTTTTAATAACAATTTGTGAATAAGTGTATATCTGGAACAGGTTGTCTAATATTTTCACTTTATGATAATATTCAATCAGCCTTGAGGAAGTCCTGTAATGGGACGAAACAAGTGTCGGCTGAACTCTTCAATCATTGGCTGAAAATATGTGGAGGCTGAACAGCCTGAAATCTCTAATGATTGTATATAAAACAAACATTTTGTACAAGCTTTTAGCTCGCTCCAAATATTTGAAATTATGCAAAAAAAATACGAACATGAATATTTGGAAAGAGTACTTTTTAACTAATGTATTAAACAAAAGGAACAAAATGACTTACATTCTGATGTTTAATAACTGACATTCTTTATGTCATTTCTCTGTGATATCTGTGTACTTAATTGGATTATCTTTATTGTTATACTAGAATACCAGTCTAACAACTTGACCCATATTGACTGATTTTTAGTGTGCTCCACTATTATTTCATTTTGATATTAACTGGTCTAGGTTTATCGATTCCAGCCTACGTATCATTGCAACAGATGTGTTATAGTGTTAGAGCACCTTGAATGTGTTATAAACGATCCAATAAAACTGGAGTGATGTGCAGCTAAGTGGAGTCATTGTTGCCTTCAGTATTTTGACATAGTTAGGATGGACACCTGGCTCTTTTTTACCAGCATGACCAATATTTAATGTCTTCGCCGCTACAAAAATTATTAAAATCTCCTAAAGCTGGTGTTTTATCTCCTTATCAGTATGTATTTTAAACAGTACGGGCCAGATTTACAAGGCCCTAGTGCCTCATAGCGCCACACTTGGGTCATTTTTCTTTACACTAATATGTTGTTAAGGAGGTCATTCTCTTTTGCCATATTTACAAAGTGGTGCAAAGCTAGCATTGCACCACTTTGTAACCCCTTGCGCCGCATTATGCCTGTGCCAGGTATAATGTAGGCAAGGGAGGTCTTCCCACGCAGGGAGGCTGCAAAAAATGGTGCTGTGAAATTTACAAGGTTTCACTGCAACTTTTTTTCCGTAATTTTCAATGCCTGCTCGGTGCTGGTGTTAAAATGACAGGCCCATAGTAGCCTATGTGCCTCCCTAGTGCTTTGTTGCACTAGCGCCATAATTTATGGCGCTAATCCAGCAAAGCGCCAAAATAGCGTAATAAATTATGATACTATTGTGGAAACTAGTGCCATGGTGCACCGTTTTGTAAATACAGCGCAACCATGGTGTCGTTAGGTGGTGTAGCGGTGGCGCAAGAAAAGTGGTGCTTCGGGACCGATGCACCACTTTCTTGTAGATCTGGCCCTAAATCTAAGAAGAAAGTTAAACCCTTTGGGATGTGTCTACATCTGGCTTAAAGACCTCTAGCCAATAATTAAAGTAAAGAAAGCCAGAAAAGCCATGTTAAAAAGTAATACAGATAATTTCTTATAGAATTCTACTTAAGAATCATGTCCGTAACCTTTGCAGAATGTCGAAAGGTGAACAAATGGCTGGTATTTTTCTCTGGGAAGGGTGGCAACCCTAGTCATGGCCTGCCCAAAAAAACATGACACCACTCTTCCAAAAAAACACAGATGAGCAGTCAAAGTTACGCAGCATGAAGCAGGAAAAAAGTAATGGAATATGGAGAGATCACCATGGGGCTCACAACCGCGCATAGAGTTGGTGCGTGCCATGCAGTCAAATTTCTGCAAATTGACCATGCCAACTACTGTCTCTTTCCCATATAGTCCTTAACCCCTTCTGTGCCGCGGACGTAGTGGTTACGTCCCGCGGCACAGTGCTGCTGTGCCGAGGACGTAACCACTACGTCCTCGGCACACAGCCCAAAGGGAGCGCTCTCGCTCCCTCTGTGTGCTTCCCTCCCACCCCCCAAAGTCGGGGATGGAAGGGGAAGCCCTTCCCCTTCCACCCCCGACCCCCCCATAATGACGTCAGCGCGCTGACTTGATTATGGGATCCTCGCCGCACAGGAAGCCATTTGCTTCCTGTGCGGTGACGAAAGAAGAGGTGAGTTCCTCTTCCCGGTGGGTGGGGGGTTGGGGCTAAAGAGGCACCGGGGAAAAGGAAAGGCTTTGCATTGCGATCGGGCAGCAGGAATGCCCACTAGACACCAGGTATTTGTATTCTTTATTGTTTTTTACTGTTTTTGGCACGCGGGGAGCGGCCCCTTGGGCAAGGGTCGCTCCCCTTTAGGGGGGCAATTACTACGGCCATTTCTGCCCCCCTTGGGGGCAGATTGGCTACTTTTCAGCCAGATCTGCCCCCAAGGGGGGCAGAAAACACTAGATCACCAGGGATTTTTTTTTTTTTTTGCATTTATGTGTTGGGGGTGCCCCCTTGGGCAAGGGGCGCCCCCCCCAAGGGGGCAGAGAACTGTTGGCCTTTTCTGCCCCCCTTGGGGGCAGATCGGCCTATTTTTTTTAGGTCCATCTGCCCCCAAGGGGGGCAGAAGCCACTTAGGCACCAGGGATTGTGTGTGTAGTGGATGGGGGGGCGCCCCCTTGGGCAAGGGTCGCTCCCCTTTGGGGGGCATGTCTTTTCG
This sequence comes from Pleurodeles waltl, assembly GCF_031143425.1. Classification (NCBI taxonomy): domain Eukaryota; kingdom Metazoa; phylum Chordata; class Amphibia; order Caudata; family Salamandridae; genus Pleurodeles; species Pleurodeles waltl. The sequence continues at coordinate 707,158,009 of NC_090450.1, read as the reverse complement.
GGCCATTTCTGCCCCCCTTGAGGGCAGATTGGCTACTTTTTAGCCAGATCTGCCCCCAAGGGGGGCAGAAAACACTAGATCACCAGTTTTTTTTTATTTTTATGTGTATTTAGGTGGGGGGGTGCCCCCTTGGGCAAGGGGCGCCCCCCCCAAGGGGGCAGAGAACTGTTGGCCTTTCCTGCCCCCCTTGGGGGCAAATCGGCCTATTTTTTTTAGGTCCATCTGCCCCCAAGGGGGGCAGAAGCCACTTAGGCACCAGGGATTGTGTGTGTAGTGGATGGGGGGGCGCCCCCTTGGGCAAGGGTCGCTCCCCTTTGGGGGGCATGTCTTTTAGGGCCATTTCTGCCCCCCTTGAGGGCAGATCAGCCTATTATTTTTAGGCTGGTCTGCCCCCAAGGGGGGCAGAAACTACTAGAACGCCAGGGATTTTTTTTTATTTGTTTATTTTTGTGGGGGGGTGTCCCCTTGGTCACGGGGCGCCCCCCCAAGGGGGGCATTGACCTGTTGCCCATTTCTACACCCCCTGGGGGCAGATGGGCCTATTTTCTTAGGCCCACCTGCCCCCAAGGGGGGCAGAAGCCACTTAGACACCAGGGATAGTGTGTGTGTGTGTGTGTGTGTGTGTTAGTGGATGGGTGGGGCCTTGGGCAAGGGTCGCCCCCCACTTTGGGGGCACATGTACCCAGGCCATTTCTGCACCCCTTGGAGACAGATCAGCCTATTATTTTTAGGCTGGTCTGCCCCCAAGGGGGGCAGAAACTACTAGAACGCCAGGGATTTTTTTTTATTTGTTTATTTTTGTGGGGGGGGCGTCCCCTTGGTCACGGGGCGCCCCCCCAAAGGGGGCATTGACCTGTTGCCCATTTCTACACCCCCTGGGGGCAGATGGGCCTATTTTCTTAGGCCCACCTGCCTCCAAGGGGGGCAGAAGCCACTTAGACACCAGGGATAGTGTGTGTGTGTGTGTGTGTGTGTGTGTGTTAGTGGATGGGTGGGGCCTTGGGCAAGGGTCGCCCCCCACTTTGGGGGCACATGTACCCAGGCCATTTCTGCACCCCTTGGAGACAGATCAGCCTATTATTTTTAGGCTGGTCTGCCCCCAAGGGGGGCAGAAACTACTAGAACGCCAGGGATTTTTTTGTATTTGTTTATTTTTGTGGGGGGGCGTCCCCTTGGTCACGGGCGCCCCCCCAAGGGGGGCATTGACCTGTTGCCCATTTCTACACCCCCTGGGGGCAGATGGGCCTATTTTCTTAGGCCCACCTGCCCCCAAGGGGGGCAGAAGCCACTTAGACACCAGGGATAGTGTGTGTGTGTGTGTGTGTGTGTGTGTGTTAATGGATGGGTGGGGCCTTGGGCAAGGGTCGCCCCCCACTTTGGGGGCACATGTACCCAGGCCATTTCTGCACCCCTTGGAGACAGATCAGCCTATTATTTTTAGGCTGGTCTGCCCCCAAGGGGGGCAGAAACTACTAGAACGCCAGGGATTTTTTTTTATTTGTTTATTTTTGTGGGGGGGCGTCCCCTTGGTCACGGGGCGCCCCCCCAAGGGGGGCATTGACCTGTTGCCCATTTCTACACCCCCTGGGGGCAGATGGGCCTATTTTCTTAGGCCCACCTGCCCCCAAGGGGGGCAGAAGCCACTTAGACACCAGGGATAGTGTGTGTGTGTGTGTGTGTGTGTTAGTGGATGGGAGGGGCCTTGGGCAAGGGTCGCCCCCCACTTTGGGGGCACATGTACCCAGGCCATTTCTGCACTCCTTGGAGACAGATCAGCCTATTATTTTTAGGCTGGTCTGCCCCCAAGGGGGGCAGAAACTACTAGAACGCCAGGGATTTTTTGTATTTGTTTATTTTTGTGGGGGGCGTCCCCTTGGTCACGGGCGCCCCCCCAAGGGGGGCATTGACCTGTTGCCCATTTCTACACCCCCTGGGGGCAGATGGGCCTATTTTCTTAGGCCCACCTGCCCCCAAGGGGGGCAGAAGCCACTTAGACACCAGGGATAGTGTGTGTGTGTGTGTGTGTGTGTGTTAGTGGATGGGTGGGGCCATGGGCAAGGGTCGCCCCCCACTTTGGGGGCACATGTACCCAGGCCATTTCTGCACCCCTTGGAGACAGATCAGCCTATTATTTTTAGGCTGGTCTGCCCCCAAGGGGGGCAGAAACTACTAGAACGCCAGGGATTTTTTTTTATTTGTTTATATTTGTGGGGGGGCGTCCCCTTGGTCACGGGGCGCCCCCCCAAGGGGGGCATTGACCTGTTGCCCATTTCTACACCCCCTGGGGGCAGATGGGCCTATTTTCTTAGGCCCACCTGCCCCCAAGGGGGGCAGAAGCCACTTAGACACCAGGGATAGTGTGTGTGTGTGTGTGTGTGTGTGTGTGTGTGTTAGTGGATGGGTGGGGCCTTGGGCAAGGGTCGCCCCCCACTTTGGGGGCACATGTACCCAGGCCATTTCTGCACCCCTTGGAGACAGATCAGCCTATTATTTTTAGGCTGGTCTGCCCCCAAAGGGGGCAGAAACTACTAGAACGCCAGGGATTTTTTTTTATTTGTTTATTTTTGTGGGGGGGCGTCCCCTTGGTCACGGGGCGCCCCCCAAGGGGGGCATTGACCTGTTGCCCATTTCTACACCCCCTGGGGGCAGATGGGCCTATTTTCTTAGGCCCACCTGCCCCCAAGGGGGGCAGAAGCCACTTAGACACCAGGGATAGTGTGTGTGTGTGTGTGTGTGTGTGTGTGTGTGTGTGTGTGTTAGTGGATGGGTGGGGCCTTGGGCAAGGGTCGCCCCCCACTTTGGGGGCACATGTACCCAGGCCATTTCTGCACTCCTTGGAGACAGATCAGCCTATTATTTTTAGGCTGGTCTGCCCCCAAGGGGGGCAGAAACTACTAGAACGCCAGGGATTTTTTGTATTTGTTTATTTTTGTGGGGGGGCGTCCCCTTGGTCACGGGCGCCCCCCCAAGGGGGGCATTGACCTGTTGCCCATTTCTACACCCCCTGGGGGCAGATGGGCCTATTTTCTTAGGCCCACCTGCCCCCAAGGGGGGCAGAAGCCACTTAGACACCAGGGATAGTGTGTGTGTGTGTGTGTGTGTGTGTTAGTGGATGGGTGGGGCCTTGGGCAAGGGTCGCCCCCCACTTTGGGGGCACATGTACCCAGGCCATTTCTGCACCCCTTGGAGACAGATCAGCCTATTATTTTTAGGCTGGTCTGCCCCCAAGGGGGGCAGAAACTACTAGAACGCCAGGGATTTTTTTTTATTTGTTTATATTTGTGGGGGGGCGTCCCCTTGGTCACGGGGCGCCCCCCCAAGGGGGGCATTGACCTGTTGCCCATTTCTACACCCCCTGGGGGCAGATGGGCCTATTTTCTTAGGCCCACCTGCCCCCAAGGGGGGCTGAAGCCACTTAGACACCAGGGATAGTGTGTGTGTGTGTGTGTGTGTGTGTGTGTGTGTGTTAGTGGATGGGTGGGGCCTTGGGCAAGGGTCGCCCCCCACTTTGGGGGCACATGTACCCAGGCCATTTCTGCACCCCTTGGAGACAGATCAGCCTATTATTTTTAGGCTGGTCTGCCCCCAAGGGGGGCAGAAACTACTAGAACGCCAGGGATTTTTTTTTATTTGTTTATTTTTGTGGGGGGGCGTCCCCTTGGTCACGGGCGCCCCCCCAAGGGGGGCATTGACCTGTTGCCCATTTCTACACCCCCTGGGGGCAGATGGGCCTATTTTCTTAGGCCCACCTGCCCCCAAGGGGGGCAGAAGCCACTTAGACACCAGGGATAGTGTGTGTGTGTGTGTGTGTGTGTGTGTGTTAGTGGATGGGTGGGGCCTTGGGCAAGGGTCGCCCCCCACTTTGGGGGCACATGTACCCAGGCCATTTCTGCACTCCTTGGAGACAGATCAGCCTATTATTTTTAGGCTGGTCAGCCCCCAAGGGGGGCAGAAACTACTAGAACGCCAGGGATTTTTTTTTATTTGTTTATTTTTGTGGGGGGGCGTCCCCTTGGTCACGGGGCGCCCCCCCAAGGGGGGCATTGACCTGTTGCCCATTTCTACACCCCCTGGGGGCAGATGGGCCTATTTTCTTAGGCCCACCTGCCCCCAAGGGGGGCAGAAGCCACTTAGGCACCAGGGATAGTGTTGTGTGTGTATTTTTTTTTTTTTTTTTGCTTTTTTTTTTTAGGGCTGTCCCCTTTGGCAAGGGTCGCTCTCCATGGGGACACACTACTAAAGGTATTTTCTGGCTTCCTTGGGGTAGACAGGTCTATTTTATTAGTAGGCCCATCTGCCCCATGGCAGAATCCACTTAGGCACCAATTTCTAAATGTTTGATGGTGGGGTGTTTGTCAACTGAAGAAGTCTTTGCATTTGTGATAAAAAATGTTTTCCTCCTTTTTGTTCTAGTTCAAAGCTTTTGCTTTATTTGCTGTGGCTCCTTGCGGTTTTGGCGGTGGTTGACCTGCAGTTTGCACAGTTGCATGTTTTAGGTAAGTAAAAACAATTTACTCCAAAGGAGTATTGTTGCCATGCATGAATGACATGTTTGTAGGGGGTGTACTAAATGCAGGATTGTGTGTGAAATTGCCCTTAGGTTTGTGCACAATGATATTTGTTTTGTCTTATTTCTAATTTGCCTTTCTTTCTTTATTTTTAGTGGGATATCATTGGTGATTGCTGTGTAGTTGCTGGTGAATCAAGCTTTTTCAGGCAAGTGAGCGGTATAGTTTTTGAGTTTATAACTCTTACTAACAAAGCTACACTTTGTCACTTGTCTTACACAGTGCTGGTTGTTGGTGGTGAATTTGTCCAGTTAATTTTAGCAGGAGATATCATGGCTAGCCGCAGGATGACCGCTCAGCAGGTGGTTGGTATGCTTTTTGAGTCATAGTCTGATCATGACTATGAGACAGACTCTGCATCTGAGGCAGAGGAGGAAGTCAGAGATTCTGGCAGTGATGTTTCTCTTGGAGGGGAATCTTCTGATGATGAAGCCACACTCAGTGCAGATGAAGGGCCTGTTGTAGAGGAGGACATTGATGTGCCAATAGTGCAGCAACCTGGGGCTGAAAGGTTTCCCGTTATAAGACCTGATGTCTGGGTTGCCCCAAACATGCAGCAGCCAGAGTTGCCTGCCTTTACTGGTCTCCCGGGGTGTAACGCCAATACAGAGAACTTTATGCCTATCAATTTCTTTGAGTTATTCATGGATGATGTGTTTTTGGAAGAGATTGTTGAGCAGACTAATTTGTATGCGGAGCAGCATTTGAAGGACAACGCTGCTAGACTTAGGCCACACTCTAGAGCTGCCCAGTGGATTCCCACTAATTTGGAGGAGTTAAAAAAGTTTTTGGGTTTGACTTTTTTGATGGGGTTGATAAGGAAGCCGTCACTGGCTTCTTATTGGTCTACTAGTCCCTTGATGGCAACAGCTATATTTCCAGCGACCATGAGTCGTAATCGGTATTTGCTTCTTCTTAGGATGCTGCATTTTGTTGACAATGCATTAGCCTTGCCACGAGATCACCCAGATTCTGACCGTCTTTTTAAGATTAGGCCTGTCCTTGATCATTTTGTAGATCAGTTTTCGGAGGTCTATGTTCCAGGCAAAGAGTTAAGTGTGGACGAGTCTTTGGTCCTCTTCAAGGGTCGTTTGGTTTTTAGGCAGTACATTCCTAGCAAAAGGGCACGATATGGAATTAAATTGTATATGCTGTCTGAAAGTAGGACAGGATATGTGTATAGTTTCCGTGTGTACACTGGTAGGGATTCCAATATTGACCCCCCTGGTTGTCCTCCCACTTTTGGAGTTACTGAGAAAATTGTGTGGGATCTTGGTAGACGACTGTTCAACAAAGGTCACCATTTGTATGTAGATAACTTCTACACTGGTGTGCAATTGTTCAAGGAATTGTTTAGAGTGGACACAGTTGCTTGTGGCACAATCCGTTCTAACCGGAAAGGCTATCCAAGGGAGCTTGTCTGTAAAAAACTTGAGAGAGGACAGTGCTGTGCCTTGCGGAACGAGGAGCTGCTAGCTTTGAAATTTTCAGATAAGAGGGATGTCTACATGCTAAGTACCATCCATGATGAGAGTACTTCCCCTGTGACTGTTTGGGGCCAGGTTGCTGAAGTGCGCAAACCTGTGTGCATTTTAGATTATAATAAGCACATGGGAGGTGTAGATAGAGTTGACCAGAGGTTGGAACCTTATACTGCTATTCGTAAGTCTTACGTTTGGTATAAGAAGTTAGCACTTCACCTCTTCCACTTAGCAACCTTCAATGCTTTTATTGTGTTTAGGGATAGGTCTCCAGAGTCAAAGATGACATTTGTGAAATTTCAGGAGTCAGTGATAGAGAGCCTTATTGTGGTGGAACAGGCCAGAGTTCCTAGAGAAGCAGTGGTGGAGGATGTGGCTAGATTGAAAGATCGCCACTTTGCTGAGCACATTCCTCCCACACCCAAAAAAGACTTTCCAGCTAAGAAATGTAGAGTGTGTTTTCGAAGAGGTATCCGGAGGGAGTCTCAAATGTACTGCCCAGATTGTCTTTCAAAGCCTGGGCTGTGTGTCGGTGCTTGTTTTAAGAATTACCACACCCAGAAGAATTTCTGGGAACAACCATGAGTGTAAACTCATGTCTGTTTTGTATTTTCATGTGTTTAGTTTCATGGTTAGCATTTCTGTCATGTTCTTAGTTAGAGCTTTTGTGTTTGTAGTTTTGTAATTCTTTCTACTTAGTTAGGGGTTCCTCTGTTAAAAAAAAAAAAAAAAAAATGATGCCATTGTGGGTGGAGTGGGGCTTGGCTGAGAGTGTACATATTGACTTGCTGTTGGCTACTGCAACACACTGCCAGCCAAACACCAGTCCACACACTCCCATCAGCTGGTGTGATTGTTGTATCAGGCACGTGGGCGTATGTAAGTGATGGGACCTTGAGTGGCGCTGTCTGTCGATGTGAGTGTTGTAATGTGCTGGGCCCGTGGCTGGCGGTGTGAATGGCCTTGTGTGTGTCATGTATGAAAGTTGTGTGAATGGACTGTAAAGCGGTTGGTGCCTTGTCGCGGCTTTACAGCTCACGAGCTGTGAGTCATTGGTTCAGTTTTTTGCCTTTCAGTTACTAACAGTGCATTTCATTTTTGTGAAAGCTCTTGTTAGTAAAATTTGATCCACTGAACCATCACTCACCCTCGTGCCAAATCCAACCAGTATGTGTGGTAAAAATGACAAAACCTGCTCCGCTGTAATCAGGCGTCGCAGCACACCTGTGAAACGCTAGGTGCCTCAGGTGGGACCCCGATGATGAAGCATGCCACCAACTTGGTTGGTGGGTGAGGGGTCTTTTTCACATAACCTAACTGTGTTTCTTTTCAAAATTTTAGTGTTTGGCACATCACGGACGTATGTGGGCACATCAAAACGATATATTACAAAACTACCTGTGTTTGGGGGGGAGAGGGCACCTATGTTTTTGGTCCTGTGTGCGGCCTTCATCTAGGGAAACCTACCAAACCCAGACATTTTATAAAACTAGACACCCCAAGGAGTCCAGGGAGGTGTGGCTTGCGTGGATCCCCCAACATTTTCTTACCCAGACTCCTCTGTAAACCTCAATGTGCTTAAAAAAAGCATATTTTCCTGACTTTTCTTCGTAGGATCACCACTCCAGCACAAAATTCCTACTCCCCAGTGTTCCCCTCAGCCTCCCAAGTAAAATGACACCTCACTTATGTGGGTCCCCAAAGCAGAGTCAGTCTAAAGATGTATAAAAGAATATGTCCTTATAAACTTGCTGTGCTATCCCCTCTATCTCTACAAGTTTTGGGCCTTATTCTGTTGCAGGCACCTGGCCCACCCACACAAGTGAGGTATCATTTTTATCGGGAGACTTGGGGGAACGCTGGGTGGAAGGAAATTTGTGGCTCCACTCAGATTCCAGAACTTTCTGTCACCGAAATGTGTGGAGAATGTGTTTTTTTAGACAGAATTTGAGGTTTGCAAAGGATTCTGGGTAACATAACCTGGTCCGAGCCACACAAGTCACCCCATCTTGGATTCCCCTAGGTCTCTAGTTTTCAGAAATGCACAGGTTTGGTAGGTTACCCTAGGTGCCGGCTGAGCTAGAGGCCAAAATCTACAGGTAGGCACTGTTTTCAATGAAAAAATGTGATGTGTCCACGTTGCGCTTTGGGGCGTTTCCTGTCGCGGGCGCTAGGCCTACCCACACAAGTGAGGTATCATTTTTATCGGGAGACGTGGGGGAACGCTGGGGGGAAGGAAATTTGTGGCTCCTCTCAGATTCCAGAACTTTCTGCCACAGAAATGTGAGGAACATGTGTTTTTTTAGCCACATTTTGAGGTTTGCAAAGGATTCTGGGCAACAGAACCTGGTCCGAGCCACATAAGTCACCCCATCTTGGATTTCCCTAGGTCTCTAGTTTTTAGAAATGCACAGGTTTGGTAGGTTTCCCTAGGTGGCGGCTGAGCTACAGGCCAAAATCTACAGGTAGGCACTTTGCAAAAAACACCTCTGTTTTCATTCACCAATTTGGCTGTGTCCACGTTGCGCTTTGGGGCGTTTCCTGTCGCGGGCGCTAGGCCTAACCACACAAGTGAGGTATCATTTTTATCGGGAGACGTGGGGGAACGCTGGGTGGAAGGAAATTCGTGGCTCCTCTCAGATTGCAGAACTTTCTGCCACAGAAATGTGAGGAACATGTGTTTTTTTAGCCACATTTTGAGGTTTGCAAAGGATTCTGGGTAACAGAACCTGGTCCGAGCCACACAAGTCACCCCATCTTGGATTCCCCTAGGTCTCTAGTTTTCAGAAATGCACAGGTTTGGTAGGTTTCCCTAGGTGGCGGCTGAGCTACAGGCCAAAATCTACAGGTAGGCACTTTGCAAAAAACATCTCTGTTTTCCTTCACCAATTTGGCTGTGTCCACGTTGCGCTTTGGGGCGTTTCCTGTCGCGGGCGCTAGGCCTACCCACACAAGTGAGGTATCATTTTTATCAGGAGACGTGGGGGAACGCTGGGTGGAAGGAAATTCGTGGCTCCTCTCAGATTCCAGAACTTTCTGCCACAGAAATGTGAGGAACATGTGTTTTTTTAGCCACATTTTGAGGTTTGCAAAGGATTAAGGGTAACAGAACCTGGTCCGAGCCACACAAGTCCCCCCATCTTGGATTCCCCTAGGTCTCTAGTTTTCAGAAATGCACAGGTTTGGTAGGTTTCCCTAGGTGGCGGCTGAGCTACAGGCCAAAATCTACAGGTAGGCACTTTGCAAAAAACATCTCTGTTTTCCTTCACCAATTTGGCTGTGTCCACGTTGCGCTTTGGGGCGTTTCCTGTTGCGGGCGCTAGGCCTACCCACACAAGTGAGGTATCATTTTTATCGGGAGACGTGGGGGAAAGCTGGGTGGAAGGAAATTCGTGGCTCCTCTCAGATTCCAGAACTTTCTGCCACAGAAATGTGAGGAACATGTGTTTTTTTAGCCACATTTTGAGGTTTGCAAAGGATTCTGGGTAACAGAACCTGGTCCGAGCCACCCAAGTCACCCCATCTTGGATTCCCCTAGGTCTCTAGTTTTCAGAAATGCACAGGTTTGGTAGGTTTCCCTAGGTGGCGGCTGAGCTACAGGCCAAAATCTACAGGTAGGCACTTTGCAAAAAACACCTCTGTTTTCCTTCACCAATTTGGCTGTGTCCACGTTGCGCTTTGGGGCGTTTCCTGTCGCGGGCGCTAGGCCTACCCACACAAGTGAGGTATCATTTTTATCGGGAGACATGGGGGAACGCTGGGTGGAAGGAAATTCGTGGCTCCTCTCAGATTCCAGAACTTTCTGCCACAGAAATGTGAGGAACATGTGTTTTTTTAGCCACATTTTGAGGTTTGCAAAGGATTCTGGGTAACAGAACCTGGTCCGAGCCACACAAGTCACCCCATCTTGGATTCCCCTAGGTCTCTAGTTTTCAGAAATGCACAGGTTTGGTAGGTTTCCCTAGGTGGCGGCTGAGCTACAGGCCAAAATCTACAGGTAGGCACTTTGCAAAAAACACCTCTGTTTTCCTTCACCAATTTGGCAGTGTCCACGTTGCGCTTTGGGGCGTTTCCTGTTGCGGGCGCTAGGCCTACCCACACAAGTGAGGTATCATTTTTATCGGGAGACGTGGGGGAACGCTGGGTGGAAGGAAATTCGTGGCTCCTCTCAGATTCCAGAACTTTCTGCCACAGAAATGTGAGGAACATGTGTTTTTTTAGCCACATTTTGAGGTTTGCAAAGGATTCTGGGTAACTGAACCTGGTCCGAGCCACACAAGTCACCCCATCTTGGATTCCCCTAGGTCTCTAGTTTTCAGAAATGCACAGGTTTGGTAGGTTTCTCTAGGTGGCGGCTGAGCTACAGGCCAAAATCTACAGGTAGGCACTTTGCAAAAAACACCTCTGTTTTCCTTCACCAATTTGGCTGTGTCCACGTTGCGCTTTGGGGCGTTTCCTGTCGCGGGCGCTAGGCCTACCCACACAAGTGAGGTATCATTTTTATCGGGAGACGTGGGGGAACGCTGGGTGGAAGGAAATTCGTGGCTCCTCTCAGATTCCAGAACTTTCTGCCACAGAAATGTGAGGAACATGTGTTTTTTTAGCCAAATTGTGAGGTTTGCAAAGGATTCTGGGTAACAGAACCTGGTCCGAGCCACACAAGTCACCCCATCTTGGATTCCCCTAGGTCTCTAGTTTTCAGAAATGCACAGGTTTGGTAGGTTTCCCTAGGTGGCGGCTGAGCTACAGGCCAAAATCTACAGGTAGGCACTTTGCAAAAAACACCTCTGTTTTCCTTCACCAATTTGGCTGTGTCCACGTTGCGCTTTGGGGCGTTTCCTGTCGCGGGCGCTAGGCCTACCCACACAAGTGAGGTATCATTTTTATCGGGAGACGTGGGGGAACGCTGGGTGGAAGGAAATCGTGGCTCCTCTCAGATTCCAGAACTTTCTGCCACAGAAATGTGAGGAACATGTGTTTTTTTAGCCACATTTTGAGGTTTGCAAAGGATTCTGGGTAACAGAACCTGGTCCGAGCCACACAAGTCACCCCATCTTGGATTCCCCTAGGTCTCTAGTTTTCAGAAATGCACAGGTTTGGTAGGTTTCCCTAGGTGGCGGCTGAGCTACAGGCCAAAATCTACAGGTAGGCACTTTGCAAAAAACACCTCTGTTTTCCTTCACCAATTTGGCTGTGTCCACGTTGCGCTTTGGGGCGTTTCCTGTCGCGGGCGCTAGGCCTACCCACACAAGTGAGGTATCATTTTTATCGGGAGACGTGGGGGAACGCTGGGTGGAAGGAAATTCGTGGCTCCTCTCAGATTCCAGAACTTTCTGCCACAGAAATGTGAGGAACATGTGTTTTTTTATCCAAATTTTGAGGTTTGCAAAGGATTTTGGGTGACAGAACCTGGTCCGAGCCACACAAGTCACCCCATCTTGGATTCCCCTAGGTCTCTAGTTTTCAGAAATGCACAGGTTTGGTAGGTTTCCCTAGGTGGCGGCTGAGCTACAGGCCAAAATCTACAGGTAGGCACTTTGCAAAAAACACCTCTGTTTTCCTTCACCAATTTGGCTGTGTCCACGTTGCGCTTTGGGGCGTTTCCTGTCGCGGGCGCTAGGCCTACCCACACAAGTGAGGTATCATTTTTATCGGGAGACGCGGGGGAACGCTGGGTGGAAGGAAATTCGTGGCTCCTCTCAGATTCCAGAACTTTCTGCCACAGAAATGTGAGGAACATGTGTTTTTTTAGCCAAATTTTGAGGTTTGCAAAGGATTCTGGGTAACAGAACCTGGTCCGAGCCACACAAGTCACCCCATCTTGGATTCTCCTCGGTCTCTAGTTTTCAGAAATGCACAGGTTTGGTAGGTTTCCCTAGGTGGCGGCTGAGCTACAGGCCAAAATCTAAAGGTAGGCACTTTGCAAAAAACACCTCTGTTTTCCTTCACCAATTTGGCTGTGTCCACGTTGCGCTTTGGGGCGTTTCCTGTCGCGGGCGCTAGGCCTACCCACACAAGTGAGGTATCATTTTTATCGGGAGACGTGGGGGAACGCTGGGTGGAAGGAAATTCGTGGCTCCTCTCAGATTCCAGACCTTTCTGCCACAGAAATGTGAGGAACATGTGTTTTTTTAGCCACATTTTGAGGTTTGCAAAGGATTCTGGGTAACAGAACCTGGTCCGAGCCACACAAGTCACCCCATCTTGGATTCCCCTAGGTCTCTAGTTTTCAGAAATGCACAGGTTTGGTAGGTTTCCCTAGGTGGCGGCTGAGCTACAGGCCAAAATCTAAAGGTAGGCACTTTGCAAAAAACACCTCTGTTTTCCTTCACTAATTTGGCTGTGTCCACGTTGCGCTTTGGGGCGTTTCCTGTCGCGGGCGCTAGGCCTACCCACACAAGTGAGGTATCATTTTTATCGGGAGACGTGGGGGAACGCTGGGTGGAAGGAAATTCGTGGCTCCTCTCAGATTCCAGACCTTTCTGCCACAGAAATGTGAGGAACATGTGTTTTTTTAACCACATTTTGAGGTTTGCAAAGGATTCTGGGTAACAGAACCTGGTCCGAGCCACACAAGTCACCCCATCTTGGATTCCCCTAGGTCTCTAGTTTTCAGAAATGCACAGGTTTGGTAGGTTTCCCTAGGTGGCGGCTGAGCTACAGGCCAAAATCTACAGGTAGGCACTTTGCAAAAAACACCTCTGTTTTCCTTCACCAATTTGGCTGTGTCCACGTTGCGCTTTGGGGCGTTTCCTGTCGCGGGCGCTAGGCCCACCCACACAAGTGAGGTATCATTTTTATCGGGAGACGTGGGGGAACGCTGGGTGGAAGGAAATTCGTGGCTCCTCTCAGATTCCAGAACTTTCTGCAACAGAAATGTGAGGAAAATGTGTTTTTTTAGCCAAATTTTGAGGTTTGCAAAGGATTCTGGGTAACAGAACCTGGTCCGAGCCACACAAGTCACCCCATCTTGGATTCCCCTAGGTCTCTAGTTTTCAGAAATGCACAGGTTTGGTAGGTTTCCCTAGGTGGCGGCTGAGCTACAGGCCAAAATCTACAGGTAGGCACTTTGCAAAAAACACCTCTGTTTTCCTTCACCAATTTGGCATTGTCCACGTTGCGGTTTGGGGCGTTTCCTGTTGCGGGCGCTAGGCCTACCCACACAAGTGAGGTATCATTTTTATCGGGAGACGTGGGGGAACGCTGGGTGGAAGGAAATTCGTGGCTCCTCTCAGATTCCAGAACTTTCTGCCACAGAAATGTGAGGAACATGTGTTTTTTTAGCCACATTTTGAGGTTTGCAAAGGATTCTGGGTAACAGAACCTGGTCCGAGCCACACAAGTCACCCCATCTTGGATTCCCCTAGGTCTCTAGTTTTCAGAAATGCACAGGTTTGGTAGGTTTCCCTAGTTGGCGGCTGAGCTACAGGCCAAAATCTACAGGTAGGCACTTTGCAAAAAACACCTCTGTTTTCCTTCACCAATTTGGCTGTGTCCACGTTGCGCTTTGGGGCGTTTCCTGTCGCGGGCGCTAGGCCTACCCACACAAGTGAGGTATCATTTTTATCGGGAGACGTGGGGGAACGCTGGGTGGAAGGAAATTTGTGGCTCCTCTCAGATTCCAGAACTTTCTGCCACAGAAATGTGAGGAACATGTGTTTTTTTAGCCAAATTTTGAGGTTTGCAAAGGATTCTGGGTAACAGAACCTGGTCCGAGCCACACAAGTCACCCCATCTTGGATTCCCCTAGGTCTCTAGTTTACAGAAATGCACAGGTTTGGTAGGTTTCCCTAGGTGGCGGCTGAGCTACAGGCCAAAATCTAAAGGTAGGCACTTTGCAAAAAACACCTGTTTTCCTTCACCAATTTGGCTGTGTCCACGTTGCGCTTTGGGGCGTTTCCTGTCGCGGGCGCTAGGCCTACCCACACAAGTGAGGTATCATTTTTATCGGGAGACGTGGGGGAACGCTGGGTGGAAGGAAATTCGTGGCTCCTCTCAGATTCCAGACCTTTCTGCCACAGAAATGTGAGGAACATGTGTTTTTTTAGCCACATTTTGAGGTTTGCAAAGGATTCTGGGTAACAGAACCTGGTCCGAGCCACACAAGTCACCCCATCTTGGATTCCCCTAGGTCTCTAGTTTTCAGAAATGCACAGGTTTGGTAGGTTTCCCTAGGTGGCGGCTGAGCTACAGGCCAAAATCTACAGGTAGGCACTTTGCAAAAAACACCTTTGTTTTCCTTCACCAATTTGGCTGTGTCCACGTTGCGCTTTGGGGCGTTTCCTGTCGCGGGCGCTAGGCCCACCCACACAAGTGAGGTATCATTTTTATCGGGAGACGTGGGGGAACGCTGGGTGGAAGGAAATTCGTGGCTCCTCTCAGATTCCAGAACTTTCTGCCACAGAAATGTGAGGAACATGTGTTTTTTTAGCCAAATTTTGAGGTTTGCAAAGGATTCTGGGTAACAGAACCTGGTCCGAGCCACACAAGTCACCCCATCTTGGATTCCCCTAGGTCTCTAGTTTTCAGAAATGCACAGGTTTGGTAGGTTTCCCTAGGTGGCGGCTGAGCTACAGGCCAAAATCTACAGGTAGGCACTTTGCAAAAAACACCTCTGTTTTCCTTCACCAATTTGGCAGTGTCCACGTTGCGGTTTGGGGCGTTTCCTGTCGCGGGCGCTAGGCCTACCCACACAAGTGAGGTATCATTTTTATCGGGAGACGTGGGGGAACGCTGGGTGGAAGGAAATTCGTGGCTCCTCTCAGATTCCAGAACTTTCTGCCACAGAAATGTGAGGAACATGTGTTTTTTTAGCCACATTTTGAGGTTTGCAAAGGATTGTGGGTAACAGAACCTGGTCCGAGCCACACAAGTCACCCCATCTTGGATTCCCCTAGGTCTCTAGTTTTCAGAAATGCACAGGTTTGGTAGGTTTCCCTAGTTGGCGGCTGAGCTACAGGCCAAAATCTACAGGTAGGCACTTTGCAAAAAACACCTCTGTTTTCCTTCACCAATTTGGCTGTGTCCACGTTGCGCTTTGGGGCGTTTCCTGTCGCGGGCGCTAGGCCTACCCACACAAGTGAGGTATCATTTTTATCGGGAGACGTGGGGGAACGCTGGGTGGAAGGAAATTCGTGGCTCCTCTCAGATTCCACAACTTTCTGCCACAGAAATGTGAGGAACATGTGTTTTTTTAGCCAAATTTTGAGGTTTGCAAAGGATTCTGGGTAACAGAACCTGGTCCGAGCCACACAAGTCACCCCATCTTGGATTCCCCTAGGTCTCTAGTTTTCAGAAATGCACAGGTTTGGTAGGTTTCCCTATGTGGCGGCTGAGCTACAGGCCAAAATCTACAGGTAGGCACTTTGCAAAAAACACCTCTGTTTTCCTTCACCAATTTGGCTGTGTCCACGTTGCGCTTTGGGGCGTTTCCTGTCGCGGGCGCTAGGCCTACCCACACAAGTGAGGTATCATTTTTATCGGGAGACGCGGGGGAACGCTGGGTGGAAGGAAATTCGTGGCTCCTCTCAGATTCCAGAACTTTCTGCCACAGAAATGTGAGGAACATGTGTTTTTTTATCCACATTTTGAGGTTTGCAAAGGATTCTGGGTAACAGAACCTGGTCCGAGCCACACAAGTCACCCCATCTTGGATTCCCCTAGGTCTCTAGTTTTCAGAAATGCACAGGTTTGGTAGGTTTCCCTAGGTGGCGGCTGAGCTACAGGCCAAAATCTACAGGTAGGCACTTTGCAAAAAACACCTCTGTTTTCCTTCACCAATTTGGCTGTGTCCACGTTGCGCTTTGGGGCGTTTCCTGTCGCGGGCGCTAGGCCCACCCACACAAGTGAGGTATCATTTTTATCGGGAGACGTGGGGGAACGCTGGGTGGAAGGAAATTCGTGGCTCCTCTCAGATTCCAGAACTTTCTGCCACAGAAATGTGAGGAACATGTGTTTTTTTAGCCAAATTTTGAGGTTTGCAAAGGATTCTGGGTAACAGAACCTGGTCCGAGCCACACAAGTCACCCCATCTTGGATTCCCCTAGGTCTCTAGTTTTCAGAAATGCACAGGTTTGGTAGGTTTCCCTAGGTGGCGGCTGAGCTACAGGCCAAAATCTACAGGTAGGCACTTTGCAAAAAACACCTCTGTTTTCCTTCACCAATTTGGCTGTGTCCACGTTGCGCTTTGGGGCGTTTCCTGTCGCGGGCGCTAGGCCCACCCACACAAGTGAGGTATCATTTTTATCGGGAGACGTGGGGGAACGCTGGGTGGAAGGAAATTCGTGGCTCCTCTCAGATTCCAGAACTTTCTGCCACAGAAATGTGAGGAACATGTGTTTTTTTAGCCAAATTTTGAGGTTTGCAAAGAATTCTGGGTAACAGAACCTGGTCCGAGCCACACAAGTCACCCCATCTTGGATTCCCCTAGGTCTCTAGTTTTCAGAAATGCACAGGTTTGGTAGGTTTCCCTAGGTGGCGGCTGAGCTACAGGCCAAAATCTACAGGTAGGCACTTTGCAAAAAACAGCTCTGTTTTCCTTCACCAATTTGGCTGTGTCCACGTTGCGCTTTGGGGCGTTTCCTGTCGCGGGCGCTTGGCCTACCCACACAAGTGAGGTATAATTTTTATCGGGAGACGTGGGGGAACGCTGGGTGGAAGGAAATTCGTGGCTCCTCTCAGATTCCAGAACTTTCTTCCACAGAAATGTGAGGAACACGTGTTTTTTTAGCCAAATTTTGAGGTTTGCAAAGGATTCTGGGTAACAGAACCTGGTCCGAGCCACACAAGTCACCCCATCTTGGATTCCCCTAGGTCTCTAGTTTTCAGAAATGCACAGGTTTGGTAGGTTTCCCTAGGTGGCGGCTGAGCTACAGGCCAAAATCTACAGGTAGGCACTTTGCAAAAAACACCTCTGTTTTCCTTCACCAATTTGGCTGTGTCCACGTTGCGCTTTGGGGCGTTTCCTGTCGCGGGCGCTAGGCCTACCCACACAAGTGAGGTATCATTTTTATCGGGAGACGCGGGGGAACGCTGTGTGGAAGGAAATTCGTGGCTCCTCTCAGATTCCAGAACTTTCTGCCACAGAAATGTGAGGAACATGTGTTTTTTTAGCCAAATTTTGAGGTTTGCAAAGGATTCTGGGTAACAGAACCTGGTCCGAGCCACACAAGTCACCCCATCTTGGATTCCCCTAGGTCTCTAGTTTTCAGAAATGCACAGGTTTGGTAGGTTTCCCTAGGTGGCGGCTGAGCTACAGGCCAAAATCTACAGGTAGGCACTTTGCAAAAAACACCTCTGTTTTCCTTCACCAATTTGGCTGTGTCCACGTTGCGCTTTGGGGCGTTTCCTGTCGCGGGCGCTAGGCCTACCCACACAAGTGAGGTATCATTTTTATCGGGAGACGTAGGGGAACACTGGGTGGAAGGAAATGCGTGGCTCCTCTCAGATTCCAGAACTTTCTGCCACAGAAATGTGAGGAACATGTGTTTTTTTAGCCACATTTTGAGGTTTGCAAAGGATTCTGGGTAACAGAACCTGGTCCGAGCCACACAAGTCACCCCATCTTGGATTCCCCTAGGTCTCTAGTTTTCAGAAATGCACAGGTTTGGTAGGTTTCCCTAGGTGGCGGCTGAGCTACAGGCCAAAATCTACAGGTAGGCACTTTGCAAAAAACACCTCTGTTTTCCTTCACCAATTTGGCTGTGTCCACGTTGCGCTTTGGGGCGTTTCCTGTCGCGGGCGCTAGGCCCACCCACACAAGTGAGGTATCATTTTTATCGGGAGACGTGGGGGAACGCTGGGTGGAAGGAAATTCGTGGCTCCTCTCAGATTCCAGAACTTTCTGCAACAGAAATGTGAGGAAAATGTGTTTTTTTAGCCAAATTTTGAGGTTTGCAAAGGATTCTGGGTAACAGAACCTGGTCCGAGCCACACAAGTCACCCCATCTTGGATTCCCCTAGGTCTCTAGTTTTCAGAAATGCACAGGTTTGGTAGGTTTCCCTAGGTGGCGGCTGAGCTACAGGCCAAAATCTACAGGTAGGCACTTTGCAAAAAACACCTCTGTTTTCCTTCACCAATTTGGAAGTGTCCACGTTGCGGTTTGGGGCGTTTCCTGTTGCGGGCGCTAGGCCTACCCACACAAGTGAGGTATCATTTTTATCGGGAGACGTGGGGGAACGCTGGGTGGATGGAAATTCGTGGCTCCTCTCAGATTCCAGAACTTTCTGCCACAGAAATGTGAGGAACATGTGTTTTTTTAGCCACATTTTGAGGTTTGCAAAGGATTCTGGGTAACAGAACCTGGTCCGAGCCACACAAGTCACCCCATCTTGGATTCCCCTAGGTCTCTAGTTTTCAGAAATGCACAGGTTTGGTAGGTTTCCCTAGTTGGCGGCTGAGCTACAGGCCAAAATCTACAGGTAGGCACTTTGCAAAAAACACCTCTGTTTTCCTTCACCAATTTGGCTGTGTCCACGTTGCGCTTTGGGGCGTTTCCTGTCGCGGGCGCTAGGCCTACCCACACAAGTGAGGTATCATTTTTATCGGGAGACGTGGGGGAACGCTGGGTGGAAGGAAATTCGTGGCTCCTCTCAGATTCCAGAACTTTCTGCCACAGAAATGTGAGGAACATGTGTTTTTTTAGCCAAATTTTGAGGTTTGCAAAGGATTCTGGGTAACAGAACCTGGTCCGAGCCACACAAGTCACCCCATCTTGGATTCCCCTAGGTCTCTAGTTTTCAGAAATGCACAGGTTTGGTAGGTTTCCCTATGTGGCGGCTGAGCTACAGGCCAAAATCTACAGGTAGGCACTTTGCAAAAAACACCTCTGTTTTCCTTCACCAATTTGGCTGTGTCCACGTTGCGCTTTGGGGCGTTTCCTGTCGCGGGCGCTAGGCCTACCCACACAAGTGAGGTATCATTTTTATCGGGAGACGCGGGGGAACGCTGGGTGGAAGGAAATTCGTGGCTCCTCTCAGATTCCAGAACTTTCTGCCACAGAAATGTGAGGAACATGTGTTTTTTTATCCACATTTTGAGGTTTGCAAAGGATTCTGGGTAACAGAACCTGGTCCGAGCCACACAAGTCACCCCATCTTGGATTCCCCTAGGTCTCTAGTTTTCAGAAATGCACAGGTTTGGTAGGTTTCCCTAGGTGGCGGCTGAGCTACAGGCCAAAATCTACAGGTAGGCACTTTGCAAAAAACACCTCTGTTTTCCTTCACCAATTTGGCTGTGTCCACGTTGCGCTTTGGGGCGTTTCCTGTCGCGGGCGCTAGGCCCACCCACACAAGTGAGGTATCATTTTTATCGGGAGACGTGGGGGAACGCTGGGTGGAAGGAAATTCGTGGCTCCTCTCAGATTCCAGAACTTTCTGCCACAGAAATGTGAGGAACATGTGTTTTTTTATCCAAATTTTGAGGTTTGCAAAGGATTCTGGGTAACAGAACCTGGTCCGAGCCACACAAGTCACCCCATCTTGGATTCCCCTAGGTCTCTAGTTTTCAGAAATGCACAGGTTTGGTAGGTTTCCCTAGGTGGCGGCTGAGCTACAGGCCAAAATCTACAGGTAGGCACTTTGCAAAAAACACCTCTGTTTTCCTTCACCAATTTGGCTGTGTCCACGTTGCGGTTTGGGGCGTTTCCTGTCGCGGGCGCTAGGCCTACCCACACAAGTGAGGTATCATTTTTATCGGGAGACGTGGGGGAACGCTGGGTGGAAGGAAATTCGTGGCTCCTCTCAGATTCCAGAACTTTCTGCCACAGAAATGTGAGGAACATGTGTTTTTTTAGCCACATTTTGAGGTTTGCAAAGGATTCTGGGTAACAGAACCTGGTCCGAGCCACACAAGTCACCCCATCTTGGATTCCCCTAGGTCTCTAGTTTTCAGAAATGCACAGGTTTGGTAGGTTTCCTTAGTTGGCGGCTGAGCTACAGGCCAAAATCTACAGGTAGGCACTTTGCAAAAAACACCTCTGTTTTCCTTCACCAATTTGGCTGTGTCCACGTTGCGCTTTGGGGCGTTTCCTGTCGCGGGCGCTAGGCCTACCCACACAAGTGAGGTATCATTTTTATCGGGAGACGTGGGGGAACGCTGGGTGGAAGGAAATTCGTGGCTCCTCTCAGATTCCAGAACTTTCTGCCACAGAAATGTGAGGAACACGTGTTTTTTTAGCCAAATTTTGAGGTTTGCAAAGGATTCTGGGTAACAGAACCTGGTCCGAGCCACACAAGTCACCCCATCTTGGATTCCCCTAGGTCTCTAGTTTTCAGAAATGCACAGGTTTGGTAGGTTTCCCTAGGTGGCGGCTGAGCTACAGGCCAAAATCTACAGGTAGGCACTTTGCAAAAAACACCTCTGTTTTCCTTCACCAATTTGGCTGTGTCCACGTTGCGCTTTGGGGCGTTTCCTGTCGCGGGCGCTAGGCCTACCCACACAAGTGAGGTATCATTTTTATCGGGAGACGCGGGGGAACGCTGGGTGGAAGGAAATTCGTGGCTCCTCTCAGATTCCAGAACTTTCTGCCACAGAAATGTGAGGAACATGTGTTTTTTTAGCCAAATTTTGAGGTTTGCAAAGGATTCTGGGTAACAGAACCTGGTCCGAGCCACACAAGTCACCCCATCTTGGATTCCCCTAGGTCTCTAGTTTTCAGAAATGCACAGGTTTGGTAGATTTCCCTAGGTGGCGGCTGAGCTACAGGCCAAAATCTACAGGTAGGCACTTTGCAAAAAACACCTCTGTTTTCCTTCACCAATTTGGCTGTGTCCACGTTGCGCTTTGGGGCGTTTCCTGTCGCGGGCGCTAGGCCTACCCACACAAGTGAGGTATCATTTTTATCGGGAGACGTAGGGGAACACTGGGTAGAAGGAAATGCGTGGCTCCTCTCAGATTCCAGAACTTTCTGCCACAGAAATGTGAGGAACATGTGTTTTTTTAGCCACATTTTGAGGTTTGCAAAGGATTCTGGGTAACAGAACCTGGTCCGAGCCACACAAGTCACCCCATCTTGGATTCCCCTAGGTCTCTAGTTTTCAGAAATGCACAGGTTTGGTAGGTTTCCCTAGGTGGCGGCTGAGCTACAGGCCAAAATCTACAGGTAGGCACTTTGCAAAAAACACCTCTGTTTTCCTTCACCAATTTGGCTGTGTCCACGTTGCGCTTTGGGGCGTTTCCTGTCGCGGGCGCTAGGCCCACCCACACAAGTGAGGTATCATTTTTATCGGGAGACGTGGGGGAACGCTGGGTGGAAGGAAATTCGTGGCTCCTCTCAGATTCCAGAACTTTCTGCCACAGAAATGTGAGGAACATGTGTTTTTTTAGCCAAATTTTGAGGTTTGCAAAGAATTCTGGGTAACAGAACCTGGTCCGAGCCACACAAGTCACCCCATCTTGGATTCCCCTAGGTCTCTAGTTTTCAGAAATGCACAGGTTTGGTAGGTTTCCCTAGGTGGCGGCTGAGCTACAGGCCAAAATCTACAGGTAGGCACTTTGCAAAAAACACCTCTGTTTTCCTTCACCAATTTGGCTGTGTCCACGTTGCGCTTTGGGGCGTTTCCTGTCGCGGGCGCTAGGCCTACCCACACAAGTGAGGTATCATTTTTATCGGGAGACGTGGGGGAACGCTGGGTGGAAGGAAATTCGTGGCTCCTCTCAGATTCCAGAACTTTCTGCCACAGAAATGTGAGGAACATGTGTTTTTTTAGCCACATTTTGAGGTTTGCAAAGGATTGTGGGTAACAGAACCTGGTCCGAGCCACACAAGTCACCCCATCTTGGATTCCCCTAGGTCTCTAGTTTTCAGAAATGCACAGGTTTGGTAGGTTTCCCTAGGTGGCGGCTGAGCTACAGGCCAAAATCTACAGGTAGGCACTTTGCAAAAAACACCTCTGTTTTCCTTCACCAATTTGGCAGTGTCCACGTTGCGGTTTGGGGCGTTTCCTGACGCGGGCGCTAGGCCTACCCACACAAGTGAGGTATCATTTTTATCGGGAGACGTGGGGGAACGCTGGGTGGAAGGAAATTCGTGGCTCCTCTCAGATTCCAGAACTTTCTGCCACAGAAATGTGAGGAACATGTGTTTTTTTAGCCAAATTTTGAGGTTTGCAAAGGATTCTGGGTAACAGAACCTGGTCCGAGCCACACAAGTCACCCCATCTTGGATTCCCCTAGGTCTCTAGTTTTCAGAAATGCACAGGTTTCGTAGGTTTCCCTAGGTGGCGGCTGAGCTACAGGCCAAAATCTACAGGTAGGCACTTTGCAAAAAACACCTCTGTTTTCCTTCACCAATTTGGCTGTGTCCACGTTGCGCTTTGGGGCGCTTCCTGTCGCGGGCGCTAGGCCTACCCACACAAGTGAGGTATCATTTTTATCGGGAGACGTGGGGGAACGCTGGGTGGAAGGAAATTCGTGGCTCCTCTCAGATTCCAGAACTTTCTGCCACAGAAATGTGAGGAACATGTGTTTTTTTAGCCACATTTTGAGGTTTGCAAAGGATTCTGGGTAACAGAACCTGGTCCGAGCCACACAAGTCACCCCATCTTGGATTCCCCTAGGTCTCTAGTTTTCAGAAATGCACAGGTTTGGTAGGTTTCCCTAGGTGGCGGCTGAGCTACAGGCCAAAATCTACAGGTAGGCACTTTGCAAAAAACACCTCTGTTTTCCTTCACCAATTTGGCTGTGTCCACGTTGCGCTTTGGGGCGTTTCCTGTCGCGGGCGCTAGGCCTACCCACACAAGTGAGGTATAATTTTTATCGGGAGACGTGGGGGAACGCTGGGTGGAAGGAAATTCGTGGCTCCTCTCAGATTCCAGAACTTTCTGCCACAGAAATGTGAGGAACATGTGTTTTTTTAGCCAAATTTTGAGGTTTGCAAAGGATTCTGGGTAACAGAACCTGGTCCGAGCCACACAAGTCACCCCATCTTGGATTCCCCTAGGTCTCTAGTTTTCAGAAATGCACAGGTTTGGTAGGTTTCCCTAGGTGGCGGCTGAGCTACAGGCCAAAATCTACAGGTAGGCACTTTGCAAAAAACACCTCTGTTTTCCTTCACCAATTTGGCTGTGTCCATGTTGCTCTTTGGGGTGTTTCCTGTCGCGGGCGCTAGGCCTACCCACACAAGTGAGGTATCATTTTTATTGGGAGACGTAGGGGAACGCTGGGTGGAAGGAAATTCGTGGCTCCTCTCAGATTCCAGAACTTTCTGCCACAGAAATGTGAGGAACATGTGTTTTTTTAGCCACATTTGGAGGTTTGCAAAGGATTCTGGGTAACAGAACCTGGTCCGAGCCACACAAGTCACCCCATCTTGGATTCCCCTAGGTCTCTAGTTTTCAGAAATGCAAAGGTTTGGTAGGTTTCCCTAGGTGGCGGCTGAGCTACAGGCCAAAACCTACAGGTAGGCACTTTGCAAAAAACACCTCTGTTTTCTGTGATGTGTCCACGTTGTGTTTTGGGGCATATCCTGTCGCGGGCGCTAGGCCTACCCACACAAGTGAGGTATCATTTTTATCAGGAGACTTGGGGGAACATAGAATAGCAAAACAAGTGTTATTGCCCCTTGTCTTTCTCTACATTTTTTCCTTCCAAATGTAAGACAGTGTGTAAAAAAGACGTCTATTTGAGAAATGCCCTGTAATTCACATGCTAGTATGGGCACCCCGGAATTCAGAGATGTGCAAATAACCACTGCTTCTCAACACCTTATCTTGTGCCCATTTTGGAAATACAAAGGTTTTCTTGATAGCTATTTTTTACTCTTTATATTTCAGCAAATGAATTGCTGTATACCCGGCATAGATTGAAAACCCACTGCAGGGTGCAGGTCATTTATTGGCTCTGGGTAGCTAGAGTTCTTGATGAACCTATAAGCCCTATATATCCCCGCAACCAGAAGAGTCCAGCAGACGTAACGGTATATTGCTTTTGAAAATCTGACATTGCTGGAAAAAGTTACAGAGTAAAACGTAGAGAAAAATTGATGTTTTTTTCACCTCAATTTCAATATTTTTCTTTTTCAGTTGTTATTTTCTGTAGGAAACCCTTGTAGGATCTACACAAATGACCCCTTGCTGAATTCAGATTTTTGTCTACTTTTCAAAAATGTTGCGGTTTCTGGGATCCAGCGTTGGTTTCATGCCCATTTCTGTCACTGACTGGAAGGAGGCTGAAAGCACAAAAAATCGTAAAAATGGGGTATGTCCCAGTAAAATGCCAAAATTGGGTTGAAAAATTGGGTTTTCTGATTCAAGGCTGCCTGTTCCTGAAAGCTGGGAAGCTGGTGATTTTATCACCGCAAACCCTTTGTTGATGCCCTTTTCAGGGAAAAAACCACAAGCCTTCTTCTGCAGCCCATTTTCCCAATTTTTTTGAAAAAAACGAAATTTTCACTGTTTTTTGGCTAATTTCTTGGCCTCCTTTTGGGGAACCCACAAAGTCTGGGTACCTCTAGAATCCCTAGGATGTTGGAAATAAAGGACACAAATTTGGCGTGGGTAGCTTATGTGAACAAAAAGTTATGAGGGCCTAAGCGCGAACTGCTCCAAATAGCCAAAAAAAGGCTCGGCACAGGAGGGGGAAAAGGCCTGGCAGCGAAGGGGTTAAAACAGTTGCAGCTCTTAAACATCAAAACCACATTGACTGCCATAACCTGCTGACATGTAAGTCAGGTATCTATCCAATTTGCAGCACCAAAGCTGCAATGGGAAGCAAAGTTCTTCAATCTGCGGACAAGAGTGACAGCTACCTTCCAGTCCTTCCAGTACTCTGAGATCGACCAGCAGCCTATAACACCATTGATCTCCAAATACTACTCCTTACCCTTCCCTGAAGTATAGACCTATATGGCTCTGTCGTTGATCATTTCTCCTATTTCCTGTTCCTCATATTACCCTTGGGGTTCCATCTTCACTCCCATTCTATTAATTTCATATACAGAGACCTTCAGCATACTCCCTGGCCCGACAAGGTATCACACTTCATCAATATGGTGATGATACTGTACATTATAATGTGAAACTGACCTGATCATGCATGGCAGCAGTATTCTTAAAACTCAGTCTCACTAAAAACAAACATGTTGCCATTGATTGAGATAGACTACGACATTCCAATGAGAATTTGATCAACCCCATGCAAATCAATGTATTCTCACCCTACTGTGCCACCAGCATCAGATCTCTGTGCTTTCCAAGCAAGTGCAGCTTCCATCAAGGAACACTTAGTAAAATAAATATTAATGAGGATGGTATAAGGCAAGCTTCTTGATAGCTTTTAACACATCCTCACACACCCTGATCAGGCTTTGGTCACTGTCCTTTTTGCACATTGCCTAATAGCACTTCTCACCAACTTAGTACTAACTTCCAAGGCCTATTTGCCTTATTATTGAGTAGTGCAAATGTGATCTCATCACCCAACCCTCAGAGATATGTACCAACTTAGTATCCAAAGCCTTATCAAATAAAAATAGGCGTGTATCATCTGACTATTATGCAGTTTGAGAACTGGCTCTGCAATAAAAAGCTCTCCCCAAGGACAGAAATTATGTAAATCGATGCTCAAGGCAAAGTATGTTGGTTGGACTGATGCTACTTTTCAGTTGCCCCCTCCTAGAGTAAAACAAGGTTATGCTGAAGCCCTCTCAAAAACTCGCAGCTGCCACCCCAGAAAGACAAAGTTCAGATGCCACCAACATCCCTTTCCACTCTCTTAAGGCAAGAACTGCTGTTGCTGCTGCCTTGGGAAACATCCCACTGCAGACACTCCTCAGGAACGTTCATGAGGATGTCATTCTCCTCCTTCACCTGAAACGTGTTGCTGCTCATCGAGCCTGTCACCTCTGCCCTGCTTTGTCTCCTGTGGCTTTTAGCATCTTACCAAGGGTGTTAGGGGTGTGCAAGATATCTTGAAACTGGGTAACATCGGGAAAGTTTGGAGCATATTTACAAGCCCCTAATGGCACTGGAGCAGCACTTTTTGTGACACTTTGGTGGCCTTGCGCCATATTTACCCGGTGCCATTAAACCACTTTTTTGTGGCTTAATGCCGCCTTGTAAATATGGGCCCCAGATGCAGTTTTCTGCAGCAGAGGTGTGTACAATGGGTGTTTCCAGGGCCGGCTTTAGGGCGGTATGAGAGGTGTGGCGGCACCGGGCCCTGACCTGGATTGGTGGGCGCTGACCTCAGGGGGGCGCTGTGTTTAGCAATGACTCATGAAACTTGTGATTTAAAAGCACCTGCTGAAAATTAAATTGTGAAAATACCTCTTGTGATTAAAGTTCCGGCTATGGAGA
This sequence comes from Pleurodeles waltl, assembly GCF_031143425.1. Lineage (NCBI taxonomy): Eukaryota > Metazoa > Chordata > Amphibia > Caudata > Salamandridae > Pleurodeles > Pleurodeles waltl. The sequence continues at coordinate 707,131,665 of NC_090450.1, read as the reverse complement.
GAGATGGAAGTTTTGTCTAGTGGCAGCTTTGACTCGCCATAAAGTAGCGTAAAGGGTTAATATGCCTGCTGCAAAGAAGAGATCTATATTTTATGTGGATAGCTGAATGGATTAGTGAAGCAAGCCTTTACAAGCCCCTTGAAACAAATGAGTGCATGTGAAAGGGGGGCTATGGAGAGATGAGGGGCACATTTGCCGGGTGATACTGAGGGAATCCGAGGAAGTGGGCATGGGGTAATGGAGGGTGTCAAAAAAGACTGTCGCACAGGGCGCCACCAGCGCTAAAGCCGTCCCTGGGTGTTGCTGTGGGCGTACCTGCAAAACACCCATTGCTTTTTGACACTGCCCCAAATTTACAAGGAAATGTAAATTTGAGGCAGTGCCAAAAACTAACCCTACCCCAGGGGCACAGTTAGCATGGCGCAACAAGGAGAAATACTTTTATTTCTCCTTGTTTTTGCTTTTTCTAGGTATGCTGCATTCTGTAATACACATGGAAAGAGCAAAAGACCATTAATGATTGTCTATATGAAGGAAGGGGTCCCTTCCTGCACATTAACAATTGTTAAATAATGACGATTTGCTACTTCTATGTGTGCTGCATTTTGCAGCACACTTAGGAGTAACAAATCGCCATTATTGATTACTGACAGCTATCTGTGCCCAGATCCACACATTTAGCTCTTCACTGGCAGGTGAAGGGGCGACGTTACAGGCCTCTGTGGGTTCAGGGTGCCTGTCTGCTGTTTTAGAGTGGGAAGTTAGTACATCCTGTAGCAAACACCCTTGCTCCACTCTCTTTTCTGTTAGCTGATGAGCCACCAACTCAAGCTTAACAATTGCCTGACTAGTCAAGACTTCTTGTGGGTCAGGCTGGGCTTCACCAGTGCCAACTTTGGAGTCCTCCGTACTGGAGCAGGATTTCCTTGGCTCACTGAAACTTTGGCTAAACGTTGCCCACCTTTCCTACTCTTTTTTCCCTTCTATTCTGGGGCCGACTTGCACTCACTGCAGCAGCAACACCTCCAGAATCCATGGAAGAGGACTGGCACCTGACCAATTCCTGTTTTGGGCTCTGACCAACCTCTGGGAGTTCATTACCATGGAGACAATTAGGGGAAGGTCTTTTCGGATTACCACCCTTCTCCAACTAAGACACCCAGCTATTTCTAGGGGTGCTAAAGCCACAGGCCTAACAGTAACCTCCCCTGGGATAGCCCTTACCCTGGCAGTCTCACCTGGCGTATACTGGTTTTAGAGTACCAGTCTGTAATGCACAATTGTGTGACTGGCACAGGTATCACTCAGTGCTGTGGTTGGGATTCCAATCACCAGTAGATGGAGGAAGTGTTTACATCCCTCTGGAATGTACAACTCACCTGTTGGCCCCATTTTCCAGTTAAAGGGCAAGAGGATCTCCTCATCTGAGGAGGCATCCTCTAAGACCACACTGGCAACCCCTGTGGGTTTACTAGCGTGTTTGTTTTTAGGACAGGAAATGCCCTTGGTGCAGAGCCCTGTGTGTTTGCAGTCTTGTCACCATGCCTTAGTGGCATCCCAGTTTTTACCCTGGTACCCTCTTTTGTTTTGTGAGATGTCTTGAAACACACACTCTTGAACAGATTTGTGGGGGCCTACAGAGGATTCCTTTTCTTTATTTTTAGGGTTGCCTACCTTTTTTCTCTTGGTGGTGTTTCCCTGAATCTTCCTTTTGGTCACCCCCACAAGTCCAAGTCTTGGACACCCTAGTTCTAACCCAGTGATCAGCCTTCCTCCCCAGCTCTTGGGGAATGACTGGCCCCAGGTCTACCAGGTATTGGTGCAACATTTTAAAAGTCCAGTTGCTTAATAGGTGTTCCTTCATATTCAAATTATAATGCCCATCATAATCTTGCACTTGACTTCCCTTTAACCAACCACCTAGTGTTTTCTCTGAGAACTCCATAAAATCAACCCAGGACTGACTCTAGTTTTTTTTTAGTCTCTCGGAATTTGATTCTGTACTCCTCAGGCGTCAACAGAAAATTCCTCAATCATGGTAACCTTCATGAGATCATAGGATGTTGCATCTGCCTCCTTCAGTGTAAGGAGTCTATCCCTACACCTTCCTGAGAACAGTTCCCAAAGGAGAGTTCCCCAGTGCTCTTTCTTAAGTCTTCTGGATACACAGACCTGCTCATAGGCTGTGAACCATTTGGCGATATCATCACCCTTCTCATATTTGGGGACAATCCCTTTGGGGATTTTAGGGTCAAACTGCTCTACTCTGACCCTAGTTATATTATTGCTGACAACATTCATGGGTGCAAAACCTATTTCTTTTCTTTTCCTCTCTATTGCTAGAATCCTGTCCTCCAAGGCAATTCTCCTAGTCAGTTGCTAAAAAGCATCTCCTGTTCAGAGAGTCTATCTCTAAATCTGGGAAAACTTGCAGCATCCTCACTAGAGGGATGTGTACTGGAAACTCTGGGAACAGTTCCACCCTTTCAATTTGACGGTGATCTGGATCCACCTCCTCCTCACTTGAGTTGTCCTGATTTTTATTATCAGGGGCTCCATCAGAAGGATGGGCTTCTCGTACTCTGCCAGTAGCTCCTAGAGCTTTGCACTGGTAGGGTTAGAGCCTGTTTATATTTGGTACCCTTTACAGAGGGTCCTTAACTACTTGTGAGAAACCTTAAGGTAAGGGTTCAGGTCAAGCTCCAGAGCCCTTTTCTTTGAAGTACTCATTATATTACTAAAGTTGGGGCCTTTGTAGACACAAATACTTAACACAGGTTTTGCAGTCCTAACTGAAGTAAGTTCTTTAAACACTGTTAAGCTAGAGGGACCTGACCAGGGCCTTAACAGTCACTTTTGAAAATTTGGAAAAATACCAAATTCAACAAATGCGATTTAACTAACAGCAACTTTGAGATTTGTTTGTGTACTCAACCATTGACCAAGTGGTATCAGCAAAATGTAAAGTCACAGACCCCACTGCTGTTCCATCAATGTAGGAAGCTGTCTCTCTATATAGTGCACTAAACTGAAGTACCACGTGCAGAGAGTCCAGTGGATACCCAATTGGTTTGCAGATGCAAAAGTAGGTAGTTCTAATGCTTTATTTGTGGGAGTGTATAGAGCAGTTAGGCTTATCAAGGAGTCATGTTAAGCAGTTCTCAGAGGCAATAAATGAGACACACATTCAATGAATAAATCCAGGGCCAATTTAGAAAAATAACACTTGCTTTCATATATGATTTGAATCAAAGAACATCTTTATAAGGTAAGCACTTTTTAAAATTAAAATAATTTACAGTTTCAAAAATCAACACATTGCAATTTTCAGAGTTCTCAATGTTAACCTATGGGAGGAAAACAAGAATGCAGTTTTGCAGGTAAGTACACGACTTACAAATCCAGTCTTCAGGGTTTTGGGTCAACAACAGGAAAGGTTCAGAATTGTACCAAGAGTGCACCCACAGCGGCACAGGGGTGGCCGGGTGCAGAGGTCAAATTCTGGGTCGGGTGCCTAATGTTAACCAATGAGACTGGGGTGAACAAAGATGCACTGCTCACAGGTGAGTAAAGAGGTGTCAGCGGTCGATCTCCTGGGGTTGAGGTAAGCATAAGGGGGGCCACAAGGCAGAGCTGAACTTGCACCCTTAGTGGCTCGGAGGCGGCTGGGTGTAGAGTGCCAACACAGCTTTGGGTACCCAATATTACCAATGGATATGGGGGTTGAACGAAGATGCGCTGCTCGCAGGTGAGTAAAGCAGTATCAGGGGTCAATCTCTAGGGGTTAAGGTAAGCAAAAGTGGGGCCACAAGGCAGTACCAAACTTACATCCTCAGTGGTACAGGAGCAGCCGTGAACAGAGTGCCAACACAGCGTTGGATGCCCAATGTTAATCAATGGGGAAGATCAGTTTTGGAGAAAGGCTGCAGGCTCGGGCCAGGAGACTGAACAAAGAATACCCACAGCTGCCCAGGTAAGTTCTGATGCTGGGGACTTAGGGACACCATAGGTCCAGCTCTCCAAGGTCCAGTGGCTCCGGGTGCAGGGGTGTCCTTTGATGTTGGAAAACAGCTTATCAGGCAGTGGAGGACTGGGGGGTCTTCGGATTGAGGCTTCAAGCTTCAAGGCAGAGTCTGGCATGGGCCAACCCATGGTAGACTTGGGCTCAGAATTGCTGCGGAACCTTCACCAGACCGGTGGGCCACTTGGACTTGGGCCCTGGACGTTGGGTGCAGAGGTGGGTCTGGATGTGGTTTCACAATTCCTCAGGGCAGAGTTCTTTTTCTTTAAAGTTGGTTTCCTCTTCAACATGTCTGTGGTTCTCGGGAGACCTTGATCTTTATTGAAGGCAGGCAGTCTTCCCAAGGCTTTGGAGGTTGCTGGGTCACTGAGTCTTTTGGTGCAGGATTGTCAAGGGCTGCAGACAGGCTAGTAGGGCTGGGGCCAAGTCATTTGATGTCTGCAGTCATCTCTGCTGGGTCCAGAACTCTGTCTACGGTGGCTGCACTAGATTTGACCAGTCAGTGTCCACGCTAGGAATTGGTACGTTTTCAGGGGGCACCTCTAAAGTGCCCTCTGTGCGCATTTATTAATGAATCCAACACAACCAAACATCACAGCATTCAAAGAAGCCATCATATAGCTGGGGAACTCATAATGACCAGTGTCCAGCACATGCATATAAAATGGCTTCCATGGGCACTTACTATGTCTTAAAATTGACAGAGACAAAGGAGGGGAATATCTGTTTATGCGTATATGCCCTCATATATGCCTGGATACGCCCTGCCTTGGGGGTGATTTACACTTGGCATATGCAGTGGTAGGGGACCTGCCACAGAGGGGTGTGTGACAGGTTCTGTTTACCTGCACCCACACATGCAGTATGTGATGGCAGCACTGTGTGAGTTTGGTGAGAGATCCCTGAGATTGGCACAATTGGCCTCAGAGGCCTTCCTTAGTACCTCAGGCCCTAGGGACCAGAGGCACCATTTACTAGGGACTTACAGTGGTAGTTAAGGTGTTTGACAATTGTGCAAAACAACTGTGCAGTTTTGGGGAAAGAACACTGGCACTGGGGACTGGTTAGCAGAAACCCAATGCACTTCAGTCTAAGTTGCATCCAAAAACGAGGCAAAAAGTGTGGTGGGGGTACTACAACCAGAACCCAGCTCACTACACCCGCCCCCTTACCCATTATACGAATTGAGGAAAGGGAGGTGCACCAGTTGTGGGTGGCTGGTCAGCAGGCACCCTCCACATCAAGGGTAACATATTCTGCAATCACCAACTACCTGTTGCCTTTGATCTTTTCTGCTGAGATGGTATCCACTGTTCCTAATCAACGCGTTGCACACTAAAGGTACTTCCTATCAGCAGAGATAGGCTGTAGAATAAAATATATGAAACCTATTGGTGCGTTTGGAGATTGTGGTGCACACTGAGGGGAGGTATAACTCAGTTCAGAAAACAAACAGGGCCAGGGAGAGCTTCACTGCTTTTCTCAAACCATTCAGAAGACATTCCTCCCAAACCATAACATGTATCTTGGTGCCTTACCTTAATGCTTCTTCTTCAGTAGATGGTTGGTGATTAGGTGGCCCCATTGGCCTGTTCTTTATTGACTCTCTATGTGAAGAGCGTGTGTCCTGTTCACTCCTTTGGTGAACAGGAAGAGAGAAGGTGGTGTACGCTGAATAGATACAAGGGGGCAGGGTGGGTTGTTCCTCTTAAATTCAAAAAGACCATGTTGGAGGTAATGTTACGTGTTACAAAAACAGTCCTGCATTTTTATCTTACAATTGCAGCTGGCTCAATGTGTTCGGAATGGTATGCATCGTTCTGCTTTGAGATAAGCAGAACAAGTCTCTTGAGCAGCCAAGCATAAATCTGCATCTCAGGTTTCGTGTGAAAGAGGAACCTTTCAGAAAAGAGGGAGTATGTGTGTCTTGTATTTAAGTGAGACTACCTGTGTGTTCAGGTCTGTCTATGTTTGTTCGTGTCAGTCTACGTGTGCTTGTATTCTTTGTGTGTGTGTCAGAATTCGAAATGCGAATGTCAACTAAGGTACATGTTTTAACTAAGTTAAAAGTAGGCCTGGTCCTATGCCGTTAATGTGGCATTTCTGGACAGCCTATAGAGCTTAAAGTTTCGTGTACATTCATCCTGAAGTGATCAGCTGAGGTCCTGGGGTGGCAGGGTGAGTGGGATGGTGGAACTTGAAAAATGAGCTCTGCCACAGGATCAGGACATATGAAGGAATTAGTCTTTCATTCTGAAGTGATTCATCGTCTGATTAGCTGAGGTTTGGGAGATGGAGCCTGGATGGTGATTGAATATGGATTATGAGGTGAATCAGGGCCTGATTGGTTTATGTCTGATGAGTGTGCATGAACTGTGATTGAGTCTGGTAACTGAGACAGAAGTATAAGTGGTCGGACAGTTGTTATATTGAAACAATTATCTTGTGAAACTCAGCCAACTCTAAGACACAGAAGAGATCAGACTGACCAGACCCACTTGAGGATAGCATTTGTTGTCTATGAGGTAAATTTGAGGGATAATGTCAACCAATTAGACAAAATTTTTGGAATCCCTGTCAGAATCATCACAACAACACCCCCAAGGGATTCCAATCAGATAGGTGAACAGAGTGCATGAATTACACTCTGTGATGGATTTAGGTCTTTTGTAAGACCAAGAGGTGCCTGGCCACACGAAGCAAGACAGCTAATTACTGGAGAAAAATAGTTCAGTGAGAGGGAGTATTTATTGGCCTTGGGATGACAATCCCCGTTTTATGTATAGGACAAAGCTTGTGCTACCTTAATCTCTCTCTTGGGCCAAGGGGTGGCTCCGAAATGGGTTCCCTTAGTTAGGAATACTCCCTTAAGCTTCAGACGTAGGAATCTCATCCGCAGATCAATTTGGATCCACTCAGTGTCCTGGGAAAAGTAGTGAGGCGTGGTGCAAGACTTTAAGAATTTGACCTATGGTTCCATCTGTCTGACGAAGGGTCGAGGGAAGAAGCATTTTTGGTAAAAAGGGGGGGGGGGGGGGGGGGGGGGTGGTGGGTGCATCCAATAAAGAACTCTGTTTTTGGTCCCATGGTCACAGGTTTTAGCCCCATCCACTCAGTTTTTCATCCTTCCAAGTACAATAAAATGAGTACCACTGAATTGGGTAATAATAAACACATGCCAAGACTTCCTAGGGTGTGAAGATGCGCTCCACAAATACGTCAGTTATGTTATGTTAGTAAAAGCTTCTAGGTTTCATGGATGACTCGCTCCTGCTGACAGCAGCCACAGTCTCTGGATGTAACATGTTATTCCCCAAAAAACAAGTAAAGATGTCTATTTCTACCCCTCAAAGCAGCTGAGTATGTGGTATTGGTAACTCAGGGAGTTGGTTGTGTAGAAACATTTCACCCACTTGTAATATTGTGCTTCCTTAGTATGCAGACCTTGTCAGTTGGGAATTTGGTCACCACCGACCAGGTCCGTATGGCTGTGAAGGTCACTGTGATTACCCAAGGCCTGGTTTAGAGCATAAGAGAGAAATAGATGGATCCAAATAAAAGAGACATCTCAGGGTATTTGCCTGCAGGAGTGGAAGAAGGGTTCCCTGCTATTGTCGCCATTGGTTCGTCATAGACTCCAATGGACTGAATTCAAAGAAGAGATGAACTTGAATGGGGTGAAAGGGATGGGACGATGCTGCTCCTTTGAAGCACAAAACAATGGTTGTGGGACACTTTTACAGTGACATTTCTTATTTGTTTTATCTTCAGGGATGGCCAGCAAGAATTTGAGATGCTGGGTAACAAAAACAAGTTAGATAAAAAAAATGTTTATTAATGAACAAGGGAATGAATGAGTATTACAACAACATATGATCATGGCGAATTGTATTTAAAATTAATTATTGCGTTATCTCTGGAATCCACAAATGGAGACAACCTTTGTGTTTCAGATTATGTACATCTATAAGCAATGTCCTGGTATCTAATGTTTCAACGCAGGCGCGTGCTCTGTCTCCTGGTGTGCACAGCAGGTTGTGGGTGGCTTTACTGGCCCATGCATCAGTTACTAACGAAAGAGAACGGTTGAGCAGCAAAAAGAGCAGTGGGTGAAACACTCAGATAAATCGGAATACAGTGACACATTCCACATTCAACCCACACATATAGGAAACGCAGAATGGCGTCAAACCACTAACGAATCCAACGTGGATAATCTACCTCACAAACAGGGGAGAGTAGAGGTGTCAAATCCTTCTGCGTGTTAGGATCCTAAGAAGGGACGCTTCACTCTGTGCAGGTGTGATCTATAGCGCACGAAAGCTATAGTAGAGAGCGACGAGGGAAAGCACTATAATGAAAAAAATGTGAATAGTATGGGAAAGAAAGCTCAGCTTTCGTACAGAAAAAAAACAACAAAGTTGAATCATTTTCTGTAGGGGCCAGGTCAGCAGTTGAGATACAAAGTTGCAACATTCGAAATGTCCCTGTGTTGATTTCCTAAATACATATTTATTTCTTAGCTCTGCAGATACTTCTGATTTTAAAACTTTAAGACATTTTTTGTTAAACATGTGGGCAGGCACTGGGTAAAGTAACCCCCCATCTTAGCCTGCCTCCTGGGAGAGAACCCAACTGGCGAATGCTGGCAAATAGAAGCATCAGAGAGATGCGGAGACAGCCTGACAACTCACAGGAGGGCTGCACCAAGGGAAACACGGATGCATTAATTCAAGGTCATGTCTCACCAGGAGCTCCTGCTTCCAACCACAGGAACCACATACATCTGGAGACGCGCCTGTAGCCAGGAATATGTGCTATGGGGGCCAAGTCCCAGTAGCGACTACAATATAAAACAAGGGGTGGCTTTTACATGAAGAAAATGTTTGGAACACTGCTACAATCAGATTTCAAACTACACAATTGATTTTATGTTCACCTTTTTTTAGTATGTTATTGCGTTCACCTGAGGAATGTATGGCAAGATACATGAACAGTCAGGTTTTTAAAGCATATTAGGACTCTAACATTGGTAAAACAAAAAAAATAATTGAAAGATAACTTTGGGAGTTGTGGATTTCCCCAATTAGCTCTTCTGAAACGTAATGTCCAGTTGTGTATAAAGCAGAATGGGAGGTAGCCCTGATCAAAATTAGATCAATTAATTAATGCTATCTACTGTGGTATGGGCAAATGGGCATGCCAGTGTTTACACTTGCCCTCAAATGAATATTGTATAGAAGTGATGTACTTCAAAGTTCACATTGCCCCAACAGTCACAAGACGATGGGATTAATACACAACCTTTAAAGTGCTTGGGTATTCTCCACCAAGCAATTTAGGAGCAAATTTATGAAAAGTGGAGCTGCACCTAGGGCAGCTCCACTTTTCTTGCGCCGTTTAGCACCCCCCCCCCCCAATGCCGCCATGTGTGTGCTGTATTTAATATACGGTGCACCATGGTGGTAGTTAGGAAACTAGTGTCAGAATTTCTGACGCTAGTTCAGCGCTTTGCAGGATTAGCATAAAAAATTCTGATGGTAATCCTGCAAAGCACCTAGAGGCCCATTGAAACCAATGGGAGCCTCCTTTTAATGCCTGCTCTGAGCAGGGGTTAAAAGTGCCTAAAAAATGAAGCAAAGAAACCTCTTAGATTTCTTTGCGCCATTTTTTTGGCCGCCCTAATGGGTGAACACCCCCTTTGTATATATTGTACCTTGCACAGGCAGAGTGTAGCGCAAAGGGTTACAAAGTGGCACAATGCATGCATTGCACCACTTTATAAATGTGGCTCAGCTATTTTGGCCTCGTTGGGCCACATTAGCGTAAAAATAATGATGCTAATTTGGCGCAAGGAGGCTCTAGGGGTTCTTAAATCAGCCCTTTTGTTTCAATGTGAATGTTTGAATGACAGATAGCCAAGTGTGCCATGTGTACAGCACAGCAGCTGCCTTAATCCGAGCATCCCAGCACTGATCAATAGGTGACAAAATGGATTCTGGCAAGGCATTAATTAAAAAGAAGGTTCTCAGGGCTTTTTTGAATGATGTTTCAGAGGGGCATTTCCTCAAAGTTGGCAATTTACTGTTCCAAGATAAGATTCTATGAAAGTGAAGGAACAGCCACCCCTTCTGGTTTTCCTCGTTGTGCATTGTGTAAACCGTCATTATAACCTATGCTTTCATTCTAGGGCAACATCAATGTGACAATGAGATGACATGTCACTATGTATTTTAAATATAATGGCATTGTGAATGCACTTAATGAAGCAGTATTTGTTACCTCCCTCGTCTGTCTGTGGTTTGAGCTTGTGATATCAGGAGCCTAAGGGTCATATGTATAATGACATAACATAACTTAAATTTATAAAACTCACATTTGCCCATTGGGGTACCTTGGCTATGGATAATAGATTTTGAAACCCAACTCAGTGTTATTCATGTTATTGGCCTCGAAATGTGACACGCTGGGTGGACCCACCTATGATTTGAACCCTACAGATGGATCATTGCTTGAAATCTAAACCTGAGCAATGGCCAGGGGCAGGTGGTGAACTTTCAAAGTTGTGCTGGGCGAATAGCTGCCTTGAATTGGGCTGAGTGATACAGATGTCTTTTACTGGTTTTGATGATGCTGGGTGGGTGTTGGTGATGGGGAGGCCTACGTTAGACATCAGCATTGAAGAACAATCCATTTAGCAGCACAATTGTCACATTATGTGGCTAATAGTCAGGGACTTTAAAGGGACAGCAATATAACATTCCAAAAATATTTTGGGGGTGACAGGCAAGCCTTATATTCCTCATGGGTTTTTGGTTCATCTTCTCCAAGGAATCTTCGAGGCAACTGCGGAAAAATAGCCATTTCTCAAAATAATCTTCCTTAATTGACTACAGAGCTGTATTCTGGTCATAAGTTACGTTTAACATGTTCCCTTGCAGGCACAAAGCCATTTATGGGTGTGAGGTGTCTGGGAAGGTTTGACTCAGACTGCAGTTGTAATAAATGTCTCTAGTCAAGTCTTGAAAAAACAGCCATAGCAACCAGAACTAAAAATTAGCAATAAGCCTCCCAAACTGTGCATGAAGTTTCCCTCAAGTATTAGCTAGAATGGCATTTTGGGCGAGAAACAATGGACTGAAATGCACTTCCGAGTAATCACCAGTGGCTGAGATTATTTCAAGCATTCCATCCACCACTACCATGTTGTTTGTTACAATTGATGCCCTGGGTGCAATCGTCTCTTTCACTGTGCCATAGGACTCAACCTGCATCCTACTGACGAGGCCCAAATGGGGACAACAAAGCCTGGGACTGCTTGTGTCCTCCTCTGGAGGAATCCTCGCTTGACAGTTCAGGATGGACTGTTTCCATGAGGAGCAGGGAAATTACTGATTTGTATAAGGCGGGCTACTACCTACAGTGCAAAATCAACGAAAAATGCATTGGGTTGTGGTCTGAGCGATCGCCAGTGTCTGAGATGTATTCAAACATTCTGTCATTTATCTTTTTGTATGTTGCTTTCTGTGAAAGGAGAGGTGGGTGAGATCAGAGGAGGAATTTGTCTGAGCAACGGATGGTGCTCGAACTTCTCATTGCTATTGCAAATCTGCTGTTTTCTTTTTTCCCATGCACATTGGAAAACTACAGCTTAGGTGGAAGAAGGGGTGAGATCTGCCACCTGATTTCAATAAGGGCATTTTGTGGAACAACTGGCATCCAGTCTATAAGTGGTGCAATTGCACTGTTTAAACAGAATCACCTTCAAGTGGAAGCATGTTCTTCCTTCATCTCAAGATGCAAACTTGCATTCAGCTGCATAGCAGATGTACAGGAACATACCAAGCTGTCACCCCAGCAGCTGTGCACTATAGAAGCACTGCCTATCCCTCAGTTGCAGTACCTCTTCAGATGTGCTACCTTCAGCTGCAGCGCAGCATATTAGAACCACATGAATATGTCCTACGTTAACCCCAACTGCTGCAGAAGCTGCACACTGCAGAAACATATCTGGCCTTTAGCCCCCCGCTATTTTACTTGTGCTCTGTAGGGACATGCCCTGGTTATATTTTTGCTATCAGGGAGGCACCTGAGCATTGCAGGAGTTCACCCTGACCTGTCTGCCAACCTCATCCCCTGTAGATGCATGTATCCAAACAGCAGCTTTACATGTGCTACTTCCTAAGTGTAGATAGGCCTCACTTCTCTTTCTGCCAGATCCTATCCATGTGTACTGCAGAAGGACCTTGGCCAATACTGATTTAACTAGTCAGAAACAGAAGTTTGGGTTCACAATGTCCACAATAACCACATGAATCACCGCTCTGGAGTTAGCCTGTGCCTGCACCTGACTGCATCTGTGGAAGCTGCACTAGGACTTTAGTGACTTTAAATTCAGTGTAATTGTCTAACAGGTCACTCACTCTTCCAAACCCCTACACTACCCCTCACCCTTTCTGTCTAACATCCCTATTTGCACGTTCCTCTCCCATCAGCTTCCTTTTTATACTTACTCTCATTTTGTCCTTTGTTTTCCTCTTTACTGAACTATGGGCCTTTCATTGCCATTGCATCACTGTTGAAAACTGCTGGGCCAAAGTATAACACTGATAACGCTCAGATGGTGTAGAGATGCCTTCATTGCAGCTCACAATGAATATTCACAGTGTGGGATGGTTAAACACAGGCGAAGACTTCATTGGAATATCATAGAAATAGGTGCAACAACTTAGATCAAGTGGCGCGCAGACATACAGATCATACATAAGCTCAAACTAGGATATTTGCCAATTGCAGACTTCTGTCAATAGTCAGATAATAGAGGAGAACATGGGAGCATGTAACTACAAGGCCTGACTTAAGGTAACTATAACTCACACCCCTGCCAAGCACAGTGATATTATCAATAATGTCAAATAAGATGTGATGAGTGATGTAATGTCTAGGGAAATTAGCAATGAATGGCAAGGGTGCGAACTATAGTTACCTCAGGGCACGAGTTATAGTTACTTGAGATAACTCTAACAATAACTGGTGAATCTCAGTGTTTTTAGAGTTTAAAACTGAACATTTCACCTAACTATAATGTTACTTTAACCTTTGTTTTTTTAGTGAATTTAAGGGTGTTTTTTAAGTAAAGCAGTATTTAATTACCATATGTTAATCCAACCCCACTACGCATGGCCTGCAGACCCTCTCCCCTCCTGCATGCAGCCAACCCCATGCTTCACAGGGCATTTAGTCATGCAAGGTGAGGTTTGGCCACAGGCCCTGGGCTGGGCTGCAGCAAGGCCCTGTGGCTAACCCCCATAAGCTGTGCATGGCCTTTGGTACAGTGGGCAGTGGCGTGTTGTCCACATGGACAACCTCCTGTGGCCAGCAACCACACATGCAGTCAAAGCCACAATGCGCAAGGCCAAAGGCCGTGCAGAGTGGAGGGTTTTCCACAAGGCTGGCCTGCGGCCAGACCCCTTGGTCAACCCTCCCAAAAGGCAGCTCCCCAACTGGGCATGGCCTTCTGCCATGTGAGGTGGGGGTTGGCCACAGGGCCTGGTCCTGAGACCTCCCCCGGGCCTTTTTTTTAAAGAGGAGGAGGTGCATGCCCCTCTCCTTTCTGAACCTATTATGGCCCTGGGGACCCTATCCCCCAGGGCAACTAATTAAAATTAAGCCTTGAGGCCCACCACATTTTTTCAGGAGAGAAAGCCTTAGGGCCCCCCTCCACAGGCTGCTTTTGGCCATGGGGACCCTATTCCCTGGGGCAGGGCAACATATTAAAGGGAGAGGGGGCATGTGGCCCTTCTCCCTGCTTTTGGCCCCAGAGACCTCTGGGGCTCAGCACAGCTTTTAGGGGGAGGGGGCATGGCCCCCCCCCTGGCCCTTTTGGCCCCAGGGACCCCATCCCCCATGTCCACCAACAAATTTAGGGGTGGTCATGCAGCCCCACTCCATGGGTCAATTTTGGCCCCAGGGATCCCATTCCTTGGGCTCGAACGCATGTCCGAAGGGGGGGGGCACGTGGCCCCCGTCCCCGGGCTGATTTAGGTCCCAGGAACCCCATCCCCAGGGACCGGGACGCACATGGTAAGGTCGAGGGGGCAAGCAGCCCCCCTCACTGGGCTGATATCGGCCCCGGGGACCCCATCCCCTGGAGCCTGGCAAACAAGGGTGACTGCCCTGGTGCCCACCCAGGACACCCACCACACTTGCTGGGGGGGGGAGCCCCAGGACCCCAGCCGACTACTCACAGCTACAGGAACCAGCATTGCTCCCACCTGCAGGGAGCAGCTAAAAATCCTACTCCCTTCCAGGGGGGCGGGGAGAGGGGAGAATCTTTTTATCTGTTTCCCTGCCCGCTTTGCTTGCTGTTTACTCTCGCTTGGTGGGAGATTTGAAATTGCTCCCGCCAAGCAAGAGCAACATAGGCTTCCATGCCAGCACAGAGTGAGCAAGGGAACCACTATGTCCCGGGGGTAGGCATATGAGCCGGTCCTGGGGGATGGAGTCTCCAGGGCCGAAAACAGCCCAGGGAGAAGGACCGCATGCCCCCTCCACCTTAACAATGCAGACGGGCCCCAGAGGAAGGGGTCCCTTGTGCTGAAATCGGCCATTTGCTCCCCCTCAAAATTGAAGTATTTGCCACCCCCAGGACCTAGCCTTCTCCGGGGAGCTTTTAAAAACAAGTGCAGAAGACTGTGCTTGTTTCTTTTTTTTTTAAACAAAAATTGTTCTAAGATGGCTGCCACCACTTCCCGTTTGAGGTGGTGGTAGCCAATAAGATCTGAGGTTGAGATCTGTCGGGATCCGCACAGCCTCCACGTACCTATATAAACAAAGTTATTTTATCATTAATTGCTCAAAGTCTACTGAACAGGTTTACACCAAAACACAAAAAGCTCTCTTTCTGGAACTAGATCTAGCTTTCTGCCAATTTTGGAGTAAACCCTTTCAGTGGTTTAGGCTGTACCTGTATCTTAAGTTCCTAGGGGAAAATGAATGGGAAGATGTGTTTAAGGACCGTCCTTTTTTCACAGCCCCCGCTTGACGGATCACCCTGAAACTTTCTATGCGTAAACTAGGCAAAGAGCATTTTTAAAAAAAGTTTTGTGTACATTTTTCATATGGAGCCAAAGTTATTAACAACACAAAAAAAACAAAAAATGCATTTCCTATGGAAGCACAATCCTAACTATAACTACCTTGTGTTCATATATATATATATATATATATATATATATATATATATATATATATATATTGTTGCGGCACTCATGTTTTTCTTCCCACCACTTCCATCAGTCAGGGCGGTGCACGGCGACGGGCGCAGAACCCGAAAAACACATCCAAGGCTCCTCGCACAGGAATCAGCAGCAAGGAAAAGCCGGCACTCTGAATTGTTGAAAATAATGGTGATTTATTTCAGGCTTACACATTTCAACCGACAAGGTCATACTCATAGCCCTACATCTAAATATATATCTACACACACCCACACAGTTTAGCCTGATGAATGTGCATAACCTCGTTATTAATTTCTCATGATATGTATACATCAACTCCAGCGGTACCATGCGTCTCTCTTTATTGTAAAATGCTCTGATACACTTGGGTCACGTTTGCAGTATAGAAAGCTCTTAAAATAAATAAAAATATCAGAAATACAGGTGCAACATCTTGGATCAAGGGTACAGCAGACAGGCAGGGAATATATAAACTGAATTTGGGATATTTTCCTGTTGCATATAAATCTGTCAAGAGTCAGGTGATGAAGGAGAGCACAAGAGCAGTCAGAGCAGCAGGGCTCAATATTCTGGGCTCCTGCCACAACAGAGATCCTGGCAGAGTTCATCAGCAGTAGTTATTTCACCCATACTATCCACAAGGTAACGGTAATTTACTGCTGCTAGATGGGCAAGAAACTAAGACAGGGAATGAGGCTCTATCCATCCTCTCCTTGATGTTATAAATCTCCTCCCAATTTCTCTTTTCCTTTTATAATCTTGTATTCTCTTTCTCTCCACTAACCATCTATACCCTACTACTCCGCTCTCAGTGGTGTAATAGAAAAAAGATTGAACCCCCCCCGACAATGCGACGAGGGCAGTGTTTAATTTAATCCAGTGGTTTCTGGTGCTCAGCACAAGCACTTAATCATCAACACCTGGGCTTATGACAGTCTGCCACATGGTAGCATTTTTAGTTTAATTTAGAGAGGAGAACAACAACAGTTGTTTATTCATTCAATACACATTAAAAATGACTAATACCTGCCACCCAAACCATGCTTATAGTTTTTGAGGCCTGAAATAGCTTGAATTGCCTCCCTGGTGTAGTGCAATGGTTAGTAGATGTGTTGGTTCTGTCACTAGCAGTGCTCACAGAGGCCTTGGTTAATGTAAGTTGGAGTGGTCTCCTGATGACAGCCCTGGCACGTATTTATTTTACAAATTAAGCACTTGATGAAGGCAGGCTCCCTCAGTTTCACATATCTCACATATACCCATTGTCATTGGGCTGCATGGGGCCCCCTTGAAGGGCTGCGTGCCCTCTGAAGGGTTGAGGACTCCCCTGTGCCATAGGGGCTACAGTGACCTGCGTTATGCCCCTGTCTGCTCCATCTCTTCCTCCTCCCCGCCCCTTTTCTTTGTTTTCTCTCTCTCCCATCCCCATGCCTCTGCTTTTGTAGTTCCCCTTTCATCCGATCGCTATTATTTTTCCTCCTTCTTTCTCTTCCTTCATTTTTCTCTTCTATCACCCTCTTTCCTTCTTCCTCGTTTTATCTCTCCTTCAATACCTTATGCTCTCCTTCTATCCCATCACATGAACTTTCCCCATATGTGTCTCTTCCTGGTTTCTTCTCATCCCATTCTTCCCTTTGTTTGCCCCTCTATACCTATCCTCTTCTTTCTTTGTTTGTCTCTCCCTCACTTTTGGCCTATTTTTGTCTCTCGCTTCCTACTTACATCCCTCTTTTTTTACTTCTCTTTCATGTCACTCACGTCTCCATTTATTTCTGTCTCCATCAGCTACCCTAACTTTTCGTCCACCCTCTTTGGTCTCTTTCCCTATCTTACATTTTTCTTTCTGCATTCTAACCACTCTCCCTTACTCTTTTGTCTCAAACACTGTTTCTCCCCTCACTTTCCCTTCATGCCTCGACCCTCTCGCTCCTCTCTCTTCTTCTCAGGGTGATTCCTGTACATAGTGTTGGGCAATCCACTGAAAGCTCGAGCCAGGCTTGAACCAGATACCTAGCTCTGGTTCAGCTTGAAGTCTTCTTGGAACCTGAAGCCCAAAATGAGCCAAGCTTTCACAATAGGTGATGTCGCCCATTGGCTACTGCTGCTGACCATGTATCACTGGGAATTGGGTTTGAATCCTTGCCTTGGTTTAGCATCCTGTGAATGCCAGCAAATATCCCTGTTTGAAAATGTAATCAGTGTCTGTTATTTGTGAAGTGGTCTTATGTCCGTGGGCAAGGTTTGTGCTATGTACACCTGCCTAAAATTATATGTGGATTCTGGCTGTAATCTCATCCTCCAAGAATATAAAGAGGTGATAAATGATGGGTCCAATTTTCAGGGTCAAGTTTGTAAATGGCCTGCGGTTTGGCCCTGGCTCACCAACCCTGCGACCAGATTGTATCACTTTTACCACATCTACTGCTGTACAATAAACATCTGTTATTCAGCACCAAGAGGCCTACAGGTGAATGTGCGCTTTACAAATACACATGTTATGTTATAAAAGTTAAATGCCTGGTCGAGCTGGTTATCAGCAGTGCAGGCATTGGTGCATGGATCCATATTTTGAATGGTGACAATGCCCTTTCATTCCCCTTCTCGTGCAGCGCACCTCCATGCTTTTTTGTGGAAGACCAACTGGGGACTGTTGGAAAATGATTTGATCAAATGGTATACCCAATTTTCCTTCTGTATACTTGCGGACTTTATTGTCACTACATCTTGGATGATGCAGTTGACTGTTGTCCAAAATGCCCTAGAGTTTGGTTGTTTAGCGTCAGAGTAGCTTCGCCCAAATGATGCTGTATATTGCACCTTGGTCAGCCCAGAGTTCCTTCTTATATTGTTTCGTCAGATCTTTTTATTTATCCCCTTTTATGGATTGAAGCTGAAGATTTACTTGCCTGCCTAACTGCTCTTCTTAGATTCTTTATAAGGGCACAGCACTTAGGTGTTAGTCTCCCAGGCCGCTTGACTGCTTGCCTGTTAATGGACCTTAAGAGGGAGGGAGTGGATACCAAGTGTGATGAAAAGAATGACCAGGCTGCTATGCTTGTGCTGTGCTGTGTGTGGCTACCCTTGATTATTTCCTTTGCTTTATCAGACAGTCTCAGAAGTGATTTGTTTCTCTATCTCAGCTGCCTCAGGTTGGTGGTGCACAAGGAGCCAAAATCAGGTGGTGCAGACTTGTGTCTAGGTGGATGTAGACTTAGCTCCAGATGCTGGCACATTTGATCACTATGTGTGGTGCATTTATCTGTGTACTTCTTCACATGTTTTAACAACGGGAGTGAAAGAATGCTTAATTTGTTGGCTCGCCCTCCTCTACCTGTACATATTGGGTGCTCCTCAAACATGGGGTGAAAGGCGCTGTTATAGCAATCCGGCCCCTTCACACGCAGCACTTTGCGTACAAAGGGCATGCAATGGGTGTTGCTGTGGGTGTTCCACAGCAACACCGATTGCATTTTGACACTGCCCCAGATTTCCACGTTTTCTTCAACCTGAGGCATTGACAAAATTTAATGCCACCCCAGGGGTGGCATTAGCAGGGCGCAACGAGAAATGCTTTTATTTCTCCTCGTTTTTTGCTCTTTCTATGTGTGCTACAGTCTGCAGCACGCATAGAAAGAGCAAATCGCCATTTAAGATTGTTTTTGTGCAGGAAGATATTCCTTCCTGCACAAAAACAATCACTTCCTCAAAGCAGCCATCCTTGCACAATGGTGCAAGGGTTGCTGCGTTGGCACACAACAGCAAATACAGCACAGGTGCAGGGTGAAACACAGAGGTGTGCAGTATTCTTTTAAATACGGCGCATCCCTGCGTTTTGAAAATGACGGTGCATGGCGCTGTCAAATTTGGCATAGCGCCATGCACTGTCATTTTTTTGTTAACGCTGGCCCGAAGTGTCATATAACATAGCAAAATTAACTCCTCAGGTGACTGAGACGTAATCGTTACATCCTTGTTTGAACCACTCGAGCGCCGAGGACGTAACCGTTACGTCCTGGTATGGGCCCTCGGGGGAATCACTAACGCTCCCCTTGAGGGCCTTGCAGCCCCCTCCCATTTGCAGGGATGGAAGGGGAATCACTTCCTCTTTCGCCCTGCCCACCCAGGACCCCCCTGTGGCGTCTGATGAAGTCAGCACCGAATCTCACGCTGACCTCATCAGAGGCTGCCCCCTCTATGCTAGAAGCTCAAATTTCAGCGCAGATTGGAGGAGAAATGCAAAAGCATTTCACCTCTGATTACGTAGAGAGGGGCGAGAGAGGCATCAAAGGAAAGGAAAGGCGGTTATTTTCCTTTGATGTCTCTCTCCTCATTTATGCTGCCCGATCGCGGTGTGATCAGGCAGCAGAAATGCCACTAGACACCAGAGAGTTTTTATTTTTTATTTTTTTTATTTATGCAATATGGGGAGCATCCCCTTGGGCAAGGGCCTCTCCCCAGGGGGGGCAAATTGTTTTTAGCCCTTTTCTGCACGCCCTGGGGGCAGATTGGTCTCTTCTAATTAGGCCAATCTGCCCCCAAAGGGGGCTGAAACCACTAGACACCATGGATTTTTTTTGGTCAGTTTCACGCAAGGGTCGCTCCCCAGGGGGGCAAATTAGTTTTAGGCCATTTCTGTCCCCCTTGGGGGCTGATCGGCCTACTGTAATCAGGTCGATCTGCCCCCAGCGGGGCCAGAAACCTCTAGGCTCTATGGATCTTTTTTTTTTTTTTTTCTTTTTTTAGACATGGGGAGCAACCCCTTAGGCAAAGGTCGCTCCCCTGGGGGGGAAAATGTTTTTAGGCCATTTCAACTATTTTTATTAGGCCAATCTGCCCCCAAGGGGGGCAGAAACTACTAGACACCAGGGATTTTTTTTCTGCGTCAATTTCAGGCAAGGGTCACTCCCTAGAGGCAAATCAATTTAAGGCCATTTCTGCCTCCCTTGGGGGCAGATTGGCCTATTTCTCTTAGGCCGGTAACTAGGCACCAGGGATTTTTTTTTTGTACCTCTTTCACACAAGGGGAGTGACCCTTTAGGCAAGGGTTGCTCCCCTGGGGGTGCAAATTTATTTTAGGCCATTTCTGTCCCTCTTGGGGGCAGAAACCACTTAGGCACGAGGGATTGCTGTGTGTGTATGTGTGTGTTTTGTTTGGGGGGCAGCCCCTTGGGCAAAGGTGGCTCCCCATGGGGGGCACATTTCTGTTGGCCATATCTGCCCCCATTGGGGGCAGGTCAGCCTATTTTTGGAAGGCCCATCTGCAAGAGCCCACAAGAGACAAGGGAAGATTTTCTTTTTTTTTAAAAGAGGGTGGGGGTATGGCCATACCACCACCCGAAATAATTGGGGCCACAGTTGTTCTTCCCCCGGTGGGTAGATGGGGCAATTACCCTCGATCCACTCCCCGGGGAGCTGAAAGCCTACCAGATGCCAGACTTTTTTTTTTTAAATAGTGGGGTGGTGGCTACCAACCAGTATGGGCATGGTTATGCCCCCACCCTAACTGAATGGGGTAACAGTCTTGCAGCTCTTCCCCGCACACTAAAATATCTTATCCCACGGCAAGCAAGAGGACATTTGATTATTTTGGGTTTTAATTTTACATTTGGACCATGAGAGCTTGTCTAACTCTCAAAATCGTCCCACTTGGAATGGTTGGGCAGCACTTTTTGGACTTTGAGGCACTGCCATGTATAAAAATCCACAAGACCTAGACACATCTGAAAACCAAACATCTGGGTTAGTCCAGGGTGGTGTGCTTCACATGCACCCTGCACCATTTTCTTACCCACAATGCCCTGCAAACTTCCAACTTTTCTGGAAATCACACAATTTTCCCCCATTTTTGTGATGGAAACTTCCGGAATCTGTAGGAATCCACAACATTCCTACCACCTAGCACTGTCGCATCTATACCGATAAAAAAATCTGTACCACTTGTCAGCCTAAAAACGTTTTTTTTTTCAAATTGCCCTTTTGGGCCCGCTTTGGTTCTCCCTCAATTTTTGACATGTTTTTGGCTCTTCCCTGTCACAGGCACTTGGCTCACCTACACAAGTGAGGTATCATTTTTACCGGGAGACTGAGGGGAACATTGAGTAGTAGGAAATTTGTACCTGTGCGTTGATCCCACACAGAAATGTGGAACAAATGTCATTTTTAGCTAAATTTGAAGTTTGCTGAGGATTCTGGATAAGAAAACCCCAGGAGATCCACGAAAGCCTGGATTTCCTCCAGTGTCTAGGTTTCAGACATGTTTGGATTTGGTAGGTTTCCCTAGTTGGCTGCTGAGCCCAGGACCAAAAACGCAGGTGATCCCCCCCACCCCCACCCCCAGCAAAACAGGTAGTTTTGTTTTTGATACTTTTGATGTGTTCGCACAGTGTTTTGGGGCATTTCCTGTCGCGAGCACTAGGCCTACCCACTCAAGAGAGTACCATTTTTATTGGGAGACTTGGGGGGATGCTGGGTGGAAGAAAATCTGTGGCTCCTCTCAGATTTCGGAACTTTCTGTCACCAAAATGTGAGGAAAGGGTGTTTTTTGCCAAATGTTGAGGTTTGCAAAGGATTCTGGTTAACAGAACCTGGTGAGAGCCCCAAAAGTCTCACCATCTTGTATTCCCCTAGGTGTCTAGATTTAACAATGCACAGGTTTGGTAGGTTTCCCTAGGTGCTGGCTGAGCTAGAGGCCAAAATCAACAGCTGGGCACTTTGTGAAAAACAGCTCTGTTTTTTGGGGGAAAATGTGATGTGTCCATGTTGTGTTTTGGGGCATTCCTGTCGCGGGCACTAGGCCTACCCACACAAGTGAGGTACAATTTTTATCAGGATACTTGGGGGAACACTGGGTGGAAGAAAATGTGTGGCTCCTCTCAGATTCCAGAACTTTCTGTCACCGAAATGTGAAGAAAAAGTGTTTTTTTTTTGCCAGATTTTGAGGTTTGCAAAGGATTCTGGGTAACAGAACCTGGTGAGAGCCCCACAAGTCACCCCATCTTGGATTCCCCTAGGTGTCTAATTTTCCAAAAAGCACAGGTTTGGTATGTTTCCCTAGGTGCCGGGTGAGCTGGATGCCAAAATCCACAGCTAGGCACTTTGCAAAAAACAGCTCTGTTTTCTTTGGGAAAATGTGATGTGTCCACATTGTGTTTTGGGGCATTTCCTGTCACGGGCACTAGGCCTACCCACACAAGTGAGGTACCATTTTTATTAGGTGACTTGGGGGACCGCTGGGTGGAAGGAAATTTGTGGCTTCTCTCAGATTCCAGAACTTTCTGTCACCGAAATGTGAGGAAAAGGTGTTTTTTAGCCACATTTTGAGGTTTGCAAAGGATTCTGGGAAACAGAACCTGGTGAGAGCCCAACAAGTCACCCCCTCTTGAATTACCTTAGGTGTCTAGTTTTCAAACATGCACAGGTATGGTAGGTTTCCCTAGGTGCCGGTTGAGCTAGAGGCCAAAATCCACAGCTAGGCACTTTGCAAAAACAGCTCTGTTTTCTTTGGGAAAATTTGATGTGTCCCCGTTGTCTTTTGGGGCATTTCCTGTCGCGAGCACTAGGCCTACCCACACAAGTGAGGTACCATTTTTAACAGGAGACTTGGGGGGAAGCTGGGTGGAAGGAAATTTGTGGCTTCTCTCAGATTCCAGAATTTTCGGTCACCGAAATGTGAGGAAAAGGTGTTTTTTTAGCCACATTTTGAGGTTTGCAAAGGATTCTGGGAAACAGAACCTGGTGAGAGCCCCACAAGTCACCCCCTCTTGGATTACCTTAGGTGTCTAGTTTTCAAACATGCACAGGTATGGTAGGTTTCCCTAGGTGCCGGCTGAGCTGGAGGCCAAAATCCACAGCTAGGCACTTTGCAAAGCAGCACTGTTTTCTTTGAGAAAATTTGATGTGTCCACGTTGTCTTTTGGGGTATTTCCTGTCGCAAGCACTAGGTCTACCCACACAAGTGAGGTACCATTTTTAACAGGAGACTTGGGGGAAAGCTGGGTGGAAGGAAATTTGTGGCTCCTCTCAGATTCCAGAACTTCATGTCACTGAAATATGAGGAAAAGGTGTTTTTTAGCCAAATTTTGAGGGTTGCAAAGGATTCTGGGTAACAGAACCTGGTGAGAGCCCCACAAGTCACCCCATATTGGATTCCCCTAGGTGTCTAGTTTTCTAAAATGCACTGGTTTGGTATGTTTCCCTAGGTGCCGGCTGAGCTAGATGCCAAAATCCACAGCTAGGCACTTTGCAAACAACAGCTCTGTTTTCTTTGGGAAAATGTGATGTGTACACATTGTGTTTTGGGGCATTTTCTGTCATGGGCACTAGGCCTACCCACACAAGTGAGGAACCATTTTTATTAGGAGACTTGGAGGAACGCTGGGTGGAAGGAAATTTGTGGCTCCTCTCAGATTCCAGAACTTTCTGTCACCGAAATGTGAGGAAAAGGTGTTTTTTAGCCACACTTTGAGGTTTGCAAAGGATTCTGGGAAACAGAACCTGGTGAGAGCCCCACAAGTCACCCCCTCTTGGATTCCCCTAGGTATCTAGTTTTCAAACATGCACAGGTATGGTAGGTTTCCCTAGGTGCCGGCTGAGCTAGAGGCCAAAATCCACAGCTAGGCACTTTGCAAAAACAGCTCTGTTTTCTTTGGGAAAATTTGATGTGCCCCCGTTGTCTTTTGGGGCATTTCCTGTCGCGAGCACTAGGCCTACCCACACAAGTGAGGTACCATTTTTAACAGGAGACTTGGGGGAAGGCTGAGTGGAAGGAAATGTGTGGCTTGTCTCTGATTCCAGAACTTCCTGTCACTGAAATATGAGGAAAAGGTGTTTTTTTTGCCAAATTTTGAGGGTTGCAAAGGATTCTGGGTAACAGAATCTGGTGAGAGCCCCACAAATCACCCCCTCTTGGATTCCCCTAGGTGTCTAGGTTTAAAAAATGCACAGGTTTGGTAGGTTTCCCTAGGTGCCGGCTGAGCTAGAGGCTAAACTCCACAGCTAGGCACTTTGCAAAAATAGCTCTGTTTTCTTTGGGAAATTGGGATTCCAGAACTTCCTGTCACTGAAATATGAGGAAAAGGTGTTTTTTTTGCCAAATTTTGAGGGTTGCAAAGGATTCTGGGTAACAGAATCTGGTGAGAGCCCCACAAATCACCCCATCTTGGATTCCCCTAGGTGTCTAGTTTTCCAGAATGTACAGGTTTGGTATGTTTCCCGAAGTGCCGGCTGAGCTAGGTGCCAAAATCCACAGCTCGGCACTGTGCAAAAAATAGCTCTGTTTTCTTTGGGAAAATGTGATGTGTCCAGGTTATGTTTTGGGGCATTTCCTGTCGCGGTCACTAGGCCTACCCACACAAATGAGGTACCATTTTTATTAGGAGACTTGGGGGAACGCTGGGTGGAAGGAAATTTGTAGCTCCTCTCAAATTCCCAAACTTTCTGTCACCGAAATGTGAGGAAAAAGTGTTTTTTTAGCCACATTTTGAGGTTTGCAAAGGATTCTGGGTATCAGAACCTGGTGAGAGCCCCACAAGTCACCCCATCTTGGATTCCCCTAGGTGTCTAATTTTCCAAAATGCACAGGTTTGGTATGTTTCCCTAGGTGCTGGGTGAGCTGGATGCCAAAATCCACAGCTAGGCACTTTGCAAAAAAAACAGCTCTGTTTTCTTTGGGAAAATGTGATGTATCCACATTGTGTTTTGGGGCATTTCCTGTCACGGGCACTAGGCCTACCCACACAAGTGAGGTACCATTTTTAACAGGAGAATTGGGGGGAAGCTGGGTGGAAGGAAATTTGTGGCTTCTCTCAGATTCCAGAATTTTCGGTCACCGAAATGTGAGGAAAAGGTGTTTTTTAGCCACATTTTGAGGTTTGCAAAGGATTCTGGGAAACAGAACCTGGTGAGAGCCCCACAAGTCACCCCCTCTTGGATTACCTTAGGTGTCTAGTTTTCAAACATGCACAGGTATGGTAGGTTTCCCTAGGTGCCGGCTGAGCTGGAGGCCAAAATCCACAGCTAGGCACTTTGCAAAGCAGCACTGTTTTCTTTGAGAAAATTTGATGTGTCCACGTTGTCTTTTGGGGTATTTCCTGTCGCAAGCACTAGGTCTACCCACACAAGTGAGGTACCATTTTTAACAGGAGACTTGGGGGAAAGCTGGGTGGAAGGAAATTTGTGGCTCCTCTCAGATTCCAGAACTTCATGTCACTGAAATATGAGGAAAAGGTGTTTTTTAGCCAAATTTTGAGGGTTGCAAAGGATTCTGGGTAACAGAACCTGGTGAGAGCCCCACAAGTCACCCCATATTGGATTCCCCTAGGTGTCTAGTTTTCTAAAATGCACTGGTTTGGTATGTTTCCCTAGGTGCCGGCTGAGCTAGATGCCAAAATCCACAGCTAGGCACTTTGCAAACAACAGCTCTGTTTTCTTTGGGAAAATGTGATGTGTACACATTGTGTTTTGGGGCATTTTCTGTCACGGGCACTAGGCCTACCCACACAAGTGAGGAAACATTTTTATTAGGAGACTTGGAGGAACGCTGGGTGGAAGGAAATTTGTGGCTCCTCTCAGATTCCAGAACTTTCTGTCACCGAAATGTGCGGAAAAGGTGTTTTTTAGCCACACTTTGAGGTTTGCAAAGGATTCTAGGAAACAGAACCTGGTGAGAGCCCCACAAGTCACCCCCTCTTGGATTCCCCTAGGTGTCTAGTTTTCAAACATGCACAGGTATGGTAGGTTTCCCTAGGTGCCGGCTGAGCTAGAGGCCAAAATCCACAGCTAGGCACTTTGCAAAAACAGCTCTGTTTTCTTTGGGAAAATTTGATGTGCCCCCGTTGTCTTTTGGGGCATTTCCTGTCGCGAGCACTAGGCCTACCCACACAAGTGAGGTACCATTTTTAACAGGAGACTTGGGGGGAAGCTGGGTGGAAGGAAATGTGTGACTCCTCTCAGATTCCAGAGCTTTCTGTCACTGAAATATGAGGAAAAGGTGTTTTTTGCCAAAATTTGAGGTTTGAAAGGATTCTGGGTAACAGAACCTGGTGAGAGTCTTACAAGTCATTCCCCTAGGTGTCTAGTTTTTCAAAATGCACAGGTTTGGTATGTTTCCCTAGGTGCCGGCTGAGCTAGAATGCCAAAATCCACAGCTCGGCACTTTGCATAAAGCAGCTGTTTTCTTTGGGAAGATGTGATGTGTCCACATTGTGCTTTGGGGCAATTCCTGTTACAGGCACTAGGCCTACCCAAACAAGTGAGGTACCATTTTTATTTGGAGACTGGGGGGAACGCTGGGTGGAAGGAAATTTGTGGCTCCTCTCAGATTCCAGAACTTTCTGTCACCGAAATGTGAGGAAAAAGTGTTTTTTTAGCCACATTTTGAGGGTTGCAAAGGATTCTGGATAACAGAACCAGGTGAGAGCCCCACAAGTCATCCCATCTTGGATTCCCCTAGGTGTCTAGTTTTCCAAAATGCACAGGTTTGGTATGTTTCCCTAGGTGCCGGCTGAGCTAGATGCCAAAATCCACAGCTAGGCACTTTGCAAAAAACAGCTCTGTTTTCTTTGGGAAAATGTGATGTGTCCACATTGTGTTTAGGGGCATTTCCTATCGCGGGCAGTAGGCCTACCCACACAAGTGAGGTACCATTTTTATTAGGAGACTTGGGGGAACGGTGGGGGTGGAAGAAAATTTGTGGCTCCTCCCAGATTCCAGAACTTTCTGTCAACGAAATTTGAGGGAAAAGTGTTTTTTTAGCCACATTTTGAGGTTTGCAAAGGATTCTGGGAAACAGAACTTGGTGAGAGCCCCACACGTCACCCTATCTTGGATTCCCCTGGGTGTCTAGTTTTAAAAAATGCACAGGTTTGGTATGTTTCCCTAAGTGCCGGCTGAGCTAGATGCCAAAATCCACAGCTAGGCACTTTGCAAAGCAGCTCTGTTTTCTTTGGGAAAATTTGATGTGTCCGCGTTGTCTTTTGGGGCATTTCCTGTTGCGAGCACTAGGCCTACCCACACAAGTGAGGTACCATTTTTAACAGGAGACTTGGGGGAAGGCTGAGTGGAAGGAAATGTGTGGCTTGTCTCTGATTCCAGAACTTCCTGTCACTGAAATATGAGGAAAAGGTGTTTTTTTTGCCAAATTTTGAGGGTTGCAAAGGATTCTGGGTAACAGAATCTGGTGAGAGCCCCACAAATCACCCCCTCTTGGATTCCCCTAGGTGTCTAGGTTTAAAAAATGCACAGGTTTGGTAGGTTTCCCTAGGTGCCGGCTGAGCTAGAGGCTAAACTCCACAGCTAGGCACTTTGCAAAAATAGCTCTGTTTTCTTTGGGAAAATTTGATGTGTCCACGTTGTCTTTTGGGGCATTTCCTGTCGCGAGCACTAGGCCTACCCACACAAGTGAGGTACCATTTTTAACAGGAGACTTGGGGGAAAGCTAAGTGGAAGGAAATGTGTGGCTCATCTCAGTTTCTAGAACTTTCTGTCACTAAAATATGAAGAAAATTTGTTTTTTTGCCAAATTTTGAGGTTTGCAAAGGATTCTGGGTAACAGAATCTGGTGACAGCACAACAAGTCACCCCATCTTGGATTCCCCTAGGTGTCTAGTTTTCCAAAACGCACAGGTTTGGTATGTTTCCCTAGGAGCCGGCTGAGTTAGAGGCCAAAATCCACAGCTAGGCACTTTGCAAAGAACATGTCAGATTTCAATGTAAAAATGTGATGTGTCTGTGTTGCATTTCCTTTCGCAGGCACTAGCTACACAAGTGAAGTACAATTTGAATTGGGAGATTTGGGGGAAAACATACTAGAAGAACAAGTGCTATTGCCCCTTGTCTTTCTCAACATTTTTTCCTTCCAAATGTAAGACAGTGTGTAAGAAAGACGTCTATTTGAGAAATGCCCTGTGATTCACATGCTAATATAGGGACCCCGAAATTCAGAGTTGTGCAAGTAACCACTACTTCTCAACACCTTATCTTGTGACCATTTTGAAAATACAAAGGTTTCCATAATACCTGTTTTCCACTCTTTATATTTCAGCAAATGAATTGCTGTATACCAGGTATACAATGATACCCCATTCCAAAGTTCAGCTCATTTATTGGCTTTGGGTACCTAGAGTTCTTTATGGACCTACAAGCCCTATATATCCCCGCAACCAGAAGAGTCCAGCATACGTAATAATATATTGCTTTAAAAAATCTGACATTGCAGGAAAAAGTTACAGAATAAAACGTGGAGAAAAATGGCTGTTTTTTTTCACCTCAATTTCAATATTGTTTTATTTCAGCTGTTATTTTCTGTAGGAAAACCTTGTAGGATCTACATAAATGACTCCTTGTTGAATTCAGAATTTTGTCTACTTTTCAGAAACATTTAGCCTTCCGGGTCCAGCATTGGTTTCACACCAGTTTCTGTCACTAACTGAAAAGAGGCTAAAAGCAGAAA
This sequence comes from Pleurodeles waltl, assembly GCF_031143425.1. Lineage (NCBI taxonomy): Eukaryota > Metazoa > Chordata > Amphibia > Caudata > Salamandridae > Pleurodeles > Pleurodeles waltl. Next base: position 707,102,957 of record NC_090450.1, on the reverse strand, counting down.
AAATAGAGAAAAAGGGGTATGTCCCAGTAAAATGGCAAAATTGTGTTGAAAAAAATGTGGTTTTCTGATTCAATGTGCCTGTTCTTGAAAGCTGAGAAGATGGTTATTTTAGCACTGGAAACCCTTTGTTGATGCCATTTTCAGGGGAAAAAACACAAGCCTTCTTCTGCAGCACTTTTTTCCCATTTTTTTTTTTTTTTAAACGAAATTTTCACTGATTTTGGCTATTTTCTTGGTCTCCTTCAGAGGAACCCACAAAGTCGGAATACGTCTAGAATCCCTAGGATGTTGGAAAAAAAGGACGCAAATTTGGCGTGGGTAGCTTATGTGGACAAAACGTTATGAGGGCCTAAGCACGAACTACCCCAAATAGCCAAAAAAAAGGCCTGGCACCTGAGAGGGAAAAGGCCTGGCAGCGAAGGGGTTAAATGTTATTCCCTGTTAGACAATCGCCGTTTCAACGCAGTGGCGCCTTGGTCTCTTCATTTTAGTGTTCTGGGCACTGACAATATGTAGTATTACAGGTTTATGCAGAGACCCGTGATGGTGGCAACGGAGTCTCAGGGAGAGGAGTCCCGTTTCGCAGCGCCCCCCCCCCCCCCTTCCCCCTGAGTCCAGGACAAGGACTCTATTACGGCCTGGACTTCAAGCGCACAGTCAGGCAGATTAATAGCAGCACGTGCTGGGTATAAACTATATGCAGTATGCTCAAGAGAGTAGCCAGAAGATTAAAATCCCCTCCACTTGAACCATACCTCGAAACACACCGAGCATGGAAAGTGAGCACGCCAGACCTTAAAAGGGTTCCCTTCTCATCTGCCAGTCAGTACTTTCACCCTTCTATCTATTCACCCATCCATCTGACAATCACTTAACCTTTCCATCCATCCATCCATCCATCCACCCTTTAGCCTATCTATTCATTCATGTATTCTTCACTTTACATTTCCAGCAATCCATGCACCCAGCCTAATCATCCATCCTTTCACCCCATCATATATCCTTTTAATCTTTCCCACCAATTCCTTCTCCAGCCATCCATTCAGTCACCATTTCATCAACCCTGACAGCTTTTCATCCATCCTGCCATTCATGCACTCCTTCTTCCATCCTAACTTTCACCTTCTCATTCTTATTTCACGGTTTCTTTCTCTTCACCTCTTTTTCCCAACTATCCATCTTTTGTCTCACCCTTCGTTTTCTTTCTTACCTTCCTCTCTCAGGTACAGGTTTTGTACCGAACCCTGGACTCAGAGGTGTCAAATTCAGTGCCAGGAGCACAGTGACAGCTCGTCCTTATGGACGTCAGTTGGGGCTCCATTCTCTTTGTTTTCTGTCATTTTTGTATTACGATAATAGTGTAAAATAATATATTATTCACTATTAGGCTATTAAAATGGAGTACACTTAGCTAGAATGCACCCTTTCATGGCAGCTGATGCACGTAAAAAAATACTTTCAAAATTACAGTATGTTGTGTACCTGCTTCTGGGTGAGAGTATTTATATGAGAAAGTGTATGCAAGAATGAATTTGCGTGTACATGTAAGTATGTGTGTGATTGGAAGTGGAGGTCAAAGGGCGTGTGTTGTCACGTCAACTACCCCTGGCATTTCGGTGTATTGACCCACATGGGCAAACCCCGCTTAAGTGTGTGTGTGGGGTCAAAGGCACTACGACTGCGAGAGTGCTGCTGCTAGAAACGGGCACCACACCTCAAGACACTACTCACCAATATATAGGACTAGGTTTGGAAGAGTCTTAAGCAGCACGTGCAAAAAATATTGATGACTTTTTGGCCTCAACTGTGTGGGAGCTGGCAAAAATATAGGGTGGCCTGAAACTAGCAGCCTCGCATATCCCCTTTCTACAGAAGCACAAGGGAGGGCTTGACCCAGAGGCCAACATCGCAAAGTTGGAAATACAGGTCTTACTCGAGGAGAATCAAAGACTCGTCCCTTCCGCTCACTGTAGTAAATATTCACGCGTACGAACGCTTATTTTCCCAGCTTCTATTGAAAATTAAACTTCTAAAAAGAAGTGAGGATGATTGCTTTGCATGACACGTGGGGAGGAGCAGGGCAGACACAGAAAAATCGTTTAATACGCACCACCAGGGCAGACTGTGAGCTTTAAGGTGAAAATAACATTCATTTTCAATGAAAAGAAACGTTTGAAAAATCCACATTCTAAAGTTCGCTTCAAGGTCCAAGCTTGCGATCAGCCCCAGAAGCAGAATCCTGTCATTGGAACACCCATGATATCACAGGCACTGCACTGTGATGTCACGAGGCCCGCGGTATGTGCAGAGGGGAGGCCTCCTGCAGCAGAGGGTAAACGAGAGACCTCTGTTGTGGTAGGATGGAATAATGGAGTCTTTCAGTTTCATCGCAGGACATAATCTGTGACTAAACAGATGGATTTTCTCAAGAAACATGAATACATGTTCGTTGCTAGCTAATCCCTGTTAACCTGAAAGTGGTATCACCCACAAAGTGGTGACTTACGATGACCCGTTGAAAAGTCTCCTCTGTGACGTGTCGTTGGTAGAAAAGGCTGGAAACCAGGAACCTGCAGCACTGCAAACAAGGACACCGAGCGGGGAGGACCACTGCTGGCGGCTGGGGCTGGAAATCAGAGAGGCCGAAGCTGCAGAGACAGATCAGGCTCCTAAAAAGGTAGGGGCAGATGTGGGTGTAAGACAAGGTGAGTGAATAAACCAAACGAAAACTGATCTGAAAACCAAACCGAACTGAAAACTCAACTTGAAACAAAACGAAATACTAACTTGAAATTGACCGGAAATTCTAATTTACATTAATCCTTAATTTCTTCAGTTCCATTCTTGAAAGCCATAGCTCCACAACCCTAAATTTCTCCTTCCAACCGAATATTTCACATTTCCAAACTAATCTATTATTTCGTCTCATTGCCCATGTCTTGCTTCCGCCTGCACCCCTTTCTTTTCCAACCCTATCCCCTTCCCTGATCTCACCTTCCCCTCCATCATCACATTCCTATTCACCCATACTCTCCAGTTCCTTTCTTACCATTTCCCTCCTTTCATTTGACTTTGATTCTCTTCCCTTGCTCCCTTACCTCTATCCTCTACTCCCCTCCCATTTCTTGACAACTTTCGATACCCAATCCAGACATTTATCTCTTATTAGCACTATTACATTCCCTTCAGCGCCTGACACATCCCTTACTCTGTCCACTCTTTTTCGTCTCTGCCACTCAGCTCCCCTTACATATCTATTCAACCTCCCTACCCCTTCCATTCTTTCCCTTCCCCATTCAGTCTTCCTTTCCGTGTGCTTCTCGCTTCCACATTCTTCTGCTACATTGCCTTCCTTTCCTTTTCTCTTTATCCCCCCAAGCTCAACCCTTGCCTCCGTCACCATCCCCACGAACCAATTCCTTTATATGTCCTTCTACATCTACTCTTTACTGTCCCTTCCTCGTCCCTTGCCTTCACCTTACCTAACCCCTTGCTTCTTTTAACTCCCCTGCCTTCCTCTCCACCTCTCCTCTCAACTTCCCTGCTCTTTACCTCTTCATTTCTTTTCCCCTGGCCCTTCTCTCAGCTCTCATTTCTTAATTTTCCTTCCCTTCCCCTCCCATCTCCTTCCCCTCCTATGCCCTCCACTCCACTTGCCTTATCTCCTTCCCCCCTCCCTTCCTTCACCTTCCCTTCACCCGCCCCCTCCCTTATCTCTTCTCTCCCTTTCCTCCGACTCCCCTTTCCGTTCCTTTTCCCCTCCGCACCCTTTATTTTCCCTTTCTTGTCCCCCTTCTCCCTCTCTTCCTTTCACATCACCTTCCATCCTCTCTACCTTCCCCTCAACTCTTCTTTCACACTCCATTCCTTCCATTCCCCGGCCTACCCTCTTTCCCACTCTTCTTTCCTATCCCTACTATTCCATTCCCTTTCTTCCCATCCTTTCCTCTCCCTTCCCACTCCTCCAAATTCATTCCTTATCATTTCCCTCTCTCCTTTCTCGGCCTTACCTTAGCTCTCCTCTTCTCTCCAGTTCCATCTCTCCTCTCCCCCTTCCCTATCTCTCGTCTTTTCTTTCCTCATGTTTCCATGACTTCATTTTACTCCCATACCCTTCTCATGCCCTCCAATCATCCCCTCCATTTCACTTCCCTACCTTCCCGTCATTATCTCTTCTCCCCACTTCCCTATCTCCACTCTCCCCTCCCATTCCCTATCAATACTCTCCCCTTCCCTCACATTCACTTCACACCCATCCCTTCACCTTCCCTTCATTCTCTTCTCTCTCTTCTCACTTCTCCTTCCATATCCCCCACTCCCCACTTCCCACTTATCTTCCTTCATTCCTTCCCCCTTCCCTTTTATTCCCTACACCTTCCCTTCTCCCTATGTCCCCATCCCTTCCCTTCTCTCACACTTCCCTTTCCCCTTAATTCTCCTCTCCCCTACCCTTGCCTTCCCTATTTCTCCTTTCCTCTAGTCTCCTCTCCTTTTCTATCCTCTCTTTTCTTTCTTTCCATGTCTCTCCCCTCTACTTTATTTCCCTTCTCTTCCATTATTTCCCCCTTGCCTTCCCTATCGCTCTTCTCCCACCCCTCTGCATATTCCCCTTTCCTCCAAGCCTTTCCTATCTATTCAATCTTCTTATTTCCCCTGCCCCTTTCTTCCTCCTTATCCCTCATTTCCTTTCTCTTCCCTGTCTTATCCCCTCCTCTTCCATTTCTCACCCTTCCCCTCTTCCCTTTATTTCACCTCCCATTTTTTATCCTTATCCTCTCCCTACCCTCCCATTCTCCTCCCTTTCATTGTTACCTTGCCTTCCTTCCTTCTCTACCGCTCCACTCTTCTCCCCTTCACTTTGATGAAGCAGAAAATGAAGGTTTTGATTTATTAACGCATAAACGTAGTGCTGAAATAATCATGTGTGACATTAACCGAATTAATAAAGATTGTACGGGGACAAAATGTGCCCTCAGAGTAGTTTGCCATCATTTATACGCGTGCTTTATATAACGTGGTGTATTAGAAATGCACTAATCCGACATAATCATAAACGTGTGCTACGATTTGCTTATTTGAAATGCCTTAGCTTAGCATTACTTTAGCGGAGGCTTTGGCCTAGTTGCCTGGTCTCACGGTTTAAACGTTCGTATTTTTCCACTGTGCTATTAAACGTGTATTTCTGCTTGAAGCTGTACTTTTCCACAGAGACTGCTCGCATGCTTATCTTAAAGTTAGTGCCAGCATGGCATATTTTCTCTTAAATTCAAGGTCGGCTTGCAGGTGCGGACAATGGAGCCTCTGAGAGTAAGCTAATCGAGAAACAATGTTGCAAATTGCGTACCCATCTCCAAGGATAATGTATGCTTAAGTAAAAGCTTGAGAACTGTCGTTTTTGATTGGTCAATTTGAAGCTAACCTATGAACCCTCCAATGAAGACCCTACTGGACTTGAACTGTTGTCTATAAAACCCAGGTGCATGAGAGGGAAGCTCTCTCTATCTTCGGACATCCCGTCATTTTGACTTCGTAGCTACTATGACCCATTTTGCTGCAACGCCATTTTGAGAGACTTTGATGCTTTCTCTAGTCGAGAGAAAGAGACTTTAATGATTCTTGCCCTAGAGACTTTAACTTTGATTTGCCCCTTTGCATGAAGTAGTAATCTTATCTTGCCGCCGTGAGGCAATTGCCCCGTTCACCCCTGCCCCTTTGTCCCGTCCCATGCTGATCGAGAAACGGTACCTGTGAGACGAAGACTTCATTGATTGCTGATTGGAATTGGTAATTATGAAAGGAAATTGTAAAATTGCATTGTGTTTCTTTTAGGTAACCAACTGCTGATTTTGAGAAGGACCCTAGCTAGGAGTTTTCTAAATTGATGTTGCCAAATCGTTTTTTGCATGAAGTCCCACATGCTGATGCTAATTTGAGGTTAGATGAGGATTCCATATGTCGCACGATGCAATTGGAGATCTTGTTATGCTGACTAAATGTACGCAATTAGCCCATTACAGATTATCGTATTAGTGCTTTGTATTGCCACTATCGAATGCCTTGTGATTCAAATGCTACATAGATTACACTTGTTTCGACGATATGGACAGCTATTAATGTTCATATATGTTTATCATTTGGTGTTGAGACACATCTATATCGTGCTAGCTTTGTTAATATAGGGAAATAAATTCACTAACTTTGCAATAAACTGGTGTGGTTATTCCTGGCTGAAAGGTCAGGGTTCGCCGAAATGTATTCTGGATTAATTGTTAAGTGTTATGTTGTTCAAGGTGTTGCTTATGTTCGTTATTGATTATCGATAAGAGGTGATTGATCGATTAATAGTACAGAGAGTTCCCACATAGTCAAAAGATTCATCGACCTAAAGAGCATCCGAACGCAAGTAAATTGGTACCACGTTCCGCTCTATCAGTAGATGGTAGCAGAGGACGGTTTCGTCTTTTGGGACCCTGTACCATTAGAGTACATGGTGTCGAATTAACGGTTACGCATTTTGAGACCCCATTCGAAAAGTTGAATCAGATTTTCCTGGATAAAACTGATTGACAAGATGATGATGGGCTAGGTCCACCGCGACTTTCCCGGGATCTCGGAACTTGCGAATGGAGAGAAAGGAGATGTGGAAACAGCGTTGGCGGTACTAGTGATGGTATGAGTGAAGTTAGGGTTTTGCGCTTGCACAGCTTATTGCCGCAGGGTGTGTGAAAAGGTTGCGAGGATTTTCTTTTTAAGGATAGCGGAGGTGCGACTCCGAGTGTAGAAGTAGAGAGGTCGTCGAACTTCATAGAGTAACGGAGGTGCGGCTCCGAGTGTGAGAGTAGGGATGTCGTCGAACTTCATGTGCGTCTGGCGCTTTGTGCATAAAAAGGTCCACGTGGTTGTTGTTGTTGAGACGGGCCCTGCGAGGTCAAGAGACTCCGGAGTATGTTGATCCATGTTGTGGTCTGGGCGGTTTAGTAGGTTGATCGGGCGTGGTCAACGAGTGGGTATGTGTGTTAGGGAGTGATAGGAACTTCGACTTCGGGCTTTGACGAGATTCTAAGTGCACTAGAACAGATCATTGACAAGTTGAGAGTAGGTCTGCGGGTCAGATTTGCTTGCGAATGTGGGGATTGAGAAAGACGGAATAGCGGCCGAGGCTGGTGAAAGAGATCGAATAGTGGTCGAGGTTAGTGAAAAGTCCCTAAGGTCCTGAAGCGATTATGTTACCCTTCCTGTAGTAAACCGACAGATCTGTTTTAGTTTTTGGTAGCTCGCGATACATGCAAAAGTTGTTACGGGAGGAACTGAGTGAAGGAGGATTAGCCGCGAGGCTTTGTCAGCCGCAGTGTGTGTGAGTGTGACGTCACTAAGAGCCGCGCTGGGATAGGTTGGTTGGAAAGAAGGGTCGCGCACGGATTGGACGCAGTCCGTGGCACTCGATTGGAAGGGGAAAGGCAGGTGAAGAGTATTCCGGGAATTAAAGTCACCTATTGATTACAAATCTTGCGGAATAACAGTGATCTATTGATTATAAACTTTGTGAATTAAAAGACGAGAAAATGAAATTCCTTAAAGCATTTAGGAGTGCGATGAAGGGGGAGACTTACATTAAAGCGAGCGTAGGAGAGGAGACGCCGCCCGAGGGCACACCAGCTTACATTGTAATGGAGGAAAAAGGGGTAGCTCCGTGCCTTTGGCTAAAACAATGGCACAAGTGGACAGAGAAACATGGGAGCGTAGCATTCCCGATACATGGGACATTCAATATAAGGGTCCTAGAGAACTTGAGATTCACGATGTATGACATGAAGGTGCCTCCAAGGCCAGCACAGTTTGAGGCTCTAGCAATATGGGAACTCATGGCTAGACAGCAACAGAAAAACAAGTTTGAAACAAGGATGAGGAAGGTAGAAAAGACACTAGCGGATGCTAGGTGGGATAATGCGCAGAAGGTGTGTAGGTCAGATGTATTGCAGGGAATAAAATTGTTCCCCGCAATTACTAAAGATGAAGAGGAGACAGGTAAGAAAGCTACCTGTAAGACAGACAGGAAGTGTTCCAAGGACAGAGAGGACGAGGAAAAGTTGAGAAAAGAAGAGGAGCTAGAGGATGAGGAATTGATAATGGAGTTGCTGAACGACCGTCCACCACCTTATGCAGAGAATGGACAAGGTCCAAGTACCAGTTCTGCCCCTCCGGCATCGGTACAGAACAGTGAAACGCAGAATACAGGAGTACCATCGGGATCTAAGGATCCGAGCTTACTGCTCACCCCACAGATACCGCAGGTCAGGAGAATGTATCCAGATGTGCCCGTGTTGAAACCAGCAGAACACTATCAGCCGCAGATGCCAGGGTACTACAGTAGTGATAACAGTGGAGGAATGATTCTAGATCCAACCGTAAGGGGCGTACAGAATGGTTACAACCCGACAATGGCACAAGCTGAATCAACTCAGTTTATGATGCCTCAAAAGCAGATGCAGGGAGGAAATGTTCATGCTCAAATGACGGGAAGTCAGATGGGCATGCCGGCAATGATGGCCCATAATATGGGGATGAACATGCCTCAGAATATGGGAAATGGACAAAATCCAGATGCTATATCACTGCCCATTACTGTAGGTCCAGTGGTACCTTTGTATAGTCAGCCTAACTTAGGTATGAGCAGACAGGGACAAATGCTGCAGAATGGGACAGAAAGAAGGTGCATAGAAAACACTCCAGGGATAACCCTGATAGTGGCTCAGCCAACTGGGTCTGGGTCCTTGATGGAGTTTAGTCCCGTATGCGCTCAATCAACACTGGTGAGGTCGAGCCCCCCACTGATAATACCATTAACATCGAACACTGAAAAGTTGCCACAACCATCGATGGCAGTCGATGTGAATGCTACACTGATGGGGGTAAATGCGCAACAGCTGACACAGTGGTTCAACAGTTTAAATTCCACACAAAGTTCAGACAGTGGGAAAGGAGACGATTACTTGAGCAGGATGAGGCTGAACATGGAAGCACAAGAATTGGTGGAAGGAAATATGGGTGTGAACAGGTTAGAATCCTACACGGAAGAGGAGTTGAGGTATCTATGTCCAAAGATCACGAAAGAGGTAAACAAGGTACATAAAAGTTTGCAGGAAGTAGCAGACAGGAACGGGATTGACATAGGCAAGACGAAACATTTGAGCAGGAGCTATAGGTTGGATTTTGGGACCACAGATTTTGAACACATGAGATCAGCAGGCATGAAGGCACACCTTAGAGAATTGTTGCAGAGTGCCCAAGTGTGGAGGTGCTTAGACAAGTGGGAAAGCAGATGGGTAAAGAGGAAGGATAAGAGGAGGGACAGTGTTACAGAACACAATGAGAAAAGACCACAGAGCAGCGAGACCGTAACCATGTTACCAATGAGGGAGACAGCAGGAGGAAAGTTAGTACATGTACCATGGCACAGGAGTGATATTCAGTCTTTTACGAATGATTTTCCCAAACTGAGGGAGAAGCCGATCGAATGGTATCAACAGACTGATAGGTTTGTGAAGCTTGCCAAATGTCTCTGGGAAGACCTGAACACTTTATTCGAGATTGTGGTTCCGGCAGATTTGTGGGAGGATTGCAAAAGAGCTGTAGGTTGGCCGACAAATGAACCAGAGAGAGACAGAGAAACGGGTGCACCATCACCTATGGTGATGTGTCTGTACTATAAGGTGATTGAACATTTGAAGACGAAGGTTGCCGCCAAAAATGTGGATTGGCAGAAAATTGATCGAACTGCCCAAGAGGCTAAAGAATCGATTCATAGTTACTATGAGAGGTTGTTGAAGGCGTTCAAGAATTACAGTGGCACGGAAGCAATCGAGGCGAAAGATATGCTTCATTTTGTGTTCAGATTTGTGGAAGGGCTGAGACCAGATATAAGTCAGATGATAAAATCACATTTGATCTGCTGGCAGTCGAAACCGATTGATGAAGTCTTGACTTATGCGAAATACTGTAGCGACGAAATTGAGGTGAAACAGAAAAAGCTGAAAGAGAAGGTGATGATGATGCAGCTTAAGGCGGCTCAGACAGGCTTGCAAGGTCTGCAGGGACTGCAAGGGTTGCCAGGGATGCAAGGGTTCCAACAGCAGGTACCGCAACAGCAGCCGCAGTTGCAGGGAGGCATGGTGTTTCAGCAACAGCAGCCGCAGTTGCAAGGAAACATGGCGTTTCAGCCACAGGGCAGAGGCAGAGGCAGAGGAGGTTTTGTGAATAATGGTCCGGATTTGAACACTGTTGTGACGGGTGTGCAGGCAATGAAGAAGGTGATGCCGTGTCACGCGTGCGGAAACGTAGGTCATTGGAAACGCGAGTGTCCGATGGTGGTGCAGGAAGGTGCAGGTGCAGGTGTAGGTGTTGGTCAGCAAAACAATGATGTCAATGCATTTCAGACAATGAGAGGACCGAAAATGAGAGGTCCAAACCCAAATTTTCAGACCATGAATCAATTGCAGGGATTACAACCTATGCAGCCGCAGCAGATGCAGATGCCCCGTGTGCAGATGACGCAAATGCAGCCGATGCAACAGCAGTTACCTTTGGTACCTAATCAGCAAATGCAAATACCTTTGGCACCAATGAGTCAGCAGCAAATGATGGTTCCTCCACAGGTAACGGGTCAGGTAATGAGCACAAACGGCACAGTACAACAGTTCCCATTACACAGTGAGAGTGGAATAAATAATGTATGGGAGAGTGAAAGCTCAGAAGAGGAAGGAGATTGTGTGCTTGCGGCATCCCTAGAAGTTGATCAAAAGGGTCCGTACGTAGAGGGAAGAGTAATGGGTCATCGCGTCTCATTCCTGGTTGACACGGGAGCCACACGTTCAACAGTTAAGAGCAGTGAAGTACCAAATTTGCCACTCTCGGGGAGGACAGTTCAAGTGGTGGGAGTAGCAAACAGGCATCTGACGAACCCAATAACAGATCCGATACCAGTCAACATTGGTAACTATCAAGGGGTACATCAGTTTGTGGTGTGTGACTCAAGCCCGATAGCACTGTTAGGAAGAGACCTATTGTGTAAATTGGGTTGCTCGATCATGTGTTCAAACGAAGGAATAACAATAGAGACGAGCAATGATGGGGAAGACGAGGACAGTGTAGAGGGGGATGAGATAGAAACAGTTGACGAAGAGTATCCTCTGATTTGTCTTTTACCAATGATAACTGAAGAAGATATCCCAGCAGAACTACGGGAAACAGTCGGAGAGAAAGTGTGGGACATGACAGGGAAAGAGGTGGGATTGATGAAAGGAGTAGAACCAGTAAAAGTGATGGTAAAGCCCAATGCGATCTTTCCCCAGACCCCACAATACCACATGCCACAAGATACCCTCATGAAAGTTGCCCAACTTATTGACGAATTCGTGAAGCAGGGAGTACTGAAAGAAGTATTAAGCAGCCCATGTAATTCACCGATAATGGGACTAATAAAGCCAAGTGGGAAAGTCCGACTTGTACAGGATTTGAGGAAAATAAATGACATCATAATAAAGTGCTGCCCTGTCGTACCGAATCCAGCTGTGATAATGTTTCAGATCCCTTGCGAAGCTGAGTGGTTCTCAGTCATCGATTTGTCACAAGCATTCTTTTCTGTGCCTCTTCATGAGGACAGCCAATTCCTCTTTTGTTTCAAATTCCTAGATAGAGTGTACAGTTGGTGCCGAATTCCTCAGGGGTTTTCTGAGTCACCGTCGATATTCAATCAGGTTCTAAAGAAAGACTTGGAAGAGTTAGAGTTGCCATTCGAGTCAACCCTAGTACAGTACATTGATGACTTACTGGTTGCATCAAAGACAGAAAGTGGCTGCACAGCCGATACCATTGCTCTGTTGAACCATTTGGGAGGGAATGGACACAAGGTGTCTCCTTCCAAACTGCAGTTCTGTCAGAAGAAAGTGAAATACTTGGGTCACCAGATAGAGAAAGGGTCACGGAAAATAATGAAGGAAAGAATTACCAGTGTACTTCAAATGAGTCCACCAAAGACAAGGAAGGAGGTGAGGAAGTTTTTGGGAATGGTGGGATACTGTCGCCAGTGGATTCCCAACTTCTCGTCTCTAGCAAAGCCTCTACTGAAATTGACCCAGAAGGATGCCTTGGATCAGATCGAACTGAAAGGGGATGACATGGATGCTTTTGTTGAATTAAAGGAGTGCATGTGCAGGGCTCCAGCTTTAGGTATGCCTGATTACACGAAGCCTTTCACATTGTTTTGCCATGAACGTGATGCATGTTCTTTGTCTGTCTTGACTCAAGCCCATGGTGGCGTAAACAGACCAGTAGCGTATTTTTCAGCTACTTTGGATCCGGTTGCAGCAGCACTCCCAGGGTGTTTGCGCACCGTAGCAGCAGTTGGTATCAGCCTCACTCAGAGTGAAGGAATAGTGATGGGACACCCAGTAACAGTCATGGTCCCTCACTCAGTTGAGATACTTTTGACCCGATCCCGAACACAGCACATGACTGGAGCAAGACTCACAAGGTATGAAACGACTATTCTGGGCTCACCGAATGTGCAGCTGAAGAGGTGCACTACGTTGAATCCAGCTACCTTGCTTCCTGGAGAAAATGCTGAAATTGAGAACGCTGAAGACGTCGAGCATGACTGCCTTCAGGTGACTGAATTTTGCACAAAACCCCGACCGGACATCAAGGATACAAAACTTGATGAAAATGACCAAATTCTTTTTGTTGATGGTTCATGTCTAAGAGATGGGGTGGGAATTTTGAAAGCAGGATATGCTGTATGTACAGTAACAGGGGTCTTGGAAGCGGGATGGCTCCAAGGAGTCTATTCTGCACAAGTAGCAGAATTTGTAGCCCTTACTAGAGCATGTCAATTGTCTGCATTGATGAAAGTCACCATTTACACTGATAGCCAATACGGGTTTGGGATTGTGCATGACTTTGGACAACTGTGGTCACAGAGAGGTTTCCTGACTTCTTCAGGATCCCCAGTGAAAAATGGGGAGAGAATAAGGGAGTTGTTACATGCCATTCAAGTACCAGCTGAAGTTGCAGTGGTAAAGTGCAGTGCTCACACGAAAGGACAGGACTATGTGTCTCTGGGAAACGCCTATGCAGATCAAGTCGCAAGATTTTGTGCCTTGAACTGTATATTGTTAAGGGATGATTGGAATACAATAAGTGAACCAGAACTCGAACCAGCTGAAGCATTTGCCTTGAAGGTCGTAGATACAATAGAAGAACTAAAAGCACTACAAAGTACTGTCAGGGAGGATGAAAGAGATTCCTGGATTAAATCACAATGCATAAAAGGACAAGACGAGCTATGGGTTTCACATGAGGGAAAATTTGTTTTGCCAAATAGTCTCTTATCACAGCTTGCGCGGTTCTATCATGGGCAAGCTCACCTAGGGAGAGATGCCATGATAAGATTGTTCAAAACTGATTGGTTTAACCCCAGATTTCGCCAAGCTGCGGAAGCAGTTTGCCATCGATGTGTCACTTGCCAACAGATGAACCCAGGAAAGGGAACAGTTGTGAACGCGAGCCACATTGGTAGGGCAAGCGGTCCTTTTAGCCGAATGCAGATGGACTTCATTGAGATGCCTGTGCATGGAGGTTTAAGATATGTGTTGGTGATTGTGTGCATTTTTAGTCATTGGATTGAGGCATACCCCACACGTAGAAATGACAGTCTTACAGTTGCCAAGCTATTATTGAGGGAGTTAATACCACGTTTCGGATTCCCGATCTCTTTAGAATCAGATAGGGGAAGTCACTTCAATAACGAGGTGATGAAGTTACTTTGCGAAGCACTGAACATTGAGCAAAAGCTGCACTGTAGCTATCGTCCTGAGGCATCAGGACTGGTGGAGCAGATGAATGGTACGCTGAAATCGAGAATGGCAAAAATATGTGCATCAACAAATTTGAAATGGCCTGACGCATTGCCCTTAGTGCTAATGTCAATGAGAAACACTCCGGATAGAAAAACTGGATTGTCTCCGCACGAAATTCTCATGGGCAGGGCTATGAGACTTCCTGCAGTTCCCGCAAATATGCTTTTGAATATTACAGATGATATGGTGTTAGACTACTGCAAAGGTCTGGCTGACGTGGTTCGCTCTTTCTCTCACCAGGTGGAGGCGACCACCTTGCCACCGATCCAAGGTCCAGGACACGCCCTGAAAGCAGGTGACTGGGTCGTGATAAAGAAGCACGTGAGGAAGTCGTGTCTGGAACCCCGTTGGAAAGGCCCTTTCCAAGTGATCCTGACAACAACTACCGCTGTGAAGTGCGCGGGGGTTCCCAACTGGATTCACGCCAGTCATACAAAGAAGGTGCTGTGTCCCACAGATGAGGAAGTTGAAGCGCTGAAACTACCAGTGCCTGATAAAACGGTGCCGAGTGCTGAGACAGAACAAAAGCGAACTGAAAGCGAACAAGCAACAGCAGGAGAAAAAGAGATATTATTGGAGAACGAAGAGTCCGACTCACTTGGGGAAGACCAAGGAGAAAGTTCAGACAGTGACGACGAAGCTGCAGGTGACAAAGAACCTGAGGCAGCTGAGGGTAGCAAAAAGCCTGAAGCAGCTGAAGGTGACAAGGAACCTGAAGCAGCTGAAAGTGATACAGAGCCTGAAGAAAGTAACGGTGACGAAGGGCTCGAGGAGAGTGAGAAGGCAGGAGAGCCTGAGCAGAAGGGGGCTTTCCCAGAAACAGACGATACAGAAAAAGAAAAGGAAAACGTGACTGATTCCCCTGAAGGTGGGGACAAAGAAGAGCAGAACGAAAGAGTTCAAACCTCTACAGAAAAGATCGCAGGTCCATCAAACGGACACGGTGCAAAAAGAAGACTAAGTATCTCACCGATAAAAGAAAAGGGTAAAGAAGGTTTGAACGCAGGAGGAAGGCCGAAAGTGAAAGAGAAAAGAAAGGAAGTGACCGTCGTGGAACAATTGTCAAGTGAGGAAAAGGACTTGGCAAAGGAGGAGAGTGCCAGCGAAGCAGAATCCAAGAGAGAAGCTAAATTGAAAAGGAAAAGGATACCAAACAAGAGGTATTCCGGTCCTGAATGGGCATATGCAGTCAATGATGATTGGACTGATGAGTTTGTATCTCTAAGCATCGAGAACGAAGAAGAAGAAGAGATACCAATAGAAAAGAAAAGTTTCATAGACTCTGTTGATTGAAACGGTAGTAAATGGCATTGCTTGCTGCAATCTAACGTGGGACAAACAACCAGCTGAGACATTGCTAAACCGAATTGAGACAAATGCTGCTAACCGAAAAGTGACTGGCCTTTTGAAGAAGACGGTGTGAACATTGTGCTCGTTCAAGCTTTGTAACTGAATTGCTAAGTAGTTTCATTTATAAGTGCTTCTAGCTCTCTGATTCTATACAGATCATGCCTGGGTACGCTATGCAAAACAATAGAAAGAAATATTGTAAATACGTGTGTATAGGCTTGGTACTAACATGTGTACTAATAATAATGGCAATTGTGTTTGGAATGCATGGAAAGGGTGAGAATGAGACTATTGCTGCTTCTACTATTGTTCCTGTTACTGTCACTGAACTAACACCATTGAAAAGACTAGCAATGGATGAGAGGCTCTTGCACGATAAGAAAGAGCTTTCGTATAACGTTTTCTATCGCTTATTAACAGAGTATGTTGAGACTATGGATGCGAAAGATTGTTATGTGTGTACCCAGATACCGACGTCAGTAAAGGAAGGGGTGACTTATCACCACATGCCTCTTACGTATGGGATTACATGTAGTATAGTAATGTCTAGGTTTTATGGTCAATCTAACATACAGTATTTTTTCTCAAATTATGATGTTACCTTTGCTTATGTCCCTATAATAGCGCAGCTGAGCGAGACTGCAAAATATTGGGATTACAAAATTATGAGGGATTTTTTCGAGCCAATGCAACCTTTTGAAACGGCTCATGCTCATAGGGAGAACCTTACTTGCTCCGTCTCTGCTGTAGAAATAAGCTTTTTAGATCGCACAGATGATAGAAGGGCTCAAATGAAGGCGAAGTTAGAAAAAGAACTGCATAAGAGGACTTCAGTAGATAATTATGATTTTGCTGCTATAAAGACACAAGGGAAAATAGCTTTAGATGCTTGGCATGTAGGGAAGTTTTGTATATATCGAGGTGAATCTTACTATGACAATATTTTTGTAGGAGCGAGTGAATGCAAACATACGTTTATTTTTAAGGCCAAATGGACATTCATGATGGACGGACTTGACCCTGTCATTCCAGGGGTGTATTACATTTGTGGGCATAATGCCTATTATCATCTTCCAAAGGGATGGTGGGGAAGATGTTATTTAGGTATAGTGTTTCCGAAGGTTTATCAACTGGATGACATATCGATGATTAAAAAGACACCTGGATCCCACCGTATCCAGAAAAGAGAGACCGCAGCTGCTGTGGTAGGTGATATATTTGGAGCCATGATTCCTTCATTAGGAGTTGTGCTGAATTCCATCAAAATAAGAAAGTTGTCTACTATAGTGGATAACATGCTGACAAAGTTTTCAGGTGCTATAATCCTGATGGATGCTGAACTTGCAGCGGAAAGAGCTATGACTCTTCAAAATAGGCTTGCTTTAGACATTCTTTTAGCAAAGGATGGAGGCGTTTGCAAAATGATTGGTGCACGTCACTGCTGCACCTATATACCTGATAATAGTGTGAAAATTAAAACTATGCTTGCTAATCTAACAAAAGAAAGTGCAGATTTGAAGGAACTGAAGGAACCAGGAGTGTGGGAGAAGGTTGGAAAGGGACTTGCTTCAGTGGGACATTGGATTGGGGGAATTTGGAATGGAATATTATTGAAAATAATAGAAGGGATATTAATAGTGATAATTTGCGTATTTGGAATTTGGGGAATAAAAAGGGGAATAATAATGATCATGGAGAGAATTAAAAGAAGAAAGGAGGAGAAAATAATGAAAAGAATGGCGGAAGAATACAAAGAGCAAACTAGGGGAACTAAAAGGAAAAGGGAGCTGACAGAATTTTAATGGGATAAAATTTGTGGGCTAAATTTGTGTGATGACAAGTAGTCATCAGAGGAGGGATTGATGAAGCAGAAAATGAAGGTTTTGATTTATTAACGCATAAACGTAGTGCTGAAATAATCATGTGTGACATTAACCGAATTAATAAAGATTGTACGGGGACAAAATGTGCCCTCAGAGTAGTTTGCCATCATTTATACGCGTGCTTTATATAACGTGGTGTATTAGAAATGCACTAATCCGACATAATCATAAACGTGTGCTACGATTTGCTTATTTGAAATGCCTTAGCTTAGCATTACTTTAGCGGAGGCTTTGGCCTAGTTGCCTGGTCTCACGGTTTAAACGTTCGTATTTTTCCACTGTGCTATTAAACGTGTATTTCTGCTTGAAGCTGTACTTTTCCACAGAGACTGCTCGCATGCTTATCTTAAAGTTGGTGCCAGCATGGCATATTTTCTCTTAAATTCAAGGTCGGCTTGCAGGTGCGGACAATGGAGCCTCTGAGAGTAAGCTAATCGAGAAACAATGTTGCAAATTGCGTACCCATCTCCAAGGATAATGTATGCTTAAGTAAAAGCTTGAGAACTGTCGTTTTTGATTGGTCAATTTGAAGCTAACCTATGAACCCTCCAATGAAGACCCTACTGGACTTGAACTGTTGTCTATAAAACCCAGGTGCATGAGAGGGAAGCTCTCTCTATCTTCGGACATCCCGTCATTTTGACTTCGTAGCTACTATGACCCATTTTGCTGCGACGCCATTTTGAGAGACTTTGATGCTTTCTCTAGTCGAGAGAAAGAGACTTTAATGATTCTTGCCCTAGAGACTTTAACTTTGATTTGCCCCTTTGCATGAAGTAGTAATCTTATCTTGCCGCCGTGAGGCAATTGCCCCGTTCACCCCTGCCCCTTTGTCCCGTCCCATGCTGATCGAGAAACGGTACCTGTGAGACGAAGACTTCATTGATTGCTGATTGGAATTGGTAATTATGAAAGGAAATTGTAAAATTGCATTGTGTTTCTTTTAGGTAACCAACTGCTGATTTTGAGAAGGACCCTAGCTAGGAGTTTTCTAAATTGATGTTGCCAAATCGTTTTTTGCATGAAGTCCCACATGCTGATGCTAATTTGAGGTTAGATGAGGATTCCATATGTCGCACGATGCAATTGGAGATCTTGTTATGCTGACTAAATGTACGCAATTAGCCCATTACAGATTATCGTATTAGTGCTTTGTATTGCCACTATCGAATGCCTTGTGATTCAAATGCTACATAGATTACACTTGTTTCGACGATATGGACAGCTATTAATGTTCATATATGTTTATCATTTGGTGTTGAGACACATCTATATCGTGCTAGCTTTGTTAATATAGGGAAATAAATTCACTAACTTTGCAATAAACTGGTGTGGTTATTCCTGGCTGAAAGGTCAGGGTTCGCCGAAATGTATTCTGGATTAATTGTTAAGTGTTATGTTGTTCAAGGTGTTGCTTATGTTCGTTATTGATTATCGATAAGAGGTGATTGATCGATTAATAGTACAGAGAGTTCCCACATAGTCAAAAGATTCATCGACCTAAAGAGCATCCGAACGCAAGTAAATTGGTACCACGTTCCGCTCTATCAACTTCCATAGCTCTCCTCTCACCTCCCTCCACGTGTTCCCTATCTCTCCTCTACCCTCCTCTCCAATCCCATCTGATCCCCTTTCCATTCCACTCCACTCCCCTACCCTTCACCCCATACCTGTATTGTCTTTCCCTTCCATTTCCATTCCATTCCCCTCACCTTCCCTTACTTTCCCTTCCCCTCTTTTGACCTTTCATTCCCTTCCTTTCCTTTCTGTTCCCTTTGTTTCTAGTCCATTCTTTTCCCTTTTTCTCATTCTCTTCTCCTTCCATTCCCTCCCATTCTCTTCCATGCCCCATCCCCTTTGGTCTCCCTCCTTCCCTTCAATTTCCTTTCCTGACTTTCCTTCCTTTTGTTTGCTTTCTTTCCCTCACAGTCCATTCACTTTGCTTCACTCCCACCCCTCCCTCTTCTCATCTTTTTCCTTCCCTTCTCTACCCCTTCTTTCGTTCACCTACTTTCACCTCCTCTCTCATATCCTCCCCTTCCCCTTAGATTTCTTCCCTTCCCACTTCCCTTCGATTACCTCCATCTCTCATCTCTATATCTACGCTTCCCTTATATTTCCTATCCCTTTTCTATTTCTCCTCTCCATTTCCCTTCCTCATATCTCCTCTTCCCTTCATCATCTTACCTTCATCCACTCCACTTCCCTTCCCTATATTCCCTTCCCTCTCTTCCTTATCTATCTGCTCCACTTCCCTGTCTCTCCTCACCTCCCCCTTCCCTATTTCTCCTCTTCTTGCCCATCATATTCCCTTCCTTTTCCCTTTACTCTCATTCTCTCAACTTCCCTTCTTTCTCCCTTCCCCCATCGCCTCTCCCTTCACCCCCCTTCCTTATCCTTTCCCTTCCCTCTCCTTACCTTCCATTCCCTCTGCCTTCCCTCCCCTATCTTACTTTTTTATTTCTCCTTTCCACCTTCCCTATTTCTCCTCTTCTCCCCGTCCTCATCTCTCTGCTTCCCTTCCATTCCCTTCCCCTGTTCTTGCCTTCCCTGACTCTCTTTCTCCCCTCCACTTCTTCCCCATCTATTTTCTCATGCCCTTCCCTTTCTTTCATATTTCTCCTCTCCTTTATGTTCCCTACCTCTCATATATCTCTCCTCCCTTTCCCTTCCGTTCAATTTCTCACCTGTCTATTCTCCTTCCCCTACCTTTCCTTCCCTATCTATCCTCTTCTTCCTTACTCTTCCCTGTTTTCTCCCTTTCCCCTTCCACCTTTCCTATCCATCCACTCTTCTTCTCTGCCTTTCCTCTCTCCCTTCCCCCTGTTCCCTATCTACCCACCCCTCCATATCTATATTACCTCTCTTTTCCCCTCCTCTCAACTTCTCTTCAATTTCCTTTACTCCATTCTCTTCATTTCAATGCCTTTTCTCGCTCCTCTCTACTTAATCCCCCTTTCCTTTCCTTTCCTTTCCTTTCCTTTCCTTTCCTTTCCTTTCCTTTCCTTTCCTTTCCTTTCCTTCCCCCCACACCCTTCCTTGCCATCCTCCCCTTGTCTTACCTTTCCTTTCCTATTTCTCCTCCCCCTTCAAATTCCTATCTTTCCTTACTAGTTTCCCTTCCTTTTCGCTTCCCCTTTCCCTTCCCTCTTCTCTTCTCCTTTCCTATCTTCCCTTCCAATCTCCTCTTCCCTTCCCCTCTCCTTTTGTTTCTTTTCCCTTTCATTCCCCTCCCTTCCCTTCCATACCGTGTCTCTCCTGTCCTCATTCCTTTAACCATCCACCATTATTTCCCACCCTTCCCTCTCCTTTAGTCGCTTTCCTATCTCTCCTCTTTCCGTTCATATCTTTCCTTTCCATCATTTCATTTCTCTTCCCTTCCG
This sequence comes from Pleurodeles waltl, assembly GCF_031143425.1. Lineage (NCBI taxonomy): Eukaryota > Metazoa > Chordata > Amphibia > Caudata > Salamandridae > Pleurodeles > Pleurodeles waltl. Next base: position 707,082,428 of record NC_090450.1, on the reverse strand, counting down.
TGTCCTCCCTTCCTTTTCATTCTCTCTTCACTTCTCCTTTCCTGTCTCTCCTTCCACTCCCATCTTTACTTCCCCTTTCTTACCCTTCCCTTACTTTTCCCTCTGTTCCCCTTTCCTTTCCTTTTCATTTTCCTATTTCATTTAATTTCCTTCCCATTTTCTTTTTCTTTTCCCTTTCCTTTCCCTTCCTTTCTCCTCCTTTCACTTCCCTTGCATATCCTATCTCTCCTCTCCTCCTTCCCTTACCATTAACTATTCCTTCCCATCCTCCCCTTTCCTTTCATCGCTTCCCTATCTCTCCCCTCACCTTTCCTTCCATATCTTTCATTCCCTTTCTATTCTCTCCTCTTCCCTTCCCCTCCATTCTCTTCCCTCCTCTCCTTCCCTTTACCTCACAAACTTTTTACCCACCCTCCCCTCTGATGTCCTTTACTATCTTCCCTTCCCTTTCCTTTCTCTCCTTTCCTCTTCCACTCTCTTCCCTTAATTTCCTTTCTCTTCTTATCCCTTTCCTTTCCTTCCCATTTCCTTTCTTTTACTTCCCCTTTCCATGCCTCTCCTCCCTCCCTTTTCCTTTCTTTTCTATGTGTTTCATTTCCCTTCCTTGATACCTCCCTATGTCTCATCTCCTTTCCTCTTCCCTTCACTTCTCATCCCTCTCCCTTATTTCTCTTCCCTATTCCTTCTTTTACCTCACACCTTTCCTTTACTGTCTTTTCCTTTCCTTTCCTTTCCTTTCCTTTCCTTTCCTTTCCTTTCCTTTCCTTTCATTTCATTTCCTTTCCTTTCCTTTCCTTTCCTTTCCTTTCTCTCCCCTCCCCAGTCATTTGCCGTTCCATCCCTTCCCTTCTGTTCCATACCCTATGTATCCCCTTTCTCCTCCACCTTCTCTTTACATCACATCCTTTTTCTCACCCTCCCCTCTTCTTTACTTTCTTTTGTTCCCTATCTCTCATTTACTCTTCCCTTCCACTCACACCCCTATCTTCCATTCCTTTCCCTTCTCTTTTCATTTCTTCCCTTGCACTTCCCTTCCCATACCTGTTTCTTTCTCCCCTTCCCCTTTCCTCACCTCACCCCTCATCTCTTTTCCTTTCTATTGTTTCTTTTCCATTCCGTGTTCCCTCTCTGTCTCTCCTTCCATTCACTTCTCATCCCTCTGCCTTATCTCTCTTCCCTTTTCCTTCATTTCTCTCACACCCTTCCCTTCCTTTCCTTTCCCTTATTTCCCCTTCCTTTCCTTTATCTCCTCTTCCTCTCCTTCCCTATCTCTCCACTCTGCTTCCCTTTGCCCCTCTTTTCCTTTCCTTTCCTTTCCCTTCCCTCCTCTCCCCCTCCCTTTGTTTTCTCCTTTTACCTTTCTCTTCCTTTGCTTCCCTTCTATATCCTTTGTCCCCTTCCCTCACACCCTTCTTTTCCACCCTCCCTTTTCCTTTCCTTTTCCTTCCTTCCTTCCCTACCTCTCCTTTCTCTTCACTATCTTTCTTTTGTTCACCTTCTCATTCCCATAGCCTTCCTTTTCCCGTACCTCCCCCCTTTCCTTGCTCTCCTCTTCCATTCCCCTCCCTTTCATAGCCTAGACCCCCCTTTACTCATTCCCTTCTCTTTCTCTCACACCCTTCTTTCCCACTCTCCCCTGCCTTTTCTTTCATCCTTTCACTATCTCTCCTCTCCTTTTTCCTTTCACTCCCTTCCATATCTTCCCTTACCTTCTATTCCCTCCCTTTTCTTCCCTGTTTTACGGTTCCAATGAATCACTGTGCATCTGGTCAGCATGAACTTCAGAATATAGAGACACAGTCCACATATACCATAAGTACATGCTGACATGATTCCTAGCTAGCTCACAGTGCCTCATCTGAACCACTAACCATACCAAGGTACCAGATGGTATCATCAACTTCAAACACGACCACTCTGACTCCCAAGGAAGTTGTGGAAACAGATCTACCCTTTCGTTATTGTTCTTGCACGCCCAAGGTAACACAAGAAAGATACAAAAATGGCTTTTCAAATAATTATTGAAATCATCATGGCAGTATCTCTGCGAGATACATTGGGATAGCCTAGCCACACATACCTGGTGTGATGTGCCAGGGAGTCAGTCTGATGTAGTGCAGTCAGTCAGCCTTTTGGAGGAAGGAGGTCAAAGTCAGAAGAGCTGCATCCTCGTCACAGTGCTCAACGTTCCAGGATTATCCTAGCAGACGTGTTCCTCTGCAGAATACAATACAGATGCTGTTTATATAATAAAACACTTCTCATATCGCACTGTGTCAAAGGTGCAAAGCTGATGTAAGTATGTGCCTGTAGCCTGGAAGCTGTCTCCAATGGGTAATCATACTACCAGGGCCTCGTGCTCTGTTCACAGCCTTGGAAAGCCTTGGACAGAGTGTACATGGTGGCAACGTTTACTAGGAATAAGCTACACCATAAAGTGTCATCTCAGCACATTGTCGTGTTAATGTAAAAATGTGTAAAAGGTCACCATCTGAAAAATATGTCAAGCTAAAATTGTGTGTTCTAAAATGGAGGCTCTGAGCGTGCCCCACATACTCCACCACATTACCCATCCCTTCCAATAGCCATAACCTTTACTTTCTTCCCTTAGTCTTCACTTCTTCCTTTACCCTTTTCTGTCTCATACCCTTCCCTTTCCATTACCTCTCTCCTTTCTCTTTAATTTCCTTTTCTTTTTCCCTTCCCTATCTCTCCTCTTCCCTTCCCATCCCCCTCCCTTATCTCTCCTTTCCTATCTTTTTTCCTTTCCTTTCCCCAATCTTTACCACGTCATCTTTTCTTTCCTTTCCTTTCTCTTCTTTTCCTTTCCTTTCTTCTCTCACCTCACTTTTCCTTTCCTATCTCTCTTCTCTTCTCTACTTCCTTTCCCCTTTTTCTTTTCTTTCCTTTCCTTCCCTTACTCTTCCCCTCCACTTCCTTTGCTTTCCTTCCATACACTACCTTCTCTTCTCTCATTCCCTTCTCTCACACCCTTCTTTTCCACCCGCCTCTTTCCTTTAGTTTCCTTTCATCCCTTCCCTATCTTCCCTTCCCATACCTGTACCCATACCCTGCTCTTTCCTTTACCTTCATTTCTGTTCCCTTCCCTATTTCTCCTCTCCTTTTCCCATCCCCATATCTCTCCTCTCTTTTCCCTTTTTCTCCCGTTCCTTTCCCTCCCTTTCCTTTTCTTCCCCGCAACTTCTTTTGCTTTCCTTCCATACCCTACCTCCACTTCTCTCCTTCCCTTTCCTCACACCCTTCTTTTCCCTCCGCTTCTTTCCTTTCATCAGTTCCTTATCTCTCCTTCTCCATCTTTCATTCGTATCCCTTTCCTTTACAACCCCACACCCTTCCTTTCCCTTATCTCCTCTCCTCTAAACTTTCCTGTTCTTTTTTTCTCCTGAACCCTTACCCTCCCTTTGCTTCTGTTTCATACTGTACCCCTCCCCTCCCCTCTTTCCCTTTTCTTACACTCTTCATTCCCACCCTCCCCTCCTTTTCCTTTCCACTCCTGTCCCTTCCCTATCTTCCATTTCCATCTATTCCCTTCCCATACCCATACCCATATCCTACCCTTTCCTTTACCTTAAGTTCCTTTCCCTTCCTTTTTTCCTTCCCTATCTCTCCCCTCCACTTCCCTTCCTTTCCCTTTTCCCTTCTCCTTTCCTTTTCCTTTAATCCCTTCCCTATCCCTCCTCTTCCCTTGCACTCTTTTATTTTTGTTTATCTTTCCTTTACATTCCCCATACCCTTCCTCTCCTTTACATCCATTCCCCTCCCCTCCCCTCCCCTTTCCTTTCTTTTCTCTCCTCTTCCATTCCCCTCCCCTCCATACCCTATCTCTCTCCTCCTGTTCTTCACACTCTTCATCACCCTCCCTTCCCTATCCCTCCCCTCCTGTCCTTTCTTCTCCTTTACCTTTTTCCTTTCTTTTCCCTTACCATTCCCAAATCCTTCCCTTCCTCTGCTTTCCTGCCTCTCTCCTCTGCTTCCCTTCCCCTACCTCCTCTCCCAGTTCCTTCCCTTCCTTTCACCTTCCCTTACCGCTTCTTCCTTTTCTTTTCCTTTCAGTTTTTCTTCCTTTCCTAGCTCTCCTCTTCCATCCCACTCTTTTCCCTTCTGTTTGTTTCCCTTCCCGTTTGTTTCCCTTCTTCCCTTCCCTGCTCCTCCTCTTCCCTTCTCAGTCTACCCTTCCCATGCACTTCCTTTCCATTTCCTAGCCTCCCCTTACCTCTTTTCCACTCTACCCTTCTTTATCTTTCTTTCCTTCTCTTCCCCTGTCCCTCTTCTTTTCTTTCCTCTCTTCCCTAAGCTCTCTTCTATCAGTGAATGGTGATCAAGCTTGTACTGCAATGACATTCACCATATTTCATAAGTGATCATCATATTCATGCAGGAACAATATATCATGAATGAAAATTTTGCAGCCACCGTATACTTCAAACAAATTTAATATGTTATACCTTATGAGCAATTCTTGTGCTTACCCGTGAAGTGTTGTGGAGCGCCCACAAAGCTTACCAAAGCAATTGTCCTGCCCATATGTCTGATGGTTAAACATGAACGTGTAATGACGAATGTGTCATGTGACAACTTGCACCAATTACAACCTAGTATTGTAGTATTGCAATGTGCCAATAATTTGACCATATTAGAATGGCTATGTTGAAACCTCACAATGTATTCATCTGCACGTCTAAACGGGAAGCCAGAAACCATAATTCTCCATTTCCAACAAAATTGTAACAAGAATGTTAGCAGCTTCACTTTATAGGAATCACCTCCTTTTCTATTTCGAATATCTAGTATGGTGTCCATGAAGTCATAGCAAGCTGACTGAAGTATTGGGTGCCCACTCTTCAGGCTTCTGTTCGTGTGATTGCTCACCTCCTGGAATGCACTGCCTGTTTAATGGCGTTGGCGGGTGGAGCTACTTCATGGTAGAGTAGTGCATGTTTCGTGGCCTGGTGTGCCTTTCCATGTTTTTTTGGTTTTTCACCCTCACCACATTCAGGGACTTCAATATCCTTTAATAGTTTGGTTAGAAAGGGAGCTTTATGGACTATGGCTAGACCGTTTCCACTCTTTTTTGCTGGTAGACTCTCATAGGGTCTCATCTAGAATGGGTGGTGCTTCATCACTCAGACACATTTCTGTCAAAATTAGGTCAGAATGAATTCCCATATGTGATCCCTGATGAGACATTTTTTATTCATCACTCTGGAATTTACAAGAATGCAGGATGAAGCTCTGAGAAATTGATGAAAGGATAAAGTTGGTTTAGCAGCAGTGTGTTCAGCCAGAGAAGGTTTACGTAAAGAATGGTCTAGACAGATTCAAGCATGCTTAGAATTGATTTTACAGGACTACGGTGAAAAGAGCGCAGAGGGGTAGATAGTGAGGTGATAAACATACATAATGGGGAATAGGGAAGGTAAAAAGGGATGTAGGAGGATTAATGCCTGCGCTGTTACGTTGAATGAATGGGTAGGAGTGAAAAGGACATCGGGTTGGAATGTAGAGCTCTCGTCTGCTCCAATGGAGGAGATATAAAAATTATTAAGGCCTGATTAAAGGTATTGCAAGTGGGCTGCTGTCGTTAGTGTGGCGAAGGTCATCACCGCCACCATCATTTTAGCTGGACCCCCATTTGCCATATCTGGACATCTCTGCCAGTTGTCCAGTAGTCTGTCTTCTCAGAGCCACTACCTGTGAGGATACAAAGGGGGTCATTTCAACCCTGGCGGTACAGGACTGCCAGGGCTGAAATGACGGAAGCACCGCCAACAGGCAGTTTCCCGCCACATTTGCCCCGGCGGTGATAATCCGCCTGGCCCGCGCTGCTAGGGGGTTAAAACCGCCAGGAAAAGGCTGGTGGTACAGGGAGTCGCAGGGCCCCTGGGGGCCCCTGCACTGCCCATGCCACTGGCATGGACAGTGCAGCGGCCCCCTTACAGGGCCCCATGCGGCTTTTCACTGTCTGCTCTGCAGACAGTGGAAAAGCGCGACGGGTGCAGCTGCACCCGTCGCATGGCCGCAACACCGCCGGCTCCATGTGGAGCCGGCTCCCATGTTGCGGCCCACATCCCCGCTGGGCCGGCGGGTGGAAACTCGGTTTCCGCCCGCTGGCCCAGCGGGGATGTCAAAATGGGCACTGCGGGGGTGCGGCCTCATTAGCGGCCGCACGGCGGTTACAACTTGGCGGGCGGCAACTGTCATGTTTCACACCAAACTTTTATTTTTCAGAAACAAGCTCCCAAAGTAGAAGTTTGTTTCTGAAATGCAAAACACTAATGGTTCAATATCCTAGGAGTTTTCTCCCAGGGTCTGGGACATTTTGTCTGTTTGTGCAAGAGACAAACAAAGCACATCAGATTGTTAACCCCTTCGCTGCCAGGCCTTTTCCCCCTCCTGTGCCGAGCCTTTTTTTGGCTATTTGGTGCAGTTCGAGCTTAGGCCCTCATAACTTTTTGTTCACATAAGCTACCCACGCCAAATTTGCGTCCTTTTTTTCCAACATCCTAGGGATTCTAGAGGTACCCAGACTTTGTGGGTTCCCCAGAAGGAGGCCAAGAAATTAGCCAAAATACAGTGAAATTTTTTTTTTTTTTTTTTAAATGGGAAGAAGGGGCTGCAGAAGAAGGCTTGTGGTTTTTTCCCTGAAAATGGCATCAACAAAGGGTTTGCGGTACCAAAAGCACCAGCTTCCCAGCTTTCAGGAACAGGCAGACTTGAATCAGAAAACCCAATTTTTCAACACAATTTTGGCATTTTACTGGGACATACCCCATTTTTATGATTTTTTGTGCTTTCAGCCTCCTTCCAGTCAGTGACAGAAATGGGCATGAAACCAATGCTGGATCCCAGAAACCACAACATTTCTGAAAAGTAGACAAAATTCTGAATTCAGCAAGGGGTAATTTATGTAGATCCTACAAGGGTTTCCTACAGAAAATAACAACTGAAAAAGAAAAATATTGAAATTAAGGTAAAAAAACATCAATTTTTCTCTACGTTTTACTCTGTAACTTTTTCCTGCAATGTCAGATTTTTTAAAGCAATATACCATTACGTCTGCTGGACTCCTCTGGTTGCGCGGATATATAGGGCTTGTAGTTTCATCAAGAACCCTAGGTACCCAGAGCCAATAAATGAGCTGCACCCTGCAGTGCGTTTTCATTGTATACCGGGTATAGAGCAATTCATTTGCTGAAATATAAAGAGTGAAAAATAGCTATCAAGAAAACCTTTGTATTTCCAAAAAGGGCACTAGATAAGGTGTTGAGGAGCAGTGGTTATTTGCGCATCTCTGAATTCCGGGGTGACCATACTAGCATGTGAACTACAGGGCATTTCTCAAATAGATGTCTTTTTTACACACTCTCTTACATTTGGAAGTAAGGGGCAATAACACTTGTTTTGCTAATCTATGTTCCCCCAAGTCTCCCGATAAAAATGATACCTCACTTGTGTGGGTAGGCCTAGCGCCCGCGGCAGGAAATGCCCCAAAACGCAACGTGGACACATCACATTTTTAAAAATAAAACAGAGGTGTTTTTTGCAAAGTGCCTACCTGTAGATTTTGGCCTCTAGCTCAGCCGGCACCTAGGGAAACCTACCAAACCTGTGCATTTTTGAAACCTAGAGACCTAGGGGAATCCAAGATGGGGTAATTTGTGGGGCTCTGACCAGGTTCTGCTACCCAGAATCCTTTGCAAACCTCAAACTTTGGCTAAAAAAACAAATTTTCCTCAAATTTTGGTGACAGAAAGTTCTGGAATCTGAGAGGAGCCACAAATTTCCTTCCACCCAGCGTTCCCCCAAGTCTCCCGATAAAAATGATACCTCACTTGTGTGGGTAGGCCTAGCGCCTGTGACAGGAAATGCCCCAAAACGCAACGTAGACACATCACATTTTTTTAAAGAAAACAGAGGTGTTTTTTGCAAAGTGCCTACCTGTAGATTTTGGCCTCTAGCGCAGCCGGCACCTAGGGAAACTTACCAAACCTGTGCATTTTTTAAAACTAGAGACGTAGGGGAATCCGAGATGGGGTGACTTGTGGGGCTCTGACCAGGTTCAGTTACCCAGAATCCTTTGCAAACCTCAAAATTTGGCTAAAAAACACATTTTCCTCACATTTTGGTGACAGATAGTTCTAGAATCAGAGAGGAGCCACTAATTTCCTTCCACCCAGCGTTTCCCCAAGTCTCCCGATAAAAATGATACCTCACTTGTGGGGGTAGGCCTAGCGCCCGCGACAGGAAACGCCCCAAAACACAACGTGGACACATCACATTTTTTTAAAGAAAACAGAGGTGTTTTTTACAAAGTGCCTACCTGTAGATTTTGGCCTCTAGCTCAGCCGGCACCTAGGGAAACCTACCAAACCTGTGCATTTTTGAAAACTACAGACGTAGGGGAATCCAAGATGTGGTGACTTGTGGGGCTCTGACCAGGTTCTGTTACCCAGAATCCTTTGCAAACCTCAACATTTGGCTAAAAACACACATTTTCCTCACATTTCGGTGACAGAAAGTTCTGGAATCTGAGAGGAGCCACAAATTTCCTTCCACCCAGCGTTCCCCCAAGTCTCCCGATAAAAATGATACCTCACTTGTGTGGGTAGGCCTAGCGCCCGCGACAGGAAACACCCCATTACACAACGTGGACACATCACATTTTTTTAAAGAAAACAGAGGTGTTTTTTGCAAAGTGCCTACCTGTAGATTTTGGCCTCTAGCTTAGCCGGCACCTAGGGAAACCTACCAAACCTGTGTATTTTGGAAAACTAGAGACCTAGGGGAATCCAAAATGGGGTGACTTGTGGGGATCTGACCAGGTTCTGTTACCAAGAATCCTTTGCAAACCTCAAAATTTGGCTAAAAAAACACATTTACCTCACATTTTGGTGACAGAAAGTTCTGGAATCTGAGAGGAGCCACAGATTTCCTTCCACCCAGCGTTCCCCCAAGACTCCCGATAAAAATGATACCTCACTTGTGTGGGTAGGCCTAGCGCCCGTGACAGGAAACGCCCCAAAACACAAGTGGACACATCACATTTTTTTAAAGAAAACAGAGGTGTTTTTTGCAAAATGCCTACCTGTAGAGTTTGGCCTCTAGCTCAGCCGGCACCTAGGGAAACCTACCAAACCTGTGCATTTTTTAAAACTAGAGACCTAGGGGAATCCAAGATGGGGTGACTTGTGGGGCTCTGACCAGGTTCTGTTACCCAGAATCCTTTGCAAACCTCAAAATTTGGCTAAAAAAACACGTTTTCCTCACATTTCGGTGACAGAAAGCTCTGGAATCTGAGAGGAGCCACAAATTTCCTTCCACCCAGCGTTTCCCCAAGTCTCCCGATAAAAATGATACCTCACTTGTGGGGGTAGGCCTAGCGCCCGCAACAGGAAACGCCCCAAAACACAACGTGGACACATCACATTTTTTTAAAGAAAACAGAGGTGTTTTTTACAAAGTGCCTACCTGTAGATTTTGGCCTCTAGCTCAGCCGGCACCTAGGGAAACCTACCAAACCTGTGCATTTTTGAAAACTAGAGACCTAGGGGAATCCAAGATAAGGTGACTTGTGGGGCTCTGACCAGGTTCTGTTACCCAGAATCCTTTGCAAACCTCAACATTTGGCTAAAAACACACATTTTCCTCACATTTCGGTGACAGAAAGTTCTGGAATCTGAGAGGAGCCACAAATTTCCTTTCACCCAGCGTTCCCCCAAGTCTCCCGATAAAAATGATACCTCACTTGTGTGGGTAGGCCTAGCGCCCGCGACAGGAAACACCCCATTACACAACGTGGACACATCAGATTTTTTGAAAGAAAACAGAGGTGTTTTTTGCAAAGTGCCTACCTGTAGATTTTGGCCTCTAGCTCAGCCGGCACCTAGGGAAACCTACCAAACCTGTGTATTTTGGAAAACTAGAGACCTAGGGGAATCCAAGATGGGGTGACTTGTGGGGATCTGACCAGGTTCTGTTACCAAGAATCCTTTGCAAACCTCAAAATATGGCAAAAAAAACACATTTTCCTCACATTTCGGTGACAGATAGTTCTAGAATCAGAGAGGAGCCACAAATTTCCTTCCACCCAGCGTTCCCCCAAGTCTCCCGATAAAAATGATACCTCACTTGTGTGGGTAGGCCTAGCGCCCGCGACAGGAAATGCCCCAAAACGCAACGTGGACACATCACACTTTTTGAAAGAAAACAGAGGTGTTTTTTGCAAAGTGCCTACCTGTAGATTTTGGCCTCTAGCTCAGCCGGCACCTAGGGAAACCTACCAAACCTGTGCATTTTTGAAAACTAGAGACCTAGGGGAATCCAAGATGGGGTGACTTGTGGGGCTCTGACCAGGTTCTGTTACCCAGAATCCTTTGCAAACCTCAGAATTTGGCTAAAAACACACATTTTCCTCACATTTCGGTGACAGAAAGTTCTGGAATCTGAGAGGAGCCACAAATTTCCTTCCACCCACCGTTCCCCCAAGTCTCCCGATAAAAATTATACCTCACTTGTGTGGGTAGGCCTAGCGCCCGCGACAGGAAACACCCCATTACACAACGTGGACACATCACATTTTTTGAAAGAAAACAGAGGTGTTTTTTGCAAAGTGCCTACCTGTAGATTTTGGCCTCTAGCTTAGCCGGCACCTAGGGAAACCTACCAAACCTGTGTATTTTGGAAAACTAGAGACCTAGGGGAATCCAAGATGGGGTGACTTGTGGGGATCTGACCAGGTTCTGTTACCAAGAATCCTTTGCAAACCTCAAAATTTGGCTAAAAAAACACATTTTCCTCACATTTTGGTGACAGAAAGTTCTGGAATCTGAGAGGAGCCACAGATTTCCTTCCACCCAGCGTTCCCCCAAGACTCCCGATAAAAAGGATACCTCACTTGTGTGGGTAGGCCTAGCGCCCGTGACAGGAAACGCCCCAAAACACACGTGGACACATCACATTTTTTTAAAGAAAACAGAGGTGTTTTTTGCAAAATGCCTACCTGTAGAGTTTGGCCTCTAGCTCAGCCGGCACCTAGGGAAACCTACGAAACCTGTGCATTTTTTAAAACTAGAGACCTAGGGGAATCCAAGATGGGGTGACTTGTGGGGCTCTGACCAGGTTCTGTTACCCAGAATCCTTTGCAAACCTCAAAATTTGGCTAAAAAAACACGTTTTCCTCACATTTCGGTGACAGAAAGCTCTGGAATCTGAGAGGAGCCACAAATTTCCTTCCACCCAGCGTTTCCCCAAGTCTCCCGATAAAAATGATACCTCACTTGTGGGGGTAGGCCTAGCGCCCGCGACAGGAAACGCCCCAAAACACAACGTGGACACATCACATTTTTTTAAAGAAAACAGAGGTGTTTTTTACAAAGTGCCTACCTGTAGATTTTGGCCTCTAGCTCAGCCGGCACCTTGGGAAACCTACCAAACCTTTGCATTTTTTAAAACTAGAGACCTAGGGGAATCCAAGATGTGGTGACTTGTGGGGCTCTGACCAGGTTCTGTTACCCAGAATCCTTTGCAAACCTCAACATTTGGCTAAAAACACACATTTTCCTCACATTTCGGTGACAGAAAGTTCTGGAATCTGAGAGGAGCCACAAATTTCCTTTCACCCAGCGTTCCCCCAAGTCTCCCGATAAAAATGATACCTCACTTGTGTGGGTAGGCCTAGCGCCTGCGACAGGAAACACCCCATTACACAACGTGGACACATCACATTTTTTGAAAGAAAACAGAGGTGTTTTTTGCAAAGTGCCTACCTGTAGATTTTGGCCTCTAGCTCAGCCGGCACCTAGGGAAACCTACCAAACCTGTGTATTTTGGAAAACTAGAGACCTAGGGGAATCCAAGATGGGGTGACTTGTGGGGATCTGACCAGGTTCTGTTACCAAGAATCCTTTGCAAACCTCAAAATTTGGCTAAAAAAACACATTTTCCTCACATTTTGGTGACAGAAAGTTCTGGAATCTGAGAGGAGCCACAGATTTCCTTCCACCCAGCGTTCCCCCAAGACTCCCGATAAAAAGGATACCTCACTTGTGTGGGTAGGCCTAGCGCCCGTGACAGGAAACGCCCCAAAACACACGTGGACACATCACATTTTTTTAAAGAAAACAGAGGTGTTTTTTGCAAAATGCCTACCTGTAGAGTTTGGCCTCTAGCTCAGCCGGCACCTAGGGAAACCTAAGAAACCTGTGCATTTTTTAAAACCAGAGACCTAGGGGAATCCAAGATGGGGTGACTTGTGGGGCTCTGACCAGGTTCTGTTACGCAGAATCCTTTGCAAACCTCAAAATTTGGCTAAAAAAACACGTTTTCCTCACATTTCGGTGACAGAAAGCTCTGGAATCTGAGAGGAGCCACACATTTCCTTCCACCCAGCGTTTCCCCAAGTCTCCCGATAAAAATGATACCTCACTTGTGGGGATAGGCCTAGCGCCCGCGACAGGAAACGCCCCAAAACACAACGTGGACACATCACATTTTTTTAAAGAAAACAGAGGTGTTTTTTACAAAGTGCCTACCTGTAGATTTTGGCCTCTAGCTCAGCCGGCACCTAGGGAAACCTACCAAACCTTTGCATTTTTGAAAACTAGAGACCTAGGGGAATCCAAGATGTGGTGACTTGTGGGGCTCTGACCAGGTTCTGTTACCCAGAATCCTTTGCAAACCTCAACATTTGGCTAAAAACACACATTTTCCTCACATTTCGGTGACAGAAAGTTCTGGAATCTGAGAGGAGCCACAAATTTCCTTTCACCCAGCGTTCCCCCAAGTCTCCCGATAAAAATGATACCTCACTTGTGTGGGTAGGCCTAGCGCCTGCGACAGGAAACACCCCATTACACAACGTGGACACATCACATTTTTTGAAAGAAAACAGAGGTGTTTTTTGCAAAGTGCCTACCTGTAGATTTTGGCCTCTAGCTCAGCCGGCACCTAGGGAAACCTACCAAACCTGTGTATTTTGGAAAACTAGAGACCTAGGGGAATCCAAGATGGGGTGACTTGTGGGGATCTGACCAGGTTCTGTTACCAAGAATCCTTTGCAAACCTCAAAATTTGGCTAAAAAAACACATTTTCCTCACATTTCGGTGACAGAAAGTTCTGGAATCTGAGAGGAGCCACAGATTTCCTTCCACCCAGCGTTCCCCCAAGTCTCCCGATAAAAATGATACCTCACTTGTGTGGGTAGGCCTAGCGCCCGTGACAGGAAACGCCCCAAAACACACGTGGACACATCACATTTTTTTAAAGAAAACAGAGGTGTTTTTTGCAAAATGCCTACCTGTAGATTTTGGCCTCTAGCTCAGCCGGCACCTAGGGAAACCTACCAAACCTGTGCATTTTTTAAAACTAGAGACCTAGGGGAATCGAAGATGGGGTGACTTGTGGGGCTCTGACCAGGTTCTGTTACCCAGAATCCTTTGCAAACCTCAAAATTTGGCTAAAAAAACTAATTTTCCTCACATTTTGGTGACAGAAAGTTCTGGAATCTGAGAGGAGCCACAAATTTCCTTCCACCCAGCGTTCCCCCAAGTCTCCCGATAAAAATGATACCTCACTTGTGTGGGTAGGCCTACCGCCCGTGGCAGGAAACCCCCCAAAACACAACGTGGACACATCACATTTTTTTAAAGAAAACAGAGGTGTTTTTTGCAAAGTGCCTACCTGTAGATTTTGGCCTCTAGCTCAGCCGGCACCTGGGGAAACTTAGCAAACCAGTGCATTTTTGAAAACTAGAAACCCAGGGGAATCCAAGATGGGGTGACTTGTGGGGCTCTGACCAGGTTATGTTACCCAGAATCCTTTGCAAACCTCAAAATGTGGCTAAAAAAACAAATTTTCCTCACATTTTGGTGACAGAAAGTTCTGGAATCTGAGAGGAGCCACAAATTTCCTTCCACCCAGCGTTCCCACAAGTCTCCCGATAAAAATGATACCTCACTTGTGTGGGTAGGCCTAGCGCCCGTGGCAGGAAACCCCCCAAAACACAACGTGGACACATCACATTTTTTTAAAGAAAACAGAGGTGTTTTTTGCAAAGTGCCTACCTGTAGATTTTGGCCTCTAGCTCAGCCGGCACCTGGGGAAACTTAGCAAACCAGCGCATTTTTGAAAACTAGAAACCCAGGGGAATCCAAGATGGGGTGACTTGTGGGGCTCTGACCAGGTTCTGTTACCCAGAATCCTTTGCAAACCTCAAAATTTGGCTAAAAAAACATGTTTTCCTCACATTTTGGTGACAGAAAGTTCTGGAATCTGAGAGGAGCCACAAATTTCCTTCCACCCAGCCTTCCCCCAAGTCTCCCGATAACAAATGATACCTCACTTGTGTGGGTAGGCCTAGCACCCGCGACAGGAAATGGCCCAAAACACAACGTGGACACATCACATTTTTTCATAGAAAACAGTGCCTACCTGTGGATTTTGGCCTGTAGCTCAGCCGGCACCAGGGGGGGCAGAAATGGCCTAAAATAAATCCCCCCCCCCCCAATCCCTCCCTCTCCGGGAGCGACCCTTGCCTATGGGGTCGCTCCCCCTGCATGACATTGGCGCCCCAAAAAAAACCCCGGTGCCTAGTGGTTTCTGCCCCCTTGGGGGAGATTGACCTACAATAGGCCAATCTGCCCCCAAGGGGGGCAGAAATGGTCTAAATACAGTTTGCCCACCAGGGGAGCAACCCTTGCCTAATCGGTCGCTCCCTATCTCTAAAAAAACAAACAAACAAAAAAAAACCACAAAAAAGCAATTTTCCCTGGCGCCTAGAGGTTTCTGCCCTCCCTGGGGGCAGATTGGCCTAATACCAATAGGCCGATCTGCCCACAGGGGGGGCAGAAATGGCCTAAAATAAATTTGCCCCCCCCACTGGGGAGCGACCCTTGTCTACAAGGTCGCTCCCCTTGCGTGACGGCGCAAAAAAAAAGATCCATGGTGCCTAGTGGTTTCTGCCCCCCCTGGGGGCAGATTGACCTACAATCGACCAATCTGCCCCCAAGGGGGGCAGAAGTGGTCTAAATACAATTTGGCCCCCAGGGGAGCGACCCTTGCCTAATGGGTCGCTCCCCATCTCTAAAAAAAACAAACCAAAAAAAAACACAAAAAAACAATTTGCCCTGGCGCCTAGAGGTTTCTGCCCTCCCTGGGGGCAGATCGGCCTAATACCAATAGGCCGATCTGCCCACAGGGGGGCAGAAATGGACTAAAATAAATTCCCCCCCCACCCCTCCCCCGGGGAGCGACCCTTGCCTACAAGGTCGCTCACCTTGCGTGACGGCGCAAAAAAAAGATCTCTGGTGCCTAGTGGTTTCTGCCCCCTTTGGGGGCAGATTGACCTACAATCAGCCAATCTGCCCCCAAAGGGGGCAGAAATGGTCTAAATACAATTTGGCCCCCAGGGTAGCGACCCTTGCCTAATGGGTCGCTCCCCATCTTTAAAAAAACAAACAAACAAAAAAAAAAAAAAACACAAAAAAACAATTTGCCCTGGCGCCTAGAGGTTTCTGCCCCCCCCCTGGGGGCAGATCGGCCTAATACCAACAGGCCGATCTGCCCCAGGGGGGGCAGAAATGGACTAAAATACATTTGCCTCCCCCACCCCCCTGGGAGCGACCCTTGCCTACAAGGTCGCTCCCCTTGCGTGACGGCCCAAAAAAATATCCCTGGTGCCTAGTGGTTTCTGCCCCCCTTGGGGGCAGATTGACCTACAATTGGCCAATCTGCCCCCAAGGGGGGCAGAAATGGTCTAAATACAATTTGCCCCTCAGGGGAGCGACCCTTGCCTAATGGGTCGCTCCCAATCTCTAAAAAAACAAACAAACAAAAAAAAAACCACAAAAAAACAATTTGCCCTGGCGCCTAGAGGTTTCTGCCCCCCGCCCTGGGGGCAGATTGGCCTAATACCAATAGGCCGATCTGCCCCCAAGGGGGGCAAAAATGGCCTAAAATAAATTTGCCCCCCCACCCCCCCGGGGAGCGACCCTTGCCTACAAGGTCGCTCACCTTGCGTGACGGCACAAAAAAAAAGATCCCTGGTGCCTAGTGGTTTCTGCCCCCCTTGGGGGCAGATTGACCTACAATCAGCCAATCTGCCCCCACGCGGGGCAGAAATGGTCTAAATACAATTTGCCCCCCAGGGGAGCGACCCTTGCCTAATAGGTCGCTCCCCATCTCTAAAAAAACAAACAAACAAAAAAAAAAACACAAAAAAACTATTTTCCCTGGCGCCTAGAGGTTTCTGCCCCCCCCTGGGGGCAGATCGGCCTAATACCAATAGGCCGATCTGCCCCCAGGGGGGGACAGAAATGGCCTAAAATAAATTTGCCCCCCCAACCCCCGGGGAGCGACCCTTGCCTACAAGGTCGCTCCCCTTGCGTGACGGCGCAAAAAAAAGATCCCTGGTGCCTAGTGGTTTCTGCCCCCCTTGGGGGCAGATTGACCTACAATCAGCCAATCTGCCCCCAAGCGGGGCAGAAATGGTCTAAATACAATTTGCTCCCCAGGGGAGCGACCCTTGCCTAATGGGTCGCTCCCCATCTCTAAAAAAACAAACAAACAAAAAAAAAACACAAAAAAACTATTTTCCCTGGCACCTAGAGGTTTCTGCCCCCAGGGGGGGGCAGAAATGGGCTAAAATAAATTTGCCCCCCCACCCCCCTGGGGAGCGACCCTTGCCTACAAGGTCGCTCCTCTTGCGTGACGGCGCAAAAACAAGATCCCTGGTGCCTAGTGGTTTCTGCCCCCCTTGGGGGCAGATTGACCTACAATCGGCCAATCTGCCCCCAAAGCGGGCAGAAATGGCCTAAATACAATTTGCCCCTCCAGGAGAGTGACCCTTGCCTAAGGGGACACTCCCCATCTGTAAAACACAACAACAAAAATCCCTGGTGCCTAGTGGTTTCTGCCCCCCGTGGGGGCAGATCGGCCTAATAAAAATAGGCTGATCCGCCCACATGGGGGGCAGAAATGACCTAAAATAAATTCCCCCCCCAGGGGAATGACCCTTGCCTAAGGGTTCGCTCCCCTTACGTGAAAAACAAAGAAACAAAATAAACTCCCTGGTGTCTAGTGGTTTCTGCCCCCCATGGGGGCAGATTGGCCTCATAAAAATAGTCCAGGGGGGCAGAAATGGCCTAAATATAATTTGCCCCCTAGGGGAGCGACCCTTGCCTAAGGCGTCGCTCCCCACCTCAAAAAACAAAAACTAAACAAAAAAAATAATAATAAATTATCCCTAGTGCCTAGAGGTTCCAGGGAGGGCAGAAAGGCCTTCAAAAAAAATGCCACCCCTGCCCAAGGGGTCGCTCCCTTTATGCCAGTTTCATTTTGTAAAAGACATCCCTGGTGTCTAGTGGGTGTTTTGACAGCCGGATTGCTTTACAATCCGGCTGCCAAAGTGCAGAGAAAGACTTCAAAGGGAAGGAAATAACTTTCCTTCCCTTTGAAGCCTCTCTGCCTCCTCCCCGTGATCGGAAGAGAAATGCAAAGCATTTCTCTTCCGATTATCGCGCTGGAAGATCAGCTTCCAGCGCGATGGGAGGAGGCTCTGTGACAATCAGCGCGCTCTCGCGCGCTGACGATACAGGGGGGTTGGGGAGGGTCGGGGCTGGAAGGGGAAGGGCTTCCCCTTCCGTCCCTGACTTGGGGGGGTAGAGGGGAACCCCACAGAGGAAGCGCTAGTGCTCCCTCTGGATTGGGTGCCCAGGACGTAATGGTTACGTCCTGGGCGCAGCAGCACTGTGCCGCAGGACGTAACCATTACATCCTCGGCACAGAAGAGGTTAATACACTCCAGCTTCGCCAACAAGTATCTCACAAGCTTTTGGTACCTCTCCTACTTCCAGTAAGTATGTGCAGCCCAGCTTACACAATTAAAAGCATTTACTTCATTGAATTAAGGCCCTGATTTATACTTTTTGGTGCACCAAAATGTTTAGCACCTGCTTGCACCATTGCTGTGCACAAGCCGAGCACACTATTTATGGAATAGTGCAAGCCGGTGCAAAGGGAAGGCGAGTGTAAAAATAAATGATATTAGTCGGGTGGGGCTGGCGGTATGGAAGAAGGGGGATTTTGCACCAAGAAATGACGTTGGGCAGGTTAGAGTAAAATAAAATGACTCTAACCTGCTTGGAGTCATTTTCTGATGCAAAATCATCCATACCACATGACTCCTGTCTTAGAAAAGACAGGAGTCATGCCCACCACCCCAATGGCCAGCACAGGTGTCCAGGGTCCCCTGGGCTTGGCCATTGCACCCAAGGCACTTAAAAAAAAATACTTAACTGTACTTACCTATACCTACCTGGGATGGGGTCCCTCATCCTCCGCTGTCCCTCTGTGGTGGGGGTGTCCCTGGGGCCTCGGGAGGGTACCCGTGGGCTTATTCCATGGTGTTCCACCATGGAAATAGGCCCACAGGTCCACTAACTCCTTCCCTGACCCAGGCGTTAAAAAATGGTGCAAAGCAAGCTTTGCATCATTTTTTGACCCCTCTCGTGTGTGATTTTACATGGGGGGATAAGTACGCGCTAAGGCCATAGAGTCATTTTTTGCACGGGAATGCCTACTTTGCATCTCATTGACGCAAAGTAGATTTCCACTTCCAAAAAATTACTTTAACTCCATAAATTTGGTGCTAGACGGTTCTAGCGCTAAAGTATAAATATGGAGTTAGTTTTGCACTAAATTTGCATAAACAAATGACGCAAATTTGGCGCAAAACAAGTATAAATATTCCCCTCAGTATGTAAACTGAGTGTTTCTTTCAGATCTCCTTATCTGATTGCCCTTGTAGAGACATTCCATACTGGAAAAAAATATGTTTTTACATTACTGCTAGCAACTGTACCTGGTGCAACGAGGTAATCACTGCCAGAATCTTAAATAGGGTGGTCACCAGTGAAAACTTGTCGAACGTGGTGACTATCAGGCGAATGATAATTTTATTTAGTGGCTCGAGATGACCATTGAGTGTTCTAGCTCTTATGCTAGAAAATGTTGGAGGCCCCAGCTCCACATAGAGGGGTTGATCTGATGCCCTTACTGAGACAGCCCCTTATTGAGTTAGCGAGGGCACCACCATCAGAAATCCTACTCAGGATAGAGCAGGTAGGCCAAGGGTTTGCCTTATATAAATTACCTCCTCCAAATACTAAGGGCCTGATTTAAAGTTTGGCGGATGGGGTTACTCCGTCACAACGGTGACGGATGCCCCATCTGCCAAAATATAAATTCCTGTACATGCTATGGGATTTATACTTCGGCAGACTGGATATCTGTCACCGTTGTGACAAAGTAACCCCTCTGCCAAACTCTAAATCAGGCCTATGTGTTAGAGAGGACAATTGAGAAGAGGGTATTTGAACTCCATGTTGGGAATCTGGATTGATGAAAGGTGAGAGAAAGTAGATGGGAGGGAAAGAAAGAGAAAGGAGGAGATGAAGGGAAGTGAAAGGAAAAGAGGAAGGGATGGTGATGTATGGCTGTGGGTTTAGAACAATAGTGCGGGAAAGGGGACGGGAAGTAGGGTGGATATGGAAGGGAGAGGAAAGGGGTTGGGGAAAGGAGATGAGGAAAGGAAAGAAGATGAATGTGATGTGAGGGGAGGGGAAGGGAAGGGAGAGGAGAGGGATTTAGAAGGGAAGGGATGACAAGAATAGGACGATAGGAGAGGAGTGGAGCAGGGCTGGGGAAGGGAAAGGGATGTGAGGGGTTGGGAATGGAATGGAAAAAATGGAAGGAGAGAAGGGAAGAGGAGAGAAAGGAGGGGTGAGATAGGAGAGAAGAGAGGGGGCAAGGGAAGCGGAGAGCAGAGGAGTGAAGGGGAACGGGAAGGGAGGTGGAATGGAATGGTAGGAAGGGGGTAAGGAAGGGGAGATGAAGGTGAAAGGACAGATTGGGAAGGAGGAAAGCGAAGAGTTGAGTTAGGGAAAGGGAAGGGAGAGAAAACAAGTAAGGAAGGTAAAGACTGGAAAAGAAAAAGGAGAAGGAAGAGGTGAGGAGAAGAGAGGATTGGGAGGAGAGGTGGGGAAAGTGGAGTGGAGCGGAGAGGAGGTGGGAAAAGAGAGGAGAGAAGGGAAATGAGAGGAAAGATGGGAAAGGGAAACAGGAAAAATGAAAGGGCTCGTCAAGGGAAAGGAAAAGGGAAAGGACTTGTCATGGAAAAGGGAAGAAAAAGAGTTTGGCAAGGGAAAGGACGGGAAAGGGAAGGGAAAGGGTGTGTCAAGGGAAAGGAAAGGCTATGAAAGGGAAAGAGGTGGTAGAGCGAAAGGGAAAGGGGAAAGGGAAGGGGAACGGGCTTGTCAAGTTAAAGGAAACCCAAAAGGGCTTTCTAAGGGAAGGGAAAGGGCTTGTCAAGGGAATGGAAGGACAGGGGTGTAAAGAAAGGGAAGAGAAGGGCTAGGGAAGGTGAAGGGACGGGATGTTTATGGGAGGGTAGGGTGGATGTGGAAGGGCATATACAGGAATTCATTGGTATGGAAGGTGGGGCATGGCTGAGCTCCACAGAGATAGAGAGGAAAAGGAAAAGGAAGAGAAGCAGAGGGCTGGAGGGATAATGTGCTTCAAGAATGGGTTTCAAGATTGCGGGTTAAGAAATTAAGGTCAATTGGAATTTCAAGTCAGTTTCAAGATACTTATCAATTTGGTTTCAAGTTACCTTTTCAGTTTGGTTTGGTTCATTCACCTTTTCCCCCTTGCATCTACCCCAGCTCCTTTCCTGTTTGGAGCCTGCTCGGCCACCGCAGCTTCGGCCTCTCACTGTCCCAGCTTCAGCCGCCAGTGGTGGTCCTTCCAGTCCGGTGTCCTTGTGCACAATGCTGCAGCTCCCTGGTTACCAGCCTTTTATACCAAGGACACGTCACAATGGAGACTTTTCAACATGTCATCAAACATCACCACCTTGTGAGTGGTACCAGGTGTGTCAGGTAAACAGGGTAGCAGGTACGGCACAGGTATTTTCCATTTATTTTAGAAAATTCAACTATCTCATAATAAAACTGATCCTGCGAAGAGACTGAAAGAAGATCCCATCTTACCTTCATACTTCACCAACTGTAGTCTCTTCTTTCCCCTCTGCTGCAGTGAAGCGACTTGCCCCTCATACTCCCACCACCACCCTCACCTATCTCCACTTATCGTTGCCTCGTGACATCACATTGGCAGGCCTGTGATATCTTCCGACTTCCATTCACAGGATTCTGCTTCTGGTGCTCCTGGGAAAGCACGAACCTTTCACATGAATTTTAGAATGTAAGCTTTTCAGGGCTCATTCCATGTACATACACATTAAGTGCTTTTTCCTGGGCCACATCCACATCCTGTGTCTGCCCTGCACTTCCCCTTGAGCAACATCCATTAATTCCCCTCACTCCTTTCAAGAAGTGATAAATATCAACAGGAAGGATAAATATAAATGTTCTCGAACGGTGATTGTTTAATCCAGTGAGAACAGCCAAGTCTCTGAGTCTGGCCTCTGAAGGCCTGTGGTTCAAACCCTGCGGAATGTTGGCCGCAGGGTCAAGTCCTCCCCTGTACTTCTATAAAAGTGACTTCTGTGATAGGACTCAGAGTCCCGGTCTGACCTTGGACTAAGGCACTTTTTGTTTCCTTTCTTTCTGCACTTTTGACAGGCAAGAGTGACCTGAAGGGGCAGCTTTATATGGATTCAAGAGGCCCGAGATGGCTTCAGGATTACGCCGCCTCAGTATTCCATTTTCACACATTTAATTGCAGCAGCCGCGTGTTTAAGAGGAGGGCTTTGAGCACCGGCACCTTTTTATTTACAAATTAAGCACTGGCCCGCCTACATGTTTAAATGCAAAATGACCTAATGCAGTCTATTTTCAAGTTTTCAAATGAGAAGTGCCTGCAGCCCTTCTACCTAAATATATTTGGAGGACCAACTAGAGATTTCGAATGTTGCAAATCTGCCTCACAGGTACAGACCTGACCCTTATAAAAATGTGAAAATGGTTCAAATGTATTTGTTTTTTGAAAATTTGGCTTTCTTTCCCATACTTTTTACACATTTTCACTGCAGCACTTTCCCTCATTGCTCTTGAGTATAGCTTTTGTACTCTATAGACAGTGCTTAATTTGAGTCGGTGGTTGCTGGCGTGGGGCACCGCCACTTATTTTTGAGGGCCGGCACATATTTTCTGCATCAGGCAATTACTGCAAGCAAAAGACACATATGGAAAAGATGGAGCAAAGAAAGATGGAAAAGTGTCACAAAGGGAGAAAGCAGAAAGCTGCAAGAGTAAACTGAATGGGATTTAGGATTATGCTGCCTCAGTATTGTGTGTTTGCACATTTTAATACAGCAGCAGCGTGTTTCTTAGGAGAGCTTTGGGCACCGGCACGTTCTTATTTACAAATTAACCACTGTCTGTAGAGCACATCCGTACAGAGCAAAACATCTTCTTAAGCTCCTACAAAACAGGACAAATTGACACTTCTTCTCCTCTCTCTGTGGAGCAGATTATGTGTGTACTTTAGTAGTTTAACAGCATTGTGTGATTCCTATATATTGTGTGTTTAAAGTGGAATGTGTGTCCCTGTATCCTGACGTATCCGAATAGTTCACCCACTAATCTTTTTTCTGCTCAACTGTTCTCTTTCTTTAAAAGGTGGTAAATGGACCAGTAATGCCACACAAACCACAACTTATAGTTGATACCAAGAGATAGAGAGCACATAGTTTCACTGGCTCCCTGAGTTACCAATACCAGAGGCATTGGTTCCTCCAAGGAGCGGAAACTCCCTCCATTATAAAATGTTACAGCAGCGATTGTGGCTGCTGTCAGCAGGAGCAAGTCATTGGTTTTACCTGAAAACACAACATAACTTAACGTGTATTTGTGGAGCGCATCTTCACACCTTAGGAGGTCTTGGCAATATTGAGAGAGAATGATTTTGTATTGCTACCCAGCTAAGTGGTACTCGTGGTTCTTGGAAGGATGAAAAACAGAGTGGATGGGACTCAAATCTCTGACCATGCGGTCACACACAAAGTCCGGTAGTAGATGCAATACTCCCTTTTCAACAAAAGACCCTGCTTCAGGCAGGGGGAGCCGTGGGTTGCAATCTTTATGTCTTGTGCTGGGCTTCACTACTTTTCCCAAGGCACTGAATGGGCCCAATTGGATATGAGGATGTGATTATTCAGTGTGACACCTTAATGGTGTCTTCATGCCTAATAGAACCCTTTCTGTACCACCCTTTGGTCCTAGATAGAAAGTACGATAGCAAATGTTTTCTCATAGACATAAAAAGGGGACTATCAATGGGTCCCAAGGATAACAAGTAGTCGCTCTTACTGACGTGTTTTTCTCCACTGATTAGCTTTATGTCATGTAGCCTTGAACCTCTTGGTCTTATGAAAGACTCATTTGTGTGCCTCAAAGGATGGATGGAATTCAATGTTTCCACCAATCAAATGGTAGTTCCTTGGGACATTCTTTTGTTGTTTGTGCAAGAATGCCAGGGTTTGGGCCTCATTGGTTGCTGTTATCCCCTAAATTCAGGTCTTAAACTACAGCTGTTCACCAAATGGCTTTGGTCAGTCTGCTCTCTTCTGTGCCTTAGAGTTGGCTGAGTTTCACAATGTCATCCTTTCAATATTATCAAATGTTCAACCACTTACCCCTTCTGTATCAGTCACATGATTCAATCACTGTCCATGTGACCTATCATCAGACATAACCCAACCAGGCGTTGATTCCTCTCACAATCCATATGCAATCAGTGTCCATGCTCCATATCTAAAATCCCAGCTAATCAGACATTAACTCATGCCAGCATGAGTGATCAGTTCCATCATATGCTCTGTTGGATTTCCTTCCTAACAACAGCTATTGATTTTATAATTAGGTTTGTGTCAAGGAAGAAAAGTTGCTGAAAAACATTGCAAGAATATTTTATATAGTATTACAACTTGGACCATATTCACTGCCAAGGAGCTCCAGTACTTCATAGAAAGAATTAGTGACAGCTACGCTACAGTTCCATAAGATCACAAAAGAAAGTGCTTGTTGTTTTCTTCTTAAAACAAATGAAAGGTGTTAGTAAGACAATACTATAACTGGTAAACTACTTGCTAATTATCTGAAAATCAAGGAAGAACATACTTGAAATGAATCAATGAGATGATGGAGACAGAAATATTTTACCTCTTCAGGTATTTAGAATTTGTCAGCAAAATCTTTTGAATATTAAATTCTCTCAAAAATGTTTCCTAATGATGAAGATATAAATGAACTTATAGCTTTAATTAACAAGACCTCCCAGTAATGTTGATTTATGTCCTTTGGAACATGATATTACTTTAGGTTAAGCTACCAAAGTGATATCTGTGTTAATAAAATGCAAACATACAGGGCTAGATGGTTTCACTATTAATTCTTGTCTATATATTCCAAATTATTGGGTCTCAAATGTCCTGATTTGTATAGTTATTTTTGTTCATAAAACAAAGCAGAAGTTACCTTTTCAAAACAATCTTATGTCCTTTACTGAAAGATGACCATGTGTCCAAGTTGAATAAAATTCAACTTTTAATATAGGCACAGAAGGTGAGATATTTAAGAAAGGTCTTGGATATGCATTTCAAATGCTATTTGCTATGTTTAAGTGGACTTAGGCAATCTGGCTTTACAAAAGGCAGTCCATTTTTGCACAAAGGCAGAACTCTTTTTTATATTTAAGCAAAAATCCGAAAATAAACTCCACTCTCTACTGTAACATGACACATGTAAAAAGCTTTGATCGTTTACCATGGAACTGTATGATGGAGTCTTTGAAATGTTATGGCTTGGATCCCAAATTTTCAAATGTAATTTCTCATGTATACACTTCTTTCAAAGCTTTATTATGGTACTCCTTCTCATATTGTACATTCAGTCGGGGCATACAACCAGGATGCACCTTATCTTCTTTACCATTTATTTTATCAAATTATTATTCAAATTGGACCAAGTGATATTATCTGTGAATTCACATATTAATAATAATCATATTAATATTACTATTTATGCTCATGATGGTATACTATATGTTTCTACTCCAGATGTATCTATGTCTAATTTATATTTTTAATTAAATAATTATCTAAAACATTGGGTATACGTTAAATTTAGATACATTAAAAATCCTACTACTTTTGTAAATTTGACTCAAACAAATGTTTGATTTTATAGACTATCTGCTCCTCAAAATAAATAATAGATACTTTTGACTATAACCTAGAAAATATGATACAAAAACGTAAATCTTTAATGTTGTGGATGAATCTCTCGTTCTAGTCTTAGGGGTGTCAACTAGACACAGGGCAGTGACTGGCATATGCCATTAATGCTGGTGTCTTTTGTAATGCTCTCCTCTTTACTCGTCCTTTCTACCACAAGATGACAGGGTCTTAGTGAGTATTTAAATTTGGAATATATACTGATGACTGCCTACATACATAAATTCTATGTGTATCAACCTAAAAAGTAACAGGCTAGAAGGTGAAATCATCAAAGTCTTTGTCTTCATTTGGTTTGTTCTTGCTAATCATCTCCTCAAAAATGTATAGCGCCTCACCAATTAGAACCACATTGAACTATTCAGAGATGTGTTCAGAAAGAAATACTCATTGAACTATTCAGAGATATGTTCAGAGAAATATAATCATTGAACTATTCGGAGATATGCTCAGGGAGATATAATTCCCCCCATAACAGATGTGATAAGTGGCTAATAATTAGGATGTCAGTACTTACTTGTTAATCATAAGTGACAGCCCCTACACTGAATGCTTCAATCAGAACCACTGTGCATATGACTGAAAAGAGTGACAACCCACCTTAAAAGTCATTGTTCATACACAACATGCAAAACAAGGTCATTTTGAAATGGTCCTGAATGCACACAGCGAAAAAACAGGGAGCCAATCAACAAAAGCTTGCCAGTTCAGTCACAGTCTGTATGGCTCCCATGGGTCATTATGAGTCTGATAAACTCAACATCTACTTGACCATCTCAATGATTCTGGATATGCAAATGCTGATTACAGACTTTTGAGAACAAATTATTTTCCTAGGAATATAGGCCAGTATACTTCAATTGGTCACTATAGAAAAATATATGTTTGCATTATTAATTTACCTGAAAAGTTTGAAGGTGCAAGCATGGAATATTTAGAAGACTGGTTTTGTAACCAAGTGGTTCAAAAAGGCCTATCTACACTCTTTATGGTGTAGAGCAGTGGTTCCCAACCTGTGGTCCGGGGACCCCTGGGGGTCCGCAAAGCCTTCTCAGGGGGTCCGCGAGAGCCTAGAAAATTAAAAAATATTAACAAATATTGACAAATTTGGTCCCTAGCTTCCAGTAATGACTCAGGCGGGGGTCCCCGGATTCTAATGGTGATTCACTGGGGGTCCCTGGGTTTCATTAGTGTTAAAGTGGGGGTCCACAGAAATCAAAAGGTTGGGAACCACTGGTGTAGAGAGTATATGGAGTCCCTGCTACCCATACCTAGCCAGTCAGCACAACTTAGACCAGTGGTAGCCTGGACACTAAGTGCAAGAAATTTGATTATCATTTGTGGTGGATGACTACCCACCTCAAGGAATAACACAAACCTTTTCTGGGTGAACCCTCAAAGTCACTTAATTAACCTGAGCTCAACACCCCGGTAAGTCTGGCACAGAGCAGACAGGTTTAACTTACAGCAGTGTGTAAAGTATTTATGCAGTACCAAAACAGTAATACAGTAAACATGCAAAACAATAATAATCCCAAACCAAATTAAACAATAGAGGAATATTTAATAAATAAAATTCAGCAAAATGTCAAAAATATAAGGGGAACAGGATATATGAAATTTTAAAGTTTTAGGTAAAAAATATTTCCAAAACGCTCAAAGCACTAATGATAGTTATTGGTCGCTGTAGACTGGTACCTAGGCATGATTTGTGCCTGACTGCGATGGAGCACGGGTTCGAATACATCAACCAGGTTTGTCCTGGTCATAGATTTTATCTTGCATCTTAGGGCCTGATGTTGGTAGTAAAGCATACTGCATTGCAATGATGATGGAGGATCCTTGCTGCCAACATAATGGTCCACCCGCAGAATTTAGATGCGAGCGGACCATAATGCTCTGCCATTGCCAAACGTCTCCAACGACTTGATGGAGTAAGGGCTGTCAGAGAAATGGCTTTATGTCTGCCTGTCCAATTTAGGTGACCTGGCATATTGCTGTTTTTCACTGCCTGTCACTGTCAGTACAATTGTGGGTAGTACAAAACTAAACATGTCCCCCTCGCCAGGAGAGATGACTCCCTTGGCAAGGGGGGTCATTGGTTTTTTGTTTTTTTTTTAAAAAAACTCCCACTTTGGGGTTTTGATTTCAAAATTAAAAAAACTTTTGAAACTTTGCAGTAAAGCAAAATTCCAAATCATTGGCAAGAACCACCTTGATGGCAGTTCCTGGTAATTATTGAAATGTTTGTTGGGCTAGCAGACATTTCAAAATTTGTCAGGCAGGCATTCAGTCAGGGTGACAAAGTAATTTACTCCACTGCCCTGTTGAAGTACAATCCATCCGCCAACATCAAAATCAGCACCATGAGGTAGTAGGTGGGAGTGATGCCCTACACCTCCCTAACTAATGAAGCAACTGCTCCTCAGGGGTAAACCTTACCCACGTTTTCAGTAGTTCCCGTTTGCCCTACTGCAAACTGGACAAAATACCATGTGTCAGGACATATTCAAGATGGCAAAAGCCTTCACTCAAAATAAACTTGGGCTCTGGGGGCTGGAATGTCTGCGTGTTGGGAGTTTACTATCACAATCCTAGTGTCCCACTACATCTTACACTAAAATCCAGTTTGGAGCAGCTCCTGTACTCACAACAAACCCAGAGACAGAATTCCTGTAGGATAAAAGCAAGGTTCTTCAGCAACGAGGCAGAGGATACTCAAGAATTGTCTTGGCATTCTTTTCACTCCTTTTTAGGTGCACCCCAAGTGTTATATGTAAACTGAGTCATAGAAGACTGCTAGGAAAAAAGCAGGGTCCTTCAGCAACTAGACAATGGATACACAAGAGTTGGTCTGGCATCCTGTTCTTTCCCTCTCAATTGTGCCTCAAGTGTTATATATAACAGACCTACCGAGCAGGATTTGACAGTGTGGTTTCAACAGGATGGGCACAGCCCCTACACTTCTACTTAGTTCAAGGGAGCCATCCCTGTTCATTCTAGTCGGTTTGTCTTCACTCTGAACTATTGCACAGTTCCTGGGAGGAATTTCATACCTCACTTACACCTTATTAAGGCCAAGTACAGGCTGGGAGCAGCTTGAGAATTTATGAACATTAGCCACAAGGAACTTCAGGCAGGGAAAAGGTAGCTTTATAAAAAATACTTTTCCTTAATATTTATTTAAAATCTTACTTCACCATTGAATTGGATTTGTAATATCTATTAAAATTAGTTGTTTCATTATTTTAATAGTTGGTCCCTTTTCTGAGTTTGCAGTATCAGTATTTAATCTTATTTCCCAGTTTTCTCTGTGGGCCAACCAGCCTTCCTACAGTGAAAACAGCTTTTTAGTGCTAGTCTCTGTACATTTCTACATGTCCTACTTTTAAAAACTATGCACACTGCTTTTTGGGCTACAGGGGCTAGATAGAGGTGACATTAATAGTTAGAAGGAAAAGTTATCTTGACAGGTTGATTTGCATTTTTACACTGTTACAGTAAGGCTACAAAAGTAGGCCTGAAGCCATGCTTACATCACCATTATAGTGAATGGCACAAGAGGTATTGCAGACCACTGACAGCATTTAACTTTCAGGCCTTCGATACACTATATATTGTATACTTGGGACTTGTAGGCATATTAAATATGTCAATTAGGAATATGCTAATTCAAACACGTTTAAAGGGAAACCACTGGCACTTTATCACTCATTAGCCAGGGTAAAGTGCATTGAATTTTCAAGCCAGCCAAATAGGGTCCAACAAAAGACAAATAATCTGGGCTTCCCACATAAAAATGCACATTTCCTGCACTAAACTACAATGATCATGACCTTGTGTTACAATGTGCAAGATGAGAAAGAGATTTTCAAGTAACTTTTCTGATCGCACAGCGGTGATCCAATCCCAACATAACTCGTTCCAGGAAGTCAACAGAAGACTCAAAGAAATAAATGTTAAGTATATGCTGATTTTTGCTGCCAAGCAGTAGGGATTGCTTGGGGTAAAACACATCTCTTCACTGAACAAAAAGAAGGTTTTAACTGTCAAGACCTCTAGCAACCAGTTATATGAAAGAAGATAAAATATGACAAATAAAACCCAGCAGAAGGTACAAAAAACATCTTACAAGATGTTCTAAACTCACTACTGAGAAAATCCCTGATGGGAATTTTTCAATAGCTGCTGAGGCTACTACTGAAGTTTGTAAAACTCACCCAAGTTAACCACAAGTTCTAATATCACTACATCACATGCAATATCTGATAAAGTTGAGTTGGATGCCAGATGTAAAACTCCACTGTCAGGCACAGATAATGGCAGAGAGCATCATATGAATGGTTTTCTGTAAGAGTACTGCGATATGTGAACCTTAGTCAGTTGTCCGAGATCCGTTGTCAGCTTGCAAAATGTAATCCTTTCTAGATACTGTATCTGCTCGCACTGAGATAAGGCCTTATAAGTTATTGGTCCTAGCTGTAGGCTTTACTTAAATATCACATGCTGTGGAATATAAATTGTTGATCAGTACATTTAGGATCTAAGCAAATAGAATACAGAAAATAGACTACATAAACACATTTCCATACTCCTTTCTTATATACCAGGGGCTGAGAAGCCTGTATATTATAATTGGGTTATTGTTTATGTTGGATGGGATTACGTATATGTCCTACCTTTGGGTTGACCTCCCTAAGAAGGGAACTATTGAAACATGTCCTTCACATTAAACAGAAATAATGTGAACACAATTGTATCAAGAGGTACGCACACCTGTCTGTGCAGCACTAACAAAGGCTCATGATATTTAAATAGCAAACAAAGACTCACACACAGCTTCTCTTTACATAAAAGAAGAGCACATGTAGCTGACTAGAAGAACTGTCTTAACACAGTATACATTCCTTTGGTGGAAAGTGACGTGACAAAACATTACCAAATATATAGCTTGTTACTACATCATGTAGTCAATGTGGCTCTGTTTCAAGAAACTCATTTACTCAAAGTGGAAGAGATTAGGCTCAAGGAAACAACTATTTATTTATAGCATTTATAGAGTGATCGTTCATCCTTGAAGGGATATCACAGCACTAAATAGCAATCCAACTCCATATATCCAGGAAGCACAATTAGTGAAGAAAAAGCCAAATCTTCCACATCCTACAAAAAGTCATAAGATTGGAAGTCTGTGTAAATCAAAAGAAAGGGTATTCCAGTTTGAAGCTGCCAGATAGTTAAAGGATTTACCCCCTCTCCCATTTAAGATGTCTTGATTCATCCACATTGTATCAAAACCTAACTAGTGTATTGGAGGACATGCACTGGTTTGTGAAAGACAACCCTGCCAAGTGGGTCTGCTGGTCAAGTCTAATAGAGTGTTCAGTGATCATGACAAAGTAGCTTAAAGATGGCTCTCTTACACACTGGTAACCAAAGAAATGAGTTGAAACAGGCTGAGACCAAGCTCCTAATAGGAAGATTGCAAATCAATCTCACCGCTGAGTTTTGAAATAATTGAAGGGGATAAACAAAAACTCTGCCAGCTCAACATGCAAAGCATTACCGTGATCAAATCTACTCACAATCAGTGCTTGCACAACAGTTTTGGGCATGCCACAGGAATCCACTGAAATTATTTGCAGAGAATCCATAGAAGACCAAAGCAACTCCCACGGACAGCATTCATCTGGTCCTCAATGGAAAGAGAATCGTTGATGAACAAGCCCAGATTCTTAACTACTCTTTTAGGCCTGGGAGCAGTGTCTAACAGTGTGGGCCACCAATAATTATTCCAGATGATAAGCTCCTTACTGCATTGAGTTTCAAATAATGAGACTGCATCCACATAGCCAACCCTGAAAGGCAATTCACTACATTTCCTCTTGTCTCTCAATTCCTTTCATCAGTGGAAATGATGAGCTGAGTAACATCTTCATAGGTTGTGATCTCGAAGCCCCAGGCTCTAACAATACCCACCAAGGTGACACATAACATTGAACAGGGTGGGACACAGGGTTGAGCCCTTAGGAACACACTAGTTTGCCACCCTTAGCTTGGATTTAAAAGGAAGCAGCTGTAGTGACTGAAACCTATTGCTCAAAAACAAGCAAAGCCATTTCAAAGTTTCAAATACAAACCGATTTCATGCAGCCTTTGTAGCAATAAAAGATGGCAGACTGTGTTGAATGCAGCAAGCAGGTCCGGGAAGAGGCAAATCTGTCCTCATCAACCAGGAACCTGATGCTGTCCAACATCTTCAGCATAGTGGATTCAGTACTATTTGTAGTTCTAAAACAGCTTTGAGAGGGGTCCAGCAGGTTGTTGCTTTCCAAGTAATGGGTAAGCTGTCTGTTAACTAATTTGCCCAAGATATCTCCTCTACCAAATATGGCAGCGGAGAAATGGGGCGATAAATGGACCAATTGGAAGTGCCTGCACCAGCTTTCTTCAACAATAGAAAACCCACAGCAAGCTTCCAAGCCACGAGATACTCTGCTTCCTTCAATGATTTATTGAAAAGTACGGTTAGATGAGGATTAGGAATTGGGGCAAAGCTGGAGTAAATAAAATGAGGGCAGCGGTCTAGTGGAGAACCCAGTTTCACATTTAGCATAGTGTATTCCACAATCTCATTGGTTAATTCAGAAAAAGAGCACCAGTTGGATGAGGATGAAGGCTAGTGTCCTTAAAGCAATTCCTCTCAATGAAAGGTTGGGTTCCAAAAGCTGAGTATATGATCTCTATTTTATAATAAAAAAATGGGACAAAAACCTCACAAAAAGAAACCGAGGCTTCAGATACCTGATTGAGGACCATGTGGTGAGCCAATTTCTGAACAATTTTAAACAGTTATTTAGCAGATCCACTGTTTTCTTCAAATCGTCTGACAAAATACTGTCTTTTAGGCTGTTTAAGTTGCTTATGATAGACTATCAACTAATACATCATTCTCCTCATATGCCAGGGGAACACTAATATGGATGATGCTGGGATCCCATGCATTTTCAGCAAGGAGTATATTGATTCAAAGGGTAGACACATGTTAACAGATGGTCGATTAAACAGGCACCTGGCATTGGCAGTGCAGGGGCCCCCAGGGGGGTCCGGAGCACCCCTTCCGCCAGCCTTTCCCTGGCAGGGGAACCCAGCAGGGAAAGGCTGTGGGCAGTAGGGATCATTATCCGGGGGGCAGCAGCGCTGCCCTGTCGGATAATGATTCCTTCCACCGTCAGACTGCCTGTCGGAGGCAGCCTGGCGGGGGAGCTCCATGTGTTCTTTAAATGGTGGTTCAGCCAGCCAGGCCGGTGGTGGTTTTTCACCCGCCGCTGGCATGGCGGGCTGAACCGCCGGGGATCATAATGACCCCCCCATAGTCAATGTAAAAAAACAAAGTTTAAAGGGACGTTAGAGTTGGGTGAAAA
This sequence comes from Pleurodeles waltl, assembly GCF_031143425.1. Lineage (NCBI taxonomy): Eukaryota > Metazoa > Chordata > Amphibia > Caudata > Salamandridae > Pleurodeles > Pleurodeles waltl. The sequence continues at coordinate 707,049,730 of NC_090450.1, read as the reverse complement.
TGTCAGTCAAAACATACGTTTTAAAACAAAACCACTGAAATTCACCAGTAATAGTTATCTTAAGTAGCTATAACTCATGCTCTAAAGTAACTATAACTCGCACCCCCACCATGCACACTGCTGTCATTTATAATGTAATTTCAGATGTTGAAGTCCTGTTATCAATTAGGTCTCAGAACATGATGTAACATGAAAGGTAATTACAAGTGCCTGGGATCCAGGTTTAAGGGGGTAAGAGCGGGGGGTGGCCGAGACGCCCACAAGATGGCCGCTCTCCGTTGAAGCTCCACATCGTCACAGAGACGTTTTAGCTGTGTTTGGCGGCATTTTGGCACTATGGACAGAGATAATAGAGGCACAGAGATGGGAACATGAGGGCAACAGGTATTTTACAGCTGGAATAATTTTGGAGCATGTTTTGTAATGTTTGTGGCTTTTTTGGCCCCTCCTCAGCTTTGGTGGCCTCCATTTTGATTTTTTGAAATTTTATTTTTGGGAAGGAAAAAGGAAGAGAAAAACAACTGCATACTTTCATGTTGTAGGATGCAGGTACTCTATGAAGCTCATTTTTTCGTCTTTAAAACTCTTATCCAGCCACTTTGCTCTACAATTGGGATATGGTCAGCATCTACAGCCTCAGGATCTATTTGTGTCATTAATAATTTTGCCGGTTAAGAGATTTTATGTATTGCACGTTTTTCAGACTGCAGTGCTGCATTTAAGATAATTTTTACACTATCGGCTCTGAGTTTATTCTCTGCATACTTATTTTCCATGGAGCCTCCCTCCTCTTCTTCTCCAAAGGTTGCAGCGGTTTCTGGAACCATGTCCTCGTCACGGAAGGACAATAATAATGCCTCTAAACGACAAAATAAGGATCCTTCCTCTCCAACAAAATCTCCTTTGCCTCTGACCCTAGAAGACCTTATGGATGAAATAAAACACTTGAAGCCCTTTGAGATGGAAACTAATGCTACCCTTCAAAGAATTGAAGAAAAGTGGTCAAGTCTGGAATCCAGGTTCTCAAAGAATGAGCAAAGGATCAGTAATATGCAGGATGAGGTCACTAAGATTGATGCCGTATCTAAAGAAATTTCGCTCCTGAAGCAGCAAACTGAGGACTTGGAAAATCATAACCGGTGTAACAATCTTAGAATTTATGGCATTCCTGAGGAGGTGGAAGGCAATGACATAATCTCTTTCCTAAAAACTAATATTCCTAAAATAATTGGGCTCAAGGATGGTACTGCTCTTAATATACAATGCGCACATCGTGTGGGGCCCAGATCTTCCGGTGCCTCATCACCTGATTGTCCGAGAGGCATAATTGTTATTTTTTTGGAGTATTCTGAGTTACTCATGGTTTTGGAGGCAGCCAAGCAAAGGAAACATATGCTGTGGTCTGGTCATGGGATTTTCTTCTCACAGGATGTGGCACGTGTTACGGCTGTTCGTCAGAAAGAGTTTCTTGCACTGCGTCCAGGGTTGAGATCACTAAACGCTCCTTATGGACTGGTTCATCCTTGCTTCTTTAAAGTAACTTACAAAGATCGTACTTTTTTGTTTGCCTCTCCTGCTGATCTGAAAAAGTTTATTAGCCAATGCAAGGGTGAAGAAATGGAATGTGGCAAGTCTTGATTATTCATTGTTGGTTCTTAAGAAGTTCTTTGCTGATATATTGTCCTACGTTATTGATCACTTTTATTTTTATTTATTTTTTATTTATTATTTTTATTCTTTTTACAGATACCTCATGCTTCATTTGTTTCCCTAAATCTGATATGTGTCCCTTTCCTGTGTCATGTTCCAGACCCATTGTCTTTATTTGTTCTCAGTTTTCGGTAAGTGTATTGTATAAGTCATTATTGTTCATATTTATGCCATATTATTTATTTCTTCTGATAATAATGACTTTGTGGCCTTCTGTCTCCTCTCGTGTGTAGTTCCGGTTGTGAACCATTTTAGCTTTTTCCGTGCTTCCCCACTCTACCACTTTATTGTCACTGTATTGTTTTTACTTTGTCTTACTATGGCTCAAGCCATTAGGCTCCTTGCCATCTACTCTGTTTTTATCATCTTTTGCTCTCTTTTTCTTCTTTCTTTTCTCTTTTTTTCCTTCCTTCTTTCTTATTCGACTGAGTTTTGGTTGTTCATTCTGCATACCTTTTGGTATCATAAGATCCAGTGGTTTCTAACTTACTGCTATATAAATTATTTTATGTTGATAATGTTGCTACAAATATATCTTTTTGTTGTTCTGCAAAATGGTTAAAGTCATACGTGTTGTTTCTTGGAATGTGAAAGGTTTATGCAATCCAATTAAGAAGCAGAGAGTCATTTTACATCTTTCCAAGTTAAATTGCAAGGTTGCCATGTTGCAAGAAACCCATACCTCTGATACGGATATCAATTCTTTGAGGCGGCAGTGGGTGGGTCATATTTTTTGTTCTCCGACGCTCCATAATAAAAATGGGGGTTCTAATTTTATTTCGTTAATCACTTTCCATACAGTTATATCGAGAGCACAGAGATGATGAGGGAGGTGGCTTCTCCTTCACCTCAATATCAATAATGTCCCATACACCTTACATAACATTCATGGCCCTACAGGAATTTATCTAAAATTTGGGGAAAATATTTCACAGGTTTTACGCTCCTGTCCGAATGATAATCTTATATTGGGTGGAGATTGTAATCAAGTTATGGACCCCTTTACGGACAGGCACTCCCTTTCCAGATATATCTCTAATAAAATGCAATAAAACATTCAAGAATGCCATTCATTCCAGAGGCTTGAAAGATGCTTGGAGGATATACAATCCAGATAGTTTAGAATTCAGCTTTCATTCTTCCATGCACAATTCAAAATCTAGAATTGATTATATTTTTTTGACACCTCACTTGCTTACTGGTCTAGTGCATGCTGAAATAGGCGCTATACTAATATCGGATCATGCACCTATGTTTATAGATATTGACATAACAAATGAATCTTGTAGGTCAAGGAGATGGTGCTTTAATATCTATTTGCTGAAGGATCAGGTCTTTGTAGATAAATTTGAAGTATTTCTTAAGGAATATTTTGATCTCAATCTGACGCCTTCTTTGCAATTCCATATTGTCTGGGATGCTTTTAAAGCCTCGGCCAGAGGCTTCATTATTGACTATGTGGCTGCAAAGAAGAAAATGTTTCTCACAGAGTCGGCTCTTCTCTTATCATCTATTAAAACTCTGGAGCATAAATACTTTACATCAAATGATGAACTCCTTATTCAATGCAAACTGGATTTTAATAAGAAGTCCACTGAACAAGCCTCAGGCATGCTTTTAAAAATGAATTCTAAATTTTATGGTGCGTGTAATAAAGCTGGAAAGATGCTTGCAAATTATCTTAAAGTTAAATCCCAAAAATCCAAGATTTCACACATCATAGACGACAAGGGGAATAATCATTTTAGAAATTAGGATATTTTGCAATGTTTTTCTGATTTTTATCAAAATCCCTATACGCCTGAATCATCCCCCTCCGAGGCAGATCTTGAAACCTTTTTTAAATCTCTCCCATCTCCACCAAATCAGTCTCAAGACCTTTCTTCCCTAGATAAAGACATATCTGTGCAGGATATTAAGACTGCTATAGCAAAATTACCAAAAGATAAAGCTCTGGGCCCCAGATGGCTTTACAGCTGAATTTTACCTTCGTTTTTCACACGTTCTTCTTCAGCATTTGCATTCTCTTTATTATCAAATTATTCAGAATGAAAGGGCTCAAGGTACGTTTTCTCAAGCAATGCTTTGCTTCATTCCCAAAAAAGATAAGGACCTTTCGCTATGTGCTAATTATCGGCCAATTTCTCTCATTAATTTAGACTGTAAGATATTTGCTAAGATATTGACTCTTCGGGTAAATTAGATTATACAGGATTTAATTGGTTTTGAACAAACTGGCTTTGTTAAAGGCAGATATATTACTGATAATTCCAGAGCCTTACTAAATATTTTACATCCTGCTTCTACAAGTACTATTCCAATGGCGGCCATTACGTTGCATGCAGAGAAAGCTTTTGATCGTGTTAATGGGCTTTTAATGATGCGAGCCCTGAAATGGCACGGTTTTGGAACTGTAATTTTACAATATATTAATATATTATATTCTTCCCCATCCACATCTATCTTTTTTTTAAATGGAGTTCAATCCTCTTATTTTTCCCTTTATCGAGGTACTAGGCAAGGGTGTCCATTATCCCCCTTGCTATTCATTTTATCTTTCGAACCTTTCTTATATTCCTTGAAGCAATCTAATTTGTTTACCGGGTTTGTGAATTAAGATTTGCAAATCAAATTTACTGCTTATGCTGATGATGTTATCTTGTATGTTTCTAATCGGCAGACATCGTTACCTGTATTTATTGAACTATTGAACTCATACTCTAGCCTCTTAGGTTCTAAATTAAACTTGAATAAATCTGAAGTTCTTCCTTTAAATAAATTTTGTTTAAAACATATGTTTGATGAAACGGATTTTAAATGGACCCCAACACATATAAAATGTCTAGGGATTAAGTACACCCCATTCAATTCCAGCTACTATTCAGCCTAATTTGGTAGATCTTGTTCAAAAAATGTGTAGCATGTCGGAAAAGTGTTCTCCTCTGTATTTAACCTGGTGGGGTAGGTTGGAATCCATCAAAATGATGATGCTCCCAGTGATTAATTTTTATCTGTCTTTGCAATTTTTTAAATTGCTTAATAGCATCATGGACAAACTTTCTATGGAATGGACGCAAAGCATGCATAGCTCTTTCCTCACTGTGCAAACCTAAGGATGTAGGTAAAGTTAATTTTCCGAATCTTCGTCAATATTATTCCTCCTTTATATTGAAACAGGTTTTACCTTATATCTATTCTCCTCAAGAAATGTCTCCATCGATTTCGGAGAAATTGGAGGAGGCAATTATTTTTCCTTTCCCATTTCAATCAATATCATATTTTTCGTACTCTCCTAAAGGGTTCTCGTCTCCTTGTCTTAAGCAATCCATCTCAATTGTTTTTCCTTTCCCATTTCAATCAATATCATATTTTTTGTACTCTCCTAGAGGGTTCTCCTCTCCTTGTCTTAAGCAATTCATCTCAAGTGATTATCCACTCTTTACTAAACCATTATCATCCTTACAACCATTCCTGGACTCCTCTATTTAGCATAACAGAAATATCAAGTTATTTAATTGTACTCTCTTTTGGAGAGAGTGGGTAATTAAAGGTATTTTACAAGTCAAACAATTGTTTGAGCATATGCTACCTCTCTCTTTTTCTGAACTCCAAATTAAATTTCATTAATCAGCCACCCACATGTCAAAATATCAAAGTTTAATAACCCTTCTGGCACAACAACGAAATATCTTATTGCTAGATCCAACTCCCGCTCCAACTTTAGTTCCTATGCACCTTTCTCCCTGCACCCCTACGAAAGCCTCTCACATATATAAATACCTACATTATCACTTCCCAAGCTGTGTTAAAAATAAAATAGAGCTTACTTGGGAATCGGACCTCAATTGCTCTCTCTCTTCAAACATGGAATTGCATTTGGTCCAAAATCCATCATATATCCTGTAATGCCGGTACTACACAGACCATTTATTATTTTTATCACCGACTTTTTTTAACTCCTCTCTTTCTCTCTAAGTATAACCCAAGCATTACAGATTTTGTTGGCCCTGCTCTGATACACCAGGCACCTACCTATTGCTTCTTTTTGGCGAAAAACTTGTAATTAAATTGCACAGATATGCAATGTTAATTTTCCTTTTGACATTGTCAACATCTTTATGGGAAGTTCCTCTCCTATTTGGATTGGCGCCTGTAAAGTGGGCCATTTTGTGGATTTGCTCATTGCTCTAGCATTACAAGTATTCACGTCAAACTGGAAAGATGCTACTAAGATCACTTTTAATGGATGGTGGAGCTTTGTCATCATCACAGATTAGACAGAGCATCTGCTATCTCTACAAAACAACTTCTTCAAAAAGACTCATTTTGGTCACCTCTTATGACTTATTTATGTCTCCCACATCTCAATTTCGTAATAACACTTTTGTATTCCAGTCACCATGAAATTATAGTTTCAATACATGTTCAAGATACTATTTAATGACTGTTCTTATTGTTTGATGTTGTATGATAATTCAGTATTTCTAGCCAGTACTATATTCATGCTTTATTCGTAAACTCTGTATATATTACATTTTTGTGTATTGCTTTTTGGAATAAGTCTGATAATTTTTTTTTCTGTAAGTTATTGTTCCTTTTTGCTCATACTTTTATATAATAAAGTATTTGTAAATTAAAAAAAGGGGGTAAGGGCAGCCCTACAGTGATCCCCTAAATTTTTTATAGCAGTTTTCCAGGGCACGGGACTTAGGTGGTCATTACAACCGTGGCGGTCGGTGTAAAAGCGGCGGTAAGACCGCCAACAGGCCGGCGGTAAAAAAATTGCAATTACGACCGTGGTGGAAACCGCCAACAAAGACAGCCACTTTAACACTCCGACCGCCACAGCAGTACAAACAAACAGCGCAGCGGTCACCGCCAACAGACAGGCGGAAGACAATGTACCACCCACACTATTATGACAGGCCAATCCACCCCCTTTTCCGGGGCGGATTCACCGCAGATAAAAACACGGCGGAAACAGGAATCCCGAAGGGAAAACGCTCACCTCTACACACCCCACGAGGAACGAGGACGCCATGGACCCGGAACTCCAAATTCTACCTGCAATACTCTTCCTGCTCCTCTACAAGGAGCACGAATGCCAGCAGCGAAGACCACGGTGAGTACTGCACCTACGACACAGGGGAGGGGGGAGGGAAAAAACAGGGACACCCACACACAACACCCCCACCCCCACCCTCACCCACTACAATACACACACTAATGCATATCAATACATTACAGTTACACCCCCCAATCCCCCTGGAAGAATGCAAAGACAATAGAAAATGAGTGTAACCATTGTAATATATTAAAAACAAGTAGGCAGAAATATATATATATATACACCATGTACAAAATATATACCAAGCATAGTAGTCCAGGTGGTGCACTAAGAAAGTCCGTGGAACACTGGGACCACACGGTATGGGCGAGGCCCACACAAGATCCCCGAGCATGACGCAGAGAACACTGCAGGGGCATCAGAGAGCAACTAAATAGGCACCTCAGGCGGAGGGAAGGGGGGGCACCTCAGCATCTTGAGTGCACAACGCCAAATCCACGAGAGGGCTACATGCCCACTATTCAATCCTGAGGAGTGCAAAGCCACAGTCTCTCAAGTCTCTACAGTGGGTGGCTTGTCCACTGTTCAATCCTGGGGAGTGCAAAGCCACAGTCTCACAAGTCTCACAAGTGGGTGGGTTGCCCACTGTTCCATCCTGGGGAGTGTAAATCCACAGTCTCACAAGTCTCTACAGTGGGTGGGTTGCCCACTGTTCCATCCTGGGGAGTGCAAAGACACAGTCTCACAAGTCTCTACAGAGGTTGGGTTGCCCACTGTTCAATCCTGGGGAGTGCAAAGCCACAGTCTCACAAGTGTCTACAGTGGGTAGGTTGCCCACTGTTCAATCCTGGGGAGTGCAAAGCCACAGTCTCACAAGTGGGTGGGTTGCCCACTGTTCCATTCTGGGGAGTGCAAAGCCACAGTCTCACAAGTCTCCACAGTGGGTGGGTTGCCCACTGTTCAATCCTGGGGAGGGCAAAGCCACAGTCTCTTAAGTCTTTACAGTGGGTGGGTTGCCCACTGTTCAATCCTGGGGAGTGCAAAGCCACAGTCTCACAAGTCTATACAGTGGGTGGGTTGCCCACTGTTCAATCCTGGGGAGTGCAAAGCCCCAGTCTCACAAGTGGATGACAATCTCCACTGGTTCTGGAGGGGGTATGGTGCCCAGAGTGCTTCATCCTGCTAAGGGCAGAGCTAGTGGATGACAGTCTCCACTGGTGCTGGAGGGGGCATGGTGCCCAGAGTGCTTCATCCTGCTAAGGACAGAGGTAGTTGATGACAGTCTCCACTGGTTCTGGAGGGGGCATGGTGCCCAGAGTGCACCATTCACCCCGTGACGGACTCAGGTGCGTCAGTGCCCCTGCCGCTCATGGGCTAGCGGTGCTTGAGATGGTGGTGCCCTGTTCAGCGGTGCTTGAGATGGCGGTGCCCTGTGCAGCGGACTTGAGATGGCGGTGCCCTGTGCAGCTGTGCTTGAGAAGGCAGTGCCCTGTTCAGCGGTGCTTGAGATGGCGGTGCCCTGTTCAGCGGTGCTTGAGACGGTGGTCTCCATTGCAGGGTCTCAGCTGCTGGTGGTCTTTCATGGCCCAGCGGGGCTTTTGCTGGCGGTCCTTCATGGCCCAGCGTGGGCTTTTGCTGGCGGTCCTTCATGGCCCAGCTGGGCTTTTGCTGGTGGTCCTTCATGGCCCAGCGGGGCGTTTGCTGGTGGTCCTTCATGGCCCAGCGGGGCTGGTGCTGGCGGTGGTCTCCTGGCCAGGTGGGCTGGTGCTGACGGTGGCCTCCTGGCCAGGTGGGCTGGTGCTGGCGGTGGCCTTCTGGGTAGCTGGGCTGATGCTAGTGGTGGCCTCCTGGGCAGCTGGGCTGATGCTGGCGGTGGCTTCCTGGCCAGGTGGGCTGGTGCTGGCGGTGGCCTCCTGGGCAGCTGGGCTGATGCTGGCGGTGGCCTCCTGGGCAGGTGGGCTGGTGCTGGCGGTGGCCTCCTGGGCAGCTGGGCTGATGCTGGCGGTGGCCTCCTGGGCAGCTGGGCTGATGCTGGCGGTGGCCTCCTGGGCATCGGGGATGATGGCGGTCTTCTCTGCCGTGCTGCTCTTCCCAGACTTGCCGGGTTTCTTGTGGCCCTTCCCCACCTTGGAAGGTGTCACAGCTGACTCCACACTCCCAACGGGACCCCTGGGAGCAGCTTTGGTGGCTGGAGTCTTCCCCCTCTCCCGCCGGGCACAGGCCAACTTCTGATGCTTCTCAGGTGGGGGACTGTCTGTGCTGTGGCTCTGTGCCACACTGGCTGCCCTGGTGGCCGGTGCACTCCAGATTCCGGTGACTACAGACACCACTGGTCCCGGAGATGTTGTGGCTGAGGTGCTAGTTCGGGACCTATGAGACGGACGGGGTGGGGGAGGTGTGAGAAAGAGGTCAAGGTTGGACAGGAAAAGTTTTTGGGACACACTGGGACGTGTAACTGGAGAGGGTTTGGGAGTGGAGGAAGAGGTGGTTGTAGGAGGTGTACGTTTGGTGACTTTCGGTGAAGGTGCATGCACTGGAGGCTGTCGTGAGGTGGATGACTGTTGGGTGGGTATGTGCCTGCGTTTGTGTATCTTGGGAGGGGGCGTCACAGATACACTGGGAGAGGACACAGGGGACGCGTGAATGGTAATGGGGGTGGTGACTGCACGTGAGCGGGGTGTGGTGGTGGGTGTGCTGGAGAGGGACGTAGTGGCTGTAGAGGTAGTGCATGCAGGTGTGAGTGTAGACGAGACTGGAAGGGAGGAGGGAGACGAGGAGGAGGGGGACACAGTGGAGGCAGTGGATGTTGGTGTTTCTGCATGTGTGTGATGCTTGCGTGAGTGCCTGTGGGATGTGTGGTGCTTATGTTTGCCTGAGCTTCCCTTGTGTGTTGACGTGTGTGCATGCTGGTCTGAAGGTGTGCTTGGGATAGGCTGGGGTACAGGGGATTGGGTCTGGGTGGAGGAAGTTGGAGGGGGGAGGCTAAAAACAGGGACAATGGCTGCCATCAGTGCTGAGGCCAGAGTCTGAAAAGCTCGCTGAAGGGCCGCCTGACCAGAATGAATGCCCGCCAGGAATGCATTGGTTTGTTGCAACTGCCTCTCTACACCCTGGATGGCATTCACAATGGTAGACTGCCCAACAGTGAGGGACCTGAGGAGGTCAATGGCCTCCTCACTGAGGCAAGCAGGGATGACTGGGGCAGGGCCTCAGGTGCCTGGGGCGAAGGTGATGCCCACCCTCCTGGGTGAGCGGGCATGGGGCAAAGGCTGAGGGGCATCTGGGAGGGTGTTGCTGGTAGGGGGGTGGTGGCTGTACCTGTAGATGCGGGGGGCACAGATGTTGCCGCCACCACAAGGAAGCTCCCATCAGAGGACGAGTCCGTGTCGCTGGTGTCAGCTCCTGTCCCCGCCATGGAGCTCCCCTCGCCCTCCGTCCCACTGGTGAATTCAGACTCCGTAGTGTCACCCTCCAGGGCCATGTGGGATGCAGCTCCCTCGTGCTCCGGTGCCACTGCTCCTCCGCCTGATGATGCTAATGCACACAAGAACAGGGAGACCACAAAAAAGGGGGGGGAAGACAGAAGAAAGACATGTTGAGTGCATGCATTACCGCTACCGTTGGCGGACACGACAGACACAGAAGCCCCCTGCATTACGCCGCGCTCTTGGGCTCCACTGTTCAATTCCTGGGAAATGGCCTACAAGGCTATGGACGACATCTGCACATGGGCATGACTAGGTGTACTTGGCACTCTACAGAGGTGGGCTGGGGTGCCACATGGCCTGCCTTACGGAGGGGCCTTGCCTACGGAACTCGCCCTGGCCTAGGGAAACCCACAGCCCACCTCCCCCACCCAGACCCCTCCACTGCACGCAAAGTCAGCAGAATGAGAGTGTACTCACCCCCTTGTGGCTGCTGTGATGCCCTCAAACGCCCATCCAACTCCGGGTAGGCCACTGCCAGGATCCTGAACATCAGGGGGGTCATGGTGCGACGGGCACCCCTCCCACATTGGGAGGCCATCCCCAGCTGAGCCTCCACTGTCTTCTTGCTCCAGCGGCGAATGTCCTCCCATCTTTTCTGGCAGTGGGTGCTCCGTCTGTGGTAGACCCCCAGGGTCCAGACGTCCTTGGCGATGGCACGCCAAATATATTTTTTCTGGTGGCGCTGACCTACTTGAAATGTACAGGGGAAAAAGAGAAGTTATTACCAACTGCACCGTCAAAGTGATTGTCCCCAATCCCTACCCTTGCCATGTGGCTCATGCATTCACCGTCTTTCATGCACGCAGCACTCTCCCCCCTTCCTTCTTACATCCAGCCCTCTCCACACAGGCATAGCACGTACAACATGCTCCCTGTGTTCCTACCTGTTTGTCTGGAGGACCGTAGAGTAGCGTGTACTGGGGGAGGACCCCATCCACAAGCTTCTCCAACTCCTCCGATGTGAAGGCAGGGGCCCTTTCCCCAGACACTCAAGCCATTGTCTCTTCCAGACCGAGGTCACAGCAGCACTTGCAGTGTAGGTCCTCTCCTGTTGAAGATCAGGTATCGAGTGATTGAACAGATAGAAAATGGCGGTCACGTCCGCGGCAGTGCGTACCGTCACCGCCGGCGTACATCGTCATTGGCTCCTGGGACCCATAGGGTCCAATGTTAACCAATGCAGCATTGCGCCGCTGTCTTTGACCGCCCAGACGACAGTGTACAACGCCAGCGCAGTTACCTCACATCCCATTGTCCCACATTAGAGGTCAGGCAGCCGCCATTTCAGGGGCCCACATGGCTTCATTTCCAACTGCGTCACACATACCTAGGCCTAGACTCAACACACATACAGGCCACCTTTTGTGTATGAATGGTGTTCTGTGTAAACTGTGGGTACGTACCTCTGAGTTGTTTGACTCTGTGCTCGCTGTTGTCCTTCATAGGCACCGTCCGCTGTGAAATGTGAGTAGATTGCGGCATCCTCCGGTGTACTGACCGTTGGTGGACCTGTCAACAGTGGAGGAGCGACATGTGATTATCACATACAGGCTTGACCGTGCCACAATCCAGGAACTGTGTACCCAGTTGGAGCCAGACCTGATGTCAGCAATCCGCCATCCCACAGGAATCCACCCTCAAGTGCAGGTTCTGTCAGTGCTCCATTTCCCTGCAAGTGGGTCAATTCAAACAACACTGGCCATAGCATCAGGGATGTCCCAGCCTATGTTTTCCAACGTATTGTCCAGAGTGTTGTCTGCCCTTCTGAAACACATGCGGAGCTACATCGTTTTTCCCTCAGGTGGAGGATTTGCCTACAGTGAAAGGGGATTTATATGCCCTGGGACACATCCCCAACATCATAGGTGCCATTGATGGGACCCATGTGGCTTTGGTCCCCCCCCACAGGAGTGAACAGGTGTACAGAAACCGGAAGAGTTATCATTCTATGAATGTACAGATGGTATGTTTGGCAGACCAGTACATCTCCCATGTGAATGCCAAGTTCCCTGGCTCAGTGCATGATGCCTACATCCTGCAGCATAGCAGCATCCCTTATGTGATGGGTCAACTTCAGAGGCACCGTGTGTGGCTATTAGGTGAGCACCTGGAGGCAAGTCAGTGGGAATGGTTGTCTGGGTTTAGGGGATAGTGCGTGTCTAACAGTTGTCCCTCACCATTTGCAGGTGACTCTGGTTACCCCAACCTGTCATGACTACTGACCCCAGTGAGGAATCCCAGGACAAGGGCAGAGGAACGTTACAATGATGCCCATGGGCGAACTAGGAGGGTGATCGAGCGGACCTTCGGCCTCCTGAAGGCCAGGTTCAGGTGCCTCCATATGACAGGTGGATCCCTATTCTACTCACCAAAGAAGGTGTGCCAGATCATCGTGGCCTGCTGTATGCTTCATAACTTGGCTTTGTGACGACAGGTGCCTTTTCTGCAGGAGGATGGTCCAGATGGTGGTGTTGTTGCATCTGTGGAGCCTGTGGACAGCGAAGACGAGGAAGCAGAGGAAGAAGACATGAACAAAAGGGACTCAGTGATCCAGAAATATTTCCAGTGCGACACAGGTAAGAGTACAGACCTGACAACTACATGTACTTTAACACCACTACCTCTCTACTGTGTGTTGTTTTCACCCAGTGTATGGTCACTGAGTTGTCACTTTCCCTTACGATTTCACAGATGTGAGTCCCACTGTGTGACATCTGCTTAGAATCCTCATGGACTAGAGCTGTGTGACATAGGTATGTTGACATTACAATTGAAAGAGCATTTTGTCACTGTAATTGCTAATACACTATTTCGAAATCACAGACAGACTCCAGATTGTTTTGTGCTTTAAGTGTGTTTATTTAAGTGCTCAATATTGGAGGGGGTAGTGAAATGGTGAGGGGTGATGGCGGAGGAATGTCCATGGCAGAGTCCAGTCTATTAGTCTCACAGGTGCATTGCCCAAATGGGCATAGGAAGTGGAGCTGGGGCAGTTAAAGTATAGACAGGGTGACAAAGTGGGGCAGTAGGATGACAATCAGGGTGGTGTAATTTCTTGGCGGGGGTCTTGGCATCGTGCCTTGTCTTTGTCCTGGATCTCAGGGACCGTTTGGGGGGTGGTTCTCCCTCTGTAGGGGGTGGGGTGCTGGTGTGGTGGTCCTGTGGCGGGGCGGCCTGTCCACTAGCGCCGGCGGAGGTGGTGGGCAGTTCATCGTCCATGCTAGTGTCAGGGGCCCCTCGTAGTGCCACAGTGTCCCTCCTGGTGTTGAGTACTTCCTTCTGCACCCCTACGATGGTGCCCAGGGTGGAGCTGATGCTTCTGAGTTCCTCCCTGAAACCCATATACTGTTCCTCCTGCACCCGCTGGGTCTCCTGAAACTTGGTGAGTACTGTTGCCATCGTCTTCTGGGAGTGGTGGTATGCTCCCATAATGGAGGAGAGGGCCTCTTGGAGAGTGGGTTCCCTGGGCCTGTCCCCCCCGTCGCACACCAGCCCTCCCAGTTCCCCTGTGTTCCTGGGCCTCCGTCCCCTGGACCGTGTGCCCACTACCACTGCCCCCAGGTCCCTGTTGTTGTTGGGGTGGTGGGTTATCTTGGGTTCCCTGTATTGGTGGACACACTGATGATTGACGTGTCCTGGGGACGGAGGTATGGGCCCGCTGGGTGGATGCTGTGCTAGTGTTTCCAGAGGGGGGAAGGTCAGTGGTGGCCTGTGACTGGTTGAGGGGAACCGACTGTCCCGAGGTCCCCGATGGGCCGGGCTGATCATCTAGATCCAGTTGGACAGAGCTGCTGTCATCACTGTGGGCCTCTTCTGTTGGTGGTGTGGAAATGTGTGGACCCTCCTGTCCGGTGACGTTGGGTAGGGGTCCTGCAGGGGTAGAAAAGGATGGTTATATTACATCTGTGTGTGTCATGGTGTGCAACGGGTGGGTGACCGTGTACCCCAGTGCTTGCATTCCTGTGTGGGACCGCCGCGCTCAAAATACACACACATATACAAAACACAGCCACATTGGACAATTCGAAATACACACACCTGATACACATACACACACCACTCCCACACACCCATTACAATATAAAACACACACCCACAGAAAAGTAGTCTGCAGAGCCTGGATCCCTCAGGGTAGTGATGTCTCAGAATCATAGGCCCTGAAATTTGGAGAGTCTCAGAGACAGAGGTCCTCGGAATGTGGTTTCAGAGTCCTTCCTGTTAGGATGGAGTCCCTTGCATGACACTTAGTTAGAAGGCTGAAGGTATCTGAGTAAGTTGAGCAGGTGTGTGCCTGTGGATGTGTGCATCTGTGTGTGTGTTTGCATGACTTTGTGTATGGCCCGGACTGTCTATTTTTCTGTCTCAAAGTGCCCCATGTTGCTCCCTCACAGACTTTGCAGCTACTCTGTCTTTGTGTTGAGCCTGGTGTGTCTATCTCCAGAGTGCCTCATGCTGCTCCCTCACAAATGTTGCAATGGTTCTGTCTGTCTGTCTTAGTTATCTCAATCACCATGGGGTGTTACAATGACAAACGCTCAAAGCTGTGTGTCATGCCAAGCCACCCCAACCCCTCATAGGTGTGACGGTGGCTCTGGCTGTATTTTCGTCTGTCCTAGTCTGTCTCTGTCTCACAACTATTGGGTGTATTTGTTTTATGTGCCAGTTTGTGTATGTGTGTGTATTTTGTACTGTACACTTGCATTTTATACAGTTAAGTAGTGCTTTAGCTATAGCATCACTATGAAATCATTTACTTATATAACATAGCGATGGCACTGTATTACAGCACTTTTTAAATTACTTGCACATGTTGCTACAGAAGCTTCCAAAGTACTTCTAACGAACAAGCCACATGAAGGTCCTACACCTGTTTCACAAGGTTAAGTCCCAGGCTTCACCACACATGGGAGGTGAGAATCATCCTATTATATTAGCACCACTATTAAGGAATCAAAATTAAGGGGCTGATTTAGCTCTTGGCGTAACGGTCCCCTCCACTGATTTTCCATCTGAAAACCCGTCCACCGGCATGCCAGTTTGCCCGCTCTATTTAAATGTTAGCAGGAACATAGGTGAAAGACTGCCGAAGGTCCACCGTCACCTCCAAGAATCACCACCAGTGTCAATGGCACTATAGGCAAAAGCGGCTGGTGGCGGGACTCCAGCTCCCTTTCCCGCCGAGCCAATCACAATGTGAATTCCTGCCAACACAACCGTGGCCACTTAACCTCCAAACCTGAGTTGGCGAATTGGCCGACATGCACCAGGGCATACAAGTCCTGTTGCTGCTCCTGGACCAAGAAGAAAAACAACCCTGTCATCACCGGAACAGAAGGTAAGTCACTGTCATACCTGTCATCCTCGGAATTGTTGCTGTACAGTAGCACTGCACATGTGCATGGGTAAAAACATTTTGCAAACAACTTCATAATGGTGTGCAATGCTTATGTGTATAATGTTGTACTTAGAAAATTGTATCATACCACAACTTGAGGTATTAGTAGCACCCACCAATCTGGTACAAACTGCCTTCCTGGCAATGGACACCTACACAAAAAGTCCCAGCAATCACAAATAGAAATGTGTCCACACAGGTGTGTGCAATCATTTCCCAATAACTTCACAATAATAAACTGAAACAGTATACCTAATAGGAACAACTCAATTCCATTAAAATGTAGCAATTGCACTACAACATGATACAAGTGGGTGTACACAGAATGTACTATAGAGATGTATGAAGGCCACATGTACTCTTGCATATACTCATGTATATTGTGCAATATATGACAAACATAAGATGTCATTTAACTGTAAAGTGCCAGGTTCCCTGTGTAATGCATACATGCATATCATTGTCACATCATGTCAAAATAAACACACATGTATTCTCCAGTCACAATAGCAGAAACACATACAGTTGTGGTGTAAGTGTCCAGCAACATGATGAATGCTTGCACCAAAATTAGAAGGTCCATCACAGATGTACTACACAAATGTATGCATTAAAAAAACCTAACATCTACAACCTCTGCTTGTCACTATCACAAATGAGAGAAAGTGCGTGACACATGCATTAGCAGAACTAACCTCAGCAAATAATTAGTAACAATCATTAAATAAGGCCAGGACAAAGGTAATTCTCAAAATAAACATGTTTTGTAGAAATTAGATAACTCTCTCATGTCAATTAAATTAAACTGTACAGAAAAAACAAAGGCACTAGGCCAGTTGTCCGTTGTGTGAGTGGATGCCTACAACTTGCCTCCTAATGGCACTGGCAAAATAAACCTCATCTGGTATGGGGCAGAGGCAGTCACCTCAATGATTGTATGGGAAAAGTGGGTCCTTAGGTATAAGAGGGGTGGTTTGGGGTTTTGGAGGTGTGGGTTTGGGTTTGAAATGGGTGGGTTGGGATTTGGAAGGGGTGGTTTTATGTATGGGTACGGTGAGTTGAGTTGTGGAAGTGTGGGTTCGGTGTGGAAAGGATGGAAAGACATTTTGGAGGGGTGATTTAGAATGGGGAAGGGGTCAGGGCCAGGGCAAAAAGAAGGACTTCCTTACTAAAATAGGTAGCGTGGTTGGCAAGGAGTTCAGGTTAGGAGGTAGAGGGAACGGTACGGTCTGATGTGCATGTGTCTGTTGAAGGTGTGGGTGCCTGTGGGTCTGGTGGAGGTGCTGTATCTTTTGCTTTGTGCTTTTTACTAGGTGCCTGATGTGTGGGTGAGTGTCAATGTTTATGTTCAGTATGTGTGTGGATGCGTCTGTTGTGGCAGTGGTGTGTGTTGCTCTGGTGTCTGAAGGTGTGCTGGTGCATGTGGGTGTTGTGGTGGGTGTGCTGGTGGTATGTGTGGGTGTTTGTGTTGTGGTGGGTGTGCTGACTGCGGGTGTGCTGGTGGTGTGAATGGGTGTTTGTGTTGAGGTGGCTGTGCTGACTGCTGGTGTGCTGGTGGTATGTGTGGGTGTTTGTGTTGTGGTGGGTGTGCTGAGTGTGGGTGTGCTGCTGGTGAGTGTGGATGTTTGTGTTATGGTAAGTGTGGTGACTGAGGGTATGTTTGTGGTTGTGGTGGTGGTGGGGTGTGTGGTGTCAGCATGTTTGTGTGTGTGTCTGTGTTTTTTGCCATGCTTATGTGTATGTGAGGATGTACTGCTTGTGCGTGTTGGTATGTGTGCATGTAAAGGTCTGCGTGTACTCTGGATAGGGGTGGGTAGATGGACTTTGGATGCTGGATGCAGCAAAGGTGATGTCACCCCTTTTAGGGGGGTGGCTACGGCCAGCTGTGGGGGTGGGGGAAAAGAGGGAGAGTGGAGATCGGAACGTGGGAGGCAGATGACGATGCAGGTGTAACAGTTGCTCCAGGGTCCGCAACCACTAGGAACCGGTCTTCATTGGAGGCCTCCAAAGAAGACGTTGAGTCACTGGTGGCCTCTGTGCCAGTCCCCATACCCTCCAAGCCACTGGGTCCCTTGGTCCACACCCAACCCACAGTGGCCAGCTTTCTCCCTGCCGACGTGGCCACTGTTACCTTTGCCTTGCCTAGATGATGCCAAAAAAACTAATACAACAGTTTGAGTGATCTGAGTAAATATAATTGAACATGAACTTTGATCACACAACATTTGCTCAAAGTCTAGAAATTCCCCATTTTAGCTCCTACATCATGTATGCCTTTGCCTCGTATTCACTTGTAGTTCTTTCCATGACAGAGAGCTCCAACAGAATGAGTAACCACATAGTCCTTGAGATATTCCGAACCCACTGCAGTACAGAGCTAAAATAGATTCTCATTTCCAAAAGAGGCATGTTTTGTGCCAGATAGTGACTTGTTAAGATGGAATCCCTCAACACGAATGTGATGTAACCTTCCATCTACAAATGTCCCTTTAAGTATTACATTTATCCACATCATTGATTTTCCATCTGGACAGTACCAAGCTGTTGGGCCGGATTTAAAAGGCCATGTCCCTATGCACTGCACTATATTTACAAGGCAGTGTTAAGGCACTTTTTGTGGCTTAACATCACCTTGTAAATACAGCCCCTTCACACGCAGCACTTTGTGCAAAAGGGGCATGCAATGGGTGTTGCTGTGCTACACCCATTGCATTTTGACGCTGCCCCAGATTTACATTTTTTCTTGAACCTTGAGGTAACACCAAAAACTGTGGTGTTAGCATGATGCAACAAGGAAAAATGCTTTCATTTCTCCTTGTTTTTTGCTCTTTCTATGTGTGCTGCATTCTGCACCACACATAGAAAGAGCAAACAGTCATAGAAGATTGTTTTTCTGCAGGACAGTGTTCCTACCTGCCTAAAAAGAATCTCCCCCACAGTGGAGTCATCCGTGCACCCTGGTGCAAGGGTGGCTATGTTGGCGCTCGGCAGCAAAATTAGTGCCAGCACAGGGGGCGACACGGGGGTGCGCTGTATTCAATTAAATACAGTGCATCCCTGCATTTTGAAAATGATGGAGCGCGGCGCTTCCAAATGTGGTGCAGAGTCACGCTTCATCAATTTCTTTTAAATCGGGGCCGTTGTTTGGTGTACAGGTAACTCTCTCACCAGTGCAGATACATTCCTCTCTGTTGTAATCAATACAGTTTGACATACAAGTCATGTTGTGTGGCACCCACTGGCTTACATGAACATTTGTGAAGGACCAAGGCTTCATGGCAATCTGCTACTGTCTACATGAACTGACTAGAATTTTGCTGTGAAAACAGGTTTCAAAAATGTTTCAGATGAGGGATCATGCCATTGTACATGTTTCCATTTCTTTTGGTACATATGCACATTCTCATGTTGTCATAGCACCAACTTACCAATGTCAAGTCTAATAAATCAACTATATCATAAGTGTGCATTTTGCCATGCCACCAGTAAAAGGGCCTACATTACTGATTCACATTTGTGATCGAGCGTCACACCTGACCCAATCCACAAATGTTTTTTTTACAAATGTCCCTCATTTCATAGAGAATATGCAGGTACCCCTTTGTTCACATAAAGCCACATGTCTGCGCAGAACAGTACTTGGCTTGTGATGAGGAATCTAGTGGCAACCTTTAGCACAAAACAATACACCAAATACAGCATCACACTGTCTGATGAACCTATACCTCAAGAAATCCTCATATGCGTTGAATGTGTGTCAGCCATGATGTTGATGCCACTCAACATTGCTAAAATTAAAAAAGGTTAAACAACAAAAATACTTACAGACAATAACTTATCCCCTTGATGCTGCTGTTGGGCCCTCAACTGCTAATCAAGCTCTGAGTACGTCATAAACAAGGATGCAGGCCAGTAGGAAGGTCAAGGTGCGGTGCACCCGCTTGGATCATTGGGAGGACTGGTCGAGCTGGCCTTCCACTGACTTGCGGGACCAGCGTCGGAGGTCCTCCCACCTCTTCCGACAATGCAGGCTGCAGCGCTTATCGAACCCCAGAGTCCGCACCTTCTTAGCAATGGCCTTCCAGATGTCCAACTTTTGATGGGCGTTGACCTGTATGGATGACAGAAAATAACAAGAAAATAAGTTTTGAGTTATTTTGTTTGCCTGTAGTGCTGTGGCACAATTTTGTTGCATCACTCACATGCATTCAACAAACAGTAAGTACATTTTTTGGAAAACATTTAGAGGTTCCTCTGAAATAGTGATTTACAGTGATCTGTTGAGTACTCTCAACACTTTCTATCGCCTCATGTTACCATTCCAAGCCACAAACATAATCTAGGTCAAGACTACGAAACCTTTCCTGTTGTGAGACTCATTTCCGATTAGTCAGTCATTATGAGCTGCTTAATGCTAAACAGCCTGTACATTCTTTGCACATAGTCCCATGCACAGCTGCATTGGCTTCATGCCTAGACTTTTAAGCCATGGTTTGCATCACGTACAGTGACTAAGGGCCAGATGTAGCAAAATTTAGCGAGTCGCAAATGGCCCGAATCTCTATTTGGGACCCCACAAAATCGGAAATGGGATGCAAAAACCCCATTTCCGAATCGCAAATAGCGACGCGAGCCATTACCGACTCGCAAAATTTGTGACCCCATAGTGCGACCCGCAAATAGGAAGTCGCAATTTGCGAGTCGCAAACCATATGAAAAAGCCACTCGCAAATTGCGATTAGTCGCAAAAAGCCCATTTTGCACACCCAATTTACCACTAACTCAGAGCAGGTGGTAACCAGAACCAAAGTATAAAAGGAGACCCAGAAGGCACCTGGATTACTCAAGATGGCGGAGATATATGTGATAGCAAGGAGGAGGAGAGTCCATGCCGCACAGCAGAGGAGGAGGAGGAGCCAGAGACAGGAGAGGATATACAGAACCAGGCAGACACTTTTCCAACAAACTGAGGAGGAGATTTATGATAAATACAGACCCAGCAGTGCAGCAATATTAGAATAATAAATCTACTCAATCCGCAGCTTCAACGCCAGACTGTGCGCGGCAGCGCCATCCCAACACATGTGCAAGTGCTATGCTCACTGCACATCTTGGCCTCGGGTAGCTGTCAGCGGGTCATTGCTGTGGCAGGTGGGGTATCCCAAAGTGCACTCTCACGGTTTTTCAGATGTTTCTTAGATGTCATACTCACACATATGTCCAGATACATATACCTACCCAGGAATAAGGCAGAAATTAACAGCACCAAGTTGGAATTCTACAGGATTGCCAACTTCCCACATGTAATAGGGTGTGTAGACGGGACACATATACAAATATGCCCTCCTGCAAATCTGGAATATCTGTTCTGCAACCGTAAGTGTACCCACTCACTGAACATCTAGGTGGTATGTGACGCCCATTATGTCATCACTGACATGGTAGCCAAATTTCCAGGGAGTACACATGACTCCTATATTTTCAGGCACAGTGGGATACACCAACGCCTAGAACGTGGGGAGTTTAGAGACGGATATCTCTTAGATATTGCTGAAAACATACACACACGTCACTGTGGAGACCATCCATGCCCTGCTAACATTGTCCATTTTTTCCAAACAGGTGACAGTGCATATGCGCTACGACCATGGTTACTTACCCCGTACTTAACACCCAGCAATGAGACTGAGAGGTGATACAACAGTGCACATAGGAGGACCCGAAATGTTATAGAGAGGACCTTTGGACTGTTAAAGGCAAGATTCCGATGCCTCCACAGAAGTGAAGGTGCGCCCCAGTATGCCCCAATAACAGCATTCAAGATCATTGGCGCATGCGCTATACTGCACAACATTGCCACCAGATGTGGGCTACATCTCACCCCAGAAGACCCAGATTCGGAGGATGACGAGCAAGAGCTACCACATCGCAGTCATGGGGATAGAAGCATTGCAAATCAAGGCAGACAGACGGGACCACATTGCAAACCAATACTTTGGAAGGTACGTGCTGTCACCACACAGACTAATGTCACACACACAGAGCCCAGATGTGAAGTGGAACAAACAAGAACTTTTATTAAGTGAACCTAAATAAATATGAACTGAACTTTGGGAAGGGGCTGTAAATGTCCACCTGCAATGAGGACACATTCACCTCATGTGCCTCAATTGTCCGCAAGTGCATAGCTCAACTCCTCTGCCTGGGACACCCAGCATGGCTAGTGCCTGGAGTGTCAGGAGATCCCTGACGTGCACTGCCACTCCTCAATACCCTTGTTTCCGTGGCAGATGCACTACTGATGGTGGAGCCCTCCTCACTATCTTGAGGTGTGTCTGCCGTGCCCCTAGCCACCTCTCTTGCCTCCATCATATCCACAGCGTGGCTTATCCGACCCAGTCCCCGAGCCACATCCCCTGCAAAGTGGCCCAAGTCTACCTGCAAACTGACTGTACGGCGTGACAGCCCTGTTTTATTGACAGCCAGGCGGACAATTGAGGCAGCCATGCGGTCCAAACCGTGTATGAGTTGGCGCTCACGGCGCCTTGCACTCTCTCTCTCTGACACAAGTTCAGTTACTAGTTGATGGATGGAGAGTGCAAGGTCACCAACATGATTGTTCAGGCTTTGGAAGTCTGTGTGCACCTGTGCCAGCCCTGTGGTGAAATTCCGCTCCATACGCTGCATGGCCCCTGATATGACTCTCATCTGCCTTGTTTGCAGGCGCTGACCACTGATGAGAGCTGCCTCGGCAGCAGACGTGGACGAGTCCCCTACATCCTCCTGGGACACTGCAAGGACATGGACTCTTCGTCTGCGACGCGGTGGAGCATCAGGGTCCTGTTGGATGGCACTGTGGCTGGGACCGGGTGCTGGGTCGATCTCCCCAATGTCCAATGGTGCATCTGGAGGGGACTGTGGTTAGGTGGTGCTGGGCCCTGTGGTGGCTGCTCCTGACTCCTGTGCTGCCTGTTGGCTGCCCTCTGCACCCTGGACAGACTGGCTGGTGGGGATGTCTTGTGGGAGACCTGTGGGACATAGGGAACACACTGTCAGTATCTAACATCTGTTGTATGCTTCCTAATAAACTGTTGCCTATCAGCTGACTACTGGACTACATTGCCCATAATGCACCATTCTGGTGGTTGCTAGTCTGGAATGGAGCTAATTTGGTTGTGCATGCTGCTGTGTACTGGGTGGGTGGGGGTATGGCAGATATGGGTGTACATGCATGGTTCATGGTACTCACTTGTTGATGTTCCTGGCGCTGACGTGTACAGCTCTCCCATTCCAGCCACTGCCTCTGGCTCCAGGGTCTGTCCCACACGTTCCTCCATGGGTGTGGGTGGTGGGATGGTGGATGGGCCTCCTCCTGTGCCCCTCATCTCCCGGAGGCGCTCTGTCACCCTCTCCTTGGTCCTGGAGTGCAGGTCATACCATCTCTTTTTGAGCTCTTCAATGCTCCTGTGGCTCACCCCTATTGCGTTGGCCTTCTTCTGGATTTCATTCCAAATCCTCCTTTTGTCAGTCTCTGGCACACTCAGGGCAGCCCTTCCAAATAGCTGATCACGGTGCTGGCAGCCTTCATCTGTCAGCACCTCCAGTTCCTTCTCTGAAAACTTAAGTTTTCTCTTCCTTCCAGAGTCCTCCATTCTTGCTGCTGTTCATCCTGGTGGTTGCTCAGCAGTTGGAAAAGGGTGTGGCCCTCCCTACTCCCAGGTCTATTTGTAAACTTCCTGGCTGTGATGTCATCAGCAAGAGCCAGGAAGCGTTTTCCAGACTGTTCTGCTGCACCTGCATGCAATTTGCGGCACAAACAACATTCTGTCCCTAGCTAAATCATTCAGTTCACTACGCTCCAATCACAACACTTCAGCGATGCACAACAAGGGACTAATTAGCCTGTGGCCAAAAAAGGAACCAGTTACTTAGTCAAACATTTCCCAATCAGACATGTACCTGTTCCTCTGGGCTCCCACATAGCTGTCTGTATAGAGACAGGATCTCCCTGCTCGAGCTCCTCCGTACTGAAGGCAGGTGCCCTGTCACCTTTGTTGGATGCTTTGCCTGGCATCCTTGATCCCAGAGGTCAGTAACAGCAGCAGTGTTAGGAGGCAAGTGAGCTTTTTATCAATGCACCACGTACAAGTACACAGCGGATGGAATCCATGACAGAGACGGGCACATCCATTGACTTTCATGCATAGCACACACATTAGCCTATAGCAGGGTCCATCACGTACTGTTCCACCTACTACGCTGACAACTTCCACTAGCGTCTGTCGGGTATCCAATGTCCTGACGGCAAGGTCAGGCAGCCCCCATTTTAGGGTGTGAAGCTGTGTACTTTTAAATTGGTAGTGCGTCACCAACATGCAGAATGGAGGCTAGGGTCTATACAAATGTTAGATACGATCGACACTGTTTTTGGCCAGATATGACTCAATAAAACATTTTCCGTGACTGTGTTTGACATCAATAGTGCCGCGGAGGAAGTGAGCCCTTGAATGACAATATTTCTTTTTTTTTTTTTATTAAACTAAGTGCAGATAATTCATTTCAAACGTATTATTTGCACATAATTGAAAACAAGTGAAAAATGAGGTTTGAAGTTAAAAAAAACTGATAACATTGTGTGTATGTGTATGATACAATGACAGTCCTAATGTTACCAAGACTTAAGATTTGTGTTGATCATCAAAGAATGGTGTGACCATTTAAGCTGAAGTTTTCTTTTCTATATATACATACCTTGAACCCAGGCATGGATAGAAGTGAAGGCCTAAGATCTTCCAGCCATTTCCAGACCTTTCCACCATGGAAGAAAGGGATTTAATAAGAAGTTCTCGGTTAAATAGGCAAACTATGCTGGATTTTTGTCAGAGGCTAGAGCGTGAGCGCCTGCCTCACAATAGGAATACAAGAGCAAAAACACCAATAGTGAAACTCATGGCAGTACGTCACTTTGTTGCCACTGGCTCTTGTCAATACACTGTGTCAGTATCTAGGAGCATGTCCCAACCAACTTTCAGTGGTGTGCTATAAGAAGTCCTTGCTTCAATGATGAGACACGTCAACAGATACATCCAGTTCCTACAACAAAAGGATTTGGCCACTGTGAAGGGAGAATTGTTTTCTTTGTGTGGACTACCACATGTGGTTGGAGCACATATGGCATTCATATTGCCTTGGTGCTACCACTTGCAAGTGAACAGGTCTACCGCAATGGAAAAGAACTTCCATTCCATCAATATGAACATTGTCTGCTTACCGGATTTATACATCTCAAGTATGTTTGCCTGCTTTCCTGGGTCAACACATGATTCATTTGTACTACGGAACAGCACCGTATCCCTGCAAATGTCACAGTTTGGACCGGAGAGGTCCTGGCTTGTTGGTAAGTACAAAATAACTTGAGGATCATTTGCTTGAATCCTACGTTAGAAGTGGCTTGATATGATATTCAATTGATATGCTGCTTCCATATAGGAGACTCAGCCTATCCTAACAGACCATGGTTGTTAGCGCCGCTGAGGAATCCAACAATGCCAGGAGAAGCCTGCTTCAGTGAGTCCCATGGAAGAACACTGAGGCCAGTGGAGATGGCTTTTGGGCTCTTCAAGGCCAGGTTTAGGTGCCTAAGACCAGTGGAGCTGATCAGGTGTGCCAAATCACACCTGCTTGCTGCATGCTCCACAACATTGCCCAGAGATGGAACATCCCAATAATCGCAGAGGAGGAAGTCCGTGAAGAGCCACCGGGTGAAGATGTTTAAATGCCTAATGAAGATGACAGTGGTGAAGAAGAAGGAATTGACCTATGTCAAGATGTTATTGACCACTTTTTCACCGGAGTGTAAGTTTACCTTTACAAACTGTAGCCTCCAATGTCAGAATACCTTGTGACATAGGGAACATATCTGTCTGCAATGGTAATTTAGCAGGAACGGTCAGTTCAGGAAAGTCCAAAGCAAGTATGTTAGTGGAACAGAGTTTCCCTACATTAACTATTGTGGTTATTTACATAGATTAACTTTGCTTGTGCTTAGTATATGTGTTTCCCTAACTTGTCATTTGAGTCCAATTTAATATGGGAAATCATTGATTATTCTTTGTTATTCTGTTTCTGGGTCTTTCACCATGTCATCTTCAATTGGACAATTCAAAGTTGTGACGTTTGCAGTGATATGTTTCTGTTGAAAAGTACAAAGTGAACATGTCTTGATCCTGGGACACACACCCACTTTGGATGGGCAGATCTTGTACAGAGACAACTTGCACTGTGATTGAATGGAATTTCAGGAGATTGTACTGTTCTTCCTTCACATTGGCTACTTTTTTAATTTGTGTTCAGTGGAGGCAGCTGTTGATGTGTCTCCTCATAGTTGATATAACTTTTTTAGCACACCACTGAATGGTGATTGTGGCATTGCATCAGATACTGCCACATTGTCCTGTAATGGTCATGTGGCCTCAAA
Source organism: Pleurodeles waltl (assembly GCF_031143425.1). Taxonomy (NCBI): domain Eukaryota; kingdom Metazoa; phylum Chordata; class Amphibia; order Caudata; family Salamandridae; genus Pleurodeles; species Pleurodeles waltl. The sequence goes on along the minus strand of NC_090450.1, from coordinate 707,023,592 downwards.
CTGTGTTACAGCCGTGATGTAGACTATTGGTGTCATTGATGTAGGATTACTATTGTGAGGGCTGGATGTATAGCTCCAACTGAGGTCATGCACCAAAAATAGTTTGCCTATTTACCTTGATCCCTTGCAATATTCCCTTTCTTCCATGTTGTGAAGTTTGTGGAGTGTCCACCTCTAAATGGCACAGACTTGTGTAATGCAAGGTTTGAGAAACTCAGCTCTGATTTTGTCTAGGACTTGTTCTCTACATATGTATGTTACCAATACATTGGGTCTTTTATTTGTTTTGTTTGAAAGAAATGGGTAACACATTACCTCTTTGTCATTTAAAAATTTTCTTTGCAAATAATTGTTCAAAATTTTTGACAAGATGAAGGTGGAAGACAGACATGAAAAATAAAATGTCACAACAAATGCAAACACAGTGTTGTAGTTTGTGTCCAAATCATTTATTTCCCTGACACAAAGGAAGACAAAGGTGTTTCAAATAATGGGAAAATGAACTTTAAAAAGTCCATCATGGTGGATGAAAGTATAGTAGTAGAGTGAAAAACTGTTTAGAGTCCAATGTACAAAATACAACTGTCCTCAAAAAAAGGTAAATGTGAAATAGTCCACAGAGTAAATGCTAGACACACACTGGAGGAAACTAGGATCTGTATCTCTTGGAGGTGTTGGTGGGGGGTTTCTATCTTCTCCTGGTGGTTCAGATGACCGTTCCTTGTGGGGAGGAGGAGGGAGCACAGGTACAGCGACAGGGGTGGGGCAGGAGGAGACTCCCTGTCTGTGGCTGGCAGTGGTGTGCTTGGTACATATGTAGAAGGACCGCAAACAGGGGCAGATGGTATGGGAAAATCCTTGCACATGTGGTAATAGATGTCAAAAAGCACCCCAGTGAGGGAGCTCATTTTGTCATTGTGGTTGTGTATTTCCAACAAGAGCTCCCTCTGAACCTCCTTGATCTCCCTGAGTTCAGCAAGGATCTGGCCCATCATGTACTGCTCACAAGACTCGGTCTATGGTTGTCTGGCTGATAAAGACACCAGTGGTCTCACTTTCCTGGCCCACTGATTCCCTCCCATGATGCCTACTCCTGCTACCCTGTGCCCTGGAGGCAGTGTGTCCCATCCCACTGCGTCCTGGCACAACTGGAGTCGGTTGGTGTTGACTCAACAGCAGCTAGGTCTGGGGGGCATAAGATTGGGGTGATGCTCCTTTGGACACAGGAAGTGGAGGTATCCATTTGCTGAGGTGTTGTTGCAGCTGCGGTAGGAGGTGTAAATGTGGGCTGAGTGCTCACTGGAGACCATATGGCCTGACAGACCATATGGACCTGGCTGCTCCCGATCATCTGGACTTGCAGGATTGGAGTCCTCATTGAAGGCTTGATCCTAGTCTGGAGTGGAGGTGCCTTGAGTGGCAGAGGGTGGTACACTGACCCACGGGGCTGGACCTGAGAAGAAAGCATACAATATGAAATTATAATCTGGTTTGTAGCTCATATGTGTCTTTAGCTACAAATGGGGCAACTTAAAAAAGTGAAATCAAAATGATTATGCCTTTGTGTGATTTCCATTGTTTCACATGTGCAGGCTGAGTTACACAGATACAAACTCCAGTGATGATGTTGTAGAGATGTCCTGAAATACAAAATGTTATTTCAGTAATTGTGCATTACATGTACCAGACATTCAACCCAACACAGTGGTGAGTAGATTAGAGTGCTGGACCAATCCAAGGCCTAGAAGGCTACAGAACATTAGACACACTGTGGTTCAACTTATTAGTAAAACTGGTATTGGTCATCATATGGACAGTGCAAAATAAATTGTGTGTGGATACTACCTCTATTCAGCATGCCACATCACATAGTAGGAAATCTTGGATTCAACAGTCTATGAGTTATGTGAGTACTTACATCACTTCAATGTAGCTATGAGAAGGTGGCAACATGCATGAGGTACACAACAACTGTCATTTTTATCCATGGTGACTGGCAAATGCCCAAGTTTTCGAGATGTGCGCACACATGGGAGTAAAAGTAGTAGAGGAACATTACACTGCACTGTTGTTTTGCAGATACAAAAACAGGGCATCATGGTAGTTGTAGTCATCTGTTGACAACATAGACACTAGTTGTTAAAAAGTGGGTTCCACATATCTATTTCAATAACTATAGGAGAGATTAACACACATTTACAACATGTACGCACATATGGGTATGGTGCGAATCGGTGAAAATACCACTTACAAGCAGTATACCTTTTTGTGCGAATGGATGGAGGTTTGGACCTGTTTTGGGGTGAATAACAACATACATTGATAGAAAGCAAGGGACTAAGCAAATGCAGGGGATGATTCATGGGGAACAACACACAATCTGACTAAACATATTGCACTTTGTTAAAATACAACCATGACGCTAGTAATTGTTATGAAACAAGATATTTTGTGGAGTCAAGTTTAGGTATATCTGTTTTGATAAGGGTGTTAATCCATTCTAAACGTCTAATTTAAGGACATAAATCCATTTGTGATTGTTGGAACATTGCTAAGTGCAACTTATCACTCTCCACCCCACCAGGGATTCCTGCCAAGCCTTCAGGATGTAGGTTCTGCAAGACCTTCTCATCCCAGGGAAAGAGTTGTAATGGGGAGATAGGAGAAATACCACCAGTCCTCTGGGCCTCCAGGTGACGCCTAGAGGCCTGGGAATGCACTCTCCCCCGAAGGTTGTTCCACCTCTTCCTAATCTTCAGTGTGCACTGGTTGTTAGGTAGAGCATTCACTCTGTCCACTATTCTAAACCACATTTGCCTGATATATGGTTGTATTTTGTACTTGTGCTCCAAACAATTGTGACTCTACTCTAATGATTTTATCCACCATGACAGAAAACTCTCCCTCTGTGAAACATGGATTTCTCCTCCCTTCCATAGTGAATAATTGTGAAAAGAAATTGGTGCCCAAAAATGTGGAGGATAATCAAAAAAAGTAATACTAACAAAAAATACAGAGTGAGAAAAACAGAGAGAATAAATCTGGCTCCTGTGTGACTATTCCTGTATCCAAATGATCTGCTGCAGTGTGATGGCAAAGGATCATGGTCTGAAATGCAGTGTGTTTTGCAGGTGTTCACAGTTGTCAAATATACAACAGGTGTGGGCTGCTAGCATCCAACCCACGGCCACATCTATAGTACTATACAGAACGGCTCCGTGACAGACTCCTGCCATCATGTGCCAGCCGCTGATACACCACCAGTAGGGCTGTGTTATCTAAATAGGCTCTGCAGGATCACGCCATCAGGACGGCCACTGTGGCATATTCCTCAGCATTGGAGTCCACTGCATCAGCTGCAGAATGCAGCTGAAATGACAGAGTACACTCCATTGTGGCGGTCTTCGGCTCAGCCGCAACACATCTAAATACGGCAGACTGAACATCGTCAACTTGATGGTCTTTTCAGGTGTACAGCTGACATGGCTTGGCAGTAAGACCATCAAGATCTAAATCAGGCCCTAATTTTCTAATGTTAATGTGTTTCTCTGCGTGTGTTTGTGTGTGTGTGTGTGACAGCACATGTAGGGACTAGATAATACCAACAAAGCTACACTCAATGATGGTCAAATGATGCTTATGCAACCTGGCATAAATGGGGATCCCTGGTTGTCAGATATTTATCTGAAAAACAGAACTATGAAACATCAAGAATCAAGGCTTCCAAGCTCTGTGGCGCAACAAACACAGCGCATAAAGTTTAGGGGTTTCATTAATTGGAGGGGTTGTATTTTATAGTAACTGAAGCTGGGATTAAAAACCACCATTTTAAGATCATGTTTTGAAAAATGAGATGCGGATCCCCGGTGGTCAGATCTTTATCTGAAAAACAGAACTATGAAACATCAAGAATCAAGGCTTCCCAAGCTCAGTGGAGCAACCAACACAGCGCAGAAAGTTTAGGGATTTCATTCATTGGAGGGTGTCTGTATTTTATAGTAACTGAAGCTGGGATCAATAACCACCATCTTAAGATCATGTTTTGAAAAATGAGATGCCGCATTTGTAAGGCACTTATTAGGTGTCCTGAGCACGTAAATGCTACTGATATCAATTGCAGCACCCATTTTGTCAGCGTTGATAACCTTTTCTAACTTTCAGGTGTCTAGTTACAATCAGGTACTCCTAGCACGTTGTCTCACCAAAATTCAGAGCCGATTCTCAGACCCTTCCAATGACATTCTATTTTATTGGACCATCCACCGCCTTATATCCTGAAGTAACTTACTCACCAAGCACAGAGACATAAAACCCCTACAGCAAACACTACCTTTTCGGACACTTGCTAACCCTTTTTACCCACACTGGTAGCCACACTGCGACCTAAATTATGTAGATTTCTTAAACTAGGTTGTTGACATGGTGAATAGAAATGCAGAGTTTTGGGGATCGTTAAACTTAAAAATCGTTGTGACTGTGATAAAAAGCAGGGTTGCCAGATGTTCGCTAAATTTGGTACTGTTCAGTAAGAGCACTGAAGAGAAATGCAGATGGCTGGGTTATTGGTTAATGGTGAACCCTCTGTTCCAAAATTGACACAGCGAGCTCGGTTTATGCACAATGCCCTAAACAAACCACAAGATACAGATGCTAATTTGCAAGACATACCGACATTTGAAAATGACTTATGTCTGACGGTTTAATTATACCATGATGGTTAGGTGCCCAATTTCATCACTGGACCCGCAATGAAATCCAACGTTTTGTTTGCTCATTTACATGAAAAACATGTTTGATGTTGTCAAGTATATCAAATTTCAGGTTCTAAATATTACTGTGAATATTGCCATTCAGTCTATACCGACAAATATAACCACATATGTGCAGACCTTTGCAAGGCTTGCATTACAAACAATTGCCACAACAATGCTAAAGATCTCCAAAGGTGTCTGTGGTGCAGGCTATTTGCCAATATAAAGAGTGTTTAAAGCAACATACTGCATCAGGAGAGATGGCTAAAGTGAACTGCCATATCAAAAGTTGTGCATTTGTACAGTCTTGAAAATCATGAATGTAAAAGGCTGCAATGTGGCATTTATAAAGCCCAGGTGTTTTTGTTTGATTCACAACTATGCTGTATGAGAAAACGTAGGCCCTGATTGATACTTTTTGATGCAAAACTACGCTAATGCAGTTTTGCGTCAAAAATTTCACCGCTGGCTAACGCCATTTCTTAACACCACCCGTGCGTCAAATTTATACTTTGACACACGGTGGCGCTAAGAACAGGTTTGAGTCATTTTTCCTCACATTAACAATTGCGCCTTGTTGTAAGGCAAAATGACGTTAACGCAGGAAAAATGACTCTAATCCAGTTTGCGACATGGAAACACATTGCAAAACTGATATGTGCCATTTTTCACCACAATAGCATCAAAAAGCGATGCAAACGCAGCAACAGTGCTAAGGAGCCTCAAAATGTATCCCAGAAGACAGGGGAGAACCCAGGGAGACCTCAATCAACCAGGAACCAGCCAGGAGGACACAGACAAGATCCAGGGGAGAGACAAGAAGAAGAGGAAGACTCGCTTCAGCGCAGAGCAGCATGAAATCCTGGTCAGAGAGGTGGCAGAGTACCAGCATCAATTATTCATCACCTCTAAATTGCCAATTGGAAGGAGAGAGGCAATTTGGCAACAAATTGTGAACAAGATTATCATTGTGGCAGAGGTCAGGAGAACTGTCACAGAGTGTAAGAAACGGTGGCATGATAGCAAGCGCAGGACAAAGGAGAAAATGGCAAGGAACAGGAAGGCAGCACTGCATACTGGAGGTGGGAGTCCAGCACCACAAGAGGACCTGGACGAAACGAAGGAGATGGTTGCAGCCGTCATCCTGGAGGAAATCATCTCAGGAAGCGCAGGATAGGACAGCGCAGACTACCAGGAAACAACATATATGCAGGGTAAGTTGCATGGGGTACCAAAATGCTTAAATGTTAAGTGCAATAAAGGGGAGGCACATACCTACTACACAATGCACGTCAGCCCTGTAAATCAGGCAGTGGAAAGAGCACAGGGGCACGGCACGGGTGCATGGGCTGTACAGGGGCATCGAGGGGCACAGCACAACACAACACCAACAACCTTTGCATTGGGGTGCACCGCCATGCCAAGGCTGCTGGAAATGCTGAAGCAGACCAGGAGGGTAGGGAAGAACGTAAAACTGGGCTGCTGTCACAGGACAGCTGGTATTGTCAGAATGTAACCTAGAGGACAATGCCCAGTCTCAGGCCATTGGCTCAAGCCGCATTTACCATTGACAACACTTGCCACTACTACCTGTGCTGTGTGTGCTGGTCAATTAGGAAATTGCAGTTAGGTGCCCATGGCACAAACACACTCAAAATGAGGGATCAGTATGACTATGTGATCACTCCCCATCAATCCCTATCCAAGTGCAAATTCTGTCAAATTTTTATGTCCATAGACTCAATAAACATCAGGCACTGCCACATACATTATGAAGTACACAGCAGTAATCTCAAACCCATGCTGCCCATTCCAGGGTCTACCCCTATGCCTGTGTCACAATAGCTGCAATGCTACCATGCAACATCTCAGGTGTCATAGTGCTTAGACAACTGCATTGAGGGGGAGGACATATGTGTGTAGCTAGGCAAACACACCCTCACAGTCATAAGAGAAAATGGAACTCTGCCATGACCCATCAGTGCAATCCAACAGGGGCCAAATTGTTATGTGTGGTGCATGTGGCATCAGCACACCAACAAGCATTGCAAGTTCTCACCATGCTAATGGCAGCAGAGGGACGGATGATTAGGACAAGAAGGTGGCAAGCCACAATTTGGACAGAAACTACACCTAGAAGATGTGACACAGACAAACCCCGAACTGCCCACGCTACATGTGACATGCAGGTGGTGCAGAGGCCTGAGAGACTGCAAACATTAATGACAGGAACAATGCATGGGAACCCAGATTACAACATACCACCAATAGGAAGTCAGTGACGTCACATTACAACTGCCACAACACAGATACACTAATTGTACAATATCTCATTGCAGAGGACGATGGCTCTCCTGTGAATCTGTCTGTCCTGTCTGTCCTGGACTACCCTGATGACATGAATGACCAGCTGACAACCATCAGCCAGAAAACCCTCCAAGAAGTCCTGGAAACCCTCCAGACACCACCTCCAGTCGCAAGGAGGCGCACACATATAGCAGCCATCCCATAGAACCCACTCACCACCCCAATTGTACGACCTATCAGCTCAAACACAGCTGAGGACTCTGATGACACTGGGGCCATCTTTGAGAGGACTGTCGTGGGAGTACAGCGGGAGCTGGCTAAGGAGGTGCGGGTGGGGATGCAAACTATGGCAGCCAGCCTTGAGGGGATGTGCACATGCATGATGACATCCGCAGAACAGTCAGCAGCCATACAGGTCACTCAGTCACTATTGCAAGAAGTCCAACAGTATGTGAGGGACCTCACCACTGCTGTGAGGGAGTTGCCACAACACCTTCCCTCCCAATCTTGCAGCTGCATGCATGACAACAAGCTGGACTCCCTCAGGGCAGACATGGCTGCCTACCACAGGGATGTTGCTGCCATACTCAATAATCAGCAGCTCCTCCTTGCTGCAGTTATGCCATATCTAGTTCCACAGATGGCAGCTGCTGGTAATTTGGAGTCCACTTCAACCACTGAAGTGTGTTGCCCCCTCAAACCCACCACCACCAACATCAAGGGCAGAGGAGACGACACACACATCAGAGAATGAAGATGTGGAACAGATCAACTTCACCCGTAGGAGTCCCCGGTAGCACCAGCCCATATCACATGGGCACTGTTTGTCCTTTGTCCTGTGCTTGACAACATGCCAGTGTTGCTACAGTTTGTGACAGACATGCACTCTTCACCGACACACTGTTAAACCTTACCACTGTGGACTGCAATTGTCTCTCAGTATCCAATTGTTCCTCCACACTGAATGACACTTCATCTCAGCATGTCCAATGACATGTCCCTCAACCTTGCACTTGTGTTGCCTCACAATAGAATGCTTTACACTAATGGGCTCACAAACCTGGACTATGTAAATATTGCACTACAACACTTTAAAATAAACAGCACCTACACAACCACTTTGTCTCTGTGTAATGTGACACATCTACTTTGCTGGAGATTTGTGATGCTTGTACTATGTCAATGGTCACAGAGTGTCAATACCAGAGTGCAGAAATAATGTGGGCAGATATTTACACACAAGAGCCAGGACTTCTAAATCTTCTGTGCTGCCTGTGCCTCATTTCTGAAGTAAAAGCAGCACAAACTTACAAAATATCATTGTAATTTGTAAGTTTGCGCTGCTGTTGTGTTAACAAATGAGGCAAATGCAGTGTAATAATAGTATATTTCAGTCCCAGGGTATCTACAAGATGAAACTCAATGCTGGCCACATCCCCTACAAGACAGTCATTGTGTATGTGACATTTGCCTCTAAACATACATGCCACACCCACAACATACAGCAGGAATGGCTGTGTAAGATTGTTTGGCCAATAACGTCAGCTGGGAGTACAATGAAAACACCTAGGTGTGAATTTTATATACTTGACCTAATCAGAAATTGACACTACTCAGTTAAGCAGTGTTCACATGAACATAAGGCTGCAGGCAGACGTCCCACTGTGCCCAACATTCCAACACAGGACCCAAATGATGACAGCTTAAAAATCACACCAACCTGTCCAATACATGGGAACCATAGTCACCTTGAGTGGTGGGTACAATAGATGGCAGATGCATAGAGATTTAGCTTTGTTGTAGCTACCAATGTGACAGCTCAGTTGGAAGTGGGAATTAACATTTCAAGAGTGGGATGTGGATGTAGGACGGAATACACAGGCCAACAGAAAACTGGCCATTTACACTCAAGCAAAGACCCAGATCCCCAAGCATGTTACACATGCCGTAAAGAAGTACCTAAACTTTAATAACTATGTATTAGAGAGAATTAAAAAACTATGTCATACACCTATACTAACCTAACCTATCCTAACTATACAAAACCCACAACCTGCCCTTACTACCCTATGCTTACTTACTTACCACATTTAACTTAACACCCTAAACATTTACCCCCCCACCCCCCTTATATGACAGGGCACATGTGGGACAACAGATACTAACCTAAACAGGTACTAACTAATACTAAACAAATATATATATATTTTAATTTTTAATTTTGTTTTTTTTATTAAAATACACGCCCCAACATTAACCCCCACCCACCCACAAACTAACATGTAATAATATGAAAACCCCCACCACCCAACCTACTTATCCTATGTACACTATTACTCTACTCTAACCTATCACTAAATCCCTAAACCCACTAAAAAACTGGATAAGGAAAGAGGAGGTAGGGGATGGAATTAGGGGTGAGGGAAGCCAGAAGTTCCGAGGTTTGCCCTTTTCAGAGTTTTTTTGATTGACTTTAGCCTCTGGCTATTCCTGTCCACGTCCCGCTACAGAGTGTCAAGCTTCTTTAGGACTTTTCACATGGCCCTCTGTAGCTGTGTTATTGCGGCCATGTCTAAAGCAGCTGCTGTGGTGGTCAGTGTCCCTGACGTAGTTGCTCCTGCAGATGTCATGATCGGGGGAGCTAGAATGGAAAGTGCAGCAGGTGTTGTGTGTTGGTCCCAAGGTTGAGTGTGCAGCAGGCGGTACTGAAGAACTGGTGGCCGCTGTGCTACTGCCTGCACTCATGGTGGTGGCTCCACCTGTTGTGGCCAATGCCGGTCCCCCTTGGCTGAAAGCCAGCCATGCTCCTGTGGCTCTCTCCCTCCGATAGGTTCTTGCCATCACCTGGAACCCAGACTCCACATCCAGGATGCGCCTGCACCTCACTGCCCACCTCTGGAAATCCCTTATCTCCGCGGCATTCATGTTGGCAGCTGAAAAAATGAGCCAGGTAACCATTAGTGTCATCATTGTGTGATGCATGTACAGATGATAATCTAACACTCTCCCTCAAATTGCACATGCAGTCTGAATTACAGTACAGATGATATATTGTCCTTGAGGAATGACATGGCAACACAGCTTAACCATCAAGTATTTAACAGCATAGCAAAGCACAACAAGGGGTGTACCAAATAAAGTGATCTGTGCATTTATGTAGTGCAATGTGTCACAATGCAAATGCAGCAAGTACTTAACATGTGCCAGGCCGAGTAATGCCTATCATCTGGATCAACTTCAAGGCACCCAAGGCCGGTGATTTGTAGATGTAATTGGCAGGATTGTATGCCGTTGCCAATCATAAGGGGTCAGTGTTGTTTGGGACACATGCATGCTTGAATTAGATGACTGTCATCTACACTGTGACCATCACACCTACCTACATATACTTTCTCCCCCTCCCCCTGTGCCTCGGGGGGATGGGCATGCAATACATCATCACAACTGTCAAGGGCAACCACGAAGCCAAGTCCACCTGTACATGGATTTAGTGAGTGGAACACATGTGAGGAGGTATCCATTGGTCAATCACATCTACATTCATGTTTCCATTTGTGGACAACCATCAACACCTGATCTGCCAACACATTTCCAAAATCACCCACATTGATGCCAGCACACATCTGGCCTTGACCTGCATGTACGCCTATAACATACCACATAAGTGTCACGTAAATGGAGTACAACATATCGGGCTAGATGCTGGGGACAGTTACCCATACAGTCCGACATGTACATAACAATACAGGGATGCACAATTTTGTGTTGAAAACTGATGCATCACAATCTTGTGAAAATGAAGGTATGACCTGCTGACAATATTCTGACACTGGAGCACTTCCAAATCAAATGTGGGCCTACATGTGGCTACTAATCTCCTTGTTCACAAGCTGCTGCCTATAACGCAGCACAAGACTCCAAAGATATGACTCGCTGTCTGAGAATGTCTACTCGTTGCACAGAACACTCCAGTCAAGTAATAGATCAGATCACGTGCCAGCTCATCATATCTTGCAGTGAGTGCAACACACAAGAGTCACTCACACAACAGCTGCAATCACTACACAGGACAGACATTTTCACACTTACTGGATACGTCTGGGTCCTCAAATCGAGACACTTCCCGAGGGTATAGGGGGCCAGTCCACCTGTAAGACATGGAAAGGAAATATATGCTCAATGTCTGATCACTGTACAAATGTGTGGACAACATATCACAGTGTGTAACATTTTATATGAGTGAGCTGCTGATCCTGCATGTAGACGCTCCAACAGACATACGACTGCAAACTTGAATTGACACTGACACTCCAGTGAGTGATAGACACACATATGCACGCATGCACTGGGCCTAACAATCATGTGGTGCTAAACCTGAGTACAAAGATTTGTGACTAATCCATTTCAGATGGTACTCCATGTCATGATTTGTAATTGGGTGACAAATGCTATGGCACTTCCCTGGTGCACTACAATACAAGTGACTCAGGTATTGTGGCTTGTGCATCAAGGGACAATGATTAACTGTATAATGGACATGTGGGTCAATTTTCAGTCAGCAAATATTGTGCATTCAGTGGTCCATAACAGATGTAGCACAGTTGTATGTAGGTAACAAATGCCCCATTGGCAGTGTCCCCTAAGCAGTATATGCCCCCTATGCCAACATGATGGCAGGGATCATGTGTGTGTGTAATGATGACAATGTAGCGCTAAACATGGATAGCCCACATTGCTGTCCCAAAACAGTGAAATGTGGTATGCTGACAATGTCTTAGCTGATCATCATTGACAGAATGCATGGGCACAGGTGTTGTCATTGCACCTGAAATATGTTACTCAGGGCCATATGTACCAAGATCAGGTTTTGTGAATCACACATTGCAAGACTTAGCAACTAGCAATTTGCAAGTTGGATGATCTGAGGTAGAACACTCTCAATTACACTGTTTGTAAATCAAAAATGTGGTAGCAAATTTCCTACCTAATGAATAATGATGAGGTAGGTCTCATATTGCAAACCCCTTGGGAATGGCGGCACTCACAGGGATGCTGGCCCGCTGGGCTCAGCAGACTACCATGTCTGTGACTGCTTTCAAATAGGGATGTAACTATTCATTTAATTGCAGCCTTATTTCAGCAGGGGTAAATAGAAAGTATTTCAAAAACCTATTTTATGACTGAAAAATATTTTTGGAAGCAGTCAGTTATCCGTGGCACAACTTCCTGCTCAGAATCAATTTTTGGTCATGCATTCACAAAGGGGAAGTGATCCCATGGGGACCCCTCCCCTTTTGCAAATGGGTTAGCACCAACTTGAAACGGATGGTAACTGTAATTGCTTAGTGCCAGCATTTGTGCCCAAGAAAAAAAGATCAACAGCCTGCGACTCGATAATAGGATAGGAACGCCCATTCCTAAATGCCACTAGCAAACCCTGGTTTGTGATTGTGAAATGTGATAGCAGAATGGCAAATTTTGGGTTGTGCATTTGGATGAATATTTGTCATGACGTAAACACAAAAATTCTGAAAACTAGGCCGTTTGTGAAAATTATAAATAGCTTGGTACATATGGCCCTCAGTAATAGTTTGACATGGCTCAACGAAACTCTGGACTGCATTGTTAACATGTATAAACATGAGTAATACATCTCAGTAATGGTACACTAACATTTTGTTCTACTTGCATTCCACATGGCCACAAACATTGCATGCAGCACGTCAAGACACCTGCTACTGTCACTCAGGAGCATTCTACTGTACACATTTGTCAATGTGATACTCACCAACAGGGCCACTTATCACCACACCCAGGTGGTCCAAAAGGTCCTGTTCTTGGGCCACCTGGTCAGCCCAGCGATGCTTCAGCTGGTGCTCGTTCCTTGAGGGGTCGAACACACATTTCAGGTGGAAGAGCACAGTGGCCCAACACAGCCGCCTTGCCTTCGTGTGATACCCCTGTATCGCACGGCCTCCAGCATCATTGGGAGAAAGTGGCACACCAGCCACACAAAGGCCCTAAGCTCCTCCTCACATGCGGCTCAGCCTCACCCTTCCTGACATATTACAGTACAAAATTTTGAAAATAAAAGGGAAAAATTAAGGAAAAAAAAAAAGAAAAAAGGAAACTTACAATCCAAATTACAAACCCCAACTAACCCAACTAATTTAACCACCAAACAGACCCCGACAGTACAAATACAATTCAGACAACACTAAAATACACAAAAACACTTACACAGGTACAATATACAAATAGAATACACAAAAAGACAAATATAGACACCACAAGATACAATATACGCAATCCAAACAAGAGCAACACCAAGACACATCCACACAGTCAAGAAAAAGCAGAATGTGAAGTGGAAGTAAACCCACTGTACCACGTCTGTAAACAGGATTTCCTATCACATCACTTCCTGTCCCCTTTGCACCCCATTTTCCGTCTTGCGTGTATTTTTTTGACGTATACATAGGTTTTGTGAATATATTTGACGCATGACCTACATGTGGGCGAAATACCACGCATTACCGGGAAACTACTATTTTTATGGATATCCGCATGCGTGGGGTGCACTGGTGGAATTAACACTAGGGGCCCATTGATGTTTAGTATGGGTTTGCATGGTTTTTCGACACATTTGCGTCAACATTTCTAATTCAAACTGTGTTTGCGTGAATTTCAAATATTTAACATGCATGCAGCCTGTATCTAGATGAAGATAGGATGGTATGGCTTGCAGTTTGTGTTATAGTGTTTGGCCACATGTGGTAGACCATGGAGCCTCAGGGCACAAACATGGATTGTCCTTTCATACACAAGACTAGCCCTTGTTTGTCGGGTTGGAGACACAGTAACAAATCCTGGAATACAGCCATAGCACACTGTCACTGATAGGCACTAATGACTACATGCAAAACTAGATAAAGGATGGGGGCTGGATTAGCCTCCTGGAAACCAGGTGCCAGAACAAATACAAAGTTAAACAATTCTATACAGTTGAGGACTGATAGTACACTTACCAGACATGATACCCTAAGAGGAAACAGAGGGCAAGGGAACCAACTAGGAGGCAAAAGCAGGCACAGGGAACAGGCTCTGGTTGACTCAAAGACAGAAACAGGTCTAGGTAACAGAAAGTAGGCTCTGGCAGAAACAAACATGAACAAGGCTGAAAAACAGGAAGCAGCGTCTGACTGGAACTAGCAGGAACAGCACTGTGTAAACAGAGAGCAGTTTCAGGCGTAAATCAGGACTGTAACACAATCCAACAAGGGCTCTGGTACACAAATTAATTGTACTCCAATGCATGACGAGGAGCTTCAGGGAATGGCAGTTTCTAAGCAGTTCCAGGCAGCCGCAAGGCCAGAGTAGAGTCACATGCTGGGCAGCACAAGGGAGCTCACAGGTGTGTGCAGCTTCAGTCTCTCACAAGTCCTGGAGGAGAGAATCCAGTACAAGGGGAAAAGCAGACTTTTCCCATAGGAAGCTATGGAAAGGACCGACTAACAGGCAGTTCATTATGGGACCTGAAGTTCATACAGGCTAAAGTAGTTGTTCTATAGCATGCCATATGGAAAAGGGAAGCAAACAGGAGCCAGAATGGGAGTCTGGGTGAGTGTTAATGATGATTCCCAGGGTACAGATAGTCCATTTACAGCATCCCCTAGAGAAGGGAGGGCAGAGACTTAACACATGGCAGGACTTGTTACCAGAGATGGACTGAGCAGGGCATGTGTTGTGACCATTGCTTGTCATACCTGGGACACTCATGCTGTCAATTTTCAGGACTGATGCACCTCTTGTCACACGAGCTCCTTGCAGAGATAGCAAATTTCACACTTACTAATGTCAGGGGTCTGTTCATACATTCCTGTTACCACTGATATTTCACATCCACTGCCTCATGTATGAGGCGCTTATTTACCTTATGATTGGAGATGTCATAGTTGTGTGTCATGTGCTACATTAGACCATGTTGGCAATGTGTTTTTTTAACTGTGATGTTTGCTGTACAATTATACGCATCACATGTGATGTTGCATCAGAAGTAGTCAGATTTGTCTTTGTGACATGCTCCCTGAGGTAATACTCACATTCCTAAGGAACATGTGATGCAGAAATAAGTAACCAGAGCAGGATTGAGTGATAAGTGAGGTGTTTAATTACATATCGAAACAATGTGTTTTGAGTGACTATTGGTGAAAAAAGTTTTGAACAATCCGCTGTCTGCGATGTATTCCTGCAGCTGTGTTTGGATGTACCCCCTCATTTTCCATGGCACCATCCGCCTCCTCCTCTTCCTCAGGCAGGTCTTGTTTGGGTTCATATAGGGGGATGTTCCTCCTAACACAAATGTTGTGCAGGATGGCAATATGATCTTGCAGACCATTTCTGGGGAATATATGAGACTGCCTCCTGTGATCTCCAGGCACCTGAATCTGGACTTCAAGATGCCAAAGGTCCGTTCCACAATGGTGCGTGTCCTCTGATGTGCCTCATTATAGGCACGCTCTGATGTTGTGCTTGGGTTGGTGAATGGGGTCATGATCCATGGCTTCATCCCATAACCCTATCAGCTGAAAAACAACATAGGAGTAAGTATTTTGTCGTTGCTTGCACCAGGAATATCATGTAGCATGGCAGTTGATATCTTGTGTCATCTGTGACTCATATGTGTTTGTAGCATTCTGTGATGTACTTTCTGCATTGGGTTGTTTGACTTAACAACTTGTGTTTGTCTCACTGACTTGATATCTATGGTTTAGTTTCCAAACTGCTGGTCAGTATGTATGTACCATGCGTTGTGTAGTGAGCAGCATGTTTTAGTGTGCTTTCACTGGAGGCGACATGATACTTCCACACACACAATAGATTCCGATGTGTTGGTAACATGGTTGCTGTACATGGCCTGAACATCCCATCCACTTAGACAAATGTCATTGCTGAATAAATCCTGAAATGAGGCCCTTTGATTAGGCTTGGTGACAATGCCCAACACATCTCCCTAAGTTGGCAGCGCGGAGGTGTTCAGTATTGAGAATGCAAAATTGCCCCATGTGTGGCTTGGTTTTGTGTAGAACTTTGTGGTTCCCTCTGCCAGTCGCTCATGTGCAACCGTGCACCTATACTACCGAACTTGCTCTAGGTAACCAGGCTAACTGCCTTGTGGAGGTGGCTGTATCTGTGTAGGAAGGGCCATCTCCCTGTACATCTGTTATTTTGATGGAGAATTGGCTCTTTCAGTGTGTGCAGCATTGTGCAGTTTGCATTAGTGGCACATCAATATGTGTTCATAGCACAGTCACCTTCCTTATTGCTACCTGGCAACGTTACCCCAGGAGTGATGTGTGATGTTGGGACTGCCTCAGTATTTCCATGTCACTTATATGTGAGTCGGCATCATCATGCTGTGTGTCTCATGGTGTTTGACCTGCAGCAACCCACATTGCACACCCGTTCCACAGTACTTATTGCTTGGGAGGGTGTGAGATTGACTATGTGGCCTAATGTCATAGTATATGGTTTATCTTCCAAATTGTACTTCCAGGGCAGGTCATGTCATTGTCACTGTGTGCTTTGACATTGGTCCCCTGTAGCTCTAGATTGGCATCTACTGTTATTGCCAGCCGTCATTTGTCCATAGGTGTGTATCCCATTGTGACAGGGTGTACAACATAACTACCTATGTCACACCTCAGTGTCTTTCTGCCCATGTGTCAATGTAGTGGTGTATGTATTGTGTATCCTACAGGGTTGCTGTGCTGTGTGTATATTGCTACGTTTATGTACTTACCAACAAGAAGGCCATTGCCATATCGTCCGTCCTGGAATTGTAGATCGATGGTGCTGTGGCGGAAGATGAAGGAATCATGTACACTCCCAGGATACTTGGCCAAGATGTTGGTAAACAATCCCTGGTGGTCAACTATTTATGTAGTGAGTGTGCTTTTGGTTCCAGTATAGATGCTCTGTTGCAGCAGGTGGTACAATCCGGATATGGGTGCAGTCAATAGCACCAAGCACATGCAGGAAGCCATGTATTTGGTAAAATCCCTGTTTGGTCTCATGCTGCTTCTGCTGTGTGTCGGGGAAGCTGATGTGGCGGGGTGTGAGGGGGATGATGTCATCTAGGGCCTTGCGAAGGAAGGCGGACAATGAGGGCGTGATACCCCAGCAACCAGGGCACCCGTTGTTTGGAATAAGCCACTTGCCAACATGTGCAGGACATTTTTGGAGTCCGCCTCCCATCCCTGAGTCGTTTTTACCCTGTTGGATAAATATGGCGCTAGGGTGTTTGAGTCATTTTTTGGATGGGAACGCATACCTTAAATCTCATTGACGCAAAGGACGCAAACTCCAAATTTTTGAAATAGAAATATGGAGTTAAGTGTGTACTGGATTGGCGTAAAAAAAATGACGCAAATCCAGCGCAAACAGAGTATAAATATGCCCCTTAGGGCCTCATTATGAGTGTGGTGGTCCTAGGACGGTCACACTCTTGTTGACGGTTGCAGTCCGACCACCCAATTACAACCCTGGTGGGAAGACCAGCCAGGGGACCTCCGTCCCTGCTGGGACCATGGTTTTCGACGGCATGACAGTGGTCTGAGTTGTACTCAGCCAGGCGGCGCTGAACTCAGCGCCGCCAGGCTGATTTCAACTCCCCTCACCGCCTTCCTTTCCATGGCAGTCTGACTAGCATGGAAAAGCTGGCAATGAGGGTGTGCGGGGGCCACAGGGGTCCACCTGCCCAACACAATCAAAATGCTCACTCTATGCTTTGCAGACAGTGTGCATTTCAAGGCTGCTGGTAGGCCCCCTCTGTGCTACGAGATAGCACTCAGCTCCTTTACGGGAGCCAAGTGCTATCTCATTGCACTGTTCCTGCCGGTCTGGCCAGCGGGAACGCTATATTGCAATGTCTGACATTGTAATAGGCCATGGCAGTGGTGTCCTCTGCCAGTTTGGCAGTCCAGCGGTAGGACCACCAAACTCCTAATGAGGCCCTTAAACTGTCAACCAAAACTGATGAAAACATATTTTATGACATGGGATGCCATGAGGAAAATATAATTCACAAACTCGATTATATTTTTACCTGACATTCGTCGCAAGCCTACGTGGGAGTTTTTTAGTCACCATTACATGTGTCAATGATTCCATCACCACATACATTAACTACGATTAATAAATCATTCCTGTTTAGCAAATTTTTTAAAGGTAATCTGTTGTAAAAGCTCCTGTGAGAGGAAACGTTGCTCTGACTATGATCATTAGGGTGGGAAATTCAGGTAAGTTACAACCAAGATCCTCAGTATCCAATTTACCGAACTCATAAAGTTCTTGGCTATGAAACTCATTTAGCTTCCTCAAGCCGCAGGTTTCTCCGGATCCAAAGGTTATTTCAACCATACTTTAACACTTTGGAGAATCGGAACTAAGTGGGAGTGATGCCCTCGGCAGAATTGTATGCGTGTGCCGTAGACTATATGTCACCCTCTGAGAAAATAGAATTTATGTCCAAGTATGAATCTAACAAAGACCGGTTGCTTGATTTCCCGAAGGAGCTCGCTCGTTACTGTCAACAAGATGTGAACATTTTCTGAGTGTCTTGTATACTATTTATAAAGGGTCTCATAAATATGAATAGAAACAATTTGTGGTGAGTATGCCTGTTCTCACCACACAGACCCCTTTCAGTAAATGACACTGGCTTCAGTCTGCTTGGCGATATTGAGGTTCTGCTTTTTAAACCTTACTCATTAGAGTTGCTTCTCTGGAAGACTACCACAGATAGGAAAAGATAGTTTCAACATCCGTTATTCAGTAGCTGATGCATTTGGACCACTGAAAAAATCAGCATCCTTTAGGCTTTGAGCAGTGGTGAGCTCGAAGTTTGGTCTTATTTTATTAGACAGCTATGCCAATAATGACAGAACCTATAAAGCCTTCGAATTTAATGGCTCCTTTCTCACAGTTGCCCAATCTGCTATGCTGAACATGATTTTACTAAGGCGACAGGCTGTGTGTTCGGCCAGCTGCTTATCTGCACAACTATTTAACACGAGTTTCTAAAAAGATGCAAACTCAGTTTCAGAACTATTGGAGAACACAGTGGTTTAGAGCAGTTAAACAGTAAACTGGAACTGTAGACTTTCCTCAAGGAATATGACTTACCCAAACCTTTGAAACCCCAGGATTCACTCTATAGGGGTTAAAGCAATGTCATTGGTCATTATTGAAAGGTCACTGCTGATTAAAATATTTATGGTGATTTTACTAGCCTTCGTACATAAGCAAATGTATATCCTGTACGACATCATAAAATTCTTTATAAAAACTTTGGTGAGCTTTTCTGTATTTTGTTCTAATCATTGAAATGAAGACGGCAATTACCAAAACGTTTCTCCATGTATTTCCTTCCCACTTTGAATGCAAACTCCTAAGTACACTGTCACAGTAGCACAGAAACCAGACAGCTGTGCGCACACAATCCACAGCAGATCATTCTCTGACTGGCACCTAGGACACTGCAGAAGTGAATGGAGCATTGTAAAAAGGTTATGTGATAGAACACATTTATAAAGCACGCACGTTTTTCATCATTTGTTCATAAAATACATCAATTTACAGCTTAGATACAAGCAAGAAGCATCACCTTTTCTCTGGTGGTGTATCAATAATGCAGAGAAAAGGAAGTACTACAGAAAGTAAAATAGCGGTCAACCCAAACTAAAAGGCAGATTGCTAAAATGGTTTTCAATTCTCTATGGGGTGAATTGAGATAGTGAGAAGATTGCACTGAAACTGCTCTGGTATCGTAGCATGATGAATTTGAAAGTACTTTTATTTACGGCCTACTGCGATGTGATATCTTGTGAGTTCAAATATGCCAACACCTGCTTGTGGCACACGAAAGAAGGTACCCACGTTTGTGTAACACTGACATTTTTCTAGCCAGCTTTACCACAGTTTATGCTAGATGAGAGCTGTACAAGCTCTTGGAGCTGCTTCAAAACTGCTGCCTTTACCATGACACTGGCTATGATTTTTGGTGAGCAAAAATGTTGATGTCAATAACCCTTTGGGGGAATTATCTGGGAAAGCTCACTAGTGAAACACATTGAAGAGTTTGTCTCTACAGGCCCCAAAAACATACTTACCTATTATCAGGTGGAAAGATCTGCTTGAGAGTAAAGGGATTCACTCTCAACGTTCATAACATTTGAAAACATACATTTTCAAAACTGAAAAGAGCTGGACACCGAATATGCAAGCACACTTTTAGAAGTGAATGTGTTCTGCCAGACGAGACGAAGGTAGTACAATACCCTAGCACTGTAAAAACATTGGAATATTGAGATGCGGCCAAGTTGGTAAGATACTAGCGGTTGAATATGTGACAAAGAAATGATGTGGCCTAGAGGAGAGAACAACTGCCCTTGGAACCTCAGAACCTAGATTTGAATCACGTCCTCGGAGCGTGACTCAATATCATGTGATTCTGTACAAATCAATTAATCTGGCTCTGTCTAAAGGTGTGAAGTGTGTGTAAAATGTATATGTGTAATCCACACTTGATGTATGCGATCTTGTAGATCGTATGCCAACACCCCATTTAATGTACAGCACTCCACTGAATATAGCTGGGTATATGCTGTGTAAAATGCCAATACATTTGTACGTGATGTAAAGAGTGTATGGAGAGCCGTGCGGGCTCTCTTTATTTGCGTAGCGTGCTCTGCGTGTCCGGGAGGCGCACGGAGCACGGGGTTATAAATAAAGGAGGAACTGCGATGACGCAGTCCCACGAGTGTATGCAGCCAAGCACTGTCTCCGTGTCCTTTATGAACATACGCATGTTTTACCAAAACTACACGTGACAAGTGCTCTCAAAGACTCCTATCCAACTCAGCTCAATGGTATTTATGAGGCACACTGTCGCTGGATGAGCATAATGCTAGAGTAAAGCCTTCTGTACTTCATTTTTTATGTTTGCAGACCTAATAAAGAATGGATATTCGATTACAGCATTCATTATCCTGTATCCTTGACCAACCTTCCAATTCTGGTAAAAGTTACTTTTTAAAAAGGTTTTGCAAAATGCAAAGAAATGCTGTCACAACTGCCCACAAAGATATGGTGGGCTTATTCCTGTGGGCAAAAACTCAATTATGAATTCTCGCAACAGATTCTCTACTGTAAATTCTCAGAGGAGCTCCCACAACCTTATATGATGACAATTATTTTTTCCCTCTAGTGGTAGTATGTTAAATGTAGATGATCTGATGGCATCTGCTTACACCAGTGATGAAACTGGAAAGGCTTTTTATGCAATGTGTGCCCCCATGGACTCTCAGCATTTTATAAATTGTCCAAAAACTGTGTCCTGCCTCGGAAAGAGCTATTAAACCATTGCCCTGAGCACCAAGTATATATATGTTGCTCTTCAAAAAGGACAAATCCCGAATGCTGAAATTTCTTTTTAGAAGTCTTTGAGGATGCCACAAAAATACCTTTTGGTAATGTTTCTGTAGATTAAATGCTAACACCCCCAAAGATTATAGATAACAGATAGGCCTTTTCCTTCCTGGTCTACCAGTAGGCTATAGTCTCAAAAATAACTCTCTTGGGTATAAAAGGAAATCCTAATTAAAAACTTCACGCCACTTACAGCTACATGGCCAGATGACCATGTCAAATTGGGTGCTGCAAAATCTGACTCTTTTAAGATTCTTAGGCCCTCATTATGACTCTGACCGCCGAAGCTGCTGCAGCCAACAGACCACCAGTGCTGGCGGTCTCCTGACCGCCATATTTGGAGTCGTGCTTGGACTTCCGCCCATTTATGGATGGAAGTCCGACTCCTTCGGCCTGGCTGACGGAGTTGAGGAGACGGGTGCATCGCCAGCACTGGCAGCAAGACTCTGCTCGCTGTATTATGAGCTGTCATACGGCTTGGCGGAGTTTTGCTGGCGTGGTGGTGCTAACCTGCCAGGACCCATCCCCTTCCAGGCAACCAGCTCACCAGAAAAGGTAAGTTGATTGTCCGAAAGGGGGTGGATGGGTAGTGTTGGGTGCATGTGTGTGGTTTGTGCGTGTATGTGTGTGAATGGGGGTGTATGAGTGCGTGTTTGTAAGCGAGTGAGTGGGGGTGTCTGTGCAGTGTGCGGATGAGAGGGAGTGCGTATATGTGACTGCGAGTGGGGTTTTGTGAATGGATGTGTACAGTTGGGGTTGGTGTTTGTGGGTGCATGTGTGGGTGATTGTATGTGGATGTGGATGCGTGTGTGAGTGATTGTTGATGGGTTTGGGGGATGAGTGTTTGTCGATGAGGGCAGTGGGGGGTGTTTGTGGGTGCGTGGAAGCAGTGCAGGGGGAGGAGGGTGTGAGTGGGTGTATGTGGTGCAGGGGGGGAGGGGGAGTGAATGTACGTATGTGCTGGGGTGGGGGTGCGTATGCGTGAATGGGGGTGTGTCTATGTTAGTGTGAGAGCGGGTGGGGTGTTTGAATGGATGTGAACAGTTGAGGGGATGTTTGGAATTGTGTTGACGGGTGGGGGGGTGCATGGAGGTGTGGGGACATGTGTGCATGTGTGTGCCAGTGACAGGATTGGGGATTCCTGTCACTGGATGCATTACCGCGAGGGTTTTCGTGGCAGGTTGACCGCCAAGGAAAGCCTGGCGGCCTGCAGACATGTAATACGGCCGGCAGGCTGAGGCCTACCGCCGGGATGGAGGAGCTCACCGCTGGTCGTGACCACACCGGTGGGCCAGGCGGTGTTGTGGCAGTTTGGCTTCTGTCAAACCCCACAACTTGTAATGCAGTGGTTTTTACTGCCGGGTCTGCGCGGTAAGAGCGCCACAGCAAGGCTGGCGGTCATCTGACCCCTATCCTCGTAATAAGGGCCTTAGGCCCTCATTATGACATTGGCGGTGAATTCCATTTACCACGATGCTGACTGCTGCTGACATACCACTGCAGCGGATATCCGTTCACCATATTATGACATATACACACACCAATCCGTCACTATACCTCCACAGACACAACTCCGCCACACCAAAGGTCAGTGATAAACTGGTGGTATCAAAACCCACACCGTTACGCCAACAGAACTACGCCCACCACATAATGACCCACAAATCACCATGGCAGACATTCAATGGCGGTAAACCATTGTCGGTACATACCGCTGCGCTCAAAATATACACACTCAAATGAAACAACACCACATGGACAATTCAAACTACACACACCTGACACCCATACACACACCACACCCACGCACCCACACCACTATAAAACACACACCCACGTTACCCACAACCCTTTACCATTACAAATTATTGGCACAAGACAGACATTGTAAGGAAATGCCTCCTTGGCATGGTTACCCCCTGACTTTTTGCCTTTGCTGATGCTATGTTTTGAATTGAAAGTGTGCTGAGGCCTGCTAACCAGGCCCCAGCACCAGTGTTCTTTCCCTAACCTGTACTTTTGATTCCACAATTGGCACACCCTGGCATCCAGATAAGTCCCTTGTAACTGGTACCTCTGGTACCAAGGGCCCTGATGCCAGGGAAGGTCTCTAAGGGCTGCAGCATGTATTATGCCACCCTAAGAGACCCCTCACTCAGCACAGACACACTGCTTACCAGCTTGTGTGTGCTAGTGAGAACAAAATGAGTAAGTCGACATGGCACTCCCCTCAGGGTGCCATGCCAGCCTCTCACTGCCTATGCAGTATAGGTAAGACACCCCTCTAGCAGGCCTTACAGCCCTAAGGCAGGGTGCACTATACCATAGGTGAGGGTACCAGTGCATGAGCACTGTGCCCCTACAGTGTCTAAGCAAAACCTCAGACATTGTAAGTGCAGGGTAGCCATAAGAGTATATGGTCTGGGAGTCTGTTTTACATGGACTCCACAGCACCATAATGGCTACACTGAAAACTGGGAAGTTTGGTATCAAACTTCTCAGCACAATAAATGCACACTGATGCCAGTGTACATTTTATTGTAAAATACACCACAGAGGGCACCTTAGAGGTGCCCCCTGAAACTTAACCGACTATCTGTGTAGGCTGACTGGTTCCAGCAGCCTGCCACACTAGAGACATGTTGCTGGCCCCATGGGGAGAGTGCCTTTGTCACTCTGAGGCCAGTAACAAAGCCTGCACTGGGTGGGGATGCTAACACCTCCCCCAGGCAGGAGCTGTAACACCTGGCGGTGAGCCTCAAAGGCTCACCCCTTTGTCACAGCCCCGCAGGACACTCCAGCTAGTGGAGTTGCCCGCCCCCTCCGGCCCCGGCCCCCCACTTTTGGCGGCAAGGCCGGAGAAAATAATGAGAATAACAAGGAGGAGTCACTGGCCAGTCAGGACAGCCCCTAAGGTGTCCTGAGCTGAGGTGACTCTAACTTTTAGAAATCCTCCATCTTGCAGATGGAGGATTCCCCCAATAGGATTAGGGATGTGACCCCCTCCCCTTGGGAGGAGGCACAAAGAGGGTGTACCCACCCTCAGGGCTAGTAGCCATTGGCTACTAACCCCCCAGACCTAAACACGCCCTTAAATTTAGTATTTAAGGGGTTCCCTGAACCTAAAGATTTAGATTCCTGCAACTACAAGAAGAAGGACTGCCGAGCTGAAAGACCCCTGCAGAGGAAGACCAGAAGACACCAACTGCCTTGGCCCCAGACTTACCGGCCTGTCTCCTGCCTTCCAAAGAACCTGCTCCAGCGACGCTTTCCAAGGGACCAGCGACCTCTGAATCCTCTGAGGACTGCCCTGCTTCGAAAAAGACAAGAAACTCCCGAGGACAGCGGCACTGCTCCAAAAGAACTGCAACTTTGTTACAAGGAGCAGATTTAAAGACCCCTGCAATTCCCCGCAAGAAGCGTGAGACTTGCAACACTGCACCCGGCGACCCCGACTCGACTGGTGGAGAACAACCAACTCAGGGAGGACCCTCCGGCGACTCTACGACTGTGAGTAACCAAAGTTGTCCCCCCTGAGCCCCCACAGCGACGCCTGCAGAGGGAATCCCCAGGCTCCCCCTGACCGCGACTGTCTGAACTCCATTTCCCGACGGCTGGAAAAGGCCCTGCACCCGCAGCCCCCAGCCCCTAAAGAAACGGAACTTCTGTGCAGGAGTGACCCCCAGGAGGCCCTCTCCCTTGCCCAGGTGGTGGCTACCCCGAGGAGCCCCCCCCTTGCCTGCCTGCATCGCTGAAGAGACCCCTTGGTCTCCCATTGAAACCTGAAGGAAACCCGACGCGTGTCTGCACACTGCACCCGGCCGCCCCCGCGCTGCTGAGGGTGTACTTTCTGTGCTACTTTGTGTCCCCCCCGGTGCCCTACAAAACCCCCCTGGTCTGCCCTCCGAAGACACCGGTACTTACCTGCTGGCAGACTGGAACCGGGGCACCCCCTTCTCTCCATTATAGCCTATGTGTTTTGGGCACCTCTTAGACCTTTGCACCTGACCGGCCCTGAGATGCTGGTGTGATAACTTTGGGGTTGCTCTGAACCCCCAACAGTGGGCTACCTTGGACCAAAAACTGAGAACTGTAAGTGACTTACTTACCTGTGAAAACTAACAATAACTTACCTCCCCCAGGAACTGTGAAAATTGCACTGTGTCCACTTTTAAAACAGCTTATTGTGTTTTATGACAAAAGTATTCATGCTAATGTAATGATTCAAAGTTCCTAGAGTACTTACCTGCAATACCTTCCAAACAAGCTATTACATGTGAAATTTGAACCTGTGGTTCTTAAAATAAACTAAGAAAATATATTTTTCTATAACAAAACCTATTGGCTGGATTTGTCTCTGAGTGTGTGTACCTCATTTATTGTCTATGTGTATGTACAACAAATGCTTAACACTTCTCCTTGGATAAGCCTACTGCTCGACCACACTACCACAAAATAGAGCATTAGTATTATCTCTTTTTACCACTATTTTACCTCTAAGGGGAACCCTTGGACTCTGTGCATGCTATTCCTTACTTTGAAATAGCACATACAGAGACAACTTCCTACATTGGTGGATCAGCGGTGGGGTACAAGACTTTGCATTTGCTGGACTACTCAGCCAATACCTGATCACACGACAAATTCCAAAATTGTCATTAGAAATTGATTTTTGCAATTTGAAAAGTTTTCTAAATTCTTAAAAGTCCTGCTAGGGCCTTGTGTTAGTCCCTGTTAGCATTTCTTTTAGTGTTTAAACGTTTGTAAAAGTTTGAATTAGATTCTAGAACTAGTTTTAGATTCTTAAAAGCATTCCAACTTTTAGAAGAATAATGTCTAGTACAGAGATGAATGTGGTGGAACTCGACACCACACCTTACCTCCATCTCCAGATGAAAGAGCTAAGGTCACTCTGTAACATAAGAAAAATAACAATGGGCTCCAGACCTACCAAAGTACAGCTCCAGGAGCTGTTGGCAGAGTATGATAGAGCCAACCCCTCTGTGGATAACACAGAGGAGGATGATAGTGAACTGGAGGAAGAATCCCCTCCACCAGTCCTATCTAGGGAGAACAGGGCTTCTCAAGCCCTGACTCCAAAAATAATAGTCAGAGATGCTGGCTCCCTCACAGGAGGGTCCAGCCTCTCTGAAATCACTGAGGATAACCCCAGTGAAGAGGACATCCAGTTAGCCAGGATGGCCAAAAGATTGGCTTTGGAAAAACAGATCCTAGCCATAGAAAGGGAAAGACAAGAGATGGGCCTAGGACCCATCAATGGTGGCAGCAACATAACTAGGGTCAGAGATTCTCCTGACATGTTGAAAATCCCCAAAGGGATTGTAACTAAATATGAAGATGGTGATGACATCACCAAATGGTTCACAGCTTTTGAGAGGGCTTGTGAAACCAGAAAAGTGAACAAATCTCACTGGGGTGCTCTCCTTTGGGAAATGTTCACAGGAAAGTGTAGGGATAGACTCCTCACACTCTCTAAAAAAGATGCAGAATCTTATGACCTCATGAACGGTACCCTGATTGAGGGCTTTGGATTCTCCACTGAGGAGTATAGGATTAGATTCAGGGGGGCTCAAAAATCCTCGAGCCAGACCTGGGTTGACTTTGTAGACTACTCAGTAAAAACACTAGATGGTTGGATTCAAGGCAATGGTGTAAATGATTATGATGGGCTGTACAATTTATTTGTGAAAGAACACCTATTAAGTAATTGTTTCAATGATAAACTGCATCAGCATCTGGTGGACCTAGGACCAATTTCTCCCCAAGAATTGGGAAAGAAGGCGGACCATTGGGTCAAGACTAGGGTGTCCAAAACTTCCACAGGGGGTGACCAAAAGAAAGGGGTCACAAAACCTCCCCAGGGGAAAGGTGGCGAGACAGCCAAAAACAAAGATAGTAAAGAGTCCTCTACAGGCCCCCAAAAACCTGCACAGGAGGGTGGGCCCAGAGCCTCTTCACAAAACAATTCTGGGTACAAGGGTAAAAACTTTGATCCCAAAAAGGCCTGGTGTCGTAACTGTAGTCAGTCTGGACACCAAACTGGAGACAAGGCCTGTCCCAAGAAAGATGCCATTTCTAACTCCCATCCAGCTAAAACTGGAATGGCCAGTCTCCAAGTGGGATCAACAGTGTGCCCAGAGCAAATCAGGTGTCACACTGAAGCTACATTAGTCTCTGAGGGTGGGGTGGATTTAGCCACACTGGCTGCCTGGCCCCCTAACATGCAAAAATACAGGCAGCAGCTCTTAATTAATGGGACAAGTGTAGAGGGCCTGAGGGATACAGGTGCCAGTGTCACCATGGTGACAGAGAAACTGGTTTCCCCTGGCCAATACCTGGCTGGACAAACTTACCCAGTCACCAACGCTGACAATCATACTAAAGTACATCCCATGGCTATGGTAACTT
Source organism: Pleurodeles waltl (assembly GCF_031143425.1). Taxonomy (NCBI): domain Eukaryota; kingdom Metazoa; phylum Chordata; class Amphibia; order Caudata; family Salamandridae; genus Pleurodeles; species Pleurodeles waltl. The sequence continues at coordinate 706,995,615 of NC_090450.1, read as the reverse complement.
TAGAGTGGGGAGGGGTCAAAGGCCTGAAACAGGTGGTGGTCTCCTCAAATATCCCAGTAGACTGTTTGCTTGGAAATGACCTGGAGTCCTCAGCATGGGCTGAGGTAGAACTGAAAACCCATGCAGCCATGCTGGGTATCCCTGAACTGGTGTGTGTCAAGACTAGGGCACAGTGCAAGGCACAGGGTGAAAAAGTAGAGCTGGAGTCTGGAAAAATGGCCCAGCCTACCAAGAGAAAAGGAAAGTCAGCTGGGAAACCAGCTGCAACACAACACCAAAAAGAGAATCTCTCTTCTCAGGAAGAAGTTCTGCCCTCTGAGGGAACTGAGCCTATGGAGCTGGAACCTTATCAGGTTGAGCTCTTGGGCCCAGGGGGACCCACAAGGGAAGAGTTGTGTAAGGGACAAGAAACCTGTCCCTCTCTTGAAGGCCTTAGGCAGAAAGCTGCTGAAGAGTCCAAAGGCAAGAAAAATGGAACACATAGGGTCTATTAGGAAGATGGACTCCTGTACACTGAGGCAAGAGATCCCAAACCTGGTGCCACTAGGAGAGTGGTAGTGCCTCAGGGTTTCAGAGAGTTTATTCTGACCTTAGCCCATGATATTCCCCTTGCTGGGCATTTGGGACAAACCAAGACGTGGGAGAGGTTAGTCAACCACTTCTACTGGCCCAATATGTCCCAGAAGGTTAAGGAGTTTTGCCTCTCCTGCCCCACCTGTCAATCCAGTGGTAAGACAGGTGGGCATCCAAAGGCCCCCCTCATTCCACTTCCAGTGGTGGGGGTCCCCTTTGAAAGAGTGGGTGTGGACATAGTTGGTCCACTAGAACCTCCCACAGCCTCAGGAAATATGTACATCCTAGTAGTAGTGGATCATGCTACTAGGTATCCTGAAGCTATTCCCCTTAGGTCGACTACTGCCCCTGCAGTAGCCAAGGCCCTCATTGGTATCTTTACCAGAGTGGGTTTCCCTAAGGAGGTGGTGTCTGACAGAGGTACCAACTTCATGCCAGCATACCTAAAACACATGTGGAATGAGTGTGGAGTGACTTACAAATTCACTACACCATATCATCCACAAACTAATGGCCTTGTTCAGAGATTCAACAACACATTAAAGGGCATGATCATGGGGCTCCCAGAAAAACTCAAAAGAAGATGGGATGTCCTCCTGCCATGTCTGCTTTTCGCTTACAGAGAGGTGCCTCAGAAGGGAGTAGGATTCTCACCCTTTGAACTTCTGTTTGGCCACCCTGTAAGGGGACCACTTGCTCTTGTTAAAGAAGGCTGGGAGAGACCTCTTCATGAGCCTAAACAAGACATAGTGGACTATGTACTTGGCCTTCGCTCAAGGATGGCAGAGTACATGGAAAAGGCAAGTAAAAACCTTGAGGCCAGCCAACAACTCCAGAAGTTGTGGTATGACCAAAAGGCTGCACTGGTTGAATTTCAACCAGGGCAGAAAGTCTGGGTTCTGGAGCCTGTGGCTCCCAGGGCACTTCAGGACAAATGGAGTGGCCCTTACCCAGTACTAGAGAGGAAGAGTCAGGTCACCTACCTGGTGGACCTGGGCACAAGCAGGAGCCCCAAGAGGGTGATCCATGTGAACCGCCTTAAGCTCTTCCATGACAGGGCTGATGTAAATCTGTTGATGGTAACAGATGAGGACCAGGAAGACGAGAGTGAACCTCTCCCTGATCTCCTCTCATCAGACCCTAAAGATGGCTCAGTAGATGGAGTGATCTACTCAGACACCCTCTCTAGCCAACAACAGTCTGACTGCAGGAAGGTCCTGCAGCAGTTTGCTGAACTCTTTTCCCTAACCCCTGGTCAGACACACCTGTGTACCCATGATGTGGACACAGGAGACAGCATGCCTGTCAAAAACAAAATATTTAGACAGTCTGACCAAGTTAAGGAAAGCATCAAGGTGGAAGTCCACAAGATGCTGGAATTGGGAGTAATTGAGTACTCTGACAGCCCCTGGGCTAGCCCAGTGGTCTTAGTCCCCAAACCTCACACCAAAGAAGGAAAGAGAGAGATGAGGTTTTGTGTGGACTACAGAGGTCTCAACTCTGTCACCAAGACAGATGCTCATCCCATTCCTAGAGCTGATGAGCTAATAGACAAATTAGGGGCTGCCAAATTCTTAAGTACCTTTGACTTAACAGCAGGGTACTGGCAAATCAAAATGGCCCCTGGAGCAAAAGAAAAGACAGCATTCTCCACACCGGATGGGCATTATCAGTTCACTGTAATGCCCTTTGGTTTAAAGAATGCCCCTGCCACCTTCCAAAGGTTGGTGAATCAAGTCCTTGCTGGGTTGGAATCCTTTAGTGCAGCTTATCTGGATGATATTGCTGTCTTCAGCTCCACCTGGCAGGAGCACCTGGTCCACCTGAAGAAGGTTTTGAAGGCCCTGCAATCTGCAGGCCTCTCTATCAAGGCATCCAAATGCCAGATAGGGCAGGGAACTGTGGTTTACTTGGGACACCTTGTAGGTGGAGGCCAAGTTCAGCCACTCCAGCCTAAGATCCAGACTATTCTGGACTGGGCAGCTCCAAAAACCCAGACTCAAGTCAGGGCATTCCTTGGCTTGACTGGGTACTATAGGAGGTTTGTGAAGGGATATGGATCCATTGTGACAGCCCTCACAGAACTCACCTCCAAGAAAATGCCCAAGAAAGTAAACTGGACTGTAGAATGCCAACAGGCCTTTGACACCCTGAAGCAAGCTATGTGCACAGCACCAGTTCTAAAAGCTCCAGATTACTCCAAGCAATTCATTGTGCAAACCGATGCCTCTGAACATGGGATAGGGGCAGTTTTGTCCCAAACAAATGATGATGGCCTTGACCAGCCTGTTGCTTTCATTAGCAGGAGGTTACTCCCCAGGGAGCAGCGTTGGAGTGCCATCGAGAGGGAGGCCTTTGCTGTGGTTTGGTCCCTGAAGAAGCTGAGACCATACCTCTTTGGTACTCACTTCCTAGTTCAGACTGACCACAGACCTCTCAGATGGCTGATGCAAATGAAAGGTGAAAATCCAAAACTGTTGAGGTGGTCCATCTCCCTACAGGGAATGGACTTTATAGTGGAACACAGACCTGGGACTGCCCATGCCAATGCAGATGGCCTTTCCAGGTTCTTCCACTTAGAAAATGAAGACTCTCTTGGGAAAGGTTAGTCTCATCCTCTTTCGTTTGCGGGGGGGGTTGTGTAAGGAAATGCCTCCTTGGCATGGTTACCCCCTGACTTTTTGCCTTTGCTGATGCTATGTTTTGAATTGAAAGTGTGCTGAGGCCTGCTAACCAGGCCCCAGCACCAGTGTTCTTTCCCTAACCTGTACTTTTGATTCCACAATTGGCACACCCTGGCATCCAGATAAGTCCCTTGTAACTGGTACCTCTGGTACCAAGGGCCCTGATGCCAGGGAAGGTCTCTAAGGGCTGCAGCATGTATTATGCCACCCTAAGAGACCCCTCACTCAGCACAGACACACTGCTTACCAGCTTGTGTGTGCTAGTGAGAACAAAATGAGTAAGTCAACATGGCACTCCCCTCAGGGTGCCATGCCAGCCTCTCACTGCCTATGCAGTATAGGTAAGACACCCCTCTAGCAGGCCTTACAGCCCTAAGGCAGGGTGCACTATACCATAGGTGAGGGTACCAGTGCATGAGCACTGTGCCCCTACAGTGTCTAAGCAAAACCTTAGACATTGTAAGTGCACGGTAGCCATAAGAGTATATGGTCTGGGAGTCTGTTTTACACGGACTCCACAGCACCATAATGGCTACACTGAAAACTGGGAAGTTTGGTATCAAACTTCTCAGCACAATAAATGCACACTGATGCCAGTGTACATTTTATTGTAAAATACACCACAGAGGGCACCTTAGAGGTGCCCCCTGAAACTTAACCGACTATTTGTGTAGGCTGACTGGTTCCAGCAGCCTGCCACACTAGAGACATGTTGCTGGCCCCATGGGGAGAGTGCCTTTGTCACTCTGAGGCCAGTAACAAAGCCTGCACTGGGTGGGGATGCTAACACCTCCCCCAGGCAGGAGCTGTAACACCTGGCGGTGAGCCTCAAAGGCTCACCCCTTTGTCACAGCCCCGCAGGACACTCCAGCTAGTGGAGTTGCCCGCCCCCTCCGGCCCCCCACTTTTGGCGGCAAGGCCGGAGAAAATTATGAGAATAACAAGGAGGAGTCACTGGCCAGTCAGGACAGCCCCTAAGGTGTCCTGAGCTGAGGTGACTCTAACTTTTAGAAATCCTCCATCTTGCAGATGGAGGATTCCCCCAATAGGATTAGGGATGTGACCCCCTCCCCTTGGGAGGAGGCACAAAGAGGGTGTACCCACCCTCAGGGCTAGTAGCCATTGGCTACTAACCCCCCAGACCTAAACACGCCCTTAAATTTAGTATTTAAGGGGTTCCCTGAACCTAAAGATTTAGATTCCTGCAACTACAAGAAGAAGGACTGCCGAGCTGAAAGACCCCTGCAGAGGAAGACCAGAAGACACCAACTGCCTTGGCCCCAGACTTACCGGCCTGTCTCCTGCCTTCCAAAGAACCTGCTCCAGCGACGCTTTCCAAGGGACCAGCGACCTCTGAATCCTCTGAGGACTGCCCTGCTTCGAAAAAGACAAGAAACTCCCGAGGACAGCGGCACTGCTCCAAAAGAACTGCAACTTTGTTACAAGGAGCAGATTTAAAGACCCCTGCAATTCCCCGCAAGAAGCGTGAGACTTGCAACACTGCACCCGGCGACCCCGACTCGACTGGTGGAGAACAACCAACTCAGGGAGGACCCTCCGGCGACTCTACGACTGTGAGTAACCAAAGTTGTCCCCCCTGAGCCCCCACAGCGACGCCTGCAGAGGGAATCCCCAGGCTCCCCCTGACCGCGACTGTCTGAAGTCCATTTCCCGACGGCTGGAAAAGGCCCTGCACCCGCAGCCCCCAGCCCCTAAAGAAACAGAACTTCTGTGCAGGAGTGACCCCCAGGAGGCCCTCTCGCTTGCCCAGGTGGTGGCTACCCCGAGGAGCCCCCCCCTTGCCTGCCTGCATCGCTGAAGAGACCCCTTGGTCTCCCATTGAAACCTGAAGGAAACCCGACACGTGTCTGCACACTGCACCCGGCCGCCCCCGCGCTGCTGAGGGTGTACTTTCTGTGCTACTTTGTGTCCCCCCCGGTGCCCTACAAAACCCCCCTGGTCTGCCCTCCGAAGACGCGGGTACTTACCTGCTGGCAGACTGGAACCGGGGCACCCCCTTCTCTCCATTATAGCCTATGTGTTTTGGGCACCTCTTAGACCTTTGCACCTGACCGGCCCTGAGCTGCTGGTGTGATAACTTTGGGGTTGCTCTGAACCCCCAACGGTGGGCTACCTTGGACCAAAAACTGAGAACTGTAAGTGACTTACTTACCTGTGAAAACTAACAATAACTTACCTCCCCCAGGAACTGTGAAAATTGCACTGTGTCCACTTTTAAAACAGCTTATTGTGTTTTATGACAAAAGTATTCATGCTAATGTAATGATTCAAAGTTCCTAGAGTACTTACCTGCAATACCTTCCAAACAAGCTATTACATGTGAAATTTGAACCTGTGGTTCTTAAAATAAACTAAGAAAAGATATTTTTCTATAACAAAACCTATTGGCTGGATTTGTCTCTGAGTGTGTGTACCTCATTTATTGTCTATGTGTATGTACAACAAATGCTTAACACTACTCCTTGGATAAGCCTACTGCTCGACCACACTACCACAAAATAGAGCATTAGTATTATCTCTTTTTACCACTATTTTACCTCTAAGGGGAACCCTTGGACTCTGTGCATGCTATTCCTTACTTTGAAATAGCACATACAGAGACAACTTCCTACAGACATCATGAACACAGACAAGACCAAAGCCACACACCACCATCACCTACACACCACCCACTCACCTCACAACACATACCCCAACACATCACCCTATACACCCTCACCCACACTACTCACACAACACCCATGGTACCACAATGACACCCCAGATTCTCTGCGGAGGAGCTGAGGGTCATGGTGGAGGAAATCATCCGGGTAGAGCCACAGCTATTTGGAGCACAGGTGCAGCATATCCATTGCTAGGATTATGGAGCTATGGTGTAGGATCGTGGACAGGGTCAACGCCGTGGGACAGCAAACCAGAACAAGGGATGATATCAGGAAGAGGTGGAACGACCTACGGTGGAAGGTGCGTTCCATTGCAGCAAGACATCAACTATCTCTACAGAGGACTGGCAGTGGGCCCCCGCCTCCTCCCCCACAACTAACAACATGGGAGGAGCAAGTCTTGGCAATCATGCATCCTGAGAGCCTGGCAGGAGTAGCAGGAGGACTGGACTCTGGTAAGTCAACTCTTCACTACTATCACCCACCCTACCTGCATGCCATCACATACCCCCACCCTCACCCCATCACTCCACTCCATCCCACACACCCCACCATCACAACGCACTCATCCTAATGCCAAGCCCTGCATGCACCACAAATACACGGCCACCACTCACAGCCCTGCATGGACACCTATCACTAAAGCATGCACACAGCTAGCCCACCACATGCCAACTCACACAAGTTAAAGCTGCCAGGGCAAATATAACCAAAGAAGGTGACCCACCCATGTACAAAATGTCACACACAGAAACAATACCACTGCATTTACATCCCCACAGGTATCCCAGCCTATGTCACCGGAGAAGAGGTGCCAGCACTAGCCAGTCCCCCCACAGAAGAGGCCCACAGTGATGACAGTGACTCGGCTCGCGTGGATCAGCATGACCAACCTGGCCCATCAGGGACCTCCGGACAGTCGGTTACCCAGGCACAGTCACACACCACCACAGAGCCTCCCCATAAGGAAACACCAACACAGCACCCACCCAGCGTACCAATACCTCTGTCCCCAGGACATGTCAATCAGCAGTGTGTCCACCACTACAGGGACCCCAGGGCATACCTCGCCCCAAGACATTCAGGGACCTGGGGTCAGTGGCAGTGGGCACACGGTTCACGGTTTAGGGGATAGAGGCAAAGGACAACAGAGAAGCTGGGAGGACTGCAGCGCGACAGGGGGAGGACAGGCCCAGGGAACCGACTCTCCAGGAGGCACTCACTGAGATCCTAGGAGCATACCAACAAGGATACGCTGGGCCAGATCCTAGACAATGTGCAGGAGAACAGGCGGGTGCAGGAGCGACAGTACCAGGGGATTAGGGACGACTTGAAGGCCATTAACACCGCCCTGGTCTCCATTGCAGGGGTGCTGGAAGACATGCCGGTCTTACAACAGGAGGCCCCTGCCACTAGCCAGACAACTGAACAACCTTCCACCTCCGCTGCCACTAGACCAACAGGCCACCCGCACACTTCCCCCTGCGAAAGGAGAACCATCCCTGTGATCCAGGCAGAAGCCATAGACTGTTGCCAAGACCCCCGCCAGGAAATAAGACTCTTCTGATTGTCACCCCTGTGTCCCACTCTGTCACCTTGTCCACCTTGAACTGCCATTGCTCCCCTTCCTATGCCCCCTTGGACAATGCACCTGTGCTACAAATAGACTGGAACAATACCCTGGATTTTTCTCCATCCTCGCCCCATCCCATTGCACATCCTCCTTTTCTTTTTAGCACTGCAATAGACACACTTTAAAAAATACAAGTATGGAGTATGTCAAATGATTTGAGCATGTATTTGTTTAACAAGGTTCAAACATTGCAAGTCAACTGTACAGTAATGTGCACATAGGATAGACCTGTAGTTGGCTGCAGCGAACACACCATGAGCGATAGTGGGACACCAACATCTGCAAAAAGAGTTTCCAAAGGGTACAGTGAGTGGGCATAGAGGTGGGAAATAACAGCCTGCCAGTGACAATGTTAAACAAAAAAATGACTACGAAATGTGAAGTTACACTGTCTTACCTGTGCGTCATTGGAAATATTGTCAAATCACTGCAGTTCTGTTGTCCTCATCCTCATCCTCTGCCTCCTCATCTTCACTGTCCACAGGGTCCACTGCTGCCACACGGCTATCTCCAGCCGCCTCCTCCTCCTGCAGAAAAGGCACATGGGGTCTCAAGGCAAGGTTATGCAACATGCAGCATGCCACGATTATCTGGCAGACCTTCTTGGGTGAGTAGCACAGGGATCCACCTGTTAGATGAAGGCACCGAAACCTGGCAGTCAGGAGGCCAAAGATATGTTTAATGATCCTTCTTGTTCGCCCATGTGCCTCATTGTAACGTTCCTCTGCCCTTGTCCTGGGATTCCTCACAGGAGTCAGTAGCCATGTTAGGTTGGGGTAACCAGAGTCACCTGCAAATATCAAGAGACAACATTTAGCCACACACTATCCCTTATGGCCCACACCATACCCATACACCAACATATACTGGGTGGGAACCAGGACTCACCTATTAGCCACACATTGTGCCTCTGTAGTTGGCCCAACACATTTGGGATGCTGCTATTCCTCAGGATAAAGGCATCATGCACAGACCCAGGATACTTTGCATTGACGTGGGAGAGGTACTGGTCTGCCAGGCACACCATCTGGACATTAATGGAATGAAAACTCTTGATTTCTGAAGACCTGTTCATTTTGCCGGAGGGGTGGGGAACAAATGCAATATGCGTTCCATCAATTGCCCCAATTATGTTGGGGATATATCCCATTGCATAGAAGTCAGCCTTCACCGTGGCCAAATCCTCCACCTGGGGGAAAACAATGAAGCTGCACATGTGTTTAATCAGGACAGACAACACTCTAGTCAGCACTATTGAGAACATTGGCTGTGACATTCCTGCTGCCAACCCCATTGTCACTTATAAAGAACCAGTTGCCAGGAAATGGAGCACTGATAGAACTTGCACAATAGGGGGGATCCCAGTGGGGTGACGGATGGCAGATATCAGGTCATGCTCCAGTTGGGCACACAGCTCTGTGATTGTGGCCCTGTCAAGTCTGTAGGTGACGATAATGTGCCTGTCCTCCATTGTTGCCAAGTCTACCGGGGGTCTGTACACAGGGGTATGTCTCCATCGCCTATTCATCCGCAGCGGTTGCAATCTAGAGAACAAAAGAGTGAGGAGCCGATCATAAACTGTACATTGTAGCCACAACAGTACAATGCAAGATGTTATTTTGAAATGTATATGTGGCATTTGTCCCATATGAACAATTGTGAACTGTGACTCAGTTATATTCCAGGGCCTCCTCCCCCCCCCCCGAAATGGCGTCCACCTGTACGGTGTGGATGGACAGGTGGAAGTAAGGTCATTCCGCTGACGTTTGTTCGCCATTGCGGGCGGCGGTCGGTAACCGCCGTACAAACACCTCATTGGATAATATTGGGCCCTATGGGGTACAGTGGCCAATGGTGATGTATGCTGGTGGTGACGGTATGCACCGCCGCGGACATCACTGCCATTTTCTATCTATTCACTCACTTGCTACCTGACCTTCAACAAGAGAGGACCTACACTGCATGTGCTGCTGTGACCTGTATCTAGAACCTACCATGGCTCGTGTGACTGGGGAAAGGGCCCCTGCCTTCACCTTGGTGGAGTTGGAGCAATGGCCTCCCAATGAGGAAGGGGTGCCCGTCTAAACCTGACCCCCCTGATGGCCCGCATACTGGCAGTGGCCTATCCAGAGCTGGGTGGGCGCTTGAGGGCATCACAGCAGACACAAGGGGGTGAGTACAGTTCCCATCATTACAACTTACGCATGGTAGGGTGGTATCCGGGTGGGGGATGTGTGTCTGTGGGTGCCCCTAGGCCAGGCCTGACATTGCAGAGTAGGTCCCATGTTGGGCAGGGTTCTGATGTGATATTCCTCCTACCTAGCTAGTAGGCATCTAGTACTGGGCAGGGCTGTGTGGGTCCAAGGTATGCTACAGTTGGCGGTATGTGTCCCTCCCCATGCCCTGGTGACTAGCATTGTTACTGGTGCGTAGGGCTGTTCACTGTGTGTGAGGGTGCTGTGTACTCCAACGGTGGTGTTGGTGCAGCCATTGACCAAGTGTTTTCTTTGTCTCTTCTCTCCCCTTTTTGTTTTGTCATCCTGTCCTTATGTGCATTAGCATCAACTGGCGGAGGAGCAGAGGCACCAGTGACAGAGGGAGCTGCATCCCACAGGACCCAGGAGGCAGAGTCCACAGACGGTGAGGGCACCATTGGGACAGAGGGTGAGGGGAACACCATGGCGGAGACTGGAGGGGACGGTTCGGACACAGATACCTCCTCTGATGGATGCTCCCTGGTGGTTGCAGACACCTCTGTGACCACCCCAACTACAGGTACAGCCGCCAGCCCCGTACCAGCACCGCCCTCCCAGCAGCCTTTCATCAAGTTGCCCGTGCCCGCTCACCCAGGAGGGTGGGCAGCTCCTTCGCCCCAGGCACCTCAGGCTCTGACCCAGTGAGCCCTGCTGCCCTGAGTGACATAGAGAGACATCCAGACTTCCTTACCCCCAGGTTTTATCATTAAATATGTACTCCACAGCCCACTCAAAAGATCGCAAGTTGATTCACTCCATTCTACCAAAGGGGCCCAAAGATTCACTCTTGTCCTCCTAGTACTTTGTAATTCCAAGTCCATTTTTGAAGTATGAAAAACAGTGTTAAGCCAATCCAAATATGTTGGGGGGAAACAGACATCCATCTCCTGCAAATTTCCCTTCTAGCCAACAAAATAACATAAAATAAAAAATTGATCCTATCGTTCCTTCCCTTTCTGCTCCCCAATTCCAGTTCCTGTGACTGTCCAAATATAATCAAAGGGAGAGATACTATAACTTCCCAGCCTAATATACTCGAAATGATACTACATACTTCCTCCCAAAAATGAATGAATGTCTGGGCATTCCCAAAACATATGAACATCTGTTGCCCTTTCAAGGTCACATTTTGGGCATTTCACCACCTCTCCTTTTTTTATTTTGGATAATTTATTCGGTGAAATATAAGCTCTATATATAGTATAGATATGTTTTTTCCTTTATGGAGCTGGGTTTACTACATCAAACAAAATAGACAAGGACTTCTTCCACCATCTATGTACCATCTCCCTAGATATAAGATCCCCCAAAGATCCATAGGCAATTTAAAGTCTCCATCTAATCCTTCCATAATTTCCCAGTACCAAACTGCAACCTTTTTTGGAACCGAGGAGAACACAGGGAGACTATCTTCCAAAATATTTGCTGAACCCAAACACCTCTTCAACCCCTGTGACCATTCCTTTATCTGGAAGAACTTCAGTCTGGACAGGGATCCTCCAGTTTTCTCCATCAGCTCTTCCCATGAGAGCAAGGTTCCCTCATGAAAGAGGTCCCCCCAAACTTCAATTCCCACCTCTTTGATTGTCAAGGCTAGAACATCTTTGAAGCAATCCTAAATAGGCATGTTGTAACTGTAGTAAGTTGCTGTTGCTGCTTGTCTTGGCTGATACCAACTCTTAGTGAGATCTTGCAATATTTTCAACTTAACCTTTTTTTAAAACTTGGGGTCTCCGAATTTGTGCAAAAAGTGTCTTGATGCCCCTTTAAAAGTCATAACCATAGCCTTATATATAAGACCAATTGCTGTGGAATCTGGACATGTAAAAAACATCCTTGCATTTTTAAGTAAAAAAGCCCAAGCATAGTATCTCAAGTCCGACAACGCCAAAACTCCCCTTTCCCTCCTTCTACGCAGCTTTTTCCATGATATTCTTGGGCCCTTTGACCTCCATATGAAAGCATTTATGACCTGCTGGATTTTATCTAAATATCCCGTATGCATTATAAGAGGAATAGCCGGGAACAAAAAGTTCCACTTAGGTAGAATTACCATTTTAACCAGGTTCCAAGTATAGTCAATGGAAGATGTGCCCATCTTTTTATTATGCCTTTGCATTCCACAAACAGTTTTTGTTGATTCCTTTCTGCCAAATGCTTGAGATCGTGTGTCACCATTATACCTAAATACCTCACTTCCTTCTTTCCATATACCGATCCATCCTTCATATTCCAAGTCATTGTATCTGTTTTTTCAACATTCACCCAGTATCCTGATATGCTGCCAAATTTCTCCGCTAACTCTATCACCGCAGGATGAGCTGTTGATTGCTTATCAGTATATACAAGGAGATCATCTGCATATAAAGCTACCTTTTTTACCCAACCTTTACAACTGAAAGGAGAGATTGTCAAATTCTGCCTGATCTTCCTAGCTAATGGTTCTATATACAAATTGAATAGTACAGGAGACAAAGGGCATCCCCGCCTAGTACCCCTTGTGATTGAGATGAGTCCTGTGAGGTTCCCGTTTACTAATATCCTAGCCAAGGGGGCTTTATAGATCTGATCGATAATCCTACAAAATGTATCCCCCAAATTACCCTGTCTCAAAATTGATTTTAAATAATTCCAATTAACCTGATCAAAAGCCTTCATTGCATCTATAATAATAATTGCCAGAGGAAATTCAAAAGAAGTGGCCAAATCTATCGCCCCAATCAGATTAAAGGTCAATTCATGCAGAATTCTTCCTCTAGAAAAACCTTTCTGATCAGAGTGTATCAGGTTGTTCACTACTCTACTCAACCTATCAGCTAATTTTTTAGCAAATAATTTACAATTGCTGTTCAACAATGATATAGGCCTATATGATGCACATTTTACCAGATTTTTATCTGGTTTCAAGATTAATGTAATAATAGCCTCACTCCACGAAGTTGGTATATACGTTCCATTTTCAAGAGTCCTTCCAAACAATTTTGTTAAGGCTGGAATAATTGAGTTCCCTAATACCTTATATAATTCCACTGGGATACCATCCGGACCAGGAGCTTTCCCCCCCTTACTCCCACTTAAACCTCTCCTTATTTCTTCTGAAGTCATAGGTCTATTCAAACGGGCCTGTTCCTGCTGTGAAATACTAGGAAGTATATCGGGCCCCAACCAATCATCAACCTTTTCCTCTCCCACCTCTAACTCCTCTCTGTAAAGTTGAGCAAAAAAGTTTTGAAAGACCATCTCAATAGATTTACTATTTGTCACTCTTTCCCCTAACCGATCTACTTAAATTTCTTCGATATAATTCTTTACTTGGTCTCATTTGCTCTTCCAAGCTAATAACTTCCCCGCGTTTTCACCATATTCAAAATGGGCCAATTTACTTGCCTCCCACCTTTTTATAATTCTACCTTGTAGCACATCTTCCAACTGTCGTTTCAACTTATCCAAATTAATCCTCAAAGCCTCCGTCGCACCCATCCCCACCAGCTGATGCTCATTCCTAACTATTTCCTGTTCTAAAAAACGTAATTCATTTCTAAATAGCTTGTTTTTATTGCTAGATATGCTCATAATCCTACCTCTTATAACTGCTTTAAAAGTATCTCAAACAACTGATGGCAAAGCAGACCCTACATTAACTCTAAAAAAGTCCTCTTCTTCTTGTGTAATTGAAATACAACCTCGTAGTCTTATAATAATGAATGGTCTAATGTCCATCTTATGCTAGTTGTCTTCTGAATCAAAGCAATTTCTAGAAAAACAGCTGCGTGATCTGCTAAATGATCTGGCAAGTATACTAAGTTCTCCACACATTCTCCTTACCGTATATCTAACAGAAAATAATCTATACGGTAGGCATGTCTATATTTTTTGTTAAACAAGGAGAAATCCCTTTTGTTTCCAACTCTCTGCCTCCATATGTCATACAAGCCAAGTTCCTTCATCATCCCCCTCAAATATTGCTGGGACTTCGGAGTTCCTAAGGATTTACAATTATCCGACCTATCTAGTTTATTATCTAAGACTACATGAAAGTCTCCCATCATTATGACCGGGTCTGAAAACTCAAAAAGCTGGGAGAACATCCGTCTAAGTGGTTCTCTATCATCGCAGTTCGGACCATAATACCCTACCAGTACAATATTTCTACCACTAACCTGTACCCTGCCTATAACCCAACGCCCTACTGAGTCTGATCTTGCATCCAATACTACTATATTAGCTTGCTGTTTAAATAATATACCCACACCTTTAGTGTGGAAATTCTGCTCGGTACAGATACACATTTAGACCCACCTCTGTATTTAAATAACTTCATACACTCATCTCTCGCCAAATGGGTCTCTTGCAAGACCAAAATTTGTGCTGGTGAGTCCCTTAAGTATTGTAATATTCTATCTCTTCTTCCTCTGGTTCTCAAGCCATTAACATTCCACGAAAGAATTTGAGAAACAGTTCCTCTTGGCCCCTGGCCCCCACCCCTACCCGTACCCCTACTAGCTATACCTAAGGTGATATATAAGGACTGACTGAGGTGAACAAGGCTTTTTTTCTATTTCCCCCATATGCTCCCCACCCAGTGCCCCCCCACTCCCCACCCCCCTCCCGTAGAGAACCCCCCAATTTAAGGGCAGATGTTATCCCCATTTTTAGAACGTTCCTGTATTCCTGGGTATGATCTTCCATTCAAAAAAAGAAAAAACCTTCACTGGTGTTTGGCCTGCCCATTCCTAATTGCTGCCAGCAATTCATCCGCTCCATTAACATCCCTTATATTATGCATTTTGTTATTATACATAACTCGAAGAGACGCAGGGAACTTTAACTGTCCTGAAACCCCTAAGCTCTTAAATTCCTCCAAGCATTTCCCCAACTCCCATTGCTTATCCATGGTAGACCTAGATAAATCTGACCTAATATCAAACGTGACATCCTCTACTCTTAAGGTTTTTTGTTTTAATGCTTTAGGCAGAATCCTCTCTTTCTGCTCGTAAGTTAGAAAGTTTATCAAAATTTTCCGAGGTTTACTACTGTTAGGCCTCCTCCTAAAGGGGTCTCTATGGATCCTCTGAATATCCTTTTCAATCTCTTCATTGCTTTCATAGAGCACAATTGCAGATTTCATGAGTGAGACCACATAGGACTTCAAGTTCCCCCCTTCCACTCCTTCCGGTATCTTCAATAGTCTAAAGTTGTTTCTTCATGAGTAATTTTCCAATTGTTCTAATTTATTTTGTAGCTCCTGCTCTTTCCCTTTTAGTACCTGAATCTCTTCTTTATGTAATATCAATTCTTCCTTCATTCCTCCCATAGTTTCATCTAAAGCTTGAGTTCTTGCCGTCAGGATGTCAAACTTTCTTTCTAATACCTCACAGGCTTCTCTTATCTCCCCCTGATTTATCTCGGAATTTGCAAAGCCCTTTTTTATATCTTCAGAACTAGAGAGGATCATTGTCTCGATTGAGGAGTCTGAAGTAAGACAAGGGACAATAGGAGCTATAGACTCTGACACAATCTAAGCCCTCGGGGCCTGGGGAGCCAACAGTGATGGATCAATGGCTTGCAGGGAGGCAGACTCCTCGCTATTGCTTTGCGCATGAGAAGAAACCCCAAATCTTACTTGCATCTCCTCGGAACATCTATTGACTTGGGGTGACGCCATTTTTTACTGGTCCAATGACTCCACCATTCTGATCCCCTACTTGCAGGCCAGGGATCTCCATTACCTGTTTACTCTGGGTAGTCTTTACCTGACCTGGGATAAGCGCGGTAACCTCAGGTTTAACCCTAAAGTAAGACCTCAAGGAAGGCGTAAGTTTACTTTTAATTTCTATGTCTATTTTCACTCCCCCTCTTCACACTGTTCCTGCTACATTCAGGCTCTTTACTTTTGCCTGCTCTCCCTGTTCTCCCTGCTTCAGAGCCCCCCTTCCGTCCTTTGTAGGACACCTCCTGCCCCAGTCCACCTAATTCCAAAATCCTGGGGGGGGTGAGCCACAATCCCCCCACTCTGTCTTACTGTTGCTCCGCCGGCTGTCGCTGCCTTTGCCGTCGCACCCTTCGCACTCCTCCTCATCTCTACTCCAGGCTCCCCTCTCCCCATGCCGGCAGTCTTGCTTGTGCTGCCGCTACCACCGTTTCCCCAAAGGGGAATACGCGCTGCTCCTCGGTGCGTCCGACCAAGCTCCTCAACGTACTTCCTGCCCTCGTCGATGGCCCACACATCAGGGGAGTGTGCCGTCACTTCCAGACAGCACCGCCACCTCCACTACCCAGGAAAATAGGTAAGCGTTCTAGCGCGCTGCTTCCCTAGTGCAGCCCGCCATGTTCTCCCTCTACTTTCTTCTTGAACTTCCAGTATCACCACGGATATAAGGTAATATATTTCATGAGAATTTGGATTATTTTCTTAATTATTTTCTAATAACTAATGTATGGATCTTCATTCTTATTCAAAAATATATAGACAATACTTATCACTCTGTGGGATTACAATTAAAGGAGAAAAATAGTTTTGGTATCTGAATAAGGACTTAGATATTCTAACCTGCCCACTCTTTTACACCTTATCCTATGGGAAGAACCAAATGATCGAGGCACCTATCATCCAATTCAGATGTTTCCACAAACAATTTTTCAATAGACACTGCTAACTCATTTTCAGCAAAAATGTCATAAATAGTATTAAAATGTCCTCCAAGGAGATTTTCAGTTCTGTTCAGGCTACTAAACATTCTTGGACCCCTCCTCATAGACTACTTTTATTCCTTCTTCCATACATAAACAATTCACTACATCTATCAACCAATAGATTCATGGAGGCTTAGTAATCCCTACCTACAAGAATCTACCTTCTTTTCCCCTATCCACTTCTCACAATCTGGAATTGATTACCTTTTTGTTTCTAAAGCCCTACCTCAACACATCATGCATGCAGATATCAAATCCATCTTAATCTCAGGTCACGCTACAGTTACTTTGGACTTCAATTTCCTCCCTATCAATCCAAAAGTAAGACATTTAGTACCTCCTTGTTATCAGACACAAACTTTAGACAACACTTTCAAACTTTTATGGATGAATTCTTTCTCCAGAATGAATCTCTAGAAATGTATTTTCAAACTGTCTGGGATGCCATTAAAGCTACTTCTATGAACTTTATTATATCTTATGTTTCAAGCAAAAAGAAAGTCACTGCAAAAAAGCTCTAGATATCATGAAACATATTAAATCATTAAAACACTCTTTTTTACATCTATAAGTCATGCCTGGATGAATTAATTCAAGCTCAATTCCAGTTTAATAACATTTCTACGGAAAATGCTTCTTTGTTGCTTTTTTAAATCCAGCACTAAATATTACAGAGGTCAAAATAAAGCAGGCAAACGTCTAGCAAATTAACTTAAAGTAAAAAAAGAATGTGTTAAAATTGAAATGATTTTGTGCGATGGCATAATTCCAGTAATCAACGACCACAACATTTTAACAGAATTTTAAAACTACTATAAAACCCTTCATTCACCAGAAAATCATCCTTCCCATATTGATATTGATCTTTATCTATCCTCCAGTCATAAGGAATTCGACTCAGCGACAGATTTCTCCTCACTTAAAGCTGATAATCTACTTCAAGTCATTAACAACGGTAAAGCCCCTGGACCACATGACTTTCCCATAGAATTTTACATTTATTTTTGTAAACAAATAATTCCTAAATTACATAGGGGGTCATTCTGACCCTGGCAGTCGTTGACCGCCAGGGTCAACGACCACGGGAGCACCGCCAACAGGCTGGCGGTGCTCCCAAGGGCATTCTGACCGCGGCGGTTCAGCCGCGGCCAGAAAGGGAAAACCGGCGGTCTCCCGCCGGTTTTCCGCTGCCCTACAGAATCCTCCATGGCAGCGGAGCGCGCTCCGCCGCCATGGGGATTCTGACACCCCCTACCGCCATCCTGTTCCTGGCGGGTCTCCGGCATGGGCATGGGTCAATGGCATGGGCACTGCAGGGGCCCCCGTAAGAGGGCCCCACAAAGTATTTCAGTGTCTGCTTTGCAACTGCACCCGTCGCACATACCCACTCCGCCGGCTCCATTCGGAGCCGGCTTCCTCGTGGGGAGGGGTTTCCTGCTGGGCTGGCGGGCGGCCTACTGGCGGTCGCCTGCCAGCCCAGCGGGAAAGCCTGAATGGCCTCCGCGGTCTTTCGACCGCGGAGCGGCCATATGGCGGTTCCTGCGAGGCGGGCGGCTACCGCCGCCCGCCTCAATCAGAATCAGGCCCATAATCTCTTAACATATTTTACCACTATGAAATCGGTTTCTGGGACTTTTCAAGAAGCTTTAATTTGTCTTCTGCCCTCTGAAAATAAAGATCCTAAATGATGTAAAAACTATCAACCGATTTCCCTTGTTAACTCCAATTATACTTTTTTTGCCAAAATACTTGCCCAACAGTTAGATCCTTTCTTACCCTGTTTAATCAGCAAAGAGCAGTCTGGCTTCATTAAAAGAAGAGACCACTCAGATAATAATAGATTTTTTTAACATTATAAGCAAATCTAAAACATATTCACACTCATTAGCAGCTATTTCTTTAGATGCTGAATAGGCTTATGTTCGGGTTCACTGGAATTTCCATTTTTCTACTTTTCCATGGTTTGGGTTTGGGCAAAAATGTATTAACCTAAATCCTAGCTGATACTCCTATCCTAAAGCATCAATTTTCGTTAATGGTTTCATTTTTCCTTCTTTCTCTCTCCACAGAGGAGTTAGAGACGGTAGTCCTCTCTCTCTGCTCCTTTTCATTCTGGTACTTGAATACTTTTTCTCTGAAATTAAACAAAACACAAATATACAAGGCTTTAAATGTGGGGATAAACACATCAAATGTTTAGTTTATGCTGATGACATTCTTTTATACATGTCCTCTCCTAACACCTCCATACAACCTCTCCTAGATACAGTTACCACTTTTGCATCACTTTCAGGCTACAAACTTAAGGTGGACAAATGTAAAATACTTCCACTTAATGAAATGTGTTTTAAACATGATTTCTGAACTTCACATTTTCTTAGGAGCCCGACAAAAATAAAATATTTAGGTCTCTGGTTTTCTAATTCCATTAAGGATACCATTTCTATGAATTTCAGTGCTCCCTTTACAACTTTAAATGATGGAATGCATTGTTCCTTTCATGGTGGGGGAGATAAGTTTCCATTAAAATGATATTAATCTGATAATAATTTTCTATCTTTTCACGAATATCCCATCTTCTGTTTTAAAAAAAAATATATTCCATTTTAATAGCTTTTTTATGGAATAATAAAAAGCCTTGTCTGTCTCTCGACAAACTTCAGCATTCCAAACAATAAGGAGGAGTTAATTTTCCAAACTTTCAATCCGATCTTTCCGCCTTCCTTTTGAAACAATTGGTGTATTGTTATGATGACCAGTACAACCATCTTCATTACTTATGGACAGAAGTAGTTATCCTTTATTCATCCCTTTTCTTTTTCAAAATGTATGTCCCTTACACGTTGCCCTTCCTCCATGTCACTTCCCATCCTCAAAAATACTTGTAGACTTTTACATCCAATTTATATCTCTAGTCTTTCCACCTTGGATCAATTTCTTCATTCTTCTATTTGGTACAATACTCTTATTAAAATTAATAACAGACATATTTTTGGGAAATCATGGTGGGAGAGAAGCTTGTTATGGACTCACCAATTCATACATATTCAATCATTGATCTCCTTCTCTCAAGCTCAACTCTTATTTAATTTTCATAATTCTTATAAACTCAAATACCAAAAACTAAGCTTAGACATTTCCAAATGCTACAATTCCCTCCATACTAACATCTCTCCAACTTCCATGGCGTCCATTTTACAAATACTATTAACAACTTTTTCCTCGGCATCCAAAATGTATACTCAACTTACTTCCATCCTTGAACCCAGACAGAATACATCACTGGAGTTATTGTGGGAAACAGATTTTAACATCTCTTTTTCTCCTTCATTTTAGAATAAAATATGACTAAATATTGGCTAAACATCTTGCGTTGCTAATACTACTTAAACGTTATTTTTTATTTACAACCGTCTAACGATTACTCCAAGTTCCTTATATAAGTTTAATTCCAGTATATCACCTACTTGTTGGGCATGTCATCTGCATAATTTACCATTAAGACATATGCTATATGGGCACACATATCAACTCTGGCTCCAAGTTTGGACACAATCAAATTGATCACACATATGTTCCTTTCTCCTTTACAAACATCTTCTGAGGAAGCCTTTTTGAAAATTGGAATAATTGTAATCTTACTGTACAAGTTGAAGACGTATTAATTGCTGTTGCTTTTCAACAAGTAACAAAAAATGGAAAAACGTTCTCAATATCTCCCTTCAAGCATAGTGGTTTGTCATTTATTACAATCACAGACTGGATACGAACTATGTTACTCCAATAGCCCTGGCTATCAAAAGAGACATTCGTTGGTCACCAGTGACTAATTTTCTGGACTCCTCCGCTCTAAGAACTAACTTACACCAAACTTTCACTAAAGAAGAAGTTTTAAAAACCCTCTGATGTTTCTTCTTACTTAACTGTACTTATAATGATTGTAATTATTGGTCATTTACTTTATAGTTACATTATTTCTACATTGTTGAGATTTAATTAATGTAGCCTCTTTACACCTTTATCTAATATAGGGAATGTTTTTACTTGTCCTTTCTTTTCCCCTCCCCTTTTCTAACATCGTTTTCATATTTGACTATGTTATTTGCAAAACATTTTGATTTAATTAACATAGGTACTTCATCATATTGTAAAAAGTTTCGTTATTTTACTTGTTCATTTATACTCAAATAAACTTTATATTTTTAAACCTAAAAATAATTGTAGGGAATGGGTAAAAAATATGATTACCTCTGCACACCCTTTACACTTGAATAAAAATCTATGTTGACATTAACCCTGTAGCTTATAATGCCTATAAACAATGCCTATAAACAATACTGTGCTTCTATGCAAAATGCTAACAGAACCCCTTAATCAAGGAGCCAATATAAGCCTTTATGCCCCTCTTCCAAAAGGAACTAGACATGCCTGGGAAAGCTCCCCAAAAAACTGTTATCATATTATAGACCTTTAATTTAATAATAATCTGCTCTTATCATTCCAATCATGTTATATTCCATTTTATTAAAATACTGTCAAATAATTTGGTATTACAATCTGTGTTTAATGAATAATAATTATCATTCATCCCAGCCGTGATCCTTTCTAGACATTCATGCAGGGAGCCAATAACTCACACTCATGGCGGTGGTGGCACTTTGAATTGTCTTCTTTCTGTCAAATTGTTTACTTTTCACTTCCAGTTTATATGGCAAGAAAAGTCTAGTTAGGAATTTACAACGCTAATAGCTCTAACTCGAGCAAACGCAAAACCCATTATATTGCAAATGCTTGTTTTTTATATTGGCAAAGGTCCAGCAGCTCCTACAAAATTAGGCTTTACAAAACCCATAAGAAGACAGGCACTGGCCAATCTAAAGGCTAGTGTCCATTCTCACACCTATTGACTTTGCCAAGGCTTGTCTGTTATTTGGAGTGGGAGAGGAGTCCCAGGCGGCTATGATATCAACAAGGAGCCCTTCTTGCATTTATTTTCTTTTAGTGGGGAAGCAAAGAAAGGAGCTTCAATATTTGTCCGTACATCTCAGCTATCGAACTTTAGTTATTGGACTACATATTTTCAGAGTAATATAATTAATTACCACACTGATAAGTATGATATTCATCTAAAAAAATCATCACCTCTTAAGGGCTCAGCAGAATTACACCGAATTTGGCAGAAAGCTAAATCTTTACTTGGTGTAAATCTGTTCAGTTATTTGAGAAATCAAGCTTCTGTGTGAGTCCCATGGGACCAGAATTCAAATTAAAGCATTCCTGATTGGCCTGTCTGGCTGGATCGAGAGCTCTGATTGGCTGGCTGCAAAATGAAGAGAAATGTTGGGCTCACAATTACAGGCCTCGGGACTCGAACCCCGGGTCCTAAAAAATATTTTTTAAATAGTATAAGGTGGCGGGGTAGCGATACCATGACCCCTCTAGTACTTTTGGGGATGGGGCTGTTCTAAGACTGGCAGAAAAAAAGGCTTATGAGGGGTAGGGGCCTTTGGGGCATTTTCTGCATGTGGTAGCTGGCCATCTGCTGGCCATCTGCAGTGGCGTTGGACCAGGACCGCCGGCCAACCCCATGCAGCATTTGTCCTTTGGTTGTGAGTGGCACCGACATGTGTGAACCAACCTCCTACGGAGGGTTGGGTGCAGGGCTTGGCAGCAGACCGGGCCCTGCCGCCAATCCCATGCCGCACATGGCGATGGTTGGCCAAAGATGTATCATGATAAGATCTTACTTTATGTATAAAAAAGAACAGAAATTCACTAATGAAGGCAAAGATTGAAGTCGAGTTATACATAAATTAGTTAGTAACGTTTTATTTTAAGTTTAAAAAACATATAACATATAAATTCACTAAAAAAAGGTGAATGTGGAGTTATATATTGGCCTTCTAATGATAAAATGTTACCATTAAAGAACCATAAAATCAATTACAGTAACCATATACACCTAAATGTCATAATAGGAGTGTGAAATTTAATAAAATATCTACTTGTCCATGTGACAGGTTGCTTCTTAAATCTCCTTGTCCTGTAAAAAGATCTACTTGTCCCTTTGGTGCCATGTAGTGCAGCAACAAATTATTGCATCAATCTCATTATGTAAGAGCTCTGATAATAGCCTCTCTGATTATGCCAGGGCTACTACTATAATAGGGTTTGAATACTTGCAATTTCAATCACTACTATAGCAGTTTCCTTATTTTGCCACCTTTCCGCAGATCCACATACCAGGGCTGGAGGAAGCAGTAGGCAATAGTTTCACGGCTGCAATGCCATAGAGTCTGCAAACCTACTGACTTGCATGTTTTAAGGGTTTTCATCAGCTGTTCTTGAATCTTTTACCATAATGAGAAAGGATGGCAATTTACTTCTGACAATGGCAGAAGTGGAAGTTCTTCCAGGGTTGGGAAAAAAGTGGTTGGAAGGAACGTGAACTTGTAAATACATGTGAAAATCCACAGATGCATATTTGCTCGTGCTAAAATACAGTTCACAAATATTTTGTAGGAGTACAATTTCCTGAACTACTTCTTTAAGCTCTTGTGAATTCACAAAAGCCACAAATTCAAAGACATATACCATGGGTGCACTTTTGTGACTTTCTTTAAGAATTGGGTCATAATAAGATCTGGCGTTAACAAAGACATTTTGTTTTTATTAAACTTCTATTTCTCTCTTTTCAGCTGGCTTTACTGCGAGTGATTACATTCTGCTCTCCCACAAGGAGCATATTGGCACACACAGTAATTTGGTTCAGTGCCAGGAACTACTGTAGCAATCAGTGGTGTAACGAAACTGGAGGTGGCCTTCCTACAAAGAACATGAATGGACCCCTCCCTTCCAGACTCCCTCAGTGCAGTTGCTGTGCTGAGGGGGCCCCCTGGAGGGGGGGTTGCAGGGCCTTTGTTACACCACTGGTGGCAATGTGTGCTTTTAGAGACCCCATTTTTTTCTTCTTTTTGCCAATGTTATGTTACAATGGTGAGGGCCTGGCAGCTCCCACAACAATAAAGGGTTACAAAAGCCATGTCAAGACAAGACTTGAATTGACAAAACCAAAAGACTCACTAAATATGTTGGATCGGTTGGCTTTGCCAGTGCTTGCTTATTTTCATGCTTCCCATAATCTTGTTGAAAATGGTTACACTGATTATCCATTGGGAATATGTTTTGGAAATACTAGCATGCATCAACATATTTTACTAAATGATGCTTCAAAGAAATAGCACCTCCAATTTCATAGTAGCAAAGGTTTTTTTCCTACTTGCATTTTTTTCTTAACATTTTATTTTGAAAGCAAAGAAACATCACTCTTACTTACAAGCTTCTGCAAACATTTGCATCTAATCAGAGAGCATTCTGGGAGCATTACAATTAGTCTCATATTGTTAAACTATTCAGACATATACACTTTTCTTTCTTTAACTGGAACCACTGTCAAAAGTGCAGTGTGACTATAAAACATGTATTTATATTGCTCACCCTAATTATGAAGGTTTTTCATTAATGAACCATAAATACAAGTTCGAACAGCATTAATATTCAGACACACATACAACTGCAGACTGTTGATCCTCTGTAAACTGGCAGACAAAGGGTTTGCCCTGCAGGGGGTTGGATCTACTTGTCCTAAGGACAAAATAAACATGAAAACTTGTTGCCCTTGACCCCAAGCAATATGTCCCAGCGTCAGGCAGTGATAGGAATTCCACATCCCTGCATAAGTATGACTTGCATTGCTTTGAAGCACTGCTTATGACATCACCTCTCATCACTGATGATGTCCAAAATCTATGGCAATTCAAGTTATACTTCAGACTCATAGTCTGTGCAGACTGTGCGTAAAGCTCACACAATCTGGAGACCTAAGCTCCATTAGGTAAACAAGCCCCTATAAACCATATTCAGTGCACAGGGTAAGCAAGCTCCTACAATGCACAGTCTGCGCTCAGTGCACAGACTGTTCATCAAGCCCCCTCCCTCCAGACATGCAAGTACTATTATGTGCCTAGATCTAGCTCTTTACAGACACCTAAGCCCCATTAGGTAGGCAAGCCCCTGCAATGCACACTATGTGCTCAGTGCACAGAATATACATGGAGCCCAATCCCTTCAGACATGCAAGCGCTATTACATGGACAAGCCCCTACTATACACATTCAATACTGAGGGTGAAGAGTGTGCATAGAGGCCCTCCCTCCAGAGACCTAAGCCCTATTAATTGTGCAAGCATTTACTAGGCACAGCCTGCACTGTCTGCACTACTCTTCATGGACAGCCAATTCCCTCTTGGCACCCAAAACCCAATTAATTTGGTGAGCCACTACTACATAGAGGCAGCACTCCCAGCTCCTGATGGAGAGCTCACTCGGTCCACAGATTCAAGCCTCCTTATGTAGCAAAGGGCCTGCTATGTGCAGGTGGGTATGTTAGTAATATTTTACTTTCTGTTAAAATTAAAAAAAACTAGAAATCCGCTAAAAAAATGCAAAGTGTAAAGTGATGTTATAGTTAGGAGTGGTAATAATTTGATACATTACAACCCTAGCGGTCGGTGTTAACTGACGGACTCAGTTGCGTCAGTGCCCTTGACGCTTATGGGCCGGCGGTGCTTGAGACAGCGGTGCCCTGTTCAGCGGTGCTTGAGATGGCGGTGCCCTGTTCAGCGGTGCTTGAGACGGCGGTGCCCTGTTCAGCGGTGCTTGAGACGGTGGTGCCCTGTTCAGCAGTGCTTGAGATGGCGGTGCCCTGTTCAGCGGTGCTTGAGACGGCGGTGCCCTGTTCAGCGGTGCTTGAGACGGCGGTGCCCTGTTCAGCAGTGCTTGGGATAGCGGTGCCCTGTGCAGCGGTGCTTGAGGCGGCGGTCTCCATTGCAGGGACTCAGCTGCTGGCGGTCCTTCATGGCCCAGCGGGGCTTTTGCTGGTGGTCCTTCATGGCCCAGGGGGGCTTTTGCTGGCGGTGGCCTCCTGGGCAGGTGGGCTTGTGCTAGCGGTCCTGTCCTGGGCAGGTGGGCTTGTGCTGGCGGTCCTGTCCTGGGCAGCTGGGCTTGTGCTGGCGGTCCTGTCCTGGGCAGCTGGGCTGGTGCTGGAGGTGGCCTCCTGGGCAGCGGGGATGATGGCGGTCTTCTCCGTCGTGCTGCTCTTCCCAGACTTTCCTGGTTTCTTGTGGCCCCTCCCCACCATGGAAGGTGTCACAGCTGACTCCCACCGGGACCCCTGGGAGCGGCTTTGGTGGCTGGAGTCTTCCCCCTCTCCCGCCGGGCACTGGCCAACTTCTGATGCTTCACAGGTGGGGGACTGTCTGTGCTGTGGCTCACACTGGCTACCCTGGTGGCTGGTGCACTCCAGATTCCGGTGACTACAGGCACCACTGGTCCTGGAGATGTTGTGGCTGAGGTGCCAGTTCGGGACCTAGGAGACGGACGGGGTGGGGGAGTTGTGGGAAAGAGGTCAAGGTTGGACAGGAAAAGTTTTTGGGACACACTGGGACGGGCAGCTGGAGGGGGTTTGGGAGTGGAGGAAGAGGTGGTGGTTGTAGGAGGTGTTCGTTTGCTGACTTTGGGTGAAGGTGCATGCGCTGGAGGCTGTCGTGAGGTGGATGGCTGTTGGGTGGGTGTGTGCCTGCGTTTGTGTATCTTGGGAGGGGGCGTCACAGACACACTGGGAGAGGACACAGGGGACGTGTGAATGGTAGTGGGGGTGGTGACTACACGTGAGCAGGGTGTGGTGGTGGGTGTGCTGGAGAGGGACGTAGTGGCTGTAGAGCTAGTGCATGCAGGTCTGAGTGTAGACAAGACTGGGAGGGAGGAGGGAGACGGGGAGGAGGGGGACACAGTGGAGGCAGTGGATGTTGGTGTGTCTGCATGTGTCTGATGCTTACATGAGTGCCTGTGGGATGTGTGGTGCTTATGTTTGCCTGAGATTCCCTTGTGTGTTGAGGTGTGTGCATGCTGGTCTGTAGGTGTGCTTGGGATAGGCTGAGGTACAGGGGATTGGGTCGGGGTGGAGGAAGTTGGAGGGGGGAGGCTAGACACAGGGACAATGGTTGCCATCATTGCTGAAGCCAGAGTCTGAAAAGCTCGCTGAAGGGCCGCCTGACCAGAATGAATGCCCTCCAGGAATGCATTTTTTTGTTGCAACTGCCTTTCTACACCCATGATGGCATTCAAAATGGTAGACTGCCCAACAGTGAGGGACCTGAGGAGGTCATTGGCCTCCTCACTGAGGGCAGCAGGGTTGACTGGGGCAGGGCCTGAGGTGCCTGGGGCGAAGGTGATGCCCACCCTCCCAGGTGAGTGGGCACGGGGTGAAAGCTGAGGGGTTGCTGGGAGGGCGGTGCTGGAAGGGGGGGTGGCGGCTGTACCTGTAGATGGGGGTGGCACAAATGTTGCCACCACCACAAGGGAGCTCCCATCAGAGGACGAGTCCGTGTCACTGGTCTCAGCTCCTGTCCCCGCCGTGGAGCTCCCCTCGCCCTCTGTCCCACTGGTGAAGTCCGAGTCCATAGTGTGGCCCTCCATGGCCATGTGGGATGCAGCCCCCTGGTGCTCTGGTGCCACTGCTCCTCCGCCTGATGATGCTAATGCACACAAGAACAGGGAGACCACAAAAAGGGGGGGGGGGGCGACAGAAGAAAGACATGTTGAGTGCATGCATTACCGCTACAGTTGGTGGACACGACAGACACAGAAGCCCCCTGCACTATGCCGCGCTCTTGGGCTCCACTGTTCAATTCCTGGGAAATGCCCTACAAGGCTATGGATGACATCTGCACACATTGATGACACAGGGGCATGACTAGGTGTACTTGGCACTCTACAGAGGTGGGGTGGGGTGCCACATGGCCTGCCTTACGGAGGGACCTTACCTACGGAACTCGCCCTGGCCTAGGGAAACCCACAGCCCACCTCCCCCACCCAGACCCCTCCACTGGGTGCAAAGTCAGCAGAATGAGAGTGTACTCACCCCCTTGTGTCTGCTGTGATGCCCTCAAGCGCCCAACCAACTCCGGGTAGGCCACCACCAGGATCCTGAACATCAGGGGGGTCATGGTGCGACGGGCACCCCTCCCACGTTGGGAGGCCATCCCCAGCTGAGCCTCCGCCATCTTCTTGCTCCAGCGGCGAATGTCCTCCCATCTTTTCCGGCAGTGGGTGCTCCGTCTGTGGTAGAACCACAGGGTCCGGACGTCCTTGGCGATGGCACGCCAAATATGTTATTTCTGGAGGACGCTGACCTACATGAAATGTACAGGGGGAAGAGTAAGTTATTACCAACTGCACCGTCAAAGTCATTGGCCCCCATCCCTACCCTTGCCATGTGGCACATGCATTCACCGTTGTTTCATGCACGCCGCACTCTCCCCCCTTCCTTCTTACATCCAGCCCTCTCCACACAGGCATAGCCCATACAGCATGCTCCCAGTGTACCTACCTGTTTGTCTGGAGGACTGTAGAGTAGTGTGTACTGGGGGAGGACCCCATCTACAAGCTTCTCCAACTCCTCCAATGTGTAGGCAGGGGCCCTTTCCCCAGACACTCGAGCCATTGTCTCTTCCAGACCGAGGTCACAGCAGCACTTGCAGTGTAGGTCCTCTCCTGTCGAAGATCAGGTATCGAGTGATTGAACAGATAGAAAATGGCAGTCACGTCCGCGGCGGTGGGTACCGTCACTGCCGGCGTACATTTGCATTGGGTCCTGGGACCCATAGTGTCCAATGCTAACCAATGCATAATTGCGCCACTGTCTTCAACCGCCTACCGCGACGGTGTACAACGCCAGCGCAGTTACCTCACATCCCATTGTCCCACTTTAAAGGTCAGGCAGCCGCCATTTCAGGGACCCACATGGATTAATTTTCAACTGCGTCACACATACCTAGGCCTAGACTCAACACACATACAGGCCACCTTTTGTGTATGAATGGTGTTCTGTGTAAACTGTGGGTACGTACCTCTGAGTTGTTTGACTCTGTGCTCGCTGTTGTCCTTCATAGGCACCGTCCGCTGTGAAATGTGAGTAGATTGCGGCATCCTCCGGTGTACTGACCGTTGGTGGACCTGTCAACAGTGGAGGAGCGACATGTGATTATCACATACAGGCTTGACCGTGCCACAATCCAGGAACTGTGTACCCAGTTGGAGCCAGACCTGATGTCAGCAATCCGCCATCCCACAGGAATCCACCCTCAAGTGCAGGTGCTGTCAGTGCTCCATTTCCCTGCAAGTGGGTCAATTCAAACAACAGTGGCCATAGCATCAGGGATGTCCCAGCCTATGTTTTCCAATGTGTTGTCCAGAGTGTTGTCTGCCCTTCTGAAACACATGCGGAGCTACATCATTTTCCGTCAGGTGGAGGATTTGCCTACAGTGAAAGGTGATTTCTATGCCCTAGGACATATCCCCAACATCATAGGTGCCATTGATGGGACCCATGTGGCTTTGGTCCCCCCCCCCAGGAGTGAACAGGTGTACAGAAACAGGAAGAGTTATCATTCAATTAATGTACAGATGGTATGTTTGGCCGACCAGTACATCTCCCATGTGAATGCCATGTTCCCTGGCTCAGTGCATGACGCCTACATCCTGCGGAATAGCAGCATCCCTTATGTGATGGGGCAACTCCAGAGGCACTGTGTGTGTCTAATAGGTGAGCACCTGGGAGAAAGACAGTGGAAATGGTGGTCTGGGTCTGGGGATATACCTACAGGTTAGTGTGTGTCTAACAGTTGTTCCTCGCCATTTGCAGGTGACTCTGGTTACCCCAACCTGTCATGGCTACTGAACCCAGTGAGGAATCCCAGGACAAGGGCAGAGGAATGCTACAATGAAGCCCATGGGCAAACTAGGAGGGTGATCGAGCGGACCTTCGGCCTCCTGAAGGCCAGGTTCGGGTGCCTCCATATGACAGGTGGATCCCTATTCTACTCACCAAAGAAGGTGTGCCAGATCATCGTGGCCTGCTGTATGCTTCACAACTTGGCTTTGCGACAACAGGTGCCTTTTCTGCAGGAGGATGGTCCAGATGGCGGTGTTGTGGCAGCTGTGGAGCCTGTGGACAGTGAAGACGAGGAAGAAGAGGAAGAAGACATGAACAACAGGGAATATTTCCAGTGAGACACAGGTAAGAGTATAGACCTGCCTACTACATGTACTTTAACACTACTACCTCTCTACTGTCGGTCGTTTTCACCCAGTGTGTTGGCACTGAGTTGTCACTTTCCCTTACGGTTTCACAGATGTGGGTCCCACTGTGTGACATCTGCTTAGATTCCTCATGGACTAGAGCTGTGTGACATAGGTATGTTGACATTACAATTGTAAGAGCATTTTGTCACTGTAATTGCTAATACACTATTTCGAAATCACAGACAGACTCCAGATTGTTTTGTGCTTTAAGTGTGTTTATTTAAGTGCTCAATATTGGAGGGGGTAGTAAGATGGTGAGGGGTGATGGTGGAGGAATGTCCATGGCAGAGTCCAGTCTATTAGTCTTACCGGTGCATTGCCCATATGGGCATAGGAAGTGGAGCTGGGGCAGTTTAAGTATGGACAGGGTGACAAAGTGGGACAGTAGGATGACAATCAGGGTGGTCTCATTTCTTGGCGGGGGTCTTGGCATCGTGCTCTGTCTTAGTCCTGGATCTCAGGGTCCGTTTGCGGGGTGGTTCTCTCTCTGCAGGGGGTGGGGTGCTGGTGTGGTGATCCTGTGGCGGTGCGTCCTGTCCACTAGCGCCGGCGGAGGTGGTGGGCAGTTCATCGTCCATGCTAGTGTCAGGGGCCCTTTGTAGTGCCACAGTGTCCCTCCTGGTGTTCCAGAGTTCCTTCAGCACCCCTACAATGGTGCCCAGGGTGGAGCTGATGGTTCTGAGTTCCTCCCTGAAGCCCATATACTGTTCCTCCTGCAGGCGCGGGGTCTCCTGAAACTTGGCCAGTACCATTGCCATCGTCTCCTGGGAGTGGTGGTAGGCTCCCATGATGGAGGAGTGGGCCTCGTGGAGAGTGGGTTCCCTTGGCCTGTCCGCCCCCTGTCGCACAGCAGCCCTTCCAGTTCCCCTGTGTTCCTGGGCCTCCGTCCCCTGGACCGTGTGCCCACTGCCGCTGCCCCCAGGTCCCTGTTGTTGTTGGGGTGGTGGGTTAGCCTGGGTTCCCTGTAGTGGTGGACACATAGCTGATTGACGTGTCCTGGGGACGGAGGTATGGGCCCGCTGGGTGGGTGCTATGCTGGTGTTTCCAGAGGGGAGAAGGTCTGTAGTGGCCTGTGACTGTGTCAGGGGAACCGACTGTCCAGAGATCCCCGATGGGCCGGGCTCGTCATCTAGATCCAGTTGGACAGAGCTGCTGTCATCACTGTGGGCCTCTTCTGTTGGTGGTGTGGACATGTGTGGACCCTCCTGTCCGGTGACGTTGGGTAGGGGTCCTGCAGGGGTATAAAAGGATGGTTATTACATCTGTGTGTGCCATGATGTGAAATGGGTGGGTGACCGTGTACCCCAGTGCTTGCATTCCTGTGTGGGAACTTGTGTGATGATGGTTTAGGGGGTTGTATGGGTATGTGCAGTGGGCATGCTTTGGTGATGGGTGTCCATGCTTTGTGGTTGCATGCAGGGCTTGATGTTGGGATGGGTGGTTTGTGATGTTGGGACATATGTGAGGAGTTGGACTGCTGGGTTGAGGGTGGGGGTATGTGCTGGCATGCAGGTAGGGTGGGGGATGTAATAGTAAAGCTTTGACTTACCAGAGTCCATTCCTCCACCTACTCCTGCAAAGCCCTCAGGATGCAGAATCGCCAAGACCTGCTCCTCCCATGTTGTTAGTTGTGGGGGAGGAGGTGGGGGTCCGCCGCCAGTCCGCTGAACCGCCAGGTGGTGTCTTGAGACTACGGAACGCACCTTCCCCTGTAGGTCATTCCACCTCTTCCTGATGTCCTCCCGATTTCTTGGGTGCTGTCCCACTGCATTTACCCTGTCCACGATTCTTTGCCATAGCTCAATCTTCCTTGCAATTGAGGTGTGCTGGACCTGTGATCCGAATAGCTGTGGCTCTACCCGGACGATTTCCTCCACCATGACCCTGAGCTCCTCCTCCGAGAACCTGGGGTGTCTTTGCCGTGCCATGGGGTGGTGTAGGTGATGTGTGGGGTGGAGTGTGTGGTGATAAGTGTGCTGATATGTAGTGGGGTGTTGTGTGAGGTGCGTGGAAGTTCTGTGGGTGATGTGTGTTGTGTGCCTGTGGATGCTGTTGTTCTTGCTGGTGCTGTCTCTCTCTGGCCTTCTTTCAGAATTTTTGGTAGTAGGGGTTTGTGGGCGATGTGGGTGTGTGTTTTATATTGTATTGGGTGTGTGGGAGTGGTGTGTGTATCAGGTGTGTGTATTTCGAATTGTCCAATGTGGCTGTGTTTTGTAAATGTGTGTGTATTTTGAGTACCGCGGTGTGTACCGCCAATGGAATACCACGGTTGAAAGACCGCCACGTGGATTTGTGGGTCATGATAGTGTGGGCATATTTCTGTTGGCGTGATGGTGGAGGTTTTGTTTTCGCCAGTTTATCACTGACCTTTAGTGTGGTGGACTTGGGTGGATATCTGAATTTTGGCAGATTCTGAACTGTGGGTCATAATAGCTGTGGTGTGTGACGGAATTCCGCAGCCGCGGCGGTGTGTTGGCGGTCTTCTGCACGGCGGTAAGCGGCTTTTACCGCCAATGTTGTAATGAGGGCCTTTATGTTATAAAAAACCTTAGAACGTCACTGAGAAAAACAAAGGTTCAGGTGATGTTATTGTTAGGACTGGTAATAATATCTTACTTTATATTACTGATGAATTTCAGTGGTTTTGTTTGTTTAAAATAGTATGTTTTAGCTTACATTTTCACCTAACTATACTATCCCTTGAACCTTTGTTTTTGTCAGTAAGATACATATATATATATATATATGTATATATATATATATATATATATATATATACACTCACACACACACATATATATATATATATATATACAAACACACACATATGTATATATGCACACACACATGTGAGTTGCTGGCTTTGCTTTTTCTTCCCGTTTATATAACCTGTTGGGAGTGCGCTTTCACATGAGGACAACTTCGTTTTTGATAATATATATATATATATATCTGGAAAAAAAAAGGTTAAAGAAACGTCAAAGTTGGTTGAAATATACAATTTTAAATTAACAAAATCACTGAAATTCAAAATAAATTAAAGTAAATTCAAATTAAAGTAATTATAATGTGTGCCCTAAAGTAAATATAACTTGCATCCCTGCGATGCACAGTGTTGTTATCAATGGTGTTATTTTGGATGTTGCAGTGATGTTATCAAAGACATCATGAAACACACCATTGATGATGTAATATCTGTGTTTGACTGATTATGCCCTAAAACAATATAAATGGTAATGCACCGCCATGTAAAACCTGGCGGAGACGGGGCCCCATGTTGGCTTCTACACTGCCAATGCATTTGGCATGGGCAGTGCCAGGGCCTCCATGGCAAGCCCTGTCACGCTTTTCACTGTCTGCTTGTCAGATAGTGAAAAGCGCAACGGGTGCTGCTGCACCCGACACACCACAACATTGCCGCTGGCTCTATTATTTCCAGCGGGAAACTGGTAATAGCCCTGGCAATCAGGTCACCGCATTGGCGTTTTTCTGACCGCAAGGCTTCGGCAGACGGGCTTTTCCATCTGCTGAAGTCATAATGAGGACATGAGTCTCCGAGCTCTAAAATCTTTGTTGGTGTGTTGGCAGCCAATCAAATTTTATTTTCTGATCTGTCTGTTCCATGGAACCTCTGTGACGTAAAATATACAAATAATTGGAACCTTAATTTCTCTAAAACGACTGATTGGGTTTCCACCAAGTAAAAAAAGCATGCTTTCTGGGCAGGGGTCTAGTTTTCTGCCTAATTTTGTAAGATTCTGTTCAGCCGCTTTGGTTGTACTGTGTCAGATTTTCTTGTGGAAAATTGCATGGGAAAAATGTGTTTTGGGACCCTCCTTGTTCTTGGCCCCTGAATGTTAGCAAACCAAAAAATCCATCTTCCATGAAAAAGTGGTCCTAACTAAAAGTACCCAGCGAATAATATATATATAGATATAAATTCATATGTAGATTTATTTCAGCAGCAGACACCACTAAGCCATCTAATTGGAAGTGAAGCCTGTGACCAGTATGTTTGATATACATCCAATAAGAGATTAATCCTTTGAGATAACATTCGGATATTAGAACTTGTGGATCGGTGGCAAATAATACGTTTACCTCATTGGGCAAGCTAATCTAGAAACACAGAGCACACCATGCTTCCTTTGGACTAGGCGAGTTCTGTACAAACAGTCTTGTACCATGTTATTCACAGAATGATCTTTTAAGTATGCAGACGAAATATAACTTCTTGGGCAATGTACGCCCTATTATGGTGTCTAACAGACAACAAATTCATGCTACAGTGTGTTCATTGCTCCTAGTTCCTCATTTTTTTCTAACTTTCCCCACTTCTGCTTTTTTACACTTTTGTCATATGTTGTCTCATTTAGCTACCTCAATTCAATCCTTTTCCCTTTTACAGTGATGTATATGCATATACACTCATATATGTATACACACAGACTCAATCACACATAACCTTTGTCCCAAGTGCCTGCATTTCTGTCTTCTAACTCAGACAGAGATCAGTCATGGTCCCATTTTACCCTTCAAATATTCAATCACGCCCATGTAGCAAATTCAGCGGGTTTCACACGTCCATAAAAAGTAAAAGAAGCACCCGAATTTTACCGAGGCCAGCATAGTTACCTTTGTCCATCTTCACAGCTGGATCTTCTGTCCAATACTTCCAGGAAGGCTGCAGGGATTTGCTTCTACACCATCATCTGAGTGATTTCGCAAATTCAATGGCCCCCACTGGTAGTCAGTGTTATTTTCTTTCTCCGCTCCCAGAAGACTCAGCTTTGGACAACCAGAAGCGGGCAAGTGAGATGGACAGCAGCGCAGCACCAAGCAGGAAACATCCTTTTTTACGACTTTTTTTTTACGAAGGTCGTGGTTAACGAAAGCGCAACAACGCTTTTTTTAACCACAACTTCGTTTTTTTGTGCCTTAACTACGTATGTTCTGAACAACGAACATGCGTGGTTAAGGTACAAAGAAGGGACTTGGCGAAGGTAAGTGGTGGGTTTAGGTTTTGGGGTGGGGGTGGGGCGTCAGGGGGTTTTAGGTTTTGGGGTGGGGTTGGGGGGGTGGGGTGTTTTTGGTTTTGGGGAGTGGGTGGGGGGTCAGGGGGTTTTAGCTTTTAGGGTGGGGTTGGGGGGTGGGGCGTTTTTGGTTTTGGGGAGTGGGTGGGGGGTCAGGGGGTTTTAGGTTTTAGGATGGGGTTGGGGGTGGGGCGTTATTGGTTTTGGGGACCGGGTGGGGGGTCAGGGGGTTTTAGGTTTTGGGGTGGGTTTGGGGGGGTGGGGCGTTTTTGGTTTTGGGGAGTGGGTGGGGAGTCAGGGGGTTTTAGGTTTTGGGGTGAGGTTGGGGGGGTGGGGCGTTTTTGGTTTTGGGGAGTGGGTGGGGGGCCAGGGGGTTTTAGGTTTTGGGGTGGGGTTGGGGGGGTGGGGCGTTTTTGGTTTTGGGGAGTGGGTGGGGGGTCAGGGGGTTTTAGGTTTTAGGGTGGGGTTGGGGGGTGGGGCGTTTTTGGTTTTGGGGAGTGGGTTGGGGGTCACGGGGTTTTCGGTTTTGGGGTGGGTTTGGGGGGCTGGGGCGTTTTTGGTTTTGGGGAGTGGGTGGGGGGTCAGGGAGTTTTAGGTTTTAGGGTGGGGTTGGGGGGGTGGGGTGAGGGATGTAGGGTGAATGGTGCCTATTGCTAATGATTTTATCAGGAATGCCTTTACAACGAAATATCGTTGTTAAGGCATTCGTGGCAAAATCATTAGTAGTAGCAACGAGGTCGGTGTTCCGACCTTGTTGTTAAGGCAGTAGTTTTTTTTGCAGTCGTTGTTTCGTCGTATATTCCACCAAGCTGCTATGAAAAGGTTACTGGCTGAAACTCCCAGCCATTCGTGGCCAAAAAACAAATCACAAAGTTTTAGGTCAACAACTACACAACTTTACTCAATCCGCTTTTTACTCGATGAAAGCAATAGCTCCTAAGTAACTGCAAGGAGGAAACTTGTTCATTATCAAATGGCACAGACAAGTCAAGAAGAACCAAGGTGGTAGCATTTGCCTCAGCGACTGCCTTCAATATTCATCACACGCTACTGAAAGGAATGACTAATTTCTGTTTTGTTATCAAACTGGACTCGAGGGGAGACAGGCGCAAAGAAGCACCCTTCAAGTAGTCAATGGTACATCACAAAAATACAAGATAAAGGCACAAAGGACCAGCTAATGTTGGTGATGCCACTTAGGCCCGTATTTATACTTTTTTAGCGCCGCATTTGCACTGCTTTTTGACAAAAAACGGCGCAAACATACAAAATACAATTGTATTTTGTACGTTTTGTGCCGATTGTGCGTAAAAAAACGACGCAAATGCGGTGCTAAAAAAGTATAAATATGGCCGTAATTCCTTTCCTCCTAGTCCCTTGCCTTGATTGTGAGAATCCTGCTGGAGGGCGAGAGGAACGGCCCTGTGGTTCTCTTGGTGTCAGGGTGGAGAGAATTGTGGATTCGCCGCTTACTAAACACGTCCTCTGGCGTGGGATGGGCGGGGGTGGGCGGTGTGGTCTGCCTCCCCTATTTCTGGCATTCCTGTCACACCAGAACCTTCTCCGGATGAATCGGGTGGTTTGGCTGTTGAATGGGACTGCATGAACAACTGAACTTGACTTTAAATTTTAGATTGTTTCTTCTTTCTTTCTTTCAAGAAAACATCTCCTTAACTTCAACCCCCTACATGTGTCGTCTCTATAAGTATAGCACACGCTACTTGCATGCCTGCCTTAATCTCTTTCATTGTATTTCTGAAAAATGCCCACATCTTGTTTTCTAGATCACATCTCCTTCCCTCAGACTAGCTAAACTTCTCTAGCCTCTCTATTCATCCCACCAAACACTGCATGAATCACACAGCCCGCGCTAATGATCAAACCTAACTCCTATTAATTTAATCTATCAGAAAGAAATTGGGGTAAACGCATGCACTGCCTGAGTTGAGAACATACGGATAATCCCAATAAGCAACAACAAGCAAATAACCATGGAATAACCACTAACCTTGGGTTTACTTGCTGTAATGTGTTTTGACACCTCATCAGGGGTAGTAAGCTCAATATAAATTCAATTATAATACAATACACAGATTGTCAAGTGAAGTAGGCCAAGCTCTCCATCACTAAAGGAATCCTATCACCATCAGCCTTTTCCTACAGCTGGGTTTTGTGTGTTTCTTACTTTACCATTCCATGCTCGACTCTCATGTGCCTTCATGAAGCACTTAGAACACCTAAAGTTAGGGTTTCTCTAAGAGCTTGAGTTCTCCACTCTAAAGACTTACCTAGCATCCACCTTCATGTATCCAGTAACCTGCAATAAAGGAAGAGGTAGAAGTAATTTTGCAGAGAAGAGATTTGTTTTAGCCAAGGGCCTTGCCTCAGGGTCATCCAGTGTCTAAGTGACCATGACACCATTAACCATGCCCACTGCTCAGAGTAAAGGCACTATGCAGCCAGCTTAGGGTGAGCAGATGAACAGGATTCATCAGGACAGTCATTTTTTCACCATCTATCCTGACAAATTCCAGTAAATGTTAGCACAATTCCCAGTTTTAGAGAGGGGCTGCTGAACACAGAGGGAGGCACTTTGTGTTCTAGTGCAGAATATCATAGCAGCTGCTAGCAGAAAGTAATTATATTCAGACAGATGATACTGTGTGTAAAATTTGAATTGATTTAAAATCAGTACCACGTTGTCTATGTTTTTAGGTCTCACCTACTATACAGCACATGCACTGTCTTTTGCAAGACGTACTGTTACCTAAAGGGGGCTTAGAGCCAACCCATTGTTTATCATGGATTGCCTTTGTTGTCATTCTCATTGACTTGCTTCTTATTTAATACCTTGTGTGGGGTTTCCTTTCTCTTTTTGTATTTGTTCCTCCCCTGTAGCATGGACACATTACATGTCCTTACACTACTCATTTTTCAGGTGCTACTTTTTTCTTTTTGTATGAGCACTGCACGAGTGTGCATGTGTTTTCCAAGGGTTGCAGTGTGCTTCTTTCCCCCCTTCTGTGCTCAATGTTGCTCTCTCTCTCTCCTGTGTGCTTCTCCCAACCACTTGCATGCTTTTCCCCCCATTTCTCTTCTCAACCATGTGCTTTTGCCCCAGATCCATTATACTCTCTCACCCACGTACTTTTCCTCCCCCCTGTGGTCCACACTGCTCTCACTTCCCGTTAGTTTGCTTCCCTCCCTACGCCTTCTGTGTTGTTTGTCGCTGCCATCACTCCCCATGTTGCTTCTGTCCACACTCTGTGCCCCTATTCTGTTGCTTCACCCACCCTGATCCTCCATGATTTCCACCCTCCATATTTCTTACACACGCCTTGCACTCTATGGGACAAATTCACATGGAACTGGCGCAGCGAGGAGCTGCACCAAAATTGGCAGCACTGCGCTGCACCAGTTCTGAAATGCAGGGATGCGCCATATTTACCATAGTGGAAGGATGTCTTCATTGAAGGGAATGATTGTTAATGTGCAGGAAGGTATTCCTTCCTGCACATAAACAATCTACAATGGTGATATGGCACTTCTATGTGTGCTGCAGAATGCAGCACACAGAAGTAGCAAATCGTTGTTATTGAATGATTGTTTATGTGCAGAAAGGGGCCCCTTCCTGACATAAACAATCATTAATGGCCTTTTGCTCTTTCTATTTATGCTGCGGAATGCAGCACACATAGAAAAAGCAAAAACAAAGAGAAATTAAAGTATTTCTCCTTGTTGCGCCATGCTAATGCCACCCCTGGAGTGGTGTTAGGTTTTGGTGCTACCTCTGATTTACGATTCCCTGTAAATCTGGGGCAGCGTCAAAAGCAATGGGTGTTGCAGTAGAACGCCCACAGCAATGCTCATTGCATGCCCCTCTGCTGCAGAAAACTGTGTTGGAGGGGACCACATTTTTAAGGCAGCGTTAAGCCACAAAAAGTGGCTTAGCGCTGCCTTGAAAACTTGGCGCAGTGCACAGCGATACCGGAGCGACGCTAAAATTGATACTCTGCTGGTGCTAGGGGCATGTAAATATGCCCCTATATTGATGTTGCTCACACGTACATCTCCCTTTTGGTTTGACTCCCAGAGAAGATGAGGGTATCTGGATTAGCTTTGACAGGGAACAAATAATCTGCATGGCTTTTGGATCAACCTAGCGGGGAACAAATGCAGAAGCTCCACTTCTAAAGGGACATGGTGGCAACAAAAGCCCTGGGGTCCAGAATCACACCTTGGGTGTCATAGCAGTGGAAGTAAGGCCCTCGGCTTTCTTTCAGTGAAGTGTACTACTTCGCCCCGACACATAACATCAGCTGTGCTCCAGTCCTCCTAGAGATGCAGCAGAGTGAGTGCTGTAGAGGAGCAAAGCAGTTGTTCCTTCTTTCTGTTGCAAAAGTTTTAGATTTGACTCCAAGGAACAAAAAATGTAATGTTTTGCAGACAGCGGAAAATGATTTTCTGAAGACACTTCTAAGTGTTCCAAAATCCACATCAACATTTGCCTGTCATTCATACTTGGGGGCCACATATATTACAGATTTAATCAGAGAACAACCAGTACTACTCTGGCACAAGGTCTGGACCTCAGAATTTGCGCAATTATAGCAGATTCTCAATCATTAAGCTACTTGTTGCAAATTCCATAGCTGGAGTAGATAAATAATTTTTTTACGGACCTGGGTTATCCGGACTATTATTTACCCCAGGAAAAATGGAAACACTTTCTAGGAAAGATCTTAAAAAGGCTTGCCTTACCCACCAGGCTGCTTTGAGGTGGGTTACTGAAGCAAAAAAACCTAGTGTGATGAAGAATCATTTGCTGCAGCTAACGGATGGTATGGAACCTTGTCTGCAGTATGTTTTGAACCCAAGGCACCGTTTTATTCTCACCCACTTAAGACTAGAGACATTTCATTGATTAGTCAGTTTCCCTGTAATTAATGATTGGACCTCAGTATTGGAGAACTGCCCATGTGACTCAGTGTCAACACAAAGTACAATGCACACAGTTTTGTTTTGCACATTACATACTGAACAGAGAAAATAATTTGTCATACCTTTTCTAAAAACTTTACAAATACATCAGTGCCGTCCGGCCTTTTTGTATCTGCTAACTTTGACATCAATTAAAATCTGTAATGCCCTTGCACTTTTTTGTGTGCAGTTTTCAAGGCAAGAAAAGGCTTGTAGATACATTTGGAGATGCTTTTATAATTGACTTTTGTGATGGCATGAAGATTCCTCTCTAACAAAATACCTGAGAATATGTATCCTATTCTCCTTTATGAATAACTGACGTTAGTCTTTATACCGAATTTTATTATGTAAATTTTAGCTTTTTTAACAAAAATGTATGCTAATATGCTCTTTAATGCTAATCAGATTATTTTGTGATACATATATTAATTTTTTATGTGCTTTTATGGTTGTTGATAAAGAATCGAATAAAGTATTTGAATTGAATTGAATTTAACTGAATTGACTCTAAGGAGTCTACAGCTTTACAACATAACAATGTTTAGGTCTCGCCTATGAGACGTCTTTTAGTTGTCTGTAGGCAAAAACCTTTTGTGGACCACAGTGCTTTAAACGGAATGAAAATGTTGGGGTGCTGTAAAAGGGGTTTGACCTTAGTAATAAAGGGCATGGCTTAAAACATGAGGATTTCAATTAAAATTAGTAACTACAAATGGTACATTTGTGACCATCACTATGAGCCACTGGATAGAGGCCAAGTTTTGGATGAGTATGTAAGCGGAACACTATTATGGCCCACTGACTCATGCCTTCAGCCTCTGATCCAGAACCGTGCTCCATTATACACCCTCCCACAACCAGAACCCACCCAGACACCTAAATGAGACTCTGCTCGCATGCAGCGTACAAGCATTGGGAAACCCATTAGCTTAGCCTTTTAGAGCCAAAATCTATTGGTTTGTCTAAGCTTAGTAAAGTTAATTACAATTACAATACAAAATTGCACTAAAGCAAAGAACATTTACAAATGTTAACAGATTGAGCATCTTTACCTATGTAAAATATGCAGTGTATGTACAGTAACATATTGTGAAAACCATTGCCAACCCAATAGGTCCCAAAGGTGAGGCCTGTTCGCTTTGTCAATACATATGTTGGTTTGCGCTATCAATCAAGTCATTAGGTGTCCCAAAGTCGAAGCAAAAGTGTTGCCCTACTTCTATGTTCATGAAATGTCCACTTTTTTTAGTTTTCAAAATGTGGCCTTCTTTGTCTAGCTCTCCTGCCACATTGAGGACACACATAAAAGGTGGTAGTGTAAGGTGCCCCATGACTAGTAGGATTGCAGATACTGAAATAAGAGTGACAAGCAACTGCAGGAGGCAGCCACCCACAAGTACACCTCAGGCCACGAGAGAAGAAGAGTAATGGTCACCGACATTGACAGTCTGGGATAGGCATCAGATGGTGTATTGTAATAGGCCTCAAAAGAAAGAGAGAAGGCCCACTTTGGTCAACATAGGGCTAGCGAGGAAAACGTGCAGGAGCATATACAGTGTGAGATAAATACAAGCCTAAACTGGTGTTCCATGTTACATTGGAATACAGGGGCAGAAAGGAAAGCGAAGAAACAGGCCAGGTGCAGTGCAAAGCAGTTGCAGCTGGTCCCCGCATACTACAGATAAATTTAGAAGGCAGCACACACGAGAGCCTTAGCCACGTCACGGTACGAGTGTTAGGAAGAGGGGTACATTATGGCAAATCTGAAAGAAAGACACAGGATTCTTGTGAGTGTCAAGCTGGAAAGGGGAGGAGGATAGGCCGTAAAACTTCAGAGTATGGGAACAGTGTGGGGAGGAAACACAGATAGAATTCCAAGGGAGAGATCAAAAGAAACTGTGCTCGCTAGAGGATGCATACGTATATTATATGTGCTACAGCTGCATTTTTAGTGACAAGTGGTCAGATGTGTTTTTTAAGAATTATTGGTTGTGCCAGGAATGAAGGTAGATTACATTATATTGAGCTACTGTGTTAATTGGAAATGAGATGAGAAAGCATATACGAATTAAGGAGCATATTTATAGTCTGTTTGCGCCGGATTCATGTCATTTTTTAATGCAAATCTGGCGCAAACTTAACTCCATATATATATTTTGACACTAGACATGTCTAGCGCCAAAATATTGGAGTTAAAGTCATTTTTTTGCCTGAAGAAAACTACCCTTCGTCAATGAGATGCAAGGTAGGTGTTCCCGGGCAAAAATGGACTCAAAGGTCCTAGCGCCTTATTTATCCTCCCATGCAAAAATCACGCACGGGAGGAGGAGGGCCTTAAATGATGGCGCTAATCCTGCTTAGCACCACTATTTAACGCCTGGGTCATGGCAGGCGTTAGGGGACCTGTATGCCTTTGTCCATGGTCAGAGACCATGGAAACAGCCCACAGGTGCCCTTTCCTGCCCCTACACCTGGAGGACACCTAAGGATGGGGGGACCCAGCCAGGTAAGTATTTTTTATTTTTTTGCAAAGTGCCATAGGGGGGCCTAACTGTGGCTCCCCTACATGGCACTGTGCCCAATGGCCATGGCCAGGGGACTTAAGTCCCCTGGGCATGGCCATTGGGCTGGGGGCATGACTTATGTCTTTACTTAGACAGGAGTCATGTCCATGGGGGTTGTGTGTGGAAATAATGACGCTAATCAGGTTAGAGTCATTTTTTTTACTCTAACCTGACTAGCGCCATTCTTTCACCTTGTAAATAGTGCAGTGGTTAGCGTCACTGGAGCGTCACAAAAAGTGACGCTCCGGTGGTGCTAGGGGCTAATAAATATGCCCCACAGTTTCTGCAATACTTCTGAGGAGTGACCACAAGCTGTCGCTCCTCCTTTTATTTGAGCCTTCGGGATGCAAAGGTACAACAAAATATGGTACAAGCTGGGTGGCACTCTACAGCTCATTCAACTTTTAATAGCAAAATATAACCCAAGTGCTATCGGTGCGCATATACCCTCTCAGTACATACCTCTGGCTCCAACCTTCGCTGTCTCACCTTCCTGCTGGTTAGGTGACAACACAGGACTGTTCGGCGCACCCCTCTGATGGGCATGACAACCTATTAGGTGTCAGGGTGACATCCTGATGGCCCTCAGGATGATGGTCAGGCACCGCAGCATCAGTGGAAATCACCTTGTCGTCTCCTTCTTGGTTCTCTTCCACATCCCCAACTGGGGATCTCACTCATTTGAACCAGGGCATGTTGTGAGCATCAATTGAATGGCCTTGCTGGACAGTGACCATAGTCATGTGGATGGCCACAACCTTTCAAACCTCTTTCTCAAAAAGTGTTTGGATTTTCCATCCTGGAGTAGGTCACCCATTGCCAGATCAGGGACTGTCGCTTGCAGAGCCAGACTGGCCTTGTTGCTGGTACTCCTTTCTTACGAGTGGTCTGTACATCCAACATGGTGGGTTGCCACTGTGGCCCGGTTGGGATGTTGTCTCTGGTGGCCCTCCTCATCAGCAAGCCCACTGGCACACAGTTCATGGTGCTATGTGGGGTTTGCCGGTAGGCTCGCAGGAACCCCATTATCGGTGCTGGGGATGGATCCCTGCTTGTGATCGTACATGAGTGTCAACCCTGCACCTTCTCGTCCCCCAGCTGGAACACTTTGTCCTTCAATCATGCCTTAGTTTGTACTACACCTTGGTGGCCCTGATGAACCACATTGACAACAACTCTGGCCCAG
This sequence comes from Pleurodeles waltl, assembly GCF_031143425.1. Taxonomy (NCBI): domain Eukaryota; kingdom Metazoa; phylum Chordata; class Amphibia; order Caudata; family Salamandridae; genus Pleurodeles; species Pleurodeles waltl. The sequence continues at coordinate 706,952,125 of NC_090450.1, read as the reverse complement.
AGTGTCTGGGGTATTACAGTTGGCCTTTCCCTGAGTAGTAGGCCTTCCCTTCTAGTGCTCAATTCATCTCTGACTCTCTGGAGTTGGCTCATGGTCCTTTGCTCCTTATCTGTCAGATTTAGATCCATCCAGAAAGTTACACCACTGCTTTCTCAGGAGTGCTTTTTTGGCTTTTGACAGTCTTGCTTCAGAAGAGTCACTTGCATGACTTCTGTGACTGACAGTGCCCTTGGACATGCATCATGCACCACCATATTTATACATTCTTCCACACCTTCATCCTCCTCGACCACCTCTGGTTCGGGTACTGCTTGCGGGTGTTGGGACAAGAAATCGGTCGCATTTTTGTCGCCTGGGTTGTACAGTACCTAAAACTGTTATGGTTGCAGCTGCACTGCCCACTGCTTGATACAGGGTGGGGCCTGTCGAGATGTTCCTGGAAACAGTGCAACCAAAGGCTTGTGATCGTTGATGACTCAGAACCAGTGACCACAGAGGTAAGGGGAAAAATGGTGGCAGGCACACCTGATAGTCAACACCTCGCGTTGGATTTGTGCATACCTCACCTTTATTTCTGATAGTTCTCTGCTGGCATATGTAATAGGGACCCAGGACACCTCTCTCTCTTCCTGTAGCAGAACAGCTCCTAGTCCCATGCTTGCATTGACCACCAGCTCTGCCCAGTGCTTTTGATTACAGTAATCAATAGTGGAATCCCGCAGCAGTGCTTCTTTCACTTGGAGGAATGCCAGGTTAGTGTGCAAGTCCCACTCCCACAGTGCTTCGGCTCTTGTTAGCATCCTCAGCAGCTCAGAGTGGCTAGGATTGGTATAATTCTGCCACAGTATGCGGCCATACCACAGAAGCTCCTCAGTGGCATCCCTGAGGACAGATGCTGATCTTATTGCTTTCACTTTCTTTGGGTCAACCCATAGCCGTTCCCTTGAGAAGATGTACCCAAATAATTTTATCAAGTCTTTGTAGAATGAACACTTTTCGCAATGGAGTGTCAACCCACAGTCTGTCAATCATTGAAGTGTGGCTCTGAGTCTCACACTGTGTTCCTCTAGGGTATCTGTGAATATCAAGATGTCATCACTAATATTCAGGATACCCACCAACCCTGGGAAGTTCTTGTGGGCGGTGTTCTGAAACACCTCTGCTGCTGATGATGTTCCAAAGTCAGTGCTTAGTTTGTGCTTGTTGTTTACGGTGCGGAGCACCTGCACTTATTTTTAAGGGCCGGCGCTTCTTTTTCTTCCTCAAGCATTTACTGCGAGCAAAAGCCCCATATGGAAAAAACGGAGGAAGAGAAAAACAAAAAAGCATCACAATGGGAGAAAGCAGAACGCAGCAAGAGTGAGTTGAAGGGGCAGGGGGTGGCTTTAAAAGGATTGAAGAGGCCCAAGATGGCTTCAGGATTACGCTGCCTCAGTATTCCGTGTTCGCATATTTAATTGCAGCAGCGGCGTGTTTAAGAGGAGGGCTTTGGGCACCGGCACATTTTTATTTAAAAATTAAGTACTGCCCAAAGTTCAACCTCTGATACCTTTGGAGACCTATGTCAGTTGAAAAGGTGGTTTTGTACCTGCTGGTCAGTTCTAGCTCTTGCTGATGGTAGCCAGCACTGAAGCCCAGCTTCGAGAACCATTAGGCTCCATTCAGATTTGCCACAATGTCATCCACTGTGGAGATGATAATGTGGTGCTCCTTCCGGATGGCTTTATTTGGGCGTCACATATCTATGCATAGTCGGATGTCTGGGTTGTTTGGGTTTTGGTGGAATTACAAAGGGTGAGACCCATGAAGATGGGCCAGTGACCTTCTCAATCACTCTTTGTTGTTCCAGGTGCCAAAGCTCTTTTTCCACCAGTGGCCTCAGGTGGAACTGGATCCTCTGATGTCGAAGTGCTGTAGGTCTCACAGTCTCATCAATATGTAGCCGAATTTTGGTGCCCTTCAGCTGTCCAAGTCCTTCTAACAACAACTTAGGGAGCTCCAGCATGATGGTGGAAGGCGGGGACTCGTGGATCTAAAATGTACTGAAGACATGCCCCAGGTCCTCAGCTGTGTGGCAACCTAGCAGTGTGCTGGTGTTTCCCTGTGTTACGTTGAATGGGGATTGCATTTATTTTCCTTCACTTACTACTATGACTTCCATGAATATCTGTGCCTTTGTTGGTGCAAGAATGTGGGGTACCAGTCTGTCAAACTGTATTGAGTCCATTATGTTGACAAAGGTCCCGGTGTTGATCAGTGCTCTCACAAATGTAGCACAGATTTTCACCGTGTACATGGGGGGGTGGCCTCTTCCTGTTGCCTTCTTTCCCAGCAAATGAGATGGTGACTACCTCATTGTCATCTCGGTTCGGGTAAACATTTTGATTGCTCCTGTCGTTGGCCTCTCAGTCTCATCCTCCTCAATCGATAGCTCCACAATGTGGCTCCCACCTTGCCTCTGTATCCTGATTGTGGGCCTTGTCTCTCACTTTGGCATACTTTGGCAAAGTGATTCAGGCGTCTACACTGGGAGCAAGACCAGCCTCCGGCAGGGCAGGTATCTGGCATTCGATGGTCCAGGCCACAGTTGCCACAACGTCCCTCTGGTGGCTTCACTCTGCTGTGGGTATGCGGTTGGGCCAGTCATTTCTGGGTGGCATCCATGAGCTCCTCCCTCACCTTGATAGCATGTGTTGTTCGCAACTAAGCTCCCTCTTGCCAGGGCTTCCTCCATATCATGAGGCCAGCTGTCCACCAATTCATTCGATCTCATCAGAAATAGTAGGGGTTCCAACATGATTCCAGGTAGGTGTAGTATGAGCCGCCGGAGGACTGGCGACTTACAGCCTTATATTAATTGTGCCCTAATTTCATTGTGCTGCTTGATGTCAGTGCACATGGTCATCAGCTTCCAGAGCCATGCATAGAATATGTCCAATGACTAAACCTCACACTGCCTGGCTTGACACGGCTTGAACTTCATATAGTCATGGTTGAACTGAGGGTCAAAGTGTCTGTTCAGAGCCATTACTGCAACATTGAAATCTGTGTTATCTCCTGTGTTGGGCAGCGTCTCAAACAGGTCATATAGTTCTGCCCCTCTGAAAAGAAGCAGCAGCATTGACTGTTTTGCAGGAGGTGAAGAAGTAGCGCTGCAGGCATCCAACCTACAGTCACCAGCGTGGCACAGCTGTTGCTGGGTCTGCTGGGTCACTGAATGGCAGCAGTGCAGTGACTGATGAGTGAGGGGCTGGTGGAGGTGGAGTTGGAGCCAAGTTCTGCTTTTGCACAGACATGGTGGGGCAGTGTCAAGAGTAGCATATGGTTTGATGGTGCAGTCTAAAGGCATATGGTACTGCCACTGTTGAGCACTCATTTTAACTTCTCTGTGTTCCTCTATAAACTTTTATCTTCCTTTTTTTTTGACTGAGACAAATGTACATGCCTCGCACCCTGTGTTTCTTTTTATTTCAGCCGTAGGCCTCACCTTCACCTTCACCTTTTTTGGGTGGGCCTTGAGCCTAGCTATGCCTGCAGTAGGCACAGCAAAGAGCTTTTCAGCAGTGTCAATGCACTGGATATGTGGTGCCATCATGGGGAAATTTCAGGCCTCTGCGTCCTTTCTTGTCCCTGCAAGGAAACGCTTCAGCACCCGTGATGCGCAGCGTTCACCAGCAGGTAGGTACTAGTGCCCCTGCTCTCATGCAAATGCTGTAGTGTCACAAGCCTGCTTTTATGTACCGCAGCCAGGTGGCTCACACTCACCTGCAAGGAGCTGTGCAGAGGGTTCGACTGGCATCAGCTTGATCGGCGAGCGCATTGAGTGGCCTGGGAGCTGCTGCCGTCTGAAAACTCTGCACAGCTTGATACCTCTCCAGCTTCAAGGTAATGACTGGCAGCAGGGCCGCTTACAGCAGCAGGGATCACAACTGTCCTCATCGCTAGGCATTTAATCACATAGAGTGGCCCTACCCATTCGCAACCCTGGCAAAGTTCGGTCTGGGTAATCAGTTTATTTCTAAGATCCGCCTGCTCTATGGTCACCCCACGGCGCAGGTTAACTGCGGGGGGTGTCCTTTCGGACTCCTTCCCCATCTGCAGAGGGACACGGCAGGGATGTCTCCTTTCACCCCTTTTGTTCCTGTTGGCATTGGAACCATTAGCGTTCGCCATCCGTTCCTCTCCCTCGATAGCGAGCTTTCCTCTGCCAAGTGGCACCTCCAAAATATACTTATATGCCAATGACATCCTTCTAACCGTAACTGACCTAGAACGTTCCCTACCAGCCCTACTGAAGATTATCAATGGATTTGTGCACCTCTCTGGTTACCTCATAAACTGGAACAAGAGCGAGGCTCTCCCCCTCTCGCTCGTGACCACAAAAGCTGCGCTCCTCGGCTTCCCATTTCGATGGACACCGAAGCGCCTCAAATATCTGGGAGTGCTAGTCATTCAAGGCCTGGTCCATATGTTGGCAGACAATTTGGACCTCATCATTGCACAAATGAAACTTGACTTCAAAAAATTGACCTATCTGGGCCTCTCCGTGTGGGGCAAGATACAGACGGTAAGAATGGTCACGGTACCTCGCTTCACTTCCATTTTAGGCCTACTGCCCCTACAAGTACCTCTGTCGACATTACAGTCAATGGACACAACAATTAGAGCCTTTGTGTGGGGCCCTACGCGTCCCCGTCTGGCATCAGCTAAACTAATGGCGCGCCGCTCTCATGGGGGAATGGGACTTCCCTCGGTGGAACATTACGCCCTAGCTCTGCACCTATCACAACTGGCTCATACACTGCCTGGGTCGCCGGAGCCACCGCAGTGGGTAGCTTTGAAGAGGATGCTGCTTTCCCATGATGGTGGACTTTGCAGGCTTTACCGTGATGATCTCTCATCATCCAGTACAGCGAATCCGATCTTAAAGGCGGCCCGAGCAGCCTGGTGTAGGGTCCACCACCTGCTTGGGGTATATCCTCTCCTGCATGCCCAGGCCCCCTTATGGAACAACAACAGCTTACAGATAGGGAAAGATGTGCTTAATTGGCCGCAGTGGAGCAGAGTTGGTATCATTAACCTTGCTCAAGTCTTGGAGGACGGAGCGCCAAAATCCTTCGCTAACTTGCAGGAGGAATTTAACCTCCACCCACGGCAGGAATGGCGATACCTGCAACTCACACACTATTTACAACAGAGCGCTGACACCATCAGCTGGGGACTCCAGACTTTGCCCATAGTAACTTATTTAAAGACATGGGGAAAGCACAAAGACATTATGGCAGGCCTCTATGAGGTCATCATGCGTCAACTGTACTCGCAACCTCTTCTGGAAAAACTACGCCCACAATGGCAGGCCCGCCTGCAGCAGACATTTGACACAGAGGACTGGACGGACATTTTGAATGCTCTGGACAGGGGTACTCAAGAATCTCTGCTAAAATTCTGTCTCTTCAAGGTAATTCATGATTGGTACTGGACCCCAGCGAAATTATACAGAACAGGGCTTCTCCCGCACGCGAAGTGCTGGCGTTGCCCAGAGTCACACTGCGATTTGCTTCATATTCTAATTGACTGTCTGATGGTCCAGCCTTTATGGAAAGCTGTGGGACTCAGTCTGGCTGAATCCATAGCGCTTCAGATACTGCTCTCCCCCTCCCTTATTATAACGCACAATATGGCTTCCCTCCCAGCCCTGTCCAGACTGCAACGACGACTGTTGCATATGGCACTAGCAACTGCAAAAATATGGGGGTCATTTCAACCTCGGCGGTCTTTTCACAAGACCGCCGAGGGAATGCGGTGCTGAAGACCGCCAGTGCTGGCAGTTTTCCGCTCGGCGAATTATGACTGCTGTCAGCCCTCCGTCCTTTTCCGGACGGAGAGCCGCCAGCAGCCATAATGGCGGTCAGCGGGGAAGGGGAGGTTACTCCACCTCCACCGCCCCGTCAACAGAACACCGCCCACTGAATCACGGAACGTGATTCGGCGTGGTGGTGTTCTGTTGACGGGGTGCTGGTGGCAGAGCAGCCCCCATGGATTCCGTCCCCTCCCGGAGGATCAATGCACTAGGTAAGTTGATCGTCCGTTAGGGGAGAGAGGGTGGGGGGGTGTTGTGTGTTGTGTGCGTGCATGGGGGTGTGCGTGTGAGTATGAAGATGGGATGTGTGAGTGCGTGTATGCATGCAGGGTGTAGTGTGTTTGGAAATGTGTGTGTGTGTCTGCCTGTATGTATGTCTGTATGGATGTGTGCGTGTATGTCTGAATGTGGGTGTGTGTGTATGACTGTGTGTGTCTGTTGGCATGTTTGTTCATGTGTGTGCGGGTATGTGTGTGCGGGTATGTGTGTTAGTGGTGTCTGCATGCGTGTCAGGTGTGTGTCTGTATAGTGATGTCGGTGGTAGGGGTGGGGAGGGGGTCCTGCCACCTTTGGGGGATGGCAGGGGGGTGGTGGGTGTCTGGGAAGGACTTGGGGGTGGGGGTGGGGGATGGGGGAGACCCCTATCAGTGCCAGGGAAGGGATTCCCTGGCACTAATAGTGCTTACCGCCATGAAATCCATGACGGCCAGCCGGGTCATGATACCGCCGGCGGTCCTGTGACGGCTGCCGGGCTGGAGACCCAAGTCTTCAGCCCAGCGGTCGTCTCCGCCATGGCGGTCGGTTCGGAGAAGTGGCGGATGACCATGGCGTTGACCGCCACGGTCATAATTCCAATTTTTTTACCGCCAGCCTGTAGGCAGTAAGACCGCCACTTCTCCGCCAACCGCCAGGGTTGTAATGAGGGCCTATGTATCCTCCGCCACTGGTGATCAGTAGTAGTAGTCAGGAGCGGGGTCAATTCGAGCCACGCTTCATCACAATGGGAAATGTCACCCCAGACGCGCACCACTAGGCTGTCTACATCTCAATTTTGCCCTCCTTTTCTCCCTCCCCTCCCCACTTCACCTAGACACCTTCCCTTTTCTTAATCTTCAGTGCCGTTGTCCTTTTAGAATGCTTAGATGTGTTGCTGACTGTACTTAGCCTACTCCACCCTTCATGTGATACAATCTATGTAATTTCCCAAATGTACAGGCACCCAGGTCCCCTTCTGCTCTGTACCATCACGCAATGTTAATAAAAAAAATTCAAAACAAAAAGATCCCTGACTTCCATACAGGTAGCACCGGTATAGCACTTGGATGGAGTGACGATGTTAAGCAAAAGGCTGCAGCGCATCAACAAAGTTTACAAGGTGGGACTGGCCATTATCCCAACCTGTCTTAGTCCAGATGTACTGAATGCATTAAAGGCTCTGGGGTGCCCCCTGTGGTTTAGGACTGCCTCACTGAAGGTGTCTCTATTCCTCATCACCAGTACCTCTAAAGGAAAGCGTGCATCGCCAGAGAAATCCGGAGGGGGCAGGAGCCCTGAGCCCAGAGCCCAGTGTCCAATCAGAAGGGCAGGAGCCCTTTAAATTTTCATCGCGCTTCCGCCGTCGCGGGAAAGCGCGCATCGCCAGAGAAATCCGGAGGGGGCAGGAGCCCTGAGCCCAGAGCCCAGTGTCCAATCAGAAGGGCAGGAGCCCTTTAAATTTTCATCGCGCTCCCGCCGTCGCGGGAAAGCGCGCATCGCCAGAGAAATCCGGAGGGGGCAGGAGCCCTGAGCCCAGAGCCCAGTGTCCAATCAGAAGGGCAGGAGCCCTTTAAATTTTCATCGCGCTCCCGCCGTCGCGGGAAAGCGCGCATCGCCAGAGAAATCCGGAGGGGGCAGGAGCCCTGAGCCCAGAGCCCAGTGTCCAATCAGAAGGGCAGGAGCCCTTTAAATTTTCATCGCGCTCCCGCCGTCGCGGGAAAGCGCGCATCGCCAGAGAAATCCGGAGGGGGCAGGAGCCCTGAGCCCAGAGCCCAGTGTCCAATCAGAAGGGCAGGAGCCCTTTAAATTTTCATCGCGCTCCCGCCGTCGCGGGAAAGCGCGCATCGCCAGAGAAATCCGGAGGGGGCAGGAGCCCTGAGCCCAGAGCCCAGTGTCCAATCAGAAGGGCAGGAGCCCTTTAAATTTTCATCGCGCTCCCGCCGTCGCGGGAAAGCGCGCATCGCCAGAGAAATCCGGAGGGGGCAGGAGCCCTGAGCCCAGAGCCCAGTGTCCAATCAGAAGGGCAGGAGCCCTTTAAATTTTCATCGCGCTCCCGCCGTCGCGGGAAAGCGCGCATCGCCAGAGAAATCCGGAGGGGGCAGGAGCCCTGAGCCCAGAGCCCAGTGTCCAATCAGAAGGGCAGGAGCCCTTTAAATTTTCATCGCGCTCCCGCCGTCGCGGGAAAGCGCGCATCGCCAGAGAAATCCGGAGGGGGCAGGAGCCCTGAGCCCAGAGCCCAGTGTCCAATCAGAAGGGCAGGAGCCCTTTACATTTTCATCGCGCTCCCGCCGTCGCGGGAAAGCGCGCATCGCCAGAGAAATCCGGAGGGGGCAGGAGCCCTGAGCCCAGAGCCCAGTGTCCAATCAGAAGGGCAGGAGCCCTTTACATTTTCTTCGCGCTCCCGCCGTCGCGGGAAAGCGCGCATCGCCAGAGAAATCCGGAGGGGGCAGGAGCCCTGAGCCCAGAGCCCAGTGTCCAATCAGAAGGGCAGGAGCCCTTTAAATTTTCATCGCGCTCCCGCCATCGCAGGAAAGCGCGCATCGCCAGAGAAATCCGGAGGGGGCAGGAGCCCTGAGCCCAGAGCCCAGTGTCCAATCAGAAGGGCAGGAGCCCTTTAAATTTTCATCGCGCTCCCGCCGTCGCGGGAAAGCGCGCATCGCCAGAGAAATCCGGAGGGGGCAGGAGCCCTGAGCCCAGAGCCCAGTGTCCAATCAGAAGGGCAGGAGCCCTTTAAATTTTCATCGCGCTCCCGCCGTCGCGGGAAAGCGCGCATCGCCAGAGAAATCCGGAGGGGGCAGGAGCCCTGAGCCCAGAGCCCAGTGTCCAATCAGAAGGGCAGGAGCCCTTTAAATTTTCATCGCGCTCCCGCCGTCGCGGGAAAGCGCGAATCGCCAGAGAAATCCGGAGGGGGCAGGAGCCCTGAGCCCAGAGCCCAGTGTCCAATCAGAAGGGCAGGAGCCCTTTAAATTTTCATCGCGCTCCCGCCGCGCGGGACGCGCGCGGGCGGCGCCCGGGCGAAGCCCGGGCCAAGGGCGGGCCCGTCCTTGCCCGTCATTGCCAGGAAGAGCCAGGGCAGGGCCACCCCCCTGACATTTTTTAATAGGTAAAGGCTGCCTGAAGGAAGCACCATATGGTGCTGTGGGTGGAGTGAGGCACCCAGAAAGATCTTCAACAGTTCGGAACTCCAACGCCCTAAACAGGTTCCACAGATGCAGGACTTGGGCAGTGGCTGACAACTATCTACCTACCCGGACACCTTTTCAAACAGAGGTGATCAGCCCTTCATGCCTCTTAGATATCTCAGCACTCCCTAACACAAACCTCAGCAGAGCTAAACAGGGTGAGGAAAAGAGAGGGAGAGTGCTCACAGGAAATAGATTGCTAAACTTTTGCACAGGATCTGAGTGTCCTACCAAAACAAGATGGGTAGACGGAAGGGAGGGATACCTTTGGAAGAAGCAGGCAATAACAAGACCTTAGACGGCTTCCTCCAAAAAGCGGTAGGGGCACTAGAAAAAGAAATTGAACTGGTCGAGCGCCGTCTAACTGCTCCCCCATCCTTCTTTTCACCAGCTTCCCAGCCCCCCTCTGCAGAACCACCAGCACCAACCACCCTCACAATTCAAACACTCAACGCAGAACCCTTGGACAGAACCATACATTCTTCGGGATCTACCCAGCCTACGCCAATCAGGCCTACACCCTCCCCAAATCTTGGCACAAAGGGCAAAAGGAAACGGGGGGAGATGAATCTAAAGAACAAACGGGCCCGTGTCCTGGACCCCTCTGTCCATACCGTATCTACCAGACCTAAGAATCATATACCTGCCCAAACTACCAACTATGGCAACCTGGATATTACTTCTATCACAGACTTTATTAAAGATGAGTTTCTAAAACAACTACATCCTATAACAATCCGTCTATTAGCCATCGAGGAGAAACTCGATGCCCTCATTAAACCCAGCCAGCCAATCCCCCCTTCCCCATCGGGTTTGCACTGCCTGCGACAACACCCTATCCTTGGCCCCCCTGTCAATGATGCCAGTAGTCCCCTTCTCCCACCACCTATGGTTCACAAGCCAAAACCACCTTGCTCTGACACACTACATCAACTACCGAAGCTCTCTACACCTAGTCTGGCTAATCTCCCTAAAAAGTGGTACACAAAGAGCGATTCCTCTTACCTAAGGCGGACTGGTGAAATTGCCCCTTCCACAAACACGGGCGCCAAACCCCATAGAACCCACCCAAATATCCCAGTAGATCGGATGCGCAGGGACTCAGGAACTAACATGGGAACTTTACATCTACCACCAGAAGCCTGCCCCTACGTGCTGGTTATTACGAACGTCCCTAAGCTCAAGTCCATCATCCCAGAATCATTCACAGAACTGAAAAACAAGGTTATTCATTGGTTGCATAAACATGCTAGATTCGCATTCCATATGATACCCTCAATATTAATGGTGAGGAGGGTGGGTTGGGTGGGTCCACTCGAAAACCCTGGTACTGGGGACTGTATTGTTATTAACTTTAATGCGCCCTCCCTTGTCGAACAGCTTTTCCTAAATGCATGCCATCTCAACCCCCTAGGGGGGGCCACTTCACTTTGCAGGCTTCAGGCCTTTTACCCCCATAAAACTGCACCAGGCTTCAAGGGGGTGACAATGACATCCAGAGATTTTCCTAGGGCTCAGATGCCAACTGATTTCCAGCCAAGTTGCAATCCTGCCTCGCCCACACTCTCCGAAAACGATTGACTATTACACATGACTTTTCCTAATTCCCGAGGTTCAAGCAACTGGAACAAAAACTATCCTATAGCTGGGAAAAATGAAACTTATAAAACAGGGCAAATCAACTGTGGGGCCGAATATACTCCCATTAGCAACACTAGTGAGTCTACTCTAACTCCCGCTCTCGCCCAGTCAGACTATCTTAAATGTTCTGAAATCCATTTCGGGGGAACAGATAAGGAGCGCAGGGTGATTGAGATTAATTTAGCTGCAGACCCACTAGATCACAGCAAACCCGCAGACCCACCCCTACTCCAGGTATTTGATTGGCTTAGGCCACCCCCTGTCCTAGATGGGGCTGGAAGCACCCTAGACACGACTGAGAAGGGCATAATGCTTCCCCACGGTACCCTAGTCCCGAGAGAGAATCCCGTGGCTGAAGCTCCCCATAACAAACCAGATGGCTTAGATACCATCCTCAGTTGGAACATTGCCGGGTTGGAGAGTAAAATGAACAACCCTGAATGGGGAAAATTTATAGACAAACATAAAATATGTCTCTTCCAAGAAACATGGGCGCTGGAGCCTAAATACAGAATCGGTTACAAAAGCTACTGGGTTCCAGCACATAAGGTGAATTCAGGGAGACCCTCAGGTGGCCTGCTAATATGGCTCAGCTGTTCCCTCAAATGCCAAATTGAACCAATTGATTTGGGCTGCCCTGATCTAATGGGTCTATCAATACCATCTCTTAGAGAGAAACCACTTTTAATAATTAACATCTATAATAGGAGCCTGGGCAATAAATATGAGTCCAACGCACTGACTATTTTAGACAATTTTCTCACCGATAAATCACCCTCTCATTTTATTCTCATTGCCGGAGATTTTAACACCACTTTTGAACCCTACTCGCTGGCCCAGGAACTATTTAAAGATGAAGATGCTCATTGGGGCATCCCCCAGCTGGTGTCAAGCAAAAGACCTAAAATCAACAGACTATCATACCAGCTCATGGACATTACACTGGCACACGGCCTCCGGGCTTGCAATGGCCGTTCCCGCTCGGATCTTAACCTTCACCCCACATTTAAACGTGGGTTGCAGAAGAGCCAGATTGATTACATCTTGCTCGACATCCGCCTTTGGGGTCACATGGTCGATATGAACATCACAGAACATGAGGAAAGCGACCATGAACCACTGATTTTATCACTCAGGAACCTACTACCCCTACTTGAAGTCTCCTGCCCCAAGTCCTATAGACAGCAGCTCGCACTGACCAACAACAGGCGAAATGTTAGATGGAAATCCCTGAACACTGACATAACCACTTTGGCAAAAGTGTACAGGCAGCTGGCGGATCATATGGAATATATACTTCAACCCACGAAAGATAGTGGTGGGCTTATAGCAGCCCACACACTGTTTTTTAACTCTTTAAAAACTCTACTTACTAAAGAGTCGGCAACAGAGCCTAAACAGAACTCTAACGCAAGATGGTTCAACACTGCATGCAGAGAAGCACAGCATAAGTTGCTGAGAGCCCTAAGAGGTGGCCAGATGGATTATATAAGGGAAGCTAGAAAAGACTACAAAAAGGAACAAGGTAGAGCCCGTAGGAAATGGCTTAATCAAGATGGGTCCTCCTCCTGGAATCTGCTAAAACAAACGACACCACGAAATTTTGGAAATTGGTAGCTGATGCCAGCAATGAACCACACCGTTCGCCTGGTGCCTCAATACTCCCTGCAGAATGGTCCGACCATTTTTCCCAATTATACCTGGGGACCAACGATGCTGCTTCCCGGGATCTGATCCATATCATGACCTCCGAGACCCCCAAAATTGAATTCACTTTGGCAGATACCAAGGCTGCGATTGCCTCAATGAAATGGGGAAAGGCCCCCGGCCTTGATAAAATACCAGGAGACCTTTACAAGACGAATCCAGATGTATGGGCCCCATACTTAAACCTCATTTCCAATGAGATAGCTGCTGGAGCACCTGTTCCGAGCTCCTGGTTGGGAGCAGAGATAGTCCCCATTTTTAAGAAAGGCGACCCCTCTAACCCTGCCAACTATCGCCCAATCTCCTTACTCGACAACTTCCAAAAAATCTTTGCAAAGCAAATTTTGTCCTGTCTAGAAGACTGGATTTTAGAAACAAACGCCATCTCTGATCTACAAGCAGGGTTCAGACCAGCAGTCAGTACTATAGATCAGGTGCTAAGATTTTTAACAATAAAATGGAAAACTGTAGAAATAGGAAGGGGTAACCTTTACGTAGTTTTTATTGATCTCAGAGCCGCGTTCGACCTGGTCCCCAGAAACCAGTTATGGCTGACGCTAGCCAATATGGGTGTCCCGCATGGCCTTCTGAAACTTATTACCCGCCTACATGAAAATACCTATGCCCAAATCAGGAACGGCAAGAAGGGTGATCTCACAGAACCAGTGGCTATTGAGAGGGGAGTTAGACAGGGGTGCGTTCTGGCCCCAACTCTTTTCCTATTATACATAAACAACTGTATCAAGTACTTAGCAAACTGCACAAATGATTCTCCAAAGCAGGCTGGAACCAAAGTCCCCTGCCTACTCTACGCAGATGACACTATTCTTTTGTCTAAATCACCCATGGGAATTCAAAACTTGGTAAATCAGTTTGGTGTATACTGCAGAAACTATGGATTAGACATAAACCATAAGAAAACTAAACTTATGATATACAGCGCCCCGAACAAGAAGCTCAGCGCAAACATAAAGATGGATTTAACTCCCCTGGAGAGAGTAATGGAATATGACTACTTGGGCATTAGACTATCTGACAAGGGCAGCTGGGAGCCAGCCATAAGGAAAGGGGCACTAACAATTAGCCAAAGATGTGGAGTAATAGGACGCAAAGCTAGCACTGCCACAAGCCCCCCTCTGATCCTTATCTCTGAAATATATAAAGCACAAATCCGTGCTGCGGCCCTATATGGAGCAGAACTTTGGGGATTACACAGACAGATGGATACTCTCCAAACCAAAGAAAATAACTTCCTCAGACACATATCTAGACTGGGGAGGGGCACGCCAATGCTCCCCCTCAGACTGGACCTGGGCTTAAATAGTATCAAAGACATAGCATATCTAAGACCACTCCTGTATTGGGTCAGACTATGGAAAACAGACGAACTTGAACCCTACAGGGCAGCAGTTAAAGAACTATTACCACCTCATCACGGATGGGAAAAGGTACGGTGGCTCAGGGAGATGAAAGCGGCATGGACCAAACTGAGTCTATCCCAGTACTGGGAGAACCCCGAGATGATTCCTGGCAGTGCTAAACGCCTGATCAAAGAACATTATTGGGCAAAAATCAACGAGGAATCTCTCGGTTCAAATGGGTCAGGTCGGCTGACAGCAGAATTCCTGCTGGTCAAACACGTTCCCTTCCCTGAAAGCTCCCTGGATCTACCCATACCAGCCCGTGCTCGCTCTCTACTACTCCAGCTCAGGTACGGGACACTGGCGGTCAATAGCTACACGGCTGGTTGGTCGACTAACAGTTCCCCATCGGACAAATGCATAAATTGTCATTTATGCAAGGAAACAGCTGAACACATCCTATTTTTTTGCCCTCTGTACAAAGGTCCCCGAGGGAAGTGGATTATTCCCCTGTGCAGAACACTCCATCCACTATCCCGCAACAGTCTATTCAGAATATGTAAATACGACACTTCCATACTGATAATCAGCGCTGTTTCTAAATATCTGGCAGCAGCATGGAAAATTCGTAATAGGACTATTCTAGATTTTAACTCACTGTTTGAAGAGCTGTCTAGAAAACAGTAAATCAGCATCCTGTTATATCAGCCTTGGGCTCTAATTGTAAACCGCGACTTATTGAGCACAAAAGACCGTATTTCTAAATAAGTGCTACATCGAGTTATTTTAACTAAAGTGTTTTATAAATTTAAAATTATATTTAATTTTATAATTGTCAAGATGCAATTTATTGGATTAATTAACCCAAAAGAACTAATTAACCTAGAGCATCATCTACCTCTGTCTGACTTCTTAAATTTTTAATCAGTTTTACTGTCTGGAGTTTCAATGCCTGATTTTATATAGAGATGTGCCACACAACAGCTTTTACGTTATTATTATTTTATTGTTCAGGGTTATGTACAGGGTAAGATCCAGAGACTATTCCGAGCACCTCTTTCACCCCACCTATTTATGTAATCTTTCTCAGGCAGCTACTGGACCCCTACTTTTTTTTACTATTGTTCCTTTTATTGTGTACTGGTTTATGGTTTTTATCTTTCTGTACGTATGTATACATTTTTAAACCTTTTAAATGGCCCAAATTTGGACCGAATAAACTATTGATTGATACCTCTAAAGGTAAACCTGTTTCTAAAGCAAAGTGTGTATTAGCTCCTCATATGGTTTCTCATCCCACTGTTTACTCAGAGTAGAGGCTACTCTGCCCCAGGTCTGCACTTCATCCTATAGTTTCATCCAGTGTTTTTGTTTTTTCATAGACTCCTTACGGTGCTCTGACATCTACAATGGGTCATAAAGGGAGCCCTTGTTGACTCAACATCCTGTTTTTGCTTGTGCCCACAATTTAAAAGGACCCTATTCTCCAACAGGTTTGCATTGCTTTCATTATGGCTTTGGGTGTGATAAAAGGTGATGATGCAGCAGCTCGTGGTGCACCCACCCCTTCACCTGACCAATGAAGAAGCTATAAAAATGCACGTGATGATGCTGTCTGGGACATACAAGATATGGTATAGGGCTCAGATGTCAGAGGTCATAACCCCTCACATGTGCACTTTAGGTGTGACAGTTCCGGTATGGCTGGGGTGGAGCAGGAAGTCTGCACACCAGAGGATCCAGATGGCTGTCGAGTACCACCATCTCTGCATGTATGCTGCACCGTCCATATCTGCTGGGTTTTTCCTCAGTCATTGGTGTATCTTGCGTTACATTTCATCACTATTGGATAATAGGGTCCATGTGGGATTATATTCAGGCCGCCTGGGACACTGGTGAAAGATGATCTACCCTACCAGTCCAGAGTCAAGAGGAGAGGCAGCACAGGAGGGGAAAAATCTGCATGGGGCATTTGCCATTCTGTTCCTGTCTTTCTTCTAGGATCAGGTGAGGGCATTAATGAGCTCCACTTCAAGAGTTAAGGAACAGCCTAAGTGGAAGCACCAGGTGAGGCCTCTCCTCCTGGCTTGCATGTTTAATCTCTTCTCCATCCTTAATAGCCTCCATACGGCCGTTACCTAAGGAAAAGACAAAAGGGCCCTGTAGGTGAACTCTACATTAAGAGACACATGGGTGCAGGACATTGATTTGCAAGAGGTAGTAGGGCATCTCATCTCCATTTGTCTTAGATAAAGAGCAGCCTGGTCCAAGTGGGGCCAGGTTCCGGGACTTCCTGGGAAGTACGGTGCCACAAACCCTGGTGAATTCAGAAGTTCAAGTCTCCCTGATAAGGCAATGGAATGGTCCGGAGTGAGCTTTAGGACTGTGATCCGTGGGTTTTCTCTACATTGGTCAGGAGTGGCCTTGAACGTCTGATCATTGAGCTTTGACCCAGTGACAGCTAATATGACTAGCCATAGAATGTACTAAGTGACAATGCAGTTTTCATGGACTGCCCTGAATAGCTATTATGTGGGTCTGGGTATGTCCCTGCACTGAGTAGTGCAGTAGGCCCAGAACAGGAGTAGCCCGCTGAACACATATTATTCTTGCCATTTTCTTCTTAACTCATGTGAAGAAGAGCCAATTTATTTCCTTTAGAGCCCATGACCAGGAACTTCTAGCTGCGGGGGTCAATGTGCTTTATGTCTCAGAAACTCTGATCAAGGACTTTTAGTCTTTATCCTTGGCAATTTGGAAAGGAGAAGAGGGATTTCAGTTTAAAGGAACATGGAGGCAAAGGCTAAATTCCTGCTGGATGCCACTTTCAAACAACCAATGATTGGTGCTGGTTGCGGATTGAGAGCACTTCCATGTGATGGGTTGGAAGGTGGATGAAGCCAAGAAGTCCAGCTTGTTGACAATGTCCTTTTTGTGGCAAAAGTAATTCAGGGATGAATTAGAGCTGGTTCTACACAGCTTCTGCAAGAACCAGAAGCATGCATGACCCCTCAAGCATCTGCAAAGATTCTCCAAGAAGGGCAGAAAGCCATATGACCAGTCGCAATCCAGGTGATCTGAGCAGGCTTGCAACAGGTCCTGCTTTCAGGCAAGGGTTTCAAGGGGTCCCGTCCCATGATTTCAGAGGATTTTGCTAATAAATTCTTACACATGCTTTCAGTTTGAGAACTTATACCAACTCATAGCCCTAAAAACTGAGGAGGACAGCTTTAGGTTCAAGAGGCAATTTCTCTTGTACGGTGTCTGAACAGGACAAAGCATAGTCCTCATTTATAATCAAATGTTGAAAGAATCAGTAAGACTACAAACCGAATGCATATTTGAAGGGGATCAACCACTGTGTGGTGTCCTCCCTGTTCAAAATAGGCTCACGTCCTTAATGTCTACCAACTTACGGAAGAATGATCCACCCTTGCCTGGGCTAGCTGTTGACAAAGGCCCTGTCTCGAAAGCAAACTCTCTGGGATAGCCATCAGACTAGGGCCCTCATTCCGACCCTGGCGGTTTGAAACCGCCAGGGTGGAGGGCAACGGAAGCACTGCCAACAGGCTGGCCGTGCTTCCAGGGCTATTCTGACCGCGGCGGTAAAGCCAAGTTTTAGGAGACCCAGCGCCTGCAGGAGGATCAGTATATGGGTTTCAGGGAGGAACTCAGAACCATCAGCTCCACCCTGGGCACCATCGTAGGGGTGCTGAAGGAAGTACTCAACACCAGGAGGGACACTGTGGCACTACAAGGGGCCCCTGACACTAGCATGGATGATGAACTGCCCACCACCTCCGCCGGCGCTAGTGGACAGGACGCCCTGCCACAGGACCACCACACCAGCACCCCACCCCCTGCAGAGGGAGAACCACCCCGCAAACGGTCCCTGAGATCCAGGACAAAGACAGAGCACAATGCCAAGACCCCCACCAAGAAATAATACCACCCTGATTGTCATCCTACTGTCCCACTTTGTCACCCTGTCCATACTTTAACTGCCCCAGCTCCACTTCCTATGCCCATTTGGGCAATGCACCTGTGAGACTAATAGACTGGACTCTGCCATGGACATTCCTCTGCCATCACCCCTCACTATTTCACTACCCCCTCCAATATTGAGCACTTAAATAAACACACTTAAAGCACAAAACAATCTGGAGTCTGTCTGTGATTTTGAAATAGTGTATTAGCAATTACAGTGACAAAATGCTCTTTCAATTGTGATGTCAACATACCTATGTCACACAGCTGTAGTCCATGAGGAATCTGAGCAGATGTCACACAGTGGGACCCACATCTGTGAAATCGTAAGGGAAAGTGACAACTCAGTGACCATACACTGGGTGAAAACGACACACAGTAGAGAGGTAGTAGCGTTAAAGTACATGTATTAGGCAGGTCTGTACTCTTACCTGTGTCTCACTGGAAATATTGCTGGATCACTGAGTCCCTGTTGTTCATGTCTTCTTCCTCTGCTTCCTCGTCTTCACTGTGCACAGGCTCCACAGCTGCAACAACACTGCCATCTGGACCATCCTCCTGCAGAAAAGGCACCTGTCGTCGCAAAGCCAAGTTATGAAGCATACAGCAGGCCACGATGATCTGGCACACCTTCTTTGGTGAGTAGAATAGGAATCCACCTGTCATATGGAGGCACCTGAACATGGCCTTCAGGAGGCCGAAGGTCCACTCGATCACCCTCCTAGTTCACCCATGGGCCTCATTGTAGCGTTCCTCTGCCCTTGTCCTGGGATTACTCACTGGGATCAGTAGCCATGACAGGTTGGGGTAACCAGAGTCAAGTGCAAATGGTGAGGGACAACTGCTAGACACGCACTAACCTGGAGGGATATCCCCAGACCCAGACAACCATTCCCACTGACTTGCCTCCAGGTGCTCACCTAATAGCCACACACGGTGCCTCTGGAGTTGACCCATTACATAAGGGATGCTGCTATTCCACAGGATGTAGGCACTGAGCCAGGGAACTTGGCATTCACATGGGAGATGTACTGGTCTGCCATGCGGAGGTTAGGTTGCAGACTTGGCCTGTTTTCTGAAGGGTCCTTCCATCCCTTTGATTTGACCAGCATTTCATCTACTTTCAAATGGAAGTTATGTAGTGCTGAGCGACCAAAGCTGTTGTGGTACGCTACCAGGAATTACCTACCCAATTTCAGTCTCTAATTTTGTTACGTGTTGTGGACAAGTTTTATCCTCCCTCACACGAGCGATAAAGGTACCAGAAATGTGGCCTCACATTGATACAGTTAGTGTAAATTATGACAAGCTGAGGAGACGAAAGGCACTACTGTTTAAAAAACAAGTGGCATTGACATCAGCTAGAGAGACGTATGCTCTCCAGATTGCGAGATGCTTCAAGCACTACTGGGATTGTCCACTTCTTTAAGGCTGTTGGGTCTGGATTTGTCTCCACCTTCCAGACTGTCTTTCGGAGTCATCCTATCAGCCATCCTTCTCTTTTCAAGTGTGTTTGACGGCTTTCCTATTATTTAGGCATTGATTGGCAGAATACTACTGCTATTTCTTCTGATTCGCAGTTGTTGTGTCTTTCCAGCTACGCAAAGCAATGGCATCACTGCCACCAGCTCAATTGTGCCATGAACACATGGTTGAGATCTTCGAGGCTTCCTTGCTGTAGGAATTGGAGCGTGACTGGTCATTGTCATTCCGACCACTCCTATGGTGCGTGCAACCAGTCTTTCACTGCATGTGGTGCCACTTTGAACACCCGCCTACAGGGTGTCTTGCTGTTACGCCAGTGCATCCTGTGGACCAAGTACTGCTGGTGTCCCCAATGAGGGTTCTTTCACAGTTGTACCTCTTGAGACTAAGGCTGATTCGCGAGGCCACTTATGAGCCATCCAAGTTTAAAGATTTGGCTCTTTGCACTATGGAGGATGCCACTACTGCAGGTGGACCTGCACAAGAGACTACTAAGCACTACTGCTCCGTGGATCCTTCTGCCTATCCTGTGATCGATCTAACATCTGACGATGTGGCCCCTTTCCTGAGGTCCTTTCCATTCGATGGCTTTGAAGATGCTCTTCAAGATCATGGCTATAGTTAGAAAATGTGATGATTGGCCTATAATACCAAATTCAGTATCCATGTTTATTACCCTTACTTTGGCCTGCTGTGCTTGTCATGGTCGATATTATGGGGGTCATTCCAACCCTGGCGGTCGGTGTTAAAGCGGCGGCCAACCCGCCAACAGGCAGGAGGTAAAAAAAATGGAATTCTGACCCTGGCGGAAACCGCCAACAGAGCCCGCCACTTTAACACTCCGACCGCCACGGCGGGACAAACAAACAGCGCGGCGGTCACCGCCAACAGACAGGCAGGAGCCAATGTACCGCCCACCCTATCACAACCCACCAATCCACCACCTTTTCCGGGGTGGTAGCCCCGCCGATAAAAACACGGCGGAAACAGCCATTACAAACCGAAAACGCTCACCTCTACACACTCCACGAGGAATCAGGACAGCATGGAACCCGAACTACACATCCTACCAGCTATTGTCTTCCTGCTCCTCTACCAGGAGCACGAATGCCGGCGCAGAAGACAACGGTGAGTACTGCACCTACGACACAGGGGAGGGAGGAGGCAAAAAATTACAGGGACACACATACGCGACACACCCACCCTCACCCTCACCCACAACTACATACACATCAATGCAGAGCAACAACTCAGAGTGACACCCCCAAACCCCCCGGAAGAATGCAAAGACAAAATAAAATGATCATGATATATGAAGTATATTGTACGGATAAGTAAAAAAATATATCAAACATCTATAACTATATATACATATGTAAATTGTCCTGTCCAAATTGGGTATCAGCCATTGTTCGTGGGCCAATGGGCCTAAACACATGGGCAAAGCCCACACAGGATACCCGCCTCCAATGGAGAGAACACTGCAGGGGCATCAGATAGCAAAACTACAGGCACCTCAGGGGGAAGGGAAGGGGGGGCACCTCAGCCAGATGAGTCCACGACGCCAGATCCACGAGGGGCCTCCATGGCCACTGTTCAATCCTGGGGAGTGCAAAGCCATAGTCTCACAAGTCTCTACAGTGGGTGGATTGCCCACTGTGCCATCCTGGGGAGTGCAAAGCCACAGTCTCACAAGTCTCTACAGTGGGTGGATTGCCCACGGTGCCATCCTGGGGAGTGCAAAGCCACAGTCTCACAAGTGGATAACAGAATCCACTGGTTCTGGAGGAGGCATGGTGCCCAGAGTGCTTTGTGCAGCCCTGCCCGACACAGATGCGGGCCTGCCCCCTCTGCCAATGGGCCAGCGGTGCTTGAGACGGCGGTGCCCAGCGGAGCGGTGCAGAGACGGCGGTGCCCAGCGGAGCGGTGCTTGAGAGGAAGGGCCCAGCGGAGCGGTGCTTGAGACAGCGGTGCCCAGCGGAGCGGTGCAGAGACGGCGGTGCCCAGCGGAGCGGTGCTTGAGACGGCGGTGCCCAGCAGAGTGGTGCTTGAGATGAAGGGCCCAGCGGAGCGGTGCTTGAGACGGCGGTGCCCAGCGGAGCTGTGCTTGAGATGAAGGGCCCAGCGGAGCGATGCAGAGACGGCGGGGCCCAGCGGAGCGGTGCTTGAGACGGCGGTGCCCAGCGGAGCGGTGCTTTAGATGAAGGGCCCAGCGGAGCGGTGCTTGAGACTGCGGTGCCCAGCGGAGCGGTGCTTGAGATGAAGGGCCCAGCGGAGCAGTGCTTGAGACGGCGGTGCCCAGCGGAGCAGTGCTTGAGACGGCGGTGCCCAGCAGAGCGGTGCTTGAGACGGCGGTGCCCAGCGGAGCGGTGCTTGAGATGAAGGGGCCAGCGGAGCGGTGCTTGAGACGGCGGTGCCCAGCGGAGCGGTGCAGAGACGGCGGTGCCCAGCGGAGCGGTGCTTGAGATGAAGGGCCCAGCGGAGCGGTGCTTGAGATGAAGGGCCCAGCAGAGCGGTGCTTGAGACAGCGGTGCCCTGTTCAGCGGTACTTGACTTGAAGGGCCCTGTTCAGCGGTTCTTGACTGGAAGGGCCCTGTTCAGCGGTTCTTGACTGGAAGGGCCCTGTTCAGCGGTGCTTGACTGGAAGGGCCCTGTTCAGCGGTTCTTGACTGGAAGGGCCCTGTTCAGCGGTGCTTGACTGGAAGGGCCCTGTTCAGCAGTGCTTAACTTGAAGGGCCCTGTTCAGCGGTGCTTGACTTGAAGGGCCCTGTTCAGCGGTTCTTGACTGGAAGGGCCCTGTTCAGCGGTGCTTGACTGGAAGGGCCCTGTTCAGCGGTTCTTGAGACAGCGGTGCCCTGTTCAGCGGTTCTTGACTGGAAGGGCCCTGTTCAGCGGTGCTTGACTGGAAGGGCCCTGTTCAGCGGTTCTTGACATGTGTGTCCAGGTCACCAGATCCGGCCATTACATGGATTTCACTCGCCACCTGACATGTGGCTGCCGGGCCCTTCGTGCACATCTGTCTTCTCACTTGCGGGGCCCTCCTGTGCTGCCGTCCCGGGCCCGTGGGTGTCCTCCTGCACACCTGGAATTGGGCTGGTGGGGCCCTCCTGGGCAGCTGGCCTGCTGCCAGACTTGTCGGGCGTGCTGCCCTTGCCACCCTTCCCTGCTCGTCTGTGGCCCTTTCCTCCCTTTGGCGGTGTGCCAGGTGGCACCCCACTTCCTGACGGGGCCAGGGTAGTGCCTTAGGAGCCTGCTGTATTTGGCCTCTCGCGCCGGGCACTGGCTTTCTTGGATTTTTTTTAGGGTGTGGGCTGGCCGTCTCTTTGCTGCTAGCCGAAGTCGCTGGCCTTGAAGGTGGTGGACTCCAAAATCCTTGGACTATTGTCCTTGTAGGTCCAGGTTTTGTGGTGGCTGAGGTGCTGATTGGAGTCTTATGAGATGGAGGGGGTGGGTCAGTGGTTGGAAAGAGGTCAAGGTTGGAAAGGAAAATCAATTTAGAAAGACAGGGACGGGTAGTTGTAGTGGGTATGGGAGTGGAGGAAGAGGATGTGGTTGTAGGAGAGTCAAGTCTGGTGTCTTTGGGTGCAGGTGCTTGTGCTGGAGGCTGTCGTGAGGTGGATGGCTGTTGGGTGGGTGACTGCCTGCGTTTGTGTGGTTTGGAAGAGGGGGTGACAGACACACTGGGAGAGGACACAGGGGACGTGTAAATGGTAGTGGGGGTGGTGACTGCACGTGTGCCGAGTGTTCTGGTGGGTGTGCTGGTGATGGTCGTAGTGGCTGAAGATGTTGTGCATGCAAGTGTGAGTGGAGACATCACAGGGAGGGAGGAGGGAGACAAGGAGGAGGGGGACACAGAGGAGGCAGTGGCTGTTGGCATGTCTGCATGTGGATGTTGCTTGGGTGAATGCTTGTGTGATGTGTGGTGCTTATGTCTGGATGAGCTTCCCTTGGGTGTTGAGGTGTGTGCAGGCTGGTCTGTAGGTTTGTCTGGGATGGGCAGAGGTACAGGGGAGTGGGACTGGGTGGAGGAAGTTGGAGGAGGGAGGCAGGAGACAGGGACAATGGCTGCCGTCAGTGCTGAGGCCAGAGCGTTGAACGATCGCTGATGGGCAGCCTGACCCGAATGAATGCCCTCCAGGTATGCATTACTCCGGTGCACCTCCCTTTCTACACCCTGGATGGCATTCACAAGGGTAGACTGCCCAACAATGAGCGTCCTCAGGAGGTCAATGACCTCCTCACTGAGGGCAGCAGGGGTAACTGGGGCAGGGCCTGAGGTGCCTGGGGCGAAGGAGATGCCCACCTTCCTGGGTGAGCGGGCACGGGGCGAAGGCTGAGGGGCTGCTGGGAGGGCGGGGCTGGTGCGCTGGGTGGCGGCTGTACCTGTTGTTGCGGTGGGCACGGAGGTTGCCGCCACCACAAGGGAGCTCCCTTCCGAGGATGTGTCTGTGTCGCTGGTGTCACCACGTGTCCCCGCTGTGGAGCTCCCCTCGCCCTCCGTCTCACTGGTGAAGTCCGAGTCAGTTGCATGGCCCTCCATGGCCATGTGAGATGCAGCTCCCTCGTGCTCCGATGCCACTTCTCCTCCGCCTGATGATGCTAATGCACACATGAACAGGAAGACCACCAAAAAAGTGGGGGGGGGGGTGGAGAAACAAAGACATGTTGAGTGCATGCATTGGCAACACCGTTGGCGGAGAGGACAGACACAGAAGCCCCCTGCACTACGCCGCACACTTGGGGTACACTACTTAATCTGTGGGACATGGCCTACAAGCCTATGGACGACAACTCCACACATAGGTGACACAGGGCCATGAATAGCTGTACTAGGCAACCTACAGAGGTGGGGGGCGGGGGCACAGGGCCATGCCTAACGGAGGGGCCTAGCCTACAGAAATCGCCCTGGCCTAGGGATACCCACAGCCCTCCTCCCCCACCCAGACACCTCCACTGCGCGCAAAACCAGCAGAATGTGCTTGTACTCACCTCCTTGTGTCTGCTGTGATGTCCTCATGCGCCCATCCAAATCGGGGTAGGCCACCGCCAGGATCCGGGACATCAGGGGGGTCAATTGACGACTGGCACCCCTCCTACCTTGGGAGGCCATCCCCAGCAGAGCCTCCGCGGACTTCCTGCTCCCGCGGCGGATGTCCTCCCACCTCTTCCGGCAGTGGGTGCCCCGTCTGTTGTGGACCCCCAGGGTCCGGACGTCCTTAGCGATGGCACGCCAAATGTCGATTTTCTGATGGGCGCTGACCTATGTGACATGTACAGGGGGAGAAAATAAAAAATCATCACCTTCTGCATGCTCGATGTGAGTGGCCCCCCATCCCCACCCTTGCCATGTGGCACATGCTCTCATCTGTTTGATGCATGCCTCATTCGCTCCCCTCCCCACCATCTTTCATTCACCCCACTCAACCCAGGCATTGGCCACAAAGCATGGTCCCAGTGTACTTACCTGTTGGTCTGGAGGACCGTAGAGTAGCGCATACTGGGGGAGGACCCCATCCACGAGTTTCTCCAATTCTTCAGAAGTGAAGGCAGGGGCCCTTTCCCCAGTCGCAGCAGCCATTGTCTCTTCCAGACCGAGGTCACAGCAGCACTTGCAGTATAGGTCCTCTCCTGTGGATGATCAGGTATCGAGTGATTAAGCAGATAGAAAATGGCGGTCACGCCCGCGGCGGTGCATACCGCGGCGGTGCGTACCGCGACCGCCGGCGCACATCGTCATTGGCTCCTGAAACCCATAGGGTTCAATGTTAACCAATGCGGCTTTGCGCCGCGGTCTTCGACCGCCTACCGCCACGGTGTGCCATGCCAGCGCATTGACCTCACATCCCACTGTCGCACTTCACAGGTCAGGCAGCCGCCATTTCAAGGGTCCACATGGCTTAATTTCTACTGCGTCACACATACCTAGGCCTTGCATCAACACTCATACAAGCCATTCAATGCATTGAGAATCGTGTACTGTGCAAGCTGTGGGAACGTACCTGTGGGTTGATTGACTCTGTGCTCCATGTTGTCCTTCCTAGGCACCGTCCGCTGGGACTTGCGAGGAGATGGAGGAATCTTCCCGTGTACAGACCGCTGGTGGACCTGTCGACAATGGAAGAAAGACATGTCATACTGACATACAGGCTTGACAGAGCCACTATACAGGAACTGTGTGCCCAGCTGGAGCCAGACCTGATGTCACCCATCCGCCAACCCACAGGGATCCCCCCTCTAGTGCAGGTGCTGTCAGTACTCCATTTTTTGGCAAGTGGGTCATTTCAAACAACAGTGGCCATTTCATCAGGGATGTCTCAGCCTATGTTTTCCAAGATGTTGTCCAGAGTGTTGTCTGCCCTGCTGAAATACATGCGGAGCTACATTGTTTTCCCTGAGGTGGGCGATTTGGCTACAGTGAAGGGTGATTTCAATGCACTTGGACATATTCCCAACATCATTGGTGCAATTGATGGGACACATGTTGCTTTGGTCCCCCCCAGCAGGAGTGAACAGGTGTACAGGAACAGAAAAAGTTATCATTCCATGAATGTCCAGGTGGTCTGTTTGGCTGACCAGTACATCTCCCATGTAAATGCCAAGTTCCCTTGGTCAGTGCATGATGCGTACATCATGCGAAATAGCAGCATCCCTTACGTGAGGGAACTACTTCAGAGACACGGTGTGTGGCTAATTGGTGACTCTGGTTACCCGAACCTGTCCTGGCTACTGACCCCAGTGAGGAATCCCAGGACAAGGGCAGAGGAACGGTACAATGAGGCCCATGGGCGTACTAGGAGGGTGATCGAGCGGACCTTTGGCCTCCTGAAGGCCAGGTTTAGGTGCCTCCATATGACAGGTGGATCCCTAATGTACTCACCAAGGAAGGTGTGCCATATCATCGTGGCCTGCTGTATGCTTCACAACCTGGCTTTGCGACGCCAGGTGCCTTTCCTGCAGGAGGATGGTCCAGATGGTGGTGTTGTGGCAGCTGTGGAGCCTGCGGAGAGTGAAGAGGAGGAAGACGAAGAGGACGACACAGACAACAGGGACACAGTAATACAGCAGTATTTTCAATGACATACAGGTAAGATTCAACACCGGCATTTTACATTTACTTAAAGTCTCCTGCCTCTCTACTGTCTGAGTTTCCTCCCAGTGTATGTTAACTGAGTTGTGACTTTCCCTTCCAATTTCAGAGATGTGGGCCCCACTCCGTGACCTCTGCTTTGTTTCCCCATGGACTACAGCTGTGTGACAGTGGTATGTTGTCATCACAATGTAACTGGACATTATGTCACGGTTCTGTGTAATACATTTGTTCAAAAATACAGGCAGACTCCAGATTATTTTTGTGCAATAAGTGTGTTTATTAAAGTGCTCAATTTTGGGTAATGGTTGCAATTCGGTGATGGGTGATGGTGGAGGAATGTCCATGGCAGAGTCCAGATTTTCAGTCTCACAGGTGCATTGTCCATATGCCTGTGGAAGGTGGAGCAGGGGCAGTTTAAGGTTGGACAGGGTGACAATGTGGGACAGTGGGATGACAATCAGGGGGTATCCTTTCCTGGCGGGGTCTTGGCATCTTACTCTGTCTTCTTCCTAGATCTCAGGCCCCGCTTGCGGGGTGGTTCTCCTTCTGCAGGGGGTGGGGTTCTGGTGGCCTGTTGTTCTTGTGTCGGGGCCTCCTGTCCACTAGCGCCGGCAGAGGTGGTAGCCTGTTCTTGGTCCATTCTAGTGACAGGGGCCCTTTGTGGTGCCACATGGTCCCGCAATGTGCTGACAATCTGATTGAGAGCCACAAGGATGGTGCCCATTGCGGAACTGATGTTTCTGAGTTCTTCCCTGAACCCCATAAACTGTTCCTCCTGCAGTACCTGGATCTCCTGGAACCTGGCCAGGACCGTCGCCATCGTCTCCTGGGAGTGGTGGTATGCTCCCATGATGGAGGAGAGGGCCTCGTGGAGAGTGGGTTCCCTGGGCCTGTCCCCCCCCTGTCGCACAGTAGCCCTCCCAGTTCCCCTGTTTCCCTGGGCCTCTGTCCCCTGGACCGTGTGCCCACTACCACTGCCCCCAGGTCCCTGTTGTTGTTGGGGTGGTGGGTTAACCTGGGTGCCCTGTAGTGGTGGACACACCGCTGCTTGACGTGTCGTGGAGACAGAGGCATGGGCCCGCTGGGTGGGTGCTGTGCTGGTGTTCCCAGAGGGAGGTAGGTCTGCTGTGGCCTGTGGCTGTTTGAGGAGAACCGACTGTCCCGAGGTCCCCGATGGGCCGGGCTGGTCATCTGGGTCCAGGGAGACAGAGCTGCTGTCATCACTGTGGGCCTCTTCTGGTGGGGGAATGGACATTTCTGGACCCTCCTGGGCGGTGTTGTGGCGTTCGGGTCCTGCAGGGGTATAAGAGTATGGTTATTGCTTCTGTGTGTGTCTTGCCGTGCAATGGGTGGGTGCCCGTGTACCCCAGTGCTGGCATTCCCTTGTGGGGGCTGTTGTGACGGTGGTTTGGGGGGGGATGGGTATGTGCTGTGGGCATGCTTAGGTGATGGGTGTCCATGGTTTGTGGTCGCATGCAGGGCTTGGTGTAGGGATGGGTGGGTTGTGATGGTGAGACATTAGCAAGGAGGATGTGTGATGGGGGTGGGGCGGGAGGGTGGGGGTATGATTTGGCATGCCGGTGGGTGGGGGGGGATGAAGTAGTTGAGATTAGATTTACCAGAGTCCATTCCTCCGCCTACTCCTGCGAGGCCCTCAGGATGCAGGATCGCCAAGACCTGTTCCTCCCATGTTGTAAATTCTGGGGTTGAGGTGGGGGTCCGCTGCCAGTCTTCTGCACCGCAATGTTGTGTCTGGATACCATGGAACGCACCTTCCCCCGTAGGTCGTTCCACCGCTTCCTGATGTCGTCCCGATTACGTGGATGCTGACCCACAGCGTTGACCCTGTCCACTATTCTTTGCCACAGCTCCATCTTCCTGGCAATGGTGGTGTTCTGCACCTGTGTCCCGAAGAGCTGGGGCCCTACCCGAACTATTTCCTCCACCATGACCCTGAGTTCAGCGTCAGAAAACCTGGGGTGTCTTTGGGGTGCCATGGGGTGGTGTGGATGAGGTGTGGGGTGGTGTTTGTGGTGATGAGTGTGGTGGTGTGTGGTGTTTTGTGCGTGGATGTTGTGTGAGTGATGGTGTTATGTGCCTGTGAATGCTCTGTACTAGCTGGTGGTGTCTCTCTCTGGCCTTAGTCAAGTAATGGTCGTCGAAGGGGTTTGTGGGTGTTGTGGGTGTGTGTTTTATATAGTGTTGGGTGTGTGGGAGTGGTGTATGTATGTGTATCAGGTGTGTGTATTTCAAAATGTCCAATGTGGCAGTGTTTTGGAGCTGTGTGTGTATTTTGACCGCGGCGGTGTGTACCGCCAATGGAATACCGCGGTTGAAAGACCGCCGCGTGGATTCGTGGGTTGGAATGGGATGGGCGTATTTCTGTTGGCGTGACGGTGGAGGTTTGGTCATCGCCAGTTTTTCACTGGCCGTTGGTGTGGCGGACTTTTGTGGATGTCGGGTTTTTGGCGGTTTGCCTGTTGCGGGTCAAAATGACTGTGGCGGTTTCCCGCGCCCGCGGCGGTGTTATGGCAGTCTTCTGACCGGCGGTAAGCGCCTTTTACCGCCGAGGTCAGAATGACCCCCTATATCTCTTGGTATGTTTTTTAGCTATTGATGTTAACCCATTTTTAAATGTGATTTTTTTATCTAGTTTTAATGCTTTTACCGTTTAGTCCAGAGCATTTTTAGCATTTGTATTTATTCATCTTCGGTGGTGTCAAGTTATGGCGTCATACTTGTTACCGCAATCGGGAGGGTGTAGTGAATTCTAACTTGTTTTGATGGGATACAGGAGTTAGCTTAGCCTTTGGCTTGCAGACTTATGCCCTGTCACCTAGTGACTTTTACCCTACTTAGCTTGCCTTATTTTAGAGCATTTATTTAATTAAATCTTTTAAGATGGCTGCCTTGTTTTGGTTAAAGGCCTATGTTTTAGTTTCCTGTTATTAGTGCCACTGCGCTAAGGTGTCAATATCAAGCGACAAAGAAGAACAAACTGTAGGTGTTCACTTTAGGTACTTCACACTTTCGAGGGAATTGTTTATATCAATTACCGTCCCAAGCATGTCTTGTTATTTATTGTTTGGGAACAGACCTACGTCAGGGGTCCAAGTAGATCTGTATAAATACTCCTCACTTAAACATATAGTCAAAGGGATTCTGACCAGATGCCATCGCTGCTATCAATGCTGCACATCGCCTTGACGCTGACCCAGTCTTCGTTTCCCTATGGATTCTGAGCTACCTCATTCCAAGGTAACAAGGGTTGGGGGTACTTCACATGGTCATGGCATTGGCAGATTAGGTTTATCACACCTAGCTCTCTCCTAGGTTAGTGATTAGGTTTACATTATTAGGGTATTAGGACATATTTCACACTTCATGTCATTAGATGATATTGCACGTTGGTGGGGGTCTTTATATTAATGACTCTTGTCTTTACCATTCTGTTTCTTGCACTGTCCATTATCTTAATAATTGTAGCCCATGCAACTTATCGCAGACTGCAGTTTGGCTAAAAAAAAAACTATTGAAACTTTACTGCATCTTCTTCATTGCCTGTGTTTGATTGAGACATGTTGTTCATGTGAGAAAGGGGTAATCTCTTTTTAACCATGACACTCCCTGAGTTGTGACACTCTTG
Source organism: Pleurodeles waltl (assembly GCF_031143425.1). Classification (NCBI taxonomy): domain Eukaryota; kingdom Metazoa; phylum Chordata; class Amphibia; order Caudata; family Salamandridae; genus Pleurodeles; species Pleurodeles waltl. The sequence goes on along the minus strand of NC_090450.1, from coordinate 706,921,911 downwards.
AGTCCATGCATAAAGGCTGCCACAAATCATCTTTTACTATTTGGGTTTCTGGTGAGATGCTGCTTCTGAGCTGGGAAGGTTGGGCCGACAGTTACGACTTGTTGTAGGACTGGCATAGTCATCTACAAACATAAGTACTGTCCTCCTTAAACCAGCAATCTTGCCCAGAGCAAGAGTCAAACTACTTTCTGATGAAGTTCCTAAAACACCTATGGGCATCTGTGGTGGAAACATGTTGACGTAATCACTCCAGAAGGAAATACCACCTTCGAGTTTTCAATCATATTATCAGGAAGGCTTGATTTAAATACATTTGTCTTTACATGAGGTAAATTTCAGCAGCTACAACATTTGCGTCACACCCTTTCAGATTAGAAGACATAATGAACATGTACTTAACTTTAGGAAAAACAGTGACCGGCACAGGAGACATCAATCAAGTTCATGCACTCCCATTGGGAGCTGGCCCCAGATTACTACCAACTGAAATCAGGACGAGGACTTCCCCGAAGGTAAAGCTCAGTGTGCTTTTCGGAAAGATATCTTTGCTAGAGTTATTATCTGCAAAATGCTTTACAAAGTGTGTCTAAACAACTGCAGCATAAACATCTGGCTATTTGCTCCGGTTTTGGTCTGCTATATTCTTTGTTTTTTGTTTCTCTTGCCTAATAATTGAAAGAGGTCACTGTACCCTCGCTCAGAGGCTCCCCCAAGGGCCTGCTGCGAGCGATAATTGCCAAAATCCTCAACTATAGGTCCATAATGAAATCCCTAAGATTGTACGCATTTAATTTAACACCTATGGACCTAAGGCTGTAAGCACCTAAGGTTGTATGCATTCTATTTGACACTGCCCAAATTCTGGTATTCCCTCACTGCAGTCAACTATTCCAGCTACACAGAAAGTAACATAAAGGAGTCACGCAAAAGTTGACAGCAATTAACATATCCTACATGGCCTTGTTTCCTGCCAAACGTAAGATCATATTCAACTCAAACTCCTTTTGGTTCAATCATCTGAAGAGGAATGGAACTGGATGGTTGGAAGGAAGGATCTCACCCCGAAGCCCATCCAACATTCTCAGGTTGGGTTTTGGTCCAATCCCCTGAGTACTGGCCCAGAAACATGACAAGGAAGGAAGAAAGATAGCTTCAGAAACCAGATTCTTATGAGAGGCGGGTACGAACTTCTGGCCTCTCTATTGGGCCACAGTTATCATTCTGAGTTACTTGGAGACCCCTGAGACTTATTGCATAGTCCCATAATCTTCCTTGTATAGATTGCTGAAACTATTATTATTTCAATACACTGCTGGAATTGGTTATGACATGGCTATGCTGGACCTTTCTCTTGCTACCCAGGCTGTGGGAGAGGGGAGGGTCTCTCAGTCTAGTGTGTGAAAAGCTGATTCTGATCTTTTAACACTGACATTCTGTGTACATTCAATGGGCCTGATTCACAAAGGTAACTTACACTTTCAAGTCATTTACACTTCTGATTAAGTTTACTTCTTTTGGCTATTCTTAAAAATTAGAGTGTAAATTACTAGTAAAAGAAATGTAGCAAGTCTAGACCCACTCATGGCCAATCATTGTACACCCGTTCTTAGAAAATAATGGAGGTAGGGAGTTAAAATAAAACCTCAAAGGAAATGTTATATTAAATTAAATTAAATTATTTAAAACAGCTAAAACAATAAGTAGATATAATTTAATGCTAAAAACATATATAAAAATAGTGCATATTCACTATTTAATTATAAAATATCCTAATACCCTATTCAGATTTAAAATGAATGTAACAACATTTTTTGTTAAAATATAACAATATTATTGGTAATTAATTTTATATGTCACTTTAAATAATTATTAATGCATAATACAAAATGATTTTCTTTCTTTAGGGGGTATTTATTTTTTTATTTAAACTTCAGAAAACTGCTTTAAATTTAATTTATCATTACTTTTAATGTACTTTAATATATTTTCATTAATTAAAGATTTATTTCAAAATTAAGTTAATAGTGGTGTAGCACTTTTAGTGTAAGATATTAATGTAGATAAAAATTCCATATACAAAGATGTTTAATATTTATTTCTAGTTAAATAAACGTTTTTAAAATATTTTTTCCTATACTTTACCATGCAGAGATCTCTGTCCTGACTGTGGAGATTCCATATGTATCTTTTTAACATTTCATTACATGTATTTATATTTTTAAATATTTAAAATAATGTAAGTTAATTTAACATTACTTCCTACACAGTTCTCTTTAAAGTCACTTTCTCTATTATTTTCTGTGGGATGATGATACTGTACCAGTGGTTGGTCATGTGTAGTGCTGGGCACACAACTACTTTGGCAGTAGTAACTTACACTTGTAAATGTGGCTCATCCCCTTTTTCGTGGGTTTGAGACATGTAAGTTGCACTTTTTGAGTAACCTTTACTCTCTAATTTTGTGAATAGCTAAAAAGTACCAAGCTTACTCAAAAGTGCAAGTTACCTTTGTGAATCAGTTCCAAAGTAGATTTGCACTAGTTGTTTTCAATGAGCGCAGCAAGGGAAATTCCTATGTTCTAGTTCTTTTTATGGGATTTCAATGTGACAACTTCCTGGATGTCTAGTTTGGAAGGAGTAATTGGGGGTTAGTAAGTAATTTACACTTTCCTTGGTTATTTGGTTTTTAGAGCAAGGTCAAACATGGCTACATTATACTCATTACATTACTACATGAGATCCAAAGCATCCCCAGATGATGTGGCCAGATATTGTAATCTGTCTTTAACCGCTTCAGTGCCAAGAATGTAATGGTTTATTAAGCCCTCGGCAGTAGTTGCGCTGTGCTGAGGACGTAAACAGTACATCCTGGCACCGATCCACCGGGGAAGTGCTGGCACACTCCCCATGGGCCACCCACCTACAGGCCTCCACAGGTGATGGCAGCGGAAGACCTTCCGCTGCCACCCCTCCTCTCCCATCGGTGATCTGATGACGTGGGCCCATGCCTGGCATGCCGACGTCCTCAGAGCAGACGAGGAAGCACTGAAAGTAAATATTCTAGAGCATTCGGAAAAAAGGTAAGTTTCTTTCCTCCAGGGAGGGTTTGGGGTAGCAAAGAGGCATTGGGGAATGGAAGGAGTTTTCTTTCCTCCCTCCCATGCCTCTTCTCAGTGCATTTGTGCTGTGCGATTGCTGGTGTGGCCACAATTGCACATCAGGAATGCACCCACTAGTCCACCAGGGACTTTCTGGGACATTGGAAGCAGCCCCTATGGCAGGGGTCACTCCCTTGTATTTTCTGGAAAATTTTGGCCGTTTATGTCTCCCTTTTGGGCAGATTGGCCATATTTTTAGGCCGATCTGCCTCCAAGGGGGCAGAAACCCACTAGACACCAGAGATACCATAATTTACTATGGGGGGAGCGGCAACCTAGGCAAGGGCGCACCCCCTTTTTGGGGGGCATTATTTTGGCAGTTTCTGCCCTCTTTGGGAGCAGATCAGCCATATTTTTTGGTCAGTCTCAGAAACCCACTAGATACCAGGGATAATCTAATTTGGTATGCAGGGGAGCAGCCCCTTACACAAGGGTGCTCCCCCTTTTTTGGGGGGCATTATTTTGGCCATTTCAGCCATATTTTTAGGCTGATGTGCCCCCAAAAAAGGCAGAAACCCCCTAGACCCAGGGATATGTTTCTTTTTGCCCCCACCGGATGTCTAGTTTTCAGAAATGTCTAGTTTTGGTAGGTTTTTCTAAATGGCCACGGAGCCCGGGACCAAAAACGCAGGTAACCCTTTTGCAAAAACAAGTCATTTTGTGATACATAATTTTGATGTGTCTACAATACATTTTGGGGCGTTTCCTGTTGCGGGTATTAGGCCTACCCACACAAGTGAGGTACCATTTCAATTGGGAGACTTGAGGGAATGGTGGGTGGAAGGAAATTTGTGACGCCCCACAGTTTCCAGAACTTTACATCACTGAAATATGAGGAAAATGTGATTTTTAGCCAAATTATGAGGTTTGAAAAGGATTCTGGGTGGCAGAACCTAGTGAGAGCCCCACAAGTCCCCCCATCCAGGATTTCCCTAGGTGTCTAGTTTAAAAAAAATATTTTGGTTTGCTAGGTTTCCCTAAGTGCCGGCTGAGCTAGAGCCCAAAATTCGCAGCTAGGCACTTTCCAAAAAATGCCTTTGTTTTCAGTGTAAAAATGTGATGTGTCCATGTTGCATTTTGGGGTGTTTCCTACCATGGACACTAGGCCAACCCACACAAGTGAGGTACCATTTTAATTGGGAGACTTGGGGGAATGCTGGGCGAAAGGAAGTTTGTGACTCTCCACAGATTCCAGAACTTTACATCACCGAAATGTGAGGAAAATGTGTTTTTAGCCAAAATATGAAGTTTGAAAAGGATTCTGGGTGACAAATCCTAGTGAGAGCCCCACAAGTCACCCCATCCTAGGATTCCCTGTGTGTCTAGTTTTAAAAAATGTACAGGTTTGCTAGGTTTCCCTAAGTGCCGACTAAGCTAGAAGCCAAAATCCACAGCTAGCACTTTGCGAAAAACTAGTTATTTTTCAGTTTAAAAATGGGGTGTTTCCTGTCATGGGCACTAGGCCTACCCATGCAAGTGAGATACAGTTTTTATCGGGAGACTTGGGGGAACACAGAATAGCAGAACAAGTGTTATTACCAATAGTCTTTCTCTGCTTTTGTGCCTTCCAAATGTGAGACAGTATGTAATAAAGAAGTAATTTTGAGAAATGCCCTGTACTTCACATGCTGGTATGGGTACCCCCAAATTCAGAGATGTGCAAATAATCACTACTTCTAAACTTCATATCTTGTTCCCATTTTGGAGATACATAGTTTTCCTTAAATACTATTTTTCATTCTTTTTATTTTACCAAATGAATAGCTGTATACATGGTACACAATGCAAACCGATTGTAAGGTCCAGCTCATTTACTGGCTCTGAGTATCTTGGGTTCTTGCTGAACCTACAAGCCCTATATATCCCCACAATCAGAAGTGTCTATCAGATGTAGCAGTACATTGCTTTCATAAATCTGCCATGTATGGAAAAAATTAAAGATGAAAACGTAGACAGAAATCACAGTTTTTTTCAACTCAATTTCAATATTTGTTTTTATTTCAACTGTTATTATCTATAAGAAAACTTTGAAGAATCTACACAAGTTACCCTTGCTGAATTCAGAATTTCGTTTACTTTTCAGAAATTAATCAATTTCCAGGATCCAACAGGGTTTCACACCCATTTCCACTGATAACTGGAAGGAGGCTGAAAGCACCAAAAATGGGAAAAATGGGATATGGCCCAGTAAAATGCCAAAACTGTGTTGAAAAATTTAGTTTTCTGATTCTAGTCTGCCTGTTCCTAAAAGCTGGGAAGATGGTGGTTTTAGCACCACAAACCCTTTGTTGATGCCATTTGCAGGGAAAAACATATGTTTTCTTCTGTAGCACTTTTTTAGTTGTATTTTGGCTTATTTCTCTATCTCCTCCAGATGAACCCACGAACTCTAGGTACCTCTAGAATCCCTAAGATGTTGGAAAAAAAGGAGGCAAATTTGGCGTGGATAGCTTATGTGGCCAAAAGGTATGAGAACCTAAGCGCAAACTACCCCAAATAGCCAAAAAAAAAGGCTTGGCAGAGGAGGGGGAAAAGGTCTGGCAGCAAAGGGGTTAAACATAAATGGGCTTACTGACATAATCAACAAGGAAACATTACAGTTTGGCAAAGGCAGTCCCTTGAAGTCATCTTGTTGCAGACACACCCTCTGAGGACCAACTGCAGCTTCCTAAGTTGATATGGGTGTAACAGAGTGCATCACTCTGGCCTGGGTGAAGGCATAAGCTTGCTTGCTCAAAAATCATTTCCTCTTGTAGTCATCCAGCAAAGGTGCACCAGCAGGGAAGGTATGTTTCAATAACTCGTATACTAGTGCACCACTTCTGGAACTTTGTATGTCCCACCAACCTGACACACATTGTTTTCAGTGATCTCAATGTGCTGAAGTGACAGTGATTGAGCAATTTCAACACAACAGTGAACAAGGTGCTTGATACTCCTGGGTCACGGGCAACAGGATCACATAAGAACACTTTCGTTTCTGATTGTGTGTCCTTATTAGGCCTATTTATGAAGTTTAGTATACTTGGTATATGAGTTAAATGGCCTACATGTACTTCTCTGTATCACACCAGTCCTTCTCTATTCTCAGTTAAGTTTCTCTACAGGTGCTGATTTGTCCTGGAGTTAGGATCATGCATCCTTTCCAGACGGTTGTTACGAGCACTCAGGCTGTGATTCGAGAAAAAGCATTGCCTTAATTCCACAGTAAGGAGAATTATAAAGATTCCGCAATAGTCACCATGGAGGCTAGAGCCCTGGAATTAGCACAGGAGATGCTGATGTACTCTGTCAACTTGGCACTTTGGCTTTGAAACTAATTGCCCTGGACACAACCAGGTTAACCTGGAGAGGGTCTCAAACCCGTATTTATGAAATTGGAGGTAAAGCCAGCAAACGCCTGCATCAACTTGCTAATAGAGAGATGGACTCCAGGACAGGATGCAGGACTCCTCTGGGAGGACCAGAATGTCCGCTGTTGCCACTGCATTTGCAGAGTACTACTGTTCTGTATATACAGCCTGCCCTCCTTCGGATAGGGCGTATGCATAGCCTTTGATCACCATATGCGAAATCTGTCGATTTCTTCACTCGCCTCCTAGACATGAAACCTCGACAGAGGATGTTTTAAAGAAGTTCCTTGAATTTCAAGGGAAAACGAAAAAAAAAAGGTGAGTAAACCTCAGTTACATCCACTTTTGACCCTCACCTTTGTCCCAAGAGGCATTTTCTTTCTTGACTCTGAATTTTCCAGGGGATGAGGATGGCATGTCAGCCATAATTGCTGCAGCTCTGCGGTTTGCTTTGAGTGGGCATCTGGGCTTAAATCTAGAGCAGGGGCTATGGTTCCTTATTGACCCAGGTCCAGACCCACTTCAGTGGGAACAGGTGGCCAAATCCAGGTCCTGTGGCATTCCTCCAGTGAGTCTCAAGGAACTTGTTGTCCTAAGATCAGCTAAGAGCAGGGCTAAACTGACCTGACCATAAAATCCACGACTTGACCTGAGGTGAGAGTTGTTAAATCACCAGCACTTCTGTTCTTTCTGCACCGGTGCTGCGTTAACAGCTAAACTACCCAAAGCGACAGGTCAGAGCCCCCTTCTCTAGTGACTTACAGAAAAAGAAATGCAGGCATAAACTGTAACCAACACAAGAACCGAAAAAAAAACGGATTTAGGATTTCCTATAGGGTACATCTTTCATAACCATTACATATTATTTAGGGGTAGCCAGACATAGCAGTTATTGCTGCTACCCTTGCTTTACCCTTTGCTACTTCTGGGACTGCCTCCACCAGACTCGTCCTAAACATTGCCTGTCAAGAGCACATCACAGGACATCTGAAAAAACTTCACTGGCTCACCGTCGAGAAAAGAATCAGCTTCAAACTCCATGTGCACACCTACAGACCCGTCCACGACAGCGGACCCAGCTACCTCCACCACCCCATCACCTGGCACTCCCCTTCCAGTCCTCTCCGCTCGTCCCAGCAGGCACTCACAAACGTACTCCACATAAAGAAGTCCTCGGCTGGAGGAAGATCTTTCACATACCTGGCAGCAAAAGGTTGGAACACCTTACCTCTTCATCTCAGACAGTCGCCATTGCTGTCTCAGTTCAGGAATGACCTCAAGACCTGGCTCTTCAACTGATCTCTGAGGACACACCCCTCAGCACCTTGAGACCCTATGGGTGAGTAGTGTGCTTTAAAACACCTGATTGTGTTGATTGTGCTCTTGCTTTCCCTAGTGTCAGGGGCCCTGATGCAGCATCAAGGACAGGATGTGAAAGCGGCCTAAGACATTGTCTCTTAGCTCCTAATTGGTAGGTATGAGGCTATATATACGATATAGATTGTGTTGCAGATTAACTATGTGATGTCAACAGAGATAAAAGGGTGTGTGATGTCACGTCCACTACCTGTGTCATTTTGATGCATTGATGTTCATAGGTGAGCACTGGGACTCTGGTACCATTAGAGGGCATGTGGTTGGACTCCCCCTGCAGATGCTGTCACAAACGTCTGTCAGATCCCTTTAATTTTGTAGTGCTGCACCTTGGCCATTATTGCAGATCTACATAAGGCCTATTTAGATCTGGGTTTTGAAAGCACAGTAGTCAAGCTGGCCATTACTTACGATATAAATAGAATGGGATTTTTGACCTCCCCTTTCAGCCATTGGCTTTTTTAGACCAGCCTCTTTCAGTCATTGGCTTGGCACTTTGTCAGTTACCTCTTGGCTCAACTGAGTATTGATCACTCACTTAACACTTCTTACTGGCTGTTTGGGTTTATCTTTCAGCTTCGTTTCCGGTGCTTCCAATGACCTGCTTGAGGGACTACTTTACAACTAGGTAAACTTCAACAAAGTCTTACTTGGCTTTAATGATATAGGGGGTCATTCTAACCCTGGCGGTCCGCGACCGCCAGGGCTAAAATGACGGAAGCACCGCCAACAGGCTGGCGGTGCTTCCCTGCCCATTCTGACCGCGGCGGTAAAGCCGCGGTCGGAAAAGGGGATCCGGCGGTTTCCCGCCGGATTTCCCCTGTCTGGGCTGAATCTCCATGGCGGCGCTGCAAGCAGCGCCGCCATGGAGATTCCGACCCCCTTCCCGCCACCCTGTTTCTGGCGGATTTTACCGCCAGGAACAGGATGGCGGGAACGGGTGTCGTGGGGCCCCTGGGGGACCCTGCACTGCCCATGCACCTGTCGCACCCCTGCAACACCGCCGGCTCCATTCGGAGCCGGCTTCTGGGTTGCAGGGCCTTTCCCGCTGGGCCGGCGGGCGCTCCCTTGGCGGGCGCCCGCCGGCCCAGCGGGAAAGCCAGAATGGCCTCCGTGGTCTTTTGACCGCGGAGCGGCCAAATGGCGGTTCCCGCTTGGCGGGCGGCGACCGCCGCCCGCCAATGTAGGAATGACCCCCATAGTCTGGTATTTATGCCAAATCTTCCCATATAGGGGTTAAAAAAACGCTGTACAGAATTCACAATACAATGCGCATCAAACTCAAACCTGTTTTCTGTGTCTCTGCTTGTTGTCTCTCAACACTAAGGGCCATATGTACGAACACTTTCCCCATAGACACAGAATGGGTAAAAACCTTTGCTACATCTGGCCCTAAATGCGACTTTGCACCGGTAGCCCCATTTTAGAATGCAGCAATTCTGCTTAACACCACTAGAGGGCACATTCGAACTTTTGGTGCCGGTTTCCACAGCATACTATGTTGTCGCTGCTCCTTCGGCACTTGAAATTTGCACAAGGTTACACATCAACTCTCACGATTTAGTTGGGAGTCTCCCGATTTTTCAGGCATACAACTTTTCAATTTAGGTTTCTCGAACTTGAAAAACTGCTCCCCACAAATGCACGTAGAAGATCCACTTGCTAGTTACATGTAAAAGCCTTGGTAAAATGCTTTGTCACTACCTATCTCAACCAAAGCAATGTCATAATTAACAGACACAACGCCTGTATTTTGTTTAAACTTTATAAACCGTTCCTCTCATCATTGATTAGGAACCGTCATCAATGCTTTGTAAAACGTTTCTGATAGAAATGTTGTTCCTGTCGAAAATTAAATTAGATAAAGGGGAAATAACATTGTCCAATTTTTCCTAAATCTCTCTTGTAGGTATCCTCAGTTGTCGCCATGTGCACTAATGCGCTATGGTACAGCTCAGACATGTTTGTCAAAAACAGGTTAAAAAGCTTCAGAGAAAGAAGCGACAGTCAGTCCCGCCTCCAATATTCTCCCGGTTTTGCTCCTTCACCCTGCAGTTGCCTTCCGCCCATGCCTGTTTGTTTACATTGCCTTTGTAGTCTTTTTCCAGATTCTTTGGTCTGTACGGATCACATGGCAGAATAGGTAATAGGACTCCAAGAGGGTTCATATTTAAGACCCCCTAGCACCATCTGAGTGCCTCCATAGCGTAATTTTTTTACGCTGAGGTGGCTTTTACCACCGCACCATATTTACAAAGTGGTGCAGTTCATGCATTGCGTCACTTTGTAACCCTTTGTGCAACATTATGCCTGAGCCCGGCATTATGTATGCAAGGGGGCATTCTGGTGCTAGGAGGCCCAAAAAAATGGCGCAATGAAATGTAAAGGATTTCACTGGCCAATTTTTGGCGTCATTTTTAACACTTGCTCAGAGCAGGCATCAAAATGACGCTCCCATAGTAACCTATGGGCCTCTTTGCACTCCTACTGCACTAGCATCAAGATTTTTGACGCTAGTGTAGCACAGCGCTACAATAGCATAAAAAATATTGACGCTATTGTGCTAACAACATTATAAATATGGCGCAACCATGCAGTCGCCAGGTGCTGATAGGGTGGAGCAAGAAAAGTGGCACATCATATCTTATGCGTAACTTTTTCTTAAAAATGGGCCCATGTTTCCTGTACTGGCCCAGAAGGCTGGTTACTAGAAGTGAAGTTATTGGCCAAAGCTCCTTTAATGCCCTTCACTCTTCCGGAGTACCTGTGATGAAGTAATCAAGGCTTATTTATGGAGGATAACATGGTAACAAATGTAGCATAATCAGGTCTGCTGCAAGTATGCAATTTTGCAGCCATGGCGTTTTGCTCTTAATTATGGATTTGCCACGTATCCAACATAATCTGCCTTCTGCTGCATAATCTACAGACTTCAGCAAAAAATAATTGTTCAAAAGTTTCTAAAAACAATGCAAGGCGTGTTGCCACACAGGGGAAGGCCCTTTCCGAAGGTTGGTAGGTCACCTTTCTATTGTTTACATCAGTAGTTGGGTGTTAAAGTGGTACTAATGAGGTGGAACCTTTGTCCAGAAATGGCAAAATAATGAGGCAATACTAACACAAGATACGGTACATTACACCAATGCATAATTTAGTCAATCTGCAGCAAAATTTTGATCTTTCCCGCTACATAACTCTAGTGGCCCTGAGCAAAATACAGGTTCTCACAGTCATTAAACATTAATAACTAATATACAGCAAAACATTTTTTAAAGAATATGGTCCTCATTTAGATAATGGACATTATCCAAAATATTGAATGTCCTGTTCGTCCTATTCTCGGTTCCCCAGCCTCACTCAGAAATTAATGAACCTGGTTTTCCTGGCAGTGAATCGCCCTAGCTTTGGCGCCAGGAAATCCTTTTCTCATTAGGGTGAGCCTTCCAACGCCATCCCTACCGGTGTAAGACCGACATTGAAACCACCGAAAGAAAAAGTGAATAAAAGTCCACCACCCATGATGAGCAAATACCCAGCAAGTGGTACACATAAATTACATGGTTTCTCATGGAGTACTCAAGCTCTGAGGATTTGCCTTCGGAAATAACATGGTAGAAGGCAAGTGTGCCATGCTACAAGGCCATGCTTGGCCAACCTACCAGCTATTCTTTTCCGCCAAATCGGCTTGGTCTGTCGATGTGTGCACCAGTTTGGGAGAAAATTATCAAATCAGCGGACATTTTGAACTTTTGTGGCCAGCCATTACATGGATGGGGCATTGTAGGCAGGGTCTCTTGCACCATAGCCAATGCTATTGCATCAAACTATAAACATCACCCTATATCCATTTTATCAAAAGTGATTACTAGAAAGGGTTACAATAATTGCAAACCCAAGAACTTTAACCAATACTGTTCATGAAATATGACCTGAAATGTGTTTTATGTAGCATGGCATAACAGAGAAAAAGAAGGATTCTGCAATCTATTCAATACACAGCATCAATATTAGTCTGTTCTAGTAAATCAATACAATAGAATACTGATGCATATTAAAAACTGAAATAACAAAAAAACAAGGAACAAAGATTTAGTTTTGTTACCTATTGAATTTCTACATATGATCTAAAGACTTTATGGTCAGGGCAGGGTCAGACCTTCTTACATGTCCCTGAACTGTCCAGAACAGTACCTTGACAGAACAAGTTTCAAGTGTTCAGCAGCGTTTTCTACCATCTCACGGTTTTCACATTTCATGTTTTATAACTTTTGTTCATATTTTGTCTTTTGACAGTACTTCAAACTCTCTAAAATATCCCCTCGTTGCTTCATGTTTAGTGGAATGGATAAGAAAATTACTTTAATCTTCTATACATTCCATGCTGCATTCTTTACTGATCCAATCTTCTTCCGGATTCCAAGTTTGTCTACTTCCGGCTGTATGAATTGTCTGTCTGTGGTCACTTATGATGTGTTTGGTCACTGTTTGTTTTCGTTTTATTCTCATGATCAATTCTGCTACTACTGTTTGCTACCCAGCAGACAGGCAACTGGCCATTGCTGTACCAGAGATGGCCCAAGATGATAGACAGTCTGGCACAAAGCTGGCACTGGCATGAATAAAGTTCTTTTTAAAGGTTGCAGTGAAGTCTGGAGAAACAAAGGGTGTTGTGTTGCTGTGGTTTTGATTTCATTAAATCACTGTCCTCAAACAAAAAGAGGTTTTTTAAATCGACTCTCTTCTCTAGTTGTTGTTGCTCCCACCACTGTCCTGGAACCTCACTTGGTTTGCAGCTAGGTTGGGGTTACTGGAACTGCAGAGCATGCAACAGTCTTGGAAGCCAATAGCATGGTTGATATTTTTGTGTGGTTCTGGGCTGCCTGACACCCAATGTCCAGCCCGACAACTCGCTGGTTAATCGCCTGTATCTCGAAATCCACCAATTGGAATTTTCTGGTGCTCCCTGGATGTCGTAGGTCTTTGGTAGCCTTCGGTTAGGGTTAATGACAGTGGGGAAACAAAGTCCAATATCATGATATCGACCAGTTCCAGGTCTGACTACTACTCTATGCCCACAATGGAGAGGGCATAGGGAACCAGTGGGAATAGTAACCTTTGTAAGGGATAAGAAGCAGTCACAATTTGTGGTCATTAGATACTGTACATGGGCTACAAATTGATGGATATTAATGCCATATCAAGCAGAGTACACGTTTCTCCTGACACTTTTACCACTTGTGTCTAAGGCTCGCCCAGCTATGACACCATGCACACAGATATGTGCTAATACATGGGGGCACATGGAGAAATGAATTGGTTTGTGCAGGGCCCGCCAAGCAAGGTCACTACTTTGGGCTGTTCAGCTATACTTGTCCGTTTTGTCCAGTCAGTGGTACACCCTAGCACTTTTATTCTCACTAGTCCAATGTCCAGGAAGTATTTTGTGTACTATAAAGTTGCTGGCTGCAGCAGTCGAGCAAGTTTTTGGTTCAGTGGCACTAGAGAGGACTCCATCCCCCATATAGAAAAATACTTTTTTACATTTTTTACATTCAGGAAAGGGGATATTGTTGGAGCTTACTTCTTGGGCACTCTGGGGCAAACTAGCCAATGCAGGCAGAAATTGTAGTCTAACCACAAAAAAACAACTTATCTAGCCACATAATATCCATTCGGGATAGTGGGGACTCTAAGTAGGGTTCCACCATACTGCAATCAGGTATCCCTCAAGGAGGGATCTGAGTCAGTAAATATTGTATTCCTACGACACTCAGGGCAAAACGAAGGGTTTTATAGTGGCAACTACGTTGGTTTTACATGTAAGGTCAGCAAACCTCGTCTTAAAGGGCACAGAGAAAATGATGTATTCCAGTTTCATCAGAAAGCCACCAATCACACAGTCTCCCTGTAGCCAAGCAACAGAAGTTGAACACATGATCAATTTGATTCGGGGTCAATTTGGAGGTCCCTTTGAGCAGCCAGTCGGGGTGAAAACCGATCAGGGAGAGGTTTTCAAGAGGAAATGAAAATAAATACAAGGTAATAAACCTCTTTGAAAGATAGAAGTTCTAGACTTTTTTTCCTTAGAGCTCACCCATCCCAAAACAGATGCAGATAAGGAACAAATTCCAATTTTGGATTATCTGTCATCTGATTGGGTAAATCTCTTGTAAGAACACCAGAATTATCCAGTGGTTCTCCCTTTTGGTACTCTCATGGTAAACCAAAGCTTTATACTGAAGAGCCTTGAGTAACTCGTTTGGGATTGTAATGCACAGACCCAATAGCTAAGTAAAGGTCTAAGGCCCATATTTATACTTTTTTAGCACCGCATTGCATCATTTTTTTACGCAAAAGAGGCGGAAACTTACAAAATACAATTGTATTTTGTAAGTTTGCGCTGCTTTTGCGTCAAAAAGCGGCGCAAATGTGGCACTAAAAAAGTATAAATACGGGCCTAAGAGTCTGATTTAGATCTCGGTGGAGAGATTACTCCATCAGAAATGTGACGGACATCCCGCCCGCCATATTATGATCCCTATAGGCTGTAATGGGATTGTAATACAGCAGAGGGGATGTCCGTCATGTTTGTGATGGAGTATCACCCTCCTCCAAGATCTCAATTAGGCCCTAAGGGCCAGATGTAGGAAGACGGCAAATTGCAACTCGCAATTTGCTATGCAGAACGGTGTCTCAGACACCGTCTGCGAGTCGCTATGGGGTCCCAGAGACCCACCTCATTAATATTAATGAGGTGGGTCGCAATTTGCGCCCCATAGCGACTATGGGCACTCACTGTGATGGAGGCCTGCTGGGAACAGCAGACCTCCATGTCCGTGACTGCTTTTAAATAAAGCTGTTTTTTTTTTATCAAGTGTAGCCCGTTTTCCTTAAAGGAAAACGAGCTGCACTTAGAAAAAAAAAACGAAACCTTTACTTTCGGATTTTTTCAGGGCAGGTAGTGGTCCCTTGGACCACTGCCTGCTCTGAAAAAATATTTTTGGGTCCACTCACAAAGGGGAAGGGGTCCCATGGGGACCCCTTCCAGTTTGCGAGTGGGTTACCATCCACTGCAAGTGGATGGTAACTGCGACTCCATTTGTGAACGTGTACGCGGTCGCAAATGGAATTGCATACCACTGCGAGTTGCAAATAGGAAGGGAACACCCCTTCCTATTTGCGAGTCGGAAATGCATTTTGCGAGTCGTTTCCGACTCGCAAAATGCATTTCTGCATAGCAAACACACTGGGGGTTATTCTAACTTTGGAGGAGGTGTTAATCCGTTCCAAAAGTGACGGAAAAGTGACGGATTTACCACCAGCCGTATTACGAGTCCATTATATCCTATGGAACTCGTAATACGGCTGGTGGTATATCCGTCACTTTTCCGTCACTTTTGGGACGGATTAACACTCCTCCAAAGTTAGAATAACCCCCACTGTTTGCTACATCTGGCCCTAAGTCTTTTCCTGTGATTCAGGCAAGTAGTTCCTTTTGTGTACCTGAGACAGAAAGCCCCTATGTCACAATGGGGAACCAGCAATATAACAATTACCTACTGCCACATTCCCACCTGGCCTGTGCCTATTGTCGAATTCTGACTCTCTCCGCTCCTGGAATTATGATCTGTCCCATTGTTGTGTATGATCTGGGCACCATTTGAAAATAGAGCCAATACTTTGTGTCCAAACACACTGTATTACCTTCTAGTACACTCACAAGTGGTACAGGAGAACACTGCGCCGTCTCTCTAGGATTACTTTTCAGGCCTATGTTAAAAACACATAAGATCCACACGCTTAGAAACCTAGACGGTCTATATTTGGGATCCCACAGGGTTGGGAAAAGTACTCATCCAGCTCAAAGTTCTGTTTACAATGGTCCTGCCAAGGAAGACCTAATGTAGATTCCATGGTGAGGGAAGGAGAGATTGGCAAAGGAGAGGTCAAGAACCTAAGTTCTCGTCCACCATTGCTCCAGTTGTTTTTGAAGAAGGCCCCAGCCAGCAAACTGTTCTCAGGGACAGACTGAGGTATTTTCTGTTGGCACAAACCTGGATCGAACCCAAGGAGTTTCCCATCTTGAGTCATCTCTTCGCCTAAATCATGAAGGGTGACCTCTTTGCTTCAAACTGGGACATGCGTTTGCCTCCTCAAGCGTTCTCTGGTGCCTTCATCTTCAACTCTAGTGTGTAGGCATTTCATCATATGTCTTTAAACCCCTATACAGACTCACCTTGTTCTTATTCACAGCAGTTATCCTTGCATGTTAACAGGTAGATTCTCAGGACTGACTACCAGGGTATTTTCAACTAGCACAGGTTCCTTTCTTGCCAGGCCAGGTGACTCTGTATGTCCTTTGAATGCGCCATCAATGGTTGGTTGTCAGCACCCTGACTGGGTCCTTTTCACCAGACATCTCTCCTTCAGAATGCCCTTATTTAACCACCTAAGAGCAAGTCAAAATATCACTGATTGTAACTAGTTATACTAGGTCATCACTTAGCAAACAGTCCACTGTCTGCCCTTTCCATGCTGGTCAGGGAGGAGTATTTGTGACTTCCCGTAGTGATGCTGGCCCTTGAATCACAGAGATCAGTGAGTCATCATCTATCAAACGTGATGTTTGGCATGTAATTGTGCCACCTTGAACTAGACTTTGGGGTCATCTTCTCACACACTTATGGATTATGTGGTAGAATATTTTCAACACAGAAACCAGGTTATCCATCTAGGGGCTCTGGGTCCTTCCAGGGCTTTTGTACTGTCCCACTGAGGATCGCATGCAAAGAGGCGCGACACGATTCAAGAGAACAACCTTAGATGCCTTGATACCCTTTATCTGTGCTTAGATCTGTTATCCTGGGATCCCTCCCTTTATTTGAGTCCTGGGAGATCTGATATCACTGGAAGGATTTCTAGAATGGTGTGTATGGTGTTGTTGTTTTTATATAACCCTTTGTGCTCACAATATAACCATTTGTCTGTAGCAGCAGAGGCTAGGTACGTGAAATTTGGTCCTTGTGAGTCAACCAAATACCATATCAGGTCAATAGGACATTCCTTCAAAACGTTGTATCTAGAATGGGTCAAATAAATATTTGCAATTATCTACCTTCTTCACATTCATGCACCGACACAGATGTTTAGATAAGTAATGCACCCAAGTTTCCTGAATTACATACAGCTTTTTCTGTTATGTTTTGATCTTGTTCAATATAGTGTAGAAAATCAAATTCCAGAAATAAAAATATATTTCTTGAATCAACTCATATTTCTAGTATATGAGGTTCAAATTTGTAGATGCCCACTGGTGCCCTAGAGACTTCTTTAGCACACAGATACAGTTGAGGTATTGGGTTGGGAAACTCACATCAATAGCTAAGAAACTATCAGTAATAGCTGGGCTTTTCCAGCATCCTTGGTTGCCTGGGGATCTTGGCATCTTGCGGTCAGGACACAAGGACACCAGATCTTTAACCATCTGTATCTCAAAATTCACCAGTAGCAGTTATGATTATCTACTGCCCCATCCATGCATTAGATCCATAGTGCCTAGTAGGAGGGAGTAGCAGGGATCTATCAGGGGAAAATAAAATGCGGTGTGAGACAGTAGTGAGAAACAGCTCTGGTCTCTTGTCTGTACGGTATTGATCTGTGGCACTAGACAGCCTGGGAAAATGTGCATCTAGAAAACACCTCTCAGGACATCAGAGACCCCCAGACTTTTCCCATATAGTGTGCACAAAGTACACACACACACTACTAGCCGTGCCGAGAAGTCAAGACCTTGAATTTGGAGTCAGGTAGCAAAAGCAATTTTAGTCATCTTTCAGTTCTCTGTGACTCATGCACACCTACTCATAGTACCCAGGACCCATTTACAAAGACTCCCATCATACATGCACTCTTGCAACCATGCATGCTATCTCGCACATACAAGAAACTGAGGAATCTAGGGAGTACTATGTGGGTCACAATACGCCACCAAAATGCCAGATAACAATAACAGTGACTTTGTTGTGTTTGTTTGGTCTTGGAGCACTACGTGGATTGTAGTGTGGTAGCAGCTGCTGATTTTTAGGTAGCAAATTCAAAGTATTGAGAGATGGATTTGCTCTGCCTATTTTTTAAGTTCATTTTTAGAAAGAAATAGAGGAAATGCAACATCTTTCAACAGTAATAGGAATCCTGATCATCATCAACATAACCATCTCCATGAAGGGCACCTCCTAGCCTGGAGGAAAGGTTTCAGATATGAAAGACAGACACTAACCATCAGAGAGTCCATGGGTGGTGCTTGGTCCTAAAAACATGGCTAAGTAATAAGGTGTTGTGCAATTCTGCAAAACAAGTTCTGAAGATGTGCTCCTTCAGTATTAAATTGTAAAGCCCATCATAATAATAATTTACTTTGCTGCCCTTCACCCAGCCATCCAGTGCCTTACTGGAGTAATTGACAAAATCAACTCATGACTGGTCCTACTGCTTCTAGCTATGCCTTAACCTCAGGCAATAGTTGTCTTGGGTTGACCCAAACTCCACATAAAAGGTTTCCTCCATGGCGTCATATCTCTTCCTGTCAGCATTCTCAAGGGTTAATAATATATCCCACCCCATAGTGGACATGTGCTTCCCCAGGCTAGTCCCCAATCCTACTCTTGGACTAAATGAAACACAAAGCCATGTCGTAGGCATCATGCCTCTTGTCTATGTCATCCCCCATCACAAAACTAGGCACCAGTTGTAGACTCTTTTACCTTTCCTATGTACTACAGTATCACTGCCACCATCATCATCGGAACCCGAGACTCTCTTGCCATTCAGGTTCAGTTCTTTCTGGCTCATCGCATGAGCCAGCAATAGTTTCTTACTCTCCACGACAAATCTGTTCTCCTCTAGGGCCATAGTGGCTGCTGCCTCAGCTGCTGTCTTCCTTTCCTCAGCAGGAAGTACCAAGTTCTTTTCTTACTGGGCTAGGGCAGCCAATTATTACTTAAAAATCCTCTGTTCCTTCCTGTCCTCCAATTCTATTGGGGTCAGGCTGTAGGAGGACACACTGCTCTGTGCTCTGGAAAAGGCAGGTGACCTCCCTCCTGTGGGCACCCCTTCCTCCTCTGGCTTGGGGACCACTACAGGATTTTCCTTCTCTTCCTCTGGCTCTGGGGTCACTGCATGGTCATTCTCTTCTACTTCCTCCATCTGGATCCTCTACTGCATTATTCTTTTGCTGCTGTGCTGCAGACTGCTGACTTCCACCCAGGCTCTAAAGCTATCTGGTACTTCAGTTTCTTGGACCCCTTTGGCAGCTTTAGCCCTCTCTCCTTACAAAGCTTCCTCAGATCTGTCATGCTGAACCCTGCACTACCAGCCAGATCCACTTCCCTTTTTTGCAAAAATTACAGGGGCAAAACAGGACGGTTGGAATAACATTTTGAAGACAGTAAACATGGGCAATTAAAAATAGGAGGAGAATTTAAAAATCAAAAATCAATTTTAATGTCAGATTACAAAGAGTGATATTTGGTTTTGACACAAATCACTGAGTGGTACTGTACAATACAAGACCTTCATCCCGCCACTAAACACCAATGTAAGGAATTGTGTTATTAGTTGAGGGTGCTAAGTGTCCATCTCAACTATTAATCACAATCCCTGTCAGGGCGAACCGCGAAAGTCACTAAATAATTCTAATTTCAACCCCCTGTGAGCTATGGCACAGACCAGACAGGTTTAACTTAGAGGCAATGTATAAAGTATTTATGCAGTACTAAAACAATAATAAAGTCAAAATGCACAACAATAGAAATCCCAAAACAAAATAGAGTAACATTTCAAAAACAAATGGCCAGATGTACTAAGTATTTTTCACAAAATATTGGTCGTAATTAGCTACCAATATTTTTGTGACCAGGGCAGTGTTTTGTGAACTGACCTTTGCACTAATAGGTCAGTTCTCAAAATACTGAATCATAGTCTCTATTCGACCTACCTCATGAATAATAATGAGGTAAGTTGCAAATTGTGACATACTATGATTCACAGCCATCACAGGGATGAATGCATGCTGGAGTCAGCAAATCACTATGTCTATGTCAAAGAAAAGAAAAGATTAAAAAACATTTTTAAGAGCAGGCAGGGGTCCATGGGACCAATTATTACTCTTAAAAATGTTTTTGTCAACATTCACAAAGGTCAAAGGGGCTCTTGTGCACTCCTTTTCGTTTGTGAATGGGTTACCACTTCTTTTGGATAGTCTGTAATATATTAATGTTTTGCAACCAGATTTTGGTCACATAACATTAATACATCAAATTTCTAATCTGTATTTGGAGAGGACACCCTCCAAATATTGATTTGGAATGGCCCTTCCAAATACTGATTCAGTATTTAGTTGCAAACCAAAATTGCAATTTGACGCTGACCGTGATGGAATACTTTAAGACACACTAAGTAGGTTCTTGTGCCCCAAGTGTCATATGAAAAACCCCAGGAGACCTGTCAAACAGGATGAGACATTCAAGCAGGACTTGACACTTCAGGGTCAAAAAGAATCCTTCCAGCCCCATTGCATATTTTGTCAGGTTCAGATAGATCACCATTGCCCATTCAGCCACCCTATTCAGGGCTGCTGGGAGCAAGGTCACATCTCACTCACACCTATTCATTGGCTGCCAAAGAGGGAAAGCAGGTACTTCAGGCAAGGCAAAAGTAACTTTCTATGAGTTACTTTTCCAGAATATTTAGAAAATATTTGACTTTGCCATTGAACTGGATTGTTAAAACTATTCAAAATAGTTGTTTATTTATCTAGCTAGTCACATTCCAGAGATACAGTATTAATATTTTAAATTGCATCCCAGTGTTTTCTTATGGAACAGCCAGGCTTGCTACAGTGAAAATAGCTTTGAGGTAATGGTCACTGTAAGGACATGTGTAACGTTATTTTACATCTCCTACTTTTAAATACCATGCATCCAAAGCCTACGTAGAGTTGACTTACAGATATTTAAAAGTAATGTTAAGGTCAATCAAAAGGGGTTAATTGAAAGGTCAAAATGTGCATTTTAAAAATGCGCAGCCATGCTACAGTGCTAAGGCTAGAGACAGGCTTTGGGGTGCACAATGAGTGCTGTAGCCCACTGGTAGCATTTAATTTGCATTCTTTTGGTATACTTTGTAACATAGGTTAGGGTTGTATGAGCAAATTAAATAAACCAATCCGGTGTATACCAATTTTACCACACTGAAAAGAGGATCACAAGCACTTTACCACTGGTTAGAAGGGGTAATATTCACAGAGTTCTATGGCCAGCAACAATAGGTTACAGAAAAAAGGCAAAAAAAATTGAGGTGTCCCTGCAGAAAGTGCAAATATTCAACTCTGCATGAAGGAGACAATAAGTTAAGTTATTCCTGCCTGTGCCCGATACTTGCTCTAGACATTGGTGCTGTTACAGTAGACTGGAATCATAGACAGGGGAAGATGCGGGATAGCAGGACAGCACATGCAGCCTGGAACCAGAAGCTGGAATATAAGCGAAGGCAATATAGCGCCAAATGGCAGGTCAATCCAAGCTAGGGGACACGTCCTCCTACCCGGGGTACTGTTTGTGCAGGCTGAATGAAATACAGAGTACTTCTTGTTGAGCCCAAAAGATTACTGTGAGTTATGGTGGGCTGGCAAAGTGAGTCCTGCTTCACTGCCAGTGGGGTTGGTTTTGTTCCTGTGGACCAACCGGCCACGTTCCTACTTGCAGCACTTCTAAATAAGCAAATCAAAAACAAAAAGTTTTAAAGCATATTTTGAAACCATGTGTGAATGGTTACAGTCAATTTAACAATGGTTTAAAGGTGTTTAACTCTGCAGAATATTTTCAATGATGAGCCTCGTGTGCTGAAACCTAAGTCATTTCCAAGTGTCCTGAGACACCTTTCCAGACCTGTGTGCTCCCTTGAATGCTAAAAGACAGGTCTCGCTTGTGCTCCAGCGAGCCAGAGGTTCACAAAAGACATGAAATGTGACACATTTTTAAAACTTCTCTGGAGAGCGAGGTTCACAACAGGATCCCAAACGATTCTTGGTGGAGCAGAGTCATTATATTGTCCTCTTTAAGTGAATTGTTCATCCTCCCACCACTAAATGCTTTGCAAGGGGACATTTCTTCATCTAAGCATAGGGTCAGTATTCGCCAGCACTTGTTCAAAATAAGCCAGTGGTTTCTCCTGGATAAACATTCCCACATATGCAAGTGCTTGGTTAGAAGAATAATTGCAAAAACCGTCAGGAGGGTTTAATGTGATTTCATATCTATGTGGTGACATAATTACCCCCTTTCAAATTTCCCATTGCACTGTGTACAATTAACTGTGGGAGGAGTCCCTTCCCTCTCTGCTCCGAGACCTAATTGGATGGCTGTCTTCACTGTATCGGTCTAAACCTTAATTAAGTCTCTTAAGATTGCTTTCTCTCAAATGTTACATTCGGTTAGGTTACATGAGGTTATTTTATGTTACATTATAATATATGTTAAGCTACCCAAGCTTTACAGTAAGATATGTGTTATGTTCTGCACTCTCTATGTTATGTTATGGTATACTGTTATAATGTTATGTTTTGTTATGCAATGTTCGGCTGTGTTTTATTATTTTTCGTTATGTTAAGCTATGTGTTGTTATGCTATGTCAGGCAATGTTATATTGTCATGTTATCTGTAAGGTCTTCATTTCAAAGAGGAACTGAGAACCCATATCTCCAAGGAGTACCTTGTCCACACGTAATCACGGGTACATCATTGCTACATGAAGCATGACATTCTACAAATCAGGAAATTACTGAAAACACACCCATCCCTTTCATTGTCATCTGAATTAATAATGTACTTATAATTTTCTGATACCGAGCTAACTTATATCTGATTTATCCTAGAATTTCGGTTTCAAATAAGTGTAACTCTCTCTGTTTTATCTGTTTAACTTTAAATATAATTATTCTGTTGCTCTGTGCAAAGAGTGTTAATGCTTTATGGTTCAGCACAGCTATAAAAAATTAGCAAGTTGGTGATCTAGTAACCTGCCCAAAAGCTCTTCTCACCCGCCCCTCTTGTAGCTCTCCTTTTCATGTACCACTCTCTCTTAGTTTAACAACAGCTTCACATTTTGTAAGCACGCATAAAGACAGACGCTTATCTCTATTTTCTTGAAAGCATTATTTTTGGCTTGACAACATAGTCAACTGTCTTGACTCAGTCAATATGTTTTTTGTGAATGTCCTGTTAGATTCAAGGACAATTCTGGCAAAATTAATTACAAAATTTAAAATGATTTAAAAATTTCCATATACTTCTCAACACATTCTCTTTATGACTTCTCCTTCTCGGAAATTGACTCCAGTTTTCTTCCACAGTGGTTTGTCATAAAATTGATCACAACTGTAATTTGATCTATAATGCCAGCCCTCCAGACATAAGGTCTTGTTTGTACCTTTGACCTTATTCACAATCCCTTAAAGACTGACTTTTGAACCATGGCCCGTATTTATACTTTTTTTAGCGCCGCATTTGCGCCGCTTTTTGACGCAAAACAGCGCAAACCTACAAAATACAATGGTATTTTGCAAGTTTGCATCGTTTTTGCGTCAAAAAACGACGCAAATGCGGCGCAAAAAAAGTATAAATACGGGCCCATGTGTCTTAGAAAAGCCTAATTAGGTCAATTTATCATAAATTCCATTGTAATCTCATTTTCACCTTCAACATGTGTACTGCTATTGTTTACATCAGATTTGTTAGAGTAGCTGTTGCTTAACCTTATGTGATCAACAGAAAAAAGCTTTAAGATGTTATACTGATAGAGTAGCTTTGGCTCCACCCACTGGTCAATTGGCTTGAGTACAGAATTTGATTGGGTAGAAGTTGTATGCTTCCATTTAAAAAGAGTGCTTGTATTTGCAATTTTGATCTTGTGGAAATGTGTTTGCTCAAATCAGCATGTTCGTTATGAAAACGTATGACAAATGCAGTAGACCTGAAGTATATATTTTGAAAAGTATATGTCAAGGTCAATAGGTATTTAAGGGGGGATTTTTATAAGACTGGGTTAAGGCCTGTAGAAAGGTATTTTGTTAGATGGAATCTCACAGGTGAATGTAGAAGGCAAGGTGTTGATTACCTCTCTGACAACCCCTGGGAATAGACGTTTTGCACTGTGAAAATCCATTCCACCCTATTCTGAGTGGCTATATATTGTTTTACTAACTGTACGTTTGTACAAATTTTACTTCTTAGGACAGTATGTGAGATGACTCCCTTGTGAGAAAGCTTATGCTCAATACATCAGGCCTGATTTTGTTACGGTGCAAGCCAAAAGTAAAGTCTATAGGCCTGACTGGTGCACTGCCAAACGTATGTCAGAGGCCACAGGTTTAATCTGTTTATTATGAAAAGTTATGACAAAGGTTGTAGGCCTAACATGTTTATAATGACAGGCTAATTTTAAAACCAAGTGACCTTTAATGGTGGATTGTATTATACTGTGGGGGGTTCATTACCTCCCTTACAAAGCATGGGGGTAGAAGACATGCGATTTATGAATCTTTTCTTGGCCCTATTAAGAGGAGTGTATATTGTTTTGCAAACTCTAATTTTGTACATGTTCAAAGTTTCATGACTATTAATCTGGTGGTTGCTGTGTTGGGAAGCGTATATCAAATACAGTAGGCCTGGGTTAATTATGGTGACAAACTAATGACCGGTTAACTGGGAAAAGGTTTGTCACAGGCTATTGACCAAATCTGTTAATGAAAAATTATAACATGGGCAGCAGACTGGACTTATTTATTATGAAAAGTAAATGTTAAAATCAATAGGTCCTTAAAGAAGGATTGTTATTATTTTGGGTTAAGGCTCCTAGACAGGTATTTCATGGAATTTCACAGGTTATTTTAGTAGGCAACACTTTTGATGTTGGTCAACCCCTTTGACAAGCCCTGAGGGAAGAAGATGTGCAGTGTGATAATCCTTGTTAAATCCCTCTTAGAAGAGTTGTATATTGCTTTTTCAACTGCAGTTTTGTACATATTTCTAATTTTGAGACTCCGCACTTGATGGTTGCCTTGTGGGAAAGCTTATTCTCCATAAAGTAAGTCTGAATTGGGTATGATGGCATTCCTATTACATAGGCTATAGACCTGACTGGTTCAGTGGGAAGCATTATTTCTTATGTCTTATCTCTTTATCATGAAAAGTTACAATAGCGGCAACAGGCCAGAATTACTTATTGTAAAAACAACATGTTAAAGGCTGTAGGCTTTTAGCAGGGGATTGTTATTACACTGTGATATAGCCTGTTACATTGAATATTACAGATTTCCAGAGTAGCAAAGGGTATTGAGCTGGGGCTCCTATGATATATTGTGGGAGTAAAATGTTTGAAATGTGATATTCCTTGGTAGACCCTTTTTGGAGGGTTTGTATATTGCTTTGCCAAATGTATTTTTGTACATATTTCTAATTTTCAAATTTATATCTGATGTTGGCCTTATGGGAATGCTTATGCTCAATATGTACGCCTCAGGCGGTTATGGAAACAAGTAAACAATAAACACTACATACCTGATTGATTCATTGAGAAAATGTATGCCAGATGTCAAAGGTCTGATTACGTATCATGAAGGGTTACAACAAAAGCAGTAACCCTGGCTTAATTATTATAAAAAAACATATGTTAAAGCCAAAAGTCCTTTAAAGGTGGATTATTATTACATAGGCCCTCATTCTGACCTTGGCGGGCGGCGGAGGCCGCCCGCCAAAGTCCCGTCGTCAGGTTACCGTTCCGCGGTCGAAAGACCGCGGCGGTAATTCTGACTTTCCCGCTGGGCTGGCGGGCGGTCGCCTTCAGACCGCCAGCCAGCCCAGCGGGAAAGAGGCTTCCACGATGAAGCCGGCTCGGAATCGAGCCGGCGGAGTGGAAGCTGTGCGACGGGTGCAGTTGCACCCGTCGCGTATTTCACTGTCTGCACAGCAGACAGTGAAATACATGTAGGGGCCCTCTTACGGGGGCCCCTGCAATGCCCATGCCAGTGGCATGGGCACTGCAGGGGCCCCCAGGGGCCCCGCGACCCCCCCTACCGCCATCCGGATCTCAGCGGTCCGACCGCCGGGATCTGGATGGCGGTAGGGGGGGTCGGAATCCCCGCGGCGGTGCAGCAAGCTGCGCCGCCGCGGAGGATTCAATGGGGCCGCGGTACACTGGCGGGACCCCGCCAGTGGTGCCGGTCCGACCGCGGCTTTACCGCCGCGGTCGGAATCCCCATTGGAGCACCGCCGGCCTGTCGGCGGTGCTCCCGCGGTCCTCCGCCCTGGCGGTCAAAGACCGCCAGGGTCAGAATGACCACCATAGTGTTAAATTCTGTAGACAGTTATTTTGTTACATGATATTTTGACAGATTGTCTCATTAGGCAAAGAATTTGGTGTAGGGCACTGCCTCTGACAAACTCTGGGGGAAAAGATGAGCACTTTGATAATCCCTAATGCACCATTTTAGGATGGCTTGACTGGCTTAATTGTCTGCCAAGCTCCTATAATCAATTACATTCATAAAGAATACATATACAAAAAAGAGGGGCTTTGGGTCAGACCTCTTTCACAATTGGTTGTTCGAGTGTCATTCACATTTTGTTTCCATTCATGACATCATCCAGCATTGTGTAACTGGTCCGCTAACTTCGACAATTGATTCTATTGCCCTGTGAGTGGTGGCAGTTTGCCTGACCACACATGCACACCTGTAACAAAATGAGAGATTCAGGGCTGGGGAGCTAATACTTTAGTCTGCCATAATAATCTTTTATGGGTCCTCCTTTATTTATTTCCTTCTCCTTGTCCTTTTTTTTTTTTTGTTTGTTTTTAATTCCCTACTGTTCACTAGGCAGTGATACCTGCCCATTCACTTGGGCTTCATTTCTTCAGCAGAATGCTCCATCCCGCTTTACTGGTGCTTCTAAACCAGGCAGCCATTAGGAATGGTATTGTTCATTCAGTGCATCACTGATTTACCTTTCTAAGATGACTACCACATTTAGTCGCATTACACCAGCCCTCCAAAATTACCACCCAGTGCAACGTTTACTGAACCACCTTCTTCGAATGTTATTGTCAATAGTGTATGTTTAATAAAACAGAGGTGTTAATATGTTTCTTTTAAATGTGGCAGTCATATTGGCATTTTAAAACAACAATACTCTTTGTAAAAATATCAATGTAAGATGGCCACCTGATGCTATGTATATCTTTATTTTCTATTTCAAACATATATGCCTGTTTGATTTAGGTGGTGATATTTAGGTGGTTCTTTTTTCTAGTTTTTACTCTTTTAATTTATTTTGGAAGGACGGGTGCATGAGTGCAAGGATGAGTGATAGAGTACATATATGATGAGTTCTTCAGTGCCTAATGGTACCTGCGACTAAAGAGGCACTTTCAGTTGCAATCCAGAACTACTGGTTTTGCAAATGCATGTTTCTAAGTCGTTATTCAGCGTCACTTCTACTAAGAAAAGCAAATGCATTGTAATAGAAAGGAAAGGGCTGTGTTGTGCTGGTCATGTTCTGGCAACGCTACTGAACCCGAAACACAACACTCACCATATGTAATTCTTGCTGCACTCCCACAAGTAATAAGGGTGTAGCACTATTTATTTCGGTATTGGAACTCAATAGACTCCATTTGGGGAGAAAATTATGTAATTAAAGCACTATCCTAGTTGTTATTATTGGGAGGAGGGTGGCCCATAAGGACAGCGCAAAGTCTTGTAAACTTAACCATTGCCTTGTAAATGTTAACCCAGTAGTACACCAGCAACACTGTTTTGTTGATTATTGTCTTACCAATACCTTGTGCCACAGACTACTGAGTTGACTGTCTGGTTATGCCTAACATCCTTTACCGTTATCCCAAACCAGGATTGAGCTGAATGCCTATACACGAGCGTCGCTCTAACATCTACTGCTCTACCAATTGTCATTGATGCCTCCACATGATATAGTGGCTCAGCCTTTTCTTTCCTTGGTAGCAACACAGCAAAGGTACTGTTGACCCTACTGTTATATCTGAAGAACTGGAGGGATGGGTGTGCCTCTTCATCCATGCGGAGAAGGTAAAAGGATAGTGAATGATGAATTGTGCATGCATGCTACATTTGACCATCTGTAACATCACAGGGTTGATCATTTTTCCGACCCAAAGCCTCACAGCAATAACCTTCTTGTTTCTGATTGACTAAAGGAAAGGTACTGGAGTAGGAAATACAGAAAATAATGAGGATCCCCTAGAACACTCTTTACTCTGTATTCCACCCTTGGCTTCATGACCTGTGCGAACAGGGTTAACAAGGGCAGTGCCATGGGGTACCAAACAGGAAGTCAAGAGCAGGAAACACTGGGGTGGGCTACTCCTAATAGGCGTCCATGTCATTCTTATCCATGTCTTGTGCACTTGGAAACATGGAGACAGCATCTTCAGACTAGCATCTTCTTTCTGAAATTTCCATTGGTTTTCTTCTTCAAAATAGGCCAAATTTCAGAATATATAAAATTTCAGGATAGGCCAAATTTCTGTAGAAGGGTCTGGACACAGTGACCAAAGAACATGTACTTTTCAATCCTCCTTGTAAGAGTGGATCCAAAAGACCCCTGTCTAGAACTATTTCCTCACACTTTATATCAATTTCTTATTTTGAATAGGAGTGTTTGTGGCAGAGTACTGATGCCTATAGCAACAACCCTTCTTTCACCATTATCGGGCTGTTCCAGGTGAATTACCCAGAATGCCATCGCCACCTTTTACTAAAATATAGGGATATAGTGAAATGGGCTGTGGTTATCTCTCTTGCTGTGAAGCCCAAGGTTAATGGGATATCTTGCCATTATATATAGCAAGGTTTTTTTCTTTGCAGGTATAGATAGCACGCTTTTCCCTTGGAGCTCACTGACCAGGCCAATGGCAGTGCACTGTGCTCTAAGTCTAGAGGCTCAGTGGTTGTGATGTGCAATGTCAACCCAGGAGCACAATGAAAATGGTGTCTGCTGCAGTGCCTATGACTCCACAGCAGTAAAAATAGAAGGGGCAGCCCCTCCATTTGAGCTTGGGAGCGTTGCACTACCAAAAAAATGCCCCTATAACGGAAAAATAAAATGGTAATAAACTTTGAATAATACAATTTTATTTTTCAGCCCCTCGTCCTGACTTGAGTGTCAGAATGGGGTGGGGCAATTGCTGCCGAGTGGCAGCAGGGAGCTCTGCACTATGTTTAAAGTGCGCATGTCCATTTGGCCAGACATGCACAGGCATGCACACTTTAAACATCTCTAACCCAGCTGTCTGAAGACACAGGTGAGACTCTGGTGAGCGCTGAGAGAGCTGCTCCCACCAATCCTGGTAGTGCTTTCATGTAGGTTACCAGCATGAAAGCAGTGTCAGGATTGGTCAGTGCTGTTTCTTGTTCCCGTGCGTTGAAGCTTCCAGGAGCAGGAGAATGCTGCGAGGAAGATGTCGGCAGGCAAGTGCCTTTTTTCCCCCTTTCATTTTTTATTATTTTGATTGCGTCACCCCCGATCCTCTCACTGTAAACATGTCAGCCACCTCAGAAAAATAGTGCAGTGGTCTGCAACCCCTTGGGCCAGACAGTTTGCTGAGTGCCAGACACCGCTGTCTCCAACATGAGTCCTACATCTGAAAGGGTTCAATCTCACTGTATCGATGTCAATGATATTGACCTACACTTATATCGCCTACATAATATTGACGAACCAACATATTGTCAAGGCAAGCCTATGTACGGTAGGATATATTTACTATTTTTAACTCTACATCTACTTATCCTGCCCATATCTTGGCAGTCGGTGCTTAGGAGTTCATATAGGTGCAGCTCGATGTTGTTGACCTGGATATTGTGGTAGAACACCTTATGAAGGCACTGAACCTGTTTCATTCTTTTACAGACCATTTTTAAACTCTATTCCTACTTTTTAGTCTCTCCCTTGTCAGTGTCTTTTGCTACCCAGTGCTTTTCAGGTATGTGCAGTCTGTGTCTTTAGCCTAGCAGGGGTGAGACGGGCTGGACTGATGCTCCTCTTGTGGGATCATGCCCATGGTCTGCCTGGAGGAATCAATAGATGTGACATAGGTAGTGATGGGGAAGCCCTGTGCGTTTGCTGCGTCACACCACACCCCATGTGCTTTTTCTCCTCGCCTTTTGATCTAGTCTCCCTAACCCTGCGCTACAAAGATACAGATATCTTTCCGAAGATTTAAATTGGGTCGTCGGCCTTACTTTTCTCAGTTATGCCTATGCCATCATTTGTAAAGTGATCTGCCACCCTGTGTTTTTTATTTTGGCGCATTATATCAAGAGCTTAAAGAAATGCCTGTGCAGGGAGCGTCTCCATCAACGCTAGACAGTCGGTATTTGAAGAAAATATAATGATCCGAATAGTGGGTGTGGGTTGGTAGCGCTCCTGAAACGTTCGCAGGGGTTGCATAGTCGTTAACCTTTGTAACGCTTTTAGGGCAGGCTTTAATTTAATTAACGCTCAGTGTTGCTCTTGGGATCCTTTTACAAGTCCACGAACTTGGGGCTGAAATTGTCAGAGGGGTCGTTTCCAAGGGAATAAGCTTGCTCCCGCTCCTATTTACATCCCGAGCCAGGGCTCCAATCTAGCTTGTCCAATCGCTATGGATTGTTGAGTGGGCTTAATGATCAACACTGACAGGGGCCAAAGACTGCTAGTTCTAGGGAGCTTAATCCCTTAGCTGCTGGAGCTACACTATGTAGACACACCACACTTCTCCAATGAAAACGGACACATTTTTTGCTAAGTGCCTAGATGTGGATTTTGGGCTCTAGCTCAGCTGGCACATAGGGAAACCTAGCAAAACCTGTATAATTTTTCAAACTAGACACCTAGGGAAATTCTAAATGGGGTGACTTGTGGGGCTCTTACCAACTTCTGTCACCTAGAATCCTTCGAAAACCTCAAAATGTGTCTAAAAAACACTTTTTCCGCCCATTTCAACGATGCAAAGTTCAGGAATCTGAGGGGAGCCACAAACGTCCATCCACCCAGCATTCCCCCTAGTCTCCCGATGAAAGTGGTACCTCACTTTTATTGGTAGGCCTAGTGCCAGCGACAGGAAACGCCCCGAAACAATACGTGGGCACATCACATTTTTCCAGTGAAATAGGAAGTATCTTAAGGGCCTAGCTGTGGATTTTGGCTCTAGCTCAGCCAGCACACAAGAAAACCTAGCAAACCCTTATATTTCTTAAAACTAGACATCTAGGGGAATCCAAAATGGGGTGACTTGTGGGTCTCCCATCAGATTCTGTCACCCAGAATCCTTTGCAAACCTCAAAATATAGATAAAAAACAAATTCTCCTCATATTTCAGAGATGCAAAGTTCAGGAATCAGTGGAAACCCACAAGCTTCCTCAACTCTAACATTCCCTCAAGTCTCCCGATAAAAATGGTACCTCACTTGTGGGGATTCGTCTAGTGCCCACAACAGGAAACCCCCCAAAACACTATGTGGACACATCACATTTTTCCAATGAAAACTGAAGCATTTTTTGCAAAGTGCCTAGCTATGGATTTCGGGCTGTAGCTCAGCTGGCACATAGGGAAACCTAGCAAACCTATATATTTTTTTTAACTAAACACCTAGGAGAATCCAGAATGGGATGACTTGTGGGGCTCTCACCAGGTTATGTCACCCAGAATCCTTTGCAAACTTCAACATTTGGCAAAAAACCCAACTTTTTACGCACATTTCAGTGATGGAAATTCTGGAATTTGAGGGGAGCCACAAACTTCCTTCCACCCAGCATTCTCTCAGGTCTCCTGATAAAAATGGTACCTCACTTATGTGGGTAGCCCAAGTACCCACGACATGGAAGGTCCCAACATGTATTGTTGCACTAATGATAACTAAGGTGAGTGTGCTAATTAGTCCTGGGATTGGGAACCGTTTAGGGAAACCTATCAAAACCCTGACATTCCTGAAAAGTAGACCTCAAAGGGAGTCCAGGGAGGTATCACTTGTGAGGATTCCCCAAAGTTTATTTTCCCCAGAATGCCCTGCAAAGGTAAACCGTTTAATAAAAACACTATTTTCGTTGCATTGAGGAATAAACAGCAAGTTAAAAATAAGTCCTTGTTTTCACATTTACTTTCGAAAAACAGAGGATTATTGCTGATGTTTCTTGGCAGCACTGGCACAATAACTAGATGCCTGGTAAGGCAGAGGGGTCAGCGGATCACCCTGTCTGTGACAAAGAAAACGGGTTGCGTTTATAAAATATGTAAAGTCTAACAAACACTTTCTAAGAGAAGGCAGGGCTCCATGCGACCTATAACTACTTTAAAAAATTTATTTGCCAACATTCACAAAGTGGAAGTGGGCCCTTATGCACTCTTTTTTGTTTGTGAACGGTTTACCACTGCTTTTGGATAGTCTGTAATACATTAATGTTTTGTAACTGGATTTCGATCCTAAAACATTTATACATCACATTCTGAATCTGTATTTGGAGAGGATACCCTCCAAATACTGATTTGGAATGCTCCTTCCAAATACCGATTTGGTATCTTGTTGCATACCAAAGTTGTGTTTCAGTAACATATAGTACATCTTGCCCAAAATGACAAAACTCCAGTAAGGGAAACCAGAAATATGAATTTTTACAGTTCTAAGTAGAAATAGAGGCAAGATGCATAAAGTACCAATGATAGTCAATGGTCGTGGTAGAACAGGACACAGGTGCAATTTGACGCTGACCTTGATGTTGCACTGTAAGACACACTAACTAGGTTCATGTGCCCCAAGTATCATATGAAAAACACCAAGAAACCTGTAAAGCCAGTGAGACATTCAAGTAGAACTTGAACTTCAGTTTCAAAAAGGATCCTCGCAGCCCCTTGCATATTTTCTCAGGTTCAGATAGGTCACCACTGCCCATTTGGCCAGCCTATTGATGGCTCCTGGGAGCAAGTTCACACCTCATTCACACCAATTCTTTGTTGACCATAGTGGGCGAGCAAAATCCACATTTAGCTTCCAGGGAATTCAAGCAAGACAAATGTAACTTTCCAGAATATTTAGAAAATATTTGACTTTGTCATTAAATTGGATTTCTAATAACTATTAAAAATAGTTGTTTAATTACTTATTCAGCTAGTCACATCCCAGAGATATAGTATTATTATTTAATATGGCATCCAGTGTTTTCTTATGGGCCAGCCAGGCTTGCTACAGTAAAAACAGCTTTGAGGTGCAAGTCACTGTAAGGACATGTGTAACATTACTTTTACATGTCCTACTTTTAAATACCATGCACCCAAGGCCTACTTAGGGTTAACTTATAGATATTTAAGAGTAAGGTTAAGGTCAGACAAAAGGGGTTCATTTGAAAGGTTGAAATTCACAGTTTAAAACTGCACAGCCAGGCTACAGTGGTAGGCCTAGAGACCTGCTCTGCAGTGCCACTGCAGTGGGTGGAAAATGAGTGCTGCAGTCCACTGGTAGCATCTAAACTGCATTTTCTGGGTATACTTGGTAAAACAGATTAAGGATTTATAAGCAAATTAAATAAACCAATCCCGTGTATACCAATTTTACCATGTTGAAAGGAGGATCACAAGCATTTTAACACTGGTTAGAAGGGGTTATGTGCACAGAGTTCTATAGCCAGCAAAATAGTTTACAGAAAAAACGGCAAAATAATTTGAGGTGACCCACCATAAAGTGCAAAATTCCAACACTGCATGAAGGAGACAATAAATTAAGTTATTCCTGCCTGTGCCCGATACTTGCTCTAGACATTGGTGCTGTTACAGTAGACTGGAATCATAGACAGGGGAAGATGCGGGATAGCTAGGCAGCACATGCAGCCTGGAACCAGAAGCTGGAATACAAGTGAAGGCAATATAGCGCCAAATGGCAGGTCAATCCAAGCTCAGGGACACGTCCTCCTACCTGGGGTACTGTTTGTGCATGCTGGATGAAATACAGATTACTTCTTGTTGAGCCCAAAAGATTACTGTGCGTTATGGTGGGCTGGCAAGGTGGGTCCCGTTTCACTGCCAGTGGGGTCGGTTTTGTTGCTGTGGACCAGCCGGCCACGTTCCTACTTGCAGCACTTCTAAATAAGCAAATCAAAAACAAAAAGTTTTAAAGCGTATTTTGAAACCATGTGTGAATGGTTACTGTCAATTTAACAATGGTTCAAAGGTGTTTAACTCTGCAGAATATTTTCAATGGTGAGCCTCGTGTGCTGCAACCTAAGTCATTTCCAAGTGTCCTGAGACACCTTTCCAGACCTGTGTGCTCCCTTGAATGCTGAAAGACAGGTCTCGCTTGTGCTCCAGCGAGCCAGAGGTTCACAAAAGCCATGAAATGTGGCACATTTTTAAAACTTCTCTGGAGAGGAAGGTTCACAACAGGATCCCAAACGATTCTTGGTGGAGCAGAGTCATTACCTTGTCCTCTTCAAGTGAATTGTTCATCCTCCCACCACTAAATGCTTTGCAAGGGGACATTTCTTCATCTAAGCATGGGGTCAGTATTCACCAGCACTTGTTCAAAATGAGCCAGTGGTTTCTCCTGGATAAACATTCCCACATATGCAAGTGCTTGGTTAGAAGAATAATTGCAAAAACCGTCAGGAGGGTTTAATGTGATTTCATATCTATGTGGTGACATAATTACCCTCTTTCAAATTTCCCATTGCACTGTGTACAATTAAATGTGGGAGAACTCCCTTCCCTCTCTGCTCCCAGACCTAATTGGATGGCTGTCTTAACTATATCCGTCTAAACCTCAATTAAGTCTCTTAAGATTGCTTTCTCTCAAATGTTACATTCGGTTAGGTTACATGAGGTTATTTTATGTTACATTATAATATGTGTTAAGCTACCCAAACTTTACAGTAAGATATGTGTTATGTTCTGCACTCTCTATGTTATGTTATGGTATACTGTTATAATGTTATGTTTTGTTATGCAATGTTCAGCTGTGTTTTATTATTTTTCGTTATGTTAAGCTCTGTGTTGTTATGCTATGTCAGGCAATGTTATATTGTCATGTTATCTGTAAGGCCTTCATTTCAAAGAGGAACTGAGAACCCATATCTTCAAGGAGTACCTTGTCCACAGGTAATCACGGGTACACCAATGCTATATGAAGCATGACATTCTACAAATCAGGAAATAACTGAAAACACACCCATCCCTTTCATCTCCATCTGAACTAATAATAAACTTATGATGTCTGATACTGAGCTAACTTATATCTGATTTATCCTAGAATTTCGGTTTCAAATAAGTGTAACTCTCTCTGTTTTATCTGTTTAACTTAAAATGTAATCATTCTGTTGCTCTGTGCAAAGAGAGTTAATGCTTTATGGTGCAGCACAGCTATAAAAAAATTAGCAAGTAGGTGATCTGGTAACCTGTCCAACAGCTCTCCTCACCCGCCCCTCTTGTAGCTCTCCTTTTCATGTACCACACCGTTTTTTTATCAACAGCTTCACATTTTGTAAGCACGCATAAAGACATACGCTTATCTCTATTTTCTTGAAAGCATTATTTTTGGCTTGACAACATAGTCAACTTTCTTGACTCAGTCAATATGTTTTTTGTGAATTTCCTGTTAGATTCAAGGACAATTCTGGCAAAATTAATTACAAAATTAAAAATGATTTTAAAATTTCCAGATACTTCTCAACACATTCTCTTTAAAGCTTCCCCTTCTCTGAAATTGACTCCAGTTTTCTTCCACAGTGGTTTGTCATAAAATTTATCACAACTGTAATTTGATCTATAATGCCAGCCCTCCAGATATAAGGTCTTGATTGTACCTTTGACCTTATTGAAAATCCCTTAAAGACTGACTTTAGAACCATGTGTCTTAGAAAATCGTATTTAGGACAATTTATCATAAATTCCATTGTAATCTTATTTTCATCTTCAACATGCGTACTGCTATTGTTTACATCAGATTTGTTAGAGCAGCTGTTGCTTAACCTTATGTGATCAACAGAAAAAAGCTTTAAGACGTAATACTGATAGAATACCTTTGGCTCCACCCACTGGTCAATTGGCTTGAGTACAGAATTTGATTGGGTAGAAGTTGTATGCTTCCATTTAAAAAGAGTGCTTGTATTTGCAATGTTGATCTTGTGGAAATGTGTTTGCTCAATTCAGCAGGTTTATTATGAAAAAGTATGACAAATGCAGTAGACCAGAGGTATATATTTTGAAAAGTATATGTCAAAGTCAATAGGTATTTAAGGAGGGATTTTTATAAGACTAGGTTAAGGCCTGTAGAAAGATATTTTGTTAGATGGAATCTCACAGGTGACTGTAGAAGGCAAGGTGTTGATCACCTCTCTGACAACCCCTAGGAATAGACGTTTTGCACTGTGAAAATCCATTCAACCCTATTCTGAGTGGCTATATATTGTTTACTAACTGTACATTTGTGCATATTTTACTTCCTATGACAGTATGTGAGATGACTCCCTTGTGAGAAAGCTTATGCTCAATACATCAGGCCTGATTTTGTTATGGTGCAAGCCAACAGTAAAGTATATAGGCCTGACTGGTTCATTGGCAAACGTTATGTCAGAGGCCACAGGTTTAATCTGTTTATTATGAAAAGTTATGACAAAGGTTGTAGGCCTAACAGTTTTATAATGTCAGGCTCATTTTAAACCCAAATGGCCTTTAATGGTGGATTGTTATTATACTGTGGGGGGGTTCATTACCTCCCTTACAAAGCCTGGGGGTAGAAGACATGTGATTTATGAATCTTTGCTTGGCCCTATTAAGAGGACTGTATATTGTTTTGCAAACTCTAATTTTGTACATATTCAAAATTTCATGACTATTAATCTGGCGGTTGCTGTGTTGGAAAGCGTATTTCAAATACAGTAGGCCTGGGTTAATTATGGTGACAAACTAATGACCGGTTAACTGGGAAAAGGTTTGTCACAGGCTATTGACCAAATCTGTTAATGAATATTTATAACGTGGGCAGCAGACTGGACATATTTATTATGAAAAGTAAATGTTAAAATCAATAGGTCTTTAAGGAAGGATTGTTATTATTTTGGGTTAAGGCTCCTAGATAGGTATTACATGGAATTTCACAGGTTATTTTAGTAGGCAACAATTTTGATGTTGGTCAACCCCTTTGACAAACCCTGGGGAAAGAAGATGTGCAGTGTAATAATCCTTGTTAACCCCTCTTAGAAGAGTTGCATATTGCTTTCTCAACTGCAGTTTTGTACATATTTATAATTCTGAGACTCAGCACTTGATGGTTGCCTTGTGGGAAAGCTTATCTCCATAAAGTAAGTCTGAATTGGGTATGATGGCGTGCCTATTACATAGGCTATAGACCTGACTGGTTCAGTGGGAAGCATTATTTCTGATGTCCCATCTCTTTATCATGAAAAGCTACAATAGCGGCAACAGGCCAGAATTACTTATTGTAAAAACAACATGTTAAAGGCTGTAGGCTTTTAGCAGGGGATTGTTATTACACTGTGATATAGCCTGTTACATTGAATATTACAGATTCCCAGAGTAGCAAAGGGTATTGTGCTGGGCTCCTATGATATTTTGTGGGAGTAAAATGTTTGAAATGTGATATTCCTTGGTAGACCCTTTTTGGAGGGTTTGTATATTGCTTTGCCAAATGTATTTTTATACATATTTCTAATTTTCGAATTTATATCTGATGTTAGGCTTATGGGAATGCTTATACTCAATATGTACCCCTCAGGCGGTTATGGAGACAAGTAAACAATAAACACTACATATCTGATTGATGCATTGAGAAAATGTATGCCAGATGTCAAAGGTCTGATTGCGTATCATGAAAGATTACAACAAAAGCAGTAACCCTGGCTTAATTATTATAAAAAAACATATGTTAAAGCCAAAAGTCCTTTAAAGGTGGATTATTATTACATAGTGTTGAATTCTGTAGACAGTTATTTTGTTACATGATATTTTGACAGATTGTCTTATTAGGCAAAGATTTTGGTGTAGGGCACTGCCTCTGACAAACTCTGGGGTAAAAGATGAGCACTTGATTATCCTGAATGCACCGTCTTGGGATGGCTTGACTGGTTTAATTGTCTGGCAATCTCCTGTAATCAATTACATTCATAAACAATACAAATACGAAAAAAGAGGGGCTTTGGGTCAGCCCTCTTTCCCAATTGGTTGTTCGAGTACCATTCACATTTTGTTTCCATTCATGACATCATCCAGCATTTTGTAACTGGTCAGCTAACTTCAACAATTGATTCTATTGCCCTGTGAGTGGTGGCAGTTTGCCTGACCACACATGCACACCTGTAACAAAATGAGAGAGACAGGGCTGGCGAGCCAGTACTTTCGTCTTCCGTAATCATCTTCTATGGGTCCTCCTTTATTTCTTTCCTTCTCCTTTTTCCTTTTACTTTTTTTTAATTCCCTACTGCTCACTAGGCAGTGATACCTGCCCACTCTCTTGGGCCTCATTTCTTCACCAGAATGCTCCATCCCGCTTTACTGGTGCTTCTATACCAGGCAGCCATTGGGAATAGTATTGTTCATTCAGTGCATCACTGATTTACTTTTCTAGGATGGCTACCACATTTAGTCGCATTACACCAGCCCTCCAAAATGACCACCCAGTGTAAAGTTTACCGATCCACCTTCTTAGAATGTTATTGTCAATAGTATATGTTTAATAAAACAGAGGTGTTAATATGTTTCTTTTAAATGTGGCGGTCATATTGGCATTTTTAAAACAACAATATTCTTTGTAAAATTTTGTAAAATACCAATGTAAGATGGCCACCTGATGCAACGTGTAACTTTATTTTATATTTCATACATAAATGCCTGTTCTATTTAGGTGGTGATATTTAGGTTGTTCTTTTTTCTATTTTTTACTCTTTTAATTTATTTTGGAAGGACGGGTGCAAGGATGAGTGATAGAATGTATATATGATGAGTTCTTCAGTGCCTAATGGTACCTGCGACTAAAGAGGCACTTTCAATTACAAGCCAGAACTACTGGTATTGCAAATGCATGTTTCTAAATCGTTATCCAGTGTCTATTCTACTAAGAAAAGCAAATGCATTGTAATGGAAAGGAAAGGGCTGTGTTGTGCTGGTCATGTTCTGGCAATGCTATTGAACCCAAACACAACACTCACTATATGTAATTCTTACTGCACTCCCACAAGTTATAAGGGTGTAGCACTATTTATTTCTGTTTTGGAACTCAATAGACTCCATTGTGTACATCATTTGATGAGAAAATATTTAATTAAAGCACCATCCTAGTTGTTATTACTGGGAGGAGGGTGGCCCATTAGGACAGCGCAAAGTCTTTCTAAACTTAACCATTACCTTATAAATGTTAACCCAGTAGTACACCAGAAACACTGGTTTGTTGATTATTGTCTTACCAATACCTTGTGCCACAGACTACTGAGTCGGCTGTCTGGTTATGCCTAACATCCTTCACCGTTATCCCAAACCAGGATTGAGCTGAATGCCTATACACGAGCGTCACTCTAACATCTACTGCTCTACCAATTGTCGTTGATGCCACCACATGATATGGTGGCTCAGCCTTTTCTTTCCTTGGTAGCAACACAGCAAAGGTACTGTTGACCCTATTGTTATATCTGAAGAACTGGAGGGATGGGTGCGCCTCTTCGTCCATGCGGAGAAGGTAAAAGGATAGTGCATGGTGAATTGTGCATGCATACTACATTTGACCATCTGTAACATCACAGGGTTGATCATTTTTCCGACCCAAAGCCTCACAGCAATAACCTACTTGTTTCTGAGTGACTAAAGGAAAAGTACTGGAGTGGGAAATACAGAAAATAATGAGGACCCCTAGAATACTCTTTACTCTGTATTCCACCCTTGGCTTCATGACCTGTGCGAACAGGGTTAACAAGGGCAGTTTCAGGGGTACCAAACACGAAGTCAAGAGCAGGAAACACTGGGGTGGGCTGCTCTTAATAGAAGTACATGGCAGTCTTATCCATGTCTTGTGCACTTGCAAACATGGAGGCAGCATCTGCAGACTGGCATCTTCTTTCTGAAATTTCCATTGGTTTTCTACTTCAGAATAGGCCAAATTTCAGAATATATCAAATTTCAGGATAGGCCAAATTTCTGTAGAAGGGTCTGGACACAGTGACCAAAGAACATGTACTTTTCAATCCTCCTTGTAAGAGTGGATCCAAAAGATCCCTGTCTAGAACTATTTCCTCACACTTTATATCAATTTCTAATTTTGAATAGGAGTGTTTGTGGCAGAGTACTGAAGCCTATAGCAACAACCCTTCTTTTACCATTATCAGGCTGTTCCAGGTGAATTACCCAGAATGTCATCACCACCATTTACTAAAATATAGGGATATAGTGAAATGGGCTGTGGTTATCTCTCTTGCTGTGAAGCCCAAGGTTAATGGAATATCTTGCCAGTATATATATAGCAAGGTTTTTTTCTTTGCAGGTATAGATAGCACGCTTTTCCCTTGGAGCTCACTGACCAGGCCAATGGCGGAGCACTGTGCTCTAACTCTAGAGGCTCAGTGGTTGTGATGTGCAATGTCAACCCAGGAGCACAATGAAAATGGTGTCTGCTGCAGGGTCTATGACTCCACAGCAGTAAAAGTAGAAGGGGCAGCCCCTCCATTTGAGCAGGGGAGCGTCACACCACAAAAAAAATGCCCCCCATAATGGAAAAAAAAAATGGTAATAAACTTTGAAATATTACCATTTTATTTTTCAGTGCCCTGTCCTGACTTGAGTGTCAGGATGGGGCGGGGCAATTGCTGCTGAGTGGCACCAGGGAGCTCTTCACTATGTTTAAAGTGCGCATGTCCATTTGGCTGGAAATGCACAGACATGCACACTTTAAACATCTCTAACCCAGCTATCTGAAGACACAGGTGAGACTCTGGTGAGTGCTGAGAGAGCTGCTGCCACCAGTCCTGGTGGTGC
The DNA here is from genome assembly GCF_031143425.1 of Pleurodeles waltl. Lineage (NCBI taxonomy): Eukaryota > Metazoa > Chordata > Amphibia > Caudata > Salamandridae > Pleurodeles > Pleurodeles waltl. The sequence continues at coordinate 706,880,939 of NC_090450.1, read as the reverse complement.
TTTCATGTAGGTTACCAGCATGAAAGCAGAGTCAGGATTGGTCAGTGCTGTTTCTTGTTCCCGTGCGTTGAAGCTTCCAGGAGCAGGAGGATGCTGCGAGGAAGATGTCGGAAGGTAAGTGCCTTTTTTTCCCCTTTCGTTTTTTATTATTTTTATTGCGTCATCCCCCGATCCCCTCACCGTAAACATGTCAGCCACCACAGAAAAATAGTGCAGTATTCTACAACCCCTTGGCCCTGACAGTTTGCTGGGTGCCACACACCGCTGTCTCCAACATGAGTCCTACGTCTGCAAGGGTTCAATCTCACTGTATCGATGTCAATGAGATTGACCTACATTTATATTGCCTCCATAATATTGACTAACCAACATATTGTCAAGGCAAGACTATGTAGGGTAGGATATACTTACTATTTTTAACTCCACGTCTGCTTATCCTGCCCATATCTTGGTGGTCGGTGCTGTGGAGTTCATATATGTGCAGGTCGATGTTGTTGACCTGGATATTGTGGTAGAACACCTTATGAAGGCACTGAACCTGTTTCATTCTTTTACAGACCATCTTTAAACTCTATTCCTACGTTTTTAGCCTCCCCCTTGTCAGTGTCTTTTGCTACCCAGTGCTTTTCAGGTATGTGCAGTCTGTGTCTTTAGCCTAGCAGGTGTGAGAAGGGCTGGAATGATGCTCCTCTTGTGGGATCATGCCCATGGTCTGCCTGGAGGAATCAATAGATGTAGCATAGGCAGTGATGGGGAAGCCCTGTGTGTTTGCTGCATCACATACCATCCCACGTGCAACGAGCTCTGTTGTGAAGGTACTGCACAGGGCAGTATAGTCCTGGTCCAGCCCTCGCATGGTGTTTGTACTGTAACTTGACAGCTATGGGGAAGGTAGAGCAGTCAATCACAGACTCAGCTATGATGTTTAATGACTGCCCACCCAACCTTCCTGTTCCCTTCACATCCAATATTTGCTTGGCTCTTGGAATTACCAAATTATGTGACGGTGCTGATTAAACTATGTAGTAAAGAATGGGAAATTATGTGGCATAACCTTTGATGGTATTATTTCACTGTTTTCACATTTTAACACACATCAATAGTGCCTTGACAAACAAACTATCACAGCTGTAGCGATTTAACATCTAACTTCAAGAATGAACATGGAGTGGGTGACCAGTTAACCTTGGCTAAGGGTCTGCCAGTAAGTGGCACCCCGTGTGTGTGGCCTTTTTACTTTAGTAACTTTTGATCGGTTTGAAATATAAACATGTTTTGTTGAAATAAGTAAATTGGGCAGCTGATTGTAGATTATATGGCAAATGTTGTGAATCCATAAACATGCATAAAATGCAGGGGGCGCTGAATCACATACTTCCAGTGGCCCACGACTAACAAGTAAAACGCTAAATCACAACCCTATGCAATATTCCTCTATTCAGGGAATAACCCCCCTTGACTGGGGTTTGCTGTCCTCCCCCTGAACTCCTATTGCGGCCCTCTTGGGGCTCCCTGCTACCAGCTTCATCTCGAGCAGTTAGAACCTGGGACCAATAAATGGGTGTTTTAACTCACCCTGCTTGAACAGTCCCATCAACTTGTATTTTATACCCTTGTTTCTTGTAACTGCATTCCATATTCCCTAAAAGAAAACTATTTTTTTACCGCCTGCCTTCTCAAGTCGTGCGGCCTAGCACACCTTACATCTTGTTACATTTTAAGTCAGAGGACCCCTGTCTTCCCAGTCCTCCCTCCCCTGCTTCCAGGTCCTTTACATTTCCACAGGCACTGATTCTCCTGTGGTCTATTTGCCGAACGGATTTATTATATCGAAAAATGCAAATCAAGCAGATGTATGGCTGGCCAGCTCTGTCGAATTATTTTTGAGTCCGCTTAAAGTTTTTTTTTTGGGACATACGTGACGATTTTGTAAATGTTAGACATTTTTTTTTTTTTTTTGTACAGATATTTGGAATAATGGTTTCTACTCAATATTGTTCAGAGTTGCAGTTTTAAGTCTGTGATATTTATATGAATTTGTAGTTTCATAAAATCAGTTTTTTTTAAATGGTTCAATACATCTTTTAAAACATACTCTAAACCTGGGTACAACATGATTCCGAATCTCACTGAAACACCCCGATTTCCATTCATGGTGGTTTTTATCTAATGAAACACACAGCCGCCTCCTTTTGCATCTATCCGACATTTTAGTTCCTGGCGGAAGTATCTGTTCCATAAGAGGCAGTGTCAGGTCTGACACCGAAAATCGTTTGGTCTATGCCTAGTGCAGCTCACTAGGCCGTTCAACTGTTGAATGTTCTCGTACTTTACAGAGGCCGCATTTTATCACTTGTACAAACAGCACAGGGTCACCTTAAAAAATACTAGATAGATCCCCCTATTATCTCAAATATGCCTTTATGTTTTATTTTTCTGGGGTCCTTTGGTATTTCTTATCACTAATTCTTATTTGGGTGAAACCAGAACAGTTTTGTCACCATTATTCATGTGGATTTGTCTGTCACCGTTAGATGGCACTCTAACACATCGAATCCTCCTCATATAGTCATTTAGTACTCCATTAGGTAAATAGCCATTTTTGATCTTTGAGTGCAATTATTGTTTGTTTTTGCTCAGGTTTAGATTTACACAAAAATAAGAGATACAGAAACAAATACATAAATACAAAACCTGTCAATTCATAACAGCGGTGATGCTTTTTCTCATCGCCTTTTGATCCGGTCTCCCCAACCCTGGACTACAAATACACAGATATCTTGCTGAAGATTTAAATTGGGTCGTCGTCCTTACTTTTCTCAGTTATGTCTATGCCATCATTTGTAAAGTGATCTGCCACCCTGTGTTTTTTATTTTGACGCAATATATCGAGAGCTTAAATAAATGCCTGTGCAGGGAGCGTCTCCGTCAACGCTAGACAGCCGGTATTTGAGCAAACTATAATGATCCGAAGAGTGGGGTGGGTTGGTAGCGCTCCTGAAACGTTCGCAGGGGATTGCATAGTGGTTAACCTTTGTAACGCTCGTAGGGCAGGCTTTATTTTAATTAATGCTCAGTGTTGCAATTGGGATCCTTTTACAAGTCCACGAACTTGGGGCTGGAATTGTGAGAGGGGTCGTTTCCAAGGGAATAAGCTTGCTCCCGCTCCTATTTACATCCCGAGCCAGGGCTCCAATCCAGCCTTGTCCAATCGCTATGGATTGTTGAGTGGGCTTAATGATCAACACTGACAGGGGCCCAAAACTGCTAGTTCCAGGGAGCTTAATCCCTTAGCTGCTGGAGCTACACTATGTAGACACACCACACTTCTCCAGTGAAAACGGGCACATTTTTTGCTAAGTGCCTTGCTGTGGATTTTGGGCTCTAGCTCAGCTGGCACATAGGGAAACCTAGCAAATCTGCATAATTTGTAAAACTACAGGGAGTGCAGAATTATTAGGCAAGTTGTATTTTTGAGGATACATTTTATTATTGAACAACAACCATGTTCTCAATGAACCCAAAAAACTCATTAATATCAAAGCTGAATATTTTTGGAAGTAGTTTTTAGTTTGTTTTTAGTTTTAGCTATGTTAGGGGGATATCTGTGTGTGCAGGTGACTATTACTGTGCGTAATTATTAGGCAACTTAACAAAAAAAAAATATATACCCATTTCAATTATTTATTATTACCAGTGAAACCAATATAACATCTCAACATTCACAAATATACATTTCTGACATTCAAAAACAAAACAAAAACAAATCAGTGACCAATATAGCCACCTTTCTTTGCAAGGACACTCAAAAGCCTGCCATCCATGGATTCTGTCAGTGTTTTGATCTGTTCACCATCAACATTGCGTGCAGCAGCAACCACAGCCTCCCAGACACTGTTCAGAGAGGTGTACTGTTTTCCCTCCTTGTAAATCTCACATTTGATGATGGACCACAGGTTCTCAATGGGGTTCAGATCAGGTGAACAAGGAGGCCATGTCATTAGATTTCCTTCTTTTATACCCTTTCTTGCCAGCCACGCTGTGGAGTACTTGGACGCGTGTGATGGAGCATTGTCCTGCATGAAAATCATGTTTCTCTTGAAGGATGCAGACTTCTTCCTGTACCACTGCTTGAAGAAGGTGTCTTCCAGGAACTGGCAGTAGGACTGGGAGTTGAGCTTGACTCCATCCTCAACCCGAAAAGGCCCCACAAGCTCATCTTTGATGATACCAGCCCAAACCAGTACTCCACCTCCACCTTGCTGGCGTCTGAGTCGGACTGGAGCTCTCTGCCCTTTACCAATCCAGCCACGGGCCCATCCATCGGGCCCATCAGGACTCACTCTCATTTCATCAGTCCATAAAACCTTAGAAAAATCAGTCTTGAGATATTTCTTGGCCCAGTCTTGACGTTTCAGCTTGTGTGTCTTGTTCAGTGGTGGTCGTCTTTCAGTCTTTCTTACCTTGGCCATGTCTCTGAGTATTGCACACCTTGTGCTTTTGGGCACTCCAGTGATGTTGCAGCTCTGAAATATGGCCAAACTGGTGGCAAGTGGCATCGTGGCAGCTGCACGCTTGACTTTTCTCAGTTCATGGGCAGTTATTTTGCGCCTTGGTTTTTCCACACGCTTCTTGCGTCCCTGTTGACTATTTTGAATGAAACGCTTGATTGTTCGATGATCACGCTTCAGAAGCTTTGCAATTTTAAGAGTGCTGCATCCCTCTGCAAGATATCTCACTATTTTTGACTTTTCTGAGCCTGTCAAGTCCTTCTTTTGACCCATTTTGCCAAAGGAAAGGAAGTTGCCTAATAATTATGCACACCTGATATAGGGTGTTGATGTCATTAGACCACACCCCTTCTCATTACAGAGATGCACATCACCTAATATGCTTAATTGGTAGTAGGCTTTCGAGCCTATACAGCTTGGAGTAAGACAACATGCATAAAGAGGATGATGTGGTCAAAATACTCATTTGCCTAATAATTCTGCACTCCCTGTAGACTCCTAGGGGAATTAAAAATGGGGTGACTTATGGGGCTCTTACCAGCTTCTGTCACCTAGAATCCTTCGAAAACCTTAAAATGTGTCTAAAAAACACTTTTTTCGCACATTTCAACGATGCAAAGTTCAGGAATCTGAGGGGAGCCACAAACTTCCTTCCACCCAGCATTCCCCCTAGTCACCCGATAAAAGTGGTACCTCACTTATATGGGTTGACCTAGTGCCCGCAACAGGAAACGCCCCGAAACACTACGTGGACACATCACATTTTTCCAGTGAAATAGGAAGCGTCTTAAGGGCCTAGCTCTGGATTTTGTGCTCTAGCTCAGCCGGCACACAAGAAAACCTAGCAAACCCTTATATTTTTTTAACTAGACATCTAGGGGAATCCAGAATGGGGTGACTTGTGGGGCTCTCATCAGATTCTGTCACCCAGAATCCTTTGCAAATCTCAAAATATAGCTAAAAAACAAATTGTCCTCATATTTCAGAGATGCAAAGTTCTAGAATCTGTGGAAAGCCACAAGCTTCCTCAACTCTAACATTCCCTCAAGTCTCCCGATAAAAATGGTACCTCACTTGTGGGGATTCACCTAGTGCCCGCAACAGGAAACTCCCCAAAACACAATGTGGACTCATCACATTTTTCCAATGAAAACTGAAGCATTTTTTGCAAAGTGCCTAGCTATGGATTTCGGGCTCTAGCTCAGCTGGCACATAGGGAAACCCAGCAAACCTATACATTTTTTAAAAACTAAACACCTAGGAGAATCCAGAATGGGATGACTTGTGGGGCTCTCACCAGGTTATGTCACCCAGAATCCTTTACAAACTTCAAAATTTGGCAAAAAAAAACAACTTTTTACTCACATTTCGGTGATGGAAATTCTGGAATTTGAGGGGAGCCATAAACTTCCTTCCACCCAGCATTCTCTCAGGTCTCCTGATAAAAATGGTACCTCACTTATGTGGGTAGGCCAAGTACCTGTGACATGGAAGGTCCTAACACGTATTGTTGCACTAATGATAACTAAGGTGAGTGTACTAATTAGTCCTGGGATCGGGAACCATTTAGGGAAACCTATCAAAACCCTGACATTCCTGAAAAGTAGACATCAAAGGGAGTCCAGGGAGGTATCACTTGTGAGGATTCCCCAAAGTTTATTTTCCCCAGAATGCCCTGCAACGGTAAACTGTTGAATAAAAACACTATTTTCATTGCATTGAGGAATAAACAGCAAGTTAAAAATAAGACCTTGTTTTCACATTTACTTTCGAAAAACAGAAGATTATTGCTGATGTTCCTTAGCAGCGCTGGCACAATAACTAGATGCCTGGCAAGGCAGAGGGATCAGCGGATCACCCTGTCTGTGACAAAGAAAACAGGTTGCGTTTATAAAAAATGTAAAGTCTAACAAACACTTTCTAAGAGAAGGCAGGGCTCCATGCGACCAATAACTACTTTTAAAAATGTATTTGTCAACATTCACAAAGGGGAAGGGGGCCCTTATGTACTCCTTTTTGTTTGTGAACGGTTTACCACTACTTTTGGATAGTCTGTAATACATGAATGTTTTGTAACTGGATTTCGATCCTAAAACATTAATACATCACATTCTGAATCTGTATTTGGAGAGGATACCCTCCAAATACTGATTTGGAATGCTCCTTCCAAATACCGATTCGGTATCTAGTTGCAAACCAAAATTGTGTTTCAGTAACATATAGTAAACCTTGCCCAAAATGACAAAACTTCAATAAGGGGAACCAGAAATATGAATTTTTACAGTTCTTGTAGAAATAGAGCCAAGATGCATAAAGTACCAATGATAGTCAATGGTCGTGGTAGAACAGGACACAGGTGCAATTTGACGCTGACCTTGATGTTGCACTGTAAGACACACTAACTAGGTTCATGTGCCCCAAGTATCATATGAAAAACCCCAGGAGACCTGTCAAGCCAGATGAGACATTCAAGCAGAACTTGAACTTCAAAAAGGATCCTCACAGCACCTTGCATATTTTCTCAGGTTCAGATGGGTCACCACTGCCCATTTGGACAGCCTATTGATGGCTCCTGGGAACACGTTCACACCTCATTCAGACCAATTCTTTGTTGACCATAGTGGGCGAGCAAAATCCAGATTTAGCTTCCAGGGAATTCAAGCAAGACAAATGTAACTTTCTGTAAGTTACATTTCCAGAATATTTAGAAAATATTTGACTTTGCCATTAAATTGGATTTCTAATAACTATTAAAAATAGTAGTTTAATTACTTATTCAGTTAGTCACATTCCATAGATATAGTATTATTATTTAATATGGCATCCCAGTGTTTTCTTATGGAACAGACAGGCTTGCTAGTGTAAAAACAGCTTTGAGGTGCTAGTCACTGTAAGGATATGTGTAACGTTACTTTTACATGTCCTACTTTTAAATACCATGCACCCAAGGCCTACTTCGGGTTGACTTATAGATATTTAAGAGTAATATTAAGGTCAGACAAAAGGGGTTCATTTGAAAGGTTGAAATTCACAGTTTAAAACTTCACAGCCAGGCTACAATGGTAGGCCTAGAGACCTGCTCTGCAGTGCCACTGCAGTGGGTGGAAATGAGTGCTGCAGTCCACTGGTAGCATCTAAACTGCATTCTCTGGGTATACTTGGTAACACAGATTAGGGATTTATAAGCAAATTAAATAAACCAATCCTGTGTATACCCATTTTACCATGTTGAAAGGAGGATCACATGCACTTTAACACTGGTTAGAAGGGGTTATGTGCACAACTATAGCCAGCAAAATAGTTTACAGAAAAAAAGGCAAAATAATTTGAGGTGACCCAGCAGAAAGTGCAAAATTCCAACTTTGCATGAACGAAACAATAAGTTAAGTTATTCCTGCCTGTGCCCGATACTTGCTCTAGACATTGGTGCTGTTACAGTAGACTGGAATCATAGACAGGGGAAGATGTGGGATAGCAGGACAGCACATGCAGCCTGGAACCAGAGGCTGGAATACAAGTGAAGGCAATATAGCGCCATACCGCAGGTCAATCCAAGCTCAGGGACACGTCCTCCTACCTGGGGTACTGTTTGTGCAGGCTGAATGAAATACAGAGTACTTCTTGTTGAGCCCAAAAGATTACTGTGCGTTATGGTGGGCTGGCAAGGTGGGTCCCGTTTCACTGCCAGTGGGGGCGGTTTTGTTGCTGTGGACCAGCCAGCCACGTTCCTACTTGCAGCACTTCTAAATAAGCAAATCAAAAACAAAAAGTTTTAAAGCGTATTATTTAAAGCCATGTGTGAATGGTAACTGTCAATTTAACAATGGTTCAAATGTGTTTAACTCTGCAGAATATTTTCAATGATGAGCCTCGTGTGCTGCAACCTAAGTCATTTCCAAGTGTCCTGAGACACCTTCCCAGACCTGTGTGCTCCTTTGAATGCTGAAAGATAGGTCTCGCTTGTGCTCCAGCGAGCCAGAGGTTCACAAAAGACAAGAAATGTGGCACATTTGTAAAACTTCTCTGGAGAGCTAGGTTCACAACAGGATCCCAAACGATTCTTGGTGGAGCAGAGTCATTATCATGTCCTCTTTAAGTGAATTGTTCATCCTCCCACCACTAAATTCTTTGCAAGGGGACATTTCTTCATCTAAGCATGGGGTCAATATTCGCCAGCACTTGTTCAAAATGAGCCAGTGGTTTCTCCTAGATAAACATTCCCACATATGCAAGTGCTTGGTTAGAAGAATAATTGCAAAAACCGTCAGGAGGGTTTAATGTGATTTCATATCTATGTGGTGACATAATTACCCTCTTTCAAATTTCCCATTACACTGTGTGCAATTAAATGTGGGAGAAGTCCCTTCCCTCTCTGCCCCCAGACCTAATTGGATGGCTGTCTTAACTATATCAGTCTAAATCTCAATTAAGTCTCTTAAGATTGCTTTCTCTCAAATGTTACATTCGGTTAGGTTACATTAGGTTATTGTATTTTACATTATAATATATGTTAAGCTACCCAAGCTTTACTGTAAGATATGTGTTATGTTCTGCACTCTCTATATTATGTTATGGTATACTGTTATAATGTTATATTTTGTTATTCAATGTTCGGCTGTGTTTTATTATTTTTCGTTATGTTAAGCTCTGTGTTGTTCTGCTATGTCAGGCAATGTTATATTGTCATGTTATCTGTAAGGCCTTCATTTCAAAGAGGAACTGAGAACCCATATCTTCAAGGAGTACCTTGTCCACACGTAATCACGGGTACACCAATGCTACATGAAGCATGACATTCTGCAAATCAGGAAATAACTGAAAACACACCCATCCCTTTCATCTTCATCTGAACTAATAATAAACTTATGATGTCTGATACTGAGCTAACTTATATCTGATTTATCCTAGAATTTCGGTTTCAAATAAGTGTAACTCTCTGTTTTATCTGTTTAACTTAAAATGTAATCATTCTGTTGCTCTGTGCAATGAGTGTTAATGCTTTATGGTGCAGCACAGCTATAAAAAATTAGCAAGTAAGTGATCTGGTAACCTGTCCAACAGCTCTCCTCACCCGCCCCTCTTGTAGCTCTCCTTTTCATGTACCACACCCTTGTTTTAACAACAGCTTCACATTTTGTAAGCACGCATAAAGACATACGCTTATCTCTATTTTCTTGAAAGCCTTATTTTTGGCTTGACAACATAGTCATCTGTCTTGACTCAGTCAATATGTTTTTTGTGAATTTCCTGTTAGATTCAAGGACAATTCTGGCAAAATTAATTACAAAATTAAAAATGATTTTAAAATTTCCATATACTTCTCAACACATTCTCTTTAGGACTTCCCCTTCTCGGAAATTGACTCCAGTTTTCTTCCACAGTGGTTTGTCATAAAATTTATCACAACTGTAATTTGATCTATAATGCCAGCCCTCCAGATATAAGGTCTTGATTGTACCTTTGACCTTATTGACAATCCCTTAAAGACTGACTTTAGAACCATGGGTCTTAGAAAATCGTATTTAGGACAATTTATCATAAATTCCATTGTAATCTTATTTTCATCTTCAACATGCGTACTGCTATTGTTTACATCAGATTTGTTAGAGCAGCTGTTGCTTAACCTTATGTGATCAACAGAAAAAAGCTTTAAGATGTAATACTGATAGAATAGCTTTGGCTCCACCCACTGGTCAATTGGCTTGAGTACAGAATTTGATTGGGTAGACGTTGTATGCTTCCATTTAAAAAGAGTGCTTGTATTTGCAATGTTGATCTTGTGGAAATGTGTTTGCTCAATTCAGCATGTTTATTATGAAAAAGTATGACAAATGCAGTAGACTTGAGGTATATATTTTGAAAAGTATATGTCAAAGTCAATAGGTATTTCAGAGGGGATTTTTATAAGACTAGGTTAAGGCCTGTAGAAAGATATTTTGTTAGATGGAATCTCACAGGTGACTGTAGAAGGCAAGGTGTTGATCACCTCTCTGACAACCCCTAGGAATAGACGTTTTGCACTGTGAAAATCCATTCAGCCCTATTCTGAGTGGCTATATATTGTTTTACTAACTGTACGTTTGTGCATATTTTACTTTCTATGACAGTATGTGAGATGACTCCCTTGTGAGAAAGCTTATGCTCAATACATCAGGCCTGATTTTGTTATGGTGCAAGCCAACAGTAAAGTATATAGGCCTGACTGGTTCATTGACAAACGTTATGTCAGAGGCCACAGGTTTAATCTGTTTATTATGAAAAGTTATGACAAAGGTTGTAGGCCTAACATGTTTATAATGACAGGCTAGTGTTAAAGCCAATTGGCCTTTAATGGTGGATTGTTATTATACTGAGTGGGGGTTCATTACCTCTCTTACAAAGCCTGGGGGTAGAAGACATGCGATTTATGAATCTTTTCTTGGCCCTATTAAGAGGACTGTATATTGATTTGCAAACTCTAATTTTGTACATATTCAAAATTTCATGACTATTAATCTGGCGGTTGCTGTGTTGGAAAGCGTATATAAAATACAGTAGGCCTGGGTTAATTATGGTGACAACTAATGACCGGTTAACTGGGAAAAGGTTTGTCACAGGCTATTGACCAAATCTGTTAATGAAAAATTATAACATGGGCAGCAGACTGGACTTATTTATTATGAAAAGTAAATGTTAAAATCAATAGGACTTTCAAGAAGGATTGTTCTTATTTTGGGTTAAGGCCTAGACGGGCATTACATGGAATTTCACAGGTTATTTTAGTATGCAACAGTTTTGATGTTGGTCAACCCCTTTGACAAGCCCTAGGGGAAGAAGATGTGCAGTGTCATAAGCCTTGTTAACCCCTCTTAGAAGAGGTGTATATTGCTTTCTCAACTGCAGTTTTGTACATATTTGTAATTTTGAGACTACGTACTTGATGGTTGCCTTGTGGGAAAGCTTATTCTCCATAAAGTAAGTCTGAATTGGGTATAATGGCGTGCCTATTATATAGGCTACAGACCTGACTGGTTCAGTGGGAAGCATTATTTCTGATCTCTTATCTTTTTATCATGAAAAGCTACAATAGCAGCAACAGGCCAGAATTACTTATTGTAAAAACGACATGTTAAAGGCTGTAGGCTTTTAGCAGGGGATTGTTATTACACTGCGATATAGCCTGTTACATTGAATATTACAGATTCCCAGAGTAGCCAAGGGTATTATGGTGGGGCTCCTGTGATATTTTGAGGGAGTAAAATGTTTGAAATGTGATATTCCTTGGTAGACCCTTTTTGGAGGATTTGTATATTGCTTTGCCAAATGTATTTTTGTACATATTTCTAATTTTCTAATTTATATCTGATGTTGGCCTTATGGGAATGCTTATGCTCAATATGTACCCCTTAGGCGGTTATGGAGACAAGCAAACAATAAACACTACATATCTGATTGATTCATTGAGAAAATGTTTGCCAGATGTCAAAGGTCTGATTACGTATCATGAAGGGTTACAACAAAAGCAGTAACCCTGGCTTAACTATTATAAAAAGCATATGTTGAAGCCAAAAGTTCTTTAAAGTTGGATTATTATTACACATTGTTAAATTCTGTAGACAGTTATTTTGTTACATGATATTTTGACAGATTGTCTTATTAGGCAAAGATTTTGGTGTAGGGCACTGCCTCTGACAAACTCTGGGGGAAAAGATGAGCACTTTGATAATCCCTAATGCACCATTTTAGGATGGCTTGACTGGCTTAATTGTCTGCCAAGCTCCTATAATCAATTACATTCATAAAGAATACATATACAAAAAAGAGGGGCTTTGTGTCAGACCTCTTTCCCAATTGGTTGTTCGAGTGTCATTCACATTTTGTTTCCATTCATGACATCATCCAGCATTGTGTAACTGGTCAGCTAACTTCGACAATTGATTCTATTGCCCTGTGAGTGATAGCAGTTTGCCTGACCACACATGCACACCTGTGACAAAATAAGAGAAGCAGGGCGGGCGAGCCAGTACCTTAGTCTTCCGTAATCATCTTCTATGGGTCCTCCTTTATTTCTTTCCTTCTCCTTTTTTTTAATTTTTTTTTTATTCCCTACTGCTCATTAGGCAGTGATACCTTCCCACTCACTTGGGCTTCATTTCTTCAGCAGAATGCTCCATCCCGCTTTACTGGTGCTTCTAAACCAGGCAGCCATTGGGAATGGTATTGTTCATTCAGTGCATCACTGATTTTCCTTTCTAAGATGGCTACCACATTTAGTCGCATTACACCAGCCCTCCACAATGACCACCCAGTGCAACGTTTACCGATCCACCTTCTTAGACTGTTATTGTCAATAGTGTCTGTTTAATAAAAAAGAGGTGTTAATACGTTTCTTTTAAATGTGGCAGTCATATAGGCATTTTTAAAACAACAATACTCTTTGTAAAATTTTGTAAAATACCAATGTAAGATGGCCACCTGATGCTACGTATAACTTTATTTTATATTTCAAACATAAATGCCTGTTCTATTTAGGTGGTTATATTTAGGTGGTTCTTTTTTCTATTTTTTACTCTTTTAATTTATTTTGGAAGGACGAGTGCATGAGTGCAAGGATGAGTGATAGAATGTATATATGATGAGTTCTTCAGTGCCTAATGGTACCTGCGACTAAAGAGGCACTTTCAATTACAAGCCAGAACTACTGGTATTGCAAATGAATGTTTCTAAATCGTTATCCAGTGTCTATTCTACTAAGAAAAGCAAATGCATTGTAATGGAAAGGAAAGGGCTGTGTTGTGCTGGTCATGTTCTGGCAATGCTACTGAACCCAAAACACAACACTTACCGTATGTAATTCTTACTGCACTCCCACAAGTTATAAGGGTATAGCACTATTTATTTCTGTATTGGAACTCAATAGACTCCAATATATATATAATTTGATGAGAAAATTATGTAATTGAAGCACCATCCTAGTTGTTATTATTGGGAGGAGGGTGGCCCATTAGGACAGCGCAAAGTCTTGTAAACTTAACCATTACCTTGTAAATGTTAACCCAGTATTACACCAGAAACACTGGTTTGTTGATTATTATCTTACCAATACCTTCTGCCACAGACTACTGAGTTGGCTGTCTGGTTATGCCTAACATCCTTCACCATTATCCCAAACCAGGATTGAGCTGAATGCCTATACACGAGCGCCACTCTAACATCTACTGCTCTACCAATTGTCATTGATGCCACCACATGATATGGTGGCTCAGCCTTTTCTTTCCATGGTAGCAACACAGCAAAAGTACTGTTGACCCTACTGTTATATCTGAAGAACTGGAGGGATGGGTGTGCCTCTTCATCCATGCGGAGAAGGTAATAGTGCATAGTGAATTGTGCATGCATGCTACATTTGACCATCTGTAACATCACAGGGTTGATCATTTTTCCGACCCAAAGCCTCACAGCAATAACCTTGTTTCTGAGTGACTAAAGGAAAGTACTGGAGTGGGAAATACAGAAAATAATGAGGACCCCTATAATACTCTTTACTCTGTATTCCACCCTTGGCTTCATGACCTGTGCGAACAGAGTTAACAAGGGCAGTGGCAGGAGTGCCAAACAGGAAGTCAAGACCAGGAAACACTGGGGTGGGCTGCTCTTAATAGATGTACATGGCAGTCTTATCCATGTTTTGTGCACTTGCAAACATGGAGGCAGCATCTGCAGACTGGCATTTTCTTTCTGAAATTTCCATTGGTTTTCTACTTCAGAATAGGCCGAATTTCAGAATATATCAAATTTCAGGATAGGCCAAATTTCTGGAGAAGGGTCTGGACACAGTGACCAAAGAACATGTACTTTTCAATCCTCCTTGTAAGAGTGGATCCAAAAGATCCCTGTCTAGAACTATTTCCTCACACTTTATATCAATTTCTAATTTTGAATAGGAGTGTTTGTGGCAGAGTACTGATGCCTATAGCAACAACCCTTCTTTTACCATTATCAGGCTGTTCCAGGTGAATCACCCAGAATGTCATCACCACCTTTTACTAAAATATAGGGATGTAGTGAAATGGGCTGTGGTTATCTCTCTTGCTGTGAAGCCCAAGGTTAATGGAATATCTTGCCAATATATATATAGCAAGGTTTTTTTCTTTGCAGGTATAGATAGCACGCTTTTCCCTTGGAGCTCACTGACCAGGCCAATGGCAGTGCACTGTGCTCTAAGTCTAGAGGCTCAGTGGTTGTGATGTGCAATGTCAACCCAGGAGCACAATGAAAATGGGGTCTGCTGCAGGGTCTATGACTCCACAGCAGTAAAAGTAGAAGGGGCAGCCCCTCCATTTGAGCAGGGGAGCGCCGCACCACAAAAAAAATGCCCCCATAACGGAAAAATAAAATGGTAATAAACTTTTAATATTACCATTTCATTTTTCTGCGCCCCGTTCTGACTTGAGTGTCAGGATGGGGCGGGGCAATTGCTGCTGAGTGGCAGGGAGCTCTTCACTATGTTTAAAGTGCGCATGTCCATTTGGCTGGACATGCACAGACATGCACACTTTAAACATCTCTAACCCAGCTGTCTGAAGACACAGGTGAGACTCTGGTGAGCGCTGAGAGAGCTGCTCCCACCAATCCTGGTGGTGCTTTCATGTAGGTTACCAGCATGAAAGCAGCGTCAGGATTGGGCAGTGCCGTTTCTTGTTCCCGTGCATTGAAGCTTCCAGGAGCAGGAGGATGCTGCGAGGAAGATGTCGGAAGGTAAGTGCCTTTTTTCCCCCTTTCGTTTTTTATTATTTTTATTGCGTCATCCCCTGATCCCCTCATCGTAAACATGTCAGCCACCACAGAAAAATAGTGAAGTATTCTACAACCCCCTGGGCCTGACAGTTTGCTGGGTGTCACACACCGCTGTCTCCAACATGAGTCCTATGTCTGCAAGGGTTCAATCTCACTGTATCCATGTCAATGATATTGACCCACACTTATCTCGCCTCCATAATATTGACTAACCAAAATATTGTCAAGGCAAGCCTGTGTAGGGTAGGATATACTTACTATTTTTAGCTCCACATCTACTTATCCTGCCCATATCTTGATGGTCAGTGCTGTGGAGTTCATATATGTGCAGGTCGATGTTGTTGACCTGGATATTGTGGTAGAACACCTTATGAAGGCACTGAACCTGTTTCATTCTTTTACAAACCATTTTTAAACTCTATTCCTTCGTTTTTAGCCTCTCCCTTGTCAGTGTCGTTTGCTACCCAGTGCTTTTCAGGTATGTGCAGTCTGTGTCTTTAGCCTAGCAGGGGTGAGACGTGCTGGAGTGATGCTCCTCTTGAGGGATCATGCCCATGGTCTTCCTGGAGGAATCAATTGGTTTAGCACAGGCAGTGATGGGGAAGCCCTGTGTGTTTGCTGCATCACATCCCACCCCACGTGCTACAAGCTCTGTTGTGAAGGTACCGCACAGGACAGTATAGTCCTGGTCCAGCCCTCGCATGGTGTTTGTACTGTAACTTGACAGCTATGGGGAAGGTAGAGCTGTCAATCACAGACTCAGCTATGATGTTTGAATGACTGTTCAGCCAACCTTCCTGTTCCCTTCACATCCAATATTTGCTTGGCTCTTGGAATTACCAAATTATGTGACAGTGCTGATTAAACTATGTAGTAAAAAAAGGGAAAATATGTGGCATAACTTGTGATGGTATTACTTCACTTTTTTGACATTTTAACACACATCAATAGTGCCTTGACAAACAAACTATCACAGCAGTAGCAATTTAACATCTAACTTCAAGAATGAACATGGAGTGGGTGACCAGTTAACCTTGGCAAAGGGTATGCCAGTAAGTGGCACCCCATGTGTGTGGCCTTTTTACTTTAGTAAATTTTGATCGGTTTGAAATATAAACATGTTTTGTTGAAATACGTAAATTAGGCAGCTGATTGTAGATTATATGGCAAATGTTGTGAATCCATAAACATGCATAAAATGCAGGGGGCGCTGAATCACATACTTCCAGTGGCCCACGACTAACAAGTAAAACGCTAAATCACAACCCTATGCAATATTCCTCTATTCAGGGAATAACCCCCCTTGACTGAGGTTTCCTGCCCTCCCCCTAAACTCCTATTGCGGCCCTCTTGGGGCTCCCTGCTGCCAGCTACATCTCGAGCAGATAGGACCTGGGACCAATAAATGGGTTCTTTACCTCACCCTGCTTGAACAGTCCCATCAACTTATATTTTATACCCTTGTTTCTTGTAACTGCAGTCCATCTTCCCTAAAAAACCCTCTTTTTTACCGCCTGCCTTATCAAGTCGTGCGGCCTAGCACACCTTACATCTTGTTACATTTGAAATCAAAGGACCCCTGTCTTCCCAGTCCTCCCTCCCCTGCTTCAAGGTCCTTTACATTTCCGCAGGCACTGATTCTCCTGTGGTCTATTTGCAGAACGGATTTATTATATCGAAAAATGCTAATCAAGCAGATGTATGGATGGCCAGCTCTGTCGAATTATTTTTGAGTCCGCTTAAAGTTTTGTTTTGAACATACGTGACGATTTTGTAAATTTTTGACTTTTTTTTTTTTGTACAGATATTGGGAATAATGGTTTCTACTCAATATTGTTCAGAGTTGCAGTTTTAAGTCTGTGATATTTATATGAATTTGTGGTTTCATAAACTCAGTTTTTTTAATGTGGTTCAATACTTCTTTTAAAACATACTCTAAACGGTACAACATGATTCCGATTCTCAATGAAACACTCCAATTTCCATTCATGGTGGTTTTTATATAATGAAACACACAGCCGCCTCCTTTTGCATCTATCCGACATTTTGGTGCCTGGCGGAAGTATCTGTTGCATAAGAGGCAGTGTCAGGTCTGACATCGAAAATCATTTGGTCTATGCCTAGTGAGCTGCACTAGGCATAGACCAAATGATTTTCGATGTCAGACTGATGAATGGTCTCGTACTTTACAGAGGCCGCATTTTATCACTTGTACAAACAGCACAGGATCACCTTAAAAAATACTAGATAGATTCCCCCTATTATCTCAAATATGCCTTTATGTTTTATTTTTCTGGGGTCCTTTGGTATTTCTTAGCACTAATTCTTATTTCGGTGAAACCAGAACAGTTTTGTCACCATTATCCATGTGGATTTGTCTGTCACCGTTAGATGGCACTCTGACACATCGAATCCTCCTCCTATAGTCATTTAGTACTCCATTAGGTAAATAGCCATTTTTGATCTTTGAGTGCAATTATTGTTTGTTGTGCTCAGGTTTAGATTTACACAAAAATAAGTGATACAGAAACAAATACATAAATACAAAACCTGTCAATTCATAACAGCGGTGATGCTTTTTCTCCTCACCTTTTGATCTGGTCTCCCCAACCTGCGATACAAATATACAGATACCTTTCTGAAGATTTAAATTGGGTCGTCGTCCTTACTTTTCTCAGTTATGTCTATGCCATAATTTGTAAAGTGATCTGCCACCCTGTGTCTTTGAATTTGGCGCATTATATCAAGAGCTAAAAGAAATGCCTGTGCAGGGAGCGTCTCCGTCAACGCTAGACAGTCGGTATTAATGAAAGTATTATGATTCGAAGAGCGGGGCGGGTTGGTAGCGCTCCTGAATCGTTCGCAGGGGGTTGCATAGTCGTTAACCTTTGTAACGCTCGTAGGGCAGGCTTTATTTTAATTAATGCTCAGTGTTGCAATTGGGATCCTTTTACAAGTCCACGAACTTGGGGCTGAAATTGTCAGAGGGGTCGTTTCCAAGGGAATAAGCTTGCTCCCGCTCCTATTTACATCCCGAGCCAGGGCTCCAATCTAGCTTGTCCAATCGCTATGGATTGTTGAGTGGGCTTAATGATCAACACTGACAGGGGCCCAAAACTGCTAGTTCCAGGGAGCTTAATCCCTTAGCTGCTGGCGCTAAACTATGTAGACACAACACACCTCTCCAGTGAAAACGGGCACATTTTTTGCTAAGTGCCTAGATGTGGATTTTGGGCTCTAGCTCAGCTGGCACATAGGGAAACCTAGCAAACCTATATAATTTTTAAAACTAGACACCTATGGGAATTGTGGGCCTCTTACCAGCTTCTGTCACCTAGAATCCTTCGCAAACCTCAAAATGTGTCTAAAAAACACTTTTTCCGCACATTTCAACAATGCAAAGTTCAGGAATCTGAGGGGAGCCACAAACTTCCTTCCACCCAGCATTCCCCCAAATCTCCCGATAAAAATGGTACCTCACTTGTCGGGGTAAGCCTAGTGCCCGGGACATGAAACGCCACAAAACACTATGTGGACACACCACATTTTTCCAATGAAAACGGATGTGTTTTTTACAAAGTGCCTAGCTGTGGATTTTGGGCTCTAGCTCAGCCGACACATAGGAAAACCTAGCAAACCTATATACTTTTCAAAACTAGACACTCAAAGGAATCCAGAATGGGGTGACTTGTTGGGGTTTCACCAGGTTCTGTCCCCCAGAATCCTTTGCAAACCTCAAAATGCATTTAAAAGAAAATACATTTTCCTCATATTTCAGAGGTGCAAAGTTCTGGAATCTGACGGACGCCACAAACTTCCTCACCCTCAACATTCCCCCAAGTCTCCAGATAAAAATGGTACCTCACTTCTGGGGGTACGCTTAGTGCCCACGACAGGAAACACCCCAAAACACTATGTAGACACATCACATTTTTCCAATGAAAACTGAAGCATTTTTTGCAAAGTGCCTAGCTGTGGATTTCGAGCTCTAGCTCAGCTGGCACATAGGGAAACCTAGCAAACCTATATATTTTTAAAAACAAAACACCTATGAGAATCTAGAATGGGGTGACTTGTGGGGCTCTCGCCAGGTTATGTCACCCAGAATCCTTTGCAAACCTCAAAATGTGTCTAAAAAACACCTTTCCGCACATTTCAGCGATGCAAAGTTCAGGAATTTGAGGGGAGCCACAAACTTCATTCCACCCAGCATTCCCCCAAATCTCCCGATAAAAATGGTACCTCACTTGTCGGGGTAAGCCTAGTGCCCGGGACATGAAACGCCACAAAACACTATGGCGGTCATTCCAAGTCTGGCGGGCGGTGGTAGCCGCCCGCCAGGCGGGAACCGCCATAAGACCGCTGCCGGCATTACAACCTTCCCGCTGGGCCGGAGGGCGCTAACCATGTTAGCGTCGGCCGGCCCAGCGGGAAGGAGGCCTGCAACACAGAAGCCGGCTCCGAATGCGGCCGGCGGTGTTGCGGCCGTGCGACGGGTGCAGTAGCACCCGTTGCGCTTTTCACTGTCTGCTAGGCAGACAGTGAAAAGCCGGCCGGGGCCCTGTTCGGGGGCCCCTGCACTGCCCATGCCGGTGGCATGGGCAGTGCAGGGGCCCCCAGGGGCCCCAAGACACCCGTTACCGCCAGCCTCTTCCTGGCGGTGACAACTGCCAGAAACAGGCTGGCGGTAAGGGGGTCAGAATCCCCATGGCAGCGCTGCCATGGCGGATTCGCCCAGCCGGGGCAAAAACGGCGGGAAACCGCCGGCCCCGGTTTTCTGACCGCAGCTTTACCGCCGCGGTCAGAATGGGCAATGAAGCACCGCCAGCCTGTTGGCGGTGCTTCCGTCATCCGCGACCCTGGCGGTCATAGACCGCCAGGGTCAGAATGACCGCCTATGTGGACACACCACATTTTTCCAATGAAAACGGATGTGTTTTTTACAAAGTGCCTAGCTGTGGATTTTGGGCTCTAGCTCAGCCGACACATAAGAAAACCTAGCAAACCTGTATACTTTTCAAAACTAGACACTCAAAGGAATCCAGAATGGGGTGACTTGTTGGGGTTTCACCAGGTTCTGTCACCCAGAATCCTTTGCAAACCTCAAAATGCATTTAAAAGAAAATACATTTTCCTCATATTTCAGAGATGCAAAGTTCTGGAATCTGACGGACGCCACAAACTTCCTCACCCTCAACATTCCCCCAAGTCTCCAGATAAAAATGGTACCTCACTTCTGGGGGTACGCTTAGTGCCCACGACAGGAAACACCCCAAAACACTATGTAGACCATGGATACTCAAAGTACGGCCCGCGGGCCTCATGCGGCCCCTCTGACCTTTACATGCGGCCTCTGGGGCAACAGGAGCACTGGCAGCTGTTTGCTCGACTCTGCACTAACAATACAAATATTAAATACACACACAATCATTTATTTCAAACTTAATTGGTGTTAAAGAAAGGAAGTAACTAGGGACTCCTGCACTTAACTTTAGAAACGCCTTTATTTTGAAAGACATCTTGCTGCACAAGTGTAAAACTAAGACAATCTCTTTAAAATTAAAAATATGTATTTAGTTAACATGCAGAACCTTTTTGCCTTTGTACAATTTATTTTATCAGTGCACTGAGATGTATTCCTTTAAAAGTGATAGTTTTCAAACATACATTTGGAAACATAAATTTTGAAACATTAATTATTTCCCTTATCCTGAGAACACCACCAATAGTAAATTGAAGAGGCCAGTCACTTGGTATGTGCACTTTATCGGTGGCCTGGGTACCTATGATACATTAACAACATTATAGTTTATTAAATCAAACATAGAGGCAGGTTTTGTGCAGCGCACACCATGAATCATGTATTTCGAAGTCATCTTAAATGTGATAATGCAGAAAAAGGAGTGAAGTGAGACTAAACAATTGCCTAGGATCACACAATTTGGAAAAGTGGGTAAGCCGGGATTCATTCCATGTTTTCTGGTTTTCCATTGTTTATTTCAGCCACTAGATGTATATAATTTGCTTCTCCTACATCTACCTTGCCACCAATTCCCCGAGCCACCCCACTTCACCGCCACAGCCCTGGCATCAATGCGGCCCCCAGGCGCATCACAGACCAAACGTTTTGGCCCCTGGCAAAATGTTTGCGAGTACCCATGATGTAGACACATCACATTTTTCAATGAAAACTGAAGCATTTTTTGCAAAGTGCCTAGTTGTGGATTTCGAGCTCTAGCTCAGCTGGCACATAGGGAAACCTAGCAAACCTATATATTTTTAAAAACAAAACACCTATGAGAATCTAGAATGGGGTGACTTGTGGGGCTCTCGCCAGGTTATGTCACCAAGAATCCTTTGCAAACTTCAAAATTTGGCAAAAAAACCCCCACATTTTTTCGCATATATCTTTGATGGAAAGTTCTGGAATCTGAAGGGGAGACACAAACTTCCTTCCACCCAGCATTCTCTTAGGTCTCCTGATAAAAATTGTACCTCACTTTTGGGGGTAGGCCAAGTACCCGCGACAAGGAAGGTCCCAACAGGTATTGTTGCACTAATGGTAACTAAGGTGAGTGTACTATTTACTCCTGGGATTGGGAACCATTTAGGGAAACCTATCAAACTCAGACATTCCTGAAAAGTAGACATCAAAGGGAGTCCATGGAGGTATCACTTGTGAGGATTCCCTAAAGTTATTCTCCCCAGAATGCCCTGCAAAGGTAATCCGTTGAATAAAAACACTATTTTTCCTTGCATTAATGAATAAACAGCAAGTTAAAAATAAGTCCTTGTTTTCACACTTATTTTCAAAAACAGAGCATTATTGCTGATGTTCCTTGGCAGTGCTGGCACAATAACTAGATGCCTGGCAAGGTAAAGGGGTCAGCAGATTACCCTGTCTGTGACAAAGAAAACGTGTTGCGTTTATAAAAAATGCAAAGTCTAACAAACACTTTCTAAGAGTAGGAAGGGTCCATGGGACCAATGACTACTTTTAAAAATCTATTTGTCAACATTCACAAAGGCGAACGGGCCCTTATGCACTCCTTTTTGTTTGTGAATGGTTTACCCACTACTTTTGGATAGTCTGTAATACATTAATGTTTTGTAACTGGATTTCAGTCATACAACATTAAAACACCACATTCTGAATCTGTATTTGGAGAGAATACCCTTCAAATACTGATTTGGTATCTAGTGGCAAACCAAAATTGTGTTGCATTAACATGTAGTACATCTTGCCCAAAATCACAAAACTACAATGAGGGGAACCAGAAATAATATTTTTTACAGTTTTAAGTAGACAAAGAGCCAGGATGCCTAAAATACCAATGATAGTCAATGGTTGTAGTAGAACAGGACACAGGTGCAATTTGACGCTGACCTTGATGTTGCACTGTAAGACACACTAACTAGGTTCATGTGCCCCAAGTATCATATGAAAAACCCCAAGAAACCTGTCACGCCGGATGAGACATTCAAGCAGAACTTGAACTTCAGTGTCAAAGAGGATCCTCGCAGCCCCTTGCATATTTTCTCAGATTCAGATGGGTCACCACTGCCCATTTGGCCAGCCTATTGATGGCTCCTGGGAGCAAGTTCACACCTCATTCACACCAATTCTTTGTTGACCATAGCGGGCAAGAAAAATCCAGAATTAGCTTCCAGTGACTTCAGACAAGACAAGTGTAACTTTCTGTAAGTTACAGTCCCAGAATATTTAGAAAATATTTGGCTTTGCCATTAAATTGGATTTTTTATTAACTATTAAAAATAGTGGTTTAATTACTTGTCTAGCTAGTCACATTCCAGAGATCCAGTATTAGTATTTAATATTGCATCCAAGTGTTTTCTTATGGAACAGCCAGGCTTGCCACAGTGAAAACAGCATTGAGGTGCTAGTCACTGTAAGGACATGTGTAACTTTACTTTTACATGTCCTACTTTTAAATACCGTGCACCCAAGGCCTACTTAGGGTTGATTTATAGATATAAAAAAGTAATGTTAAGGTCAGTCAAAAGGGTTTCATTTGAAAGGTTGAAATTCACAGTGTAAAACTGCACAGCCAGGCTACAGTGGTAGGCCTAGAGACCTGCTCTGCAGTGCCACTGCAGTGGGTGGAAATGAGTGCTGCAGTCCACTGGTAGCATCTAAACTCCATTCTCTGGGTATACTTGGTAACACAGATTAGGGATTTATAAGCAAATTAAATAAACCAATCCCATGTATACTAATTTTACCATGTTGAAAGGAGGATCATAAGCTTTTAACACTGGTTAGAAAGGGTTATGTGCACAGAGTTCTAAAGCCAACAAAATAGTTTGCAGAAAAAAAGGTAAAATAATTTGAGGTGACCCAGCAGAAAGTGCAAAATTCCAACTTTGCATGAAGGAGACAATAAGTTAAGTTATTCCTGCCTGTGCCCGATACTTGCTCTAGACATTGGTGCTGTTACAGTAGACTGGAATCATAGACAGGGGAAGATGCGGGATAGCTAGGCAGCACATGCAGCCTGGAACCAGAGGCTGGAATACAAGTGAAGGCAATACAGCGCCATATGGCAGGTCAATCCAAGCTCATTGACACGTCCTCCTACCTGGGGTACTGTTTGTGCATGCTGGATGAAATACAGATTACTTCATGTTGAGCCCAAAAGATTACTGGGCATTTTGATGGGCTGGTGAGGTGGGTCCCGTTTCACTGCCAGTGGGGTCGGTTTTGTTGCTGTGGACCAGCCGGCCGCGTTCCTACTTGCAGCACTTCTAAATAAGCAAATCAAAAACAAAAAGTTTTAAAGCGTATTTTAAAACCATGTGTGAATGGTTACTGTCAATTTAACAATGGTTCAAAGGTGTTTAACTCTGCAGAATATTTTCAGTGATGAGCCTCGTGTGCTGCAACCTAAGTCATTTCCAAGTGTCCTGAGACACCTTCCCAGACCTGTGTGCTCCCTTGAATGCTGAAAGGCAGGTCTCGCTTGTGCTCCAGCGAGCCAGAGGTTCACAAAAAACATATGAAATGTGGCAAATTTTTTAAACTTCTCTGGAGAGCGAGGTTCACAACAGGATCCCAAACGATTCTTGGTGGAAAAGTGTCATTACCTTTGTCCTCTTCAAGTGAATTGTTCATCCTCCCACCACTAAATGCTTTGCAAGGGGACATTTCTTCATCTAAGCATGGGGTCAGTATTCGCCAGCACTTGTTCAAAATAAGCCAGTGGTTTCTCCTAGATAAACATTCCCACATATGCAAGTGCTTGTTTAGAAGAATAATTGCAAAAACCAGCAGGAGGGTTTAATGTGATTCCATATTTATGTGGTGACATAATTACCCCCTTTCAAATTTCCCACTGCAATGTGTACAATTAAATGTGGGAGAAGTCCCTTCCCTCTCTGCTCCCAGACCTAATTGGATGGCAGTCTTTACTATATCGGTCTAAACCTCAATTAAGTCTCTCAAGATTGCTTTGTCTCAAAAGTTACATTTGGATAGGTTATATGAGGATATTTTATTTTACAATATGTTATGTGTTAACCTACCTGTGCTTTACTGTGTTATGATATGTGATATGTTCTGCACTCTATGTTATGTTATGGTATACTGTTATAATGTTATCTTTTGTTATGCAATGTTCAGCTGTGTTTTATTATTTTTCGTTATGTTAAGCTCTGTGTTGTTATGCTATGTCAGGCAGTGTTATATTGTCATGATATCTGTAAGGTCTTCATTTCAAAGAGGAACTGAGAACCCATATCTTCGAGGAGTACCTTGTCCACACGTAATCACGGGTACACCAATGCTACATGAATTTTCTGTACCGAGCTATCTTATATCTGATTTATCCTAGAATCACTGTTTCAAATAAGTGTAACTCTCTCTGGATTATCTGTTTAACTTTAAATATAATTATTCTGTTGCTCTGTGTAAAGAGTGTTAATGCTTTATGGTTCAGCACAGCTATAAAAAAAAAATGGCAAGCAGGTGATCTAGTAACCTGTCCAACAGCTGTCCTCACCCGCCCCTCTTGTAGCTCTCCTTTTCATGTACCACACTCTCCTGGTTTAAGAACAGCTTCACATTTTGTAAGCACCCATAAAGACATATGTTTAGCTCTATTTTCTTAAAAGCATTATTTTTCACTTGACAATATATAGCCAGATGTCTTGAGTCAGTCAATATGTTTTTTGTGAATTTCCTGTTAGACTCAAGGACAATTCTGGCAAAAGTAATCACAACATTAGAAAAGATTTTAAAATGTCCATATACC
The DNA here is from genome assembly GCF_031143425.1 of Pleurodeles waltl. NCBI lineage: Eukaryota > Metazoa > Chordata > Amphibia > Caudata > Salamandridae > Pleurodeles > Pleurodeles waltl. The sequence goes on along the minus strand of NC_090450.1, from coordinate 706,855,381 downwards.
GTATTTATCGGCGTATAACACGCACCGGCGTATAACACGCACCTCATTTTAAGAGGAAATTTCAGAAAAAAAAACCATTACATTTTATCGGCGTATAACACGCACACATCATTTGCCCCCTATTTTCAGGGAGAAAAAGTGCGTGTTATATGCCGATAAATACGGTACTTCTCAACACGTTCTCTTTAGGACTTTCCCTTCTCGAAGATTGACTTCAGTTTTCTTTCACTGTGGGTTGTCATAAAATTAATCAAGACTGTCATTTGATCTATAATGCCAGCCCTCCAGATATAAGGTCTTGTCTGTGCCCTTGACCTTACTGACATTCCCGTAAAGACTGACTTTAGAACCATGTTTCTTAGAAAGTCATATTTAGGACAGTTTATCATAAATTCCATTGTAGTCTCATTTTCATCTTCAAAATGTGTACTGCTATTGTTTAGATCAGACATGTTAGAGCAGCTGTTGCTTAACCTTATGTGTTCAACAGACAAAAGCTTTAAGAAGTTATACTGATAATTTAGCTTTGGCTCCACCCACTGGTTAATTGGCTTGAGTACGGAACATTATTGGGTAGAAGATGTATGCTTCCATTTAAAAAGAGTGCTTGTATTTGCAATGTTGATCTTGTGGAAATGTGTTTGGTAAATTCAGCATGTTTATTATGAAAACGTATGACAAATGCTGCCGAGGAGAGCGACCCTTGCCTAAAGGGTCACTCCCCTTTTTTGAAATTGTCTAAAAAAAAACCCTGGTGTATAGTGGTTTCTGCCCCCCTTGGGGGCAGATTGGCATAAAAAAATAGGTTGATCTGCCCCGAGGGGGCCAGAAATGACCTAAAAACAATTTGCCCTCACAGGGGAGTGACCCTTGCCTAAGGGGTCACTCCCCTTATGAATGTAAACAACAACAAAAATCCCTGGTGTCTAGTGGCTCTTGCCCCCCTGGGGGCAGATCAGCCTAATTAATACAGGCCGATCTGCCCCGGGAGAGCAGAAAAGACCTAATTAAAAAACTGTCCCCTGGGGAGCGACCCTTGCCTAAGGGTTTGCTCTCTTTATAATGGTAAACAAAAAAAATAAAAAATTCCTGGTGTCTAGTGGGCATTCCTGCAGCATGATCGCTATGTGATTGTGCTGCGGGAATGCTCAGAGAGACATGAAAAGGGAAGGAAAAGCCTTTCCTTCCCTTTTCATACCTCTCTTCCTCCCCTGCCCCCCCCTACCGAGGAGAAACTAATCTGTTTTTCCATGCTTCCAGCGCAATGGGAGGCAACCTCTCATGAGGTCAGCGCGCAATTGCGCACTGATGTCATCAGACGTCACTGGAGGGGGTGGGAGGGTGGGGGTGTCGGGGGCAGAAGGGGTAGCGATTCTCCTTCCAGCCCTGCCCATGGGAGGGGGGTGGGAGGCACTCGGGGAGCGCTAGTGCTTCTCCCGAGGGCCTGTTGCAGGACGTAACAGTTACGTCCTGGGCACCCGATCGGTGCTGCCCAGCATGTAACCGATATGTCCCAGGCACCCAGTAGGTTAATCTGTTTATTATGAAAAGGTATGACAAAGGTTGTAGGCCTAATATGTTTATAATGACAGGCTTATGTTAAAGCCAAATGGCCTTTAATGGTGGATTGTCAATATACTGTGGGGGTTCATTACCTCCCTTACAAAGCATGGGGGTAGAATACATGCAATTGATGTATCTTTGCTTGGCCCTATTAAGAGGACTCTATATTGTTTTGCACATTCTAATTTTGTACATATTTGAAATTTCATGACTATTTATCTGGTGGTTGCTGCGTTGGAAAGCGTATATAAAATACGGTAGGCCTGGGTTAATTATGGTGACAAACCAATGACCAGTTAACTGGAAAGATGTTTGTCACATGCTATTGACCAAATCTGTTAATGAAAAATTATATCATAGGCAGCAAACTGGACTTATTTATAATGAAAAGTAAATGTTAAAATCAATAGGTCTTTAAAGAAGGATTGTTATTATTTTGGGTTACGGCTCCTAGACGGGCATTACATGGAATTTAACAGGTTATTTTAGTGGCAACAATTTTGATGTTGGTCAAGCCCTTTGACAAACCCTGGGAAAAGAAGACGTGCAGTGTAATAATCCTTGTTAACCCCTCTTAGAAGAGTTGTATAGTGCTTTCTCAACTACAGTTTTGTACATATTTGTAATTCTAAGACTCAGCACTTGATGGTTGCCTTGTGGGAAAGCTTATTCTCCATAAAGTAAGTCTGAATTGAGTGTGATGATGTGCCTATTATATAGGCTATAGACCTGAATGGTTCAGTGGGAAGCATTATTTCTGATGTCTTATCTCTTTATCATGAAAGGTTACAATAGCGGCAACAGGCCAGAATTACTAGTTATAAAATTGACATGTTAAAGGCTGTAGGCTTTTAGCAGTAGATTGTTATTACACTGTGATATAGCCTGTTACATTGAATATCACAGATTTCCAGAGTAGCCAAGGGTATTGTGCTGGGCTCCTATGATATTTTGTGGGAGTAAAATGTTTGAAATGTGATATTCCTTGGTAGACCCTTTTTGGAGGGATTGTATATTGCTTTGCCAAATGTATTTTTGTACATATTTCTAATTTTCTAATTTATATCTGATGGTGGCCTTAATGGAATGGTTATGCTCAGTATCTAAGCCTCAGGTAGTTATGGAGACAAGCAAACAATAAACACTTCATATCTGATTGATTCATTGAGAAAATGTATGCCAGATGTCAAAGGTCTGATTGCGTATCATGAAAGGTTACAACAAAAGCAGTAACACTGGCTTAATTATTATAAAAAGCATATGTTAAAGCCAATAGTCCCTTAAAGTTGGATTATTATTACATAGTGTTAAATTCTGTAGACAGTTATTTTGTTACATGATATTTTGACAGATTGTCTTATTAGGCAAGGATGTTGGTGTAGGGCACTGCCTCTGACAAACTCTGGGGGTAAAAGATGAGCACTTTGATAATCCTTAATTCACCACCTTAGGATGGCTTGACTGGTTTTGTTGTCTGCGAGCTCCCGGTAATCAATTACATTCATAAAGAATGCATATACATAAAAAGAGGGTCAGCCCTCTTTTGCAATTGGTCTGTTTGAGTGTCATTCACATGTTGCTTCTTACTGCACTTCATACAGCATTGTGTAACTGGTCAGCTAACTTCAACAATTGATTCTATTGCCCTGTGAGTGATGACATTTTGCCTGACCACACAGGTACACCTGTAACACAATGAGAGAGGCAGGGCTAGGGAGCCAGTCCTTTAGATTTCTATAATCATCTTTTATGGTTCTTCCTTTGTTTCTTTCCTTCTCCTTTTTTTTCCAATGCTCCTCCGCTCACTAGGCAGTGATACCTGACCACTCACTTGGTCCTCATTTCTTCAGCAGCATGCTCCATCCTGCTTTAGTGGTGTTTCTAAACCAGGCAGCCATTAGGAATTGTAATGTCCACTCAGTGCATCACTGATTTACCATTCTCAGATGGATACCACATTTAGTAGCATTATGCCATCCCTCTTGGAAATACCATTCCATAATTACCACCCAGCACAACGTTTGCTGAACCACCTTCTTAGAATGTTATTGTCAATAGTGTATGTTTAACAAAACAGAGGTGTTAACAAATTGCTTTTAAATGATGCACTCATATTGGCATTTTTAAACAACACTCTTTGTGCAATACCAATGTAAGATGGCTACCTGCTGCTATGTATAACTTCATTTCATATTTCAAGCATATGACTGTTCGATTTAGGTGGTGGTATGTTTTCTTTTTTTTCTATTTTTACTCTTTAAATATATTTTGAATGTTGGATTTATGTGTGTGTTATTGTGGGTGGCTAAGTGGGTGAAGGAATCAGTCGATGGATGAATGGAAGGATGGGTGCATGAGTGCAAAGATGAGTGATAGAATGCATATATGATGAGTTCTTCAGTGCCTAAAGATGCCTGTGACTAAAGAGGCTCTTTCAGTTACAAGCCAGAACTATTAGTATTTTAAATGCATGTTTCCAAATCGTTATCCAGTGTCTGTTCTACTAAGAAGAGCAAATACATTGTAATGGGAAGGGAAGGGCTGTAGCTGTGCTGGTCATGTTCTGGCAACGCTACTGAACACCGAAACACAACATTGCACACTCACCATATGTAATTCTTACTGCACTCCCACAAGTAATAAGGGTGTAGCACTACTTATTTCTGTACTGGAACTCAATAGACTCCAAGGTATATATCATTTGATGAGAAAATTATGCAATTAAAGCACTATCCTAGTTGTTATTATTGGATGGAGGGTGGCCCATAAGGGCAGCGCAACTGTTGTAAACTTAACCATAACCTTGTAGATGTTAACCCACTAGTACACCAGAAACACTGGTGCCACAGACTTTTGAGTTGGCTGTCTGGTTACACTTAACATCCTTCACTGTTATCCCAACCCAGGATTGAGCTGAATGCATGTACACGAACATCAGTCTAACATCTACCGCTCTACCAATTGATGTTGATGCCACCACATGATATGGTGGCTCAGCCTTTTCTTTCCTTAGCAGCAACGCTTACATAAATTTCTAATTTCAAATCCATAAACATGCAAAAAATGCAGGGGCCGCTGAATCGCATAATTCCAGTGGCCCACGATTAACAAGTAAAACGCTAAATCACAACACTATGCAATAATCCTCTATTCAGGGAATAACCCCACTTGACTGAGGTTTGCTGCCCTCTCCCTGAACACCTATTGCGTTTGTGGCAGAGTACTGATGCCTATAACAACCTTCCCAGATATTTGGAAACACGCCGAAGTCAACACTCTTCTCAAAAAACCCAAATCAGACCCTGAAGACCTCACAAACTACCGACCCATCTCTACTCACCTTCCCCGCAAAGGTCATAGAGAAGATAGTAAACATACAACTATCTCACTTCCTAGAAGACAACAATATACTCGATGTCTCCCAGTCTGGATTCCGCAAAAACCACAGCACCGAGACCGCCCTCATTGCCTGTACAGACGACATCAAGACCAGATTTGACAAGGGCGAACCGTCGCCCTCATCCTCCTAGACCTCTCCGCAGCTTTTGACACCTTATGCCACCAAACCCTCCGCACACGCCTCTTCGATGCTGGAATTCAACACAAAGCCCTGGACTGGCTCACCTCCTTCCTCTCCGAAAGAACCCAAAGAGTTTGCCACCCTCCTTTCCAGTCTACAGCCACCCAGACCATCTGTGGGGTCCCCCAAGGATCCTCCCTCAGCCCCACCCTTTTCAAAATCTACATGGCTCCTCTCGCCAACATCATCGGCCCCCACGGCCTCACCATCATTTCCACGCTGAAGACACCCAGCTCATCATCTCCCTCACGAGGAAACCATTTACCGCCAAGAATAACCTACATGCCGGACTCCTCGCCATCGCTAACTGGATGACAGCAAGCCACCTCAAATTGAACTCAGAAAAAACCAAGATCATCATCTTCGGTCCCAACAAGACAGCATGGAACGACTCTTGGTGGCCCACGACCCTTGGACCACCCCCAATACCCACCACCCATGCACGCAATCTCAGCATCATATTGGACTCATCTCTCTCCATGACTCAGCAAATCAATGCCATATCATCCTCCTGCTTCAACACCCTTCGCATGCTATGCAAGACTTTCAAATGGATTCCATTAGAAACAAGAAGAATGGTCACCCACACCCTCATAAGCAGCAGACTGGACTATGGCAACGACCTCTACGCAAGGACCACAGCCAAGCTTCAGAGAAAACTCCAGCAAATCCAGAATGCAGCCGCACGTCTCATCCTCAACCTCCCTCACCACGAACACATCTCCGCCCACCTCAGATCCCTACACTGGCTGCCCATCAACAAAAGGATCATTTTCAAAAATTTTGTCCACGCTCACAAAGCCCTCCACGACACCGGACCGGCCTACCTCAATCAACGAATCAGCTTCCACAAATCAACTCTACAGCTCCGCTCCGCCGACCTCGCCCTCGCTACAGTCCCCCGCATCCAACGTACCACCTCCGGCGGCAGATCCTTCTCCCACCTCGCCGCCAAAACCTGGAACTCCCTCCCCACCAATCTACGCAAGACCCAGGACCTCCTAATGTTCAGAAAGCACCTCAAAACATGGCTTTCTGAGCAGTAACCCCCCCCCCAGCACCTTGAGACCCTACCGGGTGAGTCGTGCGCTTAAGAAATTTGTTTGATTGATTGTTTGATTGAACAACAACTCTTCTTTTACCATTATCAGGCTGTTCCAGTTGAATTTCCCAGAAGGCCATCTCCGCCTTTTACTAAAATATGTGGGTACAATGAAATGGGCTGTGGTTATCTCTTGCTGTGAAGCCGAACGTTAACGGAATAGCTTGCCAGTATATATAGCAAGGTTTTTTCTTTGCGGGTATAGATAGTGATAACGCGTCCAAACCTTGTTAATTTAACTTACAAGGGGACTCGTTTTGGGCCAATGAATCTTTTGTCTACTTTTGGGGACTTCCCAGAACGAGATATCCGCCTGGCATTTCAATCAATAGATCAATAACCTAATCAATATTCACAATAACTAGTCAATCACACTGATCAATAATCTTTAATAAGAATGAAACACACCATGATTGTTCAGCCATGAATAACCACACAAATCTTGTAAGATTTAGGATATTTATTCCTTATTAGTTACAATCTAATATCATATTTATTAGTCGCAACATCAATAAGCACATCAATACTACTATAACTTGGCAACTCGAATAAGACTTTATCAAAGCATAGGTCATGAACATTAGAACAAAGCACGACGTTAACATGTGTCACTTTATCAGAGTATCATTAGTACATTATTCAACAAAACAAGAATTCAGTCATTTGTCTATTTGCTAACAACAAAAGAAAGGGACCGGGAGTGTTAATGGTCCAGTGTACAGTCTCCCAACAGTAGTAACTAAATATAAGTACACTGTTCCAAGGAAATAAATATGTGGAAAATAAAGACAGGAGAGACCCATAATTTCAGGAGCGAGAACCCTCAAGCATCCTAATGGATGACTAGCATCATCATCGGGATTAGCTCCTCACTAGGCTGGCTCTGCAATGCCTAGTGGGCACCCCGAGGTGGGGGCTCTCAGCCAAATTTTTAAGATAGTGACTTTAAAAAGTTCAACTGTGCTAAACAAGGGTGCTGTAAGTCACCATCAAAAAATGAAAAAAGAGGTTTAAAATTGGTTATTCATCCGTTAAACACCATCATTTAATCAGTCTAATACTACAAGGATGAAGACCAAGGTTAAAAACATTGTTTGAAAGTGCAGTCGAGGATTATGCTCAAAACACCTTTCAAAAAGTGATTGAATGTAGTAGAGTGTTCCTAATATTGAAAAGAACCTCTATAATACGGTCGACATGTTTTGCGTCTGTTGGTCCAGCCGGATCCATTGACGCTTCATCAGGACCTACATAACTAAATAACAGACCTCTTTGAAGTATGTATCATTGATAAAGATACAATAAGACCGGTCACTTACTTAAGATGACTGGTAATACAGGTACCCACCCCCTATTCGAGAGCAGGTTCCATGGGTGAAGCTTCTCTGGGACTCAAGTTGACAAGACTCTGTCACTGGTCCTGGTATGGGACCTACCCTTGGAGACCGTCACCCGGAAAAAACTGCACTTTCAAACAATGTTTTTAACCTTGGTCTTCATCCTTGTAGTATTAGACTGATTAAATGATGGTGTTTAACGGATGAATAACCAATTTTAAACCTCTTTTTTCATTTTTTGATGGTGACTTACAGCACCCTTGTTTAGCACAGTTGAACTTTTTTAAGTCACTATCTTAAAAATTTGGCTGAGAGCCCCCACCTCGGGGTGCCCACTAGGCATTGCAGAGCCAGCCTAGTGAGGAGATAATCCCGATGATGATGCTAGTCATCCATTAGGCTACTTGAGGATTTGTCTATTTGCACCCGATATTAGTGAATTCCTTAACTAACCTCTAATTAGCATCAGCATGTTGGGCTTCATGCAAAAACAATTTAGCAACATGAATTTGGAAAACATCTAACTATGGCCTCTATCAAAAGAGCAGTTGGTACCTAGAAAGAAAAGGCAAACAGACAATTACAGTTTATCATCAGATAGTTACCCATCCGAATGAGTCAGCATGCAGGATCAGTCTTCGTCCTCAGGACATCGGTTGATTCGCCATCAGCCAGGATAGAACAGGTAAGTCTCAGCAGGGCATAGCAAGAAAACTCTTCCCTCATAAGGAGGAGGAGTGCATATCAGGCAAGGGATAGGATGAGGATGGTTTAAAGTATAAGACAAAGTCTCTCAAAATGGCAAAGTATGGCAGAGTGATAGCTCAGTACTGGCTCCGTAATGGCTGATTTCTCCTTGGGTCACGCCGTTATATCAAAGTTGTCGAACAAGTCTCTAATTCCCCATTGGGCAATATTTGGTGCATTGTTATCTCTGTCCAATAATCCGTCACACACCTTACTAGAATCTTCACCTAAGACAGTTCTCATGCAGTCTATTGGCTAATGTGATTGACGTCTTCAACGGGTGAAATGTCAGGTAAGAAAAGTTACACTTGTCTCTCCAGTCAGTAGTTCCATTATCTTTCCCTAGTCCAGGTGACCTTGCACCTGTTGCGAATTACACTGTTGCATTCGGCAAGAATGTCTCCTTGAGCAAGTCGGACCTCATGAGAAAGAATTTACTACAGCTACACACATATCTCCAGCTTATGGAAAAGCACATTTTCGTGTCCTTCTTGAAGGTAGCACATTTCACGTTAGGAAAAAACAGTTAAGATGAGACCAGGCAGCTAGGCCCAGACCCTTGCTAACTAAGGCCTAGTGAGTAACTTAGCATAACCCTAATACATAACTCTAATTAGGATACGTTAATACAAAACCATACATGAGTACATTATTAATTAATTATTAGTCAGTTTCATTAATCATCATATAGATTGGTGGCCACTCCCCGTGCGGCACATTTCAAACGCTTGCATTAGTATTACATTAACACATTTTATGCGGTTTCATTAGACATTATATTGCAAGCTTTTCATATTAATATTTATTCTAAAAGTCACACTCCAACAATCCCTCCTCTGATGACTCTTGTCATCACACAAACCATTTTCCTTTACAATTTATCATTTTCAAAATTCTCTCATTTCGTGTTCTTCCCTCAACTTTGCCCCTTCTAATTTTGCTCTGAACATTTTCTCCCTTTTCTTTTCTTCCCTCCTCTTACTATTTTTCGCCATTTTCAATGTAATTCTTTTACTAATTTTGCATGAAAATAAGCATACTTATAATCTCATTACTATTATCAGGTATGTAAGCACAACAATGTCGCTCATTAAGCATTTTACAAACTCCGCCATTTTTCGCTAAAAGAATGTCTGAAGCAAGCCTGTTTTGAAGAGTCATAGCCCTCTCCGCAGCAAGTTCAGTATCCATAAGGAATATGTATAGCCCCTGTAAAATTTGTCAGCATGTTATCCACAATAGTTGACAACTTTCGTATCTTTATCGAATTCAAGGTAACTTCCACTGAAGGAATTATTGCCCCAAATATGTCTCCTACTACACCAGCAGCAGTCTCTCTCCTTTATCTAGTACAATGTAATTCAGAAACTTTTTGAAACTTTTTCAAGTCCTCTAACTGATATATCTTTGGGAAAACTATCCCCAAATAACATGTCCCATACCATCCCTTTGGAAGATGGTAATAAGCATTAAGTCCACATATATAATAGATCCCAGGGATCGCTGGATCCTGTCCATTTAACATGAACGTCCACTTACTCTGAAACAAAAACACATGCTTACAATCACTCGTTCCCACAAACACATTATCATAATATGACTTTTCAGTGTATATCAGGCAAGGGATAGGATGAGGATGGTTTAAAGTATAAGACAAAGTTTCTCAGAATGGCAAAGTATGGCAGAGTGATAGCTCAGTACTGGCTCCGTAATGGCTGATTTCTCCTTGGGTCACGCCGTTATATCAAAGTTGTCAAACAAGTCTCTAATTTCCCATTGGGCAATATTTGGTGCATCATTATCTCTGTCCAATGATCCGTCACACACCTTACTAGAATCTTCACCTAAGACAGTTCTCATGCAGTCTATTGGCTTCTGTGATTAACGTCTTCAACAGGTGGAATGTCAGGTAAGAAAAGTTACACTTGTCTCTCCAGTCAGTAGTTCCATTGTCTTTCCCTAGTCCAGGCGACCTTGCACCTGTTGCGATTTATACTGTTGCATTCAGCAAGAATGTCTCCTTGAGCAAGTCGGGTCTCATGAGAAAGAATTTACTACAGCTACACACATATCTCTAGCTTCTGGAAAAGTACAGCTTCGTGTCCTTCAGGAAGGCAGCACATTTCACGTTAGGAAAACACAGTTAATATGAGACCAGGCAGCTAGGCCCAGACCCTTGCTAACTAAGGCCTAGTGAGTAATTTAGCCTAACCCTAATACATATCTCTAATTAGGATACGTTAATACAAAACCATATATGAGTACATTATTAATTCATTATTAGTCAGTTTCATTAATCATCGTATACAGTGATGGCCACTCCCAGTGGGCACATTTCAAACGTTTGCATTAGTATTACATTAACACATTTTATGCGGTTTCATTAGACATTATATTGCAAGCTTTTCATATTAACATTTATTCTAAAAGTCACACTCCAACGATAGAAAGCTTTCCCCTTGGAGCGCACTGACCATGCCAGTGGTGATGCACTATGCTCTAGGTCTAGAGGCTCAGTAGTTGTGATGTGCAATGCAACCCAGGAGCACAATGAAAATTGTGCCTGCTGCAGGGTTTATGGCTCCACGGCAGTAAAAATAGTGCAGTGCTCTACAACCCCTGGCAATTTGCTGGGTGCCACACACCGCTGCCTCCATTATGAGTTCTACATCTGCAAGGGTTCAATCTCACAATATCAATGTCAATAATATTGACCTACACTTATATCGCCTCCATAATATTGACTAACCAACATATTGTCAAGGCAAGCCTATGTAGGGTAGGATATATTTACTATTTTTAACTCCACATCTACTTATCCTGCTCATATCTTGTTGGTCGGTGCTGGGGAGTTCGTATATGTGCAGCTTGATGTTGTTGACCTGGATATTGTGGTAGAACACCTTATGCAGGCAATGAATCTGTTTCATTCTTTTACAGACCATTTTTAAACTCTATTCCTACTTTTTAGCCTCTCCCTTGTCACTGTCGTTTGCTACCCAATGGTTTTCAGGTATGTGCAGTCTATGTCTTTAGCTTAGCAGGGGTGAGACGTGCTGGAATGATGCTCCTCTTGTGGGATCATGCCCATGGTCTGCCTGGAGGAATCAATTGGTTTAGCACAGGCAGTGATGGGGAAGCTCTGTGTGTTTGCTGCATCACATCCCACCCTACGTGCTACGAGCTCTGTTGTGAAGGTACCACACAGGACAGATATAGTCCTGGTCCAGCCCTCGCATGGTGTTTGTACTGTAACTTGACAGCTATGGGGAAGGTAGAGCAGTCAATCACAGACTCAGCTATGATGTTTAATGACTGCCCACCCAACCTTCCTGTTCCCTTCATATCCAATATTTGCTTGGCACTTGGAATTACCAAATTATGTGACAGTGCTGATTGAACTATATAGTAAAAAAAGGGAAATTATGTGGCCTAACCTGTGATGGCATTATTTCACTGTTTTCACATTTTAACACACATCAGTAGTGCCTTGACAAACAAACTAGCACAGCAGTAGCAATTTAACATCTAACTTCAAGAATGAACATGGAGTGGGTGACCAGTTAACCTTGGCAAAGGGTATGCCAGTAAGTGGCACCCCATGTGTGTGGCCTTTTTACTTTAGTAGCTTTTGATCGGTTTGAAATATAAACATGTTTTGTTGAAATACGTAAATTGGGCAGCTGATTGTAGATTATATGGCAAACGTTCTGAATCCATAAACATGCAAAAAATGCAGGGGGCGCTGAATCACATACTTCCAGTGGCCCACGACTAACAAGTAAAACGCTAAATCACAACCCTATGCAATATTCCTCTATTCAGGGAATAACCCCCCTTGACTGAGGTTTGCTGCCCTCCCCCTGAACTCCTATTGCGGCCCTCTTGGGGCTCCCTGCTGCCAGCTACATCTCGAGCAGATAGGACCTGGGACCAATAAATGGGTTCTTTACCTCACCCTGCTTGAACAGTCCCATCAGCTTATATTTTATACCCTTGTTTCTTGTAACTGCATTCCAGCTTCCCTAAAATACGCCTTTATTTGCCTCTTTATTTTACCGCCTGCCTTATCACGTCGTGCGGCCCTGTCACACCTTACATCTTGTTCAACTTAAGTCAGAGGACCCCTGTCTTCCCAGTCCTCCCTCTCCTGCTTCAAGGTCCTTTACATTTCTGAAGGCACTGATTCTCCTGTGATCGTTTTGCTGAACGGATTTGTTTTACCGAAAAATGCAAATCAGACAGATGTATGGCTGGCCAGCTCTGTAGAATTATTTTTGAGTTCGCTTAAAGTTTTGTTTTTTTAACATACATGACGATTTTGTAAATGTTCGACATTTTTCTTTGGTTTTTGTACAGATATACAGAATAATAGTTTCTATTCAATAATGTCGAGAGTTGCAGTTTTAAGTCTGTGATATTAATATGAATTTGTGGTTTCATAAAATGTTTTTTTTTTATTGTCGTTCAATACTTCTTTTAAAACATACTCTAAACCTGGGTACGACATGATTCAGAATCTCACTGAAACACTCGGATTTCCATTCATGGTGGTTTTTATCTAATGAAACACACAGCCTCCTCCCTTTGCTGCTATCCGACATTTTGGTGCCTGGCGGAAGTATCTGCTCTATAATAGGCAGTGTCAGGTCTGGCATCGAAAAATATTTGGTGTATGTCTAGTGCAGGTCACTGGCCATTCAACTGTTGAATGGTTAACCTAGTTAATTGTATCACTTGTACAAACAGCACACGGTCACCGTAAAAAATACTAGAAGGATGCCCCTATTAACTTTATTCAAATATGCCTTTGTGTTTTATTTTTCTAGGGTCCTTTGGTCTTTCCTATCACTAATTCTTATTTCGGTGAAACAAGGATAGTTTTGTCACCATTATTCATGTGGATTTGTTCTTCACCGTTAGAGGGCACTCTGACACCTCCTCCCGAAGGCATTTAGTACTCCATTAGGTAAATATATATATTTGATCTGTAAGTGCAATTACTGTTGTGTGCTAAAGTTTAGATTTACACAAAAAAATAAGTGATACATAAACAAACACATAAATACAAGGCCTGTCAATCAGAACAGCGGTAATGCTTTTTCTCCTCACCTTTTAATCTGGTCTCCCCAACCTGCGATACAAATATACAGATACCTTTCTGAAGATTTAAATTGGATCGTCGTCCTATTTTTCTCATTTATTTCTATGCCATAATTTGTAAAGTGATCTGCCACCCTGTGTTTTTGATTTTGACCACTATATCAAGAGTCCAAAGAAATGGGTGTGGAGGGAGATTCTATGTCAGGACCAGAGGCTCCGATTATGCTTCTCAAATCTTTACTACTCAAAAAACAGCAGCCAATGAAAAAAAAAAAAAAACATTAATGAGGCTTTGAACCCCGCCTTCCATAACCACCAATAGCAGACCAACATAGTCTATAAACAGGGGAGGCACCAACTGACATCCTCTTTCTTTGCTGCTCCGCAGTCAGATAAGTGCCTCCCCATTTGTGTCTACATTTGGTTATTGCTATGTGAAAGTATTTTGGCGATGTATTGTTTTTCTTGTGCTCGGATTTTATAGGCACGCTAGGGTGCGTGTTGCACCTGTAATCAGTTTTTCTTTTAGAAACCGTTTTTATTGTTTGCCTCGCATGCCTTGCACATGCTCTACAGACCTCTCGGGTCGGGCGGCCTCGCCGATGTTCTTTCTCTGTATTGTCTTTTAAGGCACGCAAATTCGCTAGCGTGCTGCAGTTTTCTGTGGCAGGTGACCTCTGGGGCCTAATCTCTCCTTGCCGCATTGAGGCGGCAACGTGGGTTTCGCCGCATTGCTGCTGTTTTTTCCCTATATGCCGATGGGTGTCAGGGAGATTGTTGTGACCGGAAGGTCAGGCACGGCTTGCCTGACTTCTGGGTCGCAGAGAAGTTATTCCGCACCAGGAGACGCACGTGTATAGTCCAATTGGGCTATTAACGCGTGCGTACATCCCACGAGGGAGGGAAGTGACGTGTGTCAACTTCCCTTTCTCGTAAGACCACGGACGCCGGCCTTGGGCTGATTCAACAGGGGCAATGATTTTTGGCAATATTTTATACACTTTCTGTGCCTCTTTTGGTTTGTTTTTCATTGCGAGTCTGCTATTGCCCTTTTTCTGTGCAGGCACTCGCTTCCTGGTGCAGCTAATCAACTAATTATCTATTTTAGTTTGATTCTTGGATTTCTGATGCCCCTGACCTGTGCTGGCTGGGGTCGGAACAATTAAAGATTTGCTTTTCAAGCAATTGTGAGCACTTCAACCTTTGAAGTTTTGAAATTGGTAATTCCCTGTCAGATGAAGAGTATTATGGTCAGGGCCTGGAGATGTATCGCCCTTATGAAGACAAAGATTACTATTTTGACCCCTGTTTTGAACATGTTATTGACTCTTCCATTCAGAAATCTTTGGATAAAGCAATGTCTTCAGCCCTTGTACCCTTAGCCAAAAAGATTGATGACCTGGCTGGCCCTTCTCAGGCTCTTCTTTCTGGGGATACTTAATCTCCGTCTGTCCCTTCTACTGAACAATTGGCCAATATCCTTTTCCTTCTACCTCTGAAGACACTTATGCTTCGGATCCTTCCACTCCTATCACTTTGCCTTCCACAGTTTCTGATTCTGACTCGGTTTCTTCTCAGGATTCTGCTCCACCTAAGAAACGCACATAGAAGCGTAAGCTTTCCTCTTCTTTCTCTCCCTCTCCTTTTTCTTTCGATCCATCTGATTTTATTCATCCTAAATCATCAGATTGGGATCCTGCCCCTGCGGTAGCGGATTATATGCACCTGCGTATTCAAAAAGGATTAGAGAAGGAGGTCATATCCAGATTGAGATCAGAGTGTCCGCGGCCAGATTTACCACATAAAGCTGTGCTCACTCCGGAGATTGACAACACGATGGTGACTTTCCTTAAAAAATATAACAAAGACCCAAAGAAAGGAATACACAGGGCCCTCAAAGCCTGTCAAGATAAATTGCTAGATGTGTCCGGTCCCCTTGCAAAGATCCTCGAACTGACTCTTCAGGCTCAGTAAACCAGGGCAGCCATCCACCCGGAAGTGCTGGCTGGGTGGACTCAACGTGCCATTTGTTTCCTTGGTAACGCAAATTGCACCTTAGCGTCTGATGGTAGAAAGTCCGTCTTGCTGCGTATTGACCCTCAGCTGGCAGATTTGGCTTCGGCTGAAGCAGGCCCTCTAGCGGAGGGACAACTTTTTGGGGACACATTTCTGAAGGACATTGCAAAATTCGTTAACACTTTCATGTCTTTGGATAAATCACAATCTTCCCTTGAGAGAATGTTTAACCCACTTTTTGGCCGGGCCGGTCGATTTCGAGGCCGCTCGACCAGCCGGGGCTTTCAACAAGGTCTTGCAAGAGGAACTTATCCAAGATGCAGGGGTTACACCCAGGACCCTTCCCAAACAGGTTTCTACCCCTCCAGATATGGAGGAGCACGCAATCGCAACAATCAAGGCGCTCAAAGAGGTTACAGAGCCATTGATAACACCCCCACAGGTAATCAATCTTCCTCTTCCTTCTATACCTTTAGGAGGCATACTAACATTTTTCACTCAAAGATGGCCTTCCATTTGCTCAGACGCATGGGTTCTAGATATTGTTCAGGGGTACGCCATAGAGCTGGTATCGGTCCCTTGACAACACGCCTTACCTCATCCTATCCTTTTTTCCCAACTAGACAAATCCTTTATAGATGGCGAAATACAGGAATTGTTAACAAAGAAGGCTATTTCTGTCACTTCCCGTCACCCCAGGGGTTTCTGCAGGCAATGTTTTCTTGGTGCAAAAGAAGGGAGGTGGTCAGAGATTAGTACTCAATTTAAGAGACTTCAACCCCTTTGTGATATACCGTCACTTGAAGATGGAGGGCATTCATCTTCTGAGAGATCTTCTTCAGAAGGGATATTGGATAGTTCATCTAGATCTGAAGGACGCTTACTGATCAGTCCCCATAGCGCCTTCACACCAACGTTTCCTCCAATTTCAGTCGAGAGACAGATGGTACGAATACCTGACACTCCCTTTCGGGCTGTCTTCAGCCCCTTGGGATTTAACCAAACTCTTGAAGCCAGTAGTGGAAAATCTTCACGAGAGAGGCATTCGACTGATAATTTATCTAGACGGCATGATTATCATGGCTCGAGATCGATCTCTGTTATTGACCCATCTGCTATGGGTAGGTTCTCTTCTTCAGGATCTGGGGTTTGGGATCAATCACAAGCAATCTTGCATGGTTCCTTCCCAACACTTGGAGTTCCTGGGATTCCAGGTAGACTCAGTACAAGCCCAGTTGCTTCTTCCTCCTCAGAAAATGAAATCGATCAAGAGAGAGTTGCGGATTTCATTATCAAATCAGATGGTTTCTTTGAGGTCCCTGGCACAGATTGTAGGCCTTTTGGCCTCTTCGGTTCAGGCGGTTTTTCCGGGTCCTCTCCATTACAGAGCCTTGCAGAGATTGAAGATTCAATTCCTTCAACAGGGTTTCTCATATGATCACCTAGTTCCACTCTCTCTAGAAGCCCGGGAAGAGCTTCAGTGGTGGCTCTCTCACATGGAGGCGTGGAACGGCAGGGCCATTTTTGGGGAAATCCCGAGGTGGTGGTAGAGTCGGATGCCAGTCACTGGGGTTGGGGAGCGAGATGCAGTCCTTTTTCAACAGGAGGGAGGTGGTCCTCAGAGGAATTGCATCTCCACATCAATTGTCTGGAACTCTTAGCGGGTTCTTTTGCCATCAGATCTCTGTCGTTTGGTCATTTTTGGCAAGCTTGAATTCTGATGGATTGTTCTTCGTCCAAGAGACTTTTGACGGACTTGGTCACTGTATGGTTTTCTGTTTATTCAAAGAAAGAGGATGTCAGTTGGTGCCTCCCCTGTTTATAGACTATGTTGGTCTGCTATTGGTGGTTATGGGAGGCGGGGTTCAAAGCCTCATTAATGGTTATTGTTTTTTCATTGGTTGCTGTTTTTTGAGCAGTAAAGATTTGAGAAGCATAATCCTCGCCTCCGTGTCCTTAATAGAATCTAAAATTCTTAACGCTACACTAGAAAATGTTGTAGTCTCCATCAATGCTAGACAGTCGATATTTGAGGAAATCATATTGATCCAAAAAGTGGTGTGGGTAGGTAGCTCTCCTGAAACATTCACAGGGGATTGTAGGCATGGTTTGTTTGAATTAACGCTCAGTGTTGCCATTGGGATCCTTTTACAAGTCCACGAACTTGGGGCTGGATAGTCAGAGGAGTCGTTGCCAAGGGGATAGCCTGGCACTCGCTTGTATTAACATCCCAAGCCAGGGCTCTAATCTAGCCTTGTCCAATCGATATGAATTGTTGAGTGGGCTTATGATCAAGAATGACTGGGGCTGAAAACTGATAGTAAGGATCCTACAAGCGACAGCCTAATCCAGGGAGCTTAACCCATTAGCTGCTCGGCCTCCGTTCCCCCTCTTCCCCTGCTGAGCCCTTTTTTGGCTATTTGGGGTAGTTTGCGCAAATCCCCCCCATAATGTTTTGTCCACATAAGCTATCCACGCCAAATTTGTGTCCTTTTTTCCCAGCATCCTGGGGATTCTAAAGGTACCCAGAGTTTGTAGGTTCCCCTGGAGGAGACCGAGACATTAGCCAAAATACTGCTAAAATTTGGGGTTTTGGGGAAAAAAGTGCTACAGAAAAAAGCATCTGTTTTTTCCTGCAAATGGGATCAACGAAGGTTTGCAGTGATAAAATCATCCTTTTCCCAGCTTTCAGGAACAGACAGACTTGAATCACAAAACCTAATTTTTTAAGACAGTTTTGACATTTTACAGGGACATACCCCATTTTTACTATTATTGTGCTTTCAGCCTCCTTCCAGTTAGTGACAGAAATGGGTATGAAACCAATAGTGGATCCCAGACAACTAAACATTTGTGAAAAGTAGACAAAATACTGAATTGAGCAAGGGATCATTTGTGTAGATCTTTCAAGGTTTTCCTATAGAAAGTGACAGTTGAAATAAAAAATATTGAAATTGAGTTGAAAAAAACAGCCATTTCTGTCTAATTTTTTCTGTAATTTTTTCCAAGTAGTGCCCGCGACAGAAAATACCCTAAAACTCTATATGAACACATCACATTTTTCCAATGAAAACTGACACATTTTTTGCAAAGTGCCTAGCTGTGGATTTTGAGCTCTACCTCAGCTGGCACATAAGTAAACCTACCAAACCTATAATTTTTTCATATTTTTTAAAACTAAACATCTAGTGAAATCCAGAATGGGGTAACTTGTGGGGCTCTTACCAGGTTCTGTCAGCGAGAATCCTTTGCAAACCTCAAATTTTGGCTAAAAAAAACACTTTTTCCGCACATTTCAGTGATGGAAAGTTTAGAATCTGAGGTAAACCACAAACTTCCTTCCACCCAGCTTTTCGGCAGGTCCCTCAATAAAAATGGTACCTCACTAGTGTGGGTAGGCCAAGTACCCGCAGCAGTGAAAGTCCCAAACCGTATTGTGGTGATAATGATAACTAAGGTGAGTGTCCTGGGACCAGGAACCATTTAGGGAAACCTATCAAACTCAGACATTTCTGAAAAGTAGACATTAAGGGGAGTCCAGGGAGGTATCGCTTGTGAGGATTCCCCAAAGTTTTTTCCCCCAGAGTGCACATACATTTCAGTTATTTTAAAGCACAGGTAAAGACTGGCTTTCATAATCCACTCAGCAATTTACATAAAATACAGATCTGTTTTTTGCAGCAGCTATAGAAACCTTCTGCGCTACTTTATGGCGTCAAAACTGCCACTAGACAAAAAAGAGAGTCTCTCTTTCTCTCTCTCCATATGTATATATAAAAAGATCACTTTTATATGTGCGTGTGGTTTCCCTGGAACCGATCGCAGCCCCTAGGGAAACCACACATGGAATGACAAAAGTGATCTGTATATATATATATATATATATATATAGATATAGATATATATATAGATATATATGAGAGAGATTTCACTCCCTCAGGAAAACCATCTATAAAGAGAATTGCCCCCACAGGGGGTCAGCCCTGCTCGCTGGTGACCTCCTGTCAATTTCTTTATTTTCTTTTTTTTATTATTTTTTATTTTTAACTCCTGGTCGGCGCGCCCTGCCCAGGGGTAAACACCCATATTTTTTTTTAAATGGCATGGGTTGGGGGAGGGGTACTTGGAGGCTCATTTTATAAATTAAAGATACTTTTTTTTATATCTTTAACCCCTGGGGGATGATAGCACCCCCCACCCTCCCCCCCCCCAGGATAAACCAACTTTTTAAAAATAAAATAAATTGCCTCCGGCGGCAGCCCTCTTCAAAGGGGCCAACACCTCTCTCCAAGTGTAATCCCTGGTGTCTAGTGGGCTGCGATTCACGGCCAGGAAACAATTTCAAGAAGGCCTTGTTTGAAAGGGGAGAATTTCCCCTTTCGAACGAGGCCTTCCTGAAAGGTGGGGAGGCCCTTTTGGGCCCGTTTTCCCCACCGAAGCAGAAAGCACCCTTACCTGTTGCTTCCTGGTCCGGTGGTGAAAACAAACACACAGAGGAAATTTGATGACCATGATTGGTCCAAGGTGCTAATTTCTTACGACATTATATTCTCTCTCTCTCCCTCTCGCTCTATAAATATATAGAGAGCTTGTACTCAAAGAACAATCATTCTCCCATCTTCTCCAGTAAGATATCCAATGTGCTCCTGCAGATCATCCATAACCCCCTGATACGGTATTCCATGATAATGTCCCACTTTCGCCTCTTAACATGCGTAAGTCAAAAAACAAAAAGACTAATGGACGTGAACAGGCAAAATAATTATTTTTCTTTGGATACAAGCTCAACCGGTAGCTGAATCGCTCGTTGGAGGAACAGAGGAGTTCTGAATCCTTTATATATATATACATTGGGCATTGACACAGTCCTGAAGAAAAGACAGTCTCAAAACACGTGTTGGCAGTTGTATGCTACATATCGATGAATGTATACAAGATCGATGAGCTGTATTTCTTGATGTACACGTGGGAGTTGATCTGCAAACATTTAGGAGACATTCAACAATAAATTAAGAGATTTTGATATATAAATAGACGCTTTGGCCTGTTATTATTTATTTTATTTTCCTCAGATGAATTAAAATTTGTATTATATATATATGATGCGTCAATATTTTTCACGCAGCCAGGGCCTTGCATCAATTTCTGGCAGCAGACTTGGATCCTCTTCAGATTGTGAGGTATTTGGATGCCCCGGGGACGATGCAGAAAAATCCTGGGCATGCAGGACGAAGTCACAGGAGCTGCGTTGATCCGGTAGGCGATGCAGGGAAATTTCAGTTGCACAGCAGGCGCTGTGTCGATTCTTCTTGCAGGAAGTCGGACTGCATCCTTCCAGCTCGTCTATGCGTCGATCCAGTGGCCCGTCTGTCGAAGTTCCAGTTCCAATGCTGGGTCGATCTCCTCTATGGGAGCCGATTTTCTCACCACGATGCAGGCCGTGCGTTGTTTCTGGCAGGCTGTGCGTAAAAATTTCGCCACACTAGGATTTCTTTGCAGAGATGAAGTCTTTTTGGTCCTGAGACTTCAGAAACAGGAGGCAAGCTCAATCCAAGCCCTTGGAGAGCACTTCTCAGCAGATCCAGAGGGCAGCATGGCAGTGGGGCAACAGCAAGGCAGTAGTCCTTTTCAGCAAAGCACTCAGGTGAGTCCTTTGGACAGCCAGGCTGCTTCTCTTGGCAGATTGCAGGTTCTGGTTCAGAGTTTCTCCACCAGTGGTATCTTGTCCAGAAGTGCCTGAGTTGGTAGGGTCAGAGGTCCTGTTTATATACCCAAATGTGCCTTTGAAGTGGAGGAGACTTCAAAGAGTGGCTTAGAAGTGCACAAGGTCCCCTTTCAGTTCCATCCTGTCTGCCAGGGACCCAGTAGGGGGTGTGGCAGTCCATTGTGTGAGGGCAGGCCACTGTCCTTTGACATGTAAGTGTCAGACCCTCCATCCTCCCAGCCCAGGAAGACCCATTCAGCATGCAGATGTGTGCAGGTGTGACTGAGCATCCTGTGTTTGGGATTGTCTGAGTGAAATGGAGCTGTCAACTAACCCAGCCAGACGTGAATTGTAAGGCACAGAAGGATTTAAGTGCAGAGAAATGCTCACTTTCTAAAAGTGGCATTTCTAAAATAGTAATATTAAATCCAACTTCACCAGTCAGCAGGATTTTGTATTACCATTATGGCCATACTAAATATGACCTTGTTACTCCCTTCAGATCAGAATCTATCACTCAAACAGCCTATGAAAGGAGAAGGCCTCACAGCGGTGTAAAACGAATTTAGGAGTTTTACACTACCAGGACAGATAAACTACACAGGTACATGTCCTGCCTTTTTCCTACATAGCACCCTGTCCTATGGGTTTAGCACTGGCTAGCCTTGATAGCGTGCGCAGAGTCCTAAAATTAGTAAAAAATAGTGTCCAAAAAGTGGAGGGAGGCAGGCAAAAAGTTAGGGGGGACCACCCTAAGGCTGTCAGGTCTAACAACATACACATATATATATACATACCTCAACTGGCCTGTATTCCTCTCTGAATATTTTCTCTGAGCTATCTTTAGTGATCACAGTCCTCTTTCTGCTAGAATCTGCTGGGGCATGAAGTAGATGGATTCGTATCTCTTTGGTAAAGCCCTATGTAACCTTAAACATCAGGGACAGAGACTAAAGTTGGGATAATGTTATTATGGAGGCTTTTAATGCCGAGCTAGCTTCTTCTTGCCAATCTGAACTGTAGACCTGTCTGGATGAAGATGCCTCCCAGGACAGCATCCTAAGGGCTTTTGATAAGCCATGTGTCCATATCAATTCTGCTCCTACAAAACCATGGTTGTCTGGTACCTCAGCTTCTTTTAGATGGTTTAATAAGAATTGCACGGAGACACATGAGGCACTCCTAGCTGCTTTAAAAAAACACCTAGAGATAGCTGTTAGGTGAAAAAGTATAGAGCAATTTATAGAGCAGCATCAAAAAACAGGAAGCTCGAATTAAAGAAAGAATTGTGGCTGAACTTTCTGTCAGCTTGTGTCATGAGGGAGAGCACCATGTTCTGGAGGGTTGTAAACAATCCTTTCTTTAAAGAGAATCAGTTATATGATCAGGTGGTCACAGTAACTGCCTGGGCCTGGGTGAATCATTTCTCTGCACTAAACCATGGTGGGGATTATGAGCCATTCATACAGCTCACAGATGAGGGAGATAAATTGAGGCTTCACTGGGAGGAGGTTAGAAATGCTATTTTATCCCTTCCCTCTGGCAAGGAGCCGGGTGCAAATGGGGACCCAGGGGACTTGTTTAAGTCCCTAGTGGACCTTTGGGTTCCTCTTCTTACCATCCACATTAATGTTGCAATCAGCAGTTTCTTGCCTGAGTCATGGTGCCACTCAGTGATAGTGTCAGTGTTCAAGAAGGGGGACATGAAAGACCCCACATGCTATAGACCTATCTGGCTAATTGATGTTAAGGTAAATATTTTTGGTTGGTTCATTCTGAAGAGACTAACCCAATGGGTAGACGAGCATAATATATTATCTGACCTCCAGTATGGGTTCATATCAGGCAGAGGCACGGTAGAGCAGAAACTCAATTACATCTTTTCATAAACAAATATACTAGGGCCAAAAGTGGGCCAATACATCTTTCCTTCATGGACCTTAGCTCTGCCTTCCACAAGGAAAATAGAGATAAGCTCTGGGCAGAGGTGAGCTGCATCCTTCTTAACAGAGCTTCATTATGGTTTGACAGGTTTGGTTAGATTTGGGAGTAAGAGGGAATGCTCTAAACATTAACTTAAAGAGGGGTGTTGGTTAGTGCTGTATTTTAGCAGCCTTTCTTTTTATTATGTACGTTAACCATTTAGAGGGTTGCTTTCTGTTCAGGGCCTAGACATTCCAAAAGCATGTGCGAGACTGCTCCCCAATCTTTTGTATGCAGATGATGTGGTTTTGATTACACACAGCTATAAGCCTTTAGTGGCTTTTAGATATTTTTATTGATAGTCTGGACCTATTAACCAATTTTAAAAAATCCAGTGTCATGGTTTTGGGCCCTAACAACACTAAAACCTCCAGTTTTTTGGTGCAGGGACAGATTTTACTTGGCACCCTTAGTTGGAAAAAAATGCAGGTTGTGTCTTGAGGGCTATTGCTAGTTTAAATGATTTTTCCTCCAGCCTGGGATAGAAACCAATGAAAACCCTACTAGAAGTTTATAAATCAAAGTGTACCCCATATCCACCTTCGGTTGTGAGATTTGGAGCTACACCACTATTGCCCCAGTTTGGCAGAGTAACACAAATTTCTGAGGGGTTAGGAGCAGAACAATGTATTTCATAAGAGATTGCCCACGAAGAGCTTGGCATGAGCTATATTGCAGACTTTATTCATCTTCGTCCTCTTTTCTGATGGTGCTTAGTTTGGCCGTCATTACTACCCTGGCGGACGGTGTTAAAACGGCGGTAACACCGCCAACAGGCCAGCGGTAAAAAAAATGGAATCATGACCACGGCAGAAACCGCCAACACATACAGCCACTTTAACACTCCGACCGCCATGGCGGTAGCAACAAACACCGCATCGGTTACCGCCAACAGCCAGGCGGAAGACAATGTACCGCCCACTCCATTACAACCCTCCCATCTGCCAGCTTTTCTGGGGCTGTACCAACGCCATCCAAAGCATGGCGGAAACAGTACTTTGAAGGAAAACGACTCACCTCTCGACGCTCAAGGAAGAAGCAGGACGCCATGGAGCCCGAGCTGCAGGTGTTCCCCATGCTGGTGTATCTTCTCATACACCAGGAACACCAATGCCTGCAACGATGACCACGGTGAGTACTGCACCTAGCACACAAGGGAGGGGGGAGGAAAAAGAGAGTGACACACACACGCAAAATGCAACACCCCCACCCTAACCCCAACACTATACACACAAACACATGCAACAACATTACATATACACCCCGTAACCCTCAGGAATAACACAAGGACAAAAGGAATGGAGTCAAATGAGTGTAATATTAGTAATACTTACAAAGACATTCATAAAGAAAAAACAGTATGTACATTATATACAATGTAGACAAAAGGCGGTACAATGCCCACGCAAAAATTGGGCCAAAACACATAGGCCAAGCCCACACTTGACTGCTGCCTCAATACGGAGAGAACACTGCAGGGGCATCAGGTCGAAAACACACAGGCACCTCAGGGGAATGAGGAATGGGGGGGCACCTCAGCCAGAAGATGGTACAACGCCACTGCTCCTGGAGGGGGCTCCATGCCCACTGCTTGGTCCTGGGGAGTGCAAGGCCACAGTCTCTCAAGTGTGTGGTTTGCGCACTGCTTGGTCCTGGGGAGTGCAAGGCCACAGTCTCCAAAGTGGATGGGTTGCCCACTGCTTGGTCCTGGGGAGTGCAAGGCCACAGTTTCTCAAGTGGATGCCTTCTTCCACTCGTTCTGGAGGGGGCCTTGTGCCCATTGTGCTTCACTATGGCAAGGAAGGGCTGAGTGGATGCCTTCTTTCACTGGTTCTGGAGGGGGGCTTGTGCCCAGTGTGCTTCATCCTGGCAAAGATGCAGTGAGTGGATGCCTTCTTCCACTGGTTCTGGGGAGGGCACTGTGCCCTGTGATGCAGATGTTTTGGAGTGCAAGGTCACAGTCTCTCACCTGGGTGTCACAACGACAGCTTTTGAAGGAGCCAGGACGCACTGCAGCCCATGTAGTCACCACTACACACTGCTCTCCGGCGGTGACGGCTGCTCATTGAATCGCAGCTGCGCTGCAGGTGGCGGTGCTGGCAGTGGTGGTGGCAGCCTCCAGGCCTTCACCTGCAGCCTCGGACGGCTGCCCACTGGGGCTGCAGCTGATGGCAGTGGTGCTTCTTGTGGCGGTGCAGGTGGCGGTGCTGGCCGCGGTGCAGGTGACAGTGCTGGCCACGGTGCAGGTGGCGATACTAGCGTTTGTGGTGGTAGCCTTCAGACCTTCACCTGCAGCCTCGGACGGCTACCTACTGGGGCTGCTGCTGCTGGCAGTGGTGCTGCTTGTGGCGGGCCAGGTGGCGGTGCTGGCCACGGCGCAGGTGGCGGTGCTGGCTGCAGTGCAGGTGGCAGTGCTGGCTGCGGTGCAGGTGGCCAAACTGGCGGTTGTGTTGGTAGCCTCCAGGCCTTCACCTGCAGCCTCGGACAGCTGAAGTGCCATGGCTGGTGTTCTGTGCCCCTTCCTGCCCTTGGCAGATGGTGGTGCCTCCTTGCTTCTGCCAGCTGGAGTCTTTGACTTGGCCTTGCTGGATGGTTGTGCCTCCTTCCCCTTGCTGGATACTGTCCCCTTCTTGCCCTTGCCAGGTGGCGGACCCTTCTTGGCCTTGGCAGGTGTTGGTGGCACACTGGCTGGGCTGACAGGTGCCTCCTTGGAGCCTCTCACAGCTGCAGTAACCACAGCGGCCGTGGACTGGGTGGCTGAGGTGCTGGGCTGGGTTCTGGCCACCCTGGCCCGAGGTGAAGGACGGGGGAGGGGTAGGGAAGGGGTCAATGTTGGCGAGGAAAAGCTTCTTAGGGACACTGGGGCGGGAAGAGGGTGAAGGTTTGGGAGTGAGGAAGAGGGAGTGGTTGTAGGAGGTGTCAGTTTGCTGTGTTTGGGTGCAGGTGCATGAGCTGGATGCTGTTGTGAGGTGGATGGCTGTTGGGTGGGTGCATGATTGCGTTTGTGTACTTTGGGAGGAGGGGTCACAGACACAGTGGGAGAAGACACAGGGGACGTGTGCATGGATGTGGAGGTGGTGACTGCGAGTGAGGGGCGTGTAGTAACAGGCATGCTGGTGATGTAGGTAGTGGATGAGGATGTAGTGCATGCAGGTGTGAGTGGAGATGTTACTGGGAGGGAGGTGGAAGAGGAGGGAGGAGGGGGACACAGTGGAGGCAGTGGATGTTGGTGTGTCTGCATGGGGATGGTGCTTGTGTGAGTGCCTGTGAGTTAAAGTGTGGTGCTTGTGTTTGTCTGAGCCACTTCTGTGTATTGATTTGGGTGATCGCTGGTCTGAAGGTGTGCTTGGGATAGGTTGGGGTTGAGGGGATTGGGACTGGGTAAAGGAAGTTGGAGGTGGGAGGCTGGAGACAGGGACAATGGCTGCTATCAGTGCGGAGGCCAGAACCTGGAATGTTCTCTGTTGGGCCGCCACACCAGAGTGAATGCCCTCCAGGTATGCATTTGTTTGTTGCAAATGCCCTGCGACACCCTGGATGGCATTCAGTATGGTTGACTGCCGAACAGTGAGGGATCTCAGGAGGTCAATAGCCTCCTCTCTGAGGGCAGCAGGGCTGGCTGGGCCTGAGGTGTCTGGGGCAAAGGAGATGCCCAACCTCCTGGCTGAGCGGGCACAGGAAACACGCTGAGGGGCTGCTGGGAGGGCGGTGCTGGTATGGTGGGTGGTGGCTGTACCTGTTGTTGGGGTGGGCACAGAGGTGTTTGCCTCTGCCAGGGAGCTTCCATCGGAGGAGGAGTCGTTGTCGGCAGTGTCCCCTTTTGTCTCCATCGTGGTGCTCCCCTCGCCCTCCGTCCCACTGGTGCCCTCACCGTCGGTGGATTCGGCCTCCAGACCCATGTGGGATGCAGCTCCCTCCGACGCCGGTGCCTCTGCTCCTTCACCAGATGATGCTAATGCACACAAGGACAGGGTGACAAAACAAGAAGGGGTGGAGAGACAGAGGATACACTTGGTCAATGCCAGTAACAACACACTGGGATCAGCCCTATGCACTAGGCCATGCACTACCAGTTACCAAGCTAGTCACCAGGCCATGGGGTACATTTCCTAATTGTAAGGAAATGCCTCCTTGGCATGGTTGCCCCCTGACTTTTTGCCTTTGCTGATGCTATGTTTACAATTGAAAGTGTGCTGAGGCCTGCTAACCAGGCCCCAGCACCAGTGTTCTTTCCCTAACCTGTACTTTTGTATCCACAATTGGCAGACCCTGGCATCCAGATAAGTCCCTTGTAACTGGTACTTCTAGTACCAAGGGCCCTGATGCCAAGGAAGGTCTCTAAGGGCTGCAGCATGTCTTATGCCACCCTGGAGACCTCTCACTCAGCACAGACACACTGCTTGCCAGCTTGTGTGTGCTAGTGAGAACAAAACGAGTAAGTCGACATGGCACTCCCCTCATTGTGCCATGCCAGCCTCTCACTGCCTATGCAAGTATAGGTCAGTCACCCCTCTAGCAGGCCTTACAGCCCTAAGGCAGGGTGCACTATACCATAGGTGAGGGTACCAGTGCATGAGCATGGTACCCCTACAGTGTCTAAACAAAACCTTAGACATTGTAAGTGCAGGGTAGCCATAAGAGTATATGGTCTGGGAGTTTGTCAAACACGAACTCCACAGCACCATAATGGCTACACTGAAAACTGGGAAGTTTGGTATCAAACTTCTCAGCACAATAAATGCACACTGATGCCAGTGTACATTTTATTGCAAAATACACCCCAGAGGGCACCTTAGAGGTGCCCCCTGAAACTTAACCGAATGTCTGTGTAGGCTGACTAGTTCCAGCAGCCTGCCACACTAGAGACATGTTGCTGGCCCCATGGGGAGAGTGCCTTTGTCACTCTGAGGCCAGTAACAAAGCCTGCACTGGGTGGAGATGCTAACACCTCCCCCAGGCAGGAGCTGTAACACCTGGCGGTGAGCCTCAAAGGCTCACCCCTTTGTCACAGCCCAGCAGGGCATTCCAGCTTAGTGGAGTTGCCCGCCCCCTCCGGCCACGGCCCCCACTTTTGGCGGCAAGGCTGGAGGGAACAAAGAAAGCAACAAGGAGGAGTCACTGGCCAGTCAGGACAGCCCCTAAGGTGTCCTGAGCTGAGGTGACTCTAACTTTTAGAAATCCTCCATCTTGCAGATGGAGGATTCCCCCAATAGGGTTAGGATTGTGTCCCCCTCCCCTTGGGAGGAGGCACAAAGAGGGTGTACCCACCCTCAGGGCTAGTAGCCTTTGGCTACTAACCCCCCAGACCTAAACACGCCCTTAAATTTAGTATTTAAGGGCTACCCTGAACCCTAGAAAATTAGATTCCTGCAACAACAAGAAGAAGGACTGCCTAGCTGAAAACCCCTGCAGAGGAAGACCAGAAGACAACAACTGCCTTGGCTCCAGAAACTCACCGGCCTGTCTCCTGCCTTCCAAAGAACTCTGCCCCAGCGACGCCTTCCAAAGGGACCAGCGACCTCTGAATCCTCTGAGGACTGTCCTGCTTCGACGACGACAAGAAACTCCCGAGGACAGCGGACCTGCTCCAAAAAGACTGCAACTTTGTTTCAAGAAGCAGCTTTAAAGAACCCTGCAACTCCCCGCAAGAAGCGTGAGACTTGCAACACTGCACCCGGCGACCCCGACTCGGCTGGTGGAGAACCAACACCTCAGGGAGGACCCCCGGACTACTCTACGACTGTGAGTACCAAAACCTGTCCCCCCTGAGCCCCCACAGCGCCGCCTGCAGAGGGAATCCCGAGGCTTCCCCTGACCGCGACTCTCTGAAACCTAAGTCCCGACGCCTGGAAAAGACCCTGCACCCGCAGCCCCCAGGACCTGAAGGACCGGACTTTCACTGCAGAAGTGACCCCCAGGAGTCCCTCTCCCTTGCCCAAGTGGAGGTTTCCCCGAGGAAGCCCCCCCTTGCCTGCCTGCAGCGCTGAAGAGATCCCTTGATCTCTCACTGACTAACATTGCGAACCCGACGCCTGTTCTAACACTGCACCCGGCCGCCCCCGCGCCGCTGAGGGTGAAATTTCTGTGTGGGCTTGTGTCCCCCCCGGTGCCCTACAAAACCCCCCTGGTCTGCCCTCCGAAGACGCGGGTACTTACCTGCAAGCAGACCGGAACCGGGGCACCCCCTTCTCTCCATTATAGCCTATGCGTTTTGGGCACCACTTTGAACTCTGCACCTGACCGGCCCTGAGCTGCTGGTGTGGTAACTTTGGGGTTGCTCTGAACCCCCAACGGTGGGCTACCTTGGACCAAGAACTGAACCCTGTAAGTGTCTTACTTACCTGGTAAAACTAACAAAAACTTACCTCCCCCAGGAACTGTGAAAATTGCACTGTGTCCACTTTTGAAATAGCTATTTGTGAATAACTTGAAAAGTATACATGCAATTGAAATGATTCAAAGTTCCTAATGTACTTACCTGCAATACCTTTCGAACAAGATATTACATGTTAAATTTGAACCTGTGGTTCTTAAAATAAACTAAGAAAAGATATTTTTCTATACAAAACCTATTGGCTGGATTTGTCTCTGAGTGTGTGTACCTTATTTATTGTCTATGTGTATGTACAACAAATGCTTAACACTACTCCTTGGATAAGCCTACTGCTCGACCACACTACCACAAAATAGAGCATTAGTATTATCTCTTTTTACCACTATTTTACCTCTAAGGGGAACCCTTGGACTCTGTGCATGCTATTCCTTACTTTGAAATAGCACATACAGAGCCAACTTCCTACACTAATGCCATTAGCTGCACACCTGAAACCCACAGGACCCTACCCAGTAGTAGATGCCACTAACACTATCGGGTTGGAGTGCTTCAGAGCCTCCTAAACAAGGGACCTACCCTGCCATGTTCGCCCTGACCTTGGGGCACCCACTGCCCACATCCCCCACCCAGGTAAAACCTTAACGTGCGGAAAGTCATGATTCGGAATCTGTCCTCACCCCCTTGTGGCTGCTGTGATGCCTTCAAGCGCCCATCCAACTCCGGATAGGCCACCGCCAGGATGCAGAACATCAGGGGGGTCAGGGTACAACGGGCACCCCTTCCTCGTTGGGAGGCCAGCCCCAGCTGGGCCTCCGCCATCTTCCTTGCCCAGCGGCGCAGGTCCTCCCACCGTTTGTGGCAGTGGGTGCTCCGCCTGTCAAAGATCCCCAGGGTTCGCACCTCCTTGGCGATGGCACGCCAAATACCCTTTTTCTGATGGGCACTGACCTGCAGGAAAATATGCATAGAAAAAAAAATTAGACATACCGTCCGGACTGTTACACTCATGGCTCACAATATCCCTCCCACCCCCTTACGCACAGACATTGACCACCAGACATGCAGCACTCTGCCCAGGACCCCTCAGCCCCCATGACACGAGGCTTACACACACAGCAATCCATACATTCATGACCCACGTATCACGCTCACAGTGTACTCACCTGTTTGTCTGGAGGACCATAGAGTAAAGTGTACTGGGGTAGGACCCCTTCCACCAGTCTCTCTAACTCCTCCAAAGTGAAGGCGGAGTCCCTTTCCCCAGACACTCGAGCCATTGTCGCTTCCGGACACAGGTCACAGCAGCACTTGCAGTGTAGGCCCTCTCCTGTTGTAGGTCAGGTAGCAAGGGAGTGAACAGATAGAAAATGGCGGTCATGTCTGCGGCAGTGCGTACGGTCACCGCTGGCGTACATCGCCATTGGCTCCTGGAACCCATAGGGCCCAATGTTAACCAATATGAAGTTGCGCGGTGATCATCGACCGCCGACCCCAACGGCGCACAACGCCAGCAGAATTACCTCATTTCCACTTGTCTCTCCTCACAGGTCAGGCAGCCGCCATTTCAGGTTGGCACAGGCCATGGCACCTAACTGTGTCACACCAGACATTAACACATCAACTGACTTACAAGTTCACATACTGTTTCTGTAAAACAAACATAGCATATTAATCTGAGTATATGTTTGAACATGACCTTCTGCTCACCGTATTTCACCCTAGAGTTCAACCGCTGAGGATGAACAGGAGATGGAGACATACCCTCGTGTACAGACCCCTGCTGGACCTGGCGACAGTGGAGGACAGACACATTATCCTGACCTAGAGACTTGATAGGGCCACAATCCAAGAACTGTGTGCCCAATTGGAGCCGGACCTGATTTCAGCTATCCGCCACCCCACAGGTATCCCCCCTCTAGTGCAGGTCCTGTCAGTGCTCCATTTCCTGGCAAGTGGTTCCTTCCAAGCGACAGTGGCCATGGCATCAGGGATGTCTCAGCCAATGTTCTCCAACGTGCTGACCAGAGTGTTGTCTGCCCTGCTGAAACACATGCGCAGCTACATCGTATTCCCCCAGGTGGAGGATTTGGCCACAGTCAAGACTGACTTTTATGCCCTGGGACATATCCCCAACATCATTGGTGCCATTGATGGTACACATATAGCATTTGTTTCCCCCCCGGAGAAATGAGCAAGTGTTCAGGAATAGAAAAAGCTTTCACTCTCTGAATGTGCAGATGGTGTGTTTGGCGGACCAGTACATCTCCCATGTCAATGCCAAGTATCCTGGCTCTGTGCATGATGCCTTTATCTTGAGGAACAGCAGCATTCCATATGTGATGTCTCAACTCCAGAGGCACCGGGTGTGGCTAATAGGTGAGCCTATGGTCCCCACCCAGCTGATGTAGGTATCTGGGTGTGGGTTTGGCCCTAAGGGTGAGTGTGTGGCTAACAGGTATCCCTCAATATTTACAAGGTGACTCTGGTTACCCCAACCTCTCATGGCCACTGACCCCAGTGAGGAATGCCAGGACAAGGTCAGAGGAACGTCACAATGAGGCACATGGGCGAACAAGAAGGATAATTGAGAGAACCTTTGGCCTCCTGAAGGCAGGCCGGATTCTGATGCCTCCCTCTGACAGGTGGCTCCCTGTACTACTCACCCAAGAAGGTGTGCCAGATCATCGTTGCATGTTGCACAACCTGGCCTTGAGACGCCAGGTGCCTTTTCTGCAGGAGGATGAGCCTGGAGATGGGCGTGTGGCAGCGGTGGAGCCTGTGGACAGTGACGAAGAGGAGGCAGAGGAAGAAGATGTGGAGAACAGAAGTACACTCATTCAACACTACTTCCAGTGACACACAGGTAAGACACTGTAATTTCACCTTCCATTGCAGTTTTGGGTTTAACATTGAACATGGCAGCCTGATTTCCCTGTGTCTATGGCCACTTACTGTACCCTTTGGCATCTCTATTTTCAGATCTCTGTGCCCCACTCTGGCTCCTGGTGTGTTTACTGCTGCCCTCTACAGGTTATACCTATGTTAATATCACAGGAGATTAGAAATGCAATGTTTACAGTTTGTGAAACTAATACATGTGTCATAGAATCCACAGACTCTATACATGAATTTGTTCAAAGGGTGTTTATTTTGGTGCTAATAAGTGTAGGGGGTATTGCAATGGGCTGGGATGCTGATGGACAAAAGTTCAGGGTAGAGTCCAGTCTATTTGTATCACAGGTGCATTGTCCAGGGGGGCAATGGCAGTTCAAGGTGGACATGGTGGCAGAGTTGGACAGAAGGGTGACAATCAGGAGAGTCTTATTTCCTGGCGGGGGTCTTGGCAAGGTTCTCTGGCTTCTGCCTGGATCGCAGGGACCGTTTGCGGGGTGGTTCTCCTTCTGCAGGGGGTGGGGTGCTCGTGGCCTGTTGGTCCTGTGGCGGGGCCTCCTGTACACTTGCACCGGCGGAGGTGGAGGGCTATTCTTCGGTGTGGCTAGTGTCAGGGGCCTATTGGTGTGCCACTGCCTTCCTCATGGTGTTGGCTTTGTCTGCCAGCACCACCCCTGCAATGGTGACCCGGGTGGTGTGGATGTCTTTCCCCAGGTACTATCACTCCTGCACCCTCTGGGTTTCCTGCAACTTGTACAGTATCTGGCCCATGGTCTCCTGGGAATAGTGGTATGCTCCCAGGATCCCTGCAAGTGCCTCATGGAAAGTGGGTTCCCTGGGCCTGTCCTCCCCCTGTCACACAGCAGTCCTCCCAGCTTCCCTGTTGTCCTTTGCCTCTGTCCCCTTAACCATGTGTCCACTGCCACTGACCCCAGGTCCCTGATTGTCCTGTGTTTGTGGGGTTGCCTGGGGTCACTGTGATTGTGGACACACTGCTGATTGATGTGTCCTGGGGACAGAGGTATGGGCCCACAGGGTGGGTGTTGTGCTGGTGTTTCCTGAGGGGGGAGGCTCTGTGGTGGTTTGGGATTGTGGCAGGGTCCCTGACTGTCCAGAGGTCCCTAATGGGCCAGGCTGATCATTGTGATCCAGGTGTGCAGAGCTACTGTCATCACTGTGGGCCTCTTCTGTGGGGGGACTGGATGTGGCTGGCACCTCCTCTCTGGTGACGTTAAGTGGGTGTACTGTGGGGATGTAAACGCAGTGTTGTTGTATCTGCGTGTGCCATCTTGTGCATGGATATGTTTCCCTCTATGGTTGTTATTAGCAAGGCAGCTTTGGCTTGTGCGAGTTGTGCTTGGTTTGGCTGTGATTGTCACTAGTGTGCATGCTATGCTGTGGTTATGGGTGTCCATGCAGGTCTGTGATGGGTGTCTATGCATTGGTGTTGCATGCAGGGCTTGGTATTGGGATGGGTGGGCTGTGATGGTGGGGTATATGTGAGGTGGTGGAGTGATGGGGTGAGGGTAAGGGTAGGAATTTGTGATGGCATGCAGGTTGGGGGGAATGTAGTAAAGATTTGACTTACCAGAGTCCAGTCATCCTGCTACTCCTGCGAGGCCCTCAGGATGCATGATCACTAAGACTTGCTCCTGCCATGTTGTTAGTTGTGGGGGAGGAGGTGGGGGTCCACCGCCAGTCCTCTATACAACTACCTGGTGCCTCGCAACCACAGAACGTACCTTCCCCCGTAGGTCGTTCCACCTCTTCCTGATGTCATCGCTTGTTCTGGGGTGCTGTCCCACGGTGTTGACCCTGTCCACAACTCTCCGTCAAAGCTCCATCTTACTAGCAATGAATGTCCGCTGCACCTGCAATCTGAATAGCTGTGGATCTACCCGGATGATATCCTCCACCATGACCCTTAGCTCCTCCTCAGAGAACCTGGGGTGTCTTTGTGGTGCCATGGGTGTAGTGTGAGTGTGGGTACGTGTGAGGGTACGTGGGTGATGTGTTGGGGTGTGTGCTGTGAGCTGAGTGGATGGTGTATGGGTGATGGTGTTATGTGGCTCAGATTCAGTGGGTGCTCCTGCTTGTCTCTCTCTCAGTTGGCAATATTTTTTTTCGTTGTAAGGGGTTGTGGGTGTGTGTTTTATATTGGATTGGGCATGTGGGTGTGGTGTGTTTATGTGTGTTAGGTGTGTGTAGTTTGAATTGTCCAATGTGGTGCTGTTTTGTTAATGTGTGTGTGTATTTTGAGCGCGGCTGTGTGTACCGCCAATGGTTTACCGCGGTTGAATGTCTGCTGCAGTGTTTCGTGGGTCATGATGCTGTGGGCGTATTTCTGTTGGCATAACAGTGTGGGTTTTAGTACCACCAGTTTATCACTGACCTTTGAACTGGCGGACTTGTGTGGGTGTCAGTATAGTGGAGGATTTCTCTGTGTGGGTCATAATACTCGCAACGGTATTCCGCTGCGGTCACGGTATGTTGGCGGCCGTCAGCACGGCGGTAGGTGGCATTTACCGCCAATGCTGTAATGAGGGCCTTTGTCTTTAGGAGAAATTAAGACTTAACTGGTTAGTTATCTGGGACTGTTTGAAACCAGATATGTCAACATATCCTGGCTGCACCATCTGTGGAAAACTTCACAGCCCTTGAGATACCAAATTTATTTTCTAACCCCGAGGCATCATAAAAAAAGACATTGCTTGACTAAAGCGGGCCTTTCTTCTCAGGGTGGCAGCTGAGAGAGAGGCCTCTGCTCTATTCAAACAGTTGGTTTGTCAATATATAATGGTAAAATCAGTGAACGGAATAGAACCATACCTTCTGTTAGAGATGTCTAACCATTAACAGAGCTTATTGACCTACTTCAGGCTGAGCATATTTCAGTAGTTGCCTTTTACAAAGGGTACCTGGTATAAAATTACTGATTTACTGCCTTGAACTTGTTATCAGGTCTCAATCTGCGATAGCATGCACATTGTACTTATCTGTCCTAAATTTAATACCCTTTGCCATAAGGCCACTTTTACTATTCACAGATTTAAGACAGGCTAGACCTGCTTTTTTGTATCTACAGCTTTTACCTACACCAAAAAAAAAATTTATGTGCCTTGGTAATTGACAGGGGTTTTTAGCTAAAGATATTAGGTTCTGTTAGCTTTGTCCCTCTGTTTAAGATTACAATGCTGCTATTTTCTTCATGATCTCTGCAGGTGTTGTTCTGATAAGCTATCATGAATTATTCTGTAAAGGATTTTGTAAATGTCTATTTTTATCAATGAAGGTTTTTTACTTTATTACTATACTGCTTTTCCTTTCTTTTTTTCAATGATCATGAATTTTAAGATATTTATGATAAAATGTAATAGTTTATGTATATTTTATGATGGAATATTTTTGTCTGTATACCTGTATCATTTTATACAAAACTAAATAAAGTTATAAATGATGCTGAATTAAATGCGTGCGTTATCATTCTTTCTATCATAGCTCCATACATTTTCAATGGTAATTCAGAGGCAGACAGATATCATATTATTTTGTTTGTTGATCTTTTCAAAATTTGCTGTGAAACATTTTTTTAAATATCCCTTTTACATACTCAGTCAACTTTCACAACAAAGTCTCACTAGAAAACATATTGGTGTTTGTTCAAATGGCCATTGATTTTCCACACAATTTATGTCAGGTTTTCGCAGCAAAAACTAGAAAGCTAAAAACATGAACTCTGGTCCTAGGTAATTTCTGTAAAACTGTTTCCATGGCACAAGACTAACCACAAACTCCCACGTAATCTGGCAAGGTAACATGTTCATCTCCCTCTATAACAATGGAAACAGCGGCCCTCATCATGACACTGGTGGTAAGGGATAAAGTAGCGGAAATACCGCCAACAGGCCGGCGGTAATTACCGCCAAATTATGACCATGGCGGTGATCCCTCCCATAGACAGCTAATGTACCACACCATCCGCCAGGCCGTTAACACCACGCACGACGGCGGTCGCCATCAACAGCGAGGCAGAAGACAAAGTACCGCCCACCATATCATGACACAGCGCACCGCCAGGATTTCCAGGGCGGAACCAACGCCATCAAAAGCCTGGCGGAAACAAAACATAGAAGACGAAAGACTCACCTACAGAGTCACAGAGAAGACAAACGCTGTCATGGAACCGGAACTGCAAGTCTTCCCGATGCTCTTCTACTCCATGCTCCACCTGGAACACCAATGCCGACAAAGACGACAACGGTGAGTACAGCCAACTAGCACACAAGGGAGGAAGGGAGGAAAACGAGAGTGACACACACACGCAAAACACACACCATACACACAACCAGCTGCAGATGAAAAACAATGGCACACGACACACAGCAGAAGAATGCAAGGACAACAAGAAGGCAGTAATGAAAATGTATTGAATGTGAAGAGCCACCAAATGAACCCATTGGATAAAAAAGAGACATGTACAAATGTCCACAAAGGGCACAGTCCAAGGCCCAACGTGTCTCCTGACATCATCTGCACAGAACTCTGCAGGGGCATCATTTTGCAAGTGGGCAGGCACCTCAGGGGGATGGGGGTTGAGGGGCACCTCAGCCAAAGTTGGGAACTTGCCCACTGGTTCTAGAGGGGGCTCCATGCCCATTTCCCTGTGCTGCAGAGTGCAAGGTCACAGTCTCTCAGGTGGGTGACTTGCCACTCTGCTGGAGGTGAGGACTGCACTGTCTCATCTGGTGGTGAGAGCCGCACTGTCTCAGCAGGTGAAGGTGCCTCCTGGACAGCCTCTGTTGGAGGTGAGGGCTGCACTGTTTCAGCAGGTGAAGGTGCAGCATCTGCAGTAGTGGGCTGCACTGCCTCAGAAGGAGGTGAGGGCTCCATGACAACTGGTGGTGATGGTGGTGTCATCCTGGCAGCCTCTGCTGGAGGTGAGGGCTTCACTGTCTCAGCAGGTGAAGGTGCAGCCTCTGCAGGAGGAGTGGGCTGCACTGCCCTGCCTCGGCTGGAGGTGAGGGCTACATGACCACCGGTGGTGGTGGTGTCATCCTGCCAGGCTCTGCTGGAGTTGAGGGCTTTTTCCCCTTCATGGCAGGAGATGGGGCCTCCTTCCCCTTCAAGGCAGGAGTCGAGGGCTTCTTCCCCCTTCATGGCAGGAGGTGCGGCCTCCTTCCCCTTCATGGCAGGAGTCAAGGGCTTCTTCCCTTTCATGGCAGTGGCTGTGGGATCCGTACCCTTCATGGCAGGAGTCGAGGGCTTCTTCCCCTTCATGACAGTGGCTGTGGGATCCTTACCCTTCTTGGCTGGTGGAGTGGGATTCATCACTGTCTTTCCTCCACGACTAGGAGGTACCTCCACTGTGCGTGTGGACTGTTTGGGTGAGGTGCGGGCTGGGTCGTTGGGACTCTGCTGTTACGGGCAGGACAGGGGGAGGGAAGAGGTCAAGTCGGGAAAGGAAAATCTTTTTAGGGACAGGGCGGGAGGAGGGAGGAGGGATGGGAGTGGAGGTTGAGGGAGTGGTTGTTGGAGGAGTACATCTGCTGGACTTGGGTGAAGTTGCATGGGGAGTGTGCTGATGTGAGTGGATGGCTGTTGGGTGTCTGTGTGATTGCATTTGTGACCTTTGAGGGGGGACAGACAGGGTTGGGGAGGACACAGGGGACACGTGCATGAATGTTGTGGAGGTGTCTGCTAGTGAGGTGTGTGTGCTGCTTGGTGTGGGGATGCTGGTGGTGGATGTTGAAGCAGTGCATGCAGGTGTGAGTGTGGACCTGACTGTGAGGGAGGTGGAGGAGAAGGGGGAGATAGTGGAGGCAGTGGATGTGGTTGTGTCTGCAATTGTCTTGTTTTTGCATGAGTGCTTGTGGGCTGAAGTGTGGTGCCTGTGTTTGAGTGTGCCACTCCTGTGTGTTGTCTTGTGTGCATGCTTGTCTGTATGTGTCCATGGGATGGGTTGGGGTTGAGGAGACTGGGAAGTGGTAGTTGGAGGGGGGACGTAGGGTCAGGGACAATGGCTACCATCAGAGAGGAGACCAGAGCCTGAATCAATCTCTGTTGGGCCGCCAATCCACCGTGGATGCCCTCCAGGAATGCATTGCATTGCTGCATCTGGGATGCCATGCCCTTGGATGGCATTCACAATGGTTGACTGCCCTATAGAGATGGATCTCAGGAGGTCAATAGCCTCCTCACTCAGGGCAGTAGAGCTCACTGGGGCAGGCCCTGTGGTGCCTGGGGTGAAGAAGATGCCCACCCTCCTGGGTGAGCGGGCAACTCGCTGAGGGGTTATTGGGAGGGCGGTGCTGGTGTGGGGGTGGCAGCTGTACCTGCAGCTGGGGTGGTCACAGAGGTGTCTGTCACCACTAGGGAGCTTTCATCGGAGGAGGTATCTGAGTCAGTGTTGTCACCTCCTGTCTCTGCCGTGGTGCTCCCCTTGCCCTCTGTCCCTCTGGTTTCCTCGGCGTCGGTGGACTCTGCCTCCTGGGACCTGTGGGATGCAGCTCCCTCTGTCGCCGGTGCCCCTGCTCCTCCGCCAGATGATGCTAATGCACACATGGACAGGATGACAGAAGATAAAAAGGGGTGGAGAGAGAAAGGGAACACTGGGTCAATTACTGCACCAATACCACAGTTGGCATACACAGCACCGTCCAACACAGGGATCAGGATTGAGCACTATGCATTGCACTGCCATTGATTTGGGTAGATGCCAGAGCAAAATGAGGGCCAAACACCGCCAACTACACACCTCCTGGGACCCACTAAGCCCTGTCTGACATAGAATGCTAGGTTACCTTGTTTTCCCTTTCAACCATTACCCTGGAGCTGGATCACGCTGCAATGTCTGGCCTAGCATTAAGGAGCACCCACTAACTGACCCCACCTCCGGGATCCCATGCCACCGCCAATTTATTGTTGTAACGGCCAGTGCTTTAAATGGAAAAATAGAAGTGCAGGTACTCTGTACCAGAGTACCTGCTTGTTTCTGAGAAGTGCCGGTACTCTCCAATTAAAAGTATTGCGTTTTTCTTGAGATGTGCCGGTACTCTCCCTCTCAAAATAAAAAAGTGCCGGTACTCAGTACCGGAGAGTACCGGTCCATTTAAAGCACTGGTAACGGCCACTGTTGTGGCTGCTTTGATGCCCTCAAGTGCCCATCCAGCTCTGAGTAGGCCACTGCCAGTATGCAGGCCATCGGGGGTTCAGGTTCCGACGCGCACCCATTCCTTGTTGGGAGGCCATCCCCAGCTGGGCCTCCGTGGTCTTCCGTGCCCAGCGTCTCGGGTCCTCCCGCCGTTTCCGAGTATGTGCTCCGCCGGCCATAGACCCCCAGGGTCTGCACATCCTTGGTGATGGCACGCCATAATCCCTTCTTTTGATGGGCGCTGACCTGCAGAGGCAATTCAGATGGGAGGACACCATTACACATACAATCCAGCCTGTCACACAAATGGCCCACCAATCTCGTTTCCTTCACCATTGGCATACACATCGTCCAGCGCACACCATGTATACCACCACATGACATTCCCCCGATGACACGATGCTTGACAACACATCTCCATGCATCCTTCTCACATGCATCATGCCCAAGGTGTACTCACCTGTTGGCCTAGAGGCCCATACAGCAGTCCGAACTGGGGTAGGATCCCATCCACCAATCACTCCAACTCCCTCCGAAGTGAAGGCAGGGGCCGTTTCCCCGGTCACAGGGGCCATGGTAGGTTCCAGACACAGGTCACAGCAGCACACGCAGTGTAGGTGTTCTCCTGTTGAAGGTCAGGAAACAAGTGAGGAATCAGATAGAAAATGGCGGTCACATCCATACACCGTCACTGCCGGCGCATATCCCCATTGTCCACTGTACTCCATTGAGCCCCATATTATCCAATGAGGAATTGCCCGGCGGTGCAAGACCGCCTTCCGCCACGACACCCAACGTCGGCGTAGCTACCTCACTTCCACCTGTCCCTACATACAGGACAGGTGGTCGCCATGTCATGGTGATGGATAACGATAAGATTAACCTTTAATGCATCACTGCCTAGATTTGCACATACCTTGCCATTCCCACTGTCCCATCACATAAATGTAGAATGTACACTGATGATGTGGTTCCATTGTTCAAATTGTGACAGCCTACTCACTCTTGTGTCCCTTAGATACCTGCTGCTGCAGATGACTGGGAGGAGAAAATGAACCCCCGTGTACAGACCCCTTGTGGACTTGGCTACACTGGAGGACAGGCACATTATACTGACTTATAGACTGGACAGGGCCACAATCACAGAGATGTGTGTCCAACTGGGATCCTCCCTCTTGTGCAAGTGCTATCAGTGCTCCATTTCCTGGCAACTGGTTCTTTCCAAGTGACAGTGGACTTGGCAGCTGGAATGTCACAGCCAATGTTTTCTGTCGTGCTGGCAAGGGTCTTGTCTGCCCTGGGGAAACACATGTGCAGCTACGTTGCTTTCCCCCAGGTAGAAGGTTTGGCCACTGTGTAAAGCAGGATTCTATGCAATGGGTCATATATTATTGGGATGATTGACGGTACACATATTGCATTAGTCCCCCCCGCCAGAATGAACCGGTGTTCAGGAATCGTAAGAGTTTCCACTCACTGAATGTGCAAATGGTGTGCCTGATGAACCAGTACATCTTTCACGTCACTGCCAAGTATCCTGGGTCGGTGCATGACACCTTCGTCCTGAGGAATAGCAGCATCCCAAATGTGATGGCCCAACTACAGAGGCACGGAGTGTGGCTAATAGGTGAGCCAGAGCCCCCACCCACTGTATGTCAGTGTATGCCTTCAGGTGTTCTCCTCATAGCATTGTGTCAGGCTAAATGTTGTCCCTCAACACTTGCAGGTGACTCCGGCTACCCAAAACTATTGAGGCTGCTGACCCTTGTGAGGAATGCCAGGACAGGGTCTGAGGAACACTATAATGAGGCACATGGGCGAACCAGAAGAATAATCGAGTGGACCTTCGGCCTCCTGAAAGCCAGGTTCAGGTGCCTTCATCTGACAGGTGGATCCCTGTGCTAGTCACCCGGTAAGGTCTACCAGATAGTAGTGGCATGCTGCATGTTGCACAGCCTGGCCCTCAGATGACATGTGCCTTTTCTGCAGGAGGAGGGGACTGGAGATGACCCTGTGGTAGCAGTGGACCCTGAGGGCAGTGAGGATGAGGAGGCTGAGGATGAGGATGAGGACAACAGAACATCAGTTATACAACAATACTTCCAATGACACATAGGTCAGACAGTGGAACTGACCATTACTCTGACTATTGATGTATCTGTGTGGATGTAGCATGATGGCATTCACTTCTTTTGCATTTCAACTTACTGTCACCTATGGCTTTTCATTTTCCAGATGTTGGTGATATGACAACAATGTCTTGATGTGATCACTACATACAGTTACAGGTCATTCATTATTTGTATGCTATCACAGTATTCAGATCATTAGAGCACTCGATGTGAATGTTCCTACAAATGCACATTTTCAAAACATAAAACAGTGTCACTCAAATTGTGTTCGAGGCTGTTTATTATAGTGCTATACAATTGAGAGTAAAGTGTAATGAAATGGGGTGATGGTGGAGGAAAGTCCAGGGTATTGTTCCAGTCTGTTTGTAGCACAGGTGCAGTGCCCAAGGGGCCATAGGAAGGGGAGCAAAGGCAGTTCAAAGCGGACAAGGTGACAGGGTGGGACACAAGGGAGACAATCAGGAGTGTCTCATTTCCTGGCGGTGGTCTTGGTCTTGGCAAGTGTTGCTGGCTTCTGTTTGGTTCGCAGGGAACGTTTGCGGGGTGGTTCACCTTCTGCTGGGGGAGGGGTGCTGGTGGCCTGTGGGTCCTGTAGCGGGCCTCCTGTCCATTAGCTGCAGCAGATATGGTAGGCTGGTCAATAGACTGGCTAGTGATAGGGGCCCGCCGCTGTGCAGTCCATTCCCTCATGATGTTGGCCATATCTGCCAGCACCCCTGCTATGGAGATCATGGTGGTGTAGAGAGCCTGCAATTCCTCCCTGACCTCCTGATGGTGTTCCTCCTGCAGCCACCTGTTCTCCTGCATGTTGTTCAGGATCTGGCCCATCGTGTCCTGGGATTGTTGGTAGGCACCCAGGACATTAGTGAGTGCCTCCTGGAGAGTCAGTTCCCTGGGCCTCTCCTCCCCCTGGTGCACAGCAGTCATCCCAGTGTCCTTGTTGCCCTGTGCCCCTGTCCCCTGAATGGTGTGCCCACTGCCACTGACCCCAGGTCCCTCATTGGCTTGGGTATGAGGTGTGGACTGGGGTCCCTGTACAGTTGGGCACACTGCTGATTGACATGTCCTGGGGACAGAGGTGTGGGGATGCTGGGTGGATGCTGTGGTGTTGGTAACTGATGGGGGAAGCTCTGTGGTGGACTGTGTGTGGGCTGGGGTGACCAACTGACCATTGGTCCCTGATGGGCCAGGTTGTTGATCAAGATCCTGAAGTCTAGAGTTACTGTCATCACTGGGGGCAACTTCTGTTGCGGGACTGGATAGTCGTGGCACCTCCTCTCTGCTGAGATTGGCTGGGGCACCTGTGGGGATGTAAGTGATGTATTATGCTTCATGCCTGTGGCATATTGTGCATCCCTATCTTCCCCTCTATAGTTGCTGTTGCCCTGCCACCTTTGTTTGTGTATGGTTGTGTTTTGTGTGCTTAGTTCTCCATGCCGTGCATGCTTTGGTGATGGGTGTCCATGCAGGACATTGGTATGGCACGCAGTGCTTGGCATTGTGGTTAGCCATATGTGTAGGTGCAGTGTGTGAGATGAAGTGGAGTGAGGGTGTGAGGTGGCATGCAGGTATGGGGGTGATAAGTGGTAAATGTTGACTTAGCAGTGTCCAGTCCTCCGCTAACTCCAGTGAGTCCCTCAGGATGCAGTAATGCCAGGACTTGCTCCTCCCATGCTGTGAGTTGTGGGGGAGGAGGTGGGGGTCTACCGCCAGTCCTCAGTAGGGCAAGCTGGTGCCTTGCTGCCACAGAACGTACCTTCCCCGGTAGGTCGTTCAACATCTTCCTGAAGTCGTCCCTTGTTCTTGGATGCTGTCCCACGACTTTCACCCTGTCCACGATTCTCCACCATAGCTCCATCTTCCTTGCAATGGATATGTGCTGTACCTGTGCTCCAAACAGCTGTGGCTCTACCCTGACTATTTCCTCCCCAATGACCCGCAACTCCTCAGCTGTGAAACGGGGGTGCCTTTGTGGGGCCATGGGTGTTGTGTGTAAGTGTGTGGGTCTTAGGTGGTGTGATTGGGTGTGTGTAGTGGAGTGCGTGAGGGATGTATGGGTGTGTGTGTAGTTGTCGCAGTGGTCTTGATGTCTGTCTGGTAGCAATGATTTGTATTCGTACAGGGTTGTGGGTAATGTGGGTGTGTATTTTATAGTGGTGTGAGTGGGTGTGTGTGTATGGGTGTCAGGTGTGTTTTTGGTATTGGCCAATGTTGTGCAGTTTAGAATTTGGGTGTCCATTCTGAGCGCACCAGTGTGTACCACCAATGGTTTACCATTGTTGAATGTCCGCCATTGTGATTCGTGGGTCATGATGTGATGAGCGTTGTTTCGTTGGCATAACAGTATGGGTGTTTGTATTGAACGTTTACCACTGCCCTTTGGGCTGGCGGATTTGTGTATGTGGCTGTATTCTGTTGGTTTGGTGTGTGTGTGTGTCATAATATGCTGAACGGATATTCGCCACTGCAGCGGTATGTTGGCAGCCGTCAGCGTGGCGGTAAGCGTTTTTTACCGCCAATGTCGAAATGACCACCATAATGTTACATGTTTCAGACAGCACCCTATCCTGATTCGACATTTGCTACAAGAACTATCTTATGGCACAGAAAAACAGTCTCCTCAAGAATCTTAACCACTGCACATCCAGCCCATCAGACACAGCCCTAACTACACCAACCCAAACTGAAAACCATACTACCCTACGTCTCTCACAGCACCACCAGATCTATGCCCAATCACCACCAGGGGAACTCACCTCTCCAATTCCCACAACTTCTCCCACCAAGGCTCTCAAAATCAAGCTCTTTCAACCTACACAACTCTCACACACAATCACCCTGAAACCCCGACAATCCAACTCCATCTATCACACACCCATAACAGAAGCGTCCCTCCACAACTTCCCAGACCAGCTCTTATCAAAGTACTGTTGCAAACCCCTCTTGTGCCCTCTGTTTTGTGGGATTTGTGCACAGGGCTCATGTTGCTTTTCTTCTGTGGCACTTCGCAGACTCCTACATACCACTATTTCCCTCCGAGAGCTCTTCACTCACTTGAACCTCTTACACTGTTGGTCCCACTGGCTGCACACTTGTAAGAGTATAACGGTTTTCCTAGTTTATTCACTCCATCCACCATTACCTATTGC
Organism: Pleurodeles waltl; assembly: GCF_031143425.1. Taxonomy (NCBI): domain Eukaryota; kingdom Metazoa; phylum Chordata; class Amphibia; order Caudata; family Salamandridae; genus Pleurodeles; species Pleurodeles waltl. The sequence continues at coordinate 706,810,589 of NC_090450.1, read as the reverse complement.
ATGCAACCATTATTCATTGTTTTCGACTTGCCTTGGTTACTGGCACCAACTGGCATGACATATTTACTAACGGCTAATGTGCTTGGTTCTGGGAGTTCGTTTATTGATTCCAACCTTCACTTGCACCTGCATCTGCAAAGGTCACATCCACTGGGTTAACACATGTTTTATCCCTGGTTTCCATTGGAGTTTTGCAGCCCTTCCATATGAGCCATGTTCCCTTCTGGAACAGTCTTCCTATCAGGTATATAAAACGTATCTAAACCTGGAGTCAGCGTGTGGCTTCATTCCAGTCCTGAGCAAGCATCTTCCCTCCACTGACCTTCTGAGTGGCCTGGAATCTCCAGCGCTCTAGACTTCCATGCCTTCCTGTGATCCTGACTTTTTCGACGTCTCTAGTGTCTTCATATCCAGAGCTACATTTCCACCTTCTCTTGTAGCTTCTTGCTCCTATGCCTTCAGCCTGTTTCTGGGTCCCAGTAGATGAACCTTATTCTAGGCTAAGTACTGATTCTCAGGTTAGTGCACACTAATCTGTAGTTCAGTTTTGAGAATTGTCTATGGTGAGTTCCTTTAAGGAAAGCAACCTGTTTTTGGAAAATGGACATTATGGCCCTCATTACAACCCTGGCGGTAAATCCCGCTGATCGCTGTGCCGACGGCCACCAATATACAGTGTCCACGGCGGAAATCTGCTACGGGTATTATGACCCACAATTAGAAATCCTCCACTATACAGACACCCACACAAGTCTGCCACACCAAAGGTCAGTGATAAACTGGCGGTACCAAAACCCACACCGTTACGCCAACCGGAATACACCCACACTATCACGACCCACGAATCAACGCAGCGGTCATTCAACCGCGGTAACCTTTGGCGGTACACACTGCCACGCTCAAAATACACACACATTTACAAAACACAACCACATTGGACAATTCAAAATACACACACCTGATACACATACACATACCACACCCACACACTCACACCACTATAAAACACACACCCACATTACCCACAACCCCATACAACGACGATTTTGGAAGAAGCAGAGAGACAGAAAAGCTAAGACACAACCAGCATACAGAGGCACACAACACCATCACTCATACACCATCCACGCAGATCACACCACACACCCCAAGACATCACGCCACACATCACAGCACACATCATCTCACACATTACCCACACCACATCATGGCACCTCAAAGACACCCATGGTTTTCTGATGAGGAACTCAGGGTCATGGTGGAGGAAATCATCCGGGTAGAGCCACAGCTATTCGGATCACAGGTGCAGCAGACATCCATTGCAAGGAAGATGGAGCTATGGCGGAGAATTGTCGTCAGGGTCAACGCAGTAGGACAGCATCCAAGAACATGGGATGACATCAGGAAGAGGTGGAACGACCTATGGGGGAAGGTGCATTCTGTGGTATCCAGACACCAGGTTGCCATACAGAGGACTGGCGGTGGACACCCACCTCCTCCCCACAACTAACAACATGGGAGGAACAAGTCTTGGCGATCATGCATCCTGAGTGCCTCGCAGGAGTGGCAGGAGGACTGGACTCTGGCAAGTCAAATCTTTACTACTGTATTCCCCACCCTACCTGCATGCCATCACAAACTCCTACCCCTACCCTCACACCCATCACCCCAACACCTCACAGACACCCCACTATGACAACCCACACATCCCAATACCAAGCCCTGCATGTGACAACAATGCATGGACACCCATCACAGACCTGCATGGACACCCATCACCAAAGCATGTCCAAGGGAGAGACTCACACAGGGCACACAATCACCACTCACGCAAGGGCCAAGGCGAGAATGCAAGCACAGTAGTAGAGGGAAACACACCCATTGCACAAGATTGCCCACACAGATACAATAACAATGCATTTACACCCCAATAGGACCCCTACCCAATGTCACCGGACAGGAGGTGCCAACCATATCCAGTACCCCCAGAGAAGAGGCCCACAGTGACGACAGCAGCTCTGCATGCCTGGATCAAGATGACCAGCCCGGCCCTTCAGGGACCTCTGGACAGTCGGTTCCCCTGACACAGTCCCAAACCACCACAGAGCCTCCCCCCTCAGGAACACCACCACAGCACCCACCCAGCGGGCCCATGCCACTGTCCCCAGGACACGTCAATCAGCAGTGTGTCCACCACTACAGGGACCCCATGCAACCCCATTAACACAGGACGATCAGGGACCTGTGGTCAGTGGCAGTGGGCACATGGTTCAGGGGACAGAGGCACAGGATAACAGGGAAACTGGGAGGACTGCTGTGGGACAGGGGGAGGACAGGCCCAGGGAACCCACTCTCCACGAGGCACTCTCCAACATCATGGGAGCATACCACCATTCCCTGGAGACCATGGGCATGGTACTGGCCAAGTTTCAGGAGACCCAGCGGCTGCAGGAGGAACAGTACCTGGGGATCAGTGAGGACTTGAAGTCCATTAACACCACCCTGGTCACCATTGCAGGGGTGCTGGCAGACATGGGCAAAACCATGAGGGAGACAGTGGCAAAACAACGGGCCCCTGACACCAGCCCGAACGATGAACAGCCTTCCACGTCTGCTGGTGCTAGTGGACAAGAGGTTCCGCCACAGGACGAACAGGCCACCAGCACCCCACCCCCTGCTGAAGGAGAACCACCCCGCAAACGGTCCCTGCAATCCAGGCACAAGACAGAGAACATTGCCAATACCCCCGCCAGGAAATAAGACTCTCCTGATTGTCACCCTTCTGTCCCACTATGTCACCCTGACCACGTTGAACTGCCATTACTCCCTTTCCTATGCCCCTTGTTGTAATTTAGTAGCGATTAGATTAAGCATTAGCAGAAGACATCTTGTATTTAGCAACTATTGTGAACATTTCGTGGAATCCATTTGTATTCATGGCAGCCATTTTCTCTGCCACATGCTGCCATGTGCTCGCCATGTGCTCTGTCCTACCTTCCTGTTACCTACTCTTGAAAATCTGTCTAGTGACAAGTTATATTTAGCATCTCACATTTTCGCACATGCCCAGTGAGATCTGCAGCTGTTAGTAATTAGTAACAGACAGTAATGTGTCTACTAGTCCTTGAAAACTGTTAGCCCCTCCTACCTGTTGACTGTGCATTTCCATATGACCTTATATGTATATAAGTCTTGCTTCTATACTTGTATCACCTTCTTTTTTAGCCCCTGCGTGGGTATAAAAGGACCATGCTCTCTTAGTTCAGTGTGCTACTTCAAACATTACCGAAGGGTGCTGTTTGAACTGTAGTACCGCCTCATGAGGTTTAATAAACTTTGGGGGTCATTACGACCCTGGCGGTAGAAGGAGAAGTGGAGGTTTTACCGCCAACAGGCTGGCGGTAAAAAATTTGGAATTATGACCATGGCGATTACCGCCATGGTCATCCGCCACTTCTCCGATCAGACCGCCATGGCAGAGATGACCACTGGGCTGGAGACTTGGGTCTCCAGCCCGACGGCCGTCACAAGACCGCCGGCAGTATCATGACCCGGCTCACCGCCATGGATTTCATGGGGTTTGGAACCGCCATGAAATCCAAGGCGGTAAGCACTATCAGTGCCGGGGAATTCCTTCCCTGGCACTGATAGGGGTCTCCGCCACCCCCCACCCCCACCCCCGAGTCCGTCCCCAACACCCCCCACCCCCCTGCCACCCCCCAAAGGTGGCAGGACCCCCCTCCCCACCCCTACCCCGACATCACAACACAGACACACACCCGACACGCATGCAGACACCACCAACACACATTCCCGCACACATGAACAAACATGCCAACAGACACACACACAGTCATACACGCACACCCACATTCAGACATACACGCACACATCCATACAGACATACATTCAGACAGACATGCACACATTTCCATTCACACTACACCCCTGCATGCATACACGCACTCACACACCCCTCTACATACTCACACGCACACCCCCATGCACGCACACATCACACAACACCCTCCCACCCCCCTCCCCTAACGGACAATCAACTTACCTTGTCCGTTGATCTTCCGGGCGGGGACGGCATCCATGGGGGCTGCTCCGCCGCCAGCACCCCGTCAACAGAACACCGCCACGCCGAATCACGTAACGTGATTCGGTTGGTGGTATTCTGTTGACGGGGCGGTGGAGGTGGAGCAACCTCCACTTCCCTGCCGTTCGCCAGTACGGCTGCTGGCGGCTCTCCGTACGGAAAAGGACAGGAGGCTCCCAACAGTCATAATACGCTGAGCGGAAAACCGCCACCACTGGCGGTCTTCAGCACGGCGGTCCCTCAGCGGTCTTGTGAAAAGACCGTTGAGGTCGAAATGACCCCCTTTGTCTTTTATTTCAGTTTCTGTGCCAACTTCTTCCTATATGGTCTGAGGACTTTGTGCAGAGAAGGGCGAACCCCTTGCACCAGTAGGCCTTGCTGAGGCTTACATCGACAAATTGGCTCCCGAACAGGGACTCATCGACGACTCGTACGCCCGACGGATTGGTCGCGACGAAGGATTGGGATCTCGCTGCGGACGATCAATGCCTAAGGAGACCCAAATCTTGGCAACCACGGCGTTTTTCCCTTCTTTCTGATTTGACCATCCAGGTGGCGCCGGTCCTCGACTGAGATCCTTTTTGTTCATTCGTCGTGCAGTGACCATTTGGTCAATTTTAGAACTTGGCAGTTGGAACCTGGATTGGTAAGAGCCGTTTTACGGCACTTGCTGTGGGTTTTGATGCCTTTGTTTCACCACTTACTGTGGCTCTCGTGTTTTGGGTGACTAGTCAATTTGTGTCCTTTGAATTGATATATAAATTGCAATTTATATAGGCAGGTAATGAGGAGAATTTTCTCCAATTTAATTTTGATTTGAACGGCACATCGTACTAGAGGTACCTTAAGTGTTACTTTGATTATAATACTGCATATTCTGCACTATTTTTGGCATGCCTGTTTTTAGCGCACTTTGTAGGATGTGTTGCTTTTGTATTGGTACCAATTTGAGACTTATTGGAAGGTGGATTGAAATAACTGATATCAGGTAAGCTACATGCTTTAGGTATAAGTTTATTCAAGATTTCAGGATAGGACATAGTAGTAATGCTTTTTTTAAAAGGGACTTAGGAGAGAGATATGATTACGATATACTTATATACTTGGCCTATTTTATTTATATTGGAGGAATTTATTTAATAGGGCATGTTCATTTTGATAAGAACTCTGATTAGATAAAGATGGGATTTTAGGGTTCACTATGGTTCTGATTTGTTTCTTGATATTGGTTTGGTTGGACATGTTTGATAGTTATTTTTTTTTTTTTACATAGCAGATAAGTTGCTTAACGGAATTATTCTGGGATTCGCTTGTAAGGAATACTTATGATATAGGACGCATCTACATATATGTTTAGGTAAGAGTATGGCTCATTTGCACTGGTTTTTAGTAGCAAGGGACATCACTAGGGTACGGGGTCAGCTCATATTCAGTAAATAAGAGTGATTTAAGTAAGTTTCATTTTTTTGATACTTATTCACTAATTCTTATATCCTAACACCATGTTCACCTTTCACTCAAGAATGGGTGACATAGTATCTAATAATAATATATGATGTTTGATACCTAGGGGTACGATACTCTTACATTTGGGAATTAAGGTGCACTGAGAACTAACATGTGTCTGCATCCCACCTTTGTGTTCACATTTCATTCCACAACTTTTCCACTATTTTTTATATTCCTTTCATATATTTTCTTCACCCCTTTTTTACATTTTCTCATATATTTTTTTATGTCCATACACTGGTGAACGTCTCTCCCTTTTAATTAGGAAATATGGATACACATATAATAATAGGTACTTATATAATTTACAGCCCTGATGAAGTAATTGGGAAACTCCCTGACGAAACACGTGTTGGCTATCAATTTGGATGTGGCTGCTAAAATTGAGATAATAAGCTATATCATCCTTTGAAGAATATGATTGAACCTTGATTTGAGAAAATCTGGACTGGCTATCAATTTGGATGTGGCTGCTAAAGTTTAAATAATAAGCTATATCATCTTTTGAAGAATATGATTGAACTTTGATTAGAGAAATCTGGACTTGGACTTTGGATCATAGTAAACTTGGAACAACAGATCAATTAATTCTACTATTTGGATTTGGACAGTGATACTGTAATTGGGGATTATGTTGGAAATAATCCTATTAATTTTCAGAAATATATGACAAAACATTGCCTATGTATACTGACTCATGAGTACTATTATTTTTCATGTTATAATGAGTGCCTTTTGTATTTTATGTTTCCAATTTGAGACTGGAAGAATCACAACCGGCACCCCCAGAGGGGATTCCCAATAGAGATATGTATGTTAAACATGGTCTTTCTTCTATAATGTACAGCACATTATGGAATAAATACACTTGTGCGGATCCTGAGTTACGTTGGCCTATGCATGGGTCATTTGATTTGCGAAAGATTGAGTATGTGGAACAATGTATGCATAAGAAAAGGTCTAGGCAAGATATGTTTGACTGTGTATGAATGTGGGAGAAAGAAGTGCGTGGACGAGTGAAACGTGAGCAAGCCTTGCTTGAGAAAGAGCAGCGGAAAAATGTATATGTGAAAGCATTGGAAATGAGAAAGAAAGAAATAAATGACTTAAAGGAGATAGAAGAGAAAGAATGTAAATTACAGGTAACTGGCCAATACACTGTTCGGCAACCTCTCTATCCTATCCTTAATAAACTGCACAATGATTTTTTGTTACTAGATTGCCCTCCACCTCCGTATGTCGTTCCTTCTGCCCCTCATGAGTTAACTGAAGTCTCCGGTTCGGAGCAACAGAAGATACGAGACAGTCGCTCTATGTTGCCTGCTGACCGAGCGTCTGAGCTTAGATCTATTGCTCATAAAACAATTCGTAGCGTTGTCTCTGCTTCTGAACTTTAAGACAACATGAAAGGGTGGACGGAAAAGAAACAGCTATATTTTACTGAGGCATTTGGCACAGAAGTTATTGAACTATTTCGGAAACATTCTGATGAGTTAGAGCCCGATGATGTAGCAGCTGATCATAAGCAAATGCGTGATGGTCTTTTTGTTTTCTCCCAGGTGGCTGATGGAATCAGGCGTTTGGGGAAATTATGTGTTGTGGCAGTCCGTTTGCAAGAGGAGAAAAGGTCCATGGACGTAGTTGCACAGACATCTCAGACCGGCGGGGTGCAAGCTTCCATCTTTGGAATAGATAAGACTATGATAGTTCACGCGAAACCAATGCGGGAGGCCGCGCCTTTGTATGTTCCTCCTAAAGGATCGGGTACAAGTGATGATAAAACTTCTGTTGATGCTAAGGGTTATTTTATTTATAATTGGGTGTATACTCCTTGTAATAGGGCAGATGTAATGGCACTTAAAACAGCATTACCTGACCCGCAGAAAAATCCAGCCGCCTTTTATGAGGAAGTTGAGGGAGCAATTAGTTCTTGTACTATGACTTTGGCTGACATTGATTTATTTTTTGGATTGATATTACCGCCAGATATGTGGAGAACTGTTCGTAAAGTTGATGAACGTGTAGTTTTTGGGGCGTCGTGGAAAGAATTAGAACAGATGGACGGGGATAGGGAACCTGCGAAAAAGCCGTATCAGTTGATTCTAGATCTTCCCGCAGCCATATTAGTTAAGTTAAAAATGATTATTCCCCCTAAAAAGATAGATTGGACTGTTTTAGCGTCTTGTAAGCAAAAGGCAGATGAATCGGTCTCTGATTTCTTTACACGCTTTGAAGAAGCATTTCATGATTTTAGAGGCCAGTTATTGTCAGATGATACGGGCAGACATTTGTTTGTCGATAAATATGTCGCAAATCTGTTACCAGGAATAGCTAGTCGTCTAAAAGCTAGTGAAAGTTCATGGACTACCTCTACTCCGGTTTCTCTTTTGACTATGGCTCAGTATTATGAACGTCAGGAATTAGAAGCAAAAGGTAGCGAGGATAAAAAGATTAAAGAATTAAAGACGAAGGTTATGTAGGCTCAAGCTTATGGTCCGCCTTTTAGAGGTAGTGATAGAGGTGGAAGTGGATCTTATGGTTCTTCTTACACTCGTTCGAATTTGTCTGTTGATCAGTGTGCATATTGTAAGAAATTTGGGCATTGGGCTGCCGATTGTCCAGCACTACGTGTTCAGTAGTGTTCACGTGGTCGGGGAGAAATGAGAAATCGCTCAGGATATTCAGGGCCTAGAAGAAGCACAAATGATCATGCTAGGGTTGATGCTAATGTACGAAGGCAGGATGGGTTTAACACTTTTGATAGACAGAACCAATACCAGATGTCTAACTATGTGCAGCCTGATTTCCAAGATTCTGCTTATGCATAGGATTGCCTAGGATGGGGTAAGGAATCAGTTGAAGTTCCAGTAGATCAGAGGGGTCCCTATGTTACAGCACATGTTTTGGGTTCTACTGATCAGTTTCTGGTTGATACAGGAGCTACTTGTAGTTCCTTGTCTAAACAATTGATTCCAAGGACTCCCCTGTCTGGCTTAACCATTACATCGATAGGTTTCGATGGAACACCTTCACCTAGCCCATTGTCACAACCACTTGCATTCCATGTTGATAAATTTACTACTCCATTTTTGCTTTCTCCAAATACACCAGATAATATTGTGGGTCTTGATATGCTCAAGTATTTCAGGGCTACAATACGATGCTCTCCTGAAGGGGTGCGTGTTATTTTGAATGATAATCATCCTGTGATGGAAAGAGGTTGTCTTGTTAAAGAGGTTACTGCATTAGCTTCACTCCCTAATACTTTGTGGGCTACTTTGGGACAAATGATTATTCCACCGGTACATATTAGTGTCAAGGAGGGAGCTGTATTGCCACATTTGCCTCAATAGAAAATTTCACAGGAGGGCGAAGAAGCACTCATACGAATTGTGCATGATCTTATTGCAGTTGGAGTTATTGAGGAAGTTCCGTATAATGTTTGTAACAGTCCGATTCTTCTTATTCTGAAAAAGGATACTGATACTAGGATTTACCGATTCATTATTGATTTACGAGATGTGAATAAGATTGTGGTACCACAATATCCTGTGGTATCTGACATCACGACACTTCTTACTTTGGTTCCCCCGACAGCAACTACGTTCTCTGTGATAGACTTGAAGAATGCTTTCTTTTCGATCCCTATTCATCCTGACAGCCGATATTTGTTTGGTTTTACTTTGAATAAACGATCATATAGATTTTGCAGAGTTCCTCAAGGCTATACTGAAAGTCCTAGTAATTATAGTTAAGCGTTAAAACGACAACTTGATTCTTTTGTTTTGCCTGAAGGTGTGGCTCTCATACAATATGTTGATGATATTTTGTTGGCGGCTGATACCCCTGAGCAATGTGAAAAGTGCACTTTGTCCTTACTTTCTTTTCTTGCTTCACACCATCCTAAAGTGTCACGAAAGAAATTGCAATATTGTAGACCAAAGGTAACCTATTTAGGTCACTGTTTGTCTAAGGAGGGCCGTGCACTTACATCAGATCGTATTCAAGCAATTTTAGACACACCAGTACCCTCTACTCAGAAAGATGTTCGTGCATTCCTTGGTCTTGCTTCTTTTTGTAGGCAATGGATATTAGGGTTTTCACACATTGTCAAACTTTTGCTAGCACTTTTGACTAAAGATACTCCAATGCCCCTCCCATGGACAGATGAATGTGAGACTGCTTTCCAGCAGCTACGACAAGCCATTTGTTCAGCACCAGTGTTAGGTTCTCCAGATTACACGAAGCCTTTTGTACTTTACGTACATGAGAAAGATGGATGAGCATTGTCAGTTTTAGTACAGACACATGGCGATAAGCAGCGTCCCTGTGCATATTTTTCAGCAGTACTTGATCCTGTCGCTCGAGCGTTGCCTGGGTGTTTTCGTTCAGTTGCAGCAACAACTGTGTCAATACGTCAGAGTGAAGGGATAGTTTTGTCACATAAGCTCTTGGTGTTAGTACCCCATGCGGTTGATGCTCTTTTAAATCAAACAAAGACGCAACATTAAACTAATGCTCGCCTGACAGGATATGAATTGACATTGCTGGCTCCTCACATTACACTGAAGAGGTGTGCAACACCAAATCCATCCACTTTGTTGCCATATCCGGTGACTCAGCCTCAGTCACAAGAAACACATGATTGTATATTCCTTACCGAAGAACAGACAAAGGGTCGTATTGATTTGCAAGATACTCCCCTTCCAGATGTAGACGGGGAATTGTGGGTTTATGGGTCTTGTTTCAAGTTGCCAGACGGTACGACCTCAGCTGCATATACAATCACCACAATACACACGGTAGTGGAGACAGCTCGTATACCACAGAAGTCAGCTCAAGCAGCTGAACTAATAGCTTTGATACGAGCATGTGAGCTTAGTACTGACTTATGTGTGAATATTTATACAGACAGCCACTATGCTTTTGGAGTGGCTCATGATTTTGGTTTGCTTTGGAAGGAGAGAGGCTTTCTTACATCCCACGGGATGCAGATAATGCACGGAGAATTAGTGCATAACCTCTTGACTGAATTGACATATCCAAAGAAAATAGCTATTGTGAAATGAAGTGCACACAAGAAAGTGACCGATAAGATAGGGCAAGGTAATGCCCTTGCGGACCAAGTAGCACGTGAGACTGTGATGCAGCGAAGTACTACTTCTATGTATGTAGTGAAGTCACAAGCTGAACGTTGGCATAATGCTAGACAAGACGTATTAGATATACAGAAATCTGCTTCTGTGAAAGAACGTGAGCAATGGTCTGAAGAAGGAGAATTGGATGATGAGGGCTGTTGGCGGAATAAGCAGATGGATAAATGGAAATTGCCTATAGCTTTTGTACAACCTATGGTTCAGATGGCACATGGACTGGCACATGTTGGAACTTCAACAATAACAAAGTTGCTTACACAAGTTTGGGAGCATCCAGAAATGTCCAGTACAGCTAAGAGAGTAGTACAGTCTTGTTTGATCTGTTTACAATACAATCCTGGAAAAGGGACACGAACTCCTGCGGGAGGGTTTGCTACACCAACTGCACCTTTTGAAGTTCTACAAATGGATTATATTCAGCTTGAATGCTGCAACATTTTAAAGTATGTCTTGGTGGTGATATGTGCCTTCAGTAAATGGATAGAGGCGTACCCCACAAAAGATAATACTGCCATTACCACAGCGAAGGTGCTTTTGAAATAATTTTTCCCTAGGTTTGGTGTTTGCAGACTTTTATGGAATGATAACGGACCTCATTTTGTTGGGGAAGTTATTAAGTATGCCCTGAAAGGATTAGGGATCAAACAGAAGTTCCATGCGGTTTTCCACCTGCAATCAGCAGGGTTGGTGGAAAGGTATAATGCTACTTTGAAGCTGAAGTTAGCGAAAATACAGGCTTCCACATCTTTAACTGGGCTGGATGCATTACCGTTGGCATTACTGTATATTGGGTCAGTGCCACACTCTCGAATAGGCCTTACCCCCTATGAAATAGTATTTGGAAGGCCAAAGAATATTTGGGGAGTTCCTAAGCCAAGTTCTGTATATGATGTACCTTGTGTCCTGATGAATGATTATTTGGCACATTTAACCGACAATTTGGTTTCTATTCATCAACAGGTTTGAGAAGCACTTCCTGACAGATCTACAGGTGAAGGCCATGAACCCCGACCTGGTGACCAGGTGATGATTAAGTCCTTTGAAAGATCAAGCAGCTTGGAACCAAGGTGGCGAGGCCCAGATCAGGTGCTCCTTGCGACAAGGGCAGCAGTTCGAGTGACGAACCGAAATAATTTGGTCCATAGTACTCACTGCAAGAGAGTGCTACCTACCTTGGTGGAACCTGCTGTGGTGACCGATCATCGAGAGATTTTGACTACGGAGAAAGGCCATGCTATATCACCTGACGAATATGCAGAGTTCTTCCCGGACCATATGATTTCTGGAGTATCGCAATATAATTTGAGACCGAGGAAAGAATCTGTAGTGCTGGAGAAAACTGGTTGAGCTACTGCCCTGGGTTAGTGAAACGGAGAGCCAATGTGGCAAGGGGGGGGATCAGCCATGCATTGGAGTAGTGACACCCGTCTTGGCCCGTGGTGAAGAAATCAGCGGCTGCCCAGGGATAAGAGCTAAAACAATTGTTTTTAATTAATTTCTGAAAGGGTCGATTATCACTGTTGCTAAAATGAATAACAAAGTGATCATTGGTATTATGGGGTTTGTTGTTGTTTTGGTGGTTATGGCAATAATCACCTGGTTTGTTGAAAAGATGGCTCCTGCTCGTGAGTTTTTTGTTGCCACTACTCCAGTACCAGAGGATCACTATTACTTTACGCTTCCCTATCATGAGCAGAAACACCGTCAATCGTACTTCAATAATACTTTCATTCAGATGTTGCATCATACTCAGAATGCTACAAATACTACTAACTGTTGGGTATGTGGAATGATACCTGCGCATCAAAAGAAAGGAGGATCACCTTTCATTCCTCTTCCTTTTTCACACAATGGTTCTTGTCAAGCTTGGTATACGCTTTTGTTTGCATCTGGAAAACGTACAGAGGGCGGACTTCTTTTTCGCCTTAATAAAGTATGCTACCAAGACAAAGATGGGTGTCCCCAAGCCAAAGGAACTAAATGGGAATGGGAAGAGTATCAACCGGACAATGTTTCAATACCATATGTCTTCACAAATACAAGAGACTCTGACAAGAAAGAACAATTTGTGATTTCTGTTACAAAAACTAAAGCAGATTTATGTATACGTAGCACTGGGCAAATTCCAGTGGGGACAAGCGATTGTACCTTGATTTGAACTATTGATGGGGTAAATACTAGTAGTTTTACAGCTTCATAAAATACATATTTTGTTTGTGGTAACTATGGATATTACCAACTACCTGTTGGGTGGCCAGGTGTGTGTTATGTATCTTTTCTATTACCCCCTGTATTTTTGGCTCCTGCATCATATCACCGAGATTTTAAACTGTTCGATGACATCAATAAAAATAGATATAAAAGGACAATAAGTACAAATGAGGTAGACCAAACGGACACTAGCGTGCAACAATATGGGGATTTTAATTTATGGTTGTTCTCCTTTGTGGGTGCTGCGTTAAACAGTAGGAAAGTGAGACGATTGACTAGGGTTGTGGAAGCTGTTACCAATCAAGCAGCTCTGGCACTTGGGAATATTACAGAGCAGCTCCAAATTGCGAGGATTGTAGCGCTCCAAAATCGTATGGTACTAGGGGCCAGATGTAGGAAAGGTTTAGCGACTCGCAAACGGCGAAAAACACCGTTTGCGAGTCACTAAACCCCATCTGGTATGTAGAAATGCATTTTGCGAGTCGGAACCGATTCGCAAAATGCATTTTCGAGTCGCAAATAGGAAGGGGTGTTCCGTTCCTATTTGCGAGTTGCAGTGGTATGCAATTCCATTTGCGACTGCGAAAGCGGTCGCAAATGGACTCGCAGTTACCATCCACTTGAAGTGGATGGTAACCCACTCGCAAACGGGAAGGGGTCCCTATGGGACCCCTTCCCCTTTGTGACTGGACCTAATAATAATTTTTCAGAGCAGGCAGTGGTCCAATGGACCACTACCTGCCCTGAAAAATACCGAAACAAAAGGTTTCGGTTTATTTTTCAAAGTGCAGCTCGTTTTCCTTTAAGGAAAACGGGTTGCACTTTGAAAAAAAAAAAATGCTTTATTGAAAAGCAGTCACGGACATGGAGGTCTGCTGTTCCCAGCAGGCCTCCATCCCCGTGAGTGCCCTGAGTCGCTATGGGGTCGCAAATTGCGACCCACCTCATTAATATTAATGAGGTGGGTCTTTGCGACCCCATAGCAACTCGCAGAAGGTGTCTGAGACACCTTTCTGCATCCCAAATTGCGACTTGCAATTTGCGAGTCGCAGGGAGTCGCAAATTGCAAGTCGCAATTTGGGAGTTTCCTACATCTGGCCCTAGATGTGATATTAGCTGATCGAGGTGATGCATGTCGCATCATCGGTAGTAGTTGCTGCGTTTTCATTCCAGATCACTCACCTTCAGTATATGATGCAATATCTAAATTGCATAAAATTGCTGCAGAAATTCACACAGAGACTGGTACTTGGACTTTTTCTGGATAGTTTTGGGCTCTTGTTTCCGCCTGGGGCTGGAAACTATTGACTATCCTGTGTGTAATGATTGCAATATTTTTCACATGCTGTATCTGTATTCAGTGTGGTCCAATGTTCTACTCCATGTGTATTACTGCTTGTATGCCTACCAAAAGAAATATTACAGAAATGAAAGCACAATACATGTTAGATGAGGAAATAGGTAAAATGATGAGCATAAATATACAAGATGAATATTTAGATTGTCCCAGAAAGACGAATGTCTTCAGCTAATGCTGAAAGGGTCGTCTGTTGTAATTTAGTAGCGATTAGATTAAGCATTAGCAGAAGACATTTTGTATTTAGCAACTATTGTGAACGTTTCGCGGAATCCATTTGTATTCATGGCAGCCATTTTCTCTGCCACATGCTGCCATGTGCTCTGTCCTACCTTCCTGTTAACTACTCTTGAAAATCTGTCTAGTGACAAGTTATATTTAGCATCTCCCACTTTCGCACATGCCCAGTAAGATCTGCAGCTGTTAGTAATTAGTAACAGACAGTAATGTGTCTACTAGTCCTTGAAAACTGTTAGCCCCTCCTACCTGTTGACTGTGCATTTCCATATGACCTTATATGTATATAAGTCTTGCTTCTATAATTGTATCACCTTCTTTTTTAGCCCCTGCGTGGGTATAAAAGGACCATGCTCTCTTAGTTCAGTGTGCTACTTCAAACATTACAGAAGGGTGCTGTTTGAACTGTAGTACCACCTCATGAGGTTTAATAAACTTTGTCTTTTATTTCAGTTTCTGTGCCAACTTCTTCCTATATGGTCTGAGGACTTTGTTCAGAGAAGGGCGAACCCCTTGCACTAGTAGGCCTTGCTGAGGCTTACTTCGACACCTTTGGACAATGCACCTGTGATACAAAGAGACTGGACTCTACCATGGATATTCCTCCACCATCGCCCCAGCCTATTGCACATCCCCTCTACTTATTAGCACTTAAATAAACACCCTTGAATCACAAAACAATCTGGAGTCAGTCGGTACTTTCACCAATGTATTATTACAACCTCTTAGACAAATATCAATGTAAATGTTCATCTGCACATACCAAAGTATGACAGTTGTTGGGCATCAGTAAACATAGCAGAAGGCAGAAGGCAGAATGTGGTACCGAGATCTGTGAAAAGGAAATTTAAAGTGGACTGTCAGGGTCCATACACAAAGGTTAAAAGGCTGACTTATACAATGCCCACAGCAGTCAGATGTGAGATGAGCAGTGCCAGTCTCCTACCTGTGTCTCACTGGAAGTACTGCATGATGATGTTGTTTCGGTTGCCAATATCTTCTTCCTCTGCCTCCTCTTCCTCGCTGTCCACAGGCTCAACAGCTGCCACAAGACCAACATCAGGGCCATTCTTCTGCAGAAAAGGCACCAGGCCTCGCAATGCCAGGTTGTGCAACATGCAGCATGCCATGATTATCTGGCACACCTTCGGTGAGTGGTATAGGGAGCCACCTGTTAGATGGAGGCACCGGAATCTGGCCTTCAGGAGGCCAAAAGTCCGCTCAATAATCTTCCTAGTGTGGCCATGTGCTTCATTGTAGCGTTCCTCTGCCCTTGTCCTGGCATTCCTCAATGGGTCAGTGAGAGGTTGGGGTGACCAGAGTCACCTGTAAATGTCGAGGGATATCTCTTAGACATACACCAACCCTTAGGCACTACCACATGCCCAGACACCTATTCATACTGTGTGGGGACCTTGGGCTCACCGATTAGCCACACCCGGTGCCTCTGGAGTTGGCCCATCACATAAGGGATGCTGCTATTCCTCAAAATGTAAGCGTTATGTACAGAGCCAGGATACTTGGCATTCACATGAGAGATATACTGGTCTGCCAAACACACCATCTGCACATTCATGGAATGGTAGCTTTTACGATTTCTGTACATCTGTTCATTCCTGCGGGGGGAAAAATGCTACATGTGTAGCATCAATGGCACCAATGATGTTGGGGATATGTCCCAGAGCATGGAAGTCAGCTTTCACTGTGGGCAAATCCTCCACCTGGGGGAAAACGATGTAGCTGAGCATGTGTTTCAGCAGGGCAGATAACACTCTGGACAACACGTTGGAAAACATTGGCTGAGACATCCCTGATGCCATGGCCACTGTTATTTGAAAGGACCCACTGGCCAGGAAATGGTGTACTGACAGGACCTGCCCTAGAGGGGGGGATTCCTGTGGGATGGCGGACAGATGACATCAGGTCTGGCTCCAATTGGGCACACAGTTCTTGGATTGTGGCACGATCAAGTCTGTAGGTGATAATGATGTGTCTGTCTTCCATTGTCGACAGGTCCACCAGGGGTCTGTACATCGGAGGATGACGCCATCTCATCATCTGCCCCAGTGGATGGGCCCTATGGAGGAGAATGGTGAGCAGAGGGTCATGTACCACATAGGTTGCACAAGGGTTTTTGCACTAATGTGATTAAATCGGTGTGTGGCGTTGAATGTCCGTATTTGTGCCCAAATGTGCTGTGACGCAATTAGGTGCCCTGCCATGTGCCACCCTGAAATGGCGGCTGACTGACCTCTAAGGAGGGACAAGGGGAAATGAGGTAACTGCCCTGGCGTTGTGCAGCGTCGTGGTAGGTGGTCAAAGACCACCGCGCAATTCAGCATTGGTTATCATTGGGCCCAATGGGCTCCAGGAGCCAATGACGATTTACGGCAGTGGTGACGGTACGCACCGCCGTGGACGTGACTGCCATTTTCTATCTGTTCACTCACTTGATACCTGACCTTCAACAGGAGAGGACCTACACTGCAAGTGCTGCTGTGACCTCAGTCTGGAAGCGACAATGGCTCGAGTGTCTGGGGAAAGGGCCCCTGCCTTCACTGTGGAGGAGTTGGAGAGACTAGTGGATGGGGTCCTCCCCAAGTACACGCTACCCTACGGTCCTCCAGACAAACAGGTGAGTACAGTGTGAGCATGATGCTTGGGACATGAATGTATGGTGTGGTGTGGATGGAAGAGACATGTTGGGGGGGCTGAGCCCTGCATGTGAGGATGGTGAGTGTATGTGTGTCAGGGCATGGGTGGGAAGTGGTGGGCAATGAATATGACGAACCGGACAGGGGAGTAATTTCCTTTCCTCCTGTACCTTTCCTCTAGCTCAGCGCCCACCAGAAGGGTATTTGGCATGCCATCGCCAAGGAAGTGCGGACCCTGGGGGTCTATCATAGACGGAGCACCCACTGCCCCAAGAAATGGGAGGACCTGCGCCGCTAGAGCAAGAAGACGGTGGAGGCCCAGCTGGAGATAGCCTCCCACCGTGGAAGGGGGTGCCTGTCGCACCATGACCCCCCTGATGCTCCGGATCCTGGCGGTAGCATATCCAGAGTTGGATGGGCGCTTGAGGGCATCACAGCAGCCACAAGGGGGTGAGTACAGTCTCATTCAGCTGACTCTGCGCGCTTTACGAAGTGTCTGGGTGGGGGATATGGGCTGTGGCTTCCCCTAGGCCAGGGCAAACTTGCTAGGGTAGGTCCCTTGTTAGGCAGGCAGTGTGGCACTCCAACCCCAATAGTGGTAGTGTCCACCTACAACTAGTCAGGCTTCTGTGGGTTCAAGGTGCGCAGGAAATGGGGTTAGGCATAGTCCCCCACGGGCAGGTGATTTTAATACTAACTGCTAGCGCATGGCCTAGTGAATAGGGATGCTCCCTGTGTGTTGTGTCCGCCAACGGTAGTGGTGTTGCTGGAATTGTCTCCTCTGTCTCCCCCCCCCTTTTGTTTTGTCACCCTGTCCTTGTGTGCATTAGCATCATCTGGAGGAGGAGCAGAGGCACCGGAGCAGGAGGGAGCTGCAACCCACATGGCCCAGGAGGGTGAATGTACGGAGTCTGAAGGTGCCAGTGGGAGGGAGGGCGAGGGGAGCTCCACCACAGGGACAGGCGGGGACACCAGCGACAACGACTCCTCCTCTGATGGGAGCTCCCTTGCGGTGGCGGGAACCTCTGTGCCCACCGCAAAACAGGTACAGCCGCCACCCCCTACCAGCACCGCACTCCCAGCAGCCCCTCAGCATGTTTCCCGTGCCCGCTCACCCAGGAGGGTGGGCATCTCCTTCACCCCAGGCACCTCAGGCCCTGCCCCAGTCAGCCCTGCTGCCCTCAGTGAGGAGGCTATTGACCTCCTGACATCCTTCACTGTTGGGCAGTCAACCATTTTGAATGCCATCCAGGGTGTCGAGAGGCATTTGCAGCAAACAAATGCATACCTGGGAGGCATTCATTTTGGCGTGGCAGCCCAACAGAGAGCATTTCTGGCTCTGGCCTCAGCACTGATGGCAGCCATTGTCCCCGTGTCCAGCCTCCCCCCCTCCAACATCCACTACCCCGACCCAATCCCCTCTACCTCAGCCTATCCCAAGCACACCATCAGACCAGCATGCACACACATCAACACACAAAAGTGGCTCAGGCAAACATAAGCACCACACATCCCACAGGCACTCACACAAGCACCATACTCATGAAGACACACCAACATCCACTGCCTCCACTGTGTCCCCCTTCTCCACGTTGTCCACCTCCCTCCCAGTCTTGTCTCCACTCACACCTGTATGTACTACATCCACAGCCACTACTTCCATCACCAGCACACCCATCACTACACACCGCTCACGTGCAATCACCACCCCCACTACCATTCACACGTCCTCTGTGTCCTCTCCCAGTGTGTCTGTGGGCCCTCCTCCTAAAGTACACAAACACAGGCACACACCCACTCAACAGCCATCCACCTCACAACAGCCTCCAGCCCATGCAGCTTCACCCAAACTCAGCAGATGTACACCTCCTACAACCACTACCTCTTTCTCCACTCTCAAACCCCCTCCATCTTCCCATCCCAGTGTGTCTAAAAAACTTTCCCTGGCTACCATTGACCTCTTCCCTAAACCTCCCCGTCCTTCCCCTAGGGCCAGGTTGTCTAGAGCCCAGACAAGCACCTAGGCCACCAAATCGTTGTCCACTGTGGTCCCTGCAAGTCCGAGAGGATCGAAGGGGGCACCCATCAGGACTGCCAGTGTGCCACCTACTGAAGCCAAGGACCACCCTATTCCGCCACCTGCCAAGTTAAAGAAGGGGCCAGCATGCCAAAGAGAAAAGCCGCACCACCCACCCAGCAAGGCCTCATCCAGAACCAAAGAGGACAGTGCCAAGGTCCCAGCAGCGACTTCCAAGGTGGGGAAGGGACACAAGAGCAAAGGAAAGTCACCTCAGGGCACGGAGCCTCCGGGTGAGGTACTGGTGACCTCCATTTCTCAAGACAGGCCAGCAACCTGCACCGCGGTGAGCACCGCCGCAACGACCACCACCTGCACCGCCATCTGCACCGCCAGCTGCCACAACTACAGTCACCAGCAACATCCCCAGTGGGTAGCCGTCCGGGGCTGAAGGAGACGGCCTGGTGTCTCCCTCCACTACTTCAGACACCTGCACCACGTGCACCAATGGCAGCATCTCCGCCGCAGGCACCGCCACAGCCACCGCCACAGCCACCTGCCCCGTGATGTGCCCAGCCAGTGCCACAACAGCGGACATCAGCATCATCCCCAGTGGGCAGCCGTCCACGGCTGCAGGAGACATCCTGGACCCTGCACACACTACATGAGGCACCAGCACTGGCACAACCAGCAGTTTGCAGCCTAAGTCGTCGCAAGGTGAAGTGTGGCTCGGCATTCATGGAGTATCATGCTACCTGTTACCGGAAAATCTCGTGGCTCAGACCCCAGGTGAGGGAATGGGAACTTTCACACCCCTGGTGCTGCAACACTGGGCACCAAGCCCCCTCCGGAACCAGTGGAGAAAAGCATCCACCAATCCAGTCCTTGGCAGGATGAAGCACTCTGGGCACAAAGCCCCCTCCAGAACCAGTGGAGAAAAGAATCCACTAACCAAGTCCTTGGCAGTATGAAGCACTCTGGGCACCAAGCCCCCTCCAGAACCAGTGGAGGAGCCACCCACTAGAAAGACTGTGGCTTTGCACTCCCCAGACCAAGCAGTGGGCAAAGTACCTATTTGAGAGACTGTGTCTATGCACTCCCCAGGACCAAGCACTGGGCAAACTACCCACTAGAGAGACTTGAGAGACTGTGGATTTGCACTCCCCAGGATCCAGCAGTGGGCAAAGCACCCACTTGAGAGACTGTGGGTTTGCACTCCCCAGGACCAAGCAGTGGGCATGGAGCCCCCTCGAGGAGCAGTGGCGTCGTCCCATCATCCGGCTGAGGTGCCCTCCATCCCCTTCCCCCTGAGGTGCCTGTTTTTTTTCAACCTGATGCCCCTGCAGTGTTCTCTCCGTTTTGAGGCAGGTGTCATGTGGGGGCTTCGCCCTTGCTTTTTGGGACCAATGGTCCACGGACACTTAATGGGACAGTGTATGGACTTGTGTACTTGCTGTTAATATTTGTATATCCTGATGATTTAAAGTTATCTTCGGCTATTGGATTGTTGGAATATTACACTTGTTAAACTCATTTCATTTGGTCCTTGCGTTCTTCCAGGGGGTGATGGGGTGTATCTGTGATTGAATATGTGTGTGTTTGTTGTGGGGGGTGCAGGTGTTGCGTGCGTGTGTCACTCTCTTTTCCCTCCTCCCCACCCCGGTGTGCTAAGTGCAGTACTCACCATCGTCATCGCCGCCGTCTTTGATGTTCCTGGTAGATGAGGAGGTAAAGCAGCATCGGCAGGACCTGTAACTCGGGCTCCATGGCGTCCTGGTTGTTCGTTGACTGTAGAGAGGTGAGTAGTTTCCCTTCTGTGTATTGTTTCCGCCGTGCTTTTGATGGCGTTGGTACCGCCCCGGAAAAGCTGGCGGATTGGTGCCTTGTAATAGTGTGGGCGGTACATTGTCTTCCGCCTGTCTGTTGGCGGTGACCGCCGCAGTGTTTATTTCTACCGCCCTGGTGGTCGGAATGTTAAACTGGCTGTCTGTGTTGGCGGTTTCCACCATGGGCGTAATTCAATTTTTTTTTCTGCCGGCCTGTTGGCGGTATTATCGCCGCTTTATCACCGACTGCCAGGGTTATAATGAGGACCAATGTGTTCCTACATTTTGAAAGTCCTATAGCTTCAAACACTTTACCTCATTGGTGCCTCAAACTTTATTTGACTCTGAACTGAAGGTCTTAATGTTTGTATTCTTGACAAGTTGTTTATTAGGAATTTGGAAAGACTTTGAGCACAAAATCGTGATTCTTGAATTGTGAATTGAATGTTGTTGTATTGAACATTCTCTAGAGTGCCAGATAACTTCAGCTTTTCTTTTTGAATTTGTATCTGCTCTCAAGCCTTATTTACCATAAGCCTGAAAGGGTTATGGTTTTAAATAACTGTTTAAACACCATATGCTAAGAACTGTTAGTATACTACTCTTGTTGTTTAAAGTGCACCGTACCTGCATCCATACACAAAGGTCCAGGGAGTACAGATCCTTCTGTGAAGTGTTGCAAGGCAGCAGAGCAGACCCAGTGACGCAAATCTATCTTTTTCTTGTTTTATCCCAACCCCTCTTCCCCTCTGAGGCATTTGGTGAATTAAGATTGTTGTTATTTGCTTTCATTTTGTGCTTTGGGTGGGATTAGAGGACCAGCATTGTCTCCGTGGTCGGAATCAGGTAAGTGCGTGACAAGTACCAATAAACAAACCCACTGCTCACGCAGATCCACTTACAAAACCTCCCCTGACCCGTACTTAATTTGAGCCGGTGGTTGCCAGGGTGGGTCACCAACACTCATTTCTGGGGAATTGCACTTATTTTTTACTGATCAGGCATTTCATGAGAGCAAGAAAGGCAAAACCACACACAGGGGACAGAAGAGGGAAGAGAAATACCAAAAACTTGTCATAAAGGGAGAAAGCAGGACCCAGCAAAAGTGAGATAAAGAGGCAAGGAGCAGCTAGTAGTGGATTAAAAAACCCTGAGGGGGATTCAGTACCACACAGCCTTGGTATTCAGTGAGCTGAGATGTAATAGCACCAGCCACAGGCTTCTTCTCAGAGCTATGGGTACCAGCACTCATTCTTGTACAAACTAAGCACTATCCCTAACCATAATCAAATCCCGCTACTCCCCCCCCCCTGCTCTTCCACTTTTTCATCTCCTATCCCCTCATAACCAAAGATCAAACACATCATCTGATTCGACCAGGAACCTCCTGCGCCCCACCTCCTCAAAAAAAGACACACACAAACCTGCCTACTTTACTCCCTCAACAACTAACCACCAAAGGCCCACCCTCAGGATTAATTTACAACTTTCAAAACTCAACCTCTACTACTTACATCAAAACATTGATGACCTTTCAAGGAAAATATATGAACTGACCAAGAAAATTTCTACCTTCACAACCAGGTCACTCGCCAGCCCCACACATGAGGAACTTACCCTGCCCCAACAGAAAACCATGCCTCAGAAGAACCACACTTGAGATTGATGCCAGCTCTATCAAAAAACTGCTCCTGTCTTAATCCAGAAATCTCCTAGCCACCCACCCGCCAAAGCAATCCCCACTATCATCACAAATCATAGTACTTACCCTTGTTACAACCATATACCCAACAAACTACAGGAACCACATCCAAATCCCTATACAATCCTCCATTGTTTCCAAAAGTGAGCTCTCCTCTCGCATTTCAGGGTGTACTCCTCAACTGCAGATCAGTTTCTAAACACAACATGGAAATTGAGGACATCATCAGCACACGTATTCTGGACATAATCTTCCTTATGGATTTCTGTTCTCAATCTCTTCACAGCCTGACTTGGACCTCCAAATCCTACTCAGTTGTGTAACTGCTCATACAGCAATTACTTGTACAGATGACAGACCCAGAAATGGAGGAGCTATTATTTCTAAAGCCACTAACCAATGCACCCCACAAACACTCTCCAAGCCATCAACTTTCCAAAGCTTCTGTTGAAATCAAAATTGCATAACCAAAACCAACAATAATCCTCACTATCTACCATCCACCAGGAGAAAACGCTCTTGTGCAGGAAGAAATTATTGCGTTTCTCATAGAAAATTTCAGCTCTTCCACAAATGAAATCTTTCTCTGAGACTTCAGTCTCCACTGGGGAAAGCAGGTCTTGCCGTTTGAAGCATTCCTAACTAACAACGATCGACAGCAGTTTTGCACCAGCGCAACTCACATGAAGGAAAACATTCTTGACTGGATAATCTTGTCAAGAGGAAAAATCAAAAATGACCATCCAGCCACGGACAACTGGTCCAACCTGCTGCTAATGCCCATCAAACTCCTATGCTCCAAGCAATCACGTAGGGGACAACCCAAACACCCAAAAGATTGGATCAAGAACTTCAAAGAAGCAGACCTAAACTCCCTCAAAAACTGAATCCCTGCAAAACGTCTTCTACCGCAACGAAGAAGGAGGACCCCAACCACTACCTTGCCATCATGAACAAAAAAGCTCCAAAGAGGAAATCAACAATTCCCAAAATAAACTAAGAAAAATCTTCAAACTTGTCACCTAACCACCCCACAATCGCAGCCAATGATAACAAATCGTGTGAAAAATTCTGAAGATTTTTTGACTCTGGAATAAAAGCAATACAACTCTCGCTAGACCCTATGGACAACAACCATCCAGTGGTACAACTATCAAACAAATTCCACTCGAAATGTTCTACTTTTAGAAGCAGCAGCCACCTCAACCATAGCCACACTAACCCTTTCAGCCACCTTTCTGGTCCCATCCCACCAACGATCCTTACAAAAGTCACAAATGCTTACACTCCTCACCCAACTAAAATGATAATTAACTCTTTTCCCAAAAGATAGTCCCAGACAGTTCTTAAGTAGGGAAAAAAAACACCCTAAAAAACACACTACTGTCAACACCAGGGCAGTGTGCGCTCTATTGGCGACTAGAATGCAAAAACCCAGCACTCTCAAAACAACGTAATTTATGCATTGTGCTGATATGTTGTTGTTTAATCTTTTGCATTAAGAGTTCAATCCTGAAGACTTATTTTTAATGTGCTTACAAATGCTGTTCATTTGCAATGTATTGCTGCAGGCTTTCAGAGTGTGTTAGGGTGTGGTCCCTTTCCAGGGCCTTCTAGAGACTTTCCCTGCAACATGCCTGGGTGTGGTTGTTTGCTGGGCCAAGACTCTATAAAAAGGAGCCAGCTCAGCTCCAAGTGCTCACTGTTCAGAGGTACCGGTGCAGAGCAGCAGCTACTTCCTGAGCTCCTGTCCAGGTGGCCTATTTGATCTTCCAGACATCTGACTTTCATTCTTCATTTGGAGATCCTTGTTCTGGGAGGTAAGACGGTGGTTGGACTGGCCTCCCGACGCCGTTATCGAGAACTCTCGTGTTCTTGGGCCTAATTCTTTTATGATTTGACAGAGTACTTTGCGCGTGTGAAATATGCGCTTGAGTGTTTGTGACATTTGCAGGGTGACTTGCGAATCGGCAAGACGCGCGATTCGTTTCATGATAATTTAATCTTGTTATTCATTGCCCGCTACCATTTCCTGACATTTGCATGGTGGCTTAAGAATCGGCAAGACGCGTGATTTATTTTATGGTGTTTTAACTTTGTTGTTCATTGGGCGCTACCATTTCCTGACATTTACATGGTGGCATAAGAATCGGCAAAAGACGCGCGATTCGTTTCATTGTACTTTGATCTTGTTGTTCATTCTGAGCTGTTATTTCTTGGTATATACATCGTGGTTTACGAATCGGCAAGACACGCAATTCGTTTTATGATGATTTGACTTTGATATTCATGGCGTACTATAATTTCTTGGCATTTTACATGGTGACACTCGAATCGGCAAGACGCACGATTCTCTCCTCGAGTTTAATTCATGTTGTTTATTGTATGCCATTATTCTAAGATATTTAGCATGTAACATTCGAGTTGACAAATTATGTGATTTGTTTTCCTGAATCCATATTGTGTTATTCATGGTGCACATTCCTTTTATGGTGTTTACTATATATATATATATATATATATATATATATATAAATCTACAATATGCGCAATTTGTGTTGAAACATTTTAAGAGTACACAGAAGATCAGAGTTTCTAGATGCAATATTGTATGGTTCTAGTATGCATTCTCAAAAAAGGATTTATATGACTGGTTTAAAGTTTAGTCAGAATGTTTTTCTGATTCTCATATAAAGGAAAGTACTTGAATAAGAAAGTTTTCATTTAATCCATCTTGATTCCCTTACAGGTATCCAGCCATCTTGAAACTTAGTCATTTTAAACTTAATTCTTAGATTGTTCACGTTTTCAGAATGACTATGTTTAGAATCATAGTCTAGTATTGATTTCAGGAGATATAATTTTCATATTGTGTGTTCTAACCTTTTTCTTACTACAGGTCTCCTTCCCAGCTGTTTCCCTTCCTAATCCCCTCTTCCCCTCTTGAACTCTCTTAGCCTCTGTGATTTATCTATCAGAGTCTTGGAGCTGTTCAGTGGTGGACGTGTAGGGAACGTGCGCAGACCCCGAGGATCCGGTGACTCTGACAACTACCCACCCAGAAGATATGAACAACTTCGGTCCGGTATTCAATCTTCCTTTCATGGAAAAATTGTTGGAAAGTTGCATGGAAAAACAACTAAAGACCAACAAAGCAGAAAATACCCTGCTGGAGCCCATCATTCAGGATTCAGACCCAGATGCAGCACAGAAATCACCATGTTACATTTAATAGACAACTCTCTCACCATCTTAAATAAAGGCAATTCTTGCCTGTTTGTCCTACTACATTGGCATTCAACACGACAATCAAATATCTTTGATAAAAATCCTGAACGAATGGATAACAGCATATCGACACTCTCACTGCTCAAACAAGGAGTTCCGCTAGGTTGCATACTCCCCCTCTCCCTCTTCAACCTATACATGAAACCCCTAATCACTCTCCTACACAATTTGAACATTCCATTCCACCTATATGCAGATGATACCCAAATCTACATGAAGATTTCCTCCCAGAAGGACATTTACACTGTAGGACCTGTGCTGAAAGACCCTCTATCACAGATAACCCGATACCACCTCAAACGTAACCCGCAAAAAAACTGAGTTCCTCCTAATCTTACCAACCCACAACAACTCCAATATTCAATCATGACTTGAGGCTGCAATTCTAATGGCCCTCATTTGTTGAGTCCTTGAAATCCCAGAGTTTCATCCTTGACAGGAACCTAAATCTTCACACCCATTTTAACACCTTAGAAGGAAGCATTCAACACCAAATCAGACTACTTCGAAAAGTCAAAGCATTTATCCCGACCGGCAACTTCATGACTTTGGTCCTATCTCTAGTGCTCTCGAAACGTGACCTACTTTGCCCTTCTAAGAACAGTGTTAAATGAAGCAGCACGACTGATATCAGGTACCAACAGGTGAGACCACATCACCCCCATGTTGCAAACCTCAATTGGCTCTCAAACAAAGGCAGAAACTTCCTCAGGCTAGCCTGCACCATCCACAGTGCCATTCACGATGGACACCCAAACTGCGTGGCCAACAAACTAATAATCTCAGAGACACTGAACGTTTACGACTGGAAACCCCTCTGTTCAGAAAATCCTGCACAACAAATCAGTCCCTTTCAGGCAGAGCCCCAAAGATCTGGAACCCCAACCCACTGGACACATGAACCAACCCCTGCCAAGCAGTTCTAATAAAAAACACATAATGAAACTTGCCAAGTGGTTTCTACAACCCTTGCCAAATTGCAACCACACCTCAGGGCTGTAACGTTATCTAAGCTCCAAAACACCTCGCGACCATCGTAAAACAGCCAAGACTTTAAAGCAAAATACTCTTCCGACTGAAAAGCGCTTTGATTCCCCTTCAGGGTCTGGTTCATGATATATAAAACCGCAAATAAATCAATGTGATAGGGTCACAACCTGTCACATGGTGCACCAACTGCTGCACAATTTTCAGATGTCAACAAAATAAACCCTAGCTGAAACTAATGAAAATTTACTGAAAAAAAGCAACACATGAAATACTGTGCAAGGCAGATCCTTTACAAAGGTTAACATGAATGTCACTTAAGGTGCTCTGACATTCTAGCTTTCAACCCATTTTCAATACATGAATAGTGAATACTGGTCGATTATTCACTATTAGTGTCAAACCACAAAAAACACAAGGAGCTGCAATGAGACCTTTACTGGCAGGTGAGTGTTGTGTTTCTGCATAAATCTCTGACACAACATAAGTAATAAAGAGAATTTATTTCGGGAGAAACGGCCCCGTGCAGCATCCCCTCACCAGACAGTAAAAGTAACTGACAAAGTGACCAAATGCCATGTAGGCCCGCACACTAAGACGGTCATTATGAACATGGCGGAAAAGACCGCCGACCGCCGTGTCGGCGGTGAACAGAATCCCACCATTGGCGGTGAATGCAAACCCGCCATATAATGAACGGAAAACCCAACCCTGCCAAAAATTCCTAGACCACCACTCCCCGCCATGACTCTGTTGGCGGGAATCCCAGCCCACCCCATCCCACCATCGCCAAGCACACCCACATCCCGCCCTCCAAATAATGATGCACAAATCACTTCGGCGGACAGTGGAGGCCGGACGGCCATTGGCGGCTGCGACCGCCACGGGTGGCAAGTGGACTCAACAGCAACAAGTACACACATTGGACAGGCTTATCACCCACACACCTGACACACACCCAGAACCCCATAAAACCCCCCCAGACACACCCCACAGTCCCTTGCAATGAAACCAGGACAAGAAGACAGAGAGCACCAGAGCCAGACAGCGTACGCCAGCATACAGGAGACGCACATCGACCCACAGAAGAGCACCCTTATCTCGTCCGTAG
The DNA here is from genome assembly GCF_031143425.1 of Pleurodeles waltl. Lineage (NCBI taxonomy): Eukaryota > Metazoa > Chordata > Amphibia > Caudata > Salamandridae > Pleurodeles > Pleurodeles waltl. Next base: position 706,782,432 of record NC_090450.1, on the reverse strand, counting down.
TCCCGCCCGACGCCATCCACCACACTCACCATGTCTCCCCCCAAGAATCCACGCTTCACCGAAAGGGAGTTAGGGACCATGGTGGACGAGATCCTGAAGGTGGAGCCACAAATATTCGGGCCGAGGTGCAGCACACACCCATCGCCCAGAAAATGGAGCTGTGGCAGACCATTTTGAACAGGGTGAATGCAGTGGGACACCATCCACCCACGAGGGACGACATCCGCAAGAGATGGAACGACCTGCGGGGGAAGGTCAGGGCCATGGCATCTAGGCACCAAATCACAGTGCAGAAGAATAGGGGAGGACCGCCACCAACACCACCCTACTACACCGACTGGGAGGAAAAGGTACTCGCCATCCTGCACCCAGAGGGACTCACTGGACTCACTGCAGGAATGGACTCGGGTAAGTCATCTACAATTACCCAATATAACCCACAGCAGCAATGCATGTACCACCCCACCTCACCCACACCCACCTGGACCTACACCCCACCCAGCCATTACCCACCACATCCACCCCCTGCATGACCTACAACCCACTAACAGTCCCACATCACTCCCACTGTGCACAGCCACCCACCCCTGCACGTACCCACAATGGAACAATACCCCCACCACAATGCAACCCCACCACTGGCGCTAAATGCAATGTCAACCTCACAAAGGCACCCTGGAAGGCCACAGAAAGTAACATCAGCTCAAAATAGCACAGTCCTGTACACCTCAAACCTACATGCATATGTAACAGACATGTCTATGTCCCCCAACAGGCACCACCACCCATGCAACCCTAACAGACGGGACAAGGAGTGCCACTGCCCTCCAGGGAGACAGAGGCACCTCACAAGACCTTGGCGAAGGATCCCTGGACAGTGATGAGCAGGCAGGCCCCTCACACAGTCCTGGATTCTCACCATGCAGAAGCCCCACCCAGGAAACCACTGTCACCCCTAACACCCAGTCAAGACCAGCAGCCCAGGGCAGGCGTGGACTCGGGTAAGTCATCTACAATTACCCAATATAACCCACAGCAGCAATGCATGTACCACCCCACCTCACCCACACCCACCTGGACCTACACCCCACCCAGCCATTACCCACCACATCCACCCCCTGCATGACCTACAACCCACTAACAGGCCCACATCACTCCCACTGTGCACAGCCACCCACCCCTGCACGTACCCACAATGGAACAATACCCCCACCACAATGCAACCCCACCACTGGCGCTAAATGCAATGTCAACCTCACAAAGGCACCCTGGAAGGCCACAGAAAGTAACATCAGCTCAAAATAGCACAGTCCTGTACACCTCAAACCTACATGCATATGTAACAGACATGTCTATGTCCCCCAACAGGCACCACCACCCATGCAACCCTAACAGACGGGACAAGGAGTGCCACTGCCCTCCAGGGAGACAGAGGCACCTCACAAGACCTTGGCGAAGGATCCCTGGACAGTGATGAGTGATGAGCAGGCAGGCCCCTCACACAGTCCTGGATTCTCACCATGCAGAAGCCCCACCCAGGAAACCACTGTCACCCCTAACACCCAGTTAAGACCAGCAGCCCAGGGCAGGCGTACCCACACCAGTGTACCCAGGGCACAGACTGGTGGAACACAGCTCCAGAGGCCACAGTCTCCCACTCCCAACATGCAGGAAGGCGAGGGCCCCAGTACAAGTGGCACGTCCAGACCTGTGCAGGGGATATAGGCACAGGGGGCTAGGGCAAGTTTAAGGGTCCCAATGGGCCGGGGAGGCCACAGGATGGATGCAGTAGCCCAGGACGTTATTTCAGAGGTATTGGGGGCCTACCAACATACCCAAGACAGGTTGGCACAGATTGTGTCCACCCTGGAGCAAAGCCAGAAGATGCAGCAGGAACAACACCAACAGGCCATGGAGCAGTGGCAAGAACACAATGCCACAATGGCCACCATAGCTGGAGCACTGCTGCAGTTGGTCAAAAACCAGTCTGACACCCACACCGGACAAGGGGCCCCCACAACAGCCCTGGACAACCAGCATCAGATGGCCCAAGCAGCAGAAACATCCCAGGAAATACCCTCCCAGGAAACCCAAGGGCCAACCATGCCACCCCAAGAAGCTCCACAGCATGCGCCCAAACGTACTCTTAGGCCAAGAAATGGCACTGGAAACCCAGCTAAGAACAAGGCCCCCTCCAACAATTGACTCTGCTACTAATGCAAAGGAACCATCCCACCCATTCACCAACAGCACTTAGCTGAGGGCAATTTGAAGTACAGTTCGACAAAATGGACCCATCAATACCATCCAACAAGGCTGCCACCAACTTGGTTTTGAGGACCCCCAACCCTTACGACTCCCATCACTGTATATAGCACAATTCACTCACTTCTATCAATAAAACACTTTTCACACCTGTAACACTGTCCCCTGTCTTAAATTGTGAGTCCCCTGTCTTAAAAGTGGAGTATGGATGCAAGCGGCAGAGAACAACTTTATTGTCAATTTGTGCATGATGGTAGTCCTGTGTGCCCAAATGGTGGCAAGGAAGGAATGCATATATGTACAGTCAATACCATGCAGAGGTGGTCCATGTATCGCCTATCATGACCAACCCCCCTATATGACAGAGCACACTGAGAGTATTAGTCACTAACCACGACAGGCTTAACTCCCACACAGTTATTGGAAGTAGAGTTGTATCAGTTGGTTCCTGGAATTGACATCTTCCCCTTCCTCATCATCACCATCACTCTCCTCACCTCTCTGAGGTAGCTGATCAGGACCTATAGCACCCTCCACCTCCAGGAGGGGGATAGAATGTCTCACTGCACGTTGTGCAGCATGGAGCAGGCCGCCACTATTCTACACACCTTATCAGCCCCATAGGCCAGGGAACCCCCAGAGATATGTAGACACCGGAATCTAGCCTTCAGGAGACCTATAGTTTGCTCTATTACCCTCCTAGTACGTCCATGGGCCTCATTGTAATTCCTCTCTGTATCCGTCCTGGGATTCCTCACTGGTGTCTGCAGCCAACGCAAGTTTGGATAGCCAGAATCACCTACAAAATGGTGCAATACAGACTCGTCATTGTTATGTCCCTTAGTCAGACAGGCTGATTTTCTGCAATGTGTCATTTAGTGACAGGCAAACTTACCTATGATCCACCCTCTCTCCTCCTGTAGTTGTTCCATTTTCTGTGGCACACTACTGTGCCTCAACACAGATGAATCATGGACTGAACCTGGAAACATGGCATTCACATGGGAAATGTACTGGTCTGCAGTACATACCAATTGGATGTTCATGGAGTGAAAGTTCTTCCTGTTTCTGTACACCTGTTCACTCACTCTTGGGGGGATGATAGCTATGTGTGTGCCATTGATGGCACCTATGACATGGGGAATGTTGGCAAAGGCATAGAAGTCAGACTTGATGGCAGGGAGGTCAGTACTTTGGGGAAACCGTACATAGGATTGCAGATGTTGTACAAATGCATTCAGAAATCTTGTCAGTACCATGCTTAACATTGGCTGTGAAAAACCAGCTCCCATGCCCACTGTCAGTTGAAATGAGCTTGTGGCCAGGAAATGGAGTGCGGAGAGCACCTGCACCTCAGTTGTAATGGCATGCTGATTACGATTTCCTGGAGTTAGTGCAGGATCCAGTAATGCACAAAGGTCCTGAATAGTTGCACGTGTGAGTCTGTACGTGATTATGATCTGACGCCCCACCATGGTCCCCATATCCACAAGTGGTCTGTACACCGATGGTGCCCTTCCTCGCAACAAGGGTCGGTACCTATGAGGGGTTACAAAAAGGAGTCATGAAGACACATTCATAGGCACTCTTTTCATCATTTGTGCACTGCATTGTTCATTGTAGTGTCTTGACAATAACTGCTACCCGACAGATATACATGTACATCACAAGGTGGGAACAGAGTAATTCATGTGTGCCACTATACGGAATGGACAGAGGCCTAGGTGCTTCATGTGGCTAGTAGGGCCTGCATTGTGAGTAGTAAGAAATTCTAGATGCCTAGGTGATGGCAAAATGTCTGCCCACTGTAGATCTACCCCTTTGTTGTGGAAGTGACCTCATACCGCTAGCAGTTGACGTCACAGCGTAAGGCGGTGTTGTCCACTGTTCGCACCCTCATTGGCTAACATGGATGCCAATGGGGAATCCTGGCATATCATGATTGCCACCGGCGGCGATGGTGCATACCGCCGCGGAACGTACGCGCATTCATCATCGTTTGATCACTTGACTCCCAGACCTCATGCGGACAGGTACTCCACTGTGTGTACTGCTGTGGCCTGCCTCTGGCTATGGATGTGCCACGTGGTGCAGGGAAAAGGGCCCTGTACGCGAAACTGTACGGACGGCCAGAGGTACAGGTGAGTCTGGGTTTTGAGGGCACTGTGTGTGAAATTGATGGTGTTGATTGGACATATGTGTGCACCTCTGAGCCTGCATGGGCCATGGTGCATGGCATGCTGCGTGCGACTGTCCTGTATGTCTGACAGTACTGTCCGTCCCATAGTGGACCATTAGCCAGCTGTTCCTATCGTGCAAGTGCCTGACCTCTGCGTTCCATTTGTGTGTCACCCTTCTAGGTCAGCTCCCACCAGAAGAGGGCACATTGGCATGCCATCGCCAAGAAGGTGCAGACCCTGGGGGTCTACAACCGGCAGAGCACCCACTGTCGAAAGAGGTGGAAGGACCTGCGGCGCTGGGCGCGAAAGATCAGTGAAGCCCAGCTGGGCAAAAGTCCTCCCAGCGTGGACGGGGTGCCCGTCGGCCACTGACCCCCCTCATGCGACGGATCCTGGCGGTGGCATCCCCAGACCTGGATGGGCACTTGAAGGCTGCACAGCAGTCACAAGGGGGTGAGTGCTCATTGACCATACTTCAGTCTGGAAGGATGCCTGGGTGTGCAATAGAGCTCATGCTGCTTAGAGGCAGGGAATTTGACGGGTGTCCATCTACTGTATGTTCCCCAAAGGGTGTAGGGGCGTCCCTGTCAGGTTTCACCTACTTCTGCTCCTAAAGTATTTCAGGGGACGGGTGTACAGCAGAATTCTGGTCAGTAGTCAGGGGCATGGCCATAGGCATAGTGTACGGTGCTGCCTGTTGGGTGTGTTTGCTGGGTGGGTGTATGTTTGGCCATTCTGTACCTGCATTCAGCTATTTACAAGTGTCTCTCCTGTTTTGTCTCCCCATCCCTGTCCTCTTGTGTTGGTTTGGTACAGCTTCAACATCAGGCGAAGGAGCTGAGGCACCGGGACGTGGGGAGGCAGCGGCCCACGGATCCCCCAAAGCAGAGACAACGGACTCCCAGGGGACCAGTGGGTGGGAGGGCGAGGGGACTTCCACGGGGTAGGCTACTAACACAAGAGGTGGTGACTCTGAGACCTCCTCCGATGGGGGTCCCCCGGTGGTGGCGGACCCTAGTGCACACACCACTACCATGAGATCTTCCCCCACACCCATACCATTACCGCCCTCCCCTCTGCTCCCCACCGACTTGCCCGTGCCCGCCCACCCAGAAAGGTGGGCATCTCCTTCGCCCCAGGCACCTCCTACCCTGCCCCAGTCAGCCCTGCTGCCCTCACAGAGGAGGCTATTGACCTCCTGAGAACCATCTCTGTAGGGCAGACAACCATCGTCAATGCCATCCAGGGGCTAGCATCAGAGGTGCAGCAGACAAATGCCTATCTGGATGGCATTCACAGTGCTGTGTCTGCCCTACAGAGATCTTTTCAGGCTCTAGCCTCCTCTCAGACGGCAGCCAGTTTCCCTGGCCATTCCGTCCCCCCTCCAGCCTCCTCTACCCCTTCCAGTACCCCACTCCCTTCATCCGTCCAAAGCACACATTCAGACACGCTGACAGGCACATCAACACACAAGAAGCACACTTCTAAACACAAGCACCACACATCCCACCACAAGCATTCACACAGCCAACAGACACCTGCACACACAACAACGTCCACTTCCCCCAGTGTGCCCACCTCTTCCGCCTCCCTGTCTGTCCCCTCTACATCCACACCCTCATGCAGTGCAACTTCACTCACTGTTACTGCTCCTCTTCCTACACTCACCACAATAGCAGACACCCACACATGCACCCCATGCACCACACCTGCACTCACTACCTCTACTGTAGTTGACACACGCAGCACACTCACCAGACTTGCAGACACACACACAACATACATCCACACTAGCTGTCTGCCTTCTCCCACTGTGTCCACCCCCCACCTCCCAAGACACACAAACGCACCAAGACACCCACCCATCAGACTTCCACCACACCACAGCATACTGAGCAGTCACCTGCACCCACACCATGCACCCCTACACCCCATACATCCACTACCTCTGCGTCCACTCCCATGCCCTCATCCACGCCCACCCCATTTGCTCCCAAAAAACTTTTCCTCTCCCGTGCTGACCTCTTTCAACCCACTGGCCCACCCCGGGCCCAAACTTGCCCACCTCCTTGCCCTTTCCACTCCTTCCACATCACAGCCCACCCGGTCTGCCCTTCACATTCCCATGCCCCTTCCCCAGAGAAGAAGAAGGCCCGGACAGAGCCTAGGCCATCCTGCTCCACCCAAGCCAAACAGCCCCCACCCCCTTCAAAGGAGAAGCCCACCCCCTGCACAAGAAAGTCAAAGGCCCACCCCCGTCAAAAACCCCCACCCTCACCACCCACCACCCCCTTCCGTGAGGTGCCTGGATCCCCATATGGTGCCCCATAATGTGGAGTGCCCAGCACTTGTGGGAGTCAGGTGGGGCCCGTTGTGGCCCATGACAATTGTGTTATTACGGACTGGCCATTGGCCCTGTTTGCACTGTTTGGCTCAGTGAGCTTCTTATTAAAGTTTCTGTGTGGCCTGTGTTTGGGCTGCACGCCGTTGCACCCTGGTGACTTGTTTTACTTTTTTATGGGTGTGGGGCTTTTGTATATACTGTGGTCAAGTTGCATTAGCCTTGTGTCGGGTAAGTACCTCTTGCTGTGGGGTGTATGGCTTGTGCTGCTGGGAAGGGTTGGGGGGGCGTTGCCGGATGAGTGGAGTGGGTAGGTATGTAACTGTGCCCTTTCCTCCCTTGTGTCGTAGGTTGCGGTACTTACTGTTGTTGTCTTCGTCGGCGGTCTCGGTCGTGTAGGTATATGGCAAGGAGCAGGGCTGGCATGATCTGCAGCTCTCTATCCATGGCTGCTGCAGCGCGTTCTGTGGCACTCCGGTGCGTGGTTCCTTATATTTGGTTCATTTCCGCCTGGCTTTGTGTGGAGGTGGTTCCCGCCCCGGAACTGGCAGCGGAATGGTGGTTCATTATTTGATGGGCGGGTTGGGCCTTTCCGACGGCCTGTGGGCGGACTCTGCCGTCGGCGGCGGGACTCCTCCCCTGGCGATGGGTGGTTCGCAGGATGCGTGTGTTTCGTTTGGATCATTATTTGGCGGCCCGGACCGCTCCTCTATTGGCGGTTTCTACCGCCGGCGGAGTGGAACGGACAGCCATGTTCATAATGAGGGCCTAAATTCCAAACATAACATTCCACTAATACATTCCTTAAAGTCACAATACAACACTGAGATAAGTAAAAATGGTTTTAAAAGGATGCTGTGTGTGCTTGCAAGTGGCAGAATGTTTGTGTGGGATAGAGAGTGTGTGTGTGTGTGTGTGTGTTTGTGTGTGTGTGTTTTATTATGTGTGATTTTTGGAAGCCAAGGCATATGGGGAAACCCATGATAAAAATGCTGGCAGTGCACATTTTGAAAACAAATGGAGTCAACACTTGGTGAGCGTTAGCTTTCACTGGCTTTGCCCCATGAAAGGACTTGAATATTTAACATGCCCTTTCTGGGCCTACAGATTTTTAGCAAGTTTATGTGAAATTGTGCTTTTGAATACATTATTTGACCCCATGTTTTCCAAACTTTTCTTTGGGTCAGGTTGAGAACCCTGGGAGTTCCTCTGAAGTATTCTGATTTACATGCTTCACTTGCTACAATTCAGGGGAAATATTACTCCCTACCAGGGGCGGCTGCTGTCAGAGCAAAGTGGCTGTGTGAGGAGCACAAAACAAAAAGATAAGAAAAATAAAAATTAGAAAAAAAACATATCTGACACCCGCTGCATCACCGACGCATCGCTGCTCTTCTGGTTCCACTCACTGTAGGCACAGACTCCTACTCTGCCCTGAGGCTAATCCTGACACTGCTCTCATGCTGCCTGAGCTCCCTGGCTTTGTACTCCAGGCAGACTGGAAGCCTATGTCTGCTGTCTCCAACCCGGCAACACAACTCAGGTTAGAGAGAGCTCAGTGCACATGTCGGTTTGGCCATCTTAAGACAACTGGCCAAACCCAAATGCACAGAGGGGAGAGCACACCACTGGTCCTGCCACCGTGAAAAATAAACCAATAATAAACATGTTTTATTATTGTTTTATTTTTCAAGTTTTGCAGCTACTGCTGCTGGCGGGGGGAGGAGGCAACGTTTGTCTGCCATAGCAGACAAGCCCCCTCTGCTCCCTACCACTCTCAAAGACCGTGTCAGCACTCTATTATAGGTGACATCAAAAACAGACATGTGTGTTGTGTAGTTACATTAATCATGCAGTTATCATACATGCCAATATTTTAGCACAGGAAAGTGGAATATTATGAAACCAATAAGAAGAATGTATTGTCTCCATTGACATCCATTGAAGCTGAGGTAATTACAAGCAGGAAACAGCTAAAATAAAATCATTTTTTACTTAAACAATCATGAATCTCCCATCAGAATCAAGTCTGTTTGGCACGTATGAGTTACTACAGATGGAATTTCAGTTATATCAAATATTGTGCCGCCATTTGGGTTAAGGACATGTGATATCACTTCTTGGGTAGATTTATGGACAAAGATTATATACTGTGATGTCATAAAGGTCAAAGCGTGTTTGCTGATACTTCCACTAACCCAGTATTTTGGTTAATCGACATCCATGAAGGTTAACTGATCACTTTTGAGCTGCTGATTGCTGTATCCATGGGTTCAACTGGTATTAAGGCAGTTAAACTTTTGAGCAGACTGAACTAATTGAGTTTAAATGACAAAACAGTGAAATAATAATGCGTGGAATGTGTTGTATTATGCCACATGATTTCCTTTTTCTTATTGCATACTAAAGTTAACCCTGCTCCATAATATGGCCCTTCATTGCCTTCTCATTCCAATGTCCCTGCATACATTTGTTACATAGTTCCTGTCAGTAGTGTAATGTAAAAAGAAGAGCTCCTGCAAGGCAGAATGTGAAGAGGGTCCCCTGAGTCTCCCATATGTCACACATTTTCATTGCCTTTGGTTGGACTGGGGCTCATCGGAATGGTTTTGGGCCCCCGAAGAATTGCCTTCTCCGTACTCCCACTCCTGATGCACCACAGGGGCCTGTGTTACGCTCCTGGTTCCAGAGTGGTAACATTGACTCCCGGGAGCCTCCTGTCTTGGCACCTCAGGAGGGGCGCCCTTAGTTGCACCACGGGCAGGAGCCCACCTCTCCTCCCCCATCCAGGAAGGCGGAAGTGCGGAATTGGGTGAACGTCTGACTGGACTGTGTCATCAAGAGGCCCAATAGGGAGGCTTCAGGGGGGAATTTAAGCACAGGCCCCCCCTTGACCAGGTCTCTTTGCCCCTTTCCAGTGCACCCAGGTCATCTTGACGTTCACTGATCAGTGGCTGGGGTGTGTTGAGTCCCTAAGGATAAGGTCTTGGCGTTCAGGGCATCCATTGAGGCTTGTCTGACAGTCAGGAAGGTCACCTTGCATCAATTGCAGGTACAGGTGGGGCAGCTGAACTTTGCCTTGCGGGTAATTCCCATGGGAAGGATATTTTCCCAAAACAATGCCAGGGCTATGGCGGGTTTCCAGGCCAAGCATCACCGCACCAGACTGGCTTCCAAGGTCAGGGAGGATTTGCTCACTTGGAAAGGTTTCCTAGACAACTTCAATAGCACCCTCTTATGGCAGCAGCCGCCACAGTCCAAATCTGAGTTGGCCCTGTACACAGACACAGCGGGCAGCGTGGGGTTTGGTGTGATCCTCAGCACGAAGTGGTGCATGCAGCTCTGGCCAGGGGAATGGGTGGCTTCAGGACTCACTCACAATGTGACTTTCTTGGAGATTTTTCCCATCATAGTAGCCCTGCAAATGTGGGAGGCCGTCTTCGCAAACAACAGAAACGTGTTTTAGTGTGACAGCATGTCAGCGATCATGGCTATAAACAACAAGAGTGCAAAATGCTCCTTTTGTGCTATGTATGCTTAAGTCCCTCATTTGCAGCTGTCTTATGCACAATGTCTTTTTTTCAGTGAAGCATGACCCAGAGATAGATAATGCAGTGGCTGACTTGTTGTCTCATTCCAAGTTGGCAGCATTGAGAGCACTGTGGCCTCAGGCGCATAAGATGATGTTGTGGAAGCTTGGTGCTGCGTTGCCCTTGAACTAATTGCCACATCCTTAGCACCCAAAACCAAACGTATGTATGAGTCAGCTTGGCAGGTACATGATGCCTCCTTCGATTGATCCACTGCTGTGGAACAATTTACCCCTGAGGGCGTTCTACGGTTCGTAGTGAGACAAAGGCAGGGTGGCAAGTTGGTGCACCTAGTATGGAGGCAGTTGTCAGTAATCGCCTTCTTCTCTGGGTTAAAGGGGGTGGTGGTCCCAAACAAGGATCCTAGGGTGAAGAGGGCTATCATGTAATGGGAGCGCATGACCCCTCTTAAGGAGGATGTTGGGAGACCCATCAACGTAGCTAGGCTAGCATGCATTGTTGGGGTGTTACATCAGATATGCCTATCTCCCCATGAGGTTAGTTTGTTCAGTTTTACCTACGTACTTACCTTTTTGTGGCATTTATGATTTCTGAACTAGTAGCATCCTCCAAGGCTGGTCGGGGCATCAGGATTGAACTGGCTGATGTCATCTTGTCTGGCAGCTATCTCCGTGTGAAGGTCAGGAGATCAAAGATGGACCCCCAGGGTAGAGGGACGTGGGTCAACTTCAGCTCTGCCCCAGGGGCCACTTACTGCCTGGTGACCCTGGCTCAGGGGTTTCTGCAGGTGTTCCCCACTGTGGGATGTTCCAAGTTGCTAGTACACATGGACGGAACTCTGCTCACCCGTTTTCAGTTGACACCCATTTTTTGTTTTTTGTTTTAATATGTTTATTAAGTTTTGAATGTTTACACTGGTAGGATTCTACAGTTACATTGCAGCACTACATCCTCGCCAGCTGCAGAGGAGAGGTAGGCACGACATGATCAATAATAGTAGAACAGACAGTATTTATACATCAAAATAAACAAACTATAATCCCCCCACCTTACTCATAACAAAACTTAGGTCAGATATTGCTGCAGTGTATCTATTTTACAGCTGCGCTGCTTTGGAGAAACATACTAATTGGAACCTATGATCCTATCTCGGGGTACCTGAGCGATGTTGCCCCCTGATATTACTTGTTAATTATACTGAGAGGAGAGGAGCCTCGCTTTATTTCTGATTATTTGTGTGGCGTGGTAGTGTGTGTTATGTGCGTGTTGTTTGTGTGTGTGTGTTCCTCCCCGGGCACCAGTTGTTAGTTATGCCGGTCTCTGAGAACAGGGTGTGGGCTTCCTACCCTCTCGTAGGTTGTGTTACGGGTTTGAATTGAGTGATCCGGTGCTAGATGGGTGTCTGCAGAGTCTATACTCTCCCGTTATCTCCATCTGCATCAAGGCGACCTTTCATCGTTTTTGGCAACTAGTCGGGTAATCAGTGTTTCCCAGGTTTCCTTTCCCGTGTGGTGTTGTCCCACGCATGCAAGTTTGCTCAGTACCAGAGCCTCCATCCTAGTCCAGCACAGTGTGAGGGAGTGCCAGGCTTTCAGATCAGGGGCCCTGGATGCCTTCCAGTTCATTGCGATCAGCCTTTTGTATAACATGAATGCTAGGTCTACAAACTTGTGTAAGTGTCCATGTTTCTTTTCTCTGACTCTCAGCCCTAGCAGGCAAGATTTGGGGTTTGCTGCGAGTATCAGGCCTGTTAATTCCGCTACCTCCTCTGTCAAGCCTCTCCATTCCCTGTATATGTGAGCGCATTCCCATACTATATGATAGAAATGCGCTTCTGAGGCGCCACATCGCGGGCAGGCGGGCGTCGACCTAGGGAACATGCGACGTATCCTAGCTGGGGATAGGTATGTTTGGTGCGTGTAATTGAATTGTGTGTAGCGAAACCTGGGGTTCCTGGACACCCCCCTGATGTGGTAGATGGCTTTCAGCCACTCCGCTTGCGGAATCGGGTCAGTGAGGACTGCATTCCACCTGTCCCTTGTTCTCTCTAGGTTGAGCTCGGAGGGTTTGTTCAGAATTTTGTACAGATTTGTCACTATTTTTGTTTGGTTGTCGAAATGCAGCATGTGGTGTAGTGTGGGAGAGCACTCAGGTTCCGCGTCCCCCGCAGTCCACGTCTTTTGAATCAGGTGGGTTATTGCATAATAAGACAGGAATTGCCCAGGGTTCACTGCTGTTAGGGCTTGGATAGCTTCGAATGTCATCAATTTCCCGTCTTCGAAGCAGTCCCCAACCATTGTTATCCTGGCCTCGGTCCAAGTCTTGAGTGAGTGCAAGCCCACTGCATTAGCACAGCCCGGGATCGATCCTAATGCTAGGAGTGGCGAATATGGGAGTGTTTTATGGCCCTTTTGTATGTATCTTTGCCAGCATGACTGCGCTACCTCCATAAGCGGGTTACCCGGGGCCCCCCTTGGTGTCTTATTCATTAACCATGTGATCAGTGGTGCCCCGTTCAGCCGCGCCAGGAGCCATTTGGACTCCGCCTGTGTTGGCCTGTGCAACCAGTTTAGTATCCACTGTAGTTGTGCAGCCGCATAATACAGTTCGAAGTTAGGGGCTCCCAGCCCGCCCGCATGAAGGGTGGTGAGTGCAACCCTTGTCCTGCCGCCTCCCCATATTAATTGCAGTAAAACTGTATTCAGACCCTTGAAAAAACTCCTGGGGACCCAGAGAGGCAGCTCCGCGAATTAATATAGTAACCTAGGCAGCAGCAGCATGTTTGCCACCGCCACCCTGCCCAGGAGCGACAGTGGAAGTTTGGTCCAGAATCTTAGCGACCCCTTCATGGAGGTTAGCGCTCTCCCTAGATTCCCGTCTCTGAGGTCTTCATTTTTGTGGTATATATGTACTCCCAGGTATTCGAATGTGTCAAAGCACCATTTCAAACGGCCTGCTGTGGCATTCTCTTGTCTTGCCGGGGACCATCTAGTTAACAGAAATATACATGATTTGTCCCAATTCACCACCAACCCTGATAAGTCCCCGTACTTAGTTAGTAGTGACATTACTAAAGGAATTGTCTCAGGCCCATTTCGCACGTATATTAACGCATCATCTGCATACAGCGATATACTGTGGTACAGCCCACTCCTGTTCACCCCCATCTCCCCTGTGTAGCACGAATTCGGGTGGCCAACGGCTCCATTGCTATGGCGAACAACAGGGGGGAAAAGGGACAGCCCTGTCTGGTGCCCCTTGTAATTAGGAATCTATCTGATATGACCCTGCCTGTTTTTACCCTGGCTTGTGGTTTGGTGTACAGTGTCTGTGCCCACTGTATAAAATTAGGCCCTATTCCCATGCCCTGCATTGTGGCAAACAGGAAGTCCCACTCCAGGGTGTCAAATGCCTTCTCGATATCTAGCGATAATACCATCTCATCATGAGCCTCCGGGGAGTGTCCCCCAGTACTCCTAGAAGCCTGCGGATATTTAAGAAGGTATTGCGTTTTGGGATGAAGCCGTTTTGGTCTTCATGTATCACTGTGTGCATTAGGGGGGCAAGCCTGTTGGCCAGGATCTTGCCTAATATTTTACAGTCTAAGTTCAGGAGAGATAATGGCCTGTAGGATTTAACATCGGTGGGGTCTCGCCCTTGTTTGGAGAAGACCACCACCATTGCCTCTCTTAATGTAGGAGGTAGGGTTTTATTAGCCCATGCCTCCTCAAACACTTTCAGCAAGTGTGTTTTCAGGTGTGTCGAGCATGTGGAGTAGTATTCTATTGGGAGTCCGTCTGTGCCTGGTGCTTTATTCCTGGGCATCTGCAACACTGCTCTGTCTATTTCTTCCATTGTTAGTGGAGCCTCTAGTAGCTGCCTATCTGTTAGCGATATTTGTGCCATTGGGGAGCCCTCCAGAAAGGACCGCAGTTGCAGGGGGGTGCATGTTGTACGTTTGGTGTATACATTTGTGTAGTACTCTCTGAAAGCCCCATTAATTTCTTCCTGCGTGGTGAACATTTTACCTGCGTGCCCCTTTATGGACCCGATCGGGGAGTGCTGCCGGTTCTCGCGGAGAAGTCACGCCAGCATCCTGCCACACCTGTCGCCCTCCGCGTGCAGTCGCATTAAGCAGTATTTATGATCGTGTTATCGGAGGCGAAAGTCTGCTTCATTATATTTTGTTCGTGCCTCTTTCAGTGTTATATAGGGGACCACTTTGTTTGCCACCGCTTTTTCTAATTCTCCCAGTTCCTTCTCTAGTTTATTTATTCCCGCATGCAGCGTGCGCCTGACTCCCCAGCTGGTTGAGATGCAATACCCTCTAACTACGACCTTGTGTGCCTCCCATTCCAATGCTCTGGAGCTGGTTGATTCCTTATTTATTTCCCAGTACTGCTTCACCGCTGCATTTAGTCCTTCTCTGAACGCTTGGTCCTGAAGGGCCTCCCCCTGCATTCACCAGGTGGGGATCTGCGAGCGTCTCCTGCCCCAGTTCAGGGTTATTCTTAGTGGAGAATGATTGGATAATGTTTTGGCCAAGTATTCTGATTTATTTATCAGGGCGCAGATATCCCGGGTCCCCCACATAACATCTATTCTTGTGTGTACCTTATGAGGTATTAAGTAGAATGAGTATTCCCTCCGTTGGGGGTATTTCGTGCGCCATAAGTCGAATATGCTCATATCCGCCGCCCAACCAAGCAGGGGGCTTCTAGCTGTTCTATTTGGAGTTGCTTTTAAGGTACTGTTGGACCTGTCTAGTTCTGCATTTGGGATACTATTGAAATCACCTCCCCAGATAGCTGGGACTTCGGGGTTCACCAATAATGCTGGGGTGAGTGTACCCAGAAATTCGACTATAGCACTGTTATGGGCGTAGACGCCAACTAATGACAACTGCCTCCCATCCAGGACCCCCTGTAATACCACATATCTGCCCCCTTTATCGATCGTCTGGTGAGTTATGACAAAGGGAATCCTGCCAGCTATCCAAATCAGCACTCCCCTGGCGTATGCCGAGAACGTTGTACCCACCACCTGGCCGACCCATCTTCCGCGCAGCTCACATAGGTCAGATTTCAGGCAGTGTGTCTCCTGCAGGATAGCTATATGTGCGCCCTGTCGTTTAAGGCGATCATATACCCGATATCTTTTGCTTAGAGCCCCCAACCCTCTTACGTTCCACGTAATTATATCATATTGGTGCACAGAGAGGTTTGCACTTAGCACCATTTCACATTGTATGTATAGCACCTACCCACCTCCTTACGTCATTAGCTATATCCGCGCGGGTCCCCTCCAGCTCAATTAAATGTGCCCTCCTATGTGTCAGCGCTAGCAGTATTTCCTGTATTTTGTATTGACCTTTTGAGTTCAACTTAACTGTTGTTCCCACTACGCACCCACTACTCACACCCAATATAAAACTATTAACTAATAACAAACTACTAATGCCGTTAACACACAGCAAACTTGGTGTCCATTCGAATACCTGTGGGGCAGCCATATTAGCGACCAAGTGTGGCCCGTATCTAGGGCCCACACCTTTCCGCAGCCGTAGGCTGCCTGTGCTTCTAGGCACCCCCGGAGCCCCCCCCACCCCTCCCACCCGGCCACCAGAACCAAACAATACCATCAATGATATAGTCAAAGTTGTTTGAAGCCTGCGTCGGCATTCCCCAGCACGCAGGCAAGTGTGGATTCGCCACAGGCCTCTCAGCCAGGTTGTTGGAGGGGGAGGGGGGAGAGAAGGAGGGTAGGGGGCCAGAGGGGGGAAGGAAAGCGGGCGGCAACCCCCGTCTACTGTTCGTCCGCAGTTCGAGGAGTGAGTTTCGGCCCTGTAGGTGAATCCGTGAGCACGGATGCCGAGCTGATCGAGTCAGAGTCTGGGCTGTCCGCTGGGATCTCCCTCAGAGCCGCAAAGGTGTTTTGCGTGTGCAGCGGAGTGGCCCTCAGGGCTTTTGCCCTTTCCTCTGCTGCCTGTTCCTCAGTGGGCTGGCCTTTGGGCCTTCTCTTGGAGCACTTCCACATTGGGGCGGTCAACCATTCCTCTTTCTCCTCCGTTCCGGGTTGGGATTGCGACAGACCTTTAGCATGCAGCCACGTCCAAGCATCCTCGGGGGAGGTGAATACATGGGTGCGTTCATCCGATATTACTCTTAGCTTTGCGGGAAACAGCAGTGCATATTTGATATCGTGTTCTCGGAGGCGTTGTTTGACCCTTACAAATGAGTTGCGCTACTTTTGTACTTCCTGTGTGAAGTCTGGGTGAGCGTTGATTTCTGAATCTTCGTGTCTGAATGAGCCTTTGCTGCGGAATAGCTGCAAGATAAGATCGCGGTCCCTATAATTTAAGAATCCTGCTATCAGAGGTCTTGGTGGCTGGCCCGGAGCCGGGGGTCTCCACGGTATCCTGTGTACTCTTTCCACAGAAAATAATTTAAACGGGGTCCCGTTTAGCACTTCCTTGATCAGCCATTGCTCCAGGAATATTTCTGTACTCTGCTCTGCTGACTTTTCAGGAAATCCTATAAAGCGTACGTTGTTTCTCCGGGATCTGCCTTCCGCCTCCTCGGCGCGGCCCCAAAGTGTTTTTACCTCTGCATCCAGCCGCTGTATTTGTTTTCGATTAGCCAAGACCGAAGGGTTAAATTCTTTTAGCTCCGCCTCCGCTGACTTCACCCTCTCCACTAAATTACGATGATCCATTCTTAGCAAGTTTAGGGCTTGTGACACTGAGTTGATCCTGTTCTCCAGGGAAGTTTTAGTGTCCATAATTGCTTGCAGTACTTTTTCGAACTGAGTGGAGTGGGCTTGCAGAGTGGTTTCCAGTGCTTGTAAAGTTGGTGCTAACTGCTGGTCACTTATTGACTGCCCCTGGGTGAGATGGTCCTGGCTTTTCGTGGATTTGTTTCTTGCAGCCATGATGTGCGTCGGGTGAGCAGCTCGCAATGAGCGGGCCGTGTATTTGTGCACCTGCTGAGTAGTGCGGAACTCAAGTGTGGCCTTTGAGGGCAGCCACTCGAACTTCCCCTTGCGCCACAGCCAGCCCAGTCCGCCGCTCGAAACGATCAGGGGGGTGCAGGAGGTGGCCGCAGCTCCAGGCAACCCGCAGGCGGCCCTCGCTCACAGTACTCCCGGGGCGGTGGGACTTGTCCAGCCCTACGGGGCCGTGGACCCACTTTGATCCCCCTAGAAGGAGCTGCAAATTGAAGTATTGCACAATCCTTGTGCTGGATGCCCTGTCCCTCCGCTGGACAGCCGCTCCGATCTGCTAACAGGAGATTCCATACTCCATTAGGTTTTAAGTCCCGCAGCTGCTGGCAGTTTACAGGGTGGCTGCTCCAGTCTGCCCAGGGGGCCCCGGGCCTGCCCCTCTCTCCCTGCGTCGCCTCACACCGCGCCCCCCCCTCGGTAAGCACAGGGGGAGGGGGGGAGACGCGACAGTCCAGAACATCCGATGCCAGAGGGGGGGGGGAAAGAAAACCCGGCCCAGCACCGTCCGCACTCCACAGGGCCTGCCTCACCTCGCGCCTCACCTGTTACCTTCGCCCCCGCCCGGATGGGGGGGAGGGGGGCGATTCAGTCGGGAGTGTCCCACGACGGCCTCACCACGGGCACTCCGTTTTTCTCTGACCTCGCCGCTGTCTTCGCCGCAATCCTGAGCAAGCGATCACCGCCCTCGGCGCGGCAGCCTTCACTTCAGTGGGGGAGGGGCGGCCCACACGCGGGTCCTCGCCCGCTTCTATCCCCTCGGCTTCTCCCCCCGCTCCAGCAAGGATTCCGCCGGGAGTCCTGCCGCAGCGTGGCGCGCGCCATCCCGAGTACACCACGCGGTCTCGGCCGCCAGCCTACCTCGGCTCGCGCCTCCGTTCGTCCCGCGGTGCAGCGCGGGCAGACGCGCGCGAGTCCCGGGGGTCGCTGGATGTCCACGCCGGCCCCCCTCACGCCCGCGCCCCCCACAGCAGTCCGGGGGGAGCCCACAGGATACTTTTTTGAGGGCACCCTGAGGGAAGTGCCATGTCGACTTAGTCGTTTTGTCCTCACTAGCACACACAAGCTGGCAAGCAGTGTTTCTGTGCTGAGTGAGGGGTCCCCAGGGTGGCATAAGACATGCTGCAGCCCTAAGAAACCTTCCCTGGCATCAGGGCCCTTGGTACCAGGGGTACCAGTTACAAGGGACTTACCTGGATGCCAGGGTGTGCCAATTGTGGAAACAAAAGTACAGGTTAGGGAAAGAACACTGGTGCTGGGGCCTGGTTAGCAGGCCGGAGCACACTTTCAAATCAAAACTTAGCATCAGCAAAGCCAAAAAGTCAGGGGGTAACCATGCCAAGGATGCATTTCCTTACACAACCCCCCCCTCCAAACGAAAGAGGATGAGACTAACCTTTCCCAAGAGAGTCTTCAGTTTCTAAGTGGAAGAACCTGGAAAGGCCATCTGCATTGGCATGGGCAGTCCCAGGTCTGTGTTCCAATATAAAGTCCATTCCCTGTAGGGAGATGGACCACCTCAACAGTTTTGGATTTTCACCTTTCATTTGCATCAGCCATCTGAGAGGTCTGTGGTCAGTTTGAACTACAAAGTGAGTACCAAAGAGGTATGGTCTCAGCTTCTTCAGGGACCAAACCACAGCAAAGGCCTCCCTCTCAATGGCACTCCAACGCTGCTCCCTGGGGAGTAACCTCTTTCTAATGAAAGCAACAGGCTGGTCAAAGCCATCATCATTTGGGACAAAACTGCCCCTATCCCATGTTCAGAGGCATCTGTCTGCACAATGAACTGCTTGGAGTAATCTGGAGCTTTTAGAACTGGTGCTGTGCACATTGCTTGTTTCAGGGTGTCAAAGGCCTGTTGGCATTCTACAGTCCAGTTTACTTTCTTGGGCATTTTCTTGGAGGTAAGTTCTGTGAGGGCTGTCACTATGGATCCATATCCCTTCACAAACCTCCTGTAATACCCAGTCAAGCCAAGGAATGCCCTGACTTGAGTCTGGGTTTTTGGAGCTGCCCGGTCCAGAATTGTCTGGATCTTAGGCTGGAGTGGCTGAACTTGGCCTCCACCTACAAGGTGACCCAAGTAAACCACAGTTCCCTGTCCTATCTGGCATTTGGATGCCTTGATAGAGAGGCCTGCTGATTGCAGAGCCTTCAAAACCTTCTTCAGGTGGACCAGGTGATCCTGCCAGCTGGAGCTAAAGACAGCAATATCGTCAAGATAAGCTGCACTAAAGGACTCCAAGCCAGCAAGGACTTGATTCACCAACCTTTGGAAGGTGGCAGGGGCATTCCTTAAACCAAAGGGCATAACAGTAGACTGATAGTGCCCATCTGGTGTGGAGAATGCTGTCTTTTCTTTTGCTCCTGGTGCCATTCTGATTTGCCAGTACCCTGCTCTTAAGTCAAAGGTACTTAAGAATTTGGCAGCACCTAATTTGTCAATCAGTTCATCAGCCCTTGGAATGGGATGGGCATCTGTATTGGTGACAGAATTAAGTCCTCTGTAGTCCACACAAAACCTCATCTCTCTCTTTCCATCTTTGGTGTGAGGTTTGGGGACTAAGACAACTGGGCTAGCCCAGGGGCTGTCAGAGTGCTCAATGACTCCCAATTCCAGCATCTTGTGGTCTTCCACTTTGATGCTTTCCTTAACTTGGTCAGACTGTCTGAAAATTTTGTTTTTGACAGGCATGCTGTCTCCTGAGTCCACATCGTGGGTACACAGGTGTGTCTGACCAGGGGTTAGGGAAAAGAGCTCAGCAAACTGTTGTAGGACCTTCCTACAGTCAGATTGCTGTTGGCCAGAGAGGGTGTCTGAATAGATCACTCCATCTACTGAGCCATCTTTAGGGTCTGTGGAGAGGAGATCAGGGAGAGGTTCACTCTCAGCTTCCTGGTCCTCATCTGTTACCATCAACAGATTCACATCAGCCCTGTCATGGAAGAGCTTAAGGCGGTTCACATGGATCACCCTCTTGGGGGTCCTGCTAGTGCCTAGGTCCACCAGGTAGGTGGCCTGACTCTTCTTTTCTAGCACTGGGTAAGGGCCACTCCATCTGTCCTGAAGTGCCCTGGGAGCCACAGGCTCCAAAACCCAGTCTTTCTGCCCTGGTTGAAATTCAACCATTGCAGCCTTCTGGTCATACCAAAACTTCTGGAGCTGTTGGCTGGCCTCAAGGTTTTTGCTTGCCTTTTCCATGTACTCTGCCATCCTTGAACGTAGGCCAAGTACATAGTCC
The DNA here is from genome assembly GCF_031143425.1 of Pleurodeles waltl. NCBI lineage: Eukaryota > Metazoa > Chordata > Amphibia > Caudata > Salamandridae > Pleurodeles > Pleurodeles waltl. The sequence continues at coordinate 706,761,851 of NC_090450.1, read as the reverse complement.
ACTATATCTTGCTTAGGCTCATGAAGAAGTCTCTCCCAGCCTTCTTTCACAAGAGCTAGTGGTCCCCTTACAGGGTGGCTAAACAGAAGTTCAAAGGGTGAAAACCCTACTCCCTTCTGAGGCACCTCTCTGTAAGCGAAAAGCAGACATGGCAAGAGGACATCCCATCTCTTTTTGAGTTTTTCAGGGAGCCCCATGATCATGCCTTTCAATGTTTTGTTGAATCTCTCAACAAGACCATTGATTTGTGGATGGTATGGTGTGGTGGATTTGTAAGTCACCCCACACTCATTCCACATGTGTTTCAGGTATGCTGACATAAAGTTGGTACCTCTGTCAGACACCACCTCCTTAGGAAAACCCACTCTGGTAAAAATACCAATGAGTGCTTTGGCTACTGCAGGGGCACTAGTCGACCTAAGGGGAATTGCTTCAGGGTATCTAGTAGCATGATCCACTACTACTAGTATGTATAGGTTCCCTGAGGCTGTGGGAGGTTCAAGTGGACCCACTATGTCCACACCCACTCTTTCAAAGGGGACCCCCACCACTGGAAGTGGAATGAGGGGGGCCTTTGGGTGTCCACCTGTCTTACCACTGGCTTGACAGGTGGTACAGGAGACACAAAACTCCTTGACTTTCTGGGACATGTTGGGCCAATAGAAGTGGTTGACTAGTCTTTCCCACGTCTTGGTCTGTCCCAAATGCCCAGCAACAGGAATATCATGGGCTAAGGTCAGTATGAACTCCCTAAACTCCTGAGGCACTACCACTCTCCTAGTGGCACCAGGTTTGGGATCTCTTGCCTCAGTGTAAAGGAGTCCATCTTCCCAATAGACCCTATGTGTTCCTGCTTTCTTTCCATTGGACTCTTCAGCAGCTTGCTGCCTAAGGCCTTCAAGAGAGGGACAGGTTTCTTGTCCCTTACACAACTGTTCCCTTGAGGGTCCCCCTGGGCCTAGGAGCGCAACCTGATAAGGTCCTAACTCCATAGGCTCAGTTCCCTCAGAGGGCAGAACTTCTTCCTGAGAAGAGAGGTTCTCTTTTTCTTGTTGTGTTGCAACTGGTTTCCCAGTTGTCTTTCCTTTTCTCTTGGTAGGCTGGGCCCTTTTTCCAGGCTCCAACACTACTTTTTCACCCTGAGCCTTGCACTGTGCCCTTGTCTTGACACACACCAGTTCAGGGATACCCAGCATGGCTGCATGGGTTTTCAGTTCTACCTCAGCCCATGCTGAGGACTCCAGGTCATTTCCAAGCAAACAGTCTACAGGGATATTTGAGGAGACCACCACCTGTTTCAGGCCATTGACCCCTCCCCACTCTAAAGTCACCATAGCCATGGGATGTACTTTAGTCTGATTGTCAGCGTTGGTGACTGGATAAGTTTGTCCAGCCAGGTATTGACCAGGGGAAACCAGTTTCTCTGTCACCATGGTGACACTGGCACCTGTATCCCTCAGGCCTTCTACACTTGTCCCATTAATTAAGAGTTGCTGCCTGTATTTTTGCATGTTAGGGGGCCAGGCAGCCAGTGTGGCTAAATCCCCACCCCCCCACCCTCAGAGACTAATGTTGCTTCAGTGTGACACCTGATTTGCTCTGGGCACACTGTTGATCCCACTTGGAGACTAGCCATTCCAGTGTTAGCTGGAGTAGAGTTAGAAGTGGAACCTTTCTTGGGACAGGCCTTGTCTCCAGTTTGGTGTCCAGGCTGATTACAGCTACGACACCAGGCCTTTTTGGGATCAAAGTTTTTACCCTTGTACCCAAAATTGGATTGTGAAGAGGCTCTGGGCCCACCCTCCTGTGCAGGTTTTTGGGGGCCTGTAGAAGACTCTTTACTATTTTTTCCCTTTGGATGTCTCAACACTCTTCCCCTGGGGAGGCTTTGTGACCCCTTTCTTTTGGTCACCCCCTGTGGAAGTCTTGGTCACCCTAGTCTTGACCCAATGGTCCGCCTTCTTTCCCAAGTCTTGGGGAGAAATTGGTCCTAGGTCTACCAGATGCTGATGCAGTTTATCATTTGAACAATTACTTAATAGGTGTTCTTTCACTAATAAATTGTATAGCCCATCATAATCATTTACACCACTGCCTTGAATCCAACCATCCAGTGTTTTCACTGAGTAGTCCACAAAATCAACCCAGGTCTGGCTCGAGGATTTTTGAGCCCCCCTGAACCTAATTCTATACTCCTCAGTGGAGAATCCAAAGCCCTCAATCAGGGTAGCCTTCATGAGGTCATAGGATTCTGCATCTTTTCCAGAGAGTGTGAGGAGTCTATCCCTACACTTTCCAGTGAACATTTCCCAAAGGAGAGCACCCCAGTGAGATCTGTTTACTTTTCTGGTTGCACAAGCCCTCTCAAAAGCTGTGAACCATTTGGTGATGTCATCACCATCTTCATATTTAGTTACAATCCCTTTAGGGATTTTCAACATGTCAGGAGAATCTCTGACCCTATTTATGTTGCTGCTACCATGGAGGGGACCAAAACCCATCTCTTGTCTTTCCCTTTCTATGGCTAGGAGCTGTCTCTCTAAAGCCAATCTTTTGGCCATCCTGGCTAGCAGGAGGTCATCTTCACTGAGGCTATCCTCAGTGATAACAGAGGTGCTGGGCCCTCCTGTGAGGGAAACAGAATCTCTGACTAACACAGTTGGAGACAGGGCTTGAGGGGCCCTGATCTCCCTAATTAGGACTGGAGGGGGGGAATTCTCCTCCAAATCACTAGCTTCATCCTCTGGGAGGTCATCCTCAGAGGGGTTGGCTTTGGCAAACTCTGCCAACAGCTCCTGGAGCTGTATTTTGGAAGGGTTTATGCCAGCTTTAATATTTTTTAGTGTGCAGAGAGACCTTAGCTCCCTCATTCTAAGATGGAGGTAAGGTGTGAGGTCGAGTTCCATCACTCTCTCTTCTGCATTAGACATTATGGGGGTTATTACAACTTTGGAGGAGGTGTTAATCTGTCCCAAAAGTGACGGTAAAGTGACGGATATACCACCAGCCATATTACGAGTCCATTATATCCTATGGAACTCGTAATACGGCTCGTGGTATATCCGTCACTTTACCGTCACTTTTGGGACGGATTAACATCTCCTCCAAAATTGTAATAACCCCCTATGTTTCTAAAAGTTGGAATACTTTTTAAGAATCTAAACCTATCTCTAGAACTTAATTCAAACTTTCACAAAACTTTTAAACTCTAAAAGAAATGCTAACAGGGACTAACACAAGGCCCTAGCAGGACTTTAAAAATTTTAGAAAAATAGCTCAAATTGCAAAAATCAGTTTCTAATTACAATTTTTGGAATTTAGTCGTATGATCAGGTATTGGCTGAGTAGTCCAGCAAATGCAAAGTCTTGTACCCCACCGCTGATCCACCAATGTAGGAAGTTGGCTCTGTATGCACTATTTCAAAGTAAGGAATAGTATGCACAGAATCCAAGGGTTCCCCTTAGAGGAAAGATAGTGGCAAAAAGAGATAATTATAATGCTCTATTTTGTGGTAGTGTGGTCGAGCAGTAGGCTTATCAAAGAAGTAGTGTTAAGCATTTGTTGTACATACACAAGCAATAAATGAGGAACACACACTCAGAGACAATTCCAGGCCAATAGGTTTTTGTATAGAAAAATATATTTTCCTAGTTTATTTTAAGAACCACAGGTTCAAGATTTACATGTAATACTTCAAATGAAAGGTATTGCAGGTAGGTACTTTAGGAACTTTGAATTAGCAAAATAGCATATACAGTTTTCACATAAATCACATATAGCTATTTTAAAACTAGACACTGCAATTTTCAACAGTTCCTGGGGGGAGTAAGAGTTTGGTAGTTTTTGCAGGTAAGTAAACCACCTACGGGGTTCAAGTTTGGGTCCAAGGTAGCCCACCGTTGGGGGTTCAGAGCAACCCCAAAGTTACCACACCAGCACCTCAGGGCCGGTCAGGTGCAGAGGTCAAAGTGGTGCCCAAAATGCATAGGCTTCAATGGAGAAAGGGGTGCCCCGGTTCCAGTCTGCCAGCAGGTAAGTACCCGCGTCTTCGTAGGGCAGACCAGGGGGGTTTTGTAGGGAACCGGGGGGGACACAAGTCCACACAGAAAGTACACTCTCATCGGCACGGGGCGGCCGGGAGCAGTGTGCAAACAAGCGTCTGGTTTTCAATAGAAAGCAATGGGAGACCAAAGGGTCTCTTCAGCGATGCAGGCAGGTAAGGGGGGGGGCTCCTCGGGGTAGCCACCACCTGGGCAAGGGAGAGGGCCACCTGGGGGTCGCTCCTTCACTGGAGGTCGGATCCTTCAGGCCCTGGGGGCTGCGGGTGCAGAGTCTTTACCAGGCGTCGGATCTTAGAAGCCGGCAGTCGCGGTCAGGGGGAGCCTCGGGATTCCCTCTGCAGGCGTCGCTGTGGGGTTCAGGGGGGTCAACTCTGGCTACTCACGGTCTCGCAGTCGCCGGGGAGTCCTCCCTGAAGTGTTTGTTCTCCACAAGTCGAGCCGGGGGCGTCGGGTGCAGAGTGTCAAGTCTCACGCTTCCAGCGGGAAACGCAAGTTGTTGCAAAGTTGCTTCTTTGTTTCAAAGTTGCAGTCTTGGGTGAACAGAGCCGCTGTTTTCGGGAGTTCGTGGTCCTTCTAGATGCAGGGCAGTCCTCTGAGGCTTCAGAGGTCGCTGGTCCCTGTGGAAAGCGCGCTGGAGCAGTGTCTTTTAGAAGTGGGGAGACAGGCCGGTAGAGCTGGGGCCAAAGCAGTTGGTGTCTCTGTCTTCTCTGCAGGGTTTTTCAGCTTAGCAGTCCTCTTCTTTTTAGGTTGCAGGAATCTGAGTTCCTAGGTTCCTGGGAGCCCTTAAATACTAAATTTAAGGGCGTGTTTAGGTCTGGGGGTTAGTAGCCAATGGCTACTAGCCCTGAGGGTGGGTACACCCTCTTTGTGCCTCCTCCCTGAGGGGAGGGGGGCACCTCCCTAATCCTATTGGGGGAATCCTCCATCTGCAAGATGGAGGATTTCTAAAAGTTAGAGTCACCTCAGCTCAGGACACCTTAGGGGCTGTCCTGACTGGCCAGTGACTCCTCCTTGTTTTTCTCATTATCTCCTCCGGCCTTGCCGCCAAAAGTGGGGCCGTGGCCGGAGGGGGCGGGCAACTCCACTAGCTGGAGTGCCCTGTGGTGCTGTTACAAAGGGGGTGAGCCTTTGAGGCTCACCGCCAGGTGTTACAGTTCCTGCAGGGGGAGGTGTGAAGCACCTCCACCCAGTACAGGCTTTGTTACTAGCCACAGAGTGACAAAGGCACTCTTCCCATGTGGCCAGCAACATGTCTGGTGTGTGGCAGGCTGCTAGAACTAGTCAGTCTACACGGATAGTCAGTTAAGGTTTCAGGGGGCACCTCTAAGGTGCCCTCTGGGTGTATGTTACAATAAAATGTGCACTGGCATCAGTGTGCATTTATTGTGCTGAGAAGTTTGATACCAAACTTCACAGTTTTCAGTGTAGCCATTATGGTGCTGTGGAGTCCATGCATGACAGACTCCCAGACCATATACCCTTATGGCTACCCTGCACTTACAATGTCTAAGGTTTTGCTTAGACACTGTAGGGGCACAGTGCTCATGCACTTGTGCCCTCACCTATCGTATAGTGCACCCTGCCTTAGGGCTGTAAGGCCTGCTAGAGGGGTGACTTATCTATACTGCATAGGCAGTGTGAGGTTGGCATGGCACCCTGAGGGGAGTGCCATGTCGACTTAGTCGTTTTGTCCTCACTAGCACACACAAGCTGGCAAGCAGTGTGTCTGTGCTGAGTGAGGGGTCCCCAGGGTGGCATAAGACATGCTGCAGCCCTTAGAAACCTTCCCTGGCATCAGGGCCCTTGGTACCAGGGGTACCAGTTACAAGGGACTTACATGGATGCCAGGGTGTGCCAATTGTGGAAACAAAAGTACAGGTTAGGGAAAGAACACTGGTGCTGGGGCCTGGTTAGCAGGCCTCAGTACACTTTCAAATCAAAACTTAGCATCAGCAAAGGCAAAAAGTCAGGAGGTAACCATGCCAAGGAGGCATTTCCTTACACCAGGCTATTAACGACTCTGTGAAAAAACAGAATCATTGTGTAGTGAAAATATTGGTGGATCTTCGATGGGCATAGTGGGCACAACTTGCTGCAGGTAGCCAGGGCAGAGGTTTTTCACAACAACGGCGTTCATTTATCTGCCAGGAGTTGTTTATTCAAACTATTTTAGGGGCTATATCTGATCTTGCTCAGTGCCATTGGGGTGGGGGGGGAATGGCAAGTTCGCCTGGAAACTCCTCACCCTGTGGCGGGTCCCATGGCAGCAAAATAGCAGTGAATACCTCGAATATGGACTATTTGACTGGACTGACCCCTGGGCGGGGTGTAATTGAGTGGGCAATGTCAGGACTGGAAGCTCCGATTATGCTTTCTCTTTCTTTTACTGTCTCAACACAGCAGCCAATCACATATAATTAAAACTAAAAACATCAATACCCATAATGCTTTACAGTAAATCACATGTTTCAATCACATCTCAAGACCCCTGTCCATATAAATCATAAACCCTAAAGTCACTTCCTCTTTCTATGCTGCTCCACAGCAGATAAGTACACGATTGCTTCTATTCTTGATATGCACGCTTGTATTGTTGTTTTCTCAGTGTATTGTTTTGTTTCCTTTATATTTGGTGAAGCGATTTAGCTTGCTTTAATCGTTTCTATTTATAGCGCTTTTCGCGCTCTGTTTTTTTTCACTATCGGCTTCCTTGGCGAGTTGGGCCGTTTTAGTGGAGAGGGAGCGGACTACACGGATATCGCGTAGTCCTATTCCTATTTTTATTTTTATTTTCCCCTCGTTGCGTCGCATTTTACGAGCCGATCTTTATCAGCGTGTTTCCTCTGGGAGATAGGCTTGTTTTTCTGCAATTCGACCATGTGGAAGCCCCATCTTCCAGTCAGTGTGCTCCCAAAAAGCCCTACTGCTTGGAGTTCGTGGGCTGTAATAAATAAAAAGGCTTGTTTATTTTCGCAGGCTGCTCCCTCCACATTTCATTGGCCTGTTAAAGCCTGTTAGGGGTTTACACCCCCACTAAATTGTTCTCTCCTGCCTATCATTTTTATATATAAATAAATATACATATCAGGAGAAAGGCTCAATGGGATGAGCATGAATCAGGGTATTTTCCTGAAGATAATCGTAATCAGCTTGAGACAAACCTGGTTGAAGCCCTTGATTGAAGGGTTCAACAGTCTGTCAACGATGCCCTTGTTAGGGCTTTGGGACCTTTTTCTGGTCAATTAATTGACTATGCTCGCACCCAGTGTTGGGTGCAAGAGCCCCAGACTGAGGGTGGATGGTCTAAATCTAAATCTAAGAACATAGAAAAGGGATTGGATTCTGCGTCGGTGGACGCCCATGCCGACCCTTTTGAAAAACTTCGCCACAAACGAGCCAGTGAGCATAACTATAGCATCAAAAACGTTTTTCCCCTTCTTGTTTGGACAAAAATACCTCATCTGAGGATTCTGATGATTCTGGTGTCCCGGGTGGGACCGGCACCACAACCCCCCACCCCCCCCCCCCCCCACAGGAATGTCAGCGCGTTCTGCACAGCGGCTCTCCCCAGCTCAGCGGGAGAGCCTCTCATCATCTATGCAGCTGCCGCAGCATGCTTTGCGGGGCAGGGGCCGCAGGTTGAGCACACAAATCAGCGAGTGATGGTCCCAGGGAGATGGGGCCACCACCAAGTGCATGCCCAGAGACAGGGGGAGCTGCAGGAGCAGCGCAGCCTCCCCCCAACATCGTTTGGTGTCCCCACCCTAGGTAGGGTGGGACACATGAAGGATAACCCCCCAAGGGTTCGACTGGTGTTTGGTGCGCCAGCTTATGTGAACTTTTGTTCCTGCTGGTGGAAGGGTGCCTACTTTAGGTGTAGGCTGGTATTACCCCATGTATTCAACTGTTATTTTATGGTCAATTAGGAGTAATCTAAAAGTAATCCTAATGGTTATTATGCTAGAATATGGTCTCATATGTTCCCTGATTACGCTAATTTGAATAATGACACTGACAGCCACCTCTTGGCAAGATGGAAGTATTTAAATACAAATGTAGGTGTGTAGGTGTATTCATTTCACTGTACTGTCAAAATGCTGAATACTGTCAAATGTTCAAAATGTTGAATACTGTCAAATGTCTCAAGGGGGACACGGGGTTGGTTTTGCCATGTGGATTGTTGGATTATATTCTCCCTTGAGGAGACATGCGAGATTACACAATGTTTGCCCAGAGTGACTCCATCACTTTGTGTATATTTGTAGAATTATTACATAGTATTGAATAGTGTGTGTGAATAATAAATGTACTTTTACTTTATCAAAAGAAAAAGCACAGACTGGACAATCATTTATTAAGAGTCATGCCTGTGTGCTCGTGAATGGGGATTACTAGCCCACACCACCTCCCTTGAGTAAGCCTTGGACTGCTCTGCAACGCTACCCTATGAGAGTCAAGCGCTACAATGGGGTGTTTGGTTCCCAGTGGCGGTCGTTTGCGGACTCGTTACTTGTGCAGGCCACACAACTAATGACCCACCTTCCAACAGCGGGGTTTCAATCCTGTGGGGTCGGACGTTGAGTTGATTGTAAATTTCATAGCTGAACTTGCAGGTTCATGCTTAGCCTCAGGAATGCTCAATAACTTCAGATCCGCCATCTCTGCTGGTCATGAGCCTATTGAAGGTAAGCCTGTAGGGGAACATCCTCTGGTTTGTAAGGTTATGGAAGGTATCCGCATGTCGAATCCTCCTCAGATATTCTTCTTTATGGGATGTGGATATTGTATTGAGATTTTTAGACAGTTGGCCTTCTAATAGATATCTTTCTAGAAAACAGATTTCGGCGAAACTAACTATGTTGCTATGCCTTATTTCCTGTAAAAGAGTGCCAGATGTTAGGGCATTGGATTTAGCAGGGAGAGTTTATTCTTCTGACAGTGTTACCTTTACCATCATAAGAAGGACAAAAACTAATTGCAGGTCAGTAACTTATAAGATGTTTCCTGATAATCCACAATTGTGTGTAGTTCAATGTTTGAAAGCATATTAAGATGCCCCTGAAGAATTCAGACAAGACTCTAGGGGTCAATTATTGATATCTTTACAGAAACCTTTTAAGCCGGTGTCGTCCGCTACATTATCTAGATGGATGAAATAGTTGATGAGCGAAGCTGGTATAGATGCAGAAAAGTTTAGGGCACATTCGGCAAGGGGAGCCATGGCTTCCAAGACATGTGCCTTAGGTTCTTGTTTAGAGGACATAATGAGGGTGGCAGACTGGTCTTCTGAGCCTACTTTTGGTAAGCTCTACCACAAACCTTTTATCGATGTAGCTACAGTGGTAATCGGACAGCTTTAAATGAGCATAATCGGAGCTTCCTGTCCTGACATAGAATTAAAAAAATTCTAGCTTACGCGTCAAGGATTTTCAATTCTATTAAGGGCACGGAGGTGAGGATTATTCCTCCCATATACATATATTTTTTATTACTCTTATCAGGGCTTAATGTGAAGAATCTTTTGTGATTTATTGTTATACATGTTTATGGGTTTTGCCCTCCCTTATGTTTTTTATAGATTTGCTCGCAGAAGTGTTGATAATTGTATATCTATTTTTGGGAGATATTACCTTCAATTTTTGCTATTTTAGAGTTTGATCAGAAGACACCGTGAAGTATGAATATTCCACTCTTTAGCTTCAGAGAAGACAGCTCTGTGGACTTCATTCTCGTTGGAAGGGATTCTGCTCCTTCTGGATATGGCTCCTGTTGAGCTTGGCTTGTGGTTTTCCAGGATTTCGGATCTGGTAGTCTTTGGAAAAGTTTATCTGTAAGGAGTTTTGTTTCTGATGTTTGATGATTATCTGACTTTAATAAAGAAAGAGGAAGTGACTTAAGGGGTCATGGTTTATATGGACAGAGGTCTTGAGATTTGATTGGAACATGTGATTTACTGTAAAGCATCATGGACATTGATGTTTTTTGTTTTAATGTTATTTTATTGGCTGCTGTGTTGAGACAGTAAAAAAAAGAGAATGCATAATCCTCGTCTCCGTGTTCATAATAGAATTGAAAATTCTTGACGCGTAAGCTAGAATTTTTTTATTCTTTGTAGGGGGTAGAATTGCATGTTGTGCGCACACTACCCGTTAGCGACCCAGACTTCTGACCAGCATTGAGTGTTTTCATCCAATTGCCTATTGTTGATGAAAAAACACTGAAAACTTACAAGCGGGTCATCATTGATTTGTGATTCATCAAGTCTGTTCAATGAAAGCTGCATTTAATTGTTTGAGACTCATTTCTACGTATAAAAAATTGTGTACACGTATTTAAAAATGTGTATAGACGCACGTAGCAGGTGGGCAGCTGTTACCAGGTCCTGTGTTCCATTTTTCAATTAAGCTAATATGCTAAAATCGTTAAATGAAATTGGCTTACAGTTTTAGTGTGTCGTTTTAGCACAGCCACTGTTCGCATGGCTATTCCTAGACATTCATGTGTAGCTGCTTAGTGTAATGCAGTTTTTGGCAGCAGTATGGCAGGGGATCTGGTAGAGGGCCGAAAAGATCGATGGCAGTGCTGTGTGCTGCTGCCCATGTGATCTGCTTTTCGCATTGCGCGCGGCAGGCTCCGGGCTTTCCAAGAAATCAGTGCTGCAGTCTCCATGCCTCACTGGTGGTGTTGTGTGCCGCAGACCTTGGGATGCGCAGTGTCTCGTGGGATCTATTTTAGAAAATAGGCAAAAAACATTTATGTGCCCTGCGTTATTGTTTTTGTCATCTAAAAGGCAATTTTTGATTGCAGCAGGGGCTATTTGTCACCACTTTCCCTTTTAGCTGATTGGATTCTTCAACACAATCTCCCCTTCGCCTCGAGCACATTTTTAGGCGTTGCCTAAAAACAGCGTTAGCTGTAAGTAGTTGATAACCTATTGCCACCAATATATGTATGGGTCTCCTTCTCTCTCCTTCCCTCCACCCCCCCTTAATGACCCAAACTCACCCAACCCTGACTCCAAATTACATACTAGGGCACTCCCACCTCCCACCCAACCCCTGTAGGCTTTTCTTATGCTTCAAGGCCAGAACCTATCCCAAAACTGCTTTTTGTGAACAAGGAAGTAGACAGAAAATTAAAATCCACTCCCCACCTTTGGATCAAAGCTCTGATGGCACCAAGAAGGTGATGCAAGTGAGCCGAACCTCCACAGAGGAACTCCCTTGTCACTTCTTCCAAGCATCTATTCACCATCCTTTCATTCTTCATCTACCTGCTCATATCCACCATTTCCCCTTTATAATCTATCATCCACACGTTTATCCATCATTCTTTTAACATTTCTCGATTCCATCCATATTTTGGTCATTCCATACATTTGTACATCTGCTCATGCATTCAGTATCTATGCATGCATCTTTCCATCCATCCATCCATCCAGCCATCATTTGATTTATCCGTTCATCAATAAATCCTTCCAGTCATCAATTGCTCCTTTTGTCCATTCATTTATCCAACCATCATTCACCCATCCTCTCAGATTTTCATTTACTTTGCCATCCATCCATCCTCTCAGATTTCAAGTTTACTGTCATACTTTCCCCCACCCACCCACTTAAATTCCATTTACTCGTCATCCTTTCAGTCCACCCATCTAAGCATCATTTCACTTAATCATCCACCGACCCATACACCCATGCTCTCACCTATACATATTTTCACCCACTCATCCAGCATCCTCTCAGATTTGCAAATTACTCTGCCACCCTTTTATTCAGCCATCTACACACTGTTACACCAACTCATCCACCTACCCAGCCACTCATGCTCTCACCCACACACCCACACCCATGCACTCATCGAGCCACCCATCTTCTCACCCACACAATTTTCTCCCACTCATCCACTCATCCTTTTACTCACTCATCCATCCTTCCTTTCACACACACACACACACACTTCTCCTACCTCTCAGCCATGGCATGGAACACACTACCTCTCAAACTCAGGCAGACCGCATCACTGAAGCAGTTCCGGAAGGACCTCAAGACCGGGCTCCTCGATTGAGCAGCACACCCACAAGCAGTGCCTTGAGGCCCTACGGGTGATTAGCCGTGCTTTAGAAATCACTGATTGATTGATTGGTACAGCTTTTCACCCACTCATCCATCCATCCATCCACACTCTCATTCTTTTTTACTCACCCATCCATCCTTTTACTCACTCATCCATCCTTTTACCCACTCACCCAGCCTTCCCTTCATCCACCCAAACTTCCACCCATTCATCCATCCTTTCAACCTCGCATGCATCCACTCATCCATCTTTCTCTCCCTTTTCTATATATACCCTTTTCTTTCTTCCTCCCACTGTAGTTGCTGATGCTGGAGGGTTCACTATGCCCCTGTCAGTGAGTGTGCAAAGGTGCTCAGACAAGGGCAGCCATCTTTGAATGTGTTTTGCCATACTTATGCACAAGTCCAGAGTAAACATGAATGGATGGTGAAACCACCAGCACTTTACAGGCGTGGGCTTTGTCTCCCATTGCCCGGAACTACTGAGGGAGCCTGAGAGTTGTTTGTGGTGTCACTTCATGCCACAACATCTTCTCTGCTCAAGTTTTTAAGAAGTTTAAGTCATCACATAGGTTTGTAATGTGAGCTCTGGGTGTTTTCAACCCTCCATCCCACTAGCAGTGCTCTTGACATTGTTCTGGAATGAGGTTATCTTTAGATCGTGTAACTTCTCACCATTCACCTTTGTATGGCATAATAAAGTTCTAATGCAGTCAATATACTCATTATCAGTAAGAAAGTTAACTCTTTAGTAATTACACCCGGAATTTTCAGTTACTGGTAAAACCATATTTAAAAGGTAATTACCTATTTCCAAGGTGGGAGACCTGTGGCGCCAGGGGGATGTACTGCCCTTCAGAGAGATGCAACAGGAATACCAGCTGGCTCCCACAGAAATATATTGGTTATCTACAAATATGCCACACACTGAAAGCTGCAATACCCACAGGCACACAACTCCCAGAATCTGCGCCACTAGAAGACCACTTACTGGACGAACACATGCCCCACAAGGCCACCTCGTTAACATAATAAAAAAAAATTCACAACACACCGACACCTTAGCACACCTGCATGATAGACGGTCAAACGACCTGGGGGTCTTGAGGATGACGAGTGGATGGAGGCCATGGCCTCCCCTACAGAAGTTGCCATTATATCCAGCTTCCATCTTGTGCAATTAAAAATATTCCACCACTCCCCAAACAAAGGGCCATATTTATACTTTTTGACGCACAACTGCGCCAACGCAGTTTTGCGTCAAAAATGTTACCGCCGGCTAATGCCATTCGAACGCGCCATGCGGGCGCCTTATTTATGGAATGACGTTAGCCGGCGCTGCGGACTGGTACGCGTAAAAAAAAATGACTCACACCAGGCAGCGCCGGTGTATGGGAAAATGGGGGTTGTGTGTCAAAAAATTGGTGCAAGTCAGGTCTGAGGCAAAAATCAGGCCTCACACCGGATTTGCGCCAAATTTATTTGACGTACAATCCCCATTGACATGACTCCTGTCATAGCAAAGACAGGAGTCATGCCCCCTTGCCCAATGGCCATGCCCAGGGGACTTATGTGGGACTTATGTCCCCTGGGTATGGCCATTGGGCATAGTGGCATGTAGGAGGGCCCAAATCAGGCCCCCCTATGCCACTTACATTTTTTTAAAAAAAATACTTACCAGAACTTACCCTTACTTCCCTGGGATGGGTCCCTCCATCCTTGGTTGTCCTCCTGGGGTGGGCAAGGGTGGCAGGGGGTGTCCCTGGGGGCAGGGGAGGGCACCTCTGGGCTCCTTCCGAGCCCACAGGTCCCTTAACGCCTGCCCTGACCCAGGTGTTAAAAAACGGCGCCCATCAGGCTGTGCGCCGTTTTTTAAGGCCCACCCCCTCATGTGCGTCAAAATGACGCCAGAGTATAAATAAGACGCACAGGCCTTAAAGTCACTTTTTGGAAGGGAATGCCTACCTTGCATATAATTAACCCAAGGCAGGTTCCCCCTTCCAAAAAATGACGCACATGGTGGGATTTTGACATCCGCAGGGTCGGGCGTCAAAGTATAAATATGGGGCAGGTTTTGTGCCGAATGTGCGTCAAAAATTTTGACGCACATTCAGCGCAAGCAGAGTATAAAATATGCCCCAAAATGTTCAAAATGGGCAGAGCCATGATGATCAATTGTAGATGAGACTTTAACCAAATGGGCATCTTCTACTATGTGCTGTGGGATTGCCCGAGGTTGCAGGTCTTTCTAGGAAGCAGTGGTGGAGTGTCTAAATGAGGTATGTGGATCCTCCCTCAGCCCAACGGCGAAATGGTGTCTCCTGAATGTGTAGGGGGTGGTAGAACTATCATGTATGAGCCGACTGTGAGTAACTCTGGGCTTGTCCACCGCAAAATGCAACATTGCTAAATTATGGGGTGCAGAGCAAGTGCCACAACTAGACAAGTGGAAAAAAGACATGGACTGGTGCATGCTGGCCAAAAGGGTCGTCTATGAAGGCTGAGGATGTCCATGGAAATGGGAGAAAATATGTGAATCTTGGAATAGTTACAAGGGTAATATCTGCGGCGCCTCTGATGCGACTGCATTTGATAACTGAAAATCTGGGGTGCCACATCAAAGCACCGATTACACTTGTTAATTACAGGAAAAGGCCAGAAGTGGGGGAGAAGAGGGCTAAAGTTCTGCGAGTATACAATGTGATGGTTTTCACTCTTGCTCTATGTTGTAATTCATAAAAAATGACAATAAAACCATTTGGAGAAAAAAAAAATTAATTACCAAGTTCCATACTGTTTAAACATGTTCAGCATTTCCTAAGCTCAATTAAATATTAATATATGGAAATCCTATATTTGACTTGCGAATAGTAAAACTGGCTTTCGAATATGTTCTTTCCACCTTTCAGCATGCCTTTTCCATGCATGATATTATAGGGGTCCAGTAACGCTTTTTGTGATACCACTACATGTGACATCAGTGCTTATGCTAATTACTCCTCCCACTCTTTTTATGTAACTCGTGCCCTGCCATGAAGTATAACAAAAAATTTCCAAGACGGCCGGCTTTACTTGTGGATACATGGGCAGCCATTTTGGAATGTTTTTTGCCACAAAGAATGCCAAAGCAAATCAAGCCCTGTGCTGAAACAAACCTTCAGCATAGGGCTCCAACAGATTGTGACGAAACCAACGTACTCAGGAGGACACACCCTCGACCCCATCTTCACAACAGGAACCTCTGTCACCTTCAGCCACACCACCGAACCCCCATGGGCAGACCATTGATGCATCCATTTCACCTACAACACACCCATCGTCCTCAGACCCCAGTACCAACCATCTCATAGAAGCTGGGCAAGAATCACTGAGGACCAGCTCACAGCCACCCTTGCCAACTCCGCCCCCTCCATCGCACACAACAACGACCCAAACACTGCAGCACGCACCTTTCACAAATGGATTGCTGACTGACCCAAAACCATAGCCCCCTCAAAAAGAACAGCACCCACGCCAAGAAAGCCATCTGGTTCACCGCAGAACTCAGAGAATCCAGACACACTTGACACCTCGAGAAAATCTGGAGAAACACCAAATCCACAGAGGCTCAAAGCAACTTCAGAGCCGCCACCACCGCACACCACCAACTCATCAGAAGCACCAAAAAGAAAGCAATATAAGATAGAATCTCCTCACACACACACAACAGCAAGGAACTCTTCAGCATCATCAAGGAGTTCGCCCAACCCAACAGTGAAACAAAGGACATCCCACCCTCACAGGACCTCTGCAACAGACTCAACACTTACTTCCACCACAAAATCAAGACCATCTATGACAGCTTCAACAAGAACAACCTACGTGCAGAACCCCCTCCACCGGAACCCGACACCAGCAAACCAACGATCACCAACTGGACCCCCCTCACCACCGAAGATACACTGAAGACAGTGAAGTCCATACACTCTGTGGCCCCTATGGACCCATGCCCCCACCACATCTTCAACAGAGCCACTGACACCATCCCCCCCCAAGCTCAGCCTCACCATCAACTGCTCCCTAGCTGACGCCTCCTTCCCTGATGATTGGAAACACGCCAATATCAACCATCTCCACAAGAAACCCTCTGCAGACTCCTCCGACCTCAAGAACTTCAGGCCCATCTCCCTCCTCCCATTTCCAGCGAAAGTCATCGAGAAAGCCATCAACAGCCAACTCGCCACTTTTATCAAAGACCATAACATCCTCGACGCCTCCCAATCCAGATTCAGAATAAACCATAGCACCGAAACAGCCCTCCTGCCCGCAACAGATGACATCCGCTCCCTGCTGGACAAGGGAGAGACAGCAGCACTCATCCTGCTAGACCTCTCGGTGGCCTTCGACACAGTCTCCCACCACACCGTGATACGCAGACTTTACAAAGCCGGCATCAGAGACAAGGCCCTTGACTGGTTCCAATCCCTCCTCTCAGGCAGAATTCAATGAGTGAGACTAGCCTCCTTCTTCTCAGACCCCACACCTACAACCTGCGGAGTTCCCCAGGGATCCTCCCTCAGCCCCATGCTTTTTAATGTGTACGTAGCCCCGTGGGCCGCCATCGTCAGAAGCTATGGAATCTACATCGTCTCCTACGCTGATGACACCCAACTCATCCTCTCCCTATCCAATGAGCCCAACACAGCCAGACACAACTTCTGCGAAGGCATGGGAGCAGTCCCTAACTGAAAGAAAAACAGCTGCCTTCAACTCAACTCGAACAAGACAGCAGTACTCATCATGGGCCCTCAACCCGACGGGTGGAACGACTCTTGGTGGCCACCCACCCTCGGAAGTCCGCCCACCCCCACGAACCAAGCCCGCAACCTCGGGATCATCCTGGATTCTAAACTCAACATGGACCGCCAAATCAACTCGGTCACAACCACCTGCTTCCGCACCCTCCGCCTCTTACGCAAGACCTTCAAATGGATCCTCCTCGAACACAGAAAGACCGTCTCACACACACCCTCATTTCCAGCAGACTGGACTCCGGCAACGCGTTCTACGCCGGGATCAACAATAAACTCACCCGCAAACTACAGAACATCCAGAACGCCGCCACCAGGCTGGTCCTCGTCCTGCCTCGACACTGCCGCATCTCTCAACACCCGCACACACTACACTAGCTTCCCATAGAGAAAATAATAATCTTCAAGATCCTCACCCACGCACACAAAGCCCTCCACGACACCGGACCAGCCTACCTGAACAGGCGACTCAACTTCCACGTACGCCACAGGACCCTACGCTCAACCCAGCTCTCTCTCGCAGAAGTACCCCGCATCAGGAAAACAAGAACACGGGACGCTCTTTCTTCCACCTCGCAGCCACAGCCTGGAACGCCCTTCCGCTCCACCTCAGATGAACTACCCCCCTCCTCAACTTCACGAAGGAGCTGAAGACATCGCTTTCGAAGAACCACCCCACTGATGGATGCTACACACACACCCCCCTCAGCGCCTCGAGACTCTTGCAGGTGAGTAGTTGCGCTTAATAAACACCTGATTGATTGATCGATTGATTGAACCAATAGTTCTGTGGCCGCAGGACAGACTTGAGACTAATTGACTTTGCGCATACTTGTTTCTTAAGTTTTTCTTTTTAAATTGATGCTTTTGCAATTATTTTCTCGTTTATCAGTTTGTATCCATTGCTTTTTGTGCACTTTTACCACAATCCTAGTTATCATGCCATAGGAAAAATGCTACTTTGATTTTTACATCCCAAGCTTTTGTAGTTTTAGTACCAGAATGAAAAAATAAAAAAATGTACACTTTTTTTTGGCTATGTGATCACAGTATGTATGATGTTGCCCTATGGCTTGATAGAAATGCTGTTTGCTGCAGGCCTAAGGGCTGGGTGATAGTACTCTGTGCTCCAGGCCCTAGCACTCACTGGTACTGTTGTGTTTTGCAGGGTTCATTGCTGTGGTTAGTGATGTGTGTTGATGTTGATGTGCTGTGTTTTGATCCCCTATAGCTGAATGTGGCTGTGTACTGCTGTTTCAGGAGCTCTGTAGAAGGGGTATACAGTGACAGCCCTTTGACTCCATAATAGTGTGTGCAAGGACTGTCAGGTAGCAGACCTTTCAAATGACACGATGTCACTGTGTGTCACATGATATCCTCAGTGGAACAGAAGGTGGGCTGGAAACACCAGCACTGAGTGGGCTATCAGTTCGTGTTTGGAGACTCTGCACAGCCAATATCCATTTTGGAGTGTGAAACCTCCCAAAAGTGTGCTCACTCGTGCAATGGTGGTGGGGTCAACCACCATTACAAATTGTGCAGCCCTCTCGTCACAAAGGCAACAGACTCCACTTATTGGGTTAGGACGTAACAAATTTACTTCACCTGAAGCAATGTGGTATAAAAACCACTGCAGCCAATAACATTACACATTAAAAATATTGCAAAATAAACCGCAAACCTGCACACAGAATTGCACATATCCTATGTATATCTTCATTTGGGGGCAGCATTGTACAGAAAGACCAGGTGAGATAAGGTGTCAAATCAAACATTTCTCCATGTCGCAGCACATCAGGGGACAAAGAGGGGGGCACCACGTGCCAGCCCTCTTTTAAATGGCCCTACTCTGTCCCCTCCCCTCAGTTGCATACCCCATGACCACTTCTGGTCATAACCCACCTCGGCCCCCACCCCTCCATGGTGGCGCGACTAATGATGCCCACCCGCAAATGACGATGGGCTTCTATCGAGGAATAGACTCAGAAGCTTTTTTTTGCCAAGGTGAGAGGGAGCGACTTGAAGCAGTGCTTTAAATGGTCAGGTATTCTCCAGTACTGAGTACCTGCACTTATTTTAATTTGAAAGGTAGAGTACCTGCACTTTTCAGCTCAGCAGCAATAGATTTAATGGGAGAGTAACAGCAAGCAAGTACTCTGAACAGTGAGTACCAGTGGCGTAACAAAGGTCCGCGCAGCCCCCTTGGTTGGTAGAGGACGAGCTCCATGGGGGCCCTTAAGCACAGTTCCCTGTGCACGGGCGGTAGGCCCAGGACTCCGTCCAGGCGGGGAGGGGCCCACCTCCAGGTACTTTGCAGTGGGTGGGGGCTCAAGTTTCGTTACGTCACTGGTGAGTACCACACTTCTAAATATATAGTTGAAGCGCTGTCAACAAGTGTCTCTCGCTGTCTCCTCCATTCAAACGTGACAAGTCTTCAGAGTTTGGCAGGTCTTGGGCTCAGTGCGCTGTAGACCCCCCTCAAAACACCAGAGCTCTCAGCACTTTAAGAGGACGGCGCACTGCGGTCATTTTACATGAACGTGCGGCGCCGTCTGTGTCCGTGTCTTTGGCAGTGAGAGCCTGGGCCAGAAGCATGTTTTCGGCTCAGAGTGGGACGCCAGACAGCTCACGTGTCTGGTGTTCAATGTCATGACTTGGATCCAGGCAACAGGTGCGCTGTGAGGGGTCATGTAGGTAGAGTACACGAAGTGACCGCCCAAGCGCCAGCTCTGTATTCACTGTCTCTAAATTATTGCACAACCTACGCACCTGAGTTGCTGTTTACACAACCCCTGACCGAGATAAGTGTTTGTAACTCAGGGGTGCTCACTAACCATGGGAGGTTGTGGGTGGGGGGCAGTAGATGGGGAGCGCGAGTCAGGATCCCTGATCCACAGATAGGCAGCGTGCCACGGGATGGGGCTAATGCCAGCTGGCTCCGCGAAGGCCTGAGAGACAGAGAGGAGGCAAGAGGAAAGAAGGGATTGTGACTTACCATGGAGCCTAAATTCCTAGCAGTAGGGCCGGCTTTAGGGCTGGATTCGGGGGCGCTGACATCAGGGGGGCGCTGTGTTTAGCAATAACTTATGAAACTTGCCATCTAAAAGCACCTGCTGAAAAGTTGCTTGTGCCTAGCCTTCAGGAAGCAATTCAAATGTCAAGATACCTCATGTGATTAATGTTCCTGCTAGAGCGAGAGATGGGAGCTTTGTCTAGCAGCTTTGACTCGCCATAAAGTAGCGCAGAGGGTTAATATGCCTGCTGCAGGGAACAGAACTATATTTTATATGGATAGTCAGTGGATTAGTAAAGCCAGCCTTTACAAGCCCTTTAAAACAAATGAATGTATGTGAAAGGGCGGCTATGGAGAGATGAGGGACACATTTGCCGGGTGGTAGTGAAGGAATCCGAGGAGGTGGTCATGGGGTTGGGGGTGCCAAAAAAAGACTGTTGCACCAGGCACCACCAGCGCTAAAGCCGGCCCTGCCTAGTAGTGTGCTGGTGTGTGCGTACATGGGGACATTTCCCAGCAGGGCCACCAGGACTGAGACTGAGTCAGTCACAGGTCAAGTAGATCTCTATATGCGGCTTACTGCTGCAGCTTCACTTATTCTTTTTGAGAGACCAGCCCAACTTCTTCCCACTGTGCCACACAGCAACTTCTCACCAATCTGTCAGACGCACCGGATGACGTGGCTGACTCTGCTTAAACTTACCAACCTTGTAGAGATACTGACTTTAGACGAGACTGACATTTCCTCAGCCCTGCTGATTTTCAGAGAAACTGATTTGACGAGACTGTGTTTGTACCAACACTACTGCACTGGTAGGTCTTGAACCATAATGCAAATCAATCTAATGTTGCTCTGATAGGAACAGTCAGTCCTGAACCACCAGACCGTGCCCTCTCTGAATGGAACACAAGTAACCCAAACCAGCTCCAATTTTGTTGGTGCTCCTCAGCAAGGTGCAGCTTGAATACTGTGTCACAAGAAGAATGGGATGTACCCTGAGAATACTGATCGCACTTTAGGGCCAGATTTACAAGAATGTGGGCCTCAGCAGTGATGCTGCACTTTTCTTGCTCCCCCTTGCACCCCCTAATGACGCCATTTGTGTGCCATATTTACATTATGGCGCACCATGGCGCATGTTAGGACAATAGCATCAAAATTTATGACACTGTCGTGGTACTTTGCAGGATTAACACCATAAATTGCCAAGTAAAGGGAGGCCCATTGAAAGTAATGGCACGTCATTTTAACACCTGCTCTGAGCAGGCATTCAAAATGACGCTAAAAATGGCGCAGTGAAATGTTGCAAATTTCACTGCGCCATTTCAATGGGCATCCCTGCGGGCAAATGCCCCCCCTTGCATACATTATGCCTGGCGCAGACATAATGTGGCGCAAGGTGGCGCAAAGCAAACAAAGGAGAATGGCCCCCTTAATGCCACATTGCCATAAAAAAAATTACACTAATGTGTTGCTGAGAGGTGCTGTGGCTTTGTAAATCTGGTCCGTAATGCGCGACAAGCACTGAAATGTCTCAGCCAATGGCAAGCACTCAAGCCACGTTCCATTCCATCTTTGTTTCCCATTGTGGTTCAGTGAGAAGTAAGCATATGGTCCAGTCTTGGTCTTGCGTCAATAAGAACAGTCCAGACCAATCTGTCAGAAAATGCTCCCTCTGAACAGGAAAACAAGCAAGCCCAGGCTGCTTTCTGCCCCTGCACCATGGAGCCTTCAGTGGCACAGGCGCAACACATGACCTGTTTTGTCATGCCACTTCAGCATTTTAGGAGAAATGGCCACATATGTACTTCACTTGACACCATCTTACCAGAGCTTCAGAAGCAAACTCGGCATGTGATTAATTGATTAACTCGGCCCAGGCCCTTCTCCCCAACCCTCCATGGGCAGCTAGTTGACATATCAATGACTCTACCCCATCCCCACTAGCCCCTCAAAGACACAACCCTACGTGACAAATTGTACCCCAGCCCCATTGGCCTTTAAGGGGCATTTCTCTGCCAGGTGACTGACTACCTGATCTCTACTGACCTTTCAGCAGTCAGCCTGACACGTGACTGCTTTTTCACCATTACTAATATCCTGTCAAAAGCACCAACTTTCCATGCAACTGACTCTACTCCAGCCTTACCAGCCTCTACAGGTGTACTGTCCTGACACGTGACAATCTGCCAGTGCGCCACCAGCTTTTCAAAGCCACTCGCCTGGCATGCAACGGTTTCAGCAACATAACTGGTGGACTTCTGAGAAACCAGCTTGACACGTGACTGGCTTTTCTCCAACTCTGCTGGGTCTGAAATTAATTGGCCTGGCATGAGCTTGACACTTCCGCAGCTCTGTCAGCCTTCAGAGGCAAAGCCTGGCATGTGGCTCATTCTACCACAACTCCACTGACCTTTCAGAGGCAACAGCCCGGCACTGGGGTGACTCTGCCCCAGCTCCACGTGCCTTTCAGAGCACTTGTGCTGCATGTTAATAATTCTTCCCGAGTTCTCCAGTTTTTTCCGAGTCGCTGGTTGATGTTCCCTTGATGGCCCTAGCCATACTGACCTCCTAGAGGCACATTTCCCAATATGTAACTGACATCCCGAATACTACTTCCTTTTTGCCTGGCATGACTGACTCAGCGTTAAACTCTACCGGCCTTTCAGGCGTCGCCTGGCATGCGGCTGCCTCTGCACCAAGGCTAAGACCCTCTAAGAGGCAAGCTACGCATGTTACTGAAACTGCCCCAGCCTTACTGGCTTTTCAGATGCACCAGTCTGGTAAGGCTGTCCCTTCTCAAGGGTTGTTTTTATAAACGGGGTGAGCCTGACATGTGACTTTCTGGTATTTCATAAGTGAGGCTGCCATGCTAATGTCTTAGCCCCAGGCCCGTGGCCCTGCCCGGATATAGGATCGACTTGGCCGAAATCGAGAGGTCGTTTAAAGGTAGTAGGCGTCTATGAAATATTATTCGGTTTTTTTCAACACCACTGTCCTTTTATAGTTCAGATTGACATGAGGCTTGGATTGAGCACCAGTTCCTGCAATCCTCCCTGCCTTTCCGACCTAGCACGGCCTCAGCCTTAGCCCTATCAGGCAGAAAAGCACCTGCCTGACACGTGATGTGGGTGACTCTGTCGAGTGCGCCTGGCCTGTCAGAGTTGACGCAAACATCGTACAGCTCTGCCGGACAGTGGCACCCAGCCTGACACGTGGCTGACTCTGTCCGAGAGCTCCTGGTCTGTCAGTGGTGAGTCTAACATGTTGAGGCTCGGAGGTGTGAATCTGGGGCTAGCTAGCTCTGAAGTCAAGGGGAACAGGAAGAGGCTGAGGTCTGACTGCCCTCAGCCTTACGGGAAGATGGCACTTGTGTGAACCTGACATTGTTCCAAACATGCAATTGAACAAAAGCAGCTTTATCCGCGCCGGCTTGCGGCGCGTGACATTTCCATGTACTGACCCACTGCCTTCGAGAAAAAGCACTCATCGTGCATTGTGCAGAGTCGAGAGTTTTTCGGCCCACTGGTGTGGAATCTGGGCCCGGTGCCATCCGTGAGCCCCGGAGTGGAACAACAAAGTCTGTTTGTGCAGATGGAAGGCCGCACTGGGAGGCCGCATACTGATGGGAGCAGAGGAGACAGGGCCAGATATCACGCCACCGGTCCGTGAGAACAGGGGTGCAGGAGGGAGACAAGCGCTGCACGGGGCGAAGACCTGTTCAGGGGCCCCTACTGCACACCGGAAGTACGTCGGTACTGGCCTTCTGTGGGCAATGGTAACCTGAGTGAGGCCGGCCTGCTCAAAGACGGCCTGCAAGTGTGACTTGTGAGCCTGAGTAACCAAAAACACCCCATGAGCCACACTTCGAAGTGGGGATAAACCACGGCCAAAATTTTGGACAACCAAGGCGGACCAAGCCTAATACTCTAAACACGGAGAGGACAGTCGGGGAGAGAACACACAGTTGCGCCCTGTTTGAGGCCTGTTGTGGGAGCCCGGGCGCATTCAGAAAACACTGGCTAATGGCCAGTGCTCGAAATGAAAATGTATAAGTTCATGTACTCACTATCCCAGAGTACTTATTTGCTACTGGGAAATGCTAGAACTCTCCTTAGACACATTTCAGCCCTACTGAGAGTTGCAGGTACTCTCCCTTTCAAAATAAAATGCTCAGTACTGAGAACCTAGGAGTACATGTCCATTTATAGTAGTGGTAAGATCCGTAATGTCCTGTACCTCTGCTGTCCAAGAACACATTAAAAACAACTCTCTGGGGGTAGCAAAACTGAGTGGTCATGGTTAAGTCTAGCTAGGTTTGCGTGTCACCCATGCACAGGGTCCGTGCTAATGTTATCGGTATCATTCCAATTTTAGTACATGTATTAGAAGCTTAGTGCTGAATGACAGCATAAAAACAATTCAATGTCCAATTAGACTAGGGTAATCACTTCAAAGGACAATTGGTCTTTCAGTGTAAGTTAGTAAAATACGGAGCTTCTGTTTTGAGACTCTTCGAAAACAGAAGGTCATATCCGTGTCAGGGACCACTATTTGACCCGAAATACTTTTATAGCAGTTATGCGCTCACTGCAATTTTTAGGGTCAAGCTTGCGTATCGCTTGCGAGGCGCTTTAGTAGTTAGAAAAGGGCTCGGAGCCCCGTCCATGTCACGTCAGTGTCTTTCATTGGTTCGTGGGCTTGCCTTTTAAAATCTGCTTGCTTTCATTAGTGGAAGGCATGCCTACATCATGCCTTTTCCGGTGGCTAGCCCTCCCCGAGCGCGACCAGGTACTGAAAACATACGAGGCTAGCTGTTTTCCATCCGGTTTGTAGACTACTTTTCCTCTTTATTCGCAGCGCGATCCCGCTTGTTTAGCAGTGCAATCACGCTTGTTTTTTTCCATTTAATGAGGCAAGAAAAGCCCGGTTGGGAATTTACAACTGCTAATAGCTCTAACTCGGAGAAATGCGAGACCCATTGCATCGCAAATGCTTGTTATAAAAAGGACACCTTCAGCATTGAAGGTTATTCTCTTTGGAAAAGATCCCGGTGTCTTCAACAGCCTTTGGGGGACTTCGGTTTCTGCAATCAGATAATTTCCAGCCAGTCCATGGTGGGCAGGTACCAGGCACCCAGTGGACACTGTTTCAAATGGGGTATGATCTTTCTTCCCTCGTTTCTTTGTAGATCATGGTACTAGTTGAGGTAACTTAATTGGTTTGAATCTTTGTAACTGAGCCTCCACAAAATCAATTAAACTGTTTAAAAACCCAGAAACTCACTCTCTTAACTCGAACAGGGCCACACCAAAGAATCCAAAAAGTGAGTCCAGTAATTGAGGGATACTGGGTGCTAGAAGAATAGTAGTCAAAGTCAAGAAGCCCATGTGGTAACACTTCAGGGACCCGTAGCTCAAAAACAGCCAATCACAGTAAAAACTTCAGGTTGGTCCACCCACAGGACAGGTGGCACCCAGTGGATTTAGAGGGTCAACTAGTTAGAAATGAAAACAGGAGTCAGGGTCAGTGACCAATCACAACTCTAAACGTTTACAGCTTGGGAACGGTTAGGGAAAGAAAGAGTGGTCAGATGGTTCTTGAATGAGGTTGGTCAATTACGGGATATTACTCTAAGACCTGGGTAAGATGAAAACAGTGTCTATCTGTAGGTGGATTTGGGGGGATACATGCTTCCTACGTGTTGTGGGGAGATTGGGCATGGCATAGTCATAGAAAGCTTGTCTTCAGCTCCTCGACTTCAGGATTATTTGGGTGTTTTTTTGTTGAATCTGCCATTTGGGCCAAAGAGGTTTCTGGCCTCTATGCCGCTCACTCTCTGGATATGGCTGGCTTCATTCAGATGTGCCGTGTGCTGTTCTCCTTCTTGGTCCTTTTGGTTCCCTAACAATTGCTGCATAGTACTCAAATCAATTCTATGCAGCCAGTGCCTTTTGTGTGAACTGGCAAGCCCTTGGTATCGCATATTGGTTACCAAGGTCCAGGTGGTGAAGTCTCATATTTCTTGTGCTGAAGATGAGGGTGGTTTCTTTGTTCCACCAGCTTTTATCCTATATGAATCATAGAACTACGGGAAACATAAACCTAACTAAACCTCGACAGACCTGGCAATCATAAAATGGACCAAAGACTAAGACCCGCATTATGAGTTATGTCCTAATTCCATTGGAGCGGGTTACAGCTGTTACTGGCCTCATTGGAATCATTAGATCCTCAGAAACACAGAGGATCGTTTTTTTTCCCACCAACATTTCAGCTGCTTTAAGCAGTCAAATTCTTCTTGTGAAAATCCTGGGACAAATGAGAAATTACTGAGGGAATCAGGTCCAGAATTACCAATTTCTCAAGCAATTCCTCATTTCTAGGGAAGACTTTAAGAGCCCAATCGCTAATCCCAGGTAACTTTGGCCCTCTACGGTTACCGGCACCCAATGGTATTAGTAACTCTAGGTGAACAAAGCTCCTAGGATGATTATTGGGCCACTGAGAATGATGGCCTCAGGGAGGGTATAAGACACTGGTCAGTGAGACATGCAAAAAAGGGTTTACATGACCAGTGCCCTCGTCTTCACCAGAGAAGTGTGACATGCATACCAGTACAGATCAGAAGAAGAAAGTATCCTCTTCCTTCATCCTCAAAATTCTCATGTGGGGCAAAATAGTACCAAAAAACAAACAAGATGAAGGATGGCAAGGCCAATCTAGTCACACTGTTATCAAGACTGTACCTTGGATTTGGGTGCATCTGCCACCTTCTGAGGCCCCAAAAGGAGTTCCTGAATAGGAATCCAAGACCAATCCAACCCTTTATCTCAAACACAGCAGGGTTTGTGTTAGACCTGACAGCTTTAGGGTGGTCACCCCCCCCCTAACGTTTTGCCTGCCTCCCTCCACTTTTCTGACACTGTTTTTGCTGGTTTTAGGAATCTGCACACTTTACCACTGCTAACCAGTGCTGAAGTGCATATACTCTTTCCCTTAAACATTGTAACATTGGTTCACTCCCAATTGGCATATTTGATTTACTTATAATTCCCTAGTAAAGTACACTACATGTACACATGGCCTGTAAATTAAAAACTACTAGTGGGCCTGCAGCACTGATTGTGCCACCCAAATAAGTAGCCCCTTAACCATGTCTCAGGCCTGCCATTGCAAGGTCTCTGTGTGCAGTTTCACTGCCACTTCAACTTGCATTTAAAAGTACTTGCCAAGCCTTAAACGCCCCTTTTTCTACATGCATGTCACCCCTAACATAGGAGCTAGGTAACCCATTGGGCAGGGTGCTATGTAGATAAACGGCAGGACATATACATATGTGTTTTATATGTCCTGGTAGTGAAAAAATCCTAATAGTTTTCCACTACTGTGAGGGCTGCTCCTTTCATAAGCTAGCATTAGGACTGCCCTCATATACTTTGTGAGTGGTAGATTGTGATCTGAAAGGGGTAACCAGGTCATACTTAGTATGGCCAGAATAGTAATAGAAAATCCTGCTTATTGGTGAGGTTGGAATTTATATTACTATTTTAGAAATGCCAGTTTTAGAAAGTGAGCATTTTGCTGCACTTAAAAAACATCTGTGCCTTATATCCTGTCTCCAATCAACATCTGGGCTGGTTGACAGCTCCCTTATGCATTTTACCCAGACAACCACAAACACAGGACACTCAGTCTCACCTTCACTCATCTGCATATCGAATGGGTCTTCCTGGGCTGGAAGGGTGGAGGGCCTGACACATTTCAAAGGCTAGTGGCCTGCCCTCACACAATGGACTGCCAAACCTCCCTACTGGGACCCTGGTAGACAGGACTGTACTGAATGGGGAACTTGTGCACTTCAACACCACTCTTTAAGTCTCCACCACTTCAAAGGCATTTTTGGATATATAAACTGGGTCTCTGACCCCACCACTTCTGGACCTACACACGCACCCTGTCAAGAGGAACTGCCTGGCTGCCCAACGGACTCATCGGGACTGCTTTGCTGAGAAAGACTGCTGCCCTGCTGCTGCCCTGCTGTCCTCTGACTTTGCTGAAAAGGAGTCTGCCTTCCCCAAAAGTGGTCTCGAAGGGCTTGGGTTGAGCTTGCCTCCTGTTTTCTGAAGTCTCAGGGCTAAAAAGTCGAAAATTGATGCACCGCCTGTCGAAATCGCCGCAAAGCCTGCATTGCAACCGAGAAATTGCCACACAGCCGACCGGACCGATGAAGCCCGACTTGCCGAGTGGAAATTCGATGCAGCGCCTGCCCTGCGACGGAAAATTCAACACATCTCCTACCGGATTGACGCAGCACCTATGCCTTCCTCCAGCGCGTCAAGGATTTTCAAGGATTTTCCCCGCATTGTCCCTGGGCCTCAAAATACCCCCGCGTCGCAGTGAGGAACCAAGTCTGTGCGCCAAAAAACAACGCAGGCCCCTTGCAGCGTGAAAAGAAAAAACGCATTATCTGTGTTGCGTCAGAAAATCTGACTCACACCTTATTTTTCCACACATCTCCTCCTCTGCACGTAGTTAGTTTTGATGCTTACTAAGTACTGTGTGTGTAACAAAGAGACATCTGTTCATTTCCAAGGATTAAGACTCTTTTAAACCTTTCAAAAGTGATACTTCAACTTGTGCTTATTGAATCTTTGTTGTTTTTACCTTATATTATTCAGATAAACATTATCTATTTTTCTAAACCTGTGTGGTGTATTTTTGTGGTGTTTTCACTGTGTTACTGTATGATTTATTGCACAAATACGTTACACATTGCCTTCTAAGTTAAGCCTGACTGCTCGGTGTCAAGCTACCAAAGGGTGGGCAGAGGATAATTTGGATTGTGTGTGACTTATCCTCAATAGGATTGTGGTCCCTACTTGGACATGGGTGTATACCTCTCCCAACTAGAGACCCCATTTCTAACATTATTTCTAACAGTTTATCACTGGAGAAGATGGACTGCTGAAACATGACATCTGTGTCAGGCCCATAAATTGCCCCCACTTATAAAAAACCCACAAGTCACACACAAGGACACCACCCCACAGCACACCTCCTAGTAATGCACTTCAGTGCACGTACTCTCTAGATCTCGAGGGACCAGCATGAGATCTCACAAGGTCATGAAAGTCTCAGTGGGCATCTTGGGCATGGGCTTGAATAAAAGCCATGCCCAAACCACAGCCTCTACCAGTTCTACAGATAATTCAAAGTAGCAGCATCACATTTTTGGCTCCTTACCAGGAAATGCCTGCAAGGTAAACAATCGTATGCTTCACACTAATCTAAGAATAGCAGCAGTCACGTTGGCATCCAGTCTTTGGTCCTTGAAGATCCCAAAATGACTCTTCCCAAAGTAAAGACCCAGGTACCTGTAGAAAGACAAAATTCAAAGAACAATTCAGAAAAGAATCCTCGTTCAGAGAGGAACAACATTCCACAGGTAAGAAAAAATAAGAAAGTGATACTTATCTGATGTCTGTCAATGTGATGCGTTGAACCATGTTCATAGTCTTAAGGGGAAAAGACAAAAAACAAATTAGGAAAGAATTAACATCCAAGTAAAAATCAGATTCTATACTTTAAGAAAGAAAAGACAATGTAATTATCTGACCTTTTTGGCCGGGGCTCGCTCCCCTGCGCCGGCAGCACCACCTTGCTGTGCCGTTTCCCCCGACCCCCGCCCACGCGACCGATCGTGTGTTCGAGGCCCTCCTCCACCCACAGACACCCGCCTGCGCCTCATCCCTGGTGTCTAGTGGGGGCTGGTAAGTGTTACTAGACTGTGCATTGTATTGTATCTGTGCGTCTTCCACTGTATTGCCCCGTAGCTATTCCCATCTGTTTACCGAAAGCGTAACTAGACTGTGCATTGTATTGTATCTGTGCGTCTACCACTGTTTTTGCCCCGTAGCTTTTCCCATCTGTTTACCGAAAGAGTAACTAGACTGTGCATTGTATTGTATCTGTGCGTCTTCCACTGTTTTTGCCCCGTAGCTTTTCCCATCTGTTTACCGTAAGCGTAACTAGACTGTGCATTGTATTGCATCTGTGCGTCTTCCACTGCTTTTTTCACCGTAGCTATTCCCATTTGTTAGCCGTTTTTTGGGCCATTTTGACCCTTGTGCGCTCCCCCGGCTTTTGCTTTTCCCCACCGCTGCGTCCCTGCTGCCCCGCCCCCCTCCCACCCCCATTCGCTCTCCCGTTCCCGCCCGCCTCCCGCCTCCCAGCTGCTCCTCCCTCCCACCTCCCCCTCTTAATGGCGGTTGCGCCGCTGGCGCGCCGGAGGCACGCCAGAGGCAAGCCCGTCTGCGCCTGGATCGCGCCCAGTGCCAGTCCCCCTGGCCCACCTAGCCAAACTCCCCCCAGACAACACTACCACCCCCACTCCCTCCACTCCCTCACCCGGAGCTCGCCCCACCTGCATTCAAACCAGCCCCACACACACACAAGGCCCCTTCTCCTGCCGCACCTGTCTATTCTCCTGCTCCACCTCCCACGCACCCCACACCGACACCAAACGCAACAGCCTCCACACTACAACATCCGCACCCATCAAAAAAACCCACAACCTGCACACGCCCCACGCCAATACCATCTCAACCCACAGCAACACCATAAGCACCCCCGCCAACACAATCACACACCACAACAGCCACACCACTCGCAACCATCTCAGTTGCCTGCTACTAAACACCCGGTCCCTACACAAACATGCCATAGAACTCTGGGACCTCATCACATCACACTCACCTGACATCGTCTTCCTCACAGAAACCTGGACAAACCTCTCATCTGAGCCAGATATAGCCACAACCACCCCGGAGGGCTACAAACTCCAATGCAAAGACCGCCTTAACAAACCAGAAGGCGGCATCGCCATCCTTCACAGAGACACCATCAAGGTCACCACCAACACCCTCGACACCCTCAACAACGCAGAATACATGCACTTCCTTATCCACATCAACAACACCACCACCCTCAGAGGCACACTCGTATACAGACCCCCAGGACCACGCCCCCCCCTTCTGTGACACCATCGCTGACACCATCAGCACGCACGCTCTCATCTCCACAGACTACATACTCCTTGGCGACTTCAACTTTCACCTGGAAAACCCTCACGACCACAACTCCTCCTCCCTCCTAGACAACCTCACCAACCTTGGACTCAAACAACTGGTCACAGCCCCCATCCACTCGGCTGGACACACACTCGACGCAATTTTCACCTCAAGCCAACACGTCACCTACACCCACACCACCAAACTCCAATGGACGGACCACCATTGCGTCCACTTCTCCTACAACAAACCACCCACACACCACCACCAACACACCACCCCCTACCGCATGTGGAACAAAATCCCCACAGAGCGCCTGAACTCCCAACTGACACAAACCCCCCCCCAACACCACCGACCCCAACACCGCCGCACACAACCTCAACAAAAGGATCACCACCTGTGCAGACTCTCTTGCGCCCCTCAGAAAAAACCTCACCACCCGCAACATCAAGAAAGCCTCATGGTTCACCACTGAACTCCAAGAGTCCGAACGCAAATGCCGCAAAACAGAGAAAACTTGGAGACAAGAACCCTCCACCACAAACTTCTCCGCCCTCAAAACCACCACACGCAACCACCACCAACTCATAGGCACCACCAAAAGAGCACACTACAAGGAACGTATTGACAACAACTCCCAAAACAGCAAAGAACTCTTTACCATCATCAAAGAGCTCTCCAAACCCAAAGCCAGCATCCTAGACCCCACGCACACACAAACCCTCTGCAACTCGCTCTCAAATCATTTTCACCACAAAATCCAGGACATACACAACAGCTTCATACCACACACACCCTCCACACGCAACCTCCACCCGCCCAACACAAACCCACCACACACACACCCCCCAACCTACTCACCACCTGGGCCCCCACCGCCGACGAAGAAACTGAAAAGACAATGAACTCCATTCACTCTGGCTGCCCCTCCGACCCCTGCCACCATCAAATATATAACAAGGCCAGCACCACCATCGCCCCCAAACTCCGAGCCATAATCAACAGCTCTTTTGAAACCGCCACCTTCCCAGACCCCTGGAAACAAGCGGAAGTCTCCGTTCTCCTAAAAAAGCCCAAAGGCGACCCAGATGACCTCTCCAACTACCGTCCCATTTCCCTCCTCCCTTTCCCAGCCAAGGTCACGGAGAAACTAGTCAACTCCCGCCTATCCCACTTCCTCGAGGCAAACCACACACTAGACCCCTCCCAATCTGGGTTCCGCAAGAACCACAGCACAGAAACCGCTCTCATCGCATGCACCGACAAAATCAGATCCAGAGTCGACATGGGCGAGACCGTTGCACTCATACTCCTGGACCTCTCCGCAGCCTTTGACACTGTCTGCCACCACACACTCCGCACATGCCTTCACAACGCTGGGATCTGCCATAAAGCCCTAGACTGGCTCACCTCCTTCCTCACCGACAGAACCCCAAAAGTCCGTCTCCCACCCTTCCAATCCTCCGCCACCAAAATCACCTGCGGAGTCCCACTAGGCTCCTCCCTCAGCCCCACACTCTTCAACATTTACATGACCCCACTAGCCAACATCCTCAAACCTCACGGTATCACCATCCTCTCATACGCTGATGACACACAACTCATCTTCTCCCTCACCCGCAACCCCACCACCGCCAAAACCAACCTACACGCTGCACTCCTTGACACTGCAGCCTGGATGACAGCCAACCACCTCAAACTCAACTCCAACAAAACCGAGATAATCATTTTTGGCCCACACAAAAACACTTGGGACCCCTCCTGGTGGCCCACCACTTTAGGCCCTGCACCCACCCCCGAAAACCACGCACGCAACCTCAGCATCATCCTGGATCCCTCCCTCTCAATGGCCCAACAAATCAACGCCGTCACCTCCTCATGTTTTAACACACTCCGCACACTGAAAAAAACATTCAAATGGATCCCCACAGAGACCAGAAAGACAGTCACCCACGCACTCATCAGCAGCAGGCTAGACTATGGCAACGCCCTCTACGCCGGCACCACACTCAAACTCAAGCGCAAACTACAGCGAATCCAGAACTCAGCAGCACGCCTCATCCTCGACCTCCCCCGCCATGAACACATCTCACCACAACTCAGATCCCTCCACTGGCTCCCCATAGACAAAAGGATCACCTTTAAGATCCTCATCCACGCACACAAATCCCTCCACAACACCGGCCCAACTTACCTTAACGAAAGAGTGACCTTCCACACTCCCACACGCCACTCCCGCTCTGCCGACCTCTCTCTCGCCACAGTTCCCCGCATCAAACACACCACCACTGGAGGCAGATCTTTCTCCTATCTGGCCCCCAAAGCCTGGAACTCCCTCCCCACCCACCTCCGCAAGACCCAGGACCTCCTACTCTTCAGGAAGGGCCTTAAAACCTGGCTTTTCGAACTGTGATCTCCCGTCCCTTCCCCCCCCCCCTCACCCCCAGCACCTTGAGACCCTCACGGGTGACTAGCGCGCTCTATAAGTCCCTTTGATTGATTGATTGATTGATGTCTGTCCATTCGTCAATTTAATTCTTGTTCACAATCCATTTTCTTTGAACTTCTGATAAACCGTGAAGTGGCAAGAAACATGTAAGGGAAAAGAAAAACAATTAGATTAAGGAAAAAACCTTCATGAGCACATCAGTAGACCAAAGAAAGACAACAAATTTCTTCATATGGAAAAAGGAAGGCTGTGCACTTTAATACAAAAGTCTAGGACTGTGTTCTAAAGGTTAAAAGTATCTTACGTGTATGGCAAGTTCATACAGGGTTGGAATTGTGCAAAAATCCAACAGAGTGAATTGGTTTTCAGAACAGTTAACGGTAATCGACCTGTAAGACAGTGCTAGCAGAGCTAATAATAAGAGGCGGTTCCAATGCAAGGCTTCACTGTGCAAAAGAAGAAATGGGTGCAGGTATGCCAAATATCAAGGCTATGCTGTAATAACAAATCGAGAGCTGAGAAACAGATATAGACAAAATAAGCCTGTTAGTCACTGTGCCATTTTTGCAGCAGGTGACTTTGGGAGCTTTGGATGAGTGTTCTTAGAAAAAGACAGCAGCAGCAACATGGTGATGGATGGAAAGCTTGGTTTAATCTCAGCCACTAACAATCACCCAAGGCTGCATCTCAATCTATCATTTTTTGTCCTTTATGCCACCTCAGTTTAGATCCAGCCATATGCAAATCAGTCTTGACCCTGCTCCTATAGGAACAGTCCAGCCAAAACTGCCAGGACAGGTCCTCCTTGAACCATAGCACAAGCAACCTAAGACCAGTTTTGCAATGATTGGGGCTCTTCAGTCAGATGCAGCTTGGTTCCAGTGGCGCAATGAGCAAGGGACCCATGTCTAGGCATAACCATCATACTTAGGACATCAACTGCAAAAGCAACAGCAACAAGGTGATGGGTGGAATGCTTGAACTAATCCCAGCCACTTGCAAATGCTCAGACCGCATCCCAATCTATTGTTTTTTTTGCTCACCATGACACCTCAGTTTGGTCCCAGCCATATGCAAGTCAGTCTTGACCTTGCTACAATAGGAACAGTTGAGCCCGAACTGAACCAGAACACAAGTAACCCAAGGCCGGCTTCACTCTGATTGGGGCTCATCAGTTGGTGCAGCTTGGTTCCAATGGCACAGTGATCACAGGACCCACATCTGGGCATACTCATCGCACTTAGGGCATCAACCACCACAAGGTGATGGATGGAATGCTATAATTAATTTCAGCCACTGGCAATTGCTGGGGCTGCATACAAATCCATCATTTTTACCCACCATGCCACCTCATTTTGGACCAAGCCTGTTCCTGCTCCAATAGGAACAATCCAGTCCGAAATTGCCGGGCCAGATCCTCCCTGAATCACATTCTTCATACTTCTCCAATAGAAACAATCCAGCCTGAACTGCTGGGCCAAGTCCTCCCTGAACAAGAACACCAGCAACCAAAGACTGCTTTCCGCCTGATTGGGGCTCTTCAGTCAGGCGTAGCTTGGTTCCGGTGGCACAGTGAGGACTGGACTATGTCGGGCATACCCGTCGCACTTAGGGCATCAATTGCAGTAGCAACAAGATGAGGATAGAATGCTTGAATTAATATCAGCCACTGACAATGGGTCAGGCTGCTCTCAATCCATAATTTTTCGTCCACCATTCCATATGCAAATCACTCTTGACCCTGCTCTAATAGTGCCAGGCTGGCTCCTCCCTGAACAGAAACACAAGCAAGCCATGACCGGTTTCGCCCCGAATGGGCTCATCTGTCAGGTGTAGCTTGGTTCCACTGGTGCAGTGAGCTCAGGACCCACATCTGGCAATACCTATCACACCTAAAAAAATACAATTTAAAAGGAGAACCAGTTGAGCAAGACAGCCAGTGTGTTTGAAAGTTCAGCAGTGTTTCTCTTTCTTGTCCAAATCCTTACCTCCGGGCTGGTAACATCAACACTCAGGCTGAATTTCTGGGGGTGTTCTTGTTGAGCAGAGGTGTGTTGGGGATCCTTGTCACTCCTGCCAGGATCAGACATAACAGGATAGTGATCTACGTTCTGACAGTCCGTGATTACTAGTCCCCCATATACCCTTTGCAGTGATCCTTACTTGATCCTTAAAGTTCTGACCTACCACATTCATTTATGGCTGTGATCCTGGGGCCCACAGAAGGTTCACAAAAAATGGTCTTCAGGTGAACCCAATTCAACATGCCCTTCATTTCCTGTGATGTGTGTGGCTTTCCTCGAGCATGGGAACAACCTGAGCCTGGCACTGCAATATATTGTGACAAGAACTCCTGTGACTTATCAGGCCCTGTGTTCCAACATGAATGCCGACCTCATTGACCTTTATAAAGAACAGTGTACACTCTGCCTGTGGCTCTTGTGCAACTGTTGCTCACATCAATGGCACAGAAACATTAACAAACTACCATAATGAATTATTATCCATCCTGAAGACATTTTAAAACCCGCCCTCTTTCTGTCCGATTAATGAACCCACACATGTTGAAATCAATTTGTTTCAAACTGTATCACCACTTCTAAGATAATTCACAAAGGTATTGCCTTAAAACTACCAAAATACCACAAATCAGAGAGAAGCTTTTTCCACCCAATCGTCATCCGTAGGTGCCTTCCCTGTTAATTCTTACATCTAGAAAACTTTAAAGCCCTCCTCCTAAATCATGGTATTGCCTACCTAAAGAAATAATTATTCAACCTAACAATACATACAAACATGGTTCCAGCCCCACTACATTGTGACACATGCCTCTAAAAGCAAGTCCTGGATTTCATAAAAAGTAACAACTTTCATCCAATTTCGTTTGTTATATTCGAAGTGATGTTCCTTGAACTTGTAGTAATGCAACAACTTCTGAGGTATGTAGTAAAGTATAATTTACTCAACCCTGTACAGGCAGGGCTAAGATGAGCCTCAAGGCGGAGGTGGTACAAATGAGGGAATTAAATGATCTGAAACAAGCAGTGGATGAGGACATGCTGGCACACAGGCACTACATGACCAATGTCATCAGCCACCAAATTAGAAACAGGGGGTCCAGCGGCCTGCACTTAAACGGATCCACTGAACTCTAACTGGGCCAAACCAAGCCATCTCTCTCACAGTCTATCTGCTGTATGTCACCAAGACAACAACTAATGGGCCTCAGGGATCCTCTTTAACCATATTAATGTCATCTTATAATTCTGCAGCACCCACATGATGTAACTTCCTTTAACTATGCAGATGATACACACATTCTTCTCCATCTGCACGTGTCATCTCA
Source organism: Pleurodeles waltl (assembly GCF_031143425.1). Classification (NCBI taxonomy): domain Eukaryota; kingdom Metazoa; phylum Chordata; class Amphibia; order Caudata; family Salamandridae; genus Pleurodeles; species Pleurodeles waltl. The sequence goes on along the minus strand of NC_090450.1, from coordinate 706,725,040 downwards.
CAACACTCGCCTGGTTTGTAGGATGCATTCTGGCATTGCAAGAATGAATGCAGCAGAATCACACTACATCATCTTGACAAATTTCCAAATTGGAAAATGCTAAATGATGATCAATAATTGACAAAGCACAAGCTCGAAAAAATAGTAAGCAGAAGAAAACCTAAAATCGACATTTCATCAAAAAATATAACCGGCCTAGAATCGAATCCTGAATTCACAATGAGAAAAGCGTCAGGAAAATAAATCTAAATGAAAAGAAACAGTTAAAATGGACATTGAAGAATAGCAAAGGATAAAGGCAGGGTAACCTATATTCGTGTAAAGTCTATTTTTAAGCACAATTCAAATATTCTTTAAAGCGGCTTTTGGCATAATTAATAAGAACCCTTCTTGACCTTATTATAAGCAGCACCCTTGTTGCCATGCTTTTTAGATACATCTGACTCAAGTCTCTGTCGCTCAAGATTGCGTCTCCAGATATGAATATACTACAACATGCACATAATACAACCAAGCTTGATAAACTAGGGGGTGGAGCTTGTTGCCGGCGAAGATGGCCACGAGCTGAGAGAGCTCTCTCAACTCCTGGGTAAACAATCCCCCTAATCATGCAAAAATCCTGCGGATAACAGGGCACAGTGGAAGCCCTGCGCTCTTGACTCCAGAGGAGAGGCTGGGGGGGCCCTCATGGGAGTCGCTGGAGTATCTGGGATGGCGTTCCCTGATCCGTTCCCCCATGAAGCCTCAAACAAAATGGCAGATGGCTCCCGAGATCCCGGTGAGATGGTGGCAGCCGGGAAAAGAGAGGAGACGGCTCGGCAGATGATGGGATGAAAGCCCCCCCACCACCATACTGCGACTGAGTGGGTGGATGTGTGCCCTGAAGGTTGATGGTGGCGGCTGCCCCACTGTACAGGAGGGTATCGGGCCACAGTGGGGAATGGCCAAGCGACATCGGGACACACATACAGTGACACCCATCATTAGTGTAAAAGGTCATTTATTTAGGACAGGACTTAAACATAAAACATCATTAAAATGTGACTGTATACCCCAACATTATCAAAACCCCAACTCTTCAAGATTTCCTTGATCATCTTTCTCTCTTTCAAAACCTCTCTTCGCTTCTCCTCCCCTAGACACTACCCTATTCCTCTCATGCCCTACTTGCTTCGAGCCTTACCCCCCCCCCCACTGTGATCCTTCACCTCCTTGTTTTTGCCCTTGGAAGGGTGGACAAGCCGCATCTGGCTCTCCACCCTCCCCCATCTTCTGCCATACCCTATAATGCCACCTGCCCTAACTGACTCTCAACCCCCTTCTGTCATCCCCTTTCTCTATAGCCCCCTATTGTCGCCATCCCCCTCCTAACTTTCCTAAGCTGCCGGGTGGGTGGGTGGTCAAATTCCGCTCCTTCCTAATACGGTCGGCGCGGAAAGAGGCCAACCCTCCCTCCCACCCCCCTTATAAACCCTAAACTAAAACCCACCCCCACTTACCTGCAGCCAATCCGGCTCCCTTGCACCACTTTCTGTCCTTCCCGAACGTGCCCGCGGAGAGACTAGAGCAAGTCTCTCTCTCCGCGGGCCCCTCCATCGGGACACACATACAGTGACACCCATCATTAGTATAAAAGGTCATTAAACATAAAACATCATTAAACTTTGACTGTATACCCCAATATTAACGAAACCCCAACTCTTCAAGATTTCCTTGATCATCTTTCTCTCTTCCAAAACCTCTCTTCGCTTCTCCTCCCCTAGACACTCCCCTATTCCTCTCATGCCCTACTTGCTTCGAGCATACCCCCCCACTGTGATCCTTCATCTCCTTGTTTTTCCCCTTGTAAGGGTGGACAAGCCCGCATCTGGCTCTCCACCCTCCCCCATCTTCTGCCATCCAGCAAAACCCACTTGGCGTTTTGCTGCCCCACCCCAGGAAAAACTAACCCTCTTCAGGTCTTTAAAAAAAAAATATATATACCTTAACTCTTAAGCTTGTTCCCCTAACAGCAGCCTCAACTCTGTCAAATAGTATGTGTTTCCCGGCTGTGACAAGTGCACCCCATCAGCCCTGAACAATGTCTCGTCTTGCTCCTTGATGTCCTCTTGCTTAAGGACCTTGATCCCCTGAGCCCAACAAAATACCCTCATGGCCCTGTTCAGTTTTTTGCGAGCTCGCACAATGGCTCCATGTTTAACTGCCCCTCTTCATACTCGTCTGGCAACAAATTCTGTCCACACCAAGCATGTGCTGTGTAACCTCTGTTTCAATAGTTCCAAGTCTCTCTGCATATGCTATATTAGTGTGAGCCCTGATAGCTTCACAAGGTCATTTTTTCCCCCAGGTGAATCAGCAGTAAATCAGGACATCCCCATTCCGGCAAACTAGCAGTGATAAATGGAAGCAAACTTCCCCACCTCATGCCACTCTTCCCCCACCAAAAAACTTTGTGGTGTCTGCTAGGGAGTCCCATCGTCCTGCCGTAAATTTGCTTCTCTGCAAACTTCGCTGCCCAGTGAACGAAGGAATGGCCGACCAGCCATGTCACCATCTTGTCTTTCTGTGGCCCATCCACACATCCTGCAAAGAAAAAACACTGTAAAGGCTGTCATGAAAACCTAAACAACCCACCCCATATGTCTCAGTTAATCAGACCACCCTCATGAACCAGGACTGTATCACTGCCTCACATAACGCTCGCAGCATCTAGATTTCCATCTACCTATGGCCTTAATTCTAGCCCAGTCCCAACCTAAATGAGCTGCCGCTGTAGCTGGCCCAATCTAAAATGAATGCGTGCCAAAATCCATCAAGCGCCGGCCTGTTCGCCCAAGAGCCATTCTCAAAACCTGAAGCACCTGATAACTAGTAAGCTTCACCCCTGTCCCATGTACGAACACCCCGTTCTCTCCCATCCTGCATAGCCTTTGCTTAAATGCCATCCATTCCCTCACCGGGCACGCCAGCTCTCCCCCCCCTGTCCAGCCATACCCATTTTCCCTTCCCCAACTGGTCCGCCTTCAAGCGCTTGAGCCAAATACCCAACCGGTCCCCATGCATGCACACCTCCTTTACCTTCACCCCAATCTCTATCTACCCCCAACAATTCAGACACTCGGAATGCACCAAAAAACATCCAAACCATACACAGGCGAAATAAACCCACTTCGTACTCATCCGTGCAGCATACTGGCAACACATGCAATAACTCAAGAAGTATTTAAAAAGTGATGGGTTCTCTGGCTGGTTTTCCTGCACTAGCCCTAACCCACCCCAACCTTTCAACATCCTACCTAACAAATCATTACGCGCTGGATCAGAACCAAATAAAAGTTTCCCATAAAAAGAAACCCCAGCCAGTTTCCCTCCAATTGTTGCAGGAGATAAACCCTCCTCAATCAGAAAAAGCACAAAACGCAGTGCTCGTGCCTCGAGATCCTGCGGTCCTTGTGCCCAAAAATTTCCCACAAACCACTCAAAAGATTGAAACTCAACCATGCAAGCCTGTAACTCCGCCGAGTAGACACCGCTAAAGACATCTCCACCAGCCCCGTGATCATCACGCCCCCCACTCCCAAATGTCTGCTGGACTGCAGTCTTGCTCCATTTCGCTTCTGGTGCCAACTCGCGGAAATGCTGGCACTGTGAACGAGACAGGGAATCTGCAATCTCGTTGTAAACCCCAGGTATGTGTGCAGCTTTAAAAATAACATTTAGAGATAAACATCGAAGCATAAACTGGCGCAAGAAGCACAGCACTCTGAGGTCCCTAGCCCGCTGTCTGTTGACTAATTCCATGACCGTCATGTTGTCCACCTGGAAAACCACTGTCCTATTGGCCAATTCCTGCCCCTAGACTGCCAGTGCCACTAAAAGTGGGAAAAACTTGAGGAAGGCAATACTCCTCCCTTACTGCACCGATTGCGGGGGCCATGCCTCAGCGCACCACCTCCCGTCCCAGTACAGACAGAGGCTCCTGCTGCATCAGAATTTTTTTTAACCTGCCACACCGTGTCAGTGTCCCCAAAAGACGTGGGTACCCATTGAAATCTTTCAGAAAGGTTACCCAAACCTTAATGCCCTCTCTCAGGGCCAAAGAAACCCGTATCCTGTGGGGTGGGAGTACTGCTCCTGACATGGATAACCCCAATTGCCTACAAAAGGTCCTTCCTCCCCTCACCACCCTGCAAGCAAAATTAAGGTACCCCAACAATTTTTGAGCCGTTCACAAATCCATCTTGCGAAGCACACGCACCATGGCCAGAAACTCAAGGATCTCTGTCACTTTTGTCGCTGGCAATCTGGCCACCAGCGCGTTTGCGTCCAATTCAATGCCCAAAAAGGTTAAAACTGATAACGGCCCCTCTGTCTTTTCTGGGGCCAAAAGCATTCCTGTCTGCTGAGCTAGTCTCTGAAAGTCTGCCAGCGCCCGGGCACAGGCCCCAGATGTGGCCGTTCCTACAAATAGAAAATCTTCCAGGTAGTGAGTCACCATCTGGTGTCCACTCACTTTAACAAAAACCCACTGCAAGAAGGTACTGAAGGTTTCAAAAAGTGCGCATGAGATAGCACAGTCCATGGGTAACACCCGGTCCACATAAATGGCTCAGTCCAACTGCATACCCAGGAGGTCAAAATCTGCTGGATGAATGGGTAATAACCTAAAGGCCGATTGTATGTCACATTTTGCCATTTCTGCCTTACGCCCACACCTCAAAACTAACCTCACGGCATCATCCACCGAGGCATACACCACTTTGGAGTCCTCAGGTGCGATAAAATCATTGACAGACGTTTCCTCAGGCCATGACAAATGGTGAATCAACCGGAACTCACCTGGTGCTTTTTTGAGCATGACTCCCAAGGGGGATATCATCACATTGTCACTTGGCCTGTCATAGAATGGTCTGCTATTCTCCCCAACGTCACCTCCTTTGCCAATTTGTCGCGTACCACCTGAGGCTGTTCTTTTGCAGACCGCAAATTGTCTGCCCACCTCCTATTTTGGGGACCCTGGTAACCCACCCGAAAACCTTCACGAAACCCCCACTCCAACTGACAGGCCTTATCAGAATCTGGATAGATGTGTAACCAAGGCAACAGGGTCTCCAGCCTAACTGGCATAGGACCCCTTTGGCACAGTAGCGCCCTGCGTGCCCCGTCCTCTGGCCGCCCTCCATTGCTCCGCTGGACTGGAGAGGGAAAAACATTGAGTGACTGGATGACGGCCCCCGCACCTGGAGCAGTCATGTTTGAACCTACACTGTTGTCATGAGCAGAAGCCTTTATTGAAATTCCAACAAGCCCCTGTGGTGGGCACCGGGGTCTTGTTAACTGCGCCCGCCCCTCCCTGAGCGGGACGGGACTGAAAAGGCTTGTAAACTAGTGGCAGCCCACTCGCCGTATGCGTGGACGCTGAGGATTGAGCCGATGCCATCCATTGCATCCATAGTTCTGGGTCCACATCCCCCCATGGCTTTTCCGGATTTACACTCACCCGAGCCCTGAACTCTTCATCATAGCTCAGCCATGCAAAGCCCCCAAAATGCAACTGTGCCTTCCTTATGATGTCCATGTATTTGAAAAGCGCTATGGCTCTGTCAGGATACTTTTCACGATATATACTGGCGAATATCAGGAAAGCAGATGTCCAATTATCCATTGTGATAGGAACCCTGGGCCTGCGTGCTAATTCCCATTCCTCCTCCTTGGATCCCTCCTTGGCCTGAATATCCCTATGTAAAAGCTTAAAAACGTCTACATATTCATGCCTCCAAATTCTCGCTTTCGTTTTGTCAGCCACATGTGACACCAGGGGCATGGCCAGTCCCATATATGGGAGCCTCTTCCTATGGCTTCCCCCCTCCTTGTCCTCTGTACCTGTGTCATCCCCTGTCTTCTGAAGGCCTGGTTCTGCAGCTGATGTGGAAAGGGCCTCCTTGTTCTTGTTCGCGTCTCCCTCCTGTCCTGAACCAACCCCGGTTGTCTCCAAAACTGACCCGTCCCCAACACCAATGGACTTGTGTGTGCATGAGCCCTTGGTGCCCCCCCCTTCACCACAAACTGACCACCATCTCCCCTTACCTCTGTCCATTGCCCCCAGATTCCGCGGCGTTTTCCTCAATAATCGACCCTGTGACGTAATTTGCCGCACTCCTGATGGCCCTTCCGCCAAACCGGTGTCCTGTAAAACAAAATCAGAGGAAGAGGTTGCGCTGCACGTGCGCCCTCGCCCCCCCCTCTTGTGACACCGCTCACCTCCACCTCCAGAATCTCTCCATCTTCCCAATCATCCCCTTCTTCCTCATAATCCAGTTCCACCTCCTCATCGCCTTCCCACTCACACCTGTTCACCACATACCCCCGTGGCTTCGCTGGCGTCGCAGCTGTTGTTTCTTGTCCCACATGGCGCAAACCATCAGTGTGGTACCCACGATCCTGCGGTGTAGAGAAGGCCGCCGCATGCCCCTCTAGTGCTTCAGACCAACGTGCTAGAGCCGTGTTGCGCCCCGTTGGCGTCACCCTTCTTCTGCCAACCTCAGCTGTTGGCATTGCCCTGCTTCTCCCCACGTGGCTGTGTGCGCCACCAGGGTTTCCAGCGCCAACCTGCCCTTCGGCCGCACTAGCCTCCTGCCCCCCGTGGCCTGTGGCACCCAGACCCAACTCCCCGCCCCCGAACTACATGGCTGTGGCCCCCTGGCGTCCGGGACCTCTATAGCCCTCTTGCTCGCTTCACCCTGGGCTCCTAGCTCCTCCCAGTCCCTACACAGCTGTGCCCATCTGGCCTCAGTCTCCGCAACGACCCTGCGTTGCTCCCGGATCCTAGCCTCCAGGTCCCATGCCTCTGCTTGGTCCCAGCGTCCCTGCATACAGGGGCCCGGGGACCCCGGGTCCCCCGCCTCCCCGCCTGTCCTGGACTTAATTTGCCTGGCCTGTCTTGGTGCTGTCTTGGCTTTAGCAACCCTCCCCCCCCCGGCTTTACCCGTATATGTCCCTCGTTTCCTTGCTGGGGTCCTGGCCCCACGTGGAAGCAGGCCCCCCCTTGGGGCAGGACAAATCTAAAGGGGCCCACCCTCCACTGGGCCCGGGCATGTGCTGCACCCCCTTCTCTGCCTGCATTTCCGGGGCCTCGCCCCTCACTGTGTCCCCTTTTATGCCTGGGGGGCCATCCCGTGCTGGGCCTGGGCAAATATCCCCCATGGCCCCCTCTGCTACCACTTCCTTGCCTCTTCCCCCACATTTTCTTGCTGCTCTTGGGCCCCCCCCTCCGCCGCTACCCGGCTCGACGCGGCCCGCGTCGGCCGTGCCATTCCGACCCAGGCCTGGTCCAGAACCCCAGGCCTGAGCAAGTCGGAACGGCCGGCTTCGCCCAAAACGCGAAGCGCGGCCTTTACTGCTTCAGCGTCATGGCTGGTTGCCATGGCGCTGAGCAGTCGAAGCGGCGAAGCCACGTGTACCAATAAATCTGCGGGGCCCGCAGGGCCTCGCGCACAGTCACTCTCCCGAGCTCCCCCGGCCGCACTAGCGCAAAAGGCTGCAAAGCCTCAAGCTTACAAAAAAGTACAAAGCGCCTGCTCTACCTGGCGCCGGGGCCGCAAAGCCTGGGGGCCTAAATTAAACTATTTAAGCCCCCCCCACACTCGCCTGCTATCCAATAAAGGGCCACCTCAAATTCCGCTCCTTCCTAAAATGGTCGTCACGGACAGAGGCCGACCCTCCCTCCCACCCCTTCCCACCCCAGAGAGATCTGGTGGCACTGGATCTGCGAGGATGTGAGGGCGGGACTCCCCCCCTTTCCCAGCAGCAACCGAAGAGCTAAGTGGACCGCCCCTAGTGAACTGTGGGACATCCAGCTTCTGTGGCCCGAAGAGAGAGGTGCGAAAGCCAGCACAGGAGAACGGAGGCTGCTTGCAAAGGTTGAGGCTCCGGGGATCTGAGCAGACTGCCCTGGTGACCTGTGGGATGTAAACTCCTGAGGCCCCAAAGAGAGAGGGGCGAGAGTCGGCACAGGAGAATGGAACTGCTGGCAAAGATCGTGGTTCCAGGGGTAACAATCCCTGGGGAGAGATCTACCCTGCTCGGCCACCGAAGAGGACTCATGAGATGCCTGGGCCCCAGGATCAGGAGTGCGGTGAGGCGAGTAGGGGCCCCAAGCTTGAGTGCAATGTAGCTGCTCCCCAGCACTTGGAGAAGGCCCTGCCCGGGGATTGTCAAAGCAGACCCAATGGGGCAGGACTGAGTCGTGAGAGAAGTGGCTCCGAAGTGCAGGCGAGGGGGGGGGTCCCCTGTGTCTGGGGGACAGAAGGAACCAAGGTGCGCTATTAGACTCAAATGGCCCCAACAAGCAACTACACAAGGCGAGGAGCATGAGGAGGGGGACATGGTGAAGGACTACCCTCCCAAACAGGAACAAGTAAATAACCTGGACAGGTACACAGTCTGAATGGTCAATCAATCAATCAATCAAGTACTTGTAAAGCGCAGCTACTCACCCAATAGGGTCTCAAGGTGCTGGGGGGCAAAAAGCAGAGTATGGGGGCAGAGTCACGGGCGACGTGTTAGCACCCAGTGGAGAACACTCATTCAGCACCATCATGACGGCCATACAGGACATCAGAGACTCCATTACACAGCTGGAGCCGAAATTAGATGTGGTTCAAATCGATGTCAATCTGCTAAGGGCAGATCTGGGCAACATATCCAAGAAGGTGGCCATGATCGAAACACACATAGTGGGACTGATGGTGACCACCAAACGTCTGGAGGAACAGGTTCAGTCCCTCACCAAGAAGTGTGTGGAGATGGATCCAAACTTGAGGATCAGGAAGGGGGATCCAGGAGGAATAATGTGAGAGTTGAGGGGGTGCCGGAGGGTTTGGAGGGCTCTAGCATGGACCTCTTTGTGGAAGATCTGGTCTTGAATAAGCTCAAACCTAAACAACTGTCCAACTTCTCGGTTGAAAGGGCATTAGAATGTTAGGCCCTCCGCCCAAACCGGGGGCCCTTCCGCGTACAATAGTAGCCATGATCCTGAAATATGGGGAATGAGACGCCATCCTCCAGGTGGCTAGATGTTATGGAAACTTAAAGCTGGACAACGCTGTTATTCGCCTCTTTGCTGACTTCACAGAAGTCTTCACAGAAGAACTTTGAGGAAGTTAAAAGAGTGTTGCAGGCAAAGGAACTGAAGTATATGATGCTGTTCCCAGCCAGGCTGCAAGTGGTGGCAGATGGTAAGACCTGGGCACTTCGGACCCCTGGATGAGGCATGGGACTGGCTGGAGAGCTGGAAGGTAGCAGCGAAGAGTCAGGGAGGACGAGAGAAGACCGAAGCCAGTGGTGTGGAGGGGGCTGAACAGACTGTGCCGGCTGGGAGATGCAAGAGGCATCTCTCACAGACCAAAGCCTGAAGGACACTGAGGCGCTATCCTAAAGATCAGACAATACTGCAGGACTCCCAATGTATATGACCTGCCAAGATGGGGGGTGGGGGTCTGAGTTGGGAGCCTAGAGAAAATTCTGTTACACTATGACCAAGGGCACGCTAACTCTTCAACGTATTGGGGTAGGCATAGGACATTCATACTGTTTAAATCCGTGGAACAACATCACACAGGCAGCATCATAGCCCCCATTGGAACAAGGTATATCTAGGTCGACAGACGCTCTACAAGTTGGGGTGGTGGGTAGAAATGAGCCCACAATGCAGGGTAGCTGGGAGGCGGGATTTGGGGGGAACAAGTTTTACAGTTCTGGTTTTTGGAAAAAGTTTTGTTACTTGTGCTTAGTTCCTGGGCAATCTGTGTAGAAGTCACACTGTATGGAAAGATGAAGGTTTGGGTAGATGAGAGGGAGAGAACACTACTGAGAAGGGACACCTGGCCCCAGCACTGTTTAAGCACTTATAAATGGCAGGTCTTGTACAAAACTTGACAATATGGTTGTGGAATGTTAATGGTCTAGTCAGCAAGATTAAACACACCCTGATTATGCAACACATCAGGCGGTATGCACCTGATATAGTCCTGCTTCAGAAGACACATCTCCGAGGGAACCATTACAAGGCACTGGACAGGATGGGCTGCACACTTAGGGCACACGCAGGGTACACCACTGACTCCAGGGGTGTGGGAATACTTGTCAAAAAATCAGTACCCACTATCCCACGGCAGTTATGGTATGACAATAACGGATGGTATGTGGCGCTCTCTGGAACATGGGAGGGAATCACCCTAAACATTTGCTCAATACATCTCCCCCCTCGCCTACAAGAAGCAACACTTTCAGAGGTTGGGGGCCTACTGTTGGAATTTCCACCTGGTATCTTGAATATAGGAGAGGACCTGAACTTACTGATGGACGCAGAGGTGGACAGATCTGAGGGACTTGATAATAGAGGGTGTGGTGGCCTGCTTTCTCAGTTGGCAGGGCCGCTGGATTTGGTCGACCTGTGGAGGAACGGCAATCCTCATATGAGACAACACACGTACTTCTCTGCAACTCATGGGAGCTTCTCCCGATTGGACTACATCTTCACATTGAGCATTCATGCTTCCCGATTCCTGTCATTCACGCCTGGGGGATCTCAGATTATTCCCCAGAAGGGGTCACACTAACGGTGCACATGAAGGACCAATCGTTGCTGGGGCGCCTGGATTCCTGGTGCCTGCGGGACAGAGGGACTCGGGACAAACTACTAGAAGGGGCAGACTACTATTTTAAAGAAAATCGGGGCTCTGTGGCGTCTGCGTGCATTTTATGGGAGGCCTTCAAGACAGTCTTGAGGGGACAGGCACTGGCATTAATTGGGACATCCAAGAAGGAGTCCAGACTGGAATGTGCAGCCACTGAGAGAGATATGGTTAGACTAGAGGAAAAGGCCCCTTGCTTCGGGCACCTTGGAAGACCGAAGTAAACTACAATTAAGACAACAGGAATTGAGGTCTCTGACTGAAAATCATGCCAGAAATTATGCTATCACAGCCCACTAATGACTATATGAAGTTGGTGATAAAACCAGCAAATTGCTGGCCTGGCTGGAACAACGAGATGGGGAGCGCTTTTGGGTGCTGCAGGTAGAAAACGCACAGGGTGCCAGTGCTTAAATTGTAAATCAAAACGTGCCGGTCCCCAAAGCCCTCCTCTTAAACATGCGGCTGCTGCAATTAATTGTGGGAACACGGAATACTGAGAGAGCGTAATCCTGAAGCCTTCTCGGGCCTCTTCAAACCATATAAAGCCACTCCCAGTCCCTTCAGCTCACTCTTGCAGCTCACTACTTTCTCCCTTTATGACGCTTTTTCGTTTTTCCCTTCCTCCGTCTTTTCCATATGTCTCTTTTGTTCCCAGCAAATACTTGAGACAGAAGAATAAGCCCTGTCCCTAAAAAATAAGTGCCGGTGCTCAGCACCGGTAACAACAAGCACAAATTAAGCACTCCTGGGTGCCCTGCAGACAACGACTTGCGCAATAGCGGGACCTTTGCAGCTTACTATGAAGACCTCTATGCCTCCAAAACTACTATGTCTACGGAGGACTGTGCTGATTTCCTCAAGGATATTCAGCTACAGGTACTAGAGAGGGACAAAAGAGAAGCACTGGAAGTTGACATGACGGAAGAAGAAGTAGCCAGCGATTTGTGAGACCTACAGTCAGGAAAGGCCCCTGGCCTGAATGGGCTTCCAGTCGAAGTGTACAAAGGACTGTCCTTTGGAGTGGCAGGCCCTCTGCTAGCGATGTATGAGGAGGCCTGCGAGGGGGGTTGCTTACCAGTAGATCAAAGAGCGGCAACAATTACAGTTATACATAAGTAGGGTAAGCCCCCGGCGGCTTGCAGCTCATACAGGCCGATATCCTTATTAAATATGGAGGCCAAGGTCCTGGCCAAGGCCCTGGGGAACAGACTTTGGGGGGTCCTCGGCTCCCTGATCCACCCGGACCAGTCCGGGTTCATGCCAGACAGGAGCACGCAGCTTAACCTCCGGTGCTTGTATAGGGCACTATACCTGACTGCTGACTTCCGAACAGAGCAAACGGCCCAGATGGCATTAGACGCCAAAATGGCATTTGCCTCTCTAGAATAAAATTACATGTTTGCGGTGTTAGAGAGGCATGGATTTGGACCGCGGTTCTGCACAATGGTTAAGCTACTATACACCTCCCCCTTGACATGCGTGAAGGCCAACTGGGTGGTGTTCTGGGAGTTCAGACTGGGGAGAGGTACTTGCCAGGGCTGTCCCTTGTTCCCCCATGCTATTCACTCTGGCACTGGAACCACTGGCATCATGGATTCAACAGGATTCCAGGCGCCAGGAGGGTGGGAAGAGTGTATTTCATTATATGTAGATGATATCCTACTTTATGTGTCAAAACCCTCTCTTAATATTGGTAGTCTCATGCAAATATTTAGAATCTTTTGAGACCATTCTGTATACACCACAAACTGGTCGAAGTCGGTCATCTTTCTCCTCTCAGGTGAGTGGCCTCGCCTCCCCCGGGATTACGAGGCCCCGGTGGCTATGACGGGCTCTCGCTACTTAGGTATCTGGGTGACCAGGGATCCCGAGGACTTCTTGGAGAAAATTCTAACTCCTCAATTGGAGAGACTCACAGGAGACGTCACTCACTGGCATGGTCTTCCACTGACCCTGATGGGAAGGGCAGCCCTATATAAGATGATGAGCCTACCAAGATTTTTATATGTTATGCAGAACATGCCTTATAATATTCCAGGGGGAGTTTTCAATAGAATAGATTCAGAGGTGCTCAGGCTCCTGTGGGGTTGGAGTGTTCCTAGAATAGCCTTGGCGGAGCTGCAGGATGGGGTGTATGACGGGGGTGTGGCACTTCCGGACATCCAGAGATGCTACTAGGCATCACATCTCCTTATAGTCAACGAATGGGTGTTCACAGACCAGCAGGCTCCAGCGTACCAGTTTGTTAGATACGTGATGGGGATGGTGGGCCCAGAGGCCCTACTCCATAATGCCAGATGAGAGCAGAACTTGCCGCACCACACGTTGGCAGCAGTGAGAGCCTAGGAGGAAGCCAATATATACCCAGGCTGGGCCAGAAGACTTACCAGCCTCTCCCCTTTATGTCATACCAACACACTAGCAAAGGTGCAAGGCTTGCAAGGGTTTCAGAAGTATGAGCTGATAGGAATAGAACACCTGGGAGATATATCGAGGGGGCAGGCCTTTATTGGCTCTGAGACTCTCAAGGATGAATATTCCTTGGCATCTACGGAACACTATTGATACTTACAGTTGGGGCACGCCCTGAGGACACATCTCTTAGAGGGGGAGCACCTGCAGGAGGCCTCCCCTCTGGAGGACAGTGTCTTGTCGGAACCACTTCCCAAAAACAGGAATTTCTGTGATCTACAGGAAATTAATCAATAACTGTTCAGAAATGCTGGGTAGATTGAGGGAGGCTTGGGAGGCCAATCTGGGACATTTAGAAGATGATGAATGGACTGAAGCTCTCAGAGGGACATAGCCATAAGGGCCAGGTTTAGACTTGTTTAGTTAAAGATATTACATAGATCGTACTATTTGTGCACACTCCTGCACAAAATAGAATGGGCAGAGAGCCCATTGTGCCTGAGAGGTTGTAATGAGGAAAGCACACTCATACATATACTTTGGGGTTGTCCGTTGATACAGGTATACTGGACAAGCTTGCCCGGTAGATGTTTCAGGTCACCACACTAGAGATACCTCTGGATCCTAAATAGTTCATACTGGCAATTACAGGGGAGAATTCATGGCCCACATATCAGGAAATCTGGCTGAGACTGGCATCGGGAGTAGTCAAATGTAATATAGCGAGAGCCTGGGGTAGCTAGGTTGGCCTTCGGCTAAGAGACTGGCAGCTCGACTTGGATTGGTACCAGATGGCTGAAAAATCTATATACAAAGGAAGGGGATGCCTTAAGAAATGGGACAAAGTGTGGGGAGGCTGGGCAGCTGCTCGCAGTGGGGTTATAGGGGGGATCATCATTGGAGTCCAGAGAGTGGTACTTAAGGATGGGGAGATGGATTGTCCACGCGTGTAGTGGCCGTAAAAGTGCCAGAAGGGTTTTTTTTGTATGGCATGTTCCTTGGCAGTATGCAATGTGTGCTGGATTGTTAGGTTTGTAGTCCCTATGCTTCATGTAATATAACAGTGCGGAACTTGTATTTGTACAATAAAAAGATTTGTTAAAAAAAGCTTGGTAAACTTAAAAGGCATAAGCCAATTACAAATACTTGATAACTCTAAGGTATTAACAAACTATTCTGGAAAGTAAAGTGTAAGGTAATTTACAAGAAAACTGTCCAATTACATAGGCTTTCTGGACCATGCTGTGCAGGAAGAAGCTACTGCCTGCCTTACAGAAGTGAAAAAAGTGTTGAAAGTGAAGGCTATAATTATGAGATCTGGGTTATTAGTTAACCTATCGAAATTGTGGCATTTCTTTGTTGTGTGTCCTCCCCGAAGTGCCTATTTTGTTTAGAAAAATTACAACGTTTTCTTAGGAGCTCACCACCGGAGCCTTTGAATGGACAGGGTTGCTTAATACCAAAGGCTGCCTTGTTCCACGTCATGCCTCTCTTCCACCTCCATATACCCCCTCTTTCTTTGTCTTCATGTTGAGGTTCCTTTTCATTCTTGCTTTCGGTCGTTGGCACTGTTTTCCTACTTTTCTCCCACTTCTTTTCATTCTTTCTCTTGCTTCTTCTGGGTCGAAGTCTGATACTGAAAAATAAGTCCCAGTCCCCAAAATTGAGAGCTGGAGCCCACCCACCACCAGGCCCAGCACAAAGTAGGTCAGGCCTACCCGTGTTACCTTTGCTCCCAGCACACAGGGCAAAGTTAACACCACATTAACTTTGTAGACTAGAGGTCTGACCAGGTGAGTTTATTTGACGCAGATGAGGGCTAAATATGATGTAGGACATTGGGGTTTGTGTACAGCAGATTTGGGATTGACATCAATATCTTGCAGTGGCAAATGCCGATTTGCCTCCTTAATGAAGAAAAGGAACAACCTAAAAAAGCCTGGACTATCCAATGGACTATGGAATGGCCAAAGAAAAAGAGGAGGGACAATCCAGTGAAGAGGTCACGGATACACATATGAAAATTGTTTTGGGGAAGAAAAAGGATTATTACATATTTTAAGTACTTCTCTCCCTGGTACCAGAGGCACAAGTGAAAGTGCTGGACCTTCCATTGATTTGTGTAGAACACTCCTGTGCCTCAGCAAATGGGTGTTGTGCCATCTGTACCCCTTTTCAGCTCCATGAATGGACTATCCAGCCATTAGATAATAGAAGAGCTAATGCCATAATAATTCAGAGGGTGGGCATCTCAGTAGGGATGCTTGAGCATGTTCATTGTGCGCACTAGGGGTTCGTAAAATTTTGAATAGGTACAGACCAAAAATGTGGTTGGTCCATTCAAAACCTTTTCGAAGAAGTTGGTACCTGGCTGCCTGTCAGTTAGACCAAAATTCAGTTTATTGAGAATATAGTGGCCCTCATTACAAGCCTGGCGGTCGGTGATAAAGCAGCGGTAATACCGCCAACAGGCTGGTGGGAACAAAAATGGAATTATGACGGGGGTGGACAAAGACAGCCACTTTAACACACCGACAGCCATGGCGGTAGCAACAAGCACCACGGCGGTAACCACCAACAGCCAGGTGGAAGACATTGTTCCTCTCACTATATTAAGACAGGCCTATCTGCCACCTTTTCCGCGGCGGTACTAACGACACCAAAAGCACGGCGTAAACACTGCACAGAAGGGAAACGACTCACCCCTGGAGAATCAGGGAACAACCATGACGCCATGGAGCCCGAGTTGCACATTTTTCCCATTTTCGTCTACCTTCTCCTGCACTCTGACTACTAACGCCGGCGAAGACGACCACAGTGAGTACTGCCGCCTAGCACACAAGGGAGGGGGGGGGAGTGACACACATATGCAACACGCAACACCCCCACCCCCAACACCACACACACAACCAGATGCAGCAACATTACATATTCACCCCTTACCCCTCAGGAATAATGCAAGGACAAAAGGAATTGATTAAAGTGAGTGTAATAAGATAACATAGTAGAAATATGTGCATCTAAATAAAAAAAGTATATACATATTTACAAATGGAGGGACACTGCCCAGTCCTCAATGTCCATGGGCCACAGAGCCACATCACATAGGCCAAGGCCCCACCTTACTCCTGCAACAACACGGAGAGAACACTGCAGGGGCAGCAGGTCGAACATACACAGGCACCTCAGGGTGACGGGGAATGGGGGGGCACATCAGCCGGAAGATGGTACAACGCCACTGGTCCTGGTGGGGGCCACATGTCCTGTGTGATGTCCTGGGGAGTGCAAGGCCACAGTCTCTCAAGTGGGTGGTCTGCCCACTGCTTGGTCCTGGGGAGTGCAAGGCCACAGTCTCTAGTGGGTGGTTTACCCACTGCTTGGTCCTGGGGAGTGCAAAGACACAGTCTCTCAAGTTGGTGGTTTGCCCACTGCCTGGTCCTGGGGAGTGCAAGGCCACAGTCTCGTTAGTGGGTGGTTTGCCCACTGCTTGGTCCTGGGGAGTGCAAAGCTTCAGTCTCTCTAGTGGATGGCTCTCCACTGGTTCTGGAGGTGGCAGTGTACCGAGTGTGCTTCATCCTGGCAAGGAGGGGGTGAGTGGATGGCTTCTTCCACTGGTTCTGGAGGGGACCTTGTGCCCAGTGTGCTTCATCCTGGCAAAGAGGGTGTGAGTGGATAGCTTCTTCCACTGGTTCTGGAAGGGGCCTTGTGCCCAGTGTGCTTCATCCTGGCAAGGAGGGTGTGAGTGGATGGCTTCTTCCACTGGTTCTGGAGGGGGTCTTGTGCCCTGTGATGCAGCACTTGTGGAGTGCAAGGTCACAGTCTCTCACCTGGGTGTAGGTGCATGGGCTGGGTGCTGTTGTGAGGTGGATGGCTGTTGGGTGTCTGAGTGCTTGTGTTTGGGTACTTTGGGAGGAGGGGGCACAGACATAGTGGGAAAGGACACAGGGGACGTGTGCATGGATGTGGGGGTGGTGACTGCCAGTGAAGGATGTTTAGTGCTAGGCATGCTGGTGATGGCGGTAGTGGATGAGGATGTAGTGCATGCAGGTGTGAGTGGAGATGCCACTGGGATGGAGGTGGAGGACGAGGATGAAGGGGACACAGTGGAGGCAGTGTCTGCATCTGGATGGTGTTTGTGTGAGTGCCTGTGGGAGGATGTGTGGTGCTTGTGTTTGCCTGAGCCACTTGCCTGAGCCACTCCTGTGTGTTGTCCTGGGTGCGTGCTGGTCAGCCTGTGTGCTTGGGATAGGTTGGGGTTGAGGGGAATGGGACTGGGTAGAGGAAGTTGGGGGGGGGGAGGCGGCTAGAAACAGGGACAATGGCTGCCATCAGAGAGGAGGCCAGAGCCTGGATTGATCTCTGTTGGGCCGCCATGCCAGAGTGAATGACCTCTAGGAATGCATTTGTTTGTTGCAAATGAGCTGCCAGCCCCTGGGTGGCATTCACTATGGTTGACTGTCCAACAGAGATGGATCTCAGGAGGCCAATAGCCTCCTCACTCAGGGCAGCAGGGCTAACTGGGGCAGGGCCTGAGGTGTGTTGGGCGAAGGAGATGCCCACCCTCCTGGGTGAGCAGGCACGGGAAACACACTGAGGGGCTGCTGGGAGGGCAGTGCTGGTACGGGGGTGGCGGCTGTGCCTGTAGTTGGGGTGGCCACAGAGGTTCCCGCCACCACCAGGGAGCTTCCATCAGAGGAGGAATCACTCTCAGAACTGTCCCCTCCTGTCTCCGCCATGGTGCTCCTCTTGCCCTCCATCCCACTGGTGCCCTCACCGTCTGTGGATTTGGCCTCCTAGGCCATGTGGGATGCAGCTTCCTCTGTCGCCAGTGCCTCTGCTCCTCCGCCAGATGATGCTAATGCACATAAGGACAGGGTGACAAAACAAAAAGGGGGGGGAGACAAAGGATACACTTGGTCAATGGAGGCAACAACACCATCGTTGGCGTACACGACACACACACACACACACACAGTGAACAGCCCTACGAACTAGGCAATGCACTAACAGTCACAATGCTAGTCACCAGCCCATGGACAGGGATACCTAATGCCAATTGTAGCATACCTGAGACCCACAGACCCCTGCCCAGTAGTGGATGCCTACTAGCTTGGTAGGAGGTGGTGTACATCAGACCCTGCCCAACATGGGACCTACCCTGCAATGTCCGGTCTGGCCTAGGGGCACCCACAGGCCCACATCCCCCACCCAGAGACCACCCCACCAGGCGCAAGTAGTATATTGTGAAACTGTACTCACCCCCTTGTGGCTGCTGTGATGCCCTCAAGCGCCCATCCAGATCAGGATGGGCCTCCGCCAGTATGCGGGCCATCAGGGGGGTCAGGGTTCTACAGGCACCCCTTCCTTGTTGGGAGACCATCCCCAGCTGGGCCTCCCCCGTCTTCCTTTCCCAGCGACTCAGGTCCTCCCACCGTTTGCGACAGTGGGTGCTCCGCCTGCCGTAGACCCCCAGTGTCTGCACGTCCTTGTCGATGGCATGCCATATACCCTTTTTCTGATGGGCGCTGACCTACAGAATAAATACTCATGGAAAAAGGTATCAGTCAGGCCATCCGGCCTGTTACGCTCATGTCCCACCATAGCCCTCACATCCCCTTACACACAGACATTGCCCACCATTCATGCATCACGCTGCCCAGGACCCCTTCAACAACCCCCTCTACATGAGGCCCTCACACACAGCACTCCATGCATTCATGCCCCATGCATCATGCTCACAGTGTACTCACCTCTTGGTCTGGAGGCCCATACAGCATTCTGTACTGGGGTAGGACCCCATCCACCAGTCTCTCCAACTCTGCAGCGGTGAAGGCAAGGGCCCTTTCCCCAGTGACACGAGCCATGGTTGGTTCCAGACACAGATCACAGCAGCATTTGCAATGTAGGTCCTCTCTTGTTAAAGGTCAGGTAGCAAGTGAGTGAACAGACAGAAAATGGCGGTCACGTCCGCGGCGGTGCATACCGTCACCGTCGGCTTACATCACCATTGGCCACTGTAACTCATAGGGCCCAATGACAACCAATGAGGAGTTGCACGGCGGTACTCGACCACCTACCACAACAGCGCACAACGTCAGCGGAATTACCTAATTTTCACATGTCCATCCAAACAGGACAGGCGGATGCCATTTCAGGGGGGGGCAGGCCATGGCACCTAACTGCGTCACAGTACACATAGGCACCATTTGGGCCTATTCAACAATATACTATTACAGTCACAACATGCAATGCAGTGTAGTGTTTGGAAATGTGGAATACTGACCAGCTGCTACCCGTTTTGCACCCTAGAGTACAACCGCTGCAGATGAATAGGAGATGGAGACATGCGCCTGTGTACAGATCCCTGGTGGACTTGGCTACAATGGAGGTCAGGCACATCAGCCTCATCTATAGACTTGACAGGGTCACAATCACAGAGCTGTGTGCCCAATTGGAGCCTGACCTGATATCTGCTATACGTCAGCCCACCGGGATCCCCCCTCTTGTGCAAGTCCTATCTGTGCTCCATTTCTTGGCAACTGGCTCCTTCCAAGTGACAGTGGGCTTGGCAGCTGGAATGCCACAGCCAATGTTCTCAATAGTGCTGACCAGAGTGTTGTCTACCCTGCTTAAACACATGCGCAGCTACATCGTTTTCCCCCAGGTGGAAGATTTGGCCACAGTGAAAGCTGACTTCTATGCAATGGGACATATCCCTAACATAATTGGGGTTATTGATGGTACACATATTGCATTTGTCCCCTCCCCCATAGAAATGAACCGGTGTTCAGAAATCGAAAGAGCTTTCATTCCATGAATGAGCAGATAGTGTGCCTGGCAGACCAGTACAGCTCCCATGTCAATGCAAAGTATCCTGGGTCTGTGCATGATGCCTTTATCCTGAGGAATAGCAGCATCCCATTTGTGATGGCTCAACTCCAGAGGCACAGGGTGTGGCTAATAGGTGAGCCCTGGTTCCCACCCAGTGGATGTTGGTGTATGGTTATGGTGTGGGCCCTAAGGGCTAGTGTGTGTCTAACAGGTATCCCTCGATATTTGCAGGTGACTCTGGTTACCCCAACCTCTCATGGCTACTGACCCCAGTGAGGAATGCCAGGACAAGGGCAGAGGAGCGTTACAATAATGCACATGGGCGGACAAGAAGGACTATTGAGAGGACCTTTGGCCTGCTAAAGGCCAGGTTTTGTTGCCTCCATCTAACTGGTGGATCCCTGTACTACTCAACTAAGAAGGTCTGCCAGATCATCGTGACATGCTGCATGTTGCCTAACCTTGCCTTGAGACACCAGGTGCCTTTTCTGCAGGAGGATGAGGCTAGAGATGGCCGTGTGGCAGCAGTGGTCCCGGTGGACAGTGAAGAAGAGGAGGCAGAGGATGAGGATGAGGACAACAGAACAGCAATCATACGACAATACTTCCAGTGACACACAGGTAAGGCACTGTAACTTCACCTTCCATTGACAGTTTTGTGTTGGGCATTGTACATGGCAGGCCGATATTCCCACTTCTATGGCCACTTACTGTACCCTTTGGCATCTCCATTTTCAGATACCTGTGCCCCACTCTGGCTCCTGGTGTGTTGATTGCAGCCAACTACAGGTCATACCTATGTGTACATTACTGTACAGTTTAATTGCAATGATTACAGCTTGTTAAACGAATACATAGTTCAATCATTTGACACACTCCATACTTATATTTTTTCCAAGGGTGTTTATTTAAGTGCTAATAAATGGAGGGGTATTGCAATGGGCTGGGGTGATGATGGAGGAAAGTCCAGGGTAGAGTCCAGTCTATTTGAATCACAGGTGCATTGTCCAAGGGGGCATAGGAAGTGGAGCAATGGCAGTTCAAGGTGGACAGAGTGACAGAGTGGGACACATGGGTGACATTTAGGAGAGTCTTATTTCCTGGCGGGGGTCTTGGCAATGTTCCCTGGCTTCTGCCTGGATCGCAGGGACTGTTTGCGGGGTGGTTCTCCTACTGCAGGGGGAGGGGTACTGGTAGCCTGTTGTTCCTGTGGCGGGGCCTCCTGTCCACTAGCGGCAGCGGAGGTGGAGGGCTGTTCATCGGTGTGGCTAGTGTCAGGGGCCCGTTGGTGTGCCACTGTCTCCCTCATGGTGTTGGCCATATCTGCCAGCACCCCTGCAGCGGTGACCAGGGTGGTGTGGATGTCCCTCAGGTCCTCTCTGACCCCTAGGTACTGTCCCTTCTGCATCCGCTGGGTCTCCTGCAACTTGTACAGTATCTGGCCCATTGTCTCCTGGGAATGATGGTATGCTCCCAGGATGTTGGTGAGTGCCTCCTGGAGAGTCGGTTCCCTGGGTCTGTCCTCCCCGTCACACAGCAGTCCTCCCAGCTTCCCTGTTGTCCTGTGCCTCTGTCCCCTGAACCGTGTGCCCACTGCCACTGACCCCAGGTCCCTGATCGTCCTATGTTTGTGGGGTGTCCTGGGGTCCCTGTAGTGGTGGACACACTGCTGATTGACGTGTCCTGAGGACAGCGGTATGGGCCCGCTCAATGGGTGCTGTGGTATTTCCTGAGGGGGGAGGCTCTGTGGTGGTGTGAGACTGTGCCTGGGTAACCAACTGTCGGGAGGTCCCTGATGGGCCAAGTTGTTCATCCAGATCCAGGCAACCAGAGCTGCTGTCATCACTGTGGGCCTCTTCTGTGGGGGGAACTGGATAATGCTGGCACCTCCTCTCTGGTGACTTTGGCTGGGGGGCCTGTGGGGATGTAAATGCAGTGTTATTGTTTCTGCGTGTGACATCTTGTGCATGGGTGTGTTGCCCTCTATGGTTGTTATTGCCCTGGCAGCTTTGCCTTGTGTGAGTAGTGATTTGATGGGCTAGGTGATTGTCTCTAGTGTGCATGCTTTAGTGATAGTTGTCCATGCAGGTCTGTGATGGGGGTCCATACATTGGTGTTGCATGCAGGGCTTGGTTTTGGGAATGGTGGGTTGTGATGGTGGGGTATGTGGGAGGTGGTGGAGTGATGGGAGTGACGGTGAGGGTGGGGGTATGTGATGGCATGCAGGTAGGGCAGTGATAGTATAAAAGATTTGACTTACCAGAGTCCAGTCCTCCTGCTACTCCTGCCAAGCCCTCAGGATGCATGATTGCCAAGACTTGCTCCTCCCATGTTGCTAATTGTGGAGGTCCATCGCCAGTCCTCTGTACTGCTATCTGGTCTCTTGCTACCACGGAACGCACCTTCCCCCGTAGGTCGTCCCACCTCTTCCTGATGTCATCCCTTTTTCTGGGGCGCTGTCCCATGGCGTTGACCCTGTCCACGATCCTCCACCATAGCTCCATCTTCCTAGCGATGGATGTCTGCTGCACCTGTGATCCGAATAGCTGTGGCTCTACCCAGATGATTTCCTCCACCATGACCCTTAGCTCCTCCTCTGAGAACCTGGGGTGTCTTTGGGGTGCCATGGGAGTAGTGTGAGTGGTGTGTGTAAGGGTGTGTGGGGTGATGTGGTGGGGTGTATGCTGTGAGGTGCATGGATGGTGTATAGGTGATGGTGTTCTGTGGCTCTGGTTCTGTGGGTGCTCTTGGTGTCTCTCTCGCAGTTGTCAATAATTTTTAGTCGTAAAGGGTTGTGGGGGGGTGTTTTATAGTGGTGTGTGTGTGTAGTGTGTATGTGTGTCAGGTGTGTGTTATTTAAATTGACCCATGTGGTGTTGTTTCATTTGTGTTTGTGTATTTTGAGCGCAGCAGTATGTACCTCCAATGGTTTACCGCGGTGTAATGTCCGCCGCAGTGATTCGTGGGTCATAATGTTGTGGGCATAGTTCTGTTGGCGTAACGGTGTGGGTTTGGATACCGCCAGTTTATCACTGAACTTTGGGCTGGCAGACTTGTGTGCGTGGCTGTATATTGACGGATTGCTATGTGTGTGTCATAATATGGGTAGCGGTAATCTGACGCACCGGCGGTATGTTGGCGGCAGTCAGCAGGGCGGTAATTGGAACTTACCGCCAATGTCATAATGAGGGCCAGTGTATAAACCATGACAAGCATAACATAAAAGCATATACCTTTATCTGCTAAAATTCACTAAAATCAACTTTTAGACCTACAAAATGTATCCAAAACACAACAGTTTCAATTGTGTAAATTTGAAACCATATAATGCATATATCAATTACTATTCCAACTCAGTTTCTTTGTTACCGTTTCTAAAAGGAATAACAGCAGTAAGTACATCAAAAATATATAGCTGTTAAGAAAAACTCAATGTTTTCTGGTGGGAAGTTATACCTAGGGCTCACGATTTTATGGTGTTTCTTTTTTTGACATATCATTTTCTTTTTGAAAAAATTAAGCTGAAACTAGTATAATTATGTATTTATTTAACAGGTATATGCACAGTCTTATTTTAATATCTGGTAGGCTTCAATGATATGAAGACCCACAGATGATAAAGCAGTACGCTTAGAAGAAAAGATTAACACTTTGGTACCAACGTTATGCGTATCTACTGTGGTTTAAGTCTCTATACTAATATTTTTTTTTTTAACCCCCTTACCAGTCCATCTACACAGTTATTAACCTGAAAGCAGTGGCCAAAGTACATTAAAAAAAGTATGGGAACTGTGACGATGTATGCAGTGGGGGCAGGGTCAGTGAACGTGGGGGCGGGGTCAAACGTGTGGCTGGAAAAAAAAATATTATGTACTTTTTTTATTTTTAACCATCAGGTAGCTACTTATAAAATAACATATGACTTAAATGAAAAATACATAATAATGTTACTCAGTGGAAAATGCACCATACTACATTATGAAACCTCTCTTAGTTAATGCACTGCAGAGGTCTCTGTGTAACCAGAAAGCCATAGAAATAAATCTTAGATGGTGCAGTGGAGAGCAGGGACATGTATTTTTATTGCTATGAGGTCAGAGCCTGTGTCAGAAATGACTTGTGAATCATTATTTTAAGTTTGCATTACACACAGTATAAGATAAACTGCTCCAAAATGTGCAAAACGTTATACAATAAAATGATGCTTCCATAATATATTTTTAGTAATACCCAGACTGTACGTAATGCAATTTATTTTTACATCACTGTCCCTTCAACACCTCCAGGGGTAGTAAGCATCATATAAATACAATTACAATTAAAAGCATGCATTTCATAGCTCAGTTGTTAAATCTTTGCACTACCACTCAAAAATAAAAATTATTTGTCATCACAAAGCTTCAAGTGATTTGATCAATTAAAGGCAGTACCGGCTCCCAAGCATCCTTTACATTTGCATATTACCCTTTACATTTGCAGATTCACTTGTAAAGCAAATTTGCTATTTTTTCACGTAAGCAGGCACCCTGGCAGGAACGGCGTGTTTAGCTGTCTACCCTGCTTTGATTTCACAGCACAGGAGACTCACTGAATGACACAAACTGAAGCATTCAAACTATTGGAATTAACTGTCCTGGGACGGTTATCTTTTTAGGAAAACTAGGGGAACAGTTTTTCATAAATCAAAAAGTAAGGGCATGTCGTGCCCCTCCGATCCCGCTCACTTTGACCTCTGCCTGAATGTCATGACTGATTGACTTAGAATCACTCAAAAACATTCAAAATAAATTCAGGCACAAAAATGAATGGTTTTCCTTCTGTATTTACCTGTAAAAATCAGTGAAAATAAAAAAACAGGGATCCTTAGATACACCATACTTGATAATTATAATAATAATTAGTTTTCAAGTTCTCTATTTCCATATAAAATTGACAATCCAATAAAACATGTACATTAGAACATTTCATATTTAAGGTACACCTACTGAATCACCCACCTTTCAGTATCATATAGGCTAACCCAGGGCAACCAAATATTGAGTGGATTGCAATCCTAAAATTCTGTGTCATATAGCTTGGTCCAGAAGCATTTAAATATACTAAAAAAACATGTTATTGCTCTAAGATCATATGGGTGCCTGACATAGTTTGTTGCAGATTGCAAATCCTGATCCCATGAAAGTGTTTCAATTTTCCTACTTAGACGAGAATGAGAGATTCTTACAGGCTCATCCAAAGTGGCAGAGCCTAAAGAAAGCAGGCCAACTATTGTTTCCAATGTCTTCCTTAGACTTACAGCCCACTTCAATTCACTATACAAACATTAATTTTTACAATAAAATGCAATTTTATCCTTACCAGATGTTAGTATTCTTTTCCAATATTTTACCATCAACCTCATTGATATAAATGTCTAGGGGTCTAATCTTGTTTCCATTCTTATTGCTTGAATCATGAACCATTTGGGATATTTAGAAGTACTTATATACATACGTCCTCGGGTGTCTCCCATGCTCAAAACCTACTCATATTTTGATGTACAATTGCTTTGAATGCATCTAACACTGGTACCAAGGAAGGCACTCTATAATCTCTGCTGAACTTCTGTAACCCTCCTATATTTGGTGTGGTCTTGAATTTACAACATTCATGCCCAACTTTCAATCCAAATTTGAAGTAAAAAGCATTCTGAGATATCTATGAGGACACTTCTTCTAAGCTTAATTTATTTAAGACCAGTTGGTGTATTTGCTTCTTATGCCCAGAAACCACAGTTTTTGTCTTCCCCATATTTATTGTTAATTTTATTTCTTTACGGTATTTCACAAAAGCATTCAATTTCCTTCTTCAACCTTATTTGAGTTGAGTCCATAATAACCAAGTCATCAGCATATAACTGGCAGACTACGAGACAACCACACATTTTGGCGAGGAGTGGGTATTCAGTAGAGCAGAGGGTAAAAAATCCTTAAGACACAGTGTGATCTGAATCGGGGCCAGTGCATAGCCTTGGTGTAAGCCATTAAAAACATTCCTGGACAACTGGCCTTCTTGATTTAATTGTACTCTCCCCCAATTCCCCCTTTGCCGTTCACAAACGATTCCCAAAATTCTTCCCGGAATTCCAGAATCTTTTAGCATCTTTCAAAGTATTTCCCAGTTTAGCAGATCAAATACCATCCTAAAGCCAATAAAACAGTAAAATAAAGTTTCCTTGGGTTCAATATACTTCCAGGCAGTAGCCCATAAGCTGAAGCAGTGGTCTAATGTTGAGTGTTTCTTTTTGAATCCACATTGTTCTACTGGGATTAGTTCATTAGTATCAATCCAATCCTGCATCTTGATAAGTAGGAGCTTCAAAGATGGATTTGACCCAACATTGGTTAGACTAATAAAACTATAAGTCTCCCATTCAGTAGAATAATCTTTCTTGGATATAGGTTTTATTGAATCCACTTTCCAGCTATCTCAGAGAATACCACTGTCTACAATATTGTTGAATTGTTGAAAAACTATTGCGTGAAAAACAGCACCCACAACTCACTAATCAACTTGATTATAATAGCATGGTGTTTGTTGGTCCTGCTGCAGTTACTAACTGAAGGGTTCTAATTACCCCAATATCTGCCTTCAAAGAAAAACAATTCAAAAGTTCATAAACAAGCTCATGCTTTCCAAAAGCAGGTTCATTATATCCAGTAGGTTTTTCCAAATAGTTTAGCCCATATTCCTCTAGAACCACACAAGTTATTCTGCTAAATTCCCCTCTGGTACTGGATTGTATTAATTTCTAAAATTTCCTGTAATCTTTTGTATGAAATAAAGCTAATAATATATACCAATTATTCTTATAATGTTCTCTCTTTTAACACATAATCAAGGATTTACATTATTGTTTGACTTCTAGAAAGTCTTCATCTACATTACTATTTGCCATCCCATTCACCCCCTTCTTGAGCTTTCTTCATTTACTTTTTAGTACCTGACACTGATTGCCATACCATCCTTATTGGTTCAATTTTAGCTTCACCTTTCCTTTAAGCCTTCTGTTTTGACTCCCAAATTTTATGTCAAGACCGGAGGCTCCTATTATGCTATCTTTTCCTGCTTTATTTTAAATAGAAGCTGCAGTCAAGAGAATTAACTACAAATCCCAAAAGGCAAGCAACACGCAGCCAATGGTAATAACGTAAAACTAATGTTAACAACCAATCAGTGCCAATGAACTCCTAACTTTACTGCATGCAGTCCTCTTTTCTTTCTACTCGCAGTCACGATAAGTATATCTTTTCATATATGCAATTTCACATTGGTCATGTTTATATTTTAATACTGTGACTTTAAAAATTGTTGGCCCTTGTTACTGGTTATTCGTTCCCTTCCCTTCCGAACGCACCCTTTCGTGCGTTGTGCGCAGCTTCATCAAATTTTCAGGCTGCCCCCTTCCCACCCAATACTTTGATGCCGATCGCCATTCTGTGGCGTATTTTCCTTATCGCCGTGTCAGACTCCTCTTCATGCCGCTCTGTGAGAGCAACAGTTTCTGAGGTTTCTGCCTGGTCATTTTCTTCTGTTATTTCCCTCATTCCTTTCAGTGTATCTTGGAGCTTGTTTTTCTGAAGTTCCGCGGACCCTTTCTCAGAGGCAGAGTGACCGCTTCGCCTCCCCTAGCTTGTGCACGGCCTGTTCTCCTCAATCAAGCCCCCATAATAGCTTTTCCTCCACAAAATATCCTACCCTCTCCTTCAATCTCCTCCCAAGCAACTCCCACTAAATTAACCATCCGAGTTCCAGTTTTTTCTTTTTTACTGTGCAACATGGAGTTTTCCATTTCGTTATTAGAGGATAAGAATGGCAGTGAGGAGGATTTAAAAAAAAATCTTAACAAGTTTATTCGTTTCTCCGTTACCAAAGCTGTTTCCGCTTCAATAACTAAAGTTTCCAAACAATTTGAAAATACAGTAATGTCAATTACGTCACAATCTAATATGGCCTTATCTACGGGGAAAGGCAGAAAGTAAAGCCACAGTGTCTTCTCCAGGTCCACAAATAAAATCAAAAACTGCACTTTTTGGTGCGTCTTTCTCACATGGAATAGAGGACGAAGTTCCTCACAGGCCTCCTAATCAGGAGTGGAAGGTTCCAGGCACTGAAAGTAAAACCAAATCTAAGCACTTGGAGGATAGTGCTCAAAAGATTGTGGTTTCTTCTATTCAAGACACAGATGATGATCTAGACTATCCTGATAATGATACAGATGACATGGACAATTCTGATTTTTGGTTTGGCCCTGCACCTAAAAAACTGAAATTATCTACTCTTACCAATGATCCTTTTAATTCTAAAATTATTCTGGACTCAGATGGCAATCCTATGTTTGATCCCAATTGAATACACAAGCCCAACTCTACCGAAAGGCATCCTTCCAATCATGAGGGGGAATCCATCACAGCTAAATTACGCTTACATTTAGATAAGTAAATAAGAGTAAAACCTGGGTTGGAGTGCCCCAGACCTTCCCTACCCCTTCACATAATGGCTACTCCTGTTATTGATCCCTCAATGTTAACTTTCTTCACCCAATTTGGGAACGATCCCCGCAAAGGGGTAAAAAGAGCATGGTCAGTGTGCAAGGACAAAATGCTGGACATCGTCGGACCATTATCCTGTATCTTCGATATGGCGGAGATAGCCAGACTGGATAGTACTTCCATAGATCCAGAAGAATTGTCTTTGTTGGTACATCGAACCTTCTGTCTAGTGGGAAACGCAAATTCAGCAATAACTCACGAGAGACGGAAAGGGCTGTTGCTTAAACTGGACAAAAAATTGACTAATCTAGCATCAATGGATTCTGGTGCTAAAGCTGACAGTTTATTGTTTGGGGATTCCTTCATCAAGGAACTAAGTAAATATGTAATGACTTT
This sequence comes from Pleurodeles waltl, assembly GCF_031143425.1. Lineage (NCBI taxonomy): Eukaryota > Metazoa > Chordata > Amphibia > Caudata > Salamandridae > Pleurodeles > Pleurodeles waltl. The sequence goes on along the minus strand of NC_090450.1, from coordinate 706,696,173 downwards.
TGCCTCTTTTGATAAGGCACAACAGTCTTTGAAAAAGGTCTTCGCCAACCAAGTTTTTTGCCAGGGCCGGAAGAGGAAGGAGTCACTTTACCAGATGCATTCCCATACCTCAATGTAACAAAGGTCCTCCTATGCTTCCCAACAAGAGTTCCTCCCAAAATTCTACCGCCAAAGATCAAGAGGATTCAGAGGCCGGGGTCAACAGAACTGCATGTCATCCCATCCTGCAAGTTAGTGTCCCTTTTGGCCATCTTTCCATAGGCGGTCATCTAAAATTCTTCCTTCACAAATGGAAATCCATCACTGCAGACTCTTGGATCTTAAACATGGTTCAGGGTTATTGCATAGAGCTTTACGAACAGCCTTTTCAAAATTTCCTTTCACCTCCACTAAAATGCTCAACAGAAAGGACTTTGCTGGTTTCACTATAAATTCAATCTCTTCTTCACCAACACGCAATTTAATATACCTCTCTCCACCCTGTGGGTTTTCTGAGTTCAATTTTTCTAGTTCAGAAGAAAAACAAAAAAATTAGATGCATCATAAACATGAAACACTTCAACCAATTTGTAGTCTATCTTCATTTCAAAATGGAGAATGTTTTTATTACAGAACGATTGGATGGTGCATCTAGACCTTCAAGACGCATATCTCACTATTCCTATTCGCCACGATCACAGGAAGTTTTTACAATTCCAGTGGCAAGGAAAAGCATATCAATTTTCTTGTCTTCCTTTCGGCCTTTCATCAGCCCCATAGTGTTTCACCAAATTAATGAAACCAGTGGTGGCATATCTAAGATCTCAAGTATCAGACTGATTATTTACCTAGACGACATTTTGTTAATGAATCAGAATCCTCAATCTCCTCACAACCAGATTTTCTACACTTGCTCTCTCTTATCAGATCAGGGTTTCCTCATAGACAGGGAGAAATCCATTCTATCTCCATCCCAACACATGGTGTTCCTGGGCTTCCTGGTAAACTCCACAGAAGCAATTCTTCACTTATCCAGGTCAAAAATGAAAGCAAGTTAAAATCACCTAATATTAATACCAGGCTTTCAGGTGAGTAATACAATAAATTCCTCAACTAATCTTCAAAAAACTTTATCTGTTCCTTATTAGACTCCTTATCAGTTTTTGATACTAATACATTCACTTAGAATATTGAATTCAAACCAGCTGTGTTCTTATATAGTTAAACACAGGTGCTTTGGATACAATCACATTTTGTCTCACAATGTAAAACATCTTTGGCTACTTTAGTTGAGAAGAGACTTTGCCTCTGGATGCTCGCTGTGCTATGTTCAGAGATAACCTACTCTTTACGCCTTCCTTCCATCTCCCTCAGGTCTCTTGCAAGGATTGTTGGGCTGCTTTCTTCCTCGATTAAAGCCATATTTCCAGGTCATCTCCATTATAGGGCTCCTCAGAGGTGAAAAATTAATCATCTACAGAGGGGTCTTGCTTATTCAGATTCCATCACCCTCGATCATGAATCCCATATGGGACTCCAATGGTGGTTAAATCACCTGGACGCATGGAATGGCAGAACTATCTTTACCTCAGCTCCAGATATTGTATTAGAATCCGATGCAAGCCTGACAGGTTGGCGCGCAAGATGTGGTTGAATATCAACTGGAGGTACATGGTCTTCATAGGAGTCTTCATTGCAGATCAGTTGCTTAAAGATGCTTGCAGGCTCCTTTACGATAAAACGTTTTGCAAAGAACAAAGTCCAATGTTCCATTTTCCTTCGAATGGACAATCTGTCAGCAGTCAGATACATCAATCACCTCTGCAGTACCGGATCAAAGCTGTTGGCAGAACTGGCAAAAAGTTTTGGGAGTTTTGCCTCCATCGGAAAATATCTGTTTGAGCAGAATACTTACCAGGAGACCTCAATTCAGTGGAAGACTTGTATTTTAGCTACCTACGCAACTCCAGCGATTGGGGGCTCCATCCATCCATCTTCAATATTATTTTTCACAAATGGGGTCCTCTACATATAGATCTCTTTGCGTCCAGGTTGAATTCTCAACTTCCTCAGTTTTTCAGCTGGAGACCAGATCCTCTAGCCTTAGCGACGGATGCTTTTCTGCAGGATTGGTCCCTAGCGACCAACTATGTCTTTCCCCTTTTTCTGATGATCAACAGGGTGCTCTCCCAGGTGCGACGACAGGAGGCTTTCTAGTCCTAGTGGTTCCATTCTGGCAGTCTCAGGTATGTTATCCTCCCCTCCTAGAATTAGCAACAGACTTTCCAATCCTTCTTCCTTCCTTTCCCGAACTCATGCTCAACCCACAGGGTCTTCCTCACAATCTAATCCTCAACAATGTCCTCCACCTATCAGCCTGGAAAAAAGGAGGACTTCCCTATCTTATCCAGGAATTTTGTCTGAAGCTTCAGACTACATCAAAAAATCATGGACACCAGGCACTTCCAAAGCATATGAATCAGCCTGGTCGATTTTGTCTAGCTGGTGTATGGACAATCGTGCAATCTTTTTTCAGCAGATATCACCCTAATCGCTAACTTTCTAGCTGCTTATCCTAGGTCAGGAAAATCATAGGGAACGATAAACCTCTATCGCTCGGCTATTTCGATCAATCATCCTCATATTAATGGTAAACCTCTTGGTGAACATCATCTCATCTGTCGTCTGTTAAAGGGAGTAAAATTGTCTAATCTTCCAATTCCTAAATACAATTATGGAATTTTAATGGTGTTTTATAATTGTTTTTGTCTTGGGCGGATAACGCCTCCTTATCTCTTTAAATTCTTTCTGCTAAATTAACAATGTTATTGTGTTTGATATCCATCAAACGTCTGTGAGATGTAAAGGCTCCAGACATTCCAGTTCATCATTTTACTCCCACAGGTATTCTCTTCAATATCAGGAGACATACCAAAACTAACATTTCTCCTGTTTTCTATCCTTATCTTTCCAATCAACTAAAGGTATGTGTAGGAAATTGCCCAAATCTTACAAACAAAGAACAATCCATCCCAGAACGTCCTCTGATACTCAGCTACTTTTGCCTTCAGAAAACCCCACAAACCTGTTTTTCCCTCTACTCTAGCTCAATGGATTAAATGGGTTGTCCTTGCAGGTATTGACACCTCAAAATATGGGGCCCATTCTTTCAGGAGTGCCATGGCTTCCAAATGCTTTTGGGCAGGATCCCAACTGGAGAACATTCTGAGATCTGCAGATTGGTCTAATTATGTTATTTTTCGTACCTTTTATTGCAAACCTGTTAATAAAGTATCTTCAGTAGTAACTGATATGCTTTAAATAAGCATAATAGGAATCTCCGGTCTTGACATAAAATGTAGAAAATTATGAAGGAAAGTCATAATTAAAGGCACAGGGGTGAGTATTATCCCACCACAACATGGCATAAATCAGGTTTTTTCTCGCCCTTACAGTTTCATCTACTCCAACACCATCAACTACTTAAGAAACATCAAAAATGTCAGGGTTCTCCGAACACAGAATCCTATGCTTTGCCTTCTCCATACCGATACCCGTCTCTTCTGGTTCCTGGCGTGACTTCTGGATATTTTCGGATGGACTTGGTTCAAGACTTTTTCTCCCTTGTTTTAGCTATTTTTATTATTGGCTGTATTTTTTCAATGTTTAATATATATTCGTGATCTTTCTCACATAAGAAAAGAGAGCTGCTTGCAGTCAAGTTATGTATATCTTTGGGGATTTCATCAACATTGATTGGTTGTTAATATTGGTTCTATGTTATTCCGATTGGCTGCGTGTTGTTTGCCTTTTCGGATTTGCTGTTTGTTCTCTTGACTGCAGCTGCTATTTGAAATAAAGCAGAAAAAGATAGCATAATAATCACCTCTGTGTCCTTAATAAAATTAAGATGTTCATTCATAATTTATTAGGAAAATCTGCATTCTACCACTAAACCTTTTACAGCACTGTGTACAGTTTTGTTATGCCATCCATGTAGGCAATATGTAGCTACAGTTTTAGAAAATTAAACTTTAAATGAAGTTGCATAGGTAGGCTTATTTGATCCTCTTCAACTTGGGTGACAAATCTCCTTGAGCATTCAACAAGGAATGGAAAAGTTGCCTCTTTTTGATTTATTATCCCTAAATCCAAAGCTCATTTAAAGGGGGGTGTTGCTGCCTCCCTCTTTTAATACACTAAACCCCTCTACCAATTCAAAATACCAAAGAGAAATGTTTAAATAATCAATTGGGCATAATTCTAATTATTTCTTGAAAGTTTAAGAAGCAGACTTGTACATTACAAAACGTCCATTAAAACAAACAAATCCTGAGCTAGGTAACACCATATAAAATTTAGACATAGCACTACTAGTTAATTAGTCTTCAAAATCTTATACGCCAACAATATTTCTCCCTGACTAGACTCGCCTTGACCTATGCACAATTTTGCATTAAAATCACCTAATATTAAGACCAAGCTTTCACGTGAGTAATACAATAAATTCCTCAACTAATCTTCAAAAAACATTATCTGTTCCGTATTAGACTTCTTATCAGTTTTTGATACTTATACATTCACTAAGAATATTGAATTCAAACTAGCTGTGTTCTTAGATAGTTAAACACAGGTGCTTTGGATCCAATCCCAGTTTTGTCCCACAATGTAAAACTCCCATAGCTATTTTAGTTGAGATGAGACTTAATACACCTCTGGATGCTCACTCTGGTACATTCAGGAAGGCAGATATAGATAAATGGATAAAGCCCTCCAGGCTTGGTATACCCCCCACACAACCACATCTCTTAAAGGCAAATTATATCACATGCTTGCAGTACTTTTTCTAAGTTCCTCATCTTTTGTAATCTTTTTTAATTTGTCCACATTCCAATTTAGGAGCCTCATGTTGAGTGGGGAACTCCTGTCCTAATCTACATCACTTAAACAATATCAAACATCTTCATCACAACCTAAGGATTCAAACCAATTACTTAACTTCAGATAGAGATCCTGAGCCTTATGAACTGTAATCATTAACCCTTTTTTATCCTCATTAACCTGCCTTAGATCTCACTGCCCTGGTTTGCTTCATGGATAAAGCTGCATGATTTTTTTAGGAATTGCTTTTTATTACGCTTTTCCAACAAGGCTTTCACCGCCTAATCCTTGACTAGAAGAGAATAAAAACTGATTTTAGTAAATACCTTACCTGAAAGAGTTCATGAAAATAACCTGTTTCTAATCCTTGGAAGAGATTAGATTAAGGGTGATATGTTTGTCAAAGATGTCTAATCTTCCTCTGTTTAGAGAGAGGTCACAGTTTTCTATTTTTTTTCTACTTTTCCTACAGCTAAAAGTAGGCATATATATTTCAGTTCTCCCTGTTTCATTTTCTCTTTCTTTCGCCACTATATCCTGACTAGAAATGTCTTGCATAATTTATTTCCTTATATTTTTTTGTATGCTACAGCTCGTAGGGGTTTCTTTCTTATTGTCCTCAACTTCAATCCTTCGACTTTTTTACTAAATCCTTTGTTTTGTTTAGACACTCCCTTATTTTCCTTCTGGCTCTTTAAGCCTGAGACAGGAATCTTATCTTTACCAGTATGTGTCGCTATGGAGTAAGAGACTTTTCCCTAACACATCAATTTGCTTATTATTCCATCCATTTATTCACCATCCCACCACATGTAATACAATCTGGGTCTTTTCCATAACCCTTTTTAATTTTCTTTTTCCCTGAAGGAGTACTATATTAGTTGGGAGACATGTTGCAAAAGAGATCTTTTTAGATTTTCCATATTCACTTAAACCACCTTTATTATAGAAAATCCAATCACTCTGTGTTTTTACTTATATTGGCTTATGTGAAATATATTCCGATTCCTCCCCCACCTCCTAACTAGATTTTTCTTTACTCCCATCAATGCCATTAGATTTCAATTCAATTGGCTTAAGTGTCTCGCAATACTCTTTAGCAGTTGTGTTTTTATTCCATCATAATTAATCACCAATGACTCATATGTTATATGCAGCGTTTTGCATTAACAATAAGATGTCTAACACTGAAGAAGATGGTGAAGCTCAGGCATTTAACAAGGCAAACAGGCCCTGATCTTCCTTTCTCACTGTCTCACAGAACATTCCACCCTTCAGTTTTAAGTCATTATTCCTTTCCCAGTCATCTTTTCCTGAAGAGAATTCTATATTTCAGTCTCTACTTCGGTCACTTTAATTTAGAGTTCCAATGGCAAGTCGGGGTGGAGATGAAAGACGGGACACCAGGATTCCTGTTCTACAAGCAAAAAACGCCCCCTTGTCTCAAAAATACCTGATAGGTCCATTTCTGAATGTACATTTCCACCTTTATCAGTGCCGTCATTAGTTCCCATGGGTGACAAAGTCCGAGAAAATCCCACCTCACGTCTGGGTTAAAAGTGCCAATCAGCATTTTTTTTTATTGAGGTGGCCAATGAAGAGGTTTCAGTTACAAATGAACCTTCTATCTGTTACTAAGGTCACTGGTTTTCTTAGCATATTTAAATCTTTTGTAATGATTATGCCTACCCCTGATCTTTCTTCTTCTGATTTCTTTAATTTAAATTTTTTTTGCAGTCTCTCTCTCTCTCTCTCTTTCTCTCTCTCTCTCTCTCGAACTGGGATGTTTTAGAAACTTCCTTCTTCCTCCAGGGATCTGAACTGGCCTACTGTCTTACTGCTTAATGTTCGTTGGATGTCAGATCTGTCTTCTATTTTCCATATATTTATTATTCTGTATGTAACTGCTTTATGCTAAATACTCTCAAATAATAATTCCTCTGAAAGCGAAACTGGCTTTTAAAAATCGTTAAGGTTCTCCTTAAAATACTAAAATCGCACACCCTCAATAAAATTGGGGGACCGGTTGATTATATGTCACAGTTCCATGGATTCAAAACTCAACATTCAACATTCAAAATTGCGCCACCATTAATGTGGGCCACTATCGTGCACCCGCTGCTACCTCCAAAATCAGCTTTCTCAAGGGGAGCTAATCCCAGCTCTAAAATTGACACCTGCTTCCACGCGCTGCTTGCTACCACCCCAACTGTACAGGAACCCCACCCGGCAACCGGCACCTGGCACCCAGCAGAAACCATTGTCAGATCCTCTATCTACCTACCTCAGGCTCCTCCAGAGGTCATGCTGCTGCTCTCCAGCTCTTCCCAAAAGCAAAGCCGGAAGACATCTTGCAGGGACCCTGGTACACTATAAGTGAGGCCCCCGTAGACCAGAGGGGCATTGCATGCACAATAAGGTGTGGAGAACAGAAAGGGCTGCGGCACGCACAGAGTCGAGGTGTGAGCATACACCCAGCTCCAATGTGGTGTGGCGCGGCTGCTCCACACAGGCATGAGCACACAGCTTTGCACAAGCACAGTTTGCAATAAACAAGTACAGCAGAACTTCAGTATAATATGCATTCCGGATTCAAATGTGAAATTGGTGAGCTGATAAACTCCACATCACAAGGATGCAAAAGTGTAAGAGATGAGAGTGGGGATGTAAGGGTGGGCAAGGGGAAGGTAATGGTGATGGTGCATAATGAAAAGGGGAGAGGAGGGGACGGAACAAATGAAGTAGCCACTTAGTGGGGTCTATACTCCACATAGTCAATAGGATTTATTAGTAACACACCCACGAAATAGAATGTCATGGCTTCAGCCCTCTGGGGCAGGGCAGTCAGGCAAGGCGCTATCTGAGGAGGGATGGTTGGGCACGTCAGCAGTCAGGGGGACACCGCAGGAAACAGACGCATCCTCAGTCGTTTCTCTGTGAAGTCTGAGGTAATTCACCAAATTGGCCCATATGGCCTTCGGACGGGAAGCAGACTCAACAACGACGCTGGAACAATGAGGTGCGTTGTCCACGAAAGCGGAACAACGCTTTCATGAACAACGACCTTGTTTTACTCTGCCTTAACCACGCATGTCGGGAACAGCGAACAGGCGTGGTTAAGGCAGAGGAAAATAGACTCTGGATCGGAGAGGACATGGTCAGGTAATTGGGGCTGGGGTAGAGTTGGGGTGTAGTTTTAGGGGCATGGTGGGGGGTAGTTTTAGTTACGGGTAATTTTAGTTTTTAGGGGCGGGGTTGGGAGGTTGGGGTAATTTTAGGTTTATGGGGCGGGGTGGGTGGTGAGGGTAGTTTTAGCTTTTAGGGGGGTGGGAGGGTCGCAGTAGTTTTAGGGGTGGGGGTGAGGGGTTAGGGTAGTTTAGGCTCCAGAGTTGGGGGTCAGGTAGTTTTAGGTTTCCGAGCTGGGGGTCGGGGTAGTTTTACATTTTAGGGGTAGGGTTTAGGGGTTGAGGTAGTTGTTTGGGGTATGGGTTGGGGTAGTTTTAGGTTTTTGGGGAGTGGGTCACAGTAGTTTTAGGAGCAGGGGTGGGGGTTCGGGTAGTTTTAGGTTTTAGGGGCGGGGTCTTGAGTTGGGGTAGTTTCAGGGGTGAGGTGGGTGGTTGGGGTAGTTTAAGTTTTAGGGACAAGGTGGGGTGTCGGGGTAGTTTTAGGTTTTAGGGGCAGGGTGGAGGGTCGCTGTAGTTTTAGGGTCGGGTTAGTTTTAGGGGTGGGGTGGGGGGTTGGGGTAGTTTAGGTTTTTGGGGTGAGTGGGCCGTCGGGGTAGTTTTAGGTTTTAGGGGCAGGGTTGGGGGTCTGGTAGTTTTAGGGGTGGGGTGGGGTTGGGGTAGTTTAGGTTTTAGGGGTGGGGGGTGTAATTGATTTGGGTTTTAGGGACTGGGTGGGGAGTTGCAGTAGTTTTAGGGGCTGGGGTGGGGAATCAGGAGGGTCGCATGCTGGAACCATGCATGCCTTTACCAGGAATACCTTTACAACAAAAAATCATTGTTAAGGCATTCGTGGTAACAATGTGGTTGTTGTTCCGACCGTGCTGCTCAGGCATGCGTGGTTCCAGCATGCGTTGTTCGAACATATATTCCCTTAGGACATGAGCGGAAGGGCATCGATTAACAGTACGCCTCTAGCAGCTCCTGGCAAGTGGTGGCTTTTGAAGCCACTTTTTCCAGCTTGGCACCTGCCCAAATGCATTGCAACCCTACGCTTATACAGAAGCAACAACATAGACCTCAATCGATGAACCTGAGGGGTAACCTCTTGGGTGTAGTCCAACAGCGCGACTAGGAGAGAGCGCTAAGGAGAATGACCTGTGATGCTAGTCACATCACTAAAACACCTCTTCCCAGAAGTCCCACGTTTAGGGGTATTCCCATGCTAGGTGCAAAAAAAGCAGTGTGCGGCGCCACGCAGTGCGCACAGCGTGCATCGTCAAGACCCATTTGCATCAGATGCACAGGTGTGTGATAGATTCTGTGTGGAAATTTAAAGTGCATCAAGTGCAACCTGCAGTTCGGGGATAGGGCCTTGGACTGGGAGCAGCAGTTGGTCCGTTGTTCCTCACTTATCTCCACACTAATGTCATCCAACCAAATCTGGTGAGCAGAGGTAACTCTCTGCATACTAGCATAGATGCATGTGGTAGGTTTACCGGGAGAAGGGTGGGTCAGCATTTCCTCCACAACTGTAAATGTGGGCGGGGCTGCCAGGAATGTCTCATGGAAACCCAGTTGCTAGTCAGTCATGGTATTCAGGGAAAAAGCTGCGGAATCCCAAAACACCTGCTGGTGGGCAACAAATCAGCCATCCGGGTATACCAGTCCAAAGAAGGTCAGCTGTATCCGACACAGACGTGCTCATGTCCCTGTGACAGCAGCCATCGGGAGAAGCGGGTGTCCTAAAATAGGGATAGATGAGGCAAACATGGTACAGGCGCGCTTTTCTCCACAGCTCATTCCATCCCCATACTGTGCATGTCAGGGTATTCACCTGGTGTTGCACATGCCGGGTGGGGCCATATAAAGCCTTCTGAAGTGGGCCTCAGGCGCAGTGTGCGGCTGATACTGCATAGGGTGTAACCAGTTGTGCGCAAAGTTCGCCTGGGCACTGAGGAAGTACAAGTCGATGCCCCCAGCCCATCCTGCTCTCAGTACCTCCCACAGCACTCATGGCTGTTTGCCGGCCCTTGCTGTCTAGAGGATAGTTAGTTATGCTGTGGTGAGGCTGCTCCAAATAACAAGTATCTACTAGGTGACGGCTACTTCTTAATATGTGAAAAACCAAAGAATAAGCACAAAGAGCAGCTTTCCAAGTGAAGGCAGGAGAGTTTCCCAGACAATGACTTTGAAAATTACCAAGGCCAGAATACTATCAGACCTTGCATATTCACTAACTCATCCACCTATACAGTCATCTAGGCAGTGCTGAATTTGTAAAATAATGAGTATCAGTGCCCAAAGTTCTTCCCAGAAGCCAGCTGCTGGTACAATTGAATGTCCATGTGTGGAATGTTAAGGCTGCGTAGCCTTAACACATTGCCCTGCCTTTTTATCTCACTCTTGCCATTCCCTACTTTCCCCTTTTTGTAACGGTTTTTCATCTTTCTCTTCCTCCACCTTCCTACTTTGCATTTTTTCCCTCTCTTACTCTTGGTTAATATCTGAAAAATAGGTGCTGGGCCCTAAAGCGAGGTCTGGTGGCCACCACCAGCAAACACTGGCTCATATTAAGCATTGAGTCTAGGTGACTTATGCACACACTCTAGAGCTGTCTGTAATCTACATGTCAGTCAAGCCTTAACTGGTCATGTTCTGTGAGAGATGAAAACAAGTACTAGTGTGCTCTTCTGTATCTGTCCTGAAGGAAACAGAAGGCTGCATGTATTGTATTCTTTGAGATAGGGAGGCCTGGTTTGCTCTTGCCATACTGTCCTTTTTCAGTGAGGAAATCAAGCTTGCACTCCTGTCGCTCAAATTGTAACTTTCCGGTGATTAGAAAAACTTGTTCTGTGTACCTGTCCTCTGAGGTTTGGTTGGAAGTTTACACTGTTACTGCCCAAAGTGTACCTCTTCTCTGAAAAGGGGTGTTTGAATGCACATGCTTACCCTTCCAAGGACAGACAGAACCTCCCCACTGACCTTTGCAAAACCAAAGACTTCCTGGTCTTCAGAAAGAACCTCAAGACATGGTTGTTCGATCAATGACCCTCCCTGCTCCCCCCCTTGATTTCCCCCGCCCAGCACCTTGAGACCCTCACGGGTGAGTAGCGCGCTCTACAAATTTTTTTATTGATTGATTGATATACAACACAACCAGCTAATTCAAGCATTTTAGCCAACAACACATTGTATGCTGGGGTTCAGAGCCAATACTGAAACTTAAAGGAAAAACTACATGCCCTACAACGCAACATGCAGTTGGGTGAAAAAAACACAAAAAGAGATTATTGTATCCTTTGTCATGATTCCAAAGAGCAGTTGTGAAAAGCAAAATAAAATGTAGTTCCTGGCTTTCTGTCTTTTTCTTTCGGACAATCACAGGTTAACAGTCAAGTGGGTGAGGAGGCAGAGGTAGCCATTGTGATGCAAATGCCGGCATCTCACTGGTAATGGGTTAAAATTAATACTCCCTAAAAAATAAAATACAGTATTTACCAGAATAATGTGAGAAACAGTTAAAAGTTTCTAGAGGCACAGAGAGAGGAACAATAACAACTTCTCACCTCCCTCTTTCCAACACAGTCTCGGCCTAGAAATTGGTGCAATATCGGTGGCACATGTTGTGTTATGGCTCTGACAGCCACAACACAGTGCTGGAAGTGACACGCCGATGAAATGACTTACGCGACACCGTTGTTATAGTGTGGTCATCGGCGTGGTCGGATCAGGCCTTGCACGTCGGCGCTCGGGCAGCACGGGTCCCCGTCTGCTGGCTGCGAGCGTCTCCCTGGCCTCCTGACCACGCCTCTCTTTATTTATAGCTCCAGGCCAGAGGCCACGGAGCAAACCACTGTACACACAAATAAGAGGTGGAATCCATCCGAAAACATCCGGGGATTCCAACACATCATTGCACTCAAAGAACTGTCCCCCTCCGATCCAGTATGGTGTTGGATGGTCGGTTACATCACCGACCAGTGACACCACATTCCTCCCCAAAATACGAAAACAACAAGAACACGTAAACAAACTGTTCACTAGTCACACAGGTGATCACGCAGCAGAACAGAAGGGCATGGATTACTACGCAAGTTATATCGGGCAGACCCTGAGCGATGAGACGACAAATCCTGACCCACATCTCCAGACATCTGCTCAGCTGGGACAGGACCAGGGTCATCTTCATGTCGGTCAGTAGAACGGGAAGTTGGACTGTCCACACCAGCTCCCAGAGACAACGGACCGACATCATCAGCATCACCAGTATCATCACCAGTATCTCCGGAAGGGTAAAACCTTTTAAACAAAGATATGTTGCGGGTCATCGTCTCAGTCCCACGCCGGGCTACAATAGCAGATCCATTTCGTTGCACAATTATCCACGGGACAGAGCTGAACGGCGTCCGAAACTTACTCCCTGGCAGAAATTGCTTCAGTAACACTTGATCACCCACTCGCAGATCAGACGGGGCTGCTCGGCGAGCACGGCTTGCCCGCTGATTAGACACACGCCTTTTTTCCTGAACTAAGTCACTAGACACGGCGGGAGGAATCCAAGAAGAATGATGAGGAATGGCATCCACAGACGCCCTCCCAAACGCTCTGTTCGTGGTGGAATGGGGTGTTTGCCGGTAATTCCTCAGGAATGAAAATATAGCATACTCAACGGCCTGACCACCAGCTAAAGCGATCCGGATAACCTTGTTCAAAGTCCTCATGAATCTCTCTACCTCACCGTTAGCTTGAGGCCAACACGGGGTAATCCGGCGGTGACGTGTGCCCGTAATGTTAAGATACTCAGCTACTTCTTTGCTTTGGAATGGAGGCCCATTGTCTGTCTTTATCTCAGATATGAGACCATGTGTAGCCATTGCCTTCTCGAGACCAGAAATCACGATATCAGCCGTTAGGGCAGGGATGATCTTCACTTCGGGGTACTTTGAAAAATCATCGATGAGGACCATGGTGTGGCGACCATCATGCAAGCTTCCAAAATCCAAACTAGCCGATACCCAGGGCCCAACTGGGGAGGGCTCAGTTTCGATCGGATTGGGCCTACTCGACTCACCAGTGGCCTGACACCACCTGCAAGACCTCACCAGACTCTCCACCTGTTCGTCCATAAAAGGAAACCACACTTTTGACCGAAGGCGGCTCTTCGTCTTAACCGTCCCTTGGTGGCCATTGTGGGCCAACTCAACCGCTCTGGGAGTGAGGGAAGAAGGAATGACCAACCAATTTCCTCTCAAAATGCACCCCTCGATATCAGTGGTGAGCTCATCCCTCACGTTGTACAGACTCCCGATGATGTGTTGGGACTCTGTGGTCAGCAGAGGTAGTTGTCCTTTAAGGTGGTGCCAATGGTTATTCTGCATTGCCACCAGAACTTTCTGTAAACACTCATCCCTTTTGGTAGCTTGCACAATTTCACTCATCATCATCGGTATCGGCCGGGACCAGTCTGTGATGTATCTAACATATTTCTTGGTCTCTTGCGCCTCCTCAATCTCCACACCGAACGCAGCTCGGGGATGTCTCGACAAGTTGTCTGCCGGATTTTCAGATCCCGGGCGGTATTCTAACTGGCACCGATAGTCTTGCAACTGTAACATCCACTTCTCAATCCTCGGCGGGGGCTTGGAAGCAGTGCCATTAAAGAGAGGGAGCAACGGCTTGTGGTCGGTGGTTACAATAAATGGGCGGCCATACACATAAATATGGAAGTGCTTGCAGCCCCAGTGCACCGCAATCGCTTCCTTTTCTATCTGCGAATAACACTGTTCAGTTTCAGTAAGCGATCGGCTGGCATAGGCAACAGGGGACCACATCCCTTCTGTGTGTTCTTGCAGCAAAACTGCCCCTAGTCCTTTTGGTCCAGCATCAACGGCGATTTTGGTACTTCGTTTTGGATCGAAATATTTCAAAATGGTGTCGCTGGAAAGTGCCTCTTTGATCGTATCAAACGCGGACTGTTCAAGGATTCCCCACCTCCATGGCTCAGAGGATTTGGTGAGGTTCCGCAAAGGCTGTGTAAGGTTAGACAAATCCTTAATGAAACGGCCGCAGTAATTTACCATTCCTAGAAAACTCCTGACTTCAGTGATGTTGGTGGGAGGGGGCGCTTTTTTAATGTAATTAACTTTGGTCGGATTTGGGGCTACCCCACTCGCAGAAAACGTATAACCAAAAAACTGTTTCTTGTCCCTTAGGAATTCACATTTTTCGCGATTGTGAGTGCTGACTCCTGAATACGTTGTAGGACCTTCTGGAGTCGGGAATGGTGTTCCGCGATGGTGAGCGCATGGACAAGGATGTCGTCACTGATATTGATGGTTCCAGGCAATCCAATCAACAGCTCCTGAATTACATTTTGGAATACCTCTGCTGCACTGGATACCCCAAAACTCAACCTTTTATACCTCCGGAGACCGACATGTGTAGAGAAGTTCGTAATGTAACGGGAGTCTTTGGCCAATACCAACTGGTGGTATCCGGACCTGAGATCCAGTTAAGAGAACCACTGCGATTCGCTGTGCTCCCCCAGAATGTCATCAATCGTCTGTGTTAAATGCCTTTCCCGTTTGATGGCAGCATTAGGGAGGCTCATGTCCACACATATTCTTACTTCGCCAGGCTGCTTGGGTTTCCTCGCCACCACAATAGGGGAGACCCACGGAGTGGGTCCAGAGACCTTCTCAATGATTCCAGCCTTTTCCAAACTCTCCAGTTCTCTCTCCACTTGGGGTCGAAGGTGGAACGCCACTTGCCGATGACGAAGAGCTACCGGTTGTACTATGTGATCAATGTGGAGCTTGATTTCTCGGCCTCGGAGACACCCTATTCCTTTGAATACTCCTTCATATCGGGCCACCAGTTCAGTTATGGACTCTTGATGAATGCTGAATGTGAATGTCACAATCGCCAACTCTTCTGCCGCTTTACAGCCCAACAACATTCCAGTTCCTCCCTCGGTCACATAGACCTTCGCTAAGGTGGATTGTGATCCATGGGTGAGAGTGGTTTGGAACATGCCTCTCAAAGCCAAAGGGGTTCTTTGCCCGTATGCATACACCTTGATGTTTGTCTTGGTTAGTGCTGGAGTCGGCACCATCCGACAGTATTCCTCTGCAGCCAAAAGATTTATGGACGCTCCTGTGTCTACTACAGCAACAATCTTGGGTTCGCCCATCACGATCTGGCACTTTGGAAGTGGTGCTTGCCGAGGATTAGTAGGCTTGACAGCAAATAGGGAGTGGACAACGTGAATCATCGCTTCGTCATCATCCATGTCACTCCCCCGCTCCGATTTTTCTGGAGGAGCCTCTTCCAGTGCGACATTGACAGACGCACTTGCAGCTCCCTTGGACCGGCAAACCTTTGCGAAAATGATGAATCTTTCCGCAGCTGGAGCATACTTTTCCTTTTGCTGGGCACTCAGATGATCTGTGTGGTATTCCCCCACAATACACACATTGCCTCGTTCAGGCTTTGTTCAGTCTTTGTCTTGGTCTGTTCATGGGTGCCGTGACTGCATTGGCCACCTCTTCCTTTATGGGTCGTTGTAAGGCAGCCTCCATGTGCGAGGCTCTGGCTCTCGACAGCTCCTTCGTGCGCCCCAATTGCAAAATGTCCAGCAAGGACTTTCCGGATTCCTCTAGGATGCGCTCCCGGAGCTTTAAAGATACACACCCTTGGATCAACTGCCGTCTCACCTCTTCCGTTTCGTCATTAAATCTGCAAGTGCTCGCCAACTCTCTCAGCCTTAGGTGGAATGCATCTAACGACTCTTCCACTTATTGCCTCGCTTGTCTGAATATGAATCTTTCATAGTCAGTGTTGACCATAGGTTCGAAGTGCCTGTTGAGTGCCGCTATTAGCGTTGCATGTGTTTTGGGCGCATCTTCCACCAGGTTTTTTTATATTTTATATATGTCTTTCCCTCCTATGTGGATGAGCATAGCACGCTTCTGGTCATTTGCTACCTTGGTGGCCTCGAAGAATAGGAGTACTCTTTCCACCCATTCTTTCCACTTTGGAGCTTGGGCAGATGGGGCTCCTTCTACAATGAATGGTTCTACTGGAGGTACTGCAGACATGGTGTTTAGTTGGGCTGAGGGGCTGAGTTGGGCTTGATACTATCGTACAGGTAATGAAAAACACTGTCTGGTGGCAGAGGGTTCTAGGCACAGCTTATGGGGACCACCCTTTTATTTCCCAACTTTGTTTACTCTGGCTGCTCCACTAGACTTCTGTTGATGTCTCAAACACTGTGTTTGGGGTCTTTAACAGGGCTCAGAGAGGGTCCTTCCTGTTGCCGTGCTCTAGTTTCCACCTAGATCACTCCAGAGAAGAAAAACAAACAGAACCGGCACGAGCACCGTGTAATACACGGCCGCCGCTCTGTTGTTTTATTTGTAGTTTGTTTTTTTCATTCTGGGCCATGCGCCCGCCGCACGAGCACCGTGCTTTACACGCGGCCGCCGCGGGGCACACCCAGGGGCGTGGGGCCGCACACCCTCGTCGCCAATTTGTTGTGTTGTGGCTCTGACAGCCACAACACAGTGCTGGACATGACGCGCCGATGAAATGACTCACGCGACACCGTTGTTATAGTGTGGTCGTCGGCGTGGTCGGATCAGGCCTTGCACGTCGGCGCTCGGGCAGCACGGGTTCCCGTCTGCTGGCTGCGAGCGTCTCCCTGGCCTCCCGACCACGCCTCTCTTTATTTATAGCTCCGGGCCGGAGGCCACGGAGCAAACCACTGTACACAGAAATAAGAGGTGGAATCCATCCGGAAACATCCGGGGATTCCACCACATCATTGCAGTCAAAGAACTGCCCCCCTACGATCCAGTATGGTGTCGGATGGTCGGTTACATCACCGACCAGCGACACCACAGCACACTTGCAAAACCCCTGTGAAGCGTCCTGAATGTAACGTGTGCAGAACTTGCTACAGGTGCCGTCATGCAAAGGCCGCCAATAAGGGCGCGCACCCCGAGGCTTCACCCCCACCACTCACTACTAGCAGCTCTCTCCTCACTTTGTCCTTTGTGCTGGAGAGCACTTGTGCTTCTGTCCTTTGGAGAACATTTTTTAACATTTCCTTTTCTGAACGTCAATGCTCATTACCTCATCGTCTGTCTTCCTCTCACAATCCTTACGTGCCTATTGGAATGCACAGAGGCGCCATATGTACGTAGGCAGGCTCCAGGCATCAGCCGACAACACACACAACAGCGGTCCGAAGCGGCTAAAGCGCCCTATCCGTACACAATGGACCCAATGCACACAGGAATGCAGCAATTGGGGAACTGAAATAAAAGCAAAAACAACAAAACAACAAAAAGGTCCCCCAAGCCATCACAGGCTGCCCAACAAGCCCCAGTCACCCCCTTGTGATCACTTATGCCCCGCTTACGCGCACAACCACAAAAAATGAAAATAAAGACCGCTAAAGCAGGTCCGTGAACACAAATAGCAGAGAAAAACGACATACCCGTAGCCAAGATGGTAACCGGCTGCAGAAAAAAGAACCTGAAAGTCCTTCCCATTAAGTGAGCTATTTGTACCCTTATGGATTTGGGCCATCTTGACCCATACCTAAGGACTGTGATGAGGAAGACATGGACTCTGAGTAATGACAATTACTGGTAAGTAACCAGGCGTTTTCTCAGTTTGTGTCCTTGTGGGATTCATACTGCGTGCCTAAATGTTACCTTTGTGCATTTTAGGAATAGACTTTATCCGGATGCAACTGCTTTTGTGCTCAGAGGATTTTGTAGACAGGCTGCTAAAGGACTCTGAACCATAACAGAAAAAGACTGAACAAGTGCAGTTTTAATCTCTACCCTTCCTTTAACCGGTGGGTTTTTCCTCAGACTGCACCTTCTTGCGTTGAGCCTGTAGAAGCCACCTAACTCTGATGCCTGGTTATGCATTTAATGGTGATTAACTAATTGCCAGGAGCAGCAGTTTGAAACACTGACTTGTCCTTTGGTATTCCTTGCACTACATATGTTATCTGTACCTGACACGCCAAAGCCATGCTAGTGTTTAGTGCGAAATAACCCAGCAATTCTTATTTATGTCTGTTTTATTTGCGATTTAAACAGTAACATCGTCTCACTGAGGCTATTGATGCGCATTGGACGAGACAAGGGATCAAACATGTCATTCCACTGGGATCAAAGGGTGAATGGGATCACTTCAGCTACCTCTGGCATTTCGATGCACTGATGCCCGTGAAACTTGATGACGCCCTCAGCTTCATCTCAGCCCCACAGAGGCTAGAGGACCCCCTCCGCACTTCTTCCTGCAATTAACCTCGAGGGGCTGGAGAGAGTGCCAGCTGGACAGTGTGCCCTTGAAAACAGCCCCAGTGGCCCCAGCCCCAGGGAAATACCTAATGAGATAAATGACCACACCAACATTGGCTCTAATGGCAAGCAACAGTCTGGAAGGGTCTGCAAAAAGTTATCCAAACGTCTGGTAGATCTTTAACAATCCTCCCCGCCCCTCCCCCCCAGAATTTCCCCCCAAAAATATATACCACAGAGTACTTCACAGATTATACTAGTACAGTAATCAAGGATCGGGCTTTCATTGCCCAGTTTAGCAGGAAAGCAATGCTATAAGGCCTGGCCTAGAGGGCCATCGTGGCTAGTTTTGTGCCAATATGAGTTGATTTTGTGCTTAATGCATATATGTAATAATGTAAGAGCTGAAGCAGACAGACAGAGCAGGCGGTGGGCTGGGGCTGTTGTAATTGGGAAGTATGAAAGAAGGCTTGAAGGCTTGAAGAAAGTATTTTTCCCTTACAACACAAACTGCACGAGCACATTGGTATGGCTTAATATACACCACGTGTCACAAAGGTACTCTAAAATTGTTTTATTGGCTTTTCCCAATTACCACCTTAGTTACAACACAATTGATGGCGTGGCATTCACCTCAAGGCGGCGTGTGTCTCGCTCCAACCTCCTACACCTGTGCCATACCCAATCCTACCAAATGTACCTCCTTTGCTAGCTGCCCAGACCTCACTAATAGTTTATGTTAATGGTCTCTTTTAAAGGCGAGGCCTTTTCACACTTTTTTTCCTGGAAGGAGCAGCCCAACACTCGAGGATCCGTGTGCTGCCATGTGCCTGTATTTTGAAAGAATAGATGGATGATTAGCGTAATTACAAGCTACAGGAGGAGCGGAGACACGCACAAGGACGTCCTAACATCACAATCGAAATCTGATCACTTTACAAGCAGAATCTTTGCTTTACTGGTTGAGAAAATTGTCATTTTAAATGTTCTAATTAAGTTCACATGAGCTTTTGTCTTAAAATTTAATTTGAGACATTTACAAGGTCAACTACCCCTTGTTATGTGAAAAAGATGCATTTGATTAAAAGCCTGTGAAATAACGTTTACATGTTCTCTTCACATTTGTGGTGCTGTCTAGTTAAGTGTTTCTGTGTCGTGCTCACGCAGTCAGGAGGATGCATGAGAGCACTACTAATGAAATAACAGGGTCACTGTTTATGTAGGGACCCGTGGAGAGCAGACGCAGTCTAGTCTCTCCACGGGGGCATTCGGGACAGGAAGTGACACACCAGGACAGGGATTGGCTGGGGCTAGGTGGGGGGAGGGTCTAATGGTGGGAGTATATAGGAGGAATGGGATTAGGGGGACGGCCTCTTCCGCGACAGCCTGCCGCGCTGTCATGAAGTTGGCTGTGGGGGTTTTTTCTTGTTCAATATTGTAAAGGTAGGGGGTGGATTACTAGGTTCTTGGAGGAACTCGCGGTGAGTGGGGGCTGCGCGGGCCGTGCCCCGCGATGTCGCCTGGCCAGCCAGGCAAATTTGCCCAGGCCTGTTTTGTGGGCCGGGCCTCGGGGGACAAGAAGCGCTGGAAACATGGCGCAGCGCAAGGCGGAGAGGCGGCTGTACAGCGCGTCGTCCGCGGCTCAGGTGCGGGAACAATCGGTTTTCTGTGGGGCGGGTGTGGCTATTCACCCCCACCTGTTTTTTCACAAATTTGCACACCGCATGTTGTTCTTTCCTGGCCAGGCAGGCCGGCCAGGCAGGGCGTTTTTTCGGCAGGGCGGGGATAGCCCATTCACGCGGAGTAGGGCCCAGAGGTTGGGAGCGGACGGGGTGGGGGGGGGGGGGAACTAGCAGGGCCCTGCCCAGTCTCAACTTTTATTGGTGGTGGGGGGAGGTGGGAAGCTGGGGAACTGGGGAGAGAGGTTACCCGTTAATACGCAGGCTGTAAGGGCATGTAAAGGTAGAGAGGAGAGGCATAGTGGGGTTTGTGTTTCCCCCCCCAGGGGGTACCAAAGGAGATGGTTTGGGGTGCACCCCGGTGCAGGTCCCCCCCCTCTGGTTGAGCATGACAGCGGGCGGGGGGGAGTGGTGTGGCGGGGACAGCGGCAACTGTGGCGGTGGCCCCCCCCCACCCCAACCCCTCGTCCCCCTCGGGAGGGTGAAGGCAATGATCTGCGTGGCTGGCAGGGGACATCGGAGACAGTAGGGAGGTGGGCTCGGGTAGCCGGGGGCGGCAGGGGGCTAGTGGACAGGACAAGGAAAGGGGGGACGCTGGCGCCTTGGTCAAGAGGGCCTGAATTAGTCGGAGTAGTAGGAGGGGGTGCCGCATGAGGATCTTAGGAAGGGGCAGATGGCTGGAGCGGCCAAGGGGGCAGGCAGCGCGCAGGTAGTGCATGGCGCACACGGCCATGCAAGTCGACGAGAGTCGAAGTCAGCTGTGGAGGCTGGCAGAAAGGTGGCGAAACCAACGGGGCGCAACACGGCCCTCGGACGTTGGCCCGAAGCACTAGAGGGGTCACCGGCGGCCTTCTCTACAACGTGGGAACGTGGACACCACACATATGGCACACGCCATCAGGGGTAAGGAGCTGGGGAGTGAGTGCTTGACGTATTTTCTGAAGGTGCTAGGGACACGTGTGTGGGAAAGACGATGATGTGGGGCAATTCATTTTGAGGTGGTGTAGAGGTTGAGAGGAAAGGGAGATTCATGAGTACGTGGGACTTTGAAGCGGGAAGGGGAAGGGGCGCAGGTGCGGCATGACCCCCCCCCCTTTTTTGTCAGTTAATGTTTTGCAGAATGCCAAGATGGAAATAAGGAATTTTTTCGCAACGAGAATCGCGATTGCAAGGCAATGGTGGACACTGGAGCAGGCGCACAGTGGTGCCAGGTATGGTGAATTGGGGGTCCAGTGTGATACTTTGCTGGGTAGCTACGGTGCACTGCATGGCATATTGGGATGGGGGATTACTCCATACACGGAGTGCCTCGGTATAGGTGCAACACAGGTGGAGCGCCAGGAAGGGGGTAGTGGCCCAAGAGTAAAGAGTTACGAGTGGGGAGGGAGAGACGATATCGGTAAGGGAGACTGAAGGTGAGGAGACAGAGAAGGGGACACAGGTTAAAGCTCTTGTGCAGGGGTTGGACAAAGTTTTTGGTTTTTCATTTTGTGGAGTAAGCTAAAGATGAGGTTGCGGGGAAACAGGAAGGCGTTGATGTTGCGGGCTGCTTCCCAGGAAACAAAAAAAAAAAAAAAAAAAAAACATTAAATTACATTGAACAATTAAAATAAAAATTATATATATAAAAATGGATGCATGGGTATGGTCCTGGCGCACTAGCTGAATGGGGGTCATCAACATCATTTCAGTTTGGGTCACTGGGGCCCGAGTTTTTGACGCTGGGGCTGACAAATTGCGGTCTGCACCAGAAGTGGCAGTTTCGGAAATGACGGAGTGCACAAAGAAAGGTCAAAGGGAAAACTTGGGAACATGCAAGTGAGGCAGTGGGTTGTGTGGTTTCCCTCACGAAAAGTGGTACTTCAGATTTGTACACACCCGTCATGGATGGGGAAGGCGTTGGTGAATGATTTCATCATCTGGGTGGAGACGCAGGTGGTACATGCGCTAGCGGATGAGGCTAATCGGCTCATTTTGGGGTGTGGCAGAGGCGATGAATGGGCTGAAGGCGACAGTTGAAGCGACTGTCGATTTGAATACTTATGGGGAGATACTGTTACAGTGCTGAGAATTGCTATTGGGGGGGGGCAATATAGGGGGCAGGAGTGCTCATGGAATGTGTAATCCACTGTCCTTTCTCGGCAGCCTTTGGTTCATTTCTGATTGGTTTCCTTTCACAAGGGGAGTGGACACCGGTCGGGGCTGCACTGGTGAAATGATTTCTCTTTGAGGGATGGACACGGTTTTGGGGTTGGGGGCTTGAGATTTGCAGGTTTTCAAGCAGCTCGCAAAAGGGAGTGGTGTTTCTGTTGGCTCCATGGCAGACAGAGGGTACCAGGGGGGGTACTGACAATGGAGAATCAAACTGGACACAGTGGCCTTCACGGCAAGATGCCACGAGGCATGGCAGGGATTTTTCTGGGCACTATGCGGTGTAAGGAATTACTGCGATCAAATTATATGCGCATGGGGGGGACAAGGTACGTGGCAGCTGGGTGGGATTTGTTGAGATGCCGGGTGCATACTTTAATTTCCTAAGGGGCCGGAGGAAGGGTATACGGGTGTGGAACACGTTTCTAGCATGGTTTTACACAGGGTATACAGGGTTTTTGGCGAAAACAGGTACTGTATGGCAGGTGCGGATATTGCCTGATGCGACAGGGGCTGCTTGGGTGTTGGCCAATTTTGGGGATGTACGGTACAGCACGGCAATACGGCTGGAACCAAATTTGTTAAGACAGGAGTATGGTGTTCTAGAAGTTTTTTCACTGTTTGTGGTTTGGACAGAATGGGGAGAGAGGTTGGCCACTCGAACCATCAGCACATGTGTGCAATCTGAAGGTAGTGTTTTTTGTTGAACTGACAGAGGGCAAGGGACTTTAGGGTGCTGCATCTGCGGTGGAATTTTCTGCATGCTTCAGGGCTTTGCTCCACAAAAGTTTCAAGGCAGCGCGCGTTTAGCTGCCGATGCACTGGATCGTTGGAGGTGGCAATAATTTTGGAAGCCTGGCTCAAGCAAGAACGAAGGCAGGTCAAGGTTTCTGGAGGAATTTTTGGGAACAGGGGCGTGGATGGTCATTAAGCGGGCCGAAGGGTCGTTAGCCCCACCCATGCAGAGAAGTTTCCCGCTTGACATGGTTGGTTTTTCAGATTTGGTAGGTTTGTGACGGGGCAATTTGGGGACTGCTGAGCCGTACTTAGAAAGGGAGGGTTTACGTGGTTTTGTCTTGGGGTTGGAAGGGTTTCCCGCACGTCACAAGGGTGGACAAGTGGACAGGTGTTTTCCATGGGCATTTTGGTTTACAATGCTATCCCGTTGAGAACGATATTGTGGAAAGGTTGATGGGGTTTAAAAAAAAAAAAAAAAAAAAAGAAAGGACCTGGGGTAGGGAACAGCGGTGAACAAGGTTTATTGCGTTTGTCCACCGGTTTGAAATTGTACGTATTGCCAATATGCTGGTTGGGTGCACTGGAAGTGGCATGGTCAGCTTCGGCAGGGTAGATAGGTTTGGGGCTCATATGGGAGTTTAGGAGTTGACGATTGGAGGGAAGTCGGTTAGCAGGTGTGGGGGGGGTTAGTTGAGTGGCGGTTGGCGGGATAATTGGTATTTTTGGTATATATATATATATATATATATATATATATATATATTTTAAAAAAAAAAATAATAATAATAATATAATAATAAATGGGGGGCCAGGGAAGCAGACATGGGGAGCACAGAGGGAGTTGCAGCAGCATGGCTGGTATGTGAATGGGGGACAGTTTCGGGACGCACAGGGTGACGTGAGGGAAGGAAGCTGTTTGTCGGGCAAAAGGGGAAATATATTATGCATTTCCATTTGATGGCGGTCTTGAGGGTGGCATTGTCTGGGTTAGGCAGTAGGCCAATTGTCTGCGTGTTTTTTCATTTATGTGGAGCAGCCACGGTGGCAGACAGTTTAGGTTGGCACTGGTTTTCCTTCTGGTGGGTTGGGGTGGTGGTAAAACGCAGTGTCCGTCAGGTGGGGGGCATGAGCAGTGAGAGTCAAGGCAAGAGGTATAAGGGCATGGTAGCGGAAGCAGAGGGGGGGGGTTTGTGATAGTCTACCTTTAAACTATGGTGCTTCTTTGCAGATTAGTCCACCATTAAACTATGTTTTCTTTGCAGGATACATAAGTGGCCCCGGGTAAGCGGACGTGGTTCCATTGCATTGAGCATCATCAGTCATGTGCGAGAGGGGATATATGCAGAGGGGCAACTTTACAGAGGTTTGCTGGACCTTTGGGGTGGCCATCACAACATTTTTGTGGGAGGAAAGAGCAACATGGAGTGGGGAAGCTTGCATTTCTTGAATGCCTATTAGGCCAACATGGGGGCTGTATGGACAATTTGGTTACACCTGGGGATAATGGCCTGGTACGGCTCCCTGGGGCTCACCCTACGGCAACACATGCAACGGGGCATAGCGTATGTTGCCCAGAATGGGCATGGAATTTGTGTTGTCTGGACTAAGCGGTCCTCAAAAGATGATGGTGAGGGGCAATGAAACATACCCACGAAAGGGGCTTGGAGGAAGATCAATCTGGCTATGAAGGTTTTTGGTTGGGATTCATTACATGAGTGATGGAATGCAAGGGCATTTATGGTGAAGGAAGCGGGCACTCCACAGATGACGGGTGCATTTTTTCTGAAGACGGGGAATGCATATTACATTATGGTAATGTGTCAAAATCAAAAAAAAAAAAAAAAGAAAAGAAAAGAAAATGATGAGCTGAACGGCTTAAGGTTGCAGTGTTGCTGTGGGTTCGCTGGTGGGGCAGCAAAACGCCCAAGAGGGGTTTCTGCTGGGTGGCAGTAGATGGGGGAGGGTGGAGAGCCAGATGCGGGCCTGGCCACCCTTCCACGGGGAGAAGAAGAAACAGGTGAAGGATGACAGAGTGGGGGATGCCCGAGACAGGCAGGGGACGGAAGGAAAAGAGGGATTTGTGGGGGAATGCATGTGGATGCTGGAACGGAGGCAAGATTGGAGGAATGAAGTAAAAAGGAAGAATGGGGAGAGTTCAAAGGGGGAGGTTGAAAGGTCGATAAGTTGAAGTTACAGTGGATATCAATGTTATGTTATGTTTGCAATCCTGTCCTAATAAATGGCCTTTTACACTAATAAGTGAGTGTCGACTATTATGTCCCGATGTAGGGACCCGTGGAGAGCAGACGCAGTCTAGTCTCTCCACGGGGGCATTCGGGACAGGAAGTGACACACCAGGACAGGGATTGGCTGGGGCTAGGTGGGGGGAGGGTCTAATGGTGGGAGTATATAGGAGGAATGGGATTAGGGGGACGGCCTCTTCCGCGACAGCCTGCCGCGCTGTCATGAAGTTGGCCACCCACCCGCCCTACATAGGGAATAAGGTAAAGTGAATGGGGGCTAGGGTGATGGGGCAAGAGCAAAGGGGGGAGCATGCCAGAGTTGGGGCAGGTTTGCACAGTGGTAGCAGTAGATGGGGGAGGGTGGAGAGCCAGATGCGGGCCTGGCCACCCTTCCACGGGGAGAAGAAGAAACAGGTGAAGGATGACAGAGTGGGGGATGCCCGAGACAGGCAGGGGACGGAAGGAAAAGAGGGATTTGTGGGGGAATGCATGTGGATGCTGGAACGGAGGCAAGATTGGAGGAATGAAGTAAAAAGGAAGAATGGGGAGAGTTCAAAGGGGGAGGTTGAAAGGTCGATAAGTTGAAGTTACAGTGGATATCAATGTTATGTTATGTTTGCAATCCTGTCCTAATAAATGGCCTTTTACACTAATAAGTGAGTGTCGACTATTATGTCCCGATAAACTGTATTCTACAATTTACCTCAAGTAAGAGCTTTTACCACAATACATAATCACGGATGCTGCGCGAGGAGCTGCAAATATAAAGAATAACTGATGTACATAGTTTCTTAAAGCAACGTTTGCATTCTTTAGTTTGAGTTTTATTTTATGGCTTGTACCACTGAATGTTTTTAGATTCATGCATTAATATTTAAAGTAAACGCAGACTTGTGTGTTCCTCCAAACATCACCTGATTTCAAGTGACAAGTAACTAGACGTGAATGTGTGGCTTGTACATAAAAACATACATCATAAATCACATGTTTGCATTCGCATTTAATTTATCTGAATTACAGGGTGTATCACTGCTATGACACCACAACGGGGTATGGCGAAGTGACATTGGCCGAGGCGTCCGGTGCCAGATTGTTGCTACTGTAACTAATTAATAAATAAATGTGTGCTTTAGCCACGACTTTGGGGCTGCCTCATTATCCTTCACAATCAAGTACATGAATCACTGCATCCGGCTCGTCATCGCGCCTCTGTGGAGCTGCTCATGTGACATGGGGCTGGACCACACCAACAATGCGGTGAACTCTGGCTGTCATGCCTCCTGCTGCTTTACTTCCGGCGCGAATGGAAACAAGGCTGTCTAGGAATTCTTTCCCTCGCTGTCTGACACGTTCTTTTTATTTTAGAGGCCGACGAGCTGCAGTTCCCAGTAGCTCCACAGGAGGGGGGAGCTGCCGAGCTATCCGACCAGTTCTTCCTGGAAGGAGCTGAATATACTCAGCAAGTAGGAATTATTGCCAGGTTTAGAACTTAATAAAGAATACATTTTTCCTGCCCGGGACCTTCGAAGTGGGGATTTAACATAGTGTAAAGGAAACTGTACACTCCAACTTCAAGGGAAAATTAATAAAGAGGCGGGAATCTGTGTGGCTTTGGCAAATCGATCACCTCGGGTTAATCCCTCAGTCTCTCTATTGTTGTCTGACTCTTGCCAACAATGCCTCGAACACCAGACTGTTCTTCCCGACATACGAAGCCAGTTTAGCGTCGGGTGGCAACGGATAATTTTCCATTGTGCTCGAGTTAATAAATCTGGAGGCTAAATCCGTCGGCCGAATATTCTTTACTGTACGGATACTGGTGTGGGGGGCGTTCAGTCTTTTCTTACTTCTTTAAAATATTATTTTCCTCCAACAAATGGAGCATGTGATATTTCTACCCAAATCTAACTGCCACCCTAATGGGTTGTTAAAGCGAGCCAGAAGGAAAACCTCAGTGGAAAAGGCAGCGCTTTGCTACACTGTAACTGCACCTGGAGTACCTAAAGATCTCTGCTGTTGTGGCTGACTTTTTCTCCGAAATGGGAGGAGCTCAAATGCATTGTGGGAGGTGGCGCTGGTTTAAAACTATGACATACATTATTCCACGTTATGTTAACCTACAGCAGAACTCTATCACGTGTGTGATTCATGGAGCGACATTTTGAGGAATCAGATAATAAATGCATCCCACGTGCTAGAGGTTTTTTCCTTTCACGCGTGGTACATTCAAAACAATCGCTGTTTAGTAACCACCATTGTTTCAGTGTCAGTGGCGTAACGAAACTTGAGCCCTCCCCCCTGCAAAGTACTTGGAGGGGCCCTGTAGTGTTCACTGATGACCAGGCGAGCCCACCAGGTGGCCACTGGACAGGGAGAGTTTAGAGTTACACCCCGCCCCATGGAGGTTAAATGGTGGAGACAGGGTGAGGTTGGGGGAGGGTATATTAGGCAGAGAAAGCTCAGGAGGTAGTTGTTACAGTTTAATATAGTGTGAAGTAATAAACGGAGCGTGAGCTGCATCACCCTACCGCTGTCTCCGAGTCATCATTCCGGCTCACAGCTGAATCTACATTGGCGACAAGGGGGCCCATCGATCCCTTCACCCTTGAGCGAACCTGTCTCAGCTTCACACCACGTCAAGGCACACCGCCATCGCCGTGTGCATGGCCACAGGCCCAGGGCCTCTCACCACCACCGCTGCTACTATTCCGGCTACACGCAGACCCTGCCGGAAGGTGCACCTTGCCCAGAAACATCCAACTGCAACACCCACTGCCACCTGCCCTCTGCAACAGCATACAGCGTGCCCGCCGATGTGCCTGCTGACCGGGACTAGCGTCTCCAAAGGTACCTAGGTGTTGTTCTGCCTCGTAATGAGTCTCCTTTGGGGAGCACACGTTTTTCCTGCCCTCCTGCACCGACAAGCCCTTACAGCATGTACACCTGTAGACGGGAGCGGGACTCCACACTGCCTGCCAGCTCCCAGACACCAAGGCCCCAACGCACTACACAGCTT
This sequence comes from Pleurodeles waltl, assembly GCF_031143425.1. Taxonomy (NCBI): domain Eukaryota; kingdom Metazoa; phylum Chordata; class Amphibia; order Caudata; family Salamandridae; genus Pleurodeles; species Pleurodeles waltl. Next base: position 706,668,000 of record NC_090450.1, on the reverse strand, counting down.
GTCACCTCCAGGTGAGCAACGGCCCGATAACCTCTGTCCCAACATGGCTAGCATCCCAGCACTGGAACCGTTCACAGTAACTGGCAACCTCCTAACCCCCACAGGCCGCACGTGGGAAAACGTGGATGGAGCGCCTTGAGACTCATCTCGCAGCCTTGGATGTGAAAGATGAAATGAATGGAAACGACCATTACTGCTACATCTGGGAGGAGCAGACATCCACAAAATCTCCAAGTCTGTGGCAAAAGCATCCCAGCACACATATAACACGCTGAAGGGCGCAATCACCTTGCACTTCGAGCCCTACGCTAACCCAGACTACGAGCGGTTCCTGTTGCGACAAGCACATCCAAGGGGCGACAAGTCCATGGATGTCTTTTATGCATGACTAAGAGAGTTGGTCAGCACCTGGCACCCTCCCGGACGAAGAGGTCGAAATCAGGGCTCAGCTTATCCAAGGGTGTGTGTCATCGAAACTCCGTGAACGCATTCTACAGGAAATAAATATACGTATGTGGGACATCCTGACCCTGGGGTGCTCAAAGGAGCTCTCTAAGGTGCGGGCTGCAGATATGGAGCAGGCTCCAACCGCCCATATAAAGTCAGAGCCTGTCAACGCTGTACTCACGGAAGCCACCAAAACCAAGTCTGAACGTACCTGGTTAAAACCGAGAGACAAACTCTGCAGGTGATGTAGAGGCACCCTGCCACACCCCAGCGGTTGCTCAGCCAGAGGTAAGACCTGCAGTGTGTGTGGCAAGTTGAACCACGTCTCAAAAGTCTGCCACTCCTCATCCAAGGATGCCCCAACCATGCCCAAGAAAACAGTCAAAACAGTAGCAGCCCTGCCCACCATCTTGTCGGACAATGACATGGATGACCACCCAGTGACAGTCCACGTAGAGGGCAGTGGATAAGGGAGAAGTCCACAGCCGGCGACTGCCCACGTGCCAAGTAGTGGTCACTGGACATCCCATTCCAGCGTTAATAGACACTGGGGCCTCAATCAATCTTATGGCCCTTGAGGTGTACCACAGCCTACTAAACAGCCGCCGCTCAAACCCACAAAAGTGCAGATGTACGCCTTCGGAAATACCCAACCACTACAAATTGCGAATGTCTTCACAGCAGGTATTGCACACAAAGACACAAAACTCACGGCCAAGATATATGTGTTGCAAGAAGAGTCAGGATTCCTTCACACTTGCCAGACAGCACAAGACTTGGGACTGATACACTTCGCAACCGGTCTAGGAGATCTTACCGAAGAGTTTGAAGCGCTCTTCATTGGCATCGGACCTAAAAGGGCCCCCATTGAAGCTTCACATCAACGAGTCCGGCACAGAAGGGTGGATTTCCATCTTCGGCCAAACGTAGAGCGGGAACTATAACTCCTAGAGCAAATGGGGATCATCGAAAGAATGTTGGGCCCTATCCCCTGGGTGTCCCCAATAATCATCGCGAAGAAGCCCAAGCAGCCAGACAACGCATCTGTGTGGAAATGTGTCTGCCTAATCAGGCTATCAAGCGGGAGAGACACCTAACCCTGATAGACAATATTATTGGGGAACTCTCTGGGTCAAAGTGGTTTTCCAAGATGGACCTCAGTTCTGGCTATCACCAGCTTGTGCTGCACCCCGACTCCCGTCTCATAACCACCTTCTCTACACACATGGGCCTCTGGATGGGCCTGAACTTCGGCATCTCCAGCGCAGCCAAGGTATTCCAGCACACCATCAAAGGGGTTCTGCAGGGGCTCCCACGGGCCCTGAACCTGAGCAACAACATTTTAGTGCATGCCCCCACGTCGGAGAACCACATGGCACGCCTACAAGCCGTGTTCGTAATGTTGCGCGAACACGGGCTGGCCCTACACCGCGTGAAGTGCAAATTCCTGAAGAGGGACATTTGTTTTTTGGGTACAAGTTCTCAGACCAAAGCATCAGCCCAGACCCTGCTAAAGTGAGAGATATTCAAGAGGCTTCTGTCCAACCTCTGTCTTGGGCTCAGAAGTTTCCTGGGCATGATCTAGGAGGCTGGCCTGGCTTATAGTGGGTACCTTGTGGTACTTACAACCTGTGCCAGGTCCAGTTATCCCTTATTAGTAGAATAGAGGTGTTTCTAGCAGCTTAGGCTGATAGAAGGTAGCTATGGCAAAGCTTAGGCTGAACTAGGAGACATGCAAAGCTCCTACTATACCACTTATATCATATAGCACAATATCATAAGAAAACACAATACACAGAGTTACTAAAAATAAAGGTACTTTATTTTTATGACAATATGCCAGAAGTATCTCAGTGAGTACCCTCAGTAAGAAGGTAAGTAATATACACCAGTTATATGTACACAAACGCAAAACAGGTAAGTAATAGTAAGAAAAGTAATGCAAACAGTGTAGAATTACAATAGGATGCAATAGGTGAACATAGGTCTAGGGGCAACACAAACCACATACTCCAAAAGTGGAATGCGAATCACGAATGGACCCCAGACCTATGGGAGCTTGTAGAGGGTCACTGGGACTGTAAGAAAACAGTCAGGGTGTCCAAGATACCCCACCCCAAGTCCCTGAAAAGTAGGAGTAAAGTACCCTTACTACCCCAATAGGACACAATAATTGTGATAGGGGGATTCTGCAAGAACCGCAAACACTAGCAAAGCACTAAAGACGGATTCCTGGACCTGAGAACCTGCAAGGTAAGGGGACCAAGTCCAAGAGTCGCAATAGTGTCCAGGGGGGGCAGGAGCCCAGGAAACCCCGGATGAAGGTGCAAGAAGGCTGCCTCTGGGTGGAAGAAGCCAAAGATTCTGCAGCAACGAAAAGAGCTAGGCACTTCTTCTTTGGATGGAAGATGTTCCATGGTGTGCTGGATGTTGCAGAAGTGTTTCCATGCAGAGATACAGCAAACAAGCCTTGCTAGCTGCAAGGGTCGCGGTAGAGGTTTTTGGGTGCTGCTGGGGACCAGGAAGGCCCAGGATGTCGCCCCTTGGAGGAGGAGACAGAGGGGGCACTCAGCAACTCAGAGAGCTACCACAGAAGCAGGCAGCATCCACAGAAGTACCAGAACAGGCACTTAGAAGATTTGTGAACCAGAGCTAGCTCAGAGATCACAAAGGAGGGTCCCACGATGTCGGAGTACAACTCAGAGGGTTGAGCACTGCAGAACGGAGTGCTGGGGACCCAGGCTAGACTGTGCATGAAGGAATCCTTGGAGAAGTACACAGAAGCCAGAGCAGCTGCAAATCACCCAGTCACAGGTTTGCAGTCTAGCGTGGGGAGGCAAGGACTTACCACCACCAAACGTGGACTGAAGGATCACTGGACTGTGAGGGTCACTTGGATATAGCTCCTGTGTTCCAGGGACCACGTTCATCAGGATGAGAGGGGACCCAGAGGACCGGTGTTGCAGTCTTTTGGTGCCTGCGTTAGCAGGGAGAAGATTCTGTCGACCCACGGGAGATTTCTTCTTGGCTTTCAGTGCAGGGTGAACGCAGACAGCCCCCGGAGCATGCACCACCAGGAAACATTCGAGAAAGCCGGCAGGATGAGGCGCTACAATGTTGCTGGTAGTCGTCTTGCTACTTTGTTGCGGTTTTGCAGGCGTCCTGGAGCAGTCAGTGGTCGATCCTTGGCAGAAGTCAAAGAGGGAAGTGCAGAAGAACTCTGGTGAGCTCTTGCATTCGTTATCTGAAGAATACCCCAGAGGAGAGACCCTAAATAGCCAGAAAAGAAGGTTTGGCTACCAAGAAATGAGGATTGGTTACCCAACGAGGTAAGAGCCTATCAGAGGGTGTCTCTGACATCACCTGCTGGCGCTGGCCACTCAGAGCAGTCCAGTGTGCCCCAACACCTCTGTTTCCAAGATGGCAGAGGTCTGGGACACACTGGAGGAGCTCTGAGCACCTCCCCTGGAAGGGACTGGTCAGGGGAGTGGTCACTCCCCTTTCCTTTGTCCAGTTTTGTGCCAGAGCAGGGCTTGGGGATCCCTGAACTGGTGTAGACTGGCTTATGCAGAGATGGGTACCATCTGTGCCCATCAAAGCATTTCCAGAGGCTGGGGGAGGCTACTCCTCCCCAGCCCTTCACACCTATTTCCAAAGGGAGATGGTGTAACACCCTCTCTCAGAGGAAATCCTTTGTTCTGCCTTCCTGGGCTGGGGCTGCCCAGACCCCAGGAGGGCAGAATCCTGTCTGAGGGGTTGGCAGCAGCAGCAGCTGCAGTGGAAACCCCGGAAAGGCAGTTTGGCAGTACCAAGGTTCTGTGCTAGAGACCCGGGAGATCATGGAATTGTCCCCCCCAAACCAGAATGGCACTGGGGTGACAATTCTATGATCCTAGACATGTTGCATGGCCATGTTCGGAGTTACCATTGTGACCATATACATAGGTAGTGACCTATGTATAGTGCACGTGTGTAATGGTGTCCCCGCACTCACAAAGTCCGGGGAATTTGCCCTGAACGATGTGGGGGCACCTTGGCTAGTGCCAGGGTGCCCAAACACTAAGTAACTTGGCACCCAACCGTCACCAGGTGAAGGTTAGACATATAGGTGACTTATAAGTTACTTATGTGCAGTGAAAAATGGCTGTGAAATAACGTGGACGTTATTTCACTCAGGCTGCAGTGGCAGGCCTGTGTAAGAATTGTCTGAGCTCCCTATGGGTAGCAAAATAAATGCTGCAGCCCATAGGGATCTCCTGGAACCCCAATACCCTGGGTACCCAAGTACTATATACAAGGCAATTATATGGGTGTACCAGTGTGCCAATGAGAATTGGTAAATGTAGTCACTAGCCTGCAGTGACAAATTTAGAAAGCAGAGAGAGCATAAACACTGAGGTTCTGGTTAGAAGAGCCTCAGTGATGCAGTTAGGCACCACACAGGGAACTCATACAGGGCACATACTATGACCACTGGGGTCCTGCCTAGCAGGATCCCAGTGACACAGGGGCTAAAACATACATACATACAGTGAAAATGGGGGTAACATGCCAGGCAAGATGGTACTTTCCTACACATGGTCACATATTGTTGGCGTTTCATGAGGAACTTGTCAGACATGACCGGCCCACTGCTGAATCTGACCAAAACCAACCATCCCAGGGTGTGGGGCAGCAAGCAAGAATCTGCCTTCGAGAACACGAAGTATGCTTTCTCAGCTGACACCACCCTGGCGTACTTTGACTTTCAGCGTGAATCCCAACTAGCCGTTGATGCCAGCCCCACTGGCCTGGGTGCTGTACTAGCCCAGAAACAGGACTGCGGAGAATGGGCTCCCATTGTGTTCGCCAGTAGGACGTTGATGCCTACGGAGCAGCGCTACTTCCAGATAGAACCAGACTGCATCACCAGCGTTGTTGGCACTTTCACATCTATCTGTATGGCAAGGCGTTCACAGTGGTGACGGACCACAAACCACTGCTTCCTCTCTTCAAAGGATCGCCATCCAAGCCACCACGTATCGAAAAATGGATACTGCAACTACAAGAATTCGATTTCAATGTGGTATATCAGCCAGGCACCTGGAATCCTGCAGACTTCCTATCTTGCTATGCACGTCCCGCCACCCCTGATACGCTGAAGAGGCTCTCGAGACCGAAGAGGACATCAGGTTGGTGGTGGAATGGGCCAGACCATTACCCATACCTCTCTCACAAGTGGTGGAGGCCATTAGTGAAGATGACTGTCTGCAGATGGCCATGGAGTCCATTCAGTCCGGCAACTGGCGCCTTTTACAACACCCTGCAACGTTCCGTACCACAGAGGCCAAAGCCACCCTACAGGCCCTGTTTCACGTCCGCCATGAGCTGTCGATAAGCGAGGAAGGATGCCGGCTGAGAAGTTCCCGCCTTGTGATGACTGCCTGAGACCACGGGCAGTCCTATTAGCGCATGGCGTCTACCAGGGCATTGTAAAATTGAAAAACAGACTCCGGAACAAGGTCTGGTTCCCCGGGCTGGACCAACAAGTGGAGGATGTGGTGAAGTGGTACATCAACTGTCAGGTGAGTGGTGCGCCAGACCCCCCAGCGCCAATCATTACCAAAGAGGGCCCCACCGTCCCTTGGCAGAGGGTCAGCACGGATTTCGGAAGCCTGCCTGACAGGTCCTACATGCTGATAGTCGTAGATGACTACTCCCGGTACCCTGAGGTGGAGTTTGTGGCAACTACGTCAGCATCCGTGGTCATCTTGAAGGTCGAAAAAATGATGTCCATCCACGGTCTATTTGGTGAGATCCGCACAGACAATGGGCCACCCTTTAACAGCCGTGAGTGGTCAGACTTCTTGACGTCTAGGAACACCAAACACCGTTGGATAATGCACAGGTGGCCCTGGGAGATTGGAGAAGCGGAGAGATTTGTTAAAACACAGTCAAAGACAATCCGCATCGCCATAGCCGAATCACAGAACATTGAGAGCGCCTTGTACACTTTTCTTCACGAGTACAGAGTTATGTCCCACGCCTCCTCCAGAGCTGCCCCAAGCCAGCTGTGTTTTGGGAGAGTGGTAACTGATGTCATCCCTCAACACCCTCTGTGGACCGCCCAATTGGGTTCCCCCGAACTAGTCTATGGAACGGAGGTCCCCAACAATGACTATGCATCGTGGAAGCAGAGGGCCCGGCATACCTCAGTCCATGTTGGATACACAGTACTTGTCAGAGAGCGCCACTCAGGAGGGAAATTACAGCTGCCTTTTGAAGCTGAGCCATGGACAGTGACTGCCATGAATGGGACCATGATAACAGCAAGGAGAGGGGAATAACACATTACGAGGAATGTGTCCCAGTTCAAGAGATTATCTCTCCCTTCCTTTTCCAGCTGTGAGGGAGATGACCCTCCAAGCGATGGTTTTCAAAGTGACCCTGAGGTTGCTGCTCTCTCACGGGAATCCTTGATCCTGGACAGGCGCACGCTGAGGGACAGCGTAATAACGGGCAGCGGATGCGGTCAGAGCACCGAGGAGGATTAATTGAGAGTAATGCCCACCGCTATCAGGGAGGTCGGGAGTTGGGCTTTACCATCTAAGGTCCAATCCATTCCCATCCAGGAGGTACGCTGACTTTATGACAGATTAAGTCAGATCCTGCTTATGCTGTAGCCTTTTTCTGTATGCCAAACATATACTGCTTCTGTTTTGCCTCATATGTGTTTTTGCTTTCTGTTCATCTATTCCTGTTTTAGGGAGAAATGTAGTGTTCACTGATGGCCAGGTGAGCCCACCAGGTGGAACCTGGACAAGGGGAGTTTAGAGTTACACACCTCCCCATGGAGGTTTAATGGTGGAGACAGGGTGACATTGGGGGAGGGTATATTAGACAGAGAAAGCGCGGGAGCAGGGAGGAAGTTGTTACAGTTTAATATATTGTGAAGTAATAAACGATCGTGAGCTGCATCACTCTAAGGCTGTCTCCGAGTCATCATTCCGGCTCTCAGCCGACTCTACAGGCCCCTCTCAACCCCTGGACCCAGTCAAGGTCCTGCCGCCCGTGCAAAGAGTACTGTGCTGAGGGGGCCCCCCGGAGCTTCTCAATTCCCCCCTCCCCCCCACACCCCACAGGGCCTGCGGTGCCTTTGTTACACCACTGTTCAGTGTTGGTAAAGGACAGATGTTTGAGGTGCATCCTTTACTTGTGGACACCTCAGTGCCATTACCAGCGCTCAGTCCTCAGATACCAAGAATAACAGATACATACCATCAAAGATATGTCAATGTACCTCTTCTTCCTTAGGGTTATGGATTCACTATTGGAAAGTTCTTATGTCATAATGGGAGCGGCTAGGCGATAGGAATATGAGACAATGTTTGAGAAACGAATCGAGGCCTCGCAGACGGTAAAACATTCCGCGTAGCCCAGTGTTGTGAGGGAGAGTGAAATGGAATCGGTGTGTGTATCTATGCAGGTGTACAGGTATGCATGTGTGTGTGTCTGTCTCTCCGACTGGTGATGAAATATCCCCCACTGGCAGTGTCTGCACTCAGGCCGAAGGCAGCTGCTTTCCATGATCTATATATTTACATGCGAGGCCCACGAGCTTACGAGGACAGCGGCGGAAGTGAGCGCTGCGGCTGAAAGGTCACCGCCTCCTCTGTGCCTCCCTGCTCTAGATATATGTCTGAATACTGATAAGAAATATTTTGTCTGCAAAACATATTGCGCCCTAGGATTTACAAAAATGATTGCTCCATTTGGCGTAGGTTTTCTGTGTTTAATTCCAACGTGGCAATAATTTTGTAACATTATTTAGGACGCTATTTTTGTAAGGCGATACTTAGGCCACGGTATTCTGTTACCATACCGGTGTCTCTGGCGTCAGGGAGGAAAGAAGTTCTGAGTTTAGATGCTGATCCATTATCACCAGAAAGACAGGGTCGCTTCTTCCTCTCCTATCAGGCAGAACGAGAATTCACACCTCCATAAAAAACCACACGAGCATCGCTCCCTTAGACTGAGGCATGCAGAAACCTAAACAGTAGTCGAGAGTCCCTAAATAGCTGGAGAGCAAATGTACAGCCTCTTATGAGAAGTCTATTATCACCTCCATCTGCAAAGCTCTGCGAAGTGTTGGTGACTAAGGCCAAAGTAAAGACACTTCTACTCCATTAAGGTTGTTTTGTGATCTGTGAATAGCTGAGGAGAAGCCCTTCAACACAGACACTTGAAGCTTCCACTTGACAAGAGTCTTATAAAGCATATTCAATCATGGTTTTTTTCTTCAGCACAAACTCTACCTAAAGGCACTGAGGTATTGGAGCGCTTTACAAGATCATCTGTCACACTGCACAAGGTCATCTTTGTTTTATAAGCAAGGGGAGATTCAGTGAGATGCCCAGAGTCATAGATTGTTGAGCCGCTGCCAAGACTCGCTCCCTAGATCCAAAGTCGGCTCGGTTAGCAGGTGCAACACAATCAAATTTGGCCCCAGACCAAAATATTCAAACCAAGAGCTAGAGCACCATGTTCTTTCTAGGCATGAAGAAAGTGAACATGCAATTTTAGAAGTGTGTGAATTTGCAAAGCCCACAGACTCCTCTTCAGACTGTGAAGCTATTGAGTTTTTTCCCATCTACTCTTTGCAGCAGAGAGAAACTGTCCACACTATTGCAATGGCTTTTGGAGAGCAGCAGGGGGTGGACGCCAAAAGTCAGTGTCCCCTTTCTCACCTGTCCCCTGCCTCACTATCAGATCCCCATCCACCCTAGTTCTGCCACCACTGAAGTCCCACCAACAGGATATCACGTGCAAGTTATGTTGCTGAGACTGACTGGTCTAGCTACATCTCAAGTGCTGTAAGCTGCATTCTGGAATCTTCAGATCAGCAAAGTGAACTTTAAATTCCAGAATCGTGCATCTACAGCTGAGTACGTCCAGTGTTGGACTAGCCTTTCAATTAGTTTGGCACTGCCAGATGGTTCAGCTTGAAAGAGGCGTTTATTTTTTTCTATGATGGGACAACTTCTGTGAAATAGAGGTTTGGTGCCAGATACCAGTTCCGGCAGCAATTCCGGGCCCATTTTACGACACCGGGACACAATTCAGCAGCACCCACACGTTGTTTGCATTCTCTCCGGTTAAGCAGCCTGCAGACAGTGAAAGGGCTTTCTTATTTCCACTTCTAGCTGGGCCCAAAATAAAGGCCCGATTTAAAGGGCCATCAGCCCTTCCTTTGTTCATATATCATTCTGGCCGGAAGCCTAACACCTACATTCAAATGAAATGGAAGAGTAATAAAGGCACATAGCCTATTATTTGACAAGTACTTTAGATAAGCTATGACTTGGAGGAAGGTTTTTGACTTTTTCAACTCCTCCTTCTTTTAAGAGATGCACGTGCACTATAAGAATAATGATTTAAATGACAGCTACTAATTTATTTGTAGTTTAGTTCTTTTATAGAGCTACTAATCCAGTTGTGTAGCATCAGAGTGCTTCACACCACCCACAGTGGCACTATAAATCATACAAGTGTGTAAATCAATATACAGAAAATCTTACTTAAGACAATGAGGATGGTAAGTTGTAGGTGTTACATATCATCCATTCTTGTAGACATTATGGTGGTCATTATGACATCGGTGGTAAAAACCGCCTACCGCCGCAGTGACGGCTGACAAAATACTGCCGCCGCGGCTACCATCCGTCTGCCATATTATGAGCACTGCCTGACTTCTGCCACGATAAAGGCAGAAATCCGGCAGTGCTCATGGTGGTGGAAGGTGGTAAGCTAGCACTGCTACCACCAGCACTGCCACGTCAGTAGAACGTCACCAGCAGTATTATGACCAGTAATACGCTGCCGGGGCGCTGCTAGCGGTAGCAGTGCCGGTTCCCGTTCCCTGCCGGAAGAGCTCCTCGCCCAAGGTAAGTCGGGCTTCTGATAGGGCAGTGAGGTCAGAGGATGGGGGATGTTGTGTGTGTGTGTCTGAGTGTGTGAATGAATGTCTGAGTGAGTGTGTGAATGCGACTGTGTGCGTTGTGTTGTTTGCGTGGTTGTATGCGTATGAGTGAATGCGTGTAAGAATGGTGAAGTGAGTGCATGTTTGCATGTCAGTGTGATCGTTGTAAGAATGTGTGTGAGCATGTCTGGATGTATGCGTGTCTGAATGAGTGTATGAGAGTGAGTGATTGGGTGTATGTGTGGTGCATGTCTGCGGGTGTGTGCGTGTATGGGGGTGGGGTTGGTGTTTGGATGGAGGGAGTTGGGAGTGGCAGGTGGTTTTTGGGGGTGCGGGAGCTGCCTACTGATGACAGGTAAGGAATTCCCTGTCACTGGCAGGGCTTACTGCCATGGTTTTCGTGGCATTGCTAGCCATGGTGGTAGGCTGGCTCATAATGCCGCTAGTGGTACTATGCCGGCCCCCGGGCTAGAGATGCACATCTCTGGCCCGGCGGCTCATACCGCCATGGCAGTATGAGTGGGGAAGTGGCGGGTTGGCTGCAGCCAACCCGCCAATCTCATAAGGTGGAGGTATGTACCACCAGCCTGTTGGGGGTACTACTGCTACATCAACACTCACGGGTGGGGTCATAATGACTTCCTATATGTTAAGAGTAAACGGTAGGAGTAATACAAAGCCAGGATATAAAACATAATGCAGTGACTGGGGTTGTCTGTAGTAACAAGGCCTTATTCATTCCCAGAGGAGCCCTTCTGTGCAATCTTAGAATGATAACTGATTGAGGAAAAAACAATAAGGGTCTAAACCCATGACTTACCAAGCAGCTCCTTGATGCTGGTAAATAGATCAGTGTGCTATATTAGAAGGATCATAACTTATGAACTGGAAGTAACAAAATGATCTTAGTGTTAAAAGCACTATTCCACTTACCTATCTACATAGAGAAAAATGTGTGGTCCATATGTTACACAATGTGCTATGCTGTAGACACATCAACCCTGTATGCAACTTTATGGGTCAAATCAGTATTGGACAAAACACAGAGCTCTCCCAGAGCTTAATTAGCTACTGAAGTTATTTTACCACTGTTATAATCCCCTCAAAATTGCTGGGCACACAAAAATCTTTGCAGCAGGTATCCTAACCTTGTTCTAACCGTGTAAGATATATTAGAATCCAACATCTTTGTGCCCAATTAAGTAAGCTAGAACAGATTTGCTGTCATGTTTGTTCTTATTCCTAATTTCTTGGCAGCAGATATTTTTAAATAAATGTATGACTGAAGGACTCCATCTCTCCTGACGTCACACCCTTTTCTCTGACACACCTTAACCCCCAATTCATGGATTACCTGTGTCATCTTTCTCCAATTCCAGCACCGGATGGGACCCAAAATATCTGTCCACACACCGGCCCTTTCAAGCGGCCCCATTCGACAGTGCCAGACAGCCTAAAAGGCCAGTCCAGCCCTGAGTGTGTCAACCCTTCCCCCATCACTTGTGTACACCGCGTATACTATATCAGCACAAATATACACAAAAGAGACATCACTAGCTAGGTAGTTACCCTTAAAAAAGAAGACCCCACCACAAGTACAAATGTGAGGCACCAGTTATGGACATAACCAAGAGGTACTGTAACAGTTGTACAAATAAACATACCGCTGACTATGTCATAGGATCAAGCACGGCTATTCTTTTTTGTTCCCACTTGACCCAGAAAAAGGAAGGGTAGATATTAAGCAGAAATGGAGCCAGTGTCGGAATATACAGCATAACAATAGCACATCTGTAGTTAAATGGACCTTTCCATTGAAATTCATTGGTCTATCCACCCTGGGAAAACATAAAGCCCTATCAGTTATTTCGGGTGTTTTTTGCTCCTTATAGAAGGCTTAGATATTACAGGAACTATCGAGAAATCTGCCTGCATGGGAACAGTAAGTAGTTTTTTTCTGTAGAAGACAGATATCATCCATATCCCCTTCAAAGACATTTACACTCAATTATAAATGCATTCATGCACATTCAACTATTGCACATGTCCCTTAGTCATCGGAATACTAACCCTTCTCAGGACACCACAGAAGTTCCCAGGTCTTACTGTGTGGTTTAAGCTTTCTTTGTTGTGCCCTACAGTTAAGTACTTTTCTGTCAGACACTCAGGTTTTCTCTATTATGAATAAAGATTCTTCTACTCCATGCCTTATGTAAATGATGCACTGGAGATTAGCTTCGTGTTCAGTTTGGTCAGCTCATAAATATTTCTATCAGAATGTATTGTGGCCTTCATGTTTTCAGTATCTCTACTGTATATCGTGCTTCAGACTGTTTCCACAGAGAGAAGTGACAACTGTGGCCGTAAAAAAAAAAGAAATTGTTCCTCATGTGCTTCTAGTTCTTCATCCTTGTGGCCCACTCTCCATACACTTAACTTGGCCATAGTATGCTTCTACCCACATGCTGTGAAATGAGGGACTGAGGAGAAAGAAGGAAATTATGTTGGTGGAACCTGAGGCAGTGTGAAATCAATCAACCCTAGCTTCGTCAGGTTACTTGATTCGCCTCAAAGATCTTTTACACCTGCTCCAATATTATCCAATGGATATTTGCTCAATATGAATTACAGTATAGGATGCTCTTCCACGAAAAATGTTTACATGCTTACACAATGTGAAATGGTTGATTTGCACCCAATTTGGGCGCCATTCCTCCTAATATGAGAATCCATGCAATTACATCCTTGAGCCATATCATAGGCTTGGCACTATTTTGAGTAACATTTACTGACCAGAACAAGCATTGACAAAAGCCAGTATTTCTTGTCTTTGGGACCTATTGGCTTTGCCAGTGGTTTTAGTCATGCTGCACTAAAAATAGTCATATGGACCAAGCAATGTGTGCCCCTACAAAGTGGCACCTACATGTTTTTTTTCTCTTTCTGTTTACTGAGCCAAGTTGGATCCGTAAAAAAAAATGATGGAATGAAAAAAGAAGGCAGGTGGGGGAAGCAACATTGTGAGTGGGATCCCGAAGGGCAGGGAAGCAACTGAAGTGCGAGGAAGCAACACAAAGGTGTGCGAAAGAAACAACGGTGCATGGGGAAAGCATCATAGAGGGAGCAGGTGGGGCAAAGCAACATATAGCATGGGAAGAAAAGTAAAAAGAGACAGCAACATGGACGGTGGTGCAAGGGAGCAAACAAGAGGGAGTGCAACATGAAGATAGAGCACACACGAACGCTGCTGAAACGGAGAAGGCTTATAAAAGTGAAAGCAGATGGAAAAGTGGGTCGAATTACAACATTGTGGAAAATGTTTATAACATTATGAAAAGAAATGTGCTGAGAGAAGGCTACAAAAACGCTGAATAGCTAAAACACATGCTCTGTCTTTTGTAACAAACTTGCATTTGAATACTGTACGAAATGGGGCCTCTAGCTGGCAGTGATTTGTACCCTGTCCAAGTAAGGACTCTCACTTTAGTCAGGGTATGGGAGCCACAAAGCTAAGACAGGCCCTGCTTACCTACTTGGTAGCTTGGCACAAGCAGTCAGGCTTATCTCAGAGGCAATGTGTAAAGTATTTGTACACACACACACACACACACACACAGTAACGCAGTGGAAACACCACAAAAGTACTCCAGACCAGTTTAGAAAAATAGCCAATATGGATCTGAGCTAAACAAGACCAAAACAACAAAAATCCAGCATACACAAATAAAGATATCACTTTTTAAATGTGGAAATGAGTCTTAATAAATAGGCATCAATGATTGTATATTTTTAGCATAAAGTACCTGGGATGCATCAAAAACAAAGACAGTGCGGGCCACAGGAGAGGTCAGGCGTAGAAAAGAAAAGCACAGGGGAGGTGATGCGTTGATTCTTTCCTCGCAGGAGAGGCGATGCTTCGGTTCCTTACTGGAAGGGGAGGTGATGCGTCATTTCTTTCCTCACAGGAAAGGCGATGCGTTGATTTCCAGACACGCAGCCTTGGTTTCTTACTGCAGTGTGGGGTTGATGAGAAATTGATGACCAGGGGATGATGAGTGGAAAATCCAGACGAGCTGTGTTGTTGGAGCTGCGGTGAAACAGGAGCTGTGTCGATTCTGCAGCCGGGAGACAGTTGCTGCATTGATTCTTCAGCCGTGGAACAGGCGCTGCATTGATTTCTCTTCCGGGGAGTGTCAGTACGTTGATTTCCTTTTCAGGTCACCAACTTACACTTCCAAGGGCCCAGTGACTGGAATTGGGACCACTTGGCAAGTCAAGACTCTCAGCAGAACAGCCCAGGCACTGGCAGTTAAAGTCTTTGATGTCCAAGAGACTTCTAACATGAGGCAAGCTCAGTTCAAGCCATTGGAGAACCTTAGAAAGTAGGATGTAGAAAGCAAAGGCCAGTCCATTCATTCCCAGGATAGAAGCAGCAAGCATCAGGCCAGCACAACAAGCAGGCAGATTGGCAGCCCCTCCTACAGCATCCAGCTCTTCTTCCTGGCAGAATGTCCTCAGTCCAGAAGTGTTCTAACTTTGTGGGGTCAGATGTGCAGTACCTATCTTTGAAGTAGGCAAACTTCAAAGAGAAGTATTTGTAGTGCGCAAGACCCGGCCTTTCCTGTCCTGGTCCTAGACACACTTGCAGGGGTTGGAGACTGCTTTGTGTGAGGAAAGGCACAGTCCTATTCAAGGGAGAGTGTCAGCTCCTCCCACCACTCCAGCCCAGGAAGACCCATCAGGATATGCAGGGCGCACCTCATCACCCTTTGTGTGACTGTCTAGAGTGAATTTACAAACAGCCCAACTGTCATCCTGACCCAGATGTGTATTCCATAGACAGGGAGAGGCATAGAATGGGTAAGCAAGAAAATGCTCACTTTCTAAAAATGGCATTTTCAAACTTACAACTTAAAAACCCAACTTCACCAAAATATGTACTTTTAAATTGTGACTTAAGAGACCCCAACCCCCATATCTCTATCTGCTCCCAATCGGAAATTAAACTTAAAAGATATTTCAAGCGGATCCCCATGTTACCCTATGGGAGAAGAAGGCCTTTCGATTGTGTAAAACAAGTTTAGTAATATTTCACTATCGGGACATGTAAAACACACCAGTACGTGTCCTACCTTTTAAACACACTGCACCCTGCCCACTGGGCTACCTTGGGCCTACCTCAGGGGTGAGGTACATGTAGTAAAAGGGAAGGTTTTGGGCCTGGCAAGTGGGTGCACTTGCCAGGTCGAAATGGCAATTTAAAACTGCACACACAGACACTGCAATGGCAGGCCTGAGACATGTTTGCAGGGCTACTCATGTGGGTAGCACAACCAGTGCTGCTGGCCCACCAGTAGCATTTGGTTTACAAGCCTTGGGCACACCTGGTGCACTATACTAGGGACTTACTAGTAAATCATATATGCCAGTCATGGATAAATCAATCACCCATACCATTTAGACAGACAGCACTTGCACTTTAGCACTAGTCAGCAGTGGTAAAGTGCCCAGAGTCCTAAAGCCAGCAAAACTAAATGCAGCACACAGTCAAAAAAAGGAGGTCAAAGGCAAAAAGTATGTGGCTAATCCTGCAAAAAGGGCCATTTCCAACAATCCAAATCTAGAATGCTCTGATCATCTTGCTTTCTATCAGTGCACATGTTGAGGAAAATTCTCCTATTCCTCAAGGCCGATAATTGGTTTAAATCTAATTTCATCATACGTTAAAACCAGATTCCTATGCTCATGTTCTTAACCTATGGTCCAGGGACACCTGGGGGTACATAATGCCTAGTCAGGGGGTCTGAGATTGCTTAACAAATTAAATAATATTAAAAGATTAATAAAGTTTATAAAAATGAAGGGAATTGTAAAGTTGATTTTTTTTTAAAGTGTAAATGTCAAGAAATGTGAAATTGGAGGCTAAAAATTAAGTGTGTACCCTCAAATTGATTAATGTGAGCACTACAAGTGCATCACACATAGTATGGCCAATGAGTGACCTAAATTGAATTTGGAAAAGCTCTAATCTTTTCATTAAAAATACGATTTTTATTTTCATGCTTGTTTGTGAATTAAATAAAACATTTCATCATTTGTGTATTTATTTGATGAATGCTTGTTTGTTTATTTTTTGTGTGTTGGTTTGCGGTTCAAATAATTTCAAATGCTTAGGCCGAGGTCCCCAGTTTCCAGCAATGACTCAGTGGGGGTATATAGGTCCCAATAATGATTAAGTGGGGTCCCAAAAGGTTAAGAATAGGGCTTCCGGTTTTATGGTATTTATTTATGTTTTTTTAGCATTCCCGTCTTTATTTATATGTATTTATTTTTGGGTCATTTTATCTTTGTTTAACCATATTTATTTTTGTCGCAAACAAAGGAATAGGCCTCAGCTCGTAGTTTTTCACATTTAAATAGACAATGCAAACTTGCACTCTGTTTTTATAGGTTTAGATATATTTATAGATATACCACGTTAGGTAAACACAATACATTCATCTGAAAACTTTGCCAAAATACATTCAAGAGAGTGTAGGCCTAAAATGACCTTGAGTAACTTACATTAATAAACCTTTACTGTGGGGCCGTAGACCCCAGGGACCAGAGGAGCGGCTAGAACTTGCTTTCTGTGTACAGGCCTTTAAATCTTGTCCTTATCTTGTCACATTTGCAGTGCATTCAAAGACCGAGGTCAAATGTCAAGCTGTGTCTTGGAGGGAGCAACCCATTCTGTTTTTTCATTGTAGAACAACAACACTGGGATTATTTAGATATACATAGGAATTATTTTGCCGGATTTTTCTCTTTCTGTTTTTTTTTAATGGAGGAGATAATTATTTTCCTGCATATACTAAGATAAATATCTATTTATAAATTGCTAAAATCAAGGTCAATGTTTATATTCTTGAGGGGGGAGGAAGGTGTGAAGCACTTTGTTTCAACATCAGAAATATTCTTCCCCGGGGGCAAACACAAAGAACTGTCGGTTTGGCTCTCCCTGTACCAATGAGGCTGCTGGATTTGGGTGGCAGCATCATCTGAATTGTGGGGAATTTAGTCCAATCCCACACCATGTGACAACTGTTGGCCTAACCCGTTTCTGGCCAGCTAGCAGCGCCTCATCTCTGCCCAAGAGCAAGAACGATTTGTGGAAACTGGGCGCATGACATTGTGACTTCTCAGGGAAATCTAATTCTCTTCTCTCAGTTACATTAGTCTCACACATGCAAAGACAAACAGAGGCAGAAAAATGGTTCAATAAGATTTATAGAATCACCTGTGTCTTAGATAAAATGGCATGAAATGCAATAATTAGAATGATGAAACATAATAGAAACAAAATGGTGACAAGAAAAGTGAAACATAGGAAAAGTCTAACCATACTGTCAGTATGCACAATATATGCAATTCCTACCTAAAGCTACTGTAGAGCACAACAGGACAAGTCTTAATCCGCCCCTCAGGATTCCCCCCTGGGAAGACATCATCCCCCATACCTGAGTATGACAGTTATGAAGAAGCCTGTTATCTAAAGAGACACCATCACCATGTAGACCAGGGAACCGGTGGTCTCAGCAAGCAGCTGTAATTGAGTTAGAGAGCATGCGGTCTTGGTCACCTGCCTGAAACCTCCCTCTAATATGAATTGGACAGAGAAATGTTTTATAATAAAACAACTGATGTTCTGAAAAAGTGTCCCCATGTACAAATATGTGTGTTTCTGTAACTTTTAGTGAATCAGTATGCCACTTGTGCCGACAATCCTATCTTGCAGCAGCCTTGAGGAAAGCACAGAGTGAAAGAATGTTGTGCTAAGAAATGTAATGCTTTCCTAGGCGAAAGGACAACAAAATACAGAAAATAAACACCACCACAAATGTGGATGATTCTAAAATAATAAAATGCAATAGAATAAAATATTACTAAGCTAAAGGACAGGAGCAGCAGGCCTAGTTGCTAAAATAATGTGCCAGAGACATCACTAAAATGGCTCTACAATAGAACAATGGAACTCGACCTGAAGGTCTTGAAGTGCTTTACCTGAGCACTAGTTAAATTTCACCTGGTCATATGCTTTATTTACAGGAATGTGGAAATTAAATGATATGCCCAGAATCATGTGATGCTTGCCGATGCAGCAATCGAGATTCCCTAATGAAAACATTTAAATTGGTTAACCAGCAGAAAGTGTTTCACCCCTCAACAGCACCACGTTGTGCACACCAATTGAAGGTAACGTGCAGCGCATGATTCAGCATTGGCTGTGCAGTCTCGTAAAAAAATTCTGATGCTGTAGCAGTTTTAACAGAACCATTCTTCTCCCAGAGTGGACCCGAAGAACAATGGAGCAGTAAAAATACGCACCCAATGAAGCAATGTACTGCACTCCACTCTGCAACACTCTGCTCCACTCTATGCCACTTCACTTGATAACACTAGTTTCACTCCACTCTACGACACTCTATGCCACTCCACTCTACAACATTCTTCTTCAATCCAATTTACAACACTGTACTCCACTCTACGCCACTTTACTCTACCCCACTCTAATCTACGACACTCCATTCTACAACACTCCACTCTTTAATACTCCAATCTATAATATTCCACTTTACGCCACTCCACTCTATGCTACTCCACTCCCCTCTACTCCACTTTGCACTACTCCTCTGTACTCTACTCCACTCCAGTCTACTCCACTAACTTATTCCACTCTACGCCCCTCAGCTCAGCACCTAGCCTGAGTGAGTTCGGGAGGGGGGCCTCCATGTTCTGTGCAGAGGGGCCCCTTCCAGTTTCCTTACGCCACTGCATAGGCGAGACCTCTTAGCTTTGTCAATGCTTGTTTTTAGAAAGGGAACACCTTCCCCCTAGCCTGAGGGTGAGGGGCGTCACCTTGCTCCTGATGACGCAGAAATGAAGGTTTTACATTTATTAGCGCATAAACGTAGTGCTGCAATAATCAAGTGTGACTTTAACCGAACTAATAAAGATTGTACGGGGACACATGTGCCCTCAGAGTAGTTCGCCAACATTTATAAGCGTGCTTTATATAACGTGATGTATTAGAATTGTACTAATCTGACATAACCGTAAACGTGTGCCATGATTTGCTTGTTTGAAATGTTTTAACTTAGCATAACTTTAGTGGAGGCTTCGGCCTAGTTGCCTTGTCTCACGGTTTAGATGCTCGTGTTTTTCTAATGTGCTAATAAAACGTGTATTCTTGCTTGAAGCTGTACTTTTCCAGTGAGATCGGTTCACATGCTTATCTTTAAGGTTTCGTGCCAGCCTGGCATCTTCTTCTTTGCTCCAAGGTCAATCTGCAGGTGCAGACAATGGAAGCTCTGAAAGTGAGTTAATTGGTAAAATATGTTGCAACTTACGTTCCCGACTCCAAGGATAATGTATGCCTAGGTAGAAGCTTGTGAATTGTTGTTTTTGATTGGACAATTTGAAGCCAACCTATGAACCCTCCAATGGAAGACCCTACTGGATTTGAACTGTTGATTATTTAAACCTGGTGCACAAGAAGAAAGCAGCCATTTGCCATTAGCCATTGGCCATTACCCATTGCACCCATTAAGGACATTGAACATTATTGCCCATTGCAGCCATTATGGCCCATCTTGCCAACCTCGTCATTTTGCCATCTTCTACGATGCCAATTGATGTTCGACGCCATTTTGAATGAGACTTTGATGCTTTCTCTAATCGAGAGAAAGAGACTTTAAGTAATTCTCGCCCTAGAGACTTTAACTTTGAATTGCCCCTTTGCATAAAGTAGTAGTTTTGTCCTTTTATCTTGCCGCTGTGAGGCAATTGCCCCGTCCACCCTGCCCCTTTGCCCCCGTCCCATGCTGATCGAAACCGGTACCTGTGAGACGAAGACTTCCTTGAATGCTGATTGAATTTGGTAAATATGAAAGGAAAATGTACAATTGCATTGTGTTTCTTTTTAGGTAACCAACTGCTGATTTTGATAAGAGCCCTAGTTAGGAGTTTTCCAAATCAATGTTGCTAAATTGTTTTTTGCATGAAGTCCCACATGCAGATGCTAATTTGAGGTTAGATGAGGATTCATTTGTTGCACGATGCAATTTGAGACCTTGTTATGCTGACTAATGTATGCAATTAGCCCATTACAGATTATAGTTTTAGTGGTTTGCGTTGCTATTATCGAATGCATTGTTATTCAAATGCTGCATAGATTGCATCTTTTTCGCCGTTATGGACAGCTATTAATGTTCATTTACATATATCATTTGGTGTTGAGACACATTTATATTGTGCTAGCTTTGTTAATATAGGGAAATAAATTCATTAACTTTGAATGAACTGGTGTGGTTATTCATGGCCGAAAGGTCATGGTTTGCCGAAATGTTTTCTGGATTAATTGTGAAGTGTTATGTTGATCAGGGCATTGCTTATGTTCGTTATTGATTATTGATTTGATTAAATTGACTAATCTCGGGTGAAGAGAGCCCCACTTGGTCAAAAGATTCATCGACCCAAGAGCGTCCAAATACAGGTAATTTATTAGGACGGAACGCTCTATCAGTAGATGGTAGCAGAGGACGGTTTCGCCCTTTGGGACCCCACTCGAGAGGTAACGGTTTCGCCCTTTGGGACCCCACTCGAGAGGTAACGGTTACGCCCTTTGGGACCCCACTCAAGAGGTAACGGTTTCGCCCTTTGGGACCCCACTCGAGAGGTATATGGTGTTGAATTGAAGGTTACGCTCTTCGAGACCCCACTCGAGAAGTATATGGTGTTGAATTAGATTTTTCTTGGGTAAAACAGATTGAGAGAATGATGATGCCCTAAGTCCCCCGTGACTTTCCCTGGATCTCGGAGCTTGCGAATGGAGAGAATGGAGGTGTGAAATCGGCGTTGGCGGTACTAGTGACGGTATGAGTGAAGTCAGGATTTTGCGCTTGCACAGCTTATTGCCGCAGATTGTTTGAAAAGGTTGCGAGGATTTTAGAGAATAGCGGAGGTGCGACTCCGAGTGTGAGAGTAGGGAAGTCGTCGAACTTCATGTGCATGTGGCGCTTTGTGCAGAAAAAGGTCCACGTGGTTGTTGTTGTTGAGACGGGCCCTGCGAGGTCAAGAGACTCCGGAGTATGTTGAAAAGTGTATGAGACACTTGTTTTATGTTGTGGTCTGGTCGGTTTAATAGGTTGACCAGGCGTGGTCAACGAGTCGGTACGTGTGTTAAGGGAGTGGAAGAAAACTTCGACTTCGGGCTTTGACAAATTCTAAGTGCACTAGAATAGATCATTGACAAGTTGAGAGCAGAGTCTGCGGGTCAGAATTTGCTTGCGAAAGTGGGGACCGAGAAAGATGGAATAACTGCCGAGGCTAGTGAAAAATCCCTAAGGTCCTGAAGCGATTGTGTTACCCTTCCTGTAGTAAACCGACAGATCTGTTTTATTATTATTTGGTTGCTCGCGATACATGCTAGAAGTTGTTACAAGAGGAGCTGAGTGAAGGAGGACAAGCCGCGAGGCTTTGTCAGCCGCAGTGTGTGTGAGTGTGACGTCACTAGGAGCCGCGCTGGGATAGGTTGGTTGCAGAGAAGGGTCGCGCACGGATTGGACGCAGTCCGTGGGGCTCGATTGGAAGGGGAAAGGCAAGCGAAGAGTATTCCGGGAATTAAAGTCACTTATTGATTACAAACTTTGTGAAATAAAAGACGAGAAAATGAAATTTTTTAAAGCATTAAAGAGTGCGATGAAGGGGGAGTCTTACATTAAAGCGAGCGTAGGAGAGGAGACGCCACCCGAAGGTACACCAGCTTACATTGTAATGGAGGAAAGGGGGTAGCTCCGTGCCTTTGGCTAAAGCAATGGCACAAGCTGACAGAGAGACATGGGAGCGTAGCGTTCCCGATCCATGGGACATTCAATATAAGGATCCTAGAGAATTTGAGATTCGCGATGTACGACATGAAGGTACCTCCAAGGCCAGCACAGTTTGAGGCTCTAGCGATTTGGGAACTAATGGCTAGACAGCAACAGCAAAAGAAGTTCGAGACCAGGATAAGAAAGGTAGAAAAGACACTAGCGGACGCTAGGTGGGATAATGCACAGAAGGTGTGGAGGTCAGATATATTGCAGGGGATAAAATTGTTTCCCGCAATTGCTAAGGAAGAAGAGGCGACAGGCAAGAAAGCTACCTGTAAGACAAACAGGAGGTGTTCCAAAGATAGAGAGGACGAGGAAAAGTTAAGGAGAGAAGACGAGTCAGAGGATGAGGAGTTCATCATGCAATTGCTGAACGACCGTCCACCACCTTATGCAGAGAGTGAACAAGGTTCAAGTACCAGTTCTGCCCCTCCGGCACCGGTACAGAATAATGAAACTCCGAATTCAGAAACGCCATCGGGATCTAAGGACCCGAGTTTACTGTTCACCCCGCAGATACCGCAGGTTAGGAGAATATATCCAGATGTGCCTATATTGAAAACAGCAGAAAATTATCAGCCGCAGGTCCCAAGGTACTACAGCAGTGACAACAGTACGGGAATGATTCTAGATCCAACCGTAATGGGAGTACAGAATGGTCGCAACCCAACATTGGAACAAGCTGAATCAACCCAGCTTTTGATGCCTCAAAAGCAGATGCAGGGGGGAACCGCACATGCTCAGATGACGGGGAGTCAGACGGGCATGCCGGCAATGATGACCCATAGTGTGGGAATGAACATGCCTCAGAACCTGGGGAATGGACAGAACCCAGATGCGATATCCCTACCCATTACTGTAGGTCCACCGGTACCTTTGTACATTCAGCCTAACTCAGGTATGAGCGGTCAAGGATCAGTGGTGCAGAATGGGACGGAAAGGAGGTGCATAGAAAACACTCCAGAGACAACTCCGATAGCGGCTCTGCCAACTGGATCTGGGTCCTTGATGGAGTTTAGTCCCATATGTGCTCAGTCAACAGTGGTGAGGGCGAGTCCCCCACTGATGATACCGCTATCATCGAACACTGAAAAGTTGCCGCAACCATCAATGGCAGTCGATGTGAATGCTACACTGATGGGGTTGAATGCGCAACAGCTGACACAGTGGTTCAACAGTCTGAATTCCACACAAAGCTCAGCCAGTGGGAAGGGAGAAGACTATCTGAATAGGGTCAGGTTGAACATGGAAGCAGAAGAATTGGTGGAAGGGACTATGGGTTTGAATAGGTTAGAGTCCTACTCGGAAGAAGAGCTGAGGTATCTATGTCCCAGGATTACGAGAGAAGTGAACAAGGTACATAGAAGGTTGCAAGAAATAGCTGACAAAAACGGGGTTGAGATAGACAAGACAAAACACTTGAGCAGGAGCTATAGATTGGATTTCGGGACCACAGACTTTGAACACATGAGGTCAGCAGGCATGAAAACGCACCTTAGAGAATTGCTGCAGAGTGCACAAGTGTGGAGGTGCTTAGACAAATGGGAAAGTAGATGGGCAAAGAAAAAGGAAAAGAAGAAAGATAGTGTCCCAGAGCATAAGGAGAAAAGACCACAGAGTAGTGATACAATAACCATGTTACCAATGAGGGAGACAGCAGGGGGAAAATTAATACATGTACCGTGGCACAGAAGCGACATTCAGTCTTTTACGGATGATTTTCCCAAACTGAGAGAGAAACCGATTGAATGGTATCAACAG
Source organism: Pleurodeles waltl (assembly GCF_031143425.1). Lineage (NCBI taxonomy): Eukaryota > Metazoa > Chordata > Amphibia > Caudata > Salamandridae > Pleurodeles > Pleurodeles waltl. The sequence goes on along the minus strand of NC_090450.1, from coordinate 706,643,922 downwards.
ACTGATAGGTTTGTGAAGCTTGCAAAATGTCTTTGGGAAGACCTGAACACCCTCTTTGAGATTGTGGTTCCGGCAGATTTGTGGGAAGACTGCAAAAGGGCTGTAGGTTGGCCGACAAGTGAACCGGAGAGAGACAGGGATACGGGTGCACCATCACCTATGGTAATGAGCTTGTACTATAAGGTGATTGAGCATTTGAAGACGAAGGTTGCCGCGAAAAATGTGGATTGGCAGAAGATTGATCGAACTGCCCAAGAGGCTAAAGAGTCGATTCATGGTTACTATGAGAGGTTGTTGAAGGCGTTCAAGAACTACAGTGGCACGGAAACAATAGAGGCGAAGGACATGCTTCATTTTGTGTTTAGATTTGTGGAAGGGCTGAGACCAGAGATAAGTCAGATGATAAAGACGCATTTGATTTGTTGGCAGTCGAAACCAATTGATGAGGTGTTGAATTATGCGAAATACTGTAGTGACGAAATTGAAGTGAAACAGAAAAGGTTGAAAGAGAAAGTGATGGTGATGCAACCTAAAGCAGCTCAGACAGGTTTGCAAGGGTTGCAAGGGTTCCAACAGCAGATGCCGCAGCCGCAGCCGCAGGGAAACATGGTGTTTCAGCCACAGGCGAGAGGCAGAGGCAGAGGAGGCTTTGGGAGTAATGGTCCGGATTTGAACCCTGTTGCAATTCCGAATGGTGTGCAGGCAATGAAAAGGGTGATGCCGTGTCACGTGTGCGGAATCGTCGGACATTGGAAACGCGAGTGCCCGATGGTGGTGCAGGAAGGTGCAGGTGTTGGTCAGCAAAACAATGATGTCAATGCATTCCAGACAATGAGGGGACCGAAAATGAGAGGTCCAAACCCAAATTTCCAGACCATGAATCAGCTGCAGGGATTACAGCCCATGCAGCCGCAGCAGATGCAGATGCCCCGTATGCAGATGACGCAAATGCAGCCAATGCAACAGCAGTTTCCCATGGTACCTAATCAGCAAATGCAAATACCTTTGGCACCAGTGAGTCAGCAGCAAGTGATGGTTCCTCCACAGGTCTCGGGTCAGGTGATGAATACAAATGGCACAGTACAACAGTTCCCATTACACAGTGAGAATGGAATAAACAATGTATGGGAGAGTGAAAGTTCAGATGAGGAGGGAAATTGTGTGCTTGCAGCATCCTTGGAAGTTGATCAAAAGGGTCCATATGTGGAGGGAAGAGTTGTGGGTCATCGTGTTTCATTCTTGGTTGACACAGGAGCCACACGTTCAACTGTTAGGAGCATTGAAGTACCAAATTTGCCACTCTCAGGGAGAACAGTTCAAGTAGTGGGAGTAGCAAACAGGCACCTGACAAACCCAATCACAGATCCAGTACAAGTCAGAATTGGTAACTATCAAGGGTCACATAATTTTGTGGTATGTGACTCAAGCCCGATAGCACTGTTAGGGAGAGACCTATTGTGCAAATTGGGATGTTCGATTATGTGTTCGAACGATGGAATTAGAATTCAGACGAGCAGTGATGGGGAAGAAGAGGACAGTGTAGAAGGGGAGGAGATGGAAACTGTCGATGAAGAATATCCTCTGATTAACCTTTTTCCGATGATAACTGAAGAAGATATTCCAGCTGAATTACGGGAAACAGTCGGAAAGGAAGTGTGGGATATGACAGGAAAAGAGGTGGGATTGGTGAAAGGAGTGGAACCAGTGAAAGTGACCGTAAAACCCAATGTAACCTTTCCCCAGACCCCACAATACCACATGGCACAAGACACCCTCATGAAAGTCGCCCAACTCATTGACGAGTTTGTAAAACAAGGAGTATTGAAAGAAGTGTTAAGCAGTCCATGTAATTCACCAATCATGGGACTAATAAAGCCGAGTGGAAAGGTCCGAATCGTGCAGGACTTGAGGAAAATAAATGACATCATAATTAAATGCTGCCCTGTAGTACCGAATCCAGCTGTGATAATGTTTCAGGTCCCTTGCGATGCCGAGTGGTTCTCAGTCATCGACTTGTCACAAGCATTCTTTTCGGTGCCTCTTCATGAGGACAGCCAATTTCTCTTTTGTTTCAAATTCTTAGACAGAGTTTACAGTTGGTGTCGAATTCCTCAAGGATTTTCTGAGTCACCGTCAATTTTCAATCAGATTCTAAAGAAAGACTTGGAAGCGTTAGAATTGCCATTCGAGTCAACCCTAGTACAGTACATTGATGACTTACTGATTGCATCTAAGACAGAAAGTGGCTGCACAGCCGACACCATTGCTCTACTGAACCATTTGGGAAGGAATGGACACAAGGTGTCTCCTTCAAAGTTGCAGTTCTGTCAGAAGAAAGTAAAATACTTGGGTCATCTAATAGAGAGAGGGTCACGGAGAATAATGAAGGAAAGAATAACAAGTGTACTTCAAATGAGTCCACCAAAGACGAGGAGGGAGGTGAGGAAGTTTTTGGGGATGGTGAGCTACTGTCGCCAGTGGATTCCCAACTTCTCAACTCTAGCAAAGCCTTTACTGAAACTGACCCAGAAGGATGCCTTGGATGAAATTGAGCTGAAAGGAGATGAGATGGATGCTTTTATTGAATTGAAAGAATGCATGTGCAGGGCTCCAGCTTTAGGTATGCCTGATTACACAAAGCCTTTCACATTGTTTTGTCATGAACATGATGCATGTTCTTTGTCTGTCTTGACCCAAGCCCATGGTGGCATAAACAGACCAGTAGCGTATTTTTCAGCTACTTTGGATCCGGTCGCAGCAGCACTGCCAGGGTGTTTGCGCGCTGTAGCAGCAGTTGGTATCAGCCTCACTCAGAGTGAAGGAATAGTGATGGGACACCCATTAACAGTCATGGTCCCTCACTTAGTTGAGATACTTTTGACCCGCTCCCGAACACAACACATGACTGGAGCAAGACTCACAAGGTATGAAACAATAATTCTGGGCTCACCGAATGTGCAGCTGAAAAGGTGCACTACGTTGAATCCAGCAACCTTGCTTCCCGGTGAAAATGCTGAAATTGAGAACGCTGAAGACGTCGAGCACGACTGCCTTCAGGTGACTGAATTTTGCACAAAACCCCGACCTGATATTAGGGATACTAAGCTTGATGAAAATGACCATATTATTTTTGTTGATGGTTCATGTCTAAGAGATGGGTTGGGAATTTTGAAAGCAGGATATGCTGTATGTACTGTAACAGGTGTCTTGGAAGCGTCCTGGCTTCAAGGAGTCTATTCCGCACAAGTAGCAGAGCTTGTAGCCCTTACAAGAGCATGCCAACTGTCTACATTGATGAAGGTTACCATTTACACTGACAGTCAGTACGGGTTTGGAATTGTGCACGACTTTGGGCAACTATGGTCACAGAGAGGTTTCCTGACCTCTTCAGGGTCCCCAGTGAAAAACGGGGAGAGAATAAGGGAATTGTTACACGCCATTCAGATGCCAGCCGAAATTGCAGTGGTAAAGTGTAGTGCTCCTACAAAAGGACAGGACTATGTTTCCCTGGGAAATGCATATGCGGATCAAGTCGCAAGATTTTGTGCCTTGAACTGTATATTGCTCAGGGATGAATGCAATTTGATAAGTGAGCCAGAGCTCGAACCAGCTGAAGCATTTGCCTTGAAGGTCGTGGATACAATGGATGAACTAAAAGCATTACAGAATAGAGTCAGGGAGGATGAAAGAGTTTCCTGGATTAAGTCACAATGTACAAGGAGACCAGATGAGTTATGGGTTTCAAATGAAGGAAAATTTGTTTTACCAAATAGTCTCTTATCGCAGCTAGCGCGGTTCTATCATGGGCAGGCTCACCTAGGGAGAGATGCCATGATAAGATTGTTCAAAAAAGATTGGTTTAACCCCAGATTCCGTCAAGTTGCAGAAGCAGTTTGCCATCGTTGTGTCATTTGTCAGCAGATGAACCCAGGAAATGGAACGGTTGTGAACGTGAGCCACATTGGCAGGGCGGGTGGCCCGTTCAGCAGAATGCAGATGGACTTTATTGAGATGCCTGTGCATGGAGGTCTGAAGTATGTGTTGGTGATTGTGTGCATTTTTAGTCACTGGATTGAAGCATACCCCACACGTAGAAATGACAGCCTTACAGTTGCAAAACTATTGTTGAGGGAGTTGATACCACGGTTCGGATTCCCGATCTCTTTAGAATCAGATAGAGGAAGTCACTTCAATAACGAGGTGATAAAGTTACTTTGCGCAGCGCTGAACATTGAGCAAAAACTGCATTGTAGCTATCGCCCTGAAGCCTCAGGACTGGTGGAACAAATGAATGGTACACTGAAATCAAGAATGGCGAAAATATGTGCATCGACAAACTTGAAATGGCCTGACGCATTGCCTTTGGTGTTAATGTCAATGAGAAACACCCCTGACAGAAAGACTGGATTGTCCCCGCACGAAATTCTCATGGGCAGGGCCATGAGACTTCCTGCAGTTCCCGCAAACGCGCTTTTGAATATTACAGATGATATGGTGTTAGACTTCTGCAAAGGTCTGGCTGACATGGTTCGCTCTTTCTCTCACCAGGTGGAAGCAACCACCTTGTCACCGATCCAAGGTCCAGGACACACACTGAAAGCAGGTGACTGGGTCGTGATAAAGAAGCACGTGAGGAAGTCGTGTCTGGAACCCCGTTGGAAAGGCCCTTTCCAAGTGATCCTGACGACCACTACCGCTGTGAAGTGTGCGGGAGTTCCCAACTGGATCCACGCCAGTCATACAAAGAAAGTGTTGTGTCCCACAGATGAGGAAGTTGAAGCGCTGAAACTGCCAGTACCTGATAACAAAGTGCCGAGCGCTGAGACAGAGCAAAACAGAACTAGAAGCGAACAGGCAGAAATAGAGGAGAGAGAAATATTCTCTGAGGACGAAACAACCGATTCACTTGGGGAAGACCAAGGAGAAACCTCAGACAGCGACGAAGCAGCTGAAGGTAACAAAGAGCCTGAAGCAGCTGAAAGTGACAAAGAGCCTGAAGAAAGTAACGGTGACAAAGGGCTCGAAAAAGGTGAAGAAGCAGGAGAGCCTGATCAGAGGAGGGCTTTCCCAGAAGCAGACGGTACAGAAAAAGAAAAGGAAAACCTGATTGACTCCCCAGAAGTAGGGGACAAGGCAGAACAGAACGAAACTGTTCAAACTTCCTCAGAAGAGATTGCAGGTCCATCAAGTGGACACAGTGCAAAGAGAAGACCAAGTACTGTATATCACCAGTAAAAGTAAGGACTAGAGAAACGTTGAACGACAGTTAAGGGCCAAGAGTGAAAGAGAAAAGAAAGGAAGTGTCTGTCGTGGTACCAACATCAAGTGAAGAAAAAGACTTGGCCAAAGAGGAAAGTACCAGTGAGGCAGAATCAAAGAGAGATGCAAAATTGAAAAGGAAAAGGATACCAAACAGGAGATATTCCGGTCCAGAATGGGCATATGTAGTCAATGACGATTGGACCGACGAATTTGTATCTCTTAGCCTCGAGAACGAAGAAGAAGAGATACCAATAGAAAAGAAAAGTTTTATGGACACTATTGACTGAAAAACTGATAAATGACATTGCTTGCTATAATCTAACGTGATACAACCAGCTGAGACATTGCTAAACCGGATGAGACATTTGCTAACTTGATAAGACTTTGATAACCTGATTGACTCTTAAACCCGATTTGAGACAACGTTGCTAACTGATAAAAGACTGAGTTATTGCCGAATTGAGACAAATGCTGCTAACCGATAAGTGACTGGGCTCCTGAAGAAAACTGTGTGAACATTGCGCTCGTTCAGCTTTGTAACTAATTGCTAAATCGTTTCTTTATAGGTGCTTCTAGCTCTCTGATTCTATACAGATCATGACTAGGTACGCTACACAAAACAGTAGAGTGAAATATTGTAAATATGCGTGTATAGGCTTGATAACTGCATGTGTACTAATAATAATGGCAATAGTGCTTGCAACGCGTGGTAAGGGTGAGAATGAGAAAATTGATGCTTCTACTTCTGCTCCTGTTACTGTCACTGAACTAACCGCATTGAAAAGACTAGAATTAGATGAGAGACACTTGCATGATAAGAAGGAACTTTCGTACAATGTTTTCTATCGCCTACTAACAGAATATGTTGAGACTATGGATGCGAAAGATTGTTATGTGTGTACACAGATACCGACATCGGTAACGGAAGGGGTGACTTATCACCACATGCCTCTTACATATGGAATTACATGTAGTTTAGTAACTTCTAGATTTTATGGTCAAACTAACATACAGTATTTTTATTCAAATTATGATGTTACCTTTGCATATGTTCCTATAATAACGCAACTAAGCCAGATTGCTAAAGATTGGGATGCTAAAATAATGAGGGAATTTTTCGAGCCAATGCAACCTTTTGAAACAGCTCACGCACATAGGGAAAACCTTACCTGCTCGCTCTCTGCGGTAGAAATAAGCTTTTTAGATCGCACAGATGATAGAAGGGCACAAATGAATGCGAAATTAGAAAAGGAGCTAAGTAAGAGGACTTCAGTAGATAATTATGCTTTTGCCGCAATAAAAAGAAAAGGAAAAATAGCTTTAGATGCTTGGCATGTAGGGAAATTTTGTATATATCGTGGTGAATCTTATTATGATAACATTTTCGTGGGAGCGAGTGAATGTAAACATACGTTTATCTTTAAGGCCAAATGGACATTCATGCTGAACGGACTTGACCCTGTCATACCTGGTGTATATTACATTTGTGGGCATAATGCCTATTATCGTCTTCCAAAGGGATGGTGGGGGAGATGTTATTTGGGTATAGTGTTCCCAAAGGTTTATCAACTGGATGACCTATCGGTGATTCCAAAGACGTCTGGATCTCATCATATCCAGAAAAGAGAGACCGCAGCTGCTGTGGTAGGAGATATATTTGGAGCCATGATTCCTTCATTGGGAGTTGTGTTGAATTCCATCAAAATAAGAAAGTTGTCTACTATAGTGGATAACATGTTGACAAAGTTTTCAGGTGCTATAATCCTGATGGATGCTGAACTTGCAGCAGAAAGAGCTATGACTCTTCAAAACAGGCTTGCCCTAGACATTCTTTTAGCAAAGGATGGCGGCGTTTGCAAAATGCTTGGTGCGCGTCACTGTTGCACGTATATACCAGACAACAGTGTGAAGATTAAAACAATGCTTGCAAATCTAACAAAAGAGAGTGCAGACTTGAAGGAATTGAAAGAACCAGGAGTTTGGGAGAAGGTTGGAAAGGGAGTTGCTTCAGTGGGAAATTGGCTTGGTGGCATTTGGAATGGAATATTGCTAAAAATAATACAGGGAATACTAATAGTACTAATTTGCATCTTTGGGATTTGGGGAATAAAGAGGGGAATACTAATGATCATGGCAAGAATTAAGAGAAGGAAGGAAGAGAAAATGATGAAAAGAATGGCAGAAGAATACAAGGCAAGAACAAGGGGAACTAAAAGGCAAAGAGAACTGACAGAATTTTAATGGAATAAAATTTGTGGGAATAGTTTCGTGTGATGACAAATAGTCATCAGAGGAGGGATTGATGACGCAGAAATGAAGGTTTTACATTTATTAGCGCATAAACGTAGTGCTGCAATAATCAAGTGTGACTTTAACCGAACTAATAAAGATTGTACGGGGACACATGTGCCCTCAGAGTAGTTCGCCAACATTTATAAGCGTGCTTTATATAACGTGATGTATTAGAATTGTACTAATCTGACATAACCGTAAACGTGTGCCATGATTTGCTTGTTTGAAATTTTTTAACTTAGCATAACTTTAGTGGAGGCTTCGGCCTAGTTGCCTTGTCTCACGGTTTAGATGCTCGTGTTTTTCTAATGTGCTAATAAAACGTGTATTCTTGCTTGAAGCTGTACTTTTCCAGTGAGATCGGTTCACATGCTTATCTTTAAGGTTTCGTGCCAGCCTGGCATCTTCTTCTTTGCTCCAAGGTCAATCTGCAGGTGCAGACAATGGAAGCTCTGAAAGTGAGTTAATTGGTAAAATATGTTGCAACTTACGTTCCCGACTCCAAGGATAATGTATGCCTAGGTAGAAGCTTGTGAATTGTTGTTTTTGATTGGACAATTTGAAGCCAACCTATGAACCCTCCAATGGAAGACCCTACTGGATTTGAACTGTTGATTATTTAAACCTGGTGCACAAGAAGAAAGCAGCCATTTGCCATTAGCCATTGGCCATTACCCATTGCACCCATTAAGGACATTGAACATTATTGCCCATTGCAGCCATTATGGCCCATCTTGCCGACCTCGTCATTTTGCCATCTTCTACGATGCCAATTGATGTTCGACGCCATTTTGAATGAGACTTTGATGCTTTCTCTAATCAAGAGAAAGAGACTTTAAGTAATTCTCGCCCTAGAGACTTTAACTTTGAATTGCCCCTTTGCATAAAGTAGTAGTTTTGTCCTTTTATCTTGCCGCTGTGAGGCAATTGCCCCGTCCACCCTGCCCCTTTGCCCCCGTCCCATGCTGATCGAAACCGGTACCTGTGAGACGAAGACTTCCTTGAATGCTGATTGAATTTGGTAAATATGAAAGGAAAATGTACAATTGCATTGTGTTTCTTTTTAGGTAACCAACTGCTGATTTTGATAAGAGCCCTAGTTAGGGGTTTTCCAAATCAATGTTGCTAAATTGTTTTTTGCATGAAGTCCCACATGCAGATGCTAATTTGAGGTTAGATGAGGATTCATTTGTTGCACGATGCAATTTGAGACCTTGTTATGCTGACTAATGTATGCAATTAGCCCATTACAGATTATAGTTTTAGTGGTTTGCGTTGCTATTATCGAATGCATTGTTATTCAAATGCTGCATAGATTGCATCTTTTTCGCCGTTATGGACAGCTATTAATGTTCATTTACATATATCATTTGGTGTTGAGACACATTTATATCGTGCTAGCTTTGTTAATATAGGGAAATAAATTCATTAACTTTGAATGAACTGGTGTGGTTATTCATGGCCGAAAGGTCATGGTTCGCCGAAATGTTTTCTGGATTAATTGTGAAGTGTTATGTTGATCAGGGCATTGCTTATGTTCGTTATTGATTATTGATTTGATTAAATTGACTAATCTCGGGTGAAGAGAGCCCCACTTGGTCAAAAGATTCATCGACCCAAGAGCGTCCAAATACAGGTAATTTATTAGGACGGAACGCTCTATCAGTAGATGGTAGCAGAGGACGGTTTCGCCCTTTGGGACCCCACTCGAGAGGTAACGGTTTCGCCCTTTGGGACCCCACTCGAGAGGTAACGGTTACGCCCTTTGGGACCCCACTCGAGAGGTAACGGTTTCGCCCTTTGGGACCCCACTCGAGAGGTATATGGTGTTGAATTGAAGGTTACGCTCTTTGAGACCCCACTCGAGAAGTATATGGTGTTGAATTAGATTTTTCTTGGGTAAAACAGATTGAGAGAATGATGATGCCCTAAGTCCCCCGCGACTTTCCCGGGATCTCGGAGCTTGCGAATGGAGAGAATGGAGGGGTGAAATCGGCGTTGGCGGTACTAGTGACGGTATGAGTGAAGTCAGGATTTTGCGCTTGCACAGCTTATTGCCGCAGATTGTTTGAAAAGGTTGCGAGGATTTTAGAGAATAGCGGAGGTGCGACTCCGAGTGTGAGAGTAGAGAAGTCGTCGAACTTCATGTGCATGTGGCGCTTTGTGCAGAAAAAGGTCCACGTGGTTGTTGTTGTTGAGACGGGCCCTGCGAGGTCAAGAGACTCCGGAGTATGTTGAAAAGTGTATGAGACACTTGTTTTATGTTGTGGTCTGGTCGGTTTAATAGGTTGACCGGGCGTGGTCAACGAGTCGGTACGTGTGTTAAGGGAGTGGAAGAAAACTTCGACTTCGGGCTTTGACAAATTCTAAGTGCACTAGAATAGATCATTGACAAGTTGAGAGCAGAGTCTGCGGGTCAGAATTTGCTTGCGAAAGTGGGGACCGAGAAAGATGGAATAACTGCCGAGGCTAGTGAAAAATCCCTAAGGTCCTGAAGCGATTGTGTTACCCTTCTTGTAGTAAACCGACAGATCTGTTTTATTATTATTTGGTTGCTCGCGATACATGCTAGAAGTTGTTACGAGAGGAGCTGAGTGAAGGAGGACAAGCCGCGAGGCTTTGTCAGCCGCAGTGTGTGTGAGTGTGACGTCACTAGGAGCCGCGCTGGGATAGGTTGGTTGCAGAGAAGGGTCGCGCACGGATTGGACGCAGTCCGTGGGGCTCGATTGGAAGGGGAAAGGCAAGCGAAGAGCATTCCGGGAATTAAAGTCACTTATTGATTACAAACTTTGTGAAATAAAAGACGAGAAAATGAAATTTTTTAAAGCATTAAAGAGTGCGATGAAGGGGGAGTCTTACATTAAAGCGAGCGTAGGAGAGGAGACGCCACCCGAAGGTACACCAGCTTACATTGTAATGGAGGAAAGGGGGGTAGCTCCGTGCCTTTGGCTAAAGCAATGGCACAAGCTGACAGAGAGACATGGGAGCGTAGCGTTCCCAATCCATGGGACATTCAATATAAGGATCCTAGAGAATTTGAGATTTGCGATGTACAACATGAAGGTACCTCCAAGGCCAGCACAGTTTGAGGCTCTAGCGATTTGGGAACTAATGGCTAGACAGCAACAGCAAAAGAAGTTCGAGACCAGGATAAGAAAGGTAGAAAAGACACTAGCGGACGCTAGGTGGGATAATGCACAGAAGGTGTGGAGGTCAGATATATTGCAGGGGATAAAATTGTTTCCCGCAATTGCTAAGGAAGAAGAGGCGACAGGCAAGAAAGCTACCTGTAAGACAAACAGGAGGTGTTCCAAAGATAGAGAGGACGAGGAAAAGTTAACGAGAGAAGACGAGTCAGAGGATGAGGAGTTCATCATGCAATTGCTGAACGACCGTCCACCACCTTATGCAGAGAGTGAACAAGGTTCAAGTACCAGTTCTGCCCCTCCGGCACCGGTACAGAATAATGAAACTCCGAATTCAGAAACGCCATCGGGATCTAAGGACCCGAGTTTACTGTTCACCCCGCAGATACCGCAGGTTAGGAGAATATATCCAGATGTGCCTATATTGAAAACAGCAGAAAATTATCAGCCGCAGGTCCCAAGGTACTACAGCAGTGACAACAGTACGGGAAAGATTCTAGATCCAACCGTAATGGGAGTACAGAATGGTCGCAACCCAACATTGGCAAAAGCTGAATCAACCCAGCTTTTGATGCCTCAAAAGCAGATGCAGGGGGGAACCGCACATGCTCAGATGACGGGGAGTCAGACGGGCATGCCGGCAATGATGACCCATAGTGTGGGAATGAACATGCCTCAGAACCTGGGGAATGGACAGAACCCAGATGCGATATCCCTACCCATTACTGTAGGTCAACCGGTACCTTTGTACATTCAGCCTAACTCAGGTATGAGCGGTCAAGGATCAGTGGTGCAGAATGGGACGGAAAGGAGGTGCATAGAAAACACTCCAGAGACAACTCCGATAGCGGCTCTGCCAACTGGATCTGGGTCCTTGATGGAGTTTAGTCCCATATGTGCTCAGTCAACAGTGGTGAGGGCGAGTCCCCCACTGATGATACCGCTATCATCGAACACTGAAAAGTTGCCGCAACCATCAATGGCAGTCGATGTGAATGCTACACTGATGGGGTTGAATGCGCAACAGCTGACACAGTGGTTCAACAGTCTGAATTCCACACAAAGCTCAGCCAGTGGGAAGGGAGAAGACTATCTGAATAGGGTCAGGTTGAACATGGAAGCAGAAGAATTGGTGGAAGGGACTATGGGTTTGAATAGGTTAGAGTCCTACTCGGAAGAAGAGCTGAGGTATCTATGTCCCAGGATTACGAGAGAAGTGAACAAGGTACATAGAAGGTTGCAAGAAATAGCTGACAAAAACGGGGTTGAGATAGACAAGACAAAACACTTGAGCAGGAGCTATAGATTGGATTTCGGGACCACAGACTTTGAACACATGAGGTCAGCAGGCATGAAAACGCACCTTAGAGAATTGCTGCAGAGTGCACAAGTGTGGAGGTGCTTAGACAAATGGGAAAGTAGATGGGCAAAGAAAAAGGAAAAGAAGAAAGATAGTGTCCCAGAGCATAAGGAGAAAAGACCACAGAGTAGTGATACAATAACCATGTTACCAATGAGGGAGACAGCAGGGGGAAAATTAATACATGTACCGTGGCACAGAAGCGACATTCAGTCTTTTACGGATGATTTTCCCAAACTGAGAGAGAAACCGATTGAATGGTATCAACAGACTGATAGGTTTGTGAAGCTTGCAAAATGTCTTTGGGAAGACCTGAACCCCCTCTTTGAGATTGTGGTTCCGGCAGATTTGTGGGAAGACTGCAAAAGGGCTGTAGGTTGGCCGACAAGTCAACCGGAGAGAGACAGGGATACGGGTGCACCATCACCTATGGTAATGAGCTTGTACTATAAGGTGATTGAGCATTTGAAGACGAAGGTTGCCGCGAAAAATGTGGATTGGCAGAAGATTGATCGAACTGCCCAAGAGGCTAAAGAGTCAATTCATGGTTACTATGAGAGGTTGTTGAAGGCGTTCAAGAACTACAGTGGCACGGAAACAATAGAGGCGAAGGACATGCTTAATTTTGTGTTTAGATTTGTGGAAGGGCTGAGACCAGAGATAAGTCAGATGATAAAGACGCATTTGATTTGTTGGCAAGCGAAACCGATTGATGAGGTGTTGAATTATGCGAAATACTGTAGTGACGAAATTGAAGTGAAACAGAAAAGGTTGAAAGAGAAAGTGATGGTGATGCAACTTAAAGCAGCTCAGACAGGTTTGCAAGGGTTGCAAGGGTTCCAACAGCAGATGCCGCAGCCGCAGCCGCAGGGAAACATGGTGTTTCAGCCACAGGCGAGAGGCAGAGGCAGAGGAGGCTTTGGGAGTAATGGTCCGGATTTGAACCCTGTTGCAATTCCGAATGGTGTGCAGGCAATGAAAAGGGTGATGCCGTGTCACGTGTGCGGAATCGTCGGACATTGGAAACGCGAGTGCCCGATGGTGGTGCAGGAAGGTGCAGGTGTTGGTCAGCAAAACAATGATGTCAATGCATTCCAGACAATGGGGGGGACCGAAAATGAGAGGTCCAAACCCAAATTTCCAGACCATGAATCAGCTGCAGGGATTACAGCCCATGCAGCCGCAGCAGATGCAGATGCCCCGTATGCAGATGACGCAAATGCAGCCAATGCAACAGCAGTTTCCCATGGTACCTAATCAGCAAATGCAAATACCTTTGGCACCAGTGAGTCAGCAGCAAGTGATGGTTCCTCCACAGGTCTCGGGTCAGGTGATGAATACAAATGGCACAGTACAACAGTTCCCATTACACAGTGAGAATGGAATAAACAATGTATAGGAGAGTGAAAGTTCAGATGAGGAGGGAAATTGTGTGCTTGCAGCATCCTTGGAAGTTGATCAAAAGGGTCCATATGTGGAGGGAAGAGTTATGGGTCATCGTGTTTCATTCTTGGTTGACACAGGAGCCACACGTTCAACTGTTAGGAGCATTGAAGTACCAAATTTGCCACTCTCAGGGAGAACAGTTCAAGTAGTGGGAGTAGCAAACAGGCACCTGACGAACCCAATCACAGATCCAGTACAAGTCAGAATTGGTAACTATCAAGGGTCACATAATTTTGTGGTATGTGACTCAAGCCCGATAGCACTGTTAGGGAGAGACCTATTGTGCAAATTGGGATGTTCGATTATGTGTTCGAACGATGGAATTAGAATTCAGACGAGCAGTGATGGGGAAGAAGAGGACAGTGTAGAAGGGGAGGAGATGGAAACTGTCGATGAAGAATATCCTCTGATTAACCTTTTTCCGATGATAACTGAAGAAGATATTCCAGCTGAATTACGGGAAACAGTCGGAAAGGAAGTGTGGGATATGACAGGAAAAGAGGTGGGATTGGTGAAAGGAGTGGAACCAGTGAAAGTGACCGTAAAACCCAATGTAACCTTTCCCCAGACCCCACAATACCACATGGCACAAGACACCCTCATGAAAGTCGCCCAACTCATTGACGAGTTTGTAAAACAAGGAGTATTGAAAGAAGTGTTAAGCAGTCCATGTAATTCACCAATCATGGGACTAATAAAGCCGAGTGGAAAGGTCCGAATCGTGCAGGACTTGAGGAAAATAAATGACATCATAATTAAATGCTGCCCTGTAGTACCGAATCCAGCTGTGATAATGTTTCAGGTCCCTTGCGATGCCGAGTGGTTCTCAGTCATCGACTTGTCACAAGCATTCTTTTCGGTGCCTCTTCATGAGGACAGCCAATTTCTCTTTTGTTTCAAATTCTTAGACAGAGTTTACAGTTGGTGTCGAATTCCTCAAGGGTTTTCTGAGTCACCGTCAATTTTCAATCAGATTCTAAAGAAAGACTTGGAAGCGTTAGAATTGCCATTCGAGTCAACCCTAGTACAGTACATTGATGACTTACTGATTGCATCTAAGACAGAAAGTGGCTGCACAGCCGACACCATTGCTCTACTGAACCATTTGGGAAGGAATGGACACAAGGTGTCTCCTTCAAAGTTGCAGTTCTGTCAGAAGAAAGCAAAATACTTGGGTCATCTAATAGAGAGAGGGTCACGGAGAATAATGAAGGAAAGAATAACAAGTGTACTTCAAATGAGTCCACCAAAGACGAGGAGGGAGGTGAGGAAGTTTTTGGGGATGGTGAGCTACTGTCGCCAGTGGATTCCCAACTTCTCAACTCTAGCAAAGCCTTTACTGAAACTGACCCAGAAGGATGCCTTGGATGAAATTGAGCTGAAAGGAGATGAGATGGATGCTTTTATTGAATTGAAAGAATGCATGTGCAGGGCTCCAGCTTTAGGTATGCCTGATTACACAAAGCCTTTCACATTGTTTTGTCATGAACGTGATGCATGTTCTTTGTCTGTCTTGACCCAATGGTGGCATAAACAGACCAGTAGCGTATTTTTCAGCTACTTTGGATCCGGTCGCAGCAGCACTGCCAGGGTGTTTGCGCGCCGTAGCAGCAGTTGGTATCAGCCTCACTCAGAGTGAAGGAATAGTGATGGGACACACATTAACAGTCATGGTCCCTCACTCAGTTGAGATACTTTTGACCCGCTCCCGAACACAACACATGACTGGAGCAAGACTCACAAGGTATGAAACAATAATTCTGGGCTCACCGAATGTGCAGCTGAAAAGGTGCACTACGTTGAATCCAGCAACCTTGCTTCCCGGTGAAAATGCTGAAATTGAGAACGCTGAAGACGTCGAGCACAACTGCCTTCAGGTGACTGAATTTTGCACAAAACCCCGACCTGATATTAGGGATACTAAGCTTGATGAAAATGACCATATTATTTTTGTTGATGGTTCATGTCTAAGAGATGGGTTGGGAATTTTGAAAGCAGGATATGCTGTATGTACTGTAACAGGTGTCTTGGAAGCGTCCTGGCTTCAAGGAGTCTATTCCGCACAAGTAGCAGAGCTTGTAGCCCTTACAAGAGCATGCCAACTGTCTACATTGATGAAGGTTACCATTTACACTGACAGTCAGTACGGGTTTGGAATTGTGCACGACTTTGGGCAACTATGGTCACAGAGAGGTTTCCTGACCTCTTCAGGGTCCCCAGTGAAAAACAGGGAGAGAATAAGGGAATTGTTACACGCCATTCAGATGCCAGCCGAAATTGCAGTGGTAAAGTGTAGTGCTCCTACAAAAGGACAGGACTATGTTTCCCTGGGAAATGCATATGCGGATCAAGTCGCAAGATTTTGTGCCTTGAACTGTATATTGCTCAGGGATGAATGGAATTTGATAAGTGAGCCAGAGCTCGAACCAGCTGAAGCATTTGCCTTGAAGGTCGTGGATACAATGGATGAACTAAAAGCATTACAGAATAGCGTCAGGGAGGATGAAAGAGTTTCCTGGATTAAGTCACAATGTACAAGGAGACCAGATGAGTTATGGGTTTCAAATGAAGGAAAATTTGTTTTACCAAATAGTCTCTTATCGCAGCTAGCGCGGTTCTATCATGGGCAGGCTCACCTAGGGAGAGATGCCATGATAAGATTGTTCAAAACTGATTGGTTTAACCCCAGATTCCGTCAAGTTGCAGAAGCAGTTTGCCATCGTTGTGTCATTTGTCAGCAGATGAACCCAGGAAAGGGAACGGTTGTGAACGTGAGCCACATTGGCAGGGCGGGTGGCCCGTTCAGCAGAATGCAGATGGACTTTATTGAGATGCCTGTGCATGGAGGTCTGAAGTATGTGTTGGCGATTGTGTGCATTTTTAGTCACTGGATTGAAGCATACCCCACACGTAGAAATGACAGCCTTACAGTTGCAAAACTATTGTTGAGGGAGTTGATACCACGTTTCGGATTCCCGATCTCTTTAGAATCAGATAGAGGAAGTCACTTCAATAACGAGGTGATAAAGTTACTTTGCGCAGCGCTGAACATTGAGCAAAAACTGCATTGTAGCTATCGCCCTGAAGCCTCAGGACTAGTGGAACAAATGAATGGTACACTGAAATCAAGAATGGCGAAAATATGTGCATCGACAAATTTGAAATGGCCTGACGCATTGCCTTTGGTGTTAATGTCAATGAGAAACACCCCTGACAGAAAGACTGGATTGTCCCCGCACGAAATTCTCATGGGCAGGGCCATGAGACTTCCTGCAGTTCCCGCAAACGCGCTTTTGAATATTACAGATGATATGGTGTTAGACTACTGCAAAGGTCTGGCTGACGTGGTTCGCTCTTTCTCTCACCAGGTGGAAGCAACCACCTTGTCACCGATCCAAGGTCCAGGACACACACTGAAAGCAGGTGACTGGGTCGTGATAAAGAAGCACGTGAGGAAGTCGTGTCTGGAACCCCGTTGGAAAGGCCCTTTCCAAGTGATCCTGACGACCACTACCGCTGTGAAGTGTGCGGGAGTTCCCAACTGGATCCACGCCAGTCATACAAAGAAAGTGTTGTGTCCCACAGATGAGGAAGTTGAAGCGCTGAAACTGCCAGTACCTGATAACAAAGTGCCGAGCGCTGAGACAGAGCAAAACAGAACTAGAAGCGAACAGGCAGAAATAGAGGAGAGAGAAATATTCTCTGAGGACGAAACAACCGATTCACTTGGGGAAGACCAAGGAGAAACCTCAGACAGCGACGAAGCAGCTGAAGGTAACAAAGAGCCTGAAGCAGCTGAAAGTGACAAAGAGCCTGAAGAAAGTAACGGTGACAAAGGGCTCGAAAAAGGTGAAGAAGCAGGAGAGCCTGATCAGAGGAGGGCTTTCCCAGAAGCAGACGGTACAGAAAAAGAAAAGGAAAACCTGATTGACTCCCCAGAAGTAGGGGACAAGGCAGAACAGAACGAAACTGTTCAAACTTCCTCAGAAGAGATCGCAGGTCCATCAAGTGGACACAGTGCAAAGAGAAGACCAAGTATATCACCAGTAAAAGTAAGGACTAGAGAAACGTTGAACGACAGTGAAGGGCCAAGAGTGAAAGAGAAAAGAAAGGAAGTGTCTGTCGTGGTACCAACATCAAGTGAAGAAAAAGACTTGGCCAAAGAGGAAA
The DNA here is from genome assembly GCF_031143425.1 of Pleurodeles waltl. Lineage (NCBI taxonomy): Eukaryota > Metazoa > Chordata > Amphibia > Caudata > Salamandridae > Pleurodeles > Pleurodeles waltl. Next base: position 706,626,246 of record NC_090450.1, on the reverse strand, counting down.
GTACCAGTGAGGCAGAATCAAAGAGAGATGCAAAATTGAAAAGGAAAAGGATACCAAACAGGAGATATTCCGGTCCAGAATGGGCATATGTAGTCAATGACGATTGGACCGACGAATTTGTATCTCTTAGCCTCGAGAACGAAGAAGAAGAGATACCAATAGAAAAGAAAAGTTTTATGGACACTATTGACTGAAAAACTGATAAATGACATTGCTTGCTATAATCTAACGTGATACAACCAGCTGAGACATTGCTAAACCGGATGAGACATTTGCTAACTTGATAAGACTTTGATAACCTGATTGACTCTTAAACCCGATTTGAGACAACGTTGCTAACTGATAAAAGACTGAGTTATTGCCGAATTGAGACAAATGCTGCTAACCGATAAGTGACTGGGCTCCTGAAGAAAACTGTGTGAACATTGCGCTCGTTCAGCTTTGTAACTAATTGCTAAATCGTTTCTTTATAGGTGCTTCTAGCTCTCTGATTCTATACAGATCATGACTAGGTACGCTACACAAAACAGTAGAGTGAAATATTGTAAATATGCGTGTATAGGCTTGATAACTGCATGTGTACTAATAATAGTGGCAATACTGCTTGCAACGCGTGATAAGGGTGAGAATGAGAAAATTGATGCTTCTACTTCTGCTCCTGTTACTGTCACTGAACTAACCGCATTGAAAAGACTAGAATTAGATGAGAGACACTTGCATGATAAGAAGGAACTTTCGTACAATGTTTTCTATCGCCTACTAACAGAATATGTTGAGACTATGGATGCGAAAGATTGTTATGTGTGTACACAGATACCGACATCGGTAACGGAAGGGGTGACTAATCACCACATGCCTCTTACATATGGGATTACATGTAGTTTAGTAACTTCTAGATTTTATGGTCAAACTAACATACAGTATTTTTATTCAAATTATGATGTTACCTTTGCATATGTTCCTATAATAACGCAACTAAGCCAGATTGCTAAAGATTGGGATGCTAAAATAATGAGGGAATTTTTCGAGCCAATGCAACCTTTTGAAACAGCTCACGCACATAGGGAAAACCTTACCTGCTCGCTCTCTGCGGTAGAAATAAGCTTTTTAGATCGCACAGATGATAGAAGGGCACAAATGAATGCAAAATTAGAAAAGGAGCTAAGTAAGAGGACTTCAGTAGATAATTATGCTTTTGCCGCAATAAAAACACAAGGAAAAATAGCTTTAGACGCTTGGCATGTAGGGAAATTTTGTATATATCGTGGTGAATCTTATTATGATAACATTTTCGTGGGAGCGAGTGAATGTAAACATACGTTTATCTTTAAGGCCAAATGGACATTCATGCTGAACGGACTTGACCCTGTCATACCTGGTGTATATTACATTTGTGGGCATAATGCCTATTATCGTCTTCCAAAGGGATGGTGGGGGAGATGTTATTTGGGTATAGTGTTCCCAAAGGTTTATCAACTGGATGACCTATCGGTGATTCCAAAGACGTCTGGATCTCATCATATCCAGAAAAGAGAGACCGCAGCTGCTGTGGTAGGAGATATATTTGGAGCCATGATTCCTTCATTGGGAGTTGTGTTGAATTCCATCAAAATAAGAAAGTTGTCTACTATAGTGGATAACATGTTGACAAAGTTTTCAGGTGCTATAATCCTGATGGATGCTGAACTTGCAGCAGAAAGAGCTATGACTCTTCAAAACAGGCTTGCCCTAGACATTCTTTTAGCAAAGTATGGCGGCGTTTGCAAAATGCTTGGTGCGCGTCACTGTTGCACGTATATACCAGACAACAGTGTGAAGATTAAAACAATGCTTGCAAATCTAACAAAAGAGAGTGCAGACTTGAAGGAATTGAAAGAACCAGGAGTTTGGGAGAAGGTTGGAAAGGGAGTTGCTTCAGTGGGAAATTGGCTTGGTGGCATTTGGAATGGAATATTGCTAAAAATAATACAGGGAATACTAATAGTACTAATTTGCATCTTTGGGATTTGGGGAATAAAGAGGGGAATACTAATGATCATGGCAAGAATTAAGAGAAGGAAGGAAGAGAAAATGATGAAAAGAATGGCAGAAGAATACAAGGCAAGAACAAGGGGAACTAAAAGGCAAAGAGAACTGACAGAATTTTAATGGAATAAAATTTGTGGGAATAGTTTTGTGTGATGACAAATAGTCATCAGAGGAGGGATTGATGACGCAGAAATGAAGGTTTTACATTTATTAGCGCATAAACGTAGTGCTGCAATAATCAAGTGTGACTTTAACCGAACTAATAAAGATTGTACGGGGACACATGTGCCCTCAGAGTAGTTCGCCAACATTTATAAGCGTGCTTTATATAACGTGATGTATTAGAATTGCACTAATCTGACATAACCGTAAACGTGTGCCATGATTTGCTTGTTTGAAATGTTTTAACTTAGCATAACTTTAGTGGAGGCTTCGGCCTAGTTGCCTTGTCTCACGGTTTAGATGCTCGTGTTTTTCTAATGTGCTAATAAAACGTGTATTCTTGCTTGAAGCTGTACTTTTCCAGTGAGATCGGTTCACATGCTTATCTTTAAGGTTTCGTGCCAGCCTGGCATCTTCTTCTTTGCTCCAAGGTCAATCTGCAGGTGCAGACAATGGAAGCTCTGAAAGTGAGTTAATTGGTAAAATATGTTGCAACTTACGTTCCCGACTCCAAGGATAATGTATGCCTAGGTAGAAGCTTGTGAATTGTTGTTTTTGATTGGACAATTTGAAGCCAACCTATGAACCCTCCAATGGAAGACCCTACTGGATTTGAACTGTTGATTATTTAAACCTGGTGCACAAGAAGAAAGCAGCCATTTGCCATTAGCCATTGGCCATTACCCATTTCACCCATTAAGGACATTGAACATTATTGCCCATTGCAGCCATTATGGCCCATCTTGCCGACCTCGTCATTTTGCCATCTTCTACGATGCCAATTGATGTTCGACGCCATTTTGAATGAGACTTTGATGCTTTCTCTAATCGAGAGAAAGAGACTTTAAGTAATTCTCGCCCTAGAGACTTTAACTTTGAATTGCCCCTTTGCATAAAGTAGTAGTTTTGTCCTTTTATCTTGCCGCTGTGAGGCAATTGCCCCGTCCACCCTGCCCCTTTGCCCCCGTCCCATGCTGATCGAAACCGGTACCTGTGAGACGAAGACTTCCTTGAATGCTGATTGAATTTGGTAAATATGAAAGGAAAATGTACAATTGCATTGTGTTTCTTTTTAGGTAACCAACTGCTGATTTTGATAAGAGCCCTAGTTAGGAGTTTTCCAAATCAATGTTGCTAAATTGTTTTTTGCATGAAGTCCCACATGCAGATGCTAATTTGAGGTTAGATGAGGATTCATTTGTTGCACGATGCAATTTGAGACCTTGTTATGCTGACTAATGTATGCAATTAGCCCATTACAGATTATAGTTTTAGTGGTTTGCGTTGCTATTATCGAATGCATTGTTATTCAAATGCTGCATAGATTGCATCTTTTTCGCCGTTATGGACAGCTATTAATGTTCATTTACATATATCATTTGGTGTTGAGACACATTTATATCGTGCTAGCTTTGTTAATATAGGGAAATAAATTCATTAACTTTGAATGAACTGGTGTGGTTATTCATGGCCGAAAGGTCATGGTTCGCCGAAATGTTTTCTGGATTAATTGTGAAGTGTTATGTTGATCAGGGCATTGCTTATGTTCGTTATTGATTATTGATTTGATTAAATTGACTAATCTCGGGTGAAGAGAGCCCCACTTGGTCAAAAGATTCATCGACCCAAGAGCGTCCAAATACAGGTAATTTATTAGGACGGAACGCTCTATCACTCCCCAGCACTGCAGTTGCTTGCATGTGCAAACACTGACCTCGGAATGTCCGTAAACCTCCATCCCACTGGCAGCATCCCCTTTATTTGTGAGAACAGCCCAGGAAAGCTTGTCTTTTAATCTCCTCTCTGAGGAGCAGAGAACTAAGCAAAGTTGACCCCTCTGTTGATTAAAGCAGGCAAATCGGAAGCACTTTTGACATTTGGTGCCTGATAAAGAACAACTGGAGGAAACACACTCAAATTAACAGCACATTTTATTTATTCACTTTAAGCAGTTCAAACGTGTACTTCTTAAGTTCCATGTAACTTTTAAAAAATATGTTTACTTTCAGCCTTCTCCGAGCTTAATTACAAATTGATATGTTGAAAAAATACACCTGGTGTATAAGGAATAAAAGCAAAAAACATTATTTTCACATTCTTTTGTGACTGTGTGTATTAACTGTAGGTCAAGGTTGCCTGTTTGATTGCCTACCAGTGTATGGTGCGTGGGATGCTCTTGTGACTTTCTTTTGTATATGAGGGCCTACTTCTTTGTACTTGTGACAGGGGGGCGCGCGTTTGAATGCCGACGTGTTTGTGCGTGTGTGGTAAGAGACCACCACGGTGTGCACGTGTGCGTGTGTGCGTGCTGGCTGACTTTGTATTGTGTGGTGCGTGTGTCTTTAGGTGTGTGTATGTGGCTTTTTGGGTTGGTGTACGTGAGGTTGCGTGTGTCTGAATCCAGTTGTTTTTTCGTGCCTGTGTGCCCCGCCGTGCCGTGTGACTGTCTCGACTCTCATGTGAACGAACGGCTGTGGTTCTGCCCTTTGTTTGTTTATGGTGATTATACTGGGTGTGGAGTAATAACAGCTTCTGAACAATTAACAGAGAAGCGTAAACAAGAGAAAGTCCGAAGAACGTGCAAAGCAACACAGTAATCCGCAGAAAGGCAGCCAGGGAGAAAGCGGCCCTATTGTCTGACGCCGACTGTGGGAGTGTCCCTCCTGTAAACGGAAGTGGAGGGAAAGACTGGGTCAAGGAGAGAGAAGAAACAGAGAATCGGTGGAGTAGACGGGAGGGGCGAAAACATAACCCGATTATCTGTGTGAATGCTGCACAACCAGAGAGAAGATGCTACACACAGGCACAGTGCTGCCGCACAGCACTGTCCTACTGTTTGGCCTCGGCAATTAGAAGGGCGCCCTTCTGCGCAGTTCTGCTTTGTCTCATCGACTGGAGTTATGGTGGCCAGGCACGGGTGGTCTGTGGCGTGTACCTATTGATTTAATGGGAAGATAACTTTGTGGTCCTGTCCTGTTGTGTCTCAGCTTGCAGTGAATTCTAAAGTGTGTGGCTTGTGTCTATGTGAGCCATTTATCTCTATCCACTAGGGCCCATTTCCAAGCCAGCTGTGTTGGATAGGATTTTTAAGACGCATTCATTTGCCTGTTCTGCTGTTTTGTTGCTTTTTATGTGCATGAGAATGCGAATAGGTTGTCTTTTTGTGGCTGCTGAAAAGGTTGAGAAGTGTGTTGTGGAGTTGTGCAGCATCACTTTGACATTAATGAGCTTTTGGTGTTCATGTACAAAAGAAAGACATAAAAAGTATGATCTGTGTGGAATGATGATGTGGGTTGCGCTTTTGGTGGCATGGGATTGTCAACTACATGGCTTTGGCATATGTTGCAAACATGAATGTATGAGAAGGCCTATCTAGCTTATTCTGTTGATGTCGAGAAAACTATCCATGTACTTGAACTTCTTCTAGATATTGGACTTATCGCAACAACTGCTCTTCTTTAAAGATAATTTTGATGGCAAAGTTGGGCAAATGTTATACTTTAAAATTTTTGAGAAGGCTGCTGAGTTTTTAACTTTTATCCAGCTCCACTTGTGACAGAATGTTTTGCCAGGAGAATTCTGATGCTAAAATATGAGTGTCCTGATGTTTTTACTCCCATAAATCTAATTCAAGTATAGGTTTTCTTCCACTATTTAGTCTTTATACTTCTAATACTATGTCAAGTCCTCAAAGGTTGTGAGGTGTTAGTGTCAGAGCACGTTGCAGTTTTAGGTCACCATCCACAAGGTTCAAGATCAACTGTTGTAGGAGCAGCATGCACTGTCTCTCCCCTGCATTCACCACAGCACCACCGGTAGAAGAAGAACGTGGTGGGTCGGAATGAACACAATGGAAAGGGGTTTGGGAACAAAAAAGCTCAAATAACAAGTTTAAAAAAAGCTAAAACAATTTATCAAAATATAAAATGTGAAGACCCACTATCCTCCAGAGGTCCCACTTGGACTTACAGGACAAATAATAAAAAAAAATGTTGGTACAGATAGCAGGACAGTTATATCACCCAAAACAGAAACTCACAGATGCTACGTAAAGGGTACTTAGCATTTGCTAAAAAGGGGAAAACAAGGTACTGCGCCTGCTAATCCAGCACATTGGAGGAGGGGCAACACTCTATGACCTCATGATGATGTACCCAGACAAGAATATCACAAGTGAACACATATTACTTGTCACAGCTCAACATTATATATCACAACACATAACTTGTGCAGAGTATCAACCTTCGTACCAAGTAGATGCGTGATCTCCCCTAGTACGCTGACAAAATGCACACCAAATGTTTAGTGTTTCTCCTCGCACAATAGCACACCAGATTGAGATGTGTGATCCGAATTCAGAGTCTGGGAAGGAGCTGTGTCAAGTCTGGATTCTTTGTTTCGAAGCATAGAATGTTCAGGAGCTAGGCTAGGTATAGTTCAGAGCTTCAAAGATGGTTGCCTCAAGTTGTTGTGGATGACCCAGCAGCTGAGGATGACTCACTGTTGTTGTGGATGACTCACCTCATGTAGTTGTGGATAACTCACCAGCTGAGGATGACTCACCCGTATTCAGGCCCCCTTCCAAGGCAAGGGGCAAAATGTGAGACTGAGGTCAATTAAAGCATAAACTACCATATGTGTAGGTAGAGCGATCCCTTAATGTTGTGCCCAAATAGTGACCTAAGGTGTTGAGTTCTATACCTTACACACCCTAGACCATGATAAACTGAAAATGTGCGCAGAAGTCCACATGGGTGCAAGCATTAAAAGTGTGAATGAGAGCATGGAATGCCAAATAAGGTGCCAAAACAACCTCAGGTGTGTAAGCAAAGGCCACCAGCGTGATTCCCTGGTGGCAATGATAGTGGCTATCTATGAATCCCTGACAGTACCCCCTCCCCAGGGCCCTCACAAGGTGCAGGGCGGGGTTTCCAGAGATGTTGGATATGAAACCGCTGATCCAGTCGCGACGCGTGGACCTAGATGTCGGGTTCCCATGACCTCTCTTCAGGCCCATACCCCTTCCAGTCAATGAAATAGAACAGAACCCCTCGTATAAGTTGGGAATCCAAAATGGCTTGGGCTTCATATTCCTTGAGGCCATCTATGTCCACGGGTGGAGGATGTAAATGTATCTGGGTACCGGGGGTGAAGGGTTTGAGTAAGGAGACATGAAAGGTGGGATGGATTCGCATGTGAGTTGGTAGAGTCAAACTAGGTTATCTACTGGATGCAGACCAATAAATCACTCTGTAATTTTTGTGTCCCCGAAGGCATAAATATCTGGACAAAAGCCAAACTAAATTCCCCGGTTGTTAGATAGGTGCCTTTCAGCGTTTGCAATCTGTGTAATGTTTGTATTTTGATTTTGTGTTCGTGAGATTACGGGTCAACAGAGGCACATTTTTTTATGGTGTGCAGCTTGTCCTCTATACTGGGAAGAGGAGAAGAAATAGATTAGAGAATTGGAAGGACCCAAGGGTGGATCCTAGTAAGGGTAAAAAAAAGTGGAATAACAGTTTGGAAAAGTGTATAGCGTTGTTGTGGCAGAATTGGGCCAACCAAGTAGTTGGATACCCAGGATTCTTGCTCCTTGGTAAAGCACCAAAGGAACTTCTCCAGATCCTGATTACATTGCTCATTCTGTCCATCCGATTCAGGGTGGTAAGCAAAGGACAAACACAGCGTGAAACCCAAGGAGTTACAAAGTGCTCTCCAAAACAGGGAGATTGGGGTCCCCGGTCAGAAATGATGTTGGATGGCAAACCATGCAAGCGTACAATATGCTGCAGAAATAGTCCCACCAACTCAGGGGTGGTTGGTAGCCCTTGCATGGAAATATAGTGACACATTTTGAGTAAAATGTCCACAGCCACCAGGGTGGTGGTACATCCCTGGTCTTTGGGGAGGTCGGTAATGAAATCCATGGAAAGAGTGTTCCATGGCTGTTGAGGGTTTGGCAGGGGTTGCAATAACCTGGCAGGTCTTTGGGAAGAACCTTCGGCTCTTTGGCAAACTTCGTAAGTAGATACCAGTCGCTTGCAGTCTTTCAACATAGAATCCCAGCAGAAGGATCGCTTTAAGAGATCGTAAGTCATATTGGCCCCCTGAAGCCCTGCTAATGGACTTGAATGAGTCCAATTTAAAACCTCACCCTATAGCTCCTCGAATGGTAGGTTTAGAGCCTGATTATGGAACAAAAGACCCTGATCCAGTTGTGGACTGAAATTTGCAGCCAGCCAAGTAGGAACATCAACCTGACGTACAGGCTGTCTCAACTTGGATTCCCAGGAGATTAATGAAGCACAGGCATGAGTAACAAAATTAGTGGGTTGTAAAAGAGCTTTGGGCATATTAGAGTTTGCTGAATGAGTTTCTTCAGAGTCATTGGGCGGGGATAAGGCATCAGCTTTACAATTGTTAGCTCCTGGACGACAGGTTAGGACAAAATTATAGTCTGCAAAAAAGAGTGACCACTGCAATTGTCTAGGAGTTAAGGTCTTAATTGAATTTAAGAATTGGAGATTGAGATGTTCGATATACACCGTGATATGCCCCCATTAGGTAATGCTTCCTCTCCTGGAAGTTGGGCTTAACGGCTAGCAGCTCTCTATCAAAAATGGTATGATTCCTTTCCACATCTTTTAATTTGCAGGAGAAGAATGTTAGCTTGAGTCGGGTCAAGGCCTTGTCAGCTTCTGGTGACTAATAAAAGGTGGATCCTTTACGGAGAAGTGCCATTATGGGTGTCAAAAGTGCAGAGATTTTCAAAATGAACCGACAATAAAAATTAGCAAAGCCCATAAATCTTCACACCTGTTTTACGCTGGTGGGTTTCTGCCATTGTAGCACTGCCTGTACCTTGGACTCGTCCACTGTGAGTCCCTCGGTGAAGATGATGTATCCCAAGAATTGGACTTATGGGGCGTGAAATTCATATTTTTCAAAGTTTGCATACAGATGGTTCTCACATAAGGCCTGGAGCACTTTTTTAACATGTATATCGTGTTCACTCTGAGATGCGGAATAGATGAGATTGTCATCGATATGAACGACCACCAAGATGTCTAAGTATTCTCATAATACACAGTTCACTAGATGTTGAAAGGTAGCTGGGGCATTGCACAGTCCGAAAGGCATAACCTGATATTCAAACAGGCTGAATATAGTGCATAAGGCCATCTTCCGCTTGTCTCCTTATGCATCCGCACCAAATGATATGCCCCATGTAGGTCCAATTTAGAGAAGATGGTCGCCCCTTTGACCTGATCTAGCAGTTCAAAATTAGTGGAAAGGGGTACTAGTTCTTCCGTGTGACATAATGCAGAGCCTTATAATCGTTGCAGGTTCTCAGGCAAAGGATTTAGAATGGGGTATGAAACAGTTGGCCACGTATTTATCTAGGTATTGGTGCAGGTGTTCGGTCTCAGGTTCAGTGGGTACATGAATATGGCTGCATGGTAGCTGTCCTGGTTCAAGATTGATTTTGTAATTAAAACTGCGATGTGGAGGCAAATTGTTGGCCATTTGTTCACTGAAGACATACCCATATTCGGCATATGTGTTAGGTAACCCTTCAACTTGTATGGAGCATGCAGCTATGGTGGTGGATAGGTATTTCTCCGTACAGTGTAATGATGTAACGTGAAGGGATACTAAGACCCAATCTAAAATGGGGTTGTGTAACCGCAGCCAAGAAAGCCCTAGAGTTCTACCATAGTGTGCTGGGTCAATGACATCAAACCTAGTTCCTCCTAGAGACCACCCGGGGAATACATTTGCCTAATGAGTGTTTGGTGTGTGATAGGGCTGAAAGATAACACGGACCAAATTACTGCCCAAACTTGTTCTGGAGTTAACTTGCACTGCATTGGGATTTTATGCCTACACACATACTGTGAGCTGCACAGCTCGATCATGACGGACATATTAAGACAGGGAATTCCAGGAAAATACAAGGATACATCCATGGGCACATGATGTGTGGGGGTGATTTGAGCAGTCTTCTCAACATTATGAGGGGGTGGCCTCCAGACCCTCTTTTGTTTACTGTTACAGTCTTGCAGGAAGTGTCCTTCCAGACCACAATACAGACAGAGATTACCTTGTCGGCAACACTCCTTTTCTTGTTTGGATAGAGGGCTTTGAACTGATCCCATCTGTATGGGCTTGACCTTGCAGTCTGATGGTTTAGGGCGGTCCAATGTGGAAAGGATCGTACCTCGGTTCTCTTTTCACTCCGACGTTCCGTGAGGGAATGGTCTAATATTGCACAAGATTACTCAATTAATCATACTTAATTTGTCTGTCTACCACCTGAGCCAACATGGCCTTAAGGTCATCTCTCAGTCCCCTGTAAAACAATGAGGCTCTCCTTTGCTCAGGCTAGTCGCCTCAACTACCACCTGATTAAAGTGAGCTTGCAGTCTTTTAATATGGAATCCCACCTGAAGGATCGCTTTAAGAGATCATAAATCTTAGTGGCACGCTGATGCCCTGCTAATGGACTTGCATGAGTCCAATTTAAAACCTCATCCGTAGCTCCTCAGATGATAGCTATAGAGCCTGATTATGGAACAAAAGACACTGATCCAGTCCTGGACTGGATTCTGCAGCCAGCCAAGTAGGAACATCAACCTGATGTACATATTGTCTCAACTTGGATTCTCAGGTGATTAAGGAAGCACAGGTATGAGTAACGAAATTAGTGGGTTTTAAAAGAGCTTTGGGCATAACAGGGTTTGCTGAGTGAGATTCTTCAGAGTCATTGGGCGGGGATAAGGCATCAGCTTCACAATTGTTAGCTCCTGGACGACAGGTTAGAACAAAATTATAGTCTGCAAAAAAGAGTAACCCCTGCAATTGTCTAGGAGTTAAGGCCTTAACTGAATTTATGAATTGGAGGTTGCGATGGTTGGTATATACCAGGATAGGGTGTTGTGCCCCGATAAGGTAATGTTTCCACTCCTGGAAGGCGGCCTTAATAGCTAGCAGCTCTCTATCAAAAATGGTATCATTCCTTTCGGCATCCTTTAATTTGTGGGAGAAGGACACTAGCTTGAGTTGGGTTAAGGCCTTGTCAGCTTCTGGTGACTGACAAAAGGTGGTTCCCGTATGGAGAAGTGCCGTTATAGGTGTCACAAGGGCAGAGAAGCTCTAAAATGAACCAACAATAAAAAATTGCAAAGCCCATAAATCTTTGCACCTGTTTTACGCTGGTGGGTTTCTGGCATTGTAACACTGCCTGTACCTTGGACTTGTCCATTGTGAGTCCCTCTGTGGAGATGATGTATCCCAGGAATAGGACAGATGAGACGTGAATTTCACATTTTTCAATCTGTGCGACAGATGCTTCTCACATAAGGCCTGAAACACCTTTTTAACCTGAGTAATGTTTTAACTCTGCGATGCGGAATAGATGAGAAGATCAATTATATAGACGACTGCAAAGATTTCTAAGTACTCTCATAATACACAGCTCACTGCATGTTGCAAGGCAGCAAGGCATTGCACAGGCCGAAAGCCATAACCTGATATTCAAACACGCCGAATTTGGTTCAGAACGCCGTTTTCCACTCATCTCCTTCACGCATCCACACCAAATGATATGCCCCACATAGGTCCAATTTAATTAACATGGTTGCACCTTTGATCTGATCTAGCAGTTTAGAAATTAGTGGAAGGGGGTACCGATTCTTCAGTGTGACATTATTCAGGGTCCTATAAATTATGCTGGATCTCAGTTCTCCATTTTTTTAAAGGGATGAACAATTACGATGACGAGACAGGGGATTTAGAATGGCGTATGAAGCTGTGGCCAGGTATTTATCTAGGTATTGGCTCAGGTGTTCGGTCTCAGGTTCAGTGCATGGTAGCAGTCCTAGTTAAAGGTCTATTTCGCAATCAAAATTGTGATGTGGAGGCAAAGTGTTGGCCATTTGTTCACTGAACACATCCTCATTTTCAGCGCATGTGATAGTTAAACCTCCAATTTGTATGTGGCATGCGGCTATGGTAGTGAATAGGCATTTCTGCTTACAGTGTAATTATATAAGGTGAGGGTTTCCTAACACCCAATCTATAATAGGGTTGTGGAGCGTCAGTGACATTAAAACCTAGTTCCTCTTCGTGACCCCCCGGAATATATTTAGTTAATGAGTGCTTGGTGTATGATAGGGCCGGAAGATAACAGATACCTGTCTACTGCCCAAACTTGTTCTGGAGTTAACTTGCACTGCACTGGGATTTTAAGCCTACCCACACACTGCCAAAGGCAGAGCCCCAGAATCGATCATGACAGACATAGTTAGACAGGAAATTCCAGGAAAAACAAGGATAAATCTATGGTCACATGATGTGTCATGAAGGTTTGAGCAGTCTTCCCAACATTATGTGGGGAAGGCCTCCATACCCTCTTTGGTTTACTGTTACAGTCTTGCACAAAGTGTCCATCCACACCACAATACAGACAGATATTGCTGACAATCCTTTTCTTGTTTGGACAGAGGGCCTTGAACTGATCCCATCTGCATGGGCTCGAACTGGGAGTCTGATTGTTTAGGGCGGTCCAGTGTGGGCAAGGGTCATACCTCGGTTCTCCTTCTTTCGCTCCGATGTTCCGTGAGGGAATCGTAAAACTAGATTAATCAATTCATCATAGTTTATTGGTCTCTCTACCACCTGAACCAACATGTCCTTAAGGTCATCTCTCAGTCTCTGGTAAAACAATGAGGCTCTCTTCTGCTCAGGCCAGTTGCCTCAACTACCAACTGATTAAAATGAGCCAGACAACTTAGGAGATCAAGGTTGCCTTGGTGCAACTCCAGGAGCTTATTGTCCACGGTCTGAGTAGTAGTGCGTTTGTCAAAGATGCAACGGAGCTCCTGCTCGAAGGCATCATAGCTGTGCAAGATGTCACAGTCTTCTGCCACCAATGGTACAGACCAGCAGGCAGCATCTACTGACAAAGAAGATAATGCAAAGGATACTCTTGATTCAGCAGTAGGAAAAGCAGCCGGAGGACACAAGAAATGGAGGCAGCATTGTGTGAAAAAGATGTTCAATTTCTGTGAATCCCCTGAAAAGTGTTCATAGGCAGCTAAGGGTGTGGCTAACTACCCAATCCCTAATTGTGCAGTGGAAACTGGAGTCACTAAGAGTGATGCACTACTGCTAGGAGTTCTCCAGGGATTCTGTCAAGTATCTACCTGGTGAGATAGAGTCATGACCTAAGTCCCCAGGCTCTGGCTCTCAATTTGGGACAGTTCTGTCTTTGCATATCCTGTAGTAGCCTCTCCAGATTGGTAATGGAGAAGGTCCCTGAAGTCATGCTGCCCAGGCAACCTAAGGATGTATTTAACGGCTTCACATTCTGTGTGAAAGCGTTGCAGTTTTAGGTCATCATCCACGAGGTCCAAGACCAACATTTGTGGGAGTATCATACACCGTCTCTCCCCTGCATCCACCATACCTCCACCAGTAGAAGAATGCGGTGGGTCGGGGTGAACACATGGTAAAGGGGTTTGGGAACAAACAACAAACTAAAATAACAAGCTAAAATAAAAGGCCAAAACAATTTACCAAAATAACAAATGTGAAGATCCACTATCCTCCAGAGATTCCACTTGGACTTACAGGATGAGCAATCATAAAGAAAATGTTAGTACAGAAAGCAGGACAGTTATATCACTCAAAACGGAAACTGACAGATGCTACCTAAAAGGGTATTTACCTTTTGCTAAAAAAAAGGAAAGAAGATACTGCACTTGCTATTCAAGCACACTGAAGGAGGGGAAACATACTATGACCTCACAATGATGTACACAAACAAGATTATCACAAGTGTACATATATTACTTGTCACAGCTCAATAATATATATTACAACATGCAACTTGTGTAGAATATCAACCTTCATAACTAGTAGATGCATGATCTCCACGTGTATGCTGATAAAGTGCACGCCAAGGTTAGTGTTTCTCCTCACATGATAGCACACCAGACTGCACAAAAATAAAGAGTTCCTAGGGAGGTTAAAAAAGAATACAATATACAAAATAAACAAGAAACTTAGCTGTGCAGCTAAATAACCGTAGCTGTTTTTAGAATGTTCGACAAGAATGCACAGATTTTTCACTGGCGGTGAGCGGTTCCAAGCTTTCCTTTATCCAGGTTTGCTGCCAGAAACCAGGGCAAGGCAACAAAGCCCCTACCAATGAGGGCGGCGGCCTCGGGCCTAATATCAAAGTAGGAGAGCTCTAAATAGAGTACTTATCATATCCAGATGGACATGTGTGATGCAAATTCGGAGGGTGGGCAGGTGATGCATCAAGTCTGGATTCCTTGATGTTAAGAATTGAATGTTCAGGAGCCAGGCTACTTATAGCTCAGAACTAGATGGCCTGCTCAAGTTGTTGTTGTGGATGATCCTGCAGATGAGAATGGCACACTGTTATTGTGGATGACTTGCCTCACGTTGTTGTTGTGGATGACTCGGCAGCTGAGGATGACTCACCAGTATTCTGCCCTCTCTCACATTGTTGTGAATGACTCTCCAACTGAGGATGACCTACCAGTATTCAGACCCCCTTCCAAGGCATGGAGCAAAATCTGAGACAGAGGTCAATTGAAGCATAAACCACCATATGTGTAGGTAGCGGGATACCCTGGTGTTCTGCCCAAAAGTTGACCTAAGGTGTTGAGCTGTATACCCTATATATCCTACGCCATAGTGAACTGAATGTATGTGCAGAAGGCCACATTGGGGCAAGTGCTTAAAGTGAGGATGAGAGCACAGAATGCCAAAGAAGGCACCAAGAGAACCGTAGGTGTGTAGGCAAAGGCCACTAGCGTGATTCTCCGACGGCAATGGCAGTGGCTATCTGTGAATCCCTGACAGAAATAACATCAGAACGAACAGATAAAATCCTTTGCTTCTTATAGAACTGCTTATTACATGATATTACAATGTACCAGTAGCACATTTTCAAACAACATATTGCCTAGTGTTAGGTGTATGAGTGCGCTGAAGTATAAGCCAGTTGGTAAGTTACCAGCCCTTTCACATGAGGAATGGACAGATGGACGTGATCTTGAATACTGGTGTCAGGTTCTTTGGCTGAAGCTGGAGCAGGATGTGTTATTAGCATGTTTCTTGGCTTGTGATGACCCAAGAGGCTTACAGCTGCCACTGCCTAGGGTCTATTCTAGTGCAAATGGTTGCTCTGGACACCAAACCAGGGCCGTGAAGGGCAAGATAGCCTCATGGATGGCATAGTACCTACCCTACAATTGTTTTCTTGCCCTAAAGTTATTGCCTGCTCATGTTGCATGTTTTTATGTGTAAAAGAGGTGTCAGTCATACCTGTTGTGTGTGTGTTTAATGCTTGTTTTTATTTATTTATCATTGTATATATGTTTCTTATTTTACCAACATGTGCCTGTTCATTAGAATATTTCTGAGGGAGCATATGCTAATACATTGCTGCTTTGCTTCTGCTTATATCCTAATGATAGATCGTTGTATTTCCAATCAACATCTTAATGCCATTTTCCTTACAGATACATTGATCTTTTGCATCTCACCTCAGAGATTACAAAGTATGTGTTTCCAATTCTGCTTGAAAAGGGTTGAATTTTGCCCTAATATATATTATTTAATGTGCTTAATACAGGCATTCTTCTTCATTTGAGTCTGGGCTTGTTTCTTTTTTAGTTTCCTCTAAAACATGTGCACATCACCATCTCTATTGTTCTATGGGGTCTGATATGCTCATCTTATATCAGTTTGTTTTACAGGTCCTCCTTCTTCGCTTTGATCACATCTTTGTAGGAGATCTTAGGCCAGCTGGAATGCAGCACAACACTGTATGGTTTTATTTTTAAAAGATGTAATACCATTACTTAATGTCTTTTTTTGGTGTTTGACCGCACTCAAGAAGCATGACATATTTTAGGTTTAGTAATATGTTCCAAAAATATGCTTCCCCTTCATAACTCTCGGGTTGATTGAACTCAAGGCTTATATTTCTGCACACCATATAGTTTCAAAGAGCTGGTTTGATTGGCCAATCTTAGTTCTCAAACTTTGAAAGACCCATTTCAAAAGGTTGACTTGGAAAATAGGTGCAGGTCTTTCATGCAATATTTGAGTTGATTTTGATTTACATTTTCACACTACATTACGATAGTTACTCCCGAAACTATTTGTCACAGAACATTAACTTTGTACTCTTACTACCTCCACCTCTGACAATATAAAAAAATATGAGGGTCAATAATAGAAATGGGGAAAGTGATGTGGGATACGAGAGAAAACAGAGACACCAGACACAATGACTTTGGCTTGTCACTTCTGTTAGGCACTTATGTCTGCAAACGATATGGGTATTTAATGCAATAACCGACATTTCAGTAAACTTCCATCAAGTCTTGTACTGGACTGTAATAGTGAAAGGACAATCCTTAGCTGTATCCCTGTGTAACAGTCTGCCCTTTGATGGGGAGATTGTTATTCCTGAAACTGAAACATGCAACAAGTCAGTACCATAAATATATGTTTGTCAACATTTCTCCATGTTAGTAAGAAAAATACCTTAGCCTTCATGACTGTACGCTCTCTTTGAAAAAGTAGTTTCATTCCTACTTAACCCTCATGCATCTGCGCAAGGTTAATTGGCAGGCGTTAACATTATGTGGTCCCTATCATAGCAATCTTTTACTACTTACTGGAACTCTGAATACCTTATTCATATCATGTATACATATCATGTGAAACACTGAAACATTCTTAGAATTTTTCCCGTTCCCTTAAGGGATCAATCCCAAATGCTATGCAATCATTACAGTCTTAGAAATGTCCAAATGTTAATGTTCAGAAATTGTTCAAGTTTGTATTTGCCCCATAACTCAACTTCTTTTAGAATTTTGGTCTGTATTTCAAAAGGTCCTCCAATAAACCTTCAAGGAAACAGGGATTATATGCAAAAGGATATCCAAACTCGGCAAATCAAGGTCTAGTCCTGGCCCCTTGATATATCTCCATAGAAAATTGTTGTCCAGAGATTTTCATTTTTGATTTGTGTTTTTGTATCATTGGAGAAGTAATTTAGCTTGGGTAGACATTGCTAATCTGGGCCGATGTTTTTATGGATGACATTTTTAAAAATGGCAGATGTGTTGCAGTGATGAGATAATATTTAACAATGAATCTATATACTTCATTTTGGTGTCAAAACATAGGTTTTGGGGGGGTCAAGTGGTATTATAGAGACAGAAAATAACTCATCAGAGCAACCCTTCCACCATTTTCCAAAATACCGGCTCTATAATGATGTGTTTTAGCCATCATATTGGTAATTTATTTTAATATTGTTTTTATATCCGGTTTCCGTTGATTCAAATTCATAAACATGAGCGAAGCAGATGGTAGCAGAGGATCTTTACCTCCTGACAGAGTGTTGCTAACTACAAAATCTAACGACTTCTTCAACACAGAAAAATGTGTCCTATGCCAAACTAATCCGAAAGAAAAGCTGACTGTGGCTGGGCAGAAGAGAGTTCGAAATGCTGCAGAAATACGGCAAGACGAAGTTCACAAAAGATTGAAACTAATGGGTGAAGAGGACAAAATATTTTTTCATTGTAACGAGTGCTACAAGTCGTATATAATGGAAAAAAGCCTGGAAAAAATTGTGAAAAAGTAGCAGAAAGCAGTGAATCACAACAATAATCCGAGTCTTCTGAGAAAGCAACGACAACCAAACCCAATGCCCATCTACTTAGAAGATCGCCCACCTCCAAAAACTGATCAGAAAGCAGAGGATCTTCAATGTGATATCTGTGGTTTAGCCAGAACAAGGGCCAAAGGGATTGACAAAATAACAAAGTGCAGAATATGTCAAACATGTTTTTATCTATAGCTAGTTTCTTCCAAGATGAAATTTTCAGCTGAGTAGCTGATCTAAACAGCGAGGTGAATATATTTGCAGCAGATTTGTATGCCCACCCGAACTGCATATGTGCATACATCCAAAAATATGAATGTACAGTGAGCTCCCAACAGCAACCTAATCACCAGCCTTCACTTAAGTTTGCACTCTTTGAAGAAGGAAATTAGGTTTTGAAGCCACTCTTGAGCACTGGCTACAGGTTCACCCTCAGAGAGATCAGAGAAATAATGGTCAACATTGATGAAACTGTATTGATCCATAATAATTAAATTAAGATTTTTCTGGTGAGAACGTACAATGACAGAATTCTTTTTGTCAGTCTAACAAAAGAATGAGCCACTTATGGTGTTCTCACCTGATTTGACTCTTGAAGGTCTTGCTGCCAAAATAAGATCACAGGATGCAGTAAAATTAGCATTTTAAGAAACATCATGAAAGATTTAGATTTTGGACTTAATTACAACTTTTGTGATGCCCCAGAGCTCCGCAAATCATGGGAGTCTACAAGAATGCTTGATGTTGTCTTAACATTTTTTACATCATTGTTTAATATCAGCAAAGCAAAACTATTACAAACTAAAGTTTTTTAGTTTTGCAACAGAAGCTGACAACATTGATGATGGCCTTAAAGATATAAGTGAAAAAGTGGAAGACAATGCCATGAACAGACAGGTTTATGCTGTGCAAATGTACTGTCTTTTTTCAGATCATGTTTAGGAATTATATCACAGCAAAAAGAAAACTCCGCTACACATGATGACTGCCCACGCAATCTATAACAAGTGCAAAAGTAGACAGGTAATCATTTCAATAAATAGGATTGGTGTATCACCAATTTATAATGACATAGTACAGAGCACAGACTTGTAAGCAGCTCATGGTGTAAAATCTTGTGAATCCAACAGCACACCACTTCCAAGTCACTTTACCAGGAAAAATTTACAATTGCTGCTCTTGATAATTTTGATTTTGAAGACAGCTCTTCTTTGTCTGGAACATCCAGCACACATGATACTGCCATGGTGCTTTTTCAAGACTGTACCAACGAAGTAGCTGCTGGAAAACAATCTGTGTCAGCTGTAGGCATGAACAAACAAAGCTGCAAACTTATAATCCAACTGCCTTGCCAACATGTGGAAAACCACTCTAAGCCATCAAACAGTCCACCAGAAAGTTTCAAAGTGGTTGAGGACATGAATCTTCTACCTTATGCTGCAGACCGCAAAGCTGATTTAACTGAATTTATCATATTGCTTATTCGGTGCGGACTGAAAGATAAAGAAAATCCAGTTCCTTTGTGAGCTGCAATTCATGCTCTGATCTCCCAGAATCCCATCTCACTGAAGAAGGTTGGGTCACAAACTACGCAACAGTATACACAGCTCTAAAGAATTTCCAAAATGCGCATGCTCGGCTTGAAGACCAACCTATCCTGCCAATTTTCTGTGATGAAGGTGTTTTCCATATTGTAGCTGACATTTTTATGAGCAATTTAATAGAACTTGATGATCTTTATCCAATGATGGTTGTTTTCCACATGACAAAGATTGTGTTGCGGTGTGCAGGAAGTTATCTCAGTAGATGTGGAATAGATGATGCATTTATTGAGGCTGAAATCTTTAGAAGCAAAACTGTTCAATCGGTTTTGAATGGAATTCATTATGTGCGTTTATTACAAGGTATGCTCATCATATCTAAGGCTATAAAAACATTGTGTTGGCTTGCTTTCTGGAACAAGAATGACAAATTAGGTTTTGCATATCTTATCTCAGAAGTGAATGAGGCACAGCTTGCACTTCATTCAAAAGACATAATGAAAAGCCAGGCAATGGTAAATACATTCAGTTCAAAATCAGAAAACCTGAAAACCAAGGCCCATATTTATACTTTTTGACGCAAACCAGCGCCGGCGCTGGTTTGCGGATTTTTTTTTACCGCCGGCTAACGCCATTCCTACGCACCATGCGGGCGCCTTATTTTAGGAATGACATTTGCCGGCGCTGTGGACTGGTCTGAGTAAAAAAAAAAAGACTCACACCAGGCATCGCCGGCGTAGGGGAAAATGTGGGTTGTGCGTCAAAAAATGGTGCAAGTCAGGTTTGAGTCAAAAATCATGCCTCAAACTGGACTTGCGCCATTTTGTGATGCACAACCCCCATTGAAATGACTTCTGTCCCCTGGGCATGGTCATTGGGCACCGTGGCATGTAGGGGGGCCCAAATTAGGCCCCCCTATGCCACTTTAAAAAATGTAAAAAATAATACTTACCTTAACTTACCTGTACTTACCTGGGATCGGTCCCCCCATCCATGGGTGTCCTCCAGGGGTGGGCGAGGGTGGCAGGGGGTGTCCCTGGGGGCAGGGGAGGGCACCTCTGGACTCCTTCCATGGTCAGAGACCATGGAAGTGAGCCCACAGGTCTCTTAACGCCTGCCCTGACCCAGGCGTTAAAAAACGGCACACATCAGGCTGTGCGCCGTTTTTTAAGGCCTGCCCCCTCCTGTGCGCCAAAATGACGATGGAGTATAAATAAGGCGCACAGACCTTAAAGTCATTTTTTGGGCAGGAACGCCTACCTTGCATGTCATTAACGCAAGGCAGTTTCCCGTATCCAAAAAATTACGCACACGGAGGAATTTTGACGTCCGCAGGCTCGGGCGTCAAAGTTTAAATATGGTGACGCACATTTGGCACAAACAGAGCATAAATATGCCCCCAAGTTTGTAGAGTTGGTGCAAAGAATGTGAATCAAAATCAGAACTTTGCTAGTACTGGGGAAATGTTTTACACATGATAGTTCTAGTGAAAAACTCGGTACATGTTGATCGGGAAGGTGATTGGGAGCTGCGTATAAAGACTGTGGAGTCACTGATTATTGTGTTTCGCAAATTTGATTGCATAAACTACCTGAGATATGGGTCTTGGTATTTGGAAAGAGTGAAGAAGCTAGAGGTGGAAAAACCACACCTCTGCAGAAAATTAATCCAAAGACATTTTGTGGTGAAAGACACAGAGGGAAGGTTCAATGCTATGACTCCAGATATGAAACTGGAACCAATGATCCAGAGATCTAAGGGAATTGTTGGTTAGACATGTAAAAGGGAATATGTTGCTTAATGGCAGCTAGATTACCATGAAATCCTTTCTAGTTGCAATGTTTTCAGAGAGATGAAAGATTCAAAATAAATTAATGGACCACCATGAAACTGTTCCTCACCACAAACTTGAGGGAAAAGAGGGGAACATTTTAATAAACAAGTTGACAGCATTCTTCATTTTGTGCAGCAGCAAGGGAACCCCTTTTAAATAACTGAGCCTGTGGCACTACACAACTTTGTAACCAAACAATATGTGGATAGCGATATAAAGATAAGTTTACTAGATGTCTTGAAACATGGATCGAAACTATATGCAGAACTGAAGTAGGAGAGATTTGTATTGAAAGAGAAAAAGCTGTTTGACATATTCACTACAGCTAAACTTCCACGCTTTAATTGCCATAGTGAGAGTTTGTCCAACCAGCCACTACAAAACAGGTTACAAAAAAACAACTTTTGCAAGCACATAGAGAGTAAGGTATTGCAAAAGAAATGGGTGAATTTATCAAGGCCATTCTGTTGTATGATCTCCTTTCAATAAACACATTATTTGATGGAAATGCTGCAACCAAACCAGTGAAGCACAAGCTCGTGCAAGAGCTCCAAAAAAAAAGTTTCACCTGAAGAATTTCAATTCGAAAAGGTGTCCTCATTGAAAACTGCCGTTGTTGTGGACTATGGGGGTGATTCCAAGCTTGGCGGGCGGCAGGAGCCGCCCGCCAAGCGGGAACCGCCAGAAGACCGTACCGCGGTCAAAAGACCACGGCGGTCATTCTGGGTTTCCCACTGGGCTGGCGGGCGACCGCCAAAAGGCCGCCCGCCAGCCCAGCGGGAAACACCCTTCCATGAGGAAGCCGGCTCCGAATGGAGCCGGCGGAGTGGAAGGGGTGCGACGGGTGCAGTAGCACCCGTTGCGAATTTCAGTGTCTGCTAAGCAGACACTGAAATTCTAAGTGGGGCCCTCTTACGGGGGCCCCTGCAGTGCCCATGCCATTGGCCCCACGACACCCCATACCGCCATTTGTTCCTGGCGGCCGAAACCGCCAGGAACAGGATGGCGGTATGGGGGTCGGAATCCCCATGGCGGCGCAGCAAGCTGCGCCGCCATGGAGGATTCCCCTGGGCAGCGGAAAGCCGGCGGTACACCGCCGACTTTCCGTTTCTGCCCGCGGCTGTACCACCGCGGTCAGAATGCCCAAAGGAGCACCGCCAGCCTGTTGGCGGTGCTCCCGCGGACCACGGCCCTGGCGGTTTTTACCGCCAGGGTCGTAATCAGGCCCTATATGTCATAATTGCGAATGGTCAAGATTTCATCCATGCAAAACTTCAGAGAAGTTGTTCAGACTGTTCTACAGATATCAAAGTCAGTGTGCATCTTGCAAGAACTGCACATTGTCTTTGACAATTATCCTGAACTATCTGTCAAAGAATGTGAGAAAATCAGATGAATGTCTACAAGTGGAACAATTGACCTTGCCTGCATGAAAAATTCGAGACCTATGCCTGTGCAACTTGAAAAATTCTGGTCATCAATATCGAACAAGGTGAACTTGGAGATGTTAACTCGCCAAAACATTGCTGATGCTTCAGTGAACACTGAATTTCCAATTATTGCAAGTAGAATGATTGTCTATGAGGAACTGGTGCCTGCAGAGATATATTCAAAAGGTATGGACCATATTGTTCAAGAACTTTACAGCAAATTGGAGGAAGCTGACCTCTGTGTTGTGCCACATGTTGAGTTAGTTGTTCGAAATGGTTCTAATCAAATCTTTGTACTGTCAAATGACACAGATGTTATTATTGTGCTACTTAGATTTGTTGCAATGTTCATAAGTCAAGGGTTGTCAGAGTTGTGGATACATTATGGAACAGGCAAGAAAAGTCACTTAATCCCACTTTATATTCTGTGCAAGAAACTTGAACCAGAGATGTCAAGTATTCTTATCAGGGTACATATTCTTACGGGTGATGATACTATGAGCAAAATTAGAACAAAGCTTGGCGCTTTAACTGCTAAACCTGTGAAGTTTCTAAAAGGATTTGCTGAGACAGAAGAAGAATGTGACTTTAAAGATGTCAAAAAATACCGTGTGTGTGTGTGTGTAAAACAAGTTCAGATTGTCACACATTTGACGATCTTCGGTACAGTGAGTTCAAGACATCAGTCCCGCTAAGTGACCTTCCACAGATGTTATATTCTGCGCGTGGACACATTAATAGAGCAATCTACTTGATCAGAAGATGTGTAAATGTTTTGGATTGTGCATATATGGATAAAGATCAATGTGAATTTGCCTGGGAAGATAGTGATGGAGTGCTAAAACCTACAAAATGTCTAAAGCCTCTACCCACTGAACTTACACGTACATGTATTTGCAAAACCTGTGCTACAAAAAGATGTCCCAGTTGATATGCTATTCTCAAATGTTCAACATTCGGAAAATATACCAGGAGTGATTTCCGAATCAAATAAATAAAGTGAACTATGAAAACGATCCTAAAACAGGAGTGTTAAACATTATTTTTTTCATATTCAGATCATACACATTGCTTGGTGTATACATACAAGGATCAAAAACCATTATAATTTGTTTCATTTCTATATATGTCTCTTCTTCCTCTATTATAGCCGCCATTTTGGAAAATGAAGGAAGGGTTGCTCTGAGGAGTTATTTTCTGTCTCCATAAGACTACTTGACCCCCAAAACCTATGTTTTGACATCAAAATGAAGTATATAGGTCTCATGGTTCCTGAAATATTACATCATCACTGCAACACATCTGCCATTTTTAAAAATGTCACCCAGAAAAAATTGGCACAGATCAGCAATGTCTACCCAAGCTAAATTAATTCTCTAATGATCCAAAAACACAAATCAAAAGTGAAAATCTCTGCACAACTGTTTTTTAAGGAGGTATAACAGGGTGTCGGGATTAGTCCTGGCTGCAGCAACTTTTTATCATGACTGCTTACTGAAGGCGCTGTGAAACACGAGGGAGCTTATACAAGATAATCTATAATGGCTGCCGCCAAACACTTTGAGAGTTCAGGGACTGATGGGAGAAGTAGTTTTTTTGTTGAGTTCACTCAGATAGTGCATTCTCCACAAACATGAAACCTCACACCAGACAGAGCTGACACTCTACGAGCACCACCAGCCTTTCTTTCTCTGAGATGAAGGTAGCCCAAGTGGGTTTGTAGTTTCACTCCCTTACACCTGTTGAATCTTACACGGTAAGCTATACCTCGCACCAGCATCCTGACACTATTACTGCAACTGTTGAACTGAGATCAAACATCCTAAGAGTATTAGCTTGCTTGGTCTTCTCACATATACGAAGTAAGCTAAATTTGCATGTGAAGAGTTTGAGTTATTTTTATTTACCTGAAGCACTACTAAAACTACTGACACTTAAAATTCAAAGAAAGGTTTATCACCAAGGTTAATCAGGTTGCTGAGACTAGGCTTGATCAAACTTCATGGAACAAAGTAATACTAAACATAACACTTTGTTCACTGCACTACACTACACTACAAGAATCTGCAACACCCCAGCATTTATGTACACTAATTTGATGAACAAATCTAAAGCTCCTATGAAATACTGATTTTAATCCCAATTCAGTTAACTGTCACGTCTTTACTCTGTGTTCTCTATGATGTCTGCTGAACAATCCTCTGAAACGTATGCACCATTTTTAAAATGGTACAATTCATGCAATTCTTTACAACTCCACAAGCAAGGCCGCTGGCACTGTTTGGTGTCTAAAAGTCCAAAAACCATTGTAGACCAAGATAAGATGGGTAGGCTGTCTTCGTACTGATATGTCAGTTATGATATGGGGAACACAGAGGATCTACATGACAAATGCTACATAATTCCAATAAAGAGATATGAGAGATATTACATGGCTTTATTTTCCACTCATGAATAATTAAAGTGAATTCGTATTTCTGTGAAGGAGAGGGAAATTACTTAAAGATTGCAAATGCTCCAAGTGATTGATGTGTCTGATCCCATGAACACCTGACAAGGTTAATAATTGGTCCAGGGAGTGAGCCCCCTAAGTAC
Source organism: Pleurodeles waltl (assembly GCF_031143425.1). Classification (NCBI taxonomy): domain Eukaryota; kingdom Metazoa; phylum Chordata; class Amphibia; order Caudata; family Salamandridae; genus Pleurodeles; species Pleurodeles waltl. Next base: position 706,600,932 of record NC_090450.1, on the reverse strand, counting down.
ATCTGCCTGTTCACAATACACGTCCTTGCTTTATGCTGAAGCTCCAGCTCATTCATTAGCAGTGCTTAATTTGTAAATAACAAGGTGCCGGTGTTCAAAGCTCTCCTCTTAAACACGTGGCTGCTGCAATTAAATGTGGGAACACGGAATACTGAGGCAGCGTAACCCTGGAGCCTTCTCGGGCCTCTTTTATCCATTTAAAGCTGCTCCCTGCCACTTCAGCTCACTCTTGCAGCTTTCTGCTCTTTCACTTTGTGACGCTTTTTCGTTTTCCTCTTCCTCCGTCTTTCCCATATGTGTCTTTTGCTCGCAGCAAATGCTTGGAGGCGAAGAATAAGCCCCTGCTCTCAACAATAAGTGCCGGTGCTCAGCACCGGAAACAACAAGCACAAATTAAGTACTGTTCATTAGCCACTACCTGCACAGCAAGGGTTGCTGGTAATTACTGGCAAACAAATATGAAGGATGTCTTTATTTCCCGAGTGTCTGTGATTTGGAAGTAAATCCACCATGTCTAAAGTTTGCCATTAGCACGTGATACATTTTTGGCAAAAGTTCTTCCCACAACGCAATAGGAGAATTTCTGTCTAAGTGCACAGCGCTAGCACGCCCACAAGCATATCCATAGAAAGCCTCTGATGCGCTGGGAGTTTTCTCTCCTTTTTAGGGTCGAGCGCGCAAAGCGCTCTGTCCCTGTTGTTATCTCTCTACGGGCTTGTAACCACATCCATCAGTTTGGTTGGGGCGTGGGCTTGCCTTTTAAAATTTGCTTGATTTGACTAATGAAGGGCATGCATATGTCATGCCTTTTCTGGTGTTTCGCCCTCCTCAAGCCTACCCACCAACTACTGAAAACATACAAGGTTCCATTTTTTCCGTAACGTTTCGGGACTACTTTTTCTCTTTTGTTTCATAGGCAGCGCAATCTCGCTGGGCAGTAGTCGCATGCTTTGTATGATATCGATCCTGTTACATAGATAATTGGACTTTTGCCGGTCACATGGATAATTGCACTTTTGCCCATATGTTTCACTGCGAGCTAACTTCTGTTTCCTTTTGTGTGTTTGCTTCGCGGCTGTGGGCTCGCTTATCTGAAACTGTTTATATTTTTATTTTCAGTTTATGTGGCAAGAAAAGTCCAGTTAGGAGTTTACAACTCTAATAGCCCTAACTCGAGCAACCGCGAGACCCCTTGCATTGCAAATGCTTGTTTTCCTGACCAGGAGTGCTTGGCCCCTCTATGAATAGCTCTCCAGTGTAGGAAGCAGCCTGAGCCTGGCAGACATGTTCAATTCAGATACAAGGAAAGAGGCAGAAAATTCAGTTTTGACAGTGGCTTAGCAAGGGCACCGGCTTGGGAATAAAAAATAGCCACTATTAGGTTAAATGTAGACCCCTCACATCCGTGGTCCATGGTGTCACTGCTCTTGCTGTCATTGATACTTACATTGCTGTATTTTAGGGATTTTTTCCTCTAGTTGCTCTCAGCACCTTCTCCTACTGTTTACAATTTCTAGTGGAGGTCTTAACAAGTTGAGGACTTTGAGGGCCAAAGTATCCATGAGGAGTTATCTCTCTTCATAACGGGTTTTAGGACTTGCCTTGGCAGCGTATGCCCTGTCTCTTCAGGACATGCTGTTATCTACTCTGTAGAGTGAGTGCATACCCATTGCTACCCGCTGCTTTCAATTGGTTCTTTGTAGTGTCTCTTGTAGATGCGTATTTTTTTACTGGTCACTTACTTGTATTTGTCCCTCCTTTTGATGCTTGGTTTCCTCCCCTGGAGACTGCTCCTGTTACATGTAGGCCTACTCTGTTCTTTAATGTATGTATTTGTCAGAGCACTATTTCTTCTTTGGTTTGGCTCGTTTTCAGGTTCAGAATGGCGACAGAGATGCTCCAGTCAAAATGGAATGCAAGTTCAGCATCCAGCCAACACTGCCATGCTTCAATGTAATCGAGCACTTCCCTCATGGCACAAGTTTCACAGACGCATTTTTTTTCAAATTTATGCACACGCTTCACACTATGTTATTTTTATTTATTTATGCTTTTTGGGGATGCTCAGGACGGCGCCCCTTGATGGATCGCCTCGCTTACTGCACATGTTGCGCGAAATGTTCTTATTTATTTATACTGTTTGGGGATGCTCAGCATTGCGCCCAGTATTCGGCCACAGCGCTTCCTTTGCTCTTTCAATCCTTTGCTCAGCCCTGCATGCCTCTGGGACTCCACAATGTGCACCTGGACTCAGGAGCACCCGGGTGGGGCACCAGGATACTATCTGCATAGGGCCGGCTGCCAGAGCTCGCCACTCATGAGGCCATCTTCCTTGGCGGCAAGGTATCGCCCCCCCCCGTTCTGCTTCAGTAATGAGGCTTCTTTTTATTTTACTTTGCCCCTTGCAGCTTCTGACCTTCTCTTTTTACTCGTCTTGCTTGCTTCCCCTCCCACCCACCACTTCTCCTAATTGCTGTTCCCATCCCCCACACGTCCCTGCTTGCACATACACCCAACCTGTACCAGTTCCTTCTACCCCTCCCTCACATCTGTGTTTCCATCTCTGTTTCTTCAACCCTTCCCTACTGTCACTGGCCCCTGTTTCTTCTACCACTCCCGTCACCCGCCCCTGTTTCTTCTACCAACCTCCCTTCAGCCCTCGAGTCCCTGTTTCTCCTCCCACATACCAACAGAAGGAAAAAAACAATATGCAGTGGCCAGTGCTGGGCACCTCATAGTGCTTTAAACATCCTGTTATCCACCACTGCCCGCCCCTCCCCAAACCCACCTCCACCCGATTGCCAAAGCCAATATCCCGCCCATTAGTGAGACCTATTGACTTTGCCAATGCTTATTCTAATTGATACTACAGGTCTCACCAAAAGTGAATAGTGATGGGACAAATGCTGTAGATCAGCAGATTTCCAATTTCTCCTATCTCGTTGTTCTCCCACCTCATTTATAGGTGGGAGAAACAATGAACCATTGCATTTCCAGCAGCCTATTCACCAGAAGGCTGCTGGCCTCACTGTAAGAAAGTTCACCCCTTTACCACCATTTCCCTCTCGCTTTGATGAATTACAGCAGGAGGCCTCTATACCTTTCAGACACACTGCCTACGTTACAATAAAAAGTATCTCACAACTCCAAATATCCATTTGTTTGTGCTGCTTTCAGATACGTTAATTAGGTCCACGCCTTGTGTCAGCTCCAGCACTGGAAGCTGCTCAGTCCATTACAGTGGGGGCAGGTATGGTGTATTTATGTTAAAGAAATTTGATGTTCAATTTGTAGATCTTACCGGCAGAAGAGGTGAGCAAACGTCATTGCAAATGGAGCACTGCATGCCAATTTAGCAAGGGATGCGCATGCTCATTGCTTTGCTTCCAGGTGGAGAGCGAGCGATGCCTCTCCAGGAAGCAAACGGAGCTGACTGGATGAGGGAATGCAGCGCTTCCTCAATTCTCAGATTAGGCTCAGGAGAAAAGGTAGTTTGGTTTGGCAGAAACATTTATTACTTTAAGTGATACTGAAAATGATCTAATATTAGCCACTGTCTCTCCTACATGTAACCCTAAGTATTCATTTTTGTAAAGTTGTCTGTGGATTGGTTTTAGGATCTTTTGGAAGGCTTCTTAAAAGTAGTCACATTGTTGATCCTTGCCATTCCGGTATTATCATGGAGACCAAGAGGAGTGAGAAGAGGAGGGTTGAGTCTCCTCCCTCTGATGCTACTGAGAATGGCAAAACAGTGTGGTACAGGTTTAAGGGCCTGATTTACATTTTGGCAGCTGGGTTAATCCACCACAACGGTGACAAATATCCCATCTGCTGAAATATAAATTTCATAGGAAATAATGAGATTTGTATCCCGGCGGACGGGTTATCCGTCACCATTGTGACGGAGTAAACCATCTGCCAAAATCAAAATCAGGCCCTAAGTGTTCAAGGTCTTGTTCCCCTGCAAGTCCAGGCAGATGTCAGCAGCACAGTTAAAGTCCATTATTGACGAGGCTGTAGCTAAGACTTTGGCATCCAAGCCAAAGAAAAAGTCTGGGAAACACAAGGTCAAGATTCCTCTAGTGATTCAGCTCCTGAGAAACCTAGGCCCATATTTATACTTTTTTAGCGCCACATCTGCGTCATTTTTTGATGCAAAAGCAGCGCAAACTTACAAAATAATATTGTATTTTGTAAGTTTGCGCCGCTTTTGCGTCAAAAAATGGCGCAAATACAGCACTAAAAAAGTATAAATATGGGCCTTAGTACTTCCAGGTGCAAGTACATCACTAGAGAGGGTCTTCTCTAACCGCTCCTTCACATTAGAGAGAACTTGGGGTTTGAACCTCCGATTTTGGAGGAAGATGCAGAAGGGTTGTTTTCACAATATTCTAGACTATCAGTTGGTGCTTTCTATCCAATTGAAGATAAAGGAGATAATATTTAGGAATTGGAAGGAACCAGACCAAGCTGAGAAATCTACAGAAATCCTACAGTCTAGATGAAGGGGAGAAGATTATTCCTCAAATCATTAAAGTGGATTCCATCTTGGCTTTCCTGTCTTCGTTAATTGGTAGACCATCCTGGAATCCAGATGACTGTTCACCTACGACTCCAGTGAACCATGAAATCACAATGGGCTAAATAAATGCTCTAGCACATCCAATGAGTTCTTAAGAGCAGCTACCTATGCAGCACACTCCTCACAGTCTCTACCTAAAGACTTCAATGCCATGGCAGAGGCCCTTAACAAAGGTACAGATATCTCTGAGATACTGTTCCAGATAGAACAAAAATCAAATGCATCATCAGCTCTAATAAAAGCAGCTACAGCGTCTTTGAGCTACCCAGAAGGAATTGATGCCTTCACAATTGGAAGGCTGGCTTGTCAAAGAAAACGTCTTTCTAAAAGATTTCAGTTGAGGAAAGGAAGCTATTTAATAAGATGATAAAAAATTCCTTTAAGGACAAAAAACATACTTGATTTTGTAAGACTTTGGGGGTTATTTTAACTTTGGAGGAGGTGTTAATCCGTCCCAAAAGTGACGGAAAAGTGACGGATTTACCACCAGCCGTATTACGAGTCCATTATATCCTATGGAACTCGTAATACGGCTGGTGGTATATCCGTCACTTTACCGTCACTTTTGGGACGGATTAACACTCCTCCAAAGTTAGAATAACCCCCATTGTCCACTAAGCCATCCAAACCTTGGAATAAAGATTCTCAGGAGTCTTCTAAGAAGGAATCCAGGTCCTGCTTAACAAGGAGAACAAAGTTTCAACCAAAGCAATCAGGTAAGGTCCAGTTATTGGCTGGCCAGGCAGGTACATCCAAAAGCTCTCCTGACTATCTTCTTCATTTGGCCACATCTGGCCACCTCAGGAAGGTCAGAGAGAAAATCATGAATTTTCACAGCACATGGTTTGGTTGAATCTCAGATGTCCGGATATTGAGTCGGATTAAGAACGTTTACATCATAGAAGTTGACTCAGTGCCTCCCATTTCCAGGTGCATCCCTACTCCCGTCCCCGGAGACCCTATCAGGAAGGAGGCTTTGTGGTCAGGGATTTCAGCTCTATTATGAATGAGCACAATCAACCAAGTCCCTCAGAAGGAGAAGGGTCAGGGGATGTACTCTGTCCTCTTGTACCACCTGGTGCAAGTGGTTTCTAGGGAGGTAAGACTGATTTTAGGCCTAAAGAAGGCCAACTATTGGATAAAGGCTAAAGATTTTCAAATGGCTACTTTGCAGCAGATTATTCCTCTTGTGCCAAGCAAAGACTTTTTGGCAACTGTCAATTTACAGGATGCTTACTAGCACATGCCTACCTACCAGGCTCATCAAAAATGTCTATGCTTTGCAGTAGAAGAATCACACTTCCAGTTCAGAGTTCTCCCATTCAGGTTTGAAGTCTACCACTCATGCTTACAAAGTTGTTAGCTCCATTGAAAGCTGTGCTTCATAACAGAGAATGTGTATCCAAGCATATTTGGATGATTGTCTGGAACTGTCTCTGCAGCTGACTTCAGAGCTTGTGCACAAGGTTCTGGATATCCTGACAAGTCATGAGTTTCTAATAATCACAAGAAATCTTGGCTGATCCCAGACTATGAGTAGTCCTTATTTGGGAGCCAGGTTCTACACAGAACAGGGAGTGGTTTCCCTACCGGAGAAGAGCACTTTGTAAATTCAGTCCCATATTTCAGAGGTGATGGGATCTTCATGTCCAACTGTTGCAGAGTGGATGAGAATTTAAGGGGACTTGGTAGAATTCTTGTTTGTAGTACTTTGGTCGAGGTTCGTTTGGAAGAAACTGTCTTAAATTCTTTCCCACTGGCCACTGATATATCAGAACATGTCTATATGTATTCCAGTGTCTGAGGAGATGAAGTCAGACCTTTTAGGGTGCCTAGATCCAACAAACCTTTTGAAGGGGGTCTCATTGTGCCTTCAGTAACCTTCAGTATCTATCATTATTACTACAGATGCGAGGGAAACAGGATTGGGGGCATGGACAGGATCCCATCAGATCCAGGTCTTGTGGTTGCCTCTTCACAGGAGCAAGTCCTCCAATTGGAGGGAGCTGGAGGCCATCATGGTGCAGAAAGCTGTTATAATTAGCACAGACAAAATGAAGGCAAAATCTAATATCAGCCATCAAGGAGGGATGAAGGCTGTCACGCTCTCACCTATCTCATATCACATCTTTTTGCAGTGCCAATCCAGGCAGATAGATTGAGCAGGGAGATTACCTCCTCCCACAAATTCTGTCTGTCCGGAAGGCTAGAAACAATTTCTGAGTGAACCTATCTCCTGTGAGGAGATCTTCCAGGTGATTGATCACCTGGATGCATCCAAGGCCCCTGGCCTGGACGGATTTATGGGTGTCTTCTACAAAGCGTACAAGATATCATTGCGCCACATCTTCTGGGAATGTATGCTGAGGCCCCTGAGGTTGGGATCCTGCCACCGTCTTCTCTTTGTTGTTAAAACCTGGTAAGGTTTTCTCTGTACCTCTCTGTACCTCTTATCGCCCACTCTCACTTCTCAACTTCAGCAATAAAATGTTGGCTAAAATTCTAGCCACTCATTTGTCATTGCTGCTGGATAAGATCATATCACCCATGCAATCAGGCTTCATCACCCACCGCTCCACTTCCCTAAATCTTCCACAGGGACTGGGGCTTGGTGATTGGCTCTCTAGCTCCCAAACAACCTGAGCCCTCCTCTAACACCTGCACTGAGCCTTTAGGTTTGTGGAGGAAACCCCAAGACAGCCACCTCCATTTTGTGAGCCCAGTTTCCCTGCACCCTAATACAGCCCAGTGATCAAGAAATCCTAGGAGACTAGTAAGAGCCCCAGACTTTTTGGTAATTCTTGTTATTTGTTAGAAAGTGTTTGTACTGCTACCCGTGCCTATTTACAGTAGGCTCCCTGTGTTTGAGTCAGCTTGGTGGTATTAAACTGGTATTTTTTTACCTGTAAAATTTCCCTCCTAGTTTGTGAAAAAGCACTGCATACATCGATTCCCCCAACCCCCTCAATTTAAAAAAAAAGGGTTACCTACACCTCAGTGGCTAACCAGAGTGTGCCTAGGAAACTGCTTAATCTGCTCTGTGATTTAAACCATATTTAGAAAGTGTCTGCACCACTTGTTTCTGACTTGAAAAAGCCAAATACCTGAGTGCGCGACAAGCAGTATTTCAGTGGTTTCAATCTGTGCCTTACCTGGAAAGTAGCCTCTGCTAGCTTGGAAGTGTGGATTCTGCCTGTATGTGTCCAAGGAGTTTCTGAATTGAGAGGTATCTCCCTCCTCCCTTCCACAGGGTTTGGGGCTTAAGTTAACTTGGCTCTTATTTAATTTTCTATTGGTTGTTGTATATGTTGTTGTGATTGGTTGCTGGGACTAATATTTCGATTGGCTTAAGGATTGTTGTTTGTATTCTGATTGGTACTGGCACTAGAGTTCCTATTGGACTGTGTTTTTAGGGCTTCTATTGTGATTGGTTCTAGGACTTGGATTCCTATTGGACTGTGGTTTGAGGGCCTCTATTGTGAATTGTACTAGGGCTTGGATTCCTATTGGTCTATGGTTTTAGGACTTCTATTGTGATTGGTACTAGGGCGTGGATTCATACTGGACCATGGTTCTAGGGCTTCAATTGTGATTGGTACTAGCACTAGGGTACCTGTTGAACTGCGGTTTTAGGGTTACTGTTGTGACTGGTAGTCGGGACGAGGGGTGTGATTGGTTAATAGGGCTAAGTCTCCCATTGGCTCTAGGGTTTAAGGTTACAAATCTGATTAGTTAGGGTTAGGACTAGGTTTCTATTGTATTGACCAAGAGGGTTATTTAAGCCTAGGACTCAGGGCATCTTTGTCCAGGTGTTGAGGCTAAGGGCAGAGAGGACAAGGGCAGCTGCCTGTTTGGGCCAGTTTGGGCTAGGGTGGGGCCTGGGGCTAGAAATGCTGCCCAGTTTTCCATTTACCAGATAGGACCTTATTCCCTACCCACCCTCCAACATCCAGACACAATATCAGCAAAGGCATCCAACTCATGCACCACAAACAGACCGCTTAAAGCTTGCAATGTCTCACCAACCAGCCCAAAACCCCACATACCTCATCTTTACACATATCCAACACAACTACAACATTAAGACACCTGCCATACCCCCTTTTAACATGAAAAAATCTAAACTCAGCCTTCCATCACACCACCCACAAACACTCTCCTCCTCTTCACTAATTACGCTCATCCATACAATCCTTACAATCTACTCCACCACACATATTACCTCTTCAAGTGATCAAATCTAACACAAACACCACTAACTCTCATCCATCCCCACTTAAACACCTCATACACTCTTCTCCAAAACACATCAACACCTTCTGTAATATTCTAATACCACTCACCAGCACTAACTCACATACAAATCCTATACAGAAAACCACCTCATCAATATCTCCTCTTATTACTCCATAAAAACAAAACAAACCACACACATAGCACATCAAAGTAACACAAACTTTCATAATACTGTATTTTACACCCACATGCTCCTCCACCACCCCTAACGCATACTCCTTCCACACTAAATAGATGCAAAAAAAGTAAACAACATGCCTCTCTTAAACACTTCGCATCCCCTTGTCTATTACACAATAAGGCTACTCTACAAAAAGAACTGCACTCACCATGTCATTCTCAGCCACCAAGTCCACAACCAACAATCAATCAATCAATCAATCTATCATTGGATTTATAAAGGCACTACGTACCCGTGAGGGTTTCAAGGTGCTTGGTGGGGGGGGGGAGCTGGTGTTACTGGTCGAAGAGCCAGGTCTTGAGGAGTCTTCTGAAGGTGAGTAGGTCTTGAGTCTGTCGCAGGTTGGTGGGGAGGGTGTTCCAGGTTTTGGCGGCGAGGTATGAGAAGGATCTGCCGCCGGAGGTCTTTCTTCGGATGCGGGGGATGGCGGCGAGGGCGAGGTTAGAGGAGCGGAGCTGACGGGTGGGGGTGTAGAAGCTGAGTCTGTTGTATAGGTAGGCTGGTCCGGTGTCGTGGAGCACTTTGTGAGCGTGGGTAAGAAGCTTGAAAGTGATCCTTTTGTCCACAGGGAGCCAGTGAAGGTTTCTCAGGTGGTGGGAGATGTGGCTGTGGTGGGGTACGTTGAGGATCAGTCGGGCGGAGGCGTTTTGGATGCGTTGGAGGCGTAGTAGGTCTTTCACTGGGATGCCTGTGTAGAGTGCGTTGCCATAGTCCAGCCTGCTGCTGACGAGGGCCTGTGTCACTGTTCTTCTTGTTTCTGTCGGGATCCACTTGTAGATTCTGCAGAGCATGCGGAGTGTATTGTAGCAGGAGGAGGAAACTACGTTGACCTGTTTAGACAAGGTGAGGGAGGAGTTGAGGATGAAGCCCAGGTTGCGAGCGTGGTTGGTCGGTGTCGGTGGGGTTCCTAGTGCGGTGGGCCACCAGGAGTCGTCCCAGACAGAGGGGGTGGATCCGAGGATGAGGACCTCCGTCTTGTCCGAGTTCAGTTTCAGACGGCTGATTCTCATCCATTCGGCGATGGATTTCATCCCCTCATGGAGGTTGGTTTTGGCGATTCGTGGGTCTTTGGTGAGTGAGAGGATGAGCTGGGTGTGGTCGGCGTAGGTGAGAATGTTGAGGTTGTGTTGTCGGCCACTTGTGCGAGGGGGGCCATGTAGATGTTGAACAGCGTTGGGCTGAGGGATGAGCCTTGGGGGACGCCGCAGATGATGTCGGTGGCTTCTGAGTGGAAGGGGGGGAGGCTGACACTCTGGGTTCTGCCGGAGAGGAATGAGACGATCCAGTCGAGGGCTTTTCCTTGAATTCCTGTTTCGTGGAGGCGTGATTCCAGGATGCGGTGGCAGACTGTGTCGAAGGGGGCAGATAGGTCCAGGAGGATGAGGGCTGATGTTTCGCCGTTGTCCATTTGGTGTCTGATGTCGTCTGTGGTGGTGAGAAGAGCGGTTTCGGTGCTGTGGTTTCGTCTGAAGCCGGACTGGGAGGGGTCTAGGATGCCGTTGTCTTCGAAGTGGCTGGTTAGTTGTGTGTTGACGATTTTTTCAATCAACTTTGCTGGAAAGGGGAGCAGAAAGATGGGTCGGAAGTTCTTGAGGTCGTTGGGGTCTGCTTTGGGTTTCTTGAGGAGGGCGCGGATTTCGGCGTGTTTACATTTTTCAGGGAATGTTGCTGTTTCGAAGGAGATGTTGATGACCTTCCGTAGTTGGGGGGCGATGGTGGCGTCGGCTTTGTTGTATACGTGGTGGGGGCAGGGGTCTGACGGAGATCCTGAGTGGATGGAGTTCATGATCTTGCGTGTCTCTGTGTCGCTCACGTTAGTCCAGGAGGTCAGGTGGTTTGCACAGGTGGAGTGTTCGGGGTGGGGTCTGGCGTGGGAGTGGCGTCAAAACTGTTGTGGATGTCGATGATCTTCCGGTGGAAGAAGGTGAACAGTGCGTTGCAGAGTTCTTGGGATGGAGGGATGTCGTTGACGTTGGCGCTGGGGTTGGAGAGTTCTTTCATGATGCTGAAGAGCTCTTTGCTGTCATGTGCGTTGTTGTCCAGACGGTCTTTGAAGTGGGATAGTTTGGCTTGTCTGATGAGTTGGTGGTGCTTGCGGGTGGCGTCCTTGTGGGCTGTGAGGCTGTCAGGTGTGCTTTGAGGAGCCATTCCTTTTTTAGTTTCCGGCAGTCGCGTTTGGAATTTAGCAGCTCATCGGTGAACCATGTGGCTTTTCTTCTGGCTTGGTTGTCAGTGGGTTTTTTGAGTGGCGCGAGGATGTTGGCGCAGTCGTTGATCCACAGGGTGAGGTTGTTGGCGGCGGTGTCTGGGTCGGTGGAGTCGGGTGTGGGTTCTGGACGAGGGCGTTGGTAAGCTGGTCTTCCGTAACTTTGTTCCAGCATCGGCGGGGTGGTTGTTGGGTGCGATGGTGCTCGGTATATTTTTTGTAGGTGAAGTGGATGCAGTGGTGGTCGGTCCAGTGGAGTACGGTGGTATGGTTGAAGGTGATGTGGGCGCTTGAGGAGAAGATGGGATCAAGCGTGTGGCCGGCGATGTGGGTTGGTGTGTTGATAAGTTGTCTGAGGCCGTGGTTGGCGAGGTTGTCGATCAGAGTAGTGGAGTTGGTGTCGTTCTTATTCTCCAGGTGGAAATTTAGGTCTCCGAGGAGGATGTAATCCGTTGAGGTGAGTGCGTGGGTTCTGGTGAGGTCGGCGAGGGATTCGCTGAATGGTGCTCGTGGTCCGGGGGGTCTGTAGATGAACGTTCCTCTGAGAGTGGTGTTGGAGTCGGTGTGGACGAGGAAGTGTAGGTGTTCGGCGGTCTTGAGGGAGTCGTCGGTGTGGGTGTCGACTTTGAGGGAGGGTTTGTGGGCGATGGCTATGCCTCCTCCGATTCCGTTGTTGCGGTCCCTACGGATGATCTTGTAGCCGTCCGGGATGGCTATTGCGATGTCGGGCGCCGAGGAGTCGTTCCACCAGGTTTCGGTCAGGAAGGCCATGTCTGGGGCGGTGGAGTTGAGCAGGTCCCAGAGCTCGATGGCGTGCTTGCGTGCAGAGCGGGTGTTGAGGAGTATGCAGTGGAGGTGGTTTGTTCCGGTCTTTGTAGGTTTTCTTGTTCTGTCGCAGGTGAATTTGCAGGCCCGGCATGCAAAGGGTTCGTGGGTGTTCCTCGGTGAGGACTGGGAGCATGCTGTGGTGCGGCCGGGGTTGAGAGTGTTGAGTTGGTCGGCCGTGTAGTGGCATCTGGAGGCGCAGGGGTCTTGCGGACCGGGGGGATGGCGCTGGGCGCGGTCCAGGCGCAGACGGGCTTGCCTTTGGCACGCCCAATGCGCACGGCCGCGCCGCGGCCGCGCCGCAGCTGCCAGAAGAGGAGGGGAGGGTGGGAGTGACAGCTGGGAGGCGGGAGGGTTCGTCCTATGAGAGGGCTGGGGGGTGGGGCCGCAGGGGACGCAGCGGCGGGAAAAGGGAAGAAAAAACGGTGAGAGAATGAGGGGGGATGGGCCGCAGGGGACGCAGCGGTGGGAAAAGGGAAGAAAATGGTGAGAGAACGAGAGGGGAGGCGGGAGGGGCCGCAGGGGAAGTAGCGGCAGGGAAAGAAGCAAGAGTGAACGGCAAAAGTTGGTAGTTCGGGGGCAAAGCGGAGAGCGACCTACCTGCAAGCAGGGACAAAGGTTGCTCCCTGCTATCACGCCGCGGCTGCCATAAGCGGAGGGGAGGGTGGGAGTGGCAGCTGGGAGGCGGGAGGGTTCGTCCTATGAGAGGGCTGGGGGGTGGGGCCACAGGGGACGCAGCGGCGGGAAAAGGGAAGAAAAAAACAGTGAGAGAACGAGGGGGGAGGCAGGAGGGGCAGCAGGGAACGCAGCGGCGGGAAAGGGAAGAAAAAACGGTGAGAGAATGAGGGGGGAGGCGCCGCAGGGGACGCAGCAGCAGGAAAAGGGAAGAAAAATGGTGAGAGAACGAGGGGGAGGTGAACGGGCCGCAGGGGACGCAGCGGCAGGGAAAGAAGCAAGAGTGAACGGCAAAAGGTGGTGGCGCGGGGGCAAAGCGGGGAGCGACCTACCTGCAAGCAGGGTCAAAGGTTGCTCCCTGCTATCGTGCCGCGGCTGCCATAAGAGGAGGGGGGTGGGAGTGGCAGCTGGGAGGCAGGAGGGTCCGTCCTATGAGAGGGCTGGGGGGGGGGCCGCAGGAGACGCAGTGGCGGGAAAAGGGAAGAAAAAAACGGTGAGAGAACGAGGGGGGAGGTGGGAGGGGCCGCAGGGGATGCAGCGGCAGGAAAGGGAAGAAAAAACGGTGAGAGAACGAGGGGGGAAGCGGGAGGGGCCGCAGGGGATGCAGCGGCGGGAAAAGGGAAGAAAAACGGTGAGAGAACGAGGGGGAGGCGGGAGGGGCCGCAGGGGACGCAGCGGCAGGGAAAGAAGCAAGAGTGTATGGCAAAAGGTGGTGGCGCGGGGGCAAAGCGGGGAGCGACCTACCTGCAAGCACCAACACACACAGACCTAACAAAATGCCTCATAAGCATGTGGGACAAGGTACACTGTATAGAAAAACAGGACTATTGTGACCCTCATACAGTTATCACAACTAAAAACACACCTGCTACAAGCTCAAAATATACTGCTCACCCTTCTTCAAAGCAAAATTACAATGCCACAAACATACATTTTCCAAACTTCCTGCTCATAAATGCTCGATCACTCTAAAAAATCAAGCACCACATCTACGATCTGCTCACTGACACAAAACTTGACGTAGTATTTATAATGGAATCATGGTTGGGAGATGACATGATCCCAGTGTTGCATGAAGCCATTACTCCAGGCTATCAAACCATCACACAAACCCGTATAGGCAAAAGAGGAGGTGGACTAGCTATTATATTCAAAGAAGTAATACATCTCAGTAAAACAGACAACATTTCCATACAAGGCTGTCAGGCCCTCCTCACCAGATGCAACCCTACACCAACTTCCTCCTGTAACTTTCTCCTCCTTTACAGACCTCCACCTAACAATTCAACATTCCCAGACGTTTTTCTAGACACAGTCTCAAACCTTATAACATTATACGCCAACCTATGCATTCTTGGGGACATAAACATTTGGTTTGACTAACCCAATATGCCCCATCCAAAAGCTATCACCATTGGCCTACTCACATTAAACCTACATCAGATTGTACACAATTCCACACACATCGCTGGACACATCCTAGATGTCATTTGTGCAAATGCTGAACTGCTTGTGGTTCAAAGCATCATGCCAATCACATGGTCAGACAACCATTTGGTAACTTTCCAACACACAACACCACAAATCAACACACCCCATAGTACCTTACACACATCCATCTGTTGACCATGGAACATACTCAATCTTGAAGACTTAGAAACATAACTAACAGCCAACACAGATCTAGAGACAATAAATTCTGTTCAAAAAGTTTGAGTGGCTACAGTAAGCTTTCGATATCCTAAAAACACTCAATAAAACTAAACAGGACAAAAGAAAACCAACACCATGGAGAAACACAGAACTAAAAAAGATAAAGCAACAAATCAGAAGGCTGCAACGGACCTGGCTCAAAACAACATTCAAGACATACTTCAGCTACACAAAGTTAACAGAATATACAAATCATCAATCAAAAAAGCAAAAAGAGATACTACTCAGACAGAATTCAAAATGCTAAATCTGCAACTAAAGAAACCTAAATGAATGGAAGGAAGTCATCCCACTACTCAAGATTTCACAAACAAACTGGCAATTAATTACACAACCAAGGCAGACAGATTGTTCTCCTATTTAAAACAAAAGAAAAACATCAGCACCAACCCGTTTCCTAAAATCCCCTCCAAAGGTAAACCAACTCAGCTTCTGCACACCTTCAAACAAATATCACAAACTGAATTTATGAATTTGGTCAAAGCAAGCAGGCCTTCCAGCTGCCCTTCTGACCCTTGTCCACCACACATCTTCAAAAACATTCTTTTATCTTCTTCTGCTGCCATATCTGCAAGAAGGATCATCAATAACTCTCTAACTACAGGAACTTTTCCTGAAGACCTGAAAAAGGCATACATATCCCCGTTATTAAAGAAGACAAACCTGGACCCGCATGACCCCAACAACTACAGACCAATTACAAATGGACCTTTCTTGGGCAAACTGATAGAAAGAGCAGCATTCGTCCAGATGTCACAATTCATTGAAGACTAGTCCATACTTTCAGACTACCAAACTGGATTCCACCCAGGAAGAGGCACTAAATCTACACTCATAGCAATCTGGGATGATCTTAAAAACATAGTTGACTGCAGTGGAGTTGCTGCACTACTTCACTTCTCTTGGAACTCTCAGCTGCCTTTAATACTGTTGACCATGACACCCTAATTCAAAGACCCCTGAAAGCTGGCATAAAAGGGACTGCTTTCGACTGATATCATCTATTCTCCCGCCTTCTCATCCAAACCCTATACCACAAAAGCAGAGGCACCTCAAGAATCAATCATCTCACCTATGCTTTTCAACATCTACATGATGTCATTACCAGAATTGATCAATGATTTTTAGCTCACATGCTACAACTATGCAGGTGACAGACAAATACTCCTTAAATTGGAATGCCTCAAAGAAATTGAAAGCTCACAAATATTCAGTTGCCTCAGAGCAGTTGATCAGTGGATGACTTGGAGCCATCTCAAACTGAATGCTTCCAAAACGGAAATACTCACATGTGGCCACTGGAAAAATTAGGGCCCACTGTGCACCTGGCCTGATGATCTGGGACCACCTCCTCAAGTATCTAAGGAAGTTAAAAACCTTGGAATTACCATGGACTCCAAGTTATCAATGAATGCCCAAGTGGACAAATTAGCATGATCAAGCTTCATCACGTTGAAGACTCTGCAACGTCTCTTAATCCACCTCGGATTTCCACACAAGGTGCAGGCTACTATCTCTATCGTGCTATCTAAACTGGATTACACCAATGGCCTCTACCATGTATTATCTCTATCTACTATTTAAATACTACAACATATTCAGAACTCAGCTGCCATGCTACTATTACATGTAAAGCCACAAGCCCACATCTCCCCTGCCTTTAGAGCACTACATTGGTTACCAGTTGCTGCCAGAAGAACCACCTTCAAGCTGCTTTGTATCACCCACAAAGCTATACATGGAACATGACTGCTTTTCATCAGAAACAAAATAACCAAAATACATTCAACAAAGAAATTAATTCAAAAACCTCCGCTCAAGATTGGCACCCGCCTTAAAACAAAAAGTCAATAGGTGGTACATCCTTCTCTGTTCAAGCAGCCAAACTATGGAATTCATTACCTCCAAATATAAGATCTACAGATAACTATCTTGTCTTCAGAAGACTACTCAAGAGTTGTCTCTTTCCATCATAACCACCGTATCCAAACAGCAATGGACTGCATATGCCTGTGTTGATAATTATTTATAATCTGATTATGTGTGTATTCTAGATATGTATAGTTCTTTAAGAAATATGTATAGTTACTATTTCATAATAATAAAGTATACACATACTCTTTACGTCTGGTTAATAAATGTATATTTACTCACAGTCAAATGTATATATGTATGTATGCGTGTGTGCATGTGTGCATATGTGTGTGTATATACATACATATGGGTATATTATTCTATGCTTAACATGTTCATAGGTCATTGCATAGCTCCTACATAAGTTGTTATATTTGATACTTATGAATCCCTGCTTTTGTTTTTATACCACAATAAGCAAATGTTATATTTACTATTTTAACAGCAAGCATTTCACTATTGAATATTTGAGGAAAGATAAATGAATGTTAGAAACGTACACTTATAAATTGACATTGAATGTTGAAAATCTTGAATGTCTTTGTTTATACAATACAACATTACATCTCATATTATTATACCCATTATTGTATTCCTTACACATATATTCCCTTACTTTGAATTTGCAATAATATTTATTTATTACTCTAGTCCTACTGTACTAGAGGGGAACAAAATAAGTAAATATAATTAAATATATATATATATATTTATATATTTAATTAATTTACTCTCTCGTAAGCTTTACTCTGTCTCCCAATCACCCTATGTCTCTATTAATCTATCCTAAATCCCCATTCTGGCTCATCCCAAACCCATTCTACTACTTTGATCTCCAAAATAACCCTGCTTAAGCTCTTCCCACCTCTACTGCATCTAGCTCACCCTAAACCTCGGTTTAGTACTATGATCTCCCAAACAACCCTACTAAATTCTCCCTTATTTCTCTCACCTTTGACTCATCCAAAACCCCTTCTACTACTATAATCTCCCTAACCCCTTTCCACAGACTCTTCCCTCCTCCACCTCTCCTTTTACTCATTTCAAGCCTCATCCTATTACTATAAACTCCCAGTTAACACTTCTGGATTCTTCCCTCCATTACTGTTGTCAATCCAACTAACAAACTCACATATTCTTCGCTCAAATTAACTCATAGTAAAACCAATACTGTACTCATATTTCCCTATACTAATCCACCACTAATTCCTCTTGGGTTCCGGAGTAGCGTGCTATGTGCCGAAAAGCTCTTCGACGCCTTGTCAGGGGTAGAGAGCGCTATATACCTGACCATACAGGTAGAAAATGGCTTTGGCTCCCTCTCTCAAAGGCAGGTCGTATTTCCATCATTAGGATGGTAGTTCTCTACTAGTTTATATACCTATTTTTCAATATATACCCAATCCTCTTAACAATAATTTATTTGCAACTTTAAGGAGCCTCTTACTCTCCATCACCCAAGACAAATTGATTCAACATACGCTGACCCAACACAATTTATGTACACTCTGGGATATTTTTCCGGATGGTCATGTTCTCACTCATGCTGATGATGGCAGATTTGCAGATGCTACATATATAGACCACTTTACATTCCAGTGGATTCATAGTTCACTTCGTACAACTATCCCTTTTACCCGCTGGCCCTGGATGATTTTCACCAATTCACCCTTGTGGTAGCTGATACAGAGGGAGGGAAACTGGCTTCTAGGCTTCATCATGCCTGAGTAGCCTTGAAACTGGCACAAGATTGGAGGCTCAGAGCAACATGGGAGTGAGACCTGACTTGCCCCCTGCGATAAAATATGGCACTATTGTTGTAATCAGACAAAACTGGGCTCTCCCAACCACAGACATAAACTCATACAGCAAATTCTTACATAGAGCATACACTACACCCAGTGCACTGGCTAAGATTGACCCTACGAGGTCCTCCCAATGAACAAAATGTAACATAGATTAGGCTGATTGTACACACTTAAAGTGGATGTGTACACATATAGGGACATACTGGCATAAGCTTTTTTCCAGCTGTCTTTGATGATCGGGATTGCACTCACCCCTGACTCTCTCAATGTATGCTGGGCTATGTTAACAATGTATCAAAGGGAGTCCAAAGACTTACTGCTATAGCTTTGTTGTTGGCTAAACTGGAGGTTGCATTGCATTGGGGTAGTAGGTTTCGTCCATCGGATACTGCATGTTTGAAAAGCATGATTTATTGTGATACTACCAGTGAAGTCTACACTACATTGCAGCCTCCTGCTGCCCACCCTAAAGACATCGGCAAACCACTCAGGGCACATCTGCTGTCACTGGAACCCACTGACTACACCCAAACTGTTGTGCTTTGTGGTCTGTAGAGGTCCTAGCATGTGTACCATTCTTCTTGTAAGCACATAAAGTTACTCTGTATTCATGTTCCTCTACTGGTTTGTCCTGCCTTCTACCAAGCTGCATCTGTTTGCCAATAGTATATTGACATGTGATCCTGTTATTGTATGTTACTGTTCATATAACATGGTGAATAAACACATTTGCAAAAACAATGTATCTTTCTCCCCTCTTGTTTCATAAGATTCTCCAGAAGTGTGGGTGTCTGAGGGTGGATCTGTTTGTGACCCAACTCAATTATCACCTCCCTCCCTTTTATTCAAGGACAAGTGAGGCCAACTCTAGGGTAAAATATGCTTTTTCTTGTTCCTAGCTGAAGGATCTTCTGCACACCTTTCCCCCTTTCTCTTAATTCAGTTCTTTCTGATCAGGGTGAGGAGGGAGAAGCCTCATATAATCTTTATTACTCCAGCCTGGCCTACTCGTCTTGGTTTAATCTTCTTGGAACTATGAGGATTGACCAGGAATAGCTATAATCAGTGGTCCCATCCCCTCTGGCCTTTCCAATTCCCCAGAGCAACTTGCTAATAAAACTCCAACTGATGGCCCGGAGATCTTCATTCTGTAAGCATTGCATGTCTTTTAGGAAGTGATGCTCAAAGAAGCATTTCCTGCCTCTTTCTGCTACTCTCCCTCAGATGATGGACTTTCTTCAAGATGGGTTCTGATAGGGACTTAGTTCTTCTACCATAAACATGCAGTGGGCCGTAGTTAAAGCCTTTAGAGTGCCCTGGGGTAATTTAGAGGATGACCAGGGGCTGGTACAAATACTATTTAAGTGGTTTAGTAATATCCGGCCTTCATTTTCATCTTCTTATCCTGCTTGGGATCTCCCATTAGTTTTGCAGACTCGGAAATTCACCCCTTTTGAGCCTCTTCGTTCAATTGATGTTAAGATACTGACCTTATAAGTGTTTTTTCTTCTGGTGGCCATACCTTCAGCTAAAAGGCTGAGTGAGATAGGTTTCCATCCATGCAAACCAATATTTATTAGGGTTTTTTACAACAGAATTGTTTTGCACCCAGGTCCAAACTTTGCACCTAAAGTATTTCCTTCCTTTGATGCTCCATACAATGTGAAAATATTTGTCTTCTTTCTTGATTCTTTATTCCCTAAGGAAGTAGAGTTGCATCCTCTGCTGTAAAGAGAGCAGTACTAGTCTATTCCAAGAGGCTGGCTGAGTTTAAATTATCTATCTCTTTGCTTATCAACTTCGGTCCTGCCAAGAATGGTTTGAAACAATCTAATCAGACATTGAGTAAAATGGTCAGGACTTTAATATCCTTGGCGTATAACAAGCGTGGGGGTATTCAAGGTAGATCAACAAGAGGTAAGTCTATTTCACTAGCAGAATTTTCAGGGAGCATCATTAAATGAGACTTGTAGAGCACGCACCTCAGCAGTTCCTTCTACATTCTTTGAACAATACAAGATCACGTAGGATCCATAGATGGTGAATGTCTTCAGTTCTAGGGATTATTTTCTGCTGTGAAGTAAACAGTAGACTTATAATTCCAGAATAAAGTGTGGTTTTTTTAGGAGGAATGTACGGTTATCGTGATATTTATTGCTATGGTATATCTCATTTTGTAATTCATCAAAGCAAGAGGGATGATGAGGTAATGCCTTGATTACTTACCGTTAATTGCATTACTTCAAGTTTGTCTCTCACTTTCATTATTTATTTCCTCTTTCCCTGTTATTCCAGTCCAGCTGTGTTTTTCTGTGGGCTTGTTGAAAGAAACAGAATATGTAGAAGGGGTGTAGTACTTTTCATTCTAATTTAAGTGGTTTGTTGGAGAGCAAAGGGACCTCATGTTAAAATGAATCCAAACCAGGGATGGCTGGTGTTAAGGGGCAAAATGGGCATTGCCCTGCCACCCTGTAGGAGTAATAAAAGTGTGAGAAGAACACCCAATTCATTGTGCTGGCTGATGGGTGACAAACATGTGTAAATCAGTTTTTAGGGGGTAGGGAGGATGGCCGCTGGCCCTGATCATGCATTGGCTGGGCGAATATCTCTTCAGCCTGGAGGCATAAATCAGGGCAGTGATGACACACTTGTGGGTGCGGTGTGTGTTACTGCAGAGAATAGAGTTTTACTTTGGGTGTTATTCATATGGCCCAGGGAGGAGTCGGAAGACCTCGATTAAACTCAATGGATGGGTGCAGGGCAGGACGTCCGAGGCAATGTAGGAGTGGGTGTGTCAGTGGCCTCTGCCTATTCCACCGAGACCTATCAACTCTTGTTGATTTTCCTTATGATAGGTCGGCTGGGGAATGGGAGAGGAGTCCAGTAGCTTTGAGTTCCTTCCAGATTCTTCTGCAGTGTGGTTTAGAATGTGCCACCGCCGTCCAGTGCGAGACCAGGCCCCGGGGAGAATAAGTACACTACTACGTGAGTTTTCTGTAAAGTATTTTGGCGTGCTGTGGTTTACCCTGCCTTCCCTCACGTCCAACAGTAGCAGCACGTATGGCATCTAGCACATGTTATTGTATAACTTTCCTTGACTCGCCTCTCTACATCTTCTAACACATGGTTTCAGCCTCCGAGTACATTCCCAATTCCAAGATAATTTCTCGCTTCAGTGTTTTAGTTTTTCATCGCTGAATATTAAAATAACTTATTTTTAGCAAAGAAACACTGTGAGCAAAGTTCGAGGATGGAGCCTGATATGGGTGACCTGAGGCAAAAAGCAGGAAACGGCAGGGATAGTTCAACAGTCAGTGACTGTAAATACTGAGAAAAGCAGTAATAAAATTATTTCTAGCGTTCACGTTAAGAATTTTTCAATTCTATTAAGGACACAGAGGCGAGGATTATGCTTCTCTTTCCATGCTTTATTTTTTAACAGCAGCCAATGAAAATCATGGAAAACAAAAAACTACATATCCCAAAACTTGATATGTCATGTGATGATCATAGAGGAGGAAGCCTATAAAGTGTTGAATCACACCCAGCCACTCCTCTTTCTTTGTCCAAAACTCGCAACAGATAAGTCAAAGTCTAAACATGAAACTTGTAAACGAAATCCTGAAAAACAGAAGAACTGGAACCCAACTTGACTGGAAACTTGAATGATACCAGAATTGGCCGAAATTACTTCTCATCATTTCCTAGGAAAAAAAGAAAATTCAGGCCATAAAAACTGAATATCATAAAGTGATACTTATATCTACTACTAAATAGGGTGGGTTAGCACTGACATACAGTAAACTTGTACATGAGCTTCATAGAAATATTATGTGCCACAATAAAACATATACAACAGTGCGGCAGGATAATCCTCGCCTCCGTGTCCTTAATAGAATTGAAAAATTCTTAACGCGAATGCTAGAATTTTTTTAATTCTATGTCAGGACCGGAGGCTCAGATTATGCTTGTTCAAAGCTGATTCACCACCACCGATGCAATATCCACAATAGGTTTACAATAGAAAGTTTTAAAAGTCGAAGGAGAAGACCAGTCTGCTGCCCTTAGAATGTCCTCTAAACGAGAACCCAAAGCAAAAGACTTTGAAGCCATAGCACCTCTGGAAGAATGAGCACCAAATCTAGAAATATCAATGCCTGCTTCATTCAGTAACCATCGCATCCATCTAGCAAGGGTAGCTGAAGAAACAGGATGATAAGGCTTAACTAATGAAATGAGTAATTGACCCCCATATCAGAACGAAACTCTTCTGTACTCACCTCCTAAGCTCTAAGGCACTGCACAACACATAGTTTGGGGTTGTCCACAAAACAGGGATAAGAAACGCACTTCAGATTGCATTTAGTTCTACGCGAAATAGAAAAAGAAACCCACTCAGGGGAAAAAACTCTCCCAGCCAAATCCAGAGCCCTAACATCTGAAATTCTCTTACATGAAATTAAACATAACAACATCGTGAGTTTAGCTGAAAGCTGTTTCCTAGACAAAAATCTATTGGAAGGCCAAGATTCTAAGAAACGAAGGACAATGTTCACATCCCAAAGGAAAGAATAGCGAGGGCGAGGAGGATTAGCCAATCTGATACCCCTCATTAATTTACAAACAATGGGAGACTCCCTAATGGGTTTACCCTCCACTGGTAAATGCCCTGCCGAAATAGCAGACCGATAATTATTAATAGAGCGATAAGCTAGACCTGATGCCGCTAAAGAAGATAGAAAATTTAGGACCAGACAGCAATCTTCTGAAGAAGGATCCGCACCCCTAGAGCTACACCAAGAACTCCATCGCTTCCAAGCCGAAGCGTATATCTTGTGAGTACTGGAGGACCAGGAACCTGCAATGAACTCGGAAGACTCTTGCGAAAGTCCTGGGATGCTCCATCTTTCCCTGAAAGACGCCAAGCCACCAGGGATAGCTGATCCGACAGGATCAATGGATGCAAAAGACCCAGAGGGTCCTGGAGAAGATTGTCCCGGAAGGGAAGAAGGATCGGATGATTGCAACTCAACTCCATTGCCAACGGGAACCATGCCTGAGATCTCCAAAGAGGTGTCACCAGAACCAACTCCACTTGCTGACGTTTGATCTGAGCCAATACCCTGGGTATCGTTAAGAAGGGAGGAAAGGTGTAACTCCATTCCTGAGACCAGTCCTGAAGAAAGGCATCCGTCTTCGATGCTTCCAGGTCTGGTCTCCAACTGAAAAAACGTTTCATCTGCCGGCTGAGGCGAGACGCAAACAGGTCTATCGAAAAGGGGCCCCACCGAGCAGAAAGTGCCCGGAAAACTCTGGGATGTAACCTCCAATCGCTGAAGTCACTCAGGTGATGCAAATTCCAGTCCGCCACCATGTTGCTGGCCCCTGGAAGGTACTCCGCGACAACTGAAATCTTGTGCTGAACGCAAAAATGCCAAAACTCCTTGGCTATCTCCGCTAAAATGCGGGAACGTATTCCCCCCAACTTGTTGACATACCTCACCGCCGAGATATTGTCCATGCGAAGGAGAACACAACAGTTCGCCCTGATGGGAGAGAGACTCTTGATTGCAAATGAGCCGGCTAGGAGTTCCAAACAATTGATGTGGAGGTTCAGCTCCATGCTGGACCATCTTCCTCCCGTGGACACTGATCCGCAACGGGCTCCCCAGCCCCAACGACTGGCGTCGAACTCTATCACTACGTCCGGGTAAGAACTGAAAATAGCTCTGCTGTTCCAGGCTTCCATATGATCCAACCACCAATTCATCTCTGCACGAGATTCCTCTGAGAGGAGAACCTGATCCGCATAACTGAGACCTCTCTGAAGATGGGATATCTTTAAACGTTGAAGGGCTTGGTAATGTAAGGGGCCCGGAAAAATCGCTTGAATCGAAGAAGAAAGCAGGCCCACCATGCGGGCAGTTGCCCTCAATGATACAGTCTGTTTGGATAATAGAGACCTCAACTCTCTCTTGATCGAATGAACCTTCCCGAGGGGAAGAACCAATTGAGATTGTATTGCGTCTATCTGGAAACCCAGAAAATCTATCCGTTGAGAGGGAACCAGAATGGATTTCTGGGCATTGATTATAAAACCCAGATAGATAAATTATTAACCGGACCCCTTGGGAACGAAGGAATTCCACGACTGGACGCATTACCTTCGTGAAACACCAGGGGGCAGAAGACAGACCAAAGGGGAGAATTTTGTACTCGTAATACTCGGTCTCCCATTGGAACTGGAGAAATCTCTGATGAGGAGGAAAAATAGGAATGGTCAGATAAGCGTCCTTTAGATCTAAACGGACCATCCAGTCTCCCTCTTGGAGAATGTCTCTCAGCAAATGGATGCCCTCCATCTTGAAATGACGATATAGTAAAAAACCGTTGAAGTCTTTTAAGTTTAGAACCAGACGAGACCCGCCCCCTTTCTTGTCCACTAGAAACACTGGACTGACAAAACCAGAAGGGTGAAGAGGTACCTTGACGATGGCGCCCTTCTTTACTAGTGCTGAAATTTCTGCGGAAATGAGACTGTGTTCTTGAAGGGAAAAATATACTGGCCTGGGAAGGCACTGCTGAAACGGGGACTTGTAAAATTCTAGTTTGAACCCCTGCACGGTCTCTAAGACCCAAGCATCCGAAGAAATCAGACACCAAGATCCCAGAAAACTCTGAGTTCTGCCCCCCAAAATTACATCTGAACTTACAACCAAGCTCACCTGTGCCTCCCGACTCCTGGGAGAAAGACTGATGGCCTTTGGATCTCCCCCTGCGGAATCTGCCCTGAACAGATCTTGGTCTCGATGGGTAGAAGGTAGAAGAGGAGGAGTCGTACTCCTGAAAGCCTCCTCTTCCTTGCTGGTAGAACCCACGTTGAGGGCCTTGTTGGTTGAAGCGGCCAAAGGCACGCCCTCTGTAGCGTCTGGCCCCTCTAAAAAGTGGACGCAGCACTCTCCTGATGGAACCTTGTGCCCTGTCCACACTGGTGTAAGTAGAAACAAATTTAGAAAGTTCTTTCATAAAGGGGGGCCCAAACAGCAAACCCTGGGCCACGGGGCCTGATTCAGAGGTAGCGAGGTCTGCCAATTTGGGGTCTAGCTTCATCAACACTGATCTGCGATGTCAGAAGATATGGCGCAATTGGCATTGCCCAGGAAGCAAAGAGCTCTCTGAGCCCAACCTACTAGAATGTCTCGGTTGATAGGCTCACATGACTCTTTGGCCTGAAAGGCCAACTCCAAAATCTTAGTTAAAGGAGCGTAAATGTCCAACAGCTTATCCTGGCATCCGCGCCAGGCAAGATCTATACCCTTCTTTGGGTCTTTGCAGATTTTGTGAGAAAAGTGAAGAGAGTAGGGTCTAATTCGGGGGTCTCGGTAACCTTGGAGGGGAAATCTGGTCTGGGGCACTCAGACCTCAGCCTAGAACGAACCTCTTTATCGAAACTGTGTCTAATGTGGGATTCCACATAATCCGCCACCTCAGGGGGTGGTAACCAAAGCGAAGACCTGAGGTGCACGATGTCCTCTGGTTTGAATGTCAGAACCTTAGGGGTAGGTGCTTCCTGATGATGAACCTTCTTCTTGCGCTTGCGAGGGGGATCATCTCCCTGCTCGGAAGAGTGCTCAGAAGAAGAAGAAACTGGGTCACTAACAGCTTTCTTTTGTGATCCCGAATTATAATCATGCTCCCTTGCCATATTTCTTATAAGGGATTCAAAGTCCGCAGCATGCGGGTTAGTATTCTGCTTAGAAGCCTGGGTGTTCGCCGAAAGGGGAGATTCCCCAATGGGTTGGGTGCCCTCCAGGGCTACCCAGCCCTGTTGTTCCACAAAACCCAAGAAATGGTGTTTGATGGGCTGAATGGCTTGAGCTAAAGCTTGATTAACAGAATGACGCACTCCTGCGTCAAGAGCATATACCAAATCTTGGTCAAAAGAACCAGCCGGTTCATCCACATAATATAAATCTTCGGCTTGGTCTTCATAGCCAGCCATATTGTAAAACAGCAGATGGGCTCCAAAGGAGCAGTATCAACAGTTGAAAAAAGCAGGGCAGAAAAAGACAATTTAGGACGTGGAGGGAGCTGCCCTGTGATGAGATCAAATACACCCTTAGAAGCAGGCCCAGCCTGAATAATAATTTATTTCAACCCCAGTGTACAGGCACTGGGGTGTAGGTGGGGAGTTGAGCGGTGAAGTTTTAAAGTTTAAAATAACAACGCTCCAGTCCTGAGCGTTTAGCAAGGGAAAGGAGAAAAACCTCTTTATCTGCTGAAACGCACTCAAACGAGCGTGAAATTGCCTTAATAGGCTTAATTGCCGTCTTGCAAAACGCTCCGGCACGAGCGCTAGAAGCAGGGACCCCCTGGGGCAAAGACAACTCACCGGCTCACTAACCGCTCAGGACACGAGTAAATATCCGGCCCCCATGGGGCAGTGTAAATATACTTGCGGCTCCGTGTGAACAAAACCCTTGGGGCAGACACTCCGGAGCAAAGAACGCTCACAAGGGGGCTGTGCAGACTCCAGAAGACGCGCTCACGTAGAGAGCGTGCAATAAATATATATAATAAATCAATATATAGCACCGGCCATAAAGAGAGGACTGCGCGGGAACGCGCAAGTCCTCGCTTCCCTGCTCCCAACTCCACAAGAATAAAAGCGATCCAAACTGACGCTTTATAGGGAGGGAAACACCGCTCCCAAACACAAATAAATTACATACAACTCATTGAGAGAAAAAGGGAAAAACACTTAACTGGCTGCGAAGCAGCAAAGAAAGAGGAGTGGCTGGGTGGGATTCAACACTTTATAGGCTTCCTCCTCTATGATCATCACGTGACATATCAAGTGTTGGGATATGTAGTTTTTTGTTTTCCATGATTTTCATTGGCTGCTGTTAAAAAATAAAGCATGGAAAGAGAAGCATAATCTGAGCCTCCGGTCCTGACATAAAATTATGTGTGCACAGATGAGAGCACCCAGGGCTTTTTACAGTAGCTGTCGCACACACGCCATTTAGCAGTGCACATGTTGTTATTGTAGAACCTGGACTGGCAGTGCACGGCAGTCTGGCATGCTGGCTAGACCTCAAGCTCCTTGTGAAGTGCAAGCCGAGTCCCCCGTGCATATAATGAGGAACCCCAGTCAGAGACAGGGCTATGACACGCTAGACGTAAAAACTGTTGAAGAACTGGTTTACAACATACTTTCACTGTTTGTGTGTGTGTGTGTGTATGGGAAGCTGTTCATTTCAAAATTACAGATACCCTTATAGAACTCCTCCTGAAATGCATAGCGTGCTGGAAATTGAATATGTCACACACCAGAATGAATGTAATATGTGTCAAAATAAATATGATACCTGGCAGAGCGAATCTGATTTCAACCAAAACAAATATGAAACCTGGCAGAGTGAATATGTTACTTAGTAATTAATATGACTAACACACACTCTGAATTGAATAAGAGATATACTGAAATATATATACATATATCAATCATACTGAAATAAATATGGCCCTCATTGTAAACAATATAGCTATCACTGAAACTAATACAATACTAAGCAAAAAGAATGAGACATTTCTTGAAATGACTGGCATATGCTAAGAGAAATATGACATAGTTTGAAATAAAAATGAATATGACAGATTGAAATGAATATAAGGTACTGAAATTAATACATTATGGGGGTCATTCTGACCCTGGCGGTCATGGACCGCCAGGGCCAACGACCGCGGAAGCACTGCCAACAGGCTGGCGGTGCTTCTGGGGCCATTCTGACCGTGGCGGTACAGCCGCAGTCAGAAAAGGGAAACCAGTGGTTTCCCACCGGTTTCCCGCGGCCCCAGGGAATCCTCCACGGAGGTGCTGCAAGCAGCGCCGCCATGGGGATTCCGACCCCCTTCCCGCCATCCTGTTTCTGGCGGTTTTCACCGCCAGAAACAGGATAGCGGGAACGGATGTCGTGGGGCCCCTGGGGGCCCCTGCAGTGCCCATGCCAGGGGCCCTAACAGGGCCCCTAACAGGGCCCCATTAAGATTTTCAGTGTCTGCTTGGCAGACACTGAAAATCGCGATGGGTGCAACTGCACCCGTCGCACACCAGCAACTCCGCCGGCTCCATTCGGAGCCGGCTTCCTTGTTGCTGGGGCTTTCCCGCTGGGCGGGCGGGCGGCCTTTTGGCGGTCGCCCGCCAGCCCAGCGGGAAAGTCAGAATGACCGCCGCGGTCTTTTGACCGCGGTACGGTCTTTTGACCGCGGTACGGTCTTCTGGCGGTTCCCGCCAGGCGGGCGGCGTCCGCCGCCCGCGGGTGTCAGAATGACCCCCTATATTCTGAAAAGAATATAATGCACATAACATAACATACACTGAAATGAACATTACACATGTTTCAATTAATATGAATTGCGCTGAAATGAATATTACCCAGATTGCAATGTGTATGAGATATACAGAAGTGAATAGAAGATAATTTATAATGAATATGGATTGTGCTGAGCCCAATTGAATTGAAGTTGACATGCCTTCAAATGAGTATGTCCAAGGCTGAAATTCCCAACACATTTGGCAAAATAAATATGATACATATTCAGATGAACATGATATATGTTAAAATAGGTTGCATCTGAAAATTAATATAACAAGTTGTAATATGAATATGACATCCATTGGAATATATATAACATTGATTTAAGGGAATATAATTCATGTTAAAATGAAAATGAGTTGAGTAGAAATGAATATGAGCATCATTGAAATTAATTTGAATACAAGTAACATTTAAATGAACATGACATCTATCAAAATGAATACAGCCTGCCTTGAAGTATTATGATACACATTGACATGATTGTGATAATTGTTGCAATGGATATAATTCATGTTAAAATGAATAGGATGTGTTAATATGAATGAGATATCCATTGACAGGAATATGACACATGCTTAGATTAATATATGATGTACTGAAATGAATATGATCCCCATTGAAATCAAATCAAAATGCCTTGAAATGACTATGGACTAGGTCGTCTCACACACTATATAGTGTCATGCTTCATCATATGACCACCTAGCCCCACCCGGGTAGGACAGTGCCACCTGGGCGGACTCAACCTCACTGTTAAAGGAACAGGAGGGAGTGCGTAAATTAGTTTAATTTCTGGAAAATGGGATCCAGCTATGCTAGGGAAATAAAAACACCTACTCAGATACCCGGGTAAGTTTAATAGAGGGTTCTGTGTGGTGTGATTAAAAAGGAATGGGGAACCGGTGTGAGAGCAATGACTCACAAGGTCACCTATCTAAAAGGAGTAGCCGACATGTTTCTGCCCTTGTAATTGAGCTATGGAGGGTCTCTGGGCATTCATCAGGGCGTTGGATCCCTGTTGCATATGGTTTTTAAGCGCTGCAGAAATAATCACATTTGAAAAGGGGAAGGGCCTACCTTAACCAAGGGATTACCTGGGGAGGACCCTAACACTTGAGGCTAGTAGCCTCTGGTATCCTGGAGAGGGAGCGTCCCCTTATAGTCAGACTTGCATCAAAGGTGGGCGCTCTCTGTGCGCCTATACCGACCTCTCCTTCAGGACCGCTTGAATCCCCCCCCTCAGACCATACACCACTTCACAGCTCACCCACTTTTCACCTCTAGTCGAGGTATACGAGTGGTCTAATGTCACAATTGATACACTATTGACCTACTTACGTTACAAGAACCCCCGTACTCTCATTTGTGATTTAGTATTGTGTTTCTTTGGGAGTCGAGTACGGCGTGTGTTCCTCTTGCTCCCATTTACTCTCCCTTTGTGTAATGTGTTGAAATGACTATGACCTATGGTGAAATTAAAATGAAACTTGTCAAAATGAATATTTGATGCTGCAAAATTAATGTGATACACATCAAAATTAATATTGCATATACTGAAATTAATATGACATATGTTTAAAAAGATATGACCCATGTTAACATTAATATGAAAGTTGTTAAGGTGAAACACCTATTGGAATAAACATGGCATTAATTCAAGGGAATGTGACATGTTAAGATGGATATGAACCACTTTGAAATGAATGTGACCGCTGGTAAAATTAATATGGCTCACATCAAAACGAACATGACATTCATTAACATGAATATGGCACTTTTTGAAATTAATATGAAACTATGTGAGATCAATGTAGCAAGCTTTGAAATGAATAGAACACATATCAAAATGTACATATGACATGTTTAAATGATTATGACTCCTGTTTAAATTAATATGGTGCACATTGAACTTATTTTGATTTGCTTTAAAATTAATATTGTGTATTGAAGTTATTATTACGTATTCTGAAAGGATATGATATGAACTAAAATGAATTAACTAAAATTAATATACCACACATTTAACAGAATATAAAACAGGGACCCAGCCTTTACGACACATCCATTACATGCATCTATTTACAACGCAGGTAAGTAATTTCCACATTTATCACACAGTACTTTACAGGAAAGTACTTTTGTAAATAACACACATTTATAGGTGTGTGTAGAGGTAAAGGGAGTTAAGGATGGTTTTAGAGTTTAGAGGTGGGTCGAGTTAAAGGATAATTTTTGAGTTTAGGTGTGGGTACAGGTAAAGGGAGGTAGGGGCAATATTAGGGTTCAGGAAGTTGCTAAAGTTAGGTAAGAAATAAAAAAGGGGGTTCCTCCTTATAAAGTAAAAAGACCAACACACACACACACACACACACACACACACACACACACACACACACACAAACACACGCACACACACACACATATATATATCACTAGGTACTTATAGTTAGGACCTAGTTTCTATAGAAAGCTGTTTTTTGCTTGCCTATAGCTTGGTGTCCCTTAACGACTCTTTATGAAATTTTCCCCAAAAATTCAACAGTCACATGAGCTGCTGTCTGAAAAATTTGGGGTGATCTGTCAAGCGGGGGCCGAGATAAAGAGGGGGTGAAATTTAGAGCTTTTCCAATGTTAATTCCCATAGGAATAATTGAACTGTGATAGTGCAAAAAATACTGGCAAGAATAACACCAACTTTGGCAGAAAGGTAGCTCTGGGTCCAGAAAGAGCCCTTTTGTTATTTGGTATAAATACGTTAAGTAGTTTTTGAGAAATATATAGGATACGTGAAGGAGGGATCTTGTGCAGAGATCTGATTGGCTGATAACACTTCAATAGAAGTGTTGTCAGCCATCTAGGGACACCAGATGAGCTAGGCCGGGTCCCAGATTTTTTTTTTTTTAAATACGAAAGGGGCCAGGGTATGAACACTGTCCATGGGGGCCCTGCACTCCCTATGTCAAGTGCATTGGGTGAAGGGGCCCCCATGGGGCCCTGCACCCCCATTCCACTAGCCTTTGCATGGCAGGGCTACAACCATGCAAAGGCTGGCGGAAAAGGGACCCGTAATCCCCAAGGCAGTGCAGAAAGCAGCGCTGCGCTACCAGATTGAGACCGCTGAGACTGTCAGGCTGTCTGATGGTGGCGGTCCGACCTCCACGGCGATTCTGGCGGTCTTAAGACTGCCAGACTCAGAATGAGGGCCAAAGTCTTTTGCCATTTTTACAGCAAAGTCTTTAAGCATAGAATTAGGTAGTGCCATCCTTGATGAGCCAAAAAAAATAATAACAAAATCCTTTTACCTCTCCAGGCACTGTAGCACAGCTTTGGATTGGAAAAATAGCATCCAAGCCAACATGGAATGAATAAAAGCAGCCCTTGCACATGTTTCTCTCTTATTAGAGATCCCCAGAGAGGTATGAGGACTGAGAGTAAGGCATAAATAGTAAGTAGTCAGAGATGAGTAGTGCTGCATGAGGTTTGAGGAGCAAGAGATGAGTAGTGAAAGTGAGGTTTGAGTCATTTGGAGTGAAGGTTGAGAAATGAAGACTGAAGAGTAAAAACAGAAAACCGAGGATAAATGGTGAGGGAAGAGGAGTGAGGAATGAGGAGTAAGGGATGAGAGTTGAAGAGTGTGAAATGGGGAGTGAGAGATTAAGACAGGGTTGTGAAAGGTGATTGAGGGACAAGTGGTAAGGAATGATGAGTGAAGGATGAAGAGTAAGAGAGGAGAAGTGTAGGACAAGCAGTGAGCGAAAATGGGTAAAGAATGGGGTGTGAGAATGATGACCAGGGGCTGAGGCCCAAGTAGTGAAAAATGTAAAGAGTGAGGGACAAGGAATATGGCACAGGAAGTAAGGACTGAGTTGCGTCAGATATGAGGAAGGAAAGATGACTAGTGAAGGATGCAGGTTGAAGAATGAGAAGTGAAAAATGAGGAATGAGGGGTTATGGACAGGAAACAAGGAATGAAGAACCATGAGGAAAGAATGAGAATTGAGGAATGGGAGATGAAGATTGGAGCATGAGAAATCTGAAGTAAGGGCTAAACAACAGAGATGTGAAAGTGAAAAGAATGTGTAGTGAGAGATGAGGAATGAGCGATGTAGAGTGATCTATGAGGTGTGGGATAAATGATTAAGAGGGAGGAATCAGGGTTTATGAATAAGAACTGAGGGGTATTAAGTGGGGAATGAGGATTAAGGAGGGAGGTTTGATGAATGAGGGGTGATCAGAGAGTCAAGAGGACAAACAAAGTTGGAGGTGAGAAATGAAAGATGGGTTATGAGGAATGAGAGTGGCATATGGGGAGTGAGGAGTGAGGAATGACAGAGAAGGGATGATGGCTGAAGAATGAGAGGTGAGGACTGCGGGATGATAAGTGAGCAATGAGGCTGTCTTAAAAGAGATTATATACTATACATTTGAAAAGAAGAATGGGGAATTATGGATAAGGAGTCCGAGATGAGAAATAAGGAATGAGAGATGAAGTGTGAGGACTGAAGATTGATTGCCAAGGCTATAGTGAGGGATTTAGAATGAAGGAACAATGAGGGGTGATGAAAGGGAAATATAAGGTGAAGATTTAGATCTGTGTCATGAGGAGGGAGGAATGAGGATATCCTAATATGGTCAGGGTGGTGGACATTTTAGAAGACTTCATTCATACAGATCCTTTGTCCCAGCTGGAGTGAGTGGGAGTGAACAGTGATAGATGAGGAATGTTGAGTAAGAAATTAGGGGTGAAGAGTGTGGAATAAGGGAAGAAGAGTGAGGAAACTGGGTGAGATAGTGAAGGATTTGGTGAGAAGAATAAGGGATGAGGTTTGAGTAGTGGGTTTGAGTAGTGAGGATCAAGAGTGAGGGAGGAGAGAAGGCGAGTGAGGGATGTGCGAAAGGATGAGAAGTGAGGGTTAAGGAGTGAGACTGGAGGAAGGAGCAATTAAAAGAGGGATTAGAGATGACAAATGAGAAATGAAGGATGAGGAGTTAGATATCAGGATTGAGGATTGAGGAGTGAGGTATGATAATGAGGAATAATGGTTGATTAAAAAAGGATGCGAAGCAAAGAAAGAGGATTGAGATCAATGGGGTACGAATGAGAAATGAGAAGTGAGGCATGAGATGTAAGGGGATAGCATGTCCTAAAATGGACAGTGGGATATATATTTTAAGCGATTATCTTAGTTAATTTCACTTATGTCTCCCCCAGGGGGGAGGTAGGAGCAATGAGGGATGAGGAAAGAATAGGGAGAGGTCAGGAAGGAAGTTTGAAAAATAAGTGATGTAGAGTGAGTACCAAAGAATGAGAGATAAAGGGTTGGAAAAAGGGATGAGGGATGTGGAGGGTTAACTGAGGGGTGAGGGATGAAACATAAGAAGTAGATTGAGTGATGCCGAGTGAGGGATGTGAGGTGATCATTAAAAATCAAAAGTGAGAGATGACATGTATGGGGAATAGAGGATGGCTTTTGGATGGTGAGGGATGAGGAGTGAGGGTAGAGGAAGAAGGAGGGCATTTAGGGCCACCTTTATCTTTTGTTGGTCGGCCTGTCCTCTGCCAGTGTGATGCAATAAATTACCACATTGCCCTGATGGAGGTGCCCACTGCTAAATATTGAAATGTCTGTTGGCCCACCGGACATTTCAAGCATTCACAGGTACCACGGTTCAGTCTGCACCTAAACTTTAAACCAGGCCCTAAGCATGATAGAAGAGAAGTAAAGAATTAGGAGTGAAAAAGAAGGGAAGGGCTGAGAGACGAAAAGAAAGTCAGGAGTGAGGTGTGATGAGTAATGAATAATGAATAAGGACTGATGAGAGGGTTGAGGAATAAGAGGGTATACATGAGGAGTAAAGGATGTGGAGAGTCATGTGTCATGTATGGAATGCGGATCGCATACTCACAGTGAAGACCTACTTCTATGATATGATAGACTGCAACAAACCAACTAGAACTCTACAATTCTACCATTCTCCAGGCTCTGTGGCCCAGGAGTATCTGGGGCACGTTGAAGGAATATCCATTAAATCGTGATATCAAATGCATCAAAACAGGTTAAAGCTGGAGCCAGACATGCAGAATGTGGTAGGGATGGGCGTATGATGGGAATAGGTATACAGACTAGCTACTGGACAAGAGTCACAAATGTAATGGTAGCTGAGGCACCCTTCTGGCCCCATTTCAGCTGCGATTAATGCTACTGTACTTTGGAGGGTCCATCCTAATGTGTGGAAACAATTTCTGGGACAAAGGGGGCACTGCTGCACTGTTGATGTATTATATGCAGGGCCACTGGAACTATGCTGCAGAGGAGGGATGAATTCAGCGGCAGGGCTGACTAAATTATGTGGCAAGAAAAGGCAAATTATGCTGCATAATACAGCACATTTTGTGATAGTATTACTGCTTTATTTTGTCATTTATACCCATGCTACTGTCTTCCAGGACCATGTCCAGCATTCTGCAACTTCATTGCTGACTTCATCTACCCCTTGCCATAGATTCCAACAACTACACTTTTCTAGTTGACCTCAACTTCCATTTCAATGACCACAATGACATCAACACTACCAACCTCCTTGACAGCATGAACAACATCAGACTCACCCACCTTGTTCATGACCCCACACACACCGCAGGCCATACATTAGACCCCCATCTTCACCTCCAGCGACCACATCAGTTACAGCCACGCCACAAAACTCACCTGGACTGACCATTCCATTGTTCATGTCAGCATCACCAGCTCATGGACCTTCGGCTCTAATCTGCCCATCGACCCTAGTGCAGTTGGGACAGTCTCAAAGGACACATAGATCAATGCCCTAACACCACCCACCCCAACTCCTCCAAAAATGTAGACCAGGATGTCAGAAACTTCAACAACTGGATCACTAACTGCACCAACAGCGTCGCTCCCATCAGCAGCAACACCCAAATAAGGTCCACCAAGCAGGCTAGCTGGTACACTGAAGATCTCAGAACCACTATACAACACTGTAAACAACTGGAAAGAAGATAGTGCACCAGCAAGTACATGACTGACAAGCCCTTCAAGACAGCCCTCAACCTCTACCACAGACAGTTGAGAGAATCAAAGAAAAAGGCTTTAGCCTCACACATTCAATCAAGCTCTAATAGCAGCAAAGAACTCTTCAACATCATCAAAGAATTCTCCAACCCCTCAGCCACAACAAACAACATTACCCCCTCACATGAACTCCGCAACAACCTTGCAAGCTTCTTCCACAACAAGATTGCCAACATCCAAAGAAACTTCAAACCCAAGCCCAAGGCCACTGACTTCTTTAAGCAACACAATGACCTCGTTGCTACCACAGATATCTGACTAACCAAGTGGAGCCAGCTTGCCCCACAGGACAATGCCTCCATCATGACCTCTGTCCACTCAAGGGCCCCAACTGAACCATGCCCTCACCTCATCTTCAACTACATACATACCACCTTAT
Organism: Pleurodeles waltl; assembly: GCF_031143425.1. NCBI lineage: Eukaryota > Metazoa > Chordata > Amphibia > Caudata > Salamandridae > Pleurodeles > Pleurodeles waltl. Next base: position 706,564,877 of record NC_090450.1, on the reverse strand, counting down.
TCAAAACATCAATTGCCACAGCCACCTTCCCCGAGGACTGGAAACACGCAAAAGTCAACACCCTACTAAAGAAACCATCAGCCGACCCCAGCAAACTCAACAACTACCGACCGATCTCCCTGCTCCCATTCCCGGCCAAGATCTTAGTAAAAACCACAACCAAAACCTCTCCTCACATGTGGAATGGAACCCCCTATTCGACTCCTCCCAATCCAGATTCCGCAACAACCACAGCACTGAGACAGCCCGCATTGCAGCTACTGTCGATGTCGGAGCTTTACTCGACCAAGGAGGTACTGTGGGACTAATCCTCCTACATCTTTCAGCATCGTTTAATATGGTCACCCACCACACATTCATCACTAGGTTGCACAACATCGGAATTTAAGGAGCCGCTCTCAGATGACTCGCCTCTTTCCTCATCAGAAGAACACAAAAAGTCCTCCTTCCCATTTTCACCTCTGACCCTAAGGAAACCATCTGTGAAGTACCCCGAGGATCCTCGCTCAGCCCCAACCTCCTCAATACTTATATGACACCTCTGGCCAGTATCGCGAAAATCCATGGAATGAACATCATATCCTATGCTGACGACACACTACCTATCCTCTCCGTCTCTGAACACATCACCAACACCCTGACCAGCTTCCACAACTGCATTACAGACATCATCAAATGGATGAAGGACAATTGTCTGTAGCTAAACACAGACAAGACAGAGGTACGGATTTCTGGAAACAAAAGCTCCCTATGGTAGTCAGCCTGGTGGCCCTAAGAACTCGGACCTACTCCTACCCCCACTGACCATGCTAGGAACCTAGGCATCATTCTGAACAACAAGCTAGCCATGACAACTCAAGTTAACTCTGTCTCATCCCCCTGCTTCCTCATCCTCTAGATGCAAAGTAAAATATTCAAATTGCCACCCAAAGCAAAAAACACACCATCACTCGGACCCTCACCTCCAGCTGCCTGGACTATCGCAACGTTCTCTATACAGAGATTGCAGCTCACCGCCGATGATGACATTCCATACAGAATGCCACAGCCAGACTTGCCCTGGATCACCATATATGAACCCACATCACGCCCTACCTCAGGGAATTCCACTGGCTCCCTGTACACAAAAGATGCCAGTTCACGCTCCTGTCCCATACAAACAAGGCCCTATGCAACTGCAGACCTGTTTATTTGAACCACCACCTGAACTTCCATCAGTCCACCAGACACCTCTACTCTGCATCCGTTTCTCTAACCCTCACCTCTCGGATCTGATATAGCAGTTGTAGTGGTTGCTCCATTTCCTACTTAGCAGGGAAGTCATGGAACAAGCTACCCTATGGACCTCTCCATCTCTTCCAGAGTTCTGAAAGTCAGTGAAGGCCTGACTGTGTGGTTAATCAACTGGACCCTGCCAGCACCTGGATACCCTCACGGGTGGCAAGTAGCATTCTACAATTCCACTGACTGATTGAATGAATGATTGTCTGTGAAAATATTTCAACTTATTAGTACCAATTGTATGCCAAATGCAGCAACAAGCAAATGAAAGATGACCAGTTAACATTTTCGAAGGGCCTTCCAGCATGCAGGACCACGTTTGCCATGTTTTCCATACGTTTTGATGCGTTTGAGCTAGAAACAACATTTGTTTTTGTTAAGACCTGCAGATTATGTAGCATATAGTGGATCATGTGGCAAATGTGGCAAATCCATAATTATGCAAACAATTGCAGCAGCTGCAGAATCACATAGTTCCAATGGCCCTGATTACACAATATGTGGTCCATTTGTGTACTGTACTGCGATCTAGTGCTGGAAAGTGTACTGTTTTATATTGAAGTAATATAACATGAAAGCTCATTTAAAAAATGGACATTAGAGAATGTTGTAAATATAACAAATCTTGAGATGGGTAGAAATAGCATTGAGGTAAAACTTTTTTACTGGAAATGAATATGTGCAGCACTGAAATTCGATATGAATCACATTGAGGTACGCAAAACATTGATTGAACTAGATAAGGATATGAATGAAATGGATATGGTGAATTGTGTGTATAACACACAGTGAAAAGCACATGACACTGATGGCCAGTCACAGTGAAGCTCAATGCATGTTGCAGAGCCCACTTTGGAAAGTGCATGGGGGGCCTCTGGTGGTTCAGCAAGAGGAAGAGTTGTGGGCAGGAACACATTGATAACACATGTAGGGCCAGACCACAGACAGTCCAGTTATACACCCCTCTCTGTTGTGGGTTTTGGGTCACAGGGCCTCTCCAGTAAACCCACAGCAAGCCATCCCAGACTCCGCTACCAACAGCTCCGGGGCTCCATCTGCACAGACTTTTGATGCTGGAGCAGGGCTAGTATATGCGGAAGTGAGCCCCTGGAGTGCCCCGTCACAGCAATTACGAATGCATCGAGCCTCCGGATGATTAAGTACAGGTTGAATTCCGGATCATGTACATTTTTGTAAAGCGCACATTCTGAGGTCAAGTACATATCCTTATCTAGTTCAGTCAATATTTTGTGTCCCTCTGTGTGATTCATAACCAATTTCAGTGGAACATACTTTACCATCTGGTACATAATCGGTAGTTTTTTAACAAAAACAAATGTTGTTTCTAGGTGAAACTGATCAAAACTTACGAAAAACATGGCAGGAAGGCCCATTGAAAACATTGTTTGGATCTCTTTCATTTGCTTGTTGTTGCATGTGGCAATTAGTTGGTACTAATAAGATGAAATCTTTTCACAGACAATCAATCATTCAATCAGTAGGTTTGTAGAGCGCTACTTATTAAACATGAGGGTATCCAGGTGCTGGCAGGGTGGAGTTGATTGGCCGAATAGCCACATCTTCATGGACATTCAGAACTCTGGAAGAGAAGGGGGGGTCCGTAGTTGAAAGGGTAGCTTGTTCCATGACTTTGTTGTTAAGTAGGAGAATGAGCAACCTCTGCATCTGTTAAGTCAAATGTGGGGCGTGAAGGTTAGAGAAACAAATGCAGAGCAAAGGTGTCCGGTGATTCAAGTGAGGTGGTCTGCAGTTGTGTAGGGCTTTGTATGCATGGGTCAGGATCTAAAACTGGCATCTTTTTTGCACAGGGAGCCAGTGGTGTTTCCTGAGGTAGGGGGTGATGTGGGTTCATCGAGGGATATCCAGGATGAGTCTGGCTGTGGCGTTCTCTATGGTCTGTAATCATCGGAGGTGAGCTGCGATCCCTGTGTAGAGAGCATTGCTGTAGTCCAGTCGGCTGGTGATGAGGGCCTGGGTGATGGTGCATCTAGAGCTTCAGGATAGCAATTTGAATAGCATACATAGCTTGCGGAGGACGAAGAAGCAGGAGGAGACAGAGTTAACCTGAGGCATCATGGTTAGCTTGTTGTCCAGAATGATGCCTAGGTTCTTTGCATGGTTAATGCGAGGAGGGGGAGGTCTGAGTTCTAAAGGCCACCATGATGCGTCCCATAGGGAGCTTTTGTTTCTTAAATCAGTACCTCTGTCTTGTCTGTTTTGAGCTTCAGGCAGCTGTCCTTCATTGAGTTGGCAACATCTGTCATGCGGTTGTGGAAGTTGGTCTTGGTGGTGTCTTTGGAGAGGGAGAGGAAGAGTAGTATGTTGTCTGCAAAGGATATGCCGTTGAATCCGTAGATTTTGGCGATGCTGGGCAGAGGTGTCATATAAGTGTTGAAGAGGGTGGGGCTGAGCGAGGATCCTTGGGGTACTCCACAGATGATTTCCTTAGGTTTGGAGGAAAAGAGGGGAAGGCAGATTTTTTGTGTTCTTCTGGTGAAGAAAGAGGAGAGTCATCTGGGAGCGGCTCCTTGTATGCCTATGTTGTGCAACCTTGTGATGAATGTGTAGTTGGAGATGGTATCAAATGCTGCTGAGAGGCTAGGAGGATCAGATCCTCAGTCCCTCCTCGGTCAAGTAGGGCTCGGATGTTGTCAGTAGCTGTGATGAGAGCTGTCTTGGTGCTTTCGTTGCTGCAGAATCCAGATTGGGAGGAGTCTAATAGGAGGTTCCATTCCAGATGTGTGGAGAGTTGTTGGTTGATGTTTTTTTCTAATACCTTGGCCTGGGAATGCGAGCAGGGAGATCGGTCAGTAGTTGTTGAGTTTGCCGGGGCTGCCGATGGTTTCTTTACTAGGGTGTTGACTTCTCTGTGTTTTCTTTCCTCAGGAAAGGTGACTGTGGCAAACGAGGTGTTGAACAAGGTGGTGTGTACATGGTTGAAAATGTGGTGAGAGTATGAGTCAATTGGGTCTCCTGAGTGGGCCGAGTTCATGATGGAGGTGGTGCTGTGTGGGGCAAGCTAGCTCATTCGGTTAGTCATATGTCTGTGTTGCTTGAAGAAGTAGGAGGCCTTGGGCTTAGGTTTGACATTTCGGTAATGTTAGCGACCTTGTCATGGAAAAACTTTGCAAGGTTGTTATAGAGTTCCTGTGAGGGCGTAATGTTGTTTGTTGTGGCTGAGGAGTTGGAGAATTCTTTGACTATGTTGAAGAGTACTTTGATGTTACTGGAGTTTAATACTGTGTGTGAGGCTCATAATTTTCCAATTCAAAGCTGTGATACAGTGCCTGGAGTGGTAAAAGACGTTTTATCTTTTAACACGCCATGGATGGACTCGGCATTAAAAGACTTTGCTGTAAAAATGGCAAAAGACTTAGGGCCAGATTGAGATCTTGGATAGGATTTATATTTCGGCGGACAGGATGTCCATCACTGTTGTGACGGAGTAACTCACCCACCAAGATCTCAGTGAGGCCTTTGTCACTTTCTAGCTTGGCATGAATGGAACTGAACAAATCCTATGCTTAAAAACTTTGCTAGAAAAATGAAATGGACATTTGAGGTGAGAAGATTCAGAGTGTTGTGGTGTTGTAAGATGCTCTATAGAGAGGAGCTGCTCTCCACCTAACTTGGGAACTACTCAGAGTTTCCTGCTTCTTTTTTTGCATAAATTATGAGGCACTGTAATCCTGTAATACTGAAACAATAAAAATATACACATATATCTGGATATATATATATATATATATATATATATATATATAAATCCATACATATATACTTATGTATGTGTGTGGGTGTCTTTTCATTTTTTAAGCCGGGGTACCTCTACCCACTTCCTAAACCTGAAAATCACCTTTATCTCCCTTCACCTGTACCCACCCTTAAACAAAAAAATTATCCTTACATCCCTTTACTTCTTCCCACCTTTAAACCATAAAATCATCCTTACCTTCCCTTACCTCTACATACGCATACAAAATTATATTATTTACAAAAATACTTACCTGAGTGATAATGTACTGTGTGACAAATGAAGAAATATCTACCTGCGTTGTAAGTTAATGCATGTAATGGATCAGTGGTAAAGACTGTTTTATATTTTGTTAACTGTGTGGTATATTAATTTTAGTTAATTCATTTTCGTCCATATCAGATCCTTTCAGAATGTCATAATAATTTCAATACGTCATATTGTTTTTTAAAGCAAATCAACATAAGTTCTATGCAAGCCATATTCATTTAAACAGGAGTCAAATTAATTTAAACATTGCTTGTGATCATTTTGATTTATGCTTTATTCATTTCAAAGCATGCTACTGTTATCTCACGTAGTTCCACATTCATTTCAAAAGTGTCATATTCATGTTAATGACTGTCGTACTAATTTTGATGTAGGCCATAATAATTTCAGCAGCTGTCATATTCATTTCAAAGTGGTTCGTATTCAGCTTAACATGTGTCATATTACTTTCAATAAATGTCATATTCATTTCAGTGGATGTCATATTGACCTTAACATCTGTCATGATAAGTTTAGCATGGGTCATATCCATTTCAACATAGGTCATATTAATTTCAATATATGTCATATTAATTTTACAATACAATGTATCCATTTTAACAAATATCATAATCATTTGAACATGTATTATATTAATTTCAGTGCATGCCATATTCGTTTTGGCAAATGTCATAAGAATTATCTTTGGTCATAATCATTTGAAGGCATGTCAAATTCAATTCAATGGAGTTTATATTAATTTCAAGACAAGCCATATTCATTTTAAATCATCTCCTATTTATTTCTGTATATCTCATATTCATTGTAACCTGGGTAATATTCATTTCAACACAGTTCATATTCATTGCAACATGTGTAATGTTAATTTCAGTGTATGTCATATTATTTCTAATGTGCATTATATTCTTCTCAGAATATGAGATATTCATTTCAGCACCTTATATTCATTTCAGTCTGTCATATTCATTTCAGTGTATGTTATATTCCTCTTGGCATATGTCAGTCATTTCAAGAAATGTCCAATTCTTTTTGATGAATAATGTATTTTTTTCAGTAGTTGCTTTATTGTTTACAATGGGGGCCATATATATTTCAGTATGATTGATATATATTTCAGTATATCTCTTATTCAATTTGGAGTATGTGTAATTCATATTGTTCACTTAGGGGGTCATTCTGACCCTGGCGGCCGGTGACCGCCAGGGTCACCGACCACGGGAGCACCGCCAACAGGCTGGCGGTGCTCCCTCGAGCATTCTGACCGCGGCGGTTCAGCCGCGGTCAGAAACGGAAAGTCGGCGGTCTCCCGCCGACTTTCCGCTGCTCGGGAGAATCCTCCATGGCGGCGGAGCGCGCTCCGCCGCCATGGGGATTCTGACACCCCCTACCGCCATCCTGTTCCTGGCGGGTCTCCCGCCAGGAACAGGATGGCGGTAGGGGGTGCCGCGGGGCCCCCGTAAGAGGGCCCCGCAAAGTATTTCAGTGTCTGCAATGCAGACACTGAAATACGCGACGGGTGCAACTGTACCCGTCGCACCCCTGCAACTCCGCCGGCTCCATTCGGAGCCGGCATCCTCGTTGCAGGGGCATTTCCGCTGGGCCGGCGGGCGCTCTTTTGGAGAGCGCCCGCCGGCCCAGCGGAAATGTAAGAATGGCCGCCGCGGTCTTTTGACCGCGGTGCGGTCATTTGTCGGCGGGACTATGACGGGCGGCCTCCGCCGCCCGGCATAGTCGGAATCAGGCCCTTAGTGTCATATTCACTCTGCCAGGTTTCATTTTTTTTTTGGTTCAAGTCATTCACTCTGCCAGGTATCATATTTATTTTGACACTTGTTACATTCATTTTGGCACGTGTCATATTTATTTTGCAGAATGCTGTGCATTTCAGCAGGTGTCCTATATGGGGCACTCTAACTTTGACATGAACGGCTTCCCATATTGTGTGTGTGATATTTTTGCTGTTTGTGTGTGTTTAAAGTAGTGCAAAAACACTGCCATGACTATTAGGGATATGGGATGGTACAATCACATAGCTCTCAAACGTGTGTTGATATTACTGTCAATATACTAGTAGTGATGATTGTGCAATGAGGAATATTTTAATGTGGTCTCTCCCTTACTGCACTCAGCTCCTTCTTCTGGCTGATCCATCGTTAGCACTATGAAGTAACTGCAACGTTACAAACAGCACTTTACAAACCTTCTCATCAAATATTTAAATGAAAGCGAAGGCCACTGGAATTGTGCGACAGGAGAGGGCCAGAGTATGCGTCCGCATTGAGTAGATTATGCAGCAAGAACAGGTAAATTATAAAGTATAATATGATACATTTTATAATATTATTACTTCATTATTTCGTTACTTTTAAACTTGGTAACATGGTATGGGCATAGGTTGCAAGTCCTTATTACCAGTCTAATACCCCAATACAACAATAAGCATCAGAAACGTGGCCAGCCCAACTTTGTAAAAGGCCATCCACTGTACAACAACACGTTTCACTGCATTTTTAGTAACGTTTGAACCATTGGAGCCAGAAACAATTTATTTTGTTAAAATCAGTAGATTATACAGTAGATAATGGACTATGCGACAATTGCGGAAAATCTATAAGTATGTGAAAACCGCCGCAGCTGCACAGTCGCATAATTCCAGTGATATAGATAACTCTATATTAGTTTCAACTATTTCGCTGTTATGTACCAGATCAGTGCATTCTGGGACTTGTAGTTGTTGATTACTTATGTGATTATCACACCTAAAACAATAATTTGTAAACAGGAGCAGCAGGACTGAAAACACTGTATCGAGATGACAAGAAGCGTGCCGCACCGTGTGACCTGTGTAATAAAGTGAATCCACACCAGATGAGGATATGTGGTAGGAGGTATTTATTACAGCCTCAACCAACAGCCAGCATATCAACTGTCATGCAGAGAACCCTGCATGACAGAACCTCAGAACAAGCTGGTTCCATGCCCAGTGTTCTGGCATGGAGCCATGTTACATCATTACAACCTGAGGCAAAGCAAGCAACAGAAGGGTTGTGGAACAGTCAGTAACTGTAAATACCAATGACAGGAGTAATGACTGTGTGCACCATGAGTCAGGGATCTTCTTTCTGTGTAAATTTATAGTACATAAATGTTATATTATGCAAACTAAATACACTTTGCAGAAAAAATATTTCTATTTGTCTGGAGAATACTAAAAATTCAAGGATGAAATGTCTTCTCGCTATCTAATTGTTAAAGTATTTGCCATGTACGGTGTTATCGACGGTCTGGGCCTTGATGACTTGATCAACCAATGCAGTAAAGAAGCAGAGATGTGTTACAGGTAAGTGCCCAATTCACGTTAGTTGGATGTGCTTGTCTGGGGGATCATTTTGCAAGCAGACCAATTTGAGGATCGGACACATTTGTGATTTGTTTCAAGTGTGTTAATATTTTCTTCACACTTAAACTTTAAAATGCTATATTTGGACCACCTTTTTTCAACAATTTGCAGTAAATATGTAGTGTGAAATCCACCGTTTGAATCCATTTTTTTCAAACTTTTCTTGTGGCAGGAGGACCCCCTCACCCTCCTTTTGCACTTTGTGCTTGCTCGCCTCCCTCACTAAACTATACTCAGGTACAGCATTTCTGCCCCACCACTTTCAAAATCCACCAGCCACCACTGATCAAAGCGAGGGACAGATTCAGACACATGCAGTTACCAGTAAGTAATCAGGTATTTAATGATAGGCCTTTCAAAGCTGCTTTTCCTTTTCGTGTCTCTGTCATGACAATCTCGAACAGGCAAAATAAACTATGACCCCTGCCCCTAAGCACTGGGAGAAATCTCCCACCACCAGACCATTTATTACTTTGTGCATTGGAACAAGCCCCTACTTTGGAGGTCTGTACCTTTAAAATAACAAATGCTGACAAGGCTTGACAAGTTGAAGGCCAGCATTAAATCTTTTGCAGACACTGTGGGGAACTTTAACTTTGGCATGACCTTCATGGCTCCGCTGCCCTAGCATTTCAAATCAAAATTCTCATTTGGGGGTAGACTATAGCATTGTCCTTGAAACACAAGATGTTCTTCTGAGCCACGGTGAGTTGTAAGATATGAAAGTCAGAAGAGAACAGTTTATCTATTCCCATAATCAGGAAACACAAAACTCGATTCCAAAAACCTGCCAGCGTTTATGGTAATCCTCATCAAATTATCCACCAGTACACATCTACCAGAAATGCTCTTGTGAATTTATATCTGGGAGGGCACCTTATACAGTGGCTATGTACAATTTGTGGGATAGCATTGAATGTATATATTGTTATGCCCTCTTTAGCACTGACACGTTTAGCTATACAGACATACCAAATGAGAGAAGTTCTGAGTACATTGCCAGAGATATCAAAATCAGACATGAATGACCTTGGATCTTGTGACAAGCAAATCACAAGTTTGAAGTCACGTGCTGGGAAGCCCAACCATCTAGAGTGTGTCCTGGAGAGCTTTGGATATTGTTGAAATGCTTTCAGCATTGCATTGAAAGGGTGAGTCTAGTTCTACTAAAAGAAAACAAATGACTCCACAGATGTGTATCAATGTTCTTCAGCATTTGTGACATCTTAGTGGCACTGTCCTCATAGTGAGTGGTGATGGTGTCCTGCGAGGTAGCTGGGACTTTTGTTAGGGACCGCAATTGTGTTATTACATATGGCAGGTGATGGTAAGTAAGGCTGGTGAAGTCAAATGCAGTCTTTGGTGACGGTATTAGTTATGCAGGGTGATGGCATAATGGAAGACGTGATATCACTGCGGTTTCTGGTGAAGTGATTAGGAATGACGGGTGAACATCTTAGGGATTATTACTGTTGTAAAGACAGTTGGTGATGGTATTACTAGTGGCAGAGGCTGTTGTTAGGGGTGACCAATTGTCAGGTTGCAAATGGATAGCTCAGCAGACATCAGGGAACCACCACCCCAAACCAGCCCAATGCCTTCCTGCAGCCACACTAAGGAGGAAGTGAGACCAGAGAGGCGTAGATGCACCTGGGAGAAGCAGGACACCACCAGAGGTAACAGAAGCAGCGAGCACAGAGGCTAAAATGACACATAGGAACATTTTAGGGGTCTGCTGATGAAAATCTTTAGAAGGAACCTAACCCCCACTAGACAAGCCCCACTCTACAAGATGGCTTACAAAGTTAGAAAGAAAATTCTTCAAGGTAATAGTAAATAGCCTGCATCATTCTTGAAACAGCAACTGTCATTTAGAAAAGATAGCAGTTGTGAATATCTCAAAACACAGCAGGCAGTCAGTCATTCAACAAATCTTTATTTGCTACATTTCCGTAGCATAAAAGTACAAATAAGACAAAAGCGCACAATAAAATAAGTTAATGTCTTCAATTGCCCCATCCCCATGAAATTAAATTAAAATAGCCATATTTCACTCAAAACCACACCACTCTTTAAAGTTCTTAGTCGTAAATTGCTATAATTCAGCCTTGCAGAATATTACAACTATAATGCTATTAAAAACCACAATGAAGAAAAATCTTTAGAATAAAGTGCTAAATGTACGTATGTAAAAAAGAAATTCATTTGTACCAGAAAATTGCACCTAACATATACCGCAGGAGAAAAAACTTTTCATAGAGTGCTAGATATTTCATTAAGGTGCATCAGAATTGCACTAGAATACTGCACCTAAGGAAGAAGCTTTACAATACAGTGCTAAACATTTCCTGTAAAGTGCCATACGCTGAAAGTGCAATTACAGTGCAGCCCCAGTTAGGCTTCCATCGTAGCAATGCACATCTTCTTAACCTTAAGCACTGCCATTTGAAGAGAACCATAGTTTAACAGACGAAAAGGTCATCAAGTTGTTGCAGGAAGAGCAGAGCAGTTCTGCACTCTCTAAAATTAAAAAGATTAAAAAGTGATACAATAAGGTTTTTCCTGGGGACCTCGTAAAACAGGCAGAAAAACACAATGTTCAAATTAGATTGGCTGGATTTTCCATCACATGGGCAAGTACTTAACTCCTTCAGGGAATGAAACTTTGGAGAGGAACCCGCCATGAAAGGTAAGTAATTAAGACGGAATCTAGTAAGAACAAATCGGTGCTGCTGCTTCTGAATAGCAGACAAATACGGTTGCAGGCTACATAAGAGGAAATGAAATTATAGAATGTTACTGCAACTTTGTTTCTTGATCTCAACTGTGCTTAATTTGTGCTTGTTGTTTCCGGTGCTGAGCACCGGCACTGATTTTTGAGGGCCGGCGCTTAGTCTTCTTCCTCAAGCATTTGCTGCGAGCAAAAGACACATTTGGGAAAGACAGAGAAAGTGAAAAATTAAAAAGCGTCACAAAGAGAGAAAGTAGAAAGCTGCAAGAGTGAGCTGAAGGGGCAGAGAGTGGCTTTAAATGGATTGAAGAGGCCCGAGATGGCTTCGGGATGACACTGCCTCAGTATTCCGTGTTCGCACACTTAATTGCAGCAGCCGCATGTTTAAGAGGAGGGCTTTGGGCACCGGCACCTTTTCATTTACAAATTAAGCACTGGATCTCAAATCTTTTTTCCGCAGCGTTCGCTAGAAATGTCTGCTTCAACTTCGTCTTACTACAGTCCAAACATGAATATGGTGAGGTAAATCAATTGGGAAGCCCAATTTCTTCCAAGGTCAATTTAACGTAGGAGATCCAGTGTGTATTGAGAATTGTGTGTAGTTTCAGTGAAGCATCTGATGCCATTAAGTATACATGGAAATCCTTTCAGTTGAGCTACTGAAAAAGAAGGTTTCAAGCCATCTAAGCAAGGTATTTGACAATGACATTCTTTTTGCCCTGATGGTACATGATTTTTCATTGGTGTTTGAGTATGTTTATCACAGCAGGCAGCTCAGTCAACTGTCAGATTGGAAATAGAAACCACTACTGGCAACTCTTTTCTTGCTTATCTTTCTCAATGAATAAGCCTTCAGCCATTTTCCTAAAGCTCCTCCGCGTTGGCTGGTGGCATACCCTGGGCTGTTTTTTAATCTCAACCCTCTTTAATATGGACATCTAGCCACTGACTGCCTACAATACATCCTTTGGGTTGTTACAGTTGTTCTGTTGTACCTTTAACTCCAACTTCATATTAATGCCTCACCACTGTGCTTCAGTGGGTGCAGGCCAACTTCCTGAACATTAATGGAAACAAAACAGCTTCAAATTTGTAACAGTAGCAAACATCAATGTTCTTCTGACTTGTGCCTGATGATTTATGCCTGATCTGTTCATCTTGCATCAGGAAGCAGACTATGTCGTGCCTGCCACAAACCATGTACCCGATGAGGCAGGGGCGTGGCAGGAATAAAGCCACTTTCACCCAGCAGGAAACTGCTTGGTGTTCTAGTGTACGTGTCTGCAGTTTCCTGCCATCAGGCTCACTTGCCTTTCCGTGTCCAGTCACAAAACACGATGTTTGATGTTTTCTGTGGTCCTTGTTAGTTTTCCTCTTGCTACTTGGGTCCTGAGATAAGCCACAGCCCGTCCTCTGGGGCGGAGGGGCCACGCCCCACCACCTATAGCCCCTCATGAAGAGTGCCTGTCAGGCTGACTAAAGGTCAGCCTGACAAGCACTCTTCATGTTCAGATCAGGCAGCCAGGAGCGAGACATGTGCGATTTGCACAGACTCCTGGCTGCCTGAGCTGAAGTTTGCTGGGCTGAAGAGGTCACAGCTCCTATGGGCGTGACCTCCTCAGCTCAGCAAAGGTGCCTCAAGGCCCTTCCCCTCGGTGATGAGGGGAAGCGTCACCCATTGACTTCGACTTGGGCGCTTCAGGTTAAAGCCCTGAAGCGCCCAGGGCGAGTGTCAATCAGTCACACCTCGTCACAGAGTGGGATGAGGTCCGAAGTCTCACTGACCCCATCCTACTCTGTGACGAAGTTGGGACTGCTGCCTTCCCAGCGCCTTCCCTGGAAGGCAGCAGTCCTAACCCTCCTGGGACCTCTGAGCTGAAGATAAGTGTGTGTGTGTTTTTTAAATGAATGTTTGGTGCGTGCATGTATGTTTGAATGTTGATGAGTGTTGTGAATGGATGTGTGTGCATGTGTGAATGAATGAGTGTGAGTGTGCTTCCCGCCCACCCCAAGGCCACTTCCTGAGATTCGCTGTAAGGCCGCTACTGCTAAACTCCAGAATTTAGCCCTGTAAAGAAACAAAAGTACAAAACAGGACTTTAAAGCATCGTACCCTTCTACTAGCAGAGTGCTAACATGCAATTCTATAATTTAATGACTGCATATACTTATCTGATATCAGCATTCTGCCTGTGGGACCTTGTAATTTGAGGCTTGGAGATAATATTCCTGTGAAATTTAAACAGGAACCATTAGTCCTTGTTCTGGAACTTCATTAGGACATACCTATTAAGAACTCTAAGAAAGCCTACATAGTTTTTCTGTATTTGTTTGAGTTATATAGTTACAGCCCTGAACAGAATGTTGCAAGGTATGCTTAATCCTCTCATGGGTTTATGAGGAGGTTGTGTTTCCGAAGAATCTAATCATATAACACTTATACTCTGTTATTTTCCTTTAGATTACATGTTCTACCTTCTGCAACCATTTTTCTACCTAAAGGAAGAGGGGTTCCACTCAAGTATTCTAACACCAGTTGTTATCTACTTAACTTCACACGCTGTTCTGTTTCTACATTCTAGGCATATTTGCTGATTCCCTCTGTCTTTTCTATTTCACTCAGGAAGGCATACAGGATACTGGGTACACGCACATTTATGCACCGACTCTGGGGGACCTGTGTTTTCTCTCCCTTCCATTCCTTCTTCCTCCACTTAACCTAGATTCACTTTGACTTGCGTTGGGCTTACTCTGTGGTGAGTGAAGTTAAGAACTTACGTCATGAACTTCCTATCGCTCCTACAGAAACTAAGGTGAGATCTGACAGTCTGTCTGCCCACAATGGAGATCTTTCTTTCCACATCAAGACTGAGGCTCTTACTAGATATGGTTTCAATCCTAAGAACAGTCTCTGAGAGTTATGTGCCTGTCATTACTGGATATCCACAGGTTGTGCAAACAGGTGGCAACCCTTTCAAATCTCTGTCAAATCCCTGCCAAGCTAGACCATGATTTAACCCTCGGAAACACTTGAATTTCTAGGCTCTCAATACCAGTGGCCTGGTAATTAGTGTGATGTTTATCAGAATCTGAATTTGTCAGGGACAGTAAATACCACAGGTTTTTGCAGAACAATATGCAGATTTTGATGCCCACTGCACCAAAATACTCATACTTCCATGATGAATATTGGCAAGTTTGAACTGCCGATATTTATCACAAAACTTGTATTTGCAAATGTGCAGTAACAGAAGCTCCATATATATCACAATTAACTCGGCCACTCTTAATGAGTGACATAGTTGTTTCCTTAAATACGTTGGGCACTGCTTTCACATTTTGGTTAATAAGTCAGCTAGCTCCAGGAAGCATTAACTGGCAAAGAAGTGTTTTACAGTGTACTTTAACCCTGCCATGCCAAGTGACGTAATTCTGCAAGGGATGTGATGGTGTTAAGGGCAGAGGCGTATCTTAGTTGGTGAGATTCGGGGTATGTGAGGCTAAACATTTCCAACAGCTACTACAATGGGCCCAACTAAAACAAATGGTGACGAGTGGTATAGCTATGGAGGGTGTCACCTCCAGGTTGCAGACTCCAGTCGCAATGAGAGACAGCTCCATATCTGGTACAGTGATCTGCAGATAACCTTCAAGTCACATGTTTCAGTGCCAGTAAGATAGCTTGGTGGGTTAATGCAGCTGCTCCACAAATATGTGTATTTGTGTGCATTTTTCTCCCTTTCACCTCTTAATCTCATTTGATGTTATTTATGTCATGTCTCATAGTCTGCAAAAAACCAAAGCATGTTACAGAGAGAATGTTTATGTTAGCAAGAATATCTTAAATTTGGGATGTATTACATAATAACTGTTGTGTAAATGATGTCCTGTTGAAATCTATTTACAAAAATAGACTGTGATGAGAAGGTGAGGAGTAACAACATAGTACTGCAACATTGCGAGAATATACAATGTACAGTTGATTTTTACATTGCACACGGTTTAAACAGAAGAGGACTGATCAGAGAACCATTGCTATTGCACCCTGCGCCCCACCATTTCCCATAACCTATAGCGTATGTGAACATTGTGAGGCCTGTCCACAGGGAACATAGTAAATCTGTTCCTGTAAAAATAATCCTACCTATGGGTGCAGTTTTGCTTCTTTTGGTAATTGACATACATTCCCAGGAGTATACCTAGAAAGCTGGAAGGTTTTTATGCATTTGACTGGAAATACCATGTGAAATCTCCGTTGGCTACTAGCCCCATGTGCGGAATTCTAAATGCTATAGAATTACACAGCAGGGGAATGGAGCTCACTGTGCAAATCCACACCTTTTTTAACAATGTTTTTCCAAATGGAGAAAACTCTACCATTCCTCCCCTAGCAAATCAGGGGTCAATATGTGCTCCCTTTCCATCATGGAAGGGAAATCACTCCAACCTTTGTGTAAAGTAAATTTCTGACCATTCTAGAATGGGAAATGGTTAGAGCATAGGTGAGAATGCCCACAACTTAAAAGTCCCAAACGAATGAGGCTAACTGCACCTCAGAACGCCCACCTTCCACCCTTTGTGTGGGATTTACTACTGTGGATGTCTCCACATGTGGAGAAACTGGAGGCAGTAAAACTACTTATGTTGCCTGAAGACCTTTGGTGAATTCATGGTAGGAGCAAATGGAGGTACTTTGGGGCATATTTATACTTTTTGGTGCAAAAATGCGATAATGAAGTTTTGCATCAAAAAGTTTACCGCCAGCTTGCGTCATTCCAGAGTGCCAGCTGGCGCAAAATGTATGGAATATCGCAAGCCAGTGCTAACGTCGAAAATAAAGACGCTAGCCGGGTGGGGAGTGGCAGTAGAGGAGATGGAGGTTGAGCATCAAAATATGATGGTAGGCTAGTTAGAGGGAAAACAAATGCCGCTAACCAGCCTAGTGTCATTTCCTGGCGCACAACCATCCATAACACATATAAAAGACAGGAGTCATGCTCACCACCCCAATGGCCAGTACATTAGACCAGTGTCCCCTGGGTCTGGCCATTGCACCCAGTGCCTTGCAGGGTGGCCCATGTCAGGGTCCCCAATGGCACTTAAAACATTTTTTTACAAATACTTACCTATACTTAACCAACTTACCTGGGATGGGGTCCACCATCCTCTGGTGTCCCCCATCCTCTGGGGTCCCCCATCCTCTGGGGTCCCCCATCCTCTGGTGTCCCTGTGGTGTGGCTGAGGGTGTTTGTGGGGCTTAGGGTGGGCACCTGGGTCCACAGTTCTCCTAAAGCCTGGTCTAACGCAGGTGTTAAATAATGTCGCTAAGCAAGCATAGTGCTATTCTTTGGGTCTGCCTCCCACCTGTGTGTCATTTTGGCACTGGTTGATAAATATGGTGCTATGTCGATAGCATCATTTTTTGGATGGGAATGCCTACCTTGCATCTCATTGATGCAAGATCTGTTCACGCATCCAATAAATGGCACTCACTCCAATGTTTTGACGCTAGACCTGTAAATATGGAGTTAAGTTTGCGAAGTTTTAGCGTATAAAAATATCTAAAATGGTGCAAACATAGTAGACATATGCCCCTTTGTGGCATAAACATATTTATGGCAGAAAATACATTTATGAACTGGTCCCTGTGAGCCTAAATTCAAGTAACTTAGCAAAAAACTAAATATGAAAACAATTTATCTAGGTAAATTTTAAAATCAGAGTTTTAAATTCAAACAATTTCTAGACATTAGCTGGTTACGGAGCTATCCGGTATCCGTGGCTGTTAATGCCACCACTTGGCTTTCATACCCAGTTGTAAGCGGAAGGTTTTTTTTTTTTTTTTTTAAAGGAATGCTTCTCTTGTCCCTGAGGAAGGCATCTTTGCAGTGAGGGTTGCAATTTCAGTGAGACGCTACCTCAAACTGACTTGGAGGCACTAAGCCCGGCTACAGACCTGAGAATGCACTTATTGAGGAGTGAAACCCCACTCTCCTCAATATATGGCCCTGATAAACGGCGACACCTCCCATCCGAGCCAGTCTTGTGATGTGTAAGAAGTCAGTAAACACCTCTTAAATTTTAATCAGGGCACTCACAGGAAGTGCCTTTCCTATTATTACTTTTTGGTTTCCTTTTTTTGTTACTCATTGACTTCAATTTGTGCTTATATTGGAGCGAGTGTCTCAATAACAGGGACTGAGTAATCCTCCAGAACTGTCCTCTGTCATACTCAATTTATTTATTATAGACATCACAAGTATGACTCTTTGTTCCACTTTTGGTGCCAGATTACGAGTCGGGCGGTCATGGGACTGCCATGGCGGTGGGGACGGTCACCCCGCTACAGTGTTGGCAGTCAGACCACCATATTACAATGCTGACACCGACAGAAAATCTAGACTGCAGCATTGGCGAGGGAGGCTAATGTGTTGGTTGGAAGGCGGACCACCAGTGCAACTGTCAGTCCACTTACAATGTGGCATTCCTCTGACGCGACTGTGGCGGTCCAACCACTACATCTGAGCAGCCGGAAAGGGAGGCATTAAGGCCAAAACTCACCTGTACTCAGCTTCACACATTCAATGTCGCCATAGAGCCGATTGTACATGCACTTTTGCTGCTTGTGCTACTAGATGATGCCCAACAGCGATGCCGTCATGGAGGCAACAAATGGTAAGCCAAACACTTAACCGTTACCAAAATCTCCACAGCAAAATCGATGCCCCGCCATGGACCTGGCATAGGGTACGTGGTCTGTGGCCCAGACATATTTTGTGTGCCCTGTTCGGAGTTGTACTCAACGTATAACCGAATCACAACCCTATGATGCCCCCTTTCGCCATGTCACTGACACCGCAAAGACACACACTTCTAAATTTTAAATGTGTGCAGAACCAATATTCTGGGAAAGTGATGTGTTCATAACATTGTGTCACACAACAGCAACCCATCATCAATATCCTACCTACAAATCTAAGTGACACCCTCACATTGTTAACACGCTGTGGCCTGTTGTGATATAAACAATATATTTGTATGCACGTGTAATGAAACTGAACCACACCTTCTCTGCTAAACCTCTGTAATCGACTTCCACATATCACCCACATTTCAAGATTATGCAAAGTAAATGGCATGGCAAATAATCAGTGTGAGAAACATTCAAAGGTCACAATGTAAAGAATCCCCGCAGAATAGGAATCCCTCTACCACAGGAACCCTGGAAGACTGGTGCCCTGGGCCACATACCACTTTGCACATCCCTCAAAACCACTATCTGCACAGGAACTGTGGCTTGATTTATATCATGGCCAACCAATAGTATACCCAAGTGCCATGAATATGTGGGAAATGTGTTAGTGCAAGCCATGAAAGCACATACAGCAGTAACAGAATAGGTCACACATTTGATAAAGTAGGCATAGGGTACACACAAAAATGGACACTTCCCATTAAAATGGATACAAAGGTATGGCAATTGAACTCCCTCCATCTGTGGACAAACAAATCTCTAGCTTGCACACATCAAACAAATGTCTAACCTACATCATAGGGAGAAACAGAACTCATTTGATGTTGAGATTGGTCAAGCCAAGATGAAATACTTAACATACGAAATACCACCCAATGCAATGTCAGCCCCAATAAGATTACATCCCACATATCCATCCATTGTACATTTTCCTTGTCCTGGGTGATCCCAGCACTGGCTCCAAGGTCAGATCATACCAACCACATCAAATGGATCATCAATTAGAATTAAACAAACACAACTGTTTCCATATATCATAAAGTATTCATGAACATCCAAATAGTAGAAAAGTAATGAGAGGACTAATGGGTAAGAAAACTAGCAACCTCTTTTTTATTAGAAACAAATAAACACATGTACGTAAGGGAAATGTCAGCCCTGTCTCTTCCACTTGCCTGGGATGATGCTGAAATGGCAAATACAAATACATTAATTGCATGTGCCAGAACACACTTGACCAATAGTAAAGATCACAGAACATTACTATTACTAAACATTACTAAAGTACAGGAGACCCCAGCTACAAGGTCCACCAAAATGGCTTCAACATTTGCAAGGCCACATGCATACATGCTACTGATTTATTAAAACACTATGGTGGTCATTACAACCCTGGCGGATGGTGTTAAAGCAGCAGTAAGACCGCCAACAATCCGGTGGTAAAAAAATTGGAATTACGACCGTGGCGGAAACCGCCAACAAAGACAGCAACTTTAACACTCCGACCGCCATGGCGGTACAGACAAACAGCTTGGCGGTCAACGCCAACAGACAGGCGGAAGACAAAGTACCGCCCACAGTATCACAACCTACCAATCCGCCACCTTTTCCGGGGCGGATTCACCGCGGACAAAAACGCGGCGGAAACAGGATCTCGAAGGGAAAACGCTCACCTCTACACACCCCACGAGGAATCCGGACGCCATGGAACCAGAGCTGCACATCCTGCCAGCCCTTATCTTCTTGCTCCTCTACCAGGAGCACGAACGCCGGCGGCGAAGACAACGGTGAGTACTGCACCTACGACACAGGGGAGGGGGGAGGGAAAAAACAGGGACACACACACGCAACACGCAACACCCTCACCCTCACCCACGACAACACACACACCAACTCAGCATGATACATTACAGTTACACCCCGCAACCCCACCGGAAGAATGCAAAGACAAAAGGAAATGAGTGTAACCATTGTAATATATTAAAATCAAGTACGCAAATATATATATATACACCTTAAACAAAATATACACCAAGCTTAGTAGTCCAGGTAGTGCTCCAATGAAGTCCGTGGAACACTGGGCACACACGGTATGGGCGAGGCCCACACAAGATCCCCGACCATGACGGAGGAAACACTGCAGGGGCATCAGAGAGCAAGAAAACAGGCACCTCAGGGGGAGGGAAAGGGGGGGCACCTCAGCCTGTTGAGTGCACAACGCCAAATCCACGAGAGGGCCGCATGCCCACTGTTCAATCCTGGGGAGTGCAAAGCCACAGTCTCTCAAGTCTATACAGTGGGTGGGTTGCCCACTGTTCCATCCTGGGGAGTGCAAAGCCACAGTCTCTCAAGTCTATACAGTGGGTGGGTTGCCCACTGTTCCATCCTGGGGAGTGCAAAGCCACAGTCTCTCAAGTCTATACAGTGGGTGGGTTGCCCACTGTTCAATCCTGGGGAGTGCAAAGCCACAGTCTCTCAAGTCTATACACTGGGTGGGTTGCCCACTGTTCCATCCTGGGGAGTGCAAAGCCACAGTCTCTCAAGTCTATACAGTGGGTGGGTTGCCCACTGTTCAATCCTGGGGAGTGCAAAGCCACAGTCTCTCAAGTCGATATCAGTCTCCACTGGTTCTGGAGGGGGCATGGTGCCCAGAGTGCTTCATCCTGCTAAGGACAGAGGTAGTGGATGACAGTCTCCACTGGTTCTGGAGGGGGCATGGTGCCCAGAGTGCTTCATCCTGCTCGTGACGGATTCAGTAGCGTCAGTGCCCTTGCCGCTCATGGGCCAGCGGTGCATGTGGCGGCGGTGCCATGTTCAGCGGTGCTTGTAGCGGCGGTGCCCTGTTCAGCAGTGCTTGTAGCGGCGGTGCCCTGTTCAGCGGTGCTTGAGGCGGCGGTGCCCTATTCAGCAGTGCTTGTGGCGGCGGTGCCCTGTTCAGCGGTGCTTGTAGCGGTGGTGCCCTGTTCAGCAGTGCTAGAGGCGGCGGTGCCCTGTTCAGCGGTGCTTGTAGCGGCGGTGCCCTGTTCAGCTGTGCTTGTAGCGGCAGTGCCCTGTTCAGCGGTGCTTGAGGAGGCGGTGCCCTGTTCAGCGGTGCTTGAGTCGGCGGTGCCCTATTCAGTGGTGCTTGTAGCGGCGGTGCCCTGTTCAGCGGTGCTTGTAGCGGTGGTGCCCTGTTCAGCGGTGCTTGTGGCGGCGGTGCCCTGTTCAACGGTGCTTGAGGCGGCAGTGCCCTGTTCAGCAGTGCTTGAGGCGGCGGTGCCCTGTTCAGCGGTGCTTGTAGCGGCGGTGCCCTGTTCAGCGGTGCATGTAGGGGCGGTGCCCTGTTCAGCGGTGCTTGAGGCGGCGGTGCCCTGTTCAGCGGTGCTTGTGGCGGCGGTGCCCTGTTCAGCGGTGCTTGTAGCGGTGGTGCCCTGTTCAGCAGTGCTAGAGGCGGCGGTGCCCTATTCAGCGGTGCTTGTAGCGGCGGTGCCCTGTTCAGCGGTGCTTGTAGCGGCAGTGCCCTGTTCAGCGGTGCTTGAGGAGGCGTGCCCTGTTCTGCGATGCTTGAGTCGGCGGTGCCCTATTCAGCGGTGCTTGTAGCGGCGGTGCCCTGTTCA
The DNA here is from genome assembly GCF_031143425.1 of Pleurodeles waltl. Classification (NCBI taxonomy): domain Eukaryota; kingdom Metazoa; phylum Chordata; class Amphibia; order Caudata; family Salamandridae; genus Pleurodeles; species Pleurodeles waltl. The sequence continues at coordinate 706,543,070 of NC_090450.1, read as the reverse complement.
GCGGTGCTTGTAGCGGTGGTGCCCTGTTCAGCGGTGCTTGTGGCGGTGGTGCCCTGTTCAGCGGTGCTTGAGGCAGCGGTGCCCTGTTCAGCGGTGCTTGAGGCGGCGGTGCCCTGTTCAGCGGTGTTTGTAGCGGCAGAGCCCTGTTCAGCGGTGCTTGTAGCGGCGGTGCCCTGTTCAGCGGTGCATGTAGCGGCGGTGCCCTGTTCAGCGGTGCTTGAGGCGGCGGTGCCCTGTTCAGCTGTGCTTGTGGCGGCGGTGCCCTGTTCAGCGGTGCTTGAGGCGGCGGTGCCCTGTTCAGCGGTGCTTGTAGCGGCGGTGCCCTGTTCAGCGGTGCTTGAGGCGGCAGTGCCCTGTTCAGCGGTGCTTGATGCGGCGGGCTCCTTTGCAGTGACTCAGCTTCTGGCGGTCCTCTCTAGCCCAGCGGGGCTTGTGCTGGCAGTCCTCTCTAGCCCAACAGGGCTTGTGCTGGCGGTCCTCTCTAGCCCAGCGGGGCTTGTGCTGGCGGTCCTCTTTAGCCCAGCGGGGTCCTCTCTAGCCCAGCGGGGCTTGTGCTGGCGGTCCTCTCTAGCCCTGCGGGGCTTGTGCTGGCGGTCCTCTCTAGCCCAGCGGGGCTTGTGCTGGCAGTCCTCTCTAGCCCAGCGGGCTTGTGCTGGCGGTCCTCTCTAGCCCAGGGGGGCTTGTGCTGGCAGTCCTCTCTAGCCCAGCGGGGCTTGTGCTGGCGGTCCTCTCTAGATCAGCGGGGCTTGTGCTGGCTGTGTCCTCCTGGGCAGCGGGATTATGTCGGTGGCCTTCTGGGCAGCGGGGATGGTGGCGGTGGCCTCCTGGGCAGCAGGGCAGGTGCTGGCAGTGGCCTCTTGGGCAGCAGGGCAGGTGCTGGCGGTGGCCTCCTGGGCAGCGGGGATGATGGCGGTCTTCTCCGCCGTGCTGCTCTTCCCAGACTTGCTGGGTTTCTTGTGGCCCTTCCCCACCTTGTAAGGTGTCGCAGCTGACTCCACACTCCCACCGGGACCCCTGGGAGCGGCTTTGGTGACTGGCGTCTTCCTCCTCTCCCACTGGGCACTGGCCAACTTTTGATGCTTGACAGGTGGGGGACTATCCGTGCTGTGGCTTCGTGCCACACTGGCTGCCCTGGTGGCCGGTGCACTCCAGATTCCGGTGACTACAGGCACCACTGATCCCGGAGATGTTGTGGCTGAGGTGCTACGTTGGGGCCTGGAGAGTCAGGCCCTTGGAGACAGAAGGGGTGGGGGAGGTGTGGGAAAGAGGTCAAGGTTGGACAGGAAAAGTTTTTGGGAGACACTGGGACGAGTAGCTGGAGGGGGTTTGGGAGTGGAGGAAGAGGTTGTGGTTGTAGGAGGTGTTCATTTGGTGACTTTGGGTGAAGGTGCATGCGCTGGAAGCTGTCGTGAGGTGGATGGCTGTTGGGTGGGTGTGTGCCTGCGTTTGTGTATCTTGGGAGGTGGTGTCACAGACACACTGGGAGAGGACACAGGGGACGTGTAAATGGTAGTGGGGGTGGTGACTGCACATGAGCGCGGTGTGGTGGTGTGTGTGCTGGTGATGGCAGTAGTGGCTGTAGATGTAGTACATGCAGGTGTGAGTGTAGATGAGACTGAGAGGGAGGAGGGAGACGAGGAGGAGAGGGACACAGTGGAGGCAGTGGATGTTGGTGTGTCTGCATGTGTGTGATGTTTGCATAAGTGCCTGTGGGATGTGTGGTGCTTATGTTTGCCTGAGCTTCCCTTGTGTGTTGACGTGTGTGCATGCTGGTCTGAAGGTGTGCTTGGGATAGGCTTGGGTACAGGGGATTGGGTCTGGGTGGAGGAAGTTGGAGGGGGGAGGCTAGAAACGGGGACAATGGCTGCCATCAGTGCTGAAGCCAGAGTCTGAAAAGCTCGCTGAAGGACCGCCTGACCACAATGAATGCCCTCCAGGAATGCATTTGTTTGTTGCAACTGCCTTTCTACATCCTGGATGGCATTCAAAATGGTAGACTGCCCAACAGTGAGGGACCTGAGGAGGTCAATGGCCTCCTCACTGAGGGCAGCAGGGGTGACTGGGGCAGGGCCTGAGGCGAAGGTGATGCCCACCTTCCTGGATGAGCCGGCACGGGGCAATGGCTGAGGGGCTGCTGGGAGGGCGGTGCTGGTAAGGGGGGTGGCGGCTGTACCTGTAGATGCGGGGCCACAGATGTTGCCGCCACCACAAGGGAGCTCCCATCAGAGGACAAGTCCGTGTCGCTGGTGTCAGCTCCTGTCCCCGCCGTGGAGCTCCCCTCGCCCTCACCCACTGGTGAACTCCGAGTCCGTAGTGTCGCCCTCCAGGGCCATGTGGGATGCAGCTCACTCGTGCTCCGGTGCCACTGCTCCTCCACCTGATGATGCTAATGCACACAAGAACAGGGAGACCACAAAAAGGGGGGGACGACAGAAGAAAGACATGTTGAGTGCATGCATTACCGCTACCGTTGGCGGACACGACAGACACAGAAGCCCCCTGCACTACGCCGCGCTCTTGGGCTCCACTGTTCAATCCCTGGGAAATGGCATTCAAGGCTATGGACGACATCTGCACACATGGATGACACAGGGGCATGACTAGGTGTACTTGGCACTCTACAGAGGTGGGGTGGGGTGCCACATGGCCTGCCTTACGGAGGGACTTTGCCTACTAAACTCGCCCTGGCCTAGGGAAACCCACAGCCCACCTCCCCCACCCAGACACCTCTGCTGCGTGCAAAATCAGCAGGATGAGAGTGTACTCACCCCCTTGTGGGTGCTGTGATGCCCTCAAGCGCCCATCCAACTCCGGGTACGCCACCGCCAGGATCCTGAACATCAGGGGGGTCATGGTGCGACGGGCACCCCTCCCACGTTGGGAGGTCATCACCAGCTGAGCCTCCGCCGTCTTCTTGCTCCAGAGGCGAATGTCCTCCCATCTTTTCCGGCAGTGGGTGCTCCGTCTGTGGTAGACCCCCAGGGTCCGGACATCCTTGGCGATGGCACGCCAAATATGTTTTTTCTGGTGGGCGCTGACCTACATGAATTTGTACAGGGGGAAAAGAAACTTAATTACCAACTGCACCGTCACAGTCATTGGCCCCCATCCCTACCCTTGCCATGTGGCACATGCATTCATCATCGTTTCATGCATGCCTCAATCTCCCCCCCTCCCATCTTTCATCCACCCCACTCCACTCAGGCATAGCCCATACAGCATGCTCCCAGTGTACTTACCTGTTTGTCTGGAGGACCAGAGAGTAGCGTGTACTGGGCGAGGACCCCATCCACGAGTTTATCCAACTCCTCCGATGTGAAGGCAGGGGGCCTTTCCCCAGACACTCGAGCCATTGTCTCTTCCAAACCGAGGTCACAGCAGCACTTGCAGTGTAGGTCCTCTCCTGTTGAAGATCAGGTATCGAGTGATTGAACAGATAGAAAATGGCAGTCACGTCCGCGGCGGTGCATACCGTCACCGCCGGCGTACATCGTCATTGGCTCCTGGGACGCATAGGGTCCAATGTTAACCAATGCAGCATTGCGCCACGGTCTTCGACCGCCTACCGCAACGGTGTACAACGCCAGCGCAGTTACCTCACATCCCATTGTCCCACTTTAGAGGTCAGGCAGCCGCCATTTCAGGGGCCCACATGGCTTAATTTTTAACTGTGTCACACATACCTAGGCCTAGACTCAACACACATACAGGCCACTTTTCGGATTAGGATCCGTGTTCTGTGTAAGCTGTGGGAACGTACCTCTGAGTTGGTTGACTCTGTGCTCGCTTTTGTCCTTCATAGGCACCGTCCGCTGGGACATGTGAGGAGATGGCGGCATCCTCCGGCGTACAGACCGCTGGTGGACCTGTTGACAATGGAGGAAAGACATGTGATCATCACCTACAGGCTTGACCGTGCCACAATCCATGAACTGTGTACCCAGCTGGAGCCAGACCTGATGTCAGCTATCCGCCATGCCACAGATATCCCCCTTCAAGTACAGGTGCTTTCAGTGCTCCATTTCCTTGCAAGTGGGTCATTTCAAACAACAGTGGCCATAGCATCAGGGATGTCCCAGCCTATGTTTTCCAACGTGTTGTCCAGAGTGTTGTCTGCCCTGCTGAAACACATAGTTTTCCCTCAGGTGGAGGATTTGCCTACAGTGAAAGGTGATTTCTATGCCCTGGGACATATCCCCAACATCATAGGTGCCATTGATGGGACACATGTGGCTTTGGTCCCCCCCGCAGGAGTGAACAGGTGTACAGAAACCGGAAGAGTTATCATTCCATGAATGTGCAGATGGTGTGTTTGGCAGACCATTACATCTCCCATGTGAATGCCAAGTTCCCTGGCTCAGTGCATGACGCCTACATCCTGCGGAATAGCAGCATCCCTTATGTGATGGGGCAACTCCAGAGGCACTGTGTGTGGTTATTAGGTGAGCACCTGGAAGCAAGACAGTGGGAATGGTTGTCTGGGTCTGGGGATATCCCTCCAGGTTAGTGTGTGTCTAACAGTAGTCCCTCGCCATTTGCAGGTGACTCTGCTTACCCCAACCTGTCATGGCTATTGACCCCAGTGAGGAATCCCAGGACAAGGGCAGAGGAACGCTACAATGAGGCCCATGGGTGAACTCAGCGGATTATCGAACGGACCTTTGGCCTCCTGAAGGCCAGGTTCAGGTGCCACCATATGACAGGTGGATCCCTATTCTACTCACCAAAGAAGGTGTGCCAGATCATCGTGGCCTGCTGTATGCTTCACAACTTAGCTTTGCTACGACAGGTGGCTTTTCTGCAGGAGGATGGTCCAGATGGCGGTGTTGTTGCAGCTGTGGAGCCTGTGGACAGTGAAGACGAGGAAGCAGAAGAAGAGGACATGGACAACAGGAACTCGGTGATCCTGCAATATTTCCAGTGAGACACAGGTAAGGGTACAGACCTGCCTACTACATGTACTTTAACACTACTACCTCTCTACTGTCTGTCGTTTTCACCCAGTGTATGGTCACTGAGTTGTCACTTTCCCTTCCGATTTCACAGATGTGGGTCCCACTGTGTGACATCTGCTTTGTTTCCTCATGGACTAGGGCTGTGTGACATAGATATGTTGATATTACAATTGTAAGAGCATTTTGTCACTGTAATTGCTAATACACTATTTCGAAATCACAGACTGACTCCAGATTGTTTTGTGCTTCAAGGGTGTTTATTTAAGTGCTAAATATTGGAGGGGGTTGTAAAGTGGTGAGGGGTGATGGTGGAGGAATGTCCATGGCAGAGTCCAGTCTATTAGTCTCACAGGTGCATTGCCCAAATGGGCATAGGAAGTGGAGCTGGGGCAGTTTGAGGATGGACAGGGTGACAAAGTGGGGCAGAAAGATGACATTCAGGGTGGTCTCATTTCTTGGCGGGGATCTTGGCTTCGTTCTCTGTCTTTGTCCTGGATCTCAGGGACCGTTTGTGGGGTGGTTCTCCCTCTGCAGGGGTTGGGGTGCTGGTGTGGTGGTCCTGTGGTGGTGCGTCCTATCCACTAGCCCCGGCGGAGGTGGTGGGCAGTTCATCGTCCATGCTAGTGTCAGGGGCCCCTTGTTGTGCCACAGTGTCCCTCCTGGTGTTGAGTACTTCCTTCAGCACCCCTACAATGGTGCCCAGGGTGGAGTTGATGGTTCTGAGTTCCTCCCTGAAGCCCAAATACTGTTCCTCCTGCAGGCGCTGGGTCTCCTGAAACTTGGCCAGTAGCGTTGCCTTCGTCTCCTGGGAGTAGTGGTAGGCTCCCATGATGGAGGAGAGGGCCTCGTGGAGAGTGGGTTCCTTTGGCCTGTCCTCCCCCTGTCGCACAGCAGCCCTCCCAGTTCCCCTGTGTTCCTGGGCCTCCGTCCCCTGGACTATGTGCCCACGACCACTGCCCCCAGGTCCCTGTTGTTGTTGGGGTGGTGGGTTAGTATGGGTTCCCTGTAGTGGTGGACACACTGCTGCTTGACGTGTCCTGGGGACAGAGGTATGGGCCCGCTGGGTGGGTGCTGTGCTGGTGTTTCCAGAGGGTGGAAGCTCTGTAGTGGCCTTTGACTGTGTGATGGGAACCAACTGTCCCGAGGTCCCCGATGGGCCGGGCTGGTCTCTTCTAGATCCAGTTGAACAGAGCTGCTGTCATCACTGTGGGCCTCTTCTGTTGGTGGTGTGGACGTGTGTGGACCCTCCTGTCCGGTGACGTTGGGTAGGGGTCCTGCAGGGGTATAAAAGGATGTTTATTACATCTGTGTGTGCCACGGTGTGCAATGGGTGGGTGACCGTGTAATCCAGTGCTTGCATTCCTGTGTGGGACCTTGTGTGATGATGGTTTAGGGGGGTGTATGGGTTATGTGCAGTGGGCATGCTTTGGTGATGGGTGTCCATGCTTTGGTGTTGCATGCAGGGCTTGCTGTTGGGATGGGTGGTTTGTGAAATTGGGACATTTGTGAGGAGTTGGAGTGATGGGGGTGAGGGTGAGGGTGGGGGTATGTGTTGGCATGCAGGTAGGGTGGGGGATGTAATAGTTAAGATTTGACTTACCAGAGTCCATTCCTCCATCTACTCCTGCGAGGCCCTCAGGATGCAGAATTGCCAAGACCTGCTCCTCCCATGTTGTAAGTTGTGGGGGAGGAGGTGGGGGTCCGTCACCAGTCCGCTGAACCGCAAGGTGGTGTCTTGAAACCACGGAACGCACCTTCCCCCGTAGGTCGTTCCACCTCTTCCTGATGTCATCCCAATTTCTTGGGTGCTGTCCCACTGCGTTGACCCTGTCCACTATTCTTCGCCATAGCTCCATCTTCCTAGCTATGGAGGTGTGCTGCACCTGTGCTCCGAATAGCTGTGGCTCTACCCGGACGATTTCCTCCACCATGACCCTGAGCTCCTCCTCCGAGAACCTGGGGTGTCTTTGCCGTGCCATGGGGTGGTGTGGGTGATGTGTGGGGTGGTGTGTGTGGTGATAAGTGTGCTGATATTTAGTGGTGTGTTGTGTGAGGTGTGTGGAAGTTATGTGGGTGATGGTCTGGTGTGCCTGTGGATGCTTGGTAGTAGTTTGTAATGTCTTTCTCTGGCCTTCTTTCGGTATTTTTGTCATAGGGGTTTGTGGGTGATGTGGGTGTTTGTTTTATATTGTATTGGGTGTGTGGGAGTGGTGTGTGTATGTGTATCAGGCGTGTGTATTTTGAATTGTCCAATGTGGCTGTGTTTTGTAAACGTGTGTGTATTTTGAGCGCGGCGGTGTGTACCGCCAATGGAATACCGCGGATGAAAGACCGCCGCGTGGATTCGTGTGTCGTGAAAGTGTGGGTGTATTTCTGTTGGCGTGACGGTGGAGGTTTTGTTTTCGCCAGTTTATCACTGACCTTTGGTGTGGCGGACTTGTGTGGGTGTCTGAATTTTGGCGGATTCCGTGCTGCGGGTCATAATAGCTGTGGCGGACTTCCGCGGCCGCGGCGGTGTGTTGGCGGTCTTCTGCACGGCGGTAAGCGGCTTTTACTGCCAATGTTGTAATGAGGGCCTATATGTGGAAATTGCACATGCTGACAAGTACAGGAACATACATACACACTTATGTAGTCATGTGCTTACTATCCACAAACTTGGTCATGACCTACCCTGACTAATCAAGCCCACTATAATCATGTAGCCCAGGGCCAACCAACATGTACTGTGATGTGAGCCACTATGAAACACAACGCAGCATTGTGACCTTCTGAAGGGTAAACTATTTGTGCATGACTGTGCAGATACCTTTACATGCAGGCACATTGACTTGTTCTATATGGTCCATACAGGGTACTACCATAGTCAAGCCCACGCCCTAAAAATTAGGTCACAATAAAAGGGCTGGCATGGGTGTCACTGAGAGCTTCTTCTCTGTAGATATGTGGACATGTAGTCTTTATAATGGAATCTAATGCTATATTTGATTGAGTTTGTGTGGTATGTACTGGTATCACAGAACACCCCTGTTACTATATGTGGCACTCTTACAGAGATGGCATTCAACATCCCAAGGTATGTTTGGTCTGATTGGTTCAATGTAACAAAGCTAGTGATTCACATGTATAGACAAGTATAGATGTATAGTGACAACAGACCTGTGGGAGTAAAGGGCCTGTCAGGAGTAAATGTCACACATTGACAGTGTGGGCCAATGGAAAGGTGTAGCAGGTCAGGGGCTTACCTCAGTTACCATTCCAAATGTAGGCAATGTAAAAGCATTCAAGCCTGATATCAGTTCTAAATACTCATTTTGGGAACATCCAAGGATCTGCAGGTCTACAGGGAGTTTACCCTCTGTATCAGTTGCATTGCCACAGTAACTCTGCCCCAGCCTGGGCTATGGCCCCTAATGGGAAAAGCTTTGACATGCTTTGCTCTCTGCAGGCTGAGCATACTGAACCAACATGAACATCACATTTCCATCACTTCAATGCAGAACACTACATCTTATAGCCATCCTATATGTGTGAACTTAATGTTGTATGGCACTCTGAAAGGGTCACTGAGGTTTAGCTAGCTCTCAGATAACAGTTTACCAAGGTCTGATCTGGGCTGCGTGATATGTGGGACTGTACACATTCCTGACATCCTCCTCAACTGCTTCTAGCAGCATACATATACAGCTCATGCTGTGATACTAATATATTTATTTTCTCATTTACCATCATCTGATCATTACATATATAATTGTTACCCTGAAACGTTTACTTGCATAGACATGGGAATGCAACAGAAGGAGGATCTAGGGCGTATCACACAACACAAAACGCATTTGAAATGCACAAAGTACAGGGCTCCACAATCCCTGACATGTACATCCTATATATGTACCACAAAATGTAACTACAGTCATCAAAAAAAGTATCTGGGACTCAGAGGCACATTGTAGCTAGTGGGAAAGGGAAGGATGGTGTTGAACATAGTCAAATATGTATGTGAAGTAGTTACCTGTTCCTCTGGTGCGCCATAGTGCTGACCATACAGGGGAAGGACCTCATCAACAAGTTTCTCCTTTGGAGAGAAGACAGGGGCCCTTTCATCTGCTTGGCCTGGCATGATTGCTCCCAGAGGCGGCACACAGCAGCTAAAGTGGCAGAGGTGTTGATTGCAGCAGTGTGAGGAGGCAAGTGAGTTATTTTTCAAACCACGCATACATGTACACCATGTGCGCTGTCTTCACCGTAGACGGACATAGCCATTGGTCCGTGACTATCACTGTCAACAACGTTAGCCTATGGCTGGGACTGCCACAGATGAAACCGTCCAATGTGTGGTTTACTTCCACCATAGGCGGCAGCTTCCAAAAGTCCAATCTACGAGGTCAGGCATCCGCCGTTTTAGATTTGTGGTTGAGTGAGCAGGTATGCGGCCTGCATGTCACCCCAGCGGTGTTCTTGCTACCTGGGCGCTGTGGATGCGTGCTGCAATAGTGACTGCGGGCTCCCCAGTTGCTAGCCTGAGTGTTGCCTCAGGAAGCCTTCAGGGGCCCCCTTGACACAGTGCCCCCCTGAAGAAATACATGAGGTGGAGCACACCCACCTGCTGCCATGAGCTCCCAGACCCAGCTGCCCACATGCGGGTAAAGCAGCGCCCAACCAAATCCTTTTCTCGGCAGACGGTGACCGCGAGTGAAGCCCTCACTTGGGCGCTTGACCTCCATCAGTTGCCTGGTGCCAGTGAAGGTATGTTGTGCCCAGCCTACATCAATCCCAACTAACTGGCATTTCAAATGTTTTAGAACCTGGCCCCCCCAGCAATTTGTACTGTATCTGTGCGGAGGCACTCTGATGCACCCCCTTACCTTGGTGATGCCCGCAGAGGGACTTTGTTATTAACATATAGGCACAGCGCAAGATGTGACCCTCTCCTTACCACTCCACTCCTGCGACAAACCCTGCACACCTCCCGGCCAGTCACTGCCACGAGCCGGGCGCAGCACAGTGACGCCACAGAGTCACAGTGCCCCGAGTGCGGACCATCAACGAGCCAGGCCCCTTGATCCTCTGTGGTGTGCATAATAGCTGGGGGGGTCCCTGCATCTTGACACAACCTTCACTTGCTTCTGGGCTGGGATCCATGGGTGCCACCGGTATCAGCCAACAGCTGTAAGACACCAGGACACTGTTGAGGGCTATATTCTTACCTGTGGGTGTGAGGTGCGGGAGGCCCTTGCAGTTACGCTGTTTCCCTCTCTCGTCAGGCCTGGCTCCACTGCTTTCCCCGCCTTCTCCTTCATTCTCAAGATGCAATTGGTAGCCTCATTGCTGCAAGACTGCATGATCCACCCTGGCTCGACGATCCCCAAGGGCCCAAAAACAGTGCAGTCGCTGCTCTGGGGAAGCCTAAAAGCAACAGATCGCTCCCACAGACGAATGGGAATTCACTGTTCCCGGACCAAGTCTTTGGACATGCTGCACCATTTGGAGGCCACCTTGCGCTCACACTGTGCCCAATTTGAAAAAGTGTTACAGGCCATCTAGGAACACCAAGGTATCACTAGAAACACAAATAGATACCATATCTCATAATGTGAATTTGTTGCGCTTAGACCATTGTAAATTGCCCGAGAGGGTGGATGACACGGAATCCACAGTGGCTGGCATAAAACCTACTGTGAAGGATCTAAAAAAGCAGCTGCAGAGAACAGAAGTTGAAGTATACAACCTCCACTGCAGGGTTGAAGATGCAGAGGGGCGCTCTAGGTGCAACAACATTCGCCTACTAGGATTCCCTGAGTGCTCAGAGGAGCCCAGTGTTGAACTATTTCTGGAAAAATGGCTGAATGAGACAGTGTTGACAGATAAGATTCCAAAATTATTTTCAATAGAAAAGAGCACATCATACTCTTGGCAGACCCCCACTCCCAGGAGCCTTACAGTGCCTAAAAATAGCACACCTACTGAACTACCAGGACCATGATTTACTGCTACAACGATTCAGAACGAAGGATCCTTGGCACTTCGAGAATGACCTCAGCACTGCATACCCCGATTTCACCATGGAGGTGTAATGCCACCAAAACTCCTACCAGAGAGTCGAGCAACGTTTGCACAACCTGAACATTAAATATTGCCTGATTTACCCTGCGAAGCCCAGGGTTATCGATGGAGACAGAGCCCATGTGTTCAAGTCACCTGAACATGCATGGACCTGGCTCCATGCCAACGGACTCATACCAGCCCACACAGAGGAAACAGATGCAGAAGACTGGTTAGTGCCTAAATCCCAGCGCCGTAAGCGTCGACCTCTATCCTCAAGGCCATCCTCGCAACTGGTGGCGGTGGAACAGGTCTGCACCATTAATGAAGCCTCTCAACATAGCATGACCTCCTTCATCGTATTTCGCCATGCCGCCGGTATCCGAAACAGACACTGATAACTCAACAGCATCACTGGCAGATTTACTCCAGTGTCCTCAAAATACCCCGAGAGCTGCAGACGACCTCTAAAGTACTTATTGATGATCCCCAGATGGGCCTGCGCATTGGTGGCCTCAGACGGACCAGAGTCCCTATGCTGCCAGAATAAACAGGTTTGATGTGAACCGATGAGCACCATTGCTAACTTGACGGGCACCAGATGTTCACCCCGTGTGTCGTATGTTATAATGCTAAAATTGAAAACCTGCTTGGCCTGCGACAGCATTATGTTATATGTGTGAGCATACTGAACTGGGACTTTGCTGGACCCCAGTTTAGCGGAGGTCCTGCCCACAATTATGTTATAGATAATGGTGAGATGCTGGGGTGATAGTCTTGTTGTTTAGATTAGCTTACTTCATTGTTTGGGGGTGGCTCTTTTCTTGAGGGGTTAGCTTCGCTCAGCAGGACAGCACAGATGCTCCTCTCTCCGGAACAGGCCAGGCCATTGCTCTACTATATACAGCCATTCCTTCCAAGTTTGTCTTTTTTTGCTTGGCCGGCTCTTCCATCAAGTTGTTCTGTAGGGATACACTAATGCCTCCGGCATTAGTCATGTGCCAGTTGCACTGTTTAGGGGGTTGTGGCATGACGCCAGAAAGTAATAAGGACTCGAATGTGAAAGTTATGTTTTATATTTGTTTGAATGTTCTTTGTTTTTTTGCTTGGCTGGAGGGTTGGGTGGGTTCTGCCAGGGGCAGCGGGTTGGGCGGGAGGCCATTGGAATCCCTGGATTCATTAGTTTGCACTCATGACCACTGTATTTAATGTTTTCAATGGATTATATGGTGTATGGCCATCCCTACCAGGAGACATGGAACCTATGCATACCTACACCGCCAACACATCCATCTAGCTTGTCTCCAGGAGACTCACCTTACGGGGGAGAACTTGCTAAAGTACAGAGGGGCTGGGGTGGACAAATCTACGGTATGAATTTTTCAGCCTATGCCCAAGGGGTACTTATTTGGATGGCTCCGGATGTCCCCTTTGTGCACTTCAGGGTACTAATTGACAAGGAAGGGCTGTACATTATTTTAGAAGGAACACTAGATGGCTGCCCATTCTACTTAGTGCCCCTCTATGCTCCCAACACTGCCCAGGGAACATTCCTGGCTTCCCCCAACCCACCTATACTGTTAAACCCACAGTCCCTGGGGATGTGGGGAGGTGATTTTAACTGCATCCATGATACTTACACCGATCGCTCCACACCACTGCTGCCCGGCACGCAAGGTATCCAAGTTACGCGACACTTCCAACGATTGTCTGGGCCCTCCTATTTACATGAAATTTGGTGTATGGGCCACCCCATGGGTGCTGAATATTCCTACTATGCTCCTGGCCACCAGGTCCATACCCGATTAGACTATCTCTTTTGTAACACAGATTGCTGGCCCCTTATACATCGCTCCAAATACAGCACCTTTTCAGACCACTGTCCGCTTCAAGTTACAATCCAGTGGGGAGGGACGAGGGCACCAATTCTGACATGATGACTCCAAATGGAAGCCTTGCGGGACATGGTTTACAAGGAGACTATTGCACAACACCTCACTGGGTAGTTCGGGGAAAATGCGAGGTCGATGGGTTCCCATGGTCTTGAATGGGATACCAGGAAGGTGGTCATAAGGAGACATTGCATCTCCATGACCTGGGGAGCTCAAACAGCGCTTGTTTCCACTGTTCTACAGCTGGAGACATATATCTAAATCCTAGAGCTCGAGGCGATGTGGGTCCCTCAGGCACGCACCGTTTAATGGAAGTACGTCATTAATAGCCTAATGAGGTGCAGTGGTTATGGAAAGGGATATCATTCTAGCAGACCTGGGAAATGTGGACATACTGGGATAGTTCCTCACACCGGGGACTCTGGCAACCAACCTATGTTGCCTTACCTGAGTGGCTAAGCTGGTTTGGAACCAATACTTCCAACCTAGACGGATGCTCACCCCTTATGCCCCCCAGTTGCCCCTATGGAGCACTCCAGTTATGAAACGATTGCTGACCACATATGATCCTGTTCCGTGGCGTGATGCTGGACTCTCCAAACTCTATGAGCTCTTTACTGATGGCACACTATCCACCTTTCAACAACTACAGGAGAATTATGGGCCCAGGACGTGCTTGTTTCTGTCCTACATTTCGCTTCAGACCGCAGTTGGTCAGACATGGGCTTTAGGACAAACTGAACCTCCAATACACCTTGGCTTGCAATGCCTCTTAATGCAAGGGAAGGGCAGGGGGTGCGATCTCTGCCCTCTATGTGGCCCTGCAAGGAAGGGAAGATGCCCTTTTGACCCGCAGCAAAGGCAAATTGGACACCCGCCTAATCACTGGGCTTACCCATATACAATCGACCATGTCATTAGAATGGCTGAAACAGATATCTAGAAACGTAAGTTTAAAGGTCACTCATTTCAATTATTTACACCAAACCTACCTTATATCCCATTGCATTCATAAAATGTCTCCTGCTGCAGCCCCCACGTACCAAAGATGTCGTCAAAAAGAGGCCACATTTCTCCAGATGGTTTGGGAGTGTCCCTCGTTGTGATGCACATAGACCCAGGTGATGGAGCACATGTCCGGGATCACTGATTTCACGCTCCCCATGGATCTCTTTTGACCTAGCACAGGTCCTCTTCAAGAGACTCATTGCTATGATGTAGAAAGCCACTCAACTCCCCACGCTAGGGTGCTGGCTTAAAACAACACATAAGTGAACCCTGGCAGTGGTGGGTGCCATGTCAGATTCCTGTAGGTCATGGGGAGACTCACCACAATCACACTGTGGGACAAATTTGTACTAAGAACATCATAACCCACTGCAACCTGATAATAGCGATGCACCTCTCTGCCACCCAGAACCTCTCTGTGAATCACTGTCATTAGCCCCATATCTCCGCTTAGACACATAGGCCCTCATTATGCCATTGGCGGTAAATCCTGCTTATCGCAGTGGTAAACTGTTGGTACAAACACCCATACCGTTACGCCAACAAAACAACGCCCTCCACATAATGACCCACGAATCACCACGGCGGACATTCAATGGCGGTAAACCATTGGCGGTACACACCCGCACGGTCAGAATGGCAACCCAAATATATGAAAACACAACACTGCCCAAAACTCAAATCACACACCTGATACACACACCAGACCCAACCACCCACAGCACTATAAAATACATATCCACATTGCCCACAACCATTTACGAACACACAAAATAGCCAAGAGGTAGCCACACAAATCAGAGACACAACTACATACACACCACAAACACCCATCCATCTGTCACGCACCCCACACCCCACCACTTTACACAACACACAGCACACAACACCCATGTCCCCACAAAGGCACCCCTGTTTCACAAATGAGGAGTTGCAGGTCATGGTGGAGGAAATAGTCAGGGTAGAGCCACAGCTGTTTGGAGCACAGGTACAGCAAATCTCCATTGCAAGGAAGATGGAGCTATGGCGGAGAATCGTGGGCCTGGTGAATGCTGTGGGACAGGATCCAAGAAAAAGGGACAACATAAGGAAGAGGTGGAACGACCTACGGGAGAAGGTATGTTCCAAGGCAGCAAGGCATCAGCTCGCCATTCAGAGGACTAGCGGTGGACCCCCATTCATTCCCAAAAGCTGACAGCATGGGAGGAGCAAGTATTGGCAATACTGCATCCTGAGGGACTCACTGGAGTTGCCGGAGGACTGGACACTGGTGAGTCAATATTTACCCACATACCTGCATGCCACCACCACCCCATCACTCCACTCAGTTCCCCCACAGTGCACCACCACAATTGACTAACCTGAATGCCAAGCCTTGCATGCCATACCCACTGTATGAACATCCCTCCCAGCCCTGCATGTACACCCACCACCAATGCATGCACAGCATGGAGAACTAACAATCCCACAAGACATCACCATACACAAACAAAGGTGGCAGGGGAACTGAAACGATATTGGGGAAGCTAGGGATGTAGAAAATGTCACAGACATGTAGCATAATACACCACTTACATTCCCACAGGTGCCCCAAGCAATCTCAGCGGCAAGGAAGTACCACAGCTACCCAGTCCCCCATCAGAAGATGCCCCCAGTGATGACAGTAACTCTGGCCTCTGGCCTCTGGATCTGGATGAACTCCCTCGCCCATCAGGAACCACTGGTCAGTCGGCTACTCCAGCCCACACCCACTCCACTAAAGAGCCTACCCCCTCAGTATCCAACACCACAGCAGCCGCCCAACATCCCCACACCTCTGTCCCCAGGACACGTCAATCAGCAGTGTCCCCGTCTGTACAGGGACCCCAGTCCACACCTCACAGCCAAGATAATCAGGGTACTGGGGTCAGTGGCAGTGAGCACCCAGTTCAGGGGACACAGGCACAGGGGGCAGGGATACACAGAGGACAGCTGTGCGCCGGGGGAGGACAGGCACAGGGAACCAACTGCCCAGGAGGCACGCACCAATGTCCTGGGGGCTTACCAACAATCCCAGGACAAGTTGGGCCATATGTTAAACATCATACAGGAGAACCAGCGGCTGCAGAAGGAACACCACCCGGAGATCAGGAAAGATTTGCAGGCCCTCAACACCACCATGGTCTCCATAACAGGGGTGCTCGGTGATATGGCCAACATCATTAGGGACTATACAGCACACCAGTGGGTCCCCTCCACTAGCCAGTCAACTGAACAGCCATCCACATCTGTTGCAGCGAGTGGACAGGTGACCCTGACACAGGACCCACTGGCCACCAGCACCCCTCCCTCTGCAGAAGGTGAACCACCCCGCAAGCATTCCCTGTGACCCAGACAGATGCCAGAGACACTTGCCAAGACCAAGATCACCATCAGGAAATGAGACCCTCCTGAATGTGCCCCTTGGGTTCCAGTCTGTCACCTTATCCACTTTGAACTGCCATTGCTCCCCTTCCTATGGCCACTTGGACACTGGACCTGTGCTACAAACAGACTGGACTAATACCCATGACTTAACTCTACCATCACCCCATTCCATTGCATTATTCCTTCTATATTTTTCACTATAATAAACGCCCTTGAACACAACTTGAGTGATAGTGCTTTATGTGATGAAAATGTGCAATAATATTGACAGTTTCATCTTGTGCAATTGTCCTGAACTTTGTGATTGCATACAAATAATGGCCTGTAGCTGTCTGTAGTCATCACATCAGTACATAGTTGTAACCACACCAACATCTTCAAAAATTAGAAGGCATAGGCGAAAGTCAGTTGAGATGGTAAGGCAGTGATTGCCATCATGCTGCAGCCACACTGAAAAGATAAATAATCAGAGGAATGGTCAGTTCCACTGTCTCACCTGTGTGAGATTGGAAGTACTGCCATATGACCAATGTCCTGTTGTCCACATCCTCATCCTCACTGTCCTGAGGGTCCACTGCTGCCACAGGAGCATTTTCACCCTCCTCCTCCTGCAGATAGGGCACATGTCGCCTGATGGCCAGGTTGTGCAACATGCAGCATACAACAACTATCTAGCAGACCTTCTCAGCGTAGTAGCAGAGGGATCTATCTGTCAGATGGAGGCACCTGAACCTGGCCTTCAGTAGGCCGAAGGTCCGCTCAAATATCCTCCTGGTACGCCCATGAGCATCATTATACCTATTCTCAGCCTGTGACCTGGCTTCCTTACAGGCGTAAAGAGCCATGACAGGTTTGGGTAGCCAGAGTCACCTGCAAGAATTGAGGAACAAACATTAGCCTTGCACAATGGTATGGGGGATGACTCCTGAAGGCATACACTGACATGCATTGGGTGAGGACTCAGGCTCACCTATTAGCCACACTCTGTGCCTCAGTAGTTGTGCCATCACATTTGGGATGCTGCTTTTCCTCAAAACGAAGGTGTCATGTACCGACCTAGGATACTTGACAGTGGCGTGGGAGATGTACTGGTCAGCCAGGCACACCATTTGCACATTAGGTGAGTGGAAACTCTTCAGATTCATGAACACCTGTTCATTGTGCTGGGGGGGGGGACAAATGCTATATGTGTTCCGTTAATGGCCCCAATACCATTAGGAATATGTTACATTGCATAGAATCCAGCCTTCACAGTGTCCAAATCTTACACTTAGGGGAAAGCGATGTAGCTGCACATGTGTTTGGGCAAGGCAGACAAAACCCTTGCCAGCACTATTGAGAACATTGGCTGTGACATTCCTCCTGCCAAGCCCCACTGTCACTTGGAAAGAGCCAGTTGCCAGGAAATGGAGCACATATAGAACCTGCACAAGAGGGGGGGGATCCCAGTGGGATGACGGATAGCAGATCAGGCTCCAATTGAGCACACAGCTCTGTGATTGTGGCCCTGACCAGTCTATAGGTGGGCACTATGCGCCTGTCCCCCAGTGAAGCCAAGTCCACAAGCGGTCTGTACACTGGGGCTTGCCTCCTCCTCCTATTCCTCCACAGTGGTAGTTACCTAAGGGACACAAGAGTGAGAAGGGAGTGACAAATTGAATAATGGAACCACCACTTCAGTGTACATTGACCGTGTATGTAACTGGACTATGTAAATGGCAATGTATGTACAATTGACAGCAATGACACAGTTTTCTATTTCAGAATGTTGACCAGCACCATAAAATGGCGAGCACCTGTCCTGTATGTAAGGACAGGTGGAAGTAATGAAACTCCACCGGCTTTGGGCGTCATGGCAGAAGGTGGTCTTGCACCGCCGTGCTATTCCTCATTGGCTAAAATGGGGCTCTGTGGAGTACAGTGTCCATGAGGATCACAGGCGGCGGTGACAGTGTACACTGCTGCGGACCGGACCAACATTTTCTGTCTATGACCTCACTTGATTCCTGACAGTGGATAATACATCCACTGCGTGTGCTGCTGTGACCTGAGTCTGGAACCTGACATGGCCCGTGTGACAGGGGAAAGGGCCCCTGCCTTCACTTCAGAGGAGTTGGAGCGCCTGTTGGATGGGTCCTACCCCTGTATGGACAGCTGTATGGGACTCCAGACCAACAGGTGAGTACAGCATGGGGACGATGCATGTGAAGGTTGCATGGAGATGTGCGTGTGCTGGCAGTGTGTCATTAGGCTGGGGGTATGGCTGGTGGTAGTGTACATGCAGGGCTCCATGTGATGTGTGTGCCTGATGAGAGGAAATGGTATTTGAGGGCCATATGTGTGACATGCTGGATTGTATGGTTAATGGTGTCCTCCTGTCTGTATTTCCTCTGCAGGTCAGTGCCCTTCCGAAGAAGGGATTGTGGCGTGCCATCACCAAGGACATGCGGACCCTGGGAGTCTATAGCAGGCGAAGCACCCACTGCAGGACACAGTGAGAGGACCTGAGACGCTGGGCCCGGAAGACTGCGGAGACCCAGCTGGGGATGGCCTTCCAACGAGGAATGGGTGCCCGTCGGAACCTGAGCCCCCTGATGGCCCGCATACTGGTGGTGGCCGACCCAGAGCTGGATGGGTGCTTGAGGGCAGCACAGCAGCCACAAGGGAGTGAGTACAGTGTGTGTAACAACCATCTTTTTTACCTGGCATGGGATCCTGGTGGTGGTTTCAGTTAGTGGGTGCCCATTAATGCCAGCTCAGACACTGCTGCGTGGTCCAGCCCAGGGTAAATGGGTGAATGGCAAAATCGTGTTAACTAGCTAGGTGGCATTCCATGTCAGACAGGGCTTAGTAGATCCCAGGAGGGGTGCAGATGACAGTGGTTGGCTCTCATCTTGCTGTGGTACCTAGCCTATGGAATGCCAGTGCGGTGCATACTGCTCAATCTTGATCCCTGCGTGTGATATTAATGTGTTTGCTATCTGTGGTGTTGGTGCTGTAATTGACCCAGTGCTCCCTTTCTCTCTCGCCCCCCCCATATTCTTCTGTCATCCTGTCCATGTGTGCATTAGCATCATCTGGCAGAGGAGCAGGGGCACTGACTACTGAGGGGGCTGCAGCCCACGGGACCCAGGAGGCAGAGTCCACCGACGCCAAGGGGACCAGTGGGACGGAGGGTGAGGGGAGCACCATGGTGGGGACAGGAGATGACAACACTGACCATGATTCCTCCTCCGATGGAAGCTCCCTGGGGTTGGCGAACACCTCTGGAACCACCCCAGCTACAGCCGCCATCCCCGTACAAGCACCACCCTCCCAGTAGCCCCCCCGCCGAGTTGCCTGTGCCCACTCACCCAGGAGGGTGGGCATCTTCTTCACCCCAGGCACCTCAGGCCCTGCTCCAGTCAGCCCTGCTGCCCTCAGTTATGAGGCTATTGACCTCCTGAGATCCATCTCTTTAGAGCAGTCAACCACAGTGAATGCCATCCAGGGGCTGGCATCGCAGATGCAGCAATGCAATGCATACCTGAAGGGCATCAACGGTTGGTTGGCGGCCCTACAGAGATCGGTTCAGGCCCTGGTCCCCTCTCTGATGGCAGCCAGTGTCCCTGATCCTACCGTCCCCCCTCCAACTACCACTTCCAAGTCTCAATCTCCTCAACCCAACCCATGCACACATACAGACAAGCATGCACACAAACATCACAGAAGAGTGGGACAGACAAATACAGGCAGCACACTTCAAGCCACAAGCACTAACAGACACAACAGACAGTTGCACACACAACAAAATCCACTGCCTCCACTGTCTCCCCTCTTCCTCCTCCTCCCTCACACTCACATCCGCACACACACCTGCTTGCACTGCATAAACAGCCACCATCACCACATCATGCAGCACACACCTCACTTGCAAACACCTCCCCAACATCCATACACACGTCCTGTTTGTCCACTCCAACCCTGTCTGCCCATCCCTCCTAAGAGACACAAACGCTCCCACTCAGACACCCACAGCCATCCACCTCACACATGCACACTGTCCATGCACCTGCACCCAAGCCCAGCAGACGTATATCTCCTACAGCCACTCCCTTTGCCTCCACTCTCATCCCTCCTCCCACATCCCACCCCAACGTCCCTAAGAAGGGTTTCCTTGCCCAACTTGACCTCTTCCCGCTCCCTCCACCGCACCGTCCTGCCCATAAGTTCAGGGTCCCAAAAGCCCAGCACCTCAGCCAGTCTGTCACAGCTTCCAATAAAAAGCAGCTGCTGGGACAAAGGGGGCCCTGAGTGTGACGCCAGCCACTCCTAGTAAGTGCACACCTCTGCCTCAGAAAGGGAGGACTAGGGAGGCGAAACCCAAGGGACAGAGGACGAGGTCAGTGGAGGCACGACCTAGACCTGGAGGCAAGGACACCAGTCACATGTCAAAGGTCAAGGGGGCCAGTCACAAGAAGGAACACATAGATCCCCCTCCATCACCAAAGAAAGCCAAGGAGCCCCCTCCACCACCAAAGAAAGCCAAGGTTCCCTCTTTACCACCAAAGAAAGCCAAGGAGCCCTCTCCACCAGCAGTGGCACCCAAGGAGCCCCCTCCACCAGCAGTGGGCATGGAGCCCCCTCCCCCCCCCCCACCAGCAGAAGGCAAGGAGCCCTCTCCACAAGCAGAGGGCAAGGAACCCTCTCCATCAGCAGAGGGCAGTGAGCCCTCTCCACCAGCAGAGGCACCCAAATAACCCTCTCCACCAGCAGAGGGCAAGGTGCCCTCTCCACCAGCAGAGGCACCCAAGGAGCCCTGTCCACTAGCAGAGGCACCCAAGGAGCCCTCTCCACCAGCAGAGGCACCCAAGGGGCCCTCTCCACCAGCAGAGGCACCAAAGGAACCCCCTCCACCAGCAGAGGGCATGTAGCCCACCCTCCAGAGAATGTTCTGCAAGGAGCCCCCTCCAGAACCAGTGGGCATGTTACCCACTGCAGAGACTGTGGCCTTTCACTCCCCCCAGAGACAATTGGGCAACTAGCCCCCTCCAAAACGAGTGGGCATGTTACCTACTCCAGAGACTGTGGCCTTTCACTCCCCTCCAGTGACAATTGGGCAAGGAGCCCCCTCCATAACCAGTGGGCATGTTACCCACTTCAGCTCAGGTGCCCTCCCACCCCCTTTCCCCTTGAGGTGCCTGCCCATTTCCAACATGATACCCCTGAACAGCGGAATCCGGATTATGTCAGGAGTCAAGTTAGGCCTTGGACTGTGCCCTGTGGCCATGTGGGCCTTTGGTACTTTGGACTGGACACTGGCCCAATCTGGACATTGAAGCCTGCATTTACATTTCATGTTTCTTTATGGTAGCTGTTGGTAGCAAATTACAGTGTTCGTACATCAGTATTGTTGTCCTTGCATTATTTTCACGTGGGTCCTGTCATATTCGCTTTACTCTGCAGCTGGTTCTGTGTATGGCGTGTGTGTAAATGGTGTGTGTTGTGCGTGTGTGTGTGTGTCACTCTCCATTTTCTCCCTCCCTCCCTTGTGCGCTAGGTGGCTGTACTGACCGTTGTCTTTGTCAGCATTGGTGTTCTAGGACGGCCATGGCGTGGTAGAGCATCGGGAAGACTTGGAGATCCGGTTCCATGGCAGCGGCGGAGTACTCTGTATCCCTGATGGTGAGTCTTTCAGTTTCAGTGAAGTGTTTCCTCCAGGTTTTTGATGGCATTGGTACTGCCCACGAAATCCTGGCGGTTTGTTAAGTCATAATATGGAGTGCTGTACCTTGACTTCCGTCTGGCTGTTGATGGCTACCACCGTCGTCAGTGGTGTTAACGCCCCAGTGGTTGGTGTTGTACATTGGCTGTCTATGGGAGGTATCACCACCATGGTCATTATTTGGCGATAATTACCACCAGACTGTTGGCGGTATTAACACCACTTTCACAGTCACCACAAATGTCATAATGAGGGCCACAGTCACCCTCACTCCAACCAGCCAAAGGCCAAAGCATGTTTACTGTTATTGTTTGGGAATTGGCTTTTTATACTACACCTATATCTGATTTAGAATACCATTCAGACACAAGACCTGTGGCAGCAGGTAATTTTAGGAGGGAGGGGAGCGGGCGGGAAGCACACTCACACTCATTCATTCACACATGCATGCACATTCATTCACAACACTCATCAACATTCAAACATACACGCACCAAACATTCATTTAAAAAACACACACTTACCTTCAGCTCGGAGGTCCCAGGAGGGTTGGGACTGCTGCCTTCCCTCTCTGGCTGACCTTGGGTCAGCCAATGAGGGAAGGCAGCAGTCCCAACTTTGCCACAGAGTGGGATGGGGTCAGTGACACTTCTGACCCCACCCCCCTCTGTGACGAGGTGTCACTGATTGACACTCGCCCTTGGCGCTTCACGGCTTAAACCTGAAGCGCCCAGGTCGGAGTTTGTGACGCTTCCCCTCGTCAGCGAGGGGAAGGGCCTCGAGGCACCTTTGCTGAGCTGAGAAGGTCAAGCCCATAGGAGTTGTGACCTCTTCAGCCCAGCAAAGTTCAGCTCAGGCAGCCAGGAGTCTGTGCAAATCGCGCATGTCTCACTCCTGGCTACCTGAGCTGAACATGGAGAGTGTCTGTCAGGCTGACCTTTGCTCAGCCTGAAAGACACTATTCGTGAGGGGCAAAAGGTGGGGGTCCGTGGCCCCTCTGACCTAAAGGACAGGCGGCTGCACAAGACCTGACCTAGTCTATGCTCTTATTGAAAGGTTTTGTATTGGCTGTTTTATGTCATCAATTCCATTTATTCATTATGCGTGCTGCCAGGTCTCACCAACACCGTTGCTGTTGTGAAATGTCAACTTCTTCGTCTCTGATGATATTGTCTTATGCTCTACTGTTCAGTTTTCTGATGAATGTTCAAAAATTAAATAAAAATAAAAAAAACAGTGACCTCTCAAATTCTGAAAAAAAGTGTACTGGTTTGTCGAAGCTCAAATAACCTGAAATTGGCTGTGCTCTGAGTTTCAATAAGGTTGGTTCGCCTAAGCGTACTGGACACATATTCCAGAGACAGTCCAGGCCCCCCTGGCATCATGGCATACCATGCATAAATGACTTGTTCTTTCTACAACCACCTCGACTCTCCAGGGTGGCACGTGAGCTTCTCTCCCTCACAAGGCAGGATAAGGTATATCAGGAATGAGTCTGGTGACACCATGCATCCCCCATTGATCCACTTCCCTTTTCCGACAAAAACGAAATCTCCCTTGGCTGGAAAAAAAGCTGAGTCCAAGGATGGATTTCTCATTTTCTCTCTATCACTAAACCGTTCATACAGAAAATATGAAATCCCGTGCCAGCTGGCAAGAAACCGCGCTATAGCACAAACCAGATGCAGGAGCGAAAGCGGCTTTTCCTGAGCACACATCAGCATGCCTAAGTACGGTCAAAACTCAGAAAATCACTTGGTGCGACCGATGGATTTCAGAGCAATGAACGTGTGCCGCCGCTTTCTTGGTTCAGATTAAATGAAGCGAGTCGCTCCAGTGATCGTTTTAACCGCACCTCCCAGAGACTTATCCCACAGGCAAAGTAAATCCACTCCCACATCCCTACTAAAGATGGAGTTGGTGGAAGGGGCTTGTCAAATGTGTGTCTGTTTCAGGGACATGGAAAAAAGCTAGCAACTATGCATGGAGAAGTTTTCAATTAGAAACCTGGTTTGGAGATGTATATTCTCAAAGAGTAATCTAAGTGTAACAACAAAAGTAGTGGATTTCTTAAGGGGAGTGGTGTAGGCAGTGCTTAACTTACCGAGAGCAAGAGAGTGAAAAACACACAAAAAGCACAAAGAGGAAAGGAGGACGAAGACAAAGATGGAAAAACTGGTCACAAAGGGAGAAAGCAGGATCCTGCAAGAGTGAGATAAGGGGGGGGGGGTGGTGGGGGTGAGTGTCTGGTAGTGGACATAGAAGGCATGTGGTGTATTCAAGACCTTGGTATACAGCGGGCCAATATTTAATATCGCCAGCTGAGGACTTCTGAGCAGAGCTTTGGGCACCGGCATTCGCTCTATTATAAATTAAGCACTGGGTCTAAGAAATGCAAAATAGAACTGAACATCCTGACACTAATGAAATGTAAGCTATTTTCCCTATATATACTACTTCCAGGCTCCAGTGCCTAGAAACAAGGCACATAAGCATTAAGTAGGGTATCTGTAGCTATCAGGGACTCTGGCAGGAACTAGTGGTTCCGTAGACAAAGTAAACTTAATATTCAGTACAAAGCTACATTGTCCAATAGGAAAACCCCAAAAGAACAGGCTCTTAAGAGGCGATTCAGAATAACTGACAAACAGGAAGTGCAAAACATGTATTTAAGAACATAAACAATAGTGGGGATGTGGGGTAAAGCATTTTGGAGCACCACACACAGTTACTCACCCACAAATGCTCTTAATAATACTGACTGTGAATACCCACATATAGAATATACATGCAAAGGCAGGATCTGTGGAGCCAATAGCAATAGTGATGTTATAGAAGTAACAAAATGAAAATACTCACAGTGGATGAAAAATCTCCTAGGTTGTCAGCTGTGGCCACGAATCCTGCAGATCAAACAGGAGCATGCAAGGCAGTAACAGTAGTTCTATTAGACAAGGAGCTGAAGAGGAGGACCATTTAAAAGGAAAAAAGGGAAAACAAAGGGATAACCAGGCAGAAAGCAAGCAAACAACCACTCTATGAAACTGGTAGCTCAGGCAGTAGGGAAAAGAAGGGAGCAAACTAGAAACTGGAACTAAGGTAAAGGGAAAGAAAGACAGGGACTGGTGGAAAAAGTAACTACAGAAATGGAGAATGTACAAGGATCCAGGATGCACTAAAATAGTGCCAGCTCGGCAATCAAGGTAGCACTGCAGTGAGCGCTAGTTCAAAGAACAATGATACGCCCAGGAATATTCTGGAAACAAGGACAGCAAAAGCTCAGGAACTCGGGAAAACAAGGGTTCGGTAAAACGTGAGTACTGGTACAATGACCAACAATGGACTGCAGGAAACTGGGACTTAAAAGAGGGCAGTGTGATCACATGCCTCAGGTGTGAGCAGGTTAACACTATCCAGCTATAGGTGTGCTGAATTTAACGACCATCCTTGGCCTGGGGGGGGGGGTGGAGATAAAGCGGTGAATGGAGGATTCTAGGTATTGGAGGTTTTAGCAAGAAAAGCAGACTGCCCTCTAGAATGAATTGGAATTTCAGAATAGTGTCCAAGAGAATGGAAGTCAGTATAAGGATATAACAGAAGGTCTGGAAGCTTACTTGAACACTGGAAAGTCCCACAGGTAGGCAACCTTCGGTTGGGCACGAGAATACATAGAGGGAATGGTGACAGGAGCCTTCTACACGTGGTCTCAAATTTTGTGCTTGACCAATTCATAAACAGAGCCTTCGTTTTCCAACAGAATAACGCAACTCAACAAGCACAGAGGGGCCAGATGTACTAAACTTTATCAGTTGTAAACTTTCCAGTTCACTAAATCATAGGGCTTGCAACCAATAAAACTTTATTTCTTACATGTTGAACCTATTTTAGGAGTCAGGAAAGTTTATTGACTCCTTATATGGGTTTAAAAATGATTACAAATTCAGTATTTGGAAGAGGTGTGTTTAGGGCACCTCTTACAAATACCAAAACAGTACTATATGCATCAATGGTCTGTGGGTGTAATTCTGTTTGTAAACCATTGATAAGTAAATGATTCAAATTTGGCGTCGTAACTAATTTGAAAAAAGGGAAGGAGTCCCTTGGGGCCCCTTCCCCTTTGCAAATTGGGGTAGCAGCTTCAGCGGGGAGTAGGCAGTAGTCCAGAGGACCAATGCCAATTCTCACTGGAGTTTTTCCAAATGGAAAACATTTTTCTTTTCTGTAAATCAGCCATGTTTCCTTTAAGAAATTGGGCTGCTTTAAAAAAACATTTTCAGGTTTGAAATGCAATCATCGGATAGTTGTTTGCTGTTACTTGCAGGTCACTGTGGGCCTCATTATGAGTCTGGTGGTCTGAGGACCGCCAGACTCAAGGTGATGGTTGGACCATGGCACTTCAGGCGGTCCGACTGCCACATTGCAACCGTGGTGGTTGGATCGCCAGGGGACCACCGTCATTGCCAAGAACTTGGTTCCTGACGGGTTGACGGCAGTCTGAGTGGTGCTAAGCCCCAGCAGTACTGAACTTAGCGCCTCTATGCTGATTACAACTCAACTTGCTGCCAGCCTTTTCATGGCGGTCACACCACCATGGTAAGGCTGGCGAAAAGCCAGTGCCGGGGGCCAAATGTGCATTGTCTGCTTTGCAGACAGTGTACAATCCGAAGGTGTTATAGTGCTACAGTATTGGACTCGGCACCCTTAAGGGAGCCAAGGCCAATACGGTAGCGCCGTTCCCACCGGGTTGACCGGTGGGAATGTCGTAATGCAATATTCCCACCGGTCAGCCCGGTGAGAACATTGTAATACAACTGGGGGGAAGCCTCTGGCATGACGATGGGGTCCTTCCCGCAGCATTGGCGGTCCAGTGGTGGGACCGCCAATGCTGTAATGAGCCTCTATGTGTGTAATTGTAGCCAAGTGAAGGGAGTCCCAAATTGCAACATGCCTAATTAGAATTAATTAGGCAGGTCATTCTGTAACCCACTACAGTTCGGTATTTTGCAAACTGACCTATTGGTATATAGGTCTTGTCGCAACATAAGATACTGGTCGCAAAAAGTGGAGTTGCAGTTTACAACTATTTTTTGCAACTAGTATCTTAGTACACCTTTCCCATTAGTTTGCTTAACATTCAATGGCCATTAGTGATAATACCTTTGACAAGATATGTGCAAAATCTATCCACAATTTTGTTTTGCTCTAAGTTTGGTTATAAACGTATGGTGAATGTACAAGTGCCAATTGAATATTATGGCCCCAAAGGTTACCAGATGTTTCCAGATGACTCAGTGTCACCAGGGACATTATGTTCCACTCTGATGCTTTCATTTAAAAAACCAGTGCATTCTGGGAGTTCAAGTTCTCATAACCTCAATCGAATGTTCTAGGTTATAATGGTTCATTCTAGATTATAATAGTTCAAGGAAGCAGGCGCGGCCCATCCTTTTGGGCGGAGGAGCCACTCCCCCCCACCTTTTGCCCCTCATGAAGAGTGGCGGTCAGGCTGAGCAAAGGTCAGCCTGACAGACACTCTTCACGTTCAGGTCAGGCAGCCAGGAGCAGACATGCAGGATTTGCGCAGACTCCTGGCTGCCTGAGCTGAACTTTGCTGCTGAAGAGGTCACAGCTCCTGTGGGCGTGACCTCCTCAGCTCAGCAAAGGTGCCTCGAGGCCCCCCCCGGGTGACGAGGGAAGCATCACCCATTGACTTCGACCTGGGCGCTTCTGGCTTAAGCTCTGAAGCACCCAGGGCGAGTGTCAATCAGTGACACCTCGTCACAGAGTGGGGATGGGTCAACAGTCTCACTGGCCCCATCCCACTTAGTGACAAAGTTGGGACTGCTGCCTTTCCTCATTGGCTGACCTAAGGTCAGCCAGTGAGGGAAGGCAGCAGTCCCAACCCTCCTGAGACCTACGAGGCTGAAGGTAAGTGTGTGTGTGATCTTTTTAAATTAATGTTTGGTGTATACGTGCATGTTTGAATGTTGATGGGTGTTGTTAATGGATGTGCGTGTGTGTGTGAAAGAATGAGTGTGTGTGCTTCCCGCCCGCCCCCCTCACTCCTAAAACTGCCGGCCACCACTGCAAGGAAGGAAAAATAGGACTGGAATACAGTGTTCCCAGTGACAGAGTCATCTGATAACCTTTGATTCTGTGAACTTGAAATGATTGGTTGATAAACCATACCTCCCATGCAGCCCTGCCAAGTTTCCCTGGTCCATGCAAGATATCCTGCTCCAGTTTTTTGTTAGAATTTTGGGACATGTCTTGTTTATTCGATTATCCAACAGGACTACATGTCCCAGAATTTAAAGGAAGAAACCTGGACTAGAGCAGCACATCATGCATGGCCCAGGAAACCTTGAAAGCTATGTCAATGTGCCACTTATCCTCTGTTGATGTAAGGTAGGAATGCTTTGATGTGTATGGCACCCTCTGCAATTACCGATCGATTACAAGTGATGCTCCGAGGTGTCGCCATAGGATTTACCAACCCGCAAAATTACAAGCTTACCACACGTGAAATTAACCCGGTAAATACTTTCTGCTCACAAAAACCTCCTATTGGAAGCAGGTGGTATTTGTGAGCAGAAATGGGACTAGAATCTGGAAAAGACGTGGAAAAAAGTCTGAAAATTGTTGGGCTATGATGTTATGCCCCCCTTTCAGGACTTAAAAAGTCTTAATTGCTCCCCCGTACAGGGGTGAGAATACCAGCTGGAAACCGTAGTTCTACACCAGGTATTGCTATGCCACTGTGCTGGGCAAATTGGAATTGGCTGCTTAATGGGAATAACCAAGTTGAAAGTAAATCTTGTGGCAGGTAGCCTGCATTCTGTGAAGTCCTGCCCAAGAAGTTCTAAGCAGGCACTGCGTCTACTACTGTTAATCTTATTATATTTAGATTCAGGTTTGTGGGGAGGTCAGGCTGGAAAGCACTAAAAACGGAGCCAAAAATTAATACAAGGAATGTGACCAAGGAGATTTTGGATCAGAATTAAAAGCATTTTTAAGCAGCTCAACACCAAATCGGTAGGGAGAGAAAGAACATAGGGTGACAGACTCGTGTGGTTGCAAGCCAAGCCTGAAACTGGCTCTTATCACATGCTGCATATCATGTGATATTGCAGGTGCTACTGAACTGCCAGCTCTGTGGAGAAACAAAGGAGTAGGCCAGCGGAGTGGAAGCTGCGGGAGGGAAAGTGCTGGCAGTGAAGCCATTGTATGGTTGCCAAGTTTTGAAAATAGAAAAAGGGATACATTTCTTCAAACATAAAAGTAGGACTACAGCTTTTTATGGCCCAGCAATATAGAATTGCTTAACTAAAGGCACTTGTCAACAAAGAAAAACAAGCACTTGCAATACAATGGGGTTCACATTTGCTCGAGTTTGAGCTATTAGCGTTGTAAACTCCTAACCCGACTCTCCTTGCAACATAGCTTGAAAATCAAAGCTAAAACAGTTTCACATAAGCAAGCCGATTCACAGAGCCACGGACTCCATGAGCATCAGCGAAAAGGAGAGACAGAAAAGGAAAAAGAAGTTTGCTCGCAGTCAAACTTATCTGCAAAAGTGCAATCAGCCACGTAACAGGGGCGATAGCCAAGGTGGTAACAAAACCTCCCCAAGGAGGGATAAACTTAAACCATTTACCAATGTCATTAAAGGATTTTTGAAGGGTAAGCCCACGAACGAGTTATAGTGATGGGCATGAGGTGGGCGTTGTTAAAAGCCCAATACGTCAGAAAAGCAGCGCATGCGTGCTGCTATTCACGACCTAAACAGACATTGGGGCACATAGGTTGCAACCTTTACACAAGTACCATCTGTGTTTTAAAAAAACGTTGTCCCTCTGCTTTGAGCAGAAGAAAAATAAAATGATAATTACTGATCATTATTATCATTTTATTTTTTGCTGAGCCAGGATAATGCCGGGCTGGAGAGAGGAGTGGTGGTACGTGCACCTTAAGTGCGCATGTCTGTTTGGCCAGCCGAGTTATGCCGGCCAAACAGACATGCACACTGTGCATTTCTCCACCTGGCTGTATTTCACAGCCGGGAGGAGAAAGTGCACAGGTTTGTCACTCTCTCTGTAAGCACTGAACCAGGCCGCTCACACAAATCACGGCACTGCTGTAATGCTGGTGACAGCAGCATCGTGATTGGCTGAGGGGAGTCTGGAAGCCTATCTGCTTCCAGACGAAGAAGAGGATGGAGGCGACGAACATGTCTCCTGACCTGACCAAGTAAGTGGGTTTTTAAAAAAAGAAAGAAACATTTTAATCCCTGCCCCGCCCGCCTCGCCACTGTTTCTTGGGCCATCAGTGTTTCCTGGGTAGGACTTGGAGAGTGGCAAAGGGGCCCCCAGATTGTGTGGGACCCACTGCACCTCAGTTATGGCTGTCATTCAGTACACACCAGGCACACAGGAGGCACATTTTTCCTGCTTGTATTAGGGTCCATGGTACCCTTGCACACAATTGGGCAGTATCCTGTAGGTTCTGCTATTTACTACTGGTTGACCCTATGGGACATCTAAGGTACTCACTTAGGTTGTGACCGCCCACAAGTCTGTGATGACGAGCAGTTAAGGATGAACACAGTATATAACACTCAATGTCATCACTGTCCAGTCAGCGCTTTAATTTATGAAAAGAAAATTGCTTTATTAACAGGTTAAGTAAACTAAACCAGGTAGAACCAAAATGTACACTAAACTAGAAGGATCTACCACTTGCAAAATTCTAGAAGTGATCCCAAACGATTACTATAGCTCCTTATCACTAGACATTAGATTTTTTATAGGGATTGGCTTTGTTTGCATAATTATCTTGTGCTCAGTGAACCTAGAAACCACGTTAGGCCTGGTGTACACTGGTCTGGTAACTGGTTTTCACAGCACTCAGAAATCAAAAAAGTCTGCTCAGACAAAAAACAACTTGAAAATGATGCAAATACACAATATATTTGTTCTAAAATCAAAAATGATTTAGTGAGCAATTTCACATAGGTTATGTTATTCTAACTACATATTGGCCCAGATACCCTAATCAAACCAAATACAAGTACAACTCAAATCAAGGCCTAAAGAGTGATTACACTGACAATTTATTTTACGTGACATCAACCGCCCACTGTTTAAGATGTTACACAATGTATCTACTGATAATATTTCTCTCTCTCTCTCTCTCAGTTCATAGTACTGGGAGGTGAAACATGTCTAACAAGGGGCTGAAGGTTACGTCTGGACCAGGCATTTAAAGTAAGCGAAAGCAGCTTTTTCCTCTTGCACTCTCAACCATTCCCTTGCTGATGCTTTCAGTTCCACCAGAATACATTTTATTTTCAATATCAATTTCTGTTTCCAGGAAGGATGGAGAAAGACTTGTCCCAAATTGGAATGGCATACCCCCTGAGAAAATGCAGTGACTGAGATTGAGTTAGATATGACTTACTCCAATTGACCAAGATTCCAAACTTCTGCCCTATTTGGAGCCTCAGTTTCACATCCTAGGAGCCCTTCGAAAGAGAGAACACAAATCAGCAAGTCATCTAGATATAGGAAACCCTTAATACCTGTAGAAAGTAAAATACTCAACAGATAATCAATAATGTTTGTGAACTCACTAAGAGCGGAAACTGATAATGGTGACCCAGAAAACAAAAATAAAGAATCTTTTGGGAATCTGGATGCATCAGAATGTGGAGATAAGAATGTTTTAGGCACAACAATCTGAGAGAGTCTCCTAGATTGACCAGTGGAAGGATTGCTTGCTATTTCATAATCTTGAATGGTGTTTGGTGATTTTCATTAGAAAATGTAACTATGAATCTAGGCCCAGTATCACTTCCTCCACTCACAATGTACCTATTATTTTATGTCAGATTTTACAGAATTTTAAACCTAGGTTTTCATGTAACCGAGTCACACATAATAAATGCACAACCTAGACACTACACTGCGCCCTAATACAGCCCAGTGATCAAGAAATCCTAGGAGACTGGTAGGAGCCCCAGACTTTCTGGGAAATCATGTTATTTGTTCAAAGTGTTTGTACTGGTACCCATGCCTGTATACTGGAGGCGCCCTGTGTTTCAGCCAGCTTGGTCTTTTTAAACTGCTGTTTGTTTAGCAGTGACTGTTTGAAATTTCCCTCCTAACTTATGGCAAAAGACTGCATAAAGCCAATCTCCCCCCCTCTTTTTTAAGAAAAAAGGCTACATACACCTCAGTGGCTAACCAGAGTGTGTTTAGGAGACTGCTGAGTCTGTCTCTGTGATTTAAATTGTATTTAGAAAGTGTCTGCATCACTTGTTTTTGCCTTGAAAAAGCCAAAAATCTGAGTGCATGACAAGTAGTATTTGACTGTTTTTAATTCTCTCTCTTACCTGGAAAGTAGACTCTACTAGTTTGAAACTGTAGATTCAGCCTGTCTGTATCCAATGAGATTTTGAATAGAGCAGTAGCACCCTCCTCCCTTTCACAGGGGGTGGGCTTCAGTTTACTTGGCCCTTATCTAAGTTTCTATTGGTTGTTGCATATGTTGTTGTGATTGGTTGCTGGGATTAGTATTTCTATTGGTTTAAGGATTAGGGTTGGTGTTGTGATTGGTACTAGGGTTGGGATCTCTATTGGTTCATGATTTTAGGGTTGGTGTTGTGATTGGTTGTCAGGACTAGGGTTGTGATTTGTTAATAGGGCTGGGTCTCCCATTGGTTGTGGGGTTTAGGGTTACAAATTTGATTGGTTAGGACCAGTTTTCTATTGGTCAATAGGGCTATTTAAGCCTAGGGCTCAGGGCCTCTCAGCTAAGGGCAGAGAGGACAAGGGCAGTTGCCTGTTTGGCCCGGGTCGGGACTGGTCAGGCCTAGGGCCAGAAATGCTGCCCAATTTTCCATTTGCCAGAGAGGACCTTACTCCCTACACATCATTCAACACCCAAACACATTATCAGCAAAGACATCCAACTCTTGCACCACAAACTGACCTCATACAGATTGCAATGTCTCATCAACCAGCACAAAACCCCACATACCACAACTATACACATGTCCACCACAACTAATGTACAACATTAAGACACCTTCATTCTCACAACAAACACCTCTGTCCATTCCCACTAACACAACCTGCCATCGCCAACACAACATAAAACCACATTATGCACTACTTTCAGCCATTCAGATACACACTTCCTGTTCATACAAACCAACAGCACTATCCTCTATTTGCTCCTGCCAGACCCCCTTTTATCATGATAATACCTAAACCCAGCCTTCCAACACACCATCTACAAACACCCTCCCACTCTCTTCACCAATTACACACAATCATACAATCCTTACACTCCACTCCACCACACATTTATCTCTTCCAGTGATCAAAGCTAACACAAACACCCCTAACCCACATTCATCCCTTCTTACTCACCTCATACACTCTTCTCCAAAACCCATCAACACCCCCTGTAATATTCTAATACCACTCACTAGCACTAACGCACATACAAATCCTGCACAGAAAACCACTACATCAATATCTCCTCTCACTATTCCCCAAAAACAAGACAGACCCCACACATCAGCACATCAAAATAACACAAACCTTCATAATACTTTCCGTCACACCCACTCCCTCCCTCATGACTACACAAGTAATACAAATCCTACCCAATCTTTACTCCTAAATTCTCACTCTTCACAAACATCTACCACAAGCAACCAACACAGCAACATTCATTCACCCGCCTCTCATCCATTGCACAATTTATAGCCTTACATGATCCACATGCTCCTCCACCACCCCTAACCCATATTCCTTCCACACTAAACAGATGCAAACAAAATAAACAACATGCCACTCTTAACAACTTTGCATCCCTTTGTCTCTAACACAGTAAGGCTACTCTACAAAAAAACTACACTCATCATGTCACTCTCAGCTACCAAGTCCACCACCAACATATACAGACCCAACAAAATGCCCCTACGCCTTCTGAAAGAGGAACTCTATATTGTAAAACAGGACTATTGTGACCCTCACACAGTTATCACAACTAACAACACACGTGCTACAAGCTCAAAATATACTGCTCACCCCTTTCCAAAACAAAACACCACCACAATCAAACATTTTTTAAACTGCCTGCTCATAAATGCTCGATCACTCTAAAAAAACAAGCACCACATCTACGACCTGCTCATGGACACACAACCTGACTTACTATTCATAACGGAATCATGGTTGGAAGATGACATGGCCCCAGTGTTGCATGAAGCTGTTCCTTCAGACTATCAAACCATCGAACAAAACTGTATAGGCAAGAGAGGAGGTGGGCTAGCTATTATATCCAAACAAGCAATAAATCTCAGTAAAACACACAACAGGCCCTCCTCACCAGAAACAACCCTAGACCAACTTCATCCTGCAATTTTCTCCTCCTTTGCAGACCTCCACCTAACAACTCAACATCCTGAAACACTTTTCTAGATACAGTCTCAAACCTTATAAAATTATACTTAAACCTACGCATTCTTGGGGACCTAAACATTTGGT
The DNA here is from genome assembly GCF_031143425.1 of Pleurodeles waltl. Classification (NCBI taxonomy): domain Eukaryota; kingdom Metazoa; phylum Chordata; class Amphibia; order Caudata; family Salamandridae; genus Pleurodeles; species Pleurodeles waltl. The sequence continues at coordinate 706,508,503 of NC_090450.1, read as the reverse complement.
TTGACAAACCCATTATGCCCCATTCAAAAGCTTTCACCACTGGCCTAGTCACATTGAACCTATATCAGATTGTACACAATCCCAAATACATTGCTGGACACATCCTAGATGTCATTTTTGCAAAGCCTGAACTAGTTACCGTTCAAACCATCATCTCAATAACATGGTCAGACCACCATTTGATAACTTTCCAACATAAAACACGACAAATCAACACACCCCATAGCAACTTACATACATGCATCTATCGACCATGGAGCAAACTCCGTTTTGAAGACATAGAAACACAACTAACAGCCAACACAGATCTAGACACAATTAACTCTGTTCCAAAACTTTATGAGTGGCTACAGGAAACTTGTGACATCCTAATACCACTCAGAAAAACAGGACAAAAGAAAACCAACACCTTCAAGAAACACATAACTTAAAAAGATAAAGCAACAAATCAGAAGGTTGCGACAGACCTGGCTCAAAACAACATTCAAGACAAACTTCAGCTACACAAACCTAACAGAAGATACAAATCATCAATCAAAAAGGCTAAAAGAGGTACTACTCTTTTATTCATTCTAAATGCTAAATCTGCAACTAAAGAATATTATAAAATTCTCAATGAATTTCGAAAACCTAAATGCATGGAAGGAAGTCATCCCACTACTCAAGATTTCACAAACAAACTAGCAACTTATTACACAACCAAGGCAGACACATTGGACTCCTATTTAAAACAGAATAAAACCATCAGCACCAACCCATTGCCAAAAGTCCCCTCCAAGAGTAAACCATCCCAGCCTCTGCACTCCTTCAAGCAAATATCACAAGGTGAATTTATGGATTTGGTCAAAACAAGTAGGCCTTCCGGTTGCCCTTCAGACCCTTGTCCACCACACATCTTCAAGAGCATTATTTTATCTACTTCTGCTGTCACACCTGTAAGACGAATCATCACTAACTCTTTAATTACAGGAACTTTTCTTGAAGACTTGAAAAAGGCTTACGTACGTCTGTTATTAAAGAAAACAAACCTAGACCCACAGGACCCCAAAAACTACAGACCAATCACAAATGGACCTTTACTGGGCAAAATGATTGAAAAAGCAGCATTTGCCCAGATGTCACAATTCATTGAAGACAATTCCATACTTTCAGACTACTAAACTGGATTCTGCCCAGGAAGAGGCACTGAATTCGCACTCATAGCAATCTGGGATGATCTTAAAAACACATTTGACCGCAATGAAGTTGCTACACTACTTCTCTTGGATCTCTCAGCTGCCTTTGATACTGTGGACCATGACACCCTAATTCAAAGACTCCACGAAGCCGGCATCGAAAGAACTGCCCTCGACTGGATCACATTCTACCTTCAAAATAGAACTAATATTTTCTATTCTTCCCCCTTTTCATCCAAACCCTACCTCACAAAAGCAGGGGTCCCCCAAGGATGAATCATCTCACCTATGCTTTTCAACATCTACATGATGTCATTACCAGAACTGATCAATGGTTTTCAACTCACATGCTACAACTATGCAGATGACACACAAATACTACATAAAAAGGCATGTCCCAAAGAAATTGAGAACTCACAAATCTTCAGTTGCCTCAGAGCAGTTGATCAGTGGATGATTTGGAGCCATCTCAAACTGAATGCTACCAAAACAGAAATACTCACATGTGGCTACTGGAAAAATTATGACCCATTGTGCGCCTGGCGTGACGATCTCGAACCACCTCCTTAAGTATCCAAGGAAGTTAAAAACCTTGGAATTACCATGGACTCCAAGTTAACAATGAATGTCCAAGTGGACAAATTAGCACGATCAAGCTTCATCACCTTGAAGACTCTGTGACGCATCTTCACCCACCTCGGATTTCCACACAAGGTGCAGGCTACTATCTCTCTTGCACTATCCAAACTGGATTATGCCAATGGACTCTACCATGGATCATCTCTATCTAATATGAAAAAACTACAACGTATTCAGAACTCAGCTCCCAGGCTACTATTACATGTAAAGCCACAAGCCCACATCTCCCCTGCCTTGACAGCACTACACTGGTTACCCACTGCCAGAAGATTCACCATCAAACTGCTTTGTATCACCGGCAAAGCTGTACATGGAACAGGTTTGCTTTTCATCAGAAACAAAATAACCAAATACATTCAACAAAAAAACCTCCGCTCAAGATTGGCACTCCACCTTAAAACACCACCATACAGGAAAATGACAATAGGTGGTACATCCTTCTCTGTTCAAGCAGCCAAACCATGGAATTCATTACCCCCAACTATAAGATCCATGGATAACTATCTTGCCTTCAGAAGACTACTCAAGAGTTGGCTCTTTCCTTCATAACTGCTATATTCAAACAGCAATGGCCTGCATATGCCTGTGTTGATAAATATGTATAATCTGATTATGTGTATATTTTCTAGCTATATATAGTTCTTTAAGAAATATGTATCAATACTATTTCATAATAATAAAATATACACATACTCTTTAAGCCTGTTTAACAAATGTATATGTACTCACAGTTAAATATATATATATATATATCTGTATATGTGTGTGTATATATTTATATATATAAAATACATGTGTATGTAATTCTATGCTTAACATGTTCATAGGTCATTGCATAGCTCCTAGATAAGATGTTATATTAGATACTTATGAATCTCTGCTTTCTTTTTTATATCACAATGAGCAAATGTTTTCTTAACTATTTAACAGCAAGCATTTCACTATTCAAAAATTTAAAGATAAATGAATGTTAGAAAAGTACACTTATTAACTAACTTCAAAAATTACAAATCTGAAATTCTGTGTTTATACAATACTACTTTTCTTCTCATATTATTATACCCATTATTATATTCCTTGCACATATATTCCCTTACTATGTATTTACATATCTATTTATTTATTAATCTAGTCCTACTGTACTAGAGAAAAATACATACAAATAAATACAATTTAATCTTTAAATAAATTTCAAAATATAAACAATTAAATAAAAAAATAAAAAAATAAAAAAAATATATATATAAATAAAATAATAATTAATTAAAAAATAATATAAATTTTCTGAAGCAACAGTGTGAGTCTCTGCAATTTCATGTTTGTGTGTTTGCGTTTTGGTGCGGTGCGCATCAAATGAATTTAAGCGTCCTGTAGATTTCTACTGAAAGGCTTGATAGTTTTGTTTGCATAGCTGAACCATTTGGCCTTTACTTTCACCTGAAGCTATGCTCCTGCTAAAGATAAGGGATAGAGATGTAGGGATCAGACTTAACTCTGGTCCTTTGTCACTGCTCTGAATTAGGGGGCAACAAGAAAGGTGTCAGTACTGATGTAGGTCCTGTGCTCTCTGTGCCTTAGGATACAAGCTGCATGTCACTAATTACGGCCAAGAAGACTGAAACCGGTTTTGAGTTAGTTGTTTGCCTATTGAGAGGAGTGTAAGCATTCCACCATCCCCTTTTGTTGTTAAAAGTGACGAGAACAGCCATCCATGGTTTAAATGGTGGACAGGCATGTCAGACTCTTTTGTGTGACCACTGTCAAAAAAATATAATGCAGTACTCAGCATAGCAGGAGCACCTGCGTCTAAGTTAAAACAAAAAATATCTCCCAGGGAAAGAGAAACCAAGGGACCACTAGTATGTGGCACCCTCTAATGGTACAACCATGATAGCTGCCTCATCATTTCTAAAACAGGAATCCTTGCTTTAAAATCTAGAAATAAATTTGCAACACAAGTGCAGGATCATTAAGCTGAGAACATGGGGAATAATGCCTCATATGTCCCTCAATTCTTACAGCCTTGTTGGTGGAGGCAAGTGAAAGGTAGAAGCGGATTAAGATCTTGGTGCTGATTGCTCGTCTGAGTGTGAACCTCCTGCCCAGTAGATTGGAGAACCTACAAAGATGGAGACTTGTGGAACACTGCTTGCAGTTTATAATGTAAGTGAGAACCAATAGCACTCATATCCAGTCCAAATAATTCAAGGTTTCTTGGGACTAGAGAGATACATCCCACACACAATATATGTGACAGATCCATATGTCATACCATTAAAAAAGAACAATTTATTGTTGTATAATCAAAAGGCCATACACAGGACTTTTAGCACCAAACATCATCATAGAAGAATGTTCGAACATCAAGCACATTGCCCTTAAATGAACCGTTAACAATTCTGTACAAATTCAATTAAAGTTTACTACATGGTTGGTCTTAAGGGCAGAAAACCATAAGACTGTTTCAACCATTTCCCTGATACTTTCTTGTGGTTTCTGGGGCACTCCAACCTCTTATATATGGATTCCTCAAGAAATGTGCAGTGATCCATGTCCTGGAGCCATCCTGTAATGGTAGGGATGGTGGGTGCCCGTCAATAGCCAGTGATGTCTTTTTTAGCCTCCAACTGACCAATTTGCGACCTATACCTCATACTTGATGAAGCTATAGTCTCTATTAATGAGTACCGAATGGAGGTTTACTGTGGAGAGCTAGTAGGCATCCTTCCCCCAGGGCAGAGATAAAACAGCCTGTGTCACTGGACTACAATCAGGCTGTCACCACTGAAAGTCACTGCGTAGCCAGGGTTGGGATGCCGTAGCCATTCAAACGCTTCGCGGCTCCCCTCTGTGGACTTGCATGATTGCCAGAAAGAAAAACAGAGGGCCATCCAGAGGAAGGTACTGGGCAGGGTGGCACAGCTTCGCAAAACCTTGCAGAGGGTTTTTGTCCCAACACTCACCAATTCCTCTCACAGTCTGTGATGTTCCTAGATATGTTAGAGGAAGTCCTAGGAACCCATGCAAATGTTGAAGTCAGCCAAGTACTGCCTCCTATTCTATCCTCGTCTTTATAAAGCTGGGTTCCTGGGGCCCAAAATTACTTTTGTGCTGGTGTGCTTGACGATGGGATGTTAAAAATTCAGGAGCTCAGGAGGGACCTTGTTTCCTTCCACACCTGTTGTTTTGCTTTGCCACTGCTAAATATCAGCAGGACCCAGCTCACTTAAAGCACTGTGTTCTTATTCGCATTAATTCATGCAGACACACAAGGGGTCATTATGAGTTTGGCGGTACCAGGACCACCATGTTGGCAGGAGCATCGCCGATGCCCGACGGAGAAGACCGCAAAATTTTGACCATGGCGGTCTTCCCAAAAGAAATCTGCCAAATCACTGCCTGTACCGCCAGTGCGGTCATGCCGCCACGGACAGCGGTAGGCACCTTTAGGCCAGTGGACACCTTGTTCCCGCCGGACATATTACAAGGCTGCACAACACCAATGTTTCCGCCGCGGTCGCACCACTACGAAAAACCTGGCAGAAACTAACTCTATAAAAGGAGACACTCACCTTCTGAAACACATACCAATCTGGAGCCGCCATGGAACCTAAGCTGCACATCCACCCACTGCTCCTGCTCACACAACGATTCAAGAACAAGTGACGGTGACAACGACAACAATCGTGAGTACACACGCCTATTTGACACTGTTGGGAAAACCTAAAGTACACACGCACACACAACATACACATACGGGCTGGCAGATGACGGCGACACACACACGTAACCACCCATCCATACACCCAGACACACGCACACCAACATATACACACGTACACCCATACTACACACAGCACGGCCAACACACACATACAATACACACAACAACCAGCACACACACACCAACGGCACAGTCCAACACAACAATACACAACACCACCAATTCACACAGCTACACCACAACCGCAACAACACACATGTTATGGAAAGCTAACACATTACATGCCTCCACATGACACTACATACATATGACAACACTTTACAACACATGACATCCAATACACACAATCACACAGCCATACAATGAGGCATAAGTTGTACCACGCCAACACAACATAGAAAACTTCTGACATAGCCATCATCACATACATGCACAGACACATAACAACCACACAAGGGCACACAACACCACCATTACACATGTCAACACAAACACTACACAATTTATCTACATTCATGCATGTTCCAAACACAAACATATGCTACACACAATACACAGCCACCACAGTGGGACACATGGCAGGGCAACACCCACACATGCAGCCCAGACACAACAACTAGCTCAAACAACACACACACGTCACTCACACACGAACCAAAGCAGGCAAGACCAAAACAGCCATGTGGAAAGAAAGGCAGGGCAAGTATGTCACCATCAAACCAACAACTGTTTGGGCCAGGTATAATAAATAGAAATATAAAAAGATTAATATAAATAACTAATTATTTTCAAATATAAGACCATTGGCCAGTCCAAAGTGAACAATGCCCAAATGACACTTCTGTGTTCCCCTACATGACTTCTGACTGCTAGATGACCTCCACAGGGTAGGGGAATCAAGAGGGCAGACAGGCACCTCAGGGATTAGTGGGGTGGGGTCAGGGGTTGGGCTTGGGTTTGCGAGGGGGTCTCTGGGCTTGGGAGAGTTGTCTTTAGGCTTGGGCTTCGGAGGGAGTCGACTTCTTGGTGAGGGGGCATGGGTACTAGCAGGAGGGGCAGGGGAGGACTTGGAGGTGGAAGGGCTGGACTTGGGGACACAAACCGTTTTACAGTATCACAGGGTGGAAGAGGAGTAGGGAATAGGGACAACTCCCAGAGGAACACCTTCTTTGACACACAGGGTGGTCATGACAAAAAGGTTTGGGAGTGGAGGTAGAAGGAGTTGTTGTAGGAGGTGTCTTGGTGGATGTCTTGGGTGCATGTATGTGCGCGAAATGCTTGTGGGTGCTGGGTGTCTGTTGGGTGGGTGTGTGCAGGCATTTATGTGTCTTGGGAGGATGGGGGAGGAGGTGCTAGGAGATGCCATCCTGGATGGGTGACTTTGGGGAGGTGCCTGCAGGTATGGAAGATGTGCTGCATGTGGGTGTGTCAGTGGTTGTGGTGTCTACAGATGTGGTGACGGGTAGATGTCTGCAGGTCTGATATTGTGCTGACTATGGGTAAGTTAGGAGTTGTGGCTGGATCAGTGAATGTTGGTGTGGTGGCTGCAGGTGTGTCTGGTGCAGGGTCCGTGAAAGTGGGGGTGGTAGGCAAGGCTGTGCAGGTAGTGAGTGTTGGTGTGTCTACTGACGGTTGTTGTTTGTGGGCATGCCAGTAATGGGTCTTGTGATGCTTGTGTTTGTTTGCAAGTTGGATGTTGAGGTGAAAGATTGCTTGTATGTCTGTGTGCTTTGGCTGGGTTTGGGAACAGGGGTATGGGATTGGGAAGAGGTAGGTGGAGGGGGGACGGTAGATAAAGGGGGACTGGCTGCCATCAGTGAGGAGGCCAGAGCCAGAAAGGATCACTGTAGGCCTCCCAGTGTACTGTGAATGCCCTCCAGGAATGCATTGCTCTGCTGGACTTTAGCTTCCAGTCCCTAGATGGCATTCACAATGGTCGACTGACCCACAGAGATGGACCACAGGAGGTCAATAGCCTCCTAACTGAGGGCAGCAGGGCTGACTGGGGCAGGGGCAGAGGTGCCTGCGTCGAAGGAGGCGGCTATCCTCTTGGGTGAGCGGGCACGGGCAACTGGGTGGGGAGCTACAGGGAGGGCGGTGGTAGTAAAGGGGGTGGCGGACAAAGATGGCCCTGGGGTGGTCTCAGATGGGTCTGCCACCGCAGGAGAGTGTCCACTGGAGGAGGATTCTGAAGATGACGTGGAAAATCCGGTCTCCTCCGTGGCACTCCCCTCACCCTCCGTGCCACTGGGTCCCTCGCTGTCACTGGTAGCAGCACCCTGGGCCTCATGGCCTGCAGCATCCCCACTCGCCTGTGCCCCTTTTCCTTCACCTGCCGATGCTGATGCACACAAATAGAGAGAGAGAGATAGGGAGAGAGAGGATTAACATATACCTCACATACACACATGTAAACATGCACATATGTGAGACTAAATATCCTGGCTAGGCTATCTCAGGAGCAAATACACATTTCCTACATCATGTAACAATATGTTACTACTACCCACCCCTGTATGCCAACCCTCACACCTATGTCTATATCCAAGTAGGTCAGCATAACTGGGGTCATGCACATGATCACCAACAAAGCCATGGATGAAGTACAGATGACTCCCTGATTTCACAATATACCTCCCCATACCCATATCACCCATTGAAAGTACAGCTGACTCTACAAAACCCATAAGTCCTATACAGTTACAACAGCTGCTCAGTCCATGTCCTCTTGGAAAATCCATGGCAGTGTAGACTACTCCACTCACACACCACACAGCATCTGCCTGTCACATTACATGGCAGACCTAACACTCTGTACAGTAAGGCCAATATAGACCTAATAACTGATTTAGCCAGTACAAGTTAGACACCCATACAGTCAACATCTGATGTGTACAATATTAGTCTGGGGTACAGCTATGTGATTAGTCTGACCCAATTGCAGAGGAAGATCTGCATACACCTAACACATATGTCACAATATATCATACATATGACTGCATCTACAATGGCCCATATTGCACATATCACACATCCATACTCAATCACTGAGTGCAGTTTCACAACTGGTGAACTTCAGTAACACACTAATGACAACATGGTCCATACACAATACGAACACGCATGCAGTGTCACCAGTAGGACTTCACAACATGATAACACCACCCTCACATACACCATTCCAGATTTGTGAATATCCGTACCTAAGTCAAGACAACACACATCTCAGACTGTAAATACATGTTAGCAGCATGCACACATGGACCAGCATCACTGCCTTTGCACTGACAACACATCCCACTACTACATATAGAAGCCTTAGGAGAGAATATACAACATTTGAATCACATCATTATCACATAAGTCATGTAATACTCAATCCTGTCCTAATCTGTCATATTAGCTAGGCCAAGGGTAGCATACATTGTCCCACTCCATCAGATGTGCCCCCAAGTAACCATTGTGACATGATGTAGGCAGTAACTCAGCTATGTTGCACTGTAATTGGTAGGGCATTGGCATACATGGCATATATATATCATTTTGACAATGACCAGGTCTGCCTAGGCACTTACCACCTCTAGTACTATCCCTTTGGCTTCAGGGTTTCATCCCCACAAATCTAGCACTTAGAAATGCATAATGCTTGTAATCAGAGGTAATCAATTGTATATGTATAAGTATCCGGCTTAGGCAACCTTCACATACCCTATAGTTAGCAGATGAGCAATGTATGGGAATACAACTATCAAGCCATTAATCTTGTCTTCTACAGGCCATATTTGTGGGGGAAATGTCATTGATGACTCAAATTCAGTCAGTACCATTACGAGTACTTGTTGTATAAAGTCGCTTTGATAAAACGAGAGTCACACAGTTGCATGTACAGGTATGCTATACAGATGTGGGTGGACAGACACCTAAGAGCCACAAATGCAGATGGAGGGAGCAGGTCATACTCATTAGGGTGATACACAAGCTCACATCCATTGTATAGGCAGGATGGAGTCACACATGTGGCAATTTCATTGCATCATCTCCACAATCCAGACATGGAGATTTCCTGATATGGGAGATATACAATGTACATCCACTGACAGAAAACCATCAAGACACATCTACAACTTATCCTCAGCCGGGGTGGTTACTACCCATTCCCACTAGTCTACATACATGTTGCATTGACTACATAGTCGCATAAGCTACAGCGAGGTAGCAAATCCCATTAAACCAGAGCCAAGCCACAGGATGCAGTTAGGACTCACCCCCTTGTGGCTGCTGTACTGCCCTCAAACACCCATCCACCTCAGGGTAGGCCACCACCAAAATGCAGGCCATTAGGGGGGCCAGGGTCTGATGGGCACCCCTCCCTCATTGGGAGAACATCCCCAGCTGGGCCTCAGCGCTCTTCCGGGCACAGCGTCTCAGGTGCTCCTACCGCTTGTGACAATGAGTGCTCCGCCGGCTATGGACCCCCAGGATCTGCACTTGCTTGGTGATGGCATGCCAGATTCCTTTTGTTTCTGATGGGGGTTTACCTGCATAGATGACACAGACAAAAGGAGAAAGTCATGTACACTGGCACCATACCAACAGCAGTGGCCTGTACACATCTGACTCGACCAAGTGCCCACACATACTCATCCTCTAGGCACACATGCCTTCACTTTATAAGGTGAGGTTCACTTTCTGGCAGTGGATTTGGTCTTGGTATCTGCTCCTGCCGGATGTCTGGATGACTGACCATGTTTGCGAGGGAGTTCTTGTGCTATGGAGGGAGGGCTTGTCTGAGGGCTGTGGCTCCCCTGGCAGGGCCTCCATTCCACTTACTGCCTCTGATGTTGGTGGCTCTGATGTCATGTTGCTAGCAGAAGGGGCCTGCTGGTGGGTGGTGGAAGCATGCAGAGTGGTGTTGGTATCCCTCAGCACCCCTGAAATGGAGGCCATGGTGGCATTGTGTGCTTCCCACTGCTGCATGACCTTCTGATGGTATTCCCTCTGCAGCCTTTGGTTTTCCCCCAACATGGTGATGATCTGGCCCATACTGTTCTGGGATTCTTGGTATGCTCCCAGGACATGGGAGATGGTTGCCTGATCATTGGGGTAACTTGGTGGCCCCATCCTTCGCCCACAGCTTCCCTCCCACACCCCCTGGCCCCATGTGCGTGTGCCCCTGGCACGGTGCGCCCACTCTCAGTGCTTGCAGGACCTTCATTGTCTGGGGTGTGAGGGGTCGACTCAGGTCCCTGTAATGTGGGGCACACAATAGTTGAACAGTCCTAGGGACACAGGTTTGGAGACAAAGGGTTGGTTGTGATATAGATGCCACAGGGTTTGGGGGATAGATGTGGGCAGGGTGAAGCAGGGAGTCGTAGACTGACTAGGTGTCTCAGATGGGCCAGGTAGGTTGTCAGTGTCCTGACATCCAGGCATGTGGTCCTCACTGGGGCCCTCATCCTGAGGAGGGCTGGCAGTCTCTGGTATCCTTTCCAAGGTGGCACTGGCAGGGGTACCTGTAGATGGAGTGAGAGAGGGAGTTGAATGCTGAACATGTGTTTGGTTCACTCTTAATCACACGAATACAACTGGCTAGACATGATTCCCAGCAAAGACAATGACAGATGCTGCACAGCATACCATTAGTGGTAGTTAGTGGTCTGTGAAATGTGTACCATAGTCCATTTTCTTTGGGGTCATTCAGGTTTAGTAACTTTGCCTCTGTGGACAGGTTCTGTTACAGTCTGATAGTTCCCATGAATGTTGTGCACTGTTAGCTAGTGACTAGACTAATCAGGCTTGCTAATTGTGAGAGGTAATGGCTGTAAATTACAGCATGGAGTCCCAGTGGGAAGAGGGTATGTGTGTCTGCAAGGTTAATTGTCCTGTCTGTGCATGTTGTGCATGTACATGGAGTCTGCCATCTTACATTCCACACCATTGTGGGTCAGTTTCTGGGTTGTGGAACCTGATTAGTGGCCATTTGGATAAGTCAAATTGCTGTAGCTGTGTAGTGGTGCTCAGTCGTAGCATGTAGTTGGTATCGCTAGTACATAAGTCATGCATGCAAGGGATGTTATGTGCACATTCCAGGTATTCACATAAATGGGCTAGTGCATTGTGGGAGTCGTAGTGATGGTATTAGCCAATGCCATCTGTGCCTTTGCCAATGGCTGTGTGGGCATTTTGGCCTGGGTGGAAGTGTGGCATGCAGGAGAGGGGCTTTGGGGCATAGGTGGGAGGTGTAGTGAAACATACAGTAAAATGGGGCGTATTTGGGTGTTGAGGAAACATGCAGGACCCGACAATTGTGTGACATGGAAGTAATAGGTACTTACCAAAGTCCAGTCCGCCAGGTATTCAAGCCAGGCCCTCATGATGCAGAATGTCCAAGACCTTCTCCTCCCATGATGACAACTATCGGGGAGAAGGTGGGGGCCCACCGCCAGTCTAGACCACAGCGATCTGGTGTCGTGATGCCATGGAACGCACCTTCCCTATAAGGTCGTTCCACCTCTTCCTGATGTCCTCCCTTATGCGTGGATAGTTGCCTACTGAGTTGACCCTGTCGACTATTTACTGCCACAACTCCATTTTCCTGGCTATTGACGTTTGTTGAACCTGTACTCCAAACAGTTGTGGCTCTACCCTGACGATTTTATCCACCATGACCCTCAACTCGTCTGTGAACCATGGGGTCTTTTGTAGGGACACGGTAGTGGTTGTGTTGAGGGTGGGGGTGTTGTGTGTGTAAGGGTGCAGTGTAGGGTGATTGATGGGGTGTGGGTGGTGCGTGGTGAGTGATGGATATTTGTGGTGTATGTGGTTGTTATGTGTGTTATGTGTTTGTACTGCAGTTGTGTGATGTGTGTTGATTGAGATGTGTATATGTGCCTGTGTTGTAATGGTGGTACATGAGTGTATTTGCCTGCTCTCGGTTCATGTGAAAATCGATTTTTGTAGCAAAGGATTGTGGGTTGCTTGGGGGTGTGTCATAAAGTGCAGTCAGTAGGTGTGTCTGGTGTGTGTGTGTGTCAGGTGTGGGTGATTCAACCTGTCCAATGTGGTGTTGTGTTCTCACAGTAGTGGGTTTTGAGCGCGGAGGGTCACATCGCCAATGGTTTTCCGCTGTGGTGATTTGTGGTTCGTAATATGGTGGGTGGAACTGTGTCGGCCTGGCGGTGCTGATGCTTGAACTGCCTCTTTCCCGCCTTCCTCTCTCCTGGCAGTGTCGGATTTGTGGCTGTTTTTTGACACCCTTCACGGTGTGGGTCGTAATACAGCAGTCAGATTACCGCCAACAAGGCGGTCTTTTGGTGACCACCACCACGGCGGTCTTCTGAAAAGACCACCAAAGTCATAATGAGGCCCACATACAGATTGCCTATGACTGCACGATAAACCAGGGCATTTTCCTCATGGTCTTGACAGAGGAAGGCCCTAAGTTGCTCATGCCCCACACGCTGGAAAATGTGTGTAAGAACTTCTATACATTTATTCCACACACCATAAGTCTAATGAACTTTTCTGCATTCTAGGAATAGCTATCGAATAATAAGCTCAAATTCAAATCATTTTTGAGTATTTGAAGAAACAAGCATTTGGAATGCAATGGGTTTGCTCAAGTTAGAGCTCTAAGCGTTATAAATTCCTAACTGGAATTTTCTTGCCACATAAATTAAAAATGAAAAGTAAAACAGTTGACATAAGCAAGCCAAATCAAAGCGCCACGGCCGCCATGAGAGTGAGCGTGAATGAGAGACACAAAAGGAAAAAGAAGTTTGCTTGCAGTCAAACGTATCGGCAAACGTGCAATTATCCATGTAAGTAGGTTGATGGCCAAGGTGGTAACAAAACCGCCCCGAGGAGAGACAAACGTAAAGCATTTATCAATGATAACAAAGGATTTTTGATCGGCAAGCCCATGAATGAGTGATAGTGAATTTTTTGAGAGGCAAGCCCATGAATGAGTGATAGTGATTGCCGTGTGGTGGGTGTGGTTAAAAGCCCACAGATAAATACGAACAGGCCAGAGCGCTTTCACGCTCAATCTAAAAATTAAATTAAATGGTAGAGTGGTATGTTTTCCACGAAACTGTGAAGGCTAAGGAGTTTGTGGGAGAAACATCACATGCTATTTGGATCTCAATGACATCATAGGAGGTGCTATACTTGATCTTTGACCTCGGCCACTAGCCCACGTGTTATCATAGGAAAGTACTACTATAGACAAAACATTGTTAGTGGACAAAAATAATTGTTTAGTGTAAAATCAACATTAATTCAAACGGTGTCACATAAAGAAGACACAAATACAGCTAAAGTAACAAACTCACTTCAAATCCTCAAATGCCACTGAAACTGATCCCACACATAGGGGGTCATTCTGACCCCGGCGGGAGCACCGCCGACAGACCGGCGGTGCCCCGCAGGGCATTCTGACTGCGGCGGTTCAGCTGCGGTCAGATTCGGGAAACCGGCGGTCTCCCGCCGGTTTCCCACTGCCCAGCAGAATCCTCCATGGCGGCGGAGCGCGCTCTGCCGCCATGGGAATTCTGACACCCCCTACCGCCATCCTGTTCCTGGCGGGACTCCTGCCAGGAACAGGATGGCGGTAGGGGGTGCCGCGGGGCCCCTGGGTGCCCCTGCAGTGCCCATGCCAATGGCATGGGCACTGCAGGGGCCCCCGTAAGAGGGCCCCACAAAGTATTTCAGTGTCTGCTATGCAGACACTGAAATACGCGACGGGTGCCACTGCACCCGTCGCACCTTCCCACTACGCCGGCTCAATTCTGAGCCGGCGTCCTCGTGGGAAGGCTGATTTGCCCTGGGCTGGCGGGCGGCCTTTTGGCGGCCGCCCGCCAGCCCAGGGCAAATCCCAAAATACCCTCAGCGGTCTTTCGACCGCGGATCGGTATTTTGGTGGGGGAACTTCGGCGGGCGGCCTCCGCCGCCCGCCGAAGTTAGAATCACCCCCATAGTGTCTGGAACGGTGTTCCAGGTTATGGAATCAAGAATAATATGCAATCTACCATTTAATAGAACTAGCAACAAGTGGGCTGCTGAAAGTGATCTCCAGATTGGCAGTGCCACGTAATGACAAATTAAGGAATCATTATGCCCCTTTGTGATGAGAAATGGGCCAAGGTACACCTTCTGCCACCATAATACCAGAATACATGAGAAGCTTAATAGAGTTGCACCGACCTGCCCTGGCTACAGCGGTGCTGAGGTCATCGGCATGCCCGATTGGCTGACAGGGAATGGATACCAGAAATGTAGATTGCTTGAAAGGAAATATTTGTTTTGATTTATTTAGGGTATTTGTATAGTGTGATTCAAATGACAGCAAGTCACACCTTGGCAAGATTGCTGTAAAAAAAATAAACAAGCACTGACAAAACCAATAGCTTTGCCCTGGGTGTAACTGATAAACATTTAAAGCCACAAATCATGGGCACACATTCTGAAATTCACACAGACTGGCACTCCGTGGACTTTTAGTTTCATAAAGTCCTACAGAATAACAGGCAATACTGCACACAAAACAACAAACATACAGACATCCATAAAAACAAATCATACGTAACCTCGTGCAGCAGGGAGCTTAGATTGAATTACATCAGGGATGCAAGAGGGGAGCATGCACTGATACCAAATGGGGAGCATATGGTTATGTGCAGCAGGAGGGGCGCACTGATGAATGTTAGGGGAGTACCGGGTGATGTCCTTCAGGGAAGCACTGGGTTATGTGCATCAAGGGAACGGTGTGTGATCTGCATCAAAGGAGCGCAGGATGATGTCCACAAAGGGAACATCGGTGACTTGCCTAAATCTAGCACTGGGTAATGCGCATTATAGGTCTGCAGGTGTTGTGCATCATGAACCACAGAAAGCACTGTGTCTTGTGCAGGAGGAGACCACTGGGTAACACACAGTTAGGGAATACATGTCTTTTTGTATTTGTATCAGAGAACAAGGTGATGCACAATGGTAGCACATGGTGATGTACAATATTGGGGATAGTTTCATTTACCCAGTATTATGAGGGACATTTGAGCCAACCATGTTTCTTTTGGCAAACAACATATTTTAAGCCTCTAATCATAATGTAAAACGTCAACCAACTGAATGTATGGCCCTGAGGGTAAAACGCAGGAATTGGCTGAAAGTATAATACATGACATGCCAGTCGGTAGCTATAGTCAGGGCTGGATGGAAAATAAAAAATAATATATATCTCCCTTTAGGATGCTGACAATTTAACATTTTTTTGTGCTTTAAAGTGTTGTCTGTGTTTTTTTTTTCATTGCACAGCATTGTTTCACAGGGAAATATTTCACATATTTTTACTTACCGGTTTCCTCACAAACATTTCCGTAACCAGTATTTACTTTTCACTGCAGACACGAAGGGTCTCATGCAATATCATAATCACGTACAGATAATCCTTGTGGCTGCTACGTGTACTATACCTCATCAACATCCACAGAGCTCACCTGTGTAGTCTCCTCCGGTACTGCTTTCCTCAGCAGCATTGATTATTCAGGAGGTGATGAGATACCAGTCCTCTTTACAACATCCAGCTAGGATGGGTCATTCATTATCAGACTTTCTTACTGGAGTTACTATCTTAACAAGAGGAACCCACCACAACGGCAGGGCCTGGGATGAAGATGATGGGGTTAGAGGTAATAAATCACTGTAATGCGACCTGAAAAACATAAGCTACTGCCTGACCCTTGAGAAGGCCAGGCAGTGTACTCCCTTATCCTGCTTTCTAGGCTGCCGTGCTCTAATGAAAACATCAGTGCACCGGGAAAGAGCTAAATTCCCTCACTGAAGCATGATGCGTTCATATCTCTCTAGCTCAGTCAGTTGCTAATTCAGAAATTACACACCCCGGTCCCTCATTATTGCAGCTCCAAAGACATTTGGCATATGAATGCCACTAGTTCCACTACTAAAGCTGACCTAAAAATAGACACAATCTTTAGTCACATGCAGAAATACTTGTGAACACACTACAGGGATACATATAGAACTCCAGGAAATTGGGGACTGAAATAGAAAGGTTTCTAATTTTTCTGGAAGATCAAAAGGCTGGAAACCAGGCTGATCTGACTTAGTTTGTAGCGAGCATCAGGCCTTAGATGCAGTATGAGATGACTTGTTTTTGAGTTTTGCTCTTCTTTACTCTGTGGGTGTTTAACCTAACAGGCTTTTGTCTTTCGGGTTTAGCAACCCGTGGATATCTTCAGTTTATCAGAAGGAATAGGGTGGTGAAGGCAGAGTTTAATTTGTGCTGGTGCTCAACACCAGAACTTATTTCTAAACACCGGCACCTATGTATCCACCACAAATAGGTGCTGCATGACTATTTGTTTTTTTAGCAGAATTCAACAATGGAGAGTTTAACAATGTTGTATACTTTTTAAACATGGATGAAACTAGCAGTAGGTACTGCTGCCAATGGCATTTGGCAGCAGTGGCAGTAGCTGTAGGCAGTGCAAGCTGCAGTGGACTCCTGGGAAATATATTGGGCCCTGGCATTTCATTTTTTTAGCAAATTAAGCACTGGCTGGAGACCAAAAGCATTGTAAATTAATCTAGAGTCCGAGCTTATTTGGAGCCTTTAGTGGTAGCCAAGGCACATACAATGTGGGCAAACTCCTAAAATCAGAGTAGAAATGGGAACTGCTGACATTTTGCTTATACTGTATTTGAATGAAACTAGACGCTACAGGGACTGGGAAGCCAATGACAGAAGACCAGAAATAAGCGTCTTTCCTCTTGTCTGTGATCGCCGGTGATAAGTCCCAGACCCATTTCATGTTTTATGTGATTAGGAAGAGCAAGAGGGCAAACTAAGAGGTACTGACTGCTGTGTACAAGTCTGCCATTTACCAAGTGGAACAGGGAGCTGATTAAGACCCTTAGCTATGATAACAGTATCCTGAATATTGAGCAAGAAGAGGGGAGTAAGCATTAAGTTAAAGGCCTGAAATACAAAAATCTATTTTACTGATTCCTATTTTGTGAGCCATGTAAATTTTCAAAATATGGTCTACTAAAGTTGATTTACCTAGATTTTCTTTATGCAAATTGCAATTCATTATGATTAAGGGGGTGATTCTGAGTCTGGCGGGCGGCGGAGGCCGCCCGCCAGACTTCCCTCACCAAAATACCGCTCCGCGGTCGAAAGACCGCTGAGGGTATTTTGGGATTTGCCCTGGGCTGGCGGGCGACCGCCAAAAGGCCGCCCACCAGCCCAGGGCAAATCATCCTTCCCACGAGGACGCCGGCTCAGAATTGAGCCGGCGGAGTGGGAAGGTGCGACGGGTGCAGTGGCACCCGTCGCGTATATCAGTGTCTGCATAGCAGACACTGAAATACAAAGTGGGGCCCTCTTACGGGGGCCCCGCGGCACCCCCTACCGCCATCCTGTTCCTGGCGGGAGACCCGCTAGGAACAGGATGGCGGTAGGGGGTGTCAGAATCCCCATGGCGGCGGAGCGCGCTCCGCCGCCATGGAGGATTCACAAGGGCAGCGGAAAACCGGCGGGAGACCGCCGGTTTTCCGCATCTGACCGCGGCCGAACCGCCGCGGTCAGAATGCCATGCGGGGCACCGCCGGCCTGTCGGCGGTGCTCCCGCCGACCCTGGCCCCCTAAGTATTTTAAAATACCCAATTGGGAAATGCAATTCGATTTGAATCACAATTTGCAAATGTTGAACCTGGAGGGAATGAGAACCACACCTAGTTCAGGAAGTGTACTTCCTAGAAGCAGCAGAGTACAGTCATTGTTTGGCTTCCAGCCTAGCACTTACAACGCTGAAGATGTGGAGCCAGGAGCCACAGAAGGAGCTAGGGAGGGAGAGAAAAAGACAATTTACTGGTGCAGAGCAGAAGATTCGGTTGGAAGAGTGTTTGGGGGAGCATGGCAACCTCTTTGCGAAGGCTTTCCTTTCTGTTCCTAAGTCTACAAAAACGAAATCTGAAGCAGGAAACAGGACAACATAAATACTGTGAGGGTGACCAAAAAAAATGGTCAAAGAAATACAGAACAGGCGGTACAACCTCTGCTCCTATACCAAAGAGGAGGTAGCAAACAGAATGAAGGAGGCTGCAGCTACGAGTGGAGACAAGTTTAAAGAACCAACACCCGCCCTTAAGGAAGAGAGGACAGAATCGACCTTGCAGCAAGACGCCATCTCTGTAGTGTCTATTATTGATACCTCTGTCCCTGCATCACATAAACAAGGCTAGTTGTTCATTATTGTCGTAATAAGATACATACTCATTTTGATTATTCATACTTAAACCTTACAAACAGCTATACAAAATATTGTAGTATAATATTTTTCATTTAATAAGTGAACAATATTGCATGAGTCAAATTAGGTTAATACAACATTGTTTGTAAAATACATATCAGCTTTTTATGGGGTTCTATACAATGCATTGTGAGTAATGTCGTCCAGATGCTTGTATTAACAAATTCCCATAGCAAATAGACATTTACTTTTCACCATTTATGACGTGAAAATAAAATCCTTCATGATGATGTTGATAGACATTATTCCTGTAAAGAAAAAATGTATCTACTTTTTTTAAAGCAATAATATAAATATTACGCATGTACTTTCATTATTTTTGTGTCTTGCCACAGATCAACCTAGTAATAGCACTGAACCTGAAGTTAAGGAAGTGGGTGAAACATAATGTCCCACTGCATTTCAACAGGCTGAAGCTCTATTTAAAATTCCCACTGACACAGAAAGTGGAGCAAGCACTTAGTTCAATACAATTACTTCTGCAGATCAGCTACAACTAATGCCATTTTAGCTGACAATGGGGAACAGGGCATGCCATCAGTTCCTGTAGAGTAGAGAGGGAAAAAGGCCTGTAAAACAGACTGGAAGGCCTAGGAAGGAAGACATCCGTGAGTCATCACCTACTCTAGCACAATATGATGTACTGGAGTAACCCATGCTGAAAGTGCAACATAAGCAGCACAGAGAAACATTTGAATTAAGTAGGAGGGTAGAGAATTTAGAAATATCCGTTAGAAAAGGCAATGAGGTTATGAAACCATGACTTGAGATCTTATTAAAAGCCATAAAAGATCTGGCCACTCAAATGGCACAAGACTCTGCTTCACACAGGTGTCAACAGAGACACACAAACACCCGTCTACATACATTTGGACATTTGGGAAACGGCTGGGTACAGTGACATCAACATTGTGTAGAGAACAGCTAACCTGCAGGTGATGTTGCTGAGAACCTTGAACAAATAATCAACACCCAGGCCACCAAGACCTGTAGGGGAAACTGATGAGGAATCATGCGTGAGCAGTATGTCTGTGAGTCTGTTACCTCTCGGGGCACTAGAAGAAAAGAGTGGAAGGTCCAGGAAGAGACAACCAGCGTTTTCAACAAAAGCCAAGTACTAGATTTCAGAAACATAAAAACGAATAAAATCTTTGACAAGACTTAGGGGGTCATTCCGACCCCGGCGGGCGCTGCCCGCCGGGCGGAGACCGCCAGAAGACCGCACCGCGGTCAAATGACCGCGGCGGTCATTCTGACTTTCCCGCTGGGCGGGCGGGCGACCGCCAAAAGGCCGCCCGCCCGCCCAGCGGGAAAGCCCCAGCAACGATGAAGCCGGCTCCGAATGGAGCCGGCGGAGTTGCTGGTGTGCGACGGGTGCAGTGGCACCGCCGCCACGGAGGATTCTTTGGGGCAGGGGTAAACCGGCGGGAAACCGCCGGTTGCCCTTTTCTGACCGCGGCTTTACCGCCGCGGTCAGAATTGCCCATGAAGCACCGCCAGCCTGTTGGCGGTGCTTCCGCGGCACTCTGTCAGAATGACCGCCTTAGATTTAAATTATGGAGGATATGTTTATTTTATTCCTTGAAAATTAAAGCACACACTTGTGAGGAGAAATAAAAATTGTATTGCATATTTTCACCATCCTCATCAAAAATCAGTGAATAAACAAATTATGATTTGTTTAATCAGCATCAAATCTTGTTTTTTTTTACTTTTGTTAAAATATGATTTATTTACCTTAAAAATAGTTATTTGGAGCATCATCTTGATGTGCACATTGCTCTGCAGCTCTTGAAGCGTCAGGTTCTGGATATCGTCCGTGAATGGGGATTCCTTCATTCTCCTTTTCGGAATCATCATTTGGTGCTAAACTGTGTAACATGGCACACATGGCTATATTCTTACAGCACATCATAGAGCCATACTCCAGGACACCCCCACTTTGATGGAAACATCTAAGTTTGTCTTTAAGAAGTCCAAAAGTTCTTTTTATAAAGCTCCTTGTTTTTCGGTCTGCAGCATTGTATCTCCTTTGGCTAGGGGTTCCAGGGTGTAATGATCGAGTCATAAGCCAAGGCCTTAATGAGTATGCACTGTCATCTGAAAATTAACACAACTGGTCTAGAGCTTATACCCTGATGAATTAGAAAAATAAATAGATTATTAAAAATAACCAGCTGTCTCCAAACTCTCCTCTGGATAGCCCTTCATTCAGTTCACAGTTTCTAAATATGTAGGAGTCATGAGTGCTCCCAGAGGAGGAACATCCGGAACAACAACTCCGGGACCACAACGTCAATGTTAATGCAAGCGGAACCACGCTTGCGTTAACGACTCCCTTTTTCTCTGCCTTAACCAGGAATGTGCTGAACAACGCACATGCGTGGTTAAGGCAGAGAAAAAGGGAGTTACCATCGGGAGAGGATGCGGTCAGGTAAGTGGGGCTGGGGCAGGGTTGGGGGTAGTTTTTAGGGGTGGGGTGGATTCAGGACTTGGGGTGGGGGGGAGGTCGGGATAGTTTGTTTTTTTAGGGGCCGGGTGGGGGGATCGGGGCAGTTCTGTTTTTAGGGGCGAGGTGGGGGGTCAGGGTAGTTTTGTTTTGGGGTGGAGGGGTCGGGGTAGTTTTGTTTTTGGGGGTGGATGGTGGGGGATTAGGGTAGTTTGTTTTTTGGGGTGGGGGTCAGTGTAGTTTGTTTTTTGGTGGTGGGGGATCGGGGTAGTTTGGTTTTCAGGGGTGGGAAGGTAATTGGTTTTTGGGGGTTGGGTAGTTTGTTTTTTTGGGGGTGGGGGTGGTGGTTGGGGTAGTTTGGTTTTTGGGGGTGGGAGGATAAGGGTAGTTTGGTTTTTGGGGGTGGGGTTGTTGGTTTGTTTGTTTATTGTTGTTTTTTTGTGGGGGTGGGGGGTCAGAGTAATTTTGTTTTTAGGGGCAGTGTAGTTTTATTTTTGTGGGTTGGGGTAGGTTTTAGGGCTCAGGGTGGGTGGGGGGTATCGGGGTAGTTTTTAGCGGTGGTGGGGGGTCGGGGTAGTTTTGGGGGTTTTAGTTGCATTTTTAGGGCAGGTAGGGGGATGGCATGCTAAAACCACGCATGCCTTTCCACACATGCCTTTACAGGCGTGTAAAGGCATTCATGAAAACAACGCGGTTGTTGTTCCGACCGCGTTTTTCAGGCATGCGTAGTTGACCATGCGTTGTTCCATCATACATTCCTCTCAGAGTATCGTTCAATTACGTTTGCGATTAGACATTTTGCATCATATACTACTTGTATGTTTAATGAATGTTGACTTTTATGTTTTCAATATACATACTCTGTGTCAGAGTTTGTCAAATTAAAATATGCGTACTGTCTACACAACCAGAAATGTGTAGTAATTGTACTTCTGCATAAAATTTAATTTTGGTACTTTCTAACTCTGCACCAGTGATGGGGAAGGAAATGTGGGAAAGCATTTGAGGCAATAGTGCCTCTAGAAAATTCCTGAAAACTCTGCATAAAGTACTTTGCGAAAGTCCACCTGCAATATCCACAGCACAATACGTGAATATGTGTAGGTATTGCTACACTATGCTGGGTAATCCTGCTTAATACAGGGTCCAATTCATTAATTAAGCTCAAAATAACCTATGTCTAGCATAAACGTCCTCATCAGTCACTTTGTGCAGTCGCCCCTTCAGCCTGAACATACTTTCTCATCCTCCACTGTAGAACTCCCAAAATGTGCATTGTCCTCACTACAGCCTAGTGTGCAGCCACTGTGAAAGACTGCAAGGAATTTCAGGACCCCTTTTATACTTTGCACTTGGTTACCACTTGTTTTAAAGCCACAGAATTTTGCAAATGCAAAATGCAGCATATTTACGAATTTCCCCAGTGCAGATTAGTAAATCAAATTAGTGACTCACTATTTAGATATTACTTTTAGCAGTTCTGTAATTTGTATTGCTAAAATAAGAAATTGCTGCTTATTCGGTGTGTGCAGTTTTAATAAGCACTAAATTTGAAGTCTTTGTACTTCGCCAACTGTCTATTTCTCAGTCACTAACCAGCTGTAACTTGTTACCAACTCGCAAACCGTTCGTAAATCAGGCCCTAAATTCTGTTTCTCTATAGCCCTCGATCAATCAGACTTGGATCGTATGTAGCAAAAGGTGCAATGGCACCAGAGACCCAGGTTCTGAGGGGCCCACTGCACCATAATTATGGATTTATTTTACTACCAGCCTGAGGGGAGTGGGTGCCCATTTCCCTTGCTTGCATTAGGGCACATGGTGTCCTTGCTTTGTCACTGGTACAAGGAACGGGAAGGATAATACATTGTTGTTATTTAACAGATAGTGTCTTCACAAAAATGAAATTAAGCACTGCTGGTGATCAATTTGGCCTAGGCAAGGTGTGGTGCCTTGTTTCTGATGAGGGCAGTTAGCTGGTGACTGGGTACGCTCCCATAGAATGCCTTTACCTAGTTTTCTGAAATAAGGACAAACATAGAAGTCTTTGGGGGGTCAACAGCAACAGGGTTAACACTTGTAAGCCTTAAAAACTGCTAAATACATTCTCTGATGGGTAGTGGTTAAAATCTTTGTGAACTCTGATTCAGCCTTTCGTGTTTTCTAGATTGATATACTGTGCACCATTTAATTGGGTGGTCTTAAATGGCAATGGTATTTTCAATGCAGAAAAACGTGAAACTTGTGGTATCAAGTTCTAAACAAAAACATGTTATAGTTTCTTCTGTCTATAGGAGGAGCAACTGCACAGAAACTAAACGTGATTGAGGTTTTGTGGCTCTCCAGCTGTTTGGACCATAGCATTGCCACGATCACTGAAAAGGTGCATCCAAATCGAAAGTTTGCTGCAGGATAGGTAGGTTCACAAAATTATCAGAGGACCTATGTGATATGCCCGCTTTTAGATACAAATTGGGAAGAGTTGCAGGTAGAACAGAAGTGTTGTGGGCTTATCTACACGAGAACTTGTAGCCAGTTTAAAACTGGACATTGCTGTTAATTTCATTGTCAAATCTCTGTTCTGCCCCATACACACACACACACACACACACACCTGCCTCATCTGCTCCTACCCTGCCATCTCTGCTTGCCAGTGATGGCTCATGGTCTTTGAAAGTTTTGGGGTGTAAAACTTGCCCCAAGTTCCAGCAAATGAGTACAGTGAGGTAGCCAAACTTCTTCTATGTGCCTTTGGGGTATTCTCCACCTGAAAATGTTTGAAAAAAATGGGGTTACTAATGCATCTTAAAGATACTAAATGTGCTAAAACTCCAAATGAACTAAAAAGGCATTCACATAATATCCTAGTACTTTAATTGGGTCCCAAGAAACACTAACCATTCCTAGGAGCTTACACCATATTTGTTTTACAGTTTGCAATGGCTTAACCCCATATGGCTGCAATTTACTTCAGTAAGACAGGGCCAGAATTGTGCCATGGGTGTCACTCATTTATCAAGACCTCATGCACCCAGGCAAGGCGTGCTCCCTAGCTCTTGGCATGGTCAGTCAACAGGTGACTTGGTGCGCTCCCATGTAATGACATCTCCTGGTTTTCTCAAATGAGTACAAAAATGGAAGTCCTTTGAAGTTTTAGCAGCAACATAGAGTTAATATTCATAAGCCCTAAATACCACCAAATACACCACTGAAAGAAAGAGACAGCACAGGAGATGAGCGTGAGAAAAGCATGATGTAAGGGAAAAGAATAATTCATGTCGACTGTCATTATCACAGTACATCACATCATAAAGTTCCCACTCTGAGCTGTGATGAAGCAGGAGAACTTTGGAACTGCAGTGGTTCTGCGGAAATAACCCCTTCATGCTTCCCTCCTGTGGACTGAAAGGGTGCGGTAAACTGACAAATACTTTTATTTATTTATGACAGTCTTCAATTGAATCCAATATGCACTGTTACAAACACATGTGAATGTCTAGATACATTGGTAACAAAGTTGTGATGGGACCGATGTTACACTGAACTAGACTAAGGACAGGCATAGTAATTAAAAAGAATAATTTGTCAGGATGGCCAGCACACCCCTAGAATGCTGGGAAGTTGACAAATGTGCTTTGCGTCTTAGCGCTGTAGGTCCAACAGATGTATCTCCAATGGCGGATGAAATGGAAGGCCTGGGAGTGTTCAGTGGCCCTAGGCCGAGGTCAACATCACCTGGTGCCGGCCAGGATCGGTAGTCTTGCTGCAGCCGGCACAGGGACTGGACCTCTGTTGCACGCCTCTTTTGTTGCATTAAGTATCTTTGGTCTCTGATGGTAGACCTGGGGAGCTACTTGAGTTGCAATGATAAAATAGCAGCTCTGAGTTCACAGTTTTGCACTGTCAATGGGAAACAGCTGTCTCCTTCCTACGCAGCCCCCATCTGGCATACGGGTGAGGTCGCACTTTAGGCACGCACTGCAGCATCCCTCCTTGGGTCACTGCACAGGGCGACAGCCCCCTCTTCACCACAGTGCTGCACTATGGACATTGCCCTTTAGCTCAACACGGCTCCCACCTAGCATATAGGGTCCAGGTCAATTCACAGAGGTAGATAGCTCATTTTTAAGGTGGCCCAGTCTTTTCCCCCGACCCCACTCACCGTGCAGAGGTCACAACACTACACAAGGGTAGCCAACTTGATCAGTGCGCTGATTCCAACAGGCCAGAATCTCACACTTTGCTTCCCGGGTTCCACTTCGTAGGATCCTCCATGGACCTCACTCCCTCCACGCGATCTCCATCTTCTCACATGGCCCATTGCTCATGGGGCAGGCAAAGCTCGTGTCCAGGCTTCAGGGCGTGTGTTCTTGATTCTCCTGGGTGATGTCCCCTGACCCAGCATGGGAGACTGGCAGACCCATAGTCCAACAGTCATAGTCACAACTGGCAGATGTGCTGAGCTTCTCTATGCTGAAGGACAGCTTCAGTTTGACAGTCTGGGAGTCTCAAGCTTCGCTTTTTGTTTCTCTTTTTTTGCCTATCTTTAGAATCAAAGAGCCTCCCATTCTGAGGTGTACTGTAGAGGCTTCTCTTTCTTCCTCCAGTATGTGTGTCCCACCCAGCTCTCAGGAATACAGCAACCCACAAATCCGTCTGGGTCTCATCTACCTCCACAAGCTGTGCCAGCAAGTCCTGAGCCGCCCAAAATAAAATCCAGAGACTTCCATGTTTGGTGCCCATCACAGAAACACATACACTTCAGAGCACATATGCAACCATGTGCACTGACTTTCATGTACTGAACCTTTTCACAATCACACATACACTCTAGCATGCAACACACCATGCTGACTCTCACTTACGGTACCAGTTCCAAGGAATACATAAATCTCATCGTGCACACGCAACTGTGCACACTGATTCTCATGTACTGAGCCACTTCAACATGAAAACACATACATTCTAGAGTGCACACGCAACAACACGCTGTCTGACGCTGTCTGCAAAACAATGCAAGCCATGGGTGATTTAAGCACATGGCAACTGAACTTTACACAAGTAAGCAAGAAGGCACTGCTCCAGTGGCACATGTAAAAAGGCCTGTTTACTCTACTGTTCACTGTTACTGAAAACACAATATGCTGCCACAACTGCACTTGTGCTACTTAACTCCAGGTGAAGGCAGCAGCCTTCCACTACTCGAGGGTAGCACTTTGGGAACACCACACCATCTTAGCAAAACTGCAATCCATAAAACAGGTCTAGGTCATGGCACACATATGTGATCCACATTCGCCCATGACCAAGAAACTGTTACCAAGGACCCACATGTCACCACAGCTTGGGCACCCAAGGCAAGACTACACTTCCATTACCATGCGAGAGGCTTTTGTGTCTCAACAGTCACTTTCCCATTTTACAATTCTCAATACCTGTTATGCCTGTTGCTGAAGCTTGGTAAAAACATTTTCTCTATACACAACACTTGACATTGTCAGTGCTTTTTTTCAATGCATTAAGAGCATGAAGTAGTGCACATCACCAAAGTAGGTGTAAAGGCTTTATATGTGAATTTACATGTTGATCAAGCACTAACAGAACTGGAAATTGACTGTCCCACTGTGTAAAAATACAAAAAAGCATCCGAGCGTAGCCATGTGTGACTCACAAGTCCCAGAATACAACATTTAAAATAATAGATACTATCACCAACTTTACAGCTCACTGCAATGACAGCCACGAGGGGGTGTAGGAGCTATGTCAGAGCCACTCCCATAGCCCTAGCCTCCCCTCCCCTCGGTGGCTATGCTGTCCAACAGCAGCTAAAGGGGGACTGAACTCGAGCCTTAATTTAGAAGATGAAAAGAAACCCTTACTGATGGACCCTCTGTAGATATGCAGAGCCAGGCCTTACGGCGCTGTAGCGGCCCTCAGCTGAGGTATTTTTAGGGCTCGTGCCCGTGCGCCCCACAGACGCTGCTGCCCGTGCTTTGCTGTGATGACGCAGCCTGTACATTTACACAAACGAAACACGAAATACTGAAAGAATGCAAACTCTTGACACGTAATAAGGGCAGGAAGGAAACAGGGCTGAAAACAGGCGTTTTAATTGTTCAGACATTACATTAGCGTCTCCGCGGCTCCCTCTGAGGATCACTCACATGCATGCTGCTGGCATGGCCTGTCCCATTTCCAGAGTGCAGGTGGGAGGAGGAAAGAATGACAACCCAAGCAGTTTAATATTTTAATGAAATAAAACGCAGATGGAAGCCTCCACCGAAGAGTCAACAACTACGCCATTGTTTAAAAACACAGAACGGCACAGTTCTCCATTATTTCAGCTTTCAGAGCGGATGAGGTCAAATTTTCTCTAAAAGGGCCCAGACGTGTACCACTAAATTGACTAACAGTAATCTCAAGCACCTAGAGGTGTGCTGTGAAGCGCTACATAAAATAGTTTTATCATTAATACATTTCAGCAGCAGTTTGGCTGTACTCACCCCGCGCACGCACCTTGGCGCCTCAGTGACCAATTCGTCAGAGGCGCCAACGTGTTTGGACAGTTTCATTGCCCAATCCCTCGGCCTGAACTCACATCGGATTTCGGATTATAGCTGCTGTATCGGTGTTAAGCCGTGTGTCCCGTGACGGGATCCACGCTGGACATGAAGTGTGCAGGTTGGGGTGACTCTGCCCCGTTTCAAAGACCACGTGGATCCTGGGCTCAGACGCCTGCGTGCCAGAAAGTTTAAGTCACCAGGAAGAAGTGGTTGTGAGAGGGGGTTTATTACTACTCTTCATTCCATCATTCTACACATTTTGTCTCTTTATCTCACAATTTAAGGGTATTTTATTTTTCATCACTGTTTTCTCCGTCTGTCATTGTTGTCCCTTTCTGTCTCTTTCTCCTCCCTTTTCCCAATTCTGTCTTTTTTCTCACTTTCTCTAGGTCAAAGTCAGATGTTGAACAATAATTCCCAGTCCCCAAAAATTACTGTAAGTGCCCCCATCCATGCAACAACTAGGCACTCCCAAACAGGAAAAAAAGGTAGCCTTTGTATTCTGCCCTTTGACCCTTGTAGGAACCAACGTAGAACTGCTACATACCTCCCAGTGGACAAGGCATAAGAAGTCAGGGGTTTCCAGACCCACAGCTCAAGGACCCAGATGTGCAGGTCTATGGCTCCATCAGTAGCGAATTCCACATATATGGATGAAAGTCCAAACTGACTATGCTGCTGTCCCATTCATGGTATTGTATCATTTCTTTAAAATTTCTCCTGCATTTTCCCTATTATCGAAGTTTGACGCCACTCCTAATTCCAGCGGAGGACCACAAACTGCAGATGTAGTGCTTCCTACAGACACTCTAGGCGGGCCCAAGATTCAACTCTAAAAAGGTGTCTCCATGCTGTAATCTTGTGGTGCCCCCAGGACCCCCTAATAAAAGTCCTGGCAGAATTTTTGTAGCTTTAGTGTGCAGTCGATGGACGAAGAAGTGATTTCTAACAGCCTCCCATGTACATGAAATCCAGTGAGCTTATGTAAATGGGTTCCCATTCTGTGAGTGCCAACTTCAGAATAAGTGTGAACAAAAGGCCAATCACAATCAACTACGAAATCTCTGTCATTCGACTTACCCTTAAACCCCTGCAATAAACATTTTTTTGTATAGTTGATGTAAGATGGCTGCCGCCCAGAGAAACGACGTTGAGAACATAACCCGCCTCCCATAATTTCTTACACTTGCACCTTTGTCCCCAGAACCTGTTTGAAAGGAATACACACTTTCTGCTACAGCTGACCTCTGGGGTCACAGAAACCCGACACTTCATAATAAAGCCTGGGAGCATGGTAAACCCTTCTCTACTCAGCATCCTCTCCAAGGAGGGAACATCTGCAACCTAGCTGACTGGTTGGGAATTTCAACTGCAAGAGTGCACTTGAACTCATTGCAAATGATCCCCACCTGCAGAGATAATGCTCAGCTAGTCAGGGTGTGCCCTCAAAGTGTTCATCCACCTTTTGTTGAGGGTTGCTCCAGTATGGTCTTGCTGTTCCTTGAGGAAGTAACAACGTGCCTGCTGCTGTCTCTTCGGTTCTGTTACAGAGATGACATAGTTGGTTGTGTGACACATACATGCAGTTACCGCCAAGCGATGATCTACCCAGTAGCTGTACGGGAGCTCATATTTTACATTTGCCTGAGAAAGTTTGGTTCCATTCAAGCAACTACACAAACCTTAAGCAGTTTAGCCCAGTCACTCTCCTGCCTCTAAAAAAACACAAGAAGATGCACTCTTGAAAGTTTGGAGGATAGTTTCAAATTCAAAGAAAGTTTCAGTTTTGGTTGGCCATGTGTCCCTGAAAAGCAGGATAAATACTGGTCCTATTGAGATAGTACTTGTACTCTGCAGTTGGGATATCTGTTGCCATTGTGAC
The DNA here is from genome assembly GCF_031143425.1 of Pleurodeles waltl. Taxonomy (NCBI): domain Eukaryota; kingdom Metazoa; phylum Chordata; class Amphibia; order Caudata; family Salamandridae; genus Pleurodeles; species Pleurodeles waltl. The sequence goes on along the minus strand of NC_090450.1, from coordinate 706,478,737 downwards.
GGAGTAAACTGTCTGCCGAGTTGTTAATCAGGCCCTTCTTCTGGCCTCCAAGAGGGAACTCATTGCCCAGAACGACATTTAGCAAGTCTATTACTTTGCGATTTACATGGTCCTTAAGTCCAGGAGCAGGGCTGGAGCTCAGGAAATGGTCCTGCTACTGTGAATGGGGAGAAGAGGAAGTTTCTGCCACTGAGGAAGGGGAAACTATATTGTCAAATGTGTGAAAACCAGCAGAACTTTAACTAGGGAGGACGAACAGGAAAGAACAACCGGCTGAAACCTGTGGAGTCTGTGTCCCGGACATTAGCTGCCAATCAAAACTACTTTAACTGTGACCAGCCAGTGTAGATGTATGGACCCTTAATGTTTTGGTATTCCAAAGTAAGTATTTTGGGTGGTAGGTCAACATCACACCAATAATGCAGCTGGGTTTACCTTGTCCTTATGACCAGTTTGACCCCATTTAGCCCTTAGAGGGCATAGTGCATTGCACATGTTCAGGGCTGGCAATCTTACTGCAACAATATTACAAACAAGGCCCTTAAAACATCACCAAAGTTCCAGCCATGAGAGCTTAAAGAGACACTGGTGGGAGGGGTTATTATTTTGGGGTCCCCACTAACCTAATTTGGGGACCCAGAGATGACCTTAGACAGAAAGAGTGAGTCGTGCTGAAGTGTTGGTGGTGGTCCCATTGTCCTAGGACCATTACAGGCTGAGGTATGAGCAAATATGTTTTGTAAAAGTAATGCCCTGCAAAGCATTATGGGGCAATTTTCCAGAGTGCAGTGAATATTGTAGTAGTGGCTCGCCCGCTGTGCCGGGAGAGCCGCTTTCGCTTTGAAGATTTCTGTTTATTTAAAGCATTTACCAATTTCAAGTGTTTTAAGGGGAGAGCCACAAGAAATTACTCTGATTAGGTAACTGTGAACAATGTGAACAGCACTCCTATACCACTGATCGAATTCACAATGTTGTGCCTGTTCACGCCACGGATGCCATGCAGCAGGAAGGGGAGAGAGAAATTAAAATATAGTTCACCAATGCTGAAGTATATTGGCAATATTGCGATAATCCATAAAACAGGGGCAGTCTGCAAGGCGTGACAAAAACAGCCTCAAAGCGGGACAAACGTACACTATTTACCAATGACATCAAGTGATTTTTGAAAGGCAAGCCCAGGAACGAATTAAAGTAATGGGCGTTAGATGGGCATGGTTAAAAGCCAACAATACTTACAACAGGCCAAAGCGCTCGCGTGCTCAACCTAAAAATAAGTGCCAGCCCCAAAAAATGACTTCCGGTGGCCCCCACTGGCAACCACCAGCTCAAATTAATCACTGAGTGTGACCCATATTTTTTGGATCACAGGTTTTTGGGTCAATTTACTTTACTTTGCTCACAGGTTCCCAGCTGCCAGGGCTTTGTTCTATCTTTGTACTCAGAGGCCAGGAAAACTGGGACAGAGGGGAAGTGAATCACATCCAGCTTTATACATTGTACGCATTCTGTCCAATTAGTAAAGCATTGTAAAGACCGCCCATTGTAAAATAACTAAAGACTCAGGGCTTCTAGAGTTTAATCGAGGATACACAAACCTTTTGCGGTATGATACATTGACCCAGGGACTAGTGTTAATTGAATGCTAGCACCCATATCCCAGCTCCAGAAGGTGCTGGGCTTTTTTTGAGTTGTTTATTATTTTAACTGCCGAAATTTCACACATTAATTTATAGACCTTACCTTTAAAAAGCTGCAGCTCCGAATAGATATGGAGATGAATATGTGTAATCACTTAAGGTACAGAGTATCTGAGTTTCAAACCCTCTCCTGGACTAAATCTTTATTGTTGCCATAGCAACAGGATCCAACAGTACCTCAGGTAAAGTTGGTGAACTGACAGTACCTTCCAAAGATCCTTCTCATCGACCTCACACTGTAACGAGAGCCAGACCAATAAAACCACACCGTTTGCTGGGCGAGCTATGTAGATTTGATTTTGGTCTTCTGGATATGTGACAACACTCAATAAAGTCATGCATACTTACAGTAGGGGATAGTTGTCACAGAACTGACAGATAGGTTGAGGAATCAGTGGTGCCAGACCTAACAGTGGAAGCACATAGGTGAACCTGTACGAATAGGACCAACTACCTATGTAAGGAATATCCTTACATAGTTAGATTTAAGAGATTACTGAGAAGTTGTTGCCCTGGCCCTCAGATAGGGATGTGAAAGGTCCATGGACAGATGATAGTCAAGGCTCTCCATTGCAGAAACACCAGTAAAATGTGTCATTTGCCTACTGAGGTATGACCTTATTAATTTGGGAGTGATGGATGTGGTTCAGACAAAAGGCATAGGAAATTTGCAGGAGAAAAGGAAACATGATATAGAAATTGTATTGCATTGTATTTGTAAAGCGCTTCCCTACCCCTCTCAAGGCCAAAGTGCTAAAGTGTTTCCGGGTGGTTGAACAACTAACTACTCTATCTGTAATATTTATATACTGCTTCTTACAGGTGAAAATATAACAAAGTACTTCAGTTTGCATTGATTACTGGCCACACTTCACGGTGTGGGGTGAAGAGTGGTTGATTGCAGTGTGGCCTACATGGAACTTCTACAATGATGTGCGTTAAGTTTGAAGATGTGGTGCAAATGTTGCTGGGGCTAAGCATGAGCTGGATCAGAGAGTGTGAGAGCAAATGCAGCTACAATTGATGATGCAAATGTTTACCAATTTCAAAAGGAGCTGTTTCATGTGTATGAACCACCATTGGTATTCATCAGTGGTGTTCTTCATGATGTATACGATACGGTGGCCACACAGGAGCAACAGAGGATCAACTTACAGGAGGCACTGTCAAGTCACTGGGAAGTGCTATATCGGGGTACACGCTAAAGCAAAGTAATAACACCATGTGGCACTTTTAAACCCTCATAAAGTACTATAAGAATTCACCCTATAAGTAACAGACTACCACCCCATAGTGGTACTGCTAAGTCCACACAGAGTACCCTGAGGAGTTCGCTCAAGACTAATAGAGGACCACTATAAATGGGAACTATTATGCCACCAAGGAATATTATGAGAAGTCCACCAAGGAGCATCAGAGGACCAACCCCCTGGGGCACAGTTATACCACCACAGATTATTAGTAGGTGTCCACCTAAGTGCAACGAGGACCAACCCCTCATTGATATACAATATTGGGTCTACACAGGAACGATCTGACCATCAACCCCACTGCGGTGCTGTTAATCTATTCAGAAAATGATAATAGAATACACTCAGGAGTGACAAAGGAACAACCACTTTGATTGTACAGTTTATCATGGCATGAAAATTGGCCAGACATTGTCTTGGTAGAATGGGCACCTGCTCTGCTGAAGACAGTCGGGTGTGCCCACTAGTTGGGATCAACCTGGGAAGTGGGAATGGGTGAGGGGACACGAGAAATCTGAAACTTAAATTTGCCATTTCCAACTATCCCAAAAATCTGCCTCTTTCATGTCACTGGACATGTTATCCTCATGGCTTATCAGATTTATCCTCAGTTTTGTTATTCCAAATCCGGATTCCTGTCCCTCTATTCTTCTCTATTTTCCCATCTTCTCTCTAGCCATGTTTCAATCTGTATTCACTTGTATTTGATGTCTGCTACAACTTCCTCGAACTTCAATAATTTTCCCTCTCTTGTGTCTCTCCACCGGCTAGTCTTTCATGCGCACCTCTTGCTTGTTTCTTCAGTACTGCTTTTAAATGTATTCAATATGTTCTACCTCCTGTTACTGTGTACGCTCTTCCTTGTAATATGTGCTCTGTCGTTCTCGCCTCCTCCATACTCAATCCTGTCTTCATTCCTTTTTTTCTGTTTTCTTCCACACATTGGAATGGACCACTCCTGTTTTTTTTTTTTTGTTCTGCTGCTACGCTGCATATGTTACGCTCCTTTCTTGAGGAACATATTTTGTCTCCTTTTTCGGGCTCTTGAATGTCGAACTTTTCTATCGGCTATTTTTGTACCATATCGTGCTTTGTACAGTGTTTTGGCAAACGAGTTTTAAAAATCGAATGAAATGAAACAGAGATGTCTAGGATTCATGCTAAGGAGATACACAAATGTAATGCCAGGACTGTGTGACACTACTGGATAAGGGATTGATGATAATGTGGGTGGCCTGGGACTGGACTGAACTAATGCCGTTGACTGCTGGTAGGGTTTGGGCTCAGGTCAAGTGTGTCCCGGGGGAACAAACTGGGTGGCATAGGTGTATTAAAGAGATGGTGGTTGTGGGCAGTTTACAGTACCTTGGGAAGCAAAGCTTCACAGAGAGTCCCTCAGGTCTTGAAACTGTAGGAAGCCACAGGCTCACAGGCCCCCTGGAACCTTTGTTTGCCGTTGAAAGGGCACCTCGGGGGCAAAATCACTGTGGAAAGGCTCTACCTACCTGCTACTGCCTTGGCATGGGAGCAGGTACAACGCATTTATCCCTTTTGCTTGATATGAGGGGTGAGCCATGCGGACAGATAAGCACTCAACTTGTATCTCGGTACATGGCTGGAGTTCCTTTAAGAGGCTAGGGACTTACTACGTGGCTTCATGAAATTCATGAACACTTTATTAAAAAAATTGGATAAACTATATGACCTAAGCCAAGCCAGTAGCACCGAATGTTACCTTCTTTCACTTGATTATCTTACAGTGACAACAAAAATTATATAAACTGATTCAAAAACGTATGATCCACTAATTCAATCTACTTACAGGTTTTAGCCAAGTTTAAGAGCTGTTTTATTTTGTTTTAATTTTATAGAATTGTGTTTAGCTTTTGTACACATAGAGTGGTTTAACTTAACTGTCAATAAATCTATTCAATCATTCATAATGCTGGTTCACTGAACCATACAATACCTTTGAGGAAGAAGCACATACCTTTTGTTATGGGCCATACACAAAGTACCCTGAAGCTGTACCGCTGAAAAGCATAATTTCCTCTGTAATGTCTAGTGGTCTCATCTGGGATCTTCTCCTGGATCTTGTTTACCAGGACAATGATCTCTAACCTCATGTCTGCCTTCAACAAGGCCTTGTTGCATCAGAACTACATTTGTAATAGCTGTATTTCTAAAGACCATGTTCAACTATTAGTGCTTCTTGGCACAGAATGCCATATGTTTATTGTTACATGACTAAATGGCTCAGAAGAATGAAAGGCTGGATGGACCCACCAAGATTTGAAATTGTGAAGTTAAACACAAGCTTCTGAAGTAGATGTATTAGCCCACCAAGCCATCAAACTCAGTAGTGTGAGCGCATAATAAACCTTCTTCCATTTCAAACTGACCTGAAACAATGGGGCTTTGGAGACAATGATAAAATCAGAGGAAAGCTTGAGGACGAAGTTGAGCATCCAGCTGCAACGCTTGTTTTTTTCACAGTGATTTAAGGAAGGGCTGCCTTCAGCCCATGTGACCTTCTACTTGAACACCCATCCTTGCTCCCTCACTTTGGTACAGGAAGTCGGGGACAAGTTTGAGGTCTCCCATATATGACATGGGTGCTACATAATGTGCCTTGGTAACAAGATGACCCAGGCAGTGCACAAGGTAAAGTATCCCTTTTCAGGTTAGAGGCGGTATGACTGGAAAGCAAGCATTGCTGCTTCCTATGAGAGGCAGGAGATTCTGATGCTTAAGTTGAGTGATCCTTGGGCTCTGGAAGAGAAAATGTGTCGTCCATGCCAAATGATGAAGAACTACAATGCAGTGAAATATTTGGTTGACAATGATCTTGTCCAGTGAACTCTTGTGTGTGTTCCGTGTTAATCTGCTCAAATCGAACCTCAGGAGGGAGAACCTGGTAGCACAGCTTCTGGTTACTGATCAAGCCACACACGAACGTGATCTGATGCTCTAGGTGCAACAGGTTCCCCCAAATGATGGCTGAGTAGGGACAGGTAATCGCCCCAAGGACTTAACCTTTGCAAAGCTGCAGAAGTGCAGAGGTGCCTTGGGTTGCTTTGTCACTGGTCTCTGGACTGGCTTCTGTCTGCATTCATGACACTATTAAAGAGTTCGGTTTGCTTTTAAAAGTAGTTGAAAAATAGAGGAATGCATTAAGGCAGAGTTTCCAAAATGCTAGTGCTTGAGGTTTTTCTTTAGTATACATAGGCAAACGAGTGGAAGTGGTAAAATCCACCCTTTTGAGGGACTCATGACTCAGTTACAGGTGAAAGCATTTAGGTCTCACGGGATACCAGAGAAATGTTGCAGAAAATTATTGGACCATCGACGGCCCATGGCTGTAACGATCTGGAAGTAGCAGATCAACAGCTGATTCTGGGGTGCTGAGGATCCAGAAACCTTTAGTCCCGGAAGGTGTTGTGTAATGCATCTATACTGAAATCTCTGACTGTTGTAAGCCCTTTATTGTGCACACCCTTAGCAGTTGTATCCGCTTTCATAAAGAAGGGACTTAGAACAGGGAAAGAGAGGTTTGGAATAGGGTAAATTGCCGGGTGTGTACGTGCCATATGAAAGACCATGCAACAGACGCTGGAACACACCCACAATATTTCTAGAAATATTAATTTGAAGTACACGCAGTTCAACTACTCATACACCGCTTACCTTACACCCACTGCTTAAACATCATGCATCATGCTGCAAACATAAGCTGCCCCGGATGCACAATAGTGCAAGGGGTTTTTGCTCACATGGATTGGGGGTGCCCAGTAGTCATTTGCCTCTGGATGGAGGTCATTTGGTTTTGATTTAAATTTTATAAAGCGCAGCATTTACCCATAGGTATTAACCCAGAACTGATTAGTGTCAAATAACTGTCATTTTATTCAAGGAAAAGATCCCTAAAAGGTATAGAGTCAGGTCTTAAGTGTCCTTCTAAAAGGCAAATGCTCAGAGATCGCAGGCAGGGACTGGGGGAGCAAGTTCCAGAGTATGTCAGGGGCTGAAAAGGCCCACCCTCCCCATCTCTCCTTCCGAATCCCGGGCACCGTAACAGGGTGGACAGAGCAAAGGTTTCTACCTGGAATGCACCAGTAAAACATATCTTTAGTCCGGACAGGACTGAGAAAATAGAAAACCCTATGCACAATACAGATGGGCTTGAACATAATGAACATAATGTGCTTTCTGACGGGGAGCCAATGCAGCTCGCATAGCCCCACAGCAGCTGACTGGTGCTTAGCAATGTCAAGAACCACACTGGCGAGAGCATTCTGTGAAACCTGAAGTTTTACCAGGGTACTGATGTTGAAATCCAGGTAGAGGGAGTTGCAATAATCCAATAGGGAAATGACCAAAGCCAGCGTGACCTGCTTTTGTGCCGGCAAGGGAATGAAGGGAAAGATTTCCTTTAACTTCTTTATAAGCCAGAAGCAGGTCGCCACTTTGCAATTAGCCTGTCCATTCACAGCTCCGGAAGGGTACCTAAGGTGTCCGGCCACCAGTTGATTGAGGTTTGCATCCCAAAGAGCAACACCTTGGTTTTCTTACCATTAAGTTTAAGGAAATTATATTCCATCCAGTCAGCAACCACTGACATACACTGGGAGAAATGGTAGACCTGAAGCATACACTAGCCCGGCAAGCCCTGCATAATGTGGATATTAGCAGCAAGCAGCCAAGAAAGCTGGTAACAGATTAATGGACTTAGCACTAGACATAGCCTTCAGAGACATTGCCAGACAGTGGAAGTCACTAGACGGCCCACTGAATGGTCGCAGTGGTGACTACTGCCAGTAAGTCTTGGTGGGGCAGTGCACAAGGGGGTTGGAGGGTGGATAAAATAAATAAAAAGACTTACCTGCTGCTGCCAGGCCCCCATGTTCCTCTTCTCCCGCCACCTGTGTGCGTCTTTGCTTGCTCCCCTTCCCACCCAATCCAGATGCTTCTCTCATGGTGTTACCCAGCATGAGAGAAGTACCGGGATCGGCCTGAGCGGGCTGAAATGCCACTCAGTTTAGGACTGGGTGCCGGCTGTGCAACACAGCTCAAGTGGAGCGTTCTAAGTGTGCAAGTCAGTTTGGCCAGCCTAAGATGGCCAGTCAAAGCAATATGCACAGTTACAGTGTACTGACTACTCCTCCTGCCCTTGCTGACACGGAGGATGGCCCACCCTGCCCTAGACTCGGCGGACTGAAGTGGAAAAATAAAATGATAATAGAAATAATTTTATTATAATTTTAGTTTTCTGCTTTCAGCAGTGGGGTGACGCTCCTCCGCCATAATAGAGGGGTGGCCCCTGCATGGTCGGTGGAAGGGAGATGTTGAGAGCTGGGCCCTGGCAGAGGAAACAACCTTATGCCAAGAGGAATGTAAAGGAATACACAGGAAACACCTGGTGGAATGGTGGTAAGACGTTTTGGCCAGCTTTACTGACACTAGGACACATAGTGGAGGCTCACCACTAGATGAGCCCCTGTGGTCACTCCAAACACGAGAAGACCACATGTGATCTGAGCTCAAGCATGATGCTGTTTGACTCTTTGTTTGGGCCATTAGTCTCTTGCGCTCCCCCACAAACATATTACAGTCAACCCAGGACACACACCAGTTTAAAGAAATCAAGAGGACCACCACATTGTTGAACTTACTTGTGCCCGTTGTTTGGCTTACTTGTTTAAGACAGTCCTACTGCTGTTTTACTGAAAGATACTGATATTGTCAGCAGTTTACTAAAATTGTACCTATTAATCTGTAGAGTGCAATGATGATTAACAGTAGATTATAGTTGTACGTTAAGAAAAGCGATCACTATAATTTTTTTTTTACAAAAACAGCTTAGAGCATTCCAAACACTTGGGCCCTCGTTACGAGACTACTGACCATCAGACCTGCGGTGGCAGTCCTACTGCCGACGGGCCGGCAATGAAGACTGCCAGATTATGTGTGTGGCGGTTTGGCCCTTGCCAAACCGCCACTTTCCTGCTCCTACCGCCAGGGGGGTTGGACCCCCAGGCCAGAGATAAGCATCTCCAATCCGGCAGTCCAACAAAGACCGTTGGCGCTATTATGAGTCCCCTTCCCGCCAGGGATTTCGTGGCAGTAGCACTGCCACGAAATCCGTGGTGGAAAGGCTACCGGTGACAGGAATTTGCATTCCTGTCGCCGGTAAACGACTCCCCCCACCTACACAAGTGCCCCCTTCCCTTACAACCTTTCCACCCCCACCCCTATACCCCAGTAGTAACCCCTACCCACCTCTCTCCCAGTAGTAACCCACCAACCACTCTGATCCCTGTACTAACCCCCCACCCCCAGCATACATGCATGCACCCACAGATAAGCACACCCTGACACTCACTCACTCTCACAGCACCCTTACAAACATGCATGCACACAACACCTTTGCAGTCACGCGCACACACACAACACCCTTACAGTCATGCGCACACAACACCCTTACAGTCATACATCGCCATCACCACATTTACACACAGACACACACGCACAAACACCCTCCCTTCCTCCCTCCCCCCATTCATGACACAAATACACACACTCACACACCCCACGTCCCTCCCCCTGCGGAGGACACTTACCTCATCCGACAAGATGCTCCTCCCTGAAGGGACGGGACCCGGCGCCCCCACCGACGGCAGCACCCTGCCATCAGGACACTGCCAGGCCATATTACTGGTCGTAATACGGCTGGCAGAGTCCTTTTGGCGGGGCGGGGTAGGGCCGGAGGTGGAACCGCCTCTGCACTGCCAACCGCAAGCACGACTGCTGGCGACTTTCCACCTAAAGAATGGCGTAAAGGTGCCAGCAGTCCTAATATGGCGGTCTGCTGGTGGTCTAGTGGCGGGTTTGGCGGTCTTGCAAAAAGACCACCAAAGTCATAATGAGGGCCTGAGTGTGGTGAGCCTCTTTTGTTTCCAATCCAGTCTATTTAATCCTTGCCTTTGAGGAATCCCATATTTGCCTATTTAAATCCCAGGGAGCGCACAAAGATTTTTTCACTTCACCCTTGTTCTAATGGCAGTATCCAGTCGGACACAGTTTGTCACCAGATACTGGAACCATCTCAAATATTCTTGTATCACTTATGTTCTAGATTTTGTGGCTTGATCCATTCATAAATTCAAGTTCCTAAACGTCAACTGGTGCTTTAATGACTAACAGGAATTTTAACCTTAAACTGCTAGTTGTGTGATACAGGCCTCTTGAGATAACTAAGGGATGTATAGTTAGGATGTAAGCCCAACAGCCTTCAGCATTTGCCTTACTTTTATAACCAGTTTATCTCCTTCCCAACTTCTTTCCCCTTTATTCTCTACTCTCTTGATAGAAATTATTGGACTTCCAGTGACCCCATAACCTAGACACTGAAACTTTGTGTCTTTGCTACCTAGCGCCATATTAGTTTTTTTTTTATAGAGTCACAGTCACTTGCCCATAAACCCACTTAGTTGTCCATTCCTGCACTTAGACCACTGAGAAACTAGGGCAAAGAGTAGGCTGAAGAATGTATTCTGCCATTAGGACTGCCTTGCAGCCCTCCCAGAGCCCATATTCTTTTAAATCACCGTTTTCGTAGTTTCATCACATCATAGGAAGGTTGGTGCATTGGTGTGGTACCTTTAAACATTGAAAATGTAGCTCAAAAGACTTGAAACCCTAGAGTTTCCGAGGTTAGCCTAAAACACCCAAATCTTTCAGTGTGTGATAACATTTATCACAGGACTACATGTTATTTGCATTACAAGAGCAGCTGCACTATAATGGAGTTATGTAGCTGTATTGTGAAATTAAAAGGTGCTGGGACCTTGTTTTTTGTGCTTTTCTTTGTTTTGAATATCATACTCACCTTGCGTAAATAAAATACCTATCCTATTCAAAAGCTTTAGGTTTTAGTGCACAGTCCTCTCTCAACTGCTCTTGCTCTACCTGACGTACACCTCTGTGTTCCTAACTTGCTGTCTGCAAGCCTTGCTCCCTCATGTATGACTTTCTACTCTAAATACAAGGGGGGCATCAGGGCATTTCACTCCTTTCAACCAAAAGTGGCCTTAGCCCCCATCCCTGGGCCTGCTCCCATAACAAAAAGAGTGTGGACCCTAATGCTGCAGTACATGCAGGCTAGGAACCTTCATTATAAATTAACTACTAACCTTGGGTTGCGAAGCAGCGTGCTGCCCAGGATATAGCACCTCAACCCCTTGTAAGGGGTAGTAAGTGATATATAATAAATGCAATCACAAAACAGTTTTATTCTTTGTTGCACACCCTGGGCGTTCACATGGAGTTGTAATTAAATGGTTTACATGCTGTATTTGTTTTCATGTTATTAGTATATGCAGAGTCTACGTCAGCCATTGAAATCTAGAACTCTTGTTCATTAGCCAGATCGCTCCATGTACTTTTCTAATGGGTCTCTCGTCAAAAGCTGCTGCTACCCTTAGAAATGTTTTCTCTCTGCAGACATGCAAGTGCTTCCCGCTCATCTCAACCCTTCTTGTCAATCTTTATTTCAAAGTGTGTAGCCCCCACACTCAGTAGCCTCTCGAAGGTTTATCAGGGCCATGCGTGAAGTGCTGGTCCAGTTCAGGTCTTTCTTTGAATTCTGAGACATGTGGTCTTGTTTATCCCATTAACATCAAGGCTACAAGTCCCAGAACTCAAAGGAAAACAAGCATTTGCAATGCAAAAGGTCTTGCATTTGATTCAGTTAAAGCTATTGGCTGTGTAAATGCATAACTGGACTTTTCTTGCCACATAAATTGGTCAACCCTGTCGCATAATTTGTTCCTCTCTGCCATATGATTTCAGTGGCCCTGCATATAACTAAATCACTTCTATTAACCGGATTCCTCTATCTGCAGCCAAAAATAAAACTACTGCTATTATTTTTTATATTTATATTATTATTTTGGGGTTCCCCCCCGACCTATCGTGAGGATCCAGAGATGACATAGACAGAAATAGCACGTCATGCTGATCGCAAAGCATTATGGGCCGAGTTTCCGAGTGCAGCAAATATTGTAGTATCTTGACTGTAAAGCTCAGACCAGCCCTAGAGAACACAACAATAAAAATAGCATTTGTGAGAAACATGGTCATGTGACCATATAGTCAGCCCCAAGAGAACATAACCACATGAAAACAGAATGGCAGAACGTAATGCAGTGTAACCATATATTTAGCCCCTAGAGGGCATAGTGCATTACACATTTTCAGGCTCAGCAGGCCTACTGGAGTAATATTACAAACAAGGCCCTTAAAACACAAACTACTCCCAGCTGTATAACAAAAGTTCCAGCAATATGAGAACTTAAAGAGACATAGAATGCTGGGAAGGTTTAATATCTTGGGGTCCCCTCCACCTAGTGTGGGGACTTAGAGATAACATAGACAGTGAGTTTCTGTGTGCAGCGAATATTGTAGTATCTTGACTGTAATGCTCAGAACAGCTCCTAGAGGACACCACAATAAAAATAGCATTTGTAAGAAACATGGTCATGCAACCATATAGTCAGCCCCTAGAGAACTTAACCACCTGAAAAGAGATAGTAGAATGTAATGCAATATAACCATATATATTGCCCCTAGAAGGCATAGTGCAACACACATTTTCAGACCTACTAGAATAATATTACAAACAAGGGTCTTAAAACACAAACTACTCCCAGCTGTAAGACAAAAGTTCCAGCCATGAGAAAGCTTAAAAAGAAAACAATGACTGGTGGGAGGGGTTATTATTTTGGGGTCCCCCAAACCTATTGTGGGGACCCAGAGATGACCCTAGACATAAAGAGTGCATCATGCTGAATGTTTTGTTGGTGGACCCATTGTCCTAGGACCACCACACAGTGAGTTATGGGTAAAAATGTTTTGTTAAAGGAATGCCCTGTAAAGCATCCTGGAGCGACTTTTGTATGCTGGGAATATTGTAGTATGTTGACTGTTATGCTCAGAACAGCCCCTGGAGGACACCACATTTGGAAGAAACATTGTCATGTAACCATATAGTAAGCCCCTAGAAGGTATAACCCAATGAAAAAAGAATGTCAGAATGTAATGCAGTGTAACCATACATTTAGCCCCTAGGCGGCATAGTGCCTTACACATTTTCAGGCCTAGCAGGCCCACTACAATGATATTACAAACCAGGCCCTTAAAATCACAAACTACACCCAGCCGTAAAACAAATGTTTTAGCCACGAGAGCTTAAATAGACACTGAATGGTGGTAAAGGTTACTATTTTGGGGTCCCCCAACCCAGTGTGGGGACGCAGAGATGACATAGACTGAAAGAGTCTGTCGTGCTGAATGGTTTGGGGGTGGTCCTATTGCCGTAGGACCACCACATTGGGCCAAAATGTTTTGTAAAAGAAATGCCCCGCAAAGCATTATGGGGCGAGTTTCCCGAGTGCATTGAATATTGTAGTATCGGCTCTGTTTTTTCTGTTTGAAATACGCCAGTGGTGCGTGGCCAGGGTGGCGGACTGGTGAGACGCTTGATTTGGTCTCTGTGTACCCATCGCACTACAGCTTCATACAGAGCCCTGCCTGCTTCCAGCTATACGACCGCGTCGGTGCATGAAGATTCAGGGAGAGTTGCAGAACACAGGTTACTGGCTGGAGAATGCCAGGTCCGAACTTGCTGCTTCTGATGTCGGGTGGCAGGCGCCCAGGCCCTTGGTGAACGGCAGCTCCTGCGCGGCGTGGCTGCTCTCTTCTGAGATGGCTCTCCCACCTGCCACGACCTGGGGAGCAGAGTTCAAGCTGGTGGCTGAATGCTCTGTTGGAGGGGCTGGGCCGACCTGGAATTCGGTGACTGAGGGCGGTAGTGAAGGCTGTGGACAATATTTGAGGCCTCACTGAAAGCTTTTTTGTATTGTTTTGGTTTGGGTGGACTGTGGGGAGGGTTGTTTTCTCATGCTGTGCTACTTTACTCACAACAGTATTCTGTATCCCAGACTGAATATTACTAAGCCTGATTATATGAGAGCTTTTGGAAATGCTTTGAGTCCTACCAAGCTTCCCTGTCCAGTCCCTATAAGTAATGGATTTGAAGGTACTTAGCCTCAGTGTGGGAGGTCTTAACAACCCAACGAAGAGACTAGCTGTCTTATCCCTACTACAACAATTGGAGGCTGACATCTGCCTCCTTCTGGAGACCCATCCATTACAGAAGGTTGTTCGTAGAGTGAGGTGTATTATTGATTCCATGAGAGAGGCTACCATCGCTGTGATACCAAAGACGGGCAAAGACCCCACCTAGTGTGGATGTTATTTCCCAATTTCTTTGCTGAACGTAGACGCAAAGCTTTTCGCTAGTATGCTAGCTCCATGCCTCAACTCTCTGATGCCAGGGCCGATCCATCCCGATCAGGCAGGTTTCCTTCCAACCTGCCAGGCGAGCACCAACAACAAGTGCTTAGTACACTTAATTGACAAAATGCATCTGTCAGAGCAGGAGGCCCTTTCGTTGTCCATGGATGCCGAAAAGGCGTTCAATCGTGTACACCGGCCCTACCTGTTCACAACCCTTCGTCGGTTTAACCTAGGACCCCACTTTTGTAAATGGATTGACAGCATCTATCAGGCCCTGATATTGTGCATCAAAGTTAAAGGATCACTGTCATATCTCTTCCGGATACAGAAAGGAACGAGACAGGGATGTCCACTGTCCCCTCTCCTCTTCGCACTATATATGAAGCCACTTCCACAGTGTCTGAGAGACAACCCCAACATCCATGACATTCCATTTAGGGGTACCCAACACTTGGTTATTCTACACGCGGAAGCCATCGTTCTCTCTGTTACTGATCCATTGGAATCTCTCCCCACACTAGCTGCAGAGCTAAATGTGTTCAGCGATTTGGCAAGTTTCAAAACTAATGCCCAGAAATCCCCGATACTCAACTTGATGATACCTCCAGCTCTCGAAATGTCCCTACCGTCTATGCATCTATTCGAGTGAACATCGGACTCGCTACCTTACTTGGGCATCACCTTGGCACGCACTATGCGCGGCGACCGTTATCTACTTAATCCAGACAAGTAGGGATCTCGCCACCTGGGGACGGCGTTCAATTGTCATGAATAGATAGGATTGCAGCGGTCAGGATGACTATACTTCCCCGCATCCTATATATCTTTCAGACACTCCTGCTAAACACACCCCCAACCAACAGTTTTGAAAGGGCTGCAAACGTCTATTAACAAATTTATCTGGGATGGTAAGACTCCATGCCTGCATAAGATGCAGTTTTATCACCCCAAAGCACAGGACGGGCTTCAGGTGCCCCAAATTCTGCACTACTACCAAGCGGTCCAACTGCGATATATAGTTGAGTGGAATTGCTCGAAGTTGAAGAAACACTGGACCTTCATGGACCAGGCAGTCGCTGGCTCCCACATCTGGAAGGAGATATGGTTGCCGAAGCGACTTAGAGCCAGGGGCTTTTACTCCTCACCTATCACTGGCACTATGCGAGTCTGGGATGAGGTGGTGACGAGGGCGAACCTCACTACATTTCCTTTGTCTATGACTCCGATCGTGGCTAACCCCGAGTTCCCCCCAGGATTGCAATCCAAAACTTTCATACTGTGACATGAAGCTGGTTGTAAACGTTTAAGCTCCCTCTTTGACGCAAATGGTTTCCTCCCCTTCACCCAGCTCAAATTAGATTATTCCCCCTCAGACATGGACTATGTACAGTATCTTCAAGTGAATCATTGAGCGCAGAAGACAATCCGGAAAGGGTGTGGGAGAACACTGCTCCCATTTGAAAAGTGGCTCATCCTCAAAACGGACGACTGTTGTCTAGGCTCCGACCTATATTTGTTACTAGGGGGCGACCTACCTATACCCAAGACCAAGGGACAAGTGCGATGGGAGACAGAACTTGGTAGATCATTATCCGATAAAAATTGGGTTGACATATATTAATTATAGAGTGCACCACACATCTCATTCCATAGCAGCACTGACACGGCCTAAAAGATTGCCTTTTACTGGTATCTTACACCATTGAGACTCCAGAAATGAGCCCCTCAGAGATCCCTGGAGTGCTGAAGGGGATGCAGCAACACTGGGTCCAACTTCATTTACTCTTCTGCTTCGGGGATAAGGTCCTTGATGACACTGTTATAGCATTTGAGACCTCAGTTTCCCACTTACACCATACTAGTGCTCCCTAACATGCTGACATGCTGTTTATGGTCACACATGGACGGTTGATGGCCTTTGTCCTTAACGCTGCTCATCAAGTCATCATGGCACACTGGGGCACTGCTCTCGTCCCTGACCTAACTCGATGGTTACACTGACTACGGCTTTACTTGGGTATGGAGAAACTCTCTTTAGCTACGGATGCGGACTCCAACAGATACACTGAAGCGTGGGCCGCACTTATTACTCCACTATCCCGGGAATTTCGAGAACTGACCTGTCCGGATTATCTTAAGGTCCTATGTTTACTACCGGATACCACACAGTCTCAAATGGCAGTTGGGACAAAGAGTTGAATACTATCTAGGCTCAGGCCAGCATCCTCACACTGCTCAATATGTGGAATGCAGGAACAGCACAGGCAGTGAAGGGGGGGTGTTTTGGGAGGGTTTCTTCTTACTTGTTGGAACAAATATTTGGAACGATGCCACCTCAGCACTGCAGGCCCCAGGGTTGTTAGCATTTGTCTGTGTAGCAGGCATGCCCCGGATTCTATGTCATCTTGCAGCCGGCTCACTGGGTTGTAGGCATAATGCTGTGTATCATCTCATGAGGAAACTACACATTTACAATTAAACGTAAATAAATAAAAAGAACTGTTCCATAAAATTAGCCAGTTTGAATATTTTTCAACTGCTAAACTTGTACGCAAGTGATTGCGCTACATCAAACTTCACGTACGTAAGAGGCACTCATGTAAAGAGCCCCTCTGATCGAGTTTGCACTGTATAAAACTTCCCAAAAAAATAAAAAAGAACTCCCCTCCAACCTGCAGCCTTTAGGCGCAGACACCACAAAGAAACAGCTGCATGACCTAAAACAAGGAAGAAGACACAACACACGGACAAAGAGCGCGAAGCAAAAGAAAAAAGAAACAAGCATTTGCGATGCGATGGGTCTTGCGTTTGCTCAAGTTAGAGCTAGTAAATTCCTAACTGGACTTTTCTTGCCACATAAAGTGAAAAGTAAAACAGTTGACATTAGCAAGCCAGTTCAAAGCGCCACGGCCACCATGAGCACGAAAGAGAGACACAAAAGGAAAAAGACGTTTGCTTGCAGTCAAACGTCTCAGCAAACGTGCAATTATCCATGTAACAGGGTCGATGGCCAAGGCAGTAACAAAACTGCCCCCAAGGAGAGACAAACCTACAGCATTTACTAATGATAAAGGATTTTGAAAGGCAAGACCATGAACAAGTGATAGTGATGGGTGTGGGGTGGGCGTGGTTAAAAGTCCACAGATAGATTACAACACGTCAGAGCGTTTGCACTTGACCTAAAAAGAATTGCGCCACACTAAGGTATATGGTCGATCATTCAATAATCCATGTAACAAGGTCAGTCTCCAAGGTGGTAACAAAGCAGCCTCAAATGTAAAGCATACAAAATCAAGGTAATTTTGAAAGGAAGGCCAAGGAACGAATGAAAGTGATGGGCGTAAAATGGTCATGGCAAAAGCCCACAGAAGTAGATTACAACATGGAAGACGACCCCCACCCACCCCCATTCCCACTCCAGTAACTGCATTGCTTTTTGCTTCCAGTCGGTGCTGTTCCTCAGTACTAATAAGAGGCACGGCTTAGGGCGGATTCTCTTCCGAGTGGATCAGGTGAGGCTCTGGCCCAGCTCCCACGGTGGGGAGATGAGTCACTGTTCCGGCGACGGTATCTTCTTGTGAGATGGGCGAAGCTGGCACAGAATGTTTGTGCCTGCAGGCCCTCCGCTGCCTGTGCTTTCTGAAAACTCGATGACACCCTAATTCCCCTGCCTGGCGTGCCTCTTGATTTACTCCACCCAGCCCTTCAACGTGATATGTGAACTGCACCTATTTGACTCGTTTTCTCCTACCAGCCTTTTATAGGCAGCAGTTAGTCTGACATTTCATTGACCTGTCTCGGCGCTCGCAAGTAACCAATCACAGTCACTACCTGTCACGTGACTAATGATGCCTTGTAGTATTTTATTAAGCTCCAGTCAAGCAGGCTATGCTTCAGCATCGGCATCCGCGCCTTTCCAGAGACATTGGCTGTGTCCTGGTCGACCCCCCCCCCCCCTCCCCTCCCTCATCGCAATTGTAAACATTCCTACTTTTAAGTGTTTCTTTGGGACAAACATACATTGACACTCATTTCTAGTGCAAAAGGTCATTTATTTAGGACAGGATTTAACATCAACAACAACAACTTTGAACTGTATGAAATCCCTCTCACCCATCTTTCAACTTAGAAGCTTCCTTATGCCCTTCCTTCTCTTCTAATATCTCTCATCAAATCCCCTCCCCTAGACACTCCCCTATTCCTTCCATGCCCTCCTTGTTTGTAAACAATCCTCCCCCCCCATTCTGATCCTTCACCTCATTTTTCCCCTTGGAAGGGGGGAACAAGCCCGCATCTGGCTCTCCCCCCTCCCCCATTTCCTGCCAACCTTTGAACACTGCACCTGCCCTAACTGACGTTGAAAACCTAACCCTACCTACCTGACTCACACCCTACCCTTAAAACCCCCTCTGCCTTGTTGCCTACCTTCTGTGCAGGGCGGGTGGGTGGTCAACACCTTTCCCCTCTAATGGTCGGCCCGGAAAGAGGCCGACCCCACCCCTCCAAACCCTTTTATCCCCTCCCTAAAACCCACCCCTACTCACCTGTCCCCCAATCACGGCGCACCCGCGCCACTTCCTGCAGTCCCGAAAAGACCCGCGGAGAGACTAGAGCGAGTCTCTCTCTCCGCGGGCCCCCCCATCGGGACAAACATACATTGACACTCATTTCTAGTGCAAAAGGTCATTTATTTAGGACAGGATTTAACATCAACAACAACAACTTTGAACTGTATGAAATCCCTCTCACCCATCTTTCAACTTAGAAGCTTCCTTATGCCCTTCCTTCTCTTCTAATATCTCTCATCAAATCCCCTCCCCTAGACACTCCCCTATTCCTTCCATGCCCTCCTTGTTTGTAAACAATCCTCCCCCCCCATTCTGATCCTTCACCTCATTTTTCCCCTTGGAAGGGGGGAACAAGCCCGCATCTGGCTCTCCCCCCTCCCCCATTTCCTGCCACCCAGGAAAACCCATGTGGCGTTTTTCTGCCCCACCCGGCAAACCCTCGTTTGCCACCCTAATTCCTTCTCATGTCCTGATCCACAGGTCCTCTCCCCACAACTTCTCCAGCATCAGCCTCAAACCCATTAAATAATACGCATTTCCCAATTGCGATAAATGAACTCCATCATCTCTGAACAATGTCCCCTCCTGTTCCTTAATATCCTCGTGCCTCAGCACCTTAATTCCTTGTGCCCAGCAAAACACCCTCATTGCCCTATTCAACTTTTTCCGAGCCCGTTCTATGGCTCCGTGGTTAATTGCCCCTCTCCATACCCGTCTGGGTATAAACTCTGTCCATACCAAACATGTCCCGCACAGGTTCCGCTTCAACAGCTCCAAATCTTTCTGCATAAATTGTATCAATGCAAGCCCAGATTGCCTCACCAAATCATTTTCTCCCAAGTGTATCAGCAACAAGTCCGGGCATCCCCACTGCGGCAAAATCCCTGTGATAAATGGGAGTAAACTCCCCCACCTCATTCCGCTCTTTCCCCACCAACGCACTTCGTGTTGTCTGCTGGGCAGTCCCATTGATCTGCCGTAGATCTGTCTTTCCGCAAATTTTGCCGCCCAATGTACGAATGAATGGCCGACCAGCCAAGTCACTGTCTTATCATTCCGCGGTCCGGCCACGCACCCTGTAAGGAAAAAACACTGTAACAAATGTGATACGAACTTAACCCCCCCCCCCAACCTGTGTTTCCTTAGGGCCTAACGTAGCGCTCGCAGCATCGGGATTTCCATCTACCTATTGCTTTAATCTTAGCCCAATCCCATCCCAAATGAGCTGCAGCTGTTGCTGCCCCGATCCTAAAGGAGTGCGTTCCAAAATCCCCTGCTTGTCGCCCAGTCCGGCCCAAAGCCATCCTCAAAACCTGTAGCAACTGATAGCTAGTGAGTTTCTTTCCCGATGCATGTACAAACACCCCTGCTTCCCCTGCCTGCCCCCACTTTTGTTTGAAAACCATCCACTCCTTCACTGGGCATGCTAACTCATCACCTCCTTTCTCCAACCATACCCACTTCCCTTTTCCTAGCTGGTCCGTCTTGGACTTCCTGAGCCATATGCCCAATCTCCCTTGATGCAAGCAGATCTCCCTCTCCTTCACACCACAGTCCTTGCCTATGCCTAGTAATTCAGATACCCTAAAAGCCCCGAAAAACATCCAGACCATACACAACCTGAAAAGTCCTACCTCGTGTTCATCCGTGCAACATACTGGCAAAACATGCAAAAGTTCTTTCAGTATCCCAAATGTAATGGGCTCTCTTGCCTTAGTTCCCTCCCCGGCCCTAACCCTGCCCCATCCTTTCAACATTTTTCCCAACAAATCATTCCTTGCTGGATCCGTACCAAAGAAAAGCTTCCCATAAAATGAAACTCCTGCTAATTTCCCGCCTATCGTGGCCGGGGATAGCCCTCCCTTAATCAAGTACAGCACAAAGCGTAAAGCCCGTGCTTCTAAACACTCAGACCCCTGAGCCCAGAAATTGCCCTTAAACTCTTCAAAAGATTGAAAGTCCAACCATGCCAGCCTGTAACTTCGCCGCGTAGAGACTGCCAAAGACATCTCCACCAGCCCCGAGATCATCATGCCCCCCACTCCCAAATGTCTGCCGGGACCGTAGTCTTGGACTGCTCCGCTCCTGGCGCCAGGTCGCGAAAACGCCGCCACTGTGAACGAGATAGGGAGTCTGCAATCTTGTTGTATACCCCTGGTATGTGTGCAGCTTTAAAGATAACATTGAGAGATAGACATTGCAGCATGAATTGACGCAGCAAGCGCAACACTCTTAGATCTCTGGCTTTCTGTCTGTTCACCAATTCAACTACTGTCATATTGTCCACTTGGAAAACTACCGTCCGATTGGCCAGTTCCCGTCCCCAGACTGCCAGTGCCACTAACAAAGGAAAAAACTCCAGGAACACAATACTCCTTCCTTGTTGCAACCACTGTTTGGGCCATGACTCCGCGCACCACCTCCCATCCCAGTAAATGCCAAAACCCGACGCGCCTGCTGCGTCTGAAAATATTTGAACTTGCCACACTGTGTCCACATCTCCAAAAGACATTGGTACCCCATTAAACTTCCTCAGGAACATCTCCCATACCTTTATGTCCTCCCTCAGGGCCAAAGAAACTCTTATCCTATGGTGAGGTAACACTGCCCCTGACATGGACAGCCCAAGTCTTCTACAAAAAGCACGTCCTCCCCTCACCACTCTACATGCAAAATTGAGATAGCCTAGTAGTTTTTGTGCAGTCCGTAACTCCATTTTGTGCAGCGTTCGCACAACTGCTAAGCATTCTAGGATTTCCTTCACTTTTGCTGCTGGCAGTCTTGCTACCATTAGCTCCGCATCTAGCTCTATGCCCAAAAAGGTCATGATTGACAGCGGGCCCTCTGTCTTTTCCGGTGCCAACGGCACTCCTGTCTGCTGCATCAATCTCTGAAAGGCTCCCAAAGCCAGCCCACATGTCCCGGATGCCGCCTCCCCTACAAAAAGAAAATCATCCAGATAGTGTGTCACTGCTTTGTGGCCGCTTGTTTTCACAAAAACCCACTGCAGAAAGGTACTGAAAGTTTCGAATAGCGCGCATGATATCGCGCAACCCATAGGTAGGACCCTGTCTACATATATGGCTCCATCTAACTGCATGCCTAGGAGGTCAAAATCTGCTGGGTGAATTGGTAACAAACGGAAAGCCGATTGTATATCACATTTCGCCATTTCCGCTTTTAACCCGCACCTCAGGACTAATTTCACTGCGTCATCCACCGACGCGTAAATTACTCTGGTATCTTCCTGTGCGATAAAATCATTTACCGACGCCCCTTCAGGCCATGACAGATGATGTATCAGCCGAAATTCGCCTGGCGCTTTCTTGGGAACTACTCCTAATGGGGATATCATTAAATGATCCGTTGGCCAGTCGAAAAATGGACCTGCTATTCTCCCAAGTGTCACCTCTTTGTCTATTTTGTCGCGTATTACTTGCGGCTGTTCGTTTGCAGACCGTAAATTATCTGCCCATCGCCTCTGCCGAGGACCTTGATAACCTACCCTAAAACCTTCTCGAAAACCCCATTCCAATTGTCTGGCCCTATTCTTGTCTGGGTATTTGCGCAGCCATGGCAACAATACATCTAATCTAACTGGCGTAGGCCCCTTTTGGCGTAGGAGCACCTTGTGAGCCCCTTCCTCTTGACGCCCTCCATTGCTCTGCCGGGCTGTTGAGGGAGAAACAGTGTATGACTGGATGACGACCCCCGCACTTGGAGCAGTCATGTTTGAACCTACACTGAGCCCTTGAACAGAAACCCTTGTTGAAATTCCAACAAGCTCCTGTGTTACTCGCCTGCGTTTTTGTATTATTTCCCGCCCCTCCCAGAGCGGGGCGCGCCTGAAAGGGCTTATATGTTACAGGCAACCCGCTCGCCGTATGAGTGGATGCCGCTGTATGTGCTGATGCCATCCATTGCATCCATAATTCTGGGTCTACGTCCCCCCATGGTTTCTCGGGATTGATGCTCACCCGGGCTCTAAACTCCTCGTCATAACTTAGCCATGCGAAACCCCCAAAATGCATCTGAGCCTTCCTAATGATATCCATGTACTTAAAGAGCGCGATGGCCCGGTCTGGGTATTTTTCGCAGTATATGCTAGCGAAAATCAAAAAGGCAGATGTCCAATTGTCCATGGTAATGGGCACCCTAGGCCTGCGTGCTAACTCCCACTCCTCTTCCTTGGAGCCTTCTTTGGCTTGTATGTCCCTATGTAGTAGTTTGAAAACGTCAACATATTCATGTTTCCATATCTTTGTCTTAGTTTTTTCCGCGACATGAGACCCTAAAGGCATGGCCAAACCCATGTACGGCAGGCGCTTCTTGTGCGCTCCCCCTTCTTTGTCCTCCGCGTTCTTGCTCTCCCCAATGGGCGGGCTAACCGCCGTTGTAGTACTGGTGGCTGCCGTCTCTTTATCCTTGTTCATGTCGCCCTTCTGTGCTACGACCTCCCCCGGGTTATCCAAAACTGACCCATCTCCCACACCTATTGATTTGCTCGTGCGCGTAACCTTACTAGCTACTCCCCCGTCACCCCAAACTGACCACCATCTCCCCTTACCTCCAATTGGTTCATCCCCATAACGCGGCGCTCGCCTCGTCATTCCGCCACGTGGCCTCGATAGCCTTACACTTGACGGCCCTTCCGCCATGACGTCGTCCTGAAAAAGAAAAGCAGAGGCAGGGGTTGCGCCGCACTTGCGCCCCCGCCCCCCCCCCTCTCTTAACCTCGCTCCCTTCCTCCTCACGCACTTCTCCATCTTCCCACTCTCCTTCATCTTCGTCATAGTCCAATTCCAACTCATCATCCTCTTCCCCGCCTCTTTTGTTTTCCATATACCCTTGAGGTTTGTTTGACGGTAGCTCTATTGTACTTTGGCCCACATGGCGTCCGCCAACCTGCTGATGTCCCCGTTCCCGCGGTGTAGAGAAGGCCGCCGTAGACCCCTCTATTGCTTCGTTCCAACGCGCTTGGGCCGTATTGCACCCCGTTGGTGTCCCCTTTTTCTTGCCAACCTCCGACGTTGACCTTGTGCTGCCTCTCCCCATGTGGCCGCCTGAACCACTGGGGCTTTCCAAGCCAACCTGCCCCTCGGCCGCACAAGCCTCCTGGAACCTACCTTCTCCTGCCTGTGGTATCCAAACCCAGCTACCTTTGCTAACCCCTGCTGCCTGTACCCCCTTCGTGTCTGTGACCTCTTTAACTGTTTTGGTACCCTCGCGTCTCCTCCCTAGCTCCTCCCTGTCTTTGCATAACTGCGTCCATCTGGCCTCGGTTTCAGCCACAGCCCTACGCTGTTCGCGAATTCTGGCTTCTAAATCCCATGTTTCTGACTGGTCCCACCTCGCCTGGGGGGCAGGTCCGTGTAGCCCCCCCTCCATAATCACCTCCCCGGATTGCTTAGGTAACTTCGCCTGGCGTGGGGCTGGTTTGACCCGGCCCGCCCCTGCCCTGGGTCTCCCCAAGTATTTGCCTCTTTTCTTGGCTGGCGGCCCATGGCCCATGTGTAATGCACTCCCGCTCTTAGGGCGTGACAAATCCAATGGGGCCTGCAACCCACTGGGCCCCGGCGCTGGCTGTTCGGTCCCGACCCCCTGTTGCCCCGGGGTTTGCCCTGCCATGTCATCCCCTGGCCTGCCTGGGGGCCCCCCGCGTGCCGGGCCTGCGCCGCCTGCTCCCGTATCACCTGCGCCCTGGTCCTGAGTGCCCTGGGTCTCCCCCCCAAACATTAGTGGGCTCAATACGTTAGGAGTCTCGGGCCGTACCTCTGTGGCCCGTTCCTGTCTCACTGGTACTTCCTCTGTGTCCCCTTCTGAATCCTGAGAATCGCATGCTGCGATTGCCGCCGCTACCCCGCTTGACGCAGCCCGTGTTGGGCGTGTCATGCCCACCCAAGCCTGCTCCAATACCCCGGGCCTAAGCAAATCAGCCCTCCCAGCCTCGCCCAGTACCCGGAGTGCTGCCCTGACAGCCTCCGCATCAGGAACGTTAGCCATGTCCCCCTATGCCTTGCCCTGTACACCCCCTATTTGAAAATATAAAGAATTGTTTTTTTTTTTTTTTTTTTTTTATATATATATTATATTTTAATTATCCTCCCCGAAGGCCCTTGCTGCTGTGGGCCTTACCGCCTCCTATGTGGCCCCCACACCCTTTTTGCCCCGTGTGTCTAGCCCCCCCCCCACCTTGATACGCCTCCCGGTTCTTTAAAAATTTTTGGCAGGCCCGCCCAGGCGCTGCAGCTGTGTGGCCTCGTCTGACAGCAACCGCGTGGTACCTGTGTGAAGGCCCCAGCTGGAATGCCGCCTCGCGGCCTCCCGAAGAAATTGACACGTCTCCGGCGCTATGCGGCGAAAACACGCGGGAACCCCTGCAGGCCAACGCGCGCCTGTGCCCTCCTGTCCGTGTCTTCGTGCCGGAGAAACAGTCTCCCGGGTTCCGGGGACTGTCGGGAGCGCCCGGGGGGGGGCGCGGCCCAGGCCGCGCGTGTCCTAAATGCCGGCGGGACGCCGCCTACTAATTTGCCTGCCCGGCCCCCGCGCAACCACTATATGCCTCCCTGAACGCCCACCCCACCCCTTACCGGTTGCAGATGCACCGGACCCTGCCTAAAAGCTCCCTGTACTCGCCTGAATTGGGCCCCAACCTGCCCTCGCCGTCTCCTAACCTGCCGCTCCACCTCAACACCTTTCCCCTCTAATGGTCGGCCCGGGAAGAGGCCGACCCCACCCCTCCAAACCCTTTTATCCCCTCCCTAAAACCCACCCCTACTCACCTGTCCCCCAATCACGGCGCACCCGCGCCACTTCCTGCAGTCCCGAAAAGACCCGCGGAGAGACTAGAGCGAGTCTCTCTCTCCGCGGGCCCCCCCATTTTGCGTACTGTAGCGGGACTTTTTTAAACAATGTGCCTGGATTTATAATCCGCGTCCGTAGCGTTCAAATGGAATCCTGAAGGGAGCATGGGCATTGACGGGGGCAGCGGAGGTCGGTCATAGACACGACGAAAGGGCAGGAGGGGTACTGGGCAAAAAGTACTTCAAGTAGACCACCGAGAAGCAGTGAGGCGGGCAGAAGGGGCGTCTGCTTCAGTGAGTTTAATTTCTGAGGTTCCTGGCCAGTTTTCCCTCACACAGTTCTGGTATTTGCTTTTGGTTCCTCGCTCATTAGATTTTCTGTTTTATTTCCCATCGTGTTAATCCAGTCAAATACAACGAAAGTTTTTTGGGGCATAATTGATAGGTTTACGAGTACGAAGAACTTTTCACGAAATCGCGCACATCGCGTTATTTAGCTTGGAGTTTCGACTCTTTGCTATCCTTTCGTTAATTGCTTGCAATTATTTTACGTCTGCCCTGTTTCTTCCCCTTGCAGGCTTTATTTCGACGTTTCATCCTTCTCTGCCCGATCCCCGCCTTCTCTGCCTCTCCCTTGCTCCTCATCTCTCTCCCTCCTTCCTCCTGTGGG
The DNA here is from genome assembly GCF_031143425.1 of Pleurodeles waltl. Lineage (NCBI taxonomy): Eukaryota > Metazoa > Chordata > Amphibia > Caudata > Salamandridae > Pleurodeles > Pleurodeles waltl. The sequence continues at coordinate 706,452,388 of NC_090450.1, read as the reverse complement.
CAGCTGGAATCCTTTGAAAAGGGAAGTGGTCCGACAGAATTAACATCGGAACGAGAAACTTTCCCAGGGCCCGAGGCAGAGTGGAAGATTACAGAGCCTCGCCCTCGTTGTTGCAGGTGGAGGACTGAAAAGGGAGGAGGCGATGTCACGAGACCCGGAGCTGCGAAACATTCTTCGCAGGCGCTACTGCACTCGGTGACTAAAACCGAATACCGATGCAAAATGTATGATTTTTCCACATACAGAGAAAAGAAGACTCGGCTACATAGAATATTTTAAGTGCTTGAAATGAAAAAGTGCAGATACCCTGTACCAGAGTGCCTGATCACTTGAGAAGTGTCGGTGTTCTCCAATTAAAAGTTTTGCACCTCTGCTGAGAAGTGAAGGTGCTCGCCCTCTCCAAATAAAGAAGTGCATGCACTCAGTACCGGCCCATTTAAAACCTTAATGCATCTGTATGCTTCCTGGGGCCCCGCGAGGGCTTTTGGATGTTGATCCTATTTGAAACAATGAAGATGAAACATTTTGTAGTAAGGTCAAGATGGCTATGCCCCCCCACAGACGGTCAGTTGGGTCTGAAAGGCTCACTTTCACAAAGGCCTGAGATAGGTGACACGCAAAGTAGAATTTGGTTAGGCGTGTGTGCGATATTACGTGAGGTGACTGCAATCTTGTGCAGTTCCTGAATGTTTGATTATGTGAAATGCACCACTTCCCCCCCCCCCCCCCCCCCATTTATCATATATCGTATATCGTATAATTTGGCAGGGGCACTAGTTCAAGCAAACAAGCATTTGCAATGCAACCGGTCTCACGTTTGCTTGAGCTAGAGCAATTAGTGAACTCCTAACCGGACTTTTCTTGCCACATAAACTGAAAATGAAAATAAAACAGTTTCACATAACTAACTGGACTTTTTTTGCCGTATAAACTTGAAAGTAAGTTTCACATAAGCCAGCTGACGGCCACCATCAGTGCAAAGCAGACACTCAAAGGGAAATAAAAGTTCGCTCGTAGTGAAACATATCGGCAAAAGTGCAATTATCCATGTAACCTGCAAAAGTGCATTTATCTACGTAACTGGCAAAAGTGCAATTAACTATGTAACAGGGTCGATGTCATGCAAAGCGCTCAACTTCTGCCCAGCGAAATCGCACTGCAAAAATAGAGAAAAAGTAGTCCAGAAACCGGACGGAAAAAGAGGAGCCTCGTATGTTTTCAGTACTTGGTAGCTGCGTTCAAGGAGGGTTAAACACTGGAAAAGGCATGATGTATGCATGCCTTTCACAAATGAAAGCAAGCAAATTTTAAAGGGCAAGCCCAGAACCAATGAAAGAAACTGATTGACATGGGCGTGGTTTGAAGCCCAAAGAGAGATTACAACACGGGATGGAGCGATTTGTGCTCGCCAGTAAAAAGGTATACACTTTTCTGTTGAAACCAGTTTCCTGAGTATCTCATTAAGTTTTTCCTGTATAGGTGCAACAATTATGCCCAATTTATTTGTGAACATTTCCAAATTTTGCTACTGTAGAAAAGCTCTTCATTTTGGTGTAATAAACTTGATTTTCACAACAAGGCTCAACATTTTCATTAAAACACTTTTTCTTTGTACTGGAATACCACCTTTTTATTTTTAGTAAGTACATACTTGGTGACAAAACATCAATAAGTACTCACATGTACTACTGCTGCACATGGATAGATCGTGCATTGCTTGCTTTTATATCAGCAAATAATACATTATTCAAATGCAGGCTTTATGACATATCATGGCATGGATACCCACAATATTTCAAGATTTACTTCTCTTATTATGGGAGTATGGCAGTGGTGGGCATCATCATGCCATGGATAGTTACACTATGCCAAGAATTACAGTTAATATGCCCTGGAAAGCGTATGTACAGGTTGGGCATCGTTGTGCCCATGGATGATGCCAATGTGCTGAGAATTGCCATTAATATGCAATGGCCAGCATCTTGCCAGAGTGGGCGCTATTAACCCAATATTGGCCCAAAAAGACCTACCATTACCATAACTATGCCACAAGGGTCAGCATTATCATTAGAGTGGGCACTGTTATGCTCATCAGTGGTGTAACATAGGCCCCGCATTGAGTCCCCTCAGCAAAAGTGATAGGTGGTGGGTTGGGGAGGGGGGGCCCTCCATGTACTTTGCAAGATGGGGCCCTCAAGTTTTGTTCTGCCACTGGTGCTTATTAATGTCAAGAGTTACAAATCTGTATGCCAAGGCCAGTGTTTGATCCCTGATAGGCACCACTGTGTAATGGATGGGCCCATATATAAAAAATTAGAGTCAATATGCACAGGACAACCTTTTTCCTAGGATGTGCACCATCATACCAGTGGATGGTCAAAAATTACTTTAACATCAATATGCAAGAACTAGCGCTTTGCCCAGGATGGGCACTATCATGCCTGCAGATTGCCCAAAACTGCCAACAATTGCTGTGAATATACTAGGACCAGATGTCAGCACACATACATAATAATACACATATGCACTTAAGCTTGCAGGCACTCACACTCTTGCACACACAGTTATATATATATCGCATTTCAGGACTCTGTGTTATCTGCATAAAGAAATAAATTAATGAACTAAATTCGAGCTTGCTGGATATGAGTTTGTTTCGATAACTGGGATCTGACTAACGGGATCGGTGCAGCCGTCAGATGGCCACCTGTCCATCTGTTGAAGATTTATATATATATATATATATATATATATATATATATATATGTACATACATATACACACACATATATAAACACATACATTCATACTACTTACCTCCTTCTTTGTTCTGCCATAGCTCTTTCACATGGCTCTCTCCCTCTGCTTTCGTTGCTTCCCACATCTTCGTTTAGAACTCCCTGCCACTTGCATAATCTGGATTTAAACGTACAGCTTGATTGACAGTTCAGAGCCTAATTAGGCCCTGGTTGCCGGTCATACTGTAAGTGTGAAACTGACCCGTGACTTTGGTGAGGAGTGCTGTAATCATTCTTTAGTTTAATTACTGACCATTATAAAGGGGGCAGTGTATCACCATAAACAACATTAGTAGTGGTTAGTCGCGGGGCTGCCACGTAACATTTGTGTTTTGTTTAACAGTCTCTTATGAAATACCCCAGAATATGAGAGTCTAGTATGACTCGGTGGCTTGTCTCCAGTGTTCATATGTGTCTCTCGGTGAGATAACATCACTGTCTTGTGGCGCAGTAAGCAGATTCAGTTAGCAGTAGTACATTGTGAAGCTCAGTCTGCCTGTTAATATTTGACAGATTCAGCAAGTCAATAAATTCAGGAGCTGGCGTAGATCACCTTATAATTCAGTCAGATAGTTTCTTCTTGGCTAAACTATCAAACTCACAAAATTAGAAAATCTACAAATTATCCATTACTTTTACCTTTCTCACTCAACTATTTCCTTTTTAAGTTAGCGGTACACTGTAGGAGGCTGGACTGGCTTGTAGTGAGTACCAAGGGGTACTTACACCTTGCACCAGGCCCAGGTATCCCTTATTAGTGTATAGGGTGTCTAGCAGCTTAGGCTGATATATAATGGTAGCTTAGCAGAGCAGCTTAGGCTGAACTAGGAGACGAGTGAAGCTCCTACAGTACCACTAGTGTCATATGCACAATATCATAAGAAAATACAATACACAGATATACTAAAAATAAAGGTACTTTATTTTTATGACAATATGCCAAAAGTATCCCAGTGAGTACCCTCAGTATGAGGATAGCAAATATACACAAGATATATGTACACAATACCAAAAATATGCAGTATAGTATTAGAAAACAGTGCAAACAATGTATAGTTACAATAGGATGCAATGGGGACACATAGGGATAGGGGCAACACAAACCATATACTCCAAAAGTGGAATGCGAACCACGAATGGACCCCAAACCTATGTGACCTTGTAGAGGGTCGCTGGGACTGTAAGAAAACAGTGAGGGTTAGAAAAATAGCCCACCCCAAGACCCTGAAAAGTGAGTGCAAAGTGCACTAAAGTTCCCCAAAGAGCATAGAAGTCGTGATAGGGGAATTCTGCAGGAAAGACCAACACCAGCAATGCAACAACGATGGTTTTCCAGACGAGAGTACCTGTGGAACAAGGGGACCAAGTCCAAAAGTCACGATCAAGTCGAGAGTGGGCAGATGCCCAGGAAATGCCAGCTGTGGGTGCAAAGAAGCTGCTACTGGACAGTAGAAGCTGAGGATTCTGCAAGAACGACAAGGGCTAGAAACTTCCCCTTTGGAGGATAGATGTCCCACGCCGTGGATAGTCGTGCAGAAGTGTTTTCCTGCGGAAAGACCGTAAACAAGCCTTGCTAGCTGCAAAGCTCGCAGTTAGGGTTTTTGGATGCTGCTGTGGCCCAGGAGGGACCAGGATGTCGCCAATTGCGTCAGGGGACAGAGGGGGTGCCCAGCAAGACAAGGAGCCCTCTCAGAAGCAGGCAGCACCCGCAGAAGTGCCGGAACAGGCACTACAAAGTGGAGTGAAACGTGCTCACCCGAAGTTGCACAAAGGAGTCCCACGCCGCCGGAGGACAACTCAGGAGGTCGTGCAATGCAGGTTAGAGTGCCGTGGACCCAGGCTTGGCTGTGCACAAAGGATTCCCTCGGAAAGTGCACAGGAGCCGGAGTAGCTGCAAAACACGCGGTTCCCAGCAATGCAGTCTGGCGGGGGGAGGCAAGGACTTACCTCCACCAAACTTGGACTGAAGAGTCACTGGACTGTGGGAGTCACTTGGACAGAGTTGCTGGATTCAAGGGACCTCGCTCATCGTGCTGAGAGGGGACCCATAGGACCGGTGATGCAGTTCTTTGGTGCCTGCGGTTGCAGGGGGACGATTCCGTCGACCCACTGGAGATTTCTTCAGAGCTTCTAGTGCAGAGAGGAGGCAGACTACCCCCACAGCATGCACCACCAGGAAAACAGTTGAGAAGGCGGCAGGATCAGCGTTACAGAGTTGCAGTAGTCGTCTTCGTTACTTTGTTGCAGTTTTGCAGGCTTCCAGCGTGGTCAGCAGTTGATTCCTTGGCAGAAGGTGAAGAGAGAGATGCAGAGGAACTCGGATGAGCTCTTGCATTCATTATCTAAGGAATTCCCCAAAGCAGAGACCCTAAATAGCCAGAAAAGAGGGTTTGGCTACTTAGGAGAGAGGATAGGCTAGCAGCACCTGAAGGAGCCTATCAGAAGGAGTCTCTGACGTCACCTGCTGGCCCTGGCCACTCAGAGCAGTCCAGTGTGCCAGCAGTACCTCTGTTTCCAAGATGGCAGAGGTCTGGAGCACACTGGAGGAGCTCTGGGCACCTCCCAGGGGAGGTGCAGGTCAGGGGAGTGGTCACTCCCCTTTCCTTTGTCCAGTTTCGTGCCAGAGCAGGGCTGAGGGGTCCCTGAATCAGTGTAGACTGGCTTATGCAGAAATGGGCACCATCTGTGCCCATGAAAGCATTTCCAGAGGCTGGGGGAGGCTACTCCTCCCCTGCCTTAACACCTTATTTCAAAGGGAGAGGGTGTAACACCCTCTCTCTGAGGAAGTCCTTTGTTCTGCCTTCCTGGGCCAAGCCTGGCTGAACCCCAGGAGGGCAGAAACCTGTCTGAGGGGTTGGCAGCAGCAGCAGCTGCAGTGAAACCCCTGAAAAGGCAGTTTGGCAGTACCCGGGTCTGTGCTACAGACCCGTGGGATCATGGGATTGTGCCAACAATGCCAGGATGGCATAGAGGGGGCAATTCCATGATCTTAGACATGTTATATGGCCATATTCGGAGTTACCATTGTGAAGCTACACATAGGTAGTGACCTATATGTAGTGCACGCGTGTAATGGTGTCCCCGCACTCACAAAGTCCGGGGAATTGGCCCTGAACCATGTGGGGGCACCTTGGCTAGTGCCAGGGTGCCCACACACTAAGTAACTTAGCACCCAACCTTTACCAGGTAAAGGTTAGACATATAGGTGACTTATAAGTTACTTAAGTGCAGTGTAAAATGGCTGTGAAATAACGTGGACGTTATTTCACTCAGGCTGCAGTGGCAGGCCTGTGTAAGAATTGTCCGAGCTCCCTAGGGGTGGCAAAAGAAATGCTGCAGCCCATAATGATCTCCTGGAACCCCTATACCCTGGGTACCTTAGTACCATATACTAGGGAATTATAAGGGTGTTCCAGTATGCCAATGTAAATTGGTAAAATTGGTCACTAGCCTGTTAGTGACAATTTGAAAGAAATGAGAGAGCATAACCACTGAGGTTCTGAATAGCAGAGCCTCAGTGAGACAGTTAGTCATAACACAGGTAACACATACAGGGCACACTTATGAGCACTGGGGCCCTGGCTGGCAGGGTCCCAGTGACACATACAACTAAAACAACATATATACAGTGAAATATGTGGGTAACATGCCAGGCAAGATGGTACTTTCCTACATACACCATGGGTGAAATTATGGCCTTCTGTCCCTGGTGAACTTTCCTCAAAGTTATATGGCAATGAAGCATGTTGAACAGTCGTAGCTTACAGGTCAAAGAATGAATCAGTTTTAACCATGCATCTTAGCACTATAGAAATAAAGTTGTAAAAGACCCATGGACACATTTTTCGTTATGTCTGTCATGAGACTGACTAAGTGCACAATATCACTCAACACAGAGGACCAAAGACAATACACAACCTTGCAGGGACAGAACTAGGATTCCCTAAATCCAGTAAGCTGCCATAGGACCTTGGCAAGGCCTCCCCTCCCTGTATATATAGGAGACCACTGACAACGAGAAACCTCTGCTGCTGGCACCAACACCCAGCAGCTCAAATTTGGTTGCTTAGGTGAGGTGTCTCTTATTTGTCCTAGCAACCACCACTTTCGGTTTGGGATCAGTTGCGGTCTGTGTGACCCAGATGTAGGCTTGTCTCAGACACCTTGGTAGCACAGGCACAAGACAAAGGGTGTTGTGTATAGTGAAGAACCCTTGGTGCTGGTAAAAGGTTTTTACTTGTGTTTGAGAACATTATTGGCTGGTACCTCTCGTCCTTGTTCCCATCGAAGCTCCTTATTTCATGTAATACTATACAGTTTGAAGCAGCCAGGGCAATCTAGACTTCTTAAATGTATTCGGTTTACCTCAGTAGGTAATTAAATGCAAGGTCTGTGCTCTGCAAGGTCTGTCTTCTGCAGAAGCAGAAGGTGGCAGGGCTTTACTGAGATGTAGTACTTTTTGTTTTTAAAACATGTTTTGGGCTAAAAGGAATAACACCCAATAAAAACAAACATTTATGTTCTTATCGTTCAAAAACCTTCCTAGCAGACTTCCGAGTTCAGTTGTGTTTGAGAGCAGTGTAGGATGCCACTGGTTACAATAATCTACATGGATTTATAGATTTTTCGATCCGGCTTGACAGCACAGCTGTCACTGATCTGACCAGCAAAAAGAGACGTCTCAGAGTACTAGCGGGAGAGGAGCTTAGACTTCACCCACTTGTTGGTTCCCCTCACTACAGCATAAGTTCGGGCCGAACTAAAAAGAACACTTCTATCGCCCTTTTTGGCTTGTGGCAAAGCTTATACTCAGTACAGTAGGACTGAATCAGTTATGGTGGTAAATCATTGATCATGGTTCTAAACTATTTATTCTGAAATGTTACAAAAAAGGCAATCGGTCTGATGCATTTATTGTGAAAAGCATATGTTAGGTCAATGGGCATTTAAGGGTGGAATGTAATTACTCTATGTTGAAGCCTACAGACAGGTATTTTGTTACATGGACTCTCACAGATTACCCGTAGAAGGCAAGGGTTTTAGTCTTGGTTACCCCCGTGACAAACAATTGATATAGAAGATTTGCTCTGTGAACAGCCTTTTTAAGCTTTCATATGAGAGAGCATATTGCTTAGTCTTGTGGAAAAGCTTACACTCAAAACATTACATCTGAGTTGCTAATAGTATGAAGCTACAGACCTGACTGCTTCATTGAGAAACATTATGTCAGATGAAATGTTATGACAAAGGCAGTAGGTCTAGCTTATTTATTGTGAAAAGCATTTGTTAAAGCCAGTATGCCTTTCAAAGTTATCACAGTGTGTTGTAGAATAAAAATCTTAAGACCTCCAGAGTAGGGAAGCAGTTTGACATTGGCTGCATACTCTGACAAACCCTGTTTTTTTCTCGCTGTGATGATTCTTATTAGGCTCTATTGAAATGGGTTGTGAATTGTTTTGCAAGCCGTATTTTTCTGCATATTTGTAATTTTATAACCGTAAGCATGATGGTTACCAGTTTATGTGCACTTAAGTCAGCCCATGTTAAACTAATGGTAAAGGCCACATGCTTTATCCGTTCAGTGGAAAAAGTTATGTCAGAGTCCCTAGGTGTGATCTATTGATAATGAAAAGTTAAAACAAAGCAAGTAGGCCTGACTTACTTATTTTTTTTTAAAAAAGCATGTGTTAAAAGCAATAAGCTTTTAATGGTGCATTGTTATTATACTGTGGTAAATAGAAAGATAATTTGGTATATGTATTCTCACAGATTACAGCAGTAGGAAGGGATTTGTTTGGTATTGTTAGAAATGGGGTCTCTAGTTGGCAGTCGGTTTGCACCCTGTCCAAGTAGGGACCCTCACTCTAGTCAGGATAAGGGAGATACCGGCTCAGATAACCCCTGCTCACCCCCTTGGTAGCTTGGCACGAGCAGTCAGGCTTATCTCAGAAGCAATGTGTAAAGCATTTGCACATAGCACACAGTAATAAGTGAAAACACTGCAAAAGGACACCACACCAGTTTTAGAAAAATAGCCAATAGTTATCTATAAAACAAGACCAAATACGATAAGAAAAATATGAAATATGCAAGATTTACTCAAAACTACAGTTCTTTGAAGTCAATAGCTCCACCTGGGGATATCACGGTGTCGTGATCAACAAAACCAACAGTTCAGACCGGCCGCGGCGTTGTGGGGAAGACCCGCAAACAGTACCTTTGATTTGCAGGGCGTCGTGATCCTCGCGGTGAGCTCCGGAGGGCGGCGACACTGATGTCGCTGTGTCGGGTCCGGAGTCGGTGCAGGAGTCGTCGGGCCCTTGAGGTCACACGGGTTGCAGATAGAACATCAGGCTGATGAAGTCAGGTGCGCCGGTGTGGATGGCGTCAGGGCTGCGGTGCCAAGCGGGACGATGCAACATGCTAGCCCACAGGTCACGGTGCAGGCAGCGGCTCGGTGACGGCGTCCAGCAGCGTCGGTAAGACCAGGGTTGCGGTGTGAAGCAGGCGGTGCGACATGCGGTGTCCACAGGTCACGGTGCAGGCAGCGTCATCATCGTTGCTGAAGCGCTGTCGTCGGTAGGCCCAAGCCAGCGGTGCGGGACGGCACGGTGCTTTGTGACCCTCACGAGCGGTGTCCACAGGCCACGGTGCAGGCAGGATGCCTGGGGACAACACAGGAGTCGATGGTGCTGGCGTCGGTGGACAGGGGCTGCGGTGCGGGATGGGACGGTGCTTCATGTACCTCACGAGCAGTGTTCACAGGCCACGGTGCAGGCAGCGGCACCGGTGTCATCAGGAGCAACATCGTCGGGTATGCCCAGGCTGTTGTGTGAGCAGGAGACGCCGGAGTGCGGGACCCACAGGTCGCCGTACAGCGGCTCGGTGAAGTCGTCTGGTAATGTCATCAGTGAGACCAGGGTTGCGGTGCGCAGCAGGGCAAAGCGACTCTGTGCGGCACTGGCAGGTCATGGTGCAGGCCAGCGGCATCATTGGCGGCATCGCAGTGGTTTCTCCTCTTGAACAACACAAAACGCACAGTTCCCAGTGCTGCAGGTCGAGGAAACTGAAGTCTTTTGTGTCCCTGAGACTTCCAACAGGAGGCAAGCTCTACTCCAAGCCCTTGGAGAATTTTCTCAAGCAGGACACACAGCAAAGTTCACCCTTTGCACTCTTTTCAGGCAGAAGCAGCAACTGCAGGCCAGTCCAGCAAAGCAACACAGCAAAAGGAAAGTACTCCTCCTTTAGCTCTTCAGCTCTTCTCCTGGGCAGAGGTTCTTCTTGATTCCAGAAAGATTCTAAAAGTCTGGGGTTTTGGTCTGCTTCTTATACCCAGTTCTGCCTTTGAAGTTTGCAAACTTCAAAGCAAAGTCTGAAGTGTTTGCAAGATCCTTCCTTTTCCAGGCCAGACCCCAGACACCCACCAGGGGGTCGGAGACAGTGACCACTCCTCCCCTCCCCTCCAGCACAGATGGCTAATCAAGATATGCAGGCTACTCCCCAGACCCCATTGTGTCACTGTCTAGAGGAGAGGTGTGAACTGCCCAACTGTCAAACTGACCCAGACAGGAAATCCACAAACAGGCAGAGTCACAGAATGGATTAAGCAAGAAAATGACTACTTTCTAAAAGTCGCATTTTCAAACGCACAATCTCAAAGTCAACTTTACTAAAAGATGTATTTTTAAATTGTGAGCTCAGAGACCCCAAACTCCACATGTCCATCCGCTCCCAAAGGGAATCTACACTTTAGTCCGATTAAAAGGTAGCCCCCATATTAACCTATGAGAGGGACAGGCCTTGCAACAGTGAAAAACGAATTTAGCAATATTTCACTATCAGGACATATAAAACACATCCCTATATGTCCTACCTTAACCATACACTGCACCCTGCCCTTGGGGCTACCTAGGGCCTACCTTAAGTGTGTCTGACATGTAAGAAAAGGGAAGGTTTAGGCCTGGCAAGTGGGTACACTTGCCAAGTCGAATTTACAGTTACAACTGCACACACAGACACTGAAGTGGCAGGTCTGAGACATGATTGCAGAGCTACTTATGTGGGTGGCACAACCAGTGCTGCAGGCCCACTAGTAGCATTTGATTTACAGGCCCTGGCCACCTCTAGTGCCCTTTACTAGGGACTTACCAGTAAATCAAATATGCCAATCATGGATAAATCAATCAACAGTACAATTTCTATAGGGAGCAGTTGCACTTTAGCACTGATTAGCAGCGGTAAAGTGAGCAGAGACAATAAACTAGCAAAAACAGACCTCAGAAAATAGGAGGAAGAAGGCAAAAACTTTGGGGATAACCCTGCAAAAATGGCCATTTCCAACACAAACCCCTGCTGGACTTCCCTGCTCAGGGCCATAGAACCTGGACAATGGCCCACTACTGTAGGTGCTCTTGCCAGTTCTACGCCTCTCTGAACCCAGGTTGATCCCTCGGTCAACACTCTCAGGGCCTACTGAACTAACCTTGGGGGACCTCTTCTCCTCATCTGAGAACTCCATCTGTGCAGCACCTAACCTTACCTTGCTCACAGATGCATCCCAGTAGGCAAACAGTACCACCAGGGCCAACAGTGTGATGTAGCCCATTCCACCCCTGGGGTCTGACTTCAGTCCCCCTACCAGGGAAAATAATTTGTGTCAGTAGACTCTCCATTTGGATCCTCAGACTGCCCACTGGCAGTTCTGGCTGCTACCCAGGCCCTCAACGCCTTCTGTAGCTTCTCCTTTTTGGTGAGGCCTCTGATCTGAACTTTGAGGTTTTTACAAACTCCCTTTAGTTCCCTCATGGAAAAGGTTTCCAACCTATCCTCCCCAAAAACGCGTTTCAGGAGTCAAAGCTCCAATTTACTTCCTACCTAAAGTGCATAAAAGTGTGGAGGATCCTCCAGGCAGGCCTATAGTATCATCAATAGGGAGCCTCTTTGAAAATATTTCGAAATATGATGATTTTTTTCTACACCCTTTTGTAGAGACACTACCTTCATATGTCAAAGATACTAGAGATTTTTTTTAAACAATTGAGGGAATTGTTTAGGAAGAGGATTACCTTCTAATGAGTTTGGATGTCACAAGCTTATATACATGTATACCTCATGATGAAGGCATTAAGATATTTTTTGAGAGCAAGGTCTTTGTCATATCTTTTAGATACCGAGATGCTATTAGAAATGGTTTACATGTGCCTAACAAACAATTTCTTCATTTTTGAAAATACAGTATATCGACAATGCCAGGGGACTGCGATGGGCACTTGCTCTGCTACGCGGGTTTATACCTAGGTTGGTGGGAGGAACGGGTGGTCAGGGACATCACTCGTTTTGAAGAACAGGCAATTCTCTGGGTGAGATTTATAGACAATATTTTTTGTATCTGGAAAGGGAGTAAGGAATCTGCCATGAAATTTGTAACAACACTGAATAATAATTCGCTAAATTTGTAATTTAGTAGTGAAATAAATCATTTGGAGCTGATACTTTTTGGATGTGGAAGTAAGTGTGATTAACAATAAATTGGAGTGCGAGTGATTTAGAAAAGACACGGCTGGGAACAGCCTACTTCATGCGACCAGTAGTCATCCTAAGAATTTGATCCAGAGTATTCCTTATGGGGAATTACTTAGGGCCAGGAGAAACTGCAGTTTGGATACCACTTTTGATAAAGAGGCATGTGCTATGATTAAAAGATTCAAACAAAGAGGATACTCAGAGATTAGTATAAAAAGGCACTGCAGAAAGTTAAACAAATTAAAAGAGAGGTTCTACTGGTACCAAAATTTAATACTGATAAGGATGAGTAAGGACAAATGAGATTTATTGCAACATATCATAACAAAACAGGTGAAGTAAGAAAGATGTTCAATAAATATTGGCCAGTATTGAAAACAGATGATAATCTAGCAAAGATGATTAAGGATTACATTTACTTTTAGGAGAAGTAGGTCTCTAACAGATACTTTAAGTCAATGTCTGGAACCAGCAATTGAAAGGAAAAATCCTATTCAGGGCTTTTTTATTTGTGGTAAATGCAATGCATGCAAATATAGTGAAAATTGTAAAGAGGTAAAATTCATAAGGAATGTAAAATCATTTAAAATTTGTGTTACTGGACAGAATTATGCTGAATACACGAGGAGGAAATAGAACACTAGAGCTAAGAAAGTTAGAATCAAGGTTAATCATTGAATGTAACACGATGGAACCGGAAGGATTAAATAAGCATGAGGAATTAGCCGTAAATCTGATGTATTGAAGAGTAAATGAATTATTATTGTCAAATGATTATGCACAATATAGTATAATTGATATGTAGAATTAATTTTAAAGGTGAGCTTTTTTCACAATTTGATTTTAATATGAGGTGTTTATTCTGTTTTTTTAGAAAGAAAAATAAGAAGAAAGATATGAGCGGTAATTTAAAATGCAGAGGAACTACTATATCACATAAACAATATCTGGTGATATTTGTATTCTCTTTGTTTTCTGTAGGATATGAGTAAGATTATTTCAGAATTTGAAATTGAATAGGTAAAAAAGCAACCATAGGATTTCCTGTTGGAATGGATACATTATGGCTGTCATGATGATGCTTGAATTACAGTTGCCCACTGGGGCCAGTTGACCAGTATTTATAAGTTGGTAAAAATAAAAATAAAAATACAAATAGATGGTAATACTGAAATGATTAGTGTTGAATCAAGTGGTTAAATTTGATTGTAATTGTGAGGTGAAATAATTATAGTAATAATGTGTGCAGCATACCATTATGATTAGTAGGAGTTTCTGTGAATATGTTGATAGTTTTTTATATAATTATAATTAAAATGATTGATAATTATAAATTGTATGTAAATAGCAGATTACAGGAGATATAAATTGTTTTGGGAATAGTAACAATAAGGGATAAGATATGTGAAATATAAAAAGGTATAGTCAACTGCAAGAAAAACATGTTTAAAAATGGCCGCTGTATTTTCAATAAGAAATGTGGACTGTTTTCTAAGTTTATTGAGTTGGTGGAGGGTATTTAGAGAAATCAAAGTATGGACTAAAGTGCTTGTGATCAAGGGAGCTTTGACTCCTGAAATGCGTTGGGTGTTTGTTTTGCCAAAGTAAATTGGATTTGAGGACATCGAGTGACAGAGGCGTTTTTTCCAAAAAGAAGAAACAAAAGGAGAAGTATTTATGGGGTTCGCGACCCCGCCTCTGTCTGCCGTGAGGGCGCTGATTTATGCGACCAAGTGAGGAATTATATATGTGTATATACATATATATATATATATATATATATATATATATATATATATATATATATATATATATATATATATATAAATGACCTTGTTTGACAAATATTAACGGTGATTCTTGTTGAGTACGGAAAGTTTTGGGATGATCCGTCAAGCGGTAGCTGAGTAAAAGGGAGGTCGGGGATCAACCAAAAGTTGCATTTCCCATGTTAATTCCCATAGGAACAAGTAACCCCCTTACCGCCTCACAAACTCCTCTCCCCTCAGCTTGCTACTGCATTAGCAAGTTTGACCGTTGCATGAACATACTGCTATTATAAATTGCAATTAAGCTTACTTATTGCAATTTATTTGTTTTTAACTGTGGGTACAGTCACTTTGCAGCATGGTAACTTAATCGGGAATGGACACAGTCTCAGCCATCCAATCATATAAATTGAAAGACAATGGGTGGCTGATTGGGAAGTCGCTTGTATCAAAACCTCAAAAGTTGATTATGTGGTGACCTGAGTACATTTGGTTCAGGTCCCTTATTTATTTGGTATAAGTATTTTCTTGGATTTATGCAAACCCATCTCTAAACAAACACTTAACATCATGGCTCACTCGAAGTCTACAGCCCGAACCACTAGATGGAATTACACCAAATTTAGCAGAGAGCTAGCTTTCGGTACGCAGATTATGCTTTCGCTTATTTGGTGTAAATCCATCCAGTAGTTTTGGAGATATTCAAGGGAAAATACATTTGTATCTCTAGAGAGGCATATCCTTCACGATGATTCGTGAAAAAAGACAAGCTTGTGCAGGGAAATGCACAGCTCTGATTGGCTGCCAACACTTCAAACCAGGAAGTGTTGGCAGCCATCTTGTGACTCAGCTTCAGCCGAGTCCCACAAAAAAAGTGGAAAAAAAGGAAAAGAAGTAAGGGTAGGGACACCCTGACCCCTTATCTCTGGTGGCAGTGTCCCATAGAAAAAGCCCCCAGGGCTAAAAAGCATTTTTAAAAATTGTGAAAATGTGAAAACTAAAAAAATAAATAAGCGCAGGCTCCCACTGGGTAGGCCATGCCCCAGGGGCATTTACATTTTTAATGTGGGGGGGCCTCTGGTCCCCCTGCAGCCTAGGGGCCACAACCCCTTGGGGCTTCAAACAGTTGTAAAGGGGGGTCCCCTGCAGCCCCTGGGACCACCAGCTCCCCAGGGCAATTGTGAAAAAAAGAAAAGGGGGTCCATTTTGGCCCCCGCAGCCCTGGGGACCACCACCTCCCCAGGGCTATTTTAGTTGGAGGGGGCCGCGTGGCCCCCCTCGAGGACCCTCTGATGGCCCTGGGGACCGACACCTCCTGGGCAGGCTTTGCAGACAGTGCGCGTTCCAAGTGATCCCGTAGTGCTATGGTATGGGCCAATACTGTAGCAGTGTTCCCACTGGTCGGCCTGCGGGAACATTGTAATACGCTTGGGGGAGGGACGCTATCACCTTGATGTCCTTCCCACAGGTTTGGGGGTCAGCTCGTCTGACCACAAAACTCCTAATGAGGCCCTTAGTCCCCTAAGGGTACCAAATATTAGGGCTGTATATTTTGTGATTTGCCTAGGACAGTTGAAATATTTTGCTAGGTGGGCACTCATGACCCTGTGGCACCCACAAGTTCCCAGAAGCAACAGGATAACTAGAATTTAACTACAAAATCAAGTGACATTTTGAGGTCAAGGCTACAGAGTAACCTGCATCGAGGCGAATTACATATTGTGGGCTAACTAAGAACATACGGGGACTTGAAGTTCACTCAGTGCTTACAATCGGTTGGCCTTACTGTCACTCTTTATTTGCCTGCTTTCCTTTGTATGTTTTTCTTTGTTTCAGTTGTCCATTTTGTGTTTGTTCCTCCCATGGAGCACAAGCTGTTTATCATCTATTAATACTATCACTTTTTATGATCTGTTTGAGTTTTCTTTGCTCAGTTTTAGGGAACTATTTTTTTCCTTTTGTTTACACACTTCATGGGAGTGCATGTATTTCCCTGTTGTTTCCATTGTGTTTTTCTCCCTTCTCTCACTTTCTCGTGGTCATGTGCTTCAATCTCCAGACCTGCACTTGCGTTGCTCTCTCTCCAAAGTTCTTCTGTCCTCAGCTGCGTCCCACATTGCATTCTTTCGCCTGTGTTCTCGCTTTCTTGTAGCTTCTCGCACTGCATACCATATTGCTTCGCCCTCGCATTCCTTCACTCTTCAATTTTGACCATTTTTATCCTATCTGTTTATTATTTTTTCTTTTTCCTAAATTGTTTGGTGAATTGTATTGATTGGTTTCTGGACATTAATGATATTTTGGTATACCATTTCTGGAAACCTGCTGTTTCATATGTTTGCTGCAGGGCTTCTTCCCAATAATACACTAGCTTCCTAGTCTCATCTAGAAGTTCACACTAGATACCCCTAGAACTCCGGGGAGCTAGTGAGGTGGTTCAAGTCATTCTGAAATCTTGCCCATTGACCTGAGCCTAATAAATGCAACATTTAGGCTTACGATGAAAGGATAACCCCCTTTTCTCCACTAGGATTGTAAATGGGTGATACCTCAAATATGTTTCTTTAGACTAATAAATAAATCTGTCCCAACGCGAATACAAATGCTGTACTAACACTGTGACTGACCAATCCAGCAATCCCTTTTTGGAATCTGGTGGAGATTATATTTACCGGCACTCAAAAACAAGATATTGGCTTCATTAATACAAACAGATTTCATTAGATTCAATGTATGTCTTGGACCACTAACAAACTCTACAAAGTGAGCTTAAAAGGGAAAGAATGACTCTGGCACTGTAGTGAGGATGAAGATTCTTTATTACACATGTTTGATTGGTTCGCCCATTGTGTTCTTCCATTGAACATTAACTAATCCAGATTTTTGGTACTGAGATTAAAATTAAACTCACTTGCTCCTGTCTGGGTTTCTATCCCAATAGTGTACTACCAAAGATCAGCAAGGAAGACACTGTTATACCTATTGGTCAGTGTTGTCTTGAATGCTGTGCAACAGGAAGAAGCAATCAAATTACCAATGCGAAGATTGCGGGCATGGTTGACTCGAAAAGTTGGGGTGAGCTTAGATAACGTGATATAGGCTACAGAAAGTTAGGGACAGTCTGGACTGTACAAGTTCTGGAGTAAGTTCTTCTCTCTTGCAGTCCTAGAGAGTCTACTGCAGACTCCCCAACCTTATGCCTCCAGTTTGGTTCTGGTAGGCTGGGAGTCAATGTCCTTGTGGCTTCAAGATAGGTTACCTCCTGTGGGTGACCTAGGACCATTTGATCTTGCTTCTTGTCCTCGTGATCAAGTATATGATTCTCTCTATGGACCAGGAAGACCAAATACTTTGGTCTGCCACAGCAGTTCAAGCTACAGCAACAGGACTTCCCTTCACAAACCAGAACTTGTCCAAAGGATTGGGCAAAGTAGTGGTTTTCAGAGTCCTATTCCTAGCCAGAGGTCCCTCTTCACTGGTGCAGCAGGGATTCCCCAAAAGTCTAGATGAATTCAAATACCTGGTCAAAGAGGACCATTACTTACCTAAAATTGATGGTTCTGACAGGAAGCCAGTGGAGGGAGGCCTTTCCTCTGAGGTGGACACTGTCCTTTACCAATACTGACACTAGCTACAGGTAGTTAAAGTCACTAACCTATCCTAACAAGAGTAGCAAATAGAAGCATTTAAGGCTTACTTCAAGAAGTTATTTAATACGCTGCCCTTCAGTCACAAAGGCACAACCAGCTCAGTGTTAAATTCAGAACTTGAGAATGGCAATGCTTCTTTAAATAGAGAAATATGATCCTATCTCAACATGACCGAACGTATTGCACAGGCTAACTGTAATAAAACATTATATTAAAAGTGGCATCCCAGGTTTTGTTTTCTCGTGCATTAAGGGAATAGCACAAACCTATTTGTAGTACAAGGTGACTCGATAATTTACTGTCAATCACCCCAGACCACCAGGTTTCGAGAATTGAACTCCAGTGCAAAGGAGACCTCGGTTTCTCTGATCTGAAACTCAGTGTCTACCAATATCAAGGATAAGAGCACTCTTCTAAGCTCCAGGAAAAGCTTAAAAGATTTCTATTCAGCAACTAATTGTATTTTCCAGCTTTCTAATCACATTTTCTATGCCATTGGGTGTCTATTTTGTAGATTCTTTTTTTACATTATTCTTAATGGTTCCTAGGGACTATCAATTTTATAGTGTGTGCCCCACAAATAAATAACTAAATAAATATTAATAATAATAATATGTGGATATTGTATAACATAAGTAATTACACTCAACAAAATGAATCTCCGGTAGGAGATAAATTTATGAAAACGCAATAGATGTTTTACTTACTTGTAGGAGAGTAGGACATCTAAAAATTAGGATAAACACAGACAGCAGAACGGTTCACCAGCTTCTTGGGCTGAGATACAACACCAAATGCACAGTACCAAACTCACTTATATATCTTATATGTGGTAAGGTCATATAAAACAAATAAAATGGTGTTGTGCGGTTAATGTTATTGCATGCGAAAATAATGGGATATTCTTGACTCTCTTTTGGCAGGATTGGTTTGCAAACCTTTTAACCCCTTCGCTGCCAGGCCTTTTCCCCCTCTGGTGCTGAGCCTTTTTTTGGCTATTTGGGGTAGTTCAGGCTTAGGCCCTCATAACTTTTTGTTCACATAGGCTACCCATGCCAAATTTGTGCCCTTTCTCCCAACATCCTAGGGATTCTAGAGGTACCCATAGTTTGTGGGTTTCCATGGAGGAGACCATGAAACTAGCCAAAATACAGCTAAAATTTCGTTTAAAAAAAAAACAAAATGGGAAACAAAGTGCTGCAGAGGAAAGGGTTTTTTTTCACTGAAAATGGCATCAACAAAGGGTTTGCGGTGCTAAAATCACCATCATCCCAGCTTTCAGGAACAGGCAGACGTGAATTAGAAAACTACATTTTTCAAGACAATTTTACTAGGACATACCCCATTTTTACTATTTTTTGTGCTTTCAGCCTCCTTCCAGTTAGTGACAGAAATGGGTGTGAAATCAAGCTGGATCCCGGACAGCTAAACATTTCTGAAACGTAGACAAAATTCTGAATTCAGCAAGGGGTAATTTGTGTAAATCCTTCAAGGTTTGCCTACAGAAAGTAACAGCTAACATAAAAAAATATTGAAATTGAGGTGACAAAAAAGAGCCATTTCTGTCCACTTTTTCTTCTATTACTTTTTCCAGCTTGGCAGATTTTTGGAAGCAATATACCATTACGTCTGCTGGACTCTTCTGGTTGCGGGGATATGTAGGGCTTGTAGGTTCATCAAGAACCCTAGGTACCCAGAGCCAATAAATGAGCTGCACTTTGCAATGGGTTTCATTGTATACCAGGTATACAGGAATTCATTTGGTGAAATATAAAGTGTGAAAAATGGGTATCAAGGAAACCTTTGTGTTTCCAAAATGGGCACAAGATAAAGTGTTGAGAAGCAGTGGTTATTTGCACATCTCTGAATTCTGGGGTCCCCATACTAGCATGTGAATTACAGGGCATTTCTCAAATAGACTTTTTTTTTACACACTGTCTTACATATGGAAGGACAAATGTAGAGAAAGACAAGGGGAAATAACACTTGTTCTTCTATTCTGTGTTCCCCCAAATTCCTCCAAGTCTCCTGATAAAAATGGTACCTCACTTGTGTGGGTAGGCCTAGTGCCCGCGGCTGGAAACG
Organism: Pleurodeles waltl; assembly: GCF_031143425.1. Classification (NCBI taxonomy): domain Eukaryota; kingdom Metazoa; phylum Chordata; class Amphibia; order Caudata; family Salamandridae; genus Pleurodeles; species Pleurodeles waltl. Next base: position 706,432,564 of record NC_090450.1, on the reverse strand, counting down.
CAACATGGACACATCACATTTTTACATTGAAATCTGATGTGTTTTTGGAAAGTGCCTAGCTGTGGATTTTGGCCTCTAGCTCAGCCGGCACCCAGAGAAACCTAGCAAACTTGTGCATTTTTTAGAACTAGACACCTAGGGTGTTACACAGAATCCTTTGCAAACCACAAAATGTGGCAAAAAAAACACCTTTTCCTCAAATTTCATTGATAGAAAGTTCTGGAATCTGAGAGGAGCCACAAACTTCCTTCCACCCAGCATTTCCCCAAGTCTCCCAATAAAAATTGTACCTCACTTGTGTTGGTAGGCCTAGTGCCCGCGACAGGAAACGCCCCAAAACACAACATGGACACATAAAATTTTTCTTATGAAAACTGACCTGTTTTTTGCAAAGTGCCTAGCTGTCAATTTTGGCCTCTAGCTTATCTGGGACCTAGGAAAACCTATGGGAACCCAGGATAGGGTAACTTGTGGGGCTCTCACCAGGTTATGTTACCCAGAATCCTTTGCAAACCTCTAAATTTGGCAAAACAACACTTTTTCCTCACATTTCGGTGCTGCAAAGTTCTGGAATCTGAGGGAAACCACAAACTTCCTTCTACCCAGCATACCCCCACATCTTCCGATAAAAATGGTACCTCACTTGTATGGGTAGGCCTAGTGCCTGCAACATGGAATGCCCCAAAACACTACGTGGACACATCAAAATTATCCATTACAAAACTACCTGTTTTTGCGGGGGAGGGAATACCTGCGTTTTTGGTCCTGGGCTCAGCAGCCCTTCAGTGAAACCTACCAAACCCAGACATTTCTGAAAACTAGACACTCAAGGGAGTCCAGGCAGGTGTGACTTGCGTGGATTCCCAGAATCCTCAGCAAACCTCAAACTTAGCTAAAAAAAAATCACATTTTCCTCACATTTCTGTTTGGGACACCACACCGGCACAACCTTCCTACCACCCAACAACATTCCCCTCCGTCTCCTGATAAGAATGATACCTCACTTGTGTAGTTGGCCAAGTGCCTGTGATAGGGAAGAGCCAAAAACCTGTCAAAATTGAGGGGAGACCAAAGCGGATCCAAAAGGGCAGTCTGAAAAACAAAATTTTTAGGCTGACAAGTGGGGCAGAATTTTTATCGGTATAGATGCAACAATGCTGGGTGGTAGGAATATTGTGTATTCCTGCAGATTCCAGAAGGTTTCATCACAGAAATGTGGTGAAAATGTGTGATTTCAAGCAAAGTTGGCAGTTTGCAGGTCATTGTGGGTAAGAAAATTGTGCAGGTGCATGTGAAGGACACCACCCTGGACCCACCCAGATGTTTAGTTTTCAGATGTGTCTAGGTCTCATACATTTTTCTCGGTGGCAGTGTCCCAAAGTGGGACGATTTTGAGTGTTAGCCAAGCTTTCATTGCCCAAATGTAAAATCAAAACCCAAAATAATCAAATGTCCTCTGGTTTGCCGTTGGGATAAGAACTTTTAGTGTGCGGGGGGAGAGCTGAAAGACTGTTACCCCCTTCAGTGGGGGCATAATCATGCCCCTACTAGTTGGTAGCCACCACCCCACTATTTTCTTTTAAATTCCTTGGCATCTAGTAGGCTTTCTGCCCCCCGAGAGGTGGATCAGGGGTAACTGCCCCATCTGCCCACCGGTGGCAGAACAACTTTGTCCCCATTTATTTAGGGTGGAGGTATGGCCATACCCCCACCCTCTTTCTAAAAAAAAAATCTTCCCTGGTGTCTAGTGGGCTAGCTGCCCCCCTTGAGGGCAGATGGGCCTTACAAAAATAGGCCGATCTGCCCCCAGGGGCCCAGAAATGGCCAACAGTAATGTGCCCCATGGGGAGTGACCCTTGCCCATGGGGCTGCCCCCCAAACAAAACACACACACACACACCAGTCCTTGGTGCTTAAGTGGTTTCGCAGATGGACCTAAAAGAAATAGGCCGCTCTTCTTCCAAGGGGGGCAGAAATGGCCTAAAATAATGTGCCCCCATGGGGAACGGCCCTTGCCCAAGGGGCCACTCAACTTGTGTAAAATAGTACAGAAAAAAAATCCCTGGTGTCTAGTGGTTTCTGCCCCCCCAGGGGGGGCAGAAATGGCCTAAAATAATATTGCCCACCAGGGTAGCAACCCTTGCCTAAGGGGTTGCTCCCCTTGCGTGAATTTGGCACAAAGAAATCACTGGTGCCTTGTGGTTTCTGCCCCCCTTGGGGGCTGAATGGCCTAACAAAAATAGGCCAATCTGCCCCCAAGGTGGGCAGAAATGGCCTAAAATAAAATTGCCCCCCAGGGGAGCTCCCCTTGCCTAAGGGGTCGCTCCCCATCTGTAAAAAATGTTTAAAAAAAAGATCCCTGGTGCCTAGTGGTTTCTGTCCTCCTTGGTGCTTGCTGGTTTAGTGCTGATTAGTGCTAAAGTGCAGGTGCTCCCTATGTAAATTGTACAGGTGATTCGTTTATCCATGACTGGCATATTTGATTTACTCATAGGTCTCTAGTAAAGTGTACTATGTGTGCCACGGCCTGTAAATGAAATACTAGTAGTAGGCCTGCAGCACTGATTGTGCCACCCACACGAGTAGCCCTGTGACATTGTCTCAGATCTGCCACTGCAGTGTTTGTGTGTGCAGTTTTAAACTGCCAATTCGACCTGACAAGTGCACCCACTTGCCAGGCCCAAACCTTCTCTTTTACTACATGTAAGTCACCCCTAATGTAGGCCCTAGGTCAGTGGTGGCTGGTGACTGAAAGCAGTGGTGGGGCACAAATACAAGACGGAATTGCACCTTGTGAGTGAGCCTCACTACCCACTTATTTCCATTCACCTACTCACCCAGTGCCTTTGGTCGCCTACCCATTCACTCATCCACATTGTCACCCACTGCCATTCACACAATTCTTATACACAGATACCCACATTTTCTCAGCCACTCAGTCAAGCCCTGCAAACACTTATCAAACAAACACACATTGCCTCACCCATCCAGTATCCAGCAGTTTCAGTGATAAAAGTTACGCTTTTATTTGAGCTGCAGATTATATGTTTAATATGACATATCAGGTCATTAGTCTGCAGAATAAATAAAAAGAACATAACTAGCCATGATAAATTACTGGAACCATTACTGCCTTTGAGAGACAAAATCACCTACAGAGGCAGTGAAGGGAAGGGAGAGAAGAGCTGAGAGAACAGATTTTTTTCTGATTGTCTGTAAAAAAGAGAGAGCTCCAACTTACTTGTGTGCAGGGTTGTCTTTGGCATATTTATGACTTGAGGTCTTCATGTTACACTCCTGTCTCACAGAGAGCCCTGGATAACGTTATTTATTGTATTTACCAATTTCTCTGCCACTGACTCCTTGTAATGCAGTAAAAGGGGATTTATTTTGCGCAATGCCACATTCTCTTAATAAAATGTGACCTCTGGTAAAATGCTTCTCAACCGACCCTTAACCATTGCGTCATAGAGTGGGGCGTGGTCAGTAAGGCCTTCTGATCACACCCCACCATTTGAGTATATAGGAAAGGGTGGACTAATAATATCGGATTGGCATGAAGTTTTTAGAAGCCCGGGCTGAGCAGAAAAACGCTCCAGGCTGTTTACTATCAGGGCTCCTAGTGGAGGAGGAGGTAAGCCAGGGACGTCACTGTGTTCTGAGAAAATGTAAGAGCTTTGCGTGGGCAAGCCCTGTCAGCCCTACTGTGCATCTTTCAGCCGCAGGCGCAGTGTGCCTTTTGAAAGTGCACAACTTTCACTCGGAAAATGTTGTGCAGAAAATGTTTTACTTTCATCACGTATTTAAATATGTGCTTCACTAGAGAGGCCAGAAAAGGCTAGGGGCGCAGCCCCTTAGCCCTTGAACACCAGCCGCCAATGCCCTAGGTAGCCCCATAGGCAGGGTGCAGAATATGTTAAAGGTAGGACATGTACTGATGTGTTTTACAATTCCTGACAGTGAAATACTGCCATATTCGTTTTTCACTGTTGTAAGGCCTACCTCTCTCATAGGTTAACCTAGGACTGCCTTTAAATATCTTTTAAGTGTAGTTTCCCATTGGGAGCACATGACAATATGGTGTTTGTGGTCTCTGAACTCACAATTTTAAAATACACCTTTTGATAAAGTTGGGTTTTAGATTGTCAGTTTGAAAATGCAACTTTTAGAAAGTGGGCATTTTCTTGTTTAACCATTCTGTGCCTCTGCCTGCTTGTGTATACCACGTCTGGGACAGACCGACAGTTGGACTGTTGTGAATTCCCTCTAGACAGTGGCACAAAGGGAGCTGGGGTGTAGCCTGCATATCCCGATGAGTTTCCTGGGCTAGAGTGGGGAGGGAGGAGCTGACATTTACACCTGAAAGGGCTGTGCCTGTCCTCACACAATACAGTCTCCAACCCCCTGGTGTGTGTCTGGGGCCAGGCCTGGGCACGGCAGGATCTTGTCAACAACAGAGACTTTCCTTTGAAGTTTGTCTACTTCAAAGGCATAAAAGGGTATAAGTAGTGGACCCCAAACCCCAGACTTTTAAAACACTTCTGGACCAAGAAGAACCTCTGCCAAGCAAAAGAGCTGAAGAGCCAGAGGAAGAGTACTGCCCCGTTACTATGTTTGCTTTGCTGGGTTGGCCTGGAGTTGCTGTTTTTGTCTTAAAGAGTGCAAAGACTGGACTTTGCTGTGTATCTTGCTTGTGAAGTTTCTCCAAGGGCTTGGAGTAGAGCTTGCCTCCTGTTCGAGGTTTCAGAAATATGAAAGACTTCAGCTTCATCTGCCTACAGCACTGGGAACTGTGTTTTGCGCTGCACCAGAAGAAAAACCACTGCAACGCCATCAACGATGCCGCTGACTGCACCGTGACCTGCTGATGTCACATGGAGCTGTGGCCCACGTCGCACCGCAACCCTGGTCTCACCATCACTGCCACCTGACTTTATCACCGAGCCGCTGCTTGCACCGTGACCTGTGAGCCCCGCACTCCGCATCACCGTGCTCACACTGCAGCCTTGGCATCCCTGATGCTGCCTCTCCACGCTGACACCAACACCGCTGCCTCCACCGGTGCCTGTGGACACCTTTTGTGAGGTACACAAAGCACAGTCCTGTCCCGCACAGCAGCCCCGGTCCACCGACGCCAGCTCAATGGACTCCAGTGTCATCAACAGATGCCCCTGTCTGCACCATGACCCGTGGGTGCCGCACTAAGCCCTCCCGCACTGCCGCCTTGGGCCTATCAATGACAGCACTTCAGCAATGATGACGCTGCTGCCTGCACCGTGACCTGAAGACCCCGCAAGTCACAACGCCTGCCTCACACCGCAGCCCTGGTCTCACCGATGCTGCAAGACGGCGTCACCGAACCGCTGCCTGCACCCTGAGCTGTGGGCACTGCATGGCACATAATCCAGCTTCGCACCACAGTCCCCATGCTATCAACGCCAGTGTTCCTGACTTTGTCATCAGCCCAGAGTTCGATCTGCAGTGAGTGTGACTTTAAGGGCCCGACAACCCCTGCACTGACCTCCGGAACTGACACCTGCGATGCCGCACTCCAGATCTAATTGCGAGGATCATGACGCCTTGCATTTCCAAGGTACTGTTTACGGATCTTCCTAAGACAGTAGCTGGCCCGCGACACCGCGGATGGCCTGTACTGTTGGATTTGTTGTTCATGATGCTGTGATAGCCCCAGACAGAGCTATTGACTTAAAGGAAATTTATTTTTAAGGTAATTCTTGCAAAATTCATAACTGTATTATTGTATGTTGGATTTGTCTCGTTTTGGTCTTGTTTTACACAGATAAATATTGGCTATTTTTCTAAAACTGGTGTGGTGTCCTTTTGTAGTGTTTTCACTATATTACTGTGTGTTATGTGCAAATGGTTTACACATTGCTTCCGAGATAAGAATGACTGCTCATGCCAAGCTACCAAGGGGGTGAGCAGGGTTTATCTGAGCTGGGTATCTCTCTTATCCTGACTAGAGTGAAGGTCCCTACTTGGACAGGGGATAAACTGACTGCCAACTAGAGACCCCATTTCTAACAAAGGCCTATACCCCTTTACTTGAATCTGCTTTCTAAACCAGCCATTATTACCATGAGCTGGTATGAAGTGGCAGTAGCTTCCCTCAACGAGACGTGGGGAACACCTTGAATGTACCCCATTCATAGCAAAGCTATGTGCTCTGCTCATGAAAGTTTGTAGTCTCATGGAGCACATTCAGTGGCCAGAAAAGTGCATTTTATGGGCAGGGTGGCACAACCTTTACAGCTATGCAGGGACTTTCGGGCCTTCATCCCGGTCCAATCAAGTTATGGTGCAATGTTACAAAACCATAACCCCGTCCATTCAAATTAAAGACCATTGCTGCAGGCTTTCTGTCTGGGCTTTTACATTGAAGGGGAAGGGCTGACACCACCTGGTCAAGAAATGTTTAATTTGCAGTGAGGCAGGGCAGACTATATTAGAAGCCCTTAACTGGAGTTATGTAATACCGAAGCAGAGGCAGGCTTTGGTCAGGCTTCTGTGTTTGGTCTGCGCTCTGGTTTGAAAGTTTCTTGATCCAGAAACATGGCAAGGAGGACACTGTGACAGGGTCTCATATGAGGCGTCGCAGGGACTATTTGGAGGCTATAGGAGACAGAGAGGACTTAGCCTGTGCAGAAACCACCATCTTGTGCTGCATTTACCATGCCCTCACAGAGGACATCGTTCCACTCGCAGTCAGCTTGGGTATACACCCCTGTGGTAATCCTGTGGAAGAAACATAAGCAGCTTCGGGTCACAAGGTTAATGTACTCTATTTTACTTTTCTTTAAAATGAGGTAAGACCTTCAATAGCATCTTATTGCAAACCAGTGATTGGGCAATAACTGTTGTCTGGAATTTCCCCTGGATAGAATGCTGGATGTCAAAGAATCCTCAATTTTCATAATAGGATAAAGCATTTAGGAGCATATTTAAGCGCCCCTAGTGCCACCTTAGCGCAGCCATAGCTTCATTTTTTTATGCTAAGGTGGCGCTAAAGTGGCTTTTCTGCCACACCATATTTACAAAGTGGCACAATGCATGCATTGCACCACTTTGTAACCCCTTGCGCTACATTATGCCTGCGCCAGGCATGATGTATGCAAGGGGGGCGTTCCGGCGCTAGGAGTCCTGCACAAATGGTGCAGTGAACTTTCAAAGATTTCAGTGCACCATTTTTGTGTCATTTGTAATGCCTGCTGAGAGCAGGCACCGAAATTATGCTCCCATAGTAACCTATGGGCCTCCTTGCACTTTACTGCATTAGCATCAACATTTTTGATGCTAGTGTAGCAAAGCACCACAATAGCGTCACAAATGTTGATGCTACTGTGCTAACGATCACCATGGTGCACCGTATTTTTAAAATGGCACAAACGTAGTGCTGGAAAGGGGCGTGCAAGAAAAGTGACGCAATTTAGCTGATGTGCCTCTTTTTCTTAAATATGGGCCTTAGAGTTATTTTAGTCTTTAAGGCTTATAGACTACAAATACTAGAAAATGTAATGTGGACATTTCTAGACTCAAGAATGCTCTGCATTTCTGTGTTATTTTAAACTGTCCTACCTTTTCTATTTGTAAATAAAGAACTATGCCTTTTAAAAGTAATAGCTCTAATATTGAGTGTGTTGTGTGTGACTGCTGTTTCATGCTCCATCTGCGTTCCAGAACTACTGTCACTTCGTGCCACTAGGCGGACGTTTGGGGAAATTACATTTATAGGCTATCTCTATCATGAGGAATTAAAAAGATGGAGCTGTTTTGTTTTGGGGTTCTTTTTGACCGTAACTTTGGTTTTCTGTCAATGGGCAGATGTACCTTTTGTGCAAGGGCATTATTCTTTGCGAATTTTGCCACTTGATAGTCTTTTTATTACTCACAAATAGGTACTGAAAAACCCTCAGTTCTGTATATGCATTGCCTTGTATGATCAATTTCTATTATCTGACAAAAGCATTGTGTCTTGGGAAATCCCTAATTATACATATTACTTTATGTGAAAATAATGATTGATTTCTATTGCCTTATGTTTCTAATGCGATGCAATGAATGTTGTAGTCTTTTCACTTAATTTTTGATGATGTTTTATTTTAAAGGCAAAACAGGCACTTCACACAGTGGTATGGTTTTAATAAAGAACTCATGGTCGAAATGCGTCAGCTGGTTTAATAAATATAATGAACAGTGAATTTTGGCGGCTGGGCTCTTTTTCTTGAGTTTGTACATAACGCTTATCATTATTATGTATATATATTATTTCTTTTTCACTTAAAAAACCAAAGGTTACATGGACGTTATAGTTAGGCTCACACTTTAAACATACAAAACCATAGAAATGCACCAGTTATAGTTAGAGTTACATCAAGTAAATATAACTTGTGCCCTAAGGTAACTATAACTCGTGCCCTCACCATGCACAGTTGTTTTGTCAAAAATGTTACTGCAAATATTACATTGATATTATCAATGATGTTATCAAAGATGTCATGAGTGACGTAATTTGTGAGGTCATTAGCAGTGCATGCCAAGGATGCAAGCTACTATTGAGTATGTGCCTCTGGGAAGTGGTGATCCCTGGCGCACGGGGGAGGCCATTGGACCTCCCACACATATGAAAAATATTTTTGTCCCGAGGGTTGTAGTCCCTGGGGCATATTTTACAATTCGGCCCAGGGAGGTGATAGTCCTGTCCTGTGGGAGGGCCAGGAGGCCCCTATTAAAAAGAAAAATGTACCCTTGGGGCACCTGGGGGATTCATTAAAAACAAACATGGGAGCCAGCACTTGTTTTTTTTAAAAATGTTTACCGCGGTTTCACAACACTGTCACAAGTTTGCTGTAAAACATTTTTTTTAAATGTGTTTTAGCCCTGGTAGAATCACTTTGGGACCCCAGCACCTGAGCTAAGGAGTCAGAGTATTTGTACCCTGGCCTCTTTTGTATTTTGTATTATTTTTTTCTGTGACCCAGCTTCAGCTGGTTCCCAAGATGACTGACAAAACTTCAACGACTTTGTTGTTGAAATGCTGCAGCCAATCAGATCTCCACACAAGATTGGGAGGGGTTGCAAATACTTTGCGTCCCTATATATACACATTTGGATTTTCTTTAATTTCTCTAAAACTGCTGAAAGAATTTATACCAAAACACAAAAGGTCGCTTTCTGGACCAGAACCTACCTTTCTGTCAGATTTGGTGTAATTCCGTCCAGTAGTTTCAGCGCTATTGCTGTTAAAAATCCCTATGGAAAAATGAATGTGGAAAAAGTGTTTTGGGACCCCCCCCTCCACTTTCTCAGCCCCCCCTCAACTTCCCCACCCCCCACCCACATGGATCATCAACCTTTCCAGACAGCAACTGATGTGACTGGCAAATGTTTTGGGAACGTTTTGTGCTGATTTATCAAGGGGCACAGACATTATAGGCAAGTAAAAGAACACTTTTTACGTATTAGCTAGGCCCTAACTATAACTAGCTAGTGGCGACCGCCACTAGGTTTTATATATTTCCCATTAAGTATATGTTCATTTATTAAAATATTTTTATTTTATTTTATGTTTAGCGTATTTTAAACACATTCATTTTATTTTGAATATATAAATAACAATATGTACATATTTCATTTTTATTTATAAATGCTTTTTATATTTTTGTGTATTTATTGATGCTTCTAATTTAAATATATTGTATTGCATAATTATATTAATTTATTTTAGTTGTATATTATATTCTACAAGTACATTTGTACATTTTTGAACCTTACAATTAATTGTAATTAAATAAATGAAATATTTTAAACATATATAATTTTAAAGTCTATATTTTGTTTTTTGTTATTCTGGTTATTTTTTGTGTTAATTTAAAAAGTCTTTATTATAGTGATCTATATTTTGGGTTTATATGGGTAGCTATCTTCATATAACAGTATTTTGGATTCAATAATTTGCCTAATTTAATTATAAGCATAGTGTTAACAATGTTGTGAGTGTAAATATTTTAGCTTCGATATTTGTATATCTCAGTATTCTTAATATTGATTTATACTACTACAGCAATTGCGAATACAGGGGATTCAACGCTTGCCAAAAAATAAAAATAGCTGCTTACAAATTACAGAGCTATATTGGAACTGATCATTTGTACAGTAAGTATTCACAGATAGAGTATACTCATTGCTTTGAATATAGGTGTTTTTAACCCTTTTGATAGAGTCATTCTGATCAATGTGGGACAACTGATGTTTTAGTAAGGTCCACATCCCTGGAGGGATTGTAAAAACACTATTGAATGTATTCATAATTGAAGTTATTTGATTTCTTGTTTAGTTCACCCAATTGCGTTCACTATGCATATGTTCCTTCAATCACAAAACTAATATTTTCAAACAGACACATTCGGTTAAGTGTTGAAGGAAACAATGTGAGTGTTTAGCTGTTAGGAAACGCCTGGATGGAGTTCTGATTTCTAATCTGATCAGCAGTGGCATTGTACCTTAGGGTAAGCTTAATAACTGATACAAAAAGTACTTTCTAATACATTACAAGATACTGTTGGGTTCAGTGATTAATTTGTAAATAAAAATGTGCCGGTGACCAAAGCCCTCCTCTTAAACATGCGGCTGCTGCAATTAAATGTGCAAGCACAGAATACTGAGGCAGCATAAACCTGAAGCCATCTCGGGCCTCTTTAGTCCATTTACAGCCATTCACTGCCCCTTCAGCTAACTCCTGCAGCTTTCTGCCTTCTCTGATTGTGACGCTTTTTTCATTTTCCTCTTCCTCTGTCTTTCCCAAATGTGTCTTTTGCTCGTAGTAAATGCATGAGGCAGCAAATAAGTGCCGGCCCTCAAAAATAAGTGCCAGTGCTCTGCACCGGAAACAACAAGGACAAATTAAGCACTGGTTGGGTTACAAACTCAATGTTCTACATCATTAAGTAGCCTGATTACTTTACCTTCCCATGAATTTGTGAAGCTTCCTGATATTGTGACACACTGAAATGAGATTCAGGGGGTCAACTGATACAAATTAGATTTTATTATTACTGCTGGACCATTATGAGGGCATACAGCCCTAGTGAGATTTAAAGAATTATCAGTCTTTTATTTAGTTTATTGAAAATAAGTTTACAACAGAGTCGTCTGAACTTTTAACCTATCGCAATGAGAGAATACCAAAGCGGCCATACAGTTTACCTCTATACCATGCCCACAATTCTTCAGGAGTTATATTTGAGAACTGGTGGATTCATTATTTGAGGAACCTGTTCTGACAAGATTTTAAAAATTCTTATGGTTACATGAAGAGATTATTTATTTAATCAAGTTTCCACATTTTTGGTAACATGCACACTTTTCCTAATTAACTATTGTTTATGATTATGAATGAAAGTATATCTTAATTTTAATTTATTGTCTCCAGTTCTTTTTTAGTTGGACTCATTCTTTGCACTCGGATGCAAGTACTAGAAATAGATACTTTGCCAGGAAAAAATATAAGGTGGAAAATTTTCAGTAGAAACATTATAGGCTGAAATCAATCATATAAGGGGTCAGTAAAAAGGGGGCTCCTCTTAAATTGAAATTCTCTAAGAAGATGAGCGGATTTAACATATTTGCATTTAGTCTTTTTGAAGTCTTGATAAAAACCCAGAAAACTAAAGAGAATCTGCTAACAAAACATAGGTATTAAAAATAATTAAAATGGTGATATCATGGACTAAAGTGTATAAAGGTATTTTATACACTAGCAGCCAGCAACAGTCTGTAGAAATTGTCTCCAAACATCTTGCAACTATAGAAAAAACAAGAGTCAAAATTCCTCCTGAAAAATGCAAAAATTTAGAATTGGAAGCTTCCAACATAACTGAAGGAACATTATCTATGTGGGGACCCTCACACAACCAAGACACCTGGAAACAAAAATCAGATCATAGTCCAAGAAACAGTTATTCGTCTGGCTCGATTTTGATACACAGTTTAATCTACGGATGTTCCTAATCACAAGACAAATTCAGCATTGGCAATGTTTAGATTAGGCCAAATCAATAAAATAGAAGGTGCAATAGTTGTGGGTTTCATGCTGAAATGGGGGAGCAAGTACATTTTTATGAGATGGAAATGGGCCTTAAAAACCACTAATGGTAACAACTGTTTAATTCTCTTTCCCAGACAGGGATTGACTTTCATAATGGAATGCCATCTGATTTTTTGCTACAAAGAGTGCTGAGTAGAAAGAGATGAGGAGAAGGGTGATAAATAGAACTGGAGCATTTGGTTAATTCTGGTGGAAACAATTAAATTGAGATGTAAACCGGTAACCTCTCTTCCTGCTGTGGTTCACACAAAGGGTACCAGCTTATTTATCTCAGTTTTATACACAGCAGGCAAGATCCAACAAGATCCAACAAGCTCATTACATACAGATGCAGACCCCTGAGGATGCAAGCCCCTGAATCCCTGAAGGGCTGTATTGCAACGAGTTTAGAAATATTACCAGCCAATATTCCTGTTGCCCAAGCCAAAGACCTTATCATATTAAGAATCTTTCTTTTTTACTGTACTCAGTTTCTGCTTGGGAAGCTCCAATGAGTTGTGGAACTTAATCTGACAAAACCTAAGAACCTCATCATCATACCCTTGGTATCCTGCAGAAGGTGCTTTTTCTCTCCAATACTGGTCCTCAATAGACCTATATTTTCTGTGTACTTAAAGAGGCCACAGCTGGATGCAGAAGCTCTGTGAAGTCCATGGGGGACACCAAAAGGTAACAAAGTAAACCAGCACTTTTTCTACTCAGAAATGTTTTTATAATTTTATTTTATGCCTAAACCATTCTTTGTTATTCTAATACTAACCTATATCACAGGCATGATATGGGCTCCTCTTAAGAGCTGAGTAGCTACCTTTTAAAATCTGCTATGCTTGTGATGTATTCTGTGCACACCTCCATTGTTCTCTGCTCAGCCACTGTGTGATGCCGTGGAATGTTGGTGAGTGACTGAAGGAGCGTGACAGTATGAGATAGTGGGATGAGCACAGAGGGTGTTTGTTGTTCCTGGTGGGGTTTCCTTATCAAGTAACTTGTAACGTATCCTGTAACATTTTTACTATACCTACCACCTCTATCCTATGTGAACTGGCTACCTGACTCCTACTTGCCAAAAAGGAATCTTTGATTGCAGCACTACCTAAATGAGATTGCGGAGGCCTGGCTATTGGACGGTCAGCTGGAATTTCTAGCATGACCCATTACAGTAGACCGGGTTAAAGAGGCCATATTGAAACTTCCAAGGGGCAAATCCTCAGGACTGGATATACCAACAAGCGAATTCTACAAAGAATTTGCTTTCCCTCTAGCACTACTCTTGCTTGTGCTATACGAGGAAGCTTATAGCACACACAACTGTTACCACCCACATAATGGGAAGCACTTATAGTTACTCACAAAAAGCACCGGAGCACTGCGAATCCTACAGGCCTCTATCACTGTAGATGTAAAGATTCCAGCGAACTATATTGCTAACAGGCTAATGCCTCTCCTGCCTAGCTTGATATTGCTGGATCAATCTGGATTTGTGCCGACGAAGTCCACGTCACACAATGTATGTGCCATATTTGCACTACTTCACTCAGCTGGGTGCTGCCGATTCTATAGAGTAGGATTACATGCTCATGATTTTGAAACAAATGGGCAAGCCTGTAAAAGTCATACAGTGGATTAAACTATTTTTACACTGCTCCAATGGCCTGAGTATGATTAAATGGGCGTACCCCCGAACCCAGAACAATCTGCTGTTTGCTATAGCATTGTAATCACTTGCCTGTACCATACAACAGTGCCATGCCGCCTACACGGGCCATCATGATGGCTAAATTGGAGTACCAGTGCGGTGGAGTGCTGGCCCTGTGAAATACATCAGGATATGGCTACACGAAACCCAGATTAGATTTTACTATGCAATTATGGTACTGCTATATCGAATCTTGAGGACAAGATTCAAAGATGGTCCGAACTTCCATTTTCCATGGCAGAGAGGTCAGCCATCCTGAAAATGGTTATACTGCCCAGATTCCTATACTTATTAGTAAATATGCCTACAGTCATCCAGCAGTATTTCTAAAAGCCATAAAGAAACACACCACCCTCATCTGGGCAGGTAAACAAGCCAGAATATGATGGGAGATACTCAATTTGCCCGAAGCACAAGGACGCTTCGGAGCTCCTCACATGGAACTTTACTGTCTATGTGCCCAAGCCCATTTTGCACACTTGTGGTACACCCCACCTGGACGTGTGCCAGTCTTCCACTGGTGGACACAAATAACAGATTCACTATCAAACATGTTAATGCGATGGATAGAAAGGAAACTCCAAATATGCCTCTTGGGCTTCGTTAAAAATGTGTCACCTGTGGTGCGGAGGCTGGTAGCAATGTGCTGGGGTAAACGCAAAGCACCTATGAAGCCGCAATGGATATCACATCTTGTCTACTGAACAAACCAATTTGACATGTACACAGAGGAGCTGTGTAGCTGTGAATCCCACACTAAGGGTATACGGGCCCCACTAATAGCCTATCTTTTGACAGAAGGGTAGAATGCGTAAGACAGATAGTGAACTCGCTCTTACTAATACAAGACATTTGGTTCAATGCATCAGGTACTCAAATCCAATATTTGTTGCGTGGCCATTTTGTGTTCAGTTGCAGCTCACATGCTGGTATCTATCTTCTGTTTTTCCCAGTATCACTGATCTTGGTGTTAATGGATTCTCAAACTAATAAAATGTATTACAAATAAAACATGGAGGGACCTAGTTGCCTCTCCCAGGGTTGACTATATAATCACTTTCTTGGAAATAAAAAAATAGCTATGGCCCTAATTACAAGTCTGACAGTCTTTAGACCGCCAGACTCATGGTGGCGGTCAGAACACCACGCTCCTGGCAGTCCGACTGACAAATTATGACCCTGGTGGTTGAACCACCACCAGGAACAAGGTCCCCTGATGGGTAGGCGGCAGTTGAAGTCATGCTCAGCCACTGCAGTGCTTTTTTTTTTTTTTAATGTATCTTTATTGACATTTTCTACATTTCAACAACAATTATTCTGTTATCAGGTTTCAGTTACATGTGGTATTGCAGGTGGTCATGGGGGAACATCATTTAAACTTTTGCAGAAGATAGACAGATGTGGTGTAACAAGGATAACAGACAAATATAATTACAGTCCACTATATTTAGCACGTTTGTACCCCTTATTTGTTATGACGTCAAGTTCTGTGCTTATTATCGTAGTTTCCCATTTCAAACATCCCTCATGAATGGGGAGAGTCAGTTTTTTTGTAGTCTAAGGAGCTCTACATTGTGAAAGGGAATGGGGATACTAGTGTCAAAGCCAATATAACTGAATCAAATTATGAGAAACAGAAAATCAAAAATAAACAGTGTTATAATTAAGTTTAGGGTCTCTGGTGTCTGGGAATTAATTAACACTATGGTAGCGGACAGGCAACTTATCTGTATTTGGAGCATCCTGTGTCAGACTAAATGGGTGTCATATTGGGTTCCTGTCCAGGGGTGGCACCTGTGAGTGGGTCAAGTCCCTAGTGGAAATATCTGTTGAGTGGAGTATGTATTTAGCTTCATTTCGCTTTCCTCCCCGTCATGTCTGAGTCTTGTCTCTTGTTCAGGGTATCCCATTGGTGTTAGTGCTCTGCGTCATCATCACTTCCCTGTTCTGAGTAAGTGGTATCAACAGGGTTTAACCAGGGACCCATAATTTCGCTCCATAGATCAGCCAAAGGATGCCTTTGTATCCTTATTTTGTCTTCAGTTCGGAGCACCCCCGCTGTTGCCTCTGCCCACCTCATGACATTCTGTACCCATTCTTCATATATAAGACCAGTGCTTGCTTTCCAGGCCATTGCTATGTAATGCTTAGCAAGGGCCAGCGCCAGGTCCAGGAACCTAGATCGCACCCTACACTTCTTACGAAGGTGCCCAGTAGGCAGGTCTCTATTGCTTGTGGTATAGTTTGTCCGAGTATGAGGTACATCCTACACAAAACCGCTGTCCAGAACACCCAGAGAACTGGGCAGTTGCAGGGCATATGGGAGAAGTCCACATCTAGTTGTCCGCACCGCGGGCATTCCCTGTGTCAGTTCCATATATTACTTGGGGTCTTTGTGGAGTGAGGTAAGTCATGTGGAGGAAGTTAAACAGTGTATTTTAGCCTGGTGTTGAGGGAGATCTTCTTGGGATATGCTATTATTTTATTCCAGTCCCTGTCTGTAAAGTCTTTCCCACACATATTATCCCACTTAGTCCTTAGGGTATTCAGAGGTTGGAGTTCCATGCTGCTTAATTCCTTATAGAACCAGGTGACCTGTTGGGGAGAAGTGCCCAGTGTCAGTAGCAACCACAGAGTATCATGCGTTTTGGGTTCCTCTCGTCGGCACTGCCGTATGGCTGCGAACGTTCTATGTAAGGCTTTGTAAGGCAGGAATTGGCCCCCTGTTATTGCATACTGTTCCATAATATCTCCCAAGGGCACAAACACCCCCACCTGGAAGCAATCTCCTCCCAATCCAACCCTGCAGTCGTCCAGGCAGTCAGGTCAGCTGCAGTAAACAAAGTAACCGGGTCACCATGTGGTAGACCCACCAGGGTGATCCCCAGGGCGTAGAGTTGCCCTGTTGTTTCTCACTTGGCAGCACTTCCAGGTGTATAATGCCACCTGCAGTAGAATGGTGGATAGGAGATTTTATTATCTTATCTAAGGAGCTTTAGGAGGAGGAGGTTTTGGTGAGGGGCGATGCCCATGTGATCTAAGGGGCTGTGATTCTAGTCATCAAACCATTTCGAGATCCACTGCAATTGTGCTGCCAAGTAACATAGCTCATAGTCCGGCACCCCTAATCCACCATTATCCAGTGGGTGCCCTAAGGTCTTGAGTGAAACCCTGTGTCTGCCCCCATCCAGATTAGATCCCTGAGCAGCACATCCACTTGTTTAAACTAAGTAACTGGGATAACTATTGGTAGATTTACAAAATAATACAGGAGACGCGGAAGAACCACCATTTTGGATACAGCAATTCGTGCCATCAAGGATAGTTTCAGTGATCTCCAAAAGGAAACATTACCCTTAAGAGACCGATATGCTGTCCCCAAGTTTCCTTCACGGATGTCGTCCACTGAGTGATAGACATGTATGCCCAAGTATTTAAAGAAAGAATCCTCCCATCCAAGACTCTCTGGCTTGTCTTGGGGACATAACATATCAGCGGAGAGGGGAACAGACAGGTCTTAGATCAGTTCAGTCGTAGGCCAGACACCTCCCCAAACTCCTTGAAGCACACCACTGCTTTTTTTGCCCCTCTCATGCCATGTGCTACATATACTAGAAGGTCATCCTCATAAAGCAATATGATGGTCTGGAATCCTTCTACAAATATGTCCTCCCCGTCTCCCTCTGTGCAGAACAGTGCTGCTAGGGGTTCTATGGCCAGGGCTAACAGCAGGGGCGCTAGAGACAGCCTTGTCTTGTGCCCCTATAAATGTCCAATTTTTTTGAGATCGTATTCCCTGTCCTTACCCTTGCAGTTGGGTCTGTGTAGAGTAATATGACCCACCCAATCCATCCCTCCCAGAGGTCCATCTTTGGATGACCTTAGTTAGGAAGTCCCATCAGATAGAGTGAAATGCCTTCTCAAGGTCTACCGACATGAGCTGGGGTTGGGTTTGCATGTTCTGGTGATATAAGACATGGAACAGCCTGAGTATGTTAAGGGCTGTACTTTTGTTTGGAATAAATCTGTTCTGGTCTTCATGTACCAGTTTCTGCATGAATGGCAGAATTGCATTTGCCAAAATTTTGCTGAGATTTTTTAAATCTATGATAAGCATGGATAGAGGCCGAAATGCAGTAGTTGGTTTTGGTCTTGGGAAGCGGCACTACCAGCACGTCTCTAGTTGATTCAGGCAAACACCCCTCACGTAGTGTGGTTGTGTATAGAAGTACTAACTTTGGAGCCAGTAGGTCTATGTAGGTCCAGTAGAATTCAGGGGGGAGGCTATCCGGGCCTGGCGTTTTGCCGGAGGCCATCTCTTTGGCCACCTGTTTTATCTCTGTACTGTGAAGCGACAGCAGTGCTTAAAGCGGCACCGCAGTGCTGATCACGACTTCACTTTCCGCCAGCCTTTTCATGGCAGGAACCCCGTCACGAAAAGGATCGCGGAAAGCCAGTGCTGGGGTCCATAGGAGGGCCCCTGCACTGCCTACAACGATGTCATGGGCAGTGCAGGGGTCCCCCACCCCAGCACCCCTGGAATGCGCACTGTCTGCTACTTCAGACAGTGTGCATTTCGAGGGTGCAGGGGGCACCCTCTGTACGTCTGCATTGGCCTTGGGTCTAATGCAGCTGACGGCTTCCACTGAGCTGACCAGTGGAAACCTCAGATTTCTGAGATTTCACCTGTCAGCCCAGTGGAAACCTTGTAATTGGCCTGGGGGGGGAGATAACCAGCTCTGCGGCAGTCTCCTCTCCATGGGGCTGGCAGGCCGACAGTCAGCCCACCAACCTCATAATGAGGCCCTTTGTTATTTTATTTTTTTTACTGTCTAAAAAACACACTGATCCAAGAAGGGTGTAGGTAATTTAGAAAGAAAGGGAAGCATGCATCCTTCGATGTTTTCAGGGAAGAAATTAACAATTCTGCACTACACTCTCCTGAAAAGAAGTAGGTTTGAATGATCTTTGCTTATACAACTCTGCAAGACCTTTCCCTTTCAGGAAACAATAGTGTGGAGGAATGTCTTCGAAATTGCAAACATCTCACTTGGGTGCCGCAGTCAACCCAGGCCACTGCGATCAGTGAAATGCATGGCCATCAACACATCTTGACCACAGTATTCAATGGGAAGCCCTAAATCTAAATCCTTTTCCTTAAAGCTGGAATGTTGAAAACTCATTCTTAACACCCTCTGTGATAGGCCACGGCAACGAAGAAGCTATCTCAACAAACACTGGCAAAGCCAATAGGTCACACCTATGCAAGATCATAAGATTTGCTGGTGTGTTTTAGCCATGTTGTAACCAGTGTGGCAGCTGTTCAGCATGGCTAAATGTGGCATAGGGGAGAGTGGTGTGGAGTGTCATAGAGTGGAATGGTGAAGAGTGGAGTTGAGCCATCATCATTTTACTTTATTTCGGCAAGAGAAACATACCATAAAAGTACAATACATAACAATGTATAAAAAAAATATAGAAAATGTGTAAAATACACAATAAGATGAATAAAGAAATAAGATTTTTAGAAGATGAATTAAGACCATGAAGAGGTAGGCATAAAAAATTACTTGCACCCACAACACCTCTGAACCCGTAAATATCAGCTAATATCATGCATCAAGGTGCAATAAATATACTTTAAAAAATCTAGATCTAAAAGGCAGCCACCCAAAGTTATTCATTGTCATACAAGTTAAAAAAAATTACCACAAGATAAAATATATAAACAGATAAAAACAGTTTGGAGAATTCTCTCAGCAGATGAACAGTTCCCAAAGACTATTTATGTCCAGTAATATAAAAACAGTGCCTCAAGTTCAGCAAAATATCAATTAATATTATACACCAAAATACAATAAACATGCGTAAAAAGATCTAAATCTAAAAGGCAGCTACCAGGACATATTCTTTAGAGTCGCTAGTCTAAAACGCCAAATTGATTCGAAGAATTTTGCCACCGGGTAGACTATATGAACCAATGGATCAGATTTGAAAAGTCTCTCGGCGTATGAGCAACTCCTAAAGCCCATTTGTTTACATAAGGGAAAGATCCAAGAGGCCCTCTGTTTGTCATATGCACGACATTGAAAAAGGACTCTTCATTCTTACATCATTGGACATGACTTAGACTTGTCCAATGAGTTGGGCCATTTATAGGTTAAAGAACACAAAGGGAGGGACCCTATTCTAAATCTGATAAAGAGGGCACGTGCAAAAGTGGAAAGTGCTGCATCCATAAAGGGCTCAAACTCATAATGACATTTGAACTGCAAGTAGGTATCAGACATGGACAGCGGCACGACCTCAACCAATTGGGCAGTTTGAACTTTGAGCCAAAAAGCGTCCTTCAGTGACTGCACAGCATTTTTAGGAATGGAAAGGGGGTCCTTCCAAAAGGACCCCAGACCAAGGAGCATAAAAGACTGTTCAACATAAGCGCACCAATTGATTTTAATCTTGGGATTATGGCCCACCAGATTGAGGAGCCCACATCTGAATGGATGAGGGCATCAGATGACCATAAACAAATCCAAAACAAAAGAGGCCTTAAGGCAGCAATGTGAAATTGAAAAAAGATTTAAGTCCATTCGGATAGGCAAGGAAGGAGTGCTAGAAGGAACTTTTAGCAACATCTTCAAAAACTGGTTTTCCACCCTAGCCAGATTCACCAAGTTGCAATGGCCCCAGAGCTCTGCGCCACACAAAGCGCCCCCCCCCGGCTTGGGATTTATAAATTTCAAGAGCAGGAGTCACAGCAAAACTAGGGGATCTGGGCGCAAATCTCACAAAGCCACCCGCCCTTTGTTTCAGGCACAATAATGATTTCTGGCGATGGGCATGCCAGAAATGTGAATCTTCTAATTTTATGCCTAGGTAATCAAAAGTGCCCACTCTTTCCAGGGGAACGCCTTCTAGATGTACAGGTCTCTTCATTTTCCGCTTTTTGTCCCCAAACACCATATATTTTGTTTTAGCTGAATTGATTTCCAAACCATGGTCCTTACAAAACTCCAGGAACCTTGCGAGCAGACATGAAAGACCCATAGCTGTTCGAAAAAGTAGCAAGGTATCATCAGCAAAAAGGAGGCATGGGAACTTCTGCCCGCCCATACTGGGGGCATCACCACGACAATCTAAGAGGTACGGAATGCAGGCATTGATAAACAGAAGGAACAGGGTAGGCGCGAGCATGCAACCCTGCCTCACGCCACGAACTGTGGGAAATGCTGGAGTCAGATTGCCTGCCGGGCCCCATCGTACTTTGGCGCAATTGCCAGAGTAAAGGTCTTTAATTATATTAATCATGGAGCCTAGGACTCCAGCATTGCTCATAACCTCCCACAGCTTGGGACACGGGACAAGGTCAAAAGCCGATTTCAGATCAACAAAGGCAACAAATAAGTGCCCATGATCTACATCTACGATCTTCCACTCTATAGTAACAAAGCGGAAGACCTGGTCGATAGTACTGACCTTGTCCCTGAATCCTGCCTGCAGATGGCTTAGTACCTGGTTTTTCGCTATAGCAGCTGATAGCAAAATATTTTTTGCAGATTATCTAGTAGGCTAATGGGTCTATAATTTCCCGGAAGACTTTTCTCTCCTTTCTTATGAATAGGCACGATTATTGCCTCCTTCCAGGAGTCGGGGTAAGACCTGGTGGCCAAAGCAATATTCAATAGCCTATTGATATTCCGGGTCCATACGCATAAGTCTGATTTGTACAAATCCGAAGGGATGCCATCAGGTCCTGGGGCCTTGCCTGATTTTTGGGCACTAATTGCCAACTCTGTTTCTTTTAAAGTAAAGGGAGGCACCACAGGACAACACATTAGAGATTCTACAGGACTGATGTCAACGATTCCCGGCGGGGAGCCATACAATTCCCTAAAATGAGTGAGCCAAGTATCAGCAGCAATGTGGCATTCTGAAGTAAGTGGAAGGTCCGGGTCTCTGCGTGAAACCAAAAGCCAGAAGAGTTTGACATCACGGGTCCTGGCTGCCTCAGCCAGATCTCCCCATAGGCTTTCTTCATATTTAAGTTTGCATAGTTTGCAAGTGGAGACGTAAGTTCTTCTCGCACTTACAATAGCTTCCCGATCCTTTGACTGTAACGCTTTAGTCAAAAGGCTCTTGGCCTCACGGCATCTCTTATCGAACCATTTGCAGTTAGATGGGAGGGAAGAATTACTTTGTTTCGAAGCAGAAAAAAGCTCCTTGAGAGCCCTAAAAAATACCACATGCGAAGACATGACTTCCAGTGGGGATAATACAATATTATCATCAAAATGCTGATGTCCAGAAACTAAGACGCGCAATTAATCATTTAACAGGTTGGACTTCTGGAACGAAGCCCATCTCACAGCGCGCCTTTTGCTAGACAGTTTCACAAGATCATGAACATTAGAGGCAGACGCAGGTCCTGCAAAGAGAGTTCCATTGAATACAATTTGTAAAGGAGCAGGATCGCTGGTAAACCGTGGACCCACTTCCACATTAATTATAGAATGCCAAACCCGTAGATCGAAAATAACATAATCCAAAATACTGCTATATGGACCCCTAAAAAAAGTTGGTCTAGCAGGATTATCAGCAGGGAATCTGCCGTTTCCGAAACAAAGGCCATGTATAACTGTAAGATCTAATATTTGCGTCGCCCTACAAGAAAGATTAGACAACACTAATAGGCTTGAAACAAGGGGAATATTCCACACTTCGTCTTTGGCCTGTGTTGTCTCGGCGTAAGCTGAGTCAAGTTCGATTTGCGCATTAAGATCGCCTGCAATGATAATGCGATATTTAGAGCGAAAGTCGGATATAAGATTATGCAGAAGATCTATAGTGGCAGATTGGTGGTTGGAGGGGCCTGGTCTGTTGTAAATATTAATACATAACACTGGAAAACCCGAATTGGGCAATATTACTATTGCCAGAATGTCACAAGAATCTACAGCAATCTCCTTTACTTTGCCCACCTCTGTTATCTTAACCCAAGTGCATAAACCCCCTATTGCCCTGCCCATAGAAGACTGCATTGCATTTTTGGTGAAAGAACAAAAACCTTGCCTGTACACACATTCCATAGCCCATGTTTCCTGAAACATGCAAATGCAGAAAGGTTCAATATAGACCCCCCACTCGGGATCAGCTAATTTACTCTTAATACCAGCCACATTCCAGGACAAAAATTTCCCTGTACCATGCAAATAACTGCAGGTGGCTTCACAAAAATCAACAGCCAATGCTTGGTTAGAATTCACAGCGGCAATACTAGATGGTTCACGTAGAATATTGGGACCTGGGCTTTGCAAGGGACTTTGAGAAGGCCAGACCTGAGAATCATAACCAACACTGGATTTACAAGGATCAGAGGAACATAGTCAATCCACATCAGAAGTGCCCCGATAAGGCGTAAGGACACTTGCACTAACACGTTTAGACTCAGGGGCCATGTCAGGCTCAGCAACAGGAGTAAGTGGCAAACCAGAAAAGGCAACAGAATCAATTACATTAGATGAAATCAGCTTGTCCATGCTTGGGCGAAAAGACAGGCTCTTAGTTCCCAAAGCAGACGAGCTGTCACTAAAAAATATGTCAACTTCCTTCCTTGTCAGATTACGTGCTTCCATCTGGAGGAGGCCCAAGACTAAAGAAGGGCTTGCAAGATTAAGTTTGATAATGTCTCGCCCACTAAAGCAACCACGCAACCGTCAGCAGATACAATATCTGAATGAATAATTGAGCCACAACCTCTGACATGGCGGATCCAATGCGAAGCCTTGTTGATTAAAGAAGATGTATCTTCCCTCAATTGAGCTGTAAGGGGGGGAACGTTGCACATTTAGATACAATTTCGATTAGACATGTAGGTTGGATGGCCAGAGACTACTATGTGGACCACAGTCCGGTCGATAATGAGAGGAGAAGATTTGATTTTGCCGAAAGAGGAACTGGGTAGTTTCCCTGATGCAACCTGTGGTTAGGAGTCTGGGCAGCCTCAGAAGTCATTAATAGATCTGCAGACAAAGGAACAGCGACCGTTGGATGGGTGGATTGCAATAGTGCTGAATTTGGAACACACTGGGGAGTTGGTTCAGATTTTTGGAGAAGCTTAAGGACTTCAAGCAATAAACACTTCAACTCCCCTACTTCACGCTTTAAACTAGAGACCAAGGCTGGAATATCTTCTCCAAGAGAATCACGGTTAAGAAACGCAGGGGTCAAAGGAGTCTGCGTGACGCTGGCCGAGTCTAGACACTCCAAGGCAGAAAAACGATTTGAGCAGGAAATCCCATGGAAAGTAGAGTCCGTGGGTATGGCTTCCAAATTGGATACAGAGTCAGGCAAAGGTGGAAGATTAGCCGTACAAGGCGGGCTTAAGAGAGCACGAGCTTGGACTGAAATTCTCAGAGGCAGAACATCAGTAGAGGAGTTAGATCCTGATGTTAAGAACGGCAATAAAGTTCCGGGTTTCGGTCGCTTCCGAGCATTGCTCTCTTTATCCATAAGAATTGACTCCACCTCTTCAATTAAATTATCAATTTCTCTGGAAGCACAATTAGCATGAGACTGCGTTGCTTTACTAGATTTGGGAATTTTGGTTTTGACACAGCCTGGATCTGGGCTGGATCTCCCCTTAAGTTTCCCCATTCTGAGAAATAGAAGGACTCCGGACCAGTATGAATGAGACAAGGAAAATGAGCACAATTACATCAAAATGACTCGAACCGTACCTTAGATTCCAGAGAGAGGGGTTGGTTTGTCCCAAAACAAATGCTGATGGTTGCTGCAAAACAAGCAATGTTCGATAGGGCACGGTAGTTGGACCAATATTCCTTGACTTTCTTAATAAAAACCAATCACCACCAAGTAACAAATGTCAAAGGGTATGGCCCAGCCCAGTCTCTTCCGGGCGCTGACAGGTGCAGGACGGGCCTGCCCTTGGCCCGGGCTTTGCCCGGGCGCGTCCCGCAAAGCATCCACGTGTTGTAGGTTTAAAGGGGCCTGGTCCCGCCCCCCACAGTCAGCTGGTGCTTCCAAGGATCAGAGGCAGAATGCGCGACCCGTGAAGCGGGCGCGCTTTGTAGGTTTAAAGGGGCCTGGTCCCCTCCCCCACAGTCAGCTGGTGCTTCCAAGGATCAGAGGCAGAATGCACGACCCCGGCAGAATGCGCGACCCCAGGCAGAATGCGAGAGTGGAGTTGCATAGAGTGGCATATAGTGGAGTGGCATAGAGCAGAGTGGGCTGCTGAGCACAGTGGTGTAGAGTGCAGTGGCAGAGTGCAGCAGCATTAAATTCAGCGGTGTACAATGAGGCGCCGTAAAATGCAGAGGCCTAGATTAGAGTGTTGCATAGTAGAGTGCAATGGTGTATGTTTCAGTGGTGGAGAGTGCAGTGGTACAGAGTTGAGAGGCATTGTGGACAGTGGTGTAGAGTGCAGTGAGGCAGAGTAGACTAGAGTATCACAGAGTGCAGTGGTGTAGAGTGGTGCAGAGTAGAGTACAGTACCATAGAGTGTAGTGGCAAAGAGTGCACTGGCATAGAATGCAGCAGTACAGAGTAATGTGGGGTAGAGTTCAGTGGCATAGAGTGCAGAGCAGTGTCAGAGTGCAGTGGTGTAGAGCAGTATAGAGTGCTCTGGTGTGGAGTGCAGTGACACAGAGTAGAGTGGTGTAGAGCAAAGTCGCATAGAGTGCAGTGTCGTAGAGTGCAGCGGTGTAGAGTACAGTAAGTGTGAATGTAGTGGCGTAAAGTAGAGTGGACTGGTGTAGAGTGCAATGGCGTAGAGTGTTGCAGAGGATAGTGGCTTAGAGTGCAGCGGCATAGAATTCAGGGGTGTACAGCGTGCCACCGTAGAATGAATTGCCATTAATTAGAGTTGAGCATAGTAGAGTGCAGTGGCATAGAGTGCAGTGGTGCAGAGTGGAGTGGCGCACAGTGGAGTAGCATAGAGTGCAGGGACATAAAATACAGTGGAGTAGAGAATGGTGCAGAGT
Organism: Pleurodeles waltl; assembly: GCF_031143425.1. NCBI lineage: Eukaryota > Metazoa > Chordata > Amphibia > Caudata > Salamandridae > Pleurodeles > Pleurodeles waltl. The sequence goes on along the minus strand of NC_090450.1, from coordinate 706,406,745 downwards.
AGAGTAGAGTGGCATAGAGTGGTAAAGAGTAGAGTGGCGTAGAGTGCAGTGGTGTATAGTGGTGCAGAGTATAGTATAATGGCATAGAGTGGAGGGGCATAGAGTGCAGCAGGGTAGAGTGGAATGCTGAAGAGTGCAGTAGTACAGGGTAGAGTAGTGCAGAGCTCAGTGGCAGAGAGTGCAGTGTTACAGAGTAGAGCGCCGTAGAGTACAGTGGTGTATAGTGGTACAGAGTGCATTGGCAAAAAGTTGAGTGACATAGAGAGAATTGGCATAGACTACAGTGATACACAGTAGAGTGCATGGGTATACGGTATAGAGGTGTAGATTGTAGTGGTTTAGAGTAGAGTTGCGTAGAGCGCAGTGGCCTAGAGTAGATTGTTTCTGAGTGAAGGGAAGTGGTGTAGAGTGGAGTGGTGAAGGGTAGAGTGAAGTGCCACGGAGTGCTGCAGGGTAGCGTGGAGTAATGGCATAAAGTGGTGTAGAGTGTAGTAGTGCAGGGTAGATTAGAGTGGCGTACAGTGGACTGGTATAGAGTGGATGGGCATACAGTGGTATGTACAGAGTAGAGTGCATTGGCTTAGTGTGTAGTGTTGGAGAGTGGAGTAGAGTGGAGTGGCATGGACTGAAGGTATGCCGAGTAAAGTGGAATGGCCTAGACTGGAGTGGTGTTGAGTACAGTTAAATAGAGTGCATTGGATTAGAGTAAAATGGTGCAAAATAGAGAAGAGAGGCATAGAGTGAAGTGACGTAGAGTGTAGTGGCGTAGTAGCGTGGTATAGAGTAGAGTGCAGGGGCGCAGAGTGCAATAGTGCGGTGTAAAGTGGAGTGGTGCACAGAAGAGTGGAGTGGCATATAGTTGAGTATGCATGTTGTGGTAGCAGACTGCCATTACAGACAACACTGTTTTACTTAAAATGACCATTACATTTGCAAAGACATACAGTTTCACTAATACAGTTTTACAACACACAAACAATAATGTCTGGAAATGGCATCTCCTAGTGTAGTGATTTGTTTTGATCATATTAAAGTATTTCTTTCCAACACTCCTTAGAATGAACAAAAAATATCTTTGCTAATCTGATATTTTCTGAAATACTTGCACAGTTCATTTAAATGTTGCTGTGTGCTAGAAACAACCCTTTCCTCTAACCCCTAGAATCCAGCAAGATTGTGACAGAAATTCTCTTACTTTGAAGTCAGAGCCTCACATTAGTCCTCTGTTATGGATGCACAGCACATGGAACAAAATAAGAACAAGATTTAGAAGCCTTTTTACAGAAATTAGCACTAGTGGAAGAGTACAAGAAGGGTAGTGTGAAAACGCTTTGCTCCTTGGGAGGGACAAACTGAGCCTGAACAGCCTAAAACAAATACAGCCAGCAAACAGCCAGAAAAAGTGAGTTACAAATTACAGAGTCAATGGAAGGCAATGTGCGGAATGCATTCCCGTTGAACCTTTCTGAATGCCCGCAAGAAGTATTCAGCAAATCAGACAACTGAGCTATCTGGTAGACCTCGACCTAAAAAGCTCCAACTCCTTGTACACAATTATAGGGTGGGATCTTACAACAGTCATATGTAGCGCAGGCAACATTATATTAATGTCTTTGGAAGTGCATTAATTACAGACGGAAATAATGACAAAATTGTGGAAAGGTAACACTTAATGTTTGGTTATGTTTTACGGAATAAGGCAGTGCTTAATTTGTAAATAAAGACGTGCCGGTGCTCAAAGCCCTCCTCTGAAACACGCGGGTGCTGCAATCAAATGTGTGAACTCGGAATACTGAGGCAGCGTGATCCTGAGGCCATCTTGGGCCTCTTCAATCCTTATAAAGCCACTCCCTGCCCCTTCAGCGCACTCTTTCAGCTTTCTGCTGTCTTCCATTGTGAAGGTTTTTCGTTTTCTCTTTCTACGTCGTTCCCATATGTATTTTGCTCGCAGTAAATGCTTGAGGCAGAAAAATAAGCGCCGGCCCTCATAAATAAGTGCCGGTGCTCAGCACCGGAAACAACAAGTACAAATTAAGCACTGGAATAAGGTGTTCCAAACTCTCAGTAATAAAGATACTACACACCACCTTAGAATTCCACGACTTTATATAGGCATCTGAGCAGCTGTCGTGTGCCTGTAAATGAACGTGGTTCATAGCTCTGGGATATACAACATTTTGATTAAACACGGGTGTTTGTAATTGATGCTGTGTATTCCGGTGGCACCCTGTCACTGCAGTATACAGTGCACTGTATTTCCTAGGATTCTATCAACGTGCCCTAGAAGACAGTATATTAATAAACTGGAATTGTGTCAAGGTCAGGTCAATGTCAAAGTCAGAATCCTGAGCTTTGAGCCTACTGCAGAAGCTGTGTGATGCCCCCTTCTGTCGCCACCTGTTCCACATGAAACTCCATTGCTCTGTCTCTCTCGTACTCTCACGCTTCTCCACTCCCCCGCATTCCATCCTCGGGAGCTCACGGTTTTCTGTATTTCCCTGGGAACATTCTGATAATAATTACAATAATACATACTTCCTTGCTGGTTATCTATATATTTGAACTTTACTGAGCTGACCCTTGACCATCACACAACATACCCTGGTCCGCACAACAAACAGTTCTCCAGTCTCAGGTTTTATCTGTCGTTGAGGTGAATAGAACTTTTTTTGTAGGTCGGTTTACGCCTGGAGCATAAATAAATGTGCATTGGCTTTCACTCCCTTTGTCTTTCTTTGGATTCGCTTCCTTTTCACAGCTTATATTAGAATTAGGGCGTGGTGGTGTAAGCATCACACCCTCCTGTGTTCTCTGTACTTCTCGATTGTGTCCAGTGCTCTGGTGCCTCTGTGTGCAGTGTGGGGTCCACGTGTTAGTCTTGCCAGGGCCGACTTTAAGGCGGTGCGACCAGTGTCACGGCATTTTACAATATCATACAAGGTTCATTAAAGGCACCAGATGCAGAGTTTTTTGGCAGCCAGCAATTTTCAGGCTAATTATAAAAATGTCAAGATAACCCTGGTGATTAACGTACTTGGCAGAGATATGAGTTTTGCCTAGACCCAGTTTTGACTCCCCATAAGAAAGGCGGGTTAATGCATCTGCTACAAAGCACAACGTTTAACATATAGATCACAGATTTTGATAGATATTTTTAACTTCCGGTTCATTAATTGTAATCCGGTAATATAGCAGACAAAGTTTTGTCCCAGCACCAAACAGCTGAAATGTTAACTTCAAGGGGTAGGTTTTGAACCTAATTATTTTTATCTTCAATCCTTCGTTATTCTCAAGTTGCTACAAAAGGTTGCTTTGGGTAGTAATAGTTTCTTATTTGTGCAAACAACCCCCATCAGTGAGTTACATTTTAAATTCTCACTCTTAATATACGATACCTACCAGTATGGATGATGTGCATGTCTTACACCGGATTGTTTTGCTGGGTGCTGCCACCCACAAAGTTTAGTTTTTAGGTCTTGCATTAATCAGAACATTATGATTTTATTAAAAACACATATGTGATAGGTGCAACCTCAGGTCATTATTTAGGAAGGCTGTGAAATATCTTCACTGTGACAAGGGATTCAACAGGCCTCGCTGGGTCAGCTGCTATTTTGGATGAGGGAGGAAGAATTGTTAAAAAGTACAGTACTTACAAGACTTTGCTTCACTGTTAGAAAAAAATGTGAACATGTGCTAATAAAATGCTCACCAGACAAACCAGTGGTGAGTCAGTTCAAAATGGCCACCTCTGCCATGCATATTTTCTGCAGCTAGTAGACAGTACGTCCCTATCCAAGAAGGCTAACAGTGCATAGCACATCTGCTTTTAACTGAGCTGCTGCTCTAAATCCATGTAAATTGCCATGGCCCGGCATCTTTAACCCCTTCGCTGCCAGGCCTTTTCCCCCTCAGGTGCCAAGCCTTGTTTGGGCTATTTGGGGCAGTTCGCGCTTAGGCCCTCATAACTTTTTGTTCACATAAGCTACCCACGCCAAATTTGGGTCCTTTTTTTCCAACTTCCTAGAGATTCTAGAAGTACCCAGACTTTTTGGGTTCCCTAGAAGGAGGCCAAGAAATTAGCCAAAATACAGTGAAAATTTTGTTTTTTTCAAAAAAATGGGAAAAAGGGGCTGCAGAAGGCGGCTTGTGTTTTTTCCCCTGAAAATGGCATCAACAAAGGGTTTGTGGTGCTAAAATCGCCAGCTTTTCAGCTTTCAGGAACAGGCAGACTTGAATCAGAAAACCCAAATTTTCAACACAATTTTGGCATTTTACTGGGACATACCCCATTTTTACGATTTTTTGTGCTTTCAGCCTCCTTCCAGTCAGTGACACAAATGGGCATAAAACCAATGCTGGATCCCAGAAACCGCAACATTTCTGAAAAGTAGACAAAATTCTGAATTCAGCAAGGGGTAATTTGTGTAGATCCTACAAGGGTTTCCTACAGAAAATATCAACTGAAAAAACAAAATATTGAAATTGAGGTGAAAAAATCTACAATTTTTCTCTACGTTTTACTCTGTAACTTTTTCCTGCAATGTCAGATTTTTGAAAGCAATGTACCGTTACGTCTGCTGGACTCTTCTGGTTGCGGGGATACATAGGGCTTGTAGGTTCATCAAGAACTCTAGGTACCCAGAGCCAATAAATGACCTGCACCCTGCAGTGGGTTTTCATTCTATACCGGGTATACAGAAATTAATTTGCTGAAATATAAAGAGTAAAAAATAGCTATCAAGAAAACCTTTGTATTTCCAAAATGGGCACAAGATAAGGTGTTGAGGAGCAGATGTTATTTGCACATCTCTGAATTCCGGGGTGCCCATACTAGCATGTGAATTACAGGGCATTTCTCAAATAGACGTCTTTTTTACACACTCTCTTATATTTGGAAGGAAAAAATGTAGAGAAAGACAAGGGGCAATAACACTTGCTTTGCTATTCTATGTTCCCCCAAGTCTCCCGATAAAAATGATACCTCACTTGTGTGGGTAGGCCTAGTGCCCGCGACAGGAAATGCCCCAAAACGCAACGTGGTCACATCACATTTTTTTAAAGAAAACAGAGGTGTTTTTTGCAAAGTGCCTACCTGTAGATTTTGGCCTCTAGCTCAGCCGGCACCTAGGGAAACCTACTAAACCTGTGCAATTTTTAAAACTAGAGACCTAGGGGAATCCAAGATGGGGTGACTTGTGGGGCTCTGACCAGGTTCTGTTACCCAGAATCCTTTGCAAACCTCAAAATTTGGCTAAAAAAACACATTTTCCTCACATTTCGGTGACAGAAAGTTCTGGAATCTGAGAGGAGCCACAAATTTCCTTCCACCCAGCGTTCCCCCAAGTCTCCCGATAAAAATGGTATCTCACTTGTACGGGTAGGCCTAGCGCCCACGAAAGCAAATGGCCCAAAGCACAACGTGGACACATCCCATTTTTTTACAGAAAACAGAGGTGTTTTTTGCCAAGTGCCTACCTGTAGATTTTGGCCTCTAGCTCAGCCGGCCCCTAGGGAAACCTACCAAACCTGTGCATTTTTGAAAACTAGAGACCGGGGGTTGAAGGGGAAGGGATTCCCCTTTCAGCCCTGGCCTGCGGTCCCTCGGGGGGAGCGCTAGTGCTTCCCCCGAGGGGCAGTAGCAGACGTAAAGCAGGACGTAAAAGCATACAATCCCATCGGGGACTTTAGTACCACAACCATCAATTAGACATGCACAGCAATTCATGAAAAACAACTGTACCCGCAGAACGCTATGCAACATGCTCTTGCTGAGTCCATTCATGGTGAAGACCAAAGCATCTCGTATGTGGATACTAAGCACCCAATCACCCATTGTAGCACCCAACCAGAAAACCCCTAAAACCCTAACTACTCCCCCCAGCCCCTACCTCCTTGTGGTGTGTGTGCCTAATTGACTCGTGATTGAATAAGTACCCGCAGTTATGTAAGAAAACTAGTCATGATATTCCCTTCCACCATAGCATCTCCTAGGTGATCACAGCCATGGAATGCACAAGGTCACACATTCTATTTCGGGCCTTACCATTGCAAACATGCCTAGAGTGTATCCGAATGAGTTCTCTAATGGAGTCTAAGGGTCCGGTTGTTGCAGCTGACCCACTAAGTCATCCCAAGCCCTGGCAGCCCCCATAGTGCCTCACCCTCTCCGGGCATCCCAGAGTTGGATCGTACTCTCACAGAATGCCTACCTAATGAGCTCTTTTTGCCAGATAACTCTCTTAGGTCCGCGAGGGTTTTTTCCAGTTCCTGGCCCCCTCTCTTTTCGCCAAGACAAAAGCCAAGACCAGAAATTTGCTAGTTATCTTAGTTTTGGCTTTATAGGGAAACTTGTCTAACAGGCAAGTTATGGGGGTGTAAGGGATTGTTCTTTCAGTCACCTCGGCCAGTCTGCCAGTGAAGGCTTCCTAAAAGTCTGTCAGGTCTGCGCAGCCCCCTCTCACACCCATCATTTACCACCACTTAGAACAATCTGATTAAAAAACACTGCCCACCGTATGCTAAGATTTTGTTAGTTAGCTTTGATCAGAAGAGTTTTATCGTTTGCAAGAGTTGGATTGATTAATGGATTGAATCAAACCACTTGGATCAGCTGCACAGAGGTGGATAGGTTCAAGAGAATTTGGTCACCATGGCGGGTGGGAGGTCCTTCTCCTACCTTGCGGCCACGACATGGAACTCCCTCCCCACCATCCTCAGGACCACCCAGGATCACTACGCTTTCCGGAGACTTCTCAAGACCTGGCTCTTCGAGCAGCAGTAACCCCTTCCCCCTAGCGCCTTGAGACCCGCACGGGTGAGTAGCGCGCTTTATAAATGTTTATTATTATTTTTTTTTGATTTGTGCAGAGTTGATTTGACCCAAGAGAGTAGGCAGAGACTGTTAGGTTTGAGAGAGTGGAATTAATTAATCTGAGTTGGAGTGGTTTTGTAGGAGTTGTATTGGTTCAAACAAGTTGGTTGGTTGGTTTAGGTGATGGAAATATGCTATACTGGCTAGACAGATTTGCATTAAATTGGGCCTGCTAGGAAGATATGGGTTTGCTGTTCAGCAGAGGGTTGGTTGGGAGAGATTGATTGTTTCAGAACAGGTGGGTAGATATTTAAAGTTGGATTGTTTCTACAGAATTGCATTTCCTCTTCTGAATTTGAGTGTTTTTTTATAGAGTTTAATTTCAGTGACTAGGATCAGTAGATCAGTTTGACAAAGTTAACTTGGTTTGGCAGAGTTGGATTGCTTCTGCAGAATTAGGTTGGTTCAATAGAATTGGATCAGCTGGGTAGAGCTGCCTTTGTTTGGGAGAGTTGAATTGGTTCAGTTGAGTAGGGTTAATTCTGATGACTTGGAGTGGTTTAGTGGATTTGGATTGGTTAGCCAAATGTAGATTGATTCAGTTGCGCTGGATCAGGACTGTAGAACTGGATTCATTCAATATAGCTCAGTGACAAAAAAGATTCCTTTCTTTTATTTTTATAAAGCACACATATTCTTTCCACATATCAAAGGTGTTACTGAGTTCGAAAATGGCTGAAAATGACAATATTTTTTAAACAGCCACTGGAAACATAAATTGCATTTGTAAACTGTTTTTAGTCATCAAAGTAAACGTGCTGGGATATATTTTAAACACAGTAGCGGCTCGCGGAAGGTGGAGGAATAAACATTATTATTATTTTTTTGAAACAAAACACCTAGGCGCTGCTCCACTCCTCCATGTCCTCTGTTTCGTTGCTGCAGACACAGGCTCCGAGCCTGCCTTGTGGCCAATCCTGACGCTGCTCAGAGCAGCGCCACGATTGGCTGGGAGCCTGTGCATGCTCTCTCCAGCCCAGCAGCCTACTGCACGTGTGTTTGGCCAAACCGAGATGGCCGGCCAAGCACACATGCGCTCACCCCCTCACTGCTCGTCACCCCGCCCCTTTCCAAGAAAACAATAATAACCACAGTTTATTATTGTTTTTTTGTAAAGCTTCTTCCACTGCTGGCTGGGGGGGGGAGGGGAAGACGCTCCTCTGCCCCTGTTTAAACAAACTTGTTAATGCACATTAGGCGCCTGCTGCTGTTCTTTATCTACCTACAACGCACAAAACTGCATCACGTTTGAGATTTATTAGGCAATAGAATGCTTAATGATGTCATGTTCTATCTTCTTTGGATAAGAGAATAAAACATAACCCCTTATTTGCCAGACCTGCAAATAAAAGGGATGCTGCAAGTGGGATGGAGATTTACAAACATACTGAGGCGAAGTTACACACTTATAATGTTTACAAATACAAGCAGATTCCGTGCTGGGGCACAAGGTGACACATCTCCGCCTGGTGTTAGGGGAACTGAGTCATCTTTCTGAATTTAGTTGGTGGACTCCGTCCTCCTTCGTCCACCCACAGCGCTGAACTGGTTCAGTCCACTGATTTTCAGTGGGACGCTTTCTGCAGCACGTTTATCATTTGGTGGTGACATTGTATTCTGGTTTCGGCAGGTTAAAGGGGAGGCCTCGGTCAGCTGCACCTGCTGAGGAGCACGGGAGCCTGCGCAGGTCAGTGCGTGAGCGGGATCACATGAGCCTACTCGCCCCTCCCTCAGAGCAGCTGCTCTAGCTGCCAGACTGCTCACACAACCTGTTTGCCTGGGCTGAAGCCTGCAGCCGGAAGGATTAGCGCAAGGTCAGGCTGGGTTGTACAAGCTACAGGCGCGTGCTCTGTGAGTGCTCAATGCTAATTGGCCGGCCTGCCGCGCTCGTAGGTTTCTGTCTCCCGTTTATCTCCAGGAAAATAGAAGAAACGTCTCAAACAAATTCATAAACGTGAGGGCATAGGGCAGATCGCTGAATAAAACTCCAAACCGCATTTTTTTTTTTGGGGGGGGGGGCGGCGAGAAGATGTGTCAATGAATGTGTTTTTTGTAAAGAAGTCAGCATGCCATGTGAATAAACGCACAGTAGGGTCGACATAAACGAAAGGACCCCCGGAGCCACGCCTAATATTGCATTCGTGTATATCATCACCATAGCGACACCCGTGTGAGGGCCGGGGGGGGGGGGGGGGGGGCACGGCATCTCCCTGTACTTCGTGATTTAGTCCAGCATTGGGGTCTAGCGTCACTATCAACGCCTCTTCACCTCGACCCTGCCTTCACGACTTTATAAACTGGCGAAGACTGACTGCTCTGCAGTGGCTTTCTCAAGGGACGCAGTCGGTCAACATGTTATGCAACAGTAAGGTTTGAAATGCAGGTGAAACGACATAATCTGTTCCAACAAAAAGCACGAAAACAGGATCAAATGAATTCATGCGAAATTAATTATTCCAATTATGTTCCACGTACGGACCGTCCAAAAACAAATCAAAAAATAATTTCACTAAACATGGCACATTTTAGAGATAGCATTCACAGGAGAGCAGGGCTTGTCCTCTCTAAGAACGTAAGCCGAAAATATCTTCAGTTCAAAATGGGATACTTCGAAAATACTGCATTGTCCCAGCAGGATTGGTTATTCTAAACACATTTTGGTCGGAATAATCTGTAAACAAATGAAGTTAGGAAATGACTTTATGACATGACCCACAATCTGTATCTAATTTCCCCTACATACAAGTACATCATAAATTACCATTAACTTCTCCACATCTGAATGGTATTATTCTCGAGTCATGAAAAAACGATGGCTACATGAAATTACCACCACAGCTCCATAAAATGAATCCCACCGGTGTAGGGAATGCCCTACAATTTGCAGAAAATATTTTCTATATTTGCTTGTAATTTCTTTCTCACATGCATGAAAAGACATGAAATTGCACGTACTCCTGCATGAAATTGCACCCACCTACATGAAATCCACCCACTCCTGAGATATCCCTAAAACTGAATGAATTAAAATTAGCTTAGCCTCTGCATTAATGTACACCCACACTAGTAAGATATTATTCCACAGGTGGATGCAATTGTCCTCAAACTTAATGAAATCACTATCAAATCCTGATTTAATTTTATTCTACATCCACTTTACATATCCCATGGACATAATATTAAAACATTGCACGCGTATCCACAAATCTGCATAAAATATAAATAAAAATGTATTTATAGGTATTTGTAAGTGCAGAATGTGTCTCTTGGAGCTATAAAAGACATTAAATAGACCCAATTCAATTTATTTTTTGTTATCCATATACCACTTTTTGTCTGTGATTAAGCTTTCTGTGATTAAGCTTGGGCTAAAGGTGATCCTTAAGCAGATTTCAATGTTCATGCATTGCCTTTTTATTGGTACTGGCAGAAAGTTTCCTATAATTCTCATTAGTGATAGGTGCCTAGCTACCATTGATGCAGCAGGTGCAGTGTCACTGGGGCCCACAGCCCTTAGGGTCCCATTGAACCCGGATAATTGCTGTATTTTACTTCCACAACAGCAGTCACAGGGACGATTACCCTTGCTGGCACCAAAGTCCATGGCATTCTTGCTATGCCACTAATTAGCAAAGGGGTTTTAATGCTCAAGAAGAGTCTGCAGTCTGATGAAGTAGTAACTGTCATTTTTGTCTGCCATGCACCTATGATGCAATAAACATGCTGTATGCCGATGGCAAGCCAAACGATTCTCCAGTGTGAGTGCCAGCAGTCAGTTTGCACTTTTTGTCTGCTTGTGTGAGATATTTCATAGGAGTCTCGTAGGCAGTCGGGTTAGATTAAATTTGATAGGATTCAGGTACGGAAACGTTTAAGTGGGCGCCCTACCATCAACATAGCAAAGACAAATAAACTGAGCAGGCAGTATGAGTTTGCTCAGAATGCTTTGCATCTGTAGTAGTGTGATCTGAAAATGAAAAAAAAGAGAGGGAGAGAGAAAGAGAACAAGTGAGAGCAACAGTGTCAGAACAGTCTATTACTTTTGTAGATGTGCCAACGTCTATAGATTTCCTTTGATTTGCAACAGCTCTGACATGCTGTTATTGTGTGCAGGAGGGCGACATCTTTAAATAGTTGTTCACCAGCAGGGATCTACAACAATTCTACTACCCCTCCCCCCAAAAATGCCCAAAACAAGCCCCACTGGGTGCTCCAAGATCAGACAATGACACTTGAAATTTTGAACTTTAGAGACGGATTTAAAGTTTGTGATGGATGGTATTAGAAGACACAGTGTAGTCCTGTCCGGAAGCCAGCCTGAATATGTTGGGTGTGAAAAGTATGGCACAACCACTCTTAATGACACACCAAGATCCAGGTTACTATTTGCAATATAACCCTTGGTTTCAAAAACAATCACATTAGAAACAGAGACTTTAATATGAAGCCAAAAACATTGAGTTGAAACACAGTTCTTAAATATCTAACAACCTTTTGAATACTTAGGGCCAGATTTATCAAAAAACGAAATTGCATTTCTTAAATAGCGAATTTTAAGAAATCGCTATTTAAGAAATGCAAAATGGTATGTATGAATTTTGCGATTTGGTAATAGCGATTTCTTAAAATTCGCAAATGCTATTACTGAATCGCAAATAGAGAATCCGACCCCATGTGCACCCGTGGGCCTGTTGCAAATGTTTTTGCATTTCCTAAATTGAGAATTCCAGTTAGGAATTCTCAATTTAGGAAATGCAAATCCCAGGGTGCTGGGGGCTTAAGGCCCCCTCTGCTGCACCCCAAAAATATTTTTACGGACATGTGAAGCACACACATGCCTTAGGGGCATGTGTGCGCTACATATCAATTTTAGAAATGCATTTAAAATGCATTTTTAAAATTTGCACATGGTTACCACCAAACTTTTGTTGGTGGTAATTGCATTTCCTAAATGCCCAATTCGCATTTAGGAAATGCTTGATACATGTGCTTAAGAAATCGCAAATAAGGATTCCTTATTTGCGATTTCCTATTTAGAGAATCGCAATTTGCGATTCTCTAAATGGGGTCGCAATTTTAAGGAATCGCTATTTTAGCGATTCCTTAAAATTGCACTGCGAATGCCTTTCATACATTCTGAAAGGCATTTTTGCATTCGCAAACGGCCGAATTTTGCGATTCGCACCGTTTGCGAATGCAAAATCACTTGATACATCTGGCCCTTAGTTATTATACATATATTTAGCAAAGGTGCTGGCTAAGGCTATGGCCGTCACACTTTCGATCGCTGTATTGTGAAAATGCATTTTTTGTATTTTGATTCAATTTTCTTTTACCAAAATTTGAGCCAACCATTTAAATATTTCCAGTGCATTTTTGCCTTTATGTCATTAAGTCGTCTTCAAAGGTCCCCTCTATGTAGGCCTCCACACATATCATGTACAACTGCTTGGACCTACAACTGCAATTGCCTAAGGGTAAGAGAGAGAAAATGGGATGCGCAAGAGATACCAGGGACATTTGGGTATCTGGAGAGGGAACCCCCATTTTCTCAGATTCCCTCCTGACCACAATGGTACTGTACATGCATAGTCTGACTCATGTCGATAGAGATTGGATGATGTCCACCTTGCACACATATTGGCACAATCCCCATTTCCGATCTATGGCAGAGAGTTTTCGCCAGAGATACATCATATGTCAGAAACAGAATGTGGGCAAGAGAGTTTCAGTGGCCATGAGTCACATTGGTAAGTCTGAGAGTCCCCTCAACCTCCTCCAGATTGATTTTGGGGAGATGCCCAATTGTAACCAATTGAGGTGTATCTTAGTCATCATATGTCTGTTCACTTGATGGGTTGAGGCATATTCCACCAGGAGATGAGACAGCCTAACGGTCGCAAACTACTTTTGTGGGAGTTGATACCACAATTTGGGATTCCTATTTATCTTGAATCGGATCAAGGAACGCATTTCAAGAGCGAGATAATGCGCTTATTGTGTACAGCTCTGGGGATTGACCAGAGATTCCACTGTAGCTAGCGACCCGTGGCATTGGATGATATCGAAAGACTCAACAGATCGATGAAAGCCAAATTGGCCAAGGCTTGTGCTTCCACATCAATGAAGTAGCCTGACGCTCTTCCTTTAGTAATCATGAGTATCCGAAGTAGCCCCCTGTAAAAGAACCAGTTTGTCACCCCATAAGGTGTTGATGTGAAGAGCCATGCAAATACCCTCTGTCCCGGAATCTGCTCTTGTGAATATCACAGATGACCTGGTCCTTAAGTATTGCAAGGGAATGTCTGATTTGGTGCGTTCTGGCTCTCATCAGGTCGATGCTGCTACTTCTGCTGTCCTAGGGCCCCCAGCCCATGATCTGAACCCTGGCCACTGGATTGACATCAAGAAGCATGCCCGGAAGTACCACCTGGAGGAATGCTAAATAGGACCCTACCAAGTTATACTGGTTACTGACACTGCTATCAAGTTTGCTGGTCTGCAAAATTGGATTCATGTCTCCCATACCAGGAGGGTCAGGCACAGAGAGTCACCCCAGGTTTGAAGTGTCTGAGGACTCTAAAGAAGAGGGAGACCAGACTGAGGGTCCATAGTCCCCATCAGAGTAACCTCATTCGGAGCCAGAGGTCAATGAGAATGCTGTTGTCCCAGCAACAACTGTGATACCCACTACTGGATTAAGAATACACATTCATTAGGACAGTTGAAACTCGTGGAAGGCTGAGACCAATCTACGGTAGCAAATTTCACAATGAGTAGAGACTGGGATGGGACAAGGAAGCTCTGACTTGGAGAGTGTGTCTTCCTCTTTAGAGCCGGAGATCTCAAACACCTTCAATGGTTTAGGCACTGTTGAAGACGATTGATCAAAGTATATAGCAACCCAGAAGAGACTGTTGACACCCAAGAAGAGACCAGAGATGATTAAGGAAGAGAGTGCAGTAGATGAGGAAGAACACATTGACTGGCTTGACATTGTAGATGGTAGCCTAGATTTAATCTGTACCGAGTGACCTAAACAAGAAAGAAATGTCAATCTGAAGTACTCAGGTCCAGACTGGACCTCGCCAAAATCAGTTTTGACTCTGAGGACTATTTGACCGATGTTAATGAGCCTCCCTGAGATAAAAGGACTTCACAACATGAACCTACTCACACTTACTATTGACAACCATTGAGAGGATAGATGGAGAGTTAAAGCAACAGTCAGATAAAAATAGTTCCCTTAGGCCTCTGGCTGATGCACAACATTTCGGTAGATTTTGGGATAGGGTAGAAATAATAGGCTATGGCTTACAGAACTAACTGCTCCACTTGATATTTCCTCGATCTGATTTGAATTAACATGGCGCAGCCACGCTGCAAAACTTTGCTTATAATTGGGGCAGCTGCCATCACTGATTCTGTACTTGGGTGGCTGTTGGGTGTCTGTTTGTTGGGAAGGGATATCTCCCATATATCAATCAACTCTACTTTTGCTGCTATAGACAGTCCTTTCCCTCCGAGTAGAGTGACTCACCTTACCCAGCACGAGGGCGTGTACAGCTATAATGTTTATTATCAAATGTTAGCCGAACAAGTGAAGGTCATTGAGGTGAAGGATTATGTATGTTCCTATCTTCTAGCCTTTGCAGCTGAGGGAGCAACATACTCCCACTTACCTCTGTCCTATTCCTTCTCTTGTTCCATATTCTTGAATCTTTTCTACCACTGGAATTCAATCAAACTGTTTTATTCTGACTTTGATGATTCATTGGAGGCGGTACCGATTGTTAATGGTGATAACTTGTATTTGTGGGCTACTAAGCATATTTCTCGATCTTATCAAAAGTTTAAGTCAAGGCATCAGTGTGAGTATATGATGAAATTCTTTACCCACTTAACTAATGCGAGTGCCACTAACCAGGGCATGCATGACAAAATCTGCAAATTTAACCAAGATGAGAATTTGTTGATAGGTGAACTGAATGAGAGGATAAGAATAGATGAAGAAAGGGAGGAGAGAAAGACTAATGTGGAACATATTATTGGAAAAGGCGAATATATACTAAAGGAACCCACCCATAAGTTGAATATTGAGATTACTAAGAAGGGATCCTCTTGCATCATACACATCCAGAGGGGAATGAGACTGTTGAGAAACTAGGATGGACAAATGCAAATTGAACTACTTGGTAAAAAAGAAGACTTTCTCAAACTTAGATACACGTATAAAAGGTATCTATTATGTGTGTGAAAAGTCAGCTTACTTCCAGCTACCACATATTTGGACGGGTAGCTGTGATGCAACTTTTGTTTTCCCTAGAACATATCATACTAACAAGTTAGACTTTCCTCTTGAGTGATACATAAGGAGAGGTAAGCGTAGCTTTAAACAGATGCTTCGTGACACACTTTTGGAGCACCCACTCCATCCGTAGGAGTGGTATTTAATCATGCTAAGATCAGAAAATTGTCGACCTTAGTTAATCGGCTTGCCATTAACACAGCAGGTGCATTAGCTGAAGACTAGATGCTTGCAATGAGAGCTATGATTATGAAAAACTGCCTTGCATTGGACTTGCATTTGCAAAGGAAGGCAGAGTTTGCAAAATCATTCACACACAGGAATGTTGTGCATACATTCCACACGTAGAGAAGATGCTTGACGGCTACATTACTAACATTACAAATATAATGCATGAACTAACTGAGCTAGAGGAATCCGGCATCTAGGAAGGATTAGGATTGATATTTGGATCCAGTAGAAAGGGGGATGGCTCGGTAGTGTAGGGGAGGAGTTCTGAAACTGCTTCTAACCCCTCTTTTGCTTATATAGCTTAGCATTGCTTGTGCACTTGTTTCTTTGAAATTTTGCAAAGGAATGTCAGCACAAAATGTATGGAGTGTGGGTATAAAAAGCTGTCAGAAACAAGAGGAAGAGACTTGATGTAAAGGTTGAAGAAATGCAAAGTGACCTTTATGACATCATGAAGGACTTGGGTGAATCCAACAAGAACCCAAAATGAACGAATGAAGTTTTGTAATAAAGAATTGAAGTGATGATTTGTCATCATCAGAAGGGGATTAAGAGAGCTGATCTCCTTTTACTTCAAATGCATTTTAATTTGGGCTTATGCTATTCGGGTTGTGTTTACAGTGTCCTTCATCATGTGTCTACGTCACCAAGACCACAAGCTATTGTTGTCGTTCTTCATTCCCAATACAGAATAGCAAGACTCACACTAAATAAACTGAAACCAATTCCCAGAGATCTCTTTGCTATGTACGAAGGACACTTCAACTGCCCGAGATTATGAACATATAATGTATCTATTGAACTGCTGAACTACCTGTAAGAATGTGTATTCCATGTAGTGCTATTATAAAAGAATCTCTGAATGTGTTCAGTAGTAAAATTTTACATATTGCTTGTTCCCTATTGGTGCATATCCTGAAAAATGTGTACCCATGTAGCATGTATGACTGTCTTTGCCTAAAGTCCTATACAAGTATGTAGGTTTTTGTGAGAGAAAACCTCCCTTTTCCCATACTCAGAACAGGGCTCGAAAAATCCACTGGACCCACCTCAGTTGAAAAGTGGAGAGGCAATAAAAGATGCCTTTAAATCGTGTTCTTATGTCACATTTGCTCTGTGTTCACAGATTGAGATCAAAAGTCAGTTTTTCTTACAATTAATTTTCCTTCTGACTGCAGAGTTCCAAGACTTTGTAAGGTGAACTTTGTGACCTGCTGCTTAGAATATAAAATAAAAGGATATAGGGTGTCAGGTTTTTTCTAACACACAACATTTATATGACTATGTCACCTGTGCAAACATTTGAAAATATATTTCAGTAGTTGTGAAAGCCCTTTTTTATATTTCTGTGTGATGAAAAAATATTTGAATAGGATTAAAACAAATCAGAATACTTTACATGTTGATGTGCAAAGGATATGTTCTCTGAAACCCAGTTTTCAAAGATTGTTAATTCACTATATAGTTTTATCAGTAAAGCTGCAAATTAGTGGAGAGGTTTTTGGACATTTCTTGGAAAGTTACAGTGTGCAGATGGCAATATGTTACCACATCATGGTTTAGTAATATATTTATTAAAATTGAGTGTCTAAACAAATTCAGAAACACTCCTGCCCTGATAGCAATGTTGTTAGTAAACTAAAAGAAGTCCTAGGTTATGTGGGCTAGACCTCATGGGTATGTGGGCTAGTTCTTGTGATGCATGCAGCAAACTTTAGTCTACTTAATGAAACAAAAGAGGTTATTTTGTACTGCAGACATGTTGAGCTCACATATTTGAAGGTGCAATCATATGTGAGAATTAAGAAAAAGGCAACCCTGTAAACTATTTGCCTAGGATCACACAATTTGAGACCCGTTTACGGGTCAAGTACATTACTGTTAGGCCAAGTAGATAATTTAAGTTACTCAACCCGCAGGTCTAGTAACATTTTTATGAGTTTTTTGAACCCTGCAGAAGGTGAATGTATGCCTGATTTCACCTAGAACTGTACTGAGTTCTTTGTACTTATGATTTATATACTTTGCTGCTAAACTCCCTAGAGGTATATATTTTATAACCTGCAACATTAACATGGTACATAGGGTAAACTGGTCAGGAAAGGATGAGAAAACCCTTGAAGGAGATTGTGTAATCATACATTTTAACAGGCCTTTTGGTGGTAGGAAGAATCCTTGCTTCTATTAGGCACCATTGTCCATATAGTCCTTCCTTTTCCATCTTGCCTCTCTCCCTGGGTTTTTCTATAGACCTGGGCCAGTGGGACGTGCCCCACAATTCAATCAGTGGCAGATCCCAAGGCGCAAAGCTCTGGCACAGGACGACCTGCATTGTGCCTCTTGTGAATTGGTTACTTCTAATAGATACACCTGACCTCTCTGGAGGCTTGTGACTGACTGCCTGGGAATGATCACCTGGGTGGGGCAACAATGGCTTCAATGGCTCTGTGCAATGAGGTCTTGACCGAGTCCAACCCTTCCTCAGGTGCTGACTGTGCTAATGTCCCTATACCCCACCCCCTTTCAATGTCTTCACCACAGATGCTTCGGCGCTGCCGAATGATACTATTTCCTAGGTTGAATTTCTTTTTTGGAACATTGCTGGCCTACACAGCAAATTGGATTATGAAAACTGGGTTCCACTTACCACCAGCCATGACTTGATTTTCCTACATGCTGTTGATCCAACCCACCGCTCAAAAGATACCTTTGTTAGGGATGGCTATGGGTCAATTATTGATTACACCTTTGTTTCTACGTCCATTCGGAGGTGGATCACATGTGGAGGTACCATTGTTATTGTGTTTAGTGACCACAATCCACTATGGTTAGGTTTTGGTATCCTGAAACCCCCTCTTCTTCCCGTTCTGTTAAGACACAGGGGCTCTGCCTAGTTTGGAAGAACGTGGATGAAGGGGCGACACAGAATTACCGCGTACCAATATTTTTTGATGCCATATATAACTGCCTAGCCTATCTGTCTGACCCTTTTATATTAGCTTATGGTTTTGTGTGTCGGGGGCTGCCATTCCCAGTTTATTTATGAAACCAGTCAGGCCGGTCCTGCCGGGGGAGAACTGGTTTGATACTACCTGCAGAAAGGCTTCTTCAGCCTTGTAGAGGGTCCTAAAGGAGTCACCTAGAAATGACCCTCAGCAGGAGGCACAAAGACATTAAAACAGAGCAATGGGGGAGGCTGGCGTCTTGCAGGAATAAGTACTCTTTGTCCTTCTGGAGGGCTGTTAAGGATATTAGTTCCTTGGATTCCAGTGACAACTTAGTTACCACCACCATAAGCCCAGAAGTTTGGGTGAGCCACTTCCGTGCTCTCTATCACTCACATATGTCACAGGATTCTCAAGAGGCAAAGGTGCCCTACCCAACCCGTTAGATTTGCCCTGGAAAAGGTTTGTGAGGCCATTGCTAAGTCTCCATCTAATAAGGCCCCATGACCGGATGGGGTCCATATGGACTTGTATAAATCCGGTCCGGAACTGGGGGCCCCATTACTCTATAATTGTTTTAATGCTTGTATGCAATGTGGCCTTCCAGACTCTTTTTTTTTTTTTTTTTTTTAAAGGTGACCCCCAGTCTCCCAGCTGTTATCCTCCAATATCTTTGTTGGATTCTGCCATCAAAATTGCTGGGAGGGTTGTATTGGATCATTCGCTGACTTGGGACACTGAGTCAAACATACTGTTGGAGGTCCAATTCGATTTCTGTGAGGGGCTTGGCACGGTGGAGCAATGTCTCAATCTTCACCTGCTCATTAAGAAGTACCATTGCTAAGCAGGGCTCCATCTGCCTGGCCTTCATGGACCTATATAGTGCCTTCAACAATGTGGTTAGGTTTAAGCTGTGGGACATGCTGAGTGATCTGGGTGGACCTTCAGCTAGTTCAATTTCTGTGTGCACTCCATTTCAAACTATGAGCCTATGTTAGGTATGGCCTTGCTTGCGAGTGACCTCCAGCTTTCCACTGGAGAAGGGCGTTCACCAGGGATGTGTATTGGCCCCTATACTTTTCCTGTTGTACATCAATGGTCTTGAGAATACTCTGTCCGCTTGTGTGGTGGACATTCCTTTGGTGGGAGCGAAAAAGTTCCTACATTACTTTATGTGGATGACGCGATCCTAATGGGTGGAACCCTCCTGAGACTTAACATTCTCTTCCAGAAATTTGTGGGCGTCATGGGGTCTTTGGGCCTATTCACCAATCGTAACAAAACTTATACTATGTTCTGCAGGCACATATCCAGGAAACAAAGAAATGCCTACCTCCGAGGTCATCAGGTTGCTTCCACCTAGGAGTTTTCATATATAGGGGTCGTTATTGATGCCAAGGGCAATGGGGGCCCTTGTAAAAACAAAGCAGCTCAAAGGTTTACCAGTGCAACTGGTTTTATTTATAGTTCAGCCTTGCGTATTGGCCGAAACCTACGGCCCACTTGCTATATATAAGCATCAGAGATTAAGCTGTTCCACCCATCCTTCTTACTCTACAAAAAATGCAAAAATGTAAATGACAACTCTTCACATGAAATCTTTCACATAGTGAAATCCACACTCAATTCCCCAGCCTTCTATTAGAAGGTATCCCCTTCACACAATCTCTACAAGGATATGGTATCTTTTCTTCTAGATAAAATGTTCAATATCTGTGTTCACTTCTCTGGATAGCCATCGTTGGATTCTCTCATCAACTTGAGGAGCTATCTACATCTTCTGGCTCTTCTTTTCTCAGTTTGCACCCATCTCCACAAGCAAAACTTTATCTGCCTGTACCTCAAGGAAATCTAGCTCACCTGACGACTCATCCTCCCCTCCTATCCTCAGTCTTATGACTGTCATTCTTTGCCTGATAATCACTGACTTGCTCAATTTTTCTTTTACCTCTTCCACAGTCCCTTCAGGGTGGAAAAAGGAGCCAGTAGATTTACTCCTGAAAAAGCCTACAGACGATTCTAATGTTTTAAGTAATTTTCCATCCTAACTCTGCCTTCTAAAATTCTGAAACATTTGCCAATAAAATATTATTCCACTATCTAGATTCAACTCTTTCTATGATGCTGCTCAATCTGGCTTTTGTCCTAAGTGTAGCACCGAAACTGCCTTAATGGCCGCCTAGAAGAGATATAAGTCATATTAGACTTTGGAGGATTGGCTGTCTTCATGTTGCTGGCTCTTTTGGCAAACTTTGAAACCACGAAGCTTAAGCAGATTTTAACACTAGGGTCTGCAATTCCACTTTGAAGTGCCTGCGCCCTTTCTTATTTGACAGATCAGAGTCTGCAAGTGTTCCTCTTTTAACTCTTCCCACTTTCATCTCTGTCATGGGGTTCATCATGTATCATCTTTAAACCTACTTTCTTATTGTCTTCATGACCCCATTGACTGTCCTGGTATGATCCTTTGGGTTTAGCATCATATCTTATGTAGATGATACACAGTTGATAGTATCAGTATCTGACAATTTGGCTTCTACGCAAGATTACTTTAGAGCTTGCATGTCAGCAGTTGCCAAATGGATGAATGAACAATGTCTCAAATTAAACAGCAAGAAAACGAAGTTCTGATATTTGGAATACAGCCTTCTTTCTGGTCTCATTAGGGTGGGCATCTGAACTCAGACAGCCCCTCAGTCCTCTTAAACTGCGAGGAATCTGTGCATTAGGTTTGATTATAACCTGTTTGCTTTTCACCTTTTTTTTTCTCTGCACCTGCTTCCAAGTTACTTGTTGCAGCGACTTCAAATAGTCTAAATTTAGCTGCACAAATAATCTTCAATCTTCCTCTCAGAGACTCTGCATCACTTCATCTGAAGGAGCTACACTAGTTCCGTATTCACAAGCAATCCATCTTTAAAACACTTTGTTTTGTACATATGGCCCTTTTTAAAAAAAGGTCCTGCTTATTGCAGTCAAAAACTTTTCCGGTCCCACCAGCCGGTCAAATCCTTGAGATAAACCAACTCCAACCGAATCTCTGCTCTCTGTTTCAAAAGAATGTAAATTGAGAATCAGTCTTTCTCTTTCTCAGCCTCCAATACTAGTACTGTTTACCACTGGACCCATGGTACTGTTAGTGCGTCTGACCTTATTTGGTTAATTATCATTAGTTTATAAGGGGACACGTTAGAGGTTCGATGGACCTTTTGACTGCGCTTAGAGTAGTTCCCACCATAAGACTCAGTACCAATGCAAATCAATAGCAATGACAATCAATAGCATCAATAATCTTAGGAGTCAGTAATTGTTCATGCACCATGACCTCTTGGCCATGAATAACTACATGTTATGTAAAAGTTAAAATGTTTATTTCCCTATATTAATAATGCTAGTATCATGTAACTTAATAACAAAATCAAATGATAAGCACACAGAAACAATACTGGCTGCCCAAATCTTCTAAAGAATCGCAATTTACTCAAGGATTGGACCACTACACATTCTAAGGTTACAGTATAAATCAGTAGCAAGAATAACTGCACAAGAGAAATGGCATACATTTAGATTCAGCAAAGAAAAGACATCAACTGTTATTACAGGTAGCAAGATTCATCAGTGAGTATCCTAACTAATCTTCATATTAGAATAGCATGTTTGGGCTTCATGCAAAACAATTTAGTCAACACAAATTTGGATGGCTCTGCCAAAATTAACGGTTGGTACCTAGGGGCAAAAGCAAATATGCATAACAATCAGTAACATCGTCATATACCTTGCATCAGTATGGTTCAGCAAGTCGTGATAGTCTTGGTCAACCAGACATCTGTTCGGTCAGCAAGGTATCGGAATTCCGCATTAAGGTTCAGGAAAGCAAAGTCTCGTCAGGCAGTTCAGAAAGAGTAATATCTAAGCACTTGGGGCGATTAAGAAGCATATCGCAAAAATGGCTTCTCTGGACAGTTCAAAGACTAGGGCTATTGGCGAATCCTCTCTGTGCAGTCTGGCTAAGTGAGATTCCCTAAAACTACTTCCCATGTTGCTATTGGTCAACGCATCGTACATTTAGGTTTAGTCCAATGAAAGGAAAACCCCAAATCTAAGAATTTACTAAACCACTGTTCACATGTCGATGATTGTCTCCTCTTCCCATCGTTGGGCTCGTCAGGTAACGAATTTGTAACAGTTTATACTCCAGTCAGTGCATCCATTGTCTGCTCCTGGGAACGTCGCCTTTACACACACTGTTATACAATGTGTCCCTAGCTAGTACAACATATTCTAGCAAGCAGTTCTCATAGGAAAGAATTATAGTTGGTACATTTGGTCCATGCAATGGAAAATAATTTTTTTTCTCTTAAGCAGCCATTTTATAATTCGCCTAAGCAATGCAGCTTGACATGAGGTTGTGCAACGAGGCCCAAGACCTTGCTAAATTAAGGCCTATGATTAATAAAGCAAGTATGTAGGAGGCTGGACTGGCTTGTAGTGAGTACCAAGGGGTACTTGCACCTTGCACCAGGCCCAGTTATCCCTTATTAGTGTATAGGGTGTCTAGCAGCATAGGCTGATAGATAATGGTAGCTTAGCAGAGCAGCTTAGGCTGAACTAGGAGACGAGTGAAGCTCCTACAGTACCACTTAGTGTCATATGCACAATATCATAAGAAAACACAATACACAGTTATACTAAAAATAAAGGTACTTCATTTTTATGACAATATGTCAAAGTATCTCAGAGTGTACCCTCAGTGAGAGGATAGGAAATATACACAAGATATATATACACAATACCAAAAATATGCAGTATAGTCTTAGAAAACAGTGCAAACAATGTATAGTTACAATAGGATGCAAGGGGGACACATAGGGATAGGGGCAACACAAACCATATACTCCAAAAGTGGAATGCGAACCACAAATGGACCCCAAACCTATGTGACCTTGTAGAGGGTCACTGGGACTATTAGAAAATAGTGAGGGTTAGAAAAATAGCCCACCCCAAGACCCTGAAAAGTGAGTGCAAAGTGCACTAAAGTTCCCCCAAGGACAAAGAAGTCGTGATAGGGGAATACTGCAGGAAAGACACAAACCAGCAATGCAACAACAATGGATTTCCAGTCGAGGGTACCTGTGGAACAAGGGGACCAAGTCCAAAAGTCACAAGCAAGTCGGAGATGGGCAGATGCCCAGGAAATGCCAGCTGTGGGTGCAAAGAAGCTTCTACTGGACAGAAGAAGCTAAGGTTTCTGCAGGAACGACAAGGGCTAGAGACTTCCCCTTTGGAGGACGGATCCCTCACGCAGTGGAGAGTCGTGCAGAAGTGTTTTCCCGCCGAAAGAACGCCAACAAGCCTTGCTAGCTGCAAATCGTGCGGTTAGCGTTTTTGGATGCTGCTGTGGCCCAGGAAGGACCAGGATGTCGCAAATTGCGCCAGGAGGTAGAGGGGACGTCGAGCAAGACAAGGAGCCCTCTTAGCAGCAGGTAGCACTCGGAGAAGTGCCAGAAACAGGCACTACGAGGATGCGTGAAACAGTGCTCACCCGAAGTTACACAAAGGAGTCCCACGTCGCCGGAGACCAACTTAGAAAGTCATGCAATGCAGGTTAGAGTGCCGTGGACCCAGGCTTGGCTGTGCACAAAGGATTTCTGCCTGAAGTGCACAGGGGCTGGAGTAGCTGCAAAAGTCGCGGTTCCCAGCAGTGCAGTCTGGCGGGGGGAGGCAAGGACTTACCTCCACCAAACTTGGACTGAAGAGTCACTGTACTGTGGGAGTCACTTGGACAGAGTTGCTGGATTCGAGGGACCTCGCTCGTCGTGCTGAGAGGAGACCCAAGGGACCGGTAATGCAGCTTTTTGGTGCCTGCGGTTGCAGGGGGAAGATTCCGTCGACCAACGGGAGATTTCTTCAGAGCTTCTAGTGCAGAGAGGAGGCAGACTACCCCCACAGCATGCACCACCAGGAAAACAGTCGAGAAGGCGGCAGGATCAGCGTTACAGAGTTGCAGTAGTCGTCTTTGCTACTATGTTGCAGTTTTGCAGGCTTCCAGCACGGTCAGCAGTCGATTCCTTGGCAGAAGGTGAAGAGAGAGATGCAGAGGAACTCGGATGAGCTCTTGCATTCGTTATCTAAAGTTTCCCCAGAGACAGAGACCCTAAATAGCCAGAAAAGAGGGTTTGGCTACCTAGGAGAGAGGATAGGCTAGCAACACCTGAAGGAGCCCATCAGAAGGAGTCTCTGACGTCACCTGGTGGCACTGGCCACTCAGAGCAGTCCAGTGTGCCAGCAGCACCTCTGTTTCCAAGATGGCAGAGGTCTGGAGCACACTGGAGGAGCTCTGGACACCTCCCAGGGGAGGTGCAGGTCAGGGGAGTGGTCACTCCCCTTTCCTTTGTCCAGTTTCGCGCCAGAGCAGGGCTAAGGGGTCCCTGAACCGGTGTAGACTGGCTTATGCAGAAATGGGCATCAAAAGTGCCCATGAAAGCATTTCCAGAGGCTGGGGGAGGCTACTCCTCCCCTGCCTTCACACCATTTTCCAAAGGGAGAGGGTGTAACACCCTCTCTCAGAGGAAGTCCTTTGTTCTGCCATCCTGGGCCAGGCCTGGCTGGACCCCAGGAGGGCAGAAGCCTGTCTGAGGGGTTTGCAGCAGCAGCAGCTGCAGTGAAACCCCAGGAAAGGCAGTTTGGCAGTACCAGGGTCTGTGCTACAGACCACTGGGATCATGGGATTGTGCCAACTATGCCAGGATGGCATAGAGGGGGCAATTCCATGATCCTAGACATGTTTAATGGCCATATTCGGAGTTACCATTGTGAAGCTACATATAGGTAGTGACCTATATGTAGTGCACGCGTGTAATGGTGTCCCCGCACTCACAAAGTCAGGGAAATTGGCCCCGAACAATGTGGGGGCACCTTGGCTAGTGCCAGGGTGCCCTCACACTAAGTAACTTTGCACCTAACCTTTACCAGGTAAAGGTTAGACATATAGGTGACTTATAAGTTACTTAAGTGCAGTGTAAAATGGCTGTGAAATAACGTGGACGTTATTTCACTCAGGCTGCAGTGGCAGGCCTGTGTAAGAATTGTCAGAGCTCCCTATGGGTGGCAAAAGAAATGCTGCAGCCCATATGGATCTCCTGGAACGCCAATACCCTGGGTATCTTAGTACCATATACTAGGGATTTATAAGGGTGTTCCAGTAAGCCAATGTAAATTGGTAAAATTGGTCACTAGCCTGTTAGTGACAATTTGAAATAAATGAGAGAGCATAACTACTGAGGTTCTGGTTAGCAGAGCCTCAGTGAGACAGTTAGGCACCACACAGGGAACACATACATATAGGCCACAAACTTATGAGCACTGGGGTCCTGACTAGCAGGGTCCCAGTGACACATAACAAACATACTGAAAACATAGGGTTTTTACTATGAGCACTGGGCCCTGGCTAGCAGGATCCCAGTGAGACAGTGAAAACACCCTGACATACACTCACAAACAGGCCAAAAGTGGGGGTAACAAGGCTAGAAAGAGGCTACTTTCTCACAAAGTACATAATATATGGCCATTAATATGACATACTACTACATTATTCCAAACATAAGCTCGATATTTTACATTAATAAGCTGTTAATAAGTACACTTCATGATTGTTGGTGGTCACTCAAATAGGCATATTTTCACATGCGTGTATTATTTTTTTCCATGTTAACTTATTTTCTATGTCGATTCAACACTCAGACTACATGAATATTCATTAGTAAAATTTCAGTGTTAACAATCCCTCCTCTGATGACTAAATATGTCATCACATCTACATCTTCCCACACAAATGTTCTGCTTCAGCTAAAATTTGTCATTTCTGTCCCTTTCAATCTTCGCCCCTCCTTGATTTTTCCCTAAACAAATTTTCCATTTTTATCTCTTACCTCCCCTGATCATTGTTAATTTTCTTTGATTTACTCACATGATACAATTTACATATTCCCCATACTCCAATTATGCAAATCACAATAATCAATATCCCTTGTATTATTTTCAATATTATCCCTTCCCCAGTGTTGATGAGCCCATTTCCCACTGAAGCAAATCCTTTGCCAATTTTCTCCCAAACACCTGGTTCTGTCAGCTCTTACAAATCAGCACTTTCATTAGTCAGATTAGTAAATTTCTATTTTTTTTGTTATTATCAGGGATATATGAACAGCAATGCTTTGAATTCAACATATTGCAAACTCTGCCATCTTTTGCTAAAAGAATGTTTAACGCAAGGCGATTCTGAAGAGTCAGATCTTACTACAGCCATTTCTGTATCCATTAGGATCATGGATCCTGAAAACATTTTCAACATGTTATCCACAATAGTAGACAACTTTCGAATTTTTATAGAATTCAGAAAAACTCCCACAGAAGGAATCATTGCTCCAAATATATCTCCGACTATACTAGAAGGAGCTTCTCTCTTTTGTTTAAGGTGATGTAACTCAATCATTTTCAGTAATCCTTTCAAGTCCTCAAGTTGGAACATCTTTTGGAAAACTATCCGTAAGTAACGTGCAATACCATCCTCTTGGAAGACGGTAATAAGCATTTGGCCCACAGATGTAATATATACCAGTAATTGCTGGATCCTGTCCATTCAACATAAATATCCATTTACTATGAAACAAAAACATGGCTAAATTCACTCATTTCCACAAACAACGTGTCAGTACTAGATTTAAGCCTATATACACAAAGCTTCCCTATGTGTTGTGCATGTAAAGCTAACGTCCCTTATGTTTTTATTTCACTAAATGCGTAATAATTTCTAAAAGTACTTTTCTCTAAGCCCTTTTCTAACTTCTCCTTTAATGCCTTTCTCCTGTTGTCTGTCTGATCTAAGAAGCTCTTTTCTAATAGTGTAAGCAAGCATGTTAGATTGTTCCTGTGTGCATATGCAGTGCCAAAAGTTAAGGTAGGCTCATAGTGTTCTGCTTAGCTACTCTACTCAGATACCTAATTATGGGGGCAAACCAAAACACAACATCAAAGTTGGAGTAGAAATATTGGATGTATTCCTGATTATAGAATCGTGTTAATAACAGACTACAACTTATCCCATAAGTGAGGGGCAAACTATGATAGGTAACTCCATCTTCGACTGATGAAGGAATCTGTGTGCATACATACCAATTTCTCACATCCATCATCTCAACATACTCAATAAGCGATAGAAAACATTACAGGGAAGTTATCCTTGTGCAGTGTCTATGTGCAGATACTTCTCATCTAACCTGAGCTTCTCTATTTCTGTTATTGCGGTAGTTGTCTCTGAAGCTGAAGTATGGTTGACTTTACTCTTGTCAAGAACAGTCATTCCCACAATCAATACCAGGCACAATACCACGCACACAATCGCCAAACCAATACTCATGTATTTACAGCATCTATTCTTTCTACCCTGCTAGCTAAGGTTACTCATTATCTGTAAAGAATCAAGAAGTAGAAGAGAAAAATAGTAACTATGCAGCAAAAATCAAAAACTGAATTTTCAATCTTCTTTCAGCTATTATTGACAGCTCTCAGTCTTATTTCCAGGACCCTTTGTCAAAATCGGTAAGGTTGTCAAAAATCGGGTTAGCAGCTTGTCAAATCAGGTTATCTTGTCAAATCAGGTTATCAAAAGTCTTTTCCGGTTACTTTCAAGAGTCTCTTTTTCTTCTTTGTATTTGTCTCAGCTTGTAGTTTCAACAGTTCAGTTCATTGATTTCCTTCAAGTGCCAAAATATTGACCTGGAATGTCTTGATCAAAACAAAAAGACAAAAATTCTCTTTGCCATTCACTTGTTGTTGCATACGCCCATTCAGGACCTGCGTACCTTCGACTTGCTATTCTCTTTCTTTTCAATTTTCGATCTCCATTCAACTCTCCTTCACTCAGGTCTTCTTTCCTTGTCGTATTTACTTCCTCATCAATAGTCGTCACTGTAACTGCTTCCTTTCTCTTTGCTTGTAACTCCAGCCACTTATCTCCTTTCAGTGGATCCTTTGCCAATGCTCTTTTCAGTGTTGAACTTGAAACTTCTTCTTGCTCTGCAGGATTTTCTTTTGACGGACCTGTGAATGGTTCAGGAGGAGTCCGAACGCATTGGCTTTGATCTGCCTCAACTCCTTCCCCTCCGGGGTCTGTCATTTGCTCTGTTTGTCTCTCAAAATCATCTATTTCTGGGAGAGCCCTCCTCTGACTGGACTCTCCTGCTGCCTCAATTGAGATTGCCTCACTGTCACTCTCCTGTAGGTCTTCTCCTTCGTCTCTCACAGGAGAGGCTGAGCAGCTCTCGATTTGCTCAGATCCAGTCTCAGTTCCTCTTTCTCCTCTTTCCGGCTCTGAGGTTGGTCTGGTCGTTGTTGGTACTCTCAACAACTCCTCTTAATTGTCGAGAGGACATGCCACTTTTCTCGTATGGCTTGTGTGGATCTAGTTTGGAACTCCAGTGCACTTCACAGCTGTGGTAGTGATCAGAACTACCTGGAAAGGGCCTTTCCACTGAGGCTCCAAACATGAGCACCTCACGTTTTTTCTGATCACAACACAGTCTCTAGCTCTCAGGTTGTGTCCTTGAGCTTGAGATGGTTGCAGTGTGGTGGCTTCCACCTGATGAGAAAAAGAGTGAGCCACATCAGCCAGACCCTTGCAGTAGTCCAACACCATATCATCTATTATTTTCACAAGAGCATTTGCAGGAACCCCAGGCAACATCATTGCTCTGCCCATGAGGATCTCATGCGGTGACAATCCTGTCTTCCTGTTGGGGGTGTTTCTCATTGTCATCAGAACTAACGGTACTGTGTCTGGCCATTTCAGATTCGTGGAACCACACATTTTCGCCATTCTTGATTTCAAGGTATCATTCATCTGTTCCGCCAGTCCTGATGCTTTATGGTGCTAAATACAATGCAACTTCTGCACAATGTTTAAGGCTGCACATGGTAACTTAACAAGTTCATTGTTGAAGGGACTTCCTCTATCTGATTCTAAAGAGATCGGAAACCCAAAAAGTAGTATCAGGTTCCCGTAGAAGTAATTTCGCTACTGTGAGGCTGTCATTTCTTCGTATAGGATAAGCTTCAATCCAATGACTAAAGATGCAGACAATCACCAACACATATCTCAATCCTCCACACACAGGCATCTCAGTAAAATCCATCTGCATTCTGCTGAATGGACCTCCTTCTCTTCCAATGTAACTCAAATTGACCACTGTCCCTTTTCCCACGTTCATTTGTTGACAAATGACGCAACAATGGCAAACTGCTTCAGCAACTTGTCTGAATTTTGGATTGAACCGATTCTGTTTGAACAATCGAATCATGGCATCCCTCCCAACATGCACTTGACCAAGATAATATTTAGTCATTTGAGTCAACAAACTGTTTGGCAGTACTAATTGACCCTCTTCTGAAATCCAGAGTTCATCCTGTCGTTGTACACATTTCATTTTGACCCATGACCGGTTTTCCTCCCTATTGACTTTATTCTGCAGTGTTCTCAGTTCTTTCAAGGTATCTATAACATGTAATGCATAACTTGTAGATGTCTCATCTTCCTTAGGTAACAATTCCCACTTATCCTTGAATGACTTACTGTTCAATGCGCAAAACCTTGCAACATGATCCGCATATCCATTTACCATTGACACAAAATCTTGTGATTTCAGATGTGCACTGCATTTCACCACGACAATCTTTTCAGGCATTTGGATAGCTTGCAACAACTCTTGAATTCTCTCACCATTTCTTACTGGTGAACCAGAAGAGGTCAGGAAACCTCTCTGAGACCACAACTGGCCAAAATCGTGCACTATCCCAAAACCATACTGGCTATCTGCATAAATAGTAACTTTAAGCTGTGCTGAAACATGGCACGCTCTAGTAAGGGCTACCATTTCTGCTACTTGTACAGAGTATACTCCTCGAAGCCAAGACGCTTCAAGTATACCAGAAATTGTACACACAGCATATCCTGCTCTCAGTATTCCCGCATTCTCCCTTAGACAGGAACCATCAACAAAGATAATTTGGTCATTTTCCTCCAATCGGATGTCTCTGATATCAGGTCTCGGTTTTGTGCACCGATCAGTTACTTCAAGACAATCATGCTCAATATCTTCCAATTTTTCAATTTGACCATTTTCATTTGGGAGTAAGGTTGCCGGTTAAGCACTGTACATCTTTTCAGTGACACATTAGGGGACCTCAGGATGCTTGTTTCATAACGAGTCAGCCTGGCACCCGTTAGGTATTGCGTCTTTGTCCTTGTAAGTAAAACTTCAATGGAGTGAGGGACCATAATAGTCAGGGGATGTCCCATCACAATGCCTTTACACTGTGCGAGGCTCTGTCCAACTGCTGCGACTGAACGCAAACAGCCTGGGAAAGCTGCTGCAACTGGTTCCAAAGTAGCTGAAAAATATGCTACTGGGTGGTTTACACCTCCATAGACTTAAGTCAAGACAGACAAAGAACATGCATCACGCTCATGACAAGACAACGTGAAGGGTTTTGTGTAGTCAGGCATTCTCAAAGCCAGTCCTTTGCACAAAATCTCTCTCAATTCAGAAAATGCTTTCATACAGACCTGATCTAACACTAGGGGATCAGTGACTTCTTTGTGAGTCAGCTTCTGCAATGGCTTTGAAATGACTGAAAAGTTGGGAATCCATTGGCGACAGTAGCCTACCATCCCCAAAAACATCCTGACATTTCTCTGTGTGGCTGGGGGACTCATCTGCAATATGGCTGTGACCCTTTGTTTGGAAATTTTCCTTATTCCCTTCTCAATCTGGCGACCCAAATATTTAACTTCTTTTTGACAGTATTTCAATTTAAGTGGAGGCATTTTATGACCATACTTTCCCAAATGGTTCAGTAAGGCAATCGTGTCATATTTGCACTCTTCCTTTGTTTTGGATACAATCAACAAATCATCAATGTACTGTACCAATGTCAATTAAAAAAGGCATTTCCAGTGACTCCAGGTTTTTTTTCAAGATCTGGTTGACTATGGAAGGTGATTCTGAAAACCCTTGAGGAATTCTACACCAACAGTAAACTCGATCTAAAAATTTGAAACAGAAGAGAAATTGACTATCCTCTTGAATAGGCACAGAAAAGAAGGCTTGTGACAAGTCTATGGCGGTGAACATTCAGCACTGCATGGAATCTGAAACAAAATCACAGCTGGGTTTGGCACTGCAGGACAACATTTAATCACAATGTCATTTATTTTTCTCAAATCCTGGACAATCCAAACCTTTCCACAGGGCTTTCGCAATCCCATTATCGGTGAAAATGGACTGCTCAACACTTTTTTCAAGACCCATTGGTTCACAAATTCTACAATTATGGAATCAACCTTCTCAATGATGTCCTGTGTCATGTGATACTGGGGAGTCTGGGAAAAAAATGCATTCAGCTTTACCGAAACTTTAACTGGCTCAACTTCCTTTATCAAGCCAAAGTCCTTCCCTGTCAAATCCCAAACTCTCTCTTTAATTGTTCCATGGAAGTCAGGAGGAAGATCCTTTACTGTAAAAACTGGAAAGAAACTAATCAGGGGGTACTCCTCATTTATTATTTCACACTCTGTTTCTGGAGCTCGATCATCCTCATCATCATTGTTCGTCTGTATATCGATTCCATCATTTAAGCAAGTAATTGAGCATCTTGTTTTACACAGCAAGTCTCTTCCCAATACGGATACTGGACTTGAATCACAGACTTCGAATTTGTGTAATCCTTTAAAGTTGCCAATCTTAACCTGAACCGGTTCTATGATTGGATTGGTCAAATACTGATTCGCTACTCCTATAATCTGGACCATTTTCCCTGAAAGGGGCAGGTTTGGGACTTCTGCAATTCTCACTGTAGTGCGTGTAGCTCCTGGGTCAACCAAGAAGGAAACTTTATGACCCATTACTTTTCCCTTCACAAATGGACCTTTCTGATCTACTTCCAAGGAAGCTGCAAGCACATATTCCTCTTCATCGGAGCTCTCGCTCGCCTAATCATTGTTTATTCCATTCTTACTGTGTAACAGGAATTGGTGTACTGTGTTATTACTCTGGTTAAACTTCTGACCTGTGACCTGTTGAAGAAGTATCACCTGCTGCTGTTCCACTGGGGTTTGAGGTCTTTGAATTTGCTGTCTATGTACCATTTGAACCTGCTGTTTCATTGGCTGCGATTGTGTCATCTGCACATGTGGCATTTGCACCTGCTGCATGGGTTGAAAGTTTTGCATCTGATTAAAAAATTTTGAAAATTTGGATTATGACCTCTCATTCTTGGTCCTCTTATATTGTGGAACGAATTGATGTCACTTGTTTGCTGAACAACACCTTCCTGTACTATCATCGGACACTCCTGCTTCCAGTGTCCGATTCCTACAGTACCCAAATTGGGACGACGGTTTCCATTTCCAGTTCCTGCGCGACCTCTGCCTCTCGACTGATTTTGAAATACAACATTTCCCTGCTGCTGTTGCTGTTGTGGAAAATTTCCCTGCATCCCTGTACGTGCCACTCTAATCTGCAACACCATTGCCTTTTCTTTCATCTTTCTCTGCTTCAACTTAATCTCGTCATAACAGTACTTTGCACACTGAAGTACCTCATCAATCAGCTTTGCTTGCCAGCAAATCAAATGACCTTTAATCATCAGGCAAATTTCAGGTCTCAATCCTTCCACAAATCTAAACACAAAATGAATCATGTCTTTTGGCTCAATCGTTTCTATACCACTGTAATGCTTAAATGCCTGCAACAATCTCTCATAATACAAATGTATTTACTCTTTCGCTTGCTGAGCTGTCCTGTCTCTTCTCTGCCAGTCAATGTTTTTGGGTGAAATTCTCATTTTTAAAACTTTATTCACATTGTAGTAGTATTTCGTTACCTCGGGAGATGGTGCAACTGTAATCAGATCCCTTTCTGGTTCCTTTACTGGCCTATGTATACTCCTTTTGCACTCCATCCAAAAATGAGCTGGAACTACTATCTCTAATAGAGTGTTCAAATCCTCCCACAAGCATTTTGCAAGTTTCACGAACATGTCTGTCTGCTGGTACCATTCTACTGGTTTCTCTCTCAACCTGGGATAGTCATTTGTAAAGGATAGAATGTCACTTCTGCTCCAAGGGACATGGACAAAGTTCCCTCTTGGAATCTCTCTCAATGGTAAAATGTTTACCGGATCCTCACCCTGCTGCATATTCGCAGTAAGATTAGCAGAATCCCTCTCTCTTCTTTACCCATCTGCCTTCCCACCTATCTAATGCTCCCCATGTCTGTAAACTTAGAAGCAACTCCCTAAGGTGTGCCTTCATTCCTGAAGATCTCATGTGTTCTTATTTTGTGTCAAAATCTAACCTGTAACTCCTCTTCAAGTGTTTTCTTTCTCTACCTCTATGCCCTATATCTCTGCCAAGTCTGCTAGCTTCTGATGTACCTTGCTTGCCTCTCTTGTAATTTTCGGGCACAAGTATCTCAATTCTGCTTCGATGTAAGATTCAGGTCTGTTTACACCCATAGTTCCTTCAATGAGCTCACCCGCTTCCATCCCCAGTTTAGTATAGTTCAAGTACTCCTCTCCCCTAGGAGCACTCTGTGGGGTATTCAGCTTATCTAACCATTCAGTCAATTGTTGGGCAGTCGAACCTCGCAGCAAAATGTTATTGGGCTGAGTGTTTGGCAACCGCTGTACAACTAGATTTGGAGACTGATGTTTGACCCTGTTCCATTATTCAGAAGAACTCCGAACGCACTAAGGTCCAACAGTGATCCTGTTCCATTAAAGGTCGGTCCCACAGGAGAGACTATTCGAGGATTCTCATTGAGTCCTCTCCTCGTTGAATTCTGACTTGGGACTCCCTGTCCATTTGTACTGTTATTTTCCTGTGCAAACAAAGGTATGATTGGGCCAATGGTGATGGGTACAGACACAGCGTCTGGACTTGGTCTAACAGTTCAGTTCTGTGGGTGCATAATTCCTGTATTCTGAATCATCAGTACAGACATATCTGTCTATGTCCCTGTTATAGGAGCGTACTTTGGCATTTCTTGTCATTGTACTTTAGGCAGTAAGAGTGGAGTTGGCTCTGTCTGAACCAATGTCGGTCTCGGGAAAACCTGTCCTGTTGGCACTAATAGGTTTGTGGCAGTTTCCACAATGAGCACATCAGGGTAAATTCTCGGGACATTCGGCTGTGGCATCTGATTTTGTGCTTCCGGTGCAGTAGGCAGATTAAGACTGCATTGGGCTCTGTGTCATGCTAGGATTAATCTGCACTGGACTCGTCATCATGCTAACCGGTGTCGGTGCCACAGGGTTTACACTAGTGCTTGGACCGCTCTCTTCTGCTGCATAGGCTGGGGGACGATTTCTCAATAATTGTAAAATAAACTCATCATCATCAGATTCTTCCTCAAGTGTTAAAGATCTCCTAGACTCTTGATCTCTGCTCCCTACTCTTGGAAGGGCTTCTGTATGTCTTTCTGGTGGCTTTCCTTCCTTCTTTCTCGTTGTCCTGTTTAATTATAGGAAACAATTTAATCCCCTGTAAAGTCTCGGTTCTCCAAAATTTCTGATCGCTGTCCCATCTTGCCACAGCTAGTGTCTTTTCTGCCTTTTTCATTCTCCTCTCAAACTTCTGTTGCTGTCTGGCTACTAATTCCCAAATTGCTAATGCCTCAAACTGTGCTAGTCTCGGAGGAGGTTTCAAGTCATATAGCACCCTCCGCAAATTCTCTAAGCTCCTCAAATTAAATGTTCTGTGGGCAGGAAACGCTAACCTCCCATCTTTCTCTGTCACTTCGCACCATTGTTTCTGCCAAAGACATGGTGAAGCACCCTTTTCTTCGATTACAATGTAAGGTGGTGTACCTTCTGGTGGTGCAATATCTCCTATACTCATAATGTATGTATCTCCACTTAGGGCACTCTTTAAAGCTTTGAAAAATGTCATTTCTGTGACCTTTATGTTATTCTAAATCAAATCAGGAAGTGACTTTCAATCCCAGAATCCTTTTCACGACCTTCTCAACCAATTGTGCTTCTCGGTTGCCCGCCCATCCGTGCGGGACCCTTCTCACTATCCAACCTATCCCAGCGCAGCTCCAATGATGTCACACTCAAACGTACTGAGGCTGACAAAGTCTTCCGGCTTGTCCTCCTGTCCTCAGAGTCCCACTAGACGAATGCAAAATTATTGCGAGCACTAAACAAAATCAAAACCCAATTTGTCAGTTTACTACAGGTAGGGTAACACAATCGCTTCAGAAACCTTATGGATTTTTCACTGATGCCATTTCGCTCTAGCAGCTACTCCTCCTTTCTCAGTTTCCCTGATTCGCAAGCAAAATTCGACCCTCAAATTTTACTCTCAACTGATCAGTGGGTCTGTCTTGGTGCACATAGGACTCGCCAGATCTCAGTCGAAAAGTTATTTTGCTCACTTTGACCCACACTCTGACTTGTCGACCACGCCTGATCGACCTATTAAACCAGACAAATTACAACAAAAACCAAGTGTCTCATACACTTTTCAATATACTCCGGAGTCTTAGACCACGCAGGGTCCGTATACCAACAACCACTTAAGACAATTTTTTAGCACAAAGTGCCACACACATGTGAAGTTCGATGACTTCCCTACTCTCACACTTCGGAGTATGCACACTCACAGACATCATAATTCACCTGTGATTTGCATACGCTGTGCAAGCGCAAAAGCCACTTCATTCACACTGTCACTAGAATACTGGGAACATTCTCAAACAATCATTGTCAAGCTCCAAGGTTCTGGGAAAGTCATTCTAAGCACTTAGGGGCACATTTTCTCTCCACTTTGTATCATCGAATCTGAAAACTTAAACTTTTAGCAAATTTTCTCTTTTAGGGGCCACCCGTGTACAGGGCCTCTATGATGGGCTCTTAAGGAGACTTACCATCATACTCTGCTACCATCACTGTTAGCGTGTCTGACCTTTTTGGTTAATTATCATTAGTTTATAAGGGGACGCATTAGAGGTTCGCTGGACCTTTTGACTGCGCTTAGATTAGTTCCCACCATACGACTCAGTACCAATGCAAATCAATAGCAATGACAATCAATACCATCAATAATCTTAGGAGTCAGTAATTGTTCACGCACCATGACCTCTTGGCCATTAATAACCACTCCTTATGTAAAAGTTAAAATGTTTATTTCCTTATAGTAACAATGCTAGTATCACGTAACTTAGCCTCAAAATCAAATGATACGCATACATAAACAATACTGGCTACCCAAATCGTCTAAAGAACCGCAATTTAATCAAGGCTTGGACCACTACACATTCTAAGGTTACAGTACAAATCAGTAGCAATTATAACTGCACAAGAGAAACGGCATACATTTAGATTCAGCAAAGAAAAGACACCAATTGTTATTACAGGTAGCAAGCATCATCACTGAGTATCCTAACTAACCTTCAGATTAGAATAGCATGTTTGGGCTTCATGCAAAATAATTTAGTTAACACAAATTTGGATGGCTCTGCCAAAATTAACGGTTGGTACCTAGGGACAAAAGCAAATATACATAACAATCAGTAACATCCTCTTATACCTTGCATCAGTATGGTTCAGCAAGTCGTGATAGTCTTGGTCAACCGGACATCTGTTCGGTCAGCAAGATATCGGGATTCCGCATTAAGGTTCAGGAAAGCAAAGTCTCTTCACGCAGTTCAGAAAGAGTAATATCTAAGCACTTGGGGCGATTAAGAAGCATATCGCGAAAATGGCCTCTCTGGACAGTTCGAAAGACTAGGGCTATTGGTGAATCCTCTCGGT
Source organism: Pleurodeles waltl (assembly GCF_031143425.1). Classification (NCBI taxonomy): domain Eukaryota; kingdom Metazoa; phylum Chordata; class Amphibia; order Caudata; family Salamandridae; genus Pleurodeles; species Pleurodeles waltl. The sequence continues at coordinate 706,369,514 of NC_090450.1, read as the reverse complement.
GCAGTCTGGCTAAGTGAGATTCCCTAAAACTACTTCCCACGTTGCTATTGGTCAAAGAATCGTACATTTAGGTTTAGTCCAATGAAAGGAAAACCCCAAATCTAAGAATTTACTAAACCACTGTTCACATGTCGATGATTGTCTCCTCTTCTCCTGTTCCTGTCGTTGGGCTCCTCAGCTAACGAATTTGTAACAGTTTATACTCCAGTCAGTGCATCCATTGTCTGCTCCTGGGAACGTCGCCTTTACACACACTGTTATACAATGTGTCCCTAGCTAGTACAACATATTCTAGCAAGCAGTTCTCATAGGAAAGAATTATAGTTACTAACATTTGGTCCATGCAATGGAAAATCACATTTTTTCTCTTAAGCAGCCATTTTATAATTCGCCTAAGCAATGCAGCTTGACATGAGGCTGTGCAACTAGGCCCAAGACCTTGCTAAATTAAGGCCTATGATTAATAAAGCAAGTACATAATATATGGCCATTAATATGACATACTACTACATTATTCCAAACATAAGCTCGACATTTTACATTACTAAGCTGTTACTAAGCTGTGATTGTTGATGGTCACTCAAATAGGCACATTTTCAAATGCGTGTATTATTTTTTCTACGTTAATTTATTTTCTTTGCAGATTCAATACTGTGAACACATGAAAATTCATTAGTAAAATTTCAGCGTTAACAGTACTCAACATCTGAGTCAATTATTACAAAGAAACTAAAAACCTGGCCAGTCAACCTGCATTCTCTCAGCCTTATTTTCTCTCTCAGCCCCAGAAACCCCCTTTTTTCGGTATCAGCCACACTATGTGCATTTTGTCATTCATTCATTCAATGCATACATGAGAAAAATAATTTTATGTGTGAGGATTCAGAGTGCTGTTGATATGTAAAATAGTCCTTCATTCATTGCAAAGCAAGTACTTCATAGGAGGAGTCATCTACTTTAAACATCCAGTAGCACGAGGAGAGAAAGAAACATGTTCTGGGCAAAGCCAACTGACATTCTATTTATATTTTAAACAACTGATAACAACAACAGGTCTTGCAGGTAGTTGCACTGCCAAGCCAAACATAAAAATGGCTTAAAACTATCACTAGGTCCTTCCAACTAGTATATTAGTATAGCATAAAGAGCAACTGATATTGATAATGTTTTGGGATAGTTTTCAAGTTAGAGGAGACCCTAACTAAAAACCACAGAAGTGGTTTTATTTATGTTATACACATTAGTCAAAGGTAACCTATATCAGCAATGGAATTACACCTTTTCAGTCATGCTTCTCAACCATCACCTGGCTTGGTCTGGGAGGCAAGTGAGTTGCTCTACTCCCTGGAGATGTAGATCTGAGTTTTCTGCCTCTCAGAGCCTGGTCTCACTTGCTTTTGCTTCGATGCTGGAGTGAGAGAACCCTTTCAATTTGCTTGTGAAGCTCATTGTTCACTGTAATGATTGGGCTTCAATGCAGAAGAGTAGGCATACAATTCAAATAACCACACACTTATAAAATAGCTCTAATCGCACCATGCATGCGAAGCAATTAAAACCAACCCTCCATAACAGAGTTTCACCATTTGACTCTTCTTCTATCAATCCATTCATCCTTTAGTTTATGAACACATCCATCTGTCCATCCTCACACTATTCATGCATCAACCCATTCCCCCATCCAACCATACTTTTCCCATTCAATATATATATATATATATATATATATATATATATATATATATATATATATATATATATTTACACACACCTTACTTGAGTGGAATATGCACGCACAAACACTCACTTGGGTGCACACCGGCAGCAACCATGACTGGAAGAAGGAAAGGATATACATATATATCTATATATAATATCCTACTAGCGATTGCCAGTAGGTAGTTTATAGTTTGGACCTAGTTTCCATAGAAAAAGTGTTTTTTGACCTGCCTATATCTCTGGCACCGTTTGGGGAATCTTCACAAACTTTTCCAAAAAAAGTGTACACAAGAATCTTGTTGTTCATCGAACATTTCAGGGTGATCCGTCAAGTGGGGGGTTAGAAAAAGGGGGGGTCATAAAAGTGCCTTTCCCATGTTAATTCCCATTGGAGTTTTGAACACAACTACAGCCTGAACCACTGGACAGAATGACACCAAATGTGGCAGAAAAGTAGCTTTCGGTACGCAGATTACGTTTTTTGTTATTTAGTGTAAATCCGTTTAGTAGTGTAAGAGAAATTAAAGAAAAACAAAATTTGTACATCTAGAGGCCCGAAGGCTTTGCAAATCCTCACGATCTTGTGGATAGATCTGATTGGCTGTCATCCAAGAAGTGTTGGCCGCCATTGTGAGTCTCCAAAAAAAAAAACAGAGGGAAAAAAGGGGGCAGGGTACTGTTACCCTAACCTTGGCCCAGGGGTCAACCAGGACCCCCCGGCTAATAAAAAGCATTTTTTAAATAAATTCATAGCAAAAATTGCAAATATTTGTGAATTTCACTGTGGATAAAAAAAAAAGCAAGCACAGTCTTCCACGCTTGCTTTTCATTTTGCCTCAGGGTGGGCCAGGGCCCGGAGGCATTCACAAAATATAGGAGCGGGTGCAGGGGCCCACCTCCTAGGGCTTATCAAAGCCCAGAGGACTGCTACCTCCCCCTGGCAATTCATATAAGGTATTCTGGGGAGGGGCCCACATGGCATCCCCGCACCTTGAGGTGCGCCACCTCCTCTGGGCAATGTATGTGAGGGGGCTGCATATCCCCCCACGCCCCCAGGGACCGCTACCTCACAAGGGCAATGCTTTTAATGTATGCAGGGGGTCCGCATGTCCCCCCTGCACCCCAGGGACCACACCCTCCCCGGGGCAATGCATATAATGTATGTTGGTGGGGCCCACTACCTCCCCAGGGTTCAAATAACTTAAAGGAGGGATCCGTCGAGGATCTCTGGCCCTGGGGACCACCACCTTTCCGGGGCACAATTGAATGAAGGGGGGGTGGCACCTCATGGAGTTTTACATGGCCCTGGGGGCCACCACCTTCCAGGGCTGGTGCCTGCTACTCTTGAGGTGCCCACCCTTGGGAGGTAGCTGTTGGCTTTTGCTTAGTGGGAGCTGACAGCTCCTGACAAGCAAAAGCAAACATAACTCCGCTATCAGCAAGCAGGTGCCGTCAAACAGCTTCCACTTGCAGAAAGCGGAGTTTTCATCTCTTTACGTGCAAGCAAACATGCGTGCAGAGAAAGAGATCATAACATTGCTCCAGCAAGCAGGAAGCTGCTATTTATAGCAGCTCTCTGCTTGCGGGAGCAATGCCGGCTCCTGCAAGAGACGGGAGACGGCTAGGACCATGGGGTCCTTCAGGCTCCCCCCACAGTTCCCATGTCATCCAAGTGTGTTTTGTCTGCAGCTCCACTGTGTAAAGTTACTTGATGAAGACGCTTAAGGAAGAATTACAATGGCAAAGTTACAGACACACAAGGTCACTGAAGACATTTCCTCAACGTCCTTTACACAGCTGCAGTGTAGGAGAAGCACTATACATTTACCCAAAGAGGTAGCACATATGAATTAGCCAGTACAAAGTAGTCCAATTGGGTAGACATTTGGCACAAAACGGTGTCTCTTATTTGATAAATAGGCAAGGCAGGATTCCTTCTGGCATGATGCTCATTTCACAGAAATTAAACCTCAACATCAAGCACTTACAGATATAAACAAAGCAGGTGCCCAACTTCAGGATCCACTTCTGTGAGATACTTATCAATCTAATTTCTGGCCACAGTCAAGGCAAAGCAAGTGTTTGTTTTTTCTCTGCATTTCAACACTTGAAAAGTCATCTGTAATGCTTGATGGAGGTGTTTGCATCCTTGCTTTTTTTTGTGTGCAATATCTCATGTAGTGACTGTGACGAGTGGGTTCTTTCTTGACAACTGCTGCTAAGACCCAACCCCGCCGGCCATGCACGACACGAGGTTGGGTGGTTATAGAGGGTTGGTCAGAAAGTGCCCTAAGGTAACTATAACTCGCGCCCTCGCCATGCACTGCTAATTACCCCCAATATTACAGCACTCCTGATATATTTTATAACATCATTGATAAGGTCACTGTAACATTTTTTGTAAAATGATTCATAATAAAACTATGAATAGCGTGAGTTATAGTTACCTTACGGCACGAGTTATAGTTACTTGAAATAACTCTAACAAGTGAATTTCTATGGTTTTGTACGTTTAAAATGTGAGCCTAACTATAACGCTCCTGTAACCTTTGTTTTTTTAAAGTGAAAATATATATATATATATATATATATATATATATATATATATATTTTTTTTTTTTTTCATCCATTGAGCCATCAGTATATTCATGTATTTCATGTATCTGTTCATCGATCCTTCCATCCATTCCATTTATCCTTTCAACTGTTGATCACCTGTCGATCTTTTCATTCTTTCTTCTATCCAACCTTCCTTCTATCTTTGATCCTTCCCCTCCATTCACCCTTTTCTTTTTTTGCTATCATGTTTCTTTCCTTCCTATAACCTTCCTCCCGCCTTCTGTTCTTTTTTCTTTTCTATCTGCCCAACTTTTTTCTTCTTGCATCCTTACTTTTTCTTTCTTACCTTTCTCTTTCATGCTCATTGTTTTTCCATTTCTCACTTTTTGTATGTATTTCCTATTTTAATTATTTTTATTTCTCTGTTTTCCTTACTTTGCATTCCTGCCCATGGCCCACAAACATCGTTCATGGTAATCTCTAGCAGTATTATTTATGAATAATTTCTGACCTTTAGACAGAAGAATCCCATAAACACATAGTAAATATCTCTGTGAGACCCAGTTCAACAATACATCCAACCAAGTGACACACCCTGTAAGCTGTTGGAGTGGAGGGTTCCCTTTGCCACTGCTTGTATGTCATTTATGAGCTTTTTTGGCAAGAAAAGGTGCTAAGACAGGGAGGAGTGGGGTGCTGACCTTGCGAGGCCTTCTCCACATGCTTCGTTCAGGAGTCTAATGATTATCTATTGTATTCGTGGGAAGCTAATCCAGTGCAGGTTTTTTGCATTTATGTATTTGTAGAATAGGCATTATAATGGGATAAAAAAAGACTACATGTTACAACACGGAGATTTCCCAAGTTCCCAGGTCCATACGTGAACAGCATTCAGCCATGTTTTTTTCCTCTGCATTATGGGACTTCTATTCCCGTTTGACCCATTATTAAAACAGCACTGTTAGTCCAGGATGCAGAAAAAAATGATTAGCACAGCCAACAGGTGTTGCCTTCTGACTGTCAATAAAGACCTATTTATTTGTCAATGCTTTATGCTGATGCTGTTGAGCATCAGTCAAAAGAGAAATAAACATGCTTTTTAGCGATGCTGTGCAGCATCAGGAATAAAAATGCACTGATTCGGACTTCATCGCACATGCTCACCTATGGGTCATGATGCTGCTGTCATCCAGAATGTTGATGTACATGTGTGCATGCGTATGTTTTGAATCATGCATTTGCAAACGGCATTATGCTACCACCACTATATTTTCTTTATTTATCATGGCAGATGCCAATCTTGGAGATTTAAATAAAAAAAGTTTAAATGTGTGACAAAGCATATTTTAAAAAAGGAGCATCCTGGCAGCAAATTGCAGCATCTGGACCATCCAAAAATGTCTAAAAAAGCATTATTATAAAAAAAGAACACAAAGAATATGACAGGAGGACTGGAGAAGAGGGTGGTGGAGAAATCAACATGGGAGAGAAGCAACAGGGAGTGATGGTCACGCAATGAAAGAACTTAGGGGTGGGGATAAAAAAATAAAAAGGCAAAAAGTGCTGGGCAGGGAGGAAGAGGGGTGCAACAAATAAGCTGGGGAAGGGGGCTGTAGGGCTACACAGAGAGCGCATGGGGTGCGTATTTGAGAGGTGAGGCAACATGTGAGGGAGAGAGCAAGAAGGAACATGCACTCCCATTCAGTGCTTAAACAAAAAGAAACTAGCATTGACAAGCCAATAGGTCTCGCCTTTATAATGTGACTTCCAAGCTATTGACTTTGTCTGACTATGAAGTATTGTTAAGAATAGGGAAAAAAACACTTCAAAATACTGGAAAAAAGAGAACTGTGCATTTAATTCAATATTTCCAGTGTTTATAAGTGACATTGTTTCTTTTTCAAATACTTTTTACAGAAGAAACTCTGGACAGAATTTATAAATGTGGTCCTCTGCTGTAAGCCAGGGAGCAGAGTTATGGGCCGCCAGGAGAAATGTCATGCTAAGTATACATTATGCCTGAGACACCAGCTGAGTGAGTGCAGCAGATGCCTCCTCTCCAAGCACCATAAAAACCTTTGTGTATGCCAAAGCTTGATCTGTCATTCAATATACAGAATAAAGGAGATAAAACAAAAGCAACTCTTACAGTCTGCTCTTTAGCCATACCGCAGCAAAAATATACCTGATGCAGTGTTTTTACAGACAAGCTGGGAGGAATGGGGGTAACACTGTACAGGAGGATATTGATGGGGAACAGCACACATGAGAGAGATAGAAAACGTACTCATGGAGTACTGAATTGAAAAGAAAAATGTGTTGTGCCCAAATGTGAGCAGTGGAAGGATACCAGTCAGCCAATCAAAACATTTGTAAAGGGGCTATGCTCCAGGGGAGGGATAGACAAAATAAGAGGAAAGAAAGCCACTGAATAAAATTCAAGCAATTTGGAGAGACAATAAAACCAACCAGTGGTAAGCAACGAGCAGGCTGTAAGCCTGCTCTAAGTTAAAAGGAAGGAAAGCCATTGAATAAGAAGCAAACAAATGAGAGTGACAATAATGCCAACCAATGGTTAACTGTAAGTTTACAATAGGTCTTTCGCAACAAGACAGCTTGCTATGTCTGTGTGCAAGACCTAAACAGAGGTTTCCTGAATATGGGCAGTGGAATTACAGAAGTCATCCAACCACAAAAATGGTAAGGAAGCTGTGCTCCAAGGGTGGGACGAGCACGAGAGGAAGGAAAGCTACTGAATAAGAACCAATCGGATGAGACTGACAAGAACACCAACCAATAGTAAGCAATTGGCTGAACCGAAACCCACTTTAAGTATTGGCATTGTCCACAATAAGACTTTGACGACAGCTAAACGCTGTCTATAAGCGAGACGTAATAAAAACTGAACTGGATGAGCTACTCATGCGGTGACCTAAGAAACTTGAGAGCTCAGAATGCAAAGGGAAACAAGCATTAGCAAAGCCTAAAGGCCTGGTCTTAGCAACTGCCTTATGATGCAAGGTGGTCCATTTTATTTTGCCATCCTCACTCCTTATGTAGTATGTTGCTAGATGGGATGGCCAAGGAAGGAAGAAGAGACTTGCAGGCAAGAACAGGGGTGGTAGCGGCCATCAGAGACAAAGCTCTAGCACACTTTTCTTCTGAGCCGCCAATGAATGAAAGGCATGAGCCAGCTTCCTGCACCCATGCCAAAGGCACCCCTGGGTGTACTACCGTCTTTATGGGGTGATAATAGAGAAAACAAGCATTTGAAATACAATGGGTCTCGTGTTTGTGCGAGTTAGAGCTATTAATGTTGTAAATTCCTAAGTGGACTTTTCTTGCCACGTAAATTGAATATGAAAAGTAAAACAGTAGACATAAGTAAGCCGATTCAAAGCGCCACGGCTGCCATGAGCACAAAGGAGACACTAAAGGGAAAAGAAGTTCACTTGCAGTCAAACTTATCAGCAAACGTGCAATTATCCATATAACAGGGTCGATGGCCAAGGCGGTAACAAAACTGCCCCAAGGAGGGACAAATGTAAAGCATTTACCAATGATAACAAAGGATTTTTGAAAGGCAAGCCCATGAACGACTGATAGTGACAGACGTGCGGTGGGCGTGGTTTAAAGCCCACAGATAGATTACAAGCCAGAACCTCGACCTTAAAAGTGATCAGGGGGAGATCAGGACTGCAACTGTGTTAAGTGAGATTGGTTTTCAAAAACCTTTGGGACTAGAATGACTACGTCTCTCACCATGAAGGGGCCCGCGGAGAGAGAGACTCGGTCTAGTCTCTCCGCGGGCGTGTTCGGGACAAAGGAAGTGGCGCGGAAGGCGCCCATTGGTGGACAGGTAAGTTGGGGTGGGGCTTAGTAAGGGTTTATAAGGGGGGTGGTGGGTGGGGTCGGCCTCTTCTCCGCGCCGACGTAGTTAGGAGGGTTGGTGCTTTTTGTGAAAGAGACAGTTAGAGGTAAGGAGGCAGGGAGTTAGGCTAGGCCCCACGGTCGAGGAGAAGGTTATTTTCACGCTCCCCAGCAACCGGAGCCGGCTGGGGAGCAACGCACACCGGCCGATGGGGGAGGTCGGCCCCTTGGGTAATTTCTCTAGCGCGCGGTGCTGCGCGTTAATTAAATTCAACGCGCCAGGGGCGGCCCAGACACCGTCACACCCCGCGGGGGGCGGAAATAAGTGAAAAAGAATGCAGATGAGGCGGGGAGGGCCCCGAGGGCAGGCAATTAAAATAATAATAACAATAATAATAATAAAAGTGAAAAAATTAGTTTTCACAAATAAAGACAGGGATTTTTTGGGCCTATAGGCCACAAAAAAAAAAAATTGTTTTTCTTGGCAGAAGGCTAAATAGGAACAGGGTTGTCAAGTGCACTGGGCAGCTAGTAAGCTGCCTACCCACAGCGAAGAGCACAGTAGACACACTAGGAGGGCGGACCAGGCTCACTGGGTTGGGCACCCCCAATAGTGCCACAGGACAGGTATATAAAAATTTTTTAAAAAGAGGCTTATATATTATAGAACATAGATAATCATAAGAATAATAGCATTTTATCCCTAATAAGCCCGGAAACATGGCTACGAGCCACGACGCAGAGGCAGTGAGGGCAGCGCTCCGCGTGCTAGGCGAAGCAGGCAGGGCTGACCTACTGAGACCAGGGGTACTAGAACAGGCCTGGGTGGGGATGTCACGCCCAACGAGGGCGGCCTCAGGGCGGGTCGCAGCAGCAATAGCGGCGTGCGAGTCTCAGGACTCCGACGGGGAGAAGGATGAGGGGTCGGTGGCCCCTGGGCAGGGCGCAACCGCGAAACAAGTTACCCCCAGGGCGTAGAGCCCCCTGATGTTTAGCGGGGAGACACAAGTAGCACAGGACGCGGGAACAGATAATTGGGCAGCAGGGGCAGACCCTGCGGGCAACTCGGGGCAGCCGTCGGAGGAGGGGGGGCCCACAGGACAAGATGGAGAGGCAGGGCGGTCCCTACCGGGACACTGCGGGGATTTTGCCCGCTAGATTTGTCATACCACAGTGGGGAAGGCCCCAGCCACGGGGTTTTCGGGGCGCCCGCAAAGAAAAGAGGCAAGTATGCGGGGAAACCCAGAGGGGGGCCAGGGAGGGCCAAGACAACACCCCGCTAGGCTAGGGTGGGGAAGCCAGGTCCACGCAGGAGCCAGAGAACCCTGGGGTATAGATCACGCATGCACAGGGGAATTGGGACCAGGCAGAGTCTTGGGACTTGGAAGCCAGAATCCGGGAACAGCGTAGAGCAGTTCATGAGACAGAGGTCAGGTGGGCACAGCTATGCAAGGAAAGAGAAGAGGCGAACGCTCGCTTCGAAGCAACCCCAAGGACCAGAGAGGCCAGAGGGCAACCAGGAACACAGCAGACGGGGACAGGTAGCGGAACCTGGGTATGGGTTCCGCAGGCAAAGGGAGAACAGAGACAAGAGGCTTGTGCGGCCGAAGGGCTAGTGGGCGCGGAGAAGCCCGGTGACGCAGACGGTCACGGGTACAGGAATACAGCAATGCCAACTGGGCGCAACACGGCTCAAACGCGTTGGTAGGAAGCACTGGAGGGGTCTGCGGCGGCCTTCTCCACACCGGGGGAGCATGGATACCGTCCCGATGGTACGCGTCATGCGGAAACGGAGACGAACGAGAGTACATCAATCAAGGCAAGAGATTTTGCCCAACACAAGGGCCAGTGGGAAAGAGAGGATGAGTTGGAACTTGAGGAGAGTGCCAAGGAGCTTGGTAGATAACGTTGGAGGTAAGAGATGGTGGTCAGTGTGGGGCGAAGGGGGAGAGGCAGTACGGGAGGCTAACACAAGTCGGTCCTTCGGGGTAGGAGAAGGGTCAGTTTTAGATGCGTCAGATAATAGCGTCACACAAAAGACAGTCGTGAACAAGGAGAAGGAAGGCACCGCCACGCCAGACACAGCCACAACTGGGAAGGCTGATGCAGGGGAAAGACGGTAGAGGATAAGGAAGTGGGAGGGCACAAGAAGAGGCTGCCGTACATGGGTCTAGCTATGCCGCTTGGGTCACATATAGGGGAAAAAACGAAAGCCAGAATATGGAAACACGAATATGTAGATGTTTTTAAGCTACTACATAGGGACATACAGGCGAAAGAAGGTTCCAAGGAAGAAGAGTGGGTACTAGCGAGCAGGCCACGGGTACCTATCATGATGGACAATTGGACATCGGCTTTCTTGATATTTGCCAGTATATACTGCGAAAAATATCCGGATAGGGCCATTGCACTCTTTAAGTACATGGACATAATTAGAAAGGCGCAAATGCATTTTGGGGGTTTCGCATGGCTCAATTATGACGAAGAATTTAGGGCACGGGTGAGCGTTAATCCAGAGAAACTTTGGGGGGACGTGGATCCCGAACTGTGGATGCAATGGATGGCATCGGCACAGACAGCGGCGTCCACTCACACAGCGAGTGGCCTGCCAGTGACTTATAAGCCCTTTCAAGCTCGCCCCGCCCAGGGAGGGGCGGGCGCCACCACAAAAACGGCTGAGGCAACGTCAGGGGCATGCTGGAACTTTAACAAAGGTTTTTGTTCCAGAGCACAATGCAGGTTCAAGCATGACTGCTCCAAGTGTGGGGGTCGTCATCCAGTCATTCAATGTTTCTCCCTGTCCAGCCCAGCGGAACAGTGGAGGGCTACAAGAGGGAGGGGGGCACATGGCGCTCCTGCACCAAAGGGGTCCTACACCAGTTAGACTGGATTTCCTGCTGCCATGGTTGCGAGTTTACCCAGATACGGAGAAGGCACGCCTACTGGAATGGGGTTTTCGAGAAGGTTTTAGAATAGGTTACCAAGGCCCTCGGGAAAGGAGATGGGCTGACAATTTGCGGTCAGCCAAAGAACAGCCTCAGATAGTGCGCAACAAACTAGCAAAGGAAGTGGGCCTAGGCAGAATAGCAGGCCCTTTTGACAGATGGTCAAGTGATGCCCTGATGATATCCCCTTTGGGAGTGGTACCCAAAAAAGCGCAGGGAGAATTTCATTTGATTCACCATTTGTCATGGCCCGAAGGGGCGTCAGTAAATGATTTCATCACCCGAGAGGACTCCAAAGTAATATACGCATCAGTCGATGATGCAATAAAGCTAGTCCTAAGGTGCGGTAGGATGGCGGAAATGGCAAAATGCGATATTCAATCAGCTTTTAGATTGCTCCCCATTCATCCAGCAGATTTTGACCTCTTGGGCATGCAGCTGGATGGCAACATTTATGTGGACAGGGTGCTGCCCATGGGTTGCGCGATATCATGCGCTCTGTTTGAAACTTTCAGCACCTTTTTGCAGTGGGTTTTCATGAGAACGAGTTGACATAGGTGGGTGACGCATTACTTGGACGATTTCTTATTCGTAGGACCAGCGGCATCTGGGGCGTGTGGGCGAGCTCTAGTTTCTTTTCAGAGGCTGGCGCAACAGGCGGGGGTACAACTGGCCCCGGAGAAAACAGAAGGGCCTATGCCGATTTTAACCTTTTTGGGCATTGAGTTAGATGTGAGAGAACTGGTCGCTAGATTGCCAGCGGCAAAAGTGGGAGAGATACTAGATTTCTTAGCAGTGGTGCGCACTTTGCGTAAGATGGATCTGCGGACGGCTCAAAAGCTGTTAGGTTACCTCAATTTCACATGTAGGGTAGTTAGGGGAGGTAGGACTTTTTGCAGGCGATTGGGGCTTTCTATGTCAGGTGCAGTACTGCCGACCATAGGATACGAGTGTCCTTGACATTATGTGAGGACATCAGAATATGGGAGATCTTTTTGAAAAACTTCAATGGAGTACCGATGTCTTTTGGTGAGTCAGACACGGTATGGCAGGTTCAAATTTTCTCAGACGCAGCAGGAGCGTCTGGTTTTGGCTTATACTGGGACGGGAGGTGGTGCGCGGAGACATGGCCAACAGCTTGGATGCAGCAAGGGAGAAGCATTGCGTTTCTGGAGTTTTTTCCCCTTCTAGTGGCATTGGCAGTGTGGGGACAGGAATTAGCCAGTAGGACAGTGATTTTTCAAATAGACAACATGGCGGTGGTAGAGTTAGTAAACAGGCATAGGGCAAGGGACCTTAGAGTTTTGCGCTTGTTGCGGCAGTTTATGCTTTTATGTTTGTCTTTGAATGTTATATTTAAAGCTGCACATATACCAGGGATTCACAACGAGATTGCAGACTCCCTATCTCGTTCACAGTGGCGGCGTTTTCGCGAGTTGGCACCTGGAGCAGAACAGAGCAAGACTGTGGTCCCGGCAGTCATCTGGGAATGGGGGGCATGATGATCACGGGGCTGGTGGAGATGTCATTAGCAGTATCCATGCAGCATAATTACAGACTTGCATGGTTGGAGTTTCAATCTTTTGAACAGTTCGGGGGCAATTTTTGGGCTCAAAGCTTGAAAACGCTTGAGGCGCAGACCAGACGTTTTGTGCTTTTTCTGATCAGGGAGGGTTTATCTCCAGCTACAATCGGGGGTAAATTAGCCGGCGTCTCCTTTTACGGAAAACTGTTTTTTGGGTATGACCCAGCACACAATGAGTTATTGGGGAAAATGCTGAAGGGCTGGAGCAGGGTTAGAGCTAGGGGAGATAAACCAGCGAGAGAACCCATCACTTTTGAAACATTGGTAGAGATGGTACAGGTGTTACCAGTTTGCTGCTTGAATGAGTATGAAGTGGTTTTATTTCGTTTGTGCATGTTGTGGATGTTTTTTGGCGCATTTAGAGTATCCGAGTTGTTGGGGGTCGGAAAAGAAACCGGAGTAAGGAGGAAAGAGGTGTGCATGCATGGGGATAGGTTAGGGATATGGCTTATGTGGTTGAAGACGGACCAGTTGGGGAAGGGCAGGTGGATATGGTTGGAGAAAGGGGGTGTGGAAGTAGCTTGCCCGGTAGCGGAATGGGTTAGTTTCAAAGATAGGTGGCCAGCGGCGGGTTTTCATGCATGCATCAGGGAAAAAGTTGACTAGTTATCAGCTTTTACAAGTTATGAGGATGGCCCTTGGAAGGATAGGGCGGCGCGCAGAAGATTATGGAACGCATTCATTCAGAATTGGTGCGGCGATGGAGGCAGCCCATTTGGGCTGGGATTGGGCCAAGATCAAGGCTATAGGGAGATGGAAATCTAGGTGCTGCGAGCGGTATGTCAGGCCTTGATGGCACATAACTGGAAGGGAATGGGGGGGAGGTTTTAGCTCACCAATACAGTTCTTACAATGTTGTTTCTTTGCAGGATGTGTGGCTGGGCCGCATGGTGGTTGGTCGGCCATTCGTTTGTTCATTGGGCGGCAAAATTTGCGGAGAAGCAGATTTACGGCAGGTCATTGGGACTGTCCAGCAAACACCACGAAGTACATTGGTGGGGCAAGAGTGGTATGAGGTGGGGGAGCCTGCTCCCATTTATCACGGGTAACTTGCCGCAGTGGGGATGCCCAGACCTGTTGATGATTCATCTGGGGGAGAATGATTTAGTGAAGCTATCTGGGCTCACTCTGATACAACTGATGCAGAGGGATTTGGAACTTTTGAAAAGAAACTATGCGGAACATGCTTGGTATGGACAGAATTTGTGCCAAGAAGGGCATGGAGAGGGGCTCTCAATCATGGAGCCATAGAGCGGGCTCGTAAAAAGTTGAACAGAGCCATGAGAGTTTTCTGTTGGGCACATGGGATCAAAGTTTTGAGACACGGGGACATAAAAGAGCAAGAGAATTTTTTTTTCGAGATGACGGGGTCCATCTCTCACAGATAGGGAACGCGTACTATATTTACAGAACTAAGGTTAATGCTCGAAAGTGTATGGGGAGTAAATTTGTGGATCCGGAAATAAATAAATTTTAAAAAAAGAGGGTGGGGCAGCAAAACGCCTCATGGGTTTCGCTGGATGGCAGGAGATGGGGGAGGGTGGAGAGCCAGATGCGGGCTTGTCCACCCTTCCAGGGGGAAAAACAAGGAGGTGAAGGATCAGAGCGGGGAGGGGTAGGCTACAAGCAAGGAAGGCATGGGAGGAATAGGGGAGCATATACGGTAGGAAAATTGAAGGGAGATATTTGAGGAGAGAATGAAGGCAAAGGAAGGGTATAAGTTAAGGTCTGTTTTCAACAGAAGACATACAGTTAAATGTTTAAGTAGTGTTTGTGTTTTAAACCCTGTCCTAAAATAAATGACCTTTTACACCAACAAAAGTGTCACGTATGTATGTCCCGATGAAGGGGCCCGCGGAGAGAGAGACTCGGTCTAGTCTCTCCGCGGGCGTGTTCGGGACAAAGGAAGTGGCGCGGAAGGCGCCACTTGGTGGACAGGTAAGTTGGGGTGGGACTTAGTAAGAGTTTATAAGGGGGGGTGGAGGGTGGGGTCGGCCTCTTCTCCGCGCCGACGTAGTTAGGAGGGTTGGTGCTTTTTGTGACCACCCACCCAGCGTAGGAAGACAGGGGGAGGGGATGATAGTCAGGTAGGTAGGAAGGTAGGGTAGGTTAACAGTCATTTAGGGCAGGTGAGTTGAGAGAGTTAGCAGGAGATGGGGGAGGGTGGAGAGCCAGATGCGGGCTTGTCCACCCTTCCAGGGGGAAAAACAAGGAGGTAAAGGATCAGAGCGGGGAGGGGTAGGCTACAAGCAAGGAAGGCATGGGAGGAATAGGGGAGCATATAGGTAGGAAAATTGAAGGGAGATATTTGAGGAGAGAATTAAATCAAAGGAAGGGTATAAGTTAAGGTCTGTTTTCAACCGAAGACATACAGTTAAATGTTTAAGTAATGTTTGTGTTTTAAACCCTGTCCTAAAATAAATGACCTTTTACACCAACAAAAGTGTCACGTATGTATGTCCCGATTGCGTGAGGAAAGAAATGCCGTGCTGCACGCGAAAACTGCCCATGCATAGATATTACCAGTGCTTCATTTGTGAACATTAAGTGGTGGGGCCCAAAGTTCTGTTCAGAATCCTACAGTCTGTGCTACTGAATGCCAGGGCTGTCGAATACCAAGGCTTCCTAGTTTTATATCCCATCTATCAGATCAGGAAAATGTGTGTGTGATGTGTGAGGCGGAAGACACAGGAGGACGGAAAGCATCAGTGTGTGTTTACGCGTGTCTGTTGGGGTGGGGGGGCGATGTGTGTGCGAAAAGAGAATGCGGTGAGGGAAAGGAAGGCTTCTGCCACATGCCACGGGAAAAGAGAAGACGGAAGAAAATTCGACGTTATGTATGTGTCTGAGTAATGAGGGAAGGAGAGCATGCCAACTGTTTCGTGTTTGATGGGGGATGAGGGAAAGGGAAGATAAAACGCTCGTGCCAGAGATGACGAAAGGAATGGGAGCCAATGGAGGAGTAAAGGGAACCAGTGAGTGCCAGGTGTGGGGAAGGGAGCGGTAGGGAGGAGTAAACCTTGTGTTTATTGAATGGGGTGTGCGTGTCAGTGCGTGCAGTGTACATAAAAAGGATTATCCACGCGAAAAAAAGGGTTGGGGACCCCTAGAATCTCACTTGGGCTGGCTGCTTCATAAGTATATGACGTCCTGGGTTGAGAGGTCCTGCACTACGAAACCTACTGCACGCCACGTTGTATAAGTGACAGGAGAGTGTCAGCGAGGGAATCAGCTGATGTGTGCGTCACTGTCACTGGCAGCATGGAGAGGTGGTTTCAGGCAGCTCCCCAGTCCCTTCCCTCCACCTTAATTTCTCAAAATCTTCTTTAGTGGTAAAATAAAGGTTGCTGATCAGTCCTAAAGGTCGGGTGTGTTGATGTTGCTTCTGTATCACGCTGTGTGCGCCAAGTATTTACTTTGGCAACGCTGGCGTGGCTTGCCATTCAAAGGAGGTATTTATTTGCATTCTATTGTTCTGGATGGCTTATGTTCCATAAAGCATGTTACTGCAGGGGGAGGAGGAGCTGAATGAGAAATGTATCGATCAAGGCGGCATGGGTGGCGTTCTGAGAATTCAAAGGCATGCCTGAGACAAGCAGACAATACCGTCAAGGGGTCATAGGTCACGGCTCGTGAAAGCGAAAGGCTGAGATCGGGGCTCAGACAAAGTGTATAAGGAGAAGGCCGTCGTGCCCGGTAACCCCGTCTCGAAAAGACCCTTTAGGAGAATCAGAGCTAGTCCCTCTGTTACAAAAACGAAAAAGGCGGGAATAGCTCAATGGAAGGAATTCTACTTCTGTGAGGAGGCAGGCAGCAGGTTTAAAAAAATATGTGATCACGAGCAATGACATCGGCGGAAAGGAGGCGCCATCCTGCCTGTGGGAAGCCGCAGTATCTCCATTATTTGGAACACCTCTTCTCATAACAAGGATGGGATCTAGTTAGAGTCGGCACCAGGATAGACATAATCTCCATATAACTGTGTGGGACAGCTGTGGGAATAAGGGATGAACTCAGCATGGGAATGAGAGGGGAGCACCCCTCGTTCCACAAAAGTGGGTGTGCCGCCCCTACTAGGAACAAAAAGAGAATGTCTGCCATAACTAGGGATGGGAGGAGAGGGAGGCTTCCCAGCCATCATCTGAGTAAAGAGGAATGCACTCTTGACTTGGGTACAGGGGTCCAGCTATTGGGTTGCCAATGACCATTAGCACAAGAAGGGTTTTGCACCCATATTGGACAATATGCAGCTTCTTATGAATGCATTCTGCTTCCTGTGAGCTGTAGTCTTGTTTTTCTTTCATTTGAAGTATTACCTCTTATGCATATCTGCCAGCAGGGTCGATCTCTGAATCTTTTGGCCACATATGACACTGCTGGCCATCAGAACCTGATTACTCGCTTGAAAGACATTAGAAGGATGAAAAAAGTGGATCTTCCCACTACCCTCCAAAAGGAAACATCAAGTTAAGAATGGGTTCGTGGAATCCAGCTGGAAACACCTTTGATTCAGGGTCACAAGAAGTTCATCTTTGCCATCTGTGCTATTTCACATGTACATGCAACGTTCGGCCCAGTTGGGCAAAGCATGCTAACGTCAGGTCCAGAGGTGTGTTTGAGGCTCTCAAGTTTTCCTCTGACTACATAGAAAACTGCCCAACCAAAACAACTTCCTTAATAAGTATGTATTACATCTTAGGTGTGGGGATGCTTCTTTTGCCTTCATGGAGATGAAACAGTGATCCCGATCTTCAAAACGAACCCAGCTTAAACATATCTCCGTCTCTGTAAGACTCTGTACTATCAGGACAATCTCAAATCACAAGTGAAAAATCAAACATTCTTGGAATCATCTTTGAAAATAATGTATCACTGGACCCTCAGGTAAACTCACTGTTGAAAAACGTAGCTCCCAATGCCTACAGAAGCACCTATGCTGTGTTTCTTCTTTCATCCTGTAAATCAGGTAGACAATATTTTGCACCACTTCAGCCTGCTGACTTGCTCTCCCCCACCTGCCAGGTCCAAACCACCTTTCCAAGGTTTCTAGTACAGTTATGTCATGTTACTCCTTCCAGTGTCCAGCTTCCCGTTGTAACGCCAACTGTTAATGGTGTGACCATGTGATCTGTGCCAGGAACAGGGCAAATCAGACACTGACTGCATTGTATCACCTCAGTAGGAAATGGGGGGACCTCACCTTCCGGCCTTTAGGGCTAATTTGGGAGCCAAATTTGGTGTCTCCTGATGAACACATTTAGGAAGTGCGATGTGTGGGAGTTATCCTCTGTACAAACTATGGAGAATATGTTCTTTAGAGTCCAACTGAAGCTATCCAGAGATACATAATGTTTAAGTTGAGAGAAGAGTACATGGCTTTTGCATTATATCAGAGACTTAATTGGATATTTTACTTTATGAGTGACTTACTAATGCTCTGGAGTACCTAATTAGTTCATATAAAGCACATAATACTCGATTGGTAAAGCAATCTTCCAAAGGGCACTATTGGTATCCTTTTGGGTAAACCCACTAGGGTGCCTCTTAGGCTGGCTCCCAGGAAGTGAAGTCCCCTAGCATAATTAGGCAGATGAGAGGAAATCCCTTCTGAACTGATTAGTAATTATGTTGCTATAGTTGGGTGGTCTTAGTATTAATATAAATTACAACTTATTTCTTGCTGCCTTATGTCTACCTGAAAGCATGCTGGAGTATTCATAAAGTGAGAGCGATCAATAAATTTTGCCTTCCTCGAAGGACCACATTATGAAATGGACAAGATGTTGAAATCAGTTTCTATTTGCCATGTAACGTCCAACTCTGGGATCAGCTGAGAGGTCGGTGGAATGTCCCCAAAGTCCCACTGAGTAGTAGCATGGATCTGGCAATCCAATATCTGCACTGCCTTGATGGATCAAAGACTCCATTGTGGAGCTGGTGACCACCTTTTAAACAGTTTGCACAGAGTAAAGTTCAAAGTTGATAAACTTGACAGTAATGACTATGACCGTACACATATTTTAACACAAATATTATGCTGCTGTAGAGATATACCCTCCCTTTTTCCACCAAAACCACCTTCTGATTTCAACCTTAATTGGTAGGTTTATCTACCTTCGTTTTTATAGTCTACGGTCTATAAAAGGCAAGGGTGATATCACAAGAACTCTGAACCTTTATACCAAAGTCATCTTGAGTTCTCCTAGAGCCACATGTGGAAACACCCCTGGAAAAGATGCATCTTCTACTCATTAGGTAGTCATATTCAGGGCCGGCTTTAGGGTGATGTGACCAGCGTGAACACGCTGGGCACTGACCTGGAATTGGGGGGGGGGACTGAGTTTAGTGATTGCTGTGTATAGCAATAACATACGATTTATAAGCACCCGTTGCAGAGACCTTTGTGCCTCCAGCTTTTGGGCAGCAATAAAAATGTCATGATAGCTCCTTTGAATAACATTCCTGCTAGAGAGACAGATTGGAGTTTTGTATAGTGGCAGTTTCGACTTGCTATAAAGTAGTGCAGAGGGTTTATTGCCTGTTGCAAAGAACAGATCTGTATTTTATGTGGATTGCTTAGTGCGTTAATAAAGCAAGCCTTTACCAGCGCTTTAAAACAAACAAAATGTATGTGAGAGAGGGCTACAGAAAGATGAGGGACACTTTTGCCAGGTGACAGTGAGGTAATCAGAGAAGGAGGTCATGGGGAGGGCGCTAAAAAAGACTGTTGCACTGTGCGCCACCTGTATTAAAGCCGGCCCTGCTTATAATAACAAAGTGCTGCTCCATTCGAGATTTTGAATAGCTTCAGGCTTCCCGGTCTATTCCCAGGTAGCTATCTAGGTACTGTAAAAGGCAGCAGTTTGTCCTGCATGCACTGTGCTAGCACTTCCCGTAGATACTATATCTAGACTAGTTGCCCAGTGTGGGACTGCAGATTTCAGAAAACTCTGTTTCCCTCATGCTGTGTTGCTTCTCTGTCCTCCTAATCTTCTCAGCGTTCCAGCATAATTGATCTTGCAGACATACTCCAAGAGGTAAGTGTAGGAAGCTGCCTGGTGTGTGATGGACACCTATGGTGTTGGCACTTTATACCAGGCCAGGGCTCTCTAGAGGTAGCTTGGATGAGCAGCCAAGACTTATCTAGGAGAGATGCAAAGCTTATGCAATACCACAATAGTCACACAGCAACTTATCACACATGAAAGGAACCACACAGTGTTACAAAAATAAACGTACTTCATTACAGTAACACTACACTAGAATACTTATAGGCAGTCCCCCCAAATGGAGGTAGGTAAGTACACACACACACTATATATATATATATATATATATATATATATACATACATATATATATATATATATATATATACATATACATACACAATAGCAATCATGAATTAGCATAGCAAGAACAAGCATTGGCAAGAATCGTAGAAAATAGTGAGGGTCCTAGGGGAGGGCCAAACTATATACTAAAATAGTGGAATGCAAAGTGAAGTCTCCCACCCAAGGATATGGAGTCCTTAAAGGGAAGCTGGAAGAACTAGGGACCCCAAGAGGTGAGTACCTAAGTGACCCCCACGAACCAGGAGAGCAGAAGTACCTGGTCTTCCCAGGGACTAACAAGAGGACTTAGAAAAATGATTGTGGAAGAACAAGACCAGAACAGAAGTAACCAAAGGTGAATTCTGGAAGAAAAGGACCTGCAAAAGAAGGGGACAGAGTCCAGTTCACGATGGAGTGTCCAGTGGGGGCAGAAGCCACTACCCATCCTTCTGTGGATGAAGATCCGGGTCAACAAGGGAGGAAGAAGACCAGCGGTGAAGCCCAGGAGCTGCAGAGGAGTCCTTGGAGCAGTGCAGATGGTGTCCTACGTCGGTCTTCGGGTCGCAGATGGTCAGTGGTGTAGGAGAACCAAAAAACAAAAGAAGGGCTTATGAGAAGGGAGGTTTTTTTTTTAGGAATGGTCCTGTGCATAGAACTCCCATATCCGTCATAGAACAAAGGATGCACAGTTTCAAAAGAAATATATCTGTATGGATTTCACCTAAGTGTAGGAGAGATCCAGAGCAGTCCCTGTGGATAACCTATATCAGGAACCATGGCCCTCACTCACCAATTGGTGACATGCTTCATCATCGGGCTTTGCTCATCGTCAGACCAGCACTGCAATATCTGACAGGCCCCTCATGGGGGCTCTTTACCAGAGAGCTTTTAAAGAAAGTTGCCATAAATTAAAATAAGTGGGATTGGTGAGAAGAAATGTTTAAAATTGACTAGTAGGACCCTATAGTAAAGTCACTTATTGAGAATATGGGCCTCTGTCAAGATTAAAAAGAGAAATGGGCCAGGGAAGTAAGAATAATGTCTGTCTTACCCTATTTGTGGAATAATATATAATGTTAGAAAACCCTGTAGTCTAGGGATCAAGTATGTGTGTGGCAGAGGGGACGTTCCTAAGCTGCCCTAATATAGAAGGTCAACATGTTTCACGCTGAAATGTCTATACAGATCTTGGTGCAATTCATCAGGACCTCAAAAAAAAGTCATAAAATCATACCTAATGCTCAAAGCAGCATCAGGATTGGTTAGGAGCGCCCTGGCTGGGCGCTCCCAGGCAGACTGGGAGCCTGTGCGGGCTCTCCAGCCCAGCAACGAGAGCCCTGTGCGCATGTGTGTTTGGCCAGCCAAACATACGTCACCCATGTGGCCCCTCCCCTTTCAAAGAAAAGGATAATAAACATAAGTCATTTTCCTTTTCTTTGAAAGGTTTTGGCAGGGGGCGCGATGCTCCTCCGTCCTTATGGAGGAGCCGCCCCTGGGTGATGGACAGGGGAGTGGTCACTCCCTTTTCCTTTGTCCAGTTTCACACCAGAGCAGGGACCGGGGGTTCCTGGACTGGTGCAAACCGGTTTATGCAAGGAGGGCACTAAATGTGCCCTTCAAAGCAACCCGGTGGCTTGGGGAGGCTACCCCTCCCAAGCCGTGTAACACCTTTTTCCAAGGAGAGGGTGTTGCCTCCCTTTCCACGGGAAATCCTTTGTTTAGCCCCCCCCGTATGAACTGGTCAAGCAAAAAGAGGGCAGAAACCTGTCTGAGGGGTGCCAGCAGCGCAGGCTGCCCGGAAAACCCTAGAAGACTGGTAGGAGCAATACTGGGGAGTCCTGTAAGGAGCCCCCAGAGTGCATGGAATCATACAACCAATACTGGCAACAGTATTGGGGTATGATTCCGACATGTCTGATACCAAACATGCCCAGGTTCGGAGTTACCATTATGTAGCTGGATACAGGTGTCCAGTACACAGGTAAAATGGATTCCCCGCAATTACGAAGTCCAGTGTAATGGAGCTGGAGTTCGTAGGGACACCTCTGCTCAAGCAGGGGTGCCCTCACACACAGGGACCTGGATCCTGCCCTCTGGACTAGGAGGGCCTACCATGGCGTGACTTACAGTGACCTGGTGCAGTGATCTGAGGTGAAAGGGTGCATGCACCTTTTCACGCAGGCTGCAATTGCAGGCCTGCAGACACATTCTGCATGGGCTCCAACGGGTGGCACAATACATGTGCAGCCCATGGGGAACCCCTTGTGCTCCAATGCCCAGGGTACCTACGTACTATATACTGGGGAAATATTAGGGGGCACCAGTGTGCCAATTGTGGAGTGTACAAAAGTCTGAGGCAACCTAATTTAGAGGGAGAGAGCACAATCACTGGGGTCCTGGTTAGCAGGATCCCAGTGAAAACAGTCTAAGCACACTGATAGCAGGCAAAAAGTGGGGGTAACCATGTCAAAAAGAGGGTACTTTTCTACAGTAAGAAGGTATAATTTATTAGTATGTGTACTTTTCTTCAATTATTTCTACCCTTCCTTCACTACCAAGGACTCATTATCACTGCCTTTGCCCCTCTGTTCGACCCACTGGCAAGAATCGAAGTGGGGCCTTATGTGGCATGCAGTGGATTGGGCAGAGGCTTGCAGTCAGGGACAACTTTTGCTTAAAAAGCGCCCTGGGCAAAATCAAATTTGTCACCCCTTCTAATCTTCTCCCCCTCAATTTTCCCCCTCCCTAGCGTTACACTTCTACCTGTTCTAAGCGCTGTATTTAATAGAGTACAGTGTGACACAACCAAACAGTGCTGTTCGTGTTCTATGTTTTGTGTGTGAATGAGAAAAGCCTGCTGTATTGTCTGTCTGGAGTTGTTCTACGCTGTACCCATTGTGTCTGCTCAGCGCCAGGACACCCTCCTCAGGGTAGCTGTTTTATAAATTAATTCATGAGTAAAATACTAATTGCTGTTGTTCCAGTTGTATGTACCAAACTAAGGAAGGTCTGTGCCTTGCCACCCTCACTGCTGCGGGCCTTCTCCTCCCCCTGCAGGGGATCTTAGTGAGGGGCCTGCCGTGTTCACAGGTCAGTCATACCTATGTAACCTTAGCAGTGACCAGCTTCTGAACACACATTTCCCACTATTATCCCAAACATGAGTCACCTATGCAGGTGCTGTATTGGAGGTAAGTGCCAGTAGTTGTGGTTGGCGGGGAGAGGGGAGGGCAGACAGGGAAAGGGAGGGAAGCAAACAAAGAGAGTGGGAAGATTTATAGAGAAAATGAAAAGGTGCTGGCAGCCTGCAATACTAGAAGTAGGCAGTTAGATCAGCTCATTGTGTGCTCCCTAATCCTAGGCGCCCTGGGCCTGGGCCCAGCTCGCCAATCCCTAATGCCCGCCCTACTTGAAGCGTGGGCATGCATGCACTTTCTGGCCTCATTACTGAATAGTTTTTGCGTTATCGGCCACATGCTGGTGATGTTCCTGTACGTGGTATGCGGGGTGGTCTGAGGAGTTGCAACACACGGGTGTTTTTTTTATTTATTTTTTATTTTATTGTAATCCTTGCCTACTCATCTCCCTTGCTCTGCCTGACCCCTGGTGACCTCATCTTCCATTTAACTCTACTGACTTTATCACGCGACCACCCAATGTGACCCACAGATTCTTTCCCGCAGTCCCCTTAATACTCGTGCTGTGTGCACCCTCATTCGACCTTGTATCCGCCTTGCTTTGCACAGTTTCTCCCCTTGTCTGGCCTGACCAATCTCCTTCGTCTCCACTCTTGACGCACTGTCTTAGCTCTCTGTTCGTTGTTAAGAGCAACTCTGCCTCCACTCACTCCTACGTGCAGGTACTCGATGTTTATAGTACTTAGGCCTCCGGACCTCAAGTCTCTTTATTGTTCCAGCCTCTCCCCACCTCTCAGGACTCTCTCCTCCCCACCCCTCTCCCGTCAGCGGTCGGCGTGATCTCTGTTTACCACACACACGCGACTCCCGCCCTTTCCTTCACCCCACGTCTCCTCCCCGCCTTGTCCCATCCTCTCTCACAGCCCTTCATGCGCAGTTACTCATTGTTTACCTCGGAGTGTCCAACCCGTGGCCCCCTCGCTGGCCTGGCTAGGCATGGCAGTGTTAGCACGGATACTGGTTTTAATCCTGTTTTTTTCGTCCTTCTTCACCTCATTGTCTTGTTGACGACTATTTAAAGGGTGGCGAGGAGGTCTTGGCTCTGAGATATCACAATAGTGAAATGAAACCTTTCACTATATTGAAAAACTGTCAGCATCTATAGCTTGCTGCCTATAAAATGTAAGACCCTTTGTAAGAAGGAGCAGCTCACTGTGTAAAGTCTATTCGCCCCCACAAACAGCTCGCTCTCTGAGTAGAGTGTGGTGCGTTTACAGAAGCAACTCTGCGTAAAGTGTGGGGCGCTCTCAGGGGGAACTCATTCTTGTGCAGTGTGGGGTGCTAGATCTTAGAATCGGCTCTCGGTGCAGAGTTTAATGCTTTTTCAGAAGTAGCACATTCAGTGAAAGCTGTTGAGTGCTGTCAAAAGCTACTCACTCCCTATGAAACTTTGGAACACCCTCAGAAGCAGCTCACTCTTTGTAAGGTGTCGGCACTCTCAGAAGTCACTCCCTGTGTAAAGTGTGGGGCGCTCTCAGAAGCAGCTCACTCTGTGTGAACTGGGGGTGCCTCAGGTGATCCCCAGGGGGGCGCCAGGCTCTCGTCAAAAATATAATTATGCTAAGAACAGGGCGTTGCTTTAAGCTGAAATGAAAAACACGAGGGGCAGTAAATGGCTCTGTAATGGGTCATCACTAAAATGATTTGTCATCTTCATGGAAGCTGGGAGTATGTGTCAAGAGGGAAGGGACTCCCAATACTCTTCAAAACCCCAACCCTTACTTCTAATAATCACACTGTGGATACCTTTATACGTTCGCAAAGCCTTCTTGACCAGAAAAGTATGTTTGGCATCATGTATTTGATTGCATTTTCAAAACAGTAAATAACTTTACTACAATGTTTAAATAAGTGTAGACCTGTTTAAACATTGTAAATATAATAAAATAAGTGTGAATAATTCGGAGGGGAACCCATGATTTTTCCCCCACTGGGGGGCGCAGCATTTAAAAGTTTGAAGACCACTGGTGTAAAGTGTGGGGCACTCTCAAAAGCAGCTCACTCTCAGTGTAAAGAGTGGGGTGCCCTCAGAAGCATTCTACTCTGTGTAAAATTGGGGGTGCGGTCAGAAGCCACTTGCTCTCTTTGTAAAGTGTGGGGCGCTTTCAGAAGCAGCTCACTCTGTGTAAGGTGTGGGGCACTCTCAGAAGCAGCTCACTCTCTGTGTAAAGGGTGGAGCTCATTCAGAAGCAGTGCACTCTCTGTGCAAGATCTGGGGTGCTGTCAGAAGCCACTCACTCTTTGTAAAGTGCGGGACACTGTCAGAAGCAGCTCACTTTGTGTAAAGTGTGGGGTGCTAGATCTCAGAGCCATCTCGATCTTTGTGTAGGTTGTATGTTTTCCTTGCAGTAGTGCTCGGCGTGGGTGTGTGGTTAATTACATCTGTAGATTGTGGGGTTTCTCTGCAGTGGTGATGAGTGTGTGGGCAGTGACGTCTGTAGGTTGTGGGTTTACCCTGTGGTTGTGTTGTGTGGTCAGCTCTGGTTTTTTTTGCACTGGTGATCTTTATGTGTGGCGTCATTGTCATCTGTAGGTTGTGGGTTTTCCCAGCAGTGGTGCTTTGTGTGTGGGTGGGGTCCAAAGTCTTTGGTAGGTTGTGGGTTTAGGTGGTGCTTTGTTTGTGTGGACAGTGTTGTAGGTTGAGGGGTTTCCCTACAGTCGTGCTCCATGGCTGTGGTTCGTGCCATCTGCTGGTATTTGGTTTGCCCACTGGTGATGCCCATGAACATGATCAGTGTCTTCTTACGGTAGTAGAGTTTGCCTGCTGTATTGTTGAGTCTTAAACGTTCCATTAAACCTTTGTTACTGTTAAGTCATTCTTCAGTGACCTGTGTTCGTGTTTCCTTTATTCACTGTCTTTCATTGCCTGCTTCACACGTTACACTTGCATGGCACAACAAGAATCAAACGGAAAAGTCCCAAAAATAATTTCAATAAACGACTAACCCTAACCTGCAATTGAACCTTCAACCCTAAACATACGCCGTCCCTTAAACCATTATTTATTTTCAACTATTTATATTTCCGTGCTTTGCTCTATGTGACTTTGGTCGAAATCGAATATATTTACTGTGCTTTAAAATGGTCCCTTTAAAAAAAGATTCCTTTCCTAGTAATGTATCTCACTGTCCTGATACCACCCTGTCCTTGTGTCTGCACGTCCCCGTTGTTTTCTGAACCCGTGTCTGCCTGTCCTCCGCCCGACTCTGAGTTCGCCTGTTCCACTGCCACCCGTTGTCTCCCTTCCTCAGAGCCCCGCGTTCTTCGTGGCCCGGGGCCCAAATCTCCTGTCCCTGGCTTCTCCTCCCCCTTATACGCCCCATGTGTCTCCTGCTCGTCTGCCTAACCCAGTCTTCCCGTGTCTGGACTCCGCTTCCTCTGCATTCCTGGGCCAGTGCCTCCGAGTACCCCTGTCCTCAGTTCCTGCGTCTTCCTGTCTCCCGGACCCGTCGTCCCATGCCCCAGTTCCCTTGTCCCACTGTCATGTGTCTTCATTGCCGGAGTTACTCAGTGTTTCTGGCCGAGGGCCACTTTTGCTTGCCTTCCTCTTTTGATCTCTCCACGAAGTCCCCCGTTGCCTGTCTGCCATTCATGAAGTTTGCAATGTCTCCGGGTCCGCTGTACGCTTGTGTCTGTCCACAAATCCTGTCCCTCCCCTGTCTTTCCGGTCAGCTATTACCACACCCACTTTCTCTGAGCTCCCACTGGCCTGTTTTCTGAATAACCCAGAGTCGTTTAATTTCTCTTCCATTGTGTCCTCTCCCCCTCGCCCACAGGTCCACTCTCCCGACGTTTCAAAGGCCCCAAGTCCCTCTGCCGATGTCTTCTCCCCTCATTGCTTAATTTGTGGTTGTTTCCGGTGCGGAGCGCTGGCACTTATTTTTGAGCGCCGGCACTTATTTTTCTACCGCAAGTATTTACTGCGACCAAAAGGCACCTATGGGAAAGACGAAGGAAGAGAAACACGAAAAAGCGGTCACAGTGGGGGAAAGCTGCAAGAGTGAGCTAAAGGGACAGGGAGCGGCTGTAAATGGATTGAAGAAGCCGGAGATGGCTTCAGGATTACCCTGCTTTAGTATTCACTTTTAATTGCAGGAGCCTCGTGTTTAAGAGGAGAACTTTGGGTACTGGCACGTTTTTATTTACAAATTAAGCACCGCTCTTCCTGTATCACACTGTCATCTAGGCTTCCTATGTCTCCCCATCGTCTGTATTTCTGCCACCTTGTGTCCCAGTCTCTGTGTTATCCAGTGCATAATTTGTAATTAAAAACGTACGGGTGCCCAAAGCTCTCTTCTGCAACACGCGTCTGCTGCAATCAAAAGTGCGAGCACGAATACAGAGGCATCTCAATCCTCTTGAATCCATGTACAGCCACTCCTTGCCCCTTCAGCTCACTCTTGCAGCTTTCTCCCTTTGTGACGCTTTTTCATTTTTCTCTTCCTCCTTCTTTCCCATATGTGCCTTTTGCTTTCAGTGGCTGATGCAGAAGAATAAGCGCCGGCCCTCAAAAATAAGAGCCGGTGCCCCACCGGAAACCACCGACTCAAATTAAGCACTGGTGCCTCGTGTCTCCGCCCCGAGTGTCTCATTCTCATCCTATCCTGTCAGACTCTAAATTTCCCCTTCCCACAGTCTTAAATCTCCGTGCCTTCTGGACCGTCCTGTGCCCCTGCTCCTTAACCACGAATTTCACTGTCACTGTCTCTCTGCACCCCATAATGTCCCCACACTCCCTCACTAACCCCCCCCAGACTTCTTCCTTGTCCCCTTCCTCCATTTCCCCACACTCTTTCCCCGCCCGCCCTCCCCACAGCCTTCTATGCCCCCTTCTCTCCTCACACTCCTTTACCACCCCCTGCCCTCCCTCACCCAACATTCCTCCCTGCTTCCTCCACTCCTCCCCACACTTGTTCACTGCCCCTTCCCTCCATTTCCAGCACTCTTCCCTCTCTCTCCCCACACTTCTTCCCTGCCCTCCCTATCCGCCTCTTCATTCCTGTCGCCCTACCTGCCTCACCCCACTCTTTCCCTGCCCCCTTTCCTCACACTCCATCCTCCTTCTCTGTGACTCCGTCCTCCCCTCTTCCCACATCCTACCCTGTCTCCTTCTCTCCTCTCTCACACTCCTTCCCTGTCCCCCTTCCCTACTCTCCTCACACTCCTTCCCTAACCCCTTTCCTCTCCCCACATTTAGGGTGACCACCCGTCCGTAAATTTCACGGACTGTCCGTAATTTCGCCCTGCTGTCCGTTGTCCGTGATGAAAGCTTTAACGGACGGCATTTGTCCGTAATTTTAGCCTTTCACCTTAAGGGCAATGGAGGCAGGGCGAAATTAGGGGCAAAGGAGTTTCCCCAGCTGGGCTGGAGGCAGGGGGTCTCCTGTGCTCTGAGGGAGGGAGGGGCAGACAGATAAGAAAAGGCCTTCTTGCCAGGGGGTCTCCTTCCCTAAAGAAATGCAAATGTGGGCAACTGGTAAATCTGCAAATACAAAGGGGCTTGAAAACCTGCAATGACTTTACTAAAAGGAGTCACTTGAAGTTTTCTGGTGGCAAAGATATTTCTTTCAGAGAGATATTGTAATGGTGTTCCAAGGTGAGCTGTGGAGTGTGTGGTTTTAATGGAATGTTATAATTTTTTTTTTATCCTAGGTATAAACTGTATATTATTCAAATCTGTATTTGAGAAGCACTTTTTTTTTATTTAACCGAAATGTATTTGTGCATTTTGTAGCAGCCTTTATTATGATGTAATTGTATTTTTCAAGGTTCTTTCAGGTACCTCGGTACCTCATAGCACCAACAAACATTGGCAAAGCCAATAGGTCTCATCTACGAAAGAGTTATTGGCTTTGCTAATGTGTTTTAGCCATTAGCCCTGCTATACACCAGAGTAGCTGCTGTTCAGCATGGCTTAAAGCTAGTGGCATAGTGGTGTGGAGTGGAGTAGAGTAGCATAGGAGCAGAGGCATAGAGCCCAGTGGTGCAAAGTACAGTGCAGTGGGGTACAGTGCAGTTGTTTAGAGTGCATTAGCGTATAGTGCAGTGGCATGGAGTGGCATGGGACAGAGTAGAGTGGCATAGAGTGCAGTGGAGTAGAGTGGCATACAATAGAGTAGCAGAGAGAGCAGTAGTGTAGAGTGGTGCAGTGGCATAGATTGCAGAGTAGACTCACATTGCAGGGAGTGCAGTGGTGTAGTGCAGAGTGGGGCAAAGTGCTGTACAGTGGAGTGATGCAGAGTAGAGTGGCATAGAGTGCAGTGGCATACAATGCAGTAGTACATAGTACATTGGTGTATAGTACGGTGGTGGAGAGTGCAACACTGCAGAGTAGAGGTGCAGTGATGTAGAGTGGAGTAGAGTGGCACAGAGCAGTGGTGTAGAGTACAGTGGTACAGAGTAAAGGGCAGTGGTTTAGAGTGCATTGGCGCAGAGTGCAGTGGCATAGATTGGCATGGGATAGAGTTATATAGAGTGCCGTGGAGTAGAGTGGCATACAATAGAGTAGCAGAGAGTGCAGTAATGCAGAGTGGTGCAGTGTCCTAGAGTGCAGAGTAGACTCATGTGGCATAGAGTGTAGTGGTGTAGAGTGGTGCAGAGTGGAGTATTGTAGAGTGGTGTAGAGTGGAGTATAGTGCCTAGAGTGCAGTGGCATAGAGTAGAGTGGTGTAGAGTGCAGAGTTGCAGAGTAGAGTGTCAGTGCAGTGGTGTAGAGTGGTACAGAGAACAGTGGCATAGAGTACAGTGGTGCAGAGTAAAGGGCAGTGCAGTTGTTTAGAGTGCACTGGTGTAGAGTGCAGTTGCATAGAGTGGCATTGGGCAGAGTAGAGTGGCATAGAATGCAGTGGAATAGAGTATATTGGTGCAAAATGCAGTAGTACAGGGCAGAGTGGTGTAGAGTATAGTGGCGGCCAGAGCAGTGTTGCAGAGTGTCAGCTTGCAGTGGTGTAGAGTGCATTAAAATAGAGTGCAGTGGTCAGAGTGGTATACAGTACTGTGGAGTAGAATAGATTGTTTCAGAGTAGAGTGCAGTTGCATAGAGTGGAGAGGTGCAGGGTAGAGTGCAGTGGCACAGAGTGCAGTGGCATAAAGTAGATTATTTCACAGTAGAGTGAGGTGGCTTAGAGTGGAGAAGTGCAGGTTGGAGTGGAGTTGCATAAAGTGGCATAGAGTGTGAAGGCATAGAGTAAAGTAGTGTAGAGTGCTGTGGCATAGAGTGCAGAGTAGATTAGAATGATGTACAGTGTATTGATGTAGAGTGCAGGGGCATAGAGTTGAGTGTTACAGAGTAAAGTGCATTAGCATAGAGTGTATTATTTTAGAGTGCAGTGGCGTACAGTGCAGCGTTGCAGAGTGGCAGAGAGTGGAGTTGTGTGGATTAGATTGGTGTTGCCTAGACTGGAGTGGTATGGCATGCAGACGAGCAGAGCGCAGTGGTGTAGAGAGGCGCAAAGTGCGGTGGCTTAGAGTAGAGTAGTACAGAGTAGAGTAGAGAGGCATAGTGTGAAGTAGCATAGAGAGCAGTGCATAATGTGGAGTGGTTCCGAATGGAGAAGAGAACAGTGGCATGGAGTGGCGTAAAGTGGAGTGATACAGAGTAGGGTGCAATTCTGATATATTCTGAAGTCTATTTAAATGTTGTCATGTGATAGAAAAAACTCTTTCCTAACCCCAGTATCCAGCAAGATTGTTGCATAAATCCTCTCACTTTGAAGTCAGAAAAAGGAAAGTAAACACTAAGGGGGTTATTACAACTTTGGAGGAGGTGTTAATCCGTCCTAAAAGTGACGGTAAAGTGACGGATATACCACCAGCCGTATTACGAGTTCCATAGGATATAATGGACTCGTAATACGGCTGGTGGTATATCCGTCACTTTACCGTCACTTTTGGGACGGATTAACACCTCCTCCAAAGTTGTAATAACCCCCTAAGTTCCCACCGAAGACAGAGCCTGACATTTGACTTTGTTCTTTGAATGCACAGCAAATATGATAAGATAAGAACAAGATTTACAGGCCTGTTTACAGAAAGGGAGCATTCGGCAGGATACTGTAAATAAGGTTTTGGCAAGGGAAGGGACGAATTCAAGCTGCATAGCCTAAAACAAATAAAGCCAGCAAATTGAAAGCAACAAATTGTGAGTTACAAACCACAAGGCAAATGGCAAGCAACGGGCAGAATGCATTCAGAAGGAAGCACTATGAATTTACTTAAAATGACAGCTGTGGGATACTTTGTGGGGAAAGTCCAGTATTTTAGTCCATATCTTGCAGAGGTTTGGCTACATCAATCACCCAGGTAGTATGACAAGAAGACCTGGAGTGGTTTCCATGTTGCAGGATAGGTCTGTACACCCATTCTATCAGTTTGCCACCATTTCCTATGGTACAGAGCTTCTGGCACACCTCTTGTAGGGTTATTGCTAGGTAGCAGACATGAAATAGGGCATTTAATGATTATTTAAGGTGGTTGTAAGTAAGGAGTTGATCGGGGTGAAGATGGTAGTCTGCCACAAGGGTTTTGAAATTTAGTAGCTCACTGTTCAGAAACAAAGTCCCCAATTTTAAGACACCTGCAACATGCCACTGATGGAGTTGCTCTGAGCACAGCCATCCTGTGCGAGTGGGAAGGCTTAGCAAAGGTAGTGCAGGAGCATAGGGTTTCTTCGTGTCAGTGAGTTTACAGGTTCTGGCAAGGCAAGAGAAAGCCATGCATGATAACCCCGGATGGTGATCCATAGAATGGTCAGTAGGAAACGATGAGCAGTGCATTAAGCTTTCCTTAAAAGTCTTTACTGGTAAACCCCATCTCATGCAGGGAGGTGGGCAGAAAGCCAGTGAGCCCCCCATTGGACATCTGCAGCTGAATAAAAGCATTCTAAGTCCAGAAGATCTAATCCACCGCACTCACTGTTAGCTTTAGAGTGGAAAGAGCTCCCGATGGCGCCGCAGCGACCAAATCAGATGTGTGGCCTGTCTGAAGAAGGAATGAAGGACGAGCAGGGGAAGGCTTGCAAAATAATACTATCATTGGGGAAGCACACCATCTTCGCTAGTGCCACATGGCCTCTACAGAAAGCAGAAGAGAAGACCAAAAAGCAAACTGGGCTTGGAGGGACCGTTCGCTCTGCCGAGATTTTCATCCTGGAAATCAGTGTAAAAATGGTAGATATTAATCACTAGGTATCAAAAGGTAACTGGTTCCTAGTTCAATCTAAGATCTAATTGTGTATGAAGGCGAAAACAGTGCCATATGTTAAAGAAACACTAATTACATTTTAAAATTTGTAAATTTTGTTTGTGCAATTTACATCCCAAATATTTTGAAGATTCTATGTGTACTTGACACTTAGGGATAACCCAGATCTCTAGTTTGGCTTTTGCTCAATTTCAAAACCATATAAAGACATGGACTAAGCGGGCAATTGCCTTGCACAACCTTGCAAGGGGTCTGGCCCCTGCTCACCCTTCACAAGCACTAACAGCGGACCATTGCACCAGAAGAGTTTGCCAAGGTGGATGGGTGTTGATTGTTCAACCACTTGACAGTGCCCCTTTTGTTTCGCTCCTGTGTGCAGACAACTCCCCAGGTACCCAATACCTTCAAATAGTCTCAGTGGACCCATCTTGTCTGATTTTAGGAATTGTCCCACCTTGTTCTTCTCTTCTTTATTTATCCAGTTGTTAGCAACAACCCTTTGAATTACTTGCCGTGGATCTCCCATTTGATCTCGATTTCATCCTACTCTTTTATTATCTTTGATTGGTAGTCCGGGCTCCCATTTTTGAGATACATATAGGTGGTCATTCTGACCCTGGCGGTCTTTGACCGCCAGGGCGGAGGACCGCGGGAGCACCGCCGACAGGCCGGCGGTGCTCCAATGGGGATTCCGACCGCGGCGGTAAAGCCGCGGTCGGACCGGCACCACTGGCGGGCTCCCGCCAGTGTACCGCCGCCCCATTGAATCCTCCACGGCGGCGCAGCTTGCTGCACCGCCGCGGGGATTCCGACCCCCCCTACCGCCATCCAGATCCCGGCGGTCGGACCGCCGGGATCCGGATGGCGGTAGGGGGGGGTCGCGGGGCCCCTGGGGGCCCCTGCAGTGCCCATGCCACTGGCATGGGCATTGCAGGGGCCCCCGTAAGAGGGCCCCTACATGTATTTCACTGTCTGCTGCGCAGACAGTGAAATACGCGACGGGTGCAACTGCACCCGTCGCACAGCTTCCACTCCGCCGGCTCGATTCCGAGCCGGCTTCATCGTGGAAGCCTCTTTCCCGCTGGGCTGGCTGGCGGTCTGAAGGCGACCGCCCGCCAGCCCAGCGGGAAAGTCAGAATGACCGCCGCGGTCTTTCGACCGCGGAACGGTAATCTGACGGCGGGACTTTGGCGGGCGGCCTCCGCCGCCCGCCAAGGTCAGAATGAGGGCCATAGTCCCAAACATACACTCTAGTGCAGTGAGACTACAGACAAGTTATGGGTACATCACATCCTATCATTAGGTGTGAGACTGTCACCCACACCATCTGCCCTGCCTCTTTAAAAAAAAATAGGTTGAAAGTCCATGGGCGGTTGGGGTAAGCCAGATGTTTTTGTTCAATATGTTTAAACTAGCATAAGGTTAATTACCTTAATGTTTCCCAAACTGTTTGCCAGGGGTTTTGAAATGTTCAGAAACATAATCAAAATTTTGCTGTTACTTTCTCTTCAGGAAAGCTCGGGTAGATTTGGGTAGGGGTGATGGCCTTGCTGTGAAGGGCATTAATTTACTACTGAACAAGGACGTAATGTGACACCTGAATGTAGCACACCAGGAGGCAATCACAAAAGGTCCACAGTGAATAAATAGTGCTATGTTAAAAAAAGAGTACATAAATGCACTGACAACATAGTGAGGCATGGCCTCTCTTGCGTGTGTCTGTAAAACTGACGTTTGTTCTTGAATTTTTGTCCTGAATTTTGACCCTTTGTCCTGAATTTTTGTCCTGAATTTTGACCCTTTGTCCTGAATTTTTTAAAGTCCTGTCCAGAATTTGCTTCAATGCCAGGTGGTCACCCTACCCACATTCCTTCCCCGCCCCTTCCCTCCTTCTCCCCACAGTCCTTCCCTGCCCTCCCCCCAGTACTTATTCTAAGCGAGGAAACTAGAGTCTCCCCGCTTCTTTACTGCAAGGTCTGCCGGGGGGTTTCCCGCTGTTGGAATGCATGAACATTCCCCTCTTTCCACAAAGGTGCCCCCCCCCATTGCCTTGTCCCACATGTCAGGGATGCCAAGATGCAATCTTGTCCTTACAGCGGCTGATATGTTTCTGAAGCAGCTTGTTGTGTGGTTTTGGGCCGGAAGTAGCCCTGACGTCAGTGCCTACCACATTATCTGAATGTACGGTTCACAATCTCTGGGTCAGTAAAACTTTTGCAAACCAAGTTTCAGTGGAAGTAGACAAGAGAGCTTGACAAGTGTCCACAATAATCTGCTGTCTTATTTGCTCTGAATACATTGGAGGCAAAAAAGCACACGAAACACGACTATACTTATTGCTACAGTTCGGCCTGCACTGTCCTGTCTAAGCTCATAGTTACACCTCTGGGTGCACTTTCCTGTAGGCCCATGGTTATAGCGCAGTCTGCATTGTCATCAGGGCCTGGACCTGGAGCTGACCTTGGGAGTTTTTTTGGGGGGCCGGGGGTGTTCTGTATAGAAATAACATGCGAATTAAAAAACACCTGCAGCAGTCTTCCTGGTGAGTCCAGCAGTTTTCAGTCAACAGTAAAAATGGCAAGATAACGCTGATGATTAATACTGCTGCTAGAGAGATGTCAGGTTTTTTTTTACTGGCAGTTTTGACTCATCATAAGGTAGCCCAGAGGGTTAGGATGCCTACTGCAAAGAGCCTGTACCACGCAGATCACAGAACTGTATTTTATGTGGATAGCACAGCGAGTTACTGATTTGTCACCAGTATCCTTTTGTTACTTGCAGTTCATAAATTACAATCCTAATATAATACAGTGACCTTAGAACTGTCATCAAAGAGCTACATGCAAACTGCATAGTATACGTTAGAATGTCATGTTTTTTCCACAGTCTTTCATCATCGATAAAAAGAGTTAGTTGGGGTGGAAATGCATTCTTATTAGTATGGCCAACCTCAACTACTTTGGTACGTTTTAAATCCAGAGTTTGTGCTTCTCCAGACCAAACACACTTAAAATATACAGCCTATTAGTATGGATGACATCTGACTTCTACCCTCATTGTCTTATGTAACACTTTCCATAGACTGATTTACACATGTATGAGTCTTTATCACAGTATAATGTATGATGTAAAGTGCCCCCACTACACTGGTCTGAGTCGCACTATATAACAAATAAAATGCATGTGAGAGAGGAGCTATGGCGAGCTGAGGGGCTACTTTGCAGGGTGGTAGTGAGGGAATCCTTAGATAAGGAGGTCATTGGGGGGGCACCAAAAAGATTCTTCCACCAGCGCTAAAGCCAGGCCTGACTCTCCTGTCTAGGTTCATGGCTACAGCTCAACATGCACTTGCCTGCCTAGGGCCATGGCTGCAGCTGAACGTGCACGCTCCTGTCTAGTCCCATGGTTACACCCACGGTTTTAAGTGGGCAGAGTCCTGCCGGTACTGAGCACTGGCAGTGTTAACAAGCACTGTCAAAGCCAATAGATTGCACCTATTCAAGAGCTATTGTCTTTGCCAATATGTTTTAGCCATGTTGTACACCATATTGGCAGCTGTTCAGCATTGACAGAAGTTAGTGGCGTAAAGGAGAGTGGTGTGGGATGGAGTGTCATAAAGTAGAATTTTGTGGAGTAGAACTGAGCGTTATGGAGTGGTGTAAAGAGAGGTGATGTGGTGTAGCGTGGAGTAGCATGGAGTAGAGTGAAGTGGAGTGTCATGGAGTGGTGTAGAGAGGAGTGGCAAAGTGTTGTGGAGGGAGTAGAGTGTCAGAGTGGAATGGCATAGAGTGGAGTAGAGTGTCGTAGAGTTGAGTGGTGTAGAGTGGAGTAGGGTGTCAGAGTGGAGTATAATGTCATACAGAGGAGTGACACAGAATGTTGTAGAGTGGTATAGAGCAAAGTGGAGTGCTGTAGAGGGTGTTGCGTAGAGTGGAGTAGAGTGTTGTAGAGTAGAGTGGTGAAGAACAGAGTGGATTGTCATTGAGCTGAGTGCCACAGAGTGG
Source organism: Pleurodeles waltl (assembly GCF_031143425.1). NCBI lineage: Eukaryota > Metazoa > Chordata > Amphibia > Caudata > Salamandridae > Pleurodeles > Pleurodeles waltl. The sequence continues at coordinate 706,333,100 of NC_090450.1, read as the reverse complement.
AGTAGAGTGCAGTGGCATAGAGTGTCAGAGTAGAGCGACAGAGTGACCTGGAGTGGAGTGGTGTAGAGTGGAGTACTGGAGTGGAGTAGAGTGGAGGAGTGGAGTAGTGTCACAGAATAGAGTGGTGTAAAGTGGCATGGAGTGGTGTAGAGGGAGTTACCTAAAGAGTTTAATGGAGTAGAGCATCATAGAGTGTAGTGTTGTAGAGTGGAGTACAGTGGCCTAGAGTGAAATGGCATAAAGTACTGTGGTGCAGAGTAGATTGGCATAAGGCTCAGTGGCTTACAGTGCGTTGGTTTTGAGTAAAGTGATGTAGAGTGGAGCAGAGTAGAGTGGTGCAGAGTAACGTAGAGTGGAGTGGTGCAGCATAGATTGCAGTGGCGTAGAGTGCAGTGGTGTAGAGTGGAGTGGCACAGGGTGGAGTGGTGAGGGTGGAGTAGAGTGGCAGAGAGTGTAGTGAGGTTGAGTAGATTGTTTCAGATTAGAGCTAAGTGGTGCACAGTAAAGTGGAGTGGTGCAGGATAGAGTGCAGAGATGTAGGGTAAAGTCGCATAGAATTGTGTATAGTGCAGTAGCTTGGAGTGCAGTGGTGCAAAGTAGATTAAAGTGGTGTAGATTGTAGTTGCATAGAGTGCATCGCTTAGAGATGAGTGTTGCAGAGTAAAGTGCAGTGGCATACATAGTGCAGTGGTGCAGAGAAGTGTAGAGTTCAGTGACAGAGAGTGCAGTCTTGCAGAGTTGAGGGTTTTAGAGTGCAGTGGTGCAGAGTGTATTGCATAGAGTGCAGTGGCATAGAGTGTTGCAGAGAAGAGTGCTATAGAGAGCAGCGACGTACAGTATAGTGGTGCAGAGGAGAATAGTGTGTCATAGAGTGCAGTGACATAGAGCACAATGGTGTAGAGTGGTGTAGCGTGCAGTGGCGTAGTGTTAATTGGCAGAGAGTACAGTCTTGCAGAGTAGATTGTTTTGGAGTGCAATGGTGTAGAATGTATTGTCATAGAGTGCGTTGGCATAGACTGCAGTGGTGCAGAGTATTGCAGAGTAGAGTGCTGTAGAGAGCAGTGCCATACAGAACAGTGGTGCAGAGTAGAGTTGAATGGCATAGAGTGCAGTGACGTACAACACAATTATGTTGAGTGGCATGGTGTGCAGTGACATAGAGTGCAGTGGCGTAAAGTGTTGCAGAGTAGAGTATATTGGCTTAGAGTGCAGTGGTGCAGAGTAGTTGGCGTAGACTGAAGTGGTGTAGAGTGAATCAGTTATTAGTAAAGTGGTATAGCATACATTGGGTAGAGTACAGTGGTTTAAAGTGGCGTAGCACACAGTGGCATACAGTGGAGTGGTGTACAGTGGCGTAGCATAGAATCGAGTGGCATAGAGTGCAGTGGTGTGGAATAGATTGCTTCAGAGTAGATTCAAGTGCTGTAGAGTTGAGTGGTGCAGGGTAGATTGAAGTGGCATAGAGTAGTGGCGTAAAATGCATTGGTGTAGAATGGAGTTGTCTAGGCTAGAGTGGTGTAGAGTGCAGTGGCTAAGAGTGCAGTGGTGCATAATAAAGTAGAGTGCATTGACATACAGTAGAGTGGTGCAGAGTAGATTACAGCAATGTAGAGTGAAATGGCATAGAGTGCAGTGGTGCACAGTAAATTAGAATGGCGTAAGGTGCAGTGGAAAGGTGTGCAGTGAAATAGAGTGCAAAGTAGATTGCTTCAGAGTAGAGTGATGTGGCGTAGAGTGGAATGGTGCATGGTAGATTGGAGTGTTGGAGGGTAGAGTGCAGTGACTTAAAGTGCAGTGGTGCAGAGTAGATTAGTGTGGGATAGCGTGGATAGCATAGAGTGTGCTGTAAACCTATGGTTACAGCTCAGCCTGCACTCGCCTATAGGTCCATGGTTACAGCTCAGCCTGCACTCTTCTGTAGGCCCCTGGTTACCGCGTAGGCTCGTGGTGACAGCTCAACCTTCACCCTCATGTAGGCCCATGGTTACAGTGCAGCCTGCACCATCCATTGCGTGCTTATAGTTAAAGCTCTGAAGCCTGCAACATCTTCATGGGCTCATGAACATACACTCCACGATTCTTGATTTGGCACTCTTCTTCTTCCTACCACCTGTGGGTGGAAAAAGCCAACGCCTGGTCAGGGGCAGTAAAAGTGCTGTCTAAATCCAGCTACGACATAGAATTATTTTCCGGGCGAAGCTCCGGGGGTGGAGGGGCTGTTTGGAGTGTTACAACAGCCTAAAAAAGGTATTCTGTAATAAATAGATACGAGTGCTTTCAGTTGGGTAATGTGGAGTGTGTCGGATTTCACCTGGGATTTGTACATGCCCACAGTGACAAAAACACACACACGTTCTTGTCTATGGTTTTGAAGGCCTTAAAAACGTTGATTAGTTTGAAAAATATTGCGTTTCAGTCCCCCGGACTATCCCGACTGCTCTCTCTTTCAGTGCCCCTTAACCCCCCCCCCCATGCCCTGCTTCTCATATAATGTGCTTTAACGAGATGTCCCAGCGTGATTGTTGGGAAATCTGGAGCTGACCTCACTCCCTCCCCAACCATACTAACCCAGTTACGCCCCTGGATGCTTTTCTTTCTCTGTCTGCGCCACAGGGTCCCACTCCATCTTCCCCAGTGAGTCTCGTTCCTCTCTGGTCTCCGGTCGCGGATGCTAAGCTCCCAGACGGACTCTGAGTCACTTCCCGGCAGAATGGCCGATTTGGGATGATGTCACGTCCGTTATCATGGACAGCAGTGATTCCAAAACATGTTGTTACCCTTGCTGTGGTTTTCCGCGGAGGATTCGATGCGGAATATCTAGGCCCGGATCCCGAAACCTCCAGCTTCCTGCCTGGCACGGGGCGTAGGAGGGGGAGTTAGGAAAGAGAACCCACAGGCCTTAAACATCAAAATCAGACTTATCGAGCCTTCTACTCTTGGTAGCTTATATTTCTACTGTACGTGCAGTGCCACATGCTGAAAAGAAGTTGCTTATAGCCGCTATAAATAAAAAATATATGTGTGGGGGCATCATGAACAAGGCTCAATCCCGTGGAAGGGTATGCTCCGAAAGCATATTACTGGTCAACTATTCAGTCTGCAATTGCCTTGGCACCTATTCGCGGCCTGTGTGCTTCTGCTTATTTTTCAGTTTTATTTTTTTTCTTTCTTCTTTTGATGTGACTGAAGGCTGACATAAAAAACCAGAATGCACTGGACTAGTTATAAGCACGTTATAAAAAATCCAAACGTAGGTGAGGGCTGTAACTCTTATTTCTTGCAAGAAACAACTTTTATATTTTCAGAGAACTGCAGCCCTTTCAGCTGCCCCCTAAAAGCCACGGAGATTCAACTCGTTTGTATTCACATTTTGAGCAATACCAGGTGTCTCAGTCTTGAGTACCTAGCTTTAGCATCTGAGCATCTGGCCCAGAGTCAAGCTGGCCTGAGTTTTTAATTTCTTACTCATACTCATCAGTGTATGCCCCTGACCCAGTCCTGACTTCTCAGCCTCTGAGAGACTCAAGCATATCTGTGTGAGCCAGGACTGAAGTCTTTGCCTCTGGCCTAAATCTGAATCTTAGCACATGATCCACTTCTGTAATCCCTGCATTAGATACTCAACATATTTGACTTCTGCGTTAGACCCATCATTCTATGCTTTGGCCGTTGACTCAAGCTTCTCAGCCTCTGACCGAGGCCTGGATTCCCAACCTCTGACCAAAGCCTGGATCCTTAGCTCTTGCCCAGGTCACAGTCTTATCCCCTAAAACAGACCTGAGAATCTAAACATCTGACATACACCAGTCCAAATCCAGAGGTGTTAGCCTCTGACATAGGCTCAAGGTTTCAGTTTCCCACTAAGGCCTAGAGTCCCTGTCTCTGACCCTAACGTGGATCTAAGCTTCTGGAGAAGGGCCACGTTTCCCATCCTCCGACCCAGACCTCAATCTGTGACCTCATTCCAGAAAGAAGATTACAGAAGCAAGAATACTAGCAAATGACTCCGACCTGAACGCCAGCCTTTGGCCAAACATCTCAATCTTTGAACCAGGCACCAAGGCTTAGGTCCTCATTATGAGTGGACAGATACTTTTGCCGATATGTGTAGTAACTCGTTACCGCACATTTCGGAATTATGAGTTTTGCAACTTTCATCACCCATACTATATACTGTGTTCAATAAAAACTGCATACCCCGTTGAATTCGGGAGATTAAACATGCTGGAACATAAATCAATCAATCAATCATTAAACTTATAAAACGCACTATGTACCCGTTAGGGTTTCAAGGCGCTGGGAGGGGGTGGGGGGCAGCTGCTATCGGTCGAAGAGCCACGTCTTGAGGAGTCTCCTGAAGGTGAGGAGGTCCTGGGTCTGGCGCAGGGAGGTCGGGAGAGAATTACAGGTCTTGGCGGCGAGGTAGGAGAAGGATCTGCCTCCGGAGGTCTTGCGTTGAATTCGGGGGACAATGGAGAGGGAGAGGTTGGCCGAGCGGAGTTGGCGGGAGGGGACGTAGAAGTTGAGTCTGTTGTTCAGGTAGGCGGGACCGGCGTCGTGTAGTGCTTTGTGCGCGTGGGTGAGAAGTTTAAAGGTGATCCTCTTGTCCACAGGGAGCCAGTGGAGGTCCTTCAGGTGGTGGGAGATGTGGCATCGGCGGGGGATGTCGAGGATCAGGCGGGCGGATGCGTTGGAGTCGTTGGATGTCTTTTGCTGGGATGCCTGTGTAGAGTGCGTTGCCGTAGTCAAGTCTGCTACTAACGAGGGCCTGGGTCACCGTTTTTCTGGTTTCCGTCGGGATCCACTTGTAGATTCTACGGAGCATGCGGAGGGTGTTGAAGCAGAAGGAGGAGACTGCGTTGACCTGTTTGGACATGGTGAGGGCGGAGTCGAGGATGAAGCCGAGGTTGCGTGCGTGATTGGCTGGAGTAGGAGGGGGTGCCAGTGCGGTGGGCCACCAGGAGTCGTCCCAGGCCGAGGGGGAGCGTCCGAGGATGAGGACGTCCGTCTTATCTGAGTTTAGCTTCAGGCGGCTGTTTCTCATCCATTCGGCGATGGATTTTAGTCCCTCGTGGAGGTTGGCTTTGGCGGTGTGTGGATCTTTAGTAAGGGAGAGGATGAGCTGGGTGTCGTCGGCGTAGGAGAGGATGCTGTGGTTGTGCTGACGGGCCAGTTGTGCGAGGGGTGCCATGTAGACGTTGAATAGCGTTGGGCTTAGCGAGGAGCCTTGGGGGACGCCGTAGATGAGGTTGGTGGCTTCGGAGCGGAAGGATGAGAGTCGGACACTCTGGGTTCTGCCGGAGAGAAAAGAGGAGATCCAGTTGAGGGCTTTGTCTTGTATTACGGCTTCTTGGAGACGAGTTAGTAGGGTGCGGTGGCAGACCGTATCGAAGGCGGCGGATAGGTCTAGGAGGATGAGGGCTGAAGTTTCGCCGTTGTCCATTTGCTGTCTGATGTCGTCTGTGGCGGCGAGGAGTGCAGTCTCAGTGCTGTGATTGCGTCTGAAACCAGATTGGGAGGGGTCTAGGATGGAGTTGTCTTCGAGGTAGTGGGTGAGCTGGGCGTTGACGATCTTCTCGATGACCTTCGCTGGGAAGGGGAGGAGGGAGATCGGGCGGAAGTTTTTGAGGTCGTTGAGGTCAGCCTTTGGTTTCTTGAGGAGGGCTTGGATGTCGGCGTGCTTCCAGCTGTCCGGGACGGTGGCGGTGTCGAAGGAAAGGTTGATGATTTTACGAAGTTGGGGGGCGATGGTGGAGTCGGCTTTGTTGTAGACGTGGTGTGGGCAGGGGTCTGATGGGGATCCTGAGTGGATGGAGTTCATGGTCTTTCGGGTTTCGGCGTCATCTACGTGGGTCCAGGTGGTGAGGCGGTCGGCGTAGGAGGAGTTTTCGGGGGTGGGGTCTGGCGGAGGTGTGGAGTTGAGGCTGTCGTGGATGGCGGCGATTTTCTGGTAGAAAAAAGTAGAGAGTGCGTCGCAGAGTTTCTGGGATGGTGGGATGTCGTTGACGTTGGCGCTGGGGTTGGAGAGCTCCTTCACGATGCAGAAGAGTTCCTTGCTGTTGTGCGCGTTGTTGTTAAGGCGTTCTGTGAAGTGGGAGCGTATGGCGAGTCGGATAAGTTGGTGGTGCTTGCGGGTGGCTTCCTTGTGGGCTGCTAGGCTGTCGGGTGTGCGTTCGAGCAGCCAATTTTTCTTGAGTTTCTGGCAGGAGTGTTTGGAGGTGATGAGTTCGTCTGTGAACCAGGCTGCTTTTTTCTTTTCTTGGTTGACGGTGGGCCTCTTGAGTGGTGCGAGGGTGTTGGCGCAGTTGAGGAGCCACTGTTGGAGGTTGATGGCGGCGGAGTCTGGGTTGGTGGGGTCGGTCGGAGGGTTCTTGGCGAGGGTGCTGGTTAGTTGGTCTGCGGTGACTTTTCCCCAGCGGCGGTGTGGTGCGGTGATGTTCGGTGTTTTTCTTGAATGTGAAATGGACGCAGTGGTGGTCGGTCCAGTGGAGTTCGGTGGTGTGGTTGAAAGAGATGTGGTTGCTTGCAGTGAAGAGTGGGTCTAGGGTGTGACCGGTGATGTGGGTGGGTGTGTTGACCAGTTGTCTGAGTCCGAGGTTGGAGAGGTTGGTGGTCAGTGATGCGGTGTTGGCGTCGTTGTTGTTCTCCAGGTGGAAATTGAGGTCTCCAAGGAGGATGTAGTCCGTTGAGGCGAGGGCGTGGGTGCTGGCGAGGTCGGGAATGGTGTCACTGAAGGGGGCTCTTGGTCCTGGCGGTCGGTATATGAGAGTTCCTCTGAGGGTAGTGTTGGGGTCCGTGTGGATCTGGAAGTGAAGGTGTTCAGCTGTCTTGAGGGTGTCGTCCGTGTGGGTGTGGATCTGGAGGGTGGATTTGTGGACGATGGCTATTCCTCCACCGATTCCGTTGGTGCGATCTCTTCTGGTGATCTTGTAGCCGTCAGGGATGGCGATGGCGATGTCCGGGGCCGAGGAGTCGTTCCACCAGGTTTCGGTCAGGAAGGCTACGTCTGGGGCGGTGGTGTCGAGCAGGTCCCAGAGCTCAATGGCGTGCTTTCGTGCAGAGCGTGTGTTGAGGAGGATGCAGTGGAGGTGGTTGGTGTTGGTTGCTGAAGGCTTCCTTGTTCTGTTGCAGGTGCGGCAGGAGAAGGGTCCTTTGGTGTGCTTTGGAGTGGCCTGGAAGCAGGCTGTGGAGGAGCCAGGGTTAAGGGCGAGGAGTTCGCTGGCTGAGTAGCGAAGTCTGGTGGTGCGGGGGGCGTGTGGACCAGGGGGGGGTGGCGCTGGGCGCGGTCCAGACGCGGACGGGCGCAGACTGGCTTGCCTCTGGCGCGCCTCAGGCTTGCCTCTGGCGCGGACGCGCAGCGCCAGCCATTAAGAAGGGAGGGGGGAGGGAGGAGCAGCTTGGAGGCGGGAGGCGGGAGGGAGCGGCGAATGGGGGCATGAGGGGGGCGGGGCCGCAGGGAGGCAGCAGCAGGGAGAGATCGGCAAGGGGGAGCACCCAAGGGGCGAAAAACCAGGAAAACAAGGCACAAAAAGTAAAGGCACAAGTTAAAAACAGTCACAATATACAATGGATGCACAAATACAATCGGGGTACAGCAGTCAGAAGGGGCACACTGGGGGCAAGAGCGCAAGGAGGCAAGGCGCTGAAAAAAAGTGGAAAAACACTTACAGAACGGCGAAAAAGCGGCACAAGGGTCTAGTGAGGCTTACCAGGGCCTCGAACACGCTAGCAGCAGCGTGGGCGGGGGTCAAGGGCACGAGACAGCAGGGTGGTGCTGCGGACGTGGGGGGCGAGCTCTAGACCTAAAACAGGTCAGAGGTCGCTCACTCGCGACGCGCAGCGCCAGCCATTAAGAAGGGAGGGGGGAGGGAGGAGCAGCTGGGAGGCAGGAGGGAGCGGCGAATGGGGGCGCGAGGGGGGCGGGGCCGCAGGGAGGCAGCGGCAGGGAGAGATCTGCAAGGGGGAGCGCCCAAGGGGCGAAAAACCAGGAAAACGAGGCACAAAAAGTAAAGGCACAAGTTAAAAACTGTCACAATATACAATGGATGCACAAATACAATCGGGGTACAGCGATCAGAAGGGGCACACTGGGGTCAAGAGCGCAAGGAGGCAAGGCGCTGATTAACATAAAGGGCGAAAAAGTCCAGAATGCACCAGGACATGCAGATTTTGGTATGGCAAGCACCAAAATCTGCATGCTATGCTACATTTTTTTGATAAAACTCGCAGTGGGTGCTATTTGTCACAGCTGATAAATAACTTATCCCACTGTACTGTTATTTATCAGGTGCAATAAATATCACACCTGAAACCGGGCCACTCGTAATGAGACCTTAGTCTCCAACTCAGGTTTAAGTCACAGTCTGTGGCCTAGATCCACGAGTCACAACTTTTTCCCACCCCAGGAATCTATGCCTTTGACCTTAATTACAGACTCAGACATTTGCCTGGATTCAGGAGTCCTAGCATCTGACTGAGCTTCTGACCCAGACTTAGTAGTCACAGCTTTTTACCCACATTGGAGAGTCCCTGTTTATGACATTGCACACAAAACCATGCCTAAGCCCGAGAGAATAAGCCTCTGATCCATACTCGGGAAACTCCACTTCAGGTACAGACCATGAGTCTTGGAACTAAGATAAAGGTGGTCATTTTGATGTTGGCAGTAATGACCACACCACCGGCGTTGGCAGTAATTACCTCTGACGGCATGGCGGTGCAGACTGCCATATAAAGATAACAGTAGTGAACTGGCTGCAAAGCTTTCTCCTTGCTTTTTCCCTCATTTTTGGTGTGCCTTCTCCTTGCGTTTCCCTTGTTTCCACTGCTTTTTCCTTTGTTTTTCCCCATTTTTGGTGCCTTCTCCTTGCTTTTCCCTCATTTCTCACTGCTTTTCCTTGCTTTTCCCAGAGTGCTGTTATGACTTTGTATAATTGCCTGAAGAGGTATTGTGTTACATCCAACCTCACAGACTACTATATTATGCAAGGGTTCTGGTGCTAATGACCACCTCAAAGTTTCAGTCTCTAATGCAGGCACAGGATTTTCAGCCTTTGATCCTTGTCAGAGTCTGAATATCCAGGCCAAATTCTTTTGACGGATGGTCAGGGTCTCAGAATCTGACTTACATACAAAGTTTCAGCTGTGGGGACAGGCACAAAATCAACAATTTCAACATGAGCTCAGTTTCTGACCTCAGTCTGGATGCTAATTCTATGACCCATTTCTAGAGGTTCATCCTCTGTCCTAAGATATAGTTTAGAGCTCTGAATAAGGGCCAGAGTCCCAACGTCTGGTTCCAGACCTCAGTCAATAGGTTGGTCATTGTTGCTGGCATTCCTTCACAGGAGTATTTCTTTCTTGATTCTTCCAGGTCTTAGAAATCAGATTGTAGGGTGTCTCTCAACAGTGTTAAAAGACACTTTATTATGTAGCCTCCAACAGCCACACACGTGTGCTGGTGCTGAGACAGAGTACTTGGTTTGTTCTGTTTATGTTGATGATGCTTGGAACCCATAAAAATCCAATATTACCAAAGTACTTTGATGTTTGATGGTTACAAATCGTGATCTCGTTTTAAGAAACCCCAGGACGCTCCACAAAAAGGGACCAGTTAGGTCTCTGTATGTAACTAGGAAACCAGTCCTGATGACAGCTTTGTATTATGAAAGAGGCTGAAATGTTGACTCCCATAGCATACAGGGCCTGAGAATCTCAACTGATTGTCATTTATCATCGATGAGAGCATGAAACAATCTGATACCAGAGTGGTAACTCACTCCTAATCAAAATTCTTATTGATTATGGTTCCACCCGCATTCAAATACAATTTAAAACACTTCATCCTCCATGCAGAAGCATGCCATAAACATACTTCTGACAGTACAATTAGCCAAGGATACTTGTTGCTGCAGGATGAGCGCCAAATGATGAAAAAAGTTACATTAGGTGGGTCAGGGTTTATTATCCTTTTTGGAATGACTGTCCCTAAATACACAAGATGGGTTCATTAGCAGCAATCAGGTATACTGTATTTTGACTGTGCTCACACTCCTTTATGACTGCAATACAAACCTTTTGTGCAAAAGAAATGAGTGTAGGCATCACCATGAATACTAAGGATCAACCTTGCCACGAGCCCTGACCTACATATGAAAATGTAAACCTTGCAGTAGATCATCATTTTCACCAAATATGACTTAGATGAGGCATACCGTGCCCACTTAGGGAGACAAAAGCAAAAAGAATAGATGATGGACGGAATGCTGAACAATGCAAACGTTCACCCCAGCCACAGAGATCTGGGTTTAATCCACCCTTTGCTTGCCCACTACGCTACCCAAGTTTGAACCCAACCATAAGCAAATCAGTCTTGACTCTGCTCCCTATGGGAAGAGCCCAGCCTTAACAGCCAAGATAGGTCCTCCCTGGACCAGAACATGCCCTCCAGTTAAGACATATGGCTACAGCACTCCTGGGGGGAGAAGAGCATTGTCTATATCAGAAAATAGAGGACTCACTGTGCTGGTGGGATCCAGGTATCAGTGACTGAGGACTGGTGAGCGAGAGAGCGGTGCTTTACTGGCTGGCAGCTATCTCTACTGATGATAGATCAACAGTGTTCTGCTCTTCGTATGGGACAATAATCCTCTGGCGCTGGGATAGTGCTCCTGCCTCGCTGCCACTGTGTATGATTGAATGCACTGCAACCTCACTGTTGCGCTCTTGCATATCTGTCTGGGGCAGTTCCCCCGTTGATCTGACTATGCCACTTGTGTCGACTGGATGACCACCATTGTTGATGAGAGTGACTCCCCTACCTGAGTATTAGTGCCGCACCTTCTGCGGAGATTGGCGCAGTGAGCACTGACGAACTCTCTGAATTTACCGAGGCCCCCCCAACTGACAGATCCACTGTTACATTAATGATTGGTAAAAGCAAAAAGAAAAAGGATCCTGGATAGGAGAGTGGGTCACTGGAAGGGGGTGCCCCGGTGATGCTGGCTATGGAGATGAATCCGATGCGCTCTGCCCAGGCAGGCCATATAGGCGCAACGCTAGACACTATCCTCCAGGCCATAGCAGCATCATGGGAAGCTTTGGAGGCCAAAATTGATGCTGTGGCCACTGACATGGGGCTTGTGAGAGATGATCACAGATGGTTATCGGAGAGAGGGTCAGAGCAACTGAGCGCACAATGGAAGACTTAAATCCTGAGATAGTAACCATGTAGGGAAGATTGACGACAATGGAGAACAGAATAAAGATGCTTGAACTACATGCTGAGGATGCTGAGAACAGGGCCCGGAGAAAAAACATTTGCATAGTGGGTCTGCCGGAATGCATTGAGGGCCCTGGGCTCTATATGACACCCTTCTTGGAGACCAGGCTGAGGACTGAGATTGCACCTGAAGGTCTCTCCTCTTTCTAAGCACTCGAACAAGCCCACCGGGTGCCTTCTCGAGCCCCACAACCTGGAATGCGTACTCGACCTCTAGTGGCTAGGGGTCTCTACTTTAAAGGTAGAGACATGGGGCCAGATGTAGGTAAGTATGGTTTTGCGAGTTGCAATTTGCGAGTCATAGAGACTCGCAAATTGCAACTCGCAAAACCACATGCAGAAAGGTGTCTCAGACACCTTCTGCGAGTCGGTATGGGGTCGCAATGACCCACCTCATTAATATTAATGAGGTGGGTCGCAAATTGCGGCCCCATACCGACTATGGGCACTCGCAAACATGGAGGCCTGCTGTCGTCAGCAGACCTCCATGTTTGCGACTGCTTTTCAATAAAGCAGGTTTTTTTTTTCAAAGTGCAACCCGTTTTCCTTAAAGGAAAACGAGCTGCACTTTGAAAAATAAACCGAAACCTTTTGTTTCGGTATTTTTCAGGGCAGGTAGTGGTCCATTGGACCACTGCCTGCTCTGAAAAATTATTTTTGTGATCATTCACAAAGGGGAAGGGGTCCCATGGGGACCCCTTCCCGTTTGCGAATGAGTTACCATCCACTTCAAGTGGATGGTAACTGCGAGTTGATTTGTGACCGCTTTTGCTGTCACAAATCAACTTACATCGCGGTGCGAGTTGCAAATAGGAAGGGAACACCCCTTCCTATTTGCAAGTCGGAAACACATTTTGCGAGTCGGTTCCGACTCGCAAAATGTGTTTCTGCATCGCGCACAGGCATTAGCGCCTCGCAAACGGCGTTTTTCGCCGTTTGCGAGGCGCTAATGCCTTGCTACATCTGGCCCCATATCCTTTCACAAGCCCGCCTTAAAGGAGACATAATGCTGGATAACAAAAGAACAATGATATTTCCGGATTTCACAAGGGAAGTATAGCAGCAAAGAGCATTGTTTACTAAGGCTAAGTGGAGACTGGGAGAAAGAGGAATCAAATATTCTATGCTGTTCCCAGACAGACTTCAGGTGACTCACAATAATAATGTACAGTTCTTCACCTCCCCGCAGTTGCTATGGGACTGGCTTGAGCAACTGCCCCGACGGGAGGAGGTCAGTGGCACTGTTGATTGGCTACCACAACAGAAGAAGACACCAAAGAGACTGCCCAGACCGGGTGCAAGAGCAACACTTCCCCATACCCCGGCGCTGCAGCAACAACAGAGAGCGGCCATTAGTGGTGCTGGCTCTGAGCCAGCCTTGGACTTGAAGGGTGAGGAGGAGGTGAACTCTGACTCAGATCATGTATCCTTGTCCTCCTGCAGCTCTGATGTTTTTCTTCCACAGGTTACACTAGGCACAGCGGATGAGCTGATATAAGACTTCTGGGTACATCACTAGAAGCTGTAACGTTGTGTAATAACATTCCAACGCTAAAGCCCTATTGTCTTTAGCAAATTATTTTTAACATAAATAATCCCAGCATACAACCTTTGTAATAACTTTTCTTACTAAACAGGTCAGACCTATGTCATTACAGTTAGACCTTTAGCCATTATCAGTGACTTGTCACCATAATCAACTCAGGAAGATTTCCCACAAGACAACCGTGTGGCATAAGGAAGTCGTACAGTTATAAATACCTATAAATGACACCTGGCAAAATAAAATACTCTCTCTCCAAGGAGGGCCTCATGATGATTATCACATTGCAAATCTTCTGTCCTCACAGTTAACTAGAGGGGGTCATTAGCACCAAAACCCTTGCATAATATAGTAGTCTGTGAGGTTGTATGTAACACAATACCCCTTCAGGCAATTATACAAAGTCATAACAGCACTCTGGGAAAAGCAAGGAAAAGCAGTGAGAAATGAGGGAAAAGCAAGGAGAAGGCACCAAATACGGAGGAAAACAAAGGAAAAAGCAGTGAAAACAAGGGAAACGCAAGGAGAAGGCACACCAAAAATGAGGGGGAAAAGCAAGGAGAAAGCTGTGAAAATGAGGGAAAACCAGGGAGAAGGCACCCAAAAACAGGTAAAAAAGCAAGGAGAAGGTACACGAAAAAGAGAGAAAAAGCAATGAGAAGGCACACAGAAAAAACAGGGGAAAAAGCAAGAAGAAAGCAGTAAAAACGAGGGAAAAGCAAGGAGTAGGGAAAAAACAAAAACAGGGGTAAAAGCAAGGCGAAAGCAGCGAGAACAACAGAAAAACAAGGAGAAGGCACTTGTAGAGTGCCACAAGGGCTATGCTATACATTGTTGCTGTAAACACACCCTTAGGGCTGGGCACAGTCTGAGGGGATAAATAACCGCTGGGTAGTTGCATGTGGACAGTCAGCAGAAGTAAGCCAACACCCGAGTCAGGGTCCATTATTTTCCTCCAGAGCCAAGCCGTACACCATCAAAAGGGGCATCACACAGCACTCAAAAACAAGGGAAAAGACAGGAGAAGACAGGAGCAAGAGTGGTGAAGCACCACAGGGAGAGCTGGGCCTGGGACATGCTTAATGAGTATGTGCCGCGGCCTCCGTTAAGTAGGTCCTCGGATTGGGGAGGGGGGTGATGGGAGGCTGTGGGCAGGGCCAGGCGGGAAATAACAGGTGGCATGTAGGAGTTGCAATGAAGGAAAAAGTCAAAAGAAGCCATGCAAAAATAGGAGGAAAGGCAAGGGGAAAGCAGTGATAATCAGGGAAAAGCAAGGAGAAGGCACAAAAAACAGCGGAAAAAGCAAGCACACAAAAAATGAGGAAAAAGCAAGGAGAAATCAATGGGCAAGAGAGAAAAGCAAGGAGAAGGCACACAAAAATGGCACAAAAAGCAAGGAGAAAGCAGTGAGAACAAGGGAAAAGCAAGGAGAAGGCACACAAAAATGGCACAAAAAGCAAGGAGAAAGCAGTGAGAACAAGGGAAAAGCAAGGAGAATGCTCTCAAAAAATGGGGGAAAGGCAAAAAAAAGGCACACAAAAAATGGGGGTGAAGGCAAGAAGAAAGCAGTGAAAACAAGAGAACACACACAAAAAAGGGAGGAAAGCCAGGAAAAAGCAGTGAGAACAAGGGAAAAGCAAGGAGAATACACTCAAAAAACGTGGGAAAGCAAGAAGACAGGAGCAAGAGCGATGCAGCAGCATAGGGAGAGCTGGGGCTGGGACATGCAAAGCTATTACTATTGGCTTGTCACCGTAACCGTCACAGTTTTACTGAATTTCGCATACACTGGCAACCATCAGTATACTGATATAAAAATACAAACACATATAAAACAATATATAACCCTTTGCTTACCAAGGATTATGTGAAACTCTGCTACCGCAAAGGTTTGTCAGAGGGGTCATCAACACCAAATGATTGCCTTCTTCGGTAATCAATGAGAAATACATGTGTAAAGCATGTAACACAATGCAATGACAATCCGTAATTAAAGTCCTATTGGATTTAAAAAATGATTTTCACAATAAATAAGCCAGGCCTACTGCCTTTTAGTAACTTTCCATGTTAAACATATCAGACCTACACCACCTGGCATACCTTTTTCCAATGATCTGATCAGGCCTACCTTTTTCGCCATAAACATTCCCACAAGTCAACCCTCTGGCATATACTAAAAAAATTACAAATATATAGAAAATATCAGTGGGCAAAACAAAAGACTATCTGCCTCATTTACTTAGTAGTGGCTTGGCATTGCTGTGCTGCGTCACTTCATAAATGCAGGGATGCACTGTATTTAAAACAATACGACACACTGATGTGTTTTCTTTAGCGTTTCACTAAAATTAGCTGCTTAGCGCCAACACAGGTACTCTTGCACTATATTGCAAGGGTGCCTGCATTGCTGGAAATGATTGTTCTTGTGCAGGAAGTGACACCTTCCTGCACATAAACAATCATTAATGGGGTTTTGCTCTTTCTATGGGTCCTGCAGAATGCAGCACACATAGGAAAAGTGAAAACGAGGAGAAATAAAAGTATGTCTCCTCATAGTGCTATGCTAACACCACTCCTAGGGTGGCATTAGTTTTTGGTGCTGCCCCAGGTATCCAAATCCTCAAAATTCTGGGACAGTGCCAAAATACAATGGGTGTTGCAGTAGAACCTATACAGCAACACCCATTGCATGCCCCTCTGTAAGGGCCCATATTTACAAGGCGGCATTAAGCCATGCAAACACTGCCTTGTAAATAAGGAAAATGGCACGGCGCCACCAGAGCGTCACTAAAAGTGACACCTCGTAGCACTAGGGACTTGTAAATGAGCCCCTTTATCTCCAGAGAGGCCTAAAAAGATTGACACAGTGCAACTCTTCTATCCTCACACTTTATTAAAGGGGATAATGCAAAATATTGTTTTTGCATTTATGTTTTTGTGCATTATTAGCAAAGTGCAGAATGCAGTTTTATATTTGATTACACAGGTACTCACTGATACAGTACTATTGTCTTTAAAACAAATGTCCTATGATTTGAAGTGTGTATTCCTGACTTATGATACTTCAGCCTCAACTTGGGCCTAGCAGCCATGTTTTTTTCAAAACAGAGGTCTCTCCTGACTTTCCCTTGCACATTTTGTTGTTTGTGATTACTGCAACACACAGTTAAGCAGAATCATACTTGTTTATTTCAATTGTGATTGTGCATGCTGTTCTCCATGAATCTTCCTTGGCCCAGTATCAAAACTGCAACTTTAAAGGTCATTCTGTTAACTCACTGTACCCTATTCAATCATAATAACATGCTGTTGTTCATGTACCTAGTTTATTCCACCATCTCCGAATGGCAGTATAGAGTGGGCAAAATCAATATTCATGTAGTGGAATAGTGCTTAGTAATTCACTTAATAAATTGTGCTCTGGTTTGCTGAGAATGTACCACTTTTCATCATACCACAAAACATGTGCAGTTTTAGTAATTTTATACTTGATAATAATGTTTAAAAAAAACTTGATTTTGAAGGTGAGCCAGAGAACTGTTTTGTGCTACCTGGGAGGCTGTCCATTCATCTCTTGATTTTGTTGCCAACTTGGACTATGAATATTTTTGATTTTGCACTATCTACTGAGAGCGTTCATGGCACTGACTGTGTACCACATATTATTTGAATTTTTGTAACAAATACTTTAAACTTTCTGCGTATCTAGCACCCAGTTATATAGTTTGTACTTTTAATTAATTGATTCATTGTTTTTCTGAAATTTTGATGCGTTTGGAGGTACCTACCTCAGGAACACACTGCCCTGTAAAATTAAGGTTTAACACCCTCTCCAATACATCAAATTGTAGCCATTCTGTAGAGGTAAAGTTTTAGGGTATCAAAGTTGCAGTGTCCACTGCACATGCAGTGACTAGCACCAAAACCCTTGCATTGCATGGAGTCAAGTGTTGTACTCAAGGCAGTCAGTATGTGGGTGGAGCCTAAGCCTCTCTCAGTGGTACTTCTGAAAACTATTTTTTGTTAATCACATAAGATCAGGCGACAGCTGTGCTGTTGAGCTAGACCTAAAATAGAACCTTGGTGAAACAACTTACCATTTCTGAATGTAGACAATACTCGGACAAGCTTCAGCACGCCATTGAGGTGTTAATAGACCTTACATTTCTGCAGCATTTGAAGTCTGGCCAGTGTCTAAATCAGTTGCGTGCCTCCTAGGCATTGTTGTCATAATTAGTTACAGGTTTGGCTGCAGGAATGGAAAAGGCAGATGCTCTCACCAGATCAGGCGATTTAACCGTGCCATCTGGAAAAGTATTGGATTATTCTGTGACTGCTATTCTCAGCAACACAGAAGAAAATATCTGCGTCTAGTCCTCTAGAGACACCACAGTGATACTTCGCCTAACTATTTAGATGCATTTGGTCACTTCACTTAAAAAAAGAGGTACTACTTGCTCGAGGATCAACTTGTTACAAAAAAAACCATATCGTCTTTTAACGAGCAAACCTCGGCACTGTAAAATGATGCCACTGAAATGAGCGATAGTCCTTAAGGAAAGGAATCTTGTTGTAAGTTCAGACTCTGCATGCTATTTCGGGTTTAATTAGACACTTCCTTTTCCCTTTATAAACTAAATATGAGAAAGCACTGTTAAACATTGCACCTTGTGCTATGACTCGTTCTTTATTTCCTCTCTCTCTCTCTCCCTATCTTCCCCTTTCCTTCGTCTCTTGGTATTATGTGTGCACAGTTCTTGAACTGATGTATTTAAAACAGGGGATCTCTGCAGGGGTGGCAGTGTTTACTTTCAAATAAATATAATGCATTAATGGTAGCCTGGAAATAGATGTCCATCTGTATTGACTCACAATTGTAGTCATGAACAGTTCGGAGCAAACCTAGCTTGCCTCTACTCATGATGTACGCACTACTCCTTCATTGCACGTAACGTCGCTGTGGGTGCCTTAAACGCCATTCCCTGGATCAGGAATATAAACTCTTTCTTTTTGCATTTCAGTGGTCCAGAACATATACTTTATATATTGCACATGTTATTCTTACTACGTGCAAAGCTATCTCTTACAAAATCGGGTCGGAAGGATTTTTGTATTTTTTTTTAAAGTCTTTCTAATACTTGAAAGAATTTGTCACTTAATGACAACCATTTTCAGATCAGACGCTTATTTAGGCAGTGCTAGATACCTTTACTATGTTGACCTACATTGTCAAATCAGTGTTCAGACATAGTATTGAGTTTTCAGCCCTTTCTGCGGCCAAGCGTGACTTTGAATCTGTACCATATCAAATTTTAATGGTTCGTTCTTAAAATAATTTTTGATAGAAGTTGTTAATCTGAAATTTATTTTATGCTCAACATTTGTTTGCGCTGTGGATTCCAAGAACCCCAACCTCCTGTGACCATCCACAATATGCATGTCATACTGAGAGTACAAATGAGAGTTCTAGTCTTCCCTTTTCAGCTTTGTCCATGTTTTTTGTTGACTGTAATGTTGACTCCCTTTATGATGACTCCCTCCATCTACACCAGGAGCCAGGTCAAAATATACATTGAGATCTACTTGTGAAAGGCACACAGGTCATTGCAATAAGAGTAGTGGTGGTTACAAATAAATACAACTAAGCATGGCATTACTGAGGAACTAACATAAACTCTGGGGTACTTTCGATGTGTGTGTGTGTGTATGGTGTCAAGAAGACTGGTTTCAGCTGTTGCAGTGTGTAACTTTGCAAGGCAGCAGAGACTTATAACACCATTGTATATCTTTGTATCCCTCTGAGACCTAATGAGATGCGAGAAGACAGACATTTCAACATTGCATCGTTTCTGTTAACATTCAGATATATTCATACCCTGCTCTCCTCCTAAAGAACAGATTAGGTAGATTTCTTGCAACCATCATGTAGACATTGTGGCCCTAAGCCGTGCGTTTGGCTATGTATTTCCACCCCAACAGCACATCCAGATATATTAATGTTTCACTGTACAGCAAGAGAACACATATAACATCTATAACATGCATTGGTATGGAATCTGAAATAACCAGGACCCCAGTGATTGTGCTCTCCCCTCTAAATTTGGTTGCCTAGGATTTTTGTACATCCACAATTGGCATACTGGTGCCCCCTTATAAGTCCCCAGTATATGGGACTTAGGTATCCAGGGCATTGGGCTGCAGCATGTATTGTGCCACCAATGGGAGCCCCTGCAAAATGTGTCTGAGGGCCTGCCATTTCAGCCTGCGTGAAAAGGTGCATGCATCCTTTGACCACAGGTCACTGCACCAGGTCACTGTAAGTCACCCCCATGGTAGGCCCTCCTAGCCGAGAGAGAAGGGTGCAGGTCTCTGTGTGTGAGGGCTCCCTTGCATGAGCAGAGGTGCCCCTATGAACTCCAGCTCCATTGCACTGCACTTCGTAAGTGCAGGGAAGCCATTTTTCCTCTGTACTGGACACAGGTCACTCACTACCTGTGTCCAGCTACATAATGGTAACTCCAAACCTGGGCATGTTTAGTATCAAACATGTCGGAATCATACCTCAATACTGTTGCCAGTTTTGGTTGTATGATTCCATACACTCTGGGGGCTCCTTAGAGGACCCCCAGTATTGCTCCTACTAGTCTTCTAGGGTGTTCCGGGCAGTCCGTGGTGCTGCCACCCCGCAGACAGGTTTCTGCCCTCCTGCTGCTTAACCAGCTCAAGCAGGGGAACGCAGAACAAATGATTTAGTGAGAGAGGGAGGCAACAGCCTCTCCCTTGGAAAAAGGTGTTACAAGGCTTCGGAGGGGTATCCTCCCCAAGCCACCCAGTTTGCTTTGAAGGACACATTTGGTGCCCTCCTTGCATAAACCAGTTTACACCAATCCAGGGACCCCTGGTCCCTGCTCTGGCGCGAAACTGGACAAAGGAAAGGGGAGCGACCACCCCAGGGTTGGTGCCCAGAGCTCCTCCAGGTGGCCACTCGATTCTGTCATCTTGAAACCAAGATGTGCAGAGGCCCTTGGGAGCATTTGTGTGGCCAGGTCAGGCAGGTGAAGTCACAGACACCTCCTGATCAGTGGTCCCCTTGCAAGGTGACCGAACCCCCTTTTAGAGCTATTTAGGTACCCCCCCCCAGATTAGATGTACAATGGTGCCCCCACCCCCCCAGTTTCGATGTACAAGTCTCCACCAGGACTCCTCTGCATCATTTACTTATACTTCTGGCCACTGGAACCACAAATGGACTCTTCAGGAACCAACAAGACTGCAACTCCCGCGACAACCTCGCCTTGCAACTTTGTTTCTCTGGCTCCTTCCAGCAACTGCAACATTTCCCTGGCTGTGCATCCTCTGGGGTGCGAAACTTTCAACCGGCACCAAGAAGCAAGAAGGAATGTCTTTTTGAATGAAGGAGTCACTCCCCTGCATCTGCAGGCATCTACAGCAACGACGTCCAGCCAGCTGCGTGGATCTGCTCTCTTCTGGAACCGTGTGGATCCTGCATCACAGGTGGTGGACTGAAGTGGTCCCCTTGGTCCTCTCTGCCAGCTATCCATCTTGGGAGATAGTGAGCTCTTGCCTCTCCTTGCAGGACAGTACCACTGTGCACTGCGACTCTTGCAGCTACCAAGGCTTGTTGTCTCCAAGTCCAAGAGATCTTCAGGCTCCGAGTAGCCCTGGCCCCCACACCTCATCCTGCCAAGCACAGTCTGCTCTCTGCTGCTCCAGCAATGTTGGACTCCTCTCCAGGTGTGCTGATTGGGCCTCCTGCAACTTTCTGTGTCTGCTGCCAGTGGGTTGCGTGTGGGGGCTGCGACTGCTTCTGTTGGGTCTCCTCACTGCTGAAGGTCAGCCTAAACTCCCCCAAGGGTCAAGTCCCCTGGATCTTGCTGGTCCTCTTCAGCCTTGCAACTCTTTTTTAACTTGTATTCCTCTTGCATTTGCCAAGGCTTGTTCATAGTTCTCCTACACCACTGACCATCTACAACCTGACAACTGATATGGGACACCAACTGCACCACTCCAAGGACTCCTCTGCAGTTCCTGGGTTCCACAGCTGGTCTTCTTCTTCCCCTGTCGACCCAGATCTTCATCCACAGAAGGGTGGGTAGTGGCTCCATCATGACCTGGACTCTGTCCCCTTCTTTTGCAGGTTCTCTATTTCCAGAATCCACCTTTGGTTTCTTCTAGTCTGGTCCTGTTCTTGCACAATCCCTTTGCTAATTGTCTTGTTAGTTCTTGGGAAGACCAGGAGAGACCTCTGCTCTCCTGGTCGCTGGGGGTCACTGAGGTACTCACTTCTTGGGGTCCCTAGTTCTTCCAGCTTCCCTCTAACGACTACGTATCCTTGGGTGGGGGACTTCACTTTGCATTCTACTATTTTAGTATATGGTTTGGTCCTCCTCTAGGGTCCTAACTATTTTTCACAAATTCTTGTCAATGCTTGTAGTTTGTTGTGCCAATTTCTAATTATTATTGTGTATATATATATATATATATATATATATATATATAATATATATATATATATATATATATAGTGTGTCCTTACCTCCAGTAGGGGAGACTGCCTATAAGTATTCTGGCGTAGTGTTACTGCAATTAAGTACCTTTATTTTTGTGTGGTTCCTTTCATGTGTGATAAGTAGATGTGTGACTATTGTGGTATTGCATATGCTTTGCCTCCTAGATAAGTCTTGGCTGCTCATCCACAGCTACCTCTAGAGAGCCCTGGATTCCTAGACACTGCTTATTTTCACTAATAGGGGTTGCCTGGACCTGGTATAAGGTGCCAACACCATAGGTGTCCACCACACATAAGGCCAACTTCCTACACCTTGCTTCACCTTGTTGCTAAGAGGGCATCTTTTTGAGCCAATGTTTCCCTTTTTGAGCTGGACTACTTTAGCCAAATTTGGTAAGTTGTCTGATCTGCTGTTTGTAAGGCTTATACCAATCCTTTTGTCATTAAAACTCAAAAGAATGCAGAGTTGTTTTATAATCCCTTTCACATCTCTGTCAAGATAATCCTTTTGTATTGTCCTTTTGGATTAGGAATTTAGGATCTGATCTAGGGTTTGGAGAATGGAGTACAGTCTATCACGGTGACAGAGGACATTACGCCCACCATACTGAGACACTACCATGTACCAGATGTAGAGATCACCACTGACTAGCGTCAGGGTGCAAAAGGTCCAGTGAATGGTCACCCTTGAATTTAACCGACACTCACCAAACTACACAAACATTTTTGTTTTTTGAAAACAAACTCTCAGATTGGGAGTTTGCTATAAAAAAACAAATAACTAATGACACCCACACCCAGGGAGTTTCCCCTGAGAGTGGGGGTAATTATTTGTTTTTTTTCTGACCCTCACCACCAGGTTTTACCTGTCCTGTTTAGGACATCACACTGTCCTAATTAGGGCAGGTAGTGTAATGCCCTTCCTCTGACAGCCCATACTCTGTTGGCCCATCAAAGGAAGCTTTCCATTGACATAGTTAACAGGGGTTCAATCCACAGAAAGCTGTAATAGGGTGGACAAACCATTGGTTTGGCGGACAGGGTATTCTATCATGTTTGTGACAGACTGACCTGTTCGCCAAGCTCTAAATGGGGCCCTTAGATCTTCCAGGTGGTATATATTCTACAACTGTGTCTATAATTTGCAATCATATGCCTTCTTTAAAGACCTCACATCAATCATTGTTGGATCCATTTAAGAAAGTGAAGGCTTTTTTTTTCAAGAAACTGCAAAGGCCAAGTGCTGTTTTTTTGACATGAACATGCTTTAAAGTACTGTGGTAAGCAGGACTCATGATCCACTCATGATCATGTGTGGAAGTCAAAGCCATATTTTCTCATTACTGGATGGGTTAATTCTGTACTTGTGCAAGATCAGTGACATAGTTGGTGAACTATTGCTAACTCAAGCAAGGCCACTGCTACAGGGATTCCATTTATATATGATAAAAGTAGGTCACTTTGATCTGTTTCTGCTTTCCAGCTCGAGGAATCTTGTGCAAGAAGAGAAGCTGCACAGAATGATCCAATGTTTTGTTTTAACAGTAGGTTGAATTGGTGTTGAGTAGCTCTTAGAAGTTGGTAGCAGAAAAATACAATTACAGTACACTTCTCCTTGCTTCAGACTTAGCACTTAAGCCACTAGACCTCATCTTCTACTTCCTTCAACACCTGTACCTCTCTCTATTGATGAATATTCCGAATACGTGGTTATCGACACCCAGGTCTCAAACTTTTCATATGGCAGATTACTTGGAACCGAGGCCATTAGAAACAACATGATCTGCTTCACTAAGCTATCCACAACTCTAGTCTCTGAAAAACATATTTTTATTGGTATGGAGGAGCTGTGCAGCAAGCTTTACAGAAACTGATCCAAGGATATGGAAGCCATTGCTATATTTCCTGCCCTAAACCCTCTACACCAGGCGCTTTAGAAAAGATTTGAAACCTTCACTCAGGAGCCATAAACAACTCCATCTGATATGTGAAAAAAACTGCAAAACCATAAATCAGAAGGTACATGCTGCCAATATTTCAACAAATGTCAACAATCACATTTTCACCAGGCACCAATTCACTACCATGTATTTGCCACCACAGATAATAATCCTAGAGTTAAAAAAGGAAATAAAGATAGTTCTACAATAGGTAGGAAGCAAGATTGACTAGAAATTCATATTTTAATGCAAGTTGAAATTTTTTGTACAGTGATATCTGTGCACGGTAGACTATTTGGCAGGAAATGTTTTTGAGGTGTATTTTCAGTCTGTGTTTCCACGTTTC
The DNA here is from genome assembly GCF_031143425.1 of Pleurodeles waltl. Lineage (NCBI taxonomy): Eukaryota > Metazoa > Chordata > Amphibia > Caudata > Salamandridae > Pleurodeles > Pleurodeles waltl. The sequence goes on along the minus strand of NC_090450.1, from coordinate 706,309,460 downwards.
ATCATCGATCCATCTGTAAGAGTCAAGACTAATGGGGCGCGAAAGTGAAAGGTTTAACAGCCTGCATCCCTAAAACCCGAAGGGGGCATAGACTTGCATCCAACAATAAGCAAGTACACCAAGGCAACCAATTGCTTTATGTTGCTGGGACCAACCATGCTGTGCTATTTTGAGCACCTAGAGTCCAAGACACATTAATGAGTTATGTATCTTAACCACAATGTTTTCATGCACGTATAGTTTAACTGAAGCCCTGTCTGGCTTTTCCCCGAAATCCTGGTTTGTAGTGTTTTAAGAGATCCCTGTTTTTTTTTTACCTCTCATGTCTTGATTTCCAAGTGTGGGCCTCCTTCCGGTAATGAATTCTCACAACCAAGATTGCTTTTGCAATGCTGGTTCTGCTCTCTCCTGTACAAGCGCTATGAAATTCACCAAGGCCTGGTTCATGCCATTCATCATTGCAGATAAATGAATACACTTGCTTCGTATATTCATACCAGTGGCCATCCCACCAAATTTAAGGCCAGTGCAAGGAATTTTGTCATCTAAATGGAAGTGGCATTTTGTTACCCAGACAACAGTTAGAGCTTGTAAGGAAAACTGCGTGCCGTTCAAGTTGTTTTTTTGTGCCTTTCCTAGGTGAGTGAAGACCTTACCTACCATTTTCAGTCAGATGACTCCCACTCGTTAAATTTGAGATTTGCTTATATTAATAAAGACTTGCAATTTTGTCCAGGCTTGGTGGTTAAGTCAAATTGTTTTAATAACCAGTTGTGGTAATGGTCAAAGTTCAGATTGTAATGTTTGAAAGTAAAGAAAATCTAATCAATTAATTTTTCACACGAAGTATTTCAAAGTATTAGCACATTGCAGTACTAGATACACTGTAGACTATCAATGCAAACATTAATGGGAATGTGGAAGGAAAAAATTGTAAGAGATTAGATTCATAGAGGTAAGGAAAAGGAAGAGTCTTTGGTAAATCGTAAATCATAAATAAACTAGATTCAGGGCAACTCTGAGGCCTCTGCATTTTCCGCATAATCCCGGATTTACTGTGTCTTCCATCTAACCCACCGTCTGCTATATAATTTGGAGAGATCAAAAAATGTTTAATTTACAACTGAAACGGATCAAAGGTTACTAGGAAAAAACATAGCAAGTGGTGCAACACAGCGGCAGCTATTTGCAAAGGTTAATTGGTTACCTTTCAGTTCCTGTATGCAGGTGTTCACCTGGTACTAATGAGGTGGAACTTTTGGCTTTGTTGCATTAATAGGCTTTAAATTAACTGTTAGCAAAGACATCCTTCCGTTGTTTCCCCTTAACCTTTTAACTTCAGACATTGTGTGTTTTGCTGATTTCGCTTTTGCTGGCCTTAGGACTCAGAACACTTTACCACTGCTGACCAGTGTTAAAGTGTCTGTGCTCTCTGCTTAAATCATGGTAACATTGACTTATAGCCAATCAGGATATTTAATGTCCTTATAAGTCCCTAGAAAAGTTCACTATAAGTACTAAGTGCCTGTAAAGTATATGGTACTGGTGGGCCTGCAACACTGATTGTGCCAACCACTTAAGTAGCTCTTTAAATATGTTTCAGGCCTGCCATTGCAGAGCCAGTGGGGGCTGTTTACAATGCTATTTTGACATGGCGAAAGAAACCTTTTGCTAAACCCAAACCTTCCTTTTTAATACATATAGGACACCGCTAATATAGGCCCTGGACAGCCCCAAGAGCAGGTTGCAGTGTATTTAGATAGTTGGACATGTACTTTTAAGTTTTACATGTCCTGGTAGTGAAAACTCTTAAATTAGTTTTCACTACTGCAAGGCCTACCTCTCCCATTGGATAACATAGGTGTTGCCTCCTTACATTTTATAAGTGTAATTTCCAAATGGGAAGAGATAATGGATCATGTTATCCCTGGAATCCTAATGTAAAATTCTAATTTAAGGTAAAGTCGGATTTTAAATTGGTTTTATGAAAATGCCACTTTTAGAAAGTTTGCATTTTTTTGCCAAAGCCATTTGGTACATGCAGCTTTTCTCTGGTCACATGGCAGGGTGTAGTCGGCAGTTAGGCTATGTTTATTCCTCCTAGACAGCTACACACAACGGGAGCTTAGGTGTGACTGGGTGGGCCATCACTGGTAAGAAGAGAGGAAGGAGCTGGGCCCATCCTCACTTACATCTGAATGGGCTGTGTCCTGTCTCCACACAAAGGGCTGTATACCCCCATGTAGTTAGTTTGGAGCCAGGGCAGGGAAGGCAGAGCATCTGTGCTCTTTAAAGGCATGCCTTTTGAAGCATCTCCCCACTTCAAAGGCACAATTATGTAAAGAAGAACCTCAGACACCACTACTTCAGTACACTTCTGAACCTGTGGATACTCTGCCAGGGGGAAGGACTGCTGTACAGTTACAAGGACAGCCACTCCGCTGGACTGCTACCCTGCTGCACTCCTGTTTTGCTGTGCTGACCTTCTTGCCCGAGTGAGGAGGACTGGACCTGAATCACTTGAACCCAGAACCCAGAGTGACTCCAAGGGCTAGTTGGCTGGTCTCCTGATCTGAAGCCTCAGGGACATAACAGGCTTCCACCAACCTTGCATCTGCATCTGGACTCTGCCATCTGTGAATCTACGATGCCCTGCCAGTCTGTGGTACCAGCGGAACTGACACATCTTCTCTCTAAGCAGCTCCAAGCAAAACCAAATCATCTCCGCTGCTGCTTGGTTTGGACCCTTCACAAAGACTTGCATTGCTGCCACAGTTTGCATCGCCTTCGGACCTGCCAATGTGTAATGTATCCTCAGTGCAGGGCCTCGCATCTCTCCTCGACGACAATGCTAGACTCCCCATCGCAAATTTGCAGCTCTTCGTAAACGACGATTTGCTCCGTCTGTGTGCTGCATCCCCGACTTTGGACTTCACATCGCAAGCCCTCGTCAATGGGATCCTCAACGTCATCTCAACAGAACCTCTCACTGCAGCTTCATCAAATCTCGGAACCAAGCCATCACCAGACATCTTCGACTCGGATCCTGCACTGCTCTGCCAACCAGGATTTAGGGTGACCTCTGTTCAGCGGACCTAACTGGGTCCCTGTAGAAGGATCAGTGCTGCATAACGGCCAGCCTTAACTTGTGACTTTGTCCCTGTCCGGTGCAACCAGATTCCCACATCTGGTGCTTTACACCTTTTGGTGCTATGTAATCTAGACATTTTCAAAGTTCAATAACTTTGGTTCTACTAATTGGAATTATGTCCTTTTGGTCTTGTACTTATTACATTAAGCTCTATTTTTCTAATCTGGGGTGGGATCTTTTTGTGTGGTGTTTTCACAGTTTTACTGTTTGAAGTCTTACACAGATACTTTACACATATCCTCCAAGGTAAGCCTGACTGTTCTGTGTCAATCTACCAGGAGGTTGAGCACAGCTTAATTTAGGGGGTTGCTTGTGCCTTACCATGACTAGCATTGTTGTTGTTGCTTAACCAGGGCTCACACACTTTTCAACAAGTAGCCCAAAAATAAAGCTACAGAATGAGTTAAATTATGCTGTATAGTTTGCCCTGTTTTGTAGCATAATGTAGCCAACCTTGCCGTATGTTTTGGTCGTACATGCATCCATAATAGCAGTGGTCCTGGATTACATGTGACTAAGGAAAGGCTACCTTGGCTCAAGATGTATAGCTTGCTAAGGTCTGAATCACTAACTCATTCAGTCATGGAAGCTTCCCTTAGCTAATTCAAGAATGCCTTCCGCCCTCCATCTTTTTATTGCACTGAAAAGATGCTCTGGAACTGTATGACTGTGGGATTATAGGTGACCAAAGTTTTGGAGATACTTGCAAGCAGTGCTGCCTTGGAAACCTATTTCTTTAATGCTTCATGTCTTGCAAGGTCTGTCCTATCCTTAGAGTTTTGCTTCTCCAATATATTTATTTTTATAAAGCACATGTTAATTTGTATGTGTGTCCTCCTCGGATTCACAAGTTTTGAATATTCTCTAATGGCTGCGGAGTATTCAAAGCGTGTGATTCGTGGAAGGATGCTCATGCTGAAAACCCTTATTGTAGTGAATAATATAATTGTTTTGTAACGCGCCAGCTTGCGACAATAGACATTTCGTAGCACTGGTATAAAAAAGTAATTCTTCCCTAAATTATGCTGCATTAGAAGTAGCTTTCTAGGGATAACAGACCATGGGACTCTGCCATTGAGCCCAGTCCGTCATGTGGCTTTCACACGTGGCCGTGACAGACCAAAGAGATTTCCGCACTCAAATTATTTAGATATCTGAAAAGGACAGCTTTGACACCAGTAGGGGTTTTCAGATTTAGAAAATCATCATTTTTGGCCTTTGTTTGCCCTGGAAAAGGGATTCAAGTCAGTCCAAAGGGCTTTATCTGACAAGAGTTGGACAAGGCCGAATCGAGATTCAGGCTGGATAATGCAGTGGGGCACTTTGCCATTTTCACATGGGCCTGCAGGACACGCTAGTTATAGTTACCTTAAGGCATGTTAGAGTAACTTTTTTTTATTCTTGTCTGGGACCATGGGGGGAGCCTCAAGGCCACTCTGGTCCCAGCTGGCTCCGTGCCTCCTGCAGGAGCCATCATTGCTCCCATATGCAAAGAGCTGCTGAAAATGCAGCTCCCTGCGTACGGGAAGAAAACTTTCCTCTCTTTCCCTGCCCGCAAGTCTGCGGGCAGCGAAACAGATGAAAACTTTGCTTCCAGCAAGACGGCAACATTTTGGCAGCTCCAGCTTGCTGTAAGCGGAGTTTTTGCTTTTGCTTGCTGGGTACTGTCACAGCTCCCACCAAGCAAAAGCAAGCAGCTATTTCCTGAGTGTGGGCACCTCAGGAGATAGCAGGAGCCGGCCTTGGGGAGTTGCGGTCCACAGGGCCATATGTGGCTCCAGGAGGGGAGCACATGGTCCCCCACCCTTCTCTAAAATAGAAATTTGTCCCAGGGAGGTGGTGGTGCTCGGGGTTCACGCAGACCCCTCCTTTACTTTCAATTTAGCACAGGGGAGGTGTTGGTCCCTGGGGCTTCACAAAGCTCCAGGAGGGGGGTCTATGTGCCCCCTCCTTTGTTTAAATAAGCCTCTGGGAGGTGGTGGTCCCTGGGGCTCTTTAGAGCCATACAAGGGGGCCCCATGTGCCCCCTCCTTTTCTTTTTTTATAGTAGGCATGCCCCCAGGACCTGGCCAACCCGGGGGCTAAATAAAGTAGAATCACAGGATTTTTTATTTTTTTTAAAGTTTGGCAGGTTCTTGGATCCTCTGTGGATTTAGCTGAGCATTTAAAAAAAATGCATTTTTGCCGTGGTGGGGTCCTTAGCACCAAGGTTAGGGGATTAGGGTATTCCTACACTGGCCAACTTTTTTTTTTTTGTTTACATTTGCTTTTGGGACTCGGCTGAAGCAGAGTCCCAAAATGGCTGCCAATACTTCCTGGCAGAAGTGTTGACAGCCAAACAGATCTCAACATGAGATCTCCAGGATCCACAGAGCCTCCACGTCCCTAGATATCTATATTTTTTTCCCTTTAATATCTCTAAAACATGCATGGTGGGGGTGCAAGTTAAAGTTACCTTAGGCCGTGATTTATAGTTACTTGAATTAACTCTAACTATAACTGCTAAATATCTCTGGTTTTGTCCGAGTAAATTCAGAACCTAACTATAACGTCCCTGTAACCTTTGGTTATTTAAATGAATCTATAGTTGAATATAGGGTAATCTGAGATTAAGGTCCATCACAAACGTGCCAGCTCCAAAGCATCTTTCTTTTATTAACCAATTGCAGACACTCAAAAAGCAGCAGAGACGATCAATATATGCTGTCTCCTGAAGACAGCAAAAATAGGCAACACATGTTTCGAGGCACATACTCGTCTTCAGGGCTGTATAACACAGACAAAGAGAAACATGAGAATACATAATATAGAGTGCACTAAATCCTAAATATAATTACATGGAAAACAACATATGTGACAAAATATGTACCACAGCATAAATGATTCACACTTTTCTATACAGGCTAAGTAAAAAGTGCTGGCAATAAAGGTGAATACCCTGTATAACATGAAAAGAATATCATTTTGTACATACGTCATTCCTGTATAATATAACATGAAGTTAAAAAAACACTTCCTGTTTGAGTTGTGGAATGACCCATAGGAAATCTCACATTTAACAAAGAGAAAACATAGCAAAGAAAATATGCATCATAACATAAAACAATCAAACTTTGCCTCTACAATCAATGTACAAACATGTTGACATTGATGATAACACACACTAAGAACATAGAAAAAACACTTCAGATTAATTTAGCATTTATCCTGCCTATTTCTATTACATTCCCTGTTTCTTAACATATTTACGATGAGCATACAGGAAGCTCATGGTGTATTGGAAAATATTAATGAATAGAATTTCGCTAGCAAAACATCAGAGAACTGTTACCCAGTGAAGACCCACTCAGGAAATATTCTTTCAGAAGTAAAAAAAGGAAAAATTCCAAAACGGAAAAAAAATCCTCATATTTCAGTCAGACTCGAACCCCGTAGGTTGAGTCCCATAGTACACTAAAACAGTAGATGATCACTCTGCGCCCAGGTTCGACTTTAGTGCTGTTGGTGCCCGGAGCGACAATATTTTTAGGCGCCCTACCCACCCACATGATCCCCTAATCGGATTCCCTCACTACCACTTGGCAAAAGTGTCCCTCATATACCCTGTCTCACATACATTTCGTTTGTTTCAAAAGGCAGGTAAAGGCTGGCTTTACTAATCCACTCAGCTAGCCACATAAAATACAGATCTGTTCTTTGCTGCAGGCATATTAATGCCATGTGCTATTTTATGGCGATTCAAAACTGCCACCAACCAAAACTCTGAGCTCTCTCTCTCTAGCGGGAACATTACTTACAAGAGTTCTCTTGACATTTTTATAGATGCCTGAAAGATGAAGCAAAAGGAACTCTGAAGTAGGAATTCTAAAATCAAATGTTATAGCTCAACACAGTGCCCCCCTAGGTCAGAGCCCAGTGCGGCTGCACCAGTTGCACCCCTCTAAAGCCAACCCTATCTGCGCCAACTCGACACCTGAGCAGAGCACCTCTAAGATGTAATAACCACCTCCTACCTGTGCAAGTCCTGATTCCTTTCCTCAGTCGCTGACAACAAGCAAGGGGCCAGATTTAGAAGGCCCTAGCACTACCGGAGTGTCACTTTTTGCGATGCTTCAGTGGCACTAACCACTTCCCCATATTTACAATGAGGTGTAATCCCACTTTTTGTGGCTTTACACCTCCTTCTAAATATGGGCCCCTCCGAAGCAGTTTTCTGCGTCAGAGGGACGAACAATGGGTGTTGCAACTTCAGGCAATGGATCAACACCTGTCCCAGTATTCTCGCCCTGATCAAGAATCCCTCCAACAGACGCACCAACAGAAAGGCCTTCTGGTTTACCGCCGACCTCCACGAATCTAAGCAAACCTGCCGAAGACTCGAAAGGAAGTGGCGCCAAGATCAGACTCTGGACACCTACACAGCCTTCAAAAACACCATCTGCAGACACCACCAACTCTTCCGAACCGCCAAGAGAACTGCCTTCAAAGACCAAATCAACAACAATGCACACAGCCACAAGGGTCTCTTCAACATCATGAAGGAAGTTTCCAGCCCCAGCTCCAATGCCAACGCCATCCCGCCATCTCAAGACCTCTGCGACTCTCTAGCCTCCCCACTTCCACCGCAAGATTGCAGACATCCACAACAGTTTCAGCACCCAGACCCCTCCGGCAACCACCAACACCACAGACTCACCTCTGTCCAACCTCCTGCTCTCCTGGACCCCTGTCAACGACAACAACACCATTGAAATCATGAACACCATCCACTCTGCCTCTCCATCTGACCCCTGCCCTCACCACATCCTCAACAAAGCAAGCTCCGTCATTGCACCCCAACTACGGAAGATCATCAACAGCTCCTTTGAGTCTGCCACCTTCCCGGAGAGCTGGAAACACGCCGAGATCAACGCCCTCCTCAAAAAACCCAAGGCGGACCCAAAGGACCTCAAGAACTTCTGGCCTATCTCCCTGCCTCCCTGCTCCCCTTCCTGGCAAAAGTCATTGGGAAGGCTGTCAACAGACAACTAACCTGCTTCCTCGAGGAGAACTGCACCCTGGATCATTCCCAATCCGGATTCCGCAGCAAACACAGTACCGAAAGTGCCCTCATCGCCGCCACCAACTACATCTGAACCATACTGGACTACGGTGAAACCGCGGCCCTCATCTTCCTGGACCTCTCTGCCGCTTTTGACACTGTCTGCCACCAGACCCTACGCTCACACCTCAGAAATGCAGGAATCCGCAACAGAGCCCTGGACTGGGTCACCTCTTTTCTCACCGGCAGAACCCAGAGAGTCTGCCTTCCCCCATTCTGCTCAGAGGCCACCAAAATCATCTGCGGTGTACCCCACAGTTCGTCCCTCTGCCCGACCATCTTCGATGTCTACATGGCCCCACTCGCTAACATCGCCCGATCCCACAACCGCAACATCATGTCATACGCTGACGACATCCAGCTGATCCTCTCCCTCAAGGACTCCACCAAGACCAACCTCCACACAGGAATGAAGGCCATCGCCGAATGGATGAAGAACAGCTGCCTCAAACTCAATTCCGACAAGACGGATGTTGTCATCTTCGGCTCCACCCCCTCCGCATGGGATGACACCTGGTGGTCTGCCACTCTCAGAGGCGCTCCGACTCCCATAGACCACGCACGCAACCTAGGATTCATCTTGGACTCCTCATTATCCATGACCCAGCAAGTCAACACCATCTCCTCCTCCTGCTTCAACACCCTCTGCATGCTCCGAAAGATCTACAATGGATCCCCACCGAAACCAGAAGAACAGTCACCCAAGCCCTCAAAAGCAGCAAACTGGACTATGGCAATGCCCTCTACGCAGGGACCACGGCCAAACTCCAGAAGAGGCTGCAACGCATCCAGAACGCCTCCACACACCTCATCCTGGACATCCTCCGCCACTGCCACATTACAGGCCATCTGAGAGACCTGCACTGGCTCCCAGTCAACAAGAGAATTACCTTCAAACTCCTCACCCATGCTCACAAAGCGCTGCACAACACCGGACCAGAATACCCAGAATACCTCAACAGACGGCTCTCCTTCTACACCCAAACCCAGCATCTCCACTCCGACGCCCTCGCAACTGTCCCACGCATCCACAGAACTACAACCGGCCGCAGATCATTCTCACACCTCGCCGACAAGACGTGGAACACTCGTCCCACCCACCTGCGTCAGACCAAAGACCTCCTTACCTTCAGGAGACTTCTCAAGACCTGGCTGTTCAAGCAGTAGCAGCACCGCCCCCCCCCACCTCAGCACCTTGAGTAGTGCTCTTTATAAATACCTGATTGATTGATTGATTGCAGGGGGCGTTCCACAGCAACACCCATTGCTTTTGACACTGTCACAGATTTACAAGAAGGCATAAATCTGTGGCAGCGCCAAAAAGTAACGCCGCACGCAGCACACATAGAAGAAGCAAAATGCCATGGATGATTGTTTATGTGCAGGAAGACACATCTTCCCATCAACAAAAGGATCATTTTCAAAATCCTTGTCCACGCTCACAAAGCCCTTCACGACATTGGACCGGCGTACCTCAACGAACGAATCAACTTCCACAACCCAACTCGACAGCTCTGCTCTGCCGACCTCACCCTCGCAACAGTCCCCCGCATCCAACGCACCACCTCCAGCAGCAGATCCTTCTACCACCTCGCCGCCAAAACCTGGAACTCTCTCCCCACCAATCTATGCAAGACCCAGGACCTCCTAACTTTCAGAAAGCACCTCAAAACATGGCTTTTCGAGCATTAACTCCCCCCCCAGCGCCTTGAGACCCTACCGGGTGAGTAGTGCGCTTAAGAAATTTGACTGATTGATTGATACACCAAACCTTATAATTCACCCATGATGTTAATAGCGCTCAGAAAGCTTACTGGACCTGCATGGTAAAAAATGCCAAAACCCCACTGGCATGAATTGCAAATAACCGCGTTGAAACACAATATTAACATTAAACACAGAAAATATAAGAAGGGTAGAGGGGGGAAATAAACAAAAGGCAACAGAGGGGACACATATCACATAAGCTTGTTTGGCAAATCTAGCCTGTATTCTACACCATACCGGCCCCACAAACTGATTAGTTACTGACGTTATGAAATTTTGATAATACTAAAATCAATGATTACCTTCCAGCTATTGTGACCGTTCTTAACCCTTGCACGCCAAATCAAGGAACAGAGTGTATTTGACCTGTCCTTTTATATATACCCACGTCAATGAATTACACTTGTGAATAACAGTGGACTTCCCTAGAAACTGGAAAAGGACTAACCTTTAGAAGAAAAACCTCCAAAATTGTCACATGGCCACGATGGGAATTCATTTATCTTATAAAAAAAAATAAAGCTGATCCAACAACACAACCATCATGATAGTATAAAAGCAATTAGACCTTTAACTGCCAATATAAGTCAACCTTTTGGTGTTTGTCCCAATAAGCAGTATACAAATCAATGCACCGATACCTTGGATGCCAAAAAACAAACTAAAACAAAAAAGCACCATATGTCTGACTGACCCATACAATTGCTGATCCCTGAACTGTACCCGTAGTGCTTTATATGTAATTGCCCCTACTCCATTCATCACCTGGAGCGTCTCAAGGCACGTGGTGGGGGTGGCACGGGGGCCTGGGGTCTTGGAGAAAAATTTATAAGACAAAAAAAGTTACCTCCATCCGACGCTGCCACCTCCACGCAGCTCCTCTTTCCTTTTCCACAGGCTCCCAGCATGCCATGCAGCCAATCTGGACGCTGCTGCATGACAGCAGTGTTCAGATTAGTCGGAGCACCCAGCCAGGGTGCTCCCAGGCAGACTGGGAGAGTCTGCCTGCTCTCTCACAGTGCAGGTTTGACAGAGCTTATTGCACATGTATGTTTGGGTCGGCCTGAGACAGCCGGTCAAACATACATAGGCACTGAGGGGGACTCTGTGCTTCTCACAGCCCATGTCCCCACCCCTTCTGCAATACAACGATAATAAACATAGTATTGTACGTGGGGGTGTGGCCGGCGGCTGATGGAGCTGCACGCTTAGAGAGGAGCTCCGGGAGGGCAAACGGGGCCCGGCCTGCTTAATACCCCTGATCGGCGACCAAAACTGGCACCAACCGTTCGCAGACCCGTCAGAGAGCGGCGGGACTACATGAGAATCGTCTCCGACGCGAAACAACCAGTGAAAATAGCTTAGGATAAGCCTTTTCCATCCGTGGCCGCTCAAACCAAAATGGCAGCCGCGACCGAGTGACTCCTCATCGGACCCGTACCAGAGCATCGAGAGGACGGAGCACCCGTGACGGCCCCTGCTGCCCGGGGGGGGCTTCGGAGTGGGGGCGGCTGCCCTGCTGCACGCAAGGAGAACCGGTGAGTGGGGGAGCGATCAGGCGGGAGGAGGCCGGGTCCCTCACCTGATCGCGGACCGGTGACCGTGCCTGCCTGCCTGAGGACCCCTGAGAAACTAAAAGCATATTGGGGGTCTCCCGACAGGGGAGGAGACATTGAGAAGGGCACAGGGACCCCATCCAACACTACTGAGGGAGCGCGTCCCCTGCTGGAAACTAAATCAGGACCGCCCTGGCTGCAGTGCGCCACAGGCACGTGGGGGGGCCAGCCGCCTGCAGGCCGGGGCCACCAAGCGGAGTAGAAAACCGGGGTCAGCTTAGATGACAAAACCCCCCTCCCCACCATCCAACCTGATCGGTGAAACCCCCCCCTCAACTATGAAGCCCGGAAAGAGGAAGGACGGGAGGTAAGGGACCACTACTCACATCTCGTAGGCGAAAGAAAGCAACAGAGAGGACCAGGAGCTCAGGACCACCCCCACAATAACAACTGATCGGTCCGCGGCACGGGAGGGGGTCATACCGCACTGACATCCCCCTACCAGACTCTGGATGGGCCACTGAACGCAAGAACGAGTGCGGACTCCCCCTTAGGATAACCTGGAGGGCTCCCCGTAACAAAACAGGACAAGGATGGGCATGTAAAGCACTAGAGAAACACAACCTGGGCAGACCCCGTTGAGCAGAAACAGACAGATTGCGAAACCCTGAAATCAGGAAGGGAGCAGGGCCTTCACATCCCCTCCTTGATTAGAGCAGATAGTCAACTGAAAACACCTCCGGCCCTGTCTCCCTCCCCCTCACCTCTGGGAAGAAGGGGACCTCGGTTCCCCCATCGCGTCCACTCCCCGAGGAAAAGCAACGGGCCCTAAAGACACTGTGGGGACTCCCCGAAAGTGCAACGCAGGGCAGAAGGCCGCTCGCCGACACAGGCGAAACACCCCCTCACTTAATTAAACAACTGTTCCAAAAATGGGGAAAACCAAAAGACAAGAAGAGCAGAACCAAGTCGAGGCTGCAACCGCTAAACCCACCAATCACCCCACAAAATCAACTTCCCCAGATGACTTGACGCAAGCCGAAACAACACTGGACACGGTCCTCCTGGCCATTAGAGAATCCCGGAAAGCATTAGGGAAGAAAATAGACATCTTAGCGACGGACCTCACATTACTGCGAGATAACCACCGCAAATTAAAGGAAAGAGTAGGAACAACCAACGAGAAAACTCTCGCCGCAGCGACTTTAACACAAAAATCAACAACTACAGAGCTCGCGGATCTCACCTCCCATATTAAAACTTATGAATCCAGAGCAGAAGACGCTGAAAACCGTGCACGCAGGAGTAACCTTAGACTGGTTGGGATTCCAGAGAGAACAGAATCATCAGCAGACAGTATGGAATCCTTTCTGGAAAACTGGATCAAGACCACAATAACCGAGGAGGGCCTCTCAGCATTCTTTGCTATAGAAAGAGCCCATAGGGTACCCAACAGAATGCCGCCACCTGTAGCCAGATCTCGACCAATTGTAGCAAAGTTGTTGCATTACAGAGACAGAGAGTACATTCTCTCGCAAACAAGTCAACTTGGCGAGATAACATGCAATAACCAATAATCAATAACCAATAATCTTTCCAGATTTCTCCAGAGAAACACAAGCACAAAGGGCCTCTTTTAATGAATCTAAGCGTGCACTACGCGAGAACGGTATAAAATATGCTATGCTTTTCCCAGCTAAGCTCCGTGTGGCACATGATGGCAAAACACACTTTTTTCTATCTCCTCAGCTAGTAAAGGAATGGCTGGAAACCCTAAGCATAACCAATCTGACCCCTCCTCCTAGAACCCCACGCAAACCTGGCAGGAAACGCAGCAGGTCTACCAAGCGAACCACGGAAGCAGCCCCACCAAGGCACCAATCACTTCGGGAGATGCGGAATGCAGTAGAAACAGCAGCAGCTCTAAGTGGGGGAACCAGCCCTCGACCAAAGACCCCGGACAATGTCTAGGACCTCGACTCGGACTGTGGGGGCACATCAACGTCCTCGCGTGACACTATCACTAGTCTGCCCAAAATAACTCCAGGAACTGCGGAGGAGATTATCTAATTGCTTTCTGTAAAGATTAAACGTTATGTGAGTACCAACATGGTCCTAACCGACACATTTAGGATAATAAGCAAATATCCCTTTAAACCAGCCGATAGATTATGCCTCTTAAGTACACACTACTGGGATCTGAGCATTGTGCAGCCGGGCCCTAGGAGCAGCTCAGAGCGGGGGCTCTCGACCTCCGACACGTCACCCACCTATAGGACTCTAAATTAAGAATGTTTAAGGTTTGGACGGGGAAAGTTTTGGTCACCGGTCCTGGGGAGTGGGAGTTGGGGATTAAATCTGTTCAGATAGTTAGAGGGGTAAACAAAACACTAATGAATCAAACAATTCTCGACCTAGATCCTCAACAATTATTCACATTAGAAAACCTATCCACAGGTCCGCATCGACCAACAATCAACAATCTAAAACCCACAGACCATGGCTGCAGTCTACAAAATGATAACATGGAACATTAGAGGCTTAAATAATATGTCCAAACGGTATAAAGTATACAACTACCTCAAACGCAGGGGGACACACATAGCCCTATTGCAGGAAACTCATCTGTTAGAACAGGAAGTCACTGCACTTAAAAAAAGATGGAGAGGCCAAATATTTGCCACTAACTACTCGGCATTTGCCAGGGGAGTGCTAATATGGGTCCGACCGGGGGTGCCATTCCAGGCAATACAAACAACCATAGATAAAGAAGGGAGATATGTAGTGGTCAGGGGAAGACTGGACAGGAAGGAAGTGACAATTTCCAGCCTATACGCATGAACCTAGATCAAAAAAAATTATTCGATAAACTATCGCGAGAATTAGGTCCGACCCTCACAGGCCCGAAAATTCTCGGAGGGGACTTCAACTGTATAGCCAATATACACTTGGATAGGTCACATCCACCCTTACCGCATTCACAAACTCCAAAAACTGCCTAATCCTTTACAGAATGGCAACAACACTGGCAACTAGGAGACTCCTGGAGACAACTTAACCCGCACTGCAGAGACTACTCCTATCACTCGATAATGCACGACCTACATGTTAGGCTAGACACCTTCCTAATATCCCACGAACTGCAACATGTTGTAGTAGCAGCCGAATATTTGAGTCGCACCATATCGGATCATAACCCCCTGATGGTATCTCTAGCGTGGAGGGGGGAAAAACTGTTGATCCCCACTTGGCGACTGAGAACAGAAGCACTAGAAGACAAAGCATTCAAACACACCCTACATAAAAGCATTGAGGAATTCTTTACTTTAAACACAGGGACAGCCACCTCCAGAGCCCTTGAATGGGAAACCTTCAAAATAGTAACCAGGGGCAAATGTATTGGCGAGTGTATTGGAGTCCGAAAATCAATGGAAATTGAACAAAAAAAACTGGAAGACTCCCTCAGAGACTTTGAGCGCGAGATCCCAACACACCCCGAATTGCCCCCCCTCATGACAGAAACTAAAGCTAAAATAATCGAGGCAAACACTAGATTATCTCGCTTCGACTACAAGCGGTATTTAAACAAAATACCTCATTGGACCCGTACCAGAGCATCGAGAAGACGGAGCACCCGTGACGGCCCCTACTGACCGGGGGGGCTTCGGAGTGGGGGCGGCTGCCCTGCTGCACGCAAGGAGAACCGGTGAGTGGGGGAGCGATCGGGCGGGAGGAGGCCGGGTCCCTCACCTGATCGCGGACCGGTGACCGTGCCTGCCTGCCTGAGGACCCCTGAGAAACTAAAAGCATATTGGGGGTCTCCCGACAGGGGAGGAGACATTGAGAAGGGCACAGGGACCCCATCCAACACTACTGAGGGAGCGCATCCCCTGCTGGAAACTAAATCAGGACCGCCCTGGCTGCAGTGCGCCACAGGCACGTGGGGGGGCCAGCCGCCTGCAGGCCGGGGCCACCAAGCGGAGTAGAAAACCGGGGTCAGCTTAGATGACAAAACCCCCCTCCCCACCATCCAACCTGATCGGTGAAACCCCCCCCTCAACTATGAAGCCCGGAAAGAGGAAGGACGGGAGGTAAGGGACCACTACTCACATCTCGTAGGCGAAAGAAAGCAACAGAGAGGACCAGGAGCTCAGGACCACCCCCACAATAACAACTGATCGGTCCGCGGCACGGGAGGGGGTCATCCCGCACTGACATCCCCCTACCAGACTCTGGATGGGCCACTGAATGCAAGAACGAGTGCGGACTCCCCCTTAGGATAACCTGGAGGGCTCCCCGTAACAAAACAGGACAAGGATGGGCATGTAAAGCACTAGAGAAACACAACCTGGGCAGACCCCGTTGAGCAGAAACAGACAGATTGGGAAACCCTGAAATCAGGAAGGGAGCAGGGCCTTCACATCCCCTCCTTGATTAGAGCAGATAGTCAACTGAAAACACCTCCGGCCCTGTCTCCCTCCCCCTCACCTCTGGGAAGAAGGGGACCTCGGTTCCCCCATCGCGTCCACTCCCCGAGGAAAAGCAACGGGCCCTAAAGACACTGAGGGGACTCCCCGAAAGTGCAACGCAGGGCAGAAGGCCGCTCGCCGACACAGGCGAAACACCCCCTCACTTAATTAAACAACTGTTCCAAAAATGGGGAAAACCAAAAGACAAGAAGAGCAGAACCAAGTTGAGGCTGCAACCGCTAAACCCACCAATCACCCCACAAAATCAACTTCCCCAGATGACTTGACGCAAGCCGAAAGAACACTGGACACGGTCCTCCTGGCCATTAGAGAATCCCGGAAAGCATTAGGGAAGAAAATAGACAACTTAGCAACGGACCTCACATTACTGCGAGATAACCACCGCAAATTAAAGGAAAGAGTAGGAACAACCAACGAGAAAACTCTCGCCGCAGCGACTTTAACACAAAAATCAACAACTACAGAGCTCGCGGATCTCACCTCCCATATTAAAACTTATGAATCCAGAGCAGAAGATGCTGAAAACCGCGCACGCAGGAGTAACCTTAGACTGGTTGGGATTCCAGAGAGAACAGAATCATCAGCAGACAGTATGGAATCCTTTCTGGAAAACTGGATCAAGACCACAATAACCGAGGAGGGCCTCTCAGCATTCTTTGCTATAGAAAGAGCCCATAGGGTACCCAACAGAATGCCGCCACCTGTAGCCAGATCTCGACCAATTGTAGCAAAGTTGTTGCATTACAGAGACAGAGACTACATTCTCTCGCAAACAAGTCAACTTGGCGAGATAACATGCAATAACCAACGGATTATGATCTTTCCAGATTTCTCCAGAGAAACACAAGCACAAAGGGCCTCTTTTAATGAATCTAAGCGTGCACTACGCGAGAACGGTATAAAATATGCTATGCTTTTCCCAGCTAAGCTCCGTGTGGCACATGATGGCAAAACACACTTTTTTCTATCTCCTCAGCTAGTAAAGGAATGGCTGGAAACCCTAAGCATAACCAATCTGACCCCTCCTCCTAGAACCCCACGCAAACCTGGCAGGAAACGCAGCAGGTCTACCAAGTGAACCACGGAAGCAGCCCCACCAAGGCACCAATCACTTCGGGAGATGCGGAATGCAGTAGAAACAGCAGCAGCTCTAAGTGGGGGAACCAGCCCTCGACCTCAGACCCCGGACAATGTCTAGGACCTCGACTCGGACTGTGGGGGCACATCAATGTCCTCGCGTGACACTATCACTAGTCTGCCCAAAATAACTCCAGGAACTGCGGAGGAGATTATCTAATTGCTTTCTGTAAAGATTAAACGTTATGTGAGTACCAACATGGTCCTAACCGACACATTTAGGATAATAAGCAAATATCCCTTTAAACCAGCCGATAGATTATGCCTCTTAAGTACACACTACTGGGATCTGAGCATTGTTCAGCCGGGCCCCGGGAGCAGCTCAGAGCGGGGGATCTCGACCTCCGACACGTCACCCACCTATAGGACTCTAAATTAAGAATGTTTAAGGTTTGGACGGGGCAAGTTTTGGTCACCGGTCCTGGGGAGTGGGAGTTGGGGATTAAATCTGTTCAGATAGTTAGAGGGGTAAACAAAACACTAAACACTAATGAATCAAACAATTCTCGACCTAGATCCTCAACAATTATTCACATTAGAAAACCTATCCACAGGTCCGCATCGACCAACAATCAACAATCTAAAACCCACAGACCATGGCTGCAGTCTACAAAATGATAACATGGAACATTAGAGGCTTAAATAATATGTCCAAACGGTATAAAGTATACAACTACCTCAAACGCAGGGGGACACACATAGCCCTATAGCAGGAAACTCATCTGTTAGAACAGGAAGTCACTGCACTTAAAAAAAGATGGAGAGGCCAAATATTTGCCACTAACTACTCAGCATTTGCCAGGGGAGTGCTAATATGGGTCCGACCGGGGGTGCCATTCCAGGCAATACAAACAACCATAGATAAAGAAGGGAGATATGTAGTGGTCAGGGGAAGACTGGACAGGAAGGTAGTGACAATTGCCAGCCTATACGCACGAACCTAGATCAAAAAAAAATATTCGATAAACTATCGCGAGAATTAGGTCCGACCCTCACAGGCCCGAAAATTCTCGGAGGGGACTTCAACTGTATAGCCAATATACACTTGGATAGGTCACATCCACCCTTACCGCATTCACAAACTCCAAAAACTGCCAAATCCTTTACAGAATGGCAACAACACTGGCAACTAGGAGACTCCTGGAGACAACTTAACCCGCACTGCAGAGACTACTCCTATCACTCGATAATGCACGACCTACATGTTAGGCTAGACACCTTCCTAATATCCCACGAACTGCAACATGTTGTAGTAGCAGCCGAATATTTGAGTCGCACCATATCGGATCATAACCCCCTGATGGTATCTCTAGCGTGGAGGGGGGAAAAACTGTTGATCCCCACTTGGCGACCGAGAACAGAAGCACTAGAAGACAAAGCATTCAAACACACCCTACATAAAAGCATTGAGGAACTCTTTACTTTAAACACAGGGACAGCCACCTCCAGAGCCCTTGAATGGGAAACCTTCAAAATAGTAACCAGGGGCAAATGTATTGGCGAGTGTATTGGAGTCCGAAAATCAATGGAAATTGAACAAAAAAAACTGGAAGACTCCCTCAGAGACTTTGAGTGCGAGATCCCAACACACCCCGAATTGTCCCCCCTCATGACAGAAACTAAAGCTAAAATAATCGAGGCAAACACTAGATTATCTCGCTTCGACTACAAGCGGTATTTAAACAAACAACACGCAGAAGGTGACAAGGCAGGCGCCCTGTTAGCATGGCTAGCTAAGCCCCCTAAACAACAAACTACCATAGTCGAGATCGCGACACAACTGGGTGGCAGAGTACACGGTCAAAGGGAGATCAATACTAGTTTCTTTGAATACTAATCAACCCTATAAGCCCCCCCACGGACACTATTAGTAACATTCACGTCCAGGAATTAGAGGCTCTCAGCCTTCCCAAATTTGGAGCTGAGGAAAGTCTGTCTCTCGCTGCTGCAATATCAATAGCAGAAATTAAAATAGCGATACAGGGTATGGCAAGGGGTAGGGTCCCGGGAACGGATGGTCTCCCAATGGACTTTTATTCACTATACCAGGATCTACTAGCCCCAAGACTCTGCGCAATATACACCGAAGCATGGCGCAACAATAGACTGCCTCAATCAACCAATGAGGCCATAATGATCCCTCTAATTAAGCCTGATAAACCACTCTCGGACGTCCGTTCTTACCGCCCACTATCCATGTTAAACCTAGATTATAAAATATTAAGTCGGATACTGGCAAACAGACTCTTGCCCCTCATGACATCACTGATACATCAAGACCAATCTGGATTTATCCTGCAACGCAGCACAGCACAAAATATCAGACGCTTAATTTCAATACTACATGCCTTGCCCTCAACAATGCCTCAAGCACCGATAATCTCCGTAGACACAGAAAAAGCCTTTGATAGCCTAAGGTGGGACTATCTAGAGCAGGTCATGCTAAAACTTGGTCTAGGAGAGGGATTCACACGCTGGACAAAACTACTGTATTCCAACCCCACAGCGAGAGTACGCACAGGCAACACCATTTCCGACTCCTTCCCAGTAGGTAGAGGGACTAGACAAGGCTGCCCACTGTCTCCCCTCCTGTTTGCTATGGCAGTAGAGCCCCTTGCACAAACAGCAAGATCCAAGAAGTGCTTTGAGGGTATATTAATCAATAGTTGGACACACAACATAGCACTGTACGCAGATGACATACTTCTATTCCTTAACAATTTGGATACAGGCTTACCAGGAGCAATAGATATGCTAGAAAACTTTGGTATGGCCTCTGGTCTCCGAATCAACTGGAGAAAATCCTCCATCTTCCCACTAACCAGGGACACTTTGGAACCCCCAGACACCAAAGGCCTACCCTGGTCCCCGAACACATTTAACTACCTGGGGGTCAACATATAACACACAGTAGAAGACCTATTGGAGGGAAATATACAGAGGGCAATTAGAGGAATCAAAGCTAATATGCTCTTCTGGAGCTCACTACCACTAACTGTCTTTGGCAGAATTGCCCTGATCAAAATGATAGCACTACCCAGGCTACTATACTACTTCTCCACCATCCCGCTAATAATCCCGAAAAGAGTGTTAAAAAATATAGACTCCCTAATTGTGAATTTCATATGGGAACCGAGTAGGCACAGAATCGCTCTTAACACCCTCCGAAGGCCCACTTCGGAAGGTGGCTTAGCCGCACCAAACTTGGAAATCTACTACTGGGCAGGGCAACTACAATGGTTGGCAAAATTAGTCAGCGAATCCCAAAGAACAAACGATTTGTGAATCCCTCTAAACTGTCCTCTCGAAAATATTTTAAATACACTACTGAACCCCAAAAAAACAAAACAACAGCTCCCGTTGGAATGGGAAACGGCAAGACACTGCTGGGAACAATTTCTAAGACGCACTTTCACAAAATCCCCATATACGCCTGAGATCCCCCTAATAGCTTTAAACCTCATCCCAAAAGGCCACATCACAACACACACTAACAAACTGATAACACACAACATCACGAAAGTGGGAGATTTATTCAGTAATGGTAAACTCTGCACCTACGCGGAGCTTCAAGAACAGTTCAATCTCCCCTCCGGCTTGTTCCTTACCCACAATGCCTTAATCAACACTATCCAAAAACTATGGGGCACAAAATCAAGTGAGCCAGCTATACATGAAGGCTGTCATTTCCTCTGCTCAATGGGAGACCAGAAAGGGGTGGTCTCAGGAATATATAGATCTCTACAGAATAGAACCTGCTTACCAATGAATAAACTTAGATCCAAATGGCAGACAGATCTAGACATTACACCAGAGGACACTCAATGGTCTAGAATCACCTCTCACATTTACTCAGTATCCAGGAATGCAAGGTTCAAACTGACAAACTTATATATCTATCATCGAGCCTATTTAACTCCACAAATGATAGCCAAATTTTACAACACAAACAACTCTAAATGCCCCCGATGTGAAGAACTTACAGCAGACCTGGTACACATGCTATGGAATTGCCCAAAAATCAACTCATATTGGACAGAAGTGTTCAGGAAATTATCCTCCAGTACAGAAAAATCACTATTGCCCACCCCAGTAGTAGCGATACTGGGGGACTTCCCTCGCCCCTCAGCTAAAAAAATAACCAATAAGTTCACAGACCTGGCGCTAATACTAGCAAGGAGAAAAATAACCACGCACTGGAAAGACCCTAGAAGTCCCCAAGTGGCTAGGTGGCAAATTGCGCTAGAGAAATGGGCTGGAACTGAGAACACAGTGCTGCTGAAAGAAGCTCTACAGGGACAAAGGCCTAGAGACAATGCCAAACATTGGGACTCCCTGCTGGAAAATCTAAAGTCAATGGATGCTCCCACATCAGAGGATAACACTTCCGACAATGAATCAGAAACCGAGCAGACTATCACAACAGCAACATAAAAATACCATGGAACACTGATAAACCTCCTAACAGCAGAGAATTGTTGTAATAAGAGTATTCGATGATGGACAAAGTGCAAGAAGGGGGGAGTGGGGTAAGAACATATCGTTGGGACTAATCTAGTAATTGTATTTGTTACAAGCTATAATCCCTTGTTAAAAGCAATAAAAGATATATTTTTTTTAAAAAAACATAGTATTGTACGTAACATACGTTGTATTGTAGAAGTTTGGTAGAGGTTTGGCAGCTGCTGGCGGGGGGAGGGGGTGATGCTCCTCCCCCCTAATGGAGGAGCCACCCCTGTCCATCACACCTGAATGTCCGAGCTAGATCCCCATGAACATAAGTGAAACTGACTTATCGCACTGTGCCCTCAGTACATTATATGTGATTACCCCTGTTCCTATCTATGGGACTCGGGCTCCAGCAAAATTTGCTCTCAGACATGTGAGCAACCATCCTTCTGTATAATCAAAAGTAAAAATTAAAAGTAAAAAGTAAAAATTATGTGACATTTGTTTCCAGTTCACCTATCTCGGTATTGAACTCCAGACTGTACCCTTAGAACATCTCATATCAACGCCGCTGCTCCAATTCAATAGCCACAAATTCAGGGATGAATAGCCATAAACATATGTGATTCCTATTTGATATACTATATTTGATAATTCCAGTCCTCCCTATAATATCTGTCTGGTCACTCTCAATGAAAGCAATACAAGAAAAAATGACTTTTGGCAATAATTATAAGCCAACATCATCCCCCTCTGCAAGCCTCAAAACAATATAACATTTAAATAAAAAGGTTCTGTTTATATATGGATTGCTCCCTACAGTGCCCCAGAGGCAGTTACTCTTGTGCTAATATCACCTTATAGGAGTGCAAAACGTTCAAGATCAATATTCAGACTGGTTCATACCGTTTTTAAGGTATTTATAAAACAGGTTCACCGAGCTCTCAGTTTCTTGTCCAGATCTCCACCTCTCCTGCCTGTTTTTATTTCCTCCATGCCAATACATTTCAGATCATCCATTTGGGAAAGCGAGTGTGCTGTCCTGAAGTGAACCAGCAGTGGGTATTTGTTAACCATGGTTTTTATGGCCCTAATGTGTTCCTTCCTTCTTATTTTTGATTTACGCATAGTGCAGCCAATGTATTGTTTCCCGCAGAGTGGAGCCAATGTATTGTTTCCCGCAGACACACACCACATATAAATGTTGTTAGAGGTATTACAGTTTATAAATGTTTAAATTTGGAAACTATTTTGTCCCACAGCATCAGTGACTGATTTGACTTCAGATACATGCTTTCAACATATGCAATTTCCACATTTAAAAGACCCATTAGGTAATTGTGGTAGCAATTAGTATTCATCCTATTGTCACTATAATGAATGGTATCACTAGGACTGAGTAATGTTCACAATGTAGGTGCCTTCCAGTATACCTTTTTAGGCTTACCTGGTAATAGACTTTTAAGATCAGGGTCCAGTGTTAGGACCTCCCAATATATACATAAGCTGTTAAAAACCTTTCTATTGCCATTGCTGTAGGTTGTTAGAAATCTATTATCGTCTTTAGAATGCTCTTGATGTTTAGAACAATCATTTAATAATTCTTCTCGGGAAATTTTATGGATTCTATTTTTTGCAATCTGTATAGTGTTAAAGTCATACCCTGTTCTAGGGAACCTAGCTGTGATGTCTAAAGCTTGTTTCTCATATTCCAATTGTAAACTGCAGTTTTGTTTAGCCAGGAGTTATTTGCCAAAAGGTATGTTATTGATATGTCTTTTAAGATGCCCTGATCCTGCATGTAAAATGGCATTTGCAGAGGTCGGCTTTCTAAACAGTCTTGATACCAATTTTTGTTATCTACATACATTTCTAAATCCAAAAAACAGATGGATATTTGACTCTATTCTAGACTCAATGAAGCATTAAAATTATTATCATTCAAGTAGTTATGTTATGCTTTTAGGTCATTCACTTCACCTCTCCAAATTACAAAACTATCATTGATTTACCGACCTGAGTAAATGAGTTGATTATTCTCATACCATGGTCCAGTCCAGGCATGCTCCCTCTCATACCACCCCATACATAGGTTGGCATAAGAAGGAGCAATCCTGGACCCCATCGCTATTCTCCGAACTTGATGATACAGATTGTTCTGGTACAAAAAATAGTTGTTCGTGAGTACAGTTTCTACTTGATCTATTAGCATGTGTGAATGTTGAAAAGGCCTGCTGATCTCATATATAAAAGATACCTGGTGGCCTCTATGCCACATGTATGTTCCATACTGGTATAGCAACTACTCACATCCTTAGTCACCATGTAGTAATCTGCTTACCAGTTGATGTAACTCATTTGTTTTGAGAAATGTTTTTGTGACCTTAATATAAGAAGGCAACTTGGTTAAAGGGGGAGCCAAGAACAATAAATATGTTCAGTCAAGCTGCCAATACCAGAAATGACTGGATGGCCAGGAGGTATAGTTCCTCACTTGTGAATTTTGTCTAAAAATATATCACAGATATTATTGCATTATCGACCCACAGATAATTAAATTTGTCAGTGTCAATAAGTTGTTTATCAACATACATACGTAATTTACTTTAATCCTAGTCTTGACTTGTCAAACTCAGTTGTCTCTATATTGGCATAATTTGATCTATCACCAAGTTGACTCTGGGCTTCTTGATCATAGTCTCTAAAATTCATAATCACAACATTGCCCCCTTTTTGTCAGCTTCCTTTATAATAATAGATTTGTCATTTCTCCATTCATAAAATGCTTTCAACTCACCTTTATTCAGATTGGACGTGAATGACATGTTTGTACGCATTTCTAAATCATGAATCACAAGATTCTGAAATATATCTATTGCTATGTCAGCTCTGATAGGCGGCATGAATCTAGACTTAGGCGTGAAACCACTTGATTTACAAAAATCAATGTCAATATCCAACTGTACCGCCAAATCCTCATTATCCTGGTCCTGTTGGTCTTCTAAACTCATTACTAATGCTATATCACACAATTTTCTGATAGAGCTATCGCTCAAATCTTTCATAATGGGAGTAGCCTATTTCCTTATAGGTTTATCCCCAAAAATGTTTTTTACTTCAATTGTCGCACAAACTTGACCAAATCTACCTTGGCCAAAAGGTAATTGAATCTATTCATAGGGGCAAAACTCAATCCCCAATTAAGAACTGAAATTTCAGATTTTATCTAAAAGGTTCACCGCTAGGTTTTCTATTGCTTGGTGTCTCGTATCCGCTGTGCCCTTGTCCTGACACCTTCTCTGTCCCTGTTTTCTATATTGGTTCCTTGTTCTTCCTACTCTTTCCTCTAGCTCTTTCCTGTAGGTCTTTAAACATTTTCCTTCTTTGGTTTCCTTTCTTTCCTCCATTATTGGTTGCATTTTCAATACAATGGAGATTTTCATCTCTTTTTTAACATGCATGCTACGACACGGATTCCATATGTGAGTGTGTTGAGTATAGATTAGATGTTTAATATCTCCTTTAGTCTTTCCCTAGCGTTTCATTTTCCAGAGTGTACACAATGGTTCGCTGTGTGAGGCATGAAACAGAGATATCTAGTTTGCTGGCAGTGACTGAGGAAAGGAATTGAGACTCGCACAGGTAGGAGCTGGTTATTACATCTTAGAGATGTTTTGCTTGGGTATCGAGTTGGTGCAGAGGGATTCTCTACTGTTGTAACATACTATGGAATGCACCCTAAGGGGTTCGAGTCCAACTGCAATATGAGGATTTTTTTCAGTTTTGGAATTTTCCCTTTTTTTACTTCTGAAAGAATATTTCTAGAGTGGATCTTCACTGGGTAAGAGTTCTCTGATGTTTTTGCTAGCAAAATTCTATTCAGTAATATTTTGCAATACACCATGGGCTTCCTGTATGCTCATTGGTTACGAATCAGGGGAATGTACTCAAAATAGGGAGGATACATGCAAAATTAATATGAGGTGTTTTTTCTATGTTCTTAGTGTGTTATTGTCAATGTCAACATGTTTGCACATTGATTGTAGAGACACAGTTTGATTTTTTTGTGCTATGATACATATTTTCTTTGCTATGTTTATAGCATGTTGCTATGTTTGTTATATTTATTTACACTGGTTGGGTACCAACGTTTCTGAGAATTTGTGCCGGGCAATTTTACCTCATACCCCACTGTTATAGTTAGGTAATGGACTACAAAATAAAAGTACAAATTCACAAAAAAAAAATGGTTATAGAATCGTTATAGTTAGGAATGCATTTCAGACATACAAAACCACTGAAATTTAGTTACCTCAGCTAACTAAAAATTTGCGATGTCACTGCACATGTCATGAGTGATGTAATATGTGAGGTCATAAGCAGTGCATTAGGGGGGCGCAAGTTATAGTTAGCTGTTTTTTTCAGTGAATTTCTAAAGTTTTTGTTAAAGTGTGTATATATCTATAACATTCCTGTAGTTTTTCAAATGTTCTCAATTATTTTCTATGCTTTTTTATATGTATTATTATTTTTTTCATAAAAAGAGAAGTTGTGTACCGTATGCAAATCTTCGCGCATACTACGCGACTCTATCGTGAATTATACATTTATAAAAT
The DNA here is from genome assembly GCF_031143425.1 of Pleurodeles waltl. Lineage (NCBI taxonomy): Eukaryota > Metazoa > Chordata > Amphibia > Caudata > Salamandridae > Pleurodeles > Pleurodeles waltl. The sequence continues at coordinate 706,283,193 of NC_090450.1, read as the reverse complement.
GCATACATATAGCTATAATATATATTAAATAAGTTTCACATGAGTGCATTAATAATGTTTTTGTTTTACTTTGAATATGTTTTAAACACTTTTTTGGAAGTCGCAATGGCGTTGTGCAGCATCTCAACACATATTTCCAGATTTGCAGTTGATATGTGACTTCGGCATTTTTTTAAATCACCTTAAGGACATATATACTGTTTTTTTAATGTTGACATTACATATAAAGGTTCACAATAATGCCCTTAATACTAATATTTTTGCACTAGAAATACATTTCTAACAACATTAAAATACTGAGAATTTGAGCTTGCTTTACGGCAGAAGCGTGGTGGCGTCACAAACCCCATGTGACCAAAGATTTTGATTGGCTAACATAATTTTTACCTTTCACACTGTGACAGGTCCCACCTATTCTAACTGATCCAGGGAGTGGCTGTGCAATTTCACACTTGTCTAGCTGAGACACAGTTATTGCTTCTGTATTTGTGGATTGCTTTCCTTCCTCCAAGAACATGGCAGCTTCACAGCAGGACCAGAAGGTGGAGGATCCTGTGCTTTTGGATGAACAGGAGGAAGTGGCACAAAAAAGGAAAGAAAGCATCGTCTGACAATTTTTCAGCATTCCGGAAGGTGAAAAAAAGTAAATCCTAGGAAAGTTACAAGCATCCTGTGCAAAAAAATCTTATCCAGGGGGAGTGAATGAAAGTACTCATGTGGCACCAGCAGCATGTACAAACACTTGAGTACTATGCACTTGAGGCGATTGGCTCGTACAGAAATGCAGAGGTTGGAAGCTGAAGGCAGTGCTGGTACCTCTTGGAGGACAGGCTGCACAAGGTCTGTTGGAGACGTGATGTTGTGGCATTTTCTGCAAAAAGTGCAACAATGTGTTGGAGAGCAAGTTGTTTCAAATCTGAAAAACACCATCAACATGCACAAATGTTTATTTATTTATTTTTCTCTGGGTTTTTCAATTTTTTTTTAAGTTTCAGATTGTTCCAATTGCTGTTGCAAGTAATGTTCTTTTTTTGAAACAAAAAATAAAAACACAAAAAACTCAAAATCTGTTAAAAAAACACAAAAAAATAAATATACAAAAACAAAAAAAGTCCTTGTTAAGACCATATTCTTCTTCTTCAAAACAAATATGTTGACATGTTTGAAGAGTGACAGAGTGTGTGAGTGGCTGTATGGGTGAGTGAAAGCATGTATGAATGTCTATATAGGTGAGACACTGCATGTGTAAGTGGCTCAGTGACTTGGTCAATGACGTACTGTATGGGTGAGATACTGGGTGCATGAGTGGCTGAATTGGTGAGTCTCTAGGTGTGTGAATGGCTGTACAGGTGAGTGACTGAGTGTCTGAGTGTCTATATGAGTGAGTACATGGATGCATCAGTGGCTGTATGGTTGAGTGACTAAGGTGTATGCGTGATTGTATTAATGAGTGACTGCGTGCGAGTGCTGAATGATGAGTGTCTGGATGTAGAAGTGTCTGCATGAGTAAGTGACTGGATGTGTGGGTGCTAGAATGGGTGACTGACTGGTGTGTCAACAGCTGTAGAGGTCAGTGACTGAGTGCATACGTGGCTGTTTGGGTGAGTGACTGCATGTATCAGTGCCTGTATGGGTGAGTGACTGGGTGGATGAGTGGTTGTATGGGTGAGTGACAGAGTGTGTGAGTGGCTGTATGGCTCAGTTACTTGGCGCATAAGTGTCTGTATGGTAGGCGGCTGTATGTGAAGTGGATGTATGGGTGAGTAACTTGGTCCATCATTGGGTGTACAAGGGGGTGAGTGGGTGCATCAGTGGCTGAATGGTTGAGTATCTGGTTGTCTGAATGGTTGTATGATTCAGTGAGTAAGTGCATGAGTGTCTGTATAGGCGAGTGACTGCATCTGTGTATGGCCAAATGGTTAAATGTCTGCATAGATGGGGGGGCGTAGCTAACCGCCCAAAATGACGAACGCACACCGGTGAGGCTCCTAGGCTGGCCCCGGACAAGTATCACAATATTATCTCCTGATCAAATTTCTGGCCCGCCGGTGCTGCCACACTGAGAGCCGGGTGTGCAGAGGTCCGGGAGGAGAGTTGAGAGCTTCCTAGAACTCAAAAATAATGACCGGGCTGTGGCATTGCTGATGAGCGTGACATGGCCCAGACTGTACGCAGGTGAGGCAGAGGCCCTTGAGGACAAGGACTGAGACTGGGGCCGCCGCAGGAGCACTGCTGTTGGGGCTGTCAAGGGGTGGGGAGTCCCTGTGGCTCCCTGGAGGACGCTGGACCCCGCCAGTGGAGAGTCCGTGTTTTGCAGCTGCCGGAGCCCTGAGGTGAGTGGGAGCAGCGGGCCAGAACACCGTGAGAGGCCCAAAGGCCCTCTCTTTGACTCTGTAGGGTGTGAGGCAGGTTGATCCCCTCCTGGTTGTGCTGACTCCGGTTTGGGCCTGGATTGAAATACGAACACAGATGGTGTGCCACGAGGGCCCGGGAGACCGCAAGCTCTGACGGCCATATTAGCTGTGACTGGTGGCATTGTGTGGGGTATGAGCAGTCCCTGGACTCTCTCATCTGGGCCTGACGGTGCACCCCCTCTTTTTCTGTGGGCCCGAGTCTGCTGAGGGGGGCAAGCGGTTGAAGCCACCGATTGCGAACCAGGGATGGTTGTCTGCAGCAGTGGACCGGCCTGACCGAACAGTATGGATCCATCGGCCTGTGCCAGCAGAACAAACTACCGGGCAAGACCTGCAGAGCTGTGTGTGAGGTTGCTCCGGGAGTGGGAAGAGAATGGAGCAGCTCTCACTGAACCACTGAGGCTGGATAAACCCTAGTGGGTGGTCTACGCTCCATGTTGGTGTGATACACCAGATAGTTATTCAGCAAGAGACCTGGTGTGATGGACTGAGGGTTTCCCTATCGGGATTCCTACCTAGCTCAAATAAATGAGGCATAGCCCACGGAATAACGCATCAAAGCCGCACCCCCCTGGACTTGCGTGACTGGCGGCCTTGTGTGGAAAAGTACAATGCTGCAGTTAAAGAATCCAGGGTTAGGTGATGGAAGTCACAAAGGGAAAGGCGTGGTGACGGAGGTGGGTGTGGTGTCTCTCTTCTGCTGATTCACTCGCTATTGAACACTTTACAGGCCTGACCATAAACAGCCATGGGGAGAATGAAAACAAAGTTCGAAGCCTGACATTCCCAGGCGCTCTCCAGCTCTCCGCCTTTGGAGGGTTCCTTGTCTCGAGTCTGATGTCCTGTGTGCCTCCCACTAACAATGCACCACCCCAGGGCAAGTTAGATCTCATCCTGCAAGAAATCCGTGGGTCATGACTCACCATTGAGCAGTGGATGGGAGCACTCACCACCAAACTAGCAGACAGGGTCAAGACTAGTGAAACCACGCTCTCTATTTTGGAACCCGCTAACGAAGTTCAAGCCACAAAAATTAATAATCTAAATCAGCAGGAGGAGCTTCTCCAGGCGCGGGCAGAAGATGCTGAAGGACGCGCTCGCAGGAAACCATACCTGTATCTTGGGTATACTGGAGCGGACAGAGGGCCAATTGCCAACACAATATATAGAAAAACTGGCTTCGAACAGTGGTAGCGCCGGAGGGCCTGTTGGTTATATTTGTGGTTGAAAGAGCACATCGGGTCCCTATCAAAAAGCTAAATCCTGGGGCGCCACCCAGACCCATAGTGGCAAAAATCTTGAATTATAGAGACCGCAATGAACTGCTCAGGGCTGCCCGGGAGAAGTCCCCAATTCTAATGAATAATGTAAAGGTTTAACTGTTTCCGGACTACACACTGTTGGTTTAATGGAGGCATGCTTCCTTCCAAGCTGTTAAGCCTGACCTGAGAAAGGCTGGGCTACTTATGCACTGATGTACCCGGCAAGACTCCGAATTCAACATGACAAGAGGGCGATATTTTTTTACTCTTCAGAAGTGGCGTGCGAATGGCTGGACCAAACCTTCCCGAATCTTGACAGGTGGGGAGACGGGTGCTGGAATCCCCACAGCCCCAGAGGAAACGCTGTTGTCCTTGTGTTGCCCGTCTGCCAACCCGGGGGGGTCTGCGGCCTGGCTCCATCAGGCCTGGATGGGCCATATGGTGACACTTAGATTGGCCTCACAGCTTCATGCCCATGCTGATCGAGAGGGATACAGCACATCACAAGAAGGGGGTACTGACTTTGATTCCATGGGTAGCCTGGCACTCTTCCCCTCTGTCACTCCTCATCTGGCTCGAGTTCTTTCACTACAGGATGGACTCGGGCTAATTACTGTCACAATTCCAGAACTGGTTCTAAAGACATTCCCCATTAATGCAGTGCAGGGGGAGTGTGTTGGTGGCCTGGTAATCCATAGTAGTACACTGCCATCCTTAAGGTTAAAAAGTTGGGCAGGTGCTCACTGTGTTGTTTGGTCTGGGGCCAGGCCTGGGCCCCTTCCCGTGAAATGAAGCTTGTAAACGTAAACATTGGCTTACGACCCCCGAATGTGCGTAGGCATTAGTTGGTTGTTGTACAAGCTGTTGCTGTTACATATTAAGTTTAGTCCAACGGCTACACGCCGCTGGACCGAGAATTGGGTTGGTATATGTTTAAGGCAAGAGGCAGATGCTCATGATAAAGTATGTGGACACGGGGCTGCATGAGAGGCTTCTTCCATTAATGGGTCACTAAATGTCATACTATGCCATCTAATGTAACCTCCTACAAGATCCTGACCTGGAATATAAGGGGACTTGGCACATTATATAAGAGGGATAGAATACTAGCGCAATTGCATAGGAGACATGCGTAAATAGTCTTTTTGCAGGAGACACATCTACTGACACCTGAAGCGCAAAAGTTACAGAGGAGGTGGAGAGGTCAACTTTTTCACACGTCTTATTTGGGCTATTACCGGGGAGCTGCAATATCGCTGAAGACGGGAGTACCCTGTACGGCATTAGAGGTACAAATAGGTACACAGGGCAGATATGTTCTCGTAAGGGGCACACTGGATGGGGAACCTTTACTACTGGGCTGTATATACACACCTAATACGGATCGGGAGGCCTACAGACATACCTAACGATGGTCCTTACTGACTGGCAGCAGTGCCTATGGGTGTTGAGGGTTGATTTCAATGCAATACTAGATATAACACTTGACCGCTCCCATCCTCCTTTAGCGGTCGCAGCAGCAATTCGTCACGCGGCGTCCTTATAGCAGTGGGTGTCAGGTTGGTCACTCATAGATGCTTGGCGTGGACAAAATGTGGGACTCCAGGAATACTCCTTTTACTCATATCTACACAGGCTACATACACGCATTGATAGATTCTTGTGTTCCCCCCACGTCCTTCCTGAAGTAATGCATATTACCTACCTCACAAAGACACTGTCTAATCATAACCTCCTAGAGTTGACATTGCAGTGGGGTAAATACCGACACCCATACCCACATGGAGGCTGCAGCCCACCTACTTCGAAGATACCCCCTTTAGAGACTCATTGGCACAAACTATAAATAATTACTTTGTGAAAAACATGGGAACAGCTACATCGCTACTACATGAGTGGGAGGCTTTCAAAGTAGTGATTCCTGGTGCCTCTATTGGCACACTGGTAGGTGTTCACAATGAAGCTTTGGCGGCTCTTAAGAAAACTGAAAATAAAATGTCCAAAATGGAACAGGCGGTGGCCAGTGGGGAGGTAGATCCAATGGTATTGCAGGAGGTGAGGGTAGAGCACGCAGAAGAACTGGAACGTCTGAGATTAATAGACTATAACACACATGTCCAATGGACGCACACCGACGCTGACAGATCTGGCACATTATTAGCTTGCCTTATATGACCGCTCTTCCCTGACCCAGATAATGGACATACACTCTCAAACGCAGGACTTGGCCTCTACACAGCTAGGCATTAACAGTGCTTTTTGAGATTTTTATGCTGACCTTTACACAGCCCCTGTGGCTCACCTGCAGCAACACTGATCAACTACCTGGATAGCACAAATTTGCCTAAATTGCCATCAGCAGATCAGAGTGCTCAACTCATTATAGGGGAGATTAAGGGAGCCACTAAAGAGATGGCCAGCAATAAAACTTTGGGATCGGATGGACTCCCCATTGAGTTCTACGAAACGTATATGCACAAGTTAGCCCCCCCGTTAGCAAAATTGTATGCAGAGTCCCTATGAGTGGGAAACATACCCGCTGTAAAGTGACAAGCCATTGTTACATCATTGCTGAAATCTGGCATGCCCTCCCTTGAATTAATCTCTTACAGCCCACTGTCCTTCTTGAACACGGAGTATAAAATTCTGAGTAAAATTCTGGGGAAACGCCTGCTCCGCTCCCTCATCTGCCACATCTAATGCATTCAGATCAGAAGAGCTTTGTGCCGCAGCGCAACATATCTTTGAAAAATTTGTCATCTCTTCCATGTAGTGGACAGCGCCTACGGTCAGTATCCACACGCTGGCTGCTTATCTTTAGATATACTTCACGCATTTGACACATTGAGCTGGGAATCTATGCTTGCCACACTTACCTATTATGGGATACCAGACTCCTACATTAAGGGGGTCATTCTGACCCTGGCGGTCATGGACCGCCAGGGCCAACGACCGCGGAAGCACCGCCAACAGGCTGGCGGTGCTTCTGGGGCCATTCTGACCGCGGCGGTAAAGCCGCGGTCAGAAAAGGGAAACCGGCGGTTTCCCGCCGGTTCCCACTGCCCCAGGGAATCCTCCACGGCGGCGCTGCAAGCAGCGCCGCCATGGGGATTCCGACCCCCTTCCCGCCATCCTGTTTCTGGCGGTTTTCACCGCCAGAAACAGGATGGCGGGAACGGGTGTCGTGGGGCCCTGTTCGGGGCCCCTGCAGTGCCCATGCCACTGGCATGGGCACTGCAGGGGCCCCCTAACAGGGCCCCATTAAGATTTTCAGTGTCTGCTTGGCAGACACTGAAAATCGCGACGGGTGCAACTGCACCCGTCGCACACCAGCAACTCCGCCGGCTCCATTCGGAGCCGGCTTCCTCGTTGCTGGGGCTTTCCCGCTGGGCGGGCGGCCTTTTGGTGGTCGCCTGCCAGCCCAGCGGGAAAGTCAGAATGACCGCCGCGGTCTTTTGACCGCAGTACGGTCTTCTGGCGGCTTCCGCCGCCCGCGGGGGTCAGAATGACCCCCTAAATGTGTACGGTTACTATATTCTTTACCTATGGTGATAGCAAAAACAGGGGCGTGCATTTCAGCACCATACAACATTTCTAAGGGAACACGTCAGGGCTGTCCGTTATTGCCGCTATTATTTGTCTTAACAATTGAACCACTGGCACAGATACTGAGGCAAGATGCGTTGGAATGGGGTACTCCAATTAAAGGAGAGGTCAAGCTATTTTATTATATGCAGATGATATAATTCTATACTTTAGGGATTTGCGTAGCTGATAGACTGACCGAGTTTGGGCGACTGTCTGGCCTGCAGGTAAATGCTGCCAAATCCTGCGCCTTCGTGTTTTCAGCTGACTTGGGGTGGGAGGTGGTAGCGCTTGCGAGTGCTCAGATCCCAGTGGCGATGCAAACCTTCCGTTACTGAGGGATTTGCATATACCGGGACTCACAAGATATTTTAGAAGGGAAACTCTTACGAGCAATTAGTTCCCTCAAGCCACAAATAGCCTTTTAGATTACATTGCCCCTGTCTGTGGCGTGCAGACAGGCAATGGCAAAAATGGTCCTGCTCCCCAAACTCCTTTATTATTTTGTTAATTTGCCAATGGTGGTTCTGACCTCGGTGTTCCGCCTATTGAACACTTTACTGACTGAACTGGCATTGGGAACAGGCGCTGCAGGGGTGGCTACCAAAATTGCAATTACCACTGCACGGCAGAGGTAAGGAAGCCTCGGATCTTAAGGCATACTGTATAGCTGCACAGTTGCAGAGCATGGAGTACTGGCTGGTGGGAGAAAACTTGCACGAAGCGGGATTAACCCCAGCCCAGGTGCAAAACGGCCAAATACATAGGTTGCTGTGTCCGAATAGACCGACCCCTCATAATGCTCCTATTTTATGACAGGTGGCCATGGCATACTGGCGAATGGCATTGTGTTATACAAAATACCCATTCCTTATGCCCCAAATATACCACTAATGGGTATCCCCCTGCCTATGGGAACTCTGACAGTGCAGCGGTTGGAACCCTGGGAACAATAGAAAACAATGACTTTGTCCAAGATGTTTGTTGACAGAATGCTAATGTCACACTTAGGGGGTCATTCCGACCCCGGCGGTCCTTGGGTCGGCGGGAGCACCGCCAACAGGCTGGCGGTGCCCCGCATGGCATTCTGACCGCGGCGGTTTGGCCGCGGTCAGAACAGGAAAACTGGCGGGCTTCCGCCGGTTTTCCGCTGCCCTCAGGAATCCTCCATGGCGGCGCAGCTTGCTGCGCCGCCATGGGGATTCCGACACCCCATACCGCCATCCTGTTCCTGGCGGTTCGCCCGCCAGGATCAGGTTGGCGGTATGGGGTGTCGTGGGGCCCCTGGGGGCCCCTGCAGTGCCCATGCCTGTGGCATGGGCACTGCAGGGGCCCCCGTAAGAGGGCCCCACAAAGAATTTCAGTGTTGCAGGCACTGAAATTCGCGACGGGTGCAACTGCACCCGTCGCACCTTCCCACTCCGCCGGCTCCATTCGGAGCCGGCTTCCTCGTGGGAAGGGGGTTCCCGCTGGGCTGGCGGGCAGCCTTCTGGCGGTCGCCCGCCAGCCCAGCGGGAAATACAGAATCACTGCGGTGGTCTTCAGACCGCGGAGTGGTGTTCTGTTGGGGGAACTCTGGCGGGCGGCCTCCGCCGCCCGCCAGAGTTAGAATGACCCCCTTAGACTTTACACATGCACATGGATTACTCGACATCCTCTTTCTCATACATGCAGGACTGATTCGCTACTTTTGCCAGTTTTGGGCTCCAGAGGGTTTAGAACCAGCTACATTTGAAGTCCTGAGTGTATTACATACAATGGGCTATGGCACCTACTTGATTCGCTGGCTGTACAGGGGCTTAAGGGCCCTCTTGGAAATATCTTTACACGCTCTCCGCATACAATGGGAGGCAATATTTAGATCACACACTGCTACCGAATGGAATTTTTTGCTTAAAGACCCTAAAATTGTATCGAGAAATTCCAGATTCAAGTTTATCCAATTTTCAATTCAGCATAGGGCACACATAGCTCCACAAAAAATTAATAAAATGTTCCCTGGTGCTGAAGCAGCTTGCCCTCGCTGTCACCAGAGAGACGCTGATCTATTGCATATGTTGTGGAATTGCCATAGGTTGACACCATACTGGGCAGAGTTAACAGGACCCCTTAAGGATTTAACAGGGCATTCACACTGGCAGACACAAGACAAGTGCATATTGGGACTTTATCCCCGACCTCGGAAGGTGGGGGTATCTACGCGCTTTACAGATTTGGCCTTACTGTTGGCTAAGTGCGCTATTATGTGTCGCTGAAAGTCACCAGTTCCCCCTCTGGCATTGCAGTGGTGTGGGGAGTTGGTGGAATGGGGCTTGGCCGAAAGCGGGGCGTGCACTGAGAAGAGTACAGAGGGCTGTATAAGACTCCTATTTCCTTAGACTGGGATCTGCTCTTAGAGAGATTCCAAGAGCAGTCGTAGGAGAATGCGGATAGAGGATCCTAAATGTATTACTAATGAGTGGGGGTCCAGGAGGAAGCGTCAACATCCAGCACGCAGCTCTCTCACCAGCCCTCTCCTCAAAATGAGACGCTGTATATATTCAGTTTGTATGGGACAACATGAGACGGCCTATACCCACACTTTTTTTTTAAAATATCTTTTATTAACTTTTTTATACAGAATTGTGAAAAACACACATCTACTGTGTAGAACAACCCACACCCTACACCCTACCCCCCGCATTCCAGCATAAAAAATTTTATTTCCCACTTTTCATTACACTTCTGTACAAATACACTGATCCTTCATAGTTTAGTATATATTGACATGTATGTAGTAGAGGCATCGTCCGAATCTGAGTCCGATACTCCCCGCGACATCGGAGACTGTATCGTCTGTGTGTTTTAGGCAATCTACTATTGTGTCCCATTGTCGTGCCGTGTCCTTGGACCCTCTTCCCCGTGCTGCTTCCTGATATAATATATTTCCCTCTGCCTCAGCCCATTTTATCAATGCATTCTGCCATCTTTGTATTTGAGGCCCCCCAGCTACCTTCCAGTGGCTCATAATTTCTCTCTTGGCCAAAATCAATGCCAGTTCAATAAATTTATTGGTTGTCCTTTTGGCAGGGGGGGCGGGGAAAATCTCCTAATAATGCTGTCAGTGGAGATAGCCTCAGTCTGTAGTCACTGCCAGTCTCTTAAATACCTCTTCCCAATAAGGCACTATCTGCGGGCAGTTCCATAACACGTGTTCTAACCCTGCTTCTGGTTCTGGGCATCTAGGGTAACCCCACCTCTAGTAGCATACATCTTTGCAATTCTGTGGGGGGTAAGATACGCTCTAAGATAGACATAGATATTTATTAATTTAAAACAAGCGTTTCTAGTTGCGGGGTATATATGTGAGGTGATCCTGGCCCAACTCCGTCTGCCACTTCAATCTAAGTCTATCTGGAGAGGTAAAAGTCTCTGTGTAAGGCTTTGTAAATTGCCAAAACCAGACCCCTATCTCCCCCTCGTGAGCAAATAATTCTGCATCCTTCATGTATAGGAGGTTCCTGAGACCCCCAGCTTCCAGGTTCTTTGTATAATCCTAGTGATCGCGTTATTCATAAGGAACATTCCGGGTGGAATGTCATACTGTTCTCATAATTCTGCGAAGGTGTGCAATTGCCCATTATGATACAGGTCCCCCAGCATTGAAATATTATATGTAGCTAGTCTCCTAAGCCCTGTTATAGCCTGCCACCCCACCAGTTGCTGCAGACCTGTCATTGGAATTTCCAGAGCATAAGGGATAGCCGTACGGGAGCGCCTGAGACCATGCTCCCAGCACGCCCGTACCGCATGCCACTCCGGTGGTAATCACTGCTTCTTCCCGCTAGGGGCCAGCACCACTTCCAGGAGGGTGTGGTGTAGTTCTCTTAAATCATACTGCGTATTTTGATCCGCTGGATCCTCACTTAAGGATCTTGCCAACCATTGCAATTGGCCAGCCCAGTATTAAATTTCCAAGTCCCGGGCTGCCAACCCTCCTTCCGAGCAGGGTCTCTGAAGGGTGCTCATTGCCAGTCTGTGTCTACTCGATCCCCATATAAAACTGGATATCATGGAGTTAATGTTACTGAATACTGATTTCGGTATGACCAGTGGAAGAGTAGAGAAATAGTACAATAATCTTGGCAGCATTATCATTTTTAGTAATGCCACTCTCCCCATAACCGCTAATGGGAGTGTCCCCCAAAACTGCATATCAGTTCTCAATCTCCTTATTGCATTATGTATGTTCCCCTCTAGTAAGTCTACTGTTCTATGATATATGTTAACTCCTAAGTATCGGAATGTAGTGGGTGCCCAGGGGAGCTCCCGTGTATCAACCATTTTCGGGACCTCCTCTGTTAAGTGGAAAATGGAGAATTTCTGCCAATTTATCCGTAGCTCCTCCAAAGCATTCCAGCATGGCCATAGCTCCCGGCAATTCAGTATCCATGTCTCCCAGGAAGATCAGCATATCGTCCGCATATAGTGCAATGTAGTGCATCTGTGGTCCTACTTGAAGCCCCTCAAAATAAACGCCTGATCTAGCCATTCTACCAAGCGGTTCCACCGCTATCGTAAAGAGCAGGGGTGACAGGGGACACCCTTGCCTGGTGCCCCTGCCAATTTGGTATGGGTCCAATATAGTGCCACCCGTACCTACTCGTGCTGTGGGATTCGCATACAGTAACTGCGTCTATCTAACAAACTCGAGCCCCAGGCCTAGTTTCAGCATTACCTTTTCTAAGTAGTCCCACCTAAGGCTATCAAACGCCTTCTCAATATCCACTGAGATAATCGCCACCCGATGCAAGGTTGGAGACTCAGAGTGGAGTATAGAGACTAGCCGTCTTATGTTCTGTGCAGTGCTACGCTGGGGGACAAACCCAGACTGATCTCTGTGTATCGAATGTGTCATATAGGGCAGCAGCCGGGTAGCTAGTATTCTACTAAGTATCTTATAGTCCAAGTTGAGCATTGACAGGGGGCGGTATGAGCGCACATCTCTCGCCAGTTTATCAGGCTTTAGATGTGGTATCATGATAGCTTCATTTGTGGACTGAGGTAGAGCAGCTCTCTCTTTTGCCTCTGCATATAGGCTACACAAGTGTGGGGCTAGCTTTTCCAGGTAAACACTATAGAACTCCACAGGAAATCCATCAGCTCCTGGGACCTTTCCTCTCGCCATATTTTGGACTGCGGCTTTAACATCCGCTATAGTGATTGGCACAGTGAAGACCTGTTTGTCCCCCTCCCCCAAGTGAGGGAGATCAAGTTCATCCAAGCCCTCCAACTGGGTGGAGCTCAGCACCTCAACGGGTGGGGAGTATAAATGGGAATAGTAGTCAGCAAACCGTGTATTTATTGCCCTCTGCCCATAAAGACGACACCCACCTGCATCCTCCATTTCTGTTATTACCGTCTGCTGTCTCGGAGGGGCCTCCAGCCACGCCAAAAGTGAGCCTGCTCTATCTCCCCATGCGTGTTGCCTAGCCAAGTATTTTCTGTAATCAAAACGGCTAAATTTTTCGGTTATCTCTGCTATTTTTTCCTTGAGATCGGCAAGACAAGGGGCCACTTCTGGGTGATTGGGTCTCTGGCGTTCAATGTCTCTAAGGGATTCTTCATGTTTTTGGATTTCTAATTCTAAGGACCTTCGAACTCCTACACTCTCTGTTATGCATATTCCCCTAATGACTATCTTAAATGTCTCCCATTCAATCGCCCTAGTGGACGCCGTTCCTGTACTGAGGGCAAACAAACCTCCAATTGCTCCGACAGCGAGGGTTTTAAATGCCTCATCTTCGAGCATCTCTGCTCTGAGATGCCAGGTTGGAATGCTAGGTTTTTCTTTGCACCAGGTCAGTGATAGTAGCAGGGGATTATGATCTGAAATAGTGTGGCACAAGTATTCTGCTGTTCCCACTGCGCTTTGTATCTCAGGGGAGGCAAGGAATGTGTCCAGACGAACATGCAAGTCATGTATTGTAGAATGAAAGGAGTAGTCTCGGGCTGTAGGGTAGATATGCCTCAAGCAATCACCAAATCCCCATCGTTGCTGCCATTCAGAGAACTGTCTAGCCACTTTTGTGGTTTGGGACCTAGGCAGGGGTGGGTGAGACCTATCTAGTGTAGGATCTGCATTACAATTAAAGTCTCCTCCTATTAAGGTGGTTCGTGTGAAATAGGGACACAGTACCCTCGAAAGTGTGGTAAGAAAGGCTCCCTGTTCCTGGTTTGGTGCGTAAATTCCCCCTGTTGTGATGTCTCTACCTTCTATTCTCCCACTTATTAAGACATATCGCCCCTCCTTATCTTTAACTTCCTGTGTTTTTTGGAAAGGCACTCCTGGACCTACCCATATTAACACTCCCCTTGCAAAAGTCAAGTAAGTTGTTGCGAACACCTGGCCACGCCATCTCTTTGCAAGTGTCTCACTTCCTGTTCCAATAGGTGCGTTTCCTGTAATATGGCTATGTGGACTTCCCGTCTCTTTAGCTGACTTTATACTTTATATCTTTTACCCATGCTATTCAGGTCTCGGACATTCCAGGTAGCAATTTTATAGTTCAAGGGGGAACCCATAACATACAAAAGTAGAAAGCCAGAGTCTGTTCGTTCCTCCCCGACAGCCAGATGTTTACCCTCATCCAAGTTTCCGTAATGTGAAGTGTAGCTAGCATTTTTGTGCTGGGTGCAATTCTCTTATAACACACAAAACTAATACCCCAATATCTTCTTCCCCTTCCCCAGGACCGGTAACTAAAACTATCCCCGTCCAAACTGTTAAAGCTAAGGCTAACATCATTTAGGTAGGGCGGTACACCAGAAACCGAAAAGCAACTTTCCGGTGTGCCTCCAGGGCCCAGTCAGATTATATCACACATTAATTATCATGTTACGCAATTGCCCCTGTTTCTGTCTTAACTGATTATGCTGCTTCATCAGGTAACAAGGCCCCATCCCCCTATGAAAGCTACTGCAGATGCATCAGCAGCCTTTGCTTCTCATCCCCCGTGCTCCTCCCATGACGCATTAAACCCCATAGTTTAACAAGAGCTGTCACTGAGCAACAGCATGGGCTTTCTCTGCTACTCACAGATACCCAAAGATGAGGTGTTCAAATAAGATCCTCTGATGATGTTGGGGTTACTTTGGGCATGCTGACGGATGTGTCTAGAGATGAGATGGAAATGCTACCAGAATTGGAGTCATGATCCAAGAGGACCTCGGAGGACTGAGTCAAAACCAGGTTCCCCCCACTCATAACTGCTGCAGTATCCACTGCCTCTCGCATTTCCTGTAATGCCGGATGTCTTAGAGGAGCTACGTCTGTTCCACGCTTGTTGGATCTGTTACGCCTTCTGTTGGTAGTCCGTGGGGTTCCTCGCTGTGGAGCAGATGTCGATGGGTCCGGAGTCTCCAGCCAGTCCCACACTAGTTGGGGTGAGATAAAGAATTGAGTTTCATCACCATATTATACTCTCAGTTTAGCCGGGAAGAACATAGCGTATTGAATTCCTAAGTCTCTGAGCCGTTGTTTGGAATCTTTGAATGAGGCCCTCTGTTTTTGTGTTTCTCTGGTATAGTCAGGGAAAATCATTATCCGTTGGTTGTCTAGCATTATTTCCCCCTTTAGTCGTGCCTGTGTTAGGATAAAATCTCTGTCTTTAAAGTGCAGCAGTTTAGCAACCACTGGGCGAGGGCCAGTTCCCGGAGGGAGAGGTCTGAATGGCACCCTTTGGACTCTTTCGATGGCAAAGAAAGGGGACAAGCCTTTTGGTGCCACTGCTTCCTTTATCCAATTCTCAGGGAAAATCTCTGTGCTTGCTGCTCCCAGCTCTACCTTTTCTGGTAGTCCCACTAGTCGGATATTTCTTCTACGAGCGCGATTTTCAGCATCTTCCGCCCTTGCTTCCAGCAGTTTTACTCGAGAGGTAAGCTCCATCAGGTCTGTAGAGATAACTTTTTGGCCCGGGGTTAGCTGTTCCAGGGCCCTCTCATTTGAGACCACTCTGTCCGTTAACCTCCTATGGTCATCTCTCAGCAACGAGAGGTCCACCGTTAGAGTATCTATTTTCTGTTCAAGGGCCTCACGGGAGTCCTGGATTGCCTGAAGTATTGTATCCAGTGTAGTCTCCGAGGTGGGTGCATCAGTGTTTACTTCAGTTGTAGACGTTTGCTCAGGTGGTTTAGTAGCACCCACCCTGTCTGGTTCCTGCCCCTCCTGCCTCTTCGGTTTACCCATCGTGTCCGGCCCAGTTTCCTACTGCGTTGAGGACCAACTGCTGTCTGCGGTGTCAAGATCCTAGGCTTGGTTTAAGCCAGGAGGGTCTTCAGCCAGTAACCCTCCAGTGAGTTTCCAGTTCAGCTGTGGGGGGGGGGGGGTCCGTTCCTATAAATCCGGTCTCTTTTAGTTAGTTGTGGCACTTGTTGACAGGGAGTGATACTGTCTCACCGAGATGCCTGCTCACCTCACATTCACTGGTTGGAACTACCCATACTCACTATGTGTTGCCCACCAGGCTTCCGGTCACTAGGCCTCTGTGTTCTCAATATCGCCCCACTATCCTTATTACTGCCCTACGGGGCAATTGCAGTACTGTGTTGTCGTGCTTTCTGGTTCCAAAAGATCTGTATCAAAGGTAGGGCAGAAGGGGGGCATCGCCTCGAGTCCTCGCACCCTCATCCAAGCTGCCGGGGCCTGCTCCTGATGGTAGGGCGAGCCCCTCCCCCATACCAGTGCACACAGCATTTCACACTTTCTCCGTGGGTGGTGGGGGGGCCATCGTTTTTGCCATACCTGCTTGTGGGCTCAGTCCTCCTCCAGAATCCAGTCTTCTCCCGCGCTATTCCGCACCGGCAGCGCCGCTCCACTCTACATCCGAGCTGCGGCCGCCATCTTGCTCACCCCGGCTCGGAACTCGGGTGTTCCGTTCGGCGGCGCACTGCCTTCTTTTCTTCAGGCGGCCACTGAACTCGGTGCCCTGGGTACTCCGAACCCCCGGACACCGCTCTGAATCATGCTTGGGGCCGTTATGCTCACAGGATTCTTCGGGCCCTACGGCTACCGCCGGGAGCTCCGTGTTATGCGTGCGGCTCCATCGGCTGCAAGCCACGCCCCCGGCCTATACCCACACTTAATGGTTAATTCCGCAGAACGTTACTTGTTATCATAACCTCAACACCCTGTAGCCCTCATACATTGGGTTTCGGTTATAGATTCAGAGACCACATAAAAAGCAATGATGGACTGCTCTTTCTAGTTTGTGGGGGGGGCATGGTGGGAGTTTATACCAAGGTGGCAGGGATTAAATATGCAAGCGACAGTGTGCCAATTCGTTGCCACATCCTATGATATTGTATACTGAGTCATGATAAATGTCATTGCTTCATGTGTTGATGTACACTTACTATTGTTATAAAAAAGCAATAAAATTTGTGTGGAAAAAAGTGTCTGCGTGAATGAGTAGCTGTATGGGTGACTGACTGGCTGTGTGTATGCATGTATGGGTGAGTAACTGAGTGTATGAGCAGCTTCATGGGTGAGTGACTGGCTGTGTCCATGCCTGTATAGGTGCATGACTGGTTCTATAAGTGTCTGTATGTGTGAGTGACTGCATGTTTGATTGGCTGAATTGGTGAGTGTCTGGGCCCATGACTGCTGGTATCAGTGAGAGACTGAGTGTGTGTATTAATGTTCAGGTAAATGAGTGGGTGTGTGAGAGGGTGTATAGGTGAGTGACAGAGTGTGTGACTGTCTGTTTGGGTAAGTGACAGCGTACATGAATGTCTGTGTAGGAAAGTGACTGGATGTGCAAGTAGATGTATAGGTAAGTGATTGGTCCATGAGTGACTGAATGGGTGAGTGTCTGGGTATGTAAGTAGCTGTACAGGTGAGTGACTGAGTATGTGAGTGACTGTATAGGTGAGTTACTGGATGCATCATTAGCTATTTTGTTGAGTGACTAGGTGTGTGAGTGTTTGCATGTATGAGTAACTGAATGCATGAGTATCTCAATGGGTGAGTGACTGAGTGCATGTGTAAATGTGTAGGTTAGTGACCCTAAGTATGACTTGTTGTAATGGTGTTTGACTGAGAGTATGAGCAGCTGTATGGGTGAATCACTGGCTGTGTGTATGACTGCATAGGTGAGTGACTGGTTGTAAAAGTGACTGTATGGCTCAGTGACTGCATGCCTGATCAGCTAACTAAGTGACTGTCTCGGTCCATGACTGCTGGTATCAGTAAGAGACTGGGTGTGTGAATTGGTGTATTGGTGAGTGACAGAGTGCGTGACTGTCTTTATGGGTAAGTGACAGTGTACATTTATGTCTGTGGAAGAGAGTGAATGGATATGCAAGTAGATGTATAGGTCAGTAGTTTAGTCCCTGAGTGCCTGTATGGATGAGTGGATAGGTGCATCATTGGTGGAATGCGTGAGTGTCTGGGTGTGTGAGTAGCTGTACAGGTGACTACATCAGTGGCTATAAAGTGTGAGTCTTTGCATGGATGAGTAACTGAATGCATGTGTACCTCAATGGGTGAGTGACGCAGTGCGTGTGTAAATGTGTGGATTAGTGACTGTGAGCATGACTGCTTATATGGATGTGCGACTGAGAGAATGAGCAGCTGTATGTGTGAGTTACTGGCTGTGTGCATGAATGTATAGAGTGACTGGTTGTAAAAGTGGCTGAATGGCTGAGTGACTGCATGTGTGATTCGCTGCATTGGTGAGTGTATAGGTCCATGACTCTGTTATCAGTGAGAGATTGAGTGTGTGAGTTGATACAGAAGTGAATGACTGGGTGTGTAAGTAGGTGTATAGGTGAGTGACAGAGTGTGTGAGAGTCTGTATGGGTAAGTGACAGCGTGCATGAATGTCTGTATAGATGAGTGCCTGCATGTGCAAGTAGAGGCAGGTGAATGGGTCCCTGAGTGCCTATAAGGAAGAGGCGTGGCCTACGGAGCCAACATGGCGGATGGACTTTGAGCGAGTTCTGCCACAAGACCCAGTTTATCCTTTGTTTATCTGCCTACAAGCGCTGCATCAAGCGCTGTACGACGGTATTCTGCTACTAAGCGGGGCCTGCTGGCACGGCGAAAGAAGGAGGCCATCCAGCCAGTGTGTGGAGGGGGCTGGCAGAGAGAGGAGCCACGGTAACTGAGGGAGCGGTTGCTGGCTCTCCCCGCGATGATCCTGATGGGACCGACAAAGCTGAGGGAGTGCCCGGCCCCTCCGCTGTGAAAGTGAAGAGAAGGCTGCAGAATAGGGTGACCACCTGGCATTGATGCAAATTCTGGACAGGACTGTAAAAAATTCAGGACAAAGGGTCACAATTCAGGACAAAAATTCAGGACAAAGGCTAAAAATTCAGGACACAAATTCAAGAACAAACATCAGTTTTACAGACACACTCAAGGGAGGCCATGCCTCACTATGTTGTCAGTGAATTTATTTACTTTTTAACATAGCACTATTTATTCACTGTGGCCTTTTTGTGATTGCCTCCTAGTATGCTACATTCAGGTGTCACATTACGTCCTTGTTCAGTAGTAAATTAATGCCCTTCAGTACTGCGGCAAGGCCATTACCCCTACCCAAATCTACCCAATCTTTCTTGAGGAGAAAGTAACAGCAAATTTTTGATAATGTTTCTGAACATTTTAAAACCCCTGGCAAACAGTTTGGGAAACATTAAGGTAATTAACCTTATGTAAGTTTAAACACATTGAACAAAAACATCTGGCTTACCCCAACCACCCATGGACTTTCAATCTAAAAAAAATATAAAGAGGCAGGACAGATGGTGTGGCCGACAGTCTCACACCTAATGTCAGGATGTGAGGTAGCCACAACTTGTCTGTAGTCTCACGGCACTAGAGTGTATGCCTGGGACTCTACATTTATCTCACGAGTCTACTCTGTACTCTGACACTGCACCACTCTGCATTACTGCACTCTCTGCCACTCTATTGTATGCCACTCCACTCCACTGCACTATATGCTACACTACCCCATGCTACTCTATGCCACTGCACTCTGTGCCAATACACTCTAAACAACTGCACTGTATGCCACTGCCCTCTACTCTGCACCACAGTACTCTACGCCACTGCTCTCTGTGCCACTCTACTCCACTCTACATCACTGATTCTACTCTGCAACATTGCACTATCCGCCACTGTACTGTACACCAATCTACTCTACTCTGTACTGCTGCACTCAGTGCCACTGCACTTTTCTCTGCTTCACTCCACTCTACGCGACTGCACTCTACAGCACTATACTCTACTCTGCACTGCACCACTCTACACTACACTACGCCACTGCACTCTCTGCCACATGAGTCTACTCTGCACTCTATGCCACTGCGCCACTCTACACTACTGCACTCTCTGCCACTCTATTGTATGCCACTCTACTCCACTGCACTCTATGCTACTCTACTCTGTCCCACGCCACTCCATGCCACTGCACTCTAAACCACTGCACTCTACGCCAATGCACTCTAAAAAACTGCACTGTACCGTGCACCACTGGGCTCTATGCCACTGCTCCTATGCCACTCTACTCCACTCCACTCCACTCCACTCCACACCACTATGCCATTAACTTTTAGCCATGAACAGCAGCCACTCTGATGTATAATATGGCTAAAACACATTGGCAAAGACAATAACTTTTGCGCAGACGAGACCTATTGGCTTTGCCAGTGTTTGTTAGTACTATGAGGTACTGAAGCCCCTGAAGAACTGTGAATGTGTAAGTCCTTATTTTAAACATGCATTCTATGCTTCATCAGGGATAGTAAGCGCTATATCAATACAATTACATCATACTATAGGCTGCTACAAAATGCGCAAATAAATTTCGGTTAAATATTAAAAAGTGCTTCTCAAATACAGATTTTAATAATATACAGTTTATTCCTAGTACTAACCTTTTTTATAACACTCCATTAAAAGCACACACTTCACAGCTCACCTTGGAACACCCTTAAGGTACCTCTCTAAAAGAAAAAATCTTTGCCATCAGAAAGCTTTAAGTGACTCCTTTGTTTAAAGTCAGTGCAGGTTTTCAAGCCCCTTTACATTTGCAGATTTACCAGTTTGCACATTTGCATTTCTTTAGTGGAGACACCCTGGAAGGCCTTTTCTTATCTGTCTGCCACTCCCTCCGAGCACATAAGAATCCCTGCCTTTCAATCCAGCTGGGAAAACGAATATACCCGTAATTTCGCCCTGCCTTCGGTGTCCTTTTGGTGAAAGGCTAAAATTATGGACAAATGCCGTCCATTAAGCCGTTCATCACGGACAACGGACGGCAGGGCAAAATTACGGGCAGTCCGTGAAATTTACAGACGGGTGGTCACCCTACTGCAGAAACGTTCGTGCCGTGGGTCGGTAGAGTGGTGAATCGGGAGCAATGCGGCCTCCTTCGGGCGTGTCCACTTGTTCACTGCATGGCAGTGCCTGGGGAGCTATCGAGGGAGTCGGGAAGCGGTTGGGCCTTAATATGTGCTGCATGCAATCGGCCTGCTGGAGCAAAGAGGTGAGGCATGACAAACTTGCTGACGGGCGGTTCGTCCGGCAGCGATAAGGGAAAAGGAGCTAACAGACCTTCCCAGAGCAATTGGAGAACGCTGCTGCAGAGAAAGCTGCTCTGGGGAGAACACCAGCTCTTTCACCCCCCGCCAAGGTGTTTCCTGCATAGTGGCCCTCAGATTGAAAGGTGTGGGCAGCCCTGTCTGCCCTGTCCTGAGTCCAATAGTGGCGGGCAGTATTGTTGTGCTGCTTGAAGAGCGACTGGAGGGAGTAAATACTGAACTGTCTTGCCTGTTGTTGCCTCTGACCTCTACTGCGCTGGGGTAGTGGACTATGCCCTGACCACCAACGCAGGTGACACCTGAGTTGCACTGCCCTGGGGACTGAGGCGCCAGGGCGAATAGAGCGGCGTGATGCTGCAGAGCTGAATAACTGATAGCAACCACTGTAAATAAACCATGTATTGTTGAATCGAGTAGTGAGACCTGTCCCCAGATGCCTGCAACATGGGACGGTTGTGCTCCAGGAAGGGCAGTGGCTCCTCGGCACAGGGCACTGGCTCTCCATCCTCAATAGACCATAAACTAGATGCAGTGCTAGAGGCAGTGGAACGTCTTGGTAGATCTTTGGACCAAACCAGAACATCTCTGGAGCAAAAGATCGACACTGTGGTGACTGACCTCATGCAGACCATTAGAAATTGGCGGACAAAACGTGCACCATGGAACACACATTGCACAAACTTACCCCCAAAATCCAGCGAGTGGAAACCTCTGTGCAAGCTTTGCATGATAGAGTGGCCACCCTAGAACGTAGGGTGGATGACTTGGAGAGGCGCTCCCAGAGAAACAACATTCGAGTGGTGGGCCTGCTGGGGGGGGGGGGTTGAGAAGAGTGACCCTGTGTCCTACAAGGAAAAGAGGATAAAGGAACTGATCCCCACTGGGGCACTCATGCTGTTTTTTACTGTCAAATGGGCACACCGGGTACAGGCACGACCACCGCCGCCGGGGTCGGTCCCACGCCCTCTTCTGTTTCGCTTGCTACATTGCGCAGACAGAGACTCCATACTACGGGAAGCAAGTGCACTACAAAATATCCAAGTTGACAACGCTAAGGTAATGCTGTTTCCTGACTATACTGTGGCTGAACAGAAGCAAAGCTGCTCCTTCTTGGCAGTGAAACGACAGCTCTGGTCCCTTAATTTGAAGTATTCTCTCCTTTATCCAGAAAAACTCTGAGTTGTGGCACAAGGTCAGTCAACATTTTTTGCTACACCTGAGGCGGTCTTGGAATGGCTTGAGGCGATGGATCAGGCCCATAGAACTACATCGCTGGAGACAAGGAACGGAGCGCAAAGGATGCGATCTAACCGCCGACAGAACAGGGGACACCATGGAGCCTCTCCCCAACGATTGTCACATGATCCTGATCTCGAGCAGATTATACAGGACCAGCGAAGTGCATTGTAGACAGCGGCGGCCATAGGGGAGCCGATGCGGACCTCGGATCTGGAGGAGGGAGCCGAAGAGGTTGGCAGCGAAGTCGAGTCTCTGAGCGATGAACGTTCAGAGGCTGGGACTGTAACTCTGCCAGACGTTACACCACAAACAGCAGATGAAATTGTATGAGTTGTAAAACCAAACTAATATTGTTGCCACCTCCTGCTGCATTTCCTTACTACTCCCAAAAAAGCAGTTATATATAATCACATACCTGTTGATCATTTGTCTGCTTCGGGTACCTGGTGGGCGCCTTACTGACTCTGTCCTTGACCCTGCACCTTCTTGCCCGGCTCCGTTTCGCTGGTGATCAGCTCCTCTCCCTTCCCTCGTGGCACCTCCCTTCTTTTCCTTTCTCTGCACTTACAGAACTGGGATACATTACCAGTTGGGGAAGTCTGTATGTAGGACAATCTTACATTTTCTGTGATACTTGCCGAACAGCGATAGTCGACTGTGATCTTCACGGTGGCACTCCTCTTGCGAAACCCCCCTATTCACTTTCTTCCTTATTCATTACTTGATCTGAGCCAATAAGTTTGGAAGGTTGAACGGGAGCAGTTTGTCTTACTGCCCTTATGGTATTCACGCTATATGTTCTGTCAGCACTTGTTCTTGCCTTGTTGCATTGGTTTGTTGTTGAATGGAGCCTCTACCTTTACCTTCTTCCTGTGACCCACCCACCGTCCATGAAGTACTCGGATGACTGCTCTCTCTCTGAATCTGACGCTGCTCTCCTTTTGCCCACCAATGACCCCAACTAACATTCTAACTTGGAATGTGAGAGCTATACATACACGCAGATACGCTATTTACTCATACCTCAAAAGACATTAAACACACATTGGATTTTTGCAGGAAACGCACCTCACAGTGTCAGAGGCTACTAGGTTACAGAGGTGCTGGCGCAGTCAGCTCTTCGCAACACAGTATTCCTCTAATGCCAGGGGTGCTTTCATTTGGGTTAAACCAGATACCCCCTTCCTGGCTGAGGAGCAGGTAATTAATGCCGAAGGCCGCTATGTATTTGTACGCAGTCATTTAGATGGCCGGGCAATAATCTTAGGATCAATATATGCGCCAAACATAGAACAAGCTTTATTTTTGCACCAACTGTCTGGCGTCCTGCCCCGCTGGAGTGGAATGCCATGGCTTCTGGGGGGGGGTGGGACTTTAACAGCGTCACTGACCCGGGTCTGGACCGCTCCTTCCCGCTCCTTCCCACGGCGCCTGCAATATCTGCTGCAGTCTCGCTACATAACTGGCTTCAGCAGACAGAAATTTGGTGCCACCGACACGGACAGGTTCGTGTATAATCATACTATTCCGCCCCACAAAACCTACATGTGCGATTAGATAGAATGCTTTGCACTGACGACCTACTACCCACTGTATTGCACACGGATTGCCTGGGCCGTACCCACTCTGATCACAACCCACAATACGTATAGCTGGTAGAGGACAATCTAGCTCCGGCCATACCCACTTGGCGCCTAAGGCCTGAGGCGCTAGAGGATCTCCCCTTTCGTGAGTCCCTTGGTAGAGCCATCACAGCATACCTTGATAGCAATGATCAGAAGGCCTCATTGAGGAATGGGACTCAGTCAAGGTCACACTGCGGGCCACTGTTTGGGTGTACAGTGGAACATGTGCAAGATGATTTAGGCGAACCTAACGAGGGTAGAGGAAGCACTATTAGATCAAGAAATATATGTGCTACAAGAACTGGAGGGACCGCGTGCACTGGCGGACAGCCATAAAGAACGAATATCCCTGTTGGAACGCCTATGCTGCCTTAATTATGCCGCACACTCAGCTCGTACACACACCTCAGCGGATCGATGAGGTCGATTATTGGCATGGCTGATACGTCTGGAGAGCGTCACCACTCCAGTAGTGGCGATAGTCTCTGTGGAGGGTACCTTGCTGCATACCCAACAGGAAATACACGATGAGTTTACACACTACTATACACACTAGTATCAACCCATGGTGTCGGTGAGCCGTGTGGAATATGATGCATTTCTCACTTCACTTCCTTTGCCCCACCTCATGGATGAGCAGTGAGAGGAGTTGGAGGAACCACTAACCCTGGCTGAGCTACAGGAGAGTATACGTGCCCTTGCCACCGGTAAAACCTCAGGGCCCAGGCGGCCTTCCAACTGAATTTTACAAAACCTACGCCCCTATGATTACCCCTCACCTACTGAAAGTGTAAAAGGAGGCACTCTCTACGGCGGCGCTCTCTGCTTCTCAACGTGAGGCGCTGCTGAGCTCCTTTCTAAAACCTGGTTGAGACCTTACCATGTTGGGCTCCTATAGATCACTGGCCATGCTCAACTCGGATTATAAAATACTGGCTAAAGCACTTTCTGCGCGCTTGGCGCCTTTGGTCCCCACATTGGTTCATCCGGACCAGAATGGCTTTGTGACAGCCCGCAGCACATCATTGAACATCCGCCGTTTCTTCTGTGTCATGAAATATTCCACAGAGGCCTGGCCAGCTGCCGGATGCCCGGTATTAGACCTCGAAAAGGCCTTCGACTCACTGTAATGGTCCTTTTTATTTTGGGTTCTGAGACAATATGGATTTGGTCCCTACATTATGAGACTAGTGCGGCTGTTGTATATGCAGCCTCTGTTCAGAGTAAAAACTGGTTCTACCATTTCTGACCCGATTCCAATGGGCAGGGGAACTCGTCAGGGCTGCCCCCTTTCCCCCCTAATTTTCTCGCTATCCATAGAACCCCTGGCAACAGAGCTCCTCCACCGTGGGGCGAACTGGGGCATCCCACTGGGAGATGGGCTCCACGTGGTGTCCCTATATGTGGACACCCTATTCCTTTATTTCAGAGCTATTACAAATATCCCTGCAGAGGTTGCGGAGGTGCCACAATACTTTGCCTCCCTGTCTGCTTACAAGTCAACTGGAGCAAATCATGTTTGTTCCCCTTTCGTCCAAAGATGAGGGACTCGGCCCTACAACTTTCCGGTATGCCAGTCCTGTGGCAACCCAGGACATTCAGCTATCTGTGGATCCTGATATATCACTCAGAATCTGATCTGCACGATGGTAACCTTAGACGTACGGTCACCTCCATTAGCACTCAAATGTCCTTCTGGCAGATTCTGCCACTGTCCGTGATGGGCCGAGTTGCCCTCCTGAAGATGGTAGTGCTTCCCCGCCTTTTATATTATTTCTCCAACCTACCTGTTTATATTCCAGTGAAGTTTTTCAGAGAGTTAGAACCCAGGATCAGGGAGTTCATTTGGAATACAGGCTGCTTATGTGTAGCGCTAGTGAAATTATATGCACCGTTGGATAGAGGTGGTTTGGCGGTGCCTAACTTAGAACACTATTACCTGCCCTCCAAACTACAGTGGGTGGCCAGTTGGCTCTCGGGCCACCACTTATTGGATACAGCTAAAGCGATGCCACAGCAGACTTTGGCCAGTGTATGCCACCTATTTCACCCAAACATATGTGCTAGGACGCCAGACTCCCTTTTTTTAGGTGTGGCGCATCAGTGTTATCACAGGAGCATCACCCTCACATGTTCGCTGACTCCCTATGCACCAGCCCTGGCCCTACTAGGCACCCCTAGGTACGCCACTTCTATATCAGCAACGGAGCTGGAACCATGGCATGCGGCAGGAATACATTCACTGGGTGACCTATGTAAGGATAGCACACTGACTCCCTTCAATACTCTGGCAGCAGAGACCGGTTTACCACTGGGACAGTTTCTGCTTTACAACCCATTGAAGGCATCTCTGTCGCACCTTTGGGGAGACATATTGATGGAACTACCAACTTACCTGACAATATAATACATGCAGGTTATGGGTCAGGGCACGCATTTAGTGCATTGGCTAGGTATTTCGCTGCAAATACATACTACATCTGCACATTCTAGTTTGTGCGCCAGGTGGGAGGGTAACCTAACCTGGCCCTTTACGGACAGGGAATGGGAAATGGCACAAGAGAGCCCCACCCGTGCCCTGCGGAATGCATGATTCCACCTGATCCAATTTTACATACTACATACAGTATATCTCCCTCCCAAGAAGATCAACAGATATTTTCACTGAACAGATGCACTCTGTCCCAGATGTGCGCTGGTTCGACTGACTTTTTACATATGATGTGGTTGTGTCCCTCCTTTCGCGCTTATTGGCAGGGAATTACCTCCTACCTTTCTACCTGCATGTCGCGCCCAGCATTAAATACCTTGGAGGCATGCATGTTGGGACTGTTTCCCAGAATTAGCTAATATAAGGCAACCTCCCGTTTTATGGACTTGGGCCTTTTGACAGCAAAACGCCTTATCACGAAAAAGTGGAAAGCCTCCGAGCCTCACCTTTGGTGGTGTGGCTGTGTTCTTTTTTGGTGTGGGCGCAAGCAGAGGGGACGGCGCTGCGCACGGAGGATAGTTTGGGGCTGCACAAGTATCCACTGTCTTCCAGCTGGGAGGACATGCTCACTGAACTTACGACACTGCAGGGTGAATCTGAAGGTGAACCAAGGGCCTACTGGACGTGATGAATAGGTAAATGGGGTAAGGGAGGTTGTCTGTGGTTCTGTTGTAAGGAATTACAGAGTACCGGAAGTCTGAACTACTGCATGGATTTGTCCCCAGGGAACAAGGGCATCTGAATGGATGAGATGGGATGGAACAGGGAAATGAAGCATGAGAGAGATCATACCCATAGGATCTGGTTATATTTGTTGTACCTACTGTTGTCACCAATTATTATTCCGAGTTACGCCACAAAAAAGTAAATAATGGAACAGATAAATCTTGATATGCCGCGATTGCTCTGATATGACTAGTTGATCATTATGGGACTGTTAGAACCTGCTTGTAGCTCTCCACTAATTCATGTCCTGAAATTGAATACTATGAGAGACCAGGATATTATGGTTAAACCTCCCTCTAAGTTATATACAATGTAAGGTGTAGCCATTGTAGACTTGAGTGTACGAAGTGTTAGTACAGGACCACTGAAATATATGTCTGCTGGAGACGCTTTCTTTAAATGTCACTGGTTATACCCAAATGATATATTGTAAAATGAATAAAGATGTAAAAACCGAATAAAAAGATTTATGAAAAAGAGTGCCTGTATTGATGAGTGGATAGGTGCATGTGTG
The DNA here is from genome assembly GCF_031143425.1 of Pleurodeles waltl. Taxonomy (NCBI): domain Eukaryota; kingdom Metazoa; phylum Chordata; class Amphibia; order Caudata; family Salamandridae; genus Pleurodeles; species Pleurodeles waltl. Next base: position 706,255,747 of record NC_090450.1, on the reverse strand, counting down.
GTGGAATGGGTGAGTGAGTAGCTGTACAGGTGAGTGTCTGAGTGTGTGAGTGGCTGTATATGTGAGTGACTGGATGCATCACTGGCTCTATGGTTGAGTGAGTAGGTGTATGAGTGTCTGTATGGATGAGTAACTGCATGTGTGAGTGCCTCAATAGGTGAATAACTGGCTGCATGTATAGCTCTATGGGTGAGTAACTTTGTGCATGAATGCCTGTATGTGTGAGTGTCTGGGTGTGTGCAGCCAAAGTGGCTGGGTGTGTGCAGCCAAAGTACTGTGGGTGACTGACTGCATGCATGAGCAACTGCTTGGGTGAGTCACTGGAAGTGCCTATGCCTGTATGGGTGAGTGAGTGGGTGCACAAGTATTTGAATAGGTTAGTGTCTGGGTGTGTTTGTGGCTGCAAATGTGAGTGACTGGGTTTCTACGTACCTGTATGGGTGACTAAATGGATGCATTGGTGTCTGCATAGGTGAGTGACTGCATTCTGTCCATCCACTTTCACCCTTTAAATATACAGAATAATGTCCAGATGTAATATTTACTCCTTTATGGAAGATGATAGCCAAAGTACAATATTTTCTACCTGAAACTAAAATCTGCCCAGCTTTAAAGTTGGTAATCTCGGTGTCTAATTTTGTTCCACCAGCTCTGGATCATCGAAAAATTGCTATAATGTATTTACCACTCCTCTAAATAAGCAATGTAGAGAATACATTTGATTTGCAAGTTGGACACGTCATATTTTGGTCACTTTTTTATTAAGTTTTCAAATGGCACACTTTTAGATCTGGCAGAGTTAAGTAGAAAACTGCTATAATGTATTTACCACTCCTCTATATAAGCAATGTAGAGAATACATTTGATTTGCAAGTTGGACACGTCATATTTTGGTCAATCTTTTTTATTAAGTTTTTAAATGGCACACTTTTAGAATCTGGCAGAGTTAAGTAGAAAACTCGCTCAGATTGGATTTCAATGGTAGATGAGAAAGAACAGTCTTCAAACTCATGGTTCCATGCATAACTGAGTCCAAATTTATAATCAATATTCACATTTTCTTCTAAAATTCCAAAGTATCACAATACTAAATTCTTGTGCATCTTGTTGAGGATTTAGACCAGATACAATAGATCCACTGTTCTTGTCTACCATTTCTCTCATTCCCGAAGCACATTATATTACAGCTCTGTTAGAACAAAAGCGTTGAAAGCAATTAAATAGTGTTGTGCACAACGTGTTCCATGGTTTTTGCTGGATTGTATTTACAACGTGGTAGATGGAAGAGAACAGTGAGAAACACATTTGCATAGCAATTAACACCACTAGTATTATCCAAATGGTATCCAACAATTTCTTCCTCTTTTTCCACTTTCCGTTTATTCACACCTTCTTTATCTGAGATTTCTGTCTTTTGTTTAATGTTTTTTGAGGAAATGTTTTTTGATTGTTTTATAAAATTTCCACTTAGGACATACCTCCTTTTTTTTATAAACAGGCCTAATATAATATAATTTTATAATACTGACCTAATGAGGAGCATATTTCTTTCTTTGGGGGTGATTCAGACTATGGCGGACGGCGGAGGCCGTCCGCCATAGTACCGCCGCCAAATGACCGCACCGCGGTCAAAAGACCGCGGCGGCCATTCAGACATTTCCTCTGGGCCGGCGGGCGCTCTCCAAAAGAGCGCCCGCCGGCCCAGAGGAAATGCCCCTGCAACGAGGACGCCGGCTCAGAATTGAGCCGGCGTAGTTGCAGGGGTGCGACGGGTGCAGTTGCACCCGTCACGTATTTCAGTGTCTGCAAGGCAGACACTGAAATACTTAGCGGGGCCCTCTTACGGGGGCCCCTGCCGTGCCCATGCCATTGGCATGGGCACGGCAGGGGCCCCCAGGGGCCCCGTGGCACCCCCTACCGCCATCCTGTTCATGGCGGGTTTCCCGCCATGAACAGGATGGCGGTAGGGGCTGTCAGAATCCTCATGGCGGCGGAGCGCGCTCCGCCGCCATGAAGGATTCCCCCGAGCAGCGATAAGTCGGCGGGAGCCCGCCGACTTGCCGCTTCTGACCGCGGCTGAACCGCCGCGGTCAGAATGCTCGTGGGAGCACAGCCAGCCTGTTGGCGGTGCTCCCGTGGTCGGTGGCCCTGGTGGCCACCGGCCGCCAGGGTCAGAATGACCCCCTTTGTCTGTTGTACTCTCTCACGCAATTTGCATCTGCACTAAGCTTGTCCTCATCAAAATCAACCATAAACAAACCAGATAATGTCCGAACTCTTGAGAATGCTACATATGACATATTCTCTTTTTTAAAACTGTACTTTCAACATTTATGAATGCAGCATCAACACTTAACCTTTGAGACTTCTGGATCGTTACAGCATATGCTAGACAAACTGGTAACCGTTTTCATCTAGCATACAAATCTTTTGCAAGTAAAAAGCGTACAACACATTGTCCAATTTGTTTCACACCATCAACCTGATCAAACTTTATAGCTAAGAATTCAACCTGATCACGGTTAGGGGAATTAATGAAATCAACAACATTACCCGTGGCACCATTTACAAATCCTTCTTCCACATTTAAGTTACGTCTTAAAATTACTCTGAAGTTTTTATAAACACATAAACATTTCTCTTGTCCAGCAGTCCTGGATACAGATTTTTCCAAAGAGTCTAATTTATCTTGAAACTTTTCATTCACACCTTGATGTTCCATTTTGTCAACTGCCGTAATCTCCAAAATATCTTCATTCTCAAGTTTTAGTAATTCTTTATTAAATGCAGCACCCTCTTGAATAGTAGGCATCAAGGAACCTATCTGTTTCCCCTCTTTCCAAACATTATGCATTAGTTCTGCTGTCATCTTGTTAGAGGGAAACAGCTTTTTAATAAGTCGACTTTCCAACGTAAGTTTTCCCTCTTTTGTCAGAACTCCTACTCTAAAGTCCTTTAGAATGTTTCCATAGTCCATGTCAGAGGTGTGACACATATTTTTCACAAGTTCTTTGTACTGAAAATATTGCCAAATGTTGCCATTACCAATACTTCCCAATGAGTTTTGAGTCTCTTCATGTGAAAGAGTTTTGAAAACAGGCTGTCCTTTTACTGGAGTAAGTTGTAATAGGTCTCCAAAAACAGTCAAATCCTTTTCTCCAAACAAGACATCATATTCAGTTTTTAACATCTCCTGCATTTGAAGGTGGACAAAGGCAAGGATTCGTTTTGAAACCATTATAGGAAGCTGGCCTGGTTTGTAGTGGGTACCAAAGGACTTATACCAGGTCCAGTTATCCCTTATTAGTGAAATTTAGTCAGTGTCTAGAAGCCAGGCTCTCAAGGAGTAGTGTGGATGAGCAGCCAAGGCCTAACTAGGAGACATGCAAAGCTCATGCAATACCACTGTAGTCACACAGTACTCACACACATGAAAGAAAATACTCAATGTTACAAAAATAAAGGTACTTAATTTTGGTGACACAAATGCCAAAAATCCCTTGGAGCCTATACCCCCATAGGAGGTAAGTAACAAACAAAGTATATACACTAGAATGCAGTAGTAGCTTTAAAAACAGTTAGAAAACTGTGCAAATAGTGAAAATCACAATAGTTAGAAATGGGCCTGGGGGAACACAAACCATATACTAAAATAGTGGAATGAGAAAGTTGGTTTCCCACCTAGGCAAGTGTAGAGGGGTGCTAGGAGTGTAAGAAAACACCAAAGGTAAGTAATAGAACCCACCACAGAGCCCAGGAAAGCAGGAGTAAATCACAGTAACGTTCGTAGAACACACAAGAACACGTGATAGAAGATTTTGCAAGAACCAGAAGAGACTGCAAGACTCCAACAATTGATTCCTTGACCTGAAGACCTGTAGAAGAAGGGGATCAAGTCCAAGAAGCACTGAAGAGTCCATGGAGAACAGGAGCCCCTGCTAACTCCGATGACGGTGCTAAAGAAGAGCCACCGGTGAAGAACAGTCATTACTGCCCCCAAGAAAATGGAAGCGAGTTCCTGGTTGGTGCAGATGGATGATTACGTCGCTTGATTCCGGCAACAAGCCTTGGCACACACCAAGCTTGCGGTTAGCGGAAAACGGCGTTGCCCGGACCAGGAGGGACCTGGTGGCCTCTACCCAGGAGGGGCAGACAGAGGGGACTCTCAGCAACTCAGAGAGCCCTCAGAAGACCAAGCAGCGTGCACAGGAGTCCCTGCAGCACCACACAAAGGGATCTCACGCCGCCGGAGAACCATGCAGAAGGCTGTGCATCACAGGAAGGAGTGCTGGGGGCCGGAGCTGCACGGTGCATGAAGAACTTTGTGGAAGGATGCCAACAAGCCTTGGCAACTGCAAAACACGCAGTTCACTGGGGGACTGTCTTGTGTGGGGAGGCAAGCTCTTACATCCACGAAAGTTGGACAGCTGGACTTCAGGACGGTCGGGACCAACTCAGTCCACCATCCATGTTGCTCGATCCGTGCCCTTCTTCAGGAGAGGGGACCCAGGCCACCGGTCATCGCTGCAGATGGGTGCCTGCTGAAGCAGGGAAGTGACTCTTTCACTTCAAGGGAGATTCCTTCATTCTTCTGATGCAGGTTGAGGACTGGCTGTCCCCTGAGGATGCACGACCAGGAAATAGTTGCAGTTGCTGGCAGGAGCTGAAGATACAATGTTGCAGAAGTCGACTTTGCTTCTTTGTTGCAGTTGTTGAGTTCCTGGTGGGTCCAGATGCAGTTTCGTCGGTAGAAGGTGAAGTAAAGGATGCAGAGGATTCCTGCTGGAGTCTTGCAATCCGAATCTGAGGAAACACTCTGAGGAGAGGCCCTAAATAGCCCTGAAAGGGGGATTGGTCAGCTACACAGGTAAGCACCTATCAAGGGAGGGTTCTGACGTCACCTGCTGGCACTGGAAACAACCGCCGTGTTCATGCTGGCAGTCAGAACTCTGACCGCCAGCGATCCCGGAACCCCGCTGGCCAGATAATGAACATTTCTGTGAGCCGGCGGGCGGAAACATTGTTTCCACCCGCCGGCTCACAGAAAGGCTCGGCTGGGACATTGATGGCGGCTCCACATGGAGCCGCCGTCAATGCCTCTGTGTGGCAGGGGCAGTTGCACCCGTCACGCAGATCACTGCCCGAAAATCGGGCAGTGACCTGCGCACCGGGGCTCTGCACCGGGGCCCCTGCACTGCCCATGCAAACTGCATGAGCAGTTCAGGGGCCCCCAGGGGTGCCACGGGGCACCCCCTCAGCCAGCCTTTTCCTGGCGGGATATACTGCCAGGAAAAGTCTGGCGGGAAATTAAACTTTATCCGCAGGGTAGCGCCGCTACCCTGGCGGATGGTGTTTCAACTCGGCACCAGGCTGCCTGACGGCAGGAGCCTGGCGGTGGATGAAGGCTGCCGCTGGCAGCCCTCACCATGGTCATAATATGGTGGTTTGGCCCGCCATGCCGGCTGGTGGCTTACGCTGCCACTGCCGGCATGGCGGGCCAAACCGCCAAGATTGTAATGAGGGCCTAAGTCTTGCAAAATTGAAATGTTTCTCTTAAGAATTCAACTTGGAAATTCACATACAAAAGCTCTTAATAAATCAATATATTGTTGCCAGATGGTACAAATAGTGCTGCACCTCCAGTGGTAAAAAGGACCCTGTATACATCTCCGCTGAACATCTTCAGCTGTCAACTGTTCCTTGCCTGTAGGAACAATCTTCTCTTTTACAATTGGAGTCCCTTCTTTAATGTCATAACATCGACCAGTTGAATCCACTGCATGTACTAATGTGTTCTCTTGCAAATATGCTTCTTCATTAAAGTAAGATTCTGTGCTGGATGTACGCTTTCATTCGCCATTAAATATTTTTAAAAAATTACTTTTATTAACAAGTATTTTCTTATGGCTGCATCTTTTCATACTCAACTCCATTTTGTCCAAGGCTCTCATCTTCTTGATTATCAAAATGAAGAGTTTCCTCTTCAAGTCAAATGCCTTATCAACTATACCCTCAACAATTTTTTTGTTTCAATACGTTTGTTCTCCTTTTGAATTTCTTCATATTTTAATATAATACTGAATTACTCTGGCACAAAACATTCTCACTTAATTGTCTTGAACTGTTTCTGCCTACTGGTTGAGCTTTTGGCTTTCTTGCTTGACTTCTTCCCTATATTCTCACAACTTCTTTTACTTTGTACAACTGATTTAGAAGTTTTCTTTTTCTTTTCTTCATCTTGCAAATATTTCAGCTTGCCATATACAGTTTAAAACAAAATTTTGGTTGGCTTACCAGCAAATACTTTGTGTTTACTGACATTCTCTACATGTTGTTTTTGTTTTTCACGAGTTGCAAGTAGATAATATAATTTGCGCACTTTCTTTTTCTGTTGTGTTTTCTTTGGTGTTTTTCAAATGTCTTCCACTGCAGAAATGGATCTGTGCAAAAAAAGAAATATATCAGAATTGTTTCTTTATACAATAGTCTCATTTCCTCCATAAAAAAAATATTCATTTTCACAACTCAACAACCCATGCACCATGCTGAAGAATTCTCTGCTTTAGACCTGCCCACAAATTTCTACATCATCACAATGGCAAACAAGAGAAATTCATGTTAATTTTACGAATAGTCTAATTTTTTCACATGTTCAAATAGAGTTGGACAATAATACACATCAGTATCTACACTTCTTTACAGCACAGCCCCAGAAATCTGCACCTATATATCTTTTATTATAATCACATACTGTACCCAGGCCCACTGGAAATATGCTATTGTGCGGCCGCTGCGATTTTTGCAGAATTACACATTTGCCGCATTTGCGCAATAATCTGCTGCTATATGACTCATAATTTCCAATTTCTTCACACATAATTTACTCAGTCCTGCCACATAATTTGGCCCTTCCCTGGCGCATAATTCCAGTGGACCTGACTATACCTCCTATACCTTATGTACCTCCTATTTCAAGCATAATCTACATCAAGAAAAAACGTAAACAATAATGCTTCACAAGCCTTTCCACATAAAAAGTACATTTCTATTTTCAAACATTGACACAAAAAGTCTACTACCATATTATAAACATTTTTATAAAATAATCAACACCCATGTCAGTACACCTTACTTACAATAGTTTTTTACATATTACGTAAAAACCATTTTTTTTACTGTTATTAATGGTCAGAGCTCGCTATAAAAATAATAGTGTTATTTACATACCCGTAAATACCTTTTGATGATAGATAAAATATGTTCGCAATGTTACTTCTCCTCTTTTTTTTTAAAGCTGAATAAAAATTCAGACTAAGAATGGGCGCCTACCCTCACTCCAAGGAACCAGTAATAGCAACCCATTCACCTTTGCTCTCTGTGATACTGTGATAGTTATCAAATCATAAGCTCCATTTCACGTTTTATTTATGTTAGCCTACTTATCAATGGTTACTGTGCATTAACCCTATTTTGTGCTCTTAGTCACAAGCCCAATTTCCTACTGTGTGCCGCAGGAGTCGTGACTCCTTCGGGTCCCCCTGCGCTGACCCCGACATAAGTTCGCGACGGAGTCGTGACTCCATTCAGGGGTTAAAAAATATTTCTCATTATTTTCTACATCATTTCAAACTACATTATAAAATGCACAAGATATTTATCTGTAAAAATAATTTCTTTCAAAACCTAGCCACCATAATCTCAATTTTAAATGTTTGCCTCCTTTAAGAGCTGCTCTTCCCCCCACACTGAATGTCCACAGGTGCCATAGCAACCTCTTCTAGACCACTGTACTATACCAGGAGTTCAAAACTTCACTATATATATTGCTAGCAGCAGTCTAGCTTTACTGTATGCTGCAGGAGGTGTGGTTTACAAATACTAAATGTAACCATATCAAAAGTGAAGTTACTGGTATTAAGAAAATAAGAACCAATCACAAATTGGCTAAGTTCTATTTGTTAGTCACAACCTACTTTAATAAATAACTCTTTGTACATCATCCAATCGAATACGTGCATTTCTAAAAATGTACAAGGCCCCCCATTTTAAGCACTTTCACATTTTCTGACCTCCTTCATTCAGCTGCAGCCTTCTCCTGTGTGCAGCAGCTCCTTTCCTCGAAAATGTTCAGAGTGTGGATTATAGGTTACAACTATGTTTTTAGGGATAGTGAGTATGCAAGAAAAAGTGGCATTGACAGGGACCTGGGTTTGACTAATGTGGATATTACTTGGGTTGGCCAGAGAGGATTAAGGTGGCAGCAATTGCTTCCATTGGTTGAAAGCATTAGAGGTTCCCAGCCTCATCACCTCATCATTGTGCACTGTGGTGGTAATGTCCTAGGCACACTGACTGGAGTTAGACCAGAAATACTAATGAAGGATACCTTTGTTCAATTAATACACCTAATGCACCTTTTCCCTCACACTGCCTTTGTGTTCTCTAATATATGCCAGAGGCAGAAATGGAAGTTGTTCAACTCAATTCTGTCCACAAATAGACAAAGCTAGGAAACATGTTAATAAAACTGTTTCAGCCTTTCTCAGAGACCAGAGGCTCAGGGTACAATAATAACCTCCACTTTGACATGGATGGCATATACAGAAGAGACAGTGTGCACTTCACAGATGAGGGCAACAGAGTATTTCTGAGTAACTTCAAACTATGCATTCACTCAATTATGCACTAAACAAATGTAGCCAACATTCCAAACACTTTTTAAATTTAAAGCAATTCTGATATCTTTTTTAAAAAAAAGAATTTAGAGTTGCGACTGCGTCACGGACTCGCAAACCAAAAGCACAATTCAATGCACAATACCCAGCATATTTTTCATATACTTTTATTTATTATCTACTTGTAACAGTACATTTTGAAATGCATCACAGAAAACAACATTCCTATTATCACTAAATGGACAAGGTTCTGAGTGGGTTTGTGAGTGGATAAAGAGTGTCTGAGTGGGTCTGTGAGTGGGTGCATGAGTGTGTGAGTGGGTCTGTCAGTGGGTATGTGACTATCTGACAGGGTCTGTGAGTGAGTGCAGGAGTCTCTGAGTGGATCTGTGAGCGGGTGCATGTGTCTCTGAGTGGATCTGTGAGTGATTGTGTGAGTGTTTGAGTGCGCCTGTGAGTGGGTGCTTGAGGCTCTGAGTGAGTGCATGAGTCTCTCGGTGGGTCGGTGAGTGAGTGTGCGAGTGTTTGAGTGGGTCTGTGAGTAGGTGCATGAGGCTCTGAGTGGTTCTGTGAGTGGGTACATAAGGTTCTGAGCGGGTTTGTGAGTGCTTGGAAGAGTTTTTGAGTGGGTCAGTGAGTGGGTGCATGAGTGCCTCAGTGCATCTGTCTATGGGTACGTGACTACCTGAGTGGGTCTATGAGTGTGAGTGTCTTGGAGTGGGTCTGTGAGTGGGTGCATGAGGTTCTGAGTGAATCTTTGAGTGGATGCATGAGGTTCTGAGTCAGTTTGTGAGTGGGTTGAAGAGTCTCTGAGTGGGTCTGTGACTGGGTGCAAGACCATCTGACAGGGTCTGTGATTGAGTGCATGAGTCTCTCAGTGGGTCTGTGAGTGACCGTGTAAGTGGGTCTGTGACTGGGTGCATGACATCTGACAGGGTCTGTGATTGAGTGCATGAGTCTCTCAGTGGGTCTGTGAGTGGGTGCATGAGTGCCTCAGTGGGTCTCTCAGTTGGTACGTGACTACCTGAGTGGGTCTATGAGTGTGTGTGTATCGGAGTGGATCTGTGAGTGGGTGCATGAGGTTCTGAGTGAATCTGTGAGTGGATGCATGAGGTTCTGAATCGGTTTGTGAGTGGGTTGAAGAGTCTCTGAGTGGGTCTGTGACTGGGTGCATGACCATCTGACAGGGTCTGTGATTGAGTGCATGATTCTCTCAATGAGTCTGTGAGTGACTGTGTGAGTGTGTGAGTGGGTCTGAGAATCGCTGCATCAGGTTTTCTGAGTGGGCTTGTGAGTGGATGGAAGAATCTCTGAGTGGGTCTGTCACTAGGTGCATCAGTAGTCTCTCAGTGGGTTTATCAGTGGGTGCATCAGTGTCTGAGTGGGTCTGTGAGTGGGTGCTTGAGTGCCCACGTGGGTCTGGGAGTGTCAGAGTTGGTATCTGAGTGGGTGCATGAGTGTCTGAGTGGGTCTGTCAGTGGGTGCATCACTGTCTGAGAGAGTCTGTGAGTGGGGGCATGAGTCTCCGAGTGGGTCTCTGAGTGGGTGTGTCAGTGTTTGAGTGGATCTGTGAATGAGTGCATCAGTCTCTGAGTAGGTTTGTAAGTGCGAGCATCTGTGTTTCACTGGGTCTGTGAATGGGTGCATGAGTGCCCGAGTGGGTCTGTGAGTGGCTACATGACTGAGTGGGTATGTGAGTGGGTCTGTGAGTCGTTGTGACAGTGTGTACAGCAGTAGCTGCTGAAGTATATATATTATTTTCTTTCATTGGCAGGGTTTGCGACTCTGTTGCAATGTTACATGGCGGGCTGCGCTGAGCACCGCACGGATTAGCGGATTCACGATCGCCCAAAAAAAGAAGGTTTTTACCTTTTCAAACTCATAATACATCCCTTACAAACCCATACATTATCCCTATGGGGTCAGAGTACCTCTACTCCGACCCCTTTTACACATTTCTCGAAAACATCCATCCCCACGACCGTTGCTGGTCGATAAAATGGCATCCGCACCTTTCTGAACACCTTGCACCCAGCCAACGAAACTCCTCCATGTGGCTCGTGGATTTGCAACAGTCCGCTCTGTATCCGTGACGAATCCGCATCCCTATATATACAAATTTGTTTTCCTCTTAGTTTCGCAAAAACTAACAAATGGATTTACACTAAAACAAAAAAAGTCACTTTCTGGACCAGAACCTACCTTTCTGCCAAATTTGGTGTAATTCTGGCCAGTTATTTCTGCACTATTGCTGTTCAAAATCCCTATGGAAGAATGATTGGGGAAAAAGTGTTTTGGGACCTCCCCCTTTTTTCTCAGCCCCCTTGGACGGATCACCGCAAAACTTTCCAGACAGCAGTTGACATGACTGGTAAATATTTTTGGAAAGTTTCATAAAGATTTATCAAGCGGCGAAAAGATATAGGCAAGTAAAAAAACTCTTTTTACATAGAAACTGGGTCTTAACCTATAGCTATATATATATATATATATACATATATATATATATATATACACTTTCCCATAATGTTCCCCATCCTTCCTTCAATATCTCCTCCACAATCCCCTTCTCTCACCTCCTTTGTGTCCCCACACTTTCCCCCATTTACTCTCTGGTATCTGTCACCTGCTTTTATACCGATTTTTCTCACTCTGTTCTCCACTGATGTTTCCATTCCATATTTATATTCTGTTTTTTTACTGCATCTCTTGAATACCTTTTATTCCATCTTGAGTCCGTCACGTCACTCTTGCCCACTTTCCACCACTATCTCCTTGTCCCTCTCGCCGAAATGTATTACAAACATAAGGCCCTTGTGCCTCCCTGCAAAACCTCCCAAGCTATAAAAAGTCCCCTCCCCCTCCTTACTTCCTGTTCCTTTTTTGTGCCACTACTCCTTCTCAGCTGCTTTCCTGACCTGCTTGGCCTGATGAGGTGGGTGGCTGAGCGAGGGTCCTCCTGTGACGGGGAACAAGTCGCCTGTGGGAATCCTGGAGTAGTGGAATACTGGTGAGTGTGGAATAGGGAGGAGAATTATTTAATGCTGTGCAGCTTGCCTGTCAGCAACACTATGGGCTTGAGTGCGCATGTCTCTCCCTCTCTCCTGTCTGCTTCTGGATTTGGGAGTGTGGTGTCTCCCTCTGGCTTGAGGTGGTGGTCGTGGTTGCTGGGGAGATTTTTGTTCCTGGGCAACTGCATCAATTACAGAGTGTTGTTCTGATTCCCATTTTCTAGGAAATTGTTGTTTCCTAATTGGTGGTTGTGGGGCATGGTCAGGGATTCTTTCGGTTAAGGTCTTATGGAATGCCAGTCAAAGCAATCGGTCCTATAATTTGAGGAAACTGGAGATCAATCTTCTAGCTCTCCTGCACTTTTCTCATCTGATATGGAACAAGGATGTTGTAATCCGGACAGACATTACCACTGCCAAGACCTTTGCCAATCGTCAATAGGATGAGAGCCCTTTCTTTGTCAAAAATTGTAGATCAGCTTTTTTTCTGTGGGCTCAGTCCCATGTGGGCTCTCTCCAGGCCATTTACATTCTGGTAGTTCTGAATTCTCAGGCCGAGCACCTAAAGCAGGGAGATTCCATCCTCTCAGGAATTTTATCTCTCTCCCCTGGTATTTGCCAAGATTTGTCAGATAAGGGGTGCCTCCGGGTGGATCTGTTTATGAGCGTTTGCAATGCCTATCTTCTGTTTTTTTTTCATTGGGAAATGAGGAGTTGGCTTCAGGATTGGACTCCCTGACAAGTTCTTGGCCATCCTACCTGATGTTTGCTTTTCCTCTGATTCCTTTAATCTTTACATTTCTGATTCAAGTACAGAGGGAGCGGGCTCAGGTCATTCTGGTGGCTCCAGCATGGCCCGCTCTGTCTGGTTTCCTCTTCTGGTAGCGATGAGAGTGGATCAGAAGAGGCGGCTTCCCTTGGTCCCTTCCCCTCTGAGTTTTCCTGTTCTCCAGGTCAAGCCTCTTGAGAAGATCAAGCTGACGGCCTGGAGGTTGACCAGGGGAATCGATCTCTCAGAGTCTTTTAGACAAGCTATCTTCTTATATACAGGCTTCCAAGAGGTTGTCTATCAGGTCTTTGTATGCCAGGCACTGGAATACTTTTCAATTGTGGTGTTACCAGAAGCAACTGCTCCCCCTATCTGTGTCTTTTCCTCAAGTCCCCACGGTCTCTCAGGATGGGTTTCATTTAGGACTCAATTCAGCCACTCTTAGGGTTCAGTGGGCAGCCATAAAGGCTTTTTGGTCCTAGTGAGGTTGTTTGGCAGATGATCAGATGCTAGTTTCCAGACTTTTTAAAGGATTCTCAAATCTGTGTCCTGTCCAACAGGTAGTGTGTCTTTCGTGGGACATTCATTTAGTACTTTAGGCCCTAAAATATCTCCCTTTTGAACCTCTGTCCTTGTGGAAATTCGTATTCTGACTCTGAAGTTATTTCTCTTGGTGGCCATCACTTCAGCTTGTTGGCTGGTGGAGTTGGGTTCACTTTCTTGTCTCCCTCCTTTTTTGGAGTGTTTGATGACAGGGTTGTTCTACACTGGGGTCTGGGGTTTGTCCCTAAGGTGAAGAAGGTGAAGCCCATGTTTCATCTGCAATAAAAGGTGATTCTTCCCGTACTTTGTCCAGACACCCAGGGCCTGGTTCTTCATTCCCTTGCTGTTACGAGGGCAATGTTGATCTACCTAGAGAAGGTGAAGTAGTTAAAACTTTTCTAGCTAACGTGTCAAGAAGTTTAGAATCTTTTAAGGACACAGAGGCAACGATTATACTTTCTCTTTTTTTTACTGACAAAACAGAAGCCAATGAAAAACAATAAAACTTTAAACTACATATCCCATGAGTACACAACATCATCCAATCATGACCCTTCCCCTAACGATATATAAGGCTCCAACATCAAAGTCCGTCCTCTTTCTTTGCCATAAAACCATAAGAACAGGAAGTCACCTTTAAAAGAATTTGCAGATAACTGTTCCGAACCATCTTATCCTGGGAGAACTGTCAGCCACCAACAAAGCCAACCTCTTCTGCCAACCTCTGCCGAAGGCCAGGATTCTTGAACTTTAGGAAAACGTCACAGCCAGACTGATTTCAAGAACTAGTAGTATTCACCCCTAATGAAGGTAGCAAAAAAAAACGAATATCCACACTTATATTGGGATGGGTAATTTCACCAACAATAAAGAACTTTTCATAACATAGAATATACAGAAGAAATTACATGCATAGCTTAATTGCCTAGGGTGGGATAATCCTCGCCTCCGTGTCCTTAATAGAATCCAAAATTCTTGACGTGTTAGCTAGATTTATTTTTATTCTATAGCAGGACCAGAGGCTTCGGATTATGCTAGTTTAAAGTTTGTTCACCACCTCTGACACCACATCCACTATTAGTTTGTGAATAAACACCTTAAAAGTAGAATCACTTGACCAATCCGCTGCAGCTATGATATCCTCCAATCTCGCCCCAGTTTAAAAAGCTTTAGAAGCTATAGCTCCCCTGACAGAGTGAGCTCTAAAGATAGTCACATCTATACCTACGTCAGCCAATAACCATCTGACCCAACAGGCCAAGGTTGCTGCAGTAACTGGGCAAACAGGTTTCTGCAAAGAAATTAGGAATTAACCAGTAATATCCTGTCTGAATTGATGAGTACAATCTTTATAAACCTTTATACATTGAACTACACATAACTTTTTGCCATGCAGGAAAGACGGATATGCAATACAACGTGATGAAGTTTTTGTATGTCTTGTAATGGAAAAAGATACCCCTGACATAGTAAATACTCTACCTGCTAAATCCAAGTCCCTGACATCAGAAACTCGTCTACAGGAAAGTAAACATAGCAACATTGTGAGTTTCGATGAAAATTGTTTATGGTAAAGATCCTCATTACAAGGCTAATTTTTAAGAAAACGAAGAACAACATTAACATCCCATAATGAGGAATATTTCACCTGAGGGGGTTTAACCATGTGAATGCCCCTAAGAAGCTTACAGATGAATGGATGTTCCCCCTCCAGTCTACCCTGAATATGGGGGTTACCTGCGGAAATAGCTGAACTACAATTAATAATCATCCTGTAAGCCAAACCTTATGAGGCTTAATCAGATAGAAAATTGGCTATGACATGAATTTCTGATCCCAAGGGATCCAAACTCCTTTCACCGCACCAACATAGCCACTTCCTCCAGGCTTGCTTGTATCTTTTATGAGTGGAGGGGGTCCAAGATTGAGATAAGAAAAACAATGCTGATTCCGAAACTCTAAGCACTTGTCATCATCTCCTGAAAGCCTCCACGCCATCAAGGACAACTGACCCTGAAGAATCAGAGGGTGCGGACTGCCCAACAGATCTGTCAAAAGATCCCTGCAAACTGGCAACATCACTGGGGATTCGCACGAGAGAGCCATCGCTGACGGGAACCAAGGCTGCACTCTCCAATACTGAGTCACCAAGATCACTTCTGCCATTCGACAAAGCAATTGGGCCAGAACTCGTGGGTTCATGACCATTGAAGGAAAAGCATACAAAAGACCACCTAGCCATGATTGTAGAAATGCATCTGTTCCTGTTGCATGAGGGTCCGGCCTCCAACTGAAGTAAGTCAGAATTTGATTGTTCAGCCAGGAAGCAAACAAGTCTCTATGACAACATCCTCACCGCAGCTGAAGTACTTGGAAAATTTGCAGTTTGAAAATCCCAAAAGAAGCAAGGATTCCAATCTGCTGTCGTTTTGTAACGACTTGATATATATACGCTATCAATTAAATTTGGAGTTGCAGACAATAATGCCAAAAATCCTTTGCGATCTCCACCAGCAGAGGAGATCTTTCTTATCACTATGAGCTGGGCAGACTTTAGGGCCCCGGCTTTTTGCTTGCCTTGCGGTGTCCCTCAGGTTTCGGCTCTTAGCGCTATTCTGTTTAATGTCTATGTTGCTCCCCTGGCCAAATTGATCTGTTTGTATGGCTTTATGCCCACTTCTTATGCGGATGACACCCAATTGATCATCCCGGTGTCCAGAAAAAACTGGGAGGAAGTGGGAGATCGTTTTTTTAACTGTTGAGGGAGATCAATCACTGGATGGGTCAGAATTGGCTAAAGCTTAACAGCAACAAAACAGAAATTCTGCTTTTCGGCCCTAGTAATGAGCTGTGGAATTCCCAATGGTGGCCTCTGGAGTGTGGGGAGTCTCCTACTCCTATTATGGCCACCAAAAACTTGGGAGTCATCTTCGATAACTGTCTGTGCTTTAAGCCTCAAGTTAACTCTATGGTCAAAATAAGTTATTGGATTTTAAAAACTTTGAAGAAAATGTTTCCTTACTTTCAGCAGGAGGAGAGAGTGGAGGTCATTCTGGCTTTGGTAATGTCCAGACTTGATTACTGTAACTCTTTGCTGCTGGACCTGAATAAAATGTCACTGTGAAAGCTCCAATTGATTCAAAATAATGCAGCCCATTTGATTTTAGATCTCCCTAGCTCGGCATATGCTAGCAACAGCCTGAAACTACTGCACTGCTTTCTGGTTGTGAAGCGGATTATATTCAAAACTCTTTGTTTAACGTTCAAATCAGTACATGGAGATGGAGCAGACTATCTAGCTTCTAGGCTCTGCTGGTACAGGCCAAATCGAGAACTAAGATCAAAAGATGCTCACTTGATTCAAGTGTGTCGCACTCGCAGGGCGAGATAGGGAGATAAGGCATTCACAGTTGCTGCGGCTAAACACTGGAATTCGCTCCCTTGTGATATTAGGAAGGAGCATAACTTCCTGATCTTCAGGAGGTTGGTAAAAACTTGGCTGTTTCCTAGATAATTGTTTGTTTCAGTATTCCCACCTATTCTCGGACTCTTACTGTACCTACTCTAGCGCTTTGATGCCAAGGCCGGAATGCACTTTAGAAATACTAGAAATACAAATCTAGTACCTCCCAGGCGATTTATATACCTGACTGCGGACACATTGTCCATCCGGAGTAGAATACAACAATGGACCTTGCGTGGGGAGAGCGATCTGATCGGAAATGCCCCCTCCAAGAGTTCTAGATAATTGATGTGATAATTCAACTCTCCCGGGGACGAACAACCCCTGTCTTCACCGAGCCGCAATGTGTTCCCCAGCCCCACCGGCAGTCATCCGACTCTATTACTATATCCGGGACTGAGGTAAAAATTGCTCTGCCATTCCATGCGTCCATGTGGGAGAGCCACCAAGAGATCTTGAACTTGACTTCTTCCGAAAGCAAGACAAGTTCCGAACACTGCAGGCAATTCTGTAGATGTAAGATCTTCAGTCTCTGAAGAGCTCTGTGATGCAGAGGCTCCGGAAATATGGCTTGTACTGAGGTGCAAGTAGACTCACTATTGATGCCAACTTCCACAATGATATAGTCAAAGAGACAAGGGCTCTCCTCAACTCTTTCTTGATCAATGCTCCTTTGGCTAGAGGAAGAAGTAACAGGGCTTTGGCCAAGTCTATCTGAAAACCTAAGAAATCGATAATCTGGCATGGCACCATGCTGAATTTCTTGGCGTTGATGATAAACCCGAGATTTTTTAATAATTGTACCGTCCAATTGAGATGACAAAGGACTATCTCTCTAGAGCCATAATTAAGATATCAGCGAGGTAAACAATAAGCCTTACACCCCATTCCCTCGGATACTGAACCACAGGATGCAGAAGTCTGGTGAAGTACCAAAGCGTTGAGGACAGACCAAAGGGCAGGGCGGTGAACTCAAACCAATGGCGCCACATTGGAATTGAAGAAATCGTGTGTGGGGTGCAAAAACAGGCAGCAAAAGACAGACATCTTTGAGGTCCAACCGAAACAACCAATCGCCTTTTCTTAATAAATCTCTGAGCAAGTGTATGCCTTTCATTTTGAGATGGCGGTATACAATCAAAGAATTGAACTAATTGAGGTTCCACACCAGCTGAGAATTACCTCCTTTCTTTTGCGCCAAGAAAATCGTACTCAAGAACCACTGAGGATGAGGTACAGTCTGTAATACAGCTCCCTTCTGCAGGAGTGCAAAAATCTTTCTCTATGAAGGAGCGATCTTGCAGGGAAAAATGAAGAGGGGGGGAAAGGATCTTCTAAGTTGGTGAAGCATAAAAGTCTAGATGAAACCCTGGAACAGTCTGTAACACTCACGGGTCCCGTGTGATAGTTTGCAATGCAATGAGAAAATTATGAATTCTGCCCCCCAAAATCACCTCCAAAAAAGGAATAATCTTTATCTGTGGTACTGGCGTCCTGATTGGAACCACCTCCACAGTAGCCTCTGGAAACACGGCCACGACCTCTGTAGTGGTTAGGGTAGAATGTTGAGGAACCGTAGGTACTGTCTCTGCCTCTTTGAGTGGCAATTCGTGAAGCATGGAAACCACGGCCTGGCGCTCAGCCCCTGAAGCTTCCAGCTTGGGAAAAAAAAGAGCATTATTGATCACCTTCTTTATGAAGGTATGTGCCTTGTCTTATGCCATCAACGTTGCCACATATTTGCCAAAGTCCTTGATGAACGTGCCACCAAAAAGCATGCCATTAACTAGAGTCCCAGCCTCATTAGATGCCAAATCTGCCAACTTAGGGTCCAGGTGCATGAGGAAAGAGCACCTACGCTAAGTGGACATAGTACAGTTCACGTTGCCCAAAAGGCATATAGCGCATTGCGCCCATTCTAAAATGACCTCTGGATCCAGGGGTGTGTTTGCTTCCTTAGACTAGATTGCAAAATCTAGAATTTTGTTAAAGGTCCTGACAAATCTAAAAGTTTATCTTGACAGCCGCGCCAAGCGCGGTCCAACCCCTTTTTGTGATCCTTGGTTAATTTCTTCAGGAACGTCGATGTACTGGGATCTAGCTCCGGAGTATCCATGACTTTGCCAACCAATGATGGCCAAGAGCATTCAGATCGGAGAGTGTTGCAAACTTTTTTTTCAAAACTTTTGCGCAGTCTGTCCTGCACATAATGAGCCACTTCAGCACTAGGAACCCACTCCATGGAGCGGGGGGTGATTAATGGCCTTCATTACAACATTGGCAGTAAAAGCCACTTACCGCCATGCAGAAGACCGCCAACACACCGCCGCGGCCGCGGAAATCCGCCACAGCTATAATGACCCACAGCTCGGAATCCGCCAAAATTCAGACACCCACACAAGTCTGCCACACCAAAGGTCAGTGATAAACTGGCGAAAACAAAACCTCCACTGTCATGCCAACAGAAATACGCCCACACGATCAGGACACACGAATCCACGCGGCGGTCTTTCAACCGCGGTATTCCATTGGCGGTACACACCGCCGCGCTCAAAGTACACACACTTGTACAAAACACAGCCACATTGGACAATTCGAAATACACACACCTGATACACATACACACACCACTCCCACACACCCAATACAATATAAAACACACACCCACATCACCCACAAACCCCTATGACCAGAATCACTGAGAGAAGGCCAGAGAGAGACACCACAAACAACTACCAAGCATCCACAGGCACACAATACCATCACCCACAGAACTTCCACGCACCTCACACAACACACCACTAAATATCACCCCACTTATCACTACACACACCACCCCACACATCACCCACACCACCCCATGGCACGGCAAAGACACCCGAGGTTCTCTGAGGAGGAGCTCAGGGTCATGGTGGAGGAAATCAGCTGGGTAGAGCCACAGCTATTCGGAGCACAGGTGCAGCACACCTCCATAGCTAGGAAGATGGAGCTATGGCAAAGAACAGTGGACAGGGTCAACGCAGTGGGACAGCACCCAAGAAATAGGGATGACATCAGGAAGAGGTGGAACGACCTACGGGGGAAGGTGCGTTCCGTGGTCTCAAGACACCACCTTGCGGTTCAGCGGACTGGCGGCGGACCCCCACCTCCTCCCCCACAACTAACAACATGGGAGGAGCAAGTCTTGGCGATTCTGCATCCTGAGGGCCTCCAGGAGTAGATGGAGGAATGGACTCTGGTAAGTCAAATCTTAACTATTACATCCCCCACCCTACCTGCATGCTATCACATACCCCCACCCTGCCCTCACCCCCATCACTCCAACTCCTCACAAATGTCCCAATATCACAAACCACACATCCCAACAGCAAGCCCTGCATGCAACAACAAAGCATGGACACCCATCACCAATGCATGGCCACTGCACATACCCATACACCCCCCTAATGCACCATCACACAAGGTCCCACACAGGAATGCAAGCACTGGGGTACACGGTCACCCACCTATTGCACACCTTAGCACACACAGATGTAATAAACATCCTTTTATACCCCTGCAGGACCCCTACCCAAAGTCACCGGACAGGAGGGTCCACACATGTCCACACCACCAACAGAAGAGGCTCACAGTGATGACAGCAGCTCTGTCCAACTGGATCTAGATGACCAGCCCGGCCTATCGGGGACCTTGGGACAGTCGGTTCCCCAACACACAGTCACAGGCCACTACAGAGCTTCCCCCCTCTGGAAACACCAGCACTGCATCCACCCAGCGGGCCCATACCTCTGTCCCCAGGACACATCAATCAGCAGTGTGTCCACCACTACAGGGAACCCAGGCTAACCCACCACCCCAACAACAACAGGTACCTGGGGGCAGTGGTTGTGGGCACACCGTTCAGGGGACAGAGACCCAGGGAAACAGGGGAACTGGGAGGGCTGCTGTGCGACAGGGGGAGGACAGGCCAAGGGAACCCACTCTCCACGAGGCCCTCTCCAACATCATGGGAGCCTACCACCACTCCCAGGAGACGATTGCAACTGTACTGGCCAAGTTTCAGGAGACCCAGCGCCTGCAGGAGGAACAGTATTTGGGCTTCAGGGAGGAACTCAGATCCATCAATTCCACCCTGGGCACCATCATAGGGATGCTGAAGGAAGTACTCAACACCAGGAGGGACACTGTGGCACAACAAGGGGCCCCTGACACTAGCCTGGACGATGAACTGCCCACCACCTCATCCGGCGCTAGTGGACAGGACGCCCCGGCACAGGACCACCACACCAGCACCCCACCCCCTGCAGAGGGAGACCCACCCCGCAAACGGTCCCTGAGATCCAGGACAAAGACAGAGAACGATGCCAAGACCCCCGCCAAGAAATGAGACCACCCTCGTTGTCATCCTTTTGTCCCACTTTGTCACCCTGTCCATCCTCAAACTGCCCCAGCTCCACTTCCTATGCTCATTATGCAATGCACCTGTGAGACTAATAGACTGTACTCTGCCATGGACATTCCTCCACCATCACCCCTCACCATTTTACAACCCCCTCCAATATTGAGCACTTAAATAAACACCCTTGAAGCACAACACAATCTGGCGCCAGTCTGTGATTTCGAAATAGTGTATTGGCAATTACAGTGTCAAAATGCTCTTTCAAATGTAATGTCAAAATACCTATGTGACACAGCTCAAGTCTATGAGGAAACACAGCAGATGTCACACAGTGGGACCCAAATCTGTGAAATCGTAAGGGAAAGTGACAACTCAGTGACCATTGACTGGGTGAAAACAACAGACAGTAGAGAGGTAGTAGTGTAAAAGTACATGTAGTAGGCAGGTTTGTATTCTTACCTGTGTCTCCCTGGAAGTATTGCAGGATCACAGAGGTCCTGTTGTCGATGTCCTCTTCTTCTGCTCCCTCGTCTTCACTGTCCACAGGCTCCACAGCTGCAACAACACCGCCATCTGGACCATCCGCCTGCAGAAAAGGCACCTGTCGTTGCAAAGCTAAGTTGTGAAGCATACAGCAGGCCACGATGATCTGACACACCTTTGGTGAGTAGAATAGGGATCCACCTGTCATATGGAGGCACCTGAACCTGGCCTTCAGGAGGCCGAAGGTCCGCTCTATTATCCGCTGAGTTCGCCCATGGGCCTCATTGTAGCGTTCCTCTGCCCTTGTCCTGGGATTCCTCACTGGGGTCAGTAGTCATGACAGGTTGGGGTTACCAGAGTCACCTGCAAATGGCGAGGGACAACTGTTAGACACACACTAACCTGGAGGGATATCCCCAGACAACCATTCCCAATGACTTGCTTCCAGGTGCTCACCTAATAGCCACACACGGTGCCTCTGGAGTTGCCCCATCACATAAGGGATACTGCTATTCCGCAGGATGTAAGCGACATGCATAGAGCCAGGGAATTTGGCATTCACATGGGAGATGTACTGGTCTGCCAAACACACCATCTGCACATTCATGGAATGATAACTCTTCCGGTTTCTGTACACCTGTTCACTCCTGCGGGGGGTACCAAAGCCACATGTGTCACATCAATGGGACCTATGATGTTGGGGATATGTCCCAGGGCATAGAAGTCACCTTTCACTGTAGGCAAATCCTCCACCGGAGGGAAAATGATGTAGCTCCGCATGTGTTTCAGCAGGGCAGACAACACTCTGGACAACACGTTGGAAAACATAGGCTGGGACATCCCTGATGCTATGGCCACTGTTGTTTGAAATGACCCACTTGCAAGGCAATGGAGTACTGACAGCACCTGCACTTGAGGGGGGGATTCCTGTGGGATGCTGGACAGCTGACATCAGGGTTGGCTCCAACTGGGCACACAGTTCCAGGATTGTGGCACGATCAAGCCTGTAGGTGATGATCACATGTCTTTCCTCCATTGTCAACAGGTCCACCAGTGGTCTGTACACCGGAGGATGCCGCCATATCCTCACATGTCCCAGCGGACGGTGCCTTTGAAGGACAACAGCGAGCACAGAGTCAACCAACTCAGAGGTACCTCCCACAGCTTACACAGAACACGAATCATAATCCGAAATTTGGCCTGTATGAGTGTTGAGGCAAGGCCTAGGTATGTGTGACGCAGTTAAAAATTAAGCCATCTGGGCCCCTGAAATGGCGGCTGCCTGACCTGTAACGTGGGACAATGGGACTGGCTGTACACCGTCGCGGTAGGCGGTCGAAGACCGCGGCACAATTCTGCATTAGTTAACATTGGACCCTATGGGTCCCAGGAGCCAATGACGATGTACGCCGGCGGTGACGGTACGCACCACCGCGGACGTGACCGCCATTTTCTATCTGTTCAATCACTTCATACCTGATCTTCGACAGGAGAGGACCTACACTGCAAGTGCTGCTGTGACCTCGGTCTGGAAGAGACAATGGCTCGTGTGTCTGGGGAAAGGGCCCCTGCCTTCACATCGGAGGAGTTGGAGAAACTCGTGGATGGGGTCCTCCCCCAATACACGCTACTCTACGGTCCTCCAGACAAACAGGTAAGTACACTGGGAGCATGCTGTATGGGCTATGCCTGTGTGGAGTGGGGTGGAGGAAAGATGGGTGGGGGAGGAGATTGAGGCGTGCATGAAAGGACGGTGAGTGCATGTGCCACATGGCAAGGGTAGGGATGTGGGCCAATGACTGTGACAGTGCAGTTGGTAATAACTTTTCTTTTCCCCATGTACAATTCATGTAGGTCAGAAAAATTATATTTGGCTTGCCATCGCCAAGGAAGTCCGGACCCTGGGGGTCCACCACAGACGGAGCACCCACTGCCGTAAGAGATGGTTGACATTCGCTGCTGGAGCAAGAAGACGGCGGAGGCCCAGCTGGGGATGGCCTCCCAACGTGGGAGGGGTGCCCGTCGCACCATGACCCCCCTGATGTTCAGGATCCTGGCGGTGGTGTACCCGGAGTTGGATGGGCGCTTGAGGGCATCACAGCAGCCACAAGGGGGTGAGTACACTCTCATTCTGCTGATTTTGCGCGCAGTGGAGGTGTCTGGGTGGGGGAGGTGGGCTGTGGGTTTCCCTAGGCCAGTGCGAGTGTGCTAGTTAGGTCCCGTTGTTCTGGCAGACCCTGTGGCACCCCACTCCACCTGTGTACAGTGCCAAGTTCACCTAGTCAGGCTCCTGTGTCATCCATGTGTGCAGATGTCGGCCCTAGCCTTGTAGGGTATGTCACCGGGATTGAACCGCGGCGTAGTGCAGGGGGCTTCTGTGTCTGTTGTGTCCGCCAACGGTAGCGGTAATGCATGCACTCAACATGTCTTTCTTCTGTCGTCCCCCCCCTTTTTGTGGTCTCTCTGTTCTTGTGTGCATTAGCATCATCAGGCGGAGGAGCAGTGGCACCAGAGCAGGAGGGAGCTGCATCCCACATGGCCCTGGAGGGCGAGACTACGGACTCGGAGTTCAGCAGTGGGATGGAGGGCGAGGGGAGCTCCACGGCAGGGACAGGAGCTGACACCAGTAATACGGACTCGTCCTCTGATGGGAGTCACCCCCCCTACCAGCACCGCCCTCCCAGCAGCCCCTCAGCCTTTGCCCTGTGCCCGCTCCCCCAGGAGGGTGGGCATCACCTTCGCCCCAGGCACCTCAGGCCCTGCCCCAGTCACCCCTGCTGCCCTCAGTGAGGAGGCCATTGACCTCCTCAGGTCCCTCACTGTTGGGCAGTCTACCATTTTGAATGCCATCCGGGTGTAGAAAGGTAGTAGCAACAAACAAATGCATTCCTGGAGGGCATTCATTCTGGTCAGGCGGCCCTTCAGACAGCTTCTCAGACTCTGGCCTCAGCACTGAAGGCAGCCATTGTCCCTGTGTCTAGCCTCCCCCCTCCAACTTCCTCCACCCAGACCCAATCCCCTCTTCCTCAGCCTATCCCAAGCACACCTTCAGACCAGCATGCACACACGTCAACACACAAGGGAAGCTCAGGCAAACATAAGCACCACACATCCCACAGGCACTCACGCAAGCAGCACACACATGCAGACACACCAACATCCACTGCCTCCACTGTGTCCCCCTCCTCCTTGTCTCCCTCCTCCCTCCCAGTCTCGTCTCCACTCACACCTGCATGCACTACATCTACAGCCACTACTTCCATCACCAGCACACACACCACCACACCCCACTCACGTGCAGTCACCACCCCCACTACCATTCACATGTCCCCTGTGTCCTCTCCCAGTGTGTCTGTGATGCCCCCTCCCAAGATACACAAACGCAGGCACACACCCACCCAACAGCCATCCACCTCACGACAGCCTCCAGCGCATGCACCTTCACCCAAAGTCACCAAACGAACACCTCCTACAACCACAACCTCTTCCTCCACTCCTAAACCCCCTCCAGCTACCCGTCCCAGTGTTCCCAAGAAACTTTTTCTGTCCAACCTTGACCTCTTTCCCTCACCTCCCCCACCCCGTCCGTCTCCTAGGGCCCGACTCTCCAGGTCCCAACCTAACACCTCAGCCACAACATCTCCGGGACCAGTGGTGCCTGTAGTCACCGGAATCTGGAGTGCACCGGCTACCAGGGCAGCCAGTGTGGCACGGAGCCACAGCACGGACAGTCCCCCACCTGTCAAGCATATCAAAAGTTGGCCAGTGCCCGGCGGGAGAGGGGGAAGACTCCAGCCACCAAAGCCGCTCCCAGGGGTACAGGTGGGAGTGTGGAGTCAGCTGCGACACCTTCCAAGGTGGGGAAGGCCCACAAGAAAGTCGGCAAGTCTGGGAAGAGCAGCACGGCGGAGAAGACCGCCATCATCCCCGCTGCCCAGGAGGCCACCGCCATCCGCCCAGCTGCCCAGGAGGCCACTGCCAGCACCAGCCCCGCTGCCCAGGAGGCCACCGCCAGCACCAGCCCCGCTGCCCAGGAGGCCACTGCCATCATCCCCGCTGCCCAGGAGGCCACTGCCAGCACCAGCCCTGCTACCCAGGAGGCCACCGCCAGCACCAGCCCTGCTGCCCAGGAGGCCACCGCCAGCACCAGCCCTGCTGCCCAGGAGGCCAGCACCAGCCCTGCTGCCCAGGACAGGACCCCCGCTGGGCCATGAAGGACCACCAGCACCAGCCCCGCTGGGCCATGAAGGACCGCCAGCACCAGCCCAGCTGGGCCATGAAGGACCGCTAGCACCAGCCCCGCTGGGCCAGACATGACCGCCAGCAGCTGAGTCACTGCAAAGGACCCCTCCGCCACAAGCACCGCTGAACAGGGCACCGCCGCCACAAGCACCGCTGAACAGGGCACGGCCGCCACAAGCACCGCTGAACAGGGCACCGCCGCCACAAGCAGCGCTGAATAGGGCACCGCCACCACGAGCACCGCTGAACGGGGCACCACCGCCACAAGCACCGCTGCCAATGACACCGCCGCAACAAGCACCGCTGGCCCATGAGCGCCAAGGGCACTGACGCTACTGAGTCCGTCACGAGCAGGCTGAAACACTCTGGGCACAATGCCCCCTCCAGAACCAGTGGAGTATCACATCCACTACCTCTGTCCTTGGCAGGATGAAGCACTCTGGGCACAATGCCCCCTTCAGAACCAGTGGAGACAAACATCCACTACCTCTGTCCTTGGCAGGATGAAGCACTCTGGGCACAATGCCCCCTCCAGAACCAGTGGAGTATCACATCCACTACCTCTGTCCTTGGCAGGATGAAGCACTGTGGGCACAATGCCCCCTCCAGAACCAGTGGAGACTGTTATCCACTTGAGAGACTGTGGCTTTGCACTCCCCAGGACGGAATAGTGGGCAAACCACCCACTGTAGAGACTTGAGAGATTGTGGATTTGCACTCCCCAGGATTGAACAGTGGGCAAACCACCCACTGTAGAGACTTGAGAGACTGTGGCTTTGCACTCCCCAGGATGGAACAGTGGGCAAACCAACCACTGTAGAGACCTGAGAGACTGTGGCTTTGCACTCCCCAGGATGGAACAGTGGGCAACCCACCCACTGTAGAGACTTGAGAGACTGTGTCTTTGCACTCCCCAGAATGGAACAGTGGGCAACCCACCCACTGTAGAGACTTGAGAGACTGTGGCTTTGCACTCCCCAGGATGGAACAGTGGGCAACCCATCCACTGTAGACACTTGAGAGACTGTGGCTTTGCACTCCCCAGGATGGAACAGTGGGCATGTGGCCCCCTTGTGGATTTGGCGTCGTGCAGTCAACCGGCTGAGGTGCCCCCCTTTCCCTTCCCCCTGAGGTGCCTGTTTTATTGCTATCTGATGCCCCTGCAGTGTTCTCTCTGTCATGTTCGGGGATTGAGTGTGGGCCTCGCCCATACCGTGTGAGCCCAGTGTTCCACGGACTTCAATGGAGCACTACCTGGACTACTATTCTTGGTGTATATTTTGTTTATAGTGTATATATATATTTTTGCGTACTGGATTTTAATATATTACAATGGTAACACTCATTTGCTTTTGTCCTTGCATTCTTCCCAGGAGGTTGGGGGGTGTAACTGTTATGTATCATGCTGTATTAGTGTGTGTGTTGTCGTGGGTGAGGGTGGGGGTGGGGGTGTTGCGTGTTGTGTGTGTGTGTCCCTGTTTTTTCCCTCCCCCCCCCCTGTGTCGTAGGTGCAATACTCACCGTGGTCTTCGCCGCCGGCATTCGTGCTCCTGGTAGAGGAGCAAGAAGATAAGGGCTGGCAGGATGTGGAGTTCGGGTTCCATGGCGTCCGGATTCCTCGTGGGGTGTGTAGAGGTGAGCGTTCTCCCTTCGAAGTCCCGTTTCCGCTGTGTTTTTGTTCGCGGTGAATATGCCCAGGAAAAGGTGGCGGATTGGTAGGTTGTGATACTGAGGGCGGTATATGGTCTTCCGCCTGTCTGTTGGCGGTGACCGCGAAGCTGTTTGTTTGTACCACCGTGGCGGTGGGAGTGTTAAAGTGGCTGTCTTTGTTGCCAGTTCCTGCGAAGGTCGTGATTCCATTTTTTTTTCCGCTGGCCTGTTGGCGGTCTTACCGCCACTTTAACACCGACCGCCAGGGTTGTAATGACCACCAATGTCTTCAGAAGTGAATAGTAGATTTCGACCACTTGGAATCGGTACCTCTGAGGATACAAGGTGAGACTTGTGTTTCTTCTTGACCAGGGGAGAGTCTTTTTTTTTGAGTCCTCTGATTCAGAGTTAGAAGAAGAACGCTCCTGTGCTTCGACCTGAGGTTGAGAAGACATAGGGAAAGGGGTTGTGGGCTGACGAGGGTTAAACCCTCTGTATTTATGATCACGCAGCACTGAAGCTGCCATTTGCACCACATAATGCCCAAGTGCCTCCACTAATCTCTCCTCCATTTGGTGCTGTAGGGGCACCTCTTGTAAGTCTTGAAACTGATCCTCCTCATCGGCGTAGTATGCCATTATGTAGTGGCTAGGAGGTACGGAGGAGTTCAAGGGGGGGGAAACCCTGTAGCAGGTGCTAAAGATGATGCAGCAAAGGCAGTAATACAACTACCTGGCCAGGTAAGGAAATAGATGTGGAGGGAGCCACCTGCTAATTACAGATTATAATAATATTTTCCCCTGGGCCAGGTCCTATAACATTTATTTCAGATCCGTCGGGCAATCCACGAGACCAACAAGTCACTCTTCTGCAGCACAAGCGATGAGCCGATTGGAAAGAAAATGTTTTCTGAATTGGCTTGATAACCATGTGCGTCAAGCGCAATAGAAAGAGGACACCGTCCTCTAAAACTACATCATGCGGAGAAACTCTGCCAGCTTCACTCCCGCTCCACACTGGCCTAGCACAAGGGATCAGCGATCTCTGTGACAGCGCAATGGCGTGGCAGCATGAAGCACGCACATTAGCAAAGTGCAATTAAAACAATATCACAAAATCAGATAAGAGATCGTAAAGCACTTAACTGGCTGCTGCAGCAACAAAGAAAAAGGACGGACTTTGATGTTGGAGCCTTATATATCGTTAAGGGAAGGGTCATGATTGGATCCTTCCCTTAACGATTGGATGACGTTGTGTACTCATGGGACATGTAGTTTAAAGTTATATTGTTTTTCATAGGCTGCTGTTTTGTCAATAAAAGAAAGCGAAAGCATAATCCGAAGCCTCTGGTCCTGCCATAGAATTCAGGGTTTCCACCGCCTTGTTTATTAATTTAAGTCCCACTCATAAAGGTGGTAAGCCTTTTACTCAGACCTATAGCAGGTGGATCAGATTTGTGATTATTTTGGCATACAAGCAGTTTGGTATGTTGTTTCCTCTAGTGTTCCAAGGGAGATCTACTCCAAGGGAGATCTACTTGGGGCATGTCACCCTCCATGGCGGAACTTCAGGGGTCCTCCTTGCTAAAACAATTGTTGGGCAGCCACCTGGGCGGTCTGTCTACTTTTGTTAACCACTATTGTGTGGTGCATGTTCCAGAGGTGCCTGATCTTTTGTGTTCTAAAGTGTTGGGATCTGTGTTGTAACAGTCAGTTTTTCTGTCTGATTTAAGTTTTGTTTTCTGCATAATGGTTACAGTTTTCCTGGTCCAGTTTGTGGCTTGGTTACATCTCATGTTTGTAATTCATCACGACGACAGGGACAAGGAGGTAATGCTTTTATTACTTACTGGTAATTGCATTACTCTGAGTCCTTCTCTCCTTGATGAAGTAACCCCTTCCTCCCGCCCTGTTGGCCAGTCCAACTGTGTGATAGAATGGGCTTGGTAAGAAACAGAGAGTAACAGGGGGGACTTTTTATAGTTTGGGAGGTTGTTAACATGGGCACAAAGCCCTTATGTTCGTAATTCATCACAGCAAGAGAAGGACTCAGAGTAAGGCAATTACAAGTAAGTAATCAAAGCATTCTCCTGTTCATACATTTGCTTCTAATTACCTTTCACTCTAAACCACACACCCTGTACCTTAGGCCTTGTTCTTCTCTTTTCAAACGTCCTGTATCTTTACATCCTTGCTTGTATTACTACTCTTGATTCGTCTGTATATCACTACTTCTCATTTTCATTCTTCAGGCACTATCCCTGGCATCTCAACGCTCTTCAACCTCAGACTAATCTTTCCTCTCGCTTTCTATTCTGTTGTTTCTCTCCACTCTTACCTCTCTTTATCCTACATTTCTCAACTCAGCCTCCACTTTCTCTCACCCTTTTCCATCACTTCCTGTACCTTTTTTATTCCTCTCACTAGACTCCACTTTTCTTTGCGCCCTCTATCCCCCTATCCTTTCATTTGCTGTCCCTCTCGACTCTTCCCTTTGTCTTTACTCTATGAATTTCTCTCCTGTATCCTGCCTTAATTTACTCTCCAACCTTCTGTACATTTCTTCATTCTTCCCGTATACTTCTATTCTGTCCTAAATCTCTACATACTCTCCATCCTTCCTTGTATCTCTCCATTCTCTTCCCTATCCCAGCATTTCTCATCCCTTCATTGTCCGCCCTCTCCCCAATAACTCTCCACTCAACTCATTATCTCTTTATGGTTTCCTATATCTCTTTTCTCCCCATAACCCTCCCTCCTGTTTTTACAGCTGTATCTCTCCATTCAAATACATTAATTCCCCACAAGCTTATTTTTATTTGTACTCTACATTGAAATCCATTTAGCTAAATCCATTAATTCCCCACTCTCTTCTTTATCTAAGTACTCTACATTGAAATCTCTCCATTCAAATCCATTAGTTCTCCACACTATTCTTTATCTTACTGTCCTACATTGAAATCTCTCCATTTAAATCCATTAGTTCTCCACACTATTCTTTATCTTACTGTCCTACATTGAAATCTCTCCATTTAAATCCGTTAATTCTCCACACTATTCTTTATCTTACTGTTCTTCATTGAAATCTCTCCATTTAAATCCATTAGTTCTCCACACTCTTCTTTATCTTAGTACTCTACATTGAAATCTATCCCATCAAATCCATTAATCCCTCACTCTCTTTTCTATCTTCGTACTGTACATTTAAATCCCTCTGTTAACAGCTGCATTGTTTCATTCCTCTCTGCGTTCCTTCATTTCTACTCACCTTTCAATGACTGCTGTTTCTGACACTGGATGTCAGGCACTACACAACAAAATGCTGCACGAGGCTTTGAGAGATTTATTTGAACCAGTGACAACACACAAGCACCAGGATTCATAAATTGCTCATTGTGTTTCAATAGGTTAACAATTGCAAGCAGCAAGCCTGACAGGATGAGCTAGTCATTCACGGAACTGGGCCACTTGAGAGCTCTGCAATTTCATGTTTCTGATAGTCAGACAGAAACCCCTGCTTTCAACAGCTCTGTGAATCAAGGCTCTCCTTACAGCACTATGACCATCAGTCTTTTCACAATGGACAATTATGTGTTTCTTCACAAGGCCTTTGCAGAATGCTTCCACTGATTGCATCAGCAGCACCTGACCTGCCATCTCTTCTCTTCACAATAACCCTAACAACTGGTTTCGCTTCTAGTACCACTAGCCCAAGCTTGCCATTTACTCAGAGCGAAGCCACAGCCTTGTCTTCTTTCTCCATTTCACTAGCGCCAAGGGTCCACTCAGATTGTCCAGTCAGTACCAAGCTTCCCATCACCTCACAGTAACACAATCACCAAGACCCCAATCTACTCACAACACCACAGACAAGCTTCCCATCCACTGACAGTGACACCCGTGCCGAGCTTCCTTTCTCTCCCCTAATGGAGGCAGCGCAACGCTTCGTATCCCCTGACAGTGACATTAGTGCTGAGGGATACCACCTCCTATGTTCTTACAGTGACACCATAACCTATACTTTTGGACCTATTCAGACCTTTTGTGCTATCAGAACAACAGCTAGGCTGCACAGCTATATTGTAATATTTAAGGTTGAAGCTGCTGTCCTCTCACATGCTAGTTCTGATTGTACCCAGAACATTCTTGTGATTTAATGCACTTAAAAGTGATATCAAACACTTTTGGTCTGAGTTAGAGTTTGGGGGACGGGTGACTCCATCACAAATGTGACAGGCATTCTGTCCGCCGTATTACGATTCCCATAGGATATAATGGAATCATAATATTGCGAACTGGATATCCGTCAGGTTTGTGACAGAGTAACCCCATCCGCCAAACTCTAAATCAGGCCCTTGGGTTGAGATAAACAGAGGGAAGGGACAGGAGAAGCGGGAGAAGATAGAGGTGCGGCAGAGAGAGGCATCAGTGGCATAACAAAACCTTAGGTGGTGCTCACTGCAGGAAATTGGAGGGGGCCCTACCATAGCCACACCTTTCAAGACGCAACATGCCCTCTAGGTTTACTTCACATCTGCTGCCCAGGTAGCAGAGCTTTAGTACATTTGCAAGAATTTCTATAGAAGAGTGAACTTCCAAGTCAAACTTGAAGCTGACAGGGGCATCATTTTTCGAGAGATAGCCACAATAATATCAAGAATGCAGACAAGATGCCAAGGATATCTACTTTATGCCAGAGCTTGCCAGCATGATGTCTGAGACACAAACAATATGCGAAGGAGGACCACCTTCTGTATGTCAGGGGCCTTCATAGTGCCCTGAAGTTCAGAGTATGCCAAGGTCAGCTACCTAACGCCAGGGATCCATTATGCATAAAATGCACACAATATGCAAAGAGGCACCTTATGCCAGGCCTTGATAATCCCTACAACACCCACAGGATACCAAAGAGAACATCTAAATTCCTAGAACTGCAACAAATTTTTAAGGAGGGCAATCTTTTACCAGGATTGACATAATGCTTAAAATGTCCACTCGAATTTCTGCCAGCATCACTGTCATTTGAATCTTCTAATTTCATTGTAATCTCCATCTTTCCCTCATTTAGTCATTAATCACGTCCATTTCTCTTTTTTCTCTCTCTTCCATTTTTCAGCTTTCTTCTCATCCAAATACCCACCTGATAGACCCT
This sequence comes from Pleurodeles waltl, assembly GCF_031143425.1. Classification (NCBI taxonomy): domain Eukaryota; kingdom Metazoa; phylum Chordata; class Amphibia; order Caudata; family Salamandridae; genus Pleurodeles; species Pleurodeles waltl. The sequence goes on along the minus strand of NC_090450.1, from coordinate 706,223,361 downwards.
TACTTCTCCATATTTTAACTCAGCATTCCAAAGTACTGTTTCTGTCACACCTTCTATCTTCCTCTGCATACTTAAGACTGTTCTCCTTTCCCAGTCTATCTCCATTTTCTCCACTCACTTTGGATTTTCTCTTTTCAGGTTTCCTTATCATCTAGTTACTTATTCTATCGCTCTGCACCCTCTTTTCTGTTACCATCTTTCACGTTTTCTCTTCCACGCAATTTACCACTCTTCCTTTCACACCTCAACACACTCTTTACACCTCATTTTTTGCTGTATCTGCATTCATAATTTTCGTTTCTGTTTCCTTTATTTTCCTATTACTTTGTTTTTCATTTTGTGTGTCTATTGTTTTTCCACTTCAATATATCTTTCTGTCTCCCTCCACCATCCTGCTCTTTCTTCCTTTCTTTTATCTTAATCTTTCTTACCCTTCATCTTTTCTTTCCTCCTATTTCTATGTATCTTCTCCCTCACTTTCATTTTCCCTATTTCTTTTTCTTTGATTTCATCCTAGTTTATTTCTTCTTTGCCGTAGTTTCTATTATTGTCTTTTTATTTTCATTTTACTCTATTTAGCTCTTCTGTATTTCTTTCCACATCCCATCTTTCCTTCCACATCTCTTTCCGGCAATCTTAATTTTATTTTTCCAATTTACTTTGTGTTTCGTACTTTCCGTTTTGTGTTCTTTTCTGTTTTGTTTCCTTTTTCCCTTCAGTTGGTTCTTTATTCCTTTCTTTCTTACCTTCTTCACAACTCTTCCTTTTCTTCTCATACCACATTTGTTTCTAGTTTTCCTCCATTCCATCTTTCTTTGATTTGTGTTTTCCTTCAACTCTTGTGTTCCTTCTTTCCTTCCACTTACTTTTTCTTTTTCTTTCCAACTGTCCTTCCTTCAGTTGTCCTCTTTCTTTAACTCTAACCTACTATTTTTATTTCTTGACTGCCTTTTTAATTTATTCCTTTGTTTCCTACTTTATTTTTTCTCCTTCCCATATCTCTACCCATATTTCTTTCCGTTTTCCATCTTTTTCCTTCTTTCTTTCCTTTCATACTTCATCTCTTATTTTTCTTCTTTTTATTCACTTTTCTTTTCATTTTTCTTTTCCTCTGTCCTTCCTTCATTTGTCCATTTTTACATCTAGTCTATTTACATATCTTTCAAATCTTGTTAGTTTACCTCTTTCCTATACCTTTCTTTACACATTTCTTTCTTGCAGTTCTTTTTTCCTACTTGCATTCTTTCTTTTCTTTTGCCCCACCTTTCTCACTCCATCTACTTGTCTTAACTCGTATTTCTTTCCCGTTCGTGTTCGTCTTGGGCCTCGCTCTGTCACTGTTTGGCTACTTTGACATGCCTAAGGCAACATCGCTGAACTCCATTATGCTATTCTCTTGCTATTCTCTTGCAGTGCTACTCATGAGCTTCTGTCTCGAGATCTGCAAGACTCCACTCAAAGTTGTGGGGACCCTGAAAGAAGATTTAAAAGGATTTATTTATTACAGAAAAAAAGTGGCGAAGGGTACACTTTATAATTCCATTGAATGGAGTCTCGGACTTGTCACTGTTAAATAAACGTGGTATGGCAGGTATGTTGGATAGTAAACAAGATACAGGTTTCATCAGAAGAAAACATAGGTTTAGATCCCTGATGTAGCTTCGTCAAACTGTGTGATTCCAGGCAAAAAAGTATGTCTCTATGTAAGCTAATTTCCTCATCTGAAAAATTAGATCCACTTAACTCTGTGTCTGCAACTGGTGAATGGACCATTCCATTTTTACATTTATAGCAGCCAGGAGGTTTGCCTCTTTCCAGGGGGCTTGAGGGACGGTATTAACTTCAAGAAAACTTTGTGAACAATAGAACCAACCTGTCAATTTTACAGCAACATTTCCCAAAGACCGTGCCTAAAAATCTGTAGGTTTTACAGGCAGCCTTAAAGGGAAATTTCAATACTTCAGAATCTGCCATCATAACATTATGGGGGTCATTCCTACCCTGGCGGTCCGAGACCGCCAGGGTAGGGGACGGAGGAAGCACCGCCAACAGGCTGGCGGTGCTTCTGGGGCAATTCTGACCGTGGCGGTAAAGCCGCGGTCAGAAAAGGGAAACCGTCGGTTTCCAGCCGGTTTCCCGCCGGTTTCCCGCTGCCCCAGGGAATCCTCCACGGCGGCGCTGCAAGCAGCGCCGCCATGGGGATTCCGACCCCCTTCCCGCTGGTGCTTTCCCGCTGGGCGGGCGGCCTTTCGGCGGTCGCCCGCCAGCCCAGCGGGAAAGTCAGAATGACCGCCGCGGTCTTTTGACCGCGGTACGGTCTTCTGGCGGTTCCCGCCAGGCCGGCGGCTTCCGCCGCCGGCGGGGGTCAGAATGACCCCCTATGTCCTATTACATGTTCCACAAATAATTCTGTACCTTTAAGGCTTTAAATGTAAATAACATGAGACATCCAAGAAAGACCCCTATAGCTCACGTATGTATTCCCACTAAGACCCCTTTCTGACTTCTCAAATTAGAGGTTAACTATGTTGATGGTCTCAGTTGCTAGAATCCACAAAAAAGCATCCAATATCACAGGCAGGCAAAAACAGAGCTAGATTTCCTCTCAGGTAGAAGTTAGAGTAGAGGTAGCAACAGTTCAGGCTTCACACCCAGAACAGACAAAGCACAGTTAGTACAGTTAGAGGTGTAATAAATGAGATGCAGCCGAACTTAGCAGCAATGCAAGCTCCCTCACAAGGAACAACACATAAAGGAAGTAGGAAGGCAAACTTTCCACACAGAGGACAGGCAAGGCAAGGGCATCAGGAGAGCAAACGCTCCTCGTGCAGGACATGCAGGGTGCTTGAAGCTCTCCTGTGAGACTGCTTACTTTAAACTGGTACAGCGTGGTAACGTTTGGATAGCAGCTGCGTGAGCTGTCATCAAAAAATATGTCCTGCACAGGCATTAGCTGTGCACACTTTCATCAACCGTGGACAACCGCAGAAAGAATAGGGCTCTCAGGCCCACTTTGCGAAAGAGAGCACCACAGCTCCAGGCCTAGTTAGTACTGTGGTGTGTGAACTGTAGGTGCAGTGGGTTGTAAAGGGAAGACCTAATTGATGGGAGAATATCAGGAAGTGAGTAGGATACTCACATTGGGTTTTGACCCTCCATTTCCTCATATTTCTGCCACTGACATTTTTCTGATTTTCTCCTCTTTGAAATTGCTTAGACTGGGTCAGACCTTTCATGCTCTTGTTTATTCACCTCTCTCTTTCTCTCTCTCTCTCTCTTCCACCTACATTTCTACTCTATCTTTTCTTTCACACACTATTTCACCATCTTTCACATCCCGCATATCCTTCTCTTCTTACACCTGACTACCCATAAACAAGGTGGTCTATTACATTAAAGTTCTTTCTGGTAATTTTTGAGGGTTTAATTAAAACCTCCAGTGACAGCCTCTTGCTACCACCGATGACGATTCTCCATATGCATTACATCATAAACATAATAACTCACATCAGATTTCAGAGTTCCTAGGTCCAGTTCACAGACTTAACAGACTCTACAACAATATAGTTGATAGGTTGCTGGCTGGCTGGATTCATAGATGAAAGGTTTGTCAGATGAATGGAGAGTTGAATGGGATAGAGAGCAGGCGTGGCTCCTCCGCTAGGGCGGAGGATCGTCGCCCCCCCTCCCGCCGCCAGCAGCCCCTGCTGAAAACCTTTTACTAAAAACGATAATAAACTATGTTTATTATCGTTTTTTGTAAAGGGGCGGGCCACAGGCTGTTACGAGCACTGAGGGGGAGTGCACAGCACTCTCCCTCACTGAGCATGTATGTCTGGCCAGCTGTTTCGGGCCGGCCAAACACACATGCGCAGTAGGCTCTCTCCAGCCCAGCAACACAGTTGCTGGGCTGGAGAGAGTATGCACAGGCTCCCAGTCTGCTTGGGAACGCCCTGGCTGGGCACTTCAAGCCAATCCTAATGCTGCTCTGAGCAGCGTCAGGATTGACCGCAGGGCACACTGGGACCCCATGCCTGCAGCCTTCCTGTATTAGTGTGGCTGTGACAGCGGCAGCGACGGTGGAGATGATTAAGGTAAGTTTTTTAAAAAATTATTAATTTCACCCCGCACAGCTACCCCGCCCCCTGTTACCGACACGAACCACTCCTGATAGAGAGTGAATGTAACGCAGAAAGAGAAGGGGGGATTCTACAAGCACTGTAAGATTAGAACAAGCATTTGCAATGCAATGGGTCTCAAGTTAGAGCTATTAGTGTTGTAAATTCCTAAATGGACTTTTCTTGCCACTTAAATTGAAAATGAAATGTAGAACAGTTGACATAAGCGAGCCAATTCAAAGCACCACTGCTGCCATGAGCATGAGTGCGAAGGAGAGACACAAAAAGAAAAAGAAGTTCACTTGCAGTCAAACATGTCGGCAATCGTACAATTATCCATATAACAGGGGAAGGGGCGGTCTACAAGGCGGTAACAAAACTGCCCCAAGGAGGGACAAACGTAAAACATTTACCATTGATAACAAAGGATTTTTGAAAGGCAAGCCCAGGAACAAGTGAAAGTGATAGGCGTGCGGTGGGCGAAGCTAAAAGCCCTCAATACTTACAACAGGTCAAAGCGCTTGTACACTCGACCTAAAAAAAGCAGTGAAAAGATTAACAGGAAAAAAGTGGGCGAGCTTTGCTGAGAGAGAGCTGTAGAGATGTCAGAAAGAGAAAGCGATATGAAGCAAACAGAAAAAAATATGGTGGGAGAAAGATATGCAGAGAGGGAAACAGATAATAGAAGAAAAGTGATGGAGGGAGATGAACAGAAAAAAAGGAAAGATGGTGATGTAGCGGAGTGAAAGAGACGGCAGAGACTGAGAGGAAAGAGTGAGGAAACGATGAACAGAAATAATTGAAATAGGGTGAATGGAAAAGTCATAGCACAATGTCAATTGCCAGTGCGAAGCATGACACTAGGCAGACCTAATGAGCTCCAGAGCAAGGGAGGATAGTAGCAGTAGGCAATAGTTTGTAATAAGACTCTGCACTGCTTAACCACCCAGCTCAAACCAGCGCTATGGTTTCTGCATTTCCTTGCACTATAGTAGTTCTGCCCACATTCTCTTTCCAATCAGCTTCCTTAGCAGTGTGATGCACACATGGTGTTCTCACTCTATGATCGCAACGGACAATCCACCTTTGTTAAGGCAAAAGTCAGAAAAGCTTTTTGGGTTGCAAATCATGCATGAGCCTATGTGGCACCAGCGTGATGTAAAGGGCTGCTGAGTCAACAATATGCCAGTCACATCCAAATCAGAGAAGGGGGGTCTAAGGGTACAGGTGGACTTTCACCTGTTTCTTCATCTTTTTTGACTGAACCTGTTTTATGTAGCCTGGAATGCTGAACACGGTTGAAGTACAAATTGACTTGAAGTGCACTCCATATGAATTTTGTTCCACTTTATTGGTCTAATGAGGAATGTGTATGTTAAGAAGGTCCAAAATTGGTTATAGTTTGCAACAAACAAAGACCAAAAAAAGAGAATTGTATAGAACCCTACGATTGGAGAAATTACATGAACAAAGTATTTATTAGTCCTAACAAAGCTCTTTCATGTGTGAATGAAGCGCGTTGGCTGTACTGCTGTGTGTTTATATCAAGCACTAGAAGAAGAATAAAGAAATCTATTTTACTAAGAGCTCAAAATCTCTGGAGTACTTTCTAGATCTAATTAACTGAATCAGGATATGGTTGATGAACGTAGATTACTTTTGTTGCCTCTCCCTTTTTGTAATTATTTTTGATGGGTTTGGTCTTGGACAGATGGCCCATGGACGTGGGCAATTATTGCATGTACTGAAGACAACTAGCTGGATAGTGTGGTTTAATACACCTTAGTTGTCCAATTAAGATATGTACTGTTTCTTTATCTTCATTACTGATTTTTCCCTTCCCCTTTTACCCAACTCATCCATTCCCTCAGGGATCTTCCACCTTTGCTGCGTTTCTCGCTCTGCCAGGATGCTAAATGACAGGTGAAGACAGGTGCCTTTAGTTCCTTTCTAAGGTCGCTGGCCTTCAGCAATACGTATATAACTTTATTTTATGTTAGTGGTATATACAGCAGCTGCGGCTTTTCAGCTGCTGATCCATTCTTGCCATACCATCTCTGCTCACAGCAGCTTGTGTGGCTGAGGGTCGCCTCCCAACCAGAGAAGCCTGGGGCACCCCGCACACCGCACGTGTGGGGCCTTATGTGATAGATAGATGGATGGATAGATAGATAGATAGATAGATAGATAGATAGATAGATAGATAGATAGATAGATAGATAGATAGATAGATAGACAATGACAGCAAGACAAATGAGGACAGATAAAGGTATACAGATGTAGCAGGCATAGATAGGTTTAACTAGGTGTAAATAGATATATATTCATAGGAATACATAGATACAAGTGCAGTCAAACAGGGTTAGTCTACACAGATAGGTATTAAGAGAAAGTGACTGCCCCTCCAGTGCCCTACTACCATCCTCCTACCATTCACCCTTCAGCCTAGAGAAAACATGCGGCAGCCAGACGGTAACTCGCAAAACAAGCAGTAGCAATGCCAATAGGCCTAGCTTGAAAGGTCTGTTGTACGTTAATGTGAATCATTACAAGTAGATAGCAGGGGAAATGTATGTGGGTTCAAAGACCTGTGAAATAGTATTGGTTTAGGTTTAAAGGTCATGTGAGAGTTGCACTGTCAAACCAGATCTAAAACTCCATGTAGGTTAAAGACTGCCCTCCTGCCATCTGTGCTACTGCCAGAAAAAAACAACATACATTACATAGTTATCTAAGAAACCTTAAAAGCATTCCAGTGCCATGTATGCACCGCTGAAAGTTCAAGCTTATGCAGCTGGATAAATAAACAAAATGATCACAGCTGTTTGAAGGTCAAGCTCTTTTTGTGGAAGTACACAAATTTGGCCCAATCAAAAAATGTACTCCTGGCTCCCAGCATGTGGGCGAAGCCGAAGCCCTTGTCTAGTAATGCTCGCAAAATTGTCTGGTGACAATTGGCTGTCAAGTCAGACCTTAAATCTCTCTGAATGCTGCCAGATAATTATATTAAAGCCCTTCAGGGAAGGATGGCCCCTCTACCTCTCTGTCGCAATATGAGTATCCAGAAAACAACTTCCAGTGTCTCCCATGCCCTGCCATCACTGGATGAAAATGTCATTCTCCAAGTCTCAACAGTCCTCAGGGGAAAGAGGAATTTGGAGGAAAGAAAATACGCATATGAAGACTCAGGATTCTCACAAGAATTCAGCAAAAGGTCTGAACTGGTTCATAACCTCTTATGGATCATTGGGTCTCCAAAAATACAAAAGGTAACACTGTTATCTCTTTCTCTCTCTAACATTAGTTGTTACAATGTAAATCAAGACCACCTTTAAAAGCGGTATGTCCCTAACACCCTAACACCCAAGGTTTGTGATCCTAAAAGAGCACAAGGTAGGTACAGTCTTAGTATACATACAGTTATAACATACTACTTTTCTCTTCAAACCTGTTTCTTCACAAAAACAACAGTACCTTGTTGGGAGTTTCTCTCAAAAGAAATTATTTTCCTTTGTATTACCTGGCAGAATTTGTCCCCCAAGTTGTAAATCTCAAGCAGGGTGTTTAAATATGTCTAACTGACTCTGTTGAAAGAATTTGTGGCGTCCAACATAATTACGGCCAGAGGTACCTCACATATGTTAGCTAGATCTATTGAGCCAATTAGCCCCTGCAATCCCACCAGCCTCCGATGCGCGGGGGGAACTCCATCGACATAGCCAAGAAGAGCAAGCTTAGGGCTGTTCGGCAACAGGAGTCCCGTCATCTCCTCAGTCGCCCGCAACACCACTGTCCAGTATTCACGCAGCACTGCACAGCTCCATGCGAGATGCAAGAAGCCAGACACCTCTCGCAACCTCCATCAGCTCGAATGCCCATACTTTTCAGTCTACAAGGCGTGTAGTACAAGCGGTGTAAACAATTGAAATGTATAAGACGCTAGGAGACAGCTCTCGCATGTGCACTCAGCAACATCACCACACTTCGTCAGAAATGGGTTCACCAATGGCCACTTCCCATTGGGCCTTAGCTGTATTCCCAGTAGCAGACACTGCATTCTGCATGCAAACATATAAGCTCGTGCTAAGCCTGCGCGGAGATTGAGTCTGATACAGGAGGTCCAAAGCTCGGCACATCGGGGCGCAGCAGGAAAGCAGGGATAACTAGCGCGGAGCAAGGCACGAATTCTGAGAAAGAATAATCTGTGCAGTGCTGAGTCATGCACATCACCAAGGGCAGCCTCCAAGGAGATAAACATCCCATCCGGGAACTAAGATCTCAAGGTAATGAAATTGGACTCTCGAAGAAACTCACAGACTCGGACATCCTCCGAAAACGTCACATCCGCAACATCTCACAAGGGCTTCAAAGGTGCAAAGGGCTCTCACACAGCAGCACGCCGCAACAGTTCAGTCCAGGCTCTCGCCATACAGGCCACAGTGTCGACTCCCCACGGCCGAGCTCTGAGCAGGCCATTGAGCACCTGCGGCAACCTATCCGGCCATAAAGCATCACACTCAGGTGCCAAATGTGGCAGATATCGTATAGAGTGCAGCCAGAAATGCTCAAAATGAGCCTGCGCACAATGATAATAAAGTTCTAGATCCGGGGCCGCCATCCCACCCAATTCAAACAGGAGTGTCAGTTTTTCCCAGGAAATTCTGGGCTGCCGTCCAGCCCAGGCCAGAGTCACAAGCGCAGACCTAAGCCGCTTCAGAAAGCTCACAGTAAGGACAAGAGGCAAGTTGACAAGTAAACTTGGGCAGAATAAGCATCTTTGCTATCGCTATGCGACCTGTCAACAAGAGCGGCAAGGAATGCCACACTTCTACTTTATCTTCCAGCCATGTAATAGCTTTGCTGTAATTTGCTGACCAAAGCGTATTAACGTCCGTGCTCACCCAAATACCTAAATACCGTACGGGGCCATCATGCCATCCAAGGGGATATCTAGAGGGGCACCGCACCGTAGCCTCGGAAAAGGGCTGCACCACCAACTTGGACCAGTTGATGGTAATCCCAGAAATCTGCCCAAAGCAAACTATCTCCTCTAGCAGAGTGTCTAGATGCAGCTGCGGATCACAAACGTACAGGACATCATCAGCATACATAGAAATCAATATTGGACGCTGTTGAAATGCCAATTCCCTGTGATTTTGGTGCTGTTGCAGACGTGCCGCAAGCGGTTCCATCGCAACTGCAAAAAGGAGCAGAGAGAGTGGGCATCCCTGACTAGTGCCCCTATTATTTAAAAAAAGGTCAGAAATAGTCCCATTGACTCTCAGCCGGGCGGACGGCTGCGAGTACAGCAGGCGAATCAGTTGGATAAACCTACCACTCAACCCCACCCGTGCTAACAAAGCAAACATATACGGTCACGCAAGAGAGTCAAAGGCCTAAGTAGCTTCCAGGAACACCGCCGCTGCACACTCTTCGGGATCGATCATGCTAGATATTGCAAAATAGGAGCGAAGGTTAAACAAAGTAGAGCGCCTCAGCACAAAGCCGGACTGATCAGGTAGTACCAAGGAAGGAAGCAGAGGCTGCAGTCTGGCTGCAATAAGTTTTGCCAAAATCTTATTATCTATATTTACTAATCAGAGGGGTCGATATGAATCACAACAGCAAGGGCCCTTCCCGGGCTTCAAAATGGTCACGATGAGAGCCTCCCGTAACGAGGCTGGGAGAACCCCATTTTCAAGAGCTTCCGCATATACCTCCAGGAGGTGCGGTGCCAATATATCAGCATATTCCTTATAGAAGGACGGCATCAGGCCATCCAGCCCAGGGGCCTTATGGCCAGGCAGACTTCATACCGCCTGAATAACATCGTCCACCGAAAAGGGAGCGTCCATATATTGCCTATGCGAATTCTCAAACCACAGAAGGCTGATATCCTCAAAGTAGTCAGAGATAGCCGCAGATACCAGTCCCGAGCGCTCGGCATACAGGTCAGAATAGAAATCAGTAAGCACCTGCCTGATCTCCTCAATACCGGTATATCTCACGCCAGGCGAATCAGTCAGCTCTACATTATAATTATTTGCCCACGGCTTACAAAGCGTTGCTGCTAGCATGCGGCCGGCCCACTCACCCTCACCATATCTCTGCGCCGTAGCATCTTTCCTTAGGAAATGAACCTCGCGAAGGGCGGTCTCCTCAAACTGTGTCATCTTTCCCCTCAGTTCAGCCAGAAGGTCACCAGACCAATCAGAGACCAATCGTCTCTCAAGATCCGCAAGTTGAGCCTCCAGATCAGCCAAGTCCCGCTTTAGAACCTTCAGCACACCGTGCTGTTTAGAGAGAGACAGAGCCCGCGAATCACCACCTTGAAAGTCTCCCATACAATGCCCGCAGAAGACACAGAACCCTGATTCTCAGCAAAGTAGTGGACAATTGCGTCACGGATCTCGCCCCTAAAAACCTGATCCCTAAGAGCACCATGAGGCAGCCTCCACATGAAGGCACGACCGGGGCCTCCAGGGACAAGCAGCTCCAGCAGGAACAGCGAATGATCCGACAAGGTACGGGCCTTATGCTCAACTGACTGTGTCCAAAGCTCTACATCTCTGGTGCCGAGCCATCTGTCAATGCGGGACCAACTGCTGTGCACATAATTGACACAGGTGCCCTCCCTGCCATGCTTAGCCCTCCATAGGTCAACCAAAGCACCTTCAGCCATCACAAGAGACAAGGCCTTAGCTGCCGCCACATGCTGTGGTCTAGCCCGGCTTTCACGGTCCACCACAAAATCTAGTACTACATAGAAGTCCCCCCCAAAGCAGTGACCCCAGACCTAGGGAGCCAATCAACCGCCACACATAACTCAAAGAACTCAGGGTCATCAGTATTTGTTCCATAGATCAACACCAATCTGCAAGGTCTATCTAACAGCGTGACTCTCATCATTACATAATGACCATTTGGATCCACAAGCACCTTTTTAGTACGCCATTACAGCCCCTTCTGGATCAAGATCACCACGCCTGTGCATATCTCGAATACACCACAGCATGCCACTCACCAAACCAACAAGCTTTCACTCTGTGTTTGGTGGCCGCCACCAGATGAGTCTTCTGCAGCATACAAATGTCTATCACCTGTTGCTGCATGTAGGCGGATAACAACCTCATCTTACGCCCATCATTCAGCCCGTGGATGTTCCAAGTGAGGCAGCGTACAGGCGTCACGCTGTTTTGCACCATCCCAGCAATATATCGACACACACCACTCCCCAGACCATCACAAAAAAGGCATTGGCAACGTGAAGTGGAAAGGACAGGAGAAAAGTAAAGAAGGCAAGGAAGAAAACCCCAATACAAGACATTGCAACCCCCTACCCACGCCGACCCTCCAATCGGGTCAGTACTACAATCCCACCCAAACCCAAATACATTTCCAACAACATGACAATAAACAGCTTGAATGGACTCATCCAATGGGGCGTCGGCGAGGCCATCCGAAAACCATCCCAAATGAGATGGGTGGGCAGAGGGACTCCCAATATAAGGAATATAGCAGTACAAACTGCCCCAACATGTAAATCAGCAACAGATGTGCAGGCCACAGGGCACCAGGCAAGGCAACAGGGCCCCAAACGAGAGAGGAAATTCAGTTATTGTCGCTAAGAGCATCGCCCTCTTCACTGTTAGCCCGTGGGCCCTCCGACGGCGCCTTTTTGGGAACAGATTTAGCATATTTAGCAGCCAGTTTCGGGTCAGTGAAAAAGTGCAGCTTACCCTTATGCTGCACTAGCAGTTTAGCTGGATGAATGAGGGAGTATTTGGCATCAATCTGGCTAACAGTGCGCTTGGCTGGCAGGAAGGACCTACGGGCTGCTTGCACCCCACGAGTGTAGTCGGGGAAGAAACTCAGTTCAGTGTTATTATAGATCACAGGTCGACACTCTCCAGGCAGTCTAAGTATCTCTATCCCTATAGTTCAGTCAGCATACAATAATATGACGTACTGGTGCTCCTGGCGGAGGCCGCAGCCCCAGAGATCTGAGGGCCCTCTCCACCACCAAAACCCGGGAAAGCTCGCCGGGGAATAGCTCAGAGAGCATGGTCTCGACATAGTCCTCCATTTGACCAATGGTGGTAGACTCCGGGAGGCCCAAAATGCAGACGTTATTACGACGGGAGCGGGCCTCAAGGTCCTCGTTTTTTATTCCAGATCACACTCCAGCACGTGCTCCATGCGCAGCAACTGTTCCCTGTCCCTGCGACGATTGTCCTCCAAATCCGATGTGCGTGCTTCCAGCTGCTCAAATCGCGTGTCGTGACCATCTACCCATTCCTATAAACGGTCCATTTGCTCAGTTAAGTGGTCGAGCTTGACGTCAATACTGGCCATTCTATGCTTGAGGTCCAAGAGCAAAGCCTTCATGGAGGACGCGGTGGCGGCCTCCTCCTCAAGCGGCAGATCATCCGCTGGCCAACCGGCCGGGTCGATTTTCTTTTTCCTGCCATCAAAAGTGAGCTTAGGCTGTCTCTGGTCGCCTTCCCCATCCTCCACGCAGCCGACAAGGCCAGCAGCCAAGGGAGTGCCCACCACTCCACACAGTAGTAGTCTCAAGCTAGATAGGGCCCCCAAAGAACCGAAGTTTCATGCGGGCACTCACTACCACCCGTCGTACACGGCACAGCAAAGAAGGAGGCAGGTGGGAGACGTCAGGCACCAAAACTTCTCATGTGCGCCACTGCGCAGCCGACAGCGGCCACAAAAATCCAGCTCACAGCAGCCCCCAAAAGCAGCACACTCGCCCACGGGGCCACGCGGCTTGAGCCCTGCCGCTGATCAGGCCCCGCAGGTCACCAAATGCAGGGCCCCGGCCTGCCAAAGAGGCCAGGTCCAGAATCGCCAGCAGGCCACAGAAGGAGAAAAAAGGAAAGAGGGGAGAAAGGCCCACACCCCCTGCGCCCAACAAAAATGGCAGCCCCCACAGGCACAGCGCACCCCCAAGACCACCAAAGCACGGGAGGGTTGACCGGAGGAACCAGCCCCTGCCGCAGGTTAGTGCCCCCGCAGGAGCCACGCCGCCCGATCAAGCCGCAGACCAGGCTCCGCGGGAGCAGACAGCAGGGATATGGCCGGACAGGCCGACGAGGTTGCCGTCAAGGTCCCTCGCCCCCCACTGCGGGGGCGAGCCAAATACAAAAGGGAAGAAAGCGGCCGTTCCCCACTACACTCACCAGCCAGGCCTCCGGCGGTCATTCAAGCAGGCGCCGCCGAGGCCCGCACGCCCCAAACGCCAAGGTCAGGGCCCGCCCGGCAGGGCCGAACAAGCCAGCTCGGCCCCTGGTCGGAAACTGGCACTCAACCGAACCTTCCCCAAAGGCACCCGGGGAGGACTAGGAGGCGGGAAGGAGGTGGAAGGAGTCCCCCGCCAGCAGAGCCTCACAGTGTGGTGGCCATCTTGCGGGATGGCCAACCACACTTCCCCCCCCCAGTTTGCTAGACTTAATAGCCTGCTCAAGTTCGAGTTGCCCAATATGATCATTAATACAATAGTCTCCTCATCCCTCAATGCCACCAGTTCCAAACCATTAACCCACGTCCTAACCACCTCTGCTGTAATATCCAAGTCCTCTGCATATAATTTCTCAAAGAAATTCTGGAAGGATTCCTCAATCTCTCTGCTGCTCCTACTAATATCCCCGGTTCTCTTGCAATATATCTCAATTACTGTATTTCTGACTAAGTCTGATTTTATTTTCCATGCCAGCAATTTGTCATAATCAAAATGAGCTATCCTAATCACCTCCCATCTCTTTCTAACCCTACCCTCGATCACTGCTGTGAGCTCATCCCTTGTTGCCTGTAGTAGCGCCCTTCATTGGTCAGAACCAAGACCCTGCTGAGCTAATCTCTGCTCTACCTCCCATACCTCCAATTCCAGCCTGTTCATCTTTTCCTTATAGGAATTTCTCTTGAAAGCACCCAACCTCATCAGTCTGCCCCTTAGGAAAGCTTTAAAGGCATCCCGCACCATGCCTGGAGGGGTCAAACTTATATTTAAACAGAAAAACTCCTCCGTGTCGGATCGAAGCTCCATTATCACTTTTTCATCCAACAACAACGTCCTATCTAATGTCAACTACACCGTCCAATTTTCCCTGCTAACCTAATGACCAAGCTTACCGCTGAGTGATCCTGTCAACCAGAACATAGTCTATCCTTGACTGATGCCTACATTTTTCATTGCTGTAAGCATACTTGCACAGTAATCCCATCCTTTCTATCCACACATCATGCAGCCTCAGTTGAGTCATCATAGATTTTGGGGGTCATTCTGACCTCGGCGGTAAAAGGCCCTTACCGCCGGTCAGAAGTCCGCCATTCTACCGCCGCGGCCGCAGTAAACCACCACGGTCATTCTGACCACCAACTGTGAAACCGCCAAAAATCCGACATCCAAGGAAGGCCGCCTCATCAGCGGGCCGCGGAAAACTGGAGATGACCAAACCTCCACCGTCACGCCAACACAAACACGCCCATGCCATTCTGACCCACGAATCCACGCGGCGGTCTTTCAACCGCGGTATTCCATTGGCGGTACACACCGCCGCGGTCAAAATAAACACCCAGCTCCAAAACACAGCCACATTGGACAATTTGAAATACACACACCTGACACACATACAAACAACACTCCCACACATCCAATCAACTATAAAACACACACCCACATCACCCACAAACCCCCACTAGTTGGAAATCGGAGAGAAGGAGATAGAGATAGAGAGAGCGAGCACAGCAAACGAAAACCCCAACACACACAGGAACCCAACTTCATCACCCACACCACATTTATGCACACATCACCACATCTCACCATGCACATCACCACAAACACCACCCCACACCTCATCCACACCACCCCATGGCACCCCAAAGACACCCCAGGTTCTCGGACCAAGAACTCAGGGTCATTGTGGAGGAAATTATAAGGGTTGAGCCCCAGCTCTTCGGCACACAGGTGCAGCACACCACTATAGCAAGGAAGGCTGAGCTATGGCAAAGGATCGTAGACAGGGTCAACGCTGTGGGACAGCATCCCAGAAATCGGGAAGATATCAGAAAGCGATGGAACGACCTACGGGGGAAGGTGCGCTCGATGGTGTCGCGACACAACATCGCTGTGCAGAAGACTGGCGGCGGACCCCCACCCACTCCACCCCAATTCACAGCATGGGAGCAAGAGGTAGTAAACATCCTGCATCCTGATGGCCTCGCTGGAGTACACGGAGGAATGGACTCTGGTAAGTCGAATCTCAACCACTTCACCACCCCCCAACCACCAGCATGCCAACCCCCCCCCCTCACCCCCAATCTCAACCCCCCAGCACACAACCTCCCTGCCAATGTCTCACCAGCACAACCCACCCTAAACAACACCAACCCCTGAATGCCAACACAAACCATAGACAGCCACCACCAAAGCATGACCATTGCACATACCCATACACCCCCCCCCCACCACCCTCACAACACCTCCCACAAGGGAATGCCAGCACTGGGGGACAAGGGCACTCAAAATGCACGCCATGGCACACACAGAAACAATAACCATACTCCTTTACCCCTGCAGGGCCCGAACGCCAACACACCGCCACGGAGGGTCCAGATTTGTCCATCCCACCCCCAGAACAGGCCCCCAGCGAGGACAGCAGCTCTGTCGACCTAGAACCTGATGACCAGCCTGGACCATCGGGGACCTCTGGACAGTCGGTTCCCCACACACAGACACAGGCCACAGCAGACCCAACCCCCTCTGGGAACACCAGCACAGCTCCCACCCAGCGGGCCCATGCCTCTGTCTCACGGACGCGTCAATCAGCGGTGTGTCCGCCACTACAGGGCACCCAGGCTGACCCAACACCCCAACAACAACAGGGACCTGGGGGCAGTGGTAGTGGGCACACCGTCCAGGGGACAGAGGCCCGGGGAAACAGGGCAACTGGGAGGGCTGCTGTGCGACAGGGGGGGAGGACAGGCCCAGGGAACCGACTCTCCAAGAGGCCCTCACCACCATCATGGGAGCATACCATCACTCCCAGGAGACGATGGCGACGGTACTGGCCAGGTTCACCGAGATCCAGGCACAGCAGGAGGAACGGTACATGGGGTTCAGCAATGAACTCAGGAACATCGCTACCGCTATGGGGACCATAGTCCAGGCCCTCAACCGGATAGAAACCACATTGCGGGACCATGTGGCACCACAAAGGGCCCCTGTCACTAGCCAGGAACAGCCTACCACCTCCGCCGGCGCTAGTGGTCAGGAGGCCCCCACAGAACGACGGGCCACCAGAACCCCACCTCCTGCTGAAGAACAACCACCCCGCAAGAGGAACCTGAGATCTCACAGGAAGACAGAGTAGGATGCCAAGACCCCCGCCAGCATAAAATACCCCCTGATGTCATCCCACTGTCCCACAGTGTCACCCTGTCCAACCTTGAACTGCCCCTGCTCCATCCTTCCACAGGCATATGGAAAATGCACCTGTGAAACTGAGAACTGGGCTCTGCCATGGACATAACTCCACCCTCACCCATCACCGTTTTAATATCATGTACCAATATCTAGCACTAAAAATAAATCACTCATTGCACTGAAATCATTCAGGAGTCAGTCTGTATTATTTACAAATGTATAACACATTACTGATCAATAATGTTCTGTTATTTTTGTGATGACAACATACCGATGTCAATAAGCATTAGTCCATGGGCTAACCAAGCAGAAGTCACGCAGTGGGTCATACAGCACTGAAAAGGGAAGGGAAAATCAAACATCAGTTTAAAAGAACTGGGGGGAAATACACAAAGTAAAGATGCAGGGGGCTTTCAGTAAATGTTAAATGGCATGGGTGATTCTTACCTGTGTGCTACTGAAAATACTGTTGGATAACTCTGTCCCTGTAGTCTGGGTCGTCCTCTTCGTCTTCCTCCTCTTCACTCTCCGCAGGCTCCACAGCTGCTTCAACACCACCATCTGGACCATCCTCCTGCAGGAAAGGCACCTGACGTCGCAATGCCAGATTGTGAAGCATACAGCAGGCCACGATGATCTGGCACACCTTCTTTGGTGAGTACATCAGGGATCCCCCTGTCATATGCAGGCACCTAAACCTGGCCTTCAGGAGGCCAAAGGTTCTTTCTATGATCCTTCTAGTTCGCCCATGGGCCTCATTGTACTGTTCCTCTGCCCTGGTCCGGGGATTCCTCACTGGGGTCAATAGCCAAGGCAGGTTGGGGTAACCAGAGTCACCAATTAGCCACACACGTTGTCTCTGTAGCTGTTCCATCACATAAGGGATGCTGCTATTACGCATCACATACGCGTCATGCACTGACCCAGGGAACTTGGCATTCACATGGGAGATGTACTGGTCAGCCAAACAGACCACCTGGACGTTCATAGAATGGTAACTCTTCCTGTTTCTGTACACCTGCTCATCGTCTTTTGGGGATACTAAAGCCACATGGGTCCCATCAACGGCACCAATTATGTTGGGGATATGTCCAAGGGCATAAAAATCACCCTTCACAGTGGCCAAATCAACCTCCTCAGGGAATACAATGTAGCTCCGCATGTGTTTCGTCAGGGGAGACAACACTCTAGACAACATTTTTGAAAACATAGGCTGAGACATTCCAGATGACATGGCCACTGTTGTCTGGAATGAGCCACTTGCCAAAAAATGGAGGACTGACAGAACCTGCACTAGAGGGGGAATTCATGTGGGTTGGCGGATGGGGGACATCAGGGCTGGCTCCAGCTGGGCACACAGTTCATGTATAGTGGCTCGGTCAAGTCGGTATCGTAGTATGATATGGCGTTCTTTCATTGTCGACAGGTCCACCAGCGGTCGGTACACGCGAGGATTCATCCTTCTCCTCGCAAGTCCCAGCGGACGGTGCCTAGGAAGGACAACATGGAGCACAGAGTCAAGCAAATCACAGGTACGTTCACCACAGCATGCCGAGCACACGATTATCTATGTATTGAAAGGCGTGTATGTGTGGCAATGCAAGGCCTAGGCCTGTGTGACGCAGTACAAAATATGCCATGTGGGCCCTTGAAATGGCGGCTGCCTGACCTGTGAAGTGGGACAATGGGATGTGAGGTCAATGCGCTGGCGTGGCACACCGTGGCGGTAGGCGGTCGAAGACCGCTATACGAAGCCGCATTGGCTAACATTGAAGCCTATGGGTTTCAGGAGCCAATGACGAGGTGCGCCGGCGGTCGCGGTATGCACCGCCGCGTTACGCACCGCCGCGGGCGTGACCGCCATTTTCTATCTGCTTAATCACTCGAGACCTGATCATCCACAGGAGAGGACCTATACTGCAAGTGCTGCTGTGACCTCGGTCTG
The DNA here is from genome assembly GCF_031143425.1 of Pleurodeles waltl. Taxonomy (NCBI): domain Eukaryota; kingdom Metazoa; phylum Chordata; class Amphibia; order Caudata; family Salamandridae; genus Pleurodeles; species Pleurodeles waltl. Next base: position 706,204,859 of record NC_090450.1, on the reverse strand, counting down.
GAAGTGACAATGGCTGCTGCGACTGGGGAAAGGGCCCCTGCCTTCACGTCTGAGGAGTTGGAGAAACTTGTGGATGGGGTCCTCCCCCAGTATGCGTTACTCTACGGTCCTCCAGACCAACAGGTAAGTACACTGGGTGCACATTGAATGGGCTATGCCTGTGTGGAGTGGGGTGGATGTAATTTGGTGGGGTGGGGGGCGAATGAGGAGTGCAACGCACGACAGATGAGAGCATGTGCCATATGGCAAGGTTGGGGAGGGGGGGCCAATCGCATCTAACATGCAGAAAATGGATGATTTTTTCCTTCCCACCCTGTACATGTCAAATAGGTCAGCGCCCATCAGAAAGTGGACATTTGGCGTGCCATCGCCAAGGAAGTCCGGGCCCTGGGGGTCCACGTCAGACGGGGCACCCACTGCCGCAAGAGGTGGGAGGACATCTGCCGCGGGACCAGGAAGACCGCCGAGTCACTGCTGGGGATGGCCTCCCAACCTAGGAGGGGTGCCAGTCGTACCCTGACCCCCCTGATGTCCCGGATCCTGGCGGTGGCCTACCCTGATTTGGATGGGCGCTTGAGGACATCACAGCAGACACAAGGGGGTGAGTATCAGCACAATCTGCTATCTCTCTGCGCAGTGGAGGCGTCTGGGTGGGTGAGGAGGGTTGTGGGTGACATTAGGCCAGGGCGCTTTCTGTAGTGTAGTCCTCTCCTTTAGGCATGGCCCTGTGCTCCCGGCCCCCACCTCTGTAGGGTGACAAGTACAGCTATCGATGGTCCAGCATCACACATGTGCGCCTTTGTCGTCTCTAGACCTGTTGTCCTAGTCAGAAGTACTGAGTAGTGTACCCCGAATGCGCGGCTTAGTGCATGAGGCTCCTGTGTCTGTCCTCTCCGCCAACGGTGTTGACATTGCATGCACTCAACCTGGTCTTCGTTTTTCTCCCCCCACCCTTCTTCTTCATCTTCTTGTGCATGTGTGCATTAGCATCATCAGGCGGAGGAGAATTAGCATCGGAGCACGAGGGAGCTGCAAGTCACAAGGCCCCGGTGGGCCCAGGGACAGACACCGAGGGCACCAGTGATCCGGAGGGCGAGGGGAGCACCACAACGGGGACCGGTGGTGACACCAGCGACACCGACACGTCCTCGGATGGAAGCTCCCTAGCGGTGGCGGCAACATCCGGGCCCCCCGCCTCTACAGGTACAGCCGCCACCCAGCGCACCAGCCCCGCCCTCCCAGCAGCCCCTCAGCCTACGCTCCGTGCCCGCTCGACCAGGAAGGCGGGCGTCTCCTTCGCCCCAGGCACCTCAGCCCCTGCCCCTGTTACCCCTGCTGCCCTCAGTGAGGAGGTCATTGACCTCCTTCAGACCATCATTGTTGGGCAGACTACCCTTTTGAATGCCATCCAGGGGGTAGAAAGGGAGGTGCATCGGAGCAATGCCTACCTGGAGGGCATTCATTCGGGTCAGGCTGCCCATCAACGATCGTTCAATGCTCTGGCCTCAGCACTGACGGCAGCCATTGTCCCTGTTTCCAGCCTCCCTCTTCTGACTGCCTCCACCCTGTCTCTGTCTCCTGTTCCTCAGCCTATCCCATCCACACCATCAGACCAGCCTGCAGACACCTCAACACCCAAGGGCAGCTCATCCAGACACAAGCACCACAGAACCCACAAGCATTCACGCAAGCAACACCCAGATGCAGACATTCCAACAGTCACTACCACCTCTGTGTCCCCCTCCTCCTCGTCTCCCTCCTCCCTCCCTGTGATGTCTACACTCACACCTGCATGCACACCACCATCAGCCAGTGCTTCCATCACCAGCACACCCTCCAGTACAGTCCGCACACGTGCAGTCACCACCCCCACTACCATTTACACGTCCCCTGTGTCCTCTCCCACTGTGTCTGTCACCCCCTCTTCCAAGACACACAAACGCAGGCAGACACCCACCCAACAGCCATCCACCTCACGACAGCCTCCAGCACAAGCACCTGCACCCAAAGACAGCACACCTGACTCTCCTACAACCACATCCTCTTCCTCCACTCCCATCACCACTTCTCCTACCCTTTACCTTGGTCCTAAAAAACATTTCCTCGCTAATCTTAACCTCTTTCCCTCCACTGACCCACCCCCTCCATCTGCAAAGAGTCCCAAGAGCACCTCAGCCACCACCAGCCCAGCTTCGAGTGTCACTGTGGTGCATGGGTTCTGGAGTCCACCCTTTGCCAGCAGTGACACTTCAATCAGCAGCAAGGGGACAACCAGCTCCCCCCAGGCAAGAGGACCAGGAAACTAAAGGGCCGCCGTGAGAGGACTGACACGGCTGCCCCCAAGGAGCAAAGTTCGCCCACTTCACCAGCCACAACATCTAGGCGAGGCAAGGGCCCGAGAGCCCCATCTAAGGAGCGAAAGGGCAGCAGGGCGGAGAAGTCAACCAGCAGGAGCGCGGAGCAGGAGGGGCCCACAAGCCCCATCCCGGGTGTTAGGGAGGACACCAAAGGGCCCAGGACTCCGTCACCGAAGGGTCCAGCAACAGCACGGTCGGAGGGCGACTGAGCAGGGAGTCCAGGCCAGGTCTGGCTCCCTTGACTTACTGGACGAGCACCGCTGAAGAGGGCCCCGCCGTGCAGAAGAGCATCGCTGAACAGGGCCCCGCCGTGCAGAAGAGCACCGCTGAACAGGGCCCCACCGTGCAGAAGAGCACCGCTGAAGAGGGCTCCGCCGTGCAGAAGAGCACCGCTGAAAAGGGCACCGCCGTGCAGAAGAGCACCGCTGAACAGGGCCCCGCCGTGCAGAAGAGCACCGCTGAACAGGGCCCCGCCGTGCAGAAGAGCACCGCTGAACAGGGCCCCGCCGTGCAGAAGAGCACCGCTGAACAGGGCCCCGCCGTGCAGAAGAGCACCGCTGAAGAGGGCCCCGCCGTGCAGAAGAGCACCGCTGAACAGGGCCCCGCCGTGCAGAAGAGCACCGCTGAACAGGGCCCCGCCGTGCAGAAGAGCACCGCTGAACAGGGCCCCGCCGTGCAGAAGAGCACCGCTGAAGAGGGCCTCGTCGTGCAGAAGAGCACCGCTGAACAGGGCCCCGCCGTGCAGAAGAGCACCGCTGAACAGGGCCCCGCCGTGCACAAGAGCACCGCTGTACAGGGCCCCGCCGTGCACAAGAGCACCGCTGAACAGGGCCCCGCCGTGCAGAAGAGCACCGCTGAACAGGGCCCCGCCGTGCAGAGGAGCACCGCTGAACAGGGCCCCGCCGTCTCAAGCACCGCTCCGCTGGGCCCCGCCGTCTCAAGCACCGCTCCGCTGGGCCCTTCCTGTCAAGCACCGCTCCGCTGGGCCCCGCCGTCTCAAGCACCGCTCCGCTGGGCCCTTCCTGTCAGGCACCGCTCCGCTGGGCCCGCCGTCTCAAGCACCATTCCGCTGGGCCCTTCCTGTCAAGCACCGCTCTGCTGGGCCCTTCCTGTCAGGCACCGCTCCGCTGGGCCCCGCCGTCTCAAGCACTGCTCCGCTGGGCCCTTCCTGTCAAGCACCGCTCCGCTGGGCCCTTCCTGTCAAGCACCGCTCCGCTGGGCCCCGCCGTCTCAAGCACCGCTCCGCTGGGCCCTTCCTGTCAAGCACCGCTCCGCTGGGCCCCGCCGTCTCAAGCACCGCTCTGCTGGGCCCTTCCTGTCAAGCACCGCTCCGCTGGGCCCTTCCTGTCAAGCACCGGTCCGCTGGGCCCCGCCGTCTCATGCACTGCTCCGCTGGGCCCTTCCTGTCAAGCACCGCTCCGCTGGGCCCCGCCGTCTCATGCACCGCTCCGCTGGGCCCTTCCTGTCAAGCACCGCTCCGCTGGGCCCTTCCTGTCAAGCACCGCTCCGCTGGGCACCGCCGTCTCAAGCACCGCTCCGCTGGGCCCTTCCTGCATGCACTGTTAACGGTTCACTGTGCCCACCATGCCTCCTCCTTGACCAGTGGAGACTGTAATCCACCTGATGGACTGTGGCTTTGCACTCCCCAGGATGGCACAGTGGGCAACCCACCCACTTGTGAGACTTGAGAGACTGTGGCTTTGCACTCCCCAGGATGGAACAGTGGGCAACCCACCTACTGTAGAGACTTGAGAGACTGTGGCTTTGCACTCCCCAGGATGGAACAGTGGGCAACCCACCTACTGTAGAGACTTCAGAGACTGTGGCTTTGCACTCCCCAGGATGGCACAGTAGGCATGGTGGCCCCTTCGTGGTTCTGGCGTCGTGGACTCATGTGGATGTGGTGCCCCCCCCTTCCCTTCCCCCTGAGGTGCCTGTAGTTTTTTCATCAGATGCCCCTGCAGTGTTCTCTCCAGAGGACTCAGGTCTCCTGTGTGGGCTTTGCCCTTGTGTTGTTACACTTTGGCCCACGGACACTTCGATTTTCTTTTGATGTGCAGGACTAATTGCCTCGGTTATCCATTGCACTGTATATAGAATTATTTTGATATTGATTTTTTGGCTAGTTGACCATTACTTTTCAGAGCCTATTTTGTACATAAATTTTTATTCACAATTTAATTATGTCTTTGCATTTTTCAGGGGGGTTTGGGTGGTGTCACTGTGACTTGTTGCTCTGCATTGGTGTGTACATAGTTTGGGGGGGTGGGGGTCGCATATGTGTGTGCCGTAAGCTTTCCTCCTCCCCCCTCCCATGTGTCGTAGGTGCAGTACTCACCGTTGTCGTCTGCGCCGGCGTTCGTACTCGTGGTAGATGAGCAGGTAGACGAGAGCAGGTAGGATGTTTAATTCGGGTTCCATGCTGTCCTCCTTCCTCGTGGAGTGCGTAGAGGTGAGCGTTTTCCCGTTCGTAGTCTGATTCCGCCGTGTTTTTATCGGCGGGGCTCCCGCCCCGGAAAAGGTGGCAGATTGGTGAGTTATGATGCAATGGGCGGTACATTGTCTGCCGCCTGTCTGTTGGCGGTGACCGCCGCGCTGTTTGTCTGTACCGCCGTGGCGGGCGGAGTGTTAATGTGGCGGGCTGTGTTGGCGGTTCCCGCCAGGGTCAGAATTCAATTTTTTGGACCGCCAGCCTGTTGGCGGGTTGGCTGCCGCTTTATCACCGACCGCCAGGGTTAGAATCACCCCCTTTATTTGCAGACACATTTTTTGTTTACTCTCGACCTGCTACCTGATGATATATCCAGCTCATAATTCAAAAGATCATTAAAATCTCCTATCCAAATAATGGGGTCAGAAAGCTAGCAGATGTCAAAACAAATCTACCAATGGCCCGAAATCGTCATTATTAGGCCCATAGTTTCCTGCTTCGTCCACGCCTATCACTCACTCAGACAATCTCAACAGTTTCTGAGGACAGTTTAAAAAATAAAATCCCACATGCTACCTACCCTGTGCCCATGCACCCCCCCCACCCACTGCCAACCCAAACCTGCTCCCTGGGAGAACCCCCATCGTTCCTCATGGTAACTCTGCCTTTGGGAGACCCTTACTGAGCACCATCACCAATACATCTTATTACTATCTTAATCAATTGATAAAGTCCAAAAAGAGAGACAAAAAGACAAAAAAAACTGCTGACTATTCAGTCATTACCCCTCAAAGCCTACACTGCATCATCAGAGAAAGCAGGGGTGGGCAATTTTCTTTACTCTTGATTGTCCCTTTCCAATTCCTTAATTAGGTCATCCACCCCCTTGCAATCTCTGAAATTATACATTTTGTTTTTGTGCATGACTCGCAAGGTGGAGGGGAACTTCAACTGAGCTGTGGCCCCCAAACTCCTTAACAAATCTTTTCTCTTCCCCAACTCCCATTGCCTAATAAGAGTTTTTTTTTTTTTTTTTAAATCTGTTTATTAAACTTAATACAAAACAAAATGCAAAAGTATCAGTACATTACGTATATATTGTAGGGAGAGTATCCAGTACTTCTCCATTTGTATCTTTTTTAGTTTTTGACATTTGTACATTATACTGCACAACAAAGCTGTATCTGAGTGTACTGATTTTCATAAACATTATGGCCCTCATTCTGACCTTGGCGGGCGGCGGAGGCCGCCCGCCAAAGTCCCGCCGTCAGGTTACCGTTCCGCGGTCGAAAGACCGCGGCGGTAATTCTGACTTTCCCGCTGGGCTGGCGGGCGGTCTCCTTCAGACCGCCAGCCAGCCCAGCGGGAAAGAGGCTTCCACGATGAAGCCGGCTCGGAATCGAGCCGGCGGAGTGGAAGCTGTGCGACGGGTGCAGTTGCACCCGTCGCGTATTTCACTGTCTGCGCAGCAGACAGTGAAATACATTTAGGGGACCTCTTACGGGGGCCCCTGCAATGCCCATGCCAGTGGCATGGGCACTGCAGGGGCCCCCAGGGGCCCCGCGACCCCCCCTACCGCCATCCGGATCTCGGCGGTCCGACCGCCGGGATCTGGATGGCGGTAGGGGGGGTCAGAATCCCCGCGGCGGTGCAGCAAGCTGCGCCGCCGCGGAGGATTCAATGGGGCCGCGGTACACTGGCGGGACCCCGCCAGTGGTGCCGGTCCGACCGCGGCTTTACCGCCGCGGTCGGAATCCCCATTGAAGCACCGCCGGCTTGTCGGCGGTGCTCCCGCGGTCCTCCGCCCTGGCGGTCAAAGACCGCCAGGGTCAGAATGAGGGCCTATATAACTAATAACACATTACATGAGGATTACTGTTCTAAAATATATGTATATTGGCGTCAATTATTATAGTGAAAGCAGGGATCTGTATAGGTCGTAGATATTCCTTTTTTTTTTTTTTTTGTGTATGTACATTGGTATCAGAGAGTCGCATTAACAAAGTGTAGCCGCTTAGCAGATTTATAATGGGTTAGACCTGATATTACATTGGCATAAGGTAATTTACGGCAATCTCGACTGCTATGGATGGCTTTTAGTATTAACGTATCTTTAGAATTTTAAAGAGATTGCTTCAAGGTGGGTACTTGTCGTTTTTGGATTCAATTCCAACTATAAAGAGGTCCCAACTGTCAATCCCGCTCTGTGCCTGACCTCTGTGCTGTAATTGCCTTAATGTTCGAGATTCCGCCAGTGCATAATCATATAAGTCTCGTATCCAGAGGGACTGGGAGGGGGCGTTTGGGGCCTTCCAATGTGTAGCTATCAGACGTTTATATGTCACGAATGCTAAATCTATGAACCTATGCTTATGTTTATCATTTTTTGTACGATGCCGCACATTAAGCAGACAGGATTCTGGAGTAGGGGACAGTGGATGGCCTACTATGTCTGCGGATGTAGCGACTATTTGATTCCAGCCAGTATTGATCACGTGACATTCCCAAACCATATGGTAAAAGGTGGCTGCAGGGATAGCACATCTTGGGCATATGGAATTAGCTCCTGGATATATTTTATGAATACGAGCAGGGGAAAGATATGCATGATGCACATAATTAAAATGCGTGTATCTTAGTCTGAAGTTGTGGGATACGGATTTGATCGAGGTGAGGGCCGTGTCCCAGGATTTTTGCGTCATTGGTGCGGGGAGAGCAGAGTCCCATCGATGCTTGGCCTGGGTTAGAGCTTTACAGCTCTTTGTTAAGAGTATTTTGTATAGTTTAGTAACAGCGTGCTTCGCTGTGCTCATAGAAAGCATTGTTGTAAGTAGTGGGGATTCGTTTGGCTCATTTTGTCCACAGCCCCATATGTTACGTAGGAGGTTAGATATAGCACTGAACGTCAGGAAGGTTCGTGGTTGCATAACCCCCGAAGTCACCAAATCTGCAAATTTGATTGCACTAGCGTCGCTGTATAGGTCCCCTATGTTCAGAGTATTAATCGCCCGCACATCGTGATGTGAGGAAAGTGCATGGATACCCGGCAATTGTGAAATTGGGATTAGGGGAGAATAGGGGAGAGGTTGCATTTTGCCTTGTACATATCTCTTCCAACAAAATCTGGCCGAATCAAGCAGGGGAGTATTACATAATAGATGAGGGAGACCTGTTAATAACCATGTCAGTATCATTGTTGGGGATGTATAGGCCATTATTGCTGTAGACTCTATATTGGCCGGCTCAATTAGCCATTTAGTGACCCATTGAAGTTGGGCTGCTGCATAATACAGCTCAAGATTTGGCATGCCTAGGCCCCCCTCCTCTTGTAAGTATTGTGTAGTGGTCAGGGCCACTCTACGTCTGTCTCTGCCCCATAACAAGTCTGTTAATAGAGAGTGCACCTTGTGAAAAAAAGAGCGTGGTATGCTCAGCGGGAGTGCAGAGAAGTAGTATAAGAACCTTGGTAAAATTAGCATTTTGACTAATGCAGTTCGACCCATAGGCGATAAGGGTAAAGAGCTCCAAAATGACAAGGAGCCGCGGGTAGAGCGGAGCAGCCTATCTAAATTACCTTCTCTAATGTCTGACATAGAATGATATACCTGAACCCCTAAATATTTGAAGGTTTGGTGCGACCATGGCAGTTGGTGCATGGGGAGTGATGCACGTTGTTCAGGGGTCAGGCAGGTCAAGGGGAAAATACAGGACTTAGACCAATTCACGTGTAAGCCAGACACAAGAGCGAACCTGTTCAATATTTGCATTATTTCAGGTAGGGAGACAGAGTGATTCCGCAGATATATCAAGGCGTCGTCAGCGTACAAGGATACTATGTGATATGTGTCGAACTCCTTTATGCCCCACTTATGTGCAAAGCTCCTAAGCTTAATTGCAAGTGGTTCCATGGCTATAGCGAACAGCAATGGCGAAAGTGGGCAGCCCTGTCTAGTTCCTCTGTTCACAAGGAAGGCTTCCGAAACCACCTGACCAGTTTTAACTCGGGCTATTGGTTTGGAATATAATGTAGTGATCCAGTTAATGAAGCCTCTCTGGAATCCGAACGCCTTGAGGGTACTGAATAAATATTCCCAGCCCAGCGTATCAAACGCCTTCTCTATGTCCAGTGACACAGTTACACTATCTGGGTCCTTGGTGGCGTGCATGATACGGATTAGACGTCTAATATTAAAAAAAGTAGTTCTTTCCGGAATAAATCCCGACTGATCGGGATGTATTAAGTTCGACATATGGGGGAGCAGTCTATTTGCTAGGATTTTCCACAGAAGTTTGCAGTCAGTATTCAGAAGAGAGAGTGGCCTATATGATCTGACATCTAGTGGGTCACGCCCTGGTTTTGGTAGGACCACTATCAATGCTTCCCTCATAGAATCTGGCAATTGTTTCCTATTGCGTGCTTCATTAAACACTTCTAGTAGGGGCCGTAACAAGTGGATGCTGTGTGAATTGTAATATTCTGGCGGTAGGCCATCTGTGCCAGGGGTCTTACCACGTGCCATTTGAGAGAGGGCCAGACGAAGCTCCTCCATAGTAATGGGACCGTCTAAGCTATCAGCATTATTAACGATGTTCGAATTTTGAGGAATCTGAACTAAGAATTCGGCCAATTGTTGTTCTATAGGAGGAGTAGAGGATTGGTATAGCGTGTGATAATAATTGTAGAAAGCCTTATTAATATCAGCTTGAGTGTTAACCTCTATACCTGTTTGTAATTTAATAGCTCCTATTGGTGATGATTGTGGGGTCTGTCGCACCAGCCACGCCAGCATCTTGCCCGATCTGTCCCCCTCAGCATGTTGTCTCGTTTTGAAGTGTCTATAGTCATGTCTGCTAAGGCTGTCATCCGTTTCTCTATATTTTGCTTTCAGTGATATCAGTGTTTCTTGTGAGGTATTGTTTGTTGAGACTTCATTCTCCTCCCTATGTATTTTGGTTTCTAACTTTAGTAACTCCGTGGTAAGCATTTTCTTAATGCCCACAGATGCTGCCAAGCAGTGCCCCCTGATTACTACTTTATGGGCATCCCACTCAGTAGCACGATTCGATGCTGTGTTTTTATTTAATAAAAAATAGGTCGTCAAGCATGTGGCCAGTTCGGAGTTAAATGGGGGGTCAGTCAAGGCATCTGGCTGCAAGCGCCATGTAGGAATGCGGGAATGTATGTATCCCCATAGTAATACGGAATAGTGTGGGTTGTGGTCTGATATAGTGCGGGCTAGATAGCCACATGTAGTTACCTTTGGGATTATGTTAGATGTAGTGAAGAGCATATCCAACCTAGTGTAAAGTTTATGCACTGGTGAGTAAAACGAATACTCGCGCGATGTGGGATGGGAAGTTCTCCACATTTCGCTCAGTCCGTTATTCGACGCCCAATCTATCAGGTCTAGCGACGCACGTTTAGCTGGAGTGTGCTCCAGTGGAGGAGTAGAGCGGTCTTTTAAAATATCTAGAACGCAATTGAAATCCCCCCCCCATATGGCATCCATTGCAGGATCGCTGAGCATACTGCTGCCTAGTGACACCAGGAAGTCGCGTTGGTTTATGTTAGGCGCGTATACTGTTATCAGTGCTAAGGGACTTCCATCCAGAGTACCCTCTAGTATTGCGTATCGCCCGTTGGTATCGTATTGAGTGCGGGACGTAATGTATGGGATACCAGGGGCTATCCAGATTACCGTGCCTCTCGCGAATGTCGAAAAAGTGGTACCATACAATTGACCTTTCCATTTTGTTTTCGTGTGTGCTAACGAGGATTCGTCTAAGTGGGTTTCCTGTAGCATTGCTATATGTATCTGGTGTCTTCTGAGGTATGTATAAATCCGTTGCCTTTTGTTTACAGATGCCATACCCTTTACATTCCATGTGAGGATTTTGTAATGTGTAATATAACGCTTATTTTGGGTCACCATGGAGTTTGAGTGAGGTGATGTGGAGGAATGCAGCTTGTGTCTGCAGAAGCCCAATTATCCTTGCTATTTGACCCTCTTTCGTAATATCTAGCCGTTTGGTTATTAATATAGGAGCCCAGCCTTTAAGGTTTACATTGTCATGTGACGCCCTACAAATGATATGTGTCATTACTTGTAACAATAAAACATATTGTTCAACTACTACAATAACATCCACTATATATAGCAACAATAGTAGTTGAGATAGCGACAGGGGAGTGACGGAACTTGTCAACTTAGGGTAACAGTCCTTACGGATCGGAGGGTAGTCCATGGCTATGGGTAGTTAAGCGTCTTAGACCCGGCCTATTTTGCATATATTGGTGCCCGTATCAAGCAGTGTCGGCAGCAACCCGAGCATCTTAGGATTGTGCAGACCCAAACGATAAAAATCTCCAGACAGGGACAGCGGTCAGGATGTACTCTAGTACTTAGAGACAGGTATCTAACATATATCAAATGTCATCCGCTGATCTAGGTGTGAGGGTAGGACCCCGATCAATTTCCGTTGAGTCGGAATTTAACTCTGGGTCAAGGTCTGCATCTGATTGCCCAGATATGGATGTCGGCGACGTCTTGGCAAAGCGCGACGTAGATTGCAACAATAGTGAACGTTCGACACGTGACTGTTCAGGGGAAGGTTTGTTGTTTTGCTTGTTGCGAGGTCTCTGTTCATTCCTCGGAGGGAGACTTTTATCGGTAAGGGATAGTGTATCCGCCAGACCTTTTGCATGGAGCCATGTCCATGCATCTTCAGGGGTAGTGAAAAAAAGAGTACGGGTATTGTCTTGTACTCGGAGTTTAGCAGGGAACAACAGAGAATATTTAATATTGTGCCCTCTTAGGTGCTCTTTGATCCGGTAGAATGAGTTTCGTTTTTTTTTTAACTTCAGTTGTAAAATCCGGATAGGCTGATATTTGTGCGCCCTCAAAGTATATTGGGCCAATTTTCCGGAATAGCTGTAATATGAGGTCTCTATCGCGGTAGTTCAGTAGTTTTGCTATGAGGGGACGTGGATAAGCACCCGGAGGTGGGGGTCTGCCCGGAACCCTGTGGGCGCGCTCTATTGAAAAAAACTTTGGAACATTATCTTTTAGCACCGTTTCAATTAGCCATTTTTCGATAAAAAGTTCCGTATTGGGACTTTCAACGCGTTCCGGAAATCCCACGAACCGGATGTTATTCCGTCGCGATCTGCCTTCGGTTTCCTCGGCCCTACGTTTGAGTGTCTCGATTTCTGCATTTATAGCGCTCAATTGGGATTTAACTTCCAACATGGATGGTGTGAGGTGTGACGTATCCTTTTCGAGCTCAGATACCTTTTCAGCTAGTAACTGATGGTCTACGCGGAGTAGATTCACCTCTTCCGTGAGTGATCCCATTTTCGCTTCTAGCGTTGTTTTAGTATCAAGGATGGCTTGCAGCACCCTTTCGAATTGTGTTGAGTGCGCTTGTAATGTCTCTTCCATTTTCTGGAGGGTCTGGAGTGTGTCCACAGGAGTGGTTGTTAAAGGCGACTTAGTAGACTCCATGGTGTCTGGAGGTGCACGCGAAGTTTTTGGTTTTCCCATCGGGAGATTTCCGTGCAATATTTTTATTTGTCTCTGGGTTCAGCGTTGTATTGCTTGATTTTATCTCAGTGGGTGAGCATTACAACGGCAATGACGCGTCGTATGCGGCAAATAGCAATCCGGCTGTGACACGATGCTTGAGGATCCCAGACCGTGCTCCCCCTCGCTCCCTACGCACTCGTCTATAAGTGCTATCTTAGCCAATTGCTTCTGCGGCTCATTTACGTCTTCATGTTAATTAATTCTGCGTTGACATGTCCTATGTTTTTCATCCACCCCCAGATCGGGTACTACGTTTCTTTGCTGGGCCACTCTGTGAATATACAGCGCGCACACACTTGGCCTCGTCCCGTTATGGCTGACTTGCATTACTTTGTACTCTTTGGGAACTATTCTTTTTAGGAATTGTCAGCCTTTCAGGTTTTTTCTGTTCAGGGACCTATGCGTACTTCAGTGCTTCGCATGGGGTTCTTTGAAAGGTCTATTGAGCCCACTTAAGACTTCCGGGTCTACCCTTTTTCAGTGCCCGCAGGGGCGGCTTACCACTTACCGCACATGATATGCATCACCCTCTACTGTAGTCACTACTCCAGGCACCCCCTTTTTTCCATGGCGGCCGCAATCGGGTGTCCCCCAACGTAATCGCGCTTCTGTAAGGGATGCCGCTACCATCCCGTGCGTCAAACGCCCCCCAGGTGTCCCGGGCAGTTCCTACGGCCCGCTACTCGCCGTTATTTCCTATTTGTTTATATCCTGCTTAGTAGGAGAGGGTGCCTGCACGCGTCTCTCCCGCCGATCTCGGTTCCAGATGTGTCGTTTTTCTTTTTTCACCGGAGGCCGCTTTTGGAACAGTCCCAGCTTGATCATGCCATTAGGAAGGGCGCCTCAATCGTCACGCGAGCCAAACGTGCGCTGGCCGTCCCGAGCAGCTCCCACGCTCCGCCGCTCGTCTTCTCTTCCGCCCCACCTGCGCCTTGATCGGAAGGTGAGGATTCCTATCTCCGTCGCCCTTTGAAATCTCGCCTCCTATTATCCTGACATTTTCCTGGTTGCCGCGTCCAGGTAACTCCCTGCGCGATCTCGTTGCGGGAGAAAGCGTCTCCGGTGCCCCGTGATGCGAGTGCGCTCCGAGCCTCCCTGATAGTTCTCCCGGCCCGGCACTCTTAAACTTCCCCCGATCAATCAGCGTCCTTGTTGGGAGGACAGGGATCTCACCTCCGCCGCTCCTTATGATCGCGGCTCCCTGCGCCTCGATCTTCCGCTGGTGGCCCCCTTCCGGCGTCTCCCAACGCGGTAGCGCTGCGTGAAATGGTGCCCCAGTCGTCTCGTGATTCGGGCGCTCGTCAAGCGCCACAAGCAACTCCCTCAGTCGGTCGCTCGACGTCGCCTCCGTCCCGTTTGTGTTCCGGACAAATGGAGAGGTTTCAAACCTCCACAGCAGGGCGAGGCGTCTTTAATTTCAGGATTCTTATAATAGGCCGGATCGGAGCTACGCCTTATGCGTCCGACCCGGTCGCCATCTTGGACACGCCCTGCCTAATAAGAGTTATGTTAGAAATGCTGGATCTTATTACAAAGGACACCCCTTCTACAGATAACACCTTCTGCTTCAAAGCAGCCAATAAAATACGTTCTTTCTTGGAGTACGTGTGAAAGTTTACCAGAACCTTCCTCAGTTTATCTCTAATGGGGGGCTTCCTGAAGGGGTCCCGATGAACCCTCTGAATATCTTTCACAGTGGCTTCATCCGATTTCTCCACTTGCACCCCTATTTTAAGCAGACGTACCAGCGGTCAAATCTCTGCCCTCCATCCCCTCCATTTCCTCTGGGATCTTTAAAATTCTCAGATTGTTTAACCTTTGATTATTTTCCAAAGATACAAATTTTGTTAAAATTCCCTTCTCGACAACCTTCAATTGCCAGATTTCCTCCTTGTTTGCTTCCACTATGGACTTCAGGTCTGCTACTGTTTCTTCTAATGCAACTGTCCTACCTGCAAGATCGTACAACTTTTTTCCTAGGTCTTCACATAGGCCTCCTATCTCCTGTTGATTTACATTACAGATCTTAAAGCTACTCATAACTTTCATAGATAAGGACCTTTGCATGTCCACAATAGACTGGCTTGTAAAATCACTTCTAAAGCCTTGCCTCAGCCCTGTTCCTTCTTCTGTAGGGGGTGGCTCTGACCTCAGCTTCGTTGGAGCTGCAACATCTAACAACTCACAAGGGGGTTTGGAGTGCTCGGGCTGCCACACTTGAGACTCATTATTCACCAACACATTGTCTTTAGAGCTTAGGCAGGCTCTACTACCACTACCACCAACTTCACCATCTTCTTCATTACTCAGAAGGTCCAGACCCTGATACCTATTAGGACTGCACATTATCTGATTTTCTCCTGTATCCATAATGACCTCTGCTGATGTTTGTAGCTCTTGCGAGTTCTCCAAAGTAGCCTTCATCCCTTTCATCATCTTTTCGCTTCATATCAGAGTTTTAGGCAAAGCTCTAAAGTATGTCCTCAGTGAAGGAGTGATCCTAGGTCTCTTATTTACTGCATTTAATTGTGCACCCTTCCCACCTTTAGGACCACTATGTGCATCCTTAGTTTTGCCTCCTTGCTCCTCGCTCCTCACTGAAGGGCTCACCTCCTGCTCCTGATCCCTAACACCTGGGGCAGCTGCTAACAAATTAATTGGAACAGTCCCATGGGCTTTGAATTCCTCTTTAGTTTCTTTAAACCTGCTTCTTAGCGCGTACACTGGCATCCTGCCTGGCTCGCTCAACACAGCAACCTCTCCCTTCTTCCTCCGCCTGACAGCTCCCACCAAGCTTCTGCCCCTGCCTCCTTACCCCAGGAATTTTGTCTTTCTCCTTTGCTGTTCTACCCAAATATCTGAGTCCAGGGTCCACTAGGCTCTTTGTCTGACTGTCTGCCTCTTCACCGAGCCTCCTGCAGCCTCCAGCACACGTGCTGGCTCCACCTCCCTTGCCCCGGAAGGGAATCATTGTAGTCGCATCCCTTCCACATCAGAGGGCAGCTCAAGACCACTGCTCTGCCTCGAAACTACTCAGTGACCCCTCCACTGCGCTTGCCTCTCCAAAAGCACTCTCACAATGGGCACCGAAACACATGAGAAGACAGCAAAGGTAGGAGGCCCTCATGGGAGGGAGGGGATTAGGTGACACAACCCCTACACGTTATTGCCTGATGTCTACACCTCACTTCCCCACATTCTCTCCTCAAACAACATGCTCCTGCACCATGGCGTACAGCTCAGCAGGGTGCACTCCCGTGACCCGCAATCTAGCCGGCCACCATGTTCTCCAAACTAGAAAGGATATATCGGAACCCCTGTGCTAGAGTAGTCGTCAACGGCTCTCTAACCCGGCCTTTCAAAATAGCGAGGAGAACAAGTCAGGGATGTCCACTGTCACAATTGTTATTTGACCTCTATATAGAGCCTTTGGCATGAAAAATCAAAAGGTAGCAAAAGATAGCGCCCTTTAGGTGAAATGGGTGGTTTAGAAAAGTTGCTCTCTATGCTGATGATTTAATGGTATATACAGCTGACTTAAAAGGTATGATGCCAGCACTGGAGAGATTAACAGAAGAGTTTGGAAAGGTGGTAGTAAATGCAGTTACTAAAGATAAAACAGAAGTCATGGCCTGGAACATGTTGTGGGAGGGTGCTCCAATTAAGAGCGAGATGGAACACTTGGGTGTTACTATTACCCAATACATTAACAAAATCTCAGAAGTCAACTTCACAAACGTTATGAGAGATTCTTGTAAGTTAATGAGGAGTTGGGAAAACCTTCCACTCACTATCTTAGAGAGAGTTCACTTGATTAAAAGGTCTAAATTCACTATTATTTTTAATTCGGTCCCATTGATGTTTAATAAAGAATGGTTGAAAAAATGTCGGGGCAAGATAGACAGTTTTATTTGGACCTCAAAGGGGGCATGCATCGCTTGGAAAAAGTTGAGAAGGAAGAAAGAGGAAGGCGACCTGGCACTGCTCGACCTTCAATACTATGCATGGGCATTCTTTTTGAAAAATAGGAAAGGGTTACTGTACAGCCAAGGGGAGTCAGGGTTGGGGGCTATGTATACAACAATGATGAATATTATCCAGGAAGAGTACTCTGGCTTTTTATAAGAATTAGGGGACCCCAAGTTTTTGAAGAAGGTCGGGTTCAAGCTGCTGCAAGACCTGGCAGAATTATGGTACTGAGTTAGGAGGGCCACAACCCTCCCGTATTATAGTAAGCATGCTGGCATATGGAACTCCCCAGGGTCCCCGAAATGGAGTAGTGATAGTTTGGCTATACCCTTGAGGGAGGCGGAGCTTATGGAGTGGGGTCAACTTTGCCATGATGGGGTCTTGGTGTTGTGGGAGGATTTTAACTCAGGGATGGGCATGAAAGTGTCTAAGTTTAAGTATCTCCAAATAAAGAGGTTGGTGCAGATTTTGCATGAGGTAGTGGGGGGATCAAATGAGTTGGAAGAGCTACTGTATCAAAAGGCCCGATGAAGAAGGAAGATACAAGATGGTATTGTTTGGTGATGGACCTTACAGACGGAGACTTCCTGTTACCAGAAGAATTGTGAGGAAAGATGCTTGCCAGAGACACAGATAAGAGATTTATGGAAAGTATCTACTACTCTTTTATATGCCACAGCTAAACCCGCCTGTTTAAGGAGAAACCACGTGTTTTCCATCTACATGGCCTTCTGGACTCTGGAAAAGTTATCCAAAATGACGCTCTGCAATATGGTCAGCTGTAAGAAATGCGGACCGGTGGAGCTAATGATCTATATATGTTTTTGGACTGTCAGCAAATTTTGGAAGGATGTCTGTGGGGTAGTAGGTGAGATTTTATCTATAACTTTTCAGGTAAGCTCCTCTCTTGTTATCTTTGGAATTCTGCAAGATCAGGTGAAGATGAATAACGATAGTGCCAAGTTACTTTTCTATATGATGTTATTAGCCAAGTGGGATATATGTAGGGGAGTGAGTAGCTCTACCCCCTTGTACTTAGAATGGAAGGGGCCATTGATTTACAACTTAAAATTGGATGCAAAGGACACAACAAATAGAAGATACAAGCTGGCCGGAAAAGTACATTTTGTGTTTGTGAGTGGAGATTGTCCCATAATTACGCCAACCAGTGCCCTGTAATGCTTTGACATCGGGCTGCAAGGCCTGGATGCATCAGTGAACCAGGTCTCTCCAGGCAGGTGTCTCCCCACTTATGAGATTTAGGACAAGGGTAGCCCCAGTAAAGACATTTCGTGGGATTTATCCAGCTCGCGGTCCTGGAGGTGAATGAGGACAAAAAAAAGGAATTATTTTCATTCCTATAATGAAGTAACAATCTAGCAAAGACTAGTTAAACAAACACCAGTCCTCGGAATAGTCGAAAAATAAATGAAGGAGTAAAAAACAAAAAGTTCAACACCAGTAAATTCTTTTGTTATGGTTCATGACCAACAATCTCTTTACTGAAGTCTCTTCTTTTTATCTTTTAGGTTCCAATACAAGATCCATGGTTGAGAAATCGCCTTTTTAAGTTCAATACAGATTACAGAATGGACAGTAAGTACTTCCTGTTGGAACTGAAGCATGCGCCTTACCCATTGTTTAGGAGGGGAACGGTATGCTGCTGGTAACTTTTTATTCTTACTTGTCTAGCAGAGGACAGCAGCAGGACTACAGAAACCAAACAGAAAAGTAACTCATGAGGAAATACCTTAAGTGATTGCAGAAAAAAGGATCCAAAATATACACAAAAACTTCAGGTAAACCAAAAACTATCATTTAGAGTAGCTTGTGCCTTTATTTGCAGGCAAAACGTGGGCTCCTGAGCGTGCTTTTTATCCCTGCACTTCAGAGCTGATAGCGCATCTTTCGCGACTTCTTGGGGGATGGGGCCGATTCGGAAGGCCGAGGAGTGCTAGAGCACATCCTCTGCGTCGCCCCATCCCTCTGTGGTGGCTATGTCAGCTGCATCGCATGCCTGATATTGGGACTTGCAACATCTGCTCCAGTGATAGCTATGCTTCTGGATTTAGCCCTGAAGGGTGGCCTGGCTCCACTCTAGATGCAGTCTCTTGTTCGTGCCCGCAGCATCAAAGGAGTGCAATTGCTCCCCTGACTCAAATCTTCTCCCTTTTAAACATTGCTACATCAGTTGTTCATGCACATGGGTGTAAGTTTAGACCTTAGATGATTAGAACAGGAGGTCCACTCTGCTGACCTCTGTAGGAACCCAAATGCAAACACCACAGAGGAAGCGGTAAGACCAGGATTCCACTTATTTTTGCTGCAGCATATTGAGCGGTTAACAGTTGGGCCAGGGTTGGGGGAAAGACTATGCACCCTCGTGCGTGCAGCCCCTTTTGCCCATCACAGATAATTACCCGATGAGAAGGAGGATGCAGAGAGTAAGGGTGTACATAGGGAATGGGAGTATAGTGGGTTGCATGTTGGGAATGGTTTTCCTAGAAGGAACTTTAGGGATCAGCTGAATTTGCTTTCTAGCATTGGAGTGGTGAAGTACAAACCTAGGGAATAAAGATTATGGCATGTTTGGGAAAGGTGCTGTGCAATCCAGAGCAGAATGAATACTGCACTGGAATGATGATTTACAAACTTGAGTAATTTAGTTTCTGGTATGACCATGGACCGTGTGTAATCCCACAATGTGGTAACTAGCACTGCAGTGGTCTTTTATCAAATGGGGTAATGCTGATACTACCATACAAATCTGTGCATTGAATGTGGCAATGTAGACACTGACATCATGCCAGCAACTGTAACTGAAATGAAAACCCTAAAGTTTGAGACCAGAGCCTGCAATATGCTAAGTAAACTGTACCAGCCACTCTGAACAATAACCTGGCACCTTAATATCTCTCTGACGCAGTCAGTTATCTCTTGTTATATTGAGCAGCACTGACATTTGATCAGCAGTGACCTCTCCTGACAGACTGGCATTTTAAGAAGTACTCTGGCGTACTTAAGCGACGCCCCTGTGAGGCTGGCATACTTAGCATCATATTATTAGCAGCACAAACGTCAACTGGCACAGGAAAAGCGATGTCATAATGTCCTGATACAAAATTTCGAACTGTGCATGGGTATTTTTTAAGTGGGGACACCATGTCAGATACAGCATCTTCGACACATAAAATGATCTGCAGTACGTCCTGTTTTTTCAATCTGGTACATCATTAATTTATGAGTACATATGTGATGTCTTCTTCGGAGAACTGTTGCTTCTGGGTACTGAGATAGGCTCTGAAGCACCAGAAGATTTTATTTGTTCCCCTTCTGGCCCCCTCTAGGCGCTTTATGTTTTCTGGTAGTATATTTGAAATATCGTGTGGCAAAATACACCCACCACTTGGTCCCTTGTTTATGACCAGTTTTTAGACACAACTTTTGGATTTTAATAAAATTATATGTAGAATTGTTGCGCCGGAAATGTCCTTCACATGGTGATAGACATGTACCCCTGGCCTGAGTGCCCCAGCTGCGGCAATCTCTGGATCCTCGGTAATGATTTATGGTTATGAAGGAACATCGATCATGCGTGTGCACTGTGACCTAGGCAGGTCTCATGGACGCCGGTTTGCTACTCTCAAGTTGTGGACGGCTACTACCTTCACCGGGAATTAAGTAGTATGCAGCGCAGTGGTGGCAGCATTTTAGGTGTTTAATGATCAGTAGATTAAACAGGTCTTTTTACCTATGTCGCAGGAGTGGAGCCTCCTGGTCCACCCTGGTAATGTTGGGATGCCGTGTGCTTAAATCACCCTTGGCCTGCATTGGATTGTGTGCAGAGCTGGTATATTTGTGTGCCTGTGTAAAGTTGTCGTGCATCAGAACATAGCATGCATGGTTGCATGTGCGCGCTGAGATACATGTGTGCCTGCGAGACGGTACAGTGCATCAGGAGATGGTGTGTGTGGCTGCATGTGCTCACTGGGATACATGGGGACCTGTAAGCTGGAACCACATATAGGAGTTATTACGCAATGTTGCATGAGCGTGTACGGATGCCTCTGCGAGTGTACAGTACTTTGGAGGATGCACATGTGTGTATGTGGGTGCACACAGTGGCAGCTGGCTCGTATTTACAAAGGGGGCAGGGGAACAATAGTAATAAAATTTAAAAGAAGGTACTTGCCTTGGGACGTCTTCTTGTCGTCCCGGCTCCAACACGTGACGGGACCCAGGAAACTGCACAAGCCAATCCTGGCACTGCTTTCATACTGGTAACCATCATAAAAGCAGCATCTGGATTGGTGGGAACGGGCTCTCTCAGTGCTCACAAGAGCGCTGAAGGCCTGTGCTTTCTCTAATCCAGCTGTCTTGAGACAGCTGAGTTAGAGATGTTTAAAGTGCGCATGTCTGGCTGGCCGCTGCAAGATTGCGGCCAAAGGGACATGCACACTTTAAACAAGGGCACAGCTCCCTGCCGCAACTCGGCAGCCCCGTCTTGACACTCGGTTCAGTACGGGGTGTTGAAAAATAAAACAGTAATAAAGAAAGTTTATTACCATTTTATTTTTCAGTTCTGAGGGCATTTTATTTAGTGGGGTGATGCTCCTCCACACTCGTGGAGGGGTCGCCCCTGGGTGCACAGTGGTTTGTGTCTGTGTGCTTGTATGTATACTTGCAATGGACACACCACATGGAAGATACTGGGTTCCAATTTGGGAGGCACTGGACTGGCTAGAGGAGCAGGGGGAGGTAGAGGTTTTCTCCAGACAGCTTTGTGGATTGCTGCGATCTTGACAGCTGGGAGGGACACACATTGGAGGATGAAGAGACAGGTTCTTTGGTGCACGTCAATAGTGTTTCTTTAGATCTGAAAGGAGGTCTCTGCTCAAAGGGGTCTGAACAGATCTGAGGAAGGAGATGGGTCTCTATAAGAAAATCATATAGAGTAGGGCTGGGGCCTTTGGTAGCCTTTTGATGCACATATCACTGAAGTGGATATCCAGGTGTAATCACCTAGTCACTCCCATGGACTGTGAGTGGGGCTCTCAGAACTGTAGACTGCCCTGCTGTGATAGACTGCAGTCTGGAGAAAGAGCACAACAAAGAAGTGGATACTTCAAAGTGGGCAACTCCCAGCACAAAAATGTAAAGAACGTGTGTGTCTGTAAATGGGGCATAAAAAGGGGAGCTTGAGACTTCCAAATTGTCAAACTGAAGTTCTACATCAGCGTGGAGAAGCTGAGTATGAGCTCTGTCTGTTGTGGCCAGGTCTGGGGACTAAGGCCCTCATTACGACCCTGGCGGTATAGAACCGCCAGGGCCGCGGGACGCGGTGGCACCGCCGACAGGCCGGCGGTGCCCCGCGGGGCATTCTGACCGCGGCGGCTTAGCCGCGGTCAGTAAAGGGAAACCGGCGGTCTCCCGCCGGTTTCCCGCTGCCCCCAGGAATCCTCCAAGCCGGCGCAGCTTGCTGCGCCGGCTTGGGGATTCCGACTCCCCCTCCCGCCATCCAGTTCCTGGCGGTTCTCCCGCCGGGAACCGGATGGCGGGAGGGGGAGTCTCGGGGCCCCTGGGGGCCCCTGCAGTGCCCATGCCAATGGCATGGGCACTGCAGGGGCCCCCGTAAGAGGGCCCCTACAAGTATTTCACTGTCTGCTTGGCAGACAGTGAAATACGCGACGGGTGCAAATGCACCCGTCGCACCTTCCCACTCCGCCGGCTCGATTACGAGCCGGCATCCTCGTGGGAAGGTCGTTTTCCCCTGGGCTGGCGGGCGGCCTTTTGGCGGCCGCCCGCCAGCCCAGGGGAAAACTTGAAATACCCGCTGCGGTCTTTTGACCGCGGCGCGGTATTTTGGATGGCGGAATTCTGGCGGGCGGCCTCCGCCGCCCGCCAGAATCAGAATGAGGGCCTAAGAGTCTGCCAGTCTCCAATGCTGGGTGTGGGGGCATCACTCAGGAGAATCAAGAACACTCGCCTGGAGCACCAGCTTCTTCCTGACCCAAGACCAGTGAGTTCTGTGAAGAGGAGGAGATTGCCTCAAGAGAGCAAGGTCCAGTGGGAGTCCTACCGAGAGGATCCTGGGATGAGAATGTGAGATTTTGGTCTGTTGAGAACGGCATGCAGATCAGGTTATCTGTCCCTGTGCATTGTGTAATTTCTGTATGCCAAATGGAGGCTGCTGAGAGAACTGGTCCACTGCACCGATCAGGCTGCTAGCCTGTGTGCATTGTCAGACCCCCTGATGCCAGGAGAGGTTTGCAACTGAGAGGAAGGATCTGAGGCTCTAGTTACATACTACCGCATAGGGAGGGCCATTGCCCTTGGTGGTTGAACCTAAAGAGGGCTGTCACCTTATCGATGCTGCTAAGCAATTCCTTTATGTCTGAAGAAGTTCACAGAGAAAACTAGGGGGCGTTGTCCTGTGTGCACTGCAAAGGCCACCTGCAAGTCAGGAGAGGGGCCAGAGTCCAGCATGGGGCCATCACCCTAGGACAGCATACAGCTGTAATGCCCAACGAGTTGTGACCCGTGGAGTTAGAACCAAGTTTCATTGACTTGAGTCTAGGAGCACCCATGACCCACCCCTGGATTGAAGAAGCACTGTGGATATCTGCTGCTGCAGATTCCAGAGCCCTGCTCACCGCATGGCCAGGAACATGAACCCAGATCTCCAGACTGCCAACCCAGCGAGTGCACATAAGACTGGTTCCGGGCTGTCCGGCTCTGGGGGAACTTGTTCTGAAATATGTGGACTTTTTCTAAAAGTCCATGTGGAACTTGTAAGACTTCAACTCACTAGTAGGGCCTAGTTTGGATGTCACCACATGTGATTTGGGAATAATCATCATTCCTAAACAGGAAAGTGGGACAGGAGCTTACTGGGGTGTTGGGTAGGGGGACTGCCTTAAGTACAGTGAACAGATTTTGGGAAGCAAAAAAACGGGACAGCCCAGACATAAAAGAAGGACTAAAGTCTTTATTCTTAGTTTTAGGTCTCACCTGTCCTGATTTTTGCATTGCCTTTAAATGTGTATGTGTGTGTGTATCTATATACTGTATATATATATATATATATATATATATATATATATTTATGCATATTGCATATATATATATATATATACATATATATATATATATATATATATATATACATATATATATATATATATATATATATATATATATATATATATATGTTTTATATGTATTACCTACTGGCAGTCGCCAGAAGCTAGTTATAGTTAGGACCTAGTTTCCATAGGAAAAGTGCTTTTTTTGCCATTAACTTTGATGCTGCCTGACGAATCTTCACAATTTTTTAAAAACTAGTACGATAGTCAGTTCAGCTGCTGTGTTGAAAGATTTGGGGAGATTGGTCAAGTGGGGACCGAGAAAAAGAGGAGTCCTAAAATGCATTTTCCCCATGCATTTTCCCATAGGGTCTTTAGACATGACCACGGCCCAAACTACTGAACGGAATTACACCAAATTTGTAAGGAGGCTAGATTTTGGTGCACAGATCGTGCTTTTTGTTATTTGGTGTAAATCCATTCAGTAGTTTTGGAGTTATTAAACAAAAAAGAAGTATAGATATCTGGGTGGAGCGTAAGCACCAATCTCATGGTGAGATTTGATTGGCTTTCAGCATTTCAACCATGAAGTGCTGGCAGCCATCTTAGGACCAATATACATGATAGCACCGTGTTGAAATGCATTGTGGTGAATGGCAGTTTTTGAGGGTTGCTAACACGTTTTTCTCATCCTTCGAAGGATTTGAAAACACTTCCCTGAGGTCGATGGGATCTTTGGACCCAGTAAAGAGTGTGGTAACCATACACAAACAATTCAAACCCAAACAATACATTTAAACACCATGACCCATGTAACCACAGAAGAAAACTCCAGTCAATAACAGATTCAAAGCTTTGTTTTACAACCAGGAAGCCAAAGTCACATAAATATTGCACAAAATCGAATTGTGAAGGTAAATAAACACCATAGGCTGGCCAAAAATACCAAACGGGTTTAATCTACTCAAGATGAACACAATTCAACATTCAAGAAGAAGAATGCATATTAATAACGACACAATTTGAGTAATAGAAACATTCTTTAAATCAGACTGTGAATGCATTAGTTAAATCTAATTGCAAAGATTAGAATTCAGGATTTGGACGTAAGTTCTCTCTACTGCTAAACAAATTAGGACAAGCATGTGTGGGAACGGGCTAACACGTGGGCAAAAGTCAAAAATACAAAAATAATTTGGAAAAACATCTGTCTCTGGCTAAGTTAAACTAACTTAGAAAAATAAAATAGGCAGGTGTCAACATGCTAACTTCTACTAAAGAAACGCAAGTCAGAGAAAAATAACATTTGCATTAGAATATACCTCTCCTAGGGTATGTTGATCATTGATCATTAGCAAAGTCCATTAAGCTTCATCAGGGGAAATGCAGAACACGGGCTGCACATGGAAACATCCAAGTGGCAAGTTAACAGAACAAGAGTCAAAAGGCCTCTGACTGAAACTTACAAGTCCTTCCCTTAATGAAAAATATTCTAAACAGTTTCATTGATCAGTTCGACAAGTCCACATTATGCAAAAAGAGCAATGTCCAATGAGAATTAGTTCACAAATCGAGTTTGCAACATCCTGATTTATTCTAAGGTTTGGTGAGAAGACATTTCTCCTTCTGTGTGACACTGGCAGTCAATGGCAATTTTGTACAACATTTGATACACTTTTAACATAGTCACATGGCTCACGATGATTTCCACAGTTCACATGAGAATATTCCATTAAGCAATGGCAATTGCTTTAGCTTTCAATCCTCAGGTCTTGCTGTAACAAAATCAAGGTCACTGGAAAACAAAACTTACACATAATACAATAAGGCTCTTTACTATTCATGAGAAATAACCTAATGGAAAAATTCATGTTGGAGGAAAAGAAATGATTCAACACTTTTAGATGGCTGTGAAATATGAAGACATCAGGCCTAGTTATGCTAACACAAGAATTATAATGCATTAATAGTTATTAATACAACACACATAATATGCAACTTATAAGTTCAGCATTAATAATATATCATTAGCATGCGAAAAAAGCATTTCAATAATAGTTGCAATCTTTGTTAAAGAATAACATTGAGTATGACAGAGAAGTGCATTTGCTTCCTGCGCAGATGACTTTATACTAATAGATCGCATTAAACATTATGGCCCTCATTATGAGTTTGGCGGGCGGCAGAGGCCGCCCGCCAAACTCATTCTGCCTTCAGACTGCCTGTGCGACTTGAACCCCGCTGGCCCTATTAAGATTTCACAGCAGAGCCGGCGGGCGGAAACGGCCAATGTGACGGTGCAGCGGGGGCAGCAGCACCAAACGGGTATTCTGCTGCCCGTAATTCGGGTAGTGGAATGAGCGACGGGGATGTGCATGAGGGCCCTTGCACTGCCCATGCCAAGTGCCTGGGCAGTACATGGGCCCACAGGGGGCCCCAACACCCCCATTTCACCAGCCTTTCCATTGCGGTGTTAACCGCCATGGTGGTGTAAAGCGTCATGTAAGGGCAGGCGGATGAGGACACATAATCCCCAGGGCGGCGCCGCAAGCAGCGCTGCCCTGGTGGATGACAACCACGGTGTTGGTGGTCCGGCTGTGGTGGCTCCGCAACGGTCATAATGTGGCAGTCCCACCGCCAGCCTGTTGGCGGAGGGACTGCCACCGCTAGTCTGGCGGTCATGAGACTTATGATGATGGCCTATATATCAAATTAATTTCACCACTAATGTTACTCTAATACGTGGAATATACTTCAACCTTATTTCAATCTGTTAGCACATTGTCAGTTCTGGTTGGCACAATGTCATCATGATAATAAAACATGAGCACTTCTAAAATACGTGTCAATGTAGCTTTTTCTCTGTTACGCATTTGAACATGAATATAAATGTAATCTAATGCTGACATCTGGGTCACTAGAAGCATTACTAAATTTTACCCTCCAGCAGTCCCTCTTCTGAACCAATATATGCCATCACAAAAAGGACACTCTCATTTCAATGAGACAACTCAAAGCCTTATGGTCTGATAACGTAAAGGCCTTGGTCTACTGAAATGCTCAATTCTTCTCATGTACTTGTAATAACTGCTCCTCACTTTCTCCTTTTCACTCTCTTCACTCCTCGGTTTAATCTTAGCTCTTCACAAATCTGTATAACTTGTAAAATCCAAGTGTGACTATATCACACAATGTCACAATCAACAATGGTCTCAGAATCATTCTCACTATGCCCTTTCAGAAGTCTCCAAACCATGATCCAGTGCTCAAAAATCCTTTACCTATTTCTTTCTTCCTGGACATTTGTATCCTGTAAGTCTTTTGGATAATTTTTCAAGTTTTGTCATGTTTGATATAAATCTTCTTATCTCCTTGCTGTTATCTGGTATAAGCGTGCAACAATGTTGTGCCTGTAAACTTTACAGACTCTGCCTTCCTTCGCCAATAAAATGTCTAGCACAAGATGATTTTGCAAAACCATTGATCTCACAGCAACCACCAGCGTATCCATGAGCAACATTACTCCAGCATAATCAGGAGACATCTTATCTACAATTGTTGACAACTTTCTAATCTGTATGCCATTCAAGATCACACCAACTGACGGAATAAAGGCACCAAATATATCACCTGTAATCTCTGCTGCATTAGCCCCTTTCCTTGCTCTGGATTTTGGTAACTCCTTCCAGACTGGATTGTCAACATTTTCCACATGGCAGATTTTCGGGAAAAACTCCCCTTAAATAACATGTACCAGCCCAACCTTTCGAAAGTTTGTAATAGGCATTTTTCCACAATTAAAATAAACACTTGTTATGGCAGGATCTTATCCATTTAACATAAATTCCCAAACACTCCTAAGCAAAAATATATGTCCACATTCACTCGTCCCTACAAATTTTGTATCAGACATGTTGCCAATCTATAGCTAAGCCTCCTTGCGTATCACCACCTGCAAGATGGGTAGCATCCTTTTGCCAATCCTGTAAGACTATTCCTTTTACCTTTTTTCGTTTTCATTGTTTTTCTCCTATCTTCCACTTGGTTTATTAACTCTTTCTGAACTTGTGTGAGAATGCAGGTTAGATTATTTTTATGAGTGTATGCAGTTCCAAATGTCAGCGTCAGTCCAAAGAAACCTCCCATAATATCAATATTTTTCACTTTAGCAATATTACTTAAACGCTGGCTAGTAAGCACAAAGGAAAACACTAAATCTACATTAGAATAAAAATATTGTATATACTCCTGCTTATACAATTGGGTTAGTAACAGACTACATGAAATGCCGTAAGTTAAAGGTAGCCTATGATTTATTATTCCCTCCTGCACAGCTGAAGGGATCTGTGTACAAACATAATAACACACATCCATAGTTTCAATGTATTTGTAAAGTAACCTGTAGTATACATTTGAAGACAAATCTCCCTTTGAGTCATCTAGATGAAGTAATCTCTCATATTCATACAGGAGATCTCATTTTGTATGTGACCTTTCCTTCACAGGTGTAATTGTGCTCTCAACTTTGTCTTTCACAGATACACTCAAACCAACAGTTAATAATATGCTCACAATCCCACACACTATTGCTAAACCAATACACACATACTTACCTTCCCTCCGTTTACCTTGATCCCAACTTATGGCTTGTCTAGAGTCAGACCAAGATATAAAATTCAAAAATCAAAATCAAAGCAAAAATCAAAATGTAAAGCAGTTTTTTTTTCCTTAAGTGAGCAAAATAAAAACAAAATCAAAATATTTCAGTCTTTTTGTACTTATTTTGACGGTTCTTGGTCTTCTACAAAGTTCCTCAAGTTTTTCTCTATTTGCAAAAGTTCAACAATCACTACTGAAAGTTCAAATGTCTCTAGTTAATAAACCATCTGGTAATCACTTATCCGCACTTCCATCATATAATGCCTCTGCTCATCAAGCAGCAATGAATTTCAAAGTTCAGTTCTAGAGCAATTTCAAGTTCCAGGATATTCAGATGAATCCGGTTTGTCAACACAAAAGGCAATTAATTCCTTCTCCCATTCATTAGTAGCGGAGTATGTCAGGTGCTGAGTATCTACAGCTTGGCACTCTTTTTCTCTTTGATCTCCTTGCTGCACAATTTTCACTGTCACTTTGATCTTATTCTTTGGTTACTTCAGAAATTGATGGAAGCACATCTGTTACTGGCCCTTGGCTTTTTGTGGGCCACTGATCTCCTCTCACAGTTCTCGTTTCAGGCACAACTGGATTTTCAACGTTTACTGAGCCAGCAGGAGTTCACTGATTCTGACTTGACCCTCCTGCACCTATAATTGCTTTTGACAAGCTCAGATTTTCACTAGCTTGTGCAGGTTCTGTGATAGCCACTTCTCCAGTCCTCACAGTTTGGGCAACCTGGACACCTTCACTCACGGATTCCGACCCTAGAGGAGCAGGCACTGTATCTTCAAGAGGACTTGGAACTTTGCATGCATGAACCCAATTCCGCAGACCAGCACACTTCACAGCTGTTGTAGTCACCAAGATAACGTGGAATGGCCCTTTCCAGAGTGGTTCTAAGCATGACTTTCTAACATGTTTCTTCACTAGAACACAATTACCTTGACTCAAGTTGTGACACTGTTCTTGTGCTGGCTGAACAATTGCTTCTTCCACCTTGTGAGACAAAGAGTGAGCCACATCAGCTAGTCCTGTGCAATAATCCAGCACTAAGTCATCTGAAATGTTCACAAGTGCATTTGCAGGCACAGCTGATAACCTCATAGCATATCCTATAAGAATGTTGTGAGGGGACAGTCCCGTCTTTCTGTTGGGTGTGCTACTCATGTTCATCAGAACAAGTGCAATGCATCCGATCATTTAAATACTGCAGGTGAACGCTCTTTAGCCAGTCAAGACTTTAAAGTTCCATTCATTTGCCAATCCAGAGGCTTCTGCTCTATAACTGCAGCGCAATCTTTGCTCAGTTTGTAATGCCACACACAACAATTTTATGATCTGATTGTTAAAATGTGATCCTCGGTCTGATTCCAAAAAAGCCGGAAATCCAAATTGAGGTATCAATTCCCTTAAAAGCAGCTTTGTAACAGTGAGGCTATCATTCCTACTGGTTAGAAAGGCTTCTACACAATGTGAAAACATGCACATCACCACCAAAACACACCTCAATCCATTGCAGACAGGCATCTCAATGAAATCAAGTTGCATTCGGTTGAAATGACCTCCTGATCTGCCTATGTGGCTCAGACTAACCACAGTGCATTTTCCTACAGTCATCTGTTGGCATGTTACACATCTGTGGCACACAGCTTCTGCAACCAATCTAAATCTGGGATTGTACATGTCTGTTTGAATGTTCTGATCATGGTGTCTCTGCCAATGTGTGCCTGACCATGATAATACCTTACCGTTGAAGGCAGCAAACTAGTTGGCAACACTGCTTTCCCTTCGCTGGAAACCCAAACATCTTCTTCATCTCTTTGGATACAGCCTGCTCTACTCCAACCTCTATGTTCCTCTTTCAGTCACTTCTTCCTGTAATCTCTTAACTTCTTCCTAAGTATTAATTGCTGTCATCAAGAAACTTTGGTTTGTCCCAATGGGGCTACTTCCATCGCTCCATTCCTCATTAAAGGATGTGCTATGGAGTGCATAGTATCTGACCACTTTGTCAGCATAAGCATTGCCTCATGAGATGTAATCACTTGACTTTTGATGTTCTGCACATTTCACAACTGCAGTTTTCACACGTAACTGTATTGCTTTCAACAACTGGTAAACTCTGTCACGGTTTCGGATAGGTGATCCTGAAGAGGTCATAAAACCTCTCTTGGACCATAACTGTCCAAAGTCATGAACGACACCAAACCCGTACTGACTATTAGTGAAAATGGTTACTTTAAGCTGTTCAGAAACACAGCATGCTCTAGTAAGAGCCACCAATTCGGCTACTTGGGCTGAAACGACTCCTAGAATCCATGACACTTCTTTCATTCCTAAGATTGTGCAAACTGCATAACTGGCTCTCAGAGTTCCATCATTGTCTCTTAAACAGGAGCCATCGACGAACATGACATAATCATTTTCGTCTAAGGGAGTATCTTGAATATCAATCTTAGTTTGATGCACAGTTCATTCACAGTCATGTACCACTTCTTATTCATCATAAACATTTTCAACATTATTAGGCAAAAGCGTTGCTGGATCCAAAACAGTACATCATCTGATATTTACATTAGCAGATCCAAAAATCAACTGCTCATAACAAGTCAAATGGGCATTGGTTAAATGCTGAGTTTTCGTTTGGGTCAGAAGGACTTCAACAGAATGAAGCACAAAAAAGTTCAGGGGGCGGCCCATGACAATGCTTTTGCACTGGCCAATGCTAACACCTGTGGCTGCAGTTGATTTTAAACAGCTGGGCAAACAGCATCTACGGGGTCCAAAGTGACAGAAAAATAAGCCACTGGTCTGTTGACCCCTCCATGTAATTGCATCAAAACAGGAAGTGCACAACCATCTCATTCATAACAAAACAAAGAAAAACATTTGTTATAATCTGGCATTCCCAGATCTGGGGCTTGGCAGAGGCTTTCTCTCACCTCAGAGAAGGCTTTCATGCATGTGTCATTAAAGGGTACAGCATCAGACACTTATTTGTGTGTCAGCTTTAACAATGGCTTGGACAACAGTGAAGAAAAAATCACGATCCACCGGCGGCAGTAGCCAACCATTCCCAGGAACAATCTGACATATTTTTGTGTCACAGGGGAATTCATTTGCATGATTGCTGAAATTCACTCTTGGGATACCTTTCTTGTACTTTTCTCTATGTGATGACCCAAATACTTCACTTCTCTTGACCCAAATACTTCACTTCTCTTGGCAGTACTGTAATTTTGCAGGGGAAACTTTATGTCTATTTTCTCCGAGGTGGTTCAGCAGGGCAATGGTATCTTTCCTACAGGCTTCATGTGAGTTTGATGCAACCATCAAATTATCAACATACTGAACTAGGACTGAATGAAATGGCATTTTAGGGACTCTAAATTATTTTTCAGGACCTGTTTAAAAATGGATGATTCAGTATACCCCTGTGAAGAAAGACAGCAGGAATATACACAACTTCCCAATTTAAAGCCGAAAAAGGTACTGGCTGCCCTCATGGAGTGGATTGGAAAAGAATGCCTGACACAGGTCAGTGACAGAGAACCATTCTGCTTCACAAGGAATCTGGAACAGAATCACTGCAGGATTCGGTACCACTGGATAACAAGGATCAACAATCTCGTTCACCTTTCTCAAATCCTGGACTATGCAGTATTTTTCATTGGACTTCCACAGTCCCAAAATAGGGGAATTTTAGGGACTTTCAGGTCACCTTGCTCAACAAAATTCTCAATTACAGGGTTAATTCCAGCAGTTACTTCTGGAGCCATATTATAAGGCGGGATCTTTGAAAACATTGCATTGGGCTTCACTGTGATTTTAGCTGTCTCAACACGTTTAATTAATCTTATATCTTTCCCTGAAAAATCCAAAACCTTCACCATCACTGTTCCTTGCAGCTCTTCCGGTAAATCATTAAGGCCCTCATTACACCCCTGGCGGTCCAAGACCACCAGGGCTGTTCTGGAGGAAGCACCGCCAACAGGCTGGTGGTGCTTCCCAGGGCATTACGACCGTGGCAGAAGCGCGGGACCGGCGGTTTCCCGCCACAATGGCCCTGGCGGTTGTAATCCGCCAGGGCAGTGCTGCTTGCAGCGCTGCCCAGGGGATTATGAGTCCCCCTACCGCCAGCCTTTTCCTGGCGGTTTGAACTGCCAGGAAAAGGCTTGCGGTACGGGGAGTTGCGGCCCACTGTCTGCTACACAACACCGCCGGCTCCTTTTGGAGCCGGCTCCTGTGTTGCGGCCGAGATCTCCGCCAGCCCAGCGGGGATCTTCAAATGGCCGTGGTGGGGGTGCGGCTGCATTGGCGGCCGCCCGGCGGTCCGGCCCGCCAAGGTCGTAATGAGGGCCTAAATGTCATCATTGGGAATAATGCAATCAGAGGGTACATTTCATCAATTGTGCTGGACATTTCATCATCACTATTTGTCTGAATGGCTAATCTTTTGTGATGCAACTCATGGAACAGTTTAGTTTGCACAACAGGTCACGTCCTAACAAACTCACTGGACATGAATCACAAACCATAAATTGGTGTAAATCCACAAAAGACCCTATTCTAACTGGAACATGCTCTGTAGTCAGGTTTATTAAATGCTGATTTGCTACTCCTACCACCTGTACTCTTCTTCCGTACAGGGACACATTTGGCACTTCTGCGGTTCTGACAGTGGAACGCGTTGCTCCAGTGTCAACCAGGAATGAAACATTGTGTCCTATAACATTGAAATTTACATAGGGACCACATTGATCTACCTCTAGGGATGCTGCTAATACTCATTCTTCCTCTTCAGAACTGTCACTGTTATATGTTTCTGAAAATTCATCATCGCTGAAATCAATTAAAGGGTATTGTGTTATTAATTACTTCACATTTGCGTTTGTTCTCTGATACATGTTTTGCTGAGGAATTATCACTTGCTGCTGTTGCACCCAGCTTGTGGAACATGCATTTGCTGAGGGGCCTGAATCTGTTGGGGTTCGCATCTGTTGTAATCCAGTAGGAACAGTCACATTTTGAATTTGGGTCTTTGGATTCTCTGAAATTGGACTTGACCATTGTCCACAGTCTCAGCAACAAAACTATCCTGCACCAAATTGTTCACATTACTTTACGAACACTCCCCTTTCCAATGTCGGAGATTACCGCAAGCATGACATGGACTCAGGCCCATATTTATACTTTTTTGTGCACCATTTGCGTCATTTTTTTACACAAAAGTGACGCAGACTTAGAAAATACAATTATATTTTGTAGGTTTGCGCCACATTTGCGTCAAAAAATGACGCAAATGCAGTGCAAAAAAAGAATGAATATGGGCCTCAGTTTCTACATTGACTGAACATCAACCAATTTACCACTCTGATCCATACGAACGCAAGGTCCTCTACCTTTAAACTGAGGCATGTTGTTAACCTGCTGTTGCACACCGTACATCACACTAGTGTTAACCATCATATGTGGATTCTGTGTTTCTGTCTGTGCAGATTTAATTTTTATCACCATCAATTGCTCTTTCAACTTTTTCTGTTTCAATTTAATTTCATCACTACAGTACCTAGCATACTGCAGTACTTCATCAATCGGTTTATTCTGCCAACCAATCAAAGGCTGCTGAATCATATTGCCAATTTCAGGGTTCAATCCTTGCACAAATCTAAACACAAAATGACTCATGTCTTTCTGCTTGATAAGTTCAGACCCACTATGCTGTTTGAAACTCTCATAATAGGCATGAATTGACTCCTTTGTTTCTTGAGCTGTCCTGTCAGTCTTTTGCCACTCAACATCTTTTGAGGAAACTTTGTCCTTCAGAAATTCAATCACTTTGTAATACCCTTTCATCATCTCTTCAGACAGCGCACCTGTTACTGGATCCCTCTGCAGGTCACAGGTTTCCCAATCAACACCCCGTTTGCACTCAACCCACAAATCAACTGGAACCACAATGTCAAATAATGTAACAATCTCGGGTAATCATTTGTGAAAGACAGTATGTCATTTTTGCTCCAGGGGACATGTACATAACCTTCACCTGGTATCCCTCTCATTGGCAGTATTTTTATACTCTCATCAGCTTGATTTACTCCAGCAGGAGGCAAATTCTGCATTGCTTTCTTCTGATCTTGTTTCTTTGCCCATCTTCCTTCCAATTTATCTAATGCTTCCCATGTTTGAATATTTGTGATTAATTCTTTAATGTGAATTCTAATACCGGGTGGTCTCATGTTTGAAATATCTTTGGAACTGAATTCTCCTTCTTTAAGGGTTTTGATTTATCTAAATCCACATCATATTTTTGAGCCAATTCTCCTAATTTCTCATATGTCAGTCCTGCACAATGTGTGACATCTTCGCACATGAAGCGCAATTCTTCTTCATTGCATGTATCTAATCTTTCCAGCTCAAGTGTTCACTCAATCAGTTCACTTAATTCTAATTTATTTTAATCTGGGCACATTCACTGTCTTGTCTCTTTCTGGGGTCTCTTCTGTTCTGACACTGCAACACTGCTGTTTATCATACCTGTTGCTCCGCTCAGACTGCCTAACCACTCAGTCAACTGCTGTGCTGAGGACCCTTGCAAGCTGATGTTATTTCCCTGTGTCATGTTCGGCAGGGTATTACAAGGTACCCCCATAATTTCTTGTGGTGTGAACATGTGTGTAACTGGAGTTCCTGGTGGACATCTCACATCTATTATTGGACCTGTTCAATCTTACACCTGGTTGGAATCTGCAATTTGCATGAGTGTCAAAGCTGGAACAGACTTAGGTAATCTTTCCATTTCTGAATTTGTTGAATATACCACTCTCTGGGTATGACATGGAGACACCCCTGCAGATATGGGACTTAGAGTCTGGAGACTACTCCCAGTATTACCTGAAGGGTAAAATGGAACAACTGGACCTATGGTTACAGGGACCGTCAGTGCTTCGGATCCTGTCAAATTTCTCTGATTTTTAAGAATCATCATCCCAGCACTCTGACCTGTTAATATTGTACTGAGAGTCTGTCCTGGTTGATTCTGGATATTATTTGGGCTTGTCGGGACTGGTGAATACATGGGCTTTGTCTGTCTCTGATTAAAATTTTGCATGGGTACAGTCACATTAGGTGTAGATTCCATCTGAATCATCTTTGTGTTTTGTGGCTCACAAATGGGGTTGTAATATGCTGCTCTGTACTAACAACTGGAACTGAAGGATAAATTGCAGGCACTTGTGTCACTGAACTGGTAGGTATACTTGGGACTACCTGAACTGGACTTTGTGAAAATGGAGCTGTTGGCACACTTGAAGCTACATTCTGAACTGATCTCTCAACTGAATGATATGGCAGGGAATGATTCATTAGGAGTTGACATATAAACTTGTCTTCTGAGTCACTCTCATGTGTAGCTGTCTTTTTACCCTCACCTGCTTTCTGGTCTTGTACTACGTCACCTTCTTCAGTTATATCTGGAAACATTTTCACCCCTTCTAACATATGTGATCGCCACATGTTCTGTTCCTCATCCCTTCTAGCTTCTGCCATTGTCTTTTCAGCCCTCCTCATTCTATTCTGAAATGTTGCCATTTTTTTCTGTCTTGCAACAAGTTTCCAAACAGCAAGAGCTTCACATGGTGTGGATCTTGGATGAGGCTTTAATTTGTACAAAATGCTCCTCAAATTTTCTAAAATCCTCAAATTTAAAATTCCATAACATGGAAAAGCCAAAGAGCCTTTTGTCTCAGTGATCTTACACCACTGTTTAATCCAAATGCATGCTGAAACTCTTCTTGCTTCTATCACCTCATAATGATTGTGTTCCCTCGGGCGGTGTTGGTTCACCCTCCCTAACTGGAATAAACACACCTCTTAAAGCTTTGAAACATTTCATTTTTGCACTAATTCTAATCAATAATACGAATTTCAACAAATCAGGAAGTAAATTCAATCCCACAATTCCTTTAGCAAGTTGTTCTTAATCAATGGAAATTCAGTACTGTCCACCATACGTATGCAGCTTCTCACTAACTGACCTATCCCAGCGCGGAACTATTGATATCACACTCACTTCACAACCACTGAGAGCCAGGTGCTGAAGGGGTACTTGGCCCAGTTGCACAGAGCCATTAGTATGCTGGGTCCCTGAACATCCAGAGTAAAAGGCATCAACCACAGTTGTAGCCCAGTAGCTCCCGCTTCCCCATGGCCCTCTGAAAGGAGTTCTGACAATAACATATTTATAGTGGCTTTCAGCCAGCCCTCTTCATCCATTGGTGTGTCATTGTATTAGTCATATTTTTCTTCTGCTCACTACAACTTACAGCATAGCCCGATGGGTCAGCCTACTTGAACCGTTGGCTAATTTTACTATGAATGACAGAATTTTGCTGGGTGTGGTGAATAACAGTTCTTTCAAGAAAACAAGCCAAATAGAGATTGTGGCTTTAGTTTACCATGAATTGAAAGTGGAAGGACAAAATCACCCTGAACATACTTTTTTTACTCGAATCACAAGGTTGGACTAGCCTACAGGGCAATCAGTCAGTGACAGAAGTACTGCTCTGACAGGTCAGTGTATAGGTTGTTTTTTATGGCTGCTTGGTTCTTATTTTATGCTCTGCTGGGACGGTTCTTACTATTGATTTCACTGATATTAAAACAAACACTGCCTACACCGAGCTCAAGTCCACCCAGTCTTCCTTGCCTTGAAAAATAGTCTTTCCAAGTTCAAAACTGCCCTAAGTTGCAAGCATGGGTGTGGTAGCGAATTGTAAGATACTGTAAGGCTGGGGGTGTGTAGGCCTGCATGGAATAAGAGAATGGAATGTGGAATGTGTTGCACTGAAAACAGCAGTTGAAGGGGGAATCAGAGAAGTATGCAGCCATTTAACTTTCAGTTTTGTCAGTGATACATAGTTTGAATAAAGACTTTGAAATATAACTGTTCCTGCATCATAACAGTTGGTGGTGAGCTGGAATTTTGTCAGAGCGACAGACACATTTTCAGAAGCGGCTCCTCCATAGTGGCGGAGGGGCGTTGCCCCCCTGGCTGAGCCACCAGATGAAAAATAAAATGATAGCTTGCTATCATTTCATTTTTTATCATTTTTGATCTGCTGGCTCAGCCAGCAGGTGCAGGGACGGGCGGAGCTGTGCCACGGGGAAGGAGGGAAGAGAGCACTAAGTGCACATGTGTGTTTGGCAGGCAGGCTCAGGCCTGCCAAATACATGTGCACACTTAGGTTTCTCCAACCCAGATGTATACACAGTCAGGCTGGAGAAACAGCAAAGACCCCAGGCTCATGTCTGAGCGTCAGTCACTGCCACTCAGACCAATCCTGATGTTGCTTTAATGCATGTAAGCAGCGCCAGGATTCCTGGGGCGCCTGTGCTGGTGTCCCAGTTAATGCTGGGACACAAGACGAAGAGGAGCGATGAGCGAGGCAGCATGATGTGGCGACAACAACGAGGAGAAGTAGTAAGTGCTTTTTATTTATTTTTCCCTATCCTCGTCATCGCCTCGCCCACCCCTTGATATATGCTGCAGCCACCGCTGCACATTTTACTGCAAATAAGTGAACTTCTGCCCTGCATTTCGGATCATATCTGGTGATTGTCTTCAGGCTAGTGAATGGAATTTCTGTTCCGGGGATGTCTGACCAGTGTTTTGCATCGTACCTTGTTGCCTCCATTGCATTCCCTGAACATGCACGTTCCTGCTTCATAATGCTCTATTTCCTTGACCAACTGCGGCCCATATTAAATAACGCAGATTCAACTAACGCTCTCTTTTGTCTATAAAAACAACGTGACATGGAAATGTTACATCATACATACATTTTACATTTATAAAGTGTGAACAAATCACCCTGAGCTGACCTCTCGGCGTTAACTGCACATTAACAGATGGAAGAGATCAAAAAGAAAAGAAGAGCCAGATTTTGAGACATTTTTTTAATAGGGCTAGGTCAGGAGAGAGTTGGATATATAAGGGTAGCCTGTTCCAATGAGAGGGGTCCAGATTTTGAAATGATCTAACCCTATATCTGGGCGTACGTATGTGGTGAGGGCATAGTAAAGCTTGCCCACTTGACCTGACGTTATGCATTGGCACGTAAGGCTGAAGCTTGCTATGCAGTTAAAACGCTGCATAATTTATGGACCAGGCAAAGGAGTTTGAAAAGGATACACTTTTTTATAGGTAGCCAAAGCAGAGATTTGAGTGTAGGCTCTGAAGGGAAGGGGGGTGGCAAGTCACAAACTAGTCATGCAGCTGTGTTTTGTACTACCTGAAGTTTAGATGGGAGAGATTAGCTTGCTGCTACGATGTGGGCATTGCCATAGTTCAGGCGATTTACAATAAGGCCCTGAGTGAGGGATTTTCTCGTATGAAGGGGCAGCCACTGGAAAGCGTTCCCAAGTAGGTGCAAAATCCCGAAACTAGTACTGTAGATGGAGTTTGCCTGTTTTTTCAAAGACAGGCTATCCTCTACAGGATGTCCAAATTTCTCACTATGTTTTAGATCAATTTTTGTGGAAATTTTCATTTGGTAAACAAGCCTATTACAATTCCATTTTTCAATGCTACAAAGTTAAAATGTGTTTTTAAAGGCTTTAAGTCCAGAAATATTATTTTGTGAAGCCTGTACTTTTTGGTGACACCATGCATATATTTGAAATTGAGGAACTTGTCATTGGTAATAGGAACATCAATCTTCAGTAATGACTTCAAGAAATATTATTTTATGAAGCCTGCACTGTTCGGTGACGGGTACACCGTATGTATATTTGCCATTAAGCAACTTGTTTTTGGTGACAGGCACACCACTCTCCAGTATTGACTTTTCAGTAGACCAGTGAATAATTGTTGCTTGTACATCTCAGCACTGCTAATTTGTTATACTTTCAATATGTTGAAATTGCAACCGCCTCCACTGTTGCTAGGAGAACATGGAGGACCACCAATCAAATGGAATATGTGGATTGATCTTTTTCAAGAATATGTGGAAGTGCTATGAGAGGGTAAATGTTCACCAGCATGACAATTATCATTACTTAAGGTATCATTGGGTGCAGTTTGGTTAAAAGAATTTAAGAATCTACCTCATTTGGAAAACAACGGGGATTTAAGTGTGTATCAAAAAACTGTGAACTAGCTTCAAGAGAGATTTGGAGAAAATGTGGATGTAGTTCTTGAAAGATTTTTTTTAAACCTTTTAATTTCATTTTCATGGAACAGAAGACAGCAGTACAAGGAACACTATGCACAGTACATGATAGTTTGTACTGGAGAGGAACAGCTTTCAACCAAAGACCTCTGAGGGACTCTCTTCGGCACCCCATTATGTATTGCAGAACAGCAAGATTGCGGACAATCCACCCAGGCACTGCTGAGGTTAACTTTCCCCCCATCTAAATTTATGTTTACCTCCTGTTTTGCTTTCCTTATCTTATGACCGAGCTGACAAAACTTCTCTGGAATGCACTTCTTAGTTTAAAGAAGACATTTATTATTACTACTTCACCACGAGGTTCCTGAGAGACGAGATTAGTAGGTTGGAAGCACACATTTAAAAGTAGTCACAGCAATGAAAGGAAAATATATCAAAGTACTTCTCAAATGCAATGTACACAGCAAATATATGTGATTATATCATAGCATAACTTCAAAGCAAAGAATAAAAGTCAAAATTCATCACCGTAGGGCCTATCACTGCTCGTCATCTTTCTCATGCCTACAAGTTGATGACTCCTGTTCAACTGCGAGAAAGAGATTTTCCACCCAAACGGGAGGTCAGGCAGCTGACGTCCGCTCCTGACTGAAGTCCTGGAAAATTCCCCCCTTGCTGCTGCCCAGGGACACCGTCTTATAATGAAAAAACCTGCTAACAGGCCCTTTCCTCCAATCACAGATGGAAAAGAACAAGTTGGAGAGTGGCCAAGGCTCCAAAACCTTGCTCCTTCCCAAGGCTGAGTAGAGAGGAAAACACCAAAATATACACTCTCTTATCACGCTAGGGTTCGGTGTGAACACAGTACGAAAAACACAGTTTGGTCTACCATGTGGAAAAACACAGCTCATCTGCAATGTCTCAACTGCAATGTCTAACTCCACGATAAAGCCCATAGGCAGCTAAACTGAATACAAAATGTAATGTCTAATGCCGCATTAAAGCCAACAGGCAGCTAACCTAAATCCACAATGTAATGTCTAATGCCACGTTAAAGCTAATAGGCAGCTAAACTGAATACAGTATGCAATGTCTAATGCCATGTTAAAGCCAATAGGCAGCTAAACTGAATACAACATGTAATGTGCTACTGATGAACATTAAACAACTAATATGCGCAGTGGTGAAACACAAAAGTCATTGGTCAAATACAATTAATGGCATAACACCTCCACACTTGCCTCTGTTTCATCTCTATCAGTGGACTCCATGTCTGCATGTGGATCTAGGAACATATCGCACACTTCCCTCCATACCTGGAGGTCATCCCCCAATTTCTTGTCACATCTACTCAACTTCACATGTGCCTCCTCTGCTAGTACCCACTCCTGTACGTCCCTGTACCACTGTTCGACTATGGGGGTGCGCTGACCCATCCAGGTGATGGTTACTCTATGCCCAGCCAATACTAGGGCCAGTTGTAGGCCATCTTATGCCCCTTTGGTCTCTTAACATAGGTCAATAAGCAGTGCAACAGTGTGCATTCAATTCGTAAATGTGTGGACCTTTGTGTATAAGTCACTACTTGTGCCCATTAGTCCTGCACTGCCTGATATTGCCACACCAGGTGCAAGAAGTTTGTCCCACTAGCATTGCAACATAGGCAACTGTCTTGTCAGGTGGGGGACATGCGATGAAGGCCCTTGAGAATTGGGTAAATCCTGTGGAGGAAGTTGTAGTGTAGCAGCTTGAAGTGGGCATTGCAAAATACTGTGTGTGTGTGTGTGTCTGCAAATGTCAGTCCACACCCTGCTGTTCAATGGGGAATCTAGGGTCACACCCCATGCTGTGTGCACTCAAAGCAGAGGACTGGCCGAGTCCATTCTTATCTTCCTATACAGAAGTGTAACCAAATGTCTACCTGCACCGCAGGACAGTAAGACATTCAGGCCCTCATTCTGACCCTGGCGGTCGGTGATAAAGCGGCGGCCAAGCCGCCAACAGGCCGGCGGTCTAAAATATGCAATTCTGACCCTGGCGGGAACCGCCAACACAGCCCGCCAACTTAACACTCCGACCGCCACAGCGGTACAAACAAACAGCGCGGCGGTTCCCGCAAACAGCCCGGCGGCAGACAAAGTACCGCCCACCCTATTACGACCCACCAATCTGCCACCTTTTCCGGGGCGGGAGCACCGCCGATAAGAACACGGCGGAAACAGACTACGAACGGGAAAACGCTCACCTCTACGCACTCCACGCGAGATTCCGGCAGTATGGAGCCAGAGTTGCAGGTCATCCCCGCACTCCTATTCCTCCTCATATACCAGGAGCACGCCCGGCGGCGCGGAAGACATCGGTGAGTACGGCACCTACGACACAGGGGAGGGAAAAGATTACCGGCACACACCCACCCACCCACACCCACTACAACACACACATCAATGCATTCCCACAGATCACTGTCACAACCCACAAACCACCCCCCTCCGAAATAATGCAAAGACCAAAAGAAGAGATCTCAAACGGGCAGATATATTGAAATATGTACACCATTAATCCCAATAAATAAATAAACTATGTACAAAATATATACAGCTACTAAATGTAGTCCAACCACTGTCCGTGGATCACAGGGGTCCTGTGCAAAGGGGCAAGGCCCAGTCCCACGACAAGAACTCCACGGAGAGAACACTGCAGGGGCATCAGAAAGAAAATAGGACAGGCACCTCAGGGGGAAGGGAAGGGGGGGCACCTCAGCCACTTGAGTACACGACGCCAGATCCACGAGGGGACTCCATGACCACTGGCCCATCCTGGGGAGAGCAAAGCCACAGTCCATACAGTCCATACAGTGGGTGGCCTGCCCACTGGGCCATCCTGGGGAGAGCAAAGCCACAGTCCAAACAGTCCATACAGTGGGTGGCCTGCCCACTGGGCCATCCTGGGGAGAGCAAAGCCACAGTCCATACAGTCCATACAGTGGGTGGCCTGCCCACTGGGCCATCCTGGGGAGAGCAAAGCCACAGTCCATACAGTCCATACAGTGGGTGGCCTGCCCACTGGGCCATCCTGGGGAGAGCAAAGCCACAGTCCATACAGTGGGTGGCCTGCCCACTGGGCCATCCTGGGGAGAGCAAAGCCACAGTCCATACAGTCCATACAGTGGGTGGCCTGCCCACTGGGCCATCCATCCTGGGGAGAGCAAAGCCACAGTCCATACAGTCCATACAGTGGGTGGCCTGCCCACTGGGCCATCCTGGGGAGAGCAAAGCCACAGTCCATACAGTCCATAACAGACCCCACTGCCACTGGAGGAGGCAAGTTGGCCAGAGGACATCCTGCAGCCCTGCCCGAGATAGATCCTGCCCTGCCACGTCTGCCAAAGGGCCAGCGGTTCTTGCCCTGAAGGGCCCAGTTCAGCGGTTCTTGAGACGGCGGGGCCCAGTTCAGCGGTTCTTGAGACGGCGGGGCCCAGTTCAGCGCTCCTTGCCTTGAAGGGCCCAGTTCAGCGGTTCTTGAGACGGCGGGGCCCAGTTCAGCGCTTCTTGCCTTGAAGGGCCCAGTTCAGCGGTTCTTGAGACGGCGGGGCACAGTTCAGCGGTTCTTGAGACGGTGGGGCCCAGTTCAGCGGTTCTTGAGACAGCGGGGCCCAGTTCAGCGGTTCTTGAGACGGCGGGGCCCAGTTCAGCGGTTCTTGAGACGGCGGGGCCCAGTTCAGCGGTTCTTGAGACGGCGGGGCCCAGTTCAGCGGTCCTTGCCTTGAAGGGCCCAGTTCAGCGGTTCTTGAGACGGCGGACGGTCTATGGCCAACTGCTAATTGCCTGGTGGTGCCCTCCTGGGCAGCGGGGATGGTGCTCCTTCACTGCCCACCTGGGCTGTGGGTGGTGGGGCCCTCCTGGCCAGCTGGGCTAGGTCCTCCCTGGGCAGCGGCTATGGGGGTGGTGGGCTCTCCCGGGGCAGTTGTGCCGGTTCCTCCCGGGGCAGCGGCTATGGGGGTTGTGGGCTCCTCCTGGGCAGCAGGCCTGCTGCCTGACCTCTCCAACTTGCTGCCCTTGCCCTCCTTAGTCGTCGGCCTGTGGCCCTTTCCTCCCTTTGGAGCTGTGGCTGGTGACTGTCTCTGGGTGGTGTCCGGGGGGGATGTAGAAGGCGGGCTCCTGCGGCGCCCCTTCCGCCTTCTGCTCCTCTTCCCAGGGGGTGGGCTGGCTGTCCCCTTGCTGCTGGGCGAAGATCCAGACATGCGGGCTGGCGGGCTCCAATACCCCTGCACCCTTGTCAAGGGGGCTGCAGGGCTGGTGGTGGCTGAGGTGCTCTTCTTACCCCGACGAGAAGGAGGGGGGGGCTCAGGGTCAGGAAAGAAGTTAGTAGTGGCGAGGAAGAGCTTCTTGGGACAATGGAGAGTGGTAGGTACAGTGGGAATGGGAGTGGAGGGAGAGGATGTGGTTGTAGGTGAGTCACGTTTGCTGTCTTTGGGTGCAGGTGCAGGAGGGATAGGCTGTCGTGAGGTGGATGGCTGTTGGGTGGGTGGGTGGCTGCGTTTGTGTGGTGTGGAAGAGGGGGTGACAGACACAGTGGGAGAGGACACAGGGGACGTG
Organism: Pleurodeles waltl; assembly: GCF_031143425.1. Classification (NCBI taxonomy): domain Eukaryota; kingdom Metazoa; phylum Chordata; class Amphibia; order Caudata; family Salamandridae; genus Pleurodeles; species Pleurodeles waltl. The sequence continues at coordinate 706,161,003 of NC_090450.1, read as the reverse complement.
TAAATGGCAGTGGGGGTGGTGACTGCACGTGTGCAGACTGGAGTGGAGGGTGTGCTGGTGATGGAAACACTGGCTGATGGTGAGGTGAATGGAGGTGTGAGTGTAGACGTCACAGGGAGGGAGGAGGGAGACGAGGAGGTGGGGGTCACAGAGGTGGTAGTGACTGTTGGCATGTCTGCATCGGAATGTTGCGTGTGTGAATGTCTGCGTGATCTGTGGTGCTTATGTTTGGATGAGCTTCTCTTGGGTGTTGAGGTGTGTGCAGGCTGGTCTGATGGTGTGGGTGGGACAGGCAGAGGAACAGGAGACTGGGAGGAGGGAGTTAGTAGAGGCAGGCAGGAGACAGGGACAATGGCTGCCGTCAGTGCTGAGGCCAGAGCCTGGAACGATCGCTGATGGGCAGCCTGACCCGAATGAATGCCCTCCAGGTACGCATTGCTGCGATGAACCTCCCTCTCCACCCCCTGGATGGCATTCAAAAGGGTAGTCTGCCCAACAATGAGCGTTCGGAGGAGGTCAATGACCTCCTCACTGAGGGCAGCGGGGGTAACAGGGGCAGGGCCTGAGGTGCCTGGGGCGAAGGAGATGCCCGGCTTCCTGGCAGAGCGGGCACGGGGCGAACGCGGAGGGGCTGCTGGGAGGGCGGAGATGGTGCGCTGGGTGGCGGCTGTACCTGTAATGGCGGGGGGCACGGATGGTGCCACCCCCGCAAGGGAGCCCCCTTCTGAGGACGTGTCCGTGTCGCTGCAGGCTCCAGTCGTCCCCGTCGTGGAGCTCCCCTCGCCCTCCGTCTCACTGGTCCAGTCTGACTCTGTGGCATGGCCCTCCTGGGCCATGTGAGATGCAGCTCCCTCCTGCCCCGATGCCACTTCTCCTCCGCCTGATGATGCTGATGCACACAAGCACAGAAAGACAAACAAAAAGGGGAGGGGAGAGAGAAATAAAGGGATATTGAGTACATGGATCTCGGGTACAGTTAGCGGACATGACAGACACAGATGCCCCCTGCACTAAGTTGCGCACTTGGGGTACGCTACGCATTCCGTGGAACATGGCCTACACGCCTAGAGTTGACAACTGCACCCATGGATGACACGGCCCAGGGATGGCTGTACTGACAAACTACTGAGGGTGGTGGCTGGGGACACAGGGGCTTACGGGGGTGCCCAGCCTACAGATATCGCCCTGGCCTAGGGGGACCCCCAGCCCTCCTCCCCCACCCAGACACCTCCACTGCGCGACAACAGAGTAGATAATGCTTGTACTCACCCCCTTGTGTCTGCTGTGCTGCCCTCACGCGCCCATCCAATTCAGGGTAGGCCACCGCCAGGATCCGGAACATCAGGGGGCTCAGTTGACGGCAGGCACCCCGCCTACGTTGGGAGGCCATCCCCAGCAGAGACTCGGCGGTCTTCTTGGTCCCGCGGCGGATGTCCTCCCACCTCTTGCGGCAGTGGGTGCCCCGTCGATGGTGGACCCCCAGGGCCCGGACTTCCTTGGCGATGGCACGCCAAATCCCGATCTTCTCATGGGCGCGGACCTATGTGACACGTACAGGGAGGGAGAAATACCACGTTCAAGTTTCTCTGCATTTTCCTTTCCAGTGGCCCAACGCCCCCCATCCCCGCCATGCCCCCCGCCATGCCCAACATGCCCCCCATCCCCGCCAGGCCCCCCGCCATGCCCAACATGCCCCCCATCCCCGCCAGGCCCCCCGCCATGCCCAACATGCCCCCCATCCCCGCCAGGCCCCCCGCCATGCCCCCCGCCATGCCCAACATGCCCCCCATCCCCGCCAGGCCCCCCGCCATGCCCCCCGCCATGCCCAACATGCCCCCCATCCCCGCCAGGCCCCCCGCCAGGCCCCCCGCCAGCCCCAACATGCCCCCCATCCCCGCCAGGCCCCCAAGCCAGCCAGTGGCCCCAAATCCATATTGATTTAAACTCACTTGTTGGTCTGGAGGACCGTAGAGTAGCGCATACTGGGGGAGGACCCCATCCACAAGTTTCTCCAACTCCTCTCCAGTGAAGGCAGGGGCCCTTTCCCCAGTCGCAGCAGCCATTGTCCCTTCCAGACCGAGGTCACAGCAACACTTGCAGTATAGGTCCTCTCCTGTGAAAGTTCAAGTCGCAAGTGGATAAGTAGATAGAAAATGGCGGTCACGTCCGCGGCGGTGCGTACCGCGGCGGTGCGTCCCGCCACCGCCGGCGCCCTTCGCCATTGGCTCCTGAAACCCATAGGCTTCAATGTTAACCAATGCGGCTTTGCGCCGCGGTCTTCGCCCGCCGCCCGCCGCGGTGTGCCACGCCAGCGCATTGACCTCACATCCCATTGTCACACTTCACAGGTCAGGCAGCCGCCATTTCCAGGGCCCACATGGCTCAATTTCAACTGCGTCACACAGGCCTAGGCCTTGCATAGCCACTCAGACACGCCATTCACTGCATAGAGAATCGTATACTGTGCTAGCTGTGAGTACGTACCTGTGGGTTGCCTGACTGTGTGCTCCATGTTGTCCTTCCTAGGCACCGTCCGCTGGGTTGGGCGAGGAGACGGATGAATCCTCCCGTGTACCGACCGCTGGTGGACCTGTCGACAATGGAAGAACGCCACATTATCCTGACCTACCGTCTTAACCGTGCCACTATCCATGAACTGTGTGCCCAGCTGGAGCCCGACCTGATGTCCCCCATCCGCCAACCCACAGGGATTCCCCCTCTGGTGCAGGTCATGTCAGTACTACATTTCTTGGCAAGTGGGTCATTTCAGACAACCGTGGGAATTGCTTCCGGGATGTCTCAGCCCATGTTTTCGAAGGTGTTATCCAGAGTGTTGTCTGCCCTGATGAAATCCGTGAGGAACTACATCATTTTCCCTGAGGTGGGCGAATTGGCTACAGTGAAGGGTGATTTCTACGCCCTTGGACATATTCCCAACGTAATTGGTGCCATTGATGGGACCCATGTGGCTTTGGTTCCCCCAAGAGACAGGGAGCAGGTGTACAGGAACAGAAAAAATTACCATTCAATGAACATCCAGGTGGTGTGTTTGGCTGACCAGTACATCTCGCAGGTAAATGCCAAATTCCCAGGGTCAGTGCATGACGCCTACATCCTCAGGAATAGCAGCATCCCTTACGTGATGGAACAGCTACAGAGACACCGTGTATGGCTAGTGGGGGACTCTGGGTACCCCAACCTGTCGTGGCTACTGACCCCAGTAAGGAATCCCCGGACCAGGGCAGAGGAACGGTACAATGAGGCCCATGGGCGTACTAGGAGGGTGATCGAACGCACCTTTGGCCTCCTAAAGGCCAGGTTTAGGTGCCTGCATATGACCGGTGGATCCCTAATGTACTCACCTAAGAAGGTGTGTCACATCATCGTGGCCTGCTGCATGCTTCACAACCTGGCTTTGCGCCGCCAGGTGCCTTTCCTGCAGGAGGATGGTCGAGACGGTGGTGTTGTGGCAGCGGTGGAACCTGAGGAGAGTGACGAGGAGGAAGACGACGGGGCTGAAACAGACAACAGGGACAGAATCATTGAACAGTACTTCCAATAGGACACAGGTAACATTTCAAAGATAATTTAGTAAATGTTAACTACTCTGCAGCATCTCTGCTGCCTGTCTATTTGCCCCAGTGTATGATGACTGAGTTTTGGCTTTTCCCTCCCTATTTCAGATCTGGGGTCCCCACTACGAGTCCTGTGCTTCGTTTCCCCATGGACTACAGCTTTGTGGCAGCTGTTTGTTGACTTCACCATGTACAAGGACATATTTGCACTGTCATGTCAATTACAATCTATTGAAATCACAGCCAGACTCCTGATATTTTGGTGCAAAATAGGTGTTTATTGAAGTGCTCAAAATGGGATGGGTGGTTTCAAGTGGGTGGGGGCTATGGTGAAGGAATGTCCATGGCAGAGTCCAGAGTAACAGTCACACAGGTGCATTGTCCAGAGGCCTGTGGAGAGATGGAGCATGGGCAGTTCAAGGATGGACAGGGTGACAATGTGGGACAGTGGGATGACATCAGGTGGTATCCTTTGCTGGCGGGGGTCTTGACATCCTACTCTGTCTTCTTGCGAGATCTCAGGGCCCTCTTGCGGGGTGGTTCTTCTCCTGCAGGAGGTGGGGGTCTGGTGGGCTGCTGCTGTGCGGGGCCTCCTGTCCACTAGCGCCGGCGGAGGTGGATGGCTGTTCTTGGTCCAGGCTAGTGGCAGGGGCCCTTGGGTGTTGTTCAGTGTCCGCCCTGCTGTTTACGAGGTCCTGCAGCAGCCCTACCATGGTAACCAAGGTGGTGTTGATGGCTCTGATGTCCTCCCTGTACCCCCGATAGTGTTCCTCCTGCAGCACCTGGATCTCCTGGAACCGGGCCAGTACCGTCGCCATCGTCTCCTGGGAGCGGTTGTATGCTCCCATGATGGTGGTGAGGACCTCGTGGAGAGTGGGTTCCCTGGGCCTCTCCTCCCCCCCCTGTCGCACAGCTGCCCGCCGAGTTGCCCTGTTTCCCTGGGCCTCTGCCCCCTGGCCGGTGTGCCCACTACCACTGCCCCCAGGTCCCTGTTGTTGTTGGGGTGGTGGGTTATCCTGGGTGCCCTGTAGTGGTAGACACACCGCAGATTGACGCGCCCTGGAGACAGAGGCATGGGCCCGCTGGGTGGGAGCTGTGCTGGTGTTCCCAGAGGGGTTAGGGTCTGTAGTGGCCTGTGCCTGTGTGAGGGGAACCGACTGTCCAGAGGTCCCCGATGGTCCGGGCTGGTCATCGGTGTCCAGATCGACAGAGCTGCTGTCATCGCTGACGGCCTCTTGGGTGGGGGGTGTGGATAATTCTGGCCCCTCCGCCGCGGTGTGTTGACGGTCGGGTCCTGCAGGGGTATAGAGGTATGGTTATAGTTTCAATGTGTGGCATATGGGTGTATCTGTGGGTTCTCGTGTCCCCAAGTGCTGGCATTCGTGTGTGGGGGCTTTGGTGAGGGTGGCTTGTGGGGGGGATGTGTATATGCATTGGGCATGCTTTGGTGATGGGTGTCCATGCTTAGTGGACGCATGCAGGCCTAGGTTTTGGGATGTGTGGGTTGTGATGGTGAGACATTGGCGGGGAATAGGTGTGCTGGGGGTGGGGGGGAGGATGGTGGTGGGGGTGAGGATGGTGGTGGGGGTGAGGATGGTGGTGGGGGTGAGGGTGGGGGTGAGGATGGGGGTGCGGGTGAGGGTGGGGTTCGAGGATGGGGGTGAGGGTTGGGGTCTGATTTGGCATGCAGGTGGGGGGGAAGCAGTATTGAAGCTTCAACTTACCAGTATCCATTCCTCCGCCGACTCCTGCGAGGCCGTCAGGATGCAGGATGTTCAAGACTTCCTCCTCCCATGATGTGAATTGTGGGGGTTGAGGTGGGGGTCCTCCGCCAGTCTTCTGCACGGCGATGTTGTGCCTGGATACCATGGAACGCACCTTCCCCCGTAGGTCGTTCCATCGCTTCCTGATGTCTTCCCAATTTCTGGGGTGCTGTCCCACTGCGTTGACCCTGTCGACAATCCTCTGCCATAGCTCCGTCCTCCGGGCAATGCTGGTGTATTGTATCTGTGTGCCGAACAGCTGGGGCTCTACCCGAACGATTTCCTCCACCATGACCCTGAGTTCTTCGTCTGTGAAGCGGGGTTGTCTTTGGGGTGCCATGGGGTGGTGTGTATGATGTGTGGGGTGGAGTATGTGTATTTAAGTGAGTTGAGTGTGGTGGTGTGTGTTGTTTTGTGTGTGGATAGTGTGTGGGTGATGGTGTTGAGTGGCTGTGGCTGTTATGTTTTGGATGCTGGTGTCTCGCTCTTGTCTTCTTTACGAATTTTTAAGCGTAGGGGTTTGTGGGTGATGTGGGTGTGTGTTTTATATTGTATTGTGTGTGTGGGAGTGGTGTGTGTATGTGTATCAGGTGTGTGGGATTCAAATCGTCCAATGTGGCTGAGTTTTGTTCGTTTGTGTGTATTCTGACCGCGCCGGTGTGTCCCGCCAATGGAATACCGCGTTTGAATGACCGCCGCGTGGATTCGTGGGTCGTAATGGCATGGGCGTATTTCTGTTGGCGTGGCGGTGGAGGTTTTGTCACCTCCACCTTTCCGCCGACCGCTGGTCTGGCGGTCTGTTGTGGCGGTCGGATTTTCGGAGGTTTGCCTTCTGCGGGTCAGAATGACCGTGGCGGGTTTCCGCGACCGCGGCGGGATTATGGAGGATTTCTGACCGGCGGTAGGCGCCTTTTACCGCCGAGGTCAGAATGACCCCCTCAGTGTTTGCATAGACTGAGGTGTGGTGGGCTAACTAGACCAGGTCAGTTTGGCCACCTCAGGTAATTCAATGTAGTGCAAGAAGTGCCAAGGCCCAAGTGTGAAGTCTTCGCAGGTTAGTTCTAATGAGAATAAAAACTTGCTGAGATACAGGTCCCCCAAAAGAGCACAACCGCCATCCCTCCAAGCCTGAAAAGGCATGTTTCCCATCATTTGCTGCACAGGCACCAGTATCTAAATCAGGAGTTCCTGGAGGAATAGGCTCCCTTCAGTTCTGCTTCAAAGAAGCATTGCCATATTTGAGCTATCTGTCAGATAATGTACGACAAGTACCTAGCAACACCTGCTCCTTCCATCAGCGCCACAGGTAGTTGATCAGCCGCTACCAACCCTGCCAGTAGGTGATTCTCCTAGCTGTCACCCTCATCCAGCCATGTAGCCCCATGTTGTAGGTGTGCAGCATAATAATACAAGTCAAGTCTTGGCTCCTCCAAACCCCCTTCTTCGTACTGCTGGGTCAATGTGGTCAAGGCCGCCCTGCTGAGGTGACTTGCCCACAATAGTGAAATAAGAACGGCGTTCAGCTGTTTAAAGACATTCCTGGGTATGGGACAGAGCATGTTCTGCAGAGTACACAGGTATCGAGGCAACAGCACCATTTTGGACACCACCACTCTACCCATCAGTGAAAGTAGCAATGTGTTCCAGAAGGCCACTGACTTACATAGGCAACAAGGAGCCTATCCACATTGTAATGTAGCTGCTGTGTCTTGGTTTCGGCCACCTGCATCCAAAGATACTGGAAGTGTGCCAACTCCCAATGCAGTCCCAGGTTTGGGTGCTGATCCCATGGAATACCAACCAGGGCAGCCAGAGGGAACAGAAGAGATTTTTTTGATTGAGGAGGAGTCTGGACAGGTCTGCAAACTCATCTACAAGTGACCACAGTACGAGCATCGATACTCACAGGAAAGCAACATAGAAGAGCATGTAACCCATATATAGCGATGACAGGTGTTTCCAATGCTTATGCTCCAGTTCCAAAGCCTCCGACACGCCCAAATCACCAGGGTTTCTATTGCTAAAGCAAACAGCAGCATCAAAAAGGGACATCCCTGCCATGTCCCCCGCACCAAGGCCCACACCTCTGACTAGCTGTGACTCACACGCACTCTTGCACTGGGTTCAGTGTAGAGCAGATGAGCCCAACCCAGAAACCAAGGACCAAAACCCATAGCTCTAAGGACTTAAACTAGATAGCCCCAGTCCACTGTGTCTAAGCCCTTTTCTAGGTTTATGGAGACCAGCGCCAGCTCCTCGTCATGAAGCTCCACTTCATGCAGGACAAGGGCAAGACTTCTTCTAAGGTTCATACCAGTATTCCGGCCAGGGATGAACCTGCACTGGTCTTTGTGTACAAGCTGGGACATGTGTGGCGCCAGGCGATTAACTTGCAAAGTATTTTCACGTCTGTGTTATTCATGGTGAGTGGGCAATAGGCTGCAGGATCAGACTTGTTACCACCCAGCTTAGGAAAAATACAGATCTCTCCCTCCCTCATAGATGGGGGCAGAACCCCGCCTTCACTGCCTCCAGTCCGGCCTTCAGTAGACCCTATTTAACCGTCGCTGAGAACACCTGATAGAGCTCAGGAGGAAAGCCATCACTACCCGGCGCCTTTGCCCGCAAAAGCATACAGAACACTGAACTTAGTTCCTCCAAGCCAATCGGAGCATCTAGGGACTCAGCAGCCAGCGGTTCGAGTCGCGGGAGTCCCAGACTCTCCAAGAGTGGGACATTGTGAGTCGGCATTATGCCTGGGTCTGCAGTATGTACGTGCTGTAAATGCTGCTGAAATACACCCACTATTCCAGCCCTGGTGGCAACCCTGGTGCCATCTGGTGAAATAAGGTGGGTAGTTAGCGGTGGTAGGTGCTCTCTACAGAGTATTCAGGAAAGCAGCCGTCCCATCTTATCCCCCTCTCTCTTCAGTTTCTTTCTATATTGTTTAAGTGTGCATTTATCCATTTGGTCCCATATGTCCACTATTCGTCTACGCAGTAACTGCTCCCTGCAGCGTGTGTCAGGGTGCGATTGCTCCCTGGCCTGCAGTGAGGCCTGCACTGCTTCCTCCGTGCCCAGCTCTGGCTGAAGTGCCTGCACACTCCACATGTTAAGTCCATACAAGCGATACTCAACACGACTTTTAAGCCCTCCCATTCATTGGCCCTGCTGGTTGTGATACCCCCATTAATCACCATGTAGTTTGACAATGCTTATCAGAGCGCCTCTCTTCCGACCGAATCCTCCAGAATGTCAGCTGACATCTTCCAGGACCTAGCCTCTCGTGCAGGCTCTCCCCACTTTATGGCACAACTGACAGGGGAATGATCTGACAGGAAGCGCACCAGGTGAGTCACCTCATTGTCTTCCACCTGTGGGATTCGTGCTACCAGTATCTTGTACAGTCTACCGTGTGTGTGTGTGTGTGTGAGAGATGCATGGCAGAATAACAGTTGTATACCAGCTGTGCAGGGTGGTCCAACTGCCAAATATCATCAATGGCCATGTTTCGCATCACCCCACAAAGCGTGGTTGTCATTAAGGATTTATTGCCCATCCTAGGGAGGTGCCCTTTCCAAGTCAGAGTCCAGTATGTAGATGAAGTCTCCCCGCCACAGTAGTGGAGTGTCTACCTCTTGTGTTAACAGGTTTTGAATATTGTGGAAAAAAGTGGAGTCATGATTTTCGGGGCATAGGCATTCAATATGGTCAGGTCTCATCCGTCCAGGGTCCCCCGCAGCATGACAAACCGACAGCCCACATCAGCCTCCATATATGTGAGGGACAACAGGACCCCAGGCGCACCCTAGATTAACGTGCCCCTGGCGTATGTTGAGTAAGAGGAATTAAATACTTGTCCTCGCCACTTTTCGGCTAGACATGTGGCCCCCACATTGTGTAGATGTGTTTCCTTTAGGAAGGCTATGGTGATTTTGGGTCATTTTAAAAAATTGAGGACCTTGAACTGCTTGATGTATGTCCCTAATCCTCTGATGTTCCATGTCAAGAGTCTAAGATCAGCCCCCGTCATTGTTCCTGGTGTTGTATGGTAGAGTCCCACCTTCCCACCATGAGGTAGCCCCCAGTGCTGCAAACTTTGACATTTTAACATACAACACGTTACAAAACCCCTCTCATGCCCAAACATAGTTCAACCTTGAGACTATTGATGCCCACCCCACCCATGTGCCAGGACGTGCACATCTTCCCAGCCAATCCAACTAGGCTAACTGACTTCACTGGTAAACTTCCCGGCCCGTCATTCACCTTCAGTTGAGGCAGTACTGATTCCAGTAGTCCCAGAGCCTCCTCTACCTGCAACCACCCGCTTCCAATCTAATTCAGATCAGCGTGCTATCATGACCCAGTGGGTAGCACAATGAAGCCAGGCATCCCAGCCAGCACCATCACCCCTAGCCACTTCTCCTACACCCCCCGAGTATTCGACAGTCATACCGTCTAACCAACCGAAAGATGCCGATGTCCATTCTCCCACTCAGGCATCACCACTCCCCACCTCTGGGACAATCAGGTTGTCAGGTACAAAGTCCAGCATGGGCATTATGCCCCCCATCTCAGTTCCACCAGCTGCAGGCAGCGTAGTTCTTGAAGGATTTTTTTTTTCAACGATTCAGAAGGAGGTGGGACAGATTGATGAATATGTGTCTGCCTTGAAAGCTTTACCAGTGTCCTGCAATTTTGTGCATATTACCTCTAATGAAGGTTTAAGTTAAGAGATCAGATTCTGATTTTTTTTTTTTAAGAAAGCCCAAGAGAGACTGTGAGCTGGGACAGATACTAGTACACTTAAAAGAGCAGTAAATGCTCCCAGAATTATTGAACTATGAAAAAGGTGTGTTCATTAGGTACATAAAGATAATTGTGGACTGAATGTGTGTGCAGTGGGTAAATTTTACAGCAGTAACAAGATGAATGAGAGGAAAGGTAATACTAAGGAAGCAGAAGATGCTAGTGTTTGTGACAGTACTAAGAAGGAGAATACTATTAGTTGGTATAGATGTGGTAGCCCCAGCCACTTAGTGTGCGTGAAACATTGTCCTGATGTAATAACGTTTGCAACAGATGTAAGAAAATGTGGTCATTTTGGACATGTTTGTAAAGATCAGATGCAAAGGGTGAATTGTGTAGTTGTAGAAGGGGTTAATTAGAAGGAACATCAGAAAGAAGATGGGTTAGCGTTGTTTGTGCAGAACGCGATAGGCTACAAGTGTATGAGATTGCCTAACTGCTCAGTATTCATGAATGATATATTAGTTGAAGTAGTATTGGACTGATGTGGTGATACACCATTATTGTATATGATTTGTTTAAAAAAATGTGAGAGAAGAGACAGTTGGAACCTACTAGTGTACAACCTGGATGTTATTCATGAAATAAAATTTAGTTAAGGGTCTTTTTTTCAGCTATATATTTCAAGAGAAGGAGGACACGTAGTAATGTATTTGTAGCAGAAAAGGGGGTGTCAATTTAGGGTTGGCCTCACCAGGAACAATGTAGGGTGCAGTTGGATCAAGAGTGAATCCATCCCTTTATGCTGCTGGGACCAGTGAATGTGTGGATGAAAAGTATACTAAGTTGAGTAAAATTTTTAAAAATTTATTCAAGGAAGATCTAGGTAAATTTAAGAATTAGCAACACAAAATTGTGGTGCATGACAATTTGAGACCCATTAGGCAACAAGCACACAGTGTGCTACTGTCTTACAGGTTTAGGGTGAAGAAGAGGTTACAAGAATGATTATCGAACGAACTGAATGTTCTAATGCTTATCACCTGTTGTTTTCTGCGCAGACAACCTTGCTCCCCTCAAACGCTCGCAGCGACAGAACAACACCAAGAAACCCCTCTGGTTCTCTGACACCCTCAAAGAATCAAAGAAAACTTGTCGCGCACTTGAGAAAGCCTGGCGCAAGGACCGCACCGCTGACAACATGACCGCCCTCAAGAACGCTACCCGCAAACACCACCACCTGATCCGCACTGCCAAAAGGAATTTTTTCACCGACAGACTGGACAAAAACAGCCACAACAGCAGAGAACTCTTCAGCATCGTCAAGGAGTTCTCCAACCCCAGCGCCAACGCCAACGCCGTCACGCCCTCACAGGATCTATGCGAATCCCTCGCCACTTTCTTCCATCGCAAGATCAGCGACCTCCACGACAGCTTCGGACACCAGACCCAACCTAACACCACCGAACCCACATCCCCGACCATCACCCTCAACAACTGGACCCACATCAGCACGGAAGAAACCAAATCCATCATGAACTCTATCCACTCCGGCGCCCCTTCGGACCCCTGCCCGCACTTCATCTTTAACAAAGCCGACAACATCATCGCCCCGCACCTCCAGACCGTCATCAACTCTTCTTTTTCTTCTGCTACCTTCCCCGAATGCTGGAAACACGCCGAAGTCAACGCCCTACTAAAGAAACCTACGGCTGACCCGAGCGACCTGAAAAACTTCCACCCCATCTCCCTTCTGCCTTTCCCAGCCAAAGTAATAGAGAAGACCGTCAACAAACAGCTGACCACCTTCCTGGAAGACAACAACCTGCTCAACCCCTCACAGACCGGATTCCGAACCAACCACAGCACTGAAACCGCCCTCATCTCAGTCACAGACGACATCAGAACCCTGATGGACAACGGTGAAACAGTCGCCCTCATTCTTCTCGACCTCTCGGCTGCCTTTGACACCGTCTGTCACCGCACCCTAATCACCTGCCTCCGCTCCACCGGGATCCAAGACCAGGCCCTGGACTGGATTGCCTCCTTCCTCGTAAACCGCTCCCAAAGAGTCTACCTCCCTCCGTTTCGCTCAGAACCCACTGAGATCATCTGCGGCGTACCTCAAGGCTCATCACTCAGCCCGACACTCTTCAATGTCTACATGAGCCCCCTCGCTAACATCGTACGCAAGCACGACATCATCATCACCTCCTACGCCGACGACACCCAACTTATACTCTCCCTCACCAAGGACCCCGCCAGCGCCAAGACCAACCTACAAGAGGGTATGAAGGACGTCGCAGATTGGATGAGGCTCAGCCGCCTAAAGCTGAACTCTGAAAAAACTGAAGTCCTCATCCTCTGCAACACCCCGTCCGCCTGGGACGACTCCTGGTGGCCCACGGCCCTCGGCACCGCACCGACCCCTGCAGACCACGCCCGCAACCTCGGCTTCATCTTGGACCCCCTTCTCACCATGACCAAGCAAGTCAACGCCGTGTCCTCCGCCTGCTTCCTCACCCTCCACATGCTCCGCAAGATCTTCCGCTGGATCCCCGCCGACACCAGAAAAACCGTGACCCACGCCCTCGTCACGAGCCGCCTGGACTACGGCAACACCCTCTACGCTGGGACCACCGCCAAACTCCAAAATCGCCTGCAACGCATTCAAAACGCCTCAGCCCGCCTCATCCTCGACGTACCCCGCAACAGCCACATCTCCGCACACCTGAGACACCTGCATTGGCTCCCAGTCAGCAAAAGGATCACCTTCCGACTTCTCACCCACGCACACAAAGCCCTCTACGACAAGGGACCGGAATACCTCAACAGACGCCTCAACTTCTACGTCCCCACCCGCCCCCTCCGCTCCTCTGGCCTTGCACTCGCCGCCGTCCCTCGCATCCGACGCTCCACGGCGGGTGGGAGATCTTTCACCTTCCTGGCGGCCAAGACCGGGAACTCCCTCCCCACCAGCCTCAGGACCACCCAGGACCACTCCGCTTTCCGGAGACTCCTAAAGACCTGGCTGTTCGAGCAGCGATAACCACCCCCTTTTGTCCCTAGCGCCTTGAGACCCGCACGGGTGAGTAGCGCGCTTTATAAATGCTAATGATTTGATTTGATTTGATTCTCCATTAAGCATTCAGGCAAAATAAGATTGTGTGTGGATTTAAGGAGTTTGAATGATGCCATATGGATAGATGGTTACACATTACCAAATGTATAAGAGTTATTAGAATTTGTGTTGGGTGTAACAGTATTTTTCTACCATTGATTTGACCAGTGTGTATCATCAAGTGGAGCTAAAAAAGGATTCCAGGCATTTCACTGCCTTCATTACAATGGAAGGAGCCTTCTAGTACAAACAAAAACCATTTGAGTTAGCCAGTGATATGGCTGTATTCCAAAAGCTAATGAACGAAACATTGAAAGGCATTAAAGGAGCAAGATTGCCCCAGGATGATGATTTGATTGTTGAAAAGGATATTGAAACTCATGACATCTACTTGAGAAAACTCTTGCCTGTGTTCAAGATGCAGGATTAACTACAAAGAAAAGGAAGTATAAACTTGGTCACTTGAAAGTGGAATACTTGGGACATAAAATTTCAAATTTAGGAGTTACACCTAAGCATGACCATGTTAAGGCGACTGTAGATGCTCCTGTTTCCACAGCCAGGTATCAATTAAGATATTTCATGGGGTTAGCAGAACTTTGTGCTAGATTTATAGAGAATTATTCTAGCAAGGTGGAATCCATAAGAAGATTGTTGAAAAAGAATGAAAACTGTGTGTCACAAGATGAACAAGAATGAAACTTCCAAATGTTGGAAATGGAGATTATTCATGCACCATGTTTGAAACCATTTATGAGTGGAAGAAAATGTGTGGTGGATGCTAGTGGTTATGCGTTGGGGGCAGTGTTTTCCCAAAAGGATGGTTCAAATAATGAGTTGTTGCATATGGTGTATGTGCTCTCAGAACAGCAGAGAAAAATTATTGCACTATTGAATGAGAGATGTTCACATATACTTGGGCAGTCGATCATTTTAGGAACTATTTGTGGGGCACAAAGGTCTGCATTAGAACAGATTACGAAGTTCTTATACACCTTTTGGCACCTTGTGTAGGAAAAGCAATTGGTTGGCGAGATTAGCTTCCAAATTACATGTTTATCATTACTGTGTGGAATATGTCCCTAGAAGATTAAATGGGCAAGCAGATGGGTTATTTAGGGTACTATTAGGTGAAACTGTATAGAGTATAAAATTAAACAAAGAATAAGATGTAGCTGTCACGTCTGAAGATTTCCAAAAAGGTTTCTTAGCCTATGGTGTGTATTGTCCTAAGAGGACTGGATGAGGGCAATTTACTTAGATGAATATTTAGTGCCTGTTAAACAATTTATTGTGAAGGGTTGGCCAAGAGATATGAAACTAGTTGGAGATTATGTTTCCTTTGAGAAAGGTAAAAATGATTTGCCAACTGCTGAAGATGTTTTGACCAGAGGTGCCACCAGTAGGTCTATTTAGAAGAATCATGGATTTGGTTCATGGAGGGCATTGCACTATGTCTGGAACCAAGAGGAAGTTTTGTGAAAGGTTTAGGTAGCCTGGACTGGATACTTGTGTAGGTATATGGGTAAGGGAGTGCAGTGTGTATGAAAGATGCTAAAGCAGCTTACTCATTACTAGTTACTGCTTCTGTAATTGGACTTGTTGATAGACCCTGGAGGAAAGTAAAGATTCAACACACTACTATTACCAAGTATTGTCCTCAGGCTTATGATCAAGTAGAGATGTGTAATAGGATAGTAAAGGAGTCAATCCAGCTAGCTCTCAAGTCATGGTGGTGCTTTAGAAAAACTTTGCAAGCTACACTTTTATCTTACAGGGTCACTCCCAATGCTGTCACTGTCAAAACACTGTTTGAGTTGTTGAGCGGTCAAAAGTCAAAAGTCCATGGGCAAATTAGTTGCATGATGGTTGATTAGACACCAACAAGTTAAACCTGAGGTGAGCAGTGATGAAGAAATGAAGGAGCGAGTGCCAAAGAATCAGAAGAAAGTAGAGGGACACATGCTACAGTCCCGTCCAACGGTGAAAGGAGAATCTGGGCTTGTAGCAGGAAGCAGGGTCATGACAAGGAAGCCAGGAATTGTTCCCAAGTGATACTCGCTGTGGACTGATACTCAAAATGTTATTGAAGTTATGAAGACTGATGTGAGTGTTCAGGATGGAAGAGTCAGGAATATGAGTAGAGAATCTTTGTGTAGATGGGAGATTTAGGGTGGGAAACAAGATGAGAGATTAGGGTTACCCAAGGCATCTGTGGTAGTAGGAGGGAAATGGAACTGAAGAGTGTGTTGGAAGGGTTAATAAGAACATTAGCACTAGGGTTGCAACAAAGGTTGCCGGTCCAGGTATCAGGATTATGTGCTAAATTAACGTAAAAAAACAAGGATGACAGTCCTTGGTTACTATTCGGATGTTTGCATTGTGTTATATGTTTTTGTGTTATCGGTATGTGTCAGTTTTTGTGTTATATATAAGGAAGCAAATGTGTGGTAGTGGATTGTAAAACACAATATTGCTGGGCGTGTGTGTGCATGCATGGAATGAGAGAAAAGAATGTAGAGTATGGTGATGGTTGTGTTGTCGTGTGGGCTCTCATTATCGTAAATGAGACTACTGGATTTCTAGGCAGCAGGATCGATAACGGTGTGGGGGACTGAGTCTGACCCACGTGCAAAGAACTCTGTCACCCTAAATCCGGTTTTTGCTCCAGCTAACTAGCAGTGCCTCATTTCTCCCAAGGGGAAGAGATGATTGGGCAGCCGAGCGCATGACATCTTTGGAACTTCTCAGGGAAGCCGTGGTCACTCGGATCCAAACCAGCTCTCTCATTTACAATATGATCTCATATACAAATGACAAAGGCAGTATAAGTTTTATATAATGTTTTTAATAAAACGACTGCATTTTAGATAATAAGGCGTGAGCAGCAATAACCAGAACCATACAACACAGTAGGATTGAAATAGTCACAAGGAGAGTGAAACATAAGAATAACGCTATCATGGTGTTTAACAATTTCTACTCTCTCTCTCAGCTAGTTCTATTTCGAGCACAGCATGTTAAGCTTCTAATTTGCATTTCAGATTCCCTGGGAAAACATCAACCCTCATACCTGAGCAAAGGCCTGTGATCTGTTTCAGCACCTGCAACGAGGCAGTCAGCGTCTAGTTGTGGTTCCCTGGTCGGAATCTCCCTCTTTCCTATGTTGGGACAAGGAAGTGTTTTTATACGTGATCACAAAATGTCCCTACGCAGGCATGTCAAAGCCTAAACTCCTACCACGTCTATCGGCAATGTACCAGACTGTATCCTTGACTGAAGCACAGAGTGAACAAGAATGTGTTATGGAGAACTCCAGTGCTGAAGTAGGCTAAACTGTGTGATATGAATATAAAACAAGACCGTAGAACTGGCTATTTGAAAAATAACAGTACGAAGCCTAATAAAAAGCATTTAGAGCAAAGTGCACAGAGGCTCTAAGCTGCAAGCAAATGAATAAAATACATCCAGGGCAAAATGCACAAAGGCCTAAAGCCTGAAGCTAATGCGCAAAGGATACATAAAACTAACCACACTACACCCTCCCCTTGTCGGTAGCAAGTGGTTCCAATAATATAAAAGTATGCCCCAGAAATAAACAATACATAAAAATATATATTTCGACAAGGTCAGAGGACAACAAAGTCATAAATTTGGGAAGCATGTGACGATAAAGCCAAATTTCTTATAATGTCAATTTTTGAGGAGAAAAAATCCAATTGTCAGACAGAAGCAATAGAAAGCAGGAGCTCCTCCACTTCGATATATGTCAATATCGGAAGATCCACGCTACAAAGTACCATGGAGCAGGTGTGTTCCAAAGCCCCAAAACCATCCAGGGCGGCACCCCGTGCAGGGCCTATGAATGAGACAATACCATCTTCCTCCAGGAAGGGAATCTCATAAACTGCCTCGCGAAGCAAACGCAACCGTAGTGCACAAGTCTGGGAATGAGCCTAATCGGGAACATCAACAGATCAGCATCGACCACTGGAGGGCGCTGCAGTGAGAGACAGAGAGTCAGTGCATGTTCAAACGAGCACCAGAGGCACCGAAACACGGGTTGCACACAATCCAAAACCGGCCGGAATGTCAGAGACCAGTCACACTCCAAATGTCCCAGGAGTGTCGCTCCAAAATGCTGCATCATGCGTTCACGACACAGCTGCGTCGACGGAAGCATCAATATGGGATCTCGTCGTTGCGGGACAGCCATTGCGGAAGAACAGCAGCAATAGCAAGACTCCAGCCAATAAAGCTAAAGTAATCTGGAAACCCCCAAAAATGCTTCCGAAAATAGAGTGAATAGCCGAAGGTATTAAACCGAATATGGAAGAGAAGGTGTGAGCAAAACCAACACCAACGGCTTTGAAAAAATGTGCAATTCCAGTAGTGCTGGATGCATTAAATATACGTCCCACAAGTTCACCAAAGTGACTCGGAAAGTTAGTATTCAAAAGGGACTGTATCTCTGCTAATGACCTTGCCACCTGAAGTGCGTAGGTCTCACTAGCAGATGTAAGGGCCACATGCTTTTGAAACAATAGAGCCTTTAGTCGACTCAACTTGTCGAAATTTACCTTGGAAGTAGCAATATGAGGCCAGATGTCTGCTACCTCCCTAATTTGAGTGGGGGGAAACAACACATTCCCGCAGCACGTAACGGCCTTGGTGACAACAACTACGTAAACTATTCCGGCACGCATGCCACAGCAGCGTTCGCTGTTAAGAACAATGTAACTGCCGTTAGAAAGCACCTGGAAAGTGTTTTTAATAACCGGGACTGGAACTCCCTTCAGATAACAAGCTAAGTTAGCAATCGAAGCTTTACACACCCCGTGCAAGGACAGCTGTTTACAAACCATGGAATGGCTGACAGAAGTTTCGCATTCACTACCGCTAAGAAAAACCTCCCTCAAACCATTAATACATCTGTATAGAAAGGGAAGCTCCCACACCTCGTGTATGTAACTGTCCCCCAACCGTTCGTATCTACCCACCGGAATGTGTTTCAAACAAGAAGTAAATTGTAGAGTGGAGATAGGCAGATTAATAACCCCATGAATCAACCACTCAGCTGACGGAATCTCAGCAACCGTAAAAGGCAGTTTCTCCAATTTTTCAATATTCAACATGACATACGTTGCTTCCTCTTTAGCCATCAGCTGTTGTTGACGAGTCACATTAAAGGAAACAAATATCTCCCTGGCACGAATGTGCTGCCACGGGACGCGACCTGCCTTCAAGGTCTGTAGAGTCCAACCCAGCTGCATGATGGACCGCGTCTGACTCTGCCCATGATGTAAGGAAGACATATCTGATTGAATAATGTCTATAGCAGAGGAAACAATGTTATCTATTGTGTAAACACGGTCTGAAAGGGTATGTATCCCATTATCCACAACAGACAAAGCCTGTATCAGATTTTCCTGATCAATTTGTCTCAACCGGGCCGCTGCCTCTTGTTGTGAAAGCTTCCAAATCTCATTATATACTTCATATAAAAAACGTTTCTTCCGTGGCATCTTTGGTCCTGACAAAAAATCTTGTAAGTCTGTATCATTAGACAGCAACGTGAGATGTGATATAACTGCATCCAGCGTGGATGATTTTAACCATTGCTGACAAAGCTTTCCCACGCTGTATGTAGTTATGATATCAGCATGTTCTGGTGATATGTAGCGAGGGTCCGCCTTACTAGTCCTGAACCCCCCTGAAGAGGTGACAAAACGTTGATGACACCTATTAGTGTCTACAGGCCATAATAACCACCCGCCCTGATGTACCAATGAAGTGTTAAGCGTACCATTCTGGACCCAATGTGTAAACTCACTAAACGTGGCATTAACATATCGCTGCCAACTGTTCAATTTGGAAGGGACAGGTATACCAGGCAAATCCAACTCCCTAATCGTTGCCAAGCCCAAACAGCTAGTCTGTTGTACTGTGTCATTGAGGAAAATCATCTGCACAGGGATAATACATGCCCTAAATAATGTGCCCCTGCCTTGCATTTGCCAATTTTTCGTTCCCCAGACACTTTTTAAGTCAACAGTCTTAAACCAATATTCATACCCCTCAACCGAAAGTTTAGATACAAACAAATTTGAATACAGCAATTTAGTATCGGTCAATAACATCTGCTTATTAGCATACGGAGTAACTTTCAAATGGTAAGACTTAGCATTCTGTTGATTATGCCCAGAAAAATATGCAAATTTATCATAATACGTTTTAGAACTCCCCTGTGGAGGAGTTGGGCAATGTTCCCATTGCACATAATCAAATATCGACTTAGGGCTACTTGCTTTATGAATAAAGTGGTGTCCATAATAATTGTAGCAAAACATGTCACCATGATTATCTCTAAACAGGTAAGCATCTTCATCATCGTAGACAGTATAATATTGTAACTCAGTCAGCATAGAATCTACCGTCTTCACATCCCAATCATCAGAAACAATGCCTGGTATAATGATATCATTCATTGATAACTTGAGAACATACGGTATTTGAATCAATTCAGTGGGACCATATATATCAAACATTACTTTATCCCACACAATCCCATCCGGAATCGGTATCGCAGAAATGTTTACATTGTACAAGTCTCTTCGGACCATATGAGACGCAAGATGTGGTTTCAACACCGTCTCCACGTGCTCAATGTCAGATCGTTCAGGAAGAAAATAACCATGTATTACCAGAAAAAAAGTAACCACAAATCCCAACCACAAAAAAATAGTCATTACAGCCATAAAAAGCCACAAATAGTTCCAAGGAAAAACAAAATATGTGCGTTTAAGCCAACACAGCAGCTTACATGGACCTCGGATTGAAGATAGTGAGGACGAGGAGTCTGACACGGCATCATCAGTGTCGTTGAAGCAGCCAGAGGCAGTTCTTGCAAAAGGTGCAACTGTGAACAAAGAAGCAGATGGAGGCTCTCGCCTTGGCACACTGTAAACCACATGTTCAGAAACATCAGTAGAACATACAGCGACTTGATCAAAAGATTCCAAATTAATTGTTGTCTGTGGAACGATCGCAAGATCAGCGTCCACCCTCCCCAAGCTCGGAGAGGAAACAGCATCGGTGCAAATCACCTGCAGCGGGACTTCTTCCCCATTAGTGAGAGGGATTCCAGAACTACTGGGTGTCCCTCTTGGTCTGCTGTGCAGAATCGGCCACATGTTGTAACTTGACATTATCAATGGAAACAAAGCGATTTCCTTTGGCCCCTTGCAGGGGCGGTAATATTACAGTTCTTGTGCCGCTAACCCCTAATACAGGGACTGGTGCTCGATAAGAAGGACCAAATTCTTTCTTTACTGCAACCTTTTCACGCACTAGATCCCCAATCCTGGGTATCCAACCAGTAGACGTTACTGGCTCATCCTTAATTCCTGAGGAGGCAGCACTTGCAGAAGAGTTATCTTCACGGAATCATTGTAAATCCTGCAAAACAGTGACACAATCATTTATGTCAAAGGGTGTATCTGCCGCCTCCACACCAGGACCATCTAGATCAGGAACATACATTTGTGTTCCAAACAGGCACTCATATGAAGTACGACCCCCCAGGGACCTTCTAGGCAAGTTATTAAGTGCTCTTTGTACTCCATACAGGTGGGCTAGCCAACTATGACCCGTACCTATAACTCTGGCTGTTAAGGATTGCTTTAAATCACGATTTAAACGCTCCACTATAGAATTTCCCTCGGGATGAAATGGAGATGAGAACTGGAGTTGGACCCCCAACGAAGCCATGGTGTCCCTGAATGCCTTAGAGGCAAAAGCAGGGCCCTGGTCCGAATGAAAAGCCGCAACTGCAAATGTATCGACAAAGATGCGCAAATCTTTAATAACAGTCCGAGCGTCAGCCGAGCGCTGTGGCCAGACCCACACAAATCTGGAGCACGAATCTACAGCAACCAATATATACAGTATTTGTATGCACTGTCTGGTGTCAGCGGACCACAGTGGTCCAAGTACACACACTGTAAAGGTTTATTTGAAATCAGAAGGGGCGTCTGCTGCGGGCGTCTAGCCGTCGAAGCTTTAATTTGTTTACAGACGTCACAACAAAGGACATACTGCTTTGTCTCCTTATAGAGAACAGGCCACCAGTAACGAGCCTGTAAAAGTGAAATTGTGGCAGCCACACCAGCATGTGCAGATGCCGCCCCCTCATGTGCTGCAGATATTAATCGAGGTCTTTCAACCTTATTGGGCATTTCACGTACACCAACACCTGGAATTTTAACAACAGCATTTAGCATACTACCCAAGCAGTAACTATATTTAGAAGGGAATCCTTTAGGAAATGGCGTACCATCAGCCGTAGCTTGTATGGCAGCCGAAATCTCTGTGTCTGGTTTGGAATTCGAACGAGTCACTGCAGCCACAATGGCGACAGCCACTGCCGACTTTGTGGCTTCATCAGCCAAAGTATTCCCAGCAACGTGTATTCCAACGCGCTGGTGTCCAAGTGTATGTACAACATGGACTTTAGGAAGCGTTTCCTTCAGATCCACAACCTTACTCCACAGCAATTTGTGTTTAATGGTGTTGCCTTTAGAATCTCTGAACCCATTCAACTTCCAATAGTGTAAATATTCATTGAAAGACTGAACACAGTAGTAGGAGTCACAGACCAGCAAGGTCAAAGTCGCTGGATCCGCGTGTTCCAATGCTAACAATAAAGCTTTGAGCTCAGCCAGCTGTGCCGTACAATCTCCCAAAGTTGGTGTATAGGTATGTCGGGGGCAGAACACTTCCCCCTCCATAGTGCCGCTCACCACCGCACATGCAGCAGAATATTGTTGTTTAGTCCCAACCGCTGGTTGCGCAGAGCCATCGGTATACATGACCACCTGATATTGGTCAATAGGCAATGTGCTAGCAGGAACTGGGTATTCCATTTCATATTGAAGAAATTCTTGAGTCTGCAGCTTAGGGTCAAATATGTAATCTACATCAGTGGCTGTCAAAGACGCAGCCCATTGTATCCATCGCGGGTGTAAAGCTTTCGAATTAGGAACACTCGCTTTTGTAACAGCCTCTAAGGCTGGAATCGGGGAAACGACAACAATGCGTTGGCCCTGGGCAAGAGGTCTTTCTTTAATAACAGCCATCTGTACTGCAGTGAGTATTTTCTCAGTTTGTGCAAATCGTTGTTCTGCAGCAGAATACAAGTGGGACTTGTATGCTATCGGGACTGTCTCACCCTCATTAAAGGTGATATATGTAAACCCAACAGCCCCAGGTATCACCCTGATGACTAAATGCGTTTTATTGTCCCGTGTTGTGTAAATGTTGAACTGCTAAGAGATCAGTTTGCAAATCTCGAAGAATATGTGTATGCTCAATTGTCCAAAATCTATTCGAAAAAGTCGGCCGAATCAACTCGTATAAAGGTTTTATACGCGTAGCATAATCAGGAATGTAAGTTCTGCCAAAATTCAGAAACCCCAACAATGACTGGAGCTTCCGAACCGTATTAGGAGGCTGCAACTGAGCACATTTCTCCTAAAAATGTGGCGCCAAGCTCTTGCCCTCATTCGACAACTCATATCCCAGGAAAATGACGCTGAGGAAGGCAATCTTTGACTTCTTAAAATTAAACTTATATCCAATTTCAGCAAACCCCACAACAATGCGTGCTACACGCTTTAGATGTTGCAGAATCTCATCATCTGTCAAATATATGTCATCTACATATGATAACGCCTCAGGGTCCAACTCGTGCAGAATTTCAGTTACACGAGCCGAAAATAGTCCTGGGCTATTCTTATACCCCTGAGGCAAACGACAAAACTTTTTTTGAGAGCCAAATGCACTGAAAATGGTATAGTCCCGACTCTCGGGCGCTATATTCTGGCAGAAAAATCCATTCGAGATATCTAATGTTGTTTTGTATTTTTTACGCACTATATTATTCATAAGCGATGCGCTGTGTGAATTCTGTATTGCATATGTGCGTGTATGTCCATTTAAATGTCTGTAATCCACCACTATCCTATATGAATGGTCCGGTTTAGCAACGGGAAATAAGGGATTATTCATCGGCGAGACACAGGGTTCAATTACACCTTGGTACTCCAATTGTGTAAGAATTTTCCTAACCGATGCTCTTGCCTCAAATTTGATAGGATACTGCGGCTGCTGCTGAGGTTCGCCCTTTATTGGAATGACATGATAAGGTGATTGTCTATCCCACCCCACGTTATTTCTATATAGGGCGGGGGCTTGTGCTAGAGCCCATGTTTTACTATAGGACTCCGCAAGTTCTCTCGGAACAAGTGGTGAGAAGGAAGGTGTAATAACCTCCTCCCCAACCGGACAGTCGCGTACAAAGTCAGGCGGCCAATCTTGTTCGGCCAGCAGAACGTCATATGATTTTACCACATGGTCCCAAAAGATGGCATGTACAATGCGGTCAATGTCCCCTTCTAATTGCAGAGTCACGTTATATACTCTATCAGGATCAGAGACTCGCATATCCGCCGTTTCGACTTGTATGAAGTCATCAGTTGCTTTCACCTCCAGATGCTCTAGAAGACTCCGGCGAACTATTCTGACCTCTGCCGCCCTGTCTAACAGTGCCAACGCCCATGTCTTGTTTGTCAAGAGAACTCTCTTCTTGAGCGGCATGTCTAACTGAGACTGCTGCCACTTTCTTCTTTTTAAATTGTATTTTTGGTTGGAGTGGTTTCTCTTCCTGTTTAATAGAAACCTCCGTTGAGCGTTGTGATTCCTGTCTCGGTTTCACGTACTCAGGGGGTCATTCTGACCCTGGCGGTAAAAGGCAGTTACCGCCGGTCAGAAGACCGCCATAACACCGCCGCGGCCGCGGTAACCCGCCAGGGTCATTCTGACCCACAACTGGCAAACCGCCAAAAACCCGACCTCCACTGAAGGCCGCCACATCAGCGGTCAGCGATAAACTGGAGATGACCAAACCTCCACCGTCACACCAACAGAAATACGCCCATGCCATTATGACCCACGAATCCACGCGGCGGTCTTTCAACCGCAGTATCCCATTGGCGGTACACACCGCCGCGGTCAAAATACACACACATCTACAAAACACTGCCACATTGGACAATTACAAATACACACACCTGATACATATACAAACACCACTCCCACACAATCAATACGATATAAAACACACACCCACATCACCCACAAACCCCCACAAATCGAAATTCAGAGACAAGGTGCAATACACAGAGAGAGAGCACAGGGAATGCAAACCACAACACACACAGGAACCCAACATCATCCCCCACACTACATCTACGCACAAAACACCACACACCACTACACTCATCACCACAAACACCACCCCACACCTCATCCACACCACCCCATGGCACCCCAAAGACACCCCAGGTTCTCGGACCAAGAACTCAGGGTCATGGTGGAGGAAATACTCAGGGTAGAGCCCCAGCTCTTCGGCACACAGGTGCAGCACACCACAATAGCCAAGAAGGCGGAGCTATGGCAAAGGATCGTCGACAGGGTCAACGCTGTGGGACAGCATCCCAGAAATCGGGAAGACATCCGAAAGCGCTGGAACGACCTACGGGGGAAGGTGCGGGCGATGGTGTCAAGACACAACATCGCTGTGCAGAAGACTGGTGGCGGACCCCCACCCACTCCACCCGAATTCACAGAATGGGAGCAAGAGGTCTTGAACATCCTGCATCCTGAGGGCCTCGCTGGAGTAGGCGGAGGAATGGACTCTGGTAAGTCTAATCTCAACTACTTCACCCCCCCCAACCACCAGCATGCCAACCCACACCCCCACCCTCACCCTCAACCCCCCAGCACATATCCTCCCTGCTAATGTCTCACCAGCACAACCCACCCAAACCAACACCAACCCCTGAATGCCAACACAAACCATGGACACCCATCACCTAAGCATGACCACTGCACATACCCATCCCCCCCCCAAACCACCCTCACAACTCCTCCCACAAGGGAATGCCTGCACTGGGGTACAAGGGCACCCACAAATCGCACGCCATGGCACACACAGAAGCAATAACCATACTCTTTTACCCCTGCAGGGCCCGAACGCCAACACACCGGCCCGGAGGGTCCAGAAATGTCCATCCCACCCCCAGAACAGGCCCCCAGTGATGACAGCAGCTCTGTCGACCTAGAACCTGATGACCAGCCCGGACCATCGGGGACCTCTAGACAGTCGGTTCCCCTCAGGCAGCCACAGGCCACAGCAGACCTACCCCCCTCTGGAAACCCCAGCACAGCACCCACCCAGCGGGCCCATGCCTCTGTCTCCAGGACAGGTCAAGCAGCGGTGTGTCTACCACTACAGGGCACCCAGGGCAACCCACCACCCCAACAACAACAGGGACCTGGGGGCAGTGGTAGTGGGCACACCGGCCAGGGGACAGAGGCCCAGGAACAAAGGGGAACTGGGAGGGCTGCTGTGCGACAGAGGGAGGACAGGCCTAGGGAACCCACTGTCCAAGAGGCCCTCACCACCATAATGGGAGCGTACCACCACTCCCAAGAGACGATGGCGACGGTCCTGGCCAGGTTCCAGGAGATCCAGGCCATGCAGGAGGGCCAGTACATGGGGTTCCGGGAAGAACTGCGCAGCATCAGTTCCGCAATGGGTACAATCGTGGTGGCA
The DNA here is from genome assembly GCF_031143425.1 of Pleurodeles waltl. Taxonomy (NCBI): domain Eukaryota; kingdom Metazoa; phylum Chordata; class Amphibia; order Caudata; family Salamandridae; genus Pleurodeles; species Pleurodeles waltl. Next base: position 706,135,116 of record NC_090450.1, on the reverse strand, counting down.
CTCAACCAGATTGTCACCACATTGCGGGACCATGTGGCCCCCCAAAGGGCCCCTGCCACTAGCATGGAGGAAGAACAGCCCACCACCTCCGCCGGCACTAGTGGTCAGGAGGCCCGACACAACAGCAACGGGCCACCCGGACCCCACCCCCTGCAGAACATGAACCACCCCGCAAGAAAGGCCTGAGACCTAGGAAGAAGACAGAGTAGGATGTCAAGACCCCCGCCATGCACGGATCCCCCCGGATGTCATCCCACTGTCCCACTTGTTCACCCTGTCCAACCTTGAACTGCCCCTGCTCCACCTTCCAGAGGCATATGGACAATGCACCTGTGCGAACGAGACTCTGGACTCTGCCATGGACATGCCTCCACCATCACCCATCACCCTTTTTGAACTATACACCAATTTTTGCACTTCAATAAACACAATTATTGCACAAAAACCATCTGGAGTCTGCTATTTATTTTTTTAAACCAAATGTATTCGATATAACCAACCAAAAATGTCCAATTACATTGTGATGACAACATACCAGTGTCACACAGCGGTAGTCCATGGGGAAATAAACCAGAGGGCACTCCGTGGGGACCAGATCACTGAAATAGGAAGGCAAATTCACAACTAAGTTACCATACATTGGGGTGAAAGGTCAGACAGTAGAGAGCCAGTACTGTTACAGATATAATAAAATGCAGGAGTAGATTCTTACCCGTGTGTTACTGGAAATACTGCAGTATCACTCTGTCCCTGTTGTCTGTGCCGTCCTCTTCGTCTTCCTCCTCTTCACTCTCCGCAGGCTCCACAGCGGCCACAACACCACCATCTGGAACATCCTCCTGCAGGAAAGGCACCTGGCGTCGCAAAGCCAGGTTGTGAAGCATGCAGCAGGCCACGATGATATGACACACCTTCTTTGGTGAGTACATTAGGGATCCACCTGTCATATGCAGGCACCTAAACCTGGCCTTCAGGAGGCCGAAGGTCCGCTCGATCACCCTCCTAGTACGCCCATGGGCCTCATTGTACCGTTCCTCTGACCTTGTCCTGGGATTCCTCACTGGGGTCAATAGCCAAGGCAGGTTGGGGTAACCAGAGTCACCAATTAGCCACACACGCTGTCTCTGTAGCTGTTCCATCACATAAGGGATGCTGCTATTTCGCATGACGTACTCGTCATGCACTGACCCTGGGAACTTGGCATTTAAATGGGAGATGTACTGGTCAGCCAAACAGACCACCTGGACATTCATCGAATGATAACTTTTTCGGTTCCTGTACACCTGCTCATTGTCTTTTGGGGGGACCAAAGCCACATGGGTACCATCAATGGCACCAATGATATTGGGAATGTGTCCAAGGGCATAGAAATCACCCTTCACTGTAGGCAAGTCACCCACCTCAGGGAATATGATGTAGCTCTGCATGTATTTCATCAGAGCAGACAACACTCTGGACAATACCTTTGAAAACATAGGCTGAGACATCCCAGATGAAATGGCCACTGTAGTTTGAAATGATCCACTAGCCAAAAAATGGAGTACTGACAGCACCTGCACTAGAGGCGGAATCCCTGTGGGTTGGCGGATGGGTGACATCAGGTCTGGCTCCAGCTGGGCACACAGTTCCTGTATGGTGGCAGGGTTGAGTCTGTAGGTGAGTATGACATGTCGTTCTTCCATTGTCGACAGGTCCACCAGCGGTCTGTACACGGGAACATTCCTCCGTCTCCTCGCAAGTCCCAGCGGACGCTGCCTAGGAAGGACAACATGGAGCACAGAGTCAATCAACCCGCAGGTAAGTTCCCACAGCCTGCACAGTACACAAATCTCTCTGGATTGAATGGCTTGTATGAGTGTCGATGTAAGGCCTAGCCATGTGTGACGCAGTAGGAATTAAGCCATGTGGGCCCTTGAAATGGCGGCTGCCTGACCTGTGAAGTGTGACAATGTGAAGTGAGGTCATTGCGCTGGCGTGGCATGCCGTGGCGGTAGGCGGTCGGAGACCGCGGCGCAAAGCAGCATTGGTTAACATTGAACCCTATGGGTTTCAGGAGCCAATGACGATGTGCGCCGGCGGTCGCGGTACGCACCGCCGCGGGCGTGACCGCCATTTTCTCTCTGCTTAATCACACGAGACCTGAGCATCCACAGGAGAAGACCTATACTGCAAGTGCTGCTGTGACCTCGGTCTGGAAGTGACAATGGTAGCTGCGACTGGGGAAAGGGCCCCCGCCTTCAGTTCCGAAGAGTTGGAGAAGCTCGTGGACGGGGTCCTCCCCCAGTATGCGCTACTCTACGGTCCTCCAGACCAACAGGTGAGTACACGGGGGCCAATGCATAGTGGGCAATGCCTGTGATGAGTGGGGTGGATGTACGATGGAGGGGAGGGGAGCGAATTACGAATGCATGGCACAACAGATGAGAACATGTGCCACATGGCAAGTTTGGGGAGGGGGGGCCACTCACATCGAGCATGCAGAAAAGTGATGATGTTTCTTTTCCCCCCCTGTACATGTCACATAGGTCAGCGTCCATCAGAAGATCGATATTTGGCGTGCCATCGCCAAGGACGTCCGGGCCCTGGGGGTCCACAACAGACGGGGCACCCACTGCCGCAAGAGGTGGGAGGACATCTGCCGCGGGAGCAGGAAGACCGCCGAGGCTCTGCTGGGGATGGCCTCCCAACCTAGGAGGGGTGCCAGTCGTACCTTGACCCCCCTGATGTCCCGGATCCTGGCGGTGGCCTACCCCGATTTAGATGGGCGCTTGAGGACATCACAGCAGACACAAGGGGGTGAGTACCAGCACATTCAGCTATATTTGCGCGCAGTGGAGGTGCCTGGGTGGGGGAGGAGGGCTGTGGGTATCCCTAGGCCAGGGCGATTTCTGTAGGCTAGGCCCCTCCGTGAGGTATGGTCCTGTGCCCCCGCCCCCCATCTCTGTAGGGTGCCTAGTAACGCTATTCATGGACCTGTGTATTCTGTGTGGGCAGTTGTCGCCCATAGGCTTGTAGGGCATGTCCCAGTGAATGAGTAGTGTACCCCAAGTGCGCAGCGTAGTGCAGGGGGCTTCTGTGTCTGTCCTCTCCGCCAACGGTGTCCCCAATGCATGCACTCAACTTGTCTTTATTTCTCCACCCCCCCAATTTTCTTTGTTTTTCTGTGAATGTGTGCATTAGCATCATCAGGCAGAGGAGAAGTGGCATCGGCGCAAGAGGGAGCTGCATCTCACATGGCCCCAGAGGGCCATGCAACGGACTCCGACATGACCAGTGAGACGGAGGGCGAGGGGGGCTCCACCACGGGGACCCGTGCAGACGTCAGTGACACCGACACGTCCTCGGATGGGAGCTCCCTTGCGGTGGCGGCAACATCCGTGCCCACCGAAACTACAGGTACAGCCGCCACCCAGCGCACCAGCTCTGCCCTCCCAGCAGCCCCTCGGCCTTCGCCCCGTGCCCGCACGGCCAGGAAGGCGGCCATCTCCTTCGCCCCAGGCACCTCAGGCCCTGCCCCAGTCACCCCTGCTGCCCTCAGTGAGGAGGTCATTGACCTCCTGAGGACCATCATTGTTGGGCAGTCTACCCTTTTGAATGCCATCCAGGGTGTGGAGAGGGAGGTGCATCAAAGCAATGCATACCTGGAGGGCCTTCATTCGGGTCAGGCTGCCCAGCAGCGATCGTTCAACGCTCTGGCCTCAGCACTGACGGCAGCGATTGTCCCCGTCTCCAGCCTCCCTCTTCTAACTCCCTCCACCCAGTCCCACTCCCCTGTTCCTCTGCCTATCCCATCCACACCTACAGACCAGCCTGCACACACCTCAACACCCAAGGGAAGCTCATCCAGACATAAGCACCACAGAACACACAAGCATTCACACAAGCAACATACAGATGCAGACATGCCAACAGCCACTACCTCCTCTGTGTCCCCCACATCCTCGTCTCCCTCCTCCCTCCCTGTGACGTCTCCACTCACACCTGCATGCACACCACCATCAGCCAGTACACCCATCACCAGCACACCCTCCAGCCCAGTCCGCACACGTGCAGTCACCACCCCAACTTCCATGTACACGTCCTCTGTGTTCTCTCCCAGTGTGTCTGTCACCCCCGCTTCCAACCCACACAAACGCAGGCAGGCACCCAACCAACAGCCATCCACCTCACGTCAGCCTCCAGCCCAAGCACCTGCACCCAAAGACACCAGACTTGACTCTCCTACAACCACATCCTCTTCCTCCACTCCCATATCCACTCCAGCTACCCTTCCCATTGCTCCTAAAAAACTATTCCTCTCTAAAGTGAACATCTTTTCCTCACCTGACCCACCCCCTCCATCTCGTAAGAGTTCCAAAAACACCTCAGCCACCACCAGCCCAGCAACTCCCAAGAACGTCGTGCCTGGTTTTTGGAGTCCGCCCTTTCCTTGGGCAGGGACATCGGCCAGCAGCAAAGGCACAGCCAGCCCCCCCCCCCTGGGAAGAGGAGCAAAAAACTGAAGGGCAGGCGCAAGAGGCCTGATACGCCTGCCCCCAAGGATGGTAGCCTTGCACCGTCACCTGCCACATCGGGTAAGGGAGCCAAGGGCCACGGAGAGTCTGCCAAGGAGGGCAAGGGCAGCAAAGCGCCGAAGGCAGGGAGCAGCCGACCTGGCCATGAGGGCCCCACCAGCCCCATTCCGGGGGTATCGGAGGAGACCCAGGGCCCCAGGACTCCATCACAGGAGGGCCCCGCAACGGAAAGGTCCGATGCTGACTGAGCGGGAAGTATTGGCCAGGTGTGGTTCACAAGGCAGGCACCGCGGAACAGGCCCCGCCGTGAGAAGCACCGCTGAACAGGGCCCGCCGTGAGAAGCACCGCTGGACAGGGCCCGCCGTGAGAAGCACCGCTGGACAGGGCCCCCCGTGAGAAGCACCGCTGAATAGGGCCCGCCGTGAGAAGCACCGCTGGACAGGGCCCGCCGTGAGAAGCACCGCTGAACAGGGCCCCGCCAAGACAGGCACCGTTGAACAGGGCCCCGCCAAGACAGGCACCGCTGAACAGGGCCCCGCCAAGACAGGCACTGCTGGACAGGGCCCCGCCAAGACAGGCACCGCTGAACAGGGCCCCGCCAAGACAGGCACCGCTGGACAGGGCCCGCCGTGAGAAGCACCGCTGAACAGGGCCCCGCCAAGACAGGCACCGCTGAACAGGGCCCCCCGTGAGAAGCACCGCTGAACAGGGCCCCGCCAAGACAGGCACCGCTGAGAGAAGCACCGCTGGACAGGGCCCGCCGTGAGAAGCACCGCTGAACAGGGCCCCGCCAAGACAGGCACCGCTGAACAGGGCCCCACCAAGACAGGCACTGCTGAACAGGGCCCCGCCAAGACAGGCACCGCTGAACAGGGCCCGCCGTGAGAAGCACCGCTGAACAGGGCCCTGCCAAGACAGGCACCGCTGAACAGGGCCCGCCGTGAGAAGCACCGCTGAACAGGGCCCCGCCAAGACAGGCACCGCTGAACAGGGCCCTCCTGTCAAGCACTGCTCCACTGGGCCCTCCTGTCAAGCACCGCTCCGCTGGGCCCTCCTGTCAAGCACCGCTCCGCTGGGCCCTCCTGTCAAGCACCGCTCCGCTGGGCCCTCATCTCAAGCACCGCTCCGCTGGGCCCTCCTGTCAAGCACCGCTCCGCTGGGCCCTCCTGTCAAGCACCGCTCCGCTGGGCCCTCATCTCAAGCACCGCTCCGCTGGGCCCTCCTGTCAAGCACCGCTCCGCTGGGCCCTCCTGTCAAGCACCGCTCCGCTGGGCCCTCCTGTCAAGCACCGCTTCGCTGGGCCCTCATCTCAAGCACCGCTGCGCTGGGCCCTCCTGTCAAGCACCGCTCCGCTGGGCCCTCCTGTCAAGCACCGCTCTGCTGGGCCCTCCTGTCAAACACCGCTCCGCTGGGCCCTCCTGTCAAGCACCGCTCCGCTGGGCCCTCCTGTCAAGCACCGCTCCGCTGGGCCCTCATTTCAAGCACCGCTGGCCCATTGGCATGCCCGGTTCTGTGTCGGGCAGGGCTTCACGAGGCACTCTGCCCACCATGCCTCCTCCATGACCAGTGGACTCTGTAATCCACCTGATGGACTGTGGCTTTGCACTCCCCAGGATGGCACAGTGGGCAATCCACCCACTGTAGAGACTTGAGAGACTGTGGCTTTGCACTCCCCAGGATGGCACAGTGGGCATGGAGGCCCTTCGTGGATCTGGCGTTGTGGACTCATGTGGCTGAGGTGCCCCCCCTTCCCTTCCCCCTGAGGTGCCAGTATTTTATTATTGTGATGCCCCAGCAGTGTTCTCTCCAATAGACTTGATCTTGTGTGTGGGCTTTGCCCATGTGTTGCTGCACATTGGCCCACGGACATTTGAACTTTGCAAAACTGTGCCGGACTTTTGCTACTTGTATATATATAGTTCTAGATGTGTAATAATTCTGTATATATTGCTAAGTTCGCTATACTTCATTATTGCTATAATATAGTTCTATTTTTACAATCATTGCCTTTTGTCTTTGCATTTTTGTTTTGGGGGTTTGGGGGTGTCACTCTGACTTTTTAATCTGCATTGGTGAGTAGGTATTTCGGTGGGGGTGAGGGTGGGGGTGGGTGTGTGGCGTATGTGTGTGCCCGTAACCTTTCCTCCTCCCCCCTCCCCTGTGTCGTAGGTGCAGTACTCACCGTTGTCGTCTGCGGCGACCTTCGTGATCCTGGAAGATGAGCAGGAAGGCAATGGCTGGGAGGATGTGGAGTTCCGGTTCCATGCTGTCCCGATTCCGCGTGGAGTGTGTCAAGGTGAGCGTTTTCATTGGAAATGTCTGTTTCCGCCGTGTTTTTATCGGTGGGGCTCCCGCCCCGGAAAAGGTGGCGGATTGGTGAGTCGTGATAGGGTGGGCGGTACATTGTCTGCCGCCTGGCTGTTGGCGGTGACCGCCGCGCTGTTTGTTTGTGCCGCCGTGGCGGTCGGAGTGTTAAAGCGGCGGCCTGTGTTGGCGGTTCCCGCCAGGGTCAGAATTCCATTTTTTTGACCGCCAGCCTGTTGGCGGGTTGGCCGCCGCTTTAACACTGACCGCCAGGGTCAGAATGACCCCCTCAGTTCTCCGCTCTGACTGCCCACCTCTCTCACTTCTCTTGTCCGAGGAGTCCTGAAAGGAACGAGATTGGTGTGTATCAGTATTTTGATATCTATCAGGCATCTTCAAATTATCCCTATTCCTGATATTATACCTATTCTGTGGGGTCTCCGGTTGCGGAGACTGTCCCCAATCTTTCTTAGGTGTTTGCTGTTGTTTCTTTTCCCAGCGCTTTTTGTACCCTCAGGTTGCTGTTGTTTAGCATTGTCTTTATTATTTTTACCCTGTAATTGGGGTTTTTGTGGTCTAGCCCCTAGGCTATCGCGACCAATACTAGAATACATATAAGCAAAAGGTGGCTGTGTAAAGGAGAGAGCGCACTTTCCAAATATAAGCTACTGCTTATTTACAAAGTCCATGATGAAGTAAAACGATGGGGGGAGTGCTCGAAGTGGTATGAACCCAGCCACAGAGTGCGTGAACTATCGCCCCAAAAAGGGGTTACAGTTATGATATGCAAAGAAGGAAAACCACGGCACATCCCAAAAAGTAATAATGTTCCAGTTTATTCCTCGTAATGTCTTTAGATGAAACAATGGCCTGTGGCCCAAGCTGACATCTTGGAGCCAGAATCAAAAGATGACAACAGAGATCCTTTTCAAATTAACAGCAGCCCAAATAGACAACAGCCGACACGTGTTTCGTCTGGGTAGACTTTATCAAGGTTGTGGATATACGCAAAGAAATAGAGTATCAAATACTGGAAGACATTTTAAATACGAAAAATGTGTTTGTTGCCAAAGGAAAAACATTTATTTGAATTAAGAGAAGGGAAGCCTGATTGTTAGCCACGAACGTGTGACCCAAATGCAGAGATAACGTTGCAACTCTCCATATTCATTTGGAATGTATATCACCAAAAGAGTGTCAGAAAAATGAAGGTGATCTGAAGTAAATGTGTCAGAGAGAAAGTGAAAAAGGAAAGACAGAACCAGGGAATAAAAATTCTTTAGGGGGAAACAATCAAGAAAAGCAAAGAAGAAACGAAGACAACACGCGCACCCACAGTACTATGGTGATACCAAAAGGGGAAGAAAGAACCATGTGTCAGAGTAGACGTGTGTCCTAGATGTTGAAACACCGAAAGAAAGACATGCACCGTTAGAGGCATCGGTGTTGTGGACAAGGAGAAGAGAAATATAGTGGGTTGACTGATCCAATAATCGAAAGACATACCTGTAGTAAAGATAATTAGCTCAATGTTCCAAAGTACCAGAGACAAATTGATGTCTTATGATTTAAGAAGGCAGTCAAGTAAGGAAGAGCATGAGGACCATGGTAAGCCTGTATAGCGAGAAAGAAGGCGAAATCCTGGTAAGGGCGGTCCGTGACTACCATGTTAGCCCTCTAATACTAGTTATTTAACATAACATGGACTGGTTAGAGCATCGTTATTTAGAGTGGTGATCATAACCAGTAGGGTTAATACACAGATCGCCGGAGTAAAGAGTATAGTTGATGCAGTGATTATTCATATGAAACCGAAATGCGGTAAAACGAGATAAGTAGAATGCCCATAATCAAAGAACGTGGCATTTGTGTACGACCTAATGTGTCGTAGACTGTATAAAATGTTTAAAGCAATTGCAGGCGATGTATAACATCCGTAAAACTCCCATAAAGATGCCGGGCTAAATAGTTAGTAAGAGTAAATGCTTAAGGCAATTGCAGGCGATGTAGAACATCCGCAGAGCCCTCATAGAAATGTCGGACTAGCGCACCGCACTACCAGTCCGTATGTGCCCATACCTCAAATATCTCCAAGCGTTTCCCTCTGCGTTGTGTTGACGGCGCTGCGAATAGTGATTACGCGCCGATGGTAGACTCCCTCTATTTGAAGCCGAATTGGGAGTGGAAATGAAAAAGGGACTGCCAAAACTAAAGCTGTGTCCAATTGAGATGGAAAACGGGCGCCATGTTGGAATGTCGATGAAAAAGGTAGAACAAAAGAAGAGAGAAATATATGTGACACCCGCTACATAGAGAAAGAGGAATATGGAGAGTTACTTTGGAGTTATAATGTCGTATGAGATCTAATATTTATATACTGAGAAAGCACAGAGACCAGAACTACCGAAAATGTAACAATAGGGTTATCTATAGTTAAAGGTATTTGTAAACTAACAGACGCTAGTACACAATAACATTTGACAAGTGGTGTGGAATAATAAAAATACATCCATGTAAAATGCAAGGATTATGCAGGAAGACAAAGTGTTTACAGTACAGCAGAGGCCAATGAAAAATATAAAACATTGCCACAAAACATTACATACTGAGTCATGAAATCGAGAGGGATAGGAGGGACAATCCGATGTCAATGCATATAACATATATTTTGAAATATCATGAGTGCTGTACATGGAAAGGTGGTGCAGGTTGTGAGGGCAGATTTGGAGATGCCGAAAATGCTATAGAAAGACATGTAAGTCCTTGTCCGAGTTTAAGCCCATCTCCACTGCTCGTAATTTTATAATCTACCTACTCTCTAATTGCCTTAGCTGAAGAGTTTTGTTGCCGCCCCTAGGGCAGCCGCCCAGGGTGGCAATTCCAAAAGTGTGCACATTGAGCCTCTCTTGTAATGGGTGTTTCTTGTTGAAATTAGCTGCAAGAGGGTAATCGGTGTTGTTCCTGATTGCCCTGATGTGCTCCTGTAATCTTTCCTTGAATGGTCTAATGGTACTTCCGATGTATATCTTCTTACATGTGCAGATGATACAATATACGATATATTTAGTGTTACAGTTCATGAATTGTTTAATAGTGTGTGTAACATCCGTGTTATGCATGAACTTTTTGGTTTTGTCCTGTACATAATCACAGATATTGCAGTGTCCACATTTATAAAAACCCAGGGGTGGTGGGGGAAGCCAATTGCCTTTGGTGATAGTGGGCAGGAAGCTATGGCAAAGTTGGTCCCTCAAGGTGCGTCCTCTGCAGTAAGTCATGTCCGGTTGTGTCCGGAGACTCTTCTCCAGTGTCGCATCGGATGTTAGGATCTTCCAATGTTTTCTTAAGATTTTGAAAATGTCGGCACTTGCGCAGCTGTAGGTAGTTATAAAAGATGGTGGCTTTCTTGTGCCGACCTGTCTATGTGATTTTTTGGAAAGTAATGTGGTTCTGTTGACTTTCATGATTCGATCATGTGTGTCACTAAGCAGTTTGTTGGGATATCCGCGTTTGGCAAAACGATGTTCCAAGATTTTTAGTTGTGTCCTGAATTCCTGGTCATCCTGGCAGTTCCGTCTGACTCTGGTGGCCTCCCCATACGGAATAGCTCTGATTTGCGAGTGTGGATGTGAACTACTGGCATGAAGAAGCGAGTTAGTTGCCGTGGGTTTCCTATATAGTTTAGAGAAAATACAAGTATCTTTGATGTACAGTGTTAGATCAAGGAAGTCCACACAGCTAGTGCTGGAATGACTAGTGAACTGTATGTTATAACAGTTGTTGTTTAAATACTGGATGAATGTGTCTAATGTATTAGAGTCACCTGCCCAGAAAACAAGAACATCATCAATATAGCGGCCCTAGTAGATGATGTGTTGCGTAAGTTCTGGCGGGCCGCTACTCCATAGATGATGGTGTTCATAGTGACCCATGTAGAGGTTTGCAAAAAAAGGTGAAAATTTAGCTCCCATGGCTACACCCTGTTTCTGTCTGTACCAGGTCCCCTCATGTAGGAAGACATTGTTGTCCATGGCAAGCTCAATTAGATCCATTACCATATATGAGTGTTGTAAAAAACTTGCATCCCTCTTGTCCAAAAAATATTGTATGGCCAACATACCCTTGTCTTTGGGTATACAAGTGTATAAAGAGGTGACATCTAATGTTGCAAGGGTGTGGCCACTGGTCCATTCAAAGTCAGCGATGATGCTAAGGAGATGGGAGGTGTCCCTGATGTACGAGGGTAAATTACACACGAAGGGCTGTAAGTAGAAGTCAATGTATTCAGAGAGTTTTTCTGTGGGAGAATTGATACCAGAAATGATAGGTCTCCCAGGAGGGAAAGTAGCCTGTTTGTGTATCTTGGGGAGAGTATAGATACATGGAAAACTGGGTGTAGGATTATATAGATATTTGTATTCTACGTCCGTAAGAAGACCCTTGTCTCTCCAGGAACAGAGCTTTGTCTCGATAGCCTTAGTGATCATTGCAATGGGGTTGCCCTGTAGTTTACAATAGGCGTGTGGATCTTCCAGTTGTCTGTCAATCTCTCTGATGTAGTCCGACCGATTCATAATGACGATATTGCCGCCTTTGTCGGCCTCTTTTAGTACTAAGTCCTCGTTGAGTTGCAGTGTGTGTAAGGCCCTATGCTCCTGTGGGGTCAAGTTGTGTGTACGGATTTTTCGTCCAAGTGTGTACTGGTCTTCAAGATGAAAAAGTTCCTTAGTGACTAGCTTTTGGAAAACGTCAATTGAATTGTCTGGTGGTAGTAGTGGTGTAAATTTGGAAGATGGTCTGAGACCACTGTCGCAAGTTACTGAGTGAGTCATGCCTAGGTCAGCCAAAATATCTTCACAAGTGGGTACTGTGTTACTGTGGCTAATGTCCTCTAAGGAAAGGAGAGTCTGTATGTCCTTAAGATTGCCAATGGAAAGATCATAGGGCGTGATGTTCACCACATCATCTACAGTATGTGAGTGCTTAAGGTCAAAATGTTTCAAGAGTTTGCACTTACGCACAAATTTAAAAAGATCAATATGGATTTGTGTGAAGTCAGGGAAAGACATGGGTACAAAGCCTAGACCCTTATTGAGAACACTCAATTGGTCGCTGTCAAGTGTAGTGTTGGACAAATTCATGACACAGAGATCTTCATTGTGAGTCAAGTCTATGTCTAAGTCTTCAGATTGCGGGCTGTCGATCTTGTAATGACCCTGGTTGTGTTGGTTACTGGTTCGGGCACTCTTTCTCCGGCCCCTTCTGGTTCTCTTGTGTGTGTGGTGGAAGGCATTTTGTTGAGTTTTTGTCCTCTGCGAAATCTTTCCATTTCCAACAAAAAAGTGGATTTGTTGCTGGAAGTGGTTGCCTGTTGTGGTGGGACACTGTTGGTATCATCACTTGTGAGACTAGAGCAACTAGATAGGTCAGTATCGCTGGCGGTGACATTGGAAATGCCAGCTTCAAATGCTGTAGTGGCCCTGTTAACTGATCTGTCACTGTTGAGGTTATCAAATTTGCGGGCATATGTAAAGACCCTGCCCTTGGCATAGTCGTTTGCGTCTCGTCTTAATTTGTGTAATTTCTTCTCTTTTATGTATTCCTGATGTTTTTGGAGTACACTACTTAAGATGTTATAATTTTTGTCTATGGCCTCTGTGAGATTGGTGTCCTGAATCTCCTTTTCTAGATTTTTTATGTCTGTTAGTAGTCGTTCTCTTTTGTCCTTGGCGTCCCTAATCAATATATCCATAATTCCGAGGGAGGAATTGATCAATAGTTGTTCCCATTCTTGTAATAAGACGGGGTTGAGATCCCCAAAAGAAGGGAAAAGGATGACACGAAGCCCCCTTGGGATTTGTTTGATTTGTATGTATTTTTCAAGAATGGTGAAGTCCCACCATCTTGAAAGCTCCTGCTTTTTTAATCGTTCCAATCTTATAAATGTAATCCTAAATCCCTTTTTCGTATTGCTCGTGTTGTGATCATAAGTGATCGTGTTTGTGTTCACGTTGATTAGTTCTTCTAATAGGGCTTCCCTATTATCATTGAAAGTTGACATTCTTACGAGTTAACAGTACAAAATAGTATTAGTAATGTGTACACAATATACAATATAATAATGCAATCAATGTATAGCTAAGGGTGCAGCTCTGAGACACAGAGTATACAAATACATATAAGCAAAAGGTGGCTGTGTAAAAGAGAGAGCGCACTTTCCAAATATAAGCTACTGCTTATTTACAAAGTCCATGATGACGTAAAACGATAGGGAGAGTGCTCGAAGTGGTATGCACCCAGCCACAGAGTGCGTGAACTATCGCCCCAAAAAGGGGTTACAGTTATGATATGCAAAGAAGGAAAACCACGGCACATCCCAAGAAGTAATAATGTTCCAGTTTATTCCTCGTAATGTCTTTAGATGAAACAATGGCCTGTGGCCCAAGCTGACATCTTGGAGCCAGAATCAAAAGATGACAACAGAGATCCTTTTCAAATTAACAGCAGCCCAAATAGACAACAGCCGACATGTGTTTCGTCTGGGTAGACTTTATCAAGGCTGTGGATATACGCAAAGAAATAGAGTATCAAATACTGGAAAACATTTTAAATACGAAAAATGTGTTTGTTGCCAAAGGAAAAACATTTATTTGAATTAAGAGAAGGGAAGCCCGATTGTTAGCCACAAACGTGTGACCCAAATGCAGAGATAACTAACTCGCTTCTTCATGCCAGTAGTTCACATCCACACTCACAAATCAGAGCTATTCCGTATGGGGAGGCCACCAGAGTCAGACGGAACTGCCAGGTTGACCAGGAAATTCAGGACACAACTAAAAATCTTGGAACATCGTTTTGCCAAACGCGGATATCCCAACAAACTGCTTAGTGACACACATGATCGAATCATGAAAGTCAACAGAACCACATTACTTTCCAAAAAATCACATAGACAGGTCGGCACAAGAAAGCCACCATCTTTTAGAACTACCTACAGCTGCGCAAGTGCCGACATTTTCAAAATCTTAAGAAAACATTGGAAGATCCTAGCATCCGATGCAACACTGGAGAAGAGCCTCCGGACACAACCGGACATGACTTACCGCAGAGGACGCACCTTGAGGGACCAACTTTGCCATAGCTTCCTGCCCACTATCACCAAAGGCAATTGGCTTCCCCCACCACCCCTGGGTTTTTATAAATGTGGACACTGCAATATCTGTGATTATGTACAGGACAAAACCAAAAAGTTCATGCATAACACGGATGTTACACACACTATTAAACAATTCATGAACTGTAACACTAAATATATTGTATATTGTATCATCTGCACATGTAAGAAGATATACATTGGAAGTACCATTAGACCATTCAAGGAAAGATTACAGGAGCACATCAGGGCAATCAGGAACAACAACACCGACTACCCTCTTGCAGCTCATTTCAACAAGAAACAGCCATTACAAGAGAGGCTCAATGTGCACACTTTTGGAATTGCCACCCTGGGCGGCTGCCCTAGGGGCGGCAACAAAACTCTTCAGCTAAGGCAATTAGAGAGTAGGTGGATTATAAAATTACGAGCAGTGGAGATGGGCTTAAACTCGGACAAGGATTTACATGTCTTTCTATAGCATTTTCGGCATCTCCAAATCTGCCCTCACAACCTGTACCACCTTTCCATGTACAGCACTCATGATATTTCAAAATATATGTTATATGCATTGACATCGGATTGTCCCTCCTATCCCTCTCGATTTCATGACTCAGTATGTAATGTTTTGTGGCAATGTTTTATATTTTTCATTGGCCTCTGCTGTACTGTAAACACTTTGGGCCTGATTCTAACTTTGGAGGACGGTGTTAAACCGTCCCAAAAGTGGCGGATATACCACCTACCGTATTACGAGTTCCATAGGATATAATGGACTCGTAATACGGTAGGTGGTATATCCGCCACTTTTGGGACGGTTTAACACCGTCCTCCAAAGTTAGAATCAGGCCCTTTGTCTTCCTGCATAATCCTTGCATTTTACATGGATGTATTTTTATTATTCCACACCACTTGTCAAATGTTATTGTGTACTAGCGTCTGTTAGTTTACAAATACCTTTACCTATAGATAACCCTATTGTTACATTTTCGGTAGTTCTGGTCTCTGTGCTTTCTCAGTATATAAATATTAGATCTCATACGACATTATAACTCCAAAGTAACTCTCCATATTCCTCTTTCTCTATGTAGCGGGTGTCACATATATTTCTCTCTTCTTTTGTTCTACCTTTTTCATCGACATTCCAACATGGCGCCCGTTTTCCATCTCAATTGGACACAGCTTTAGTTTTGGCAGTCTCTTTTTCATTTCCACTCCCAATTCAGCTTCAAATAGAGGGAGTCTACCATCGGCGCGTAATCACTATTCGCAGCGCCGTCAACACAACGCAGAGGGAAACGCTTGGAGATATTTGAGGTATGGGCACATACGGACTGGTAGTGCGGTGCGCTAGTCCGGCATTTCTATGAGGGCTCTGCGGATGTTCTACATCGCCTGCAATTGCCTTAAGCATTTACTCTTACTAACTATTTAGCCCGGCATCTTTATGGGAGTTTTACGGATGTTATACATCGCCTGCAATTGCTTTAAACATTTTATACAGTCAACGACACATTCTACTTATCTCGTTTTACCGCATTTCGGTTTCATATGAATAATCACTGCATCAACTATACTCTTTACTACGGCGATCTGTGTATTAACCCTACTGGTTATGATCACCACTCTAAATAACGATGCTCTAACCAGTCCATGTTATGTTAAATAACTAGTATTAGAGGGCTAACATGGTAGTCACGGACCGCCCTTACCAGGATTTCGCCTTCTTTCTCACTATACAGGCTTACCATGGTCCTCATGCTCTTCCTTACTTGACCGCCTTTTTAAATCATAAGACATCAATTTGTCTCTGGCACTTTGGAACATTGAGCTAATTATCTTTACTACAGGTATGTCTTTCGATTATTGGATCAGTCAACCCACTATATTTCTCTTCTCCTTGTCCACAACACTGATGCCTCTAACAGTGCATGTCTTTCTTTCGGTGTTTCAACATCTAGGACACACGTCTACTCTGACACATGGGGGGTCATTCTGACCTCGGCGGTAAAAGGCGCCTACCGCCGGTCAGAAATCCTCCATAATCCCGCCGCGGTCGCGGAAACCCGCCACGGTCATTCTGACCCGCAGAAGGCAAACCTCCGAAAATCCGTCCGCCACAACAGACCGCCAGACCAGCGGTCGGCGGAAAGGTGGAGGTGACCAAACCTCCACCGTCACGCCAACAGAAATACGCCCATCCCATTACGACCCACGAATCCACGCGGCGGTCATTCAAACGCGGTATTCCATTGGCGGGACACACCGCCGCGGTCAGAATACACACAAACGAACAAAACTCAGCCACATTGGACGATTTGAATCCCACACACCTGATACACATACACACACCACTCCCACACACACAATACAATATAAAACACACACCCACATCACCCACAAACCCCTACGCTAAAAAATTTGTCAAGAAGGCAAGAGCGAGACACCACCATCCAAAAAATAACAGCCACAGCCACTCAACACCATCACCCACACACTATCCACACACAAAACAACACACACCACCACACTCAACTCACTTAAATACACATACTCCACCCCACACATCATACACACCACCCCATGGCACCCCAAAGACAACCCCGCTTCACAGACGAAGAACTCAGGGTCATGGTGGAGGAAATCGTTCGGGTAGAGCCCCAGCTGTTCGGCACACAGATACAATACACCAGCATTGCCCGGAGGACGGAGCTATGGCAGAGGATTGTCGACAGGGTGAACGCAGTGGGACAGCACCCCAGAAATCGGGAAGACATCAGGAAGCGATGGAACGACCTACGGGGAAGGTGCGTTCCATGGTATCCAGGCACAACATCGCCGTGCAGAAGACTGGCGGAGGACCCCCACCTCAACCCCCACAATTCACATCATGGGAGGAGGAAGTCTTGAACATCCTGCATCCTGACGGCCTCGCAGGAGTCGGTGGAGGAATGGATACTGGTAAGTTGAAGCTTCAATACTGCTTCCCCCCCACCTGCATGCCAAATCAGACCCCAAACCTCACCCCCATCCTCGAACCCCACCCTCACCCCCACCCCCATCGTCACCCCCACCCTCACCCCCACCACCATCCTCACCCCCACCACCATCCTCACCCCCACCCCCAGCACACCTATTCCCCACCAATGTCTCACCATCACAACCCACACATCCCAAAACCTAGGCCTGCATGCGTCCACTAAGCATGGACACCCATCACCAAAGCATGCCCAATGCATATACACATCCCCCCCACAAGCCACCCTCACCAAAGCCCCCACACACGAATGCCAGCACTTGGGGACACGAGAACCCACAGATACACCCATATGCCACACATTGAAACTATAACCATACCTCTATACCCCTGCAGGACCCGACCGTCAACACACCGCGGCGGAGGGGCCAGAATTCTCCACACCCCCCACCCAAGAGGCCGTCAGCGATGACAGCAGCTCTGTCGACCTGGACACCGATGACCAGCCCGGACCATCGGGGACCTCTGGACAGTCGGTTCCCCTCACACAGGCCCAGGCCACTACAGACCCAAACCCCTCTGGGAACACCAGCACAGCTCCCACCCAGCGGGCCCATGCCTCTGTCTCCAGGGCGCGTCAATCTGCGGTGTGTCTACCACTACAGGGCACCCAGGATAACCCACCACCCCAACAACAACAGGGACCTGGGGGCAGTGGTAGTGGGCACACCGGCCAGGGGGCAGAGGCCCAGGGAAACAGGGGAACTCGGAGGGCAGCTGTGCGACAGGGGGGGGAGGAGAGGCCCAGGGAACCCACTCTCCACGAGGTCCTCACCACCATCATGGGAGCATACAACCGCTCCCAGGAGACGATGGCGACGGTACTGGCCCGGTTCCAGGAGATCCAGGTGCTGCAGGAGGAACACTATCGGGGGTACAGGGAGGACATCAGAGCCATCAACACCACCCTGGTTACCATGGTAGGGCTGCTGCAGGACCTCGTCAACAACAGGGCGGACACTGAACAACACCCAAGGGCCCCTGCCACTAGCCTGGACCAAGAACAGCCAACCACCTCCGCCGGCGCTAGTGGACAGGAGGCCCCCGCACAGCAGCAGCCCACCAGACCCCCACCTCCTGCAGGAGAAGAACCACCCCGCAAGAGGGCCCTGAGATCTCGCAAGAAGACAGAGTAGGATGTCAAGACCCCCGCCAGCAATGGATACCACCTGATGTCATCCCACTGTCCCACATTGTCACCCTGTCCATCCTTGAACTGCCCATGCTCCATCTCTCCACAGGCCTCTGGACAATGCACCTGTGTGACTGTTACTCTGGACTCTGCCATGGACATTCCTTCACCATAGCCCCCACCCACTTGAAACCACCCATCCCATTTTGAGCACTTAAATAAACACCTATTTTGCACCAAAATATCATGAGTCTGGCTGTGATTTCAATAGATTGTAATTGACATGACAGTGCAAATATGTCCTTGTACATGGTGAAGTCAACAAACAGCTGCCACAAAGCTGTAGTCCATGGGGAAATGAAGCACAGGACTCGTAGTGGGGACCCCAGATCTGAAATAGGGAGGGAAAAGCCAAAACTCAGTCATCATAAACTGGGGCAAATAGACAGGCAGCAGAGATGCTGGAGAGTAGTTAACATTTACTAAATTATCTTTGAAATGTTACCTGTGTCCTATTGGAAGTACTGTTCAATGATTCTGTCCCTGTTGTCTGTTTCAGCCCCGTCGTCTTCCTCCTCGTCACTCTCCTCAGGTTCCACCGCTGCCACAACACCACCGTCTCGACCATCCTCCTGCAGGAAAGGCACCTGGCGGCGCAAAGCCAGGTTGTGAAGCATGCAGCAGGCCACGATGATGTGACACACCTTCTTAGGTGAGTACATTAGGGATCCACCTGTCATATGCAGGCAGCGAAACCTGGCCTTTAGGAGGCCAAAGGTGCGTTCGATCACCCTCCTAGTACGCCCATGGGCCTCATTGTACCGTTCCTCTGCCCTGGTCCGGGGATTCCTTACTGGGGTCAGTAGCCACGACAGGTTGGGGTACCCAGAGTCCCCCACTAGCCATACACGGTGTCTCTGTAGCTGTTCCATCACGTAAGGGATGCTGCTATTCCTGAGGATGTAGGCGTCATGCACTGACCCTGGGAATTTGGCATTTACATGCGAGATGTACTGGTCAGCCAAACACACCACCTGGATGTTCATTGAATGGTAATTTTTTCTGTTCCTGTACACCTGCTCCCTGTCTCTTGGGGGAACCAAAGCCACATGGGTCCCATCAATGGCACCAATTACGTTGGGAATATGTCCAAGGGCGTAGAAATCACCCTTCACTGTAGCCAATTCGCCCACCTCAGGGAAAATGATGTAGCTCCTCACGGATTTCATCAGGGCAGACAACACTCTGGATAACACCTTCGAAAACATGGGCTGAGACATCCCAGAAGCAATTCCCACGGTTGTCTGAAATGACCCACTTGCCAAGAAATGGAGTACTGACATGACCTGCACCAGAGGGGGAATCCCTGTGGGTTGGCGGATGGGAGACATCAGGTCGGGCTCCAGCTGGGCACACAGTTCATGGATAGTGGCACGGTTAAGACGGTAGGTCAGGATAATGTGGCGTTCTTCCATTGTCGACAGGTCCACCAGCGGTCGGTACACGGGAGGATTCATCCGTCTCCTCGCCCAACCCAGCGGACGGTGCCTAGGAAGGACAACATGGAGCACACAGTCAAGCAACCCACAGGTACGTACTCACAGCTAGCACAGTAAACGATTCTCTATGCAGTGAATGGCGTGTCTGAGTGGCTATGCAAGGCCTAGGCCTGTGTGACGCAGTTGAAATTGAGCCATGTGGGCCCTGGAAATGGCGGCTGCCTGACCTGTGAAGTGTGACAATGGGATGTGAGGTCAATGCGCTGGCGTGGCACACCGCGGCGGGCGGCGGGCGAAGACCGCGGCGCAAAGCCGCATTGGTTAACATTGAAGCCTATGGGTTTCAGGAGCCAATGGCGAAGGGCGCCGGCGGTGGCGGGACGCACCGCCGCGGTACGCACCGCCGCGGACGTCACCGTCATTTTCTATCTACTTATCCACTTGCGACTTGAACTTTCACAGGAGAGGACCTATACTGCAAGTGTTGCTGTGACCTCGGTCTGGAAGGGACAATGGCTGCTGCGCCTGGGGAAAGGGCCCCTGCCTTCACTGGAGAGGAGTTGGAGAAACTTGTGGATGGGGTCCTCCCCCAGTATGCCCTACTCTACGGTCCTCCAGACCAACAAGTGAGTTTAATTCAATATGGATTTGGGGCCACTGGCTGGCTTGGGGGCCTGGCGGGGGGCCTGGCGGGGATGGGGGGCATGTTGGGCCTGGCGGGGGGCATGGCGGGGATGGGGGGCATGTTGGGCCTGGCGGGGGGCATGGCGGGGATGGGGGGCATGTTGGGCCTGGCGGGGGGCATGGCGGGGGGCCTGGCGGGGATGGGGGGCGTTGGGCCACTGGAAAGGAAAATGCTGAGAAACTTGAACGTGGTATTTCTCCCTCCCTGTACGTGTCACATAGGTCCGCGCCCATGAGAAGATCGGGATTTGGCGTGCCATCGCCAAGGAAGTCCGGACCCTGGGGGTCCACCATCGACGGGGCACCCACTGCCGCAAGAGGTGGGAGGACATCCGCCGCGGGACCAACAAGACCGCCGAGTCTCTGCTGGGGATGGCCTCCCAACGTAGGCGGGGTGCCTGCCGTCAACTGAGCCCCCTGATGTTCCGGATCCTGGCGGTGGCCTACCCTGAATTGGATGGGCGCGTGAGGGCAGCACAGCAGACACAAGGGGGTGAGTACAAGCATTATCTACTCTGTTGTCGCGCAGTGGAGGTGTCTGGGTGGGGGAGGAGGGCTGGGGGTCCCCCTAGGCCAGGGCGATATCTGTAGGCTGGGCACCCCCGTAAGCCCCTGTGTCCCCAGCCACCACCCTCAGTAGTTTGTCAGTACAGCCATCCCTGGGCCGTGTCATCCATGGGTGCAGTTGTCAACTCTAGGCGTGTAGGGCATGTTCCACGGAATGCGTAGCGGACCCCAAGTGCGCAACTTAGTGCAGGGGGCATCTGTGTCTGTCATGTCCGCTAACTGTACCGGAGATCCATGTACTCAATATCCCTTTATTTCTCTCTCCCCCCCCCTTTTTGTTTGTCTTTCTGTGCTTGTGTGCATCAGCATCATCAGGCGGAGGAGAAGTGGCATCGGGGCAGGAGGGAGCTGCATCTCACATGGCCCAGGAGGGCCATGCCACAGAGTCAGACTGGACCAGTGAGACGGAGGGCGAGGGGAGCTCCACGACGGGGACGACTGGACCCTGCAGCGACACGGACACGTCCTCGGAAGGGGGCTCCCTTGCGGGGGTGGCACCATCCGTGCCCCCCGCCATTACAGGTACAGCCGCCACCCAGCGCACCATCTCCGCCCTCCCAGCAGCCCCTCAGCGTTCGCCCCGTGCCCGCTCTGCCAGGAAGCCGGGCATCTCCTTCGCCCCAGGCACCTCAGGCCCTGCCCCTGTTACCCCCGCTGCCCTCAGTGAGGAGGTCATTGACCTCCTCCGAACGCTCATTGTTGGGCAGACTACCCTTTTGAATGCCATCCAGGGGGTGGAGAGGGAGGTTCATCGCAGCAATGCGTACCTGGAGGGCATTCATTCGGGTCAGGCTGCCCATCAGCGATCGTTCCAGGCTCTGGCCTCAGCACTGACGGCAGCCATTGTCCCTGTCTCCTGCCTGCCTCTACTAACTCCCTCCTCCCAGTCTCCTGTTCCTCTGCCTGTCCCACCCACACCATCAGACCAGCCTGCACACACCTCAACACCCAAGAGAAGCTCATCCAAACATAAGCACCACAGATCACGCAGACATTCACACACGCAACATTCCGATGCAGACATGCCAACAGTCACTACCACCTCTGTGACCCCCACCTCCTCGTCTCCCTCCTCCCTCCCTGTGACGTCTACACTCACACCTCCATTCACCTCACCATCAGCCAGTGTTTCCATCACCAGCACACCCTCCACTCCAGTCCGCACACGTGCAGTCACCACCCCCACTGCCATTTACACGTCCCCTGTGTCCTCTCCCACTGTGTCTGTCACCCCCTCTTCCACACCACACAAACGCAGCCACCCACCCACCCAACAGCCATCCACCTCACGACAGCCTATCCCTCCTGCACCTGCACCCAAAGACAGCAAACGTGACTCACCTACAACCACATCCTCTCCCTCCACTCCCATTCCCACTGTACCTACCACTCTCCATTGTCCCAAGAAGCTCTTCCTCGCCACTACTAACTTCTTTCCTGACCCTGAGCCCCCCCCTCCTTCTCGTCGGGGTAAGAAGAGCACCTCAGCCACCACCAGCCCTGCAGCCCCCTTGACAAGGGTGCAGGGGTATTGGAGCCCGCCAGCCCGCATGTCTGGATCTTCGCCCAGCAGCAAGGGGACAGCCAGCCCACCCCCTGGGAAGAGGAGCAGAAGGCGGAAGGGTCGCCGCAGGAGCCCGCCTTCTACATCCCCCCCGGACACCACCCAGAGACAGTCACCAGCCACAGCTCCAAAGGGAGGAAAGGGCCACAGGCCCACGACTAAGGAGGGCAAGGGCAGCAAGTCGGAGAGGTCAGGCAGCAGGCCTGCTGCCCAGGAGGAGCCCACAACCCCCATAGCCGCTGCCCCGGGAGGAACCGGCACAGCTGCCCCGGGAGAGCCCACCACCCCCATAGCCGCTGCCCAGGGAGGACCCAGCCCAGCTGGCCATGAGGGCCCCACCACCCACAGCCCAGGTGGGCAGTGAAGGAGCACCATCCCCGCTGCCCAGGAGGGCACCACCAGGCAATTAGCAGTTGGCCATAGACCGTCCGCCGTCTCAAGAACCGCTGAACTGGGCCCCGCCGTCTCACGCACCGCTCCGCTGGGCCCCGCCGTCTCAAGAACCGCTGAACTGGGCCCCGCCGTCTCACGCACCGCTGAACTGGGCCCCGCCGTCTCAAGAACCGCTGAACTGGGCCCTTCAGGGCAAGAACCGCTGAACTGGGCCCCGCCGTCTCAAGAACCGCTGAACTGGGCCCTTCAGGGCAAGAACCGCTGAACTGGGCCCCGCCGTCTCACGCACCGCTGAACTGGGCCCCGCCGTCTCAAGAACCGCTGAACTGGGCCCTTCAGGGCAAGAACCGCTGAACTGGGCCCCGCCGTCTCAAGAACCGCTGAACTGGGCCCTTCAGGGCAAGAACCGCTGAACTGGGCCCCGCCGTCTCACGCACCGCTGAACTGGGCCCCGCCGTCTCAAGAACCGCTGAACTGGGCCCTTCAGGGCAAGAACCGCTGAACTGGGCCCCGCCGTCTCAAGAACCGCTGAACTGGGCCCTTCAGGGCAAGAACCGCTGAACTGGGCCCCGCCGTCTCAAGAACCGCTGAACTGGGCCCTTCAGGGCAAGAACCGCTGAACTGGGCCCTTCAAGGCAAGGAGCGCTGAACTGGGCCCCGCCGTCTCAAGAACCGCTGAACTGGGCCCTTCAGGGCAAGGACCGCTGAACTGGGCCCTACAAGGCAAGGAGCGCTGAACTGGGCCCTTCAAGGCAAGGAGCGCTGAACTGGGCCCCGCCGTCTCAAGAACCGCTGAACTGGGCCCTTCAGGGCAAGAACCGCTGGCCCTTTGGCAGACGTGGCAGGGCAGGATCTATCTCGGGCAGGGCTGCAGGATGTCCTCTGGCCAACTTGCCTCCTCCAGTGGCAGTGGGGTCTGTTATGGACTGTATGGACTGTGGCTTTGCTCTCCCCAGGATGGCCCAGTGGGCAGGCCACCCACTGTATGGACTGTATGGACTGTGGCTTTGCTCTCCCCAGGATGGCCCAGTGGGCAGGCCACCCACTGTATGGACTGTATGGACTGTGGCTTTGCTCTCCCCAGGATGGCCCAGTGGGCAGGCCACCCACTGTATGGACTGTATGGACTGTGGCTTTGCTCTCCCCAGGATGGCCCAGTGGGCAGGCCACCCACTGTATGGACTGTTTGGACTGTGGCTTTGCTCTCCCCAGGATGGCCCAGTGGGCAGGCCACCCACTGTATGGACTGTATGGACTGTGGCTTTGCTCTCCCCAGGATGGCCCAGTGGGCAGGCCACCCACTGTATGGACTGTTTGGACTGTGGCTTTGCTCTCCCCAGGATGGCCCAGTGGGCAGGCCACCCACTGTATGGACTGTTTGGACTGTGGCTTTGCTCTCCCCAGGATGGCCCAGTGGGCAGGCCACCCACTGTATGGACTGTTTGGACTGTGGCTTTGCTCTCCCCAGGATGGGCCAGTGGTCATGGAGTCCCCTCGTGGATCTGGCGTCGTGTACTCAAGTGGCTGAGGTGCCCCCCCTTCCCTTCCCCCTGAGGTGCCTGTCCTATTTTCTTTCTGATGCCCCTGCAGTGTTCTCTCCGTGGAGTTCTTGTCGTGGGACTGGGCCTTGCCCCTTTGCACAGGACCCCTGTGATCCACGGACAGTGGTTGTACTACATTTAGTAGCTGTATATATTTTGTACATAGTTTATTTATTTATTGGGATTACTGGTGTACATATTTCAATATATCTGCCCGTTTATGATCTCTTCTTTTGGTCTTTGCATTATTTCGGAGGGGGGTGGTTTGTGGGTTGTGACAGTGATCTGTGGGAATGCATTGATGTGTGTGTTGTAGTGGGTGTGGGTGGGTGGGTGTGTGCCGGTAATCTTTTCCCTCCCCTGTGTCGTAGGTGCAGTACTCACCGATGTCTTCCGCGCCGCCGGGCGTGCTCCTGGTATATGAGCAGGAATAGGAGTGCGGGGATGACCTGCAACTCTGGCTCCATACTGCCGGAATCTCACGTGGAGTGCGTAGAAGTGAGCGTTTTCCCGTTCGTAGTCTGTTTCCGCCGTGTTCTTATCGGCGGTGCTCCCGCCCCGGAAAAGGTGGCAGATTGGTGGGTCGTAATAGGGTGGGCGGTACATTGTCTGCCGCCGGGCTGTTGGCGGGAACCGCCGCGCTGTTTGTTTGTACCGCTGTGGCGGTCGGAGTGTTAAGTTGGCGGGCTGTGTTGGCGGTTCCCGCCAGGGTCAGAATTGCATATTTTAGACCGCCGGCCTGTTGGCGGCTTGGCCGCCGCTTTATCACCGACCGCCAGGGTCAGAATGAGGGCCATGGTTCTTTCTTCACCTTTTGGTATCACCATAGTACTGTGGGTCGTTTCTTCTTTGCTTTTCTTGATTGTTTCCCCCTAAAGAATTTTTATTCCCTGGTTCTGTCTTTCCTTTTTCACTTTCTCTCTGACACATTTACTTCAGATCACCTTCATTTTTCTGACACTCTTTTGGTGATATACATTCCAAATGAATATGGAGAGTTGCAACGTTATCTCTGCATTTGGGTCACACGTTCGTGGCTAACAATCGGGCTTCCCTTCTCTTAATTCAAATAAATGTTTTTCCTTTGGCAACAAACACATTTTTCGTATTTAAAATGTTTTCCAGTATTTGATACTCTATTTCTTTGCGTATATCCACAGCCTTGATAAAGTCTACCCAGACGAAACACATGTCGGCTGTTGTCTATTTGGGCTGCTGTTAATTTGAAAAGGATCTCTGTTGTCATCTTTTGATTCTGGCTCCAAGATGTCAGCTTGGGCCACAGGCCATTGTTTCATCTAAAGACATTACGAGGAATAAACTGGAACATTATTACTTCTTGGGATGTGCCGTGGTTTTCCTTCTTTGCAATACTAGAATACGTTTCTGCAATTATTCTCGGGAGTTCCCGCTCTTGATTAATCTGCGGAACGTCCCGAAGACGCATTCGCACTGCTAGTGCTACTGCCTCTCCCTTGAGATTACTCAAAATAATAGAAGAAACTGCGGCAAAATTGCCCATCAACTGCATGCCCAAATCTAAGGCAAGGGCAGCCCCATATTCATCTTGAACTTGTTTAAGCACCTCCAGTAAATTAGCTAATGTCGGTGTACCGTGTGCCATAGTGTAGAGCGCGGCAAATACCGTGCCCCAAGTAGTACAAAGGTCCACCGGAGGAATCATCCCATACGGCAAACACATCGTCAATATTCTATGTTTATCCTGAGGTCCCGTATGGGGAAATACTGCTTCCAGCGTATTAATTTTTTGCGCCAGCCAAAATGGAGTTTCCTCACGTCTAGCCGGTACTTTACCCATAACTGAGTGTACAGTGGCCGGATTAATACCCGGAACCACTGCTTGGGGGTGTGCCGGAGCAGCACACGCTGCATTAGTATTTAATGCCTGCATGACAAACTGAACCAGTCTTCTGTATGTAGCTGCCAAATCCATATATAAACGACGAACGTCAGCCACTACCAGATTAGCAACCGCAGGATATGGTGTGTAAGTAGCCAATAAAGGCCAGGTAGGACCTTCATTACTTAAGGGACCTAACCTAACCGGTGCTACTGTGTGTGGGAGGGCACCATCAAGCCAATTATGGTGTTCTTGATAAGATAAAGGTATCTCTAAGTATGCATAAACCCTGTATTGTCCAGGGACATTCGCAACAGTGTATTCGTGAAAAGTGTTTGTACCCCCATCTACTGCTGGAAACACGACCCAAGAATAAAAAAGTTCTGTTCTATAGGCTGCATGGGCGTCCACCACAAAAGTGACCGGACCCCCCTGGACCGTCAGTCCATGTGCTATCAGATGTCCTGTGAGCGGTTGTTGCATATTAAGCGCTATATTCACTACATTAGGATTCGCCATTTGTAAAAACAGCGCTAGGTCAGAGAAGGCCCACCACTCTCGGGGTTTTCCTTTCAAAGTTCAAGCTTGAACAACCAACCACTGAGTAATAGGATATACCTATCCCGTGGTGGCGGAAATCCTCAGCCCCAGGGACGTCTCCGCTTACGGAACCGAGGAGTCAATATATATATGAGACCGAGAGAGTCAGCCAGACCTAAAAATTAGAGCCAGACCAATCGTTGGCGGCGCCATGTCGCGTGGGCTCTCATTATCCTAAATGAGACTACTGGATTTCTAGGCAGCAGGATCGATAACGGTGTGGGGGACTGAGACTGACCCACGTGCAAAGAACTCTGTCACCCTAAATCCGGTTTTTGCTCCGGCTAACTAGCAGTGCCTCATTTCTCCCAAGGGGAAGAGATGATTGGGCAGCCGAGCGCATGACATCTTTGGAACTTCTCAGGGAAGCCGTGGTCACTCAGATCCAAACCAGCTCTCTCATTTACAATATGATCTCATATACAAATGACAAAGGCAGTATAAGTTTTATATAATGTTTTTAATAAAACGACTGCATTTTAGATAAGGCGTGAGCAGCAATAACCAGAACCATACAACACAGTAGGATTGAAATAGTCACAAGGAGAGTGAAACATAAGAATAACGCTATCATGGTGTTTACCAATTTCTACTCTCTCTCTCAGCTAGTTCTATTTCGAGCAAAGCATGTTAAGCTTCTAACTTGCATTTCAGATTCCCTGGGAAGACATTAACCCTCATACCTGAGCCAAGGCCTGTGATCTGTTTCAGCATCTGCAACGAGGCAGTCAGCGTCTAGTTGTGGTTCCCTGGTCGGAATCTCCCTCTTTCCTATGTTGGGACAAGGAAGTGTTTTTATACGTGATCACAAAATGTCCCTACGCAGGAATGTCAAAGACTAAACTCCTACCACATCTATCGGCAATGTACCAGACTGTATCCTTGACTGAAGCACAGAGTGAACAAGAATGTGTTATGGAGAACTCCAGTGCTGAAGTAGGCTAAACAGTGTGATATGAATATAAAACAAGACCGTGGAACTGGCTATTTGAAAAATAACAGTACGAAGCCTAATAAAAAGCATTTAGAGCAAAGTGCACAGAGGCTTTAAGCTGCAAGCAAATGAATAAAATACATCCAGGGCAAAGTGCACAAAGGCCTAAAGCCTGAAGCTAATGCGCAAAGGATACGTAAAACTAACCACACTACAGTGTGATGGGGAAAATGGCAGGTGAAGGGAGATCCGGAGGAGTATGCAGCTACTTACCTTGTCAGTGATCTCTAACTTGAAAAAAAACTTGAAAATAGAACTGTTGCTGCGTCTTTAAAATGGGGCAATTTTTGGCTATCTAATTCACTAATGGGGACCACTTTTATTTTGGTGTCCGGGCCTATTTTCTGTACCAGTACGACCCTGCCGATTCATACATGCTTGTAAAAGAAATGTTCACTCTGTTCAAATGCGCTCATTCATCACTTCCTGTTGTTTGCTGAAACATTCACCAATTATGTCTACACTTCCGGGCATCCCTTCTGCCTGTGCGGGGCCTTCACCATATATGAAGCGACCACCACATTGTAATGCACTTGTCTTGAACAATTAGTGTTGTTACCATCAGCCATGCAGTGACTCACTTGGCACTCTGCAGGTTACAATAAGAGCTCTACGGTAGATTCTCAACTCACCGAGCTGTCTTACAATCTGTTTAACTTCCCACTCCTTTCCTTCTGTGATCCATCTTACAACCATAAAATAGAAGCAATGACAAAACCAATATGTCTCACTTTAATGTGAGAAATTATGCAAAGAGCAAGAACATCTGTGCAAGCCTGTATTGTCAGACAAATTGGCTTTACATATTTGTTCATCATGCACAAGGAGCGCCCCAGTAGGCAAAATGCAAGTGTTGATCAGAGCATTAAAAACCCTGCTGAAGTGCAAAAACAAAATGAAAAATGATTGTTTTTTGTATACAATCAATGGATGACAAGACATTAAGGCCCTCATTATGATATTGGCGGTAAGAACCGCCTACCGCCGCGTCGACGGCTGCCAAAAGACTGTTGCCGTGGCTACCAGCTGTCAGCCGGATTATGACCACAGCCGGATTTCCGCCAGAAGGATGGCGGAAATCCAGCTGTGGGCATGCGGCAGATGGCGGTAAGGTGGCAGCAGCAGCGCCACACCAGTAGACCACCACAGACCGTATCATGACCCATGATACGGCCTGACGGTGTTCTGCAGGAGGACGCTGCTGCTGGCAGCAGCGCCCCATCCCATCTCCTGCCGGAGGACCCCCTGACATTGGGTAAGTTGGGTGCTCCGACAGGGGAGGGGGGTGTTGTGTGGGAGTGTGGGGGTGTATGTCTGTGCGTGCGTGTATGCGGGTGTGTGATGTGTTGTATGTGTGTGCATGGATGGATGTGTGAGTGCGTGTATGTTGTGTTGTGTGAATGCGTGTACATATGTCAGTGTGTGTGGATGTGTGTGTGAATGGATGTATGCATGCGTGGATGAATGTGGGTATGAGTGTGTGCATGCGTGTGTTTGTGTGTACATGAAGGTGCGTGTCTGTAGTGGGGGGGTCGGGGTGGAGAGGTGGAGGGGAATCTGGGGAGGGGGAGGAGGGCGGGGAAGACCTCTAGCAGTGACAGGGAAGGGATTCCCTGTCACTGATAGTGCCTACCGCCATGGTTTTCGTGGCGGTAAGGAAGCCACGAAAATCATGGCAGTGGGCTGGGTCATAATCCCGCAGGTGGGCAAGTGATGGCTGCCGGGCTGGAGACTAAAGTCTCCAGCTCGGCGGTCATTACCGCCATGTCGGTCGGTGTGGTACATTGGCGGTTTGGCTTTAGCCAAACCGCCAATGTCTTAATATGGAGAAAAGTACCTCCAGCCTGTTGGCAGTACTTTCCACCATATTAACGCCGCCCGCCGGGGTCATAATGACCCCCTAAATGACTGATGTTACAGTGCCCTCGGGAATGCAAAATGTTCTCTGGTGCATTCTAGTTCAAGCACTCAAGAGGAAGTGGAATGCCACACCAAATAACCAATAAGATGATGTGAGAGGGAAATAGTATGTATGTATAGTTTAAAGAATTTGAGAGAAATAGGCTATGTATAGTTTAAAGACTAGAACATGCCTACATGCACAATTGTGTACTAGGTTTTCTTTTCATCTCATGGATGTATACCCTTCAGTTTGTGATTTACCATTTAAGAATATACAGACGCACTGTAGGTGTACCTAACCTGCAGTAATAATGCTTTCCAACGTTAGTCTCTGGCTGCTGCTCTACCAGTTGTTCAGGGTTACTGGTCTGACTTGTGAATGAACTTGCTAGGTGCAGGGCCATTTAAATTAATTCTGAGACTGCGCATTTTCTGCATAATTATGGATTTGCCACAATTGTCACGTAATCCATCATCTTCTGCAAAATTTGAAGGTTGTTACAGAAAAAAACACGTCTAGGTCAACAGCTCAAATGGTAGTAAAAGCTCTACAAAGTGTTGGTGCTCAGTGGCAGGCCTTCTATCAGGCAGGCTCTTTCAGTTCCTCATTTCTGTATTTACGTAATAAACTGAGGTTAGTGAAGTGTAACTCTTGTCCATACTGTGAAAAAAATGACAAAATAATGAATACAGATGGAAAATGCCCCATATTTTGGCTTTTCTTGCCTTATAAATTAGACAACTCTGCTGCATAACTTGGTTTTACCATGCGGCTTAATTACGGTGACCCTGCCTAAGACTTATTGGCCTTAATGGACAGCGGTGTTAGCAGCCATACCAGCCTCTAAAAGACACCAGCCTGACGTGTGAACTCTTCTCTAGTTCCACCTAACTTTATAGGTCAGGCATCTTACCAGTCCTATCGTCCTTTCAGAGGCACCAGCCAAGCATGTGACCAACACAGTCCCAACCCTACCAGCCATTCAGAAGCAAGGGTATTTCGATCAATGTTGTCAGCTTCCCTTCAAGCCTTCCAAGAAACTGTTTTCGAACTCTGTTAGCTCGCTCTTGGCGGTGCGGCATAGGCTAAAGACAGAAAGGTCTATTTTAAGCTGCTTCTAGGCCCGGGGGATTGTGGGATGGAATGTTCGGGGGCCACCCGAGCATCCGGAGATAGAAGCTCTTCTCTCCTAAGGACACATGAGATTCTGGCGGCTCCGAACAGAGGGCTAAGAATATTCCATGGCGCCCAAAATAAAGAACCTTTCACTCATCCCCTCTGGCCGCTCTTAGTAAGGAGGGTCATAGGGTGGGAGGGCGTAACGAGTGTCTCTGGAAGGATCAGTCGATTTTATTTAAGCTGTTAAACATCAGCCAGCCCTGCTCCGACATTAACGAGTCAATGGGCAGTACCACAGCACATGCCCAGCATTATGCCGCAACAGACCGTCAACACAAGATAATACTATAGGAATCAATAAACCAGTATGTATGATACTTCAAGTCCTTTGAACCATATGCAGGCTTCCCGCTGCAGTAAGTCAAGTGGTATGGACTCAACTGTATTACATCTAATTTTATCACCACACAACCATCAAATCATAAGGAAAGTATCTCATTGCACTACCAGCTTGGCTAAAGACTGGCATTACCCTGCACTAACTTCAGGTCCTTCACAAGACAACATTCCACTACACTACCAATAAGCCAAAGTTCAAGTTCAAGTTACATAACCATTGTGCCACAGGCTGCTATCATAAAGCATTACCCTTAAGCTGTAGGCGGTCTTCAAGCTGCACTACCTCTGAGCCATATGCTGCCATCTTGTAGTGGTACCATCAAGCCATATGCTTGCTTCAAGCTACACCACCTTCGGGCCATGTCCACCTTCATTTCGCACTGCTAGTGAGCCAGCGGCTCATTTGAAGTTGCAATACCATCAAACCCTAGGGTGGCTTCAAGTTGCACGACCATAGAGGCATTGGACACTTTCCTTCAGCACTGTCACTGAGCCTTAGGCTTCGTGTTGCAATACCATAGATCTCTAGGCTGGCTTCAATGTGGAACACCATTGAGCTCTAGTCTCACTTCAGGGGCAATACCATCGTGATCTATGTTGGCTACAAGGTGCAATACTGCCGAGCTCTAGGCTGTCTTCAAGGCGCAATACCACTGAGCTCTACTCTGGCTTCAATGTAGAATACCATTGAGCTCTAATCTGGCTTCAAGGTGCAATACCATCAAACTTTCATCTGGCTTTAAGGTGCAATACCATCGAGGTCTGGGCTGGCTTCAAGAGAGAATACCATCAGACTCTAGGCTGGCCTCAAGGTGCAATACCATCGAGCTCCAGGCTGGCTTCAAGGTGCAATGCCATCGAGCCTTAACCTGGCTACAAGGTACAATACCATCGAGCTCTAAATTGGCTTAAAGATGCAATACCATCAAGCTCTAGGCTGGCTTCAAGGAGCAATACCTTCGAGGTCTAGGGTGGCTTCAAGGTGCAATACCATTGAGCTCTAATCTTGTTTCCAGGTGCAATACCATTAAGATCTAGGCTGGCTTCAAGGTTCAATACTATTGAGGTGAAGGCTGGCTTCAAGGTGCAATACCATCAAGATCTAGGTTGGCTTCAACGTACAATACCATCAAGCTCTAGGCTGGCTTCAAGGTGCAATGCCATTAAGCTCCAGTCTGGCTTCAAGGTGCCAAACCATCGAGCTCTAGGCTGGCATCAAGGTGAGCATGAGGCTGACTTCAAGGTGCACTACCATTGAGCTTTAATCTGGCTTGAAGGTGCAATAACATCAAGATCTAGACTGCCTCAATGTGCAATACCACTGAGCTCTAGGCTGGTATCAATAGTTAATACCATCGAACTGTAGGCCGGCTTGAAGGTGAAATACCGTCAAGATCTAGACTGACTTCAAGGTGCAATGCCATTGAAATCTATGCTGACTTCAATATACAATATCATCAAGCTCTAGGCTGGCTTCAGGATGCAATACTATTGAGTTCTAGGCTGGCTTCAAGGTGCAATACTATCGAGATCCAGGCTGACTTTACTATACAATACCATTGAGCTGTAGGTTGGCTTCAAAGTGCAATGCCATTGAGCTCTAGGCTGGCTTCAAGGAGTAATACCATCGAGCTCTTACCTAGCTTCAAGGTGCAATACCATTGAGCTCTAGGCTTTCTTCAAGGTGCAATACCATCGAGCTCTAATCTGGCTTCAAGATCCAATACCATCAAGCTTCAGCCTGGTTTCAAGGTGCAATACCATTGAGCTTTAACCTGGCTTCAAGGTGCGATACCATCAAGATCTCGGTGGCTTCAATGTGCAATACCACTGAGCTCTAGGCATAAATGTTTAATACCATCGAGATCTAGGCAGGCTTTAAGGTGAAATACCATTGAGATATAGGTTGGGTTCAAGGTGCAATGCCATTGAGATCTATGCTGGCTTCAATATACAATACCATCTAGCTCTAGGCTAGCTTCAAGGAGCAATACAATCGAGCTCTAATCTGGCTTAAGATGCAATACCATCAAACTCTAGGCTGGCTTCAAGGTGCAGTACTATTGAGCTCTAGGCTGGCTTCAAAGTGCAATACTATTAGACTCTAGGCTGGCTTCAAGACGCAATACCATCAAGGTCTAGGCTGGCTTCAAGGTGCAAGGTGCAATACTTTCACTCTGTTGGCTGTCATCATATAGCACCACTTCTGACTCATAGGCCAGTTTCAAGCTGCACTACCATGGAGCCGAAGGCCATCAGAACTAATATCTAGCCCAAAAAATTACGTCATACAAAACTGCCATCGCACCATTGGCCACCATCATACAGAACAACCACAGGGCCATAGGCCAGCTACAAGTTGCGCTACTATCGAGCTGGTAGTTGCCACCACAACCTCCGACCCTTAGGTCACCGTCATACAATCAATCAATAATTTCTAGAGCGCACTGCTCACCCATAGGGTCTCAAGGCGCTAGGGGGTGTCCTCAGAGATCAGTTGAAGAGCCAGGTCTTGAGGTCCTTCCTGAATTGAGGCAGCGATGGTGACTGTCTGAGGTGCGGTGGTAAGGTGTTCCAACCTTTAGCTGTCAGGTATGAGAATGATCTTCCTCCAGCCGAAGAGGTCTGAAAGGGAAGTACCAGGTGATGCGATGGTTGAAGTAGATGGGTTCGCTGTAGAGGAGGGCTCTGTAGGCGTGTACGAGGAGTTTAAAGTTGATCCTCTTTTCAACGGTGAGCCAGTGTAGGTTCTTCAGATGTTCAGTGATGTGTTTTCGGTGGGGTGATGTCTAGGACAAGTCTGATGGCGGCGTTCTGAATTTGTTGCAGCTTGTCCAGGTTCTTCTTGGAAGTTCCAGCATAGAGGGGGTTGCCATAGTCAAGTCTGCTTGTGATTAGGGCGTGTGTCACGGTTTTACGGCAGTCAGCTGGTATCCATCTGAAGATCTTTTGGAGGAGTCGGAGGGTGTGGAAGCAGATGGAGGCAATGGAGTTGACCTGCCTGCTCATGGTGAGCGTTGAGTCGAGGATGATGCCATGGTTTTGTGCATGGTCTGTAGGGGTGGGGGGTCTGCCAAGTGTAGAGGGCCACCAAGAGTCATACCAAGCTGATGGGGAGGGTCCCAAGGTGAGGATCTCGGTTTTGTCTGAGTTCAGCTTTAGGCAGCTCTCCCTCATCCAGGTAGTGATTGCTTCCATCCCGTCTCTGAAGTTCTTCATGGCTGCTGAAGTGTTCTCAGTCAGAGAGAGGATCAGCTGAGTGTTATCCGCGTTGGAGACGATGCTCATACCGTAGATCCTGACGATGGGGGTGAGTGGGATCATGTAGACATTGAACAGCATGGGGCTCAGCGATGATCCTTGGGGTACTCCACAGCTGACGTCAGTGGGTTCTGATAGGTGTGGCAGGAGCCTGACTTTCAGTGTTCTGCCTGTCAGGAAGGAGTGTATCCAT
Organism: Pleurodeles waltl; assembly: GCF_031143425.1. NCBI lineage: Eukaryota > Metazoa > Chordata > Amphibia > Caudata > Salamandridae > Pleurodeles > Pleurodeles waltl. Next base: position 706,100,397 of record NC_090450.1, on the reverse strand, counting down.
CGTAGGGCCTTGCCGCGTATGCCTGCCGCATAGCATACAGTGAGGCACTGTATCAAAGGTGGCTGAGGGTGAGGGCTGCTGTTTGTCCACAGTCGAGGAGGGAGCGGATGCCATACATGGCTGCGAGCATGGTGGTTTCGGGACTGTGGTTCGGTCTGAATCCTGATTGGGAGTAGTCCAGGATGTTGTTGTCCTCGATGTGTTGGCATAGCTGAGTGTTGATTGCCTTCTCGGCAACTTTAGCTGGGAAGGGTAGCAGGGAGATGGGGCGTTAGTTCTTGAGGTCAGTCAGGTTGGCTATGGGTTTTTTCAGAAGTGGGCGAATATCAACATGCTTCCAGTCGTTGGGTAGGTTGCTGACTCTAGGGAGCAGTTGATGGTCTTGCAGAGTTCGGGCGTGATCGAGGCGATGACCTTGTTGAAGATGTAGTGTGGGCAGGGGTCGGTCAGGGCTCCCGAGTGGATGCTGCTCATGATGGAGTGGGTACCATTCATTGTGAGAGGGGTTTAGGCATGCAGGAGTCGTGTGTGTTTCGCTGGTTCTGGCAGGGATGTTGTTGGTAGGCTCACAGAGTCTTGGGGTCCGAAACTATTGTAGATGTCTTTGATCTTCCGGTGCTGGTAGCCAGTCTGTCGCAGAGATCCTGCGATGGAGGGATGTCTGTGGTTTCGGCTTGTGGTTTGGCAAATACTTTGATGATTATTGTAGAGTTCTTTGGAGTTGTGGGTGGTGGAGTTGATACGGTCCTGTAGGGCGGATTTCCTGGAGGACCAAATGAGGCTGTAGTGGGATCTCGTGGCGGCTTTGAAGGTAGCCAGGTCTTGCTGGGATTTGCTGTTTCTCCACTTCTTCTCCAGCCTCCTGCATGAACACTTTGACTCCTGGAGTGTGGGGGTGAACCAACTGACTTTCTTGGAGGAGTGTTTCCCTGTAATCATCGGAAGAGGGGTTAAGGTGTTGGGCAGTTGTTGATCTATTTGTGGAGGTTGCGAGCTGAGGTGTTGGTGTCTGTTGTGTCCGGGGTCGAGAGTTGCTGAGGGTGCTGGTGAGTTGCTCCTCTGAGATCCGGTTTCATTTTCTATAGGCAGGGCGTGTTGAGTGGGTTTGTGCTCTGGGTGTGGAGGTGGAAAAATGGATGCAGTGGTGGTCGGTCCAAGGTAGTGGGGTTAAGTTGCTGATGATGATGTTGCTGCTGGTGGAGAAAATGGGGTCAAGAGTGTGTCCGGCGGTGTGCATCGGTGTCAGAAGATTACCCATTAAATCAAACTTCCACAGGAGCAGATGCCTTTTACCCAACTCCCTCCAACAGAAGCGTGCTCACACTTTAACTGATTATCTGAACCCTGCATCCGCTAGGGGGAAAGGGGAATAGGTATAGAAAAGAAGAGACCGCCTCCAGATCCAGTTCCAGCCTGTGTTTCCCACTTGAAGATAGGCTATTCAGTGTGTGTCTCTGAAAACCAGCACCTTTCTTCTTATTGGGATTTCTTTAAGTGAAGGACCTTTATGAAGGACCAGGATCTTTTGAGAGACTAGCCTCTCTCTAAGAGAACAATGTTAACTTAATATCTTCTTTTCTCCAGGAGTCAGAGGTTTCCAAGGTTCTCTGGAGAACAGTTCAAAAGTTCACAAATAAACAAACTACTAATGTCTTTAACAGGAAACAAAAACTCCTTCTCAAGGTTCAGTTTTCTCAATCACAGTCTCTAGGAATTAGCATGAGCACTAAGGTTTGTCTCTAAGACTGACAAGTCTGCAAAGCAAAGAGTTCTTGAATATATATGTACATATATGTATTGGCAAGTGTGGAAATCATACAAAAGGATTCCTTACTGCAGTTGCTTGAAGTTCTGTTAAGCCAAAACGAATTCTCCTCAGAAAGCTGATAGCCAGTTATTGGAAGAAAGAAAAAACTCAGCTTCTTCAAAAGGGAAAAAGTAGCTGGTGTGCACACCGATACAAGAAAAAGAATTAATTACTCAAAACTGGAAGAATTCTTTATGAAACGAAGCGTTTCAGGAACACTGCTCATTCTCCTGAGGATGACAGTTGAAGTGCAGGGCTCCCAGAGAGAAACAGCTGGAGGGAAGCTTCAGCACAAGACTAAGGTAGAAACACTAGAGCGCTGACCTTACAAGGATTTATAGCCACCATCTTGAGAGGCAGTTAAACCTGAAGAAGCTAGTTCTAAGAGCAGCCTCCGCAAGAGCCACCGGGAGTAAGGACGCCACTGCAACCAATGTGGGTACAAGGAAAAGGGGAATCGTTTTTGCTGAGGGAAGAATTTAACAATGCTGGCAATAGTTTTCCTGATAGTAACCCCCCCTCCAAAGAACTCCCTCCCACAGAAGGTTTGTTGGGGAAAGTGTTGTGAAATTGCTTTATCAACCTTGGAGCATGCACATTTTGGAAGGCTTCCCAGGACCTTTCTTCTGGGCCAAAACCTTTCCACTCAATGAGGCAATATAATGTTCCTTTTTCAAACTTTGAGTCTAAAATTCTATTCACTTCATATTCTAAATGTGAATCTACTTGGATAGGATATGAAGGGGTGGTTGTCCTAACATTGGGAGGGCTTCTTTTAAGTAGCGAGACATGGAATACTGGATGAACCTTAATCTGAGGGGGCAAGGCGAGTTTGACTGTTACTGGATTTACAATTTTTTTTATTTTAAAGGGTCCTATATATCTAGGCTGGAACTTTTTGTTCCCTCTTAAATGTAAATGTCAAGTGGATAGCCAGACCTTCCCACCCTTGCAATAACCAGGGTTGCCTCTCCTCTTTTTGTCAGCATGTTTCTTGTAAGAGACCTTCACCTTGGTCAAGTGTTCTCTAGCAGATTGGTAGGCCTTTTGAATTGTCTTACTGAATTCATTTGCAGCTGGGATCGAGCCTCCCGACCTTACTAAGATAATGTTTGGGTGCCTACGAGAGTTCAAATAAAAAAGAGAATAACCAGTGGAGGCATGAATAGCATTGTGGTACGCAAATTCTGCTGTCCAAATGAAATCTGGTCAATTTTTATCTTGGTCCAGGAGATATAAGCGTATGTACTGCTTTATCTCCTGGTTAACTCTTTCTGTCTGTCCATCTGTTTCAGGATGATAACTGGTAGAATAACGTGAGTCTATTCCAAGGTGTTTCATAAAGGCCCTCCACAACTGGGAAACAAATTGGGGACCTCGATCTGAGATTACAACCACCGGAAAGCCATGGGCTCTCACTCTGTGCTGTGAAAATAACTGTGATAACTGAGAGGCTCTAGGAGCCTTCTTCAGAGGGATGAAATGACTCATTTTAGAAAAGGTGTCTACAAAAACTAGGATTGTGTCAAACCCTTGACTTGAAGGTAAATCTACAATCAAATCCATATTAATGGTGTGCCAGGGATATGGTGCAATGGGTAGAAGCTGAAGCTCACCTTCAGGGGCTAATCGTGTTGTCTTTCCCCGAATGTATTTATCACAGGTTTGAACGTATTGTCTTATTTGAGGGTTCATAGCAGACCACCAGAAATACCTCCTAATTAATTTGGTAGTCTTTCAAATTCCTTTATGGCCAGGTAACGTATCATCATGACACGCTTGTAGCGCTAGTTCTTGCAACTCACGAGTTGGCAAATATAAAGCATTTTCAACAAAAGGAAGATTTTCTAAAACCCTTCTTCCTTCATTTTTGTTGCCCCAATCTGAAATTTCTTGGTCAGACATGGCTTCTCAAACCTTCCTTTTTATTTCGGAAAATTGTAAGGTACTAACAAACTTGTCTGCTGGAATAATTGGAATCTTTTCAGCTTCTCCGGCTCCACGTATATTATTCATTCTTGATAACGCATCTACCTTGCCATTGGCAAAACCAGGTTGATAGGTATTGGGAAAATTTAAATCTGCAAAGTACAAGGACCATCTCAATTGCCTTGGAGTTAATGTCTTAGCAGACTTTAAAAACTGAAGATTTTTATGATCGGTGAACACAGTGACTACATGTAGAGCCCCTAATAAATAATGTCACCATTCCTGATAGGCATCCTTCACTGCCAATAGCTCTTTGTCAGCGATTGGATAATTTCTTTCAGGAGGAGTTAATTTCTTGGATCGAAATGCCACTGGGTGAAGTTAACCTGTTTCTTTGTGCCTCTGAGACAATACACCACCAATCGCTTGGTCGGAGGCATCAGCTTCCACAAAAAATGGCTCCTCAGGGTTAGGATGGAGAAGGATAGGGGCTGTCGTGAAGGCTCTTTTGAAGAACTCAAAAGATTCTTCAGCATCAGTTGACCAATGGAAGGATACTCCTTTTCTCAAAAGTTTTGTAATGGGGACCACCTTTTTAGAAAACTCTTTTATAATTTGCAGTAGAAACTGGCAAAGCCATTAATACTTTGCACCTCCTTCACCGTTTTAGGAGAAGGCCAATCCAGGATTGTTTGAATTTTACCAGGCTCCATGGAAACTCCATTTTCCTCTTTAGACAGGGGATCTCTAACACTGATGATTTGCATTGGCTCTTCTGAAGAGTGTGTCTCGGTGGTCTTGATACTTTCCACTTTACTCCTATTGAAACGTGGTGGTGTAGGACAAAATTCTCTCTTGCATTCAGCTTTTCTTTCAAACAAACGCTGATCAATCTGTAAAACTAGATCAATTAATTTTGACACATCAGCAGGCCGATCTGGAATTTGGGCTAGTGCATCTTTTAGTTCTTCTCGTAAACCTCGGTAAAAAACTGCAGCCCTTTTGCTCTTGGGCCAACCAGTCTCCACAATGAATTTGTTGAATTGGGCCAGATAAGAGCTCAAATCCCTATTTCCTTGTTTTAAGTCTAGTAATTCATTATCTGTGGCTTGGGAAATTGTTTTGCAATCAAAGATTCGAAGGAATTCGGTTTTAAAGACTTCAAAATCATATAATATAGGGTAATTTCGTGATACCAAAGGCATGGACCGTGAAGCTGCATCTCCACTCAAATAAGACAAAATGAATGCTGTTTTTGACTGATCCTCTGTAAAAATAATGGGACAACAAAGGAAGTGTAAGGATCACTGGGTTAAAAATAGCTGCGCTTTGTAAGGATCTCCACTAAAACGTTCAGGTGGGTTCAGGGGAATGATAGGGGAGATGGAATGAATGACTTGTGTGGGTATTTCTGAGGTAGAGGTAGGGAAGGTTTTACCTGAAACCCCACTAGTCCCTGCAGTATTCCCAGAAGTGAAGTTATTTCATTTGTCCATGAGCTGTTGGGTCTTAACATGGGATCTTTTTATTTCCGCTCTCAAGTTTTTGTTTTCATCTAGGGTAGGGGTTAACTGTTTTTGCATTGTGTCCATAAGTGCCGCCAAGGCATTAAAATCTAGACCTTCAGACATTCCGCTCGGGCAGAAATAGGTATTTGTAGACACTTCAATCTGTCAGAAGATTACCTATTGAATCAAACTTCCACAGGAGCAGATGCCTTTTACCCAACTCCCTCCAACAGATGTGTGCTCACACTTTAACTGATTATCTGAACCCTGCATCTGCTAGGGGGAAAGGGGAATGGGAACAGAAAAAGAGAGACTGCCTTCCGATCCAGTTCCAGCCTGTGTTTCCCACTTGAAGATAGGATATTCAGTGTGTGTCTCTGAAAACCTGCACCTTTCTTCTTATTGGAATTTCTTTAAAGGAAGGACCAGGATCTTTTGAGAGACTAGCCTCTCCCTAAGAGAACAATGTTCACTTAATATCTTCTTTTCTCCAGGAGTCAGAGGTTTCCAAGGTTTTCTGGAGAGCAGTTCAAAAGTTCACAAATATACAAACTACTAGTGTCTTTAACAGGAAACAAAAACTCCTTCTCAAGGTTCAGTTTTCTTAGTCACAGTCTCTAGGAATTAGTATGCGCACTGAGGTTTGTCTCTAATACTGACAAGTCTGCAAAGCAAAGAGTTCATGAATATACATGTACATGTATATATATTGGAAAGTCTGGAAATCAAACAAAATGATTCCTTACTGCAGTTGATTGAGGTTCTGTTAAGCCAACACGAATTCTCCTCAGAAAGCCAACAGACAGATGTTGGAAGAAGAAAAAAATTCAGCTTCTTCAAAAGGGAAAAAGTAGCTGGTGTGCACACAGAAACAAGGAAAAGAATTAATTACTCAAAACTGGAAGAATTCTCTATGAAACGAAGCGCCTCAGGAACACTGCTCATTCTCCTCAGGATGACAGTTCAAGTGCAGGGCTCCCAGAGCGAAACAGCTAGAGGGAAGCTTCAGCACAAGACTAATGTAGAAACACTAGAGCGCTGACCTCACAAGGATTTGTGGCCACCATCTTGAGCGGCAGTTAAACCTGAAGAAGCTAGTTCTAAGAACAGTCTCCGCAAGAGCCACCGGGAGTGAGGACGCCACTGCAACCAACGTGGGTACAAGGAAAAGGGGAATCGTTTTTGCTGAAGGAAGACCTTAACAACGCTGGCAATAGTTTTCCTGACAGTCGGTGGAGTGACTAGTTGCTTGAGCTTGATTGTGTCCAGGTTCTCGAGTAGTGTTGAGGTGTTGTGGTCGCTGAGATCGTTGAAGCGGAAGTTGAGGTCGTCAAGGCGAATGTAATTGCTGGAGGCTAATGCGTGGGAGGCCATGAGGTCGACAATGGCGTCTCTGAACGCTGGGTGTGGTCTGGGTGGCATGTAGATGAGTGTGCTGCAGGTGGTGGTCTTTGGGGTGGTGTGCACTTGGAAGTGAAGGTGCTCCATGATAGGTTTGAATTCCTGTGTCCTTATCGTCAGTCGGAGGGTGGTCTTGTGGGCGATGGCTATGCTTCCTCCTGGTCTGGCTGGATGGTCCTTGCTCAGCAGCTTGTAGTCTCTGGGGGTGGTGATGGCCGGTCCGGATGTTGTGTGTGTCCATGTCTCAGTGAAGAAGGCGATGTCCGGGCAGGTGGTGTCTATCAAGTCCCAAATCTCCACGGCGTGTTTGTGCAGGGAGCGGACATTAAGAGAGATGCACTTGAAGTGGTTTGGAAATGGTTCTGGCGCTCTGAGGGCTGGCTTTTGGCGGGCGGACCATGTGAGGTGGCAGTGGTGGAAGGAGAAAGGTCCCTGGGTGTCCGTGGGGAAGGCAGGGTGACAGTTGCTCAGTCGCCCTGGGTTCAGAACAAGGAGGGTCCTGGCATTGTATCGATGGGTGGTGCGAGATCCAGGGTCCGTGGCGCTGGGCGCGGTCCAGGCGTGGATGGGCACAGATGGGCTTGCCTTTGGCGCACCCGCTGCACGGCCACACAGCAGCCACCCTTAAGAAGGGGGGGGATTGGTCAGCTGGGAGGCGGGAGGGCAGGAAGCGCTACAAGGGTGGGGGTCGGGGGCGGGGCTGTGGGGGCAAAAGGAGATATGAAAGAGGGAAAAAGAGGCAAAGAGAGAAAAAGAGGCACAGTACAGCAAAGAGAATGAAAGCAGACAGATCTGACAGAAGCAAATGGCCGGCCACTAGGCCACCAGAGATAAGGTGCAGGCGGGCCTTTAACACAGAGCCGGCAGCAGTGGCCACGCAGTGGGGAGCGATGGACGCTGACCTTCAAACAGCATTACCATCATGTCACTGACACCCATCCTGCAGCACTACCTTCGAGCTGTAGGTTGGATTCAGGCTTCACTACTATCAAGCGTTCAAACAGCACTACATGGAGCCAGGTCACACTAGATAGACCACCATCAAACACCTAACACCACTCTGTTAATGAAAAAATGTACTTCTGCAGATTGCCCAGGACTCACGGAAGCGCGTTCTCATGTAAACTATTTTCCCTTCTAAACACAAATGCGAATGCATTTAAGGCCTGGTGTTTTATTTTTCTTAGAGAAGTACAACGCGGCCAGGCCGGATGTTTTGGGATGTGGCCCGACCTTCGCCCGCCTCTGCCTCGCCAGGCATCTAGTTATTGTGCCAGGACTTCCAGCGGAAAATCATCAACAGTCCTCTGTTTTCCGAAAGTAAATGTGAAAACAAGGACTTATTTTTAACTTGCTGTTTATTCCAGTTTATTTACCTGTTTCTGCAGTCAGGGTGTGGGCGGCTCCTGCCCCGTGAGCTGCAGACGACCTCTGTTATGACCTGTGAGAATTTGAGCTCCTGTCCGGTTGCCAAGAGAGGCAAAGGGGCTCTTGCCATGTGCCGTGAACTGCACAGACTCCAGCCATGTGCCGTGAAGTTTACGGGGTACTTGCCATGTGCAGTGAAACCCATGACTCACCTATAATGTGCTGTGAAATGCAGAGGGGCTCCTTCTACGTGCTGTGAAATGCAGGGACACTCCTGCCATGTCTCAAGAGATGCAAAGAGCTCCTGTCATGTACCAAGCATGAAGAGTGTTCTTTTCAAGTGTGGATGGTACAATGGGCTCTACCAAAGATGCTGGGCCAGATTTACAAGGCCCATCGCCTCCTTGCTCCATACTAGCATCATTTCTTTTTAAACGCTAATGTGGCTCAAGGAGGCAATTTTCTCCGCGCCATATTTGCAAAGTGGCATAATGCATGCATTGCACCACTTTGCGACCCCTGCATCAGGCCTAATGTATGCAAGGGGGGACGTTCCAGTGTTAAGTGGCCTGACAAAAATGGTGCAGTGAAATCAGCAAGATTTCACTGTGTCATTGTTGGTGTCATTTTTAGCGCCTGCTCAAAGCAGGCTTTAAAGTGATGCCCCCATTTTAATCAATGGGGCTCCTTGCACTTTGCTGCGCTAGTGTCAAAAATGTTGAGGCTAGTGCAGCAAAGTTCCACATTAGTATAAGAAATGGTGATGCTATTGGCCTAACGTGCATCATGGTGCGTCGTATGGTAAACATGGGGTACCCATGGCGTCGTTAGGTGGGGCTGGGGCAAATAAAGAAAAATGGCGCATAAGCACTGATGCACCAGTTTCTTGTAAATATGCCCCAAAGTGTTTCCAACATGCGTGAAAGGATGCAGGGAAGATAATGCCATGTACCATAGCATGCAGGGATGTTCCTGCCATGTTATGTTATTATGGTATTTGTATAGCGGCTGTCTGCCACTGGCATGGACCTTTAGGCCTATATGTATCCTTTTAGCTGCAAAACTAACACAGTTTTGTGGCAAAAAGTTTAGCAGAGGCTTGCATCATTTAACAACACCAGCCAGACGCCGTATTTATTGAATGGCGCAAGCGGTCGCTAAACTTGGGCTAGTGCTTTAGAAGAAGCCGCTAGCCGGGTGGGGGTGGCGGTAAGGAAGGAGGGAGTTGTGCATCAGAAAATTATGCTAGCCTGGTTAGAGGCAAAAAAAAGCCACTAACCAGACTAGCGCCATTTCCTGGCGCACAACCACCAAAAACATCCTGTCTTAGGAAAGACAGGAGTCATGCCCACCACCATGGGCATTGGGCATTGCACCCTGTGCCATGCAGGGCTCCCAAGTTAGGGCCCCCGATGGCAAAAAAAAAAAAATACTTACCTGGACTTACCTGGGATGGGGCCCCCCATCTTCCGGTGTCCCTCTGGTGGGGGTGAGGGTGTTCCTGGGGCTTGGGGAGGGCACCTGTGGACCCATTACATGGTATTTAACCATGGAAATGGGTCCACAGGTCTCCTAACACCTGGTTTGACACAGGCGTTAGATAATGGTGCAAAGCAAGCAAGCAAGCTGAGCACCATTATTTAGCCGCTCCTCCCACCTGTGCGTCATTTTAGCATGGGGGGATAAATATGGGGCTGTGGGGATAGCACCATTTTTTAGATGGGAACGCCTACCTGGCATCTCATTGACGCAAGATAGGTACACGCATTCCAAAAAATGGTGCAAACTCTTATATTTTGACGTAAGACGCTTCTAACGTCAAAATATAAATATTGAGTTAGGTTTGCTGTGAATTCACGTAAAAGAATTATGCAAATTTGGCGCACCAGAAGTATAAATATGGACCTTAGTTCTTGTGAGCTCTTCCTGCATATTCACATGCTTGTATGTGGTGTAGTCACACTTGTGTGCTCTCTACTCTAGAGTTTGTTGATCCACATAAGTGGCTCTCTAAATGTAAGTTGTGAGGTGGCCCTGGAAGGCTTGAGATCCAGTCATTAGGAGCTCATGTGGTTCAGTTAATGTATGCCTAAGGACTTGCTGTGGTGTGCGCTGTAGGAAAGTACCATCTTGCCTGGCATGTTACGCCCATTTTTCACTGTATATATGTTGTTTTAGTTGTATGTGTCACTGGGACCCTGGTAACCCAGGGCCCCAGTGCTCATAAGTGTGCCTGAATGTGTTACCTGTGTAGTGACTAACTGTCTCACTGAGGCTCTGCTAATCAGAACCTCAGTGGTTATGCTCTCTCATTTCTTTCCAAATTGTCACTGACAGGCTAGTGACCATTTTTACCAATTTACATTGGCTTACTGGAACACCCTTATAATTCCCTAGTATATGGTACTGAGGTACCCAGGGTATTGGGGTTCCAGGAGATCCCTATGGGCTGCAGCATTTCTTTTGCCACCCATAGGGAGCTCTGACAATTCTTACACAGGCCTGCCACTGCAGCCTGAGTGAAATAACGTCCACGTTATTTCACAGCCATTTTACACTGCACTTAAGTAACTTATAAGTCACCTATATGTCTAACCTTTACCTGGTAAAGGTTAGGTGCAAAGTTACTTAGTGTGAGGGCACCCTGGCACTAGCCAAGGTGCCCCCACATTGTTCAGAGCCAATTCACTGAACTTTGTGAGTGCGGGGACACCATTACACGCGTGCACTACATATAGGTCACTACCTATATGTAGCTTCACCATGGTAACTCCGAATATGGCCATGTAACATGTCTATGATCATGGAATTGCCCCCTCTATGCCATCCTGGCATTGTTGGTACAATTCCATGATCCCAGTGGTCTGTAGCACAGACCCTGGTACTGCCAGACTGCCCTTCCTGGGGTTTCACTGCAGCTGCTGCTGCTGCCAACCCCTCAGACAGGCAGCTGCCCTCCTGGGGTCCAGCCAGGCCTGGCCCAAGATGGCAGAACAAAGAACTTCCTCTGAGAGAGGGTGTGACACCCTCTCCCTTTGGAATATGGTGTGAAGGCAGGGGAGGAGTAGCCTCCCCCAGCCTCTGGAAATGCTTTGTTGGGCACAGATGTGCCCAATTCTGCATAAGCCAGTCTACACCGGTTCAGGGACCCCTTAGCCCCTGCTCTGGCGCGAAACTGGACAAAGGAAAGGGGAGTGACCACTCCCCTGACCTGCACCTCCCCTGGGAGGTGTCCAGAGCTCCTCCAGTGTGCTCCAGACCTCTGCCATCTTGGAAACAGAGGTGCTGCTGGCACACTGGACTGCTCTGAGTGGCCAGTGCCACCAGGTGACGTCAGAGACTCCTGCTGATAGGCTCCTTCAGGTGTTAGTAGCCTTTCCTCTCTCCTAGGTAGCCCAACCCTCTTTTCTGGCTATTTAGGGTCTCTGTCTCTGGGGAAACTTTAGATAACGAATGCATGAGCTCAGCCGAGTTCCTCTGCATCTCTCTCTTCACCTTCTGATAAGGAAACGACCGCTGACCGCGCTGGAAGCCTGCAAACCTGCAACATAGTAGCAAAGACGACTACTGCAACTCTGTAACGCTGATCCTGCCGCCTTCTCGACTGTTTTCCTGCTTGTGCATGCTGTGGGGGTAGCCTGCCTCCTCTCTGCACCAGAAGCTCCGAAGAAATCTCCCGTGGGTCGACGGAATCTTCCCCCTGCAACCGCAGGCACCAAAAAGCTGCATCACCGGTCCCTTGGGCCTCCTCTCAGCACGATGAGCGAGGTCCCTCGAATCCAGCGACGCTGTCCAAGTGACCCCCACAGTCCAGTGACTCTTCAGCCCAAGTTTGGTGGAGGTAAGTCCTTGCCTCACCTCGCTGGGCTGCATTGCTGGGAACCGCGACTTTGCAGCTACTCCAGCCCCTGTGCACTTCCGGCGGAAATCCTTCGTGCACCGCCAAGCCTGGGTCCACGGCACTCTAACCTGCATTGCACGACTTTCTAAGTTGGTCTCCGGCGATGTGGGACTCCTTTGTGCAACTTCGGCGAGCACCATTTCACGCATCCTCGTAGTGCCTGTTTCTGGCACTTCTCCGGGTGCTACCTGCTTCAATTTGCGACCTCCTGGTCCCTCCTGGGCCCCAGCAGCGTCCAAAAACACCAAACGCACGATTTGCGTGTAGCAAGGCTTGTTGGCGTCCTTTCGGCGGGAAAACACTTCTGCACGACTCTCCAAGGCAAGAGGGATCCGTCCACCAAAGGGGAAGTCTCTAGCCCTTTTCATTCCTGCAGAAACCTCAGCTTCTTCTGTCCAGTCGAAGCTTCTTTGCACCCGCAGCTGGCATTTCCTGGGCATCTGCCCATCTCCGACTTGCTTGTGACTTTTGGACTTGGTTCCCCTTGTTCCACAGGTACCCTAGATTGGAAATCCACAGTTGTTGCATTGCTGGTTTGTGTCTTTCCTGCATTATTCCTCTAACACGACTCTTTTGTCCTTAGGGGAACTTTAGTGCACTTTGCACTCACTTTTCAGGGTCTTGGGGAGGGTTATTTTTCTAACTCTCACTATTTTCTAATAGTCCCGGCGACCCTCTACAAGGTCACATAGGTTTGGGGTCCATTCGTGGTTCGCATTCCACTTTTGGAGTATATGGTTTGTGTTGCCCCTATCCCTATGTTTCCCCATTGCATCCTATTGGAACTATACATTGTTTGCACTGTTTTCTAAGACTATACTGCATATTCTTGCTATTGTGTATATATATCTTGTGTATATTTCCTATCCTCTCACTGAGGGTACACTCTAAGATACTTTGGCATATTGTCATAAAAATAAAGTACCTTTATTTTTAGTATAACTGTGTATTGTGTTTTCTTATGATATTGTGCATATGACACTAAGTGGTACTGTAGTAGCTTCACACGTCTCCTAGTTCAGCCTAAGCTGCTCTGCTAAGCTACCATTATCTATCAGCCTAAGCTGCTAGACACCCTATACACTAATAAGGGATAACTGGGCCTGGTGCAAGGTGCAAGTACCCCTTGGTACTCACTACAAGCCAGTCCAGCCTCCTACATGCGCGTATGTAGATGGCCAGGCAGTGTATGTTTTTCGTAAGAGGGTAGAGTTCTAGAAGGTGGCAAACCACAAACAAGAAGGTCTGCAGGTATTCTAGTAATAGCCTCCCTTTGTCAATTGGTGTGGCCTTTGTTAAACTCCTCTCAAATGTTTGAGTCACCAAGGAGGATGAGATTGAGATGTTATGGAGGCTAAGTCCATTGAAATAAATTGAAATGCGACATTTTATGTGGGTTGAGGAATGCTTTCAGGATGAACGATCCCATTCATGTCTTTTGTTTGGAGAATGAAGATTAAGCCAGGGACGATGACATTGCCCAAAACTGGGTAACTTGAGAGATTCTTTTTGATGATCTTGCTTAGTCTATCATCACACAGGATGGCTGTTCCTACATGGAATTTGCCTACATGTTGATGTTAGTGTAACAGAGCAATCGTCGTCTCTATCAATCAGCCAAGGTGAGGTGTGAAACCCTGAAACATTGGCACAGTTGTCTGCAGGTGCGGCCCATTCTTTTGGGGCGGAGGGGCCACGCCTCCCCACCTTTTGCCCCTCATGTTCAGGTCAGGCAGCCAGGAGCAGCCATGCAGGATTTGCGCAGACTCCTGGCTGCTTGAGCTGAACTTTGCTGGGCTGAACAGGTCACAGCTCCTATGGGCGTGACCTCCTCGGCTCAGCAAAGGTGCCTCGAGGCCCTCCCCCGGGTTACGAGGGAAGTGTCACCCATTGACTTCGACCTGGGCTCTTCAGGTTTAAGCCCTGAAGCGCCCAGGGCGAGTGTCAATCAGTGACACCTCGTCACAGAGTGGGGTGGGGTCAGCAGTCTTACTGACCCCATCCCACTCTGTGACGCAGCTGGGACTGCTGCCTTCCCTCATTGGCTGACCTAAGGTCAGTCAGCGAGGGAAGGCAGCCGTCCCAACCCTCCTGGGACCGAGGCTGAAGGTAAGTGTGTGATCTTCTTAAATGAATGTTTGGTGCGTGCATGCATGTTTGAATGTTGATGAGTGTTGTTAATGGATGTGCATGTGTGAAAGAATGAGTGCAAGTGTGCTGCCCGCCCCCCTCCCTCCTAAAACTGTCGTCCGCCACTGGTTGTCTGACAACAAAAAATCAATGAGTATCTATGCTCTGTGGGCCTGAAAATGTGCCTGGTATATGCAACCAGTGTGCATTTTCCCTGTTCATCCTCCTACAGGAGGAGTGATTCAAGTCCACGTTGCATAGTAATTCCACCAGTTGGTTATTTATTTTAGGATCAAAGCAGTCACGACAAAACATGAGGGGGCTTCCTTGCAAGGTATCTTAAAGGGGCCCTCACACTGATATCAGTAGGGGTTGAAGGGTACCCCTCCAGTATGGGTAAGCCTGCCCCCCCCCTCGCACTGAGGGGGTTGCAGAGGGCTGTTATGATCCAAGATCAAAATACATCATGAAGGTGCGTACCAAGATGGCATCTGTGATCTCTTGCAAGGCTTCTTGATGCTCCCCAACCTAGCTCCATTCTCCTTTATCAAACTTTAAGGGTCTGAAAACTTTGGGATGAATTTCTGACAACAGAATTCCATAGTCCATACCTCATTCCAGGAACATTCTGAGACAGAGATGTTATCTTAGTGTCCGTCATCATGTGTGTCAATAAAGCATCATCTCGAAATGTACGCTAAAAATATGAAAAAAAGTCCAGCCTAGATTGTATGATTTCACACTTTGTTTGGAGTAGCATTATTCCACTTTGTTGGGATCATTTAGCTCCACTTTCATGTGTTCATGATGCTGAAGCCAACATGTATGCAATCACTGAAGTTGATGATCCCTGCTAATTCAGCCATTTTCTTCCTGGTGAAATTCTGAAACACTTTGATTACGAATGACTGCCCAGAGCGTTTTCTTTTTTATAGTCTCAAACTCAGCTTCATGGAAAAGATGCTAATGCATCTTGGGTATATCTCATGGTATTTGAGAAATAGAGAAGCCTCATTTAGATCTTCCATTATACAGTCATTTGCTAAATGTAGGTGGGGCTTAAGCTTGTTGTTTAGTATTATTATTATTATTATTATTATTATGAACCATCATATCCACACACATCCTTATGGCACTAGGCAGTTAATTTTTTTGCAGGCATGCTCCACAGGACCAGAGGTTGTGGCCCTTAACATTCTCAACGTTATATACTTGTTCTAGAATTACTTTACCATGAGGAGGTATAGAAAGGAATATAACAGTGCACCTGGCTCATCTATTGTCACATTTTATTGATTTCTAGTTTTACCTTGTCATTTGTAAATAACACATGCATATGAAGAGCATTTGTGTACTTACAGAATTATCTACTTCTTGTGGTGCACAATTTTTCAAAAGCAAGCCACTATTCAGGCCAGTGCTCTTCAGTTGATAGTGACCATGGTCTGATTCCTTATTTTCCTGATGATGATTCCAATCATTGATGTACGGTGAACCTTCATCAGCAGAGAGCAGCTTTGTCTGTAGGGTTGGGCAGAAATGCTGCCAAACGTCCTCTCAGGTTTATGTACCACTCACTGGCACGCAGGCGCTCAACCAGAGCTCGTCAGCTCTTTAGCTCAAGGGAGCCTCCTTAAAGGGGGAAACCAGAAAGGGAGCACCCTGCCTCACACTCCAGCATGCAGTCAGCCCCAATGCATCATGGTAAATGCAGTCAAAGTTTGTTTTATATCCATAAATTAAACTGTAGTTTTTCACCTTAGTAGGTGCAGCAAGTGCTGAAAATCTCTGGGTTCAGCCGAATGGACTATGAATCAACTGCATTTCTGATGATGCTTTGGGGTTATACTTTGTTGCTGGAGTGCAGGCAGTGTGCTCCCTCTCTTTGAAACTGTATTTTGACGGCTCCCTTGAGCCACGGCTGATGAGCCTTGGGAGGCACCTGTGCGTCATGAGCGGTACTTAAACCTGAGAAGACATTTGGCAGCATTCCAAGCAAGCCCCTATTCCATTCTGCACCCTGCTGATGACGGGCTGAACCCAGAAACATGTGTAAAGGGATATACATCACTTGCTGTACCAACGGAGGTGAAAGACTCTTTTTACTTTTTGAACGGACTATGAATCGACTGCATTTACCATGATGCTTTGGGGTTATAGTTTGTTGCTGGAGTGCAGGCAGTGTGCTCCCTCTCTTTGAAACTGTCTTTTGACGGCTCCCTTGAGCCACGGCTGATGAGCCTTGGGAGGCACCTATGCGCCATGAGCGGTACTTAAACCTGAGAAGACATTTGGTGGCATTCCAAGCAAGCCCCTAGTCCACGCTGCTCCCTGCTGATGACCGGCTAAACCCAGAAACTCGTGTACAGGGGTATACAGCACTTGCTGCACCTACGGAGGCGAAAGACTCTTTTTACTTTTTGAACAGACGAACAGACTATGAATTGTGGGAGCATAGCTCTTATAATGAGAATTAACAATGAAATGTTTGCAAATTAATGCATAATAATGCAGCATAGAAAATGTATTGTGTTTTACTAAACGTGCGTTTTAAATGTGCCCACGGGGAGTGGCCGCAATTTATACGATGACTAATGAAATTGACTAATAATGAATTATTAAAGTATTAATGTATGATTTGTACTAGTATTAAGAGTTATATGTTAAGGTTTTTTTGCTAATTAATCACTAGGCCTTAGTTAGCATGAGTCGGGCCTAGCTGCCCGGTTTCATATTAAATGTGTTTTTCTAATGTGCAGTGTGCTGACTTGCTGAAGGACATGTAATCGTACTTTTCCAGAAGCCTAGAGGATGTATGTAGCTGTAGTAGATCCGTTCTCATGAAACTCGACTTGCTCAAGGAGACATTTTTTGCCGAATGCAACAGTGTAAATTTGCAACGGGTACAAGGCCGCCTAAACCCGTATAGACAATGGAACTACTGACTGGGGATGTGAGAGGACCACGAGAACATGAAATCATACCAGACATTCTACCCGTTGAAGACGTCAATCACAAGAGCCAATAAACTACGTGAGAACTGTTATGAGGTGACAATTTTGATAGTACGACTGGTGAACTATTGGATGGAGATAGTGGTGCGCCAAATTCGCTAAATGGAAAATTAGGGCACTCTACAACAGAAAAGGGATAAAACCCTATGACACAAGGAGAAATTATGCCATAGCGAGCCATTCTTGCTATTACCCAGCCACTTTGTCACTCTGCCTAAAGACTTTGCTGTTGACTCTTCAAACCATCCTTACCCTTACCTTGCCCGTTCTATGCTTCTCCTCCTTATGAGGAAAGTGTCCCTTCTTACCCCGTCTTGCTGAACTTTTCGGTGTTTCCTGGCTGATGGCGAATCAACTGATATCCTGAGGACGAAGATTGACTCTGTATGCTGACCCATTACGGAGGGTAACTATGTGATGATGAAATTGTAATTGTCTGTTTGCCTTTCCTTTCTAGGTACCAACTGTTTCTTTTGACAGAGACCTTAGTTAGATGTTTTCTAAATTTGTGTTGCTAAAACGTTTTGCATGAAGCCCAACATGCTAATGCTAATTCGAGGTTAGTTAAGGAATTCACTAAACGGACGCAAATAGACAAATGACTGAATCAATGCTTTGTTGAATAATGCGCTAATGATACTCTGCTAAGATTAATCCATGCTGACATCGTGCTATGTTCTAATGTTTATGATTTTTGCTTTGATGAAATCTTATTCCAGTTGCCATATTATAACAGTGTTGATGTGTTTGATGGTTTTGAGACTAATAAACTTGCTAGTAGATTGTAACGAATAGGGAATAAAAATAAAAATCCTTATAAATTCGGTGTGGTTATTCATGACTGGAAGGTCATGGTGTGTCCCGATTCTTACTAATGTCATTATTTAGGTTTAATTGATTTATTAGGATGAATAATGATGATGGTATTGTTCTATTGATTGACAAGTTGATCACTTGCCTCGTCCTAAGGTGGCTTCAATCAGGGTCAAAAGATTCATTGGCTTAAAACGAGTCCCAGTCTATGTAAATTATCTAGTCAGGGACGCGTTAACAGTTCTGGTAGCAGAGGATGGTTTAGGCTCTTTGGGGCCCTAGGACGAGGGACCATTGTTTAAAATTTGTTTTTGAAATAATGCAAATTGGAGTTATTATGTGCCCCTAAGTCCCAAATGACTTTCCCAGAATCTCAGAGCTTGCCTAAGTGAGTTGGGTATGTTCTCGGTGTTCTAGTGATAGTATGTGTGGTGTAGAATTTGTGCTTGCTCAGCTTATGCATATCGCAGGTGAATTGTGAGGTTTGTGAGACTATAGGCCAGGTTATGTTTTAGTAGGAGTGGGCGTACTCCGTAGTATGAGAGTAGGGAAGTTGGCGAACTTCATGTGAGTGTGGCGCTTTGTGCTCAAAAATTGTCCACGTGGTTGTTGGTGATGTACGGACCTGGTGTGGTCTGCGACTCCGGAGTATATTGATAAGTGTATGAGACACTTGGTTTATGTTGTAATTTGTGCGGTTTAATAGGTCAATCGGGCGTGGTTGACAAGTCGAGTTTCAGTCAAAGTGTGTGAGTGAAACCTTCGATGGAGATTTGGTAAGTTCTAAAGTGCACTAGAACGAGCCATTGACAAGTCGAGAGTAGAATTTGCGGGTCGAGTTCTGCTTGCGAGTGCGGGATCTTAGAAGGAGAGAGTAGCGGCCGAGGCTTCAATTGAAATCTCTGTAAAGGTCTGAAGCGATTGTGTTACCCTTCCTGTAGTAAACCGGTGAATTTGAGTTTTATTGTTAAGGTGCTCGCAATATATTGCATTATTTTTGTGTGAATTTAGAGTGAGGAAGACAAGCCGCAAGAATTTGTCAGCTGCAGGGTGTGTGAGTGTGACGTCATTGGAGCCGCGCTGGGATAGGTCAGTTGCCGAGAGGGGTCGCGCACGGATTGGCAGCCGTCCGTGAGAGGCAATTGGTTGAGAAAGATAGGCGAAGGGTGTTCTGGGAATTAAAGTCACTTCCTGATTAGATTCTAAACGAAATAAAAGATGCAAAAATGAAGTTTTTCAAGGCTTTAAAGAGTGCTCTGAAGGGAGATACATAAATTACCGTGAGTGTGGGGGAGCCTACACCGCCAGAGGATACTCCGGCTTATACCCTAATGGAGGAGAAGTGAGTCGCGCCATGTCTTTGGCTAAAGCAATAGTGCAAAATGACAGAAAAGGATGGATGTTTGGCATTTCCAGAGTATGGAACGTTCAATATAAGAATTTTGGAAAATTTGCGGAGGGTGTTAAGTGAGCAAAAACTGCCTCCGAGACCAGCTCAGTTTGAGGCATTAGCGGTTTGGGATTTAATGGCCATATAACAGAGGCAGCAGAAATTCGTGAGGAGAATGAGAAAAGCAGAAAAGACTCTAGCAGAGGCTAGATGGGACGATGAGACCAAAATGTGGAGAAGGGGAATAGTAGACGGAATTAGGATGTTTCCGGCAATAACTCAAGAAGCCGAAACACAGGGAAAGAAGGCCACTTGTAAAACAGAAAAGGGCTCTAGTAAGCCAAAGGAGACTCAGAAGTCTTGGGCGGATGCAGATGATTCAGACGATGATGAGTTTCTTAATCAGTTGTTACATGATCGACCGCCACCATATGCCATGAATGATAATAGACCGAGTGCTAGTACAGGTCCTGAGGATCAGACACAAAATCAGGGAATCATGAATACAGTACAGACGAGTAATACAGTTCCGATACAGAATGGTGCTAGTGTATCCACTGCACCAGACCCACAGATACAGTTGCAGCCGCCACCAATTCAGAGGCTCTACCCTGATGTCCCAGTATTAGAGACAACCATGAATCTGATGGTGCCACCTGATCCGGTATACATGAGATCAAAATTAGTGCAGATTGAGCCAACTCCGCAATTGCTGCCCCAGCCCCAGCAACAGATGGTTCCGAGTTACACTTTGATCACAGGACCGCAGTTAGCCAAAGCACCCATGATGAATCAAGCTATGGGAGTTAATGCTCCACAGGGTTTGGGACCTGGACAGACATCAGCTGCTATATCGTTGCCAATTACTGTTGGCCCGCCAGTACCGTTGTATGCGCAAGCAAAGCCTGGCGTACGCGACCAAGGAGTAATGACTCAAGAGGCGATAAGAGGAGGGTTCACAGGAAGCTCTCGGGGGATGGCACAGGGAGAACAGACAGCCGAGAGGTCTAGATTCTTGCTGGACTTCAGTCCGATTGGGGTTCCTCTAGAGACAATGAGGCAAGCAGGTTTGGGTACCCTAACCCCAAAGGGAATGAGTACAAATACCTCGCAGACACCAATGATACAGTCTGGAAATATCTCATTGCAAGGCTTGACAGCGCAACAGTTGAATGAGTGGTTAGACAAGCTTAACACTCCGCAGACTACTCCTGCGACAGCAGAGCGGTCAGAAAGAGATGAGTACCTGAATTTCGTGAGGTTGGGTGTGGAAGCAGCAGAGTTAGTTGAAGGAACTATGGGGGTGAACAGATTAGAATCATACACTGAAGCAGAATTGAGGTTTCTGTGCCCGAAAATAACTAAAGAGGTGAGCAAGGTGCACCAGAGGTTGGCGAACCTAGCAGACAAATACGGCATAGACTTAGACAATACTAAACATTTGAAGAGGAGTTATAGGTTAGACTTCGAACCTAAAGATTTCGAACACATGAGATCCACTGGAATGAAGGCACATCTCAAAGAGATATTACAGAGTGCTCAAATCTGGGGAGCATTAGAAAAATGGGAAGGCAGATGGGCAAAGAAGAGAGATAAAGGGAAAAGTGAATGCATGGAACAGCAGCAGCCGAAGACTGCGCCAGATACGGGAACAATAAAAATGTTACCGATGAGGGAGTCAGCTGGAGGGGTTCTAGTCCACGTACCGTGGTTCAGAGGTGACATCCTATCCTTCACAAATGATTATCCCAGGTTGAGGGAAAAGCCAATAGAATGGTATCAGCAGACAGACAGGTTTGTGAAGCTTGCAAAGTGTCTTTGGGAAGTCCTGAATACATTGTTTGAAATTATAGTCCCAGCTGGCTTATGGCTTGAGTGCAAGAGGGGTGTGGATTGGCCGACAGAGGAGCGGGCAAGGGATAAGGCTACTGGAGCACCGTCTCCTGATGTGATGAGGTACTACCATAAGGTGATTGAGTTTTTGAAACAGAAGGTGTCGCCGAAAGTTACTGATTGGCAGAAGATTGATCAAACGGCACAAGAAGGCAAGGAGTCGATACATGCTTACTATGAGAGATTGTTAAAAGCATTCAAACACTACAGTGGTACAGAGGTCATAGAGCCGAAAGATATGAATCACCTGGTGTTCAGGTTTGTTGAAGGGTTGAGGCCAGAAATTAGCCAGATGATTAAGAATCATTTGATCTGTTGGCAAGCGAAGCCGATTTATGAAGTGTTGCAGTATGCAAAATACTGTAGCGATGAGATTGAGTTGAAGCAGATAAAGCTGAAAGAAAAGGTGAGGGTGATGCAAATTAGGGCAGCTCAAGCAGGGATGCAGGGAAATGGAGTACAGCAGATGGTACAGCAGCAACCGCAAGGAAACTGAATGTTTCAGGCGCAACCAAGAGGCCGAGGTCGAGGAGGTTTTGTGAACCGTGGCCCAGATTTGAATATTGTTGTGGTTCGAAATGATGTGCAAGGGATGAAAAAGGTGTTACCATGTCACGCGTGCGGGGGCGTGGGACACTGGAAGCGGAAGTGCCCAATGATGGTGCAGGATGGTGTTGTTCAACAAAGCAATGATGTCGGTACATTTCAAAATGTGAGGGGTCCAAGAATGAGGGGTTCAAATCCAAACTTCCAGAATAATATGGCTCAGATGCAGGGTCTTCAGCCCATGCAACAAATACAAACGCCGCGTGCTCAACCAGCACAGATGCAGCAGGTGCAACAGCAGGTTCCCATGGTACCTAGACAGAAAATGCAGTTGCCTTTAGCTCCGATGGGACAGCAACAGGTGATGCTTCCTCAACAGGTCACAGGTCAAACAATGAGTCAAAATAATACAGTACAGCAGTTCCCATTGCGTGGTGAGGATGGAATAAACGATGAATGGTTGGATGATTGTTCAGACAGTGAGGAGTGCAGGCTTGCAGCATCCCTAGAAGTAGATCAGAGGGGACCCTATGTACAAGGAAAGGTGATGGGTCACAAGGTTTCATTCCTGGTTGGTACAGGAGCTACACGCTCGACAGTCAGAAGTGCAGAGGTTCCGAAATTGCCACTTTCGGGGCGTACTATAAAGGTGGTAGGAGTAGCAAATCAGCTCCTGACAAATCCGATTACAGATCCGGTCCAAGTGGAGATTGGTACGTTTCAGGGATTGCACAGATTTGTAGTCTGTGACTCAAGTCCCGTATCCCTACTGGGGAGAGATTTACTGTGTAAAACGAGGTGTTCGATCACCTGTTCCAATGAAGGGATTGAGGTGCAGACAAACAGTGACGATGAAGGGGATGAGGGTCAGATCTCAGAACATGAAACGGAGACCATAGACGAGGAGTACCCTTTGATAACGTTCTTCCCGATGTTCACAATAACTGATTTGCCAGCCGAATTACAAGGAACAGTGACAGAGAAAGTGTGGGACTTGACTGGAAAGGAAGTGGGACTGATAAAATGAGTAGAACCAGTCAAGGTAGAGTTGAAGCCAAATGCGGTGTTTCCCCAGGTACCGCAGTACCACATGGCACAAGATGTCCTTATACAGGTGACGCAGCTGATTGCAGACTTTGTGAAGCAAGGGGTTCTGAAAGAAGTGGTGAGCAGCCCATGTAATTCACCAATAATGGGTCTGAAAAAGCCTTGTGGGAAGGTTCGAATTGTCCAAGACCTGAGAAAAGTTAATGAAATCGTGGTAAAATGCTGCCCAATAGTGCCAAATCCAGCCGTGATTATGTTTCAGGTTCCATGCGATGCAGAGTGGTTCACAGGTGTGGATTTGTCTCAAGTGTTCTTTTCGGTGCCTCTTCATGAGGACAGCCAATTTCTCTTCAGTTTCAAATTCCTGGACAAGGTTTACAGTTGGTGTTGAATTCCTCAAGGGTTTTCAGAATCACCTTCCATCTTTAATCAGATACTGAAGAAGGACTTGGAAGCATTAGAATTGCCTTTTAGTTCGACTCTAGTACAGTACATTGATGATTTGTTGATTGCGTCCAAAACAAAAGATGACTGCAGATACAACACTATTGCCTTACTAAATCACCTAGGAAAGAACGGACATAAAGTGTCCCCAAAGAAGTTGCAGTACTGTCAGAAAGAGGTGAAATACTTAGGTTGCCTAATTGAGAAAGGGTCGAGGAAAATATCCAAAGAAAGGGTGACAGCCATATTGCAAATGAATCCCCCGACAACCAGGAGGGACGTTAGGATGTTTCTGGGAATGGTGGGTTAATGTCGTCAGTGGATTCCCAACTTCTCGAATATCTCCAAACCTTTAGTGAGGTTGATTGTCAAGGAAATTCAGGATGGCCCGGGTGCCATAACCATGTCCGAGAAAGAGATGAGGGCATTCATTGAACTGAGAGAGAGTACGTGCAGGGCACCAGCTTTAGGTATGCTTGACTACACAAAGCCTTTTCTACTGTTTTGTCATGAACGTGATGCTTGTTCTTTATCTGTCCTGACACAGGTCCATGGAGGTGCAAACCGCCCAGTAGCATATTTTTCAGCTACTTTGGACCCAGTCGCAGCAGCCTTACCAGGTTGTTTGCGTGCAGTTGCAGCAGTTGGTCAAAGCCTCACTCAATGTGAAGGTATAGTGATGGGACATCCCTTAACGGTAATGGTCCCACATTCAGTTGAAATTCTGTTGACCCGAACAAAGACTCAGCATATGACGAATGCTCGGCTGACTAAGTATGACATGATTATACTGGGGTCACCTAATGTGTCTCTGAAAAGATGTACTGTGTTAAACCCGGCAACTTTGCTTCCCAATGACAATGCAGATATTGATGATGCTGAGGAAGTAGAATATGATTGTCTTGAGGTAACAGATCTGTGCACCAAACCGAGACCCAACATTAAAGATATTCAATTGGAAGAGAATGATTACATTATTTTTGTTGATGGTTCATGCCTGAGAGACTCAGTAGGAGTACTGAGAGCCGGATACGCTGTGTGTACAATATCTGGTATCCTAGAAGCATCTTGGCTCGAAAGAGTATACTCTGCTCAAGTGGCTGAATTGGTTGCTCTTACTAGGGCATGCCATGCCGCCGAAAATTTGAAAGTCACTATCTATACTGACAGCAGATACGGATTTGGAATTGTCCATGATTTTGGGCAGCCATGGTCACAGAGGGGTTTCCTGACCTCTTCTGGTTCTCCAGTGAAAAATGGTGAAAGAATAAAGGAGTTGTTGCATGTGATTCAGTTACCTCTTGAAATTGCTGTGGTGAAATGCAGTGCTCATGTTAAATCGCAAGACTTTGTGTCAATGGGAAATGGATATGCAGATCAGGTTGCAAGGTTTTGTGCATTGAACTGTATA
Source organism: Pleurodeles waltl (assembly GCF_031143425.1). NCBI lineage: Eukaryota > Metazoa > Chordata > Amphibia > Caudata > Salamandridae > Pleurodeles > Pleurodeles waltl. The sequence continues at coordinate 706,075,795 of NC_090450.1, read as the reverse complement.
TCGTTCCAAGATCAGTGGGAATTGCTACCGGAAACTGAAAATGAGACATGCTCGGGTTATGCATTGAGGGTGGTTGACACATTAGATGAGTTAAAATCATTACAGGGACGTGCCAGCAGAGAAGAGAAACGCACTTGGCTCAAAATGCAATGTGTACAAAGACCTGATGATTTGTGAGTTTCAGATGAGGGGAAAATGGTTTTGCCAAACAGCCTTTTGTCACAATTTGCGAGGTTTTACCATGGTCAAGCACATGTGGGGAGAGATGCCATGATCAGATTGTTCAAAATCGATTGGTTCAATCCAAAGATCAGACAAGCAGCAGAAGTTATCTGTCAAAGGTGCATCATCTGTCAACAGATGAATGCGGGGAAAGGTACCGTGGTGAATTTGAGCCACATTGGGAGAGCTGGAGGTCCATTTAGCAGGATGCAGATGGATTTTATTGAGATCTCTGTGTGTGGAGGTCTGAGGTACGTGTTGGTGATTGTGTGTATTTTTAGTCACTGGATTGAAGCTTACCCTACACGTAGAAATGACAGTCTCACAGTAGCAAAGTTATTGCTTAGGGAATTGATACCACGTTTTGGGTTTCCGATCTCTTTAGAATCAGATAGGGGAAGTCACTTCAACAATGAGGTAATCAAGCTCTTGTGTGCCGCATTGAATATTGAACAGAAGTTGCACTGTAGCTACCGTCCTGAAGCCTCAGGACTAGTGGAGCAGATGAATGGTACTTTGAAATCGAGAATGGCAAAAATGTGTGCAGCTACAAATTTGAAATGGCCAGATGCAGTGCCCTTAGTGCTAATGTCAATGAGAAATACACCCGACAAGAAAACAGGACTGTCTCCTCATGAAATTCTCATGGGCCGAGCTATGAGATTGCCCGCAGTGCCTGCAAATGCTCTTGTGAATATCACGGATGACATGGTGTTGGACTACTGCAAAGGTCTGGCTGACGTAGTTCGCTCTTTCTCTCACAGGTCGAAGCAACCAAATTGCCACCGATAAATGATCCAGGTCACACTCTGAAAGTCAGTGACTGGGTGGTTGTCAAGAAACACGTGAGGAAGTCATGTTTGGAGCCACAGTGGAAGGGGCCGTATCAAGTGATATTGACAACTACTACTGCTGTGAAATGTGCAGGACTTCCAAATTGGATCCATGCCAGTCACACAAAGAAGGTGACGTGTCCAACTGATTAGGAACTAGAGTTGTCGAAAGCAACAGCTGCAGAGAAGGAAGTCTCAGGACCGGAGAGAAATCGAAGGGGAACTGAGACTGAAGGAGAGCCCGTTGAGGATGGCTTGGTCACTCAAACAACAAACGAGATCCAGAAGGGTGACAGTGAGCCTATCTCAACAGAGGCACTAGGAGGACCGACCCAAAGAGAGGTTCTCCCAGAAGCAGACGGATACCGGTTTGAAGTTGAACCCCTGACAGACCCTGAAGGCGAAGGAGGCAAGGCAGAAGGAAGTCAAAGTGTTCCGACTCCTCCTGAGCCGTTTGCAGATTCATCAAGAGAAAACACCATAGCACAAGAGGAGGGCGTTGATCAGCGTCCTGAAAGGCCGAGCGGTGGGAAAGTACTTAAAGGAGATAAATGGCCGGAGCCACAAGCTGCAAAAGAGAAAGTGGTCATTAATGAAACAATAGAGGAAGAAGTTGATACAACAAGGAGAGAAGATCTCAGTGAAGGAGAATAGCAGGGTGATCGTAAACTGAAAAGAAAACGAGTTGCAAACAGGAGGTACGCAGGTCCTGAATGGGCTTATGTGACATCAGCTGAGTGGCAGCAAGAATTCTTGGCGTTTTGTTTTGATTGTGAAATTCCAGGTCAATATTATGGTACTTGAAGTTGCCCGCAAATAAGAGACTGTGCTAAGCTGAAATTGAATAAAGGGAAACCTGAGAAAAGAGACTGATAAATTACCGGATGTGACACTGTTAATCTGAATTGACTCTGAAAAAAGGATTATGACAAGCTGCTAACCTGATTTGACAAAGGGTCCTGGGAGTGAGTGAAGCGCTGTAAATACTTGGTAAAGAAAGACTTGTTTGAGAAAAACAAAAACAAAAAAAAGAGCTTTAGATCCTCCTCAGTTTATTGTTTGCTTTACATTATTCTGCTCTCTGACTCTTTACAGATCATGCCTAGATCAAGAAATGATGTTGAGAGAAATATGCGGTGTAAATGTCTGAGTGCTGCTGTGGGTGATGTATGTGCGATAGTAACCACAGCTGTGATTGTGGGAATGCCATTGGTGGATAAGAGCGAGACTAACAATGATACAATTCCCGAGACTGCTACACTAACACCATGGGAGAGATTTGAGCAGGATATGAAATATTTGCATGAGGGCACTAACACGAAAGGGGAACTATCTACTAATGTTTTCTATCGCTTGTTGAATGAAACAATGGATGTGAAGAACTGCTATGTGTGCACGAAATTCCTTCGTCAGTACAAGAAGGGGTTACATATCATAGTTTGCCGCTAACCTACAGGATAAGCTGTAGATTGTTATTAACAAGGTTTTATAATCAAGAATATATTCAGTTCTTCTATTCCAACTTAGATGTAGTGTTTTCTTTTGTGCCTATAAATGAATATTTGAGCAAGATAGCTAGAGATAACAGTATAAAGATAGGGGTTTCTTTGAGTCACATTGACATTTGGTACAGCTTATGCGCATCGAAATAATCTGACCTGCTTACTAACGCCTGTAGAAAATAGCTTTTTAGATCGCACTGATGATAGAAGGAAATCGTTAAAGGAAAAGCTAGAAAAGGGATTAGAAAAATGAACGTTTGCAAATGATTATGCTTATAGTGCAATAAGGACGCAAGGCAAGTTAGCTGTAGATGCATTACACGTAGGAAAGCTTTGTATATATAGGCCAAAATCTGATCATGACACATTATTTGTGGGAACGAGTGAGTTCAGACATGTGTTTTTGTTTCAGAGTAAGTGGACGTTCATGTTAAATGGACAGGATCCAGCGATCCCTGGAATCTATTACATATGTGGACTTAATGCTTATTACCATCTTCCAAAGGGATGGTATGGGACATGTTATTTGGGAATAGTTTTTCCAAAGATCTACCAATTTGATGACTTAAAGAAGTTTCCTAAAGTGTCTGAATTACATCATACTAGACAGAAAAGAGAGACAGCGGCTGCTGTTGTGGGTGATATATTTGGAGCCATTATTCCTTCAGTAGGGGTTATCTTAAACTCCATAAAGATTCGAAAATTGTCTACTATTGTGGATAACATGCTGACAAACTTCACAGGGGCTATACTCCTGATGGATACTGAACTTGCTGCGGAGTGGGTATGACTCTTCAAAATAGGCTTGCTTTAGACATTCTTTTAGCGAAAGCTGGCAGAGTCTGTAAGATGCTTAACGAAAGGCATTGTTGTGCCTATATACCCGATAATAGTAATAAAATTAGAAGTATGCTTAGTAACCTAACACGAGATAGTACAGATTTGAAGGAGCTGAAAGAACCTGGAGTATGGGAAAAGGTTGGAAAGGGTTTTGCTAAAGTGGGAAGTTGGTTTAATAATATTTGGCACAGGATATTGGCAAAAATCATACAGGGAATATTGATTGTTTTAGCTTGTTTATTTGGATTATGGTTATCATGCAATATTAGTAGAAAAATTGGCAAAACGCAATAAAGGGAGATAAGAAAGGAAAAAGGAGAAAATATTCAAAGAAGTATACGAAAAGTCAAGAAGGGGGAAGAAATTGAAATGCGCGAATTAAGAAAGTGAAAGGTTGTGAAGGGAAAGGTTTGTGTGATGACAAGTGTCATCAGAGGAGGGATTGTGGGAGCGTAGTGCTTATAATGAGAATTAACAATGAAATGTTTGCGAATTAACGCATAATAATGCTGCATAGAAAATGTATTGCTGTGTTTTACTAAACGTGCGTTTGAAATGTGCCCACGGGGAGTGGCCGCCAATTTATACGATGACTAATGAAATTGACTAATAATGAATTATTAAAGTATTAATGTATGATTTGTACTAGTATTAAGAGTTATATGTTAAGGTTTTTTTGCTAATTAATCACTAGGCCTTAGTTAGCATGAGTCGGGCCTAGCTGCCTGGTTTCATATTAAATGTGTTTTTCTAACGTGCAGTGTGCTGACTTGCTGAAGGACATGTAATCGTACTTTTCCAGAAGCCTAGAGGATGTATGTAGCTGTAGTAGATCCGTTCTCATGAAACTCGACTTGCTCAAGGAGACATTTTTTGCCGAATGCAACAGTGTAAACTTGCAACAGGTACAAGGTCGCCTAAACCCGTATAGACAATGGAACCACTGACTGGGGATGTGAGAGGACCACGAGAACTTGAAATCATACTGGACATTCTACCCGTTGAAGACGTCAATCACAAGAGCCAATAAACTACATGAGAACTGTTATGAGGTGACAATTTTGATAGTACGACTGGTGATCTATTGGATGGAGATAGTGGTGCGCCAAATTTGCCCAATGGAAAATTAGGGGACTGTACAACAGAGAAGGGATAAAACCCTATGACACAAGGAGAAATTATGCCATTGCGAGCCATTCTTGCTATTACCCAGCCACTTTGTCACTCTGCCTAAAGACTTTGCTGTTTGACTCTTCAAACCATCCTCACCCTTACCTTGCCCGTTCTATGCTTCTCCTCCTTATGAGGGAAGTGTCCCTTCTTACCCCGTCTTGCTGAACTTTGCGGTGTTTCCTGGCTGATGGCAAATCAACTGATGTCCCGAGGACGAAGATTGACTCTGTATGCTGACCCATTACGGAGGGTAACTATATGATGATGAAATTGTAATTGTCTGTTTGCCTTTCCTTTCTAGGTACCAACTGCTTCTTTTGACAGAGACCTTAGTTAGATGTTTTCTAAATTTGTGTTGCTAAAACGTTTTGCATGAAGCCCAACATGCTAATGCTAATTCGAGGTTAGTTAAGGAATTCACTAAACGGACGCAAATAGACAAATGACTGAATCAATGCTTTGTTGAATAATGCGCTAATGATACTCTGCTAAGATTAATCCATGCTGGCATCGTGCTATGTTCTAATGTTTATGATTTTTGCTTTGATTAAATCTTATTCCAGTTGCCATTAGATGTGTTTGATGGTTTTGAGACTAATAAACTTGCTAGTAGATTGTAACGAATAGGGAATAAAAATCGAAATCCTTATAAATTCGGTTTGGTTATTCATGACTGGAAGGTCATGGTGTGTCCCGATTCTTACTAATGTCATTATTTAGATTGAATTGATTTATTAGGATGAATAATGATGATGGTATTGTTCTATTGATTGACAGGTTGATTACTTGCCTCGTCCTAAGGTGTCTTCAATCAGGGTCAAAAGATTAATTGGCCTAAAACGAGTCCCAGTCTATGTAAATTATCTAGTAAGGGACGCGTTAACAGAATCGACTGCATTTACCATGATGCTTTGGGGTTATACTTTGTTGCTGGAGTGCAGGCAGTGTGCTCCCTCTCTTTGAAACTGGCATTTGTCTTAATTTTACATAATAAGTAGATCCGCTCTATGGCATTAGCATCACCCACAAGGCAGCCATCAAGCACACACTCATAAATTTAGAACGGTAATCAAAATACCAGTTGAATAAGCAAAATACTCGCTCCTAAGAGGGCCTAACAAGGATTCTCCCAGAGCAAAGGTTCTATATCCATGGTTTGTCACATGGGTTAATCGACACCAAAACCATTGCCTACTGTGGTAATTGGTGAGATACCAACAAAATACCTATCTGGAGACGTTAATATAGAGTAATAACAATTCACACTTGCATGTTGCTTTAACATACGTTTTTCACAATAAACATGTTGGGCCTAGTGCTTTTATGAAAACAATTCATAATAAATATGTCAGGTCTGTGGCCATGATCATTGGTTTGTCACCATAAAAACCTCAGTCCTACTTTATCAAGTATATGCTTTGCCACAAGCCAAAAAGTGCAATACATGCAATCCTTTTAGAGTAAGCACTCAAATTCGACGAATCAAACCCGTATTTAGGGGAACCAGCATGTAGGTGGAGGCTTAGCCCCTCTCTCAGTAGTACTGTGAAAGCCCTTTATTGTTGATCACATGAGGTTGCAACATTTGCACTGTCAAGCCAAACCAAAAACCCTATGTAGATTAGAGTAGCCATGTGGTTCCCATACTGCTCTCAAACACAAAACTGCTCTTTTAAGTCTAAAGGTAATGACAGAGGAAGTGGGCATTGGGACTGCAATTTCATTCCTCACAACTACCCATCTATACTGCTGCCAGAAAAAAATAAACACTGCATATTGTCTAGTTATCTAAGAAACTTTAACAGTATTACAATGTCATATGTGTGTCCCTGAAAGTTCAGCTAAGGCACCCATACTGCTGCTGGCTCAGACATCTGGATAAATGAACAAAATTATGACACCAGCATGAAGGCGAATCACTTTTTTTCTGTGGAAGCAAACAACTTTTGCCCACTCAAAACATGTCGTCCCTAATACCAACATGTGGGTGGAGCTAAAGCTCCTCTCGGTAGTACTCCTAAAACCTATTTTTTAGGTTGATCGCATTACTTTTGATGACAGCTGCGCTCTCAAGCTAGACCTAAAAAGGGGTGGGATAGCACAGCTGCAAGAGGGCCACGGGTTATTGGTTGAGTGGGCTTTGAGTTCTTTCCTGAGGATGAAATAGTCTGTTATAGAGTAACAACGACTTTAAGGGAGGACACTTCAAACTCCAGAGCTAGACGTGCTTCTAACAAGAGGAAACACGGGCACTTGTATATAGTGACTTTTTGTATGGCTGTATTCTTACCCGTTAAGTGTAAGCTTTCATTCTGAACGGTCTGTATATATAGCTTTCATATTTCTCAAGTGATTAACGGGCATCAGGTAGGGTGACAAGGCTTCTCAGATTTGCCAGGCCAGTCCCAGATTTTCACTAGCTGTCCCAGCAGATCAGAAATATTTTGCACATGTCCCAGTTCTCAGAAATGATTGACTATAAACGGGGGAAGGCACAATTTTATATTTTCCAAAGTAGGACAAGCTAGTATATCTTACAAGAAAGCAATTTAATTAACACGTGTGAAGCTAGGTTAAAAATGTGCATATAATTTATTCCCTCAGTGCAGTGATATTCAAAGTGTGGCCCTCCTGGCCTCTGCATGCGGCCCACTGATCAACAGCAGCACTGTGCTGCTGTTTACTGGACTCTCCAATAACATTAAAAAGTTTTTAAATTAACAGGTAAGCATTCATTTAAAGGCTAATTGAAGTTGAAGGAAGAAACTACGGTGTCCTGCATAACCTAACTTTAGGAATACCTTCACTTTAAAGATGTCTTGAGGCAAAGTAGTAAAAATAGGATAAAGTCTCTTCAAAATTCAAAACGTTTATTTCATTAACATGCAGAGCCATTTCACCATATTTCAGCTTTTTTCAGTGAATCGGGAGGTAGTTTTTTAAAAAAGTGATAGTTTTCAAACATGCATTTAGAAACGTTCATGCTTCACCCTACCCTGGCAACGATGCCAATAGTGAACTAAGAGGCAAGTCAGTTCTTATGTGCTCCCTTTGGATGGCCTGGTTTGCTATTATACATGAATAACCTCATAGTATATTAAATAACATACAAGAGAAGGTTTTGTACAGCATGCATCTTGAAGTCATTTATTTTGAGGTCCTCCTATAAGTGATAATGAAGGATATGAGAAATTAAAAAATTGCCTAAGATCACACAATTTGGTGTTGATCCTGGGATCTGATTTCACATTGTGTAATTCAGCCAATAGATGTACATGTTTTGTTTCCTCTACACTCTCCTTACCACCCCAGCCAGCTCAATAGCCACCCTGCTGGCATCAATGCAGAGATTGGTGGTGTGAGCACGTGAGACCTTATTAAGTAAACTTACAAGGAAGACACATATAGGCCAATGGACCTTTTGAATGCGCTTCGAGTAGTTCCCACCATTTAACCCCGTGCCAACACAGATCATTAAGAAAAACAATCAATGACATCAATAATCCATAGGAGTCAGTAATTTCCACACACCATGACCTCTCGGCCATGAATAATCACACCTTTATGTAAAGATTAGAAAGTTTAATTCCCTATATTAACACTGCTAATGTCACATAACTTAGGCCCTTATTATGACCCTACCGGTGAGTGATAAAGTGGCGGTAATACCGCCAACAGGCTTTTGATAATTACCATCAAATTATGACCATGGCGGAGAAAACTCCCATAGACAGCCAATGTACCACACCAACCGCCAGGGCGTTACCACCACTGACCACGGCGGTAGCCAACAACAGCCAGTTGGAAGACAAAGTACCACCTACCATATTTTGACCCTGCAATCCGGGGCAGTACCAACATTATCAAAAGCCTGGCGGAAACACATCACAGAAGAGCAAAGACTCACCATCGGAGACACAGGGAAGAACAGTGTCAACATGGAACCGGAACTGCAAGTCTTCCCGATGCTCATCTACGTTATACTCCACCTGGAACACGAACGCCGACGGTGAGTACAGTCACCTAGCACACAAGGGAGGTAGGGAGGAAAACGAGAGTGACAGACACACGCACGACACACACCCAACACACACACACCATACACACAACCAGCTGCAGACGAAAAACAATAGCGCACAATACACGGCAGAACAATGCAAGGACAACAAGAATGCAGTAATGAGATTGTATTGATATAAACAGCTACCAAATGAACCAACTGTATGAAAAACAGATATGTACAAATGTACCAAAAGGGCCAATGCCCAGTCCAAAGTACTTAAGGGGGTGATTCTGATATTGGCGGGCGGCGGGATCCGCCCACCAAGCGGGAACCGCCAGAAGACCGTACCCCGGTCGAAAGACCGCGGCGGTCATTCTGGGTTTCCCACTGGGCTGGCGGGTGACCGCCAAAAGGCCGCCCGCCAGCCCAGTGGGAAACAGCCTTCCCACGAGGACGCCGGCTCAGAATTGAGTGGAGTGGGAAGGTGCGACGGGTGCAGTGGCACCCGTCGCGTATTTCAGTGTCTGCATTGCAGACACTGAAATACTTTGTGGGGCCCTCTTACGGGAGACCCGCCAGGAACAGGATGGCGGTAGGGGGTGTCCGAATCCGCTCCGCCACCATGGAGGATTCTCAAGGGCAGCGGAAAGTCGGCGGTACACCGCCGACTTTCCGTTTCTGGCCGCGGCTGAACCGCCGCGGTCAGAATGCCCAGCGGTGCACCGCCAGCCTGTTGGCAGTGCTACCGCCAACCTCCGCCATGGCGGTAATTACCGCCAGGGTCAGAATGACCCCCTAAGAGCCCACATGGCCACAGGGCACAGTCCAAGGCCCAACTCGAATCCTGACTTCATCTGGATAGAACTCTGCAGGGGCATCAGTTTGCAAGTGGGCAGGCACCTCAGGGGGATGGGAGTGGAGGGCACCTCAGCCAAAGTCGGGAACAAGCCCACTGGTTTTGGAGGGGGCTCCATGCCCATTTCTCTGTGCTGGGGAGTGCAAGGTCACAGTCTCTGGAGTGGGTGACTTTCCCACTGGTTCTGGAAGGGGCCCCTTGTACAGTAGTCCCTGGAGGGTGGCCTACATGCCCTCCGCTGGTGGTGATGGCTGCACTGTGTCATCTGGATGTGAGGGCTACCTAGTGTCAGCAGGGGAAGGTGCCTCCTGGGCAGCCTCTGCTGGAGGTGAGGGCTGCACCGTGTTGGCAGGTGGAGGCTCCTCCTGGGCAGCCTCTGCTGGAGGTGAGGGCTGCACTTCCTCAGCTGGTGCTGATGGCCCCATGACCACTGGTGGTGGCAGTGGTGGTGTCACCCTGACAGCCTCTGCTGGAGGTGAGGGCTGCACTGTGTTGGCAGGTGGAGGTGCCTCCTAGGCAGCCTCTGCTGGAGGTGAGGGCTGCACTGTGTTGGCAGGTGGAGGTGCCTCCTGCTGGAGATGAGGGCTGCACTTCCTCAGCTGGCGGTGAGGGCTCCGTGACCACTAGTGGTGGTGTCACCCTGACAGCCCCCGCTGAAGTCCAGGGCTTCTTCCCCTTGATGGCGGGATGCGTTGGATCCTTACCCTTCCTGGCAGGGGTTGAGGGTTTCTTCCCTTTCATGGCAGGATGTGTGGGATCCTTAGCCTTCCTGGCAGGAGTTGAGGGCTTCTTCCCATTCATGGCAGGAGGTGCGGGCTCTTTCCCCTTCATGGCAGGAGGTGTGGGATCCTTAACCTTCCTGGCTGGCAGAGTGGGATCCTTCACTGACCTGCCACCACGACTAGGTGGTGCCACCACTGTCCGCGTGGACTGTTTGGCTGAGGTGCTGGGCAGGGTCATTAATACCCTGCTCTTACAGGCAGGACAGGAAGGAAGGGGAGGGAAGAGGTCAAGTTGGCCAAGGAAAAGCTTCTTAGGGACGGTGGGGCAGGATGAGGGAGGAGGGATGGGAGTGGAGGTTGAGGGAGTGGTTGTTGGAGGTATATGTCTGCTGGACTTGGGTGCAGGTGCATGGGCAGTGTGCTGTTGTGAGGTGGATGGCTGTTGGGTGTGTGAGTGCTTGCGTTTGTGTCCTTTAGGAGGGTGGACCGACAGGGTGGGAGAGGACACAGGGGACGTGTAGGAAGTTGGCTCAGTATATACTATTTCAAAGTAAGAAATAGTGTGCACAGAGTCCAAGGGTTCCCCTTAGAGGTAAGATAGTGGCAAAAAGAGATTATTCTAATGCTCTATTTTTTGGTAGTGTGGTCGAGCAGTAGGCTTATCAGAGGGTAGTGTTAAGCATTTGTTGTACACACACAGGCAATATATGAGGAACACACACTCAAATACCTTCTCCAGGCCAATAGGTTTTTATATAGAAAAATATATTTTCTTAGTTTATTTTAAGAACCACAGGTTCAAGTTTTAGAAGTAATACTTTAAATGAAAGGTATTTCACTCAAGTATTATAGGAACTTTGAATAATCACAATAGCATGTACAGTCTTGGCAAAAATGGCAATAAACTATTTTAAAAGTGGACACTGCAAAAATCAACAGTTACTGGGGGAGGTAAGTAAAGGTTAAGTTCACAGGTAAGTAAAACACTGACAAGGTTCAAAGTTGGGTCCAAGGTAGCCCACCGTTGGGGGTTCAAGGTAACCCCAAAGTTACCACACCAGCAGCTCAGGGCCGGTCAGGTGCAGAGGTCAAAGAGGTGCCCAAAACACATAGGCTTCAATGGAGATCAGGGGTGCCCCGGTTCCAGTCTGCCAGCAGGTAAGTACCCGCGTCGTCAGAGGCAGACCAGGGGGGTTTTGTAGGGCACCGGGGGGGACACAAGCAGCCACAGAAAGTACACCCTCAGCAGCACAGGGGTAGCCAGGTGCAGAGTGCAAGCAGGCGTCGGGTTTTGTATAGGAAGTAATGGGGAGACCCGGGGGTCTCTTCAACGATGCAGGCAGGCACAGGGCGGCTCCTCGGGGTAGCCACCACCTGGGCTAGGCAGAAGTTTGCCTGGGGGTCGCTCCTGCACTGGAGTTCGGTTCCTTCAGGTCCTGGGGGCTGCAGTGCAGTGTCGGGTCCCTTGTTACAGGCAGTTGCGGTCAGGGGGAGCCTCTGGATTTACTCTGCAGGCGTTGCTGTGGGGGCTCAGGGGAGTCGTCTCTGGCTACTCACGGGCTCGCAGTCGCCGGGGAGTCCTCCCTGTAGTGTTGGTTTTCCGCAGGTCGAGCCGGGGGCGTCGGGTGCAGAGTGGAAAGTCTCACGCTTCCGGCGGGAAACGTGAAGTCCTTGAAGTTGTTTCTTTGTTGCAAGAAAGTTACAGTTTGTTGAACAGGGCCGCTGTTCACGGGAGTTTCTTGGTCCTTGGTTGCAGGGCAGTCCTCTGAGGCTTCAGAGGTCGCTGGTCCCTGCTGGATGCGTCGCTGTTGCAGTTTTCTTCGAAGGTGGGAGACAGGCCGGTAGGGTTGGGCCAAAGCAGTTGTCGTCTCCGTCTTCACTGCAGGGCTTCAGGTCAGCAGTCCTTCTTCTGGTTAAGGTTGCAGGAATCTGATTTCCTAGGTTCTGGGGAGCCCCTAAATACTGAATTTAGGGGTGTGTTTAGGTCTGGGAGGGCAGTAGCCAATGGCTACTGTCCTTCAGGGTGGCTACACCCTCTTTGTGCCTCCTCCCTGTGGAGAGGGGGGCACATCCCTAATCCTGTTGGGGGATTTCTAAAAGTAAGGGTCACCTCAGCTCAGGACACCTTATGGGCTGTCCTGGCTGGTGGGTGACTCCTCCTTGTTTTTCTAATTATCTCCTCCAGCCTTGCCGCCAAAAGTGGGGGCAGTGGCCGGAGGGGTGGGCATCTCCACTAGCTGGGATGCCCTGTGGCACTGTAAAAAAAGGGGCGAGCCTGTGAGGCTCACCGCCAGGTGTTACAGTTCCTGCAGGGGGAGGTGAGAAGCACCTCCACACAGTACAGGCTTTGTTCCTGGCCACAGAGTGACAAAGGCACTCTCCCCATGTGGCCAGCAACATGTGTGTGGCAGGCTGGCAAAAACTAGTCAGCCTACACTGAAAGTCAGGTATGTTTTCAGGGGGCATCGCTAAGATGCCCTCTGGGTGTATTTTACAATAAATTGCACACTGGCATCAGTGTGCATTTATTGTGCTGAGAAGTTTGATACCAAACTTCCCAGTTTTCAGTGTAGCCATTATGGAACTGTGGAGTTCGTGTTTGACAAACTCCAGGTCCATATACTCTTATGGCTACCCTGCACTTACAATGTCTAAGGTTTTGCTTAGACACTGTAGGGGCATAGTGCTCATGCACATATGCCCTCACCTGTGGTATAGTGCACCCTGCCTAAGGGCTGTAAGGCCTGCTAGAGGGGTGACTTACCTATGCCACAGGCAGTGTGAGGTTGGCATGGCACTCTGAGGGGAGTGCCAGGTCGACTTAGTCATTTTCTCCTCCCCAGCACACACAAGCTGGGAAGCAGTGTGCATGTGCTGAGTGAGGGGTCCCTAGGGTGGCATAAGACATGCTGCAGCCCTTAGAGACCTTCCCTGGCATCAGGGCCCTTGGTACAAGGGGTACCAGTTACAAGGGACATACCTAGGTGCCAGGGTTGTGCCAATTGTGGAGACAAAGGTACAGTTTAGGGAAAGAACACTGGTGCTGGGGCCTAGTTAGCAGGGTCCCAGGACACTTTCAAGTCATAACTTAGCATCAGCAAAGGCAAAAAGTCAGGGGGTAACATTGCCAAGGAGGCATTTCCTTACAGGACGCGTGCATGGATGTTGTGGAGGTGTCTGCTAGTGAGGTGTGTGTGCTGCTTGGTGTGGTGATGCTGGTGGTGGATGTTGATGCAATGCATGCAGGTGTGAGTGTGGACGTGACTAGGAGGGAGGTGGAGGAAGAGGAGGGGGAGACAGTGGAGGCAGTGGATGTGGTTGTGTCTGCAAATGTCTGGTGTTTGAGTGACTGCTTGTGGGATGAAGTGTGGTGCCTGTGTTTGACTGTGCCACTCTTGTGTGTTGTCTTGTGTGCATGCTCATCTGTATGTGTGCATGGGATGGGTTGGGGTTCAGGAGACTGGGACTGGGAAGTGGTAGTTGGAGGGGGGACGGTAGGAACAGGGACAATGGCTGCCATCAGAGAGGACACGATCTCTGTTGGGCCGCCAATCCACTGTGGATACCCTCCAGGAATGCCCTGCATTGCTGCCTCTGGGATGCCAGCCCCTGGATGGCATTCACAATGGGTGACTGCCCTACAGAGATGGATCTCAGGAGGACAATAGCCTCCTTACTCAAGGCAGCAGGGCTCACTGCGGCAGGACCTGAGGTGCCTGGGGCGAAGGAGATGCCCATCCTCCTGGGTGAGTGGGCACGGGCAACTCGCTGAGGGGCTACTGGGTGGGCGGTGCTGATAGGGGGGTGGCGGCTGTACCTGCAGCTGGGGTGGTAACAGAGGTGTCCGCCACCACCAGGGAGCTTCCATCGGAGGAGGTATCTGAGTCTGTGTTGTCGCCTTCTGTCTCCGCCGTGGTGCTCCCCTCCATCCCACTGGTTCCCTCAGCATTGGTGGACTCTGCCTCCAGGGTCCTGTGGGATGCAGCTCCCTCTGTTGCTGGTGCTCCTGCTCCTCTGCCAGATGATGCTAATGCACACATGGATAGGATGACAGAAGAAAAAAGGGGGGAGAGAGAGAAAGAAAACGCTGGGTCAATTACTGCACCAACACCACAGTTGGCATACACAGCACTGTCACACACAGGGATCAGGATTGAGCACTATGCATTGCACTGCCAGTGATTTGGTTAGATGCCACAGCAAGATGAGGGCCAAACACCGCCAACTGCAACCCTCATGGGACCCACAAAGCCCTGACTGATATGAGAAGCTAACAAGCTAGGTTACCCGCATTTGCCAAACACCCATTACCCTTGAGCTGGATCATGCTTCAATGTCCGGCCTGGCATTATGGGCACCCACCACCCGGATCCCATATTACCTTCCAATTATTGTAGTAATGCCCACTGTACTCACCCCCTTGTGACTGCTGTGATGCCCTCAAGCGCCCATCCAGCTCTGGGTAGGCCACTGCCAGCATGCAGGCCATCAGGGGGGTCAGGTTCCGACGGGCACCCCTTCCTCATTGGGAGGTCATCCACAGCTGGCCCTCCGCGGTCTTCCGTGCCCAGCATCTCAGGTCCTCACACCGTTTCTGACAGTGGGTGCTCCGCCTGCCATAGACCCCCGGGTCCGCACGTCCTTGGCAATGGCACGCCATAATCCCTTCTTTTGATGGGCGCTGACCTGCAGAGGTAATACAGACAGGAGGACACAACACCATTACACATACAATCCAGCCTGTCACACATATGGCCCACCAATCCCGTTTCCGTCACCACTGGCACACACATCTGCCGGCGCACACCAAGTACTTCACCACAAGACACCCCCCGATGACACAATGCTTGCACACACATCTCCATGTATCCTTCCCACATGCATCATGCCCAAGGCCTACTCACCTGTTGGTCTGGAGGCCCATACAGCAGTCCGTACTGGGGTAGGACCCCATCCATCAAACGCTCTAACTACTCCGAAGTGAAGGCAGGAGCCCTTTCCCCGGTCACACGGGCTATGGTAGGTTCCAGACCCAGGTCACAGCAGCACACGCAGTGTAGGTGTTCTCCTGTTGAAGGTCAGGAAACAAGTGAGGAATCAGATAGAAAATGGTGGGCACGTCTGCGGCGGTGTAAACCGTCACCGCCGGCGCAGATCCCCATTGGCCACTGTACTCCATAGAGCCCCATATTATCCAATGAGGAATTGCACGGCAGTGCAAGACTGCCTTCCACCACCACGCCCAACGTCAGTGGAGTTACCTCACGTCCACCTGTCCCTACATACAGGACAGGCGGTCGCCATTTCATGGTGGCGGACAACGGTCATATTAACCTTAACTGCATCACAGCCAGATTAGCACATACCTCGCCATTCCCACTGCCCCATCACATAAATGCACTATATACACTGATGTTGGGGTTCCATTGTTCAAATTGTGATAGCCTACTCACTCTTATGTCCCTTGGATACGTACCGCTGTGGATAAATAGGAGGAGGAGACATACCCTGTGTACAGACCCCTTGTGGACTTGGCTACACTGGAGGACAGGCACATTATACTCACCTATAGACTGGACAGGGCCACAATCACGGAGCTGTGTGCCCAATTGGAGCCTGAACTGATATCTGCTATCCGTCATCTGACTGGGATCCTCCCTCTTGTGCAAGTGGTATCAGTACTCAATTTTCTGGCAACTCGTTCTTTCCAAGTGACAGTGGGCTTGGCAGCAGGAAAGTCACAGCCAGTGTTCGCAATCGTGCTGGCAAGAGCTTTGTCTGCCCTGGTGAAACATGTGCAGCTCCATAGCTTTCCCCCGGTGGAAGATCTGGCCACTGTCAAGGCGCATTCTGTGGAATGGGACATATACCCAATATTGTTGTGGTAATTGACAGGACACATATTGTGTAGGCCCCCCAGCCAGAATGAACAGGTGTTCCGGAATCGTAAGAGTTTCCACTCACTGAAAGTGCAAATGGTATGCCTGGCGCACCAGTACATCTCCCCGTCAATGCTAAGTATCTTGGGTTGGTGCATGACGCCTTTGTTCTGAGGAATAGCAGCATCCTAAATGTGATGGCCAAACTACAGAGGCACAGTGTGTGGCTAATAGGTGAGAAATGGTCCACACCCACTGTATGTTAGTGTGTGCCTTCAGGTGTCATCCCCAAATCATTGTGTGAGGCTAAATGTTGTCCCTGAACACTTGCAGGTGACTCTGGCTACCTCAACCTATTGTGGCTGCTGACCCCTGTGAGGAATGCCAAGACAGGGGCTGAGGAACATTATAATGAGGCACATGGGCAAACCAGAAGGATCATTGAGAGGACCTTTGGCTCCTGAAGGCCAGGTTCAGGTGCCTCCATCTGACAGGTCGATCCCTGTGCTACCCACCCGGGAAGGTCTGCCAGATAGTAGTGGGATGCTGCATGTTGCACAACCTGGCCCACAGACTGCATGTACCTTTTCTGCAGGAGGAGGAGACTGGAGATGCCCCTGTGGCAGCAGTGGACCCTGAGGACAGTGAGGATGAGGAGGCAGAGGATAAGGACAACTGAACATCAGTCCTACCTCAATACTTCCAACGACACACAGGTGAGACAGTGCAACTGA
The DNA here is from genome assembly GCF_031143425.1 of Pleurodeles waltl. Classification (NCBI taxonomy): domain Eukaryota; kingdom Metazoa; phylum Chordata; class Amphibia; order Caudata; family Salamandridae; genus Pleurodeles; species Pleurodeles waltl. Next base: position 706,059,031 of record NC_090450.1, on the reverse strand, counting down.
CCATTCCTCTGACTATTGATGTTTTCTGTGTGGCTGTAGCATGATGGCATTAACTTCCATTGCATCTCAACTAACTGTCACCTATGGCTTGTCATTTTACAGATGTTGGTGAGTTAACAACTGTGCACTGATGTGATGATTAGAGACAGCTACAGGTCATTATTTCTATGCTCTCACAGTGTTCAGATCATTTGCACTAGATGTGACTTTTTCCATAAATGCACATTTTCAACACATAAAATACTAGTAGTCAAGTTGTGTTCAAGGGTGTTTATTGTAGTGCTATGGAATTGAGGGAAAAGTGCAACGGAATGGGGTGATGATGGAGGAAAGTCCAGGGTATTGTTCCAGTCTGTTTGTAGCACAGGTGCAGTGTCCAAGAGGCCATTGGAAGGGGAGCAAAGGCAGTTCAAAGTGGACAAGGTGACAGCGTGGGACACAAAGGGGACAATCAGGTGAGTCTCATTTCCTGGCGGTGGTCTTGGCAAGTGTCTCCGGCTTCTGTCTGGGTCACAGGGAACGTTTGCGGAGTGGTTCACCTTCTGCAGGGGGAGAGGTGCTGGTGCCCTGTGGGTCCTGTGGCAGGGCCTCCTGCCCACTAGCTGAAGCGGAAGTGGAGGGCTGGTCAATGGACTGGCTAGTGGTAGGGGCACGCTGGTGTGCTGTTGCTTCCCCCATGATGTTGGCCATGTCTGCCAGCACCCCTGCTGTGAAGATCAAGGTGGTTCTGATGGCCTGCAAGTCCTCCCTGATCCCCTGATACTGTTCCTCCTGCAGCCGCCTGTTCTCCTGCACGTTGTCACAGATCTGGCCCATCGTGTCCTGGGAATGTTGGTAGGCTCCCAGCATATCAGTGAGTGCCACCTGGAGAGTCGGTTCCCTGGGCCTGTCCTCCCCCTGACACACAGCGTTCCTCCCAGTGTCCCTGTTGGCCTGTGCCTCTGTCCCCTGAACAGTGTGCCCACTGCCACTGACCCCAGGTCCCTGATTGTCTTGGGGGCGAGGTGTGGCCTGGGGTCCCTGTACAGGTGGGCACACTCCGGATTGACGTGTCCTGGGGACAGAGGTGCGGGTACACTGGGTGGGTGCTGTGGTGTTGGATACTGATGGGGGAGGCTCTGTGGTGGACTGTGAGTAGGCTTGGTTCACTGACTGTCCAGTGGTCCCTGATGGGCCAAGTTGTTGGTCCAGATCCTGAAGTCCAGAGTTACTGTCATTAGTGGGGGCATCTTCTGTTGGTGGCACCTCCTCTCCGCTGGCATTGGCTGGGGTACCTGTGGGGATGTAAGTGATGTATTTTGCTTCATGTCTGTGACATATTGTACATCCCTGGCTCCCCTTTATCATTGCTATTGCCCTGCCACCTTTGTTTGTGTATGGTAATGTATTGTGGGATTGTTAGTTTCCCTATGCTGTGCATGCTTTAGTGATTGGTGTCCATGCAAGGCTGGGAGGGCTGTTTATGCATTGGTATAGCATGAAGGGCTAAGCATTGGGGTTAGTCATATGTGTAGGTGCAGTGTATGGGATGGAGTAGAGTGATGGGAGTGAGGGGGTGTGATGGTATGCAGGTATGGGGGGTGATAAGTAGTAAATGTTGACTCACCAGTGTCCGGTCCTCCGGCTACTCCAGGGAGTCCCTCAGGATGCAGTAATGTCAAGACTTGCTCCTCCCATGCTGTGAGCTGTGGGGAAGGAGGCGGGGGACCACCGCCAGTCCTCTGTATGGCGAACTGGTGCCTTGCTGCCACGGAACATACCTTTCCCCGTAGGTCGTTCCACCTCTTCCTGATGTCGCCCCTTGTTCTTGGGTGCTGTCCCACAGCGTTGACCCTGTCCACGATTCTCTGCCATAGCTCCATCTTCCTGGCAATGGATATTTGCTGTACCTGTGCTCCAAACAGCTGTGGCTCTACCCTGACAATTTCCTCCACTATGACCCTTAACTCCTCATCAGTGAAACGGGGGTGCCTTTGTGAGGACATGGGTGTTGTGTGGTATGGGTTGGGAAGAGTGTGTTGAGTGATGTGGTGGGGTGTGTGATGTGGGGTGCGTGAGGGATGTATGGGTGTATGTGGTGTGTGTGTCTAGTTGTCTCTGTGCTGTTCGTGTCAGTCTCCTGGCAGTAACTGTTGTTTGTAAAGGGTTGTGGGTAATGTAGGTGTGTGTTTTATGGTGCTGTGGGTGGGTGGGTGGGTGTGGTGTGTGTATGAGTGTCAGGTGTGTGTTTTTAGTATTGGCCAATGTAGTGTTTTTTTGTATGTGGGTGCCCATTCTGAGTACGGCGGTATGTACCACCAATGGTTTATTGCCATTGAATGTCCGCTGTGGTGATTCGTGGGCCATAATGTGGTGGGCTTTGTTCTGTTGACGTAACAGTATGGGTGTTGGTTCTGCCACTTTAGCATTGACCTTTGGGCTGGTGGATTTGTGTATGTGGCTGTATTCTGTCGGATTGGTGTGTGTGTGTGTTATAATATGGGGAACGGATATTCGCCACCATGGCAGTATGTTGGCAGCCGCCAACATGGCGGTAAGCGGGATTTACCACCAATGTCATAATGAGGGCCTTAGTCTCAAAATAAAATGATAAACATGCAAAAAAATACTGGCTGACCAAAGAGGCAAAAAAATCGCAATCTAATCAACGCTTGAGCCACTACACATTCTAAGGTTACAGTAAAAACTAATAACATGAATAACTGCGCAAACAATATAGTATACATTTAGATTCAGCAAGGAAAATACATCAACTGTTATTACATGTAGCAAATTTCATCAGTGACAACCCTAGCTAACATCAGATTAGAATAGCATGTTTGGACTTCATGCAAAACAATTTAGTCACACAAATCTGGAAAACATCTAACAATGGCTCTATGAAAATAGCGGTTGGTACCTAGAAACAAAAACAAATAGACATAACAATCAGTAATCTCATTTTATACCTGTCCTCAATACAGTTCAGCAAGCTGTGACAGTCTTTGTCAATAGGACATCATTTCGGTCAGCATGACATCAGGATTCAGCATCAAAGTTCAGAAAAAGCAAAGGGCCTGATTACAACTTTGGAGGATGGTGTTAATCCGTCCCAAATGTGACGGATATTCCACCTACCGTATTACGAGTCCATTATATCCTATGGAACTCGTAATACGGTGGGCAGGATATCCGTCACATTTGGGACGGATTAACACCGTCCTCCAAAGTTGTAATCAGGCCCAAAGTCTCTTCATGCAGTTCGGAAAGGATAGCTAAACGCTCAAGAAAAAATGGGGAGAATGGCCTCTCTCCTCTCGGTCCAATCCAGCTAAATTAGATTTCCTAAAACTATTGCCCACATCCTTATTGGTCAAAGAATTGCATGTTTACATTTAATCCAATGACAATAAAATCCCTAATCTATAGTTTTACTATTACACGGTTCACATTTCGATGATTGGCTTCTCTTATCACGTTCTCGTCATTCGGCTTGTCAGGTATCAATAGTGTTGCACGTTATACTCCAGTCAGTGCATCCAGTGTCTTCTCCTAGGAAGGTCACTCTCACACATACTACATTATACATTGTTTCCCTACCTAGTACAGCGTCATCTAGCAAGCAGTTTCTCATGAGAACTAGCTTCAGCTATGAGCACATGGTCAGTATATTGGAAAATCACAATTTAATTCTCTAAGCAGCCAACTTATAAAACGCCTAAGAAAATGCAGCTTGACATGAGGCTGTGCAACTAGGCCAAAACCTCACTAAGTTAAGGCCTACGATTAATAAAGCTAATACATAAGGCATAACTCTTACTATGACATATTACTACATTAATCAAACATAAGCTCAACATTTCATATTGATAAACTATTAATAAGTACACTTTGTGACACTGGCGGCCGCTCAAGTGGGCGCAACATCAAATGCGTGCAGTATTTTTCTCTAAGTTAATAAATTTTCTATGCAAATTCAACACTCAGAATACATAAAAATTCATTAGTAAAGTTCAGCATTAACAATCCCTCCACTGATGACTAAGGGGGTCATTCTGACCCTGGCGGCCGGTGATAAATCGGCGGCCAACCCGCCAACAGGCAGGCGGTCAAAAAAAAGGTATTCTGACCCCGGCGGGAACCGCCAACACAGCCCGCCACTTTAACACTCCGACCGCCACGGCGGGACAGACAAACAGCTCGGCGGTCACTGCCAACAGCCAGGCGGCAGACAATGTACCGCCCACCCTATCACGACCCACCAATCCGCCACCTTTTCCGGGGCGGGAGCCCCGCCGATAAAAACACGGCGGAAACAGACTACGAACGGGAAAACGCTCACCTATACACACTCCACGAGGAAGGAGGACAGCATGGAGCCCGAATTACACATCCTACCGGCTATTGTCTACCTGCTCATCTACCACGAGTACGAACGCCGGCGCAGACGACAACGGTGAGTACTGCACCTACGACACAGGGGAGGGGGGAGGAGGAAAGCTTACGGGCACACACATATGCGACCCCCCCCCCAACCATCTACACACCAATGCAGAGCACCAAGTCACAGTGACACCACCCAAACCCCCCGGAATAATGCAAAGACATAATTAAAGTGAGAAACAACATTTACGTATATAAGAGGTTCTTTGAAGTCATGGTAAAATAGCAATATGAATAGTAAAAAAACAAGTAAGAAAATAACGAAATCGATATACATAGGCAATAAGTCCTGCACAGTCACCTAAATTTCCACTGTCCGTGGGCCAAAGTGGATCAACACATGGGCAAAGCCCACACAAGAGACCTGAGTCCGTTGGAGAGAACACTGCTGGGGCATCAGATGACAAAACAACAGGTACCTCAGGGAGAAGGGAAGGGGGGGCACCTCAGCCACATGAGTCCAATACGCCAGATCTACGAAGGCTCCCCCATGCCCACTGTGCCATCCTGGGGAGTGCAAAGCCACAGTCTCACAAGTCTCTACAGTGGGTGGGTTGCCCACCGTGCCATCCTGGGGAGTGCCAAGCCGCAGTCTCACAAGTCTCTACAGTGGGTGGGTTGCCCACCGTGCCATCCTAGGGAGTGCAAAGCCACAGTCTCACAAGTCTCTACAGTGGGTGGGTTGCCCACCGTGCCATCCTGGGGAGTGCAAAGCCACAGTCTCACAAGTCTCTACAGTGGGTGGGTTGCCCACCGTGCCATCCTGGGGAGTGCAAAGCCACAGTCCATCAGGTGGATTACAGAGACCACTGGTCATGGAGGAGCCATGGTGGGCGTGAAGGCCTGCCCGACACAGAACCAGGACTGTCAATGGGCCAGCGGTGCTTGAGACGGCGGGGCCTATCGGACCGGTGCTTGACAGGAAGGGCCCAGCGGAGCGGTGCCTGAGACGGCGGGGCCCAGCGGAGCGGTGCTTGACAGGAAGGGCCCAGCGGAGCGGTGCTTGACAGGAAGGGCCCAGCGGAGCGGTGCCTGAGACGGCGGGGCCCAGCGGAGCGGTGCTTGACAGGAAGGGCCCAGCGGAGCGGTGCCTGAGACGGCGGGGCCCAGCGGAGCAGTGCTTGACAGGAAGGGCCCAGCGGAGCGGTGCTTGACAGGAAGGGCCCAGCGGAGCGGTGCCTGAGACGGCGGGGCCCAGCGGAGCGGTGCTTGACAGGAAGGGCCCAGCGGAGCGGTGCTTGAGACGGCGGGCCCCAGCGGAGCAGTGCTTGAGACGGCGGGGCCCAGCGGAGCGGGGCTTGACAGGAAGGGCCCAGCGGAGCGGTGCTTGAGACGGCGTGGCCCAGCGGAGCGGTATCTTTCTGCACAGCGGGCCCTCTTCAGCGGTGTCTTTCTGCACGGCGGGGCCGTCTTCAGCGGTGTCTTTCTGCACGGCGGGGCCCTCTTCAGCGGTGTCTTTTTGCACGGCGGGGCCCTCTTCAGCGGTGTCTTTCTGCACGGCGGGGCCCTCTTCAGCGGTGCCTCTCTGCACGGCGGGGCCCTCTTCAGCGGTGCTTGTCCAGTCTTCCAAGGGAGCCAGACCTGGCCAGGACTCCCTGCTTAGTCGCCCTCCAACCGTGCAGTTGCTGGACCCTTCTGTGACGGAGTCCTGGGCCCGTGGGTGTCCTCCCTCACACCCGGGATGGGGCTTGTGGGGCCCTCCTGGTCCGCGCCCCTGCTGGCTGACCTCTCCGCCCTGCTGCCCTTGCCCTCCTTTGATGCGGCTCTCTGGCCCTTGCCTCCCCTGGATGTTGTGGCAGGTGAGGGCCCAGGACTTCGCTCCTTGGGGGCAGCCGTGTCAGTCTTTTCGCGGCGGCCCCTGATTTTACGGGTCCTCTTCCCAGGGGGGGAGCTGGCTGTTCCCTTGCTGCTGGCCGATGTATCTGTGCTGGGGAAGGTTGGACTCCAAAACCCCTGCACAACGGTGACACTTGAAGCAGGGCTGGTGGTGGCTGAGGTGCTCTTGGGACTCTTAGCAGATGGAGGGGGTGGGTCAGGTGGGGCAAAGAGGTTAAGTTTGGAGAGGTAAAGTTTTTTAGGACCAATGTAAAGGGTAGGTGTAGTGGGTATGGGAGTGGAGGAAGAGGATGTGGTTGTAGGAGAGTCAGGTGTGCTGTCTTTGGGTGCAGGTGCTTGTGACGTAGGCTGTCGTGAGGTGGTTGGCTGTTGGGTGGGTGGCTGCCTGCGTTTGTGTGTCTTGGAAGAGGGGGTGACAGACACAGTGGGAGAGGACACAGGGGACGTGTAAATGGCAGTGGGGGTGGTGACTGCACATGTGCGGACTGTACTGGAGGGTGTGCTGGTGATGGAAGTACTGGCTGATGGTGGTGTGCATGCAGGTGTGAGTGGAGACGTCACAGGGAGGGAGGAGGGAGACGAGGAGGTGGGGGACACAGGGGTGGTAGTGACTGTTGGCATGTCTGCATCTGGGTGTTGCTTGGGTGAATGCTTGTGTGATCTGTGGTGCTTATGTCTGGATGAGCTGCCCTTGGGTGTTGAGGTGTGTGCAGGCTGGTCTGATGGTGTGGATGGGATAGGCTGAGGAACAGGAGACAGGGTGGAGGCAGATAGTAGAGGGAGGCTGGAAACAGGGACAATGGCTGCCGTCAGTGCTGAGGCCAGAGCATTGAACGATCGTTGATGGGCAGCCTGACCCGAATGAATGCCCTCCAGGTAAGCATTGCTCCGATGCACCTCCCTCTCTACCCCCTGGATGGCATTCAAAAGGGTAGACTGCCCAACAATGAGCGTCCTGAGGAGGTCAATGACCTCCGCACTGAGGGCAGCAGGGGTAACGGGGGCAGGGCCTGAGGTGCCTGGGGCGAAGGAGATGCCCGCCTTCTTGGGCGAGCGGGCACGGAGCGAAGGCTGAGGGGCTGCTGGGAGGGCGGAGCTGGTGCGCTGGGTGGCGGCTGTACCTGTAGAGGCGGGGGGCCCGGATGTTGCCACCACCGCTAGGGAGCTCCCTTCCGAGGACGTGTCGGTGTCTCTGGTGTCACCATGGGTCCCCGTTGTGGTGCTCCCCTCGCCCTCCGTATCACTGGTGACCTCGGTGTCTGTACCATGGCCCACCGGGGCCTTGTGAGTTGCAGCTCCCTCGTGCTCCAATGCCAATTCTCCTCCGCCTGATGATGCTAATGCACACATGCACAAGAAGACAAAGAAAAAGGGTGGGGGGAGAAATAAAAACAGGTTGAGTGCATGCATTGTCAACACCGTTGGCGGAGAGGACAGACACAGGAGCCTCCAGCACTACGCCGCGCAATCGGGGTACACTACCCAGTACTTGTGACTAGGCCAACAGGTCTGTGGACAACATATGCGCACATGGGTGATGCAGGACCATGGATTACTGTACTTGGCACCCTACAGAGGTGGGGGGCGGGGGCACAGGGCCATGCCTAAAGGAGGGGACTACACTACAGAAAGCGCCCTGGCCTAATGTCACCCACAGCCCTCCTCCCCCACCCAGACACCTCCACTGCGCGTAAAGATAGCAGTATGTGCTGGTACTCACCCCCTTGTGTCTGCTGTGATGTCCTCACGCGCCCATCCAAATCGGGGTAGGCCACCGCCAGGATCCGGGACATCAGGGGGGTCAAGGTACGACTGGCACCCCTCCTACGTTGGGAGGCCATCTCCAGCAGTGACTCGGCGGTCTTCCTGGTCCCGCGGCGGATGTCCTCCCACCTCTTTCGGCAGTGGGTGCCCCGTCTTGTGTGGACCCCCAGGGCCCGGACTTCCTTGGCGATGGCACGCCAAATGTCGACTTTCTGATGGGCGCTGACCTATTTGACATGTACGGGGTGGGAAAGGAATTTACAACATTTTTCTGGATGTTAGATGTGATTGCCCCCCCCTCCCCAACCCTGCCATGTGGCACATGCTCTCATCTGTCGTGCCTTGCACTCCTCATTCGCTCCCCACCCCACCATCTTACATCCACCATACACGACCCAGGCATAGCCCATTCAACGTGCACCCAGTGTACTTACCTGTTGGTCTGGAGGACCGTAGAGTAGCGCATACTGGGGTAGGACCCCGTCCACAAGTTTCTCCAACTCTTCTGAAGTGAAGGCAGGGGCCCTTTCCCCAGTCGCAGCAGCCATTGTCTCTTCCAGACCGAGGTCACAGCAGCACTTGTAGTATAGGTCCTCTCCTGTGGATGATCAGGTCTCGAGTGATTAAGCAGATAGAAAATGGCGGTCACGCCCGCGGCGGTGCGTACCGCGACCGCCGGCGCACATCGTCATTGGCTCCTGAGACCCATAGGGTTCAATGTTAACCAATGCTGCTTTGCGCCGCGGTCTTCGACCGCCTACCGCCACGGTGAGCCACGCCAGCGCAGTGACCTCACATCCCACTGTCACACTTCACAGGTTAGGCAGCCGCCATTTCAAGGGCCCACATGGCCTGATTTCTACTGCGTCACACAGGCCTAGGCCTTGCATTGCCACTCATACAAGCCATTCAATGCATAGCGAATCGTGTAATGTGCAAGCTGTGGGAACAAACCTGAGGGTTGCTTGACTCTGTGCTCCATGTTGTCCTTCCTAGGCACCGTCCGCTGGGACTTGAGAGGAAAAGGATGAATCCTCCCGTGTACCGACCGCTGGTGGACCTGTCGACAATGGAAGAACAACATATTATACTTCGATACCGACTTGACCGAGCCACTATACATGAATTGTGTGCCCAGCTGGAGCCAGACCTGATGTCCCCCATCCGGCCAACCCACAGGGATTCCCCCTCTGGTGCAGGTTCTGTCAGTACTCCATTTTTTGGCTAGTGGCTCTTTTCAGACAACAGTGGCCATGTCATCAGGGATGTCTCAGCCTATGTTTTCTAAGGTTTTGTCCAGAGTGTTGTCTGCCCTGATGAAATACATGCAGAGATACATTGTTTTCCCTGAGGAGGCTGATTTGGCCACTGTGAAGGGTGATTTCTATGCCCTTGGACATATCCCCAACATCATTGGTGCCATTGATGGGACCCATGTGGCTTTAGTACCCCCAAAAGACAATGAGCAGGTGTACAGAAATAGAAAAAGTTACCATTCGATGAATGTCCAGGTGGTCTGTTTGGCTGACCAGTACATCTCCCATGTAAATGCCAAGTTCCCTGGGTCAGTGCATGACGCGTATGTCATGCGAAATAGCAGCATCCCTTATGTGATGGAACAGCTACAGAGACACCGTGTGTGGCTAATAGGTGACTCTGGTTACCCCAACCTGCCTTGGCTATTGACCCCAGTGAGGAATCCCCGGACCAGGGCAGAGGAACGGTACAATGAGGCCCATGGGCGAACTAGGAGGATCATAGAAAGGACCTTCGGGGTCCTGAAGGCCAGGTTTAGGTGCCTGCATATGACAGGGGGATCCCTCATGTACTCACCAAAGAAGGTGTGTCATATCGTCGTGGCCTGCTGTATGCTTCACAATCTTGCATTGCGACGCCAGGTGCCTTTCCTGCAGGAGGATGGTCCAGATGGTGGTGTTGTAGCAGCTGTGGAGCCTGTGGAGAGTGAAGAAGAGGAAGACGACGGGGACGACACGGACAACAGGGACACAGTTATACAACAGTATTTTCAGTAGCACCCAGGTAAGAATCACCCACGCCATTTTACATTTACTTCTGGCCTCCTGCATCTCTACTTTCTGTGTTTCCCCCCAGTTCCTTTTAACTGATTCTTGACTTTCCCTTCCCTTTTCAGAGCTGTATGACCCACAGCGTGACTTCTGCTTTGTTTGCCCATAGACTAATGCTTATTGACACTGGTATGTTGTCATCACAATGTAAAAGAACATTATTGCACCGTTATGTGTAATACATTTGTAAAGAATACAAGCAGACTCCTGACATTTGAAGTGCAATTGGTGATTTATTTTAAGTGCTGCGTATAGGTCTGTGATAGTAAAACGGTGATGGGTGGGGGTGGAGTCATGTCCATGGCAGAGTCCAGTTCTCAGTAGCACAGGTGCGATGTCCATATGCCTGTGGAAGGATGGAGCAGGGGCAGTTCAAGGTTGGACAGGGTGCCAATGTGGGACAGTGGGATGACATCAGAGGGTATCTTAGGCTGGCGGGGGTCTTGGCATCCTACTCTGTCTTCTTGTGTGATCTCAGGTTCCGCTTGCGGGGTGGTTGATCTTCAGCAGGAGGTGGGGTTCTGGTGGCCTGTCGGGGTGTAGGGGCCTCCTGTCCACTTGCGCCGGCGGAGGTGGTAGGCTGTTCGTCGTCCGGGCTGGTGACAGGGGCCCTTTGGGGTGCCACATGGTCCCGCAATGTGGTGACTATCTGGTTGAGGGCCAGGACGATGGTCCCCATTGCGGTCCCGATGTGCCGGAGTTCTTCTCTGAACCCCATGTACCGTTCCTCCTGCTGTGCCTGGATCTCCTGGAACCTGGCCAGTACCGTCGCCATCGTCTCCTGGGAGCGGTGGTATGCTCCCATGATGGTGGTGAGGGCCTCTTGGAGAGTGGGTTCCCTGGGCCGGTCAACCCCCTCTGGCACAGCAGCCCTCCCAGTTGCCCTGTTTCCCCGGGCCTCTGTCCCCTGGACGGTGTGCCCACTACCATTGCCCCCAGGTCCCTGTTGTTGTTGGGGTGGTGGGTCAGCCTGGGTGCCCTGTAGTGGTGGACACACCGCTGATTGACGCGTCCTGGAGACAGTGGCATGGGCCCGCTGGGTGGGAGCTGTGCTGGTATTCCCAGAGGGGGTTGGGTCTGCTGCGGCCTGTGTCTGTGTGTGGGGAACCGACTGTCCAGAGGTCCCCGATGGTCCGGGCTGGTCATCAGGTTCCAGGTCGACAGAGCTGCTGTCATCACTGGGGGCCTGTTCTGGGGGCGGGATGGACAAATCTGGACCCTCCTGGCCGGTGTGTTGGCGTTCGGGCCCTGCAGGGGTAAAAGAGTATGGTTATTGCTTCTGTGTGTGCCATGGCGTGCAATTTGTGGGTGCCCTTGTCCCCCAGTGCTGGCATTCCCTTGTGGGAGGAGTTGTGAGGGTAGTTTGGGGGGGGGGGTTGGGTCTGTGCAGTGGTCATGCTTGGGTGATGGGTGTCCATGGTTTGTGTTGGCATTCAGGGATTGGGGTTGTGTTGGGTGGGTTGTGCTGGTGAGACATTGGCAGGGTGGAAGTGTGCTGGGGGGTTGGGGGTGAGGGTGGGGGTGCGGGTTGGCATGTTGGTGGTTGGGGGGGGTGAAGTATTTGGGATTAGACTTACCAGAGTCCATTCCTCCGCCTACTCCAGCGAGGCCCGCAGGATGCAGGATGTTCAAGACCTCTTGCTCCCATGATGTGAATTCGGGTGGAGTGGGTGGGGGTCCGCCGCCAGTCTTCTGCACAGCGATGTTGTGTCTTGACACCATTGACCGCACCTTCCCCCGTAGGTCATTCCACCACTTTCGGATGTCTTCCCGGTTTCTGGGATGCTGTCCCACAGCGTTGACCCTGTCGACGATCCTTTGCCATAGCTCAGCCTTCCTGGCTATTGTGGTGTGCTGCACCTGTGTGCCGAATAGCTGGGGCTCTACCCTGATTATTTCCTCCACCATTACCCTGAGTTCTTGGTCCGAGAACCTGGGGTGTCTTTGGGGTGCCATGGGGTGGTGTGGGGTGGTGTTTGTGGTGATGAGTGTGGTGTGTGTGGTGGTGTGTGGTGTTTTGTGTGTGGATGTGGTGTGGGTGATGATGTTGTGTTCCTCTGTGTGTTGGGGTTTGCATTAGCTGTGCTCTCTCTCTGTCTCTCTCTCTCTCTCTCTCTCTCGCCTTCTCTCCGAATTTCTAGTAGTGGGGGTTTGTGGGTGATGTGGGTGTGTGTTTTATAGTTGATTGGATGTGTGGGTGTGGTGTGTGTATGTGTATCAGGTGTGTGTATTTCGAATTGTCCAATGTGGCTGTGTTTTGTAAAGGTGTGTGTATTTTGACCGCGGCGGTGTGTACCGCCAATGGAATACCGCGGTTGAAAGACCGCCGCGTGGATTCGTGGGTCGTAATGGCATGGGCGTGTTCGTGTTGGCGTGATGGTGGAGGTTTGGTCATCTCCAGTTTATCGCTGACCGCTGATGAGGCGGCCTTCCGTGGATGTCGGGTTTTTGGCGGTTTTGAAGTTGTGGGTCAGAATGACCGTGGCGGTTTGCCGCGGCCGCGGCGGTAGAATGGCGGACTTCTGACCGTCGGTAAGGGCCTTTTACCGCCAGGGTCAGAATGACCCCCTAAATGTGTCATCACACTAAGGGGGTCATTACAACATTGGCGGTAAAAGCCGCTTACCGCCGTGCACAAGACCGCCAATACACCGCCGCGGCCGCGGAATTCCGCCACAGCTATTATGACCCACAGCTCGGAATCCACCGAAATTCAGACACCCACACAAGTCTGCCACACCAAAGGTCAGTGATAAACTGGCAAAAACAAAACCTCAACCGTCACGCCAACAGAAACACGCCCATGCTATCACGACCCACGAATCCACGCGGCTGTCTTTCAACCGTGGTATTCCATTGGCGGTACACACCGCCGCGCTCAAAATACACACACATCTCCAAAACACCGCCACATTGGACAATTCGAATTACACACACCTGAAACACATACAAACACCACTCCCACACACTCAATACAATATAAAACACACACCCACATCACCCACAAACCACTACGACCAAAAATTAGAGACGAAGGTGACAGAGAGATAGCACAGCAATAGACAACCTCACCACACAGAGGCACACAACACCATCACCCATACAACATCCACGCACAAAACACCCCACATCACCACACTCATCAACACATACACCACCCCACACATCACCTACACCACCCCATGTCACGCCAAAGACACCCCAGGTTTACCGAGGAGGAGCTCAGGGTCATGGTGGAGGAAATCCTATGGGTAGAGCCACAGCTATTTGGAGCACAGGTGCAGCACACCTCCATAGCCAGGAAGATGGAGCTATGGCGAAGAATCGTCGACAGGGTCAACGCTGTGGGACAGCACCCAAGAAATCGGGAGGACATCAGGAAGAGGTGGAACGACCTACAGGGGAAGGTGCGTTCAGTGGTCTCCAGGCACAACATCGCGATTCAGCAGACTGGCGGTGGACCCCCACCTCCTCCCCCACAACTAACAACATGGGAGGAGCAGGTCTTGACCATCATGCATCCAGAGGGCCTCGGAGGAGTCGGTGGAGGAATGGACACTGGTAAGTCAAATCTTAACTATCATATCCCCCACCCTACCTGCATGTTATCACACACCCCCACCCTCACCCCCTCCCCTATCACTCCAATTCCTCACTAATGTACTAATAACACAAACCACACATCCCAACACCAAGCCCTGCATGACACAACTAAGCATGGACATCCAGCACTAAAGCATGCTCACTGCACATACCCATAACAACCCCCCAACCATCATCATACAAGCCCCCACACAGGAATGCTTGCACTGGGGTACACGCACACCCATCCATTGCATACCATGACACACACACATGCAATAATCATGCTCTTATACCCCTGCAGGACCACTACGTAATGTCACCACACAGGAGGGTTCAGACATCTCCACCCCGCCCACAGTGACGACAGCAGCTTTGGCCAACTGGATCCAGATGACCAGCCCGGACCATCGTGGGCCTCGGGACAGTCGGTTCCCCTTGCACAGGCACAGCCCAACACTGACCTTCCACCCTCTGGTAACACCAGCACAGCACCCACCCAGCGGGCCCATACCTCCGTACCCAGGACACGTCAATCAGCGGTGTGTCCACCACTACAGAGAACACAGGGTAACCCACCACCCCAACAACAACAGGGACCTGGGGGCAGTGGTAGTGGGCACACGGTCCAGGGGACGGAGGCACAGGAACACAGGGGAACTAGGAGGGCTGCTGTGCGACAGGGGGCGGACAGGCCAAGGGAACCCACTCTCCACGAGGCCCTCTCCTCCATCATGGGAGCATACCACCACTCCCAGGAGACGATGGCTACGGTCCTGGACAAGTTTCAGGAGACCCAGCACATGCAGGACGAACAGTATTTGGGGTTCAGGGAGGAGCTCAGAACCATCAGCTCCGCCCTGGGCACCATCGTAGGGGTGCTGAAGGACATACAAAAGGCCATGAGGGACACAGTGGCGCTCCAAGGGGCCCCTGACACTAGCATGGACGATGAACTGCCCACCACCTCCGCCGGCGCTAGTGGACAGGACGCCCTGCCACAGCACCACCACACCAGCACCCCACCCCCTGCAGATGGACAACCACCCGCAAGCGGTCCCTGAGATCCAGGAACAGGACAGAGCAAGATGGCAAGACCCCCGCCAGGAAATGAGACCACCCTGATTGTCCTCTCACTGTCTCACTTTGTTACCCTGTCCAGATTGGAACTGCCCCAGCTCCACTTCCTATGCCCATATGGGCAGTGCACCTGTGTGACTAATAGACTGGACTCTGCCATGGACATTCCTCCACCATCACCCATCACCATTTTGCCACCCCCTCCAATAATTAGCACCTCAATAAACACCCTTGAACCACTAAACAATCTGGAGTCTGTCTGTGATTTTGAAAATGTGTATTAGCAATGACAGGGACAAAAAGCGTTTTCAAATGTAATGTCAACATACCTATGTCACACATCACAAGTCCATGAAGGAGGCAAGCAGATGACACACGTTGGTAACCACACCTGTGACACCGTAATGGAAATGTACAACTCAGTTACCATATATTGGTTGAAATCGACAGACAGGATAGAGGTAGAAGTGTGAAAGTGAATGTAATAGTAAAAAAATTGTTCTCACCTGTGTGTCACTGGAAATATTGCTGTATGACTGACTCCCTGTTGTCTATGTCTTCTTCCTCAGCTTCCCCCTCATCACTGTCCACAGGCTCCACAGGCTCCACAGCTGCCACAACACCGTCATCTGGACCATCCTCCTGCAGAAAAGGCACCTGGCATCGCAAAGCAAGATTGTGAAGCATCGAGCAGGCGATGATGATCTGGCACACCTTCCTTGGTGAGTAGAATAGGGAACCACCTGTCATATGGAGGCACCTGAACCTGGCCTTCAGGAGGCCGAAGGTGCGTTCGATCACCCTCCTAGTCCGCCCATGGGCCTCATTGTAGCGTTCCTCTGCCCTGGTCCTGGGATTCCTCACTGGGGTCAATAGCCATGACAGGTTGGGGTAACCAGAGTCCCCTATTAGCCACACACGGTGCCTCTGGAGTTGAGCCATCACATACGGGATGCTGCTATTCCGCAGGATGTAGGCGTCATGCACTGAGCCAGGGAACATAGCATTTACCTGCGAGATGTACTGGTCTGCCAAACATACCATCTGTACATTCATGGAATGATAACTCTTCCGGTTCCTGTACACCTGTTCACTCCTGCGTGGGGGGACCAGAGCTACATGGGTGCCATCAATAGCACCTATGATGTTGGGGATATGTCCCAGGGCATAGAAGTCACCTTTCACTGTAGCCAAATCCTCCACCTGAGGGAAAACGATGTAGCTCCTTACGTGTTTCAGCAGGGCAGACAACACTCTGGACAGCACGTTGGAAAACATAGGCTGGGACATCCCTGATGCCATGGCCACAGTTGTTTGAAATGAGCCACTTGCAAGGAAATGGAGCACTGATAGCACCTGCACTTCAGTGGGTATTCCTGTGGGATGGCGGATTGGTGAGATCAGGTCTGGCTCCAACTGGGTACACAGTTCCTGGATTGTGGCACGGTCAAACCTGTAGGTGATGATCAAATGTCGCTCCTCCATTGTTAACAGGTCCACCAGCGGTCGGTACACCAGAGGATTCTGACATCTCCTCAAATGTCCCAGCTGACGGTGCCTAAGAAGGACAACAGCGACCACAGAGTCAACAAAATCTCAGGTATGTACCCACAGCTACACAGAACACGACACCAAATACTAAACTTTTCCTGTATGTGTGTTGAGTGTAAGCCTAGGTATGTGTGACGCAGTAGTAAATGAAGCCTTTGGGGCCCTGAAATGGCGGCTGCCTGACCTCTAAACTGGGACAATGGGATGTGAGGTAACTGCGCTGGCGTTGTACACCGTCGCGGTAGGCGGTCGTAGACCGCGGCGTAATGCTGCATTGGTTAACATTGGACCCTATGGGTCAGTGGAGCCAATGATGAATTGCGCCAGCGGTGATGATACGCACCGCCGCGGACGTCACCGCCGCGGACGTGACCGCCATTTTCTATCTGTTCAATCACTCGATACCTGATCTTCGACAGGAGAGGACCTACACTGCAAGTGCTGCTGTGACCTCGGTCTGGAAGAGACAATGGCTGCTGCATCTGGGGAAAGGGCCCCTGCCTTCACTGCTCAGGAGTTGGAGAAGCTCGTGGACGGGGTCCTCCCCCAGTACACACTACTCTACGGTCCTCCAGACCAACAGGTAAGTACACAGGGAGCACGTTGTATGGGCTATGCTGGGTGGAGAGGGCTGGATGTCAGTAGGAAGGGGGCAGAGTTCTGCGACCATTAAGGACTGTGAATGCATGTGCCACCTGGCAAGGGTAGGGATGGGGGCCAGTCACTTCGACGGTGAATTTGGTAATGACTTCTCTTCTTCGCCTGTACATGTCATGTAGGTCAGCGCACACCAGAAGAAGGACATTTGGCGTGCCATCGCCAAGGACGTCCGGACCCTGGGGGTCCACCAGAGATGGGGCACCCACTGCCGTAAAAGATGGGAGGACATTCGCCGCTGGAGCAAGAAGATGGCGGAGGCTCAGCTGGGGATGGCCTCCCAACATGGGAGGGGTGCCCGTCGCACCATGACCCCCCTGATGTTCCGGATCCTGGCGGTGGACTACCCTGAGTTGGATGGGCGCTTGAGGGCATCACAGCAGACACAAGGGGGTGAGTACACTCTCATTCTGCGGACTTAGCGCGCAGTGGAGGGGTTTGGGTGGGGGAGGAGGGCTGTGGGTTTCCCTAGGCCAGGGCGAGTTCCGTAGGCTAGGCCCCTTCGTAAGGCATGGCCCTGTGGGCCCCCACCCCACCTCTGTAGAGTGCCAAGTACAGGTATACATGCCCCTGTGTCATCTATGTGGACAGATGACACTTATAGCCATGTAGGCCATATCCCAGAAATTGCATCTGTAGAGGCCAAGAGCACGGCGTAGTGCAGGGGGCTGCTGTGTCTGTATTGTCCGCCAACTGTAGCGGTAAGCCATGCACTCAACCTGTATTTCTTCTGTTTCCCCACCCCTTTTTGTGCTCTCCCTGTTCTTGTGTGCATCAGCATCATCAGGCGGAGGTACAGTGGCACCGGAGCACGAGGGAGCTGCATCCCACATGGCCATGGAGGGCCAAACCACGGACTCCGAATACACCAGTGGGCCGGAGGGCGAGGGGAGCTTCACGTCGGTCACCGGATCAGCAACCAGCGACACGGACTCGTCCTCCGATGGGAGCTCCCTTGTGGTGGCGGCACCATCTGTGCCCCCCACTTCTACAGGTACAGACGCCACCCCCCTACCAGCACCGCCCTCCCAGCAGCCCCTCAGCCTTCGCTCCGTGCCCGCTCACCCAGGAGGGTGGGCATCACCTTCGCCCCAGGCACCTCAGGCCCTGCCCCAGTCACCCCTGCTGCCCTCAGTGAGGAGGCCATTGACCTCCTCAGGTCACTCACTGTTGGGCAGTCTACCATTGTGAATGCCATCCAGGGTGTAGAAAGGGATTAGCAACACAGTAATGCATTCCTGGAGGGCATTCATTCTGGTCAGGCTGCCCTTCATCGAACCCTGCAATCTCTGGCCTCAGCACTGATGGCAGCCATTGTCCCTGTGTCTAGCCTCCCCCCTCCAACTTCCTCTACCCAGACCCAATCCCCTGTACCCCAGCCTATCCCAAGCACACCATCAGACCAGCATGCACACACTTCAACACCCAAAAGTGGCTTTGGCAAACATAGGCATCACACATCCCACAGGCACTCACACAAGCATCACCCACATACAGACACAGCAACATCCACTGCCTCCACTGTGTCCCCCTCCTCGTCGTCTCCCTCCTCCCTCCCAGTGTCGTCTACACTCTCACCTGCATGCACTACATCTACAGGCAGTAGGACTCGCACCAGGACTCCCAGCACCACACCCCGCTCACCTGCACTCACCACCCCCACTACCATTTACACGTCCCCTGTGTCCACTGCCAGTGTGTCTGTGACGCCCCCTCCTAAAGTACACAAACGCGGGCACCCACACACCCAACATCCATCCACCTCACGACAGCCTCCAGTACATGCACCTGCACCCAAATCACCTAAAGTTGCACCTCCTACAACCACCTCCTCTTCCTCCACTCCCAGACCCCCTTCAGCTACCCATCCCAGTGTTCGTCAGAGACTCTTCCTGAGCAACGTTGACCTCTTTCCCACCACCCCCCCCTCCAATTCATAGGTCCCGTAGTAGCACCTCAGCCAAAAAAAGTCTGGTACCAGTGGTGTGTGTTAAAGGTCTGTGGAGTGCACCGGCCACCAGGGCAGCCAGTGTGACACGGAGCCAAAGCACTGCCAGTCCACCCCCTGTAAAGCACCTTAAGTTGGAAAGTGCCCGATGGGAGAAGGTGAAGACTCCTGTCGGCAAAACAGCTCACAAGGGTCCCGGGGGGAGTGCCGAGTCAGCTGTGACTCCTCCCAAGGTGGTGAAGGGGCAGAAGAGGTCTCCAAGGTCTGGTAAGAGCAGCACGGCGGAGAAGGCCGCCATCCTCCCCGCTGGCCAGGACGCCACCGCCAGCAGTATCGTCACTGGTCCGGAGACCACTGCCAGAGTCAGAGGTCCGGAGACCACCGCCAGAGTCAGTGCCCTGGAGGGCAGCAGTATCGTCACTGGTCCGGAGACCACCACCAGCGTCAGTGCCCTGGAGGGCCCCGGCAGCCACAGCCCTGCTGGGCACTGAGGTACCGTCATGCCACACACCGCTGCACAGGTCAGAGACAGCTAAGTCAAGCACCACTGAACAGGGCAAAGACCATCATGGTGAAGACCGCTGAACAGGGCAAAGACCGCCATGGCACTGCACCGCTGAACAGGTCAGAGACAGCAAAGGCAAGCACCGCTGAACAGGGCAAAGACCGCCATGGCAATGCACCGCTGAACAGGTCAGAGACTGCAAAGGCAAGCACCGCTGAACAGGGCAAAGACCGCCATGGTGAAGACCGCTGAACAGGGCAAAGACCGCCAAATCAAGCATTGTTAGCCCATGTGCAGCTGGGACAGTGGCGGAACTGGGACCGTCACGGGGAGCGTGATGCACTCTGGGCACCAGTCCCCCTCCAGAACCGGTGGAGACCTGCATCCACTCCGTCAGTCCTGCACAGGATGAAGCACTCTGGGCACCAGTCCCCCTCCAGAACCAGTGGAGACCTGCATCCACTCCGTCTGTCCTGCACAGGATGAAGCACTCTGGGCACCAGTCCCCCTCCTGAACCAGTAGAGACCTGCATCCACTCCGTCTGTCCTGCACAGGATAAAGCACTCTGGGCACCAGTCACCCTCCTGAACCAGTGGAGACTGTGATCCACTTGAGAGACTGTGGCTTTGCACTCCCCAGGATAAAGCAGTGGGCAAACCACCCACTGAAAAGACTTGTGAGACTGTGGCTTTGCACTCCCCAGGATGGTACAGTGGGCAACCCACCCACTGTAGAGACTTGAGAGATTGTGGCTTTGCACTCCCCAGGATGGTACAGTGGGCAACCCACCCACTGTAGAGACTTGAGAGACTGTGGCTTTGCACTCCCCAGGATGGTACAGTGGGCAACCCAGCCACTGAAAATACTTGTGAGACTGTGGCTTTGCACTCCCCAGGATGGTACAGTGGGCAACCCACCCACTGTAGAGACTTGAGAGACTGTGGCTTTGCACTCCCCAGGATACATCAATGGGCATGGAGCCCCGTTGTGGATCTGGCGTGGTGCAGTCATCCGTCTGAGGTGCCCCCCCTTCCCTTCCCCCTGAGGTGCCTGTTGTATTTCTATCTGATGCCCCTGCAGTGTTCTCTCCGTTTGTGGACGGGTATCTAGTGTGGGCCCGCCCATGCATTGTGGGCCCAGTGGTCCACAGACATTGATATGTGCATACCTGCAGTACTAATCGTGATGTATGATTTTTATAATGTTGATATATATCTGTATATCATTTGTTACTGTATTTTGATACATTACAAAGTTTGAACTGATTTTCTTTTGTCTTTGCATTCATCCGGGGGGCTTGTGGGTTGTTACTGTGCTGTTTGGAAATGCATTGGTGTGTGTGTTGTAGTGGGTGAGGGTCGGGTTGGGGGTGGGGTTGTTGCATGTGTGTGTCCATGACTTTTGCCTCCCCCCTCCCCTATGTCGTAGGTGCAGTACTCACCGTTGTCTTCGGCACCTACGTTGCTGGTGTTCGTAGAGGAGCAGGAAGACAAGAGCAGGGAGTATTTGTAGTTCCGGGTCCATGGTGGCCTCCTTCCTCGTGGAGTGTGTAGAGGTGAGCGTTTTCCCTTTGAAATGGCTGTTTCTGCCGTGTTTTTATCCACGGTGAATCCGCCCCGGAAAAGATGGCGGATTGGTGGGTTGTGATACTGTGGGCGGTACATTGTCTTCCGCCTGTCTGTTGGCGGTGACCGCCGCGCTGCCTGTCTGTACCGCCGTGGCGGTCGGAGTGTTAAAGTGGCTGTCTATGTCGGCGGTTTCCGCCACGGTCATAATTCCCTTTTTTTCCCGCCGGCCTGTTTGCGGTATTACCGCAGCTTTAACACCGTCCGCCAGGGTTGTAATGACCCCCTAAATCTTCCCAGACAAAATATTCCTTTGCTTCAGCTTAAAATGTTGTCATCTCTATCCCCTTAAATCTTCTTTCCCTTTTTGAATTTTCCCTAAACAAATTTTCCATTTTAATTTCTTCCCTCTTCTGATAATTTTTAATTTTCTTCAATTTAATCATTCAACACAATTTACATATTCCCCATGCTCCAATTATACAATAATCAATATCCCTTGTACTATTTTCAACAATATCCCTTTCCCAATATTTCCCACTGAAGCAAATCCTTCAGCAACTTTCTCCCACACACCTGGTTCTTTCAATTCGTTCAAATCAACACTCTCATTAGTCAGATTAGTAATTAAGATTCTAATTTCTTTACTATTATCAGGAATACATGAGCAGCAATGCCTTGAATTAAGCGTTTTGCAAACTACGCCATATTTTGCTAAAAGAATGTCTAACGCAAGGCGGTTCTTAAGAGTCATTGCTCTTGCCACAACCAATTCTGTATCCATTAGGATCATGGGTCCTGAAAAATGTGTCAGCATGTTATCCACAATAGTAGACAACTTCTGAATCTTTATAGAATTCAGAACAACTCCTACTGAAGGAATCATTGCTCCAAATATATCTCCCACTATACGAGAAGGAGACTCTCTCCTTTCTCTGCTGTGGTGTAACTCAGTCAATTTTGTTAATCTTTTCAAGTCGTCAAGTTGGAGCATCTTTGGGAATACTATCCCCAAGTAACATGTGCCTACCATCTTCTTAATAAGCATTAGGTCCACAAATGTAAAATATACCAGGAATCGCTGGATCCTGTTCATTCAACATAAATGTCCATTTACTCTGGAACAAAAACACATGCCTACATTCACTTGTTCCTACAAACAAAGTGTCAGTGCTAGATCTAGGTCTATATACACAAAGCTTCCCTACGTTTTGCACATCTAAAGCTAATTTCCCCTGTGTTTTTATTTCACTAATAGGATAATCATTTCTAAAAGACCTTTCCTCTAAACCCTTTTCTAACTTCTCCTTCAATGCCTTTCTCCTGTCATCTATCTGATCTAAGAAGGTCTTTTCTACTGGTGTAAACAAGAATGTCAGTTTATTCTTGTGTGCATATGCTGTCCCAAAATGTAATGAGGGTTCAAAGAAACCCCACACTAATACTATGTCATTGTCCTTAGCTACTCTACTCAAATACCTAATTATGGGGACAAACAAAAACATGATATCATGGTTGGAAAAGAAATATTGAATGTGCTCCTGGCTATAGAATCTTGTTAGTAACAAACTACAACTTATTCCCATAAGTGAGAAGCAAAATATGATAGGTAACTCCTTCTTCGACTGATGAAGGAATCTGCGTACACACAAAACAATTCTACGCATCCATTGTCTCAACATACTCACTCAATAAGCGATAGAAGACACTAGAAAAAAGTTCCCCTTGTGCATTGTCTACGTGCAAATACTTATCATCTAACCTAAACTTCTCTATTGCTGTTAATGCAGTAGTTGTCTCTAAAGCTGAAGTATGGTTGGCTTTACTCTTGTCAAGAACAGTCATCCCCACAATCAATATCATACATAATATCACACATACAATTGTCAAACCAATACTTGTGTATTTACAGCACCTGTTCTTCCTACCCTGCTGACAAATGTTACCCATGATCTGTAAAGAATCAGAAAGTAGAAGAGTAATTTTCGAAATTATGCATCAAAAATCAAATACAAAAATCTCCTTTCAGCAGTTATTTATAGCTCTCTGTCTCACTTCCAGGATCTTTTGTAAAAATCGGTTTAGCAGCTTGTCAAATCAGGTTATCTTGTCAAATCAGGTTATCAAAGTCTTTTCCGGTCACTTTCAACAGTTTCTTTCTCTTTTTACTTTTCTCAATGTGTCTCAGCAGTTCAGTTTGTCAGCTTCTTTCAAGTGCCAAAATATTAGCCTGGAATATGTCGATCAAACAAAAAGACAAAAACTCTCTTTGCCATTCACTTGTTGTTGCATACACTCAGTCAGGACCTGCGTACCTACGATTTGCTAATCTCTAATCTCTTTTTCTTTTCAAATTTCGATCTCCATTCAATCCTCCTTCACTTAGGTCTTCCCTTCTTGTCGTAGTTACTTCTTCCTCTATTGTTGTCACAACAACTTCTTCCTTTCTCTTTGCTTGTGACTCTGGCCACTTATCTCCTTTCAGTGGACCCTTGGTCAATGCTTTTTTCAGTGTTGAACTCGAAACTTCTTCTTGCTCTGCAGGATTTTCTCTTGACGGACCTCCAACTGTGTCAGGAAGAGTTAGACCATATTGGTTTTGATCCGCCTCAACTCCTTCCCCCTCAGGGTCTGCCGTTGCCTCAGTTTATCTCTCAAAATCGTCTGCTTCTGGGAAAGCCCTCCTCTGACTAGGCTCTCCTGCTGCCTCAATCGAGATTGGCTCACTGTCACTCTCCTGGTGGTCTTCTCCTTCGTCTCTCACAGGAGTGACTGAACCAGTCTCAACTTGCTCAGATCCAGTCTTGGAGGGTCATTATGAACCCCGGCGGGTCAGCCTGCAATGCCGGCGGCAAGTGAAAAGACCAGCACCGGCATGGTGGGCTGAACTGCCATATAATGAACACACGGAGGGCCGCCTCCTCCACCGCCAAGCTGCCTCTGACAGGCAGCCTGACGGTGGAGGGAATAATTATCCGACAGGGCAGTGCTGCTGCCCCTCAGATAATGATCCCTACTGCCACCAGCCTTTCCAGGGCATGCACTTGGCATGGGCTGTGTAGGGGCCCCTGTGCAGTGCCCCATCATGCAGTGCGCAACAGGTACAGCTGCACGCGCCGCACAGAGGCATTGACAGCGGCTCCATATGGAGCCGCCGGCAATGTCCCGGCCATGCATTCTGCTGGGCCGGCGGGCGGAAACAATGTTTCCACCCGCCGGCCCAGCAGAGTGTTCTTTATGAGGCTGGAAGGGCCCCAGGAGGGCTGGCGGTCAGTTAAACGACCGCCAGCCTGAACATGGAGGTAAACACCGCCTTGTTCATTATGAGGGCCTTAGTTCCTCCTTCTTCTCTTTACGGCTCTGAGGCTTGTCTGGTCATTGTTGGTACCCACAACAACTCATCTTCATTGTCCAAAGGACACACCACTTTTCTCGTATGGCTTTCGTGTATCCAGTTCGGAACTCCCATACACTTTACAGCTGTGGTAGTGATCAAAACTACCTGGAAAGGGCCTTTCCACCGAGGTTCCAAACACGTCTTCCTCACATGTTTTCGGACCACAACCCAGTCACCAGCTCTCAGGTTGTGTCCTTGATCTTGTGACGGTTGCAGGGTGGTGGCTTCCACCTGCTAAGAGAAAGGGCGAACCACATCAGCCAGACCTTTGCAGTAGTCCAACACTATATTATCTGTTATGTTCACAAGAGCATTTGCAGGAACCGCTGGCAACCTCATTGCTCTGCCCATGAGGATCTCATGCAGTGACAATCCTGTTTGCCTGTCGGGTGTGTTATCAGAACTAACAGCGGTGTGTCAGGCAATTTCAAATTTGTGGACGCACACATTTTCACCATTCTTGATTTCAAGGTACCATTCATTTGTTCCACTAGTCCTGATGCTTCAGGGCGGTAACTACAATGCAACTTCTGCTCAATGTTTAAGGCTGCACATAGTAATTTAATTATTTCATTGTTGAAGTGACTTCCCTATCTGATTCTAAAGAGATCGGAAACCCAAAACGTGGTATCAGTTCCCTAAGCAGTAGTTTCGCTACTGTGAGGCTGTCTTACTTCGTGTAGGGTACGCTTCAATCCAATGACTAAAGATGCAGACAATCATCAACACATATCTCAAACCTCCACACACAGGCTTTTCAATAAAATCCATTTGCATTCTGCTGAATGGACCTCCTGCTCTTCCACTGTGGCTCAGATTTACCATTGTCCCTTTTCCCATGCCCATTTGCTGACAATTGACGCAACAATGGCAAACTGCTTCAGCAACTTGTCTAAACCTCGGATTGAACCAATTCTGCTTAAAAATGTGAATCATTGCATCCCTCCCAATAGGTGCTTGACCATGATAATACCTGGCCATTTGAGACGACAGACTGTTCAACAAAACCAATTGACCCTCTTCTGAAACCCACAATTCATCATGTTGCTGTACACATTTCATTTTCTCCATGATCATTTTAATTCCTTGTCAACATTATTCTGCAATGTTCTCAATTCATCCAACGTATCTATCACATATAATGCATAACTTGGACATGTTTAGTCTTCTTCAGGTAACAACTCCCACCTGTCCTTGAACGATATACAGTTTAATGCGCAAAACCTTGCAACTTGATCTGCGTATCCATTTCCAATTGACACAAAATCTTGTGATTTCAGATGTGCACTGCATTTCACCACAACAATCTTTTCAGGCATTAGGGTAGCTTGCAACAAATCTCTAATTCTCTCACCATTTCTCAATGGTGAACTAGAAGAGGTCATGAAACCTCTCTGTGACCACAACTGGCCAATGTCATGGACTATTCCAAATCCATATTGGCTACCGTATAGATGGTAACTTTAAGCTGAGCAGAAACATGGCACTCTCTAGTAAGGGCTACGAGTTCCGCTACTTGTGCAGAATATAGTTCTCGAAGCCAAGATGCTTCCAATATACCATTAATTGTACATACGGCATATCCTGCTCTCAGTACTCCTGTACTGTCTCTTAGACAGGAACCATCAACAAAGATAATCTGGTCATTTTCTTCCAATCGGGTGTCTTTAATATCAGGTCTCGGTTTTGTGCACAGATCAGTTACTTCAAGACAATCATGCTCAATGTCTTCCAACTTTTTAATTTAAACATTTTCATTTGGAAGCAAGGGTGCCGGGTTAAGCACTGTAGATCTTTCAGATGACACATTAGGTGACCCTAGAATGCTTGTCTCATAACGCATCTATCTTGCACCTGTCAGGTACTGGGTTTTGGTTTGGGCAAGTAAAACATCAACTGAGTGAGGGACCATTACTGTCAGGGGATGTCCCATCACAGTGCCTTCACACTGTGTGAGGCTCTGTCCAACCGCTGCAACTGCACGCAAACAGCCTGGTAAAGCTGCTGCAACTGGGTCCAAAGTAGCAGCAGCTTAACTATCGGGCGATTTACACCTCCATGGATCTGCATCAAGACAGACAAAGAACATGCATCACGCTCATGACAAAACAATATGAAGGACTTATGTAGCCAGGCATACCTAAAGCCGGAGCTTTGCACAAACTCTTCTCAATTCAGAAAATACTTTCATGCAAGCCTGATCTAACACTAGGGGATCGGTGACTTCTTTGTGAGTCAGCTTCTGCAATTGTTTGGAATTGACTGAAAAACTAGGAATCCATTGGCGACAATAGCCTGCCATCCCTAAAAACACCTGGACATCTATTTGGGTGGTCGGGGGACTCATTTGCAGTATGGCTGTGACCCTTTCTCTGGATATTTTTATTATCCTCTTCTCAATCTGGTGACCCAGGTATTTCACTTTTCTCTTGCAGTATTGTAATTTAAGTGGAGACGCTTTATGACCATTCTTTCCCAAATGGTTCAGTAAGGCAATCGTGTCATACTTGCATTCTTCCTTCGTTTTGGATGCAATCAGCAAGTCATCAATGTACTGTACCAATGTCAATTGGAAAGACAATTCCAACAACTCCAAATTATTTTTCTAGATCCGATTGAATATGGAAAGTGACTAAGAAAACCCTTGAGGAATTCCACACCAACAGTGAACTCGGTCTACAAATTTGAAACCAAAGAGAAATTGACTATTCTCGTGAAGCAGCACAGAAAAGAAGGCTTGTGACAAGTCTATGACGGTGAACCATTCAGCATCACATGGAATCTTGAACAGAATCACAGCTGGATTTGGCACCACGGGGCAACATTTGACCACAATGTCATTTATTTTTTTCAAATCCTGGACATTTCAAACCTTCCCACAGGGCTTTTCCAATCCCATTATCAATTAATTAGATGGGCTGCTCAACACTTCTTTCAAGACCCCTTGTTTTACGAATTCTGCAATTATGTGAGCAACCTTCATAAGAATATCCTGTGGCATGTGATACTGGGGAATCTGAGGAAAAATTGTGTTCCGCTTTACAGGAACTTTAACTGGCTCAAATCCCTTTATCAGGCCAACCTCTTTCCCTGTCAGATCCCACACATTCTCTTTAACTGTTCCCTGTAAATCAGGAGGAAGCTCCTTCACTGTGAAAACTGGAAAAAAAAAATCGGGGGTACTCCTCATTTATGGTCATGCCTCTGGAGCTGGGTCATCCTTATCATCACTATTCGTCTGTATCTTGATTCCATTGTTTGAGCAAGTAATTGAGCAAACAATATAAGGGTAGTTAGGGTGAGAGCAGCTGCACTTCCGTTGAGTAACAACACAGGTAAATAAGAGAATCAGTGAGAATTAAACATTGGTGCTCGATGGGTCGGGTGCCTAACTCCCCTAATAGGCACAGATATGCGTAACAAGTACACAATAATAACAACAGCACAATGACCCCGGCACACAGAACAGTACAGTCACAGTTCAAGTAGAGGACAAGTGTCCCTGGTATTCAGTTTGTAGACGTGGATAATAAATCTGAAGAGTCCTCAGTTGGTGAAGTAAGTGTCTTTAATTGTAGGCCCAATTCGCCACAATTTGACGTAGTCATCCAAGAACAGCCAACACGTGTTTCGTCACACAAGTGACTTTTTCAAGGCTGTAAAACAATAAATGGTGTACACAATACGTAGGAATAAACATGGGTAAGTAGGCTTGGTCTAAGTCCAAAGGGACATGTGCCAGTGTAATAATTTACCCATGTGAGTGTGTACACATATTCATATTTGTGACGTCAGATTAGGTAGGCATGGCAAACCATAGTGAAAATTGTGAGCAAAAAGTCCCACGTGTAAGTGAAAGGACACCTAGGAAGAGGAAAAAAAGTGAAGAAGAAGAGAGCAACTTACTATTCGAAGCCATGTGTAGGATTTTGATAATGAACCCCAATACTATCCCCAAGAGAAGTGATATCTAGGTGAAGCCAAGACGGTGAAGTAATAGGAGAAAGAAGGTAAGTGCATATAAGAGTTGGGTATAGAGGTAAACAAACATACCTGGGCCAGTTGGCCAGGAAGGTAAGTAGTAGGTGGGACCGATGTAAGGAATTGGATGGTTGGCAGTAGGTGAAAGCCGATCCAGTAAATGAAGTTAAGCAAAGAAGGCCTTGATAAGCCTCAGTTGGGGACCCTGCGTTGGTAACAAGGTAAATGTGAGGAAAAAAGATAAAATGTAGTGACTCGCTGTATCAATTAAGTAAACCTATGAGAAACCGAGAAAGATAAGGCAGGAAATGCTGGTGAGATAATACTGTGCCATATAAGTGGAACAGTTAAACAAGTCCGTTGGTGTCAAAGGGAATCCAACTTGTAGGTGAGGTAGGTGAGCAAATTACGAGCATATGTGAGCACACCAAGATGTGTAAGTCGATATTGATAAGGGGGAGTGACATACAGGGCATAAACGTAGGCCTGATAAAACAGGAACGTGAAATATGAAAGGTAAAATATCGTAGTACAAAATATTAATAAAAGCTAATGTACGTTTAGAAGTAACAAGCGCATGGGAAGGCCAAAGGTAAAAAGCAGTAATTTCAAGTTGAATAAAAAAAGGGGGGAAATACCCTGAGAGAGTGAGGTGAGATGAATTATGAGAGGGCGCAGTGACAGGCTGCCCCTATACTGTGACCGGAGAGAGAGGTGTGAGAGGTAAGTGTAGGCTAATGGGAGCGAGGATTGTAAAACAGTCCGTTAGCGTATAGCAGGGGGAATGAAAGCCAGTAATAAGCGTCTGTTAAGGAGTCGCGGTGGTATGAGATGGTAAAAGCGTAATGTACTTGGTACAAAGGAGATGGGTGGGTCAAGCGCGACACGAAGCTTACCTAGTAGGATACTGAGCCGGTCGTAGTCTGGCGAAGAAGCGTGTCTCGGTGTAACCGATGTAGACGCGCTCGTGCGATTTAAGTATGTTTGGTGGGCAGTGAAAGGGAAAAAGGACTGACCGAGTCGGAAGAGAGTATAGAGGCGGAATATGGGCGGAATATGGCGGCCATCTTGAGATGGCTAAGAACATTACCGAAGTATGGTAAATGTTAGTGGAATGTGGATAGTTAATAAGTGATAAAATTGTGTGGAGAGAAAGAAAAAGGAAAGGAACCTATGGTAGTGGGCATGCTGGTGTCATAGTTGGTTACGGCAGGTATTTAAGCAAGGCAATATGAATATGTACAAACTACTAATGGCATAATCAATCTCAATGCTCCCCATTAGGGGAATACAGTGTAAACGAGTATTGTGCGGTCCTAGAAGAGTACGTGCTAGTAGCTGGGGGTCGCGTAACTATAGAATTAATATAGTGGATAAAATTACAGACATGAGTTTACATAAACAGAAAAGATAAAATGGTGAAAACACAAGGTAAGTGGTGCGGAGGCCAAATAGCCCCTAATTGTGTGACCAAAATTAAATTAAGACATAATAATATTCATCCTTAGATGTAATCCGCCTAGTTAAAGCAAGTGAGTATTAATGCATATTTAGACATTCAATAGGTTTACAGACAAAAGAACAAATATACATTGGTAAGTAATGACCCGGGAGCCCCCGGCCTAGTCACATTTTAAGACAGGAAAAAATGCAATTTGCGATCAGTGTTAAGCCCTTGTTCCACTGCGCGGAGTTTTAAAATCCATTTCGCCTCGCATTTTCGTAAATCCTTGGTTCTGTCACCGCCTCTGGGTGAGTTGGCGACATGAGCCACTCCATGAAATCTGACCTTGGTGAGATCCCTCTCACCGTGTAGAGTATTGAAATGTACAGCCAGTGGGTAGGTGGTGTTAAGGTTTCTAATGGCTCTCACATGCTCCTGTATGCGTTCCTTGAGTGGGCGTATTGTGCTGCCTATGTAAATAAGGCCACATACACAGACAACACAGTACACAGTGAATCTCGTATTGCAGTTGATGAAGTCATTGATATGATAGGTAGTCCTTGTGTTGTAGGAAAAGGATGTGATCTTATTGAGAACCAGAGGGCACGATATGCAGCACCCACATTTGTAGAAGCCCTTGGGCTTGTCTGGAATCCAGGTAGGGGGGAATGGTTGCGTGTGGGAGGCGAGGAAACTGGGACACAAAATATTCCTAAGTGTACGTCCTCTGCTATGTGTCATTGTGGGTGAACAGTTGATATAGTCCTTGAGACATGAGTCTAACATTAGTAGGTGCCAGTGTTTTTTGAGAATACGATGAATCTTGTTGCTGGCAGGGCTGTACTGTGTAATGAAGGAGACAGGACGTTTGGTAGAGTCAGTTGTAGGAGACTTTCTAGCCCTTCTGATGAGTAGAGAGTGTTGGTCCTTAGAGGAAATGCGATTGCTGGCTGTCGAGATAAGTTTATTTGTGTAACCTCGTGCCCGAAATCGTTGTTTCAGGTTCTCTAGTTCTTGGTTAAAAATGTCAGTATTGGTACAGTTACGTCGAACCCTTACCATTTCACCATATGGTATTGCTCTGATTTGTGTAAAGGGATGAGCACTCCGTGCATGTAAAATGGAGTTGCAGGCTGTCGGTTTTCTGTACAGTCTGGATGTTATTTTATTGTCAGTGATGTATAGCAGAAGATCCAGGAATTCGATCTGGGCACAGTCAACCTTATGTGTAAATGTAAGGTTAAACTCATTGTTGTTAAGGTGGCATATAAGTAGGTTGAGGTCGGAAATACTGCCTGTCCAGATTACCAGAATGTCGTCGATGTATCTCCCCCAGTACAAAACATGTTGGGTAATGTGTGTCGGGCATTTGGTCCAAAGATGTACCTTCTCAAATTGGCATTACACATGGAGAGAGGAAGAGGGAGGAGGGGGGATAAATATGGAGGAACACTCCGTACTTAGCTCCCTATTAATCAAAATACACACGAAAGTACGGGGTTCTCTAAAAGAGGACGTCGCGGATATCAGCGTAGCCCTGGGTTGTATGTATTCCTATTTGGAAACTGCCGAGTACATATACGGAGAGGAACAACGGGGGGGGGGAAAAAGGGATTTCCTTTTACGGACTAGGTGGTCTCACACACTATATAGTGTCATGCTTCATCATTTGACCACTTAGACCCACCCAGGTAGGACAGTGCCACCTGGGCGGACTCAACCTCACTGTTAAAGGAACAGGAGGGAGTGCGTAAATAAACTTGTTTCTGGAAAGATCGGGATCCAGCTAATCTACTGAAAAAACTAAAAACACCTAAGCAGACACCTGTGAAGAGCAACAAATTTAATAGTGGTGTCTGACTGGTGTAGTTTAAAAGGGGGGTTGGGACACCTCTGTGAGGACAAGGACTCACAGGGTCACCTAACTAATTAATAGCCAACATGTTTCTGCCCTCAGAAGTGAGCCAATGAAGGTCTCGGGGCATTCGTCAGGGCCTAGGATCCCTACGTCTCACGTTGGAGGAAAATAATCTATGTGGAAATCAAAGAGTGAAACACCACTCTCCACTCGAGCTCTTTTTTAGAGGAGCTAGGTCGTTACAGAAAGGGGGTTCCACAAAATTACAACAGAGCGGGCCTAAACCAAAACCCACCCGGCAGGGGGGGAGGAAACACAACAACGAACACAAGGGAGGGCGTGGCAACTCGCTCCACTACGAGAACTCAAAGACCTTGATGGGTACCCCCCACCAAGATCCACTTACTGTATCAGAGGATTCTGTACAGGTCATGAACCTTTCTGATGTTGACTTGTATATTCATGAAATAAACATCCTTAAAAGAGGTTTGGGTTTCTGTCCTACTTCCACACCAAATTACACTAACATACATATTGATCTCTTCAAATTTGTATGTAATCTTAAGCTAAAAAAGTTTTTTCATAATAGACCCCTGCCTTACAGTGACATCCGCAGTCCCACACCGTCATGTAACCAATCCATCAGGGATCTCCAGGACATCCACACGATCCTTTCACTTGACAACACTTCCACATCACCCCCCGATTTGGACACATTACGGATCTAGCTAGACATTCCATCCAACTTAGATCTTAATAGTGGACTGAAACCCAAATCCACTTTTGTCCCGGTACTACCTCCTGACAACTACATAGATGTTTTTCATAAAGCAGTAAGTACTGAACTTTTCCACCTCGAGGACAAATCCACTACCTACATACGTAGACAGAATAACAACCTTAACCACTATGAGGTTCTAGCCCTACAGAGACTTTCCAAACAGACTGACTTAGTGATTAAGGAGGCTGACAAAGGGGGAAACGTTGTGGTCATGAATAGATCTGACTATCTGATGGAAATCGACAGACAATTGGCTGATACACAAGCCTATACTCCGATGCGATCCAACCCCCTATCTGCCATTTCAAATCTCATTTCAGACAAATTGACTTACTGGAAAAATCTCTGTCTACTTTCTGACTTAGAACACAGATACCTGTTTGTCTCGGCACCCCGGGCTCCGTGCATATACATTCTACCCAAGGTACACAAAACGACCAGCTTTCCACCGGGTAGACCCATCATCTCGGGCATAGGCTCTCCAACTGAACCAATCTCGGAATACATTGATTCCTTTCTCCAGCCCTTGGTACGCAACCTTCCCTCCTACATCCAAGACACTAGGGACTTACTATGCCACCTTGAAGATGTTGAATGGACGGAGGAGTGTCTGTTTGTTAGCCTTGACGTCAGTTCACTGTACACGTCTATTCCCCTTGAAATGGGTCTCAGGATGCTTTCAGACACCCTTAGCGTGCGAGATGCCACACTATATGAACACACACTCATGCTCCTCGATCTCACACGCATGGTACTTGAAAACAATGTCTTCATACATAATGGGAACTGGTACTGACAATACCAGGGAGTTGCCATGGGAGCCAAATTTTCACCCTCTTACGCGAACCTGTACATGGGCCAATTTGAGAAGGTACATCTTTGGACCAAATGCCCGACACACATTACCCAACATGTTTTGTACTGGGGGAGATACATCGACGACATTCTGGTAATCTGGACAGGCAGTATTTCCGACCTCAACCTACTTATATGCCACCTTAACAACAATGAGTTTAACCTTACATTTACACATAAGGTTGACTGTGCCCAGATCGAATTCCTGGATCTTCTGCTATACATCACTGACAATAAAATAACATCCAGACTGTACAGAAAACTGACAGCCTGCAACTCCATTTTACATGCACGGAGTGCTCATCCCTTTACACAAATCAGAGCAATACCATATGGTGAAATGGTAAGGGTTCGACGTAACTGTACCAATACTGACATTTTTAACCAAGAACTAGAGAACCTGAAACAACGATTTCGGGCACGAGGTTACACAAATAAACTTATCTCGACAGCCAGCAATCGCATTTCCTCTAAGGACCAACACTCTCTACTCATCAGAAGGGCTAGAAAGTCTCCTACAACTGACTCTACCAAACGTCCTGTCTCCTTCATTACACAGTACAGCCCTGCCAGCAACAAGATTCATCGTATTCTCAAAAAACACTGGCACCTACTAATGTTAGACTCATGTCTCAAGGACTATATCAACTGCTCACCCACAATGACACATAGCAGAGGACGTACACTTAGGAATATTTTGTGTCCCAGTTTCCTCGCCTCCCACACGCAACCATTCCCCCCTACCTGGATTCCAGACAAGCCCAAGGGCTTCTACAAATGTGGGTGCTGCATATCGTGCCCTCTGGCTCTCAATAAGATCACATCCTTTTCCTACAACACAAGGACTACCTATCATATCAATGACTTCATCAACTGCAATACGAGATTCACTGTGTACTGTGTTGTCTGTGTATGTGGCCTTATTTACATAGGCAGCACAATACGCCCACTAAAGGAACGCATACAGGAGCATGTGAGAGCCATTAGAAACCTTAACACCACCTACCCACTGGCTGTACATTTCAATACTCTACACGGTGAGAGGGATCTCACCAAGGTCAGATTTCATGGAGTGGCTCATGTCGCCAACTCACCCAGAGGCGGTGACAGAACCAAGGATTTACGAAAATGCGAGGCGAAATGGATTTTAAAACTCCGCGCAGTGGAACAAGGGCTTAACACTGATCGCGAATTGCATTTTTTCCTGTCTTAAAATGTGACTAGGCCGGGGGCTCCCGGGTCATTACTTATCAATGTATATTTGTTCTTGTGTCTGTAAACCTATTGAATGTCTAAATATGCATTAATACTCACTTGCTTTAACTAGGCGGGTTATATCTAAGGATGAATATTATTATGTCTTAATTTAATTTTGGTCACACAATTAGGGGCTATTTGGCCTCCGCACCACTTACCTTGTGTTTTCACCATTTTATCTTTTCTGTTTATGTAAACTCATGTCTGTAATTTTATCCACTATATTAATTCTATAGTTACGCGACCCCCAGCTACTAGCACGTACTCTTCTAGGACCGCACAATACTCGTTTACACTGTATTCCCCTAATGGGGAGCATTGAGATTGATTATGCCATTAGTAGTTTGTACATATTCATATTGCCTTGCTTAAATACCTGCCGTAACCAACTATGACACCAGCATGCCCACTACCATAGGTTCCTTTCCTTTTTCTTTCTCTCCACACAATTTTATCACTTATTAACTATCCACATTCCACTAACATTTACCATACTTCGGTAATGTTCTTAGCCATCTCAAGATGGCCGCCATATTCCGCCCATATTCCGCCTCTATACTCTCTTCCGACTCGGTCAGTCCTTTTTCCCTTTCACTGCCCACCAAACATACTTAAATTGCACGAGCGCGTCTACATCGGTTACACCGAGACGCGCTTCTTCGCCAGACTACGACCGGCTCAGTATCCTACTACGTAAGCTTTGTGTCGCGCTTGACCCACCCATCTCCTTTGTGTTTGTACCAAGTACATTATGCTTTTACCATCTCATACCACCGCGACTCCTTAACAGACGCTTATTACTGGCTTTCATTCCCCCTGCTATACGCTAACGGACTGTTTTACAATCCTCGCTCCCATTAGCCTACACTTACCTCTCACACCTCTCTCTCCGGTCACAGTATAGGGGAAGCCTGTCACTGCGCCCTCTCATAATTCATCTCACCTCACTCTCTCAGGGTATTTCCCCCCTTTTTTTATTCAACTTGAAATTACTGCTTTTTACCTTTGGCCTTCCCATGCGCTCGTTACTTCTAAACGTACATTAGCTTTTATTAATATTTTGTACTACGATATTTTACCTTTCATATTTCACGTTTCTGTTTTATCCAGCCTACGTTTATGCCCTGTATGTCACTCCCCCTTATCAATATCGACTTACACATCTTGGTATGCTCACATATGCTCGTAATTTGCTCACCTACCTCACCTACAAGTTGGATTCCCTTTGACACCAACAGACTTGTTTAACTGTTGCACTTATATGGCACAGTATTATCTCACCAGCATTTCCTGCCTTATCTTTCTCGGTTTCTCATAGGTTTACTTAATTGATACAGCGAGTCACTACATTTTATCTTTTTTCCTCACATTTACCTTGTTACCTACGCAGGGTCCCCAACTGAGGCTTATCAAGGCCTTCTTTGCTTAACTTCATTTACTGGATCGGCTTTCACCTACTGCCAACCATCCAACTCCTTACATCGGTCCCACCTACTACTTACCTTCCTGGCCAACTGGCCCAGGTATGTTTGTTTACCTCTATACCCAACTCTTATATGCACTTACCTTCTTTCTCCTATTACTTCACCGTCTTGGCTTCACCTAGATATCCCTTCTCTTGGGGATAGTATTGGGGTTCATTATCAAAATCCTACACATGGCTTCGAATAGTAAGTTGCTCTCTTCTTCTTCTTCACTTTTTTTCCTCTTCCTAGGTGTCCTTTCACTTACACGTGGGACTTTTTGCTCACAATTTTCACTATGGTTTGCCATGCCTACCTAATCTGACGTCACAAATATGAATATGTGTACACACTCACATGGGTAAATTATTACACTGGCACATGTCCCTTTGGACTTAGACCAAGCCTACTTACCCATGTTTACTCCTACATATTGTGTACACCATTTATTGTTTTACAGCCTTGAAAAACTCACTTGTGTGACGAAACACGTGTTGGCTGTTCTTGGATGACTACGTCAAATTGTGGCGAATTGGGCCTACAATTAAAGACACTTACTTCACCAACTGAGGACTCTTCAGATTTATTATCCATGTCTACAAACTGAATACCAGGGACACTTGTCCTCTACTTGAACTTTGACTGTACTGTTCTGTGTGCCGGGGTCATTCTGCTGTTGTTATTATTGTGTACTTGTTACGCATATCTGTGCCTATTAGGGGAGTTAGGCACCCGACCCATCGAGCACCAATGTTTAATTCTCACTGATTCTCTTATTTACCTGTGTTGTTACTCAACGGAAGTGCGGCTGCTCTCACCCTAACTACCCTTATATTGTTTGCCTTTGGTTGCTTTCTGACCATATGCGGTGAGCTGCACTCCGTCTACACGGACATCTAGTTACACTTTCTTATTTGTACTCTTTTTCTGGCCTATCCTCTAGATACTCAGGCATGGCTTCCTTCGACGACAATCGAGATCTCTTAGCTGCGGAACTCTTTTCCAAAAAACCCCACACTACACACACAACTAACTCGACACCACCCAAGGAAGGACTAAGGCAGAAATTTATCAAGTTGGAAAGACTAAGGAAACAAGAACTTGCACGATGGTGGGACATTACCACCCTTAAACGCTACTTAGAATTGAAACAAATTCCCAGGGGATTACGGGTCATAATTTTTCCCTCATTTGAAGATCTCGACCCCGATTTACTTGGGGAATGGGAACACCTTATTTCTTCCACCTCCTTTAGTATGATTAATATACTAATTAAACATGCAGACAGGAAACGTAGCAAATTGCTTCTTGACATTGCTTCATTAGAAGAGGAGATCAAGGGTCTCAACCTAACCGAGGCAACTGACAAAAACTATGCTATTATGAAAGAGATTCTTAATGGTTACCAACTCTATGTAAAAGACAAAAAGATGAGAAAACTCATAAGGGATGAGAATGACTATAGCAAAGGGAGAATTTATACCTTTGCGCGCAAATTTGATCTGGTCAATAGGGACACGCACAACACACAGACTAGTCTTGCAACCCTAACTGAGTCAGCTTCAGGCAGCTTGTCCGATATATCTAACCTGTCTAGTGACTGTGCAGACGCACCCATGGTAAGGCCCTCTGACAATACAACCGTCTCCAACACCACTCTCCACTCGAGCTCTTTTTTAGAGGAGCTAGGTCGTTACAGAAAGGGGGTTCGACAAAATTACAACAGAGCGGGCCTAAACCAAAACCCACCCGGCGGGGGGGAGGAAACAGAACAACGAACACAAGGGAGGGCGTGGCAACTCGCTCCACTACGAGAACTCAAAGACCTTGATGGGTACCCCCCACCAAGATCCACTTACTGTATCAGAGGATTCTGTACAGGTCATGAACCTTTCTGATGTTGACTTGTCTATTCATGAAATAAACATCCTTAAAAGAGGTTTGAGTTTCTGTCCTACTTCCACACCAAATTACACTAACATACATATTGATCTCTTCAAATTTGTACGTAATCTTAAGCTAAAAAAGTTTTTTCATAATAGACCCCTGCCCTACAGTGACATCCGCAGTCCCACACCGTCATGTAACCAATCCATCAGGGATCTCCAGGACATCCACACAATCCTTTCACTTGACAACACTTCCACATCACCCCCCGATTTGGACACATTACGGATCCAGCTAGACATTCCATCCAACTTAGATCTTAATAGTGGACTGAAACCCAAATCCACTTTTGTCCCGGTACTACCTCCTGACAACTACATAGATGTTTTTCATAAAGCAGTAAGTACTGAACTTTTCCACCTCGAGGACAAATCCACTACCTACATACGTAGACTGAATAACAACCTTAACCACTATGAGGTTCTAGCCCTACAGAGACTTTCCAAACAGACTGACTTAGTGATTAAGGAGGCTGACAAAGGGGGAAACGTTGTGGTCATGAATAGATCTGACTATCTGATGGAAATCGACAGACAATTGGCTGATACACAAGCCTATACTCCGATGCGATCCAACCCCCTATCTGCCATTTCAAATCTCATTTCAGACAAATTGACTTACTGGAAAAATCTCTGTCTACTCTCTGACTTAGAACACAGATACCTGTTTGTCTCGGCACCCCGGGCTCCGTGCATATACATTCTACCCAAGGTACACAAAACGACCAGCTTTCCACCGGGTAGACCCATCATCTCGGGCATAGGCTCTCCAACGGAACCAATCTCGGAATACATTGATTCCTTTCTCCAGCCCTTGGTACGCAACCTTCCCTCCTACATCCAAGACACTAGGGACTTACTATGCCAACTTGAAGATGTTGAATGGACGGAGGAGTGTCTGTTTGTTAGCCTTGACGTCAGTTCACTGTACACGTCTATTCCCCTTGAAATGGGTCTCAGGATGCTTTCAGACACCCTTAGCGTGCGAGATGCCACACTATATGAACACACACTCATGCTCCTCGATCTCACACGCATGGTACTTGAAAACAATGTCTTCATACATAATGGGAACTGGTACCGACAATGCCAGGGAGTTGC
Organism: Pleurodeles waltl; assembly: GCF_031143425.1. Lineage (NCBI taxonomy): Eukaryota > Metazoa > Chordata > Amphibia > Caudata > Salamandridae > Pleurodeles > Pleurodeles waltl. The sequence goes on along the minus strand of NC_090450.1, from coordinate 706,019,950 downwards.
CATGGGAGCCAAATTTTCACCCTCTTACGCGAACCTGTACATGGGCCAATTGGAGAAGGTACATCTTTGGACCAAATGCCCGACACACATTACCCAACATGTTTTGTACTGGGGGAGATACATCGACGACATTCTGGTAATCTGGACAGGCAGTATTTCCGACCTCAACCTACTTATATGCCACCTTAACAACAATGAGTTTAACCTTACATTTACACATAAGGTTGACTGTGCCCAGATCGAATTCCTGGATCTTCTGCTATACATCACTGACAATAAAATAACATCCAGACTGTACAGAAAACCGACAGCCAGCAACTCCATTTTACATGCACGGAGTGCTCATCCCTTTACACAAATCAGAGCAATACCATATGGTGAAATGGTAAGGGTTCGACGTAACTGTACCAATACTGACATTTTTAACCAAGAACTAGAGAACCTGAAACAACGATTTCGGGCACGAGGTTACACAAATAAACTTATCTCGACAGCCAGCAATCGCATTTCCTCTAAGGACCAACACTCTCTACTCATCAGAAGGGCTAGAAAGTCTCCTACAACTGACTCTACCAAACGTCCTGTCTCCTTCATTACACAGTACAGCCCTGCCAGCAACAAGATTCATCCTATTCTCAAAAAACACTGGCACCTACTAATGTTAGACTCATGTCTCAAGGACTATATCAACTGCTCACCCACAATGACACATAGCAGAGGACGTACACTTAGGAATATTTTGTGTCCCAGTTTCCTCGCCTCCCACACGCAACCATTCCCCCCTACCTGGATTCCAGACAAGCCCAAGGGCTTCTACAAATGTGGGTGCTGCATATCGTGCCCTCTGGCTCTCAATAAGATCACATCCTTTTCCTACAACACAAGGACTACCTATCATATCAATGACTTCATCAACTGCAATACGAGATTCACTGTGTACTGTGTTGTCTGTGTATGTGGCCTTATTTACATAGGCAGCACAATACGCCCACTAAAGGAACGCATACAGGAGCATGTGAGAGCCATTAGAAACCTTAACACCACCTACCCACTGGCTGTACATTTCAATACTCTACACGGTGAGAGGGATCTCACCAAGGTCAGATTTCATGGAGTGGCTCATGTCGCCAACTCACCCAGAGGCGGTGACAGAACCAAGGATTTACGAAAATGCGAGGCGAAATGGATTTTAAAACTCCGCGCAGTGGAACAAGGGCTTAACACTGATCGCGAATTGCATTTTTTCCTGTCTTAAAATGTGACTAGGCCGGGGGCTCCCGGGTCATTACTTACCAATGTATATTTGTTCTTGTGTCTGTAAACCTATTGAATGTCTAAATATGCATTAATACTCACTTGCTTTAACTAGGCGGGTTATATCTAAGGATGAATATTATTATGTCTTAATTTAATTTTGGTCACACAATTAGGGGCCATTTTTAACCAAGAACTAGAGAACCTGAAACAACCATTTCGGGCACGAGGATACACAAATAAACTTATCTCGACAGCCAGCAATCGCATTTCCTCTAAGGACCAACACTCTCTACTCATCAGAAGGGCTAGAAAGTCTCCTACAACTGACTCTACCAAACGTCCTGTCTCCTTCATTACACAGTACAGCCCTGCCAGCAACAAGATTCATCGTATTCTCAAAAAACACTGGCACCTACTAATGTTAGACTCATGTCTCAAGGACTATATCAACTGTTCACCCACAATGACACATAGCAGAGGACGTACACTTAGGAATATTTTGTGTCCCAGTTTCCTCGCCTCCCACACGCAACCATTCCCCCCTACCTGGATTCCAGACAAGCCCAAGGGCTTCTACAAATGTGGGTGCTGCATATCGTGCCCTCTGGCTCTCAATAAGATCACATCCTTTTCCTACAACACAAGGACTACCTATCATATCAATTACTTCATCAACTGCAATACGAGATTCACTGTGTACTGTGTTGTCTGTGTATGTGGCCTTATTTACATAGGCAGCACAATACGCCCACTCAAGGAACGCATACAGGAGCATGTGAGAGCCATTAGAAACCTTAACACCACCTACCCACTGGCTGTACATTTCAATACTCTACACGGTGAGAGGGATCTCACCAAGGTCAGATTTCATGGAGTGGCTCATGTCGCCAACTCACCCAGAGGCGGTGACAGAACCAAGGATTTACGAAAATGCGAGGCGAAATGGATTTTAAAACTCCGCGCAGTGGAACAAGGGCTTAACACTGATCGCGAATTGCATTTTTTCCTGTCTTAAAATGTGACTAGGCCGGGGGCTCCCGGGTCATTACTTACCAATGTATATTTGTTCTTGTGTCTGTAAACCTATTGAATGTCTAAATATGCATTAATACTCACTTGCTTTAACTAGGCGGATTACATCTAAGGATGAATATTATTATGTCTTAATTTAATTTTGGTCACACAATTAGGGGCTATTTGGCCTCCGCACCACTTACCTTGTGTTTTCACCATTTTATCTTTTCTGTTTATGTAAACTCATGTCTGTAATTTTATCCATTATATTAATTCTATAGTTACGCGACCCCCAGCTACTAGCACGTACTCTTCTAGGACCGCACAATACTCGTTTACACTGTATTCCCCTAATGGGGAGCATTGAGATTGATTATGCCATTAGTAGTTTGTACATATTCATATTGCCTTGCTTAAATACCTGCCGTAACCAACTATGACACCAGCATGCCCACTACCATAGGTTCCTTTCCTTTTTCTTTCTCTCCACACAATTTTATCACTTATTAACTATCCACATTCCACTAACATTTACCATACTTCGGTAATGTTCTTAGCCATCTCAAGATGGCCGCCATATTCCGTCCATATTCCGCCTCTATACTCTCTTCCGACTCGGTCAGTCCTTTTTCCCTTTCACTGCCCACCAAACATACTTAAATCGCACGAGCGCGTCTACATCGGTTACACCAAGACGCGCTTCTTCGCCAGACTACGACCGGCTCAGTATCCTTCTAGGTAAGCTTCGTGTCGCGCTTGACCCACCCATCTCCTTTGTGTTTGTACCAAGTACATTACCCTTTTACCATCTCATACCACCGCGACTCCTTAACAGACGCTTATTACTGGCTTTCATTCCCCCTGCTATACGCTAACGGACTGTTTTACAATCCTCGCTCCCATTAGCCTACACTTACCTCTCACACCTCTCTCTCCGGTCACAGTATAGGGGCAGCCTGTCACTGCGCCCTCTCATAATTCATCTCACCTCACTCTCTCAGGGTATTTCCCCCCTTTTTTTATTCAACTTGAAATTACTGCTTTTTACCTTTGGCCTTCCCATGCTCTCGTTACTTCTAAACGTACATTAGCTTTTATTAATATTTTGTACTACGATATTTTACCTTTCATATTTCACGTTTCTGTTTTATCCAGCCTACGTTTATGCCCTGTATGTCACTCCCCCTTATCAATATCGACTTACACATCTTGGTATGCTCACATATGCTCGTAATTTGCTCACCTACCTCACCTACAAGTTGGATTCCCTTTGACACCAACGGACTTGTTTAACTGTTCCACTTATATGGCACAGTATTATCTCACCAGCATTTCCTGCCTTATCTTTCTCGGTTTCTCATAGGTTTACTTAATTGATACAGCGAGTCACTACATTTTATCTTTTTTCCTCACATTTACCTTGTTACCTACGCAGGGTCCCCAACTGAGGCTTATCAAGGCCTTCTTTGCTTAACTTCATTTACTGGATCGGCTTTCACCTACTGCCAACCATCCAACTCCTTACATCGGTCCCACCTACTACTTACCTTCCTGGCCAACTGGCCCAGGTATGTTTGTTTACCTCTATACCCAACTCTTATATGCACTTACCTTCTTTCTCCTATTACTTCACCGTCTTGGCTTCACCTAGATATCACTTCTCTTGGGGATAGTATTGGGGTTCATTATCAAAATCCTACACATGGCTTCGAATAGTAAGTTGCTCTCTTCTTCTTCTTCACTTTTTTTCCTCTTCCTAGGTGTCCTTTCACTTACACGTGGGACTTTTTGCTCACAATTTTCACTATGGTTTGCCATGCCTACCTAATCTGACGTCACAAATATGAATATGTGTACACACTCACATGGGTAAATTATTACACTGGCACATGTCCCTTTGGACTTAGACCAAGCCTACTTACCCATGTTTACTCCTACGTATTGTGTACACCATTTATTGTTTTACAGCCTTGAAAAAGTCACTTGTGTGACGAAACACGTGTTGGCTGTTCTTGGATGACTACGTCAAATTGTGGCGAATTGGGCCTACAATTAAAGACACTTACTTCACCAACTGAGGACTCTTCAGATTTATTATCCACGTCTACAAACTGAATACCAGGGACACTTGTCCTCTACTTGAACTGTGACTGTACTATTCTGTGTGCCGGGGTCATTCTGCTCAAGTAATTGAGCACCTGGTTTTACACAGCAAGTCTTTTCCCAATAGGGATACCGGACTTGAGCCACAGACTACGAATTTGTGCAGTCCTTTAAAGTTGCCAATTTTAACCTGGAGTGGTTCTGTGATTGGATTGGTCAAATACTGATCTGCTACTCCTACAGTCTGGACTGTCTTTCCTGAAAGGGTCAAATTCGCTTGAGGTATTTGAATTTGCTGTCTAGGTACCATTTGAACCTGCTGTTGCATTGGCTGCAACTGTGTCATTTGTACACTTGGCATTTGCACCAGCTGCATGGGTTGAACATTCTGCCTTTGATTCACATTATTATGAAAATTTGGATTATGACCTCTCGTTCCTGGTCCTCACATGTTTTGGAATGAATTGATGTCACTTGTTTGCTGAACAACACCTTCCTGTACCACCATCTGACACTCCCGCTTCCAATGTCTGACCGCTCCGCAAGCGTGACAAGACAACAATCTTTTCATTCCCTGCACATCATTCTGAACCACTACAGTATTCAAATCGAGACTATGGTTTCCATTACCAATTCCTCCGCAACCTCTACCTCTCAACTGATTTTGAAACACCACATTTCCCTGCTGCTGATGCTGCTGCTGTGCAAAATTTCCCTGCATCCCTGTTTGTGCCACTTTAATCTGCATCACCATTGCCTTTTCCTTCAGCTTTCTCTGCTTCAACTCAATCCTGTCACTACAGTACTTTGCATACTGCAACACCGCATCAATCGGCTTTGGTTGCCAGCAAATCAAATGACTTCATTATCTGGCTAATTTCAGGTCTCAACCCTTCCACAAATCTGAACACAAAATGAATCATGTCTTTTGGCTCAATCGTTTCTGTACCACTGTAATGCTTGCAACAATCTTTCATAATACGCATGTATTGACTCCTTTGTTTCCTGAGGTGTCCTTTCTATTCTCTGCCAGTCAATATTTTGGATGAAATTCTCATTTTCATTTTCAAAAATTGAATCACTTTGCAGTAATATTTCATTACTTCAGGAGATGGCGCACCTGTATTCGGATCGCTCTCTGGTTCCTTTGTCAGACAATCTATACTCCTCTTGCACTCCATCCATAAATCAGCTGGAACTAATATCTCTAATAGAGTGTTCAAGTCTTCCCACAGGCACTTTGGAAGTGCAAACCATTGCACTTTGCAATAGTACCTTTGCAAACCTGTCTGTCTGCTGGTACCATTCTACTGGCTTCTCTCTCAACCTGGGGGAGTCATTTGTAAAGGACAGAATATCACTTCTACTCCAAGGGACATGAACAAAATTCTCTCCTGGAATCTCTCTCATTGGTAACATTTTCCCTGGATCCTTACCCTGCTGCACATTTACAGTCAGCTCCACAGAATACCTTTTTCATTTATCTCTTTTCTTTGCTCATCTGCCTTCCCATTTGTCTAAGGCTCCTCATGTCTGGACACTTTGGAGTAACTCCCTAAGGTGTGCCTTCATTCCTGCGGATCTCGTGTGTTCAAAGTCTTTTGTGTCAAAATCTAACCTGTAACTCCTTTTCAAATGCTTTGTTTTCTCTATTTCTATGCCATACTTCTCTTTCAGGTCTGCTAGCTTCTGATGCACATTGCTCACTCCCCTCGTAATTTTCGGGAACAGATATCTCAACGCTGTATCAGTGTAGGCCCTTAATCTGTTCACACCCATAGTCCTTTCAATTAGCTCACCCGCTTCCATTTCTAGTCTTGTATAGTTCAAGTATTCCTCTCCCTTAGGACCACTCTGCGGGGTATTCAGCTTGTCTAACCATTGAGTCAATTTTTGGGCAGTGAAACCTTGCAACAAAATATTATTGACCTGGGCATGTGGCACTTGTTGCACCCCTCTATTCAGGGACTGCAGTGTCACTAATTTCAGGCTCTGACTAACATTTGACCTTATGACAGTATCCGGAGGAACTCCGAATGGACTAAGGTCTAGAAATGATCTTGATCTGTCAAAGGCCTGTCCCATAGGAGAATCTACTTGGATATGCTCATTAAGTCCTCCCCTCATTGAATTCTGACTCAGGACTCCCTGTTCATTTGCACTGTTTTTTCCTTGGGAGCACAAAGGTACAACTGGACCGCTGGTGACAGGTACAGATATAGCATCTGGGCTTTTTCTAGCACTCAGTTTCTGTGGGTGCATAGTTCTCGTATTCTGGCTCATCAGTACGGACCTGTCTGACTGTGTCTCTATTATCTGCGCATATGTTGGCACTGCTTGTGACCACTTGAGGCAGTGAAAGTGGAGTTGGTTCTGTCTGAAACAACATCGGTTTAGGGAAAACCTGTCCTGTAGGCACTATTAGGTTTGTGGCAGTTACCACTATGGGTACATCAGGGTAAATTCTCGGGACATTTGACTGTGGCACCTGATTTTGTGCTACCGAAGTAATAGGTGCATTAAGACTACTCTGCATTTGGCTCTGTGTCACACTTGGATTAATCTGTACTGACAACCTGGGTCAGAGCTGAAGGATTTAGACTGGTGCTCGGACCATTCTCTTGCGCTACATATGGTGGGGGACGATTTCGCAATAACTGCAAAATAAATGCTTCATCGTCTGACTCTTCCTCAAGCGGGAAAGATCTTCTAGACTCCTTTGCTCTCCGCTCCCTACTCTCAGAAGGTCTTCTGTTTGTTTTTCTAGTAGCTTTCCTTCCTTCTTTCTCACTGTCCTGTGTAATTGCTGGAAACAGCTTAATCCCCTGTAAAGTCTTGTCTCTCCACAATTTCTGATCACTGTCCCATCTAGCCTCCGCAAGTGTATTTTCTGACTTTCTCATCCTCCTTTCAAATTTCTGTTTCTGTTGCTGTCTGGCTACTAACTCCCAGATTGCTAATGCCTCAAACTGTGCTGGTCTCAGAGAGGATTTCAGATCATACAGCACTCTCCTCAAATTCTCTAAGCTCCTCAAATTAAATGTTCCGTGGGCAGGAAACTCTAAGGTCCCATCCTTCTCTGTCACTTTGCACCATTGTTTCAACCAAAGGCATGGTGCAACACCATGTTTCTCAATTACAATGTAAGCTGGTGTACCTTCTGGTGGTGCAATATCCCATATACTCATCGTAATGCATGTATCGCCCCTTAAAGTACTCTTTAAAGCTTTGAAAATGTTCATTTTTTCGACTTTTATGTTACTCAAAATCAAATCAGGAAGTGACTTTTAATCCCAGAATTCTTTTCACCCACCTTCTCAACCAACTCCGCTTCGCGGACGGCTGCCAATCCATGTGCGACCCTTCTCACTACCCGACCTATCCCAGCGCGGTTCCAATGACGTCACACTAACATGTACTGCGGCTGACAAAGTCTTGCGGCATGCCCTGTCCTGGTGCACATAGCACTCACCAGATGTCCGTCGAAAATGATTTTCCTTGCTTTGACTCACACTCTGACTTGTTGACCACGCCCAATCGACCTATTAAACCAGTCAAATTACATCAAAAACCAAGTGTCTCTTACACTTTTCTATATACTCCAGAGTCTTAGACCACGCAGGGTCTGTATACCAACAACCACGTGGACAATATTTGAGCACAAAGCCCCAAACACATGTGAACGACGACTTTCCTACTCTCACACTTCAGAGTATGCACACTCCTTAAACAACTTCATTTGGAGTACGCAAACTCCCTGAACCCTCGAAAACATCACAATTCACCGGCAATTTGCATAAGCTGTGCAAGTGCAAGATGTACTTCATTCGCACCGTCACCAGAACTCCAAGAACATCCTCAAATTATCATTGGCAAGCTCCAAGTTTCTTGGAAAGTCATTTTAAGTACTTAGGGGCACATTTTCTTTCCACTTTGTTTCATCGAATCAAGAGAAATCTTAAATTTCTCCCCAAATCTGCGAATTATTTTGCTCTTTGTGGGATATTAACCTTTACCCTACCACCATCTCTGGGGACACCTGTTATTCCTCACTTACAATCTCTGGGATCAAATACTCTTCTACCTATCTCTGGACTGTATGAAGGGCTCTTTAAGGAGACAAACCTATACCGGGCCTTTATCAGGGGCTCTTAAGGAGACAAACCATACATTTCTGGTACCATCTCTGTGAGCACGTCAGACCTTATTAAGTAAACTTACAAGGAAGACGCGTATAGGACGATGGACCTTTTGACTGCGCTTCGAGTAGTTCCCACCATATAACCCCGTACCAACACAGCTCAATAACAACAACAATTAATGACCACTTATCAATAGGAGTCAGTAATTTCCACTCACCTTGACCTCTCGGCCATGAATAATCACATCTTTATGTAAAGAATAGAATGTTTATGTCCCTATATTAACAATGCTAATGTCACTTAACTTAGTCTCAAAATCAAATGATAAACATTTAAAAACAAAACTGGCTGACCAAAGTGGCGAAAGAATCGCAATCTAATCAAGGCTTGAACCACTACACATTCTAAGGTTACAGTACAAATTAATAACACGAATAACTGTGCAAACGATATAGCATACATTTAGGTTCAGCAAGGAAAAGACATCAATTGTTATTGCATTTAGCAAACTTCATCAGTGACAACCCTATCTAACATCAGATTAGAATTTCATGTTTGGACTTCATGCAAAACAATTTAGTCACACAAATTTGGAAAACATCTAACTATGGCTCTAACAAAATAGCGGTTGGTACCTAAACAAAAGCAAATAGACATAACAATCAGTAACCTCATCTTATACCTGTCCTCAATATGGTACAGAAAGCTATGACAGTCTTTGTCAATAGGATATCATTTTGGTCAGCAAGACATCAGGACTCAGCATCAACGTTCAGAAAAAGCAAAGTCTCTTCATGCAGTTTGGAAAGGATAGCTAAACGCTCAAGAAAAAATGGGGAGAATGGCCTCTCTCCTCTCGGTCCAGTCCGGCTAAGTTAGATTTCCTAAAACTATTTCCCACGTCCTTATTGGTCAAAGAATCACATGTTTACAGTTAGTCCAATGAGAATAAAATCTCTAATGTATAGTTTTACTACTACACAGTTCAAATGTCGATGAATGGCTTCTCTTCTCCCATTCTCGTCATTCGGCTTGTCAGGTATCAATATTGTTGCACCTTATACTCCAGTCATTGCATCCATTGTCTTCTCCTGGGAAGGTCAGTCTTACACATACTACATTATATATTGTTTCCCTAGCTAGTACAGCATCCTCTAGCAAGCAGTTTCTATGAGAACTAACTTCAGCTACTAGCACCTGGTCAGTACAGTGGAAAATCACAATTTAATTCTCCAAGCAGCCAATTTATAAAACGCCTAAAAAAATGCAGCTTGACATGAGGCCGCACAACTAGGCCAAGACCTCGCTAAGTTAAGGCCTACAATTAATAAAGCTAATACATAAGGCATAACTCTTAATATGACATATTACCACACTAATCAAACATAAGTTCAACATTTCATATTAATAAGTACACTTCGTTAACACTGGCGGCCACTCAAGTAACATCAAAAGCGTGCAGTATTTTTCTCCAGGTTAATACATTTTCTATGCAAATTCAACGCTCAGAAAACATAAATATTCCTTAGTAAAGTTCAGCGTTAACAGTGACACCACAGACCAAATGTTTTGGCCCCTGGGAAATGTTTGTGTGTATCCATGCCTTTGAGCATCCTCTATGTTTCTGGGTTGATGAGCCCTGTAATTTAAATCGTCTGTGCTGATGTAAAATTATAATCCTGCTTCCATGTTTGTAAATGTTCTGGTTCTTGGTTTTCAAAATCTGGTCATCCCATTAACATCAAGGGAAATTAACTGGGTAAGAATAATGCTTCTTTGCAGCATCGGGACTGAATTCATCACATAAATAAGCAATGTCATTGTTTACATCGCAGTAAGCAGCAGTCAAGGCCTAAACCCCTAAAGCAGGAGCTGAATTCCTTTCGTCAGAGACAAAGGCGCGCCATGGGCAGTGCGCGCCAAACTCAAGGCCGGCGCTTATGGGCTTAGGTCGGTGTTAAGGGCTCCGGTAGTTTTACGCCAAGGCCTTGTTTAGAAGACGCAATAAACGGTTTTCCGGGGAGCGCAGCTGCGACTTCACAGCGCCACTGAGGCAAGATTAGGCCAAGCAATACACCGCATGTACCGCAGGTGCGTGAGGAGATTTGGTGACGCAAGGAAGATTGCACGGAGCAGGACTCGAGCAGGTTGCGTCTGTTATTAATGGAAAGGCCGAATGCTCTGGATGTTATTTTCAGAAAATGAAATATTTCAGATATTTTGAATTAGAAACTCTGACACTGGCTATGCACCTGCCACTGACCCCTGGAGATGGGCGAACCAGCAAATGAACAGGGCCAACCCAACAAAGGGTCTGGTTTTGCCCTAAGGGCCTGTGAACGAGCTGAATTTGCAAATGTTTGATATATAAATACTGCAACAAACAGCATGCAGAATATGATAAATCTCTCCGAAATTTAAACACGTGGCTTGCTTGAACATTCGAAGCATTTCACCCAAATTCATGAAACTGAAGCTCTGCATTGAGTGGAGAGATTGGCCAGCTAACAAATTAACAGGGAGATCTGCGCCAGAGTCGGGCTAAGGGTCCCCCTGGCTGTAAGAGCCAGCGGTCGAAGTGCATAATGAAAAGAAGGGAAATTGTGACCTTGAGTACATTGGGGACAGGGTCAGCAAGTGTGGTGGGCGGGATCATTCACCTAAAGGTAACTGCAAATAAAATATAATGCGCACACCTAAATAAAAAATAAATGCAACGTGAATTTATCTGTGGAAAATGCATTTTTCTGGCGATAAATCCAGATGTCTGTGGGTGTAACCGGACGGTCACTGATTTGAATCAGGGTCATCAACTGACGTATACAGGGAGTGCAGAATTATTAGGCAAATGAGTATTTTGACCACATCATCCTCTTTATGCATGTTGTCTTACTCCAAGCTGTATAGGCTCGAAAGCCTACTACCAATTAAGCATATTAGGTGATGTGCATCTCTGTAATGAGAAGGGGTGTGGTCTAATGACATCAACACCCTATATCAGGTGTGCATAATTATTAGGCAACTTCCTTTCCTTTGGCAAAATGGGTCAAAAGAAGGACTTGACAGGCTCAGAAAAGTCAAAAATAGTGAGATATCTTGCAGAGGGATGCAGCACTCTTAAAATTGCAAAGCTTCTGAAGCGTGATCATCGAACAATCAAGCGTTTCATTCAAAATAGTCACCAGGGTCGCAAGAAGCGTGTGGAAAAACCAAGGCGCAAAATAACTGCCCATGAACTGAGAAAAGTCAAGTGTGCAGCTGCCACGATGCCACTTGCCACCAGTTTGGCCATATTTCAGAGCTGCAACATCACTGGAGTGCCCAAAAGCACAAGGTGTGCAATACTCAGAGACATGGCCAAGGTAAGAAAGGCTGAAAGACGACCACCACTGAACAATACACACAAGCTGAAACGTCAAGACTGGGCCAAGAAATATCTCAAGACTGATTTTCTAAGGTTTTATGGACTGATGAAATGAGAGTGAGTCTTGATGGGCCAGATGGATGGGCCCGTGGCTGGATTGGTAAAGGGCAGAGAGCTCCAGTCCGACTCAGACGCCAGCAAGGTGGAGGTGGAGTACTGGTTTGGGCTGGTATCATCAAAGATGAGCTTGTGGGGCCTTTTCGGGTTGAGGATGGAGTCAAGCTCAACTCCCAGTCCTACTGCCAGTTCCTGGTAGACACCTTCTTCAAGCAGTGGTACAGGAAGAAGTCTGCATCCTTCAAGAAAAACATGATTTTCATGCAGGACAATGCTCCATCACACGCGTCCAAGTACTCCACAGCGTGGCTGGCAAGAAAGGGTATAAAAGAAGGAAATCTAATGACATGGCCTCCTTGTTCACCTGATCTGAACCCCATTGAGAACCTGTGGTCCATCATCAAATGTGAGATTTACAAGGAGGGAAAACAGTACACCTCTCTGAACAGTGTCTGGGAGGCTGTGGTTGCTGCTGCACGCAATGTTGATGGTGAACAGATCAAAACACTGACAGAATCCATGGATGGCAGGCTTTTGAGTGTCCTTGCAAAGAAAGGTGGCTATATTGGTCACTGATTTGTTTTTGTTTTGTTTTTGAATGTCAGAAATGTATATTTGTGAATGTTGAGATGTTATATTGGTTTCACTGGTAATAATAAATAATTGAAATGGGTATATATTTGTTTTTTGTTAAGTTTCCTAATAATTATGCACAGTAATAGTCCCCTGCACACACAGATATCCCCCTAACATAGCTAAAACTAAAAACAAACTAAAAACTACTTCCAAAAATATTCAGCTTTGATATTAATGAGTTTTTTGGGTTCATTGAGAACATGGTTGTTGTTCAATAATAAAATTAATCCTCAAAAATACAACTTGCCTAATAATTCTGCACTCCCTGTATATAGTGCTAAATGGGCCAAGCCTATGCCAGAAAGCACCGTGAATGTGTCATTAGTTTGAAAACTTTCCTACACCGAATATAAATAGGATGCCGCAAAATATGTGGAAATATTATTTAAATCCTTAGACTGCTTTCCAAAGTCATATTTTTAGTAAGGCACTGTATCTAGTGTAAACCTTTTCACCTTGTTCATGAAAAGGACACGTTCAGATTCTATCAATTAAAACCTTTACTGGCACCAAACGTGCCATTAGATTTCCGACTAACCACATGCACACATTTGCAGTTCTTCTAGATGGGAGGCTTGTTTCTTCTTCAGCTGCGTCTCCCTGCTCTCACTTCGCAGCAGGGGCAGATCGTCCATATAAGTCCCAGGGCGTTGGGAGGAGCCAAAATGGAGGCCGAGAAGGACGCCTAATCGAGCGATCCGTCTCGGGCTCGCTGATAATATCCTGAGGGCACTCCCGGAGCGGCACTCAGCACCCGCGGGAGCGGTAGCTGGGCTCGGGGGGCCGGCCCACAACGAAGGAGCCGTTCAGCGCAGCGCGAGGCAACGCAGATCGGGCGGTGGCAGCGAGGTGTCCGGAAGATCCAGGGAGGCCGTGGCGGCCGATAAGGAGAGGAGCGTGTCCTACGGCCCTGCCCGCGAGGGACGTGAGCGCAGTGAGTGTGCGGCTGCGGAGGGGGGCTCTCAACAAGGGGAGATAGGCCTTGGCTCGGGCTCTTTTCCCCCCTTGCCCCCCCATCCCTTCTACCGGGGCCGAGTGGAGGCCTCTGCCACGGCTCCGGCACCCCAGCATCTGGGCGTGCCGCCCCGGCCTTTGCTGCACGGCGGGTCCCCAGCGGAGGCCTGGGGGCTGCGTGCTGGACCCACCGACCTCCAGCTGAGGGACAACAATCAGGACGGTCTCTGCCCGAGGGCGGGCGAAGGCGCGCTGCGCAGCGCTAGTGTTGGTGCGTCTGGCCGCGGCGGTGACATCAGGGGCATTCGGAAACCGGGGCCGTGGACCCCTGACCGGCACCACATGAAGATTCTTTCCCCCTCCTGGCGACTGGGGCGCGGCGTCTACAGGGGAATCGGCGGGGGAGTGAGGGAGCAGCCCCCCTCTCTCCTTGCTCCTGCATCGGGGGTGCCTTTGCCACCCCCCCCACTCCAGCCGGAGGCTAAAACGGCATGCAGAGGACACACAGGGGGCCACACCAGTGGGGACGCCTCTGGCCGCTGTGCGCTCTACAGTTAATGGCCGGCGTTATGGGCCACTGCTGCCTGGCCTGATTGGAGTGAATACAAGAGGCCACGAGAGCACGAGAAAGTCGAAGAGTCACACATGGTGGGGCGAGGGCGCACCATCAGTGCAATCTGCCGCCTAAGTAATATTCAACAGTGCAGCACAGCACTTTGGAAGGTGCCCAACAGTAAAGTAAAATGGCCGGGAAATCTAAATCAGCGAAAAGTCAAGACCAAACTACACATGGACCAGCATCTGGTGACCAACAGCTAATACCAACCTTACAGTCACTGGAAAGCACACTCCAGGCCCACTCCTCACAATTTGAAAAAGTGCTACAGGCGATCATGGACATTAAATCCTCACTGGAAAACAGAATAGACGCAGTATCACAAGACTTGAACCTACATAGAGTGGACCATTGCAAACTGTCTGAGAGAGTGAAATCAGCGGAAGAGGTGCTGAGTGAGCTGACCCCTATGGCCTCGGATAACCAAAAACAAATTCAACGCCTGGATGCAGAGGTGAAGACATTATGGAGACGGGCAGAGGAGGCGGAAGGTAGATCCCGCCGCAACAACGTGTGCTTCCTAGGATTCCCCGAAAAATCACTGGACCAAAGGTTGGAAATATCGCTAGAAGATTGGCTAATCAAAGAAGTACTAAATGGGGTCCCATCAAAGTTCTTCTCTGTGGAAAGGGCGTATAGAGTCCCGGGGAGACCTACGGCCCCGGGCCAACCACCAAGACCGCTGATAGCCAGATTCCTAAACTACAGAGACCGCGATTCAATACTGCAGCAGTTCCGCAACAAAGGCCCATACAGATATGAGGACTCAGTGGTCAACGCTTATCCAGACTTCACTCAGGAGGTACAGAGACAACATAACTCCTACCCCAAAATTAAACAACGACTACGTGAGCATGACATCAAGTATGCCCTACTGTTTCCTGCTAAATTAAGAGTGATATCAGACGATCGCACCCACGTGTTTACCTCCCCAGAGGATGCCTGGGCGTGGCTCCACGCCAAAGGGCTCGCACGATCCCAGGAGGGTACTGACGATGGTGAGGATTGGCTATTCTCCTCCTTGCGGAAGCGTACCAAGAAACAAACTAAGGGACAACCCACTGAGAAACAGGCTGCAGAGGAAAGAGCGAAAGTTCTGAAAGAAACTCCCCTGCTAACACAGAACTCCTTCGAGGCTCTCCGGGCGATCCCCGAGGACAGCTTGGAATCAGACTCAGCTAGCTCGGATTCTACATTAACGGACGTGCTAAAGGGCCCGAAGCTCACTCCCAGATCTGCAGATGCACTCTGACTGTGAGCCGCTGAGCCGTTCTTCCACTGGAGCTGTTTGTTAAACTTGAAGGACAGCATAGGACACCTGTGTGTGCAATTAAGCGTCAGACGATACTACCCCCGCCGCTGAGTACCTTTTGAACAATTTTCTTCTCTCCACTAGGTGCACTGTTTGAAGCGGCAGAATATGCGAGTGGGGCGGGGCAACCATCCCGGGAGTGCCCAACTGCATTTGCAGACTAGGTCTGCGGAAGGATGTGAGCCCTGTAAAAGAGCCACATCTGGTCGGTAAAATAGCTCCCCCACAAATATCCATATGGATACAAGTTTGTTCGCACACCTGCGGGGTGTGTAGTTTATCACGAGTATTTAGTTGGGTTTGGGAACCAGTTGGGGGGGAGGGGGGAAACAGTTAACTTGTACACTATAGGTCTATTCAAAACACAGGAAACACTGCTGAGGCTGATGGGCTTAAATATATAGGCGGCAGGGCCGGGAGGTGTCTGGAAGGCTTTAGCAAATTGGAGTGTGTCACACGCAGATTCACTGCATACTAGCGCATGGCTCAAAACGCAAACCACACCATACATCAATATGAAATAGTTACTTGGAATGTGAGGGGCTTTGGGGCGCCGAGCAAAAGGTCCCGGGTACACGCACGCCTCAGGCACCAGGGCATACATATTGCCATATCACAGGAGACACACCTTCTGGACCCTGATTTACAGGAGCTGTGGTGTAAGTGGGGAGGACAGATCATAGGCACATCATACTCGGCCTTTGCTAGAGGAGTTTTGATATGGATAGCTGGAGGCGTCCCATATCTTCAAACTTCGCACAGGATAGACCAAGGGGGCAGATATGTGGCAGTGGAAGGTCGGTTAGACAGCTATCGTTGATTGGGATATACGCCCCTAACAGCGCGACAGCTGAATTCCTGGGTACACTCACTCCAGCATTATTGGTAAACCCTGAAGTCCGGCCATAAGGGGCGGCGACTTCAATAGTATACAGAGTACAGTATTAGACAGGTCAAACACCCTCTCGAAAGCGTCAGCGAACAGAAACGCCAGATGCCCGCTACAGGCATGGGCTGGCGACATGAGACTCCATGATGTTTGGCGTATGAAATACCCACAACAGAGGGAATACTCATTCTACTCAATACCACACAAGGTACATATCAGAATAGACATAATATGGGGAACCCAGGACATTTTTACAATGGTTAACAGGACAGAATACTTAGCCAAGACACTATCTGATCACTCACCGCTTACAATAACACTGAATTGGGGTAGGAAGCGCCCAGTGATCCTCACGTGGAGAGTACAGGTGGAAGCTCTCCAAGATCAGGCATTCACAGAAGCACTGAGCACAGCACTGAAACAGTACTGGGAAATAAATGACGAATCCACAAACCTAAGAGCGGTAGAGTGGGATGCACACAAGGCAGTGGTCCGCGGTCACTGCATCTCAACCACTTGGAGAGTGAGACACACTCTACACGCAGAGGTCAGCAAATTGGAAAAGAAATTGAGAGCAATAGAAATTGCAGTAGCGCGAAACGAAACCCCCTACACGGCGCTAAAAGAAGCGCGCACAGAATACACCGAGGCTGATACCAGACTCCGCCGACATGACCATAAATACCCCTTAATGCTACTACAAATGGAAGGAGACAGATCCGGCAGGTTGCTGGCGTTGCTCCTATGCGAGGACCAGCAGCGGTCACCCATTGGGGCTATAGGGACAGGCGCAGGCACAATGGCTACCACACAGGTAGAGATAAACGACACGTTCAGGGAATACTACACAAACCTATATACCAAACGCACAACATGCACGACCCAACAACTTGAGTCCTCCCTGGTGGGCTCACCCCTGGCGCAACTCTCACAAGCAGATAGGGAGACTCTGGAGGCCCCTTTGACGCTGGGGGAATTGAACTTAGCCCTGGCGCAAATGCCCAGAAACAAAGCACCAGGCTCAGATGGCCTCCCGCTAGAATACTACTCCACTTTTACGACACGCCTAAAGCCTCATCTGCTGAAAGTGTTCGAGGAGGCATGGGCCAACAAGATATTACCCCCAACACAGAGAGGCAATGATAGTGGTTCTTCCTAAACAAGGGCGCGATCCCACGGACGTTAAATCCTACAAACCACTCTCGCTTCTAAACCTGGATTGTAAAATACTAGGTAAAATATTGGCTAACAGGTTAGCCCCCTGCATGCACACCTGATACATGAAGACCAAAACGGGTTCATCCCAAAACGTAACACCTTTCTAAATATCCGGAGGCTGCTGAGCGTAATGGGAGACACTCTCCCGAACGCATATGATGAAATGGTGCTCTCACTAGACATCGAGAAGGCATTTGACACATTAGAGTGGGATTTCTTATTCGCCACTATGCAGCGAATGGGAATCAGCCCTAATTACATACGCTGGGTACAGACATTATACACCTAACCACAAGCCAGGGTGAAGACGGGTGGGGTTATATCAGGTAGCTTCCCGATCACTAGGGGCACACGGCAGGGCTGCCCCCTATCCCCCCTGTTGTTCGCCATAGCAATGGAACCACTAGCCACGCGAATTCGCGCGATGAAGGAAAGGTGGGGGATAATCAGAAATGGGCTATATCACGCTATATCATTATATGCAGACGACGCCTTAATATATGTACGGAGAGGAAGCGAGGTGCTGCCCTCAGTGATATCGTTGCTGTCCGAGTACGGAGGGATATCGGGCCTAGTGGTAAACTGGGAAAAATCGTGCGTGTTCCCACTAACTAGATGGCCCCTGCCGAAACAAGACAATGCCCCAGTGAGACGCCTGAAATGGTGCTTCAACACATTTAAATACTTAGGGGTCCACATATATCATAAAACAGAGGATCTCAGGGATGGCAATTTGGGGAGAGCACTGGCCTCCATGAAGGGGTCGCTGCGATTTTGGAATAAACTACCACTATCACCACTGGGTAAGGTGGCTGTAGCAAATATGCTGATACTGCCCAGGCTACTATATTACTTTGCGGCACTGCCACTCATTGTCCCTAGGAGCTTCTTCCGCAATTTGAATGCTGTCTTATTGCAGCTCATATGGGGAGGGGGTAGGATGCAGGTTGCACTTTCCATGCTGCAGTGTCCAATTGGCGCAGGTGGTCTGGGCACCCCCAACTTTGAACTTTACTATGCTGCCGCACAGCTACAGTGGATACTGAACTGGATTCATAGGCCGGAGTCGGCGGAGTCCGCTTGGCTGTCGGTTCAACTTCAGGGGGCTCCCCTGCTCACATGGCTAACAAATAAAAAACCAAAAAACGCGATAGATAACCCATTAATGGCAGTGGCACATTCATGCTGGGGGAGGTACGTTCAAAAAGGACAGAAGGACCTCCCTTACTTGCCGCTTATCCCACTGGACCGGCTCCCTGGCTGGGCCGAAGATGGGTCGCACTCGCCCGTGATCTGGTCAGAAGCGGGCATACAATCAGTGGGAGACTGTTTTGAGGAAGGCAAACTAATGTCATTTGAATCTATACAAGCCCTCACAGCAGTGAACACAGGACAATTTTTGGCTTATCACGCCATATGCCACTCAATTAAAAAAGCATGGGCGGACGGAGATCAAGAGCCAGAGATCTCTCCCACACTACATCACATGTTGAACTACGATACCCAAACAAAAGCAGTGTCAAACTTATACGAACTCTTGAGTAAGTCCCCTGAACCCAATTTGGAAAAGGCAAGGGAAAGGTGGAACGCTGTCCTACTGGACCCGATTTCACAAGAAGAATGGTCAAAAGCCCTATACAACACCCGCGGGGTGTCGAGAAATCCCAGATTCTGCTACACACAGTTCAACTATACACATCAAACATATTTAGCGCTAGCCAGGATTAAACAAATGTTCCCTGGGTCGGTCCCGGCCTGTCCTAGATGCAATGCTCCATTGGCACAATTCTATCACATGGTCTGGGACTGCCCTCGGGTACAAAAAGAATGCACTGGAATGGTAAAAGAAATCACAGAAATGACGGGACTCGCACTGGGAGTGGACCCCAACTCTTGCCTGTTAGGACTGAGGACAAGGGAAAAAAAAACATAAATACCTACATAAGTTTGTAGACCTGGCCTATGTGATGTACAGAAGACTGATAGCCATGAACTGGAAAGCTTCCAACGCGCCCAATCTGAAAGCTTGGCACACCCTCACGCTGCGTTGGTCCTGCACAGAGATCCAGGTACTAAGGAAACTAGTGCGGGAGGGTCAACAACACACAGGTTGTGAAACATGGGAAATGCTAGTAGCCAAACTAGAGGCAAAAAACGATGAGAAACCACCATAAACTGCGCAACAACACAAATACCCAGATAACTACTGTCACGCAGCCGTACGTGATACAACACACCAGTCGTGGACACACCCAATCTCCCTATCAAAGCCCTACACCTGCCGACATCCACATTAGCCACCAAGTGAAGGACAACTACACAGAACTCACATACATGTACAATTCCATCACACGTCACTAACATTCCAACAGAACGGCACCCCCCGACCACCACCAACAAGTAGCCCCCAGGAGGGTTGAGGGGCTAATTTACATTAAGATATAAGACTCATCAGCTAGAAGCAGCAGAAAAGAATACTGTACAATATAACAGGACCTAGATGTGTACATTTTGTTTTTGTTTTTGTTGTCTGATTGTAAAGGGTTCACTAGATCAACCGCATCCTGTTAATGTGATTATAAATGCATGGCACAGAGCTCTGTTTTGCAAAATTCAATCAAAATATTTTTTTTTTAAAAAGAGTGCCAGGGCGTTGCCCCCCTACGTGCCAGCCGTTGCATACATAATACATGTATTTTTTGTGGGTTAAGTGAATTTATTTATGACCCGGCTGTGACTTCTATTATGCCGCCTGATGACGTACCGTGGGCTGGTTCAAACATAATGACTGGTTGCCACCTTGCCCATTGCAGTGAAATGAAGGCTGCCCCATCCAATCCGAGTGCTGCTGTCATGCTGTTCACTAACACAAACTACATGAAAGAAGCATCAGGATTGGTTTAGTTGGGGGGCAACATTATTAAATGCGGCGTGCCTTAAGGCGGGCAGGCAGCGCTGGGTCCTGAAGATAATTCACAAGACCGGCTGACATGGAGCCTTTACTGCAAAAGAGAAAACTGGATCAGGCTCTTGGCTGCTCTCAGAGCACACAATCAAAATGAGACACTGGACCGGACCAGCGTAAGACAGTATCAAGTATTTAACCAAGTAAGTTTGGTAACTTGAGCATTGTGTCCGAGGATGTGCACATATACTGTCTACTTAGCCGCCCTAATCCACTGTGACATTCCAACCATTCGACAGATGGACTCCCGCAAGGTCTTGTCTTGTCTTAATGAAGAGTTCTGGGGCACAATTAACCTGGGGGGGAGTGTAATAACATGGGTTTATCATCTCCAAACGTACACAATGAGATGTTGGAGCAACTGAGGTAAGAGTGGCGGATGACAATTTGAGCAAAATCACACAATGTCAAGTGGAGAAATCTTATTGTCTAAGTCAAAGGTACCAACATCTCTTCTTGATTCGTATATGTACTTGTGAGTTTATTGATATCATTGTACAATTAATAAGTCGTGTGTAGGAGAGTGTCAGAAAGATTTTTTTTATTATTTTTGACCACTAAAGCCCTACCATTGTTGGTGTGTGAGTTCTGCTGCAATAGCAGGCCTGTTGTTGACCTCCTTACACATGGAATCACAAAGAGCAAAGCTGAGAATATTCTGTGGGTGCTCATTCAACTCCGTTCCTTCTTTGAGCCACCTTCATTCGGAATGTGCCCGAGCCCCATGTGGTCATCTTGGAAAAGAAACACTGTACAATAAAAAATGTTCTTGCTACCACGTCAAGAATTTTCAATTCTATTAAGGACACAAGGCGAGGATTATGCTTCTCTTTCTTTACTGAATAATTAACAGCAGCCAATAACCTCAAAGTAAACAGAAAAACTACATTTCCCAATAGCACCTGTAGTCCCAGCCTGTCCAATCCCAGGCTCGCTCCCCTCTATAAGTGTCACTATCACCACAGTCCTTCCTCTTTCTTTGCACCAACTTGAAATATTCTTCTCAGCATCTGGCAACTTCTAGCAGAACTTAAGCTGTCAACGACTGCCAAACAGTGGCACGATCTCCTTTTCATCCTCTCTCTGGTCCATCAAACGCCTTTGTTAGTGGATCCTATGGATGAAAGAAATGCACTAATAATACTATTTGGAAATTACTATGCAACAAGGGGGAGGGAAAACTAGATAGTTGCATTACATTTACCATCATAAATATGTATAATCATTAAACATTTAATCAATGCAATAACATACCATATAGCATCACAACTAAGGGTGGGATAATCCTTGCCTCCGTGTCCTTAATAGAATTGAAAATTCTTGACACAGTAGCTAGAAATCTCTTAATTCTATGCCAGAAAGGGAGGCTTTGGATTATGCTACTTCAAAGCGGATCCAGTACTGTCAACAATAGGCTTATGATAAAACACTTTAGATGTATTATCTGAAGACCAGTCTGCCGCTGACATGATATCCTCTAGTCGAGAACGAGCCCCAAAAGACTTAGAGGTCATGGCTCCTTGAACTGAGTGAGCCCCAAAAATGGTAGTGTCTATACCTGGTTCCCCAATTAACCATTTGACCCATCTAGCTAAGGTAGCTGATGACACTGTATTAAACAGCTTTTGCATTGAAATTAGCAGCTGACCTCCCGCATCTCTGCGGAACTCACACGTACAACTTTCATAAGCTTTCAAACATTGCATGATACATAACTCTTGATTGTGGGGAAAAGCAGGGTAATAAATACATCTAGATGCAGTTTTTGTACGTCTAGAAAGAAACAGTGAATGAGACTCCGGTTGGAGCAAATACTCTCCCTGTCAAATCTAGCGCTCTTACATGCGACACACGTCGACATGAAATAAGGCATAAGAGAACCGTTAGCTTAGTAGATAATTGCTTACGAGACAGATCCTCATTACATGGCTAGGATCTGATAAATCGCAGGACAACATTGACATCCCATAGGACAGAATACTGGGGTTGAGGTGGCCTGACCATCCGAATACCCAGAAGAATCTTAGAGATCAAAGGATGCTCCCCGGCCGGTCTACCTTGCAAGTGCAGATGCCCTGCTGAAATAGCCGATCTCAAATTGTTAATGGTTCTATAGGCAAGACCCTGAGTCACTAATTCCAACAGAAAATTTGCAATCATGGTAATTTGGGCCCACAAGGGATCAATACTCCGCTCACTGCACCAACCCACCCATAGTTTCCATGAAGCTTCATAACGCTTATGGTTGGAGGGAGCCCAGGACTGGGAAAGGAAAAACATAGCGTCTCCTTAAACGCCTGGCACTTGCCAACATCTCCTGAAAGTCTCCATGCCATGAGGTTTAACTGACCCTGCACTATCAGAGGATGAGGAAGCCCCAACTGGTCCAGGAGCAATGAAGGGAACAATGGAATTAGAACTGGAGGGGCACATGATAGGGACATCGCCACTGGAAACCAAGCCTGAGCTTTCCAGAGAGGTGTCATTAAAATGATCTCTGCCAACTGTCTCTTGACCTGCGCAAGGACTCTTTGAATCATTTAGAATGGAGGGAAAGCATAAAGGAGACCCTGGAACCAGTCCCGAAGGAAAGCATCTGAGCTAATTGCTAGCGGGTCTGGCCTCTACCTGAAGAAACGTGGAAGTTGGGAGTTGAGTCAGGATGCAAAGAGATCTATTGAGCATGAACCTTATCTTCCCATCAGATTCAGAAATGCTGATTGGTGTAGTTTTCAATCGCTGCCATCCCTCAGGAAACGTGAGTTCCAGTCCGCTACCACATTAAAACGACCCGGAATATACTCCACTATCTCATGAATTTGGTGATGGAGACAAAAGTGAAAAACTTCTTCGGCAATCTCCGTCAGAATGCGACACCTGGTCCCGCCCAAATGATTTATATACCTCACTGCTGAAATGTT
Source organism: Pleurodeles waltl (assembly GCF_031143425.1). Taxonomy (NCBI): domain Eukaryota; kingdom Metazoa; phylum Chordata; class Amphibia; order Caudata; family Salamandridae; genus Pleurodeles; species Pleurodeles waltl. Next base: position 705,996,442 of record NC_090450.1, on the reverse strand, counting down.
GTCCGTCCGCAACGGAATACAGCAGCTGGCCTTGATGGGAGAGAGAGAGCAAATTGCGAAAGCTCCCGCCAGGAGCTCCAAACAATTGATGTGAAGATTCAACTCTCCTGAGGACCAATGTCCTCCCGTCTCCAAGGCGCCACAACGAGCTCCCCATCCCCACTGACTGGCATCTGATTCTATCACTATTTCTTGAGCATTGTGTCCGAGGATGTGCACATATACTGTCTACTTAGCCGCCCTAATCCACTGTGACATTCCAACCATTCGACAGATGGACTCCCGCAAGGTCTTGTCTTGTCTTAATGAAGAGTTCTGGGGCACAATTAACCTGGGGGGAGTGTAATAAAATGGGTTTATCATCTCCAAACGTACACAATGAGATGTTGGAGCAACTGAGGTAAGAGTGGCGGATGACAATTTGAGCAAAATCACACAATGTCAAGTGGAGAAATCTTATTGTCTAAGTCAAAGGTACCAACATCTCTTCTTGATTCCTATATGTACTTGTGGGTTTATTGATATCATTGTACAATTAATAAGTCGTGTGTAGGAGAGTGTCAGAAAGATTTTGTTTATTATTTTTGACCACTAAAGCCCTACCATTGTTGGTGTGTGAGTTTTGCTGCAATAGCAGGCCTGTTGTTGACCTCCTTACACATGGAATCACAAAGAGCAAAGCTGAGAATATTCTGTGGGTGCTCATTCAACTCCGTTCCTTCTTTGAGCCACCTTCATTCGGAATGTGCCCGAGCCCCATGTGGTCATCTTGGAAAAGAAACACCGTACAATAAAAAATGTTCTTGCTACCACGTCAAGAATTTTCAATTCTATTAAGGACACAGGGCGAGGATTATGCTTCTCTTTCTTTACTGAATAATTAACAGCAGCCAATAACCTCAAAGTAAACAGAAAAACAAAATTTCCCAATAGCACCTGTAGTCCCAGCCTGTCCAATCCCAGGCTCGCTCCCCTCTATAAGTGTCACTATCACCACAGTCCTTCCTCTTTCTTTGCACCAACTTGAAATATTCTTCTCAGCATCTGGCAACTTCTAGCAGAACTTAAGCTGTCAACGACTGCCAAACAGTGGCACGATCTCCTTTTCATCCTCTCTCTGGTCCATCAAACGCCTTTGTTAGTGGATCCTATGGATGAAAGAAATGCACTAATAATACTATTTGGAAATTACTATGCAACAAGGGGGAGGGAAAACTAGATAGTTGCATTACATTTACCATCATAAATATGTATAATCATTAAACATTTAATCAATGCAATAACATACCATATAGCATCACAACTAAGGGTGGGATAATCCTTGCCTCTGTGTCCTTAATAGAATTAAAAATTCTTGACACAGTAGCTAGAAATCTCTTAATTCTATGCCAGAAAGGGAGGCTTTGGATTATGCTACTTCAAAGCGGATCCAGTACTGTCAACAATAGGCTTATGATAAAACACTTTAGATGTATTATCTGAAGACCAGTCTGCCGCTGACATGATATCCTCTAGTCGAGAACCAGCCCCAAAAGACTTAGAGGTCATGGCTCCTCGAACTGAGTGAGCCCCAAAAATGGTAGTGTCTATACCCGGTTCCCCAATTAACCATTTAACCCATCTAGCTAAGGTAGCTGATGACACTGTATTAAACAGCTTTTGCATTGAAATTAGCAGCTGACCTCCCGCATCTCTGCGGAACTCACACGTACAACTTTCATAAGCTTTCAAACATTGCATGATACATAACTCTTGATTGTGGGGAAAAGCAGGGTAATAAATACATCTAGATGCAGTTTTTGTACGTCTAGAAAGAAACAGTGAATGAGACTCCGGTTGGAGCAAATACTCTCCCTGTCAAATCTAGCGCTCTTACATCCGACACACGTCGACATGAAATAAGGCATAAGAGAACCGTTAGCTTAGTAGATAATTGCTTACGAGACAGATCCTCATTACATGGCTAGGATCTGATAAATCGCAGGACAACATTGACATCCCATAGGACAGAATACTGGGGTTGAGGTGGCCTGACCATCTGAATACCCAGAAGAATCTTAGAGATCAAAGGATGCTCCCCGGCCGGTCTACCTTGCAAGTGCAGATGCCCTGCTGAAATAGCCGATCTCAAATTGTTAATGGTTCTATAGGCAAGACCCTGAGTCACTAATTCCAACAGAAAATTTGCAATCATGGTAATTTGGGCCCACAAGGGATCAATACTCCGCTCACTGCACCAACCCACCCATAGTTTCCATGAAGCTTCATAACGCTTATGGTTGGAGGGAGCCCAGGACTGGGAAAGGAAAAACATAGCGTCTCCTTAAACGCCTGGCACTTGCCAACATCTCCTGAAAGTCTCCATGCCATGAGGTTTAACTGACCCTGCACTATCAGAGGATGAGGAAGCCCCAACTGGTCCAGGAGCAATGAAGGGAACAATGGAATTAGAACTGGAGGGGCACATGATAGGGACATCGCCACTGGAAACCAAGCCTGAGCTTTCCAGAGAGGTGTCACTAAAATGATCTCTGCCAACTGTCTCTTGACCTGCGCAAGGACTCTTTGAATCATTTAGAATGGAGGGAAAGCATAAAGGAGACCCTGGAACCAGTCCTGAAGGAAAGCATCTGAGCTAATTGATAGCGGGTCTGGCCTCTACCTGAAGAAACGTGGAAGTTGGGAGTTGAGTCAGGATGCAAAGAGATCTATTGAGCATGAACCTTATCTTCCCATCAGATTCAGAAATGCTGATTGGTGTAGTTTTCAATCGCTGCCATCCCTCAGGAAACGTGAGTTCCAGTCCGCTACCACATTAAAACGACCCGGAATATACTCCACTATCTCATGAATTTGGTGATGGAGACAAAAGTTCCAAAATTCTTTGGCAATCTCCGCCAGAATGCGACACCTGGTCCCGCCCAAATGATTTATATACCTCACTGCTGAAATGTTGTCCGTCCGCAACGGAATACAGCAGCTGGCCTTGATGGGAGAGAGAGAGAAAATTGCGAAAGCTCCCGCCAGGAGCTCCAAACAATTGATGTGAAGATTCAACTCTCCTGAGGACCAATGTCCTCCCGTCTCCAAGGCGCCACAACGAGCTCCCCATCCCCACTGACTGGCATCTGATTCTATCACTATTTCTGGTGAGAACGCAAAAGTGGCCTTGCCATTCCACGCTTCCTTGTGGTCCAGCCACCACGTAATCTCATTCTGGCTTCCTCTGATAACAGGATTTGTTCTGCCTAAGCCAGACCCTTGCGGAGATGCATGATCTTCAGACGTTGAAGGGCTCAATAGTGCAACGGGCCTGGGAAAATTGCCTGAAATGAAGAGACAAGGAGCCCTACCAGGCGGGCTAAAGTCCGTAATGATATAGTCGGAGAGGCAAGGGCTCTCCGTAACTCTCTCTTGATTGAGGTCCACTTCGATAGCGGTAACCTGAGTTGCACCTGCACCGAATCCACCTGAAAGCCTAAGAATTCTATACATTGTGAGGGGGACGTTATCGACTTTTTGCTGTTGATCAAAAAACCCAGTTTTTGAAGGATCTGAATTGCCCAGGCCCGATGACTCAAAGCTAAATCTTTTGATTGGGCCATGATTAAAATATCGTTGAGATCAATAATGAGGCGAACGCCTCGTTCTCGAAGGAATTGCGCTACGGGATATAACAGCTTGGTGAAGCACCAAGGGGTCGGAGACAGACCAAAAGGGAGTACCTTGAATTCGTACTATTGGTGCCTCCAGACAAACTGAAGAAAACGTCTGTGCGGAGAAAAAAATCAGCACCGTTTGATATGCGTCCTTGAGGTCTAAGCGCACTAACCAGTCTCCTTCTTGCAGGAGGTCTCTTAATAGGTGGATACCCTCCATTTTGAAATGATGATAAACTATCCAAGAATTTAATTCTTTTAAGTTTAACACCAGACGAAAACCTCCTCCTTTCTTTTGAACCAAAAATATAGTGCTGACAAAGCCTGCCTGATGGAGCTCTGATCTGACTACTGCTTGCTTGCGCAGAAGCGCTTTGATCTCTGCATCTATAAAAGTACTCTCTTTTTGGGAAAAAAGGAGAGGTAGAGGAGGACCTTGGAAGGGAGTGGAATAAAATTCTAGCCTGCAACCTTGAACAGTTTGTAGAATCCAAGGGTCTTGAATTATGTGTGTCTAAGCCTGAACACGACTCTCCAACCTCCCCCTAAGGACCACCTTTGCAAAGGGAATAATTCTTACCTGAACCGAAGGGGTCTGAGCTGTGGTCAGCACCTCTTCCTCTATAAACCAAGACCTCGGCCTCTTCTGGACCAGGATGGGTAAAATCTTGAGGAGGATTGATAGTACCCTCAGCCTCTATGGACGTAATTGGGGAGGTCTGCTTAAAACCTCGGCCTGACGCCCAGCCCCAATAGTGTCCCGCCCTGGAAAAAAGGCCCCCACTGAACATTCTTTTCATTGATGTCTGGGCTTTATCTAGAGCTGAGAAAGTGTAGACATATTTACTCAGGTCCTTAACAAACCTGTCTCCAAATAGGAGCAAAGTAGCCAGAGATCCTTGTTCTGTGGGAGCGGGTTCTGCTAATTTGGGATCAATGCCGCTCAAAGAAGGTCTGCCATCACTCTGTGGACATAGCACAGTTAGCGTTTCCCAGCAGAGAAATGGCCCTTTGAGCCCATTCCAAAATGGCCTCTGGATCCAAGGGAGTACTTGTCTCTTTTGCCTGTACTACTAATTCCAGAATCTTGGTAATAGGGCCCGACAGATCTAGCATTTTATCCTGGCAACCCTTCCAGGTGTGATCCAGTCCTTTCTTAGGGTCTTTCGCAAACTTCTTCAAGAAGGTTGACACACTAAGGTCCAGTTCTGGGGTATCAGCCACCCTTCCAAGTAGCGAGGGGCGGGGACATTCAGAGCGCAGAGTACTGCACACGTCTTTGTCTAAACTCTTCCGCAATCTGTCTTGCACAATATGTGCCACCTCCACACATGGCACCCATTCCGTAGACCTGGGATGAATAATGCTCTGAGGGTCAAACAGTAAATTTCTCTGCACCACCACTTCCTCTGCGACGTGGTGAGATTTACGCTTACGTTTTCCTGGTTGTTTGGATTCTGATAGCTCTTGTTCAAAATCAGAGTGGGAATTGGATGAATGAGACTGTTCCACACGGGGGCGTGGCGGAGTTGGGAAAACCTCATTATCTGGCCCTATCCCAGGTCCATATTCGTGATCTTTGAGAACAGCTGTTGCCATTTGCGAGAATATTTCTGCTGAGGATAATGACCCTAAAGGCGCTACAAGGGTCATACCCCTATCATCGGATTTACTTTTTCTAGCCAGTGACCTAGACGGTGTGGGTCCCTTCAATTCTCTCTGCCCAAATCTAACTAGAGGCTGTGTAAAAGGTCTTAAGGCTTTAATCAGGGCTTGATTCACCGAATCCTGTACATGCAGGCCTAAGGCCTGCACCAATCTTTCCTCCATATGATGTTCAAAGGGCCCCTCAGCCTCTTCCTGGTAATATTCACCATCTTCAGCAAAATATGCCATGATTAGAGGCACAGAAGGAGTTCAAGGGGAGAGGAAACTCCGGCAGGCAAAAATAGAGAGAAAACTCCTGTTAGATTCTTCTTAAGACACAGTCTCACAAGGCCCAGTATAAAAGTGGAGGGAGCACCTGCTTCAAACCTCCTGGGGCAAAGCCCTTTTTCATTTTTGCGCCCCATCGAGCGTTCTAGGGGCACAGAGCATGCGTATGTCACTCATGCAAGTCACACGACGATGTTCAATTCCAGGAATCGGAAGACTCTTCGTGTGCACATGCATGAGCAAAACTAGCAGAGATAAAGAGAGGACAAGTCTTCTCAGCAGCGCTCGAAGGGTCTCTCATGGAGACCCATAAATAACTTTTAAAATGTGCCAAACACGCTCTCCATGGACCTGAGCGCTAAGGGAGACACTCCGATCACTAGGGGACGCGGGCAGGCACCAAGTCCATTCAATCCGAATGTGTTGAAAAATAAGGGCAGAAGCAGCGTAACGCGTTCCCAAATATAAGGGAAAACCCTTCAATTGAGCGCCGCTCAGCCCTGCTCCCACTCCACGGGCCAATCAACAACATTCATACATTATTAACATTAACCATGGAAAAGACTTATGTTCGGCTGCGCAGCAGCAAAGAAAGAGGAAGGACTGTGGTGATAGTGACACTTATAGAGGGGAGCAAGCCTGGGATTGGACAGGCTGGACTACAGGTGCTATTTGGAAATATAGTTTTTCTGTTTACTTTAAGTTTATTGGCTACTGTTAATTATTCAGTAAAGAAGGAGAAGCATAATCTGAAGCCTGTGGTCCTGACATAGAATCGCAGATGCATCATATTAAAATATTACAGTGTGTGTAGGGGGTTCATTGTAAGACGAGGTTGGGGAGCAGCCTGTGTGCGTATGTGGAGGCATGGACATGAGCCCTTGCGCTGCCTTCAAGAGCTGGGCCCAGATTAACTTGCCATGAGATAGTGCTTCTGGCAAATGAGGCGATTGGTGTGTCCCTCTGTCTGTTATTCAACAGCTCAACCGGGTTCAAGTCACGGCATCAGTTCAACTCACATACCGTCATACCGGGCAACAATGAGTCAATCTCCCCGTACCTAGGCAATGAATACACTGTGAAGTATCTCTTAATAGCCACATACCACCGACCGCTCTCATCGTTTTCCCTGTAAAAACGCTTGTTTAAGTTCAAGTTAATGTGCGCTTAGGGCACTCATGTGTTTTGTATGATATACATATTGCCTAGCTGCATGAATTAATGCGGCTTCAATTATGTTCAATCATGCATAAATACAACTGTGTAAAACCACAGAGTACGAATATTCTCAGATGTGAAGAGTTCGCCTGAAAAAAAAGCTCCATGAATTGGTGCCTACATTTTCCACTTGTGCTTTGCCACCAGTTGTAGTTTCGTTAAGAAAGGGGCTTGGTTAACATTTTGCACTGGCCCACTCATTATCAAATTAATGTGTTCTTATAAGTCTGACTACAGTCACAGCATAGGTCGTTTTAACTTTCAACATGTACATCAGCAGCATGCCAAAAAGTTAAGGAGATGGTGGCAGCTTCATTACACGATTTGTGCTGTTCTTGCTTTCCTTAGACTACAACAGTGGTTACCAACCTGCGGTCCGAGGACCCCTGGGGGTCCGTGAAGCCTTCTCAGGGGGTCCGCGACGGCTTAGAAAATTAAAAAATATTAATAGATTAGGCCCCCAGCTTTCAGTAATGATCAGTGGGGGGGTCCCAGGATTCCAATTCTGATTCAGTGGGGGTCCCCGGGTTACATTAATGATAAAGTGGGGGTCCACAGAAGTCAAAAAGTTGGGAACCACGGGACTACAACTTTGATATTTCAGATTTGTTCACATATGTTACCAACACAAAACAATTCACTTAAGCAATTAAAGCCACGTTGAACTTGTGTACAATATCGGGGAACCGAGAGTGCATAAACAAAGGTTCGTAGGTTTGTGCAGTTAGACTTAGTGATGGTTATTTTACCCGCATTTGGTGAGGAAACCTCCCTCCAGGAGGGAAGTGCCATATTTTCAGAAGATTATGGTCATTTCGTGGATTATCTTTTAATTAACAATGGGTGATTTGGGCCACTCTGCTGTAGCAAATGCTCTGGGGCGTAGCTTGGTCAGTATGATTGGCGGTCTATGAACTTCAGATTTCCTAACAATCACACCAGGACATTTTGTTAATACACATTATATGAGAAGCAAGACACAAGGGGGAAATTGAAGGGCAGTGGAAAGAGGAGTGCAGACTGTTAGGTGTACTATAAACACAATATTTTTAAACTGCTCATAATGACGTTTAAACAAACTTACTTTTTCTAATTATAGCTAATCACTCAGTGAAATGTGGAATTGTCTTTGATCCGCGTGTAGAAACCAAAACTGAATCTTGTTCCTGTGTAATGTAACTGTAAAAGTTAAATGTGGCACGCAGCCACCTTATAAAGCAGATAACTCAAGATCCCAGACTGCACCATCACATCGGAGAAGTTTTTTATTCCTGATCACCTAGCCTTTGAACCTGGTTGCTCCACCAGCACTATGTGTTTATGCCTCAATTGAGAGCTCTAGAGCTGAGGCTGAAGGCACTGCTAACTTCTCACTGTACCTGCAAGTCAGTCAAAAACGTGTTCAGAAAACATGGTCATTCAATTCTTGGCCTCTCTCAAGGAGCACAGGGCAGTGGTGAAGTATTCCTGTTGTAACTGTATTTCTGAGCAAATGGGTGTGATGGGACCTTCATCATGGGGGTACACAGTCATTAAAATAATAACAAAGTAAAAGTATATGCAGTGCTAGCTCGCTACTTAAAAGTCATCCCTAACTTTTACGCCCCACCACTTTTAAAAGTCACTAGCTGCCACTGCTTCACAGTAGAGAAGACCCCTTTCCTCCCCTTTCAACCAGTGGTAACTCAACCATTCAGAAACGGTTGTGTTTGTTTTAATATTCAGTATGGGAACTGTTTTGACCAAACTGATAAAGCTTGTGAATGTTTGCCCATGTACCCCTGTCCACTTTGACCTTTGCTAAGAGCCCGTGCACGAGTTGAGCCATAACAATATTTGGCAGGAATGTCAAGTAATGAATATAATATAAAATATGATGAATCTATTTTTACAGTGCAAAGGAGTGTATTTCTTTAACATGTGGACACGTTTAAATTTAGTACACCTGATTACTGTATATAACAGCATGAAGAGGCATTTTTTTAAAGTGAATTTAGAAACATTTCTACAGCACCACCACTATCTACAATGCCACCAGGGAGCTAAAAGGCATGTAACTTGTCATATGTACCCCGTATGTAGTTGATACTCTTATTTTAGATGGAGCAACATTATAATCTATTTAATCAGACACAAGTGAAGTTTTTGTATGGTGCACATCCGAGTTTACTTATTTGAAGATGCTATCATACTCAAGGTAGAAAAATTAGGATGAGTGAAAATAAATATTTGCCTAGGATCACACAATTGGGTGTACCGGTCAGGTTGAAGCTTTCAGTGACTCGCCCAGCTTTCCTACAGTAGCATTTATCAGACGTGACGGTTCTTAAACATGACCATAGAAACATTTATGACATCTCCACCCTGCCCTGGCGACAATACCATTGATAAAACAAGAGGCAATCCTGTTGTCATATGCACCTTCTATGTGGCCTAGGCTATTTTTCACTTAGCAATATTGTAGTGTCATAAATCATACACAAAAGAGAATTTTTATACATAATATATTTTTAACTCGTGTTGTAAGGTACTTTCATGTGTGCAAATGAAGAAAAAGGAGGCAGGGTGAAATAAAATAACTGCCTTGGATCACACAATATGGTGCAGCAAGAAAGGCAGCATTGGTCCCAGGTTTTATGGTTTCACATTATGCTACTCAGCGACAGTAATTGATCTCTCTTTCCCATTTACAGCAAAGGTTCATCTATTGTCTTTAATTCCTGGTGCTTGAGTTTAGGGGATGGGTGGCAGGACGAAGCCACATGAAGACTTGGCGTATTTGAGGCTCGAGGTTCCAAGAGGAGTTTGAGCTGAACCAGAGCCAGGCACCCTCTTTGAGCCTGACCCGACCCTTCAGTGGCTCACCCACTTTTACTGATCTCTCATTGCAGCGATGCACATTTCATTTAATAAATTCACATAAAATGTAGGTTTCCCATGTTATTCAAATATTGTCTTTCTACAAACAAGGTCCTGGACTGTCCGGAGTGAAGGACTCTCCCAGAGAAGACCCAGAGTACTTGAATGGCCAAATCCCAGTAACAACTTGATTTAGAGTTGCGGAGTAATATAAAATATCAATATTTCTGCATTAAGTGCCCAATCAGGAGGAGAGTTCCCCATCCTTCTACCATGTGAATAGTATAGTGTAGGACATTCCACGTGTGGATTCTCCTGTGCCTTGTGCACTTCCTCCAGAAATCCTCAGCACTTTGCATTACCATTCACATACAGAGATAGGATTCTGGAGGCCCTCATGGGCCAGCTTGTAGAGCACAAAGAAAGATGGTGAAGGTCAATTCTTAGGAAACTGTGCAGGTGAAGATATCTCCCGGAAAGGACACATAGGGTCTGATTTACACTTTTGCCATTCTCACCAGAATTGCCATATGTCATTTTGGTGGACTTACTTCCTTTGCTAAATCAACAACACTGCAGAAGAAAGGCTAGAATTCCATATGGTGCAAGACCTAGTAGAGGATAAACAACAGTGCACCTGAGGCCTAGAATGGGCCTGAGAGCTGACACTGGTTGTACAGATCCGAAGCAAAGGTCTGGATTGCCCTCAAATTTGTGTCTGTGAAGCTGAGAAAGCCATGGGCCGCCATCAACAGATACAGTTGACAGAAAAAGGGTCCCGTCGCAAAACCATGCTTGAGGTGAGTGCCAGGAACTCCAGAGCTGTGGAATCGCACCTTGGAGGCCAGAAAGGGATAGCATTGGTAGTAGAGATCCTGGCTTCATGACACCCGGGCCGGACTTGCTACTGCTAGCAGCTTCCACCAGGAGGTGCCCTGGAAGATGGTGCTGGGGAATGGTAGCCTTCCCCTGTTGCTCCTTGGTGGCGGTATATGTGGGGGCTCCATTTGGGACTCCGGACCTGGGTCTGTGGATGGTGAATGTGTAATTCCTTTGCATATATGAAGAAGAGCATCTCTTTGCCCATAATCCCCTGAGCACTTTAAGTGTAGGATGACATTATTTTACTAGTGGGGGACACTAATATAATGAGTTGAAGGCTGCTGAGATTTACATGGACTGTGGTCAGTAGAGGTCCTCTGAGTCAGGAAGTCACACTGGTTTGCTGCTTTGTGTTTGGCACGCACAACACCTGTAAACTGTAGCTGCAAATAACTGACTATATACTAACTGGACACAATAGTGCTGATCCCTGTGGGATGGCTGCTGGAGTGTTATGTTGTAGGAGCCTAATGTGCTCCATAGCCTAATGCCTTATTGAACTTCACAACTGGTGGGATGAAGACCTTGGCCCATACACTCCTGCACCTGTTATGAGATCCCCCCAGGACACAGTCAAAGGCATAGTGTTGTGAGTTGAATTGTTGCTATGCAATTCTTAGTTACCAGTTCTCTGCTGCTCAGCCAGTGTGTGTGTCTGGTCACAGGATGTTGATGAGAGTCTGGTTGATGTGAATGGTCAGCTGGTGAGAGTGGGATGAGCAGCAAGGATATTGCTCCTGGTGGAGTGTTACCCGTAACTTGTAACTAAGCTGAATAAATCTACATCTTACAGCCCACAAAGGATCCATCTTTATTTATAACACATAGCAGAGAGCCAGTCGCTTTCTTACAAGCAGGAAGAGGGCTGTCATCAAGGCTGAGAGTAGTGGCAATGATGAGAGACAGAATCTCGCTGATGTATCAACAGATGCAAACTGAGCAATATGCAAAGGGAACTCTGGAATGGGGGGTCCAAAACAAAGGACAGTGTCAGGCACTCACAGAGATCAGCTTCACCCCTAGATCTATCAAGGGCACATACCCTTGCAACAATTGAAAGGTTTAAACAAATGTTGGAGAAGGAGATAGAGCAAATCTTTCTAGAGGTGAACCTTCTCAGAGTGGACCTTCATAAATTCGATGAGAGATCAGAGGCAGAGAAATCTGTGCATATTTTGAAAACAGAGGCTGCTGACATCAGGTGACTGTATGCTCACTCTCCAAGCCGGCTCATATTTGGGACAGCTGGCTTAAAGACCCAGGGCAGATCCTGTCATAATAATCTTCACTTTGTGGTAATACAGGAGCAGAGTTATTCTTTAAAAGATGGATAAGAGACACCCTGAAGCCTAATGGATTATATGCACTCTTTGACTTGAAGAGGGCACACACAGTTCTGCCCTCCCCCAACCCTTGCCACTGGGTTGCCAGACCAGAGCTATAATTGTTAGAATACTTAACTATTGCTACAGGGATGTCATACTGCAACTGGCAAAAAAGGAGGGAGACCCGTCATTTGAGAGGCCGACCATTCAACATTTTGAGACTACACCCAGAAGGTCCAGAAGATGAAGAAATCTTTTGCAACAGAGAAACAGAAACTAAGGGCCCTGAATTTAAAGTACATGCTCCTGTCCCCAGCCAAACTGAGAGTAATTGCTCAGGCCTATTATCTTTCCTATTTCAACCCTGATTTCTGGTGTAGCATCCCAGCGGTGTCCCTAAGGGGAATGCCAGTGCTCCTGCTATACATTCTTCTGCATTAAGCTTAAGTAGATAGTTCATAAGAATTACAACATTATTATAAGGATATGAGAACTAGAGCAGGGGACAGTTGAACTTGCCAATGGAAACATTGGAGAAATGTGCATTGGTCAAGTTTCAAAGTGTTTTGCAGGGGTAGAGTGGAACAAATTTCATGGCACACAAGTATATTTGAACCATGACATTTACTTTCAACTCGGCAGGTGCTACATAGCACCTAATCATGATGGCGTAATAACCAGTTTTTCTGTGGGACAAATGTATACCATAGATGAAACCACACTGGGCAACCAGAGTTAGTGAAAGAGTACACAGATAAAAAGAGCAAACCTGTGAGAATGATGACATGAAATCTAATGGACATCCAAATGCACAGAATAGACATGTTCCTAAACATTCCACCATACAGATTGCATTACTGGATGGGATTTAAATATGCTTCATTAATACCTATGCACAAAATACTGATTACATGGCATTTTTCTGCAGTAGAGCACCATAGAAACATGCCAAGAGGAGACTGTTAGAGAGGATAGTTGAGGAGGAAGGGCTCGCAGGTTGCCTTATGAGAGGAGGTGGCCTGGGCCAGTAATACCCCCAAGTGGTGCGTAAGGTGGTGCAGGCATGGGAGGTGGCAGTTAAGGGGGTAATGAGGTGACCTTCATCCGCATATCTTTACAGTTCAGGTAGTGTTCTTCCGTTTCACCAAATATGTCTTGACATATCGGTGGCGAGGTGGAGAGAGAGTGGGTTTGGTACCCTGGACGATTCATACTATAATGAGCAATGTATCACTTTTGAAAAGGCATGTGAGACTTTTGAGCTTGGACCTGGACAGTTTTTATAGTTTGCCAAGCTAGCTAACACTGTACAAGAAATATGGCAGTGTTTTCCCTCCACTCCAGAGTCCTGAGAGACACTGGAAGACATAGTGGAGACGGAACATGGCAGCATCTGGCTTCCAGACTATGTAAGGCTGCTCAGTCAGCATTCAGGGTATGGTCACAATGCCACTATGACCTAAAGGACCCCCTTATGGACAATGGGTGAGAAGGGTATTGTGCCCAGGAGCAGGATGTTGCAAGTAACAGCAGATTTAAACTAATACATTTTAATTGTATGCTCCATGCCTACTTGACTCCCCCGTGGTTGAACAGAATTTATCCAGACCGATCCATCTTCATCCAAAATGTGGGGGGCAGGAGGCCACATTTGTATATATGTCATGGACCTGCACCATAGTAGCACAATATGGAAGGGGATGGTATTCAGAATGAGGAGAATGACTATGGTTCCTGTAGGAAAGTGCCACTGTTGGCATGGTTAACTCCCCATTTTTTGCCTAATGTTGATGCCAACTTTGATTGGAAGTGTGCTGGGATCCTGCTAACCAGGTCCCAGCATTGGTGTTCTTTCCCAAAATCTGGTACTTTGTTCTGCAATTGGCACACCCATGGCACACAGTTAAGTCCCTTGTAAAAGGGAACCATGGTACCAAGGGCCCTGTGGCCAGGGAAGGTTCCCAAGGCTGCAGCATGTATTATGCCACCCTTGGGGACCACTCACCAAGCACATGTACACTGCCTTTGCAGCTTGTGTGTGCTGGTGGGGAGAAAAGGGCAAAGGCAAATGCACACAAACCACTGCCTTAGGCATAGGTAAGTCACCCCTCTAGCAGGCCTTACAGCCCTAAGGCAGGGTGCACTATACAACAGATGAGAGCATTTCTGCATGAGCAACATGCCCCTACAGTGTCTAAGTCAATTCTTAGACATTGTAAGCGCAATGTAGCCATACTGAGTATATAGTCTGGGAGTTTGTCATTACAAACTCCACAGCTCCACTGAATACTGGGAGGTTTGGTACCAAATTTCTCAGCACAATAAGCCCACACTGATGCCAGTGTGGGATTTATTGAAAAATGCACCCATGGGGCTTCTTAGAGATGCCCCCTGTATGTTAGCCAAACTACTAGTGCAGGACTGACCGGTCTGTGCCAGCCTGACACTTTCAGACAGGTTTCTGACCACATAGGGTGAGAGCCTTTGTGCTCTCAGTTGTCAGAAACAAAGCCTGCCCTGGGTGGAGGTGCTTCACATCTCCACCCCTGCAGGAACTGTAACACCTGGCAGTGAGCTTCAAAGGCTCAAGCCTCAGGTTACAGTGCCCCAGGGCACTCCAGCTAGTGGAGTTGCCCACCCACCCCCGGACAAAGCCACACTTTTGGCAGCAAGTCCTGTGGGAAAATTAGGAAAAACAGGGAGGAGTGACCACCCCAGGTAGACCACCCCTAAGGTGTCCAGAGCTGAGGGGACCCACTCCCTGCAGAATCCTCCATCTTGGTTTGGAGAACAGGGACCAATAGGGTTAGGTTTGTGCCCTCCTCCCCAAAGGGAGTGGGCACAGGAAGGGTGTAGCCACCCTCAGGGACAGCAGCCATTGGCTACTGCCCTCTGACCCCTGAAACACCCCTAAATCCAGAATTTAAGGGCTCCCCTGAACCTAAGTCGTCAGATTCCTGGCGACCTGACAAGAAGAAAAAGGACTGCATAGCTCAAACCCCAGCAGCGAAGAAGGAAGACAACAACTGACTTGACCCCAGCCCGACTGGCCTTTCTGCTGCTTCAAAGAACCTGCACAAGAACAGCAATGCATCCAGCGGGACTAGCGACCTCTGCCAAGCTCCAGAGGACTTCCCTGCACCCAAAACGACCAAGATCTCCTGAAGACAGCTGCCCTGCCCAAGAAGAAACAATAACCAAGGACTCCAGCACGACACTGAATGAGTGAGTCCTAACACTCTGCACCCGACGCCCACAGCCAGTGTCCCGGTGGCCCAACCAACAAGAGGGGATCCCCAGGCGATTGCAAGCAATTGCACACCCTGGGTTGACCTCTCCACGACGATGCCTGCAGAGGGAATCCAGAGGACCCCCCTGACAATGAAAGCTCTGGACGAAGATATCCGATGCCTAAAGACACACTGCACCCACAGCCCCCAGGCCTAGGAGAACCCGACCTCTGGTGCAGCTACGTTCAGCAGGCAGCCCTCCTTCCTGTCCATCCTATGGTTTACCCGAGTCAACCCCCTGCACCTCACCTGCAGATCTGAGTGTCCCCTGGGGCCTACTCATAGAGAATCATTGGAAGCCCGACGCCTTGTTTGCACCCGGCCGCCCCAGTGCCACTAAGGGTGTTTGTTTGGTGCCTACTTGTGCCCCTGCCCAAGTGCTCCTCTAAATCCCCCAGATCTGCCCTCCACAGACGCGTGTACCAATCAGGCTGCAGATCTGAAACCAAGTGGCCCCAATCTCCATATGAGCCCATGTTAATTTTGCCGCAACTTTGACCTCTGCACCCGGCCGGCCCTGTGTTGCTGGTGGTGGGTGTTCCTAAAACCTGCAGACTGGAACTGTACGTTTTGTACTTACCTGCAAATCGATCTAACTTTTTAAAAAGTTATTGTAAGTTGTGGATTAGTAACTACTAGAAGTAGTTTTAGTTTCTAAAAAGTAATCCCAACTTTAGTAACATAATGAGCAGCTCAGAGGAAATGGTTGTATAACTCAACCTCACCTCTTACCTCCATCTAGGTATGACAGAGTTAAGGTCCCTCTGTAAGTTGAAAAAGATTAAAACAGGTCCCAACCCAACCACAGTCAAGCTCCAGGAGCTTTTGGCAGAGTATACAAGGAGGAAGACCTCCACTCAGACAGGGAAGATGTTAGGGATGAGGAGGATGACCTCCCCCCTCCTTACCTAACAAGGGAGATCAGGGTCCCAAGATCCCTTTCTATAAATATAGTACTCACACTACAGAAATCCCCAGTGCTTAATTTGAGCTGGTGGTTTTCGGTGCTCAGAACCTTCATTTAATTGTCAGCACTGACACTTATGACAGCCTGCCACATGGTGGTGCTGTTTGTCTAATTTAGAAAATATCAATACAACGGTAGTTTAATTCAATATACACTATAAAGGACTAATAGCTGGAGCCCAAGCCATCCTTAAAGTGTAATGTGCCTGGAATTGACTGAATTGTCTCACCTATAGCCCTGTAATGGTTAATAGTTGTGTTGGTACTGGAATTGGCAGTGCTGGCAGGGGCGATGGGTGGTACAAGCTTCAATGGCTTCTTGACAAGGACCTCGGCACTTTTGTTTTATTTTTTTCAAATGAAGCACTGGAGATCCCCACCAGGCAGATGATAGGAAGGGCACACCTCTGCCAGGGGAGCAGAGGCCAGGGCCTTCATCGACCCAAGCCCCCGTGAGAATCGAAATGACCCGATAGTGCCTAACGCTGGCTCGTTGTTCTGATGTAGTTAAACCGTTTTGTTTGATCCGATAATATGTCTCGGTGGTGAACGTTAGATTTAGAAATAACAATTTAAAATGCTTTTTTAAAGTTTTATATTACGAATGTGACTACTCAATTAAAAAAAATGTGAAATTGGATGGCAAAACAAGAAACTAGCGTTCTTCCTCCCTAGCAGCTCTCAAACAGCTGCTCTTTTCATCCTGAACCCTTTCTCCAGTTTCTTTTTTAGTCCTTCTTTTTGTCATTATTTTCGTTACACGTTTTGTTCATTTCTAAAATCAGCAAGCTCCCACAATCTTCTCTCTCCCCCTCCCCACTGCCAGCAGCACCACGTTTGACATATGGCTTTGACTGTTTATTGAGTCCAAACCAGATGTCATTCATAGCAGTGAGGTAGCAAGGATGACATTGGTTAGCGCTTAATTTGTGCTTATTGTTTCCGGTGCTGAGCACCGGCTCTTATTTTTGAGGGCCTGAGCTGCTTCTTCTGCCTCAAGCACTTGCTGCGTACAAAAAAAACACATATGGGAAAGGCGGAGGAACAGAAAAACAAACAAGCGTCACCAAGGAGAAAGCAGAAAGCAGTCAGAGTGAGCTGAAGGGGCAGGGAGTGGCTGTAAATGGATTGAAGAGGCCCGAGATAGCTTCAGGATTACGCTGCCTCCGTATTCCGTGCTCAAAAATGCAGCAGCCGTGTTTAAGAGGAGGACTTTGGGCACCAGCACGTTTTTATTTACAAATTAAGCACTGACATTGGTCCAAGTGCAAGCAAGGGAATGCCCCCCTCCATGCCCCTGGTTAGACAGTAAAAACAGCCATGATTGAAGCACCGGTGCCGCTGCATCTGCTGCACCAATGATAACTGTGACACAGGTTCTTCCATAAGGTGACATTGCGTCCAGAGAAGGACCCACCGACGTGCCAAATATAAACCTCATAACAAACCTCTGCAGTTGTCTGTCAGCCGTATAGCATGGCGACTATATAGTTCTATAGGCCTCTCCTATCATCCTTAATGTAAACTCACACATCTGGTCTCCAGCTCAGAATCGTATGCAAAAGATTGAAAGCGGGGAATTCATAACCCTACAAATACATGAATCGGGAATTCTCTTTTCGGTGCGGGCTACACAATTTGGTAGAAATCAAACAGGAAGGAAGTGATCTCTGGGAATAAATCCCTTGGTACTTTCCCCTGAATTATTCTACATTAGCTTCTATTAAGAATGCCCGGAATAAATTCCTATAATTTCACTGCCACAGAATCACCGTTACCAGGAGTCCCGGTAAATCAGTAGGAAAGGAAACAACGAGAATTACAAGTTTCGGTGGAATAACATGTGGTAATTACACACCATTTCCCACATTTTTTGCCAAGTCTTTCCTACAGATATTTTGCCAGCTTTCAGCAGCCGAAGCCTCCAAGTGAAAACCCAAAACTTGCAATTCCAGTGGGCCTGTAACTTCTGTTACCAGATAATAATGATAATGATGATAATATAGTGATCCCATAATCAGATATGGCTTGCTACTCTGAATGTGTTACCTGCAGGTCTATGAACACTCAAGCCATGAGTTAATTTATCCATCACTGGGTGAAAGGTAGATACAACCTTGGCACCCCCAAAATGACATTAACAAATCCTGGAACCCATGTACTATGAAGCAGAGTCGTGGTGCTGTGCATCTGTGCTGGGACCAGGTCAGGTCTTGCAACGCGCTGGGTGCATTAATTCAGCCCAATGCAAAATTGCCCTTCAAAAGGGTTCCCAAAAGTCTGCAATATCAATATTACCTATGAGGCCAGATTAGTCTTGCAAGTCCTTGCAAACAACTGTTAATGAAGAGAGGGAGGGCTGCAAGGAACAGTGATCCTCTCCATCTTTGAATTTACTTTTTGTGTGTGCCGATATTTTGACCCCTGACCCATAAGGGGATAGGGTTCGAAGTGACAGAATGAATGCCACACCATGAAACAGACATCAGGGTGAGAATGCAGATGTGTATAGAGACACGGTCTGCTCCCGCTGTGCACGCAGGTTTCATTCCAAGAGTGGAAGCTGTTCCTCACTCACATCTTCCATACTGTGAATGGTTACAGAGTGAAAGGGAGCCTGTCAACGTTCGATGCTTTGCCTCTACCAGAGCAGTAACAATGTTCCGGGCCCTACCCAGCAGTGAAGACTGACCGGTCTGGATCTTAGGAGGACAACCTCAGAGAGAGACAACCCCCCCAGGCTCCAGAAGTGACCTTTGGGGTTGTCACCATCGAAAGGAAGGATTAGCATTATTCCCTCAACTTCTAGATGGTCCAAGGACTGCTTCCACAGCCACACACTCAGACCGGACAAAGGGACGAGGGGAAGGATATTTAAACACTGATAAAACCCTCTGTTCTGTTCCTGCAAGGCGGAGCAAACATATCAACAGCATGTCAAGCATATCAACAACTCATCAACAGGACAAAGGAAAGACTAATTCTAAACAGCTTCTGTTGACATTTACTGCCCAGTTACTTTGTTATATTCCTACATGGAGTCATGGTGCATAGGGGGTTGGTTACTCACTTATCCACCAGGATCGGTCTCTGTTGACAGTATGTCAGATCAAGAAGGTCAAAGCCATGGCAGTGTTCAGGCCGCGGTTTCTCAGGGGCCGTTTCACAACCACTCCTTCAAGATCACAGCAGCAACAATCACCTTTAGAGAAGGGTTATTGGAAGATTGCATCAGAAGAATTGGGAGGTGGCGCTCCAAGTGCTTCAAACTCCAGGGACAAACCTTATTTCTTAAGTTCACAATTATATTGTAAGCAAGCGTTGCCTGTCGGGAGTTCAGTGATGCGTGGTGTTAATAATTTAAAATATTAGTGTGTTTTACTCTTCTATTTTAAGAACTTAAGGGGTAGGTAGATATAGAGAGTTACAGCTGTCTGAGCTAAACAGAATGATGGCTTGGACTACTATTCACCTGGAAATATATTTTTTTTTAAAGGAAAGATTTTGCAAAAGAGGCAAAGGTGGTGGAAAAAGGCTGACAAAATGTTGACTTGGGTAGCTAGTGAGTAATTATGGTTTATCCAAAATCCTAAATTGCACACTACAGTTGCCGAAGGGGTAACCAGTTCTTTCCGCCACCAAACCGTGGACCAGGTGGAAATCTGTTTTCCTAGCCGAAGCATTTCTACTTTATCTGTGTTCATTTTGAGAAAGTTGTGGTTCATCCACGAGACAACAGTTATGAGACAATTTTGAAAGATGAGAAGTGACCTGTGTGAAAAATCATTGACAATAAACAAGATTTTCATGTTGTGTGCGTAAGTCATGAAGGAGAGAGCGAAGTGCTATTGACTTGCGCTAAAGAGAAGACACAGACAATAAAAAGTGTGGGATGCATAGAGGAGTCCTGAGGTCCGTCCTGTTCTAGTTTCTGGAACTCAGAGGCAAAGGCAAACCACTTGAGAGTGGTCATGGACATAGGAAGGGACCCAAGCCAAAGCATGGCCTTATATCCCTATCGGGGAAAGACAAAATAAAATAATTTTGTAGAAAAACATATCTAAGGCAACCGGGAGGTTAGGCAAGATCATCAAATGCTCTTCATCCACTATAGATGTACATCATCTAAAATGGAAGTCAAGGTGGTTTCTGGGGCTCAGATCAATTTTGGACAAGAGATTAGTGAACCCCATCCTATATTGAAGAAGCATCTGGGCCACTCCTGAACTGTGCTCCTACCACAGGGTCTAGAAGACGTTCTACCTACTGAAGGGTCATGCAGTACACCCTGAATTAAGTATATAAAAATTACCCTTGAAAAGATTGGGAATGAGTGTCTATGGGGCATTCCTGGGGAGTTCAGTGCGACCCCTAAGCTGTCCATTAGGGCTAATTATTGAGAACATAAAAAGGGAATTAAGCATGGGCAGTCTAATTTAGGCATTCTAATGGATGCTTTTCTTACATTAAATGACGATTTGTGGAAGAAGCCTTCCTGGGTGAGACTGAACCTGTGGTGGCCAGGAGGCTTTATCGATAGTTTTGCTATGGGACTCTGCCGCTTCAATGCTTTATTGCTAAATGGGAATACGACCCTGAGTTGGTGAAGTAGCAACGCCCCTCCTATAGAGTGACCAAAGAAACGCTTGAGCACGCCATATTTTTCTGCCCAGCTTACATCAATAGTAGGAAGAAATGGATATTACCACTGTGTCATAATGTAGATATTAGGGAGCAGAGAGGGACATTGAGAATCATGACATTTGACACAAGACAACTTACTGCCTTTGCAGTCCTCAGTTTCTGGCATCTATGTGGAGAGTTAGACAGAAATTTAGTATCTCGTTAGGGAAGGAAGGTAGCGATGTGCAGTTAACACTGTACAATGCACTCTATCATTGCTAACGATCCCAACATATTAGTGAGGAGAGATATCAAACAAGTTGTTTAAGGTCAGTTATGGATTGTTGTCATGTTTTATAACAGTTTTTAATGTTTTTAATAAATTGGAAGTGTTTGAAGACCCTTTTTTTGGATTTTATCTGTAACCAATTGATTTCTAATGTATGTGTTGATGTGCTGTATTCTGTGTGTGCTTTTGTGGCTACATAGCCGAAATAAAGATTGACCTGAGGTTTCTGTACTGTGAACGGAACAAAAACCAGATTGTGCAAAGCCAATGATAGCATTGCCCTGTAAAAAAAGATGAAAGGTGCACATTAACTTCCTTTTCAAGAATCGTTACTGGAAAAGGGAGCAGGGGGGTGTTTCAATACTTACTGAGAGTTAAGGCATTAGTGGAGGGTTTTTTAAGAAGGGCTAAGACCATTGCTTTTACCAAGTTGCTAGTACCCTGCCTAGATCCAAGGATTGATTACAAAGATTACTTAGAAGTTGGACAATGGAGTCAATGGCTTTATGAACAATGTATGCCAGACTTGGGTCGAGGTGCTCGATTTAATGAAGTCAGCATATTTATTTAGGTTTTTCCATTACTAGAAGTACAAAGTCAAGGCGAACAGATGGGGCTTGGGTCTGGTAGACTGTCAGTGTCTGAAGGTTGATCGAGCTTGGAGAGAACTTCTCAAATAGAAACAATGTTGTTTTGAAAGAAAAGCAAGAGGTCATCACACGCAGCTTGAGAACTGGGAACAGTGGTGTTGCCACAGTGCAAACTCGTGAGTTTGGCTGCAACTTTAAAAAATGGCCTTGCTGGAATTTTGGGCTTGGTCAGTTTGCAAAGCAAAGTAGTTTCTCTGGCTGACCGAACTTGTTTTTTTGTAATTACTGTAAGTCTTTTAATAGTGTTGATATTTCTCTTGGGAGTGGGTGTTATGCCAATCTCTCTAGGTATTTCTGCACAAAAGTTTAACTTTTCTACAAGAATCTGAAAACCAAGGGGCTGAAGGGCAAGTCTAAAGACTGACAGTTTTTTAATGGGGCTATTAATCTAGTGTAGATGGTAACCAGTTGTTGTAGAGACAGCCCCATTTAAATAGACTTTCTTAGTAGGAGGGAAGTAATGTTGGAATGTAGTTACTTCTGGATGCTTTATGCCACAGACGTTTGAGAGAAGCAGAGTAGATTTTGTGAGCCATTAGGGCATAATACAGACTCCATGTAATGGGAATGACCATGTAATAAGACCAAATCACAAAACAGTATCAGGATGTGCAAAGAGTAGATCAGGGTGTCCTATGTGTAGGGGGGAAATCAGTTGTGACAGGCCCAATGCTGCAAACGTTCCCAATAAGTAGATAGACTCAGGCACAGTAGATTGAGCTACCCAAACATTGAAGTCTACAGGGCCGGCTTTAGCGCTGGTGGCACCCAGTGCACAATCTTTTTTGGTTCCTCCATGACCGCCCCCCTCGGATTCCCTCACTACCAACTGCAAAAGTGCCCGTCCTCTCTTTATAGCCTCTCTCACATACTTTTATTTTGTTTTAAAGGGCTGGTGAAGGCTGGCTTTACTAATCCACTCAGCTTTCCACATAAAATGCAGATCTGTGCTTTGCAGCAGGAATATTAACTTTTTGCACTACTTTATAGTGAGTCAAAATTGCCACAAGACAAAACTCCTGTCTCTCTCTCTAGCAGGAACACCAATCAATCATCTTGACATTTGTATTGCTGCCTGAAAAAAATGCACAAGGAACTCTGCATCAAGTGGTTTTAAATCTTAAGTTATTGCTAAACATAGCACCCCCTTGAGGTCAGGCCCCTGCCCCCCCCCCCAGATCGGCACCCAGTGCGGCCGCACCGGTCGCATCACCCTAAAGCCAGCCCTGATCCTCCAAACAGATCCAGCTAGAAGTGCTGCGGTTAATAGGTATTTCACTAAGAAGTTTCTCGTTGAAGCCTAAAGATGGCCCTGGAGGTGATGGACAATGATAAAGGTGAGGTTAGAGGTGTTTGATATTGCTATTTTTAGGGCAAAGTAATTCTTTAGATGAGGGCTCACGATTAAAATGGATGGGGTTATATGACTCCTTATAAATGGCTCTGAGTCCACCACCTGTTTTGCCGACGTGGGGCAAGTGAGGTGCTTTAAAACCAGTGCAGGGAGCGGAGTCCTAAATCCAGTAGCGAAGCCTCATGTATTCAAGGTTCCATAATAAATAAGATGTCAGAATTAACATCAATAATTAAGTCGTAGCTTTAAGATTTAAGTTTGGTAACGGACCTGGTATTAACAAGAGTTAAAGAGAGGATTTTGTATAGTGGTTTGCAGGTTGGCCAGTTGTGATAATGTGAAACCTTTTGTGTACTGGCGGGATGGCAGGTGCAGGTTGCTGCTCACTACCAGGACTACCATTCCTGTGCGCATTAACTAAACCAGTGGGGGGTTTCGACTGGGTTACGTCTATAGGTATCAGTTCAGTGCTTAATTTGTGCTTGTTGTTTCCGGTGCTGAGCACCGGCGTTTATTTTTGAGGGCCGGGGCTTATTCTTCTGCCGCAAACATTTGCTGCGAGCAAAAGCCAAATATGGGAAAGACGGAGGAAGGGAAAAACGGAAAAAGCGTCACAAAGGGAGAAAGCAGAAAGTTGCAAGAGTGAGCTGTAGGGGCAGGGAGTGGCTTTATATGAATGAAGAGGCCCGAGGTGGCCTCAGGATTACCATGCCTCCGTATTCCGTGCTCGCAGATTTAATTGTAGCAGCCGCGTCTTTACGTTTTTATTTACAAATTAAGCACTGTATCAGTTGTTTGGACGAGGCTGGCTGCTCACTGCTGATGGAGCTGTTACTCATGCAGGGCTGTCGGACTGATAGGATAGACTCAATGGAATTTGTGAAATGAAGAGTTATGGCCTAAGTCTGGCCGTTTAGCAACTGTTTCATTGCAAAAGCATGATTCTCATTGTTTGGGATGATGTCTCCATAGCAGCCAGTAGGCCAGGTTATCTTTAGAAGTGAGCGTAACTCGTGTAATTCAGATAGAATAATCATGCACAATTTCCCACAAAAACTGTGAGATTATGCTTAGTTACCCGGAAGAGTAATTCTGCATTTACTGATATTTTTTAACACAAAAGTGCCTTCTTGAATCCAAAATGGCGCAAGATTGCATTTCGCACTAAATGCGACAGGACATGACTATCAAGTGCGAGCAGCTGCTCGAGCTCAATAAATGTCCTCTTGGGGTAGGAATTTCACGCAATTTACCCCCAGCATTTAGCGCTATTTTCATTTTGCAAAAGGCCCCTGTCACACCCAAAATGAGAGTGACAAGGCATTTTGCACTAAGAAAGAGCATGAAATGTGCTGATAGGGTAGAAGTTACCCCCAATTTACTCCCAACATCTAGCACTATTTTCTTAGCATAAATTGGACTCTCACATTCAAATTCAAAATGGACGCAAGGATGTATCTTGCGTTAATAAATAGCCCTAAACGCAGCATCACACTTATCAAGAACGAGTGGCCACTCCCAGTTACTAAATGTACTCTTGCAGTAGGACCGTTTCACCTTAGGTTACTCTAAATTACGCAAGCAAGCATAATGGAGTAATTATTGGTAATTTCGCATAAATGAGTAACACGGAATTATCAAAATTACTCTGATTTTCCCAGCGTAATTAAAATTATACCTGGGCCTAGTTATCTTGGATGATGTCCATCTATGACTTCAGATGTAGGAATTTTGCTTCAAGGAAATTATCAAGAGAGCCACAAAGAAGGGATGCCAGCCTTCGTAAAACTTCAGTATCACTCTGTAGGATAACTCTCTGACAATAAATTCACTTGTATAAAAAAGAAAAAAGAATTTGGTTTCACCTCTAATACATCTGGACACTTTTTCTCCTTACAGCTGCCAGAAAGGCATGGGCGATGGGGCACTCATTTGTATCCAGAGCAGCACAGCATGTCCACGTGAACACTAAGGCTTGAGACCACCACAGAAGTAGTGTGCATGGGCAGGACGGGCATGCATTGAGACATTGTGGAGGGATTCACCAAGGTCCACTTAAGGCACCACCGACACCAGACATTAAAGTAACACACCAGGCTGAGACTGACTTCACCTCCAGTGCACTGCGCCTCTATTGCAGAAGATGCGGTGCTCCCCTGTGGTTGTAAGCAAGGAACCCAATACTACAGAACTAATAATGGCCTTGACTATACCCAGGCAGTATTGGCATGGGAAAAAATTACCGAAAAAAGTTGAGAAGTCTAGGTGGAAGCTAAATTGTGCAATGTTTAAACTTAAAAAAGCATGAGAATAGTTTTTATGTGACAAAACCTTATTAACCTACAGACCTCATCAATCTCCTGTGCAAAGCAAGCATCGATCTATGTATTCAGGATGTACATCATGTTTTATCGAAAATGTACTTTAAATAGTCTTTGGAAAAGTAAATGGCCAGCATGTGTCAGCTTGCTGGCAACAATAGCCACCTGCAAGGCTTATTGCAACTTATAAAACTATAAACTGTAGCTGCAGGGTTGACTACCAGGCCATGTGGATGAGGCGGTACCTATCAACACTGGCCATTCAATGAGTGACCACGACCTAGCCATGGGTATAACCGAGAAATGATGGGCAGAAGGATCCAGTTTTAGTTGTGAATGTTCACCTGTAGGCGGCTTATGGAAAGGAAGTGGTTTGGAAATATTGGGGGTCATTACGACCTCGGCGGTCTTTTCAAAAGACCGCCAAGGCCGCGGGAGACAGAATACCGCCATTGCCGGCGGTATTCATGTCTCCTTATTATGACATTTCCGCTGGGCCAGCGGACGGTAACAGTGTTACCGTCCGCTGGCCCAGCGGAAATGTCACATCAACATTGCAGCCGGCTCGTAATAGAGCCGGCGGCAATGCTGATGTGCAGCGGGTGCAGTAGCACCCGTCGCGCATTTCACTGCCCGAAATTCGACGGGGCTATGCCTGGGGGCCCCTGCACTGCCCATGCCAAGTGCATGGGCAGTGCAGGGGCCCCCAGGGGCACCTCAAGTCCCCTTACCGCCAGCCTTTCAATGGCGGTGTGTACCGCCACAGACAGGCCGGCGGTCGGGGACTCATAATCCCCAGGGCAGCGGTGCTTGCACCGCTGCCCTGGGGATTATGACCGCCAGGCGGAATCCTGGCGGTATAATGGAGGGGCCGGAGGTATGGCCGTGGCTATTGCGCCACGGTCATAATTGCTGGCGGAACACCACCAGCCTGTTGGCGGTGTTACCGCCAACATACCGCCGGCCGCCAGGGTCGTAATGACCCCCATTGTATGCTTGGTCGAAGTGAAAGTGAGTTAATCATGGCAACGGGAAGTGGAGGTCTAACCGCTGTAACTGACTGAGGCATGGCTACTGGAACTGGACAGCCACCTAGCATGCATTAGTGACTGAAGGCAAACAAAACACGGTTCTGTAAGTCTGTGACAATTGAATCACACTCACCTGAAGTGAAGGGTCCCCCAGAGTGCCTGACTGACCGAGCCACAGGTACCAGAAGTGGGCAGACACCCGACATGTCTGATTATCAACATGAAACATAGCTGTGTGAATGAGTTAAGGACAGCTACCTCAAGTGTATGGCTGTGTAAGGCACATGGCATGCGTGTCTGAATGTATTGTTGGATGGTACCGATATGAAGGATCAGCCGGTGGAGAGGGAAGTGTCTTACAAAGGGTGCCCACTGGGTTGAAAAGATGTAGAGTTATTCATCTGAATATAGAGCACAAATCTAATTTATTATGGATCACTTGTAAGTGAAAGCAGCCAATAAACGATGGTCTTCACCCTTCCAAATAGAGAAGTGTGACCTGCATTACTCGGTCTTGGAAGGGCGCCTAGAAGGGGGACTAGCGCTAGGCTCTGAGCCCGACTCTGTAACGGAAATCATTCAGTCATGTTCTTAGCAGGACATCCCCAGAGGGAGACCACCCTCCAGCTTCCAGCACTTCAGCAGTGAACACAAGATTTTCCCCTAAGAATAGGAAGGTCTGGCCCTATCTCCCAATTTCCAGCTAGCCCAAGGACTGCATTCACGCCCTCAAGCATGACAAAGAGAGAGATGGGGGCTATTTAAACCTTATCTCCCCCCAAAGCCCTTTGTTCCATTCAGTGAAGTCTCATGGACGGCCCTCTCCCGCTGCAATACCAGCATAGAGAGGGTTCAACGAGCAAAGCACTCAGGAATAACACAGCATGAACTACCTTGTTTTATATGTCAGCAGCTGCTACACGCAATTTTACAAGATAATTCACTGCGGCTGAAAGGTCAGACTATGTGTAAGAGGCAGCACCCAGTCACACCGACCTGGCCACAGGGAGAACCCAGACATGATGGCAGTAGGGATCGAAGATTGGTAGTGGACATTCAGCTCAAAGGCCATGCATGATATGTGTGATATTGTCAAATGCTAGGCGTGGTGGAAGTGAAGGCGAGGGAAGCATGGCCACTGGAAGTGGAGTTTCATTGTGTGCCTGACTGAAGGTGCATGAAACATGCCTGCTATCAGACTATCAGCCCATCGTATGCTTGGGCTGATCATAAATAACCTAAGCATGGATGCCCTAAGTGTAATACCTCAACTGCGTGGTCACCTGCTAGGCCTGACTGGGTATATTGTTGGATGGTGTTGACACGAAGGGGCGGCCAGTAGAAAGGAAGGTGTCTGACATTGAAAGTTCACTGGGGTTGAGGGAAAAGACATAAAGCTATCACTTTTAAGGTGGAGTACAAAGTGGACCTATGTCGGATCTCTTTTAAGTGAAAGCCTTTTCTCTTCCAAACGAACAAATGTGTTTTCCATTATTGGGCCTCGGTAGGGTGACCGTGCGGAGATACCAATGATAAACAGTGAAACAGATGGTTTCTTTGCCTTGTAATTAATCACAATTTGTAGTCTATTTCTTGCTATTCATAATTACCAACGTGGCTTGAAATGCACTTCAGTAGACTGAATATTCATTTTTTGTCCTTGCAAAGCTGCTACTTTACACAACAAAGGCCTGTGCATGTACAGGGCACAAACGTTTGATATGTATGATCTGAGACGTATTTAAGATTAAATCCTGATGTGTGGTTGCTGTGTTCCAGTTTCTTCCATATTAAGCATCTTGGTTGGATGCCAGCTGTTTGAAGGGTGTAGCTGACAAAAGGTTTCAGTCCAAACTAAGCATCACTGTTATCATAACTTTTTCTCTTGCCTTTTCCAAGGGACCTCCTGGGGAGGAAATTCTATAGAGTTCCTGGACTCACTCCCTACCCATGGTCAGAGAAGGGGCAGGGAAATTACCATTTATTTTGAAGATTCTGTCTTTGCGATGCAAACTAGAAGTAAGCAAATGAGAGCGACAAGGAAGCCAAGCAACGAGTGGGCTCTAAGCCCGCTGCCAGCAAACAGATCTAAAACGCATGAGGGCCCTCAGGAACAGAGTAGGGAAATGTATGGATGATCTTAGTGGATCAGTTCATGGTAACCACCATTGAACTCAGATATTAATATGAGTGCCGAATGCTGGCTGGGGTACTGATCCGAACTCTGTTGGGAGTTGCGACCCTCGAATAACCCATTGTCAATAATTTGATGTAAGCAGAATATTTTTTTATGCTCACACTTGCCCAAAGTTGTGTAAATTATGAGATGTACATTAAGCAAACAAGTGCGTTTGCATGTGGAAGCGTTTAAATGTAACAAGAAAGAAAACTCTTTAAGGACCGGCATTGACTTGATTCAAAATGACATTCTGAAGCAATTTCCAAAAAAGACGTTGATAATTGTTTCCCAAAAGTACAACAACCATTGTTTCAAGCGAATTTGTGTAGCAGAACATAGCACGCTGTGGGACCAAGGAAGGCAACTCCTCTATCCCAACAGGATTTACACTTAGGCCTCCCTTATACATAGCTTAGTAGTTAAGTTCAAATTCCCACACCCGGTAATTACCGATACCAAGTAGATCAGTAATTCTGGGGTACTGAAATTCCTCTCCATTACAAGCTGCAGTGCCTACGAAGGCAAATAACTACGCAACTTGGCACTTTCCTGCAGATTTCTGCAGTTTTTCTCACTTTCCAAACTATTTTCCAAGAACGCATTTTAATGGAACTTGTTAATTGAAGTGGCCAGACAATGGACATATTCAGGGGCGTAACCAAACTTGAGAGGGGGGGGGGCTGCACTGTACATGAAAGGTCACACCCTTCAGACTCACACAGGAGCTCTGAGGTCAGAGCACTGTGCTGAGGGAGCCCCCTGGCACTCAGGGACCCCCCGCATCGTAGGGGATGCGGGGGCCTTTGTTATGCCACTGGGCATACTTAAAACTATCAGCAATACCTTATTTCTCTGGTTTCCAGGCAATTGTAGGTTACTGAACTCCAGTTGTCAAAACTGGAGATGTTTGCCACTGGCATGCCAGGACCACAGGACCCCAAAGAAAATGACCTAATACTCCCTCTTAGCACTTCACTCTCATTGGAAATGAGGCAGAAAAGTTCAAGAAGTTGATGAGGGTGTATCACTGACATAATATTCATTTGTACAATATGGATGGAAATAAAAATATCGCTTGCCTGTACCTAACTAATAGAACCCATAATGTTACCTTCAGACATATAGGGCCTCATTACAAGCCTCACGGTGGTGGTCAGGAGAGCCGCTGTTGTCGCGGTCCGACCACCATATTAAGACCTTGGTGGTCAGACTGCCAGGGTTCCGCCAGCATCTCCAGGATCCATGATCCCAATGCCTGGCAGTGGTGGAGATCGTAATCCACCAGGGCAGCGCTGCATGCAGCACTGCCCTGCGGATTACGACCTTGTTCTCTGACAGTCATGTAAGGGCGCTTACACCGCCATGAAAAGGCTCGCGGAAAACAGCTGCAGGGGGCCCCTTGGGGCCCATGCATGGCTCATGCACTTCGCATGGGTAGTGCAGGGGCCCCTCTGCCCAGCACCGTGACAATGGTCACCGTCTGCTTTGCAGACAGTGAACTTTGCAAGGGCGCTGGTGCACCCTGCAGGCTACAGTTTTGCCGCCGGCTTGGTTATAAGCTAGAGACAATGCTGTAGCCTGTTTCCTGCTAGGCTGGCAGGCGGAAACCAAGGTTTCCACCCTCTGACCCAGCGGGAAACCCTTAATAGCTCCGGCAGAGTAGTCATCACAAGGGTGGCGGCTACCCTGTCGGGAGTTTGGCAGACGGGCTTTCTCGTCCGCCAAACTCAAAATGAGGCCCATAATCTGTCAAAAATATCAATTCACACAATATTGACTACAATAATATCACCAAAGTAATCACATTATCATGAATAAATATAAAAAGTACTTTTTATGTAAAGCAATTAATTACGATAAACATAAAACATTGTATACACAGGTTTGAATTAAAAATAAATATATTACATCACTAACATATTTATAATTTGCCACAATAATATATATTCATCACAATATAACCCAAACAAAATTATCATTGGCACATTTTAACAGGTAGGTGATGCAGTTAGAGAATATATAGAGGGAATAGAATTGGACAAGGATGCACCCCAGGCGCATTCCTTGTTTTATAGGGAAAGCCTTGGTTAATACTTTGTTCACTCCACACTTAACCTGAGCATAGTTCCCCTCATGGAGCAGCTGGATCAAGTGCAGAAGATCGGGGGTGGGAAACCCCATCCTCCAAATCACCTTCTATAACTTTCCTGTAGGCACAAGGTCAAATCCACTGTCTTCCACTTTATCAGAAGAAAGTGGAAGGCCTGGTCAACCGCACTGATCTTAAACCTCAAACCTGCTTGCAGCCCTGAGAGAGTGTGGATTTCCTCACACCAATCCAACAAACGCCCCAGCACCTGCTTGCAGAACATTTTTTGTAAGTTGTCAATCAGGCTGATAGGGCGGTAGTTGGAGGACAGACTGGGATCCCTTTTTTTAAAGACTGGCACAATTTCTGCCACCTTCCACCATAGAGGAATCGCTCCTTCCTTCTCGACAGCATTGCAGACCACCTTAATATGGGGGACCCATATCTCAGGATCAAACTTGAACACATCAGCTGGGATTTTGTCGAGACCTGGAGCTTTCTAGGCCTTAAGTGCAAGGACTGCTTGCTCAGTCTCCACCAAGGTGAAAACTACTGGGGGGCTAGATTGTGGGATAGCATTGTCGTTGGCCCTACAAACAGGGCCAGGCATGGGGCAGGGGTAGTAAAGTACAAGCACCCAAAGTGAGTGACCCAATCACAGGGAAAGATGGATGTTTCAGCAGGGCTGCCTGTACTTGCATCTCTCTTGATGACCAGTGCTCAAAATTTCCTCTGGTCATTAGCTAAAGCGGTGTCACATAGGTTGGATCAGATGTCATCTTCCCAAGCACCTTTGGCTTCTCTTAGGGTGGCCCAACAGATAGCCCTGTGCTTTCTTATGACCTACCTATCCCCTTCTTTAATGGATGGAAGCAAGTTTGCTTTAGCCTTTTTGCACTGACCATTGAACCAGCCCTTAGTCTGTGCTGTGTTTGGGCACCACCTTGAACCCTTGGTAATGAGATTCTTCTGCTTGGCGAATGCCATATTATGCTCTGCTAGGGTATCTGCGTAGATATTGCCCATGTGGGTGACCAGAATTGCATCTGGGGCCCTGATTACCTCAAGGGGGGTGCCCACTGTTTCCCATTTCATGCTCCTCCTGTTATTAGTGACCATGAGGTCCAAGCACACAGGCTCTGAGCCTACCGCCCAATGGAGGTTCATAGATTTTTTTTATCTTAATGCCAGGGGTTTGTTTTCACTCTCCTCTCGCTCCACCGCCATCATATCATCTAGCTCGCTCCAACACTTAACGTATAAGAAAAAGCAGTCAACTGTACTCAAGTGTAGGCCTCATCTGAATGTCGGTGCAAGCTGCTTGTTCGAAGGAAAGCACCCATTGCATGCCTGGATTCCATGGGATGGGGTAAGATCCACAACTTGGAGCGCTGCTCTAGAAAGGTATCTTCTCATGAAGCAGACGAGGTCTGGAATATCCCAGAAAGAATTTTAATTTCAAGGCTGTTCACATGTCAGGTTAATCACCTGAAAAGTGAGGTTGAAATCCGCTATAATGAGCTTGTTACAGATATTGGTGTGGTCGCCTAGCATACTGTCCAACAACTGCAGCATCTTTGTTTCCTGCTTATGGCTGCTACTCCGATTATAGATGTTGATTATCGTTAAGGCCTACGATTTGTGGCGGGAAAGCCCAAGAACATCTGGGAAGTCCACATGAAGAGGTGTAACAGCATAGGGTATGGTGGAGTGGGCCATTGTTAGTAATGCACCAGAAGGGTGCCCAGAGCTAGGTCTAATAGCTTGGACACTATTGCTTTTGTAACTGCACCTGTGCAAATGACTCTCCATTCTTGGCGGTGGGAAAAATACCAACACTCCTTTTTGGGCACAACACTTTGTTGCTGTCCAAAACTAGAAAGGACCTCCAAAATTTGACTGCTAGCTTCACACAATTTTTTGATGATTTTGGTCCTGAAATGAACACATCCATGACCAAATATAGGATTTATACTGATGAAGCAGAAAATGAAGGTTTTGATTTATTTACGCTTAAACGTAGTACTGCAATAATCATGTGTGACTTTAACCGAACTAATAAAGATTGTACGGGGACAAAATGTGTCCTTAGAGTAGTTTGCCAACATTTATAAGCGTGCTTTATATAACGTGATGTATTAGAATTGCACTAATCCGACATAATCGTAAACGTGTGTTATGATTTGCTTGTTTGAAATGTTTTAGCTTAGCATAACTTTAGCGGAGGCTTTGGCCTAGTTGCCTGGTCTCACGGTTTAGATGCTCGTATTTTTCCAATGTGCTATTAAACGTGTATTTTTGCTTGAAGCTGTACTTTTCCACTGAGATCGTTCACATGCTTATCTTAAAGTTTCGTGCCAGCCTAGCATATTTCTCTCCTTACTCCAAGGTCAATCTGCAGGTGCGGACAATGGAAGCTCTGAAAGTGAGTTAATTGGTATAAAATGTTGCAACTTGCGTACCCATCTCCAAGGATAATGTATGCTTAAGTAAAAGCTTGAGAACTGTTGTTTTTGATTGGACAATTTGAAGCTAACCTATGAACCCTCCAATGGAAGACCCTACTGGATTTGAACTGTTGTCTATTTAAACCAGGTGCACGAGAAGAAAGTAGCCATTACCAGCTCGATACCCGCCATTTTGCAGACTTCGTAGCTATTATGGCCCACTTTGCTGCGACGCCATTTTGAAAGAGACTTTGATGCTTTCTCTAATCGAGAGAAAGAGACTTTAAATGATTCTGGCCCTAGAGACTTTAACTTTGATTTGTCCCTTTGCATGAAGTAATAGTTTTACCTTGCCGCCGTGAGGCAATTGCCCCGTCCACCTTGCCCCTTTGCCCCGTCCCATGCCGGTCGAAACGGTACCAATACTGATCGAGAAACGGTACCTGTGAGACGAAGACTTCCTTGTATGCTGATCGTAATTGGTAAATATGAAAGGAAATTGTACAATTGCATTGTGTTTCTTTTAGGTAACCAACTGCTGATTTTGATAAGATCCCTAGTTAGGAGTTTTTTCTAAATTAATGTTACTAAATTGTTTTTGCATGAAGTCCCACATGCCGATGCTAATTTGAGGTTAGATGAGGATTCCTTTTGTCGCACGATGCAATTTGAGACCTTGTTATGCTGACTAAATGTATGCAATTAGTTCATTACAGATTATCGTATTAGTGATTTGCCTTGCTATTATCGAGTGCCTTGTTATTCAAATGCTGCATAGATTGCACTTGTTTCGCCGTTATGGACAGCTATTAATGTTCATTTACGTTTATCATTTGGTGTTGAGACACATTTACATTGTGCTAGCTTTATTAATATAGGGAAATAAATTCACTAACTTTGCAATAAACTGGTGTGGTTATTCCTGACTGAAAGGTCAGGGTTCCGCCGAAATGTATTCTGGATTAATTGTCAAGTGTTATGTTGATCAGGGTATTGCTTATGTTCGTTATTGATTATTGATTTGATTAAAGTGACCGATTAAGAGTACGGAGAGTCCCACTTAGTCAAAAGATTCATCGGCCTAAAGAGCGTCCGAATACAGGCAAATTATTACTACGGACCGCTCTATCAGTAGATGGTAGCAGGTGTCGAATTAACGGTTACGCCCTTTGAGACCCCACTCGAGAAGTTGAATTAGATTTTTCTTGGATAAAACTGATTGGGAAAATGATGATGGGCTAGGTCCACCGCGACTTTCCCGGGATCTCGGAGCTTGCGAATGAAAAGAATGGAGGTGTGGAATCAGCGTTGGCGGTACTAGTGATGGTGTGAGAGAAGTTAGGGTTTTGCGCTTGCACAGCTTATTGCCGCAGATTGTGTGAAAAGGTTGTGAGGATTTTTTCTTTTTTAGAGGATAGCGGAGGTGCGACTCCGAGTGTAGAGGTAGAGAAGTCGTCGAACTTCATAGAAATAGCGGAGGTGCGACTCCGAGTGTGAGAGTAGGGAACTCGTCGAACTTCATGTGCGTGTGGCGCTTTGTGCATAAAAAGGTCCACGTGGTTGTTGTTGTTGAGACGGGCCCTGCGAGGTCAAGAGACTCCGGAGTATGTTGTTCTATGTTGTGGTCTGGGCGGTTTAGTAGGTTGATCGGGCGTGGTCAACGAGTCGGTACGTGTGTAAGGGAGTGAAAGAAACTTCGACTTCGGGCTTTGACAAGATTCTAAGTGCACTAGAATAGATCATTGACAAGTTGAGAGTAGGTCTGCAGGTCAGATTTGCTTGCGAACGTGGGGACCGAGAAAGACGGAATAACTGCCGAGGCTAGTGAAAAGTCCCTAAGGTCCTGAAGCGATTGTGTTACCCTTCCTGTAGTAAACCGACAGATCTGTTTTATATTTTTGGTAGCTCGCGATACATGCAAGAAGTTGTTACGAAAGGAGCTGAGTGAAGGAGGACTAGCCGCGAGGCTTTGTCAGCCGCAGTGTGTGTGAGTGTGACGTCACTAGGAGCCGCGCTGGGATAGGTTGGTTGTAGAGAAGGGTCGCGCACGGATTGGACGCAGTCCGTGGGGCTCGATTGGAAGGGGAAAGGCAAGCGAAGAGTATTCCGGGAATTAAAGTCACCTATTGATTACAAACTTTGTGAAACAAAAGACGAGAAAATGAAATTCTTTAAAGCATTAAGGAGTGCGATGAAGGGGGAGTCTTACATTAAAGCGAGCGTAGGAGAGGAGACGCCGCCCGAAGGCACACCAGCTTACATTGTAATGGAGGAAAAGGGGGTAGCTCCGTGTCTTTGGCTAAACAATGGCACAAGTTGACAGAGAAACATGGGAGCGTAGCATTCCCGATCCACGGGACATTCAATATAAGGATTCTAGAAAATTTGAGATTCACGATGTACGACATGAAGGTGCCTCCAAGGCCAGCCCAGTTTGAGGCTCTAGCAATTTGGGAACTAATGGCTAGACAGCAGCAGAAAAATAAGTTCGAAACAAGGATAAGGAAGGTAGAAAAGACACTAGCGGACGCTAGGTGGGATAATGCACAGAAGGTGTGGAGGTCAGATGTATTGCAGGGGATAAAATTGTTCCACGCAATTACTAAGGAAGAAGAGGAGACAGGTAAGAAAGCTACCTGTAAGACAAACAGGAAGTGTTCCAAGGATAGAGGGGACGAGGAAAAGTTGAGAAGAGAAGAGGAGTTAGAGGATGAGGAGCTAATAATGCAATTGCTGAACGACCGTCCACCACCTTATGCAGAGAGTGGACAAGGTCCAAGTACTAGTTCTGCCCCTCCGGCACCGGTACAGAACAGCGAAACTCAGAGTTCAGGAGCATCATCGGGGTCTAAGGACCCGAGTTTACTGTTCACCCCGCAGATACCGCAGGTTGGGAGAATATATCCAGATGTGCCCATGTTGAAACCAGCAGAAAATTATCAGCCGCAGATGCCAGGGTGCTACAGCGGTGACAACAGTGCAGGAATGATTATAGATCCAACCGTAAGGGGAGTGCAGATTGGTCGCGGCCAGACATTGACACAAGCTGAATCAACCCAGTTTTTGATGCCTCAAAAGCAGATGCAGGGGGGAACAGCACATGCTCAGATGACGGGGAGTCAGATGGGCATGCCGGCAATGATGACCCATGGTGTGGGAATGAACATGCCTCAGAACATGGGGAATGGACAAAACCCAGATGCGATATCGCTACCCATTACTGTAGGTCCACCGGTACCTCTGTACAGTCAGCCTAACTTAGGTATGAGCGGTCAGGGATCAATGCTGCAGAATGGGACCGAAAGGAGGTGCATAGAAAACACTCCAGGGATAACTCCTATAGCGGTTCAGCCAAATGGACCCGGATCCTTGATGGAGTTTAGTCCCATATGTGCTCAGTCGACACTGGTGAGGTCGAGTCCCCCACTGATAATACCTCTGTCATCGAACACTGAAAAGTTGCCGCAACCATCAATGGCAGTCGATGTGAACGCTACACTGATGGGGTTGAATGTGCAACAGTTGACACAGTGGTTCAACAGTTTGAATTCCACACAAAGCTCAGACAGTGGGAAGGGAGAAGATTATATGAATAGGATGAGGTTGAACATGGAAGCACAAGAATTGATGGAAGGGACTATGGGTGTGAATAGGTTAGAGTCCTACTCGGAAGAAGAGCTGAGATACCTATGCCCAAGGATTACGAAAGAAGTGAATAAGGTACATAAAAGCTTGCAAGAAATAGCTGACAAAAACGGGGTGGATATAGACAAGACAAAACACTTGAGCAGGAGCTATAGATTGGATTTTGGGACCACAGATTGTGAACACATGAGGTCAGCAGGCATGAAGGCGCACCTTAGAGAATTGCTGCAGAGTGCACAAGTGTGGAGGTGTTTGGACAAGTGGGAAAGTAGGTGGGTAAAGAGAAAGGAAAAGAGGAGGGACAGTGCTACAGAGCACAATGAGAAAAGACCACAGAGTAGCGAAGCAGTAACTATGTTACCAATGAGGGAGACAGCAGGGGGAAAATTAATACATGTACCATGGCACAGAAGTGACATTCAGTCTTTTACGGATGATTTTCCCAAACTGAGAGAGAAGCCGATTGAATGGTATCAACAGACTGATAGGTTTGTGAAGCTTGCAAAATGTCTTTGGGAAGATCTGAACACTCTCTTTGAGATCGTGGTTCCGGCAGATTTGTGGGAGGATTGCAAAAGAGCTGTAGGTTGGCCGACGAGTGAACCAGAGAGAGACAGGGAGACGGGTGCCCCATCGCCTATGGTGATGAGCCTGTACTATAAGGTGATTCAGCATTTGAAGACGAAGGTTGCCGCGAAAAATGTGGATTGGCAGAAGATCGATCGAACTGCCCAAGAGGCTAAAGAGTCGATTCATAGTTACTATGAGAGGTTGTTGAAGGCGTTTAAGAACTACAGCGGCACGGAAACAATAGAGGCGAAGGACATGCTTCATTTTGTGTTCAGATTTGTGGAAGGGCTGAGACCAGAGATAAGTCAGATGATAAAGTCGCATTTGATTTGTTGGCAATCGAAACCGATTGATGAGGTGTTGAATTATGCAAAATACTGTAGCGACGAAATTGAAGTGAAACAGAAAAGGTTGAAAGAGAAGGTGATGATGATGCAACTTAAAGCAGCTCAGACAGGTCTACAAGGTTTGCAAGGGGTGCAAGGGTTCCAACAGCAGGTACCGCAACTGCAGCCGCAGCTGCAGGGAAACATGGCGTTTCAGCCACAGACCAGAGGCAGAGGCAGAGGAGGTTTTGTGAATAATGGTCCGGATTTGAACACTGTTGTGACGGGTGTGCAGGCAATGAAGAAGGTGATGCCGTGTCACGTGTGCGGAATTGTCGGTCATTGGAAACGCGAGTGCCCGATGGTGGTGCAGGAAGGTGCAGGTGCAGGTGTTGGTCAGCAAAACAATGATGTCAATGCATTTCAGACAATGAGGGGACCGAAAATGAGAGGTCCAAACCCAAATTTTCAGACCGTAAATCAGTTGCAGGGATTACAACCTATGCAGCCGCAGCAGATGCAGATGCCTCGTATGCAGATGACGCAAATGCAGCCAATGCAACAGCAGTTACCCATGGTACCTAATCAGCAAATGCAAATACCTTTGGCACCAATGAGTCAGCAGCAAGTGATGGTTCCTCCACAGGTCTCGGGTCAGGTAATGAGTACAAATGGCACCGTACAACAGTTCCGATTACACAGTGAGAGTGGAATAAACAATGTATGGGAGAGTGAAAGCTCAGAAGAAGAAGGAGATTGTGTGCTTGCAGCATCCTTGGAAGTTGATCAAAAGGGTCCGTACGTAGAGGGAAGAGTAATGGGTCATCGTGTTTCATTCTTGGTTGACACAGGAGCCACACGTTCAACTGTTAAGAGCAGTGAAGTACCAAATTTGCCACTCTCAGGGAGGACAGTTCAAGTGGTGGGAGTAGCAAACAGGCACCTGACGAACCCAATAACAGATCCGGTACCAGTCAGCATCGGTAACTATCAAGGGGTGCATCAGTTTGTGGTATGTGACTCAAGCCCGATAGCACTGTTAGGAAGAGACCTATTGTGCAAATTGGGTTGTTCGATCATGTGCTCGAACGAAGGAATAACAATCCAGACGAGCAGTGATGGGGAAGAAGAGGACAGTGTAGAGGGGGATGAGATGGAAACTGTCGATGAAGAGTATCCTCTGATTTGTCTTTTCCCGATGATAACTGAAGAAGATATTCCAGCCGAATTACGGGAAACAGTCGGAAAGGAAGTGTGGGATATGACAGGGAAAGAGGTGGGATTGATGAAAGGAGTGGAACCAGTGAAAGTGACTGTAAAGCCCAATGCAATCTTTCCCCAGACCCCACAATACCACATGGCACAAGACACCCTCATGAAAGTTGCTCAACTTATTGACGAATTTGTAAAACAAGGGGTACTGAAAGAAGTGTTAAGCAGTCCATGTAATTCACCAATAATGGGACTAATAAAGCCAAGTGGAAAGGTCCGACTTGTGCAGGACTTGAGGAAAATAAATGACATCATAGTCAAGTGTTGCCCTGTAGTACCGAATCCAGCTGTGATAATGTTTCAAGTCCCTTGCGATGCTGAATGGTTCTCAGTCATCGATTTGTCACAAGCATTCTTTTCTGTGCCTCTTCATGAGGACAGCCAATTTCTCTTTTGTTTCAAATTCCTAGACAGAGTGTACAGTTGGTGTCGAATTCCTCAAGGGTTTTCTGAGTCACCGTCAATCTTCAATCAGATTCTAAAGAAAGATTTGGAAGCATTAGAGTTGCCATTCGAGTCAACCCTAGTACAGTACATTGATGACTTATTGATTGCATCAAAGACAGAAAGTGGCTGCACAGCCGATACCATTGCTCTGTTGAACCATTTGGGAAGGAATGGACACAAGGTGTCTCCTTCCAAATTGCAGTTCTGTCAGAAGAAAGTGAAATACTTGGGGCACCAGATAGAGAAAGGGTCACGGAGAATAATGAAGGAAAGAATAACGAGTGTACTTCAAATGAGTCCACCAAAGACAAGGAGGGAGGTGAGGAAGTTTTTGGGAATGGTGGGCTACTGTCGCCAGTGGATTCCCAACTTCTCAACTCTAGCAAAGCCTCTACTGAAACTGACCCAGAAGGATGCCTTGGACCAAATTGAGTTGAAAGGAGATGAGATGGATGCTTTTATTGAATTGAAAGAATGCATGTGCAGGGCTCCAGCTTTAGGTATGCCTGATTACACAAAGCCTTTCACATTGTTTTGTCATGAACGAGATGCATGTTCTTTGTCTGTCTTGACTCAAGCCCATGGTGGCGTAAACAGACCAGTAGCGTATTTTTCAGCTACTTTGGATCCAGTCGCAGCAGCACTCCCAGGGTGTTTGCGCGCCGTAGCAGCATTTGGTATCAGCCTCACTCAGAGTGAAGGAATAGTGATGGGACACCCAGTAACAGTCATGGTCCCTCACTCAGTTGAGATACTTTTGACCCGCTCCCGAACGCAACACATGACCGGAGCAAGACTCACAAGGTATGAAACGATAATTCTGGGCTCACCGAATGTGCAGCTGAAAAGGTGCACCACGTTGAATCCAGCAACCTTGCTCCCTGGTGAAAATGCTGAAATTGAGAACACTGAAGACGTCGAGCATGACTGCCTTCAGGTGACTGAATTTTGCACAAAACCTCGACCTGACATTAAGGATACTAAACTTGATGAAAATGACCAAATTGTTTTCGTTGATGGTTCATGTCTAAGAGATGGGATGGGGATTTTGAAAGCAGGATATGCTGTATGTACTGTAACAGGTGTCTTGGAAGCGGGATGGCTTCAAGGAGTCTATTCTGCACAAGTAGCAGAACTTGTAGCCCTTACAAGAGCATGTCAACTGTCTGCATTGATGAAAGTCACCATTTACACTGATAGTCAGTACGGGTTTGGAATTGTGCATGATTTTGGACAACTATGGTCACAGAGAGGTTTCCTGACTTCTTCAGGATCCCCAAGGAAAAACGGGGAGAGAATAAGGGAATTGTTACACGCCATTCAAATGCCAGCTGAAGTTGCAGTGGTAAAGTGTAGTGCTCATACGAAAGGACAGGACTATGTTTCTCTGGGAAATGCATATGCGGATCAAGTCGCAAGATTTTGTGCCTTGAACTGTATATTACTCAGGGATGAATGGAATTCGATAAGTGAGCCAGAACTCGAACCAGCTGAAGCATTTGCCTTGAAGGTCGTAGATACAATAGATGAACTAAAAGCATTACAGAATAACGTCAGGGAGGATGAAAGAGATTCCTGGATTAAATCACAATGTATAAAGAGACCAGATGAGTTATGGGTTTCAAATGAGGGAAAATTTGTTTTGCCAAACAGTCTCTTATCACAGCTTGCGCGGTTCTATCATGGGCAAGCTCACCTAGGGAGAGATGCCATGATAAGATTGTTCAAAACTGATTGGTTTAACCCCAGATTTCGTCAAGCTGCAGAAGCAGTTTGCCATCGATGTGTCACTTGCCAGCAGATGAACCCAGGAAAGGGAACAGTTGTGAACGCCAGCCACATTGGCAGGGCCAGTGGCACATTTAGTCGAATGCAAATGGACTTCATTGAGATGCCTGTGCATGGGGGTCTGAAGTATGTGTTAGTGATTGTGTGCATTTTTAGTCACTGGATTGAGGCATACCCCACGCGTAGAAATGACAGCCTTACAGTTGCAAAGCTATTGTTGAGGGAGTTAATACCACGTTTCGGATTCCCGATCTCTTTAGAATCAGATAGGGGAAGTCACTTCAATAACGAGGTGATAAAGTTACTTTGTGAAGCGCTGAACATTGAGCAAAAACTGCATTGTAGCTATCGCCCTGAAGTGTCAGGGCTGGTGGAGCAGATGAATGGTACACTGAAATCAAGAATGGCGAAAATATGTGCATCGACAAATTTGAAATGGCCTGACGCATTGCCCTTGGCGCTAATGTCAATGAGAAACACCCCTGATAGAAAGACTGGATTGTCTCCGCACGAAATTCTCATGGGCAGGGCTATGAGGCTTCCTGCAGTTCCCGCAAACGCGCTTTTGAATATTACAGATGATATGGTGTTAGACTACTGCAAGGGTCTGGCTGACGTGGTTCGCTCTTTCTCTCACCAGGTGGAAGCAACCACCTTGCCACCGATCCAAGGTCCAGGACACGCACTGAAAGCAGGTGACTGGGTCGTGGTAAAGAAGCACGTGAGGAAGTCGTGTCTGGAACCCCGTTGGAAAGGCCCTTTCCAAGTGATCCTGACGACAACTACCGCTGTGAAGTGTGCGGGGGTTCCCAACTGGATTCACGCCAGTCACACAAAGAAAGTGTTGTGTCCCACAGATGAGGAAGTTGAAGCGCTGAAACTGCCAGTGCCTGATAAAACAGTGCTGAGTGCTGAGACAGAACAAAACCGAACTGAAAGCGAACAGGCAGAAACAGGAGAGAGAGAAACATTCTCTGAGGACGAAGAGACCAACTCACTTGGGGAAGATCAAGGAGAAAGTTCAGACAGCGACGAAGCAGCTGAAGGTGACAAAGAACCTGAAGCAGCTGAGGGTAGCAAAGAGCCTGAAGCAGCTGAAGGTGACAAGGAACCTGAAGCAGCTGAAAGCGATACAGAGCCTGACGAAAGTAACGGTGACGAAGGGCTCGAAAAAGGTGAAAAAGTAGGAGAGCCTGATCAGAGGAGGGCTTTCCCAGAAGCAGACGATACAGAAAAAGAAAAAGAGAACGTGATTGATTCCCCAGAAGGAGGGGACAAGGCCGAACAGAACGAAAAGGTTCAAGCTTCCTCAGAAAAGATCGCAGGTCCAACAAATGGACATGGTGCAAAGAGGAGACTAAGTATATCACCAGTAAAACAAAGGACTGAAGAAAGTTTGAACGACGGAGAAAGGCCAAAAGTGAAAGAGAAAAGAAAAGAAGTAACTGTTGTGGTACCATCCCCGAGTGAAGAAAAAGACTTGACAAAAGTGGAAAGTACCAGCGAAGCAGAATCGAAAAGAGAAGCAAAATTGAAAAGGAAAAGGATACCGAACAGAAGATATTCCGGTCCTGAATGGGCATATGTAGTCAATGACGATTGGACTGATGAGTTTGTATCTCTAAGCATCGAGAACGAAGAAGAAGAGATACCAATAGAAAAGAAAAGTTTTATGGACAGTGTTGATTGAAAGGGTGATAAATGACATTGCCTGCTACAATCTAAAGTGATAAAACCAGCTGAGATATTGCTAAACCGGATGAGACATTTGCTAAACCAATAAAGACTGAGTTATTGCCGAATTGAGACAAATGCTGCTAACCGATAAGTGACTTGGCCTCTTGAAGAAAACTGTGTGAACATTGCGCTCGTTCAGCTTTGTAACTGAATTGCTAAATCGTTTCATTTATAGGTGCTTCTAGCTCTCTGATTCTATACAGATCATGACGCAAAACAGTAGAAAGAAATATTGTAAATATGTGTGTATAGGCTTGATAATTGCATGTGTACTAATAATAATGGCAATTGTACTTGGAATGCATGGTAAGGGTGAGAATGAGAGAATTGATGCTTCTACTTTTGCTCCTGTTACTGTCACTGAACTAACCGCATTGAAAAGACTAGAATTAGATGAGAGGCTCTTGCATGATAAGAAAGAACTTTCGTATAATGTTTTCTATCGCTTGCTAACAGAATATGTTGAGACTATGGATGCGAAAGATTGTTATGTGTGTACACAGATACCGACATCAGTAAAGGAAGGGGTGACTTATCACCACATGCCTCTTACATACGGGATTACATGTAGTATAGTAATGTCTAGGTTTTATGGTCAAACTAACATACAGTATTTTTACTCAAATTATGATGTTACCTTTGCATATGTTCCTATAATAGCGCAGCTAAGCCAGATTGCTAAAGATTGGGATGCTAAAATAATGAGGGAATTTTTCGAGCCAATGCAACCTTTTGAAACGGCTCACGCTCATAGGGAAAATCTTACCTGCTCGCTCTCTGCAGTAGAAATAAGCTTTTTAGATCGCACAGATGATAGAAGGGCACAAATGAATGCGAAATTAGAAAAAGAGCTACATAAGAGGACTTCAGTAGATAATTATGATTTTGCTGCAATAAAAACACAAGGGAAAATAGCTTTAGATGCTTGGCATGTAGGGAAATTTTGTATATATCGAGG
Source organism: Pleurodeles waltl (assembly GCF_031143425.1). Classification (NCBI taxonomy): domain Eukaryota; kingdom Metazoa; phylum Chordata; class Amphibia; order Caudata; family Salamandridae; genus Pleurodeles; species Pleurodeles waltl. The sequence continues at coordinate 705,952,582 of NC_090450.1, read as the reverse complement.
TGAATCTTATTATGATAACATTTATGTAGGAGCGAGTGAGTGTAAACATACGTTTATCTTTAAGGCCAAATGGACATTCATGATGAACGGACTTGACCCTGTCATTCCAGGTGTATATTACATTTGTGGGTATAATGCCTATTATCGTCTTCCAAAGGGATGAAGGGGGAGATGTTATTTGGGTATAGTGTTCCCAAAAGTTTATCAACTGGATGACCTATCGATGATTCAAAAGACATCTGGATCCCATCGTATCCAGAAAAGAGAGACCGCAGCTGCTGTGGTAGGAGATATATTTGGAGCCATGATTCCTTCATTGGGAGTTGTGTTGAATTCCATCAAAATAAGAAAGTTGTCTACTATAATGGATAACATGTTGACAAAGTTTTCAGGTGCTATAATCCTGATAGATGCTGAACTTGCAGCGGAAAGAGCTATGACTCTTCAAAATAGGCTTGCTTTAGACATTCTTTTAGCAAAGGATGGCGGCGTTTGCAAAATGCTTGGTGCACGACACTGTTGTACGTATATTCCAGACAATAGTGTGAAAATTTAAACTATGCTTGCTAATCTAACAAAAGAGAGTGCAGATTTGAAGGAATTGAAAGAACCAGGAGTGTGGGAGAAGGTTGGAAAAGGACTTGCTTCAGTGGGAAATTGGATTGGTGGAATTTGGAATGGGATACTGCTAAAAATAATAGAGGGAATTATGATAGTTATAATTTGCGTATTGGGAATTTGGGGAATAAAAAGGGGAATAATAATGATTATGGAAAGAATTAAAAGAAGGAAGGAAGAGAAAATTATGAAAAGAATGGCAGAAGAATACAAAGCGAAAACTAGGGGAATTAAAAGGAAAAGAGAACTGACAGAATTTTAATGGAATAAAATTTGTGGGCATAATTTGGTGTGATGACAAGTAGTCATCAGAGGAGGGATTGATGAAGCAGAAAATGAAAGTTTTTATTTATTTACGCTTAAACGTAGTACTGCAATAATCATGTGTGACTTTAACCGAACTAATAAAGATTGTACGGGACAAAATGTGTCCTTAGAGTAGTTTGCCAACATTTATAAGCATGCTTTATATAACGTGATGTATTAGAATTGCACTAATCCGACATAATCGTAAACGTGTGCTATGATTTGCTTGTTTGAAATGTTTTAGCTTAGCATAACTTTAGCGGAGGCTTTGGCCTAGTTGCCTGGTCTCACGGTTTAGATGCTCGTATTTTTCCAATGTGCTATTAAACGTGTATTTTTGCTTGAAGCTGTACTTTTCCACTGAGATCGTTCACATGCTTATCTTAAAGTTTCGTGCCAGCCTAGCATATTTCTCTCCTTACTCCAAGGTCAATCTGCAGGTGCGGACAATGGAAGCTCTGAAAGTGAGTTAATTGGTATAAAATGTTGCAACTTGCGTACCCATCTCCAAGGATAATGTATGCTTAAGTAAAAGCTTGAGAACTGTTGTTTTTGATTGGACAATTTGAAGCTAACCTATGAACCCTCCAATGGAAGACCCTACTGGATTTGAACTGTTGTCTATTTAAACCAGGTGCACGAGAAGAAAGTAGCCATTACCAGCTCGATACCCGCCATTTTGCAGACTTCGTAGCTATTATGGCCCACTTTGCTGCGACGCCATTTTGAAAGAGACTTTGATGCTTTCTCTAATCGAGAGAAAGAGACTTTAAATGATTCTGGCCCTAGAGACTTTAACTTTGATTTGTCCCTTTGCATGAAGTAGTAGTTTTACCTTGCCGCCATGAGGCAATTGCCCCGTCCACCTTGCCCCTTTGCCCCGTCCCATGCCGGTCGAAACGGTACCAATACTGATCGAGAAACGGTACCTGTGAGACGAAGACTTCCTTGTATGCTGATCGTAATTGGTAAATATGAAAGGAAATTGTACAATTGCATTGTGTTTCTTTTAGGTAACCAACTGCTGATTTTGATAAGATCCCTAGTTAGGAGTTTTTTCTAAATTAATGTTACTAAATTGTTTTTGCATGAAGTCCCACATGCCGATGCTAATTTGAGGTTAGATGAGGATTCCTTTTGTCGCACGATGCAATTTGAGACCTTGTTATGCTGACTAAATGTATGCAATTAGTTCATTACAGATTATCGTATTAGTGATTTGCCTTGCTATTATCGAGTGCCTTGTTATTCAAATGCTGCATAGATTGCACTTGTTTCGCCGTTATGGACAGCTATTAATGTTCATTTACGTTTATCATTTGGTGTTGAGACACATTTACATTGCGCTAGCTTTATTAATATAGGGAAATAAATTCACTAACTTTGCAATAAACTGGTGTGGTTATTCCTGACTGAAAGGTCAGGGTTCCGCCGAAATGTATTCTGGATTAATTGTCAAGTGTTATGTTGATCAGGGTATTGCTTATGTTCGTTATTGATTATTGATTTGATTAAAGTGACCGATTAAGAGTACGGAGAGTCCCACTTAGTCAAAAGATTCATCGGCCTAAAGAGCGTCCGAATACAGGCAAATTATTACTACGGACCGCTCTATCAATACCAAGATGGGCAGAGGAAGAGGGGTCATTAAAATTAAAGTGGGCTCTAAGGCCCTTTAGAGGGTTTGGCAGTTTGATTATCTGGATAGCAGGTTGGAAGCCCAGTCAATTTGTCAAGGAGACTCTCTTAAAGTTACAAATCGGGCACAGGAAAAAGCTGTCAGTAGCAGGGACCATTCATCCGCACTAGGCCTCCGAACAAGCACCTAACTCCTTTATAATCCTGTACCCAAGGCGGACGACTTTCTAGACTTTTTATCTGCCCAGTATGTGGCGGTCCCTTTTCTTTCAATTTAGGTATGGGACCCTCCCAGCACTTGTTTTTTTTTGCCAACTCTATACCAAATCGAGAACTAATGGATTGTTCCCTTGAGTTGGTCCCTTAGTTTACAAACTCCATTTTAAGCCCTTAGAATATGTAAAAGTGACCCAGCCCCAACTGTGGTTGTGGCGGTTTCAAAGTTTTTCCATTCTGCTTGGGAAATTAGAACTAAAGCTCTGGTGCTAGTATAAGCAGGCACGCCCCAAAATGACTTACGCATCACCTTATCATTTGTGCTGTTATTAACTGCGAGATGATGTGCTATGTGCTTTTAGCTATTAGTGTCTAACTGCTTTTAATGTTTTTTTAGTATTTTTAATATTTTCCTAATGTATGTTGATGATGAGACTGATGTTTCGAACTATCAAATAAATGGAATGAAATTATCATTAACTCCAAACATTTATAGAATCTACACACAAACACACACATATATTTATATATATATATATATATTTCTCCATTCACACCAGTCCTCCTGACTGATATCCACATTTCCACGGGCTGTGAAGAGACGGAAGACACAACCAGGTCTACTTATGGCAACACTCCTTTTATTGCATCAGCAGGAACAAATACAATGGTGCAAGCAAGAATATGGTGACACGTGTCAGCCGGAGCCTTTAACTGGCCATAGAGTTAGTGATGTAAACTCATGCATTTAAAGGGGCTATGCCCCTGCCCCACCACCACTAAAAACACTAAACTGCTTACATTATCTAACAAAATCGCTTCAAACAGTCCACCCTTGTTTCTCTCTTTCCAGGTGACCGCTGAACATAAATCTTATTGGCTTCTACGCTCATGTTTAATATAAAACTCATGATTTTCTTTTACGTTTTTTTCTTGTAAATCACGGTAAAGTACCCACTCTCTACATTCGCCATGGAACAGGACAACTGTTTCGACAGCCTATTTGATCATGTCAAAAAGAGTACCAAATCCTTTCTCAACCATCGTGGTAAAGTATCATCTTTCTACAAAATAACATTCTCTCAAAATAATATCAGTAATTACACTTTGGCATAAGTATTGCGAAGACAATACATACACATAATCATCACGATATTCCCAAATAGACAGTGAAGCCTATAATGCCACTCCAATTTGCTTGTAGTCACAATAGTACTATAGTTGATACATGAAACAGAATTCCATTTCCATTTCTGTTGTCAGCATATATTGATATTCAATACATTTCACCAATGTACTCAGCAGCACAGTGACACTGCAACCCATCATGTATACTTTCAACCATAGTCCATCCCCTGTGCTGCTAATGTATTTAAACTTCAAAGTGTCCTGTACATATAATAGTGCAGTCTTAACATGCTCAAAAAATTGCCATCAATAAATATTGCATGCTACATGCAAAGGTGCCAAGTGCTTGGTTTAAAATTTTCAGGCATCTTGAAAAATAGAGAAGCATAAGGTACATGTATGCCCTCCCAATACATTGTTGAAACTGCAAGTCTAATTGAATCCAAATCACATCACATGCTAGATAGATTTCACAACAGCATAATGAAGCGTCATATATTGCACGCATCGATGTTCAGTTCAAAACTTCGCACTCCCCTATATCACATTAAATTATTGGGATTAGCAGGATGGTTGGCTCTAGCAAATGGTTAGCTCATTAAGCTGTCATATGGGAAATAAGAAAGCAATGACAACGAGGAGAAAGGAGTGGCACACCAAAAACATGGAAAAAGCAAGGAGAAAACAGTGAAAACGAGGGAAAAGCAGACTGAAGGCACACAAAATGGGGAAAATACAAGGAGAAAGCAGGGAAAACGAGGGAAAAGCAAGGAGATACAATGGCAGAGAAAGCTAAATATTTATGATTTTAAAAAGGGAAGCAGTTACTAGTTCACATAGGCTACCCTGCACCCAAAAAATTGCATCAGGAGAAAATGTGGATTGTAAATGATCAATTATTATTCTAATGCATGCCATGCGAGGTCCACTACAAAAGATGATGTTGTAATTACTGTAAGGGAACACAACGGTCCAAATGTAACAGAAATAGAAGTAAGGGAGGTATTGTGGGGTCTAAGAGAGACAAGCCCTAATTCAGAAACCCCCCAACCACTGTCCTAAAAGATCTGCTGTCTAACGCTCCCAAACACATCAGAGGCCCACTACCACCTGTAGCCACAGTAACACATTTAATTGCACAAACTACAAAAGCCACCACAATCCTCTATATAGAAGATACCAAAACAGAAAATTACCGGAAACATTTAACAATGACACATTACGAGCCTCACGGTGGCGGTCAGGACCGCCGCTGCTGTGGCAGTCTGGCTGCCACATTAAGACCCTGGCAGTCAGACCGCCAGGGTTCTGCCAGCACAGCCAGGATCCATGAGCCCGACAGCCTAGTGGTGGCTGAAAATTGTAATCTGACCTCGTTCTCCGTCAGGCTTTTCATGGCGGTTTCACCACCATGAAAAGGCTGGCAGAGAACAGGTGCAGAGGGCCACAGGGAGCCCCTGCACTACCCATGCAATTGGCATGGGCAGTGCAGGGCTCCCCCTGCCCAGCACAATCACAATGTTCACAGTCTGCCTTGCAGACAGTGAATATTGCAAGTGTGCTGATACACTCTGCAGGCTACAGCATTGCCGCCAACTCGGTTACGAACCGGAGACAATGCTGTAGCTTGTTTCCCGCTAGGCCGGTGGGTGGAAACCAAGGTTTCCGCCCGCTGGCCTAGTGGGAAACTCCTAATAGGTCCGGTTGGGTGGTCACCATAAAGGTGGAAGTTTGGTGGACAGGCTTTCCCGCCCGCCAAACTCCTAATCGGGCACATAATGAGAAACCTTCGATATGTGTCCCAAACCATTCTCTAAGATATACACCATACATAGTGCGTGTCAAGACACAAATATCTATTTTATGTTTGCTCTACTACCAAATAAACAAAGAAGCACTTACTACAAACTCTTAAACACCACATTACACATAAAAAATAAGTATTACTGATAATATTCATAAACTTTAAACAGCCCATGATTCAAAACCATTTTTAAAATGTACTCCCACCTTGCCATACAAGGCTGTCATTACCATTTCAGTTAAAGCATATGAAGGCAACCCCAACAATCTGCACTAAGTGTAGAATATGCTACAAACAGCAAATTTGCTTTTGGGAAAAAAACAAAATAATAACACTGGCCTTTGTCCCTGTCACAAAGGTAGCTACCCACTACAATTTACTAATAGAAGGCTCTTTCTAGCAACAAAACAAAGACAAACTAGGCCCCCTCATGGATTATTTCAAAGATACTTAAGTAGGCACACTGCACACTGCATCATTTCATCATTTCGGACACAGAAGCCAATACAGATTCCAAATACCATGTGAAATGTCTATGATGGCACCTCGACAGAGAAAGACAAATCAAACAATGCAGTGGAAGGATGACACAATGCCTTCCAATCTACACTTGGCAGAACCCAACCTACACAAATTACAAAAATAGTAAAGCTACCCACAACTATGAATGTAGCAATCTGGAAGGCAAATTGAACAAAAACTTAGCAAACAAAAAAAACGAAAGATTATATGACATGCTACAATTTAGAGTCAAATTCTTCATAAACAACAGGAGTAGATTACTCAGAAATAATAACAAAAAGCATATTGTAAAATAAATAGTAAACTTCAGAAGTTCCAAAATACTGTCACAAAATCAAACCCAAAATCCCAAATCATTTTTATATTTATAATAAACATAATATGTTATTACATCAGTCTAAACGTCAACTAAAACTCTAATGTTAATTAAGATTGAGCTAATAAAATATATACATTAAATACATCAAAAATGTAAATCTCACAAACCAAAAAACTCCAAGAACAAACTCAACCCATCATGTAAACTAAATACACATAAACCGCACATTCACAAATAACAATCATATAATATTTACACAAACAATAAAATATAACATTTACCTTAAAAAACAAAGAAAATAAATATGACTTCCTGTTCTGTAGCGGCAGATTGTCTTCGGTAGCCATGTAATCAAAAATATTAATCCACCAAAAATAGGCAAAAGATTTTTAATTAAAGCCCTAAAAAATGCAAAAAAATACAAAAATCCAACAGAGATCCCTCAAAACAATCCAAAGTAACTAGGAACCATAAAAAACAGAAAGGGTGTTAAAAGAGAGGCACTCTTGGAAACCTGAATAAAAAGAAATCAAGTTAAAAATATTGGTTTGTTAAAAAGGTGCCTCCAGTGCCCATAGGACAAGTTCATAGACAAAATCCTGTGAAGTAAACAAGAAAACCCACCAGCAAAACACATTACCATCTCCAAAATATATACACATTACACTTAACCGTAATAACATAAGTAAGAAAAAACAATATAACATAAAGACACATTACTAAAACAGTATTTGAAAACCCAAAGCTACACACTAGTAAAAAACACTACTATAAATACAGCAAAATGTACAAAAAACACAAACAATACTATAACTAACCACCAGACCTCCCCTCACCCTTTAAACCCTTAACCCCTTAGCTGCTGGGCCTTTTCCCCCCCAGTGCTGAGCCCTTTTTTGGCTATTTGGGGTAGTTCGCGCTTAGGGCTTCATAACTTTTTGTCCACATAAGCTAACCACGCCAAATTTGCGTCCTTTTTTTCCAACATCCTAGGGATTCTAATGGTACCCAGAGTTTGTGGTTTACCCTGGAGGAGACCAAGAAAATAGCCAAAATACAGTGAAAATTTTGTTTTTTCCAAAAAAATGGGAAAAAAGGGCTGCCGAAGAAGGCTTGTGGTTTTTTCCCTGAAAATGCCATCAACCAAGGGTTTCTGGTGCTGAAATCACTATCTTCCCACCTTTCAGGAACGGGCAGACTTGAATCAGAAAACCGAATTTTTCAACACAAATTTGGCATTTTACTGGGACATACCCCATTTCTACTATATTTGGTGCTTTCAGCCTCCTTCCAGTTAGTGACAGGAATGGGTGTGAAACCAATGCTGGATCCCGGAATGCTAAACATTTCTGAAAACTAGACAAAATTCTGAATTTAGCAAGGGGTCATTTGTATAGATCCTACAAGGTTTTCCTACAGAAAATAACAGCTGAAATAAAAAAATATTGAAATTGAGCTGAAAACAACAGCCATTTTTCTTTATGTTTTACTCTGTAACTTTTTCCTGCGATGTCAGATTTCTGAAAGCAATATACCGTTTTGTCTGCTGGACTCTTCTGGTTGCGGGGATATAAAGGGCTTGTAGGTTCATCAAGAACCCTAGGTACCCAGAGCCAATAAATAAGCTGCACCCTGCAGTTGGTTTTCATTCTATACTGGGTATACAGCAATTCATTTGCTGAAATATGAAGAGTGAAAAAGAGGTATCAAGAAAACCTTTGCATTTCCAAAATGGGATCAAGATAAGGTTTTGAGGAGCAGTGGTTATTTGCACATCGCTGAATTCCGAGGTGCCCATACTAGCATTTGAATTGCAGGGCATTTCTCAAATAGACGTCTTTTTTACACACTCTCTTATATTTGGAAGGAAAAAATGTAGAGAAAGATAAGGGGCAATAACACTTGTTTTGCTATTCTGTGTTCCCCCAAGTCTCCCGATAAAAATGATACCTCACTTGTGTGGGTAGGCCTAGTGCCCGCGACAGGAAATGCCCCAAAACACAACATGGACACATCCTATTTTTTTTATAGAAAACACAGCTGTTTTTTCCAAAGTGCCTACCTGTAGATTTTGGCCTCTAGCTCAGCCGGCACATAGGGAAACCTACCAAACCTGTGCATTTCTGAAAACTAGAGACCTAGGGGAATCCAAAGAGGGGTGACTTGCGGGGCTCGGACCAGGTTCTGTTACCCAGAATCCTTTGCAAACCTCAAAAAGTGGCTAAAAAAAACAAGTTTTCCTCACATTTCGGTGACAGAAAGTTCTGGAATCTGAGAGGAGCCACAAATTTCCTTCCACCCGGCGTTCCCCCAAGTCTCCCGATAAAAATGATACCTCACTTGTGTGGGTAGGCCTAGCGCCCGCGACAGGAAACGCCCCAAAGCGCAACGTGGACACATCAAAATTTTTGGAAGAAAACAGAGGTGTTTTTTGAGAAGTGCCTACCTGTAGATTTTGGCCTCTAGCTCAGCCGGCACCTAGGGAAACCTACCAAACCTGTGCATTTCTGAAAACTAGAGACCTAGGGCAATCCAAGGAGGGGTGACTCGCGGGGCTCGGACCAGGTTCTGTTACCCAGAATCCTTTGCAAACCTCAAAAAGTGGCTAAAAAAACAAGTTTTCCTCACATTTCGGTGACAGAAAGTTCTGGAATCTGAGAGGAGCCACAAATTTCCTTCCACCCGGCGTTCCCCCAAGTCTCCCGATAAAAATGATACCTCACTTGTGTGGGTAGGCCTAGCGCCCGCGACAGGAAACGCCCCAAAGCGCAACGTGGACACATCAAAATTTTTGGAAGAAAACAGAGGTGTTTTTTGAGAAGTGCCTACCTGTAGATTTTGGCCTCTAGCTCAGCCGGCACCTAGGGAAACCTACCAAACCTGTGCATTTCTGAAAACTAGAGACCTAGGGCAATCCAAGGAGGGGTGACTCGCGGGGCTCGGACCAGGTTCTGTTACCCAGAATCCTTTGCAAACCTCAAAAAGTGGCTAAAAAAACAAGTTTTCCTCACATTTCGGTGACAGAAAGTTCTGGAATCTGAGAGGAGCCACAAATTTCCTTCCACCCAGCGTTCCCCCAAGTGTCCCGATAAAAATGATACCTCACTTGTGTGGGTAGGCCTAGCGCCCGCGACAGGAAACGCCCCAAAGCGCAACGTGGACACATCAAAATTTTTGGAAGAAAACAGAGGTGTTTTTTGAGAAGTGCCTACCTGTAGATTTTGGCCTCTAGCTCAGCCGGCACCTAGGGAAACCTACCAAACCTGTGCATTTCTGAAAACTAGAGACCTAGGGCAATCCAAGGAGGGGTGACTCGCGGGGCTCGGACCAGGTTCTGTTACCCAGAATCCTTTGCAAACCTCAAAAAGTGGCTAAAAAAACAAGTTTTCCTCACATTTCGGTGACAGAAAGTTCTGGAATCTGAGAGGAGCCACAAATTTCCTTCCACCCGGCGTTCCCCCAAGTCTCCCGATAAAAATGATACCTCACTTGTGTGGGTAGGCCTAGCGCCCGCGACAGGAAACGCCCCAAAGCGCAACGTGGACACATCAAAATTTTTGGAAGAAAACAGAGGTGTTTTTTGAGAAGTGCCTACCTGTAGATTTTGGCCTGTAGCTCAGCCGGCACCTAGGGAAACCTACCAAACCTGTGCATTTCTGAAAACTAGAGACCTAGGGCAATCCAAGGAGGGGTGACTCGCGGGGCTCGGACCAGGTTCTGTTACCCACAATCCTTTGCAAACCTCAAAAAGTGGCTAAAAAAACAAGTCTTCCTCAGATTTCGGTGACAGAAAGTTCTGGAATCTGAGAGGAGCCACAAATTTCCTTCCACCCGGCGTTCCCCCAAGTCTCCTGATAAAAATGATACCTCACTTGTGTGGGTAGGCCTAGCGCCCGCGACAGGAAACGCCCCAAAGCGCAACGTGGACACATCAAAATTTTTGGAAGAAAACAGAGGTGTTTTTTGAGAAGTGCCTACCTGTAGATTTTGGCCTCTAGCTCAGCCGGCACCTAGGGAAACCTACCAAACCTGTGCATTTCTGAAAACTAGAGACCTAGGGCAATCCAAGGAGGGGTGACTCGCGGGGCTCGGACCAGGTTCTGTTACCCACAATCCTTTGCAAACCTCAAAAAGTGGCTAAAAAAACAAGTTTTCCTCACATTTCGGTGACAGAAAGTTCTGGAATCTGAGAGGAGCCACAAATTTCCTTCCACCCGGCGTTCCCCTAAGTCTCCCGATAAAAATGATACCTCACTTGTGTGGGTAGGCCTAGCGCCCGCGACAGGAAATGCCCCAAAACAGAACGTGGACACATCACATTTTTTCATAGAAAACAGTGCCTACCTGTGGATTTTGGCCTCTAGCTCAGCCGGCACCTGGGGAAACCTAGCAAACCAGCACATTTTTGTAAACTAGAAACCCAGGGGAATCCAAGATGAGGTGACTTGTGGGGCTCGGACCAGGTTCTGTTACCCAGAATCCTTTGCAAACCTCAAAATGTGGCTAAAATACCACGTTTTCCACACATTTCGGTGACAGAAAGTTCTGGAATCTGAGGGGAGCCACAAATTTCCTTCCACCCAGCGTTCCCCCAAGTCTCCCGATAAATATGATACCTCACTTGTGTGGTTAGGCCTGGTGCCTGCGACAGGAATAGATCACACAACGGTCAATGTTGGTCCTTACGTGAGGCAGCTGTTGACCCTGGGGTGATCCATTCCTGACACAGGCACTAGGTGTAGGCACTCAAATGGGGTAGTGTTTTTATCAGGACAGGTGAGGAGTCACTGGGTGGTAGGAATGTTGTGGATCCCAGCATATTCCTGTAGTTTGTGTGACAGAAATGCAAGAAAAATAGAGTTTTTTCTCAACATTTCAGCTTTGCAGGGTATTCTGGGTAAGAAAACTTTGGGGAATCCACACAAGTCACACCTCTGTGGACTCCCCCGAATGTCTAGTTTCCAGAAATGTTTGGGTTTAGTGTGTTTCTCTATATGGCCGCCGAATCCAGGACCAAAAACACAGGTGCCTGCCTTACAAAACCAGTTTGTTTTGCCATAGACAATTTTGATGTCTCCACAATATGATTTGGGTGGTGGAATTTGGGGCTGAACTAAATTGGTGAGCTCCCAAGAGAGCACTCTCTCTCTGCTTGCCGCCGCATTCACCTGCTCTCTGGGTTGGCCTAACCCACTATTACCCAGTTGCACGAACAGCTTGCGAAGGGACAGCAGGACTGTCCTCATCACCTCCCTCATAATGTACTGGAAGAGGAGTTTTCGAATGGGACTCCTCTGACTGAAAAATCACTCCCAGAGTCTGCGCCATTGTCCTATCCCTCAGATGCTGTCTCAGTATCTGATGTCTCAGTCTCTGATCCTATGTCAGAGCGGTCCTCTATAACCCGAGTGCAGGCAGCAGTCATCCATCAAGATGCCATCTCTGCTATTGGCTAAACTGTTGCTCTAAAACACTAGCCTACGTAGACAGTCACAAAATCGATGGTGTGTGTGAGATACGTGCAACAGTAGAGGCCACCTTACCTGCGCTTCTTCCCTCAATCAGCACGTACTTTCAAGACACTCAAAAAACACCTTGTCACATACCATTCGTCACAGTCTTTAGCACCTCCTGCGCCCAGTCCAACAATCATTATTGGTGCTCCCACTCCCTCCTCCTCGGATTCCCTCATTACCACCCAGCAAAAGTGCCCTTCATCTCTCCATAGACTTTACTAATGTACTCAGCTATTTACATAAAATACAGATGTGCTCTTTGCAGTAGGCATATAAACCTTCTGCGCTTCTTTATGGCACTAAAACTGCCACTAGACAAGTCGGACCCTTTTCCCCCCAGGGAAACCACACACATATTGACAAAAGTGATGTATATATGACAGCCAACCACCTGAAACTCAACTCAAGCAAAACCGAAATAATCCTCTTTGGCCCTCACCAAAAAAACCTGGGACCCCCCATGGTGGCCCACCACGCAAGGCCCTGCACCCACCCCCGCCAACTACGCACGCAACCTCAGCATCATCCTAGACTCCTCCCTCTCTATGACCCAACAAATCAACGCTCTTACCTCCTCATGCTTCAACAAACTCCGTATACTGAAAAACATTAAAATGGATCCCCACAGAGACCAGAAAAACTGTCACTCACGCACTCATCAGCAGCAGGCTTGATTACAGAAACGCCCTCTACGCCGGCACCACTCTAAAACTCAAGTGCAAACTACACGCATCCAGAACTCAGCAGCACGACTCATCCTCGACCTCCACCGACACGAACACATCTCTCCACACCTCAAATCCCTCCACTGGCTCCCCATTGACAAAAGGATCACCTTCAAGATCCTCATCCTCACACACAAATCACTCCACAACACAGGCCCTGCCTACCTCAACGAGAGTCACCTTCCACACCCCCACACGAAACGTCCGTTCAGCTGACCTCTCTCTCGCCTCTGACCCCCGCATCAAACACACCACCACCGGGGGCAGATCCTTCTCCTACATTGCACCCAAAACATGGAACGCACTCACAACCCACATTCGCAAGACCCAAAACCTACTTCTTTTCAGGAAGGGCCTCAAAACCTGGCTTTTTGAACAGTGAACCTCCTAGCCCCTTTCCCTCCCCCCCGTCCCCCCCCCAGCGCCTTGAGACCCTCACAGGTGAGTAGCGCGCTTTATAAATCTCTTTGATACAGATCTACCAATATATATATATATATAAATATATATCTACATAGATATATCTATAGATATGTCCATGTACCTAGATATATCTATCTACATAGATATATATATATAGATATATACATATATTTTTTTTTAGTTGTTGTATGGTTTCCTTGGGGGCCAAAATGGCCCCCAGGGAAACCCTACAACATCTAAAAAAAAAATTGCCACGGGCGACCCCCTGTCATTTCATTGTTTTTTTTTATTATTTTTTTTTTTTTTTTTTTTTTTTAAATCCCCTGGGGGGGGGGGGGCGCGATCGCGCCCCCCCCCCCTCCCCAGGGGGCACTTACCTTTTTATTTTTTTCGGAAAATTATCCGGGGGGGGGGGCGGCCCGTTTTCCGGGGGGGGGGCTGCCCCCCAAAAGTGAAATCCCTGGTGTCTAGTGGGGTTTCCTGGCCCCCGATCGCAGCTGTGCTGCGATCGGGGGCCAGGAAACCGTTTCAGAAGGCCTCATAAGAAAGGGGAGACTCTCCCCTTTCTTACGAGGCCTTCTGAAACTGTTTCTGGCCCCCGATCGCAGCACAGCTGCGATCGGGGGCCAGAAACAGTTTCAGAAGGCCTCGTAAGAAAGGGGAGAGTCTCCCCTTTCTTACGAGGCCTTTTCAAAATGTTTCCTGACCCCCCCGATCGCAGCTGTGCTGCGATCGGGGGAGCCAGGAAACCTGAAAGTGTTTCCTAGCCCCCGATCGCAGCACAGCTGCGACCGGGGGCCAGGAAACACTTTCAGGAAGGCCTCGTAAGAAAGGGGAGTGTCTCCCCTTTCTTACGAGGCCTTCCTGAAAGTGTTTCCTGGCCCCCGATCGCAGCACAGCTGCGATCGGGGGCCAGGAAACACTTTCAGGAAGGCCTCGTAAGAAAGGGGAGACTCTCCCCTTTCTTACGAGGCCTTCCCGAACGTGAAAAAGGCCGTTTTCCCCATGAAAGCAGGAAGCGGCCGCAAGGCTGCTTCCTGCTTTCATGGGGAAAACACCTTTGCAACGTCAGCGCGCCTCGCGGCGCGCTGACGTCACAAAGGGGCGGGTGGGGGGCGGGGGGAGACACGGTAGCTTCCGTGTCTCCCGGGGGGGGAAAAAAAATAAAAAATAAATCCTCGGGTGCGACGCACCCGAGGATTTATTAATGCCCTTCCTGGTGTCGGCCACTGGTCGTGACCCGCACCAGGGAGGGTGTGTGGGCGTCGGCCAGTGGCCGACGCCCGCACCTAAGCGGTTAAATAGACCTCCCCACATATCCTCCCCCTCAAAACCCATAACTAAACCTTTAAAAATGAATCACCTGTTCTGATGAACAAGAGCACATTAAAGCGACCTGGACTAGAGAAAAAAGACTAAAAATGACACAAATAGACTACCAAATAGAAGCTAGCAGTAAGCATAATGGCCCGTAATGAAAACTAAAAAAAGACTATCTGCCCATAGGAAGAAATAGAAAATAATTTTAAAAGTTGAATAAATGTATTAAAAAATTGTAAACCATTATTGACCATATAAAACATTTCAAACAGATGTTGTAAAAAATTTAAAAAAGATTGTAAAGTATAAATTAAATAATAGTAGAAATTATATAGGGCCTGATTACAACTTTGGCAGAGGGGGTTAATCTGTCCCAAATGTGACAAATATCCCTCCCGCTGTATTTCGAGTTCCATAGGATATAATGGACTCGTAATACGGCGGGCGGGATATCCGTCACATTTGGGACGGATTAACCCTCTCCACCAAAGTTGTAATCAGGCCCATAGATTTTTAAATATAGACTGGAATTTCTTTTTTTTAAATGATATACAAAACAAATTTAGAAATGTTTAAACAGTTAAACAATGTCAATCAAGGAGAAAATGTACAACATACAACGCTATTCAAATATGATTTATATTTTTTATGTAATAACAAAAATGTGATAAGAAAGTTGTATTTATCTAAATATAAAAGTTTATTTCAAAGTTGAAATATACATGTTTAAACATGTAAATATATATATAAAATAAACTTGGAAAACAAATAAAATTAGAAAAATGAGTTACGTCTTGATTCTACTAAAATAGGTATACATTAATATTATTTATTTTGAAAAGACAACTTTTTAATATTATATTCCTAAACACCAACAATTAAATTAAAAAAAACTATTTCTACAACATTCACATACAATTTAAACAAAGGCTTTAACATTAAAATTGTAAAACAAAATAATAACACTCAACATATTTTTAAGACACTGTTGGACACTAAAGGGGAGACATTTACTGTTCCCACTCCAATCTAAACCAATTTTTGAAAGGTGTTGGATACTAAAAGGGTAATATTTACTATTCCCACTCCAATATTAAACAATTTGGGGAAGGTATGGGCACTAAAGGGGTGACATTTACTAATTTTACTCAATCAGAACCAATTTCGGAAAGGTGTTGGCCACTACAAGGGTGACATTTACTATTCCCACCCCAATCTAAACAAATCTGAGGAGGGTGTTGGTCACTAGGGTGGCATTTACTATTCCCATTCCAACCTAAACTAATTTGTGGAAGGTGTTGGACACTAGAGGATAACATTTAACTATTCCTACTCAAATCTATAACAGTTTGAAGAAGGTATTGACGCTAAAGGGGTACTATTCCCATTCCAATCTAAAACAATTTGGGGGAGGTGTTGGACGCTAAAGAGGTGACATTTACTATTCCCACTCTAATTTATACTAATTTTAGAATGACACTAAAGGGGTGATTACTATTCCCACTTTAATCTAAAACAATTTGGGGGAGGTGTTGGATGCTAAAGGGGTAACATTTACTAGCCCTACCTTAATCTATACCAATTTGGACATGGTGTTTGACACTAAAGGGATGATAACTATGCCCACTCCAAACTAAGCCAATTTGGGGAAGGTGTTGGTCACCAAAAGGGTGACATTTTATAGTCCCACTCCAATCTAAACAATTTTTGAGAAGGTGTTGGAGACTAAAAGGGGTGACATTTGCTATTCCCACTCCAATCTTAACCAATTTGGGGATAGTGTTGGGCACTAAAATGCTGACATTTACTATTTCCACTCCAATCTAAACCAAATTTGGGAAGATATTAGACACTAAAGGGATGACATTTACTATTACCTCTCCAATCAATACCAATTTGAAGAAGGTGTTGGCCACTAAAAGGGTAACATTTCCATTCCAATCTAAAATAATTTGGGGGAGGTATTGGATGCTAAAGAGGTGACATTTACTACTGCCACTCTATTTTATACTAATTTGGAGAAGGTGTTTAACACTAAAGCGGTGATTACTATTCCCACTTCAATCTAAAACATTTTAGGGAAGGTGTTGGATGCTAAAGCAGTGACATTTACTATTCCCACCTTAATCTATACCAATTTGGAGAAGGTGTTTGACACTTAAGCGATGATTACTATTCCCACTCCAATCTAAGCCAATTTAGGGAAGCTGTTGGCAATCAAAGGGGTGAAATTTACTATTTCCACTGCAATTGAAAACATGTTATGCAAAGTGCTACAAAATAGAAATTGTATACATACAATCAATACTCCCTACATAAATAAAATTTGTATCTATAAATTAGACTAAAATTTATGTAAATAAACACACTAACCAAAACTACAAACCTATATATTCAGAATTAAATGGTAACATATAAAATCATCTTTATCACTATGAATAATTATTATATTTTTAAAATATTTACTAACATTCTTAAACTTTAAACCATAAAATGAAAAATAAAATCATACACCAAAAGTAACTATCATAACAATTGGAAAACCGTAAAGCTAATTTCTTAAATACATTTTTTTAAAATATTTTTTTTACAATTATATTATAGATTTCTACATAGAAAGCGTAAAATTATTTTAATGTTATTTGTTTCAAAATGTATACAAATAAAATTTTATTTAAAAAAGTATTATACTTTATTACATTAAATGTTCTTATATTTCTAATATTTAAACATTTTTGCAAGTTTTTTTTTTATATATTTACAATGAAAAAACATTTATTTTAATATTAGACTAGAGTTGTTAGTGATTATCAGCTCAACTTTGCAAGCATCAAACCCAGATGGGCAGACCAAAGACTATTGATTTTAATGGAGATGAAGGGGCACTCATCAAGCCATGGAAGAGAAGTAAGGGGCTTCAATTTCATTAAGGAAGACTTGATATTCTCGGGGAAGAATTGCAAACAAAGATTATCAGTTTGTCCCATGGCATCCTTTGGGAATGAAGAAGACTCACAAAATGGTTTGAAAGACTTTTTGGTTGCCTAATTCTAAGAGGACTGTAGAGGACCATACAAACCGTTGCTAGGTCTATTCCAAGCTTTTCCAACACCTATATAACCCTGGTCATGGATTTCTATGGATTTTGTGGTAGCACCTCCTAGTTTCCGGGAGTGCACAATTCATTAGGAAGGAGATGATTAGTTGATAATACTAGCACATTTGACATCCCTCCAAAAGTTACCAACAGCAGTAAAGTTTCCCGACATTTTCTAAAAGAAATTTAAACACTCCTTGGGCTGACAGAGATTATTAGAACAGATAGTTGAACACAATCTATGTTGATTATTTACAATTCAATAGTGAAACACTTGGGGGCAATTAATTTCAATTCCACAAGTTATCATCTCCACACTGATGGGCAGAGTGACAGGTTTACTCACATTTTTTTAACAATGCTTATGTTTTTGTGATAGAACATCAGGAGGATAAGCTCTCTTGGTGGATTTGTATCCGGTCCAAAGTCAAGACCTCCCTAGCGATCCTCGGGATTCATGACACACTGTCATCACTAACAGTACCTCTCTGAAAAATGATTTCAATTTGGATGCCTCCTCAGCCTTGGAGCACTGGTCTGTATTCTCACAATGTTAAACAGAGTGAACCCTTAAGGAACTTTCCTCATTGTCAAACTATTTTAGTGAAAATTGAGACCTACTGGTGAACATTACAAGGCTGGCAGCATGGTTCTCTGGAGCAATGCAAAGGACTTTCCATACCAACACTACTTACAAAACTATTTTCAAATTAGTTGTCTTTATTTTCTACAGGACTGTGCAGCAGAAGTGCAGCCAGCAGCTTGCTAACCATACTTGTCCACCCTACAACATTAAGGAGTAGGCTACTGCTTTTTGAGAAAAACTAGAGACTACAGATTAACTGATGGCAGGCTACTGCATTTTCACAAGCAGTGATATGAAACAGGGATACCCAGGTGCATGAGCAGGAAAATAACAACACTGACATTCTTATAAGAGCTTTATAGTTCTGTGAAAGTCCCGCTTTCCATCAACAATTGGAATTAATGACTGGCCACAATTGCACTACATGCAATGTTTGCTGGGAAGATCTGTGTTAATGAGGTTAAGGATGCCTATACTCTTCAAAGGTCTCTTACTTCTATCATGTTCTTTGTTTCCAAGAGTGAGGAATGACAGACAGAAAGGCAAGAGGATGATGATCACATGTATTTGCATCTGTCTTAATACACATGTTTGGGTAAATTAAGCCGCTCTCACAAATTAATTCTGGTACTCGCTTCTTGAAACCTAGTGATAATGGCAAACTAAATGAATAATCAGCATTTTGTGCATAAGGTTGTTACTATTCCATATATTGTAAAGTACTCTTTCATAGATCCGAAGGCCACCAAAAGTAATTTTTAGTGAGAAATCAACTGGGTGTTTTTGATTGAGACCGTTAAGGTACATAAAAATATATTAAACTTGCCTTCCAGGTTACCGATTGTAAGTATGCGAATGTTCAGATTAACCTTTTCTCAATAAAAGTACTTTTATTGGTCCACATTATAGAGCTCTGAAATATGTTAACACTTGCTTCAGATCGACTCACCTGTTGGACAGTTTATATTCTTGTGTGAGGCTCTAAAGTAACATTAAATCATTCTGAACCCCAGCACAATTTTGACACTTTGCTTCCCCACTACTTTATTTCGATTTTCTTTTTTTAAACTACGCCCATCATACCGGACATCAAAGTTGCCTGTGGTCAAAAGAGAAGATATGACTGAATTTAGCATATGTAAGTAGGCACAGTGAAGGTGTTGAGCTGGTGAGTAGAGGGCTGTCAGAAAAGCAATAGAAAAAGTTGTGAAGGCCATCAATAACAGCAACACACCCTCCAATAGAACAGTAGTTCCTATCATGTTTCTCTAGCAGAAATGTGTTCTTTCCTTGGTACTCCCATCATTCATTGTGTACATGTGGGCACCTCAGTGCTCGCAGAGCTCCATTTGTTGACAACTATCAGGAGAATCTCTGGTTGTGTGGCTTCCCATTTTATGATAACAAAATAAATGCATACATTTATATTTTACATAAGCCGCAGCACAGTTAATTTTCTTCCAAAACTTTAAGAACTGGCCAGTCACTAGCAATTAACGTCCCTTTACAGCCAAATTAGATGGGCTATGGCACCTTCGGTCTGTTTATCTAAGTAAACAAGTAATAAGACTGCTTAGATTAGCTGGCAAACACAAAGAAAGAGTATGAATCAATGGGGCATTTTGACAAAACCACAGAATGTGAAGTATAACAAGGAACTCAGGAAGTCTGCATTCAGTTATGTGGGATTTCCTTCCCTTCCAGTTCTAAATTGTGTTGTGATTAATTTCATGCCTTAGGGAAACTATAGCCTTCCTCTAATGAAGTCTTTTGGCAGGTTGTGGTCCGAGAAGCCTGATCGCACTAATAATCATCGATCAGCAAGTGTTGGTGATCTGTTCATGAATAGTCCAGTAGAATCGTATGTTTTATTGAGTGCGTTTGTGCCACATTTCCCCAGAATGAAAATGTTTATGTGGCCTAATACACAAAATTGTTGTGATGCCTTACCATGAAATGTTATCACTGATTTGCAGAAAATGTGGCTTACAATATTGCCGTGGTCTTTTAAGGGGCCTGCGACTTTGGGTGCAGAGATCTATACAAGTCTCCACGATTCTTGTTCACAAACCACGGAAAGATGCCATCCTCTGCAGTTTGTGCTCTCTTTGCTAACTCCACACCACAAGATACTAGTGAAATTCACTGGACAAGGTGTTCCCTAAGGTGATTCTCGTAGGGCATAATTCTATGGATAACCGGCTTTATGTCCTGATCTGTGTGATGGCAAATGAAAAGTTTATGGATGTGGTAGTTTCCCTGGATGCAGGAAGGCCTTTGACTGCATCCAATGGGAATTTGGTTTTTTTGCAAGAGTCTTCTGGTCTGAGGATCCATTTGCAAGTTGAATCATTGCAGGAGCATCAGTCATCACTAATAAGGTTATTCCTCAATGAACTAGACAGGAGTACCTTATCTTCCATTTGCTCTATGCTTTAGTCATACAATGTGTGACCGCTAAACTTCAAGCAGAACATTCAAACAACAAGCATAAGATCTCATTTAATCTTGCAGTGTGTCCTCGAAACTAGATGTCTTCCGAACATCTTTAATCATATATAGTGTTACTTTGTGGTTTTAGGACATACTGTAGGGGGTTATGTTCAGGCCAGTTCCTCTTCTGCCTAGTGATCAGATCTGCCCTCTCCGTTTCCAGGTGTTCAAAATAAAATAAGTGCGGGTAAGGGTGCCTAACTTGCTGGCTGGCCTGCGTTCAAAGAATTATCTTTCAATATTTGCCATGTTTTTCACATTGGATAAATTCCGCAAATACAATTAGAATACTGATAGAAAGAGTGTATATGTCTCAAGAGGATTCATACATTACACTTTACACCAAGGGAAACACCTATCTTAAATTGGAGGACAGATCCAATATACCTTGACTCAGAGACAGGTTCTGTCACATTTTGTAAACTGGAAAGAACTAAGGGGGTCATTCTGACCCTGGCGGCCGGTGACCGCCAGGGTCACCGACCACGGGAGCACCGCCAACAGGCTGGCGGTGCTCCCGAGGGCATTCTGACCGCGGCGGTTCAGCCGCGGCCAGAAAGGGTAAACCGCCGGTCTCCCGCCGGTTTACCACTGCCCTTGTGAATCCTCCATGGCTGCGGAGCGCGCTCCGCAGCCATGGGGATTCTGACACCCCCTACCGCCATCCTGTTCCTGGCGGGTCTCCCGCCAGGAACAGGATGGCGGTAGGGGGTGCCGCGGGGCCCCCGTAAGAGGGCCCCGCAAAGTATTTCAGTGTCTGCTAAGCAGACACTGAAATACGCGACGGGTGCAACTGCACCCGTCACACCCCTGCAACTACGCCGGCTCAGTTCTGAGCCGGCGTCCTCGTTGCAGGGGCATTTCCTCTGGGCCGGCGGGCGCTCTTTTGGAGAGCGCCCGCCGGCCCAGAGGAAATGTCTGAATGGCCGCCGCGGTCTTTTGACCGCGGTGCGGTCATTCAGCGGCGGTACCTTGGCGGACGGCCTCCGCCGTCCGCCAAGGTCAAAATGACCCCCTAAATGTAGAAATAGAATTCTATATGAGAATTCTGAGAATCCTTATACACTGATCTTGCCTCTAATATGCTGGGTTATAATCAATGGAAGGGTGGATCTCTAGTCGAACAGGTGGATCCACTAGACAGCCATTATGAATTTCTAGAATCTAATGTTCCTGAAACGGGAAGTGGAGTCAATGGAAATCCTGTTGAAATAATGAAGGGATCTGACCACCAAGCAGTAGTAATGAGAGCAGATTGCGAGGGACACTCCAGGGAGCATGCATATTTAGTTTATCAGTTTGAATATTTGTAAATTAGATTAAAAAAATATTACGGTATTTCTAGTGTTAACAATGGTGTTTGAAAGAAAATGTTCCCTTTTTGCATACTCATGGAGATCACAAGACAATGGGGATGGGAAAGACAAGAGCCATGCAAATGTGGCTTTATCATATCATCTATCTCTTCCCATGTTGCTGCTAAGTGACATCATATACCAACTGGTTGAGATATTTATTTGGGCAAGGTTTGAGTCTATTGACTGGTGAATTATATCCCACTGAGCCATATTCCTTTGTGATGCTAATAAGCCTCTCACTCCTACAGGGAGGTGGGGAATATGTTAAAATTGTAAATCATCCTCCTTTGACCAAGGCATTTGGTTTTCATTTCCAAGACAGCAGGGCCAACTATTGCCTCCAGGGTTCAGAGCACGTTGAAGGCTGTTCATTTTTGTTTTCCTTGATTTGCAGGCTGGTTTGTAGCACATCCAGGTCATCTACATCCATGATATACTTTTTAGTTTTTGCATTAGCAAAGAGATTTTGATTTAAAATAAACCTTAATAATATACATACTAATACATACTTACATCGAGAGGCTTTCAGTCAGCCCTCTTCATCCACTCAGTCTGTTGTAGGTTCATTCATTTCCTTTTCTCTCTCCTACCACACCATACAACATGCGTCAGCCCACTTCTGCTATTGGTTATTCTCTGTGTGAGAAATGGCATTCTCCCAAAGCACGAAGTTGTCACCCACTTAACAAAAAGTCCCCTTAGTGCCAGGACCTGGTGGGGCAATGTTTCATTAAAAAAAAAAAAAAAACATTTACTTTTTCTTTTCATTCTATGGGGGTCTGGTGGCTTCCCAGGCACTGCTGCCTTTCCCTTGCTGTAGCATTTCAAAGCACAACATCATGCGTGGGCATTGCAAGCAGCCACCATGTTGTAAAAGGGCATTGTAAAGAATGTGAAGATTGCCACCTGTGTGTACAAAAGTAAGAACTGCAACTCTTGAATGATTTTACAAAAGGTTAACAAAATGTTTTTAATGACTGACCATTCATGCTTGCACCAATAAGTGGCAGTGTGTACATGAACCAGGTCCAGGAACAGTAGCCATCTTTCAATGTTTTTTAAAATACAGTTTTACAAACACCACTTGCAAAGAAAACAAGTATTAGCAAACCCAAAGGTCTACTAGACCCATTGGCGTTGCCAATGCTTGCTTCTTTTTTGATCTCTGACTGGACTATTCGACAAGGCATACGTGAGCTGGCCTTGCCCTCCCGCTTACGCATAATGTATCATCAGCTTCCACGCTGAGATGCGTTAATATTTGTTTTCTTTTGTTCAGGAACATTTGAAGGAAAGAACAGAGTGCTCTTTCAGTGTTTATTTTTCTATCTAGACATACAGAACAAAGCATACACTACTTTTGGGTGCACGGTCAAAAGTCAAATTTTTTGGTTTATATCTGAGGAATGCATGGGCTAAAAAATCATCAAACCAAGAAAAACGTACTGAATGACGAAAAGTCTGTCCTACTAATAAACTTTTATGAAGTGGTTTTGGAGTTTTGCATGTCCAAAGTTTTCTATGGGAGAATCAATGTTAAATTGAAAAGTGGCATTTTAGGACTCCCCTTATAACTTTTGAACCATTTCTACATAAAATGTGGCATGCAAAAGAACGATGCTTTCAGTGTTGTTTCCACAAGTGTAAATTGTTCAGAGGAGGTGGTAAGGATTTTATGGAGTGAGGTGTGAACCATACCTAGAGAGAAGCAGCTGAGCCCCTGAAGGAATAAGGTCAATGAAAGTTCGAGGTCATGTGAGTCAGTGCATCTACGGACATTGCATGGTGTTACTAAATATAGGTTGCACCCGATGCTTAGATTGTGTGTAGTCTTATGTTCATGTCTATAGTACTTACCGCCATTTGTAGTGCTTTCGGAATGTGGGTGCCTTTTACCCTTCTGGAGTGTTAGTTGCCTGACCTCAAAATGACCCGTTTACATTATATTAGGTTATGTCTCATAATAAAGACAGGCGAATCATATTGCATAGTGGCCGGGGGGGATTTGAACAGCATTTAAGACTATTCAACACAAAATGCTAAGTTGTCTGACCAGTCTAGGTATATGGGTCAGTCAGTGAACCCGAACCCTTTGTCACGTCATAAGGCCGTGCGTAGAGGGTGGATAGTGTGGCAATACTTCTCAGATAGCCTTCTTCCATTTTCCAAAGAATGTTCTCGACACCTCCTGGTAGAGGACCAGTGAGCCGAATATGTCTGTCAATCTCAGAAATAAGACACTCTGCACAGCTGCCACTTTTGGCCCAGAACTCCTTACCTAATGAGAAACCAGATCTACACAACAAGACTGTCAACAGAATCTTTACCCACGAAACTGGAGCCTGGAATGAGGACTCTATGCCGTCAGACACGCTAACATTTTTCTAGGAAGGACATGGATTATGTAAGATCTCACTTGATGCTGAAGAGTGTAGCAATTACTCTAGTCTCTTAGAAAGTAGATTTCTGGGACATGCCTATGTGTTATATGCTGCAATGTGTTGTGTCTGGAGTATTTCGGTGTATTGTACATACTTCCCATTAGACTCCTACGGTAATCAACAAGGAATGCCAAGTAAGGTGAGTTTATTAAGAAATTCCAAAACGAGTCACCGCTGTACAGCTTCAGGGTCACTGGCACCATCACCAGTCTTGCATCATACTCATTGTTCCCTCGAGCTCCAGTCCCAGGAGCTCAAACGCCTAAACATTCTAGAATTTGTATTCATCTTGTCACATTAGCTGTGTGTTCAAAGGTAGATGTCAAATATCAGGCTCTGTCTTATGACAAATTGGGTATTTTATCATGGCGGCTGGTATTTACTTGTCCATACAAAGTGAGAGGATTGTGTCAAGTCAACTACATGGCAATCTTGCTGGGGTACGGAGACTATAAAGGAAGGACTGTTGGATGCCATTTTTTTATAACTTACTAACACAACAAAATTGAAATACCTGTAAATGAACTGTACATACGCTTCAAAATATATCAGCAGTTAAGAAAGCATAAATGAAGCACGCTTGTTTTATTCTGAAGTGTGATGAAAAACAAAGGTTTTATTAGGATGTAAACAAACCAAGACATTTTACTTGGTGATGCGCAAATGTTGTATATTCGTTGAAACTCATTTTCCACACATTATTGTTTATGTGCTACATGGCTTTACAAATAAAACTGCATCTCGGGACAAATGTGGTGTGCTACCACATCATGCTTTAGTAATATATGTTCAACAGTGTGCTCCAAAATTCACTACCAGCTACATACTGCACCTGTCTCACTCTTGCTGAATGGACCTGGATCATTTGCTACACTTGTTCTTTGTGTAGCATTTGGATTCTTCACAATCTTTACAGCTTCAGTTATATAACTTTGATGGCAGCAACCCCACTCTGAAAATTGTTTCAGCACCACTATGTGGCAGTTAAGTGACACCTAGAGCTCAGCACAGAGTAATGAGTACCATTTGGGGTGAATTAGTAAAATGTCATTTCTTTCACGTGTGGCACAGCTCCTCTGGAATCAGCTACCAAAAGGACAATTACTCTTAGGTTGTGGAATAGAAACTATGTGATCCCTGACCGAACAGTTGCTGGTGCTTGGGCTCCTAACAGGAAAGCACACAGGATGCAGCTTCACATTATCCCACCTTCTAGATTCTAGCTTACGGTGTGCCGCTTCGTCCATGTCCTTGACCACAGTTTTTGTTCAAAAGATGCTCCCCCTGGCAACAGGCTTACCTGATGTAACTGCCTTGGTCCAGAAGAGGTGAACACAAAAGAAATTCCCTAGTCCATTCGAGTGGGTGTGAGTTCAACCCAGACACATTCACTTGGTTTTACAGTGGTTATTGTTAAGAGTACATGGGGCAGGAAGGGAAAGCAGAGTCAGCAACCCTCACTGCTTTATGGAGCACCCTAAACAGTAGAGGCCACATTCATGCAGATGGAACCCCAACCTAAAGGTACCTCCTCTAACCCCTAAGCACTACTCACCACCAGTTACAAATGGAGAATAAGGGTGTCTAGCCAAGACACACTCTATGGATTTACCGAGGTAGAACAGGAAGACCTGTACTAAATGAATTGTGATCAGCTGTCATCAAATGGTAGTTGTGTCATAGACTGCCCATGGAGAAAATAGTCACCCATGTTAAAAATGAGTACAATTTTCAGTTTATCTCTACAACCCATTAGAGTCTAGAACTCTTTTGGTGAACAGCATCACAAAAAAGGCTTAGAGCACATGTCATTAGATTTGGGGCATGAGTTACCTTCATAGAAAGCAGCTACTAGTCAAAATGCAATATGAGGAGAACATTTTCAGATTGACACAGTGCTTGCGCTTTCCTTTATTTCAAACCTTCATTTTGTTTCGAACTTCTAAGCACTCACTTTTTGTTTTTCTCACTTTAATTTTCAAACTGGGGGCGGAAAAGGTTCTGTCTCATCTCATTAATGGACAGTGAAACAAGGTGACTTCTATTAGAGATAGCAGAAAAAGGGATGGCAAATAAGTCTAGCAAGCTATACCAAGAGGAAACAACATCAGACACCCCACCACCGGCACTTTCCCTGAGGCAGCTTAGGGTAGGGCATAGTAGCTACGGCCCTACCAGCTGCTAACTTTAGAGGCAGCGGATGCTACTGCCAAGGTGTGGAGCTAGAGCTGTAAGTCAAGGAGATCCAGACTGGTGAGCTCTGAACTCTACTTGCTTATCTGCCTTTCAGACCCACCAAGGAACTGCCAGACAGGAGCCTATTTAAGTTGCAAGCGTGTCACCCACAGCAAGAAACCAGCTGTCTGTCGTTGGGTATAGGCAGGAACAAGGTGGAATCCTAGTTCTGAGAGGAGAGAAGGATCTGTTTTATTTTGCAAATTTGCACTATGTAAATAGCAGGTGTGATGGCTCTGCTACTATGGCCCTCATTCTGACCTTGGCGGGCGGCGGAGGCCGCCCGCCAAAGTCCCGCCGTCAGGTTACCGTTCCGCGGTCGAAAGACCGCGGCGGTAATTCTGACTTTCCCGCTGGGCTGGCGGGCGGTCGCCTTCAGACCGCCAGCCAGCCCAGCGGGAAAGAGGCTTCCACGATGAAGCCGGCTCGGAATCGAGCCGGCGGAGTGGAAGCTGTGCGACGGGTGCAGTTGCACCCGTCGCGTATTTCACTGTCTGCGCAGCAGACAGTGAAATACATGTAGGGGCCCTCTTACGGGGGCCCCTGCAATGCCCATGCCAGTGGCATGGGCACTGCAGGGGCCCCCAGGGGCCCCGCGACCCCCCCTACCGCCATCCGGATCTCGGCGGTCCGACCGCCGGGATCTGGATGGCGGTAGGGGGGGTCGGAATCCCCGCGGCGGTGCAGCAAGCTGCGCCGCCGCGGAGGATTCAATGGGGCCGCGGTACACTGGCGGGACCCCGCCAGTGGTGCCGGTCCGACCGCGGCTTTACCGCCGCGGTCGGAATCCCCATTGGAGCACCGCCGGCCTGTCGGCGGTGCTCCCGCGGTCCTCCGCCCTGGCGGTCAAAGACCGCCAGGGTCAGAATGACCACCTATGTTTGTTGGACTTGCTGAGTGCTGCTGTGATGATTAAGAAGGTGAAAATTGTAAGCTCTCATTTTAAGATTGCGCTCTGACACCGTCTGCACAGTGTGACAGTATCAGGTGCGTGTGAGCTAGACTGTTGGGAATGAAGCCCTGTCGACGCATGCTCAGGCTCCTTTGGCTTTGAATTTCCAGGACTTGTCATGCATGTCAGACTTCACGCTTGTACTCTCCAGGAGATGCGCGTGATCAGAGGCAGTTTTATCCATGAACGTATTTATTTTTTATCACCATCAACGTGTGGACAACATTTGTGTTCTACTTTCAATGAGGTTATAAGTTTGCATGTGCAACTGGGTTCACAAGGGTCTGAAGTACACTGGTTCCAGCAATGCATGCTGTGCATCAGTTTCACATCATCTACAATAGTTTATCAAGCCTCAGTGTGGGACTGAGGGTGATTACTGCTGACTTTAGATGTTGAAGCATTGCATGCATTGCTTGTTTTTGCCACAAGCACTGGAGTACAGTTAAAATGAATTGATAGCATCTGCAAATCATGCTGCTACAACTGTGACCATCTCTAGGCCTGACTCTGTATGGAATATTGTCTAAAGATTTATCAGGTTAGAAAACAAAAGTTTTTGAATTGCATTCGAACCACCCAGGGTGTAACACAGGTCCCTGCAGCTCCTGTGGTGCAGGGGTGGGTGGTGGGCAAACCCTTATGGGGCCCCTCAACCCTTCAGAGGGGCTCCATTTAGCCCAATGTCAATGAATATATGTGATGTATGGAAGACTAAGGGGCGCCTTCTGCAGAGGGCCCCATTATTTTACGTTATGCCATTGGAACCTCCAGAAGTTGGGTTGTTTCCAGAGAACATCCAGAGGTGAATTCCATAGGTGAGTTAAAGGATAGGAAGCAATACCCCTCCCACGGTGGGCAGCATAATGGATACCAAGGAGAGGAGAGCCTATTGGATGGGGCACGGAGTTTTAGGTAGAAAATGTCAGACAACTGTATCTTGTAAATTTTGAGGCCCAAACTGAGCTCTGTGAAGGCAGCTGTGCACTGTGAACTGGATCCTGCCTTCCACCCCCAGCCATGGTAGTGCTCCTCTGGATTTCTTAACAATTTTCTTTTCATGAGATCAGTCCTAAAGCCAACACAAGAACCCTTCAGATTCTGGAGCTGCACATACCTGTTTGTAGCCACATCTAAACAGAGAGTGCTACCAATTCAGGTATAGAGTTGACCAAAGCCCCAATCAAAATATTCTTTTATTTTGAGGAGATCAGTTTGATAAACTTTTTCAGGAAAGCAGGCAAAATATGTGGTACAACTAATCTATCATTTAGTGTGTGTAATCAAGAAAGACTTCAGAGTTTTTACCTGGAGGCATAGATGAAGATATCCTGGCAATGTAGTTATCATGGCTCTCCTTTCAAACACAATAATCTTGACTCTATCCCATGTAGTTAGATAGAGCTTTGAATCACAGAGGTTTCTGAAATGACGAATGTGTCTTTTCATTTCTACATGAATGTGTATAGCTTTTGTGCATGATTGGCATAAAAGGTGAAATCGTGAAACAAGATCCACTAGAGACCTAATGAAGATATTTGGATGGAGATGGTGCATTGTGTTGTTTCCCGATCATCTCAGAGGTGCATTTGGTTTCATATGACAACAGAAAATATGAGAAGGAGAAAAAAATGACATTGTTACATCTAGTGCAGGTATAGTTGTGGTGATCCTGCAAATATTGAGCTACCTATAGAAGGCACACTGGTGTCAATGCTCTTTGGAGATCTGAGTATCAGGTCCGATGTCAGTGTAATTCACTAACGCATTTACTCATTTATGGAATTACTTATATTATTTTTAGTTGCGAGTTTTTGAGTTAAACATTTTGCAGTATTGTTCTTTCAGTGCGTCAAATACTACATTTGTATTGTCTCAAGAGATACTTTTTGTTTTTAAATGTGCTAAATGGTGTATAAGTGTGCCCAGAAGTTGTCCAGGAAATTGTTGCAAATTTTGTGTGCATGCCTCTAGTTGCGATGCATATGTTAAATCAAGTGTCCCTGTGTTTTCTAAATTCTTCCGGTGTTTCGTTTCTCTGACAGATTGTAGACTTTATTACAGGGCTTGTGGAAACCAGTGGTTAGTGTAGTGGGCAGTATGTAGGGCTAGCTTTAGCGCTGGTGGCGCCCTGTGCGACAGTCTTTTTTGGCACCCCCCCACCCTATGACCACCTCCTAGGATTCCCCCACTACCACCAGGCAACTATGCCCCTCATCTCTCCTTAGCCCCCCTTTCACATATATTAATTTGTTTTAAAGTGCTTATAAAGGCTGGCTTTACTAATCCACTCAGCTATCCACATATAATATAGTTCTGTTCTTTGCAGCAGGCATAGTAACCCTCTACTCTACTGTATGGCGAGTCAAAGCTGCGGCTAGACAAAACTCCCATCTCTCTACCTAGCAGGAACATTAATCAAAAGAGGTATCTTGACAATTTAATTGTTTCCTGAAGGCTGGACGAAAAAGGGACTTTTAAGCAGGTTCTTTTAAATCTTAAGTTTTGTAAGCCATTGCTAAACACAGAGCCCCCCTGAGGTTAGCGCTCCTCAATCCAGCTCAACACCCGGTGGGCCGCACCGCTCACACCGCCCTAAAGTATGCATAGTATTGTCATTTACCACTGGTGCTCTAGAACCTGGATACTGATGCTTGCCAATTGTACAATCAAGTTACTCCCTTTGTAAAGTAGTCAAGACTTGTTTCAGAGACGTATATAGGATTTGGAATTCAGATACTCTGTGACAAGTGATTACATGCAATAAACTCAAAGTACACTCAGTGTTATGCGTTTTAACACAAAGGGGGTGATTCTGAGCTTGCCGCCCGCCAAGCGGGAACCGCCAGAATACCGCTGCGCGGTCAAAAGACCGCAGCGGTTATTCTGAGTTTCCCGCTGGGCGGGCGGGCGACCGCCAGAAGGCCGCCCGCCTGCCCAGCAGGAAACCCCTTCCCACGAGGATGCCGGCTCCGAATGGAGCCGGCGGAGTGGGAAGGGTGCGACGGGTGCAGTTGCACCCGTCGCGATTTTCAGTGTCTGCTATGCAGACACTGAAAATCTTAGTGGGGCCCTGTTAGGGGGCCCCTGCAGTGCCCATGCCATTGGCATGGGCACTGCAGGGGCCCCCAGGGGCCCCACGACACCCGTTACCGCCAGCAAGGTTCTGGCGGTCAAAACCGCCAGAACCAGGCTGGCGGTAAGGGGGTCGGAATCCCCATGGCGGCACTGCCTGCAGCGCCGCCATGGAGGATTCCCCAGGGCAGCGGGAAACCGGCGGGACACCGCCGGTTTTCCGTTTCTGACCACGGCGGTAATGCCCATGGATGCACCGCCAGCCTGTTGGCGGTGCATCTGCGGTCCCCGGCCCTGGCGGTAGTCAACCGCCAGGGTCGGAATGACCCCCAAAGTGTTCTTTTTATTTGTACATAGAAAAGTAGGGAAGTTAAAATTAGGAACAACACAAAAACTCAGAGGATCTTAGCACACTTTTGGATTACGATATGACCCCACACACAGTTATACTGCTTACACGGTAAGACACTGGACGCCAGCTGTATGTTTATACTGGATGCAAAAACTGGTCTCAATTTGCGGCCTGTATTTGTGAAGACTAATGTGGCATTTTGTGAACCGACATTTGCACTTATATGCTCTAATATGTCTGTTCATAAAATTGCGAGTGGGTTGCAATCTGACCTATTCATTCATAATCATGAAGTAGGTCTCAAATTGCAACTCATTTTGATTGCCCACAGTAACATGCATTGTGGCCTCCAAAGGTCAGCAAGCAACAATGTCTGTGACTGCATTTTTAAAACCAGCCAGTTTTCTTATTATATATATACTTTTTTTTAAAAATGTCACTGACAATAAATAGGCAGAGACACCTATACCATTACCTATTCCCTGCAAAACTTTTTTTTAATTCACAAATGGAATGGGTCAAACGGGGCTCTTCTTCTTTTTAAATGGGTTACCACCACAACTTGGGGGTCAGTAACTTTTCAATGGCTTGCGACCGCAATTGCCATTTACACAATGGATGTCAATTTGATATTTGGAAGGGCAGCTCATAGCATGCTGTCCACTCACAATCCTACTTTAGAAGTCGAAAATGTTTTACTCACACCTAAAACTGGATTTCTGAACCTATTTAGGTATTTTGCTTTTGAAAAGTCATGTTCAGCCATGTGGATCCTTTGTGACTACAAAATAGATTAGTACATCTGGCCCTAAATTATTAATAGGGGCATCATCTCACTGGTTGGTTACAGCGTTGTCTTCAGATCCTAGACATGGTACAGAGCAAGACAGGAAACAGCAACACCCATGACCCAATTACTTGCTTGTTAACACAGATGCAGCTAGTACCATGATTTACCGGCCACATCAGTATTGCAAGTGATGCTAATTAATGTAATTGATGTGGTTTGCCAAGGATTTTTCGGCTTAAAAAAGGGTCCAACTTGGTATGGCTCTAACATGATGTATCTCGAAATTGCCAAAATCGCCATTATTGTGAATTTTGGGTGCATAATTACCGCAGTCCACCTAGCACAGCCCCTTTGCTTCAGGGCAAGAAAGAGATGTCTATTCTCTATGCACTGGAAGGATAGTCAGATAAGAAAAACCTGCCATCTGAATGAGTTTTTTGAGAAGGCTGTATGATTATCTGGTCAGTTGTTTGCTCCATTAGAACATCCTATGATGGACCAAAGCCTTAACCACAAGAGCAAATTACTAATGAAAGACTACGTTCATTCAACCAGCACCCAAGCCTTTAACCTGTTAATGGATATGCTGGTTTCGAAGCAATAGCCCAAAAGCCCCAAGATATCAAATATGGAATCTGAAAGGAAGCATGCCATCAGCTCTATTGTGTCCAGCCACTTCGTGGCATCTTTCTCCCTTTGAGAGACTTGAACAGGGCCTGAAAGTTCTTGAGAAAGGTCTGTGTAGAATAGGGTCAGGCTGAATACCACAAATGAGCACTTCACAGCACCCTCTATATGATCTTCAACAGGTCTTTCAAAGTGGGCTCTTCTGAAGCTAATGATGAGGAAGAAACCACGTTGAAAAGAATGGTATTCTTCTTAGGGGAAACTCATTTTAAACACCTGCATTTGGCTGCATTGAGACAAACATCTAGGAATACCCTCTTTTCCGTATTTCCCCACTCTTCAAACGGAAAGGTATGAATAATGTTGTACTGGGGAAGAGTATCCTCTGAACCGCAATCTCCATACCCCTGACTTACACATGCAAGGGTTAAAAGGGAGGAAACATGTAAGATAAAACAACAGCATAGGTTTTCTTACCTTCATCGTTGGGATGTTGCTTTCAGGTGGGGACAGGAAAGATATGTATAGCACAGTGAATTCATGAGTAAAAACATTTTCCAAATCCTCCCGAATGAATTAATCTGAAACATTCAGGATATTCACATCTTATGGCGACAGGAGTGCGTCACTGCTCTTGATGTTTATTACTTTTTGGAAGGCAGCCATCCATCTGCTCATTGTTAAATGTGGCAATGTGTCTTTCAGCAAGAAGTTCCACAGCGACTCAAACATAATATAATGACTCCACTATTACAGAAACCAGTCACGTCTCACTATTTAAAGGGCCGGGGAGGGTGTGGCGTGTGCCAGGAATGGGAGAGAGGTGTGGGGGACATTTAATTAAAAAAAAAATAAGAATAAAGAAAAAAAGTACCTCCTCCGTTGCCGTCGCTTCTCTGTCCTCCTTCGCTCCAGCTGCAAGTACAGGCTCCCAGCCTGCCCTACAGCCAATCCGGACGCTTCTCAGACCACAGAGCAGCATCAGGATTGCCTGGGAGTGCCCAGCCAGGGTGCCCCCAAGCAGACTGGGAGCCTGTGCAGGCTCTCGCCTGCCCGGCAACTGTGTTGCTGGGCTGGAGAGAGCCTACTGCGCATGTGTGTTTGGCCGGCCAGAGACAGCCGGCCAAACAAATTTGCGCTCTGAGGGGAGTGCTCTGTGCACTCCCGTCAAGTGCTTGTCAATCCCAATGATCCACCCCTTTTAAAAAAAACAATAATAAACACAGTTTATTATTGTTTTCTTGATAAGGTTTTGCAGCTGCCGGTGCTGACGGGGGGTGGTGCTCCTCCGCTGTAATAGAGGATCCGCCCCTGACAGAAACTTAGTGCTGACTCTGGGCAACTACTGTCTGATCCATAGTCTTCAACTAATGCCCTTGGTCAACTCACAACTTTCAGCTCACCTGGAGCAGCACAACTTCCTGAGTGATTTCTAATCCAAGGACCACCTACACTACAGAATATGGAGCTTCCATTTTCAACACCCTTGACAATGTACTCACCTCCTTGGACCAACGGTAATCTTGTGCCAGGCTTTTCTTTTCCCTCATTATTATATTTTGACATGTTTGCACACAGCATCATCCTTGATCAGCCTGAAACGAACTGCGAGTGAATGCCCTTCAAATGTTTTTCACCGGGTAAAATTCAGTGCTCTGCCTCAGCTCCTCCATGACAGTAACAGTGATTCCAGAGCCATACACATTCCACTTAGATTGCCCTTCTTTCATGTGTCCCCTACAAGCATCTGCAACCCGACAGCTATTCTTGTTGCTGATTCCCTCAACTGAATAATGTTTCAAAACTCACTTTCTAGCACTTTCGTGTACTTTGACACTGAGGGGCAGATTTAAGAGCCCTTAGTGCCTCCTTGCACCACATTAGCATCATTTTTTTTTAAGCTAATGTGGCCCAACAAGGCTAAAATCGCTGCACCAAATTTACAAAATGGTGCAATGCATGCATTGCTCCTCTTTGTAAACCTTTGCGCTAAATTATGCCTGTGGCATGAATAATGTATGCAAAAGGGGCGTTCCCTCATTAGGTGGGCCGAAAAAATGGTGCATAGAAATCGAAGAGATTTCTTTGCATAATTTTTTTCGTCACTTTTAACGTCTGCTCAGAGCAGGTGTTAATAAGAGGTATACCATTGCTTGCAATGGGCTTCAATGGGCTGTGCAAGATTAGCGTCAACATTTTTGACGCTGATACTGCAAAGTTCCAAACTAGCGTCAAACATTTTGACGTTAGTTCCCCAAACTACCACCTTGGTGTGCTGTATCTGGGATACATGCTGCTGGCCTTAGAGGGCGCTAAGGGGCGCAAGAAAGCTGGCACTGCACCAGTGAGGGCCCATATGCATCCATGATATACATATATCGGAGACCACTGATATTGACTTTAAACATGTGTGCCTCTGCATTAACCTGAATAGTCGAGCAAGATTTGGATGAGCAACTCTGACCCTGTGTACCAAGCTTCATTTTTTGATGGTGATCATCTATATTTGTTGCGACTTCTTTATTTCAGATGTACGAGTTTACATGCCCCCACGTGCCACTACTCTCTGTATAGTACCCTAACATCCAATTGCAACACCCAGATTGAGGGTTCGTGTGCAAGCATCCTTGCCTCTCATTGGGACAGAGGTCTCCTGGATGGCTTTGGTTAGGCCATGGTGTGTTGCCGTTGTATGATTCTGAGCAGCCATGTGGGATTTTCGAACCAGTCAGCTTGACAATCCTGCAAGACCACGAAATATGCTCCTGTTTACGGCATAATTTGGTTAATATCAGAGTTGCGTCATTGAATTTTTATGTACTCCTGTTGAGGGATAGCCTGCTGGCTCTCTACTGGAAAATGCCTGTTCCATCACTATAACTGTAATTCGTGGACTTCCTCATATCCGGGACATATGTGAAAAATACCTAGAGAAAGAGAGAGAGATATGAGTGTTGGGGTCCCTGGACCACACACGTGTGGGGTGAAAAAGATGGTATTTTCCTTTGTAACAAGCTGGAGATGGCCACTCAAACATTGTGGTCTATCACCTTTGGCAAAACCGATGTTTCTGATGAATGGCTGATGGGCCCCATGCCATCTGCCAGAGTGAAACACATTCCCCGCGTTCCCCACTTTGTCTTTAGGGTAAGCCTGCTCCTATATTGCAGTCCTCATCATGCTCATATAATGCTTGCACCTAACTGCTGCACTGCTCCAAAAGGACCAGGAGACGTTTGGTCTTTTACCCACAGCACGGGGTCAAGTTCCATCAGCTAGGGGAGGTCATTCTGAATGCAAAACCATTTAAGCAATCATTTCAGCTCTTGCGTTTCAGAGTCATTATTGTGTGGTATCCTGCTTGCCAGGCTACACAATGATGTCATGGAATGTTAGGACTATGAGGGTTCTCTGAAAGGCAGTTGAGCCAGACAGACCAGGGCTGGGCATCTAACTGCATCTGCTCCTGGTAGGGTAATTTATGTATCCATTCAATTTACAATAAACCCTCTCTTAATCTACTGGCGTCTGCATATTTCTAAATGCCAACTTGTGTCACAAATTTGATTAGGTGTAAAAAAAGGTGTGAACTTCTTTCCAGAGCAAGCAATAGGCTGATTTGAATGGGCAGAGATGACTCCTCTGAACCTCCCAAAATATGCAGGGTGGGGGCTGGGAGCATCCTTTTTGGCATTACAGTTTCAAAACATGTTTCAGTGTCAAAGCCTGCCTGAAGGGTCTGCTGGGATTACACATAACACTTTGGGGTATACTTGAATGGTAGAGGACAAGATGCCAAGAGAAATCACTTCTATCCACCATCCGGATGCTGAAGGTCCTGATTCGTCCCAACAGACATCTATCTCTGGCTTTCACATGTAACTGTGGCAATACACTTGAAAGGAATGGAATGTAGATGCCAAAAAATTCTAGCATTTCCACTGCCTGGTTGCTGGAAACCCTATGTTTGTTCTCCCAGACTTTTGTCTCTGGGTTTATTGAGAGTACAGTGGCTGCCCCAAACTAGGACACTAGGATTACCATAATAGGAGGCATGGCTGAGCTCCCAACAAGATGGCCACATACAAGTGAAGGGTGGCAACTCTAAATCCTAAAACTCCACCATCCGGCCATAATCCATAGACATCTGGGGGCACAGACTGACGCTAAAGACTAGAGGAGTGGTGGGATGAAAAAGGAGGCGATCGCCCAAGCTGACGCCGAATTGGGTGCAGGAAAATCCGAGGCTGTAAAGGCAGACCGAGGCGGAGATGAAACTGTGAGGAGGCCAAGGGAGAGCCCAGCCGATGCAGACGTTCGCTGGAGGTGGAGCAGTGTGCCTGGTCATGGCGAGAGAGGTGGCAGTTCGGCCAATGGAGCAACGGACGATCTGGATGGGAGAGTGACGGCCTGAACTGGTGAGACCGGACTGGGCTAGCTGGTGAGGGCTACAGTGGGCGCTGGCTACGGTCAGGGGCCTCCCCCCTCCCTGAGCAGCCCAGAGTAAGGCATGGAGGCAAAACAGAGCAGAGACCGCCGGCGGACGGTCAAGCTGTGCCTGGAGCGTGGACCTGGAGGAGGTGAGCAGCTGTCCTGGCTGGGGGGGATTGGGGCTGGGCGGCTGGGGCGAAACGGCCAGAGGGCAGCAGCGAGAAATCCCCCTCGGACACACTTGAGGGCCTGTGCGGGGCCTGACGAGGCCTAGATTGGCTGAGTCGGGCCGTGGGGGCGGTGAGACGCGGGAGGGAGTCGGAGGAGACTGAACTTGGGGTCCTCCTCTGCACCCTGCACACCCAGGAGGCCTGAAGAAGATTGCAGTATAGAGGAGTGGCAGCAACCAGAGGGAGAGAGCGGGCCAGGGGGGAGAGTCAACACGCCCCCCCAGGGGTCGGTGAAGAGCGGGGATTCTAGGAGAGGGAGGTTCCCCGGCCCATAGCTCTCAGTTGGGGAAGCCTGTGGAGAAATAGCTGAGGGGGGCTGTGCCGGTGTTTGGTGGGGGGTGATGGGGAGAGGCCGTTGGATGCTCCGGCGGCAGTCCAGGGACTTGGAGGCTAGTCTGTGGACATAGGTAAGCCTAAAGGACAGGCCCAGACAAAGCTCAACAAAATTGATAAATATGCCATTCCAAGGGTGTTGCCCCAGCCAGGAGCCCAACCCTCGGATGCCAGGGGTGAGGAGGTACCTGAACCATCCTTGGGCACAATTATGGCTGCCATCTCACACCTGAATCAAATGCTGGAGCCCAAGTTAGATGCAGTGATAACAGATGTTTCCCTCCTAAGGGTGGATTTTCAAAAATTGACTGAGAGGTTACTAGAGATGAAATACAAATCCAAGCCCTACAGTCTACGTCTAAACAACTGGAAGAACATGTTCAAGTCCTTACCAAACAACAAAAAGCCATGGAAGACAGGCTTGAAGACCAGAAAGGTAGGTTGAGATGTAGCAACATCAGAGTAGTGGGAGTGCAGTAGGGGGCAGATGGCCCCAGTGTGGATCTCTTCTTGGAAGACTCATTCTCAATAAACTTAGACCGAAACGCCTATCAAAATTGTTTTCGCTTGAAAGAGCGCACTGTGCTCTGGTTCTGCAACCAAAGCTGGGGGCTATCCCACGAACAATTATAGCCCGTATTCTCAAATACAAAGACCGTGAAGCTATTTTACAGGCAGCACGTACTCAAGGTGACCTACTCTACGAATATGCCCAAATCAGTTTAATTACAGACTTCACGCATCAAGTACAAAAACTGAGGCTCAGTTTGACACGGTTAATAAAGCTCTGAGCAACAAAGAAATCAAATTCTATGATGCTTTTTCCGGCTAACTTGAGGGTCAGAGATTTCAAGGGGCAAATCCTGGTTCTTCACTAACCGGAGGAGGCCTGGGACTGGATGGAACGCTGGAGGAAAGTCCGACAACCCCAACATGAAGAGGTGAAGAAGAAAGACCACAATGCCAGAAGGCCAGATGATCTCACTGCGCTGCCAGGGGAACAAAACGATACAGCAGAAACAGAAAGAGGCTGAGAACTACCCTAGAAACCTGAGTAAAATTAATACGATATCATGGTGGGGGGTCTGGAGAGACTTGGCGAGAACTGTATGAGGGGATACCCACGTGTGACAGGTGTGCCGTATGGCCTCCCAGACATAGCAATGTTATTAGTCTCTGTTATCAGAATCACTCGCCAGATGCCGACACACAACTACATCGGAGGGGTTTATATTACAGGAACTATTTGCTTGTTACTATTGGCAGAGCAAGACAACTCTTAGCACAGTTTATGTTCGAAATGGGGCAACAGGCGCACTGCAAGTTGGGGGGCCTGGGCATTTTAAGCCTACAAAGCAGGGTAGCAGGTTGGAGGGGGGTTATATTGGGAAAAGTTTATTGTTGATGACTTTTACAGTAATATGCTCAGATCAAATTTGCTATATGAAGGGACGGGCACTGGGGATATGAGAGGGAGGAAGACAGTGCCACAGGGATTTGTCAGCGGGTGGGGCTCTGCACACATACACTCAAACCATGGAGGCAACTAACCGAATGCAGCTAAAGGCCATGACCTGGAATGTCAATGGTCTCGGAAATAAGATGAAACATACCTTGGTCCTGCAGTTTCTCAGATGACATGACGCGCTACTGCAGGAGACCCACCTGAAAAGTAATAACCACGAGGCTCTGAACCAAACGGGATGCTCTCTGCTGGCACATGCCGGATTCGCCTCCAACTCAAGGGGAGTGGGGATATTGCCTAAGGCTTCCATACTATTAATTCTCAGACGCGTCTGGGTTGACCCCACGGGACGTTTTGTGGCACAGACTGGTACCTGGAATGGTCAGACAATAAATATTTGTTCAGTTTATGTGCCACCTAAGTTACATAGCAATATGCTCCCTGCCCTGGGAAAAGTATTATTGGAAATGCCAGCCAGCATTTTGCTCCTGGGAGAGAGACATGAATGATACTATGGAACAAGAACGTGACAGTCTAACAAGCGCTAGAGCGGTTAATCCCACAAGCCTGTTGGGATCGTTCTCTGACTCCCTGGGACTTGTGGACCTATGGAGGGACCATAGCCCCAGACACGACAGTTTACATACTTAGCGACTTCACACAGAGGCCTTTCCCGACTGGACTACTTCTTTACACACATGACTGATGCGGGGAGATTTCACGGTGCAAGGCATCTGGCGTGTGGTATATCAAATCACTCCCTAGTGGAAGTTCAGCTGACAGTGAACATGAAGACTAGGGCCTTGCATCCTGGGATAGCAGCATGGCACTTCAAAGATTACACATTCCAAGAGAAAATTAGGGAGAGGGAGAAACACTACTTCCAGGAAAATTTAGGATCAGTGGAATCAACTGGCACCCTGTGGGAAGCATTTAAAGTGGTATTGAGAGGCCACGCACAAGTAGTAATTGGGAAGATCAACAAAGAGAAAAAACAGTCGTATGAGAGAATAGAGAGAGAGATTGCGGAGAGGAAGGCAACAAAGACAGTGGGTATGGAGCTGACCCCAGACCAATGCCATCGACTATGGCATAAACAGCAAGAATTTAAGGACCTGGCAGAAAATGCTGCCAGGAAACAGGCGGTGTCAGTACAAAGACGCCTTTATGACGTGGGAGACAAGACTGTCAAACTAATAGTGTGGTAAGAAAAAAGAGATTGGGTCAAAATTGGGTGGCAGAAATATTAGATGAAGGAGATGTCTACACACCACACAACAGGGAACAGAAGAGGCTTTTGTCTCCTATTATGAACAGATTTATGCCTCCAGAATGGTTTGTACAGTAGAGGACTGTGCAGAACTCCTGGGAGACCTCCATCTTCTGGTCCTTCTGATGACAGATAGAGAGGCACTGGATCAGGATATAACTGCAGAGGAGGTGCAGGTAGCTATCAGGGGGTTGCAACCAAGTAAGGTGACAGGTCTAAAACGGTCTACCGTTCAAGTTATACAAAAGTGTTGCTAACGTAGCGGCCTCTACATGCTAGCCATGTTTCAGGAGGCTAGAAAGGTAGGGTCTCTCCCGCTGGACCAAAGAGAGGCCATAACTGTAGTAATACACAAAAAGGTTCAAGCCCCAAATGGCTTGTGGCTCCTACTGGACGATATTGTTAATAAACGCAGAAGCTAAAGCGCTGGCGAAAATCCTGAGTAAAAGGCTCCAGTTGGTAATAGCGAGCTTGGTACATCCCGACCAGTCGGGCTTTATGCCGAAAAGGAGCACCAAACTTAGGGGGTCATTACGACCCTGGCGGCCGGCAGTAAGTTGGCGGTAACACCGGCAACAGGCTGGCGGTGTTCCGCCAGCAATTATGACCGCCACGGCCATACCGCCGGCCCCTCCACTTTCCCGCCAGGATTCTGCCTAGCAGTCATAATCCCCAGGGCAGCGGTGCATGCACCGCTGCCCTAGGGATTATGAGTCCCTGACCGCCAGCATGTCCGTGGCGGTACACACCGCCATTGAAAGGCTGGCGGTAAGGGGACTTGGGGTGCCCCTTGGGGCCCCTGCACTGCCCATGCACTTGGCATGGGCAATGCAAAGGCCCACAGGCATAGCCCCATCGCTCATTTCACTGCCCGAATTTCGGGCAGTGAAATGCGCGACGGGAGCTACGGCACCCGCTGCACATCAGCATTGCCGCCGGCTCTATTATGAGCCGGCAGCAATGTTGATGTGACATTTCCGCTGGGCCAGCGGACGGTAAAACTGTTACCGTCCGCTGGCCCAGCGGAAATGTCATAATAGGGAGCCAGGAATACCACCGGCAATGGCGGTATTCTGTCTCCTGCGGCCTCGGCGGTCTTTTGAAAAGGCCACCGAGGTCGTAATGACCCCCTTAATCTTAGTAGACTATATGGGATACTTCATGCAACAAAGGCATCTAATGCAGATGCAGCAATCGTATTGTCATTGGTCGCAAGAATGTCCTTTGATAGTATAGAGTGGCCATTCCTTTACACAGTACTCACTAAATTGGGATTTGGTCCAGGGTTCTGTGTGTGGGTACAGTTACTATATCATGAACCAAGGGCCAGAGTTAAAGTAAAAGGGGCGGTTTCGTGCTCCTTCACCCTCTATAGAGGGACGAGGCGGGGATGCCCATTGTCCCCATTACTATTTGCCTTGGTGATAGAACCACTGGCTGCCTGGGTTCAACAAGATCCTCTCATCTGGGGAATCTGGGAAGGGCATAGCTGGGAGGCCCGGGTCTCACTATATGTAGATGATATCTTGCTACATGTCACAAGACCAAGTCGTTCAACAGATAGGATAAGACACATCCTGCATACCTTCGGACAATATTCAGGATATCAAATAAATTGGGACAAGTCCCAGGCCTTTTGGTTAACAGAGGGGGAGCAGGCTCTGCCACCCGAATATGAGTTGCCCTTGACCAAGGATGGGTTCACATAACTGGGAATATATATCACACGGAGCCCGGAATAATTCATTAAAGAAAATCTCCACCCCAATTAGATCACCTTCGGGAGCTGTATCGCACTTACGGGCACTTCTGATATCCTTAATGGGCCACGCAGCCCTATTAAAAATGATGACAGTCCCTCGATTGTTATATGTTCTACAAAATACTCCATATCCAGTGCCCAAAGATTTCTTTAACAAAATCAACAGTGAGTTGTGGGCCCTCCTATGGAATGGGGGTAGTTCACGTATTTCCCTTACTAAGCTTCAGAGAGGAGTCTTTGAGGGGGGCTTGGCAATACCGGATAACCGCGCCTACTATTGGGAATCCCAGTTGGCCACAGTGAACAAATGGATATTTGCAGACAGTGACAAACCAGCATACAGGATAGACAGAACCGAAATGGGAGAAAGGGGCTACTCTGCAGTGCTGTATTCTAGGAGGGGAGAGCCTGGTCTTCCCCACCAGAACACTAGCCGCGGTTCGAGCCTGGAAAAAGGTTACAAAGTTATTAGGATGGGAAAACATACTGACAAGGACAACCCCACTTTGGGATAGCGACAAATTGGGAGAGCTAAGTAAGCTGGGGGGTTTTAATAGATGGGATCGCATTGGCATAGAGCGACTGGGAGATGTGTGGAGGAATGGAAGGATTATCTCATTTGAAAAATTCTGCACTGGGTTTGAAATGGCAGACTCCGAGAGATATCAATATATACAGTTAAGTCATGTACTCCGACGATACATAAAAGGAGGGGAGACACTCCCAGAAGTGTTCCCATTAGAGGACAGATTGTTGTTGAAACCACTCCCAGACAAGGCAGTATCACTGATCTATAAGAATATATTGAATAATACCCCAGATCCTCTGCGTAACCTTCAGGAGGCTTGGGAAGGAGACATAGGCCCCATGGAAGATGAGGACTGGCAGGAGGCCCTTCAGAGCCCACGTGGGGTGGTGATCTGAGCCTGGTTTCACTTTATACAACTCAGATTTCTACATAGGTCATACTATTCCAGATCCCTCCTACACCGCATGGGCCAGAGTGTCTCTAATTTATGCAGCAGGGGATGCAGACAGGTAGGAACTTTCTTTCACACTATATGGAGCTGCCCAGTCATTCAGGGCTTCTGGTCCCAGGTGGTGTTGGAGATGTCCTGAGCAACAGGCTAGAGGTACCGCTAGAAGCAAGGTGGCTTATTTTAAATATCACGGGGAGGTTAACTGGCCCAGGCACCAAACAATATGGGTGAAACTAGTGGCTAGGGTGGCCAAGAGGGATATAGCTAAAGCATGGGGGACAAGCGACCCTTCATCGGTTAGGGACTGGAAACATCACATAGACTGGTGTCAATGAATTGAACAGGAGATCTACAAAGGTAGGGGCAGTACAAAGAGCTATGAGAAAATCTGGGCCCACTGGCTCAATTACAGAGGCTTATAGGTGGGAACTAGGCACGGGGCTAGGCATAGAGTACCCTGAGGCACTGATTGGTAAGGAGGGTTCTGATACGACAGGGTTAGACTTTGACGGAATATTGAATAAGGGTTGCACTACCCGACCGATATGTCAAATTGAAAATTTGTGTCATTTGATTGAATAGCAAATTGTGATCCAGATAATGATGATGACAAGAATTGTATTATGAGCATTTAAGCACTTTAATAAAAAAACTATTACCACCGTAAAGCCCCACATACCCCAGCCCTCAAAGCCCGCAAAGCCCATCTTTAGTGAGGCTGAAGACTTTTGCCATCTTGAAAATGCCCAAAATGGACAGTTAGTCCCAGTAACAATTATAGGGCATGCCCCGGAGTCGTTCCCACCTAGTAGCATGTGACAGGCATACATGTGGCACTTTCAAGCATCCACTTCATAAAGTTTTGAGGAAGAGCAGAAGAGGACTGACCTGCTGCCTGTGACCTGGGAAGAATCTCAAAGGACTGGACCTACTCTGTCTTGTTTCTAGGACAAATAAGTGGACTCCAAGGGCCATAAGGTTGACCTGTTCAAGCTATAGGGATACAACAAGCTACAAGGCCCTTTCCTGGAACTACCAAGCTACCAGTGGTAACTGGGCCTGGACTGGTTCAGGCTGTTGGCCTCTGCTTGACACCCTGTGAGTCTCTATGAGCCTACCCTAAGGAGCATTAGAAGTGTGCTCCTGTAATGGACTTGGACTTAAACGACTAAAGTCAGAAGGTTAAATGTTGACTAGGAAGAAGCTGCTTGTTGTATGCGAGCCACGCTCCATCAAGGTCAGTTTTGAATTGCGCTTAGGTACCAGCCTACCATGACCATTGACTATCAGCAACCTCTTGTGCTTCTTCACACAATTCCTATGAAAAACTTTAAAAATGTATATCTTCTGTTCCACTTGTTTTTGCATTTTTTTTGTCACCTTGTTTGTTATACTTTACCCTATTTTTTCTAATTAGGTTTGGGATTTTTACAACTTTATTATTAATTTGGTGCTGCATAAATACTTCACACATTGCCTCTAAGTTAAGCTTGGCTGCTGAGTGGCATTGCTATCGGGGTTGCGCTCCAGTTTATTTAGTGACTTTAGGGATCACCCTGACAAGGGTTGTCATTATTCCTTGAGTGCTTAATCTCCCAACCCCTTTAATTATCAAATTTCCTACAGATATTCAAGACAAACTTACATTTTAAAGG
The DNA here is from genome assembly GCF_031143425.1 of Pleurodeles waltl. NCBI lineage: Eukaryota > Metazoa > Chordata > Amphibia > Caudata > Salamandridae > Pleurodeles > Pleurodeles waltl. The sequence continues at coordinate 705,907,915 of NC_090450.1, read as the reverse complement.
CAAGATTGTAGGAAAGTAGCATCTTGCCTGGCATGTTACCCCCATATTTCACTGTATATATGTTGTTTTAGTTGTATGTGTCACTGGGACCCTGCCAGCCAGGGCCTCAGTGCTCATAAGTGTGCCGTATGTGTTACCTGTGTTATGACTAACTGTCTCACTGAGGCTCTGCTAATCAGAACCTCAGTGGTTATGCTCTCTCATTTCTTTCCAAATTGTCACTAACAGGCTAGTGACCAATTTTACCAATTTACATTGGCATAGTGGAACACCCTTATAATTCCCTAGTATATGGTACTGAGGTACCCAGGGTATTGGGGTTCCAGGAGATCCCTATGGGCTTCAGCATTTCTTTTGCCACCCATAGGGAGCTCTGACAATTCTTACACAGGCCTGCCACTGCAGCCTGAGTGAAATAACGTCCACGTTATTTCACAGCCATTTTACACTGCACTTAAGTAACTTATAAGTCACCTATATGTCTAACCTTTACCGGGTAAAGGTTGGGTGCTAAGTTACTTAGGGGGTTATTCTAACTTTGGAGGAGTGTTAATCCGTCCCAAAAGTGACGGTAAAGTGACGGATATACCACCAGCCGTATTACGAGTTCCATAGGATATAATGGACTCGTAATACGGCTGGTGGTAAATCCGTCACTTTTCCGTCACTTTTGGGACGGATTAACACCTCCTCCAAAGTTAGAATAACCCCCTTAGTGTGTGGGCACCCTGGCACTAGCCAAGGTGCCCCCACATTGTTCAGGGCCAATTCCCCGGACTTTGTGAGTACGGGGACACCATTACACGCGTGCACTACACATAGGTCGCTACCTATGTGTAGCTTCACAACGGTAACTCCGAATATGGCCATGTAACATGTCTAAGATCATGGAATTGCCCCACCAATGCCATCCTGGTATTGAGGAGACAATCCCATGATTCCCCGGGTCTCTAGCACAGACCCGGGTACTGCCAAACTGCCTTTTCAGGGGTTTCACTGCAGCTGCTGCTGCTGCCAACCCCTCAGACAGGTTTCTGCCCTCCTGAGGTCCAGCTAGGCTTGGCCCAGGAAGGCAGAACAATGGACTTCCTCAGAGAGAGGGTGTTACACCCACTCCCTTTGGAAAAAGGTGTTAAGGCAGGGGAGGAGTAGCCTCCCCCAGCCTCTGGAAATGCTTTCATGGGCACAGATGGTGCCCATTTCTGCATAAGCCAGTCTACACCGGTTCAGGGACCCCTCAGCCCTGCTCTGGCGCGAAACTGGACAAAGGAAAGGGGAGTGACCACTCCCCTGACCTGCACCTCCCCTGGGAGGTGCCCAGAGCTCCTCCAGTGTGCACCAGACCTCTGCCATCTTGGAAACAGAGGCGCTGCTGGCACACTGGACTGCTCTGAGTGGCCAGGGCCAGCAGGTGACGTCAGAGACTCCTGCTGATAGGCTTCTTCAGGTTTTGCTAGCCTATCCTCTCTCCTAAGTAGCCAAACCTCCTTTTCTGGCTATTTAGGGTCTCTGCTTTGGGGAATTCCTTAGATAACGAATGCAAGAGCTCATCAGAGTTCCTCTGCATCTCTCTCTTCACCTTCTGCCAAGGAATCGACTGCTGACCGCGCTGGAAGCCTGCAAAACTGCAACAAAGTAGCAAAGACGACTACTGCGACACTGTAATGCTGATCCTGCCGCCTTCTCGACTGTTTTCCTGGTGGTGCATGCTGTGGGGGTAGTCTGCCTCCTCTCTGCACTAGAAGCTCCGAAGAAATCTCCCGTGGGTCGACGGAATCTTCCCCCTGCAACCGCAGGCACCAAAGAACTGCATCACTGGTCCTCTGGGTCTCCTCTCAGCACGACGAGCGAGGTCCCTTGAACTCAGAAACTCTGTCCAAGTGACTCCCACAGTCCAGTGACTCTTCAGTCCAAGTTTGGTGGAGGTAAGTCCTTGCCTCCCCACGCTAGACTGCATTGCTGGGAACCACGTGTTTTGCAGCTACTCCGCCTCCTTTGCACTCACCGAGGATTTCCTTCATGCACAGCCAAGCCTGGGTCCCTGGCACTCTAACCTGCATTGCACGACCTCCTGAGTTGTCCTCCGGCGGCGTGGGACTTTCTTGTGCAACTTCGGGTGAGCACTGATTCACTCCACTTTGTAGTGCCTGTTCTGGCACTTCTGCGGGTGCTGCTTGCTTCTGAGTGGGCTCCTTGTCTTGCTGGACGCCCCCTCTGTCCCCTTACACAATTGGTGACATCCTGGTCCCTCCTGGGCCACAGCAGCATCCAAAAACCCTAACCGTGAGCTTTGCAGCTAGTAAGGCTTGTTTGCGGTCTTTCTGCGGGAAAACACTTCTGCATGACTCTTCACAACGTGGGACATCCATCCTCCAAAGGGGAAGTTTCTAGCCCTTGTCGTTCTTGCAGAATCCTCAGCTTCTACGATCCGGTGGCAGCCTCTTTGCACCCACAGCTGGCATTTCCTGGGCATCTGCCCACTCCCGACTTGATCGTGACTTTTGGACTTGGTCCCCTTGTTCCACAGGTACTCTTGTCTGGAAATCCATCGTTGTTGCATTGCTGGTGTTGGTCTTTCTTGCAGAATTCCCCTATCACGACTTCTGTGCTCTTTGGAGAACTTAGGTGCACTTTGCACCCCCTTTTCAGGGTCTTGGGGTGGCCTATTTTTCTAACCCTCACTGTTTTCTTACAGTCCCAGCGACCCTCTACAAGGTCACATAGGTTTGGGGTCCATTCGTGGTTCGCATTCCACTTCTAGAGTATATGGTTTGTGTTGCCCCTATCCCTATGTGCCCCCATTGCATTCTATTGTGACTATACATTGTTTGCACTGTTTTCTATTGCTATTACTGCATATTTTGGTATTGTGTACATATATCTTGTGTATATTTGCTATCCTCATACTGAGGGTACTCACTGAGATACTTTTGGCATATTGTCATAAAAATAAAGTACCTTTATTTTTAGTATATCTGTGTATCGTGTTTTCTTATGATATTGTGCAAGTGACACTGGTGGTACTGTAGGAGCTTCACTCGTCTCCTAGTTCAGCCTAAGCTGCTCTGCTAAGCTACCTTTTCTATCAGCATAAGCTGCTAGGCACCCCTCTACACTAATAAGGGATACCTGGGCCTGGTGCAAGGTGTAAGTACCTCTTGGTACCCACTACAAGCCAGTCCAGCCTCCTACAAAGATCACTACAGATTTCCTACTGCAAGCAGTAATAGTAACTGTTATATGATGCCTAATATTATATTTGTGTCGTTTGTAGGTGCTGTAAATAATAGGTTTACTCTCAGCCAATTTAATGGTAATCCACCTCAGGAGGACAAAAGGGTAAGATGCTTTTGTTTTAATCAAATACCTATGGTTCAGGCGTCTCCTAGATCTGTAGCCCACAGAGCCATCTTGTCAGCTAGTCCTCTATGAAAGGCACGTTATAAATTGCTGAAAAGGGGGCTGTGCCAGTTATAAATAGCCACGACGCCTTCTAATTAGGCCAGGAGCCAGGAATGTGCGCTGTATGTCACAATATGACAAATGCTTGTGATGCAGCAGAGGAAAAGATAAGGCCAGCTCCGATGATCTCGAGAATGCTAAGTAGAAGGTTTGGAGTATCTATCTACTCAGTGCCCTCTGTGGATCTGTTCAAACCGATTTATTTACCTCTCCTAGTCAAGCAGTGATGGCTCTACAGCTGCAGTGTTGCGCTTCAAGTGCCTGCCATGCCAGCCTTGCTTACCTCCTACAGGACAGACTATTCACCCTTTAGGAGACCCTGCTCCACATCACACATGCGTGTCTTGTGCACCATGACCAATAGAGAATATATCATTCTTAGAAGTACATTTCACCAAAACCAAAGACATACGAAAATCAGACACGCTCTTGACTAGCACTTTATAGACATCCCTTACTTTCCCAGCCTTGTAGTTAAGCACTTTACGTAAAAAGCAGCGGTCACACCCACCTTAACATACAGTCAGGATCCCTCTAATAAAACCAGCATAAATATACTACATCCTCACGCACACGACACAACAATGCAGCATAGTTGCAAAACAGGATTCGGATACCTATGTGTGTATGTACAGAAAGGCTTTTACTCTAGCTGAGTAATAATCATGCCTTAATAATGGCAACAAGCCTTATACCATTGACAATAACATGGCAATTACATCTAAAATGTATTAGCTCCCAAATTACATTCAAACGTTGTTTAAAAAGAAATTCGGGAGACTTTTGTAACATTCATTTATACTGGAATTTCATAAAACAATATTGCTTACATACAGTGCATTAACCGTCCTTGAGCTTGCAGAGAGTCTGTGAGGGCCAGTCCATTACAGAGCACAAACACTGAGTGAGCACACCTCTGATAGACCAGGGGACCGATGTGGGCGCAATTCACTGACATGACAGAGGGTCTGTTTAGGAAACAGCTCCTGAGAAGGTTCAGGATCTCTGAGAGCCGAGCTCACTAACAGGACAAAGATGCTGTGAGGAAACAGCTCCTGGAGATGACAAAGTGGCTGTGAACGTCCAGCTCTTTGAAAAGGTCACATGATCAGTGAGGGGCTAGCAAATGAGAACACACAGGGTCTGTGAGAAGCCAATACCCTTAAAAAACACAATTGCGGAGATTTATGGGTTTTGTAGCACAGGGCAGTGCAGCAAGTTTCCTCTGCCTCCCAGTCTGCATCTTTGCAGGCAGGAAGACAGCAGAAACCTCTGCTTGCAGCGAGAGAGAGCAGTTTGACAGCTCTCCTTCGCTGCAAGCAGGATGTTTGTTGAGACTTGGCAGCAGCTGTCAAAGCTGCTGACAATCCACAGCAAAAATCTATGTTCCTGGAGGTGGGCACCCGGAGACATGGCAGGAGTCGGCCCTGGGGGTGGCAGTCCCCTGGGCCATCAGTGGCTCCTCGAGGGGGGCCACACGCACCCTCTCCAACTAAAATAGCCCCAGGAAGGTGGTGGTCCCTGGGGCTGCGGAGTTCCGAAACAGACCACCTTTTCTTTTTTCCGCATTTGCCCTGGGCAGGTGGTGGTCCCCTCACAAAATTATAGAAACGCCTGGGGAGGTGGTGGGCCCTGGTGCTGCGGGGGACCATGCAGCCCCTGCGCATACAATTATAGAAATGCCTTCGCATTTGTGGTGAGACTCGGCTGAAGTTGAGTCCCAAGATGGCTGCCAACAGTTCCTGGTTTGAAGTGTTGGCAGCCCATCAGAGCTGTGCATTTCCCTGCATGAGCTCATCTTTTTTCTTGGATCATTGTGAAGGATCTGTGGCTCTAGATATACAAATGTATTTTCCCTTTAATATCTACAAAACTACTGAACGGATTCTCACCAAATAAACAAAAGCATAATCTGAGTACCGAAAGCTAGCTTTCTTCCAAATTTGGTATAATTCTATCCAGTGGTTTTGGCTGTAGTTATGTCTAAAGGTCCTATGGGAACTAACATGACGTTTTGGACCCCCCCCCCTTTTCTGGGCCCCCGCTTGTTGGATCACCCTGAAAGCAACAGGAATCACCAGGGCCCTTTTTTTGGAACATTTTGTGAGATTTTGTCAAATAGTGTCCAAGATATAGGCAAGTCAAAAATCACTTTTCTATGGAAATCTGGCCTAATTATAACTACCTAGTGGTGACCGCAACTAGGTATTACATATATATATATATATATATATATATATATATATATATATATATATATATAATATATAGGTAGTTATAGTTTGTACATAGGTTGTATAAAAAAAAGTGTTATTTTGCTAATAACTTTGGCACCATTTGTTGAATCTTCATGAAATTTTTCAAGAAAATACTACACCCTCATCAGTGTCAGTCTGAAACATTGTGGAGTTATCAATCAAGCGGGGGCGAGAAAAAGTGGGGTCCCAAAACACTTTTCCCCATTCATTTTTTCATAGGGATTTTGACCAGCAATAGCGCCTGAACCACTGGACATAAATACACCAACTTTTGGCAGAAAGTTAACTCTTTGTTCCGAAAGTGACCCTTTTGTTATTTGGTGTAAATCCGTTCAGTAGTTTTGTAGTAATGAAAGAAAAAGCACATTTGTATATATAGGGACACAAAGGCTTTACAAACCCTCCTGATCTTGTGCTGAGATCTGATTGACTGCCAACACTTCAGCAAGGAAGTGTTGGCAGCCATCTTGGGACTGAGCTTGTGCAGAGTCCCAGATTGTTATTTATTTTAAACAAAAGGGCCCAGGGTAGGTACACCCTGATAGCTTAGCTCTGATGCTGGGGTCCCAGGCGGGCCCCCCGGGGCAAAATAATCATTTTCTTTTGTAATTTTCAGTGGAAATCATGGTGGATTAAAAAACAAAAACAAGCACGGGCACCGGTGCTTGTTTCACTAAAGACCCCGGTGGGCCAGGTCACGGGGCATTTGAATTATCCATGTGGGGGCCGCCCACGCCCCCGCAGATCCCTGGGGACCACCACCTCCCCAGGGCTTTAGTCAAAAGCAGTGTGGAGGAGCCACCCGGCCCTCCCACAGCCCCAGAGACCGCCACCTCCCCGGGGCTTTAATCAAATCAGATATTTGTAAAGCGTGACTTATCACCCAGGAGGTCTCAAGGCGCTGATGGGGGGACGCGGATCAGTCAAAGAGCCAGGTCTTGAATTCCTTCCTGAACTGAAAGAGTGAGGGGGGCTGCCTGAGGTGAAGTGGCAGCATGTTCCATGTTCATGCGCGATGTAGGAGAAGGATTTTCCTCCTCCAGCCCTGTTCTTTCAAATCCTAGGGGTGGTGGCAAAGGCCAATTGAGCAGAGTGGAGTTGCCTGGGGGTGCTAGGAGAGATGGTGGTTGAGGTAGGCAGATCTGATGTTGTGTAGGGCCTTGTAAGCATGTGTCAGGAGTTTGAAATTGATGTGCTTGTTGATGGGGAGCCAGTGTAGGTCTCTCAGGTGGGAGGCGATGTGTCTGTGGTGGGGGATGTCCAGGATGAGTCTGGCCGCAGCGTTCTGTATTCTCTGGCTTCTAGTTTGGAGTTTCTTGTTAATGCCAGCAAAAGTAATGAGGGGGAACTGCCCGACCCCACTGCAGCCTCGGGACTGCCCCCACTCTGGGGGACCAATGTAAAACTAATGCGGGGGTGCCTGCCCCCGCAGGTCCGGCTACCACCATCTCCCAGGGGCACTAATCAAAAGTAATACAGGGGGCTGCCCGACACCCCCTGCAGCCCCGTGTACACCCCCTCCCAGGGCTCAAATCTAAAACTAATGTGGGGGGGCACCCGGCCCCTCCCCGCAGCCTCGAGGACTCCCACCTCCCCTGGGCTAATTTGAAAAGAGATAGGGGTTCCGTTTCGGACCACCCGGCCCCGGGGGCCACCACTTCCCTGAGGCTACTTATGTTTGAGAGGGGTCTCCCCTCAAGGAGCCAATGATGGCCCTGGGGACCGACACCCCCCAAAGATGGCTCCTGCTATGTCCCATGGTGCCAACTCCAAGACATAGCTGATTGATGTGACTTGGCGAGAGCTTTGACAGCTCTCAGCAAGTCAGAGCATACACTCTGCTTGCAGTGAGGGAGAGCTGTCAAACAGCTCTCCCTCATTGCAATCAGAGGTTTCTTCTGTTTCCCTGCCCACAGGAGGTAGGGGGCTGGCTGTGACCGCAGGGGTCTTCAGGCTTCCCCCATGGTCCGCAACATTGTCACTTGGTGCCCTGGGGGGGCACGACCACATGACCGGGCCCTGGGGGAAGGGATCACCGAGGCCGAGATTGGCCCTGGGGAAGGTGGCCAGGCATCCCACCTCCTCCCCCCGTCAAAATGTAATAATTAGGCTGGTGGACGGGGTACACAGGGCCAAGACCAGCATGGGTAGGGGGGCTGCATGCCCCCATTCACCCCCTGCCCCAAAATAATTAAATGTTTAGGCTGGGCCCTGGGGATGAGGTCTCCGGGTCGAGATCAGCCTGGGGTGGCCTGTGGCCCCTCTCCCCCCCAAAAAAATAAATATTTAGGCTCGGCCCCAGGGATGAGGTCTCCAGGGTCGAGATCAGCATCGGCTGGGGGTGCATGCGGGGTGGGATTTTTATAGGGTTTGCCTGCAGGGCCTGGACCCAGGCCAGGACCTCCGGCCAACTGCTGCTGGGCACGGCACAGGATTGTGTAGTTATACGGGTTGGTCGCAAGCCAAGCCCTTCGGCCAACCCCTGCTGTGCATGGCCAAAGGCTGTGTGCAGGGCGTGGTTGGGTTGTTATAGGGGTTGGCTGCAGGTCATGGCCACAGGCCAGGCTCTGCAGCCAATTGCCGCCGCGCATGGCCAAAGGCCGTGCGCAGTGGTGGTTGGATTAATGTATGGTAATGAAAATTATTTTACGTTAAAAAAAAAACATAGAAATTCTCTGAAAAAAAACAAAGGTTACAGGGACGTTATAGTAAGGCTCACATTTTAAATGTACCAAACCACAGCAATTCATCAGTTAGAGTTATCTTATAACTCGTGCCCTAAGGTAACTATAACTTGTGTCCTCACCATGCATTAAAATGTGAGCCTATAACGTTGCTTTTTAAGTGAATACACATTTATATATATATATATATATATATATATATATATATATATATATATATATATATTTATATATATATATATGCTTAAGGCATATATTTTCAAGGCTACACAAAAACTGCGATAGGCCAGGTATAGAAGTAAGAGTAAAAGCTTATGCTTCAGTCACACTTTTATTTCGGGCCTGTCTCGGTTTTTTACAAAATTCACCTTTTTTTTAGCTATTTATTTAATCAATAGACCACTTGGTGCCCCGGCCTATTTTCTGCCCCAGTCCAACCCCAGAGTCTGCTCCATGAGTGAATGTGGAATCTGTAAAGGACAGGACACAACAACCCAACAGGACACAAAATCTACTAGGAGAAAGCTCCTTTGATGGTTTGGGGCCTGTTACAGAGCTGAGGCCTGTGACAGCGCTGGATGGCTGACACCCAGTCCTGCTGAATGCCATATAGACATAGCTTCAGGGGCAGTGAGGGGTGTTACACCCCCCTAATAACTGTATCTTGTGATAAATAGTTGGGTGCAGATGCTTTCAGTGGGGTATGGTGAAGTGTCTGTTGGATTTCACCAGGACTTTTACACAAACACACACACACAAACTTTTCCTCTCTCTTATTGGAAAGACTTAACATTTTTGGTTATTTCACTAAATAATGCACTTTCTCTCATTTTGTACACCTACCAATCCGCATTCCTCTCTTTCCACTGCCTCTTGAGCCCCTCTCGTGCGCCTTTCTTATCATATAATGTATTTTAACATCATGTGCCTACGAGACTGTCAGGAAATCTAAAGCTAACCTACCCACCATCATACTGAGCAAGCTCTGCCCCTGCTAGATGCATGACACACTGAGCTGCACTAAGGACATGAAGTTGCTGATTGCCTCAGAATGCGTCCCCTTGTTAATCCCCACGCACCCCTCCCTGGGAAGCTGTCATCACACCTGCGGGCGGCTGGGGCATGTTGCCCCCTGGTGTTATCTGCCTGGCCAAGCTAGTATTCTGGCTGACGGTCATAGCACATCGTATGTCAGTCAGTACAGTGCCCTGGGCACCGAGCCAGCACCTCTCACTTTCCAGGTAATGGAGAGTACACGTGGCTTCTGGGAGCGGATTCTGGCATCGAGCGCCGCGCGCTGACCTCTCATGTTCCAGGCTCATGGAACCAGAACGTGGCACGGGCCCCAGTCAGAAATCAGACCATTTCCGCAGACGTTAGGAAATAACCCAACACTGGCACTGTTCATTACGGCAAGGGCAGAGTTCTCAATTGAGCGTCTGATACGAAGAACGGAGTTCAGTTTCAGTAGTTAATGTCTCCTAGGCCAAACTGTTATGTAACTTCTGGTGGTCACAGAAAAGTGACAAGAATGCCATGAACTCTGGTGCCAGTAAGGAAACAGGTCCCCATGACTGACGGGGAGAGGAGTAAAATACAGCAATTATAAAGATTCAACGGGCCACCTAAGGCGACTGCCCTTGCTGCAACAATGGCAGCTACGCCACTGCCTGGGGAAATGACTACCATCTACTAAATCTAGTCACCACACCTGATAGGCCGATGAGAAGTAGTGTCGCCATGTCAAACGTCAACAACGTGGAAGATCACGCCATCTCCTTCAACGTCTTGTTTTTGAAAGCAGTGAACAAATGGACTGACAACGATTGAGGTGACCAGCTAAAACATGAATCTGCTATTTGGGACTGGTAGATCTCTGGAACTAGTTTTTGTCTGTGACTATTATCTCCCTCCATGTTAGACGCAGAGTACTTCACTATGACCCTACTCACGCACTGACACACACTGACAACTCCATGCATCTAGCCAGGGCCGGACAGCCACTTCATGTCTGCTTCTAAAGTAGAAAAAAAGGTTGATGTCACCCACTAAGCACCTCCTGCAGGAAACTGAGCATAAACAGAAAGTCACCATTCAATTCCAATAAATATACAGATTAAGGGCCTCATTACGAGGCTGGCAGTCACAAGACCGCCAGCCTGGCTGTGGCGGCTGGACCGCCATGGCGGTCAGACAACCACATTACAAGTTTGTCGGTCGGACTGCAATCCGACTGCCATACGCGCCAGGATCCTAGATCCCGACGAGGTGACAGGGGTCTTTGTTTCAATCAGCCAGGGTGGTGCCGAACTCAGCACCGCCCTGCTGATTACAACCTTGTTCTCCGCCAGCCTTTTCATGGCTGTTTCACCACCATGAAAAGGCTGGCCTCCCTGTGGCCCCTGCACTGCCCATGCCTAAGGTCCATTGCCTCTGCCTCCTTGGCAGGTTTACAGAAATATAATTCTCAATGTTGGAGTTTGTTTTCTCTAGACAAAAGAAACATACAAGATTATCGGACTCCCCTGTTTCCCAAACAGCGCAGAGCTTCCTTTAGTCACGGAATAGCGTGCATTAGCAGTAGGCAGGTCTAAAAGCCAGCAGACGGGGCCATTCCCCTGATTCATTTTTTGTGGGCCTAGTCCGCTAAACACCTCTGATGTCATTTTGATATTGTGATGCTGGTAGACCAATGCAACTGTGTTCGTCCTAAATGTTAAGTATTGTGTTTTTGTCAATGTTTTTTCTGTATGCAGAAAATGTGTAATTCACACAAAATTGTTGTTTAATGCCAAAGAAATGCTCGCTATTTTATCAACAAATTTCTAGTATTGCCATCAATTAACAATTGCATTTTTTCTAGGGGTGTGAATCTTCATTCATTGTTTGTTAAATGTTTATTTTGATGCATCTGTGAATAACATTGATAGTATTGAGGTCATTGAATGCCCGAATGTATCTATCTTCCCACACCGGATTACTGTCGTTAAAACCCTTTGTAAATATTCCCCACGACCAGAGTAGACCTAGTAGCACCTGTACATATTCCCCACCACAGGAGAGAAAAGTTTCTTTTTCAAAAAGAAAAGAAAAGCCTATAAAAATAGAAAAGCTAACTGTTTCGAGAAATAAATCTTATAAACATAGGAAGATGGACCGCATGTAACGAGATCCCCCTAAAAGACGTAATAATGAAAGAGTAACAGGATACCTAAAGAAAAAAACAACTCCCACCATTGAGACCCCTCTAGAGCACTTGAAGAGTAAGTTCCCTGCTCAGACAAAGAAACTTAGATAGTTTTGCAATGAGTTATACACACATACCAAGGCACACACATACCCTTGGCCTAAAAAGGGAACTTTCGACACCAACATAATTGAGCACACTAAAGCCTATGTACAGACAAAGTATACAGGACAGAATAAGAACAAACTGGAAGCATTATTGGTGCTATAGGTCATAGTTGAGGAGGCCCAGGCCAATAACCTCGATCCACCTTCAGATAAGGCATCTGCACCTCCCCTGCCATATGTAAGCATTGAAGTGCTTTCCCCGCTGCCTGCTGTCCCGGCATTGGGATACACTAATCATCCAATCGAGGGAGGCTAAGTGGTCCCCACCCGACAATAGGCGACCAGATCTAGGTATGGTGGATCAACGGACCGACAAACCCCAACACTCCCTACACCACCCCAGTCCAAAATTAGAGCACCCTGAAGCTCGATGCCTCATCCGTCGATGTCGACAAACCAAGCCCCAGTGGCCCAGAGGGCAGGTCACCCACTGGGTGTGGGGAACAAATCTGTGTAAAAGGGAGGTTTCTAGCAATCCTAGATGAAGAGATCGCTAGTGAGAGTAAGGGAAGAGAACACAGTCCTCGGGAGTCTGGCGGCAAGGAAGGAGCCTCAGGTTACGCCCAGACAGCCAAGTAAACACAGAGAGTGAGTTCAAGAACAGGTCCCAAATTAGAAGGACAGAACACAGCTCTGAGTGAAGGAGGCAGTCTAGATGGGAATGGGAGGAAAGGCGCTTTCTGAGGAGGGAGAGAACTTGCGCCTTAGAGCCCCAACAGGAGTCAGGTAGGGTGCACCCCACCTGAAGACGATAGGGATAGATATAAAGCCCCAGTCTCAGAAGAATCCAAGCTGGAATCAGAAAGGAAGCTTCAGACTGGGGTTCATACATCTCTAGAACCCCAGCGAAGGAGAGGTGCTGATTGGGAGATTAGGGACCAAGGCAGCCTGGTGCAAACACAATTCAGACACAGAAGGACCAAAGTGGCACCCCTGAGTACGCACGAGGGAAGCAGCGACAAAGACACCTACTGCCTTCTGCGAGCACACATGACTTGTGAATTAACCCCTAGGGACATAGTGGCTCAAGAGGAAGGCAGAATGTTTCCACAACCCTTTTGCAACTTACTAGCCTGCTAGACCGAGGAAAGTGACTGATGGGATAGACCCAGACTGGAGGAGGGATCCTTCAATCCAGAAGACATAGCGACCGCTGAGGACTGCATCCGGCATGGAGGAGGAGATCCCAAGTGAAACTTCCCTCACATGCAGGAGTATCTGAAGAGGTGGGAATACAAGGTTGAGAGGAAACCAGTGGGGCTGCCTAAAACAGGAATATGTCCACTAGGGCAGAAGGATACATCGGGGGCTATCTATGTGACATGGGCCAGATGGACAAAGAAGGGTTAAGGCCAATCTCCGCCATTGTTGGATGGGGGTCAGAAAATGGATCATGTGTTTCAAGAAGAACAATGCAGGGATAACCCTAGCCATAGGCAATGTTAGGAGCGTGCTATGTAGCATTATTATTTGTGAGCAACCAACACAGTGTTTGCCCACATCCCGTCATCACACTGACCAACTCAGGGAACAACAGGGCCCCATTTAATTCATACAGGCACTAGATATGGATGGCCCAGAGGGAAATATTTCCTGAATGCAGTGATGTAGGAGGACTGATGTCTGAAACCATGAACCAAGGGGAGACCATCACAGATTTCCTGGGGAATATGAGAGAACAGTGGGGACAAGAGACAGATCAACCCTGGACCGATACAGTCCGCCAGGTTGTCTTTTTCTATAATGTCCTTAAAAGGGGACTCCCGCTGGTTGGGAGAGCATAGTAAGGCTGGACACCACGCTCTGGTGGGAGATCCAAGCACACATACTACATTTCCACAAAAGAAAACAGGAAATTGAAAGGGAAAAACAGGAGCAGGGCCAGAGGGACAGCGCTAAGCTGGTCCAACAGAAGCTGAGAAAGACTGCCCTTGAGGGGGCTACGTTGCCACAAATGTACAAATGGCACCAGTCATGAAGGGCATACCGCCACACAACCCCAGAGAGCTCCAAAGGAGCTACAATGATGGACGGCAGGGTTCTTGGCAGCAATCAAACTCTATACAATGCTATTATTGTAGGAAACTGGGCCACATGGCCAACATGTGCCGCCTAAAAGCACACCATGTGCAAACGTCAATGGGCCGAAGACAGGCCCGCAAATCCCCACCCACAAAATCAAGCTCAGGACAATCTGAGTATGCCTTATGTTCAGCTATAGGGAAACCGGTCCACTGCTGCAACACTACAGCAGGGGTCCAGTAGTTGGACTAGCGCATGGCATCAGCAGTCGCAGATAGGGAACTCCGGTCAACAAGGACCGGGGCCACATCTGCAACAAGGAGAGGTAGCCGTTTGGGGAGACAATACCTTTGTGTAGGCACTGAACACAAATTTGCAGTAAACATTAGTATCCCCTGATACATGCATGCACTTCACACATACCTTAAAATTCACTGAAGTAAGACTCAAAGAAAGAACGAGAGAGTAGTAGGACTTCAAAACCATTGTTTGAGAACGGGTGTCCTTGTTGAAGTTCGCCATTCGGAGGCCCGCCATAGCCCAGGCCTATTCTTCTGTTGATCCCCTGAGAGGGGCCAACTAAACTAACCCCAGGGGGAGGGTAGTCCTATGGGGGCAGGGCAGCGCTCCAGCCACCCCATAAAAGCAGGCACCCCAGGTCGTCGACCCCACAGGTAGATGGGCCAGGTCCTGGAGAGGTAAAAAGGTCCTCATTCCCACATTACCAGCCGGGATCAAGGGCATCATATCCCAAACAGCAATAGATTCTCCATAAACCTCCAAATAAGTGAGGGTCCCCATTCTACTTACAAATAAATGATCCTTGAGTGTAGGGAGCCAGGTTTTCCGTGTACTTGTGGCAGCGAAAAACACATAATGCACATAGCGCACACATATGTCCAAGAGAAACACCGCATAGGGTAAAGTCCGCAAAGGTGGTAGTTCATCAAGACATCCAGATGCCCTGGTCTGTTCCCATGACCCGGGCAACGACCAATGAGTTCCCAGCCTTGCTCTGGACTCCCCATACACAACATCTTTCACCTCCTTGACATCATGACTTCCACAAGGGGGCACAAAAAGATATGGTCGAAGGGAGAGGGGGAATGCCAGGGAAGGGAGTCCAAAACATCCATCATAGACACAAGCAGAGTAGCGTCCAGTAGTAAGCTTGCCTCTGCAGTAAGTTTATTGGTAGGGAGACAAGCAGGGCCTCGCACCATTTTTGGAGAACAACCTTCCCAATTTAGGACACCACCCAAGCACAGACATGAGGTGCTAAGGAGCAACTCTCCGACCTCCTCCATGTAACGGCAGCTGAGATCAAGAAGTCTGGAAATATGCTTCTAAGCCCAGTGAAGTATCCCAGAACAAGCTTGAAGAAAACATTGAGAAAAGGGCATAGTCAAAACACCTGGCACCATTTGAGAGGGTTCCATAATGTGCCGCATACTGGGACCAGATGGGTGCGCATGTGACCCTTGGGCACATTTCGATCACCAACCTGCAATCAGTACGACACACCTCGTCTTTCACATTCCCTTCACGTGCAGGCCAGAGACACCGCCCCTCTCCGATGATAACCACCACGCATACACTGTGGCACCAAAGGGTTGGAGGCACCAGCAAAACACCAGTTACAGTTAGAAATCACACAATCACACCATAATATATGCCCCTCCAACTTGCATCTGGTCAGGTATGAAGAAAAAGGTAAGAAAACCTGACAACATGTAAAGAAAAAAAAGGAAGCTAAAATTACAGATAAAAATACAATTTCTATAAAATAACCCTGTTTTCCTCCAAAACCAGGTATCTCGATCGAGGCCACCCTTTGGTGCCTCACTAACAGTATAGGAAATGCAAAATGCTCAGATCAAGTTATGTCAACTTACAAAATGCAATGTTGCCCAACAGGTTTGCAGTTGAGCCACTAAAAGTGCACCACCTCTACAGTGGACCAACGGCCTCTCAGTAGTTGCACCGCACACCAAGCAGGATAGAGAGCAAAAACATTTTTTGCAAGTTCTCGCATTAAGGCCTACAACACATCGCAAGGACTTTCTGCATCCACACCCCCAATAGGATCCCATACAACACCTTAACCCAAATACTTTTTTTGAACTTTCCCCAGCAGTTTTTCATGAAGAGGACCAGTTATCTCATTGCAAAGAATTCCACAGTCATCTCTTCATTGGAACCACTTTGAAAACCCAAGATGTTTCCTAAGTTATGTATACTTATGCATTTTACCTTCTCTGTGTGATAGAGATGCTACTGTATCCTTGCATCACCAAAGAGCATCCCAGTCTAGTGGAGTCTATTTAGAAATTGTCACCATGTTTGCATGGCGACCTCTTGCACGTCAGCTTTAATCACACACTATCCAACACTCCATCCCACATGCACTACACAGCGCACTTTTACACAACATGTGGTATCAGCACATGACCGCCATGGGCTCTAAGAAATCAGCCAGGTCATGTTATGTCTGTTCACTGATACCACATGCAGTAGGCACAGATAGACTTTATATATCCCAAGAGGTGGCTGTGGAAAAAGCAAAATGCTTTCTCCATCTGTACCTGCATAGAATTAGGGTCAAGCTGCAACCGAGTAGAGTAGAACCCTATAGGATAATGGTGAACCTTACCCGCTATGAGACCCATCCTAATGAGCTGTACCTTTTTACTCAGCCTAGCGACATCCAAGCTGAGATAGACAGGGTGCACAGGAGGGGAGTTATAGGGGAGGACACTGTTTAGCCCCGAGACTTTCATGAAAAGAGGTTCTTGGAGGTAGCTACACTACCTAGCCAGTGCATATACCCATCCGCTCCATCTTCCATCTGTGGTCCTCAGGTGGCCCTTAGCATGTCTGGGCTGCCTTCATAAATAACAAGTGGACCTTGAACATGGAGTTTCATTGCAGGGCCATCCATCTTGATGATTCAAAGGGAAATGGGTCTCATAGTGGAGAGTCAACCAATAGCACAGATACCCCTTGTCTGTATATCTGGGATACTGAGATAGACTGGAACTAGTGGATAAAAGGGAAGGGACAACACCTAATTGTACAGAAACTCATGATTTATTCCTTATGTTTCAGAGGCAAAGGAACCAGGTCGCTGGGCACGAACAAGAATTGTGGCACAGTAGTGCACATCCTGGACATGCAATGGGGCACCTCCATGTTGATGGACATCTATCGGCAGTGCAGCGAGTTCGCTTACAACCAGCTCATACCTGGATGACACAGTATCTGCTCCCTCATCACCATCCACACCCCAACCCTGATCATCCCTGGAGATTTATCTGAACTGTACCAACACCCGCTAATTAAGAAAACAACATTGTCGCATCGGGCTTGAAGGAAAATAACCACTGACTATTTTGGCTGGACTCAGTACATTCCTGAGGAGTTCAGACTGTTCACCCATGCCCAAGCATCGGCAGGAGAGTGCATGCCCTACTTTACCTTGCAGACAAAAGCTAATGCCCGCTGGTTGCAAATAACACGGTGGGAAGTGCTTAGAATGATGATAAATACTGAGGTCAGCCTTAATTCAATAAAGGAAGAACTTAGAGCCATCCGCCTCAAGGTTACGCAACATTGGTATGTCTTGGACTTGATGACTGCAATGGAGGGTGGAATGTGCGCCAAGAGTGGTGCCACTGACTGCACCTTTGTGCCCGGCGATGACATGGACAATGGACCTTTGACACTTGCCATCCAAACACTGCACCAATTACAGAAGGACATGCGTGAAAAGGGAGGTGCCCCTGAGCAGGACTGGTTCACAAACTGGTTCTCCTGGCTCTTCCGGTGGCTAGCCAGGTTGTGCACGCCACTGTTGCCCGTTTTCGTCATGTTACTGTTTTCATGTGGTGTAATTGGGGGGTTCCTGCTCTAAAAATGCAGTGTCCAAATTGGGTAGATTACAGGAAGCAAGGTAGGTGGGACAAAGGGGAACAGACACTGTGACTGTCAAATCGTGCGAATGCAAGAGTGTAGTTGAAGATTCAACTAGAGGGGGGAATGTTAATGTGCACGATAATAAGGTATCTCTGTAAGTTACCAATACATTTTCATATTCATACAAAATTGCATCGCTGTGTTAGATTCCCCTATCGTGAGCTCTCCATCGGCCCCAACACTAAGGTATTTGGTCAGGCAGGCCCTGCGACCCTGGCCTGAAGGTTAATGGCTGAGAGGACACAGGTGGGATAACATTTAGCCAATGGCCAAACACACACACACAGGACGACTTAGATTAAGAATTCACAGATAGGCAGCTATACCACAAAAGCCTCAGGAGATTGGCCCTAGTAAAGCACATATGGCCAGAG
This sequence comes from Pleurodeles waltl, assembly GCF_031143425.1. Classification (NCBI taxonomy): domain Eukaryota; kingdom Metazoa; phylum Chordata; class Amphibia; order Caudata; family Salamandridae; genus Pleurodeles; species Pleurodeles waltl. Next base: position 705,889,786 of record NC_090450.1, on the reverse strand, counting down.
GGACACAGACATTACAAAACACCATAACGTTAGATGATGCATGTATGTGGGTACACCCAGCTATTCAGGACGCAACTCACACAGCACACAAGGTAGGACCGTGCCCCTCAGGCTGAACATCTGGACAAGAACTCACTGGTCCACATCTGTGTCCATGTCCATGCCAGATCGGGGCGCATCTGCATTCACTCTCTAGAATTTATGTTCATGACTCCAGGGCAGCTGCTCTCATATTGTGTCCCAAAGAATGGTATAGACCCCCGTACTGCCACATTGCCGCCGACTCCATTTGGAGCCGCAGTCAATGTACAGGCCCTGTTTCCAGCTGTGCCGGCGGGCGGAAACACTGTTTCCACCCGCCGGCCCAGCTGGATGTTCTTTATGTGGCCGGCGGGGGGTTCTTTGCGCTGGGGTCTTCTATCGACCATCAGCGCATCCCCAAAGTGTGTACATGTAATATGTGTTCTAATGAATGTAACACTGTATGTTGTAACATGTTCTGGGACTGTCCACTTACGGGACCCTTTTGGGACGCTGTTTGCATGACACTTGTGCAGGTAACTGGTTGACAGGATCTGAACAGCATAGACAGTTGTATATTGGACCTCCATAACTGCTGAGATGCTGCAGGAGCAACCAACCTCTTAATTAATTTGGCACTGTTATTGCACAGGCGCATAATTGAGATGAAATGGAAAGTGACATCACTCCCAGGCATTTCGCACTGGCAAGCCTCAATGATTCAATGGGCGGAGGTGGAATCAGTGGACCTGAGCGTGTAGGAAATGCGTGATCTACGTAAACGTCCCATAGCTACTGCATGATACGAACTCATTCATACTCTCCAGACTGACCCTAACGATGATACCTGCCCACAGTAGCCACAGATGGGACCAGCTCTAAAGACCGCAGTCTAGCGCGCAATTACCCCACAGGCGCTACTCTAACACCATAGTTGTGGGTGCGGCACTCCTACCCGGACCTCAAAAGAACACTCTAGACCCCAATTTGTGTTAACCCACACCAGGGGTACAGATTTGAAGTTTGGATTGTTTATCTTTTCTTTTCTTTCTGTTGTTCTTCTAATTGTTGTACCATCCCTGGTCTAAGCTCCGACATGAGATGTATACACACTGTTTGATGTTTGTATGATGCAACAGAAGTGAACTTGTATGGCCATTGTGTTTTCAATGCTATTCTCAATAAAGATGGTTTAAAAACACTGTATATGTCTTGTTCAAGCAATTTACTGTAAGAGATAGATCATTATTACTATATCTGTGTGACCTGCTGCCATACAAGAAAAAAATGTATTAACTGCTAGAGAATGAGGTTTTGAATACTGTCTCCAGTTTTCTTTTTTTTACAAAAGTGGTTAATTGCTTTATATTTTAATACATAGGTGAGTTAAAATATCATGATAGGTAAAAGCGCCACAGAAAAACTATGCCATAAAACCCCTATACAATTGCCACATATTGTGCCTAATTTCCATTTCCTTTTCACAGAACTAACCCTACCAAAGCATTCTTCACCTGTCACAGAGAACCACTCACCTGTTGCAGACACCAGGGCTATGGGTACAAACAACAGAACTATGCCTTGTTACGATGTGCCACCTCTGGTTAGGTGCATACATATCTGATTATCTGTCTGCCTGTCTGTTCTGTCTGTCTGTCTGCATCTATCCATCAGGGGTGGCTCTTTCCCTATGGTGAAGAAGAATCACCCCCCTGGCTGAGGCAGCAGAGAAAAAAAACATAGATTTGTTTCTTTTTCTGATGCTGGCTCAGCCAGCAGTGCAGGGAGGGGAAGGGCTGGGCCATGGGAGGTGGGAGGTGGGATGAGGTGAGAGTGCACCTAGGTGCGCATTCATGCTTGGCTGGCCATTTCAGGCCGGCCAAACACACATGCACACTTAGGTTTCTCCAGCCCGGCTATGTTTAACAGCCAGGCTGTAGAAACTGCACAGACCCCAGGATTGTGTCTGAGCGGCAGTCCGAGCCACTCAGACCAATCCTGGCACTGCTTTCTGCTAGGTTTAGCATGAAACCAGGGCCAGGATTGCTGGGGAGCCTGTGCTGGTGTCCCAGTGAATGCTGGGCACCACATTGAGGGAACAGGAGCGAGGCAGCAGGCGATGGAAATAAGGTAAGTTTACTTGTTTTTTTCTTCCCCTCCGTCTCCATTCCCCCCCCCCCATTCAGACTTGAGGCGGTGGCTGCTGCTATCCATCAATGATAGTGAGCCTGGGGACCTAGACCCTGCAGAACCTGGACTCTCGAGAGACCAGGATACAGGGGACCTAGGGGAAGAGATGCTTAAAGGCTACTCTGATAGAGGAAAAACCCTGGACAACAGGAAAGCTAGGGTATAAGGAGACATGGGCCCAGGGGACTGTAGAACTCTAATATATGAGACACTGGAAACATAAGACAGAATAACAGAGGCGCCTTGCACCTAAAACCACAGACACAGCACAAGACAGGAAAACCTGTTTCACCTACAATGAGAGAGGGAAACAACTTATGACAGCATGGTAGAACCTAGATAAGGAACAATATCCCCAGATGTAAAACAGAAGATCCACAAACATTGCACAAAAAGGTTCTGAAACACAACAACCTTGGTCAATAGGAGGGGCATGCGATTCACGGCTTCGACACAACAACATTACTTGAGAACTCAGCCACATCTGATTCAGGCCTCAAGACCAGAACCCCAACTGCAAACCACAACACAGCATAGCCATACTGGGAACCAAAATCATTGCTGCCAAAAATGTTGAACCTAGACCCACACTGGAGGAGCTCCCGATCACAATGTGGCCATAGGGAGATGGCTGGGTCATGGCAGCCCATCTGCTCCGAAAGCAGTCTCTCTGGCCTGCGGCTGACCAAGAAAGGTCCAGAGTGGTAGAATCAGTAGTCTTACCCTTTCACTACACACTAACCTTTCACATATGTTATTTTGGAAGTACACAAGGCGTACGCCTCCTGTCTTATGGAACATCCTCATAAAGATAACTCTCACCCCCAAACCACACACCACACCAATGAGGTTTGGGAACTACATGTCCTTGTGAAGAACACCCGCTAGATGGATCACATCCATTTACAGGCCATGTAAATGGTTGATGCTGTACAAAAGTCCAAAAATGTAACATAACCTGCTTTCTTATCTGTGCTGAGGCGCTGTACCTAGGCTCCTGTGTTTCTTAATAAATTACATATCTTTCCACTCGAGGTTCTTGTGACTGCATCTCACCGAAATTCAATACATGCACAACCATGGCCAGGCCTAATAACTGCAAACATAGTACAGCGTTCACATTAGGACCCTCCAGAAAAGACAAGTGTGACAACCAACGCTCTATTGACCTCAGATCGGTAAGTGCCAGGGCCTGCCTCATGACAGCTCGGTGATGGCCTGTTTTTGTAATTGTAATTGTATTTGTATAGCGCTTACTACACCTGATGAGGCATCGAAGTGCTTTTCAGCAAGTAGTATGCTACTCCGGAACACACAAGGAATTAGTGGTGGATAGTATAGGGACATATGAGTACACTATTAGTATGGGTTAATTTGTGTAGAGGATATGTGAGTTTGTTAGTTGGATTGACTAGAGTAATGGAGAGATAGAGTATGGAAGAATCCAAAAGTGTTAATTGGGAGTTTATAGTAAGGGAGATCATAGTAGCAGAAGGGGATTTGGATGAGTCAAAGGTGAGAAAATGAGGAAAAAGTTTGTAGGGTTGTTTGGGAGATCATAGAAGTAAACTGAGGTTTGGGGTGAGCTAGATGCGGTAGAGGAGGGAAGAGCATAGGCAGGGTTATTTTGGAGATCAAAGTAATAGAATGGGTTTGGGATGAGTCAGAGTGGGGATGGAGGATAAATTGTTAGAGACATAGGGTGATGGGCAGATAGAGTAAATCTTATGAGAGAGTAAAATTTATATTTTTAATTTTTTTAATTTTTTGAATGTAATTATTTATTGAATTTTATTTATAGATTTAAACCCTTTGCAGCGAAGGTCGTAACAATTACGTCCTTGCCTGCAGCGCTGAGGCACCAAGGACGTAACAGTTACGTCCTGGGACCGGCTCATGGAGGAAGTGCTAGCTTTCCCCGTGTGCCTTGCCTTGGCGCTCCCACTGCAGAGATGGAAGGAGGGTTGCTTCCCCTTCCACCCTCACCGCCCTTACCCCTCCCCGTGGCGTCTCATGACGTCAGAGGCCTGCCCCTCGCGGATCGGAGGAGAAATGCTTTTGCATTCCTCCTCCGATCCCGTGCAGGGGCCGAGAAAGGCATCAGTGGAAAGGAAAGGCCATTGGGCAGCAGAAATACCCACCAGACATCAGGGAGTTTGCCACTTGGGGAGCAACATGTGGGGAGCTGCCCCTATGGGCAAGGGCCGCTCCCCAGGGGGCCAAATTATTTTTAGCCCATTTCTGCCCCCGGGGGCAGATCGGTCTAATATAGTTAGGCTGATCTGCCCCCGGGGGAGGGCAGAAACCTCCTAGACACCAGGGATAATTTTTTCTTGTTTATTTCTATTTTTAATATGTGGGGAGTGACCCCTTAGGCAAGGGTCACTCCCCCGGGGGACAAAATTTATATTATTGAATGAGGGGAGCGGCAGCTTGGGCAAGGGCCGGTCCCCAGGGGGGCAAAATATTTTTAGGCCTTTTATAAGTAGGCCGATCTGCCCCCAAGGGGGAGCAGAAACCCCTAGACACCAGGGATATATATATTTTTTTGTTTACCCTATTTGTTTATATATGGGGAGGGACCCCTCAGGCAAGGGATGCTCTCCTGGGGGGCAAATTGTATTTAGGCCATTTCTGCCCCCCTTGAGGGCAGATCAGCCCATTTTTATATATATATTTATTTTTTTGCGTCAATTTCACACAAGGGGAGCGACCCCTTAAGCAAGGGTCGTTCCCCTGGGGGGCAAATTTATTTTAGGCCATTTCTGCTCCCCTTGGGGGCAGATCAGCCTATTTGTATTAGGCCGATAAACCACTAGGCACCAGGGATTATTTTTTTGCGCCAATATCACACAAGGGGAGCGACCATTTAGGCAAGGGTTGCTCCCCTGGTGGGGCATATTTATTTTTGGCCATTTCTGCTCCCCTTGGGGGCAGATCGGCCTATTTCGAAACCACTTAGGCACCAGGGATTGGTGTGTGTGTATGTGTGTCTTTTGTTTGGGGGGGCAGCCCCTTGGGCCAGGGTCGCTCCCCAAGGGAGCACATTACTGTTGGCCATGTCTGCCCCCCTTGGGAGCAGATCGGCCTATTTTTGGAAGGCTTAAAGACCACCAGAGAAGATTTTTTTCCAAAATAAGAGGGTGGGAGTATAGCCATACCCCCACCTCAAATAAATGGGGCCAAAGTTGTTCTGCCCACCAGAGGGCAGATAGGGCAATTACCCCCGATCCACACCCCGTGGAGGGGCAGTAAAGTCTACTAGATGCAAGGGAATTAAAAAAAGCAAAAAATAGTTGGGTGGTGGCTACCAACCAGTATGGGCTTGGTTATGCCCCCACCCCAACTGAAGGTGGTAACAGTCTTTCAGCTCTTCCACCGCACACTAAAACATCTTATCCCACTGCAAGCAAGAGGACATTTGATTATTTTGGGTTTTGGTTTTTCAATTTGGACCATGAGAGCTTGGATATCTCTCAAAATCGTCCCACGTGAAATGGTGAGGACTGCACTTTTGGGACTTTGGGACGCTGCCATGTAGAAAACTCCACAAGACCTAGACACATCTGAAAACTAAACATCTGGGTGAGTCCATGGTGGTGTGCTTCACATGCACCCCCCACCATTTTCTTACCCACAATGCCCTGCAAACCTCCAACTTCCCTGGAAATCACACATTTTTTCCCCATTTTTGTGATGCAACCTTCCAGAATCTGCATGAACCCACAAAATTCCTATCACCCAGCATTGTCTCATCTATACCGATAAAAAATCTTCCCCACTTGTCAGCCTTAAAATGTTTTTTCCAACTGCCCTTTTGGACCCGCTTTAGTTCCCCCTCAGTTTCAACATGTTTTTGGCTCTTCCCTGTCACAATCACTTGGCCCACCTACACAAGTGAGGTATCATTTTTACCGGGAGACTGAAGGGAATGTTGGGTTGTAGGAAATTTGTCCCGGTGCAGTGATCCCACACAGAAATGTGGGAAAAATGTGATTTTGTAGCTAAATTTGAGCTTTACTGAGGATTCTGGGTAAGAAAACACTGGGGGATCCATGCCAGTCACACCTCCCTGGACTCCCGAGGGTTTCTAGTTTTCAGAAATGTCTGGATTTGGTAGGTTTCCCTGTATGGCTGCTGAGCCCAGGACCAAAAACGCAGCTCCCCCCCGCCCAGCGCAAAAACAGGTACTTTTGTATTTCATAATTTTGATGTGTCAAGATAGTGTTTTGGGGCGTTTCCTTTCACGGGCACTAGACCTACCCACACAAGTGAGGTATCATTTATATCGGAAGACTTGGGGTAACGCTGGGTGGAAGGAAATTTGTGGCTTCTCTCAGATTCCAGAACTTTCTGTCACCGAAATGTGAGGAAAAAAAAACTTTGGGGGCCAAATTTTGATGTTTGCAAAGGATTCTGGATAGCAGAACATGGTGAGAGCCCCTCAAGTCACCACATCCTGGATTCCCATAGGTGTCTGGTTCTCAAAAATGCACAGGTTTGGAAAGGTTTCCCTAAGTGCCGGCTGAGCTAGAGGCCAAAATCCACAGCTTGGCACTCTGCAAAACACAGCTCTGTTTTCTTAGCGAAAAGGTGATGTATCCATGTTGTGTTTTGGGGCGTTTCCTGTCGCGAGCACTAGGCCTACCCACACAAGTGAGGTACCATTTTTATCGGGAGACTTGGAGGAACACTGGGTGGAAGAAATTTGTGGCTCATCTCAGATACCAGAACTTTCTGTCTCCGACATGTGAGGAAAAAGTGTTTTTTTGGGGCAGATTTTGAGGTTTGCAAAGGATTCTGGGTAACTGAACCTGGTGGGAGCCCCACAAGTCACCCCATCCTGGATTCCCCTAGGTGTCTAGTTTTAAAAAATGCACAGGTTTGGTAGATTTCCCTAGGTGCCGGCTGAACTAGAGGCCAAAATCCACAGCTTGGCACTTTGCAAAAAACAGCTCTGTTTTCTTTGGGAAAATTTGATGTGTCCACGTTGTGATTTGGGGTGTTTCCTGTTGCGGGCGCTAGGCCTGCCCACACAAGTGAGGTACCATTTCTTCGAGAGACTTGGGGGAACGTTGGTTGGTAGGACATTTGTGGCTCCTCTCAGATTCCAGAACTTTCTGTCACCAAAATGTGAGGAAAAAATGTTTTTTGGGCCAAAGTTTGAGGTTTGCAAAGGATTCTGGGTAACAGAACCTGGTGAGAGCCCCACAAGTCACCCCATCCTGGATTCCCCCAGGTGTCTAGTTTTAAAAAATGCACAGGTTTGGTAGGTTTCCCTAGGTGCCGGCTGAACTAGAGGCCAAAATCCACAGCTTGACACTTTGCAAAAAACAGCTCTGTTTTCTTTGGGAAAATGTGATGTGTCCTACTTAGCAATGAGATTTTGAGAGGCGGTGAGCTTCCTTCCACATGGCAAGGAGCTATTATAGTTCCCGTTTTTTAAAAGGGCGTTAGGGAACTTCCTTCCAACTACAGGCCAATAAATTTAATTGACATTAGCCATAAAGTTTTTTGCAAGAAAATTTTGGCTAGATTGCAGGTGTGGATTGAGGACTCATATATCCTCTCTGGCTTCCGGGCAGGTTTTAGGAAGGGTGTGAGTACTATCGACCAGGCATTTAGGATCAACCTTCTTTGTTGGAAACACCTGACACTAAATAAGGGCCACCTGTATGTGGCCTTCATTCACCTAAATGCTGCGTTTGATATGGTCCCAAGGGATTTACTGTGGAATGCCCTTGAGTCCTATAAGCTAGACAGCGAGATGTTGAAATTGATTAGGTATCTCCATAAGGGCACTTACGCCCAGGTACGCTGGTCCCACGGTGGAGGTTTGACAGAAGCTATACCAATCGACAGGGGGGTCAGACAGGGGTGCGTTCTGGCCCCCACGCTGTTCAATCTCTATATTAATGATGTGGTTGACCAGCTGATGCACTGCAATCATGACGCCCCAAAGTTAGCAGGATCTTCTGTCCCTATTTTAATGTTTGCAGGTGGTACCTTACTGATCTCACGAACTCCAATGGGCCTTCAAAACAAACTCAATGCTTTTTTTTAATTTGGTGTAAAGAGGGGCCTAGAGATACATTTTTCTAAGACTAAATTTATGGCTTTTAATCCTCATAAGTCTTTCAGGGGGGAAATGACACTAGCAGGCCAACCGATAGAGCGAGTTAGGCAATTTGATTATTTGGGGTTTAGGATACCTGATGACCAATGATGGTCATCACAGATTGAGAAGAGTTTGTCCACCCTTCGACAGAGGTCGACTGTGATAGCTAGAAAAATTGCCAGCACCACAGAAGGAGAAATTTCACCTGCTATCACAGTATACAAGGCAGCCGCTGTGGCTGCTTCAATCTATGGCGCTGAATTATGGGGTCACTGCAATTCTAGCTGCTTGACGAGGGTGGAAAATCGCTTTATGCGTAATTTTCTGTGCTTACCGACAAGTACTCCACTTACACCCCTAAGACTGGATTTAGCCCTAAATGAGATCCATAACGAGGCCGCCTTAAGACCCCTTATGTATTGGGTCCGCCTTTGGACATCTGAATACTTGTCCCCCTATCAAACAGCAGTTGCTGAGCTCTTAGCGGACCGCGGTGTGTTAAAAATTCCCTGGTTTAAATACATCAGAGATACGTGCCAACTTATCAAAATGGATGAGGTGTGGCTAGACCCCCATAGCTTGACGAAGGAAGTAAGGACACAAATAAGGCGGTGTTACTGGGAGTTCATTTTGACCCAACTTTGGTCCAAAAAGGACCATGGTAGTAGGACGCTACAGTTCTTGGACCATAAGTGCAGTCCCAAGTTTGTGGCTTTTATGGATAATATCAATCCCCCCATGCCAAAGCACTTTTTATTAAATTCAGGCTAGGGGTATTGCCTCTTAATACATTTACTGCAAGATGGTGCAAGGAGGTTCATAAATCGAGATTCTGCCACTTCTGTCCTGAGCAATCTGAGACATTGGCTCATTTTATGTTTTTTTGTCCTAGATATTTGGTGACAAGGAAGATCAATGGGGGATAGGAAACGTAATATATCCTTGCGAATTATTACTAGTGACACAAGTGATAAGGTGGTCTTTGCCGTTGCCAAGTACCTACAAAACTCTTGGGCCATAAGAACCAGAGAATATACAGCTGACTGATTGGATTAGCTATAATTACCCCAGGCCTCAGTTGACCACCATGGGCATGAAACCACAAAGGCTTGTCTGTTAAAGAAAAAGGAAATTTGATGTTAGTTTTGCATTGTTGCTATAACTATGTGTATCAATAGCTTATTTTTTGCACAATCTATCGTAGGAAGAAATAGACTATTTTATGGAATCAATTTTAGGCAGGCTTCCAGGTCTATACAATTAGATAGTTGTCCTGTAATTGTTTTAACAAATTAGTTTTACATTTTAATTCAGTAGAACTATTTGTTTCTCTTTTTAATGTTCTATGTGGAATTTGTGATTTTTATTATTCATAATCTTATTGTATGGTAATTGTTTGCTATTTATTGGATACTTTTATGGCTTTCAGCCGAAAATAAAGTTATTTATTGATTAATATTGATGTGTCCATGTTGTATTTTGGGGTATTTTCTGTCGCAGGCACTAGGCTTACCCACACAAGTGAGGTACCATTTTTATCGAGAGACTTGGGGGAACGTTGGGTGGAAGGAAAGTTGTGGCTCCTCTCAGATTCCAGAACTTTCTGTCACCAAAATGTGAGGAAAAAGTGTTTTTTTGGCCATATTTTGAGGTTTGCAAAGGATTCTGGGTAACAGAACATGGTGAGATCCCCACAAGTCACCCTATCATGGATTCCCTTAGATGCCTAGTTTTAAAAAATGCACAGGTTTGGTAGGTTTCTCTAGGTGCAGACTGAGCTAGAGGCCAAAATCTACAGCTAGGGACTTTGCAAAAAACACATCAGATTTCAATGTAAAAATGTGATGTGTCCATGTTGCGTTTCCTGTTCTGAGCATTAGGCCTACCCACGCAAGTGTTAATGCCCCTTGTCTTTCTCCAAATGTTTTCCTTCCAAATGTAAGACAGTGTGTAAAAAAGACGTCTATTTGAGAAATGCCCTGTAATTCACATGCTAGTATGGGCACCCCGGAATTCAGAGATGCGCAAATAACCACTGCTTCTCAACACCTTATCTTGTGCCCATTTTGAAAATACAAAGGTTTTCTTGATACCTATTTTTCACTCTTTCTATTTCAGCAAATTAATTGCGGTATAGAATGAGAACCCATTGCAAGGTGCAGCTCATTTATTGGCCCTGGGTACCTAGTGTTCTTGATGAATCTACAAGCCCTATATATCCCCACAACCAGAAGAGTCCAGCAGACGTAATGGTATATTGCTTTAAAAAATCTGACATCGCAGGAAAAAGTTACAGAGTCAAATGTGAAGAAAAATGGCTGTTTTTTTCACCTCAATTTCAATATTCTTTTTATTCAGTCGTTCTTTTCTGTAGGAAACTCTTGTAGGATCTACACAAATTACCCCTTGCTGAATTCAGAATTTTGTCTACTTTTCAGAAATGTTTAGCTGTCTGGGATCCAGTATTGGTTTCACACCCACTTCTGTCACTAACTGGAAGGAGGCTGAAAGCAAAAAATAGTAAAAAGGGGGTATGTCCCAGTAAAATTCCAAAATTGAGTTGAAAAATTGGGTTTTCTGATTCAAGTCTGCCGGTTTCAGACAGGTGGCAAGATGGTGATTTGTGCACCACAAACCCTTTGTTGATGCCATTTTCAGGGGAAAAACCACAAGCCTTCTTCTGCAGCCTTTTTTCCCCATTTAAAAAAAAAAGAAAATTGCTGTATTTTGGCTAATTTCTTGGTCTCCTTCAGGGGAACCCACAAAGTCTGGGTACCTCTAGAATCCCTAGGATGTTGGAAAAAACATTACTTACATTTGGCATGGGTAGCTTATGTGGACAAAAAGTTATGAGGGCCTAAGCGCGAACTGCCCCAGAAAAACAAAAAAAGGGCTTGGCATCTAAGAGAGAAAAAGGCCTGGCAGCGAAGGGGTTAATTGTATTTATTTGTATTTATTTTTTCTCTATTAGGACTAGAATGATAAATAAATAGATATGTAAATACATAGTAAGAGAATATATGTGTAAGGAATATAATAATGGGTATAATATTATGAGAAGTAAAGTTGTATTGTGTACACAAAGACTTTCAAGACTTATGCAATTCATGTGGCCCTAGATACAGGGATGCATTTTGTATTTGCTACATCCAAGTAGTATCTAAGATGGAGGGTTGGAGAGAGCCCAAACAACAGATGTGAATTGCAGACCTCTTCCAGAACTTTCCAGGGATCCTCTATGCTAGATGTAGAGGAGGGGAGAAACAGGGCCACTTTGAAGGGCCTGGAATGGGGATTCCAACTGTGTCATGGAGACTGCACTACATAAGTCAGCCCACAGCTAACTGGGATATTAAATGCTAAGATGGCAGGCAAATTTGCGAGGTGGGTACAAGGCTGGAACTTGCCTGATGCTTGGCACGCCATTCACTCACATTTGAAACAATACTTGTATTACACATCTATATTTACTCATAGGCTGAAATTACTTCTTTAATTTTTGAGTAATACTCATATATGCATTACTGTCTAGAGGTGGATTGGGACATAAAGGACTAAAGTCAGATTGTAAAATCTTTAAGCGGACAAACCTGGTTAGTGTAGCCAATCCATGCTTCATCGTGGTCAGTATCACCTTGCACCTAGGTCCTGTCCTGTCATATGTTAATTAATAAGTGTACTTTTCTAACATTCATTTATCTTTCCTCATTTATTCAGTAGCGAAATGCTTGCTGTTAAAGAGCTAAAACAACATTTGCTCATTGTAATAGAAAAAAGAAAGCAGGGATTCATAAGTATTTAATAACAACTTATCCAGGAGCTATGCAATGACCTATGAACATGTTAAGCATAGAATAATACACACATATGTATGTATATACATACACATATATATAAATACATGCACACACACACATACACACATAGGCCCTCATTACAACCCTGGCGGTAAATCCCGCTTACCGCCGTGCAGAAGACCAACAACATACCGCTGCGGCCGCGGTATTCCGCTACAGGTATTACGACCCACAGCCCGGAATCTGCCACAATACAGACACCCACACAAGTCCGCCACACCAAAGGTCAGTAATAAACTGGCGAAAGCAAAACCGACATTGTCACGGCAACAAGAATACACCCACAGTATCACGACCCATGAATCAACGCAGCGGTCTTTCAACCGCAGTAAACCATTGGCGGTACACACCGCCGCGCTCAAAATACACACACATGTACAAAACACCACCACATTGGACAATTCGAAATACACACACCTGATACACATGCACACACCACACCCACACACCCAATCCAATATAAAACACACACCCACATTACCCACAAACCCTTGCTACCAGAAATTTGAAAGCAGGCCCGAGAGACACTACCTAAAACAACACCAGCATCCACAGACAAACAACACCATCATTTACACAACATCCACGCACCTCAAACAACACACACAAACACATCCCCTCACACATCACAACAGACACCACCTCACACATCACCCACACCACATCATGGCACCTCAACGGCACCCCAGGTTCTCTGAGGAGGAGCTCAGGGTCATGGTGGAGGAAATCGTCCGGGTAGAGCCACAGCTATTCAGATCACAGGTGCAGCAGACATCCTTTGCAAGGAAGATGGAGCTATGGCGCAGAATTGTCGACAGGGTGAACGCAGTGGGACAGCATCCAAGAACACAGGATGACATCAGGAAGAGGTGGAACGACCTATGGGGGAAGGTGCGTTCCGTGGTCTCCAGACACCAGATTGCTGTACAGAGGACTGGCGGTGGACCCCCACCTCCTCCCCCACAACTAACAACAAGGGAGGAGCAAGTCTTGGCAATACTGCATCCTGAGGGCCTCGTAGGAGTAGCAGGAGGACTGGACTCTGGTAAGGCAAATCTTTGCTACCTTATCCCCCCCACCCCACCTGCATGCCATCACATACTCCCACCCTTACCCTCACATCCATCACCCCCAACAACCCACAGACACCCCACCAACACAACCCACACATCCCAAAACCAAGCCCTGCATGTAACACCAATGCATGGACACCCATCACCTAAGCATGTCCAGTACAGAGGTTCACTCATGCCCCAAAATCACCAATCACACAAGGACCAAGCCAATAATACAAGCACTGGAGTAGAGGGTCACTCACCCATTGCACACAATACAATAATTATCCATTTACACCCCAACAGGACCCCTACCCAACGTCACTGGACAGGAGGTGCCAGACATATCCAGTCCCCCCACAGAAGAGGCCCACAGTGATGACAGCAGCTCTGCACGCCTGGATCAAGATGACCAGCCCGGCCCATCTGGGACCTCGGGACAGTCGGTTCCCCTGCCACTGTCACAAGCCACCACAGAGCCTCCCCCCTCAGGAAACACCAGCACAGCACCCACCCAGCGGGCCCATCCCTCTGTCCCCAGGACACGTCAATCAGCAGTGTGTCCACCACCACAGGGAACCCTGGCAACCCCACTAACACAGGACGATCAGGGACCTGGGGGCAGTGGCAGTGGGCACACGGTTCAGGGGACATAGGCACAGGATAACAGGGAAGCCAGGAGGACTGCTGTGCAACAGGGGGAGGACAGGCCCAGGGAACACACTCTCCATGAGGCACTCTCTAACATCATGGGAGCTTAACATCATTCCCAGGTTACAATGGCAACGGTACTGGCCAAGTTTCAGGAGACCCAGCGGCTGCAGGAGGAACACTACCTTGGGATGAGGGAGGACTTGAAGTCCATTAACACCACCCTGGTCCTCATTGCAGGGGTGCTGGCAGACCTTCTAAACACCAGGAGGGACACAGTGGCAGAACAAGGGGCCCCTGACACTAGCCTGGATGATGAACAGCCCTCCACCTCCGCTGGCACTAGTGGACAGGAGGCACCGCCACAGGAACAACAGGACACCGGCACCCCACCCCATGCAGATGGAGAACCACCCTGAAAATGGTCCCTGAGATCCAGGAACAGGACAAAGAACATTGCCAAGACCCCTGCCAGGAAATGAGACCCCGCTGAATGTCACCCTTCTGTCCCACTATGTCACCTTGTCCATCCTTAAACTGCCATTGCTCCACTTCCTATGCCCCTTTGGACAATGCGCCTGTGAAACAAATAGACTTGACTCTGCCATGGACATTCCTCCACCCTCCCCCCCATCCCATTTTACAACCCCCTCCACTTATTAGCACAGGAATAAACACACTTCAATCACAAAATAATCTGGAGTCAGTCTGTGCTTTCATAAATGTGTAATTGCAATAACTATGGAATATAGCAATGTCAATTTACTTGTTCACATACCAATGTAACACAGCTGTAGGCCAGCAGTAAACATAGCAGAGGGCACAAAGTGGGACCCAGATCTGTGAAATGGAAAGTCAAAGTGACAAGTCCGGGTCCATACACTAAATGAAAATGACAGACTTTTGCTAGCTCAAACAATAGTATGAGATGTGGGAAGCAGTGGCATCTTCTTACCTGTGTCTCACTGGAAGTATTGCATGATGATGTTGTTTCGGGTGTCGATATCCTCGTCTTCTGCCTCCTCTTCTTCACTGACCATAGGCTCCACAGCTGCCACAAGACCACCATCTGGCCCATCCTCCTGCAGAAAAGGCACCTGCCGTCACAAAGCCAGGTTGTGCAGCATACAGCAGGCCAGGATTATCTGGCACACCTTCTTCGGTGAGTAGTATAGGGAGCCACCTGTCAGATGGAGGCACCGGAATCTGGCCTTCAGGAGGCCGAAGGTGCATTCGATCACCCTCCTAGTTCGCCCATGTGCCTCATTGTAGTATTCCTCTGCCCTTGTCCTGGGATTCCTCACTGGGATCAGTCGCCATGACAGGTTGGGGTAACCAGAGTCACCTGCAAATGTCGAGGGACAACTGTTAGGCACACACTAACCCTTAGGGACAGCCCCATACCCAGACACCTATGTCAACTGTATTGGGACCTTGGGCTCACCTATTAGCCACACCCGGTGCCTCTGGAGTTGCCCCATCACATAAGGAATGCTGCTATTCCTCAAAATGTAAGCATCATGCACAGAGCCAGGATACTTGGCATTCACATGGGAGATGTACTGGTCTGCCAAACACACCATCTGCACATTCATAGAATGGTAGCTCTTCCGGTTTCTGTACACCTGTGTATTCCTGCAGGGGGGCGGGTACAAATGCCACATGTGTACCATCCATGGCACCAATGATGTTGGGGATATGTCCCAGGGCATAGAAGTCACCTTTCACTGTGGGCAAATCCTCCACCTGAGGGAACACGATGTAGCTGAGCATGTGTCTCAGCAGGGCAGATGACACTCTGGACAACACGTTAGAGAACATTGGCTGGGACATCCCTGATGCCATGGCCACTGTTGTTTGAAAAGACCCACTGGCCAGGAAATTGAGTACAGACAGGACCTGCACTACAGGGGGGATTCCTGTGGGATGGCGGATAGCTGACATCAGGTCTGGCTCCAACTGGGCACACAGTTCATGGATTTTTGCACGATCAAGTCTGTATGTGACCAGGATGTGTCTCTCTTCCATTGTCGACAGGTCCACCAGGGGTCTGTACACCGGAGGATGCCGCCATCTCATCACCTGCCCCAGCGGATGTGCCCTATGGAGGAGAACAGCGAGCAGAGAGTCATCCAACACTGAGGTATCACAATGTGTTTTTTCCAGAAACGTTATTAATCCGCAATGTGCCGGTATCTGTCTATATTCCCAGCCTAGATAGGTGTGACGTAGTTAACATCCATCCCATGTCGTCTCCTGAAATGGCGGCTGCCTGACCTGTAAGGTGGGACAAGGGGATATGAGGTAACTGCGCTGGTGTTCTACACCGTCGCAGTGGGCGGGTGAAGACCGCGGCGCAATTCTGCATTGGTTAACATTGGGCTCTATGGGTCCCAGGAGCAAATGACGATGTACGCTGGCAGTGATGGTACGCACCGCCGCGGACGTGACCGCCATTTTCTGTCTGTTCATTCACTTGATACCTGACCTTCAACAGGAGAGGACATACACTGCAAGTGCTGCTGTGACCTGTGTCTGGAAGCGACGATGGCTACAGTGTCTGGGGAAAGGGCTCCTGCCTTCACTTCGGAGGAGGCGGAGAAACTAGTGGATGGGGTCCTCCCCCAGTACACGCAACAGTACGGTCCTCCAGACAACAGGTGAGCACACTGTGAGCATGCTGCATGGGCAATGCCTGTTTTGAGTGGTGTGGATGGAAGATTCTTGGGTGGGGCTGAGGCCTGCATGTGCGGATGGGGAGTGTATTGTCGTCAGGGTATGGGTGGGAACTGGGGGGCAATGAATATGAGGGTCCGGACGGGTAAGTAGTTTCCTTTCCCCCTGTACCATTCCTCTAGGTCAGCGCCCACCAGAAGAAGGGTATTTGGTGTGCCATCGCCAAGGACGTCCGGACCCTGGGGGTCTACCACAGACAGGGCACCCACCGCCGTAAAAGATGGGAGGACCTGCGCCGCTGGAGCAAGAAGACGGCGGAGGCCCAGTTGGGGATTGCCTCCCAACGTGAGAGGGGTGCCCGTTGCACCATGACCCCCCTGATGTTCCGGATCCTGGCGGCGGCCTATCCGGAGTTGGATGGGCACTTGAGGGCATCACAGCAGCCACAAGGGGGTGAGTACACTCTCATTCAGCTGACTCTGCGTGCATTACGAGGTGTCTGGGTGGGGGAGGTGGGCAGTGGGTTCCCCTAGGCCAGAGCGAACTTGGTAGGCAAGGTCCCTTGTGAGGCAGGCCATGTGGCACCCCAAACCCACCAGTGGTAAGAACCATCTACACCTAGTCAGGCTCCTGTGACTTCCAGGTGTGCAGCAATTGCGCTTAGGCCTCGTACCCCATGTTCAGCTGAAATTTCTAGAAACTGTCAGTGCATGGCGTAGTGCAGAGGGCTGCTCCCTGTGTGTTGTGTCCGCCAACTTGGCCCTGGAGGGCGAAACAACGGAGTCTGAAGCCACCAGTGGGACGGAGGGCGAGGGGAGCTTCATGGTGGGGACAGGAGCAGACAGCAGTGACTCCTCCTCTGATGGGCGCTCCCTTGTGGTGGCAGGCACCTCCACAGGTACAGCTCCACCCCCCCTATCAGCACCGCCCTCCCAGCAGCCCCTCAGCGCGTGTCCCATGCCCGCTCACCCAGGAGGGTGGGCATCTCCTTCGCCCCAGGCACCTCAGGCCCTGCCCCAGTCACCCCTGCTGCCCTCTTTGAGGAGGCTATTGACCTACTGAGATCCCTCACTGTTGGGCAATTTACCATTGTGAATGCCATCCAGGGTGTAGAGAGGCATTTGCAACAAACAAATGCATACCTGGAGGGCATTCATTATGGGCAGGCAGCCCAACAGAGAGCATTTCAGGCTCTGACCTCAGCACTGATGGCAGCCATTGTCCCTGTGTCCAGCCTCCCCCCTCTAACTTCCTCCACCCAGACCCAATCCCCTGTACCTCAGCCTATCCCAAGCACACCATCAGACCAGCATGCACACTCATCAACACACAAGAGTGGCTCAGGCAAACATAAGCACCACACATCCCACATGCACTCACACAAGCACCATCCCCATAAAGACACAGCAACATCCACTGCCTCCACTGTGTCCCCCTCCTCCACGTCCTCCTCCTCCTCCCTCCCTGTCTCGTCCCCACTCACACCTGCATGCACTACATCCTCAGCCACTGTCTCCAGCACGCCCATCACCACACACCGCTCACGTGCACTCACCACCCCCACTACAATTCACACATCCCCAGTGTCCTCTCCCAATTTGTCAGTGAGCCCTCCTCCCAAAGTACACAAACGCAGGCACAGACGCACCCAACAGCCATCCACCTCACAACAGCCTCCAGCCCATGCACCTTCACCAAAATTCAGCAGACGTACACCTCCTACAACCACTACCTCTACTCTCAAACCCCCTCCATCTTCCCGTCCCAGTGTGTCTAAAAAAACTCTTCCTGGCTAAGATTGACCTCTTCCCTACACCTCCCCCCCATCCTTCCCCTAGGGCCAGGCTTTCCAGGTGCCAGCCCAGCACCTCAGCCACCACATCCCCAGGCACAGTGGCGCTCGCCACCCATCAGGGCTGCCAGTGTGCCACGTAGCGAGGGCAAGGACATTCCGCCACCTGCCAAGGTGAAAAAGGTGCCCACATCCCAGAGGGAGAAGCTGAAACTACCAGCCACCAAGGGCTCAGCAAAAACCAAAGGGGATAGTGGCAAGACAACTGCGGCACCATCAAAACTGTGGAAGGGCCAAAAGCTGAAGAGCAGGTCCGGAGAGGGCATGGTGGCATCGACTGAGGGACCAGTGTCACACTTTCTGTCCACGACCACTCCAACCTGTACAGCGAAAACCGCTAGCTGCCCAGCCACCACAACCGCTAGCTGCCCCGCCACCACAACCGCCACCTGCACCGCCACCTGCACGTCTTATAGCCTCAACTACAGTCCCCAGCCTCTTCCCCAGTGGGCAGCTGTCCAAGGCTGCAGGAGACGTCCTGCTGTGTCCCTCAGCAGGTGTTGACTCATGCACTGCCGCCAGCACCGCTGCCACAGACACTGCCACAAGCACCGCCGGGACAGACACTGCCGAAAGCACCGCCACCGGCCCCGCGGCATCCTCTGACACAGGCACCACCGCTGACATGGCTACCATCCCCAGTGGTCAGTCGTCTGAGGCTGGAGGAGAGTTCCTGGACCCTGGGCAGCTTCCATGAGGCATGACTTCCATCACTGTTTGCACCTGCAGGTGGAAGGCGCAGCCGCAGCAGTGTGGGGTATGTCGCTGCCTCCATGGCGTATCATGCTACCTGAACCTCGCAAATCTCGTGGCACGCACACTCAGGTGAGGGAATTTTACCGGCCACACTGCACGTGGTGACTCTGGGCACAAAGCCCCCTCCAGAACCAGTGGAGAGATACATCCACTACCTCAGTTCTTGGCAGGATAAAGCACTCTATGCACAAAGCCCCCTCCAGAACCAGTGGAGAGATGCATCCACTACCTCAGTCCTTGGCAGGATGAAGCACTCTGGGCACAAAGCCCCCTCCAGAACCAGTGGAGACTGTTATCCACTTGAGAGACTGTGGCTTTGCACTCCCCAGGAGAATGCAGTGGGCAAACCACCCACTGGAGAGACTTGAGAGACTGTGGCTTTGCACTCCCAGGATAATGCAGTGGGCAAACCACCCATTGGAGAGACTTGAGAGACTGTGGCTTTGGACTCCCCAGAATACAGCAATGGGCATGGAGCCTCCTCGTGCAGCAGTGGCGTTGTGCGTTCATCAGGCTGAGGTGCCCCCCCTCACCCTCCCCTGAGGTGCATGTATATTTTCGATCTGATGCCCCAGCAGTGTTCTCTCCATTTCCAGTCAGGTATCATGTGTGGGCTTCGCCCCCATGCATTTTGGGCCCAGTGGTCCACAGACAATGATTAGTACACTATCCGGACTTGTGTAGTTGGTGTACATATTTGTATATACTGAATTTTGAGTTTTGACTAATGGGTTTTTAATGATTACAATTGTTACAATAATTTCCTTTTGTCCTTGCGTTCTTCCGGGGGGGGGGGTATATGTAATGTTTCTGCATGTATTTGTGTGTGTGTTGTTGTGTGTGAGGGTGAGGGTGTTGCATAATGCGTGTGCGTTACTCTCTTTCCTCCCCTGTGTTGTAGATGCAGTACTCACCGTGGTTGCCGCCGTGTCTGTGTTTTTAAGATCATCCCAGATTGCTATGATTGCCGACTGAGTGCCTCTTCCTGGGCGGAATCCAGTTTGGTAGTCTGAAAATATGGAGTTGTCTTCAATGAATTGTGACACCTGGGTGAATGCTGCTCTATCAGTTTGCCCAGGAAAGGTCCATTTGTAATTGGTCTGTGGTTGTTGGTGTCATGCGGGTCTAGGTTTGTTTTCTTTAATAACGGACGTATGTATGCCTTTTTCAGGTCTTCAGGAAAAGTTCCTGTAGTTAAAGAGTTATTGATGATTCTTCTTATAGGTGTGGCCCTTGGTGCCTCTTTCTTCCCAGAAGTCTAAACTCTTTCGGGGAATAAATGATTTCCACTCCTCTAAGACCTATTCCTTGAGCCATCCCTGCAGCTCTGGGTTCTACAAGTTAAAACATGGATTTGTGAGAGGGTACAGGAGGCCCTGCCTGTGCCTGAAAGTAAATATATCAGTGAAAAGTGACCCACAAGGGCACAGATCTGAAAACACCTAGCACGAAGGAAGGGAATAGACTTTGATCCATTTTCAGACAGGAGTAACACGCTGTCTGTACACCTACCGCTTACTGCAGAACAATTCCTTACTCAGGTGACTTATTCCTTCCTCAGTGTGTATAGCACGGCTATCCCTCGTCTTTCACAGGCAACACAACTACTTCTACATGCCAGAGACCACACAGCTATGCACACTTGCTGAAGACAGCAGAACTCTCCTCCACCATTGGAATGTCTCTCAGCTGCCACAGGTAGCCAAACTACACTCACATTAAGTCAGCACAGCAAACTTTCACTTGCTGCAGCCAGCACACCTATACCTCACCTGTGGCCAACCCATCCCATGAGCAGGTGGCTGTCTTATTACTCACTGCAGACAGCAATGATATCCCTGACCTGCCTTAGACAGCAGATCTGGCTGTCACAAATCACAGAGAGAAAAGCTGGCCCACACTGGTTACAGAAAGTGCAGGTATGCATTCCTCCAGTGACTTGTCTCAGGACCGGTGTGTATGTCTCCATGCATGTATCCTAGGGAGCTTGAGGCAATTATCATCAAGGACTCTTCAGCAACAGCTAACATGGAACCCCATGTTTTTTGGTCAGCTTTTCTCTAAAGTCCTTGCCCTTGAGACTAAGTAGAAAAAAGATTACTCTGGAGAAGGAAGAAGGCCCCAGAGGCTAAAGGGAAAACAAAGGGACATAGAATAATGGGATCAGGGTGACAGGGCAGAGGGACTCACACAACTAATTGACATTGGGTCGGAAAAGATTAGGCACAACTACATTGGGACCCGTTACCCAAAAACAGAACTTGGGCAAGACAGGGAAAGTCTGTACCAATTACAAGAAGGCAGAGAAACAAGAACCTAGGGTGGCATGTTCCAATTAGAACCTTGATGAGAAACAGAAGATCACAAATAATTCCTCAGAAAGACTCCATGGAAAGATCCAGAGTTGACACAGTTTAGATAGAAGACCTAAATACCTCCTCCTGTGGACATAAATGCAAAGACAATCCACTACATTCTCAGCACTCATATGAATTAGGTTTAGAAGGTCACAAGGCGGTGTGCTCTCTGAATATCGACCCCAGAATATCGATGGGACACAGTATTGAGGTGGAAATATAAAGAAATAAATATTGACAGGTGAGTATGTTTAGATTTTCTATACCTAATTCCATATGTATGTACCTACAAGGTACACATATCTTCAAGGTACGTAGATGTGGAATTTGGAATAATAAATCTATACCTTCCTATGTGCACTTACCTTTCAATATTTTGTCCCACAATATTCTGACCTCAATATTTTTCTAACACAATATTCTGGGGGTCGACATTCTATAGTACAATCCACAAGAGGCACCCCATCTTACAGAACACCTCCCTGAGGAAACCCACACCACCCACAAGTACCCACCCACACATTGTCAAACACCCACCCACACCAATGTGGTTTAGGAACAAAATCCGCACCACCGGCTAACTGGGGCATTTTACTGTAGTTAGTCTGCTCAATTATAAGGAGGCCAAATAATTGGTGAGTGTTATGCTCTATAAATATGCAGTAACATAACAGATATAAGCCTGCAGTTGAATGTGTTTCTGCAATCAAGGTTATTAAAGACCTCTGTTATAACTGGTTTTGTTATGTTATATACAGTTATGATATGTTATACCAAGTGTTTAGGGGTATTATGTTTTGTTTGGCCTAGGTTCACAGTACATAGTTTATTGTTATACTTGATGCTCTGGGGTTACAGCCCTGCATCTCATCATCAACAACACACAAGAACTGGTGCCTATAGGAGGCTTAGAGGTAGAGTATCACACATTGTGTACCATAAATGGTATTACATACTCATTCACCCACTCAGACTCTCACATCTCACCATATATATTGTTGTATAGCTATTTTAGCCATATTTTAGACATGTTATTTTATCAAACTAGGCCTGCCCTTGTGCGCTTTATCCCAGTTACATTTTATTCAACATTGCTTTATTTTTCTACCATTAGCCACATTTGCGGTGTTGTTTTATTTTCTATATCTATTTGTTCCTTCGTCTAGGGAAGCATCGCGTTCTTAGCATTTCACTTTGTGCTTTCCTCAAAGCTGCAGTAAGATAGGGTTGCCAGCTAAAGTGGTACGTTGTGTCTCCAACATTTACAGTAACATACATATCCCACGTGGGGACCTTTTCTTAGAATATCAACTGTTTTATCATAAAAACACTCCTTTGTCCCATACACGTTAGAGGGTGATTCCAGCCAGATGACCATGACTGCATGCTGATTGCTGATTGCCGATTGCCTCCGCTTCAGCTGCTTGCGAGGACTACCAAATCCCTGGCCTATACAGGGACGGTGTCTCTATGGACTGCAGGCTTCCTTGTTCAGGTATGAGGGATGATGTCTTCCCGGGGGGGAACCTGAAGGGTGGACTTGGGCTTATCACGCTGTGCTCTAACATAGCTTAGGTAGGAAACAGATATATATCACTCCCAGTGACAGCATGGTGGGACTGTTTTTGTATTTCACGCTCCTTGTCACCCTTTTGCTTTTAGTGTGTTTTATCATTCTAGTTATTGCAATACATGCCATTTTATCTAAGATGCAGTTACTTCAATAAGCCCTTATTTAACTATATTCTTCCTCTGTGGTCTTTGCCTGTGTGAGACTAATCTAACCGTGAGAAAGGGATGAGATCTGATTGTCCATGATTTCCCTGAGGAGACTTTCTTGCCATGCGCCCTGTTGCCACAATCATCCCTGTTCTTGGGCAGAGATGATGTGCTGCTAGCTAGCCAGAAAACCCGGATTAGGCCGACAGGTGTCACATGGTGTGGAATTGTACTTAGTACCCCACAATCTAAGTGATTCTGACGCCCAAATCCAGTAGTCTCATGAGGTTAATTGGAACCTATGCAACAATACTAGTGCCTTTAAGTGGCCACAAGTGGTGCATCCCAATAAGAGCACCAAATAGGAATATTATCCTTATTCATTCACTATGGCACCGATTACAAGTGGGTGAGAGTGAGGTTTTTACCTCACATATAGAATTACAGATGGGTAAAAGTGAATTACAGGGATATTTCTCACCGAGCAGTTCTGACTGATGTAAACTAAACAACGAGAGTGAAGCGCGAGTGGTCTATGATGCGACTGAGAACCCAGAAGTGAAAGATATTCCGTAATTCACTTTTTACCCACCTATAATTTATGCATGGCCCCCAAAAATCATCTGCCCCTGCCTTCAACTACTGCCCAGGGGCAGAGGATAATGGGAGAGCTACACATTACGTGTTCTCTCCTCCCTGAGGCAAATATGAAAAATAAACTTCTTACCTACTATCCTTAGACAAAACCCACTACCTTCCCTGCTTTCCTTCCCCTTCCTCCAGCTGTGCTTTCTGCTTTCATTCAAAGCAGACAAGCAGAGCTGCACTGACAGGCTATCAGAGAGCCTCGTCACATGGCCTGGGAAGTCTTTATGGCATCACAACAGTGGATAACCAGTTTTGTTAGAAACTGTTGTGATACCATAGCAAGGAGTTTTGGCTTACAGAAACCCAAATATACGAAAGACACTCTATGAGATCCATACATAACATGATGAATACCATTACCCCAGGTGTGAGTTATTTACCTGGTGAGATAAATACCTCCCACTGTGAGTTTTTCACTTAGAAATAAGGTATAACATTTCAAATTTACAGCACAAGTTTACAATTAAAGCAACAATGCCGCATGTATGTCTTTTTCCCCAGCAACTCCACCCCGGGATTCGTTTTGTACGTTTAACCTGCCAAATCTGTCAGGAGAAAAGAGCGGGAGCGCCATATTTTTCACACAACGTGGCATTCCGATCCCTGCGCCCACTCCTGTTTGCACAATAATCGGAATGTAACCATCAGCTTGTAATGAAGTCCTCGGACTCTCACTGTTCCCACCAATCCGTGCTGTTCACCTCTTCATAGCAGCATACACCTCACCCTGAAAGTACACAGGAAAAGACAGATATCTAATCTCCCTGCTATCATGGCCTCATGGTCCAACAACATGAGACTTCTGGCCACTCCCCTGTTATATACACAAGCTCGGATTGGGCCTGCTCCAGAGTTTCCTACACGGCGCTTTGTTGATTCCTAGGTCGGCCTACGCTGTGTAAACGCCAGCATAATACACGTGTCGGCATTTTGCATGGTGTGACAGAGGCGGGTAAGAATGACCCTCTTATTTGGACTCTGAGGTACAGGGTGAGGGGTTTATAACGTAACTTTCAAGATTGCTTGTGGCCATGGTTCAGATGATATGCACCCGGGTTCCTCGTGGAGCCTGTTTAGCTGTCTGAAGACCCCAGTGACTTCAATGTGACTCATTGATTAGATGTCCTTAGAAGCACAAGATTGTATGGGATTTCTTTTGAGGTTCGGTTCCTGCAACTAGAAGAACTCCTATTGGACATCCCCATTATGCAAAGCAAGGAGTAGCGAAGTCTCTCAACTCTTCAAAAGGTGATAAAGCCTTCTCTGTAGCAGCAGCTAAGTGCTGGAACTCCCTCCCTCTAAACACTAGGGCAGAAACTAGTTATTTACGCTTTAGGAAATTGATTAAAACATGGCTCTTTCCTAGCTAATCTTCGTATTTTTCTGAAGGTTGGGGGTTTCCTGAAGAGTTCAGTGTGGTCTTTACCTATGCTAGCGCTCGATGCTCTTTGTGAGCCGGAATGCGCTTTATAAATACACACATACATATATACAATTAATCCCCTATAATTAAGGTCCGCCAAATTGGAAAATATGTGTAGACTATTTCTTTGCAAGTTTATTTTTGCAAAGATTTTCTTTGCACAAA
Source organism: Pleurodeles waltl (assembly GCF_031143425.1). Classification (NCBI taxonomy): domain Eukaryota; kingdom Metazoa; phylum Chordata; class Amphibia; order Caudata; family Salamandridae; genus Pleurodeles; species Pleurodeles waltl. The sequence continues at coordinate 705,864,298 of NC_090450.1, read as the reverse complement.
GACAAATATCTGCAGATTTATTTTTTTCTGTGTAGATTTACCTTTTGCTAAGTTTTTCAGTGCACAATAGCATTGACCATGGAAAGAACACTCATCATTGTCTGCTAAATTTATCTTATGCAAGGCTGTTTTGTTAAATTTAAATGTGTTTGATATAGATGTATGCAGAAGTCATGGTTTTCTTGCCTAAAACGGCAATTAAAACACTTCACAACTGCCACAAAGTTGGAAAGATTTCTTTGCAACTTCACACTTGTAGCAAGAAAACAAAACTTTTCACATTTTCACGGCACTCCTCAAATATCCTATTCTGTAAGGAAAGCCTTCAGATTTTATATAAATTCTGCAGAGGCATGAACTGACACATCAAAGATTCGTGCAGGTAAACCCAGAGGTTTGGAGGAAAATAATTCAGACACACGTACTAAAACTTATGAACGGGTTATTGCTTTACAGTTCTCAGCTGTCACTGTCCAAAAGCTTATACATTGCCCCGTTATACTGTTTAAGAGGGCTCCACTTCTACTTTCACGTGATAGTACCTAAACACAGATAGTAGCGGATAATGGGAGTAGGTCACATTAACTTCATGTTTTCCATTTAGCAAAGTTACTAAATATGTATAGTTTCCCAATGTTGTTTCTGAAAAGTATTTCGTTGATATTTTGCTATTCCTTTCTACAGTCGCTATGAAAAGCACACAGTATGTTTAAGCTGTTTTCGTAGGCGTGCCAGGATTTCCACAAAAATGCCACCTTCATCTGTAACATTTCGATGTCTAGTGACATCAGGCACGAGACGTTTGGCACAGGTATAAAATTCTTCCCCATCTGTTTTCTGTTACTGGATGAGGGACCTGTTAAACAAATCCTGACCTCAGTGCACATTTCCCTACAAGATGCTTGATGCTCAAATACTGTGGACAATGTATTCTCCCAGCTACATATTGTTCCACTACCCAGAGATAAACGGTCCAAGGTACTCCAGTTTCACTGATCCCACAATACTCAACACACACAGTACTGTGTGCAAAAGGCAGTTGTTATTGGGTGGGGCACAGTTCAGAGAGCTCCAGCTCCCATAACTCATTGCGCACAGGGTTCTAAAGCCCTATCGTACAGAACAGAGGATGCTCCAATACACATATTACACTTTACTGGGTGTCCTGATAACTACAATACATTGAACAGGATGCTCCAAAATCCATAATACACCGCACCAGGTGCTCTCTCTCGTCCTACATTGCTAGAAAGGGTGCTCTAACACCCATAATACATTGCACCAGGTGCACTCTCCCCCATCACACTACTGCTAGATAGGGTACTCTAAACCTATAATGCACTGCAGCAGGTGCTCTCTCTCCCCATCACTCGCTGCTAGATAGGGTGCTTTAACACCTATTATACATTGCACTAGTGGCCGTCTCCCTGCCACACACTGCTAGATGGTGTCCACTTACACCCATAGTACACTGCACCAGGCATTTAACCAGGTGCTCTTGTGCCCCGTCAGGCACTGCTGGATAGGGTGCTCTAACCCGCATAAAACATTCAATCTGGTGCTCTTTCTCCACAACACACACTTGCTAGATAGGGTGCACTAGCAGTCGTAATACATTGCACATGGTGCTCTCTCTCTCCCCATCACACACTGCTGAATAGGGTGTGCTAACAAGCTAATACATTATTACACCAGGTTTCCTCTCTCTGTCACACACTGTGGATTGGGTGCTCTAACCCTATAGTACACAGCATCATGTTCTCTCTCTTCACATCACACCCTGCTAGATAGAATGTTGCAGAGACTGCTACATACGATGGATCAGACATGATAACACATTTATAAAGGGTACATCACACCCCTAGTGGACTGTTGGAAATGGTCCTTTCTGGAGGGTTATCACCAAACCTATTGCCATTCTCCTCCTATTTTTCTGACCCTCTTTTTGTTGACTATAGGACTCTGGGCATTTTGCCACTGCAAAATCAGTGCTAAAGTGCATGTGCTCTCTCCCCTAAAACTTGGTATAGTTGGCTTACACCTGTTTGGCGTATCTAATTTACCTGCAAGAACCTTTCAAAGTGGTATAGCATATACCCTGGGCCTGTAAATTAAATGCTACTAGTGGGCCTGCAGCACAGATTGTGCCACCCACAGAAGTAGCCTTTCAAACGTATCTCAGGCCTGCCACTGCAGTGCCTGCTTGGCAGTTTACTGCCACATTGACTTGGCAAGTCAAACTAATTGCCAAGGCCTAAACTCCCTTTTTACTACACATAAGCTACCCCTAAAGTAGGCCATAGATAGTCCCATGGGCAGGGTGCTGTGTATGTAAAAGGTAGCACATATATTTGTATGTGTTACATCTCATAGCAGTCACAAACAGCCTATTTCGTTTTTCACAGTTGTGAGTGCTGCTCCTCTCATGGGTTTGCATTAGAAATTCCCTTATATATGTCAATATATATGTGGTAGTTTCTGAGCTGAAAGGAGTAGTGTGGGCATTGTTGGTATGTTTGGAATGGTAGGGAGAAAACCTGCTAACTAGTGTAGGTGGATTGTCCATTACTATTTTAGAAAATAAACATTTCTCTGTGCTTATATTTCTAGTGATTTGCAACCTGACATAGTGTAGACTATTTATCTGCAAGTTTACCTTTGTAAAGATTTTCTTTGCACAAAGGCAATTTGCAGATTTCTTTTTTGGGGCAGAGTGACAGCTCCACTTGGTGCATACTTTCCAGGCAGCCATAACACAGGAAGGGCTGGGTGTGACTGAAGAGGCATCTGCATATGGATAGTCTTCCTGGGCTGGGGGAGGGAGGTCATCCACACCTTACATGCTGATATGCTGTGTCCTGCCCTCACACAATGGATTGATTACCCCCTACTGATGTCTGGAGACAGGGCTGGGTTGAAAGGGTGTTGTGCTTCACTTGAAAGGGCTCTTTTAAAGTTACCTCCCGCACAAAGGCATTTCTAAGTATAGCTAGAGGGGCTGTAGCCCCCGATGGAAAGAGCACTTTTGGAACTGGGACTGAACCTCTGCCAGAAGGACTGCTGGACTGCACAAAGGAATCATCTGGACTGCTCTTCTTTTGTTGCCTTGCTGCCTGGTATCTGCTGGGTGGCACAAAGGACTCATCTGGATTGCTTTGCTGTGTGTTGCCCTGCTGCTAGCTGCTCCCTGACTTTGTTCTGCCAGGGCACTGTGGTGCTACAAGGAGAGATCACCATTAGGACTGTTGGTTCTGTGTTGCTGGTCTGCCTAATGACTACTACTGCTTTGTGCCCCCCTACAAGTGTTTTTCCAAGGGCCCAGTGCATGAAGTGTATGGGTTGCTGCCCCTGGCCCAACCACCACAGAACTTATTGACCCTCAGCGCGTGGAGAGTGCTTGGTTGGTCACTTCACTTGGGACAGTCTCAGGGGTTGGTGAGCATCTTGCACTTATCCCCAGCACACGGTGGTGAGCACCGCATTGTTCTCCATGTTTCAAGCTCTGCTTTCTGCAGGGAGCACACGATGAGCACCCCTGCAGTTACTGTGATTTTGCCCCTCTCCCCCGCTGCAGGCTCGTTCCCCTAAGAAGACCATGCGGAGGAGAAAAGTACAGCGGAGCTGGCGACAGTCCCTGACGAGTGTGGACGAGTCACGCGCTCTTTTTTGCCCGTGGGGCACAGGTAAGCACCTACTCTGGTGCAATCACTACCGTGGCCCTGGCCTCAAGAGGAAGAGAAGTCTGTTTATAACTGTGGCACCGGAAGAGAAGTGCTGTACCTTCGCCAGCACGCCCTGCAGGAGTTCTGGGCTGGCAGCCTGGGCTGCTCCAAGAGGAAAGGAGACTTCTTAGGCCACAACCCAGCAACATTAGGGACCTACCCACGTGGCACCCGGACCCAGGAGAAGTCCTGTGTGCCCGGTAAGAGCTGCACTGCACACTCAGGTGGCTGGGCTGGAATCTGCTCACCGGTGCACGCTTCAAGGCGGGTGGCTGCCTGGTCAATTGTTAGTATACGCAGTGGGGCCCCTAGAGGTTGCCGTCATGTCATTGTGGGAGCCGTGTGGGCTTCCTCCCATCCCCATATAGTGAAGTTACCCTTGGTCACTGGGGCCTTTTTTTTGTATACCCATCCCTCGCAGGGCGGGAAGGGAACCTCAACAGAGGCCCCATCCTGCTGAGGATGATTCACCACCCGCTGTGACTTTGTTCGCCGGGGCAGCCCTTGTGAGAGGAGCAGGGTCACCTCTTATTACTGTACTGCATTTGCAGTAATAGGAGCACGACAGCCCCTAGATTGGACAGGGCATGTCCTTATTTACCACCCATTGCATAAAGGAAGAGCAGGGGAGCCATGGTCTTAGTGTAGAGGGTGTTGTTGTGATTACCCTATCACCTGCTTTTCATCCCTGTGTTCCTTTTCACCCTATGTGTTTCTACAGTATTTTAAGACTTGGATGAGTTTACATGTTGTGCTGCGATGATGGTGTAACATGCATATTTGCAGGATCTGGCTGGTATACAGTAGGAGGGTGGGTAATATCTTACGTGACATATGCCATATGGAAATGCTTCTTATTTTACATTCATGATGACGATTGTCTGACTAGTGCCTGTTTGGTTCTGTATTAGTAAATCATGATGTTTTAGTCTGTGATGTTTATACAATACAGTTTATTTTTATGTAACCTGTTGTGAGGTCTCTTTTGTGGTGTATTTCATTCTGTCACTGGTGTGTGTTGTGCAAACACTTTACACATGACCTCTGGGATAAGCCTGACTCCTCATGCCGAGCTACCAAGGCGGTGAGGAGGGGTTATCTTAGGTGTGTGGCTCCCTTGCCCTGACTAGATTGGTGGTTAGTGCCTGGCTTAGGTGCCCACCCTAGCCACCCAGAAACCTAATTTCTAACATTATAACTCTGGTGCTTTGCAGCCTGACTCCAATCCACTTCTGAGGCAGAGTGACAGCTCTACATGGTGCATACTCTCCAGACAGCCATCAATCAGGGAGGGTTAGGTGTGACAGGGTTTCATCTGCATTCATCTACATACTGATTGTCTTCGTGTGCTGGGGAGAGGGAGGGTCGTTCACACATTATAGGCTGTGTCCTGCCCTCACACAAAGGGCTTGTTTATCCCCTACTGATGTCTGCAGCCACAGTAGGAGAGAAGAGAAATTCTTAGAACTGGTCCAATCTGGCTGGAACCTTCTCCCACATTCTAGAAGCTGGGATCTTGGAGTATAAGTATAGGGGCTTTCACTCCAGGATTTGCAGAGCAATTTTGGAACTGGGCCTGAACCCCTGCCATAAGGACTGCTGGACTGCAAGAAGGACTCATCTGGACTGCTCTCCTGTTGTTGCCCTGCTGCCAGCGTTCCCAGAGTTTGGTTCCCCTGAGCACTGCTAGGCTGGCAGGGTAGATTGGGATGGCTTAGATTGGAGTGTGGTGGATTTGGGTGGAGTGGGTTAGATTTGAGTGGAATGAAGTTAGGTAGATTGGAGTGGGGGAGATTGGAGTGAAGTGGTTTAGATTAGAGTGGAGTGGAGCAGAGTGGGGTGAATGAAGTAGCGTAGATTGAATGAAGTGTGGTAGACTGAGTGGATTGGAGTGGGGTAGATTAGGTGGAGGGGAGTAGAGTAAATTATGTAGAGTGTTGTGGAGTGGACTGGATAGATTGGAATTCAGAAGATTGGGGTAGATTGGAGTAAAGTGGAGTGAAGTAGATGGGGTAGATCGGAATAGAGTGGATTGGGGTAGACTGGAGTGGAATGGGATAGATTGGAGTAAATTAGAGTGGAGGGGCACAGAATGGAGGGGCGTAGAGTGGAAGGGAATGGAGGCGTGTAGAGTAGAGTGGCGTGTTGTGGAGTGAGTGATGTAGAGTGGAGAGGCATGAAATCAAGTGGCGTGTTGTACAGTATCTTAGAGTGGTGTGGAGTAGAATAGAAGGGCATATAGTGGAGTAGATTGTTGAAGAATTAAGTGGTGTAAAGTGGAGTGGTGTAGTGTGGATGTTGCATGTGTGGTAGTGGACTTCCATTACAGACAACACATTTTCCGTTGAAATGACCTTTACATTTGCACAGACATATTACTGCGCACAAACGATATTGTGTGAAAATGTCATCACCTAATGTATTGATGTGTTTTAATCATGTTGAAATATTTGTTTTCACCACACTTCAGAATTACAAAAACGAATGTGTTTCATTTGTATGTTTGTGCTGTGTATATATTCTAAAATATCAGTACAGTTAATTTTTGTTGTATGCTAGAAAAAATAATATTCTTCACCCTCTCCTCTCACATGGCTACTCAGCAGGATTGTCACATAAATTATTTCACTTTGAGGTCAAGAGAAAGAAAAGTAAACACCAAGCTCCCTCGAAAGACCTGACATTTGACCTCTGCCTTTAAACGCACTGCAAATATGACAAGATAAGAACAAAATGTAAAGGCCCGTTGAAAGAAAACGAGCACTCAGAAGGATACAGTAAACAAGCAATGCTCACAGGAGGGGCAAACTAAAGGTGGACAGCCTAAAGCAAATAACGCCAGCAAAAAGAAAGAAAGCCGCTGTGAATTACAAACCACAAAGCCAATAGTAAGCAATGTGTGAAATGCATTCCTAGGGAAGCTTTCAGAATGCCCACAAGAAGTCGTAAGGGAACCAGACAGCTGTGCTGTCTGGTACGCTTTGACCTAACAATGATGATAATACCATACTGTTTGTTCCAGTCGGGCTCTGGCAGGTTGTGCTGTGCATTTGAAGGCTAGAACAACCTCTACTCTGCACTGAGATAGGGAAATTGAGGAGGTTTAGAGCATCCTGTACAGATGTACTAACCTCTTCAATGCATGATGACTGTTAGAGAATGCTGTACCATTCTGAAGGGGACTAGAGCAACCGGAACAATGTACTTTGGTGGTTAGAGCAGCCTGTATCATCCATGATAAAAAAGGATTTATGGTTGGCTAGGGTATGTGCCTTAGCCAGGCAGAACCCATCACTCTAGTCAGGGCAAATAAGTTACACACTAAAGCTATCCTGTGCTCACCATCAGTAGCTTGGCACAGAGCTGTCAGGTTCATCCCCAGAGATCATGTGTAAAGCGTTTGTGCAACACAACCACACCAGTGACACAATAAATACACCACCAAAGAGTCCACACAGGATTATGAAAAAAATATATCTATTGCGCATATAACACAGGCCAGCACAACATGGATCATAAATTCTGCACATGCTATGCAAGTCCTGAGATAGCACTCATTATCCTGACAAGGCAAGGCACAATGACGTGTATTAGAGTATCAGGGCATGAAATGTACAAATTGTAAGATAAAGGCACATGAGTCATCAACACTGGAATGTCACTTGCTATCCTGACAAGGTGAGCACCAAACACAATATACATTATATCAGGGTCTGAATTGTCATAATTAGAGGCAGAACATATATGGATTACCAAAGAATCACTATGTACACATTAGTACCAACAATATCACCATGCCATTATAGGGCCCAGCACCCCTGTGCTCAGATCAGACATAATAAAGTACTATGGAACAAAAACAAAGTGTGGAGCCAGAAGTATCTGTGCTGCTGCTATTGGTAACCTGGTAATTCTCCTGCCATGTCCGTCCTTCGGCAAGTTCCTGATCAGGGGAGACTCCATCACAGACTCACCCCGTAAAGAAAGCCCTAATAAAAAGCCCCTGGTTTGACCATGAATGAGGGGTCATATTGTGTGGTTGCCAATGGATAGTTTTTGTCCTCTGCTAGCACTGTGGCACTGGGCCCAAGCACGCCATTCCTGTCTCCGGGGTGTGGGCAGGATGGCCTTGGCAGGCTGGGGGCTCAGATTGGGTCCCTGGGTCTCCACATGATGCAGAACAAGGCTGGCTCCTTCCCCCTAGTTGGGACCAAAATGTTTGGCAAGAAGGAAGCAGCACGACTCCGAGGGGGAGCAGAACCACCTGTGAAGGAGCGCTGGGCGGCTGCAGCAGGGCCGCCGCCGGTCCGTGGTCAGGATGCTTATTTTGGAGGGTGGGGAGCCCAGCGACTGTACAGGCAATTCTACCCTCTGGTTCGAAAGGTGCTGGCAGAGTCCAGAATGGGGATCTGCCTTGCGTAGCACAGGAACTCCTCTGGGTAGGGAAGGCGAGGCTCGGGGACAAGCTTGTGGTGCACTGCAGCCATGGGCTGCCTCCACAGTCTCTCTGGTGGTTTACTGTGGGCACAGGCTCACTTCCGAAGCCTCTCCTGGTGGTACTGCTTCTGCGGGGGCAAAGTGTGGCCTTCCTGGTACCTGGTAGTTTTGGACCAGTGACAGCGCCCAACATGCGCTGCCACAATGGATTGAAAAATCTCTTGGTACCCTGAAGGAGACAACAGCACTGTTCATGTGCTAAGGCCCCAAAAAGAAAGCGCTCTTCACATGCTACAAGTATATCCGGGAGGTGCAGGCAATTAAAGTGCCCCAATGCACTAGTAGGATAAAATAAGTAAAGAAGAGGGTCTGGTTGGGCCAGACTCAGAGTCTTACAGCCGTCTCTGGGCAGACCAGTCCCAGGAGAACATTTGGGGCACACAGGGTCAGGAAGGCCAGCACATTACGGCACTCAGTGGCTAAATCCAATCTACCCTACTCCAGTATACGCCAGTGTACCCCACTCCAATTTACCCCACTCCTCCCAAGCCACTCCACCCAAGCCACCCCACTCCAATCTACCCATCCCATTCTACCCCACATTACCCCACTTCACTCTATCCCACTTCATAATATCCCACTCTACACCAATCTACCACAATCTACCCCACCCCAAACTACCCCAGTCCAATCTATCCCATTCCAGTCTACCCCACTCCATTCCAATCTACCCTACTTTAATCCACCCAATCTACCCCACTCCACCTAATCTCCCCCAATCCACTCCACTCCAGTCTACCCCACTCTACCACACACCACTCCACTCTGCCCTAATCTACCCCACTCCAGTCTACCACACTCCACCCTAATTTACCCCACTCCAGTCTAACTCGCTCCACTCCAATCTACCGCAGTCCACCCACTCCACACTTTCCCATCAACCCCACTCCATTCCAATGAATCCCAATATACCCCACTCCACTCTACCCCAATCCACCCCAATTTACCCTACTCCACTCCAATCTACACCACCCCACTCCAATCTACCCCACTCCACCTCAATCTACCCCACTCCAAACTACCACGCCAATCTACCCCACTCCAATCTGCCCACTCCACCAACCACACTCCAATCTACATTGCTCAGCTCCAATCTATTCCACTCCAACCTACTCTAATCCACTCCACTTCCGTCTACCCCAATCCACCTCACTACACTCTACCCCAAACTACCCCACTCCACTCGTCTACCCTCATGTACCTTAAGTCAATCTACCCCACACCAATCCACCACACAAACAACCCCACTCCACCCACCCCACCCTGCCCCACTCAACATCAATCTACCCCACTCTAGTTCACTCTTATCTACCCCATCCCACTCTACTCCAATCTACCCCACTCCACTCTACTCCAATCTACCCCTTTCCAGTCAAACCCAATCAACCTTACTCCAATCTACCCCACATCACCCCTCTCCACACCACTAACTTTTATCTATATTGAACCACAGCCACACTAGGTTACAACATGGCTAAAACACAATGCCAAAGCCAATAGATCTCGCATATGCAAGACCTATTAGTTTTACAACTGCTTGTTAATTGATTTAGTAATATTCTTATTTGTTCAGCTGAGGGTACCTTGGCACCAAGACATGAGTGATCTGGAAAAAAGTAGAAAAAACACCAGTCTTTATGGAGGTAAAGCAAGGTTTTTAAAAGATTTCAGTATTTCAGGGAATTGGCTCTCTGTGTAAAGTGAGAGGTAGGTGGTTCCAGTGGGAGTCTGCAGCAGTTGAAAAGGCATAGCCACCTAACCTAGACTCGCTTTCTGTACTTTGGGAACCTGAAGAAGGGACTAATATAGACTGATATAGAGAGCTAAGCACCTGCAGGGGCTGAGACTATCAAAAAGCAGTGTAAAAGGCGTGTCAACCACGCCATGCAGTGTTTGTGGACCAAACAGAGGTATTTAAAAGTCGCCCTCTGCTTGACTGGCATCCAGTGTAGGAAGTTAGTGAACTTTCATGTGGAACATGGGAGAGAGAAAAAATGGAGCATTGGGGGTGGGCAGAGAAGCACATGAGGAAGACAACTGAAAAACACATACGCTCTCATGGAGTGCTTTATGAAAAAGAAAGAAATAGTTCAAAAAATGTTCACTTGTGGAAGAATAGAATCAGAGAGGTGGTAAACAGGCTGTGTTATGAAAAGACCAGATGAATTGGCTGAAACAAATAAAGCCAGCAAACAGAAAGCAAGCTAACGTGAGTGACAAAGGGCAAGCCCATGGTAAGCAACAGGTTGAATGTATTCCCAGGTAAGCTCTCCGCAAATCCCCAAACCTAAAAAGGTTTAAGATTCTTCTTGAACATAGGAATGATAAAAACAAAAGGTTGTTAAAGTTCTAATTGTGAGGTGATGGGATACAAGGTACAGTTAGGAATCACATTTGACCCCAAGATTGTTTACACTCACTACAGAGGTAAGTCAATCCCATAGAACCTGTGGCCAGAAAGCGCTTTGAGACCCTATGGGTGGTTAGCCGCGCTTTACAAATCCTTGGTTGATTGATTGAGAAAGGAAGTTGCCAAATAGGTGAGAAAACTAAACATTTACTTTAAATTGATCAGAGTTCATCCAGGCCTCCACCTCTGTCAGACATTGATCCATGCTGTCTGTGCTGGTCCTTAAGTCTTTGTTATTCAAGTCTTTGGTAATCTTTAATATGATTTGAGTATCATCTATTTGCAAGAAAAAGGGATAGCTTATGACTGAAGTAAAGATGGCAAAGGAAGATCAAATACCTTGAAAAATGGTGTAGCTATGATAGAGCCGTGAAGCACTCCCTGTGCAAGCACTCATTCTTTTGATACAAATATGTGTAGCACAACATTTTGGATTCAGATGTTAAGAATGCCCCCAAACCATGGTAGTATGGTGCCCTGGACTCCAAGTTTGTTTAACCTGTCTGCAAGGATCTGATAATTTATTGTGTCAAACACCACTGGCAGGGCAAAATGCGCAGAACAGGCTACTGAATCAGTACAGAGTGCTCTGGCCTTCACAGTGGACTATACCTGTTGCTCCACCCACCAAATCGCACAGTACCGCTTACCCTTATAGTGCACTAAACATGCTACTACATCGGTACAGGATGCTCTGCGCTTTTTGATTCACTACACAGGTTGCTCCATCCCTCCACTACAGCACATGGTGCAGCTTACCCTAGCCCAGTGGTTCCCACCTTTTTTTTACTTCTGTGGACCCCCACTTTTTCATTACTGGAACCTGGGGACCCCTAATGCATCATTATTGGAATCCAGGGCCCCCACAGAGTAACTACTGTAAGCCGGGGATCCATGACTATACGTTTTCGATGATTTGAACCACAATACCATACACAAAAAATACAGAAATAAGCATTCCATCAAACACATACACAAATGATAACACATTTTATTTACTTTGCAAACAAATAAAATAAATTAAGAAAAAAAAACATTTCAAACTTAATAGGAAGGTTGGAGCTTTTCCAAATTCAATTGAAGCCACACATCATCCATACTATATTCTGTTTGATGCACTTGCACTGCTCCCACTAATCTATTTGAGGACATTAATATAATTGTTAGCCTCCAATTTCGAATACCTTGACATTTACAGTATGTTTTACAATTTTTAATTGTACATTTAGCCACTTTATGTACATACACGTTATTAATCTGTTAATATAAGTTAATTTTCTAAGCAGTCACAGACCTCTTAAAGAGGCTTTGTGAACTCCCAGGGTCCCCAGACCACAGGTTGGGAACCACTGCGTTAGCCTTCATAATACAGGGCATAGGCTGCTACAGCCCACTACTGCACAGTACTGGATGCTCTGGCCCTCAAAGTACACTCCACAGACTGCTCCAGCTCCCTTCAGTAGGGGACACAATACTGTAGACTCAATGATACATTATAAAGGGTGCTCCAGGCACCACAACACACTTTGGGAATATCCAGTTCTGCAATATATCTCTATATTAAAGTACAACGAGACATGAAGTTTGTTTCAGTTGTCTCACACTAGCTAGACTTATGAAACAAGTAGCTTTCACAGCACATCCTAAGGTTCTAAAAGGTACTGTTTCTTTATACTACTAAATACTTGTATTTCGACCACCAAGTGATTGAGTGGAGCAGACAGGTGCATGCAAATGTGGCTGTTGTGGCGTGTGGTGTGCCGTTCCTGTGCGAGTGGCAGTATCTGAGCCCTTGCTTTGAGTCTGCACTTTATCTCCTGCCATTCACTCTTTTCTATTTTATTACTCTGTGACTGTAAACAAGATATCAGACTCCCAGAGTTGTACAGAGCACCATCAGAAATAACACGTGTTAGAAACGGGGTCTCTAGTTGGCAGTGGTCTGCACACTGTCCAAGTAGGGACCCTCACTCTAGTCAGGGTAAGGGAGTCACACAACTAAGATAACCCCTGTTCACCCCCTTGGTAGCTTGGCACAAGCAGTCTGGCTTATCTCAGAGGCAATGTGTCAAGTGTCTGTACACACACACACACAAACACACATTAACACTCTGATCACCCTACAAAATGACTCCACACCAGTTTAGAAAAATAGCCAGTATCTATCTAAGTAAACCATTACCAAAATGACAAAAATCCAACATACACAAGTAAAAATATGAATTTTCAAAGATTAAATCATATCATACTGCTAGAAACACAGTAGCTCCAACTGAGGCTATCATGGCATCTTGACGGAGTCACTTCCAACAGTCCGACGCCACTCTCCAGGGAGTGCGGGTCAGTCAAAGAATCACATGGACCCTGGGTAAATTACCTTGGAAAATGATGAGGAAACAAAGACTCTGTACGGAGCCGGGGAGGTGAGGCATCCCTGGAGTTGGTGCGGCATCGGTTCCTTTCTGCTACCAGAGAGGAGAGGCGTTGGTTCCCTATGGTTGCAGAGGAGGTGATGCAGTGTCAGTTGCAAGGCGTTGGTTCCTTTACGACAAGGCGGGGTCAATGAATCTAGCAGGTCAAGATGCGAGGCATTGACTTTGCAGTGTAACAATCACACCACGGGGCCACAGGTGCTGTGGCGTAGTCGGGTACCATGGATGGTGGTGACCCAGCACTCAGGACTCACATTGTGGCAGGACTTTGAAGGCACTGCGGTAGCATCAGGCCTGCTGTGGAGGTCATGGTTGTTGCACTCAGCGCGGAACACGGCTCCGGTGCAGGCAGCTGTGCAGAGTGTTGAAGTTGTTCTGGACAGCGATGCACTAGTTTCTTCTTTGTTGCACCAGGACTCACTCCCAAGAGCCCAGGGACTGGATGTGGCACCACTTGGCTAGTCAGGACTCTCAGCAAGAGAGCTGGCAGGTGAAGTCTTTGATGTCCCAGAGCCTTCTTAACAGGAGGCAAGCTCAGTCCAAGCTCTTTGGAAGCAGGATGTTGAAAGCCAAGTCCAGTCATTTCACTCCCAGGATAGAAGCAGCAAGCAGCAGGCCAGCACAGTAAAGCAACAGGCAGAGTGGCAGTCCCTCCTACAGCATCCAGCTCTTTTCCCTGGCAGAATGTTCTCAGTCCAGAAGGATTCTAACTATGTGGGGTCAGAGGTGCAGTACTTATACCCATTTTTGTCTTTGAAGTAGGCAAAGTTTCAAGAGAAGTCTTTGTAGTGCACAAGACCCTGCCTTTCCCTGCCCTAGCCCCAGAAACACTCCAAGGGGTTTGAGACTGCTTTGTGCGAGGACAGGCACAGCCCTATTCAGGTGCAAGTGTCAGCTCCCCCACCACTCTAGCTCAGGAAGACCCATCAGCCTGGTGATAGGCCATCGGGATATGCAGGGTACACCTCAACTCCCTTTGTGTGACTGTCTAGAGTGAAGGCACATACAGCCAAACTGTCATTCTGACCTAGACGTGTATTCACCAAGACATGCAGAGGCACAGAATGCTTAAGCAAGAAAATGCCCACTTTCTAAAAGTATTTTCAAAAAATGAGGCAAAACCCACTAACCCTTTGACCTGGGTATGTAATCATTAGAAGTAATATATGGTCACTACAAGGGGGAAGTAATCCTAGACTTCCACGGTAAAGTTACTCTCTCAAGGAAGGGCCTATATTCATTTTATACAATATCCTTGGATTCATTTATATTTTATTTCTTTTATCAACTCAATTACTACAATCTACAATTCTAATCATAGACTTCCTATTATTATCATAAAATCCTAGGTGCTCCTAAACATACAAACACAGAGAAAGTGAATATTGTGAAAAAAGTGGCGGTATTATATACAGTAAATACAAAACATGTGGTTAAAAACAATGAACTGTGAATTTCCAGAGGCTCCTTCAATCCAGGAGTCCTGAAGTCACTCAAAAGCCTTTAATATCAATCCACAATAAATTTTTGTCAACGTTTCAACCTTGTATATAGATATGAATCAACAGTGGGTCATCACAAGGACTGAGAATCTCTCTATTTGGTAGCACCTAAAAACAAATAATATTCTATTATAATATTTGGGGACTATATTCATTAAAGAAACTCACATTTATGATGTTTTTTTTAATATAAAAAGTGAGAATCACTCACCTATTGGTTTAGATTTAATGTATTTGTGTCTTGAAAATAATTGCCAAAGTTTATTGGTTGTCTTCCTAGTAGGAACAAAAGAATTTCAAAAATGTTTTGTTGTGTCCCTAAATATTTATTGAATTCACTGTACTGCAAAGGTGATTCCCTGTGTAAAAATACGTACAGTACTAGTGATTCTGTACAGTTGTAGTCATTTTAAGCAATGCCTATTCTTAGGAGCCTTCACCATATTTATAATCTCTCACTTAAATCATCACTTTGTATAATTCTGGCAATAATGGCGGCTGATTTTAAACTCACAGCTCTAAAAAACCATAGAGAATGAGTTTTAGAATGCCAGATTACAGATATAACCTCAATCCTTAATAATGGTATTATTATCGATTTACTTTCATAGTATCATCCCGCGCAACGGAAGACGCCGAATTGCAACCTTCCGTATGCGTCTGCAGGGATCATTTAAATAGAGTGGTCTCATATATTACCTTTTAAATACACTGCACCCAGCCCAGGGGGCCACCTTGGGTGTACATTAGCGGTGACTTGCAGGTAATAAAAGGGATCGTTTGGGCCTGGCAAGGTCGACATGACAGTTTAAAACTGCACACACGGACACTACAATGGCAGGCCTGATACATGTTTGCAGGGCTACTCATGTTGGTGGCACAATCAGTGCTGCAAGCTCCCTAGTAGCATTTGATTTATATGCCTTGAGCACCCACGGTGCACTATAGTAGGGACTTACTAGTAAATTAGTTATGCCACTCATGGATAAACCAATCACCAATAAAATTTAGACAGTGACCACTGCACTTTAGCACTGGTAAGCAGTAGTAAGATTCCCAGAGTCCTAAAGCCACCAAAATTGGTCAGAATAAATAGGAGGAAGAAGGCAAAAAGTTTGGGGATAACCTTGCAAAAGGGCCAGGTCCAACAACAAGCTTCCCTCAAACTCTGTACACATAAATCATGTGCACCATTGGTAAGTCAAACACACACAGAACACATACAGCACTGCAGCAGTAGTGCAAACCTCCCTCATAGTGTGAGAGTCCCTCACTCATAGAATAGGGAACTGGCAGGCAGCACTGTAACCTTCCCACGGACAATAGATCCTGCAGGTCAAGACCAGCTCTCCCCTGACTGCTGCCAGTGACCACAGGCCTGCCTGCCCTGAAGGTAATCCAGCAGAAATCAGAGCTCTCTCTGCCCCAGGCCCTCTGCCTCTAAGCCCAGCTCTAAGATCTCCTGCCCCCAGGAGCCTTGACAGTTGTCTTGTCCCCTCACTGTTCTCCTGCTCTCCTGCTTCATGCCTTCTTGTTTCCCACTTTCCTGCCTCCCCAGCACCCTTCTCCCCCTCCCAGGACCTATTTAGTGGAGGCTGCAGCATGGCCGCGCAGTGGTCACACGCAGTGGGTGTGCCACCTGGCGCCGAAGGTGCACCAGGAACCTTGGACCTCCAGACTCCCACAGGTACTCAGCCGCTGATCTGCATACCCTAGACCCCAGTCAAAACAACAACTGTTGTCTTGCATCTCCCCAATCCAGAGCAGGACCATTTACCTGTCTCCACTGCCACTTCACCTCCACTCCAGGATTGATCACCCCCTCAGGATCCCGCACGTCACCGTCAGCACCAGTCAAGACCCCACTGGATCAACTCAGACACAAGATCTCTCAGCAAACATGCCACCAAAATCTGGGACACCATCTCCACCTTTACCCCGACAAAACTTTCATTACAGAAACCTGGATCACCCCAGCATCAACCCCAGACATTGCCACAGCAGCACCCATTGGATACAAGATAAAACACCAGGACTGCACCAACAGACATGGAGGTGGCATTGCCACCATACACAAGGATTCGATCACCTGCAGCATCACAGATGAACAGACCACGCCTATCATGGAACCCATGAACTTCCAGCTCCGCACCGACAATAACACCACCATCAAAGGCACTCTCAAAGCAGATGGCCAGGACCACGGACTGGAATCAACAGCGCCATCGCTGAATTTATCACCCCACTCGCCATTGAATCCAACGACTACGTCTTCCTGGGAGACCTCAACTTCCAGCTAGACAACCCCACCGACACCGACTCCGCCGACCTCCTGGACAGACTGGACAACATTGGATCGACACCAGCACCAACCAAACCAAGGAACTCTTCACCATTGTCAGAGAGTTCCCCTGCTCTGCAGCCACCGAAAACTCAATCCCTGCATCACAGGAGCTCTGTGACACCCTCGCTGGCCATCTTCACAATAATATAGCAACCATCCACAAGAACTTCCATCCCCAAACCTCCAACACCCCCAGCCTCCAATCAACCACCACAGCCGACCACCCGCTCACTGTCTGGAAACAACTCAGCTCATCGAACACAACCACCCTTATGAACTCCATCCACTCCGGAGCACCCACTGACCCCTGTCCCCACTGACTCTTCAACCTCAGAAGAGATTAAATCAGCCACCAACTCACCACCATCATCAATGCTTCACTAACCACAGCCACCTTTCCTGATTGCTGGAAACACGCGTAGTTCAGACCCCTTCTCAAGAAACCCTCGGCAGACCCCAACGAACTCCAGAACTACCATTGCATCTTGGTGCTCCCATTCCATGCCAAAGTCCTGGAGAAGGCCATCAACCTCCAACTCACTGAACACCTGGAGAAAAACAACCTACTATACCCCTCCCAATAAGGATTCAGACCCAACCACAGGCCTCAGACAGCTCTGATCGCTGCAACAGATGTGATCCGTGTCCTACTCAACAGACGAGAATCTACTCCCGATCCTGCTTGATCTTTCTGTTTCCTTCGTCACGGTCTCCTACCGCACACACATCAACTGCCTACGCCAGACTGGAATAAGAGACAATGCGCTCAGATGGATGGCATGCTTCCCCACAGGGTGCAGTCAGAAAATCTGCAGCAGTCCTCAGGGCTCATCCCTCAGTCCAACACTCTTCAACATCTACATGACACCACTTGCAGACATCATCAGAACGTATGACATCAACATCATCTCTTATCTCAACAACACACGGCTCATCCTATCCATCTCTGACGACCCCCACCTCAACAAAGACGAACTTCCACAAATACACGAAGAACATCTCAGCATAGATGAAAGACAACTGCCTAAAGCTTAACATGGACAAAACGGAAATTTTAATCTTCGGAAAACACACCACCCTCTGGAATGACTGTTGGTGGCTGTGTAAACTCAGACCCACACCCACGCCGAAAAACCACACCTGCAACCTTGGCATCATCCTAGACAGCAAACTCTTCATGAAACGTCAAGTCAATGCCGTATCCTCAGACTGCTTCCACACTCTCCTCAAAATCTTCAAGTGGCTCCCCACCAACACCAGAAAGACACTAACGCATGCCCTCATCACCAGCTGATTGGACTACAGCAAGGCACTCTATGCAGGCACCACCACCAAACTCATGCAAAGGCTCCAATGGATCCAGAACGCAGCCGCCAGACTGATCCTCAACCTGCCCAAGAGAACCCATATTACCCAACACCTGAAAACCTCCACTGGCTCTCGGTCCAGAAAAGATGCTACTTCAAGCTCCTGACCCACGCCTACAAAGTCCTCCACGACCAAGGACCTGCCTACTTGAACCACCGCCTGCACTTCCGCTGCCCCCCAGGAACCTTCGCTCTGCACACCTTGCCCTCATACAGATCCCTCACACACACCACTCCTGTGCCGGAGAATGCTCCTTCTCCCATCTTGCAACAAAGCCTGGAACACCCTGCCCCTCTCCCTCCACCTCCCCCCCCACTGACCAACTTCAGGAAGGGGCTCAAGACCTAGCTCTTCGACTTCGAACAAGACCTACTTCAAGCACCTGGATACCCTCTTGTGTGAAAAGCCGCGCTATAGTTAATCTGACCAGCCCTACTACAAAAGAAGCACTTTCTCTCAATGCTAGTAGGACTGCAGCTAGGATAGTAAATCACACCATCACCCCCCCCTCCAAATATATATATATATATATATATATAGCCCAATTTTAGTAGGGCCTCCCACAAATACATTCACTTTTATCAGTGATAGTAGGATTTGAGTTTGAACAGTAATTCTAAATCCCCTTTACCAAAATACGACAGTTTCCCCAATGTTAAGAGGACTTGAGTTAAAGCAGCAAACCATCCCTCACAAATATATGCACTTTACCAATTGTTAGTAGTATTGGAGTTAACATAGTAAATCTGGCTGGCCTCTCAAAAAAGGCCCTTTTATCAATGTTAGCAAGGCTGGAGTTAGTATAATAACCCCCCCTCAAAAAAATACATGCACTTCCGCCAATATTAGTAGGACTGGAGTTATAATAATAAATCAGATCATCACACAATTAATGCATTCCCAAATGTTTGTAGCATTATAGCTACTAAAGTAAATATGACTCTAGAAATATTTGTACTTTCCCCAATGTTAATGATATTGGAGTGTGTAGAACTGGAGCTAGAAAACCAAATCTGTCCATGACCCTGAATTTATGTTGTGCTAGAGTTAGAAAGGTAAGTCTTGCTCTCCAATATTTTTTCTCAAAAAATGTTTATAGGATTGTGTATAATTAGTGCTCTTTACAGTTTTTGTTGTTGTGAGGCTCTCTGGTCTAGCCGTACACACCATTTGCATCCTCCTTTAATCAAGCTTCACCACTGTCAGTTAGCATCACTGTGAAGGACTGACAGTAGTAACAGCAGGTCAAGCCCTTTTCATCTGTGCATTCCCCAGAGCGTGGCCTGCTGGCCTCTCCCACCTATTTAAATTGATTTGACAGTCCTTTCAACAAGGTCCTGTGTTTATCCATGTGGGCCATGGAGGGTGTATGGGTTCACCTTCCTAGGAGCATAGATGATGGATGTATGGAGCTTGTGCAATTCATGTGGCCCTAGATACGGGGATGTATTTTGTATTTGCTACATCCAAGTAGTATCTAAGATGGAGGGTTGCAGAGAGCCCAAACAGCAGATGTGAACTGCAGGCCTCTTCCAGAACTTTCCAGGGATGCTCCATGCTAGATGTGGAGGAGGGTCTGGAATGGGGATTCCAACTGTGTTATGGAGACTGCACTACATAAGTCACCCCACAGCTAACTGGGATATTAAATGCTAAGATGGCAGGCACATGTGTGAGGTGGGTACAAGGCTGGAACTTGCCTGATGCTTGGCATGCCATCCACTCACATTTGAAACAATATTTGTATTGCACATCTTCATTTACTCATAGGCTGAAATGACTTCTTTATTTTTTGAGTAATACTCATATATACATTACTGTCTAGTCATTGCTGGTTGTATTTGGGAAGTGCCACTTTGATAGCCCCCCACGTCTTTGATGTTAGGGTCACTCTGTCGCCTTAATAACATTTGAGTAGTTGCAGGACGAATTACTCTTGGTATGTCACATAAAAATTAGCTGCAACACCATTGCACCAATGGATTTTCCTTCAGGACAGAAGGTTTCTCTCCCCTTAATTTTTGAGACAGTAAATGGCGCATTCATGAGATACCTGTCTTGTCTAGTCAGTATCCACAGCCCATCTGCTACAATGTTACCTTTCTCCTTCCTGAAGTCTCTTGAAGTTAAATCTGCATTTTGTTCTTCCACTTCAGCCAGACAGTAATTAGCATTTAAATAGGCGTGAATGATGTCTGAAGTTGATCGGAATGGGCGGAGATGGACCCTCTGAACTGAAACATAATGCAAGGAGGGCTGGGAGGATTTTTGACACTAACGTGCTAAATCCTGCTTGACAGGTCTGCTGGGGTTTTTCACATGACACTTGGGGCGCACTTCAAAGAGGCATGTCACAGGCAAATATTAGGACCCTACTTTTGTCATGCCAGCCAGTCAAGCCCCTGTCATAGTGGGACTCTCTTTGACATTACAGTGGCACAGCCTGTTTACAGGACTGCTGGGTTTACATTTAACATTTGCAGCACACTCCAAAGGATGCAAAAAGAATGCCAAAATACTATGGGGCTCATTATGTCTTTGGCGGGTGTCAGAGGCTGCCTGCCAAAGTCCCGCGTCGGGATAACTCCTATGTGGCCGTCTCTGTGCGGGCCCTATTAAGAGTTTCCCACTGGGCCAGACGCCGGCCCAGCAGGAAACTCACCACAACATTGACACCAGCTCGCATTTGAGCCGGTGGCAATGTTGCGGCGCGTTGGGTGTGACAACACCTGTCACGCTTTTCACCACCCGTAATTCGGGCAGTGAAATGCACAATGAGGCAGTCCAGGGGGGCCCCTGAGCTTCCCATACCAAGTGCAGGGGCCCCCCATTGGGCCCCCGACACCCTCTTTCCGACAGCCTTTGCATGGCAGTCCAACCGCCATGTAAAGGCTGGCAGAAAGGGGATTTGTAATCCTGGCAGATTACAACCGTCGAGACCGCCACAGTCGTAATGAGGGCCTATGTGTGTATTCACTGTCTGGTTGCTGAAAACTCAATTTTGATTTTACCTGACACCTGTCTCCGAGTTTGTTGGGGTACAAGATTACCTAAAACTGGATTTTAGTGTTTTTTCTGTAGGAGGACACCAGGATTTCGATAGTACACTCCTCACAGCCCAAGATTACTGTGGCCAAATACTTCAACCATCTTGAAAATAACCAAAGGTGGTAGGGTTAGCCCCAGGAACATTTACCTCATTGGTTAAAGCATCATTCCTTCCTATTAGCTTATATCAGACATAAATGTGGCACCTCCAGGAACTCACTTCAAAACACTCCTTGACCTGAGAAATATCAAAAGAGGCCTTTACCTGCTGTCTGCAACATGAGTGAAGAACCCTGGAGGAGACTGGACCTGCACTCTCTCTCTTGTACCCAGGACAAAAAAGTGGACTCCAAGGATCCTAAGGCTGATCTCCTTTTAAAGTTACATACAGACAACAAACTACAAGAGATCTTTTCCTTCAACTTCCCAGCTGACCAGTGGCAACTGCACCTGGTCCAGGCCCTCCTTTTGGCCTCTGCCTGCCACCCTGTGAGTCTCTAAGTGCCTCCAATGAGGTCCTGGGGGGCTTTAGAAGTGCACTCCTGTGGTGGATTGGGACATAAAGGAATAAAGTCAGAGGGCAAAATCTTTGAGCGGACAAACCTGGTTAGTGTAGCCAATCCATGCCTCATCGTGGTCAGCATCACCTTGCACCTAGGTCCTGTTCTGCCTCAACAATTGACTGTCATTGGCACATTGTGCTTCTTCCATTGTTTCTACTTAAAACTTTACAAACCCCATATCTCGGTTGCCCCTTATTGAATTTTTTTGTCATTTTGGTGTCATTTTTGTTTATTAAATTTACTCCATTTGTCTAATTTGTTGTGAAATTTTTACTGTTTTTCATTACACTTTTAGAACTGTTTTAGTACTGCATACTATATACATTGTCTCTAAGTTAAGCCTGTCTGATCTGTGCCATAGTTACCATGGGGTTGAGCTCAGATTAATTTAGTGACTTTAAGGGTTCACCTTGACAAGGGTTTTGATTATTTCTTCAGGTGGTACTTACATCCATCAACTAATAACACAATTTCTTACACCTCTCCAGCCAGTCAGTGGGACTTTTTTGATATTACATTGTCACAGCCTGTTTGAAAGGTCTACTAGGTTTACACATAACATTTGGGGTGCATGTAAAAGGGGGGAAACAGAATGCCAAAACAACTTATGTGCATCCACTGTTTGCTTGCTGGAAGCTCAGCTTTGTTATACAAGACTTGTGTTTCTGAGGTTGTTGTGGGTGCAGAGTCTGCCCAAGACTGGATTTTGGTGTTAGATGTGGGAGGACACAAGGATTGCCATAATACACTCCCCACACATACAGCTTTAGCCCTAAGAGCCAGAGTTTAGTGTAATCAAACATTTCAGAAATTTTGAAAATGCCAAAAGTGGGTAGGGTTAGCCACGAAACCTTATTCTATTGGTTAGGGTGTCCTCTGAGTTTGGGTCATTCCCACCTGCAAGCGGGTGCCAGGCGTAAATGTGGCATCTCCAGGTAACCCCTTCAGAACCCTAGTGAAACTTTGGAAGATCAGTCTGAGTTCTGAAAAGAGCCCAGAAGACTGGACCTGCTTTCCTTTCTGTACCCAGGACAAAAAAGTTAACTCCAAAGGTCAAAAGAAAGACCTCCTGTAAAAGTACAGGGGCACAACAAAGCTGCATGAGGCCTTTTTCTGCAACTTTCCAACTGACGAGTAGCATCTTGACCTGAACTGGACCTTGCTGTGCCCTCTGCCTGACATCTTGTGAGTCTTTAAGTGCCTCCCCAGAAGTTCTGGGGGGCTTTAGAAGTGTACTCCTGTAGTGGATTGGGACTTAAAGGACTAAAGTCAGAAGATAAACTTTTTAACCCTGATTAACCTAGTGAGTGTATCTGAAACATGGTCTATCGCGGTGAGCATAAAATTGCGCTTGGCTCCTGTTCTACTGTGGTCATTGCTTATCAATGGTACTTTCTGATTCTTGGCACAATCTCTGCTCAAAATTTTAAAGATTCATAGCTCCAGTATCCCTTACTCGATTTTTGTCATTTTGTTTAGTACATTTTACTCTAGTCTTGTAATTTGGTTTGGGATTTTTATTGTTTTGCTTTTCAACTTTATAACTGTTTTAGTGCTGCATAAATGCATTGCACATTGTCTCTAAATTACACCTGTCTGCTTTGAGCCATAGCTGCCAGGAAATTGAGCTCATGTTTATTTAGTGACTTTGGTAGTTCATTCTGACAAGGACTCTGATTATTATTTGAGGTGAGGACTCACACCCCTAAACTAATAACCCAATTTCTGACACACACCTACCAAAGTGTGTGAAGGAGTGTGTGTACCTATATTACCCTCACTTATTCAGGGGCCTGATTCACCAAAAAAGTAAATCTGCATTCATAAGGGGAGCAGATTTATAATGTTTGCAATTCACAAACATTGCCAATGCTACACCTAAAAAGCTGCACCAGTCACAGGTTTAAAAATATTGTAATGGCAATATCATGTGGCATTTTTACACTTTGCTTTTTACCCAATGTAGGAATTGTACACACAGTACAATTCCACATTAGAGAAAGGCAGACCCTCTGTGCAATTACACATTTTTTTCCTATTCAGTATTTTTTCCCAATAGGTAACATCTACCTTTTGAAAAATCCCCTTCCCCTACACCTTTATTCTCCAGTCATACCCAAGGATGGAAAGAATAAGTGACAAGCTTGTGAATGCCAACAAACCCATGAGCTTATGAGCTTTTAACTACATCTTCACCTGCCTACTCCCCACCCATTTCTTGAGGTTTACACCTGCACAACCGTGGGCAGTCAAGGTCTACAATGCATTTATCCATGCTCAGATTATTGATATTTGGCAGGTTTAAATCCAGTTCTTTTTATCCATAAACATACTTTTATAGCTAAAGATGGCTTTGTGATTCAGGCCCCAGGTCTCTTAGGAACCTGATGAATCATTTAAATACTTTAAGAGTCTTTCCGAAGCCCTCTTCTAACAGAAGGTTGTACATGGAGAGGAAAATAGCTTGTTTATGTCACAAATATCTTAAGAAGCGGACTCTGGCCTAAGATGTGCCCAACCCCAATTTGGACACAGACACTCCTTGTAGCACTTGAGCATTGGTCAGATTCAATTTCAAGCCCTATGCACTTAATGAACCATCAACAAGTGGAGCCCTGTACTACTCACCCAAGAAGGTCTGCCAGATCATCGTGGCATGAAGTGTGTTGCACAACCTTGTCTTGTGTCGCCAAGTGCCTTTTCTGCAGGAGGAGGAGGCTGGAGATGGCCGTGTGGCAGCACTGGACCCTGTGTACAGTGAAGATGGGGAGGCAGAGGAAGAGGATGACGACAACAGAAGTGCAATTCTTTGTCAATACTTCCAATGAGACACAGGTAAGACAGTGTTGATACACATATAATTGACAGTATGATGTGGGACATTGTCACTGGCAGGCTGTGTATTCCTACTTCTATGCCCACTCACTGTACCCTTTGGCATCTCTTTTTGCAGATGTTGCCCCACTATTGCTCCTGATGTGTTCAATGCAGCCAACTGCATGTCTTCCCAATGTAAACATTACTGTACAGTTGAATAGCAATGTTTGATCCTTTGTTAAACGAATATCTTCTGAAAACATCTGACATATGCCATACTTGTATTTTATCAAAGTGTGTTTATTGCAGTGCTCTGAAGAAGAGGGGGTAGTGCAATGGGCTGGGGTGATGATGGAGGAAAGTCCAGGGTAGAGTACAGTCTATTTGTATCACAGGTGCATTGTCCAAGGGGGCATAGGAAGTGGAGCAATAGCAGTTCAAGGTGGACAGCGTATCAGGGTGGGACACAAGGGTAACAATCATGTGAGTCTCATTTCCTGGAGGGGGTCTTGGCAATAGTCTCTGGCTTCTGCCTGGATCACAGGGAACGTTTGCTGAGTGGTTCTCTTTCTGCAGGGGAAGGGGTGCCGGTGGGCTGTTGTTCCTGTGGCGGGGCCTCCTGTCCACTAGCGGCAGCTGAGGTGGAGGGCTGTCCGGTGGTTTGGCTAGTGTCAGGGGCCCGGTGGTGTGCCACTGCCTCCCTCATACTGTTGGCCATGTCTGCCAGCACCCCTGCAATGGAGACCAGGGTGGTGCTGATGGCCTTCAAGTCCTCCCTGATCCCCAGGTACTGTTCCTCCTGCAGCAGCATGTTCTCCTGTAACTTGTCCAGTATCTGGCCCAGCGTATCCTGGGAATGTTGGTATGCTCCCAGGATCGCGGTGAGTGCCTCCTGGAGAGTTGGTTCCCTGGGCCTGTCCTCCCCCTGTTGCACCGCAGTCCTCCCAGCTTCCCTGTTGTCCTGTGCCTCTGTCCCCTGAATGGTGTGCCCACTACCACTGACCCCAGGTCCCTGATTGTCTTGGGTTTGTGGGGTGGCCTGGGGTCCCTGTAGTGGTAGACACACTGCTGATTGACGTGTCCTGGGGACAGAGGTATGGGCCCACTGGGTGGGTGCTGTGGTGGTGTTTTCTGAGGGAGGAGGCTCTGTGGTGGTGTGAGACTGTGCCTGGGTAACCGACTGTCTGGAGATCCCTGATGGGCCAGGTTGGTCATCCAGATCCAGGCGACCAGAGCTGCTGTCATCACTGTGGGCTTCTTCTGTGGAGGGACTGGATGTTGCTGGCACCTCTTTGCTGGTGACATTAAGTGGGTTACCTGTGGGGATGTAAATACAGTGTTATTGTTTCTGCGTGTGACATATTGTGCATGGGTGTGTTGCCCTCTATGGTTGTTATTGCCCTGCCAGCTTTGCTTTGTGTGAGTTGTTATTTGGTGGGCTAGGTGTTTGTCTATGGTGTGCATACTGTGGTGATGGGTGTCCATGCATTGGGGTTGCATGCAGGGATTGGTTTTGTGATGAGTGGGTTGTGATGGTGGAGTATGTGGGAGGTGGTGGAGTGATGGGAGTGAGGGTAAGGGTGGGGGTATGTGATGGCATGCAGGTCGGGGGTGATAGTAATAGAGATTTGACTTACCAGAGTCCAGTCCTCCTCCTACTCCGGACAGGCATTCAGGATGCATGATTGGCATGTTGTAAGTTGTGGGGGAGGACGGGGGATCCACTGCCAGTCCTCTGTACTGCGAGCTGGTGTCTTGCTGCAATGGAACATCCCCCCCCGTAGGTCATTCCACCTCTTCCTGATGTCATCCCTTGTTCTTGAGTGCTGTCCCATGGCATTGACGCTGTCCACGATTCTACGCCATAGCTCCATCTTCCTAGCAATGGGTATCTGCTGCACCTGTGATCCAAATAGCTGTGGCTCTACCCAGATGATTTCCTCCACCATGACCCTAGCTCCTCCTCAGAGAACCTAGGGTGTTGTTGTGGTGCCATGAGTGTGGTGTGGGTGTAGGGTGAGGGTGTGTAGGGTGATGTGTTGGGGTTTGTGTTGTGAGGTGTGTCAGTGGTATATAGGTGATAGTGGTATGTGGCTCTGGGTGTGTGGGTGGTCTTGCTGTCTCTCTCTCTGTTGGCAATGGTTTGTATTTGTAAAGGGTTGTGGGTAATGTGTGTGTGTGTTTTATGATGGTGTTGGTGTATGGGGTATGGGGGTGGTGTGTGTATGGGTGTCAGGTGTGTTTTTTTTTAATTGTCCAATGTGGTGTTGTTTTTTTGTGTGTGTGTATTTTGACAGTGGTGGTATGTACTGCCAATGGTTTACGGCCATTGAATGTCCGCTGCGGTGATTCGTGGGTCATAATGTTGTGGGCGTAGTTCTGTTAGCATGACGGTGTGGGTTTTGCTACCGCTAGTTTATCACTGACCTTTGGGCCGGCTGACTTGTTTATGCGGCTGAATACTGATGGATTGGTATGTGTGTGTCATAATATGGTTGGTGGTTAGCCACCGCTGTGGCATTAGGTTGGCAGCAGTTGGCATGGCGGTAAGTGGGATTTACCACCAATGTCATAATGAGGGCCTTTGTGCCTCAATCGTGGGGGCGTGCCGCCGGCTGGGGGAAACCTCTGCCAGGCGCTAACATATCCCTCGACTCCAGAGGCGGCTCTGAGTTCATGAAGTACAGTGGGCCTTATCATCTCAGAGAGCTTTGCTGCCAGAATGTCTTATCACCGTGGTGGCAAGAAAGAAGCTACGTTGAAAGACATGTTCCACAAATCTCAACCTAAGAAACTTGCCCACGGCTAGGGGTCGCACTGCAATCCTCGCCCTTGGTGCAGCCCAAGCCTGTGCCACAGGGGAAAGATGATGCCCCGGTCACACACTCTATCCTTGAACACCTGTTTGGCATCCTAAGGGAAGATCTAGCCAATCTCAAGAAAGAAATAGCGACAGAAGTCAAGGAACTGAAAAAAAGACTTCAATGAGCTGAGCCAAAAAGTTAATACACTATAGCAGGCCGTAAACTCTCACGAGGAGGAATTGGAGGCACATAGACAGGACATCCTGGCGCTTACAGACAAAAATGAGGAACCTATTTCCTGGCTGGAAGATCTGGAGAATAGGTCTAAGCTCTCCAACATATGGATTAAGAGGCAGATTATGGAAACCTTGAATCCTATGTCCTCTGTTTTTGTTCCAGCAGGTGGCCCCTGACCTTGCCGAAGAGACATAATACTGGACCGAAGACATAGGGCAGGGCGACCAGCCATTCTGCATGCCTCCGCTCCTATCGCGAAAAGGAGCAGATAATGGCAGTGGCCCGAGACAAGAACGCTGTAGAGTTTGAGGGCATTGAAGTCTGGCTGTACAAGAATCTGTCTACAGTTACCCTTCAGCAACACAGAATGTTCCGCCCCATCACAGAATTCCTCAGGGAACAGGGGATTTGCTACAAAAAGGGGCACCCATTTCAATCAACATTTGGAATAAGGAAATCAGGAGTGTCCGTACCTTGGAGGAGGCTAACTCACTATTAAAAACATTGATAACCAGCAGGAAGGGAGAAGTGTTGCCTTCCCATCGAGAAACAAATCTCAGGGACCCGGGTACCTCCCCAAGCTACAAAGAAGCAGATCCAGAAGCCCTCAGACACTGAAAGCTGCAGAGAGACAGCTGCGCTACTGTGCCAGTTTTAACAAAAGGACAACGCATAAGACCCCGACTCCGACTGAATTATTCTAGAACCTCGGTGCTCTGGCGCCCGCTGGGTCCTACTGACCCCTAATCCAAGCATTTAGACCTCGTCAGAGCTTCCGGTAACCAGCGATACCATACAGAGGAGATGACCCTTGTCGCAGACACATGTCCCTGACACGCTGCGGACCGCGCTTGTTTCTTGGGGTGGGGGGGGGGCGACCGGCTCCAGGCATGGTTCGGCGCCCTCTCCTTTTCCACCGTAAGCGGCACGCATTCTTTCATGGAGGCAACCAGTCCCGGCCAGTGTTGGCACTTTCACTTCTCTTCTTCGCCCATATACTCCGCGGACCCAGCAGCCTTTCCTCACGCTGCGGGCCGCGCTTTATCCGACTCTGGGGGGCAGCACTGCGTGCCTCGCAGCGCTTTAATTGTTTTCGGTGCCCGCAGCCGTTCTGGCAGTGCTGCGGACGCTCCGATTGGCAGCACTCACCCCCTCATTAACATTGGTGGGGCTGCGACAGCCTTCTTCTCCCACAGCACATCGCAGAAGATACTCCTTGCCACGTGGGATCGAACTCTCTCGTCGCCAATGTAATGTGGGGCCCTAGGCCCTCATGCTGGTAAGTAAAGGGACGCAGACACGGTTTAAGGGTGGTACTGAACTGGCCTCAGGCACGTGCGCCCGGCCCCTTTTATTGGCAGGAACACAGAGCCATCAATTCCACCCTGGGCACCATCGTAGAGGTGCTGAAAGAAGTACTCAACACCAGGAGGGACACTGTGGCACAACAATGGGCCCCTGACACTAGCCTGGATGATGAACTGCCCACCACCTCTGCCGGCGCTAGTGGACAGGAGGCACCGCCACAGGACCCCCACACCAGCACCCCACCCCCTGCTGAGGGAGAACCACCCCGCAAACAGTCCCTGAGATCCCGGACAAAGACAGAGAATGATGCCAAGACCCCCGCCAAGAAATGAGACCACCCTGAATGTCAACCTTCTGTCCCACTTTGTCACCCTGTCCATCCTTAAACTGCCCCAGCTCCACTTCCTATGCCCATTTGGGCAATGCACCTGTGAGACTAATAGACTGGACTCTGCCATGGACATTCCTCCACCATCACATCTTACCATTTTGCAACCCCCTCCAATATTGAGCACTTAAATAAACACCCTTGAAGCACAAAACAATCTGGAGTCAGTCTGTAATTTCGGAATAGTGTATTTGCAATTTCAGTGTCAAAATGCTCTTTCAAATGTAATGTCAACATACCTACGTCACACAGCTCTAGTCCATGAGGAATCAAAGCAGATGTCACACAGTGGGACCCACATCTGTGAAATCGTAAGGGAAAGGGACAACTCAGTGACCATACACTGGGTGAAAACGACACACAGTAGAGAGGTAGTAGTGTTAAAGTACATGTAGTAGGCAGGTTTGTATCCTTACCTGTGTCTCACTGGAAATATTGCAGGATCACTGAGTCCCTGTTGTCCATGTCTTCTTCTTCTGCTTCCTCGTCTTCACTGTCCAAAGGCTCCACAGCTGCAACAACACCGCCATCTGGACCATCCTCCTGCAGAAAAGGCACCTGTCGTCGCAAAGCTAAGTTGTGAAGCATACAGCAGGCCACGATGATCTGGCACACCTTCTTTGGTGAGTAGAAGAGGGATCCACCTGTCATATGGAGGCACCTGAACCTGGCCTTCAGGAGGCCGAAGGTCGGCTCGATTATCCACTGTGTTCGCCCATGGGCCTCATTGTAGCGTTCCTCTGCCCTTGTCCTGGGATTCCTCACTGGGGTCAGTAGCCATGACAGATTGGGGTAACCAGAGTCACCTGCAAATGGCGAGGGACAACAGTTAGACACACACTAACCTGTACGGATAACCCCAGACAACCATTCCCACTGTCTTGCTTCCAGGTGCTCATCTAATAGCCACACACAGTACCTCTGGAGTTGACCCATCACATAAGGGATGCTGCTATTCCGCAGGATGTAGGCATCATGCCCTGAGCCAGGGAACTTGGCATTAACATGGGAGATGTACTGGTCTGCCAAACATACCATCTGTACATTCATCGAATGATAACTCTTCTGGTTTCTGTACATCTGTTCACTCCTGCAGGGGGGGACCAAAGCCACATGGGTCCCATCAATGGCACCTATGATGTTGGGGATATGTCCCAGGGCATAGAAATCATCTTTCACTGTAGACAAATCCTCAACCTGAGGGAAAACGATGTAGCTCCGCATGTGTTTCAGCAGGACAGACAACACTCTAGACAAGACGTTGGGAAACATAGGCTGGGACATTCCTGATGCAATGGCCACTGTTGTTTGAAATGACCCACTTGCAAGGAAATGGAGCACTGACAGCACCTGCACTTGAAGCACTCCTGTGGGATGGCGGATAGCTGACATCAGGTCTGGCTCCAGCTGGGTACACAGTTCCGATTATATGACGGAACACCGAATTAAAAACAACTACTAACCTTAACAACGAGGTCGGAACACCGACCTCGTCCTTACTACTAATGATTTTACCACGAATGCCTTAACAACGATAATTCGTTGTAAAGGCATTCCTGATAAAATCATTAGCAATAGGCACCATTCACCCTACATCCCTCACCCCACCCCCCCAACCCCACCCCAAAACCTAAAACCCCCTGACCCCCCACCCACTCCCCAAAACCAAAAACGCCCCACCCCAAAACCTAAAACCCACTGACCCCCCACCCACTCCCCAAAACCAAAAACGCCCCACCCTAAAACCTAAAACACCCTGACCCCCACCCACTCCCCAAAACCAAAAACGCCCCACCCCCCCAACCCCACCCCAAAACCTAAAACCCCCTGACCCCCCACCCACTCCCCAAAACCAAAAAACCCCTGACCCCCCACCCCCTCCCCAAAACCAAAAACGCCCCACACCCCCAACCCCACCCCAAAACCTAAAACCCCCTAACCCCCCACCCCCTCCCCAAAACCAAAAACGCCCCACCCCCCCAACCCCACCCCAAAACCTAAAACCCCCTAACCCCCACCCCTCCCCAAAACCAAAAACGCCCCACCCCCCCAACCCCACCCCAAAACCTAAAACCCCCTGACCCCCCACCCCCTCCCCAAAACCAAAAACGCCCCACCCCCCCAACCCCACCCCAAAACCTAAACCCACCACTTACCTTCGCCAACTCCCTTCTTTGTACCTTAACCACACATGTTTGTTGTTCAGAACATACGTAGTTAAGGCACAAAAATACGAAGTCATGGTTAAAAAAATCGTTGTTACGCTTTCGTTAACCACGACTTTCGTAATAAAAAAGTCGTAAAAAAGGATGTTTACCCACAGTTCCTGGATTGTTGTACTGTCAAGCCTGTATGTGATGATCTCATGTCTTTCCTCCATTGTCAACAGGTCCACCAGCCGTCTGTACACCGGAGGAAGCCGCCATCTCCTCACATGTCCCAGCGGACAGTGCCTATGAAGGACAACAGCGAGCACAGAGTCAACCAACTCAGAGGTACGTACCCACCGCTTACACAGAACACGAATCATAATCCAAAAAGTGGCCTGTATGTGTGTTGAGTATAGACCTAGGTATGTGTGACGCAGTTAAAAATGAAGCCATGTGGGCCCCTGAAATGGCGGCTGCCTGACCTCTAAAGTGGGACAATGGGATGTGAGGTAACTGCGCTGGCATTGTAGACCGTCGCGGTAGGCGGTCGAAGACCGAGGCGCAATGCTGCATTGGTTAACATTGGACCCTATGGGTCCCATGAGCCAATGACGATGTACGCCGGCGGTGACCGTACGTACTGCCGCATACGTGACCGCCATTTTCTATCTGTTCAATCACTTGATACCTGATCTTCGACAGGAGAGGACCTACACTGCAAGTGCTGCTGTGACCTCGGTCTGGAAGAGACAATGGCTCGAGTGTCTGGGGAAAGGGACCCTGCCTTCACATCAGAGGAGTTGGAGAAACTCGTGGACGGGGTCCTCCCCCAGTACACGCTACTCTACGGTCCTCCAGACAAACAGGTAAGTACACTGGGAGCATGCTGTATGGGCTATGCCTGTGTGGAGTGGGGTGGAAGTAAGAAGGGGGGGGAGATTGCGGTGTGCATGAAACGACAGTGAGCGCATGTGTCACATGGCAAGGGTAGGGATGGGGGCCAATGACTGTGACGGTGCAGTTGGTAATACGTTTCTCTTCCCCCTGTACAATTCATGTAGGTCAGCGCCTACCAGAAAAAAGATATTTGGCGTGCCATCGCCAAGGACGTCCAGACCCTGGGGGTCTACCACAGACGGAGCACCCACTGCTGGAAAAGATGGGAGGACATTCGCCGCTGGAGCAAGAAGACGGCAGAGGCTCAGCTGGGGATGGCCTCCCAACGTGGGAGGGGTGCCCGTCGCACCATGACCCCCCTGAAGTTCAGGATCCTGGCGGTGGGTACCCAGAGTTAGATGGGCGCTTGAGGGCATCACAGCAGCCACAAGTGGGTGAGTACACTCTCATCCTGCTGATTTTGCACGCAGTGGAGGGGTCTGGATGGGGAGATGGGCTGTGGGTTTCCCCAGGCCAGGGCGAGTTTAGTAGGCAAGGTCCCTCCGTAAGGCAGGCCATGTGGCACCCCACCCCACCTCTGTAGAGCGCCAACTACACCTAGTCATGCCCCTGTGTCATCCATGTGTGACCATGTCGTGCATAGCCTAGTAGGCCATTTCCCAGGGTTTGAACAGTGGAGCCCCAGAGCGTGGCATAGTGCAGGGGGCTTCTGTGTCTGTCGTGTCCGCCAACGGTAGCGGTAATGCATGCACTCAACATGTCTTTCTTCTGTAGTTACCCCACCTTTTTGTGGTCTCCCTGTTCTTGTGTGCATTAGCATCATCAGGCAGAGGAGCAGTGGCACCGGAGCACGAGGGAGCTGCATCCCACATGGCCATGGAGGGCGACACTACGGACTCGGAGTTCACCAGTGGGACGGAGGGGAGCTCCACCGCGGGGACAGGAGCTGACACCAGCGACACAGACTCGTCCTCTGATGGGAGCTCCCTTGTGGTGGCGGCCACATCTGTGCCCCCGCACCTACAGGTACAGCCGCCACCCCCCGCCAGCACCGCCCTCCCAGCAGCCCCTCAGCCTTTGCCCCATGCCCGCTCACCCAGGAGGGTGGGCATCACCTTCGCCACAGGCACCTCAGCCCCTGCCCCAGTCACCCCTGCTGCCCTCAGTGAGGAGGCCATTGACCTCCTCAGGTCCCCCACTGTTGGGCAGTCTACCATTCTGAATGCCCTCCAGGGTGTAGAAAGGCAGTTGCAACAAACAAATGCATTCCTGGAGGGCATTCATTCTGGTCATGCGGCCCTTCAGCGAGCTTTTCAGACTCTGGCCTCAGCACTGATGGCAGCCATTGTCCCTGTGTCTAGCCTCCCCCTCCAACTTCCTCCACCCAGACCCAATCTCCTGTACCCCAGCCTATCCCAAGCACACCTTCAGATCAGCATGCACACACCTCAACACACAAGGGAAGCTCTGGCAAACATAAGCACCACACATCCCACAGGCACTCACGCAAGCATCACACACATGCAGACACACCAACATCCACTACCTCCACTGGTGTCCACCTCCTCCTCATCTCCCTCCTCCCTCCCAGTCTCATCTACACTCACACCTGCATGCACTACATCTACAGCCACTACTGCCATCACCACACCCCGCTCACATGCAGTCACCACCCCCACTACCATTCACACGTCCCCTGTGTTCTCTCCCAGTGTGTCTGTGACGCCACCTCCCAAGATACACAAACGCAGGCACACACCCACCCAACAGCCATCCACCTCACGACAGCCTCCAGCGCATGCACCTTCACCCAAAGTCACCAAACGAACACCTCCTACAACCACAACCTCTTCCTCCACTCCCAAACCCCCTCCAGCTACCCGTCCCAGTGTCTCCCAAAAACTTTTCCTGTCCAACCTTGACCTCTTTCCCACACCTCCCCCACCCCGTCCATCTCCTAGGTCCCGAACTAGCACCCCAGCCACAACATCTCCGGGACCAGTGGTGCCTGTAGTCACCAGAATCTGGAGTGCACCAGCCACCAGGGCAGCAAGTGTGGCAGGGAGCCACAGCATGGACAGTCCCCCACCTGTCAAGCATCAAAAGTTGGCCAGTGCCCGGCGGGGGGATGGGGAAGACTCCAGCCACCAAAGCTGCTCCCAGGGGTCCCGGTGGGAGTGTGGAGTCAGCTGCGAACCCTTCCAAGGTGGGGAAGGGCCACAAGAAACCAGGAAAGTCTGGGAAGAGCAGCACGGTGGAGGAGACCGCCATCATCCCCCCTGCCCAGGAGGCCACAGCCATCATTCCCGCTGCCCAGGAGGCCGCCGCCATCATCCCCGTTGGCCAGGAGGCCACCGCCATCATCCCCGCTGCCCAGGAGGCCACAGCCATCATCCCCGCTAGGACAGAGAGGACCGCCAGCCCAAGCCCCACTGGGACAGAGAGGACCGCCAGCAGCTGAGTCACTGCAAAGGAGCCCGCCGCCTCAAGCACCGCTGAACAGGGCACCGCCACCTCAAGCACCGCTGAACAGGGCACCGCCGCTCCAAGCACCACTGAACAGGGCCCGCCGCTCCAAGCACCGCTGAACAGGGCCCGCCGCTCCAAGTACCGGTGAACAGGGCCCCGCCGCTCCAAGCACCGCTGAACAGGGCACCGCCGCTCCAAGCACCGCTGAACAGGGCACCACCGCTCCAAGCACCGCTGAACAGGGCACCGCCGCTCCAAGCACCGCTGGCCCATGAGCGCCAAGGGCACTGACGCTATTGAGTCCGTCACGAGCAGGATGAAGCACTCTAGGCACAGAGCTTCCTCCAGAACCAGTGGAGAGATGCATCCACTACCTCTGTCCTTAGCAGGATGAAGCACTCTGGGCACAAGGCCCCCTCCAGAACCAGTGGAGAGATACATCCACTACCTCTGTCCTTAGCAGGATGAAGCACTCTGGGCACAAGGCCCCCTCCAGAACCAGTGGAAAGATACATCCACTACCGCTGTCCTTATCAGGAGGAAGCACTCTGGGCACAAGGCCCCCTCCAGAACCAGTGGAGAGATACATCCACTTGAGAGACTGTGGCGTTGCACTCCACAGGATGGAACAGTGGGCAATCCACCCACTGTAGAGACTTGAGAGACTGTGGCTTTGCACTCCCCAGGATTGAACAGTGGGCAACCCACCCACAGTAGAGACTTGAGAGACTGTGGCTTTGCACTCCCCAGGATATGGCAGTGGGCAACCCACCCTCTGTAGAGACTTGAGACACTGTGGCTTAGCACTCCCCAGGATTGAACAGCGGGCATGTGGCCCTCTCGTGGATTTGGCGTTGTGCACTCAACCGGCTGAGGTGCCCCCCTTTCCCTCCCCCTGAGGTGCCTGTTTTATTGCTATCTGATGCCCCTGCAGTGTTCTCTCCGTCATGGTCGGGGATCTTGTGTGGGCCTCGCCCATACTGTGTGGGCCCAGTGTTCCATGGACTTCATTGGAGCACTACCTAGACTACTAAGCTTGGTGTATATTTTGTTTATGGTGTATATATATATTTTTGCGTACTTGATTTTAATATATTACAATGGTTACACTAATTTCCTTTTGTCTTTGCATTCTTCCGGGGGGGTTGGGCGGTGTAACTATAATGTATAAATAAATATGTATTAGTGTGTGTGTTGTAGTGGGTGAGGGTGGGGGTGTTGCATGTGTGTGTCCCTGTTTTTTCCCTCCCCCCTCCCCTGTGTCATAGGTGCAGTACTCACTGTGGTCTTCGCCACTGGCGTTTGTGCTCCTGGTAGAGGAGCAAGAAGATGAGGGCTGGCAGGATGTGCAGCTCTGCTTCCATGGTGTCCGGATTCCTCGTGGGGTGTGTAGAGGTGAGCGTTTTCCCTTTGAAGTCCTGTTTCAGCCGTGTTTTTATCCACGGTAAATCCGCCCCGGAAAAGGTGGCAGATTGGTAGGTTGTGATACTGTGGGCGGTACTTTGTCTTCCGCCTGTCTGTTGGCGGTGACCGCCAAGCTGTTTGTCTGTACCGCCGTGAAGTTCAGAGTGTTAAAGTGGCTGACTTTGTTGGTGGTTTCTGCCACGGTCGTAGTTCCAATTTTTTTACCGCCGGCCTGTTGGCGGTCTTACCGCCGCTTTAACACCGTCCGCCAGGGTTGTAATGACCACCTTTGTCTTTTACTCTTAAACCATCCTCACCTTACCCTTTTCCTAAGATGCACTTCTCCTCCTTATGAGGGAAGAGTTTCTTGCTATACCCTGCTGAGACTTACCTGCTTATCCTGGCTGATGGCGAATCGACTGATGTCCTGAGGACAAAGACTGACACTGTATGCTGCCCCATTTGGATGGGTAACTAACTAATGATATTGTAATTGTCTGTTTGCCTTTTCTGCTCTTTTGATAGAGACCATAGTTAGATGTTTTCCTAAATTCATGTTGCTAAATTGTTTTGCATGAAACCCAACATGCTGATGCTAATTAGAGGTTAGTTAAGGAGTTCACTGATATCGGGTGCAAATAGACAAATGACTGGATCTTTGCTTTGTTGAATAATGTACTAATGATACTCTGCTAAAGTTGATTCATGTTGACGTTGTGCTTTGTCCTAAAGTTCATGATCTTTGCTTTGATAAAGTCTTATTCGAGTTGCCATATTGTAGTTTTGTTGATGTGCTTATTGATATTGAGACTAATGAATATGCTAGTAGATTGTAACTAATAGGGAATAAATATCCAAAATCTTACTAGATTTGTATGGTTATTCATGGCTGAAAGGTCATGGTGTGTTTCATTCTTAATAAAGGTTGTTGATCCTTTTGAATGATTAGTTATTGTGAATATTGATCAGGCTATTGATCTATCAATTGAGATGTTAAATAGATATCTCGTCCTGAGGATTCTCCAATTAGGGTCAAAAGGTTCAATGGCCTTAAACGAGCCCCCTTGTAAGTAAATTATCAACGATGGGACGCGTTAGCACTACCACGTTGGAATTTGAAAACAATGAGATACTATGGACAATACCATTCCAAGATAGCAGAACAGTTTAGAAGCAGTGACAACATGGGATGCGAAGCACTGTATTTGAAACAAATGATATGAGCAGCACTGTAGCACTGTCTGTGGAGCTGGTGGGCACTCCCAAAAATAAAAAAAATAAAAAGAAGTAAAGGAAAACATGTGACCTATAAAAGGAAAAGGTGGAAAGCCAGAGGGATGGGGCACAAGTCCTGGCACTGAGGTGTATTCAATTTCAGGCAAAATACTCACACTTGCAGGACCGTAGAGCTAGTGGCTGAAGTGGGCTCCCCCAGTGCACAGTAGTACATGTTGCCATGGGCAGAAACAGAAGGTGGATGACAAACGACCATGTCAATGCCTGAAAAGGGCGAGACAAAGTCCCTTGATGTATGTGTAAGTATGGATGTATTTTTATGGGATTTTTTTCACAAAACCCTGACACACAGCTAAATATGTCAGGCCAGATCTAAGCAGTACTTTAATACACATTCATGTAAATACTATGCATACAATTAGAAATATGTCCAAAATACAGTTTTCAAAACAATATACCACCCCACCTAAAAGGGCTTACTAAGGACCATCACAGA
This sequence comes from Pleurodeles waltl, assembly GCF_031143425.1. Lineage (NCBI taxonomy): Eukaryota > Metazoa > Chordata > Amphibia > Caudata > Salamandridae > Pleurodeles > Pleurodeles waltl. The sequence continues at coordinate 705,826,206 of NC_090450.1, read as the reverse complement.
GCACATCTTCACCCCCCAAAATCAGTCACATTTGGTATCCAACACAAGCCCCTTGCATACTACAATAATCTGTAAGAGTCCATTTGACAAAATGCCCATGGGCAGTCTTTAACATAATATAAGGATCTACCACAAAATAACAATTGGCTTTAGCATATTCTTTTCACAATAAATAAGTCAGGCTCACAGCATTTGTCATAAGATCCCACAATAGACAAGTCACACCTACGGCATCTGTCATTTGGCATAATTGGTACCTGACCATAATCAGGCATAAGCTTTCCTACAAAGGCTATGGTGCAATACTAGCACTCCTTCACAGCAGAAGCACACAATGGTTACCCAAACAAATACTTTAGGGAAAGGAATTAACATGCAAGCAGAGCCAAAGCACCACTCTTATTAGCATTGCTAAAGTTTTTCCTGTGGATCAGATTAGGTCTGGCAAGAGTTTTTCTGTTTTGGGAGATGTAAAATGAAAATATGTTTCTACTGATAATCTTTTAGATACTGCTAAATCTCGACTTAAAATCGAATTCAATGTTATTTATAACTTTTTTTGCAAGCGTTTTTCTTATTTCAGCTGTCCTCCGTTTCACTAAACACATTCAACCCTTGAAACAAAAAGTGATATCAGAGAATAGTGTGGCTTGTAGATGCAGTACATTAGTCAAGGGGCATTGGATAATGTTATATTTTTAGGTCCAGCACGCAAGCGCTTTGACCTGTTGTAATCTATCTGTGGGCTTTTAACCATGCCCACCACACGCCTATCACTATCACTCGTTCGTGGGCTTGCCTTTCAAAAATCCTTTTTTATCATTGGTAAATGCTTTATGTTTGTCCCACCTTGGGGCATTTTTGTTACCGCCTTGGACACCAACCCTGTTACATGGATGATTGCACTTTTGCCGAAAAGTTTGACTGTGAGGGAACTTTTTATTTGCTTTTGTGTATCTCCTTAGCGCTCATGCCGTTTTGAGTCGGCTCATGTTTTGCATATCATTGACATATCGATTTGCTTAAAAATGTAGACAGCAGTACCTGTCACAAGCCCCCTCTTTCTTGCTGTCAAATCCACAGATATACTGAACCAGTACAATTATCCTGACACAGGTATGTAGCATTAGCCTTGGCGACGAAAAGGGCTACAAACAGGCACTACCCATCTCTCCTTTTGGGCTCAATAGAATAGTGAGGACGTTATGAATGTGCCAGTGAACCTCTTTTAGGATATAGATGAGGAGTCATCCACCTTTTGAATAAGTACACACACATTTTCACCTGACTTTATGTGATCAACCTAAAAAAACATTTGACAGTGGGGCTTTTGCTCTGCCCACATGTTGGTGGACAGTAGGACATGTTTAGATGGATAGGTTTTGGGTGCTTCCACAGAAAAAAAGCTCTTCCCATCCACATATCTGTGATTATTTTGTTTGCCTATCCAGCTGCTGGAGCCAGTAACAGTATGGCTGTTTTGAGAAGTGGAGCTTGACAGGGCATACAGATGGCACTGTAATGCTATTAAAGTGTCTTAGATAAGCAGATAATTTATGGTGTTTTTCTCTGGGAGCAGCACAGATTAGAGGCTGGCAGTCACGAGGAACGGATTGCTGTTTTCCAGTCCCAGCACCCACACCTTTCCTCCCCATCATTAACTTCAGACTTCAAAGAGCAGTTGAGTGTTTGAGAGTAGTACCAGATGCCCACAGCTGCACTAATCTGCATACATTTTTAGGTATGGCTTGACACCACACCTGTCGCCAAACCTCATGTGATCAACAAAACAGAGCTTTCAGAGTACTACTGAGAGAGCAGCTTAACCTCTATCCACATGCCGGTGCCCCCGAGTACAAGCATTGATTGGGCTACATTTGTGTGCTTCCTCTAAAAAAAGAGTGTTTGTACAACATTGTTTGCTTTGTGGCACAGCTTATGCTTTATATAGCTGGACTGAGTTGGTCATGTTGGCAAGCCTAAGATCTTGGCTATTGGCCTGATTTGTTTATTGTACAATGCTTTTATTATGAAAAGCATATGTTAAAGTCAATAGCCATATTTAATAGTGCCTCTATATTAAAGCCTACATATAGATATGTTGTTACATAGATTCTCATCAATTACTGCAGTTTGCAAAAGCTGTGGTTTTGGTTACCCCCATGAAAAACCATGGATATAGACATTTGCTCAGTGAGAATCCTAGGTACGTCTCTTAGAAGGGAAGATATTCTGCCTAGCCAACTGTAATTTTGTACACTTTTCTAATTGTATAACTGTGCCTGGTGCTTGCCTTGTGGAAAGCTTATGCTCAAAACAATGGCCCTGATTGGCTACAGTCACAAGCTATGGGCCTGATTGGCACACTGGGTAAGATTATGTCTGATGTCATAGGGCTGAGCTGCTTATTACGAACAGTAATAAACAATGCAGTAGGACTAGATTATTCATTGAGAAAAGATTTGCTAAAGCAGGTAGGACCTTCACCGTTGTTTGATATTACAATGTGCTACAGGCTATCAACGTATTTTCCTCACATGTAATCTCAAATATTACCATAGTAGACAAGGGTTTTACCGGTGGCCACCCACTCTGCCAAATCCTGAGGGGTTTCACTGAGATGATTTTTATTAGGCCCTTTTAGGAGGGATTGTATATTGGCCCTCATTACGACCTTGGCATAAAGTGGCGGTAATACCGTGAACAGGCTGGTGGTAAGTACCGCCAAATTATGACCATGGTGGAAAGATCTCTGAAAGACAGCCAATGTACCACACCGACCGCCAGGGCGGAAACAAAAGCCACCACGGCAGTAGGTGCCTACAGCCAGGCGGAAGTCAAAGTTCCACCCACCATATTACAACTACACAATTCGCCACCTTTTCCGGGGCGGTACCAACTTCATCAAAAGCCTGGCGTACTGAGTTCAGAAGGGAAAGGACTCACCATTGGAGACACAGGGAACAATCATGCTACCATGGAACCAGAACTGCATGTCTTCCTGATGATCTTCTACGTTCTTCTCCACCACGAACACCAACACTTGCGAAGACGACAGTGAGTACAGCCACCTAGCAAACAAGGGAGGGGGGAGGAAAAAGAGAGTGCACACACGTACACACAACACGCACCCCACACACACACACCATACACACAACCAGATGCAATATAAAACAATTTTACCCCGTCACTCGGCTGAATAATGCAAGGACAAAACGATTTCGCCAAACTGAATGTAATGAGATCAACACAGTATGAAAAATAAGTTAGGCAATATGTTATATATATATATATAAATATATATATATATAACACTCTTCTTCGGCGTGGTCACTCCGTGCCAGATCGCCGGTGGTGCTGCTACTTGAACGCGTGCCACCGCGTTCTATAATCCACACTTTCCTTCAGTAATAATATGAAGAAGCAGCACTCCAGAGCGTGTATTCATGAAATTTAATATACGATCACAACAGGAACGCGTTTCGGCATAATTGCCTTCATCGGCCTGTTGGCAGCCATTTTGATTCTCTATTTATGCACACACAATCGTCTTTTTTTTGTCTCTTTTTTATCCATTAACGCCATTGATCAAATCTCCCACATTCTTGAAATCAAAATATATAATTGATTATTCAAACTATATATATTGAATCATAAATTAAAAAATAAACAGAATACAGAAGTAAAATGACCACATCTTAACACTGTTTCCATAAATTCACCCAAACATTTGACATAATAATGACGATTACTACACAACCCTCTGCCCGATCTTTACGATACAACATTCTATCCTATTAGATTCAAATTGACTGTTTCATGCTCAATACAATAATACAAATATTTCTTAATCCTATACAATTACCAAATTATTGAGCATAAAAATAACAATTACTACGCAAAGCTCTGCCTAATCTCCAAGACGGGACACTCATCATTGGTGGAAACTATCCTCAATCGATTTCACCTTAGATGCTAATAAAATCATCACAAAAAATATACAAAGAATGTATGGGCTTATATCTGAACAGTGTAAATACAAATACAATATAAGAACTGTGTATCAAACCAATAATTATAAAAGATCATGACATGACCCCAATGGTCAATAGCATCACTACAAGAGAAGAGACAAAGGATACTCTTGGTCAATGGCTGCACCAACACCACCGTTGGCATACACAGCACCCTCACACACAGGGAACAGGCCTACGCAATATACCATTACACTACCAGAGAAGTAGTTAGCCACCAAGGCATGAGGAGGGGCACACACCGCCAAGTACAGCACACCGGGGACCCGCGCAGCCCCGACCAGTAGTGGATGCCTACGAGGTAGGTTGCAATATTTTCCCTTCTGAACCCTAGCCACCAGGGGACCTACACTGCAATGTCAGGCCTGGCCTAGGGGCACCCACTGACACACAGCCCCCACCCATATACCACCCTACCATGCGTACGTTGTAATGATGGTCACTGTACTTACCCCTTTGTGGCTGCTGTGAGGCCCTCAAGTACCCATCCAGCTCTGTATAGGCCACGCCAGTATGCGGGCCATCAGGGGGGGTCAGGGTTCGAAAGGCACCCCTTCCTCGTTGGGAGGCCATCCCCAGCCGGGCCTCCGCCATCTTCTGTGCCCATCGTCTCGGGTCCTCCTATCGTTTGTGACAGTGGGTGCTATGCCTGCCATAGACCCCCGGGGCCGTACCTCCTTGTCAATGGCACGCCATATACCCTTCTTTTGATGGGCGCTGACCTTCAGAGGCAATACACACATGAAAATAGATTTAGACTAACAGTCCTGCCTGTTAAACATATGGCCCACCATACCTGTTTCCATCACCATTTACACACACATGGCCCAGCCCACAACCTGTACGCGGCCCAGAGAACATCCACCCAACCCCTTTACATGAGGCCTTCACACACACCACTCCATGCATTCATGCCACATGCATCGTGCCCACAGTGTACTCACTTGTTGGTCTGGAGGCCCATACAGCAGTCCGTACTGGGGTAGGACCCCATCCACTAGTCTCTCCTACTCCTCCGATGTGAAGGCTGGGGCCCTTTCCCCGCTCACACAGGCCATTGTAGGTTCCAGACATAGGTCACAGCAGCACATGCAGTGTAGGTCCTCTCCTGTGGAAGGTCAGGTAGCAAGTGAGGAATCGGGTGGAAAATGGAGGTCACGTTCGCTGCAGTGCATACCATCCACGCCAGCGTAGATCACCATTGGCCACTGTAACTCATAAGGCCCAATTATAACCAATGAGGAGTTGCACGGCGGTTCGCGACCGCCTCCTGCAACAGCGCACAATGTCAGCAGAATGACCTCACTTCCATCTGTCCCTCCACACAGGACAGGCGGACGCCATTTCAGGGGGGGATGGTAGACCTTTGGAAATTGCAGCGTCACTGGTGATATTAGAACATACCGGATAAATCAACTGACCCATTACAAGTTAGCAGGATGCAAATTTCTCTTGTAGCTCCATTGTTTAGTTTGTGACCAGCTCCTCACTCTTTTGTCCCTTAGAATCCTACCACTGTGGATGAATAGGAGATGGAGACATAACCCCGTGTACAGACCCCTGGTGGACTTGGCAGCACTGGAGGACAGGCACATTATCCTCACCTATAGACTTGACAGGGCCACAATCACAGAGCTGTGTGCCCAATTGGAGCCTGACCAGAAATCTGCTATCTGTCACCCTACTGGGGTCCCCACTCTTGTGCAAGTGCTATCAGTGCTCCATTTCCTGGCAACTGGTTCTTTCCAAGTGAGCTTGGAAGCAGGAATGTCACAGCCAATGTTCTCAATCTTGCTGACAAGAATCTTGTCTGCCCTGATGAAACACATGTGCAGCTACATTGTTTTCCCCCAGGTTGAAGATTTGGCTACAGTGCAGGCCGAGTTCTATGAAATGGGACGTATCCCCAACATAATTGGGGCGACTGATGGAACACATATTGCATTTGTCCCCTCGTCACCCCCCCCACCCCGCCAGAATGAACGGATGTTCAGAAATCAGAAGAGTTTCCACTCTGTGAATGCACAGATGGTGTGCCTTGCGGACCAGTACATCTCCCACATCAATGCAGGTCCAGGGTCGATGCATGATGCCTTTGTCCTGAGGAATAGCAGCTTCCCAAATGTGATGTGTCAACTACAGAAGCACAGGCTAAAAGGTGAGCCCTGATCCCCACCCAGTAGACGTTGGTGTATGGGTATGGTGTGGGCCATATGGGATAGTGTGTGGCTAAATATTGTCCCTCAATATTTGCAGGTGACTGTGGTTACCCCAACCTATCATGGCTGCTGACCACTGTGAGGAATGCCAGGACAAGGGCAGACAAACTTTATAATGAGGCCCATGGGCAAACCAGAAGAATAATTGAAAGGACCTATGGCCTCCTGAAGGCCAGGTTCCGGTGCCTCCATCTGACAGGTAGATCCCTGTGCTACTCACCCAAGAAGGTCTGCCAGATAGTGGTGGCATGCTGTATGTTGCATAACCTGGCCCTCAGACACCATGTCCCATTCCTGCAGGAGGTCCCGCAGTGGACCCTGTGGACAGTGAAGAAGAGGAGGCAGAGGATGAGGATGAGGACAACAGAACATCTGTGATCAGATAATACGTACAATGACACACAGGTAGGACATTGTTGCTTCACATTTCAACGACATTTGTTTGAATTTCAGTGGCACTGGCATGCTGATATTTCCCACTTCCGTGCCCACTTACTGTTCCCTATGGCAATTTATTCTGCAGATGTTGGTGGCCTCACATATACTCCTGGTGTGATCACTGCAGCCTGCTACAGGTCATTAATCTATGCTCATTTTCTGTACAATTGAATTGCAATGTTTGTATCTGTTTCAATGAATACATAATTGATATACATGACATACTCCAAAATGTTTTTTTCCCAAGGGTGTTTATTGAAGTGTTAAACTATAGAGGGGCAAGTGCAATGGGATGGGGTGATGATGGAGGAAAGTCCAGGGTATTGTTCCAGTCTGTTTGTAGCACAGGTGCATTGTCCACAGGGACATAGGAAGGGGAGCAATGGCAGTTTAAGGTGGACAGGGTGACTGAGTGAGACACAAGTGTGACAATCAGGAGAATCTAATTTCCTGGCGGGAGTCTTGGCAAGTGTCTCTGGCTTCTGTCTGGATCGCAGGGAATGTTTGCGGGGTGGTTCGCCTTCTGCCGGGGGAGGGGTGCTGGTGACCTCAGAGTCCTGTGGCAGGGCCTCCTATCCACTAGCGGAGGTGGAAAGCTGTTCAGATGTATGGCTAGTGACAGGGGCCCGCTGTTGTAATACTGCTTCCCTTATAATATCGCCCATCTCTGCCAGCACCCCTGCTATGGAGATCAGGGTGTTGTTGATGGCCTGAAAGTTTTCCCTGATCCCCTGGTACTGTCCCTCCTGCAGCCGCCTGTTCTCCTGCACATTGTCCAGGATCTGGCCCATTGTATCCTGGGAAAGTTGATAGGCTCCAGGATGTCTGCAAGTGCCTCCTGGATAGTCGGTTCCCTGGGCCTGTCCTCCCCTTGGCGCACGGCAGTCCTCCCAGTTTCCCTGTTGGCCCGTGCCTCTGTCATCTGAACTGTGTGCCTACTGCCACTGACCCCCAGGTCCCTGATTGTCCTAGGTATGAGGTGTGGCTTGGGGTCCCTGTAGAGGTGGACACACTGCTGATTGACGTGTCCTGGGGACAGAGGTGTGGGTACGCTGGGTGGGTGCTGTTTCCTGATGGAGGAGGCTCTGTGGTGGTGTGTGACTGGGCCTGGGTAACCAGCTGCTCAATGGGCCAGGTAGGTCATCCAGATCCTGAAGACCAGAGTTGTCATCACTGTGGGCCTCTTCTGTTGGGGGACTGGATATTGCTGGCACCTCCTCTCCGCTGACATTGGCAGGGCTACCTGTGGTCATGTAAATGATGTGTTATGGTTTCTGTGTCTGACATTGTGCATCCGTGGCTTGCCCTCTTTTGGTTGTATTTGCCCAGGCAGCTTTCACTTGTGTACGTTGGTGTATGGTGGGATGATTAGTTCTCTATAGTGTGCATGCTTTAGTGATGAGTGCCCATGCAGGGCTGTGAGTGGTGTCCATGCATTGGTAGAGCATTTGGCATTGGGATAAGTGAGATGATGGGATGTGTGGGATATGGTGGAGTGAGGGGAGTGAGGGTAAGGGTGGGGGTATGTGATGGCATGCGGGTAGGAGAGTAGTAGTAGTAGTAGCAGAGAGTTGACTTACCAGAGTCCAGTCCTCCTCCTACTCCGGCCTGGCCCTCAGGATGCAGGATTGCCATGACTTGCTCCTCCCTGTTAGTTGTGGGGGTCCACCGCCAGTCCAATGGATAGCGAGTTGGTGTCTTGCTGCAATGGAACGTACCTTCCCCCGTATGTCGTTCCTCATCTTCCTGATGTCATCCCCAGCTCTTGGGTGATGTCCCACGGCATTGATCCTGTCCACAATTCTCTGCCATAGCTCCATCTTCCTAGCTATCGATATCTGCTGCACCTGTGGTCCAAATAACTGTGGCTCTACCCTAATAATTTCCTCCACCATGAACCTAAGCTCCTCCTCTGTGAAACAGAGGTGTCTTTGTGGTGTCATGGGTGTTGTGTGAGGTGTGTAGGTGAAGGTGTGTTGGGTAATGTGTTGGGGTGTGTGATGTGGGGTGCATGAGTGGTGTATAGGTGTGAATAGTGTGTGGCTCTAGTTGTGTCTGTGGTCTTGATGTCCATTTTGAGAGCGGTGGTATGTAGTGCCAATGGTTTACCGCCGTTGAATGTCTGGCGTGGTGATTTGTGGGTCATAATGTGGTGGGCATTGTTCTGTTATCGTATTGGTGTGGGTTTTGATACCGCCAGCTTATTACTGACCTTTGGGCTGGCGGATTTGTGTATGTGGCTGAATTCTGTCGGATTGGTGTGTGCGTGTCATAATATGGTGAACAGATATCCACCGCGGGGCAGTAGATTGGCAGCAGTCAGCGTGGCGGTAAGTGGGATTTTCCGCCAATGTCATAATGAGGGCCATTGTTTTTCAAATTGTATTTTTCTACATATTTGTCATTTTAAAATGGTATGCATGATGGTTGCCAGTTTACCTGAGCTTCAATAGGCCTGTGTTGGTTAAGGTGTACAGTTAATAAAAAAGGCTACAGGCCTTTAGGAAAAGTCGTAGGAAAAGGGTTTGACCTATTTATTGTGAACACATTATTATTATTACAAAGTCAGTAAGCCTGACCTACCTATTGTGAAAAGCATGTGTTAAAGGCAATAGGCTTTTAACGGCTTGGGTGCGGTGGACGACCCATTGACATCCACCACACTACCTTGGGAGTGTGGTGGACAACAACAGGCCATTTACCATACAGGAACAGAAAATGTTTCTAGTGAGAACACAAGAAACATTTTATTTTATGAAATCAAAGGTGGGACGTGAGCTTCCTTCACATTCCAAGATGTTTTTTGTTTCGCTGTGACAAGCAGCATGCATGTTGTGCTGTCATAAAAAATGAAACAGAAGTGAAAACAGATGCGCTAATGGCACGGTCTGCTTTCACTTTTGTTCAGTGCCAGAGGACATACCTCTGACCCCCGAGCACCGATTAATACAGGAGAGTTCCCTTTCAAACACTGTCTCTTGCTAGTGGATCCATGCTTGGAGGTTGCTCCAGAAATCTCCAAGTTACCCACAGGAACATTAGGTAATTGTATCTTTAGTGGTTATGGTGAGAGAGTGTCCCTCCCCCGCCATGGGCATGGGCCTGCCCTCACTTAAACAGTTCCTATTGCATGTGCTAGGCTGAGCCACACAAATGGAGTACTGTTTTCATTGGGAGAAGTGTAGGAATGCTTGGTGGTAGGAAGAGTGTGGATCTCTGGACATTCCAGTACTTTCCCTCCCAAAAATGTGAAGAAAAAAACATGATTGTGGCCAAAGGTTGAGGTCTTCATGGCATTCTGGGTGAAGCAACATAGTGGGATCCAAGCAAGGCACACTATTCAGGACATCACTGGGCATCTAGTTTTCAAAAATGTCTGGGTTTGGCAGGTTTTCCTAGGTGGCAGTTGAGGCCAAGCCCTAGAACTGCAGCAAAATTCAACTCCAAAACAGGCCATTTTTGACAGGAAAAGTTGATGTCTCCACATTTCATTTTGGGGTATTTTGTGTCATGGGTACTAAGCAAGGCCACACAAGTTGGGCAGAGTTTATATCAAGAGGCATGTAGGAATAATGGGTGGTAGAAACGTTGTGCATCCCCACAGACTGTAGAAGTTTCCTTGACAAAAATGTGAGGTAAATGTGTGATTTTAAGCAAAGTTTGAGTTTGCAGAGTATTGTGGGTAAACTAAGTCATAGAATTCACACAAGCCAAACACCCTGGATTTCCTTTTGTGTCTAGTTTTCACAAACGTCTGTGTTTGGTAGGTTTCCTTCGGTGGTGGCCAAGCCCGGACTCAACTACCACTGCTGGCCCTGTCGCCAAAAAATATATTTTTTAACAGGAAATGCTGATGTCTCCACTTTGCATTTTGGAGCCTTTTGTGTCACTGGTGATAGGCCCAGCAACACAAGTGTGGTAGTGTTTTTATTGGAAAAAGTGTGGAAATACAAAAGAGTATAACATTTGTCATGGACTGAATTTCTGTCCGTTATAGGCCTCCTTATGTAAGACAGTGTGCACGAAATATCATATTTCCTCTGAATTACATGGGGTATGGGTAACCTCAAATTTAGAGTTGTACAAACCCCCACTATTTCTTAACTAAGTATATTACGCACATTTCGAAAATCCGTAGGTGTCCTTTTATCAGTTTTTCATTCTTTAGAGTTTTACCACATGGATCCCTGAATGGTAATGCACAATAAAAATCATTACAAGCTGCAGCACAGTTGTTAGCACTGGATATCTTGTGCTTTTGGACAACTACCAAACACTATATCTCACGGTGACTAGAAGGGTCTGACGGACATAATGGTATGTTAACTACTGTAAATCGGCTATTGGGGAAAAAAATTACAGACAAAAGGGTTGTCACCAGTTGCTATTTTTCCTACTTATTTTCATAATTTTTTATTACAATGATTAGTTTATTTGAAAAACCTTAAGAAACTTACACAAATTACACCATGCTGAATTTGGAATTTTTCTAATTTTCGTAAATACACAACTTTCCTGGTTCACCCACGGGTTTCATATATGTTTCCATCACACACAGCAAGCAGGTTGAAACCGGGAAAAATAGGAAAACTGGACTACTAGTAAAAACTGGGTTAAAACATGTTTTTTCTTTTACAACTCTGCATGCTCCTGAAAGCTTAGAGGATGGTGATCATAACACAACACCCATTTATTGATGCCATTTTTAGGGAAAAAAATATTCTTTCTTGCACAGCACTTTTTTGCCATTTTTCCAGCAGAACCCTATATTTTGGTGATTTTCTTGATTCCCTCATGGGAATCTACAAACCCCGGGTACCTCTAGAATAATCTCCAAGATGTAGGCAAAAAAGGATGCAAATTCAACCTGTAAAATTTTTGTGGAAATAAATTATGGAGGCTTGAGAGCAAAGTGCCCCAAACATTAAAAAAAACAGGACTCAGCACTTGGGGCTGAGAGGTCTCAGCATTTAAGGGGTTAATAATGATTTGTTATTAATTGTGCTAAAGCCTTTGGGCAGGTATTTTGTTACATGAGTTTCAGTGTCAGTGACTCACCTGCACAAACTGTGGGGATAGAAGATAGGCAATGGCAACTGTAATTTTGTATACTTTTATAATTTTATGGTTGCATGCCTGATGGTTGCCTTGTGGGAAAGCTTACACTCAATACAGGATGACTGAGTTGGTTATGGTGACAAATCAGAGATAACAGCTGTAGGCATGGTTGTTTCACAAGGAAAATGTATTTCACATGCTATCGATCTGATCTGTTTATTATGAATAGTTATGATAAACAAATAGGCCAGAAATATTTCTTGTGAAAAGCGTGTTAAAGTCAAAAGGCATTTAAGTGTGGATTTTTATTGCTCTGTATTATTTTGTCATATGCAATCTTACAGATTACCTTTGTAGGGAAGTATTTGGGCGCCGCTTACCCCTCATGACAACTCTAGGGGTAGAAGATTTGTACTGTAATAATTCTTGCTAGAACCTCTTCTGTCTGAAGGCCTGCCAGGACTGTGTAATAAAAAACATGAAATAATACATACATACATATACAGGGAGTGCAGAATTATTAGGCAAATGAGTATTTTGACCACATCATCCTCTTTATGCATGTTGTCTTACTCCAAGCTGTATAGGCTCGAAAGCCTACTACCAATTAAGCATATTAGGTGATGTGCATCTCTGTAATGAGAAGGGGTGTGGTCTAATGACATCAACACCCTATATCAGGTTTGCATAATTATTAGGCAACTTCCTTTCCTTTGGCAAAATGGGTCAAAAGAAGGACTTGACAGGCTCAGAAAAGTCAAAAATAGTGAGATATCTTGCAGAGGGATGCAGCACTCTTAAAATTGCAAAGCTTCTGAAGCGTGATCATCGAACAATCAAGCGTTTCATTCAAAATAGTCAACAGGGTCGCAAGAAGCGTGTGGAAAAACCAAGGCGCAAAATAACTGCCCATGAACTGAGAAAAGTCAAGCGTGCAGCTGCCACAATGCCACTTGCCACCAGTTTGGCCATATTTCAGAGCTGCAACATCACTGGAGTGCCCAAAAGCACAAGGTGTGCAATACTCAGAGACATGGCCAAGGTAAGAAAGGCTGAAAGACGACCACCACTGAGAACAAGACACACAAGCTGAAACGTCAAGACTGGGCCAAGAAATATCTCAAGACTGATTTTTCTAAGGTTTTATGGACTGATGAAATGAGAGTGAGTCTTGATGGGCCAGATGGATGGGCCCGTGGCTGGATTGGTAAAGGGCAGAGAGCTCCAGTCCGACTCAGACGCCAGCAAGGTGGAGGTGGAGTACTGGTTTGGGCTGGTATCATCAAAGATGAGCTTGTGGGGCCTTTTCGGGTTGAGGATGGAGTCAAGCTCAACTCCCAGTCCTACTGCCAGTTCCTGGAAGACACCTTCTTCAAGCAGTGGTACAGGAAGAAGTCTGCATCCTTCAAGAAAAACATGATTTTCATGCAGGACAATGCTCCATCACACGCGTCCAAGTACTCCACAGCGTGGCTGGCAAGAAAGGGTATAAAAGAAGGAAATCTAATGACATGGCCTCCTTGTTCACCTGATCTGAACCCCATTGAGAACCTGTGGTCCATCATCAAATGTGAGATTTACAAGGAGGGAAAACAGTACACCTCTCTGAACAGTGTCTGGGAGACTGTGGTTGCTGCTGCACGCAATGTTGATGGTGAACAGATCAAAACACTGACAGAATCCATGGATGGCAGGCTTTTGAGTGTCCTTGCAAAGAAAGGTGGCTATATTGGTCACTGATTTGTTTTTGTTTTGTTTTTGAATGTCAGAAATGTATATTTGTGAATGTTGAGATGTTATATTGGTTTCACTGGTAATAATAAATAATTGAAATGGGTATATATTTTTTTTTGTTAAGTTGCCTAATAATTATGCACAGTAATAGTCACCTGCACACACAGATATCCCCCTAACATAGCTAAAACTAAAAACAAACTACAAACTACTTCCAAAAATATTCAGCTTTGATATTAATGAGTTTTTTGGGTTCATTGAGAACATGGTTGTTGTTCAATAATAAAATTAATCCTCAAAAATACTACTTGCCTAATAATTCTGCACTCCCTGTATATAAATATATATATACATTTAGATATGTAGAGGGCTTTGGGGTTACCACTCTGCCATTGCTCTGTCTGAGTGACAATTGCACTCTGCTTCAATCCATGACAGCGTACTGCATGAGGTAATGGTCAGCCGTGGCCCATCATTAAGGACGAAGGGGCCCTGCCACTCCAACATTTTCTGAGCAGGAAGAGTGTCTGTCAGACTTAACAAAGGTCAGACTGATAGACACTCTTCATTGTCATGTCAGGCAGCCAGGTGTTGTGCATGCGCTAAATGAGCAGGCACCTGGCTGCCTGAGCCAAAATGTCCCGGGCTGAAGATTTTACAGCCCAGGAATGTCTTCTGTGAGAGACCCCACATTATGAAGAGGGAAAGTGGAATTTATAGAGTCGGACCTGGGCACTTCCGTTTTAGGCTCTGAAGTGTCCAGGGTCGAATTTTCATCAGTGACACTTGTCACAGAGTGGGGTGGAGTCAGTAGCCTCACTGGCCCATCCCACTCTGTGACAAGTAAGGAACTGATGCCTCCACTCATTGGCTGACCCATAAGAATCCTCCAGGAACCACTGAGCTTCCCTCCCGCCACCTGAGACCACTGCTGCAGCCTGGTAATGTTTTTGTTTTAATGTTGTCCGTGTGTGCATGTGTGAAGATTAGCAGATTCCATTTATTCACAGAGCAGCACTTCAAACACCACTACGCGTTTCAACATTTCGTCTTCCTTAGGTGGTTTTAGTTTGTAGGCACACATGGTTCTCATTTATCTGCCTTATATAGACACAGGGGCATTCTGGGAGTTATAGTTCAAGGTGCCACTTTCAGAGTCCTTCTTTAAATATTTGCGTTCTGCTTATTTCACAAGTAAACAAACTATGAGAGGTCATAACAGTCTCTGTGTAGTTTATGCTCAGTGCCTTTATACTTGTACTTCCATTAATAAAGACGACATTCACACTTCATTAGCAGAACCTGTGTTTGAACATTTCAGCAAAGCTTCTCTGCAGGCATACTGTTCAAAATGAGTGATAATAAAATTGTGATTTACTGCATTCCCTCCGCCCTTTTCCCCTGAATCGGTGTTGTGGCACCATAATTGTAGGACTCCAACTCACCAAACATCTTGATAAGGATGCTCCACTGATTTCAGGATGAGGAAAGGCCAATTGTTTTGCAGTGAATTCACAAGTGTCAGCGCCCGGTTTTGTGGAATGGAAACATCATGAAATGATACAAGTGGCGAGGAAATGCTATGTTCCTGCGTGTGTACTGTACACTTGGAGACAGATAAATATGAAAACTTCAAATGCGCCTCGTGTCATCCTGAAATCAGTGGGGCGTCCTTATCAAGAGAGCAGTTCCAGTCTCCTAGGCTCTTCTCAGGTATCTGACAACAGGTTCAGTCCTTTACTGATCCTCCACAGGTCCAGAATTGTTTTGAAGTGGGTGTCTGGAAATGCCACATTTATGGATGGCACATGTCAGTGGGTGGGAATGATCTCTGGGGACGTTCTAAGTAATGGTGTTGGCTCCCTGAGTTAACCTTACCGACTTTGGTATTTTTCAAGATTGCAAAAATCTTCAGCCACACTAAACTTGAGCTCTGAGAGCAAGGGGTATGCAGTAGGTGTGTGCTTCATTAAACTTAGTGGTCTCCCACATATAACATTAAAATCGAGTTTGAAACAGCCTGAGTACCCCCAATAAACCCACAGACGTCTGTAAGAACAAAAAGTAAGGTTTTCAGCAACCAGACAGTGGCATCCTGTTTCCATTTGAAACACACCTCAAGTGTTATGTGTAAACCCAGCAGACCAGTATAGCAAGCTGTGTCATTGTAATTTCAAGAAGAGGTACCCTGTGATAAGAGGATGCCTGGCTGGGAGGAGGAGGGGCTTGCCCAGGTGTCACTTGTCTGTGACAGAAGAGGCCTCTATAAAGAGTACCCCAATAGTTATATGAAAAACCCCAGCAGACTTGTCAAGAAGAATATGACAATTTAATGTCAAAAAGGATGCTCAAAGCCCCACCCTGAGTATTCTGTCAGGTTCAGAGGGGTTAACTCTACCATTTTAGATCAGCTTACTGTTTGCTCCTGGGAGGCATATCACACACCTTCACTCCTATGCAAATGCTAATTACAGGCTGGCAATGTTGGAGAGCAAAAATCTAGATTAGTCTTTAGGAACTTCAGGTAGCGAAACAGTAACTTTTGGAATTTTAATGCACATTAGAAATAGTTGTTTAATTATTTTTCGAGGTAGTCCCATTCTTGAGCTAGAGTAATAGTATTTAATATTGCATACCAGTGTTTTCCCATGTAATAGCCAGCCGTGCTCCAATGACAATAACATGTGGGCCTTTTCACTCTAGACACATGTGTAATACTAGACATTTATATTTCCTAGTTTTAAATATCATGCACCTTATCTTATGAGCTTTGAGACCTAGCTAGGTATGGGCTTAAACTATTAAAAGAAAGGCCTAAGTGTGTCAAAAGGTGTTATTTTGACAAAGTAGAGTGGAACTGTAAATGGCAATCTGTTTGATACCAATGTAGTAAGCCAAATAACTATATTACAGAATTTCAACTAGTCATTTTCATCAAGGGCAGTATTTGTAATGATAGTAAATATGTACTGTCGGAACACAGTGTGTTCCTGACTCTGCCACAGCCATCAGCTTGTCAGTTTTATGAGTTTTAAATTTTTAACAGTGGGGGGTAGGAATTATTAAAATAACTGACATTTTTAAAGCTATTTCTTGAAACTGAAATCATCAATGTATTTAGGCAGGAAGAGCACCAGTTGTAAATTAATTGTAGCTCTAAAGCAGTGATTCAGGCGCAGCAGAGTTCTTTTAACTGCTGACTGCACACTGTGGAATATGAACAGGGAATGGCCTTACTACATACCAGTGATCTTTATTACCCTGAGTCCCAGTCTTATTCATCTCTGACCTTAATATGTGAGATGGCCACAACCCCTCCCCCTGACAGGTACCTTTGTAAAGCTGAGAAAAAGAAGAAATCTATCTTGAATGCATCCTTTGTCACTAAGAATCCCCAATGTTTCTTCCACTATCTGCAGCTACACAAGGCACTACAGGCCCAGATCCCCAAGGAGACTATGGAAAAGACAACTGTTGGACGAACAGATGACTACCAAGGCCATCTCAGTAACATACAGCACTCTCATGACAAACACACAAGGAGACCTGAGTAGACTAAGGGTACGCTGGCAGATAGATGTAGGAGATATAGATGAAAATGACTGGAGAGATGCCCTACAGTCCCCCAAGAAGTGGCGATACAGTTGGTTTCTGACTGATCCACAGCAAAATATTACACAGGATATACTATACTAGAACACTATTACACAAAATAGGAAGGGTGGTGGAGGACAGGTGCTTACAAACTTATGGCCAACAGGGGTACTTCTTCCACACACTACAGGATTGCCCAATGTTAGACCCATTCTGGATGGGGGTGCAGACGAGGCTTGAAGCTGCAGTGGGCACACTGATAGATGGGCTGGTGATACTGGTGCCATTTGGCATATGGAGTGACTTGAACACAAGCAACATCATACCAAAAGATCCTGATCAATCTGGGATTCCTACTGGCCAAAAGAGAAAATGTGAGGAAATGAGAGACCAAGGATTGGCTACATTTGCAAGACTGGGTGAAGGAAATGCAGAGGTGCAGAGCCCTGGAAAAAATTGGTGTACGAGGGCAGGGAATGCCCCCAGAAATTTGGGAAAATATGGGACAGATGGAATACAGGGGAGAGCTAGCCTGGGCCACCAGGAGAGGTAGATAGTAGATCACAGGAAGCCAAAAGAATCTAAATCACGCCAAGGACTGAAAGGAACTGATGGAGACCAAACACTGGTAAGAGCGGCAGACTAAAGTCCAGCAAAAAAGTGACAGTAACACAATTGTTACGTGACCCTGAGTAGGAGAGGAAATGTACTGGGATAGTAGACTGAGCAAGTTGTCAGTTTGTTTATAGTTAATTTATTTGGAAAAATGTATAGCTATAATCAGTGGCATCTTAGGTACTAACACCTGTAACTCAATAAAATGTGATATAAAAAACAAATCCCCAACTTATCCCTATATCCTTGAATCTCATTCTTATGTCCTCCCTGCAGGTATCATTCAAAGTAGAGGATTGTAGGTGCAAAAGAAAGTACAGTTGGGAGGGAACGGAGAGAAAGACTGACAATGAAGACTGAGACTCAGGGTAATGAAGATTACCAGCAAGCAACATGGTCATTACCCTTTCATCCACCTTCCTCATCCTAGTAAAAACTACGAGAGGTTATAGCCAAAATGTAATGTTCTGCAAATATCAATAATATGACGATTTCAACCATGGTTTGCTCAGTCTCTTGATATGAATTTTTATCAATTCATTAATTGCAGCATTTAATACTCCAGAGCAAAACAATCGCACCCTATATTTCAAGAAATTGCTTATATTTTTACCATAATGCAACATATTAATTTCGATCTTGAAACATGTACATCTTGATTGTAATACTGGCTTTGGGAATTTGAACACAATTGTGTGATTGGAACACAGATAAACGTTTACCAGAAAATCAAATGTTTGGGTCACTCTGTAAATGTCTTGCACTTCTATGACAAAAACACACTGAGTTTGGTTTCACTACATCAGGATAGTGTGCTAAGAGAAGTGTCAAGGTAGAGTGGAGCGGTAAAATGCAGTCTGTCTGTGACCAATGTAGTAAAAGGAAGAGTTATTTTACAGAATTTAAACTAGTCAGTTTCATAAAGGGTGGTACATGTAAGGAAAGTAAATATGTCCTTTCGAAATACAGTGTGTCCCTGTCTCTGCCACTCCTCATACCCCCTTTGGCTGCTACTACGCGACCAGTTTGTAAGTTTTCTGAGAAATGTTTCAATTTTTAACAGTGGATATTTTAAGCGATTTCCTAAAACTGAAATAGTTGTGGATGAGTTTAGGCAGAAAGAACAACAGATGTAAATCAATTGTAGCAGTGAAGTAGTGCTTCAGGCGCAGGGAGTTCTTGTAACTGCTGACTGCACGCTGTGGAATCTGAGCAGGGAATTAATTATTACTTACTGTAATCTTCATTACCCAGAGTCCTAGTCTTTCCCATCTTTCCTATGTGAGGTGGCCCAACTCCCTTCCCAGGCCAGGTACCCTGGTAAAGCTGAGAAAAAGAAGAAGTAAATCTTGAATGCATCCTTCTTCACTAAGAACCCCACCTTTTCCCTATATCCTTGAATCTCATTCTTAAGGCCGCCCTGCAAGTATCATTCGAAGCAAAAGATCGTAGGTGCCAGAGGAGCTGCAGTTGGTAGGTAAAGGGGAGGAGGCCTATGACGAGGAAGACTGGGACTCGAGGTAATGAGTATTACCAGCAAACGATATGGTCATTTCTATCTTCCTTGCCCCAGTCCTTACTACCAGAGGATGTACCCAAGCTTCCATGTTCTGCAGGTATCAACCATGGTTTACATAGTGTATTGATAAGTATTTTTAGCAAATAATTCACTGCCACTATTAGTACTCCAGAATTGTGAGAAAATACCTCTTTTTGCATGTTTACTCCACGTTTTTTGGACTGATGCTGCTGGTTTTTCAACTCTGAGAGTACACTGAGGCCTGCCAACCGGACCTCAGTACCAGTGCCCTGACTCATTACCAAATGCACATTGAATTGTCTACACTCAACTGGCAAGGATTGACTGCCTCATAAGTCCTTAGTATATGGTAACCAGGGCATGTAAGGCAGAGTGCCCACTCAGGACTGCATCACTCTTTGTGCTACCCTATGTGTGACAAGATAAAATGTCTCCCTGTCTGCAACTGCAGGCCGGAAGGACACTGTTTACACTGCCAGCTTGACTTTGCCATTCAAACCAATGGCAAAGCCACCTGTTCCCTTAACAATATATGTAAGTGTTCCCTAAGGAAGTCCTATAGAGTCCTATGGCAGGGAGCTGTGCATTGTTAAGTAGGACATATATTTTACATATTTCTTAACAGCAACACTTCCAAATTGTGGTTTTGCTGTGGATACGTTAGTAGCCCCATCGGCTAACACAGGGTTACCAGTTGGTACATAAACCTAGCTAATTTCTGAATGGGACTACCTAACTGGGTCATGTAAGGTATCACATTAATCATGGCATTAAACCCAATTGGATGCCTAGGTCGAATTTAAAACAACAATTAAAGTTTAGTAACTTTTAGAAAGTTGCCACTCTGTGTGCCAGCTAGCCCATGGGACTCACAATGGTCCTGGCACACAGACAGCTTTCTGCCCACCTAGGGTGATGTGTGAACAACTACCAGGCTCAGAAACAAAGGCAGATACTGCAGAGTGAGGTGTTGCCTCCTCTCCCAGTATGGCCATTCAAGGTGTTAGTCCAAAGGCAAGCTTCAAATGGGAAACCACCTTTGTGAGGGAAGTAGTGATAACACCCCTGAGCAGGATGCCTTTTGTTCCTGTGGACAAATTGGAGACAGAGCCAGAGAGGGAAACCCATTTTTTTCTGTAGGCGTGTAGCCCTCTGGTAGCCACACCTCTAGGGTGGGTTATCAGGGTTCTGTTGACTGAAGAAGGGTCGTACCATCTTGAAAGGCGCAAGAATGGGGCACTCTGGGATAGCCAGATGCCATACATCACAACAAACACATCTTTAGGTAGGAGGGGACCCTTGGTCCATTGGCTAGTGACTGTGTGGTCCCCTCAGGGCTCTTTCCTGGGATAAATATGGCACCCCTAGCACCCACCCCTCACCCCTCATAACACGTTGGATTTGGTGAGTGGACCAAAAAAGGACTGGCAAGCTGCCTTTACAATCCAGCAAAAAGAGGCTGCACCTTGAGAAGGACTGAACCTGCTGTACTTTGAGCTAGTGAAGTTTGGACTGTGCCTGTGGCTATTGGCTCAAAGCAGTTGCTCCAAGGATCTCCCGGAACCAGCTCCAGGAACATGAGAGCAGAAGAAGCCCAAACTGACAAATTGGTATCCACCACAGAGGTTTTGTCACTACCAGTCACAAGGTACTCAAAAGGACAACTCTGAGATAGCCAAAAGTTGCATTCAGGTCTGCCTGACCCAGAAATGCTGTTGAAGGCACCCAAATGACACTAGTCCCCACCTAAGGCGGTTTACCCAACTGCGGTGCATAGAGACCAGGAGCCCAGCATCAGTTGGCCTGCTACTGCAAAATAGAGGACTTCGAGGGAGCCTGATCTCTGTGGCCAAGGTTGCCCGCTCCACCTGTGGACTGAGGAGCAACCACAAAGACACCCCTGCTGACCACACCACAGTGGGAGCATCCCTTGAGCATTTTTGCCTGTATCCTCAGCATCAGGACCACTACAGTTGATGTCTAAAGTGGTTGTCCTGCAAAGTTTGGAACTTGCCCTAAAAGTGCTCTGGTGGCCAGGTAACTGTCCAAGGTGTCCTCTCTGCCCCCTAGCACTCTATCCAGTTGGAATTGGTCACCCAACCTGGGCTGAGTAGTCGAACTAACTTTTGCAAACTTTTCAAAAGTTTACAATCTTTTTGTCGACCAATGCTTGTTTGCAGTTGCATTTAAAGTATTAATATCTTTTAAAATTGGTATCTCTAGAACACTCTGGTGGATTTTATTCATTGAGGTCTCCAAAATTCATAAAAATATTATCTATTTTATAAATTGGTGTCTGATTTCTTTTTTGTTGTGACCTTCTCATTTTATTATTTGGCGCAGTTAAATGCTTTACACTTAGTTCCTTTGCCAAGTCTTACTGCTTGCAACCACAGCTAGTAAATGAGTCTGATTGGACCCAAAATGTTATCTGAAAGTGCAGTGCATGATAAGGCCTCACAGCATATCATATAGTACACCCAAATCCTCACAAGAACCAAAAACAATAGCACAATTTTTTTCACATCCAAACAAAAATGATTAACAAAAGTATGGCGCGTTAACCATGTAGCTGCTCTGCATATGTCCTACACAGATTTTGAAACATGCTTCTCTCCATGAAGTAGCTGCCCCTCCAGTGGGGCGACTTTGTACGTTCCCTGGAATGTCCTCTTCCATCAATAAATAGGCTTTGAGAATGGCTTGAAATATCCACCTACTCAGGGTGACTGTTGTTGGTTTATTTCCCTTATTGGCAGGATCATAAGACATAGCAGACGAATCTTAATGACTAAACCCATTAATTTGCTTTAGATATATTAGGAGACATTCTCATATTTTAAGATTAGTAAACTGAGACACTTGAGCCTGCCTCACAAACTGGCAAGGCAATTCTTGAGACGTGTAAAGTTCGGATTCCATTTGTGGTTTAAATGTAGGATCCAGGAAAGTACCAACTTGTCTGAGAAAAATTGCAGGTAAGCATACATAATAACCAAGACACCTAGCTCCCTAATCTTTTAACTGAGGTGATTGAGACAAGAAAATGTACCGTTAGTAAAATCAGTGGCAGGATGTTGATTCTAAAAACTCAAATGGCTCACGCTGAAGACTTTTTAGCACTGTTGGAAGATCACATAGTGGAAGAAGATTCAATGCTATCGATTTTATCAAGCTAAAGAGTTTAAGCAGTCTAAAAGCCAAAGGAACAATCTTAGAAATATCTCCCCAAGATTTCAGAAATTCGTAATGGCTGCCCGTTGGACTGATAAAAAGGAGCAAGGCCTTTAAAAAAATAAAAAAAACTACTTTACAAAATCCAAACTTTGGAAGTGATTATAAGATATTGCTAACAATCCTCACTCTGTGCACCGCCTCATACTTTTATCAATGCTTAGCGTAGGAAGCTATTGTAGTGGGTATTCTTGAGGCATAATTGTTGAAGACCAGCACAATCAACATTCATACCTTGAGACGAAGATGCATCAGATATTTCTGTCTCCAGACCAGAAATGCGAGAGGAGAGGGATCTATCAACAGGTAAGAATGATGTTGTATTGAATCCTGTTTCGTGGATGGTAACCATGGATAGAAAGGCCAAAAGGGAGCTGTTAGAATGTTGTGATATTCTCCCCCAAACCTTCTCGAGCACCCTCAGGAGAAGGGGAATTGCTGGAAAAGCATATAGAATACCCTTTGGCAGGTGGCAGCTCACCCATTCCCCATGCACTCGACCACCACTCTTTTTTGCAAAACTGAGGCAGAAGAGTATTGGATGGAGAGGCAAACAGGGCCAGCCATGGCTCACAAAAAAAGATCTCCGTGATCTAATGAAACACCTCTTGATGGGATGAAAAGACATTGAGGATAAGAAAGTTTAAATTATTTTAGAGACAATAAGTGACCCTCCACTCATGTCCAAAGGGTGTGAGCTTCTTTGCCTAGAGCTGTGATTTTTGCACTGCTGTGGCGGTGTGCACCTAATTGTGCATTTGGACTAACACAGCTTTCCCTTCTCCCAGTAGGGCACAGGTCTCTCCAAATGGAAGATTTGCCTCATCCCCAAACACTGCGCTCAGCATTTGGGTGACTGAGGCATGCTTAAAAACTGCTTGCTGCAATTTCTTTGGAACCACTGACCAGTGTAGCTCCTGCTAAACAGTGCTCTATGCTGCAGTCCTCTCTTCATAGTCTCATAATACTAAAGTGTAATGAGTCAGTAAGTGGTGAAGCAGAGGGTTTAAATGATGATGTGCCAGACTCACTACAGCTGTTGTTGCTGCCATCAGGCCTTGGATTATCAACTATGATCTGGCTGAAGTTTGGATATTTTACAGCAGATTGAATAACTGGTTTTGCAGTGTTGCTCTTCTTGACTCTGCAAGGAATGCTTTATGTTTTCTGAATCAAAATGACCTTCACTTAAATCGTTTTTTTGCGCTGATTGAAGCTTGCACTTCTGTACATTTAGCGAAAGCTTCAAGGCTTCTAGGCACTCAGAGTCTTTTTTACATGGGTCTCTGTCAGTTATTAACCAGTCGTCAAGGCAGGGAAATATTTGAATCCCATGTAGTTGTAGAAAGCTACTACAGGCGCCAATACACTGTTAAAAACTCCTAGTCCTGATGAAAGTTTGAATGGCAGGGGGTTTAAATTGACAATGGTGATTCTCTACTGCAAAACAAAGGTAACATTGACTTCTTAGATGAATTGGAATGTGGGCCTTTGCGTCCTGGACCTCCAACATCACTAGGACGCCTCAGTTGGACATTAGAGGGATCATTTACTGCAATGTTACCATCTTGAATGGCACTCAGAGGATATATCAGCTAAGATATTCAGTTTGCTTTGAGAACATGTCTGGAAGGAGAAATCTCAGGGATCTCAGATGACACATAATACCACTCACACCAGATGCCACTAGAGATATGGAATAGTCTCCCATGGTAAGAATTTCAGTCGTCGAGGCTGGGACACCGATCTCTGCCCCACATAAAGCACCTGAGATGGGAAATCAATCCATGCCACTGTGCCACAATAATGCCACGCATTTAGACGCGGCAACAAGCTTGAGTATGATTAAAAAATTAAACACTCAAACTGTTACCTTAAATATGCCAAGAATCACCCACGCTATTCAGAGATAGCATCTCCAAGAGAGACAGAGCAAAGGAGCCCAGCCATAGGAGTCAGGTTGAAGTATATAGGGAAGCAGCAGCGCCTCTCAGTGCAAAAGGAAGAAAGATGCATTAAAAGCTAGAATTCTTCTTTTTCTCATTCTTACATGGTGATCTGTCTGGCATGGCACTCCCTTGTGTAATCAGACGAGGAAGTCGCATGAAGAGGTAATACCTTATGCACAGCTTGTAGCGTGCATGCACAGAGAGTTTTTTGTCTATTATTACCCACTACTTACCATCTTCATCATCATCATGCCATTTATATGGTGCATAGCTACCTAAGGGTCTTTTGGCACTAGCCTTTAAGTTTCAGTTGTTTAATACCAGAGTGATTTAAGTCAAGTATTACCCAGAGCAGGAGTATCCAACATAGAGTTAGAATAGCTGATCCATGCCAGATTTTCAAGCTAGCCACTGACCAATGAAATCAGTTACATTTAACTTCATTGCGTGGGAATTACTCATAGGTGGATATCTTGAACATCTGGTACTAGATCCAGCCCACCTATTCTGGTCACTCACTGCTTGACCTAGAGGCTAATACATTGTGAGGTCACAGAGTCTACCCTCAGAAAGTTGTTTTGTCTGCTTGAAGTTTGGGCTCCTGCATCGCCACTTGCTGGTACAGCAGCAGCCATTGTGGTAGTGCAGACACTTTACCATTTCGCAGTCAGTTTTTGCACAAAAGTATCCTTTGTTTCTTTCTGTTCTGTGGTTTCTTTGTGGAGCCGCTGGGTCAAATCAATTTCTAATAATGAAGAGGTGGCCATTTATTTTTGCACCATGCACTATAAAGTCAAATTTGACCAATGCACGTGGAGCTGGTGCCGGACTAAAGGGAAGATTTCTTCAACCCCGTATTTTCTTGATTTTAAGAACACAATAGATTGCCTTTATATCTTTTTTGTAATCTGAGTTTGTATGTTGTGGTTTAGCATTTTTGGAGAATAGTTTTAACTTTTCAAATCATATTGATAACTTTATCATGCAGGGGTGCTTTACGACGATGACACTCTACTATTTAATAAACGGTCTCACTGACAAGCCCCAGTTTTAACACTCACTAGGAGGGCCTCAAATTGAACGCAAGCTCCGTGCTGAAGCACGCGCTGCACATCACTTTTATGCAGGAGGGGGCGAGTAGCCCAGAGGAGGACACCACTCCCCACTGATGTGCGTTTACCAGAAAGTGCCAGAGGGGAGAACAAGTGTTCCTGATTGGCACTGCAGGCACACAAGCCAATTTCTGGATTTGGTCTAGGAAGGAAGCATCTGGACTAGCGCCATCTTGGCAGCCATATCTTCTGAATTTTATCCAGCAGAGCAATTTCACTGCTGCTAGAAGCGAATTATCTGGTATGCACAATGGACAAACAGCATCCCTGAATAAAATCCTGTGGGTACCTGATTTAAACAAATGATTGGAGCACTCTTGCCAATGCCAGCTGGGCATGAAAAGAACAGAATTCACTTACCGCTACAAAATGCCCGGGTGAGAGTTTAGAGAATAGACACCTCTGAATTCGAAACTCTGCCTAGTACTGAAGCCTGAAAAGCACCAGCTCACATTGGTGAAGGCTGAGCACCTCTTAAATGTCATGGGCAGAGAGCTTCAGAGAGCACACGGGGTGGGGTTAAACCATCCGAGGAGACGCTGTGTCTAGCCCAATGCCCTGCTGAGCCTTGTCTTGGTTTCTTGCCAAAACTGGACGATGCAGACTCCAAATGTCCATGAAGTTTCGTGGGCTGGGCCTAAGGAGGGTCCAGAGAGG
This sequence comes from Pleurodeles waltl, assembly GCF_031143425.1. Classification (NCBI taxonomy): domain Eukaryota; kingdom Metazoa; phylum Chordata; class Amphibia; order Caudata; family Salamandridae; genus Pleurodeles; species Pleurodeles waltl. The sequence continues at coordinate 705,800,022 of NC_090450.1, read as the reverse complement.
TCTCCAGCGAGCGATGTGCCTTATGGAGTCCAGATTCGGTGGTTATCTTAAATAATGTGACATCGGTCTAGTCCCTGTCGTGCCAACATTGCTTTCTCCCCCCACTACCACCCTCCCCCGTCCCTCCCAAAATCAGCCAACAAAATAAAGTGGCAGTGTGGGGGGGTCGAATCAGAATCTTTGGTGCTAAGTATAACAAAATGCACATTTGTTAATAGAGGGGCCTGCCCTGTTTTCCCGCGCCCTGCTGCGTAATGGTGTGCAGTAGCAGGCGGCAGGTACAGAGACCAACAAGGCACTGGACAGCTAACGCTCGCTAATTAACTTCGAGCCTCTGGCTCGGGGTCCTTTCATCATCTTGGCCCTATGTGACCGCAGGGACCATCCATGGTCCGTCGTTCGTCTGACTGGTGTCCGTGGCGCTCGGGTAAGCCAGTAAGGACCCTTCAAGCTCCATCAGTCGACCACAGAATCTTTGTATTCCGGGGAAAACACGGGCCTCGGCCTCAGGTGACATCGGTCCGTCCTCCCTTTCGGGTTGCGACATAGATATCTGATGCCAGTCTCTGAGATGAACGAAGACTTGCATATCTGTTATAACCAGACTCTCATCAGGACCTGGGGAACTGGAATTTAAGGGGGGTGATGAAATTCCCTGCTAGGTCAAAACGATACATTTCTGATGAAGAACTCATGGGCGTAGCTTGGTCAGTATGACCGAGGGAGGGGGAGTGTTAGCTTCAGATTTCCCGACAATTACGCTGGCACATGATGTTGAAATAGATTACAGACAAGCAAGGTGCATGCGAGGGGCTTAAAAGGCAGTTGGAAGGTAGAGGAATGCAGATTGGTAGGTTTACTAATTGAGAGAAAGCGCATTATTTTGTGAAATAACCAACATTTTTTAAATCTTCCAAACAGAGAGAGGGAGAGAGTGTGTGTGTCCGTTTTTGTCTGTGTGTTTATAAATTCCTGGTGAAATCCGACAAACGCCTCACCATACCTGACTGTTACCCAATTATTTATCACAAAATACATTTAGTAGGGAAGTGTAACACCCCACAACCCCTCGAAGCTAAGCCACTGGAAGAACTCCATGTTCTTCTGGGTAGTTATGGTTCCATCCATCCAGACGAACTGCAAACTGCGAGGATTTAATATCATAAGGAAGGCAACATTTATTTCCAGGATGCCTGTCTCTCACCATCACCAAATTGCTGATCTGCAGGTAGTCTGCGGGGTTGGGATCTTTTCTTTAAAACTTTCTCACTCTGCACTTTCCTCTGTTGTTCTGCTTGAGTCTCCATTTCCAGCGGTGGTGCTGAAATTTCATGTTAGGGTAGTGTGTCCACTACATGTCACCTGAAGCTCAGCAGACTGAGACTAACCCACAGGACTATGCGGTGTGAGCCGGTATACCCTCAGGAAGGTGTACACCCCATTCTCCGTATCTTTGACGGAGGCTTGGGCTATTCTGATAACTATGCAAGAGTCCACATAAAACGCTCCGTTTCCCCATTTGCTTGGGGCCATCTCGGGGTGGTGCACCAATGAGTGATGCCTCTGGACTGTAATTATTTGGCAAAATCTTGACTAGAGAAATCCAGGCTGTTGTCCGTGTTTAGCTCCCTGGTCAAACCATGAGTTGCCATGATTTTCTCCAGTTTGGCAGTGATGTGGTAGGCTGTGGTGGATTCAACTACCTCTACCTCTGGATATTTAGAGAGATCATCAATCCCCTCCAGCATGTGATAACCATCAAGGAAAACACCTTAAGTCATCATTGGCACATTACAATGGAAGAAGGTCAATGTCCTCAGGTATTATTGGTGCCGGGGGATCCGCTGACCCTGTGGCTTGGCACAGGGTGCAGTATTTTACAGTTTCCTCCACCTTCTTGCCTCATCCTGGAAACCAGAATTTGCCCCTGATTTGGAATTTTGTTTTAACAATGCCTTGGGGTGCAGCGTAGGCGAGGTCAACCACTCTTCGCATAAACCTCCTAGGTATGACCAGACCTGAACTTCGGAACAAGCATCCCTCTGGGGTGACCATCAACTCATGTCTGACATGGTGAAGTGACATGAGTGTTTTCCTCACCTCGTCAGTCCTCTATGACAGATGTTGGAGAATGGTCCTCAGTTCCCCATGGTGACTGCATCAGCAGCCAACTGGGGGTATTTGTCAGATGAGGTCACCTCAGTTATTTCCTCCACCAACATGGGCAGGGATCTCCATCCCTCCACTGCCATTCTAACAAACACCTCTCTTTCTGCTGCTTCCAATTCTTGGCAGCGGGTTGCCGGCATGGCATGACAAGAAAGATAGTCTGCTGTGTTTTTGGGCAATATTCAATATTTCTCTAGTTGAAGAATCTAGTTTTCGATTCTTTGATGAAGATCTGAAGAGGGGAATGGAGAGATTCGTGGCCCATCTGCACCCCAAACTGTCAGTGCAAGTAGATGTGAAAATGCCTGCAGCCCAATGAATGGCAATGGCCTTGTTTTTTTGTGGGAGTACCTCTGCTCCATCTCTGTGGGTGCTCAGCTGGCATAAGTATCTGGGCCCATTCCCTCTTGTCTTGATGCTGGGACAAAACAGCCCCAAGGCCAGTGTGGCTGGCATCCACAGACAGGTCTGAGTCCTTTCTCAGGGAAAATATACCAGTATGGTATTGCTTGTTTGAAAAGCTTTTTCTTGAGTAGTACCACACTTCTATTTGGCATTTGCTTTTGTCAGTTTTCGAAGAGGGCCAGTCAGTGTTCTTAAATTTATATGAACAGTCCATCCCATCCCTAGAAAACTGCGGGCCACAGTCACAGTGGTGGCTGTGGGTACTCATTTAATATCCTTGACCTTCAATGGGTCAGACATGACTCCTTTTTATGAGAACTTGTATCCCAAAAAAACTGATCTCTGTCTGTGGAGACTCACATTTTTCTCAGTGCAGGGTGAGCTTACTTTCCTGCAGGTGTCAGATAGTCGCTCAGAGATGGTCTAGTTGTCTTTCTATAGTGGATGCATGTACCAAGCTGTCATCACTACATTCAAAATTCCTTTGAGTCCTGCTAACACTTCTCTGATCATGTCTTGGAACACTTCCGCCAAGCTGGATATTGCGAAGCTCAAATGCTTATATCTCTTGAGACCCACATGAGTTGAGAATGTGGTAATGTGCTTAGACTCAGGGGCAAAGATTATGGCTACCCACAGGTTGACTGCTGAGCATGTTGTTGGTTTGCTTTTAGAATCTTCCTCCGACCTTAGTTCTGAAACTGACTCTGCATCTGAGGTACAGGATTTAGACTAAGATTCTGGCAGTGAATTTCCTGTCTAAGAAGAATCATCCGATGATGAAGTCACTATCAGTGTGGATGAAGTGTCTCTTTTAGAGGACACATATACCAATAGTGCTGCAAGAGGAATCTGGATTGCAGCATGGGGCCGTAAGGCTTCCTATTGGAAGTGCTGATCTCTGGGTTGCCCCAAACATGGTGCAGCCTATGTTGCCTGCCTTTAGTAGTGTCACGGGGTGTAGGATCAGTACTGAAAACATTTTGCCTACACATTTCTTTCATTTGTTTATGGGTGATGTATTTTTAGATGGGATTGTTGACCAGACTAATTTGTATGCTGAACAGTATTGAAGGGACAACAGTGTCAGACTTAAGCCCCAGTCTAGAGCTATCTGGTGGACTCCCACAAATCTGGATACGGTGAAGAAGTTCTGGGATTTAACTTTGTTGATGGGATTGATAAGAAAACGCTTGCTGTCTTCATATTTGTGTACTAGACCTTTGATGGGAACTGCTATATTTCCTGCAACAGTGAGCTGTGATAAGTTTTTGATTCTATTTTGGATTATGCATTTTGTTGATAATGCTTCAGCATTAACACACACCCTGATTGTGACCATCACTTTAAGTTTCAGCCTGTCCTTGATCATTTTATAGATCGCATTCCAGAGATCTATGTGTCAGGGAAAGAAATAGCTGTGGATGAGTCTTTAGTCTTGTTTAAGGGCCAATTGTTTTTTAGGCAGCACATTCCTAGCAAGAGGGCAAGTTATGGAAATAAGATATATATGCTGTCTGAGTAGTACTGAATATATCTATAATTTCAGGGTGTATACTGGTAGAAATTCTTCTTTTGACCACCCCCGATTGTCCGCTTACTTTTGGAGACAGTGAGAAAACTGTATAGGAACTTGGTAGGGGACTTTTTAACAGAAGTCACCATTTACACATAGATAACGTCTACCCTGATGTGCACTTTTTCAAGGAATTGTTCAAAGTAGACACTATTGCATGTGGCACAATCCGCTCTAACCATAAAGATGACCCTAAAGAGCTTGTATGCAAAAAAAACTTTAGAGGGGACAGTGCTGTGCCTTACGTAGTTGTGAACGTCTAGCTGTGGCATTTTCAAACAAGAGAGGTGTTCACATGCTGACAACCACTCCTAATGAAAGTACTTCACCTTTGACTGTTTGGGGTCAGGATGCTGAAGTGCACAAACCTGTGTGCATTTTAGACTACAATAGGCACATGGGTGGTGTAGATAGAGTGAATCAAAGGTTTGAGCCTTACAGTGTGTTCGTAAGTCATACATTTGGTACAAGAAGTTGGCTGTCCATTTGTTTCATTTGCCAACCATCATTGCTTTATTCAAGGATTGATTGCCAGATTTCAGTTTCAGCAGTCTTTAATACGCAGCCTTGTTGTAGTGGAGCAGGCAAGTGTTTCTAGAGTTGGAGTGGTGGAAGATGTGGTTAAATGGAAAGATCACCACTCTCCTGATTACTTCCATCCCATACCCAAAAAATACTTTTCCTGTAGGAGATGTAGAGATCTGTGTCTGAAGAAGCGTGTGAAAGGAGAGTCATATGTACTGCCCGAGTGTCCTTCTAATTCTGGGTTATATGTGCCCTCATGTTTTAAATCGTATGCAAATTCAAGTATTGGAAGCAACTGTGAGAGTAAAAGTGAACTGACTGGTCTGTATCATTTAATATTTTTTGGTCAGCTTTACGGTTGGCAGTAGTTTGATGTATTTAGTTAGACCTGTTGTGTTTGTAGTCATATTTGTTTTTTCATCTCCTTCAAATTGGTTTGTGTTTTCTTTTTTGTAAAAAAATAAAAATGATGGGGTGTGTGTAGACTGGCGCTTGACTGGATGTGTGGGTGGACTGGCGCTTGGCCTGTGGTGTGTGTGGACTGGTGTTTGGCCTGTGGTGTGTGTGGACTGGCGCTTGGCTGGAGGTGTGTGTGGAGTGGTGTTTGGCTGGCAGTGTGTGTAGACTGTAGCTTGGCTGGTAGTATGCGTGGACTGGTACTTGGCTACCAGTGTTTGTGAGCTGACATTTGGCTGGCAGTGTGTATGTAATGACTTGCTGCTGGTCACTATACACACATTGCCAGCCAAATGCCAGGGAACACACTCTGTCAGCTGGTGTGTTTGCTCTGTCAGTCCTGTGGGCTTATGAAAGTGATGGGCCCTTGAATGGCACTATTTGTTGATGTGAGTGATGGAATTTGCTTGGCACGTAGCTGGCAGTATGAATGGTTTTATGTGTGTCATGCACAAAGGGTGTGTGAATGGCCTGTAAAGCGGTTGATGTCTTGCCATGGCTTTACAGCTCACAAGCTGTGAGTCATAGGTTCAGCAATTCTGAACTTTCAATTATTAACCCTGAATTTCATTTTTGTGAAATCTTTTCTTGATAAAATTTACATTTTGAACTTTTCACTTGAGGAGTAGATTGATGTGCAGTAACATTTGTCTTTTCTGTCTTTCTCTGTCAGGGTGTGCATTGTCACAATTTGACTAAACTTGCTCATTTTCCTTGCATTTCTGTGATGGATTTTAGCAGAAACAGAAGAAGTCCACAAAATCAAACTAACATCAACTGGAGTCCTCGCAAAGGGACACACATTGACCTAGGTTTGATTGGTTCCTGTTACAGGCATTGGGCCCAGTCACACAAGTAGGACAGCATTTTTATTGGAAGAAGCGGAAGAATGCAGGATGATTGTAAGTTTGTGGATTCCTACTGATTCCAGAACGTTTCATCACATAAAAGAGAGAAAAAATTGTTTTTATAGTCAAAGTTCGAGATTTGTAAGGGCTTCTGGGTAGGAAAATCTGGTAGGAGCCACACAAATCATCACACCCTGGATTCCCCCAGGTTTCTAGTTTTCAAAAATGTGCAGGATTGCTAGGTTTCCCTAGGTGCCGGATGAGCTAGCGCCCAAACCCACAGCTAGGCACATTGCAAAGCAATGGTCAGTTTTTTAGTTGAAAAATGTGATGTGTCCATGTAGCGCCTTCATGTGGTGGTCACTAGCCCTACCCACACAAGTGAGGTACAATTGTTATCAGGAGACTTTGGGGAATAGTAGGTGGTAGAAAATTAGTTGTTCCTTGAAGATTCCACTACTTTCCATCACAGAAATATGAGGAAAATGTGTTTTTTCAGTCAAAGTTTGATGTTCGTGATGGCTTCTAGGTAAGAAAACCTAGTGAGAGCCACGCAAGTCACCCCAACCTGGATTTTCCTAGGTTTTTTAAAAATGTGCAGCTTTGCTATATTTTCCTAGGTAGTGGCTGAGCTAGGGCCTAAATACACAGCTAGCCACATTGCAAAAAAGGTCAGATTTCTGCGGAAAAATGTGATGTGTTCATGTTACGTTTTTTCATCTTTCCTGCCCCTGCCACTAGCCTTACCCACATAAGTGAAGTACCATTTTTATTGAGAATCTTTGGGGAATGATAGGTGGCAGGAAATCAGTTGCTCTCTGAAGATTCCTGAGTGTTCCACCACAGAAACGCGAGGAAAAATTGTTTTCTAGTCAAGGTTTGAGGTATACCAGGTGCTTCTGGGTTAGAAAACCTAGTGAGAGCCATGGAAATCACACCAGCCTGGATTCCCCCAAGTATCTAGTTTTAACAAATTTGTAGGTTTGCTAGGTTTCCCAAGGTGGCTGAGTTAGGGCCCAAAATCTACAGCTAGGTACTTCACAAACAAGGGTCTGTTTTCAATAGAAAAATTTGATGTGTTCATGTTGTGTTTTGGAGTCTTTCCTGTCACGGCCTCTAGCCCTACCCACACAAGTGAGGTACATTTTTATAGGGAGACTTGGGGAAATGGCAGATGGAAGGCGACTAGTTGCTCCCTGCAGATTCCATAACTTTCAATCATGGAAATGTGAGGGAAATGTGTATTTTTAGTGGAAGTTTGAGGTTTGCAAGGGCTTTTGGGTAAGAAACCCTCATGTCAGCCACACAAGTCACCCCACCCTAGATTACCCCAGATGTCTAGTTCCCAAAAATGTGGAGGTTTGCTGGATTTCCTTAGGTGCTGGCTGAGCTAGGGCTCAAAATGCACTGCTAGTCACATTTAAAAAAAGGTCCCGTTTCAATGGGAAAATGTATGTGTTCTTGTTGCATTTTTGCCACTTTCCTGTCACCGTCACTAGCCCTACCCACACAAGTCAGGTACCATTTTTATCAGGAGACTTGTAGGAATGATAAGTGGTAGGAAATCGTTGCTTCAAACAAATTACGGATCTTTCCATCACAGAAATGTGAGTAAACTGTGTTTTAGTCACTTTTGAGGTTTGCAAGGGCTTCTGGGTAAGAAAACCTGATGAGAGTCATAAAGGTCACCCTACCCTGGATTCCTCCAGGTGTCTAGTTCTAACAAATGTATAGGTTTGCTAGGTTTCTCTAGGTGCCGGCTGAGCTGGGGCCCAAAATCTACAGCTATGCACATTGCCAAAAAAGGGTCAGTTTTCCATGTTGCGTTTTGGGGCCTTCCATGTCACAGACCTACCCCCACAAAAGTGAGGTACCATATTTATTGGGAGACCTAAGAGAACATGGAGTAGTGGAACATGTGTTATTAACCATGGCATTTCTCTACATTTGTGCCTTCCAAATGTGAGCCAGTGTGTAAGAAAGACTTTTGAGAAATGCCCTCTAATTCACATGATAGCATAGGTACCCAGAAATTCAGTAATGTGCTAATAACCACTGCTTCTAAACTCCATATCTTGTGTCCATTTCAGAAATACATAGGTTTCCTTGATACCTATTGATAAATTGGCCATCATGAAGAAAAGTTACAAATGAAAAAATTGTCATAAATGAATGTTTTTCCTACTAATTTTCAATCTTTTTTATTTCAACACTTAGGGGCTGATTTACAAGATTTTGGTGCAGGGCAGCACCGCAAGGCTTCTTACTGCACTGCTCTGCGTCAAAGGACAAGGGCAGGAATCCACTGTATCTATGAGATATGGCGTATTCCTGTCCTCTTCCACTGCGCTGACGCACAATTGGCTACCATGCACCAATGCAGGAACCCTTGCACCATGGTGCAAGGGTGTCTGCATTGTAGGAATGATTGTTTTTGTGGAGGAAGGGATACCTTCCTCAACAAAAACAATCAACTGAGACCTTTTTCCCCTTCTATGTGTGCTGAATGATGCAGCACATATAGAAAGAGGAAAAGACACAGAGAAATAACGTTATTTCTCTTTGTTAAGCCTCTCCTGGGGAGGCATAGCCTTTTGATGCATTCCCAGGATTCCACATCCTTGTAAATCTGTGAATTCGTCAAAATCCATGTGCGTTGCATGGTAAAACCCACTGCAACGCCCATGGAACACCTTTTTGACACAGAGTAAGGCAACCCAGCATCTTTCACTGCGTTGCCTTACTCCACATCTACAAGGTCATGAAAAGCCATTTGTAGTGACTTTGCATGGCCATGTAGATATGGGCTGTCAGCCTGCGCCACCGGTGCTTCAAAAAAAATTATGCACCAGTGATGCAAGCCAGTTGTAAATATGCCTCTCAGTTTCTTTGGGAAAACCTTGGAGGATCTACACAAATGGCCCCATGCTATATTCAGAATTGGATCTGGTTTTCAGAAATGTACAGCTTTCCAGGATCCACAATGAGTTTTGTACCTGTTTCTACCACAAACTGGAAGAAGGTTGAAAGCACAAAAAAATAGGAAAAATGGGCTATCTCCCAGTAAAATGCCAAAACTGTGATAAATATTTTGGTTTTCTGAAACAGGTCTGCCTGTTCCTGGAACCTGGGAAGATGTCGATTTTAACACCGCAAACATTTTGCTGATGCCATTTGCAAGAAAAGAAAAACAGCCTTTCTACTACAGTATGTTTTTCCCATTCCTTCCCAAAAAAACACAATTTAGCTGTATTTTGGCAAATTTCTCAGTCCCTTCCAGGGAAATCCGTTAACCCTGGCTATGGTTAGAATCCCCCGGATGTTGGGGAAAAAAAGGATGCAAATTTAGCATAGATAGAGTATATGGAAGAAAGGTTATGGCGGCCTCAGCACGAACTATCCCAATATCCAAAAAAAGGCTTAGCACTGGGAGGTGGAAAGGCCTAGCAGGGAAGGGTAAATTCAGCATTCTGAATAGTGTTGGTATGTGCTGATGCTATCTTTGTTTTTTACTGCTGTTTTGTGCTGAAGCATAATTTAGCATGTTGGTAGCGCTGTTACAAAAATAAGTACAATGCAGTGTGATTAAGCAAGTCGCCAAGAATTTCTCAATGCTATTTTCATTCTTCAGTTTTTTTCTATTTCTGTTAATAATCAGGACTTCTTGCTGTTCCGTTTGGCTGAAGACAAGGCATAGTGTATAGGGAAGTTGATGTTTGAGTTCATAACCCCAACGATTCAGTTTCAGACACTGTACATTTGTATTCTTTACATATTTACTCTCTTACATCCTATACACTTTTGTCCCTCTCCTACTATGGTGTTTCCATGCTGATGAGTAGGGTAGGATAGCTCCAGTTAGCCTCCTTGTAGTTCATATTCCTGGAGACATGGGCCCGACCCTTTTTATCTGATCTCTCATCCTGAAAGTAACAGGGGATGGAGGTTTGCATTTTGGAAAGACAGAGGAGAACTATTCTGTGGAGAGCTCCTCCCTCTTTTATTATGTCCTTGAAGCTAAATCATGACTCCAGGGCCTGATTTAGAGTTCGGCAGGCTACTCACCATCCTTTAAGGTGGAGGAAATCATGACCTTCCCCACCCTGGCCAGGCTATCACTCACCATATTTAGAGGTCGTCGCCAGCCCTACGCAGATCTCTATGCCTTCGGAGGAACTGCTGAATTCACCCAGAGTTTGCTGAGCAACTACCGTGTCTCATGCAGCCACACAGCAAACCTTTTCGCTTTTCAAAAAACGGAGCGCTCCAAATATGGCATACTGTCTGGTGTGCTTACACCAATGACCCCCAGTTCCGACAGTGTAGGGTTTCCACTGGCAGAGTCCAAATAGACCCAGCAAACACCGAGTTTGGTGTACAGGTGGCGAAGTACTCTGTCTACCAAAACTCGAACTGAAGCCCCAGGGGTACGAGCAAAGAGAACAGCTAAGTGCTGGTCATTACTCGCCTGCAGAATGAGCTAACTTTAAGGTACAGGTGAAACCTTTAACAAGGGGCTCTGCAACAAGCTCTCTGCATCTCCTCAAATACAACATGAGAACCTGTCATTCTACCAAGGGATACTTTTTTGAACGAATGAAGTCCTTTCAGCTACGTTCTGGGGCATATCCTGTGCCCTTTCAAGGACCTGTGTAACTAAGGCTTATCAGCATTCTCGTGTATTATCTGTTATTGTGCAGACTTCAGATTATAATATGTTTGCTTTTTAATTCTACCATTGATATATTTTAAAGGTATGTGGCATTAGATTGTAAATGGCGACTGTTGGGCAGGGGCGGCTGATTTTAATAACGCTGGGTGGGGCGGGGGAGGGTGGAATGGGCCACACAGGGGGGGAATAATGAAAAAAAAACCTCTTACCTGCCGCATTGCGCCTCGGTGTTCCTCGCCGCCTCGGGGCTTCTCTGCATCTTCTCTCCGCACCCAGTCCAAACGCTTTCCTCATGCTTTTACCCTGTATGAGAAAAGCGCCTGGATTGCTCTGAGCGGCCTGAAATGCTGCTCGGCTGGGGACAAGGAGCCTGCACGTGTTCTTCACCCGGGCTGTGGGAGTTCCAAGTGTGCATGTCAGTTTGTCCGGCCATGAAAGGCCGGCCGAACCGACATTCGCACTTAGAGTGCACACTATGCCTCCCCTTACTGACTACGATCGACCCCCCCCCCCCCCCCACACTCTATTGGGAGGAAGCAAAACATAAAATGATAATACAATATTTGTACTATCATTTTATTTTTCTGATGCCTTTCAGCAGTGGAGCGAAACTCCCCCGCCACGGCAGAGAAGCCGATCATGGTGTTAAGCACAAAAGAGACACTTTTATATTTTTTTCTGATTAGAGCATAGAGAGTGATTGAGGGAATTCGGTTGTGGATTGAGTGTGTCCATGTATGGACTGGTAAAAATAACTTGCAAGATTTGTGTCTTAGAGAAAGCTGCTTGCACAAGGAGTCCATCGCTCTCACAAACTTACAAAAATACCAACATACAAGCAACATGACGCTCTCTTACAGTGTCCCTAGACTCATGGGCGTAGGAAGTGTGGGGGATGCAGGGGATGTATCCCCCCCCAGATTTTGGAGGGTGGGGGACACGGGGGACGAAGGTGGGGGGGGACAAGGGGACAAAATAATTTCCCCTCTCACATCCATTATTCAGCGGGCCATTAGCGCACAAAAGCGCTACTTATAATAGCCCTGTATGGACCATCCTCCAATCTGATGGGAACAGGTGAGCCAGGAGGCCCCATGCGCCCTCTGCCCTTTTGTTTGTCCTGTTCACAGCCGTGGGCATTAAGGGTGCTCATAAGAACAAAGGGCACGAGGAGGAGAAGAGTTTTGGATGATTACTGTCAGCATCACCTGCCACCTTGAAGAGGAGCACTGCAGGATACATTCAAGAGGAGCTGCAAGAGAATGAGGAAGATCTAAAGAGGAAACAGAGCCCCACTCACCCAGACGCCTGCAGGCTAGAAAGGAGACTCTGTGATACACAATATTTGTATTTGACTAAGATCACACCAGTTGGTGAAACAGTGAAGTCATGATTGAGGCCAGATTTTACCTTTTCACACAACAAATTTAGCTATTAGAAGGGTATATTTTTCTAACATTTATGTTTAATGTTTTGTTATCTAGGTAATGAAGGGCTTGATTACAGCGTGGCTAACAGGGAGAAGCCATATTTCATTTTGGGCCATTATGCCTAGCGTTATTATTTATGTTGTTGTTATTGTTACATACTTAAGCATATTGAAGTATATTATCTTTTCTCTATCTTTTCTTCACTCTACTCTGAAACAATCTACCCTATGCCACTGCACCCTATGCTTCTTTTCTCCACTCTGTGCTACTCTATGCCACTGCAATCTATGCTGTACCACTCCACTCTACACCGCGCCACTGCAATCTATGCTGTACCACTCCATTCTACACCACTCTACTCTTCAGCACTCTACACTACGCCACTGCAATCTCTGCTATTCTACTCTAACCATTGCACACTACACCCCTGCACTCTGCCAGTGCACTCTTCACCACTTTACTCAAAACCAATGCACTCTATGCCACTGCACTCTATGCCACTATACAATAGACCACTGTACTCTGCGACCCTCTAATCTGCAACTTTGCACTCTCTGCCACTGAACTCCACGCCACTCTACTCTGCACCACTGCACTCAGTGCCACTGTACTCTGTCCCACTGCACTCTTTTCTGCACCACTGCACTCTAATCTACTCTACACCACTCAACTGTAGGGCACTTCACTCTACTTTGAAATCATCTCCTCTATGCCACTGCAATCTACGCAACTCCACTCTATGTTATGCCAGTCCAATCTACCCTTTACCACTCCAGTGTACCCTGCGCCACTCCAATCTGCTCTGCACCGCTCTATGCTACTGCACTCTTCACCACTATACTGTACTCTGCAGCAATCTACTCTATGCCACGGCACTCTATGCAACTCTAATCTACTCTGCACCACTGTACTCTAAGCCACTCTTCTCTACTCTGCATCACTCTACATCACTGCACTCTACACCAGTGTATTCTATGCCACCCTACTCTACACCACTGCCCTTTATGACACTCTACTCTGCAACACTGCACTCTACCACTGAACTATAATCCTCTCTACTCTGCACCACAGCACTCTACTCTGCACCACTCAACTATATGCCACTCTACTGCACTCTACACCAATGAACTATATGCCACTCCACTCTATGCCACTCTACTCTGCATCACTGCACTCCACCACTGCACTCTACACCAGTCTACTCTACCTTGCACCACTCCACTCTACCATGCACCGCATCACTCTATGACACAGCACTCTTCACCACTGCAATCCATGCTGTGCCACTCCACTCTGCGCCCCTCGACTCTTCACCTCTCTACGCTACTGCACTGTACGCTAAACCAGTGCAGTCTTCGCCAACGCACTCTACACCACTTTACTCAAAACAAATGCACTCTATACCACTACACTCTACACCAATCTACTTTTCACCACTGTACTCTATGCCACTTAACTCTAGACCACCCAACTCCACTCTATGACACTTCACTCTGACATTACACTCCATCATACTAGACTCTGACACTCTATTCCATTAAACTCTAACACTTTCTCCACTCTGTAACTCCCTACACAACTCCCTATACGCTACTCCATTTCACTTTACTCCACTCTGTGCCACTCCACACCACTCTATGCCACTTCAATCTACGATACTCTACTCAACGCCACTGCACAACCCTCTGTGCCACTCCACTATACAACAATGTACTATGCTCACTGTAACACTCTACCCAACTTTCTCTATGCCACTTCACATTACTTTACTTCACTCTACTCCAGTTCACTCTTCTTTATGCCTTTCCACTCTACGACACTCTGCCACTCCACTCTGTGACACTCTATTACACTCTGACACTACTCCACTCTACTACTACTTTATGGCATTGGCGCTTTATTAGAGATTCAGATCTCCGTTGATTGCCTTCTCACTCATATGAGACGCGAGTCAGATTTATCTTCGCCGTTTTGGTTACAAGCACTCTGTAACCCTTTTAACTCAAGCTTAACGAAGGCTTAGGATGATCCCAATACTTGTCTAGGGGATCAAAATATCGTCGGCCAAAGTACCTTGACTTGAATTTGTGATATTGTACATAAGTTGGCATAAGCATAGGCACTATGAGCTAATTACTTCTTGATTCACTATTTGAGTCATTGTTGTAAAAGTCGGTGTATAAAAGCTTGTAAATCATTATTGTGGATGCTAACCTTGTAGGAAAGTAGCCTCTTTCTAGCTTGGTTACCCCAACTTGTGGCCTGTTTGCCAGTGTGTTTGAGTGTGTCTACTGAGATCCTGCTAATCAGGACCCAGTAGTTATGCTCTCTCCCTGAAATTATGGTTGTTGCATACTGGTAACCCAGTATTTCACCAAAAATTGGCATACTGGTGCCCCTTTATAAGTCCCTAGTATATGGTACTTAGGTTACCAGGGCATTGGGGTTCCAGGAGATCCCTATGGGCTGCAGCATTTCCTTTGCCACCCATAGGGAGCCCATGCAAATGCTTCTGCAGGACTGCCATTGCAGCCCACGTGAAAAGGTGTATGCACCCTTTTACTGCCAGTTACACTGCACCAGGTCACTTATAAGTCACCCCTATAGCAGGCCCTCCAGCCCTGAGGGCAGGGTGCAGAGCACCTGTGTGTGAGGGCACCCCTGCACTAGCAGAGCTGCCCCCATGACCTCCAGGACGATTTTCCCAGACTTTGTGAGTGCGGGGATGCCATTTTACACGTGTACTGGAAATAGGTCACTACCTATGTCCAGCTACAATAATGGTAACTCCGAACATAGTTATGTTTGGTATCAAACATGTTGGAATCATACCCCAAGGCTTTTGTAAGCATTGGTTGTATGATTTCATGCACTCTGGGGGCTCCTTAGAGGACCCCTAGTACTGCCATTCCAGCCTTCTGAGGTTTTCCAGGCAGCCCCAGCTGCTGCCACCTCTCAGACAGGGTTCTGCCCTCCTGATGCTTGAGAAGCTCAAGCCCAGGAAGGCAGAACAAAGGATTTCCTTTGGGAGAGAGGTGTTACACCTTCTCTCTTTGGAAATAAGCGTTACAGGCTTGGGAGGGGTAGCTTCCTTCCCCAGGCCACTGGAAATGCTTTGAAGGGCACATTTGGTGCCCTCCTCACATAATCCAGTCTACACCGGTTCAGGTACCCCCAATTTCCTGCTCTGGCACGAAACTGGACAAAGGAAATGGGAGTGGCCACTCCCCTATCCATCACCACCCCAGGTGTGGTGCTCAGAGCTCCTCCAGAGGGTCCCTGAGTTTTGCCATCTTGGATTCCAAGTTGGCAGCGAACTCTGGGAGCATCTGAGTGGCCAGTGCCAGCAGGTGATGTCAGAGCCGTCCCCTGATAGGTGCTTACCAGTTTAGCTGACCAATCCCCCTTTCAGGGCTATTTAGGGTCTCTCCTTTGGGAGGTTATTTAGATTCGGATTGCAAGACTCCAGCAGGAATTCTCTGCATCCTTTACTTCACCTTCTCACCTAAGAAATTGCATCTGGACCCTCCAGGAACTCCACAAACTGCAACAAAGAAGCAAAGACGACTTCTGCAACATTGTATCTTCAGCTCTTGCCAGCAAATGCAACTGTTTCCCAGTTGTGCATCCTCAGAGGACAACCTGTCTTCAGCCTGCACCAGAAGAATGAAGGAATCTCCCTTGGATTGAAGGAGTCACTCCCCTGCTTCAGCAGGCACCTCTCTGCAATGACGATCAACTGGGTGGGTCCCGTCTCCTGATGAGTTGCATGGATCCTGTATCACGGGTGGTGGACTGAAGTGGTCCCGATGGTCCTGACGTCCTACTGTCCAACTTTGTTGGAGGTAAGAGCTTGCCTTCCCATCCAAGACAGTACCCCTGTGCACCACGTGTTTTTCAGTTGCCAAGGCTTGTTGGCATCCTTCTATGAAATTCTTTGTGCACAATGTAGCTCCGGTCGCCAGCACTCCTTCCTGTGATGCACAGCTTCCTGAGTGGTTCTCTGGCGGCGTGGGATCCTTTGTTTTTGTGCTGCGTGGGCCTCCTTTTGCAACTCCTTTGTCCCCGTGCTGGGGGACATCTGTGTGCGCTGCCTGGTCTTCTGTGGGCTCTCTGAGTTGCTGAGAGCGCCCTCTGACTTCCCCTCCTGGGTAGAGTCCACCAGGTTCCTCCTGGTCCCGGGCAGTGCCATTTTCTGCTAACCGTGAGCTTTGCGTGTGCCAAGGCTTGTTGGCGGAATCCAGCGACACAAACGAGACTACAATCATCCATCCAGTGTGGGATATCATCTGCACCAACCAGTAACCGGCATTCATCTTCTTGGGTGCAGTACAGACTGTTGTTCTTCACCAGTGGTTCTTCTTTTGCACCTTGATTCGGGTTAGCAGGGGCTCCTGTCCTCCCTGGACTCTTCTGTGCTTCTTGGACTTAGTTCCATTCTTCCACAGGTCTTTAGGTCCAGGAATCCACCCTTTGTGTCTTGAAGTCTCTTCTGGTTCTCGCATTGTCTTCTTTCTCGTGTTCTTGTGTGTTCTAGGAACGTTACTGTGATTTACTCCTGCTTTCCTAGGCTCTGAGGTGGGTTCTATTACATACCTTTGATGTTTTCTAACACTCCCATCGCCCCTCTACACACCACACTTGCCTAGGGGGGAACCAACATTCGCATTCCACTTTCTTAGTATATGGTTTGTGTTCCCCCAGGCCCATTTCTAACCATTGTGATTTTCACTAATTGCACTGTTTTCTAACTGTTTTTACAGCTATTTCTGCTTACTAGTGTATATAATTGATGTATTACTTACCTCCTAAGGGAGTATAGTCTCTATGGTATTTTTGGCATTTGTATCACTAAAATAAAGTACCTTTATTTTTGTAACACTGAGTATTTTCTTTCATGTGTGTGAGTACTGTGTGCATGATGTGTACACTGGTATTGCATGAGCTTTGCATGTCTCCTAGATGAGCCTTGGCTACAGCTACCCCTAGAGAGCCTGGCTTCTAGAAACTGCCTACATTTCACTAATAATGGATAACTGGACCTGGTGTAAGGTGTAAGTACCATAGGCACCCACTTCAAACCAGGCCAGCCTCCTCCAAACCACTGTACTATATAGGTTCCTTTTTACATTTTGATTGTAATTGGTGACTTTGGGTCATCCAGATAACTTGTGTAGGCCCGAATACCAGTCTTTCTCGATTTCCCCTGTTGATGTTTTCCCACTACATTTGATCTTTTATATTTTGATTGAATAAATGCATGAAACATTCCATTTGCATACTACTTTAATATCATTGTTTATGGGAGAGGTGTTGCATTTTATTCAAGGGACCCCTGTTCCTTTAAAGTTAGTTTACTGCTCCATTCTAGAAGACTCTACTTTCTCCATGGCACTACGCCACACCAGTCGATGACACATCATTCTCCTTTATGCCATTAACTTTGAGCCATGCTGAATAGTAGTGTTACTAGTGTACAGCATGGCTAAAACACATTGGCAAAGGCAATAGAACTTGCATAGGAGAGACCTATTGGCTTTGCCAATGCTTGTTTATAAGGTATGAACTTCAAGGTGACTTGCAATATCCTTATGTACGCAGGGGGTATTTTACCCCATATAATACATGGTCACACCACCAACTTTCCCACAAACCACTTAAAACCTTAGAGCATAGCTTCTGTCATTCCAAGCTAGTAAAGTAGAGCAGAAGAAAGAAAAGCAACATTCAATTTTTTGCTTTAAACAGCTGCATTAATTATGCTCTGCGACCTGATCTGCCTTTCACCTTGGCTGCTAGCTCTGGCAGAAGCCACTGTAATGTCAGAACTCGACTGTAATAAGCCTATCATAGTCATTTTCTGATGTCTTTTCTTTATAATCAGTGAATGCCTTTTCTTTATACGCAGTGACTTGGTGCATCACAAACAGCCGATTCTAAAGAAATTAGTGACTGCAGTTTATACAGAGATTAAAGAATCCATGTTTATATAGCCTGTAACTCCAAGAGATTCTTCAGTTCAAATGTTTCCAGTTATGACTGATGTGGAGCTGAGCTTCCCAAGATCGCACACAGGAGTAGACATTTTATTAGAACTATTGTTTCTGAGCACAGTTTACAACTGTTGTACCTAATCGCTTTTGATATCTCCAGTGCAGTTCAAATTGGCATGAGGCGAAGGGCATGATGGGTGTGGGGCACAAAGGGTATGTTCTTCCTTTTTGCCCTCCTACCTTTATTTGCTTGGTGCATGAAGATGCAAGGTTAATCACCATGTTATTTTCACATTTGAGCTAATTACTTTGTGAATGTAAATAACAATAAAAGATACTTTCAGACTGTGAAAACATGCCTTCCTTTCTCCCTATTTCACTTCCAGTATATTTGATTGTGTATATTTATCAGAGCCTGCAGTTCGCAAACAACAAGCGATTTGTATAGGGTTGATTGAAAGTCCCCAAGGCTGTCCCTGTCCCCCCCAGAAATGTATTGTCTCCTACGCCCCTGCCTAGACTCAATGCTCAAAGACAGATATAAAACTTGGGAACTATTATGCAGGTTTGGATTTTATTGGTGGGGCGCTTGATACTTGTTTGATTTGGCTACCATAACGCAGGTTACCTGTAGAGCCACACCTTAGGATATTTGCCTCATCCTGTGATATGCCAGTAAATTATACTAGCTGTAGGACCACTGAAATTATGCGTTCTGTGGCCGTGCATTTTCTGAATAAAGGTCAAATAAGGCGCCATCTGTTGTGTCATTTGCAATTTCATATGGTGGTTAGCAATCAATTATACACAAGGCAGAACTAAATACAAATATTGTGACTTAAATTCTTTATAAATTTGCTAGTTGAGAAAATTTGCTCTGGCCTACGGATATGGCTCAATGTGTGCATATGCTGGCCAAACCCAGGAGTCCGTATGTTTAAGTATGCAGGGGACTACATTGTTCTGGGTCAGTGATATTTTCTAGTGTGCTTGGGACATCTCATGTGCAAGAGACATTTTAGATCTACAACTTGGACAACATGTGATGCAGCCGGCCATTATACATCAGTCAAGGGGGCTATCACTATAAACGTCTCAGGAAACACCTGAGACACTGCCTCACCATAGGTGTAACAAAGTTTCCTCGAGCTCCCGCGGCACATGGGAGCATGATTCAGGGACTCCAATAAGCCTAAGCCCAGTGAAGTGTTAATGTCCTACTTAATGCTATTGGCTGTATTCTTTCTCCTCCATTTAAGTATTTACATTGAACCGCATGAGGGACATCTTACAGATATGGCCTTCTCTCTATTCCTACTGGCTCCCTAGAGTGTGTCTCACTCACTCTCTGCTAACGTTTGGCTTTAAAAATGTTTGTTACCTACTTATGGTGTGATCCTCAGCTGTTATGCAACAAGCTCTTTCTAGCTCTGCCAACTGCCTGATATATGACTAATGAAGCCCCAGCCGTGATGGTCTATTATTAAATGCAGATACCTCAATTCTCACGCATTGCACGTGTAAATAACACAAATTGGTCTGAATTAGCTGTCACACCAAGATAGCCCATTTTCAATGACAATATTGTGGAGCGCTGCCTGGAGGAACAGCCAAATTGTTGATATGATATAGTCAGTGGCTGCATAAACATGCCTGATAGTGCTTTTAATGAGTTGGTTGTACCGTTTTGGGTCTCACCTGCCGACAGTGCATGCGCTGTCTGCTGGGAAGGGATTGTTTGAGTTAAAGGGCTTGGAGGCCACCCACTGCTTACCATTCATTGGCATGATTGTCACTCTTCTTTGCTGCAACCTCATTGGCCAGCATGTGCCAGGCTTCACTTCATTTTCTTTGTGTGGAGCATGGGTCAAGCACAGATTGATTTATTTTAATTAGTGTCCATCCGCTGATAGCGCTGTGATTGAGTTACGATTTCTTTCACTGCCGCCACTTGGTTCCATCTCCTTTATCCCTATCTGGTATGATGTCTGTTGCTCCCTTGTCCACTAGCTCCTCCCCGTCTAAAACACATTTAACAGCAACCCTACAATAGGAGACCTGTACATTACTACCATCTTCACTATTTAACTGAATGTCAAGATCCTGAGCAAATTAAAAACTCTCCACATGTCCATAAAAGCAAACTTCATTACGGAGTGCTCCATATTTAAAAAAATATGCTCTTACGTTGTATCAAAGGCATCCGATTTACATAGATTGTAGGTTGAGCTAATTGGTAACATAGTGGTATATAATTGCATTGATATAGCAGGAGGCTTTAAAGTGCGATAGAGCAATTTAGTGGCAACTCATGCAGCTTTCCACACCATGTCACACAATGCCACTCCATACAATGCTACTCCACTCTACACCTCACAGTTCCTCTCCACTCAACACAATTCCATGTCACACAAATTCCAGGGCACACAACTCTTCTCCTTGTTACTCAGTTCCATGTCAAATAATTCCACTCCACACCACATAATTCTATTCAATACCACACAATTCTACTCCACACAATTCCACTCCACGTCACATAGTTCCATGCCACACAATTCCCCTCCACGCTGTGCAATTCTACTCCACTCAGTTCCACGTCACTCCATGCCACATAATTCCACTCTACTCCACACAATTCCATTCCACGCCACTCAGTTCCATTACATTCGACACACTACGACTCCACACAACAAAATTCCATGCCATACAATTCCACTCCATGCCACACAATTCCATTCCACTCCACACAATTCTGCTGCAAGCCATACAATTCCACTCAACACAATTCCACTCCATGCCACTCCACTTAAATCCTCTACACTCCACCCAATTCCGCTCTACACAATTGTACTCACTCCACACACTTCCACTCCATGCCACACAATTCCATATCATTCCACTCCATTCCACACATTTCCACTCCATGGCACACAATTCCATCCCACTTCACAACCCTCCATACAATTCCACTCCACGCAACACAATTCCACTCCATGCCACATAATTCCACATCACCTACTACCACTCCATGCCACATAACTTCATGCCACACAATTACACTCCAATCCACACATTTCCACGTCACTCCAAACAATTACAATTGACTAAACACAATTCTGCTCCACACAATTTCACTCGGGTTACATAATTCAAGTCCCCGGCACACATATCCACTCCACAGAACAAAATTCCACTCCATGCTGCTCAATCACACACCACATAATTCCACTCCATGCCCCACAATTCCACATCACTCAGTTCTGCTTCTTGTGACACACTCCCACTCCACACCAGTAAATTCCATTCTGCACCGCACAATTCCGCTCCACACCATGCAATTCCATGCCACTCCATGCCACACATTTACATTTCACTCCACTCCACAAAACTCCAATCCAGGCCACTCCATTCCATGGAATTCCAAGAAATTCTATACAATTCCAGTCAACACCACGCAGTCCCACTTCCCCATTTCATGCCACACAATTCCGCTCCAGGTTACTCAACTCCACACAGTTTCACTCCACACTGTGCTGCACAGTTTGACTCCACAACACACAATGCACTCCACTTCACACAATTCCACTTAACTCCATGACACACAATTCCACTCCAATAGACAATATTGAACCCTACATTACACATTTCCACTCCACAGCACACACTTCCACTCTAATCCACTCAGTTCTACACTACATGATTCCATCTCCATGCTACACAATTTCACACCACTTAGTTCTGCTCCATACCACACAATCCCACTCCATCCTACAAATTTCTACTCCATGCCATGCAATTCCATGCCACACATTTCCACTCCACACAATTACACTCCAAACCACCGCACAAAATTCAACTTCATGCCACACAATCCCACTCCATGCCACACAATTCCACCCCACGCTACTCCACTCCACAGAATTCCACTCCACACCACACTATTCCACTCCAAGCCACACAATTCCACACCACAACACAAAATTGCACAACATGGCATACAAGTCCAGGCCAGGCTTCCCAATTCCATTCCACTCCACACAGTTCCACTCCAGTCAACAAAATCCAACTCCACACCACACATTTCCACTCCACACAAATCCACTCTACACAATACCACTCCACTGAATTCCACTCCCTGTCACACAATTCCTCTCACTCCTCAATATTCCACTCTATACCACACAATTCCAAATAATTTCACTTCGCTGCACACAATTCCACTCCATGACACACAATTCCACTCTTCACCCCACACAATTCCACTCCACGCCACACAGTTCCAATGCATGCCACACAATTCCACTCCATGTCACATAATTATACTCCAAGCCACACAATTCCACACCATACAATCCCACTCTAATGCTCACCGCAGGATTCAACACCACAAAATTACATGCCACTCCACTCCATGCCAGACAATTCCACTCTACCCCATGCCACACATTGCCATACCACATAATTAACTTCCACACTACACCACATAATTACACTCCATGCCACACAATTCCATTCCACACACATCCATTTCATGCCACACATTCCACTCCAATCCACTCTACCCCAGACAATTTTACTCCACACAGTTCTAATCAACTCACATAATTCAAGTCCACACTACACACTTCCACTCCTCTCTACGGCACACAATTCCACTCCAAACCACTCAATTCCACTCCATGCCACACAATTCTACACCACTTAATTCTGCTCATGGAACACAGTCCCACTCTACGCCAGACAATTCCACTCCATGCTGCACAGTTCCACCCACCCCACACATTTCCGCTCCACACCATTCCATTCCAGTCCACCCACTACACAAAATCAAACTTCACACCATAAAATTTCACTCCACTTTTCTCCATCCACACAATTCCACTCCACAACACACAATTCACTCTATTTCTCACAATTCCACTACACACAATTCCACTCCGTGACACAAAATTGCACAACATGGCACACAATTCCACTCCACGTTACCAAATTCCACTCCATGCCACACAGTTCCACTTTAATCCACAGAATTGTCCCATGCCACACATTTTAACTCCACGCCACACACTTCCACTCAACACCACACAATTCCACTCCACTCCAGCTCACCACACACAATTCCACTCCACGCCAACCAATACCACTCCACTCCACACAATTTCACTCCACTTAACCACACAATTCCACTCCACACAAGTCCATACCACTATACTCCACACCAGTTTTGCTCCATGCCACCCAGTTCCACTCAATGCTACACAATTCCACTCCACTTTACACAGATACACTCCTGTCCACCCCACACAATATCACTCCATTCCAACCTGACAATGCCACTCATCTGCACCCTCTTCTAGGCCACAAAATGCCACTCCTCACAATGCCACTCAACTTGCTGCCACTACACTCAGTGAAACTCCATTTCACTCCACTCCACACCACACAATGCCCCTCCAAACAACGCAATGCCCTTCCACTCCATGTCAATCCATTTCATGCCACACAATGCCACTCTACTGTATGCCAACAATGCAGCTCCACTCAATGTCGGTCCACTCAATGCCACAAAGTGCCACTCCATGATACACAATACCACTCCATTCCACACAATGCTACTCCACACCAGACAATGCCACTCTGCTTCACGCCACACAATTCCACCCACACATCACAATGCCACTTCACTTCACACAATGCCACTCCACTCCATGCCTTGCAAAGTCACTCCACACAATGCCACAGCACACAATGCCACTTAACTCAGTGCCACTACACACTAAGCTACATAATGCAACTCCACTCCATTCCATGCCACACAATACCACTCCACACCACACAATACCACTCCACTCTATGCCAAACAATGCCACTCTGCACCACACAATGCCAGCCCATGCCACACAATGCCACCCACCCAATGCAACTCCATTCCACACAATGGCAATCCATTTCATGCCACACAATGCCACTCCACCGTATGCCAACAATGCAGCTCCACTCAATGTCACTCTACTCAATGCCAAACAGTGCCAGTCCATGCTTCACAATACCACTTCATTCCACAGAATGCCATTCCACACCAGACAATGCCACTCTGCTCTACGCCACACAATTCCATCCACACATCACAATGCCACTCCTCTCGAATCCACACAATGCCACTTCACTTCACACAATGCCACTCCACTCCATGCCTTACAATGCCACTCCACACAATGCCACACCACACAGTGCCACTTCACTCAGTGCCACTACACTCTAAGCTACATAATGCAACTCCACTCCATTCCATGCCACACAATACCACTCCACACAATGCCACTCCACGCCAAACAATGCCACTCCGCACCACACAATGCCAGCCCATGCCACACAATGCCACCCCACGTCACACAATGCCACCCCACTGCATGTCACCCAATGCCAGTCCACACCACTCAGTGACAATCCACTCTATGCCACACAATGTCATTCCACTTTATGCCACACAATGCAATGCCAAAAAAAGGGGCTCCACTCCACTTAATGCCACTTCACTCTAAGTTGCACAATGCCACCCCACACCAAACAATTCCACTCCTCTCATTGCCACTCCACTCCACACAATGCCACTGCATGCCACACATTGTCACTCCACTCCACATAATACCACTCCACTTCTCTCAATGCCACTCTGCTCCACATAATACCACTCCATGCCACACAGTGTCAACCCACACTACACAATGCCAACCCATGTCACACAATTCACTCCAAGGCACGCATTGTCAAACCCTCTATACAAATCCTGTAATCTCTATTCCATGCCACACAATGCCACTCCACTCCACACAATGCCATGCCACACAATACCTCGCCACTAAATGCCACTCCACTCTGCACTACATAAGGCTACTCCACTCCGTGCCACACAATGTCACTCTACACCACACAATGCCACCTCACGCCACACCACACAATGCTGCTCCACTCCATGCCTCGCAATACCACTCCACAGCTCACAACGCTCTTCCAAGCCATACACTATTACTAAACTCTACTCAATGCTATTTCAGTCTATGCCACACCGTGCAACTCCACTTCACTCTACTCCACACAGTGCCACTCCACTGCTACTCAACTTCACTTCACACAATGCCACTCCACACACTGCTACTCATGTCACAATGCCACTCCTCCTCAAGTCACACAACACCATTCAACTCTACACAATGCCACCCCATTCCATGCCACACAGTGAAACTCTACTTCACACAATGCCTCTCCACCCAAGCAATGCCACTCCACTCCATGCCACACAATGCAATGCCACACAATGCCACGTCACTCCTTCAGTGCTATTACACCCTAAGCTACTAATACTACTCAACTCCATTCCATGCCACACAGTACTACTCCACACCACACAATACCAATCCATGCCACACAATGCCACGCTACATCACACAATGCCACCCCACAACACACAATGCAACTCAACCCCACTTCACACAATCCCAGTCCACACCACACTATGCCAATCCACTCCTTTCCACACAGTGCCACTCCACTCTACTTTATGCCACTGGATGTCATGCCACACAATGCAACTTCTCTCCACTGAATGCCACTTCACTCTAAGCCACACAGGGCCACTTCTCTCCATTCAATGCCACTCTACTCCACATCATTCCACTCCATGCCACAAAATGCCACATCACGCTACACAGTGCCACTCCATGCCACATAGTCCACCTCACTTTAAGCCACAGAATGCCAAAGCACTCTACATAGTTCCACTCAACTCTACTCCACTCTACACAATGCAACTCCACTGTACATATTGCCACTCCATGGCAAACAGTGCCACTCCACTCCGCACACTGCCACACTACACAATGCCACTCCACTGAACACCAGCCCACTCTGCGCTACATAAGGCTACTCCACACCACTCAATGCCATGGAATGCCATCCCATGCCACACAATGCCCCCACACTCCACCCACACAATTCTGCTCCACTCAAAGCCACACAATGTCACTCCACTCCACACAGTGCCAATCCACTCTACTCCATGACACACAATGTCACTCCACTCAATGCCATACCACACAGTGCCACTCCATACAATGCCACTGCACTCAATGGCACTGCACTCTACAGCACCACAATGATGCTCCATGCCAAACAATGCCACTCCACTTCACTCCACTCCACACAATGCCACTCCACTCCATGCCACACATTGCCAATCCACATCACACAATACTACTGTACACCACTCAATGCCATACAGTGCCACTCCACTTCACACAATATCACTCCACTTTCACACAAAGCTACTCCACACAGTGCTAAGCCATACAATGCCACTTCACTCTACTCAGTGCCACTTCGCTCTAAGCTACCTAATGCTACTCCACTCCATACCACACAGTGCCACTCCATGCCACACAATATCACTCCACTCCCTGCCACACAATGCCACTGTATGTCACACAATGTCAGTCTATTCCAAACAATGCCACACAATGCCTCTCCACTCCACAAAATGCCAATCCACTTAGTGGCTCACAATGCCACTCCACTCTATGCCTCACAATGTCATGCCACACAATGCACCTCTACTCCACGTAATGCCACTTCACTGTAGGCCACACATTGTCACTACACATCAAACAATGCCTCTCCCCTCCACTTAATGCCACTCCACTCTACACAATGCCCCTACACGCCACACATTGGCACTCCACACCACACAATGCCACTCCATCGCTCACAACGCCACTCCACTCAATATCACTCCACTGTATGCCACAGAATGTCACTCCCCTTAATGCCACTCCACTTCACAAAATGCCACTCCACACTACATAATGGCACTCCACGTCACATAGTCCACTCCACTCTAAGCCACACAGTGCCAAACCACTCAATACAATTTGCACTCGACTCTACTTCACTCCACACTGCACAGTGCAACTCCATGGCACACAATGAGACTCTACACAATGTCACTCCGCTCCCCGCTGACTATGTTAGACCTCTTGGCTGTCTCGGACATGGTCCGTCATGCCAACCTCCTACAGAGGTTGCTGGCGGTGGGCATTTCTGGATAGGCCTTGAATTGGCTAACCTCCTTTTTGGAAGATTGCAGCCAACAGGTATGGATCCCAGGCTATTCATGTGAAGCCTGAAGACTGTCTGTTGGGGTCCCGCAGGGCTCGGCTTGCGCCCTACTCTTTTTAATATTTATATGACCCCTCTTGCTGGCCTGGCAAAATCCTTAGGAGCTAAGATCATCTCATATACAGATGATACGCTGCTATTGTTTTCTTGTGGAAAGGGCTGCAAGCTCCCTATTAGCCAGATCAGCAGCTGTTTAACAGCAGTATTTGACTGGCTGTCCTTTCACCAGCTACATAAGGCTGTTCCATTCCACTCAAAACCACACAATGCCACTCCATGCCACACAATTCCACCCCACTTCCCACCACACAATGCCACTCCACGCCACACAGTGTCACTCCACACCACGCCACACAATGTCACTCCAATCCACACAGTGCCACTCCACTCTACGCCACTCCACTCAATGTCACTCCACACAATGCTGCACCACAGAATGCCACTCCACTCACTGCTACTCCACTCTATGCCACACAATGCCACTCCATGCCAAACATGCCACTCCACTTCATTCCACTCCACTCAATGCCACCCTGCTCCATGCCACACACTACTACTCCACATCCCACAATACCACTGCACTCCACTCAATGCCACTCCAGTTTTCTCCACTCAATGCCACTCCATGCCACACAATTCCACTCTACACAGTGCCACTCTACTCAGTGCCACCCCCACATTATGCCGCACACTCATTCCACTTCACTCAATGCCACGCTACTCCATGCCACGTAATGTCAGTCCATGCCACACAATGCCACTCCACGCCACACACAGCCATTCTTCACAATGTCACTTCATGCAAAGCCACACAATGCCACTCCACTCAACTGCGCACCACATAATACAGCTCTGCATAATGCCACTCCATGCCACACAGTGCCATTCCACTCTGCAGAATCCATTGCCACACAGCCGACTTGATGCCACTCCCCTCTACGCTCTACTTCACTCAATGCCACACAATGCCACACAGTTGCAAGCAATGGCACTCCACTCCATGCCATACAATGCCACTCTACACCACACAACACACAATGGCAATTCACTCTAAGCCACACAATGTCATTCCACCCCATACAATGCCACTCCACTCCACACAAGGTCACTGCACTCCAAGATACGCAATGCCACTCCACTCAACACAATTCCACTCAACATAATGCCACACAATGCCACTCTCCTTCACTTAATCCCACTCCACACAGTTCTATGCCACACAATGACACTCCATTCCACTAAATGCCACTCCACTCTGCTTCATAAGGCTACTTTACTACACTCAATGCTACTCCATGCTACACAATACCACCACATTCCACATCACGCCACTCTACACCACACAATGTAATTCCACTCCATGCCCTACAGTGCCACTCCACTCCACACAATGCCACTCCACTCTAATCCGTGCCACATTATGTCACTCCATGTAATGCTACTCCACACAATGCCACTCCACTCAATGGCATTCCCTGCCACACATTACCACTTCACATTCCTCTACTCCACATAATGCCACTCCATGCCATGCTACTCCACTAAACACAATGCCACTCCACTCTACTTCACACAATGTCAGTCCATGCCACACAATGCCATGCCACTCCACTCAATGTCACTCCACTTCACTCACTGCCAATCTACTTTTCTCCATATAATGCCACTCTATGCTGCACAATCCTACTCCACTCCATGCCACACACTGCCATCACTCCACACAATACTGCTCCAATCCAAGCCACACAATGCTGCTCCACTCTACACAATTCCTCTCCCCTCTACTCCATACCACCAAATGCTCTATTCCATTCTCCATAATGTCAGTCCATGCCACACAATGACACTCCACACAATGCCACTCCACCCCAATTAATGCCACTCCACTCCACACTACAAAAGGAGGCACCAGCAATGCCACTCCACACCACACAATGCCACTCCACTCCAAGCTGCACAATCTCATTCCACTCTGCACAATGCCCCTCCACTCTTCTCCATGCCACACATTACTCCACGCCACACAATGCCACTCCTCACAAAGCCACTCTATTCTATGCCACACAATGCAACTTCACACCACTCCATTCCACACAATGCCACTCCACTCCATGCCAGACATTGCCACTCCACTACACAGCACACAATGCTGCTGTACTCCATGCAATGCCACTCCACTTTACTCAACTCCACACACTGCCATGCCGCACAATGCAAAACCCCACTCAA
Organism: Pleurodeles waltl; assembly: GCF_031143425.1. Taxonomy (NCBI): domain Eukaryota; kingdom Metazoa; phylum Chordata; class Amphibia; order Caudata; family Salamandridae; genus Pleurodeles; species Pleurodeles waltl. The sequence continues at coordinate 705,770,548 of NC_090450.1, read as the reverse complement.
TGCCACTTCATTCTATGCCGCACAATGACACTCCTCACAAAACAATGCCCCTCCACTCCATTCAATGTCACTCCATTCCACACATTGTTACTCCACCCCACACCACACAATGCCACTCTACTCCACACAATGCCACTCCACACCACACAGTGCCACTCCACTCCACGTCACTCCACTCTATGCTGTACAATTTTACTCCACTTCACTCAATACCACTGTAGGCCACGCCACACAATTCCAATCCATGTCATACAATGCCATACACTGCCACTTTACTTCAAGCCACACAATGCCATTCCACTCTACATAACTCCTCTCTACTCCATGCCACACAATTCCAATCCCCTCCACATAAGGCGAATCCATGTCACACAATGCCACTCCATGCCACATGATGCCACGCAATGCAGTGCCAGTCCACCCCACTAAATGTCACTTCTCCCTGTGCTACCTAAGACTCCTTGAATCCACTCAATGTACTACAGGCCACACAATGCTCCTCCATGCCACACAATGCCAATTCACACCACACAATGCCACTCCACTCCAGACCACACAACGGCACTCCACTTCACACAATGTCACTCCACTCCATGCCATAATGTTACTTTATTCCATGTATTGTATTGTATTGTATTGTAATAGCATTTATATAGGGCTTACTACCCCTGACGAGGCGTCAAAGCGCTTTTCGGCTAGTAGCACGCTACTCCGGAACCCAAAAGGAATTAGTGGTGGATTAGTATAGGGAAATAAGAGTACAGTTTTAGTATTATTATGAGTTAATTTGAGCCGCGGATATGTGAGTTTGTTAGTTAGATTGAATGGAGTAATGGATGGGTGGAGGAGGGAAGAATCCAGAAGTGTTAATTGGGAGTTTATGGTAATAGGATTCAGGCTTGGGATGAGTAAAGGGGGGATGTAGGAGGGAAGAGTCTGTGGAAAGGGATAGGGAGATCATGGTAGCAGGATGAGATAAAAGAGGGAGAATATAGTAGGGTTGTTTGGGAGATCATGGTAGTAAAGTGAGGTTTGGGTGTGTTAGATGTGGAAGAGGAGGGAAGAGATTAGGCAGAGTTTTTTAGGAGATGAAAGTAGTAGAATGGATTTGGGATGAGTCAGGGTAGGAATGGAGGATAGATTGATAGAGACATGACACATGGTGATAGGTAGACAAGTGTGATATAAGATGAGAGCAGGGATTCATAAGTATAAGAGTTATGCAATGACCTATGAACATGTTAAGCATAGAATAGCATATATATATATATATATATATATATATATATATACACACACACACACACATACACACATGAATACACACACATATGCACACATATATGTACATTCATATACATATTTAAACCATGAGTAAATATACATTAAACAGGTTTAAAGAGTGTGTGTGTAGTTTATTGTTATGACATAGTAGCAATACACATTTTCTAAAGAACTATATATAACTAGAATATACACATAATCAGAAAAATTATTCATCAACATAGGCATATGCAGTCCATAACTGTTTGAATATGGTGGTTATGAAGGAAAGAGCCGACTCTTGAGTAGTTTTCTGAAGACAAGATAGTTATCTGTGGCTCTTATAGTTGGGGGTAATGAATTCCATAGTTTGGCTGCTTGAACAGAGAAGGATGTACCACCTATAGTTTTTTTCTTCTATGGTGGTGTTCTAAGGCGGGGTGCCAATCTTGAGCGGAGGTTTCTTTGTTGAATGTATTTGGTTATTTTGTTTCTGATAAAAAGCGGTCCTTTTCCATGTATAGCTTTGGGGGTGATACAAAGCAGCTTGACAGTGCATCTTCTGGCAACGGGTAACCAGTGTAGTACTCTCAAGGCAGGGGAGATGTGGGCTTGTGGCTTTACATGTAATAGTAGCCTGGCTGCGGAGTTCTGAATACGTTGTAGTTTTTTCAAGATAGATAGAGATGATCCATGGTAGAGGCCATTGCCATAATCCAGTTTGGATAGTAAAAGCGAGATAGCAGCTTGCACCTTGTGTGGAAATCCGAGGTGGGGGGAAGATGCGTCGTAGAGTCTTCAAGGTGATGAAGCTTGTTTGTGCTAATTTGTTGACTTGGGCATTCATAGTTAACTTGGAGTCCATGGTGATTCCAAGGTTTTGAACTTCCTTTGATAATTGAGGAGGTGGTCCGAGATCGTCAGGTCAGGCGCACAGTGGGTCATAACTTTTCCAGTCACCACATATGAGTATTTCTGTTTTGGAGGCATTTCGTTTGAGATGGTTCCAGGTCATCCACTGATCAACGGCTCTAAGGCAACTGAAGATTTCTGAGTTTTCAATGTTTTTGGGGCATTCTAATTTAAGTAGTATTTGTGTGTCATCTGCATAGTTGTAGCATGTGAGATGAAAATCATTGCTCATTTCTGGTAATAATATCATGTAGATGTTAAAAAGCAAAGGTGAGATGATTGATCCTTGGGGGACCCCTGCTTTTGTGAGGTAGGGTTTGGACGAGAAGGGGGAGAATAGATGATATTAGATCTTTTTTGAAGATAGGATGTAATCCAGTCGAGAGCAGTCCCTTCTATGCCGGCTTTGTGGTGTCTTTGAATTAGGGTGTCATGGTCAACCGTATCAAAGGCAGCCAAGAGGTCCAAGAGAAATAGTGCAGCAACTCCATTGCGGTCGACTGTGTTTTTAAGATCATCCCAGATTGCTATGAGTGCCGATTCAGTGCCTCTTCCTGGGCGGAATACAGTTTGGAAGTCTGAAAGTATAGAATTGTCTTCAATAAATTGTGACATCTGGGTGAATGCTGCTCTTCTATCAGTTTGCCCAGGAAAGGTCCATTTGTGATTGGTCTGTAGTTGTTGCAGTCTTGCAGTTCTAGGTTTGTTTTCTTTAATAACGGTCATATGTATGCCTTTTTGAGGTCTACAGGAAAAGTTCCTATAGTTAAAGAGTTGTTGATGATTCTTCTTACAGGTGTGGCAGTAGAAGTAGATAAAAGAATGTTCTTGAAGATCTGTTGTGGACAAGCGTCAGAAGGCCAACTGGAAGGTCTGCTTGCTTTGACCAAATCCATAAATTCACCTTGGGATATTTGTTTGAAGGACTGTAGAGGCTGGGTTGTTTTATTCTTAGAGGGTATTTTATTGAAGGGGTTGGTGCTGATGGTTTTCGTCTGTTTTAAATAGGAGTCCAATGTGTCTCCCTTGGTTGTGTAATGAGTTGCCAGTTTGTTTGTGAACTCTTGAGTAGTGGGGTGACTTCTTTCCATGCATGTAGGTTTTTGAAATTCATTGAGAATTTTATCAAATTCTTTAGTTGCATTTTGAATTCTGTCTGAGTAGTACCTTTTTTTAGTTTTTTTGATTGATGATTTGTAAATTCTATTGAGTTTATGTAGCTGCAGTTTGTCTTGACTGTTGTTTGTTTTGAGCCAGGTCCGCTGCAACTTTGATTTGTTGCTTTTTAAGTTCTGTGTTTCTCCAAGGTGTTGCTTTTCTTTTGTCGTGTTTAGTTTTTCTGAGTGGTATTAGGATATCAAAGGCATCCTGTAGCCACTCATAAAGTTTTGGAACAGAATTAATTGTATCCAGATCTGTGTTGGATGTTAGTTGTGTTTCTAAGTCATCAAAATTGAGTTTGCTCCAAGGTTGATAAGTGCATGTAAATAAGTACTTGTGGGGTGTTTTGATTTGTGGAGTTTTATGACAGAAAGTTATCAAATGGTGGTTTGACCATGTGATTGGCGTGTTGCTATGAACGGTATCTAGTTCAGGCTTAGAAAAAATTACATCTAGGATGTGTCCAGCGATGTGTGTGGGATTGTGTACAATCTGATGTAGGTTCAATGCGACTAGGCCAGTGGTGATAGCTTTTGGATGGGGCATAGTGGGTTTGTCAAACCAAATGTTTAGGTCCCCAAGAATGCATAGGTTTGAGTATAATGTAATAAGGTTTGAGACTGTATCTACAAAAGAGTCTGGGAATGTTGAGTTGTTAGGTAGAGGTCTGTAAAGCGGGAGAAAGTTATAGGAGAAAGTTAGAGTAGGGAGGCATCTGGTGAGGAGGGCTTTGCAACCTTGTATGGAAATGTTGTCTGTTTTACTGAGATTTATTTCCTGTTTGAATATAATAGCTAGTCCACCTCCTCTTTTGCCTATACAGTTTTGTGTGATGGTTTGATAGTCCGGAGGAATGGCTTTGTGCAACACTGGGGCCATTTCATCTCCCAACCATGATTCCGTCATCAAAAGTAAGTCAGGTTGTGTGTCTGTGAGCAGGTCGTAGATGTGGTGCTTGTTTTTGAGAGTGACCAAGCATTTATGAGCTGGTAGTTTAGAAAAAGTGTGTTAGTGGTGGTGTTGTTTTGCTTAGGAGAAGGGTAAGCAGTATAATTTTAGCTTGAAGCAGGTGTGTTGTTAGTTGTGATAACTGTGTGAAGGTCACAATACTCTTGTTTTTCAATATAGTGTTCCTCTTTCAGCAGGTTTAGGAGGCATTTTGTTGAGTCTGTGTGTGTGGGTGGTGGACTTGGTGGCTGAGAGAGACATGAAGAGTGTACTGTTTTTTGTAGGGTAGCCTTATTATGTAATAGACAAGGGGATGCGAAGTTGTTAAGAGTGGCATGTTGTTTATTTTGTTTGCGTCTGTTTAGTGTGGATGGAGTATGGGTTAGGGGTGGTGGAGGAGCATATGGATCATGATGTAAGGCTCTAAATTGTGCAATGGAGGAGAGGCGGTGAATGAAAGTTGCTGGGTTGGGGTGCTTGTGGTAGGTGTTTGTGAAGAGTGAGAATATAGGGGTAAAGATAGGACGGGATTGGTATTCTTTGTGTAGTCATGAGGGTGGGAGTGGGTGTGGCGATAAGTATAATGAAAGTTTGTATTGATTTGATGTGCTGATGTGTGTGGTCTGTATTGTTTTTGTGGAATAGTGAGAGGGGATATTGATGTAGTTGTTTTCGGTGAGGGATTTGTATGTGAGTTAGTGCTGGTGAGTGGAATTAGAGTCTTACTGGGGGTGTTGATGTTTTTTGGAGATGAATGTATGAGGTGTGTAAGAGGGGATGGATGTGTGTCAGTGGGTTTTGTGTTAGTTGTGATGACTGGAAGAGGTAATATGTGTGGTGGAGTGGAATGTGAGGATTGTATGGTTGTGTGCAATTGGTGAAGAGAGGGGAAGGGCGTTTGCAGATGGTGTGTTGGAAGGCTGGGTTTGGGAATTGTAATGATGAAAGGTGGTCTGTGTGGAGAAAATAGAGGATAGTGTTGTTGGTTTGTATGAACAGGGAGTGTGTATCTGGAAGGCTGAAAGTAATGTATAGTGTGGTTTTGTGTTGTGTGGGTAAGGCAGGTTGTGTGAGTGGGAGTGGACAGAGTAGTGTGAGAATGAAGGTGTTTGACTGTTGTAGTTGTGGAGGATATGTGTATATGTGTAGTATAAGGGGTATCGTGTTGGATGATGGGACATTGCAATCTGTCTGCGGTCAGTTTGTGATGAAGGAGTTGGATGTTTTTGCAGATAATGTGTTTGCATGTTGATTGATGTGTAGGATGTAAAGTCCTTTCCGATAGATGGGAAAATGGGCAGCATTTCAGGCCCTAGGCCCTACCAGTCCCCAACAGGCCCAAACAGGCAACTGCCCTTGTCCTCTCCGCCCTTACCCACAATGCCGGGCTGAAGAAGCCCTGAGCCCTAGGCTTAAATAGCCCTACTGGCCAATAGAAACCTAGTCCTAACCCTAACCAATCAGATTTGTAACCCTAAATCTCACAACCAATGGGAGACCCAACCCTAATCACCAATCATACCACTAAACCTGACAACCAATCACAAGCCCAGCCCTAAAAACCAGGAACCAATCAGAATCTCAGCCCTACCACCAATCACAAGCCCAGCCCTAAAAACCAGGAACCAATCAGAATCTCAGGGCTTCCACCAATCACAATCCCAGCCCTAAAAACCAGGAACCAATCAGAATCTCAGCCCTACTACCAATCACAAGCCCAGCTCTAATCCCTAAACCTATAGAAAGACCAGCCCACAACAACCCATCACAACGCCATATGCAACAACCTATAGGAACTTATATAAGGGGCAAGTTAACTGAAGCCCAGTCCCTGTGGGAAGGGAGGATGCAGCTGCTGCTCTCTTCAGAATCTCCTTGGATACAGTCAGGCTGAATCCATACTTCCAAGCTAGCAGAGTCTACTTTCCAGGTAAGAGAGAGATTGTTTAAAAAACACTGAAATACTGCTTGTCGCGCACTCTGAAATGTGGCTTTTGTAAGGCAAAAAACAGGGGATGCAGACAGTTTCTTCACACAATTTAAATCACAGAAACACACTCTGAAAGATGTATGTAGACTTTTTATTTAGAAAAGAGGGGGGGCTTTAATGCAGTCTTGTGCCACAAACTAGAAGGGAAATTTCACACCGTCACGGCTAAAAAAAACACCACTTCAAATAAAAATTCAAGCTGCCTGAAACACAGGGGGGGTCATTCCAACCCTGGCGGTCGGTGTTAAAGCGGCGGCCAACCCGCAAACAGGCAGGCGGCCCAAAAAATGGAATTCCGACCCTGGCGGGAACCGCCAACACAGCCCGCCACTTTAACACTCCGACCGCCACGGCGGTACAGACAAGCAGCGCGGCGGTCACCGCCAACAGACAGGCGGCAGACAATGTACCGCCCACCCTATCACAACTCACCAATCCGCCACCTTTTCCGGGGCGGGAGCCCCGCCGATAAAAACACGGCGGAAACAGACTACGAACTGGAAAACGCTCACCTCTACACACTCCACAAGGAATCTGGACAGCATGGAACCAGAACTACACATCCTACCAGCTATTGTCTACCTGCTCCTCTACCAGGAGCACGAACGCCGGCGCAGAAGACAACGGTGAGTACTGCACCTACAACACACGGGAGGGGGGAGGAGAAAAGATTACGGGCACACACATACGCGACACCCCCCCCCCCAACTACCTACACACCAATGCAGAGCAACAACTCAGAGTGACACCCCCCAAACCCCCTGGAAGAATGCAAAGACAAAATAATAAGTAATTGTAATACAAATATATTGTAAGGCAAAGTAAATAAGTAAGACGAACATCCCATAACTATATACACATATGTATATTGTCCCGTCAGAATTGGCTTTCTGTCATTGTACGTGGGCCAATGGTCCTCAACACATTGGCAAAGCCCACACATGAGACCCGAATCCATTGGAGAGAACACTGCAGGGGCATCAGATAGGAAAACTACAGGCACCTCAGGGGGAATGGAAGGGGGGGCCACCGCAGCCACATGAGTCCACGACGCCAGATCCATGAGGGGCCTCCACGGCCAATGTTCAATCCTGGGGAGTGCAAAGCCACAGTCTCTCAAGTCTCTACAGTGGGTGGGTTGCCCACTGTGACATCCTGGGGAGTGAAAAGCCACAGTCTCTCAAGTCTCTACAGTGGGTGGGTTGCCCACTGTGCCATCCTGGGGAGTGCAAAGCCACAGTCTCTCAAGTCTCTACAGTGGGTGGGTTGCCCACTGTGCCATCCTGGGGAGTGCAAAGCCACAGTCTCACAAGTGGATGACAGACTCCAGCGGTACTGGAGGACTCTTGGTGCCCAGAGTGTATCGTGCAGCCCTGTCCGACACTGATCCGGGCCTGCCCCTTCTGCCAATGTGTCAGCGGTGCTTGAGATGAAGGCCCCAGCGGAGGTGTGCTTGAGATGAAGGGCCCAGCGGAGCGGTGCTTGAGATGAAGGGCCCAGCGGAGCGGTGCAGAGACGGCGGTGCCCAGCGGAGCGGTGCTTGAGATGAAGGGCCAAGCGGAGCGGTGCAGAGACGGCGGTGCCCAGCGGAGCGGTGCTTGAGATGAAGGGCCCAGCGGAGCGGTGCTTGAGATGAAGGGCCCAGCGGAGCGGTGCTGGAGATGAAGGCCCCAGCGGAGCGGTGCTTGAGATGAAGGGCCCAGCGGAGCGGTTCAGAGACGGCGGTGCCCAGCGGAGCGGTGCTTGAGATGAAGGGCCCAGCGGAGCGGTGCTTGAGATGAAGGGCCCAGCGGAGCGGTGCTTGAGATGAAGGCCCCAGCGGAGCGGTGCTTGAGATGAAGGGCCCAGCGGAGCGGTGCTTGAGATGAAGGGCCCAGAGGAGCGGTGCAGAGACGGCGGTGCCCAGCGGAGCGGTGCAGAGACGGCGGTGCCCAGCGGAGCGGTGCAGAGATGGCGGTGCCCAGCGGAGCGGTGCTTGAGATGAAGGTCCAAGCGGAGCAGTGCAGAGACGGCGGTGCCCAGCGGAGCGGTGCTTGAGATGAAGGGCCCAGCGGAGCGGTGCTTGAGATGAAGGGCCAAGCGGAGCGGTGCTTGAGATGAAGGCCCCAGCTGAGCGGTGCTTGAGATGAAGGGCCAAGCGGAGCGGTGCAGAGACGGCGGTGCCCTGTTCAGCGGTGCCTGTCTTGAAGGGCCCTGTTCAGCGGTGCTTGACACGGCGGTGCCCTGTTCAGCGGTGCTTGTCTTGAAGGGCCCTGTTCAGCGGTGCTTGACACGGCGGTGCCCTGTTCAGCGGTGCTTGTCTTGAAGGCCCCTGTTCAGCGGTGCTTGACACGCGGTGCCCTGTTCAGCGGTGCTTGTCTTGAAGGGCCCTGTTCAGCGGTGCCTGTCTTGAAGGGCCTTGTTCAGCGGTTCTTGAGACGGCGGTGCCCTGTTCAGCGGTGCCTGTCTTGAAGGGCCCTGTTCAGCGGTTCTTGAGACGGCGGTGCCCTGTTCAGCGGTGCCTGTCTTGAAGGGCCCTGTTCAGCGGTTCTTGAGACGGCGGTGCCCTGTTCAGCGCTGCCTGTCTTGAAGGCCCCTGTTCAGCGGTTCTTGAGACGGCGGTGCCCTGTTCAGCGGTGCCTGTCTTGAAGGGCCCTGTTCAGCGGTGCTTGACACGGCGGTGCCCTGTTCAGCGGTGCTTGTTTTGAAGGGCCCTGTTCAGCGGTGCCTGTCTTGAAGGGCCCTGTTCAGCAGTGCTTGACACGGCAGTGCCCTGTTCAGCGGTGCTTGTCTTGAAGGGCCCTGTTCAGCGGTGCTTCACATGTGTCTCCAGGGCACCAGATCCGGCCAATAGATGGTGTTCACTCGCCATCCGACTTCTCGCTTGCTGGGCCCTCCTATGCTGGTGGCCCGTGCCCGTGGGTGTCCTCCTTCACCCCCGGAATGGGGCTGGTGGGGCCCTCCTGGGCAGCTCGCCTGCTGCCGGACTTTTCGGCCGTGCTTCCCTTGCCATCCTTGCCTGATCCTCTGTGGCCCTTGCCTCCCTTTGGAGATGTGCCAGGTGGCACCCCACTCCCTGACGGTGCCAGGGTGGTGCCTGTGGAGGCTGCCGTCTCTGTTTTCTCGCGCCGGCCCTTGGCTTTTTTTGTTTTTTTTCCCAGGGGGTGGGCTGGCTGTCCCTTTGCTGCTGGCCGATGTGGCTGCCCTCGAAGGTGGGGGACTCCAATATCCCTGGACTATGGTCCTTGTAGGTCCAGGGGTTGTGGTGGCTGAGGTGCAGATTGGACTTTTACGAGATAGAGGGGGTGGGTCAGGTGATGGAAAGAGGTTAATTTTGGAGAGGAAAAACATTTTGGGAGCAATGGGAAGGGTATGTGCAGTGGGTATGGGAGTGGAGGAAGAGGATGTGGTTGTAGGAGAGTCAAGTGTGCTGTCTACGGGTGCAGGTGCTTGTGACGGAGGCTGTCATGAGGTGGATGGCTGTTGGGTGGGTGGCTGCCTGCGTTTGTGTGGTTTGGAAGAGGGGGTGACAGACACACTGGGAGAGGACACAGGGGACGTGTAAATGGCAGTGGGGGTGGTGACTGCACGTGTGCGGAGTGTTCTGGTGGGTGTGCTGGTGATGGTCGTAGTGGCTGATGAAGTGGTGCATGCAAGTGTGAGTTGGGACGTCACAGGGAGGGAGGAGGGAGACGAGGAGGAGGGGGACACAGAGGAGGCAGTGGCTGTTGGCATGTCTGCATGTGGATGTTGCTTGTGTGAATGCTTCTGTGATGTGTGGTGCTTATGTTTGGATGAGCTGACCTTGGGTGTTGAGGTGTGTGCAGGCTGGTCTGTAGGTGTGTCTGGGATAGGCAGAGGAACAGGGGAGTGGGACTGGGTGGAGGGAGTTGGAGGAGGGAGGCAGGAGACAGGGACAATGGCTGCCGTCAGTGCTGAGGCCAGAGCGTTGAACAATCGCTGATGGGCAGCCTGACCCGAATGAATGCCCTCCAGGTATGCATTGCTCCGATGCACCTCCCTTTCCACCCCCTGGATGGCATTCAAAAGGGTAGACTGCCCAACAATGAGCGTCCGGAGGAGGTCGATGACCTCCTCACTGAGGGCAGCAGGGGTAACTGGGGCAGGGCCTGAGGTGCCTGGGGCGAAGGAGATGCCCGCCTTGGTGTGCGAGCGGGCACGGGGCGAACGCTGAGGGGCTGCTGGGAGGGCGTAGCTGGTGCGCTGGGTGGCGGCTGTACCTGTTGTTGCGGTGGGCATGGATGTTGCCGCCACCACAAGGGAGCTCCCTTCCGAGGACGTGTCGGTGTCGCTGATGTCTCCACGTGTCCCCGTTGTGGAGCCCCCCTCGCCCTCCGTCTCACTGGTCAAATCAGAGTCCGTTGCATGGCCCTCCGGGGCCATGTGAGATGCAGCTCCCTCGTGCTCCAATGCCACTTCTCCTCCGTCAGATGATGCTAATGCACACATGAACAGGAAGAGCAGACCAAAAAAGGGGGGGGGGGGGAGAATAAAGACATGTTGAGTGCATGCATTGGCAACACAGTTGGCGGAGAGGACAGACACAGAAGCCCCCTGCACTACGCCGCGCACTTGGGGTACACTACTCAATCAGTGGGACATGGCCTACAAGCCTATGGACGACAACTGCACACATAGGTGACACAGGGCCATGGATAGCTGTACTTGGCACCCTACAGAGGTGGGGGCGGGGGCACAGGGCCATGCCTTACGGAGGGGCCTAGCCTACAGAAATCGCCCTGGCCTAGAGATACCCACAGCCCTCCTCCCCCACCCAGACACCTCTACTGCGCGCATGGTCAGCAGAATGAGAGTGTACTCACCCCCTTGTGTCTGCTGTGATGTCCTCACACGCCCATCCAAATCTGGGTAGGCCACCGCCAGGATCCGAGACATCAGGGGGGTCAATTGACGCGTGGCACCCCTCCTACGTTGGGAGGCCATCCCCAGCAGAGCCTCTGCGGTCTTTCTGCTCTCGCGGCGGATGTCCTCCCACCTCTTGCGGCAGTGGGTGCCCCGTCTGTTGTGGACCCCCAGGGTCCGGACGTCCTTGGCGATGGCACGCCAAATGTCGACTTTCTGATGGGCGCTGACCTATGTGACACGTACAGGGAGAGAAAATACAATATCAGAATTTTCTGCATGCTCGATGTGAGTGTCCCCCCATCCCCACACTTGCCATGTGGCACATGCTCTCATCTGTCGTTTGATGCATGCCTCATACGCTCCCCTCCGCACCATCGTTCATTCACCCCACTCAACCCAGGCATTGACCACAAAGCATGGTCCCAGTGTACTTACCTGTTGGTCTGGAGGACCGTAGAGTAGCGCATACTGGGGGAGGACCCCATCAACAAGTTTCTCCAATTCCTCAGATGTGAAGGCAGGGGCCCTTTCCCCAGTCGCAGCAGCCATTGTCTCTTCCAGACCGAGGTCACAGCAGCACTTGCAGTATAGGTCCTCTCCTGTGGATGATCAGGTCTCGAGTGATTAAGCAGATAGAAAATGGCGGTCACGCCCGCGGCGGTGCGTACCGCGACCGCCGGCGCACATCGTCAGTGGCTCCTGAGACCCATAGGATTCAATGTTAACCAATGCTGCTTTGCGCCGCGGTCTTCGACCGCCTACCGCCACGGTGTGCCACGCCAGCACATTGACCTCACATCCCATTGTCACACTTCACAGGTCAGGCAGCCGCCATTTCAAGGGCCCACATGGCTTAATTTCTACTGCGTCACACAGGCCTAGGCGTTGCATTGCCACTCATACAAGCCATTCAATGCATAGCGAATCGTGTTCTGTGCAAGCTGTGGTTACGTACCTGTGGGTTGCTTGACTCTGTGCTCCATGTTGTCCTTCCTAGGCACCGTCCGCTGGGACTTGTGAGGAGATGGAGGAATGTTCCCGTGTACAGACCGCTGGTGGACCTGTCGACAATGGAAGAAAGACATGTCATACTGACATACAGACTTGACCGAGCCACCATACAGGAACTGTGTGCCCAGCTGGAGCCAGACCTGATGTCACCCATTCGCCAACCCACAGGGATTCCCCCTCTGGTGCAGGTGCTGTCAGTACTCCATTTTTTGGCAAGTGGATCATTCCAAACAACAGTGGCCATATCATCAGGGATGTCTCAGCCTATGTTTTCTAAGGTTTTGTCCAGAGTGTTGTCTGCCCTGATGAAATACATGCAGAGCTACATTGTTTTCCCTGAGGTGGGCGATTTGGCTACAGTGAAGGGTGATTTCTATGCCCTTGGACATATCCTCAACATCATTGGTGCCATTGATGGGACCCATGTGGCTTTGGTTCCCCCCAGTGAAAGTGAGCAGGTGTACAGGAACAGAAAAAGTTATCATTCGATGAATGTCCAGGTGGTCTGTTTGGCTGACCAGTACATCTCCCATGTAAATGCCAAGTTCCCTGGGTCAGTGCATGACGCGTACATCATGCGAAATAGCAGCATCCCTTATGTGATGGAACAGCTACAGAGACACCGTGTGTGGCTAATTGGTGACTCTGGTTACCCCAACCTGTCGTGGCTACTGACCCCAGTGAGGAATCCCCGGACCAGGGCAGAGGAACGGTACAATGAGGCCCATGGGCGGACTAGGAGGGTGATCGAGCGGACCTTCGGCCTCCTGAAGGCCAGGTTTAGGTGCCTGCATATGACAGGTGGATCCCTAATGTACTCATCAAAGAAGGTGTGCCATATCATCGTGGCCTGCTGTATGCTTCACAACCTGGCTTTGCGATGCCAGGTGCCTTTCCTGCAGGAGGATGGTCCAGATGGTGGTGTTGTAGCAGCTGTGGAGCCTGTGGAGAGTGAAGAGGAGGAAGACGACGGGGACGACACAAACAACAGGGACACAGTGATACAACAGTATTTTCAGTAGCACACAGGTACGAATCAACCCCGCCATTTTACATTTACTTAAAGTCTCCTGCCTCTCTACTGTCTGTGTTTCCCCCCAGTTCCTGTTAACTGAGTTGTGACTTTCCCTTCCGTTTTCAGAGCTGTGGGCCCCACTGCGTGACCTCTGCTTTGTTTGCCCATGGACTACAGCTGTGTGACAGTGGTATGTTGTCATCACAATGTAACTGAACATTTTGGCACCGTTATGTCTAATACATTTGTTCAAAATACAAGCAGACTCCAGATTTTTTAAGTGCAATAAGTGATTTTATTAAAGTGCTAAATTTAGGGACATGATTGAAAAACGGTGATGGGTGATGGTGGAGTAATGTCCATGGCAGAGTCCAGTTTTCAGTCTCACAGGTGCATTGTCCATATGCCTGTGGAAGGATGGAGCAGGGGCAGTTTAAGTTTGGACAGGGTGACAATGTGGGACAGTGGGATGACATCAGGGGGTATCCTTTGCTGGCGGGGGTCTTGGCATCCTACTCTGTCTTCTTCTGGGATCTCAGGTACCGCTTGCGGGGTGGTTCTTCTTCTGCAGGAGGTGGGGTTCTGGTGGCCTGTCGTTGTGTGGGGGCCTCCTGTCCACTAGCGCCGGCAGAGGTGCTAGCCTGGTCTGGTCCATGCTAGTGACAGGGGCCCTTTGTGGTGCCACATGGTCCCGCAATGTGGTGACTATCTGGTTAAGAGCCACAACGATGGTCCCCATTGCGGAACTAATGTTTCTCAGTTCCTCTCTGAACCCCATGTACTGTTCCTCCTGCAGTACCTGGATCTCCTGGAACCTGGCCAGTACCGTAGCCATCGTCTCCTGGGAGCGGTGGTATGCTCCCATGATGGAGGAGAGGGCCTCTTGGAGAGTCGGTTCCCTGGGCCTGTCCCCCCCTGTCGCACAGCAGCCCTCCCAGTTCCCCTGTTTCCCTGGGCCTCTGTCCCCTGGACTGTGTGCCCACTACCACTGCCCCCAGGTTCCTGTTGTTGTTGGGGTGGTGGGTCAAGCTGGGTGCCCTGTAGTGGTGGACACACCGCTGATTGACGTGTCCTGGAGACAGAGGCATGGGCCCGCTGGGTGGGAGCTGTGCTGGTGTTCCCAGAGGGGGTTAGGTCTGCTGTAGCCTGTGGCTGTCTGCGGGGAACCGACTGTCCCGAGGTCACCGATGGGCCGGGCTGGTCATCTGGGTCCCGGGAGACAGAGCTGCTGTCATCACTGGGGGCCTCTTCTGGGGGATGGGATGGACATCTCTGGACCCTCCTGGGCGGTGTGGTGGCGTTCGGGTCCTGCAGGGGTATAAGAGTATGGTTATTGCTTCTGTGTGTGCCATTTCGTGTAATGGGTGGGTGGCCGTGTACCCCAGTGCTGGCATTCCCTTGTGGGGGCTTTTGTGACAGTGGCTTGTGGGGGAGATGGGTATGTGCAGTGGGCATGCTTTGGTGATGGGTGTCCTTGCTTTGGGGACGCATGCAGGGCTAGGTTTTGGGATGGGTGGGTTGTGATGGTGAGCCATTTGCAAGGAGTTGGTGTGATGGGGGTGGGGGTGAGGGTGGGGGTATGATTTGGCATGCAGGTGGGGTGGGGGGAATGAAGTAGTGAAGATTTGACTTACCAGAGTCCATTCCTCCGCCTACTCCTGCGAGGCCCTCAGGATGCAGGATGTGCAAGACTTCCTCCTCCCATGCTGTGAATTCTGGGGGAGTAGGTGGGGGTCCGCCGCCAGTCTTCTGCACCGCAATGTTGTGCCTTGATACCATGGAACGCACCTTCCCCCGTAGGTCGTTCCACCGCTTCCTGATGTCGTCCCGATTTCGTGGATGCTGTCCCACAGCGTTGACCCTGTCCACTATTCTTTGCCATAGCTCCATCTTCCTGGCAATGGTGGTGTGCTGGGGCTGTACCCGAACTATTTCCTCCACCATGACCCTGAGTTCTGCGTCAGAGAACCTGGGGTGTCTTTGGGGTGCCACGGGGTGGTGTGGATGAGGTGAGGGGTGGTGTATGTGTTGTAGAGTGTGGTGAGTGTGGTGGTGTATGGTGTTTTGTGCGTGGATATTGTGTGGGTGATGTGATTTGCCTCTGTGTGATGGTCTACTCTATTCTGTGCTGTCTCTCTCTGTCCTTCAGTCGCAATTGTGGTCGTAAGGGTTTGTGAGTGATGTGGGTGTGTGTTTTATATTGTATTGGGTGTGTGGGAGTGGTGTGTGTATGTGTCTCAGGTGTGTGTATTTTGAATTGTCCAATGTGGTAGTGTTTTGTAAAGGTGTGTGTATTTTGACCGCGGCGGTGTGTACCGCCAATGGAATACCGCGGTTGAAAGACCGCTGCGGGGATTTGTGGGTCGGAATGGCATGGGCTTATTTCTGTTGGTGTGACGGTGGAGCTTTGGTCATCGCCAGTTTTTCGCTGGCCGTTGCTGTGGCGGAATTTTGTTGATGTCGGGTTTTTGGCGGTTTGCCAGTTGCGGGTCAGAATGACCGTGGCGGTTTACCACAACCGCGGCGGTGTTATGGCGGTCTTCTGACCGGCGGTAAGCGCCTTTTACCGCCGAGGTCAGAATGACCCCCCAGAGTCTACAATAAACAGGCAAGGGTAGCAGTAAAAAAACACTTTTAAACAAATAATACAATTTCCCAGAAAAGTCTGGGGCTCCTTACCTAGGTCTTTTAGGAATCCTTGAACACTGGGCTCTATTAGGGCACAGGGTAAATGCTGGGCTCACAAAATGGAGGTGGCTGTCTTGGGCTTCCCTCTACAAACTTAAGGGGCCAGAGCAGGTGTGGGAGGAGGGCTCAGGTTGCCAGGGACTCAGAGAGCCAATCAGCTAAGCCCAGGGACTGTGGGCAGGGAGGAGGCAGCTGCTGCTCTATTCAGAATCTCCTTGGATACAGACAGGCTGAATCCACACTTCCAAGTTAGCAGAGTCTACTTTCCAGGTAAGGGAGAGATTGTTTAAAAAACACTGAAGTACTGCTTGTCGCGCACTCTGAAATGTGGCTTTTTAAGGCAAAAAACAGGGGATGCAGACAGTTTCTAAACACAATTGAAATCACAGAAACAGATTAAGCAGACTCCTAAACACACTCTGCAAGATATATGTAGCCTTTTTACTTAGAAAAGAGGGGGGGAGGGGGAGCTTTTATGCAGTCTTGTGCCACAAACTAGAAGGGAAATTTTACACAGTCACGACTAAAACAAACACCACTTTAAAAGGTCAAGCTGCCTGGAACACAGAGAGTCTACAGTAAACAGGCATGGGTAGCAGTAAACAACACTTTTAAACAAATAATACAATTTCCCAGAAAAGTCTGGGGCTCCTTACCTAGGCCTTTTAGGAATCCTTGAACACTGGCCTGTATTAGGGCATAGGGAAAATGCTGGGCTCACAAAATCGAGGTGGCTGTCTTGGGCTTTTCCATGCCACTCCACACAATGCCACTCCACTCTACACATTGCCCCTCCACTTCACACCACACAATGCCACTCCTTTGCACACAATGCCACTCAACTTTACTTTACTCTACACAATGCCACTGCACCCCACACAATGCCACTCCACTCAATGCCACTCCACTCTGTTCCACACAATGCCACTTCACTCAATGCCACTCTACCTCATGCCATACAATGCCATTCCATGCCACACAGTGCCACTCCACTCCATGCCATGCAAAGCCAATCCACACCACACAATGCCACTCCTCTCCAGACCACACAATGTCACTCCACTTCACACAATGCCACTCAAAAAAATGTCACCCCACTCACTGCCACCCACTCTATTCCACACAATGTCACTCCACACCAAACAATGCCACGCCATGCCACTCCACACAATACCACTCCACATCACACATTGCCCCTCCAGTTCACACCAAATAATGCCACTCCATTGCACACACTGCCACTCCACTCTACACAATGCCACTCCAACCCACACAATGCCACTCCACTCAGTGCCACTCCACTCTGTGCAACACAATGCCACTCCACTCAATGACACTCTACCTTATGCCACACAATGCCATTCAAGGCCACACAGTGCCAGGTCCTGCCACACAAAGTCAATCCACACCAAACAGTGCCACTCCAAGTCACACGTCACTCCACTTCATACAATGCACTCCACTCTACTCCATGCCACAGAATGCCAATCCGTTCCACCCCACACAATGCCACTCCTCGCAATGCCACTCCACACAATGCTACTCAACCTTGTGTCACACAATGCAACTCCATGCCAAATAATGCCATTCCACACTACTACTCCACACAATGCTACTCCACTCCATGTCACACATTGTCACTCCACTTCACACCACCCAATGCCACTCCACTCCACTCCACACAATGCCATTCCAGTTTACTCCACTCTATACTGGGCTGCTCCATGCATTGCCACTCTATGCCACACAATGCCACTCCACTCCACACCACACGTTGCCCCTCCACTACACACCACACAATGCCACTCCATTGCACACAATGCCACTCCATTTTACTTCACTCTGTCCAATGCCACTCCACCCCACACAATGCCACTCCAGTCCGTGCCACTCCAATCTGTGCCACACAATGCCAGTCCACTCAATGCCACTCTACCTCATGCCACACAGTGCCATTCCGTACCACACTGTGCCACTCCACTCCATGCCATGCAAAGCCAATCCACACAATGTCACGCCACTCCAGACCACACAATGTCATGCCACTTCTCACAATGCCACTCTACTTCATGCCACACAATGCCAATCCACACAGTGCCACCCCAGTCAATGCCACTCCACTCTATGCCAGACAATGCCACTCCACACCAAACAATGCCACTCCATGCCACGCCACTCCACACAATGCCACTCCACTCCACACATTGCCCCTCCACTTCACACCATGTAATGCCACTCCATTGTACACAATGCCACATCACTTTACTCCACTCTACACAATGCCACTCCATCCCACACAATGCCACTTCACTCAGTGCCACTCCACTTTATGCCACACAATGCCACTCCACTCAATGCCAGTCTACCTCATCCCAACCAATGCCATTCCATGTCACACAGTGCCACTCCAATCCATGCCACACAAAGTCAATCCACACCACACAGTGCCTTTCCAAGTCACACAATGTCACTGCACTCTATACAAACACTCTACTCCATGCCACAGAATGTCAATCCATTCCATCCCACACAATGCCACTCCTCACAATGCCACTCCACACAATGCCACTCAACCCTATGTCACACAATGCAACTCCATGTCAAATAATGCCACTCCACACTACTACACTCCACAGAATGCTACTTCATTCCATGCCACACATTGCCACTCCACATCAAACAATGCCACTCCACTCCACACAATGCCATTTCACTTTACTCCACTTTATACTACTCCATGCCATGCCACTCTATGCCACACAATGCCAGTCCACTCCTAGCCACACAGTGCCACTCCACTCCATGCCACGCAATGCCACTCCACACAATGCAAAACTCCACTCTACTTAATGCCACTTCACTCTATGCCACACAATTCCACTCCCCGCCAAGCATTCTCGCTCCAATCCATTCAATGCCATTCCACCCCACATAATGCCACTACATGCCACACATCATCACCCCACTCTACATCACAGTTTCATTCCACTCTACACAATGCCACTCCACTCTACACCACACAATATCACGCCATTCAATGCCACTCTACTCCACTCCACATAATACCACTCCATGCCAAACATTGCCACTTCACTCCAGACAATGCCATGCCATGCCACTCCACTCTACTCCAAGCCACACAATGCCACTCCACTCCACATTATGCCACTCCATGCCACACTACGTTACTCTACGTCATACAGTCATGCCACACAGTGCCACTCCACTCTATGCTACATAAGGCTATTCCACTCCACTCAGTGTCACTCCACACAATGCCATCCCACTCCAAACCACACAATCTCCACGCCACAGAGTGCCACTCCAAACCCTACAGTGCCACTCCACACCAGACCACACAATGTCACTCACCTCCACACAATGCCAGTCCACTCCTTGCCACACATCACTCTACTCCATGCCACACAATGCCACTCCACTCTACAGCACCCAGTGCCACTCCATGCCAAACAGTGCCACTCCACACAATTCCACTCCATGCCTCACATTTCCACTTCATACCACAAAATGCGACTCCACTTTACTCCATGCCACACAATGCCACTTCACACAGTGCCACTCCATGCCATGCATTGACACTCCACTTCACCCCACACAAAGCCACTCCACTCAATGTCACTCCACTTTATTTCACTCCACACAAAACCACTCCACTCAGTGATGCTCTACCTCATGTTACACAATGCCATTCCAGGTGACACAGTGCCACTCCGTGCCACACAAAGTAAATCCACACGAAACAGTGCCACTCCAAGTCACACAATGAGACTCCACTCCATACAATGCCACTCCACTCTACTCCATGCCACAGAATTCCAACCCATTCCACCCCACACAATGCCACTCCTCACAATGCCACTCCTCACAATGCCACTCCACACAATGCCACTCAACCCTGTATCACACAATGCAAATCCATAACAAATAATGCCATTCCACACTACTACACTCCACACAATGCTACTCCACGTCACACATTGTCACTCCACTTCACACCACACAATTCCACTCCACTCCTCACATTGCCATTCCACTTTACTCCACTCTATACTAGGCCACTCCATGCCTTGCCACTCTATGCCACTCCACTCCATGCCACACATTGTCCCTCCACTTCACACCACACAATGCCACTCCATTTTACTTCACTCTGTACAATGCCACTACACCCCACACAATGCCGCTCTAGTCAGTGCCACTCCACTCTGTGCCACACAATGCCAGACCACCAATGCCACTCTACCTCATGCCACACAGTCCCATTCCATGCCGCACTGTGCCACTCCACTCGATGCCATGAAAAGGCAATCTGCACCACACAATGTCACTCCACTCCAGACCACACAATGTCATGCCACTTCTCACAATGCCACTCTACTCCATGCCACACAATGCCACTCCACACAGTGCCACCCTACTCTATGCCACACAATGCCACTCCACACTAAACAATGCTACTCCATGCCACTCCACACAATGCCACTCCACTCCAAACATTTCCACTCCACTTCACACCATGGAATGCCACTCCATTGCACACAATGCCACACCACTTTACTCTACTCTACAAAATGCCACTCCACCCCACACAATGCCACTCCACTCAATGCCACTCTACCTCATGCCACACAATGTCATTCCATGCCACACAGTGCCACTCCATGCCACACAAAGTCAATCCACACCACACAGTGCCACTCCAAGTCACACAATGTCATTCCACTCCATACAAAGCCACTCCACTCTACTCCATGCCACAGATTGTTAATCCATTCCATCCCACACAATGCCACTCCTCACAATGCCGCTCCACATAATGCCACTCAACCCTATGTCACACAATTCAACTCCATGTCAAATAATGCCACTCCACTCTACTAGACCCCACAGAATGCTACTCCACTCCATGCCACACATTGCCACTCCACATCACACAATGCCACTCCACTCCACACAATGCGATTTTACTTTACTCCACTCTATACTACTCCATGCCATGCCACTCTATGCCACACAATGCCAGTCCACTCCTAGCCACACAGTGCCACTCCACTCCATGCCACGCAATGCCACTCCACATAATGCCATGCCACACAATGCAAAATTCCACTCTACTTAATGCCACTCCACTCTATGCCACACAATTCCCCTCCCCGACAAACATTCTCACTCCAATCTATTCAATGCCATTCCAACCCAAATAATGCCACTACATGCCACACATCATCACTCCAATCTACATCACACAGTTCCATTACACTCTACACAATGCCACTCCACTCTACTTCATACAATGGCACTCCACACCACATGCCACTCCATGCCACACCACACGATATCACTTCATTCAATGCCACTCCACTCCACATAAGACCACTCCATGCCACACATTGTCACTCCACTCCAGACGATGCCACGCCATGCCATTCCACTCTACTCCAAGCCACACAATGCCACTCCCCTCCACATGATACCACTCTATGCCACACTATGTTACTCTACGCCACACAGTCATGCCACAAAATGCCACTCCACTCTATGCTACATAAAGCTATTCCACTCCACTCAGTTCCACTCCACACCACACAATGCCATCCCACTCCAAACCACACAATTAATCTCCACGCCACACAGTGCCACTCCACACCCTACAGTGCCACTCCACACCAGACCACACAATATCACTCACCTCCACACAATGCCAGTCCACTCCTTGGCACACATCACTCTACTCCATGCCACACAATGCCACTCCACTCTACAGCACCCAGTGCCACTCCATGCCAAACAGTGCCACTCCACACAATTCCACTCCATGCCTCACATCTCCACTTCTTAGCACAAAATGCCACTCCACTTTACTCCATTCCACACATTGCCACTCCACACAGTGTCACTCCACGCCATCCATGCATTGACACTCCACTTCACACCACACAGAGCCACTCCACTCAATGTCACTCCACTTTATTCCACTCCACACAATGCCACGCCACACAATGCCACTTCACTCAATGATGCTCCACTCTGTGACACGCAATGCCACTCCACCCCATGTCACACAATGCCATTCCATGCCACACAGTGTCACCCTATGCCACACGTCTCTCCGCTCTACTCCATGCCACACAATGTAATTCCACTTCACTACACACAATACCAAACCATACCACTTCATGCCACTCCACTCAGGGCCACTCAATTCCACTTCTTGCCACATAATACCACTCCATGCCACACAATAGCACTCCACCACACTCAGTGCCACTCCATGCCACAGAATACCACTCCACACAATGCCATTCCATTGCATTCCACACAATGCCATTCTACTTCGTTCCACTTTACTGAATGCAACTCCAACTCAATTGTAATTGTATTTATATAGTACTTACTACCCCTGGCGAGATGTTGAGTTGCTTTGCAGCATACCACTCCACTCAGTGCTAGTCCACTCCACTTTATGCCACGTAATGTGACTCCACTCAATTCCACTCCACACAATGCCACTCAATATCACTTCACACAATTCCACTACACACCACACAATGCCCCTCCAGCCACACAATGTCACTCTTCTCAACTCCACACAATGCGACTCCATTCCAGACAGTTGCTCTGAAGAACAAGGGAAACCCAAAGGTAATTATGGACCTAGTGTAATAACATGCTTTTATGAACATGGGTTCCTAAGCAAGAAATCAGTAATATCCAAACAGTGGCGATGTGAATATAACCCAGGGAGCCTCAAATTAACATCCTTAAAACAATTTAATTTTATTAGTACAAAAGATTTCAACGTAAGGGTAATGCCATTACAGGGGCGCACTTGTACAGGTACAAAACATACTCAGACAAACAAAGAGTGACAAGACCATCAAAGAAATAAAGTCACAATTTCCTTGAGAACATTACTGCACCAACCTACCAATTATTTAGATATACATTAAGGTCAGAGTGCTTCAGTCGACAACGTTTTGATCCATATAAATGATAGGGTCATCATCAGGATGACACAGTACTTGCCTGGCGCCGCATAACTAGACCAAAAAAATGGTTTTGCAGTTACCTGTAAAAGAAGAGGGGAAAGAAAGAAAAAGAAAAGAATCGACAATTAAAAGTAATATATTGTCCACACGTGAGGTGCCATGCAAACAACCTCCATGCATGGATCGAAAATGCTTTAAGGATGTTAATTTAACGCTCCATGGGCTATAGTTATATCCCTAGTGTATAGGATATTACTGATTTCATGCTTTGTTATAAGCAGAAAACCTTTTATTGCATTTTTAAAAAGGTAACAGAACTTAACTGAAATGTTCAAATAAGTCTAGACATATTTAAACAATACCAACTTAATAGAATAATTGTGAAAAATTCTGAGGGGGGCCCGATTACTTTTTTCCCCCACTAAGGAGGGCGCAACATTAAAAAGCTTGAAAACCACTGCATTAGTTGCTGTGGTCACCACCTGCACTGCCCTGTCACCACAGATGATGTCTCATGCTACATGTACCGGTCGGGAGAACTGCTGCAGCACCATCGGCCAGGGCTGTTTACTCTCTTGGGGCTGCCACAGAAAGCCTCTTGTGAGGCATGTTAAGTTTTCCAAATGATCAAAAGTCTGCTGTGCAACAAAGGGCCTGCTTAGTGATATAAATATATTTTGTTCGTCATTAGCGGTGGGCGAAGCATGTTTGGGAGTGGAAGGAGTTATTCTTTACTTTTTATATATTTTTTATAGATTAGTCACTTCTATGGTAAACCCCGACTCAATTTTAGTAAGATTTAGGTGTCAGCTTCCTTATGTTCAATATATTTTAACTCTTTATATAATTTTGCTGTTGTCACTTCCTGTCTTGTCATTGAGAGCAAAAGTCGTCTGATATCAATTCACGTGACGTCATCATATATGCTAGATTTTATCCATGCAATTTTTTTTATTTTTTATTGAGAGCTCTGGCGATGCACTGTTGAGTTACTGATTGCTGGGTACTCTTGGCTTTTCAGAGGCACCGTGACACCACAGTGTAACTGACCACACTGGGCTGTTGTGTGTGTAAGCACATTCCTTGATGGAATGTATGGCTAGTGACGCAAGAGAGTTCCAATGTCCACGACGTTGGAATGCTCTTGCAAGTCAGTTGAGCCAGGACGCACTGCTGTACAGACCTGTTCCCTTTTTACTGTACTGGCGTTCTTAATAAAGGAGGAATAGCACTTACTTCAACTCTTTGGCTCTGTATCTCATTCAAGGATTTCACCACTACAATTTGGCGACGAGAGTGGTTGAAGCGCGACTTGACCAGCGTCCAGGAAGGATCTCAGCGTATGCGTGTGTCTCATCTTCATTACCGTGGCTTTCGTCTACACCATCTTCAAACAGGTTTTCATTTTTATGATTTTTATTTAAATTGGACATTTCCTGAATTGAAAGCGACGAGACGCGCGAGCGGGTATCGTTGAGGCCCACGAGCTGTTCAACGCGCACCCGTCATCACCAGGGAAACGGTGATATTCTCACGTCTCATAATGCTTTAGCGCGTTTAACGTGCACACGTCGTATCCAGGGAAACGGAGACGCGTTCCCTCGCGTCTCCTAAGGAATTAAGCACGTTTCCGTAGGAACGGAAACAACGCATGCGCTACGGCACGGTCTACTAGCGGAGCGTCTCTTAAGCAACCAGAGACGCTCTGCACATTGTTCGGCACGCTGCTGTTTGGGAATTACTGTATTAAGGAAGAAGAAGGAGGAAAAAAAAAAAAAAAGAAACAAGTTTTGAAATTTAAAAAAAAAAAGGGGGAACAGGTCTTAGAATTTTTTTTTAATCTCTTTCTCTTTGTGCAAATTACTAAACGGTGCATTAAGGTGTGGGTGTCATGGCACAGTCAGCACAACCTAATTTTACTATTATTCCACCACAAGCATTTTGGGCTGCAGGGAATGCTCCTCCAGTTAAATGGACTGAATGGAAGGATTATTTTTTGAACTATATAGGAGCCATTGATCTTGAGAACAAAATGCCTACAGAACAGAAGAAGAGACTCTTGCTACATTAATTGGGGCCTATTGGTTTGAAAACTTATAATAAGATGCAGAAGGGCCCTTTTAGTGGTGACATATGTGTTTTTAATGATGCAATGCAAGATCTGGACAGATATTTTGCACCCAAAGTTTGTGTTGGAATTACTCGTTATAAGTTTTTCCAAAGGAAACAAGAAAAGGGGGAGTCTGTGGATGACTATGTGGCAGACTTAAAAAAATTGGCTCTTGACTGTAAGTTTGGTCCTATACATGATGATTTGATACGGGATCAAGTAGTTATGCATGGCAACAATCAATCTATTCAAGAAAGGTTATGGATCAATGGTGATTCCCCGCTGGAGGAGATATTGGCCATTGCTAGGAAGGCAGAAATTTCTGGAAGGTGTGTTTCAGAATTAAAGTCAACAGAGAGGAGTGTTGATAACATTTTCAAAATTACTAATCGTAGAACACAGAAGGAACAGAAAACATCACAGAGTAATGACAATGAGAAGAGGTGTTATAGGTGTGACAGTAAAGAGCACCTGGCATATGCTAAGTCGTGCCCGGCTTTGAAATTGAAATGCAGCAAATGTGGAATTGTAGGCCACTTTGCAAAGGTCTGCAGGAGTAAAAAGAGAATAGTTAAGTGTATATTGGAAAGTGATGCTCACATGGGAATTGAGAACGAAGAATATTCCTCGGAATCTAGAGACGTTACTGAGGATGGGAACTTTATCCTGAATATAACTGATGCAGAGACCAAAGGGAAACCAATGTGTGATATGCAAATTGGTGGGATTCCAATTACTATGTATGCCGATTCTGGCTCACCCTTCACCATTGTGAATGAAGAAGTGTGGAATACAACATTTGTGAATAAATTAGGAAAACAATTGTCGCAACCAGATGTCCGGCCAGAGAGCTATACCGGGGACAAAGTTTATTTCCTAGGTTTCAGATGGCTCTTATTCTCTTTTAAAAATAGGTGTACCAGAGGGAAATTGTATGTATCAAAAAGGGGGCCATCAGTCCTTGGATGGAAAGATCAAGGAAAACTTCAGATGATCCTAGATCCTAACAGCAGAGAAAAAGTGTTAATAATTGGTGATGGGGTTTCTTTAACTATGGAAATGGAAAGAAGATTTCCTAAAGTCTTTGGTGCGCAGTTAGGAAAATTGGTAGGTTTTGAACATGAAATAGTATTGAAGAAGAATGCCATACCAAAAATTCATAAAGTGAGATCGGTACCCTTGATGATAAGGGATGAAGTTTCGAAAGAGTTGGAGAAGTTGGTACGTATGGATGTTATTGAACCGATAGAGAATGCAGAATGGATTTCTCCGGTGGTTATCGCTCGACGCAGCAATGGGAGGATCCGCTTATGCGTCGATTTGAGATATTTGAATGAAAATATTGTGATCGATCGCTTTCCTTTACCTAAGATCACTGAAATGGTTTCCAATCTAAAAGGTGCTAGTTGGTTCTCTACAATTGACTTATCTGCTGCTTATCATCAGATTTCTTTGAGAACTGAATCAAGGAAATTGACAGCTTTCATCACGCCTTTTGGATGTTTCCAGTACAAAAGGATGCCTTTTGGACTAGCGTCTGCAGCTGCAGTTTTTCAAAGACTAATGTATAAACTATTCGGAAAATCTTTAGGAGTGATGTGTTTCCAAGATGATATTTTGGTATTTGGATTTGATCGTAAGGTGCATGATGAGAGATTGGAACATGTTTTGGGGATGTTGGAGAGTAAGGGTTTGACGGTAGAATTGAGCAAGTGCAAGTTTGCCAGGAGAAGTGTGGAGTATTTGGGGCACGAAATCAGTGGTGATGGAGTGAAACCAAAGGCGTCGTTAGTTAGCGCCATTGTTAGTGCAGCGACCCCCACTACTAAGGAGGAAGTAAGATCATTTTTAGGGATGGCAGAATTTTGTGCAAAATTCGTCCCGAATTTTGCTGAAAAGGTTTATAATTTGAGACTTCTTCTTAAAAAGAATGCTCATTTTATTTGGAGTGATGTATGTGAGCAGGAATTTGGAAATATTAAAGAATATTTGAGCAAAGTTGCGAATTTAGGAAGTTTTGACCCTGAACTGGATACCGTGATAACTACTGATGCTAGCAATAAGGGATTAGGTGCAGTTTTATCACAGAAAGATATAGATGGGAGGGAGAGGATAATATTGTTTGCTTCAAGATCATTATCGCCTTCTGAGGAGAAGTACTCTGTAATTGAAAAGGAGGCTTTAGCATGTGCTTGGGCTTTGGAACACTTTCGTACATTTATTTGGGGTAAGAACATCACTATTCAATGTGATCACAAGCCTTTGATTAAGCTACTTACATCAGAAGGTAGCGTTTTTGCTTCGGCAAGAATTTTGAGATTGTCCATGCGTATGAAAGATTTCATATACCGCATTGTGTACGTTCCTGGGAGAAACAATTTGATGGCAGATTGTTTATCAAGGTTGCCAGGCCCGTTGGAAAGTTGTGTGGATGATCTTTGGGAGGATTATAGCATTGCTCTTATACATGATACTGGTAGTTCTTCTCTTGATAAGGAATCTTGGGGTAATGAGATGGATAAGGATCCTGACTTGAAATTGGTATGGAAGTTCATTTTGGAAGGTTGGCCTAGGAAGGACCAACTTACTGAGCAGAATAAGCACTTTTGGGAGGTTAGACATGAACTATCCATAGAAGGAAGTGTCATCATGAGGGGGAGTAAAATTATTCCACTGTGTGGTATGAGGGATGTTGTTTTGAATTTGTGCCATGAAGGTCATTTTGGCATTGTTCGTACCAAATCAGTTGTTAAGGATTTATTTTGGTGGCCGGGAATAGACAAAGCAGTGGAAAGGTTTGTAAGATCCTGTAAAGTGTGTTCATCAGCGGACAAAAGCTTGTGTACCTTGAGACCACCCATGGAACAAGTTCTCTTGCCTAAACAACCTTGGGAGTGTGTTGCTGTAGATTTGTTTGGTCCTGTAGGGGATGAACAAGAATATGTAATTGTTCTTATCGATCTATTTTCTAAATGGCCCGAAATCGGTATAATAGAGAGAGCGGACACTGCGAATGTGCTGGAGTTTATGGATAAGGTATTTTTATCTGAAGGTATTCCAGCGAAGTTGTTAAGTGATAACGGTGTGCAATTTGTTTCAGATGCTGCTAGAATGTATTTTGAAAGAGTGGGAATTAAACACAAAACTACGTCTTTGTACAATCCCAGTGGCAATGGTACTGTGGAGAGATTTAATAGGGTCATCAAAAATGTCATTCAAAGCTCTATGAGTAAATGCGATTGGCACACGGCTGTATTCAAAGCGTTGTGGGCATACAGAATTACTGAAAATCTAACTACTGGATTGAGTCCTTTTGTCATTATGAGAGGTAGGAAACCCAGGGGTAAGCATAATCCTGCGTGGTTGTGTGATGTGGGTGCGGAGCATTGGTCTGTGGAATCGGTGAGGGATAATTTGGATAAATCAATTAAAAAAACTCGTCGTACTATGACCAATCTCATCATGTGAAACCGGTAAAGATTGCTGTGGGTGATTGGGTACGGGTTAAGAAACCTTATAGAGTTAAGAAGAATGAAAGTCAATATTTTGAACCAGAACAAGTGATGGAAGTGTTGCATAATGCTATTAGATTGAGTGATGGAAAGGTTTGGAATCTTAAACGCATTGCCTTGATTAACAATAAGGAGCATATTGTGCGGGAAGCTGTTGGTCGTAAGATTGAGAAAGGAAGATCTGATTGGTTAGAAGATGAGTTACAAGATGTTAGGATTTCTGGAGAGGGTGATTGCCTTTTGCCTGCGTCCCAACAGGGTTCCGTCTGTGATGAAGGGGGAAGTTGTGTAACGTGTGAAGGTAGCGATGCTATGGGTGTGGAGAAGAGGAAGGTGACACGTCCGGGTTGGCTGAAGGATTATGTGTTAGGGCATATACTGGAAGGGTAAATCTTATTTCTATGTTTCAGGGAACTTCTTCATCCTTATACTTTAGCTTTGAATTGTTTTGTTCTTGTTTTTTTATTTTTTTATTTTAGTTATTTATTTTAAAATAAAGAAGGGAGATGTGTTGTGTGTGTAAGCACGTTCCTTGATGGAATGTATGGCTAGTGACGCAAGAGAGTTCCAATGTCCACGACGTTGGAATGCTCTTGCCAGTCAGTTGAGCCAGGACACACTGCTGTACAGACCTGTTCCCTTTTTACTGTACTGGCGTTCTTAATAAAGGAGGAATAGCACTTACTTCAAGGGCCTTTCTGAGGTGCCGTCATGTGATTGCCTATATCAAAGTCTTCCTGGTCTCATTCACACAGGTCTAAGACTTCCGGTACGGTAACGCCCTATTTCCCCTATGCCACGAGCCTTTCGTTTAGGGAGAGGCTGTTCCCAAAGGGAATGAAGGGCGCCTGTTCAGACATGAATGCCTTTCAAATAAGAGAATGGAAATAAACGGAGAGGCTTTTCGAGGAATCCGGGCCTGGGCAAGCAGGTAAGATAATAAACTCTACCTGCTCATGCGAGATGCGCGAGCCCTGGCTGGGGCACGTTTGCCCCAGTAAGATCTCGGATTTTCTGCTTTTAACTTTGAGTTGAATGTGGGCTGTGCGCGCTCGTTCCAAGCGCGGGAACGATGTGCCAGGCGGGACAAGAGAGAAGAAGTATAAACAGGCATAAATATTTATACTGAAGGATAATTAAAATGAGCATGTTCACGAGATAAGTGCCATCTGTGCAGTTACAACTGAGCGGCAATGTGACAGAAAGAAGCAACCATAACGATTTCAGGAATGGCTTCCTTCCCCTCGAGAGGGAAGATTGCCACCGTCACCTGGCCCTTTCCAGACCGCTTACTAGATAGCTGCCCGACACAGACGAAACGGGTTTTCAGGTCACGAGACTGCGTCATGTCTCTAGTGGCCAGCTGGCTTCATGTCACCGGACTCCACTTTTGGCACACCTGACACCAACTGATATGTCAAAGCAAAGCACAGGAATGGAAAAGAGGTGCCCTGGTGACATGGAGACAGGTGTCACCGTATCCACGTCAATTATGACGCAGTGCTCTGGTCCTGGCTTTTGTTTGACAACCCTGTGCATTGCGAGAGCTGCAGTCCTGTTTCACTTCAGTTTAGGCCTGCTCTTTCGGTGAGGTGGAACTAGCTGGGAATATGTAATCTTACCCTTGATGGAAATCTGGTACTCACTATGAAAGCGGATCATAGACTGTAACAGCAGTGAACGGAACCAGGGTCACTGCTCAATGGGTCCAAGAAGTAACCACCAGACACCATCCTGGTTTAGGTACATCCAAGGCCTGGACCAAAGAGAAGCTGAGAAGAAGGAGGAAGTGGACAGTTCGATCTTGCAAATGCCAGCTGGCAACAAAAGAACAACCACTCCAGAAACACAAGCAGAAACGTCGCAGCCACCCATTCAGGAGCCAGCTCAGACATCCAGGGAGACCATGCCCCAAGTGGAGTGGACCAAGGAAACCATGACTTCCCAATGACACGCTGGGCACAGGTATGAGCTAAGACCGAATCCAGCAAGCAGTCAAAGGCTCTGTGTCTTCACATGTGTTAGAGGATGGGTACTGGTAGAGGCAAGTACACACCTACCACTGGCAGTACACCCATAACACAGGGTTGTGTTTGGAGTGTACTGCCAGTCAAGGTCCCATGAAGTATCCCCTGGCTCAACCCCTGGTAGCTTGGCAACGAGCAGTCAGGCTTTACTTAGGAGACTGGTATGTAAAGCATTTAGCTGCTGGGCCGTTTCCCCCCCCCCCAGTGCTGAGCCCTTTTTTGGCTATTTGGGGTAGTTCGTGCTTAGGCCTTCATAACTTTTTGTGCACATAAGCTACCCACGCCAAATTTGCGTCCTTTTTTTCCAACATCCTAGGGATTCTAATGGTACCCAGAGTTTGTGGTTTCCCCTGGAGGAGACCAAGAAATTAGCCAAAATACAGTGAAAATTTCGTTTTTTCCCAAAAAAATGGGAAAAAAGGGCCACCGAAGAAGGCTTGTGGTTTTTTCCCTGAAAATGCCATCAACAAAGGGTTTCTGGTGCTGAAATCACCATCTTCCCACCTTTCAGGAACGGGCAGACTTGAATCAGAAAACCAAATTTTTCAACACAAATTTGGCATTTTACTGGGACATACCCCATTTTTACTATTTTTGGTGCTTTCAGCCTCCTTCCAGTTAGTGACAGGAATGGGTATGAAACCAATGCTGGATCCTGGAAAGCTAAACATTTCTGAAAACTAGACAAAATTCTGAATTCAGCAAGGGGTCATTTGTGTAGATCCTACAAGGCTTTCCTACAGAAAATAACAGCTGAAATAAAAGAATATTGAAATTGAGCTGAAAACACCAGCCATTTTTCTTTCTGTTTTACTCTGTAATTTTGTCCTGCGATGTCAGATTTTTTAAAGCAATATACCGTTATGTCTGCTGGACTCTTCTGGTTGCGGGGATATAAAGGGCTTGTAGGTTCATCAAGAACCCTAGGTACCCAGAGTCAATAAATGAGCTGCACCCTGCAGTTGGTTTTCATTCTATACAGGGTATACAGCAATTCATTTGCTGAAATACGAAGAGTGAAAAATAGGTATCAAGAAAACCTTTGCATTTCCAAAATTGGCTCAAGATAAGGTTTTGAGGAGCAGTGTTTTTTTGCACATCTCTGAATTCCGGGGTGCCCATACTAGCATGTGAATTGCAGGGCATTTCTCAAATAGACATTTTTTTACACACTCTCTTATATTTGGAATGAAAAAATGCAGAGAAAGATAAGGGGCAATAAAAATTGTTTTGCTATTCTATGTTCCCCCAGGTCTCCCGATAAAAATGATACCTCACTTGTGTGGGTAGGCCTAGCGCCCGCGACAGGAAATGCCCCAAAACGCAACATGGACACATCCCATTTTTTGACAGAAAACACAGCTGTTTTTTGCAAAGTGCCTACCTGTACATTTTGGCCTCTAGCTCAGCCGACACCTAGGGAAACCTACCAAACCTGTGCATTTTTTAAAACTAGAGACCTAGGGGAATCCAAGATGGGGTGACTTGCGGGGCTCTGACCAGGTTCTGTTACCCAGAATCCTTTGCAAACCTCAAAAAGTGGCAAAAGAAACAGGTTTTCCTCACATTTCGGTAACAGAAAGTTCTGGAATCTGAGAGGAGCCACAAATTTCCTTCCACCCAGTGTCCCCCCAAGTCTCCCGATAAAAATGATACCTCACTTCTGTGGGTAGGCCTAGCGCCCGCGACAGGAAATGCCCCAAAACGCAACGTGGACACATCAAATATTTTGAAAGAAAACAGAGGTGTTTTTTGCAAAGTGCCTACCTGTAGATTTTGGCCTCTAGCTCAGCCGACACCTAGGGAAACCTACCAAACCTGTGCATTTTTTAAAACAAGAGACCTAGGGGAATCCAAGATGGGGTGACTTGCGGGGCTCTGACCAGGTTCTGTTACCCAGAATCCTTTGCAAACCTCAAAAAGTGGCAAAAGAAACAGGTTTTCCTCACATTTCGGTGACAGAAAGTCCTGGAATCTGAGAGGAGCCACAAATTTCCTTCCACCCAGTGTCCCCCCAAGTCTCCCGATAAAAATGATACCTCACTTGTGTGGGTAGGCCTAGCGCCCGCGACAGGAAATGCCCCAAAACGCAACATGGACACATCAAATATTTTGAAAGAAAACAGAGGTGTTTTTTGCAAAGTGCCTCCCTGTAGATTTTGGCCTCTAGCTCAGCTGGCACCTAGGGAAACCTACCAAACCTGTGCATTTTTGAAAACTAGAGACCTACGGGAATCCAAGATGGGGTGACTTACGGGGCTCTGACCAGGTTCTGTTACCCAGAATCCTTTGCAAACCTAAAAAAGTGGCAATAAAAACAGGTTTTCCTCACATTTCGGTGACAGAAAGTTCTGGAATTTGAGAGGAGCCACAAATTCCCTTCCACCCAGCATCCCCCCAAGTCTCCCGATAAAAATGATACCTCACTTGTGTGGGTAGGCCTAGCGCCCGTGACAGGAAATGCCCCAAAACACAACATGGACACATCAAATTTTTGGAAAGAAAACAGAGGTGTTTTTTGCAAAGTGCCTACCTGTAGATTTTGGCCTCTAGCTCAGCCGGCACCTAGGGAAACCTACCAAACCTGTGCATTTTTGAAAACTAGAGACCTAGGGGAATCCAAGATGGGGTGACTTGCGGGGTTCTGACCAGGTTCTGTTACCCAGAATCCTTTGCAAACCTCAAAAAGTGGCTAAAAAAACAAGTTTTCCTCACATTTCGGTGACAGAAAGTTCTGGAATCTGAGAGGAGCCACAAATTTCCTTCCACCCAGCGTCCCCCCAAGTCTCCCGATAAAAATGATACCTCACTTGTGTGGGTAGGCCTAGCGCCCGCAACAGGAATGGATCACACAAGGGTCAATGGTAGTCCTTGCTTGAGGTCTACTGTTAACCCTGGAGTGATTCATTCCTGAAGCAGGGACTAGGCACAGGCACACAAGCGGGGTTGTGTTTTTATCAGGACAAGTGGGGAAACACTGGGTGGTAGGAATTTTGAGGATCCCTGCAGATCCCTGGACTTCTGCTCATTGGAATGCAAGGAAAATGTGTTTTTTAAGCACATAATGTAATTTCAAGGGGATTCTGGGTGAAGGAAAACTGGTGAGAGCCATGCAAGTCCTGCACCCTTGGACTCCCCTGGTACTAGTTTGTTAAAGTTAACCCACCACTCACACTGGTTGGTTTTAGCACCTCCAGAAATTATGGTTTCAAAGCATGATTACTTATCAAAGTATCTGAATATTGAAACCAAGCCTTCTGAAGGTGGGCCATAAAGCTGCGTCCAGGCACCAACCTCTTTATGGTCCATTCACACGCCATTCACGCACAACAAACAACCCTTTCATATCGCCAGCCACGGGCCCAATCCAACCAATCACTCCACTCACATTAACTTACCGTTGCCAGACAAGGGCCCATCACATTCACACGCCACAGAACGGAATAAGTTTGACTACATTTTACCACCTGTCAAGTAACTGCCTCCTTCTTCCTTAACATTACCAAATGCATGCATAACGAATCTTTACTAATGACTCCTGTGCCAGCCACCTGAAGCTCAGGAAGACATGTTTTTCATGCGCCTTTAACGCACTCTCTGTGCTAAATCTAACTCCTTCCAGTTTGTGGATGCAAGTTGGGGGTGTCCGAGTATGCCGTACAAAGCGATTCCTCGAACTGAGTGAGCATATCTACCTTTGAAACTAAGGGAGACATGCTGGGGATTTCTCATGCTGTTACCTAAAGAGAAGGTCATAGGCTACCTGCCTCCTTCTTCCTTAACATTACTAAATGCATGCGTAACAAACCTTTACTAATGACTCCTGTGACAGCCACCTGAGGCTCAGGAAGACATGTTTTTCATGCGCCTTTAACGCACTCTCTGTGCTAAATCCAACTCCTTCCAGTTTGTGGATGCAAGTTGGGGGTGTCCGAGTATGCCGTACAAAGCGATTCCTCGAACTGAGTGAGCATATCTACCTTTGAAACTAAGGGAGACATGCTGGGGATTTCTCATGATGTTCCCTAAAGAGAAGGTCATAGGCTATGGAAAAGGGTAGTGTTTGGTACATAGGGGAGTCCATGAGAACGTAGCATATGTCCCAGCCAACATTATGTGCAGTGATGTGATTATAATGCACTTATACAGCAAACTGAACATCTACTAAGTTCTGATGGAGGATGAACATGAAAAGCAGGTCAAACACTGACCTATACAAGTCATTCTCCTTCAGTGCTGGGATGGCACCAATGGGTTTGAATCCATAGGTGTAGATGATGTACATCTGTACTACCTTTACTATCTGCCTTCTACCTGTGCAATAACCCTGTGAAGGCACTCCTACCATAAGCTTTCCTTACCCATCCATGTCTCTGTTCTCATCAGAGTCCTGGCTAATC
This sequence comes from Pleurodeles waltl, assembly GCF_031143425.1. NCBI lineage: Eukaryota > Metazoa > Chordata > Amphibia > Caudata > Salamandridae > Pleurodeles > Pleurodeles waltl. Next base: position 705,735,635 of record NC_090450.1, on the reverse strand, counting down.
CTGTATAATAGCCAAGTGAACCTATACTAGTTTGTGGAAGCAAGTTGGGGGTTTCCAAGTATGCCGTACAAAGTGATTCCTCGAACTGAGAGAGCATATCTACCGTTGAAAGTAAGGTAGACATGCAGGTGAAGAAAGGGTACTCCGTGGCAATGTGGCATATGTTCTGTCCACTAGTATATGCAGTAGGGGGAAGAAAATGCATGTTAATTGAACAGAACACCGACCACGCCAAAAGGAAGTCCATGATGAAGTAAAATTCTGTGGCTCCTTGCCTAACGAAGCAGTGGCCCATGGACGTTCGGTATCCATGCACTGCCACTGAAAGGATTACCCAACAGCAGCTCAACCTCAGTCGATTTCCCAGAACTTTGCTTTAGTATGATACAACGTAAAGCAAGTAGGGATACAGAGGCCTGGTTGTGATGGACACTGGGGACAGTAATACCGACTCTCCTGCCGCTTTCCATGCTTTGAGCACACTTTACAGCGACGACATGGACAATCCTTTTTGGGTGTTTTAGGTATGCGATCAGCAAAGTGTCGCTCCTGCAGCCTTGCCACATTCTCCAGAACATATGAGGTGGAGGCTGCTGCTTCTTCCTTAACAGCAGTGAGGCTTTCAATTACAGACAACTGGAAGTCAAGGAAAGTCATGAGTCTTCCTGTTGTTGTCTGACGGTAAACAACATACGCATTATATGTTGCCATCTGAATCAGGTGGGTAAACAGTTTCTTGTACCAAGTGCGAGTTTTACGACACGCATTGTATGGTTGAAGAACCTGGTCGTTCTTGTCCACTCCACCCATGTACTTATTGTAATCGAGTATACAGATGGGCTTGTGGACTTCGGCCATCTGACCCCAAACCGTGATGGGAGAAGTGCTCTCATCATGAATTGTAGTGAGCACGTATACATCACGCCTATCTAGGAACTTGACTGCGAGCAGTTCGTTAGAACGCAATGCAGTACTCTGTGATTTCTGGAGCTCCTTGCAAACAAGCTCCCGCGGGAATCCTTCGCGGTTACAACGAACTGTACCGCAGGCCACAGTGCCAGCTTTGTAGAGCTCACTGAACAGCTCTACTCCTGTATAGAAATTGTCCACATAAAGGTTATAACCTTTGTGAAGAAGTGGCTTGACAAGCTCCCATACAATCTTACCTGTGATCCCTAACGCGGGAGGGCAACCTACAGGGTTTAGGGTAGAATCCTTCCCTGTATACACTCTCAGGCTGTACACATAGCCAGTAGAGCTCTCACACAGCATGTACAGCTTTATGCCATAGCGAGCTCTTTTGCTCGCAATGTACTGTCTGAAAAGCAGCCGTCCTTTGTACAGGATCAAGGACTCATCGACTGCTATATTCTTTCCAGGAGTATAGATCTCTGGAAACCTGGCAGACAAATGTTCCACGACAGGCCGAATTTTGAACAACCTGTCATGATCTGGATGGTCCCGGGGCAATGCAGCAGAATTGTCATTGAAATGCAGCATGCGCTGCAGTAGCAAAAAACGATCTCTGCTCATGTATGGTGCGAAGATGGGAGTTACCCAAACCGTGCGAGTCGTCCAGTAGGACTGCAAGGTGGGTTTCTGCACTAACCCCATTTTGAGCGTAAGGCCCAAAAATATCTTCAACTCCGCCAGTGAAGTGGGAGTCCACTGGCGTGCCCTAGAACGGGGCCCTAGAGTGCCTCCGCACTCCCTCAGAAATTGGTCTGCACGCAAATTTGTTTGCTGCACAACTTTCTGAAGAAAGTCAACATCCAAAAACAGATAGATGTAGTCGACTGGCAAAAAGTTAGCTGTATCCACTTTACATCCAGCGTCACCAGTAAAAGGTGGAATTTGGGGCTGAACCAAACAGGGGGGCTGCCAAGAGAGCACTCTCTCTGTGCTTGCGGCAGCAAGCACGTGCTCTCTGGGTTCGGCTAGCCCAATGTGGTCCCGCTGCCCAGAATGTGCTTGCGAAGGGACAGCACGGATGTCGTCATTGTCTCCTTCAGACTCACTGGAAGAGGTGTCGTCAGATGGGACTCCGCCGACTGAAAAATCACTCCCAGAATCTGCCCCATTGTCCTCTCCCTCAGATGCTGTCTCAGTGTCTGCTGTCTCAGTCTCTGAGCCTACATCAGAACTGTCCTCCATAACCCGAGCTAGGGCTTGATCAGCAGTCATCCAACGAGATGCCATCTCTGCAACTGGCTAAACTGTCCCTCTAAATTACTAGCCTACGTAGAAGGCAGATAGTCACAAAATTGCTTGTGGGTATGTTTGTTGTGTACAACAGGAAATGTCGTCACCTTACCTTCGCTTCTTTTCCAATTCTGCAGATTCTCTGAAAACACTGAAAAAAACAAAAAAAGAATGTATTACTTCACCTTACCACACACCCTGTGCAACAGTCATTTTTGGTGCTCTGCCTCCCATTACCTCCTCTTCTAATTCCCTCAGTACTACCCAGCAAAAGTGCCACTCATATCTCTATAGTCCCCCTGGCATTACATTTGTTTTAAAGCGCAGGTAACGCTTGCCTTTACTAATCCACTCAGCTACTTTATGGCAACTGCCACTACAGAAAAGACATGCATGCATGCATATATATATATATATATATATATATATATATATATATATATATTGTGTGAAGAAGATTCTCACCCCACTCCACGAGGTTCAAATTGGCATCTTTTATTGCAAGCAACAGCCACGTACGCGTTTCGACTCTCAAGGATTCTTGATCACAGTAAATGAGTCCCTCTTTTCTTTCATTGTTTATACTTGCAATAAAACATGTCAATTTGAACCTCATGGAGTGCAGTGAGATTCTTGTTCACAAAATATTTTCGAGGTTGCTCTCCTCCATCACTGAGCACCGGCAGTGGAGTGCGCTGCGCAACAATCTTTTTAACCAATTTGTGTTGCATATATATATATATATATATATATATATATATATATATATATATATATATGTTTAGAAACAAAGTGGTTGAAGGGTTGCTGGGCGGCACACTCCACTGCCGGTGCCCAGTGACAGAGAAGACCAATCTAGAAATTATCTAATGCCGAAAAATTTCACCGCACTCCACGAGGTACAAATAAACGTGTATTTTATTGCAGTCAATAACCACCAACGTGTTTCAACTCACCAAGGAGTCTTGATCACGGTCCTCGTGGAGTGCGGTGAAATTGTTCACCATTATAAAACAACACACACAAGAATAACAAGCATTTACAATGCAATGGGTCTCGCATCTGCTCGAGTTAGAGCTATTAGCGTTATAAACTCCTAACCCAACTTTTCTTGCCACATAAATTGATAATTGAAAGTTAAACTCTTTCACATAAGAGAGCCGATTCACAGCGCCACGGCCATCATAAGCATCATGTGAAGAGATACACAAAAGGAAAATAAGTTCGCTCGCAGTTAAACGTAACAGCAAAAGTGCAATTAGCCATGTACCAGGGGCGATGGCCAAGGCGGTAACAAAACCTCCCCAAGGAGGGACAAAGGTAAATCATTTTCCAATGTAATCAAAGGATTTTTGAAGGGCAAGCCCACGAACGAGTGGTAGTGATGGGCGTGAGGTGGGTGTTGTTAGAAGCCCAGATACACACCAACAAGTCAGAAAAGCAGCACATGGGCGCTGCAATGCTTGTCCTGGAAAAAAAAATATATATATATATATATATATATATATATATCTATATCTAAATATATATATATATATATATATATATATATATATATATATATATATATATATATATATATATATGTGTATACATATATACACATATATATGAGAGAGAGAGAGAGAGAGAAAACAAAACACTCATGTCACAAACCTTTTTTTTTTATACATGTGTGCTTGCCCTTGGCAAAGCACACATGTATAAAAAAAAAAATGGCCCCATTGATGGTCACCCTAAGGGCTGACCACCAACAATTTGTTTTTTTTTTCTCTTTTTTACCCTGGGGGGGGCGATCGGCCCCCCCAGGCAAAACTACATGTTTTTTTTTTTCCCCTGGGGTCGGCCCGTGTTCCAAGGGCCGACCCCGCCATTTTGTTTTCATTTTTTTCCAACTTTTTTTTATATTGTGGGGGGCGCGATCGCCCCCCCAAAACCGTGTAAATAAATAAATATTGCCCCCGGGGGGGGGGGGGGGCGGCTCTTTTACAAGGGGGCCGACCCCCCCAAAGAAGATCCCTGGTGCCTAGGGGCGTTTCCTGGCCATGGATCGCAGCCGCGCTGCGATCCATGGCCAGGAAACGGTGCCAGGGAGGCATCGATGGAAAGGGGAGAGCCTCCCCTTTCCATCGATGCCTTCCTGGCATCTGGGGAGGCCGATTTGGCCTTTTTTTCTCCACCGGAGAAAAAGAGAACGCTTACCTGCTTCTCTCCTTCTCCGGTGGGGAAAAACTGTGACGTCAGCGCGCCTCGCGGCGCGCTGACATCATAAGGGCGCGGGAGGGGGGTGGGATGGAGACGCGGAAGCTCTTCCGCGTCTCCCACGGTAAAAAAAAAAAAATCCTCCGTGCATTGCACCGGAGGATTTTTGACCCCCTCCCTGGTGTTGGCCACTGGTCGTGACCCGCACCAGGGAGGGAGTGTGCCGACGCCCGCATCTAAAGGGTTAAGTACACCAATAGAGTAAATAAGTGAGACACAACACACAATAAAAATGTCACACCAATTTATAAAAATGGTAAATATTTGTATCTTTATAATGACACCAAAATGACAAAACTCCAATATAGGGAACCAGAGATATGAATTTTTAAAGATTAAAAGTAACTAGCACTTACAGTCCAATATGACTCAGATGGAAAGTTTCACTGGACTGGGTCACAGTCAAGAGTTCCAGCCACTTACAATGTAACACTTTATGCTTACTTCCAGAAATGTCTCTTGATGCAGGAAAATGGTCCACAATCCCAGTCCCAGGTTCCAGAATCTCTGAGTTGCTCCGTGGGTCGATGGGACTACAATTCTCACAATGCACCTGGTCAAATCATTTCAAGTCCACTAGGTGCAGTGCAGGCTAGGGACTTTTGTGGAAGTTGGTGCAATTAAGCTCTTTCATCCTGTTGCTTTCAGGTAGACCATTCCTGAATCCTTTTTGAAGCAAGCCAACGTCATTTGGGCTGTTGTTCCAGTGTGCAACAGGAGCAGCACTTCAGTGTGTAGTCCTCTGGGTTGCAGACCAGGGTTCCAGCAGCAGGGCAGTCCTTCTTCTTGTGGTTTCAGGCAGCAGATCTGAACTGAATGCCAATGCAAATCAGCCACTTTTATTGATATTCTTTTGAAGCCTCAGCTTGCTTCACCCATCCCTCTTTCTGGCCTGGTTGTACCATCTGCCTCCACCCCACTATCCGATAACCTCTGCTCAGAGCAGGCCACTTATCACCTAATCAAAGCAGCTTGGCTAATCCTGTTAGGGCTGACCAATCAGGAGAGACCACTAGCAGGCTGGAATTTGGCTTAGAGAGAAGAAAGTCGTATACCTTATTTTCTGTATAAGTTATACAACGGCAAATTGTAGCATTTATCATTACCATTCATTTGAGTCCACTTATGGCATGTTTATGTTTTTCTTAGCCACATATAGGCTTAAGAATCATATTTCCATTATAGCCTATGGAGCTGACTTTCTACAATGGGGGGAAACGATAAAGTGCAGGTTTTCCCTCACCAGGGCATATCAAACATATTTTATAATGCCCCTGGCTTATAGTTATATGGCACCCTACCCCCAGGGCAGTTAGGGGAGACCTTGGGGGTGATTTATATGTAAAAAGAAGGCAGATTAACACTTTGAAAGTACCTTTAATTCAAAAGTCAAATTTGCATATATTTGAAAGACAGTCTGCAAAGCAGGGCTGCCTTTAAAAATGACAGCAGGCCCACAGCAGTGTACCCTCCAGTGCAGGAAATCTACTGTGCCTTTAAACTTTTATGCCCTATAGTTTGAATGCCCTTGACCTATTGTCTACCAGAGACTTATAGGGCCTGTCATTGCCAATTGGAATTGGAACATTATCATTGGGCCATATACCATTTATTCAGAGCGGTAGCCATGGGCCTGATAAGCAGAGCACAGAGCTGAGTCAGGGTCAGTTACCATCGGTATACATCAGAAATATTGGAGTAGATATGCTAAAAGGGTGACTTTCTCACATGGCCCCCTCCCAAACAAAAGGTGATGGGTAAATAACCTACGCTCTGGTAATCCTCATCAGCTAAGTGGAAAAACCTGGAAAGTCCATCTGACTTAGCATGGGCCACCCCTGGTCTGTGTTCCACTGTGAAGTCCATCCCCTGTAGGGAAATGGACCACCTCAACAATTTAGGATTCTACCCCCACATTTGCGATAGCCACCTGAGAGGTCAGTATGTACATTAAAGTGAGTACCAAACAAGTGTGATCTCAGGTTTTTCAAGGACCAAACCACAGCAAAGGCTTCCCTCTCAATGGACCTCAATGTTTGCTCTCTGGGGGTCAGTCCCCTGCTGATGAAGGCAACTGGCTGATCAAGGCCCTCTGCATTTACCTGTGCCAAAACTGCCCCAACCCCATGTTCTGAAACTTTTGTATGAACCACTAATTATTTGTATAATCAGGGGCCAGAAACACTGGTGCTGAGAACATAGGCCCTCATTACAACCCTGGTGGTCTTGGACTGCCAGGGTTGTTGTGGCGGATTTCATCACCAACAGGCTGGCGGGGAAATCCCTAGTATTATGTTTCGCCGCGGTCGCACTGCCGGGACCGGCGGTTTACCGCCACTTCAGTCCCAGCGGTTTTAATCTGCCAGGGCAGCGCTGCCCAGGGGATTACGAGTCCCCCTACCGCCAGCCTTTTCCTGGCGGTTTGAACCACCAGGAAAAGGCTGGCGGTACGGGGAGTCGCGGGGCCCCTGGGGTCCCCTGCACTGCCCATGCCACTGGCATGGGCAGGGCAGGGGCCCCCTGACACGGTCCCAAGGAGCTTTTCACTGTCTGCTATGCAGACAGTGAAAAGCGCGACTGGTGCAACTGCACCCGTCGCACAGCCGCAACACCGCCGGCTCCATTAGGAGCCGGCTCTTGTGTTGCGGCCGTGATCCCGCCGGCCCAGCGGGGATCTCAAAATGACCGTGGCGGGAGTGCGGCCGCCCGGCGGTCAGATTTTGCCAGGCGGCTTCTGCCGCCCGCCAAGGTCGTAATGAGGGCCATAGTCTTTTTTCAAAGGCTATCTGACATTCTGCAGTCCACATGACTTTCTTTGGCCTCTTTTTAGAGCTGAGTTCTGCTTGGGGGGGCACACTGTTCCCATAATTTTGAACAAACCTTCTATAATACCCAGTCAGACCAAGGAAGGCCCTGACCTTTTCCCCCTGGGGATTAGCTTTGGGTACCAGCACCACTGGACTGGCGCATGGACTATCAGAAGGCTCAATTACCCCCACTTCCAGCATGTTATCTACCTCAGCTTTTATACTGGTTCTGACCAGGTCAGACAACCTGTACAGCTTACGTTTGACAGGCAGGTTGTCACCAGTGTCAATGTCATGGACACACCAAGTGGTGAGTCCAGGGGTCAGTGAAAACAGACCAGCAAACTGCTCCAGCACCTGCTTGCAGTCTCTGTTCTGTTGGTCTGTCAGTTGGGGAGAGAGTACAACTCCCTCCACTGACCCATCTTGCACATTGTTGGAGAGGAGGTCTGGCAGTGGCTCAGTCTCCTCTTCTCCTCCTTCATCTGTGGCCATCAACATGGTCATGTCTGCCCTGTCCTGGTGGGGTTTTAGTCTGTTAACATGCAGGACCATGTGAGGGGTTCCCGGGGGTGTTAAAGTCTACCAAATAGATAACTTCACCCTTCTTTTCTAAGACTGGATAGGGTCCAGTCCACTTGTGCTGGAGGGCCCTAATAGCCGCAGGCTTCAACAACCACAGCAATTGACATGGTTTGGATTCAGGCATTTTAGTTCTCTGGTCATACCAGAGCTTCATGAGCTCTTGGCTGGCCTCCAAGTTCTTGCTTGCCTCATACATGTGCTCTGCCATGCACACTCTCAGGCCTAGTACATAATCTAGCACATTGTCCTTGGCTTCTTTAAGAGACTTCTCCCAAGACTATCTCACCAGGCACAAGGGTGCCAAGACTCTCTCACCAGGCACAAGGGTGCCCAAGCAACTCATAGGGGCTGAAACCAACACCTTTTTGTGGAAACTTCCTGTATGCAAACAGTAAACATGGTAGGAGAACATTCTTTCTCCTCCTGAGTTTGTCAAATAAACCATTGATCATACTCTTCAGGGTCTTGTAAACCTTTCCACCAGACAATTGTTCTGGGGTGATATGGTGTGGCAAACCTGTAGGTGACACCACATGCATCCCACATTGCTTTAAGATAACTGGACATGAAATTCGTGCCCCTATCTGACACAACCTCCTTTGGGAAACCCACTCTGGTGAACACAAAAAGTAGGTCCCTAGCCAACACAGGAGCAGAGACTGTTCTGAGGGGTACTGCCTCAGTGTACCTTGTGGCATGATCCAATACCAACAATGTATACCAGTTTCCTGATGAAGTTAGTGGGTCTAGGGGACCAACAATGTCAATACCCACCCTTCCAAAAGGAGTTCCAACTACTGGCAGTGGTATCAATGGAGCCTTTGGTTTGCCACCTGTCTTGTCACTGGCCTGACAGGTTTCACAGGAGCTGCAAAACTCCTTCACTTTGGCAGACATGTTGGGCCAATAGAAATGGTTCACCAACCAGTTCCATGTCTTGTGCTGCCCCAAATGACCTGCCAAGGGGGTGTCATGGCTCAGAGTGAGGAGGAATTCTCTATTCTTTTGAAACACCACCAACCTCCTGGTGGCACCCTCCTTGAGGTCTCTAGCCTCAGTATATAGGACTCCCTCATCCCAGTACACTTTATGGGATCCACTCACATCACCCTCCTCTAGCTTAGAGGCAGTCTGCCTCAAGTCCTCAAAAGTAGGACACTTTCTGTCCCTGGCAAAACTCCTCTCTTGTGGGTCCACCTGCTCCTGTCTATTCTGCCCAGTCAGACAGATCTGCCAGGGGTGAAACACCTTCCCCAGAGATCAGCTGCCGCTGTACCTCTGGAGTTCCCTAGGTTTGCACACCAGACCCAATGCCTTTATCTTTTTATTGGATACTTGGGCCAATATTTCAGAGGCCAAGTGTTCATCATTTCCCTGCTAAGCAGCCTGTCACAGCACATACCCATTCAGGGAGATCTAGCACCCTCGCATGGACCATTCTCTCTACCCCTGACCAGTCAGAAGCTTCAAGATCATTTCCCAGTAGACACTCCACTGGGAGTGCAGGAGACAACCCTACCTGCTTAGTGTCAACATCAGGACAATGCGTGCTCTACGGGCGACAAAAATGAAAAAATCCAGCCTTTATGCAAGAGCATAATTCATGCATTGTGTTTATATGTAGTATGTTAACCTTTTGCATTGCAGACTTTAACCTTGAAAAATACTATTAATGATTTTTGCAATAACTGTTCATTTGCAAGGTATTGCTGAAGGCTCACTGAGTGTGTTAGGGTGTGGTCCCTTTCTAGGACCTTCTAGAAGCTTTCTCTGCAGCATGACTGGGTGTGGTTTGTGGGCTAGGCCAGACTCTATATAAGGGAGCAGCCCAGCTCCACGTGCTCGCTATTCAGAGGTCCCGGTGCAGAGCAGCAACAACTTCCTGAGCTCCTGTTCCGGAGGCCTACCTTCATGTTCCAGGCCTGCCCCGCATTATATTGGTGATCCTTGAGCAGGGTGGTAAGGTGGAGATCGGGCTGGGCCCCCGACCCCTGTTCTCAAAGACTCTTGAGTTTTGGGCCTACTCGTGAAACTTTCAGAGTACGCGATTCATTGCTCTCATGTAAAACTTGGTGTTCAGATCGGCAACAGCTTGCGCGATCATTTCATGGCATTTGCATATTCTTGGTCGAATCGGCAGTGTGCGCGATTCATTTCCTGCATGTAAACCTTTATGTTCAGATCGGCAACAGTGTGCGCGATCATTTCATGGCATTTGCATATTCTTGTTAGAATCGACAGAGTGCGCGATTTATTTCCAGCATGTAAAACTTGATGTTCAGATCGGCAATAGTGCGCGCGATCATTTCATGGCAATTAAAACTTTGATGTGTAATGTTTGTTGAAGTGCACACATTATCCTGGGGCTTTAGATTTTCTGTGAAGATGCTAAATTCAAAATGTGACATTCCTTGTGCATATTAAGTTCCTAGTACAATCCCTATTGTTTTCCAGGGAATGTTTCAGATTGCCTTTTGTCCTCATGTAAAAATGCAATGTTTGTTCTGAAACATTATTCTAGAAGGTTCTTATATTCCTAGACAGTATGTGACATTTCTTGAAAAGCTCATGTGAAACATTGTATAAATCATTCTTGATTTTTTCCAGGTACCCAGAGTTCTTAAGGTATAGTTATAGTCACTTCTTAGGTTATCCATGGTTACAGTATGAGAACGCTTAGAACCATAGTCTAGTGAAAGTCAATGTGATTATATCTTGATATTGTGTTGTTTAACCTTTTGTTTCCTACAGGTCTCCTTCCCAGCTGTTCCCTACCTAATCCCCTTTTCCCCCACTTGGGCTCTCTCAGGCTCTCAGAGCCTCAACCTCAGTCCTATTGATTTTAGGCCTCAGCCTATACCTCTCCATTCTGGGAGGCAAGTTAGCCAGGGTTGCAATTTCTACCCCACCTGTGGACACTAAGAGTGCCTCTGCCAATCCTTTCCCCACCTCTGGGACAATCTCTACCCCCACACCTACACTAGCAATTCCCGTGGACTGCCCACCAGTGGGAGGCTTCATTTTGCAGACATCTCCTCTTTTGTGGTCTGGCAGGTGACTGTCAAAACACTGTCCTGCCTTCATTATGTCACAAAATGTTCCTGCCTTTGTAGGATCAACATTCTTCCACAAGAACCCCTTCTTCTTGAAAGTGGCATGGCTCAGGGTCCCACCCTCTTGTGCAGGTTTTTGGGAACCTTGGGAGGACTCCATATGTTTTTGACCTTTCTTCTCCTGAGCTTTCCCCTGGGAGAGGGCCTTTCCTCCTTTCTTTTGGTCACGTCCCTAGTGTTGGCTAGACACTCTGGTTCTCATCCACTCATCAGCTGTCTTCCCCAGCTCTCTGGGACCAGGCAACTTTGAGTCCACTAGATACTGGTGTGACTTCTACTGGACATAATGAGTCAGGATGTTTTCTTTAAGTATTAAATTGTACAGCCCCTCATACGTACTCACTTGGTTACCCTTAATCCAGCCTTCTAGTACCTTCACTGAGACAGCCACAAAGTCTACCCATGACTGTGTGCTCACCTTCTGTGTGTCCTCGAACTTCACCTGTACTGTTCTGGGGTGAAACCAAATTTCTTGACTAAACATTGTTTGGTGTGTGAGTAGGATTTTGTTTCATCTCCCTGTAAGGTCAGGAGCCTATCCCTCCCAGCTATTGGAATCAGTTACCAAAGAAGTGAACCCCAATACTTTGAATGGACCTCTTGCATCTCAATGGCCCTCTCAAATGCAGTCAACAATTTGTCAATGTCATACCCCTCAGTGTACATTGGAAGTATTCCCCTGGGGAGCCTAGGGCAGTCCCTACCCCCCTGGGTATCTCAGTGCTGTCCTCATTGTTGCTGCCACCACTCCTCTCTTTCTTTCTCCCTGGCCCACCTCTTCTTCTCCAGCTCTAGTCTCTTTGTCTATTGCTAAGGCCTTCAACTACGCCTGAAGCTGTCTCACTGCAGACGTAGTGTTGGTTCCCCTAGGAGGGAAGCCTTCCCTCCCTGCCCTAGCTAGGATCTTGAACCTAGTGCTGGAAGTAGAGGACAGGGCATCATCATCCTCCTCCACATGGTGGAGGTCATTGGAGGGGTTGCCCCCCTCATTCTCTGGAGCTGCCTGTGCCCAGACCCTCAGGGACCTAACTCAGCCTTCCTGATCTTGTGGCTATTAGATAACCCCCTTGACCTACACTGAACCCTAAGCTCAGACACCTTGAGTTTGTTCAGTTTAGCCGGATCACACTCCAGGGTATCCCTAGTTTTGGGTCACACAAACTTTGCTCACAACATGTACCCAGGTGAGACTGTCACCTAGTATCTAAGGTTGGATGGGTTGTAGTGAGCCACCTGGGCTCACCTCCACAGGTGTTGACATATGCACGCAACAGCTCGTCCGGAAGCGGCTAAGCTGATAAATAATTGGGGTCTTAGCCGCTCATGGCAGGTCCAGTGAGGTAATATCCAGAGTCAGTGTCATTCATTCCTTACAAGCTGCGTGCAGTCTAGCAGCCCTGCTTCCGCCTTTACGAGGCCCTTCCCAAAACAGCACACATTCTAGGGGTTTTGACCTTGGTTCATTTTGGATTATTTGATCGTTGTGCTTTGCCTGAGGAAAGCTACGGACTAGAAATAAGGTGTTCTGGCGACATGGAGCCAGCTGATAGTGCATCTTGAAGCCCACCAAACAACACAGGTTTCTTTGCAAACTCCCAACTCATCTGGGCTACTGGGCCTTATAGATAAAATTACCTGAGTTTCAATCAGGTACATAGAAAAATTAATACTCTCTGCAAAACGTGATGGCAGGAGAGAGCGTAGCACATCTCCTAATGTCAAAGAGGATCCAGAACAAGGCTTTGTGGGATGATAAGTGTGGGGGGGGTCTCTAAAAGGGGCGTGGCCTATGTAATGAAGGATATGGCTTAAACATGTAAACTGAATTCCTGTGATTCCCATATTGTGCCTGCCTGCTGGTACTTTGGTTCCTCTGACTTAGTTATTCCCAGTGCTTTATATGGAAATGCAGGTACTCACTCTTCTGAGTACCTAATTGCTCTTGAGAAGTGCTGGTACTCTGCCATTATTGCAGCAGCGCTGACAAGTGCAGGTACACTCCCTTCCAAATTAAAGCAATGCAGGTACTCAGTACCAGACAGTACCTGCCCATTTAAAGCACTGTTTATTGCATCCAGACATATAAAACAACAACTGATATACACCTAAGACCAGACCAGCCAGTGCTATTGGCTTTGTTAAATGAATTAATAACAACAATATTTTGGTTGTAAATAATATTGCAAATATTTCAATTCTGAAATTGTGAGACTATGAATTAAACATTACTGTGGCCTGTTGAAGGGGCAGTGGCCTTCAGAGTTTCTCAATCAATCTCGTTATGGTAGATATGTATGCCCTTTTTCTCTCCGCACCTCCTTCACTTACTATCTTACAGACATCTCTTTCCTATTTAGCACCCTCTTTTCACTCGATCCTGAATGCTCTTCCTCGCATCTTCTTCATTTCAGCAGCCTCCAAACACACAACAGACCCACTCACCTGTCAGAACTGCATTTTCTTTTACTTTTGTGTAGTCAATGTTTTGGCAACTGTGTACCTCCCTCAAACACATTTGCACAGAATAACAATTGCAACAGGACTACAAGACCGTTGTGCTGAGCGCTCTGCAGAGAGGCCAATGATTGAATGACCATGTGTTTTGAAGTCCTTTTTAACCCAGTGACGGGCACCCTGAGAACATCACACTGTCTTCAGTCTCAACCCCAGACCTCTCAATCGTGGCCTCTTATAAACACCTGGAGGAAACTGTTCAAAATATGCACTATCCTAGAGTAGTCTGATGCACGGACAAAGTGCAGAAACCCAATATCCTGGAAATAGCTAAACCTCTCCGTGAATACAAACTTAAGTAAAACATGTCAAATATAAACGGCAACTAAATTGCTATTGTGGGCTATCTTATCACTTCATAGATTCATTGTTTTGAAATCAATCTATGTTTTTGATTGTTAAAAAAAGTTAAAGGCATGAACAGAGAGCCAGAAAGAGACCTGTTTCAAAGTATGTTTTTAATTACTACCGTGGTTCAGTCCCGGAGAGACCAGGCCCACCTAAAGACCTGGTCTAGAGTTTTCAGCTGCCATGACATCAGTACCACCTTTACCAGTCCAAGGCATTTTAGTCACCTTTGTGCTGGTACTTGTAGTTTCGCTTTTTATTTGTAGGTTGGGTAATGCATGTGCCAGCATGCAAACTACTGCTGGCTGTAAGCCAGGGCTGGATAAAGGTTCTGCTGACAACATGGCGCCATTTGTAGATCTGAGGGTGGAACCTTCTTCGGACTCCTAGCCAGAATACCAGCGGAATTACTCGGTGCTGCAACAAAACCAGATAGCCACTGTGAATCCATTAGAGCTCCGGTTGCAAAAGCACCTGTGGATGGGATGTGAGTGTAAAATGAAGGCTTGAATGCCTGCTGGGCCAATCCCACTTGCCATCCTTCCGATGTTAATAAAATGAGTTATTTTGAGTGAAATATATGATAACATGTTGAGCCACAAAGAAGCATTTCGATTATCTGTACTGTCCTTTAAATGTAACCCTTGTCCCTATGCCTAAGGGGCCTGCTATAGTCGCCTCTTGAGTGACCTTTTGTGAATGGCTGACCTCTGCGAGCCTGCTCTGCCCATCTCGCTGTAACGCCTCGTACCTGTGAACATTCGACCATTTGATCTCTTTACAGAGATTGGTGCCATTGACTGGGGCAAGGCCTGGGTCCTCACATTGGCAGTCTTTGTTGTTGGTCTTCGCACTTCTCTCCTTGAGTTTGAAACTTTGTGTTTCCTGCCAGCGCTGGCAAGATAATCGAGTTTCAGCCTGTTCCACATTATTTCTGCTTCTGTTAGCAACTTTATGGAGCCTCCTCTGGAACTGAGAGCCTTACTTGCCACAGAGATCTCACAGTGGCCCATGTCAAGTGTGAGTAGCCCACCTTACAATAGATCTTGATGTGACCTGTCATGTGTGAGCGCTCAAGCTGGGCCATGGCACTTGTAGGTAGCTTACATGGCCAGGAGACCTGGGCCATCTCGATTGTGAGTGGTTTACCAAATGTGTTAATCTCATGTTCCTTGGCATGTTTGATAACTCAACCAACCACTACTTGTATGCAGCCTTGTACCTGTAGGCAGTGGCGGCACGTCCTTTAGGGAGCAGGGGCCACGCCCCCCCACCCCATGAAGAGTGTCTATCAGGCTGAACAAAGGTCAGCCTGACAGACACTCTCCATGTTCAGCTCAGGTAGCCAGGAGCAGACATGCGCGATTTGCGCAGACTCCTGGCTGTCTGAGCTGAATTTTGCTGGGCTGAGGAGATCACAGCTCCTATGGGCGTGACCTCCTCGGCCCAGCAAAGGTGCCTCAAGGCCCTCCCCTGGGTGACGAGGAAAGCGTCACCCATTGACACTCTCCCTGGGCGCTTCAGGTTTAAGCCCTGAAGTGCCCAGGGCGAGTGTCAATCAGTGACACTTCGTCACAGAGTGGGGCGGGGTCAGCAGTCTCACTGACACCATCCCACTCTGTGACGAGGCTGGGACTGCTGCCTTCCCTCATTGGCTGACCAAAGGTCAGCCAGTGAGGGAAGGCAGCAGTCCCAACCCTCCTGGGACCTGGAGGCTAAAGGTAAGTGTGTGTGTGTGTATGTATGTGTGTTATGTTTTACATTGAACGTTTGGTGCGCGCGTGCATGTTTGAGTGTTATGAGTGTTGTTAATGGATGAGCGTGCATGCGTGCGTGTCTGTATGTGAAAGAATGAGTCTGTGTGTGTGTGTTTGTGTGTGTGTGTGTGTGTGTGTGTGTGTGTGCCCCGCCCGCTCCCCTCCCAAAGCTGCCGGCTGCCACTGCCTGCAGGTTTATTTTCCCTGATAGCAATGGCGTTCCTCAAAGTCCAGCGGAGAAGTGTGGCACAATGGTTAGAGCGGCAGCTCCTGATGCAGATATCTGGCCTGGGACCAGGGTTCAATTCCTGCCTCCGTGGGTCTTGGGCTCAATTCTCTTGGACCAGATAATTCTCACCTCTGTGCCTAGTCTAAGAAATGGGTCACACTCTGTATCTCTGGGCAATAGCTTGCTTGGGGCCATATGTACAAAAGCTTTTTCCCATAGACACAGAATGGGTAAAATCCTTTGGTACATCTGGCCCTTAATCTCCACAACTGCCCTGACAGCTCTTGGATGCCTGGGGTGCCCAAAAGTGGGTGTCTCACAGGGAAAAGCCAAGAGGGGTTCCACAGCAGTATGCATACAGCGCCTTGAGACCCTAACGGCTGAGTAGTGCGCTATACAAGTGCGAAGTTTACAGTTTTATAATGAGAAGGGAAAAGGATGGAGGTGCTACTCACACTTGCTAAGGGGAGGGCTGATGGGATTTATCTACGATGTCTGACAAGTTGAGCATTGCAACAATTTTTCTGAACCTGACTTCCCTTTATGTTTCTGGGGTTTTAATTGATTGGAGTTTAGAAATAAACTGTTGATAGATGTGAGATATTCAGGGAGTCCAAAGACCTCGAGTTGTACCACATCCTGTGGTCGCTGGGTCTTTGTGTCTATTGTGAGGTGTTTGCTTTGTGTCAGATGCAAGCGGACCCCTGCCTCCAGGTATGAGATGTTCAGCCAGTGCAGAGATCTCGATCTGCGACCCTCACGTCAGGTGTCAGGTCTGCAGCCAATAGAAACATTTCAACTTGCCCAGTGTCTGATGTGAGGTGTTCAAAGGATCTCGGGTACTCAAGCTGCACTATGTCAGGTGTAACTTGTGTCGTCTGTATGGTATTTGTCAGATGTGAGATACTCAGCCGGTCCAGAGAACTTAACTTGCCGCATGCCTGGAGCTTGATGTTCCGCCTGTCCCCACTCTTCAGCTTTCAACACTTTGCATTCTGGTACCTCGAGTTCTGCTTTTATCATGGGGAAAATAAAAATACAAGTACCAGAATTCAAATCGATGTGCAATACAAAGGTAAAATCAGGAGGACGCTCTTCCACTTGACATGGATAACTCTTTTCTCACGCGTCTTCCTTTCTGACTAGCAAAAATCTCTCCGAGGCTGCGTGGAGTGGCGGGTTTCCCCTCTAATACCAAGTGGGCCATGCGCCTTAAATTCCATATCTTCCTCCACAACCTTCCCTTCGAAGGCACGCCCTCTAGTTGCTCTGAAGTCAGCTATATTTTCGGTCTCAACTTGTTTCCTGGATTCCCCCGGCCTGTCTCCGACTCACTGTCCTCGTGAATTATTTTTACTGTCGAGGTATGTTGAAGTTTCTATGGTTTTCTGTGACGCGTGGTTGTTCTGGCGCGCTTCCGAGTGAGCCATGAAGCCCTGCGCTTGCGGCTCTGCCAACGCCTCACGCCATAACAAGCACAATGCTTGGTCTGTTTGCTGCTGTTTAGCTGTATTTTCTGATTCGTGAATTGTTTTTTCGCATTTCTTATCTTTACAAGGCGTCGTCCCAGTCTTGTGCCGCCGTCTCACGCGTGACACTTTTGACCACTTTTTTTCATGAGTATTTTTACTATCTGTAAGTTGCTATTTCACTTTTAACACTGCAAGGATGGGCGAAAAGTCCCAACTTGCAAAGTGTTGGAAGGTAGGAATGGCTCGGGTTGAAATGACAGCATAAAGTAAGACCAGTTGGCTGCTACGCAGAGCGCGTGTTTCTGCACAATCACGCCTGCTCCAGTCCGCAGAAGACACCATTAGCCTTGACACGATCGACCTTCAGAGCACATCCGACCTTTTTGGGGTGGGGCGTTCATGATAAGGACAACAATTGTTTGATTTATTTGTCAAAAACAAATACTTTATTTTTAGGATGAATTATGAAATGTGCAGTGTGATCTTTGTTGGACGCACAGCTGCAAATGGTAAAATTGTACAGCTGTTTGGGGGCAGTGGGCGGATGGCATGGCCTCATATAAGACTCCTTGTTATACCATAAAGTCCAAGACTAACGTGCTAGGCCCCAGTATTTAGAACAAAGTAGGTGATCGGGTTTTTGTAGATAGAGGGACCACCTCACTCCATAGCTTCTTGGACAGTAATTTTAGACCTGATCCTTAATGTGGCGACCTAATGCACTCTGGGTGTTGTAGTCTGTTTGCCGTCATTGAATTAATCACAGTAGTGCTCCTGATACCAATGATTTTCCTGAAAACAATGTCTGAGGTGACCTGGAAGGGGGTGCTACACCTAGTTCAGTGTTTCCCAACCTGTGGTCCGGGGACCCCCAGGGGGTCCGCAAAGCTTCCTCAGGGGGTCCGCGACTGTTTAGAAAATGTTATCATTTAAACAGATTAGGTCCCCAGCTTTGAGTAATAACTCACTGGGGGGTCCCCACATTCCTATAATGATTGAGTGGGGGCCCCCGGGTTCCAGTATTGATATACTGGGGTTCCACAGAAGTCAAAAGTTTGGGAACCACTGACCTAGTTGACTCTGGCTTGTATATTTGTGGAAAGCAGGCTGATACTGTGCGTTGCAACTGTATTCATTCATTCATTCATTCATTGCCCTTGCAAGATCCTCTACTAGGGCCTAGGCAAGGCTAGATTTGTATGTTAACAGACTGGATGTAAAATGGTTTGGGGCTCTAGTGACATCTGTATGGACCTAGGGTACTCAGAAAAACGGTGAAACTACAATCGCTGAAGAAACACATGAGAAATGTTGTTTTTTTTTGTTTTGAAATTAAGCGAATATCTGTTAGCTTGTGTAGATTTCTTCTTATTGTCCTTCAACACAGAGAAAGAATAGGAACGGCGCAAACTCCCATGCTTGTGGTCTAAAAATCTGGTCAAGACGCCACTAAAGTATGTCATTTCAAAACGGCCCCTTGAAACCGGAAACCCATTTGAGCCCTTACAGAACATGCTGAACGCAACGTGTCCGAAATCCAGACACGCACGGTTACCGCTTATAGGCTCCTGAGACCACAGTGAGAAAGTGGTCCACAAAGCA
Organism: Pleurodeles waltl; assembly: GCF_031143425.1. NCBI lineage: Eukaryota > Metazoa > Chordata > Amphibia > Caudata > Salamandridae > Pleurodeles > Pleurodeles waltl. Next base: position 705,716,744 of record NC_090450.1, on the reverse strand, counting down.
CCGAGAGGCACTATAATTTTTTTCGAGGTTCATGCGTGACTGCCTACTCCAGTCCAGGATGGTATTTCTTTGAATTCTGGGATTTGTAGTTCTCTAAAACCTGGCCTACAAGTCTCATATTTAAAGGGGGGAAAAAATCAGACTGGAACAGCTCATCATGCATGTACCTGGGGAAATTGGCAGCTATGATAGAGACTCCACGACACTTTGAGATACCTGCTTACGAGGCACGAAGCACTGTTGGCGTCACTGTGGTTACGGTGTCTGAGACAGAACAGCCAAACAACTAATCCCTAACCCACACTGTATCCGTGTGGATTAACGAATCCATACTAGGAATTTCATTCAAGACCTGGTTTAAAAGAATTAGCCTCACAACATAAATCCCCGACCGGACATTGTGCTTCATGGGCTTGTTTATGAAAGTTGTTATATGGTTAATTCACTGTACTTCAGGTTTATATGGCCAAGCTTGTTAAAAATATTGCGATGAACTAAATGTTGATATCCTTTTGGGATAGACAATTCAGATATTGAATACTTGACCTAGTTATATTTGCTTCCTTGTAAGGTGGAATATGTTAATTTGGTGTTTGCGCCCCTTGACGAAGGGTTGACATTGCGAAATGCAGGTCAACACGTTATAAACATACCATGACATATTTGGCTTTTTAACAGCCAAAACAATGTAAATAATGATTCACTTTCGCAAGAAACTAAATCGAAGGCAGTTGAACTTTCTTGAAACCCTTTTGGAAATAATGAGAAAATACATTTGATTATTTCAGTCCATAAGGTGTGTGGAAGGAGACAGAGATCTCAAATTACCTTGTGCTACATGAAATCAAGGCCAACGACAGCAAAATAACAGCAATGTATACATTGCGGCCTCTCATTCAGCAGACACCCCGACCCACACTAAATTTCCATTAATAAAGGCATTTTAGGAGCCTTCTCCAGTCATCAGAGCTCTGAAGTTTCCAGGTTCCGTGCGCCGAGTAGCTCATCCCTCTGTTTCCCCCTTTGCATTCTGGGATTTAACACCTTCTTTATCACATTATAAAATAAGGAACAGAAAGTACCGGAAAGCAAATTAAAACCTGGGTTGGAAGAGTTGCTGAAGTTTGGATCTGGGAAGCGTGAGGCCCCTGGGTACTGACTCACTCAACATCCTTTAGGGGATCTTATTAAATTGAGAACGCAGCAACAGGGCTGGTGCCAGCTGCCGCGTGTCGTGAAACAGCAGGAGTGAGGTTGTGGCATGGTGGTTTTCACGGGAAAACCGTGAAGTGGGGGTGGTGGTTCGTCCAGTAAAACTTTTTAAACACTTGCGTAGATACGTTGAAGGATCGGGAGTATGTGCGTCCTGTGAGCGCGAATAGGGTAGCAGGCAGGCCACCGAGTGACTAATCGGCTTTTACTGTATGTTCTGAAGCCCGGGGCAGCTGTGATGAAATACCACCAAAGGAACACGTTGTTATCCTTTTCGTTACACCACACCGAGTGTTGATCCTAATTACTGAATGACACAATTGTTTAATTTATGCGGAGCGCCCCGAAGGTTGGCGAGTTGGCGCTATAGAATACACCTGGAATAAGTATGTACATCCCTTTTTCCTCTCCCTGGCTCACTGCTCCCGTATAAAATCCTGGATTTTTAGTTAAAAAGCATGTTGCATTCTGGGGTTTGTAGGCCTATATTTACAATGGAACCATTAAAACTGCATGTCCCGTGATGTCGTAGATTGTGGGGAAAAAGCTAGGACCAGTTTAACACGTACCACGTGGTTTACAAAAAAAATCCACCCTTATTATTATTATTATTATTATTATTATTATTATTATTATTATTATTATAGCAGCAATCTGGTGCCTCTCTCCTGGGCAGAGTCGCTCAAAGAGCTGACTTGTCACTCAGTTGTGTGTCCCTGGTGTTGGTGGGCATGTTAACTCACATTACTTTTGCAGGCGAAAAGGCCAGGGTGCTTGGCACTGCCTCTTGCCACAGGAGCTATGACTGGTTATCCTTTCCATGTTACCCCTGCTACAAAGGGAGAAGCCAAACACATTAAAATACACCCCCCCCCCCCCCCCCAACACACACACACACTTTAACCATACATCTGAAGCTCCAAGTTTTCGGGAGGGGGCATTGGCGCTGAGAGGAAGTGTATTGCTCCTAAGAACGCACCCCCCCCCCCTTACTACCCTTTTCTTTTCTTTTTGTCTTCTTTGTATGCATTTTTTTCGTTTGCCATAGTTTTCCTGTCTCTTTCTCTCTTCTCTTCAAAGTTTCCCATCATTTTTCTTTCCCTGGCTCCATCTCTGCTGGTGCCCCACGCCAGCTCTGACCCCCCCACCCCATGCCACTCTCGTGGTATTCTAGTGAAATTGCATTTAGAGGCTTCCTTATAATAACAGGCTGAACGTGGACCATAAAGGAGTAATTCTACTTTCACTTTGTGTGTGTGTGTCGGGGATCAGTGCACCGCTGTCTGCCACCTTCTTGAAATTCAGCTTTTTGCTTCTCCAGGGCATGTTGCGATTTCAGACCAGCATGACATTTATACCAGGCCTAAAGGCTATGTACATTGGGTAGCCAAACCCCCCACCCGAACGCGTGGCACAAGAAGTATTGGTTACAACATCCACTGCTGGAGTTGCCTTTGTTTCAACTCTTCTGTGCTGCACTCCTGCTTTCCAGAAAATGACCTATGAAGCACTTGTCGAGATCTGACATATCTTGAGGTTTCGCCCAGGCTTAGACTGCCTCTCTGGCTTTGAAATTCCATTTTGTAACCTTTGCAACGTCAATGGAAAAGTTCCAGCTTCGTTAAGATTTGTGCTGTAGGGCTTCAATGTGAGAGTCATAATTGTTTTCCAGAACTTGGACTGCATGCATTTTTGATGATGATTTTTTTTATTTTTTTTTTATTTTTTTTTTTTTAATGGACCTGCCGAGGGATACTTCATGGAACACAAATAGTGTTCTTTTTCTGTACAATGCCACTGTGCGAAGAAAAGCTCCCTAAAAGGTAAACTTGCTGAGAAACACTGCTTAAATTTTTCTCCATGGAACTATGTTACAGTTATGTAAGTGGCATAAATTGTACTTAGTGGGTTATATTTGGTTGGGCTAGTTTATGGCAGTTTCAAAATTATCTGGCTATGCAGAAGGAAAGCTTTGTAGGGGGTGAATAATCAGGCTTTCAGACTCTCATCACGGAGCCACATGGGCTACTGGGCCATAACTATTTATGGTTGTGGTAGTTTGCCAGGGGTTCCATGATGTCCATCCCCTTTTTTTTATTTTTATTAAATCTGTTTATTGAACTTGATGCATAAACAGCAGTACATTTCTTTTATAGAAATATTTCAATCCGTGTACACGCATGTGTTGACTTGTACCTTGCGGTTACATTTTAGCGTACTGGAATGCAACTTATAACTATACAACTTGTAATTAGAGTCATGTTTGAGTACCAAGTTTCTATTTGCTGGCATCAGGAGTGATAGAGGCAGCACTATCCCAAATGATTGGGAGTGACACGTGCTGAATAAGTAAGCAGTAGGGCAGGAGGCGAAACTGGGGCGTGGGGGCACACGGCGCAAAGTGTGGAGGAAAAAAAAAAACTGTGCATGTTGCTAATTCCCTGGGGTCGTTATTAGGAGGAGCTCTTTTTACCTATACAGTGGTATATTGCAGTTGGGTGTGGAGGAACCAAGGCAGAATAACTAAAGGGGTACAAAGGGGTTATGTAGTGAAGCAGTGCGTCCGTCTTAGGGTATCAATTAATTGAGGGGGGATATGTGTCATCTCTAGATTCTATACTTATCACAAAGTTATCCCAAATTTCAGCTCCTTCTTGTTTCTGTCCCTTGTGTTGTAGCTGTCGTAGTGTCTGTGCCTCTGCTTGTGATCGGCTGTGCAGGTCGCGGAGCCAGGTTGCGGTGATGTCGATCCTAAATCATGGGCCACATAGAAACCGTTCTGCACATTACTCCCAGGGTAGAAAAGACAGTCGGTCAAAGTTTGGTCAAGGAGGTGGTGTGAGGGATAACAGCTTACAACTCAACATTCAACCAACGGACACAAACAAATGTTGTCCTGTCCAGTGCTTGTCATCTGAATAAAAGAATGTACTTTAATCCTGCAACATTGCTTCATATTACTCAGCACGCTTAAGTGAATTCCATACAGGATTAAAATCCTGATTGGGCTTTTGAAGCAGTACACTCTCTGGTATGCAACCCTGCTAATAGATTTCATGAGCATCTGTGTTCCTGGCATATATTCTGGGTCACAGCACTGGCTAGGAATAGATGCAGTTCACTTAATCCTCCCCAGGGCATATATGCACCAACAGTCTAGTTTGTATTTACTTCAGGCAATATTCATTTAAAAAGCCTTGGTCCATGCAACATGTCTCAGTCCACTAGTCAGTATCTTGTACGCACAGAGTTCTCAAGCTCCATGGTTACCTGCATCTTGGATTCACAGTATGGTTAGGTGCTGGATGGATGTGTGCATCTCTCCTGCAATGATATTTCCTGAGCTGTTGGGGCTGTCACTGCCTTAATGGGGACTTGAATGCTTCAGTGATTTTTGGTGTGGCGGCTAACAACTTCAGCTCTTGTCTTTGACAGATGCAGCCTCCCTAGGCAAGGTGCAGATGGGACCCTTGTATGGCAAGTGCAACGTCCAAGCCAATCATGACCTAGTAAATGACTTAGGGTGTTGCAGCCTCTGTGCCATTCTGGGCACACACCTCACTGTTGATGGAGTGTCTGACTTCAAGATGAGCAGTGACAGCACCAGACTCAATCACAGCAGACTACTGATGTCACTCAAAGCTTCATTTCTGTATAAGGCTTGATGCAGGCCATGACTAGAATCATTGAGATGCTAGGGACCTCTTTCTCCACACAGGTCACTCCTGGCTTCACTTTCTGGTAGTATTTTACTCTCTATGGCTAATACCTACACGGGTAATACAATGGGCTTCTCCTCTGGACAGTCTCTCCTCCTGCAGGGCCAGCTACGCACCTCCCCTCTCTGAGAAGGCAGAGAGACGTCTCCAATCTAGGCAGACCCTCTGCTCCCCCAACATAACGTTCAGTCTTCCAGTGATGCCCCCTCCTGTCTGGGAGACTGACTGTCATGTAGATACTATCCTTGGTCACACAGCACTCATTGGTCATGAATAATATAAAACCGGAAAAAGGGTAGTGATTTGGATCCCATTCTATACACATTTTCCAGATAGGGGAAATGGATCCGGTACCAAAGGTTTCAGAAATGGTTGAGGTTGGGTCTCTCTTGTAAGACGCTGCTTTAAAATATACTATATCAAAATGAGATATAGTGTGCACAGAGTCCAGGGTTTCCCCCAGAGGCTTAACCGAGGCTAAATCAGATCATACTAAGGCTCTCTTTTGTGGTAGTGTGGTCAAGCAGTCAGGCTTATCAAAGTTTAGTGCAAAGCATTTGTTGTACACACACACCAGCAAAAAAGGAAGAACATACTCCATGACTAACTCTAGGCCAATGGTTTTTATATAGCAAAAATATACTTTGTTACTTTTATTTCTAGAATCACAAGATTCAGTTTACAGGTAAGTATCCAGCATATGTTTCAACACCACTTTTGTTTCAATTTGGCAAGTTAAATGGTTTGCAAGAAAATAGCAAATATCTGTTTTAAAAATTGACAATGCAATTTTCAGAAACTGTTCGGGGGGGGGGGGGAGAGGAGGAAAAGTTAGTACAGTTTTGAAGTAAGTACAAGACTTACAGTTCCAGTCTCCGGGGGTTAGGATACCCACAGGTTGGGGTTCAAGTTAACCCCAAACACCCACCACGAGCAACAATGGGCCGGCCGGTTGCAGAGGTCAAAGGTTAAAATGGAGTCCCGTGAAGACTGGGGGCACTCTGAATCTGGTCTGCTTGCAGATAAGTACCTGTGTTTTTTGAGGGCAGACCTGGGAGGCTTAGGTGAGCACCAGGTGGGGCCACAGGTCAGCACCAAACACACAACCTCAGAGGCGCTGGGGCAGCCGGGTGCAGGGTGCAAATATAGTGTCGGGCTCCCAATACTTCTCAATAGGGGAACCCCGGGGAGTCACAAAGATGCTGCAGGCCAGGTCCAGGGGGTTGGTGCCGGAACACCTCAGACTGAACAAGGAGGAGGGCCTGCTGCTGAACGTTGCTGGACCGGGGGTTGGTTTCCCCAGGTCCAGGGAGCTGAAAATATTCATCTGGTTCTCTCGCAGTCAGGGGGGGTGGGGTCCTCCTGATTTAGGCAGCAGGCGTCCTCGTGTTGGACAGGAGGGGCCAACCCAGGGTGGACACTAGGTCAGAATCGCCTGGGAACCAGCTCTAGTTGGTTTAGCCACCTGGACACGGGCCATGGGCATCGGGTGCAGAATGGACGGGACTCGCAGATCTGGGGTGGTTCTGGAGTCCTTTGCTAAAGATTCTTTTTGGACAAGGCTGGTGTCCATGGGAGATCTTGGTTCTCTGGGGTGCAGGCAGTCCTCTTGAGGCTTTTAAGAGGTCACTGGTCCTGCAGGATTCTTCACCTTTTTGTAGCAGGGCTTCAGAAGCTGGAGACAGGCTGTGGGGCTGCGGCCAAGTAAGTTGGTGTCTCTAGCCCTCTATGCTGGGGGTTAGCTTAGTAGTCCTTCTTCTTTCTTCTTGTCATCTTCTTGAGGTCGCCAGGAATCTGCTGAGCTAGGTTCAGCGGAGCCCTCAAATCCTGGATGTAGGGGCGTTACTGGGGTCAGAGGGCAGGAGCCAATGGCTACTGTCCCTGACGGTGACTACACCCTTCCGGTGTCCTCTCCCTTTGGGAAGGGGGACAGAGATCTAACCCTGTTGCTCCCTGTCCTCCAAACCAAGATAAGGATTTTGCAAGGAGTTTGGTCACTTCAGCTCTAGACTCCTTAGGGGTAGTCCTAGCTGAAGTGGTTACTCCTCCTTGCTTTCCCTAATTTTGCCGCCAGACATGCCACCAAAAGTGGGACTTTGTTTGAGGCGCAGGCATCTCCGCTTGCTGGATTGCCCTTGGGCAATGTAACAAGAGGCCTGAGCCTTTGAGGCTCACCGTCAGGTGTTGCATTCCTGCACGGGGGAGGTGTGAAGCACCTCCTCCCAGTGCAGGCTTTGTTCCTGGCCACAGAGAGCACAAAGGCTCTCACCCTGTGTGGCCAGAAACTTGTCTGGAAGTGGCAGGCTGGCACAGACTGGTCTGTCCTGCACTAGAAGTTTAGCTAAAATACAGGGGGCTTCTCTAGGATGCCCTCTGGGTGCATTTTCCAATAAATCGAACACTGGCATCAGTTTGGGTTTATTGTGCTGAGAAGTTTGATATCAAACTTCCCAGACTTCAGTGAAGCCATTATGGAGCTGTGGAGTTCGTAATGACAAACTCCCAGCCCATATACTCAGTGTAGCCACACTACGCGTACAATGTCTAAGAATGGACTTAGACACTGTAGGGGCATATTGCTCATGCAACTATTCCCTCACCTGTGGTATAGCTCACCCTGCCTTAGGGCTGTAAGTCTGCTAGAGGGTGACTTACCTGTGCCACAGGCAGTGGTTTGTGGGCATGGCACCGTGAGAGGGGTGCCATGTCGACTATGTCTTTTTCTATCTGCCAACACACACAAGCTGCAATGGTAGTGTGCATGTGCTTGGTGAGGGGTCCTCAGGGTCTCGGGGTGGCATAATACATGCTGTAGCCCTTGGGGACCTTCCCTGGTCACAGTGCCCTTTATATCATGAGTACCTTTTACAAGGGACTTAACTGTGTGCCAATTGTGGGAACAATGGTTCAAGTTTTGGGAAACAACACTGGTGCTGGGGCCTGGTTAGCAGGATCCCAGCACACTCTGTCAAGTCAGCATCAAAACCAGGCAAAAAGCAGGGGGACAACCATGCCAAAAGGGCACTTCCCTACACACACCCCTCCCAAACGGAAGAGGATGAGACTAACCTTTCCCAATAGAGTCTTCATTGTTTAAGTGGAAGAACCTGGAAAGGTCATCTGCATTGGCATGGGCAGTCTCAGGTCTGTGTTCAACTGAAACTTCCATTCCCTGTTGGGAGATGGACCACCTCAAAAGTTTGGGGTTCTCACCTTTCATTTGCATCAGACATCTGAGAGGTCTGTGGTCAGTTTGAACAATAAAGTGAATACCAAACAAGTATGGTCTCAGCTCTTTCAGTGACCAAACCACAGCAAACGCCTCCCTCTCAATAGCACTCCAACACTGCTCCCTGAGGAGTAACCTTCTGCTAATAAACGCAACAGGCTGGTCATGGCCATCATCATTGGTTTGGGACAGGAATGCTCCTATCCCATGTTCAGAGGCATTTGTCTGCACAATAAACTGCAGAGCTGGAATAATCGGGAGCTTTCAGAACTGGTGCTGAGCACATTGCCTCCTTCAGGGTGTCAAAGGCCTTTTGACAGTCAAGAGTTCAGTTTACTTTTCTGGGCATTTTCTTTGAGGTCGGTTCTGTGAGGGGGTTACAATGGATCCATACCCCTTCACAAACCTCCTATAGCAACCAGTCAAGCCAAGGAATGTCCTGACTTGAGTCTGGGTTGTCGGAGCTTCTCAGTCCAGAATTGTCTGGACCTTCAGGCTGTAATGGGTGCACTTGGCCTCCACCTACATAGTGACCCAAGTATACAACAGTGCCTGCCCTATTTGGCACTTGATGCCTTAATAGTGAGGCCTGCTGATTGCAGAGCCTGCAAAATCTTCTCCAGGTGGACCAGGTGATGCTGCCAGGAGGAGCCAAAGACAATATCATCTAGATATGCTGTTCTAAAGGACTCCACAGCACAAAGGACTTGATTCACAAGCCTTTGGAAGGTGGCAGGGGCGTTCTTTAAGCCAAAGCGTATACCAGTAAACTGATAATGCCCATCAGGTGTAGAGAATGTTGTCTTTCCTTTTGCTCCAGGTGCCATTCTGATTTGGCAGTACCCTGCAGTTAAGTCAAAGGTACTGAGGAATTTGGCTGCATCCAATTTGTCTATAAGTTCATCTGCTCTTGGTATAGGGTGTGCAGCTGTTCTTGTTTTAGAGTTGAGACCTTTGTAGTCCAGAAAAAACCTCATCTCTCTTTTCCCATCCTTGGAATGAGGTTTGGGGACCAAAACCACTGGGCTAGCCCAGGGGCTGTCAGAGGGTTCAATAACCCCTAAATCCAGCATTTTGTGGACTTCCACTTAATGCTCTCTTTGACTTTGTCAGACTGTCTATAGATTTTTGTTTTGACAGGTAAACTGTCTCCTGTGTTCACATCATGTGTACACAGGTGGGTCTGTCCAGGGGTCAAAGAGAAGAGCCCAGCAAATTGCTGTAGGACTTGCCTGCAGTCAGCTTGCTGTCGGGCAGTGAAGGTGTCTGAATAGACCACTCCATCAACTGACCCATCTTTAGAGTAATTTGACAAGAGATCAGGGAGAGGTTCACTCTCTGCTTCCTGCTCCTCCTCACCAGTAACCATCAGCATGGTCACATCTGCTCTGTCGCAATAGAGTTTTAGGTGGTTTACATGGATCACCCTCTTGGGTGTCCTGCTGGTGCCCAGGTCTACCAAGTAGGTGACCTCACTTTTTTTTTTTTTCCCTTTTTTTTCCCTTTTTTTTTTTATTTTTTTTTTTCCTTCAGGATAGGGTAAGGGACACTCCATCTGTCCTGAAGTGCTCTGGGAGCCACAGGCTCCAGAACCCATACCTTCTGTCCTGGGTTGAATGCTTCCAGTGCAGCCTTTTGGTCTTACGTTGCTTCTGGATATATTTGCTGGTATCAAGGGTTTTGGATGCCTATTCCATGTACTCAGCCATCCTTGAGCAGAGGCCAATCACATAGTCCACTTTATCTTGTTTAGGTTCATGGAGGGATCTCTCCCAGCCTTCTTTTACAAGTGCAAGTGATCCACTTACAGGGTGGCTAAACAGAAGTTCAAAACCCTACACCCTTCTAAGGCGACTGACTGTAGGCAAAAAGCAAGCATGGCAGAAGGACATCCCATATCCTTTTGAGTTTTTCAGGGAGTACCATGAACATGCCCTTTAATGTCTTGTTGAATCTCTCAACAAGTCAATTTGTTTGTGGATGGTAGGGTGCGCTGAACTTATAAGTCACCCCACACTCATTCCACATGTGTTTCAGGTAAGCTGACATGAAGTTTGTACATCTGTCAGAAACCACCTCCTTAGGAAACTCTACCCTGGTAAAAATACAAATTAGGGCCTTGGCTACTGCAGGAGCTGTAGTAGACCTAAGGAGAACTGCTTCAGGATATCCGGTAGCATGATCCAGTATGTACTGATTTCCTGAGGCTGTGGGTGACTCAAGGGGACCCACAATGTCCACACCAACACTTTCAAAGGGAACCCCCAACACAAAGTGGAATGAGGGGGGCCTTTGGGTGACCACCTGCCTTACCACTGGCTTGGCAGGTAACACAGGAGTTACAAAACCCCTTCTCCTTCTGAGACATATTGGGCCAGTAGAAATGGCTGACAAGCCTATTCCAAGTGTTTTTTCTGTTTCAGATGCCCCCTAGGGGGATGTCATGGGCCAAAGTTAAGATAAACTCCCTAACTGCTGAGGCACTACCACTCTCCTGGTCGCACTAGGTTTGATGTCTCTGGCCTCAGTGTATAGAAGTCTATCTTCCCAACAGACCCCGTGGATGCCTCCGACATCTCCCTTTTCCTGTGCAGCTGCTTACTGCATCAGGCCTTCAAGACTAGTACAAGTGTTTTCTCACTGGCTCAGCTGTTCCCTTGAGGGTCTCCCTGGGCCCAAGAGCTCCACCTGATAAGGATCCAGTTCCATGGACTCGGTTCCCTCAGAGCAGTGCTTAATTTGTAAATAAAAACATGCCGGTGCCCAAAGCCCTCCTCTTGAACATGCAGCTGCTGCATTTAAATGCGCGAGCACGAAATACTGGGGCAGGGTAATCCTGAAGCCATCTCAGGCCTCTTCAATCCATTTAAAGCCACTCCCTGCCCCTTCAGCTGACTCTGGCAGCTTTCTGCTTTCTACCTTAGTGACGCTTTTAAATTTTTCTCTTCCTCCGTCTTTCCCATATGTGTCTTTTGCTCGCAGCAAATGCTTGAGGCAGAAGAATAAGCTCTGGCCCTCTAAAATAAGTGCCGATGCTCGGCACCGGAAACAACAAGCACAAATTAAGCACTGCCTCAGAGGCTAACACTCCTTCCTGAGAAGAGAGGTCTTGTTTCTTTTGCTGCTCAAAAGCCAGTCTCCCAGTCTTCTTGCCCTTTCTCTTGGAAGGTTGGGCCATTATTCCAGGCTCCAACACTTTTATTCACTCTGTGCTCAGCTTTGTGCTCCAGTTTTTACACACATCATTTCATGAATTGCCAGCATGGCTGCATGGGTTTTGAGTTCTACCTCAGCCCAAGCTGAGGACTCCAGATCATTCCCTAGCAAGCATTCCTCTGGGATTGCAGAAGAAACCACTACCATTTTCAGGCCAGTTACCCCTCCCTATTTTAAGGTCACCATAGCCATGGGATGGACCTTAGTTATATTGTCAGCATTGGTAACTGGATAGGTTTGTCCAGCCAAATACTGTCCTAGGGAAAACAGTTTTTCTGTCACCATGGTGACACTGGCACCTGCATCTCTCATGGCTTCTACCTTTTGTCCAATTAATCAAGAGGTGCTGTCTGCATTTTTTAATGTTAGGGGGCCAGACAACAAGTGTGGCAACATCCACCCCACCCTCAGAGACTAAAGTAGCTTCAGTGTGAACTCTGATTTGCTCTGGGCACACTGTTGATCCAACCTGGAGACTGGCTATACCAGTACTAACTGGAGCAATGCTAGAGGGATTTATTTTGGGACAGGCCAAGTCTCCAGTTTGGTGTCCATTCTGCTGACAGTTGTGTTACCAGGCCTTTTTGGGATCAACATTTTTACCCTTGTACCCATGTAAGGACTGTGAAGAGGCTGGGGGTCCACCCTCTTGTGCAGGTTTTTGAGGCCCTTGAAAAGACTCTTTACTTTTGCCCTTAGGTATCGCACTACCCTTCCCCAGGGGAGGCTTAATAATATTTATTTTGGTCACCCCAGTTGATGTTTTTTTTCACCCTTGTCTTGACCCAGTGGTCTGCCTTCTTTCCCAATATTTGGCCAGCAATTGGGCCCAGGTCTACCAGATATTGATGCAACTTGTCATTGAAGCAGTTACTTAAAAGATGTTCTTTCATAAACAAATTATAAAGCCCATTATAATCATGAACTCCACTGCTGGTTATCCAACCATCTAGTGTTTTCACTGAGTAGTCTACAAAATCAACCCAGGCCTGGCTCGAGATTGTGAGCCCCCCTGAACCCACTTTATACTCCTCATTGGCGAATGCAAAGCCCTCAATCAGGGTAGCCTTCATGTGGTCATATGATTCAGCATCTGCACCAAGGAGTGTGGGGAGCCTATCCCTACACTTACCAGTAAATAGTTCCCAAAGGAGAGCTCCCCAATGAGATTTTAGTTTTCTGGTTGCACAAGCTCTCTCAAAAGCTGTGAACCATTTGGTGATGTCATCACCTCTTCATATTTAGAGACAATCCCTTTGGGACCTCAAAATGCTCTCTGACCCTATTTAGATTGCTGGCACCATTAATGGGTGCTAAGCCAATGTCTGATCTCGCCTTCTCTATAGCTAGGAGCTGTTTCTCCAAAGCTAATATTTTGGCCATCCTAGCTAAAAGGAGGTCCTCTTCATTGAGGCTGCCCTCAATGTTCCCAGAGGAACTGGACTCCTCTGTGGATGATCAAGGTCCTGTGAGCACTATCCTTGGAGATAGGGGCCTTGGGGCCCTCATCTTCCTAGTTAGGTGAGTTTGCAGGTAAGTACATTTGTAAGTAAGTATCCAACATATGTATCAACACCACTTTGTTTCAATTTGGCAAGTTAAATGGTTTTCAAGAAAATAGCAAATATCTGTTTTAAAAGTTGACACTGCAATTTTCAAAAAACGTTCTAGGGGAAGAACATTTAGTACAGTTTTGGGGTAAGTACAAGACTTAAGGTTCCAGTCTTCAGGAGTTAGGATGCCCACAGGTTGGGCTTCAAGTTAACCCCAAGCACCCACCACCAGCAACATGGGGCCGGCTGAGTGCAGAGGTCCAAGATGATGCAAGATTTAAAATGCACTCCTTTGGAGACTGGGGGTACTCGGAATCAGGCCTGCTTGCAGGTATATGCCTGTGTCTTCAGAGGGCAGACCTGGGGGGGTTAGGTGAGCAGCGGGGGGGACCGCAGGTCCGCATCAAACTCACACCCTCAGCAGTGCTGGGGCGGCCGGGTGCAAAGTGCAAACACAGCGTCAGGCTCCCAAAACTTCTCAATAGAGGGACCCCAGGGGGGGGTCACAAAGATGCTGCAGGCTAGGTCCAGGGTGTCAGTTCTGGAAAACCACAGGCTAGACAAGGAGGAGGGGCGCCTGCTGAACGTTGCTGGACTGGTGGTCGGATTTCCCAAGGACAGGGGGCTGTGGGTGCAGGAGTACCTCTGGGCATCGGGAATCTTCGTCCAGTTCTCTCAAGCTCAGAGGGTTTCCTCTGGGTTTAGCCTGCATGCGTTGTTTTTTTGGACAGGAGGGGTCAACACAGGGTGGAAACTAGGTCAGAATCGCCTGAGGATTAGCTCTTGTTGGATTAGCTCTTGTCGGTTGAGCCACCTAGATAAGGGCCGTGGGCATCTGGTGCAAAGTGGGCAGGATTCTGGGATCCGTGGTGGTTCTGGAGTTCTTTGCTGGAGTTTTTCTGGACAGGGCAGCTGTCCACTAGAGATCTTGGACTTCTGGTGTGCAGGCAGTACTCTTGAGGCTTTTAAGAGGTCGCTGGTCCTGCAGTACGTGTCACCTTTTTGCAGCAGGGCTTCAGAAGCTGGAGACAGGCCTGTAGGGCTGGAGCCAAGTCAGTTGGTGCATTCAGTCTTCTCTGCTGGGGGTCAGCTTAGCAGTCCTTCTTCTTTCTTTTATCTTCTTGAGGCACCAGGAATCTGCAGAGCCTGGCCCATGGAGCCCTTAAGTCCCGGATTTAGAGGCATTATTGGGGTCAGAGGGCAGTAGCTACTGGCTACTGTCCCTGAGGGTGACTACACTCTTCTGGTGTCCACCTCCCTTTAGGGAGGAGGACACAGACTTAACCCTATTGGTCCCTGTCCTCGAAACAAAGATGGAGGATTTTGCAAGGAGGGGTTTACTGCAGCTCTGGTGACCTTAGCGGTGGTCCTAGCTGAAGTGGTCACTCCTCCTTAATTTTCCCGGCCAACTTGCCGCCAAAAGTCAGGCTTTGTCGGTGGGGGTAGGCATCTCCACTAGCTGGAGTGCCCTGGGGCACTGTAACAAGAGGCCTGAGGCTCACCACCAGGTGTTCCATTTCCTGCAGGAGGGAGGTGTGAAGCACCTCCACCCACTGCAGGCTTTGTTTCTGACCACAGAGAGTACAAAGTCTCTCAACCCATGTGGCCAGAAACGTGTCTGGAAGTAGCAGGATGGCACAGACCGCTCAGTCCTGCACTATACGTTTGGCTAAACTACAGGGAGCATCTATAAGATGACCTCAGGGTGCATTTTCCAATTAATCCAACACTGGCATCAGTCTGGGTTTATTGTGCCGAGAAGTTTGATACCAAACTTCCCAGACTTCAGCGAAGCTATTATGGAGCTGTTGAGTTCGTAATGACAAACTCCCAGCCCATATACTCAGTATGGCCACACTGCATGTACAATGTCTAACAATGGACTTAGGCACAGTAGGGGCATATTTCTCATGCAACTATGGCCTCACCTATGTTCTAGTACACCCTGCCTTAGGGCTGTACGGCCTGCTAGAGGGGTGACTTACCCTTCCATAGGCAGTGGTTTGTGGGCATGGCACCCTGAGAGGGGTGCCAAGTCGACTTTGCAGCTTTTTGTGTTGGTGAGGAGAAAAAGACAATGGCATTGTGCGTGTGCTTGGTGAGGGGTCCCCTAGGGTGACATAATGCATGCTACAGTTCTTGGGGACAATCCCTGGTCCCGGGGCCCTTGGTACCATGGGCACCTTCTACAAGGGACTTAACTGTGTGCCAGGGGTGTGCCAACTATGGGAACAATGGTTCCGTTTTTGGGAAAGAACACTGGTGCTGGTGCCTGGTTAGCAGGATCCCAGCACACTCTGTCAAGTCAACATCAAAATCAGGGAAAAAGTGGGAGGCAACCATGCCAAAAGGCCACTTTCCTGCATCTCTCAAATGTAGTTTTTTGCCTCTTCCTCTGACACAGCCTTTCTGCAAAGTGATGGCTCACACAGAGGCACCATGAAGTGTGAGATCTCTATACCTAAGTTTCATTAGCATTCCTGAAGCAGTAAACATTAGGCTCTGCCTTGAAACTTGAATAACAGCAACTGCAGTTCCACCCTGTCGCCTCTACCATCTACCAAATGGCATTGCTCTGGAAAAACTAATCAGCAGACCTTTGCTAACAAGGCCCACATTGAAATTTTAAGTGCAACCTTGTCTCCCACCTCTTTAAAGTCTGTTTCTGGGTCTCATACTGCCAACACCTTCCCCCCCAACTATAGCAATTCAGTCAATGCACTTCCACTGTCTGAGAAAACTGTGTCCACCCTCAGTCTTGTGCCATCCCAATTTATTCCCACTAGTCCCAGCATTCTGAGTCTCCTGCAACCATAATTATGTAACGCACGTCACACATACACGCGCAAGACGTGAAATATCAGCCCAAGGACCTGGTTTTCACATAACAGCGGAACTTTACATGAAAATGGTCAGGAGACAACACTCTGTGTAACACAAAGAAAGATTTTTATCAACTAATTAGCTAGGTCAGCATGACACGAGTTTCAAACAAAGTCATAATACCAGTTTCAGATGCAGCTCTGCACTCAGGGCAGGGGTATGTACCTGTTAACAATGCAGGAGGCCTTCCTGTCTTACCAGATTCTGTTGCAATACAGTTACTTCTCAGAACTTAGCAGGTGAAAAAAAACCTCTGAACTCCAAAATAGTCCTTGATGGTCAATAATTTAATCACTACAGCCCTACATACCTGGTTTTCTAAACCTATTGTGAATATCTGCCTCTGCTTCTCAAAGACCCTCTTTTCCCGAGGGGCTTTTGTGTCCTCTTGAGTTTAAAAGACGGTCAGAAGCTCTGAGGCTAGCAGATCCCTGATGTACATTGTATTAGTTTCCAAGGTACTCTCTTCCCCGCCCGCCTCCTGCCCCGATAATTCCACACTAGTCTCCCAGATGACTTTTCAAGTACTTTTACACACATCAAGAATCTACCTCACTCACAAATCCAAGGCCCCAGAAATTCTGATTATCTAGTTCTAGATACTAGTGGCACCGCAGATCATGAAGAGAACTGCCAAGTTCCCGGACTCCAGTTACCCCCTCGCCCCTCCCACCTCCCCTAAATAATCTTAGACTCCGAATTCCTATACCCACAGATCCCAGTCCCCCAGATCTCCTGGCACGGACACACTGTTCAGTTCTGTATCCAGGGCACAGGTATATCAGCTAGGCATGCTGAAACTACATGCCGCACTGGGGAACCCCTACCACCACCCACCACGCTCACATGACTAATCATTTCCAAATTCCCCAAAACACAGATTAGCACTCCGGTGCTGGGGCAGGCATGCTGCATTTAATGGCTTTGCTTGCTGGAGCGTTGTAGGTCTTCCAGTGCCCAGAAGTCATGTCCCACGCTGCAGTCGGCGCTATTTTAAGCCTATAAGCCTAATAATAGCCGTGTGTTTTTGTATTCCTGCTCCTGGGTGAGCTCCAAAGACAATGCACCGCTGGTTTGCTGCTTCCTCCTTCTCACCACCTCTCTAGCAACTGTCCTGGCCCTGCTGTCGAAAAATCATGCCGGGGGTCATGCCATGCGAGAGAATTAAGCGACTTTAAACCTTTGCCTTGCCCCCTTTAATATGTATCTCCGTTTTGTACCACACTTGACACTGAGTGGCTAATATACACTTTAACACTAATTGGAAATGTACTAGATACTATGCATCAACAGTAATAAGCAAGTACCACTGACACCGACAAGTAACATATCCCTGTGGTAAACCATCGACGAGAGATTATATTCTTGGATCAAGGCAGGGGCAGTTGTTAAATAAATATTTGCAGGAAACACCCATTAGTGCATTAAAAAGTTGATTACGTCGTTCTTCTGCCTGTCATGTTTCTGGGGTTAAATTCCTCTTTTCTCCAATTTTAGGTTACGTTTTCATATTTGTGTTGCGCCAACCATAATTTCTACATAATTTCTGTAGCATTGGCAGTGTATTCTCAAGCTGAGCCTCCATTGGTGGACACTGGAAAGGCTATCAATTGATAATGTGTGTTGATTGTTGGTGTTTGGTTGTGAGAGGTAATAGAGTATGTAAAGTTTTGTTTAATGGTTTGTGTACTTTAATCTGAAGCTAAATTGTGGTCTATCTTAGTTTATCTTTATTCATGTCCGCAGCAACTTGGCACTACAAGAAAGTAAAAGAAGCAGGGACGTAACACAGGCGCCTTCAGCCCTTTATCAGTACCAGGGACATAGCGCAGGCCCCTAAAGGTCATGCGGCACAGGGCCCCCAAACCCTCAGTGTGCTGCAGACCCTTCAGAGGGGTCCCATTCGACCAAAGGCCAATGAATATTTGTGAGATATGGGAGACTCTGGAGCCCATCTTCACATTCTGCAGGAGGGGGCTATCATTTTACGTTGCACCACTGATAAGAGCATCTCTGGTCAATCACAAACACCAAAAGACTTCCCAAGCAGCTCTCCGTGCAGTGTAACACTCCTACAATAAAGCGCCCTCTTCATGTAGCATTCTACCGCTATTAATGCACTTTGTTGCATTATCAGGGGTATGATGCTCTAACAAACACAATACCACTAGACATCAGTCATGCCATCACTCATCACCTCGAGTAAATGCTTAAACATAGCAATAGAAGCCTAAAGTTCATCCATGTTGACTAGTTGGAGTTCCAGCAAGCGAGCACATCTACTTTGCAAAAGCAATCCCAAACCAAAATGGTAATGATTGGTCCCTGGTTTCTTAAGTCCCTAGAGAAAGACCAGGGAATATATGGTTAGGAGGCAGACTTACACTCTTGCAACCTTCTGAGATTAAGTTGAGGTGCATTGGTAGTTATGGGTACTGTGCACAAGGCTAACCTTATCCCTGTTCACAGTATTTCCCTGCTTTAGGTACTGGGAGGTCTTTGGAAAGTATCTGTTTTACATTAGGCACCCTAACACAATTTATTTAAATTGTGTTTTATGATTGTTGTTTTGTTTTATGTTGCTGGGTATTGTATTGCACAGCATTCACTACTTACTTGGCCTCTTGGCGCTTTGGGCACGCATCATTACATGGTTGTGATTCATCCTGGGAAGGCTCTCTTGTGGGGGTTTCATTCTTAAACTGCAATAGCATGGCTTGATGGTCTGGAGAGTGTAACTTCTCCTTGTGGAGGTGTTCCATTTTGAGGTAGGGTTGGGTTCTCCTACCTTAAAGCTTGTCTCTGTGAATACCAAGTTTGTACTGTATTGGATTGTCTATGTGTGGGAGTTATAAGTGAGGTACAGATCTTTAGCCTTCCACCAAACCTGTTTCTATCGTGAAAGTGTTGTGCAGGGGCAATGGGTATGGTGCCCTTATAAATGATCCAGGTGGTTGTGTGTCGGTATTTGTAGTGCAGTACATGGGGATGTTCTGTTTCCAATCTGTGGTGTATTGTTCCTGATCTAGCACTGCCCTGGGGTCTTGTTTCCTGTGTCATTGTAATTGGTACAGGAATGTCCTCATTTTGCATGATTTTTGTTGTTCTTGGGTACAGTATCGCTAGGTTGCTTTGTCTGAGGTTTCCTGTTCCAATGTTGCTCAAGTGTTAGTCCTGTTGCATTGAGTCCTTGTCCATAGTTGTCTCAGATGCTCTGTCCCCAAGTCTCTTCTGCCCAGATTCCCTGTTCTACAAGAGTCCTTAAGGGTTTGTGTACCAGACTCGATAGCTCAAAGGGCATGGGCAGAGAAAACGTACAGGTAAACAAGGTAAACAAAGGTGAACAGCAGCTGTGCTCTTTGGGGTAAGTGAGGGAGAGTTGTATAGTTAATTGTCCCTTGGGCAGCGGTGTAGCAAAGCTGCCATGTGCCATGGGATGAGGAGAGAAAAGGTCCACCCCCCTCCCAAACCCCTCTCTATTTCGTAACAAAAAACGCATTATTTGGAATTGAGAGAACCTCGTATGGCCCTGGTACAACTGCACCTGCTCCACTATTTATAGGTACACCCTTGCTATTCTGACATTGAAATGGTTCTTCTGACCAGACAAGGGTGGCCAACAATGCCACACTTTAGAGGATAGTGCTGCATTCATGACACCTGTCCGCACAAAGGCTCTTCGGGATGCCCATTGTCCTCCATTTTGGTTTCACACCACTTTTAATCCTTTGAAAGGACAAGCAACTATCATTCTTTCAGCCCTTTTTGAGCAGTGAAAGAGGTACCTATCGGTGGTTAGGGGGAAGGGGCTGCACCACAGAAGATGTTCTGCTCAATACAGGAAAACCTTCAGCTATTGAGATAGAAATCCCCCCCACTTTCAGACAAATACCGTGCTGGGTATGTGTCCTTGCTTGTTTCTTCCGTTGGTCTTACTTCAGAGGGCTGACAAATTGTAATATCATTGAATGGAGACACAGTGAGTGTATAATTTGCCCAAGATCAAAGAGTTTGTTAAAGTAGTGAGCCTGACTCTGCAGCACACTACTACTCACTTCAAAGGCACAACACACACATACTAACAAACTGTTAAATTAATTCTAAATGCTCCTAATCTTGAATGGAGCAGGGGAATTTAAAAAATGACTGTTCAAGAGTACACAATTTGGCCAAATTGGAGACTGGGATTAAAAACTGTCTCCTGGTGCTACACTTCAACTTAGTCTAATGCAGTACAAGTGAGTTGGCGGTGATTATTATGGCAAGGACGAGCATCAGCCATTCTAAGAAAAATGTCCTTGTTGTGAGTCCTGCCCATCTTTACAATAGTGTTTATTGCTGGCATATTGAGGTGAAGTTGTAAAGCAGAGATTAGATGTCAATTATCCTAGTTCCACAGCTAAAATGTACCCATTGACCAGCTTTTATGGCACTCCGTGGTCCCTGGTCAGTATGTTTGGTAAATACTGGTATTCAGTGGGGCAGGCCCCCCTGGTTTCAGACCCAGTATTAAGGTTGCTGTCTCAGCCTGCTTTGGAAGCCGCTTCTTCTTTACATGTGGCGTCACAAAGCCTGTCCCATTTCCGGGGATGTGTCGCAGGAACAGCGCGTGCTGGTGTTTGTTTGAGGCCTTTTATGGGCTGGGCATTGTGCGGTTCCGGGCAGCAGCACGTGCAATAGAGTAATTCTAGAGCGTCCATCTATTCTCGAAAGGATGCACCTAATCCCTCGTACATTGTGACGTGGGCGACCCCATTCCATTAGACTGGAGCGGACCGGTCAGCGCCTGGCCTCGAGTTGTGGGGGTTTGTTTGTCCCTCAGGTCACACGGTGTGCGGAATGAAATGCATGCATTCACTGTGACTTTCACAGCCTGTGCACAGCGCCGCTTGGCATTCTGGAGGGCACTGGGCACAGCGAGAACCGTGCTTCCATTGGTGGCAGAGCGAGGCATTAATCAGTCGGTGAGAAACGCCACATGCAGTCTTCTTCTAATGCCACGCAATTACTTGGGCGCGAAGGGAAATAAATGTGTGACTTCGGGGGAGGGAGGCGTCAAGGAGATGTCACCTTCAGTAGGCTCCTTTTTCTAGAGCTCCTGCCCTTACCATGCTTACTGGAAGGGATGCTTGCTATCAACGAATTGTTAAATCCTCAGGGTGATGGATTGTGAATGACTCGTTAGTTTGGCAAGAGTAGAGCACGTTTGACCTCAGCTGAGGTCAGTTGTGACCTCGGCTCAAGTCATTCCCATGTGGCAGCTTGCCCGGGTGATAACTTGATTGACATTTTTTTTTTGGCCTCAGTTCAGCCCTCGTGGGCATTGGTACGCCCTCTACAGATGCATTCCCCTCCATTGGTGCCTCATAGTTACTCTCAGTCGAGAGACCAGAAACTGAATGAGCCTGGAATCTGGTATAAGGCCCTGGCAGCAAACTAGTCCATAGGGAGATTGTCCGATGTTTCATAAGTCTCGTTTTTAGGTCTCATCTAGGTAGTGCATGTACTGTCTCTTCAAGACCTTTTGTTTTCCAACAGTGGGCTTAGAGGCTGCTGATTTGTTTACCATTGGTTGGCTTCCATGTCACTCTAATTGGCTTGCTTATTTGTCAGCCTCTGTAGGCTTAATTTCTCTTCGTGTTTGCTCTTTCCCTAGTGCATGGCACATTAATTGTGTCTTTCCACTGCTCTTTTTATTTTTTTTAGGCTCTATCTTTTTCTCTACACAATGCATCTTTTCAGCTGGCTCTCTGGTATACTTCTCCAACCGCAGTGTATTCTTCTTGCCCTCCCCGGTCTGTGTTGCTAGCTCCCACTCACCCTTCCTCCCTCCCTGGTCCATATTGCTTGCACCCACTCTGCCTTCCTTCATCCCTTGTCTGTGTTGCCTGCCCCCACCTGCTCTCCCTACCTCCCTCGCCCGTGTTGCTTGTTCCCACCCAACCCTCCCCTCCTTCATCTGTTTTGCTTGACAACAGCTGTCCTCAGTTATCTTCTGCTTGCCCCACCCTACCACACTCTCTCATCCATGTTGCTGCTTGCTCTCCTTCATCCATCCCCTTGTATCTGTTGCTTCTTGCAGTCCAATCTGCTTCCCTCATCCATGTTGCTGCTTGCCCCAACCTCCCTCACCAGTGTTGCTGCTTGCCCGCCCCATCGTCCCTACCCAAAACACTATGGTGCGCTCTTTTCCCTAAACTCTGTTGTCAGTGTTGCTTCCCACCTCTCTCTGTTTTGCCTGCCATCTTGCCCTCCCTCCTACCAGAAATTAAGAAAAGAAAAGTCCTATAACAGTTGTTCTAACCTTTTGACTTTGGTGGACCCCCCACTTTATCATTACTGGAACCGGGGACTGAGTCCTTACTGGAAGCATGGGATCCCTGCCTAAAAATTGTTGATTATTTTAAATGCAAAACAATACACAAAAAATACAGAAACAAGCATTCATCAAAACGTACGCAAATGCTGACACATCTTATTTAATTTGCAAACAAATATAAATAAAAAAAATGTAATTTAATGGGAAGGTTGGAGCTTTTTTGCAATCCAATAGAAGCCACACATCGTCCATACTGTGTTCTGTTGATGCGCCTGTACTGCTCCCACAAATCAATCTGAGGATACTAATTTAATTTTTTGCCCCAATTTCAAATTCCACGACATTTATAGTATGTTTAACATTTTTCATTTGTACATTTAGCCACTTTAATATACCGTATTTTCCTGCGTATAAGACGACTTTTTAACCCCTGAAAATCTCCTCAAAAGTCGGGGGTCGTCTTATACGCCGGTATATGGTGTGCTGAAACTTCAGGGACAGGCGCCCTGTAGCTGAGCCACCGTGCGTTGCATTTGGAAATCGATTCCAAGCGTATGATGGGTTCCGCATCCCACAAGATTCAGCTACTTGTGGACACAGAGCTGATTGGTCAACCGTGAGTTGAGCTGTCCTTCCCGTGTGCCGCAATCCTCGCTGGCAGTTGTCTGGACAGGCACGTATTCCTGCATGTGCTCCAGGCTATTCCACTTGCACTGTTTTATGTTTACATGTTTGATGACAAACAGCCTTCTGTTTATAAGTGACAGTTTTCCTACTAAGTACCTGCATGTCATAAGCATTTGAATTCAAATTACCATGTTAAAATCAAATCGGATGTTTTAAAAAATTTATTTGGTGTGCGTTGGAAGAGGGGTAGTCTTATACAGCGAGTATAGCCCAAACCCTATATTTTAACAGGAAAAGTAGGGGGTCGTCTTATACGCCCAGTCGTCTTATACGCCGGAAAATACGGTACCCTTTATTAATCTATTAATATTATTTAATTTTCTAAGCAGTTGTGGGCCCCCTGAATAGGCTTTGCTGAACCCCAGGGATACCCGGAACACAGGTTGGGAACCACTGCCCTATAACTTTCGGCCATGGTGCATAGCAGCCACATTGCTGTACAATATGCTAAACCCTGACAAAACCAATGGCTTTTGTCTCATAGGCAAGACCTATTGGCTTGGCCAATTATTGCTCTAAAAACCCTCTAGGGTTGTGGCAGAGGAAATGCCCGTATTCTCTCTGAGGGAAGTCGTCTCTGCAGTGTATAATAAATGTTTATAATTACTCAGCATGGTGGTACTCATTTTATCTAATTCAGGAGAATGAAAGGCTGAGTCATCCTGCCGGGATTCAAACTGGTTAGTATGGAGTGTGGTGTTTGTAAAGCACATATCTTTCTTATTCATGCATTACCCTGAGTCATGAGACCCATCACTTATAAGGGATTGATCCTGGCTCAGCTGTTCCTGTCTTTCAGAGGCCTTTCCTGACTTTCAGTCTGTCTGTGGGAAGGTCAAGTTAAAATTAAGTATAACATCAGTAATGAAAATTGGTAATTAAAATGGGTCAGTATCCACAAGCATACTCTGGAAATGAAAGGGTAAAATGTGTAATTTGTTTACCCTAAATATGCTAGTGGGGCATAAGCTGAGCTTGTCGGGTTTTAGATCTGAGCTCACCAGCCTGATTTTCAGCAAATAAATAAAATGAAAATACAGGCAAATAAACTTGCGTATAGGGGCTTTTCGTCCACCCTCTTGATCATTGGTCTATTCAAGTGCCATGCACGTTTTGCATTACCCCACACAGTGTACAGAAGAGGGCAATGGGTCAGCCCATTTTTAGGTCCAGGGTTAGCCAAGACCTTTTCTTTTACTAAAAAAAAATGTATACTTCCATTTTTGCATAATCTATGTGGCACTCTAAGCTTGTCTTATACTGGGTGCTCCACTGTGCCTGGACAAAGCTATGTCTCTCTGACGAAATCTAATAAGAGCAAAGCACATGGGACTGTGCTTAAACTCTGCTAAAAAAACAAGCATTTGAGGTGAGTAGATTTGGAGTGTTAGTGGTGTTGTAGAATCTTCCATATAAAGGTGTTTGTGTGTGTGTGTGTGTGTGCCACGTTGTGAGGACTGGTTCTGTCCTCATAGCGTGGGTAAACACTGTCAGTTCCAGACAAACACTATCCATGTGAGGACCGGTGCGTTAGGAGGACCTGTCCCCGTAGTGTGTATGTCATTTTGAGTGAGTGCATCAAAAAAATTAAAAGTGCAGTTCTATTTGCCTCTGTCCACTTTATAACCATCCCTACTATCAAAGCATGCGTGGACTTAGAGTAGTAAATACACACTTCGTTATGATCAATGGGCGGTCCTCATAATTATAGGTGTGTCATGTTTTGTGTGTGTGTGTGTGTGTGTCCATCCTAAAAGGTAGGGGAGACTTTCAGCCAGCCCTCTTTATCCATTGGTCTGACCAGTGTATGCTGTCTATGAGCATTTGTAGTAGAGTTTTAAGGATGGTGTTTGATGTATTTGGGTATAAAGTGCAGCTGATTGCCAGATGAAAGGTCAAATATAGTTTCTGAGGTGTGTTGCTTCATTGTGATAAGGCCTGTCTAAACGGATGGGTTGTATTTTGTTTTCAGTCTGCACTGCTAGTGTTGTCACTAGAAAATGACTAAGAGGGTCATTCTGACCCTGGCGGCCACGGGAGCACCGCCAACAGGCTGGCGGTGCTCCAATGAGCATTCTGACCGCGGCGGTTCAGCCGCGGTCAGAAGCGGAAAGTCAGCGGTCTCCCGCTGACTTTCCGCTGCTCTTTGGAATCCTCCATGGCTGCGGAGCGCGCTCCGCAGCCATGAGGATTCTGACCCCCCCTACCGCCATCCAGTTCATGGCGGGAAAGCCGCCATGAACAGGATGGCGGTAGGGGGGGTCGCGGGGCCCCTGGGGGCCCCTGCCGTGCCCATGCCAATGGCATGGGCACGGCAGGGGCCCTCGTAAGCGGGCCCCGAAAAGTATTTCAGTGTCTGCCTTGCAGACACTGAAATACGCGACGGGTGCCACTGCACCCGTCGCACCTTCCCACTCCGCCGGCTCGATTACGAGCCGGCATCCTCGTGGGAAGGTCGTTTTCCCCTGGGCTGGCGGGCGGTTTTACTGGAACCG
This sequence comes from Pleurodeles waltl, assembly GCF_031143425.1. NCBI lineage: Eukaryota > Metazoa > Chordata > Amphibia > Caudata > Salamandridae > Pleurodeles > Pleurodeles waltl. The sequence goes on along the minus strand of NC_090450.1, from coordinate 705,691,431 downwards.
CCCGCCAGCCCAGGGGAAAACTCGTAATACCCGCCGCGGTCTTTTGACCGCGGCGTGGTAATTTGGAGGGCGGGATCCTGGCGTGCGGCCTCCGCCGCCCGCCAGGGTCATAATGAGGCCCTAAGTCTACAAAACCAGAGTTGCATGTATATATTAGTGTGATTTGTAGGTGATGCCTTCTGAGGTTGAGTTGTCCTCTCTCTTTATTTAGTAGATGAAAACCACAAGAAAAAAATCCTGCAGAAGCAAAGCAATCTTCCCAAACACTAGAGAAATCAGAAGGCAGGATTCAACACACCAACATATAATGAACAAGGAAATAAGAAGTCACTGGATGCTTTTCCTGTTGACCATGGTATTTCCAAAGTAAGAAAACCCGACTTCTGAGAACACCCTACTGGGCATGGTTGCACAAGACCCCTGCTATCTGTCACAGCATACTGTTGCACTTGTTGGAGATTTGCAGTTATATAATTCATTGCTTTGCCAAGCTTTCAATTGCCCTAGTTGGTGTGCTGGGCCAAAGTGATGAACAGCACTGCAAACTGCATGGGCCAATTAACTTTGTGTCTGTTGTCCCTATACTAGTCTATTTGGCCTTGGGGGTATCCTGACTGGGGTCGCTGTGGTAGTTACTTTTCTTTTCCTTCTGTCTCACGGAGTAGCCAAGTGCTCTTAGCGTCTGGTTGTCTGGATTAGGGAGAGCCTGTGGGGCAGAGGGAAAAAGTCGGATACCACATTAAGGAGTGAGTATTTTGCGGAAAGTACATGCTAACTGACAATGTGCTTAGGTGCAGACAGGCTGATTTTTAATTTTATACGCATAGTTTTATTTCTCTTTTTAATATGTTGGTGACCTACCATTTATATACAAGAATAGAAGGCAGGCAATAGACAAAGCTGTACGTTACAAAGACATTTGCAAACAGGGTATTCAAAAGGTGACAGTAACAAAGTGTTCTCCACCCTCCAGCCCAGCCCAACATCCTTTTAGACTAAAAGGAAAAAAGTGGACTTCAGAATCCTCTGCGTAGGAACCTTTGGCTCTGGTGAGCAGTAGGGGATCCCTTTGGAGGGGTTCAAGGTGTATGTACCACATCTTCCACTATGCATGCAAGCCTTTTAATTTTCACTTTCGTGGCAACTGCAGGTGGAGGCCAAAAGTGATCTTATTTCAAGGTGGTGCCTGGGAGTCTGGACGCGGCCTCATCTGTTCCCCGCACGACTACTGTGGTTTATCTTCTGTTGTCCATAGGCCACCGGCACTGCTTTGCAGCACTTTGTCATGGCAGTCCTGGATCAGTGAGTATGTCGAGGCAGTTGCAGTCCCAACTGGGCCAATCAGTGCACCAAGGCAGGGGAAGCCTCAGCCAGGTTGATCAGGGTTATTGTAGCCTGTTCATGCCAGTCAGTGGAAGCATATAGCCTTTTGTAGCCCTCGTTGGGAACCACAGTGAGACAAGGAAACCCTGTGCAGCATGGGGCACTCTTGACTTTTCTCTCAAGCAGTCTGCTTCCAGAAGGACCTATTCAGGTCAGTGACATGCTGGGCTTCTCTTCCAGGACAGTCTTTTCTCCTGCAGCGTCACACAAACTCCGTCCCTCTCTCAGCAGGCAGATTTCCTGGCAGACTATTGGCTCCTTCATCAGAAAGTGCATAATTTAGGTGATGTTCCCTCACCTCTGGGAGAGTGGTTGTCAGGCAGACACCAGCCCTAGTCACACAGCACTCCTTCAAGTACTCTGCAGAACACTCCATTCCTTGGGCATAAAGAACTTGCAATGGGGAAAAAAGAGAGGTGGTATGGCTCCTACTTTTATAAACGTTTTCTAGACTGAGGCTGTGGATGTACTGACTCATACTTCACAACCAGTTTCGGGGCAGTTCTCTTTCAAGTGTCCTCATTCTGCTCTCCTGAAAGTCTTTGTGTGAAGTGATGCTTCTCACAGTAGGTATCTCGGAGGCTGTTTCCAAATGGGAGCACCCACAACAAGAGCACAATTAAGTGAGATATTTCTGCACCTAGCTGTCATCAGCCTCTCTGAAACAGCAGTCGGGGATAGGCAATAGGGGAAACCTGACCAACAAGTTACATTCTCTCGGTAATGCTCTTTCTGGTGGATACTCTAGCTAACCACTGATTACTCCTCTTTAAAATATCCCCAGGTCCAGACTACATCCTGAACATTTAAACAGCACTGCTCCCATCTGCCAATAGGTAACACCATGCAGCGCCACATTGGCTTTGTTCTGTCCTGCAAGTGGTGGTGGAGCTGAATATGAGCGCCATCCCTACATCTTGACAACAGTTGTTTTCTTCACTTTGTCCCTGTCCTCGCACACAGAGCCCAACAATAGTTAGAGTACAAGTGTGCAGATCTTAGTTTGACCCCTTCAGATGTAAAAAGTGTCCATTCCACAGAGCGAAGAGGAGGGAGGTTAGTGAGGAAGTTTCTGTTAGAAAGAGTATTACCAAAGGCAACTAACATGTTCCACAGATGGATACTTCTAACCACAGATTCCTCTCTTTTAGAATGAATATAAAGCGGGTGGTGGGTCTGTGAAATGATCAGCCCAAAAAATGTTGTAGGGCCGCACAGCCGGAATGCCCTTCCTGCTGGGCCTGGTTGTCAAGACAGTAGTGCTTCGTTGAAAGATGCCCCCACTACAGCCTGACGGATGCCAAGGACAAGCACTCCACAGGCCAGTGCAGTGGTGTCAGCCTAGGTTCTGGTGGAAAGTGTCCTGAACCCCTCAGAATACTACCTTTTGGCCAGTACAACAGATTTCATGCAGAGGGCTACCCACCTTGACAAAGTCCTTTTATACATTGCCTTGCCATTATTTGCCATAGAGAACCCCACAAAGAGCTGATTGTCAACCAGATGGTCTTTGGTGCAATAAACGTAAAAACTTAACACTCTTTTGGGATCCAGCCAATGCAGTCTGTCCCTTGGGTGCCAAGGACGAGGTGGTTACGTCTTCTGCCGTGGTGCTCAGGCACCAGGGACAGAACCACCTCGTTCGCTCCCCTTCATTCTTAACATCCTATACGAGAACACTTGAGCAAGGGTCGATCCACTGGGGGGGTCAATTTTTTATTAGGCCATTTCTTTCCCCCATGGAGGCAGATCGGCCTATTTTAATTAGGCCAATCTGCCCCAAGGGGGACAGAAACCACTAGACACAGGTTTTTTTTTTTTTTTTTACGTCAGTTTCACACAAGGTGAGCGACTCCTTAGGCAAGGGTTGCTACCCTGTGGGGGGTAAATGTATTTTAGGCCACTTCTGCCCCCGGGGGTGGGGGGCAGAAACAAGTTAGGCACCAGGGATTGCTGTGTGTTTTGTTTGGGGGGTAGCCCCTTGGGCAGGGGTCGCTCCCATGGGGGCACATTACTGTTGGTCATTTCGACCCCCCTTGGGGGCAGATCGGCCTATTTTTGTAAGGCTTATCTGCCCCCAAGGGGGGCAGAAAGCCGACCAGGGAAGATCTTTTATTCAAAAAAAGAGGGTGGGGGTATGGCCATACTCCCACCCCAAATAAATGGGGAGAACGTTATTCTGCCCCCCGGTGGGCAGATGGGGCAATTACCTCCAATCCACTCACCGGGGTGGGGGTGCAAAAAGCCTACTAGATGCCAGGGAATAAAAAAAAAAAAAAAAATAGCGGGTGGTGGCTACCAACCAGTATGGGCATGGTTATGCCCCAACCCAACTGAAGGGGGTAACAGACTTTCAGCTCCTCCCCCCCGCACACTAAAAGATCTTATCCCAACGGCAAGCAAGACGAGATGTAATTATCTTGGGTTTTGGTTTTACATTTGGGCCATGAGAGCTTGTATAACTCTAAAAATCGTCCCACTTGGAATGGTGAGGGCTGCACTTTTTGGACTTTGGGATGCTGCCATGTAAAAAAGTCTAAAAGACCTAGACAGATGTGAAAACTAAACATCTTGGTGAGTCCAGGGTGGTGTGCTTCACATGCACCTCACACCATTTTCTTACCCACAATGCCCTGCACACCGCCAACTTTGCTTGAAATCCCACATTTTTACTGATGGAAGCTTCCGGAATCTGCAGGAACCACAACATTTCTACCAGCCAGCATTGTCGCATCTATACCGATAAAAATTCTGCCCCACTTGTCAGCCTAAAAACTTTTATTTCAAACTGCCCTTTAGGACCTGCTTTGGTTCCCCCTCAATTTCGACGTGTTTTTGGCTCTTCCCTATTACAGGCACTTGGACCACTTACACACCTGAGGTATAATTTTTATTGGGAGACTGAGGGGAACATTGGGTGGTAGGAAATTTGTGCTGGTGCAGTGATCCCACACAGAAATGTGGGGAAAAATTTGATGATTCTTTTAAAACTAAATTTGAGGTTTGCTGATGATTCTCGGTAAGAAAACAATGGGGAATCCATGCAAGTCACACCTCCCTGGACTCCTTCGGGTGTCTAGTTTCCAGAAATGCCTGGGTTTGGTAGGTTTCCCTAGATGGCTGCTGAGCCCAGGACCAAAAACGCAGGTGGCCCCCCTGCAAAAACAGGTAGTTTTGTATTTGATCATTTTGATGTGTCCATGTAGTGTTTTGGGACATTTCCTATCTCCGGCACTAGGCCTACCCCCACAAGTGAGATACCATTTTTATCAGGAGACTTGGGGGGGATGCTGGGATGAAGGACATTTGTGGCTCATCTCAGATTCCAGAACTTTTGTATCACTGAAATGTAAGGAACTAGTGGGTTTGTTTTGCCAAATTTTGAGGTTTGCAAAGGATACTGAGTAACAGAACCTGGTGAGCGCCACAAGTTACACCATCCTGGGTTCCCCTAGGTGTTTAGTTTTCAGAAATGTCCAGCTTTTTTAGGTTTTCCTGGGTGCTGGATGAGCTAGAGGCCAAAATCCACAGTTAAGCACTTTGCAAAAAACAAGTCAGTTTGTTTGGGGAAAATGAGATGTGTCCACGTTGTGTTTTGGGGCATTTCCTTTTGGCGGCACTAGGCCTAGCCACACAAGTGAGGGTACCATTTTTATCAGGAGACCTGGGGGATTTGTAAAGCGTGGCTACTCACCCTTGAGGGTCTCAAGGCGCTGGGGGAGGAGGGGAGGGGCCTCATCCGAAGAGCCACGTCTTGACGTTCTTCCTGAAGATGGTGAGCGATGGGCTTTGTCTGAGGTGCAGAGGGAGGTTGTTCCAGCTCTTCGCTGCAGCGTAGGTAAAAGATCGTCCTCCGGCAGTGGTTTTGCGGATGCGAGGGATGGTGGCCAGGGCCATCTGGGCAGAGTGGAGGGATCTGGTGGGGATGTGGAAGGAGACGCAGTGGTTCAGATAGGCTGGTCCTGCGTAGTATATAGCCTTGTATGTGTGGGTGAGAGGCTTGAAGGTGATTCGCTTCTCGAACGGTAGCCAGTGGAGGGTCCTCAGATGTTGGGAGATGTGTTCTCAGTGAGGGAGGTCCAGATTGAGTCTGGCAGCGTTCAGGATGAGTTGAAGTTTTTTGATGTTCCTAGTTGAGATGCCGGCGTAGAGGGCATTGCAGTAGTCGAGCTTGCTCGTGACTAAGGCGTGGATGACTGTCCTGCGACAGTCTGCTGGGATCCATCTGGATATCTTCCGGAGTTTGCGGAGTGTGTGTCAGCAGGAGGAGGTGACAGGGATTACCTCGCGGGCCATGGCTAGGGAGGAGTCAAGGATGATTCCTAAGTTGCGGGTGTGCTCGGTTGGCACATGTGGGGACGCTGAGGGATGTGGGCCACCAAGAGTAGCCTCAAGCTGAGGTGGCGTTTCTGAAGATGATGAGCTCCGTTTTGTCACAGTTGAGTATAAGGCAGCTTTTTCTCATCCAGCTGGCGACGCCTTCCATTCCTGCATGAAAGTTCCTTTTGGCCATGTCCAGGTCTTCAGTGAGGGAAATGATGAGTTGTGTGTCATTGGCATATAACACGATGTTCATACAGCGGCTTCTGACGATGGCAGCAAGAGGGGCCATGTGTACGTTGAATAGTGTAGGACTCAGTGAGGATCCTTGGGGGACTCCGCCGTTGACTCCTGTGGGTCTGGAGGTGTAGGGTGGGAGTCTGACCCTCTGCGTCCTCCCGGAGAGGAAGGGGTGGATCCATCCCAGGGCTCATGGAGTCTGGTGCGCAGAGTACTGTGGGAGACTGTGTTGAAAGCTGCTGAGAGGTTGAGGAGTATGAGTGGTGTGGTGTAGCCGTGGTCTAGTAGTAATCTGATGATGTTGGTGGCTGCCAGGAGTGCTGTCTCTGTGCTTTGATTGCTCAGAAGCCAGACTAGGAGCTGTCCAGGCAGTTGTTGGCCTCAATGAAATTCCGCAGTTGTGCGTTGATTGCTTTCTCTAGTACTTTGGTGGGGTAGGGTAGCAGGGAGATGGGCCGGAAATTCTTTAGTTCTGATGGGTCGGCCGAAGGTTTCTTCAAGAGAGGGCATATTTCGGCATGTTTCCAGTCCTCAGGGAAGGTGCCTGTGCTGATGGAGCAGTTGATTGTGTTATGAAGCTTGGGGGCAATGGATGCGCTGACTCTGATGTATATGTGGTGCGGGCAGGTCTCCAGAGTGGGTGCTGTTCATGATGTTGACTGTTTCCTCTGTGGCGAGCGTGGACCAGTCGTGGATGGCATGGGCAGTTTCTAGGGGGGGTGGGTCAGTTGCAGGTTCCGGTGCCAGGTGATAGAAAGTAGTCATAGATGTCCTGGATCTTGTGGTGGAAAAAGGAGGCAAGTTTGTTGCAGAGGTCTTGTGACTGTGGGGATGCTGGTGGCTTCGGAGAGGGGATCTATAAACTCATTGATGGCTGAGAAGAGTTTCTTCGAGTTGTGTGCGGAGGAGTTGATGCACTCCCGGAGTGCATCTTTCCTTGCGTTCCAGAACTTTCCACCACCGAAATGTGAGGAAAAGGTGGGGTTTTTTTAGCCAAATGTTGAGGTTTGCTAAAGATTCTGGGTAACAGAACCTGGTAAGAGTGCCACAAGTTACCCTATCCTGGGTTCCCCAAAGTGTCTAGTTTTCAGAAATGTCCAGGTTTGCTAGGTTTTCCTAGGTGCCAGATGAGCTAGAGGCCAAAATACACAGCTAGGCACTTTGCAAAAAAAGGTCAGTTTTCTTTGGGAAAATGTGATGTGTCCATGTTGTGTTTAGGGGCATTTCCTGTCGCTGGCACTAGGCCTGCCATCACAAGTGATGTAGCATTTTTATCGGGAGACTTGGGGAAATGCTTGGTGGACGGAAATGTGTTGCTCCTCTCAGATTCCAGAACTTTCTGTCACCGAAATGTGAGGAAAAAGTGGTTTTTTTTTGGGGCCAAATTTTGAGGTTTGCAAAGATTCTGGGTAACAGATGCTGGTGAGAGCCACACAAGTCACCCCATCTTGGATTCCCCTAGGTGTCTAGTTAAAAAAATAATGCACAGGTTTGGGATGTTTCCCTAGGTGCCGGCGGAGCTAGAGACCAAAATCCACAGCTTGGTACTTTCCACAAAGCATGTCTGATTTCAATGTAAAAATGTGATGTGTCCATGTTGCGTTTCCTGTAGCGGGCACTAGGCCTTCCCACACAAGTGAGGTACCATTTTTACTGGGAGACTTGGGGGAAGACAGAATAGCAGAACAAGTGTTATTGCCCTTGTCTTTCTCTAATTTTTTTCCTTCCAAGTGTAAGGCAGCATGTGAAAAACACGACTATTTGAGAAATTCCCTGTAATTCACATGCTAATATGGGGACCCTGGAGTTCAGAGATGTGCAAATAACCACTGCCTTTCAACACCTTATCTGGTTCCCATAATGGAAATACAAAGGTTTCCTTGATACCTATTTTTCACTCTGTTTCACCAAATGAATTGCTGTACAGGGAGTGCAGAATTATTAGGCAAATGAGTATTTTGACCACATCATCCTCTTTATGCATGTTGTCTTACTCCAAGCTGTATAGGCTCGAAAGCCTACTACCAATTAAGCATATTAGGTGATGTGCATCTATGTAATGAGAAGGGGTCTGGTCTAATGACATCAACACCCTATATCAGGTGTGCATAATTATTAGGCAACTTCCTTTCCTTTGGCAAAATGGGTCAAAAGAAGGACTTGACAGGCTCAGAAAAGTCAAAAATAGTGAGATATCTTGCAGAGGGATGCAGCACTCTTAAAATTGCAAAGCTTCTGAAGCGTGATCATCGAACAATCAAGCGTTTCATTCAAAATAGTCAACAGGGTCGCAAGAAGCGTGTGGAAAAACCAAGGCGCAAAATAACTGCCCATGTACTGAGAAAAGTCAAGCGTGCAGCTGCCACGATGCCACTTGCCACCAGTTTGGCCATATTTCAGAGCTGCAACATCACTGGAGTGCCCAAAAGCACAAGGTGTGCAATACTCAGAGACATGGCCAAGGTAAGAAAGGCTGAAAGACGACCACCACTGAACAAGACACACAAGCTGAAACATCAAGACTGGGCCAAGAAATATCTCAAGACTGATTTTTCTAAGGTTTTATGGACTGATGAAATGAGAGTGAGTCTTGATGGGCCAGATGGATGGGCCCGTGGCTGGATTGGTAAAGGGCAGAGAGCTCCAGTCCGACTCAGACGCCAGCAAGGTGGAGGTGGAGTACTGGTTTGGGCTGGTATCATCAAAGATGAGCTTGTGGGGCCTTTTCGGGTTGAGGATGGAGTCAAGCTCAACTCCCAGTCCTACTGCCAGTTCCTGGAAGACACCTTCTTCAAGCAGTGGTACAGGAAGAAGTCTGCATCCTTCAAGAAAATCATGATTTTCATGCAGGACAATGCTCCATCGCACGCGTCCAAGTACTCCACAGCGTGGCTGGCAAGAAAGGGTATAAAAGAAGGAAATCTAATGACATGGCCTCCTTGTTCACCTGATCTGTACCCCATTGAGAACCTGTGGTCCATCATCAAATGTGAGATTTACAAGGAGGGAAAACAGTACACCTCTCTGAACAGTGTCTGGGAGGCTGTGGTTGCTGCTGCACGCAATGTTGATGGTGAACAGATCAAAACATTGACAGAATCCATGGAGGGCAGGCTTTTGAGTGTCCTTGCAAAGAAAGGTGGCTATATTGGTCACTGATTTGTTTTTGTTTTGTTTTTGAATGTCAGAAATGTATATTTGTGAATGTTGAGATGTTATATTGGTTTCACTGGTAATAATAAATAATTGAAATGGGTATATATTTGTTTTTTGTTAAGTTGCCTAATAATTATGCACAGTAATAGTCACCTGCACACACAGATATCCCCCTAACATAGCTAAAACTAAAAACAAACTAAAAACTACTTCCAAAAATATTCAGCTTTGATATTAATGAGTTTTTTGGGTTCATTGAGAACATGGTTGTTGTTCAATAATAAAATTAATCCTCAAAAATACAACTTGCCTAATAATTCTGCACTCCCTGTATAGCCGGTATACAATGAAAACCCATTGCAAGGTGCAGCTCCTTTACTGGCTCTGGGTACCTAGGATTCTTGATGAACCTACCAGCCTTATAAATCCCCACAACCAGAAGAGTCCAGCAGATGTAACGGTATATTGCTTTTAAAAATCTGACATCGCAGGAAAAAGTTAGAAAAAAATATGGAGAGAAATGGCTGGTTTTTTTCACCTCCATTTCAATATTTTTTAATTTCAGCTGTTTTCTGGAGGAAAACCTTGTATCTACACAAATGACCCCTTGCTGAGTTCAGAATTTTGTCTACCTTTCAGAAATGTTTAGCTGTCCGGGACCCAGCATTGGTTTCATTTTCATTTCTGTCACTAACTGGAAGCTTCAAGCACAAAAAATAGTAAAAATGGGGTATGTCCCAGTAAAATGCCAAAATTGTGTTGAAAATGTGGTTTTCTGATTCAACTCTGCCTGTTCCTGGAAGCTGGGAAGATGGTGATTTTTTTTTTTTTTTTGCATCGCAAACCCTTTGTTGATGCCACACAAGCCTTCTTCTGCAGCCCTTTTTTCCCATTTGTTTGGCATGGGTAGCTTATGCGGACAAAAAGTTATGAGTGCCTAAGGACGAACTGCCCCAAATAGCCAAAAAAAGGCCTGGCACCTGAGGGGGAAAGGCCTGGCAGCGAAGGGGTTAAGGAGTGAGGTGGAGCTAATAATGCTGAGAGAGTAATGGATTGATCAGCGTGGAAAGCAGACATTTTGTCAAAGACACCACTTTGGTTCTCTACAACATTTTGTCTGGGGTAAAAGTTGGGGAGAGGCAACTACACTGAGGGAGCTTGGAGTTCACTCATGTAATCAGCTGAAGTCACTGCGACCTGAAACAGTCAGCAGAGATAGGAGTTTGAGTGGACAGCAGAGCATTGAACCAAATGGCGTGCACATGAGGAAAATGAGGACCAAATTAAGATCCCACTGTGGCATCACAAAGAGTTTGGTAGGAAACAAATGAGTCAAACCTCTCAGAAACGTCGTCACAACAGTTGATGTAAACAAGAATGACTGATCCGGTAAACATAAAAATGCTAAAATGGGCAACAAATAATTTTTTATTGGTGCCCACTGCAAGTATTTTGCTGGACCATAAATAAACAAACAGTACACCCAAACAGTTTGGCCTGTAATAGTTTTGCACTGCAGTGGCCATACTTGGCCAAATGATCGGTGTAGACAGCCCTATTAGAGGGATGTCTGACAAGGAGGATGACATCCACAACTTCAGAAGGAAGATCAAACCCAGTCAACTGCTGCCACTCAATCTCCATGCATTGAGGTGCAGATTGGGCAGATTCGGTGCACGACTTTGTTCTACTGCTAAGAATGAAGATTCTCCCGAAGTGATAACCTGATCGGGGGACTAATGGTCAGACCCACAAGTTCTGGGTACCACACTATTCATGCCCAATCTGGAGTCAGTAGGAGGACTTTGGCCTGGTTGTTCCTGATCTTCAGAACTTGGGGCAGGAGAGGCTGTGGTGGAAAGGTGCACTGGAGTCCTGAGCTCCACTCTATTCAGAAAGTGTCTTCACTTTGAACAATAGAAGCAGCAGTTCACCCTTTATCTCTAGCACCTACAAAGTGGCACTGCCCTGGAATAGCTAATCAGCAGCCCTTTAATATTTCCATGAAGACTTTTAGTAAATATAGCCCTCTTTCCATCCTCCTTACTGCAGTGTCTGGATCTCTACCCACAGGAATTCAGGAAATGCACTCCCACTGTCTGTGAAAGCTAGTTCATCCTCCTTCGTGTGCCATGCTAAGCCAGGAGCATCCAAAATGGATCCCACTGGTTTCAGTACCCAGATTCATACACGCAGTGATTCCATACAACTACAGGCTACATGCATCCTACACATTCATATGCATTTCATATACACACAGAATGTTCCCGCAAGGTTTTGGCCATTGACAATAACAGCAGAACTTTATACACAAACGTCCGTAGGCTGCACTCTCGGCAATTCAGGTAAAAAGATCTGGTCACACAATCACAAAACACTGTAAGCTGGTACCACCGCTTAATGTGCTCTAGCCACCTGTGACAGTAGTCCTCTCTTCACTATGAGGGTACGCTTTGTGTATCCTTCCAGCTTGCTGGGTGGCACTCAAACTTGCATGGTCAAGGACAGGCCTTGGCCCCTGGGGCCAATATTGTCTGTATACAAGATACATATACAGTCAGGCAATCGGGGCAGAGGAACACACCTGTAAAACATGCATGGGCCATTCCCACCCCAAGAGAAACTCCTAATCCTTTGGGTTGCCAAAGCATTGTAATAATAGATCTATACTCAAACCAAAGGTTCTCCTTTGATTGCCAGTTGGAAGATGAAATGTTGAGTTGGTCCTCATTTAAATCTACTCAGTCCAGGCTCTTGTCACAAGTCAATGGGGTCATCCAGTTTCCTTGTTCCTATGTGTAAAAGCAGCTCTTCACACAGCGAATCAATCACTAACAAAAGAAACTTTGAACACATTTCTCCCAACTTGATAGATTGGCATTGGCTATGTCTCTCTGCCACAATCAAAGCTTATAGTTTCTTATGTGACGTAAAGCACTTCACTAGGGTAGAGTAAACTACGGAGCCTTCAAATACAAGACAAATTGTGGCAAATGCACTGCTAGGAGCACATGCTTTTCCAGGCTGGAAATCCTAAAATCTTGCATAGAACAGGTATGCCCAGACATAGATCCCGCGCTGCCAGTGTCACTGAAACGCAGCTGCATTTGCATGAGGAGATCAAAGTAGGCCGAAGATGGTCTTGGGTTGCTTGTGTTCTAGTTCAAAGAGAACCTAGCTTAGTAGTGTGGACTGGACTTTTCATATTAAGCAGGACCAATGCTGATTTAGTTATCACTGGGTCTATTCTTAGGTGCCATGTAGGCAAAAAACGATGGACAAAGATACCGCTCTGAGCAATTACCTGTGGCTGAGATTAATTCCATCCAACACATTTTTGATTTCCTCACTTCAGCTTTCAGGGTGGGGGAAATAGGTCGGCCCAATTCCATTGGCCAACTTCACTGTGAGTGACTGCGTTCTGCCCTTTCACGAGAGGCATATCGACACATAAAGCAGTTCCCTTCAGTGCCACTGCTGTGGCAATCCATGCTTCTTGTAACCCAAAAAATATTTTGGGTTTTAGCCATTTTTTTTGTTTGTTTTTTTACATTGTCAAGGGATCAGCAGGTCTCCCAAGTATAAAGTTTTACAAAAAAAATGACAAGACAAAACAAATATTGATAAAGCCAAACGGGTCTCAGCCAATGAACGTTGTATGAATGAAATGGCATTTCGAGGAAGGGGATAAAGTTTATGCATTTTTTTTTTTAAGCTTGCGGTCGCTGTTGTTTTTAGTGATAGTATGGGTGGCGAGAGCTTTGCAGATTTTAGTGACACCCTGATGATGAGTAGGTATGTGTGGAGAGATTACGGTTTTGTTTTCATAACAGTTTACGAACTCTTCATTCACCCTCTAGCTTCGAGCTGAGGCAACGCCCTGGGAGCTGGGAGCTGGGATCTGGGATCTGGGATCAGGCCTAGCAATCTGCAATGCGTGTTTGTGGTGCGTTCCCACACTGAGACATCTCCGTTAAATACTGTTTATCCTTGTGTTTTTTTTGCTTTCGACAGAATGCTCCCATTATAAGACACCTATTTATTTTTGTGGCTCGCAGGTTGATCTTGTGGTAATGACACTCGCCACGTTGGGCTTTGGAAACCGGGCTCTCACGCTCGTTTTAATTTCAGGGCTAGCGGTGAGTGCACTTCTCAGGGCCTACCTCCCACTGTATCATATTGTTTAAGTATTTATGTACCACTTTCTATAGCTTGTGCGCGGCCTTCTGTGTTTGTTTTTTCAATTGTTGAGCAAGTAGCTAATCGGATTTGTTACTGATATAAAAAGGCTTTGTAATCTTCAGAGGTCACGGAGTGCTTCCATTTTTATTGGTTTCCTAGGTACCCTTCTGGTGTATGATTGAAAGAGGGGTGGTTGTAGTTTGGCTTGTGCGGGAGAACAAAATGTGTGCAGTAGGTGTAGTTTGGGGGCAGGGTAGGAGCCAAGGTCTTCACAGCACATAAGAAGAGGCGCAGTGGAGAGTGTTAGAATGGAAGCATTTTCACGTTCCGGTCTTGGTGTGTGTTTTTTTTTTTTTTTTTTTTTTTTTTCCTTTTTTTTCTTTTCTTGTAAGAGCACCAGAGGTGGCAGCTTAATTTTTGCTGGTGGGCACTGACATTCATATTTTGGGACCACCACTTACTTTTCTTTTCATCATTAGGCCTTGACCTGTAACTAGAGAAAAAGAAAGACACCAAAAGGAGAAAAGGGGGGGGGGGAACGCATGGGTGAAAAAGAACCTGCAAGGCTGAGGGGGAAAAAAACAGGAAGTGTAGGGTGCTGGAAGAAAGATGCATGTTGTTAAATCAAGACTAGGCAATCTTGGTATTTCGCATGTTCAGCACTCAACAGTGCTGTCTGTTTCCTTCAGAGAAACCCTTTGGGCCCTTGCACTTGTATTCTTCGTACACTAAGCACTAGAATTTGAACCACACTCTCAAGCGCCCCCATCCCCCTTTTTGCCTAGAGAAGTGCTAATTTGTAGTGCAGATGCAGCTTTGTACTGTTTTGTGCTGTTCAGGTTTCATTTGTAAGGAGGAAGCTTGGGATGCTGACTGTGCTGCACCAGTATTGAGTGAGAGAAGCTTGCACCCTATTGCATACGCCCTATCCCTTCTTTGTGTAACCAAAGGAGGGGAGTAGCTAGAAAATTAAAGTACCCCCCACACACACTTTCAACCCAATCTCTGATGGCACCAAGCAAGCGAGACATGTGAGCCAGAACGTCCCTTAAAGGGCTCCCTTGTCTCTTCCATTTAGGGACAGATCTAGTCATCCTTTCTCTCTTCCACCCACCCACTGATATGCACTGTTACACCATTAAATTTTTTCATCCACTCGTACTGTTATCCATCATTCAGTCTTTCACCATTCCATCATCTATCCGTACAAACATGCATCATCGATTTGTGCATCCAACTATACATCCACCCACCTACACATCCATCAGTTGATTTATCATCTGTCAAAAAAACTTCCATATGTCAATTGATTATTTTGCCCATTCATTCACACATCCACCATCCATCTTCTCCGATGTCCATTAACTTTGCTGCCGTCCATCCTTTCAAATTACCATTTACTCTGCCATCATTTCACCCATTCACCCACACCACTCAGATTTCAATTTTTTTCTGCCATCCTTTCACCCATCCATTCTCTCAGGTCTCCATTTACTTATCCACCCATCAGCCATTCCTTTCTCTGTTTTCCCTTTACTCTGCCATCCTTTAATCCACCCATCTACCCATCATCTCACCTATTCATCCACCTATCCTTTCACTCACTCATCTACACGTCCCTTCACCCACTCATTCATCCATCCTTTCACCTACCCATCTGCCCATCCTTTTAACCACTCACCCTTTCACCCACACAGCCATCCTTTTACTCACTCGTCCTTCCTTGCTTTCATCTATCTACCCTTTCATTCACTCATCCTTCTATTCTTTCATCCACCCATCCTTTCATCCACTCATCTATCTATCCATGCATTCATGCATCCTTTCACCCACTTGTCTATCCTTTCAATGACTCATGCATCCACTCACCCATCCTTCCTTTCTGTCATCCATCTACCCTTTAATTCACTTATCCTTCCATCCTTTCACCCACTCTTCACTTTCACCCACCCACTTATTCATCCTATCATTTATTCATGTATCCACTCGCCCATCCGCCTTTCTTTCTTCCTTTCAGCAATAATTGAAAGCTTTTATCTGTAAAGCTGCAGATTAGAGGCCAATAAAGAACTCTACCCCCGCTGTAGCGGGCAACGCGGGGGGTGTGGGGTCACGATGCCCCTACAGCAAGGCACTCTTTGCTGCTCCACATCTTGTACCTGTTGAGTGTATATGTAAGATAAACTTTGCTACTGGTACCTTCACCGTAAATGTTCGGTGCCAAAGAAGCTTTCCCTGCGGTTGCTGTTGTGTAACATGAGAGCTTCAGATCTGACTAAATGTCTGACCATCTGCAGCATCTTTCCATGAAACCTTTACAAACTGTAGGTTTGCCAGAGCCCTCGAAAGCTTCCTCGACCCCTGTCTTTCAAACGACATCAAATAAGCTAGTTACTGAAGTAGTGACAGATCTGACACCTACATGACCTTTCTTGAGTGACCAAGACAGTAACACTTGTTTCACAGCATCAAACACATTTGGCAAAGTGAATATATCAGCGTAAGCCCAGTCAATGACATGTTCAACCAACAATGGAGGGTCCCGCGGAGAGCAGACACTCTAGTATCTCTGCGGGATTATTCGGGAGGAGGAAATGACAGAACAGGATTGGTGGAGGGGAGGGATAACAGGAAGGGTTATATAGGGAGGGGCGTGATCAGGACGAATGGAGTGAGGTAATGGACGAGAGAGGTGTGGACGAAGAGTGTGCGATGGACGAGGAGGAAGTTGTGGAATTGGATTACGAGGAGGAGTCTGATGAATGGGAAGAGGGGGAGATTCAAGAAGGTGAGGTGAGCAAGGAAAAAGGGGGAAAAAGGGCGCAAGAGTGGCGCAACCCCGTCTTCCATTTCTGTCTTACAGGCGACAGCACATAATGGAGTGTTGCAGCCGGTGGCACGCAAAGAGGAGCGAGGTCGACAGGTGCCAACAGCGGCTGTAGGAGGCTGGCCTGGCTTGTAGTGGGTACCAAGGGGTACTTACACTCTGTACCAGGTCCAGTTATCCCTTATTAGTGTAGAAGAGGTGTTTCTAGCAGCTTAGGCTGGTAGAAGGTAGCTATAGCAGAGCAGCTTAGGCTGAACTAAGAGACCTGCAAAGCTCCAACTACACCACTGGTGTCATATGCACAATATCATAAGAAAACACAATACACAGATATACTAAAAATAAAGGTACTTTATTTTTATGACAATATGCCAAAAGTATCTCAGTGAGTACCCTCAGCATGAGGATAGCAAATATACACAAGATATATGTACACAATACCAAAAATATGCAGTAATAGCAAAAGGAAGTAATGCAAGCAATGTACAGTCACAATAGATTGCAATGAGAGCACATTGGTATAGGGGCAACACAAACCATATACTCCAAAAGTGGAATGCCAACCACGAATGGACCCCAAACCTATGTGAGCTTGTAGAGTCGCTGGGACTGTAAGAAAACAGTGACGGTTAGAAAAATAGCCCACCCCAAGACCCTGAAAAGTAGGTGTAAAGTGCACCTATATTCCCCAGAGAGCACAGAAGTCATGATAGGGGAATTCTGCAAGAAAGACCAACACCAGAAATGCAACCAAAGTGGATTTCCGGACGAGAGTACCTGTGGAACAAGGGGACCAAGTCCAAGAGTCGCGACAAAGTCGAGATTGGGCAGATGCCCAGGAAATGCCAGCTGAGGGTGCAAAGAAGCTGCCACCGGATGGTAGAAGCTGTGGATTCTGCAAGAACGAAGAGGGCTAGAAACTTCCCCTTTGGAGGATGGATGTCCCACGCCGTGAAGAAGCTTGCAGATGTGTTCCCATGCAGAAAGACCACAAACAAGCCTTGCTAGCTGCAAGGGTCGCGGTTAGGGTTTTTGGATGCTGCTGTGGCCCAGGAGGGACCAGGATGTCGCCAATTGCGTGAGGAGACAGAGGGGGGCCCAGCAAGATAGGGAGCCCTCACAGAAGCAGGCAGCACCCGGAGAAGTGCCAGAACAGGCACTACGAAGAGGAGTGAACCGGAGCTCACCGGAAGTCACAAAAGGAGATCCCATGACGCCGGAGGACAACTCAGGAGGTTGTGCACTGCAGGTTAGAGTGTCGGGGACCCAGGTTTGGCTATTCACAAGAAATCCTGGAAGAGTGCACAGGAGCCGGAGCAGCTGCAAATCACACTGTACCCAGCAATGCAGTCTAGCGTGGGGAGGCAAGGACTTACCTCCACCAAACTTGGACTGAAGAGTCACTGGACTGTGGGAGTCACTTGGACAGAGTTGCTGAGTTCCAGGGACCACGCTCGTCGTGATGAGAGGGGACCCAGAGGACCGGTGATGCAGTTCTTTTGGTGCCTGCGGTTGCAGGGGGAGGATTCCGTCGTCCCACGGGAGATTTCTTTGGAGCTTCTAGTGCAGAGAGGAGGCAGACTACCCCCACAGCATGCACCACCAGGAAAACAGTCGAGAAGGTGGCAGGATCAGCGATACAAGGTTGCAGTATTCATCTTTGCTACTTTGTTGCGGTTTTGCAGGCGTCCTGAGCAGTCAGCAGTCGATTCCTTGGCAGGTGAAGAGAGAGATGCAGAGGAACTCTGATGAGCTCTTGCATTCGTTATCTAAAGAATTCCCCAAAGCAGAGACCTTAAATAGCCAGAAAAGGAGGTTTGGCTACCTAGGAAGGAGGATAGGCTAGCAACACAGGTAAGAGCCTATCAGAAGGCGTCTCTGACGTCACCTGCTGGCACTGGCCACTCAGAGCAGTCCAGTGTACCAGCAGCACCTCTGTTTCCAAGATGGCCGAGGTCTGGAGCACACTGGAGGAGCTCTGGGCACCTCCCCTGGGAGGTGCAGGTCCGGGGAGTGATCACTCCCCTTTCCTTTGTCCAGTTTCGCGCCAGAGCAGGGCTGGGGGATCCCTGAACCGGTGTAGACTGGCTTATGCAGAGATGGGCACCATCTGTGCCCATCAAAGCATTTCCAGAGGCTGGGGGAGGCTACTCCTCCCCAGCCCGGACACCTTTTTCCAAAGGGAGAGGGTGTAACACCCTCTCTCTGAGGAAGTCCTTTGTTCTGCCTTCCAGGGCCAAGCCTGGCTGGACCCCAGGAGGGCAGAAACCTGTCTGAGGGGTTGGCAGCAGCAGCAGCTGCAGTGAAACCCCGGGAAAGGTAGTTTGGCAGTACCCGGGTCTGTGCTAGAGACTCGGGGGATCATGGAATTGTCTCCCCAATGCCAGAATGGCATTGGGGTGACAATTCCATGATCTTGGACATGTTACATGGCCATGTTCGGAGTTACCATTGTGACGCTATACATAGGTAGTGACCTATGTATAGTGCACGCGTGAAATGGTGTCCCCGCACTCACAAAGTCCGGGGAATTTGCCCTGAACGATGTGGGGGCACCTTGGCTAGTGCCAGGGTGCCCACACACTAAGTAACTTAGCACCCAACCTTTACCAGGTAAAGGTTAGACATATAGGTGACTTATAAGTTACTTAAGTGCAGTGGTAAATGGCTGTGAAATAACGTGGACATTATTTCACTCAGGCTGCACTGGCAGGCCTGTGTAAGAATTGTCAGATCTCCCTATGGGTCGCAAAAGAAATGCTGCTGCCCATAGGGATCTCCTGGAACCCCAATACCCTGGGTACCTCAGTACCATATACTAGGGAATTATATGGGTATACCAGTATGCCAATGTGAATTGTTGAAATTGGTCACTAGCCTCTTAGTGACAATTTGGAAAGCAGAGAGAGCATAACCACTGAGGTTCTGGTTAGCAGAGCCTCAGTGAGACAGTTAGGCATCACACAGGGAACACATACATATAGGCCACAAACTTATGAGTACTGGGGTCCTGGCTAGCAGGGTCCCAGTGACACATAACAAACATACTGAAAACATAGGGCTTTCACTATGAGCACTGGGCCCTGGCTAACAGGATCCCAGTGAGACAGTGAAAACACCCTGACATATACTCACAAACAGGCCAAAAGTGGGGGTAACAAGGCTAGAAAGAGGCTACTTTCTCACAGCGGCACACAGGGCAATGCCCCAAGTTCAAGGTAAGGATGAATGGTGGTCTGTATGGGGTAGTGGTCATGGTACGGCTGTGTCAAAAACACACAAGTCCATTGGGGTAGGCGATCGTTCCATTCACGAAGCACCTGTGTCTAGTGTGACACAGGTAGGGGATGGCAAGCTGCTGACAATACAGGCTGCTGCTGGTACTGGGGAAAGCGTGAACACAGCGTCGACTGGCAAAGAGGAGGTCAAGGCTGGGGATGGGCATAGGAAGAGGCTTCCGTACATAGGTTTGGCGATGCCTTTGGGTTAGCACGTTGCAGACAAAACGAAAGCAAAGATTGGACACCATGACTATGTCGATGTTTTTAAGTTGTTGCAAAGGGACATACAAGCGACAGAAGGTTCAAAAGAGGAGGAATGGGAGTTAGCTAGGCGGCCCCAGGTGCCAATTACCATGGATATTTGGACGTCTGCTTTCCTGATATATGCTAGTAAATATTGTGAGAAGTTTCCTGACGGGGCCATTGTGCTTTTCAAATATAAGGAAAGCACAAATGCATTTGGGGGGCTTTGCCTGACTCAACTATGATGAGGAGTTTGGGGCGAGGGTGAGCGCGAATCCAGTTAAGCCTTGGGGGGACATGTACTCTGTGCTGTGGATGCAGTGGATGGCTTCCTCACATTTGGCAGCCTCAACACATACTGCTAGTCGTCTCCCAGTGATCTACAAGCCTTTTCAGACCCGTACCGCCCCTGCAGTGGTGGGGATGGATCAGCAACCCCAGATTCCTACCTCAGGGGTATTTTGGAACTTCAATAAGGGTTTCTGCTCCAGACATCCCTGTAAGTTCAAACATGAGTGCTCTAAATGTGGGGGTAAGCACCCGGTCACACAATGTTTCTCACTCAATAGTCCAGCGGAACAGTGGAGAGCGGCTAGGGGTAGAGGGATGCAAGGCGCTCCTGCGCCAAAGGGCACCTATGCCAATAAAGCTTGAGGTATTGCTGCCATGGCTGCCCATGTACCCAGATAGGAACATGACGAACATGTTGGAATGGGGTTTTCAAAAAGGGTTTAGAATAGGTTACCAGGAACGGAGACAAAGAAGATGGGCGGACAGTTTGCGGTCTGCCAAAGATATGCCTCAGGTGGTAGCGGACAAACGGGAAAAGGAAGTTGCTGAAGGAAGAATTGCGGGCCCCTTTTTCGGCTGGCCTATGGCTGACCTGATGATCTCACCTCTGGGTGTGGTCCCCAAAAAGGCGGCGGGGGAGTTTTGTCTTATCCATCATTTGTCGTGGCCGGAGGGCACATCGGCGAATTATTTTATTGTACCGGAAGAGACACGGGTGGTTTATGCGTCCATTGATGACGCCATCCAGCTTGTTCGGGGATGTGGTAGGGGTCTCAGTTAGCAAAATGCAACATCAAGGCAGCTTTCAGGCTTTTGCCCATTCATCTGGAGGATTTTGGGTTATTGTGGATGCAGATGGATGGGGCAATTTTTTGTGGACAGAGTCGTCCCGATGGGCTGCGCCACCTCATGTGCACTTTTTGAGACGTTTAGCACATTCCTACAGTGAGTTTTTGTGAAAGTGTGCGGACATCGGGAGGTGACTCATTATCCGGATGATTTTTTGTTTGTGGGTAAGGCTTGCTCCGACTCTTGTGGACAAGCAATGGCAGGTTTTGAGAGATTGGTGGGGGAAATGGGTGTTCCATTGGCTCCCGAGAAGAATGAGGGTCCCAGTTGCGCATTGACTTTTTGGGGAATTGAGCTGGACATGGTGAGCTTGGTAGCCCGTCTGCCACACGGAAAGGTTGTAGAGATTTTGGAATTTTTGAGACCGGTTTGCAGAACATTGAATTACGCAAGGCACAGCAGCTGTTAGGGTACCTTAATTTTTGCATGCAGGGTAGTAAAAGGGGGTAGGACGTAATGCAGGTGCCTTGAGCTTGCCATGTCAGGTGCTTCCCTTCCGCATCGCAGGATTCGGGTGTCGGTGGGCTTATGAGAAGATGTCAGAGTGTGGAAAACTTTCTTGACTCAGTTTAATGGGGTCTCCATGATGTTTCAAGAGGAGGATACGATCTGGCAGGTACAAATATTTTCGGATGCTGTGGGGGCTGCTGGCTTCGGTCTTTTTTGGGGTGGAAGGTGGTGCGCAGAACAGTGGCCAGCACGTTGGTTGCAACAAGGTAGGAGTATCTTTTTTTTTTTTTTTTTGATTTTTTTCCGCTGTTGGTGGCTTTGACAGTTTGGTGGGACGAACTGGCTAACAGGACGGTGGTGTTTTTTATGTAGACAACATGACGGTGGTGGAACTTGTGAACAGGCAGAGGGCAAAGGATGTGAGGGTGTTGAGCTTATTGAGATGTTTCATGCTGAGATGTTTGTCGCTGAATGTTACCTTTAAAGCAGTAGCGGGGGTAAACCATGCTTTTGTAGATTCCCTGTCTCGTTCACAGTGGCACAGTTTTTGCAGCTTGGCACCAGAAGCAGAGTGGCACAAGACAGTGGTCCCAACCGACATTTGGGAGTGGGGGTGTGTGATGATCATGGAGCTGGTAGAGATGTCCCTAGCAGAATCCAATCGAAAAAATTACCGTCTGGCATGGTTGGAATTTCAGAGTTTTGAAAATTTTAAAGGGAATTTTTGGGTACAGAATGAATCGGAGCAGCAGTGTCATACTTTGCGACTTGTGATGTTCTTAATCAAACAAGGTTTGTCGCCTGCCACGATTTGGGCAAGTTAGCAGGTGTTTCATTTTATGGAAAATTGTTTTTTGGGGGGACCCAGCTAAAGACGATATTTTGGGGAGAATGTTGAAAGGGTGGGGTAGGACTAGGGGGAGTTTGGGGAAGGAGGCAAGGGAACCCATCACCTTCGAGCTGTTGCATGTGTTGCCGGTTTGTTGTTCGGATGCACGTGAGCTTGCTTTGTTTCGTTTGTGCATGGTGTGGATGTTTTTGGGGGCTTTTCGTGTATAGAAGCTTTTGGGAGTGGGGGAAAAAGGTAGGAGTGAGAGCGGCTGATGTTTGCTTGAGCCTGGAACATTTGGACATATGGTTGCGGAAGTCTAAGACGTATCAGATGGGGTAGGGGAAGTGGGTTTGGTTGGAGAAAGAGGGGAATGCAGCGGCTTGTCCGGTAATGGAGTGGTGCGTTTTTCAGGCACAGGTGCATACTGGGGAAGATGGAGTTTTTAGACATGCCAATGATGCGAAGGTAACAGCTTTTCAATTGTTGGCAGTGTTTGCGGACGGCGATGCATAGGGAGAAGGGCACAGTGCTATGAGGCACGTTCTTTCAGAATAGGTGCAGCTACCACAGCAGCACAGTTGGGATGGGATTGGGCTCAGATTAAACAGATTGGTAGGTGGAGAGCTAGCTGTTGTGATCGATATGTGCGGCCCTAGTTAGGAGGGGGGATTAGGGGTTGGGAACGATGTATTTCAAGTGCTTGTATTGGCAATTTTGTTGACATTTATTCTTCTTACAGATTGCGTAGAGGGCCCCAGGAGTGAAAAATGGTCACTTGGATGGTGGGCCATTAATTTATACATTGGGCTGCGAAGTATGCTGAGCAGCAGATCTATGGACGATCTTTGGGACTGCTGAGTTGCTGTCACAAAGTTGTATGGTGGGGAAAAAGCAGCATAAGGTGCAGTAACCTGCTTCCTTTTTTAACATCCATGATGCCAAACTGGGGTTGCCCAGATCTACTGCTATTGCACCTGGGGGGAAATGATCTGGTAAGGCATTCCGGGCTCACCTTACTGCAACATATGCAACGGGGTCTGGAGTTGATTTGCCAAAAGATGCACGGTACTTGCGTAGTCTGGACTGAGTTTGTGCCCAGGGAAGTGGAGAGGGGCTGTGAAGCATGGGGCTATTCAAAGGGCTCGGAGGAAGCTCCACAGGGCAATGAGGGTTTTTTGCTGGGCACATGGTATTAAAGTGTTGAAACATGAAGACATTACAGAAGGGGAAGCAGGTCTGTTTCGGGCTGATGGTGTACATCTTTCGGAACTGGGTAATGCATACTATTTGACAGAGCTGTGCTTGATCGTGAGGGATCTGTTGGGTGAAAAGATGTGGCTCAAAGAAGCGGTATAAGGTTGCAATGTTATACTTGGTTTGCTGTTGGGGCAGCAAAACGCCTTATGAGTTTGTGCTGAGTGGCAGTACATGGGGGATGGTGGAGAGTCTGATGCGGGCCTGCCCACCCTTCCAAGGGGGATAAAGAAGCAGGTGAAGGATGATAGCGTGGGAGATGCCGAAGAAGTCAGGGGATGAAAGGAAAAGGGGGAATGTGTAGGTGAAATTGAAGTGAAAGATGAGTGAACGGAGGCAAAGTGAAAGAATGAAGAAAAAAAGAGAAGTTCAAAGGGTGGGGGGTTTTAAAGTTAAGAGTTTGAAGTTCAGTATATACAATGTTCATGTATAACATGCAATCCTGTCCTAAATAAATAGCCTCTTGCACTAAGTAAATCAGTGTGTCAGTGACTGTCCCGATGTTTCTTTTAGGCACAACCAAAATACACCCTGCATCTAGAACTAAAGTACACCGTGAAAGGAATAGTCTACTCCGAGTGTATGTGTGTAATAGCTGACAAGTCTTTGTGTTGGTACGGAGTGTTCCAACTGAATGACAGTTTTGATCAAAACTTGCAAAGTGCACACAAATAAAGTGTCCTAAACACTGACGAAAATAAACTCCTACTATGTTGTGGTTGAGGAGAATCTACAGTAAACGAGCTCATATAATCCACATGTTTGTCTTCTAATCACTGCATTGTACTTAACAAACATTTTTTGTGAATTCTTTTTGTGATTTATTGTGGCGTGTGTGACAAGGGGTCTGACCTCCTGAGGGGAGGAATCTGTGCACCAGGAGATGCTGCTTGGCTAGAACTGGGGTCTACTTCAGGGAGGAACACTATTGGCTAATTCAGACCTTGCGCTTTTCATTTTACAAAGCATAAAATAACTATCTCTATATGCCGCATTCTTTTACTACTGTTTGCTGAAGGCTGTTTCACATCTCCTTAGCCTTGTCTTCTCGATTGTCCATCGTCCATGTTGGTTAGTGGTCTGAGCAGAAGTGGTAAATGTAATCACGTCCTTTTTCCCCAGGAAAGCACACATCTGCAAAGGTGCAACAACTACTCACCCTATGTGTTGCTGGTGGCAGTCTGGTAGGCCTCACCCTCACATCCTCTTTAGAAACCTATGCTTTTGTCCCACAGGGCTTTGAATAGTCTTCCAGTTCTCAGAGACCTCTTTGGTTCTGGCGTCACACACTCAATAAGGATGACCAGAATTTTTTGCACACAGTCTTTCTCACAGAACCTCAATATCGACAATCTAGAGGAACGCACTCCACTTAGGAGTTGGCTCTTTTTCTGCACATCAGACTTGATTAACTTCATGGGGATATGAGCAGACTGCACGCACATTTCCTGGGTAAATGTAAGCAATGGACGTACAGCCGATGCTGGTCCTCAATATTTTGTTCTGAAAAGCATCTTTGTGTGTATATAAACTGGCCTACTTCTGACATTACAACCTCTAATCCTACATCAGATGTATGTGTTACTACGAAGAAGTGGTTCTGGGAATAAAACTTATCATAATATGTTGAACCTCAAAGCTATTTGTATTTCTACAAAAGATTATTCACATAGAGCTTTACATCCATTGTTTTAAGTGATGCTAATACAGTGAATACGGGAACTGATTGGAACATTACTGGGACACACTTCCAAACCATACCTCATAAAATTTCCTGATGTGTGGGCCATTTCTCGTCATTCATGTTCAACCCCGTATGTGTTGAATACATGCTTGAGATACAACAAATGTTCCTTCCAGGAGTAGTTCAGGGGCGTAGCGTGGTCGTAAGACTGGGTGGTGTGAGCTCCAGACTTCTCAGCAATCACGCTGGCAGATAAGCCCCTCCCCCCCCAGCTGCTCACTCACTGGGAAGACATACAAAATTCAGTCAGTGACCTCCTGTTGAAGCTCATCGGGGAACAAAGAGTGGGCCACCAGGTGCTAGCCCACTTTTAAAGGATCCTACTCTGTCCCGTCCCCTCCATCGCATATCCCATGACCAATTCTGGTCCTAACCCACCTCCGACCCCCACCCCTCCACGGTGGAGCGGCTAATGATGCCCACCTGCAAATGGCAATTAGCTCTTAGCCATTATGTTGGAATACATTATACGACAACCATGGCGCACAAGAGGGGCTTAAAGGGCAGTGGAAACAGAGGAATGAAAGTTGGTAGGGGTACTAGGTGAGAGAAAGCACATTACTTTGTGAAATAGCCAGCATTTTTTAGGTCTTCCCAAACAGAGCGAGGGACAGAGTGTGTGTGCGTTTTTGTTTGTGTGTGTGTGTAAAATTCCTGATAAAATCTGACAGACACCTCACCATACGCGACCGAAAGCACCACTACCCAACTATTTATCACAAGATACGTTTATTGGGGGGTGGATGTAACACTCCACCTGAAGCTTCACCTCTGTAGTAGCTGCACAGGGTTGTACATTCCAGGTCCTTACAAAGATCTAGTTCCCCCTTAATAATCTCAGAGAACAGCCTGACAAACATGCCAGGGGATGTATTAGGACTAAAGACATGACTGTGTCCTTGAACACTGAAAGTTAACTTCTCTTTAGCTGTGTCCTTGATGGTCATGTGATAATGTTCCTTGGTCAGAGTAACTATGGTTAGAAATTTCAAAAGACAAAACTGGTTAAAATAGCTCTTCTGGTCACAGGTTTTGCTTTCAATTTTACAAACGAAATAGGTATCTTATGTCAAGGCAAAAACAAAATTCTTGGTCTGATTTTGGAACACGAAGAAAAAGAAAGAAAAGGATCAGGAACATTAGCTGGTCCTCAAAGCTACAAACTCCTGGGCCTCACTGAGGATGATGGGGTGGGCGCTGCTAAGGTGGACTATTTGGGGCAAACTTGCTATTCTATAGAACACACACACCACTTCTCACCCCCTATTTGTTTTTGTAAAGACTGTGACCAAGTTATTCTCATGTTATTTCTCAGTTTTAGATGAAAACAAATTTGCTGTGCCTGTATAAACTCAGAAGAACAGGTTGGGCACAACCTTGTATTTAAGCAGTAACCACAAGTATTGCATTTTAAGCCCTGAAATGTTCTAAATTACAACCACAAATTACAGCAGTGATCATCTTCTTGGAAATGCAGGACAGAAGTAGTGAAAATTATGTTTAATCACCTATTGTTATATTTAAATAGCTTTTGAAAAAAATACAGCCAACTTGTTCCACCCTAGTGTGGCAGATAGGTCCTGGGGTTTTCTCAAGAATGAAATTATACATAATGACCAGTAATTGTAAATGATGGTCAACCAATAATGGTCTATATTTAATAAGTGGCACATGGGTGCAGCTCTGTAAAGTGAAACATACCATGGTGTTACATAAATACAGTGAGTACACTGTGACACATTTTAAAGAACATATGATACATGTGCTAGGCTTTTAAGAAAAAGGCAAGGAGGAGACCCCCTTAGATTTCTCATTAAAGGCGATTTCCTCACATATATGAAATGTACTTATAATGCCACACAGTCTTAAATAGATTCAGTGTTTAAATTTCTTATTCATAGTTGGTGAAAGTAATATAAAAAGAAGCAAAGCGCTAGGGACTCCACAAAAGTGAAGAGGCACTGTGTCTAGAGTGGAAGAGTGGTGCATTATTAGGATTCTGTTACCGTAACAATATTTATAGCTCAGTCGTGTGGCTCTAATTGCAATGAGGGGATTCCAGAAATAATGTGTAAAGTTGTTCTCCTGCAGCAGAATACCTATATGCAGTCTGCAGAGGGGTGGAGTGGTAGTTTTTTTTTTTTGTTTTTTTTCGCAGTCTGTGCCTTGAAGGCTACTGGCACTTCAGTTATAATCTCGATATGGAGCTTTAATGTGGCACAGTCTGTACCATACGTCTAGTGACGTCATGGTCTGGTCATCTAACTGTAGACTTAGTCACTGGGCAAAGTTACTTTACGAAGGCAGCATGTTATTATTCATGGAATCTCACAAACAAATGGTGATCTAAGAATGCAGATATCTTAAATAGTGTATTGTTACAGTGCTATAGCGTAAATATTCTTAAGCCAGACACCAAGACCCTGAAATAGTAATTGCTTCCATGTTGGGACGACATAATCCAAAAGTAATTAATAGTTATACAGGCTATAACAGGGAATACCGAAGATGCAATAGAACTTCAGCAACACGTTTCTGGGCATTTAAGAGGGAATATTTGATCCATCAATTTTATGCATGCTTTGACACCAATTTACCTAGAAGAATAGACATATACACAAGGTATAAAGATGAAAGGATTTAAAAACTAGTCCTTATAAATTTAATTTTAAAATAATTTAGAAAAGAGAGAAATGAATGTATTGACAGACACATATTAAATGATTCGCAAAGAGTAGTCTATTCTAGACAAATTTGACTTCTGTGCTAGTGGGTTGGTGGTCTTCATTTTAACTCCCTTACTTGCACTACTCCGAGTCATCCTTTCTCCCAACAGCAGCATTGCTGCTCCTCTCCTTGCTGCCCCTACAACCCTTGTAGGGTTCATTGTGCCAAGCCCTTTCACTGTTAACCCCTTGCTGTAAAGTTTCCCAGCTTTCTCGCCACCCGTTCCTTTGTAGTACCCACTGTAAATCTTCTTGCCCCATCACATACAGTGCTAAGCTACTATGTTAACATGTTTAATGGGGTGCCACCAGGCCCGAGGGCACTGATCCAGAACACAGCAGCAGCTCCAGCTAAGACAGACTCGGAGACAGCGAATACAGGTTCAAAATGAGGAAATCTAATGAACTTTGTGGATGCACTAAATAAAGTCTCACCTGTTTATCTATCTATCTTCATTTTCCAAAGCAAGAAATGGAATCCAGAGAGACATCCAGGTTTCCAGAAGTACTTGGGGACACACACACACACACGATTCCCGCACATTATTTCAGTCAGAGACAAAGCAGCAATGAAAATGCAGGTGAAGAATCTCTCCTGGGTCCAAGGTCATACAGCCATTAAAGTGCTTCTCCAGCACAGCAGCTAAATTACTGTGTGTCTTGGAGCGCTCAGTTTCCCCCAGCGGCTCCACCAGTTCTCAGGCAGCTTAGCTGATGAATTTTGTCTTCCAAGTAGGCTCTTTCTCTTCGGTGAAGTGTGAGGTCGAACAAGCCCCTTCCGCAAGACTCCTCTGCGTGTAAGGCAGTGCAGCAATGCTTCCAGGGCGTTTCTTGCGTCAGGATCATTCCCAGTCTAGCAGAATGGCAGCAGTTGGGTAGATGTTACCCCAAGCTCTGTCTTTCCCAGCGATACATCTGTACAGACCGTTCCTGGGTGGATAATTTCTGGATGACCGGCTCTTTTCCATAGATTCCCTCTTTTCCATAGTTCGAAATGAGGGGGTTGGTGGGCTCGTCCAATCACATGCTGCATGATACGCTCATGTGAGAGCTATGGTCAATAGACTCCTCTCCTGGTTCAAACTGACAAAGGTATACATTTTTTACAGGGCGCAGCTCTTATAGATGTAGATCGGGCTGGAAGAGGGCTAGAGACTAATCGCACAAGTGGTGGGGGCATGCACACAGGGACCCTGGCAGCCTCACATAATGTCACCCACAATTTCAGGTTGACATGTGCATGTGGAATCCAAAATAGATTGATTCTACATTCTGGTAAATGCACTTAAACCCTCAGACTCAACCTGTATTCCACATAAAAAGTGTAGAGAACCTTCCACACACATTCCAGACCTATGTACTTGAAAAACCTGGTTAAGGGCAAAACCTGTTTGGAAAGGGAATCTGTTGAGCATCTCCTGCCTGAAGAAGACAGAAAAAAGGCCTCTTCCTTCACTAGGAAATGCATAGCTACTCCCACCCACAGTTCCATAGACCCAGGTCAGAGGTACAGGAGTGTCTCTCTCAAAGAGAGAGCAGTTTGGTACCCACCTGAGCCTCAAAGCTTTACTCTAGGGTGTCAATCCATATTACATGAAGGGCACACTGTAAGCTTTCATGATTGTGTGGCTCACCAGGGGAGTGGGGTTGGAGGGGGGTGAGGGGTACCAAATACCACAGAGACTGAAGGGGAAAGCAAAACGTGGCATGATCAAAGCAAGCACATAGTATATCTGTGTTTATCCTATACTGAACATTATCTGTGTTTATCCTAAGAAATCTGGCCAGCATCCTTCCGAACTACAGTGGCTGCGTGCGTTGCACGCAGGGTGACAACATGGGCAGTGTAGCATTCCTCTGCCAGGCTGGTCACCTTCACAACATGCTCCATCCCCCTTATGGCGTGATGTGGGATCGCAGGAAAGGCTACATCCCTCCAACTATGCCACTTCCGGGGCTAGAGTCGTTCTGTATATACTCCATGGGTCTAAGGATCAACCTCTTTGGACGATCCTCTACCACTTGGCATAGCAGCAACACAAGTAGGAGAAAGGAGGGACAACATGGAGTGTTTGGTGCTCTTTGGGGTGGTATAGAAATCCTCAGGATTCAGCTTTTCAACCCTGTAGTTTAATCACATAAAGGAGTCTCGGTGACCTGTGTCAGGGAAGAAGGTTGGGCATACATCTGTTCTGGAGGTGCAGCCAGATCTAAGCCACATTTGACAAAGGACCGCTGTAAACATCGGTGGCAATCTAGTGAATGTATTAGTAACAACGCGGGTGCTGGGCAAATCGCACTTAATAAGTTCAGGTCATATAACGCTATAGGCAATGGGGGCCTCAGTGCCGGTGATGCTTGGCGGAGTTACAGGGCACGTTCCACCACTTGGAGTGATTCAAGTAGAAGGAAGGGGGCTAGGGGATGCATGGGGGTGTTCTTTAGTCAGTACAGCGAGCCAGCTGGAAGAGAGCTAAAAGCAAGGCATGGTGGTCACAGTAAATTATCTAAGGATAATGTGTATTCCTTGAACTAGTACCTTCGGATAGGATATAAAAGCTTGAGATATAATTTGCAGTGCAATGATAAAATGCCCCAGGATGTTCTTGACTGCTGTCTCCGATATACAGGAGATCGGAATGCCGGTCGGATGTTTTTTTTTTTTGTTACTGTTCAACTGTTACTGTTTTGGTACTGTGCAGTGAGCTGGAAGGCTGGAAAGGCCGGGTGACGCACCGACAGGGCGTGGTTATTATTCCTTGGGTTCGGCTGTGTTCACCGGCATCACGCCTCCCTTCGAGCTTTCAGTCATCACTAAGCTTTCAAATCGTACTTCCCTCGTGTGAGAAGTGCTATGCACCTCTCTCTTTTACTCTTCTATCACGTCTGCACGGTCCTTCCTTTTCTAGCCCGCTTTAATTTTCTTCCCCGACCGCCTCCTTCCAGTGTTTCTCTCTCACTCTCAAATCCAACCCCCTTTCCATTGTCGTGGCCCGTCTGCGCACCTCGCTCGCTGCGGCAGCTGCAGCGAGGGCTTTCCGTATTTGAGCCCCCCTCATGTGACTCATACCTCAGGGCTGCAGTGGGCCCGCTTCCCTGGTTCTCCTACTGTACCGGTGACGTCGCCGCCGCGCTGACCTTGCGAAGCCTTCATTGAAGAACTTGGCGGGAGTTCAAGAACAGGCCTCGACTTGCACAAAGCCAGCATTTAGCCCAGCTGCCTCCGTTCTCTCGTGAGGCCCCCCCTCCCGCAACACCCCCCACCCCCACCCCGACCTAATTGAACAACCCCTCTCAAAACCCGTCAGCTGCCACCTTTGTTGCAAGTACACCTCCTTACCCTGCTGTTCTGGAGCCCCACTTTCGTACCTCTCTACTGCTTCTTTTCCTACCCTTCAAGGGCCGCCAATGCTACCCCTCTCGTTATGCTACTCTCTTACTGCCTCTTTTTTTTCAGCGAGGCACCAAAATAAAGTTGAACTTGTAAAGACACGCTATGTAAGGGTTGTGGGAGGGATGGAAGAATGCATGGATTTGAGGTTGCTGCAGACAATATTTGTTTTAATATCGGGGGCAATGAACAGTAAAAACAGCAACAGCAGACCGTAAAACAGGTCTGCATGCAACTAAACATCTGAGCCACACACTGGCTTTTCAGACCAGCCTCTCGGGCACTGCCTGATTGCTAGACAGACCAGTCCGACCCTGATTCTGGGAACAGCAGGCCCATATTTATGGAAAACTGGGATTGAATGAGAGTTAATGCCATGACAGCCAAACTCCTGAGCCCATCCCTCCTCTGCCTTTTAGGGTCTAGTGCGCAAGCGTTCTATCCTGTTGTAATCTCTCTGTGGGCTTTTAACCACCCCACTCTTGGTATTCATTCTTTGTTGTGCTTGTCTTAAGTGCTTCATTTTTATAGGTGCATTTTGTGAAATGTGCCTCCTTTGTTTGCTGAGTTCCCTCCCGGACGATTTCACTGAGTGAACATTTTTGTTGGCCATCACACTACGTCACGCTTCCTCCTGTTCCAGCATGTGATGGCCCCTAATCCAGTTTAGGTTTGCCTTTAATCCCAGCTGCAATCCTTGCTAGTCATTCATGCGTGGCGCCAGTAATGCTCACGCTGATGGTGGCCGTGGTGCTTTGAACTGACTTGCTTCTGTCAACTGTTTTACTTTTCATTTTCAATTTATGTGGCATAAAAAATCCAGTTTAGAATTTACAAAACTAATAGCTTTAACTCGAGCACATGAGAGACCCCTTGCATTGCAAATGCTTGTTTTTATTGCTAAGCTCTTTCTCCTGTGAAATTAAATCACCAGCCAGACACATCTAAAGCTAGACTCTCTCCTGCTAAGCACCCCTTCTTTTGCCAACTGTCTCTCCAGCCAGCTGATCCCTTTCCTGCTATCTCCCTTTAACAAACCAATGCCCTTCCACCCTGCCCCTCATTTTTGCCATTCCACTGTCTCCCCACCCATACTTATCACTTGAATCAAGCTCCACAATTACAGCCACTTTTCAGGATGTGTGTTCCAGGTTACCGTCCAGTGGCATGACACGTGGAATCCGAATCAAAAAAGCTTTGAAATAAAGGGAGGGTTGGTGGTAGCCACTGACTACTCTCCTCACATCCTCATCAACACAATTCTTGAC
Source organism: Pleurodeles waltl (assembly GCF_031143425.1). Taxonomy (NCBI): domain Eukaryota; kingdom Metazoa; phylum Chordata; class Amphibia; order Caudata; family Salamandridae; genus Pleurodeles; species Pleurodeles waltl. The sequence goes on along the minus strand of NC_090450.1, from coordinate 705,658,994 downwards.
TCCATAAAACTTTGGAACTTTAAGGCAAACATTCCAAGGGGAAGGCTAGGGTACAGAAGGATGGGAATTACGGTTACAAAAAGTGAGAATCCACTTTATATGCAGGCAACATAAAGAAATGCAAGGCTGAATGAATATAGTCAACTGATATAAAGGTGGATTAAATGATTGAGGCCCTAATTATGAGTCTGGCAGTCCTGGGACTACCAGACTCGTGATGGCGGTCTGACCTCCGCCAAAGCGGCAGTCAGACAGCCATATTATGATCGTGGTGGTTCGTCCACGGTCAGACCGTCAGCACCGCCACTTTTCGTTCGTCCAACGGCCTGGTGTGCTGGTGGTCCCAATCCATCAGGGCAGCGCTGCCCTGGGGATTACGACCCCTCTCTACCGCTGTTACATGGCGGTTTTACCACCATGTAAAGGCTGACAGTGATTTGCGCGTTGGGTGCTGGTGCACCCGATACACAACAGCATTGCTGCCGGCTGCATTACGAGCCAGCGTCAATGTTGTGTGTTTCCTGCTGTGCCAGCGAGCGGAAACTGTTTCTGCCAGCTGACCCAGAGGGGAAACTCATAATATGGCCGGCAGGAAGGAGACCACACTGGTGGTCTCCTGAACGCGGGAGTCTGAAGGGCAGCCTTTTCCGCCTGCCAAACTCGTAATGAGGCTGTGAGTGTCTAAGTAGTGTCAGTGGCTTGTGCTCTGTTACTCTAGCCTCACTCCTGGGTGTCAATTAATGGGTAGCAAGGGGGTGCTTGGATATACCTGGCACATTCATTGCTCCCCTTGTCTCTGAGACCCCAGTGGTCAGGAGCAGAAAATAAACTGGCCAGCTGCCGCATTATTCAACTTTTCTGGTTTCTTCCCCATTCTGTTTGGGGACAGAAGGGGACAAAGACCAACGCTTTGATATAATAGCGGGTCAAGGTGTGCAGAATGTCATATTTGCTACCCCTGCTATTTTGGCGAATCCACATCCATGGCCTTTAGATTGCAGACCTCCATACAGAGAACTATGTGATTTACAAACGAGAAAGGGGGAGGTAAGAAGAGTTTAAAAGAATGCTAGACATCCAGGTGAAGATGTGCAAAACGCTTGTGATTTCTATTTTTATGGATGGCATTAACCTCTTTAAGAAAAGCAGTCACAGCATGATTTATCTCAAGTGAGCTCTACTTCCTCGACAAGTTACTTCCGGTGTTGCTTACGTTAATGTGTGACGGAACCGATGGAAAAAACAGTAGTTGGAAGTTCTTTGTTACTCTTCTGTTTTGAAAACCGTTCTGTTTTGGGTATGCATGTTTGGTATAACATTTCATTTCTAATCTGGCAGCAGGGCCGAACACGTCTGCCAGTTACTACATTCAACTGTTCAGGATGTACTTAGGATGTTGCATAGTGCTTTTCTCCTCCCTGCCTTAGGAAGTCTCATTCCTTCTCGAAAATAGCGCTTCTCATTGTGCGCTACCTTGGACAGTGCGTAGAAAATGTCTTCTATTTTCTAATCCTCTTGTAACACAATGAGAGCAGAGCCTGGCCTGTCTTAGTTTCCACTTCTGTTTGTGTCGACATGTTTTAGTCTAAAGTTTGTGGTTACTAACTCTGCAATGCGCCTGTCGATTTTTTAAAAAAATAACTTTATTTATACATTTTTGGGGCTGCAAAGTCAAATGATGCGCAGTATGCAATACACATATTAACTAGTGAAGGCGGTTTTTCTTGCATACTCCTTACAGACGGGAGGTACTAGGCTGGGCTGTGGTTCTTGTGCAGGCTCCTATAGCAGTCCAGCTTAATGATAGTAATAGTATTTATATAGAGCTTACTACCCCTGACGAGGCTGATGTCTAGATTTCCTTCCCGTAGTATACAATGACTTTCTAGGGCTTACTTTTGTTTAATGCGGCCTGCTCCTGGGTTGACACCTGGCCGGTTCATGGCCTGGCAACTTTATTAAATACTGTTGGACTATAGGTTTCTTGTGTGTTTTCTGATTTTGTTCATTGAATGTCTAGCTGTGTAACGAGCTTGTCACTTTTATTCAGGTGGAGCCTCCAGTCAAGGCCTGTTTCCGAATGCTTAACAATAGAGGGGACCTTCCTAGTTGTGTTCTACACCAGTTTCTTCAGGTTCGTACACACATAGAATGCTTTTGCAGACCTGTAGGTGAATGGAGTGCTCATGTTTTACTCTAATCAGCATGGTTTGGGGACCTTAGCAACTCCAGACTTCATTTCCTTAGGAATGAAAGGCTGCAGCTCTCGGTACTAGCTGCCCCATCCTGCGGGTTTTCCCATACAAGTTCTACTAACCAGTGTATATGGTGACCAGTAACAGCAGTTATCGTTCAGGCCCCCACTCCGCTGCCCCTCAGCAGAATCCTAGAGACCAGATGTGGTAAAAGGGGACCTAAAAAATGTTACCCAAATTGTCCTTAGGGAGTATTTCCTTCAACTGCATTAACCCTAGAGACGAGGTTTCTATTTGGTGACCGCGGATTATAGTATTTGTGGGTACATCATTGCAGCAACACTAGAGGAGGGGGGGGGGGGGGGGGGGAGTTCTAGCCCCCGCTCAATAATCAAGTGGTCTCTGTCCCCCAAAAATTGGACATTGTTCCTACTTGCACCTAGTACATTTGGAGGACGTGTGTTGTGAGCAGCAATGTTTTTAAAATCCAATACTTAATGTGTGTGATGGTGGATATGTGTCTGTTAGCACAGAAACATGGCCCTCCCTAACCAATGTCACTGCAGCTCTTTCCTTCTCCTCTCTCTGGGGTAAATGTAAGCAACTTTTCCGGGCAGCGCCGTGTGAGATAAAGCCCGCATACAAGCACTGTTAATCAAATTAAAGATACCTTACAAGGAGATGTTTTCTCAGTCTGCCACAGGGGCTGGAATACAGAACCAGTGTCGGTCCACAAAAGTTTCCTGAAATCAGGATGAGAAAAGAGCCCAGGGACTCTGTTTTGGCTCCCAGACTGCCTCTCAAAAGTTTGAACTCTGCAAATGAACTGGTTTGTACTGGGCTGATGTCAACTGCCTGGACTACGAATACAAACAAGAGTCTGGCTCTATCAAGAAGGCTCTTACCAACTTTTCCGTGGTGGATCTGCAGGGCTTCTTAGATGCCTGACGAAGTACGATGTCCATCCTCCTTAGCACGAGACAAAGCTTTAATCTGTGCCCCTGGCCCTGATTATAGTGTTCCTGCCATGGGTACTGCCGATGAGGAGCTCCTAATTGGCATAAGATGCCCTATGGAAACCCACACAAATCACCCCAAGTTTATCCAAAGATAATTCCATCAGGGATTGAGGAAAGCTCCCCAGAAACAGTGATCCACAGCTCTGTCCATTGCAACCTGAGGTGACTGGAGAATGCGTATTGTCTGTACGAGTGTCCTTTACATCTATGATCAGTGACATGATTTTGTGTGTGCCTGCTGGCACAGCGGCCTGGACATTCCATCCCTGCAGACCGTACAACCTCCTTTTTCTACCCCACGTAACTTCCCCACGCCTTCCATATTCACAGAGTGCAGGATGAAACCTGTAAAGGTGCACTATCAGATAGGAGAAGACACTCCATGCAAGGAGGTGTCTTTCCTAGTAGTGTCTGGGTATCGAATGGATGTTTGTCATTAGAAACAACTACATTGGCAGAGAAACGACTACAGTAAAAAGTTATTACAACAAAAAGTATTTTGAGATTGCTGCAGTTAACAATTTTTAAGCATTCCATTTTGGGATTTCTTGAAAATAAACTTGGATAGGAAACATTACAGGTAAGTGTTATAGTGGCTAAAGGGGTAGGTTGGGTGTACCTACATGGGGATATGTTTAGAGTGTATGGTTAGAATGAAAATCGGGGTTAGAGTAAGGAGTGGCTTCATGGTTGGGTCGTGGTAAGTGAAATGATTAGTGATAAAGTTCAGTAAGGTGTTAGTCAGTTTGCTGGAGGGCGGGCAAAATACATACTAATGAAATTAGGTGAATTTTTTTCCTTAGGAGTTCATGTAATGTAGTTTAAATCATTGTTGTGGTTTCTCTGTTAAATTATTTATCTGAAATGATATTTTGAGGCAGAGATCCATTGAATATACACCTACCCTGCTCCAAACCAATTTCATGAGATCAACCTGGGGAGAACACGCATAGATTGTCTCTCTCCTCTGACAGGATTGACACTTGAATTGCAATTCAGTGCTGCTACTGAAGGCCACCAGCACAAAGGAACCTGATCTTTGTTCAGCTTCAGTGCAGGGTGCTTTAGTCCAAGCACTGGTAATCTCCAGCATTCAGTACTACAGTGTAACACACCTTTGTTATTGAAGGATAAGAGTAATGCTTAACTCCACGAGCTCCAACAGTTTCAGGAAGGCACAAAGTTATCTAGTTTAGCTAACAGGATAAGATTAGAGCCCTTTGTTTGGTTTGAAACCACAAATACGATCGGACTGAGATACCTGACTAAATTGACAAAACCATATCTGCCTTGCAGGAAAGTATATTCTGTTGCTTGCTGTCCTTTTGACGCCTACTTTCTGAAGAATTCAGGTTGCAAATTGGGACAGTGGATAGCTGGGAGGGGAATGTGAGGATCAAGCATAAATTTAGTAGAACAGCATGAAACATCAGATTCTTCAAACTGTTTGAAAAGAAATTACAGGAGTATGACTAGTAAATAAAGTAATGAGGAAATCTCTATGTATTTACATTGTGCTTTTACTTTCGTGTTTATATGTTGATGTTACATCAAAGGCCCTCTCAAACTATTAGAGGGTGGATTGAAATCCCTCTTGGGCTCTATGAGGCCTTTGTTCACAGCCAGAGCTGTGAACAAAAACATAGGAATGTTGAAACTCCGGGCTTCTACAGGCTATTAGAAGCCTGGAGCACTCCATTGTTCTCAATGGAGCTCCCAACATTCCAATGTTCTAAAATAGCCTTAGAACCCGCCGTAGCGGGCTCTACCGGCCCGCTCCGCGTTCGGCGAGGGCCTTTAACAAGGGAGAGGGCCTTTAATGGCCGGTAAGGCCCGCTACGGCAGGTTCTAAATCTATTAGAACATTCTGCCACTCAGGGCAGAATGTTCTATTAAATAAAACAAATTCCTCATGAAGCCCGAGGGGATTAAGATCCCTTCGGGCTCCGTGAGGCTTTGTTCACAGCTTTTGCTGTGAACAAAAACATAGGAATGTTGAAACTCCAGGCTTCTACTGGGGCACTCCATTGTTCTCAATGGAGCTCCCAACATTCCAGTGTTCTAATAATGCTTAAGTCTTTACCAGAACATTTAAAATGTCGGGAGCTCCATTGAAGACAATGAAGTGGCTCCGGGCTTATAATGGCTTGTTTAAGCCTTCTGCTCCAACGTTCCAAAGACTGTCTTTCTGTTTCTTGCTCTTTAATTTAGAACTTTCTACCCTCAGGGGGTGGAGTGTTCTAATATCTTTATAGTCCTTCTGCCTCGGGTTATACTTGTTGTTAAACACACTCTCCCTCTTTATAAGCTCTTGCCTGCAGCTCAGGGCTACAATGTGGGTTCAGTTAGCAACCAGAATAGCCCTTGGCAGTGGACTATTTGGCTATAATGCACCTGATTGGCCAACTTCTTACCTGTGACACCATACCTCCAAGTATCTGATCTACCAATGGCAGCCTTCCTCTCTATAACCCACTCCAGTGGTAAGAAAGTGACACCATGGCTTCAGGCAGAGAAGATGCTGCTTTTCTATGAGCCATTTAAGAATGCTTTGAAGGCATCATAGCACAGGGTTGTAATGACCTTGGCAGTATGAGCGAAGGGGCTCGTCTACTAATGGCTGGTGTTCACCAACATTGTGGGTGGGTAATTTTGGAGTTCTGCACAGAGATACAGAAAAAGCAGTATATACCTTTTTGTGGTCACACTCGCTGGCAGCACAAAATTTAAGAACTCAGAAAAAGTCTACCAGGAGAAGGTGACAACCGGTTTCATAGGTTTGCCCACTCATTTTAATTATATTCTTTTTGACTCCCCAGTACAGTGCCCTGTCTAGTCAACCATGGACTTCACAATCTCCACAACCTTAAGTCCAATTCATCCTGTTCTATTTGCCATTAAACCAACAGGGCTGAGATCTGTGTTGGTCTGGATTGGACTGAAAGGCTCAGTCTCAAACGGCCGTAAAGACTCTTTGGCCTCTCTAGGTCAGAACCAGGCAGGCCTTTTTCCACTTGGTATTTCCCCAGCAGGCTAGAGCCATAGGAGGCCAGGGCTGCTCCTGGTGCCTCTATCACTCTCTCAGAGAAGGCAGAAAGGGAAGGAGAAGGTGGTCAAAGACCAGCCTGGTTTGAGCACTTTTGCCATGGCTGCTATTTTAGGTAAAAAACACTGTAAAGTTACGTATACATATGTAAATATGTTTGTGATACCTACCAGACATGTACCTTTATCATATTATCTATCTATCGGTAATATAGAGAGATGTTGAGTTAGGGATTGTAAATCTATACTTATCTATAGGCACTTAGCTTCCCGAACTTTGTGTTCTTGATGTTTAGGCCTCAGTCTTTTGACTTGCAGTCAGTCGTGACGGAAATAGATTGGTTTTTATAAGGCAGTGCGCTTGAACCATATGTCTGAGAACTTCTTGTATTTCCCCGCAAGTCGTAGTCATTGGAGTACTTTAAATCCAACTTTGTATGGGCTATCGCAGGAGGAGTGAGTGAGCCTTAGATCTTTTGCTTTGCTGGAAGAAGGATTTGCGATCAGCTTTAAATTCCTTAATTATGGTGTGAACATTTAATAATTCCACCTGTGTGATTTGGCTAACATCTGAATGTTGCAATTTGTATAAAATTGAGAAGTCGTTCTATTTTTTTGGTTTAGGCTTTTCCACCAGGATGGTTTGCCTTTTAGAAAAGCAGACTGAGAGGTGTTTAGTCAACAGGTACGTGTGTGTGTGTGTATATATATATATATATATATATATATGAAAGGGTATATCTGAATTTGTCATTGGGGTCTGTTCAATAACAGATCAACACCCCAAAAAAAAGTGATCAATCATGAAGGCTCATTTACTGCCATCACAATTGTCAGTGTGCAAGTATTTGCAGCATATAATCGGCTCCCATGATGCAGATTGTTTTGCAGCCCTGCATACCAGCCTTGCATGCGCGTATGAGCCAACTGCCACTACCCACCATAAAGGTCACCGTAAGCCATTGTTTTGCTTTTAGCTAAACGTGCAATACATATTGAGACTTTTAGGCCCATACATCTGAAGAATAATGCAAAAGTAAACGCGCAAACTCTCAAGTGCTGTTGACTCAAAAACAAGGCTGGGCTGCAGGTGGCCCTTAAGCCGTGTGATCAGATGACTCCATGTCAATGGAGCAGCATGTTTATTTAAGAAATCAACGAGTTATGGGTGCTGTAGATATATAGGTTTATTGCACAGTTAATTAAAACCTTACCAAAACAATGAAACACTAAAAGCACACATATTAAATCCAGTCTAAATGTGAGATCTCATCACCATCGTTACTCCTGAATATTTCAGTCACTTGACATTCACTACAATTACAAGAGTGGTAGAATGCCTACTTGTCAACAAAGTAAGCTGCATATTATTAAAAAGAGTTTTTTTGTGCAAGGAATCCAACTGTAATATATTAATCAGTTCAAACTGGGACGGCAGACAGTTTTTTTCTCCACAAGTCTTAAAAACTTTATATATTGGCAGTTCAAAGGGATGTCTGTGGGATTTAAGCTTGTGATTACTGCCGACATGTACGTATCCCACGTCAAATAAAGAAAGATTTCAAAAGAAGTCTCCTTTCCTGTAAAAGAGCTGGACAAAGACATGTAAAGTGCATGATACTGTCTTCTTCCAATGAATAAAGTCTTCAAGAAACTTTTGTGGCTGGACCTTTCCAGGAACTGACTTTATACTCTCCAGGGTGAAGACCAAAGTGGTATCTCATAAATTCTGTTTTTAGGTGACTGCACCATCCTATTTCCATATATGGCTGAGATTTTAAGGTCTGGTAGCAGTTTAGAACTGTCTATGCATGGGAGCGAGAAGATAAAATTGCTTTGTCAGTTGCAAGGGAAAGTCTCTTTACAATGACATGAACCTGTTTTTTAAAAACTATTTAGGATAATTTCCTGTCCATATTCCAGAAATCTCCAAATTCTTAATCGCCAAGTCAAAATAAAGACTGTCTGGTGCTGTGTAGTTGTTCTGCAACTCCTGCCGAAAGGCTTGGCAGATTTGACTTTCCGTTGCGCTTCAGGTTCGATTCCATGTTTTATATGGTCCCCTTGTCTTGCGATTGTTTGGTTAATGAGGCCAAACTCGAGCCTTGTCTGGGCTGGGGATGCATTTGAGAGGAGTTTAAAAAGTAATCTAAAGGTCCTTGTAAAATCCAGTTTAGAACCACACCTTCTCTTCCTCGCAAAGCTTCAAATCTTTAAAAACCCAGTTTGTCTCAGAACTTCTGAGTTTAATGATTTTTCCCACAGAAAAGGTGGTCAGAGGTTGATGTTAGTATGTAAGGCTTCAGTTAGCCAGCCAATATTTAACTTAGTTTTTCCGTAGATGGCATATTCATCCGTTGTGCAGGAGTTACCAGAAGGATTTCATAATATATTGAATATGCACAATCAGACAGATCTTGTTTTTCCTATCCAAATGGCGTGTTGGAAGGACAAATGGCGTAGTTCACGTCGATTTTAAATAATTGGAGAAATACACAAGATTGTAACAAGCATTGGCAATACCAACCTGTCTGGTGTTGGCTGTCACCTTTTTGACTTTGTCAATGCTTGTTTTGTTTTGCATACATTGCCATAGTACTGGCACTGGTGGGACTGGCACTGAAGGTAACTACTTTGTGTGAGGCTGTGTTATTTGTGAAGATGAGGAATGCCTCCATTCACTGTGAAGTTAGCCAATGGTTGAAGTGGGCTGACCCACTGTTCCATGCTGTAGTGGGCAGAGGAAAAATCTTAACAGACCATGGAGGAACATAGAGATCAAAAGGTCTTGGTCAACACCAGACTTAAACATGACAGCCTGGGTCCGTAAAGTGGTGTCTCGGTGACATTAAGCCACCTGGAAACCCTACCTGTATAGCATGGGGTTGGTTTCCATCTATGCACATGCACTGGTTGATACTGCAGCATGGAAAGTTCAATTTGTGCGCACCGAGGGAGCACACAGCTCAGTCACTGAAGTTCCTGAGGACTTTTGGATGCATGTGGATGAAAGGGGCAGAGTGCCACAGCCCGAGCCTGCCCTAAGAGCACAGAAACAAGGTGGGTTTGGAAGTAGTTGATGCAACAACTCCACAGAACCCATCCGTATCTTGTGCAGTGAGTGAAGTTTAAGGCTGCTGCAGGACCTCTGTAAACAATAGAACCTGAAGACTGAAGTTTAAGGCTCCCATATGACTTCTGTTAGCCATAGAATCTATAGGCAGGGGGAATTCATGGCTCATATTGGACCTCCATAATCCATAGGCTCTAGAGCTATAGATGTTCAAGGCTCCCAGTGGACCTTCATAAACTATATAATGTAAAGGCAGGGGCAGTTCAGCACTCATACTGAATATCCACAAGCCATACAATCTGAATGCAGGTGCAGTTCAAGGCTTTGACTGGACGGGTCCATGGAGGGAAAAGTAGAGCAGAGTACAAAGTTGTATGTTGCTGCAGAAACTAAAGCAGGCGGAGGGAGGAAGGATTCAAGGATTTTATAAAAGTAGTTCTTAGGCTGCTTCACTTCTAGAGAAAATCAAAGTTCCAGGGTTCTGCCTGACATATAATTTAAATCTAGAGCAGCGTGGGTAAAGTTCTATGCTTCCACATATTTACAGGCAGCAGGAGTGGAGTTCAGGGCTCACACTGGACTGGGCATAAAGTAACTGACCCGGATTACTGAATGCCCGGCAAAGGGTGGCCATGACCAGGCCTGACCCTGCACAGGGGTCAGCTGTGCGGTCGGTGGGGGTCAGTGACTAACCTTTCACTTGGAACGTTTCCCACCAGCTCATGCTGGCAGATCTTCACTCCGGCTGACCCCAAATCTTTCCTGCTTTGTCTCTTTCAAAACCCCTTCTCAAAGTGTTTTTCCATTAGAGAGGCAGGACTTTTATCAAGTAGCTATGGTACACTGGTGAAATTGTGCTGTTCATTTGAGTTTGTACATATCGTCATATTAGTGACAGCACATCACATCTATTTTTTTGTTATTTTTGTGGATATTGATTTAATGTGTTTAATTTTAAAAGAACAAGCAATGCAGGTCTTAAAATATAAGAAAAGGCTGAACTAAGCATTGTATAGCACATAGTTCTGGCCTTAGCGAGCAGCTGCATTTATTTGAGTTTGTATTCCAGTCCTACATTCCTATGACACACACATTAAAATGAAAATATGCGGTCACCTAAAGGTGGTTACCATAGGCTTGCAACAAAAATGGGAAAGCATTTTCTGTTGGGCTGTTTTATTGGTGATTTTTGTTTATTTTTTTAAAGACACATTTTCAGTTACACATGCATGTTTTTCTTGTTTATGAAAAATACTTAATTCACCACCTAACCAAGCACTGAAACCACAAACCGTTAAACTGTTACAAGATGACGTAAACACTTTATATCACAAACTTTAAAAAGGAGTTAAGAAACCTAAATAGCTGGTAGTTAAAGTTAATTGAAAACATAAATAAAATAAAAAGCATTCTTTGAACCAGCTTTGCAATTCAAGAGAGAGAAACTATTTAGGCACATGTGAACAACGTGCACATGATTTTTGAAGCCACTAAAAGTGAGCTGAACCAATAGGTAAAGTGGGCTGACCCATTGACTGTTGCTGTATGCTGTGGTGGCTGGAAGTAAAATCTGAATGAAAATTTTATAAACCAATGGATGGAGCTTGCTGACAAAAATTCTCTCTAGGTATATAAAGTTTAATTGATTTTTGGAAAACAGTAGTCTGGCAAGACGGCTAAAGCTGTCACAACTGCTAGACCTAAAAGGGAATCTGGCAAATTCAATCACTGCAGACATCTAACTTGGAACATCTGTTCCTCTCTTCTGCACGTTTCCTGCCACCATCACTCCCTCTTTTTTAGGTCTGGCTTGACAGCGTAGCTTTCGCCAGACATAATGTGATTAACCTAAAAAAAGAGCTTTCAGAAGTACTAGAGAGAGCAGCTTTGGCTCCGCCTACATATTGCTAGCTAAGAATACATGTTTTGATTCAGCAGAAGTTGTTTGCTTTCACTGACAAGCATTTGCAAAACCAATAGGCTCACATTTGAGAGCTACTGACTTGGCAATGTGTTGTAGCCATGTTTTGTAGCCATGCTCTATAGCAACGCAGCCGCTGTCTTGCACCATGGCTAAAACTAATATTAAAAGAATGACAGGACCTGGCCAGGGCAAATGCAACTGGAGCTGCTGGAATTTACAGTGACTGGTGGAAGCTGCAAGACACCCAGAGGCCTTGAGTGATTTGGGGGTAATCGACCACTGCTCGGGAAGAATGGCAGCCTAGATGCCAGGGCATGAGTTCCAAATTCTGATACAGAGAAAGGCATGCCCAAGATGCTGAGAAATTACAAAAAACACAATAGGTTGTTGGTTTGCTTACCGACCCTTTTATGATGAAAATCCAAAAACATTTTACAGCATCTGATAAAGTACAACTCCACAGGAATGCAATCACACTCTGTTCAAAGGATATTGCATCCCTTTATAAATAAACTATGGATCAAAGTACGTATTATCCCTCAACCTTCTCATGTTAATAGTCCAAATTGCTGTACTTCGTGTTCTCAGTCATCGTCGGCCTAACTAGCTTCATGTTATAGCTGTTAAGTGGCTTCATGTTGTGTGTCACCGTTAGCCAGTTCTGACATTTAGGGCTGCATTACACTGCATTCTGGGACTTGAGGTTTCAGTCTTAACATTTCTAGTTTGGGCTCAAAAATCATAGAGGGCAAAGTGCTGGTAAAAGAACCAGGATTGTGTGAAGGTGTCACACATTGGCAGCTTTGTATGTGCAGGGCACTAACAGAGCATGTGTTTAATTGTAAACAATTTGGGTACTGTTTTGTAAAATCTTGCTTCTGACAATGGGTATGCTTTGATTCATGGCTGGGTTCCAGACTGAGGTAGCTGTAGTTGCCCATTGTTTGGAGAAAATTGTCACATTCATGTGCTGCTAACGCTTGACACCTTTACACAGTCCTGGTTCTTTTACTATCACTTTGCACACTACTATTTGTGAACCAGAGATTTCATTGCACTGCACAGATTGAACCTCCTCTGCTCAGATTATTCAATGGCTATTTATAAAGCCCCTTCTGTTGCTTCATTATGCAATAAGAAATGTTTTTGTTGTATAAGCTTTTGGTCTGCTGGCTATGAAGTAGAGCCTCTACATAAAAAAAGCCTACATTTATCTATTGGCCACAGGATTTGCTTCTTCAGAGCATGTTAAAATAGACCCCTAGCCCTGCCATTGAATGCAGCTGGTAGGAAGGATGCCTAGTCTCTGCACATTTTCTCTGGTCAAAGTGTGTGATTAGCTTCACGCAGAGATCTGTACATTTGCCTAATGTGCACTTATCGGCACTCCAGGGCAACACTACAAACACCGGTGCAAAAAAATAAAAAAGCAATGAAGGAAAGTAGTGACAATGTAGCATGGTTAAGTTGTGTTGCTGATCACAGCTTTCTACTCCTGCTTATCTGTGATTAGGAGACTAGTGCTGAATGCAGAGGTTGGTATATCAGCCTTGAGTGCATTTATCGGCACTCTAGAAAAGACCAGTTGGAAGAAAAACCAAGAAAAAAGCACACGCGTTATGGACAGAGCAACAGGTAGGTGGGGCGGGAGGGGTTACAAATAGTGCCTCAATCATGTCAGGAGCAGTGGACTGGTGCAGGTTAATCAGAATCAATCTGTGCTTTGTCCGTGCGCCAGTGAAATGACCCGAAATGGTGGTTGGACAGCAATGGCCAATTAAGGAGGCCGAAAAGAAAAGGGACACCAAAGCGAACAAATGGTAAGCAAAAGGTGGACTCTAAGCCCTTTTTGTGTACAAAAGTTTCATGCAAGCGAGACGCATGTGCTAGCTCATGGACTCGCAGGCTCTACCCTAAAAAAAAAAGTGCTCCTCATCCTCACAACCGTGAATATTTTGTTTATTTATTTAGCTGCCTGAGACAGCAACTGTAGGGCTGTCTTAGCTTGAACTTTCAGCAGCACACACATGGCATTCTAATGCTGTTAAAGTATCTTAAATAACTAGATAATTTACTGCGTTTGGTTTTCTCTGGCAGCAGCACACATGGGAGGAGGGCACTCACAAGGAACTTATCGCAAGCCCAGGTTGCCCTCCCCAACCATCATTAAGTCCGGAGTGCAGTTTTGTGCTTGAGAACCGTATCTTCCAAGGCAAAACTAATCTACATGGATTTCGAGGTTTGACTTGACAGTGGAACTGCCAAAATACCTTATGTAATCAATCAAAAATAGCGTTTTTCTCGTTTTACTGAAAGAGGGGCTTAGGCTCCACCTACATGTTGGTTCCTATGAGTATAGGATTTGATTGGGCCGAACGCGTGTACTTCCGCTAAAAAGTCTGGTCAATACTGCAGTTTTTGGCTTGTGGTAAAGATTATATCCAATATGGTTATGGGTTTAGTTGGTTACGATGGCAAGCCAATGATCATGGCTATAGCCTTTCTAGCTCTGTTTATTATGAAATGTTAGAATAAATGCAAAAAGCCTGACCTATTTATTGTGAAAAAACATATGTCAAAGTAGATAGACGTTTAAGTGTGGACTGTTATTACCTATCTATAGGTTTTAATACACAGTATTTTGATGCATTGAATCTTCTAGATTATCAGAGTAGCAATGTTTTTGGTGTTGGTTACCCTGTGTGACAAAGCTATGGATATAGAAAGTTTGCTTCCTGTTGGGCCCCCTTAGGAGGGTAACTTTGTATACCTTTTTTAATTTTATGACTGTTACTGATGATTGCCTAGTAGAAAACCTTACACTGAAAACTGTAGTCCTGAGTTAGTTAAGGTGACAAACGATAAGCCTTATTGATGCACTACAATAAGTTATGTCTGATGCCAACGGTCTGGTCTGCTTATAATGCACCGTTATGACAAAGGCGATTGGTCTAGCTCAGGGGTCTCCAACCTTTTCTGTAGTGAATATCATTGTGAGCTACTAAAGGTCAAGCCACTCGAGCAGTGTTACCAGACATTAACTTCATTAACTTTAAGCCGAATGTTCATAGAGCCAGATAGTATAGCTTAAAAAACATACTTTGACTAGGGGCACTATGGCAAGGCTTTCATGTGTGCTAGTGAGAGTCTGATGATTTGGGGATGTATGAACGTGTGCTTTTGAATGTGCTATATGTATATGGGTAAATGAGAGCCCAAGTCATATGTACTTGTGGCACAGGACATGCCTTTCGCCATTTGTGGCACTTGTGAAACAAACATACAGACATTTTTTTTAATGCAAGAAAATTTAAGTGCAGAAAAATGTTCTGCAAAAATGTTCATACTATGGGATATTTTTCTGCACTTTAAATTTCTCCCACTTAAAAAATGGCTACATTTTTCAGTTCTAAATACAACCACGTGTCTACCAGCCACAGGGTGCAAGATGCCTGCTGTGTGTAATTGCGAAACTTTAAAGTGGGAGAAAATTAAACCGAAGAGTTCACTATATATTTATATGGATTGCATAAAACTCATTTGAGTTTTCTCTCATTTCAAAGTGTTGTGTTTACAAACAATTGATGCACAAGCATGAGGTTTCTTGCACCTAGTGGTCTGTAGACAAAGTGCCATATTTATAAGACACTTACATCCACTTGTTTAAATGGGAAAGATTTAAAGTGAAAAAACATGCTTCATAAGATATTAAGGCGTAATTGGCTTAATTGAAAGTGAGGAGAAACATTAAGACTGTTTCAGAATTTTTTTTCTTTATTTTAAATTTCTCCCATTTAATAGCATTCAGAAACATAATTTTGTTCTCAAACTCCAATACTGAGTTGACAGGGACGTATATTTAAGATTTAAATACCTCAGTGCTTCAGTGCTTCACCTCTGTGCTCTGGGTCATAAATCTGACTCCAGCACAGCTTATTATCAGGCCCTGCTATCTGCAGCCTCAAGATAATAATGTAAAATAAACATAGCCTTCCCTTAACCCCTTCGCTGCCAGGCCTTTTCCCCTCAGGTGGCAGGCTATTTTTTGGCTATTTTGGGCAATTCGCACTTAGGCCCTGATAACTTTTTGTCCACATAAGCTACCCGCGCCAAATTTGCGTTTTTTTTTCCAACAACCAAGGGATTCTAGAGGTACCCAGAGTTTGTGGGTTCCCCTGAAGGAGACCAAAAAATTAGCCAAACTACAGCATACATTTTAGTTTTTTTTAGCAAGGGGTAATTTGTGTAGATCCTACAAGGTTTCCTACAGAAAATAACAGCTGAATTGAAAAAATATTGAAATTGAGGTGAAAACAACAGCCATTTTTCTCCACATTTTCCTCTAACTTATTCCTGCGCTGTCAGATTTTTTAAAGCAATATACCGTTACTTCTGGTTGTGGGGATATATAAGGCTTGTAGGTTCATCAAGAACCCTAGGTACCCACAGCCAATAAATTAGCTGCACCTTGCAATGGGTTTTCATTCTACACAGGGTATACAGCAATTCATTTTCTGAAATATAAAGAGTGAAAAATAGGTATCAAGAAAACCTTTGTATTTCCAAAATGGGCACAAGATAAGGTGTTGAGAAGCAGTGGTTATTTGCACATCTCTGAATTCCCGGGTGCCCATACTAGCATGTGAATTACACAGCATTTCTCAAATAGACACTGTCTTACATTTGGAAGGAAAAAATGTAGAGAAAGACAAAGGGCAATAACACTTGTTTTGCTATTCTGTGTTCCCCCAAGTCTCCCGATAAAAATGGTACCTCAACTGCGTGGGTAGGCCTAGCGCCCGCGACAGGAAATGCCCCAAAACACAACGTGGACGCATCATATTTTCCCAAAGAAAACAGAGCTGTTTTTTGCAAAGTGCCTAGCTGTGGATTTTGGCCTCTAGCTCAGCCGGCACCTAGGGAAACCTAGCAAACCTGTGCCTTTTTCACCTAGGGGAATCCAAGATGGTGTGACTTGTGCGGCTCTCACCAAGTTCTGTTACCCAGAATCCTTTGCAAACCTCAAATCTGGCCAAAAAAACACATTTTCCTCACATTTTGGTGACAGAAAGCTCTGGAATCTGAGAGGAGCCACAAATTTCCTTCCTCCCAGCGTTCCCCCAAGTCTCCCAATACAAATGGTACCTCACTTGTGTGAGGAGGCCTAGTGCTTACGACAGGAAATGCCCCAAAACACTATCTGGACACATCAAAATGATCAAATACAAAACTACTTTTGAGGGAGTCCAGGGAGGTTTCACGTGCACGGATCCCCCCCCCAATGTTTTCTTACCCAGAATCTTCAGCAAAACTCAAATTTAGCTAAAAAATCACATTTTTCTCACATTTCTGTGTGGGATCGCTACACCAGGACAAATTACCTACCACCCAACGTTCCCCTCAGTCTCCTGGTAAAAATGATACCTCACTTGTGTAGGTGGGCCAAGTGCCTGTGACAGGGAAGAGTCAAAAACATGTTGAAATTGAGGGGGAACCAAAGCGGGTCCAAAAGGGCAGTTTTGAAAAAAACATTTTAGGCTGACAAGTGGGGCAGAATTTTTATCGGTATAGATGAGACAATGTTGGGTGGTAGGAATTTTGTGAATTCCTGCAGATTCCGGAAGGTTCTATCACAAAAATGTGGGACAAATGTGTGATTTTCAGCAAAGTTGGAGGTTTGCAGGGCATTGTGGGTAAGAAAATGGTGCAGGGTGCATGTGAAGCCCGGATGTTTAGTTTTCAGATGTGTCTAGGTCTTGTGGATTTTCTACATGGCAGCGTCCCAAAGTAAAAAAAAGTACAGCCCTCACCATTCCAAGTGGGGCGATTTTGAGAGTTAGACAAGCTCTCATGGCCCAAATGTAAAACCAAAATAATCAGATGTCCTCTTGCTTGCCGTTAGATAAGATGTTTGTGTGCGGGGAGAGCTGAAAAACCGTTACCCCCTTCAGTTGGGATAGGAGCATAACCAGGCCCATACTGGTTGGTAGCCACCACCCCACAATTTTTTTTTATTTTTTATTCCCTGGCATCTAATAGACTTTCTGCCCCCCCCCCCCGGGTGAGGATCGGGGGTAATTGCCCAATCGGCCCACTGGTGGGCAGAACAACTTTGGCCCCATTTATTTGGGGAGGGGGTATGGCCATATTTTGAGAAAAAATCTTCCCTGGTCTCTGGTGGGCTTTCTGTTCCCCCCCCCCCCCCCGGGGGGGCAGATGGGCCTTCCAAAAATAGGCTGATCTGCCCCAAGGGGGGCAGATATGGCCAACAGTAACGTGCTCCCCAAACAAAACACACACCAATCCCAAGGGGGGGCAGAAATGGCCTAAATACAATTTGCCCCCCCAGGGGAGCGACCCTTGCCTAAGGGGTCGCTCCCATACATAAAAACATAGTGAATAAAAAATATATATATCCCTGGTGTCTAGAGGTTTCTGCCCCCCCGGGTGCAGATCGGCCTAATTATATTAGGCCGATCTGCCCCGGGGGGGTGGGCAGAAATGGCCTATAAATAATTTGGCCCCATGGGGATCTACCCTTGCCTAAGGGGTCTCTCCCCTTATGCGTAAGTATTGATTAAATAAAAAATCCCTAGTGTCTACTGGTTTCTGCACCCATGGGGGGCAGATATGGCCTAAAATTAATTTGGTCCCCCAGTAGCGACCCCTGCCTAACGGGTCGCTCTCCACACATAAAAATAAACAAACAAAAAACTATTCCTGGTGTCTAGCGGTTTTCTGCCCCTAATTATATTCGGCTTAAAATGATTTGGCCCTATGGGGAAGGACCCTTGCCCAAGGGGCCGCTCCCCTTATGGAAATCTACCCAAAAAAAAAATCCCTGGTGTCTAGTGGGTATTTCTTCTGCCCGAAATGCTTCAAGAGACATAAAAGGAAAGGAAAGGTCTTTCCTTTCCTTTAATGTCTCTCCTACCCCACCTCCCGGTCAGAAGAGAAATGCTTTTGCATTTCTCTTCTGGGATAGCGCGATCCGAGGTGACCTCTGATGCTGTCAGTGCACAAATTGCGCGCTGACTTCATGAGACGGCACTGAGGGGGCTCAGTACCGGAGGCCTCCATTGGTTATGGTGACAAGCCAATGAGAACAGCTCAAGGCCTGATTGGTCCACTAGCAAAAGATAATTCTAATGCCATAAGTCTGGTCTGTTTGTTATGAAAAGTTATGATAAACACTAGTGTAGGAAAGTACCATCTTGCCTGGCATGTTACCCCCATATTCCACTGTATATATGTTGTTTTAGTTGTATGTGTCACTGGGACCCTGCCAGCCAGGGCCCCAGTGCTCATAAGTGTGCCCTGTATGTGTTACCTGTGTTATGACTAACTGTCTCACTGAGGCTCTGCTAATCAGAACCTCAGTGGTTATGCTCTCTCATTTCTTTCCAAATTGTCACTAACAGGCTAGTGACCAATTTTACCAAATTACATTGGCATACTGGAACACCCTTATAATTCCCTAGTATATGGTACTGAGGTACCCAGGATATTGGGGTTCCAGGAGATCCCTATGGGCTTCAGCATTTCTTTTGCCACCCATAGGGAGCTCTGACAATTTTTACACAGGCCTGCCACTGCAGCCTGAGTGAAATAGCATCCACGTTATTTCACAGCCATTTTACACTGCACTTAAGTAACTTATAAGTCACCTATATGTCTAACCTTTACCTGGTAAAGGTTGGGTGCTAAGTTACTTAGTGTGTGGGCACCCTGGCACTAGCCAAGGTGCCCCCACATTGTTCAGGGCCAATTCCCCAGACTTTGTGAGTGCAGGGACACCATTACACGCGTGCACTACACATAGGTCACTACCTATGTAGCTTCACAATGGTAACTCCGAATATGGCCATGTAATATGTCTAAGATCATGGAATTGCCCCCCCAATGCCATCCTGGTATTGGGGAGACAATCCCATGATTCCCCGGGGCTCTAGCACAAACCCGGGTACTGACAAACTGCCTTTTCTGGGGTTTCACTGCAGCTGCTGCTGCTGCCAACCCCTCAGACAGGCTTCTGCCCTCCTGGGGTCCAGCCAGGCTTGGCCTAGGAAGGCAGAACAAAAAACTTTCCCCTTTGGAAAAAGGTGTTAAGGCAGGGGAGGAGTAGCCTCCCCCAGCCTCTGGAAATGCTTTCATGGGCACAGATGGTGCCCATTTCTGCATAAGCCAGTCTACACCGGTTCAGGGATCCCCCAGCCCTGCTCTGGTGCGAAACTGGACAAAGGGAAGGGGAGTGACCACTCCCCTGAACTGCACCTCCCCTGGAAGGTGCCCAGAGCTCCTCCAGTGTGCTCCAGACCTCTGCCATCTTGGAAACAGAGGTGCTGCTGGCACACTGGACTGCTGTGAGTGGCCAGGGCCAGCAGGTGACGTCAGAGACTCCTTCTGATAGGCTCCTTCAGGTGTTGCTAGCCTATCCTCTCTCCTAAGTAGCCAAACCTCCTTTTCTGGCTATTTAGGGTCTCTGCTTTGGGGAATTCTTTAGATAACGAATGCAAGAGCTCATCAGAGTTCCTCTGCATCTCTCTCTTCACCTTCTGCCAAGGAATCGACTGCTGACCGCGCTGGAAGCCTGCAAAACTGCAACAAAGTAGCAAAGACGACTACTGCGACCTTGTAACGCTGAACCTGCCTCCTTCTCGACTGTTTTCCTGGTGGTGCATGCTGTGGGGGTAGTCTGCCTCCTCTCTGCACTAGAAGCTCTGAAGAAATCTCCTGTGGGTCGACGGAATCTTCCCCCTGCAACCGCAGGCACCAAAGAACTGCATCACCGGTCTCCTCTCAGCACCACGAGCGAGGTCCCTTGAACTCAGCAACTCTGTCCAAGTGACTCCCACAGTCCAGTGACTCTTCAGTCCAAGTTTGGTGGAGGTAAGTCCTTGCCTCCCCACGCCAGACTGCATTGCTGGGAACCGCGTGTTTTGCAGCTACTCCGGCTTCTGTGCACTCACCGAGGATTTCCTTTGTGCACAGCCAAGCCTGGGTCCCCGGCACTCTAACCTGCATTGCACGACCTCCTGAGTTGTCCTCCGGCAGCGTGGGACTCTCTTGTGCAACTTTGGGTGAGCACCGATTCACTCCACTTCATAGTGCCTGTTCCAGCACTTCTGCGGGTGCTGCTTGCTTCTGAGTGGGCTCCTTCTCTTGCTGGGCGCCGCCTCTGTCTCCTCACGCAATTGGTGACATCCTGGTCCCTCCTGGGCCACAGCAGCATCCAAAAACCGTAACCGCGACCCTTGCAGCTAGCAAGGCTTGTTTGCGGTCTTTCTGCGGGAAAACACTTCTGTACGACTCTTCACGACGTGGGACATCCATCCTCCAAAGGGGAAGTTTCTAGCCCTTGTCGTTCGTGCAGAATCCTCAGCTTCTACCATCCAGTGGCAGCTTCTTTGCATCCACAGCTGGCATTTCCTGGGCATCTGCCCACTCCCGACTTGATCGTGACTTTTGGACTTGGTCCCCTTGTTCCACAGGTACTCTCGTCTGGAAATCCATCGTTGTTGCATTGCTGGTGTTGGTCTTTCCTGCAGAATTCCCCTATCACGACTTCTGTGCTCTTTGGGGAACTAAGGTGCACTTTGCACCCACTTTTCAGGGTCTTGGGGTGGGCTATTTTTCTAACCCTCACTGTTTTCTTACAGTCCCAGCGACCCTCTACAAGGTCACATAGGTTTGGGGTCCATTCGTGGTTCGCATTCCACTTCTAGAGTATATGGTTTGTGTTGCCCCTATCCCTATGTGCCCCCATTGCATTCTATTGTGACTATACATTGTTTGCACTGTTTTCTATTGCTATTACTGCATATTTTGGTATTGTGTACATATATCTTGTGTATATTTGCTATCCTCATACTGAGGGTACTCACTGAGATACTTTTGGCATATTGTCATAAAAATAAAGTACCTTTATTTTTAGTATATCTGTGTATTGTGTTTTCTTATGATATTGTGCATATGACACTAGTGGTACTGTAGGAGCTTCACTCGTCTCCTAGTTCAGCCTAAGCTGCTCTGCTAAGCTACCTTTTCTATCAGCCTAAGCTGCTAGACACCCCTCTACACTAATAAGGGATACCTGGGCCTGGTGCAAGGTGTAAGTACCCCTTGGTACTCACTACAAGCCAGTCCAGCCTCCTACAACTAGGCTTCACATTGATTGTGAAAAGCATATTTTAAAGTCAATAGGCATTCAACCATGGATTGTTATTTCTATGTATTAAAGACTTCAAATAGGTATTTAGTTACATGTAATATGAAAGATTACCTTTGTAGGAAACGTTTTGGTGTTGGATTCCATCTTCGACAAACCTCTGTAGGTGGAGAAGATTGGCACTGTAATAATTCTTGCCAGAATCTTTTATTTCCTGCCTGCCAGGCCTTTGTATTAAAACATCTTTAAATAATACATCCACCCATCCAAGTATATACAAATAGATCCAATAGATACTTACACGGCCTTTAGGTCAGATCTGTTTTGCCATTTGTCTGTCTGAGTGTCATTTACAATCTACTTATTACTATGACAACATACTGCATGGGGTAATCTGTCAGTCAACATCAGTCATTGTTTCAGTTGCCTTTGAATGACAGCATTTTTTGATCACGTGTACACCCCGCTGAAAATGAGTTCTCTTGAATGTCAGGATTGGCTAGCTAGTCTTTTCATTTTCAGTTTGCTCCTTTTATGGTTTCATTTTCATTTCTTTGCTTCTTCTCTTTTTTTATTTTAATGTTTCTTAAGAAGATACTACAGCTTTCCAAGCAGTGCTAACGGATCGCTTGCCTGCAGTTCATTTCATCTGCCTGTACTGCACTGTCTCACGTGGCCTCACCCTCTAAACCAGGAGACTATTATGGAATGCTGTTTTCTACAGTGTATCATTGTTTTCCCTTTCCAGGAAGGCCAACACATTGGTTTTAGGTTTGATAGCCATGCTGGAACTTTAAAACAATAATAGGCTATTTACAATGCGTCAGCAAGATGTACACCCGTTGCTATGTTTAGTATCGCTATTGCAGGTGTATACCTGCCATGTTTAGACAGCAGCCTGTTTTCTTTTTTCTACTTGTATTATTTTTATTTATGTTGTATATTTTATTACGTTTGTTTGAATTTTAATGCAGAAGTACCAAAGGATGAACACAATAATGAGTCAGCGGATGGATAAATGGAGGCATGTGTGCAAAGATGAGTGACAGACTGCATGTAGGATGACTTGGTGATTTTTGTCTCATTGATGGGTTTAGGCACTTGACATTCATAAGTTAGACCTCTTGGCATCACCAGTGCTCAATACTTTTAATGTCTTCTTATTTCTCTTTACTGTCTATTCCTCCCTTTCTTGATGTGAACTTCATTACTGATTGATGTTCCCCAGTTCTACCAGCCTTTTAGAGGCAAGGCTTGTGTATAAAGCAAACTGTTTATGGATGTTGAGTGATCTGAGAGTACAATTGATGCCTTTGCTTGCCCCTTTCACCTGCAGGGCTCTTGTCACACGTACCTTTCCTACAGGGCTCCTGTCCGCCTGCACCCAACGCATGTCTTCATCTGCAGAGCACCTCCGGATTCTTTGCTTGCAGGCCTCTTATGGGTGTGTCTTTCACCTACAGGCATTCATATCCCTGCCTTTATTGCCTACTCCCCTGCATAGATGCTGTCCACTCACATGCATGGCTGCTACACCCCAAATCTGCCAGACTGTTTCTACCCTGCATGGCTTCTGCTCCTCCCCTGCACAGCTGCAGCTCTCCTAATCTGCACGGCTGCTGCCCTCTATCAGCACACCATCAACCTCAACCTATCCTGTAATTGTAGGATGTCTGTACTTTTCTCTGCAGCCATTCCTGGAAGTCATGGACAGTCTCAACTTCGACAACATGTCGTGGTCCCACCTCAAAGGATGAGGGATGTCTCAGAGGTCTCCATGATTACACAACTGTTCTGGGCTTTCTAGAGCAAGTGATTCTAGAAGTATTGTAGGTGGAAGCCCCAGTGAAATCCCCTTGACCAAGTCTATAGCCAACTGGCCACTGGACTTTCTAGTGCCATTTTAGTTGCCTCTGACTGGGAGGTCCCCCCTTCAGTTGGAAACTCTTTAGCACAAATGGTGGGTTTCAAAATCCAGGCTTCTCTACCCCCTGGCCATCTATAGAGGGAGCTGGCACCTTACCGTCACCCACTGTCCCCTCAATAGCCCCAAGTGCTACTGGACATTTTGACTATGCTGATCAATTTGTGCCAATTAACTGGGCATTGGTGAGCAACTTTGGCTCTTGAGTGGGCACCACTGACAAAAAGGCCTTTGGAAGCAGCAACAAAAATATGTGCAGGACTGTTATTTCATCCTTTGGGCTGTGGGAATTTAGAGCATCTTTAGGTTTTTGGCAAGATTCCTTTATTTGTGTTACCTGACATTGCAGCATACTGAAACCAAACATACCGTATTCTTTGCTGGAAAAGAATTTGAAGAAACCAAAACCTAAAGGTTGCTGTAAAACCTGATATTACACAAACTATCCAGCACAGGAAAGCATTTGCCATAGGAAAGGACTCCATGTTACATAAAAGCTTAGTACGTAGATGCTACAATGCTTTAGGGGTTGTAACCGTGGCCCAGAAGCCTCCAGACACTTGATCTTCTTTGCTAATCTTTGTTTAGAGTGTAGAAAGTTTAGGTACTTTTAAAGTCTCTTCTTGTAAAGTAAAGAACTACTTGGATGTGCAAGTCATTTTTAAGAGTCGCAACTGTTTCTGAGTTTCTAACTGTGTACCACCTTCTGGAATAAGCCTTGACTGCACAACACAGTTACCCTGAGCGTATCAAGTGCTAAACGTGAGGACTAGTCCATTCTGCTTGAGTGCAGCAGTAGTGTGGTTTCTGGACACTTGGGGTAAATGTCAGTAAACCTAAGAGTTAATGCCCTGTAACTTGTGACTGCTCTGGGACATTAAGAACAGGCCTCCAATTTGGGCGATTACTCTTGATTACCCATTATCGTCTATTGGTGCGGCCTGGGAAGGGCTGGCTACTTGTCCCATTATCCCAGACTCCTTTGGAGCCAACAGGGTGTGGTGGGTACGTAGGCGCTTACGCATGGAACATGTGCGGAACTGCCCATGCCTTTTCTTTGACTATAAGTCTGCTGAGGCAGCAGCACAAGTCAATCTCTAAATTAAGTAGGACTCAAGTGCCACCAACTCGCAAGGAAATCTACAGGTGTCCCTGTTGGACCCGGTTCACCGCTTTCCAGATCTTTTCAAATAAATTTACAATTGTTTGCTCTAAAGCTGCTACTGGAGAGCGTCGCAATAATTCACCATTCTTGGGTATTAAATCTGACCCTTGCTCCCAAATACTCTACTTTATTCATCTGCTCCTCAAGTGTGCATTCTATTGCTCTCTATATAGCAGTTTACACACACTTTGCAAAGACTAAAGCACTTTTGAGGTTGTTGAGTACATATCGACTCCATATGTATCATTTATATAGCTCTTCATAAATCTGAATGTTCACTAAGTGCTCTGATTTTTATCAGGTTCTTAAGCATCGGTGCGTATGACTGAATTTGTGTTGGTTGTAGTTTCACCTACGTAGAATAAAACTGTGCGCAGTCTGTGAGGTTTGGAGGAAAGGAAGAAGTGGCACATAAGGCTTTACAGTGAATAAGCATCAGTGCTACGGTGAGTATAAGAATATTTCATGCCACGCGTGGTTTCTCACCAACTTTTGGTAGGGACTGTTTTGAAGATTGCTGTTCATCGCATCAGCATAGTTTACATGTGACAACCCTGTATTCGGCTAAATGCTTGTGGTAAAGAAACAGGACTCCGCATACTTTTGGGTCCATGCAGCCACGCTGGGGTAAACCTACACCCACTCACAAAAGTAAATCATGAGCTCGTTACAACACAATCAAAGACAGCCAAACATTATCAAACTTTATGGCATTATATTCTCTTGTGCAAGAAGCCCTCGCTTAGCCAACTAACTAAACAAGATCTTGAGTCCTTATTTCCGTGGAGGACTTCCTCTTTGACCTTGAATGTTGTAAGACTTCCTTCTTAGCACAAGAAAGCATTTTCAAAATGCTCAGTATTTGTTTCTCATTCCACTATTACCAGTGCAGCTCAGAATAGCTATCCATGAGTCAGTGCTTATATCTTGTCCTCGTACTATAGCAATTTTATCTATGATGTCAATACAAGGAGAGGCAATTGTAACATGGTCCAAACATGTGAGTCAGCGTGCTGAGATATATCTTACAATTCCAACACAAATTACATTCAGTTAATCCAAATGTATCTGTTAACTGATATCAAAAATACTCTACACACTGATTTTGGGTGCAGACACCTATTCTATAGATTCTTTGAATATTTCTTATTATTCGTTTGTAGGCTGGCTCACATAGGACGTGATAAATCGTATCTTAATTCCCCCATCCACTTTTCTTCCGGTATTTATGAGTCTTAGTATATGTAGGACATAATAAGCTTTTATGTCTCACTAGCTTTATTTTTTCTCTAGGACATTTTGAAAAGCTTTGTTCAAGCTATTTTTGTCAACCACTTTATTTCATCTGTATTTCCAAGTGAGATCAACAGTGCTGGGTAGGATGCACACGTTTTATCTAAAAGCCATAACTGAGTGCTTATTTTCTGAAATAAGTTAAAGCTTGTTGACTTTAATATTTGAAAAATAGGTAAGTGAATGTGCATGCTTAATCTGAAGCCCTTTCTTAAACATGCACTATTTGCTAATATGGTGGTTACTATTTATACTCACTCATCTCATATCTGTATTCTGCACGCTTTACAAACCCTTGCACCTCTACACACACACACAACCCCTCCCACACACACACACACACACACACACATCCATCCACACATAACATACATCTACCCTGCTCTGCATAGACATACACCAGTTCTAATACAGCTCAGGCCAATGACCATTACAACTATATAAATGTTTAGCTTTCTTTCAACAGTGGATAAGACCTCATCTTTACTAGCGTAAATATACAGCATTGTCAAAGCCAATAATGTGGTAACACCGATCGTGGCTGGCCAGGGTTACAAGGGGTGAGGCGGCACATGCAGGGGTAGGGGGGTAATTTTGATAAACAAAAAAAAAAAACTTACCTCTGCTCTGCTTCTCCCGTGCCACAGCTCCTCAGTCTTGCAGTGCAGTCACTGGCTCCCAGCCTGCCCTGCGGCCAATCCTGGTTCTGCTCAGAGCATCGTCAGGATTGGCTGGGAGTACCTTGGCTGGGTGCTCCCAGGCAGACCGGGGACCTGTGCAGGCTCTCTCCATCCCAGCAACACAGTGACGGGCTGGAGAGAGCACACTTCGCATGGGTGTTTGGCCGTCCCGAAACGGCCGGCCAAACACACATGCACTCTGAGCGGAGTGCACAGTGCACTCCCCTTGGTGCTCGTCACCCCATGGCCCCGCTCCTTTCACAACGAAGGGATTAAAAAACTTCGTTTATTAGCCCTTCATTGTGAAAGCTTTGCAGCTTCTGCTGCTGGTGGGAGGGCGAGCGCTCCTTCACCATTGTAACACAATAGGTAACATACAGCTTTAGCACATTGGAGCAAGACACAGTGGCGGCAGCCATCAGAAACGGGCAGAGGGTGCTATATTTCTAAAGTAGGCCTTTATGCAGTGTAATGGGAGCACTCCAGTAAAGGTGGAAGGACACACTCAAACAGCCAAGGGTATTAGGTGTGATAAGAATGCTCTGCTGGGCTGTAACAAGACATGATTGACAAGGTTTCAAGCCATTGGCTGAAAAAGAGACTGATCAAAGAAAACCAGTGGTTGAAAGGGGGGACCCAAAGCTCATTCTATGCATATGCATGGGTCTCATTGACAAGTATCCTGTCAAACCCAGGCCTAAAATGTGATCAGGTAGTATTTGGAGTCAAAAGTCTCTAAATACATGGTTTGTCCCATGTGATGAGCCCTCTCAAAGAAGCTAATCATTCAGTGCCAGCAGCCTTAACTTTTTAAAGTTGGTTCAGTTTCGCTTAGTTTGCTCAGTATTCTATAGTTCACGTAGGAGGCCTGCTCAATAACAAACGGCTGCGGGCGAGGCTGCCTTCACTGTCAATAACCCCTCCCCTATTTCAGCAAATAAGTGATGTAATGAACCACAATATTCACTGCTTGATATCAAAGCTTACAATTTTATTATCTTACAACATATTAAAAGAGAAAGTCAGTAGGATATTACTGTGTCACATTTACCTCACACATATTTCACCATAGCACAACGAAGCCTTGCCCATTCCCCCCAAACCCATGTGCTGATGTAAATTATTTCTTATTCTGATATGCTTACGTTTGAATGTACCCAAGGCAAAGTGACCAATCAAGGCTTCCAAAGATCACCCAGTAATCCTGAGGCTGAGGGTGTCTAAAAGACCAGTCACCCCACCTAAATGCATGGGGTGACTCGTGCCACTGCAATGTACTGTAGCATTTTTATAGCACATTCTGTACTCTTGTCGAGGCCTTGGATCACTATTCAAGTGGTAGAACCAAGTTGTCCAATGGATGGATGATTAAGGTGTTGTTTTTAGTAGCAACTAAAGTTTAGCATTTGATGTCTTTTTGCGAAGCCAAGAGCGTGTGCCCCAAACTTGTTGCAGCAGTGTGTAGCAGCGCCCTGTGCATGAAGCCATATGCAAGAGTGTGAGGGATAGCGTCACAGGCATTACATGTGAACCAGGGTTATCTGAGGCCACCTGTCATATTTTAGCAGAGTCCAAGCCTTTGGTGGTGATCTGAATACCGATGGCTTTGGCAATCATAGCTCTCGGGGGGGGGGAGAGTTTCAAGGTTTGCATGTCAGGCCAAGGCTCCTGGGTAGGCTATGATCCAAATTCAACCCATGGTGGCACTGTTACTTACTTTATAAATTCCTCCCAGGAGTGATAGGACTTCTGAGCGTATTGTTACTCCAACAGTAAACCACATTGAGTACATCCAGTAACAATGTGGAGGCACTGTTATACCACCAGTACATCACCTCATGGAGCCCATTCAAGAGCAATATCTATAATGTTTTCCTACATTTTCCCAAGATACTCTGCAACTGGTTGAGTAAGTGGTCACCTAGTCTTCCACTGAATGGAGTCAGAACATGGTTAGTTGCAGACTCAACTATTATTGTTGTTTCTGTGGTGTGCATGAGGCCCAGGGAGTGTGCTCCAGACTTGGTGCGGCCCCATGTACCAGAGTCTTATGCGATAAAGAACAGTGCCAAAGGGATGGTTTCTCATCCAGCTAATACAAACCAATATGATTTGTAGTCAGCCTCATTCAGATTTTGGGAACATCCAAGCCTGTACTGCTATTTTGAATTCAAGGTGGCTTTAAGGATCCTCATTGTCCAATGATGCAATACGGCCATGTCATTTTAAGGGTGGAGAGTTGGTTAACATATTGTGAGCTAGAAAGGACGTGAATGAAAAAAAGTCTGTTCCGTCAGTGTACAAAACATACTACTACATTAGCCAAATATACAGCTCAAAAGAAGAATCGTATGCTCTCACAGTGCTCTGCCGTCAACTAGGATCGAGATAACATCCCACTCACCAATCCTTTGCTGTGCACTACTTCCAAGCGTCAAGCACCTCAGTGTTGCAATCTCACAACCCACACATTTGCGCTGGTCTTTTTCCCATGTTTTTCAACAGTGGGGCTCCCACCCTTTTCCAACCACTTGCTATTTGCCAATAAGCTAAAGACCTAGCAAGGTCTGCAAAACGGCCCACCACGTCCTGACCTTGGTAGAAATCCCACTAGGGAAGTCCGTGGACCCGGTTCCAGTCTTAGGCCTGTGACTCATTCTAGACAGTTGTAAATCCCAAACCAATAGGCAGGGCCGCTGGAATTATGTGGCCGGGAAGCACCAAATTATGCGTCAGGGAGGACTAAATTATGCAGCACGAAAAGACGAACTATGCAGCATAATGCAGCACTTTAAAAAAATATATATTACTACTTTATTTTGTAATTTTTGGACATTGTGATACTGTCTGGGCAAAGATTTCACCTCACTGGTACTAGTTTAACAAACAAATACAAAATCAAACCGTTGAAAGGTGCCCGGTTAACATTTCTTATAATCTGCAGATTATGCAGCAGATGAATGATTATGTGGCAAATGCTGTAAATGAAAAGCTATACAAAAAACAGTATTGCCGTGGAATTCCTTAAGTAGAGTGGAGCAGATCAGCCTCCTCTACTCTACATCTAGGATGAGTATCAGATACAGCGGGAAGCATTTTGTGGTGTCTACTTGGTGTCCGGCTCTGCAGTTTTACAGGCTGTTAGGGCAGAGCTGGGGTTGAGCTCTGGGGTTTTACTCGCCAGATGTTGCGTGCTTAGTTTCATTTTCACTATTCAGGACTCATCGGCAAGGAGTACCATTGGCTCAAGCTCTCCAAGATCTGTCCCTGAAAATTCTCAAGGCATCTAGGAGGCATATGTACTTAATCCATAAAATGTTACAATCTTTTTTGGTAGGATACCCCTACCCCAGTGCTTAATGTGGGCCAGTGGGAGCCACTAGAACTTAATTTGGGGACTGGCATTTATTTTTCCACATCAGGTATTGACCACGAGAAAAAGGGAAAAACACCCAAATGGGAAAGAAGGGGGAAGAGAAGGACAGAAAAGCTGCACAAAGGGAGAAATCAGGGACCGGCAAGAGTGAGATAAAGGGGCAGGAAGTGTCTGGTAGTGGATTAAAGAGGCCTCCGGTGAATTCAAGACTGGCAGCCTTTGTTTTCGGTGTGCCAGTACACTGGTCATGGCTTCCGAGTAGAGCTTTGGCACCGGCACTCATTATTTTATTTTTTTATACAAATTAAGCACTGCTGTACACAGGGGAAAAAACTGACTCAAATATGCATATTTGGGAAGCTTGAGTCAAAATTAGGTTCTCTCGAGAGAGCAGTAACTCATAGATCGGACTCTAGGTGGGCTCATCACACACCATAAAATATATAACGCTCTTCCTTGATCCCTCTAAGTGAAGCACTCTTTTCAGGCTAATTGTGGGGGTTAACTTAGGGTGGCAATCGGGGAATAAAATGTCAATCACTAAGGCCAATGATGACTAATGCCTTTTTTATTTTTATTTTATTTTAATATTTAACGTGAGCACATTTTGATGGATTTCGGCCGTTTCTGAAAGTATATGTTGCGTGTTTTTATATCCCTTCTTTTTAAAATATAACTGCATGACACGAATAGCATTAAATGAACTTGTGGGCGAATGGAATATGTTGATGTTGCGTATACCATTGGACATTTAATCAGTACAGTGAAAAGATTATTTAAACATGTTTTCTGCAGTGGCGTAATCAAATTGAGCCCGCCCCCCCCGTAAAGTTCCTTGAGGGGGTTCCTTACCCCCAGACCCAATCTGAGACCGTGTACTGTGCTGAGGAGGCCCCCCGGAGCACGGGCCCACCCTCCGCACTGCAGGGTCTGCAGAAGCCTTTCTTACGCCACTGGTTTTCTGATCTGTATATATCTTAAGTGCTTACTGAATGAGATAAATATTTTTGATTGATTGAGCTTGCAGTCATGTTGAGATCATACAAGCTGTCATGCGAACAATTATGCTAGTCTATACCGTCATCAGGTAATAGTAGTACTAGTTAAATACTATATACAGTGATCCTAGAAATTATACGCTAAGAACCCGTGGTGTTAGTGCTAAGCCACTTAGAATATGGAGTCAACTCAGGAAGGATACAGTCGTAGCCCTGGTGGCAGTTATATGCCACCAGAAGTACAATATGAAATCCACAGTGAAGTGACAGAAATCTAGCCCCCACAACACTGCTAAGCCCCCAGGACTGTGCTAAGCCACCAGGTGATACCCTGAGTTCTAGTCGAGTGAGACCGAGACAACATGGTAGATGTTCTATGGCTTAACATGAGATGTATCGACTCTTTAGCCAGATGCAGTAATCATCTCAGGTGGCATCTAGTAGTGCCTGTATGAAGAATGTGGTAGGTTAAGTAAAGCCACAATGGGGGAGTAAGAGCTTAAAGGGAAGGAGTTAAGGCAAATGTGCTGTTGAGGCTGTAGACAACATGCCAGCTTATGCATGTCATACTCCTTTTTTTTTTTTTCTTCCCAAAAGAGCTGGCAGTGACCACCAGATTTTAGACTTTGTCTGCAAGGGTCAATAAAGGGATGACAAGGAAGTCCTCTAGGTCTGCCATGGAGCAACAGAGAATCTCCATATGGTGTGCTCTGGTTCTACGCAGCTAGATAAATGAACGTTGGGTCCACCAAGGAGTGGCAGTATTGGTCTCTAAACAGATGAAGCACAGTTGAGTCAATCGTTGGAACTGTTGTTGCACTTTGAAAGACCTTTTCTAGGGTTGGCATGTTTGTTTCTTGTAGGTCCTGAAGATGGTGGCTTGTTTTGGTCCTTGACAAGGCAAGAGCATGGGTTCAAGCCCACCACCCATCCCGGCCCTTAACAGGCATAATCGGAGAATCTGCTTCATGGAGTGGCCTGCAGCCTCAGAGCTCCTTAACCACAGGACTCTCGGGAGGTAGGATATCCTGAGGAATTTGAATACAAAGGCAACAGCATTGTCACATGACATACATACATGGGTCTGTCTAGCTAGTCACAAAGCATTTCATTCCCATTTTCAGGAAACTGCAGTGCTCATGCCGGAAAACATTGTGACAAACACATTTAGCTAACAACAGTGGACATCTTTGAAGAAGCAACTTCAAAATATAGCACATAGTCGAGAAATGTGTTAGCCGCAGCAAAACACATTTTAACACTGTCAACATTTACTTAAAAACCTGTTTTCACACACCACAATCTGCAAAATTTACATCAACAAGTATTAGAAATACCAATAGGTCTAGCCTTGCTGCCCTAATAGCTTTGCCAACAAATTTTAATAAGGTGCTGTCCAAAATAGGGGAAGGGGACAAAAATGCTTAAGCTGTGGCTGAAGAGAATAAAAGAGCGGTGATATGGCCACTGCTCATGCTCACATCATTCTGCTGCAGCATGCATGTTTGAAGACATATGTGTACACATGTCACTACGAGTGAACACACCAGCAGAGTGGCACAGGCCCCATCTGCTTTTCTTTTATTTACCAATCCAAGATGGCGACTGCCACTTGGATTTGTCAATACAAAAAATTACTTTTTTTGTGCAAAATAAAAACAAATGACGGTGCAGACAGTGGGACAATCGAGCAGTGAGTGAGAAAGGAAGGGAAAAGCACACAGGAGTGAGAAATGCAGGAGGGGAAGCACATAATGGAGAGAGCAACACAAAACATGGGGCGTGGACATGAGGTGATGAACAGCACATGAGGCTGAAAGCAATACGGGGGGTGGGTTGGCAGAAGCACATGCGGGAGAAAGCAACTCAGGGTGGGGAATTTGGCAGGTGAGAAGCACAAGCGAATCAGCAGCACAAGAGGGAGAAAGCAACATGGAAAGTGGAGGGGTGGATATTTGGCAGAGGTAAAAGCATATGATGGAGAGCAGGTTTGCACTCGTGGACTGATTGAAATAAAAACAAATAAAAAAATGTAGTTCACTAAATGTGCAGGGGGAAGACTTGGCAACCAATCAAAAGATGGTAAACAGGCTATGCTCCCGGGGAGGGACAAATACAATAAGATGAAGGCAAGCCACCCAAGCCAGTGGTAAGCAGTGGGCATGCTTTATGTTTTGGTAAGCCTACCATATGCCTTTCATCACTAAACAGCTTGTGCTGTCCAGTAGGAGAGACCTTAAAACATATTTGAGCAAAAAGCTTTCCCCAAAACAGCGGTACACAGAGACAGACTTTACAGTCAAAGTGCAGCCCTATGCTTCTGGTATTAATTGTGGCTTAACTTGGCTGACCTTTTCTCACACTCAACGAGTTTATCCTGGTCCACGACTCACTGGCCCATCAATGGTGAACAACCTTTGACTTATTCTCACAGCCTCACCGACCCCTCCTGTTTTCCCCAAATCAGACTCCTTTGAAAAGTAATCTGCGGTGACTGAAAGGCTGCCCATGGTACTTAAAATATAAAATACTACATCCCTTATCCCATGCCGCCCTTGCCTGTCTCCTGGTTCCATTTTATCTGAAACTCTCATTCATGTGTTGTTTATTTTTGTCCCCGTTACTTTTCATTGATGCTCCTATTGTCCGTCTTCCTTGTAGTGCTGTCCTTGCCTGTGTTTTTTGCTAGAGTCCTATAAGCTAGAAGCCTGCTTCTGCCCACCTCATAGACAAACAATAAATTACATTTTCGATATGATTTTTTTAAAGTCTGATCAAAGAGCAACGTCTGGCAGTGAGAAGGATTTGGGCTGCATCTCTCGCTCATCCATCCACCTGCGTTTGCGTCTGTTCCTGAGTGTTCCTGAATCACAAAGCGCAGTTCCCTTTTCGTTTGATCTTTAACTTGATTTTGAAATCTTCTAGCAGACATGATACTTTGTACTGTATTAAACTCTGTACTGCGTCATCTGCGCGCGTGCTTGTTGTTTCCGGTGCTGAGCACCGGCACTTATTTTTTAGGGCCGGGGCTTATTCTTCTGCCTCTACCATTTGCTGAGAGCAAAATACACATATGGGAAAGAGGGGTGAAGGGAAAAACGAAAAAGCGTCACAAAGGGAAAAAGTAGAAAGCTGCAAGAGTGAGCTGAAGGGACAGGGAGTGGCTTTATACGGATTGAAGAGGCCCGAGGTGGCTTCAGGATTACGCTGCCTCATTATTCCATGTTCACACATTTAATTGCAGTAGCCGCGTGTTTAAGAGAAGGGCTTTGGGCACCGGCCCCTTTTTAGTTACAAATTAAGCACTGTCTGCCTGTCTTTAATAATACAATGCAGTGCTTCTCAAACTATTTACTGTCACGCCCAACCTCGTATAAAACAACTTTAGTGTAATTGGACCACTCCCAAAATGACATATTTTCTAACAATTCTTCTACAAAATCTTAAATACTGCAAGCACTCTAAAACATTTAGTGGGGCTTGAATTTACACGTTTTAACAAATATAGTAAAAAATGATTGTAGAAGCGGGTTTCAGTTTTCTACAATGCATATATGAATAGTAAAATTCAGCAAGGAGGGCAAACAATTCAAGTGAGATCGTAGGCTAGTGGGTCACATTAAAAGAGCTGTGCAAAATACATGTCCCATCTTATTTTTTTCATACAATACATCCCAAATGTAAAATTAAAAAAACATGTAAGCATAATAGCCAGAATGCACTGGAGACATTAGAGGATATTAAATAAATTGTGACTTTTATGTTATCACTTTCTCATACCTCACAGCCATTTGCCCCTCCAGCCAGTCCTAACTTTTTAGCCAAACGAACACTTTCCATACTTAAATTTTTGAGATCATCCTTACCATGTTAAATGTGAAATTATGAATCACAAATTTAATGTGGTGTTGCATAAAATACCAGGAATGTAGGAAAGTATTTCACACAATGTGGCTATTTTGTAGCCCTGATATACTTTTAGAAAATTAAACAGTTATTTTCAGTTATCCCTTTTACATTTGCAGTCAAAAGGATGCTACTGTCGACCAGTTGCCATGTGTCCACGATGGGCCTTTATCAGAAATGAGAGGTGAGATGTTTGGAGTTATTTGAAGACCCTGTTTCACACCCTTCCAAGAGGCTGTGGATAGCCGTGCAGTGTGTGGTTTTGGTTCTAAAGAGGAAGGGCTTTGAGGACACAGTTCTCTAAAAGGAGTGATCAGCCACGCTCAACATGGGTAAGAACACTTTAATTGCTTGATCGTCCACAAGCTCAAACCCATTCCTCCAGCCCAAACAAGGGAAGAGACGTCTCCTGACGTGACAAAGATCATGGTGAATGGTCTCCTACTTGTCACAGGCAGTTCAGGTTCTTTGGATGAAACCACTGAATGTGGTTGTGCATTTCCTTAGCCTCAAGCCATAACGTGCTTCTCCTTCTTTTGATGAAACTGACAAATGCAGTTGCAAATTTTGTTAGCGCAAGCCACAGATGCTTCTACTTCTTCAAGGAGCGAGCCACTTTGCTCCAGACACATGGCAGGGGTACCAAGACAGAAGGCCTCCCCTCCGGATCTCGAAACCTGACTGATCGTCCTGCATAGATCTGTGAATACCTCCTCTTATGGGTAGCCTTGAATTTATGCCAACGTACTTCCAGTACCCCTGCTTAGCAGTCAGTAGGTAATTTCTTCAAGGTGAACGCAAAACAGCTGTGGTGGGATGCAGAATTAGCTCTAGGTTCCTGTTGCCGAAACTTGGCAAGGGGTGTTAGTAGGCAGTGATATCAGCCTCCGGAGCTCAAGTCTTTCTCTTTCTCAATGGTTGTGGAATCCCTGGTACTGGTTGCTGATCCTGGAACAAAGGTGGTTTACTTTCACACTAAAAGAGGCCTGCATCAGGGAAACTGGAGCCTTTGAAAGACCATGGAGGAAAACATACAACTTGAATGACAAAATTCAACCCCAATGTCAGTTGAGAATTTACAGAATATCTTGTACGGAAAACAAATGAAGTGCATCTCAGCGGTGCATGCCCTGGTAAAGAGCGCTGCACAGTAACTTCTGACATCCATAGCCCAGCACATATATCATAATGAGTATGCAGTGCATGAAGCTGTTTCTCACACGACTGCCACATACTGCTTCATTCGTAAAACGTTACCATGTGCTGCTGCACCATGTCTGGCCACATCTCCAGACCTCACTCATGACATCAAAACACTTCCTCATAACTGACACCTCAACCAACATCTTCCTCCAGCTTAACAGCACAAAAAGAGCAGCAATGTACTACAATGTAAGCGCTAAAGCACTTTTAGATCCCACCAAGGTGTAGGAAAGTGATAGATGTTCTACAATACAATACTTATACCAAGTTTGGAGCCAGAATTTGTGTAATTTACACGTTCACTGATGGCTCCTGACTTTTACGTATTCCTCCAGACTGGTCAAGCCACAGTCTTGTGTGCCAGCATGAAGGTGCGATGATGCTGGTAGCTAAGTGTCGGATTAGACACAAAGCAAAGGCACAGAAGAGAAAAAGACTTGGCTGTCTCTCAGCCGGCCGAAGATAACATCTCTGAGAGAAGAATGGCTGAGGAAGAGGTCAAGGGCTTCCTTACAAAATGAAAGGAACCGCTATCTCAGATTTTTGACACCCATGAACCTGGGCCACTCCAAAGAACTTGTGGAATGCTTTTCAATTCACATTGCTGTCTAGCAGACTCTTTCCAACCTCCATCCTATTTACCACTCGTGCAGGAAATCAAAATATATTCCTGTGCTCCCACCGGTATGGGCAGCACAAACACTCTGAGCATGTCCTACTGCACATAGTCAGAAATCATACCTGTCCTAAAAATGGTGTGATCCATAGTCATTAATTGTTATCAAATATATCCATACTCCCAGCGCCGCCTCCTCTGCTATGGTGGTGGAGTGCCCCTCCCACCTCCCGCCAGCAGCAGCAACTGTAAACCTTTAAAAATAAAACAAAAATAAACAATGTTTATAATAGTTTTATTTTTTAAAGGGGCGGGGCCATGGAGGTGACAGGGACAGAGTGTGCATGTGTGTTTAGCTGCCTGTCTCGGGTCGGCCAAACACACATGCGCACTTAGCTTTCTCCAACACGGCACTGTGTTGCCGGGTTGGAGACAGCAGGCCCAGGCCCCCAGTCTGCCTGGAAGCGCAAAGCCAGGGCGCTTCAACCAATTCTAATGCTGCTTTCATGCTGCCAGCAGCATGAGAGCAGTGTTAAGGTTGACTCCAGGGCAGGCCGGGAGCCTGTGCCTGCAAGTGGAGCCTGAAGAGCGGCGGAAAGTCAGGTAAGTGTTTTTTTTTTTTTTCTTTCTTCCTTTCAAATTTCATGTTTTCCTTTGTTTTGTTCCCGCGCACCACCATCCGCTGCCCCCCCACTTCACTGTGCCGCGATCCACTTCTGCATACTCCCCCCATCATCACCCTTCAAAGGATGAAGTCCTGATATTCTCTCATTCTAAAATGCATGAGGGAATTCAGGCCAAGTGTCAAAGTTGTTTAACCAAATAACTTGTGCCAGATATATAACATTTTATCTTTTTGCGGCTTCCTTTAGTTGTGTGGATGAATTTATGTCTGGCTAATCCTGCTAAAGCTGTGCCTTCTGGTTAGTTAAGAGAAATCTTCAGCTCTTTGTTCCTTCCTGCAGTGAATGGACTGATTTAAAGTCCTCAAAACTGTTCAATAATGTGTGACGATCTCTTCAGTTATTCCATGCCTGTTCATTTGGTGAGGTTTTTTGGGGGGGCTGTACAGTGCTGGTGACAAACAACCCTCATATCAGATACGTCTTATGTGAATTTAAGAGGTATAAATTAAAATTTGTTACTCCCATTGTGGGCCATAAGTGTTATATATGATAATA